>NW_025334038.1:2137500-7137500 GCF_019186645.2 Phyllostomus hastatus | reverse complement strand
GGTGGTGATGAACTCCTTTAACTTGTCCTTATCTGGGAAGCACTTTATCTTCCCTTTCATTCTAAATGATAGCTTTGCTGGATAGAGAAATCCTGGATGTAGGTCCTTGCCTTTCATGACTTGGGATACTTCTTTCCAGCCCTTTCTTGCCTGTAGGTTTCTTTTGAGAAATCAACTAACAGTCTTATGGGAACTCATTTGTAGGTAGTTCTTGCCTTTCTTCTTGCTGTCTTTAAGATTCTCTCTTTATCTTTAATCTTGGGTAACTCAATGATGATGTGCCTTGGTGTGTTCTTCCTTGGGTCCACCTTCTTTGGGACTCTCTGAGCTTCTTGGACTTCCTGGAAGTCTATTTCCTTTGCCAGATTAAGGGCATTTTCCTTCATTATTTGTTCAAATAAGTTTTCAATTTCTTGCTCTTGTTCTTCTTCTCCTGGCACCCCAATGATTCGGATGTTAGAGCACTTAAAGTTGTCTCATAAGTTCCTAAGCCACTCCTCATTTTTTTGAATTCTTGTTTCTTCATTCTGTTGCAGTTGAATGTTTATTTCTTCCTTGTATTCCAAATCATTGATTTGAGTTCTGGTTTTCTTCCCTTCACGGTTAGTTCCCTGTATATTTTGCTTTATTTCATTTTGTGTAGCCTTCATTTCTTCTTTCATTTTGCGACTGAGCTCAATCAGTTCTGTGAGCATCCTGATTAACAGTGTTTTGAATTCTTCATCAGATAGGTTGTCTATCTCCTCATTGCTTAGCTCTTTCTCTGGAGTTTTGATCTGTTCTTTCATTTGGGTCATAGTTCTTTGTCTGGCACGACTGTTATGTTGTAAGGGGGCAGGTCCTTAGGTATTTCACCAGGGCATGACAACTGTCTTTGCTGCATTGTGCTGCTGTCTGTTGGGGAGGGGTCAGAGATACAACAATGCCATTGGCTGGCTCCACTCTAGCCCCACTTTCCAATGAATTTTCCTGTGAGACTGGGAGTTTGTCCTGCTGTGGCAATCCCCACAGTGTTTTACAGCCAGAGGTTTTGAGTCTTTAGTTTCCCATTCAGCTGGCTCTGCCTCGTCTGTGCAGTCCTCCACCTTGCTATGCATCCTCTCTGATCAGCTGTCCATCTCCCCACTCCTACTGGTCTGAATGAATGTTTTCTTAATTTCTTGCTTGTCAGAGTTTCATGCAGTTTGATTTTCTGGAACTTCTGGTTGTTTATTGTTTTTAAATTTGTTGTTATTCTTCTTTTGGTTGTTCAAGGAAGCGATGCGTTTCTACCCATGCCTCCGTCTTGGCTGAACTCCCTCTAAGTATTATTTACTATCACAATATGTTTATCATGCCCTGTTTGGTGCATCCTATTAAGAAACTTAATTAATGAGCACTCTCTTCATATATACTTTATGAGTTATACAAATGAATGTGTGTCACACTGTTTTGGTAAGTCTGGTGAATTTCTACAAAGATACTATGAGGAAAATTAGTTAATAAGTTCTTCTCCTTGAGTTTTGTGTCAGAAAAGTTGCAACTTAGTCACCATGTGCTACTGATCTCTATTTATATAAGAATTACTTGGGATTTAGTAAATTAATATTTTTAAAATTTAATACTTATGAATATGCTGTCAGTTATCCACATAGCAAAATCAAACAACAAAAGCGAACAAAATCCCTGGCTGGTGTAGCTCAGTGGATTGAGC
Source organism: Phyllostomus hastatus (assembly GCF_019186645.2). NCBI lineage: Eukaryota > Metazoa > Chordata > Mammalia > Chiroptera > Phyllostomidae > Phyllostomus > Phyllostomus hastatus. The sequence continues at coordinate 7,135,807 of NW_025334038.1, read as the reverse complement.
GCGGGCTGCGAACCAAAGCATTGCAGGTTCGATTCCCAGTCAGGGCACATGCCTGGGTTGTAGGCCATGGTCCCCAGCAACCGCACATTGATGTTCCTCTCTCTCTTTCCCCCTCCCTTCCCTCTCTATAAATAAATAAATAAAATCATTAAAAAATGAACACAATCTTTCAGCTGTCATATAATATGGTGTCATGTAATCACATTTAGCTATGAATACTTAATACTTTTGGAATGGTACATATTGAACACTTCTATCTATAATAGAGTTTATTAAAATACTCATTTTGACTACTTATAACAGTTTTATAATTTAGTTTTTCCAATAGTAGTTAGAGGAAGCACAATTCAATTAAATATCTGGAAGAAAAAAATTGTTTTCAGAGCAAAAGTTACTATTTCACATTACTTATTTGGGCCTCAGATTTTTCGTCTTAATGGAGTTATCTTTTTATAACCAATAGTGATAGGTTAAGCTTTCCATGTAGTATAATTGAGTGTGTTCCTGTCTGAAGACCTGCAAATTTCAAGCAAATGGAAACAAGAAACCACCAAACCCAGGCACATTAGCATTGACTGTTGACATCAAAGCACATTTCAAATAAAGAGCTGGAAATTCTTTGTAAATAGTCATGGCCCTAGGACACTCTTACAGTCTGTGAATGTAAGCAAACCCTGCATTTTGCACTATTCTGACATCAAGACATTTGGATGAGAAGTGATCTTCTCAAGATTTAATTTTAAATTGTTGCTTAGAATTATATCCAAAGAATGTATATGCTTCCTTTTCAAGTTACATAAAATAAAATATTTTGAAATGTTTGAATTATGTAATCAGGTAAGATTCTAGGAACTTAATGAAATAATGACACTGTATCTTTCATTTCAGTACAGACTCTTTTTAGTAGTAAATTATTTTTAGCATGAGGTTAGTTTTCAGAGTATGTGAAATCATTTATATTTCAGTACAGGAATATGCTTATTCTTCCAGTTAGAATTCAAACTTTCTTTTTCTCTCTTTTTAGTTTTTCAAATGTATTGAGATGTAATTTACATGCAACATAAATCATTATTTTTAGTAAGTAGTTCAGAGTTTTGACAAGTACCTGCATCCATATAACTACTATCATATTAAGATAAGGAAGAGCTCCCAAAACTGTTCCCTTGACTTTCTTTATTCACCCCTACTTGACTGTCAGTTTTCCAAGGGCACTGATATGTTTTTATCTGTATGGTTTTACTTCTTTCAGATTGTCATATCAATTAAATCATATAATATGCAGTCTTTAAGGACTGGCTTCTTAACATGTATTTGAGATTCATTCATGATGTTGTGTATATCAGTAGTCTATTAGTTTTTATAGCCGAGTAGCATCCCATTATATAGATATGCCACTATTTCTTCAGTCATTTTATAATTTATTTTTATGTTATAGACGGTGCTCCTGCATTTTATTAGCATTTTGACTAATTATCACTTTGTGTACTTTCATTTTTTATGATTTTTCCAATAAGCTCTCATGATTTTAGTATTTGGAAAGTGAGAGCTATTGTTATTGTTTTAATGTTTATATTATTTGGAAACATTGGGATTTTAGTATCTTTTGAATTTAATGAAAAATGAATCATATAAAAATTCTTTTAAAGCCCCTAAGATCTGATAACAATTTATTCTGTTATACTTTAGGGAGTGCTTTTTTAAAAAAGTATCATATTAGTTGTGAAAAATTTGAAACTGCAGACACATATAAAAGAAAATCAAGAGGCAGTTTTGGAGCTCTAACTTTGCCTAGAGTTTCCTGGAGAAGAAATATTTTTTTAATACATAATGTCTGTGAATTCAGTCTCAAAGATTGAAAAGTAATGATACTCAACTTGGAAGCTTTAAAAGTAATACCATAATTAGTTAATTTCATTAACTGAATTAGGGAAGCAAGCTGAGGCTATGGAGTTTGGATGAAAAAGGAGGTTTAATATTCAAAATGAAACAAAAAGAAAAGAAGAATGACAACTGTCATTTATTATTTGAACTAGCCCATATCCTACCAGGGACTTCTCTACTTTCACTATTCTATATAAACTGTGTTTCAAATACAGTTAAAATTGAGATATTTTAATTTCTCTAGCAGAGAAAAAATAGTATATTCAAAAACTCAGAAATGAATTACTCAAAATTACCAATCTGTGATTATGAAGTATAGAAAAGTAATTCTAAACTCAACAGCTTAAAGCAAGAATGGACATAATATTTTACCTTCATTCCATTCTATGTGAAAATATAATAGCATTTTACTTTTAAATGTGTATGTTTATGGTACATATGTTTGTCATCTTTTTGTTGTCATTATATTTCTCACATTTTCCCATGAAGAATTTTAAGTACTTATATCACAGTATGATTTATATTAATATTAAGTTTTCTGTACAAGTTAGAGCTGCATTTGGAGTTTGAAGTGCCCTTGGAAATCATCCAAGTCCCATCCCAGCACCTTGCTTTTCTGAAGACATCCCTCTCATTAGGTGTGTAAATACATGAATTGTAGAGATTCAAGACTACAAGTTTTAATTCAGGAGAGTTTCCACTGTGCTTCATTGCATCATTAACATGCAATGAAACCCACTAGGAATGATCTTCTATACTTTCTGTTTGGAATAAACTGTAGCCCCAAACTATTTTATCCAAAAGTAGAGATATGTGAATTAAATCCAGTCTTGTAGGTCACTCTTTTTAGACTCTCTCCATGTTCTCTCCTCATAAGCCCACAGCTGTTCCTCTAGATCAGGCCCACATTACCTGTTGTCAGGCCAGTGGTTCTCACACTGTGGTAGGGATGAGAATCATCTGGTGAGTTAATAATTCACACAGAGGTCTAGGTTTGTTAGAGTGAATTAGGGCTTGGGCCAGTAGATTTTTATCTAATTCCCCTGTGTGATATTGATACCTGGTAAAGTTAAGAATAGCTGGTCTAGGATTCCTGCTTGTGTATCCACAGGGACCCCCACCTCCAGTTTCTCACTTCACTCTAATCAAGACAACATACTTAGGCTGGCACAAGTCTTCTTATTTTCTAACCCATTTTTTCATTATCGTTCTAAGTCTATGTCATGGGGCTCCACTGGACTAAGTGACACTTGCTACCTTAACATTCAAGTCCATCCCAGCTTTCCAATGGTGTGTCTGTTACTCCAGTATGACTGAACCTCTCTTTGGCTGGCAATGTTGAAAGTGGGGCTTCTTCTCTGAGAAACTTGAGCTAAACTAATATTTACTCCCAATAAATGTTTTCTAGGCCTTACCTTTTTAGGGGGGAAATAACCAAAACACAAAACTCTTTATCAGCTTTATTTATAATATATATATGTGTATATATATATACACATATATATATATGTATGTATATATATATGTATATATAAAACATGAGGTTACTGTGTAAACTTGGGGATGCTAATATGAGAGGATAATTATTTTGCTTACATCATTTCCACTGACCCTCTGTTTGAACTTGTGCACATTTCACTCTTCAGTTTTGTTTTCAGACTGCCCGAGCCTTCTTTTATTTCTCCAGTGTTAGGCACTTTCTTATTTCTCTGCACATGAGTGCAAATTATCATGCAACCACTGTCATGAAAGATGCTCTGCCATAAGTGAGGGTCAGTGTGGATTTTGCATTATCCTCACACAAAACAAAGGAGCTGATTTGATTCCTTTCATAATCACTGCACATGACAAGCTCCATAAAGTGCATATTGAATGGAGTGAATATATTCATTTTGAGTTGTTAATCTATATAGCATTGATATTTTCTACTAATCATAACAGCTGCTGTTTATTCAGTAGTTAACATGTTCTCTCCTTGCTAAGTATTTGATGCATATTATCATTATTAGATGTCTTTAAAATAACCATCCTGAGATGTAGGTTTGTTAAATTCATTTCATGTATGGGGCAACTTGAGACTCAGGAAAGTTAAATAACTTAATGTGTTGCAACAGCTAGTAGAAACCAGAGCTGAGTCATTAATAGAACAATCTTAGCGACTTTATTGATAGCATCCATCAACAGCTTAATCTTGATTGTACAATGTTTTTTCAATGTATTTTTTAAAGTGCAATGCAAATAGGTAACAACTTTGTTGTGTTTTAAAAGCTTGCAATGACAGAATTTCTTTTGTTGTACAAATTGAAGGTGATCATTCAACCAATTTAGAGAAGTTTTGTAATTGTGCAGGTCAGCTGTGCATGTCTATGGGTGTGTTTCTGTTTGTGTTTACATGCAGTTCATTTGACAGTAGGTAGGTGGCATTATCTTCTCCAGTACTGTTTCCACTGCTTTCTGAAAGGAAAGTCTGATTCCATATTTTAGTCACTTTTTGTTATTTAAAGATTTTAGAGAGAAAACAAAAGGGACAAGAAAGAAAGCGGGGGGGGAGAGAGAGAGAGAGAGAGATTTATTGTTCCATTCATTTTTGTATTTATTGGTTGATTCCTATATATACCCTGACCAGGAATCAAACCCTCAACCTTGGAATATCAGGAAGACCGTTTAACCAACTGAGCTACCAGGCCAGGATCCCATCTGTTATTTATTTTTTTTAAGACCTGGCTCTGAAATGTAGACTATAGATGCAGTCTCATGTGTGATTGTTAGTGATTATTAGTTGTCTTTCCTTCTAACCTTCTCAGTACAGGTTAGACTCCACTGGCAACTTTGGGATTTGAGGTCTGTTATGTGCCCACCCTCTTCCTCTGCTCCCTACTTTTCCTTCTGGTGTGAAAAGTAGAGAGCAGATATGGGAACTCTTGTCACATATGGGGACTCCTCTTCCAGTTAGCTGTCCTCTTGTGGGTTTGTACCAGGTGTCAATCTCCACTTAATGCTTACAACATCTACTGACTCATGCAAAACTCATTTATCTGCTACACCAGATAAGGATTGCAGGCTGTCTCCTACACCCACACATACACCCCACCTCTCTGCCATCTCTCTCTTGACTCTTCTCCTGCTGCAGCAGTATCAAGTGACTTTATAACAGAACATTCTAGATGGGAGATATAAACTAGCCCTCAAATCACTAGGGATTTGAGAGACAAGAATAGGGGGAATGCTTTTTAGGACACTTAGATCTTAAAGAAAGGAGAATTCTAGTAAGTGGTGGGATGAAGGTGAAGAAAATGCAGTTTTCTGTTAAATTCAATTATTTCCAACTTTTATTATCTAAATCAATATTTGTCATTTCCCCTCCAATCCACAATAAGAAATACATTTTGCATCATAGTCAAGTTCTCTGTTCTCCCCCCCGCCCTCCTCTCCCTCTTCCTTCCCTCTCTTCTCCTTCTCCTCTCTCACACACGCATCCCTGAAAAAAATGAATACTTTTCCATACCACATACCTCACACTGATTTCTATTTTGTCTGTTCAGTCCTATCAATTTTTAGGACTTACAACCCACCAAATGATTACCTAACCTATGGAGGGATCAAGTATCACAGTTCATCAAACACTGTTACAGAAGGTAAAGACTAATAAACCTGTTGGCCTTCTCCCTCCTCCCCCACTACAATGGATTCTCAGATCAATAGATGGACTCTCCTAAAGTTAGCTCTGATAATTTTAAAATCTTTATTCTCAACAGGAATTTTCTCTGCTATAATTCCTGCACTACTGGGGAATGTTTGGAGGCAAGAAAAATAGCAGTCAATATGTCATGCCAACTGCTCATTATGTATGCTTTGAATAGAGAATAGCTGTGTGTGTGCACGCATGCACTTATGTTTATTAGACCAATTTTACTGCTTTCACTAACTATGAAAATAGCATATGCTATTCTAAAATACATAAGTAAAAAAATTACCCACTCTTTCTCACTCCTGCAGAGTAATCTCTATTTCTGAATTTTTTTCAGGCCCTACATAGTATGCATACATACTCATGCATACTTACATTTTAGTAGTCTTTTCATTTCTGCAAGGCCTTCAGATGTTGATCGTCATAGACAATATGACCTTGGCATGGAAATCAGCTCTTGCTTGAAAGTTTAAACTGATACCTCCCTCTTTCCTTGAAGGGTAAATTTATGATCTCTCTGGGATGAGAACATGATCTTTAGAAACTGTTAGCTTTTTGCCATCTACTCATTTAACATGAAAATGTTTAGGTTTTTCTCTCTTTTTTAGGTTTTATTTTATACTTGCTAGTTTTATTCTCAATGTGACCTCTCAGGTTTCTACAGGGAAAGGCAAATTACTCTGGAAAAGCTATGTGCAAGAAAGTTAAAAAAAATAGACTTCTTTTTGTAAAAATAATATGGGTTGGAAATGCTTTACTGGGGCACAAAATTGTGCACGCACCAAGAGAACAGTGGAGGAAGCAATGGTAAAGACTTTTTCCCAATTATTTGTTAAGTATTTGCCATCTGAATTATTGGGCTATAAGCTATTTGCTTGAATCTGCATCATGGGCAGTTTCTCAGTGAAATGTTTAAATTGCTCTTTAAGTCCCAACTCTCCTTCCTTGTCTTATGGTTAATATTAAAGCTTTATACTTGCCTATAGAGTGCAGGAAACAGCCAACCAATCAGAAACCTTTATATATACCCCTCCTCCCACACACACACTCAGAACTGTCTTGGAATGTTCCTGGTGATACATCAGGCACTTCAAGTGTATGTGCGTCAGATACTATGCTAAATATCTTTAAATTCTCAAAACAAAACTTTGAGGTACATATTATCTACACTTTAAATGTAAAATAAAAAAGGTTCATGAAATTTCTTACTGATTTAACATAATGCTTTTAACCCATGCTCTTACATGGTTGCCAGACATGTGCACGAGTGAAGAGTTGCCCTTTTTAGTTCTTGGGAGGGTCCCTTTCAGACATCTAATGGAAATCCAGTAGATGTCTCGTCTACTAATAATAAATATCAAAGTGGGGAGCAGAGTATTTTTGTCCCTTTATATCCAAACAACATTTTTTTGTATTACTGATAAGCTCCCAAATCACACATCAAGACATACTGACTGATCATACCATTCTTTTCAGCGGAACAAAAGTGGTGAACAGAATGCTTCACCAGCAGCACTCTACCCAGCCACCACCAATCAATTCTGTGTGTGTGGGTGTTTTAATATTTTATATTTATTTATTTTAGAGAAGGGGAGGGAGAGAGATAGAGGGACAGAAACATCCAAGTGCGGTTGCCTCTGGAGTGCCCCCCTGCTGGGGACCTGGCCCACAACCCAGGCATGTCTCCTGACTGTGAATCAAACAGGCAACCCTTTGGTTTGCAGGCCAGAACTTAATTCACTGAGCCACACCAGTGAGGGCTAATTAGTTGTTGATGACATCAAAATTAAAATGCTTGTGCCATTCTGGCTTTCTTCCATTCTTCTACTGTGATGAGTGAAAAGACAATTTTGATTTTTTAACTCAAGTTGGTAAAAAAAATAATGTAGTACCTTGGTACTAGTTGTTAATTTGCTCTGGAATTCATGACAAGTGCCAAAACCTACAAGTAATGAATGATGAAGCATTTTCTCTTGCGGAGCAGCATCCTGACTCACATGTTCTAGCAAATGCATTGAGTCCCAAGCAGACATTGGGTGCTGAAACATTTTTTCTCATCAAAATGCTATGAATACAGGGTTTGAGAAGTTCTGAAGCCGAGGAGTACTAAGGAGTACTAAGGACTGTGTGTTGATATGCAAGAGGCACTTAGTATGCACTATGTGGATTAAGCTAGTTGATGCATAGGGTGCTCTGTCTTGGAGCTAAGTAAGCTGGCTTTTCCTAACAAGGAGAAGAACTTTAACACCTCAGTGTTACAGTGAGTTAAGGATTTCAGGGAAAGGCATCACATTTTCACACTAGATTTTAGAATTAGATATGGACAACTTATATTCAAGATAAGGATTTTAAAATATTGTTTTCCTTGAAGCCCCTTAATATACAGCAAACCACCAAGGTAATAATAAAATTTTTTCTCACTCCTATTTTGAAGCTCAGCTCTGTATCAGGTTCTTCCTACACACTAAAATGTAGTTTCTACAAAAAATTGTAAAATAGTGTCCTCTATAAATAGAAACAAAATAACTGTGGTTCACCCTTCAGTAACTTGAACATTGACAACACAGACATTAACTGTCAAGCCCTGCATTGAATACCAGGTCTGTCTCTCCATTTTTAAATCTTGTGTTACAACAGAGAACTTAATGATAGCCACAGCTTTTCATAGAAAACATAAAAAATAAGCAGTGTTTCTAGTATTCCTAAGACTAACCTTTCATAAACTGCCTGTTTAAATGTTTTGCTACACTAATATCTTTTTAAAAGATTTTATTTATTTTAGAGGGGGGAAAGGAGAAAAAGAGGGAAAGAAACATCAATGTGTGGTTGTCTCTCATGCAAACCTAGTGGGTACCTGGCCCACAATGCAGTCATGTGCTCTGGACTGGGAATTGGACCAGTGATGCTTTGTTTTGGGCACTTAATCCACTGAGCCACACCAGCTAGGGCTAGACTAATATTTTAATTGTTCTTGGTGGTTCTTAAGTTTTCTACATCTTCTTTCTTTAGTCTTTCTCTCAAAGAATATAATCCATCTTACTTTCATCATCCTTAGATCTTGTTTTAGATAAATTATTGATATAAAACAGTAATGAATCTACACATAAGATGTACTCTTAGATATTGGAATTGGCAATGAATCAGTAATAGCACATTGGTCTCTCTCCTTTTCCACTGGTCTTGGTGATGCCTATGCTGGGAATTCATAAGCCATGGGCATCATGAAGACAGGTATTCGAGGAGGTCTTCTGCTGCCAATCAAGCCACTTATAATTATTTCCGAGTTTTCATTAGATTCATTTTGGCTTCATATAATACAGAAATACCTTATAATTTGAAGTAGAACTGCACTGACTAGAGTTTATTCGTCACTGTTAACTATTTGACTTTGGTCAAATCAGTCAACCCTTCTGTGCTTGAGAATTTTATCTTGAAAACAGGGACAAATTTAAGTCAGAGAGTTGTCATAAATATTTTAATATACTCATAAACAATTCCTTTGAAATTATGAGTGTTCTGACTGTTAGTAATACTACAGGGACTACTTTAAAGTAGACAACTCTTGTATCTACAATTTTTAAATAGTTGTTTATGAAGAAGCCACGCTATACCATACTCTAGCCCCATATATTGAAAACAAGCTTGAAGAGAAAATATTTAATAAAAAAGTGAACAGTATTGTTATGTAAATCTTAATAGTATTTGGTGATGTTTCTATCACCCCACATAAACTTCCCTTATTTCTCAAATAAATTATGATAATGGTTATATATAAATTTGTATATTTTCATATTTGCACATGTGTGTGCCTGCATAATGTTTCTTGTGTTTTATTTACTAAGTACTGGGCATATATTTTGACTTCCAATTGATAGCACATTAAGAATTTTCCTAAATTTTGCTTTGGCATAGTATGAAGAATTGTCTTGCCAGCCCCCAATCATAGTGTTTTGGCACCAGCTGCCTGACTGCTGACAAGACTAGACAACTGTTTGTATTTAATTTTGGCAATATACCACTTTTGGTAACAGTTTCAGCATAAGGTCACTATGACATGCCCATTAACCCTAGTGGCCGAAAATTTATTTCAGTGGCTGAACCCACAAAGGTCAGATATTCTTTCAAAGTCTAAAACTCAAATGCTTATTTTTAAAACAAGGCTCTGCCAAAAAACTATTTTTCTATGTTTTTATTTTCTCACATTTTTGTCTAATTATATATTTGTAAGAATTATAAAAACTATAATACTAGTCACTGCTAAAAATAGCAAAAATAACTGAGTGGAAAATCTCACCATGGTCTTTGACTTAGTTAATGTTAAGTATGGAAAACAATTTATGTAAATTAAAAGGCCTTAAGCCAGGCAACCAAATATTTGATTTATCCAAATTGTATATTAATGTCCATTGACTCAAGGTATTGATTTATCTTCTTTTTTTTTTCTTCTTGTTATTTGTCTTTTAACCACTTCTTTCCTCATAGCCATCAGAGAATGCTTATGGGCAGTTGAAATATTACACAGTATTTTTAAATAATACATAAGCTTGATAGAAGGATTTGTGTAAAACATCTAGAGAAAGTACCAAATTAAAATGAGAAAATAAATGGCCATCACAGTAAATAAATCAAGAAATCATTTAACTATAAAAGAAAGGTGTGTGACATTTATTTTTGTGTACATTTATATGATACTTGAAAACAAAGCCCTAGCAATCTATTAATGTGTAACTACAGTATATATATATATATGAATATCCAATATGATATACTGACTTTTTAAAATTAGTTCTACAATTGTTCTAATTAAGCCATAGGCATAGCAAAATATTTCAGTAAGGTAAAAGACATATAAAAATGTTTCTGGCAATTGCAATGGAGAAATCAGAATTTAAAGCCAAAATAAATAGCTTGCAGAATTAAAACAGAATTTTGTGATAAATATTTGGCCTGGTAAAGTATTTCTTAATTCTTAAAAGTAATAGTTGCAAACACTTCATAAAATGATACTGTGAGAGACATATTATACTTAAAATATGAAGGAGTAAATAAAAAATTTTCTCAGAATAAATTTTTATTTTGGAACTACTGTATGCATTTTAATGGGAATAAAATAAAAAGGAAGTATTAGCGTAATTATATATATGCTCTTTTCTTTAGTCTATTTCCCCAGACTGCCTGTCTTTATCATTGCTTTCAGATTTTATTGTACAGGATTGTAAACTCCTGTGATGCAATAGAAATAGTTGCCATAATAATACATAGTAGTTTTCCTCTTATGTAAAAGTCAGTCACCCCCGGCTGGTGTAGCTCAGTGGATTGAGTACGGGCTGTGAACCAAAGTGTCACAGGTTTGATTCCCAGTCAGGGCACATGCCTGGGTTGCAGGCCATGATCCCCAGCAACTGCACATTGATGTTTCTCTCTCTCTCTCTATCGCCCTCCCTTCCCTCTCTAAAAAATAAATAAATAAAATCTTTTAAAAAAATCACTCACAAAAGGGTTGATTCTTATGAAGTTATATGTATCTTAATTAGATCAATGATAGAATTTCAGTATTAATAAACTGAATGTTGGTCTAAAATGTATTAATTGTTAATATGTAGCTTGTATGCCTTTCTTTTTTTAAATTTTGTACTGATGTTATTTTTATCAGGGAAACATTCGTTGAAACTAAGAGTTATGCTTATATGTCTTGTGAGAAAAATCTGGATATTAAATATAGAATATTGAAATGAAATATGTGCACTTAAAGTAAACCAGTTTTGGAATAGAGATCCAATTTTTTTTTACATTAATAGCTTTCAAAGCCCACCTTTCACTGAATATTTTGTTGAGGTTAACAGCTGTGTAGGTCACAATTCCTAGCCAGTTAACCACAGAACTGGTAAGATTTGTTACAATTCATTACATAGTTAGGAACCCTTCACTACGTGATTATGCTACATATTAACTATGTAAAGATAATAAAGTTTATTCACAGTTTAATTAGGGACATAGATAGTTTGCTGAACAATTTACCAGTGACATTACCAAAGTGTTGCAATAGTAGAGAGAAAGACAGATTTTATTATGCCTGGAGAAATTAGCAGGGTTTTCAAGAATAGGTAACTCTTGCTGTAAGGTTTGAAAAAGTTGGTGAATTTTTCCAAGTAGAAATTTTTCTGAGAGTTCTCTAAACTGAGTGATCAGTGTGAAAAAAATGTATGAACAGTATGTGGCTCAGCAGATAGGAGAAATGGCCAGGAGTTAGGACCCTATTCTAATTATCTGGGTTGAACAGTGAATAAAAGCTGAGCTAGAAGAGTTGCAAGGAGGTGGGAAGTGAAGTGAATTCAAACCAGGGGTAGAGCAAATTTGATGCTTGGGACACACACACAGATGTTCCTGGTTGATGCATAGGATGTTGGACCTGGGCCATCTGGATTTGAATTCTTGTTTACACACACACACACACACACACACACACACACACACACACCACTTACTATTACATAATGCTATGCAATCTGAGAGCAAAATGATTATAACACTATCTAGCATGCTTATATAATGGAGAGAGGTACAAAGATTTTATGACCTACATAAGAGCTTCCTCTGAGCCATGATGTAAACTAAACCAGATGTATGTTAGTCAGTGAGGGAGGCTGCCTTTGTCCAGTTGTACAGGTGAAGGGGTAGGTGAGAAAAGAGAACTAGGTGGCCTGCTGTTGTAAAGACCTAAGCCAGTTTTATCAAATAAGTTTTTATTAGTAATAAAGCTAATATTTGAGACCAAGCCAAATCCATCATATAGCCAAAGCTGTTGTGGCTCAGTGGATTGAGAGCTGACCTATGGACTAGAGGGTCACCAGTTTGATTCCCAGTCAGGGCACATGCCTTGCTTGAGGTCTGAGTCCCCTGTTCTGTTGGGGGCATGCCAGAGTCAATCACCCATTGATGTTTCTCTCCCTCTCTTTCCCCTCTCTCTAAAAACAAATAATTAAAATATTTTTTTTAAAAGGCATCTTTGAAAAAAATGGATCATACACGATCCAGTGGGATTCATCCCAGGCATGCAAAGATGGTACAATATACATCAATCAATAAATGTAATACAACATATAAATAATACAAAAGACAAAAACCACATGATCATATCAATAGATGCTGAAAAGCATTTGATAAGAGATACAACACCCACTTACGATAAAAACACTCAGCAAAGTGGTAATAGAGGGATCATACCCCAACATAATAAAGCCCATATATGAAAAACCTGCAGCCAACATCATACTCAATGGGCAAAACCTAAAATCTTTCCCACTAAGATCAGGAGCAAGATCAGGATGTCCACTTTAACCACTTCTATTCAACATAGTACTGCACTTTCTAGCCACAGTGATCAGACAAGAAAAAAAAAATACAAGGCATCCAAATTGAATGCGAGGAAGCAAAACTGTCACTGTTTGCAGATGACATGATAGTGTACATAGAAAACCCTGTAGAAACCACCAAAAAACTTCTTGACGTAATAAGTGAATTTGGCAAAACAAGGGGATACAAAGTCATCATTCAGAAATCAAAGGCATTTTTGTACACCAACAATGAAATATCACAAAGATAAATTGGGAAAAAATCCTATTTACTATAGCAACATGCAAAATAAAATACTTAGGAATAAACTTAACCAAGGAGGAAAATGACCGGTACTCAGAAAATTACACAACATTGAGGAAAGAAATTAAGGAAGACACAAATAAATGGAAGTATATTCCATGTTCATGGATTGGAAGAATTAATATCATTAAAATGCCCATATTGCCCAAAGTCATCTATAGATTTAATGCAATCACTGTCAAAATGCCAACAACATATTTCACAGATATAGAACAAACATTTCAGTAATTGATATGGAACTATAAATGGTCCTGAATATCCTCAGCAATCTTGAGAAAGAAGTAGAAAGTAGGAGGGATCACAATACCTCATTTCAAACTATACTGATGGAAAGAACAGTCTGGTACTGGCATAAGAACAGACACATAGACCAATGGAACAGAATAGAGAGCCTAGAAATAAACCAATGTCCATATGGTCAGTTAATATTTCACAAGAAGGGTAGGAATGTAAAATGGAGTAAAAATAGCCTCTTCAATAAATGCTGTTGGGACACCTGGAGAAGCACATGAAAAAAAAATGAAACTCAATCACCAACTTACACCATTCACTGAAATAAGGTGAAGATGGATAAAAGATTTAAATGTAAGTCATGAAACCATAAAAGTCCTAGAGGAAAGCATAGGCAGGAAAATTTCAGATATCTCACACAGCAGTATTTTCACTGATACAGCCACTAGGGCAAAGGATATAAAGTAAAGAATAAGCAAATGGGGCTACATCAAACTGAAAAGCTTCTGCATGGATGAAGAAAACATCAACAAAATGGAAAGGGAGCCAACTATGGGAAAATATTTGCTAATGATACCTTGGACAAAAGTTTGATCTTCAAAATATGTAAAGAACTCACAGGACTCTACAACAGGAAGACAAACAAACCAATTCGGAACTGGACGCAGGACCTGAACAGACATTTGTCCAAGGAGGACATACAGAGGGTCTGTAGACACATGAAAAAATGCTCAACATCACTAGCCACTAGATAGATGCAAATTAAAACCACAATCAGATACCACAATGACATACCACCTCACATCATTCAGTATGGCCATCATTAATAAATCAACAAACAAGTGCAGGTGAGGTTGTGGACAAAAGGGAACCCTAGTGCACTGTTGGCAGAAATGAAGACTGGTGCAGCCACTGTGGAAAACAGTGTGGAATTTCCTCAGAAAACTAAAGATGGAACTGCTTTTTCATCCAATAATCCCACTTCTGTGACCATACCCTAAGAATCCTGAGTCAATCATTCAAAAAAACCTATGTACCACAATGTTCATAGCTTCATTATTTACAATAGCCAAGTGCTGGAAAAAGTCTAAGTGCCCATCAGTAAATAAGTGGATTAAAAAACTATGGTACATTTACATAATGGAATACTATACAGCAGAAAGAACAAAGGAACTCCTATTATTCACAACAGCATGGATGGAACTGGAGAACATTATGCTAAGTGAAATAAGCTAGGCAAGAAAAGACAAACACCATATGATCTCACCTTTAAGTATAACCTAATCAATAAAATAAACAAGTGAGCAAAGTTGAACCAGGACTTGGGTATAAAGAACAAAATGACAGTGACTAGGGATGCAGAGGCAGAGACATAACAGGGGAAAGAGGGGGAAGGGGAAAGCAGAGGAACACAAATATAGAAGTTATTTGCAGGGACAAAGCGGGGATTGACTGTAGGAATGGGGTGGATGGGGCAGAGGAGAACAATGGGGAAAAAGGTAGGACAACTATGACTAAACAACAATAAATGAATAAAAAATGACAAAAGGTGGAGAAATGTAAATTTGTGATTACTCATGGGAATGGGTGACCAGAATTAAGAAAAAGGGAGGAAAATATTGAGGATTTCCTTAGTTTTTAAATTAAATTGTTATTAGATGGTAACGCTGTGAACCAGATAAAGGATGGAGGAGGAAAATCAAGAGAAGGATGGCAGCAATTTCAGATAGGATCTAAGTTTGCATGTTGAAAGTTTGAGTGTGAAGTGTTTGTACCCTCACCAGAGAGCTGAAAAATTTTTCAATTTTTTAAAAGATTTTATGTATTTTTAGAGAGAGGGGAAGGGGAGGAGAAAGAGAGGAAGAGAAATATCAGTGTGTGGTTGCCTCTTGTACACCCCTACAGGGAACATGGCCTGCAACCCAAACATGTATCCTGAATGGGAATCGAACTGGCAACCTTTTGGTTTGCAGCCTACACTCAATGCACTTTGCTATACCAGCCAGGGCTGAAATTTTGTTTTGAAGTCAACTCAGACATGCAAATGAGGTACATAATTTTGAGTGTCATCTATGCATGAGAGACAGTTATACTCATGGGAGGTGATGATTTTGTCCAAGAATTTGTTCTGACATATGTTAGAATCTTAAATATTGAATGTTGAAAGCAAATAAATGGTGTCAAGTAAATTCATGAGCAATATCTCCCTCAGAGAACCTGAAGACACTGAAATAAACTAAATGAGGTTGACCAGCAAGTAAAGGGAGCCATAGAAGAAGAGAAAATAAATTTTAAAAGAGTCATGGTTTGAATACCGCATAAGAAATGAGTAGAATGAGAGCTGAAAAGAAGAGATTGATTTTGCCTTCAAAGACCCAATGGTGCCTTGGTTTGAGTACTTCTGTGGAGTGGTAAGAGACAAAATCATGTTGCAGGAGGTTGGACATTGTATGGGGTAAGAATAAAGAAACAAGTGTAGTTTACTCTTTCATAAAGTTTGCTGATGAAAGAAAGAGCATATAGAGTTTGGGAAGAAAACTGAGTCCATGTAGGTTTTGCATGCAGACAGCAAAGTAATATATTGTTTTGTTTTTCCCATGGTCCCCATCTAGTGAACTAAGGTGGGCTCTTAGCCTCCTTTTAGGCTTCATCAGTTAGTTTAGGTTGTCCCCAAGCAGGGTATTATGTGGCAAATCATTTTCTCTATTCTAGTTTAGGGGGCTGTAATGATGTTTTCTATCATTATCTGCAGTAAAGGTATCAAAGATGGAAATGTGCTTCCCCCAAAGTACTAATACTTGCTGAACCCGTGATGCTGTATCCATAGGAGGGATTTCTGCATGATCTCACTTCAGTCACTGTTCAGATTGTCTTGCACTGTCAGAGTCTGATAGATATTTCCTCAAAGCAGCTCTTAGTTTCCATATGTTCTTTTCTGATTTAATGTCATTCCCTCTTTCTAGGACTCAGGCATGAGTCCCACAGGAGAATGGCTGTATTAAGTGCTAGATTATGAGCTGTGGTTTATTATTCTTCCAGTCAGAATCACGGTTTCAAACTACAGTTGGAGATTCTCTCCATCTTCCTTCGAATGAGTTTTTTTATTAGGAGCTTCTCTGACCACTTGCAGATGTCTCCCTTGTGGATCAGTCCTGCTTTCCATCACAAGTATGCAGACATGAATGAATTATAGTGTGTACAGATTAGGCTGTATCAGTCATTACAGAACTAATGGTGAAGTGGGTAAAGTTCAACTTGCCTAACTTGTGTTTGACAGAAAATAAGGCTCAGAATTGTAATAAGAACTGAGCAAAGTCCTAATAATAATGAAAAGGAAGAATGGTATTACTATCATGAATATCTAAAAATAAGAGCATGCATGATTTTCCCTGTGCTGTAAGCAAGTGGGTAGACAATATGATGAATGTTAATACTATAGGACACAAATATACACATACTTCTGTTCCTGCACCATGATTTGAGAAGATGAAAAAATACCATAGATGTGATTCAATCAGTGGAAAGACCAGTAGAAAATCACAATAGTAAATTGGGTGACATTTGGACCTAAAGGATATTAAAATAACTATATAAAAAAGTTTTGCTATATACATATGAACATCACAAAAAAAGACACAATTACCAATATTTTACTGAGAATTAATTGGTAATTTTTGGTACTTAATATGCTAGAAATGCAACCTAGTTGATCATAAATTTATTTTTTCCTCAGAGAATAAATAGATTTTCTGAATTTAATATTAAAATAGACTGAACTGCAGTGATACACATATAAATTTGAGATTTTTTTATATTAACTAGTATCTTGACATAAAACACACTGTGAGACATATTAGGTATTACAAGAAATAAGTTTTGGGGGTGGATTCAATCAAATTATGTCTATAAAATGTGATTGCATAAAACCTTGTGAAAGATGACATTTTAACTGGACCTCAATAATGGGTAGCACTTAGCAAACCCAGGAGAGGGAGATGGTGAATTCCAAGTAGAGGAAACTAAACAAAGTGGCAAAAGTCAGTGAGCAGTGAGCATAGGAAGTGTGACTTATTTTTAGTGGGTCAAGTGGTTCATGGGACTGAGTTAAGAGAAATAAGGCAGAAAGTATGTTTGAAAACAAGTCATTCATGCCATACTAATGAGTTTGGGTTATATCTTAAAGAATTTCTTTGGGTATTTTAATGCCAAGTTGTTAAAAAGTCCAATCAGGGGTTTTAAATTTAAAATAAAAATACTGCTGATATCAAGACATTTGATGTATGTATTTTTTTAAAAAACCTTTTACAGAGAGAGAAAGAAAGAAAGTCCATGGACAAACTGTCAAAGAAAAAGAAACTGCTTTTCTCCCCTAGTGGAAATGAAAAAGGTCAGCCTGGTCCCATAAAAATGGTCAAACAGTCCTGAATGATAGTGATTATAGCTATGGTGTATTACTATAACTCTTGTATTTATTGTATTTTATAGTGTGTGACCAACCAGTGTATAAAGGATTTTTTCAGTAAACTGATCCAATAGTAAAATGTTGACAGAAGTATGATGCTTTTGGCTTTTAAATTCAGTAGTCAAGTATTCTCCAAGGGCCCTACTTTTTTTTTCTGCTCACTATCCTTGGATAGGATAGTTGTTTATGTTAGTTAGAGTATACTACACAATCCAGATCTTTAACTTACACACCTTCCTGGCAAGGTCTGAATCTACAGACAAGGTCCATTGTTTAATTCTTTTCTTTTTTTATCATTTTTTAATTTTTAAATTATTTTATTGTTGTTCGATTGCAGTTGTCTGTATTTTCTCCTCACCCCCTCCAATCCCACCTCTCGCCCTTGCTTCCACCCTCACCCTTGGTTTTGTCCATGTGTCCTTTATAGTAGTTCCTGAAAACCCTTCTCTCCTTTCTCCTCTCCTCCTCCCCTCTGGTTGTTGTTAGATTGTTCTTATTTTCAATGACTCTATTTATATTTGTTTGTTTTTTTCTTTTCTTAATTATGTTCCACTTAAAGGTGAGATCATATGGTACTTGTCCCTCACTGACTGGCTTATTTTACTTACAATAATGCCCTCCAGTTCCATCCATGCTGTTGCAAAGGGCATAAGCTCCTTCTTTCTCTCTGCTGTGTAGACTTCCATTGTGTAAATGTACCATAGTTTTTTGATTCACTCATTTGCTGATGGGCACTTAAGTTGCTTCCAGCACTTGGCTATTGTAGAGTGTGATGCTATGAACATTGAGGTGCATAGGTTCTTTTGGATTGGTGTTTCAGAGCTCTTAGGGTATAATCCCAGTAGTGGAATTGCTGGGTCAAAAGGTAGTTTCATTTTTAGTTTTCTGAGGAAATTCCATACTGTTTTCCACAGTGGCTGCACCAGTCTGCATTCCCACCAACAGTGCACTAGGGTTCCCTTTTCTCTGCGTCCTCCCCAACACTTGTTTGTTGATTTGTTTATGTTGGCCATTCTGACAGGTATGAGGTGGTATCTCATGGTGGTTTTAATTTGCATCTCTCTGATGGCTAGTGATGCTGAGCATCTTTTCATGTGTCTCTGGGCCCTCTGTATTTCCTCCTTGGAAAAGTGTCTGTTCAAGTCTTTTGCACATTTTTAATTGGGTTTTTTGTCCTCCTGGAGTGGAGTGGAATGGTGGGAGTACTTTATATATTTTGGAGATCAAGCTCTTGTCCGAGATGTCATTGGCAACTGTGCTTTCCCATATGGTTGACTCCCTTTTTATTTTAACGCTGTTTTCTTTAGTGATGCAGAAGCTTTTTAATTTGATGAGGTCCCATTTGTTTATTCTTTCCTTTATGTCCTTTGCCTTAGGGGACATATTCGTGAAGATGTTGCTGCATGGAATGTCTGAGATTTTCCTGCCAATGTTTCCCTCTAGGACTTTTATGGTGTCACAACATATATTTAAATCTTTTATCCACCTTGAATTTATCTTTCTGCATGGTATAAGTTGGTGGTCAACTTTCATTTTTTTGCATGTAGCTGTCTAATTCTCCCAACACCATTTGTTGAAGAGGCTATTTTTGCTCCATTTTGTGCTTCTTTCCCCATTGTCAAATATTAATTGACCATAGAGACTTGGGTTTATTTCTGGGCTCTCTGTTCTGTTCCTTTGGTCTATGTGCCTGTTTTTATGCCAGTACCAGGCTGTTTTGATTACAGTGGCCTTATAGTACAGTTTGATATCAAGTATTGTGATTTCTCCTGCTTTGTTCTTCTTTTTCAAAATTGCTGCAGCTATTCAGGATCATTTATGGTTTCATGTAAATTTCTGAAATGTTTGTTCTATATCTGTAAAATATGTCATGGGTATTTTAATAGGTATTGCATTGAATCTATAAATCTCTTTGGGTAGTATGGCCATTTTGATGATGTTAATTCTTCTAATCCATGAACATGGTGCATGCTTCCATTTGTTTGTGTCTTCCTTAATTTCTTTCTTCCGTGTTGTATAGTTTTCTGAGTACAGGTCTTTTACCTCCTTGGGTAGGTTTTTTCCCAGGTACTTTATTTTTCTTGTTGCTATATGAAATGGGATTTTTTTTCTTGATTTCTGTTTCTGATGTTTCATTGTTGGTGTACAAAAATGCCTTTGATTTCTGAATACTGACTTTGTATCCGCTGTTTTGCCAAGTTCACTAATTAGGTTGAGTAGTTTTTTGGTGGAGTCTATAGGATTTTTTATGTACACTATCATGCCATCATGCCAACTGCCAAGAATGACAGTTTTACTTCCTCTTTTCCCAATTGGATGCCTTTTATTTCTTTTTCTTGTCTGATTGCTGTGGCGAGAACCTCCAATAGTAAGTTGAATAGGAGTGTTGGAAGCAGGCATCCTTGTCTTGTTCCTGATCTTAGTGGGAAAGCTCTAAGTTTTGCCCATTGAGTTTGAGGTTAGCTGTACGTCTCTCATATATGACCTTTATTATGTTGAGGAATGCTTCCTCTATTTCCACTTTGCTGAGTGTTTTTATCACAAATGGGTGCTGTGTCTTATCAAATGCTCTTTCCTCATCTACTCATGTGATCATGTGATTTTTGTCTTTCATTTGGGTTATGTGGTGTATTATGTTTATTGATTTGTGAATATGGTACCATCCTTGTATCCCTGGGATGAATCCCACTTGGTCATGGTGTATGATCTTTTTAACGTATTGCTGGATGCAGTTTGTCAATATTTTGTTGAGGATTTTAGCATCTATGTTCATGAGTAATATTGACCTGAAATTTTCTTTCTTTGTTATGTCTTTATCTGGTTTTGGGATTAGGATGATGTTGGCTTCATAAAAAAAGTTTGGGTGTCTTCCATCTTCTTGAATTTTTTCAATATCTGTGGAGAATGGTGGTTAGCTCTTCCTTAAATGCTTTGTAAAATTCTCCTCTGAAACCATCTGACCCAGGGCTTTTGTGTGTTGGAAGCTTTCAATTGTTTAATTCTTTTGTAGAATATATGTGTACTGAGAGAATGGTGTAGCAGATCATTTACCCAAGATAAGTGGATCCATTTCATCCAATTGATGAGACATCTTGCCTACCATGAATCTGATCCAACACACAGATCTTTCCTTTTATGGCAAAGGTTGAAATTGAAAGTTTGTGTCAAAGTGAGAAATTCATGCCCTGGCTGGTAAGACTCAATTGGCTGGAGCATTGTCCTATAATTGAAAGGTTGTCGGTTTGATTCCTGGTTAGGGCACATACCTAGGTTGAGGGTCCAATCCCTGGTTCAGATGTGTACAATCCCTGACACATATAGGAGACACACAATTGATGTTCCTAACATTGATGTTTCTCTCTCCGTCTCTCTCCCTTTCTTTCTAAAAGCAATGAAAAAAATGTCCTTGGATGGGCCTGTAGGGAATAGGGGATCAAAGTGTGTGAAGAGTATGGAGAAGTAGGAAGTCACAGGATATTGTGATGATAGTGTCAGCTCTCAGGACATTTATACCTTGGACTCTTCTTAGATTCCTGGAAAAGTTACCCAGAAGAAAAAAATATGTTGTTATGGATGATGACTTAATAACAGCTTGTGTTCCAAAATTGCTTTTGATGATTATTGGCAGCTAAGAAAATCTTTACTTGAGAAAAAACACTGTGTGGTCTTGAGGTTCCCACTCTGACACATCAAAATCTTCTCTTATACAGTCAATCCTCAGCTCTTGAACATCTCCCATCACAAACAATTTGGTTCTTGACCAAGTTGTTCACAGAAAAAAATGTCTCAGTTGTCAAACAAAACTTCAGTTCTCTACCTGACAACCCTTTCATGCTGATATAGTGGAAACTTGGTTCTTGAACTTAATTAACTTAATTACTTCAATTTGCAATTGAAGAGGTAGAAAAAAATAGAGGATATGCTTACTTCACTAATCAAGGAGATGCTTGGTAAATGGGGAGAAAAGCAAAGTTTTATTGAGAAATATCACCCTGACAAAGATGTAGCAAACCTTGAGATAAGCTTTTCAATGGCAATGCAGTACTTCACTTTAGGAACTGTTAAAGTGTAAGCAAAAACAAATATCACTGAATATGTTTTTAGTGAGACAGAGGCCCAGTGAGTGTGAAGCAAGTTCTAGTGGAGCAAATAAACAAAAGACTGAAAGAACCTCTAAGAAAGAGCTACCTGAAATTTTTATAGAAGGGGACTCCCCTTCCAAACAGTAACATCCCTCCATCCCTTTACTTGATATTTAGGCGTCAGTAGCTCTCAACATTAAAGGTAAGTTCTAGTGTGTACATAAATTTTCATTTTTTGCTTACCATTTCAGTACCTTTTTGTTAAATTTTCATTTATATTTTATGGACTTTTGTTTTTAAAATGTGTATTTATAGAAAACAGTACATTAAACATGTACTATGTATAAGAAAGGTGAAAATAAGGAGTCGCTTGGAGGATCGGGAATTATTAATTCAATTTACATTATTTCTAAAGGGAAAATGGTTTTTGAACAAATCAGGTCATGAATAGCCTTGGTGAATGATTGAAGTTTGAGAACTGAGGCTTCACTGTAACTTACTTTTAGAATTATATTAATGAACAGTTGTAATTTGCTACTTCAAGCATGGTTTCCATGGGGAAATATATAATAAACTGTAATGAATTGTCAACATACTTTTGTCCAAATTGTGACACTTGTGTACTCTCGGAGAAAGTTCCACAGGCTGTGGCTCCTCTCCAGCAGCAGTGGGCCAGAGAGTGAAGGTGAGAGAAAGGCAGGGATCTAGTCTGCAAAAGTGTTGCATGGATTTCTTTCCCAGTGGCTTTGGGTAGAAATGTCTCTGCAGTTACTGTTGGGAATAGAATTAGAGATAATACTATCCAAGGCAGCTATACAGGGCATGTCTGTGAACTTTAGGAACTGGAGTACTTGTATCCTTTATCCTATTCCTTTATCCTGATTGGGGTCCACAGCCTTTTGAAACACTTTTACCTCATTTCCCAAAGCTTTACTAAGAAAAATCCATAGCTTTCCCTAAGGAAATTTTCACAATTAGGTGTGATTGGCCTAATTTTATTAATGATGCTTTTAAGGGATATAGAGATTGAGGCTATCACTGCTAAACACAACACCTCTCTTCTCTAAACACCATTGCTCACACATGTACACTCATGTGTCACTTTTCTGCCACCTTTCTTCCTGTTTCCAGTGTTTCCAATGATTTATAATGTCAGTCACTAGGGAAGAATGAGCTTAATATGATCTTATTAGAAAGCTTTTACTTGAACACCAAATCCTCGATTCTTAGCTTTAAATCATTTCACCAAATATCTATGGAGGCTAACAGAAGTGCAAGGGTGGGATGGAAACAAAGATGACAAAGAGAGCAGTGATGTCTCTGAACTGGCAGCACAGCTATTTCTAGTGTTCATGCCCTCCCAAAGCAAATAAATATGAAAATACTTTTTATAAGAGCTAAGGATTCTAGGTGAGGGATTATAACACTGAGGATGCATAGAAATAAAGCAAAGGATGCCTTGAGGCATGCAGGAAAGATAGACTCACAGTATTGCATCACCTCTCACCCAATCTCAGGTAGCCCAACTCAGAAGAGATAGCCTCCCTGTGGGAGAGAGAATAGAATGCCTATGTCTATTGCAAACCCCAGAGCAGGCCCATCTTAGCACTAGACCAAGTCTGAGGCCTTGCCTTGGGTGACTACCTCTAGGCTCCCACAAACTCAGACTCTTGGCTCACCCAGGTGCCTGCCAGCTCCATTTACTCCAGGGTGCTCACATGGCTTCATTTGACTACCATGGTACTAGGCTCCCAGTGGACTTCTACAAATCCAGGCTCCTAGCACAATCCAGTGGTGGCTAGTTCCCACAGCCCTACGTGGCTCCTGTGGGCCCAATCAGTCCCAATATCTAAGGCTCTTTTTGGGCACCTATTAACCCAGGCTCTTAGGACCAGCACTATGCCAGATACAACATGCACAAACTTTTGACCTATCCCAGCACCAACCCAGCATGTACAGCATCAGGCCCTCAAGCCACTCCAGCAAGAGGTCAGCCTTCATTTTCCTAGACTGGCTTCCACAGACATGGGAGCCATGAGGTAGGGAGCCTGGCCTACCTCAAATCCAGGATAGTTTCCATGGCCCCACCGTTAAGGCCAACTCCCACAGACCTAGGTTCCCAGCCTGCTCCTTAGCCAGACTGGCTTCTGCAGAACCAACCATCAGGCCACTCTTCCAACTCTAATTTATAAGGCTATTTCCATGGTCCTAAGTTTTAGGCTTTCCCTAGGGCCAGACCAGCCCCTGTGATCCCAGCCTCATGGAACTAGGCTTCCAGTCCATCCTAGTACCAAACTAGACCTACACACCCAGACATCAGCCCACCCAAGTGGTCTCTAGCACATGGATGGCCTCTCGGATCCAAGATTTAGATTCAACCAGATGCAGGTCATGGGCACATCACTACAGACACAGCACCAGGCCTGCCCTAGTAAGCCCAGGCTCTAAGTCCACATATCCAGACACTATGCTCATTTCCATGCACCCAAGCATCAAATCTGCCCACCTGCTGATCCAGCCACCACACCTACCTTTTCAAGGACTTGAGCAGGAAGCCCATCCTTAGTTTCTGGATGAATTGACTATGAAGGAATTTACCTGCTGAAGCCAGTCTTTAAATACTGGAAGAGACACTTCTTTAAATGCACAGACACCAACAAAAACACACAAAAATCATGAATAATTAAGGAAGCATGACACCAACAAAGAAAACATAAAATACCAGTGACTGACTTGAAAAAATGGGATCTATGAACTATCTGACAAAGAATCAAAATCTTCTGCACTGCTAAAGAAGCTACCATCAAAATGAAAAGGGAATTGACTGCATGGGAGAACATTTTTGCCAATGATACATCAGACAAAGGTTTAATCTCCAAAATATAAAAAAGAGATTATACAGCTCAACACCAGGAAGGCAAACAATCCAATCAAAATATGGACGTAGGAAATTAAAACCACAACAAAATGTCACCTCACACCTGCCAAAATGGCTATCATTAATAAATCAATAAACAACAGGTGCTGGAAAGGATATAGAGAAAAAGGGAACCCTAGTGCACTGTTGGTGGGAATGCAAACTGGTGCAGCCACTGTGGGAAACAGTATAGAATTTCCTCAAAAACACTAAAAGTGGAATTGCATTTTGACCCAGTGATTCCACTGCTGGGATTATACACTAAGAATCCTGAAACATCAATTCAAAAGAATTTATGCACCCCCATGTTCATAACAGTGCTATTTACAATAGTCAAAATTTGGAAACAGCCTAAGTGCCAATCAGTAGATGAGTGGGTAAGAAACAGTAGTACCTATACAATGGAATACTATGCAACATAAATTAAGAAGGAATTACTACCTTTTGTGACAGCATGGATGGAACTGTAGACTATTATGCTAAGTGAAATAAGCCAGTGAAAGGCAAATACCATATGATCTTATAAGAGGAATCCAATGAGCAAAATAAGCTCACGAATAAAAAGTACCAGAGGCATGGAATCATGGAACAAACTGACAGCTGTAAGAGGGGAGGGGGAAATGATTGACAGAAGATAAAGGGATTAGTCAAAGAACACATATGAAGGGATCCCTGGATATGGACAATTATGTGGGGATTGACTATGGAAGTCAGAGGTGGTCTTGGTGGAAGGGTGGTAGAGGGGGGAAATTCAAAAAACTATAAAAGCATAAATAATAAAATATTTTTAAAATAAGTATTCTCTTAAATTCAGTGAACTACAAAAACAATGACAACTAAAAGAAATTAGGCAAATAGTGCATGAACGAAATGAGAAGTTCAATGAGAAGAAATTGTAAAAAAGATTCTAAAGTTGAAACATACAGTGACTGAACTGCAGAATTTAACAGAAAACTTTAATCGCATACTTTGCCAAATAGAAGGAAGAATCAGTAAACCATAATCTTGGAATGTGAAAACATTCAATTAAAGAGGCAAAAAGAAAAGAAAGGATATCATATAACATACTAGTAAAGGCAAGCATATAGTCAAATTAGAAATATTCTAATAATGTAATATCATGGTATGTTTACTTTAGTCTGAGGGTTTAAAGGATAAGACATCTAAAACATAGCTATATAATTATATACATTAAGTGATATATAATATAGGAAGAGGGAAATGTTGACATCAAAAACATAAACTATCAGGAGAACAGTAAAAGGATTGAATTTTTGTATGCAATCAAATGTAAGTTATCAGTTTTAAAAAAGGAAAAAGGACTCGAACATATACAACAGCTTGGTGATTGGGGAGGGAAGTGGGTGAACAGGGACTGCATGGTCATGGGAAAAACACAATAAAATTTTTTAAAAATTTAAAAAATAGACCAATTGATATGATGTTCTGTTCTATATATTAGATGAATTGATATGATGTTCTCTATAAGCTTTGTGGTAACCATAAAGCAGTAATATACAACAAATACACAAAAGGTAAAGAGAAGGGAGTAAAAGTCTACCACTATAAAAAATCATCTATTCACAAAGAAAGAGAATTAAATAGGAAGAACTAAACACAGAAACCACAAAACAGTAAAAAAAAAAAAAGCAAATAAAGTAACATTAGTAAATCTTCTCATCAATAATTACTTTAAATGTAAGGGATTGAATTATCAATCAAAAGACATACAGTAGCTGAATTGATTAAAAAACACCCCAACTATGTGCAGCCAAAAAGAGACTTACTTCCACTTTAAGGACCAATTTAGGCTCCATGTGAAGGGCTGAAAATATATTCTATGTTAATGAATCCCTCTCCCCAGAAAAGAATAAGGATAGCTATGCTTATCTCAGACAGAACAGATTTTTCACTCAAAACTTATAACAAGACAAAAGAGGTCATTAAATAATGATAAAACAATTACTATATGAAAAACATAACACAAATATGGATGCACCCAAATTGGAGCAATTAAAAAATATTAGCAAATACTAACAGATCTGAAGGAAGAAACAGACAACATTACAATAATCATAGGGGATTTCAATATACCACTTTGAACAATGGGTAGATCCATCAGTCAGAAAATCTATAAGGAAATAATGGGCTTCAATTGTACTTTAGACGAATGAACTTAACATGCATATGTAGAATATTATATTGAACAAACAGAATAATCATTCTTCTCAAGTACACATGGAATGTACTCCAGGATATATCATGTTAGGTCACAAAACAAGCCTTAGCAAATATAAGAAGGTTAAAGCACAGGAAGTATCTTTTCTGACTACAGTGGTATGCACCTAGAATTCAATAGCAAGAAGAAGACTGGAAAATTCACAAATGTGTAGAAATTAAGCAACACACTCCTGAACAACCAAGGATCAAAGAAGAAAATAAAAGAGAAATAGAAATATATGACGGACCCAAAATAAACTAAAATTATCTTCTGGAGGGTAGGCCCCTTATAGTATAGGCTTCCCCTGCTAGGTGAGTGTCCTAGGAAAAAATCTGTATCAGTGCACCAGCTGGCACTGTTGTGACAAGCTGTGTTTGGCCTCTGTGAATCTTTCTGAAGACTCTTTAACACATTTGCCCATTTCATGGTGGGTGATGTATAAGCACACCTGTCCACATGACGTGGAGTGTTCAGCATTTCTTGACCAAAAACAACATGACCCCTGTGCCCCACCTCCCTATTCACTCAATCTCTCTCCAGGTCACTTTTTTTGCTTGTTTCCCTGGATGAAGAAAGTCCTCAAAGGGAAGTGTTTTGCCAATGTGGAAGAGGTGAAATAAAAACAGCAGAACTAAAAGACATCAAAATCAATGAGTTTAAAAACTGTATTAAGCAATGGGAAAAATGTCTTGATAAGTGTGTTGTATGAAATGGAGAGTAATTTTAAGGTAACTGAAGTGTAAACATGTAAGAATGAATAGACAATTTTTTTTTTGTAAATAAACTCAATTTTTGGATCCCTCCATGTATCTTGAAATAGATGAAAATAGAAATATAACATACCTACACTTATGGGACACAGCTGCAGCAGTGCTAAGAGGGAAGTATAAAGACATAATACCAACATGAGGTAAAAAAAGGTCACAATTAAACAATCTAACTTTACATTTTAACCAAAGAACAAACTAAGACCAAAGTTAACAGATGGAAGGCAGTAAACAAAGATCAGATCACAAATAAATGAAATAAAGACCAGAAAACCATAGAAAATAGGAACAAAACTATGAGCTGGCTTTTTTTAAAAAAAGATAATCTTGACTGGCTTCAGCTAGTCTAAGAAAAAAGAGAGAAGTTTTAAATAAATAAAATCAGAAATGAAAGAGGAGACATTCCAACTGACACCACTGAAATAAAAAGGATCAGGAGATTACTATGAACAACTATAAAAAAATGAATAACCAGAAAAAATGAAAAAATGCTAGGAACATTCAATCTACCAAGACTGAATTATGTAATTAAAAATCTGAAGAAATCAATAATATGTATGGAAAGTGAAACAGTAATTAAAAACCTCCCAATAAATAAAAGTTGAATAGCAGATGATTCCACCAGTGAATTCTACCATGTAAAGAAAATTAATACCCATTCTTCTCAAACTCTTCCAAAAAATTAAAGGAATTAAAGGAATTAGAGAAAGGGACCCTTCCCAACCTCATTTTATGGGGACATGGTTACCCTGCTACCAAAGCCAGATATGGACACTACAAGAGAACTCCATGACAGTATCCTGAATATAGACACAAATTTTTTTCTATAAAATATTAGCAAATCAAACTCAAGAGCACACTGGAAGGATCATCTACCATAACTAAATGGGAAACCAGATGGTTCATCATATGCAAATCAAAAAATGTGATATACCACATTAATAGGATGAGAGATTAAAAAATATCATCTCAACTAAATGGGCATAAAATAAATATACCTCATCAGAATAAAGGACATATATGACAAACTTACCATCAGTACTATTTTCAACAGTGAAAGTCTGAAAGCTTTCTGCTAAGTTTAGGATCAGGATAAAGGTGCCCACTCTCACACTTCTACTCAACATTGTAATGGAAGTCCCAGCTAGAGAAATTAGGCAAGAGAAAGAAAGAAAATGCATCCAAATTGGAAAGGAAGACATGAAATCATTTGTGTTTGCAGATGAGATATGATCTTATATAGAAAATCCTAAGGACTCCACTAAAAAAGTGTTAAAAAATATACAAACTTAGGAAGTTGCAGGATTCAAAATTATTATACACAGTTTAGTTACATTTTATACACTAACAATGCACTATCAGCAACAAATTATGAAATCATCCCCATTTACAGTAACATTGAAAATAATAAATATGTGGAATACTTTTATATAAGACACTGAAAAGGATATACACTCAAAATCATGAGACATTGATGAGAGAAATAGAAGATACAAATAAATTGAAATATGTTCATCAATGAGAAGAATTAATGTTGTTTAAATGTCAAAACATTTATGGATCCAATACAATCCCTATTAAAATCCCAGTGGCATTTTTCACAAAAATAGAGATTTTAAAGTTCCTGTGGAATCACAGAAGATCCCTGAATAGCCAAAGCTGTCATATAGAAGGAAACCAAAGCTGGATGCATGGCATGTCCTCATTTCAAACTTTATTACAAGTCTACAGTATTCAAAATAGTATGTTTCTAGCATAAAACAGACACATAGACTAATGCTACAACATCGAGAACCAATTATTTTGGCATTTTTCTGTTACATTAATTTGTTCATATACACATTTGTTTTTATGATATATCCTATCTGGTATTCAGTTTTAAAATTATTTAATAGGGTGTTTTCAATATAATAATGTCAGTGGAATTGAATTTAAAGTTACAAAGAGTTCTAGAAGAGGTTTCTGTTTAGGGAAAGAGTAAAACTATGAAAAGAGAGGAAACTCTGATTTTTCTTTTTCTGTTCACTCAATTGTTATTCCTAATCTTTAAGTGGAAACAGTTGCCATTAAAACTTGAAAATATTTCTATTTAAAGTGAAATTTTACACTTCGCAACAGCATGGATGGATATGGAGCACATGAGGCTAAGTGAAATCAGCCAGTCAGAGAAAGTCAAGGACCATCTGATTTTAATTATATGTGGAATCTAATGAGTAGAATGAGCTAACAAGTAAAATAGAAACAGATGCAGAGATAGAGAGCAGACTGACAGGTGTTGTGGCGGTGGAGGGGTTAAGTAAAAAAAGGAAGAAAACTCATAGACATGGAGAACAGTGTGGTGATTGCTGAGGCATGGAGATGCGGGGAGGGGGAGAGGTGGAGGAGGGTATAGGAGGGATAAATGGTGATGGACAGACAGAGAGATTTGACTTGGGTTGGTGAACATACAATACAGTGTACAGATAATGTATTCTGGAATTGTGCACTGGAACCACTGTAATTTTATTAACCAGTGTTACCCCAAGAAATTGAATTAGAAGGAAAAAGGTAAATATGATTTATTGATACTAGAAACGTTAGTAACATCATAGTACTTTCAAGGTAATTTTGTTATTGTAGTGGTACACTGAAATATGTTTTTTCTATTTAACGAATCTGAAATTACTGTATTATGCAAAAGGACTAGAAATGAGACTTAAGTCTACAGTCAACCTGCTGACACTAGCTGGTATTAAGTGAATACCCATTATGTGCCAGCTACATGCATTTTTGTCTCTTAATTTTCACAGCATCCCACCAAGTAGGTACTCTCTCAGACTATTCTGATCTAGGATAATTGACTGGAAAGCAAGAGAATAAATAGAAAAATCTAGGAATAGATCAAATTTGAATAATGTTCAAACTAAAACTCCAAAATTCAATTTGGCAAATTAAATTTCTATAATATTTAGTTAAACTATAATTAAAGATGAAATTAAATTATATAAATAATAACATTTAATAGTAATTAAACATGTACTCAGTATTTAAAGTAAGAAAAAGCAGATTTCATCCTGAAGGTAAAAGTATTTTATTTAAATATATATGTATATATATTTTATATGTGTATATGTATATATATATTTTATATATATGACCAATAGAAATTAGGTTTAGCCACATTTGTCAGAACACCATGAAAATCAGTGTCTTTAGCAAAGTAGATCTTCTCTCTCAAAGAAATCCAGAGCTCGTCATTCCAGAGCAGGAATAGGCAGAGGTGGTCTATTCCCTGATCCTGCTAACACTTATCTTTCAACTTGCTGCTGGAGTTCCATTCATTGTGCTTGCATTCCAGGTAGCAGAAGGGAGGGAGTACAAAAGAAGCATCCTTCAGCTTTCAGAGTCAACTTCATAAAACTTTTGCTTACTCTTTATTGGCTGAGTTCTTTATGACATGGCCCCACTTAGAAGAGGTACTAGGAAATACATAGTCTGTACTTGGACATATTGGTGCTGTAAGTAATAGTTTTTCTTTTTCCCCTTTTTAGAATTTTAAATAGCTGCAGTGTTGTGACTGTCAATTATATCTCAGAAAAGATGTGTAAAAGAAAAAGAACGGGTAGATACATCAAGCAAATATTAAATGCAACAATGAAAAGATCACTTTCGGTTGTATCACATGAGACATTAGAATTTAAGGCAAAAGTGATCATTAATGATAAAGGTAACTGAGTAAAGATAAAAATTTCATTTTTACCAGACATTGTATGTTTAATAATAAACTTAAAATGTATATTGTTAAATATAACAATAGTTATATGCATAAATAGTCACAATAGTTATATGCATAAATATTCACAATATTCTATTCCTCAAAGTAACAAGAATATTGGAAAATACTTCATTAAAGTACATGTAATTTTTCAGTATACTTCTCTCAATTATTGTCTTCTGCAGTAGGTATGAAATTGGTGAGAATAATGCAACTAATAAGGTTCATTTAATGGGCTTACATAGACTTAATCTGCCTAAGTATAATTGGGTGGTCAAATAGCAGTCCTTACCCTGGCTTTTTGGCATTGAATGTACAATTTTAAAAAACATACACATATATGCAATACACATACACACATATACAAACTCTAAATGATATATGATGCAGATATGTATTATTTATGTGCATATTTCTATATTTAGAAATGTTTCATCTAGTTATACTTCAATATATTCAACAGTAATTTTCAGTGGAACATCTTTTAAATGTATAATTTAAACTTATTTATATATATTTTTTAAGAAAAACAAGTATGTGTTTGAAAATTCATAATGTTACTTTAGTGTTTTCCCCTAAATTAACTAACTAGCATTAGTTACTACTATAAATAATATATATGAGTCAGGGTTTAAAATCATGTATATTTTCAGGTTTTTAAATATCAGAATATCCTGTACAGCAGTTAGGAAGTTGTAAATGGGATCAAATCATTCTGTTGGTGGTAATTTGGACTTGCTTTCTCTTTTATGTTGTGGTAGTTTTTGTTTTACTGTTTATTTTTATCATTTCTGAACCAAGACACATGAAGATTATGTAAATATGCTTGCTTTCAGCTGAGGGTCAGATTTCAACTCAACAAAGGCTAGGCATGAAATAAATCTATGTACTATGAAATGATCCCATAAATATCTGCTAGATCTCAAGAGAGTAGATTTATGAGTTTCTCAGAATCTCAGTGACAAACACCATTGCATTCTTGAGTATAAGGTACTCTTGTTCATGAACATATTGTGTAGTTTACAGAACTGGACCTCAAATGTGTATCTTAATTAGTGAGTGATTAGTGAGACAAAAGTGATAAATGTATAATCTTCTAGACATCTTTTGTAGTGCTCTTCTTTAAAGTTTTAAATTTTCTTAATTTGTTTTTTTATAATAAATCTTCATTGGAAGTGTTCTTTTGAAAAGTGAAACTAAAATTTTGGGATGGGAAAATACTTTAAAAGTCAGAGCCTCTCCTTGAGTTCACGAGTTTGTTAGCTTAGAAATTAGTAAAAGAGAAAATTGACAAGGGAATTGGGGCATACCATGGAATTACTTTGAAAGCTAAACAGGAAAGTAAAACTGTGTCAAAATCATAATTAGTATTTGCCCTTGAACTGTCTTTGTTAGCA
The DNA here is from genome assembly GCF_019186645.2 of Phyllostomus hastatus. NCBI lineage: Eukaryota > Metazoa > Chordata > Mammalia > Chiroptera > Phyllostomidae > Phyllostomus > Phyllostomus hastatus. The sequence continues at coordinate 7,102,751 of NW_025334038.1, read as the reverse complement.
GAAGTGGAGCAGTGGAAAATACTGCATAGAACCATTGGCTGGAAATAGTGCATTTCCTAGCCAATAAATCCCAACCACTTTAGTGGAATATAATCAAGAGGAGAGTCTATAATCTTTGTGTTTGAAAGAAAGCAGAGCACATCTTGTTCTACATTTCTGACTTGCATCAGGGAATCAGTTGAAGAAGCTATACCATTCAGGATTTCATTGCCACTAATTAAAAGTTGGATAAAAACTACATTTTCAAAAAATTTTCTAGATGACACAATTTTGGTAAGCCTGGAAAGCAGTGGGTCATTCAGTTACTTTGGTGGGTAATTTCCACTTTGAATATTTCTAGAGTGAGCCCCTGTGACTATTATAAGGAACCCTTGTTGAAGAAGTGGGACTACACATACCTGAAGGTCAGAAATTTGTCTTGGTGTCACAAATGTATGTTTATGATATAGTCTTTCCTATAGAAAGTGTTCAGCTGGGCAATTCTCAGCTAGTTAAATACTGAGCAACTCCACACCATGAAATAGACAAAAGTCACACAAGATTACTATGCTATTCACTCAGCTTTTATTGAATGCAGGTTCACTCAAAGTAGAACATCAATATATGTTAATATTCTACTCACACTCTGTAACAATCTAAGAGAAATATAACGCACACAGAACAATTAGTGGGGAATTACGTACCCAAGTCCCAGGGTCTCAGTCTGCAGGTCTGGGAAACAGCACAGTGGGCAAGGGAGTTGTCAGCATCTCGTAAGGAAGGATCTCTTGGAGTTCGGTGGGCAGCAGGGCAGACAAAGTCCTCACAGTCCAGCAGGGCAGAGCCTCTGGTAGCCAATGCCAAGGGAGGTCAGCGTGGCATAGATCAGCACACTGGTGTGTGGAGCTTGGCTGTCTCAGCAGTGGTCTGGAGCCTGCCTCAGTTATACCTTGAGAGTGGTATACTCCACCCTTCTGGGTCTCTTGATAAGTGTCTTGGCACCCATGATGGCAAGTGGGGAATTTATCCAGGAGCCTATCTGTAGGAAGTCCCACTCTGCAGCTGTTGCTGTTCTGATTAAGTGTGCAGATACCATGGCTATTTTGAACATGTCTCCTTGCCAGATCTATGTAGCATGATAGGTAGGGTAGTTTCCCTCCTGAACCAAAGTGTCATGGCTGACTGGGAGCCATCTTGGTTGACATGAGTGACTCCATTTTGTTTTATATACTTTATGCTCTCTTGACCAGACCAATGCCATTTTATTGGCCCCACTCTCCACATTTGGCATCATGAGGAATTCTGTTAGCCTTGAACATTTTTAACTTTGTTGGCTTTCCTGTTCCAACATTTTTTGTACTCTAATTTATCACTTCCTTTTTTTCTTTATTAAAGGAAAATAAAATTGTCAGATATTTCTTGTGTACATATGTTGCAAAGGACAAATAGAGTTTATTTGTATGGAAGCCAGCATTTCATGTCTTTGTAAAATCAGAAGAAAATGTTTACAGGTGATGCATGGTTTGAAAAGCATGTGGTTTTATGTACTACATCCAGTGGTTATATAAAGTTTTTCTATCTCTCTTTTTAACTTTCTCACATCCTACCAACTGTATGACAGAAATATTTTACTTATCTCCATATTGTCAACTCTTTTCCAATATTTAACTACATTATTGTGACTCTTCTCAGAAGGAACATGCAGCTTCCCAGTCAGGTTTTACTAAATAGGTAGTGGCTGTCTTAACCTGACCTCAGATAAACAGGGTCTTCAGATGTCTTATCAGTTTGGGATTTCAGCTTTAAACAATTGATGAGAGATTAGAGGAAATAGCAAGCAGCCTGAAGAACTAACGCTTAGGAAATCCTTAGGAGAGCTTCAGTGCTGAAACTGAAATAAACTGTTTTATGGAAACATTGATCTGAATGTGTTGAGCAGTGAGGTAGAAAGAAATCAGGTATGTGGCAATTGAACCAAAACAGAGTAAGACAGTTTGGAACATAAATTAATAACCGGGAACTAGGATGCCTTCCTTTAGTGCCTTGCTTAAATAACATGATGTGTTTTATATAGTACAGCCCCAGCCTCACCTAATGGAAAGGAAAATCTTAGGGTCACTGAGTTAGTTGATTTCAGTCTTTTATTTGGGGATATTGTAATCTTTGGGCTGTAGTAGCATTCTGCCATCTAACCTTAATTGGAAACTAAATACTCAGAGGAAATCTATATGATGTATGTAACCACTATAGTGAGGCAGTAGATGGATCACATTGATGTTCGCTGGAACTCACAAAACCCTATTAAATTTAGAAAGTGTTCAAACTCATCAAAGAGCTGATATTGTCCCTTTTATATTGTAGAAAATGATGATCTATTTGGTCATAGTTTCTGAGAAAATTGGAGAAGCTGTATTTCTTATTTTAAATGAGATTCAGATGCGAATCCCTTTCAAACACTTCACATCATTTTGGTCCCTACATTAGGAATGTTGAAATGATGGAGTTAGCCAGATGATACTCAGTAGAATCATATTATCAGTTCTCTGTATTTTATTTAATTAAATTTTACTTAAATTATATTCTTTAACAATAAAAAACCTTGGAATAAGAGTTTAGATAAATGAGAGAGTAATAATCTACCTTATTATTAAGCAGATTGAAAGCAGTGGCCTTCAAATTTATTATTCAGTAGCACATTTTGTTCATCAACTTGTCAAAATAGTTTGATATCTCATTTATATAATTTGTGATGTATTTATAACAGAGCATTAGTGAAGAAACAAGATTTATTTTATTGATGCTATGATACAAAAGAAGCAACCCTTACCTTTGTTTTTTATTTCTTTTTTTCATTAACTTTTTGAATTAAATATTTAAATTGCAAATTTTTAATTTTCATAATTTTTAACATGTGCACTTAAAATACTAAATTTATCTATGCATACCTCTTTGGCTGTGTTTATAATGTTTGATATGTGGTATTTTTATTTTCACTCAGTTCTAAATATTTGTAAATTCCTGTTATTATTTTTTCTTTTGTCTACATGTGTTTGTAATTGTTATAGGAGAAACTCCCAGAAACTTGCCTTTGCTAGCAGACACAGTAAATAATTACAGGCTAGCGAGCCCATTAGCATCATGCACACAAAATTTATTAATGCTAACTTCTAATAGGAAAGCAAAGCAAGGGTGGCTAGAGCAAGGTTGACCAGCATCCAGGTGGCCAGAGGCCAGGGGACTAGAATCCATGTGGCAAAAAAAGGTGGTCAGAGCTCCCCCCACAGCCAGAGGCTGGGTTGCCAGGGGCCCACTGGCCAGAGGCCAGCTGGCCAGGAGTGGAGTCCTCCATGTGGCAAGACAGCCAAAAGGCTAAGTGAGTGAGTCTTGTTTAGAGGACTTACATAGTTGGCAAGATGTGAGTGAAGTTACATATTGATTGACATGTAAAGGTGGTGGGTGTCAGCTTCCTCCAGGAGATGTGGCTACTCAAATGCAGGTGTGTGTGGGGGTCTGTTAGCCTGAATCCTTATCTTGTTCATTTTGTATATATGACAGGAGGCAGGCAGTTAACCAGACTTGTTTTATGGGCTTCTCCTTTGGTCACTGTAGTCCCTTTAACTTATGTCATCTTATGTAGTTTCTTACAGAAAACATTATTTTTCTTATGATGATAACTTTTAAGATCTATTTTATTAGCAACTTTTAAGTAAGCAATATAATATTATTAACTATAGTCACAATGTTGTATATTATATCCCCATGACTTATTTATTTTATAACTGGAAGTGTGCACACCCATTTTGTCTCCTACACCCATTTCTCCCATCCCCTAACCCTCTCTGGCAACAACCAGTCTGTTGTCTTTACCATGATTGGGTTTTTTTGTTTGTTTTATTTTTGTTTTTATAACTCTACAAATAAGTTATATTGTATGGTATTTGTCTTTGTCTTTCTGACTTGTTTCACTTACCATAATGCCCTGAAGGTCCATTCATGTCATTGCACATGGCAAGAATTCTTCTCTGTTATGGCTGAATAATTCCATCATGTACATATACCATACCACAGTTTTCTTTATCCATTCATCCATGAATAGACACTGAGGTTGTTTCCATATCTTGCCTATTGTAAATAATGCTCCAGTGAACATGAAGTGCATTATTTTTTTTTGAGGTAGTGTTTTCATTTACTCGGGATAAATATCTGGATGTGGAATTGCTGGGTCATATGGTCCTACTTTTAATGTTTTGAGGACCCTAGAGACTGTTTTCCATAGTGTCTACCCCAGTTTCCGTGCCCAGCTAGTGTGGGACTTTCCCCTTTCTCCTCATCCTGGCCAACACTTGTTATACTTTGTCACTTTGATGATAGCCAATGTAACAAGTGTGAGGTCATATCTCATTGTGGTTTTGATGTGTATTTTCCTGATGATTAATGATGTTGAGCATCTTTTCATATAGCTATCTATATGTATTCTTTGTTAAAATCTCTACTCAAGTTATCTGCTCGTTTTTTAATTGGATTTTATTTTCTCTTGAGTTATATTAGTTTTTATATTTTGGGTATTAACCTCTTATCTGATATCTGATTATATATATGTATATAAATATTTTCTCCCATTTAGTAGATTGCCTTTATATGTTGCTGATGATTTTCTTTGGATGCAGAAGCTACTTAGTTTGATGAGGTCAGCTTGTTTATTTTTGCTTTTGTTGCTTTTGCTTTTAATCTCCGATTCAGGACCTGTATCAAAGAGCTTACTGCCTATGATTTGTTTAAGGAGTTTTATGGCTTTATGGTTTCAGGTCTAATGTTAAAGCCTTTAATGCATTTGAGTTAATTTTTGTATATGGTGTAATATAGTGGTCCAATATTATTTTTTTTGTTTGTAGCTGTCCAGTTTCTACTCTCCTCTTGAGTGAAGCATTCATTCAGAATGGTTTCCACTGAATTTTATTTGTAAGAGTATTATATGTAGTTAAGATCCTAAAATTTTTTAATTATATGGCTTAAAAACGTCTCTTCTCAATTTGTAGCTTGCCTTTTCATGTTCTTTGTAGTGTTATTTGACCAATGTAAGATAATCTTAATTTGATCAGATTTCTTTAATATTTCACTTAATTTATTTATATTTTGTTTATGTAATTTCCCTGCCTTGAAATCCTTAAGATGTCACCTAATTGTCTTTTAAAACTTCTATAATTTTATCTTTACATTTATGTTTTAATTGGCATGAATTTAATTGTTTAGAGAGAGATATAGGGATAACTTTCTTCATATAGATATGTAGAATAATTAATTGAATAACCCTCCTTCATGGATAAATCCTACTAGCACCATAATAAATTGCATTTTCATACATGAGTAGGTCTGGTGCTGGGATTTCTGTTCCGTTCACTTGTTCTATTTTTATTTTGTCCAAATCATATGATATTTATTGTTATAGCTATGTCAGATTTTTATAATATTATAATACAATTCCCTCCTTGTCCTGTTCTTGTTTTGGCTCATATGTAATTTGGTAATTAATTGTCATCTGTTCTTTCATGTGAATATCAATGATACTTTTCAAATTAAAATAACTACTGAGATTTTCATATAAACTGGTAAGAATTAAAAATGCAACTTTCACTTTATTTAGACTATGCTTAAATGACAAGATAAAGCATTGCAAATTTTTAGAGATTTATTCATTTATTTATTTTTAGATAGGGGGGAGGGGAGGAGAAAGAGAAGGAGAGAAATGTCATGTGTGCTTGCCTCTCACGCACCGTATTGGGGACCAGGCCTAGAACTCAGGCATGTGCCCTGACTGGGAATTGAACCCATGACCCCTTTGGTTTGCAGGCCAGCACTTAATCCACTGAGCCACACCAGCCAGGGCTCACTGTAATATTTTTTTAAAGATTTTATTTATTTATTTTTAGAGAGTGAAGGGAGGGAGAAAGAGAGAGAGAGAAACATCAATGTGCGGTTACTGGGGGCCATGGCCTGCAACCTAGGCATGTGCCCTGACTGGGAATCGAACCTGGGATGCCTGGTTTGCAGCCCGCACTTAATCCACTGAGCTCCACCAGCCAGGGTCACTGTAATTTTTAAAAGTCCAGATACTTGTTTCAAAATTTATTTATATATATACACACATACATATATATTATTTTAAATTCTTTTTTTGGTTGCTGATTTATAGAAATTGCTTTGTTTTTGTATACAATCCAAAACATAGCTAGAGTCTCTCATAGATTTTGTTATTTCTGGTTTGTGTTTTTCTATATAAAAAGGAATTTTATTTATTGATAGTGACATTTTGTTCATTTCTTCTTAATCCCTTTAACTATTTTACATATGTTTTATAATATAGAAGTGTCAATAAATTAAATTCTTATTTATTCCTGGTCTTAAGGGGAATTACTTAAGCATTTCACTGTTAAGTGTAACATTTGCTGTAGGTGTGTGATAAAAGCCATATTTCCATTAAAAATACATTTAATTCCATCAGATACTTTTATTTATTTTTGGAGTGATTTTTTCCCTCCATTAAAAGTTCACTACTGACTTCAGTGGAAGTTATTTAATTTCCAGAGATACACAAATGAATTAAGGAAAAAGTGGGTTTAACCATAGGAGATTTGAGAAAAGTCCTGGTGCTGTTTATATGCTAAAAAGTTCAAAGTTAGGAGCAAAGTCTATCAAGAGCAGCAAGCAACTTTGCCAGAGGCTTAACTGCTAAAGAAGGCAAATGATGTGGAATGATTTTTTATTTTTTAGAAAAATGTTACTTACCTGCAAAATGCATTAATTTAATGGAACTTTTAACATTAAACCAATCTTGCTTTCCTAAATTGAACTCTAGATTTATTTTACTAGTATTTTGTTTGTTTTTAAATCTGTTTATGTGTGAAGTTGGCCTTTAATTATCTCATTCTCTTCTGTTGTTAGTGTTTGGTATTAACATTATACTCTCTTTATCAAATGAGTTATTGTTTATGTTCTCATTATTATTATTTTTTGCATTCTTTGAAAAAGTTTGTGTACGGCTGTAATTACCTATCCTATTTCTTTAAAGTTTGGTTGAATTTACATGTAAAACTGTCTGGAATAAGTGACCATGGGAATATTTTAAATCTCTTAATGGGCTTGTTTAATTAATGCAGTATTATTCAATCCTTGTGTTACTAAGTAAATGATGCTCCATCTGTATCTAGAACTGTTTATTGCCTGAAGGACTTTTTCATCTCATAATATTATGTCTGTACTAACTTTTGGTTGTCCTCCTCCTTGTTGTTTAACTCACTTTCCAGTATTTTACTTTGTTCTCTTTCTTGTTCCTATGTTTTAGGTAGGCCTTTACTAAACAATACTTAATAAAAGTAATATTGAAACCTATTTCTAGCATATTCACATAGTTTCCACATACCACCTCAGCCCCCTCTAAAAAGAGTCTTTAATTCCCATGCTTATCATTTTGAAGCTGACTTTATATTTTTAGCACATGGAAATTTTGTATATTTTTTCCTAGTTTGTTTTTTCAGATTTTTTTATTGTTGTTTAAGAACAGTCGTTTCCATTTTCTCTCTACCATCTTCCCCCACTCCACCCACTACCACCACCCTCAATCCTACCTCACTTTGGCTTTATCCATGTGTCCTTTATATATGTTCTTTGAGAACCCTTCCCGTTCTTTTCTCCATTATCTCCCTCCCCTCTCCCCTCTGGTTACTGTCAGTTTGTTCTTTATTTCAATGTCTCTGGTTATATTTTTCTTGTTTGTTTTATTTATTTCTTTATAACACAATTATGTATTTTCAAAATATCTGATAACATAATTTATGTTCCATGTTTGTGTTTCTTAGCAGGAAAAACACAAAAGTTCATATTAGTTCAGTATGTCAATTTGCCACAAGTCAAAAACCCTGGACTATTATTTCTTTAACTTAATGGTCACATCATTATCAATCTGTCGTTTTCAGTTTAGTACTTCATCTTTTGTCACCAGTTTCTCCCATTTTCTTCTTGTCTTCTATCTCCAGAATTTATTTATGTCATGACAGTTATTTTCTATCATCATTTTTGCATTTGACACTATTTTATTTTCATTTTTAAAATTATTTTCTCAGAAACGTAAAATGTCCATGGCTACAGCTCAGTGCTGGTTTATTGTGGCTGTGCACAGATAGTCATATGACCTAAAGCCACTGTTGATTGTGATACATACATTAGGCCTTTGAACAACATGGATTTGAAATGTGCAGGTGCACTTACAGATTTTTTCAATAAATATTCAAGGTAATAATGTAAATATCTTTTCCTTATTATATTCTTAATTACTTTTTCTTTTCTCTAGCTCACTTTTTTGTAAGAATATAATGCATAATTCAACAAAAACTATGTGCTGATTGACTATGTTATTAATAAGGCTTCTATTTAATAGCAGGCTATCAATAAAACATTTTTTAAAGATTTTACTTACTTATTTTTAGAGAGAGGGGAAGGGAGGGAGAAAAATCAGTATGTGGTTTCCATTTGCATGCCCCCAACTAGGGACCTGGCCTGCAACCAAGGCATGTGCCCTGACTGGAAATCAAACCAGCAACTATTTGGTTCACAGGGTGAAACTCAATCCACTGATCCACACCATCCAGGTATTAGTAAAGTTTTGGGGGAGTCAAAATTTACACATAGGTTTTTCACTGCATAGGACTTGGTGCACCTAACCCCATATTGTTCAAGGGTCAACTGTATATCTACATTTAAACTTTAACATAAAATTAAAAACAGCATTTTTTTCTGTTCCTAACGTGTTGATCAGTAATCAATATGAACAAAGATCCAATATTTTAACAAAAATTACACTTAGTGAAATCAGATAAGTTAATTTAATATCAGAAGAAGTAGTGCTTCTTGGATAGATAAATTGTATGCAAAGAAATTTCACTTGAACATAATAGAGCTTTTCTGCCAATATGTAATTTATCATCCTTTTACTGGGCAAACATCTCCATATTCTTTGCTCCCAGGAAGTACTTTTTTTTTCCTCAAGGTCCCTATAACAAAGACAAACTTACTACAATATATTGTCTATTAATCCCCAATACCTTGCATTCCACAGGGGGGAAATATAAACCAAAGCCATGGTACTTTCTAAGGAAACAGAACTGTCTTACATTTTTATCTCATTCCCCATGAAGTTTCAGCTTGTAGATTGTGCCTTCCACAGTAATGATTATAGGAACCAATAAAATATTAGCATTTCCCAGACTCTGGAAATAATAGCTGTGTCCTAAAGCAGTCATTTCAGTTCCCTGGACATAGTTTTATGTTCTATAAAATATTACATATAGCTTATCTACAAGCTATAGAGGTCACATACCTGTTGCCTTACTGAAATGGTCATTTTAATAAGAAGCCCAGCCTTTCGTCCTTGACCTAGGATATCTTTAAGGGTATATTTAGGCAAGGTATCTCTGATCATTTATCTCAGGCATGCTTTAAAGCTGCTTTGCCTTGACATTTTCACAGAGCTTACCTGATCAAGCATTGTCCTTTTAGTTAAGTACAGGACAATATGTGAGAGTCTATCTTTTGAAGGTTTTCTCAAGGACAACTTTGGCACCTTTAAAAATGATAGTTGGATAACCTCAGCTGGTGTGGCTCAGTGAATTGAGTGTTGGCCTGAGAACTAAAGGGTGGCAGGTTTGATTCCCAGTTTGGGCACATGCCTGGGTTGTGGGCCAGGTCCCTGGTGGGGGTTGCGTGAGAGGCAGCCACACATTGATGTTTTTCTCCCTATCTTTCTCCTTACCTTTCCCTCTCTCTAAAAATAAACAAATAAAATCTAAAAAAGAAAATGATAGTTGGATAAGCCAGACAATGAAAGACAAATACTGTATGATCTCACCTATAAGTGGAATCTAAACAACGAAACAAATAAGTGAGCAAAATAGAACCAGAGACATGGAAATAAAGAACTAACCGACAGTGACCACAGGGGTGAGGGGAGAGGGGAAGAAGGGGAGAGGTCAAGTCAAGGAACATGTATAAAGGACCCATGGACAAAGACAATGGGGGGTGGGGTGGGGGCAGCAGGATTGAATGTGGGTGGTGGGGGCTGGGTAGGGCAGGGGAGAGTGATGGGGGGAAAACGGGGCCACCTGTTACTGAACAATGAAAATAAGACTTTATCTTCTTAAAAATTACAGATCCATAAAAGCCTTACTTTTGTATAAAAGTCATTCCAAAAATATTCTATTTTAGTAGAGTTATTCATTAATAAATCAGTAATTTCTTCATTGGTTTAGTATTTACTTCCATATGCCTTTCTTCTGTGCATGCTAAATAGCTCTGTTCTGTGATATTACTTTTGAAACTTTATTTTTTATTTGAAAAATGGCAGTGCAAAAATTCTGAAGATACTCAGAATGCACACACACATTATTTTATACATTAGATGGTGGCCAATAAGTTTATATTGATTTCCATATTTTAATCATTGTTATATGCCAAAATTCAAGTAATTATAAATTATACTAGGCTTCATGATAAATGATTAGGAGAATGGATCTTAATTCATAAATAGAGAATTGCAAGTGGTAAAAATGATTTTTAATGTTTTTTTAAGATTTTATTTATTTATTTTTAGAGAGGGAAGGGAGGGAGAAAGAGAGAGAGAGACACACATCAATGTGCAGTTGCTGGGGGTCATGGCCTGCAACCCAGGCATGTAACCTGACTGGGAATAGAACCTGCGACACTTTGGTTCGCAGCCTGTGCTCAATCCACTGAGCTACACCAGCCAGGGCAAAAAATGATTTTTATGTTAAATAGTCAACAAGATTATAAACTAAAAAGTATATACACCAAGAAAATTATGCTTAAAACCTTGAACTACTGAGGCTTTTCAAGAGTGCTAATGGATATTTGTGATAAATTTTTAGAACTTTAATTTGATTATTATGATATTCTGAGAAATGAAATGTATTAGTCAGTTTTTGCTAAAAATAATGCTGCATGACATAACAAGCCATCAAAAACTCTCAATGACTAACAACAACACAATGTATTCAATGAAATGACTGCATGTGTGGCTTTGTTCCTAACTGTTTTTTGGGTTTATGTATTCTCCATGTAAGTTGCATTTGGGGGCTGATGCTTACCTGGGGAGTGATATTTGCACATATAAAGCCTAGTTTGATGTGGTTCATTGTATCAAGTCACATTTAATCATCAAAGCAAGTCACCAGATCAATCCCAAAGTCAGTAATGAGGACAGGTATACATATATTGTATACATACCACAATAAAGCCAATTCAAGAGGGGGAAGTTTCAAGATGGGGAAGGAAAGAATTGTGAATAGATGATACTACCTGCCACATGGTATACAGTTGGTTATATTTTGTGTCATTTTTGGATGCTTTACATAAACAAATTCAAAATGTACTTTAAGAAGTATAGTAGATGAAGAAGCCATGTATTTGAAAATGATTATTCAGACAGATGGTGCTATTTCAGTTCTGTAAGCTATTTAATGTTTATTCATATGTAGTTTTTGTTTTAAGGTGTGAAGCTCTATTTACTTAATGTATTTTAAAATGTGGATACCCAATTCTAGTCTGTGTAACAGAACAAAAAAAGGAAGGGTATAAGAAAATTATGAATTTAGAAAACACCATTTATGAGATTTATTGGGTGCCAAATGTTCCATCTTACACATTGAACAAAAATAAGCCCTCCTTTCATATGCTTATTATAATTGCATATTGGAATTTACCTGCTGTAAATTATACTCGAGTATTACGACCGTGCACAAAGATACACTCACGGAGCACTGTAGTGAGTGTGCCACATAGTCCTGTGCCAAATCAGAGCTGACTCCAGGCAACACTGAAAGCGAAATTCAGCCTTGGCAATTTCACATTGCCCATTTCTCTCATTCAGTACATATTCACTGATGCTCCCAAAGCCTTCACTCTGTTCTTTAGTTTTGGCTTCCCCTAGGTGTACCTGATTCTCTCTTACCTTTATTTAGTCTCCCATCCTATCCATTTTAACTCTTTATTTTATATAGAAAGTTTTATTAAACACTCTTTTAATAAGTAGAAGATGATGGTGGATTTCAATTAGTTTTAATCTTGTAGCACTATAAGAAATAGATGTTCATTGCAATCCCTGAAACACATACATCTATACACATACATGAAACAAAATTTCCACAAATGATAGTTACCCTCAGTACGCATGATGCATTCTGATCTAGTCTATTTCCTTGTACATAAATACTGGTAGAAGCTCACTAAATCCTACTAGTATGTCTCAACTCACTCTAAAATGCTACTTTAACATTTTTAGGTCCAGCTGATGGCCAGAATTAAAAGACAGAGGAAGAAGAATCCATACATATCATATATACTCTGATATCATCAAATACTAAACAGATGACTCATATCATATGTACTAAATGTGTTTATAAAATGAAGAAGCTAATTTTGGTAAAAATAGTAATACCAGACCTCATTAAAGATAAAGAGGTGGTACTTGGATTTCTAATTGGTGTTTCAAGAGGATTAACAGGAGAAAGAATTTTGTTTGATTGGCATGGCTTTCAGCAAGACGTCTTTGGAGACAGCCTATGATTTTATGAGATGGATTAGATACAGTGGTTCTTTTTGTGAATTAGTATAAAATAAACATGAAGTAAAGGATTGTTGCCAACTATGTCTGAACATGAGTTTCAGGTCAAGGACCTTAAAATTTATTCCTTGGGCAATGGGAATTTCTTTGAGTTTCTGATTTGGAGGCTGGAATGATGTAAAAAAATGTTTAAAAAGCAGAATTTGGTAGGTGACTTACAGTATGGTCAACCTACCTGCTTTTGTATTTTTGTATATTTTTATTAGATTTTCTAATAAACTCTTTGGTGTTGAAGTTGTTAATTGCTGGACAAGATTAATCTGCCACACCATTCTTAGACTTACAGCATTTTAACAAGTATTAAATTGAATAGTTTTCACTCTGGTAAAGAGAAACTAGGTACAATATTGAGAAAGTATTCATGAGGATATGGTGTATTCAGCTCTCAGATCATAAGTTTATGCTGTGAATTTTAAATGTTCTGCCCTGGATGGTATAGCTTAGTGGATGAAGCTCAGGCTTCGAACCGAAGAGTCACCAGTTTGATTCCCAGTCAGGGCATATACCTGGATTTCAGGCCAGGTCCCCAGTGGGGGCCACATGAGAGGCAACCACATACTGACGTTTCTCTCCCTCTCTTTCTCCCTCCCTTCCTCTATCTCTAAAAATAAATAAATAAAGTCTTAAAAATAAATTTTTTAAAAGCATTATTCCAATAACCAGTGTATGTTTATTCTGCCCATTACTGTCTAGAATAGTTTTATTTTTGTCTGTGGTCCTAATCTTTTTAAGGACTATTCAAATGAGCGTCAGATTTGGGAATGCTAATAATTTTATCAACCTTTATGGTCTAAGAAATTAATGAATAAATACTAAGTAGAATGAAATATTAATATGGACCATATAGTAAAAGAAGTGAGATTTTTTTACTTGGTTTTTAAAAAACTTTTTATTGATTTTAGAGAAAGGAAGAGAGTGAAAGAGAAACATCTATTCATTCCACTTATTTATGTATTTATACATTATTGGTTGATTCCTGAATGTGCCCTGACCAGGGATTGAACCAGCAACCTTGGTGTATTGGGACGATGCTCTAACCAACTGAGCTACCTGGCTAGGGACTTTTTTTAAAACATATTTAGAGAGAGGGGAATGTAGGGAGAAAGGGAGGGAGAGAAACATCAATGTATGGTTGCCTCTCACATGCCCCTAACTGGGGACCTGACCCTCAACCCAGGCATGTGCCCTGACCGAAAATGGAACCTGCAGCCTTTCAGTTTGCAGGCCACCACTCAGCCTACCAGGCCACACCAGCCAAGGAGATTTTTCTCTTCTCATAAAGTATTTTGCAGAGGTTATAAACAAAGCCCTTATAATTGTGATTCTTTCTGAGGGATAAGTAAATTGATTATGTTATTCTTTAAGGTACTGGTTTTTGCTTTACTGTAGATAAAAATGTATTCACTCTTCTGAGGGTTGGTCACTGTCGATACCCCAGGGCTGCTGATTCTCACTGTTTCCATGTGCACCCCTAGGACTTTACTACCTAGAAACACCAAAGATACTATACGACTTTAATATACTTTACTAGAGCATACGAAGGTACTGTTTATACACTAGAGGGAATCAAGGGATGTTTGGATGAACTGTTCCTATATTTTTTAGATTATCATCTTAGAAGCAAATCATGTTTCTGTGCGATATCCCACAGTGCTGTATCAGACAGATTAGGCTGTGTTCTCATGGGGCTGACTCTGGAGGAATTTAGCTAAACTCATTTCTAATATATACGTGTATATGTTATTTATATACTAAAGAATAACTGTATGTCTCTGTGCCTTCAGAGATAATTATTGAAGAATTTTCTAATTTTACAAACAGGAATATGTTGAGGTAGCAGAGAATTTTCTTTAGGAAGAAAATCTATACTTTAGCAATCACTATTATATATAAAAGTAGTATCTTCAGACACATAAAGGATCAAATTCTTGAAAATGTGGGCACTTTTATTATCATATAACTGCATTTCAAGTGTTTTATAGCACTCTGTGATACATGCCCAGGGAATTATCTTTCTCATCTCTCTCTCTCTTTCTTCTCCCATTCCTCCTCCCTCTTTGCCTCTCCCTCTTCTCCCCCTTTCTCCCACTCTCCTCTGTATGTGTTTCCATCTTGTTAGAATTGCTTTCATGTGCTTCTTATTTATCTTCAGGAGGTTTGGTCATATTGTTTCCTCTCTCTGCATGGCTCTTTTCTTCCTATATGCAAATAAAATTCTTACCCATTTTTAAAAAATTAATTTAAAATCATAGAGCCTTCAAGAAGTTTTCCAAAGCTTCCATCAGATTAAATAATATGCCCCCATTTTCACTCTAGCCTATGCTTTTAAAATTTTAGTTATCCTTCTGTGGCTTATTTGACAGTAACTAGTGCAGGTCCGCCTATTCTTCTCCTAATTTTTTACTGTAGGTCAAGGTCTGTGTCTTGCTTACACACATCTTAGCCATTGACACATAGTTGCACAAAATTGGCACTCAATAGATATTTAAGTTGAATTTTGACTATGAATCATTTTCCAATCATATATGTGGCTTTAATCATACTTTATTGATATTGTCATTTGTTTAGAAGTCTCTTTTAAAAACTGTGTGTGCCTTGGTGTTGATAGTCTCTCTCATCTTTGTATTACCATGTGTTAGCCAACATTGATTGAGTTCTAATTGTGTTACAGACTCACTAATAGGTTATTTGCTTTTTGATGGACTCATCTTATTTTGTCTCCAGAATAGTCCTCTGAAATAGGTGGGCATTAGTATCTCAAACTTATAGGGAAAGCAAATTATGGCTCCGTCATTAATTTACTTTGTAAGATCTTTAGAGCTAGTAAGTGACAGAACTAGGAGTAAAACAGAGAATTCTGATTTGAAAACTTCATCATCTTTAACCCCTAAACAATTTAATTCATAAACAAGCATGACTTCATAGTTAATGATGCTTGTCCAGTTGGAGAGAGAAACTATCATGTAACCCCCTAAAAGATAATACTTTAATTCTATTCAACAAGTATTGGAATCAGTGATAAAGATGTTAGTGAAAAATGGAGTGGGAGAGAGGCAGTGGGTCTGTTTTTATTGTGATTTAAGTGATTTATTATTATTTCTATGCTGTGGATAGTTACATTTTTATTTTCCTGTTAATTTTTCAATTTCCATTTCATGGCAATTTTATTAGATATAATTATAATGGCAAGACACTTATTCATCTTCATACTTATTAGACTTGTACACAATGTCATATATGAAATAGACCATCAATACATTTTATTTTAGGAAAAAAGCATTAGCTGGTTTAAAGCTCAGGATTTTGAACAGCTCAGGTTGTGTTTTTAAAAATAATAGATGCTACCATTTATTAAGTTCCTATTAAAGTGTGTAGTATACAAGGACTATGAATATAGGGCACCTGTATGAGTTATCTATGGTTTCATTAAACATTAGGCCAAAACTTAAGGCTTCAAACAGCCCACATTTATTGTCATTTCTTCAGTTAGGAATCTAGGGCCTCAGATTTAAGGTCTCTAATGAATGTTTAGTAAAGCTGTTGAAAGTGGCTGCAGTTTCATCAGAAGACTAGAGGAGAATTACTTCCAAATTCACTCATGTGATTTTCAGTTTCTTGCTGGTTGTGGCTGAGAGCCTTCTGTCAGTTGCTTGCCATGTCAGTTTGCTTTACAAGGCTTTCTTGAGACATGGCACCTAGTTGGTTTTGTCAGGTGAACAACCAGAGTGGTGGGGGGCCGGCGGGGGTGAAGACAGAGTGGGAAAGACCAAAATGGAAGCCAGATTTTTTTAAAAGGTAAATTAGAAGTGACATTTCACCATTTCTGGTGCATTCTGTTGTTTTGAAGCGAGTCACGAAGTTTAACACACATTCAACAAGAGAGGACTATCAAAGGCATAATTACTAGGAGGATGACTTTGGAGACCATCTCAGAGGTATTACAAGTACAGCCAACATTTTACTTTGAGGAATTTGATTTGATTGTGCAGATTTGGTCAGAATTAAAAGAAACATTAATTATATTGTATGCTTATGAATGATCAGTGACATTTTAAGGTAGCTGGGTATTTTATTAGCTGATGAAGTTTTAGGATAAGGAGATCATGACAGAAGTTTTGAACAGCGTATTCTTCATTTTTCCAAAATGTGGAACCATTTCCTAAGAGTAGATTTTAAAGTCACAGGAGTGAGAATGAAAATCGACTTCTGAAGTCTTTGTTCTGAAGTTTTTGCATTTTTTTTTACTATTGAACACTTTCTTGTTCAT
This sequence comes from Phyllostomus hastatus, assembly GCF_019186645.2. Lineage (NCBI taxonomy): Eukaryota > Metazoa > Chordata > Mammalia > Chiroptera > Phyllostomidae > Phyllostomus > Phyllostomus hastatus. The sequence goes on along the minus strand of NW_025334038.1, from coordinate 7,085,817 downwards.
TATTTTTTTCCTTACTGCTTTTAGAAATGTGGTGGCAAGCTCTGAATTCTCACAGAAAAAAAAAGCAGTAGAGATACTAGGTTCAACTGAACAGCTGTGATGTCTTTTGAAAATATGTATTCTGCTGAACTAGAAACTTCAAAATCTACCTAACAGCTAAAATATAAGGTGAAAAGCAAAAAAAAGTTTTAAATAAACCATAGGTAAAAAACATTTGAGTAGGAAAAAATAAAAAACCATTGCAAAAACTTTGGATGACAATTTGATGGCTCCAGGAAAAGAATTCATAGTGTAGATTTTTTATTAAAATTTGAAAAATATCAACAGAAATGTAAACATAAAAATAGGGATATATATTTTTATACTTCTATTTTTATTTTATAATTGAGGAAGATAAAGTTGGCCATTTTTAAAAACTTTGTTTTAAAAAACTTCAAGAAACAACTGTTTCTTCTGTGCTGAGAACAATATTTTGATTTAATCATATATGTATACAAAATGTTAATTTAATAATGCTTTTGGAGTTTAATAATAGATATAATCAATGTAAGCATATATGTTCGACCAATTGTTTATATTCATATGTCCTGGAAATAACCTTTAAATTATGAAGTGTCATTTATTAATACTTACATAATAAAATTGAACAAAAAACATTGTAAAGTAAATTGATGTTATGGTTATATGGACAGCCATAACATCAGACAGACAGGTTGTTGTGCATGGTTTTTATAAATCATTCTTCAGATAATATTATAATTGTTATCTGTGGAATAATTCAACTTCAGTGCCTAGAATATATAGTAGGAATTTGATTTTGGGCTACTGGATGAAGAAATGAATATCTGGTGCTGCCTAGTGGTAGCTACTGTTAGACTGACAGAAATGTTGACCTATGCTCTTCATGCCTAAAATGGAACATTGTAGTTTTTTCTTAGAAAAGAAATCTATTTGTATGGTTTGTAGAAATGTTAAAAATTAATATAGAGCCCTGGCTGGCATAGCTCAGTGGATTGAGCGCGGGCTGGGAACCAAAGTGCCCCAGGTTCGATTCCCAGCCAGGGTACATTCCTGGGTTGCAGGCCATAACCCCCAGGAACCACACATTGATGTTTCTCTCTCTCTCTCTCTCTCTCTCCCCCCCTCCCCCACTTCCCTCCCTAAAACTAAATAAATAAAATCTTTAAAAAAATTAATATAAACACTCTAATTTTGACCTATAACATATGAATACATTAAAGAATATGTATGCCAAATTTAATCTAATTTGAAGTCTGTTCATTGAGCTGCTGAAAGGAAAATATATAAGAAATATAAACAGTCATTGAAATTAAGAACAATCTAACAATAGCCAGAGGGGAGGGGGGTAGGGACAGTGGGGAGAAGGGTTTTCAGAAACTACTATAAAGGACACATGGACAAATCCAAGGGGGATGGTGGAAACAAGGGAGGGAGGGGGGTTTGGAGGGGGTGGGAGGAGGGAGGGGGAGAAAATACAGACAACTACAATTCAACCATAAAAAAATAATTTAAAAAGAAACAAAGAATCAAAGTTCTTATACATGTGAAATGCTTCATGATCAAAATCTTTCTTAGATGGACCCAAAAATGACAGGAAACAAGAATACTGTGGGGCTGAACTATATGGAACAGTGGGCTTGCTCTGTGCTGACCTACTGTTATTGATTAGTTTTATTTGGTAAAAATGAAGAAACAAATCCTATATTAAAACATTTTTCTTTTATATAAGGTAACATTTTAATATAATACATGGATGGATGGATAGATAGATAGATAGATAGATAGATAGATAGATAGATAGATAGATGATAGATAGATGTGGAGAGACAGAGAAATGATGGAGAAAGGACCTGGATGAATGTTAGCTTTTCCTTGATCTGTGGAAATGGTCATTTTTCCCTTTTAGTGTAAGTTGCTTGGATGTTCCAGAGTGTAGTACATTTGTTTTCTAAAAGACATAACTTTTTTCAGGTTTTAGTTTTTTTATTTATTCTGTCTGAATATACACTTGAATTTACTCTTACTACTTTTTGGTTCCACCAAGATTATTTCTCTTTTTCTCCTACAGTTATTTTAGACTATTTACTTTTAAAGAGCTCTCACAGACAGCTAGCATTTTATTGAGTGATTGCCTTGTGATCTGAAATGTCATTTTTCAGGACATATTACTAGAGATTTGAAATAATGTTCTTAAAAATCATTAAACGTATTGATGTTTTTCTGAAGCATAATAGTGAACATTTATCCTAAAGACTGAATTTGAAACACAGAGTCAATTTAGTAGTTTCTCTAACCTGTTGTGCATTGAACACTAGTGCTGATTAGGATTCCATGAACAATAAATTTGGGGGTTACAGAGTTAAACCAAGTATAGCTGTCATGTGGAAGATTTCTCATTGTCTCTACTGTGCTGAGATGCATCATGCATATGCCTCTTACAAAGGCAGTGTACCATGGTATTGTCAGTTGATTGGATTGGACACAGAACTCATACTCAGCTTTGGAGAGCACCCCAAGTCACTGGATTTCTTGTGTATACATTTGGGATCCTCTTGCTGTATAATGTGTAGGTAATAGTCACTATCTACATCAGTCTTACATTTGAATTATATTCCATTATACGTAATTATATAATTATACTTAAAATACAGCCTAATTGTCTCATCTCTCCATTTTATTTTTAAAGCTTATTTAAAAATTACATGATATATGAACCCTGCAACTTCATGTTGAAGTTCTTTAACACTAGAACCTACAGAATTAATTCTAACTCTGTATTAGAACGCTGAAATATAACCTCTCTCTCTTTTTCCCTAATTCTTCAGTGAAATTTGAGATCTGGTTGGTTTGTTACTGCTCTGGATGTATGGCCGAGCACTCTTTTTTCTTTTTTCATATTTTCATTTTTGTTTAATCTACAGAGAAATTCTGAGACCCTCCAGAACTCTCATGGGAAGAATGGTAGAGTGTATCCCCTGCTAAAAGATCTAATACAAAATTCATACATTGAAGGCCTTGGTTGAATGAATTATCCATTGACAACTATCATTCAGAGAATTAGAAGTTTATGGCATTATGAGCTGTGGAAAAAGAAAGAAATATTACCCATCATCAGCTTTTTAAACGGGAAAGTAAAAAATTCAGACAGAATTTTACCCCAACACAATACAGAATATTGCAGAGAGACTGCAAAAAGTTTATGCATCTCATTAGTTGATAAACATATAATTGGATTCCAATTTGTTGTAGTGCATTTCTTCTTATCTTCTCTCTCACCCTGTGAAACATAATGATATGTGTAAAATCAGTATGTTCTGGTTTCTAACTTAAATATTACTCTAGAAGATTTTTAGTCCTCAGCATTTCAGGAAGGCAGAGCTGTATTTCCAGAATAGAATCCTATTTTGTTTTATTTTATATTAGAAATGGTCTATTGCATCTTGTCAAGGTGTTATGAACCAAAGAGGAAGGTCAATAATTTAAAAAGCTTTAGTAAAAGCACATGCATGTGTGTGTATATGTGTGCATATGTGCACATATGTGTGTGTATGTATGTGTGTGTGTAGTGTTGTTCTCGGCTTTTTGAGATTTTAACAGCCATCCATAATTGAAAGCACTTCATGCAAGGCACTTCACAAAAGAGCATTGGAAAATTGCAGGTTGACCTCTCCTGCAGAAATGGAGTTGCTTTGTGCCTTCGAGAAGTACTCTGGGATAAATCATGCACTGCCTATATTGAGTTCCCTGATTAAACAATAATCTTTATATAACCACCCTTCTATATGTGTGTGTATGTGTATATACACACTCAAATATATTTTATATGATTTATCCCTTGATGAATATTAATAAGTAACTACTATGTATCTAGCACCTGCCTAGGGTATGATATTGTATATACACTTTGTAAATATCTATTAAAGGTAATATTGTTAATATTTTTTATATGACAAGCCAAAGTTCAAAGAGTTAAGGGCTTTTTTCATATCAACATAGTAAGGGGGAAAAGTTACTGTATTCATCATTTTAACATCAAATGCCAGCCTTTCTTCTTTCCCTGAATGTTATATAAAAATTATGTAGACAAATTTCTTTATAAACCCATGACATGCCATAAGAACATTTCCTCAGTTTCCATCACATTTTGTGAGACAGAAACATGTTTCTTAAGTCTCACCAGGAAATCAATTGTATGCTCATCTCTTTTTCTTAATAGATGTTTGGAGAAGCCACTTATAGCTCTACTTTTCTCTTGGCTTCAGCATAGTGATTGATAATGAGAAAACACTCAAATGTCAAGTTGCCAGGTGGAGAAGAGGGAATAAAGATACACAGCACCTGGCCAACCCAAATTTGAGACAATTATCTTTAGAGAAAGGGAGATTTCAGTAAGGTTGCCACTTGCATCATTCAAAATGATAATTTATAAATGTCTGGTGGAATCACAGGCCAGAATAAACTTTCTTCTCTGAAAAGCAGAAAACATGTTTTACTGAGCTAATTTCATCTTTATTTTTTATGTTAAAATATGCTTTTATAATTCCACAGGCAAATGCATTTTTTCTAAATATGGGTTACATCTAAGAATTTATAGCTACTCCTACTAGGGAGAGAACCATGCTAAATTGAGTGTCCAAGGGGAGACTGTCACAGGAGTTGGGACATTAGCGAGAAAGGAGACATTACTTCAGAGCAACTTAATGATGCCATTTATTTCCTGGTACTTTGAGGCAGCCTCAATTAGATGGATTACTCTGAGAATTCTGTAAGATAGTCAATGAGATACAATCACCTTTATTGGTGGCACTGTAAAGGCAAGCATGAGCTATTTGGCCAAGATTATCTTTTTTTTTTAGAGACACATTTATCATTTTCCTTTTGCCCTCCTTTATTAAGTAGGTGCTAATAATATTTCTGGTTCACTGCTGTTATACTCTGAGGCTTGTACTAATAGGATGATTTTCATGAAGCTCTTGGCTAAGAGGTCCTGATATTGGCCTGTGCTTCTCCAACTATAGGTTGATCCAAAAGACATTTCAGCCCAGAAATACTTGCCAACAAAAGTTTAAAGTTTAAATTTTTAAAAAGTCATATTTCATTTTTGTTTTCCCAAAAGAGATTCTAGAGTAAAATTTTTACAGTTTCAGTAAGATTAAAAAATACAAATCTTGTGTTTTTACACAAGAAATTTATACAAAGTGAATTTTTAATAGTATATGCAGATTAGATATTAAGAGGAATAGGAAGTCATTTCCTAAAAAAGATAGTATTTTTCACCTTTTTCTGTCTCATAATTGGAATACACAGCCACTCTAAACTAAAGTAGCTAATGCATCCTCAATTCTCTCTGCCACTAGGTGATTCTGGATTTCCTGACCCTCCATTTCTTGGAGACCAGTTAAGTCCATGAACTAGGCATACAGTAAAGCAAAATGGTAGTGAATAACCTTAAAACTTCTAGCCTTTAAGGGTGCTTAGATTGGACTACTACACATCTTTTGGCACAATGTACTGTCTGATGTTATTCTAGGAATCTAAGAGAAAGATGATAAAACAATCCTGCCAGTTTGTTTTTTATTTTTATTTACCTTTTCTGTATTCAATAGCACTTTCATTCTACTACATATGTGACATTATTTTATAGGATAAAATGTTTTATAACAAAGTCATTTGGGCATTTCAGTCACTATGTCCTCTTGGATATATATTTTAAAAACTAGTTTTTTTTTTATTTACAAAACTAGTTTTGTAACAAAGGCCATTTTAGTGATAAATGTATACTTAATTGGATTCTCCATACTTTTTTCTTTCAGTAATTTAAGCTTAATTATAATATAATGAGAACCATACATGACAGTATTTCTTTCTAAATGTATTTACTATTTTTATTAAATGTATGCATAACAAACTATGTGCATAATAAAATATTCTGAAAATCTAAGTATGCCTTCTTTCTTATGATAATGTCTTTCAAACCCATGTATTGACTATCCTTGATGTGAAGCTGTTCTTGTGTGTTCTGTCTGGAGGCTCAGCTTTTCCTTCATTTCTGGAACAATTATTGATTATACAATTTGTTTGCCTGTTAACTCATTGTAAAGATGCATTTTTGAGTCTGATTACTCAGAAGCCATTTTCAAAATCGCTTTATAGGTAATTTGCATGCCATATGTTTAACAAGTTCATAGTGTACAGTTCCATGTATTTTTTTATTGTTGTACAAGTACAGTTGTCTCGACTTTCTCCCTATCAGGCACCCCCCACACAACCCATCCCTGCCTCCCACCCTTGAACCTACCCCCTTTGACATTGTCTATGTGTCCTTTATACATGATCCTATATGGCCCTTCCCCTATTTTCCCCCATTATCTCTCTTCCCCCTGCCCCTCTGGTTACTGTCAGTTTGTTTTTTATTTCAGTGTCTTTGGTTATATTTTGCTTGCTTGTTTGTTTTGTTGATTAGGTTCCATTTATAGGTGAGATAATATGGTATTTGTATTTCACCACCTGACTTATTTCACTTAGCATAATGATCTCCAGTTCCATCCATGCTGTTGGAAAGGTAGGAGTTCCTTCCTTCTTTCTCCTTTGTAGTATTCAACAGTGTAAATGTACCATAGTTTTTTATCCACTCATTTACAGATGGGCACTTAGGTTATTCCCAACACTTAGCTATTATAAATTGTGCTGCTATGCACAATTGGGGTGCATAGGTTCTCTGAATTAGTGTTTCAGGATTCTTAGGGTATAATCCCAGCAAGGAATTGCCCGATTAAAAGACAGTTCCATTTGTAGTTTTCTGAGGAAATTCCATACTGTTTTCCACAGTGACTGGCCCAGGCTGCTACCCACCAACAGTGCGTTAGGGTTCCCTTTTCTTCACAACCTCTCTAGCACTTATTGTATCTCGATTTGTTTATGATGGCCATTCTGACCAGTGTGAAGTGGTATCTCATTGTGCTTCTGATTTTTATCTCTCTAATGGCTAGTGATGCTGAGCATCCTTTGATATATCCCTGGGTCCTCTGTGTGTCCTCCTTGGAGAAGTGTCTGTTCAAGTCCTTTGCCCATTTTTTAATTAGGTTGTTTGTCTTCCTGGAGTGGAGTTGTGTGAGTTCTTTATATATTTTGGAGATCAAACCCTTGTCTGAGGTATCATTTGCAAATATGTTTTCCCATATTGTTAGTTCCCTTTTCATTTTACTGCTATTTTCTTTACCTATGCAGAAACCTTTTATTTTGATGAGGTCCCATTTGTATGTTCTTTTCTTTATGTCCCTTGATCTAGGGGACATATTGGTAAAAATATTTCTACATGGAATATCTGAGATTTTCCTGCCTATGTTCTCCTCTAGGACTTTTATTGTGTCAAGTCTTACATTTAATTCTTTTATCCACCTTGAATTTGTTTTTCTGTATGGTATAAGTTGGTGATCAAGTTTCTTTTTTTTTTTTGCATGTAGCTGTCCAGATCTCCTGACACTATTTGTTGAAAAGGTTATTTTTATTCCATTTTATGCTTCTGCCCCTTTTGTTGAATATTAATTGACCATAGACACATGGGTTTGTTTCTGGGCTTTCTGTTCTGTTCCATTGGTCTGTGTCTGTTCTTATGCCAGTACCAGACTGTTGAGATTACAGTGGCTTTATAATATAGTTTGATACCATGTATTATGATCCCTCCTACTTTGTTCTTTCTCAAAATTGCTGTGCCTATTCAGTGTCATTTATGGTTCCATAATTTTTTTTGAAATTTTTGTTCTATGTCTGTGAAATATGTCATTGGTATTTTCATAGTGGTTGCACTGAATCTAGAAATTGCTTTGGGTAATATAGACATTTTGATGATGTTAATTCTTCCAATCCATGAACATGGTATATGTTTCCATTTGTTTGTGTCTTCCTTAATTTCTTTCCTTAGCATTGTGTAGATTTCTGAATACAGGTCTTGTACCTCCTTGGTAAAATTTATTCCTAAGTACTTTATTTTTCTTACTGCTATAGGTAATGGGATATTTTCCCTGATTTGTGATTCTGATGTTTCTTTGTTGGTGTTTAAAAATGTATTTAATTTCTTAATATTGACTTTGTATGCTGCTGTTTTGCCAAATTCACTTATTAGGTTAAGTAGTTTTTGTTTCATTTTTTTTTTTTTTTTTGGTTGCAGTCCACAGAGTTTTCAATATATCCTAAAATGTCATCAGCAAACAGTGACAGTTTAACTTCCTCCTTTCCAATTTGGATGCCTTTTATTTATTTTTCTTTTCTGATCACTGTGGCTAGGACTTCCCATACTGTGTTGAATAGAAGTTGTGAAAGCCGACATCCGTGTCTTGTTCCTGATCTTAGTGGGGAAGCTTTTAGTTTTTGCCCATTGCATATGATGTTCTCTGTAGGTTTTTCATACATGGCCTTTCTTATGTTGAGGAATGCTCCCTCTATTCTCACTTTGCTAAGTGTTTTTTATCATAAATGGGTGCTGTTCCCTGTCAAATGCTTTTTCTGTATTTTTGATATGATCATTTATTTTTTGTCTTTTTGCTTGTGTGATGCATTACATTTATTGATTTGTGAACATTGTACCATCCTTGCATCCCTGGGGTGACTCCCACTTGATCATAGTGTATAATCTTTTTAATGTATTGCTGGATCCAGTTTGACAATATTTTGTTGAATATTTTAGTGCCTGTGCTCATTAGCAATATTGTCCTGTAGTTTTCTTTCTTTGTGGTGTCTTTATCTGGTTTTGGAATTAGCATGATGCTGGCTTCATAAGAAGGGTTTGGGATTCTTCCCTTTTCTTAGATTTTTTTGGAATAGTCTGGAGGGATGGGGATTAGCTCTTCCTTGATTGTTTTGTAAAATTTTCCTGTGAAAACATTGGGTGCAGAGCTTTTCTGTGTTGTGAGTTTTTTTTATTACTTCTTCAATTTCACCAGCTGTTTTCAGTCTGTTCAGGCTTTCTGCTGCTTCTTCATTCAGTTTTGGGAGATTATAGTTTTCTAGAAATTTGTCCATTTCACCCAGGCTTTCAAATTTTTGGCATGTACTAGTTCATAGTAATTTCTTACAATCCTTTGTATTTCTGTGGTATGAGTCGTAATCTCTCCTCTTTCATTTCTGATTTTATTTATTTGGGTCATCTCTTTTTTTTCTTAATAGTCTGCTTAAAGGTTTGTCAATTTTTTCTATCTTTTCAAAGAACCGGGTCCTGGATTTATTGATCCTTAGAATTGTTCTTTTAGTCTCTATGTTGTTTAATTTTGCTATGGTATTGGTTATTTCCTTCCTTCTACTTACTCTGAGCTTTGTTTGTTGTTGTCCCTCCAGTTCTTGAAGATGTAGTGTTAGGTTGTTTATTTGAAATGTTTCTGTCTTTTTTAGATAGGTCTGTATTGGTATGAACTTCCCTCTCAGGACTGCCTTTGCTGTGTCCCATATGTTTTGGCTTGTTGTGTGTTCATTTTCATTTGTTTCCAGAAACTTTTTGTTTTTTTCCTTGATCTCATTGTTAATCCATTCATTATCAAATAGCATGGTATTCAGTTTCCATGAATTTGAGTGTTTTTGAGTTTTCCCCCTGTGGTTGGTTTCTAGTTTGAGGTCCTTGTGGTCCAAGGAAATGCTTCATATGATTTCAGTTTTCTTAAATTTGTTGGGACTTGTTCGGTGTCCCATCATGTGGTCTATCTTTGAAAATGTTCCATGTGCCTTTGAAAAGAATGTGTAATTTGCTTCTTTGTGATGAACGGTTCTCTCTCTCTCTATATATATATATCAGTCAAGTACATTTGATCTAGGGCATTGTTCATGGTGTTTTATAATAGCAAATTTACAGAGTGTGATTCTTTTCCTATAATGAAACTATAAACTCCATAGAGGAAATATAAGAGTAGATAGATCTCTTACATTGGGTTATACAATGATTTCAAAGATTTAAGGTCAGAAGTACCAGCAGTAAAACATAGGATTGATTTTATCAAAATTAAAAATTTTCCTGCTGTAAACAACACCATCATAAGCCATTCTTTTACCATGTGAATTTTCCATGGTGATGGTCATAATTGATTAGATTGGAAATAACATTTAACTGATGGTAGTCTGACACAGTTTTTCTCATGTAGGAATTTGAGACAAACACAGGGAGACAAATTTTGTAGACATGTGATTTTGTAAATTTTAGAAACCTGCACCACCATACTTCACTTATTCTGTGGAATAAGGAATCACAAAGTCAATGGCAAAAGAGGAGAAGAAGGAGAAAAGAGTCTGGTATAGAAGAGTTGCTAATGAAAATGTTGAGTGTGAATCAGAATCAGACCACGAACTGCTTGTTACTGGTTTCTTCAAGGAGTATGTGCTGGAATATAATAGTTTAGCAGACTACTTTTGGTAGCATTATTTTCCCACTTTAAAAATCACTTTTTGACTAACATTTTATATGATTTTTAAATTATGGACTAGCTTTTTTTGTAGCATTCTTATAGATTATTAGAACATTCATCTTTTTTAAGGTATTTCCACAGTTTTTTACCCAGTAGCAAGTTGCTTGTCCTAATAGTGCTGCGTATTGATTGAATTAATTGTGGAAGAGTGAATAGAATGAACGATTTTGAATTTGGGATTATATGTTTTTTGAGTAAAAAATAATAATGAAATACATGTTATCAGCAGATAAGTTCATCAGATTCTGTGTAGAAACTGACATTTATAATTGTCTTAGATATAGGAACTAATAATGCAAACTTTATTTTTATTTTACCAAAATATGAAAAATAATAAAATCGATATCATTTACATTTAGACATGTAGGTGAAAATATTGGTAAAAATATAGAAAGACATTTTATCTGTGTTAAAAAAACAAAAACTTATACTTCAGAATTCTTGAGTCTTAGGGATTCAGGCTTTTCCTAGGAGAACTATGATGTCTTGAGATACATTCTATAAACAGTAAGCACATTTCAGTCTTATAGTTCATTGGTTGCCTTTTACAATTTTTTGTATATGAGCAACATTATTTTAACTAGATGGACACTCCTGAAATAGTTTGTATTGAGAAACTAATCCACTAAAAAAGCAAGATGCTACGTTTGTTTTGTACTCCCCATGTGTTGAGAAATTATATTTCTTGGTGATTTCTTAGTTAACCTTAAATAATGAGAGTATGTTGCAAGATCTGAAAAATTCTTCATTTCCTCTAATCAATGGATTCACATATTTATCTAGGAAAGGTGGTATGAGGGAATGACTTTGAAAATCCTAAATCAGTTTCTACAACTAACTTTGTGTCTTTGTTCTCCTCTGATTTGTTTATACTCATTTAAACATGAGGATTCTCTCTTACCCTCTGCAAAAACTAAAATGGAAATGGCTGTGTCCATAAAATGTGGAATAGTTAATCACATAGAGATGGATCTGGAATTTGGCGCTCATAAACAATATTACACATACTTTATGTGTTTACTTTTTCTTTTTATCAGATAGACAATGAACAAGAGGTTTTTCACTCTTTATCTGGTTGCTTCTAAACATAATTCCACCACTACCCCTAAGCTTCACTTCAGTTTTCTTTTACTGTTCACTATTAGAACACAGTGGAATTCTTTTTTTTTAGAATTATTTTATTGTTGTCCAAGTACAGTTGTCTGCATTTACCCTCCACCACTCTACCCCACCCCAGCCATTCCACCTCCCTCCCCTGCTTCCACACCCCTCTGCCTTGGTTTTGTCCATGTGTCCTTTACAGTTGTTCCTGCACAGTGGAATTCTTACATTATTTCAATTAGAAACTTGAAATATGTGCCTTAATTAGGCAACTCCTGATTTCATTTCAGAACTGAGTAAAGCTTTGGTTTTCTATTTTAACAAGCTAAGATAAGCCCCTGTGATTGCTGGCATGTGTTTTTCTTTGTTTTTATTTTCTTCTCCCCCCGCCCCCCGTTTCTTCTAGTTAGAAGTAAGATAGTCCTGTGGGGTAATTGTATCTGAGACACCACAAACATGGACACTTCACAGAAAACTATGCTTGTTTTTCAGTGGAGCTCACTTGCTAATAAATGTTTGTTGCACAATCAGTCCTGGTCTGCAATGCCATCCTCAGTGTTGCTATCCTTCTTGGTAAAATCACATGAGCCCACCAGAATAGGATATACCTGTAGGAGTAAATATAACTTATTTTTAAAATTGCATATGATCTTCTGTTGTTTTGTTTTTAAGATTGTTATTAATGATATTTTGTCTCTATCAATGCCTAGCAAGAGAAAGTACTCAATAAACATTAGTTGAATTAATGAATACTTTAGTCCACATGGTAAAAGGCATAGGTTATAAATATAAATGATCAATATACCACCTCAAAGAAAAACCCCAGGACATATTAAAACATTAGGTTAAATGTGACAACTTTTTGTTGAGCTTTATGATTATAACACAATAACATATGCAAAAATGCTAAGATGATTATAGGGTAATCTAACATTTTAGGAATGCTAGAATCTTAACCCAGGGATTATCTATAAGTTTATTACTTTTTATATTTGCACTTTAAAATTACTTTTGTTATTATTACATTTATAAAATTTGACTATTTACAGTATATTTTTTCTTTTGAGTTGGATATGGGTAAGTTGCTAAGAGAAGGAAAAAATAATCCATTTTTATAATTTATCTGATGCTAAGGAGTTTGTATGAGCAATCGATAAACTGAATAACCTTCGTGCTTATTAAGAAAGAGATATGTCAATTTGTAGCATATAATTTAGTAAGTCAGTTTAAGAAGATAAACACACATCAAACAGAATTGCATGATGCAGTTTTGATTAAATGTATTGATGTGTAATTTACATACAATAAAATTCACCAATTTTAAAAACACAATTTCATTAGTATTGACAAATGTATGTAATATATAACCATAATAATATCATTTACAAAGTATTTTCATCATGCAGTGGATTCTAAAACTTTTATGATTTATTTCTAATATTTAACTCTCTCCTTCCAAATTATTGTTACATGGTATATGGTTATGAGTATGGCTCACTATTTTGCATATGGATAGCCAATTATTCTAACACAATTTGTTTGAAAAGACTACCCTTTAGCCATTGAATTACTTTTGCACTTTTATTTAAAACTAGCTGGCTATTTCTATGTGGGTTTATTTTTTCAAATACATTCTCTTCCACTCATCTATGTATCTGCCTTGACCCTAGTACTGTAGTGTCTCCACTTCTTTGTTTTTATAGCAAATCTTACAATCAGGTAGTGCAAGTCCTACAGATTTTGTTTTCTTTTCAAGTTGGTTTGTCTATATAGGATCATTGCATTTAAATATAAAGATTAAGAAGCAACCCCCAATTGAAAGGAAAGAAGGAATCCTTAGAAAAAGTGCTAATTGAAATTGATGCAAGCGAACTATCAGACATTGAGTTCAAAATAATGGTTATAAGGATGTTCAAAGAGCTCAGTAGAACTACAAAGAACTCCAAGGGTGCTACATGGAACTTACTGGGAGCTGCACCAGAATGAAAAAGGACATAGAAACTGTCAATAAGAATGAGGAGGAAATGAAGAATACAATATCTGAAATGAAGAACACAGTAGAAGTAATTAAAAGCAGGCTTGATAAAGGTGAGGATCGAATGAGCAAGCAGGAGGAAAAGATAGAAAAACATTCCCAGACAGAGCAATGAAATAAAAAAAAAAGAAGACTCAGAAAGAATGAGGAGGATTTAGGAGAGATTCAGAGGAACATGAAATGTAATAATATCCATATCACAGGAATACCAGAAGGAGGAGAACAGAAGAAGCCAGGGATAGAAAACCTGTTTGGAAAAGTAATGACAGAAAACTTCCCTAACTTGATGAGGGAAACAGTCATACAAGTCCAGAAAGCAAAGAGTGTCCCAATGAAGATGAACCCAAAGAGGTCCACTCAAAGACACACCATAATTAAAATGGCAAAATTTAAATACAAGGAAAGAATCATAAAGGCAACAAGGGAGAAACAGCTAGTACATCAGCTGGTTTCTCAATAGATACTCTACAAGCCAGGGGGGAATGGCAAGAAATATTCCAAGAAATGGAAAGCAAAGGCCTGCAACCAACACTACTCATTTAAAGACTACTCCACAAGGTTCTGTTTAAAATGGAAGGCAAAATAAAGAGTTTTACAGACAAAAAAAATGGCTAAAAGAATACATCTCTACCAATCCTGCCTTATAAGAGATTTAAAAAAGACTACTTTAAGAATATGAGGGTGGGAGGGCACAGGTACAAAGGAAAAAATTGGCAATGAATAAATACCTATCAATAATAACCATAAATGTAAATGTATTAAATGCTCCAATCAAAAGATATAGGGTAGCTGAATGGACAGGAAAACATGACATGCATATATTCTGTCTACAGGAGGCCCACCTGAGAACAGAAGATCTACACAGACTGAAAGTGAAGGCATGGAAAAAAATGCTCCAAGGAAACAGACATGAAAATTAAAAAAGTGGGGGTAGCAATACTTACATCAGACAAAATAGATTTCAAAACAAAGGTCATAAAAAGAGACAAAGAAGAACACTTCATAATACTAAAGGGAATAATTCATCAAGAGTACATAACCTTTGTAAACATGTATGCACCCAATATAGGAGCACCCAAGTATATAAGGAAAATCATGAAGGACTTCAAGAATGATACTGACAGGAACACACTCATCATATGGGATTGTAACACCCTATTGTCAAAAATGGATAGATCTTCCAAGCAAAAAATCAAAAAGGATATCATGGCATTGCACAACACTCTTAATTGACATGTACAGAACCTTTCACCCCAAAGAAGCAAAATATGCATTCTTTTAAAATGCACAATGGACCATTTTCAAAGGTAGACCATCTGGTAGGACACAAAGCAAGCCTCAAGAAACTCAAAAATTGAAATCGTATCAAGCATCTTCTTGTATCACAGTGGCTTGAAACTAGAAACCAAACTCAAGGAAAACTCAAACACACTCAAATTCATGGAGACTGAATAACATGCTATTAAATAATGAATGGACTAACAATGAAATCAAGAAAGATATAAAAATTTTTTCTGAACAAATGAGAATGAACACAAAACAGCCCAAAACCTATGAGCACCATGACGACAGTCCTGAGAAGGAAGTTAATAGCAAGACAGGCCTATCTAAAAAAAGACAGAAAAATCGCAAATAAAAAAACCTAACCCTACATCTGCAAGAACTAGAGGAACAACAACAAACAACACCCAAAGTGAGTAGAAATAAATAAATAATCAAGTTCAGAGCAGAATTAAATGACATAGAGACTACAAGAACAATTCAAAGGATTAGTAAATCCAGAAGCTGGGTCTTTGAAAACATCAACAAAATGTACAAGCCTTTAACCAGATTCATCAACAACAACAACAAAAAAAAAAAAAAAAGAGAGAGAGAGAGTGAGAGAGAATCCAAATAAATAAAACAAGAAATGAAAGAGGAGAAATTACAACTGATACCACAGAAGTACAAAGGGTTGTAAGCAATTACTATGAACATCTATATGCCAAGAAATGGGACAAACTGGGTGAAATAGACACATTTTTATAAACATATAATCTCCCCAAACTGAATGACGAAAAAGCAAAAAGCCTGAATAGACAGATAACAGCTAGTGAAATGGAAGCAGTAATCAAAAAACTCCCAGCACACAAAAACCCTGCACTGGAAGGCTTCACAGGTAAATTTTACCAAATATCGAGGGAAGAGATAACTCCTATCCTGCTCAAATTATTTCAAAAAATTTAAGAAGAGGGAAGACTCTGAAACTCTTTTTATGAGGCTAGTATTATCCTAATTCCAAAACCAAGTAAATCACAACAAAGAAAGAGAACTACAGACCAATAACTCTGATAAACAGATGCTAAAATCCTCAACAAAATATTGGCAAGCTGTATTCAGTGATGCATTAAAAAGATCATAAAAAATCATACACTGTGATCAAGTGGGATTCATCCCTGGTATGCAAGGATGGTATAATATTTGCAAATAAATAAATGCAATATACCACATTATATGAAAGACAAAAAGCACGTGAACATATCAATAGATGCTGAAAAACATTAGATAAATTATAGCACCCAATTATGCTAAAAACACTCAGCAAAGTGGGAGTAAAGGGAGCATACTTCAACATAATAAAGGGCATATATGAGAAACCTACAGCCAACATCATACTCAATGGGCAAAAACTAAATCTTTCCCCCTAAGATCAGACACAAGACAAGGGTGTCCACTTTCACCACTTTTATTCAGCATAGCATTGGCATTTCTAGCCACAGTGATCAGACTACAAGAAGTAAAAGGCATCCAAATTGGAAAGGAGGAAGTAAAACTGTCATTTTGTGTAGATGGCATGATAGTATACATAGAAAACCCTACGGGCCCAACCAAAAAACTACTCAACCTAATAAGTGAGTTTGGCAAAATAGCATTATCCAAAGTTAATGTTCAGAAATCAAAGGCATTTTTGTGTGCCAACAGTGAAATGTCAGAAACAGAAATTAGGGGGAAAATCCCACCTACTGTAGCAACAAGGAAAATAAAGTACTTGGAATAAACTTAACCAAGGAGGTAAAAGACCCTGCATTGAGGAAACTACAGAACACTGAAAAAAAAATTAAGAAAGACACTAATAAATGGAAGCATATACTGTGTTCATGGATTGGAAGAATTCACTTCATTAAAATGTCCATACTACTCAAAGCAATCTGTAGATCCAATGCAATGCCTATTAAAGTGCTAATGACATATTTTACAGATTTAGAATAAATATTTCAAAAATTCACATAGAACCAAAAATAACCCAGAATATCCTCAGAAATATTGAGGAAGAAGAACAAAGTAGGAGGCATCACAATATCTAATATCAAACTATAAGGTCACTGTATTCAAAGTGATCTGGTACTGGAATAAGAACAGACACATAGAACAGTGGAACAGAATAGAGTTCCCAAAATTAAACCCATGCCTTTACAGTCAATTAATATTTGACAAAGGGGACAGGAACATGAAATGGAGTAAAAACACCCTCTTCAATAAATGGTGTTGTGAGATATGGACAGTTACATGCAATAAAATGAAACTAGACCACTAGCCTACACAATACGCTAGAATAAGTTCAAAATGAATAACTGACTTAAACATGGATCACAACACCATTAAAGTCCTAGAGGAAAACATAGTCAGTGCAGTTTCCAGTATCCATGCAGCAATATTTTCACCAATATGTTCCCTAGGGCAAGGAAAATAAAGAAAAGAATAAACAAAGGGACTACATCAAATTAAAAATCTTCTGCATGGCTAAAGAAAACATCAACAAAATGGTAGGGGAACCGACTCTATGGGAAAACATTTGCTAATGATACCTCGGACAAGAGTTTGATTTCCAAAATATATAAAGAACTCACATGACTCCACACCAGGAAGACAAACAATCCAGTTAAAAACTGAGCAAAGAACCTGAACAGACACTTCTCCAAGGAGGACGTACAGAGGGCCCAGAGACATATGAAAAAATGCTCAACATCACTAGCCATCAGAGAAATGTAAATTAATACTATAGTGAGATACCACTTCTCACTGGTCAGTATGGCCATTGTTAACAAATCAGCAAACAAGAAGTGTGGGTGAGGATGTGGAGAAAAGGGAACCCTAGTGCACTGTTGGTGGGAATGCAGACTGGTGGTTCACTGTGGGAAACTATGGAATTTCCTTAAAAGACTAAAAATGGAATTGCTTTTTGATCTGGCAATTTCACTCAGATTATACCCAAAGAGTCTTTGAACACCCATTCAAAAGAACCTATGCACCCCTATGCTCATAGCAACATTATTTACAATAGCCAAGTTCTGCAAACAGGCAAAGTGTCCATCAGCAATGAGCAGATCAAATTATGATACATTTACCCAATGGAGTACTACATTGCAGAAATAAAGAACTTCTACCTTTCATTCACAGCATGGATGAAACTGGAGAGCATTATGCTAAGTGAAATAAGCCAGGTGGCAAAAGACAAATGCCATATGATCTCATCTATAGGAGGAACCCAATCAACAAAATGAACAGATAAGCAAAATAGTACCAGAGGTATGGAAACCAGGAAGAGCCTGACAGTGACCTGAGGGAAGTGTGGAGTGTGAGAAGGGAGGAAAGAAAGTGAAGGGTCTACTCAAGGAACATGTATCAATAGCCCATGGTCATAGACAACAGGGTGCAGATTTACTGTGGGCAGTGGGCTGAGCAGTGAGTGCAAATGAAGAAAAGCTGGGAGATCTGTAATAGAAGAGCAGTAAAACAAAATTAATAAAATAAATAAAAAGTTTAAAATCAACTTGTCAATTTCTATAACATATCCTGCAAGTAATTTGATGATGATTCCATTGCATCTATAGGTCACTGTGGGAAGAAACAATGTCTTAGTAATATTGAGTCTTCCCAGATGATAAACATGAGATGTATCTAATTATATATCTCAGTTATTTGATTTCCATTAATTTTTTATCAGTCAGTAGTTTTCATTAAATAAGTATTACACATATTTCATTAAGTGTATTTCTAAGTACTTCATATTTTATGCTATTACAAGTGTCAATATTTTGACATTTAAATATAATATATATACACACAATTGATTTTTTAAATATATAATCTTTATTACATTTTTTCCATTACCATTTAGTCTGCTTATACTCTCCTCTCTCCAGCAATCATCACCATGTTCTCCTTGTCCATGTGTTCTTTTTCTTTTTTGCTTAATCCTTCCACCCCATAACCTCCCCCACACTGGCTGTTATCTCTTCTCCATCTATGAATATGTCTCTATTTTCCTTGTTAATTTGTTCATTAGATTCCACATATGAATGCAACCATACGGTGTTTGTCTTTCTCTGACTAGATTATTGCACTTAGCATATTGTACTTCATGTCCATCCATACTGTTGCAAAGTGTAAAATTTTCTTGTTTTTTTGTGAGTGAGAGGAATTTAATTGTGTAAATGTCCCATAGTTGTTTTAGTCCACTCATCTACCGATGGACACTTGGGCTGCTTCCATATCTTAGAGATTGTAAATAATGCTGCAATGAACATAGAGGTGCTTGTGTTCTTTAGAATTAGTGTTTTGGGTACCTTTGGATATCTTCCCAGGAGTAGGATTGCTGTGTCAAAAGGTGAATCTTTTTAAACTTTTTTGAGGTATCTCCATACTGCTTTCCACAGTGGCTATACCTGTCTGAATTCCCACCAACAGTGCAAAAGGGTTCCCCTTTCTCCACATCTTTGCAAGTACTTTTTGTTTCTTGATTTATTGATGATAGCCATTGTGACAGGTGTGAGATGGAATCTCATTGTAATTTTTATTTGCATTTCTCTGATGATTAATGACATTGAACACCTTTTCAAATGTCTATTAGCTATTCAGGTCCCTTGTTTGTTTTTTAATTGAGTTGTTCTATGTGTGTGTGTGTGTGTGTGTGTAGTTTTATAACTACTTTATAAATTTTGGATATTAATTCCTTACCATGTATAGGCAAATATGTTTTCCCATTCTTTGGGTTGTATTTTTATTTTGTTGATGATTTCCTTTGATGTGCAAAAAACTTTTAATTTCAGGAAGTCCATTTGTTTATTTTTTCCTTTGTTTCCCTTGCCTAGGAAAATATATCTGATAAAAAATTTCTACAAGCAATATCTGAGATTTTGCTGCCTGTGTTTTCTTCTAGGATTTTTATGTTTTTGATTCTAACATTTAAGTCTTTTATCCATTTTGAATTTATTCTTGTGCATGGTGTAAGAAGATGGTCTAGTTTCATTTTTCTGCATATATATGTCTAATTTTCCAACACCATTTATTTAATAAACTATCTTTATCCCACTGTATGTGCTTGCTTCCTTCATTGAATATTAATTGACTGTAAAGCTCTGCGTTTATTTCTGGGCTGTCTATTCTGTTCCATTGATCTAGGTGTCTGTATTTATGCCAGGCTGTTTTGACTACTTTGGCTTTGTAACATAGTTTGCTATTACATAGTGTGATTCCTCCAACTTCTTTTTCAGGATAGCTGTTGTATGCAGGGCATTTTTTTGGTTCCATATAAATTTTTGAAATATTTGTTCTAGTTCTGAGAAATATGTCATTGGAATTTTGATATAAATTACATTGAATCTATAGATTGCTTTGGGTAGTATGGCCATTTTAATGATATTAATTTGTCCTATCCATGAACATGATATGTGAGTCCACTTATTTTTTATTTATTTTTATTTATTTATTTTTTAAAGACTTTATTTATTTCTAGAGAGGGAAGGGAGGGAGGGAGAGAGAGAGAAACATCAATGTGCGGTTGCTGGGGGTTATGGCCTGCAACCCAGGAATGTACCCTGGCTGGGAATCGAACCTGGGACACTTTGGTTCCCAGCCCGCGCTCAATCCACTGAGCTACGCCAGCCAGGGCCGAGTCCACTTATTTATATCTTCTTTGACTTCTTTCTTCAGTGCCTTATCATTTTCCAAGTACAGATCTTTTACATCTTTGATTAGGGTTATTCTGATGTATTTTATTCTTTCTGAAACAATTGTGACTGGGATTGTTTTCTTAATTTTCCTTTCTATTAGGTCATTATTGGCTTATAAAAATGCAAGTGATTTCTGAATATTTATTTTGTATCCTCCTACTTTGCTGAATTTATTTATCAGTTCTAGTAGTTTCTTGGAGGAATCTTTGGGGTTTTCTGTGTAAAGTATCATGTTGTCTGTAAATAAAGATGGTTTTACTTATTCCTTTCCAATTTGGTTGCCTTTTATTTCTTCTTTTTTTCTGATTGCCATGGCGAAGACTTCTAGTACTATGGGGCAACCTTTGCAAATCCATAAATATGATTCACCACATAAACAAAAGGAAGGATAAAAAGCATATGATTATATCAATAGATGCAAACATAGCTTTTAATAAAATCCAGCACCCATTTATGATAAAAACTCTCAGCAAATTGGGAATAGAGGGAACATACCTAAATATAATAAAGGCTATATATGACAAGCCCACTGCCAGCATCATACTCAATAAGCAAAAACTATAAGCATTCCCATTAAGATTGGGAACAATACAGGGATGTCTGCTTTCATCTCTCCTATTTAGATTCTTATATGGTGAGTATCCTATAACCTTGCTAGACCTAGTTACTAGTTCTAGGATGGACTTTTTTATATTCACTGGGATGATTATTCTGTGTAGATAAACATGTCTTCTGTAAATAGAGACCACTTTATATTTTTGGTTCTGATATCTGAATGGCTAGTATTAATACTTTTTATCCCATGCATGGTATTTGCTCTTGGCTTTCTGAAAGTAGAAAAAGTAGAATTAAAAACTTACGACACTTTTTTTTGCTGTGAATCCCATTCCAGCTAATATTATAGAGTTATATGTATTACATTTTATGTTTGTAGTGTCTAATCTACAAAAATTTATAGAGTAGGCCTTTCAAAAGACCAGTTTGTGCATTTGGTATTTAGAGTGAGAAGATTTGCTCCTCTGAGCACCAAATACAGGTAACATTCTAATCCCTGCTCTAGTATCTCACCTGCTAACTCTCCTCAAAATGGTTCAGAGCCTGGTTAAATATCAAGCAAGAGGTTGAAAACCTTTTGTTTGAGGATAGAAGATAATGTTGACCTTTAAGCTAGTGTTTTAAGTGAACAGTATTTGCAGATTTTGATATTTTGGTTTTTGTCTAAGTCTCTTTAATTAATTAATTAAATTGTAATCCTCACCCGAGGATATGTTTATTAATTTGAGAGAGGGAGAGAGAGAGAGAGAGACAGGGAGAGAGAGAGAGAGAGAGAGAGAGAGAGAGAGAGAGAGACAGGGAGAGAGAGAGAGAGAGAGAGAGAGAGAGAATGAATGATGTAAGAGAGGAACATCACTGAGTTGCTTCTTGTATGTGCCTAACCAAGGATTGAACCCACAACCTTTTGGTGTACGGGACAACACTCCAACCAACTGAACCACTGCCAGGGCTGTTTTAAGTCTCTTTAGCAAAATTATATTCTTATGTCCTATTTCTTGCTTTGAGCAGCAGAGTCTTGACTCAATATTTAATTACTGCCACTTTTTTCCACCTCTCCATACATATATGTGTGTTGACATTCTAATTTGGACATTTGGATATTATTTAACTTCTGATGAATTCCATTTACTAGAATCCTGTAATTTGGCTTTGGATTTTCCCTCAGCCCTCTTACTAGCTCACTTTTTCCTCTCCTAATTTCATTTCTGGTCCTAGGCTTCTTCCCAAATGCAGAGATATTGTAGTGTAGTGTAGGTATACCTACACTACAATAGTGTATTATAGCCCTATACCTTAGGGCTTCCCAGGGCTGATGCAGACCACTCAATTACAGTTTTAGAAATAGTCTTTTTGAGGCATAGCGTAAGAATGGCACTATGTTAAAAACAAATTATACTTCCTGTTTTTACTATGTCAATTTTAAACTGTGACATAGCATTATATTTTTAGATTGACAACTTTATTGAAATTTTAGCAAGTAGTAAGTGATATCTTCTGAAGGAGAATGTGGACTTACCTTCTTCATACTTATTACAACTGTGCTTATTATTTATTGTTTTATATCAGTCAAGTTTTTTAAGTCCAAATAGTAAGTAATTACTTTCAATAACTATTGCTTGTTTACCTTACTTTTGACATATATAATATAATCATATTGGTGGTTTAATTATTGGTTTCTACTTTAATCTCAGTATTTAAACTCAGTCTAATGGGTGTGCTATCATGTAGGAGAGGAGCTAAATAACTAGCATTGGTTTCTAATCTACCTAACCATTGCTAAAAATATGCTTTCCTGAGTGTATATGATAATAAGTTTTAAGTATTAACTATAAGGAAGATACTATCAGTTTTCTTCACAATATCAAACTTAAGCAGTTCTACATCTAGAATTCAAAGGAGACTCTACATCAACATGCTGAAAAACCCTGTGTAGTTTCTATGAAATTGTGACTTTAATGACATATCCTGTTAATTGTTAGAGGCAGATGAAAATTACTTTTACAATATGCCTGCTCTCTGTTAACACTCTGATTTCTTTAACCTGGTCATGTTTCTATTCAACCAGTTAAAAACAGAGGGCCCATCCACTTATGAATAATGCATCATTATCTTTCAAACCCTATTATTTTTTTTGTTTATAATCTCTGAGTAGCTCTAGTAAGTCAAAACTAGGCCTCATATTCAAAATTGTCAGATATTTAGGCATCAAGAATTTTTCCTGCACTTTTAATTAATGGCACAAAATGTTACCTGTGAAGCAGCTATGTTAAACAGTTATGATAAAATTGGGAAAAACTAGCCTTTGGCTCAGTGGGGAAAGGAAAAGTAAATGTACTTCTTGTTATTCGAAAATGACCTAGGTTATAATAATGCTACAGAAAAATGAGATGCTTCTGAAATACATGCAGGAAAGAGGAAACATGAGTTAAAATGTGTGGCTTAGTATACATATAAGGTACCATGCATAGGAAGAGAACCCAAGGGATAAAGGGATTTATGTCATCATCAGATTACTTTCTACTTTACCCTCTAGATATTTCCTTTAAAATTTAATATTCTCTAAAACAGCAACCATTGCCCATAATTATATCAAATTCCCAGCTTCTCAATGGTGTCTATCCATTGTGTTTTAACATCTGAAGTGTGGATTTGTGACTACTTATTGTAATAGCTAACTAACATTAACTGTATGACCATAGTATGTCCGGCTTTCTGAAGGTCTTAAAACTCTATCTCATTTAAGCTTCTCAGCATCACTGAGGTTGGTTCTCTTATGAACTCTGTTCAAGAATTAAGAAACCAAGGCTTTAGGAATTTAGACATAAATTTAGGCAAGTGGCAGGGCAGGTCCAGGGCTCATATCTTTCCACAGTGACCGTTGAGTCCTTAACCACTGCTTTCTTCACATATCAACTGTGAATTCATCATGGTACTGTTTGTCTTTTAAAAGAGAGTAAATGCCTGCTATTTTGTAAGCTGAAAGATATATTGCCTATAGTATTGGAACTGTGATGTAAATTTGATGCAGATACTGGCCCACAGTGCCCACGGCATCATGGATGAGACATGAGATAAATTCACACGGACTACCAAGTCCTGTGGAGGAACAGGGACAGCACAGCTACCCTCTCAAGGGGAGGGTGCCTCGAAGCAGCCTGGCCACTCTCTCAAAGGAGAGCACCCCGATCCTTTCCTTCACAGGGATTTTATTGGCTTTTAAATTGCACAGGAATACAGGTAAAGTTCATTACTCGTTGTCAGGCAGCAAGGATCAAACAAATAATGTTCAAAAAGCTAAAAGGGCTCACACTGAGTCAGGTTCTACCACCTAAAAAGTTACAAAACTTAAGGGATTAAACTCATTTCCTGCCCGGGCCTTTATAAGCTAATTCAGAGCATCCTCAGCAAAGCAGATTTCACAGGATTTTACATATCTTTTCTCAGGCCTGATCACCCCAGGAAGCCCACCGTTTTCCAGTGCAGGGTTGCACCGCCCCTTGTCATTGTCACAGGCTTGAGTCAGGCAGAGGAAACAAGGCAGCCGAGAGACTGGAGACTTCTCGCAGGCAGAATGAGGACCCAGGCTTTGTCAAAGCCGAGGGGCGAGGGTTGATCACCCCCTTTTTCCACAGCCCCCCAAGTCCTTCCCTGGGGCCTCCACGTGATCATACCTGTCTTAGGTGGTCCCCCCCTTAGGGAATCTTACCCATCATTGGCTAACTGATCAAGCAATAGGGGCCAGGCAAGGACCAGAAGCAGTGCTCCTGCCAGGGAGATAAGCTTTGTCTCCTTAGTGGCTTCTGGTCCAGAGGTCTCTTACTCAGTCTTAGCCATTGGGGGTTGCAGCTCCTGAAGCCAGGCAGGGTGGTTCCCAACATAAATTGCCATATATCCCAGTGCAGGGAAGAATAAACATATAAGTAAAAGTGAGGGTATATTAGGAAGGATAATTAAATATGTGTTGATTTATTTTAAAATCTCTTTAATTATATAGTAGCACTTTGGAATGTGTGTAAGTTACACACTGATGACCTTTCTACCTAGAACTCCAGTGAGGAAAGGCATTCCATTGTTAGATGAAACACTTTTCATTTCAAGCATGTAAGAAGCTCTGCACTTGGTGGATTAAAGATCGATTGATTTCAGCAGCAAAAAGCATTGTTAAATTGGTCAGTCCTTTCTGGTTCTTACTTTTTCTAAGAATAGAAAAAGAGAAAGCCTTACTCTCTATTGTCTCAGAGTCTTGTACCTTGAGATACAATTGCTGCAAATAAAACCTAAGAACAATTTGGGTTGTGGTTTCCACATGTAATTACATTATAGCTATTTTTCTTTGCCCTGTAGTTACATTTTCAATTTGTGATTAAAGTGTTAGTGGAAATAAGTAATGGTATATTGTAGTTAATGAGGCATTTTCTCTATATGTTGTTTTTCCTTTGTCTTTGTTTTTTTCTTACAGGTTAACATCTTTATATTAATTATTATGCATGCTGCAGTTTTGTTTCTGTATATTATTATGGAAAGTTTTACATTAGCTCTAACAAATAAACTTATGTTTTAAATCATAATCTTTGCTATACTTAATTTATTTATATTTACTCTTTTTCATTACCACAGGGGAAAAAAGCCCCAGTGTTTTATTTTTGTATTAAAACACTCTGAGAAAGAGTTATTATGGGTCCTATTACTGGTATGCAAATATCATTAAGGTTTACATAGTAATAGTTTTTAATAACATTTGGAGAGATTTTTGCTGATGCAGTTTTTGTTCTAATGTTTCTGCTTCAAAATAAGAGAAATTGGATTTAATCCTTTGGGAATCTTGGGAAATGCTGATATTCATAAACTATATTTAGACTTACTTAACAAAATTTTTAAGGATATACATATATAGTAACATCTTTTTCACTTTGACATATTAGAGTATGATTTATTTTCTTGTGTCAGGTAGTCTATAAAATTTAAAGTAAAAATTATATATAAATATAAACACACACACACACACACATACATACCATATATACATACACACACACAGAAGTTAAGAATTGCACTGATATGACTCATTCTTGGCAATGCAAATTGGAAAGGATTTTGGGAAAGGGAACAGAAGGTGTTTGTAGAGGAATGAGGTGTGGGTGCAGATTAGGGGTTTTGGGGAATGAGATACTAGAGAAGAGGGAAGTGAAGTTTATTATTAAACTCTTCTCTATAAAAAGGCTTATTATCTTGAATGATCATTTTGCTGTTGTTTTTACTATTATGGATTTTGAGAATATCATGCTAAGAGAAATAAGTCAGATGGAAGACAAGAACGCTATGATTTCATTCAGGTGGGATATAAAACAAAATACAACAAATGAACAAACAAACAATAAATCCTCCTAGACACACAACAGATGGTGGTTGTCAGAGGACTAGTGAAGTTGGAAGAGGTTAATGATAGGGGGTCAAATATGTAGTGATGCAAGGAGACTTGATGTTGTGTAGTGAACACACAATGCAATATACAAATGATGTATTATAGAATTGTACACTTGAAACTTGTATAATTTAATTAACCAATGTCACCCCAATACATTTTAAAAAACAAGAATAAGATCATTAAGAAAGTAGTCAATTTTGATGTGCTTGTGATATCAAAGGAATTATGGTATGAAAGTTCTTTTCAGGAAGTTTTTTAATTCACATTACACTGATACGCTACAAACCTGGTAAGAAGTAACAGTCTATCACATCCAAGCTTCCTGCTTCTGTGTGTGTGACTTGGCTAAAATGTCACTGAAACTTTGCAGGTACAAATTCAAGTATTAGTGATCTAGCATAATCGAGAGTTTAATAGATGGATTTCTTAACTGTGGAATGACAGAAAATGTAGGGCTGTATAGTCAGCACACATGCAGTGATTGGGGATGTGGATAAACTGAGCAATGCATAAAGCCTGCCCCAGTCTACCAGAAATGGAGCAGGGTCTGAGCCAGTGCAGACGTCCCTGAAATTTGAAAGGGACAAATATCAATGCATATGAAAAATAACAATACTGGATTTATTGGGGGGATTTGTGCATTTTATTCAATGTAATTTTTACCTACAAAAAGTTAATACTCTACATAGCAAAATAATAGTCCTGGAATTCAGCTGCTGAGTACATAGCTGTTCATGGTGCATTTCCCTCAACTTTTCTGTGTTTGACAATTTTCATAATGAAATGTTGGGGAAAATGTAAAGCTAAAGCTCCCTGAGACAATGGTGCAAACATCCATAATGCCTGTTCAGCTAATGACAGTTAGAAATGAAATTTTTCAAACAAAGACTTTTGATGGACATGGACTATGTAAACAATGTTCACCTCTATGAAGTCTCCAATGTTCTTGTGACCTTGTTGAAATCCTAGACTGGATAAACAGTGTGTTTAGTCGAGAGTATCTAGTTTTGGTATATTTTTGATACAAAAGGAATAATAAAATATTTGGGAGAACATTTCCTTCAGTCACATGATCTACTGCAGATCAGATTCAGAGACCTTTGTCTTAACCCTAAAAATATCTCTGAGATGTTACATTATGTGTTTTGGGGAGAAACACTGCACATGCAATAAAATTGTCTCTGACTACTCCAGTGCTCCCATGTTATTTGTACGAGAAACTCTTCTAGCCAACAAAGACAAATCCTTTTTCTTTTTAAAGGAGATGAAGGTAAAGCAGATTAACTTTACAGTCTCTGAGACTGGATAATCATTGCTGATCTGCCCTATCTTTATACCTCCATTCTTCCATAAGGGAGAGGCTAATGCTTTTTATAGGATCACAGATTAGGCTCTGCCTCTTTATCTCTTCCCACTTCTTCAGTATTTCCCTGAATAAATATTCAAGGTCATTACTAGAATGTTGTTAAATTTGGACACATAAAAATTCTGACCTTGAGCTTTACTAACCAATATAACATTGAATTTATACTCACCACACATTTCCAATAGCTGGTAAATTAAAGTGTATTTTGTTTTTCCTCTTTAAATATTGGATGAACAGTATTCCTGTATACAGGTATCATACTTGTCTCCTGAACATTTGTATGGTCACTGTATCAATATATTTTATTTATTCCCATATATTTTTCCATCAGTGCCTTTATGTCAGAGATTTGAAACTCATTTTCAACAGGGGCCACGTCAACCTTGCAGTTGCCTTCAAAGGGCTGAATGTAATTTCTACACCTTAACTGTTAAGGAGTAGTTACATGTATACAGTCCTAAAATTACATTCAGCCCTTTGAAGGCAACCACGAAGCTGTTGTGGTCCCTGGTGAAAATGAGTTTGACACCTCTGCTTTATGTGAATAACAGATGTGTTGACTTTTGAGCCCATTTACCAATAAGAATGATATTACTACCACTTGGAAACTTTTGTGCATTATATAGGCATAAGAATTTCAGAACTGATTTTTTATCACAATGAAATGGTCAGTAACCTAATCTTCATCATTGACTCATTAGTTTTCAAAACATTCATCAACGCTAAGAATTTGATAGTAATTGGACTTACAGACCTGTAGCACTGTGCCAATATGCAGTTCCCAAAAATCCATTACACAGATAGACTATGTGTTTCCAAACTAAGACTAGGAAAATTGATTGTTTTCCTTATAAGTTTACGTAATCAAAAAATTCTAGAACTGTTAACTGTTTTAAGAGGTCATTCAGGTGAAACATTTGCTTGCTTATAGAACTCCCTTTACACTATTCAGAACAGGCAGCATCACTTTCTGTTGCAAAATATTTTTGGAAAAAATCTTTATTCCATTTAAACAATGCCATGTATGTATGCAATCTTTTACTATGTCCAGTCTAATATTCTTGAGTGCTGTTTAAGCCTTTATTAATCTAAATTTTACCTCCATAGGAATGACTCCCTCCTGGTAGTGTCCTTCATACAGTACATAGAGTTTGTGTAATATAAAACTAAATAACTGCCTATAAACCTATATACTAACCAATATAACATTGGTTAACATTGGTTAACATTGGTTATATATATATATACATATACACACACATATATATAATCTATATTGTCCAATTTAAACTCATTTGATCTTACTTTAGAGCAGCATTCTTCAAACTTTCCTGCTAAAAATTATTAGGAAGCTTAGGAACTCATAAAAACTACTTCTTGGAATATCTTTGGGATCTAAATGATTTGTCTTTAAAACATAACTTTTTTCTTACTACTCCATACTTAATCTATACTTACTTTGAAACACAGTATCTTATTTTATTAATTTGATAGAACACTTCTACACATCAAATGTCCAGGTAGAATAACATCTCTGTGAGTGGCCTTTGAGTTTATTCTGCAGTTTATATTCTTGCCATGCTTCTGTGTCCTTCAGACCAGTGTGCATCCAAACTTGGGGAGTGTAGCCTTAGTAGATCACAGGTATAATATATTTAGTGTTGTTGTTGTATTACCAAAAATTGTTCCCTGTGACCACTACACATATAGGTATCAAGCTGAAGTAGGCATCAAATTGAAGTATATATTTTGACTGTAAATCTGAGCATTGTCACATGGCATATTAGGATGTGCTGCTGATAAATATCTCACTGGGGATGGTAGACTGAATCCCAGAAATGTGTCTGCTGTGAAAGTTTGAAAAACAGGTGCCTATCAAGTTCAGGCTACCACTCAACAAAGTCAACTGGCTTGTTGTCCACATTTCTGATAATATTCCATTTATTTTGTAGATTGAGTCACCTAGGTACAAGATCTGTCCCTCGGGCTTGGGGCACAGGTTTGAGATACTTTGGTGTTTATATTCACACTAATCGGGTCAGTCTCTTTCATGCAGATGCACATTAGTTGAGGGAACAGAGACTGGCAAATAAACCATAGTGCTGCCCTGGCTGGTGTAGCTCAGTGGATTGAGTGCGGGCTGGGAACCAAAGTGTCGCAGGTTCGATTCCCAGTCAGTGTACATGCCTGGGTTGCAGGCATGACCCCCAGCAATCATACATTGATGTTTCTCTCTCTCTATCTCCCTCCCTTCCCTCTCTAAAAATAAATAAATAAAATCTTAGAAAAAAAAAGACACATTTAAAAAAAAACATAGTGCTGAGGTGTAACTTGATAAAGAAAAGAAAAGAAAAATGACCTGCAGCCCGCGGGACTTACACCAGTCTGATCTGGTCATCTATCCCTATTGATAGGCATTTCAGGGAAGCTGAATGAATATCTAGCAGTTGCTTGGTGAACATGGAATCAGAGTAAGGAAAATCAGTTTTACAATTATAGTATTTAGTAGGTTGAGCCTAATATTTCCTAATACATTCATTCTTCAGTAGGAATTTATGTGCCTCAGGAATCAGAGTGGTCAAGAACTTGGAGGGCACTGCTGGCATTTGGCCTCTTCTGAGTGCTGCATGGCTTCTAGGGGTAGAAAAGTGGAATCAGGATATAGGGGTGTCTGTCTCTGTAGACTGGGACCAGTTCTATGTGTTATGATTCAACTGAGAAAGCAGTGGTTCCATTTTTATCCCCCAAATTCACTTTGGTGCCACCATGTAGTATAGGAAAGCTTCTGGTAAGGAAAAAAGTAAAGGAAATACATGTTCAGCATTCATGGAGTTGATATGGTAATTGGTAGATTTTGTTAATTTTTGGATTAAGTTTTACAAAGCTGTATCTGAAAGAATTATTGCTTTATTTTGTTCTCTTTTTCTCTGTGCCTTTCCCCCAATTTATTATTATTATTTATTATTATTATTTATTATTTTTATTTATTTATTTATTTATTTATTTATTTTTGAGGAAGAGAGTTTCCAAAAAACTATTTATAGCTTTTTTTTCTTTGAAGGACTGTCTTAAATTTATCTTCAGAAATCTCTTATGAAAAGCTTAACAAAATGAAAAATGACAAGTTCTGTGTTGGTAAGCTCATCACTGTGACTATTAATATGGAATCTTTATATCAATGTATTTTATGAGGAGATAGTTTTCTATTGGCTTGAGACAACTATTGTATTAAACATCCCAAAGTCTCAGAATGCTATCATGCTAATAAGTATCCCCAGAAAATAAGCCAATGTATGTCATGTAGCCAAAGCAGTGATGATTTCACAAGAGTGAGAGAGACATGAAGTTGGTTGTTTCTTCCTGATAGGTTGGTTTTCACTCCTGGTCTCCTCTTCCACTCAGACATAAGGTTGACCATTGAATTTTATTACTCTTTTTTGCAGAATGAAAATGTAAGACCTGCAAAATTTAAAAAAAATTCTAATTTAGATTTAAAACTACCCATAATCTAATAATTCAGGCAAAATGAACAGTTAGAGCAGACCTCTTTTGAAAGTGTATGAGGGATAGTTTGTTTTTAACTAGCAGACTGGGGGGACATTCTGAGAACTGCTGCAGATACTGGCTACTGTATTCACAGAGACTAGGGAAAAAGAAGACTGTCTTCAGCAGATGAATGGAAACATTGATTGGCTTTGAGACAAGTAATTGCCTTACTAATAAATACAAAAACACATCAGTCAGAGAAGTCCTCCTTTAAGCATAGCGTGAATGATGCATGGTGTGTACAAAGTGTAGCTTACCTAGGGTTTACTTAATTATTCCTGGTCCAGTTGGTTTCTGACAAATAGCCAGGGTGCTACCTTACCGCAGATTTTTAAAAAGTCTAAATCTTGGTTGCCTTTTTTTTTCATTGTGTAGTGTGCATGTATAATATAGCATGCATAGTGAAGTGATTACAAACATTACAAAGTAGTAGAAGATTTAATACACACATACTCTTTGCATTTCAAATTAAAAGGAACATAGGAATATTAATTATTACAGTGGGAACATAATTTGTTACTTCTCTTCTTTTTAATACCTATATGGTACTTATTAACATTTTAATGTCAAAAGCAATAAAAATAATTAAAAGCACATTTAGTTCCTGTTCTGCCTCATTTCATTACTTTTGGCTTTTTTTTCTGTTGAAGTAAAAGTAATGAAATTGGTGTCTTACCTATAGCTGTCTTTTAATATTACTTTTTTGTTTGTGAAGAAGGAATTAGAAATATATATATTTTTACCTACATTCATGCTATCTTTAAACTTGAAATAAGTGACTGCACCTCCATACCTAATATTTAAAAGTCGGAGTTGAAAATTTCTATAAAAGAGCAAATGCTTAACTTTTAAAGTTTAGGAGCTTTTATTTTTTAAGTTAGTAAGTAATAGATGTTCAATATATAAATGTTTACAAAATATTGTTTTGAGCTACATCAAATGTGTCTGTTTCTATTTCAATATTGGTTTCTACTCCTGAGAAACCAAAGGTCTTTCTACTGACAGAGATGAATTCTTCTTAGCCATAGAAGTTCCCTCTGGTGAGCCTTTCTGAGAAATGGCACTTGGTTTGGAGGAAAGAAAGAGATTTCCAGATGTGACCCAATACTTACCTATTGGGAAGGTTTTTGGCTTGCAATTTTGTGGTGGTGGTGTAGACATGCAGTTAGTTAAAATAAGGAGATCTGATGAATTGCCTATATTTCCCCCAGATGCTCAGCATCTGAAGGTCAGCTGTTACTAATGTAGAAGCAGTTACTAATGTTGGCTTTGAACTTGGCTTGAAGCTATAGCACCACTTGTTCTTTTCAGGAAGTCCTCCTTTGTCAATGGCTTTGGTATTTTCTTAACCTTTGTTTGGAATCTTATTTGACTCCTGGACAGCTGCAACCTCTGACCACTAGAAAAGAAAGCAAATTAAACACACATTGTTCAACTTAAACAGATAGCCAGGAATGAAGTTTCCTTCTTCTTTCATATTTAAGTTTTTCCTGGCTGAAATCATTTTTTTAACTTAGGAAATTATTAAAATAGATATGGTCCTTATCATCTTTAACATTTAACACCATCAAGAACTTTTCTCTATTTTGGATTCCTGTCATGTTTATCATCTTTACAGTAGTAGTTCATATGGTAAATATTAATACAAGAATAAACTGTGTCACATAAAACTGTAAATCTAATTTTGCCCCACTTTGTAAATTGATGTCTATGTTAGTAACAGTCTGAGGTCATATTTAGGCTTTAAAAACATGTATGTCATTACAAGTTTAGAAAAGTCTTATGAAACTGTCTCAGAGGAACTACTTTTCCTGACTCAATGACAGGACTCATGAACAATTACATATAGTATTGTTATTCTTCAAATTTGAGATGCATGGGTACAGAAGTTAAATTTATATAGAATAAAGAGTTTATGACAGTTTTCACCTACATTTTTTAGAAGACTCACAAATATCATCATATGTGATTTGATAATATCATCCCTATTTTGTCTGTGAACCTAGCAAGGCTGTGTTTTACCTAGTAGGTGGAAAATGGGGATGGGTTTTGTGACATTATTGCTGCATCTGACAATGCCTTATGGCATTATTTGTGCATATACTGCTATTTCTGTTTGATGCCCAAGACAACAAAAGCCTCACCTTATATCACACAATTAATATAGGCAGACCAAGCTACTGTTTTGCATTCCACATTAGACTTGGATAGTCTGTTTTCAATTTAGTTTTGCATCACATCTTGCTACAAAGTCAACTATATGTATTGATAATTAGAAACTAAAATTCTGAGAGTAACTGCAGGGTAAATATAAAGATTCAACAGTATAAAAGTAAAAATAATGGTTTCTTAGTTCGTTACATTCATATATGTAATCAATATAGGTGGATGCATTATGTACCAAAACCTGTGCTGGACATTGTAGACACAATGTTAAATGACTACAATCCTTGCTCCTGTCATAGGTGTAAGGTAAGTTTGCTACATAAAATATTATAACTTTGGAAAGACTTAGCAGATTATGTTTGCTGTTCTCTCATTCCTGAAATCAAGCTCAAAGATGATTATTTGGCTTGTTAGCAACTCATGGTGGTGGCAAACCAACTCCAGAAACTTAGGGCTATTGATCCAGTTTGCATCCACTGAGATACTTTTTAAAAATAAATTAAATTTATTGGGGTAATGTTGGTTAAGAACATTATGTAAGTTTTTGGTGTACAGTTTTATATTACACCATATGTATATTGCATTGTGTGTAGTCTGCAGTCACCATATATTTGACCTGCTCTAACCTCTTCATCCTTCACCTAACTCTCTTCACATCTGGTAACCACTATACTATTTGTCTGTGCCTATGAATTTGTTTCATTTGTCCATTTGTTGTTTTTTGCTTCATATACCACGTATGAGTAAAATCTTATCCTTTTCCATGTGACCTATTTCACTTTAAACAACAAACATACTGCTCCTGAAATGAATTGGCAACTACACTCCTGGCATGTGTTTTTAGATTTCAGAGGCAGAACAGAGTTCATCGTCTAGTTCTCACATGGCTGGGATGCATCTGTCAAGATTAAAGACTCTATTCGTACCTAATAAAGCAAAAAGCTGAGTGTAGTGCTTCAGTCCAAATGTTTGTGAACACTTACTGTATGCTGCACTATGTATTTTGGATACAAAGAATAGTGTAAAATATTCTTTGACTGAGTGGAATGCTATTGAAACTAAACCTCGATTTGGTGAATAGCAAACACAGAAGAATATAATCAAAGTGACCATTATGTCCCAGACATTAGTTGTTGGGTTTATAGCTATAAAATATTAGACCAATTTTACATGTGATAAATCTAGTAAGTAGAATGTTGGAAATTAAAATCCAGATATACTGATTCCAAAGACACTAAGCCACTTGTTTACTAAGTTCCTCAAGTCTGAGATGGGTCATTTTAGCAGTTCTAGAACTGTGTCACTATAGGACGTAATTTCTGTGTTGAGGTTCTCAAATTTAGTGTGCATAGGAATCATCTGGAAGCATGTAAAAACAGAGATTGCTCAGCCTTTCCCTAAAACTCAGGAGTTCTCTGGTGAGGCTGAATTATTTGTATTCTCGTGATCTCAGAGGTAGTATTGCCATTTTTGAGGATCACTGATTTAGGTGAATGTGCATCAAACTTTAGCATACAATGAATCACCTGGGGAGCTTGTTAAAGGATGCTGAGACTGCCCTGGCCTTGGAGATGCATAAGGTCTGGGATGGAGCTAAATAATTTTCATTTCAAACAAGCCATCAGAGGATGAGATTTCTCAGCCTCTAAAGGTCACTTTTAGACTCTGCTTGTTCATGGACTGCACTGAGCTAAGCAACTGTCTGAATAGGTTGACAGAAGCAACCTAATAAGAAACCCAGTTTTGAAAAATGTAAGATATTTGATCAAAATATGTACTCTACTTAACACAGAATCTTCTTATGAGAGAAGTAGGAACAATGAAGGAAATAGTGAATGACATGAATTTAATGGTCAATATTAAGAAGTTGTAGGCACAGTAGGTAACTGTTGATGATGTACACATAAGGAAGACACACATACAGAGGGAGAAAATAGGTTTCTGGAAAGATATGGTTATACCTTCAGCTGTCTACTTAGGATTATTTTTAAAATAGCTTGTGAATAAATTCTTTTAGTAGTAATATATACATCTGATTAAAATTTTATATGATAAAAAGAGGCATTGGGTGATATCACTAGAAATAGTGTTCATGTAGAGCAAAAATGTGGGCCAGGGCCACGGTCTGGGGGAACTCCATAGTTTAGAGGTAAGGCTAAGAAGAAACTAATAAAGAAAATGGATGAGTGGCAAGCATTGGGGATAAGAACAAGAGTGTGTTTTTGAAGGAGTCAAATAAGTGCTTTTCTGGGAAGATTGGATGACTGACGGATTAAAATGTTGCTAAGAAGTCATGGAGGGTAGTGGGAAAATGGGCTATGTGCTTTGGTACCATAGAGCTCATAAAGATGTCTCATGGGAAAGTCCTTCTTTACAGAAAGAAGGTATAATAACATATTGTAGGTCAAAGTATAAACAACATGTCTCTAAGTGTTGTGCATAGAACTTTTTTCTTTGAAATATAGTTTTGTTTCTCATTTTTTATTGATATACTCTTATTAGGATAGATATAGACTAACTTTCAATACCTGGAATCCATCATTACTTTTTTATTTTTAAAATAATTTACATAATTATTTTTTAATATGAACATCCAGGTTGTTTCATCAGTTTAAAAATGAGCTTTGCTAGGATTTTCACTGGAATTACTTTAAATTTTTAGATTCATCTTGAAAAATGGACATTGTTATGATAGTGACTCCTGCTTCACAGAAATTCAGTGATTTCCTGTCCTTCAAGTGGTCTTATAAATCATCCAGTAAAGTTTTGTGGTTCTCTTTCTTTGGACACTAAGACATTTTAATGCCCTTTAATATATAATGTTGCTATTATATATGTTTTTAAAATTATGGCAAAATATGCATAACGTAAAGTTTACCATTTTAGCCATTTTTAATTAATTGTACAGTTCATTGGCATAAAGCACATTCACATGATTGTGCAACCATCACCACCACCATTTCTAGAACCTTTTTTTTCTCAAACTGGAACTGTATTCCCCTTAAACAGTAACTTCTCAGTTCCTCCTATCCTCTGTCCCTGGAAACCAGATGGAGATAGATAATTCCTATCTCTATGCATTTGAATGTTTGGGTAACTTGTATAAGTGGACTCATACAATATTTGTCTTTCTGTGATGGGCTTATGTCAATTACTACTGTCTTCAAAATTCATAGGTGTTATATCATGTCAGAATTTTCTTCCTCTTTAATTATGAATAATGTCCATGCAGGTGTATACTGCTTTTTGTTTTTCCATTCATCCATCTGTAGGCAGTGGGGTTACTTCCATTTTCAACTATTGTGAACAATGCTGCTATGAACATAGGTATTCAAATAATTGTTCAAATCCCTGCTTTTAATTGTTTGAGCAACATGCCCAGAGTTGGAATTGCTGAATAATGTGGTAATTTTATTTTTAACTATTGAGAAACTGCCATATTGTTTTTCCATAACTGTACCATTTGCATTCCCATCAACAGTGTACAGGTTTCCAGTTTTTCTGTATCCTTGCTGACACTTGTTATTTTCTGTTTTCTTGGTTATAGCTGCCCTAATATGCACGAAGTGGTATTTTATGGTTTTGATTTGCAATTTCCTAATGATTAGTTATGTTGAACATCTTTTCACGTGCTTATGGCCACTTGTATATTTTTGGAAAAAATCCTTTACTATTACTTTTTCATTATATAATATTGTTCGTTCTTTCTTACAACAGTTTTTAACCCAGACTTAAATTGTCTGATAACATTATGTCCCTTGCTATCTTTTGGTTATTATTTGCATGTGATACCTTTGTCATTCTTTTACTTTAAAACTAATGTGTATCCTTAGATCTAAAGTGAGTCTTTTGTGGACAACAGAGTGCATTCTGTTTTGTTTTTTGTTTTTAAATATATTTTGCCAATCTGTTTTTTTGATTGAGGAGTTTATTCCATTTATTTTAAAAATAATTAGTCATAGGGAAGGATTGGATGTTGACATTTTGTTTGTTTTCTAAGTCTTATAGCTCTTTGGTTCCTCATTCCTTCTCTTACTACCTTCTTTTGTGTTTAGTTGATATTTTTCTGTGTGACATGTTTTGGTTCCCTTCTCATCTCCCTTTGTAGAAGGGAGATTTTATAGAAGATTTGTAGCTACCATGGGGAACAGGTCTTTTTGCAGCATTAGTATTCCCTGGGCCTATGTTTTCACTCCCCGCCCCCCAAGTTATCCAGTATGCATGGCTGTTTTTAAATATCTTAATTTCCTAAAAAGTTTCATCTCTGCTTTTTCTTTATGCTGTAGGTGTTCTGTTGTGTTCCTCTACCTGTCTACAATCTTTTGCCCTCAGATTTTGCATGTCTACAAATTCCCTGCAGTTTTCATGCATCATGGAAACTGCCACTGCCTCCCACAGCTTCCAACCTTAGATAAGGAAGTATGCTGCTATTTCTTTCTGATCTCCAAGCCAGACAATGCAGAAAAACCCTCTGGGTAGCCCACAGATTGGCCAGAACATGCAAAGAAATTCCAGTCATATTCTTTCACATGAGAGAAGGAATGAGGGGTTGGGCCACCTTCTCCTAATGCTGCTGCACAGTGCCAGAAAGAGGGTGGGAGCATTGAAAAATACTGTAAAATTTTCTACCTTTTTGTGTGTGTGTTTTTCTTGATTGGACAATTTCTTGGTTGTTGCAGACCCTTAACTTGTTTGAATAAAACTATGTTAATCGGTCTTTTGATTTTTGCTTAATGTTTCTGTGGGGGAAGTG
Source organism: Phyllostomus hastatus (assembly GCF_019186645.2). Taxonomy (NCBI): domain Eukaryota; kingdom Metazoa; phylum Chordata; class Mammalia; order Chiroptera; family Phyllostomidae; genus Phyllostomus; species Phyllostomus hastatus. Next base: position 7,047,412 of record NW_025334038.1, on the reverse strand, counting down.
AGGGCCTACAATTTCCTAATTTGCCATCTTGCTGATATCAGATCTGTTTGTTTTGTTGTAGTTTTGGTGGTGGTTTTGAAAATTAAACCGATTCACAGTTGCAGATGTTCAGCTAAACCTCTAAGTCATGATATTAAAATGTAAAACTATTACTGAATAATATATTGATGATAGCTGTCATCTTTGTTTTATTTCTAATTTAATGGTAATCCATCTAGGAGTATGTCTCAATCAAATGTAATTTGATAAGTGTCAAATTACAATTGAGACAATTGTTAGTTCTTTTATTAAAAAATTGAACAAATAAAATCAAATCCGAATTTAAAAATAATGCAAGTAGCAATAAAAGACTCTGTCTTTGCATTTTGTAAACAAACTCCCAGGTGGTGTTGCTCTCTATAGCTTATACGATGAGTAGCATTGATTTAGCACTGCTTCATGTACAGTTACAACACAAATTATTACCAACATAATTTTGAAAGCTGTATAACTTGCAATACTTTACCAAAAATATGTGCTTTGCTTAGCATAGCGTCTTCAAATTAAGGAACATGATAAATGAGGAAATTGTGAATTTCCATGTATATAATGGGCAGTGTTAAGAAGCAGTAGGTATTATAAGTATTAAGCTACAATTAAGCATGAGAAACAATCCCTATGGCTTTATTTTCTTTATCAATGTTCTTAATTTATATGTGTAGAGAACTATGACTGTATTTTTAAAAAGTGGATATAATTTCATAATATTTAATTATTGGTACTGAGCTCTTGCAGTAAATTCACTAAAATTTTATTTAGTATTTTTTATTTATTTATTTAAACAGAATTCAAATCTTTTTATGTCCTTTTTCAGATGTACTATCAAGAGAATATGAACTTAATAAATTTGGGAATTTTTTGCTTTCAGTATACTCTAAAATGTTTTGAATGGTATAGGAATTATTTATTTTTTTGGAGGCAAAATTTGTGACTTTGTACTTTTGGGGAGCTCCTTAAGAATTATCTCAACTTTTTATGTTTATTGGTTTATTTCAGGTGGCAAATTCTGTCAGTTATTCTTTGTGCTAGAAAGAAGATACATGCACTTTGTTGAACTTCCCAAACACTTTAGTATGTATTTTTATACACAGTTTTCACTTATTTAAAAAATACAAATATTTCTGGTTCCTTTTTTATTCCAATTTTTACATAGCTATCTAACCCCACCACAATCAACACCTAATTTTTAGGAAATGTTGATTTGATGTTGAAAGAATTTTTTTTTATTAATGCAAGGAAATTAATACTTTTCTTTCCCATTTATCTTATAAAAATTTGTGATTTCCTATTTTCCCTTTTCTTCTTTAACTTTTTGTTTCATTGGTAGTTATTAATGGTTCAAATATGGTTAAATAGAATTATTTAAAAATAATGGGCCAACTGTTGAATCCCCATATCTCTAGGTTTCTCAAGCCAGAACTGGCTAAACATTTCTTAGGAATTATGTAAAAATGATTCTCATCAATTTGGATTTTCTTCTGATATAATGATGAAACAATATAAAACATATAACAGTATTTTAACTTCCTTTAAGATGTTTTCCTGTATAAATGTTTTTGGACTATTTCTGATTTGTTCAGAATTGAACTATTCACTGTTGTGAATGTGAACACTATGAGAAAAGTAAGATCATTTAAATAAAAAGAAATTCAAACTTTTGAGCTATTTAACAGAAACTTAATTATAGACTTTTTTACCCATTTTATTTTAAACTTGAGGAACTTATTTTGTTTCAGAGAACATTAGTAGTCTGTTTATGTGAAGACTTAAATACATCAGATGGGTTTTAAAGTGATAAATTTATTTAAATATGAATACTAGGAGGGGATATAAGTAAAGGGAAGAGTTGAGTTTTTGAATGATTGATGTGATTATGTTGAAAACCAGACTAAGAATCAATGCATTAAATGTTAATATTCTAACCTGAAAATCTAAGTTTATCTTTTCAAGTAACGATAAAGATATTTTAAAGAACCTGTGGTTCTTAGAAAATTAAGAACCTTCCCTGTGGTTCTTAGAAAATTAACATGTGGTTGGAGAATACCTATTTTTAAAACACACCCACATCCAATTTACTGATGTCATTTAGGCATCACCATGTTTTTGTCTCTTGTGTCTTCCTCTAAATGTTATCAATCTGAGACTGCTTTAGTATGGAGGTATCCTGTGCCTTCTCATGATTCATATGACTGATGAATATTGGAGTTTTCTAAGGGAAAGTATAAATGAGATACTAAAAAACTTGATAAGCTTTACTTTACCTTCCTTGTAAGGAAATTGAATATGTTTTCTACCTGTGATGTTAAACATTTTGTCCTTTGCACGTCAACAAATTAAAAATGCATTTGGATTTATGTAAACTATGTGTCATGGACACCTTTCTCTTGCTGTTTTCTGCAAGGTGATGAGTATATGGATTGGCAGTACCTACAACATAAATAACTAGGTTACAGATCGAGTTTAATTTGGTCTGGAGTACCAACATGTGTCTAGACAGTTGCAGCAATATTATCTGGAATTGGACACAAGTGTTTCATGTGATGCATCCATTCACTGGAGGACTGACTTTCAAAAGCACCCCTATATATGGAGTATGAGATACTTGCTCTTGTACTTCCTAACCTTTGTTGGGAATATAATATCCCAACATTGGCTCTGTTCTGCATCCAATTGACCATGTTGCAAGCACCTTCAGTGTTTCATTTTTCAGGCTGCTGCATAGCACCTTGCGAGTTTTGTGACCCTGGAACGTGCAGTTGATTGCTTTCAGGTATTGTCTGGTAGGAAGTCATTGAAAAGCAAAGACAATTGGGACCATGTCCTGCAGCAATGAAAATTAGTGTGCAGGAGATTGTTAAAAGAGAAGGTAACTTCAAGAATGACAACTCTGTTTTGTTAACCAAGCATCAAATAACTGAGGTAAAAATAATTACAATCAAACTAATCTTTAGCAAGTAGCTACATTTTAAAACTTTAATATTAATGTGTACTTAGCTAGTAGCACTGTGTCTCTATACCCTTTCATGACTCTGTTTATGCCACTTACCTAATTGGATGATCATTTTCTGAGCACCTATCAAGAGAACCAGAGATTGTTAAGCAGTCAAGTAATCCAAAGTTATCTAAGATGCCATTCTCACTTTTAGGAGATAATAACTTGGACACAGATATGATCAGTCTTTATACATGACTCTAATCATTACTATCACTATCATCACTACTATTATTGTCATAATTATCATCACCATAGCCCCTATCATCATTCATTCATTCATTCATTCATTCACTCATTTTGTATTATCTGTTGTATACCCAGTGTGTACCAAACACTGTTCGGAATGCAAAGAAATAGCAGAGAGCAAGATGAACTAGGTTACTTACATTACAAAACTTCTTTTCTGGAGAGCTGAGGCAGATAAAATGAACACTAAAACAGTTTAATATATATTGTTATATATATGATTAAATATAATATGACATTTGATATACAAAAAAAATGATAGCTTTATGAAGAAAATTTTAGCTGAGTGAAGGGAATAGTAGGGGATATGTTATGTTGTTTTAGAGAGGAGATGGTCAGGTAAGGTTTCCTGTGGAAGGAGTGTTTGAGATGAGACTTGGACAATGAATGCGAGGGTGTGGAGGGAGAACATCCCAAGCAGTACACTTAGTGTGAACTTTCTTGTACATTTAAGTAAGAATTTTCTTTAAATAATTTGTTTTAATTCTTGTAAGATTTTAGAATAATTATCATTAGTATTACAGTTAACATTTTTTAAAGAATCTGAGGCTTGAAAAATTAACAAAAATATTTGCCATCTCATCTCTATTGAGGACCAGATATAACCTGTTGATACAATGTATTTCATGCATTGTTTTCCTAGTGGAAGGAAAATCATATCTGGCCTTCATAATTAGGGAAAATTCCCCAAAGAAGAGACATTTGAGCAGGATGTTGGATGCTGACAATGTCTATAATTGGATGCACATGAAAAGGGTGGGATGGAGGGAAATTAGGTAATAGGATGTGTGGTGGACAGACAGGGGAGAATTACAGTAGGTGTTCATTAAGTCTGCTTGTTCCTGAACAGGGGTGCATAGGCACCCTGGGCATTGATGAGTCACTTCAGAGCAGCTGCATATTCTTATGTGTTCCTTCTAAGAAGAAAAAATTATCAGTGACATATGTTTTATTACTTTAAAAATGGTGTATTTTCTCAGTTTGCTGTGACAAGGAAAACAAATGTATTTGAAAGCATTACAGAATTCAGGAAAGCTTTTATATAACTATGGATTTCTTAAAGAAAAAGTATTAAAGTGCAACTATTATTATGTTGGGGCACCAATCATTCCTTGATTCATTGATGTATTGATTGATTCATGAATTTATCCTAGAAATATTTACTTTTAGAGCAGCATAGTACAATGGTTAAGGATATGTCCTCTGAAGCCCAGCTTATGGTCTGGGCCCTGATATCTCCACTTATTATCAGTGAGTGGATTGTTTTAAAATATCTTTTTAAATCTCATTTTTTTCATTTGTAAATCTGTCAAATTAATAGTAATTTCCCCTGATCTTTATGAGGATTATATGAGATTATGAATATGAAGTACTCAGTATAATAAATACACATAGTAAGATATTGAAGCTATTGTTAGTCTTAGACAATATAGGACAGCACATGGTGATTACATCATATTGAAACACAAAACAAAACAAAATCTGAAGCCATTTCTCTAACAATTTGCATTAAATTTAAGTGACAGTAAATCAAGTCAGAATTAGTTTATTTAAATTCTTGTTTACTCTTAATTCTTTTACTAAACTGAGAAGTCAGTTACCCTTTCTTAATCTCTTCCTTACATTGAGAAGTGATGTTACTTGGCTCACTTCCCTTTCAGGCAACAAATGCAAACAAGTTTATGATTTGTGGCCCACAACCACTTCCTATTTGCTGTCCCTTCTTTCATTAGAGTGTTTCAGAACTTTTTGACCATCCTAGGCTTTGATTTGCAGCATTGATCTCTCTACTCTGTCACTCTGACCCCCAAGTAGTCTTGAAGTAGAGCTTTTATATAGAAGAGTAACTTCACATCACACCTAGAAAACTGTAGTAACATTGAATTCCAGAAAATGGTGGGTTTATGGTCTTAATCCAACTATTTCTTGTCTTGACGTTGTTACTCTGACACTGATGATTTTAGGACCTACTCTCTTGATTTATGTGGAAAATATGAATTGAAATTCTAAGCAAAATACAAGAAGAATACAGATGTTGAATTATAGGCATTTAGAAGCATGAAAAAGAAGTGTAAAGCCTGTCATTTTAAAAAGTGGAATTGCCTTTTGTTGGATTTGGGTCATTAGACTGAAAGAAAAAGTGAAAGTGGTTAATCTCAGATGGGGTAAAACAAACAAGAACAAAATACCTCCTACATAGATTATCTTCTTGAATTTACTTAGAGCCTAATTCAAGTCCAAAGTGTTTATAGCAGGAGTAAATGCCAACTTCACTATATGAAAATTGGCTTCAATGCTTTTTAATCTGTGAGTCACAGGAACTCATTTATAGCTTATTAAATGTTTTCTATACTATTTATCTTTGTTTAAATCATGGCTGCTCTTTGGCTCCTTGAATGATTTATGCACACACAGTGAACTTTATATTTTGTTTATTTTTTCTCAAATCACTTAAATATTTCTGAATAAAGAAGGTTCTATTGGAGAAGAAGGGAAAGATGTTGGGGGATGGAGTAAGAAGAAACAGGAAGCTCCCTGTTTTTATAAATGTTATTGCAAAGAAAATCCAGCATACATTTCAAACCAGTGTGGTCTGTGCTGTGCTTTGGTGAATTATGTTTGCACATTTCTAGTCAAGAAAGTAGATCATCTGAAAATGAAGAGCTTTACTCTGTGCTTTGTGAGAGATCTCAAGTTTATCCTTTCCCATCCATCTTAACTCCCTGACAATATCATGCACGCTTCCCAGGGAGAGGATGCTGCTAAACATTGATATAGAAGCACTCATTTAATTTAGTTACTACACCCTGTTGATTTTTATGAGTGGTGGGGGAGCTGTTTAAAAGGCCCTGTTGTGTGGACAACTGTGCACTGCTCTGCAGTGGTGGTGTTTTGAATGGATTCCCTATCTTTCATCTTTTTTCCCCCATCCAGTTAGAAATGTAGTCTGTAGTGCTTTGGGAGTATTTGTATTTAAATCTTTATTTTAAGTTCTATTGTTACAAGAAAAAGATGTAAATGGACACAGTTTATTTCCATAATTATTTTTTAGAGTATTTTAGCTGCCATTCTCATGTTTATAGTCAATGCATTTAAAATCCCCTACATTTGGGATGATAGGACTAAAGCTCTCCTAGTTTCTCTCTTAGAGAAATAAGATTGCCCCCCAAAAGATAGCCATTTATAATGCATGCACCTTTGCATAATTAAATGAGGTACTGAAGAGGAAAAGGATTCTAATCAGCATTCAAACTGTGATTGTATCATGCACGGAATCATTTCTTTATGAATACATTTCTCCTGGAGCATTTATAATTATGGAACTTTTTTTTCTATCTCGGTAGGAACTGGGAAGTAACAGCCCTCCACAGAGAAACTGGAAGGGAATTGCTATTGCCCTGCTGGTGATTTTAGTTGTATGTTCACTCATCACTATGTCAGTCATCCTCTTAACCCCAGGTAATTGGTCTTTATTCCTCTCTTATGATGGTATTGTGGATGATAATTTCACATTCTAATGCCTTAAGAGGGTAGCCATATGTGATATCTTAGGGTGCATTAGCGTTGGTTGGAATAAAAAATGTATAACCAAACATTTTGCAAATGACACAGTAATTTTATTTAAATATCATGCAAAATATTTCGGGGAAGCTGAAATGAACAGTGAGAATATCAAGGAGATCTTTGGTCTCCATTGCTACTTAGAAATTTATCTTTGCTAGTTTAATAAATTCAGGGTACATTTGACTTTATTGTGGTTTGAAGATAAGAGTGGGGTCTGAAGGTTCCCATATGTAGTTGATGTACCAATTATAGTGACAGTGGTAAGGAGGCTTTGAGGGACAAAAAGGTTTAGATCAAAAGAGAATGAGCTAAGTCACTAAATGTTTTTTCTCCTTTTCCTTTCTTGTCCTGTACTGTTTACATTCTAAGTTTCTCTCTATGTGAAGAACAACTCCAAATTGCCTGCACAATGATATTTGGACTATGTGCTTTAGTTTGCAGTGCTTAACATAAATATACAAATTTTCAGTAGGCTCAGTTCTTATATGGGGATTATTTCAGTACATGGAAGTTTCAGCACTATTTAGCAGGTGCTAATATGGAAGGCAGAGAAAGTCTGCTCACTTTTTAAACTCCCCAAACTGCCTACTAGGAACCAATAAACTTGGCATGCTGCTATACCCACCCACTAGGTTCCATGAAGATTGGACACCCATATACAACTCAGAATTATAAAATATAGTCATTTCTGGGATAAGACTGAGTTGGCTCAAAACTCAACTGGTATTGTGAAGTTGTAGCCTATTGTTGAATGTGTTTCTGTTCTGTTATATCATGTTTGTATTATGTAGTCCCAGCTGGTTATTTTGGAGTTCATTAACTTGTTTCCTTAACTACAAAATATGATTAACAATAGATCTACTTCAGAGTCATTTAGTCAACTATTTATGATGGCCAATTATACAAATGGCAATATCAATTGTTTCAATGTGGTACTTTGTGAAATATGCCATTTTTGTCAAACTATAGACTTGAAATATATAACTCCTCAAAAATACAGTTTGTTGTTGTTATTTAACATAAGATATTGAGAAATTAAGAGAGTTAGGAGGGAACAAAAGGGAAGAAAAATAATTTAAAAAGAGAATGGAAAAATTTCTTGGTAAGAGCTGGCACATCCAGCATTTTCTTTAGGAACTCTCCTATAATTGCCTTATTTGTACTCCTGCAGTTACAGTGCAGTTGAGCAACATGATGGGTCTAAGTTGCTTCAAAATGCCAAGAATTTTTGTTAATGAAAAATGAGCTCATGTTCAGAATAGTGTTTCACTTAAAACTAAGAATTTTGGCATAATTTTTAAAAAGATTTTATTTATTTATTTTTAGAGAGGGAAGGGAGAGAGAAAGAGAGAGAAACATCAATGTGCGGTTGCTGGGGACCTTGGCATGCAACCCAGACATTTGCCCTGACTGGGAATCAAACCTGTGACACTTTGGTTCACAGCCCGTGCTCAATCCACTGATCTACGCCAGCCAGGGCCTGGCATAATTATTAAAAAAATGAATGACTCAGAGTTACTGCTTTCTATAGGTGATGGTTATTTCCTCCACCTGGAGGAAATTAGTGCCATGATTCCTGTGTGTTTCTCTTAAGCTTCCATCCTGATTCTATAACTTTTCCTGGTGATTCTTTCTCAGATTTTCTTGTTATTCTCTGAGGCCATACTGATACCTTGGGGTTCTTGCATGTTGGTATTACAGAAACCTTACAGAGTTGGCCATTTGCTAAATTAAACTTCCTCTGTTCAACCCTTTTCAGGGTGCTCCCATATGAAAACACAGTATTGTTGCACTCAGTTTGCCATACACTTATTCATTTATCAAAGGAAGGACTCAGGCAAGACTCACACCTCTGTTTGAGTTCTATGATTTACTGACTTTGGAAACTTGCCAGTTATTTGGCCTTGTCTTTTACTTCACTCATCTGTATTATGGGTATAATATATATTGCCAACTTTACAGTATTGTTATGAGGAATAAATATAATAATAAACTTCAAGTGTTTAGTATAGTGTCTAGTGTTGCTGCTGCTATCCCTCTTAAAACTGCTACTATTCAGAACTTATTGACCATTAGACACAATGCCAAGCACTGTATTCATGAGGGAGATTTCCAAATAAAGGTATAAAGTCTCTCAGGAATATAGATCATCTGTGATTTCATGTTACATTATGACAGGTAAAAATCTGGAGTCAGTCTTTCAGTTGTCTCTTTGTTCATTCATTTATTCCTTAATCAGTAGATAATTATGGGATTCTTACAACTTTCTAGGTGTTATGGTAGTTGGCTGATACCCCCTTACTTTATATCTTTGACTTCCAATTCTCTTCTTTCTCAACTACACAAACACACAGCAGCCAATGTATCCCCAACCTCAGGGCTTAATTTCATATTAGGTTAATTATATAAATAGAAGTGGAAAGAGTTACAGTTTACTAAGTGCATTTCACATACCACTTCTAAAAGTCTTTAGGTTTCACTATTAATTTTGGCAGGGATATTATGAAGTGAAAAACATAGAAGTCAGTATGCTGGAGTGGAAAATGTATTGTTATAGGAAGCAGATAACTTGTGTTCTATACTCTCTGTTTATAAACTCAGTGTCACTGGGGATCTGGAAGATTAGAAAATTGAAGTGGATTGGTGTAGTGAAAGTGGTTAGAAATATGCTTGAGTTATGAACAAATATATATTGGCCCAGTTACACGACCTTTATGAAGGGCTCAAACCAAATGTATCAGAGGGAAATATAAGGCAGGAACCCTAACAGTTTGTGACTCAAGACTTGAGTCATAAGCCTGGAGTCACACTTAAGTTATTGAATTAGAAAGGAATAAAAAATTGAGTTTGTTTAACCTGTAGTTCTGAGGACTGGAATGTGCATCAAGACCATTACTGTATACTTTTGATTTAGCATTTGTGCCTGTGCTTGTCTGCACTCAGACTTTAGCACTCTGATTGCACCAAGCCTTCCTCTGCTTGCCCACAGGTTTAATTCCCTCAGTTGTGCTAGGATAGATACACCAGAGAAAACTTCCAACTGGATAGGTAATATACCACACCTCCCCTCTCTCTTCTTATTTACCTTTTGCCTACCAATATGTTCCCAAGCTCAGCAGGTGGAAACTTTCAACCAGGAAGGGGAATTCATATTAGGAAAGGAAATTTCTGATTCTGAAATTATTCAGCAAGGTAAAAAATAACTAGCCCTCAGGAAAAAATGCTGACTCTAGAACAATCCTTCCAGTAAAGGATGGAGGTCAGAAATTCATATGTATTTTATAGCTATATGACCTTGGGCAAATTAGTCACCACCTTTGACCTCAACTTTTTTTGTTGAAGAAAAGGGCATCTTTGCTTTCCAGGATGGGAAGTGATCTCTGAAAGCTGATTACAGCTCTAATGTTGGTGATCTAATATAATAACAACAAGAACAGCAATAATACTGGCTTGTTTAATAACACATACAGCAACAAATAAATCTGGTGAGCTCTTTAGTTAAGCCTCTTATTCCTTGAAAATGTATTTAGTTTAGTTTAGTTTAGTTTTGTTTCATTTTATTTTGTTTGGGGGTGGTGAGGAAAGCATACAAGAAGTTACCTAGTCTAAGACATGATTTAGAAACTATTTTGCCCAAAATAGCATCACATTTTGCAGGTAAGTGCTAAGGAATGCAAGCCTATAACCAGAAAACACATGTTCATTGTAATTTTGGTTTGATTGCCAATTTTATTACAGAAGTAATTTGACATGGCTGTCTTAATTTGTCTGTAACTTCCCTGACTTGTGAGGAGAAGTCCTAATTATTTTTGAAGACTGGGTTAACCATTCAGGTATTTCTTTAATAAGTGTCTATTTCTGAAAGGAACAAATTTTTCACTCTATGTTTTTCTGATTAAAAAAACAGACATTTTTAAATGTATTGATCAAGCCCATTTTTGTTTGTATTGAATTTGTTTAAAGAACACAGAGTACCTGAATTTATTTTCATAACATACACATATGAGATCAAGAATTATAGTCTACAAATATATGAGAGCACTTTTATGCTAAAATTTGTGGAAACCAGTCTTATGTCTGTAGGGCAATACTCCAACCAACTGAGCCACAGAAGCCAGAGTTAGAGACAAATCTTAGGCAGCTATGCATTTACTTTTTAGTCTTATACTTGTATTTAATATGTAGAATGAGAATGAACATGGTCAGGAAACAGTTTGTGCACAATACAGCTACCTAGTTGTACCTGCTTGAGAAGAAAGATGTTTCTTTTATGAGTGACAAAGTATTTGATAGAGAGTATAGATCACAATCTTCCATTTCATTGCCATATTGAAATAGCCACAGGGGAATCTCATATTCCACCAGTTCTTCAGCAACAGTGGCCTGCTGCCCTTTGATTGATGTGTGTGATCAGTCAGTGTCAAAGCAAAGTCATCAGGTTAATTTACTGTCATGGCTGACTAAAAGCAAAGTTGTAAAGCAGTGAAATTGTTATCATTAGTTCTAGCTCTTGCTTTAGGCAATTTCTCATTCTTTCACTCTCCTTTCTAGGTGACAATTCTGGGTTGGTGTTTACAAGTTTATCAGTATACAAAATAAGCAAAGCTTTCATGTATAAGCCATGAGAATCCTGCATGATCATAGTCAAACAAGAATTGAATAAGGATCATTCAGTTTCACTATATAAATGCCTTTATTTTCACTTTTAGAAATATCCGTAATAGTGATAATTTTGCTCAAGGTTCAGATGCTATTTTGGAAAAGGGTTTACATTGGTTGAGATTGCTACTATGATATTGTCTAAGTAAATCTTTATGTGAGTTAAGGATTTGATCCATGAAATTATGCTCAAAGAGTTCATTTGAGCCAAGATTTAGAACTAATGAAGTGGATGGAACTAGGGACATTTAGCCAATTCTATCCAGAAAAATAAACAAAAAAAAACCCCTAGAAGTTAACATTTAAGGATGTATGCCTTAAAAAAAAAAAAACAAAAAAAAAACCTTACCTGTATTTTTCGGACCATAAGACGCACCTAAGTGTTTTAGAGGAGGAAAATAGAAAAAAAAATTGAAGCAAAAAATGTGGTAAATATTTAATAACATAAATAACATAGAATTTCACCAATGTAAATGTAAACAGAACTCAACAACAGCATTAACAACCATTATTCTTCCCAAATTTGGAGGGGGGTGGTAAATGTTGCATTTTATAGTCTGAAAAATATGGTATCTATATTTGTAAAGAGAGTACAGAATTCTCTTTCTAAAACACCTATCTAAAAAATTATACTTTTCTAGATAATAGAGCTAAGGCCTGGAAAATCTAAATGACTTAGGTGGCTAGTTTGTGGAGAAAGTATGGCAGAGAAAGTGATTTAGCTGACCTTGATATCAGACTGACTGCAGTTCATGTCCTCTCCTAAATGTGTGTCTGCAAATGTGAATTTGAAGTGAAGAATTCTCTATTCCTATTGTCTTAGATCCCAGATTTTTCACGAGGCTTAAAAAAGATTAATCTGTAAACATTTATAGAAAAGAGATAATTTTCCAGAAAGCAGTTGGTAAAATAAAATACTTTATTAGACTGGTGACAGCTGATTTGTTACTGGTATGCAGGAACTCAAAATGCATTTGTTCCAGTTACTAATATGTTTTACCAAAATAACAGCTCCTGGTTATGGTTACTTAAAATGTCATGTTATATTACATTACAAGCAATCTCTTGGCAGCTGTAATTTAAGAGGTGTCATTTAAGTATCTGACCTGTGTTTTAAAATGCCAAAGTAACAATTAAATTATCCCATTATCCTTTTATGAAAGGAAAATATTTTATAGATTGTGAGATTTGTACTACTCACTTATAAACATCAACATCAACCAAGATGCATATTGTTTATTTTGTTAAATTAAAAAATGAGGCATGTTGCATTGATAGACATAGCTAAATAGTCTCTGCTTGTTTTTCCAAGAACAGCACAGATGAACACATTTGACTATGGCATTAGCCAGACATATGCAGGCTGCCAAAGAGAAATGATGACAGATTCTAATGGTTTCCCCAGATAACATTCATTGTTGTTACTTTTCTAATAGATTTATCTCTGAATGAAAAATAATTTTTCTGGCATTAATAAAGAAAGAGTAGGTTTTTTGTCTTTGCTTTACAGTTACATTTCAATTATTACTCAGCTTTGAATTCCTTATTTATTCTCATTTTTTATATTCTCCAATCAGATAAAAAATAGATTTAGTTTACATTATAAAGTGTTTAGAGAAGAGAACCTGTTTTAATGAGTAACATTTATTGATTAACTATGTATCACATGCCAGATTTTATACCAAATGATATTTTTTACTGTTTTATTTATCCTCACACCAGGAATATGAATAGCTATTATTACTTTATTCATAATCTGTGTTACTCAGTTGAATCTTACAGTTATAGTACATTGCCTGTCACACAACTGGAACACAGAAGCTGGGTCACTGCCCCAGGCTCTTTTGGCTTTAGCATGTGTCTTGACTTCTGAAATATAGGTCAAGATGCATGATTACAACAAAGGAAATTATGGGCACGAAACATTTCATTAAAAAAACAAAATTAGCTCTGATTTATTTTGCCTATTATTTTCCTCTAAATGAGTGAATTAATTCTGTATATTTCTTAAAGGGAATTAACAGAAGAAAAGGAATTAAGCCAGGGTAGACAAGAGATTAACTGGGAGGAAATGACAAGAATGGGAAATTGAAAACTATGCCTAAAAATTCTATATGAATTTTTATTCCAGCTATCATATTTTTGAGTGAGACAACAAATGTCCATGATAAAATATAAGTATACATTTTTCCTATATCAAATTGTATAAAAATTACTTGTCATTTTACTTTAATTATTGTCATATTTTTTATTTACCCTGGAGTGGTGTGGGTTAAATGCACACAACTACACTTGAACAACAAAAAAATAAGTAAAAAAAAAAAAAGAAATATGATAGCTTGGCCTCTAGTAATGGGGAAACAAGGTAATCTAATCTTTGAGAGGCAAAATTTCCTTAAAAGGAGAAGTTACATTTTCATGGGAGAAAATGTGTTTTTTAACATACATTTGCCCCCATGTTTGTGGAATGGGATATTTTCATATACAGTTATTTGCCAGAGATTTTAACATCCAGTTCTTTGGCTTTGAACTATAACTTAGAAACTCCATTCCAGAGTTTGTTTATAAAATACAAGAAGAGACACTATCTGTAAAACAAACAAAAATACCCTTAGATAAACAACAATTTTAACTAAATAATATGCCATTTTCTGCCTTTGCAACCAAAAACGCAGGTTTGGCTGCCTGCCACACTGACACCTGAACTTCTGAGCTTGTGAGAAAGGTAGGTGTTGGTGCAAAAGGAAAGAGGATCATTTAAGTGCCTCAAAGACCCGCCCCCCCCAAAGCATCTCTCCTTCCTGCTCAAGCCCGTGGTTCTTATAGGGATAGAGAGGGGAGGGCTTTTTTTTTTTCTATCCAATTACCTTGCTAACTTTTGGTGGCTGGAGTCCCATCCATTTATCTTGGTAGCTTTGGATGCACTCAGTGCAAGAACCTCCTTCTCGGCCATCTTAGCCAACATGGGAGACACCCTGGCACTTTGACTTCTGTGGTAGCTCCTTTTTTCTGGAAAATTTAAAAAATGCTGAAAAAACACAATATTATGATCTGTTTTTCCACAGTTCTTCTCTTAGTCTAAGATTATTCAAGTGATTGTAAAGTTCAAATGAGCAAACTCATTTGAACTCAGTTTTTTTCTAAAAACTGGAATCAGTGAAACTAGCCTTGGGAAACACACCTACTTACACGGAAAATGTGCCTAACTCTGTGCATCACAGTTTAGCTTTTGCTTGGGATGTAGAATATCTCTGATCCTAGACTTGCAGCTCACTTTGCTTTTTCTGGGGCATCCTCTATAATTATATAATATTAGGGGAACAAGGCCAATGAATTTACTATTTTATGTATCACAATTCAGCATTCAGAAGTTCTAATTACTCAAATTAGAACTTAGTTCTCATTATATTCATTATCTTTGTTTTCTGTTATCAGCATGGTGCCAATAACAATTTTATTAAAATGAAATTCATATATCATGAAATTATCCATTTTAAAGTAAACAATTCAGTGGCATTTAGTACATTTCCTCTGTGTGCAACTACCACCTCTATTATCTCCAAAACATTTTCATCATCCCAATAGGAAGCCCATTAGTGGTTACTCCCAGTTTTCCCCTTCCTTCAGCCAATAGGAAGCCCATTAGCAGTTACTCCCAGTTTTCCCCTTCCCTCAGCTCCTGACAACTACAAGTCTCCTCTCTGTACAGATTCACCTACTGTGAATATTTGATACAGATAGGATTAAGTGATATGTGACATTTGGGTCTGACTTCTTTCACTTAGCGTAATGTTTTAGAGGTTCATCCACATTGTGACATTTCAGTAATGTTTGTATATTCAAGTATAAGAGTCTTTACTTCCTTGGTTAAATTTATTCCTAATTATTTTATTCTTTTGAATGCCACTGTAAATAAAATTGATTCCTAAATATCTTTTTTGATTGCTCACTACTGGCATATAGAAATACAGCAGAATTTTGGGTGTTGAGTGTGTACACTTAACTGTGCTAAATTTACTTACTAGATACATCGTAGTAGGTTTTTGTAGATTATTTGGACTCTTCTGTACAGAGAGAATACTGCTTATCTGAATAAAGATAGTTTCAAGTCTTTATTTCCAGTTTATTTCTTTTTCTTGCCTAATTGTTCTGACTAGAATTTCCAATAAAATATTGAATAGAAATGGTGAAAGTAGGCATCATTGTCTTGTTCATGATCACAAGATGAAAGCTTTTAGTCTTTCATAAATGATAGTCATCTTAACTGTAATTTTTTACAGTAAATGCTCTAAATTATATCAAGGAAATTTCCTTTTCATCCCAGGTTTTTGAATGTCGTAAAAAAAAAGTCTGATGCATTTTCTCACATGTGTTTTAGCAAATGCAATGATCATGTGTCTTTTCTCTTTCTTCTATTGTATTGGTACATTGGTTGATTTTCTTTTGCTGAGTTACCCTTACATTCCTGTAGAAAAGTGCTCTTGTTAATGGCAGATAATCTTTTTCATATCCTGAAAAATTTGGTGTGATAATTTAAAAATATTCAGAGATTCTCTGCTAATATTTCATTGAGTTTTGAATCCATATTCATAAGGAAAATTAATATTTTTTTCATTTTTGTCTTTATCTAGATTTGGATCAGGATAATTTTTAAATTAGTAGAGTTTATTAAGTATTATCAGCTCTTGTTTTTGGAAGAATTTGAGAAAGATTAGTGTTAGTTCTTCTTTATATACTTGATAGAATTTAAAAGTACAATCATCTACTCATGAATGTTTGTTGATGTTTTGGAAGGTTTTTTTAATGATCTAATTTCTTGTTATATGTCTGTTCAGATTTTCTATTTCCTCTATAGTTGGTTTGGTAGTTTGTTCATTTCTCAAAATGTGCCCATTTTACTAGGTCGTCTAATTTGTAGGGATAGAGTTGTTCATAATCTTCTCTCAAAATCTATTGTATTTCTGCCCTGGCTGTTGTGGCTCAGTGGATTGATTGTCGGCCTGTGAACCAAAGGGTTGCTGGTTCAATTCCCAGTCAGGGCATATGCCTGGGTTGTGGGCAAAGTCCCCAGTAGGGGGTGTGCAAGAGGCAACCACACATTAATGTTTTTCTCCCTCTCTTTCTCTCTCCCTTCCCCTCTGTCTACAAATAAGTAAATAAAATATTTTAAAAAGTCCATTGTATTTCTGTAAGATTTTTTTAGTAATGCTTCTAGTTTCATATCTGACTGCATCTCTTTCATTTTTATCTTAGCAACAAGCTTGTGAATTTTGTTGATCTTTTTATAGAACCTTTTTATCTTGTTCTCTCTATTGTTTTCTATTCTCCATTTCATTAATCATCACTCTATTTATTATCACTCTATCTTTATTATTTTCTTTGTTCTTTTAGATTTTACTTCATTGCTTTTTTATTTACCTTTTTATGTGTAAGCTTAGGACATTGATTTGAAATCTTTCTTTTTTTAATGGAGATGTTTAAAGCTACAAATGTCTCTTTGAGTAATGCTTTTACTGTATCCCATAAGTTTTGGATGGCTGTGCACATTTAACATAGATTTATAATTATTTCTTTATGCCTTTGCCTTTTAAATCATATGGGAAATATAAGGAGTTATGAACCAAATTAATAGTAACATTGGCTTTTATACTTACCCATGTAGTAGTCTTTTATAAAATTCTTGATTTTTTCACATTGCTTTAAGTTACTGTCTAATGTTCTTTTACTTCATCCTGACTCTGACATTTCTTGGAAAACAGACACATTATTCTGTAATAAACCCCCTCCACTTTTTTTATCTGGGAAGATTCTAGTTGGTCCCTCATTTGTGAAGGATAGATTTGCCAGCTATAAAATTTTTCACTTTTCTTCTTTCATCACTTTAAAATAAAATTCATGCCTTATTTACTTCCGGCCTCATACTTTTGTTAAGAAATCTGCTGTTAAACCTATTGAGAATTCCTGGTATGGGTGAAACTGATTATGTCTTGCTGCTTTCAAGATTGTATATATGTCCTTAGCTTTTAGCAATTAGATTATAATGTGTCTCAGTATGGATCTCTCTGTGTTTATTCTTTTTGTATTTTTTTGAGATTCCTGAACACAGGGATTCATGTCTTTTATCACATATGGCAGGTATTTGGTCATTATTTATACAAACTTTTCTTATGCCCCTTCTGTCTTTTTTTTTCCTCTTTGAATTTGCATTACTCTTATGTTGATATACTTGATATTTCTCCAAAGCTCTGTTTATTTGCTCCATTGTTTTTGTTTTTTTGCTGCCAGATAATTTAAATTGACCTGTCCATTGATTATTTCTTCTGTCTGTTCAAATGCATTACTTAAGTACTCTAGTTAGGTTTTATTTCCATTATTATACATTTCAGCTCCAGAATATATATGGGGTTAAAAAGGATAATTTTTATCTCTTTAATAATGTTATCTATTTTTTCATACATTCTTTTCATTTAGTTCTTTGTTCATGTTTTAGCTATTTGAGTATATTTGAGAAAATGGATTCCAAGTTTTTGTCTAATAAATAAATTTTCTGTGTGTCCTCAGGGTCAGTTCTGTTAGTCTCTTTTGTGAATGGATCAACTTTTTGGATTTTTGGCAAGTTTTTAATTTTTGGCTGAAAACTGTACATATAGGTACATGCACATATTATGTGGTAACCCTGAAAATTGGATTTTTCCATCTCTTCAGAGTGTGTTTTAGTTCCTCACTGTAGGCTATATGTATTTTTGTTTTGTTTGTATAGTTGAGTTTACTGGCATATTTTGGAAAGCAAATATTCTTTTCCCATGTGGTCTCCAAAGTCTGTGATCCTTTAGATTGTATTCAGCTGCTTTTTTCAAAAAAAATGATTAATTCTCTGAATGCTAGGGGTAAAAAAAGAGGGAGGAAAAAGGCAAAGGAAAAACAAAACAACAAGGAAAAATAGGAAACAAACACATTCTTTTCAGGTTAGTTGTGTGCTGGGATGCTTAGTCAACACTTAACCAGGTTATTTATAATTCTGCCTTTGCCTTTGTGTTCTGCTTTTACTGAGCAGAGAGTTAAGCCTGGCATTCAGCCATTGTTCCCTCAGGTCTTTTATCAGCATGCATCTTTCTCTGGACATGCATGTGGCTTCCTAAGTTCCCTAATATATATTAGAATTTTGAATGTCTAATTTCCCAAAGAAAAAATTTTCTCACCTCTTTCTCTCAAGCTGTGTGCTCTATTTTATGCCATAACTTTATATTTTTCCTCATAAGACTTTTATTATTTGCTTTACAGTTTTTTTGAATACCCATTACTTTTCCTTCCTGACTGTCCTGATTCATGTGTAACCAAGATTAGTAACTTGTGCCAGTTCCTTGACATCCCCCAGACAGTTTGGGCCATGCGAACACAATTCTTTGAAAATAATATATGCTCTGTTTCCTCCAGAAAGCAGGAACCAGGATCCCATAATCTGAATTCAGGTTGCTGGCATAAAACTCACCACTGTACCATGAAGGTTATTGGAGTAATAAATAAAAATTCTTTAAAGCTTTTTCTACTGTTTTTAAGTTGATTTTTTTTGTTTCATTGTTTATTCTATTGTACACTTTTGTCTGTTTTCCAGAGTTTCGAAAAAGTTTATTCTGAGAGTTTTAATTGACTTTTTGATGTTTCTGTGTGGAAATGGCCACTCACGTAGTTGCCTGCTCCTCATTTTCACTGATAGCATTCTGTTACAAACTGTATACTGCCTTCTCTCTTTTGTGATCAAATTGAGTCCTTCATTGTATTTTAAGTTCTCAAGCATAGGACTTATATTTTCACTGTCATTGAAATTCCCTATGCTTATTATACCTTGCATGGTAGTTACTACTAGTAAATATTGACCATTGAAAAATTATCCAGTTATTCACTATTGTATTAAAAATTAGAGTCTCAGGGAAATATTTTGTGTAAGTTCTTAATGATGAACTTAATAATAATATAATGGAGTATGACCTTTTAATCTTATGATGTTACCAAACCAAACACAGAGTCTTCATCATTATAGACCTAGAATAATATTCACTATAAACTTAGCTGTTTGAAATGTTGGTAAACAATACAATACATCATGAAGCATTGCACAGCAGACCCTAACATGAGGCACTGTAACAAATTATTGAGGACCCAAAAATGATTTGAGGGGGATTTGAATTATATACATTAATATTTACTTGGTTAGAAATTAAAAATAATAATTTCTGAGACTTTTTCTAAAGTGTTTATTAATTCATTTGGAATGGCAATAATAAAACAATCATGTGTAAATATACATAACATATAACAAAAAAAACTATGTTTTCCAAAATAAAAAGAAGTTAATGAAAATAATGTCATAATTTTACATTTTTGCACAACTGTTTAATGTCTGACTGAATGGGAGACATCAGCATTCTCATACATGCTCCTGTGTTAACTGTTTCATAATAGATTGTTTTAGTTGAAGTATTATATGAAGGAATTCTTGCCTTATGTAGTTAAAAATGTGTATGTAGTTAATATGTAGTTAAAATGTGTATGTAGTAAAATATGTAGTTAAAAATGTAAGATGTATTTTAATATGTTTTTTCAAATAATTGTGGATGCCCTTTCTTAATACTTCCTTAAAACCATACAGGTGTTAGATTCTCAAAAGTTAGTTGTAATTTTTAATCTGAAACCATGTTAGAAAATATTAACACTCTGCTACATTAAAATCAAGTTGTTCCTATTTTACTTTGACAGCATCTTTTACCTGTGCATGACTTCCTAATCTCATCATTGGTCACTGGTAAGATATGAGTTCACTGAGTTATGCAGATCTCCCACCTGGTGGCAGAGTTTACTATACAACAGCACCAAATAAAATTTGCCTATGACATCACTAGAAGAGTTTGACTAGAAAAATTTGGGGAAACAGTCAAATTCAAGCTGAACACAAAGTTTCCAAAGCTCACAGTTTTGCTTGATAGTTTGAATTTTATAATTTTATAATTTCTAAAAAACTTGTGTTTTTATAACATTAAAGTCTCATCCTACTCATTTTGACATAAACCATTTGCCAAATACATAAATCTAATAATTATAGTTTGTTAGTCATTCTTTCCATTAAATATTGTCTTTCATGAAAAAGAGTTCAGGTTATTACTAAAAAAACTGCCCATATACTTTTCCTTGAGGTAACCATCACATTGGTGTGCAGTGGAAGTGGTGTTGCATGTTTGTTTGTTGGCATGCTTCAAATTTCACTGCACAGATATCAAATATATCTCAACTATTGATATTTACTACAGTTAACAATTTTTAGAACTGTATCAAGGAAATTCTTAAGTGAAACTATATATATATATACACACACACACACACACACATATATATATATATGTATATATAATACATATTATTATTGTTCAATTACAGCTGTCCCAAATTTCCCCCCATTGCTCTCCCCTGCCCACCCACCCCCCAGTCTTGTCAGTCAGTCCTCACTCTGTTATCCATTACCATGGGTCCTTTGTACACATTCCTAAGGGGGAAAGAAGGGCAAGGGTCTGGTCAATAAACTATATTTTTTAATTGATTGTGTGTGGCAGTAAGAATAGCATGACAGTGGTATAGTTCGATGTACAGATGCTGACTATAAGGTGCCTGGAATTGTATCTGCCATTTGTTTTTATTAGAGTGAACATTTTAACCCAGCGTAAAAAGGTAGTATCATTAAAATTAATTGTATTATTATTAATAAAATTTTGACTTCCTGGACCCACATTTACCATTTTCCCACGAACCATTCTATGCAAAACTCTGCTGCAAACTATAAAGATATGATACAAAAATTTGCTTATGGTGATGTGATTGAAACAAAGAGTATACCTGAGGAAGCAACTTAAACATGGATATGTAAGGGCTCAAAGGCTCAGCATAGGCCATCCTGCTTATTGTTCCATTGTTTGTGTGTGTGTGACTGTATAACTTTCTTTTAATTCTCAGAATGTGAAAAACCTTTGTGTAAGTACGATTCTTATATTTAAGTTTTCTACTCAAATTCAGCAGCTTTGATTTGAGTGAAGGTCTAGAAAGAAGTTTAAGAATGATTAGCATTTTGAATAATTAATCAATTTGACTAATTAAGACTATGAATGAATTATAAAGTTCTTGATTTATTTATTGAAGAAATGACAAGTTTGAGGTAGAATTTAATAAACCCTTCAGAACCTGAAAGTTAATTTTTTATTTGATGAGCACTTCGAGTGTCTTCTGAAGGCAAGGGGACCTGTAACAGAAACCAGGGGGTCTTGGAAAGGCAAGCTACTTATTATACAGTGTGTGTGCACTACAGTGTGTGCAGAGTGCTTCAACAAAACTCTACATGAAAAAGTCAAACGCACTAAAGAGGAGTACTAACCAAAAACCGCCATCTTTCCTCCTCCCTCCTGTGTCCTGAGAGAGCTGTTAGAGTCCCTAGAACAGAGCCGGCAATAGTGTAACTATGTTCAAACCTTTCTCTTTAGAAATGAGGAAATTGATGCCTAAATAGACAGAGTGAACTAGCTAAGGGCATATATGTTAGTTCAAGTTTCAGTTAGGACTAGAATCTGACTTTCTGTCTCTGATCACTGTTAACTTCAGTCTTATCACTTGTTCCTTTTTGAAAATAGAGAATGGGAAAACAAGCTTATAAATATTACTGTGTTTGCAACCTTACATAAGATTAATGCATTGTAGGAGGCAAACTTCATATTTAACATAAACATTTAAAATATTATCCTCGTGTGTGGTAAAAAAGGGAAGGGTAGGGAGGGGGAGAAACAGACATAAATAATTATGTAATAACTTACCTGATAGCTGTCCTCTTCATTGTACTCAGTGGAGACAGAGCTTTGTTCAGAATTTAGTGACTTCCCACATAGTTAAATTTTTAAAATGCATTTCTTTATATTAAAATGTCTCTATAAAAGTCACAAGCTGGAAATATACTCAAGAAATAAAGAACATCAGCCCTGGCTGGCGTAGCTCAGTGGATTGAGCGTGGGCTGCGAACCAAAGTGTTGCAGGTTCAATTCCCAGTCAGGGCACATGCCTGGGTTGCAGGCCATGACCCCTAGCAACTGCACATTGATGTTTCTCTCTCTCTCTTTCTCCCCCCTTTCCCTCTCTAAAAATGGATGAATAAAATCTTTCAAAAAAAGAAAGAACATCAATTGGAAAGTAATCTGAGGGAACAAATTTAATTAGATTCCTACTTTTATACATTTTATAAAATACAGAGTTAATCTGAATCAAAACTGGTTCTCCTTAGTAGATTTGATGAGGAATTGACTGGCCTCTTTGTTCAAGAAACTTAACTATGGCCACAATAAGATATTAGATAGAGTAAGGAAAGGATAAGGAAATACAAAAAGGAAATATCTAGTATACCAAGAGGAACAAAGGTAATTTTCTGGGTTTATAGAACAGGTGTTATGCGATGCACTCATTCTTTCTGTGCTTTTGTTTGAATGGATGAATTGTTGTTTGTGGCAATATCAAATGACAATCTGCTTGCAGTTTATTTCATTGACAGGGCTGATTAGTAATTTAGTATTTGCTTTAATCACATTTCTGACCTAACAAATTCAATATGGTCAAATACCCTTCCTTCAAAAAGAGACTTATGAAGAAATTTTTTCATTAACTATATGATACAACTCAGTACTGTGCTTCTGGTAGGGTAAAACTGAGAACATATGGATATGTTTTGGCTGAAGGGAATAAGTATGAAGGAGGTGAATATTCCAAAGGAAGAAAGAACAATTTTTATGAATCTGGAATTACAAAATTCAAAGGTGCTTCATATTGATATATGCACTTTAATGGTTTTATGATAATAATGACAACGGCTGGCATTTGGTGAGCTGAGTACTTTGCCTAATGATTTTTGTATATGTCTTCATTTTTTAAAAAAAAGATATATTTGTACCAGGTCATAGCTTATGATTTTTTATGTTTCAATAATACGTATTTTTATTTCTCAATTTTATATTACAAACTATGTAATTTCTTAACTGGTAAATAACAAACCTTTGTTTATTGTCTAGGTAATAAATAAGAAACATTAAGAAGAGCTTGAGATCTTATGTTTGTTTCAACTGATGTAAATTTTGACAATATTTAGGCTGCTGTGTAGTGTTTCAGCATCCTAGTGAAAGAAAAGAATAGGGAAAAGGATTAAAATAAGAAGGCAATTAATGTTTCAGCTATGAAGAAGTAAAATAAAACTTCAGAGTTTGTCTGTTGACCAGTTAGGGAACGTACAAACAACAAATACCTTGAAAAGTCTGGAACTTAGCCTTGACAGCTATGATTTGCATTCTGTATTTTCAACTGGTTACATAAAGAGGGGTAAAAGGGATGATACCCTTTCAGTGAACTTAAAGCTCTAATAATGTTTCAAATGGAAATGCACTAGAGGACTTAGTCCATACTGACACTGAACATGGAAAATGGAAGTAACCTTTAAGAATAAATAGATATTTCAGTATGACAGCAGGGGATTGAGATGGTGGTGCATTGCACGTGCAGACAGAAGAGAGAATCACCTGAGCAGAAAAGGGAGATGGTTTGGTTCTTCTTGTTGGAAATTTTGAATAAATACTTGAACACATTTTTCTTTTTATTGTTCTCTTAACAGGAAATTATTTCAAATAGGATTTAAATTAAAAGAACTACTTCTGAACCTCTGAAGTCAAGTGTAAACTAGATAAAAAGTAACCCAATTATTTTTAGTAAAGAGAAACCAAGAATTGAAAGTCTTACCCAAGAAAATTCTTTTTTCTTTAAAGATTATGCAATTAACTTACTTCAAAATACCACTTAAAAAGAAGATGGGGATTTTTAGATGAAAGAAAAAATACCAAAGAGCAATCTGTGATCTTAAATGACAGACAGGAAAAGGGAAAAGAACATGTAGTCCATTATTTAATTTCAGTTCTGTCAATATATTTATGTATCAAAAACTAAATGTTTTAGCTATAGATTCTGTCTCTTATAACTGTTTAACAAATAATTACTCTGCTTCAGGTTCTTCAAATACTTGTGATTATGGTTGTATTGTACATCTCATTGGATTTTTGTGCTGCTATTCATAACTAAAACCATAATCATAGGGCCCCGTTTGGTTAACAAATATTTATCCTTTAAATAGCAACTATTAATATATATTAAGTTTTCAGGCTTTCACACTTAAACACTTCAGAGAGTTATCTCATATTTAGTTATAAACAAACCAGAGATATATTACTAAGTACATTAGTAAGGAAGAATAGGGCCTATGAGAGATGAATATTAAATTTAAGCTATACTTTAATATTAGGGAATAGATACTAATTTCAGAACTTCTTTCTTGGAAGATGTATCACAAAGGAACTTTAAATGAGAAATCTATCTCTCTCTTTTTTCTTCTTCACCCAAGGATATGTTCTTGATTTTAGGGAGAGAGAGTTGGGGTGCAGGGGAAGAGAGAGAAACATTGATCAGTTTCCTCCCATATGTGCCCCTGCCAGGGATTGAACCCGAAATCTTGGTATATACTCTGACCAGGAATCAGACCCGCAACCTGTTGGTATATGGCATGGTGCTCCAACCATCTGATCCACCCTACTAGGGCATGAGGGATTGTCTCTTAAAATTATTTACAATCTGATACCAGTTTTATTCTGAGCTACCTTCTCTGTGTTCAATGTGAGTTATTGGCATGAATGAGTGATAATCCAGGATTCTCTGTTTGATATGTGCAGCTTTGGAGTTAAAATATTAAGAACATTATTAAACTGCATCAAATAATAAGATCCCAACATACATTTCCTGAGTCATCAGGTTGTAATGTGAGTTGTAAATGTTTGCTGATAACATGTGGCAGGGAATGATCCTGAAGTTCTGATACTCAGTTGTGTGCAACAATTATCAGAGGGTAAATTTGGGAATTTTAGGCTGGCATGTTCTACATAATTTTCTTGAAGAAAACAAACTAAAACCCTCACTTTTTAGTGACTGCTCTGCTTGAGAGGAAGAGAAGGGCAGTGGCAATGTCACCACGTGGGCAATTTGGGACAGAATGGGCTCCAGTACAGTCTGGAGAGGGGTGCACTGAGGAACATAGTTCAGTTGGATGAAGGGTTTTCTGGATGAAGACTATTCTGAAATATAGTTTATAAAATTGTATATTTTTTAAAAGATATAATTAAATCAGTATTAAAGAAAATGAGGAATGAGAACATTTTGAGTGACAGTATAATTTAATTTTCAGGGAGATAAAGGTTTTAGTTCCAGTCCTTTTACTAACCAGCTGACCTTTGTCATGATATTTAACTTTGCTGATCGTAAGTTTTTTCTGTGAAATAAAGATACTAGTATCCAGTAAGGTTTGGCAGGTGTTTGGAAAAAAGAGAATTAACTGCAATGGATGAACATCCAAAAATATTATGATGAGACATGGAGATAAAGAGAGCTAAGGGATTAGAAGCAAGCCTGGGAGATTCTTAAAAGAGAAGCCTACATATTTATTATATGTACGAGGAAGTCTTTATTCTAGGACTGAAAATTTCAAGAGACCTCAGAGATAGCACCTGGCAGCTAAAGAAAGAAAACAAGAACAAAGAAAAAAGAAGAGCCCTGGCTGGTATAACTCAGTGGATCCAGTCAGGCTGCAAACTAAAGTGATGCAGGCTCAATTCCCAGTCAGAGCGCTTGCTTGGGTTACGGGCCAGTTCCCCAGTAAGGGGCACTCCAAAAGCAACCACACATTGATATTTCTCTCCCTCTCTTTTTCCTTCCCTTCCCCTCTCTCTAAAAACAAATAAAATCTTTTAAAAAAGAAGAAAAGGAGAAAAAGAGAAAAGTGTGGTATATAGTTCACTCTCTCAGTAATAAACGAAGCTTAGGAAACATATCCTTAACTATGTATCCCTCTCTCTGATTATTATTTAAAGGACATATTTAATTACAATAATTACTTAAATGAGTTATTTTAAAGTAAGTTCTGGGGACAATTGGAGTTAAAATAAAAATCCTCATTATTAAAATTATTAAACAATGTCAGATAACAGAAAATGAATAAAAATTTAAAAATATTAAAATGTTAACAGATCAATAAAATGCAAAGTGGAAAAACCATGGATCATGTAATTCATTCATCAACACAAGTACAAATGCTAAATAACTGTTTAGCTAAACAACCATTTAGCATATTAATATAGCAATATAAAAATAATCATAAGTCACCATGCACAGTTGTATTATATATGTAAATAGAGGGTGGTTAGAATTGGAAATTTCACTTATACAATTTTTACATGAACACCGTAGAGGGGAAATATGTTTATATAAAAGCAGCTGAAAGTGTATTATGACATAGTAATAACTTCAAGTAGATATTTAAGTAACACAGGAATAAAAACTATTTATATGGGGGAAAATGATGGAGGAAAAATGAAGACAACTGTACTTGAACAATAAAAAAAGATAAAGTAGGTTTAAAAAGAATTTACATTAGCATGGCAAGTAATCTCTTCCCCAAATTGTGAAAAAAAACTTATTAAATAATGAAGTAGTAAACATGCTGCCATAATAGATGAAAAATACTAACACTATTATTATTGAATACTGTTTTGACATTTAAGCTAATGAAATCATTCACTAAAATGAAATAAATACTTGTCAACAGCTGGTACTAGAGCAATTGGCTATCCAATAGTCAATACAATAAAATAATGTATGAACCTAAAATTAACCCTGGCACTATATACAAAAGTAACTCAAAATGGATCAGGGACTCAATACATAAAATACGAAATTTGACCCCTTTAGAAATAAAAAATACAGGAGAAAATGTTCAGTATGTAGAAGTGGGTAAAGCATTTTTCCTTTGTCATCAAATGCATAATTTAGCCTTGTCCTGTGTGGCTCAACTGGTAGGATCAGCTTCCTGTAACCAAAAGTTTGTGGGTTTGATTCCTATTCAGGGCACATACCAAGGTTGCAGTTTTAATCCCCTGTCCAGGTACATACCATCCCTGGTTTGGCATGTACAGCAGACAACCAATCGATGTTTCTCTCTCTTTCATTAATGTTTCTTTCTCTTCCTTCCTCCCTCTTTTCCTCTCTGTGTAAAAGCAGTGGGAAAAAATATCCTTAAGTGAAGATTTTAAAAACTGACATGTATGACAAATTATTTGTGTATGGAATAAAGAACTCTCCAAACTCAGAAGGTAAACAAGCAAATGAACACACCAACAGAAACAATCCAATTAGAAATTTGGCAAATGACATAAACAAACAATTCACTGGAGATGATATGTAGATCACAAATCAGCACATTAAAAGATGTTCACTAACTAGGGAATTTTAAATTAAAAACACATGGAATATTGTTACATGAATATCAGAATATTTAAATTAAAAAATAACACAAATTCCCCTGGCTCGTGTGGCTGAGTGGATTGAGTACCAGACTGCAAAGCAGAGGGTCGCTGGTTCGATCCCCAGTCAGGGCACATGCCTGGGTTGTAGCCCAGGTTCCCAGTGTGGGGAGTGTAAGAGGCAACCACACATTGATGTTTCTCTCCCTCTCTTTCTCTTTCCCTTCCCCTCTGTCTAAAAAGAAATAAAATCTTTAAAAAAATAAAACAAATTATGTCAAGAATGAAGAGAAACTGGAATATTTCTACATTGCTGGTGATAATGTAAAATGGTACAACTACTCTAAAAAAGCATATAACATTTTCTTACAAAACTAACCATGTGCTTACCATGTGACACAGCAATTGCATACATTGGCATTTGTCCCAAAAAAGGGAAATTTATGTTCACAAAAAAATCTATAAAAGTGTTCATAGCAGCTTTATTCATAACAACCCAAAAGGACAAGTGATAACACAGATGCCCTTCAACAGTGAGTGATTCAACAAACTGCTGCATGTACACCCTGAAATGTTACTAAGCAATAGTGGAGGAGTGGAGCATTGATACACTCGACAACCAGGATGGATCTCAAAGAGAATTATACTGGTTAAAAAATGCCAGTCTCAAAAAGTGACATTTTATTTCATTTACATACCATTCTTGAATTTACAAAATGGTGAGATGGAAAACAGATCAGTCATTGTCAAGGGTTGAGGAAGGAGGCTGTGGTGGTACAAGTGCAGCACAGGAGAGCTGGGGATGGAACTTTGCTGTGTCCTGTCTGTTGCTTGTCATATGAGATACAAGTACATAGAGCTAAACACACACACATGCATGCTCATACATATACAAATACATATATGTAAAACTGGTGAAATTTGGAGAAAGTTGATACAGAGTATCAATTTCTTTTTGTGATATAATTATTCAAGAAATGCATGTTGTTGAGAGAAATTGGATGAAGGGTATAAAGGATCTTTTCACAACTGCATGTGAATTTACAGTTACCTGAGTGTTTTATATATATGATATACATACATGAATTCTTAAACACTGGGGAGGAAGGAATAAATATTTTAGATGATATAATTGAATATATAAAAAATAGGATCAATTAATTACCATTGCAATTTTAAGGAAAGTCTTATATGATAAACAGTCATTAGCTGCTTATCATTTAAAATGAGAATGGAAAATGTTCTGTTTACAATTAAACCATATTCTTAAGATTGTATTTAATAGGAAAATATAAAGGATCTATGTGATAATTGAAGATTAAATATATTAATGAACATAAAATGAGAGTGGAATAAGTAATTCTGCATGAAATACCTTAATATAATAAAGTGTTTAAAGTTTTCCAATTTACCATGTATATATTGTGCTGTTTTATAAAATTATTAATTTGATCACTTGAAGTTGACTTTAAAGCTCAAATGAAATTATGAATGTTTGAGAATTACTGAAATGTAATTTGAAATTTTATTTGAAAATAATATTGTTTGCTGTGGTGCATTTGCCTTACAAGGTATTTTTTAATGCTTATATCTGCCTAAAATATACAGGAAACAAAATATGTGAAATTTACCTAGATATAGAAAAAAATTTTGAAAGAGAAACAGATATATGTATATAAGGGATATTTATATATACTACATACAGTTGATTTTTAATTTCATTAGGCAAGGATCATTTGTGTAATAGATTGTGTTAACATAATATATTCCCCTGAAATAAAGTTATATTCTTACCCCTCACTTTTGTGTATATAAATGAATCTATCTCAAGTAGATATGCTGAATTATTCTCTAAGAGTTGAAAGGGTTGGATTAGACAAAATGATGACACATTACATATAATCTCAGGAAACTTAAAATTTTGAAACTTGTCTATACCAAAAACTGCTTTTATTAAGGTACCTCATATAATAACTATATTTCTGAAACTCTAATGAAATTAGCTCTTTTGATTAAAATCCCAAACTACTATGACAGAAAAATGAAGTCTAGAATCAAGTGTTTTTTGTTTGTTAAAATAACAACTACTCATTATTTTATCTAAAATGTTTCTTCTCTTGTCCCTACAATTCCCATTATCTTTCTTTTGAAACCTGTAATGTCCAAGCCATTTAATTTTAACAAAATCATAGACTTTATATTCTAGAAAAGTTTAGGTTCACAGAAAAATTGAGTTGAAGATAGAGGTTTTCCATTCACCCCTTGCCCTCACACAAGGTAAGACCTCTGGCACTATTGACGTCCCAAACCAGAATTACATGTTTGTTACAATCAAATAAACTGCACTGACACATCATTATCTGCCAAGGTCCATACCTCACATTAGAGTTCACTTTTGCTGTTGTATTTTCTATGAATTTGGAAAAATGTATCCTGACATGTGTTACTATTACAATCACTGCTGTTAGTGTTTTATAGTTTGCCTTGTACAGAATGTCATATAATTGAAGTCATACACTGCATATATTTTTCCAAATTGGTTTCTTTCATTTAGTAATATGCATTTAAGGTTGTTCCATGTATTTTTGTAGTTGATAGCTCATTTCTTATTACTGCATAAGATTGCATTGTTTGAATATACCACCGTTTACCCATTCACCTATTAAAGGACATGTTGTTTGCTTCTAAATGTTCACAATTATGGATAAAGCTGATCTAAATATCTGTGTGCAGATTTATATGTGGCCATAAGTCTTCAACTCATTTGGGAAAATACAGAGGAGTGCAATTGCTGGCTTTTATGTCTACTTTTGTAACAAACTGTCAAACTGTCTTCCAAAGTGTGTGTGCTAGTTTTTATTGCTAACAGCAGTGGATGAAAATTAGTCATTTTATTTTTATCTAGTGCTTTTTTAAATTGCTTTTGCAACATATTTCCCTCCCTTTCTCTGGACTCATCCAGCCCTCTGTATCCCTATTCTGATATCTGTCATATTCTCCCACACTTTGCGAGTGTGAACCCCTAAGAGCAGGACATATATATGTCTCCAGCACCTTACAGTACTTCATTTAATATCTTGAAAATTAAGTGTTCTGGTATTTGTTCAATGAATGAAAAAAGTACAAATTTTGGTGCGTCAGACTGTTAAATGGAGCATTTTGTTTTACAAATCTATAAATGATCACAAGGTCTTTTACTAGCTTGGAATCAAACAATTTGCACTATATCTACTAGTAACATTTTTTATTTGATCCTTAGCATTTAATTTGTGGGTTACATACATGGTTGTTGATTGATGTTAGAAGGAATTTCATTTGATTCTTTGGCCCAGCTCTCAAGCTGGAAGAAACAAAGCACTTTCTGTAATACGTGCTGAGCTTTTAAAAAACAGTTCCTAATGAGGTTAGTATGTACCTTTGACATTTTATTTTCAATCAGAGTGAAGGTCAGAACTGAAGGTAACAAAGATTTTGTACAGTAAATAAACAATGCTATTATTTTTCAAAGAAAATGAAATATTGCTAACCTGTCCATAGCTTCTTGCTGTCTAAAATTGTTTGCTATGCCTACTTCTGATACTTAAACAGTATTTTCTTTGAATATCCTAGATTTTGGAATTAAAAGGGGAGTACACCTAGTTTATATGTCAGGGATAAGACAAATATGTGCTTTTCATGAATTTTCTGGTATTGCATTATTTGCATTTTATATTTTTATCCTTTAAATTGACTTATTTATTGGCTGGTATTTGGTGGAACTGGTATTTATTCTAATAATTTGGTGAACTTTCTTCTGAGATTGGAAGTTTTCTTAATTGTATATATTCAGAGTCCTCAGCTCTCTCACACTTGGTATTTACAATGTGAATTTATCATTAAAGAGAATATGTCAAAGTCATTTTTAAAACTAATTACCTGGATTATGATAAAACAGTGAAAATTATGCCCTTGGGAACACAATATGCAAAAGGGATTTTTAAGTGCTTTCACATTATTCATCAATATGTAACCAGGGATCAATCTATTACGTTTGTACTGCATCAAGGCAATTTTAATGTAAAAAAAATTAATGTTTGAAAAGTATTATGAAACAGGCAGACTTCAAATGCCAAAACCCATGTTTAAATTATCACTTTGTAATCTTATCTACTTAACATATTTTGAAGCTAAATATTTGAATTTTTGTGATTCATCAGTTTTAAAAATTCAACATGAAATACCTGCCTAATATAAGATTTATTTTCATTTTAGATGAACTAACAAATTCATCAGAAACCCGATTATCTTTAGAAGACCTTTTCAGGAAAGACTTTGTGCTTCATGATCCAGAAGCTCGATGGATCAATGGTATGTGTGTACCTTTCTATATGTTATATTTATTCTGAGTTCTGCATAATTAAAATCAAAGTAAATAATGGTATTTGTAGTTAATATTTTAGTAAACATTATTCTTCAAAGATTACGTATACCATTTAATCAGAAATATCTAGGCTCACGTGAGAGGAAACCATTTCCTAAGATAGGTCATCAATGGAAATATTCTACAAACATCAGACCAATTGTTTCAGTATTGGGGGTTCCTTCATGAATGTTATTAGTCTTGTGACTTTAAACATGTGTTACATCTTCAGCATTTCTCTGGATTGTTTTTCTTGTGTAAAGTAATAGATTTTTGAGAGACTGCCTATGTATGTAGTTGAAATTTAGCAAACAAATTATTATTGTTATTATTATTTCTTTCTTGGGGGCTTTGACTTTCAATCCTAGTGCTATAGATTATAGAGCCTCTTTGCAAAGTTGAAATGATTTAGAAAAGACATGGAAGTATATTATACTTTGTCTTTTTCTGCCATGCTAAAGGAACCACCTCAGCTTTCTTCAGGTTATTTTTGATTTTATTATTTTAAAATAGTTTTAAAAAGAATTTTGATTACTAAAGAAATAACCAAAAATATAATCACTGAGTGTCTCCATGAACTTTGGTTTGTATTTGTGGAAGGCGGTAGGTAGGGAAAGTGATTAAGTAATCCAGTCAGAAGCAATGTGTTGGTGAACAGAAAGTCAGGTTTTAATTCCTTGACTGTGGCAATTTGCCTGACCATATTAATCACTGTAGTCAGATAGCTATTAATCTTTGCCCTTCAATTTATTTAGGCATAATATATTTGCTTGTTTTCAAGGCACAGAGTAGATTATTTTATGATAGATAAAAGGAGCTTTGCCTTTTATCTAATAATGATTATCACACTTACAGTCCATTCTTCCCTAATACTCTAATTAAGTGCATTTATGCCTGCAAATTAAATGGTAATTTATGGAAGCTATAAAAAGAAAGCAACTTAATTCATGAGGGCAGGAGACAAATCATACTGTTTACTTAGCATTGTTACAGTTCCTGGAGATAAGCAGGTACTCAGGATTTTTTTTAATAAATGAATGAATGCATTTAATTGAAGCTCTATGCTGTTCTTCAATAAACTAAGTTTCAGTTGAAATCAGCTGGGGATAAGTGTGTATTGTGGTGATGGTATTATGCAGGATTTTTCAACCAGTGTGCCACAAGAATGTTTAAAACATGCAATACCTAATTATTTAGTCAGGGGCTCTGACCTCATTTCCCTTAGATTGTCAAATAAAAATATGACAACAACAGCCAACACAACAGTAGTCATTTGGTGTGACTAAATCAAAATTATACCTATTTTTGTCATATTGGCAAAAAGTATATATTTTGGTGTGCCACACAGTTTTAGTAATTAGTTTATGTGCACCATGAGATGAAAAAAGTTGAAAATCACTGGTATTATAGGTAGAGAAAGTAAGATAGCAATTTTATTAATTTATTTGTATATTACATTGGAATCATTTATAAATTGAGGCATTTCCATGTTGTTGCCTTTGCACTATAATTATTTCAGATGAGCACTATGACTAAGGAAGGTTAATAAAAAGGAGATATCATTACCAAACATTGTTCTAATACTCAGATCTCTCATCAATCATTCTCCTAATGTGCTATAGTAATTTAGTAAGTCATCTTTTAACTTGCTAACAATTATTTTCTGTTGGAGAAGAAGACAACAAAAGTATGAAAAAATGTGAGCCATTAGATTTGAAATACTGAATAACATTCTGTTTTGTTCACCATGATTTTGGCCAAGCTATAGAAATGTGTTGTCTTTGACTTTGGAAAGCAAGCAAAAATCATGGGCCCCCTCTAGCTTCTCAGGTTAGCTTGGATTATTTAAGGAGACATTTACTCATGTATAAATGACACTTTGGCACTGAAATGCCAAAGAACTGCATGGATATTTAAGCAGTGAACTGCATGCTATATTAAGCCATTACGTTATCTAGGACACACATTCTACTCTAACACCTCACAAGATACCAAAATCATATATTTGGAGTTAATAATTTTAATCATTTTTAAACAATTTCTTTATTAACTATTGGTAATCCTGACCTTGTGAAAACATCCTGGGGAAAGGCCACAGTGTTATTATTACATTCTAGGTGAAACATAGGAACTGTATTATTTATTTAAAATAGTACATAAAAACAACCCTGTAAACAGCATAAATGGAATCTTAGCTCTCAGAGGCTTGCAGTCTTTATAAATACCACTGAAGAAATCGACTCACTGTCAGCACATTGTGTGCATTGGGCTGCTTTTCCAGTGGGGGTATAGATTTATGCTTATTAGCTCCTCTTATCCAACCCAGATCAGTTTCCTAGCAGTGACTAGATAGATACTTGGAAAGTTTACAGGTTCCTCACATAGCCAGGAAATGCAGGAGAACTATATGAACAGAATGTGTAACCTTGGCCTCATTATCACAGATTGTATCTCAATACAAAATGTGAGGTCTTTCTTCCTTCTCGTGAGATGTCCCACCAGGTTTTCTTAGTACGTAAGTCTCTTGAGAAAGTCTAAGTTAAGCTTATTTGGAAGCTTTGTTTACTTCTTGGAAGTCACCATAGGTAGATGGCAGTGCAGAGATGTCATTTATTATGCTGATTCTTAAATAAAATACTTGTGAATGTCATTGCAGCCTTTGATGAATACTCACGTTAATGATTAGCAAAAAAACTGTCTGCCCCCATATCTGTTCATATGCTTCAATCTCCACCTTTATAGCATCTTCTCCTAGTTATGTCACCTTGAAACCTGAAAGTCCATCTTGTTTAGAATTAGTCATTTCCCCACATATATTTTTTGTAATTGAATTTATTGGCATGACATAGGTTCACATAGCCATGCAGGTTTCAGTTGTACAACTCAACAAAATATCTGCATACTGCATTCTACATCCATTGCCTAAAGCAGTCTCTTTCCATCTTCATTTATCCCACCTTTGCCTACATCTCCTTACCCCCACACCCTTTTCTCTCTGGCTGTGGCAACAGTGTTGTCTTTGTCTCTGTGTGTATGTCTCTTAGTTTAATCCCTTTGCTTTCTTTCTTCCAGCCCCACAACATACCTCTCCTCTGACAGCTGTCATTCTGTTCTGTGTATCCAGGCTACTGTTTCCATTTTATTTGTCAGTTTATTTTGCTCATTAGATTTCACATATAAATGAGATCATATGATATTAGTCTTTCTCTGAATGACCTATTTCACTTAGCATAATAATCCCCAGGTCCGTCCACACTTTCTTAAAAGTGAGGTTTCCTTCTTTTCTACAGCTAAGTATTATTCCACTTAGTAAATATACCACAATTTTTTATGTAATCATCTACCGATGGGGACATGGGATGTTTCTAAGATCTTCAGTATTGTAAATAATGTTGCAACAAAGACAGCGTATGCATATTCTTTTGAATTAGTGTTTCAGATTAGATAATTTTTTTAGATATATTCCCAGAAGTGGGATTACTGAGTCAAAAGGCAGTTCCAGTCTGCATTCTTACTGACACTGGATGAGGATTCCCTTTTCTCCATATCCTTGGCAGACTTGTTGTTTGTTGAATTATTGATGATAGCCATTCTGACAAGAGAGAGGTGACATCTCATTTTGGTTTTCATTTGCATTTCTCTGATGATTACTGACATTGAATATTTTTTCATTTGTCTCTTATTCATCTGTATGTCCTGTTTGGAGAAGTGTATATTCAAGTACTTTGCCAATTTCTTTTATTTTATTGTTCTTCAAGTATAGTTGGCTCCATTTTCACCCCACCACAGCCCCCTGCCCCACCGATCCCCCCTCACACCCTCAAACCTGCCCCCTTTGGTTTTGCCATATGTCCTTCCTGCATGTTCCTTGATGGACCACCCCCAGTTTTCCCCCATTATCCCTCTCTCTCCTCTCCTCTGGTTACCGTCAGTTTGTTCTTTATTTCAATGTCTCCAGTTATATTTTGCATTCTTATTTGTTTGGTTGATGAGGTTCCACTTATAGGTGAAATCATGTGGTATTTGTCTTTTACTGTCTGGCTTATTCCACTTAGCACTTGCTCTCCAGTTCCATCCATGCTGTCGCAAAAAAAGTACAAGTTCTTTCTTTCTTTCTGCTGCATAGTATTCCATTATATAAATGTACCAGTTTTTTTATCCACTCATTTACTTGTGGGCATTTAGGTTGCTTCCAGCACTTGACCATTGTAAATTGTCCTGCTATGAACATTGGGGACATAAAGGAAAGAATAAAAAAAATGGGACATCATCAAATTAAAAAAAAAACAAAACTTCTGTATGGCTAAAGAAAACAGTAGTGAAATGAAAAGGGAATCAACTATATGGAAAAACATATTTGCCAGTGATATCTCAGACAATGGTTTGATCTCCAAAATATATAAAGAACTCACATAACTCCACTCCAGGAAGATAAAAAAAAAATCAAAAAATGGGCCAAGGACCTGAACGGACACTACTCCAAGGGGGGCATACAGAGAGCCTGGAGACATAAAAGGATGCTCAGCATCACTAGCCATCCGAGAGATACAAATTAAAACCACAATGAGATACCCCTTCACACCAGTCAGAATGGCCGTCATAAACAAAGCAACAAACAAAAAGGACTGGAGAGGATGTGGAGAAAAGGGAACCGTAGTACACTGTTGGTGGGATTGCAGACTGGTGCTGCCACTGTGGAAAGCAGTATGGAATTTCCTCAGAAAACTAAAAATGTATCTGCCTTTTGACACAGCAATACCAATTTGCCCATTTGTTAATTGGATTGTTTTGTTTTGGTGTTGAGTTGTGTAAGTTCTTTATATAGTTGGAAATTAACCCCTTATAAGATTTATCATTGGCAAAGAAGTTCTCTCATTCAGTGTGTTCCCCCTTTTCATTTTGTTGATGGTTTCTTTTGATGTGCAAAGATTTTTAGTTTGATGTAGTCTCATGTGTTTTTTCCCCCTTTGTTTCTCTTGCCCAAGGAGATATATTGGCAAAAGTATTGCTATGAGACATGTCTGAATTTTTGCCTGTGTTTTCTTCTAGGAGTTTTTTTTTTTTTTTGGAAGACTTTATTTTATTTATTTATTTTTTAGAGAGGGAAGGGAGGGAGATAGAGAGAGAGAGAGAGAAATATCAATGTGAGGTTGCTGGGGTTTATGGCCTGCAACCTAAGCATGTACCCTGGCTGGGAATCGAACCTGGGACACTTTGGTTCCCAGCCCGCACTCAATCTACTGAGCTACACCAGCCAGGGTTCTTCTAGGAGTTTTATGGTTTCACAACTTATATTTACTGATCCATAACTGCTGTTTGCTAGGAGTTTTTTGATTACTACTTCATTTTATTAGTTATAATTAGTCTATTCAGATTTTCTGATTCTTCCTGATTCAGTTTTAAAAGAGTGTATGTTTCTAGGAGTTTATCCATTTTACTCAGCTTGTCCAGCATTGGCATATATGCGGTATGTCAGAAAAAATCCAGCAAGTATTAATATAACGAGAGTAATTTGCATGACATCTATGTGAGCTGGCAGCCAAGGAGAGTGGACTGGATTGTGCATCTGTGAATAATGACTTCACTGTACTAGTCAGTGGGGGCAGTAGATGCTGTTGAGTGAGCAAGTGTAGTGTGTGGCTATGGCATTCAACATGACTGAGTGAGTAGAGCTAGGAATCTGCCTCAAATTTTGTATTAAGCTTGATCATTCCTCCACAGAAACTATTTGGATGATTCAGAAGAACACAGGTATGGGCAAGTGGTGATGGGCAGCTTCATCACAACAGTGTGCCTGCTCATGCATCACATCTTGTGTAGAGTTTTTTGGCAAAACATCAATCACTCAAGTGACTCAGTCCCCCTATAGCCCAGATTTGGCACTATGCAACTTCTGGCTTTTACCAAAACTAAAATCACCTTTGAAAAAGAAGATATTTCAGAACTTTGATGAGGTTCAGGAAAATATGATGGGACAGCTGATGGCAATTGGGAGAACTGTGTGAGGTTCCAAGATGCTTACTTTTAATGGGACTGAGGTGTCATTATCCTATGTACAATGCTTCTTGTATCTTCTTCAGTGTGTGTGTGTGTATATGTGTGTGTTTGTGTGTGTGTGTGTGTGTATTTCATATTACATGGCTGGATACTTTCTGAACAGACCTGATATTTCTTCATAGTATTTTCTTCCCATGCTTTGTATTTCTGTGGTGTCAGTTGTTACTTCTCCTCCTTCATTTCTGATTTTATTTAT
Organism: Phyllostomus hastatus; assembly: GCF_019186645.2. Taxonomy (NCBI): domain Eukaryota; kingdom Metazoa; phylum Chordata; class Mammalia; order Chiroptera; family Phyllostomidae; genus Phyllostomus; species Phyllostomus hastatus. The sequence continues at coordinate 7,008,854 of NW_025334038.1, read as the reverse complement.
TTGAGTTCTTTCTCCTTTTTTTCTATTGATGAGTTTGGTTAAAATTTTGTCGATCTTGTTTATCTTTTCAAAGAACTACCTCTTGAATTCATTGATCTTTGTAGTTTTTTAGTCTTTATGTCATTTATTTCCACTTTAACCTTTATTATTTCTTTTTGTCTGCTCACTCTGGGCTTTGTTGCTCTTATTCTTTAGGGTGTAAGGTTAAATCATTTTTTTTTTATAGAGAAGGGTTTTTTTGTTTGTTTGTTTGTTTTTTAAATTTTATTTATTTATTTTTAGAGAGGGAAGGGAGGGAGAAAGAAAGAGAGAGAGAGACATCAATGTGCGGTTGCTCATGGCCTGCAACCCAGGCATGTACCCTGGCTGGGAATCGAACCTGTGACACATTGGTTTGCAGCCTGCGCTCAATCCACTGAGCTATGCCAGCCAGGGCAGGGTTAGATCTTTATTTGTGATTTTTCTTGCTTCTTGAAGCAGACCTGCAATGCTGTGAAATTCCCTCTCAGGATTGCTTTCACTTGTCTTACAGATTTGGGGTTGTTGTGTGTTCCTTTTCACTTGTCTCCAGGTAACTTTTAATTTCTTCTTTGATCTCATTGTTAACTCATTCATTGTTTAATAGCTTGTTATTTAACCTCCATGTGTTTGAATGTTTTTTTTAAATTTTAATTGATTTTTAGTTTTACACCTTTGTGATTGGAGAAGATTCTTGGTATGATTTCAGTCTTCTTGAATTTATTAAGATTTATTTTGGGTACTAACATGTTATCTATTTTTGAGAATGTTCCATGTACACCTGAGGAGAATGTATTTCTGCTTTTTTGGATGTAATGTTCTGTAAGTATCAATAAAATCCATCTGATATGTGTTCTTTAAGGCCGCTGTTGCCTTGTTGATTTTTTTGTCTGAAAGATCTATCCATTGATGTCAGTGGGGTATTAAAATCCCCCACTGTGGTTGTATTGTTGTCTATCTTTCCCTTAATCTCCATCAAGTTTTTCTGTATATATTTAGGTGCTCCTATATCAGTGCATATATGTTTACAAGGGTTATATCCTCTTATTGGATTGATTTATATAATATTGTATAGTGACCTTTTTTGGTCTCCTTTTATGGCCTTTGTTTTGAAGTTTATTTTTTATGATATAAGTATTGCTAATCCAGTTTTTTTTTTTTTTTGCTTCTATTTCCATGAAATATTTTCTTTCACTCCTTCACTTTCAGCCTACGTGAATCTTTTGTTCTGTGGTGGGTCTCTTGTATGCAACATGTACATGGGTCATGGTTTCTCATTCATTAAGCTACCAATGTCTTTTTATTGGAACCTTTAATCTTTTTATATTTAAGATTATTTATAGTTATTTATTGCCATTTAATCTTTATGCCAATGTTTTTCTCTCTATATATTTCTTCTTTTTAAATCAAGCCTTTTAACATTTTTTTGCAATACTGGTTTGGTTGGATAATGAACACCTTTAACATTTTTTTTTTTTTTGCCATGGAAGCTCTTTATTTTGCCTGCAATTTGCTTACTTAATTAATTAACTGATAAATTAATTATTTTTGAGACTTTACTCCCAGAACTGAAGCACATCCTAGACAGCAAATGATTTCTCACTTTCACAGTTACCCTGCCTTGGTAATCAAAGTACTTTTGCACTCCTAACTGTTGTGTTACTTTCTTTTTTAAATGATAGCCTTGCTGGATACAGTTGTCTCAGTTGTAGGTCCTTGCTTTTCATCACTTTGAATTATTGATGCTAGTCCTTTCTGGCCTGAAGTGTTTCTGTTGAGAAATCAGCTGATGACTTTATGGGAACTTGCTTGTATATAACTCTCTTTCCCTTGCTGTTGTTAAGGTTCTCTATTTGTTTATAACCTTTGACATTTTAATTATGATGTGTCTTGCTCTGGGCCTCTTTGGGTTCATCTTGTTTGGGACTCTTTGTACTTTATGAATTTCTGTGACATTTTCCTTCACCAGATTAGAGAAGTTCTCAACCTTTTTTAATGTTTTTTTTAAAACATCAACAATTACTTTTTTAAATTTTAATTTGTATTGTGTTTTCTCCATTACCATTTATCCTCCCTGTACCCTATTCCAACTCCACCTACCACCCTCCCTTCACAATCACCACGCAGGTCCTTCTTCCCGTGCTTACTCTCTTCTTCTGGGAACTTTGTAATGCAGGTGTTTTTATGCTCGATGTTATTCCAGGGGCCCCTTAGACTCTCCTATTTAAAAAAAAATTTTTATTTTCTTTTTGATGCTCTCCTTTGGTGATTGCTGTTATCTTGTCCTTTAAATCACTGATTGAATCCTTTACTTCATTTAACCTACCATTGATTCCTTCTAGTGTATTCTTCATTTTAGATATTGTATTCTTCATGTCTGACTGGTTCTTTTTTAGGGTTTTATGTCCTCTTTAACATTTACTATCTCTTTGCTTAAGTTTTCACTGACATCATTCATTCTTCTCCTAAGGTCCTTCAGCATCCTTATAAACATTATTTTAAAGTCTGCATTTGGTATCTTGATTGCTTTCATTTCATTTAATGCTTTATCTGGGATTTCTCTTATTCTTACATTTGGGGCATATTTCTTTGTGTATTTCATCTCTGTTTATTAGGTAGACCTGCTATGACTTACAAATTTATCATGATGGTTTTGTGATAAAGGTGTCTTGTTGGTCTCAACGGCACAGTCTTTCATATCACCTGACCCGAATTCTCCAAGAATGTTTCTTGTGGGTTATGTGCACCTTTCTGTAATAGCTGAGTCTTAAATGTTGGTTTATCTCATGGTTGGAGTTAACCCTTCAGGCTGGATGACTCTAAGGATAAACCTTGATAATCATGTATGAGTTGGCTGCTCTGGGGGTGCATCCCAAGACAGAGATGTTCCCAGCAGGACCTGTTGTCTGCCACACTCTTACTTTGGGTCTGCTGCTTGTGTGACTAGTTGGGTCAGACTCTGGTGTGATCTGAAGCATACCACTGATTGTGTTGGTTCTGGGTCCACTTGGGTGTGGTCCAATGTCAGATGTATGTAACTGGCATCAGGCTACCTGTCTGGAGGTACCAAAGAATTCACTGTTTATGGCTCCATCTCCTGAGACTATGTGTGCATAGGAAGGGCCAATCTGTGTAAAAGAGTCGGCTTCTTCCTATTTAGAGCTGGGGGAGATCTACAAAATTTCCAAGGATCCCTGAGGTCTGCCTCCCCTACATATATTTGATGATTAACTAATCAAATGTTTTATGTACATAACTCATATGATAAGCATACAATGTTAAAATTATTAACCCCAGAAAATTGATTTTTAAACAAAATACTTGTCCAAAGGCACAACTGAAAAGAGGTGGAGCCTGCTTTAATCACTATGGTTAAGTATAAAATCTACCTTCTTTCCTTCTTTCACTTTCAGATATCTTTCTCAATATCTAATACATATATCAACTGCTTCTTACATCTCACTGTCACACATCTTATTGCTATAATTTCATCCTGAATAGTTCAATAATGTCTTTATCTCCCCATGTACATCCATATAATGGTAACATATACACTCCCTAAAAGAAGGATGTATAAGCATATTTTTCTTAGCTATTATAAATTGTACTGCCATGAATATTGGGGTTGCATATGTTCTTTTGGATTGGTGTTTCAGGGCTCTTAGGATATAATTCCAGCAGTGGGATTGCTGGGTCAAAAGGCAGTTCCATTTTTAGTTTTCTGAGGAAATTCCATACTGTTTTTCACAGTGGCTGCACCAGTCTACATTCCCACCAACAATGCACTGGGGTTCCCTTTTCTCCACATCCTCTCCACCACATGTTTGTTGATTTGTTTATGCTGTCCATTCTGATGTGTGTGAAGTGGTATCTCATTGTGGTTTTAATTTGCATCTCTCTGATGGCTAGTGATGCTGAGCATCTTTTCATATGTCTCCAGGCTCTCTGTATGTCCCCCTTGGAGAAGTGTCTGTTCAGGTCCTTTGCCCATTTTTATGTTTTATTTTTGTCTTCCTAGAGTGGAGTTGTGTGAGTTCCTTATATATTTTGGGGATCAAAGCCTTGTCCAAGATATCATTGGCAAATACGTTTTACCATGTAGTTGGCTCTCTTTTCTTTTTACTCTTGTTTTCTTTAGCCATGCAAACTTTTTAATTTGATGAGGTCCCATTTGTTTATTCTTTCCTTTATGCCGTTTGCCTTAGGGGACATATTTGTGAAGATGTTGCTGCATGGAATGTCTGAGATTTTCCTGCTGATGTTTTCCTCTAGTATTTTTATGGTGTCACAACATATATTTAAGTCTTTTTTATCTACCTTGAATTTATTTTTGTCTATGGTGTAAGTTGGTGATTGGGTTTCATTTTTTTGAATGTAGCTGTCCAGTTCTCCCAACACCATTTGTTGAAGAGTCTATTTTTACTCCATTTTATGGTTCTTCCCCCTTTGTCAAATATTAATTGACCATAGAAACTTGGGTTTATTTCTAGACTCTCTCTTCTGTTTCATTGGTCTATGTATCTGTTCTTATATCAGTACCAGGCTGTTTTGATGACTGTGGATTTGTAATACAGTTTGATATCAGGTATTGTTATCCCTCCTACTTTGTTCATCTTTCTCAAAATTGCTGCAGCTATTAAGGGTCATTTATGGTTCCATATAAATTTCTGAAATGTTGTTTCTATATCTGTGAAATATGTCATTGGTACTTTAATAGGGATTGCATTGAATCTATAAATCTCTTTGGATAGAGTGGCCATTTTGATGATATTAATTATTCCAATCCATGAACATGGTACACACTTCCATTTGTTTGTGTCTTCCTTAATTTCTTTCTTCTGTGTTGTATAGTTTTCTGAGTACAGTACAGGACTTTTACCTCCTTGGTTAGGTTTATTCCTAGGTACTTTATTTTTCCTGTTGCTATATCAAATAGTATCCCTCCCCCCCTGATTTCTGTTTCTGATATTTCATTGATGGTGCACAAAAATGTCTTGATTTCTGAATACTGATTTTGTATCCCACTGTTTTGGCAAATTTGCTTTTTAGGTCAAGTAGTTTTTTGGTGGAGTCTATAGGATTTCTTATGTACACTGTCATGTCATCTACAAAGAATGACAGTTTTACTTTCTCCTTTCCAATTTGGATACCTTTTATTTTTTTTTCTTTTCTGATTGCTGTGGCGAGGACTTCCAATAGTAAGTTGAATAGGGGTGTTGAAAGCAGGCATCCTTGTCTTATTCCTGATCTTAGTGGGAAAGCTCTAAGTTTTGCCCATTGAGTATGAGGTTAGCTGTACGTCTCTCATATATGACCTTTATTATGTTGAGTAATGCTCCCTCTATTCCCACTTTGATAAGTGTTTATATCATAAATGGGTGCTGTACCTAATCAAATGCTTTTTCTGCATCTGTTGATATGATCACATGATGTCTGTCTTTCGTTTTATGTGATGTATTACATTTATTGATTTGTGAATATTGTACTATCCTTGCATCCCTGGGATGAATCCCACTTGATCATGGTGCATGATCTTTTTAACATATTGCTGGATGCGGTTTGTCAATATTTTGTTGAGGATTTTAGCATCTATGTTCATCAGTGATATTGGCCTGAAGTTTTCTTTCTTGTTATAGCTTTATCTGTTTTGGGGATTAGGATGATGCTGTCTTCATGAAAAGAGTTTGGGAGTCTTCCATCTTCTTGAATTTTTTAGAATAATATGTGAAGGATGAGTGTTAGCTCTTCCTTAAATGCTTTGTAAAATTCTCTTGTGAAACTGTCTGGTCCAGGACTTTTGTGTGTGGGGAGTTTTTTGATTACTGCTTCAATTTCAACAGCTGTTATTGGTCTGTTCTGGCTTTCTGCTTCTTCTTCATTGAGTTTTGGAAGATTCTGTTTTTCTAGAAATTTGTCCATTTCACCTAAGTTTTCCAATTTCTTGGCATATAGTTCTTTGTAGTAATTTCTTACAATCCTTTGTATTTCTGTGGTATCTATTGTAATCTCTCCTCTTTCATTTCTGATTGTGTTTATTTAGGTCCTCTCTCTTTTTTTGTGATGAGCCTACTTAAAGGCTTATAGATTTTGTTTATCTTTTCAAAAAACAAGCTCCTGGGTTCATTGACCCTTAGAATTGTGCTTTTAGTCTCTATGCCATTTAATTCTGCTCTAATCTTGATTATTTCCTTCTTTCTACTTGCTCTGGACTGTCTTTGTTGTTGTTCCTCAATTTCTTGTAGGTGTAGGGTTGGGTTGGTTTTCAAAATGTTTCTGTCTTTATAGGTAGGCCTGTACCACTATGAATGTCCTTCTCAGGACTGCCTTCACTGTGTCCCATAAATTTTGGATTGTTGTGAGTTCATTTTCATTTGTTTCCAGAAACTTTTTGATTTCTTCCTTAATCTCATTCTTGACCCATTCATTGTTTAATAGCATGCTATTCAATCTCCGTGAGTTTCAGTGTTTGGGTTTTTTTTTCTCCTTGAAGTTGGTTTCAAGTTTCAGTTCCTTGTGATCAGAGAAAATGCTTCATAAAAGTTCAGTTTTCTTGAATTTGTTGAGGTTTGTTTTGTGTCTTATCATGTGGTCTATCTTTGAGAATTCCATGTGCATTTGAAAAGAATGTGTACTTTGCTGCTTTGGAATGAAAGGCCCTCTATATATCAGTTAAGTCCATTTCCTCTAGGACATTGTTCAATGTGCCAATATCTTCATTGATATTTTGTTTGGACGATCTATCCATTTTTGACAGTGGGGTGTTAAAATCCCTTACTGTAATTGAGTTGCTGTCAATATCTTTCTTGAAGTTCTCCAAGATTTTCTTTATGTATTTGGGGGCTGCTATGTTGGGTGCATATATATTTACAGTGTTTATGTCTTCTTGGTGGATTCTTCCCTTGAGTATTATGAAGTGACCTTCTGGTTCTCTGTTTATGGCTCTTTTTTGGAAGTCCATTTTGTCTGATATGAGTATTGCTACTCCAGCTTCTTTTTCCTGTCCATTTGCTTGGAATGTTTGTCTTCAGCCCTTCAGTTTCAGTAGGTCTTTTATCTTGAAGTGGGTCTCTTGTAGGCAGCATATGTGTGGGTCATGATTCCTCATCTATTCAGCTATTCTATGTCTTTTGATTGATGCATTTAATCCATTTATGTTTGAGGTTATTATCGATAGGTACTTATTCATTGGTGTTTTTTCATACCTGTGTTTCTCTCACTCTCATTGTTTTTCTTCCTGTTCGTAAAGCAGATCCTTTAGCATCTCCTGCAGGGCTGGTTTGGTGGAGGTATGTTTTTTGAGGCTTCTTTTGTCTAGAAAGTTCCTTATTTGGTCTTCCATTTTAATTGAGAGCCTTGCCGGATAAAGTAGTCTTGGTTGCAGGCCTCTGGTTCTCATTACTTGGAATATTTCTTATTATTCCCTTCTGGTGTGGAACCTTTCCATTGAGAAGGCAGCTGCTAGTCTTATTGGGGCTACCTTTTATCTTCCTGTTTTTTTCTTGCTGCCATTAAGATTATCTGTCTTGGAATTTTGCCATTTTAATTATGATGTGTCTTAAGGTGGGCCTCTTTGGGTTCCTCTTGATTGGGACTCTTTGTGTTTCCTGGATTTGTGTGACTTTATCTCTCATCAAATTAGGGAAGTTTTCCTCATTACTTTTTCAAACAGGTTTTCTATCCCTTGCACTTCTTTTCCTTCTGGTGTCCCTATTATATGGATATTATTATATTTCATGTTGTCTTGCATTTTCTTTAACCCCTTTTCACTCTTTCTGAGTCTCCTTTCCTTTTCTTGCTCTTTCTGGATGTTCTTTTCTACCTTGTCCTCCAGCTTGCTGATCGGATCCTCTGCTTCATCTAGCCTGCTTTTGATTCCTTCTATTGTGTTCTTCAGTTCAGAAATTGCATCTTCATTTCCTGTTGGCCCTTGTTGATAGTTTCTATTTCCTTTTTCATGTTGATATAGTTTGCAGTGAGTTCATTGTAGTTTCCCTGTCGTTTCTGGTAATTCATTGTGAGCTCATTAAGCTTCCTGATAACTATTGCTTTGAACTCAATATCTGATAGTTGACTTGCCTATATTTTATTTAGCATTTTTTGTTTCATTTTTTTATTTTTTATTTTAATCATTGTTCAAGTACAGTTTTCTGTCCTTTACTCTGATCCCAGCCCACCCATTCTTTCTGAGGCTTCATACTTTCCTTTCATTTGGGGATTGTTTCTTTGTCTTCCCATTGTTTGTGAGACTCTTTTTGTTAGGTGCTGCTTCTTAAATTGATCTATTCTGACTCTCTGGGTTTATGGTGTGAACTTCTGTGGCAGAAGACCTGTGAGATTCAGTGGTGCAGCTCCTTGATCTCCTTAGCTCTCTGGTCTTGGGCTGTCATTTATGTTTGCTCTCTGTATGTCTTTGGGTTTTGATTGTTGTTGGGTCTTTCTCTGGTGGGTCCTCCCCTCCAGCTGATTAACTGAGGGTCACTCTGTCTACCACATGTTGTATTCTGTTGTGCATGTGTGGACAGGTTGTTTTTAAGCTGATTCTTCTGTGTGTATGAGGTTTTGAGTATTCTCTCTTGCTCTTATTCAGTTGTTTGTTCTGAGTAATTTCTGTACATTTTAGTTGTATTTCCAGATGTGTTCTTGGTTGAGGTTAGTGTTGCTTCCACTCCCTCCTTCACCTTCTTCCATTGCTATCTGTTGGTGGTTCTTTTGTTGGTGGGTTTCCTCTTCCAGCAGGAATACTGATGTTCACCGGCCACACCTACTCTTTTTTGTGATCAGTTGGAGGGAGAAGGTAAGTGGTTTAAGACAGTGTGAGTGTATTCTATGGTATTTAAAGTACCAACCCACAGAGAAGAGATAGGAGATCCTTTGGATAAGTATAGTTTTAACTGGGATATTTCACACAACTAGCCAGTTTTTAGAAGGGGCAGAAAAAAGATAGAGTCTTGTTGGGGGGAGGGAGGATTGTGATTTGGATCTAGAAAGCAGTGAGCTTGTGGGAGGTCAGAGTATAAAGTAAAGTGAGAGTAATAAATCAATACTTTAAAAAATACAGTAAAAATGAATTACTAAAAAGATAAAATAACATATTCCAAATATAGCCCACATTGTATCTTACTCTGTTCAACAGATCTAAAATTATATTTCAAAAATATACTAAGTTGAAACATAATTTAAGGAAATAATAAAAGGATTTCAAATATTACTTTGAAAGTGTTTATAGACAATTAAATGAGATTGCTATTATGCTCATAAACATTTTTCCTAATAAGAATTAAACAAATATTGAAATAGTGATTATTCACATTAAATGCCAATTCTCAGATTTTGACCAGGAACTGGAGTATCAGTATTTAAAGGTTTTAATGTAATAAGTGAGTTTACTGATTAAGTTTTTAGGTAATATATCCAGGTTAGATTGATGATAGCACTACTCACAGAGGATAACATCTATCTAGCTGCTTCTATTTTTATGTTAATAACACTCTTGGTAGACAAGAAATCAGTCTCCAATATAAAGAAGATAGTAATGGAAGAAGAGATTGTAAAGCAATTTTAGTAATCGCAGGATGTCCATTTTAGGCTTTTATTCAAAAATGAATCTAGTAACACTGTATTTTAAATCTTATTTTCAACTATTTATCAGTAGCCAATTTCAAAATTTATCCTGTAGACCATTTCTTTTTTCTTTTTATTATATTTTTTCTATTACCATTTATTCCCTTTATACTACCTTCTGCAGTCACTGCACTGTTGTCCATGTCCATGAGTCTGTTTTCCTTTTTGCTCAATCCCTCTAACCCCTAACTTACCCCACTTTAGCTGTCATCCTATTTAAATTATTTTTTGATCAAAAATAGATTTTGGATTTTAAATGCATCTGGTTTACAGTGGACATATGAATGTTAAATTATAACATCATGTAGCAAGGTTCTACTGTGTATAGTCTGTTACTGGCTCTTCCACTTGTTCATCTGCTCAGTGCACGTAGTCTATTTGCCATGGGTTTAGATCATGTAATGATGTTAAATTGCTATGAGAGTTTCTAAGTTCTTACTCTCCATTTAACTCACACCACTGTGTACCAGTGGCCAGTACCTCTCAGCTGGCTATAGGGTGCCAACATCACTCTTAGCCCAGCTCCTCATAAGTACACCTGGAGGAATAGGGATCATATTACATCCACATTTGTGTCACCCCAGCAATCAGCACCCTGTCTAGACCCAGCTAATGCTCAACAGTTTAGTTAGCAAATGAGATAAGCTATTATATATTTTTGATGTATAAAGATGAGTTCAAGTGATCCATAATCAGCAGAGGATTCATTTTAGTTCTTTTGTCATAGTGTGCATAGATTTTCTCAGATATCTACAAACCTGCCCTTTTCAATGTCCCCCAGCATGGGAGTTGCACATGCCTTTGTAAAAATGGCTAACTGGGATGACTTATAATGTGTGAAGCTCTGGATTTAATATTGTTCTTATTGCTCTGATGTTGGAACTAATTGGACTTATCTTCCACCTGATATCCTGACATAGATATTTAAACCTGTTATCTTTAAATAATGTGTGACACTATGATGTGGGGGAATAGAAACACATTAAAGTGAGAAAAGCCAAGGCTTTCCAGCAATTTTTTAAGCCCTCTGAGGCTTGGTTTCTTCATGTAAACTGAGAATAATAGTTCCTATAGTTAGAAGTACAGTGAAAATTAATTAAGCAAAATATGTAAAAAGCAAAGTTAAAAAAGATAAGGGTAAAAAAAGTAAAGGTAAGAAAGTATGTAAATTTTAAAAAGCAAAAGTCTGGAGACTTATGGTACTCAAATCATAGGGATCCTACATACTGCTTTTAGAAATGCTGTGGACACCTGATATTTTATTTAAATGCCTTTGGCAGTCTCATTTTGATGAACTGTAACTAGGACATTGAAAGTGAAAATTCACTGTTTCTTCATGAAATAAATATAAAACAAATAATTGCAAATGATATATCAATATTAACATTTACAATATTTAGAGGGACTTATAACCTAGGCAATTAGACTCAAAATTAGGAAATCAAGTGAACTCAGCTTGTTATTTTCGCCTTGTTTGTTTGTTTGACACTACTTTTCATGTTAGAATTTTTGTCTATTAATTCAGAGTGGATGTGTTGCCGAAGCTGTTGGACATCTGTGCACAGGGAGCTGGTTGTGACTCTGATAGTGTTATTACTCACCTATTAGTCTGTACTCTGCTCAGAATCAGACTTTTAACACATTTTATTTTCTAGTTCATATTTTTTGTTTTTATAATCATAAACAAAGCCGATATTTAAATAAGATGCAGATAAATTCATAGCTAAGAAATTTTTAGAAGATAATTATTTTTTATTGTAACATAATTTGAGGACAGAGTACTGAATAAATACTAAATGTCCAAAAGTAGATATGTAGTAAATAAATTATTTCATATCTATTTAGTGAAATACTATAAACTCTAAAACTGATGTTTTCAAAAAACTTAATGATGCATGAACATGCTCAGAATTAAATGTTAAGCAAAATTAGTAGAATACAGAATTAAAGGCATGGTATATGCACAATTGCTTTGCATGCATGTACAAAAATATCAAAGTTAAGTATGCCAACATATCAATGAATTTTCTTATAGAATGATGGAGTTAATGTTTTTTTAAAATTTTATTTATTTATTTTTAGAGAGGGAAGGGAGGGAGAGAAACATCAGTGTGTGGTTGCTGGGGGCTGTGGCCTGCAACCCAGGTATGTACCCTGACTAGGAATCAAACCTGTGACACTTTAGTTAGTGGCCCACCCTCAATCCACTGAGCTACACCAGCCAGGGCTGGAGTTAATGTTTCTAATTTTTTCTGTATTTGCCCTAAAAAAGGAGCCTTCTCCCATCATCTTTGCCATTACTGGGATGAAAGACAGACAATGCTCCTTTTGTTCAAAGTCAAAAGGAGATAGAGGGCCAGAGAGAAACAGGCTTGGTACTGACCCCTGGAGAATGAGAACACTCTCAGTGCAGTGATGGGTGGGATGTTATGATAACTGCTTTACACCCATGTTTCCTGTAACGTTCAGACAAATTATTCCGTGTATTTTATGTTTTTCCCCTCCCAGTAATATATACACAGAAAGGGCTATTGAAATTATGACATCTCTTATTCCTGATTCATACCTTAGAGAATTGAAAATTAAGTTAAAATATATTTTACTTATTTGTTTATTTATTTATTTTAGAAAGAGGGGAAGGGAGGGAGAAAGAGAGAAAGAGAAACATGTGTGGTTGCCTCTCACATGGCCCCCCCCACTAGGGACCTGGCCTGCAACCCAGGCATGTGCCCTGACTGGGAATCAAACCGGTGACCCTTTGGTTCACAGCCTGCACTCAATCTACTGGGCTACACCAGCCAGGGCAGGTTAAAAATATAATTAATCATTACTATGGCTGACCCCCTTTTTTAGAGTATTATATTTCAAAGTATTATACTGTCAAAAATGTATCATTTATGCCAAAATTAGAGAAGTGCTTACAAAAGTATTCCATTAGAGTATCTGTTCTCCAAATTACCAAAAATGTTTTTTATTTCTATATGATTTATATGTTACATTGTACTTTTATCAAAGTTTAAATTAAGTTTAATCTATATTAAAAGTATTGGGTTGGCCAGTTTTTTTACCCCTGTAAGATATCTCTAGTAGTGCTCAGGTGTTTTTAATTTCATTCTAAACAATTTTGTTAGATGGTATTGTGGCAGTCGTCATATTAGCATGCATTTGAAAACAAACTCATCAAAACTGGTGAATTTTTGTGTAACCATTTTAATATTGAAGATGGAAGAATATAGGCAACATTTATGGAAAAGTATACTTTATTATTTCAAAAAAGATAAAAATGTACAAAAATGCAAAAAAAGATTTGTGCAGTGTAAGGAGAAGGTGCTTCGATGATCGAATATGTCAAAAGTGGTTTACACAGTTGCATGCTGGAGGTTTCTCACTGGATAGTGCTCTACTGTAGACCAGTTGAAGTTGATAGCAATCAAACTGAGACATTAAATGAGAACAATCAATGTTATATCATGCAGGAAATAGCCAAAATGCTCAAAATATCCAAATCAATAAAGTTATTGGTGAAAATGAAAAGGATGTCTTTTATTTTACAGAAAAAACAAAACGGACTTTTTTGGTCAACTGAATACTTAAAATTATACTATGGCAACCTTATATACTAATTGCAAATATACAAACTTATTTATGTATTTATTTTTTCTGTAAAGTAGTTTTTCTATTATAAAAATGTATTCCACATAGGACATGCATGTGCAGTCTACTACATGACTTGTACTCTACAGGTTTGTAAATATCAAAGTGAATATAAACATGAGTCTATGTATAGTCTTCAGTGTGCATTTCCTTCTGAGAAAACTATAGTGAAGTATTGCAACACTTTAAGACTACTTTATACTAAGGTTATTTGATACCAAGCAGAGTTTGTTTTCTGCTTCTTTTTTAATCTTTTCTATAATTTTTTATTGTTGTTTGAATACAGTTGTCTCCATTTTCCCACCAACTTGCCCCCACCCAACCCACCCCAACCTCCCACCCTCAATCCCTTGTCCCTTTGGATTTGTCCATGAGTCCTTTATACATGTTCCTTCATAACCCTTCCCCTTCTTTCTACTGTTATCTTCCTCGCCCCTGCCCTTTGTTTACTGCCAGTTTGTTTTTTATTTCAGTGTCTCTGGTTATACTTCCCTTGCTTGTTTTGTTGATTTGGTTCCACTTAAAGATGAAATTGTATGGTAGTTGTCTTTCACCAGCTGGCTTACTTTATTTAGCATAATGCCCTTCAGTTCCATCCACACTGTTGCAAAGAATAGGGGCTCTTTCTTTCTTTTTGCTGCATAGTATTCCATTGTGTAAATGTACCACAGTTTTTTGATCCACTCATTTACTGATGGGCACTTAAACTGCTTCCAGCACTTGGCTATTGTAAATTGTGCTACTAAGAACATTGGGGTGAATAGGTTCTTTTGAATTGGTGTTTCAGGATTCTTAGGATACAGTACCAGCAGTGGAATTGCTGGGCCAAAAAACAAGTTCCATTTTTAGTTTTTTGAGGAAATTCCATACTGTTTTCCACAGTGGCTGCACCAGTCTGCATTCCCACCAACAGTGTACTAGGGTTCCCTTTTCTCCACAACCTCGCCAGTACTTGTTGTTTGTTGATTTGTTTATGATGGCCACTCAGACTGGTGTGAAGTGGTATCTCATTGTGGTTTTAATTTGCATCTCTCTGATGGCTAGCGATGTTGAGCATCTTTTCATATGTCTCTGGGCCTTCTGTATGTCCTCCTTGGAGAAATGTCTGACCAGGTCCTTGGCTCATTTTTTAATTGGGTTGTTTGTCTTCCTGGAGTGGAGTTGTGTGCATTTTTTATATACTTTGGAGGTCAAATCCTTGTGTTTGAAATTTAAATTTAAATAGTTTCCTTAAAGGAAATGTTTTTTAAGATTCCAGCTTGTTTTAAAATGTCAGTATTTATACTAAACACCAGAGAGAATACAGAAAAATATCTAGCCATAAAATTGAGTGTTAACATGTCAGCTGAAAACATTTTCAGGAAAAAAATATTTTTATGTTCTAGAAATTCAATGATTATTTAAAGTATTTAAAGGTAGTTGGAAATAGAAAATAAACATTAGGTTAGGAGAGAAAAACTTTCATGTTAAACTCTACTTTTAGAAAAGGAACCTATATTTTTTTTTAAAGAAGGAAAAATTTCTGAGTGAGAGAGGAAAGAGTTATGCTTAGAGTTTATCTACAAGCCTTACTGAGTTCCAGCTGTGTTCCCTGCACACAGTTTTGTGTATGTCAAGTGAAATGTGTTACATTTGGAAAATTTGCAGTAAAATGAATGCAAATGCCATAATAAATTCTCATGCCATAATAAATTGTACAAACTTATAATTGGTCTTGTCTTTGTGGGCCCAGGAACTAGGTTTGTCAACATGAATGTTGATTCAGTAGGCTCTTGACATTGACATCTGTCTTTCCATCAACATGTCCACTATCCTTTTATTCACTTGACAAGTATTTATTGAGAATAGCAAACATTTTCTAGATATAAAGATGAATAAATGCAATAATTTTGCTCAAGGAAATTCTGAATTTAAAGGTTCTTATTCCATTGTGCATAGTATCTTTACTCATATGTATGTGTTAAAGCAATTAAATTAGTAATCAAACAGGAAGTAGAGACAAGTGGAAAGGTACAATAAATATTTATTCTGAACTATGATGAGCTTTAATTTTCTTTTCCCCAGAATCAAAAACACATGTTGCTCTCCCTCACCATATTCACTACAATGGAGGGCATACATAAGCACATTTTGTTTTATGAAATTATTTTTATTCTTTATGCCTCTCCTTTATTTAATACACTTTTCACTTATATACATGACTAATATAGGCATAGACCACTGACATGGCTAAAAAAGTAACATATAACTATGGGACCTAAAGAATTTAGAAATTATTTACAAATTACAGACCTGAAACATTAGATAATAATTAGGCGATGCATTTGTGAAGTATTATTTTTTTTAAAAAGTACATTGGAACTGTAAGAGATCAGTTCAAGAATAATTAAAATGGTCTTTGTGGAAGAAATGAAACTCAGTTCCATTATAGAGGGCACAGGAACCTAGGAGAAGGAAAAGGATATCTTTGGGAGAACAAGTCATAGGAATTAGCATATCATATAGGTTAACTAATAAAAATGCTGTGTGTATGCATGTTTGTGTGTAAAATTAATGGTGAAAAAAGTCCATCAACTCAGTATTGGCATATACTTAGTATGTTAATACTTGCTTATTTTGCTGTACTAATTAAACTTTGATCTCTTTTAGCAGATTCACCCTTTTATTACTTCATAATTTGGATGTAAACACTTGCAATTGCTCTGATGATTGTCAACTCTTATTTTCCATAGAATTAAAATGGGAGATATTTGGTAATAGGAACTTCACTTTATATAAACAGAATTCACATTTACTTTTCAACATGTGTATTTGCATTACTTTGAAAAACCTTATTTGGGAGAGAGGATGGGTACTAATTTTGTGTTATAGATGAGTAGATATACAAAAGATTTATTTTATTTTATTTTATTTTATTTTATTTTATTTATTTTAATTGTTGTTCAAGTACAGTTTTCTGCCTTTACTCCCATCCCAGCCCATCCCCCCAGCCCTTCCCACCTCCCTCCCATTTCCAACCCCCCCCCCCCCCAGCTTTTGTCCATATGTCCTTTATACTTGTTCCTGTAAACCCTTCCCCTTTCCCCCTGAAATTCCCTGCCCTTTCCCCTCTGGTCACTGTAAGCCTGTTCTCCAATGCAAAAGGTTTTATTCATGTCTTTCCAATCAAGAGGTAATTCACTCTGACTAGAATCCAGGTCTTTCATGTTCAGTGTTGCGTAGGACACACTGAAGTGCAGAAAATGTCTGGAGTGAATGTTTTGTGTTGTAGTTGAATTAACATTTAATAATGTTTATAAATTAATTAATAAAACACATCTATGATGTAAATAAATATTAAAGCAAAGGCAGATAATAATAAAGGAAGATTTTATTTTACTTATATTGGATTGTTTGTGACTAGAATTCTTAGATGGTTTTGAGATAATGTAATTATTTTATATCATTGATTGTAACTGTAAAAAAAAGTTGTGAAGCTAACCATAATAATAAACTCATATTTACATATTAAAATTTGAATATAAACTTTGAAATTGCTTTCCTTGAGTCATGTTTTCTGTGTTTGTGTGTGCATGTATGTCGCTCTGACAGACTAATTTTACCTAATCACGTTTGTCATGTAGTTAGTTTAAATGAGCCATTGAGATATTTAGATGAAACACAATCAATAATTGCAGTTTTTACATAAGATAAATAAGCACTAAGCATGTAGGTACATTTCAGAAAATCTTTGGGTAGATGCATTGCTAGTGATAATATTTTTTATCATTAAATGGGTGAGATTCTCTACGGTAAATCATCAATGCACAAGCATTTACTCAACTGAAACTTTCCATCCTGTTCACAGTTATTTGGTGCCATGTGTTCACAGAGGCACACATAATAGTAGATCTAGGAGATCTAATTCTACTTCTTTTCTATATTTACCTTTTATTTTTGTTCCTGATGAGAATTAAATACTATTTGTATCATGCTCTAGAGATGCAAAAAACATATGAAGTTGTAATATCTGCCTTCATAAATTTATGATTAATACTCCTAATAAAAATTATGTTTGGGAGTCATCTAATAGTTGCCTGGAACCATGCTTTGCATTTTTAATTTATTACATCTAATACTTATAGTTATTTAATTTAAGTAGAGATATGTTCATATTATAAATAAGGAACCAGAGGTTTAGAGCACATAGGTGCAAGGCCACACAGCTAGAAGGTGTCAGAATTAGAATTTAAGTTCACATATTCTGTTACTTTAGGTAATAAATAAACATAGTAACTGTAAACAAATACAAATTAAGGAAAATAATATTAAGAGAAAGACAAATAATATGAAGATAAATTAATTTTTAATATGAGGTTAAGCATATGCTATATAATTAATGTAGGAAAAAATGAAACTTCTCAAACCAATTTATACAAGAACTCTGAAATAAGGTACACACAGAACTGGAATTTGAAACTTAGGGTGGACTAGAAAACATAGTATTGTGCTGGAATTCAGGAATCCTAGCTTAATAGTTGAATATTCACCTTGGGTAAACTTCATCACCTTCCAGAATCTCATATCCTTCATCTTCATAATTAGAGGGTTTGACTGAATGACACCTGAAATCTCTTCTGTTGTCTTATTTGAGAATTATCTAAATTTGGGTATTGTAGAAAAATAGACCTTAAACCCTGGTATTAGTATAATTTTGGCAATGTTATTATATCATAACACCTGGTATTAGTATATTTACAAATACTAATATCATAATGCCTGGTTTTAGTATAATTTTGAGAATGTTATTAATAATAGTACTATTAATATCAGTATTTTTGCAATTCTCTGCTATTACTTTTAAAACTAGATTCTATTCTTTTTCAACTTCTGACAGACTTGTTAAGTGACATGAGAGAAGTTGATGATTCAATTTATGTTGCTAAGGTGCAAACATTATTTTATCATCCCTAATGACAATGCACTTAATGACCTACACATCTATTTATGAGTTTAATACTAATTATGCCTTGTTTCAAATGAGAATTGAACATTTGAGACAGCATGGAAAGTATGAGAAGGAGATATTCTGGTCATGGCATCTTTTATGGAACTTCTCAGTGGAACTTTGTCCATTAATCATAAAAGTAGAGTAACAGTATGATGAACCTCCAAGTAATCATCACCTCTAAGTTTGTCAGTGATTATGAACATCTTATAAATCTTGTTTCTTACAAGGTTACAAGTATAAGTGTGGAATTCTAAGTGTTGTAACAGCTAAAGGAATAAATCTAATTCAAGCAGAGTGCAGAAATAGAACAGTTATTAGAGATGTGGTCAAAGGGAAGATTCTGTGCTGATCATAGCTCTTGTCTTGAATTGGACTAATTCTGAATGACATCATTTACCATTAAGAGTGTAAGCAAAGAAGTAAACCAGAATTATGAACTAGAAATCCTGATAAATTGCTGAAGAAAGTTAAACCTAGAGAAACAAGGAATTAAGAGAGTTGTTATTGAAATACCACTGGATATGCAAAGCCATCCTGTGAGTAAGGGGTTAGATTTATAATGTAGACTTCAGAATTAACTGAACTGGAAGTCAGTGGGAATACATGTCTGCTCTTCTAGCACAAGTCATATCTGGTGAGTGTAGGTTTACAACTTTTGGTTAGACTGGGGAGAAAGTAGTGTGTTCTCCATCCCTGCTTAGACAGGTTGGATAATCATGTGATAAAGATGCTTTAATGGCATTCATATAAAGTCAACATAAAGGTATAATTTACATTACTGGTTTAAAAACTGTTGGTTTAGGTGGGTTGGGATGGGAGTAAAAGATAGAAAATTGTACTGCAACAACAATTAAAATAAAATAAAAAAATAAAAAATAAATAAAAACTATTGGTTTAGGAAACTATTGATACATTTACCTAAAAGAGTTCCCAGGGAATGGTGTCAGCCTTCACAGAAATTTCTCTGCTTCTTTTTTCCACACAAGAAACCTCCATTATATGACATGAGGTGCTTGTCTGTTTTGACTGGTCCTGTAGAATTGCTGATTTAAAACTTAATAATTTGAAATCAGCCTCATTTTGCACTTCCAGTTAATAACGCTTTGGTATGCTTCTCTGTGCTGTCAGTACCTTTGGCAGTTTGAATGAGCTTTAATGTACCATAAAGGGGCTGTACACCTTAGCCGTTAACCTGTCACTACCATGTACTTGCAAATAGCCTCTGAAAGCAGGTAGCTTGCACCTACCTGGTCTCTGATAATATTCAACTTGTAAGTGAAAAGTTACACATATTAATTAGTTATATGTGTACATTTCCCCCTTTTAAAGGAACATGAATGTTTGTTTTGTTTTCTGACAATACCAATCATACTACTTGTTTAATTTTTCTACTGTCACCCCACATCCATGACAAAATATATTTTCTATTGTACTCCTTGGAGTTGAATGCCGTCAAAATCCTATTATATTCAAATAATTAAGACATTATTAAATCTCTAAATTAGAAAAGTGAGGGTGGACTTGTATAGCAGAAGTACTGCTTACTCTTCTTGGCTGATGCTTGGAACCATTTAGATGTATTGCTCTTTAAGGCCTTCCCAATATAGAAGCAAAAAAGCAGCCTCTCTGTATGTCAGCTGGTGTATCTAACAAGGGAAGAGTTAGACCTCTAGAAATTAGGACTGATTGACATAGTGGGCGAGTCCCCCCTTGACCTCTCTTAGTGGCCATGTCTCCACCCATTAAACTGAGGGGCTAATTTCTTTTATTCCTTCCTTCTAAAGTCATTGTGAGCATCACAAGGGATACAAGTTCTCTAAAAATTTTAAGTTATTTATACATTTTTTGTCTCTGTACTTATTGATTGAGAAATGATTTTCACTTCTTAGACTGTATAGCTATGGGCAAGTCAACTAATATTTCTGGGCATTACTTTTGTTCAAGCACCACAGTGAGAATCACAACAGCAATAATAACTAGTTGTTGGGTGTGCAGTATATGCCAGGCACTGGGCTAACTGCTTGTAATGTATATTGTTATTTAATCTTCACGAAAACCATATGAATTATATTTATGATATTCAATTTACAGTTGAAGAAACTGAACTTGGAGAGTTTAGTAATTTTTCCAGAGAGGAAAATGCAGAGCTGGAGAAAGACTTCTTAGGTTATTCAATGAAGAGAGATTAAGTGTATGAAGTTTAAGCTATGCTAGTTAAAGAAATTCTGGCGGTCTGTATGTGGAGCCATAGCTGGTATATCGAATTACAAACATGCAGACTATGACCAGCTGAATGAGAAGGCACAAGGTACCCACACTGTTCTACAGCACCAGACCTCCCCCCACAGGGAAGTGAGAACCCCGGGGTCATTTTGGTTAAAGGCTCAGTGTCAGCATGCACACAAAGCAAGTAAAGTCACAAGATTTATTACTTATAGATCCTGCATGACAGAACCAAGAAGGGGTTGGCTACAAAGAGCCTTAGGAAGAGCTGTCTTCTGCCCTAGGTCACAGAGAACTGGGTAACAAGCACCTGTAATTTATAAGGTGGTTTTGGCAGAGGTCACTAACTTCATGGGCTCAGTTCTAAGTGGTTATTTTAAAAGGAGCCCCAGGAAAAGCATATCTGGAACTCGTGGAAAGCATCCTGAACTCGGGTCCTTATGTAAATGTATGGACTCTGGGTGTGGTCAGGATTGTCACACTGAAATGCCTTTGCAACAACTCAAAATAGCTGTTTTCTCATCACAGGATCTAATGTACAACACTGTGATTATAGTTAGTAATATTGTACTGTTATACTTGAAATTCAGTAGAAGGCCAGTCTTAAGTGTTTTCACCACACACACACACACATGCACAGTAGGAATATAGTAATTTTGTGAGGTAATCAATGTGCTAATTAGTTTGTGGTGATTACTTCACAATGTATACATGTATGGAAAATATCAAGTAGTGTACCTTAAATATATACAACATTTTATTTTTCAATTATGTCTCAAAACTGGAGGGAAAGAGAAATTTTTTTTTAAATTACTTAAAAATTATTCCAAAAGAGTTTGCCTAGGTGAGATATGTGTTGGAAGAAAGTAACAGAGAATGAAACATTTATTTTTTTTAAATTCTTTTTATTATGTCCCCAAACTTTCCCTTTGTACCAGAAAACAGATTCCTGCTTTGCATTAGGAAATGTCAGTTCTGCTCCAATTCAACTGTGACTCTTCCAGGCATCTATGTTTTTTAAAAACGCTCCCTGGACTACCAAACTTATGCTCAGCCATGTTGGCCCCCCACACTACTAACCTAGGTTTTCTCAGAGCCAGGGACGTTACATTTTGTCTTTGTATTGAGTTGGCCACAAAATTTGTTTGTTTTTTGTAAGATGGCTGCAGTAGCACTTATTTGTCTTTAATTTCATTTGAAACAATTTTGTTAGATTTTATTGTGACAGCTGTTATATAAGCATGCATTAAAAAATAAAAATTGGTGAATTTTTGTGTAGCCATAATGTTGAAGATGGAAGAAAATAAGCAGCATTTTTGGCATATTATGCTTTATTATTTCAAGAAAGGTAAAAATTCAACTGAAACACACACACAAAAGATTTGTGCAGTGTATGGAGAAGGTGCTGTGACTGATCGAACATGTCAAAAGCAGTTTGTGAAATTTCATGCTGGAAACTTCTCTCTGGATGATGCTACACAGTCAGGTAGACCGGTTTAAATTGATAGCCATCAAATGAAGATATTGAGAACATTATCAATGTTTTACCCTATAGGAGGTAACCAACATATTCAAAATATCCAAATCAATCAAGTTTTTGGTGAAAAAAGTGTCTTTTATGGGAAAAAAACTAAGTAAACTTTTTGGCCAACACAATATATCCAGGATCAAAAACAATGTCTATGCATGTAGTTACTTCAACCAATGAATTAGTACTTTGGTTCCACAGACCCTCATTTTAATTAAAAAAACAGGCAAAATTGTGGTTATCTTTGCAATGTTTCCTTGCAGTCTTACATAAATATCTATAGTAGTGGATATTATTTCTCCTTTCAATGATTAAAAGAAAGGATAGCCTTCAATTTGTTTAAAGCTTAATGAAAACTAAATTATTACTAACATATCACAGGGTGTGGTATAATTACTGATGGGCAAACTCCTGTACCAAGTAACATCTGTATAATAAGAGTAATACAGTGATCCCTCACCTATTGCAGGAGTTATGTTCCAAAGACCCCCATGATAGGTGAAAATGCGAGCAGTCGTGGTGTTATATTTATTTTATTATTTATATATATATACTTAAGGCTTTATAAACCCTTCCCACACTCCTATAAACCTTTCCCACTCTCTTATTAACCTTTCCCACACTTATAAACACTTCATATGTTCTTAAACACTTTCTACACTCTGAAACCTATATAATTTTAACAACATAGAAAATTCTGTATGGGTACTCACTATTGAAGTATACTACAACTGGAATGATGAAGATCATGAATTATGTAGCTGTGCAGTACTGATGGCAATGAAGGTGGCAACGATGAGATGAATGTACTGCACAGCCAAGAAAAGCATTACAGCTCTTCTGAAGGCACCACTTCATCAGGCACTTCATCAGGTGGTGCAGTATCTTCTCCCTGGGCCATAACTTCTATTTCCGTTAAAGGCATAGGTGTAACTGATCTCTTCATCCGAGTGATGAACATAGTTATGAGGAGTTGCTGGCACTGCTTTTTATCCACAGAGGCAGCTTTTCCATGTAGAGAACCGTGCTTGAGTCCAAAGCATCTCTGAAATTTGTCAAACCAGCCCTTGCTGGCACTAAATGGGGTTGGTCTGGTGGGAGAAGCACTCACAGTCCTGCTTCTGTGCCGTCATCCTAGTCTTCATCCTCATCACCATTATGAATGTCTGCTTTCTGCAAAGCTATCATAAAGTTTCTTGGCCTTCGTCCAGATGGTGTTGGTATCTAGTGAGATATTATTCTTCCTGCAGTCATTTACCAGCAGGGCCAACACAGGCTCCATCCTCAAAAGCCTTATTGCGGGAAGCGACCACCCTCTTTGCAGTCTTGTTAAAAGGCATTGTTGCTATAGACCTAATATTCTTCTCATTTGTCTTTATGTAGTGAACAGTAGATTCACTGTTCTCATAATGGGGGCCTACAACTGCGTAGCTTTTGCCTTCCTTTAATATGTTAAGAAGTTCCACCTTTACTTTGATGGTAAGCATATTCCTCTGGTGCTTGGGTTCACTACCAGAAGCCTTAGAAGGCACCGAACATTTGGGTGGCATCGTAGGGCTTGAAATAAATTCAAACTTTTACAAAAATTTCACAAAAACATAACACCACAGAGCAATACTATGTACAGTGATCAGACATCGATGTGAAGTGGACAAAGAGAGATGCTGAATGCACAGGCACAGCGTGGGAGAGCAGACAGACTGATGCTACAGTCACTGAGCCAATCAGCACCCAGGATACAGAACACAGTGCTGTGGTTGGCCACCTTCCATTCCATCAGCCAGTGGTGTGCCATGTACAATCTCACATTGGCAAACTTGCAAAAGCAATAGTGGCATACAGCATTTCCATTGTGTACAGTATGGTATTCATCCGCTGATGAAATACATACTCTATTTTATTTTGATTTAATATTCTTTTAATATGTTTGAATTAACATTTTTAATATTTCTTATGTTTTAAATTTCTTAGGAAAAAATAATTAAAATTATAAATATTATATAAATACCTATATACTGTGAAATCCTGCAATGTAGTGAAAACTCCATGATACAGAATTTGATGTATTTTTTTAAAAACCCGAGATACAGTGAAACTGCAATAAGTGAACTGCGATATAGTGAGGGATGACTATACTGTTTCTCTATAACTGTTGGGAAAAGTTCTAAGGAGTAAAAATATTTTTTTTTCTGTTGGGAACTCTGAAATAATCATTCTTGTCATGGAACTGTATGCACTCAAGCAAACCACAACTTTGGAATAGACAAATGGTGCTGGACTCTAATGTACTGTTGGAGATATTTTGCATGCCTGTAAGGCAGTGGATTTTGCTCAAGCCCATCTTTATCTAGCTCCAGATGTGCCATAAAAGACAAAATACAACATGGAGACTTTAAAATAAGAATCATTTGCAAACTTTAAAGAGGGAAGTTTCAAATTATGGTGTAGGTTAGTTCCTTAGAAATGTACTTGACACCAAGAACTGGAAAATCCTTCAGGTATCAGCTGGGGATGATCAAAGTAGGCAGAAAGTAGGTGGGTTACTCAGAACACACCGTATCTTCATGAGTACCTATAGAATAGAGGTGGCAAACACAAGGCCCTCAGGCCGTCCACCTTGTTTTATCTGGCCCAGCACCTTTTTTCTACCCAGTGGCAGCTCTGAGCTCTTGCTTAACTGTTAAAGAGTAGCTACATTTATACAGTCCTAAAATTATATTTGGCCCTTTGAAAACAACCTCGAGACTTAAGTGGCCCCTGGTGAAAATGAGTTTGACATCCCTGCTATAGAATTTCCATGTTTATAAATTTATTTTTAGTTTTTAATACTGAGTTTATGTATGTTACTTAACTTTTTTTCCCCTTCCTTCATTTTTCAAACCTCAATGCAATGGCAGTTAATTCAAGAAAGCCAATATTGGGAGGATACTGGGAGAGATTTTAGATCCTGGGAGGTGTTCTTCAGTTAGCTATAAGGTCTTTGACAATGAGAACCATGCCGTTTATTTTTATTTTACTCCTGTAACTCCCAGCTCAGTACTCACCACCCTTTAGGTAAGTATGTATGTATGTATGTATGTATGTATGTATTTATTTATTTATTTATTTATTTATAGCTAAAATGGGTCCCTAACCATTAACTGCCACCATTCACTGTCATCATCACAAGCCCTATTGTACAATTAGAGGAGGTGAATAGTACTATTATATTTTTCAAGGTCACAAAGGCACACAGCTATATTTAAGATCAACCAAGTGATTCTTATTTTTGTTATAAATTAGCATTAATATATCACCAGCTTTTCTGACCTTCTATGATGAAAATTTCTGATTATAGATTTATTGATTCCTTGCCATCTAAAAGGTCAAGTTTAAAGGAAGAGGACACAAACAGTGATTGGGAGTCAGTGCCTGGGATTTTGCTGAGAAGTGACGCTTGATAATAGAATTATCTGATTTGTTGCCCAAAGACATCTATAATGCTTAAGATGACTGTTTACTCTTAGTCTTTCTAATCTGTCATCTTCTCCCTTAGTAATATCATCTTTTGACTAATCTGTATATTCTAAGCGTCCTGTTAGAATGAGGCCATGACTGTTCTCCTTAAAGAGTTGTTTGTTATTTTATACTTGTTATTCTTTGTTATTGAACAAATTAAATTAATGTGTTTTTGAAAATCAAAAGTTTACAACGTTTGTCCAAATGAGTATGGCAATATTACAGTATTTTGCCATGTATAATGTGCACCCAATGTTTTGGCTCAAACTTTCAGGACAAAAATCCTTTGTTTTAATTTTTTAACTCAAAGTTTTACTTATTGGTATTTAGATACTTGTTTTTTGTATTATCAAGGAATTTTAGCATTTATTTTTGTACTTGTTATGGTACAATAAATTTTATGTAATAAATAATTACAAAACACAAGAACAGATACAAATTATTTCAGGTACTACCCATATGTAATGTGCATTCCTATTTTTCCCTCAAAAATGTAAGTCAAAAAAGTATACATTATACATGGCAAAATATGGTATTATGATTTTTAACTCAATTTTTTGAGTCACATAGGCCCTACTTATTAATATTTTTAACAAAATTTGAGCTGTGTTTGATCATTTTGTCATTTTAATGTATTCTATACCTTTTGCTTCTATAGCATGCCTGCCATGTGAATTCTGTTTAGATTTTCAAGATGAACTCTCAAGTTGAACTCTTCCTGTCCCTCAAACACTTTGCTGGTAATTTGAATATATTTCAATCAGATGGCAAAAGTGGTCTCTTAGATTAACTCTCATGAAAATATTTCCAGACTCATCTTCTTAAATACAACAAACCAAGCTTTTTTGTGTGTGAAAATACATGAATGTAGAGCTCTTCCATCAAACACTATTTAAAGATGAATGGTTTAGAAACTAATTTAACTTATCATATTCCTTTTCCTTTTCTTAATGATTTTCAGTGCTATAGGTTGTTTTGCTGTTTTTTATAGCATTTTGCTGTTGTGACTGCATAAACCTATTCAGACTTAATTAATGTTTTTTTCTTTCTGAGTGTTATTTTGCTGAATATTATTATTTGGACACAGATCCAAACTTACTAAGATTGTGTGATTCTCATAGTGGAAGAGAAAAGTACTAAAGAGGGAATAATTCTGATATTCAAATATTTTAAGAAATACCATTTGAAAACAGGTACATTTTGATTTTGCCTAGCATCAATGGAGAAAAATTATAGGAAACCATATTTCACCCTAATAAATTAAAAAAAAACATTTAAACAGACAGGGTGATAGAATGATTAAGTAATGTTACTACTTTCCACAAATTTCTTCAAATTATGAGTGGATGCTTACAAGAAATATTGTACAAGAAGTTCTTGAACAGGATGCATGTTGGGTCTTGATTTCCGTATGGCTCTAACAATGGCCCTATCATAATTTATGCTAACTTTTTCTAATGCTTATTTCCTTGTAATATAACTAGTTTTTAAAGTCTTTGAAAATTCATGTGGTTAAGAATATAAAATTGGGATCTTGCATTATGAAAATATTTTTCATTAATGCATGTAATTTTTATCATTTAAATTATGGAGCTATATAAATTAGGGAAATGTTATTCTCAACATGAATTATGGAAGAAAAACCATTGAATTAAAGACTTTAGAAAGAAGAAAGACAGTGCATGTAAGATCTTTGGATTTAGAAATATGAACAATCATTTTCTGGTGGTAGTTTTTGAAAATTGAAATTCTTGTTTTGCTATTTCTTTAGCTTCTGGGTATTACTTAAGACAGTGAATGACAAGGTAATCATACCCTTCAGAAGTAAGAAAATCTCTGCAGGCTTTATAGCACCTACTTGATTTCAGTAAGTGTAAAAGGTTTTGTAATTTTGTAGTATTCCACATTCAATGTAAAGACAAGATTGATTCTGCTGTGAGCTCAGCAGGATGAAACTCTTAGCAAGTATGAAACCCTCTTAACTGGCCCACATCCTTTCAGTAGTATTAACTATCACACAGCCAGAGGGCATTAGTTGTGAATACTGGTTATTGACTCAACTCTGAACCAGAGGAAAAAGTTGTTAATAAATGCTGATCAGAAACTAGATTAGTTGATGAGTCCCTGGAGTTTATAATCTGGCATATGAAGTAAATATACAACCATTATTGAAGTCAAAGTAATTAGGCTTGTATGGGAATCCTAGCTTAGACCTTTACTTTGACCTTATGCCAATTATTTAATGTAGACTAAGTAGTAGAGATATAAACACAAGAAACACATAGTATCTTCCTGCCCTCAATAAATGTATGATCAACAGAATTGTTGGTGGTCAATTTATTGATATTAAAATATTTGACCTGTACTATAGATAAATAAAAATGCATTGATAGGGGTAGTACAGTCAGCCCTTGTTGCCTGATTATTTAAGGAGAACAGGGAAAGCTTCCTGGAGGGTGGAACAACTTAGCTAAAACCAGAAGGAAAAGCAGAAGTGACTCTTTTTTTAAAAAAAAAAGTATTTGTTGTATTTTTTTCCATTGCCATTTATCCCCCTTACATTCTCTTCCACTTCCACTCACCCCTCTCCTCCCCCACCCCACAATCACCACACTGTTGTCCTTAGTAAATATTTGAGGGCTTGTCCCTTTGTGTCAAACACTCAGATAATAACAATGTAAATTAACTATGTAGTTTAGTAGGACCATCCAATGAAATAGGAAATATTATTATTTCTCCATCTGCAGATGAGAACACAGATGTTTGGGAGGTGATACAAAATCATTGATTACATGTAGCAATATTCAGCTGAGAGTCAAAATGTTAATGCTGTCAGTCCCTGGGCAATACTGGGCAGAATGTTAGACAAATGAACTTACAAGTCTTTCCTATAAAGGTCATATTAAAGTTAAGTAAATGGATTAAAAATTCTAATCAATAATAGAATGAGGGAGAAAGAGATCTGAGTGTTGTGCCAGGGAACTCCCTGCCATAGTTTATAAGAATAGGAAAAAGGAGCAAGAAAAATAAGTGAAGACATTAGAAATAGGAAGAATGTTACAAAAACATGTCATCAAAAGGGTAACTTGAAATTATCGTGGATATAGCACTTTGTGCATATATCCTACTAGGAAATACTTAGTTACTTAGTAAATACTAGTTACTGGTGCATATATTTACTAGTAGCACTATTTACTAGTAAATAGTACTATGCACTACTATTTACTTACTAGTACTTACTAGTAGTATTTCATAGAAGAAATTCATTACACTGTTGAGGGAAAATGCTGAAAATACGTCATTGGTGGGTGAATGTTGAGAGAGGGAGTAAATGCAGGAAGGGAAGGTGTTCTTGCTGAAGACATACTGGTGGAGGTGTCAGAGGACATGCAAAATACATACTTCTTTGTTTGCTTGTTTGTGTGCAGATTGAAGACTTCTAAAGAAAATTGCTTGTCTTTTGTTACTCGTATACAATTTTGTCCTAATTTTTTGACATTTGAGGAATGGGGATGTTTTGCCTACAATATAAATTCTGAATTTAAACATACAATATGTGAATTTTTTGTATGAGCACATAAAAGTATTTTGAGTTTATCCTTAGTGTTAGGAAAAGGTGTGGTTTCTCAGTATTCCTTTTAAGAATCAGTAAGAATGCCAGTAAAGACTGGCATTCAGAATATTACTAGGGTGATAGCCTATCACGTTTTTTTCTCTGCTTTCTATTTTTTTTCTAGCTTTGCTCTTTCAGACTGACATTCAGCACCTGAATTTCTGTAATGAGCTCTCATTGGTTATAATGGTCTTATTTCCATTCTATCTCTGTGAGTTTCATATTATTAGATCTCTTCTTCCATTTAAATTCTTTTGAATGAAGAAAAGGTATGAAGTAAAATTATGGATATTTCACTGTCAAGCAGAGTGTGGGTTAGATGTAAAAAAAAAAAAAGTATGAGCTACCCCTGGCTAGTGTGGCTCAGTGGATTGAGCATGGGACTATGAAGCAAAGCATCTCTAATTCGATTCCCAGTCAGGGCATATGTCTGGGTTGCAAGCGAGGTTCCCAGTAGGGGGCACTTAGGAGGCAACCACACACTGATGTTTCTCTCCCTCTCTTTCTCCTTCCCTTCTCCTTCCTCTAAAAATAAATAAAATCTTAAAAACAAGTATGAGCTGTAATAGTTTATGTCCCACTTTCACTTTCTGTCCACATTTATCCCCACCCATTCAATTATACTTTTAAAGGGGACAATAGAAAATAATTGAGAAGTAAAGAGAATAAAGGCAAAAATGTTGAAAAATCAACAATATAAGTTTCCATCATAAGAAATGATAAGGAGGCCAATTTAAATTCCCCCCAAAATCTGAAGAAATAATAATATGAAACAGAGCATAAATGAATAAAATTAAAAATAGGAAATTAATATAAAAACTAACAAAACCAAAGGTGCTCATATGAAAACACCAATAAAATAGATAATCCTCCATCCAGGCTAAGAATAAGTGAGAGAGGAGACAAATCACTAATAACAAATTGAAGAGATGCATCACTATAGATTTGATGGTCATTAAAAAGATAATACAGGGAAACAAGGAACAACTTTTTGCCCACAAATTTGATAACACAGGTGAAATAAACTAATTCCTTGAAAGACACAATCTGACAAAACTCACAGATTAAGATACAAGCAATCTAGATAAGGTCTATTTGAAAGAAATTTAATTAATATTTAATAATCTCCAAATCAAAAAGAAAACAACCACAGGCCTACTGAATTTTACCAAATTAAAGGCCAGATTATATCAATTCTTTATAATCCCTTTCAGAGGATAGAGGCAGAAGGAGTACTTCATGATTTATTCCTTGAGCCTGGCATTACCCTAATACCAAAGCCAGACAAAGGCATTATAAGAAAAGAAAACTACACACCAATATCTTTTATGAACATAAATGGAAAAATCCTCAACAAAACATTAACAAGTCAAATGCAACAATATATAAAAAGAATAATATATCGTGACCAAGTGGAATTTCTACCAGGGATGCAAGACTAGACTGAATTAATGTAATCCATCACATCAATAGGCTACAAAAGAAAAATCACGTAAGAATATCAATAGGCACAGAAAAAGCATTTCACAAAAATCCAACACCCATTCATGATAATGCTCAGTAAACTAGTAATAGAAGGAGAATTCCTCAAGTTGATTTTTAAAATATCTTTTTAAAAAACCTATAGCTAAAATGATACTTAATGGTGTGAAACTAGAAGCTTTCTCACAAAGATAGTGAACAAGGCTAGGATGTCTCCTATCACCACTCCTTTAAAAGTTTTTTTTTGGAGAGAGGAGAAAGGAGGGACATGAATCCTAATGAGTATTAGGATTTATTAAATTTATTTTGAAACGTTTGTCATAATGTGGAATAATTTGTGGTTACACAATTTATATACATTATATTTATTACTAAAAATCTCTTAGAAGATTAATTGTATTAGTTAAACTTTATAAAGGAGGCAAGAGTAATTGATATACTATTAATTAAAAGAATCATGTGAGCAAGATAAGCAGGCTTCTTTGTCTTTTCTGCCTCAAGTAAAAGTAGAAAATTCTGTTTCACATATTTTAATATATTTTTACCAATCAATAAATCTTTATTGATTACATTTTAAGTTCTCAAAAATGCTATGTAAGGATACAAAAATGTGAAGAGCACTGTACAGATTCTTTAAAAAGTTTCAAATGCACTTGCAGATCATATATATGTATACATATATGTATATGTGTATACACATGTTAACATATGCACACATTTGTGAATGCGTATGCACACATGTGTGTATGCATTTGCACACACATGCATATCTTGATATATAACACACATATAATATATAATATACATATTATATATCTTTATTTTCATTTTAATGAAAAATTCTACTTCTTACAGGAACATAAAGTATAATTTTAAAAGGTTTAAATTCACCTGTAGGCCAATATAAATATAGGTATATTTATGTTCTTTTTATTACAAAACATTTTTAAGTTATGAAGAAGTAGAAATAAGAGTATAGTGAAATTTCTTCAGTCCATAAGTTTTGTACTTACATTCATTGCACCTCTTTGCCTGCTCACCTCTGCACTCTGCTGAGGGAGGCTGACTCTCTACTGTGGCTTTTTGCATCCTAGGACTATCCTTCTTGATTCTAGTGGTGGGAGGCTGCATGGGAGACAAAAGGGATGGGATAAGAGAACCCCAGGAGGGCCCCTCCTTCATACCTTTGGCTTTAGATATGTTAACACATTGTCATATTTGCTTCATTAACTTTTTTCTTAAATAGTTTAAAATAAGTCACTGACATGCTATTTTACCTATAAATACCTCAGTGTGCATCTGGAAAGAAAAGACATTTCCTCATAACTGAACCATCATTATCACATCTACTCAAATTAGCAGTAATCTCATAATGCCCTTATTTTAGTTTTTAATATCCCTAATTGTCCTAAAGTGTCCTTGATAATTGATATGTTTGAACCATGCACCAATGAAGATTTTCACATTTTAGCATATCTTATATGACACTTGGGGCATATCAATACTAAAATTATGTATTTTTAAATCTGAATTTAAAGCTTAACTAGATGTTTCATGGTTTTATTTGATGAATCTAGCAGTCATAGTGGCATTTCATTTGGTTATTATGTTTTTATCATGACAGACATTTAGCAAGCTCTGGTTAAGTTGCCAGCAGTAAGTAGAATGAGATAGTCAAGTTTTTGTGAACTTTACATTATATAATTGAGGATGGTAAAGTCAATAAAGAGGTAAATGAATAAGATGTTGATAAAGGCCAGGGACACTAAGGATGACTTCTCTAAGGAAGCAGATGGACCTGGCAATGAAATAATGCAGACATCCATACATTTGGAAATATTAAGACATGTTGTTTTAAGAAGAAAGGATTAAAGATTTAAACTTTCTAAGATGGGAGTAAATGTAATTTTTTTTGAAGACTGAAATGTGGTATTAGTCTCTGGGGTGTCTTGAGAGTATTTTGAGACAAAATGAAAGAGGTAGATAGGTTTCATGTTATTTAACAGTTTTTATGCTGTGGAATGACATTTGGATTTTAAGTATGAAGAGAAGCTTTAATGTAACATAACAGCATGAAATTATTTCCTGTGCAAAGATATCAGTTTGACTTCAGAAGATTGTCTGAGGGCAAGGGTAGAATTTTGGACTGGTTAGCAGAAGGTAATTGTGGTAGATCAGGTAGGAGATATAAACAGTGCAGGAGTTCCAGCGAAGGTGGAGAAGCAGGAAGAAATGCTTTGCTTCCTAGCACAACCAAAGGAAGAATAACAACCAATTTAAAAACAAAAAGCAACCAGAACAGTCAGCAAATCAAACTGTGTGGAACTCTGACAACCAAGGAGTTAAGAAAACATTCATACTGACCAGGGGGAGAGATGGAGATGGGCAGCCAGGCAGAGAGGATATACAGTTAGGCAGCGGACCACATGAGCAAGGCATGGGGCTGGCTGACTAGGAAACTAAAGATTCAAAACCTCTGGCTGTATAACCCCCCTGTAGGGCTTGGGAAGGTGGGAGAAACTCTCAGTCTCACTGAAGAGTCCATTGGACAAGTTCATAGGATCCTAGAATGTACACAGAGCCACCCACCTGAGAATCAGCACCTGAAAGGGCACAATCTGCTTGGGAAGTGAACCAAATGACAGAAAGTGGGGCTAGAGCCAAGCAAGCAGCATTGTTCTCTCTCTGACCCCTCCCCCACCTATAGCACTACAACAACATGGGTTGCCCCGCCCTGGCAAATACCTAAAGCTCCACCTGTTACAAAGTAATAGATGCACTGAGACAAAGAAATATGGCCCAAGTGAAATAACATATCAAAACTCCAGAAAAAGAATTAAATGTTGAGGAGATGGATGACCTATCCAATGCAGAGTTCAAAACACTGGTAATCAGGATGCTCACAGAAATAATTGAGTTCCATTGAAAAATTAAGGAATAAATGAAGGCTATGCAAAGTGAAATAAAGGAAAATATACAGGGAAACAACAGTGAAAGCAAGGGAACCAGGACTTAAATCAACAATTTGGAACAAAAGGAAGAAACAAACATCCAGCTAGAATAGAATGAATAAACAAGAATTCAAAAAAAAAAAAAGAGGAGTGTCTTAGGAACCTCTGGGACAACTTTAAATATTCCAACATCTGAATCACAGGGGTAATAGAAGGAGAACAGGAAGAGCAAGATATTGAAAATTTATTTGAACAAATAATGAAGGAGAACTTCCCCAATCTGGTGAAGGAAATGGACATCCAGGAAGTCCAGGAATCTCAGAGCATCCCAAAGAAATTATACCCAAGAAGGAACACACCAAGGCACATCATAATTACATTACCCAAGATCAAGGATAAAGAGAATCTTAAAAGGAGCAAGAGAAGAGGAGACAATTACCTGCAAAGGAGTGCCCATCAGACTGTCAGCAGATTTCTCAAAAGAGTCCTTGTAGGCAAGAAGGGACTGGAAAGAAGTATTCAAAGTCATGAAAGGCAAGGACCTATATCCAAGATTACTCTATCCAGCAAAGCTATCATTGAGAATGGAAGGGCAGATAAAATGTTTCCCAGATAAGGTCAAGTTAAGGAGTTCATCATTACCAAGCCCATATTACATAAAATGTTAAAGGGACTTATCTAAGAAGAAGAAGATCAAAAACTATGAACAGTGAAAGGACAATAAACTCACAACTATCAACAACTGAACCTAAAAAACAAAAACAAAAGTAAGCAAACAACTAGACCAGGAACAGAATCTCAGAAATGGAGATCACATAGAAGTTTATCATTGGGGCATGGGAGGGGGAGAATGGAGGGAAAAGGTACAGGGATTAGGAAGCGTAATTGGTTCAGAAAATAGATGAGGGAGTTGAAGAATAGTACAGGAAGTAGAGAAGCCAAAGAACTTATAGATACAACCCATGGTCCTGAACTAAGGGGGGGAATGCTGGAGGGTGGGGTGCTTCAGGGAAGGGGGGGATAAAGGGGAGAAAAATATTGGACAACTGTAATAGCATAATGAGTAAAACATACTTTAAAAAATTGTTCGGACTAGAGCTGTAGCTGTGGAAACACAGATGGGCACCTATTCTGACAACTGCTTGAACTCATACTTTATGACCCTCTAGGATAATTCAGATAGCTCTGCTTGCTTCTTTCTTCACACGTCCAATAGTGTCTTGAGTGAACAAATGCCACAGCATATAACAGGCTGAAGTTACTGGTTATGTTGTTTTCTTGCCTACCACACTGTAAACCACTTGAGGACAGAAAGAAAATGTGTTATTTACATCATCATGTTCATATTTAGTGCTGAAACATTTTGTGGAGAATTAATTTAATGGCCATTTGCTTCACATTCCATAAATGTTTTTCAAAGAATTTGGCTTCTGTAATTCTGTTAATTAATAACCAAACTATATATGATATATGTAATCATGGAAGTTTTATATGATATTATTATAAGATAATACATATTATATACCTCACCCAATATATATAATATTATATGTAAGGCAAATTGTATGCTATGAATTGTTATATATCATATATATGTTATATGTAATATATAATTATGCTATAGTAACTTTAATGCTTTTTTTTAACCCTTGACTGTTTGTAAGCAACTTGGGGTCACACCAGAAGTAATCAAACACATATGTTTTCAGCCTCTTGAGAGAAACCAGATAGAAGTTTCTCAATTTTCCTTTACCCAGTCGTAGGACTGATGTACAATCACATCTTTTTTTCTTTCTCCTTCTTTGCAATCAAGGCCACTCCTTGACTTACTACAACTCTTATTAGTGCTATCATCTCTAAAAATTATAATTTGAGTACTCATACTGGGATTGACTCCAAGAAAATCACTTTATTTATTTTAGCCATGTTATAGATAGAGAAACAGAGACCCAGTGATTTAAAATAACATGCAAGGGACTAGGCAAGGAACATGTATGAGTGACCCATGGGCATAGACAGCAGAGTGGGGACTGACTGTGGGAGTGGGGGTGGGATGCACTGAGCAGAGGAGGGCAAAGGGGGTAAAATTGGGACAACTGTAATAGAATAACAAAATATTAATAAAAATAAATAAAATAACATGCAAGAAGACACAAAGGGAATTTATTGGGAGGATAATTCTTTTTCTTGGTAATTCACACATGTAACCCAAGAACACACAATGATAGTATTATAAACTACTGCCCCAACTATAATTAATGGATACTTACAATGCAATAGGAATATATTTCATTTGTGCTATTTATAATTTATGTAAGTTATTTGGTTAATCTTAAAATTGTTCTCTTATTTTCCAAGTTACATCATTTATATCTGAAATATTCCTGAAATTTGGCTTTAGTCTCAGCCCATCTACTACTTGCTGCAGTTTCATGCATTTCATCTTTTATTTCTGCAGTTTGTGATATATTAACTTACATGCTTAAATGTCTGTTTATATACCATCTTATTTTTGAGTAGAAATGTATCTTGAAATCAGGAGAGAAAATCATTTTAACACAATGCTATCTAAATTCTTAATGTAAATTCTCAAATGATTTTCTTAAGTGGCTGAATTTACCAGATAAACTGTGAATGAAAAGAAGTGTATAAATCTCAGGAAAGAAGTAGATTTAAAATTAATACTTTTAAGAAACTAAAAGCAAATGGACTTTCAGTTATGACAGCATGAAGATGTCAAATTCTCAAAAGAAACAAGTATAATGTTAAAAAATTGTCAAAAATAAAACATTTCAGGGTACTGGATGCCAACCAAAATCAGACAACAGATTAATAAGAATTTACTCTTGTAATAAATGCAAGAGCTGCAGTTAGAAGACTAAAAATCTGTGGCCATCTTGCCTGGGTGACTCATCTTTATTCCACATCCCGAAAGTATCAGCAGTTGTTTTTACAGTTGGCATTGAAACCAACAGCTTTAAGGTCATAGCGAACTAACTCAGTTTGCAGAAATAAGTGAAAACCTTTGGTTTTAGCAAAAGTGAACATTGATGGCAACAAATGAAAAAAGAAAACTGACAGCTTTGTTACCCCACATTTTTTAACGAGAGAAAGAGAGAGCAACTTCTCATACTTTGTCAAAATGACTGTCATTTTTTAACTGGGCTAATATGATAATCTGACTTTTCAAATAAATTAAACAAATCATGGTAAAACTAAAACACAGTAATTATGATAATTTTAAATATAACAATATTTTTTCCCAACATTGTATTCTGAAATGTTCAAACATATTGAAAATTGAAAGGTACAAGGAATACTATACCTACTGTCAACTATAAAAATTAACCATGTTTCTCCATATTTGCTTGTTGATATATACAATATTTTTCTGTAGTATTTAAAATTAAGTTGGAGACATCATAGCATAACTTTCTTAAATAATTTACATGAACTGTATTCAAAATTTACACATTATATAAGTTTTCTTGCTTTCTCCTTTAATCAAGAACAGTCTTCCCTGCTTAGTTATTTGTTTATTTGTTTATTTATTTATTGCTTATTTTTTATAGTAACCTGAGTAATTGTTCTTGAGAATGTTCTCTGTTATAGGTTTAATTTATTCTCATTTTTGTTCTTTGCTTTGTTCCCATATCTCCTAAAAATGTGTGTACTTGAAGTTAGGTTTAAGGACATAATTGTTTTTGAATTATTCTTGGTTTTGGTAAGAATAATTCAGAGTTTACAGACTTCATTTTGTAGCATATCAAAAGTACTTATCAGGTGATTCATTTATTAAGGATGATGAGTTTGATCATTTGATTAAGAGAGTGATCCACAGATCTCTCCATTGGAAAGAATATTCTTTTGCAATTAGTAAGCCATCTCTCAAGTGGCAGTTTACTTTAGTACTATGTTGTTCTCCCACAACCTTTCATCTAAGGCACAGGTGGCAAACACGAGGCCCGTGGGTTGAATCCAGCCCTCCACCTTGTTTTATCTGGCCCAGCACCTTGTTTCTACCTGGGGGCAGTGCAAAGCTCTTGCTTAACTGTTAAGGAGTAGTTACATGTATACAGTCCTAAAAGTACATTTGGCCCTTTGAAGGCAACCAGGAAGCTGATGTGGCCCCTGGTGAAAATGAGTTTGACACCGCTGATCTAAGGGTTTTAGAATATAGTTTGCATATATTTGCAACATATACACAAGCCAATTTGTTTAAAGATTTTATTTATTTATTTATTTGTTTGTTTGTTTATTTATTTATTTATTTTTAGAGAGAGGAGAAAGAGAAAGAGAGGGAGAGAAACATCAGTGTGTGGTTGCCTCTAGTGTACCCTCTACTGGGGACCAGGAGGCTACCTAGTCATTTGCCCTGACTGAGAGTCCAACCAGTGACCCTTTGGTTCATAGGCCTGCACTTAATCCACTGAGCTACACTAGCCAGGGAGCTAATTTTTAATTTGAGTTACAAATAGTAATTGTTTTCATATTCTAATAATCATATTATATTTATTACCTGTCATTTTTTTAAATGAGCTTTTCCTCAACAGATGACAATAAACACATTTCCCTTTAAAAATAACAGGAAAAACTTCATCCTCTCCTTTTTCTGTAATTGGAGTGTATAATAATTAAAAATGGGTCTCTCTCTCTCCTTCACCATTTTTCTCCCTTCCTTTCTTCCTCTATCCTTCTCTCTGGATATTTGATGTTTTACTATCATCCACAGTGCCAGGCTCACAAAGAGTTAGCCCTTTCTCAAAAAT
Organism: Phyllostomus hastatus; assembly: GCF_019186645.2. Classification (NCBI taxonomy): domain Eukaryota; kingdom Metazoa; phylum Chordata; class Mammalia; order Chiroptera; family Phyllostomidae; genus Phyllostomus; species Phyllostomus hastatus. Next base: position 6,970,507 of record NW_025334038.1, on the reverse strand, counting down.
TCCTGGTTGCTTTTAGTAGGGGATAGGAAGGAACATTTAAAAAACAAGACATAGAGAGATATCAAGAAGAAAACATATGCAGTAAAAATTTATACATTGCTTATAGCATTATTTTTTCTGATGTATCTTCTCAGGCAAGGGAAACATAAAGAAAATAAACAATAGGACTACATTAAACTAAAAAGTTTTTGCACAGCAAAGAAAACCATCAACATAATTAAAAGCCAACCAACTGCATGGGAGACCATGTTCACTGATACATCTGATAAAGCATCAATATCCAAAATTTATAAAGAATTTATAAAACTTAACACCAAACATAATCCAGTAAAAAATGGGGTAAAGGACCTGAATAGACACTTCTCTAAGGAGGACATACAGATGGCGAATAGACACATGAAAAATTCTCAACATCACTAATCATCACAGAGATGCAAATGAAATCCACAATGAGGTAGTGCCTCACACCAGTCAGAATGTCTATCATCAATAGATCGACAACAAACAAGTGCTGGTGAGGATGTGAAGAAAGGAGAATGCTTGTACACTGTTGGTGGGAATGTAGACTGGTGCAGCCACCGTGGAAAGCAGTATGGAGTTAACTCAAAAAGTTAAAAATGGAACAGACTTACAACCCAGCAATTTCACATCTGGGAATTTATCTGAGGAAAACAGAAACACTGATTCAGTAGACTATATTCACCCCTATGTTCATTGCAACATTATTTACAATTACCAAGATTTGGAAGCAGCCCAAGTGTCCATCTGTAGATGAGTGGATAAAACAGTTATGGTACATTTGCACAATGGAATACTGTCCCAACATAAAAAAGAAGAAAATTTTACCCTTTGTGACAGCATGGATGGAACTGGAGAATATTATGCTAAGTGAAATAAGCCAGTCAGGGAAATATAAGTACAATATGATTTCAGTCATATGTGGAAGCTAATGCACAAACTCAACTATCTAGAAAAATAGAGACAGAGTTGTGGATAGAGACCAGGCTGACAGCTCTGGGATGGGGTTGGGGGTGGAGGGATGAGCAAAAAAGAATAAGAACTCATGGGCATGGACAACAGTGTAGTGATTTTGGTGGGGGTGTGTGGAAGAGGGCATGGGGATAAATAGCAATGAAAATTTACAATAAAAATGAATTATTAAAAATAAATAGCCCTGGCAGGTGTGGTTTAGTAAACTGAATGCCTCCCTGAAAACCACAGGGTTGCTGTTCTATCGCCAGTCTAGGTCACTGGGTTGCAGGCCAGATCCCCAGTGAGGATCTCATGAGAGGCAACCACCCACTGATGTTTCTCTCCTTCTCTTTCTCTCCCCCTAAAAATAAATAAATAAAATCTTTAAAAACAAATAAATAATCTGTAAGTTAATAACAATAGTTAATATCCACACTTCAACTTATTACAGTTTTGCTTAAATCTATGTTCCCTCATTATATTTAGTTATATCTTGCTACTCCCTTTTAATCAAGAACTGTCTTCCTTGCCCACTTATTTACTTACTTCCTTGGGGTTTTTGTGTAGTAACAAAAACAAACAAATAATACACATTTTGTATGCATATTTTTTACATTGAAAACTTTGGTTCCTAAAGAATTAACATATTTACTCATATTTTTAATCCTATGACATTCATGCCAGCTTCAAAATTGCGATACAATATAGTAATCACAATAAATCTCTTAGTGTAATACAGCACTTTTTGTAGTTCTTTTTGGCCTCAGAATATAAGAATGCAAGTAAGTTCAGTGAGTACTCTTGCTCAAAAGTCAATTAAACAGTTGTGGCTGTTGTGGCTCAGTAGATTGAGTGCCTGCCTGGGAACCAGAGAATAGCTGGCTAGATTCCCAGTCAGGGCACACGCCTGAGTTATGGGCCAGATCCCCCATAGAGGGTGCACAAGAATCAACCACACATTGATATTTTTCCCTTTCTTTACTTCCTTCCCCTCTCTCTAAAAATAAATATTTTTAAAAAGTCAATTAAATAAATCATTTTTATCAGTGGCCACATTAACATTTTGATATAGAATTGGGCTAATTTGTATTTAATTTTTTTCAAAAATATTTTTTTATTTATTTATTTTTAGAGAGAGAGGGGAAGAGAGTGAGAAAGAGAGGGAGAGAAACAGCAGTGTATGGTTGCCTCTTATGTGGCCTGAACTGGGGACCTTGCCCTCAGCTCCAGCATGTGCCCTGACTGAGAATTGAATTGGTAACCCTTTGGTTTGCAGGCCTGCACTCAGTCCACTGAGCCACACCAGCCAGGGCCTAATTTGTCTTTCATCTTATAAGTTTACTTATTTTTATTTAATTATTTTCATTTTAATTTATATGACTTTTACATGTTTCAAATTTTAAAGACTATATTAAATTAAAAAAATAAATGCAAAAAAGATTCATTTAATTATATTTTGTGTCAAATGATAGCTCCTGTGAATTCTCCTAACAAAAGGTGGTTGATTGGAAAATGTTGTGAGCATTCTCACTGTGGTAAAGGAATGCATTACCTTGACAGAATGTTAATAGAGTCTTGGAAAAGGGAGAATGAAATCAGGATACCAGCAGTCAAATAGTGATATCATGAAAATGTAGACAGGAAGCTGTGTGGGGATAGATAGTTTTGCTTCTCACCATCCACTCTATTCTTCCCTGATTCCTGTAGGTTATAATTTTTAGTAGTGTCTAAACTATCCATAAAACATTTATTATATTTTTAAATGCAGGATTAGCATTACTTTTTGATATTCACTAAGGCTCACCACACATTTGCCTGAGCACCTACTATAAACCATGCATGGTGTGGGCCTTAAGAGTCAAAACTGATTTAAGAAGAAAACCTGGCCTCTTGTTCCAAATACAAACTCATTTTAAGTTGCAAATTAGATTTCCAAAGGCACATAAATTGAATGATAGGATTTGTCAGGGACTGGTAAGGATTTGGTAAGAGATGGAAGCATCTGCCTACACTGTTCACATTTAAGTCAGTGTAAGAGCTGCTGCTTGCTTGATCAAATGACTACTTGTAACACTTTATCAGTACACTGGAAAAGTTAAAAAGGATTATGTATAATATTTATTGGGTTGGCCAAAGTGTTTGCTTAGTTTTCTTCCTAAAATAAAAGACACGTTTTTAATTTTTACCAATAACTTTATTGATTTGGATATTTTAAGTATGTTGGCTATCTATTGCATTGTATAACATTGCTTACTTTCATTCGATGTCTCAATTTGATCACTATCAACTTTTAACTGGTCTACCTGACCGTGGAGCATTGTCCAGTGAGAAATCTCCAGTACAAAATTACCCAAACCACCTTTGACACATTCATTCAGTTACAGTACCTTCTCTATACACTGCAGCAATGGTTTTTTTTTTTTCTGTTTTGCATTTCAGTTGCATTTTTACCTTTCTTAAAATAATGAAGCATAACATGCCAAAGGCATTGTGTATTCAGTCTTTGATATTAAAATGGCTACACAAAAATTCACCAATTTTGATGTTTTTTAATGCAAGCTGATATGTAAACTGTCACAGTACAATCTATCAAAATTGTTTCAAATGAAGTTGAAGACAACTAAGTGCCACCAGAACCATCTTACAACAACAACAAACAAACAAACCAAAAAAAATAACTTTTTGGTCAAAAAGAACTTTTTGGTCATAACTTTAAATCACCTATTAGTATAAATTCTAGATTCATGGAGAATCAGTCATCTTTGGTGGACATTTGACTAAAATGGGCAGATTTTGAGAAACAACAACAACAATCAAAACACTATAGAGACAGATGTGTATTTGTAGAGTATTTGAAATATAAATTTGTTCTGAATTCTTCACAATGAATTTGGAGACATATTTTCATCTTGATACTTGTAGCATTATTAATCCAGGGCTGACATACAGTTTTATACAATCTTTGTTTCCTTTATAGTGACTCTGGGTGACTACATTAGGGGTTTTTTTGGCACAGAACTAAGGTATTTTGATCCATTCAATGGAATATAATTGCCCAGGATTATTCATTCTTATCTCCTTAATGTATTGAGCAGCTTTTCCTCTCCCACATTTTAACATATTATTTTGGAAAAACAAAACCCTTAATGTTTATTGGGAGCAAACATGAATTCCTAATCCTAGTATAGAGCCTTTTGATGTAAATAAAATAGATGGGTGCTTCCACTGTGTTATTTAGGGGGATTCATTAGAGGGTCCCTATTTTACTAAGAGGGCCCAGTGGAATATGCATGATTGTTGATTTATTTCTTTATATTACTACTATAAATAATTGCCCTTAAAATTCTTATGCCATGGAGTGTTTTATCACATGCAAGTTCTCTTTTCTGAGATGTGTCACTCTGTATGCCATGGCCACATTCAACTTTGTAACGGCCACCCAGCCTTGTGCTATGGAGCTGTCCCATTCAGAACACAGCTAATTGTACCAGAGAAAGTTTTGAAGGAAGAAGATATTTCCAGTAGGCTGACCAGGAAGTCACAAAGTGGCCTAGTCCACAAGCTCTGGTGCTCAACAGTTAAGACCATGAATAGTTACTGACAGCTATTTAGGATCTCTTTCTTATGTATCTGAATGTAAAGCATGCAGAAAACAGATGCAAAGGGAAACAGGAAAATTTCAGTAAACAGAGACCATGAGTCAGTAAAATTCATAAAATAGAGTGAAGTAAATGTCAGAAAGCAGAAAATAGAGGCAGAGCCCCAATAGTTTATCTGTGTGTAGTGAGATTTTTATAAATTAGATTTAATTTTTTAAAAAAATTCTCTATTTTTAGATGGTCTATGATAAGAAAACATTATTTGTATAATCAGAATAATATATATATAAATAACATAAATGCATCTAAAATTTTGAAAATAATCACTAACTTGATTGAACTAGATTTTCCTTTGTTTATAATCAGGACTCTGTAAAAGCTACTGCATCTGCTGCTTTGTGAATGAAATACTGATTGGTCAAGGCACAATGTAGTTTTTCAGACCTCATATTTAGGGTACTGTAAAAAGCCTAGTTTCTGAATAAAAGCCAGGCATAGATTTCTACCTTATGTTTCAGTTCAGAGGCAGTTGTAGATGATGGGGATTTTCAGCATATTAGTCATCAAGTTGAAGTCTCCAGCTGACCATTTTAATCAGCTGACTTTGTCTAAAGCAGGTAATTTTACAGCTCTCAGTGGTTTTTGTTCACTTAGATTTCCCTGTCATAACAGATGTCTTTGACATTCTGACTAGAGCTTAAGGGATTTGATATATGCTTTTAATTCAGTAGTTAATGGTGTTAGAGGTACATATTTTATTCTGAGGAAGAATTTGAGCTTCTTCCTTCAATTAGTATAAACTAAGCTCATGCCAGGTTTATCCAGGTGCCACCTGGGTGATTAATGCAAACATACAATTACCATGCCAAATTCTACAAGATGGGATCAGATTTTAGTACCTTATTTCAAAGTTAGATTTTAAAAATAATTTAATCTAACTCTATTGTTGAAGAGATGAGTAGATGTAGTCTAAGAGAAGCAGCCCACTTGCTTAGATTATACACAAATTTCATGACTGAGCATAGCCTGCATCTATATCTTCCTATTTCTAGCCATATGCTAGTTCTGCCCGAGTCTGGCACATTCTCATGCATTCATATTTTATCCCAACACTTAATATAATCCCTGACACACAGTAGGATATCAATTAATGTCTCATTGAATACTGAGTACATTTTTAGCACATGTCAGATTCATATATTAGTTTATTACTTGTTTTGGGATAAGATTTTATTTCCACAATATATGTTGGCATGGCAATTTTGAGACAGATGTATATTTAACATCAAATAGCATTCATTAATATATATGAAAGTGAACCTGGGACTCTGCCAGGATTTGTCCAAAAAGATATTATAAAATTAGCCTGGACTTTCTAAACGTTCAATGCCATTAATGCTTCACTCAAAGAGGGAGCAAGAGTCAGAGAGAGAGAGAGAGAGAGCAAGAGAGAGAGGGAGGAAAAGAGAGAGAAACTGCAAGAAAACTGCTGAGATCTTGAAATACCTTGGGCAAAGCATTTATCAAAGGTAAAAATATAGAACCACTATTTCAACATCAAGGCATGACACTCTTTAGGAAGAACCTTGGAAGGAAAGCACGGCCATTGACTCACAATCTCCAGATTCCCACTGATAAGTCATGTATGTTAAGATGGGGACAGATTTCTCTGATTGCTACTATTGGCAAGATCATCCTTGAGCCTTCCTGTGTCATTGTGAGGCTTCATTACTATTTCATATCTTAGCATATCTGTGCCCTTTTCTATTCTTGAAATCCTACATTTGTGCCTGTAAAGTGTGGTCTGTTGTTAATTCAGCTTTACTAGTCTGTTTGCCAAGTAAAAGAGCTGTCACTTTTGCTTAAATTTCTCCTTTTGATTCACCAACTGGCTTTAATCTTCCTTTGTTTATATTATTCTGTCTCAGTGTTACAGAACCCTAGCCTGTGCTATTCTGGAACAGCTGTGGGGTCCGTTTGCCTGTGGCCAAGAAGCCTTCCTCCCAATGCCAGAGCTTGGTGAAAAGGAAAGCTATTGTTTATTTGAAAGTTATACAGATTTAGAATAATGGTGAAATTCTGCCATTAAGTCCCACTCCCTTTAAAACACCCACATACACAGTCCTGCTTCCCTTTGCCAAACCAGGCCAGTTTCAGAATGTGCCACTCAGAGAAACTGTATTTCAGAAAAAACAGAAGTCCATGGCTCAACATTCCCAGCCACAGTTCAGCACTCCAGATATCTCCCATTAATTGCGCTTGGCTGGTCAGGTTTCTGCATTTCCATCAACTGTGCTGCCGTGTTCTTCCAGGCAGGTTTCTGAGTATATCTTCTCTTTCTTTCTCCAGCTCTAAATCCAAAACTGCATGGCATCTCCTTACTCCAAAATGTGTGACACCTCCTTACACAGTAGACCACATGGAAGATCAGTGAGGGCCCTTCCATACCCTTTCAAATGGCATGGCTGTCCCATTATGGCTGGCTGCCCTAATTTTAAATGCTGACCTGGGTCTTCCTATGAGACCTCATACCCAGCACGATACATACTAAGGGTAACATAGGCCTTTACCCAGGTAGCAACACCACTTCCCTTAAGGAAGGATATGGCTATCAACTTGCCATTGTTATGAAAAGTATCTTAAGACATATCATCTGCTTCTCACCTTCCCCCAACCATGGGCTGTAGGGAAACACGTTCTCTATCTGGGTCTCTTTTGCTTTGCACCTCATCTCATCAGCACTTGTTTGTATGGCTGTACTTTGGCCAATTCCTTTGCTTAAGATTATTCATTTTTGATGCTTGCCTGTTTCTTCAGTTCAAGTCTGAGCTCTGCTAGAAAATTCCATAGCCCCACCATAGACAAGATATTTGCACTAACAGCTGCATATCTATCTACCTTTGGTATCTATGTCCATGTGCATTAATATTCTATCAGTAGTTGCTTCTAAATTTCTAATGTCTAAAATCTACCTTTGTGTATATGATCTCTGCTAAAAATGAAAATAGGAAGCAACAAGGTCTGTATTAATTAAAAGGCCCATTAAGGGTCCCATGCCAAAAGCTGTATAGATGAAAGCTTGTGGGGTACACAGGGCCTGAATCTTAATTGCACCTTGCTTTAGCAAAGGTTCTGTTGACTGTAGTTCTCAAACACATGACCTTCCCTTAATTTTGTGCTAATGCATAAAATGAGCGCCCTGCTTATCTTTGTACTTACCATTTACAGAATAGATATGCATGTGCTGTGAGTGGAGTTTGCATATATGCCTGTTAAAAGGTAGGGTTCCTGACCTGATGCCGGAGAGAAATAATTCTAATGGGTCTGTCTGTTTACCTGATAAGGTTATGTAAACACAATATATGTGCATTCACATATATTTTCATGAAAAAATATTTGAGAATATGTTCTATGTTTTTAATATAGTAGTATTCTCATTCTAGGATTGTTGCATTTCTTTGTACAGCTTCAAATGGAATCTTTACAAAATCTGAAAGCAAAACAGTAAACTTGAAGTGTTTTGTGTTTATTCTATCTTCTGAGATTATCAAGCTGATTAAATGGCCATGTATCTTTCCAAAATTAAAATAGTATTTCGCTGCTTGTAGCTGTATTGCAATATATATGTTACCATAGAATGACCACTCTGATGACTACCCAGTAATTTTCTTAGTCAAGTCACAGAGGGAAGTAACAAGGTAGATACAATATTGATGGAATTCAAAATCCAATCCATATTTCCCAGTTCCCTGGTGTGTAGTCCAGTGCACTTTGGGTTTTTGGAGAAGAGTTAATCGGGCAATTCCTCTCTATGGTCTCACAGTTTGCTGATACTAGTATCATGCCCATTTCAAGTAAAAGGTAATCAGTTTTAAATTGGTAGCATTGTCACTGTGTAACTAATGCAGTTGGATAAATAATATTGAAATCATAGCTGAGTCTAGACAAAGCAGCCTGAAAGACTGATCCACATTCTGGAAGATCCTTACCATTGTGTAGCATTTCCTTGTGGTTACTAATCTTATGTTTACTAATCCTTATGTCAAATACTTAACTACTAATTTAAGCTTATAATAAAGAAGAGGCACTTGGGAAATCTCTAGACATTGGATGATGAACATTCCACAAATCAATTAATTAATTCCTAGAGGTTTGTACTCGAGAAGGTGGAAAGATTAGGATTTAGATCTCAACAGGAGGTATTTTTAGAGCGTGGAGTAACATAGTTGATCCTCAGTAATAGTGAAGGCAGAGAGCAATGAAACAAGCAGGTGCATATATATAAGGTGCTGGAAGAATGAGATAGGGCTGTCCTTCCTGATGGCTTCTGTATTCCCTGTGAAACAATGACATCTGGTGAAAATAGAAGAGAAGAGAGGCAACATTTGAGGAGAGAGGGAGTATCTGAATTGACTGTCTGTGAGAGTGGTACATTTGTACAATTTAGAAAGCACTATTTTACAAAATGATACATTTTTTATTGCTTCCCAGATTAGTGTTTTTTCCACAGGGTTTGTTTTTTTTTTTTGTATTTTTTTTTCCATTACTGCTTAATCCCTTTATACGCCTTTCCCCAATCAATCACCACACTGTTGTCCGTGTGTCCTTTTACGTTTTTGCTCAATCCCTCCACCCCCTAACCTCTCCCCAACACTAGCCATCTTCCTGCTCTCTACCTGAGAGTCTGTCTCTATTTTCCTTGTTAGTTCAGTTTGTTCATTAGGTTCTACATATGAGTAAATCATATGGTATTTGTATTCATTGACTTACTTATTTCATTTAGCATAATGTTCTCCAGGTCCTCTCATATTGTCACAAAGGGTAAGATTTTCTTCTATTTTATGGTTGAGTAGAATTCCATTGGGTAAATGCCACATATTTGATTAATCCACTCATCTCCTGATAGGCATTTGGGCTGCTTCCAAATCTTAGCAATTGTAAATAATTCTGTAATAAACATAGGGGCGCTTACGTTCTTTCAAATTAGTGTTTTGGGTTCCTTTGGGCATATTCATAGAAGTGGAATCACTGAATCAAAAGGAAAATCCATTTTTAATTATTGCATGTATCTCCATACTGCTTTCCACAGTGTCTGCACCAGTCTGCGTTCCCACCAACAGTGTACTAGGGTTCCCCTTTTTCCACATCCTCACCAGTACTTGTTGTTGATTCATTGATAATAGCCATTCTGACAGGTATGAAATGATATCTCATTATCATTTTAATTAGCATTTTTCAATGATTTGTGACATTAAGCATCTTTTCATATACCTATCAGCCATCTGTATGTATTCTTTGGAGAAGTGTCTATTCAGGTAATTTGACCATTTTTTAATTGAATGTGAGGTTTTTTGTTTGTTTGTTTGTTTGGCTGTTCAGTTTTGTAAGTTCCTTACAAATTTTGGATATTTACCCCTTATCAGGAGTATTGGCAAATATATTCTCCCATGCAGCAGGTTGTCTTTTAATTTTGTTGGTTTCCTTTGCTGTGCAGAACTTTTTAATGGAATGTACTCCCATTTGTTTGTTCAACTTCCTTTGTTGAATGTTAATTGACTATAAAGGTATGGGTTTATTTCTTGGCTCTCTACTCTGTTCCATTGATCTATATGTCTGTTTTTATGCCAGTGCCATGCTGTTTTGAATACTATGGCCTTATAATATAGTTTGATATTAGGTAGGGTGATTCCCCTATTAGGGGTGATTCCTCCATTTTTTTGTTCTTTGTCAGGATCATTGTTTCTTTGTGGGGCCTTTTGTGGTTCCATATAAATTTTTGAAATATTCTAGTTCTATGAAATGTGACATTGGAATCTTGATAGGAATAGCATTGATTAAGAAAATAACCCCATTCACAAATTTCTTCAAAAAGGATTAAATACCTAAGAGCAAAATGACACATTTTTAAATACAGAATCCACAATGACGGTGAATGTAAAGGGTGCCCTCTAGCTAAGGGGTGCCCCACAAATATCTGTTGATGCCAGTGCTAGGAAAATATATTAAGAGAGCCTAGTATTCATTTGCTGAGTGAATTAATATAAAGAAGACAATTCTCTTGAAAGGAAACTAATGAGATCTATTTAAATTGAAATGAGTCACAAAGGTTATACTTACAATTACTTTTTGAGGTATACCATTATTAGGAGTGGGATTAAGAGATAAAGCCCATCACCAGTTTCATCATTTAATCTTTTCCCCAATTTATCACCCTATCCAAATTATTAAAGTAAGCTTTCAAATGTGTATTTTAAAATAGGCCATTTTTCCTGTTTTATGACTTAAATGAATCCATTTTTTTCTCAAAAATGTATGTGTTGCTTGAATTCTATAGAAAAGAAAATACAAAAATATATTTTTAAATATTTAAAGCCATTAAAATATTCCCTAGTGATATTTAAAATGAGAAATAGGACACTGCATATTTAAGTAGTGTATTAATAATGTGGAAATGTGTTGAATCTTCTCACTTGGGGTTCTTAAACTTTCCTGTTGAAATTGTATATACCCATAGATGACATGTCTGTTTGTTAATTGAGTGTTCAAAGATGTTTTATAAAGTACTCTTGACTCAGGTGAACATACTTTATGTAAAATACCAAATACAAATTATTAGGGGTAAAGGTGAGACTTTGATGTTTTTCCAGGTTATTTTGATCTAATATATTAAAAACCCCAATCCTGTCCTTCTAATGATGAATTGTATTGTGGAGTTCTGGTGTATTTGGAGAAGCTGTACATTTTAGTACCCAAGTGTCACCTTAACAACAGCCATGCCAATGTTCTATCCTGCAAGTCAGATACGGCAAAGAATGAGTTGGCAAACTGACCTCGACTTGAGGCCTGGGAGAACTTTCTATTTTCCCCTTAGTATGTGACTTGTTACTGGTATACACAACATGTTTTCAGGGAAGAGAGAACTGTAACTGAAACAAAAGAATTCATTAATGCAGATAGCACAGAATAGAGTTGAAATGGAAATGCAAGGGCAAGGAGGGAATGACTCATGGAACATTGCTTAGTATAGCACTATTGTATTCCAATAAATGCCTTAGAGTCTGACCAATAAGATTTGCAACTCATCCTTCAGATAAAGATGTGGAAAAGGGCTGTGTGGAGCCAGGACTAGTTTGATAAGTATTCTGGAAGCCAAATATAATGTTCTTCAAGATTTTGAGCCTCTTTGCATTTTCACCTGAATTGAGATATTTCAGAGACAGCAATTAGGTTATAGGAATCTACTTTAATTCTCTGATTGAATCAAAGAGGTAATAGGAATCCACAAGGCTTACATGACTTGTTTAGAGTTTCAAAGAAATTTTATAGAACCATAACCAGAATTCAACCTTTCCCTTGTGTATTTTTCTTGTTCATACAGTTTATATATAAAATCTCTGACTACTGTTCTAGATTTTAAAATGTCTGACCAATTGGTGGGAATATACCACCAGGAATCTATTTCACATGATGAATGAGATGAGTCCTGGTTGAGCTCTGTACTTAAGGTTCTTTTGTAGCTTTGTCCAATAACTAAATCTGAGTTTCACTGAGCCTTTTGTAAAAAGGGGTGGGGTGAGGTCTGGAAGTAAATTGTCCAAATAGTTGAATATCTACAATTCCCATTTATTTCTCAGTCACATCCCACAAGTAATTAGAAACTATGTGTAATAGAAATTATGTGTAACAGTGACAAAGAACTGTTTTCACTATAAAGAGTGTAAGACACAGGGTTCAAAAGCTGTACTTTTGGGTCTCTGTCAAACAGTTCAATAAATACAGAGTGGGATTCTCCTCTTTGGTGCAAGGCATTGTGTTACTTGGATATGCTGAAGGTTTCCAAAAATACAGTGCAGGTTTATAACTTAGGTTTATGGATGAGGGAATCAAGAGCTCCTGGAAGCACAGACTGGTGTGAATCCCTTCTCTGAGGTAAAAACCTCATCTGTGACACAAAAGAAGGAGGGTCCCCAGTCCCTTTTTGATCTCAGAGGCAGCAGTATGCATCAGGAGGCATCTGCTAGCAGCTCTGTGGCAACACGAACTTTATGGGAAGATATCAGGGGGAGGATTAGGACAGAGCTTGGGAGAAATATCAGATGGCTAAGAAGTGAGTCAGCGAGTACTGAGATGTCACAATGATATGTGGAAAAAGAAGACAGAAATACATCATTAATTTCACTGTTAGCATGACCCAATTTGTAACGTTTTTCCCAGGGCTCATCTAAAATTGGATCTGATGGCAAACACACAGGTCTGCTGCTGCCTCAACACCAGGGGACAGCAGTCTCATTTCTAGTCTATAATGTAGTAGCCCTACTTAAATTTGTTACTTTTTTGGTCAGTCTTTCTGAATTGCATTTAATATACCAATTATTTATAAACCCTTATCATGTTCTTACCATTAAGAACTTTATACTTGTTTGTATACATAGAATGTCAAACTTGAAAATGATCTTCAGCAACATCAATTTATTTATATTTATCTAAATCAGTTAGACTTAAGCAGATAGTGAAAAGTATAGAAGGGAATTCCATGAGGAGACTAAGTTAAATATACATGCATATTTTTTTTCACATCTCTTAAAATGTGTGTCAAATTCAGTGACTGCTTTCTATTTCAAAGTTCTCTTCTATCTCTCATCAATTAAAACCCTGCCTCCGCCCCAAGGCCCTTTATAGAATAGGTGACGTAAATAGGACCTTCATCTCGCTAGGTTTTCTTCCTGACACAGATGAGAACTGACTGCCCTATGGTGAGTTTCCATAGGAGATTTCTTAGTGAACTCAAATAAATTCAGGGGAGAAAATTGTTGATTTTCTCAAATCAACAAAGTTGTTAAATCAGTTCTGTTACTTTTGGGTGAGGTCAGTCCACCCCAGGATTGTTCAGTGTGAGGCCAAATGGAAACTTCATTGTTATAGTGATATTTATAGAGCAGACAACATAAATTCTTTAGTTCAGTTTTGTTTTTTTCCTTCCTACTTAATATATTTTAGTATTATTTATTTCTTTTTTAATTTTATTTTAATCATTGTTCAAGTACAGTTTTCTCCCTTTTACTCCCATTCCAGCCCACCCGCCCAACCCTCCCCTCTTTTACTATTATTTATTTCAATCAGTGGTTTTTTGAAAGCAGTTCCATTTGGTGGGGGACGATATTAGCTTGACAGTTTAGGTTAGAAGTCTGTGTGACTACGTCCGTAGCATATTTCTTTGTGATAAGAATGTTCATCTTTCTGCAAAGCAAAGGGCAATCTGAATCCAGATGAGCAAATATTGCTGGAAGACTGAAATTGCAAATGATGAAGTTGCACCACCCATGGATGGTGATTTCCCATGACTTGCATTCTGTCCTTACAAATCAGAGAATGACTTGATATACTTTTAGTAAATAACCACATTTTATATCCCTTACCTTCTTTACTTTTTTAATTCTAAATAAACTGGTTATTAATGAGAAGAATAAATAATCTCCAGTGATGCTAATTCAGATATTGAGTTAGTTCAATTAAGGAGAATGAACTAAAACTTTATAAATTTGTTCATGTTCCATGACTTTCTCAATGTTAGGGCCATTTGCTCAGATTCATTTGTGTATATGGTAGACTTTTTAATCATTTAGTTTTGAGACAATGAAATTCCTTCAAATGCCACTCCCTTATATTGTGTAGCCACTGTCCTAAAAATATCCTAGGTGAGTTCTCTGTAGAACCTTGCACTCCACTTGGAATATAATGAAAGATACTAATATAAACATATGATGTTGAAACTATCAGGAGCCACAGTAGAAAGAAAACAGGCAAAATTAATTTTAATAAAATAATGTAAACATAAATTTTAGCATTTCATCATGTAATCAAAATAAGTATTACCAATATATTTTACATTCTACATGCTTTGTGCCACAGATATAGCGAGACCTGCCTCCAGGGTGCCCAGCCAAATTCTCTAAGATCAGGATGCCATGGTGCTTTGCTGATCTGTTTACAGCACTGCCATTCACAGGATCTCTGGTTTTGACTACAGAAGACCCCCACAGTCTGCACTGAGGTTGACCTTGGCTGATAAACTTTCATAGAGACAATGCTGCTGAGTGTTCTCAGGGATTTTCAAAACACTACTACTCCCCACCCATCTGATGCCTTTTCATATACATTTAGGTAAATCTTTCCACATTAAAGGCAGTCTGAAAATTTTGGAAGAAATAAATGTTTTCTCAAATGTACAAACATCAATGCTAAATTAGGAAAATGAAGAAAGCAAGTAAACATGACACCATAAAATTAACACAATACTTTTTTTAGTACTAAACTCCAAAGAACTGGTGATCTGTGAGGTACCTGGAAAAGATTTTAAATGAATATTTTAAGGGAGCTCAGTGAGATTCAAGAGAGTGCATGGAATAACAATATATGAACAATACAGGTTGTATTGTTTATGAAATCATAAAAAAGAACCAAATTCCTTACAAATCAGAGAATGTCCTTACAAATTGGAATTTTCCAATATATTCCAACACTGTCTCATTGTTTCATTGTGATGAAGAATACTATGACTAAAATTTTAAAAATTCAATAGAAAGTTTTAATAAGAGTATCAAAAAGGCAAAAGGAAGAATCTACAAAGTTGAAAACAGATGTCTAGATATTATCCAACCAGATGAGAAAAAATAAATTAGAATCAAAAAAAGTGTAGAAAGCCTGTGTGAATTATGCAATACAATCAAACAAAATAATATTGTCATTATGCAGTCCTAAAAGAAGTGGAGATGGAAAAGGACAAAAAACATATTTAATTAAAATAATGGCTGGAAATTTCCCAAATCTGGGGAGAGATGTGGCCACCACATAACATGAAGCTCAAAGACCACCAAACAGATTCAACCTAAAGAAAATTTCACCAAGACTCCTTATAATCCAGCTCTCAACAATCAAAGTCAAAGAGAAAATTTTGAAAGCTGCATTCTTCACATGCAAGGGATTCCTGATAAGATATTTAGCAAATGTATCCGCAGAAAAATTGCAGATTAGGATAGAATATACTCAAAACACTCACAGGAATAAAACAAACAAATTAAAACAAAACAAAACAAAAATGTCAACAAGAATACTTTGACCAGCAAAGTTATCTTTCAGACATGAAAGACAGATAAAGACTTTCCTAGATAAACAGAAGCTGTGGTAATTTATTATTACTAGACATGTGTTACCAGAATTCTAAAAGGAGCTCTTCAGGCTGAAATGAAAAGACAATAGTTGTATGAAAACATATGAAAGTATAAAATTCACTACAAAAGTATATATGTATTCAAATTTACAATATTCTACTGCAATAGTGATATGAAATCACTTTGTACTATATGTTAAAAGACAAAATTGTTAAAAATAGCTATAGCTAAAATATTTTGTTAATGCATACAAAACATAAAATACATAATTTGGGACATCAACAACATAAATTGGGTGGAAGAAAAATATGTAGAACTATTTTTGCAATTGAAATTAAGTTATTATATGCTTAAAATAGACAATTATAACTTGTAGAAGCACGTGGTATACAAAAAGCTGAAATCTTTAATACATACACAAAAGATAAAGAGAAAAGAATCAAAGTATATAGCTATAAAAAATCACCAACTCACAAAGAAAGACAGCAAAAGAGGAAAAAGGACAAAGGAACTACCAAAAAAATCAGAAAGCAATGAAGAAAATGGTTACAGTAAACCCTTACCTGTCAATAATCACCCTAACTGTAAATGGTTCAAATTCTCTAATCAAAAGCAGAGTGGCTGAATGGATTAAAGAATAAGACCAGACTATATGCTGTCTACAAGAGATTTGCTTAAGCTTTAAGGACACACTTAGGCTAAAAATGAAGGTATTAAAAAACAGATTCCAAACAAATGGAAATCAAAAGAAAGTAGGGTTAGCTATATTTCTATCAGACAAAATAAACTTTAAGTCAGAAGCTGTAACAAGAGACAAGGAAGGTCATTATATAATGATTAAGGGGTCAAATTCATCAACAGAATAAAACAATTATACATATATGCACACCAAATATCAGGCACCTAAATATATTAAATAATTATTAACAGATCTCAAATCAAAAATGATATAGGGAGCATCACAATGATATAGGGAGACGTCTTTTCATACCCCACTTTCAACAATGGAATGATCATCTGGACAGAAAATAAAAAAGGAAACAATAGATTGAACTATACTTTGAAGCAAATGGACTTAATAGACATATACAAACATTTCACCAACAGCAGCAAAATATACATTCTTTCTCAACTGCATATGGAACATTCTCCAGGATTTTTTTGAAAAGATGAAAAAAAATTGACATGCCATAGTTAAACAAAGAAAAAAAAGAGAGATGACTCAAAATAATTACATTATAAGTGAAAGAGAAAATAGTATAACTGTCACCTCAGAAATACAAAAGATCTTAAGAGACTTCTGTGAACAATAATGCAGTGACAACTTAGATAACAGAAGAATTTGGACAAATTCTTACAAACATACAACTTACCAGGAGTAAATCATTATGTAATAGAAAATATGAAGACAAATAACAAGCAAAGTGACCAAATATGTAATCAAAATCTTCAAAACTATAAAACCCAGTACCAGATGGTTTCACAAGTGAATGCTAGCAAACCTTTGAAGAAGAATGAATGTCAATACCTCTAAAGATCTTCCAAAGAGTAGAACAAAAAACACTTCCAAATTAATTTTATGAGGCCAGTATAACCTGATACTCACTCAGATAAGAATACTATAAGGAAAGAGTATTATAGGCCAATATCCCTGATAAATATGGATGCAAATATTCTAAAAATAACATTAGCAAACAATTCAAGAACACATTAAATAGATTGTAGAGCATGATCAAGTGAGGTTCATTATGTATGTATAATGCTGGAGATTACAGAACTGTGTTAATGACAGAAAAGAGGTAGGTGATTCATATAATAATTAAGACATGGGTCTTGGCTTCATTGGCATCAGTCATTAAGACAGAAAGTCATAATATTTATTGCTAAAGTCAACTTAAATGATTTGAAGTTCTGATTGATAGGTTATATAATCATTTGTCTGAGGAAGGAGATTGTGTTGAGTCTGCTCTAAAGGGCTATTTGTAAGGGGCACTCTGGATTGCCTAACATGTCTGGAAGGCAAAATATGCGTATATTCAGCTGACTGGAAAGGGCAAGTGTTGCAGCTGGGGGATGGAGGATAAAGAATTTGCTTTTTGATATGCACAAGTGCTTGGTGGGGAAAGACTCCCATCACTAATTTCTAAGGAGAGCAAAGGACACCATGGATGAAGGGCTTTAGAAGAAACAGACATTCGATAGCAGGTGCGGGCACCTAAGAGGCATATTCTATTATGTAACCAGCTGGAGAGGAGTAATGAGTTTGCGTTATTAAATGAGACAGTTCGTGACGTGAGGAAATGGTAGTTAAGGGAATATGTGTTTGACCAGAAACTGCTCTAGGTATTAAACATGATTTTGAAGTTAAATTCAAATTATTTTTTGTTTACTATATTTTTCTTTATTTTTTATTGTTTATGCTGTTACAGTTGTCCGCACTTTTTCTCCCTTTTCCCACCTCACCCTAGTCCCTGCTCCCCCTCCCTCAGGCCATCCCCACACCATTATCTCTGTCTGTGGATCATTAATATATGTTGTCTGGCTAATTCCTTCACCTTCTTTCCTCCAGTGCTCCCTCCCAACTCCCTTTGAACAGCTGTCAAGTTCTTGTGATAATAAATACCTGACATGGTGAATATTATTAAAGAATATCTTTTCCTGCTAAAACCTCTGGAAATTACATAATTCCTCCAAGATTATTTACACTTTCTCTTAAATTTTTTTTTACCAAAAACTGATTTTGCTCTTCCTTGAGTGTTGGAAAAAGAGGGATCATGGTGAAGGAGGGGGGAATTATTTCATCACCAAGGCTTGCTACAGGCAACATCTTTTTCTCTGAGACTGACTAGAGTAAGCAATACATATGGGAAGGATCTGAATCTACTCATCCATATAACGAATTGTAGGAGAAGTTAAGGGGATAAATATTATCCCAAAAGGTGAGTGATTTAAAACTGATTAAGAATATAGAGAGATTTAGGGTATCCGTAAATATAGAATGTATATGATAAAGACACTATTGTGTACTCTTTGTAAATTTAATTTTTATGTTTTTTTAAAGATTTTATCTATTTATTTTTAGAGAGGAGGAGGGAAAGAGAAAGAGAGAGAAAGAAACATCAGTGTGTGGTTGCCTCTCACATGCCCCCAACTGGGAACCTGACCCACAACCCAGGCATGTGCCCTAGAATAGGAGAACCGGTGACCCTTTGGTTCCAAGGCTGGCACTCAGTCCACTGAGGCATACCAGCTAGGGCTGGTGTTTTGTTTTGTTTTGTTTTGTTTCGTTTTGTTTTGTTTTGTTTTGTTTTTGAGCAGTGTGGATGACCTAATATTTCTGTTCATTTGAACATGCAAGCTTTGGACTAACAATGTCATTTCTAGGAACATTCAAAAGATTTCTTACATTATTTATAGCAATGAAATTAACTAATGTTCCGTAAATAAGAAAGTGGCTAAAATATTATGTACTTTCTTATAATAGAATGTTATTCTGCTTAAAATAAAAGAAGCACATGTATATAGGGAGATTTAAAAAAGATAGATAATTGATTGCCCACAAAGTAAAAGGAAAAGGGAAAGGTAGGAAGGGTTGAAGAATGTATGGAAGGAAAAAAGGAAATATGCTTAAAAAGAAACTGAAATGACACATGGTAAACTTGGTAGTGATTTGTGTGTATTAAACTCTTGTGAAAAAGGGAGTAAATTTCCTTTTTTTTCTTTATACATTTAAGGTGTCCCCCTCCCAAATCTTAACATTACTTTTAGAATATATTAAATAAAATAAATATTTTATACATGAATATGCTTTACTTACTTGTGACTACTATGGTATTTAAACTGAATTGTTTTATTAGTATATTCTCTCACCTTATTGAAAAAAAAAAGGTTTACAAGGATAATAAAATTCAACAACCTAACGTGAATATAATGTTTGGAAAAATAAATAATAATACAGGATGAGTGATCATAAAATAGAGCAATAATGAAGCTTAAAATGCATAAAATTGAGGCAGATACCGGCCAGCAGTATCCATCTCTGCTGCAGATGCTCGTCAAAACACGAGGAAAACATACACAAAGACAACCAGGTCCTGTGGGGAAATAGGAACAGAATGGCCACTCTCTCTAGTAAGGAGCTTCCCGTTTCCATTCCCAAGCAGATTTTTATTGAGAATACAGACTTAGTTTGTGGATTCACAGTCTGGCAGAAAAGATCAAAAGAAATAGGTGACTTACAAAGGTGCAGACAGAACTACTGCTGTGATTCTGGGCAGAGCTTGGAATTTTAACATGTGGCTCAAAGGGCTGGTTTTGGTTTCCTGTCTGTGCCTTCAAATTCTAATCTAATAACATCCTCCAGAAAACAGATCTCACAGGATCTTGCATATTCTATGTCCCAGGCCTGATTACCCCGGGGGTCCGCCATTTCTGGTCTGGGCTGCACTGCCCCTGCTATTCCCGCAGGCCTGAGTTAACAGAGAGACAAAGGCAGCCAGGAGACTTGGGTTACTCACTTCTAAGAACAAGGACTCAGGCTTTGACAAAGCTGAGGGGGCAGGGGTTAATGTCCATTACCCCTTCATTTCCACAGCCCTGAGTCTCTTCCCAGAAGCCTCCACGTGATCATGCCTGTCTAAAGTGATTCCCTCCATGGGAAATCTTACCTGTCATTGGCTAACTGATCAAGCTTAGGAGGTCAGGCACAGAACAGGCAGCGTTCATACCAGGGAAATAAGTTTTGTCTCCTTAGTGGCTCCTGGTCCGGAGGTCTCGCACTCAGCTTAAGTTACAGGGGGTTACAGCTTCCTGAGACCAGGCAGGGCATTCCCCAACATAAAATGATGTCCAAAAATATAGTTCCATGCTGCCTGGCATATAGGAAGAGCTCAACAAAGGAGATATTTAATTTGTAATCATATTAATAGAATTCAGATGACACTTCCCAGACACAATATTCATAGTGTCTCCAGGACTTTTAAAAACTCATGCATATTTTATCATTAGAATAAGTATTAACTAAGCAACTCTCATATGCTTACTTGTCCAGCATCAAGTATTGTCTGGAACGTTTACTCAGCCCACATTGGCATTACCTTCCCCTCAGAAAAACAAGTAAACAATTATGTTGAGAGCATTAACAATGTAAGGAAGGTGACGATGCAGGTATTCACTCAGTCATATAGAATCTAGAATGACTCTTACGATTATCACACTACTCTGTTGAAGAAGCCATGCTTGTAGTACTGTGTTCAATTCTTTCTATTTATAAAATATATACATAAACCACCTGGACCATATTTAGGGGCTGGTGTGTGGAATAGTAAAGGCACTATATGTGACAACAGGTTGAAGAAAGCATTTTGTTGGAGAGGTCTAGGGGAAAAAAAGGATGGACCCAAGGGCTGCATATATCCATTTTCAAGACTTAAAAATATATTGCCATGAAGAAACTAGGACTTGCAGTTGGAGGCTAGAGGGTGGTTGGTAGATTTGTGTTTGGTTTAAGAAAAGGTATTATAATAATGAGCAGACCAGTCCACTTGTGAAGTTATTTGTCTCACAAAGTGATGCTTGCTATTTAGCTTTAACTGAATGATTACAGATTAGGGCTCAAATACTGGAAGAGTTCCTAGACTAGACAATCCTAAAATCTTTCAAATAGTATCAGATCTATGGTTAGATTTTCTTTTCTCCATGCTTAGTAATTGACAGATAGGAAATTTATGTGAACCATTATAAACCACACACACATAAACACAAGCACAGTGTTTTTATCTATTAATGTAGGATAGGGAAAATGAAATTATTTAGCTTTAAAAAATGAAAAATAGTAATAATCAAAGTTTTCAAATACTTGTGGAATTCAGCTATTTACAAAAAAAATAAGACAATGAACAAGTAAAACAATTTAATACAGTCCAATAGAAACACATTAGAAAATAGCATTTCTTTTACAACATAGAGGAAGAAACAGCTGAGTTGATAACCCAACATTTTTGCTTTCCAGTGAATGTTCTAACTGAACAGCCTTGGGCAGTACTGCTGCCAGAATGGTGCTGTTTTGAGCTATGACTTAATAAAGACAGCACACTGCCAAGATCCCCGAATGGTAGATGAACAAATTACTCTGTGTTTTACTGCTCACTCGACTCCTGCATTCATAGTATTTTAAAGGTAGGCCTTAAATGAAACACTATATATTTTTTTTTCTTACATGGGGCAGTTACTCTGAAAACTTAAATGAAACATACTGAGGTAAGTTGGCATAAATTTTCCTCCTCATTTATTAAGATCCAATCTGTGTGCAAACTCTGCCAGGCACATTATATTGGGTTGGTTAAACAGATATGTACTAGCTTTTTAAAGGTAATGAAAATTAGGTGACATCAAAGTAGGGATTCAGGGCTATTATTCATGCCAATGCACAGTGGTTCTTCAAGAACTAGTATCTTGCAAAAGAAGAGGACCCAGTGATGCTGTGATAGTATTAGACAGCCTGTCCTGTGAGAGTTCTATGGGATCAAGTTAGGCAAGAGAGGCTTTCAGGAGCCTAGAGACAGGTTCATGAATGTCACATCCTAGAGAAATGTGAGCACTAGCACCTGGGCATGGATTCAGGTGACAAGGAGTAGACATGAAGGGACCCAGGGATAAAAGGTCCATGACTACACTGGTTAGTGACCCTAGCACAGGATTACTGTCCTGGAATCAGGAGTCTGAAGAAAACATTCTAAATATTAGCAGGTCAGGATCTTGATTACATACAAAGTACACTTGGGTTGGAAGAATGAAATATGATACTGAAGTTATGTAGGGAAGGTGCTACCTAAACCATTCTGCCTAAGACCAGGGGTGTCTGGATGGTGAATAGACCAAAAAAAGAAAAAGAAAGACACTTACAGCTTTAGGACAGGGAATCTAAATGATATAAAAGAATCACAGCAAATTCTTTACTCTTCCACAGGTTCTGACCTCTTCCTGGTGCTAATCATATTTATTGCTGGTCTCTAACACTTTGGTGGTCCATCTGATCACTTCCTTGTGTCTGTGACCCCACTAGCTCCAAATGCTCTGAATATATACCCAGACCATACCTTCCATTCTCAGCTGAACACTATCTCTTCTCTTCTTGGAGACCTGAATTTAAAAATAGTATAGGCATTAGAAGGCAGGAACTCTTGTGCATTGTCACCATGAGCACTTCCAGCTGTATTAGTGCCATTGGAATAATAAATTTGATTATGGTGGCAACAAAAATAAATAAAAAATATGACAAGAAGACTTGTATCTGCCTAAATATCCCCATGAACTGCATTTTGAACACTAGTTTTCTGAATCTTCACTACTGCAGGATGTTTATGAGGCTGATTTGGAATTTGATTAGAATACTATCAGAATTATTGCTAATAAGGCAAATAAGCTGTTTTCAAAGCTGAGCAGGAAACCCATATAGTTTATTCTGAGAAAATCAGGCTAATCAAAGCTGTATAAATTATAATACTCCAAATAGAAAAGCAGACAAAATACCATTAAAAAAAAGGATTTGAGATAATGTATTCTCCATTTGTACTCAGTTTGCTACTCTGGAGTTCATTGTTGTCTGTCAGTTGCCTTTCCTCTGAAAACTTCAAGTCTCTGGATATGTACCCTTAATTATGTTAGCTGTAAATGTTCAGCTTCAGGACAGGCCTCACTAGTGCACAAGTCTTTTATATAAACCATTATAGATTTTGCTAGAATCTGAATCAACGAATGGACAGTCTTCTTCTAGGAAACGATTCTTATAATTAAAGACTTGATTTTAAATGAGAAAGATATGTAAGTAGAAAAGTTTGGCTGGCTGCTTTTGCTATGTTCTACCTCTATCAGAGACTTTAGGAAAGCCATTGAACTAATATGGGTCTTTGCTTCCTCCTCTTTGACATCAGGATACTAGACTTGATAATACAGAAGGATCATTTCTTTTTAGTATACAATAAATCACCGATGAACACACAAAATGATTGGTTGTTTGTGGTTTAATTTTGTGTACTTGAAATCATTTGACTTGCTCTTGAGGGGTCCTTGTTTAAAAGGCATGTACAAGTGAGTGTGGTTGTGTGTGTGTGTATCTTTTAAGTTATTGCTTCTTAATGGGGGAACAATTTTGCATCTGAGGGAACTTTGAGCGATGTTGAGAGCCATTTTTGACTGTCAGAGATGGAGGTGCTACTGGGTTCTAGTTGGCAGAGGACACAAGGGGCTGCTAAATATCCTAATATGCAGCCCTTCCACAAATAATATTTATTCAAAATTGTATATATTTTTATTGTTATTCAGTTATAGTTCTCCCAGATTTTCCCCTATTGCTCTCCCCTGCACTGCCCTCTGCTCCCACAGTCAATCCCCACACTGTTGCCCATGTCCATGGGTCCCTTATACATATTCCTTGATGACCCTTCCCTTTCTTTCCCCTGTTATCTCCCTCCCCCTTTCCCTCTGATCATTGTCAATTTGTTCTTTATTTCCATGTCTCTGGTTCTGTTTTGCTCATTTGTTAGTTTTGTTGATTAGGTTCCACTTATTTGTGAGATCATATGGTATTTGTCTTTTACCACCTATCTTCTTTCATTTAGCATAACACTCTCAAGTTCCATCCATTCTGTTGCAAAGGGTATTTATTCAAAATTTTAACAGTATCAAAATTGAGAAATTCTTCAACCAGCTCTGGAAACTGTGGTCAGTTCTGAAGTGGCTGATCACCTAAATCAGACATAGCTTATTCTTTTTCCTGTATAAGGAAAGGATATCTGTATTTTTTGTCTGAAGCACCAAAGGTTGGAGACCATATTTGTTCACATGTTTGAGACCCCACCTAATTATGAGGTTTACAGACAAGACTAGAGAATTCCCTCTGTGCATTTCTTTTTATTATTAAAAAATCCTTTGTGTCCTAATGTATAATTTTATAAGTATTTTCTGAGCTATGAAAGGTATGCATTCTCCATTTTCATGTTATTGCATTTGAAATTTATGAATACAGTTGATACGAAGGATTGCCACTTAGGTTTTCTGTATATTTATAGCTCATTAATAACCAGTAAAAAAACTTTCATTGACTTCTGTAATCTTAATGATTTTATTTGTGCAGGACTGATGTGGCTATTTTTGTGTGTCTGTGGGAAGACAAACAAATAGAAAAGCAAAAGTGTATCTATAAACAAAATACTAAATTTTCTATTCCCTTAATTTCATTAATCTATTAGTAAGATCCTTTCTTTTCTACATAAAACAGTTTTTTTTTCTAGTTAAGATCACATTTACTAAATATTTTATATTCCCTTGATTTCACTTTAAAATCAGAACATCAAGCTAATATGAGGCTATCCTACACACCGTATCTACCCACAAGGCCTCACAAATTGAATATATCCACTATTTTTCTCATTTTTCCTTTATTAATTTCCCTTATTTCTTTATTCCCCTTAAAAAAGGGACTGGTATATTTTTAAGGAAGTTTTCTAAGTGAGCTTCTCATTTAACTTTATATAACTACAAGTAATTCTTCAGATATCATTTAGGTACCATGACAGACTTGCTCATATCCATATTCATATTTCTGCTATACAAGATTTTATAAGTTTCTAGAGACTTGAATTCCAGCCTGGCTATAACAGTTTTTTCCCATGCATCTCTAAATAAATGCCATCTGTATATGGTGGCTCCTTTTCTTTTTTAATCATATGGTCATAGCTTTTTGTTCAATGTGTCTCAGAAATAAGGAGCAATCATAAATATTAGGAAACTCTGAAAAATATTAATATCATATATATGTGACAGTGGTAGTATAATGTATCTATTAGATAATAATGTAGATATTAGACAGCAGTAGCAAGACCAAAAAAAAACATAAAATTGACCAGAGCAAATAAAAACTTTTGGTATGAAATTTCCTGTGTAATTATACATGTAGACCATATTATTTATTGATAATTGGGAATTTCCATAATTATTTCAATCTTTATCACCAAAGCTTTGAAACACTGGCTTATTTTAAGGCTGAGTTAAATGTGTCCTTTTGCATTTAACAAAGCTGATTGAACACTTATTACTTATTATACATTAAAATATGTCCTGGGAAATACCAGAATGGGTCACATTCATTCTTTGTCCTCAAAAAGAAGCCACTTCAACTCTGGCTGTTGTGGCTCAGTAGACTGACTGCTGGCTTGCGAACCAAAATGTCACTGGTTCCATTCCCAATCAGGACACATGCCTGGGTGGTGGGCCAGGTCCCCAGTAGGGGTGTGTGAGAGGTAACTGATCAATTTATCTCTCACACATTGATGTTTCTCTCCCTGTCTTCCCCTTTCTCTAAGAGTAAATAAATAAAATCCTTTTTAAAGAAAGCAGCCAGTTCTGTTGAAGAGGAGTGACAAATGCTGTGATAGATGCTGTAATAGAACCACGTACAACAGAGTAGAGCAAACAGATACACCGATAAACTACTCTTGGTAGGATGGCTCAAGACAAAACTCAGAGTGGAGAAATTTATTTATTTATTAAGTATTTTTATTGATTGTGTTATTACGGTTTAACCAATTTTCCCCCTTTATCCTCCCTCCACCCTACCCCCCAACCCTCCCTCATTCCCCCCTTAGTTCATGTCCATGGGTTGTACATAGAAGTTCTTTGTGTCCTCTGTTTCATATACCATTTTTCTCTCTCCCTGTCTATTTTATGCCCACTCATTATGCTTTTTCTTCCCTGTACATTTCCCCCCCATTCCTCCTTTGCCTTCCCCCACTGAACTCCCTCTGTGTGATGTCTATTTCTCTGATTCTGTTCCTTTTCTGGTTGTTTGCTTAGTTTTTGTTTTCGTTGTTTTTCTTTTAGGTCCACTTACTGATAGTTGTGACTTTGTTGTCATTTTACTGTTCATATTTTAATCTTCTTTTTCTTAGATAAGTCCCTTTAACATTTCATGTAATAATGGCTTAGTGATGATGAACTCCTTTAACTTGACCTTATCTGAGAAGTACTTTATCTGTCCTTCGGTTCTAAATGAAAGCTTTGCTGGATAGATTAACCTTGGATGTAGTTCCTTTTCTTTCATGATTTCAAATACCACTTTCCAACCCCTTCTTACCTGCAAGGCTTATTTTGAGAAATCAGCTGATAGTCTAATGGGAACCCCTTTGTAGGTAACTGACTCCTTTTCTCTTGCTGCTTTTAGGATTTTCTCTTTGTCTTTAATCTTGGGTAACTTCATAATGATGTGCCTTGGTGTGTTCCTCTTTGGGTCCAACTTCTTTGGGACTCTCTGAGCTTACTGGGCTTCTTGAAAGTCTATTTCCTTTGCCAGATTGGGGAAATTTTCCTTAATTATTTGTTCAAGTAAGTTTCAATTTCTTATTGTTGTTCTTCTCCTCCTGGCAGATATTGAAACATTTCAGGTTGTCCCAGAGAATCCTCAGCCTCTCTTCCTTTTTTTGGATTCTTATTTCTTCATTCTGATCCAGTTGGATGTTTGTTTCTTCCTTTTGTTCCAAATCATTGTTTTGAGTCCTGGTTTTCTTCCTGTCACTCTTGGTTCCTTGAATATTTTGCTTTATTTCACTTTGGATATCTTTCATTTGTTTATTTTTTTTTTCATTTTTCAACCAAGCTCAATCAGGTCTGAGCATTTTGCTTAGCAGAGCTTTAAATTCTCTATCAGATAGGTTGGCAATCTCATCACTTAGTTCTGAGGTTTTGCTGTGTTCTTTCATTTGGATCATATTTCCTTGTCTTGGCGCAGCTGATAAGTTGTAAGGGGGCAGAACCTTAGGTTTTCATCGGAGCAGGGGCAGCCCTCTTTGCTGCTCTGTGATGCTGCCTGTGGGGGAGGGGCCAGAGAGAGAATCCTGTGGCTCACCTGCTGGTCTCTAGCCCACTTTTCAACAAAGTGTCCGTGTCAGACTGAGAGGAACTCTCACCCTGGCAACCCCAGCCTTAGCCCACAGTCACCTCTGAGTCTCAGTTTTCCCCTTAAGTCAGCCCCTCCCCATGCAGCCCACTGAGCTCGGCAGTCAGCCAACCCCCTCAGCTGCCTCGCCAAGGGTTTTCTGAGTTGGCCCATGTGGTTCAACTTATAGGTCTGGTTGTTCTGGATGATTTTTTCCTTAATTCCTTGGTTGTCGGAGTTCCATGCAGTTTGATTTTCTGGCACTGTTTGTTGTTTATTGATTTTATATTGGTTGTTATCCTCCTTTTGGTTGTGCAAGGAAGCAAAGGGTTTCTACCTACACCTCCATCTTGGCCAGAACTCTGGAGGAAATAAGTTAATTGGTATTTTATGTGTCTGTACTTATATTCAAGAACAAACAAATATTTGGGGACAATTTTTGCTTTGAAGTTCTGGTCTGTTTACGAGCAAAGGTCTTTGGTAAATGCTTTAGAAACTATTATGGAGACAAGGCTGATATTGCTACCACTGACTTGACTCAAGAATGACACCTGCCAATATCCTGGACTGTAGGTTTCCCTAGACCATCATTAAGATTATCCTCAATTCGAAAAGCTATACAAAAAGTCATTAAGTGTTTCCATTGGATTAGAAAGTATGAATATCTTTACGTTTAATACCAAATTAATT
Organism: Phyllostomus hastatus; assembly: GCF_019186645.2. Classification (NCBI taxonomy): domain Eukaryota; kingdom Metazoa; phylum Chordata; class Mammalia; order Chiroptera; family Phyllostomidae; genus Phyllostomus; species Phyllostomus hastatus. The sequence continues at coordinate 6,942,149 of NW_025334038.1, read as the reverse complement.
ATTTTTTTCTGGAGGAATATTTTATTCATCTTTTCAAGAAAAGATGATTTGCTATTATACACACACGCTTTGGTAAGAATAGATTTATGTTCTATATTTTGAGGACATTTCAGTTATTTCTTTTTTCTTTTAAGGTAGTTAATGATATGTGTGGAAGTGTAACACATTTTGCTAAGTGGAGTTTTTCCCATGTGCATTTCTCTAAACCACTGCATTCTTTGGATATGTGTATCTCTTATAATTTTATGCTAAATTTATTTTCCAAGTTTCTGAATAAATATTCTATCAACTTCAAAAGTATAGAATATTTTTTAACTTCTTTAAATGTAGATTGTGACATTGGTTAATAAGGTTATACAGGTTTCAAGTGTACATATTTATGATACATGATCTGTTTATTTTATTGTGTGCCCACCACCCAAGTTAAATCATCTTATGTTAGCATATATCTGGGCCACTTCACTCTTCACTATCCTCCTACACCCTTTCTCTGGTAACCACCATACTGTTGTCTGTGTCTATGAGTTTCAGTGTTTTATCCCACATATGAGTGAATTCATATGGTTCTTAGCTTTTTATAACTGACTTATTTCACCTAGCATGATAATTTTTGACAAAGGAGCCAAAAACATACAGTGGAGAAAATAAAACCTCTTCAATAAATGGTGCTGGGAAAACTAGAATGTCACATGTGAAAGAATTAAAGTAGATACAGTTTTCCCCATGTACAAAAATTAATTCAAAATATATTGAAGACCTAAATATTGTATATGAAAGAGTAAATTACATAGAAAAGATACGTGCTAAACTTCTGGATCTTGGTCTTAGAGAACATTTTATAAATTTGACTCAAAGGCAAGGGAAGTAAAGGCAAAAACAAATAAATAGGACTATATCAAACAAAAAGCTTCTATACAGCAAAGAAACCACCAACAAAACAAAAAGTCAACCAACAAAATGGAAGAAGGTACTTGTAAACAACAGCTCTGACAAGTTGTTAATATTCAGAATATATAAAGAACTCATGCAACTCAACATTAAAGAAACAAAAAATCCAATTAAAAAATGGGCAGAAGACCTGAACAGATACTTCTTCCAAGGAGACATACAAATGGCCAATAGATATATGAAAAGATGCTGAATTTCACTAGCTATTAGGGAAATGCAAATCAAAACTTCAATGAAATACCACCTTGTACCTATTAGAATGGCTATTATAAAAAAGACAGATGATAACAAGTATTGGAAAGGTTATAGGGAAAAAGAAACTCATTTTTAATTTATTGTAAAAAATAAGGAATATAAATTGATATTTTTAGCAGATAGAAGCTCTTTGATGATCATTTAAAATAAGAAAACATGCTATCCAAGTATTACTCAAAGTATTTGGGACATTGTTCTATTCAGAGCCAAGAGCATTGATTGAATTTCAAATCTCAGTCTATTTCATTGGCAGTTGGCAAAGCCTTTAGAGCTGAGACTCTGAAGGTATAAAGATATAGGGTTGAATTCCTGCCATGTCTATAATTAACTATGTGCTGGCATATTACTTAGCTTCTAAATCTTCAGTAAGTTATTCAGTATTGTCAAATTAAAAATAATACCTTTTAAAAGAGTTGTTGAGGTAATCCAATAAGATTCTCTGTGTGTGTGCATGTGCCAGTAGGCATAATGGAAAGACTGCTTGATTAGTGTTAGCTATTGTTATCTTATTATTGTTTCATTGTTGTCAATAATATATATTTTGTCAGCAGTAATATATTGTGAAGATTTCTCATTCTCTCCTGTAGATTATACAAATGTCAGTTGGTTGAAATGAATATCCAGGATGACCTTGAAGGGAATGGTGTGCAAAAATAAAGATGACATGCTATCCAAGGGGTATGCAGAAAGGGGGATGAGTGGTTAGTTGCCTGTATTTGAAAAAGCAGGCTAAAGTTTAGTTCTAACAGCTTCCTCTCCCTGAAATGGCCCACTTCTCTTTAGCTACTTTATAGGCACCGATTCATTTTTCATGATTCTGTTCAGAGTCATTTTCTTGGTTATAACCTTTCATCCTCTTGCACCTTTCTTTTATCCCCAGCCATGTAAAGCTAGCCACTCCTCCTTACATCTAGGATCTAAGTGGTTTTGATGGTCAGTTGAGATGATGATCAGAAATATATATGCATATAAAATATTTTATGTATTATATGTTATATTTTAATTATATATTTTCTAGCTAAATACTGGCTTCTTTCATATAATATAGTTTAATTGTACATTGGTTCAATTCACTTCATTTTTTGGTGGTTTTATTTAAGAGATACTGGAAACTCTTTGAGTTTTAGGCTATATACTACATTCTTATCTCAAAAACAGGCAATAAATAACTAAAGTATTTTGAATTAAGTTGATCTTAAGGAAATAATTCCTTAAATTACTGTTTATTACTATTTTATTACTGTTTATATTTTAATTTGATGAAAGAAAAAATACAACTTTAGTTTTTAAGGTGAGGCACCTATTAGAAACAAGTGTTATTAGATGAAGTAAATAAGAGGAAAGCAGCCTCACTGCCAATGTTTTGGATCAGCTAAGGAAGTATGAGGCAAGAGACAGAAAAATCCTATAAGTTCTATTTCCAAAAGTGAGACTGGCTAAGTAATTGTTCTAGCAGAAAACACATAAAATGCATGTACATTCATACACATAGAGTCCTCCTTCTGTATAGCTCTGATATGCATGAATGTAGTTACCATGGATTAGCTAAACAGCATGGTTCAATTTTTTTTCATCTTCACCCAAGGACATGTTCATTGATTTTAGAGAGAGAAAGGGGGGAGAGAGGAAGGGTGAGAGAGAGAGAAAAAACATCGATATGAAAAAGAAATATTGATCAGTTGCCTACTGTACATGCGCCGACTGGGGATAGAACCCATAGCCCAAGTATGTGCCCTGACCGGGAATTGAACCCACATCCTTCAGTGTACCAGACAATGCTCCAACCAACTAAGCCACCTAGACAGGGAAGTCTGGTTCAAATTTTAGTTAACATGGTAACTGTGTATAATTTGCATAACATACATATTTTACTTCTAGCTCTTTAGTCCTCAGATCACTATGTAAATAAAAGATGTGCATCATGATCAATGATCAATCACATTACTTCTTCATATTTTGTCTGTGAGTGGTCAATGCATATCTCTTATTCAGTTCTCAGGGAAACAGCAAGGCATGTAGTGGTCTTGCCCCCTTGTGGCAAATTGATAAACCCATATGGCGTTTTACAAAAATGAATAATCAAAAGAAGGAAATGCCAACAAAGATGGAAGTGCATGAAACAAGTGAAAAGTGATAATGGCTAAAGTGAAAATTCTGTGCAATATAAATGGAATTGTACAATAAATTGCTGATGGGGAAATGTTGACATCACTGCCATTCAAGAGTCTAAATATGAGGAACTCAGTGAAGGGGAACATGTTGACATAGATGAGGAAAGCGGATTTGAAAAAACAGATGAAGGTGTCCCTGTGGAAGTGACATGGCCTAAAAAACTTCATATTAAAGGAACTTTTGAAGATTTTTCAAGATATTTAAGGCACAAAAGTTAAAGTGTGAGAGACAGGTCCAAATAGAAAGGAGTATGGTCATTCATCAAGATATAGAGAAGATATTTTGTACCATTAAATTATACAATGAAAAAAATGACAAGCATTGTTCAGAATATTCTTAGTGAGTTTCTTATAAAAAATAAAAATCTTTATGCCTCAACATTTCTAATTTTTAAAATTACATTGTCCTACACAAATATTAGCTTTACTACTTTTTCATTTCCTCATATATTTATAACCAATGATAAGAGTGTTCTTAAGGTTTTGAAGTTTTTTTCAAAGGCCACACAGCAATCATAATTTTTCTATTGGTTATTAAGATCTTTGTGTAGTTTTTTATATCATAAACATTTCTGCATTCCCACATACTGTGTAAAGCAAGGATTGCACATTCTTTATATGATGTAACTGAGTTTGCAAGAAAGTAAAGGAAATTCTTTGACCAGTGAAAAACACAAGTGCCAGACATGTTAGCAGTGATCCTAAACTTGGAATTATTTTGGGACACAGACATTCTAGGCAGATGGAGAGAAATGAGAAAGCTTGCTTGAGCAAAGAGAACATTGATGGACAAAGTCACAAAAAATAAGATGTGAAATGTTAAAAAGGATGAAATTCTAGGGTTCTTTTTTTTAGCAGATGCATTTTATTTTTTTTTTAATAAAAGCAATTGGGCAGATATTATTGGAAGTGACAGTATTATTTTTTGTTTTGCTGAAAGATTAGGACAGAAACTAATTTCTTCAAAGAGATCAGTTAAAAAACTCTTGCAGCCCTGCCTGGTGTAGTTCAGTAGACTGAGTGTGGGGTGTGAAACAAAGGGTTGCTGGTTCAATTCCCACTCTGGGTACATGCCTGGGTTGCAGGCCAGGTCCTCAGTGGGGACCCCATGAGAGAAAACCACATATTGATGTTCCCCCCCCTTCTCCCTCTCTTCCCCTTTCTCTAAAAATAAATAAATAAAACCTTAAAAAAAACTCTTGCAATGAAAAGTAAAATGAATATATTGAGTATGGAATTATTATAAAAATCTGAAATCACAGTTAAGAAGTGATCACTCCATTGTAAACTGTGCTGCTATGAATATTGGGGTGCATAGGTTCTTTTGGATTGGTGTTTTAGGGTTTTTAGGGTATAATCCCAGCAGAGGAATTGCTGGGTCAAAAGACAAACTCCATTTTTAATTTTCTGAGGAAATTCCATATTTTTTACCACAGTGGCTGCACCAGTCTGCATTCCCACCAACAGTGCACTAGCACTACAATTTACAATAGCCAAGTGCTGGAAGCAACCTAAGTGCCCATCAGTAAATGAATGGATCAAAAAACTATGGTACACTGACAAATGTAATAATAAGCAGCAGAAAGAAAGGAGAAGCTCCTACCCTCTGTGACAGAATGAATAGAACTGGAGAGCCTTATGCTAAATGAAATAATCCAGGCAGTGAAAGAAAAATACCATGTGCTCTCACCTATAAGTGGGATCCAATCAACAAAATAAATAAGCAACCAAAATATAACCAGAGACATTGAAATTAAGAACAATCTGATAGTAACCAGAGAGGGGGTGGGAGGGGATAATGGGGGAAAGGGGAGAAGGGTTTTCAGGAACCACTATAAAACACACATGGACAAAACCAAAGAGGAGAGTGGAGGCAGGGGAAGGAGGTGGGTATGGCTAGAGTGCAGGGGAGGGGGGAGTAAATGCAGACAACTGTACTTGAACAACAATAAAATAATTAACAAAATAAAATAATTACAATAATGACAAAAAAGTGTTCACTCTACAATGATATGTTGAACTTATTCTATAAGCCTACCTATATGTTCAGCATCACATATAAACTATATATAAACTAAGTGCAGTAGACAAAATTAATGGTATTTGGTTTAAATTACTATCTACAAATTTAGGTCTAAATGCTTAGGGGTTTGATATGATTAACTGTTTTTGATCGTGACACAAATTATAAATAGATGATTCCCATATATTTTTATTAAACATTACTGAATATAACTTAATTAAACACTACATCAAATGCTTGTGTGGTATAATGATGATAGGTTGTAGGTCTCAATTAGAAAACATCCAATTTCATCACTGGCTGGGTAGCTCAGTTGATTAGAGCATTGTCCCCATATGCCAAGGTTGTAGGTTTGATCCCCCACTAGGGCACATATAAGAATCAACTGACACTGACGAATGCATCAATAAGTGGAACAACAAATCTCAATCTCTCTCTCTCTCACCCTTCCTCTCTCTCTAAAAATCTATAACTAAGAAAAGAGAAAGAATGAAAACACCTGATTTTAGATAATTAATGGATTCTTCTGCATACTCACCAGTGATCAAATATTAGATATAGTATATCAACCACTCCAAATGCCACTTATGCCATTCATTGAAACCTATTTGGAGCCTTGGCATGTATTGATATCTGGATATAGAGTGAATGAGAGAGAGGGAGTACCTAAAAAAGACAATAATAAGAGTGGAAAAGAGAAAAAACTGAAACTTGAGAAGTTTTAAAACCATGGAAACTGCTTGTTTAAAGGTTCCTGGTTCTGAACTTTTATTCAGTTTGTGTGCACAACTGCTGATGTGAAGACTGAGCTCTACATGAAACACTTTCCAAATGAACTTCACTCAGTTCAATTAATAATTTTTTCTCTCAAAATAACAGTAATTTATTCCACTAACCAACAGTTAATTCAAATTTTAGATTTAATAATCTGTAAAATGGAACAATTTCACAAAGTATAAGATACAGTATTTCTCTAAAGGAAGCATAAGGTCACATTGGTGATGAAACACATGGCTGCATGAACTGAATCAGAATATATTTGCTGATAACTATGTACCAAGAATGTATACTTTTAGAATGATATGTGTCATCTAATACAGTCCCCTACATGATTCCATATGAACAGAAATTTCCACAGTCAAGATGATGTTTAAATTGACTCTAAGTTCTGGTAAGACATCCCCTATTACCATGGAAATGCTTGGTGAATTACAATTTTCTAGTGTGTAAAAGGCAGTGGACTTAACTCTGTTTCTGCTGTGTAGCCCCTTTGCAAATGCAAACCACCCTTTGATTTAACCAATTATGTTTCCAGCTGTTAGGAAGGAAGAAATATAAATGGCCGATTACTACACATTTAGGGCAGATTGAGCTGTAACCCAGAACTCTACCCAGCCTGATCTCCTGCCCAAAGACTTGCTTCTGCAGCCCCTACTTATTTGTAGTACAATATTTATTGGCCCAGGTAGTTGAAATCCATCTCAGTTCTTCCCTGGAGATTGTGAATTGTGACACAGATCCGGAAAAGGGAGCCTGTGAATTCCAGGTGTAGTGGAAGTGAGTAGAAGAGGACCTTCCTCAGTCACATTCATTCTGTAAGTGAAATGGAGTGTGTTTATAGATGTAGGTTGAGTCTAAGAGAGCAGAGCATATCATCCTCCAAAAGTTCAGATTGATAAACAAGGCATCAGTATGAAGCTATTTGTGACTACAGTAATCTCACAGGTAAATGTCTCTGTGGTGTTTTTAGAAATAGAAATGATGCTGGACAAGATAGCAGATTTCAACTTAGATATTCATAACTGCTCTTTACCTTAATCATGTAGTAAACAACAGCTTGCACTATAGCGTGTGGAACATACTAAGAATATTACTAATATGTTTAAGTTCATTCTGTAGGAAATAGGTGTGAAGTTTGAAGGAACCAAATGACTGTGTTGGTAGTATTGTAAAAGCTATCATTAAGAAAGGACAAAAATGATACATGGAATATTATCCAGCCTTAAAAAAAATGACATTCTGATACATGCTACAACATGGATGGATTTTGAAAAAAAATGCTAGGATTAAACCAGATACAAACAGAAAATTATTGAATGATGCTATTTATACAAGGTATCTATAACAGTCAAATTCATAGGACAGGAGTATTTACCAGGTCCTGCAGACAGGGGGCAATGGGGAAGATTTGTTTAATAGGTACAGAGTTTTACTTTGGGATGATGGAAATCTTCTGGAGATGGGTAGTGATTGTGGTTGCCAATGATGTGATGGTACTTAATGTTACCGAGCTGTACACTAAAATTGTTAAACTGGGAAAGTTTATGTTTGTATATTTTACCATAATAAAAACATTGAAATATTTTTGCTTGAAAAATGTACAATACAAAACAGAATTTTAGAAACTTTTAGGGCATATGAATAAATTCAGTTTTATTTGTAGTTTAGGGAATGTGATTCAACTTCCCTGAATCTAGATACCTTTATCTTCCTCCTAGGTGGCAATTTTTAGAAATAAGTTAAATTCTTATTAAAATGTTATCTGGTTTTTCAAACAGTTGGGCAGTAAGATTTTATTTGCTAACATTAAATAAAATAAAAACTATGATGCATATATTTATCTGGATCACTGTTTTAAGTTGAGTGCAAAATAGGACTCTTATTGAGGATCTGGGATATATTCAATTTAAACATATAAAATCTGTAGACCAAATTGTATAATAAGAGAAATGAGATGAAGCTTGTTAAACATTTTAGAACTACTGGCTTGGATTTTTCCAGTAGTAATTGTGCACATTCAAAAAGAAATAATTTAAGTGCTACTTATTCTGACTCTTCATTTTGTGAATCAACTGTTTCCCTTGAACATCATTTTTTTTCTTAGTATTATGCTCAGGAAATAAACCACCTGCCCTGGAGGAATCTGTCACTTAGAAAAAGATAGGTAATTGTGCTTGTCTATGTGTGTGATATTTTTCATAAGACAAGAAAAGTGATTTCATTAAAAAAATTTTACTTTCTAAAAAGTGTTCTTTCATTAAAAAATGAAGTTTATTGGAAGGACTTTTTTTTTCTCTTACATTAATTTTCAGTAAGTTCAATGACATATTCAACTGAATGAGCCATATAAGCACTTCATTTATCTATTGTATTTCTTTTTTTAAAAAAAATTCTCCTTTTATCTGTAATCTTCTTTATAATTTAGTGTTATGCATATTTTATGATTTCACAGTTTAGTTTATTATTTTAACTCTAATAAGAATTTGAGATAACTAGAAAAGTCAAATCTAATAAAATAAAATTATAAAGTAAGTCACCAGAAAAAAAAAAGAAAATAAATCAATGTAATGTTAAGAGCCAAAAGTGTGGTTAACTAATTGTGTTTTGTGAATCCAGAGATAAAGGCTTTGCTATATAAAATTTTGAAGGATGAAGTTGGGAAGGGCCATTCCTTATGATCAATATATGTCTATTTGCAAATTCATTCTTCCTTTTAAAATTTATTTTATTGAGCCCTGGCTGGCATAGCTCAGTGAATTGAGCGCAGGCTGCCAACCAAAGTGTCTCAGGTTCGATTCCCAGTCAGGGTACAGGCCTGGGTTTCAGGCCATGACCCCCAGCAACCACACATTGATGTTTCTCTCTCTCTCTCTTTCTCCCTCCATTCCCTCTCTAAAATTAAATAAAATAAAATCTTTTTAAAAAATTTTATTTTATTGTATATTTTCCATTACAATTTATGCCCCCTATACCCTCTTCCACTCCTACCTACCCCCTGCCCCCTCAAATCACCACACATGTTCATGTCCATGAGTTCTTTTACATTTTTCTTTTATACTCTATCTCACCAACTTCTAAATCCCCACTTCAGAGCTGTCAGCCTGTTCTCTGTGAGTCTGTCCCTGTTTTGCTTATTAGTTCATTAGATTCTACATATGAGTGAAACTATATGGTACTTGTCTTTCTCAGTCTGGCTTATTTCACTTAGCATAATAGTCTTCAACTCCATTCATGCTGTTGCAAAAGGTAAAATTTTCTTGTTTTTTACAGCCAAGTAGTATTCCACTGTAGAAATGTACAATAGGTGTTTTATCACTCATCTACTGACGAACACTTAGGCAGCTTCCAAACCTTGGCTCTTGTAAATAATGCTGCAATTAATATAGGAGTGCATATATTCTTTTGAATTAGTGTTTCAGGTTTCTTTGGATAAATTCTAAGAAGTAGAATCACTGGGGTCATAAGGCAGTTCCATTTTTAATTTATTGAGGTAACTTCATACTGCTTTCCACAGTGGCTACACCAATCTGTATTCCCACCAACAGTGCACACGGTTTCCCTTTTCTCCACACTTGCTTGTTGATTTATTGATGATGTATCACATTCCGATATGTGTAAAGTGTTACCTCATTGTGGTTTTAACTTTCATTTCTCTAATGATGAGTGACATTAAGCATCTTTTCATATGTCTACTGGCCCTCTGTAAGGAGGCAAGAACATACAATGGGATGAATAAATAGTGTTGGGAAAATTGGACAGATATGTACTGAAAAAATGAAACTAGACCACCTTCTTAAAACACACACAAGAATAAACTCCAAATGGGTTAAAGACGTAAGTGTAAGACTCAAAACCATAAAAATCCTAGAAGAAAACATAGGCAGTAAAATCTTGGGCATTTATTGTAGCAATAGTTTTTCTGATATATCTCCTCAGTCGAGGGAAACAGAACAAAAATAACAAAACAAATGGAACTACGTAAAACTAAAAAGTTTTTGCACAAAAAGCATCAACAAAATGAAAAGACGACCCACTGAACTGGAGAACACACTCACCAATACATCTGATAAGGGGTTAATAACCAAACTTTAGAAAGCATTTACAAAACTATACTGAAAAAACAAACAACCCAATTAAAAATGGGCAAAAGACATGAATAAACACATTTCCAAATAGGACATGCAGGTGGTCTATTTGCAGTTTGAAGTCAGATGAACGATCATCTCTACAAGGGAACTCTTCTACTTCCACCTGTTTATTCCCTTGTAATATAAATGATTATTATGATTTTTTTAATCCTTCTGAGATCCAGGTCAAGACAAGCTTTTTCTTAGTTTCTTGCATTGGTAAGTGAAGGTTTTCTTTTCATTAGGCTTGCACTGCTGTAAATTCTTGGCTTTAAAGCAGTAGATTGAGTTCTGTATTGTATGGACAACAAAATCCAATTCCTTTATTGTAACTAACTAAGTTTAGTGCTCCTGCCCCTTCACACCAGGGCTGCTTTTACCAGCCAGCTTGGCTGGCTACTACTCTCAATTTCCATTTTTATTTCAGTCTTCCAAGTACAACTGTACTGTAGCTATATGTGTATGCATATTTCTAGGTGTTATTGTGAAAGTGTTTCTGTGTTTGCCTAAATATTTGATGCGTGGGTCACTGGCCAGCAGTGATCACGGAACGCTGTGGATGGCTCGTCAAAAACACGTGAGAAAAAACATGCACAGAGACAGACTAGTTCCTGTGGAGAAGTAGGGACGAAATGGCCACCCCCTCTAGTGGGGAGCGCACCGATTTACCATCCATACCTGCTTTTATTGGGCTCATTTTGCATAATAATTCAAGTACAGTACTCATTACGAGGAAGTAAGGAACCATAGAAAACAAGGAACTCTGCTGGTCTATTTTGAGTTGGGGTCAAAGAGCTGTAAGACTTTGAGGAACAAACTAACTTCCTCCTTGGACCCCTCTCATTCAACTGAGTGCATTCTAAACAAAGCAGGCTTCACAGTAATTTACATATTCTTTCTTAGGCCTGATCACCCAGGGAATCCGCCCTTTTCAGCACAGAGCTGCACCACCCTGTCATGGTTTCAGGCTTAGGTGGAGCAAGGGAACTAAGGCAACCAAGAGATAAGGAGATTTTCTCCCAGACATGAGAACTCAGGCTATGTCAAAGCTGAGGAGCGAGGGTCCATCACCCACTTTTGCTGCAGCCCCCAAAGTCCTTCTTTTGGGGGGCCTCCCAAGTGATCGTGCCTGTCTTAGGTCGTTCCCCCCTTGGGGAATCTTACCCGTCTTTGGCTAACTGACCAAGCTTTGGGGTTCAGTTATGAATGAAGCATCACTCTTGCCAGGGAGATAAGCTTTTGTCTCCTTTCTGGCTTACGGTTCCAAGGGCGTTCCCTTAGCCTTAGCCTAGGCGGGGGTTACAGCTTCTGATACCAGTCAGGGTGGTTCCCAACAATATTGATTTTCTGGAGTCATATTTTTTCAGTATTCGGTATTCAGTGGAACATTGCTTAAGATTTGTAAGAGAGGATGGAGATTAAGTGTTTTTGGAAGACTTTTTGGATTACTCACATATGAGTAGATTATAAAGTAGAAGACAGTATATCAAGATGCTATTTATGTAATGCCTTTGATGATTAATGAGATATATCAAGTTTTAAATTGAACACAAATCTAAAAAACACTAAATGAAGTCTGTCTTGTTTGAATGCATTTCTTCCAACTGTATTAAAAACTACTATCACAGACTTATTTTCCCCTCAAAGGCTTTTATAATTCAGAGAAATATAAGGGGAGAAAATTGAACCTTTAACACTTGGTGGAATTATCAATGTTTGGTTCATGAGCTGTAAAAGAAGAGTTGTCTCTCACAGCTCTGTATACTGTGTGGCTTTAGTTTTGTCTGAGAATACAGGGATAGAAAACTAGGGGCAATACTGTCTGGACAGAAAAGTGAGACTTTAACAAGGGTTGAGGCTACTGGCCTGTATTATAAACTATTTTATTATTTATCCTTTTTTTAGTTTATCTTTTTTGGTTTACATTCATGCTAATGAAATGTTTAAAAATCTAACAATATATTCTAGTAAGTCATTCCTTTGATTTGGTCAGCCTGAGTTATGAGATATTCAAATTACTTTCATTAGTATCAATGACTTGTATAAATATTTTAAAGCGTCTCTTCAAGGCTTAAAACAATTTGAGCACAGTTTGTTGATACTTTCAGTATTCAAGTCAGAAGATTTACAAGCAGTAGTAAATGCTATCCTCAAAGACTTTTATCTCTTGATGTCAAAATTTTATGGTTAACAAGTAATTTGTTGTTGTTCTATAAAGGAAATGGTATTCAAACTCTTTGACTTTGACATGTTGTGGTACTATGCTAAGCACTTACATTCAAGAACTTTTTCTGCACTGGAAATTTGAGTGCTGCTATGCAAATAAAGCAGTGATGAACCAAACAGGCATTGAGTGCAGAATTTAAAAGGGAAGATGGAAATCACATTTGTGACTGTAGATATAATATATCAATCTTATATAAAGGGAAGTATGGGATTTTATGAGTGGTTATATCAATGCAATGTAAGTCAAGATGATAGTTCTCAAAATGTGATTTCCAGACAAGTGGCATTAGCTACACCAAGGCATTTCTTAGAAATGCAAATTCTAGAGCCCCATCTCAGATCTAATAGGTCAGAAATATTAAAGCAATCAGTTTTTTTTTTAAGATTTTATTTATGTATTTTTAGAGAGAAGGGAAGGCAGAGAGAAAGAGGAAGAGAAACATCAATGTGTGGTTGCCTCTCACGTGCCCCCTACTGGGGACCTGGCCTGCAACCCAGGCTGTGTCCTGACTGGGAATTAAACCAGTGACCCTTTGATTTGCTGGCCCAAGCTCAATCCACTAAGCTGTACCAGCCAGGGCAGCAATCTATGTTTCTAACAAGCCCACCATGTGGTTCTGGTGGCTAAAGTTTGAGAACAACTAACTCATGTCATGATTCCTCACTTCAGCACTCTTGATATTTGGAACAGGAAATTTTTGGGTGTGGGGATTTATGGTTGTCACTATAATCTGTTTAGCCACATTCCTGGCCTCTTACCACTATGCAGGCAGCATCTGCAAGTTGTGTCAAATATAAATGTTACCAGATATTGCCAACTATCCCCTACGCACAAATCCTTGTCATCAATTTCCTCCCCCACCAATTTCCCCATACACACACACACACACACACACAAACCATACAATGTTCACACAACATACTCTGTTATAGTGCATGGTAAAGTTCTCTGAAGCAAGTAAAAAGGGATGCCGCCATGTTTATTCAACATAGGAGCCCTAAAGAAATTTGATCTCAAGTTTAAATGGACAAGATTTAAATTCTGACCACTTTTAGTTTCACATATTACTTAATTTTTCTTGTGTTCAACTTTTTTTCTTCTCACTTTTCCCCCACTCCCTAATTGTATTTTTCTTTCCCCTCTCATTTTCAAGTAGTGACTGAATGAATACTCTCAGATTAGTACTGTTTTGAACTTAATAATTCATCCTGTTTATATTCTAAACTCAACATATTCTAGCAATTTGAGGAATCTCATGTAATTAAAATGGGATTTATTTTTATATAAACTAGACTGAGTGACTTGATATTTCCTGCTCTTTGAATGTAATTAAGAAAGTGAAGGCTATAATTTTCACTTTATATTGTATTAATAATACATCAAAATATTCTCATTGATTAATTAAGTTATATAACATTCTCTGTCGATCATAGATTACCTTGGGAATTTATTCCTCCTCACGTCTTTTATGTAGTTATTCATCCATTGTATTTCAAAACCTTTTCCTAAGCCCTAGTTATGGTGTGGGAAGATGTTCCAGTATCTTCTGTCTCTGAAGCAAGCTCTGTAAAATGTTTCAGTTTTCTGGTTTTCACAGTACAGGACGTACTGTTTGAGAACAGATTGCTAGGAACCAAGTAGATAAAACTAGTTGCAATTAAAAAGCCAAGATGACTCCAAGTGTGGCAGTAATGCATTGTGATAGGTGCATAAACATTTGTACTTTTGCTAAAATAGTTATGAAGACGTGGATGTTTCCACAGGTTTATTATGCTAGCAGGTCCTTAACAGGATTTGATTCTCATTAACATTTGGCTGATACTTACCAATAAGGGTCAGAGAGGGTCAAGGATATTTTTTCTCTATTAACAAATTCTGGCGCAGTATGGTAATAATGCCATTTTATACTAAAAGATGATAGATAGGATGATAATGATGATAATGACAATAATACAATGATAAATAATATGTATGTTTCTCTATTAATAGATTCTAGACCAGGGTGGTAATAATACTGCTATACAGTAAAAGATGGTGGATATCATGATGATGATGATGATGATGATGATGATATGAAGATAAATAACATGTATTTGGAACAAGCTATAGACAGATGTGTTTTAAAGAAAACAGAAGGTTGTAGGATATGGCTGGTATAGGAATAAACACATCATTTAGATTTTGGATAGAAGATTTTAGACATAGTATCATCTGATATTTTTTCCCAAGAGATTTTTATTGGTGACAGTACAGTATCATGGAGGGAGGGTAGAGGCTCAGGGTCAGCCAACCCCAGCTTCTCAGGGCAGGTGCAGAATATACGAAGAGAGTCACAGATGCAGCATGGGGTGGGAGGTTGGGGATTTAATATTTACGATCAGCAGAGGTAGGGCCTGATCACAGTCTCATACCAATTCCTAGAGTTCTCAAAGGCACAGGTTATAATGATCTATGATCCCTCAGGCTTACTCACAAAAATAAAATCTTGTGTCCTAGTGAATCCAGAGTCAGAAGACAGCTGGAGGATCAGAGACAGTCAGAAAGGAGACAAGTGGACGTGGCAAGATAAAAAGTGGGCAGAGAAAAGAGGCAGGGAGAGACACATAGGGAAGAAACATCTAGAGACTGACAGAAACATCCAGAGGAGCCAAGACAAAAAGAAAAGAGCTAGAGACACTCAGAGGCAGAGAGAAGACAGCTCAAGACAGTATTTTAGAAGCCGTGTATGCAATTCAAGAACATCTTTTGGAGAGTTCCTGCGCCTGTCTCCGCAGTTGTTATCCCCATAGATGCCTTCCTTTGTAAACTTCTCTAAACACTTGCACTTTTTCAAAATTGTGGGTCAAAACAATAAATGTTTGGATGTTTTACCATAAAAATAATAAATAATAATAAAATACAAAATGTTTACCCCAGCACGGAGACTATATTACTGTCTCTGTAAAGTTGCTAAAAATTTAACTTGTCTCCCATTAATCTCAACATTTGCAATTTAAAACTACATAGGTAACTGTCATTTTAAGGTCTCAGCTCTATGTTTTATTTAGGCTTATTTTCTCTTGTCATGGAGAGTGAAATTTGAGATATCCTTAGAGAGACAAACCATATTCAAACTGTATTAACTAAGCATCCATGACTTCTGGGTATATGTGCTTAATCAAGCTCTCACATACTATTCTGAACATTGTTATAATGTTGAGGCTTTTGGAGTTATCAAGTATATTAAAATAAATTATGATATAGAGGACCAATAAAAGAAAAATAACTTCCTGAAGTGAAAGGGGTAGGGCAAAATGTATTTGTACTATGTGACCCCTATATATGTGTAGCCTGTCTACATATACTACTTGTGTTTCTATTTTTATTGAATATATAGTATGAAACCCTAATAATATTAAATGTAAAATATACATGCAAATAATCAATACTTAATTTATATATTGCTGAGTTCCCCTCTAGTCTCACTGAGTAGTAACCTAATTAAGACATAGCTCTTTCCATTATGTCTACATTATAACAGCAGAGGCACCTAAAGAGACATCTGTGTGAGGAGGTGTATTTTGTGGTAGAAGATGACAAGTGATAATCGCCACTGCAGACTGTGAGCACTGACAAGGACCCATATTAAATTCTTTGCAGGCCACCTTGCTAACTTGGGTGGACATACAGCAGACAGTTGTCCAAATTTGGAATAAGCCAGTTTTTTTTTACAAGTTTGATTTTAAAGTTTTAAACCACATGCAGTTTCCATGGTTTTATCATCATGGCAATAATTGAATATTTTAGTCTTCCTTAAAGGTAGTGCTAGCATTACAAAATTTTAAAAAATGTAGCAAACTTACTTTCCCAGAATGTCTCCTTGTCCGTACTTAATTGAGTGCTCTGTAGGGATGAAAAGAGCAACCAAAGGAAAGGTGGGCCTGAAGTGCCCTGTAAAGAGGTCAACAAAAATAAATGTTTTGAGGGATAAAAACTAACATGAATTAAAATTAATAACGCTATCCCAAATAAAATGTTCTCAATTTCCAACAATGAATACTTGGGATAATTTTCAACTTCTGAGATTGAATTTAGTCCTATGAATAGAGTTTTAAAAAATGTGAATGGTTGATCATGCCATCAGGCCACCTTTAGATTGTAGGTAGGGCTTATGTAAGGAAACATATATATTGAGCATCTTTGTTCACTTTCTCTATGCTAGATGGTACAGAAATAAAGCCAAGTAGGATATGGAATTTGTCCTCAAGGATGCAAAACTACATTTATTTTTTTATTTTTTCTCAGCATACAGCAGTAAATGTAGTAATTTTCCTTTTTAGAATTTTAGTAACCATAGTATTCATCTGAATATTTAGTGGTGATGAGAGTTTCAAATTTTAGCTTAATAGTTACTTTCTGGTGACTGACATAATGGGTTTCAGAGGCTGTTAACTCTGTCTGTTGTCCACATAAGTAATCACACATTCTGTTGTGTGAATGAATTGAATTGGATTTTTCATAACAACCTGACCATGTAAAACCTTTCTTTCTCTTACTATTAGTTATTCTCTTTTGGCACATAAGTGGAAGAGACATATTGAAGTACCAAGAGTTTTATCTCTTTGAACTCAAGTAATATCTCCCAAGGTGACATTCCATGGCTAAACATGCAGTCTTCTTGGTTGTATGTTTCAAAACAAACTAATTTAGATCTAGATTTAGGTGGTGCTGTTCTTGCAGGAATTTAAACATGCATAGCATAAAGTTAATAATTTATCTTTATAAATATATTCAGACTTTGGTTCTTAAATTAGCTTTTTATATGCCCAGTTGTCTGTACATGTCTCTAGAAATTTGTATCATTTTGTCAAGGTACTAGACACATAATAGTGGTTACACTGATTCTGGGTCTCTCTCATGCTGCCCCGTCAGAATCCTGGGAAATGTCACAGAAAGGTCACACCAAGGTTGTAATGAATATAAGTCTGAGTTAGCCACTGCTAGATTTATGAATGAAAAGAGGCAAGAGGTGATGTGCATGATGAGTAAATAAATTATAAAATGAATCTGACTGAGAGATATTGTCTAGCTTGATCAAAGTCAGCTTATACCTAGGGTGATTCCATTTGAGAGCAGGGACCTTTCACAAAATGGGTAAAAGAAAAAGATCATTTCAGATTAAAGGATCAGTTATGGGGAAATAACTATAGAGTGCGTTTTGAGTATATATCCTAAGGGAAAGATGAAATTAAATGCAATAGGGATACATTCATGATGCAAAATTCATTATTAACCATTTTTACTGATTAGCTCATCTATGTCTTTTATTCAGGAGGATAAAAGGTGACTAAAACAAGTGTGTTCTTATATTTTTTCATCTTAAAAGCCCCAAATATGTTTAAACATGGTCATATATGCATATATATCTTTCTTTTTCAGTAAAACTTAAAATGTAGCCACTAAACAGGAAAGCCCTAGAGTAGTTGAAATTAATTCTATATTTTCACTGTGATGGTAATTATATGCTTATTTATATTTTTCAAAACTTATTCATTTATAATGTTAAATTGGGTGAATTTTATTACATATAAATTACACCCAAAGAAAGCTGATTTCCAAAATAGTTTTTTATCTTTCTCTCATAGACAATTATGTGTAATATTTACTTCAGGTAGAAGTATTTTATAGAGAATATTGTCAATATTTATTAATGCACTAAGATTACTTCCCCTTTGCTTTTATGCTCTGATTGTGGAATAATTATAGATTAAAAAGTAATTTCACTCTCCTTTCAGAAACCAAATACTATTTTGAGAATTTAACACCTTACTTTACTAAGTTTCCACTAAAAATTTTAGATTTTTAGCTATCCATTGATACCTCAAATTCAACACATTCAAAGTCAAACTCACCATTGTTCCCCACTAACTCTACAGTTTTCCAAACTGTAGTGAATAAGGACATCACCTGTCAATCATGAATTCCTCCTTGACTCCTTTTTCCTGATCCCTTATATCCAAATGACATTCAGTTTCAATCTGTTCTACCTCCTTGTATTCATTATCGTTCCTTCACTTGAATTCAGACTCCACTCATTTTTTGCCTAGCCTACTACTTGTTCTGCATGTGCTTTTTGAGCCTTTTTCTTCCTCTAATCTATGAACCCTAAGGCAGCAACATGATCAATATAATATATTGGTTATGTCTGTTCCTGGTTTAATCTTCTTTTACTGGCTTCTCATTGCCCTTGTAGGTTAGAATCCAAATCCCTTAGTATGACACGGAAGGTCCTCCACAATGTGCAATTTGTCCACCTTATCCCACACAGAACCCTATCATATTTAATAGTTTGGTCCCTGATATAGGCCAAATGCTTGTGTTCCTTGAAAATTACTATGTTGAAATCATAGTAATGTAGTGGTGTTAGGAGGTGGGCCTTGGGGAGGTAATTAGGTCATGAGGGTTTTGCCCTCATGAATAGGGTTAGTACTCTTATAAAAAGAGCCTGGAGAAATTGTTTGCACTCTCTCTTTGCTTTATGTTGTGTGAGGATAAAAGGAGAAGACAGCCATCTGCAAACTAGGAAGTGGGCGCTCATCAAACCTTGGTGCTTGACCTTTGACTTCCCAGCTTCCAGAACTGAAATACATGTTCGATGTTTAATCCACCCAGTCCATTATGATTTGTTATAGCAGCTTGAACTAAGTTCCTAAGCCATAAGTTGTCTAACTCCTCTGCATTTGTGTTTAAGCTGCTTCCTCTACCTTGAATGGCCTTACCCAAAGAGGTCAAACAGCTACTCAGCCCAAGTGTCCACCACATTTGGAAATTATTTATATTTGTCTGCAGCAGCATGGAACATTCTGTTCTTATGCTTTTCCTTGTAAGATACTTGAAAACAACATCAAGAACTGGTTCATCTCAGAGGTTTCCAGACATAGCCTGGCATCTGACACTTAGTAAACACCAAACCTTGGCAAAGTACTGATAGTTGTTCATATTTTGTGTGATTCATTTAAGCTGAAGGAATTAGAATGCTTCCAAGGTTTTAATGCTAGGCTTTTAAGATCAATGAAAGACAAAACAGATACTTGAAGAATTGGTTTTGAGGTTTTTCGAAGGGAAAGAACTTGGGTAAATGGTCATAATACTGTCATCATCCATCTGTTTAAATGGACAGGAGTGATGTATCAATAAATATTTGTCTATGAACACACAGAATTGCTAATATTTTACCTTAAACATACACATAAATTGTAATTTATCTTTTCTTTAACTGTTTTGGTCTTCCTTAAAGCCACTACCTACTGAGTAGTGGGGAACACTCTATTTTGGTCCATTTATGTAACCTGTAATACACTAGATTCAATTGTCCCTTTATGCCATGCTGATTCTCCAGGTTAAAAATGCTCAGTCTCTCAGCTAATCCCCTTCTCATGACTCTTACCTTAAAGTGGCATCTGGGAAGGTTTGGTTTTCTAATCTCATGGTGCTGACATAAAAGCCATGCATTCCAATGCCCTCCAGTATTTCTGGATTCACCTGTCTTCATCTTATCTTCCACCCCATAGTTGCTGCTTTCTCTGTTGATCTTAATAGCTGAGTTCCTAAAGTGGGGGAGCTCAGGCTGGCATCTGGCATCTGCATTGAATGGTACTCTTTTGTCTATTTAGCCTTCCCTTGGCTCATGATGGTTCTATAGACATTCTTAATCATGGCTTCAGCCTCCAACAAGTCTTCACCATTCAACCTCCAGGACTTTGCTTATCCAGTTCTACTCATCATCTATCCCCAATGATTTAAATGATATGGTGTGCCTCTCACCATTATCAAGAGGGATGAAATGAGAACAGGATCAGTCATGTCTTTGGGACCAGAGCAAGAATACAAATGGATATACTTTTTCACATTAAATATTTAATTTATGAATCAAAGAGGTGTACTGTGAAATGAAATACATTCCATCCTTTCACCTTGACAAAGATTCTTCCTTAACAATGTGGAAAGTCAAGCGTGGAATGGAATTGTCTGACTCCTTAGAGTTCTGCACCAAAATTCAGCGGCACAGGTGAACTAGCATCTGGCATCTGGCCCGTGTCAGATGGCCCTTGTGTCTAACCCATGTCTCTTAGTGCCTTGAGGAACTTCAAACAAACACGTGTGGATACCCCAGCCTACATGTTGAAGATGTTGACACCCTCTCACAAACATTTATCCAGAGCTACTCATTATATCCAGAGATGTCAACACAGATGGATCAATATACTGTGAGGATGAAAGGCCCAAGGAATGGACTCTTGTAAGCTCTGAAAGAGGGCTCAGGTAGGAATTTCTTGGGTCCTGAGAAGCTATGGATTCTGGATGGGTATATTACCAGTAGGAAACTCTGACATCCTCTATGCCTCATGGAATCCTTGCCCCATGAGTAGGAGGGTATGCAGCTGGAGGAGGAATAGAGAATCCTGCAAAATTCATGGGCAAGTGTTCTTCATCTAAGAGCAGTACTTGGATAGCATAGAGTTGTTTATTTCTATAAACTCAAATGGAAAAGCTCTGTGCCCCTACCCACCACTGTCCTTATTTAATACTCTGTGGTCTTCTCTTTAACCATCCCATACTTTAGTTCACCTTTTATATGCCCAACAAGGACAAATCAGCAGCACACTCTTCCTAGGAACAATAAATTTTTGGTGCCATCTTAGAAAAGAATAGATTTAAATAAGCAACAACACAAAGGTAAAATCAATGGGTATTGTTTAA
This sequence comes from Phyllostomus hastatus, assembly GCF_019186645.2. Lineage (NCBI taxonomy): Eukaryota > Metazoa > Chordata > Mammalia > Chiroptera > Phyllostomidae > Phyllostomus > Phyllostomus hastatus. The sequence goes on along the minus strand of NW_025334038.1, from coordinate 6,920,879 downwards.
TATTTACAGTATATTTCCCTGTTACCTATAAATATCTCCCTTGATTCTAGGTTGCAGTAACATTCACTCACATTTATCAATTAACTCCTCTAACGCTGCAAATAATGCTGTCCATTATTTCTTTAAAGAATATTGTTATTCTATTGTGCAATGTGAACTTTGGAATAAAATTTCATATTAAAACGTGACTAAAAATGAGAACATTTTTAAAAAAGTATAAGTAATACATTTAAAAGATTAATATATTGCTACAATGAGGGATAAAAAACTTGAAATAAATGTACTTTGTAAAAATATTTAGTACAGAATATAAAGATTAATGGTAATAGTCAAATAGTACTTGCTCAACTTTAGAACATTATATTTTAAGATTTGAGAAAATGCTAAATGTACTTAATTAGAAAATGCAAGGTAACAAACAGGACATTTTGGTTATTTAGCTGATATGTTCATAGGTTTTGAGTGTGCCATGAGTCAAACACTAGAGGTTCCCAAATTAATTTATTTTTATAATAATTTACCTTTTTAAAGATGTGTTGTAAAATTCCATTAAAGATAACTACGGTAATGGTATTTTTTTTAATTACCATTACTATTTAAGTAAATACTAATTTAAAAGTATGAAAGACATAGTTTTGGAGCAATTTCATCAAGATGCTTATCCACAGATCTCTGATTATTTTCTCTCTTTAAAAAATAATAGCCCTATACTTTTCAAACTAACATGGGATTATTAATCCATATACATTTCTATCCTCATGCCTTTAATCAGGGACCTTTCTGATTCTTTAAAATTCATTTTGAAATGTTAAAGATTAAAATTATAGGTAATACAGTGTTTCTGTATTTGAAGTCATGGAACCCATAGTTTGGAGCACGAAGTAATATTTTGCACAGTAGTATTCTTCAGAAAACACATTGAAAAATGCTTTAATGGAAACAATTTTTACAAGTACAATATATCTAGGAAAAGTAATACTTTCCAAATTATACTAGACACTTACTCTTATTTTTGTATCACTAGTAATTTATTTCAGTTTTAGATCATTACCAATATGTATTTCCCATAAAATATCCTATAAGAAATTTAGTGAAATTAGTCCATCTATAGTGCTAATATTTTATAATGAATTAACAATTGAGATGACAAAATTATATAAATTGTATTACATTTGTGAAAAATTCAAAAAGCTACAGAATAAAACCTTAGTTTTCTAAAATTTGGCTTTCTAACTATTTATATAACTACTAATCTACAGAGAACTTTGAAATACTATGATGTAGCCTTAAAGCCTAGGTGTTCTCATCAGAAGTGTAGTTTAGTGTTGGGCTCTTTACCCATTAACAGTACGACTAAGTGCAGGTTACTAGTTATGCACACTCATAGATAAAATGGTGGTAATAATATTATTTTCCTAAAAAGGTTGTATTATTAAAGAGATGACATGTATGGTAAAAACGTGTCCCATGGTGGGAATGTTGGTTACAGTTTATCTCTCTTCTCCATCCATTTTCTTAAAATTTAAATATTATTCTGAGAAAGTACCTAGGCTTGTTATAAAAGGTTAAAGTTTCCTCAGAAACTTGGAAAGCCTAGGGGAAATTGGGGTAGTGCCAAAGAAGAACAGCCAAAGCATAAACTTCACTGGTGACAATACAGAGAATATATAAATACATGTATGCATGCTAATACATGCATGTGCATATACCCACAAACATACAAACAAAATGTTATTAAAAACAGGAGAGAATAGGACTTTCGGTCAAGATGGAGACGTAGGTAGACACACTATGCCTCCTTGCACAGCCAGAAGAAGGACAACAACAAATTTAAAAACAAAAAACAACCAGCCAGCCAGAAAATCAAACTGTATGGAAGTCCAAAAACCAAGGAGTTAAAGAAACATTCATCCAGACCCGTAGGAGGGGCAGAGACCAGAAGTCAGGTGGAGAGGACTCTCGGCCATGTGGCAGCTGGAGGAGCAGAACAGGCAAGTTGGTGGCTTGCAGACTGGACAGTCCCACATTCATGTACAGATAAACTGGCAAAAACAACTGGGGAGTGAGACAGACCACACAACCCAGGGTTCCAGTGCAGGGAAATAAAGCCTCAGAACCTCTGACTGAAAACACCTGTGGGGGTTGAGGTGGCAGCGGGAGAAACTCCCAGCCTCACAGGATAGTTCACTGGAGAGAGCCACAGGGTCCTAAAATGTACACAAACCCACCTACCAGGGAATCAACACCAGAAGGGCCCAATTTGATTGTGGTTAGCAGAGGAAGTGACTGAAAACCAGCAGAACAGAGCAAGCAGCACTGTTCTCTCTCAGACCCCTCCCCCACATACAGTGTCACAACACAGCCACTTTGCCTGTTCTGGTGAACACCTCAGGCTCCACCCCTTATTACATAACAGGCATGCTCAGACAAAAAAAAAATGGCCCAAATGAAAGATCAGATCAAAGCCCTAGAAAAAATACAACTAAGGGACAAAGAGATAGCCAACCTATCAGATACACAATTCAAAACACTGGTAATCAGAATGCTCCAGGAACTCACTGGGTACTTCAACGGCATAAAAAAGACCCAGGAAGCAATGAAGGTTGCATTATGTGAAATGAAGAAAAATATAGAGAGAAGCAACAGTGATGGGAAGGAAACCAGAACTCAAATCAATGGTTTGGAGCATAAGGAAGAAAGAAACATTCAACAAGAAGAGAATAAAGAAACAAGACTTCGTAAGAATGAGTAGAGGCTGAGGAACTACCAGGACATCTTTAAAAATTCCAACATCTGAATCATAGAGGTGCCAGAAGGAGAAATGGGAGAGCAAGAAATTGAAAAGTTATTTGAAAATATAATGAAGGAGAACTTCCCCACTCTAGCAAAGGAAATAGACTTTCAGGAAGTCCAGGAAGCTCAGAGAGTCCCAAAGAAGTTGGACTTAAGGAAGACCACACTAAGGAACACCGTAATTATGTTAGACAAGATTAAAAATACGGAGAGAATCTTTTAAAAGCAGCAAGAGAAAAGGAGGCAGTTATCCACAAAGTAGTTTCCATAAGGCTATCTGCTGATTTATCAAAAGGAACTTTGCAGGCAAGAAGGGGCTGGAAAAAAAGTATTCAAAATCATAAAAGGCAAGAGCCTACATCCAAGATTGCTCTATCCAGCAAAGTTCTCATTTAGAATGGAAGGGCAGGTCAAGTGTTTCCCAGATAAGGTCAAGTCAAAGGAGTTTATCATCACTCAGCCCTTATTGTACAAAATGTTAAAGGGACTTATCTAAGAAAAAGAAAATTTATATATATGTATACAGTAAATGACAACACACTCAGCTATTAACAACCAAACCTAAAAACAAAACAAAAGAAAACAAAAACAAACTAAGCAAACAACTAGAATAGAAACAGAATCACAGAGGAATAGAAACAGAACACACGGAGGGTTATCAGCAGGGGAGTGGGAGGGAGACAGGGGTAGAAAAGGTACAGAGAATAAGTAGCATAAATGGTAGGTAGAAAATAGACATGGAGTAGTTAAGAACAGTATAGGAAATGTAGAAGCCAAAGAACTTATATGTACAACCTGTGGACATGAACTAAAGGAGGGGAATGAGGGTAGGAGGGGGTGTGCAGGGTCAAGGGGAATAAAGAGAGAGGGAATGGGACAACTGTAATAGCATAATTAATAAAATATGTTATAAAAAGGTTAAAAAATCAACCAAGGGAAAATAACGGAGAGAATAGACTATGATATTCACTATTTTGGAATTAATTGAACTGCACTACTACTTACTATGGCAAACTTAAAGAGAGAAGACATTTTTATAAGATTTTGTTTATTTGTTTTTAGGGAGAGGGGAAAGGAGGGAGAAAGAGAAAGAAACATCAATGTGTGGTTGCCTCTTGCATGCGTCTTCTGGAGACCTGACCCACAACCCAGGCATGTGCCATAACTGGGAATTGAACTGACCACCCTTTGGCTCACAGGTCAGCACTCGACACCAGCCAGAGCACAAGACGTTTTAATGACATTTTAAAAATTATTATTACAGTAATACCACATGAAGTATTCACTTTTAGCTTCTGTGGCAAGCTCTATTATTCTGTGGCAAGCTCTAAAACAATAACAAAATTTGTTTACCTTGTTAATAAACAAAAATTATAACCCTTACTGATCAGGAGAAATTACAAACATAAAATGTGATAACAGAATTAGTGCCTTATTTAAACACTGTATTCCAGCTTTGCTAAATGTCTGTTAGAAAATTTGAAGGAATAAGGAGAATCAAGAAAATAATGTAAAAAAGTAAAATATTAAATTATTTTTTAAATTATTTAGAAGGGGGTGAGGGAAACTAAATTGATTTTCAAATGCAGTTTCATCTCATAACATGTTTATTAAAGTTTAGATGACAATATATAAAGTATCTGACTGAGAATGAAACCACATGATGGATTTACTGAATCATTTTTTACTTTGTGATTTTAGCTTGCAGCCAGCTTTAAAGGTCTGGTATTTAGAAGGTGTTGCCTCTCTACTATTATGACTAAAACATTTTTTACTTCAATTTGATCTCTGTTCAAAGAACTAACCTCCTTTCAAATTAACTACTTTTTACAAATGCTTCTCTAGGTTTCATTTAAAGGACCAGTTTATTAAAATTTTGGATAATAGTTTACTTCTGTACATTTTATTGCATGTAAGTGCATTGGATAAATTCATTTTTAAAATGAAACATGACAAATCTTGTTTTAAGGGAGAGAGTTCTCACTAAATACAATTGTTGTACCCTGATACATCCTTTCAATTTATAATTTTTAAAATATGAGTTTGGTTAGAATTACAACAAATAAAATACTAATCTATACAAGTCCCTGTCCTAAAGCAAGAATTTACAACTTGGGTATCTAACAAAAAGAAGATTTGCCTGTTTGTTTCTGATATAACATGGCTATTGGCTACTTGACTTTAAAGCTTTATAGAAGAATGTGATTCTGGGCAGACATGTTGGTAAATCTGTTTCTGATGCCAACAATATAAAAGTATGCCCACCTTTACTGTGGTGAACCTCATTTATCATCCTGTCAGGGTGCCATCTTTTTCCAGTTTCATCCTGAACCAGGATTTCATGGCACAGAAAGAAACCTGGGCATCAAACCATAACATATGAACACATAGACAGCCCAAATGTTATGGAGCATAAACAGACCTGTCTCGCTGGGCACTGGTTGAGAAGTTTGAAGCCCATTAGTTGCAATTGCAGTTCAGACTAAGAGAAAAAAACTGTCCCGAGGAGGAACAATTTGAATGTTTTTATGGATTTGGATTTTTAATACCTTCTGTTACATTCCCTCACTCTTCGCTTGAGCATTTCCCAATCTGCTCTCCCCAAACCAATGCCATTATTTTTGCATCATTTTTTTCTCTGAGTTGCTCATTGTTTTCAAAAATTGTTTTTTCTCTACTCTTCTTTGTAAAACAGTCTCAGATTTGCTGTTTAGTAAATAGTAAAAATATAGATCCCCTAAGGAGCTTAAGTTCTGAAATAATATTAGAGGTAATTTAGTGTAGTATTTACTCTTTTTTCATTTTATTTATCATTTATTTGAAGATGCATCTCAGTCTTGTAGTTTTATTCTTTCTAAAATTACTGTCATTAATTTTTAAACCTGAAGGATAATACATGGAGAAATCGAATATGAAAACACATAAATGGAAGAAAGTTGTAATGTTGGTCCATGAATGAGTGGTAGATATGGTGTGTGAGTGAGATTGAACAGGATGATACTCTGCCCTGAGAGGGAGAGCGTGCCACACACACGGACAGAGCACATCCATCATGGAAGTGGGGTGCGACAGAGAGGGTTCACAGGAAAACTCTGAGAAGTATGCTAACAACACGCTACCAAGGAATATTGATGGGGCGGTATCGATTGTGACATTATCATCTAGGAAAGTGCACTTCAGTACTGTCATAGAATGTTGATACAGACCTGCTATTTTTATAATCTAGCTGCTTAAGACATTGAGACAAGATAACAAAATGACTTGAAATTAAAATTTATTTCAGATATTTTTTGTTGTTATTTTTATAGGTTCTCCTATCACAAATTTAGTCTATTGAATAAATGAATATGCATACTTGTTTTGTCTATTTTACTTCTATAATGTTATGTTGTATTAATGTATTTAAAATTTAGTCTATCATAATTCTTCCAGAAGTCACCTTTCTTCTTATTTATTGCTTTCATGACATACCATTGTAACTGCTGTTAAGTTAATTAGACAAGGAGGCCTACAGAGGTAGATCTTATGTTTTGGCAGCCCACTAAGCCAACCAATAGCTAAGACACAGTCAATGCACTAGAATTTGAGAAAAACGAATTTAATAAACACTAATCACAAACAGCCAAATAGGCTTTTGCAAATAGTGTGAATGGTTAAGCTGTGGTTTTATTAATTTTAATCAAATAGTTTATTTGTTTTACTTCTGTATCTTCTCTATAAAGATCTTTCCACAAGCCTCTGTCAGCAGGGAGCTCCTGACGCCTGCCTGTCTTGTGCTGTCCAATTTGAATGGGTTTACTCAAATAAACTCTTAAAAATTTTAATGTGTATTAGTTTATCTTATAACACTAATTATATCTCTAAGACAAAAGGAACACTTTTTGGGAAGTTTCCAACATTTTCTCTTTGACCTGGGAGGTAGTCTTTTTTTTCTTTATAAGCTAGAAGTAATGTATACATGTTGGTGTCTATTTATTATCACAGTAGATTCTGAGCATGGTTATTTAGTTGGATACTTACAAAATCCAAAATTCATTTTTATAGCCTAGCATACAGTGGGTAAATTTCTGGAGACCTAATAGTCTCAGTTGGTAGAAAAGTATAGCTGGCTACCCTCTTGCCTTGAGAATTTGCAAAGTGGGGGAGGAAACCTTACTTCCTAGAAATGCTTAAATTAATATTTTACGTGATATCTCCTACATGATATCACTTATTCCCACTTCGTTTTTTCTCATTGTATATTTCCTTTGACTCTCCTGGACAGTGTGATTAATTTTATGGAAAAAATTCCTAATTCCATAAATTCCCTAGAATAGTACAGAGGGTACAGTACAGTGACCTGGATTTTTGCCCTCTCTCTAGTTTCTCTTCCAACCACTGGTTCAACGAAGTTCAGAGCATTATACCTAGAAAACTTCTTTTAGCCTGTGGAATGGACTATGGTTCTTTGTTCTTTTCAAGTTTTGATGACTTTATTCATTTCTCCTTGTTCTTGGAATACTCTCCCCCTCCTATTACATTTGGACAGTTTTTGACATTCTTGTAACATCAATTGAAACCATTGTATTTTATCTTTCTTGAATTTTTCCTTGAGTTTCCTTCTCCTGGCCTGAGATGGGCACTCTGTGCCTACTTAATGCTCTGTGCTTTCTTATTTAATAATAGTAGCATTTCACATGCTTTACTTCATTTACTTACCCAACAGCCCTGTTCAGTAAACTACTGTAATTATTACCAGCCTCTTTTTATACATGAGTAAACTGAAGCAATACAAGTTAAGTAACTTGCCTAAAGTCTTTCAGCTAATAAGTGACAGAATGAGTTTTAAAAATAAGAGGTCTAACATCAGAGGCCATAATAGTGCTGTCCTATTGAAATCTAATGTGAGTTACAGATGCAGTATAATTTCTAAATTTTATATAGGATACTTTATAGAAGTGAAAACTCACTGTGAAATTAACTCCATTAATATATTTTATTTGATATAACATATCCCAAATAGCGCATATATATATATATATATATATAATCAGTATTTAAACATGAGATGTTTTATTTTTATACAAGGCTTTTAAAATACATTGTCTATTTTATACTTACAGTATATTTCAGTTCAAACTAGTGTTTTAACAAACCTGTGGTGGCTAATCACTGCCTTTAGTTGATAACACATGTGTTTGCTCTTAATCTCAGAACTCCACTTTGTACTGAAAGAGTTTTATTTGCCTGTTTTCACCATTGAACCATGAGCTTCTTTACTGAACAAGGATGTATTATTCATATTTTCTTTTCCCCAGCATGTAGACTCGTGCCTGATATGTAATAGAAGCATAACAAATGTCTGTTGAATTTTATTGTGGCAATATTGCAATCAAAATAGATGCAAGAATGTTAAGAAGACATTCAAGAAGATGGTTGTAGCTCTCAGGAACAACAGTATATATTTTAAAGTTCCACTTGAATAGTGTATGTAATGCTGAGTTCTGCTAAAACCATTATTTATGAAGGATACTTTAAAGATTTTATGTATTTATTTTTAGAGAGGGAAGGGAGAGAGAAAGAGAGAGAGAGAGAGAAACATCAATGTGCAGTTGCTGGGGGCTGTGGCCTGCAACCCAGGCATGTGCCCTGACTAGGAATCAAACCTGCAATGCTTTGGTTCGCAGCATGCGCTCAATCCACTGAACTACACCAGCCAGGTCAAACCATTATATTATTAATATAATAAATGAAAACATGGTCTAAAGATATTCTAAAGTTTCTTTACTATTATAGAATACTGTGCTCTCTTAGTTATAATTGTTTAGTGAAAAAAGGGGTCAAATTAGCACTGCAATATTGTGTTTGGTCAAATCATGAGTGGACTTATGCCTCATACATAGTAGGCACATAATAAATACTAATTTTATGTATTTGAGCCAGTAGTAGTAAACTCAACTCCTATAGGTGTTCATTATTTATTTGAAATCCTATCCAAATTGCCACAGGTTTGGACAAGTTGGGCCAGTTTGTTCCTCAAAATGAACTCCATTATAGTCAAAGTGTTCCATCTGTTTTCCCTAAGTGAAAGAAGCTTCCCTTGATGCTAGTCAGAAAATGAGGGCTCCTTGACTCAGAACCAGATGCAAGCTTAATACTAACCTTCCACTCAGCCCAATTACATTCTTGGCAACCTATGGGACTCATGGAGTAAATTTCTTATGACAGTTATCAATATCAGCCAATTTTTCAGAATGGACAAGAATAAACTTCAATGGTTCAAAGGCTCTGGGATGAGTTTTCTGTCTTTAAAGGTTCTGTCTGGCTAACTGCCATGGAGAATATGTAGGAATATAAAGAGTGAAGTTTTATGTAACACTGTAGAAATCATTTAACTTTATGTCAACTTAGTGTAAAGACATTTTCAGTTTCAATTAACTATTTGATGTTGTTTTAGGTAACTTTTTGTGAGATATGAAAAATGATTATTTTCCTATGATATTTTATGTACAGGCCCACAGCTGTGTGTGTGTGTGTGTGTGTGTGTGTGTGTGTGTGTGTGTGTGAACAATATCTAGCAATGCTTTGAGGCTAGCATGTCATTGACTCTCTCATAAAACTATCGGGAAAGAAAGAGAAAGCACTTTACTTACAGCTTTTAGACTCAATAAAGACTGAGAACTTTGGATTCCCATGGAATTCTGTGTGTGTACTGGGATTAAAGTTTCTGTGAGGAATGGAAATGGAATTCAGAGAGCTATGAAATATTAAGTACTTGAACCCAGGAATGACTAAACCTTGTCATTATCTATCATTTGCTCCACCTTGTGACCTCAGGTAGATCATTATACAAGGGGAGTACCAATTATAAACACATACTACTCTATTATTCACTGAGTGTCCATAACCACAAAAGTGAAATTCTTCTTTAAATAGCAATAGATTTTTCTCAAGATTTAACTGGAATCTTTCTTTCTCCCAAAATTTAAATCTGAGCACCACACTGCTAAAAACTAAAGCAAAAACTGCATATAAGAGAGGAGGTTGAGGAACTGTAAGGGTCCTCTTGCCTCTCAGCCAGGCTCAAATGGTTTAAAGCCATGAAGGCAGGCATTTAAAAAGACACCAGAGCCCTGGCTGGTGTCATTCAGTGTATTGAGCAAGGCCCTGTAAATTAAAGGGTCACTGGTTCAAATTCCAGTCAGGGCACATGCCTGGATTGTAGGCCAGGTGCCCAGTAGGAGGTGCATGAGAAGCAACCACACATCAGCATTTCTCTCTCTCTCTTTTTCTCATTCCTTTCCCCTCTCTCTAAGAATAAATAAATAAAATCTTTAAAAACTTGTGCTTGTTAGGAATCAGCTACAGAGATTCTAGAAGCATAAAAAATAACCATACTCCAATAATTACCTTTGAATACAATGACCCCTCACATTGGTAATCATTCACTTTCATTTATACAAATGTAGTTATTAAATATGGAGTGCCCTCAAGAAGCTAACACAGCTCTTTCCATAAATACAAATTATATTTGGCAATATGTCCAAAGAATAGTATGCCATCATTTTATGACATGTTAATAAATCTCCTTATTACTAGAATAAAGTATATAGAAGGAATGACAATAGATTTTATGCAAACTATTCCATCACAGACATAAATCTGAATACCACAGGCAAATAAGTTTAACTTTGCTTAACAATATCCTAGCCCTTTTACCTGTAGACCATTTTTAGTGAAAATTGTGTTTCTTCTTTGAAGGACAGTTTTGCTGAATATAGACTTCTGTCTTGACAGATTCATTCATTCATCTATCTATCTATCTATCTATCTATCTATCTATTTTGGCATTTTAAATATATCAGTCTTGAATCCACCAAGGTTCTGATGAGAAATTTCATAATAACCATATGGAGTGTCTTTTTTATGTGATGAGTTGCTTCTCTCTTGCCTTAGGCTTTTGACAGGTTGTTTATAATGTGTTTTAAGGGGTCTCTTTGAGCTCACCCTACTTCAAGATTATTGGATAGAGGTTAGCACCCCATCCTTGCTGAGATTCAGAGGCGGGTCTATGTATACCAGGCAAGCAGGAACTAGCTCCACTATTAGCCAAATGTTAATGTGCTGCTCTCCTCACTTTTTAACGTGATTCTGGTATCCGATGCTGACAGAATAGATGTGGAGGCATACCCTCCTGAATTTGCCATGTTCATGTTGGGGACCACCCTGCCTGGTCTCAGGAAGCTGTAACCCCCTGTAACTTAAGCTGAGTGAGAGACCTCCGGACTAGGAGCCACTAAGGAGACAAAACTTATTTCCCTGGCATGAACGCTGCCTGTTCTGTGCCTGACCTCCTAAGCTTCATCAGTTAGCCAATGACAGGTAAGATTTCCCATGGAGGGAATCATTTTAGACAGGCAGGATCACGTGGAGGCCTCTGGGAAGAGGTTCAGGGCTGTGGAAATGAAGGGGTGATGGGCATCAACCCCTGCCCCCTCAGCTTTGTCAAAGCCTGAGCCCTTGTTCTTAGAAGTGAGTAATCCAAGTCTCCTGGCTGCCTTTGTGTTCTCTGTTAACTCAGGCCTGCGGGAATAGCAAGGGCAGTGCAGCCCAGACCAGAAATGGTGGACCCCTGGGGTAATCAGGCCTGGGACATAGAATATGCAAGATCCTGTGAGATCTGTTTTCTGGAGGATGTTATTAGATTAGAATTTGAAGGCACAGACAGGAAACCAAAACCAGCCCTTTGAGCCACATGTTAAAATTCCAAGCTCTGCCCAGAATCACAGCAGGAGTTCTGTCTGCACTTTTGTAAGTCACCTATTTCTTTTGATCTTTTCTGCCAGGCTGTGAATCCACAAACTAAGTCTGTATTCTCAATAAAAATCTGCTTGGGAATGGAAACGGGGTGCTCCCCACTAAAGAGTGGCCGTTCCATTCCTACTTCTGCACAGGACCTGGTTGTCTCTATGTATGTTTTTCTCATGTTTCAAGGAGCCATCCACAGTGTCACGTGCTCAATGTAGGCCGGTGAGCACACGTCATGTTCAGACCTCAATTATTTCCCATAGGGGGACATTGCAAGGATTTTCAAGAGCTGTCAACTAGTGCCTCTGTGTACTGCACATCAGAGCACAAGTCAGCACTGGGCAGGTTGTGTGCTAGACCAGGATAGAGATTGGGTAATAGCATCCCCTGGGACAACTATTTCAACTCTTATTGCCAAATTGTGTTTAAAGTCTGTCTCCAATCAGAATGTTGGCTCAACCATTCTCTTAATTATATAAAATGTTAGGCCAGTTAATTAAGTTCCCTGAAGCTAAATCATTCTCTTATGTGAAGGGGGCCTTATTGTGAGAATTAAATGTCTTAAGTATAAATACCTAACAAAATGCCTTTCCTATTGCAAATGTTAATAAATGGTTGTTTGTTTTTACATACCACATAAGTTCATTTTATTTTACCAAGTAGATTCTAGGTGCCTTTATCTTTCCCTTCGTTTTTCCCAGGAACATGGTGATCACTTAAAACTAGTTGAATGACTATTCTAACCATAGATTGAAAAATGCTGTGTATTATCTTATCATATAGCAGGATATTTTGATAGGGACAAAAGTTGTACTTATTTTTTTATCATATCTACATTCGTGAACATAGTTTTCTACTAGTTTATTGTATTTCTGCTTTTAGTTGTGCCCTAGAGCAATTATGATGACAGTAAATGCAGGTGAAGTGATACAGGAACTACAGGTTGCAGTTCTTCTCTACCCAACCATGGAGTATCATCATCCAGCAAGAAATCTCCAGCACAAAATTTCTCAAATAACCTTTGACACATTTGATCAGTCACAGCACTTTCTCCATACACTGCACAAGTCTTTTCTTGTGTGTGTTTCTGTTGCATTTTACCTTTCTTGTAATAATAAAGCATAATATACCAAAAATGTTGCTTACTTTCTTCCACCTCCAGTGTTTAAATGGCTACATAAAAATTCACCAATTTTGATAACTTTTTAAAATGTGCATTTATATGACTGCTGTCACAATATAATCTAACAAAATTGTTTCAAATGAAGTTCAAGACAACTAAGTGCTACCAGAGCAATCTTATGGGAAAAAAATGAACTTTTTGACCAACTCAGTAGTAGATCTGTATGATTAATGTCTTAAATATTCAAAGTTGATTCCTGTGTAGAGTTTTGCATTAATAGAAGGATAAGAAGGTTCAAAGTAAAGGAAAAGACATGGTTGCTATTACAGATAACAACCCTAACACAAAAGCACACTATGTATTTAGCTTTACTTTGAGTAGCTGGAACACATAACAGGTAAATAGCACATGTGTTTCTTTTCTTATTCTATCAATGGTTTCGCTTTATGACCAAAACAAATCTAAAAAAAAGTTTTGTATTTTAAACTTTTGGTATCTCAGCCCTCTCTTTTAATTTTCAGCATTGTTCTGATTTCTGTATTTTTAATGACAACTTTACTAAAATAAAATTCACATACCATAAAATTCACCCTTTCCAGGATAATGTATTGGTTTTTACTATATGCTCAGAGTTATCCATCCAATAATCACAAATATGTCCAAAATGTTTTAATTTAATTGCCTTCCAAAATAAGCCCAATACTCATTACCACTCACTCCCCACCCCCTCTGTCTCCAGCCCTGGCAACCACTGATCTTTATTCTACTTATATGGATTTTCTTGTTTAGATATTTCCTATATATTGAATTATACAATATACAGCTTTCAATAAGACTGTTTTCAAGGTTTATACTTCTTGTAGCAAGTGTCATTACTTCATTTCTTTTTATTGGCAAATAGTATTTTATTGTAAGGATATACTATGTTTTGTTTATCTATTCATCAGTTCATGACTTGGAGTTTATTTTAATTCATCAATTGCTTTGGACCTTAATCTCCTCTTTTTTTCCCCTTATCATTATTGGTTGGGTAATTAACCCTTAGGAATTCACTCTGTTTTTCTTGCTGAGTTATCATCAAATGTATAGAGTGATTACACAGTGCTCAAAATAGAAAGACATTAATTCAGTGAGACACATAAATACTTGGTATATACTCAGTTCTAGTCTAAATAATGTGGTAAATTAGCAAATTTGATTATTTTCTTCTAGAATGAATATATGTCCTTTTTAGAGACTAATGACAATGTCTAATAACAATAAGGATGGAATAGAAGTCATGTGAAGAATTTTTTAAAATGTTAAATATATGACCATAATCATCATTGCTCCCTCCATCATCAACAAATACAGGATCATTTATTGGGCCCATTCTCTGTATAAGATACTGCATTTTTTTACATGCATTAGGGTATTTTTGTATTCATACAACTTATTTGGGGCATGCTTTTTATTTTTTATTTTCTATTTCAGATGTTAAGAGTAAATTGCAGATAACAAATATAACCATGCAAAAAATAAATTCTTAGGAAGTATGGCTTGGATTTCATCTTAAATTTCTAAAACATACTGGTTCTTTTATTATTATTATATACCTTGTACTGTATATGCTTGTATATATACATACACACATAAATCATATATACAACTATGTATGTGTGTATATGTATATATACACACATATATGCACACATTTTTTTTATTTAGAATGGAATCATGATGGATGGGATGGGTGGAACTTCAACTTACTGATGTTGTTTAGTGTCCAAGTATTCATGATTTGTTTAATGGTAATCAGAGTTAGAAATGGGGGAATGGTGTCAGTAATTTGAGAAAAATAGTGACAGCAAAAAAAGCTTTTACAACAATGACATTATAATACAAAATGATTGGTTTTTATTTTCTTTTACTCACTTAAAGGCATGTCCTTTGATTTTAAAAAAGAGTAGAAGGGAGGGAGAGAGAGGGAGAGAAACATCAACTGATTGCCCCTTACATGCACCCTGGCCAGGGGCTGAACCCACAGACTAGGTACATGCCCTGACTGGGAATCCAACCACCACCTTTTGGTCCACAGGACAATGCTTCAACCAACTGACCCTCACCAGTCAAGGCACAAAATGATTGACAAGACTTATTTGTAAATTCAGTCTGTTTCTTGGCAAAACTGATAACCTAACTCAACGGTAGACTTAAACCTTTGATGCAGATATGTGGTTTTTCCAGGGCATATATCTAATCTCCTCAGCAGTCCCAGACTGACCTGCTGCCAAGAAGTTTTTCCCCTTTCAGGAGACTGGATCTCTGACTACATATCCTGGAAGAAGCACATATTCCTCCTGGCAAATTTCCCTAATGGGCCACAAAAGTCTTACTATTTCAGGCAAAGTTACTTTTCTCTAGGGGAAGCATAACTCAGTAATATGGCAGCACCACATACAAACTGGAAAATTTTCTCAGAATTTTAATAATTACTAAAATATATTTCCTTATATGGACCCATTCTTCTGCTACTAGGTGTGTATCTTAGCAGCTAAGTGTGTATCTAAGTGTGTATCTGTGTAAATACAGATTACACACAGATACACACTTGTGTTTACACATATACACACAAATGCATGCATATAATTAAATGTGCTACATGTTATTGCATGATGAAACGTGATTTATGTTGTTTGGAGAGGCATTATTTTTGTTATAAATAACACCATAGTTAAAATCAGTCATCATTAATGCACACACACTATGTAATAGGTGTATTGTCTCTTTCACTAGACAATCTTGACCCTTTTCTGGTATTCATAAAGTATTTTTTTTTCTTACTAAAAATCAACACACATCCAGTCCTCAGCAGGTGTGGGCATGAGTATTATTTCTGTGCTTATTAGTACCTTGTATATACGTAACACCAATGAGAGCAATGAGTCTCTGATTAAAACAACCTTAATTTTTCCTGTTGGGCTTAAAAGTGAGTGGCTGTAAGGTTCCTAGGTGCTCCAGCCATCCTCTGATCATGAAGGGCAAGCCTTTCTGAATGGAGCCATCAGAAAGAAAACTGTAAGATAGTATTCATGATCATGATAACTTCATTTGGGACCCTGCATCAAGTACCTAAAGCCCATTGTACTGTTCAATCCTTTGTTGGAGTTAAGTCCATTTGAATTGGGGCTTCTGATACTTGAAACAGAAATGATACTTTACTTTTTGTACACCTCCTACTTTGAAATAGAAAATGATAAAAATAACTTATGTATCCTTATGTGATCAATCTTCTAAAATCATCAATTTGTAAAATAGCTATTTATAGTTTAGTATGTTATATCCTAGGCATATGACAGATATGAGTAAACCCATTATATAACTTGGACTCAACAGCATTTTTCTTTAATGAACTTTAACACTGTTTTTCTCCTGAACTTTAAAAAGTTTAAAAGCTTCTTTATGCTTTAAATGCAAATCCATCCAAATTCAAAAACAAAAACCCATTGCTCAAAGTTATTACCTCATTTCTACTAAACTTACTCATAGAACTAACTCCAGTTTTTTGATGCTGATAATCATCCTGTAAGTATTTTCATCTACTTTATATTTCCATTATTCATCTCAGGGTCTGATTGTCTCCAAGTATATGAATTTTTAATCATTATATTTGTCAGTTATTTCAGTGTTGTTCCTGTTTAAATCAATGCAAAACTTCTATTTTATTCAACCAAGTCAATTTTCTTTTCAATTGAGTCTTACCTTATGGTTCAATTATATACTTCTTGGAGTACAGTGATCAATTTAGTCTCTAGACATTTAATGAAAATGCAAAAACTGATAAAGATATGCCATAATTCAATTGAAGAGTCACAGCGTCTGCTGTTTAGATGTTTGAACTAGTTTGTCAGGCAACAAAATTCCTCAGTGCTACTTTCTAAAATTATGTTTAGGGCCACAACATCTAAATTTCCTTTTTTGACATTTTAAATATTGCTACTTTTTCTCTTCTGTATTTGAAATTTTCATGTTTTAATTTATTTTCTTTCCATGACATCAGTTTGGGCTGAAAATGTTAGGCATTTGAAATAGTCAATGGAGAATTTTTAATAATATAGTATAATGCCTAATCTATACTTTTAAGAGAAGAAAAAGTGATGCAAACTATAATGTACATTGATACCTCAAATGTATGCTCTATTAGAAAACACATTTAAATTTTCAGTTATTTTTATTGATGTTAGCTTTATACAATGTTAATGTAGATTTTTCAATGACATAAATTGATTTGTAATCAGAAGAAAGATGCTGTCTTAGATTCCATTTTTTTCTTTTGTCATCTTCAGTGTGCTGATATTAAGCATGACTAGAAAAATATTTCATAGGATAAGAAAATATGTATAAGATGAGCTGGCATTGGACAGACAAAGGTAACGGCTTCACCTGTCCATTGAACCAAAAGAACAATAACAACAACAACAAATTGTATTTATTTTTATTATTTTTTATTTTTAATTAAATCTATTGAAGTTACATTGATTAATAGAATTATATAGATTTCAAGTGTACAATTCTGTGATGTATCAATTCAAAGTCAAATCTTCCATCACCATATATATTTGACCTTTTACCCTTTGCTTCTCTCCACTCCCTTTTCTCCCTGATAACAACCATACTGTTGTCTGTTTCTATGAATTGTTTGTTTGTCTCACTTGTCCATTTGTTGCTTTCAGTTTTATATTGCACATATAAGTGCAATCATATTGTTTTCTTTTTCTGTCTTCGCTTAGCATGATATTCTCAGTATCCATCCATGTTATCTCAACTGGCAGTATTTTATCTTTTCTTATGACTGAGTAGTATTTCGTTGTATATATGTACCACATTTTCTCTATCCAATCATCTAACAGAGGACTTTTCAATTATTTCCATGTCTTGGCCATTGCAAATAATGCTGAAGTGAACTATTAGGGAAATTCAGTCAAAATTACAATAAGATGCTACTTTATAACTGTTAGAATGGCTATTATCAGAAGGAAAAGCAATAACAAGTTTTGGAGAGGTTGTGGAAAAAAAGAACCCTCACTTACTGATGGTAGAAATGTAAATTGGTACAGCGACTGTGATAAACAATATGGTGGTTCCTCCAAAAATTAAGAATAGGTTACCATGTGATTCAGCAACACCTCATCAGGTTATCTACCTGAAAATTTTTGAAATATTTATTTACAAAGATATATATACACCTATGTTCATTGCAGCAAGAAATTGCATCTTAGGACACAGCCTTATCAGAGATATTAAAGAGTAAACATGTTTGTTAGTGAAACATTGTCAATAGTTAATGGATACTTACTAAATACAATACATGGTTGGGCCAGGAAAGATCCAGGGAAAGTAGTAAATAGCTAAAGGATTAATGGTTAAGTCTATGTATGTAGGTATTTAAATAGTGGAATTAAGAGTTCTAAGTGGTTGTTGGGGATGCAGCATGAAAGCACAAGTTTGATGTGATGAGTTAATGTTTATTTTGAGTTTCTAATTTACAAGTCTTATGAAAGATTATTTGATGTATAATTAAGTTAATGAAATTCCACTAAACACTTTGAGGCCCTTTTTTAATGAGTATAGACTAATATAAAAATTAAAACCTTGAGAGAACAATGAGAAATGAGGAAGAACAGCTTTTAAATAAGTAGTTGTGAAGAAGCTGGTCTTTCATCCTGCTTGCAAAGCACCATATGCAAGGTCTTTCAGAAGGTATCCAACCATGTAATATGAAAAGTAGAGCCATTACTGAAGATATAAGATACAAGTGATGTACATAGGACAATGACACCTTAGTACCTTCAAAGCAGGCATCTTGGAACCTCACACAGTTCTCCCAATCGCCAGAGGCTGCCCCATCATATTTTCTGGAATCTCATTGATGGTCTGAAATCTCTTCCCTTTTAAAGGTGATTTTAGTTTTGAGAAAAGCCAGAAGTTGCTGGGCACCAAATCTAGGCTGTAGAGGGGCTGAGTCACCTGGGTGATTTGATGTTTTGCCAAAAAACTCTACACAAGATGTGATGCATGAGTGGGCATATTGTTGTGATGATCCACCAGTCACCAGTTTCCCATAACTGTAGCCTTCTGAATCATCCAAATAGTTTCTGCAGGAGAATGTTCAAGCTAATGCAAAATGTGATGCAGATTCATTGCTCTACTTGCTCAGTCATTTAGAATATGATGGTCACACAGTATTCATGCTCACTCAATGTAGTCTACCACCCCTACCAACTAGTACAGTAAAGTCATCATTGTTTACATATGCATATTCCAGTCCATTCTCCTTGGATACCAGGTCACACTGATATTGTGCAAACTACTCTTCTTACATTAGCAATGTCTGGACTTTTTCTGGACAGACCTTATATATATAAATGTATAGCCTTTGAATCAATGACAAAGAGAATTTATTATTCATAGCAACACATAAATCACCATTGCACAATGTGGTGAGGGCCAGATGGTATCTTCACATCCAGTAAGATGCTTTACAGCAGTAAAAGTAAAAAAAAAAAAATTATAAAACCCTCATCTTGTATAGGATTCTTGGTGACCTGCCTATCTTTCAAAAGTTCATTTGGAGGCTGAGATCAGCCCAGTTGTATAATTTTGTAACCAAGCAAATCAGGGCTCATGCATGCGGTGCCTTGATATATGACCCAGTAATTAATGTTGAGGAAAGCAGGTTTTCATTTACTGGATTTCAGCCGTGGGTGGGCTGGGAGCACTCCTGCTTGAAGCCCTGTTCTCCCACAAGACCCAGCACTTACTTTACTCCCCTCTAGGCTATAAGCCAAAAACATGCCCAAAAGTTCCCCCTATCCTTATCTCTTCTTAAGCCGGCTGCATCCCCTCTGTAATCTGTACTCGTGGGTTTCAGAATTGCTCTTGCAACATCTCTCTCCTTCAGAATCTGGGGTATGTTGTCTTCAGCCTCCATGTAATAATAGTGCAGGAAAACATGTGCCATGTTGCACTGAATCATGGTGAAGTCCAGGAATACACACATCCAAAGAGAATGGCTTCTCTCTATGCCCTCCTGAGAAGCAGAAGTCAGCATTCCCTATACAGTTCAGCATTCTAGGCATTTCCCATGAGTCCATGCTTGGTTAGGCAGGTTCTCACACAGCTCCATCAGCTTCGTTGGATCCCTGCACAGCTCTATCAGCTCTCTCCTTGTACACTTTCCTCCTGCATCACTGCTACTTCACCACAGACAGCATGCCTGTTCCATTTCTATACCAAGGCTGCATGACTTAATCCTCAGATGACCAGATACAGCTCCTCCCTCACTACATGCAGCATAGTAGAGTTCTCACATGGTGGCCTCTTCACCCCAGACCAGCTCTTCAATAAGCAGACCAGTTGCTTGTTGTTTCCTCACTACCCCATAGTAGACCAGCCCCCTTCTCTCTTTGCCTGCCCTTATTTTAAATGCTTTCCCAGACCTTCCTACATGACCTCATATCCAGCTCCTCCTACAACATGGTACATTTGCCATTTCTCTTGTACGTTTACTTTCTTTTGGCTGCCATCTTTAGGGCAAGAGTGTCCCATGACACCAGAGCCTCTGGCTCTCTGCCTCTCCTGCAGGTGCACTATAAGTTCCCCCAGCTATGTCATGAGTCATTATTTGATCTGAAAGTCATGTAGATCTTTTGTGCAGGGCAGTGACACAACTATGAATTTGCTATCCACTTACCATTGTTATGAAAAGGATCTTCGCCTTGTATCAGCTCTTTCCCGCATCCCCTAACCATTGACTGTGGGGAATATTTTTTCCTCTTTTGGGGAACCCTCCCCTTTTCACCCTATTACAATTTCAGAATGAGGGGAAAATGGTGACAATTTACTGCCTGCCAAAAACAAAAACAAAATTAAGGGATAGGAGAGTGATTTACATATTTTCCCAGCCTCTTTTTTTTCTCTCTGCATATTGCAGTTTACCTATATTACTTTAAAATAAGTTCTATTCTCTGCATGTATCTCTGCAGTTTAGGCATCTAGACCTTTAGGATCATGGAAATCCAATCAAAGTGTATATTCATTTTATATGATATGTTCAATGAAAAGAAGGCATGAATCTGTTTATGTCTTCCCTTTGCCAGCTAACTTCAATAGACTAGACCAATAAAGTTGGTTGCATATATGAGTCTGAAGTTAATACAGCTTTTAATAAAGCCCTAGTGACTTCTGAAGGTTTTAGCTAAAGAAAGTTGAAAAGCAGTTTAAAACAGTACTTAAGCTATTTCTGTGCAATCAGTTTCTGGTGAGAAAAGATATTTGAAATTTCTAGAGAGGGTTGTTTTATTTTCCTCTTATTTGAACTTTTTTTTTGAAAATAATATGAAGAATGACATGATCAAGTGAAAATTGCTGCTATTCACACTTAGTTTGGCTACAATCAAAACAACATCATTTAGTTGAGTGGCCATCAACTGAGTCATTATTGAGCCTAAAAAGGGCTCTTTATCACAAGAAGTGCCATTCACAGGATTGATACTTCCATATGAATTAATGATGATTACTTACAATTATGATAACTTTTAAATGAAGATAGCCTTTATTCTGGTTACTTTTCTACAAAAGTGCATTTATTTTGCACACCTACTTTTCTAATACTTATCAGGATTTGAAATCATTTTAAGGCAAATATATTTCTTATACCAAGTTGGAAAATAAAAACTTTTGAGTATATGGATATTTTTGGGGATAAAGAGCATTCTTTTACTGACATTACAGTGATCAATCACTATCATAAGTAAAGTAACTAAAAATATGTTCTTGAATGCAAACAATTAATAACCTAAAACAGAGGTCAGTGAACTTTTTCTTTAAAGGACCAGACAGTAAATATTTTGGCCTCTTGAGTCATAAAGTTTCTGTTGCAACTATTCCAATCTGCATTGTCATGTGAGGGCAGCCATAGACATACATAAATGAGTAAATGTGGCTATGGGCCAAGTTTGGTGGGCATTAATTTGGACAACAGGCACAGCCAGAGTTTGTCATATCCTGGCCTAACATACTAAATAACTCTTTCTCTCTCACTCCAGGAGTATATAAAATTATATATAATTGATTATAGATAATGCAATGCAATCCATTATATTTAATTAATATAAATCAAAATATTTTAACTAAATTGAAAAATCTACTATTTACATTAATTTAATATTTATTTATTTTTATTATTTTAAAATTTTGTTTTATTTATTTTTAGACAGAGGGGAAGGGAGGGAGAAAGAGAAGGAGAGAAACATCAATGTGCGGTTGACACTCATGCACCCCCTACTGGGGACCTTGCCTGCAACCCAGGCATGTGCCCTGACTGGGAATCAAACCAGTGATCCTTTGGTTCACAGGCCAGTGCTCAATCCACTGAGCCTCACCATCCAGGTCTAATTAATATTTATTTATATAGGCTTATAATATATAATTTAAATTTAATTTTAGTACATAATGGAAGTAGGTTACCTAAGTTTAGATTTGCATGATTGTTTTAGAGAAAAATTATCCTGACTCTTGTTGAAATAGTAAAGAAGCCTTCATTTAAGATTATTACAACAGAGGAGAGACTGTTGCAATAATGGTTGAGAAATTGAACTCAACAATGAATACAACAAAGACTCCTGGGTATTTATAGCCAAGGGATAGAGAGAGGGGAACAATGGCTGAAAAATTACTAAGAGGACAGACGTATCAAAGGTAGGGGGATTCCCACTGAAATGACTTAGCAGGATTCTTGCTAAAGGCAGGTCAAGGAGAAAGCCTGTTCTAGAAGAAGGATCAGAGAAAACACTAAATTTCAATTGAGGGAGTCTTTGACAGTAGTGCTAAATGTATCTCTATATAAAGTCAAAGTAGTGGAAAAATGAAATATGAATGATAAATATAGTGAAAATAATTTAATCTTGTAGCAAAGAAAAATATGTGTGTGATCCTTCATCAATGGGGTAGGTGTCCACATTGTGTACTATAGAAATTACAAACTACTAAATGCTGCTTCCTCCAAAATACCAACCAAATAACCTGTCAAACATGAGAAAGCACATCTGAGTTTATTGCTCACCATGGTATAGGATATCACTGTCTCTATCAAGAGTGAGAAGCATATGAAGAGGGAGGGTAAAAGAGGGGTGCTTATAAGGTTTTTGTTCATTTGTTTGTTTGGATCTGTTTTGACAGGTATTTCAGTAAGCAATGTTGATCAGGATCGTGTGACGTTTGTTTTGTAAGAGGTTAGCATTAGTGAATTTAGAGAGGTGAGGGTTCAGGAGAAGCTCTTGAATAGTGAACAGTTATTTGATTGAGCTGTATATTGTTCTTAGAGAGAGATTGACTTTAGTGAGAGTTAGTTAAGGAGTTCATTTTTCAAGTAAATACATTTTCAGAAAGTTCCTGAAGAAAAAAATTAAGCCCTGGCTGGCATAGCTCAGTGGATTGAGCGTGGGCTGCGAACCAAAGCATCGCAGGTTCGATTCCCAGTCAGGGCACATTCCTGGGTTGCAGGCCATGGCCCCCAGCAACCACACATTGATGTTTCTCTCTCTCTTTCTTTCTCCCTCCCTTTCCTCTCTAAAAAATAAATAAACAAAATATTTAAAAATAAATAAATTAATTAATTTTAAAAAAGAAAAAATAAAGTTATTTGCAACCTCATTTCTCTGGCAAGAGTTTCCTAAAATATTAAAATCATGTTATTGCAGATAATTGAATAGTAAACTCATATTAATGTAGGCAATAAGATGTATGGATGTGAATAGTTTCAGTTCTGAATGGAACAAGAAATAGGCCCTTTCTTGAATATATAAAGTCATTGAAAACCAAGAACAAACACATCAAAACTAAATAAAAATAGTAAGCATTTTAATGGAATTTTATGACTAAATATTAAATGACTGGTATACGAGTTCAGAAAAAAGAGAGATTAAGTGAGAACTTTAGAATTATTGGGAATAACAATGCTTTGAAAAAGAAGAAATGTCTAGACCAGACCTGCATGTTTATTAGTGGATGTCATAAGCAAAAATGAGGTATGTGCACAACTGTAAACAGCAGATGATTTGGATTGTTTTACAGGCAATTGGGTGATGATAACTACGAAAATGTATGTTAAAGTCACACAGTCAGTAACCTAATGACAGTCTTTAATTGTATAGTTTATTTTTACTAGGGCTCTATGAGTGTCTTTGGAGCATATGAGAGAATATGAAATGTTACATAGAATGTTAAGCTGTGTGATAAAAATTAGCTAGAGGCATAGCAAACATTAAAATAGAAAGAAAAAACTAAATTTTCCAATTGAGAGTATTTAAAGAACCATATTAAAATAGGAAATGAAGAGATAGAGAAGGTGTAATGAACATAAATGTGTGTGTATAACTTTGAGAGATGGTGTACCCCAAAGTATGAGGAGTTTAATTTTAGTCTACCAAGTTTTATGTATCTGGAAGACATTTATGTTTTAAATATAAAACTGGAAATATAAAACTGGCATATGGGAGAGGTCAGAACTTGAGCTGAAAGTTTAAAAATGAATACAGAAGGTCTGAGTAGAAAGAACCACTCAGGGAATACTGGCTGGGAAAAAAATTAAAGTTCAGAACTGAGTTTTGAAGGGTGTCTCTTTTTAGATGGCAGTTGGATAGGTGAAAGCAATTTTTGAAGAAAGAATTTCAGGGCAAATCAATGTTTCCAAATCAACAGAAGAGATTTAAAAGCCCTACCGTTCATTATTGTCACATATCTTGAAATCAAATGAGGCACATTTAAGTGTGGGGGAAGTGCACAATGGATTTGGTTATTGCAGGTCATGGATGATATTGGAAGTTTGCAACTTCAGGAGAGTGAGGACTGAAGTTGCACTTCAGGGAGATACAGAGAATAACATGTATGGCAAACACACAGAAAAAGGCAGATACCCCATACACAAAATGTTTATTGAGACTTACCGTGAAAGAAAAATAGCCTGGGAAAGAGCACAAAACAGAATGAAGATGATTGTGGTGATGATTATTATTATTATAGAGAAGCAATACATGCATCATGAAAAGTATAATAAGCTGATAAGAAGGAGCAAAAATCAAAAATATCTAAGCAGAAGCAGGAGTTCTGGCCAAGGTGGAGGCATAGGTAGAAACCCTCCCCTTCCTCGCACAACCAAAAGGAGATTAAAGAACAATCTAAAATCAATAAACAACCAAAAGTGCCAGAAAATTAAACTGCATGGAACTCTGACAACCAAGGAATTAAAGAAACAGTCAACCAGAACAACCAGACCAGTAAGAATCCATGACAAGGCTGTGAGGGCAGGCTGGCTGAATGGGAAACTGAGATTCGGAGCTGACTGTGGACTATGGCAGTTGCCATGGCCATAGAAACTCCCAGTCTCACACAAGAGTTCATTGGAAAGTAGGCTAGAGCTGAGCAGACAAGCTGCATTGTTTCCTCTGGTCCCTCCCCCATAGGTAGCAAAGAGGGTTGCCCTGCCCTGGTGAATAACTAAGACCCTCCCCCCTTACAACCTAACAGGTATGCCAAGACTAAGAAATATGCCCCAAATGAAAGAACAGAGCAAAACCTTAGAAAGAGAGCTAAGCAATGAGGAGATAGCCACCCTATCTAATAGAGAATTTAAAGCCCTGGTAATCCAGATGCTCACAGATCTGATTGAGCTTGGTTGAAAAATGAAAGATACCCAAAATGAAATAAAGCAAAATATTCAGGGAACCAACAGTGACAAGGAGGAAACCAGGACTCAAAACAATGATTTGGAACAAAAGAAAGGAATAAACATCCAAGCAGAACAGAATGAAGAAACAAGAATGCAAAAAAATGAAGAGAGACTTAAGAACCTCTGAGACAACCTGAAATGTTCCAATATCTGAATTATAGGGGTGCCAGAAGGAGAAGAACAGCAGGAAGAAATTGAAAACTTATTTGAACAAATAATGAAGGAAAATTTTCCCAGTCTGGTGAAGGAAATAGACTTCTAGGAAGTCTAGGAAGCCTAGAGAGTCCCAAAGAAGTTGGACCCAAAGAGGAACACACCAAGGCACATCATCATTAAGTTACCCTAGATTAACGATAAAAAGAGAATCTTAAAAGCAGCAAGATGAAAGGTAAGAGTTACCTACAAAGGAGTGCCCATGTGGCTATCAGCTGATTTCTCAAAAGAAACTTGCAGGCAAGAAAGGGCTGGAAAGAAGTATTTGAAGTCATGAAAAGCAAGGACCTATACACAAGATTGCTCTATCCAGCAAAGCTTTCATTTGGAATGGAAGTGCAGATAAAGTGCTTCCCAGATATGGTCAAGTGAAAGGAGTTCATCATCACCAAGCCCTTATTATATGAAATATTAAAAGGACTTATCTAAGACAAAGATAAAAAATATGAACAGTAAAATGACAACAAACTCACAACTATCAACAAATCAACCTAAAAGAAAAGACAAATGATGAAAACAAAAAGTAGGCAAACACAAGTAGATCAGGAACAGAATCAGAGAAATGAACATTACATGGAGGGTTTTCAATGGAAAGGGAGGAATAGGGGGAAAAAGGGGCAGGGAAGAATAAGCATAATTGGAAGGCATTAAGCAGATAGGGAGAGATCAAAAATGGTATAGGAAACAGAGAACTCAAAGAACTTATATGTACAACACATGGACATGAACTAAGGGGGGTTGGAAGTTTGGGGGATGCAGGGCATTGGGGGTAAAGAGGAAAGATTGGGAAAACTGTAATAGCATAATCAATAAAATATACTTAAAAAAATAAAGTGCCAAGCAAGCCAAAAAATACATATATATATAAGCACTTGGAGCATAGTGATTTGGTTACACAACAGTTTTTTGTTTAGTTAAGGAGAAAAATCAGAAGTCTGAGGGGAAAGGAGAGTGTGTATGGAGCAAGATTTTGAGGTAGGTGAAAGTGACAAAGCCATTTTTGATGACCTTAATTTTCTCATGTAAATATGTGGAACTTGGGTGTCTTTAAAAAGTGAGGAAAGTTTTCCATAGTTGTGATCAGTGTTTTAGGAGAGAGAATTAAGGGACCTGCTGTGTTAGTTAGCTCAATATTCTAGATTTACCATTGATATATTTAATTAATTGTCAACTATTAATTTAATATTTAACAAATCCTTGCTACATTCATTAGAATATTTTCTGTGACAACTATTTGATCATTTTGTTATACTGTTTTTTTTTAAAATGCTCAGTTTATTGAGTGTAAATTTTAAAAATGAAGTTATGCAAATTTTATTTTAGATATAACAAAATGGACTTTTAAAAAGATGAAGGTTATATTTGTATGAAAGTATCTCAAATAGTCTTTTCCCTCTTTTTGAAAACTCCCCCTGTTAGGTAGGTGATTGATTTGATATATAGATAGATTTGATTTTGAAACATTAGAAGCAAATTTTGTCAAATTATCAAAAACATTAACAATAACCAATAAGGTGTTTTTTACTGATATACATGGGAGGTAAATTTTGTCAACTGTCAACTTTCTGGAAGACCTCTAAAATAACCTGTTAAGAAAAGCTAAGTTATTACCTATTGCAATCAGGGATGACAGCATTTTGTCAGTTCACAATGTGCAGAAAAAGGGCATGGCATGGTTAGGGGAGATAGGTCTGTATACGGCTGGTTAAGACAGGTCTTTTAATGAGGTTCTGGTCGGAGCTGGGCACATTTCAGAATATAATAGTTTAAGATTGGGGGACACAGAGAGGTAAGCATCTTGAAGTGAGTATTAAGTAAACAGTTATTTGATAATTAAGAAATTTGTTCAGTTTTAGCAACATATGGTTCAATCTTATGGATGTAGCCTGCTTTGGTTCATTGTCCTGACAGTTGAGGTGGAGGCACAAAGGGATGTAATGGGAAATGTTTGACTTGTGGCTTTGTGTGGAAGAGGTATTAAAAGGTATTAAAATTAAAAGGTTGCATTTACTTGACAAGATCTTGAACTAGGCTATACTACTGTTTTCCCTTTGTTAGAAAAGGGGTTAGAGAGAAATGACAAAAATATAGGGGAACAGAAATAAAAAATACATTCTTAAAGCTTAGGATGGAGAGGCTAGACAGTGATGGTTTCATGAAAAGACACCTTTTCATGAAAAAAAAAACTGACTAAATTGAATATGTATTTTGGAAAATTGACTCAACTTTCATTGAGCTGAAAAGGAAGATAGTATATTCAATCAAAGTACTATATAGATGTGCATAATATTGTGTTTTTAAAATATTTCAAGTATTCCTACCTTAACCTTCCTTTGTTAATGTACTTCACTCCTTGACCTGGTTCACTCATATGTCATTACCTAATATTAAACAAAATATGAGGTGACAGTTTTGAAATATACTTCCTGAAAGTAATTAATTAAATAGAGTTATGGGAATTTTAAAACTGGGATTTTCCACGAGTGATTATAAATCAATAAAGTAGAATAAATATGACACCCAAAAGACCAGATTTGAAAAACCAGAAAAAATTAAGATTAATAATGGCAGACATTAGATGCTTTTAAAATAATTTATGCATAAATCTGTATTAAATATTAAGCTAGAGAGTTACATTTGAATTTTTAAAAAATATCCTACTAATGTAACATTGACAGTAAAATTCACAAGAGAGTAGATCTAAAGGCATTTACAAAATCTCAACTTCTGTAGATTTACTCCAAGTCTAACAAAATTTACCTTTAAAACATAGTAAGGGTAATTTTTGTCCTCTCAAACAAGCTTCACTTTAAAATGTAAACTAATTTTCCTTGTTCAACCTCTTGTACAACCTCCCAGCTGCCTGGAGTTTTCTCTTGCTATGAGAGACAATGGGGCCACATGTTACTCTGTCTCTTCCATTGTAGGAAAAATACCATTCACACTAAAATTATTCTCTAATCTCTTCTTTCTCCTTAAGTCTATGGACTTCCGCACCGTTTAGAATTCTTCAGTATACTTCTCCCCTATGTGTGTGTGTGGCAGGGGCACTCATCTAGTGACTTTTTGCTATATTCATCTCCATTGTGCAATAGAAGAAGGGAAAGCCTTTTTCTCTTCATTTATTGAAAACTATTATAGTGATGATTTCTTAAGTCATGCTATTTGTCTCTTCTTGGTAATCTAGGATGGTAATGTTCATAAATACCAAGAAATGATACAGAATTGAGAATATCAAGAAAAATAACAGACAGGATTGGTTTGGGTGTACTATTCATTCAAGCAAGCAGTGGAGATTTAAGTGGAGATTAAGAAGACAGCAGACCAGAATCAGCTGACTAGATCAAGCAGCTTTGATGACTGGCGTTGGTGTTAGGCTGTGATCATATATTTGAGATAGAAAACAAAGTAAATATAGGAAAGAAATATGAATCAAAATAAATTTTATGATGTGTGTAAACCTGTTATTTCTTCAGCATCACTAGAAAGGACAACAGGTAAAATTAATAATAAAAGTAATGAAATGTACTTATAGCTGACAACAGGCATTCAGAAGGTTGTACAAAGAAGGAAAAGGGCCATCAAGGAACATGTATAAAGGACCCATGGACAAAGCCAAAAGGGGAAGGATTGAGGGTAGGAGGTGGGAACAAGTGGGGCAGGGGAAAGTGGTAGCAGGAAAATGGAGACAACTGTACTTGAACAATAATTTTTAAAAAGACTCATTTTATTTTATTTTATTTTACTTTTTTATAGTTTATTTATTTATTTTTAGAAAGGGGAAGGGAGAGAGAAAGAGAGGAAGAGAAACATCAATGTGTGGTTGCTTCCCACACACCTCACACTGGGGACCTGCTCCACAACCCAGGCATGTGCCTTGATTGGGAATTGAGCCAGCGACCCTTTAGTTCACAGATCGACGTTCAATCCACTGAGCCACACGAGCCAGGGCATTTTTCCAATTTAAAATTTCTTTTTGCCCTGGCTGGTATGGCTCAGTGGATTGAGTGCCCGCCTGTGAACCAAAGGGTCGTTGATTTAATTCCCAGTCAAGGCACATGCCTGGGTTGCAGGCCAGGTGTTCCAGTTCAGGGTGTGCAAGGCGCAACCACACATTGATGTTTTTGTCCCTTTCTTTCTCTCTCCTTTCCCCTCTCTCCAAAAATGATCAATCAATCAATAAACCAATCTTAAATTTTTTTTACAAGGCCTTATTTTAAAGACCACATAGGACTATCTTTCAGTCTATGCAGTCTATACATGTCTCTGAGAGTAACTTGGAAGCATTGTTTCTTTTACTCCTTTCTTAAAACACCATTTGTTTTTCTGTGTACCAGTCCCTGGTTCAAACATGTCACTGTCCCTGTGTGATTAAGGTCAAGAACTATTGGCTTTCTGTGCCATCCTTGACTCTAATAATAGGAGAGTCATACTGAACTCTCAGTCTTCTGAATGAAACAGAGACAGAAAGAAAAACAAGCTTTATTTTTTCTAGTACTGATTTCTTCTCACCGTATAATTTGTAGGTGTTACTATTTATAATATTGAAATAACTGGAAAACAGGTCAGAAAATCTTGCTTTGCCAAGGTGTCAGATATTTCTATATAATATTTATAACCCTCCATTGCAGTATACATGTATCATTACACAGATGAAGACATTCAGGATCTGAGTGGCTGTAATTTATGTAACCTGATTCATTACCAATAGTATACTAAATCCTCTTCAATACTGCCTTTCTTCCAAGAAGAGCAGGGGTATTGGGATGTTTAATACCATAGAGAAGGTTAGTAGGTAAGCCTGGAAAGATATTATAATTATTAGAAAGAAAACAACTCAAGATTGCTTTCTGGAAGTTTTCCCTCAGTTTGATATTTTTAGACTGAAGTATTCCTAAGATTTAATTTGCTGATGAATGTGATTGAATTTAACTAAAAAAATATATAAAATCAACAGCTGTCCAGAAACAATTTAATTATTTTAAATGAAAACATCATTCTTCTAAAGTTGACAAAGTAGATACAATGGTATGCTGTTTCAGAAATTTTGTGTTTTCATAATCCTGATGTTTATCACATTTTATCAGTATCATTTTTATTTGATCTTTATTGTATTTTTTTCTACTACCATTTAGTCCCTTTATATACCCATCCCAGCAATCACCACACTGTTGTCCATGTCCATGAGTCCTTTGTTCTTTTTGCTCAATCCCTCCACCGCCCTCACCACTCCTCACCACTGGCTGTCATCCTGCTGTCAGTCTATGAGTCTGTCCTATTTTCCTTGTTAGTTCAGTTTGTTCATTAGATTCCACATAAGAGTGAAGCCATATGGTACTTTTCTTTCTCTGACTGGCTTATTTCATTTAGCATAATATTCTCCAGGTCCATCCACACTGTTACAAATGTTAAACTTTTCTGCTTTTGTACTGCTGAGTAGTATTCTATTATGTAAATGTCCCATAGTTGTTTTATCCACTCATCTACTGATGGACACTTGGGCTATTTCCATATCTTGGTGATTGTAAATAGTGCTTCAGTGAACATAGGGGTGCATATGTTCTTTCAAATTAGTGTTTTGGGTTCCTTCAGCTATATTCCCAAAAGTGACGTTGCTAGGTAAAAATGCAGATCCATTTTTAATTTTTGAGGTATCTCCATGTTGTTTTCCACAGTGGCTCTATTCCCACCAACAG
Source organism: Phyllostomus hastatus (assembly GCF_019186645.2). Lineage (NCBI taxonomy): Eukaryota > Metazoa > Chordata > Mammalia > Chiroptera > Phyllostomidae > Phyllostomus > Phyllostomus hastatus. The sequence goes on along the minus strand of NW_025334038.1, from coordinate 6,889,501 downwards.
TGCAAAAAGGTCCCCCTTTCTCTACATCCTCACCAACACTTGTTGTTTGTTGATTTATTGATGATAGCCTTTCTGACAGGTGTGAGATGTTACCTCACTGTGGTTTTTAATTTGCATTTCTCTAAGGATTAGTGTTGTTGAGCACCTTTTCATATGTCTATTAGCCATCTTTACATCAGTGGTTGTATCTTTATTTGGCTTTTAAAATAAGGGAAGTTTCATTATACTGATATGCTGGTAAACCATATGAATATAAAAAAAACTTTTTAAAGATTTTTAAAAGGAGGCATCACTGTTTAGCATGTAGTACATGAATATAATACATTTATTGAAAATCCCATCATCATAAAAATTTGGAATTAATTAGTGTAGCTTGAAATGTCTTCATTTTAGAATGTTATGCACAAGAAGAGCCTTATCATTAGAAATGTTTTATCTGTGATCACACAAACCAGATAAAATGCCAGAGACAAAATTTCAACCCAAAGGAGAAAGAGGTTGAGTAGGAATTGATAGTAGTAAGACTGGATACTTGAAAAAGCCTGAATGATGGTGATTCAATGTGAGTTGATTTAGAACTGTGTATTTATAGTTAACTGGCAGCACTTTCTGAAAGTTTAGTGTGATCATTAATCAGTAACAGCTTACACAGAAAACTGGAGGCACTTCTCATTGTTCCGTCTTTGTCATCTCAGAACAGGAAGCCAACTGCCCATATTTTAATTATTTTTTATTTGTTAAACCAGGAATCTGAGTGGCTCTCTCACTAACCTTATTTTCATTGCACAATAGACCACAGATTAGGTGGGCTTCCATATCATCAAAAATGATTAATTTGGACCAAGTTTAGAAATCTGCTCAGGTTATTAAAGGCTAACCATAATCATTCTAATGTGTCTGTTTATTACACACATTTTTCCTCTACAGCTATTATATTAGCTATTCAATGTATTTGTCTATTTTTAATATCTTTATTGTTGCAGATACAGATGTGGTGTATAAAAGCGAGAATGGACATGTCATTAAACTGAATATAGAAACAAATGCTACCACATTATTATTGGAAAACACAACTTTTGTAAGTAACGAACAATTAATTATTTATGCATTTCGGTATTGTTTAGAATATTCTCTAGGTGTACATATCTTTATTTTCTTCAGCTGTATCCTTTGAAAAGAATTTTAGGTGAATAGTTAGGGCTGGGATCTCATTAGAATCAGTATATATATTGATGGAAAATACCCGGGGGGCCATCTGCTTCATTTTCTTCCTGTTGAGCCTTTTTAGTAAATAAGTCAATATTTCCAGGAATAATAATTCCTTACAATTAATACTTCCTCCAATATTTTCATGTAAAATTAGTCATATAAATTCTAAGATTTTTTTAAAATGTCAGTCCAAAAAGTTATTATTAGCTTTTTCTCTCCCTCTACTTTTCCTTCTGTCTGAATTCTTTCTACTCTGTTGTGGTTTTCTGGATGAAGCAAAAGGAAGCCTTTCTAAAATTAACCTTCTGTAGGAGATGAATGGTTTACTTTTAAAATTCAATATTCTATCAATATTATTTCCTACTCCAGAATCATTATTTAGTGTAATTGTTCAAACAAATGAATGTATGTATTTTTTCTTAGAAAGAAATATAAATGTTGCCATTTCTGTTAAATTTGGCCATCTTAAAATTAGGTTTAGTTATGATTACCTAAGAGTAAATGATAATGATCTGTAGCAGATCTTCAAAATCTAGCCATAAAATACCACTGAACAGTTATTTGCTCACTTTTCTATATAACTAAAGGTTCAATACATTGCCTATTAGATAAATTTGTGATATACACAAAACATTGTATAAGGCCTCAGGAGACCACAAATAAAAGCAATGTGTAAATCATTTTTAAAACTTATTTCTTCTTGTACATTTGGAAATCAACACTTAGTCTTCATGTGTATTTTGATGGCCAGGTGGAAGAGATGGACTTAAGAGGGGTGTCCAACCTTTTGGCGTCTCTGGCCATACTGGAAAAAGGGTTGTCTTAGGCCACACATTAAATATAAAAACCCTAATCAAAACAAAAAAATCTCATAATGTTTTAAATAGTTTATGATTTTGTGTTGGGTTAGTGTTCACAGCCATCCAGGGATGCAAGTGGCCCACAAGCTGTGGGTTAGACACCCTGGACTGAAACATTCTGCTGTTTATTGTTTTTATGTGTTAAGAGAAAACAGTCTTTGCAAATCGTGAAGTGATTATATGGGTTCATATACTTTAGCAATTAGGTTATTACTAACAGAGGGTAATGACATTTTTATTTTTAAACTAATAAAGTAATTCATGGATATTAAAGGAACACCTATTCTAGATGCAACTCTTTATAGCATTTGTGGAATGCTGAGTGCATATAAGGCATTTGCTAACTTTTTAAGAATATCATTTTCTTTATGGGAGATAATACTAACCCTCATGAAAAAGTTTAATAAGCAGTATAGAGCAGTCTCTATTATGTCTTAGATGGTCCTCAGTGATACTAAAGAAGAGGCTAAGGAATCACTGAGAGTTGCTGAGCTCAGTGGACAGGAGGCATAACAGAAGAGGTGGTAATGAGTAGAGGGCATAGTAATTGTTTGCTGGTTAAAGTCACTGTGAGTTGATTTTCAATAAAATTTGTTAAGAGAAAAAATTAAATGCATTTTCAACTTTGTGCCCTTTATTATAAAGTATCACTTTTAGGGGGTAGTGTATGCTGCCAGTGGCCAAGCATTTAAGGTAGGTATAAACACTCAGTACCTCACTGAATATTTGGTTATGTGACTGTTCTTTAGTGATTATTCCCCTTACACAGGTTAATGAGGTCTTCCCTGTGGTCACAATTTATGTATTTTTTTATTGCCTATCCCTTGTTTTTTTTAGCCTCTATGATACATCAAAAGAAACAAAAACAAAACTTTTGCTTATTATTTTATTATCATAGTTTTATTATTGGTCCTTCACACCACCCTCACATCATCTCATTGTAGTTTTCTTCATAATGCCTATTAACACCATTTTATTTTTGTGCCTGTGTGTTTAATCTTCTTAAATCCTTTTAAGATTTTTCTTTTCTCTTCTATGTGGGTTATGACTCTTAATTACCACAAAGTCTTATTTAGCAAATATTCTAATTCACTGATACTCTAAGATCCATAGATTCCCTAAAGACATTTATCTCACAACACAGATAATTAAGCAATTTCTAAGTCCTAGAAGTGTCAGACTTCAATGGGAGGGTAAACAGATAAGTGTGACATGTATTTGCAACCACTTAACCCAAAACTGTAAACCAAAATAAAAATTACCATGATTCCTGATGATTTCTGAGGAACTCATTTAATAATTTCCTCCCAATTCCAAGATAGCATTATTAAATAGAGTTGTGTTTTTACAGCTTATGTTAGGCTAAAGTCTGGATTTATGTTTTATCTGAGCCCTTTCTTTTAGAAAAAATCTCTTGTCACAGCTTAAGAGTTTTATTTGTACTGCAGTTTTTCATTGAACAATTATCAATATTCTAATTGTAATCGTAGTTCATTGAATCTGATTATTCTAAAAAGCTTTATAATAAAAATGTGCCAAGTTACCTGCAAAAAAATCACATTATTGATAAAAATGTGATAACAGATTGTCTATTATTAACAAGACATATTTTGCTGTCAATTTATTTCAAAAATGAAGATAACATCACATTGTCATTTCCATGCTTAAACACATTTTAAATATAGTGGGTACTTTTAGCTATGTAATTGTGGTTAGCAGACTCTGAAACAATAATAGCCATGGCTGTCAAAAATAAAATACAAGTAAAGTATTTTCCTGAAATAATTTTCATAAGACATTCTTTGGGATTAACCATAGGTGTATTTCTAATGAAGGAGGAAATTAAAGGCTATATAACTTTTTGAAGGGGAATTATATAAAAGAAGTGACTTAGCTCAAAACTGCTCTAGTCTTTTCTAACAGTTTGAAAATGCTGTCTCTTACAGCCAGAGCTATTTCAAACAAAATCGCACTCACAATGACATAATGAGGAAATGTTTCACAAGTATTAACTATTGTTCTCTTTCTGCTGTCAGTAAATTGAATTTCACCAGTTGTCTTGGCAGAACATACAAGCAGCCATAAAAAATTGTATCAAATCACTTTTTCAAATTAAAATGGAATTAGAAACATGAGTTCAAGCCATGTACTTAAGCTTTGTCCATGATACGAAAAAAAAGTTTGTGTGCTAATATGGAAAGATATACAAGGTCAGTCCAGAAGGTATACAGCCATGTAATATAAAAAATAGAGACCCTTATTAAAGAACATACAAGATACAAGGAACATTGTACATATGACAATGATGCTTCAGTCCCCTTCAAGTAGGCACCTGGGGACTTCACACGGTTCTCCCAGTTGCCATCAGCTGCCCCATCATATTTTTGTGAATCTCATCAATGGCCTGAAATATATTTCCTTTCAAAGGTGATTGTAGTTTTGGGAAAAGCCAGAAGTCACAGAGCACCAAATCTGGGCTGTAGAGGGCCTGAGTCATCTGGGCGATTTTCTGTTTTGCCAAGAAATTCTACATGAGAAGTGATGTATGAGTAGGTGCATTGTTCTGATGAAGCTGCCAATCACCAGTTGCCCATAGCTGTGGCCTTCTGAATTATGAGAATAGTTTCTGAGGAGGAATGTTCAAGCTTAACACAAAATTTAAGGCAGATTGATTGCTCTACTCACTGAGTCATTTAGAATGCAACAGTCACACAGTACAAATGCTCACTCAATGTCGTCTACAGAACTTACTGACTCTTACAGTGAAGTTGTCACTGATTATGTGTGTACATTCCAGCCCCCTATCTTTGGCTGCTAGGTTACATCGATGTCACAAACACCATTCTGTTTATGTTAATAATGGTTGGGTTTTTTTCTGGACAGACCTTGTAACAATAGATGAGAATCATACATCTCTTTGTTTCTGAAAACCTGTAAGCTTTAAAAACATGATATATATATAAATATCCTAAAATAGAGGGAGGAAATTTATGTATGGCAGCAAAAGGATTCCAAGGAAAATGTTAGCTACATATTTTTTTGGTCCAACTCTCTATTTATAGGTCATTACATGATAGTAGGTTTAACTATAACCAGGGGATATTTATTGACTTACCATGCAGTGATAGCATTAGTGGCTTGCATGCCATCATAATATTCTTATTTGTTCATTTTTTATTTGTCCTGCTACTGGATATATGCAGGTTAGGGGGTACATCCAACTCTCTGTACAACCACAAAATTAAGGAACTTATTTTCTAATTCGCATTTAAGTAAATAGGTACCTATGAAATATTATAGGAGCACAAGTAAAGAATTGCTGGATAAAGGCAGCTAAAATTTCATCTTTTAAAATTTGAAATAAAGAAAGATTATTACATATTTCTGACTAATCAGTGGCCTCACATGCTATAGTCATAGAAAATTTGCTGTTTTTCAAAAGACCTAGACTTAGCAGTATATATTAGTAACCCAGTAGTGAATGACATTAGTAGTGTAATGAATATTGATTAACCATTGAAGTCACTGGAACAGTACACATATGCATGTTGCTATGTCCATGACAGTACAGTTTTTTTCTTTCTCTAGATCTGTGGTTCTCAGTCTGGATACCTTTGCCCCTAGGAGACATTTGGCCACTTGGGAGACATTCTTGGTTGTTATGGCTGGAAGGAAGGGGTTGAGGGAATCTAATGAGTAGACATCAGGGATTCCATGAAGTATTCTACAATGCTCAAGACAGCTCCTCATGACAAAGAATTAAACAACTGAAAATGACAGTGGTGCCAAGTTTGAGAAATCCTGCTTTAGATGGAGACACAAAGGAAACCATGATGGTTAGAAGGTACTTTCTCAAGGTGGAATCAAAGCAATAGCTCTCCAATGAGAAATTAACAGGGAAAATCTTAAAGTGTGGTTTATAGCTTCCTTATCTGAAGACAGTATTCCTCCCTCCTTCCCTCCCCTCCCCTCCCTTCCTTCCCTTCCCTCTTCCCTTTCCCTTTCTTTTCTTTCCTTTCATCTTTCTTTTCTTTCTTCCATTCTTCAAAGACCAGCATGCATGAGTAGAATCATTTGGTCTTGAAATTCTTTCTTTTGCATAGTGCAGGATACAGGCCAAAAGAATAACCCCAGTTTTCTTATAGTTTGGGGGGGATACTTCTAATTGAGACTTTTTTTGTTCAGATAAATTAATATCACTTTTTTACTACTGTCAGCTTCTTTGACCAGGAAGCAAGTGTTCATCTGCTAAGTTAGAGGATAAAAATCTTAGGACTATTAAGGACTCCAGCGAGCATAATTATTTCCATTGTTGCACTTTATTTATAAATAACTAAATGTACTTGTTTTTAGATTGGGTATATCTCTGCCCTTTCCAATAATAAGCATCACTTCATATTGTTAGACACATTTATATTTCCTTCATTGTTGTTATTCATCTTAAAATATAAAGATAATTTTAGTCACATTATTCATTTTGAAAATTATTATTACATTTATTTACATTATATAATTTCCAACTCTTAGTCATCAAAGAAGGATATAATTTGACTCATATAACTATGAATAAATAGTTATATTTAGGTAAATAGAAATGAAGTTTTACATATTTCAGCAAAGATTGGAATATTTCTTTTATATTAAATCATTTAGGAAGGAAAATCTTGAATATACCATAGATATTTAGCTTGTTTAAATTTTTCTGTAAGTTAGGCAGATGTAAACATGAATTCTACCATAGTTTTTGAAGTGATGGGCAATTTTCCAAAACAGGAAAATTAGGAAAGTTATGATCCTCACCCTGGAAGTCTATTTGTGTAAAAATTCAAAATTTGAAAAGAGATACCCTTGTTTCCTTATGTTTGAAACTATGATATGATTACCCTATAATTCCATACATTTATTTATGCATTTCCCCTTAAATGAAGAAGGTTTTACAAGAAACCACTCTATATTATGTTTCACCTTAAAGTACCACTGTGAATGATCTAGGAAAGAGATGCTACCAACAGATTCATTCACTGGGACAAAGTATTTTAGATGGATAACATTTTTCTGCAAGAGTGTAAATTGCTGCTAATAAAACCATATTATCAGCTATATAAATGATTATGCAGATTCTTAAATAAGTCATTTTTGAGAAAAACAAAAATTACCTGAGTAGTATATCTAAAGGTCTCCTTTGAATAGGGATAAAATACTGATATAAATGTAACTTTTTATTAGACATCATCTGCTTCATTATTTCAACAGAGCTTATTTCAATTGTGTCTGATTTATCCTGTTAGAAATGAACAATAAAATTATTACAATTCCAGTATTTCCTTCTTTAAAGGTTCTCATTAATCTCCTTAGAGGTGTACATTGCTTTAGTATGTGTCAGATAGGATGATGGAAGCTAACAGACAGCCAGATTTTTACTGCATTTAATTACATTTGTATTGGAATTCAGCTTCCTGAGACATCAATGCTCTGGATTCTGTCCAGGCCCAGTCAGTTCATTTTGACTAATTCAAGACAAGTTAGATGCCTTTGAGCATGTGATGAATGTTTCTCCCTTTCAATTTTTATGAAAAGTTTTATATTGGGTTATCTCCCAGTAATGGGAAGTCAGTTATAAATTAAAAAACACTATTCTATTAATTTTGGTGGAATTTAAGCAAAAATTAATACATGTTCAAGAGATTTTGAAGGTTTTGAATATGATGACCTAGAGATATGTTACTGCCCCCCTTTTTGAGGTTGAGAGAACTTTGGTCTGTGTAGCTTTATTGAGGGACAAGCATGCATTAGCAGAACTTTTGTAAACTATCAATTCTATAGAGTACAGACTTTTCATACTACAACAGAAACAGATTAGTGTTTTAGTTTGCTCATGGTACATGAATGGGCATTTAAAGAAGTTTAATTTTCAGCAAATCTTAAATGATAATGGCAGCACATTATAGAGCTAGAAAACATTCTCCCTGTCTCCCATTTCAGTTCAAATAAAATGAAACTGAGACCCAGGGGAATAAAGTGACTTAAAACATCTAGGGTAGTCCTGAGGACAGAGTACAAATTCCTGGACTATTAGTCTAGTATTGCTTCTAATACAACAAGATGAGTATTCCATTCAAAATCCCTTATAAAGAAAGACAAATGATTTCATGTTATATGTATAAAAAGTTTATATATTTGTGTCTTTCTTAAGTGTTTTATAAAATTTGATTAAATTAAACATATATGATTAGTATATGAGCCTGTGTGTTTGTGTGTATGTATATATATATATATTTTTTTTTCTTTCCATACAAATATTTTCAGTTCTTGTGAGAATACCGCCTATGTTAACAAAAAGAACCAACCTTGGCTGCATTACACACGCACACCCATATCAACAAGTCATACACCACTATGCTTTTCCTTCTTTCCCATGGTAGATTTGTCTGAAATACTCTTATTTATATTATATATTCTTCCTTCTTTAAAATTTTGTAGAGCTTTTCCTCCCTCACCACCGTTATAATTTTTCTGCATTATTGTTGAGATGACCCATATGTCTTAGTTTGTTCATATGTTTGCCAGATGCTTATTGAGACCCTGCTATGTGTCAGATAATATTCCAGGTTCTGGGGATACATAGTGAACAAGACAGGCTGGTAATCCAACCATAAACAAATATCAAGTAAAATTACAAGTTATATCTAGCATTGAGTCCTTGCCAAAGAAAATAGCATAAGGTGGAGGCTAGAGAAGGATTATGTGTTTAGGAAAGGATCACTACAGAGGCAAACTTTTAAGGTCAGGCTGAAGAGTTTTATCAGCTGAAAGAACAATAATTACAAAGAACTTTGTATGGGAATTGCATCCATCTATTCCAAGAACAGAAAATACACATGTAGAAGAGGATGTGGAGAACGGTACAAAATGAACCCAGTGGGATAACTAGGAAGAATATTATGTTGAGTTTTATAGGTGTAGGCTTTATTTACTGAGCAACAAGCACAATTTGAAGGAAGTCACAACGTCTGAATCATATTTTAGAAGAACACTCTGTCTACAGAATGAGCAATATATTTTAGGTCAATTAAAGTAGAAACTGGAAGACCCTTTGAAGGCCACAGCATTGTAACAGATAAGAGAAGATTCAGAGTTTCCACTAGAATGGTACTAATGAAGAAGATGAAAAGTAGGTATACAAGGGTTTGTCTGAAGATAAAGTGAACAGGTCCTTGTTGATTAACTGCTTCATTTTGGACAGAAATGGAACAATCACCATTGTCAGATTTTTAAATGACATTAAATCAGTCATTCTGTTTTAATATATTCCAATTAATCTTGACAATAGAATAGTTGTAGTATTTAATTGTTTTATGTATATGTTTATATGCATTTTCTGTATATACCAGTACAATAAAGGAAGTTTTACTGGCCTGGTTGGAAAAGATTTGCAGTGAAATGAAGAAATTAACATAGGATGTAGCAATACAATCCATCATCCTTGAGGGTTAAAAATGTACTCTTTTATTTGTGATCATTTGATTGAATCATTCAATACTTTTATTATGTCTTTATTTTATCTTACATATTGTAATACTGCTAAAGACATGATTGTGAGAAAATAGAATAGTCCTGGCCCTAATGATCTCATGGTATAGTGAGCAAGAAGTGCACTAATTAGATAATCAGATACATGAACATTTAAAAGCTATGTTATGGAATGAAAAGGAAGCATGGGAATAAAAGACTGAAGGGAAATATTGCATTCATTTTAGAATTTCTAATATATTGATGTGATGTACTTTGAAGAAATCATAAGAAGCTTCCTAATGAAGTGGAGATGAATGAGGAGAGATTAACTAGGTGAAAATAGAGCTTTGAGGTAGTGGAAATAGTATGAGACAAGGAACATTAAAAACCCTGAGAGAATGCCAGTGTGGCTGGAGCCTCACAAGGAAATAGAAGCCAGATGAGCATGGTAAAGAAGGTGGATGCCAGATCATTCAGATCATAAATAATGGATTTTTAATTTATTTTTTATTGTTCTAGTATAGTTGTCTCCATTTTCCCCACGCCCACCCCCCACCCCTGCCATCCCCACTTCCCACCCATGATCCTAACCCCCTTTAATTTTGTCCAAGTGTCCTTTATAGTTGTTCCTGAAAACCCTTCCTCTTCCCCCACCCTGTTATACCCTCTCACCTCCCCTGTAGTTACTGTTCTAAAGTACAATGTCTGTGGTTATATTTTACTTTTTTGTTTGTTACCCTATTGGTAATGGATTTTTAAAGGTGATCAGATTTGTTTTTGAAACAAAGATCTCTCTGTTGAAGTTGGAGAATAAATTAAAAGGTGTGGTTTAGAAGACAAAGGCACTATTGAAGTGAATTATGCTTGAGATCATAAGTAGATGGATTTAGGCAGTGGCAGTAAAGATTGAGATAAGTGAAAATATTTGAAGGTAATATGAAGTGAGATAAAGCAAGATAACAGAATAAGTATGGTGGTGATTGTGGTGATGGGGAAGATTACAGTGGGGAGGTATCAAGGGTAGTGATTCCTAGGATTTTGGGTGTGTGACTTATTTAACCATTGAGGTGGGGAATGCTGAATGAGAATGAAGCTGAGGATGTGGTTGGATGAAAATACCTGTTAAACAATACTTAGGAAATAAGTGGGATATCAAACGGGCATAGTTCCTTTATTGAAATGTTAAAAATAAAAATTTTAAGAGAGAAAATAAATAGTTGATATAATTAATAAAGTCTTTATTGATTTAGAAATCTGAAAATAAGTAACCTTATTCAGACAATTTTACTATATTTTGATTAAGCAGTTATGATGCATTTTTACATCTTTAATTAAAATTCTTACTAATTTATAAATTATTTAAAAGAGGCTAACCAAGCCTTAGTCAACTTTGTGTCTTCAGTGACTAATGTAATGATGGCATAGTGTAAGTTAGGCACCTAGTGAACATTTTATGAATTAATCATATTTATTTTCTTTTTCACACAGCATCATTTATTTAAATATTTCATTCAGAGGCTCCCATGAGACAGCACAGGAGAAAAAAAGGAATTCAGTTTACTCTCCTAAAATTTGAACCACCTTCAATGATTTATATACCAAATTGATTATTATCCCTAACTACTAAAAGTGTGAGCCGATCAGACTGCAAGCAAGTAAAGAGAGCTTCTGGTTTGAAATGAATAATATTTTTAGCAAAGATCAAAAACAAAAAGTACTTGATTCTTCATAACCTATCTCTGTTATTTTTAATGGTTATCAACACATTTAAGCATTTAACTTGTGAATAGCATAAACTTTTTAAATTATTTTATTGTTGTTCAATTAGAGTTGTCTGTGTTTTTCCCCCACCACGCCCCCCACCTGAGCCAAACCCACCTCCCTCCCTTGCTTCCACTCTCCCCCTTGGTTTTGTCCATGTGTCCTTTATAGTAGTTCCTGAATGGATGAAACTGGAGAACATTATGCTAAGTGAAATAAGCCAGGTGGTGAGGGACAAATACCATATGATCTCACCTTTAACTGGAACATAATCAACAAAAGAAAGAAACAAACAAAATAGAACCAGAGACATTGAAATTAAGAATAACTAACAATAACCAGAGGGGAGGAGTGAGGGGACAATAGGAAGAAGGGTTTTCAGGAACTACTTTTTTTGAAACACTGTTAATTTGCAGGATATTTAAAAATCATATAAGTGCAAGAAGAAGCTTCTCCTCAACCTCGTGTTGTTTACTAGATATTGAAAGGTTTCTTACACATTAGTCAAGTCAGTAAACTCTACACATGTTAATTAATTTACATTTATATAATAACTAAAATGACTTTCTTAATTGATATTTGTCTAGTTTATGACTAACGTGAAAATCAGAGCTGAATACAAGTTTATGCTTAACTTTTGTGAAAGAACTTAGAGTGTGGATATACCCTAACTCCTGACTGTATTACACTACTCTTTTTTTTTTTTATTGTTGTTCAAGCACAGTTGTCTCCATTTCCTCCACCACTTTCCTCAGCCCCACCCTCACTCCTCCCCGCTTTTGGCTTTGTCAATGGGTCCTTTATACATGTTCCTTGACTAACTTTCCCCTTCTTTCCCCCTCCCCCTCCCCTCTGGTTAGTGTCAGTTCTTTGTTTCAATGTCTCTGGTTATATTTTGCTTGCTTGTTTGTTTTGTTGTTTAGGTTCCACTTATAGGTGAGATCATATGGTATTTGTCTTTCACTGGCTTATTTTATTTAGAATAATGCTCTCCAATTCCATCCTTGCTGTCATGAAGGGAAGGAGCTCCTTCTTTCTTTCTGCTGAGGAATATTCCATTGTGTAAATGTAGCAGAGTCTTTTTGTCCAATCATTTACTGATGGGCACTTAGGCTGCTTCCAGCACTTGGCTATTGTAAATTGTAACAATCCCATTAAAAATGAGAAAAGGACTGGAACAGACACTTCTCCAAGGAGGACATATAGAGAGCCAAGAGTCATATTAAAGAATGCACAGCACCACTAGCCATCAGACAGATGCAAATTGAAACTACCATGAGATACCACTTCACACCAGTCAGAATGGCCATCATAACCAAATCAAACAAGTGCTGGCAAGTTGTGGAGAAAAGGAACCCTAGTACACTGTTGGTGGGAATGCAGACTGGTGCAGCCACTGTGGGAAACAGTATGGAATTTCCTCAGAAAACTAAAGATGGATCTGCTTTTGGATCCTGCAATTCCTCTCTTGGAATTAAACCCTAAGAATCCTGAAACACCAATTCAGAAGAATCTATGCACCCCAGTGTATCATACTACTCTTGAAATTTGTTTTATCTCCTCTCTCTCTCTCTCAACAGCTTTATTGAAGTACATTTTACATACCATACTTTTCACTCATTCAAAGTATTTTTTAGTATATTCACAGAGTTGTACAACCATCACTGCAGTCTAATTTTAAAACATTTAATGATGCCCAAAAGGAAACCTGTACACAAGTAAACTGTCTCCATTCCTGCTTTCCCCTCTATAGCCAGGAAACTACTAATCTATTTTGTGTCATTATGGATTTCGATATCCTGTAAATTTCAGATAAATGCAATGTGCAATAGGTGATGTTTATGTCTGTATTTATTCACTTAGTATAATATATCTAAGTTTTATACATTTTTAGGAATATAACAACTTCATTTTTTATTGCTAAATAGTATTCCAGCACATGGATATACCATTTATATTGTGTTTTTCTTGTTCAGTTTGTTCATTAGATTCTACATATGAGGGAAAATATATGACATTTTTCTTTCTGTGACTGGTTTATTTCACTTAGCATAATGTTCTCAGGTCTATCCATACTGTTGCAAAGGATAAAATTTTCCTTTTTTACAGTTGAGTAGTATTTCATTGTGTAAATGTCCTATACTTTTTTTATCCACTCATGTACTAATGGACACTTGGGCTGCTTCTATATCTTGGTGATTGTGAATAATGCTGCAGTGAACATAGGGGTGATTATGTTCTCTTGAGTTAGTGGTTTGAATTCCTTTGGATGTATTTCCAGAAATAGAAATACTGGGTCAAAAGGCAGATCCATTTGTAATTTTTTGTGGTATCTCCATACTGCTTTCCACAGTGGTTATACCAAGCTACAGTCCTACCAACAGTGCAAAAGCATTCCCCTTTCTCCACATCCTCGCCTGCACTTGCTGTTTGTTGGTTTATTGATGATAGCCACTTGTTCTGACAGGTGTGAAATTGCATATCATTGTACTTTTAATTTGCATTCCTCTAATGATTAGTGACATTGAGCATTTTTTCATATGTCTGTTGGCCACCTGTGTCTTTTTTGGAGAAGTATCTATTCAGGTCTTTTGACCATTTTGTAATTGTTTTTTTTTTTTAATTTTACTGTTGATTTTTGTAACTACTGGATAAATTTTGGATATTAACCCCTTATCTGATGTATTGGCAAATATGTTCTCCCATTCTGTGTGTTGTCTTTTTATTTTGTTGATGATTTCCTTTGTTGTGCAAAACCTTTTTAGTTTGATGTAATCCCACTTGCTTATTTTTCCTTTTGTTTCCCTTGCCTGGGGAGATATATCAGATACAATATTGCTACAAGCAATGCCCAAGATTTTGCTGCCTATGTTTTCTTCTATGATTTTTTTAGACTTTCAGGTCTAACATTTAAGTGTTTGATTCACTTTGAATTTATTCTTGTGTGTGGTATAAGAAGGTGGTCTACTTTCATTTCCCTACATGTATTTGTCCAGTTTTCCCAACACCATTTATTGAATTAACTATCTTTAGCCCATTGTATGTACTTGTTTTCTCTGTCGAATATTAATTGATTGAAAAGTATGGGTTTATTTCTGAGCTCTCTTTTCTGTTCCATTGGTCTATGTGTTTGTTTTTATGGCATGCCTTTCTGTTTCTGATTACTATGGATTTTTAGTATAGTTTGATATTAGGTAGGGTGATTCCTCCAACTTTGTTCTTTCTCAGGATTGCTGTTGCCATGCAGCCCTTTGGTTTTTCCATAAAAATTTTGAAATATTTGCTCTAGTTCTGTGAAATATGTCATTGGAATCTTGATAGGAATTGCATTGAATCTATAGATCGCTTTGAGTAATATGCACATTCTGATGATCTTAATTTTTCCTATCCATGAACACGGTATGTCCTTTCACTTATTTGTATCTACTTCAATTTTTTCTTCAGTGTCTTAAAGTTTTCCAAGTACAGGTCTTTTGCATCCTGGTTAGGTTTATTCCTAGGCACTTCATTCTTTTTGAAGCAATTGTGAATGGGATTGTTTTCTTAATTTCCCTTTCTGTTAGTTCTTTTTTTGGCATATAAAAATGCAACTGAAGCCCTGGCTGGCTTAGCTCAGTAGATTGAGTGTGGGCTGCAAACCAAAGTGTTGCAGGTTTGATTCCCAGTTGGGGTACATGCCTAGGTTGCAGGCCATGACCCCCAGCAACCGCACATTGATGTTTCTCTCTATCTCCCTCCCTTCCTTCTCTAAAAATAAATAAATAAAAATCTTTTAAAAAATGCAACTGATTTCAGGATATTAACTTTGTATCCTGATACTTTGCTGAATTCCTTTATCAGTTCTAGTAGTTTCTTGGTGGATTCTTTGCGGTTCTCTATGTACAGTATCATGTAATATGCAAATAAAGACAGCTTTATTATTTCCTTTCCATTTGGATGCCTTTTATTGAATGCTTGTAATTTTGCCTGTTGAGTATAATGCTGGCAGTGGGTTTGTCATTTATGGCCTTTATTATGTTGAGATATGTTCCCTCTGTTTCCACTTTGTTGACAGTTTTGATCATAAATGGGTGCTCGATTTTATCAAATGCTTCATCTGCCTCTGTTGATATGATCATGTGTTTTTTTGTCCTTTAATTTTTATGTAGTGAATCACATTTATTGATTTATTCTTGTTGTACCAACCTTGCATTCCTGGTACAAACCCAACTTGATTGTAGTATATGATGCTTTTGATGAGTTGCTGTACTCAGTTTGCTAATGTTTTGTTGAGAATTTTAGCACCTATGTTCACCAGGGATACTGGCCTGTAATTTTCTTTCTTTGTAGTGTTTTTATTTAGGTTTAGAATTAGGATAATGCTGGCCTCATATAATGAGTTTGGGAGCCTTCCCTTCTCTTGAAATTTATGAAATAGTTGGAGGAGTGGTGTTAATTCTTCTCAGAATATTTGATAAAATTCACCTGTGAAGTCATCCCATAAAGGGCTTTTGATTGCTGAGAGGTTTTTTTGTTTGTTTTGTTTTGTTTTTTACTGCTTCAATTTCACTAGGTATATCTGTCTATTCAGGTTCTGTGATTTTTTCCTGATTTAGTTTTGGAAGATTGTACGTTTCTAGGAATTTATTAATTTCATCCAAGTTCAGTGTATTGGCCTATAGTTGTTCATAATATTTTCTTAAAATCTTTTGAATTTCCTTACTGTCACTTGTCATTTACTCTCTTTCACTTCTGATTATATTTATTTGGGCCCTCTCTATTATTTTCTTTATAAGTCTGGTTAAAAGTTTGTCAGTCTTGTTTATGTTTTCAAAGAATCAGCTTTTGGATCCATTGATCTTTTGTATCATTCCTTTAAGCTCCTTTCCATTTATTTCTGCTCTGATCTTTATTATTTCCTTCCTTCTACTCACTTTAGGCTTTTTGTTGTTCTTTTTCAAGTTCCTTTAAGTGTAAAGTTAATTGTTTATTTGAGCTTTTTCTTACTTTTTGAGATAGGCCTGTAATGCAATGAATTTCTCTCTTAAAATTGCTTTCCCAATGTCCCACAGGTTTTGGATAGTTGTGTTCTCATATTCATTTGTTTCAAGGTATCTTTTGATTTCTCCCTTAATCTCATTGCTGACCCATTCATTGTTTAAAAACATGTTATAGCCCTGGCTGGCATAGCTCAGTGGATTGAGCGTGGCTGCAAACCAAAACATCGCAGGTTCGATTCCCAGTCAGGGCACATGCCTGGGTTCCAGGCCATGGCCCCCAGCAACCACACATTGATGTTCCTCTCTCTCTCTCTCTCTCTCTCTCTCTCTCTCTCTCTCTCTCCCTTCCCTCTCTAAAAATAAATAAATAAAATCTTTAAAAAAAAAACATGTTATTTACCTTCCATGCCTTTTCATGCTTTTCAGTATTCTTGTGATTTATTTCTATTTTCATTAGTCATGCAGAAGCTTTTTAATTTGATGTGTTTATTCTTTGCTTTATTTCCCTTTCTTTAGGGAATATATCAGTAAAGGTGTTGCTGTGTAGAATGTCTGAGATTATCCTTTAAAACTTTTGTGGTATCATGACTTATATTTAAGTCTTTTATCAACCTTAAATTTATTTTGTGTATGGAGTAAGTTGGTGATCGAGTTTCATTTTCTTTTTTTGTGCATGTAGCTGTCCAGATCTCGCAACACCATTTGTTGAAGAGGATATTTTTCTCTAGTTTATGCTTCTTCCCCCTTTGTCAAATATCAGTTGACCAAAGGTACTTGGGTTTATTTCTGGGCTCTCTGTTCTGTTCCATTGGTCTACATGTCTGTTCTTATGCCAGTACCAGGCTGTTTTGATTACTGTGGCCTTGTAATACAGTTTGATATTGGGTATTGTGATCCCTCCTACTTTGTTCTTCTTTCTCAAAAATTACTGCAGCTAATCGGGTCATTTATGGTTCCATATACATTTCTGGAATTTTTGTTTTTTATCTGTGAAACATGTCATTGGTACTTAAATAGGGATTGCATTGAATCTATAAATCTCTTTGGGTTGTATGGCCATTTTGATGATGTTAATTCTTTCAATCTATGAGCATGGTACATGCTTCCATTTGTTTGTGTCTTCCTTAAATTTTTTCTTCAGTTTTGTACAGTTTTCTGAGTACAAGTCTTTTACCTCCTTGGTGAAGTTTATTCCCAGGTACTTTATTTTTCTTGTTGCTATAGCAAATGGGATTTTTTCCTGATTTCTGTTTCTGATATTTCATTGTTGGTGTACAAAAATGCCTTTGATTTCTGAGTATTGACTTTGTATCCCACTGTTTTGCCAAATTCATTTATTAGGTCAAGTAGTGTTTTGGTGGAGTCTATAGGATTTTCTCTGTACACTATCATATCATCTGCAAACAATGACAGTTTTGCTTTCTCCTTTCCAATTTGGATGCCTTTTATTTCTTTTCTTGTCTGATTGCGGTGGCTAGGGCTTCCAGTACTATGTTGAATAGGAGTGGTGAGAGTGTGCATCCTTGTCTTGTTCCTGATCTTACTGGAAAAGCTCTAAGTTTTTACCCATTGAGTATGATGTTGGCTGTAGGTCTCTCATCTATGGCCTTTATTATGTTGAGGGATGCTCCCTCTATTCCCACTTTGCTGAGTGTTTTTATCATAAATGGGTGCTGTGCCTTATCAAATGCTTTTTCTGCATCTATTGATATAGTCATGTGATTTTTGCCTTTCATTTTGTTTATGTGGTGTATTATGTTTATTGATTTGTGAATATTGCACCATCTTTGCATCTCTGCATGAATCCCACTTGATCATGGTGTATGATCTTTTTAATGTATTGTTGGATGCGGTTTGCCAATATTTTTTAAGGATTTTAGCATCTATGCTCATTAGCAATATTGGCCTGTAATTTTCTTTCTTTGTTATGTCTTTATATATTTTCATAGTGTTGTGGTCAGAGAAGATATTTGATGTAATAGCAATATTCTTAAATTTATTGAGACTTATTCTTTGTCCTAACATATGGTCTATCCTAAGAATGTTCTGTGTGCACTTGACAAGTACGTATACTCTGCTGCTTTGGGGAAAAAGGCTCTGAAGCTATCAATTAAACCCATTTAATCTAGTGTGTTGTTTAAGGCCAGTTTCTCCTTGTTGATTTTCTGCCTGGAAGATCTATGCATTAAAATCAATGGTGTGTTAAAATCCTTGACTATGACTGTATTTCTCTTGATCTCTCCCTTTATGCATATCACCAATAACTTTACATATTTAGATGTTCTTATGTTAGGTATATAAATCTTTTCTAGGGTTATATGTTCTTGTTAGCTTATTCCCTTTATCATTATGTAGTGCTCTTCTTTGTCTCTTAAAGTTTATGTTGTTGGATATAAGTATTCTTACCCCAGCTTTTTTCCCTTTCCATTTGCATGAAATATCTTTTTCTATCTCTTTACTTTTAGTCTGTGTATGTCTTTTGATCTGAGATGGGTCTCTTGGAGGCAGCATATATATGGGTCTTGTTTTCTAATCCATTCAGCTACCATATATCTTTAGGTTGGAACATTTAAGCCATTTACATTTAAGATGATTATTGATAGATGCATATGGAGTACCATTTTATTATTGGACTGTTTTCCTTACTTTTTATTTCTTCTTTTCTTCTTATTTTTTTAAGGCAGTTCTTTCACATTTATTGCAGTACTATTTAAGTGTTAACAAACTCCTCTAGCTTTTACTTGTTGGAAAGCCTCTTATTTCTCTTTTTATTTTAAATGATTCCCTTGCTGGGCTAATACATTGGTTGTAGGTCCTTGCTTTTCATCACCTTGATTTTGACACTACTCCCTTCCAGTCTGAAATGTTTCTGATGAGTAATCAGATGACAATCTAACTGATGATCCCTTGTAGGTAACTACCTGATTTTCTCTTGCAGGTTTTAGGATTTTCTCCTTGTCTTTAAGCCTTGTCATTTTAATTATGAGGTTTCTTGGTGAAGGCCTCTTTGGGTCCAGCTAGTCTGGGATTCTCTGAGCTTCATGGACTTGTGGGACTTTTTCCTTCACCAGATTAAGGAGGTTTTTGGTCATTATTTCTTTAAATAGGTTCTCAATCCCTTGCTCACTCTCATCTCTTTCTGGTATCCCCATGCTGCAGATGTTGTTATTTTTCATGTTGTCCCAAATGTTTGTTAAGCTCTTCTCATTTTTTAAAATTCTTTTCTCTTTTTGCTGCTTTTCCTGGGTGTTTTTTTTTTCCTGAACTGTCTTTCAAATCACTGATGCAGTCCTCTACTTTATCTAACCTACTGTTTATTCCTTCCAGTGTATTCTTTCTTTTCAATATTGCTTTCTTCATTTCTGACTTGTCCTTTTCTGTGGTTTCTATGTTTTCTTGTATGCTGTTGAGTATCCTTATAATCATTACTCTAAAATCTCTATGTGATAAATTGCTTGTCTCCATTTCATCTCGTTATTTTTCTGATGAATTCTCATGTTTTGTCATTCAGGGTCTATTTCTTTGTCTTCCCATTTTTGCCACTTCTTTGTATTTTCTGCCTTAACCATTAACTAATCAGTTAATAAACTAATTTGTTGTTTAATGGATTGGCTGTTGAACTAATGAAGCTGTAATCAGTAGCCTGGTTTAAGCTCCACAAGTTAGGGCAGAGTAATTCCTGCAGGCAGGTCTATTGCTTCCCCTTAGGCTGATGCCACTTGTAGAGGAACACTCTTTTGAGAAATATGGCTTCACAGTATGAAGAATGACTCAGCACAGGCATCTTGGTGGTTGTTTCCTCCCCAGAGCTACCTATCCCAGACTCTCCTTATATGTCTTTAGTCCATTCTGCCCTCCCTCTGCTGGAGCTCTGGGTAAGTGGCTGTATATGAAATTTTGTGCATTGGCCTTTAAAGAGGCTCTCTGCATCACCAGCCACCTCTCCCTGCCAGAGAGACACTCAGCTGCTTTTCAAAGTTGGTGTTACCTGGGTTCCTTTCTGGTTCAGGTGTTGTAGGCTGTGAAGCCCAGGTTGGGGTTCAGACCCCACACTTCTCAGGGGAATTCCCAGCTGCTGAAATATCCCTCCAGAACTTCAGCTGCTGCTCAGTCAGCCCTTTTGTGCCTCCTCTACACTCCCTACCAGTCTTTGGGAGGAAGTGTTTTTTTATGTTTGTCTGTGGTTATAAGGTTTCTCTCTAACTAGTGTTTATTTGGTTATCAGGATTATTTATCTACAATTTAGTTGTAATTCCAGATTGGTCCTGGGAGAAAGTTAGAGTAGCTTCCACTTACTCCTCCATCATTTTGGATCTCCTAAGTGTTCTTCATGTATCGAAAATATGAGTTCCTTGTTAGATTAATTTTGATGAAATAAAATTTATATATTTTTTTACTTATGTACTTAGTTGTTAATTTAAGAAAATGTTGTCAAACACAAGGTTATAAATATTTACTCCAATATTTTAAGAGTATTATATTCTCTCACATTTAGTTATGTGATTCATTTTGCATTAATTTTGTATATAATGTGAAGTAGGGGTTCCAGATTTATTCTTGTGCATCTGGGTATCTAGTTGTTCATCCAACAGTATTTCAAAATATTTTTTCCCCACTGAATGGTTTTGGCACTCTTGTCATATATCAGTTGACCAGAAATGTATGGATTTGTTTCTGGGCTCTCTATTCTATAAATTTACATATTTATCCTTAAGTATTCATTACTTGGCTTTGTAATAAGACTTCATATCGAAATGTGAGTCCTTGTTTGGGTCCCTTGTATTTCCATATAAATTTTAAACTCAACTGGTAAATCCTACCCTTCCCTCCCCCACCCCCCAAAAAACAACCTGGGAATTTGATAGGGATTCTGTTAATTCTTTAGATTAATTTGAAAAATATGTCTACCATAACAAAATTAAGTCTTCTGATTCATGGAATGAAATTGCTTTCCATTTATTTAGGCCTCTAATTTCTTAAATTTATACTTTATTATTTTTAGTGTACATATCTTATACTTTTTATTAAAATTTTCATAAGCATTTTGTTCTTTTGTTGCTGTTCTAAATAAAATGCTTTCCTTATTTCATCTCTGAGTTATGTGCTGCTTGTGTATATAAGTGCAGCTGATTTTTTGTACAATGGCCTTGTATCCTGCCACATTACGGACCTTGCTTATTACTGCAGGAATAACAATTAGAAATCCTATTCTAAATCATATTGTAGTTGTATTCCATAATATTTTGTGCTTTATTTTTTCATTTTCATTTTCTCTAAGTATTTTCTTATTTATCTTGTTATTTCTTTTCAGTCCTTTCATTATTTGAGTTATATTTAATATTTAAATATTTGCAAATTTCTGAAGTCTTTATGTTATTGACTTTTAATTCAATTGTGGTCAGAGAATATACTTTCTATTATTTCTTTTACATTTACAGAAAATTATTTATGGCCTAATATATAGTCTATCCTAGAGAATGCTCCATATGCAACTCATAAGAATGTGTTTTCTGGTTGTATTTTCTGTCTCTTAGATATTCTTCCTTCATAATGGTGTTCAAGTCTTATTTTATGTTATTAATCTCTGTCTAGTTGTTTATGCATTACTAAAATTTTAGTTATGAAGTTTGCAGTTATTACTGTTTAATTGTCCACTTTCCCTTCAATTCTGTCCATTTTAATTTCATGTATTTTGTGGTTCTGTTATTAGGTGTATATATGTCTATATTTGTTTTTTTTTATGGAAATAGTATACAAAACTGTTCCACCATATCATATCCCCATCACTTCTCTCTTCTTTGCACTATGATGGTCATATAAGTTATCTCTTTATACTGTATAATTCTATCAACATGATTTTAGAATTAGCATTTATAAGATGTCTTCTAGAAAGGATAGGACTTACAGTGTTCATGCTGACTTTTTTACCTTTTATTATTTTTTTAATTTTGAAATTATTTTAGATGTTTTACATTATTTTTGTTGCATTTTCCCATTACCATTTATCCCCCTATACTCTCTTCTACCTCCACCCATTCTGTACCCACACAAGGTTTTTCTTCTTTTTTCTTCTTTGTTCCCTCCCTCCAGCACTCCCAACCATGCCCTCTCAGAGCTGTCAGCCTACCCTCTATCAATGAGTCTATTTTGCTTATTAGTTGTTTGTTCATTAGATTCCACACATGACTGAAATCATATGATAATTATCTTTCTCTGACTGGCTTATTTCACTTAGCATAATACTCTCCAGGTCTGTGTAGTTACTTTTACTGGTCCATTTTATTTCTATAGTAGTTTCAGGTTACTGTCTAGTATCCTTTCCTTTTAGCCTGAAGGATTCCCTGTAATATTTTTTGTTGGACAGGTCTGGTAGCAACAAATGCTCTCAAGTTTTTATTTATGTAGAAATGGATTAATTTATTCTTGATTTTTTAAGGAGTTCAGCTCAATTTAGAATAGTTTGTTAGCAGTCTTTTCTCTCAGTATTTTGATTATGTAATTCTAACAATCTCTGACATTTATGCCTTCTTAAGAGAAATTAGCTGTTTATCTTGCTGAAGATCCCTTGTATGCTGTTTTTTCTTGTAGTTCTCAAGATTTTTTCTTTGTCTTTGCTGTTGTCAGTTTGACTATGATGAGTTCAGGTGGGGATCTTTTTAAATGTGGTCTTCTGGAATTTGTTGAACTTTTTGAATATGTTCATTTAACATTTTAACAAATTTAAAAGATTTGTAACATTATTTAAAGAAATATTTTTCTCTTTTCTTTGTCTTATATTTTACATACATTTGGTATGCTACATTCACTTTTATTAAAACTTGAAGGAGTATAAGGAATTTGGAAATACAATATAACTAAGTATAACATTTTATTCTTACTTTAATTGAATACTTTTTTCTTTTGGGGGGTAATAAGCTCTTTGTTTTACATAAATCATTGCATCTCCATAATTATTAGTGCAGATAATCAGTGGTTAAGGTAATTATAGGAATTAGGAGAAACTGTAATAAAAACCCTAACTTCTATCAGCTATAGTGCCTGGAATTATGAACCTTTTCATACTACTTCAGACTCCTGGGCTGTCCTTAAATAGGATCTCTTTGATTTACTCCACTTTTAGAAATGTCCAGAATATGGATATTCTGAACCCATTTTTGTTAGGGTATTGATGATGACTGTGAGTGAACTTACTTAAACTGCATTAAAAGAAAACCCAGAAGAAGTATGCCTATTGTATATAATATTGAATTTAACAAAACATTAAGAAAGGAAAATACCTAAGCTGATGAATAACTGCATCACAATTTTAGAAAAAATATTATGATAACATATAGATTTCTACCTAAAAAAGAACTAGAATTATATTTGATGACAAATGAGAATTATGCAAATCAATATATCCAGTCAGTACCATGACTGAGTTTATGGTAGAGGACAAATACTTGCAATCACATTTTATTCTTTATAAATAAAATACTAAATAGAGATTTAATTCATACAAATACACAAAGTCATCATACATCTTTATATACACACACACACACACACACACATACCATTATTTAGTAATTCTTTCTAAAAAATCAAAGACATTTACATTGTAATTATTTTTTATTGGGGAAAAAACATTTATTTTTATGTTTTAAATAAATCAGAGCTTCCTTATTAAATACCACTTATACAATTCTATGGTGTTTTTCCTTTTTATCTTTGGTTATATCCCATTCTACCCATAACTTTTTATGTGTCCCTTAAAAATTAACATTTAATTGATATTTTAATAAAATATAGTAAAATAAGAATTAAATTTTTTCTTTATCTCCCTTATTGCCATTATTAAGAATAAGATATTGAAAACATATGGTTAGGAGATATAAATAGTATATTGAACTATCCAATATGAGTGATACTAACTACAAGTGGCTAAATCATTATTAAATTCATTAAAATAACATAAAATTAGAAATTCCATATTTTAGTCACATCAGCCACATTTCAAGTGTTCAGCAGCTGAATGAAATCAGTGGCTACCACATTAGAAATATACACATTAAACATTTTCATTATCACGAAAATTCTGTTGGACAGAGCATGTACATATGTGTAAATAATGAAAACAAAAATGTCCTTCCATGTCACTCAGTACACCTTTAGAAGGTAGTCCTGTGCATATTTGTACCATTGAAAATTCCCCAGAAATATGTCTATATGTCTTGCTACATTTGTATATACACAATATATTTAAAAATATACACAGTCAATATAAGTACAGACATTGAAATTAAGAACAAACTGACAGTAACCAGAGAGGATGTAGGAGGGGATAATGGAGGGAAAAGAGTGAAGGGACTACAGGACATATGGATATCAAGGACATATGGATAAAAACAAGGGGTTGTGGAAACAGGAAAAAAGGGATGGCTGGGAGGGAGGAAAGGTGAGGAGGAAAGGCAGAAAATTGTACTTGAACAACAATAAAATTCAAAAGTATTTAATTAAAAATAAATAAAATACAAATATATGCAACCATATGTGTATTTAATTTCAACAGATAAAAAAGTGTTGAACACTTTTATCCACTTCTTATTTCCCTGTAACATCATTCAATGGCTACACAGAATTTCCTTGCACTACCATTTATTTATTTCCTATTATACAACTACAAATACACCAGGCAAACATTTTTGAAATATATTTGTGGGCTAAATTCATAACAGTAGCATTGCTGGGTCAAAGAAAAGGTCAATATGAAATTTAATAGACAGTATGAAATTGCATTAATAAGGTCCATCAATAGTATTTGATATTGCCTGTTAGTCTACTCTTGCTGTCACTGAGTATTGTTAATATTTTAATTATTTTCAATTTGGCTGATGAAAAATGACACTTAATTGTTATATTGATTTGCAATTATCTAATTTTGAGTGAGGTCAATCATTGTCTTGCCATATGTGCAATGGCAATTGGATTAGTTATTTATATGAGTTTTTTTACATTAGCTTTTACAATTTGGATTTAGCAAGTGGTGCTTATGCGTGGCAAAATTTTCTTTTATGTATTTCTACTTAGCTTGTACCTTAATGGAATTCACCACCATTTGTTAATTCCAATGAAATGATTTTGTTTATATTTCAAATCTCTTACTAGACCTGTATCTTGTATTAACAGATGAAATAAAGAATGCATGATAAGTGTAAAGAAAGGTGAAACAATGGGAGAAGTTGTGAGTAAATGTGTATAGTAAACTCATTTGGATATAAATACTCACTTAATAAAAGTTGAGGAGTCATTTGCCCCAAAAGGTGTTAGAATGTACCCCTTAAAATTTTTCTCAGTGTTTCAAGTGAAATATGAATAAATTAATATAGGAAAAAAGAAACATGCAAACTGAACATTTTCTTTATGTTTTAGGCTTAATGCAGTCTTCATTTGGACATTTAGAAATGTGCAGAAAATGGATTGATCTTAGCATTTTGTAAAATTATTGAAACTTTTTCATGAACATTTCATAGAAAGGGAACAATGCAAGAAATGGCTCTGGACTTTAGGCCTCTAAAATGCAAGGTTAGTAAATAACAACTCAACTCAAAATAATTCACTATGGAAATTATTTTTATTGCCATTTCATTGGATTAGACTTGATTTTATAGGCCCTGTTTCTTTCCCCAACTAAATATCAAGTGCTATACCACCAGGGAGTAAATGGGAAAATAATTTTCCCTTTATGATTGATCCTTGCTTTGGTAGAGAAGGAACACTTATAATAACTGCTTATCAAATCAAATGGATACTGACAGATAAGAAAGAAGTAGAAAATCTTTTTTTATTATGCATCTTGAGGATCAGAGTAAAAGTCTACCTGTTAATATACCAAAAAAGTACTGAGTTCAAGGCTTATAACCTGAGCTTTGTTATTCTCTGGTGTTTCAAATTAGTTGTATATTCAGAATCTTCTTAGTGTTCATATATTGTTTGCATCCTATATCTATTATAATCACATTAAAATTAGACTGTGCAGACTAAAAGAATGCAAAGTAGTAAATGATAAATATATGGTGAAAAGCTTAGTTCACTGAAAAGGGCTTATATAATTAATGTAAGAACAAGGTCATATAATTCAGTTGAAAAATTAGCAAAAATGTAATATAAATAGGCTTTTCACAAAAGAACCACATTATTGATAAATTAATAACTAGATGCTTAACATAACTTATAGATAGAAATATGGTGTTCAAAAAGAGATAATATTTTGCACCTATCCCACTGGTAAAACTTAATTCTGATATTATCAAGTATTAGAAATATTGCTAGCTGGAGTGTCATGTGCATTTTCACTTTTGGTAAGAGTTTGTAATTGTGTAAAGTAAGACATTGAAATGTCCTGCTACCCATGTATTCCTCCCTCAACATATATTGTAAGGAGATGGTTGCACCCACACATACATACACACCAGAAAACTATATTCATACACACACACACACATGCATATACTCTTTTACACATATATATCATACTGAATAATATATAAATATGTGCACTCATGCATTTATATATAAATTTATATATTTATATGTATGTGTATGTTTGTCTAAATACCATATTACAAAGGAGGGCCCCCCAAAACAGAATTTATTTATAAAAAATGGTGTATTTACACTTACATGTTTAAACTTCAGCCACCATCAAAGCACTCTCCATTTGATGCAATGCATCTATCAAGACCTTTTGTCCACTGCTCAAAACACTTTTTGAACTCGTCATTTTGATGCGTTTTAGTGCTTCTGCTGTTTTTCACCTCTTCCACATCAAAAAATGTTTCCCTTTTAGAACCTTTTCTCATCAAGGAAAACAAGCAAAAAAAGTTGTTCAGGGAGAGATCAAATGAATAGGGAGGGTGAGGCACCATGTTTGGTCAGCAACTGCTGAACACTCAGTGTGGTATGGGCAGGTGCATTCCTAAATCACCCCATCATGAAATGAGCAAGAACATGGAAAGCATCTTAAAAAAAATTCACTGAAGCTAAACACAACCTCTCACAACAACACTGGCTAGTACACTGATACAGATGGGTTGCTAGAACACTCGCGTAGTAGGGAAAGTCCATGTTATAAGCAGCCCACCCTCCAGGAGATAATTCCATTTTCTGGGTGTTCCTTCCTCATATTTTATCTTAGTTGGCCTTGAACTTGTAATAGGCATATTAAGCAGTCAGTGATCTCATTTTTTCTTTTGTCACTCAGCATTCAGTTACTGATTCATGCATATTTGATTTTAGCTGTAGTTCACTTTTATTCATGACTGCTATAGGATATTTCATTCTTTTAATGTTATTTTCAAGGTTATATGGTATTTCATTATTTTCATTAATTACCACATGTTTGTTATTTATCAGATATTAAAATTTTACTAACTCCTGTATTTTTGTTTGCTAAATGTATCATAAATGGATTTATGTCAAAAGGAAGTTATGATTGATCTAACTGTATGCACCTAAGGTCCATTAAGATAAAAGAAAACACACAATAACTATTACACTATCTATATACAATATTTAATCAAAGAAAGAAAATAGAGAATACATAGATAGCAAACATGATATTGTGAGGAATATACTAGAATACATCAAATCTGTAAAAATAAGGTACTGGTTAGTTACTGTCTTTTTTTTTCTTATTTTGAGGGAATTATTATTGGTAATGCTGAACTAATGATGTCTTTTAAAATAGTAACTCTAATATTTAAGTCTAAGAAATAATACTAATATTTACTTGGTGGGCTCTCATAACAAAAATGAACTTAATGATTGGCTGCTGGAGAACTCTATTCCATCCATCTTAACTTTTGAGCATTATACTGAGTACATTGTATTAGGCTAGGATGAAAAAACTGATCTGGGAACTCCAATGTGATATTTTTAGAACTTCCATCATTTTTCAATTCTTTATATATGGTGTATTCTTTAATGCAGTTGTTCAATGAAGAATGTAGCAGCATCACTGAAGAGGAAAATATTTGAAATATGATTAGAAATCATTAAGACAATTTGAAGAATCAGTAGATTAGCAAAAACTGAACTTCAAAGATATGATTTGTGTAAATTTGCAACTTCTTTCCTTCCTTTTTCAGCTAGAGTTTTCTAATTTATTGACTTTTTGGTGAAAAAATATTGGCATTCTTCTCAAAGTCACCTTGTCTGTCCCCTTTTCCTAAAGTTAATAGAATTCAGAGGTCATTAGTTTTTCCTTTCTATTAAAAATAAAGATTGGTTTTTAAATGTTTTAGTGTATGGCCTATGACCCAAATCAATAAACTATTAATATGGCTGTTCACATTTACTGAGTAAATAAACATACATATGAGCCACTCTACATAGGTTAGTAGGTACGGATTCACTAGTCTTCAACACTACTTGTACTATGGCATTTTCTGCATTCAGTTGTTTTACAAAATATTCTAGCATCAATAAGATGCCTGGTGCCAAGAAAAAAAAAATAAGCCCTGTACTATGTTTATGCTATTTAAATGTTGTGGGTTTTACAAAGAAATATTATTTAAGCCCTATACTAAGTAACTAGGCCACTAAGAAGCAAGAACATGGGGCCCTGGCTGGCATAGCTCAGTGGATTGAGCGCGGCCTGCAAACCAAAGCGTCACAGGTTCAATTCCCAGTCAGGGCACATGCCTGGGTTGCAGGCCATGACCCCCAGCAACCGCACATTGATGTTTCTCTCTCTCTCTCTTTCCCTCCCTTCCCTCTCGAAAAATAAATAAATAAAATCTTTTTTAACAAAGAAGCAAGAACATGGAAAAAATTTAAAGAATATTTAACTTTAAAGTTTCTTGTATATAAACATAGTTATGGCTTTGGTTAGAGATGCACAATAAAAAAGAATCTATTTGTCTCTTCCTCTTTCCTTTTATTTGAATCCAGGCAGAGAAAAGGAGCTCTTTTGCATAAACCACGAACAATTTGGTTTCTTTTTTGTCTTCTCTTGATCCTCTTTTCCTCTCTATCCACTTCATATTACCCATTCTCCCTCTCCCCATCCACTTAAGGTCAGCTGGCTTCCTGAAACCCTTCCTCATGCTTATTTCATGATCACTTATAGGCTGTACTGTAAAAGAAACATATTCATAATATATACTTAATCATAGATTTAGAAAAATAATATTTATCTTTATAGAATAAGGTGTGCCTTTTCCAAACATTCTTGTCAGGTATTAATAAATTAATAATGAAATTAGGTAATGAGAAAAGTTATGGCCCAAATAAATTAAACATAAGAGGGGAGTGTGTGTTTGTGTGTAGGGAGTTTGGTGGGGTGGAAGTAGAGAGAACAGGAAGAAAAGACCATAGGGTCCAGTAAGACCTAACTTGTTTTCATCATTTTCTAACTGTTGAAAATGTGTTCACTTACACTCTAAGGCTGACAGGATTATCCAGCTCAGGTTTCTGGACTAGCATTTTTTGGCGGAAGGGGAAAATATATATGCCTAGATCTATTTTTTTTATCACCAGCTTGTTACAGGATCTAGAACAATACTCGGCTGCAAAGCACAGTTCTCATGCTTCTGTCATTTCTCAGTGTTAAGACAACCAAATCTTTCTTGCAAAATTGTGTTAATTTTAGCCCCATATCTTTTTTCATTTGTTTGTTTTCTGTGTTTGTTTATTTTTTTTCTTTAGATTCCGTCTCTTATTCTTCTCCTCTGCTCAGTCCTTTCTCAGCTTCAAGTCATACAAGTGCATATTTTACATTTTTGGCACTTCTGACATTTAAGTTTATGTTTAATGATTTCTTGCCATGATCTTCAATCTCTGACATCTTGGACCACCATCATTATCTTATTTCTTTTTCTAATTATAATGTTACTAACAAGAGTGAATCATTGCAATGGAGCCTCTTAACAGGACATCACTGTGACAATGAAAAACGTCAATTGCAGTTCCAAACAACCTAGAAGAGGAATCATGAAGCAGTGATCAATGTCAGATGAACTGAACATATAATTATATGCATATGAAGTCACACGAATCACTTGAGCTGAAAAGGACAGGGGAGGGTAACCAGGGAGAATTAGAATGATATTTTAGAGAAATGCAATTTGAGTAAGGAACAGGGAGAGGTGAAAGTATTACTAGAGTTGAGCAGGTTGAAAAAAGCTACCAGAGAAAGAAAACATACACCTCTAAAGAATGAAAGTAATAGCCCTGGCTGGCATAGCTCAGTGGACTGAGCACGGGCTGTGAACCAAAGCATCGCAGGTTCGATTCCCAGCCATGGGCACATGCTTGGGTTGCAGGCCATGGCCCCCAGCAACTGCACATTGATGTTTCTCTCTCTCTCGTTCTCCCTCCCTTCCCTCTCTAAAAATAAAAAATAAATAAATCTTAAAAAAGAAACATTAAAAAAGGGATAAAAGTAATAGTAAACAATACTCATAATAACTACATTGTTACTGATTCATGCCAAGTGGAACATATTATTTGAGAGGTTTTGCCCCCCTTATCTGTTAAGGATGGGTTTACATTGGACATAAACTTTCATTGAAAAACTCTACAAAAGTAATGATGATGCTCCCAGATATCTCTTAAACTGCAGGGTTTTCTTTTTCAAGATTTTATTTATTTATTTTTAGAGAGGGAAGGGGGAGAGAGAGAGAGACAGAGAGACAGAGAGACAGAGAGAGAGAGAGAGAGAGAGAGAGAAACATCAATGTGCGGTTACTGGGGGTCATGGCCTGCAACCCAGGCATGTGCCCTGACTGGGAATTGAACCTGTGACACTTTGGTTTGCAGGCCACGCTACGCCAGCCAAGGAAACTGCAGGTTTTTATACAAAAATTATGTACATCCCTATCAGATATCATTAAGGGACTATAACCATAACACATCTAAAATGTGCATGTCTGAAATTTTCCTCAAAATTTTTTTTGTGCTTTTTCCCAGCTTAGCTTGTCTTAGCAACATCCACCCAGTAATAAACACTTGCAAACCCAGAAATGGTTTTGTACACATATTTCTCAATCTTCAAATCTAATCATTAAATGGCTTTGTCATTTGCATATATCATCTTCTCTGCACCCTTGCTTCTTTCTCAATATCTTGACATTGCTTACCTGGATTGTCACAAGAGCCTCTTGCCATATCTCATGACCTCAAGAAGTCAACAGATTCAATTCATTCTCCACTCACCTAACAGAGTAACTGTTGTAAATTCAAATCTGATTCTGTTGTTTTCTTGGCCTTAAATTTCATGAAAACAGTGATCAGTTCCGCTATATTGATGATAGTAATAATGCATGTAATCCATGGTCCAGTCCACTATCTCTGCAGGAATCTTTTAAAGCTGCTTGTGCATTTTGTGAAAGTTATTTTCATAATGTTGTCTCTATAATTTTATTTAACTGAAAAACACCAGGTCATGAAGTTTTCATATACATTACTATGAAATATATGAATAAGATACCATTTAATTCTTTAAATCTAATATCATCTTCTTTCCCCTCCTTCATTCTTATGGTAGTTATTGCTTTATCAGAAATTAGCAACTGGCAGCCCCTAAGCAGAATATGGCCCCCATGTATAAATTTAAAAGTATTGGGCTATAATTTAAAAGTCATGAGATTCTAAATTAAAATGATTCCTAGATTATCTTGAAAACTTGGAAAAATAAAAATTCTTTGTATACTTTTCCTGTAAAATAATGTTTATTGAGAGCAGAGGGATCCCTGCCTCTTTTAGGCAGTCTTACTATTCCATTTGTCCCCAGTTTACCCAGACAGCTTAATTCTTCCAGTACATACTCAGCCCATTAAGACATTAGGGTTTTGAGCCCCTGCTCGACCTCAAACTATCTGGAAACATAGTGCTTGTCTAATCTTCTTCCCAATATGAGATACAGAAGTGGATTCTAGTGGACATTGTTTCTTAACTTTGTAGCAGTATCAGTGTCTACCATGGTGCTTGTCATATTGTGAATGTTCAATAAATGAGTTTTAGCTTAACAGAATGATATATACAGAAGAGGTGCTACAAAATCTTCCTAAGCTTATTGAAAACGTGCATTAGTTTCTCAACTTGATCAAATGCCTTGTCTTCCTTGTTTAATTGGTTTAGTTAACCACCTGCATCTTAATTTTTTTTTCTGTACCTTGTTTGGCTTTAATTGAACATTCCTAGATGGTAGAGTTCATGCTTTTTAATGTGCTTTGTACCATGTTCAGTGTCAAATATACACTGGTAGACATCACTGCTAAATAATACCAATAAAAATATGTAGAAATATTTCTGCATTAATTTATTTCAGTAATGATTAAATACATAGGTAACAAAATAGCATTATTAGCTACCATGAATTTACCAAAATCCTAATTTGAAGCCATGTAAAATTGAAATTCAACCAAACCATATTTGTCATTAGGGTCAATGTAGACCCAGGGGTTTCCTGTGGCTGCTATAAGGAATTAATTTCCAGTGCAGCCAATGATAACATTAATGGCTTACACTAGGAGGGACTTGCCTGAGACTTCAAATGTTCCTTGACTAAGCTGCAAGGATGTATTTCTTATATGTGTTATCTTTAGCACATCTCTGTAGCACCAGTGACTTGCATAAAACTTTTTAAATTCAGAGAAGGTTCAGCAGCTTGGCCCCTAGAAAGGTATTTGGAAAGTTTCCCAGTATGTGAATGCTGCATAAGCTGGAGGCAGTCTAGTGATAATTAATAAAGTGTCAGACTGGATAATTGTAGGAACTGTAAAAGATACTAAGACATTGTTACTGGAGGTACAGATGCACCTGTGAATGCGTGAAGTTAATTTGTGTGAAGAATACCACATGAGAGTGGATGGGGACTAGAGAGGTGAGGTTTTCATTAAATAATTCAGACTTTGGACCTGGAAGTTCTTGTGGGGTGGGAGCAGAGGTTAGATAGAAAGAAACTCCTGCTGGTGAGATAGTGCAGGATTTATGAAAGGAATTACTCCTATATTCTTTTGTTCTCTGTGTTCTGTGATCTTCAGAAAAGTTTAAGAACTGTGGCATTAGAGTTTTCTAATCCCTGCAGGACAGAATGATGGCATTGCCCTCTTAGCTGATTTAAAATAGCAATGAGCCTCCCCTTACTGTTATAGTAAGGTTGAGAGAGATGGCCTTGAATTTTCAATGTGACCTGAACTTCCCCACTGGCTAATGTCTATCGAGTTTCAATATACAATAAATTAATGAGAGAAAGAAAGGCAATAAGAATGAGCATACCTACCTCACAGTGTTGTCATGAGGATTGAGGATTACTGAGAACTATGAAAAATCTAAGCAATTTATAGAGGTCATGATAGATGATAGGTCAATAGTAGCTCCATTGTTGTTTTTATCATTTTTATTGTCATTGAAATGGATTTTTGAAAAAATTTAAAAATCATATGAATTATTGCTAGTGATTATTCTGCCCTTCTCCTAAAGCATCTTATACATGGGCTGTACAAGATGGGTGTACAGGGTGTGGCAAAGGTAGGTTTACAGTTGTTTGTATGGAAAATAATACGATAATAAATAAAAAGTAATATAAAATAAACTGTTTTGCATGCACACATCTGTAAATCTACTTTTGCCCCACCCTATATATAGGCAAAATCTCTAAATTTTAGCATTCCATATAATAGTATTTTCTCCTAGACCACTCTACTCTATTGCAAATTTGGCTCAGAGATTAAATTATGTTATTTTAACCATAATTCTTTCACCCCCTAAATAGGTGACTTTTCTATTCTATTCTATTCTATTCTATTCTATTCTATTCTATTCTATTCTATCTTACCCAGACTTAGTGCAGACCACACAGATTAAGGACACAATTATTGTTCCCACTTAGATATCATCTTTAAGTCTCTAGTTCCCAGGTAACCTGCATTTCTTTAGCTACAATTTTGGCAGTTTCCACAATCTTCCTTCAAGTTTGATTATTCACCAGAATAACTCACAGAAAGTGCTATGCAGTTGATCCTTGAACAACATGGGGAATTACAGGTCCCAGGCCCTACACAGTGGAATATTCTTATGTAATTTCTGACTCTACAGTAGGTCCCTCACATTACAGGATTCAACCAAGTTGGAGATTGAAAACAAAAATTTTAATCCCTAGTTGGGAATCCACAGGTCAAAAACTGCAGTTGTCATGGTGAAAATACTTTTTTCCATCTTGGTCGGTTAAATCTGTAGATGTCAAACCCATGGATACAGAGGACAAACTGTAATTATTTTTAAAAATCCACATATAAGTGGACTGGCACAGTTCAAGCAGTTTTGTTCAAGGGTCAATTTGTGTCTGTGATTACTGGTTTAAAAAGGATACAAATGAAGAGCCAGAGGAAGAGGTAAATAGAGTGAATTCAGAAGGGTCCCAAGTTTCTGTCTCTGTGGAGTTGGGGTGTACCATCCTCCTTATACATTGAGATGTTTAGTAACAAGGTAGTCTTCAAATATTATCATTCAGAGCTTTTTAATCTCTAGGTTTCATTACCTAGGCATGAATGATTAAATCTTTCGGCAGGTGACTGAACTTCATTTCCAGACCTTCCACCCACCCTGACCTCCACACAGGGTTGAAAATTCCAATTATCTAATCAGGGATTTGGATCCCCTGGAGGCCAGCCCCCTCCAGAATTCATCTAGCTCTCTTCCCACACCCTGCACCTAAAGTCATTCATTAGCATAAACCTAGAATGTTCAAAGGGAATTACTTATTAGTAACAAAAGGCACTCCTACTGTTCAGGAAATTCTAAGGGTTTTAAGAGCTCTGTGCCCAGAAGCTAGGGGAAAAAAAGGCTAATATATTTTTTGTTAATCCACACAAACTTTACCAAATGTATATTAGCCAGAGTTTCTTATTTTCTCCATTGTGTTTTAGGGATTTCTAAGTAAGAAAATGTTGGCTTCAACCACTTCTAATCTTCAAGGAGAAAAGTATTGTGAAAACTACCTTGATGTAAGGTGTACAAAGTTATTGTAGATGTATATCTCTGTAAAACTAGATGAAGGAGGTTGCCCAGAATTCATATGTACTTTATTTTCTTTGTATTTTGTAGGCTTTTGATAAATCAACTCAATTTGCTTGCCTTTGCTTGAGATAGGAAGTTAAATATAATCTTTATTGCAAATAAAGTTATTTTTCCACTTTCAATGTATTTCTTCCTCATTTTATTTTCAATTTTTCTTCTGATATCAGGTCTATCCAATGATAAGATTATAAGGTCAAAATTAATCAGGTATTGTGTTGTTTTACATAGAGTTTTATGTATATAACAATTATGTATTTGTGTTTTAAACTATTTCACTCTCAGGGTTTACTTCAAAGAGATTCTGTCATTAATATAGGTGTCTTCTCCAAATATAAATTTACAACCTATAAGAAAAGTACAGTCATAAAATCATGATATCACAGAGTGTGTATTTCTTTTCATTTTGATGAACATGTAAATATAAAAGCATTATGGTTACTTACAAAGTTCAAAGAGTTTTTGCTTTTTATTTCTTATAATGAAAATATTAACATAGTTTTAAAGTGGTAACATGTAGAAAAGATATGGTAGCACATTTTTTCTTAATAAAATGTCTAATATAATTTAATTTTTATATCTATCTGTATAATCACACATATGTGGTTGCCTGTGCATATTTAATACAATTATGTGGATATCTATGTAACAGGGTTATGAGAATTGAGATTTTTTAAAAATATCATTAATTAATGTAATCTCCAAATGTACATTACTCTCTCTGTTGTCAAGATTTTAAAGATAATTATTTTGTTTTGTTTTTAGGTAACCTTCAAAGCATCAAGACATTCAGTTTCACCAGATTTGAAATATGTTCTCCTGGCATATGATGTCAAACAGGTAAAGTTACCCTCTTTGTAAACTTTTCTATGTGATAAATTCAGGTGATATTTCACAGTTTTCCTTAGCCGTCTACTCACCTAAATAAAACTTGGCATATCAATAGCCACAGGGTTCACTGATGGTCAGTGCTGTACAAGAGAAATTTGTAGGCAATGTCCTTTCTTCCATACCTGGCTAGCAAATAAAGGAGGCAATTTGCCAGGTACTGGTGCTAGTCCAAGTCCACCTCTTTCAGAGGGGACTGTTTCAGGATAACAATTTTACAAATGGGGGATTCTGACATTTTCGAGTTAGCCTTAGTCTGTACTTGAGTACAGATTTTCTTAATGGCTGGGTCCTGAATGGCAGTGTGGATAGTGGGAAAGGGCTGGTGAAAACATTTATTTAAGTTATGGTGAATGAGTTCTTTGGTAGTATTTAAGCATAAGCCTCAAGGTTGTAGAAAATTCTGAAAGTGGGACAAGCCAAGAAATTCATACCAAACAAAGAAAATATTCTTATTGTAATAGGGTTTCATTATTCCATGTCAGCTCTACAGCACAAATACAGCAGTATGTATGGTTACTGAGTCTTTTGTACTTAGACGTAATTCACACTGTTAAAAAGCAAAGTAAATGCAGAAAAGCCAGATCAGCAGATTAGTTTCTGTGGAAAATGATTGAAATCATTCAGGAAAGTTTTATGTGCTTTAGGACGGACAATAAAAATTTATAGACAGGACAGAAAGCCTCATATAATTCATTGAAAGGTTTTGAGCACATGAAATTTCACAGTTCAAAGGACCTTCTGTTTAATGGCTTTAGTCATTTGGAATACATATGTGCTATGTTTTTAGATGAGTTGTTTATATTTTCTATTTCAGATAATTAATTTACACTGAAAAATGTCAGGGAGATTGCAATCAAAGATTTTTTTTCCTATAACATACCTTGCTTGGCCTTTTATATCAACTTTCGCTGTGTTATCTCTAATGACATTTTTAAAACCACATGCAATAGTAAGTAAACTACATGACTTTTGTAAACAGAAATGTTACAACATCCCCCCGTTTTAAAAATAATATTATTTATCTAAACAATTTTAACTTAAAATGAGTGATATATTACACTGATAATACACTTTAAAAACTCAAGCCTCGGAAGCTATGGTAATTAAGGCTAAGTTGAACTGACAGAGGGATAGATGCATAAATCAATAGAACAGAATAATGAACCCAGAATAGTCTCATATAGATATGCCTAACTGACTTTTGACAAATGTGCAAAAGCAATTTAATGGAGGGAAGATATCTTTTTCAAAAAATGGTTTCTGGGGCAAATTGGACTTGCACAGACAAAAGAAGAAAAACACATTGAACTAAGTTTTACACTATAAAAACTCAAAATGAGTTATGGATTTAAATGTAGAAATGTAAATCTAGAAAACTTTTAGAAAAAAAGCAAAAAATCTTTGGGATCTATGCCTATGAAAATAGTTCTTCCTATATCAAATTTATAGTATATACAAGGAAAAAGTATTGCTCTGTGAAAGAGCCTGTTGCAAAAATTAAAATATAAGGTATAAAGTGGGAGAGAATATTTGCAACTTGGGTATTCAAAAAAAGACTAATATCTAGAATATATCAATACTCAAATTTCAGAGTTCCCCAAAAAACCTCATAAAATTAGAAAATGGACAGGCATGAGACATGTTCTTGAAGAGGACATACAGATGGCAAATAAGAACACAAAAATATGGTTAACATCATTAACCATTAAATAAATGCAATTTAAAACAACAAGCAATGCCACTACACTTATATCAGAGTGGCTAAAATGAGAAAAAAATAACTCTACCAAATGATGGCAAGCATGCAGGGAAACTGGATCACTCATACATTGCCATAGAGAATGTGTAATGAAGAGCAACTCTGGAATATAACCTATAAAATTAGACTAACTTTGGATATTTGGGCTAAATATGTCATGATTATTTGAGAATATACTTAATATCAAAAATGTAAATTAACACCATTAACATATTAAGAAAATCTTGTTATTGTCTCTCTCTTAATCTCTTTCACTCTCCA
This sequence comes from Phyllostomus hastatus, assembly GCF_019186645.2. Taxonomy (NCBI): domain Eukaryota; kingdom Metazoa; phylum Chordata; class Mammalia; order Chiroptera; family Phyllostomidae; genus Phyllostomus; species Phyllostomus hastatus. Next base: position 6,851,210 of record NW_025334038.1, on the reverse strand, counting down.
GCTTATCTTCAAGAAAAATAGTTTGATACATCAATCCTGGATTATTTTAATATGAAAAAATAATCAAACTAAATATCACAATCATATTAATTTATTTATTACTCATTTTATTTATTCATCATGTCAGGTATAAACTACTGGAATTGACATTATTTAAGTCTATGTGTACGTGCATGGTGTGTGCTGGCTGAATCATCTAAGAAACATACAATTCAGTAGAAGTAGTATGACCAAATGTATCCATCACATACAATGAGATAATCTTGTTGGAGAGAGAAGCATATGCTGGACTTTGCAGATTAAATAAATGTAGATAAATGAAAACCATTCCAGATGGGCAGACAGCATAGTACTTCACAGAAGCAGCATTAAGGTTCTGAAGGATAGTGGTCAATTCACACTTGCCCATAGGTTGACAATTTAGAGAGAAAAGAAACAAACCTGTAAGTCTTGTTAAGTCCAAATTATAGAGGAACTTGAATCTCATTTTATTCTATATAGATTATACTGAGATAGCAAATTGAGGTTATTGATGACTTTAGAGTAATTAAATACCATGTTTACCATGTGGGAGGGTGTGAGCGTGTGTATCTGAACACACGTGTATAATGTCTATTAACAAAGTTGGAAAAAACAACATTTTTTACAAAATCCAACCATTCAAATTCATCCTCTGAAATTATTTTGTTTTACTCCTCTTATCCCCCTTTCTACATAACATAAAAGTAGGGAAAGAGGAATTATCATGTGTTAAGCATTATTTTAAGTAGATGCTGTTATCCTGGTTTCAGCAAGAGAAAAGTTAATATCCTTGAAAAGCTGGAAAATGCAGGATTAGACAGATTTGAATATTTAACCAAGGGCTTTCAAGTAGGAAAAAATAACTGCACCCTAGCAAAGTGGCTGTGTACAATTTGTCTTTCCCTTAATACAAGGCAAATGAGCTGAACTAGAAAAGCTCAAATAAAGGTTGGATTCCAACTTTCAGATAGTCTACTGGTGTTCCTAGTGCTTAAACCTGGCTTCCTCTGCTGAAGTGCCTTAGTGGTGGAAGGAAGTATCTCTGATAATTCAATCCTTTTATGCCCAGGCTCCTTCTCACAATTGAAGTACTTGTTTGAACTTTCTAGGCATTTCAGTTGGTGACTTCTTACACAGAATCAGACTGGAAAGCAAAGCAAACAGAAACCTGTAGGTAGATGCCCCTGAAATATTGGAAAAAGTAACAAGAAATCAGATAATCTTTAACATTTCCCTCTTTTTTTAGATACCAAATTTTCATGATCAAAGGTCAAATAAATATTAAAAAAGCAAGTAAGTTCCATCTCATCTATCCACATTGTTGAGTTTATCCAACTGTTTTTTAAGACAAATATTTGAGAAAAATATCTTTAAAATTAACAGTATATTATTTGATCAAGGAGAGAGAATCCACTGCTTTTCTCTCTGGTTTGTGGCCATCAGTATGAACACTGATTAATCTTTAGTAACTCAGTGGGATTTTTCCTGCCTGCTTTCTCATATCCGTGCCCTTATCTAAAGGATGGAGGAAGGGTGAATAAACAGTTCCAGGGAGAAAGACAAATACTATATGATGTCACTTACATGTGTATTTTAAAATGTCAAACTTGTAAAAACAGAATTAAATGGTGGTTATCAGGGTATGGATGGTGGGGGAACAGGACAGATATTTTCTTAGGGTTCAAACCTATAACGAGTACCAAATAAGTCCTAGAGAAATGCCCTGGCTGGCGTATCTCAGTGGATTGAGCGCAGGCTGCGAACCAAAGCATCACAGGTTCGATTCCCAGTCAGGGAATATGCCTGAGTTGCAGGCCACAACCCCCAGCAAGCGCACATTGATGCTTCTCTCTCTCCCTCCCTTCCCTCTCTAAAAATAAATAAAATAAAAAAAGAGATTAAAAAAAAGATGGCAATTCCATTAAAAAAATAAGTTCTAATTGGGAGTAAAAGGGAGAAAACTGTACTTGAACAATGATTAAAATAAAAAAATAAATTCTAGAGAAATAATGTGTAATACAGTGAGTTTAGATAACAATATTATATTATTCTTATCAAACTTGCTAAGAGGCTAGAACTTAATTATTCCAATTACTTAAAAGAAATGATAATTATGTAACATGGTAGAGGTGCTAATTATCCCTACAATGGCAATCACATTATGATATATAAATGTATCACATTAACAAGTTGTACACCTTAAATTTACACAATGCTATAAGTCAAATATATTTCAGTTATTTAAGAAACAGAATTCTGGGTATGGAGTGATAAAGTGCTTACATTATCTCTTAGAGAGAAGGTGGTGGCTTGCTTGCAGGTTTTCCTTCAATCACTTTTGTACATTTTAAGCAATGTTTTAAATATATGTTATTGATTATGCTATTACAGTTGTCCCATTTCCCCCCTTCACTCCTTTCTACCCTGCACGCCCCCTCCCACCCACACATCCCCTTTAGTTCATGTTCATGGGTTGTACATATAAGTTCTTTGGCTTCTACATTTCCTACACATTTTTACCCTTCCCCTTTCTATTTTCTACCTACTATCTATGCTATTTATTCTCTGTACCTTTCCCCCCTTTCTTCTCCTCCCACTCTCCTGTTGTTAACCCTCCATGTGGTCTCCACTTCTGTGCTTCCCTTCCTGTTCTAGTTATTTGTTTAGTTTGCTTTTGTCTTTGGTGTGGTTGTTAATAACTGTGAGTTTATTGTCATTTTACTGTCCATATTTTTCATCTTCTTGTTTTTCTTAGATAAGTCCTTTTAACATTTCATATAATAAGGGCTTTGTGAACTCCTTTAACTTGGCCTTATCTGAGAAGCACTTTATCTGTTCTTCCATTCTAAACGAAAGCTTTGCTGGATAGAGTCATCTTGGATGTAGGTCCTTGCCTCTCGTGACTTGGAATACTTCTTTCCAGCCCCTTCTTGTCTGTAAGGTCTTTTGAGAAATCAGCTGACAGTCTGATGGGAACTCCTTTGTAGGTAACTGTCTCCTTTTCTCTTTCTATTTCTAGGATTCTCTCCTTAATTTTAATCTTGGCTAATGTAATTATGATGTGCCTTGGTGTGTTCTTCCTTGGATCCACTTTCTTTGGGACTCTCTGAGCTTCCTGGACTTCCTGAAAGTCTATTTCTTTTGCCAGATTGAGGGAGTTCTCCTTTATTATTTGTTCAAATAAGTATTCAATTTGTTGCTCTTCCTCTTCTCCTTCTGGTACCCCTATAATCTGGACGTTGAAACATTTAAAGATGTCCTGGAGGTTCCTAAGCCTCTCCTCATTTTTTTGAATTCTTGTTTCTTCATTCTTTTCTGGTTGAATGTTTCTTTCTTCCTTCTGCTTCACACCATTAATCTGAGTTCCAGTTTCCTTCCCATAACTATTGGTTTCCTGTACATTTTCCTTTATTTCACTTAGCATAGCCTTCATTTTTTCATCTAATTTGTGACCAAATTCAACCAATTCTATGAACATCCAGATTCCCAGTGTTTTGAACTGTGCATCTGATAGGTTGGCTATCTCTTTGTTGCTTAGTTGTATTTTTTCTGGAGCTTTGATCTATTCTTTCATTTGGGGCATTTTTTTCTTTCACCTTGACACACCTGTTATGTAGTGAGGGACATAGCCTCAGGTGTTCAAAAGGGCAAAGTAACCCTCTGTGTTGTGATGCTGTATGTGGGGAAGGGATCTGAGAGGGAACAATGGTGTTTGCTCCACTCTCTGCCAGATTTCAGTCACTTTCCCCTCTTCCCACAAGCAAATTAGGCCCTCTGGTGCTGATTCCTGTGTGGGTGGGTTTATATACATTCTAGGACCCTGTGGGTCTCCCCAATGAATTCTGTGAAGTGGGAGTTTCTCCTTCTGTCTCACCCCCCACAAGTATTTTCAGTCAGTGGTTTGAAGCTTTATTTCCCCGAGCTGGAGCCCTGGTTGCATAGTCCATCCCGCTCCCCAGTTTTTTCTCCTGGTTTATTTGCATGCAAATGTGGGACTGCCCAGTGTGCAGTGCTGCCTTGTCGGCTACCTTGTGCACCCCGCACAACCTGCTGCCTCACTGGGTCCACCAGCCACTGCCTTGCCCGCCCAGGTCCTCCTTGTCACAGGTCTTCTCTGCCCAGCCACCTGTCTCTACCCCTCCTACCGGTCTGGATGAATTTTTCTTCTTTAACTCCTTGGTTGTTGGACTTTCATACAGTTCAATGTTCTGCCAGTTCTGGTTGTTTTTTGTTTTTAAATTGTTGTTGTCCTTCTTCTGGTTGTGCGAGGAGGCACAATGTGTCTACCTATGCCCCCATCTTAGCCAAAAGTCCCATATTTGCATCTTAATATTTCTGTCATTATACTGTACATGTACATTTATCAGTACATCACCTTGATGAAACTATTATAAGACCCTTAAAGTTGAGAACTTTGCTTCATTCATATTAATTCACATAGTGTTTTCTACATCAAACAACATGTTGTATAAGGGGACAGCAGTAGTCTTAAACCACATGCTCTGTACAAGCTCCCTGCTGCTAAGTCACAAGTTGCTTGCCTGCCTTGGGCAATCTCCCTCCTCCAGTGGCCCCTCCCTTCATAGGGAGGATAACCCACTATTAACCTTCAGTTCTGCCTTTGGGTTTTTCCCCTCATCCCTTGCCTTCTCTTGGTGATTGGGCATGACCCCTCTGTTAAAATTTCCCCTTTTAACACGCTCAGGACTTTGCAATATTACAAAGACAATGGGTGATGGTTTAGGTCTTCTGGAACTACTTCTTGCTGGCCATGGGCATAGTCCTACCTGTCCCCTAGGTCCAGAGATCCCTAAAAAATGGAGGGTGTACTACAATGTAGGGTGGACTTCACACACAGGGAAAGATCTTGCAGAGTCCAGGTCAGTTGGCTGTCCCTGGAAAGTGGTGTGCTCAATGTCTAAAAGATGGCTTTACTGGACAAATTGGCACTCTTGTCATACTCAAGAGATGACAAATTTGAGAGAGTGTTAGAAGGCACAATCAAACCTTAACAACTAAATGACAAAGATAGGGACCAATTCTACAATGTCCAATGTTAGGAAAGTTGTGGCATCCTTACAGGAATGTGTGCAAGGTTTGTCACAACTCTCTGAAGCCCTTTTGCCTACTATATTTACCTTTGGCTGAAGGAAATATTCTGAGATTCCCCCCTTTAACACATCTGGGCCCTTTCTGTCTAAACCCTCAGGGCAGAAAAAGAAAGCAGCTTTAAGCTAAGCTGACAGACTGCCCCATACTTTACCAACTTAACCACTTAGTCCAACCAAACCATCGAGTCTCAGGACAGAGTGATGCAGACAGGCTTCTAAAAGTGAGGCTTATACTCTATAAACAATTACCCAGGTAAATGAGATCATAGGTATATATTTTATTAAAAAAGAAGTGAGAACATACAGGTTAAGTCACACAACAAATTACAAATCAGTCTGTGAGTCCACAAAACTGCCTTTTGAGAAGATATCCAGTTGCCAGGCCTTTGCTGGAATGACATTAAACAGTCACAATCTGACAAACTCTTCCTGACTATAAATTGAACATCTCTGATGATGTCACAAACTCAGTTCATGGTCCAAGTGAAAACAAAACTTTGAAGACAGTTAGCTGCATTAGATTCTAGTGTCCACCACTGAGCATTGTGATTTTCCTTGAAGCCTAATTTTTCTCGTGATCACCCTAATTGTCCTCAAAAGGGACTATATTAAGTCCAGTTTCGTTTTTACCCATTCATTTGCATAAACACAACAAAAGCAACAACTAATCACATAGACTTTTTAAATCTGCTTTGCTGGAACTTGCACAAGGAACCTTTAGACTGATCTTTATTGTGTCCTTCAGAGCACAGAATCCAAGGCTCACAACTGCTATCAGGCTTTTCCTGCAGTACCTACATCCCTCAAGTTCTTGAGGTCCCCATTGTGTATTAGGGCCCCTCCTTGCCGTCTCTCAGAAAAGCAGCCCTGATCCCTTCCCTGGAAAGACTGCTATGCCATGAACCAAAAGACCAAATAAGGTAGCAGGGCACTTCTCCAGTGGGCTTGTATTAGCTTTGAAATTCCATTTCAGTCCCTCAGGGTTTCTGGTAACAACCAGGGCCTATGTATGGCTCCTTCAGGCATGACATTCCAGTCAATGTCTTGGTTAATAAAACCACAAGTGGAACTTGGTTTTAATGGTTTTATTCAAATAAACTTTATGCCATCACTCACTCATTAAGTATGCCAAATTCATAAGGGATCAGGTAAGGGAGAAAAATACAAAGTAAAAAGGAAAATCCTATCTATCCGATATCCACCAAAATTACATCTCCATGCCTTATATCTTGCACTGCTTACTTTCTTACTTAGAGTGAAGTTTTAACAAACTCCCATAAACCTCAACTACCTTCCGAACACAAACAAAACAAAATGTAAAGCAAAGACAGAGTTTGAAAAGGAGAAGGGACTAAACACTAGCCTTCCAATCTTGTCTCACACCCACCACTCTTACCAGTTGGTCACACAGACATTCTTTCCTAGGTCCCAACTGGCCTGAAGCCCCAATGGTAGAGACATTGTCTTGCCTACCAGTGCATCCCCTGGTCTAGCTGAGACATGACCCCCCATGAGCCTGTCCTGTGGCAGAGACATGCTCTCTTGCCCCCAGCTGTACTGCACTGGCACCAAACGACCTTTCCTAGGTCCCAATGGCTGAGGCACTCTCTCTACTACCAGTCTCACAGATGACCTCTACTATTTCCCAATGACCAAACAACAGAGACAGGATTTCCAATGTATACAAAACAGCAAAGTTCAAACCACATCCCCTAAAATCAGAAAGCAAGAAAAGAAAACAAACAAGCAAAGAATAAAGCAAACAAAGAATGCTGTTCCCAAGAACTGACTTTTGCTTTTCTTCCAGCTTTAAAACTTTCACCACCTTCTATATTTTTTTCACATTTAGCTATAACTCATTTCCAGTCCTTGTTCTCTTCAACAATAGGAAGAACCATACTCGAACTCAATATCTGGCAGCTAAAAGTCCCTAGGTCTCCAATGACATCCTGCAACTGCTGAAATCTAGACCCTGCAAACATCTTATTGTGCAATGATCTGAATGCTTCAACATGTGGGATCTCATTCCACTTCCCTAATGATATGCAATATAGTTCCAACTCCATGATGGTATTGCAATTTAGGGAACCATACATGGTCCATCTTTCCCCATAGTCCAAAATATACATGGGCCAAACAATGTTGCAATAGAAAGCCAATTTTTCCTAACACATTGGAGAATTGCTGTACCTACTCCAGTCCTCTAAAATTTTACCCAGATGGTCCCCTTTAGGAGCCAACACAGGATAACTTTTACCAGACCAGTATAGGCCACATGCTGTAACCAGAAAAGTGTTGGCTAATTGGAAACATACAAGCAACACTTGAACCCACAGCTTCATTTCTCAAGCATGTTTTGGGGTCTTATCTTCTGTCAACTGGTGCTATGGCACTTTAGAACTCTGCTGCTCTTCACTCAATCCTAGTCATATAGCTTCTTTGGGGAACCATATGTGGGGCTGAAGGACCAAACAGTGACCTCTGCACAGTAGCCTCTTAAAGCTTGGGTGATTCCCACCCCCTCTTAGAGTCTGTCTCTTTTCCAGATCCATTTCCTCACTGGTTCCCTTGAGCTCAGACAGCTCTCACTCAAAGTGCTGTTCCTGGCTACCAGAGCTGTTCCTGTCAGACATTGGTCCATGGCCTCCCAAGCTCAAATGCCCATCATTGGACCCCAGTTTAGAACTCACATGGTCCCCCTTGAACCCTAATTCATGGCCCTCAGAACCAGAGCTGTCCCTATCAAAAGTTATGCAGAGAACCTGACTGGTATGGTGCCTATGTGGTACATAGCTCAGAGGGTGCATATAGCCCACCAAATTGCCTGGAGCCAAAATGGCGTAACAACCACATGACTCATCTCCTATGGTGGACCACTCATTCCACTCATCTTCCATGACAGAGTACTCATGTAACCCACCCAAAGTGGTGGAGCACTCACAAGGCACAGTGCCCAATCCCCAGCATGCATGTGAGGCTAATTCTCACAGTCTTGGGGATCCACCATTCTAGCATTCCTGGCAACCAGCACTGTGTTACCACCGTTCAAGGGTGGACAAATTCACACAGGATTCAGGCAGATGGAAGAAACTTTGTGAAGCTGTGGGGATGTCTGATGTGCCTTTATTCAAAGGCAGGGTGATCCACGCATGGTGCAAACCATGTGTTGCACAGCAGGAAGTTGTAACTCCCTTATATACTTTTTTTTTCAATTTATTTTATTTATTTTTTACAAAGGGGAAGGGAGGGAGAAAGAGAGGGAGAGAAACATCATTGTGTGGTTGCCTTTCATGCACTCCTTACTGGAGACCTGGCCCACAACCCAGGCATGTGCCCTGATTGGGAATCTAACCAGCAACCCTTTGGTTCCCAGGCCGGCACTCAATCTATTGAGTCACACTAGCCAGGGCTGAGGGTCTACTTTCTTAAAATCCAAGTGTTTCATTTGACAAAAGACCTAAGTGGCAAGAACTGAATTAACTATGTATATGACAATGATTTAGAAAAAACAATACCATATAAGGCAAATGATATACTAGTATTTTTCTTTCTTTTTAAAAATTATTTTATTTTCACTTAGCATAATGCTTTCCAGTTCCATCCATGCTGTCACAAGGCTAGGAGTTCCTTCTTTCTTTCTGCTGCATAGAATTCCATTGTGTAAATGTATACCTTTACCAGGAATCTAAACAACAAAACAAATAAACAAGCAAAATATAACCAAAGACACTGAAATAGAGAACAACAGGCTGACAGTGTCCAGAGGGGAGAGGGGAGGGAATTTCAGGGGAAAAGAGAAAGGGTTTACAGGAACAAGTATAAAGGACACATGGACAAAAACTAGGGGGGATTAAAATGAGAGGGAGGTGGGGAGGGCCGGGTGGGTGGGCTGGGATGGGAGTAAAAGATAGAAAATTGTACTTGAATAACAATTAAAATAAAATTTAAGAAAGAAAAATAAATAAAATTATTTTATTTTTATTTAATTACAGTTGTCTGCATTTATCCCCCACCACTTTCCCCTACCCCAGCCATCTCCACCTCCCTCTCTTGCTTCCATCCCCCCTTGGTTTTGTCCATGTGTCTTTTATAGTTGTTTCTGAAAACCCTCCCCCCCTTCCCCCATTATCCCCTCCCACACCCTCTCTGGTTACTGTCAGGTTCTTAATTTCAGTGACTCTGGTTATATTTTGCTTGCTGTTTTCTTTTGTTGATTAGGTTCCAGTTGAAATTGAGATCATATGTTATTTAATATTTTTCTTTAGTGTTTCAAAATAAGTTGATCCTGGATTTAATGTCCAACTGTTCCTTTCTGGACTTGGACACAGGTCTGGCCTCATTTGCCCTTTCAGATTGATGCTTAATCTGTCATGTTATAATGATATGTGATTTAGTGAGTAGTGAATGGAATTTGGAGCCAAATATGTGAGTTTATGTTTAAGCTATTCATACTTAAATTTATGGTTGAAGTGTTAACATGCATACAAATGCACATATTATGAAGAATGCCTTATGAATATTTAAAAACTGAATATATCCCTGTAACCATCATCCAGATGAAGAAACAAAACATTACTTTCCAGTCACCACTTACCACAAGGCTAACACTGGTCAAGCTTTTAACAGCTTAGATTAGTTTTGTCTGTTTACATAGTTTAGATAGATGGATACATACAAACATACATATGTACATACATAGAAAGATAGTTGGATTCATATAGTATACATTATTTTACGTCTTCTTGTCAGCATAAGTTTGTGAAATATATCCATATTGCTCCATAGTTGGATACTGTGTCTCAACCTTTTGGCTAAGAGCAAGTGTAGTATCTGTTCTTATCAGTTTAATAGTTGGATAATCCCTAACTCACTTTCCCTACTATAAGAAATTACACTACCTATGCCACAGTTTATCCATTCTACTGCTGATTGGACTGTAAAAAAAAATGTGTGGATTTATATAAATAAAAGATTTAGGCTTTGGATTATTTATTTAATTATCCCATTTCTATCATTACCTTGTTTTTCCTTTAGCAATTATTTTAAAAAGGGACTGTAGTAGAGGGAGCAAGCTTTTGTTGAATACTCATATCATATTTCTTATGTGGGAAATGTGATTGTCAATTTAAACCTCCCAAGTCTTTGTTTCTTTGTTAGTGATATTTTTTGCAGAGGTAGGAGACTTAGAGATGCTAATGCAAGGAACCCATTCACAGTTGCAGAGCTGAGACACAATCCCATTGTTCTGGTGCCAAAGCCCCTAGTCTTTGATCATATTGTCATTTTGAAAGAGCTTTTACATGTCTTCATAGATTTATTCTGTATATTGGCATATTTATTTTTCCATTCATTTCAAATAATATCAACTATGTTCTAACTGCAAAACAAATGTAATTTATATTGCATATTATTATTTGCAACGCTCAGGTAGCACTTATTATATTTCTCCAGACTTAGTTATACATTTTATTTTTACATTTCCTTCTTAGAAGTTGTTTCTCATAACTTCTCAATAATAGCCAACTGAATTATTGTAGAATGCATGGCAATACTATAAATTTAAAAATACTTTAAATAAGAAAATATACATTTCCAATATGAGGAAGTATAGACATTATACATCTTGATGGTCAGAATATTTGTGGTTAAGAATCATAATCTAGTATATGACATTTTCCATATCAGAAAAAAGTTATTTTTCTGTAATTCTGAGTTATGTGAAATCATAGATAGTATTTGCTATTTAAATCCAGTTTACTTTATATATTATCCTAATATGTTGGAAATTATTAGTTAATTTGAAATATTTAACAATTGCATTTTAAACCGTCCTTGAAAAGTCAATTTTGTTTATGTATACATCTCTTTATTATAGCTGAACAAGTAGAAACAAGTATTTAAAAACAAACTCTTTAAATAATTGTCATTTATTGGTTTTTGTTATTTAGATTAACAATATACATAAATAAACTAATGAATAGTTTAATTAACTATTTTACATTGTCAACTTCCTTATGTCTTAGGTTTGGGATCAGATATTTTAATTAAATTAACTGTTATTTTGGCATAATTAGACATAAATTTTCATGAGAGTAACCTTTTTCCAAATAAAAAGTAGAAACTGAATGAATTTTTAAAATTGTGTGTAATAAACCCTGGCTGGCGTAGCTCAGTGGATTGAGTGCAGGCTGTGAACCAAAGTGTCACAGGTTCGATTCCCAGTCAGGGCACATGCCTGGGTTGCAGGCCAGGTCCCCAGCAACTGCAGATTGATGTTTCTCTCTCTCTCTCTCCCTTCCTTCCCTCTCTAAAAATAAATAAAATAAAATCTTTAAAAAAATAATTGTGTGTAATAGAAGGAACAAATCAATGATACGTATACTGGAGTTGCAGTATCAGTGCCTGTCCTCCAGAGCTGATGCTCTGATATTCTCTCACGTTAAATGTGTGCATTTCAGATTATGGTTTTACTGGTCTGTAGCTCTGTAGACAACCCCTTCTTATGATAAATATCTATCCTAACTAAGAAGTAATCACAGTAAAATGAATCCTGAATGCATTACTGCCTGAAAATGTAACTCTTCTCTAGTGAATTATCTAATTAAAGTCTGGGTCTTAATACTTCAGTGCTTTACAATTACAGACACGTATTTAAAAAGTCTGTGGGTGTAGACGATCTGGTCATGGGATTGCCTAAGCTATTAAGATTCATACACTTGGGTACACTAATATTTCAAATAATCCTATTTATAATAAACTCAGGGAAACTGAAGTATAGCAAAGGGACTATATTTAAATGTATGGAACTTGAAGTTGACTCTGAGAGCCACCTGCCTTCCAGAGCCCATCAAATGCACTTATATGTTCTATGTAACTGCTGCTAAACTGCCTTCCTAGTTAACTTCCTTGTTACTAAAGAGGAGTAATAAAGCATAAAAAAAGATATTAATATTAATTTTGGAATTTTTCTTGTTTTTGTTAAAGCAGGAGAATCCTAGGAGAAAAAAACAACAGTGGAAGGCAGAAAACTTAAGTTTTGAAAGATAGTATTTACAATTTGTAGGAGCTATTAATGTATTTCTCAGATTATTACTATTTCACACACATGGCATTTATTTTCTTTTGATTTGGAAAACAATATGTTTATTATAGAGAATCTGAAAGTGCTGAAAAGCATGAAGATAATTAGAATACCTGTATTTATCTTTCAGAGAAAAATCACTGTTAATATATTGAATTATCTCACTCAAGCCTTGTTTATGTCAGAAATATGTATATCGTTCCATTTATAGATAAATGGTCTATAAGATTCATTAGAATGCTTTGAGAATCACTATATTAGCAAAATACTGTCATAGTAAGTGTTAAAGTCTTGTGTAATTACTTCAAAACTTAGTGACATATAGCAGTACCATCATCATCATGGATTCTGTGTGTCAGGCATTCTGGAAGGACTCAGGTGTACAGCTGCCACCTGTGGTCCCCTATATGATTGCTCTCAGGTGTCCACTGGAGCTGCAGTCATCTGAGACCTCGCTGAAGCTGGAATATTTGCTTCCAAGGTGGCTCACTCATACAGCGGGTGAGTTAATTCTGGCTGGTGCAGACAGCATCAGTTTTTCTCTAGGCGAACCTCTCCATGAGGCTGTTGATGTCCTCATCGCACAGCAGCTGGATTCTCCTAGAGTGCGTGACACAAAGAAGCAGGAAGAGTCTTCAGTGCCTTTTTTGACACAAGCTTGGGACTCATAAACCTTCACTGCTACTATGGTTTTCCAGTCACACAGGGGCTGCTGTGATTCCAGGTTGGAGGGGAGGACACTAGGCCATGAAAACCAGGAATTGAGTCATTGGCTGTCACAGAGCCTGCAATGAAGGAATTGAATTTCATGAACTCTTTGGATAGTACATCATGAAAACATGGTAGTAAGTGATTACATGCTGAGTGCCCATGAAGTTAGGTGGCTTTAAAGTTGACTAACTAGCCAGTGATTAATTAATTAATATGATGTGTGAGTCTCTATCAATATATCACAACTTTTATTATTTGCATGGTTCTTTCCTGTTCAGTAGGATTAATCCTATTTTAAATAAATAAAGAATACTTTAAAAGTTTTGAATGAGCAAATTGGAATCAAGAGTTGAATTAGTAAACTACAGAATCAAAATTCCAAACAATCTAGAGACAGGAATCCTGACTCAAGCCAACACCTGTGTTGCATATAAAACATGGTTCTTGGGATAATCGCTGCTATGCCAACCTATTTTATTGACTATAAACTCAGTGTAAACTTAGACTGTCATATGGACCTTAAAAACACTGAAAGGTTTCTAGGCCAACTTAACAAAATTAAATTATCTAGAACTGCAGCCACTGGCCACATGTGGCTATTGAATCCTTGAAATATGGTTAGTTTAATTTGAGTTGTTCTATAAGTGTAAAAATAAATACTCTGGATTTTGAAGGCTTAGTAAAAAATGTAAAATATTAATAATGAATCATTTATAATATGCATTTGTATATATTAAGTAAATAGATTAGTAATTGATTTAACCTGTTTTGTTCTGTATTACTATGCCCACAAAATTTAAACCTAACTATGTAGGGCTAACATTATATTTCTGTTGCTGGTGTGCTCAGCGTGTTCATCAATGCCCAGCACCTTGAATGGTAACTGGAAAACACCTGAGATCCTGTACCCAACTGGAGTATGGTATAGGAGACAAGAATAATTCTCAAATATTTAGAAATGATAATGAAGCAGTTAGATATGTAGTTATGGGAAGAGAAAACTTGGAAAAATATAGGGAGAATTATAGGTATGTTGAGTATTGTAGAGCTATCATAGCAAATAGAAATTAGATGTATTTCTCTAAGTAAAACTAAGGCCAATGGTATTAAATGGCATCAGGAAGTCAGATTTTGTTTCAGCATGAAAAAGGCCTTTCTAACAATCCCTTGTTCAACAAGTCAGAGGATCCTGTGAGGGCAGCATCTACTTTCTTTAGAAATTTCCAAAAGGTAAATGAATAACTGTTCATCAGAGGCATTGTGTTAGGATAAGTTATATTTCAAAGCCTTTCATTAATCCAAGAAAGATAACAGTTTTCCCCCTGAAACACATTACACCATAAACACAGGAAGAGATGTATAACTCTCCAACTAATATGTCAAGTTTGAAATCTTGCAGAATATACAGTCTCTGACTATTCTTGCTAGAGATTTCAAACAAAAGCAGTGGAATTTGCTTTATTTAATCATAAACATTTTGAAAAGGATCAAATACAAGGTAACTTTTCAGGGAACAGTAACAATAATAATTCTCACTGAAATAGAAAACTTCAAGAGGAAACAAATAAGCAAATATAATATGCACACATAAAAAGAAATTCAGAAGTAGTATTTTCTGATTATGGCAAGAAATAACGTATGGCTTCTAAATGGTGTTTACACTAATCAACTTATAATTGTTTTTATGTTGCCTATTTTAAAAAGTAAAGCAGTTAGACCTTGTGTGTTGGTATTTAACCAGCTCAAAGATAGTGTGTGGTGTAAGTTGCCTCATGATTAGCCAAATGGAAAAGACTTTAGCATTTCTGAAGAAAGAGGGAGTAGAGAATATAATTGCAATAATGAAGCATGACTTTTCATTTATTTATTTATTTTTCAGGGTAAGACTTCTTTTCAGTCTCTATTTTTTTAAAGATTTTATCCATTTATTTTTAGAGAGGGAAGGGAGGGAGAAAGAGAGAGAGAGAGAGAAACATCAATGTGCGGTTGCTGGGGGTCATGGCCTGCAACCCAGGCATGTACCCTAACTGGGAATTGAACCTGTGACATTTTGGTTCGCAGCCTGCACTCAATCCACTGAGCTATGCCAGCCAGAGCAGTCTCTATTTTTCTTAATTATATTTTTATTGTTGGCACTATATCTGTAGTAGTGAATTTTTAAATTTTTCTCACTTATTATTTTTTGAGAGAGAGAGATGGGAAGGGAGAGAAACATGGATTTGTTGCTCCACTTATTCATGCATTTATTGGTTGACTCTTGTCTGTGCCCTGAGCAGGGATTGTATGTGCAACCTTGGTGAACTGGGACAGTGCTCTAACGAACTGAGCTACCCAGCCAGGGCTGAAGCTATGACTCTTTAAAAGATCTCAGCCAGAGCCCTGGTTGGTGTAGCTCAGTGGATTGAGCGTGGGCTGTGAACCAGTGTCACAAGTTCAATTCCCAGTCAGGACACATGCTTTTGTTGTCGGCCGAATCCCTAGTGAAGGCCACGTGAGAGACCACATGTTGATGTTTCTCTCCCTCTCCTTCTCTCTCCCTTCCTCTCTCTCTAAAAATAAATATATAAAATATTAAAAAACATCTCAGGCAGAAAATGACCAAGGCTTATGGTAAAAAAACTGAGACTTCATTTTTAAGAGCAAAATTTTTGTTTATATGAGATTTAATCCAGTGTATCTGAAACATAATGGAATATTGCACAATAATACTTAGTTTTATTTATGTTTAATTATATTTACTTTAAATTTGTACACAGTTTTCTACCCTTGTGCCTTTTAGTTCATTTAATACTCTAACTGGAGCTTAATCTGTGTAGCATCCCTGACACCAAGAAGCATGCAGGTGCACACTATTGTCATTTGTTTGTTTTTCCAATAAGAGAATGTTTGGGGAGGTGGGAGGCAAAACTTCACTACTTCCCTGCTTTTTAAAAATTTTTATTTTTAATTTTATTTTTTAAATTACAGTTAATCAATATTATTCTGTATTCATTTCAGTTGTACAGCATAGTGGTTAGGCAAGCATATAATTTTTATAGTGTTCCCCTCGATAATTCTTTGCCCACCAGGCACTATACATAGTGATTACAATATAATTAACTGTATTTCCTAAGCTGTATTTACATCCCTGTGACTATTTTGTAACTACCGATAAGTATTTCTTAAACCTTACACATTTATTACCCAAGCCCTCAACTCCCCTCTCATCTGGCAACCTGCAGTGTGTTCTCTGTATCTATGAGTCTGTTTCTGTTTTCTTTGTTTATATACTTTGTTCTTTAGATTCCACATATAAGTGAAACTACATGGTATTTTTTTTCTCTGACTTATTTTACCAAACATAATTCTGCGTAGGTACATCTATGTTGTCACAACTGGTAAGATTTAATTTTTTCTGATTGAGGAATATTCCATGTATATATGTACTGCATTTTCTTTATCCACTAGTTAACTGATGGACACTTGAGTTGCTTCCATATCTTGGCTATTATAGATAATGCTGTAATTAATATAATCTCAAAATAGATTAAAGCTTTAATGTAAGACATGATAACATAAAATTTCTAGAAGAAAACATAGGCAGTAAAATCTCTGACTTTCTTCTTATCAAGATTTTTATATATCTCCTTGGGTAAGGAAAACAAAATAAAAAATAAATGAAACTACATCAAGCTAAATGTTTTTTTTCCCAGCAAAGAAAAGCATCAACAAAATGAAAAAAGTACTGAGTAAGATAAAATATTCAGTAATATTAAATTCAATTAGGGATTGGATAATATCAAAATTCATAGAGAACACATATAACTCAACACTGAAAAAAATAAAAGACTTAATTTTAAAAATGGGCAGAGGACTTGAATAGACACTTCTCCAAAGAGAACATACAGATGGCATAGATGGCCAACAGACATATGAAAAGATGGGCAATGTGACTAATCATCAGAGAAATGCAAATAAAAACCACAATGAGATATCCTGTCATACCTGTCAGAATGGCTATCACCAATAAATTAACAAACTTGTTGGTGAGCATGAGGACAAAAGCAGACCTTTGTGGACAGTTGATGGGATTCCAAACTGGTGTAGTCACTATGAAAAACAGTATGAAGTGTCCTCAATTTTTTTTTTAATACAACTACCTTATGATCCAGCAATCCCACTTCTGGGTATATATCTGCAGAAATCCAAAAACACTATTTTGAAAAGATATAAGAGGTCTGTCCAGAAAGTAAATAGCCATGTACTATGAAAAATAGAGGCAAGTAACATGTATCTTGTATCTTATTGAAGAAGATACAAGATACAAGAAACATTGTACATAGGACAATGGTGCCTCAGTCCCCTTCAAAGTAGGCACCTGGGGACCTCACACAGTTTTCCCAATTGCCATAAGCTGCTGCATCCTATTTTCTTGAATCTCATTAATATCTGAAATCTCTCCCCTTTCAAAGGTAATTTTAGTTTTTGGAAAAGCCGGAAGAAGTCACAGGGTGCCAAAGATGGGCTGTAGGGGGCCTAAGTCACTTGGGTGATTTGATGTTTAACCAAACAACTCTGCAGGAGAAATGGTGCATGAGCAGGCACATTGTCGTGACAAAGCTGCCAGTCACCAGTTGCCCATAGATGTGACCTTCTGAGAATCATCTGAATGATTTCTGAGGAGGGATGTTCAAGCTTAATGCAAAATTAGATGCAGATTCATCATTCTATTTGCTCAGTCATTTTGAATGTGGCGGATACACAGTACACGCTCACTCACTGGCGTCTACCACCCCCACTGACTAGTACAATGAAGTTGTCATTATTCACGCATGCGCATTCCAGTTCACTCTCCTTAGGTGCCAGATTACAGTCATGTCACCCAACCTGCTCTCTTTATATTAACAATGGTTGGACTCTTTCCAGATAGACCTCGTATGTATCAACCCTGCTTCGTATTAACATCCTTTCAATATCCTGTTTCAAAATAAGAGTGTGTCATCATACTTTTCAGAGATGATAAAAAGCCAGTGTATTTATGTGAAATTTGATCTTCATAAAAGAGGAAAATTAAATCATTAAGGTTCTTCATGTATAATTTTTCACCTTAAATTAGTTTTTGCACCTATAATTATGTTCTTAAATTTATGAAGTGTCTCATTGATAATGATTTTAATCATTTTTCTTTCTGAATAGAAAAAATTCTTCCTACAATATTTCCAATGCAAAAGCATTAATAATTTTTGATATAGGGGTATCATTTTTCATTATTACTTTTCCTTATACATGGAGTTCAAAAACAATCTTTTTAATTTTTTTCTTTGCAATTTAATTTTACCCAATATATATGCCTATTATATATAATAACACATGCTAGGAGTGGGGCATTTTATTAATAACTTAAAAAAACCTTTATTTGCATATTAAATAATGCATTGAGACCAAAATAATGGAATGAATGCTCACTTACTCTCCCTTATAATTGACAATTATTTTTGCATTTATAGATGTAATACAAAATGCAGCCACTTGCAAAAGATAGTGTGAAAGGGGAATTATTCTAAATAATGAATGTTGTTGATAGTCACAATGTTAAAAAAGAATAGAAATTTAAAATCTGAGTAACTGACTTGTGGATTAGATCTGTAGTTCTTACTCATTTATAAAATAGAAGGAGGTCTCTGTTTTCAGAAAAATGCTCCTAGTATGTACAGTATGTCAAAACATAGAGACCTTTATTCTATTGTTGTACATTTAGGTTATTTCATATTTCCCTACTATATAATAATGTCATGATGAACATCCTTGCACTTAAAAGTATGTCCACATTTCTGATAAATCACTATGTCAAATGATATTAATTGTTAAGGGTTACTGAGGCATATTACTTTATTTGTTTCCAAGAATTTATCTCAAGTAATACTTCCTGCAGCTCTATATTACTGTTTTTTTTTATTTAACCTTTTAAGCATTATTACTTTTTGGATGAAAAAATTGAATAAAAAGTTCAAGAGATTTGATTAAGACCTTCTAGATAATAGCAGAACTGGGATCAAAATCAAAGGTCATGATATTAATCACAATGTTAAGATGATTTTAACAGTAAGGTATATTCATTAATCATAAACTTATTCAGTAACTATTCATAGAAAGCTTACTGTGTGCTCATAATTGGTCTATGTGCCATGATTATAGCATGAAAAAAAGAACAGTGAGAATTCATTGTCCACATGGAGCTTGTATACTGAGAGGTAGAGAATTAAAAAATATATTATATAGCGTGTTAGATAGTGCTAAGTGCTAGAGATAACTTTTTAATTTTACCTTTTAGTTACTTTTACTTTTAAATACAGACTCACAAAATTGCAGCCCCCATCTCCAAGCTTCCCCTGGTAGTAAGCACTTGCATAACAGTACATTATCAAAACCAGGAATAGTGCATTTATCAAAAATTGCCAGCACAATAAAATTAAGTAAACTATAGATCTTACTCAGATTTTACCAGTTTTTGCATACACTCATTTTTGCCATGCCTTTGTATATAATTCTATTTAATTTTCTCACATATAGCCAACACCACCAACGTAATTAAGGTATAGGTCTGTTCTGTCACCACAAAGGAAATCTCTTAGGCTACTTCTTTATAGTCATACCTTCCCTCCCCTCCTATAATCTCTATAATTTTGTTACCTTCAGGATGGTATGTACATGGGACCATATAGTTTATAAACTTGTTTTTTCATTGAGTAGAATACCATTAAGATCCACCCAAATTGCCATGTGTTATCAATAGTTTGTTCCTTTTTGTTACTGAGTGGTATACAGGGAAATATAAAGCAGAAAAGGAAATGCAGTTAAGAGGGTGTGTTTTCAGTGAGGTGATTTCTGAAATCATTTTTGAGGAAATGACCAAACAGTAAAGATGTTAGAATTGCATGTGTATCTGGGGAAGTGCTCCCTAGGTGGAGGGAATATGGAGACATTTGCCCTGAGTAGAAGTCTGGAGCCGCACAGAAGCCCAGTGTGGCTAGGGCTGTGGGGGGGAGGCAGCAAGCATGACGAGATGGCATTAGGGTTAACAGGGGAACAGATCTTGTAAGCCTCTGTTATCCTCCACAGATAGTATAATTGGAGTGATAGTATAACTCTAATGGTTATAGAACTATAGTCACTTGACAGTTTCTCATAATGTTACTTTCAAAAGCAGGGAAGACTGAAAGGTTTCTTTTCTCTGTGGGTGTCTAGTGAAAATCAATACTTCATAATAGAAATTATCTTGAATTATGTTGGAATTTTATCTTTAAAAACAAGTAAATGAATTTTGTATTCCATTTATAAAATGTGTTGATTTTATCAACTCTTTATATATATTTGGCATGAGCAGGGAGCAAACAGATTCAACTTTTTTCATCATCCATGACCTACTGATACCTGCAGACCTCTCTCAGGGGACACAGATGTCTTAAGAATTGACTGGAAGAACAGAGATGGGGTCTCCTCTGAGTCACAGGGCATTATACCAGGGTGAAGTCTTTAGCACAGAAAAGTCTCATGGAAGACAGGGAAAATGAAAATGAAGTCTTAATGGACAATATCTGTGGTTCTTTTAGATTGTGATAAATGGCAAGCACTAAGTGGGCCTGTCAGAAAATCCAGTTCATTTGGGAAATTATGTGACTTTAGCTTAGTCTTAGCCTTTCATTCTGTCTAAGAATAAGGGGTGCGAGTTCCTTCGAAAGGGCCCAAAAGCAGTTCAGTAAATGAACAGCTCTGTCAGTTACAGTTGTGTCTATTCACGAAAACTGAATTGAACTGGTGCTAGGAAAAGCTGGCAATCCTAATTTCAGTCACAAACATGCTGATAACAATAAACTTTCAGGTAAAAAGATAGCCAAATACATAGAAATTCATTTATTTCAGCTAAAGACTAGCTTCTCAATGCAAATTCTGTCTGATCTGGTCTGTAATATGTAATTGGAAGCCTGCCAGTGTCATAATATGCTGTATTTCCACCATCAAGAATAAGCTGACAGAGACTAGGCACTATTTTTTTCTTTCATTTATTTTCCCTACCATGGTTAGGATGTAGTAGAAAGCAGTGGGTATTCAGTCACTCTTTGTGAAAAGAACACATTTCTTGTACATCAAAGAGCACGAGTTATGACTTGCAGGTGTGCGTGAAACTGTGCCTACTTCTGTAAACAATTCTAGACAATATCATCAGTGGGAACCAACTCCTGATTATTATCTCCCTGCTTAGAGCAAAGAATTAAGAGATGAAACCTGGCAATAATCAGTAGGCAAAAGTGGTAGTTAGGTTGATTTGGATGTTTGCTGTGAGAGTGGCATTAATATTAAATGGCTTTTTATTTAACAATTGTATCTTCAAACAGGAAAATTAATTATTGAAAGAATTCAAAGTATTTCCTCCCACTGTATAAAGAAAACAAAAACTGAAGGAACACTCTCACATGCCATTTTCTTTCTCAAAGTGTGAGACAGTGAAAACTGACAAATTAAAATGTGCCTTAACCATTTATAATAATGTCACAAAACAATAATAAAAATAAAAATTAGTTTATGGTGTTCAATTTTAGAATATTAAAGTATTCTTAGGAAATTGTTAATATTAATAGTCAGTTTTCTGGAATTACAGGTGTTTGATATTATTATTTTAATATCTTGTTTTTATAGTTAAATTTACTAGGCTACCTGCCACATAGGTGTCCATGAACAATATGATGAAGATGAACAGTTGCTATTTCTTCAGGTCCTTTCATACTGCAGTCAATTTTCCCATTTACTTTATATTAATTTCTATGAACACAAGTCTTTAAAAATTAGGTGTGAAAGTATAATCTCGATAGAAGCCATAGGAAATACAAGACAGCTTGGTCAAGATTGTAAACCTCAGGGGATTATATTGTATCTGTCCCAGTATGCATTTCAGCACAAAATCTAACTGTAATCCTATCACTTCATATTCAACTGATCAAGAGCAGAACTTCATTCTGATCAAGAGCAGAACTCTGATTAAAGGCTTTTAGTCTGGCTCAGTTTAGGTCTGGCTCATTTTAAGGGTCAAAGCCAAATTAGGCCAATTATATTTAGACCCATTTTTCACTTGCATTTGCTGTCCTTAAGGGCAACAAAACATATGACATTCAAGCATATGCTGCTTATAAGTTGGAACTTAACATAGGAACAGGTGCAAAATGTTCCTCACTTGCTGCCAGAGGTGAATTGAATGTTGGAAATGAAGTTAGAGTTTCGGGTTATTTCCTTTTGGTTTATTTCATCTCATATTTTCTGTTTGATAAAAAAAGAGAATGTTCACTGGAAGTTTGTCATGAATGTTTGTTGCCTTTCCTTCTGATAAAAAAAAAAGATGCTCTGGTAGAGTTACGAAGAAATGACAAATTTTTTATGTTTGAAGGGTCTTGAGAACACTCTGATTTATTGCCGAGGAAGATGAGGCTCAGAGAAATCAAATGACATAAAGCTAGGCAGTGGCAGAGTTTGACCTAGATAGTAGGTTTTTGAATTCTCAAGTAAAGACTTTACTCAACATTACTTTTAAAAATATTCCATATCAAGAAAAGAAGGAAAATTCCCCCCCAAAGGAGTTTGAAAAAGCCACATATGTCTTAATCCATTTCAAAAACTAATAGCATTTTTTCCACCTACTCATCATTTTAGTATAATCGAACATCAGGAAATGTGCTAGGAAGTATAAATAAAAATAGTTACATATAATTCCTGGCTTTCACTTGAAAGGTTTATACTCTAGTAGGGAAATTCATATAAATAAAGATTTATAGTACATGGGAGCAAGGTTTTCAAGAGTCAGATAAAGCTGAAAATACCCAGAAGAGAACATAAACACTCTATGTGGATAACTAAATAGGAATTGTCTAGGATTAAAAATATAAAGTAGGAAGATGTCTCATGGCTTCTACAGAACCAGAGTCCCAGAAGGCCCCATCATGTGTACGGAGCAGTGAGATATTTAGGGTGGCAGGGATGCTGGAAATAAAGTGTGGAAATGGTTCAGAAAAATTTTAGATCATCTGCTTGCTAAATATTTTCCATCTTTGAAGTTAATTGTGATAAAATAAAATCACAAACACCCAAATCCTCAATCACTTAAAGGCTCACAAAGAGTACATGAGCGTTTTTTAAATTCTTTAAATTATAGCCGACATTCAGTGTTGTATTAGTTTCAAGTGCACAACATAGTTGTCAGTAATTTATGTAACTTATGAAGTAATTCCTCCTTGATAAATTTAGTACTCCCCTGACACCATACATAGTTATTACAATGTTATTGACTATATTTCATATGCTAGTATGTGAGATTTTTATACCAAGCAAAGCAAATCCTCAATCACTTAACAGATTTGCAAAGAGTGCATGAATTTTTTTATAGCAGGCAAAGCTGCATATCATTTGAGATTGTTTGCCTCAGCATGGCACCTGTATTTCCAAAGAGCTTTTCAAGATGACAGGAAACTACAGTTTGCTTTCCACTCTTCAACTCAAGACCAGCAGTAAAAGTTGGTGCCTGGTCCTGTATTTTCTATGTTCTCCTGTTTGGTACTCAGAGCTTTTCCAATCCTTTCTTGACCTTCCTAATACCCTTTGTATGAGGAAGTAGAGAAGGGGGCAAGAAGAAGTTCTGAGCAACCCCTAGAGTTATGAGTCACCTCTTAGACCTAAGGTAGTCTGCACTGGGGTTTGGTAACATTTTCTTTAAGTTTTCACTTTGGGAAGCTGTGGCACAGATGGGTCCCATTCCCTCCCTTATCTATCTTCTATTCAAGGTAAAATGGCCAGGACCTACCATAGAGGCTTGTTACAGTCAGATGAACATTTCTTTGGTTAAAATGTAATATGAAAATTGATTATTAAGTTCTGCTCTAATACAATGTTAAGTATGTATATTGTGTGTACATATGTGTATTTATATGCATTTTATTCATATATGTAGATCATTTTGCAGGTGTCTTCAATCTGGATAAAGTGAAATCTTTAACAAATCCTTAGTTCCTTTGTAATGGAATGGATGTATTTCATTCCTTTCCTGTTCTCCATATTCTGTTTTTCCTTCAACACTCCAAATCCTTTTTTGTTTTGCATTCTGGAAGTTGTAACAAAGAAGATTACCTAGTATCACTAGTATGAATTAAATAATCAAGGCCCTGATAAAATATGGGTGTGGGATAGGATAAAAAGAAAGACACTGATAATGAACCTCTCAAAGACTAACTCTAACACCTGTATTCAGCTCCTTTCTTTGGAGACAGTTAAGCAATGGGGAGTGTAGCATGAGGAACTAAAAGTCTAAAACCTTTGAAAGACCTGGCAAAGTTGGATGGCATACTGGACAATATGAATATGTCAGGGAAGACAGACATTTTGCATCTTTCACTATTGTTGGACTACAGTTTTTTTCAGGTCCTCCTTTTCCACTTACAACATTGTGGCTTCAACAGATGTATAAGTGCAATTTAGTTTGAACATTGATTACGGGGATCTTACTAATAGAAGCAATATCTACTAAGCTTGATGAAGAATCAACATGAAATCTTTAAAAGCCATGACCCTAACCTTTGAGAAGCTTGTAATCTGGTATTCTTTCCTTGACTCATTTTAAGCTCTCCATTCTACCCTTTATCCCTGACACTGAGTGTCATCTTGTATTCATTTCCATCCCAGTATTGTCCCAAAGGAAAAAAAAACCTCTAAATAAAACATGAATGATAACTTACTATAAAATTCTCAGTGAAGTCATTCTTTATCTTTCATTTTGTTAAATAATTGGAGATCTATTATAAAAGCTCTCTGGCTTCAATGTATAAAGCCAATTTGGAAGGATGCTTTTGAAGAGTTATAGCACTGAAATCTTTTTTTATTAGAACTTCAGGATCTTTGAAAAATCCCTTTGTACATGGGACTATTTAAGGCTTTCATGGTATAGTGGTAGCTTATATTAAAAAAAAACAGTGTTTTATTTGACATTTTCAATGCTTCATAAGTCCATATCATATATAATTTTCTCTCTCTCTCTCCATATATATATATATATATATAATATATATTATATATATATATGTATTTGGTAAAATGACTTACAAATGGTTTTATTATGGCAAAATGTTAGACAAATGGGGATGTTTTATATTTCTTTACAGGTAAGAAAAGCACTTTTCTAATAGTCTTGAGTAGAGTTGAAATCTTTGCTTATTAGAATAAAATCTCTCTGTTTCATTGTTTAAATGCATTTTACTTAATAACCCAATTAGACTTGAAAATAGTACTCAAATAAATGTCATTTTAACTTTTGCACAATAAAATCTTGATTAGTGTGAGCAAAGCTAACAAAAATATCAGTTATGCAGAAAGAATTAAATTATAAACTCAAAAGTACCTGAAATTTAGAAAGCTATAATAGAAAATCTGGGGGAAATGTGCTGAAGGTTATAATCATCTATTCTAGTTCCTTTGTTTTTTATGCTTTTTTTTAAATCACAATTTAGATGTTTAAATTTTCTGGGATCTTCTATACATTAGATTCTTCTTAGAAACCAAGAAAGTGTAATAAAGCATAATCAATAGAGAATGAAAGAAAGGTTTCTGATGACTCCTTAGTTAACCGGGGTCCAGCAGAACTTCTTTTGCTGGCATTATGCTGAAAATACATACAAGGATGAGGTGATGAGGGAGTCAGTGAAGTAGACAAAATAGGATCTGAAGCACAGAGAGAGACATTATGTGAGGGGATCTTCTTCAAACCCCAGTATAGAAAAGTCAATGATGTCATGAGGAACTTTGTATCAGAGGCTTTTACTGCTTATTCAACAGATCTGAAGACCCTTTAAATTTCCAAACATTAATCATTATAAAGAAGACACAGTTCCTTGCCTCCATAAATATACCATCTAATGATGGATGGTGGAGGGAGGTCAGTAATTAACATGTAAAAATAGCCATCAATAAATAGCATACCCAGGTTTGATGTGTCCACAGTATAAACACATTTGCACTTTGAAGAACTTGTATACTCATTTGGAAATAATATCTGTTCCCATCTCAGTTACAATTAGTTTTACTTGATTCTATGGAAATATGGCAATGACAGCATAGCATTTAAAGTATTTATACAATTATTATTCTTTCACCAAAATATAATATTTTCTTGATCTTTCTTTTTTAATTGTATTTATTTATTTTTAGAGAGAGGAAAAAGGAGGAAAATAGAAAAGGAGAGAAACATCGATGTGTGGTTACCTTTCACACCCCCTACTGGGGACCTGGCCTGCAACCCAAGCATGTGTCCTGACTGGGAATCGAACCAGCAACCTTTTGGTTCACAGGCTGGCATTCAATCTACTAAGCCACACCAGCTAGGGCTTGATTTTTCTTTTTATTTTTAAATTATATTTTATTGACTATGCTATTACAGTTGTCCCAAGTTTCCCCCATTTGCTATTCCTCCACTGAGCACCTCCCACTCCCTCAGGTGATTTCCACACCATTGTTCATGCCCATTGGTCATATGTATGCATAAGTTCTTTGGCTTTCTCTTTTTAAATTAATGTTATCAATACCCACATCACTAACAAAATGCAAAGCCACAGTTAATCTTTGTCCTGTCATCACTACCACTTATCTAGTTACGTTTTGATATCAACAAACCCAGCTAATGCTTCCTCTGCATTTCCACTACACAGACTTACTCAGGCCCTGTTAGTCCCCTTCTCAGCTGGGACTCTAGAAGCCATGTCCTTACTACTGCATATCCATACTATTAAAGTGTAACTTTGAATAAACTGATATCCTGAAAACCTTGCGTGGTCCAGTGTCTTCTGTTGAATAATGTACAAATGAGTCTACCTTGTATCAAAGCCAACACAATAAGCCCACAACTGAGGATTTCTGACATTGTTTTTTATATTTGCATTAAGTCTTCCTTTTGTGTCCAAATGTGTGTGATTACTCTTTACCCTGCCCAGTAGTTTTTGTCTTTTCCAGTTTTACTAACTGCTCACAGATGTTGCTTCTCTGACCTCCATCTTTTTTAATCATATGGTTTATTCTTCAAAGTTTAGCCAGCCCAAAGATCTCAATTCCTATACATTGGCTCCTTATCCCTTCACTTAAAGATGGCCTTTTCTGTCACTGAAATCTTACAAACCTATCTACCACCCCTGTGATACTTTTATAAATATTGACTTGTGGGAGTCAAAGCATCTGTATGCCACTTGATCATGCCTATTAATTCCATCTCTACAACCACACCAGTCAGAATCTTTATCATCTTTCACCTGGATTGCTGCAATAGCCTCTTAATTGGTCTGTCTACAGCCAAGACACCTCACCTCCTCTCTTGTTTATTCTCCACACAGAAACAAGATGATGTTTTAAAAACACAAATATGACTATGCCAGTCACTTGCTTAAAATTAATCAATGATACTGCATTAGGATAAAGTCTCAATCTTTTTTTTCCTAGTCTACAATGACTTGCAAGTTCTAGATTGTATCTATAGCTCTAGTTTTGTTTTGTTTCACTGTTCTTTACTGTATGTATTCCAATCATATTGGACAGAATTCACTTTTCTACATACCATAATTCTTCTTACCTCAACCTTACCTCCTACTCCCCAAACTGTTATACTCTCTTTCCTACCTCACAACATTCCTGAGATGATTGCTATGAAGATGAGATTCTCTATATTGCTCAGTATATAAAGATCAACTCCATCTATGCAGCTTGGGTGGAATTAATCTCACTCAAATCATTTTAGTCATGCAAAAGGAAGTAGAGAAAAACACCTAAGAAAAGTCAAAATGCTATTAAGAACATTTAAAAAAGAGAACAGATGCTAGTTAGGCAACAGTGAAACTTCACTACAATTAATAATGGCTTATGTAATACAGCCTTATACTGAATTAGTGAGCTATGAATGAAAAATGGAGAAAAGTCATGATTATATATTGGGCATATCAGTCCAATGGCTAATGTAGCTGACTTGTTTCTTCAGCCCAGTTAGAAGTTGTCATTCTCATAATAGCAGTCTCTTTAACATCGTTATTGTCAGTGCATCTCTAAAATATTTTTCCTACCTGATGGCTATAATGAAATATATGATACAAAATGTGCACAAAACTGTGCTCACAAGAATAGCACATAACTGAAAGAGATGATGAGAGAGTCCCCAGTGTACTCCCAAAACACAAGAATGTCTGCTTAATATTTTTATTTTTCATGCAGAAACTGACCCGCAGTTTTTGGTATTTGCATGAAGTACTCTGTAACCATCTGCTTAGGATGTGACCTATTTTCAATCTTTCTCAACTTTTCAGTTGAAGAATCATCTTTAAAGCTTATGGAAAGAAATGTGAAAAGCTAAATATGGTATTGCAGCTGGTTCAGACTTACTATTGAAATGCTTATGTCCTGGGATAATTTAAGATCTATTTATGTAATAGTGAAGTAGGAAAAACAATCAAAGAAAGCTGCATCATTTTGCCAAAGTGAGATAGATTGAAAGACATTGCCTTGGTCTTTGTGTTTAAAGAATTTAACTCCAAAATATTAATCCATCCCCCACAAAGATGTGTTCAGATTGACCCTTGTAGTGTTGGTTCAACTACTGACCAAAAATTTCAAAAAAGAATTAGTTGTAATTATTTAAATATTTTAAAAAGTGCAAAATTTTACACATAAATCCATATTTCTCTTTTTTTTTCCATCTTAAAAACTTGGAAGATCTGGCAATATTGGCATATGAGATCACATTTTTTCAGGCAAACAATGGCTCATGAAATAGGTCATTCCCTCTATAGTTAACCTTGGTGCTCATCATTTTTAATATATTCTCATTCATGTACACTTCACTTGTTTATACTACCTGTCAAACTTTTGTAGGTCTTTCAGATTATAACAGTTCCTTATCACAATGTGAACCCATAAATCAAAGAATTTGAACAAAAGGAACAATGTAAGATGCTCAATGTGCAATATCAATCTCAAGCTTAAAAACAAATCATTCAAGTGACTTATGCATTGCAAACTGAACCACCTGAAATGCTTTCAGCTACAAGTAAAAGAAAATTTAAATATAGCTATTTAATAAAAATTGTGAGTTATTAGTTTCACATAAGTAGAGGTCCCTGTGACTCCACAGTGGCAGGACTGGCATCTCTAAGTGCTCATTACCTTTCCCTTATATTTGTCATCTTCTTATAAGAGGGCTGCCACAGTAAAAGGTGTTTCATATCTATTCCAAGCATAGAGATGAAAGTGATAAAATATAAAATTTCAAGTTTTGTTAAAGGTAAAGGGCTATGTCAGTTCTGTTTGCATCATTTTTTTTTAAATTAATGAAACAGTCTATTACATAAATCCTATCTAGCTGACTTTAATTAAGGCAAAACCTATGGTCAAGATAAGTGAGATTATAATGGTTCATATAGAACAATCCTAATTTATTCCCATGGGAAAACATAGTGTTTTTTATTCCCTGACATAGATGTTTCTTCTAGAATTCTCTTAGCATATTGTATAGGAGGAGGAGGAGATTATTTTATAGGCAGTGGAATAGTCCTGCTATACAAGCCTCCTCTGCCTCCAAATTCAAAGAACTTTACTAAAAATTTGTCTTTAATTTAGGAGGGCTACCTCCAGGATATTTAAACCAATCAATATTTCTCATAAATTAGGTTGCTGAAATGTTTATTGTATAGTTTTCATGCTTTTCATTTTCAGCTTGGAATGCATTGGCTTTGGCAAGTGATACCTGTGTGGAGGATGGTGGAAGATGTTTCTCAGGCAATGTATATTACAGGGGGTCATAAAGTCAGTGGTCCAAAAATAATTTTAACAAGCACTTTTGTTGATTTAAAGGTTATCATGTAATATGTATATTGAATAATAATTGATGAAAATATTATGAAGAAAATTCAAGATCATGATTTCTAGGTAGGGAAAGTATTAAAGAATGGATTATCCAGAGGGAAAGCCAAAATTTATTTATGACTTCTATCTTTTTAAAACATTCTTTCTCCTTTGATTTTAGAGAAGATAAAATTATATGATTTGTGCAAAATTTACTTACACTTTAAATTTCTACATTTGGAGGTCTAAATTTTGAAACTAGGTTGATCCACCTGTAGTGAATCAGGAGATAGAAAGTATTGAGGGTGCAAACTAAAACTTACATAGAATCTTGTTGCATGGCCTAGGAAATGAGTGTATTTAAAGGAACTCACTATGCCAAAAGCAAGTCAAATAAGTTTTGTCGTGTAAACTCTTACATTATCCATGTGCTACTCAGATATTATCATTTATATGCAAGCATGTAGTCATCTGACATTTAAAGCATGTCCTGATATAGGTTTGATATAGTTGGTATTAATTATGAAATTACACAGTAACATTACCATGACTTTTTATATTCAAATGCATTGTCTCTCCATATAGTAATTCCTCTTGCTCTTCTAAATAATACAAAGCCAATATAAATTAAATTCATAAGTGGGAATTATCACTATTTTCAAGACTAATAAGTATATTAACATATATTTATAAATGATTTCAAATCTCTCATTGCACACATTTATAGTTCTTCCTCAAGAATGTATAGCTTTTTTATTTTAACCTTGAGTGGATAAATAGATGGTATATTGAATTAGAATTAAATACTCTGATTATTCAGTATAATACATTGCATGTGCTTTTTACAGGAAGAAAGAAAGGACCCTAACTGGATTAAGACATTGATTAAATGCATTATTGAGCAAATAAAGTTAGTATTTACAAAAACAAAAAAGTATATTTTACTTTATTGGTTCTATTTCCTTTATAGCAAAATAATTCATTCTGACTCTTTTGTATAAGTACTCGATTTGGATTCATGACTGTGCTGGGAAGATGCTATTACAGACGCTCTTTTGCCTCCTACAATTATGTCAGGTGCACTTTGCTTTAGTTGATTTTTATTGTTATTATACTACTTAAGCAACTTTGTAAGTAAGCCACTAGAAACTGAATTATTCAATGTTTCAGCTGGAGCGGGTAGTTGGAGAGAACAGATCCAGAGTAACTTTAGCTCTGACACCTCTCTCTCTCTCTCTCTCTCTCTCTCTCTCTCACACACACACACACACACACACACACACACACGAGCAGCTTTCTCCACGTTTATAAAGACACTCACTGAAAAACTCTCTTGGTTTAAAGCTATGATTATTTATGTGTCCTTCCAAACCTACTACAAGATGTTATCTGCATGTAATTTTGACATTATATTCAGCAAAACTTGGGGAGATAAAATTTGTCATAATTTCTGAAATGTTATCTCATGTGAGAAAAGTAAGATATAAATTACAGATATGCCCTCAAATGAGTTCACTATAAGAAAAGCAAATGATCTGTGCAAAATTTACTGTTTTCAGTTATATCACGCTCTTTCCACTAAGAGATTCAAATTTCTGTTTTCAGTTACATTATCATGCTCTTTCCACTAAGAGAGCCATTTATCATTTTTGAGGACACCACCACAGATGTTATTCCTTGGGTTTAAAAATACACTGAAGACCACTATTTATTCATAGGCAACAGAAATTTGAGCACCTACTGTATGATGAGGAGATGAAATAAATAAATGCATTTGTTTCCCACACTAATTATTTTATTCATTGGTCGCAGTCATCCTAGTCCATGCTATATTCACAATCAATCCTGATATCTCAGCAGCTTAATATAATCTCATACCCCAGAGATAACTATTGTTAATGGTTCCTCATGGGTCCTTCCAGGAAATTCTCTCTTCATAAAGACATACACACATAGTCTTTATACAAAAGGACTAGTATACTATGCTGTAGAGCAGAAGCCCTTATTTATATTTAAATAATTTTATAAAATATCCTTATATAACACAAATAAATGCCCTTTTTTACATTAAATCATCTTTTAAAAATTATTCACTTAGCATAATGCTTTTCAGTTTCATCCATGCTG
The DNA here is from genome assembly GCF_019186645.2 of Phyllostomus hastatus. NCBI lineage: Eukaryota > Metazoa > Chordata > Mammalia > Chiroptera > Phyllostomidae > Phyllostomus > Phyllostomus hastatus. The sequence continues at coordinate 6,819,278 of NW_025334038.1, read as the reverse complement.
CCACGAAGAGTAGGAGCTCCTTTTTCTTTCTGCTGCATGGTATTCCATTGTGTACATGTACCACTGTTTTTTTATCCACCCATTTAACCAGAGAGGAGGAGGGAGAGGGATAATGGGGGGCATCAAGGAACATGTATGAAGGACACATGGACAAGGCCAAAGGGGGTGGGTTCGAGGGTCAAGGTGGGGATGGGTGGTGTGGGGGGTGGTCCTGGGGTGAAAATGGAGACAATTGTACTTGAACAACAATTAAAAACAATTATTCCTTTGGTTTTTATTATAGCCTTAGTCCCTTGTGAAAATTCTGACTATTTTACTACATAAATCACTCACCAGCCACTGGATTAAACTTTTTGTTATTCTTTCCAGAAACATTCCTCTCTAATAAAGCTGCAGGTCTAACTCTTCAGCTCCTTTTTGGTGCAGGGAAAAATGCCTAATCTCTGCCCTAATACCCAGATTTTCACACCTCTGAAACCAAAGATAAGGTGACTGACTGGCCTGGCCCGACATCAGCATCTCATTCTTGCTTCCCTTAGTTTGGTATCTGATGCTCAATATGGACATTCATGTAGGAATTAATTCCCAATCTAAAAAATAAGAGGCAAAAATGAGTATTCTCAAAGGCATTACTTCCTTTCTATGTACTATTCCCTAGAAATTTGAAATACATGATTATGTTGTCTTTTCTTATTTAAAAACTATATCCCCTAAATTATTCTTGACCTTTTTCTACCTTATTATATATTAGCATTTGAGGACATGGTGAAAATGCTGATGTTTGAATACTGATAATGATAAAATGTATTTTTGTGCTTGTGTTGAATGTGTGTGTTTGAGGGAGTGGGGTAGGGTACCTGGGGGAAATTTTTCTAGTTTCTCCAAATCTTCTGCCAATGCCTATTTTTCTTTCTGTGCATGTTTTGAGTCAGTGTCATTAGTGTGCACTAAATCTTGAATGGTCACTTGAGAACCTTCACAGTGTTTTATATATTGGAAAATAAGTTTTCTGAGTATTAAAAGTATAACCTAAGGTTAACTCTTAGTTTATTTCTTTCTTATACCTTTTACTCAGTTTTACAAAAGATGAGAAAACATGTCTTAATAGACAAACAGACACTGTTTTTACTATCAATATGAATATATAGGAAAAATAAGAAAGGAAAAACTAGCTAGAAGGTGAGAGAAGAGGTACAATTACATTTACAAATGTGCCTTGCTTATGAATGACAGCAACATCACAATCTTCATTGTGTGCCAAATAAGAATATTATTAGAATTTGTCTGCTCATAAAGACTGCTCTAAAAGTCTTTAGTTTAGTGCTCACTTTCAAGCACTCATTCCATGCATTATATACACTCTTATATTGTTTAACCAATGGATATATCTATCCTATAGCCACTTCTACAGGGTCATTCTATTTAAATTAGTTCAATGAAGGTGCTAATATCTAGTGTTTTCTCCTCAAGGGTAACAGGTATTTAAGAGCTACTTTCACTGTCTGAAAGTGGTCAAAAATTGATAGAATAACTTCATGCTTACACTTTATAAGCTACTATGAAGTTACAGCACATAAAGCTTTCACAGCCTTGTAATACAGACATGTTTACTCCATTTTCAGGTGAGGATAATAAAATATTGTACCTCTTGCCCAAGGTCACAGAGCAGTGCTAAACTCAAGTTTCAAACATTTTCTATTGTGATAACCATTCTATTTCCACTTTGCTAAGTAAACAATTACCTTTATAGAAGCTTTACAGTTGCAACTTGGAAGTAGACCAGGAATTATATTATATTAAAAATTAAAACTTAACCACATGAAATGTGTGCTGCAAGTGTGCTTAATTGCCTAATGTAATAAAATGTTGTCTAAAGAACTCTAGTTGGATGACAATTTTTTTCAACATGTCACTTATGATGAGAAATTGATGGGTTTTTTTTCTGTAGCAAGAAGAGGTTGAAGCACATTTTATTTTATTTTTTATTATTTACTTTTAATTTTTTCATTTTTTATTAAATTCATTGGGGTGACATCAGTTGACACAATTATGCGGGATTTAAGTGTACGATTCTACAATACATCATCTGCATATTATATTATATGCTTACCAACCAAAATAAAGTCTCTTTCTGCCACTGTTTATCCCCTTTTTACCTTCTTCTACCTCCCCCGTCTCACTTTTCCTCTGGTAATCACACTACTACTGTCCGTGTCTATGAGTATTATTATTTTTTTACTTAATTTCTTAAACTTTTTCACCCAGCAACCCCCAAGCCCTGTTTTCTCTGGTAGTTGTCTGTTTTATCTGTGAGCCTGTTACTATTTTGTTTGTTTATTTTGTGCATGAGATTCCACATGTGAATGAAATCATATACTACTTGCTTTACTCTGACCAGCTTATTTCACTTAGCATAATGTTCTACAGTCATTTATGTACCACAAAAGGTAAGGTTTCCTTTTTTTCCTCTTTTACCACTGAATAGTATTCCTTTGACAGCATTTTTTATCTCCTCATTTACTGATGTGAACTTGGGCTGTTTTCAAATCTTGATTTGAAAATAGCCCTTCAATGAACACAGAGGTACATACATTCTTTCAAATCTGTTTCATGTTTCTTCAGATATATTCCCAGAACTGGAATTGGTGGGTCATAAGGTAGTTTTATTTTTAATTTTTTGATGACACCTTTTAATGTTTTCCACAGTGGCTATACCAATCTGCATCCCACAGTACACAACAGTACAGAAGGGTTCACTTTTTTCCACACCCTCATCAACATTTTTTGCTGATTTATTGATGATAGCCTTTCTGACAATTGTGATGGGATATTTCATTGCACTTTCAGGTTGCATTTCTCTAATGATTACTGATGCTGAGTATCTTTTTATACATCTGTTGGCCATCTGTATGTCCTCTTTGGAGAGGTGTCTATTCCTGTCCATTGCCCATTTTTGAATTAGATTGTTTTTTTTTCTGGTTTTGAGTTTTATAAGTTCCTTATAAATTTTGGATATTAACCCTTTACTCCTTACTAGATGTATCACTGACAAATATTTCTTCCATTCCACAGGTTGTGTTTTCATTTTGTTGATGGTTTTCTTTGCTTTGCAAAACCTTTTTGTTATAAGGTAGTGCCATTTTAATTTTTCTTTTGTTTCCCTTACCTGAGGAGATATATCAGAACAAATGTTGCACTCAGAAACATCACAGATTTGACCGTCTATGTTTTCTTCCAGGATTTTTATGGTTTTGAGTCTTACACTTAAGCCTTTAGTCCATTTTGAGTTTATTTGTGTATAGTAGAAGTAAATGGTCTAGTTTCATTTTTTTCTGTGCTGCCAATTTTCCTAATACAACTTATTGAATAGACTGTCTTTCTCCATTGTATACTCTTGCCTCCTTGTCAAATATTAACTGACCATAAAAGCATGGGTTTATTTCTGGGCTCTTCATTCTGTTCCATTGATCTATATCTCTGTTTATATTCTAGTACTGTACTGTTTTGATTACTATGTCCTTGTAGTATAATTTGATATCAGGTAGTGTGATTCCTCTAACTATCTTCTTCTTTTTCAAGATAACTATGGTTATACAGGGTCTTTGTAGGTTCCATATACATTTTTGGAATATTTGTTCTAGTTCTGTGAAATATGCCATTGGTATCGAGAGAGAGAGAGAGAGAATGGAGAGAAGAGAGAGAGAGACATTGAGGTAAGAGAAACATCATTGCCTCCCATATGCACCTCAGTTGGGTAGCAAACCCACAACCTAGGTATGTGCCCTGATGGAGAATCAAACTCACAACCTTTTGATGTTTGGGATGATGCTCCAACTAACTGAGTGACACAGCCCAGAGCTGTGGTGTGTGGACATTTTAATGATGTTAATGTTTTTTTATCCATTAACACAATACATGTTTCCACTTATTTGTATATACTTCAGGGTTTTTTTTCAGTGTCTTATAATTTTCTGAGTACAGGTCTTTTATATCATATGTACATATATAATTTTTTGTGCAATGGTAAGCATAATTGTTTTTTTAGTTTCTCTTTCTGTTGTATAAAAATGACTGATTTCTAGATATTTATTTTGTATGCTGTTAATTTACTGTATTCACTTATCAGTTCTAGTAGTTATCTGGTAGAATCTTTAGGGTTCTCTATACAGTCTCATGTCATCTACAGATAAAGACAGTTTGACTTTTTTCTTTCCAATTTGGTTGCCTTTTATTTCTTCTTGTCTAATTGCTATGATTAGGACTTCCAGTACTATATTGAGTAAGAGTGATGAAATGAACATACCTATTTTATTCCTGATATTAAGAGAACTGCTTTTAGATTTTGCCCATTGAGTAATATGATGGTAGCTGTTGGTTTGTCATGCATGACCTTTATTATGTGGAGGTATATAGGTCCCTCTATATACCTCCACAGAGTTTGCTGAGAGTTTTTATCATAAATGGATGCTAGATTTTATCAAATGCTTTGTGTGCATCTATTGATATGATCATATGATTTTTATGCTTCATTTTGTTTATGTGGTATATCACAATTACTGATTAGTGCTAGTTTACCAATCTTGCATCCCTGGAATAAATCCCAGTTGATCATGGTGTATGATCTTTTTTAATCTATTGCTGGATCTGGTTTGCTAATATTTGGTTAAGGATTTTAGCAACTATGTTTATCAGGGATATTGGCCTATAATTTTCTTTCTTTATAGTGTCTTTTTCTGGCTTTGGAAATACGATAATGGTGAGCAGATGAAATGAAATTGGAACTGTTTCCTGCTCTTGAATTTTTTGGAATAGCTTGAGAAAGATAGATTAGTTCTTTTTTTTTAATGTTTGGCAAAATTCACCTGTGAAGCCATTGATATGAGACTTTTGTTTTTAGAGAGCTTTTTGATCTCCTTTGATTTTATTAGTTTTTATTGGTTTATTCAGATTTTCTGATTCATCCTAATTCAGTTTTGGAAGATTGCATCTTTCTAGGAATTCATTTATCCATTTCATCCAGATTGTCCAACTTGTTGGCAGATTAGTTTTCATAATATTTTCTTACAAATCTGTGTATTTCTTTGGTGTCAACTGTTACTTCTCTTTAAATCTGATTTTATTTATCTGAGTCCTCTCTGTTTTCTGATTAGTGTGATTAAAAGTTTGTCAGCAATGTTTATCTTTTCAAAGAAATACCCCTTAATTTTATTGATGATTAATTTGGTTTTTAGCTTACATTTTGTTTATTCTTGCTATAATTTTTATTATTTCCTTTCTTCTACTCACTTTTGGCTTTATTTGTTATTCTTTTTCTAGTTTCTTTAAGTATAAAGTTAGATTGTTCACTAGAGATTTTCCTTGTTTCTTGAGGTAAGCCTAGAATACTATGAATTTCGATTTTATAACTACTTTTTCTGTATCCCCTAGACTTTGGGTTGTTGTGTTCTCTTTTTCATTTGTTTTAAGGTATCTTTCATTCTTTTCCTTCATCTCATTGTTAATACTTTCATTGTTTAGTAACATGTTATTCAGCCTTCTTGTCTTTGTGTGTTTTTCATATTTTCTTCTGATTGATTTTTCTTTTCATACCTTTATGGGCAGAGAAGACACTTAATATGATTTTAGTTTTCTTAAATTTATTGAGACTTGTTTTGTGCCCTAGCATGTGGCCTATCCTAAAAACAATGTTTCATGTGCAATTGAAAAGAATGTATATTCTGCTGATTTGGGATGAAATGCTCTGAAGATATCAATTAAATCTATCTGATCTAGTGTGTTATTTAAGGCTACTCTTTTCTTGTTGATTTTCTGTCTGAAAGCTCTATTTGTTGATGTTTATGGGGTGTTAAAATCCCCTAACATGGCTCTATTACTGGCAGTATCTCTTTTTATGGTCATCAGGTTTTGCTTTATATATTTAGGTGCTCCTATGTTGACTATATAAATATTTACAAGGATTATATCCTCTTGTTGCATTGCTTCTTTTATCATTATGTAGTATTCTTATTTTAAAGTCTATTTTGTCATATTACAAGTATTGCTACCCCAGATTTTTCTTTTTTCTATTTGTGAGAAGTATCCTTTTCAATCTTTTTACTTTAAGTGTGCCTGTGTCTTTGGTTCTGTGGTGGATCTCTTCTAAACAGCATATTTATGGGTCTCATTTTCTTATCCATTCAGCTGCCTTATGTCTTTTGATTACAGCATTTAAGCTATTTACATTTAAAGTGATTTTTAATAAGTATGCATTTACTGCCATTTTATTCTTTATAACTATGGTCCTTTGTATTTTCTTCTTCTTTTAAAGAAGACCCTTTAATAATGCTTGTTATACTGGTTTGGTGATAATTAACTCCTTTAGCTTTTTCTTGTCTGGCAAACTATTTCTCCTTTAATTTTAAATGATAGGCTTCCTGGGTAAGGAAGACTTACTTCTAGGTCCTCACTTTTTATCACTTTGACTATTCATTCCAGTTATTTCTGACCTGAAATGTCTTGAGAAATCAGCTGACAGTCTTACGGGATCTTTCTTGTAGGTACCAACTGCCTTCTCTTGCCACTTTTAAGAGTCCCTCTTTGTCTTTAGGCACTTTAATTATGATGTGCCTTTTTAAAAGATTTATTCCTTTATTTCTAGAGAGAGGGTAAGGGAGGGAGAAAGAGAGGGAGAGAGAAATCAGTGTGTGGTTGTCGCTCACATGCTCCCTACTTGGGACCTGGCCCACAACGCAGGCATGTGTCTTTACTGGAAATCCAACTGGCCACCCTTTGGTTCACAGACTGGAGCTCAGTCCAATGAGCCACACCAGCCAGGGCCTAATTGTGATGTGTCTTGCTATGGGTCTGTTTGGGTTCATCTTGTTTGTGACTTGCTGTACTTCTTGGAGTTATATATGATTTTTCTTCACCAGGTTAGGGAATGGAAAATTTTTCCCCATTATTTCTTCAAATAGGCTCTCAATCCCTTACTTTCTCTCTACTCCTCCTGGTACACCTATAATGTGGATGTCATTGTTCTTCATGTTGTTCCAAAGATCCTTTAAACTACCCTTATTTTATTAATTAATTTTTATGCTGCTTTCACTGGTTGTTTTTTGCTACCTTGTCTTCCAAATCACTCATTTGATCCTCTGCATCATCTAACCTTCTGTTTATTCCTTTCAGTGTATTCTTCATTTCAGATATTGTATTCTTCCTTTCTGACTATTTTTTTCTTGGTATCTATCTCATTTTTAATGATGTTTAAGTTCTAAGTTCCTTGAAGTTCTAAGTTCCTTGATCATCCTTATAACCATTTTTTGAACTCTGTATCTTTATATTGTTTGCATTTACCTTTTGCTATTTGCTATTTTATAGGAGATTCCTTCTGGTCTTTCATTTGGGGCATATTTCTTTGTCTTCCCCCTTTTATTGTATCTTTGTGTTTGTTTATATGTATAAGGTAGAACTGCTATATCTCCCAGTCTTGTTAGGGTGACCTTACGTAAAAGGTATCCTGTGGGACCCAGTGACACAGTTTTGTTCATCACCTGAGCCAGGTGCTCTAAGAATGTCTCTAGTGTGATTTATGTGAGTAGTAATTGAGTTTTGATAGCTACTGGCCTATTCATGCATGGGGTCAACCCTCAGATTAGCTGGCTGTATCAACCCTGACCACAGTTTACAACTTGCTGTGCAGGTGCTAACCTCATGAAACAGTATTCTCCTCAACAGGGTCTGGTGCCTGCCAAAATATCTCTTTGGACATGCCCCTGGTAAAGCTAATCAAATCCTTCTCTGATATTGTCTGAAGCTGGCTACTTGGTATATTTATTCTGGGGCATTTTGGGAGGGACTCTGTTGCAAGTCAGTTTTAGATAATGACTGTGACTGACCCTGGGAAACCTGTTTGGAGCTTCAGAGTAATTCACAATTTATAGCTTCCTCTTCTGGGCCTTGGCATGCATTGGGTAGAACCAAGCTGCACACCAAGGTTGGCTTTCACCAGCACTGAGTGCAGATACATTCAACAAAAGCCCCAAGCAACCTTGAGATCTCCCTCTTCCTGCCTTCTCTTTCTGGTTGCCTATTAGGCCTAGTACCTGAAAGAGCTCTGATGACAATGGAGTTTCATGAGGTAGGTTCTCAGTGAGTCACCAGGTAGGGGCAAATGGTGTTCATCTGATTGATATAGATTCATAATAGGTGTTAGTGCTGGATGTAAGACCATTCAGCAAAAATCCCACCAGAGTATACCAAGTCTAGCTGCCCCTTACTAGGTACCTGCAGACTCTGTGGTGTGATAGGTTCTCAGTTATCAGGATGAGGCCAACAGAGTTTATCAGGCCCAGATGATCAAGATATGGCAGTGTGAAGGGAAAGCTCTGCATCAGTCAGCTGTGTGAGGGAAAAATGGCCCAGTACTAAAGTCACATACCTCCGTCTGTATCACACATGGATCAGGTTCACAGGAAAGTGGGGGAAATGGCCCCTGCACCAAAGCCACACAACTCAGTCACTGGCACCCCCAGAGTCTGCCCAGACCTCTGTACCCTGGCAAAGGAATCTGACACCTCAGCAGGATGTGAGTTTCACAGGTTGGGGCTATTGTATTCCCCCAGCCTGAAGGCTTAAGGAAGGGAATGCTTTATGCAAGAAAGATGGTGTCTTGAGTGTAGAAGAGGGACTCTGCACAGGGATCATGGCAGCTATCTCTTCAGCTGTCTCCCCAGAGCCACCAATTTCAGTCTCTCCTTACATGATTCTAGTTTGCTCTGACCTTCTTCCATCACAGCCCAGACTAAGTGGCTGTGTATGCTCTTTTGTACATTGGCCCTTTATGAGGGCACCTCTGTCTCTAGCATACTGCTGTTTCTCCCTGGTGCACAGAATCCCCACTGATTTTCATAGCTGTGTTAGTTATGTAAGTGTCTCTTCCCATCTCTGGTGCTCTAGGCTGGTGAGCCAGGCATGGGGTTGAAACCTCATGCTCCTCAGGGGAAACTTTTGTATTTGAGATATCATTCCAGAATTTCAGCTCCATGGGAGCTGAGTCAGCCCTGTTCACAGCTCTGACCTTCCTACCAGCCTCCGTGTGGCTTCTTCTGTAAGCGCCTGGTTTAAGTCTTCTTTTCAGCTAGACTTCAATTGGTATTTCAGGTTGCTTGGTCTATGTTTTAGTTATAATTCCAGTTGGATCCTGGGTGGAGGTGAGTGTACCTTCCACCTACTTTGACACCTTATTGAATGAAAACTGAAGCACCTTTGAAAACAGACTACCAAACCAGCTGCCATTTTGATTCTTCATAGGACAACCATTGAATTAGGCATCATTGAGAATTCTTCTATCAAGAACCCTGCCCTCTACCTCTACAGAGTTTTCAAATTGAAGCACTACCTCACTTAGTATCTTCTCCATCGCCTTCACCCTGACTTCTTGAAATTACCCTTCTAAATTTTATAGGAATACTTTCCTCAGAGCAAAATATTCTTTAATTTATTGAACTGGGTTTAAGATTTGTAGGCATATTGTAGAAAGCTCAGATATACCCAAAACATTTTTTTTTATTTCAGATATTCCAGAGGTGTCAGATTCATCATGGATTGTAAGGCCTTGGGGACGGGGCGGGGGTGGGGGGGGCGGCAGGAAAGACCAAGGTCAGGTAAAAACAGAGAATAATCTGATCAGATTTGTTTTGTCACTTATTCTGAAATGCATGGGCTCTTTCTTAGGAAGACATTTTCATGTGCTGAGAGAACTCAGGATTTTATTTATTGTGAAGTTTTTAAGTGTCAACCTAAATGCCTGATTGATGCTCAAAAGAAGGAAGCAACGTTGTCTAGTGAAAAAAAAGTATGACCTTGGAGACTTATAAATCAGATTCACTTTGTTCTTCATTCCATCACTACTTAACATTTTGGGCCTTGAGCAATTTGCTTAAATGAAGATAATATATTTACTTTATAAGACATTATATTGTGTATATTATACATACTTTATAGTGTGTATTTTTTTCAAAAATCAATCTCAACCCAAGATTGGATTAGATATGCAAGAAGTTTATTAAGGAAAAGCTTGAGAAGGATAAAAAGGAAAGAGCAGAAATAGGCAGGGAGGGTTCTCACACCCCAGTGAAGTTTCGACACTTGTAGAAGGAAAGGAAATAAAGAAGTTAGGGTTAGGTAGTATTTCAGACTATAGGGGAGATATGAGAACTCTTCAGTCAGGCTTAACTTGGGGAATTCTCTGCAACAGTTGACCTTCAGGGAATTCTACCTCCTGCATAAATGAACTTGTCCTTGTACCCTTCCAAGAGCATCCTTCGGGAAACCCAGTGTAAACCTGACAGTGGGTTCAGTGGGATAGAAGATTCAATAATGATTGAATGATGGTAGAAGTCATTATTGATGAGAACCATCAGTCAGATGTTTTCAAATAAACCTCAAATGCTGGCTAAAATGCTGGTTTCAGTCTTGAGCATTTGATGCACAGTTAATAAGGAACAACTAAGTGGATCCCGGTGTCTATTGCACATTGAAAAACACTGACCCACCTAAGTCATAGAGAACACACAAAGCTTTTACTTAAAAATACTCTACTTAAGAAAATTAGATGTACTAGGTTTTCATATTTTAAAAATCTACTCTGGGAATTAAGAGTGTTTTTTATTTATCCAGAAAATTGTATTTGGTGCATAATGTAATGCAACTGAGACATCAGTAGATTAGCAGTTTTTATGGAAGTTCACAGTGAGAGTAAGGACTGACAGCCATTTGGAAGTCTTCATTTTCCCTTCTCAGCCAGTATCTCTGTGTTATATACACTAAGTGCCATTATCTACTCTCATCATAATGAATCACTGTATTTGTGAAAGACAGATACTAATGCAAATGAATTTCCCACACTGAGCTAGTTTAGTTGATCAAGATTTCCAGGTCAAAAGGGCATTTTTCCTAGATAAGACTGAGAAACAAGATAAATCTCTTGGGAAACAAAGAGAAAATCATTAGAGCATATGATTTTATGTAGAATTTTAAGTAGTATTTGTGTTCTTGATTTGTTCTTTAACTGCTGGTTGGATTCATTATGGATAACTATATCTTGGAACATTCACTACCTTTTTGAACTTCATCATTTTCCTGCTGTTAAAACTCACAAAAATATTTCAAGTGGGATGGATATAAGTTCCAATGGAAATATGAAAGTATATGAAAAGTAGATTTAGTATAAATAAAAATTGCTTCCTAGAAATATTGCAAAATACTCTAAAAAGTGACTAATTTAATGTGAACAAAACATTTTTTAAAAAAGTGTCATTTGTATGTGGACTCTAATGAATAAAATAACAAACAAAATAGAAACAGATTCATAGGTAGAGAACAGACTGACAGCTGTCAGAGTGGAGGGGGGCTGGAGGGTGTCTTGGTGAAAAAGGTGAAGGGATTTTAAAAAAAAAACGCATAGACACAGACAATGTATGGTGATTTCCAGAGGGAAAGGGGTTTGAGGAGGAGGCATAGTGGGGATAAATGGTGATGGAAGGAGACTTGATGTGGGGTGGTAAAAACACAATACAACATACATATTACTTTTAAAGATTTTATTTATTTATTTTTAGAGAGAGGGGAAAGGAAGGAGAGAAACATCAATGTGTGAGAGATACCTTGATTGGTTACCTCTTACACTCCCAGCCGGGGACTGGCCCACAACTCAGGCACATGCCCTAACTGGGATTCAAACCAGTGACCTTTCTGTTCACAGGCTGGTACTCAATCCACTGAGCCATACCAGCCAGGGCTCACATTATTTCTAAGGTTCTTACATAAGTCTGTGGTGATTTTCTGTTAGATATAGTGTCTACAAAGAATACATTTTTTTATTGTTTTAGAATTCTTTGATCTGTCTGTGGACAAATACACATGAATCTAAAGAAAATTAGTCATTTCTTCTGTGTGAACTGATAGATACTGCATGCTTTGAATCCTTCCCTTTACACTCGAGGTCTCTATTCAGAAACCCACTGCTACAAAAGATTTCACAATGTCTTCATGCTTTGTAAAGTAATAAGACACGCTACAAATTGTATTTTTGGAAATGTATATACAGTTTTCAAGTAGTGTTTTGTTGTTGCCAAGAACCTAAAAAGAAGAGCTCACAGAAATCTTCAGGTTTCTTGGAGAAACCAGAAAAGCCCTCCAGGTAGTTTTGTTTAGAATAGTGTATTACCTAACCTCAGTCCAGGTCTGTAGGTGGTGATCTGCTGAAACCTAGGATTGTATAGAAAAAATCAAGCAAAATCACACATTGAACATTTAAAGGAAAAAAGGAAAGAACAAATGAGAAATTAATGTTTTAATGTTCATTGTTAAGTTCATCTAACCATTATTATCACTTATTCTTCCATTCTGAAAGGGCAGGAATTTTTAGATACATCAGCAGCCCTCTTTGAGTCATACTATGGACACCTCTGTTTATTTAGATTTTCTCCCCTTCACACCTGCCACTGAAAGTGAACAGAAGTAAAAACAGATTGCCACTGGAGGCAGTTCCTTCTAGGAAAGAGAGAATAGGGATTTCAGGATTTTGTTAGTCTTTTATAACAAAGTTGGACTGAAACTAACTCATCATCTATACTGAACTGACATAATTTGCCTACTTAAATCACAAGAACTGAAGATTTCACCCAGCACCAAGTTATCATGTTCAAAAATAGTGGACATATTCACACTTTGTTTTAAGGGAATTAAGTTAATGTTATGAGAAATTTATTATAGTATGTGTAAGAAGTTTCTAATATAGAAATAATATAGAAATAATTAAGAAGTAATAATTATAGAAATAATTATAAAATAACTATAGTTATAGAATAATTATAGAAATAAATAAGAATTAAATAAGAATATAATTCTTTCATATAAAGTAAACAATTTTTGGAAATAAAATCATTCAACTATTTGAGATAATAAAAACAATTATCTAAATTTGGCCATGGATATTAAATTTTCTTATAGGAAGATAATATACAAATACATGTTGATCTCTTTCTTAATCATTTAAAATGTTTTTGAAATAATTTTGAAAAACTAAATGTTCAGATGTAGAGTTTCTTACTTTTGAGGTTTACATATATGCTTCAAATCACTTTGCCACTTCTCAAACTTTCCTAAACAAAACAAAAGAAATAAAAACATTGTATGGGGTCTTTTAGAATTATTCTTCTTTGATCCGCAAGGCTGCCCTCTGTCTTTAAATTCTTCTCTGAATATCTCCTTCATCTCCTTTATTTCTGTAAACTCTGTCAGTTGTTTGTTGAAAACACAATCTCTAAAGCTTCTGTTGGAATGACATTTTTTTCATTCCCCATGTGTTAGAGAGCCAGAATGTACAATAGATAATTTACTTGCCCTGCATTGCCATTTTAAAATCAGTTTTCTCTTTTTCTCTTTGACGAATTCAGGTTTTTTAAAGCTCAAGTCAGCTAGTTGTGCAAATCCCCCCTTCCCATATTTGTTATCTACTAACATATTTGTCTTTCACTTCCAGGTATTTATGAGTTTAGATTTTGACCCACTGTTTATCTTCATTTCTGCTCCTGTCTCTATTCTACTTGACTTCAGCATCAAAATGCTTTTAAAACCTTAGGCTTTCAATCCCTTGATTTACTTGTCTCAAAAATCTTTTCCTCTACCTTAACTTGGTTTATCATTCCATGGCTCAAACCCTACACTTTGTCACCATTTAACAGCACTCCTTTATAATCAATCATGATTCTAAAAATTCCACACTTGAACAATTGTGGTCTCTTTACACCACCATTCTGTTCTATCTGTTTTCACTGTCCATCATTTCCTTCTGTTTATACCTCTCTTTAACCAGCATAGATTCATAAGTCTAAAATAATAACAACTTCCTTGCAAACAACCTTACCTATTTGTGTCTTCCTTGCTGAATTTTAGCTATCAGATCTGGGTTTTACTTAAGCATTTGCTGAGTTTCACCTTAAATAATATTTACCCAATGTACACTCATATTACTGAACAGGACTAGTTCATTTTTTTAATTTTTTAAGATTTTAGGCCTTCTACTATCTATATAATTTTAAGTTATCTTTCTGAAAAGCATTTGATCTGAACAATCAAATACGTCCCATAGCTGTCAATTTCAACTCATTAGTAGTGAGTTGACCATCAGAAAGCTGAGTGATCAGTGATAAACTAATAAAATTTTCCAAGTCATGAATTTATGAAGTTAGTTGGCTATCTATCTTTCTATATGACAGTTATTCATGCATAAAATCATAACATATTCAACTATCTTTTATCTTTTGTGTATCTTTAATATGTGTGCATGTGTCAGGACTAACCTGTTTCTCTTTTAGTGAACATTGAATGCAAAACACAAAAACATAAAACAGTTATCTTTTAACCATGCCAATCACACTCATGTGAACTATGGCATTATGACTGCTTCTGGAGCAGGATCTATTTTTTATTCACCATTGTACCCTCAGCATTTTTCCTGTTCCTGATCCATAGTAAAAATTCTCAATTTGGGACTTGGAAGATGGCAGTTTTGTTGGAGGGAGCGTAATCCCCTTCCTCTATGCAGGGGAGAGAAATTCTCGGATCTGCAGAGGAACAGAGCAAGGGGCCTAGGATATCACAACATTTATGAAAACAGGACATCAAAAATTATAGCAGGCATTGAAAAACCAGATGGTAAGGAGGCTGCTTCAGGATAATAAGGACCCAGGGATTAGTGCTGGGACCAAGGAAGTTGCAGCCCTCAAGCCTGGTACTCCCAGGTCTGCCTCTGGGCACCGGAGTGTGGAGTCATCGCTCCATCCCCAGACAACAAGGATTGAGCAGCACCTGGGCAGGCCTTGTTGCTTGAAGGCACAGAGAGGGGAGTGAGACTGAGAGACAGTCGCACAGAGGCTGAGAGCACCCATGCATAGCCCTGGGAAGAGTGAGTGCCCCAGCCTGCGAGACCAAGGGCAGCCTGGCCCTGCGCCCATTTCCCCAACCAGGTGAGAGTGTGGTTCAATGGAAGACTCCGAACCTACAACCCTGAACAAGGAAAAGGCACAGGTGTTCACGTGATTCTGGGGCCTGCGGTGGTGAACTCTGGGGAGTGTGGGCCCCTTCGGGATTCCTGACTCTCACATTGTGAACCCAGAAAAGATGCAGCACTTTGCAGGTTCCTGGAGCCCGAAGCAGGGAAGTTGGGGGAAGGGTGCAACCTCTTGCAATCCCTGGAGAATACACCGTGAACCTGGAAAAGACTCAGGCACTCTGCAGGGCCCGGGAGCCCAGAGAACATGCTTGGGAGCACCCAAACCCAACCCAGGGTCCTGCAGAAAAGCATCAGATTGGCTCTGGTGAGGGCGCACTACTAGCACTGGGGTCAGTACACGAGAGAATGACTAAGTACTGACTGGGAAGAGTGAAAAGCATTCCAATCGCCCCTCAGCCTACTGAAGCCAGCAAGACCAGAAAAACTGGTTTGGCCAGCTAGAAACCAACAAGAGTTTTTTGTTTATTTGTTTGTTTGGTTGTGTTTTTTTTGGGGGGGCTGTTGTTGTTTGATTGTTTGATTTTATCTTGTTTTTTAAGTGACTTTTTATTTTTTAATTCTTATTATTTTTATATCTCTCAATTCCTTATGTTTCTATTCCTTTCATCCTAGTGTTATTCCTTGCACTCCAAATTTATCTCTCCTGCTTTCCATCTTCTGCTTTTTTTCCTTTTTTTTAAGCCTGCAAGTTACTGCAAATTTGTATTATCTTTTTCTAACTTTTCTGACATTTTTTATTTTAATAATATTTTGGTATTCTTTTTCTTTCTGTATAATCTTCTTTGCTTGGCTGGTTATAATATCTTTTGATATGTTCCCCCTGTTATCTCATTCACAGTGTGCTGATAATTTACTGTCCTTAATTTGTGTTCCATTAGAACACCACTCAAGGTTCTATACTCCTTATTCTTATTATCTAGATCTCATAGATCCTGCCACATGATTGTTCCTATAATATTACTATAAATAACACTTAGTTCATACAATTGTAAATACTGCACAACACCCCTTCCAGATCTCAGCCCACTTCGCAATTTCCTGAACTCTATTATTGTGGGGGTTACCTATATTCTTTTACACACTAATCCTATTTACTATTCTTTATTGCCACCCTACCTCAAAATCTGATCTCCCACAGTCTTACAGCTTTCTAGATCCAACAATCTAGCAATCCTTTCCTCCCCAATAAGAGTCATATCTTCTTTCCATCCTTTCTAAAATGTGGCTAGTGGGGTGGAAAATTACAGTTAACACTATATGTAACCAAAGGGCCTCCCATCTCTTCTCTACTGGCTGCTACTGTGAATATCATAGAATACTGTCGTCATGTCTTAAACCATTTTTCCTTACTCCTCCAACTGATCACAAAAATGAGTAGGGGGAAGTTGTGAACACCGGGATACATGAAGGAGACTGCACCACTGAATCTCACAGGTATTCTACCACAGAAGTTCACACTATAATCACAGGGAATCAGGACAGATCAATTTAAGAAACAGAGGCTAACAAGAAGAGTCTCACGAACAATGAGAAGACAAAGAAACAATCCCCAATTGAAGGGAAAGGAGGAAGCCTCAGAAAGAATGCTAAATGAAATAGAGACAACTCAACTATCAGATATTGAGCTCAAAACAATGATTATCAGGAAGCTCAATGAACTCACAATGAGCTACGAGAAACTACAGGGTAGCTACAATGATCTCGCTGGAAACTATATCAACATGAAAAAGGAAATAGAAACTATCGACAAGGGCCAAGAGGAAATGAAGAATACAATTTCTGAACTGAAGAACACAGTAGAAGGAATAAAAAGCAAGACCACTGAAGCAGAAAACTGGATTAGCGAATTGGAGGACAAAGTAGAAAAAACTCCCAGAAAGAGCAAGAAAAGGAAAAGAGGCTCAGAAAGAATGAAGAGGGATTAAGAGAAATGCAAGACAATATGAAACGTAATAATATCCATATAATAGGGATACCAGAAGAAGAAAAGCAAGAGATAGAAAACCTATTTGAAAAAGTAATGAAGGAAAACTTCCCTAATTTGATGAGAGAAAAAGTCACACAAATCCAGGAAACACAGAGAATTCCAATCAAGAGGAACCCAAAGAGACCCACCTCAAGACACATCATAATTAAAATGGCAAAATTTCAAGACAAAGAGAGAATCTTAAAGGCAGCAAGGGAAAAGCAGGAAATAACATACAAGGGAGCCCCAATAAGGCTAACAGCTGACTTCTCAATGGAAACACTCCAAGCCAGAAGAGAATGGCAAGAAATATCCCAAGTAATGAGAGCCAGAGGTCTGCAACCAAGGCTACTTTACCCAGCAAGGTTCTCAATCAAGATAGAAAGCCAAATAAGAAGCTTCCCATACAAAAGATGTCTAAAAGAATACACCTCCACTAAACCAGCTCTGCAAGAGATGCTAAAGGGACTGCTTTAAGGAAAGGAAGGAAAAGAGAGAGAGAGAGGGACACATGTACATAAATGGCAATGAATAAGTACCTATCAATAATAACCTTAAATGTAAATGGATTAAATGCTCCAATCAAAAGACATAGAATAGCTGAATGGTTAAGAAAACATGACCCACAAATATGGTGCCTACAAGAGAACCACCTTAGGATAAAAGACCTGCACAGGCTGAAAGTGAAGGGCTGGAAACAAATTTTCCAAACAAATGGACAGGGAAAAAAGAGCCGGGGTACCAATATTCATATCAGACAAAACAGACTTCCAAAAAAGGGCCATAAAGAGAGACCCAGAAGGTCACTTCATAATACTCAAGGGAAGAATCCACCAAGAAGAAATAAATATTACAAATATGTATGCACCCAACATAGGAGCACGCAAATACATAAAGAAAATCTTAGAGGACTTCAAGAAAGATATGGACAGCAACACAATTATACTGGGGGATTTTAATATTCCACTGTCAAAAATGGACAGATCTTCCAAACAAAATATCAACAAAGATATCATGGCATTGAACAATATCCTAGATGAAATGGACTTAACTAATATATATATAGCCCTCCATACAAAAGAAACTAAATACACATTCTTTTCAAATGTACATGGAATATTTTCAAAGATAGACCGCATGATAGGACACAAAACAAGCCTCAACAATTTCAAAAATATTGAAATCATACTGAGCATTTTCTTGGATCACAAGGGACTGAAGCTAGAAACCAACCCCAAGGAAAAAACCCCCAAACACTCAAAATCATAGAGATTAAATAGCATGCTATTAAACAATGAATGGGTCAAGAATGATATTAGGGAAAAAGTCAAAAGGTTTCTGGAAATAAATGAAAACCAACTCACAACAACCCAAAACTTATGGGACACAGCCAAGGCAGCCCTGAGAGAAGTTCATAGCAATACCAGCATACCTAAAAAAGATAGAAATATTTCAAACAAACAACCTAACTTTACGTCTACAAGAACTCGGAACAACAACAAAGACACCCCAGAGCAAGCAGAAGGAAGGAAATAACCAAGATCAGAGCAGAATTAAATGACATAGAGACTAAGAGCAAAATTCTAAGGATCAATGAATCCAAGAGCTGGTTCTTTGAAAAGATAAACAAAATCGACAAGCCTTTAAGCAGACTCATCAAGAAAAGAAGAGAGAAGATCCAAATAAACACAATCAGAAATGAAAGAGGAAAGATACTGATATTATATTATCAGTATCTTATAACTGATACCACAGAAATACATAGGATTGTAAGAAATTACTATGAAGAACAGTATGCCAAGAAATTTGAAAACCTAGGTGAAATGGACAAATTTCTAGAAAAACATAATCTTCCAAAACTCAATGAAAAAGAAGGAGAAAGCCTGAACAGCCCAATAACAGCAAAAGAAATTGAAGCAGCAATCAAAAAACTCCCAACACACAAAAGCCCTGGACCAGATGGTTTCACAGGAGAATTCTACAAAGCATTTAAGGAAGAGCTAACCCCTATCCTTCACAGATTATTCCAAAAAATCCAAAAGGATGGAAGACTCCCAAACTCTTTTTTTTTTTTATTTTTGGCCAACATCATCCTAGTTCCAGAACCAGATAAAGACACAACAGAGGAAGAAAACTTCAGGCCAATATCGCTGATGAACATTGACACTAAAATCCTCAACAAAATACTGGCAAACTACATCCAACAATACATTAAAAAGATCATACACCATGACCAAGTGGGATTCATTCCAGGGATGCAAGGATGGTACAATATTCACAAATCAGTAAATGTAATACATCACATAAACAAAAGCAAAGACAAAAACCACATGATCATATCAATAGATGCAGAAAAAGCATTTGATAAGGTACAGCACCCATTTATGATAAAAGCACTCAGCAAAGTGGGAATAGAGGAAGCATTCTTCAACATAATAAAGGCCATATATGAGAGACCTACAGCCAACATCATACTCAATGGACAAAAATTAAAATCTTTTCCACTGAGATCAGGAACAAGACAAGGCTGTTCATTTTCACCACTTCTAGTCAATATAGTACTGGAACTTTTAGCCACAGTGATCAGACAAGAAAAAGAAATAAAAGGCATCTAAATCAGAAAGGAGGAAATATAACTGTCACTGTTTGCAGATGACATGATAGTGTACATAGAAAATCCTATAGACTTGGGCAAAAAGCTGACTGACCTAATAAATGAATTTGTCAAAACAGCGGGATACAAAGTCAATATCCAGAAAGCAAAGGTATTTATGTACACCAAAAATGAAACAGCAGAAGCACAAATCAAGAAAAAAAAATCCCACTTGAAATAGCAAAAAGAAAAATAGAACCCTAACCAAAGAGGTAAAAGACCTGTATTCAGAAAACTACATAACACTGAGGAAAGAAATCAAGGAAGACACAAACAAATGGAAACATATACCGTGTTCATGGATTGGAAACATTAACATCATCAAAATGCCCATACTACCCAAAGCAATTTACACATTCAATGCAATACCTATTAAAGTACCAATGGCTTATTTCACAGGCATAGAACAAACATTTCAAAAATTTATATGGAACCGTAAAGGACCCCAAATAGCTACTGCAATTTTGAGAAAGAAGAGTAAAGTAGGAGGGATCACAATACCTGATACCGAACTGTATTACAAGGCCACTGTAATCAAAACAGCCTGGTACTGTTATAAAAATAGGCACATGGGCCAATGGAACAGAGCAGAGAGCCCAGAAATAAACCCAAGTCTCTATGGTCAATTGATATTTGACAGAGGAGGCAGCAACATAAAATGGAGTAAAAATAGCCTCTTCAACAAATGGTGTTGGGAGAACTGGACAGCTACATGCAAAAAAATGAAACTAGAGTACCAACTTACACCTTATACAAAAATAAATTCAAGGTGGATAAAAGACTTAAATATAAACCGTGACACCATTAAAGTCCTAGAGGAGAACGTAGGCAGGAAAATCTCAGATATTTCATGCAGAAACTTTTTTACTGACATGTACCTTAGAGCAAGGGACATAAAGGAAAGAATAAACAAATGGGACCTCATCAAAATTAAAAGCTTCTGCACAGCTAAAAAAAACAGTATCAAAATAAAAAAAGAACCAATCATATGGGAAAACATATTTGCCAATGATACCTCAGACAAGGGTTTAATCTCCAAAATATATAAAGAACTTACATGACTCCACTCCAAGAAGACAAGAAACCCAATCAAAAAATGGGCAAAGGACTTGAACAGACACTTCTCCAAGGATAACACACAGAGGATCCAAAGACACATGAAACGATGTTCAATATTGCTAGCTATCAGAGAGATGCAAATTAAAACCACAATGAGATACCACTTCACACTGGTCAGAATGGTCATTATAAACAAAGCAACAAACAACAAGTGTTGGAGAGGTGTGGAGAAAAGGGATCCCTAGTGCACTGTTGGTGGGACCGCAGACTGGTAGAACCACTATGGAAAACAGTATGGAACTTCCTCAGAAAATTAAAAATGGATCTGCCTTTCACCCAGCAATTCCACTGCTGGGACTATATCCTAGGAACCCTGAAACACCAATCCAAAAGAACCTTTGCACCCCAATGTTCATAGCACAATTTACAATAGCTAGATGCTGGAAGCAACCAAGATGCCCATCAGTAAATGAATGGATCAAAAAAACTATGGTACAGTTACACAATGGAATTCTATGCAGCAGAAAGAAAGAAGGAGCTCCTACCCTTTGCAACAGCAAGGATGGATCTGGAAAGCATTATGCTAAGTGAAATAAACCAGGCAGTGAAAGACAAATACCATATGATCTCACTTTTAATAGGAGCCTAAACAACAAAACAAAGAAACAAGCAAAATATAACCAAAGACACTGAAATAGAGGACAGGCTGACAGTGACCAGAAGGAAGAGAAGAGGGAATTTCAGGGGAAAATGGGAAGGGTTTACAGGAACAAATTTAATGAACACATGGACAAAAACTAGGGGGAGGGTGGTAATGGGAGGGAAGTGGGGAGGGATGGGTGGGTGAGCTGGAATGGGAGTAAAAGGGAGAAAACTGTACTTGAACAATGATTAAAATAAAATTTTAAAAAATTCTCAATTTGTCTTCATTTGAAGTGTATATTTTATTTTGCTGATTTTATAAATATTACTCTATATTAGTGTTCTAAGACAGTGAATCTACAAAATTCTTATATTCAAGTTATTTATATATATATATATCAAAAAATAATGTATCATATATGTCTTCTGATAGAGAAAAAGCAATAGCCCTTTCAGACCCAAGACAACAAGTACAACCAAATAAGAATTCAGGAGGGCAAAAATATAGGACAAGAGGCTCGCATAAGTTTTAAGGACACTCACACATTTAAAGTAAAGGGATGAAAAAGCTATTCCATGAAAATGGAAACCAAAAGAAACAGGGGTAGCTATACTTATACCAGACAAAATAGACTAAAAGCTATAACGAGAGACAAAAACAGGTCATTGTATAATAATAAATGTGTCAATTCTTTAAGAGGATATAACAGTTACAAATATATGCACCTAATATTACATCAACTAAATATCTTAAGCAATTTTTAACAGATCTGAAGGCTAAAATAGACAGGAATGTGATGATAGTAGGGGACTTTAACCCAAGCATCAACAATGGATAAGATCATCCAGACAAAAAGTCAATAATGAAATCATAGACTTGAACTATCCTTTAAAGCAATTGTCATAAATCACAATATCCAACAACAGAATACATGTTCTTCTCAAATGCACATCAGACTTTCTCCAGTATAGATCATATATTAGGCAACAAAACAAGCTTAACAAATTTAAGAGGATTCATCTCATTCCAAGTATCTTTTCTGACTACAATATATGAAACTTAAAATAAGGAATTGGAAGAAAGCTGGAAATTAACACGCAAATGAACAGCTAATGCATCAAAATATATCAAAAGAGAAATAAAAAATATTGGAAGACAAGTGAAAATGGAAACACAACATACTATAGAATGAAGCAAAAGTAGTCTAATAAAGATACCTATATGATAAATGTCTACACTAAGAATAAAGAAAGATCTCACATAAACAAACTAACCCTATACTTCAAGAAACTAAAAAAGAAAGAACAAACTAGTAATTGATACAGCCAGGTTTGGGACACAGGTTAGTCTACTTTCAGAATCTGAACTCAAATTGGTATGTTGCATAGGACAAATATATTTCATTGGTTTTGAAATTTTTAAGATATGCAATACTGTATCCTAAGCTCTAAAATGTCAAATGTTTGCTTGATAAACATAATGTAAATGAGATATCTAATTTTAATTAGAAGGGCAATAGTATGCTGTACTTCATATATTATATAATTGCTATTCTATAGTGTCAGTGGTTTTGAAAATTAATTTGTTCTTAATGAGATAGATCCAGAATTTAATTACACTTTGTAGAGGGAGAAGTATTAATATAGAATTCATTAATATGAAATTGCACTGATTGATTTTAAAATACACTTAGGTCATGTCTACAAGTTTGAATGATATTATTGGTTTATTTGGTGGAAGCCATATGATCTAACAAGAAATGATCAATGGGGAATACACTTTCGCCTAATGAATTTTCTTAACATAACTAATTATAGCTGTCACAGACCTCTGTGAATATGTGTTCATGGTTACATCCATGTGCAGATTATATAAACACTTACCCAGGCTAAGAGCATTTTGAAGTCATCAGATTCAGAAATCAGAAAGAACCCAAGAGATTCAGTTGATACAAGCTCATGATCACAACCCAGTTTGTTATAAGTAGTAGTATTATGAATCAATTTTATCACAAATATCAACTAAAATTAATTTCAAATAAAATATAATGTACCATATGGAGTACTAATTGTTCAAAATTAAATAAATGATAATCAAAGAACAAATTTTGATATCAAAAAAATTTATCTAAATTCATTTCACTGCATTTGCGATTACCTTGCAATTATCTGTGTGAAATGAAGACTAAAGTCATTGTCTGAGGGGAAAATATTATGTAATTATATTTCTTCTAGCATTTAAGTGTTGGTGAGGAAGAGTCCTCAATACTGCAGAGAAATCAAGACAACTGGAAAAATTTTGCCTTTCATACCTGCTCTTTTCTTGTTTTGTGCAGGTGATATTTATCATAGTTTAGTTGATAGAAACTGAACAATAAGTAAGGTTCTGAGACTACATCTGCTGAACCAAAATGAGCAGAAGTCTTTTAAATAATTCAATGAACTTAGTAAAGTCAAAATAAGGGAAGAAAATCTTAAACCCATATTTACCTAAATTGGCTCAACGGTTTCAAAAACACGTTAAAAATGTTATTCTTATGCTGTGCTAGAATATTTTCATATATTTTACTAAGAGTAAATATTTGATTGAAACTTCTAGCATCAAAAGCTTTGGTATTTCAAATGGAGTTTCTGCTTCAGGTCACACATAGAATCTGTACCTACAGTTCTCCATCTTTGGCCACATGTTTGATGAAAACTTCAGGAATTTTTGTAGGAATGTCTTCTTAAAGAAATCATACCTCCATCTGCTTTCTTGCTTTGTCATCTTCAGAGGCATGACAAAATATCTGTTCCAATTTAATGCTGAAGTATAATTATTCTAATCGCCAAACAGGAAAATAAATGCCAATTTATTGGGGAAAAGGGCTGAAAATAAAGTTGTTTTGTTAAAAGCATAGATTTAGAAATTATTTTCTTAGTTATACTTATTAAACTACTAAAATGGGTTACAGTAATTCTGCATGATAGAAGACTCTAAATAATTTGAACATAATATAAATATAAATATAATAATATAATGAGACAAAATTGTTCCTCAAGATATTTGTGTCTCACATACTGCCTTTGTTCAGTCTTTGCTATTATTGAAGCATTTCACATGGCCTATGTTGACTCACTAACCACTCCCCACCAAACCAACAGGGGAGTCCTTGGGTGTCAGCCACAGTATAAATCAGGATGTGAAGATTCAGTCTGTTGTCCTAGGCACTGGCAAACATAATTATTGATTGCAGAAGCCAGGAATAATTCCCATGTCACTGCACTCTCAGCCTAGTTCTTTTTACTCAACTCACTAAAGAAATGAAATAATTAGATCTGTTAAGGCGTTAACCACCAGTTAGTAAAATGCAAAAAACTATCAAAGCATTCAGTCATTACATCACCTTGAATGTTGCAGATATATTTAATGAAATTTGCTATGTGTGGAAATATATGCTAGGAATAGCAGCATATTGAAAATGGTCACTGATATCATAACACTGCCATCCCTTAATCTTAAGGACCCTACCTAAGAGAGCTTAGCCCTCTTTTGTTTTAAAACAATGTATATAATTGTTTGTTATTTTTCCCCCTGATTTTAGAAGAAATATGTACTCATTAGGGAAGACATAAAAAATGGGGAACATTTTTAAAATAAAGAATCATTTATAATTTCAAAACCCAGAAAGAACATCTTGAATAGTTTTTATATTTTTTTCTGCAAAAGCTTTGCACATTCACATGTGCATGTATGTGATTATATGTGTTTTATAAAATAAAAAAAATACACTCCCACAGGGGATACAAAGTAAATCATCTTCACCTTTCCAATCTAAACTATAAAGGTGATTCTTCTATTGGACAATCATATCACTCAATTTAAATAGAAAATTTTACCATGCTATTGTCTGAACAAAGCTAATTTAATACAGTATTAATATATTGTACTCTTTAAAATGCTTGATATATTTACCTATCAAAACATGTAACAAAACATCTGGGTTGCTATAGAAATATCTAAATTATATCAGAATTTTAAAAAAGGGAACAATAAATGCATTTGTTTTATAAGTATGCTAAAGATTTTAACCATAACTTAAATACCCACAAACATGCCTTTCATTTTCTGTGGGACAAATACAGGTGTAAGATATTATGTGCCCTTTAATGAGTTATACTTTCCAATTTCATATCTCTTATTCTTCTGACATATTCTCTCTACAAATATATTTCTTTAAATTGGAATTATCAGTAAAAAAGTTATAATTTGCAAATTTTCAGACTTGGCTTGCCAAATTGATAATGTGAAGTGTGCGTTTGTGTGTACATATCTATATATGTTTATAAACATTTATAAACACACAGAGGCATGATGTGTGTATCTAAATGTACTTATGCATCCATGTTGTGTCTTCTCTCTTTATGTATTTGTGAACATAGAGCTAGAATAAAAATTCTTACAGTGTTCTTGGGAAAGAATCAAGGTCATCTAACCTATGTAAGAGATACCATACAAATTTTTTTTTAATTGCCTCAGAGTTTGAAGACAATATTTCTCTAGGGGCTTAGGACCCTAACATTGGTTGGAGTTGTGGGTTTGACAGAGTCTTTAATAAATCATTCAATTATTAATAAAACCAAAGTTTACCATTGTTATTCTGTTTTCTTTAAACTATCTTTGAAAGCTTTGGGAGTACCTTTGGGTCTTATGTGAAATAACTGACTTGCGTGAACCATGACTATTTCATGTTTCATTGGCTGGAAAGAGAGTGAAGAAAAGAATAGATCTAGAATTTTATCTGTAATAACAATGTACTACAAATATACTGATTATTGCCTAAGCTAAATACTCTGTCACAATCCTGAAGAAAAAAGGCTGGTGGTGTACTCATGGTCCTTTGGAGGTACATTTTGCAGAATGTGTTAAGCAGATCCCTAAGAAAGCAGAAATGTTAGAATACTAAAATCATGCCTGGTAGAGAGTGAAAAAAAGCTATTAGTAGGAAATGGGAAATAGACCAGTCTATAGACCATTTCACCAACTGGTGGTTAATGCCATCAGATACAGTGAAGTCATCATATTAATGAGCAGAGCTATAAAGTGAATATCTATAAACTCTTACTACTGAAGTGCCAGCCCAGCCTGACATACAGCTTTCATGAAGCCCCAGACATCTGGGAATTACAGGCTTCTGAATTTCCAGCGTGACACTCATCTTTTTATTGTTCTGTATATATCTTATAATAACCCCTTTCTTTATCTAGCCTTGTCTCTACACCTTGAACCATTAAAACTTTGTTGTTGTTAAAGTTTTTTTATTGTTCTTTGAGAACAGTTGTCCCCATTTCCCCCCATTACTCTTCCCTGCCCTACCCACCCCCCTCCTTCTACATGCAATTCTCCCCACCCTACCACCCTCCCCATCCCTGTTGTATTTTTTCCATGGGTCCCTTATACAAGTTCCTTGACTTGACCCTTAATTAAATCTATGTACTTCCTAAGCACAATTCATGGCAGGCACCATGATTTTCTAGAGCTATTGTAAGCTAATAGAGTTACCATCCAATCACGTAATTCAAGAACTTGGAAATCATACTTCACTCTTTTCTTCTATTCACCAACACCCTCTCTTCAGTCCTGCCACCTGATTCTTAGGAATATTGAACCCCCTTCCTCTTTAATATTATTCTCTCACCAGAGTAATGTCTCTTCCCTGTGCTATTGTGAGAGTCTAGGAACTATTTCCTTCACATTGATCTTGTTTCCTTATCATCCTTAACATTTTATTTAAGGTAATTGATATGAGACATAAATATGACTATTTACTTTTCTTATGATTAGAGCCTTGTCATAAGCTTCTTGCCCTTATACTAAGTTCTCTATGTCTTGGTTCTTTCTATCTCTCCACCTTTACCTCTTTCACACTTCCTGCCCCATTGCCTCAGATTCAAACACCCATCCCATTTTACTTGCTATGGCATCTCCCACTGTTATTCAATGTTTAATTAAATAGTTATTTTCTCTAGAAAGACTTTCTTAAACAAGTTGTTTGGATCCTCCTCTGAGCTTCCATAGCTATGATACCTCCAACAAACCCATATCTTAATTCTTTTTTCACCAAGCTGTAAGCTTGTTGATCATGGGGACTGCTTATTATTACACTTGGAATAGTGCCTAGAAAATGCCAGTGACCAATACATCTTTTTCCAATAAAGTAATTGACATTGCAGGCCCTTTGATTTAAATGACCTCCAGAGTCCACATGATCTCAATCTTCTATGGATTGTTAATGGCAGCTTACTTGCCTGCTGTGCTTAACCCTGTGTGGCTACCACTGTACCTCAGAGAGGCTTAGAAATAAGCTTGAGTTCCTGAGAGCTGGCTTTGCTAAAATTCTTTTTTACTCCTCAGTTTTATTTTAAAGAACCTCAATTTTTCCTTCCTTGATTGACCATGCATCTAGAAGAGCTCTTCAGTTGTTGCTTGTTATCTTTGCCCTGTGATAAGAAAATCTTCTTTTTTAGAAAGATGTGTTTTGACATTACTAGAAGGGGCTTGACAGCCAGGACACAATGCACATAAACAAGAGGCACATTGGGGATCAGACTGCATAGTTACATATGGTATAAAAACAACAACAACAAATGAATGAATGAATGAATGAATATCTCTTGCTTTTCACTATATTTGGTTTTGAATTTTTTTGATAAAATATATCTTTAAGTACCATCATAAGGAAACGAGAGTTAGGCACTCTTTTAGAATTCATTTTTAATTTAATTATTATTGAATTTATTTGGATAACATTGGTTAACAAAACTACATGCTTCAGGTGTACAATTTTATAATATATCATGTATACATTGTATTGTGTGTTCATCACTCAAAATCAAGTCTCCTTCCATCACCATGTATCTCCCCTTCACACCCTGCTATGTCTCTCTAACCCCTTCCCGTCTGGTAATCACCATACTGTGGTCTATTTCTCTGAGTTGTTGTTTTCCTTTCTTAATCCTGTCACCTTTTTCATCCAGATCTCCAAACCCCCTTCCCTCTGACAGCTATCAGTCTGTTTTCTGTGCCTATGAGCTTGTTTCTATTTTGTTTGTTTATTTGGTTCATCAGATTCCTCATATGAGTGGAATCATATGGTACTTGTCTTTCTCTGACTAACTTATTTCACTTAGTATAATACTTTCCAGGTCTATCCATTCTGTTGCAAACAGTAAGATTTCCTTTTTTAATGGTCAAGCAGTATTCCATTATGTAAATGTACCACAGCTTTTGTATCCACTCATCTAGTGACAGGCACTTAGGCTGTTTCCAAATCCATCTATTGTAAATAACACTATAAAATTATATGGAACCACAAAAGACCCTGAATAACCACAGCAGTTTTGAGAAAAAAAAAACAACATTGGAGAAATCAGACTACCTGATATCAAACTATACTCTAAAGTCATAGTAATCACAATGGCATGGTACTGGCATAAAAATGGACATAGAGATCAATGGAACATAATAGAGAGCCCAGAAATAAACCTATACCTTTATGGTCAATTAATATTCAACAAAGGAGTTAAGAACACACAATGGGGGCAAAGATAGTTTATTCAATAAAGGGTATTGGGAAAATTGGACAAACTGTACAAGAGAAATGAAAGTAGACCATCTTCTTACACCATGCATAACCATAAATTCAAAGTTGATTAAAGACTTAAATGTAAGACTTGAAACTGTAAAACTTCTAGAAGAGAACATAGGCAGTACATTCTTGGACATTTCCCTCAGCAATATTTTTTCTGATATGTCTCCTTGGGCAAGGGAAACAAAAGAAAAAATAAACAAATGGAACCACATCAAACTAAAAAGGTTTTGTACAGCAAAGGAAAGCATCAACAAAATGAAAAGACAACCAACTGAATGGGAGAACATATGTGCTAATGATACATCTGTAAGAGGTTAATATCCAAAATTTATGATGGACATATACAACTCAACACCAAAAAAACAAACAATCCAATTTAAAAATGGTCAAAGGACCTGAATAGAATTTCATCTTAAAAAAGATTTCAAGTGTAAGGAGTCAGTGTTCAAGGAGGCATTTCACAGGCATCATCATTAGTGTCAACTGAATCAGCTGGTAGGCTCCTTTAGTTTTCATAGTCCTTGTTGCTAAAGTATCAAGAGTAGGTTTTTCTTGTACATACACACTAGCTAGGAGCTTCCTACTTTCTCAGAAAGTGCTCACTCTGTGGCTGAATTCAGTGCGTTTTCAGAATTGTCTAAAACAGAATTTTTAGACTTCTGTAGTACCCATGCAATTACCCATGGTTGATATTTTGGTGAGCATAATAATGATCCCAAAATGTCCACAGGTTTAACTACAGAACCTGTGAATACATTGCATTACATGGCAAAAAGAAATTGAGGCTGCAAATTGGTTGATTTTAAAACAGAAAGTATACTGAATTATCCAGGTGATACTATTACTCTTGTAAATCTAGTGTGATCATATTGGCCTTTAAAGCAGAAGAGGAAGGCAGAAAAGTCATTCAAAGTGAGGTCACATTGATGGAGGGAGAACATGAGCCAGAGAATATAGGCAGCCTAGATGCTTGGCTTGCTGATAGCCATTTTCTTCCTGTGTCTTCATGTGGTCTTTTCTCTTTGACTATATGTATTCATGTTTCCTCTCCATTTTAAGGCAAGTCATATCGAATTAGAACATACCACAGTGATTTAGTTTTGGCTTATTTATCTCACTAAAAACCCTATCACCAAATACAGTACATTACGAAGAACTGGGGTGGAGAGGGCTAAGATTTCAATGTATGAAATTTGGGTTGGGGGGCACAATTCAGCCTATAACAATCACTATTTTGAGATTATGATGATAATGGTGATGATGATTAATGCCAGTTCAGTGGTTAAATTATATTTTTGTGTTAAGTGAACTTTATCTACAAAAATAGTGAATGCCTATTTCGGGTCCTTTTCATGCCTTAGAGTCACAAAGTCACCACTTCTCAAGGACAACAAGAATAAGGCTGCAGTGAGTGCCTTTTTTTGCTCAAGTAGCCATTCAAGATGGTGCCTTGGCTTCTGTGAGCTTTGTCACCTTTACATGAAAAACTGTACTCCAGTTATGGTCCCATTCATACTACATAAAGGCACCCAGTTTACCTATGAAAATTGACTCTGATGACAGAAGAGTCATGGAAAGCAGCAACTTTTAAAAAAATTTAATCATTGTTCAAGTATGGTTGTCTGCATTTTCCCAACACCACCCCTCCCCCATCCCAGCCATCCCCACCTCCCTCCCCTGATTCCACATATCCTCTTGGTTTTGTCCATGTGTCATTTGTACTTGTTCCTGAAAACCCTTCCTCCTTTTCCCCACATTACCCCTCCCACCTCCACTCTGGTTACTGCTAGTTTGTTCTTAATTTCAGTGTCTCTGGTTGTATTTTGTTTGAAAGCAGCAACTTTTTAACAGCAATTCTAAATTCCATTCTTGGAAAATAAAAACACTGCCAAAATTGTCATGCATAATTGTCATTTCCAATTAGAGCCTCTCTGCATTTAACCACAAACTACAATGAGTAATCTATGGTGGAGGACTATATCTGAGACTCCCAGGAGCACCATTTACACTGTCCTCAGACAAGCAAATAAATGGACAGTGAACAACATTTATCCGAAATGTTGTTTCATTGCTCAGGAAAACTGAGCAAGGAAGAGAAGCCACTTGGAAAAAAACAATTCAAGGAAACCTGCATACACAGAATCATAGTTTGAGATGCTAATCATTCCAGAAGCCTGTTTTATAGATCCATTTAATCGATGTGGGGAGAAATCTCCCACAAGGATTTGGGGATTTTTCACACCTAAGACTCTGACATAAAAAATAAAGTTGGATTTTACTATATTAGCTGCCCCTGTGGAATTAGTTAATCAAGACTCCTAATAACCAAAGCAGTGGCTTTCAAAATTCAGTGTTTTTAAGAATTATTTGGAGATCTTGTTGAAATGTCATAGGCTCAAGAAACTGATTTTTCCAGTCGTGAGTAGGATCTAGAAACCTACATTGTATAAAGCCTCCCTTCCCTGAATTAGTTTTTAATTTTTCTAGTTTTTGCTCCTTGTGCAAGGAGCCCTGTGATGTAGGGGCAACCTGTCCAGGGTGGGGTCCTGCCCTATGCTCTGAGCTGGAATAAATTGGTCGGAAAAGAATGACTTACTTGCTTTTATCAATCTTCCTTAAATGAATGTATAACTCACAATTATTTCAGTGTTTAATATTAGAAGTGTTTTGGGTCTCTATTTAAAAGTTTGGTGATTTTTTTTGTCACCAGAAATATACCATAGGTTCTTAACTTTTGTTTATATTAATTAGTCTGTGGTAAAACTGGTTTTGTCATATGTAGTCTTACTTAAAGTCTTACTGTGCATCTATTCACCTAAGAGAAACAAAAGTATCATAACCGAGGCTCATGCTTTAGAGTCTTTAGTGGAGTTTCTATCTTAGTAGAAGAGTTGAGTGTTCATTTGTAAATGACTCTTTCTTCCTGTGTACTGTGCCTAGCTCAACTAAAGGAAATAGTTTGATTCACAAGTACTCTTAGCAGTGGTATTACAGAAGTAACTTCTATTTGCAGATCTCTTTACTATTGCTCCATACTGTTATATACTTTATGTTATTTTACATATTATTGAACCAATGAATCAGGGCTTATTTTCACCTTTCTATGGATGGGAAGATTGAATCTCAAGGGTTTAGTGATTTTTTTTTCAAGGTCACACAGCAAAAAAGTGACTGAGTTAGAACTCAGGTGCAGATTTCCAATTTCTGACCTGAATTTTCACTACCAAAATTTTTGCTTAGCCATTTATATTACTAAGCTTTTGTACAAAACAACCCTGTTCAACAGATTAAACTAACCATAGACTCCTACAAAATTGTAAGTATGATAAGGACAGGGCTTTCAATGGTGCCTGTTAATGACCCCATTACTTGGAGTTAATTTTACTCAGCAGTGCTAAAATGTTGTAGGAAGTTCAACAAGATCATCTGGTTATTTAAGGTTGGGCATTTAGTGATAAGTTGGGTCTGAATTTTACTGTGATCCCAGAACCTGGCTTCCTCAGTGACTGAGGGGAAGTAGAATGGAAGGAACAAGGTTATTTTCTGTGTGTGTCACCATGGTGCTCACTGCAAATGACACACACTTGCAACTGAAACATGGATCTAGAGGTTTTCAGTCAAGAAAAAATAATGGATTCCTTTTCATCCTCCATGGCCAACATTATTATGTCATATCTCCCAGCAGTTTTTACCTTCATAAAGTCTGTTAATAGCAACTGATATATTTGAATCTCAATATAAATGACCTAATGAGATTAATAGGTAAAATAACACTCTCCCTCATTGTCAAATTCTAACAGAATTTTTCAGAGATATTAATGGTTTATCTAATATCTCAATGTTATCATTACTTGGTCTCTCAAGCCTGTCTACTTGTCACCAATCTACAATGGGAAGAAGAATAACTGGTACAAACCTGCCATATACTAGACTAGACACTCAGTTCACATTATTAGTTTTCTGTTGTTTGTTATTCCTGCTATGCCATTATATTATTTTATCATCTTGCAGCTCTGTAAGATGATCAGGTATTATAATCTCAAATTCTCAATTGAGGCTTAGAAAGCTTTTGTAGCTGAACCTAAATAGAAAAGAGATTCATATATATATAAAATGTGTGTGTGTGTGTGTTTGTATATATGTACTTTTTATATATAAAAGTATATAAAAGTGTATATGTGTATATATATATATATATATATATATATATATATATATATACTTTTATCCAGAAGGTATCCAGTTATACAGCCATGTAATATGAAAAATAGAGATATTTAAGCCCTGGCTGGCATAGCTCAGTGGATGGAGCGCGGGCTGGGAACCAAAGTGCCCCAGGTTTGATTCCCAGCCAGGGTACATGCCTGGGTTGCAGGCCATAACCCCCAGCAACCGCACATTGATGTTTCTCTCTCTCTCTCTATCTCTCTCCCTTCCCTCTCTAAAAATAAATAAATAAATAAAATCTAAAAAAAAAGTGTATGTTAAAAAAAAAGAATGGGGAAGTTCTCCTTTATTATTAAAAAAAAGAAAGATAGAGATATTTATTGGAGAAGATATAAGATACCAGAAACATTATACACAGGGTAATGGCACTCCATTCCCCTTCAAAGTGGGTACCTTGGGGCCTCACACCGTTCCCCCAATTGTCATCATTCCCCCATTGTATTTTACTGAATCTCACCCATGGTCTGAAATCTCTTCCCTTTCAAAGGCGATTTCAGTTTTGGGAAAAGCCAGAAATCACAGGATGCCAAATATGGGCTGTAGGGGGACTGAGTCACCTGGGTGATTTGATGTTTATCTGAAAAACTCTGCAGAAGACATGATGCATGAGCAGGTACATTGTCGTGATGAAGCTGCCAATCACCAGTTGCCCATAGCTGTGGTCTTCTGAGAATCATCCAAATAGTTTGTGTAGAGGAATGTTCAAGCTTAATGCAAAATTAGATGCAGATTCATTGTTCTACTTTCTCAGTCATTTTTTTCATTCTCTGCCCACTTTATTTAGTGAATCTAGACTTACAATAAAAAGAGTTTACTAGGCTTTCTATTTAATTGCACTCTTATAATAAGGATGTATTTGCCTCAGGGACAAGATATTTTATCTTTTGGCTAGGGCACTCTGAATACTATTTGTTTGGGATTATCTTTGCTCATTTTTGTGAATTTTAAATATTTTATTTTATCTTATTTTTTATAAAACATGTATTTATTCTTATATGTTTAAACTTCAGTCACCTTTAAAGTACTCTTGTTTTGATGCAATGTACTTATCTAGACTTTTTTCCACTGCTCTAAAACTGTTTTTGAACTTGTTGATTTTGATGCCTTTGTTTCTTCCGTTTTTTCACATTTCTTAAATTGTTGTTCAAATAACAGTTGTTTCCATTTTCTAGTCATTTTGAATGAGACAGCCACGCAGTACACACACTCACTCAATGATGTCTACTGCCCTCACTGACTAGTACATTGAAGTTGTCTTTATTCACACATGTATATTCCAGTCCACTTTCCTTGGCTGCCAGGTTACGTTGATGTCACACAGACTGTTCTTGTTGTATTAATCATGACTGGATTTTTTCTGGTTAGAATATATACACACACACACACACTTTAGGTTTATATGTTCTAGGTCACATTCCAAACAAAAGGACTTTTCTCAGATTTATTTGCTGTCAGGACTACAAGGATATTAGTTTCTCTTTGGCCCTTTCAGAATCATGTTCACTGAGGACTCTTTCATTCTATTCTTGTTATTTATTGTTGCATTCCATAGCCATCTCTAAAATTACTGACCTAAATCAGCATGATTGCATTATATATGTCATGGTTTTATGAGCCAGGGTTTTGGTTGAGATTGTTCTTTTCCACTGAACATCAACACAGATAACTTGATGGTATTCAGTTGAAAATATGCTGACCTGAAAGGTCTAAAAAGACTTCTTGTTGCTTTGGAGGCGATAGTCTCTTGGAGTTGGTAGTGCCTTAGACTAGATGGCTGCAAGGCTGTGCTCTCCTGGGACTATTGACTAAATGTCACATATTACAGTCTCAGGATAGTTAGATTTCTGACATGGTTGTTCAGGGTTCAGAAAAAGAGTGTTCCAAAAGATACCAAGCTGCTAGTGCCATAGGAGTCTTGTGGAAACTAGTAGCAACACTTCTATTATATGCTAATGGTCAAAGCTGTCAGGGCCTGTCCAAATTCAAAGTATAGAGGTATGGACAACACCTCTCAATGGGAAAAATGGCACAAAATTTATGGCCATATTTAACCTTGACATTGTATGTATTTCTACTGCATTATGGTCATCATACTAACATCTGACATGGTAATTTATGCTGTACAGCATAGCAAAGGGGATATGTGAAATGTGGAGAATGGTAAGCATTAGAAGATGTATCTTGCCTATGAGGAAAAACTATTTCCCTAGGAAAAAAAGTGGAAAAATAGTTAAAACTGGTCTTTGCTATTCTAACATTTTTTCTATTTCATTTGTCTGTTGTGGACATGTAATTTGGGGCAAATATATTGAATAACTGAATTCTTTTCTGGAAACCAACTCCTGCCACCCCTGTTATCTATAAGGTTCCCTAAGTCAACAATTTCCAAATCGCTATTTTGTGATGACCATTTTTAAACCATAGAAGAGTCTTTCTGGTAGTAGTTTTAACTTATTTTAACTTGAAATGAACCCATTTTAGAAAAACACACTATTTACCATTATAAAGCTTTAGCTTTAAGGCTGGCACTAGGCTAGAAAACCTGTGAGTTGCAAGAACTACATTTTCCCTCTAGTATAAGACCTAGACCACCATTTATCAAGTTGTAGTTTATCATGAATTAGTATTTCACTAGGTCTTAATAAATATTTTAAAAATAAACACAAAATACAAAAGTTCCCAGTATTTTGGAGAATGCTATAATTAACAACCATTTTGCGAATATACAATGTTCATATTAATATATAAAAGTCATAGAGAAAACCAGTTTTACTCAGTGTTTTCCATACTGTTTGACCATAGTATCATTTTATTATGGATCTTCCATGTTTTAGTCAACAAATGCATGCCCATGATGTGCCAAGTTCTGCACTAGACCTTGGGACTAGAGCAGTTACCAAATCAGAAATCAGCACTTCCCTCTTCTATACAACATAGTAGGAGAGCCAAATGTTGCCACGATGACCATATTAATAAAATTCATATATTAAGAATGAAAATCTTATGAATGAAATCTCCTGAGTATTATATAACATTTTAAGATCTAATTTAGTCAGAAACAAACAACTAGATGAGAGAAAACTTATTGGTGTAACCTACAGGCTACATATAATTTCAAGAAATAAAATTAGAATATTGTTTGGAAATACTGAGTTACCTATGCTGTCCAAGAGAGTAGCATCTAGCCATCTGTGGCTATTTAAAATTAATTAAAATTAAATAAATGCAAAAATTCAGTGCCTCTTTTGTACTAGTCACATTTCAGTCACATATGGTACTCTATAGCCATATGTCTCTATGACTACTGTAATGGATAGTGCAGAATAAAACTCTTCAGTTTTCATAGCTGGTTCTTTTAGACAACCTTGATCTAGAGGAGGAGTTAGCAGATTATGGTTCATTGGCCAAATTAGATTGTAGGCTGTTTTTAAATGACTTTCAAACTAAGATGATTGCCAAGATTTTTAAAAAGTGAGAGAGAGAAAATGAGGGGTGGCGAGGGAGAGAAAGGAAGTGCGGGAGAGAGAAGAAGGAAAGGTGGAAGGACAAGTCAGAGACTGTATATGATCAGGAAAACCTGAAGTGCTTGTTATCTAGCACTATACAGAAATTTTTGCTGACCCAATTTACAACACACACTTTCTTCTTGTTTGTCTTTTCAGTGCACTGTTATGAACTTGTGTTTGCTGCCTGCTTAAATAGATGTATTTGACTCTATTTGGTGACTAATAAAATATCATTTCCCCATTTGATGGTATAGAGTTTTCACTATGCGTGAGCAATCCAGGCTAGTGATTACAATTCTGAGACTTGCCCTGGAATCTAGTGAGACTATAAATATAGTTCACACTAACAGAAGATAAGCAAGTGATGTGTGTTCATTTTGGGTTCAGAGTAGTTAGGTACTAGTTATATGATCTTCCACAGTCTTTTTTCATGTGTTGACTTTGTCTACCAGTTGCATAATACAATGCTTAAACAAGTAAGAGATTTTTCAGCCAACATGGTGGGATCTGATCAGCAGTTGTTAGCTTTATAAGTGCATAGCTGTTAATTTTTATTATGTCCATTGACTATGTTTATACCAAATATCCACACTGACAGAGATACAGTAGCAATAGGCTTAACAGAGAGTAACTGTTATATGGGCCTGCTTGCCATGGAAATTAATATTTAAGAAAAATTCCTCATTTGATGGCTATAGAGGCAACATATTAATTTTTTAATTCATTTAGGGAATATTATTCAAGTCCTCAAAGCACTTGCAGCCAAAAAGTAAATTAATCAGTTAAGATTACTATTAACCAAATTCCAGTGATTTCCATTTTAATAAATTACAGTGACTAACTCAGAGATCAATTCCAGTTGCAGTCTTGGGTAATACACATAAATAACATCGTTAAGAGACATAATAAAAAATAACATAAGCAGCACTGAAAAAAATAGGAATATCTTTTCTTACTTAGCAATTTATCAAGATCCTTGTTTATTATTAGTAATTGCAGTGGCTTCTGAACATTACAGTTTCTCATGTTTGATATCATTTGAGCTTCACAACAACAAAACCAAAGTAAAATACATGAAATTTTATCTATATCACCTTCCTACTCCTTTCTCTGCCTTTCTCAATTTTTTACTTTTTCTTATTTTCCAAAGTAACAAGATATATTGCTATAAAGTAGCTCATCTACAGTCATGTGAAAAATTCTAGAATTTAACACTATCTTCCACAAACTTTTCTTTCTCCCTTAACTGGTTAACATTTTAATTGAATTTTGGTTTGTAAGTCTAGTCTAGTGATTCCTTTTTATTTTAGTTTTTCTTAAATATTTTATTGTTCTATTATAATTATCCCAATTTTCCCCCTTTGCCCTCCTCTGCCCAGCCCAACCCCACTCCCATAGTTAATCATCACCCTGTTCTCCATGTTCATGAGTTATTCATACATATTCCTTGACTAGTTCCTTCCTATTCTTTATATTCTTATTCCCCTCTGACCCCCTCTCTGGTTGCTGTCAGTCTGTCCCTTGTTTCCATGGCTCTGGTTGTATTTTGCTCATTTGTTTGTTTTTTTCATTAGGTTCCTCTAATAGGTGAAATCATATGGTATTTGTATTTCAGACCCTGGCTTATTTCATTTAGCAAAATATTTTCTAGTTCCATCCATGCAATCATGAAGGGTAGAAGTTCCTTCTTTTTTTTTTTTCTACTGCATAGTATTCCATTGTGTAAATGTGCCACAGTTTTTTGATCCACTTACTTACTGATGGGCACTTACACTGTTTCCAGCACTTCACTATTATACATAACACTGCTGTCATCATAGGGGTGCATAAGTTCTTTAGTGTTTTGGAATTCTTAGGGTATCATCCCAGCAGTGGAATTGCTGGGTCAAAAAAGAGTTCCATTTTTAGTTTTTTGAGGAAATTCCATGTTTTCCACAGTGACTGCACCAGTCTGTGTTCCCACCAACAGTGCAGTAGGGTTCTCTTTTCTCCACATCCTTGCCAGCACTTGTTTGTTGAATTGTTAATGATGTCCATTCTGAAAGGTGTGAGGTGGCATTTCATTGTGGATTTAATTTGCATCTTCCTGGTGGCTAGTGATGTTGAGAATCCTTTCATATATTTATGGACCCTCTGTATGCCCTCCTTGGAGAAGTGTCTATTCAGGTCCTTCACTCATTTTACAATTGGATTGATTTTCTTCCTGGTGTTGAGTCATATGAGTTCTTTATGTAATCCTTGTCAGAGGTATCATTGGCAAATATGCTTTCACATATGATTGGTTTCCTTTTCATTTTGATGATATATTCTTTGACCATACAGAAGCTTTTTAATTTGATGCAGTACCATTTGTTTATTTTTTTTCTTTTATTTCCATTACCCTAGGAGATATATCAGCGAAAATATTGCTGTGTGGGATATCTGGAAATCTAGTGCCTTTATTTTCCTCTAGGATTACATGATGTCACCACTTACATTTAAGTCTTTTATCCATCTTGAGTTTGTTCTGGTAGATGGTATAAGTTGGGGGTCTAGTTTCATTTTTTTTGCATGTAGCTGACCCGATCTCCCAACACTATTTGTTAAAGAGGGTATTTTTACCCCCTTTTATGCTTTTGCCCCTTTTGTTAAATATTAATTGACCATAAAAATATGGGTTTATTTCTGGGCTCTATGTACTATTCTGTTGATCTATGTATTTATTCTTATACCAGTACCAGACTATTTTATTTATAGTGGCCTTGTAGTATAGTTTGATATCAGGTGTTATGATCCCACCTACTTTGTTCTTTTTTCTCAAGATTGCTGAGAATATTTGTGGTCATTTTCAGTTCTGCATACATTTTTAAAATATTTGTCCTGTATCTGTGAAATATCCCTTTTGTATTTTAATTGGGATTGCATTGTATCTACAGATTGGTTTGGGTGGTATGCCCATTTTAATGATGTTATTTCTTCCAATCCATGAACATGGTATATGCTTCCATCTATCTGTCTTCCTTAATTTCTTTCTTCAGTGTTCTGTAGTAATCTGAGTGCAGGTCTTTTACCTCCTTGGTTAACTTTATTTCTAGGTATTTTATTTTTCTTGTTGCTAGAGTAAATAGGATTTTTTTCCTGGTTTTATTTCATTGTTGGTGTGCAAAATTGCCTTAAATTTCTGAATATTGACTTTGTATCCTATTTTGGCAAAATCACTTACTTTTTTAGTGGAGACTGTATAGTTTTCTGATGCAGGCTCTGACCAGTGGGGTCCTTGATGTTGTGGATGTGATGAACAAATTTACACGGACTACAGAAGTCCTGTGGAGAAAAGGGACAGCATGGCCACTCTCTTGAGTGAGAGAGCACCCTGACCCTTGCCTGGACACTTTTATTACTTTTCTGGGAGCATTACATCAAGGAAGGTCCTCTTTCATTATGCTCAGGTTTGCTTTAGGTGATTATCTTTTACAGATGACAAAGAAAAGGATGTTGCTGATTACTTCTTACTGATAACAAAGAAAAGGATGTTGCAAATGCAAGGGAAAAAGTAATTGAACTGGTTACACTCCATCCTTGGAATGGTTTAGCACAGACTTTAGGAAATTACTTCAAAGATATGCATTGAACATTTGCTGCTTTAACTCGGGATGAGGTAATTTTAGTAAAAGCAAGCTTCAAAGCAGCCTACATATAATGCAGGCCAGTTCCCCATGGGAAAGCTGATCTGTGAGCCTGGCTCCTGTGTGCTGCCTCACACCTGACAGTTTTCCAAACCAGGGCTGAGCTACATTTACTATTGCCATGTGGACTAGTTCCCTATAGTTTTCCATACACACAATCATGAAATGTGTAAATAATAACAGTTTTATTTCCTCCTTTCCAATTCGGATGTCTTTTATTTATTTTTCTTGTCTGATTGTTGTGGCTAAAACTTGCAATACTATGTTGAATAAAGTGGTGAAAACAGACACACTAGTCTTATTCCTTATCTTAAAATGAAAGCTCTTAATTTTTGCCCATTGATTATAATGTTGGCTGTAGGTTTCTCATATATGGACTTTAATAGGTTGATGTAATTCCCTCTCTTTCCACTTTGCTGAGTGTTTTATCATTAATGGGTGCTGGAATTTATTAAATGCTTTTTCCACATCTATTGATATAATCGTGTGATTTTTGCCTTTCATTTTGTTTATGTGGTTTGTTATATTTATTGATTTGCAAATACTATACCATCCTTGCATCCCCAGGATAAATCCCTCTTGATTGTGGTGTATGATCTGTTTAATGTATTGCTGGATCTGGATTGCAACTATTTGGTTGAGAATTTTAGCATCTATGTTCATCAGCGATATTGGCCTGTAGTTTTCTTTCTTTGTTGTATCTTTACCTGGTTTTGGAACTAGGATGATATTGTCCTTTTAAAAAGAATTTGAGAGGCTTCCTTCTTCTTTCATTTTTTGGAATAGTTTGAGAAGTATAGGAGTTAGTTTTTCATTACGTGTTTGGTAATAATCAGCTGTGAAGCCATCTGGTCCAGGGCTTTTTTATGCTGGGAATTTTTTGATTACTGCTTCAACTTCACTAGTTGCTATTGGTCTACTCAGGCTTTCTGCTTCTTATTGATTCAGTTGTGAAGGATTGTATGTTTCTAGAAATTTGTCCATTTCATCCAAATTGTCCAATTTCTTTTCATAAAGTTGGTAATGGTTGACAATGGGGTATTAACCCCCCCCCCACCATGAGTGTGTTGCTGCCAATATCTTTTGAAGTCCTTCAGGATTTTCCTTATATATTTAGATGCACCTATGTTAGGTGCATACATATTTACAGGGGTTATATCTTCTTAATGGACTCTTAAGTATTATTCAGTGACCTTTTTTGTCTCTCTTTATGGCTTTTGTTTTGAAGGGTTTTTTTTTGTCTGATATAAGTATTGCTACACCAGCTTTTTTTATGTCTGTTTTCTTGGATTTTTTTTCATCCTTTCACTTTCAGTCTGTGTAGATATTTTGTTCTGTGGTAGGTCTCTTGTAGACAACATATATGTAGGTCACATTTTCTCATCCATTCAGCTACTCTTTGCCTTTTGATTAGAGCATTTATCCCATTTACGTTTAAGGTTATTATTGATAGGTACTTATCCATTGCCACTTTTTCCCTGTGTACCTGTGTTTATCACTTTCTCTCTCTTTTTCTTCATTTTCTTAAAGCAGTTCTTTAGCATCTCTTGCAATGCTGGTTTGATAGAGATGTATTCTTTTAGCCTTTTTTTTTTTAAACTGGGAAATACCTTATTTTGCTTTCCATTTTAAATGTGAGTCTTGCTGGATAGTATAGTCTTGTTTCCAGGCCTTTGCCTTTCATTATTTGAATCCCGTTTTTTATTCCCTTTGGTATTACAGTGTTTCTGTTGAGAAACCAGCTGATAGCCTTACTGGATCACCCTTGTATGTTACTAGCTATTTCATCCTTGCTACCTCTAAGATGTTCTCTATGTCTTTAAATTTTGTCATTTTTATTATTATGTATCTTGGAACAGGCCTCTTTGGGTTCATCTAGATTGGGAACATCTGTGATACCTGGTCTTGTGTGACATTTTTCACTCATCTAGTTAGGGAAGTCTTCTGTTATTTTTTCACACATTCTATCCCATGTTCCTCTTCTCCTTCTGGTATCCTAATGATCCACATATTATTACATTTGATGTTGTCTTGAAGCTCCCTTAAACACTATTTGTTCTTTATAAGTCTTTTTCATTTTGTTGCTCTAGGAGTTTTTTTCTTTTTTCTATTTTGTCCTCCAGCTTGTTGATTCAAGCCTGTGCTTCATCTAACCTGGTTTTAATTCTTTCTAGTGTATTCTTCATTTTAGATATCATGTTCTTCATTTCCTTCTGGCTCTTATAGATAATTTTATGTCCTTTTTCATGCTGATGTAGTTTCTAGTAAGTTCCCTGTAGCTTCCATAGAGTTCCTTGTAGTTCTCAATGAGCACCTTGAACATCCTTATAATGATTATTTTAAACTCAGTCTGATAGATTTCTTGCCTCAATTTCATTTAGCACACTTTCTGGGGATTCCTCCTTTCCTTTTAATTGGGGTTGTTTTTTGTGTCCCCATTTCTTGTTTGTTTCGGCATATTAGATTTATCTGCTTTGATTCCCTGTCTTCATTATGTGACCATCTGTAGTGGGAGACCTGTGGGACTCAGCGGTGCAAT
The DNA here is from genome assembly GCF_019186645.2 of Phyllostomus hastatus. Taxonomy (NCBI): domain Eukaryota; kingdom Metazoa; phylum Chordata; class Mammalia; order Chiroptera; family Phyllostomidae; genus Phyllostomus; species Phyllostomus hastatus. The sequence goes on along the minus strand of NW_025334038.1, from coordinate 6,776,335 downwards.
CTCCTTTATCTTCTGAGCTGGATGCTCTTGGGATGCCCTTTATGCCATTTATGTGGGCTTTCTTGTTGTAATTGGGTTTTGGTTGTTGTTGGGTCATTCTTTGGTGGATTCTTCCCTCCAGCTGACTGTCTAAGTGTCACACCATCCATCACATCTTGTATGCTGTTGCACAGGTGCTGCCAGAACAAAACAAAAGAACCCAGGAATCAAAATTAACATTTACAGTAGCAACCCCCACCCAAAACCACACTAGCAACAGCAGATAAGCATATATTAATAAAGATGTAAGGAGATTAAGAGTATTATAAGAAAGGAGAAACAAATATGAGATCAGTAACTGAAATAAATATGTTTTTGAGATGGTGGAAGAAGGAGAAGTAATAAGAGTAGGGAATGGAAACAAGGTGAAGAAAGCAAACAGAATTTACATCATAATTTATAAAAGGGGGGAAGAAGGCAAAGTGGAGTAAGAAAAAGGAAGAGTATAGTATGAGGTTTAAAAATTCTTTTTTACCAATAGTTAGGAGTCAAGTTAGAGAAAAGGATCCACCACAGCAATATCAACAAGAAATGAGGAGAGATTAATGTAGATGGAATGGGAAGAAAAAGGGGAAAAAAGGAAAGAAAAGTTTATAAGATGTCTAGAAGAAAGACAATTGATTTGGAGAGATAAGAGGGAGAAATACTGAGAATGAGTAATGAAAACCAGGCTAAAAAGTAGACAGGGAGAAAGTAAAATTTAAAACAAAAAAAGAAAAAGAAAAAATGGCAAGAGGAAGGTAAATGGAGTAGGAGAGGAGAATGGTAAAATTTGATATTTGAAATATAAAAATAGTGAAGATCTAGTAATTAAACTGAGGAAATACAACATCAATCACTATACCAACAACCAATGAATGAACATTGATAAAGGTGAAGAAAGAATAAGGGTATTTTAAGAACAGGAAAAACAATGTGAGATGACTAATAATACAAAAATTGGTTTTGAGAGGCTTGAAGGAGTAGAAATAGAAAGAGTGTGGAATGGATCTAGTTGTAGATGAGAAAAAAATAAAATGTAAAACGAAAACAAGAAGAGGAAGGAAGAAGGCAAAATGGAATAAAAGAAGGGAGGGGTAAAACATGAGTTTTGAAATAAACTAAAATATAAAAAACTAGTGAATATATAAACTAGTGAATAATAGGCACAAATTTGAAAGTGAAGAAACAAAGGTTAAAATGCTATACACAAGAAAAAAATAACACAAATATTGAAGAAAACCATGGTGGAATTTGTCTCCATTCAATCTAGTGTTTACGACTGTCTTCTCTTTCTGGATCCATCCTGGTAATGTCAAATGTTATCCTAGTATGGCACTAGATAGCCAGTTTGAGACTACAAGTGATACACAGTCTGGCTGTACCCTTCAGATTTGGCTGGTCCTGACTGTTCTGCCCTGCTGATTGTCCCTCAGCCCAGGACCCAGGAGTGCTTCATTTAATGACGCTAGAGGACTGCCAGTACCTTCTCCACCTGTCTCCAGGGGGGTCCTCTGGTGCAGTCAGGAGGATGGAAACCCTGGGTCTCCCCTGGGTGGTGCTGTTCAGTTTTCAGGGAAGATGGTGGAAGTGTTTCCCTGCCCTCTTGCTACAGGACTTGGTCTGTCTCAGATTCTTTCCAATAATGTATAGTTTCTGGTGAATTTGCTGTTCATTTTCTGAGGGGCCAATCTATGTAAAAGGAACAGCTGTTTCCTGTGTGACACTGATAGCAGCAGCTCTGTCTAGGCACAGGGGTTGGGCAGGGCCCTGAGCACCCCCTTGTTGTGACTGTCTCTAATTTCTCTGCTTTGCTGGTTTTAGTGGATCATGGTCTGCATAACCATGTAACTTGCAGTGTCTGATAGAAAGAGCGCTTTCAGAGCCTATAGCTTTCCCCTGTTAAAATGCACCCAGCAAGGGACTCCTGAACCTGGCTTCACTGATCTGCAGAGCCTGTACTCTGGGAATCGAGCATGCCTGTCTGTGAGGAGATCTGCTTGACTGTAGCAAATCTCAGACATTCAGCTCCTGGCTGTGCAGTCCCCACCCTGTCACTCTCATCAGAATCTTGGGCCTGAACTCTCCACACTGCACAGTCCCCTGCTTGCTAGCCATGTTGAGTAGGGTCCCACAGTCCCTTCTGCGTGACTCTATTCCTCTGTGTTCTTTGTTGGTAGAGCAGCTATGTGCGTGTGTAAGCACAAGTGAGCACAGTGTCCTTCCAAGTATTGAGTCTTGCCTCAGCTCGTCTTTTAAAAGAGTTTTTGTGTACCCTCTTCACTGCAGCACCAAGCCCTGGGGAGGCCTGTTCTTCACACACACACCCTCCCCACAAAACCCAAAGTCTCCCTAGGTCTGGACTTGCTACAGCGTGCCAGAGCCTCTGACAGCTTTAGATAAAGTTTCTCTCTGCAACTCTCCCTGGTGGTGGTACTGGGAAGAGTCCCAGAACAGTACTATAGCACACAGGGTGGGCATATGTGGGGGGCATGCTCTCACTGCTCCCTGCAGTGATTCTCAGCCCCAGATGGGCCTGTTCCTGCTATGCTGTTTCTGTAGCCAGCACGACCCCAGCCATCTCTCTGTGCCCTCAGAGCTCCTGGCTCCTGAGCCAAACCACAACCTCATCAGCCAGATTCTGTCCATAGTTTACGTGGTGCCCACCAGTCAGGGATGTGACTAGCCCTTCCCCAGTAAGTACCGCAGTCTCCAGATCCTGGTTCCTGGCAGCAGCAGGGTGTGGTCCTGCTGGGGCAGAGGGCACAGAGACACATAGTGTTTCCTTTTGATACATAAGCAAATTCATGTGTATAAAGCTACCTGTCTCTCCATGTTCCCACTTTCTTAACACAACAGATAGCATTCTAAACACTCTTCTGCATCTTGTCTTTGTTTATTTTATACCTTACAATATAACCTAGAGATCACTGCATAGCAATATGTAAAGATAACTCCATGCTTTTTTGCAATTACATACTAATTCATTATGATGATGTAATATAGTTTATATATCTAATCACCTCTTGGGTTGTTTCTGATCTCTTGCTCTTAAAAATAATGTCAAAAATAGCCAATGACATAGGTTATCTTACATTTTGATGCATTTTTTAGTGATTCTGAGGTATAGGAATTCTGAGTCAAAAGCTAAATAAATATATGATTTAGTTGAGAAATGTCTAATTCCATTCCATATTGTACTCCCTGCAGTTATGAAAGATAGTATTTCCTCAGGCTTATCAACATAGGCCATTCTATGTTGCTCAACATAGAATTCTGGTTGTTCTCTTAGGGGTAACATGATTCTCAGTGTATTTCAGTCACTCTGTTCTTATAAGAAATTAAGCAGAAATTTATATGTTTGAAGCACATTTGGAAGTTTATTTATTTCTGCAAACTGGTCATATCTTGTGTGCATTTTTCTTTCCATTTGCTGAATTTACCTCTCAATTCATTGAAGTTCATCATTTATTAAGTATATTAAAATTGTGTCTATTTGTTGCACGTGGGTCACTGGCCAGCAGTGACCACGGAATGCTGTGGATGGCTTGTCTAAAACACTTGAGAAAAAACACATGCATAGAGACAGACCAGTTTCTGTGGGGAAGTAGGGATGAAATGGCCACCCCCCCTAGTGGGGAGCACGCTGATTTACCGTCCATACCTGCTTTTATTGGGCTCATTTTGCATAATAATTCAGTTAAAGTACAGTACTCATTAGGGGGAAGTAAGGAACCATAGAAAACAAAGAACTCTGCCGGTCTATTTTGAGTCAGGGTCAAAGAGCTGTAAGACTGAGGAACAAACTAACTTCCTCCTAAGACCCTTCTCATTCACCTGAGAGCATTCTAAACAAAGAAGGTTTCACAGTAATTTACATGTTCTTTCTTAGGCCTGATCACCCCGGGGAATCCGCACTTCTCAGTACAGAGCTGCACCACCCTGTCATTGTTTCAGGCTTAGGTGGAACAAGGGAATTAAGGCAACCGAGAGACAAGGAGGTTTTTTCCCAGACGCTGAGAACTCAGGCTATGTCAAAGCCGAGGAGCGAGGGTCCATCACCCCCTTTTGCTGCAGCCCCCCAAGTCCTTCTTTTGGGGGGCCTCCCAAAGTGATCGTGCCTGTCTTAGGTCGTTTCCCCCCCGTGGGGAATCTTACCCTGTCTTTGGCTAACCGACCAAGCTTTTTGGGGGTTCAGTTATGAATAAAGCAGCAGAAGCAGCATTCCTGCCAGGGAGATAAGCTTTTGTCTCCTTGCTGGCTTATGGTTCCAAGGGCGTTCCCTTAGCCTTAGCCTAGGCGGGGGTTTCAGCTTCTGATACCAGTCAGGGCGGTTCCCAACATCTATTATGTAATTTTAAAGCATTTTTATATATTTTATCATTATTAATATATTATATAAAATGCAAATATTTGTCCCAGTTTGTCATATTTTGCTTAGGTAATTTTGACATGTATAAGCATTTTAAAACTTGTTCAGCCAACTTTGGGTTTTCCATTAACACTTTGGAAGTAAGACACAGGGAATTTCTCATCTCTAAGGATATAAAGAAAATAAACCACTTTTTTAAATTATATTTTTGATTATGCATTTACAGTTGTCCCAATTTTTCCCTTGATGCCCTGCCACCCAGCACCCCAAAGTCCCTCAGGCATTCCCCACACCTTTGTTCATGTTTATTGATTGTGCACATAAGATTTTTGGCTGTTTCCATATTTCTACTATACTTTACATCTCCTTGACTATTCTGTAACAACCAATTTGTACTTCAAAAACTGTTTCACATTTTCATACCTTCCTCCAGAGCCTCTTTCCCTCTGGCAACAATCAAAATGTTCTCTATATCTATGCTTCTGTTTCTGTTCTGCTTGTTGGCTTAGTTTGTTTTTTAGATTCAGTTGTGGATAGATATGTATATATTACATTTTACTGTTCATAGTTTGAAACTTTTTGAAAGAATAAGTTCCTTTAACATTTCATATACTGATGGCTTGATGATTATGCAATCCTTTAAATTTTTCTTGTCTGTCAAGCTCTTTATCTGCCCTTCAATTCTAAATGATAGCTTTGCTCGGTAGAATAGTCTTGGCTGTAGGTCCCTGCTTTTCATGACTGAATATTTCTTGCCAATCTCTCCAAGCCTGTAAAGTTTCTTTTGAGATTCAGCTGACAGTATTATGGGAGTTCCCTTGTAGACAACTAACTTCTTTTCTCTTACTACTTCTAAGATTCTCTCTTCGTCTTTAACCTTTGGCATTTAATTATAATGTGTCATGATGTGGTCCTCTTTGCATCCATCTTGTTTGGGATACTCTGTGCTTTCTGGACTTGTATATCTATTTCCTTCACCAAATTAGGGAAATGTTCTTTCATTATTGCTTCAAATAGGTTTCCAATTTCTTGTTCTTTCTCTTCTCTTTCTGGCACCCCTATGATGCAAATGTTGGAGTGCTTGAAGTTGTCTCAGAGGTTCGTTACACTATCGTCATTTTTTTGGACTCTTATTCTTGCTGATCTGATTCTTTTTTTTTTTTGCTTCCTTATACTCTGTTCACCCTATTTTTGATTCCCTATAAGTTGTTCTTTATTTCAATTAGTGTATCATTTGTTTCTGATTGGATCTTTTTTATGCTGTTGAGGTTCTCACTGATTTCCTTATCATCCTTATAACCAGCATATCAAATGCTACATCTGATAGATTGCTTATCTCCATTTTTGCTTAGTTCTTTTTCTGGAGTTTTATTCTGTTCTTTCATTTGGGACATGTTTATTTTTCTCCTCACTTTCATAGACTCCTGTGTTTGTTTGTTTATGTGTTTGTTTGTTGTATTAGGTAGAGCTACTATAACTCCCTGTCTTGGTTTCATGGCCTAATGTAATGTAGTAGCTGTCCTAGAGGGCCCAGTGGCACAGCCTCCTCTATCATCCAAGCTGAGTGCTTGAGGTGTGCCCTCCAGGTAGGCTGACTAAACCCTTCTCTTATAGTTGAGCCTTGATTGCTGTTGACAGGTCAATGGGAGGGATTTACCCAGGCCAATCAACTGCAAGGACTGGTTGTGACCACTGACCAACAACCTTTGCCCTCTCTGGGGGATCAGCTGTGCTGGGGCTACTTACAGCATAGGACTTACTTCAGCAGGTCTGTGGAGCCCACTGAATCTGCCCATTAAGTGTGTCGTCATGGAGGTGGTTGGATGGTGGTGCTCCAGTATGGTCTGTAGCTGTTCACTGAATGTGCTGGTTCTGGGGTATCAAAGCAGGTGCAAATGAAAGTCAGCCACTGCCTATGTTCTATCTGGGGCAACTTAACATAAGCTATAAAGTGATCTGCAGATGGCTGCTACTTGTGCTGGGTTTTGAGGTGCCCAAGTGTGGCCAGGCTTTGACCCAAGGCCAGCTGCTGCTAGTGCTTGGTCTGTAACCACTTATGAGAAATACAGGGGCTTGCTGAGGCCAGCTTCTGATTGTTTGAGAAGATTTAGGAATATCTAAAGCACAAGCCAAGACAAACCATTGGTGTGGAAAAGCCACTGTTATCAGTTTGTGTTGGCCCTGTAAGTTAGGTGGGGTGGAGCCTAAAGGAATCACCAGCGTGGAGAAAACAGTGTGAGCCAGGTTGATGGAGTCTCAGATATGGTGGCTGCCACTCTATGGCTCTATGGGGAAAGGACTCAGAAAAAGAATAATGGACTCTTCTAGCAATTATGCCTAGGGGAAAGCTATCTCCCAGCTCCTTCCTTGATGCCAGACACTTCGATTCCTCCCATATGCCTTAGCACCTTTCAAGCTACTGCTTTGTGCTGAAGCTCAGAGGGAGTTAGTCTGAGTGAGTCTGTGCATTTGCCATTTAAATGGAAATGCTTGAGAATCCAAAAGTTTTTTCCACTCATTCAATCCCCACTGTTTACACAGCCCAATGTTATAGGACTTATCTTCCTGGTACTGAAACCCTGAGCTAGAGGCCCTGGTGTGGGGCTTGGACCCCTTGCTCCTGAGATATCCCTCCCAATTGTTATTTACTAGATGTGGGTGTGGGACCAGCTCATTCCACCCCTCCTACCAGTCTGGATGGATGTGGTTTCCTCTTTAATTGTATAGTTGTGGGACTTCTATTCAGCTTGATTTTTGATGGTTCTGAGTGATGGTTGTTCTGTAGTTTTGTTGTAATTTTGGTGTGGTTGTGTGAGAAGGTGAGGTGTGTTTACTGAGGCCAGTATCTGGAGAACCTTCTATTTCTTTAATACTTGAATAAGTTTAGCTTTATTTTATATATTTTATTTGTTGGGTATTTATTTTGTTATGTAACATGAGAGTAGTTTATGATACTTCAGTTTTTAATTTGGTATCCAGTTATTCCTATACCATGTTTAAAAGTTTATCTTCTATACTGATCTGAAAAATCACACTTATCATTTGTTATATCTTTTAAGCCAATGCTTCTTTCAGTTTTTAAGTAATATCAAAGATGTAAAATGAGTTGAGAACTGTTCTCTATTTTATGCAAGATATGTGCACAATTTGTTTTTTTTTTTCCTTATATGTTTGGCTAAATCCACTCATGAATTACAGCCATCTTTGCCTGTAATTTTACTTGTAAGAAGGCGTTTAACTATTATTTCAATTTTTATAGTTAATACAGAGCTATCCAGGTTGTTTACTTTTTTCTGAGTGGGCTCTCACAGTTCTTATATTTCTTTAAAGATAAAATGCTTTGACTTTTAAAACACCTGATGCCTGCCAACCAGATCATTGGGTTATGTGAACTACTTTCTTTATAATTAAATTTACTGGGGTGACATTGGTTAACACAACCATATAGATTTCAAGTGTACACGTCCATGGTATATCATCTGTATATTGCATTTTGTTCCCATCATCAAATCTTCTTTCATTCTTATCTTTCAAGGAATTTTTTATTTCATCTCAAATGACAATATTTGGCATGAAGTTATTTGTAATATACTTAATTATTTTAATTTCTGAAGAAACTTTTTAAGACTAGCTTTTTTTTAAGGCTAGCCATTTCTAGCCTTTGTATTTGTTGCTAAAAATTAATATTCATTTTTAACGAACAAAATTTGATAATATAAATTTTCTCTACTGTTTGCATCTTTTCTATAGTGTTGCTTTTGCTCTTATAATTGTTTTTTTTATTTATTTTGGGTTTATATTGCTCTTTTTTTCTATATCTTTTTGGAGGCATTTAAATATACAAAATATCCAATAATTACCACAGTCTATTTTTTTTAGTTTACCCTAATCTTTTGATTTAATGAATTCTATTGATAGATTTTCAAGTGTACTGGTTCTTTTTCATGTTCTCTCCATTCTACTATTAAGTTCATCTAGTGATTTCATTTCATATGTTTATTTTTATTCTAACATTACCTTTTATTTTGTTTTTATGTTGTCTGTATCTTTGATGAAATATCCTATTTTCATTCCTATGAGTACATTTTTATTTACCCCACAAACATAATTACATAGCTGCTTTACCATCCTAATGTGATCATTCTAGCCTCTGAGCCATCCAGGTTGGTATCTACTGAGTATCTTTTACTTTGGAATTTAGCCACATTCTTTGCCTTCCTATACCTAACAATTTTGGATTACATTCTGGAAATTGTGAGTGCTATTCTGTGTAGAGTCAATGTTTTGTTCTATATTTTTCTGAAGATCATTTATACTTTTGATTTTAGTAGGAAATTTTCTTGTTCAAACTCAGATTGCAGACTGCCTTCCCTGCAGTGCATAATGACTCATATTTTCTTATCTTGTAATTTTTAGTTGTAAGTTACTTTAATTCTGCTCACCATTCCTCACTCCATCTTTAGTGGTTTAGTAGTCAGTCAGGATCTTGAATTGAGTTTATGAACTAAATTAATGGTTTTCATCCTGGGTGTCTCCATTTAAGCCCTTATTCTTCAGCAGCCTTGTTATCCCAGTAGTCCTCCTGGTTCCTTTAACCAGAAGTCATTGTAGCCTGTCTCCTCTGAATCTGCCAAAGGGTAAACCACCAAGAAAATAAGGATCTACTATATACTGATAATTCTCTCCAAGTTTTGCCTCATTTCTAGAAATGTTAGTGACAATATGGACTCTTAGTTCTTGACTTTGTACAGAAAGGTTTCATAACACAAATCCAAGCAATTGAGAGTGTACTTATTAATGCTAGGAACAGTGAATAAAATAAAAGGGCTTAAGAAAGAAGCAGGATCATAGCAACATGAGTGAGCCTAAATGAAAGTCTCTTAGCCCTTTTGAAACATGAGGAAGAGTTGAGTCTAGACAAAGCTGCCTTGACCCTCTAGAAAGAAAGTCAGAGGCAGAAGAAATGAGCCATGCTGGGCTGCATGGACTCAGGAAAAAAGTTACAGAGGCAAAAAAAAAAGGGGGGGTTCTTGGAGAAAGTAAACAAAACTACTCACCTTAGGAAAGAAGGGGGGCAATGTGCAGGATGAGCTCTAAAGAGTAATGGCATGCATTGGGTCCTTTGTCTTACGGGTATTTATTTGTTTCCTAAAAACAGGAATTCTAGGAGAGGTTTCAGGGGAGGATCTCAATAGAATATTCATCATCTTTCCAGGCGTGTCATTTCAAGGTCATGGGCTCTACTGATTGATCAGTATTAGAACAAAAGGTTGTTAGCCACTGCATCTGGTCCTGATGTCAGCCATGGCATGACTGTCTCTAGTTTTGCTGCTTTTCTAGGTGTGGAGCTGAAACACAATAGAGGCCTAGATGTTATCTTTCATTTGACCAATGCTTTGTCTATGTGGTCAACAGACTCCAGGCTTTGTTCCTAAGATTACTTGATACTGATATGAACCTCGTTGCCCTGTGAGAGCTTAATGCTTATGGGAATGTTCATGCAAGGGAAAAGGAGGCAGATGAGGCAGGGTGCTGGAGGACGCCTGTGTGAATCAGCTACCTGTCTCAGTTACTTCATTCTATTTACTGAGGAATTTTCCTAGAGTTTCACTATTGTGCCTCAGAAATCTCCTGCTTTGTTCAATCTCCAAAACCCTTAGCTAGTTGCTTTTTATATTTTTTCCAGCATTCATGGCTGTTATTTGGGTGAAGATAAGTTTTTTAGCAGCTCACTTCTTCTGCTAGAAATATAAACTTTATATTCAATAATATTTTAGTAATGAAATACATTTTCCTCACATGTATAGTACAAATTTTAATAAATTTTATCAGATTCGTTAACATACATATATTTTTTTAAAAACACAATAAAATCGTGTTTTCTTAATTTCAATATATGTATTAAGATGCACAGGACTGAGTTGCTCAGGTAATCTATTTTTGTACACCATTGGGGAAACAGTTTCTGCTTGATTGCCTCTAAAGTGAGGTTTCTTCACATTTAATTATCATAAGAGTAGGCCACTTATAACATTAATCTACCAAGATGAATTTCTAATTTGTAAGAGATGGCAACTTTGAAGTTGACTTTTCTTTTATATCAGTGAGATTGCAGCTGTAGATGAAGTGTGAATGGCATATTATGCAAAATAAAAGTTTAATTATGAGGGAAAACCATAGTTGAATATTTCTGTTTGATCAATAATCTATAGCAGATACCATTAAACTTGAAATTACACAAATTTTAACTGTTGTTGAAAAATTGCTACAATTTAAGTGACACCAATCTGAGTCTCCTTCTCCCATTCTCTGATTATAGGCTAAGCTTGTAGTCACTTGGATGTGAAGGGGTCTTTTAAAATTAAGACTTAGTGCATGGAAATAAAATAAAAATATTAAGCCATTCTATTTCACATTCATTCACTTATTTATATTCTCCATGTCCTTTTTTCAGTACCTATGAGGTTAGAATATTTCTTTTTTGTACATTTTATTATTTTATGATAGAATTAGCCATTCTCACACTTCACCCCATACCATGACACATTGAAGACATGTACATCTGCTTTAAGCACCATCCTACCCTGCCTGTAAATTGTCATCTTGCCTTACAAATATAGGATACATTTAAAAATATGTCATTGCAGTTTATATATATATATATGTGTTTTTCCACATTTTTAATTGTTTTTGAAGTACAGTTGTCTCCATTTCCCCCCATTACTTCCCCAACCCCAGCCATTCCCACTTCCCTCCCTTGATCCTACACCCTTTTGATTTTGTCCATGGCTTCCTGAAAACTGTTCCTTCTTTTTCCCCATTATCCTCTTCCACCTCCCCTCTGGTTACTGTCAGTTTGTTCATGATTTCAATGTCTCTGGTAGATCTATGTTTTTTGTGAATAACTGCATTCGCAGCTGTGGACTTCCCCAGCTAGAGCCCCTTAGGCTGACAACAATGCATTCTCTGTGAGAGCCAAGGAGAACGGCTTCCCCTTGTACTGGCTTCCATAAGCTCTCAGACTCCAGCAGCACAGGAAATCTCATCCCTTTGTATAATGTCAGTAAAAATAGGGGAAAATAAAACAAAAAATTACATCCAAGATGACTGTCATTACTAATTAAAGAAAATAGGCGATGTACATGGTAGAGAAATATAGAAATTCCAATTAAACAGATCTGTGGTCTTGATTTCAGAACCATGGACTTGGCTACAAGAAACCTTTTCTAGGCTAATTCCAAAGATTATTGAAGGATTATATTCTATAGCCTTGGGCATCTGTGAACTCAATTGTTAGGCAAAATTGTAAAGGCTGTGAAACTTGCCTTCTGTGTCTCATCTCCTCGAATTTATTTCTGTATCTGTCTCCCATGTCCAGGTAAACCTTCACCACCACCACCCCACATTCAGTTAGTCAAATTATTCTACCCTTGCAATGTCTCACCCACCAATTTGACTCATATGTCTATGGCTAGGTAAAAACAGTATTGTCAGATTTCATAAATTTACAATGATGACTCAAACCGAAAGGAGATATTCCATCACAAGGGAAGGTTAGACTATTTCTCTATTTAGCCCAGTTACCTACTTCTTAAAAAAGAAGAGCATTCATTTATTTGAACTCTTTGAACTTAGCTGATTTTTATGGGAAGTGTTCCAACTTGCCAAAGATCATCTGAAAGTGTTCTCAAGAATTGAGCACAGAACTTGTTCAGCTAAAATTAGTTCCATGTAAAATACTATGTATTTCATTTTTCTCATTATCTGGACTTCAGAATGGTTTAACATTCCTATTACTCTTATAACAGCAGCAATATAACCAACTACCTACATATAAATCAATAATTAAAAGCTATGTCTTTTTTTTCATATTAAATACTGCCATGTCTAGGATTTATCTGTAATGAAGATAAGTTACATAAATGTGTTTCTATTAAAATTGATCATGATGATAAAATTTGATCTTTTGACAGAAGTTCTATCTCATTTAAATAGGACACTATAGTAGGAAAAGAAGAAATTATTGCTTGGATTAATGAGCATTAGGTAGGGAGAGAGAAAGCCTTATTCTTAACTAGTTGGACCACACTAACTAGTTGTACAACTTTAGGCAAATCACCTCTCACGGCTTCTGTTTCTTCAATGGTGAAATTAGATTTATTTTGTATTAAATCACATTGTAGTTTTCTTTTTCCTCAAAAATGAACATTTCCATGAATAATACCCCAGAATGCAAGCAGGAATATAACAGCCTGTAGGTAAAAGTCTGCGTGTCAATGGATGGGAGGCTCTAAGCAGTGACATTTTTTTAAATCTTATTCATCTGCATATATTTTGAAGTCTCAAAGAATTATTAGACATGGTGTTTATTGGGAAGGTCTATTTCTATAGGATGGCAAGGTTATACATATGAAAATGTAATGAATGGATCAAAGAGTGCTACAAGAATATATTTTTTCCAAAGTCAACATTCATTTTAACATAATATTTTGTAAGGACCTTATAATCAAATATTCATCACATTAAATAATTTAGTCTTAGCTTCTTATTTTTGGTTATTTTTTAGTTCTGTGTCTAGTGAAAAATATTATCTCAATCTACATCTGAAAGCATATTTTCAAAGTACTTTCTGTAGTGTCTTGAATTTTGAGCCATATAGATTTTTCCCATATTTTTTCTTTCTACTATTTCATGTGAAGTTGGTGATCTTAGAAGACTGAGATTTTTATGAAAGGAAATAAGGGCCTTCCTCATAGACAAATATTTTGTGTGAGAAGGAAAAAAATGTATCTGTTTGTAAGGTGGCAATTTGTCCAGGGATCACCTATTTCACAGCTGGTCTTACACAGGCCAGATAACAGAATCTGTGGAGAAGACAGGGCTTTGCAAATTTCTCTAATATTATCTGCCAGGGGTTCATTTAGTGTCCTGAAAAAAGCCAGCTAGTCACTGGCAATTTTAAGTAATATTGTAATGTTTACACATTTACATAAATCAACCTATGGCTCACTTTTTACTCCCCTGAGAAGTTTCCAAGAGCTAGAATTATTAACTGGCTTACATGTATATAATTAAAAAGATATGGTTATTTGAAGGATCTTAATTTATATTGACACAGTACTTTCCAGAAAGTTGGTACATTTATTATTCTACCTGGAATGTTTGAGTCCTATTTCCTTTCATCTTATTCAACATTCTACATAAATTCATGTATATTTTTCCCATCTGATAGTTGAATAGATTCTAATGGGAAAAAAATAGTTTGGATTTGCATCAAAATGTTCTGGCCAAGATACAGCCTATCGTTGTCTTGTACCTTCTTCAATTGGTGACGAAGGTGCCAAATTGTTTCTGAACTGTGACTTGGAAAAGGCCCCTGAAGGAGTCCAGTCTCAATTCTGACAATGGCAGTGACCAATATAATAGATATGAAATGTTTTCTCAGCTTTCTCTGCTCTCCCCTGTGTCTGAAGAGACAGGTAAGACAGGGTGTTGGCTGTTCCTTTGTAACCTTTGGGCATAACAATAACACAACTTGGCTGGAAGAACTGGGCCTCCCTTCAGCTTTGTTTTTCCTTGGGTTTCTTGACAGCTATTAACATGTCAGCCTAACATAGAAAAGGAGAAAAAGCATCAGTTTTGCTGTGGGCAATGCTGATTTTTTTAAAGCTGCACTTTGTGTTAAATAAATCTTAGACATCTCAGAATAGTAATATTTCTTCATCAGAATTTGTATCAGTGAGCAAATTTGGTCCACTGACCAAATGGTGTGATAAACAGAGGGTTCATTTTTTTAGTAATGTAAAATATTTCTGAGGTGATTTTTGTTAGGAGGCACTTATTAAGCAACAGACTTGCAGACTATATGCTTGGTGCAGAGCCATCTATGCAAACTTAAGTATAAACCTAAAATCTTCATTCTTAAAAAAAGACAAAAAGAATATCAACAACTGAATGCTGAATAAGGACATGCCTTTATAGTAACTTGCTTTATAAAAACACAGAAGTAAATGTATTTTGGGTTGGTGGAGATAACGTTAAGTTAGGGACAAGCCATAATTATAATAAACCTCTCTTCACATTATTTTATTTCACTATAGTAGCTTAAAATCCTTCAGGATCTACAGATACCCTTTCAAATAAATTGATATTTTGTGACCTGACTGACTTTATTTTATTTTTTAAAGTATATTTTATTGATTATGCTATTACAAGTTTCCCAATCTTTGTCTTTTTATTCCCCCTCCACCCTGCACCCCCCTAACCCTCCAGCATTTCCCTCCCCTTAGTTCATGTCCATGGATTGTACATATAAGTTCTTTGAGTTCTCTGTTTCCTGTACCATTTTCTACCTGTCCCCATCTATTTAATGTCTAACAATTATGCTTCTTCTTCCCTGTACCTCTCTTCCCCTATTCTTCCTTTCCCCCTCCTACTGAAAGCCCTCCATATGATGTCCATTTCTCTGATTCTGTTTCTGTTCTAGTTGTTTGCTTAGTTTTTACTTTCATTGTTTTTCTTTCTTTTCCTTTAGGTTCATTTGTTGATAGTTGTGAGTTTGTTGTCATTTTACTGTTCATATTTGTTATCTTCTTTTTTCTTAGATAAGTCCCTTTAACATTTCATATAATAATGACTTGATGATGATGAACTACTTTAACTTGACCTTATCTGAGAAACACTTTATCTGCCCTTCCATTCTAAATGGTAGCTTTGCTGGAGAGAGTAATCTTGGATATAGGTCCTTGACTTTCATGACTTCAAATACTTCTTTCCAGCCCCTTCTTGCCTGCAAGATTTCTTTTGAGAAATCAGCTGATAGCCTCATGGACACTCCTTTGTAGGTAACTCTTTCTTTTCCTCTTGCTGCTTTTAAGATTGTCTCTTTGTTTTTAATCTTGGGTAACTTAATGATGATGTGCCTTGGCGTGTTCCTCTTTGGGTCCAACTTTGGGACTTTCTGGGCTTCCTGGACTTCCTGGAAGTCTATTTCCTTCACCAGATTGGGGAACTTTTCCTTCATTGTTTGTTGAAATAAGTTTTCAATTTCTTGTTCTTCCTCTCCTTCTGGCACCCCTATGATTCAGATGTTGGTACATTTAAAGTTGTTTCAGAGGTTCCTAAGTCTCTCTTCATTTTTTTGAATTCTTTTTTTCTTCATTCTTTTCCTGTTGGATATTTCTTTCTTTCTTTTGTTCCAAATCATTGCTTTGAGTCCTGGTTTCCTTCCTATTACTGTTGGTACTTTGAATATTTTGCTTTATTTCATTTTAGGTATCTTTCATTGTTCTTTCATTTTTTGACCAAGCTCAGTCAGTTCTGTATTTAGATTACCAGGGCTTTAAATTCTCCATCAGATAGACTGGCTATCGTTTAGGCCTCTTTTCTGAAGTGTTGCTCTGTTCTTTCACCTGGGCCCTATTTCTTTGTTTGGGGCACCTGTTAAGTTGTAAGGGATTGTGGCCTTAGATATTTACCAAGGCAGGGCAACCCTCCTTGCTGTTTTGCCATGCTGCCTGTGGGAGAGGGGCCAGAGAGGGAACAATGCAGTTCCCCTGCTCATCTCTAGCACACTTTCCAAAGAAGTCTCCTGTGAGACTGGGAGTTTCTCCCACCATGGCAACCACATAGTCCACAGTCAACTTTGAGTCTTAGATTCCCTTTAAGTCAGCCCCGCCCACAGAGTATGCTGCCTCATCTTGGGTTCTCTTCATCCGCCGCCTTACCAGTCTGGTTGTTCTGTTTGACTGTTTCTTTAATTCCATGGTTGTTGGAGTTCCTTGTAGTTTGATTTTCTGGTGCTTCATGTTGTTTATTGATTTTAGATTGTTTGTTATCCTCCTTTTGGTTGTGAGGAAGCAAAGAGTTTCTAACCTATGCCTCCATCTTGACTGGAAATTGACTATTTTTTAATAAAATGCAGTGATAATAGCTGATTCTCAAGATTGTCTTCCTGACAAGGTTGCCTGGAACTCTGTTTTCTGAATCAGTCAATTCTGGTGTTCCCTCAGTGTCTCTCAGGAACTTCAGTGTCTTGGCATCAGACTTAGCACAATATATATTATATAAAGAACTGTCCTACTTCTGATTTAAAATTAAACTGCCTAAATGCAATTCTGACACCTGTCATTTCTTCTTTGACCATAGAAGAACTTTCTTAACCTAGACCACTTGCCCTCTTAATGCAACATAACACTCCCTGAGCCCGAATTGGCCACCATAGCTCTGTTCTGTCTAGGTAATTGCTATCATGATTCACAGCTGCTTTCTGTTTCCTTCAAGGAAATGTCACTCAGATTTAGGCTACCTAATTCACCTTGAATACCATCACCTAAATCCAAGCCTTTTTCATTCCATGACTCTACATCTGACAGAGACTCTTAAATATCATCCCACTCTGTCCCAATGTGCTAATATCAATATTATTGCCCAAGTTTTCCATCAGGTCAGTTTTTGAAAACAATGACTAAGCATCTCCTTCTTATCACAATTTTCAAAATTTTATGAGACTGTTACAGTCAGTTAAAATCTGAAAGTCTTCTATTTCATCTAATATTCTTACCACAAGGATTTTAGGAAACATTAATTGCACAAGCAATTATGATACATTCTATTGTATCTAATTCTACTTTTTAAAATGTTTGTTGTAATTTAATAAGTGACTTGATGAGCCACTAATTTTTATAACATTGCTTAAAGGTGAATTCTAGAGAGATTTTCTTGATCTTACAAGAGAATATGAGGATGAACAAATGATAATAAAATAAGAGAAAAATAATCACCGGTATTCACCTACTATTCATGATTAGTTCATAAATATACTTTTGGAAAATAAACAGAATTTGGGATTCTCTTTTTTTGGGCAGATAACAGTTAAAAGACATTAATTGGGTGTAATCACTGTTGGAGATCCCAAATATGTTATATCAGTTAATACTAGTAAGAGACACACTAATTGCATTGTTTCTGCCATTTTGATGCTTAGAAGAGGACACATTTTTTGAGCAGGAATATCAAAATGTTTTTATTACCCCATGTGGTCTCTCTGAATGTAGAAGATAAAAGTTTATGTGAAAATCATTGCTTCTGTAATAAATTTTATTTTATAAGATAGCCAAATCCTCATTTATTGCTCACTCCTGAAATCTTAAACACTTACATTATTTTAAATACTGCATTTAACTGTATAGTATATGTTTCAGTATTTACAAACATATTGAGGTATAATAAATAGATTTTGTTTGCACCTAAGTAACTTTCTGATGAACTTCTCCAGTGATGTTTCCAAACCAGAGCAGTCCAAACCTTTTATATATTTAAATTGTGTAACCTGGGAGAAAAAAAATAAGAAGAGGTAGAGGAAAGAGACGAGAAGAGAAAAGATGAAAAGAAAGAGGAAAGAAGGAAGAGAGGGGAAAAAAGAAAGAAAATATGTTTCAATATCACAGCACACAAGCAAAATTTTGGCTCTCCTATGTTAAAATTATTTCACTATTACACATCCAAAGGTAAGCATACTAGGTCCTAACTGATGGGCGGTGCAAGACACCTGTGAAAGTAAACAAATAGATAAAAATCTGCATATACCATCCTTTCACACATGCTCCATTTCCCAGAATAAAATCCCACTTTTTATTTCTTTCCTGAATGCATTTATAGAAACTGAAGTTGGCATGTATATAATTGAAAATTATTTTAAAATACATAATTTTGGATTTATAATTTCTTAAACCCCTCTTTATTGCCAAGAATCTTCATAAGTGTTAGAGGATTTGTAATACATTTTTGACTCTCACCTTGTGCCTACATTTTCTTCTTAGTCATTCTTTGCTTCTAGAAAATAGGTTATGTATTATTTGGTTTGTTTTTTATTAATGCATGGTTTTTAGGAAGATCTTTGCCCATCAGGATAATTAAGTTGGACTGTCACTGAGGTCATACAAAATTCATTGACTTGATGACACTGCATAGTAACTGAATAACCTTCTAAACTGTGAGTTATTTTTCTCTTGCTTTAACCAAGAGCCTTTATTCCAGTATTCTTAGGTTTTTATTTTTTTCCTTTGGTAAATATTTTCTTAGTTTTACAAAAAGTTCTAGGTATTCTCATTCTGATTCTGTCCATTCTAAGCTAAAGAGAAGTATATTTCCTCTCAAATTTAAATAAAGGAGTTAACATTTGATCTTTCTCTTTAACCTCAGTATGGATTGAACTTTGAATGAGAGAAATGAAAAGGAGGAGAGAAAAAGCCAACAGATAAGCAAAGTTCCTATCTACTGCCAAATTATGACATATTCCAGCCAAGATTATTCCCATTGTGTGATCAAAGAAAGTAAATTTACCAATGTAAATTAGTTTAGGAAAAGAAACTTGTATCTTGTTTTTAAAACTGAAGCTCAAGCACTATTTATAGGTTACCTACATTGTGATGATAAAATCAACTTTTCTTTCATTTTAAAAATAACACTGTGAATAAAAATTATTATGCATATTATGCAGAATCAGAAACTAAGCTCTGATAGGTTAAATTTTATTAAAAATCACACAGAGATTCAAACCAGATCTCAAGACATCACATTGAATGCCTTTGCTATTTTATAGGAGGTCTGTCCAGAAGGTATCCAGCCATGTAATATGAAATTGAAACATTTATTGAAGAAGATACAGGATAAAAGAAATATTGTACATGGGACAATAATGCTTTTCAAAGGCAATAGTGCCCTTCAAAGTAGGCATCTTGGAACCTCACACAGTTCTCCCAGTCACCATCAGTTGCCCCATGTATTTTCCTGAATCTCATCAATGGTCTGAAATCTCTTCCATCAAAGGTGATTTTAGTTTGGGGAAAAGTCAGAAGTCACAGGGTGACAAATCTGGGCTATAGGGAAGCTGAGTCACCTGGGTGATTTGATGTTTCACCAAAAATCTCTGTAGAAGTGATACATGACCAGGCACATTGTCATGATGGAGATGCCAATCACCACTTGCCCATAGTGATGGCCTTCTGAATCATCCAAATAATTGCATCCATGTAGTTTTTGTGGAGGAATGTTCAAGCTTACTGCAAAATTTGAAGCAGATTTGTTGCTCTACTTGCTCAGTCATTTTGAATGCATTGATTACACAGTACACATGCTCACTCAACAGCATCTACCATACCCACTGACTAGTGCATTAAAGTCATCATTATTCATGCATGTTCATTCCATTCCACTCCCCGTGGCTTCCAGGTTGCGTTGATGCCACACAAACAGTTCTCATTGTATGAACAACGGCTGGACTTTTTAAGGACAGACCTCACTGTATATCATTCGATGATGTGATTTTTGGTATAGAGTTGTTGGTAATATGAAGCTTTCTGGCTAAAATTAAAATTGACAAGTAATAAAAGTGAACTTATTTCTAATTCAAAAGTTTATTAATCATTTTAAATTATGTACCTATGTATGTTCATTCACAAAACTAAAATTTTATTGTCTAACAAAGAATTGTTGAGTAGAGTTTATTTTAATCACTGATAACAATTTTAGATGAAATCTTAACTTGTGAAAGAAGAAAATACTTTTTTCAGATTCCACAAAGTAAACTGAAACATCAGACATTCACATCTCAATATGTGCTTTTAACTTTTTTATTTTTAAAAACTATAAAAACAGAATATAATTAATAATTAAAAGAAGTTTTCATTAACATCTCAAGCATTATTTTTTTCACCTTTTCATTGTTTACTAGCCTTTTAGGGTTTCTCTTTTTTAAAAAAAAATTTTTGTTGTTGTTTAAATACAGTTGTTTCCATTTTCCAAGCATTATTTTATCTAAAAACTAGATTCATGTAAAGAGGAACAACAACAAACAAACCCCAGAGCTACTAGAAGGAAGGAAACAATGAGGATTAGAGCAAAATTAAATGACATAGAGACTAAACGAACAATTCAAAAGATTCAAGAGCTGGTTCTTTGTAAAGTTAAAATCAGCAAGCCTTTAACCGGACTCATAAAGATAAAAGAGAGAAAACTCAAATAAAAGAAGAAATGAAAGAGAAATTGTAACTGAGAACATAGAAATACAATGATTGTAAGACATTACTATAAACAACTATTTGCCAAGAAATTTGAAAACCTGGGTGAAATAGACAATTTTTTTAGAAACATATAATCTCCCAAATCCAAATCAAGAAGAAACAAAAAGCTGGAACAGACCAATAACAATTAGTGAAATTGAAGCAGTATCAAAAAACTCCCAGCACACGAAAGTGCTAGACCAAACAGCTTCACAGGTGAATTTTACTAAACATTTAGTGAAGAACTAACCTCTAACCCTCTCAAACTATTCCAAAAAACTCAAGAAGAGGGAATACTCCAAAACTCTTTTCATGAGGCCAGTATTGTCCTAATTCCAAAACCAGGTAAAAACACAACAAAGAAAGAGAACTGTAGGCCAATATCACTGATGAACATTGATACTGAAATACTCACTAAATATTGGCAATCCAGATCCAGCAATACATTATAAAAATCATACACTATGATCAAATGAGATACATCCCAGGGATACAAGGATAGTGCAATATTCACAAATCAATAAATGTAATACACTACATAAACAAAATGAAACTTAAAATCATATTACCTTATCCATAGAATCTGAAAAAGCATTTGATAAAGCCCAGTATCCATTTATGGTAAGAATGCTAAAAAAAGTGGGGATGGGGGGTGCTATAGCTCAACATAATAAAGGTCGTATACACCAAACCTACAGCCAACATCAAATGAAAAGTTTTCCCTCTAAAATCAGGAGCAACACAAGCATGTCTGCTTTCACCACTTTTGTTCAACATAGTTGGAATTTCTAGCCCCAGCAATCAGATAAGTAAAAGAAATTGAAGAAAGAAATTACAAGATAAATTTCCATTACAAATAAATTACAAATAAATTTCCATTTATTTAAAGATACAAATAAATGGAAACATGACCATGTTCATCGATTGGAAGAATCGCCATCATTAAAATGTCCATACGATCCAAAGCAGTCTATATTTTCAGTGCAATCCCTATGAAAATACCAATGATATATTTCACAGATTTGGAACAAATATTTCAACAATTTATATGAAACCAAAAATGACCAGAAATAGCCTCAGAGTTCTTGAGAAAAGAACAAAGTAGGAGTGCTCACAGTAACTTATATCAAACTATATTACAAGGCCACTATAATCAAAACAGTCTGGTACTGGCATACGAATGAACACATAGATCAGTGGAACAGAATAGAGAGCCCAGAAATAAACCAATGTCTCTTTGGCCAATTAATATTTGACAATGGGGGCATGAACATACAATGGAGTAAAAAGAGCCTCCTCAAAAATGGGGCTGGGAGATCTGGAATGGTACATGAAAAAAATGAATTTAGACCACCAGTTTATACTATGCACCAGAATAAACTCAAAATGGATAAAAGACTTACACATAAAAATCTTGGAGGAAAACTTAGGCAGTAAAATTTCAGATATCCCATGCAGTAATATTTTTGCCAATACATCCTATAGGGCAAAAGAAATAGAGTAAAAAACAAACAAATAGGACTATATCAAATTAAAAAGCTTTTCCACGGCTTAAGAATACCTCATCAAAATGAAAAGGAAACCAGCTGTATGGGAAAATGGATTTGCCAATGGTACCTTGAACAAGGGTTTGATCTCCAAAATATATAAAAAAACTCATAGAACTCAATGCCAGGAAAACAAACAATCCAGTTAAAAAATGGGCAAAGGACCTGAACAAACATTTTAATAAGGTGGGCATACAGAGGGCCCAGAGACATATGAAAGGATGCTCAGCATCACTAGCCCTCAGAGAGATGCAAATTAAAACCACAGTGAGATACCACTTCACACTGGTCAGAATGGCCATCAGAAACAAATCAATGAACAAGTGTTGGAGAGGATGTGGAGAAAAGGAAACCCTTATGCACTATTGGTGGGAATGCAGAGTGGTGCAACCACTGTGGAAAACAGGATGGGATTTCCTTAAAAAACTAAAAATGCAACTTCTTTAGACCCAATTATTCCAATGCTGGGATTATACCCTAAGAGCCCTGAAACACCAATTCAAAAGAACCTATGCACCCCAATGTTCATAGCAGTGTTATTTACAATAGCCAAGTGCTGGAAACAGCCCAAGTGATAATCAGCAAATGAGTGGATCAAAAAACTGTGGTACATTTACATAATGGAATACAATGCAGCAGAAAGAAAGAGGAGCTTTTACCTTTTGCCACAACATGGATAGAACTGGAGAGGATTATAGTAAGTGAAATAAGCCAGGCAGCAAAAGACAAATACCATATGATCTCACCTCTAACAGGAAGCTAATGTACAAAACAAAGAAAAAAATAGAACCAGAGGCATGGAAACAAATTGACAAGGACCATAGGGAAGGTGGGAGGCAGGTAAGGGAAAAAAGAAGGGGCAGGGTCTAATTAAAGAACAAGTATAAATGACCTATGAACATGGGCAACAGGGCGGGAATTAGCTCTGTGAGTAGGGGGTAGTCTGGGCTGCAGAGAGCAAAGGGGAGAAATTGGAACAACTATAATAGAATAATAATAATAAAATATTTTTGTAAGGTATAAGGTCTTTGTCTAGATTCCTTTTTATTTCCAATTTATAAGCTATCATTTATTAAAAAAACGTTTTTTCATTGAATTGCCTTTGTTTTTGTCAAAAATCAGTTGAATATATTTTAGTGTATCTGTTCCTGGACCCACTATAGTTTCATTTATCTATGTGCTTTTTTTCACATTATTTTGCTTTGGGGAAAAGTGTCTAGTCTGTTAACATTAAATGTAATGTTTTTTGTAGATGGTGTTTATCAAGCTGAAAATGCTCCCCTCTATTTATAGTTTGCTGAGAGTTTTTATCATGAGTGGATGTAGGATTTTGTCAAATGCTTTTTCTGCATTGGTTGATATGGTATGTGACTTTTCCTCTTTGACCTGTCGATGTTCTAGATTATACTGATTGATTTCTTAAAATGTTGACCCAGATTTCCAAAATGGAATAGATTCCACTTGGTTGTGGTTTATAAAAAATTAAAAGTAGACTCAAGTTGAAACTGTGAGTGTAGAAGACAGAACCTTGCTAAACCAAAAACACTTTTAAAAATATAAATAAGCTAATACTTGTACTTACCTCTCTCTTTTTTTTTTTTTTGGTCTACTTCATCCTGTGTAACTTGTCACTACACACTGATTAATTTCCTTTGAATTGTTTCTCTCACTATCCTCTTGAGAGTTGAAATGCTGAATCTGGCAGCACATCCACAGACACTTATAAACCCTTGAAACTCAGAGGCTGAAGGATTCTCAACCTCTCAAATAGCAAAGGACTTTGAGTTCAATTGAGCCCAGAATTTCTGAAGGGATTCTCCTCCAGTAGAGAGGAGTGGTGGTTCATCTGTTTGTTCACTCATTCCTGCTCTACAGATGCCATTAAAAAGTTAAAAATGTAGGATGCGAATGCCAGTGCTGATTTCCTGAGCTGTTTCTCAAGGAGGTTTCACTTGCCTGGTGAGACGGATATAAGTGCTTCCACAATAAAAATAAGATCTCTGTTCTTATTTTATAAATCCATAAAAATCTTTGTTCTTTACTACTTTGGGAGATAAGAAGTGGTGAAAAGCATATCAGGCAAAAAAGAAGAGAAAGATTGAGAGCTTTTAATGTCCCTTCTCTGCCTCAGTTAGAACTGGTCCAATGCAATTCAGTGCCCTTGACCATCTCAGGCTGGGAGAGCTCTTAAGTTGTCTGTGACTCCAAACTATCTAAAAGTGAGAAATAAAATAGGTATAAGAAGGAAAACCAAGGATTCACTGAAAATATTTTAATAAAAGAACCCTAAAGGCCAAAGTTGATTAATGAAATGATACACTCTTATGGTTTTACCATCTTGTTAATGATTTGGATACTAATGTCAAAGAAGGTATGCCTATGCTTGGTGATGATATACTGATGGGACACTTGGCCAACATATTTGAAGAAATACAAATAATTCATATGTATCTCAATAGTGTAAGAAATTAAATATTTTCTCACAGGATGAAAATGAATGTGGATAGAAGCTCACATTTAGTAAACACACACGAATGAAAACAAACATATTTACACAAATATATGGGGAGAAATGCTATTTAACAACTGTTTATCTGAAAAAAAGGTACATAAACATTTTTAGCACAACATGAGCCAGATAGCATGATGTGACTGTTGAAAACATTCTCAAGTCATTTTAGGTAGCATGTTTAGAAGCAATGTATAAAAGTAAAAGCAAATAGTGCTTCCATTACATTCTACCCTTTTTACATCCTTTAATATTTATTAGAACTTAATATTACCAACTAATTTCTTCTTTATTTTATATCTTTCCACTAGCTTGTAAACTCCACATCACACCTGTTTTATTCAGTAACACATGTTCATCTTATGCCTAGTATAGTACATGGCCCAAGGTAGATCTTCAAAGTATCTGATACATGGTATCTGAAGTGCATTCAGTGGGTGTAATAAAGAAAGTTGGAGCCCTGGTTGGTAAATCATGTATGGAAGCCCAGGATAAGGGCCCAGAATCAATATATAGAATTCTTGCAGAGACTAATTAAATTTGGAATATTTTATTATAAGTACTTAAAATCTTAATGATATTCCAAATAGAGTGGTCTGGTGGATTAGAAACACATTTGTATATCTGGTCTGGAATATAATTCAGCTGAGGGCACCATTGCTTATTAAACAGAAAAGTAATAGCTAAAGTTTTTGTTCTGCATGATGAGAGATCTCCAACTTTTTTCTTCTACTGTGATCCAAAAATCCTAGTCGTACTCTCTCAAGAAGGAATTTGGAAATCTCTCATCTAGAAAAGGAGAAAAGATACACAAATATCTCCACATAGTCATCCTAAATAAAAAGACTATATCAGGTTACTGTACAGTAAGGATCATCATTCCTCAAACTACATGTGCAATAAGAATTTCTAATCAGCCTTTAGTGTCCCTTTATTGATTCAGCAATGATGAGATATAAACATATAAATAAACACACACACAAACAAGCAAGCAAGCAAACACTTACAGAATGCCAGAGCCTAATGTAACATTGAAAAACCATCTGGGGGCTTCCAGCCAAGAAGGAGGCTTAGGTAGATATGCTTTGCTTCCTTGCACAACCAAAACAAGGATAGCAACCTATTTAAAAACAAAAACAACCAGAACTTCCAGAAAATCAAATAGTACAGAAGTCCAACAACCAAGGAGTTAAAGAAGAACATTCATCCACATCAGTAGGAGGGGCAGAGAGAGGTAGTCAGGTTGGCTAGGATACACAGAAAGACAGCAGCTGGTGGAAGACTTATCTCACATTCATGTGCAGATAAGCTAGGAGGAACCACTGGGGAGGAAGACAGACTGCACAATCCAGGTTTCCAGTGCAGGGAAATAAAACCTCACAATCTCTGTTCCTGAAAACCTGTGGGTTGCAGCAGTGGGAGAAACCCCTAGCCTCACAAGTGAGTCTTTTGGAGAGGCCAATGGGATCCTTGAATGTATACAAGCCCAGCCACATGGGAATCAGACCTGAAATGTCACAATTTGCTTTTTGGAAATAGGGGAAGTGACTGCAAGTTGGGTGAGATCCAAACAAGTGACATTGTTCCCTCTCTGACCCCTCCCACACATACAGCACCAAATCAAAGCTCCAGATCAAAGCTCCAGAAAAAGAACTAAGTGATGAGAAGATAGCCTTCCTATCAGATGCAGAGTTAAAAAAGCTGGTAATCAGGATGCTCAGAGAAATGATTGAGTATGGTCGCAAAATAAAGGAAGAAGTGAATCTATAGAAAGTGAAATAAAGAAAAATATACAGGGAACAAACAGTGAAGGGAAGGAAACCAAGACTCATATTAATGGTTTGGAAGTAAAAGAAGAAATAAACATTCAACAAGAACAGAATGAAGAAATAAGAATTAAAAAAAAGGAGAGACTTAGGAACCTCTGGGACAACTTTAAGTATTTCAACATCCAAATCATAGGGGTGCCAGAAAGAGAAGTGGGAGAGCAAGAAATTGAAAACTTACTTGAAAAAATAATGAAGGAAAACTTCCCCAATCTGGTAAAAGAACTAGACATACAAGTCCGGGAAGCTCAGAGAGACCCAAAGAAGTTAGATCCAAGGAGAAACACATCAAGATGCATCATAATTATATTACCCAAGATTAAAAATAAGGAGAGAATCTTAAAAGCAGCAAGAGAAAAGGAGACAGTTACCTACAAAGAAGTGCCATAAGATTATCAGCTAATTGCTCAAAAGAAATCTTACAAGCAAGAAGGGGCTGGAAAGAAGTATTCCAACTCATGAAAGGAAAGGACCTACATCCAAGATTACTCTATTCAGCAAAGCTATAATTTAGAATGGAAGGGCAGATAAAGTGCTTCCCAGATAAGGTCCAGTTAAAGGAGTTCATCATCACCCAGACCTTATTATATGAAATGTGAAAGGGACTTGTCTAAGAAAAAGAAGATCAAAACTGAACAGTAAAATGATGACAAACTATCAACAACTGAACCTAAAAACAAAAACAAACTAAGCAACTATCAACAACTGAACCTAAAAACAAAAACAAACTAAGCAAACAACTAGAACAGGAATAGAATGACAGAAATGGAGATCACATGGAGGGTTTTCAGTAGGGAGGGTAAAAGGAAGGACAGGGAGAAAAAGGTACAGGGAAGAAGAAGCATAATGGTAGGCACAAAATAGACTTAGGAAGGTTAAGAATAGTATAGGAAATGGAGAAGCCAAAGAATTTATATGTATAATCAATGGCATGAACTAAGGGGGTGGTGCTGGAGCAGGGAGGATGCAGGGCAGAGGGGGATAAAGGAGAGAAAAAATGGGACAACTGTAAAAGCATAATCAATAAAATATACTTGGAAAAAGAAAATCCATGTGGGGAGTATGGACATAAATTGAGGTTTTTTTACATAGAATAGTAAAATAAATTTAAAAAGCAAATTATTTACTTCAGCAAAACCAAAATTTTCTCAAGTAGTAAAATATATTTAATGGTTCAGTTTCTAGATAGTATTTATGCAGTCATTAATAGTAAAACTACTGATTATTGACTTATATTGGATAAATGGATGGGGAATCATGTGGGATGAGTTTGCAAGCTGCAGTCAATATTTATTGGATTATCAGTAGAGAATATGTGAAATTTTTAAATCAAGAAAATGTTGCATAATAGTTATCAGTTGCTACATAACCAATTATCCACAAATTTAGTAGCTTAAACAGCATTAAATTTTTATTTTACATAATTTCTGTGGATCAGGAATGTGGGTGTGGCTTAAGTGTGTGGATGGGATTTCCCATGAAGTTAGAGTCAAGATGCTAGCCAGACCTACAGTCATTAAGGTTTGAATGGTGCTCAAGGATTGGTTTCCAATATTATTCACTCATGTGAATGGCAGGCAGCCTATAGGAGGGGGGCTTCAGTCTCCCCCACATGGGCCTCTTCTGAAGGGTGTTTGAGACTCACAGTATGGCAGCTCCCATTTCTCCAGAGTGAGTAATTCAAAGGAAAGCTGCTGTAGAGGAAGGTCACTATGTCTAGTCTGAGACATCACAAATTATTTTCACAAATTATTTATGGAGATCAACTAAATTCAGGATTGGAGAAGGTGTGATATGGAGCTGTCTTGGAGGCTAGCTACTACAAACTGTGTGTGTATGTGTGTTATATGAGATAAATTCTAGAACCAATTTCAAAACAGCTAACAAGGAACTCCAGAGAAGCCCCAGCATTTGGAAAATATTAAATTTTGTAATTATTCATGTAAATGAAACAAGTCTTAGGTCTCCTCCTAAAATGCTTATAAATATTTAGCAGCTTAATTATTGAGGGGGATCTTGCGTCACTGAGAATGAGGTATACACCTCCTGTAAGTTCTTTGTATCTGCTTCCCAGCACTACTAATATGGTGCAAGCAAGATGTGAATACTTGCAATTGGCTGTTTTGTATGAATATCTTAAAGAGAACTGCAAAACTATAAGCACTGAGTAGGATGGTAGAGAAAAGGTAATAGAAAAAAAAAGCAAATAAAGAAAGGAAAAAAAGAAAAAGAAAGAAAGAGAGTAAAAGAAAAGAAATAAATGAATAGTGGCCAAATGAATGTCTTTAGAAAGCATACATCTTAGTAGAACATTGATATTCCTCAGGATGTCAGGAAATGAATCTACCCACTTGATAATGGCTGGGAATTGCATCTTAAGACATAGATCTTTCCTTCTCCGTATCTATATTATATCAAATCAATGTAGCTTATATCCTCAGAGTAAAAAATAAAAGAATTTTAATAAAGCTGGGTTGTATGACTAATATTCTTGAATTGTGGTGCATAAAAACCTTCATGCAGGAAATTAAAGAGGAAAATAAGTAAGCAATATCCTTACTTTTCATTGGGGAATGAAATATAAAATGATTATAGAATATAGATCATTTTCAAATCAGTACTCTGCACTTTGGGGGAAAAGTATATTTTTTCCTGTGTATGTGAAAACATACAAAATGTGTTTATGTGAAAACACATTTCAAAAACTGAACCTTAATGTAAGCAATGAAGATTTCAAAAAGTAAATGAATATCTTCAAAAGAATGAAATATACTATGTTAGGGAGTCACTCCAGTGCCACAATACTTACAGCTTTGCCAACATTTCTGTGCAAAGCCCAATTGTGAAACTTTATTTCCCCTACCCTCATAGCCTATTAATAGCAGAATTGAGTGCTTATCCCAGGCTTTGAGTGCATGGCTGATACATTTTTTCCTTCTTCAAGTGATACTCCTTTATAACAATACAACTTTCCAACTTCTTCAAAGAAAATATTTACAGTTCCAGACTTCTCTCATGCTTCATCTATTAAGTTTGCAGATATGAGGATATCAGAGAATGATCTGATTTTAGAATCACACTTTGGAATCATGTTGCAGAAGCCATATGACAATATTTAAAACATAGTAATCTTAGAGTTGGAAGTCCTGTGTTAACATAGACATTTATTTGTTTCATTGCCTCAAGTCATTCACCTTACATTCAGGAGTGTCTCTCTCTCTATCTCTCTCTTTATCTCTCTCTCTCTCCCTCATTCCCTCCCTTTCTTCCTCCCTCCCCCTCTCCCCTCTCTCCCTCTCTTTCTCTCTTCAATCTGTAAAATCCGAACAGTGAACTTGATAATCTCTAAAATATCTTTGGGTATAACATTACTCAAGATTGAATACAGAGTAAGATTTGAACCAAACCTTGAGTATACATGTCCTGGCTCTCAGTTTGGTATCTTCACAGATATCAGATTTATGATTTTTTGGTTTGTTCCATTTTTTCTTTATTTATTTTACTAATTTTATATTATCATAGCAAGAACACTTAACATAAGGTTGACCCTCTTAAATGTTTAAGTTTACAATACAGTGTTATTTACTATAAGTACAATATTATACAGTAGATCTCTAGAACATATTTATCTTGATTCACTGAAATGTTATGCCTATTGAATAGTAATTTCCCATTTCCTCCTACACCCAACCCCTGGAAACTGCCTTTCCACTCTTCGATTCAGTGAACTTGAGTATTTTAGATACTACACAGAATCATACAGAATCTCTCTTTCTGTGACTGGTTGATTTCACTCAGCATAATGTCGTCAGGCTTCATCCGTATTGTCACATAATGCAGAATTACTTCCTTTTTTAAGGTTGAAAAACATTCTATTTTGTGTATACTATGTTTTCTTTATCCACTTGCCCACCAGTGGACTTTTAGGTTGTTTTAGGATCATGGCTATTGTGATTAGAACTACTATGAATGTGGGAATGCTAATATCTATTTTAAGATCCTGATTTCATTATTTTTAAATAAATACCAGAAATGGGATACTGGATCATGTGGTAGAGAAAATGTAACTTTCCTGAATGTCTTCCTAGGCATATGAGATAGATTAAAATAAGGAAGGAAAATGATGCCCACTTGTGACACTTTCCCGAGGCCTTAAACAGGGAACTAACAATACATATATAGTGAGACGTGTCTAACCAAAATTCATATTTTATATCCCCATTAACTTTTATCTATGTGCTTGACTTGAGTTGCTTTTAATATGACCAAATTGGCATCTTGATGAGGCATAAAATATTCCAACAGAATCTCATTTATAAAAATAAGACCAGAACTCATAGCATTTGGTGACTGTTTGACATGATTTTTCCTCCTGGATTAAAGATGGAAAGTCATTCTGCAAACATGAGTGTTTAATTACAATATAGCAGTACTTTAATTTAGTGTGATGATCATCCTTCTATGTTTCTAGATATCTGTTTGCAGGATTATTTTACAAATGTGTTTTGGCTAACCAATCTCAAGACTAAAGTTGTAAATTTTTGTGAAATTTACTAGAAAATGCATCATTATAACCATAATATTATTTATTTCTTCCCCACATTTATAATTAAGTAGATTGAATCTCTAGTTTCCATCAACAGACTTTTAATCTACAGGTAGCTTCTGCCAAAATATAGCATGTGAGAGGCATGTGCTTTGCTGGCAGAAAGACCTGTCATAGAATCTCATGTCTGTACTTCAAAGTTATAGTGATCTTGGGAAAGTTACTTAATTTCTCTGAACCTCAGTTGCCTCTTTTGTAAAATAGACTATTAGTGCTTCTTTCATAAAGCTGTCTGCATTGATACATATTCTAACTATATTTGTGAATTTATATGAAATTATACAATAGAGATATTGGTATGCCTAACAAAGTTAGATGCATTTTTGTTTTGTTTTGCCACATCTATCACTTTTCATTCAATCACAATAACAGTATCATAGATGTTAATTTTAGAGATAATATTACTACAAGGTAGGGAGAACTTAACAAATCAATTGTGTAAAATATGACATAAAGCAAAGAATGTGTTCAATGTTTTTTAATTTTTTTTATTTAACTATTTTTTAAAGATTTATTTTATTTATTTTATTTTTTTTAGAGAGAGGGAAGGGAGGGAGATAGAGAGAGAGAAAGAAAAACTTCAATGTGTGGTTGCTGGAGGTCATGGCCTGCAACCCAGGCATGTACCCTGACTGGGAATGGAACCTGCGACACTGGTTCCCAGCCCGCACTCAATCTACTGAGCTATGCCAGCCAGGGCTTGTGTTCAATTTTTTAATGATTGTAATCATGACTGCTTCATAACTTTTACACTTTGTTGTTAAGATAATTCATATTTAGCCAAGATATTAAGGAATTTTGTTCTCATGGTGTTTGGTGTTTTTTTCTGTGGCTTGAAGCTAAAGAGATTTCTAGGAAAGCCAAATGCTTGGATGCTATTTTTATTTAGCCGGGAAAGGAATCTCTCCATTTTTTGGAAGTTCTTGGGATGGTGGTTTTTATTTTGGTGGCTGACCAGGTGGGAGTTTCATACTCCTGAATGAAGTTCAGCCAATTTCAGTGCTTAGCCCAGTATTTAATAAGCACCCAGGGAATACTCAAGGGCTCATATTTGCATAATATATCTGTGTTTCTGGTTCATATATGCTGATAGAATACCTTTTAGTCCTTGTTGGATAAAAATTCTTATGTCATTGTTTCATCAGATCAGTTCTATGCCTCAGTATCCATAAGTTCTTTATGGCTAAGTCCCTCCAACCTTTTTATCTAATGTAACCACTGCCTGCCCATCATATAAACTCTGATCTGTGTTTCAAAGGCACCCATGCATAGAGCAGACTCAGTGTTCCAATGTTCTACTCCCTATTTTCCACTTAATTGTCCTATCACAAACCTCAATCTTCAGAAAAATTTTTCCCAACAATTTGAACAGATTCTTGCTAACATACCTGCCTTCCCAGAACCATTTTTAACACTGAGAGC
This sequence comes from Phyllostomus hastatus, assembly GCF_019186645.2. NCBI lineage: Eukaryota > Metazoa > Chordata > Mammalia > Chiroptera > Phyllostomidae > Phyllostomus > Phyllostomus hastatus. The sequence goes on along the minus strand of NW_025334038.1, from coordinate 6,743,974 downwards.
CAGTACATTATTGTCATTTTGCATTGCTTCAAAAGCAGACTCTGAGCATGGATTTAAGTGTATCTAAGATGATCTTAGAAACCCCAGTGAGAAAGCGGAACAGGAAAGAAAAGGCACACTAAAAGGTACATAGTCAAGCATATTAACACTGTGGGTAGCTGGAGTTCAGTCCCTCTGAGGAACTCTGGGAAATGGTATAGAACACATGCTTCAGAGATACTGTGGTACCCCACCCAAAAGGAGGGAGAGGGGTGGACTCGGTTCTTGATTCAAAGGTAAACCTAGGGGCATTAATTACCAGCCATTCTGTTGGCTATTGAAAGGAAGGCCCAAAAAGTCACTGGATCAGAGCAACAAAGATAATATCAGATGGAATTCAGAGCATGTACTGATATGTTAAGGACCAAAGGGATATGAGAAGAAAATGAAGTGCCTACCATTATCTTCTTTAAAACAATTCCCTTAGGCAATTTTAGAATGGCAGGATTATTAACTTTCCCAGGATCACTTTAACTGTAAAGTACAGACATGAGATTCCAACCAGGTCTTTCTGCCTGCAAATAATATGCAAAGAACATCACTTGCTACGTTTTGGCAGAGGATATCAGCACATTAAAAGTCTGTGGATGGTGAGATCATATGGTATTTGTCTTTCACCACCTGGCTTATTTCACTTAGCATAATGCTCTGCAGTTCCATCCATGCTGTCACAAAGGGTAGGAGCTCTTTCTTTCTTTCTTTCTGCTGCATAGAATTCCATTGCATAAATGTACCATAGTTTTTTTATTCATTCATTTACTGATGGGCATTTAGGTTTCTTCTAGCACTTGTAAATTGTGCTGCTGTAAACATTAGGGTGCATAGGTTCCTTTGGATTGGTGTTTGAGGGTTCTTAGGATGTAATCCTAGCAGTGGAATCAACAAAATGAAAAAGCAAGCAAAATATAACCAAAGACACTGAAATTGAGAACGGGCTGACAGTAACCAGAAGAGAGAGGGGAGGGAATTTCAGGGGAAAAGGGTGAAGGGTTTGCAGGAACAATTATGAAGGACACATGGCAATAACAAGGGGTGGAAATGGGAGGGAGGTGGGGAGGGCTGGGGTGGTGGGGAGGGATGGGAGGAAAAGACAGAAAACTGTTCTTGAACAACAATAAAAAATGTTTAAAAAAGTCTGTGGATGGCAATCAGAGTGATATCATCTACTTCACTATATGTGTGGAAGAAAGAAAGAGAGAAAGGGAGGGAGGGAGGGAGGGATGAAATAAGGTTATAAATGTAACCTAGTGGATTTCACTAAAATATATAACCTTAGGCTTGAGGTCATTTAGCCAAAAATGTTTATAAATGTGGGAATTTTAGATTAGTACTCAACTATGTTTCCTAAATAGGTTGTTGAGAACATTTGAGTAAGAAACTTCTTCATTGGGTGGAGCTGTGCATATACATGGTTGGACCAGTCCATTTCCTGTCAGTCAGGCACCCAGGTGTTCTGACTGTACACATTACCACAGCACATTTTTAGTTACCTCCTGACAGTAGCATAACTGTTGGTTAAACATTTCTTTGAAATCCACAATTTTATAGGGGCAGGAATTCTATTTTGAAGAGGTGAAATGACTTTCTGAAGGCACTCAGCTACAGTAGTGCTCATCTCCTGAGTCCCCTGCAATGAGGACAGAGATCCTCTCTTTGAGGATGACCTTGTCTTATTGACTGTGCTTGTACAGCAATAAATACTGGAATACTGGAGAGATTTAAGAATAAAATAAAACTTGAATGAGTAATATTAAATTATTATGTGGACCAAGTAGCCCTACAATTCTCACTGATTTTTTTCACCTCCCGTCTTAACTACAAATAAATATGCACAATGGAGAGGAAGAGAAAAAAGAGTCTCCACTGAAAATTGTTACAAGTTGCCAAAATACTTGCATATTTAAAAACATATATTTTGGTAAACTCCCTTGTTATTGTGATCACTGAAACTTATTTAATACCTGTTGTCATTTGAGGATGTGATTACAAATGAAATGATTACTCACCTGAGTTACTTCCTCTCTTTAGCCATGCACTATCCCAGTGCTTAGTTTTGTCCAACTGAATGAGTGGATAATTTTTGTGTTTATGTATTGTTAAGGAGGATAATATATAGTCGGAAGAGAAAGTGAAATACTGAGAAGGAGGCCATTTTAAAAGAACACGTCCCTCCTCTTTGAGTGTAGATTATATTTCTCCATTCTGTGGCTTGTTATTTCCTACCCATTCTATAGACAGAAGCTTAGATGAAGATCTTTTGGGTCTGTAAAATTTTTTTTAAATGTCTAAGAGCCATCAGAATAGAAAAATAACCCCCAAAATGGCTGCAGAAAATCAAGAATAAAGGAGGAATTGAAAACATTTTGGGATCAAAAAAGGAAAATCAAGTAACTTTGATGTTAAACAAATAAGAACAATGAGAATAAAAAATTAAATGTTTTATTTTCTCTGTAAGAAGGAATAAATCAGATTAAGTAATTTTAGTAAGTACTGAAATTAACAAAAACTACCATGAAAGCAATACAAACTAAAAAAAAAAAGTTAATGGTAAGCTCATAGTTATTATAAGTAAAAAATCTAGTTATGTTTTAATTTTATCTGAAAATTTGCTGGCCAAGTACTATAACATATAGTACTATATTGACTGTTAGTCAATTTTAAACATGTGCTCAAACATGCATACACACAAACATTTTTTGGTCTTATTTTAGATGATTTTATCTTTAAAATAGAATCATATGTGTTTTATAAAGGACATCATTTATCTCATTTGATTAACTGATTATAAATTCGAGAATTGTGTGGACTTATCAACTGCATCACCTGGGACTCCACAGACTAGGCAAATACAAATTCTATTTATAATATTTTATCATTACAAAATAAACATATTCTCAAGTTGCTGAAATCACCTATGAATGTAAACTCTAGAAGAATAATTGCCAAAGAAAATAATAGAGTGACTTATTTAAAAATATAATTAATTACTGCTTAAAATTGGGAAGTCATATGTTTAAGACCTTTGCATTTGTTTATGGGATTAAGAACATGAGTGCCAAAAGTAATATTTTGTAACAATAGCTGAATTAATTATTTACACAAAGTTAAAAATTTTATCTTGAATTCCTTTTCATTTTTCTTTCCAAAAGGAATTGAAATGGAGATTATATTAGAGAATTGAGTTTGAAAGTACATTTAGAAAAATGTAATATCATGAGTATATCAGTTAAAGAGATGTGAAAAATACCTGGATATAGCCTGAGTTGTTAAGCTGACCATTTCAAAAATTAGAAATCTTTTCTTTCTAATACAAGAGTTGTAAAATTTTTAAAAATTCTAAAAATTTCTAAAAATTCAAACCTGCTTAAATTCAATAAATTCTTATTTAGATGAAATAGAAAAGTAACTTTGTTAAAACTGTGTAAATTGCCCTGGCTGGCATAGCTCAGTGGATTGAGCGAGGGTTGTGAACTAAAGTGTCGCAGGTTCGATTCCTAGTCAGGCCACATACCTGGGTTGCAGGCCACGGCCCCCAGCAACTGCACACTGATGTTTCTCTCTCTCTCTTTCTCTTTCTTCCTCCCTTCCCTCTCTAAAAATAAATAAATAAAATCTTAAAACAACAACAACAACAAAAAAAACTGTGTAAATTACCTTGGGGATTCTAACCCAGGGCTTCCATCTTCGTATACCTTATCTATGCAAGACAAGATAGCTTTGAAGATCATATTCAGTGCAACAGGGTATATTATGCTATGGAATGGGATTAGACAATTATGATAATGAAAATATCACTCTCTATATAAGGCAAAGATATATTTGTGATGATTGCTTGATAAGTACTTTGTATATTATGTCATTTAATTCTCATAAAATATATGTGATAGACACTGTTATATTTTTCCATTTTCTAAATATGATAAGTGAATCAGAGAAGATTAAGAATCATGGCCATGGCTATTTAGCTGATATGTAGAAAAGCTGCTTTTTAGCCCTCCAGAGTCCCTCCCCCAACCTGTCAGAATATATACTATATTCTGTTCAGCACAAATGTATTTCCACCTCAAAACTGTTTTCAAAGCAGATTCCTAACCTTCAATCAGAAGTTATTTATCTATAAAAATATGTCACAATTTCCACTACTAGTGAAAAATGTTTTTCATATTTTTTTTATTGACCCTTTTGATAAAGGTGGCCACCACCTCTGTCTGGACCCTACTATGCTCCTGTTTTCCCAGACACCTGCACTCTTCTGGTTGACCTCTTATACTTCTAATGGTTACTTCTCTGTCTCTTTTACAGACTTCTCTTCTGCCTTTCTGTAAACAGTTGGTGTTGTATAGTGTCTCATATTTATGATATACATTCTTCTTGGGACATTACACATGTTCAAACACCATCTCATACTATTAACTTCAGTCCAGACTACTCCAGAATTTTAGCTCATACATTCAACTGGACACCACCATTAAAAGCTTGATGTACATAAACTTGATCCAAGAAATTTATGTACAATAGTAAATTATTTTCCTTTGAAACTTTTCTTATACCCAATCCACCATACTAGAACCCAGAAAGTCGTATGTGACTCCTCCAATATTAAATATTATTATATAATCTTAATGCATGTATTAATTCTTTTTGTAAATATCTCATATTTATTTACATATGAAATATATTTAATACAGTTATGATGAATGTAGTACATGACACTGACAAAAGCAAGACCTTTTGAGAAACTAAGATTGAGTATACTATATCACACAAGTATCCACACAAACACAAAATAATTATTTTTAAATATTTTGAAAATATTTTTATATTAATAATTTTTCATTTGATGGGGCTATAATTTTGGGTATGATAAAGTACTGCCTTCATGAGGCTTATATGTTCTTGTTAAGAGGTTGGCATTGATAAAACAATAAATCTGAAGAACAGATAAATAATATGCTTTCTACTAGGGATGAGTGTTTCAAAAAGCCATTAAACAGATAAATGGTTAAAGAATGAAGGGAGGTAATGCTTTATCTAAAATATACATTGAATGAAATGTGGCAGTTAAGCAAATTATCTTTGTTGTGCATTACCATTGAGGTTGTCAGGAGTAAAGAAAGTCTTTTCTGAGAAGGTGATATTTGGTCAGACTTATGAATGATGAATTGGTGGAATTTATGAAGAGTTAGAGAAAGAGTATATAATAGGCCACAGCGGGAAGAACAAGTTCATAGACTCTGACTTATCCGAAGAGCAAGTTCAAAGGTCCTAGTTGCTACCTCTCATTGTTCTGCATCTCTTGGTTTCACTTATTGTAAGATTTGATGCATGAAATAGTTTTCTCTCCACTATTGCTGGTCTCCAGGAGAGACCAGCAACTCGAGGCTCTGATCTTTCTTCTTGGCAATCTTCTATTCACTGTGCAGCTAAAGTTACTTATTTCTCTAACATCCAAATTAATTATATGAATTTAGTTTTTAAAACTTTTGAACAGCTGTGTACCTCAAAACAGGAAAGACTATCATTCACTGAGACTGTGATTTGAATAGTACTCCCTAGAGGAGTATGACCTGGTGGCCCTGAGTTTCATGCCGTCAGTAGTAAAAGGGAGGTAGAAGTCCTATATGACAATCCATTTTCTTCTTGATCTAGTTGTATCAATTCTTGTAGTCCTATCTCTCACAATTTTCTATCTACAATTTCCTTCTTTGTCTCAGTACCTTCTGTTCATTCTTTGAACTTTATGTCAGATATCACCTACATAGAATAGCCTTCCTAAGTCTAGATTAAATATGTATTGCAATACTCCTTATTTCTTTTTTGAATTTTTAATCTTAATTATAGTTCTTAAATTCATGTCTGCACATATTAGCTCCTTGTTTAACATATTTGTATGTCTTTATTACCTATAATAATAAGTCTAATATCTTTGGCATGGCTATTTCCTTAAAGTGCTCTCACCTTTTTCATAAAAGATCAATACTCAGCTTAGACTCACAGTTTTCTGAATAGGCTCAGCTATATCTAACACTTCTGCCATTCCCCCATGCTGATTCCTTCGTATAATGCTTTGCTATTCTAGTCACCCACCCTTTTCTCAAGGCTCGGTCAAATGCCACACTGTGAGCCTTTTTCTGAACTAGGCATAGAACTTTCTCAATGTCCCTGCTTTACTCTGTGTAAAACATTAATCACAACACCTGCTTATCATTTATTGAGTTCAGTCATTTACTATTTTGTTTCCTTTAAGAAACTCAGTGAGTATGGTACTTTTTCTAACTGTGTCTTCCAAAAATGAATAGTGTTGACACCTAAGAATTGATTACTATTTGAGTAGATGAAAGAATAATTTAAAAAATTTGGAAAGGATATTGAAATGGGCTCCACTGAAACCATATTTTAATAAACATAAAGTATGAAAGAAGATTCATTTCATGAGTTCAATTTTACCCTCAAATTCAAATATCTTCATATTTCCTATGTAACATATTGGAACATTCTGCCACTGCTGATTTACAAATGGGCATTCCATCTCCTGAATCTTTGCTCACTACTATTAATATATGTCAGCTATCCTTCAGGAAAGTGGATAAGTTCACCTGAAAACCAAGCCTTGCTTCCCAAACAGAGTACTGGTCCAGGTTCAAATTTGTAATCTAGACTCCATTGTGTGCTGAACTACCCTGCCTTTTGCTGTATCTCTTTTTATTTTCTCCACAAACACCCACATATTATTTATGTTCAAATGAATAATGGTAAGTCCTAGCACATGTAGTGATGTTTTAGTTTAAAGAGATCAGACTGCCCTTTTTCAGAAGCTGTAGATACCAACTTTTATTTTCTCCACTGGAAGTATGGAGTGGGATTTATAGAACATATGTTTGTCACTCTTTTCAGATTAAAAAGTCTTATAAGGTCACCTAGAAAAATAAAGCAAGACAAAGATAAAATGTTATGGTTAGAAATTAAGCCTGCAACACTCTGTCAACTAGACAGAAACTTTGTCATATTTTATGAAGGAACTATCATTCTTGCCTGTCCATACTAACAATTCTGGCTGGTGATACTTTTGGATAGCTTAAAGAGTCATATTACTCTATCTAATTGCTAAATATATGCCTTTTTAAAATTCATATTTCTTAATATGTGGTAAAGATCAGTAATGTCTTATTTCCATAAACTTCAACTCGAATCAGATCTTTGCTATTATTTAGATAATTCCATGATAAATATGGTACTAGTGTAGAATGAACATATAATTTATTGTTTAAGTCAGGCCATTCTCTGATAATAAAGAAAGCTCTATTTGTAATTACACCAGTATGGTAGGCATAAATTTGAATGTGTGGTCAACCTAGATCATTTTTAATAAGAGGAGATATTTTCCAATAACACAAATCTTTAAAAACCTCCAGAGACTTTAAGCTCATTCTCAAAACACAATTTGCCCTTTATATTTTGAAATGATATGATTATCATCCATGTGTAGAGAGATGGTGACAATAGCAATATATTACACTAAATCCCTTCTGTACTTATATCTGATTGTTGGAATCAAATATCAAAAGAAGAAAACAAGATGCCAAGAACTATGGTGCTTGAGCATGTCTTTTTGAATTATAGAGTAATGTTAAACCTTGAACAATTTTAGACACCACTTCCAATACATTTTTTTTTATTTTGGGCATCTTTTTAATTTAAATATCAGTGTTCAAAAAGTAGAAATAAGCATAAGTACTTTATTTATAACTAACCTTCTATTAGAAAATGTTAAACTTATGATAATTATTTCTAGCTATATATATTTTAATGCATAATGTTTTACTTGTCTTTGAAAATAAATAGGCAAGGCTGTATGATACACCGTTAATGCAAAGCATTTATAAATTGGGAAAAAAAAGAAAGATGAGCCCATTAATTTTAGAGGTAGATTGTTTTTTCATTGACTTTACTTTCTATTCCTATAGATTATAAGCTTCATGGATGGTAAAAAGAGGGTTTTAAACACATAAGGAATATTTCTATACTGGAATTCCACAATGTAAAATCTATAATGCAAATGTTATAATGGAAAATTTAATTCTTGGGTTATATTCTCAATCTCAACATAGCTTCTTAAGTAGGCTGGTACCATATGGAGGGCCATCTGTAGTAGTCACTTGGGAAACACTGGAGATCAGTGGGTTCCTATTTTTTTCTTCCAGAATTGGCTCTTGAGCAGGAATGAGTATTTTCCTTGTATTTCTTTACACTTCTATCATGCATGGCACTGGCCCTCTTTGGAGACAAGATAATGTATTTTATTTGTTAGGGTATATTTTTCTTTTTATTCTGTAAACTTTATTCTAGAGGAAAATTATTATAGATGAAGATAGTGAATACCTTTAAAAATGAGTGGATTCTTTAAATGTTGAAGATTTTTGTTGTCATTTTTCTTTTTTCATTCAGGTGATTTTTATTACATTACTTTATCTCTATTAAGGACAAAATAATTTTAACTTTCTTAGTTGATCTGTGAATAAATGTGCATTCTTCATCTTTGAGATAAAGCTGTGCTTTTCAAAGTGTAATGGAAAATAACTGTCTCTCAAGGTCAATCACACTTAGAAAATGTTAAATGTGTTTTTTCATAATACCTATTAATGATGCTTGGAAGAGCTATAAAACAGAAAACTTTTGCAAAAATACTGGGTTAAAGGAATTGGGAACATTATCAAAAATATCTCATAAAGGAAACCCCAACAAACCATGAATTTAATACTATTGTTAAATTAGTACATGGAGCTTTATAAAGACGTGTTATGGCCAAATGTCATTAAGTTTGGGAGTAATGGATCCAGTTCTCACTTGAATCCTTCACCTAAGTCATTCTAGAATAACTTACTGGCATATATTTCCCATTGATCATCAAGTCAACTAAAGGAAAATCCATTTTTACTACAGGAAAAGAAAATGGCCAGTGGCTATTGGGTATAAGAGCATACTCTCTATATGTGGATATAGCATGATCTATTATCATCCAGTTGGTGTGTAATGATTACTTTCTTCAGTTAAGTCTCTATCTTGTAATTGGTATCAGAAAAGAATGAGTCCCTTTTTTCTTCATGTTGATGAGGTTATATAGGCTTGGTAAAATGATTCTCAACATTGTGGGCTACTTTGCAAATCTGATCAAACCATGGACCCAGAAAAATGCAAAGAGGCACTTGAACAAGCATATTTGCAAAAGATTTCAGGGCTAACAACACCTGTCTCTTATCTTTCAGCCCATAGTCTTCTGAGTGAGACTCTGCTACTTAAGCCTTGAGGATTTTTTCTTCAAGAATCCTTTCTATGATATGTCTATAAATCATTACATGAAATTAGAATTTCAGAAAAATTATTTTCACTTATTTGATAGGATCTGATATTACCAAGTTTGCCATTTCTGATGGAACATGCCTTTATGAACTAGTGACATGTTCTAGTTTTTGATGTTTTAAAGTCACCATCTAAAGAGTTAATGTCATTTTTAAAAATGCACTTATTTTAATAATACAAGAGCACAAACTGTTCAAGAAATATTTATGGAGTATCACATATTCAAACATCATTCTAGCAATGTAATTACAAAGATTACTGTGCTGGAACACCTGCCTTTAGTAAGTCACTATACATATATAATTTAAATATAACTGAATTTTTTCATATATTGGATTTCCACCCACATTCAGGTAGGTCTGTAAATTTCTCTTGAATACATTTATTTTACTTACATGTGTGCATAATTATGCAGCTCATTCTTATGTTTCATTAAAAAAACCAATAAACTTAAAAGATCAAAGACATATCTGCCTAAAGTAATCATGATAATCATCACTCTGGATATTTATATAGTACTCTTTAAAGGCTTACACATGTCTCACATGGAATTTGTGATTTGGGTAAGAGAATTTTTATTATTATATTCTGTTTTTTTCTGACTGAGGCTCAAATTGGATCAGCCGCATTCCAAAGTTCAGAATCCTAGACATTTTAAAGTTGGTCTTTCTAATTCTGAATTCTATGCACTTTTTATCTCCCTGGTTTCAAAATTAAGAGTGAAGTTTTTTTAAGGTACCGGGTAAATTTCTGGAGACTGGATCAATGAACCAATGAGGCAGAATCCTTTGTGCTGAGAATCTGGAGGCCAATCCAGAAAATCTCCAGAAGGACACAAATACAAATACAAAATGGATATCAGAGGCCGTGGCTAATTCAGGCTAATGAAATCACATCAATTTTTCCATTGTGAAGGGGCAGGGAGATGTGTTCATTTGCATCTAAATATTTTCCTGAATGCATGCCTATAATTCCTCTGAAATGGAGAACATCTAGTTATATGTCTATGCAAGTATACATTCTCATTCAGTATATGGGTTCTGGAAGACTATGCATAACTCAGATTTTTAGATTTTTTTAAATTTTATTTATTTATTTTTAGAGAGAGGGGAAGGGAGGTACAATTATTACATTCTGTTTTTTTCTGACTGAGGCTCAAATGGAATCAGCCACATGCCAAAGGTCAGGATCTTAGAGGGAGAGAAACATCAGTGGGTGGGAGATGCATTGATCAGTTGCCTCTAGCACACCCCCAACCAGTGATGTGGCCCACAACACTTGTTTTACTTTTGACATTTAAGCTGCTATTCATACCAATATTTTCTCTTTGTTGGAAAGTGTTTTCATTTCTCTATTTTAGAATTATATCTAAAAGTGGAATTTCTGGGTCATATAGTAACCCTCTGTTTAATCTTTTGAAAAAGTGACAGACTCTTTTCTAAAGTGGGGGCACCAGCAATATCTGAGGGTTATAATCTCTCTACATCCTTTATAAATTATAAATATATACAATTTAATTTAGTGGGTAATTAATTATATTGAGTACCTCTGCCTGAGCCAATAAATACAGTTTTTCTTTGAACATAACCATACCTATTCATTTATTCTTATCTCCTATGTCTGTTTTTACAGTATAATAGCAAAGTTGAGTAGTTATAACAGAGAATATATGGGCTACAAAGCCTAAAATATGTACTGTCTATCCCCTTACAGAAGTTTGCCAGTCCTTCTTTCACAAATAAAAAATTCACATCCTCAAATATGTTTTATTTACATGTGAATTTTCATACAACAGGGTGCTTAAAAAGAGCTACAAGTGTATGTAATTATATAAGGAGAGAATGGCTGAAATGACTTTGGATACACTATGAACTTGCAGTTGGTGTTTTTCTATTTGTTCACTCACTGACATTCATCCAACATGTTTATCAAATAGTCATTGATTCCATATACTTATTAAAGTCTTACTATGTGCCTGTAGATATGTTAGACCCTGGGGATATTGCAGTGAGAATGGACAAGACCTTTGCTGTAACAAAACTCATAATTTATGGAAAAACTGCCTCTTACTGAGTGGAAGTGATGAGGTTCAGTATGCACAGTGGAGTTGATGGCTGAAGGGAAGATGGGGAATGAGAGTTGATAAGGACCAGTCTGAGGAACTGTTAGAACAGTATTTCCCAAAGTGTGAAGGTATTTCTCAGTGTTGTGAGTAAATGAGAGAGAAAACAATCTCTGGTACAACGACCTTCAGGCTTTGTGTCTAAGGAATAGATTTCCCTTTCTATGTCATGTTCCAGAGCCTTTAATATATGACATGTATATCAAAAATTTTTCATTGGATTCCCCAAAATTACTTATCACATTTAGTTCTACAGAGCATTTTACAGGAGTAAGGTTTTATGAAACATTTTCTGGAAAAAAATTATTTAGATTTCTGCTACTCAGAAATTGAGTTAAAGATGGAAAAAATTGTAAAAGCTCCTGGAAGCAAAATGAGATAACATACTCAATACCTGTGATTTTCTAGTACAATGTGAACTTTTGGATCTTAAAACATTCCCTTGTGTAGATACTAAGCCTATCAATTAGTATGGTAATATCTCCTTCACAGGATCTTTAAAGTTAAGTTTTTCCTTTATTTAATACCTGACTCTCATATGAATTGTTCTAAAGCACTTTAAGATCATGTTGGAGAGAGTTCAATGACTGGGAGTGAGGGGTCGAATGGGTGAAGGAGTGCAAAGGGGGAAAAATTGGGAAAATTGTAATACAATAACAATAAAAATTATTTTAAAAAGAAAGATAATATAATACATTATTGTTCCTTGGGCTCTAACACTTTCAAAAGGATTACTTCATCTTACTTTTTTTTATTGACTTGGAGACAAATTTTTCCAAGTAAAGTGTTTGGTTCTTAAAGACCAATACTATCTTTTCACACACCCCTTTCTTTTTTCTTTCTAATGCTTTTCTTCCTTTATGAATTAATGGCTGGACAATATTTTTAAAAGTGCTATCACAATCCCCTTGCCATGTTTTTATTCAACCTCTCAGAAACAGCCCCTCAAAATCTAAAGCAAGCACTGCTAAAGAGGTTCAACTAGATTAGAATTGAAACTAGAAAACAATCTAGGAGATCACCTAAAATGTTTGGCTCAGTCAATTACAGTTCAGGACTGTGTGAAACCCAAGGTCAATATTCCACAATTACATTTAGTAGCTGTGCTTTTCATCAATAGCTACCTTCCTGTGCTACTCACTGTCTTCACTTATGTAATCTAGGGAGTCGATAATACTTATCTCAGCTTGCTGTGAGATACATAATAGATAATTGTCATGCAGTAAATATAACTACTGATCCATAACATTGGTCTAACAAATGAGGAAGTTGTGTTAGAAAGACAATTTTTTTGGTGAAAATACTAATAGTATCCTGAAGCACGATTCAGTTGCCTTATTATGTAAGTTATCAGCTAGATAAATAAGAGAAATGCAAAGGAATTAATGAATGCAGATATCATGATATTGTTATGACTGAGAAGGAATGGTGGACTATAATCAGGTATCTCATTAACAACAAGGACAAACCCAAATATACTGAAATGATATCTTCAGTGGGCTAAAATAGCTTAAAATTATATGCTGAGTAATATATTTTTATTAGCAAAGATGAAAAAAGATATTTTCAAACACACAAGCTGAGATGAACCAAAAAAGTATCAATAAAAGTAAGGCTAAAGGTATAATTTAGGCAGAAGGAAATGCTACCTCAGATGCAAGAATAAATTAGGAGGAATTATATTGGTAAATATGTGATTAAAGCTAGACAAATAACTATGAGATAATAATACTTTGAAATTTTATGAAAATGAGAAAAATATTTCTTGGAACTTGAAAAACAAAACAAAAACCTGATCACAAAATCAGCTGTAGGGAGGTGAGTAAAGTAGTAGTATACCATAGTTTTTGTATGGTTTGGAATTGGGTAACTTAATTATGTTTACATTTGTTAAATTAAACTAGAATAATTATTAAAAAGGTAGACATAAGGCACAAACATCAAAAACTAGAGGAGAAAATACAAAATAATAAAATAAGAAACAGAATACTGAGCCTTGAGAAATGTGAAAAATCCAATGCAAGTGATAGAGGGAGACTGGGCAATAATGGCAGGGTAACAAAGCAGAGTTTGGGAGAATCAATGCAGTATATTATTAGGAGAGGATTTCTAAGCCCCGAAGCATTTCATTTAGCAGCTCCAAATTATGAATAAAGGTTATTTTGTGAGAACTAAGACTAACAATATCGTTCAAATTACTAGTAAGTCCAGAATTAGGACATGTTTTATAGGCACAAGGCTTTGATTAAATTTCCATTTTATCAGGTCGAGAGGCCTATAGTACTTACTAAGGCATGTCTGCACACAGCTTTCACCTGCTGGCATGAATGCTGATGATGCCAGTCAAACCAAATTTGTGTGAAGTCCCATTAGGCCTAAACGTTACAAGTCTGTGACCTCTGGTATAATTCTTATGACTGCTGCATATATGACATTCACTTGGTATAATTCAAATGAAAGTTAAGAGTAAGAGCATTGAATTGTGTAAAATAAGAAGGTGACATGTAGCATAATAGCACCAAATTTGTTTCCATGTTAGGTTTAACTATAAGGAATAGAAGGGAAATCTGAGGATTAATAAAATCTTTGGAATGCAAAGCTCACTCTTCTTCAGAATAGGCCTTGTAAAAATCTCTGATATATACAGTTTCATATTCACCTGTGGTTCTGTCTAATTTCAATGCTTTGTGATTATTTGGAAAGAAAAGTATTATGAGTTTGAAGTCTATCAGTTGATTGCACATTTATTGTTTAGTCAAAACTTACTTAGAAGTCTCAGTGTACATTTACTAAGACTGTACTTAATGAGTTGGTAATGGGTGATTTAATTCTCTGATATTATATGTGATTCCAATCTAGAAGGACAAACTCATTTGGTGATGGTCAACCATGCAGGAAGTATGTTAACACAATTTGCAATGGTAATCTCTCCTTCATCAGTGCATATTTCAGTCAACCTTGGCATTTATCGCTAAGGCTAGATTCAAGTAACTAAATCAGAGTCTTCAGGAGAGAAAATTTGTCTTTTTCATTTCTTCATTCTTGGATTCTAAGTCAAAATGTCAGGTAAAAGTGTTGTGCCTAAAATACTAATACTGACCTCTAGAAATAGAATAGGAATGTCTGAAGAATTGTTCATTTTTCCCCATAGGTCACTTAAAATAATCTGGTATGCTTTAAAAAAGACTAGGTTAGGTATCAGTTGTCCTACTGAATTTTCCTTTGATGTCCCACACTGGACTAAAAAATATAAAGGGACTGAACTGACAGTTGAGTTGGTTTAGTGAGTATATTTGATTTTTATCAACAAAATGGAATTACTTAAATCATTGTGGGCATGGGTATTTATTATAGGAATTAAGCCTGAAACAAATATGGGAGCAACAGATTAACCAAAGGTCTTGAACTGGGAGTGGGGAGATTAGAAAACGGATCACTAACAGGTTTGTCTGAAGCATCAATTCAGGTAGACATGTAAAAGCTTTCACAGAAATAAAAGAAAAATGCCACCAAAGTGGAACTCGCCAAGGGAACTTGAGGCAGGCTGTATAAGAAAATGTTGCCTTGAGGAGCTGCAACCACTGTAGGTTCACAGACACGTGATAGGTCTGGGGCCACCATTGGTTAGCAGAGCTGACAGATGGAAAGATGCACTGGATTCAAAGAAGAGAAGAATGAGAATAAACTGGGACATGCCATAAACCTGTGTCTATCCACGGATGTGCTTTTTCTTTGATCACCTTCTGAAAGTAGTGGCCTCTGTTTCTCTGTCTTCCATACCTAACAAAACTTTCTCTTCTGGCCAACACTAACTAGGACCCATAAAGAAAATGGTATTTGGGCAATGTAATACTAAGTACTAGCCTGGCGCACAAACCAGATGTCACTTAGGACAATCAGGAGACTAAAGTAGATTGTAAACTAGGAATTGAGGCAACTAATAGTAACAAGGAAATAAGTCAGGTGCTGTACATAAAAAAATCACCCAGTTGAAGGCAGACAGAAAAGAAAAGAGTCCAGACAGATTGCTTCTGTCCTGGTGGTAAATGCTATGCCAGCAGGTAGGAGGTCAAGGGACAGAAGGTTTGCACCAGAATGCAGACTGAAGCAAGATGTACTTCCCTCTGAAATGACTAGGGGGCCATAGGTGAATGAAGCTCAAATTTATTGTGGATTTCTTTTTCTCCAAATAAAGTGATGAGAAAATGAATTATAGCAACTTTTGATGTGCTTGTTATAAATGTAGATTCCTGGAACCTCCTTTCAGACTGTGAGTTTGGTCTGAGGAATCTGCATTTTTTTAAGATTTTATTTATTTATTTTTAGAGAGGGAAGGGAGGGAGATAGAGAGAGAGAGAGAAACATCAATGTGTGGTTGCTGGGGGTCATGGCCTGCAACCCAGGCATGTACCCTGACTGGTAATCGAACCTGCAACACTTTGGTTCGCAGCCCACGCTCAATCCACTGAGCTACGCCAGCCAGGGTGGAATCTGCATTTTAATAAGATCCTCATTTTATTCTTCTGTGCAGTACAGTTTGGAGATTTAGAACTTGTAGAGTGACTAATTCATGACAAGTGCAGGTCAGGTCCTTAAGGCACAACTGTATTTCAGCACTGAGCACAGGACTGAATTAGAGGAACAGAGGAATAAATGAAAATTTAAAACACAAAACAAAACTAACTAGTAGAATACATGTTGCTATTTTTTATTAAATTTACTGGGGTGAAACCTATAAGGTGCTATTTTTTTGAGAAGATAAAACTAAAGCTAGAAATGACAAATATTCATGTCATATCTAGTAAGTCACTGGTTGGGTTTCTGTTCTAATTCATGTTTGTTTGGCTCCAAAGGGTATCCTCAGGCTATTAAATGTGGTAAAATGGCCAGGCTTGCTGAATCACTCACCTATTTGTTTAATAAATATCAGTGAGAGCCCTCAGGGAAGTAAAAGTAGTACCTATTGCCCATTAAACCGTGTGTGTGGATTTCTAAGAAAACTCCTGGAGGCTGAGGTCCCCACCAACCCCTCAGAAAACAAAACAAAACAAAACAAAACAAAACAAAACAAAACTACCAAACAAGTGATGGACAAAGTGAAGGGCTGAGAAAATCCCTCCCAAGAAAATGAGAACTTCACACTTGTCCTGTTTTCTGATGTACTTCCTCCTCTGTCTCTGTGGAACCACCTCATCGTGGTGTATCCTTCGAATACTGAATGTTCCTACTTATTCTCAGAAAAGAATCTCTGGCTTTTATATGTGATGTTAGTTTTGTAGATAATAAACAAAATCTGACTTTCTTTGTGTATCTTTTTAAGAGCAATGCTATTGACTCACATTAGCCAAGTTTATTTAACCATGTTTTGAAGAAACAGGAAGTATAAGAATGCCATGAACTCAGGTGTCACCTGTAAAGGTACACCTAGCTCTGGCAGTTGGGCTCTGACCCAGACTCATTGCCTTCAAACTTCAACATTACTGCAAGAGTTCCAAGGACAACTCGATCGCTGGGTTCCTTTATGACAATCAGACCTGGCCCTGCTGGTTAGAGTTGCCTAGAGTTGCAGAGAATTAGATATTTTTTCTACATTAAAGTCATTTTTAAGGGCCTGGTCTTTATACAGGGTTATTATGAACCATTAATTTATAAAACATGAAGTTTCAGTCCCTCAACATTAATTCTTTTAGCTATTTATCACCAAATGAGAGTAAAGCTATACTTCTTCCTACATTTTGATGAACTCTTAAAACTAACAAGATAAAAATTGGAAAATATGTAAAGCAATATGTATTATATGATGTACATACAGCATAGAGAAAAATAATCCTGAATCAGCAACAAATCTGTTCGTTCCAACATTCCCAATCTGATGCTTTCTACTATCTCGACTAGCCTAAACCATCATCTTTCTCTGGTCACAAGTTTCCTAAATTATCTCCCCTGTGTCTATCTGCTTCCTCAAGTTGTTTGGATCTTGTCATTCCCTTGCAATAAGTGTAAACTTTGTGATAGCTTTGATAGCTTCAAAGCCCCATGTAATTTGTCCTCACCTGGTTTTCCAGGCCACAAATGCTATGTGTTCCTTTAGTTCTCTATATTCCAGGATCACAGGCTTGCTTTCTAATCATCAAACATGCTTATCTCCATCTTTATTTTTGTTTTTCCAATTTTCCTCAAATACAGGGTGGGGCAAAAGTAGGTTTACAGTTGTTCATGTGGAAAATAATAAAATAATAAATAATACAAGAAAACTGTGTTTTGCATACTCACAACTGTAAATCTGAAACAGAACTACTCTGGGTTATTTTCCTCTGGGTTCTACTGCCTGCTATCAAAACACCATGATTCCCAATGCCAAAGTCTTATGAAAAGAAAAGGAACTATTTATTCAACAGTTATACAGATTAAGAATAGTGGTGGAATTGTGCTGTTAAATCCCACTCTCTTTAGAAACAAAAAACACCCATGTTTATGGGTGTTTTAAGGGGGGTTAAGGGGGGTTTTAAGGTGGGTTATGGGGGTTAAGGGGAGGCAGGACTCCCATGTTTATGGGAGTCCTGCCTCCCCTTGCCAAAACAGGCCAATCAGAGGTACAGTCTCTCAGGCAAAGAAATAGAAGTCTGCAGCTGAGCATTGCCCTGGTCCCAGTTCAGCATTCCTGGCTTCTCACAGTAATCCTTGTTCCGCTAGGCTCCTCCTCTTAATCCAAAACCACAGGCCCCTCCTCATGGTGATGGTGGGGGTCCTTCTGCATCCTTTCATACTGCGTCGCCAAGACTACTTCCAAGCCACATGGTCAAGAGATGCTTCTCCTTCACAAGCCACATAGTGAAGCCCTAGGGTGGCTGCCAAGCTTGACTTTAAATTGTGGGGCAGATCTTCCTCTGTAACCCCATTTCCAACTCCTGCCACAAAGGATTACTTCTGTCAGTACTCTGGTCTCTTCTGCCTGCCATTCTTAGTCCAGGCAAATTTGATCCCATGATGTAGGAACCACATCCAAGCCTCTTGTGAAAGCTCTGTAGCTGGGGGACTGCCTCCCAGCTACATCATGGGTTAGATTTTGGCCCATCTCCTTGGCTCCCTCAGGCACAGCTATTAACATTACTAAAATACTGGCCAAGTTCCTTAGATATGCTAAGTAACTCTCAATGGCCCTGCTCAGCTTCCCCTTCTCCCAGCCATGTTAGTGAGGGTTTTCCCATTTGGGGGGACCTCTAGCTGTGCACCCCATTACAAATATACTTTTGCCTCACCCTATATTACTTCTTCAGAGAAACCTTTTAAAATCAGCCTAACTCAGGGATGTCAAACTCATTTTCACTGGCGGCCACATTGACCTCATAGGTGCCTTCAAAGGGCCAAAAGTAATTTCAACTCCTTAACTGTTAAGGAGTAGTTACATTTATACAGTCCTAAAATTACATTCAGCCCTTTGAAGGCAATGTGGCCCCTCTTGGAAATGAGTTTGACACTCTGGCCTAAATCGAATAACCTAAATTTTCTCCCTCTACCATTATCCATTGTATTTTTTTCCATAGCACTCATCACTATCTAAATTTATTTATTTACTGGATTATATGTGTATTATTAGTTTTCTGGTGCTAAAGTGCTTGCTTAATAATGATAATATCTTTGTCATGTATTTGTAATTCCTTGAAGTGTATCTGTCACATGCTGGGTTCACTGCACATGCTAAATACATGAATGAATGAATGAATGAAAGGCATTCTCTTATATGTGATAGCTCAGTAACTGGACAGATTCAGGCAAATTATGGGATACAGATGGCTCCAAAGGAAATCTCTTTTATGTTATTCCATATATCATGGATTTAAAGCATATTATTTCAGCCACAGTTTCTGAAATAATGAAACAGGGCATACTACTTAGGCTTGGAACAAACTTCTCCCTAAGGCAGATGGAGCAATGAGAAGAAAGCTCATGTAGAATTTAAGTTGATCACTTCAAAAGAAAAAAAAACAACACACAGACAGGGTGAGTAAGGCACTAGATTTCAAGTCATGGGATTTAGAATGGTTAAATAAGAAAATTATAAATGTTATTTTCATGTTATATGTTGCTGTAACTTGTCAAAATACAGTTTATGTTTTCACAATGGATACATATCTAAATGGAAATGCGGTAATGCCCAGATATTTGGTTAAATGTCTTTCTGGATATTTCTATGAAGGTATTTTGTTTTGGTTTTGGTTTGTTTTTTTAATGAGATTAATATTTAAATGAGTGAACTTTGAAAAAGCAGATTACCCTTCGTAATATGGGTGGGCCTCATCCAATCAGTTGAAAATCTTAATAGAACAAAGATTGACCTCCTCTGAGCAGGAAAGAATTCTGCCACCAGACTGTCTTTGGACTAAAACCGCATCTCTTCCCTAAGTCCACAGACTGCTGGCCTTTTTCCATCAAATTTTGGACTTTCTAAGCCTCCACAGAACCATAACCTAAAAATCTACTAATGAGAAAAGTGTATATAATATATCCAAATATTTATTTGGTTATTTATTTATTTATATATTCAGTATCAGATATATTGCCCTACCTCTCAATTCTGAAAGTGTACATGTAGATTACTATTAATGATCAAAAGATGATAAGTAATGCCTATGAAGTATGAAGTTATTTCAATTATTTGACATACATTAAGAAAGACAGATGAAGGAATAAACAACTTAGTTTATTTCCTCTGGTTTAACAATGAAATTCAGTCTTGGATCTATCAATAAAATTATCTGGAAAAAAAAGGTAGTTATAGCAAGTGTGATAGTATTACTATTCAAGAGAATTGCTGGCCTTAGTGGGTTAGTCTTTTTTTTTTAATTTTTATTTTAATTGTTGTTCAAGTAGAGTTTTCTGCCTTTTACCCCCAACCCAGTCCACCCCTCAGACCTCCCCACCTCCCTCCCATTTCCACTCCCCTTGTTATTCTCCATGCGTCCTTTATACTTTCTCCTGCAAATACTTCCCCTTTCCCCCTGAAGTTCCCTCCCCTCTCCCCTCTGTTCACTGTCAGCCTGTTCTCTCTTTCAGTATCTTTGGTTATATTTTGCTTGTTTGTTTTGTTGGTTAGATTCCTGTTAAAGGTGAGATCATATGGTATTTGTCTTTCACTGCCTGGTTTACTTTGCTTAGCATAATGCTTTCCACTTCCATCCATGCTGTTGCAAAGGATAGGAGCTCCTTCTTTCTGTCTGCTGCATAGAATTCCATTGTGTAAATATACCATAGTTTTTTGATCCATTCACTTACTGATGGGCACTTACAACACTTTGCTGTTGTAAATTGTGCTGCTCTGAACATTGGGGTGCATAGTTTCTTTTGGATTGGTGTTTCAGGTTCTTAGGATGTAATCCTAGCAAGGGAATTGCTGGGTCAAAAGGCAGATCCATTTTTAGTTTTCTTAGAAAACTCTATACTGTTTTCCATAGTGGTTTTGCCAGTCTGCAATCCCACCAACAGTGAACTAGGGTTCCCTTTTCTCCACAAACTCTCCAACACTTGTTGTTTGTTGCTTTGTTTATGATGGCTATTCTGATCAGTGTGAAGTGGTGTCTCATTGTGGTTTTAATTTGCATCTCTCTAATAGCTAACGATACCGAACATCTTTTCATGTATCTCTGGATCCTCTGTATGTCCTTCTTGGAGAAGTGACTGTTCAAGTCCTTTGCCCATTTTTTAATTGGGTTGCTTGTCATCTTAGAGTGGAGTCATGTGAGTTCTTTATATATTTTGGAGATTAAGCCCTTGTCTGATATATCATTGGCAAATATGTTTTTCCATATGGTTGGTTCTCTTTTTATTTTAATACTGTTTTCTTTAGCCGTGCAGAAGCTTTTTATTTTGATGAGATCCCATTTGTTTATTCTTTCCTTTATGTCCTTTGCTCTAGGGGACATATCAGTGAAAATATTGCCTATGTTCTCCTCTAGGACTTTAATGGTGTCACAACTTATATTTAAATATTTTATCCACCTTGATTTTACTTTTTTGTATGGTGTAAGTTGGTGCTTGAGTTTCTTTTTTTTTTTTTTTGCATGTAGTTGTTCAGCTAGTGGGTTAGTCTTATGTAACCTGTTAATACATGTACAAGTTATCACTCTCATTCAAAGTAATGTTCAGCATAATTTTTTTAATTGCCCAAGGCACTCCACTGTGTAATTGGCAAGTTTGACTGCATAGAGTTTAAAGAACCAAGTCATTGTATTTTATTATTAACATGATTGCTAATAACAGTAGTAGGATGTAAAATTACAGAGAGACAGTAAAACTGAAGGCTCAAGAGATCTACCTATACAAATTTTGAAATACATATTCTGCACAAAAATTAAAAATGAACCCATGATACATTGGTTTAGTATAAAAGGTAAGATAGCTAACTCAGAATATTCGATTAGATTAGGAGGGTAGGAGCAAATGAAGTTGTATCAACAGAATTATTCATCAAAATTTTTTTCAGTTCCAAGAATTGCTTGTACTGTTAGCATACTTTGGCTTACAAATTAACTATATTCAGCATACTGTTAGAAAGTTGATGAGAGGGTTGTGTGTGTGTGTGTGTGTGTGTGTGTGTGTGTGTGTGTTGTCCAGAGGTTTTGCTTTTGTTAAGCACTTGATTTAACAAATACTTATGAGTTCCTATCTGTACCAGGTACTGGTGAACTTAACCAGTTATTTTACATGTGCCTAGTGTTAGTTTGGGACATATTAAGTCATCTTATAAACACTATTTTAGACTATTTGGTTAAAAAATGTATTAAAAGTATCCCTGGCTGGCGTAGCTCAGTGGATTGAGTGTGGGCTGTGAACCAAAGTGTCACAGGTTTGATTCCCAGTCAGGCCACATACCTGGGTTGCAGACCACAGCCGCCAGCAACTGCACATTGGTGTTTCTCTCTCTTTCTCTCTCTCTCTCTCTCTCTCTCTTTATCCCTCCCTTCCGTCTCTAAAAATAAATAAATAAAATCTTTAAAAATGTATTAAAAGTCTACTTAGAGATGTATTAGTTCTTGTGCTCATTTTTGGGTTCTCCTGTCATTGTCATAACCATTGGCGTTCTCAGCCCCTGACTGGCTGACCAGGCTCATTGAATTTGATTCTATGCAATCCGCTTAACATTTCTAAATCCAGATCCACTGTGTGGTTAACCATAATGTAAATTAGAAAAACCTAACCATGTCTGACCCACAGAAAAGAAATATTTTTGTAGTGTAGTTATTTCTTGAATAGCAGTGTTTGTGTTTGGTAAAGTTTAGCATAATTTAATGCAGTTGGAGTAAATTATACCCACCAAAGATTTAATTTTTTATGTTGAAACATAAACATGTCAAACAATATAATTTTGTGCTATATTTCTTTACAATAGTGAGCAAGTCAGAGGATAATCTATCTAATAGCAAAGTCAGATACCAAAGGCATCAGATTCCAAAGGCAAATTACACAGTAACTTGCATTTTGGGCTTACAGCATTATCTCCTGTTATTTTAAGTGTTCTTTCTGGTGATGCTATGAAAAGTATCCTGTAATGGAGTAAGACAGAAAGCCAAGACACAGGCTGTTTCAATTAAAAGTGCCTTGAGAAATGATATCATCTTGAAGTCTTAATCTCTTTCATGATAGGCCAACTCCAACCTTCACATGTATTTTGCTTTGTTGCATTGTATTTAAAAAAAATATTATAGTTACTAATATTGAAAATAGTAAATTTAGACAAAAAGATCATCATTTGTAATTGTTTTGGGAAATTTGATTCTGGTGCACATTCTTGCATGACCATTATTAGCTGGAGCTGAAAAGTTTCCTCTCCTTTCAGGTAATACCCAGGGCTTCACAATCTTCACCATCCACTTTCTTTTTACATCACCTCCATGGACTCTGTAATTATATGAGTTGGCCATCTCTTATGTAATCAAAAACCCTTTCACCCCTATATAAATATTTGGGTTATGAATGGGAAATAATCTGCCTGAATTCACAGAAAATGAAACTTACCTGAGTCATCATGTTGTATGACTTTCTTCCTTATTATAAAAATCTTTATCACAAATATTTTGTTAAAAACACATTTTCAAAACTATATTTTCACTGTTGATTGTTCTTGTCCTGCCCTTCTCCATTAGAGCAAGAGTAAAAGTCTAAAAGAATCCTGATTGTTTTTCTGTTTTCATTATGATTCATGAAGCATACATGATAAAGAAGTCAGCATCATATTAAAGGAAGACCTAATTTGAAATCAAGCTGGCATTGCAATAAAATGCTTTGCATCAGGAAAGTGTACATTACCTTTTTTGCTGGTCACAGTCTGAGCTATATGTACATAATCCAGATTTTTCTTAACATAATTTTGCAAGATTAACACATTTGCATGATGATTGACTTGATCTTTGCCCAATCTAATGAGTGTTAAAAAAGCTTGTTCTGACTATAAATGTACATCTTAAAAAGAGAATAGATGATAATAGAAGCCTGAAATTTAAACTTGTATTTAAAAAAAAATTAGCCCTGGCTGGCGTAGCTCAGTGGATTGAGCGCAGGCTGTGAACCAAGGTGTCGCAGGTTTGATTCCCAGTCAGGGTATATGCCTCGGTTGCAGGCCACGACCCCCAGCAACCGCATATTGATGTTTCTCTCTCTCTCTTTCTCCCTCCCTTCCCTCTCTAAAAATAAATAAATAAAGTCTTTTTAAAAATATCACCAAATCACCCTGGCTGGTGTAGCTCAGTGGATTGAGCACGGGCTGGGAACCAAAGTGTCCCAGGTTCGATTCCCAGCCAGGGTACATGACTGGGTTGCAGGCCATAAACCCCAGCAACCGCACATTGATGTTTCTCTCCCTCTCTCTCTCTCTCTCTCTCTCTCTCCCTCCCTCCCTCCCTTCCCTCTCTAAAAAAAAAATAAATAAATAAAATATTTAAAAAAAATAAAAATAAAATAAAAATATCACCAAATCTATTTGAAAACAAGGCAATTTGTGTTATGCTTAAATGTATTTGGCTTTCAGAGTTCTCCTATCCAATCACATTTGTGAATGCATAAAAAATAGCATAACTCTCCACAGCCTTTGTAGTTCAAAAGGTTCTTTTGTTAATCAGCATTAACTATTTAGAATACTCCCAGTTTTGTATGCTTTTTTCCTTTGAGACAGACAACAATACATATAATAGAGGTACAATCTATTGGATTTTTATTTATTTATTTATTTCATTACAATTTGATTGACTTCAATTATTTTTATCACTGTATTTCTTTGTTTTCATTTTTGAAATCCTTTTATTATTTTTTAATTACAGTTGATGTAATTGATTTATTTTAATTTTTGGTATGCAAGTTGTCAAATAAACATTACTCATTTCATTGTTTTATTTATGATATAGTTCAGCTGAAATTATGTTATTGTATGTGGATATGAATATGTATTTAGTGTTTTGTAAACAAATAAACTTTATTATTTGCATGGTTATGTGTCTAATTGAAAAATAAAACCGTTAAGTTTCCAGCCTCTCTTGCAAAAATGGTTGCCTATGTGTCATACTATTTTTCAATATCATATATTTGAACTCTATTGGGGATTTCTGGGAAAGTTTGGCCAACTCTTCATACCTTTCTTTCCTACATAAAATATTAAGGCGAAGCTGGAACAGCCATATTATGATCATGAGGCAGTAGTTATTGGGACAAAGGCACAATATAAGCTTCAGAGTCAGGAAAATTAGAAAAGCCTAAATATATTAAGTCACTGTGTTTGGCCTTTGTTAAAAGGACCAAATATAACCCTACATTTATATAAATAAATATATAAAATATTATTAATACAATATATAATATTATTCTATTGATAGTTATACTATTAACAGTTATACTATTAATTAATAGTATTACTATTAATAGTTATACTATTAATAGAATATTACATTATAAATGTATAATATAAATATATAAATATTTATATCCCCTGACAGCATGCACATGCACACACACTTTGCTCTTTTCCCTCTTCTTATTTATTTATTTATGTTTTGTGTATTTATTATTTATTATTCAATAATGTTATTGAGTACTTAATGCTCATTATAGTCAATCACTATAGTTGTCCTGCTTCTGTCTGGGAGTAATAGAGATTACTCTTGAGTCTAATATATTTATGAAGACCAAGAAAGAGAAAACCACCACACCCTACTTAGATCTTTAAGGATTATTTCAATGAAGTTATTAGAATTGTGAACGGAAACACAGCCTGCCTCCTGCTAAGAAAAAAACCTGAGGACTTAACATATGGAAGATTCTATAATCACATCAATAAAATTAAGAGATAACATAATGAAAGTTTACAAACAAAAAATAAAATTGCTTCTTGGGAGGTCTGTGGTAATTCAATGAGTTCCATCTGCTCTATTATTTTTGCTGAAACACCAGTGTCCTATACACTGAATGTAAGATACAATGTCATTCAGACAGTACGAGTGTGTTTGTGTGTGTTTCTATGAGTATGTGTGTGTGTTTACTGTACATTTAAATGTTTCTTTTACCTACTTTGACTAATAGGTAACATGATATTGTGTGAATGGCTATATCAACATCAGTTAAATATTAAGTCTTCCAAATGAAACTTGTTTTCAAAATATTTCATTTTGACAAGTTAAAAAAATTGTTGCTATACAAGTCTGAGAAAGTCAATATCCTTGAGTCTTAATTTCTTTCTTTCTAAATTGAAGAGGTTGAATTACAGCATTACAAATTTTCTTTTTCTGCCATTATGTATGCACTGCTTGGTCCTGAACCAGTCTCAACAAATGAGAATGATCATTGTATATAAATTAATCAGACTTGGTAGGTCATGCATAAGAAGTAAGATATATTCATTTTACAATAATCATAAAATTTATTCTCATGAAATCTAGAATTTATTCCTATATTTGCAATTTCTATGGGCTCCAAATGTGTGAATAGGAAGAAGAAATAAGGTAACACAGACATTTGAAGGTACATCAGATCTTTGCTTTTCTGGGTGAGGAGCAATTAGAGAGGAAGACTATTTCACCATTATAACCTATTTAATGAGTATCCTTGTAAGCACTCCTCACAGAAATGAATTCATTTCTAATGCTAGAACTTCAGGCTCACAAGTAGACAGTAAAACATGAAATAGCAACACAACTAAGAAGCTTTCTAAACCTCTCCAAGCAGCTGCATAATGATTATACTCCTTCATTAGTTCTTTCTACAGACAATGCTTTAGTGGCTAGTATTTGTCAGGCACTGTGATATGGACTCCAGATATGTTATAGTCAAGTGCCACATAGCAGCATTTCAGTCACCCAGGGACTCCCTATACGACAGTGGTCTCTTAACATTATAATGGACCCAAAAAAAATCCCATCACCTAGTGACACCATAGCCATCACCACATCATAGTGGAATACATTACTCACATGTTTTGGGTCATGCAGGTGTAGTCAAACCTATTACACTTCCAGTTGTATAAAAGTATAGCACATACAACTATGTATAGTACATAATAATTGATAATGATAACAAGTGATTGTTATTAGTTTACATATTTATCATACTATACATTTTATTTTAGTGTTTGTTCTTCCCACTTATATCAGAAAAAGGTTGCTGTAAAATAGTATGTCATGTTATGCCAGCAATAGCCTCATACGTTTCCTATTTAACATGATTCTTGATTGCATCATTGTCTCTTGTGCTTGATTTACTCTCACATTGTTTTGTTCATCATGACCCCTAACTACAAAATTTACTGCTACCATTGCAAGTAAGAGGCCATCTCAAGTGATGGACATGGAAATAAAATTAAAAGTGATTAGATCTATGAAGTGGAAAATCAGTGAAGGTTATTCGTTGCCAATCAGGCGTGTCTTATTCCACCATAGCTATGATCTTGAAAAACAAGAGCAAAGTGATGGAAGCAGTTAAAGGATCTGCTTCACTGAAGGCAGCAAAACTAATACAATTTTGAGACAGAAGGAAGCTTCTAATAACCTGGATTGAAGACCAACTACAGAACATATCTTTCTTAGCACCATGATGATTATGGCCAAAGCAAAAAAAGGTGGTTTATAATGTCGAAAGAAAAGGTTGGACCTCATTATGATGTTGAATTTGCTGCTCCCTCTAGGTGGTTTAAATGATTCAAGAATCATTAGTCATTATATAACATGAAAGTGAGTAATTAGTCTGCAAATGCTGATGGGAAGGCAGCTGAATAATTTTTGGAAATTCTAAAAAAGCTAACTATAGAGAAAAATTACTTGCCAGAGCAAATATTCAGTATGGATTAAACCTCCCTATACTGGAAACAGATGCCTAAAAGGAGTTTCATCCATAAGGAAGCAGAGTCAATGCCAGGTTTCAAGGCATTTTAAGGATAAGACAAGACTTGTTTGGGGGCAAAATTGAAAACCTTTGTGATATGGCACAGTGAGAACCCCAGGACCTTTAAGCATAATAATGACCATACACTGTCAATGTACTATTAGAGCAACAAAAAGTCATGGATGACTCATGCTGTCTTCCAAGATACCCTCTTGAATTGCTATGGCAGCTAAATGGAGAAGTACTGTTTAAAGAATAACACCCTTTTCATGATTTTGCTCATTGTTGATAATACTCCCAGAATTGTTCATTTTATTGGGGATTTTCATTCCAATAGCTGCTTTTAAAGCTTATTACCTGAGGAGAACCTTTGTGCCAGCTATTGATACAACTGAGGAAGACACTGATGCAATTATGGAAGGATTATGAAATCTATAACTGCATTAAGAATCTTAGTTGGGCCCCAGCTAGTGTGGCTCAGTGGATTCAGTGCCAGCCTGCAAACTAAATGGTCACCAATTCAATTCCCACTGAGGGCACATGGCTGGGTTGCAGGCCAGGTCCTGGTAGGGGGTGTGTAAGAGGCAATCACACATTGATATTTCTCTCCCTCTCACCATCCCCTCCCCTCTAAATAAATAACTAATAAACAAATAAACAAACAAACAATCTTTTTTGAAAAGCTTAAAATGGGCTTTCTAAAAACAAAAGAATCTTAATAATCTTAGTTGGGCTTGGAGTGATGTCACCAAGGAGTGTATGAATGGCATCTGGAATCATACACTCAAGAGGTTTGTCCATAACTTTGAAGGATTTACCAAAGATGAGGAAGTCATAAAAATCCTTGGTTGAGATGGCAAGCATCTTTCACCTACGTGTGGACAAAGATGACATTGAGGAGCTCCCAGAGGTGGTTCCTGAGGAATTGACTAAAGAAGAGTTGTTGGAACTGGAATAGGAATGCATAGATGATAAAGAGGCAAGAGAAAAGAAAACTGCAGAAGAAAATAAAGAAGAACCCCAAGAATATTTACAGTGAAAGGTTTAGCAGAATTTTTGCAGACCTCAACAAATTTCTTAAAATATTTGAAAATATGGACCTCAACACCAAAAGGTTTTAATTAATACAGAAGAATGTTTATGGTACATTGTCTGCTTATAAGTAAATCAATGATGAAAAAAGAAAAAAAAACAAGCAAACCAACATTAATATATTTCTGAAAAGAGTGACACCTCCACCAGAACCTCAGGCAGGTCCTTCAGAAGGTATCCAGAGGAAGGAATTGTTATGATAGGAGATGACAATTCCATGCCTGATATACCTGAAGACCTTCCAGTGGAACAGGATGTTGAGGTGGAAGACAGTGATATTGATGATACTGACCCTGTGTAGGTATAAATTAATATGTTTGTGTCTTAGTTTTTAATAAAACATTTAACCTTTAAAATAATATTTTTAAATAATAAACTTATAGAAAAATGATATAAAGAATGAAAATATTTTTACAAAGCCCTGTCTGGCATAGCTCAGTGGATTGAGTGCGGGCTGCGAACCAAAATGTCGCAGGTTCAATTCTCAGCAAGGGTACATGCCTGGGTTGCAGGCCATAACCCCCAGCAACTGCACATTGATGTTTCTCTCTCTCTCTCTCTATCTCCCTCTCTTCCCTCTCTAAAAAAATAAATAAATAAAATATTTTATTTCATTTTCTTTTTTTATTAAATACTTTTGAATTTTATTGTTGTTCAAATACAAGTTTTCTGCCTTTACCTCCACCCCTTCTCACCACCCCAACCATCCCCACCTCCCTCCCCTGTTTCCACCCCTTGTTTTTATCCACTTGTCCTTTATAGTTGTTTCTGTAAACCCTTCACCCTTTTGCCCCCATTATCCCCTCCTCTCTCCCCTCTGGTTAATGTCAGTTTGTTCTTAATTTCAATGTCTTCAGTTATATTTTTCTTGCTTGTTTGTTTTGTTGATTAGGTTCTAGTTAAAGGTGAGATCATATGGTATTTGTCTTCCACTGCCTGGCTTATTCCGCTTGGCATAATGTTCTCCAGTTCCACCCATGCTGCTGCAAAGGGTAGGAGCTCCTTCTTTCTTTCTGCTGCATAGTATTCCATTGTGTAAATGTACCATAATGTTTTGATCCACTCATTTACTAACAGGCACTTAGGTTGATTCCAGCACTTGGCAATTGTAAATTGTGCTGCTCTGAACGTTGGGGTGAGTAAGTTCTTTTGGATTGGTGTTTAAAAAATGAAAGGTTTATGAAGTAAAAAAGTTACAGTAAGCTAAAGATAACTTACCATTGAAGAAGGAAATATTTTTTATAAATTTAGTGTAGCCCACGTGCATAGCGTCTATAGTATGTAGTGGGCTATACATCTAGGTATGTATAGGTGTATTCTGCAATGTTGGCACAATGATAAAATCACCCAACAACACATTAGAATATATCTCTGTCATTAAGCAATCCATGATTGTATCATACAAAGCAATACATTTGCTGTACAGAGTAATAACTAAAATAAAACAGTATAAATGCTATGTTAGAAAGAATACATGATACACAATAAATTAGTAAACATAAGACTGTGATAACTTGGATAAGGATGCAACCAAATAAACCCAGTGAAGGCTGTCTCATCACTTTTATTCTTAGTAAGAAGGAAGAACTTATTTTATGCTGTTGCTTTGCCTGTGTGTCCAGAGGGATAAGTGACCTCCCTCTGCCAATTTAGTTTCCCAAGAGAGATAAAAGCAGTTGCTCACTTAAGGTACCATGAGAAGGATCCATTTGAGCTACAGGAATGGTGAGCCTTTATGATTTCTTTACTAAAAAATAATTTAAAGCAACTATATGAAGCCACTGATGTACTAATTTATATTAATTATACCATATCAAATATGATAATGACAACCTATAAAAGCCAAGGTATAATGAAGTGAGAGTTTACAGAATAATGGAGTAGAGATTCCAACCCAGTTGGAAAGCAGAGCATCAATTAATATCATATGGAGGGTCCTCACCATTCATCTTTGTTTCCTTAGCACCTAGCAAAGGTAGAATGAGCCAAGATTTACAGATTAATGAAGTAGAGGTACCAGCTCAGTTGGAAAGCAAAGCAGTAATTGAAACCAGGTTATTGCTCATGTGAGTTCTGAGCAAGTCCATGTTGTTATGATTTCCCCCCTAAATATGTTTTTCTCTAGCGCTGATGCCAACAAAATAGCAAAGCCTAGAGGTAATTCAGTGGCATGGGGAGAGAAATGAATAAACAAATAGTGTAATAGCAAGGTTGAGAGTATTAGTGATAGGAAATGATTCATCTTTCATTGGAGAGATTAATCAATGCTTATAAATGACCCAAGTGCCAGATCAAATGTTCAATGTTAAGTGAGATGAGCTACCTTACTATTTCTGAGTTCATTAACAATGAAAGAGATTATCATGGATTTTGACAGGATTTAATGACAATCAACAAAGTGAGATGGGAGTTTATTAGGAAGAATAATATAAGATATCGTTAATATTAATTTCACAAAATACATTTTACAAACTAGAGATTAAATTTTGCTATATTCATATGTTTGTATTTCAACCTTTATTAGTCCTTCAAGATATTTTTTTATAGGAACATGTTTTTTTTTCCTTTTGAGAAGCTATTGATTAATGTTATAATATTTCCATTCTTTCAAATTACCTTTTAAAATGAGATTAAGTTAATTGTATGATACTTAAAATTAATCTTCAGGCTTAATACTATTTTGCTTTCTGTGGTGAAAAAAAAGAATCAAATTAAATTTTATATTTCCTAACCTTGTGAATTTCTTAAGTACTGTGTGCTGTGTTTTATGCTCTATGCTATTTAATTTGAGTGAAAATATATCCTATACTTTCAGAGCATATAATGCCTTAGTCTTCTATATTAATTCAAATAGTGAAAAAATAAATATATGTTCTTTCCTTCTCCTACATCTTTTCATATATTTGGCTTCTAATCAGCCATGAGATTTTTTTTTCACCTTAAATTCCCACAAAGAAGGGTGGTTGCTATTAAAGTTATCTGGCAAATACCACATTTTCTCCAAAACAAAAAATCTAAAACATATTCTTTTGTTTGCAAGGTCAAATATGTCAACTCATTGATCCTTTGAATTTGTTGGCAGAAAACAGAAACAAAAACAGTGTATGATATTTTTTCATGTGACCAGTACTAATTTGTGGGCACAAAGAATTCCTGTATTATAAAATAACACAATTTCCTCTGATGGCCTCACTTTAAGAATAGATCTTGAAACAACAAATTTTTTTTAAAAAGCTTTTGTGGGGACTGAGTGTGGGAGTAGGATGGGGAATGGGCAAAGAAGGGGAGAGCAACAGGGAAAAATGTGGGACAATTGTAATTGTACAGCAGTAAAAAAAAAATAAAAAAAACCTTCATTATATTTTTATCCATTATCATTTAGTTCCCTCGTACCCAGCAATCACCACACTGTTATCCAAGTCCATGAGTCCTTTTTCCCTTTTTGCTCAATCCCTCCGACCCCCACACCTCTCACCTCTAGCTGTCATCACGCTCTCCATGTATGTGTCTGTCCCCATTTTCCTTGTTAGTTCAGTTTGTTCATTAGATTCCATGTATGATTTAAATCATATAGTATTTTTCTCTCTCTGATTGCTTATTTCACTTAGCATAATGTTCTCCAGGTCCATCTGGTCTGGTGCAAAGGGTACAATTTTCTTCTTTTTCATGGCCAAGTAGTATTCAATTGTGTAAATGTCCCATATTTGTTTTATCCACTCATCTACTGATGAATATGGGCTGCTTCCATATCTTAGTGATTATAAATAATGATGCAATGAACAGAGAGGTGCTTATGGTCCTTTGAATTAATGTTTTGAGTTCCTTCGGATATATTTCCAGAAATAGGATTGCTGGGTCAAAAAGCAGATCCATTTTTACTTTTTTGATATAACTCCATACTGCTTTCCACACCAGCTGCACCAATCAGCATTCCCACCAACAGTGCAAAAAGGTTCCCCTTTCTCCACATGCTCACCAGCACTTGTTTGTTGATTCATTGATGATAGCCATTCTGACAGGTGTGACACTGTGGTTTTAATTTACGTTTCTGTGATGATTAGAGATGTTGAGCCTCTTTTTGCATGTCTATTGGCCATCTGTATGTCCTCTTTGGAGAAGTGTCTTTTCAGGTCATTTGCCCATTTTTTAATTGGGTTGTTTATTTTTTTGGTGTTGAGTTTTGTATGTTCTTTATAAATTTTGGACATTAACCCCTTATCAGATGTATCAACCAATATGTTCTCCCATTCTGTGGATTGTATTTTTATTTTGTTGATGATAGTCGTTGCTGTGCAGAACTTTTTAGTTTGATGTAGTCCCATTTGTTTGTTTTTTTTGTTTTGTTTTGTTTTATTTCCCTTGCCTGGGGAGATATATCCAATAAAATATAGCCACTAGCAATGTGTGAGATTTTGCTGCCTGTGTTTTTTTCTACTATTTTTATGGTTTCAGGTCTAAATTTAAGTCTCTGATCCATTTTGAATTTATTCTTGTGTATAGTAGCCACAGCCAACAGACAAGAAGAAACAAAAAACATCCAAATTGAAGAGGTAAAACTGTCATTATTTGCAGATAACATGATACTGCGCATAGAGAACCCCAAAGGTTCAACCAAGGAATGACTATAACTGTTAAAGGAATTCAGCAAAGTATCAGGATACAAAATTAATATCCAGAAATAAATTACATTTTATGTTCCAAACTAACAGAAAGGGAAATTAAGAAAACAATCTCATTAACAATCACTGTAAGAAGAATGATATACCTAGGAATAAACCCAAGCAAGGATGTAAAAGACCTGTACTTAGAAAATTTTAAGAAACTGAAGATAGAAATTGAAGAAGATACAAATAAGTGGAAGAACATACTTATTCATGGATAGGAAGAAACAACATCATTAAAATATCCATACTACTGAAAGCAATCTGTAGATTCAATGCAATTTTTATCAAGATTCCAACAATGTATCTCACAGAAGTAGGACAAGTATTTAAAAAATTAATGTGGAAGCAGAAAAGGTCCCACATAGCAATAGGGATCCTAAGAAAGAACAAAGTTGGGAGAATCATGCTACCTAATATCAAACTATACTATAAGGCCATAAAACATGGCCTGGCACGGCATGGCTATGGCATAAAACAGACACAAAAATCAATGTAACAGAATAGAGAGCACAGAAATAAACCCACAACTTAATTGTCAATTAATATTCAACAGATGAAACAATTACATACAATGGGTTAAGGATAGTTTACTCAATAAATGGTGTTGGGATAATGGGACAAACACATGCAGAAAAATGAAACTAGATCAACTTCTTATACCACACACAAGAATCAACAAATCTTAGACACACTGAATTTTAGGCACTGGAATGTTTTCTCAGCAGTAATTAGATACACAGATGTGCTTTTTATTCACTTCAGCTTGAATCCATGTGCTGCTGAGAGCTTTCCTACTTAATATGATCATTTCCGAGGCTATCTTAAAATTTTCAGTGGTAATTTTTGACTTTACAGCTTTTATCTTTTTGCTCATGAAAAATCTGTGTTAAGATAAAGATGTATATGGATAGACCTTGAGAATATCATGCTAAGCAAAGTAAATCAGAAAAAGTTAAGAATCATATGATTTCATTCATGTGGGTTATAAAACTAAAAGTAACAAAGAACAAACAAGAATACAAAAAAAAATAAGAACACAAACTAGTAGACCTAGACAACAGTATGTTGGTTACTGGAGGGAATAGGGGTAAGAAGGGTAAAGGGGCCCAAATATATGGTGACAGATGGTGATATGACTTTGGGTGGTTGGCACACAATGCAATATACAGAACATGTATCATACAAATATACACTTTGAAAACATTTAGTCTTACTAACAAATGTCAACCCAATAAATTTAATTTAAAAAAAAAAACCCTACAAGCATAGGAACAGTGGTAAGGGAATAATGTAGTTGGCACCTAGTAAGGATAATTGTATTGTTACTTTTTAAAAATAAATGCAGTGTTAATTTATAAACCTGATTATGATAATTTTTTAAGTCCATTCTGCATGTTTCTTCAAAAATTATTGTTCTGTCTCATATTATGATATATAACCCACCTTCTGGGAGAAAAATAGAATGTCTTTATATTGTTTGTAGAATTATTTCTTTCTTAGAATTACACATTTTCAAGTAGTGGCCCTGTACCTGTCCCTCCACCTTTAACTACCATCCTTCTCAGGTATTTCCTGCTCTAAAAATGCTGACATGGTATCATGCTGACACACTCCTTACTCCCCTACATTTCCATGTTTTTGCCCATGTAGAAAGGGAGAAAAACAAGTAGGAAAGAGAGAACTGCTACTTACAAAGCTCACCTCAGGTGTCCCCACCTACTCAGGCTTTCTGAAACCTCTGGCAGATGGACCTATTCTATCATACCTTGCACTCTGACACCACAGAGCAAACTCATATGGTGTTAAAAAGTATTCTCTTGTGTTTTTTTCCCCTCTCATAAAGATGATAAGAAACTTGAAGGAAGGGTCTATCTCTATCTCCCTATCACCTAGTACTAAGTAAGGCTAAATTTTTTTTCAGAGTATTCAATGGAAACTACACATTTTTATTTTTAAAAAAAGAACAAAACAAATGAGCTAACAAAAAAGAACTGATTCACCAAACATTATTTGTATAATAGAAATAGACATGTAAATGAGTCTTTCTGATTGGTAAGTTGAAGGAAAATAGCCCTAAAAATATAGGTAGGGTGTCACCATATAAAGAACGTAACTGGGATCTGTGTCTTCTTCTGTTGTCTTATTTTCCCTCTCTACCCTTAATTATCTCCTAAAATGGTGCACCTAAGTAGAAAGTTAATTAATTTTATTAGGCAACTAGAGGGAGAAAAGTAATTTTCATTTTCAAGTCATAGAATTAGAAGTAGAGGGAGGAACTGACTGATTTTTAGCAGAACTGACTGACAGAATGACTATCTTGGAAGCCAAAAAGATTCCTGTATATAACAAGACAAAAGATGAATATGACAAGAATAATTCATGGGGTGTGCAATAATGTCAGTCAGACATATTTACTTGCTACCTCAACTTTGACCATACTGTGTAGCGTTTGGAAGAAATGAGAAATGGTGCATTATTTTATCTGTATTCTTTAGCCTTTTGTTATACTGAAAATTTTACTGTGATAGGAATGAGCAGAGTCTCTATGGTTGGGTATCTTTTTTAAGTTTTACTAGTTTTCCATCTTTCTATCATCAAATAGTGTAATATTCAATTCTTTGATCTATCA
This sequence comes from Phyllostomus hastatus, assembly GCF_019186645.2. NCBI lineage: Eukaryota > Metazoa > Chordata > Mammalia > Chiroptera > Phyllostomidae > Phyllostomus > Phyllostomus hastatus. The sequence goes on along the minus strand of NW_025334038.1, from coordinate 6,707,715 downwards.
GAGTCAAACTAAGTTAAATTTTAGGGTTCTTCTAGCTATAAAAATTAATGATCCTTTGTCAAACCTCTCAGAAGCACATCAAGTCACTGATATCTGTAGGATGTGAGAAAACTCTAAGACTCAGACATATGTGAATTCAAATCTGGACTTCCCCAAATTGACTTTGTTTGTGATGTTGGAAAAATTAGCTTTCTCAGCTGTAATATATAGGTGAAGTCTTGTGGTGATAAAATAATAAAAAATAGGATTAATAGAGTACAGAGTAAATGCAGGATACCTCCAAGTTCTTTATAAAATTTAATGTATTTAATTATCCAAATAAATGTATTATTTCTGTATAACTAATGTACCTATTTTATAGATGAAGAAACTGAAAAAATGAAGTTTTGCATTATTTGGTAAATAAAGTATATAGCATAAGACATTACATGTAGTAGGCATCCAATAGCTGGAAGCAAATATTTCTCATTTCTATTACTCATATATTATTTATGTATTCATACATCTACATGGAAAGAAGAGAGATATTCTTTATATTAAAAGCCACTCAATTATGAACACTGAGAAGTCCAATGTCTGCAACCAGCAAACTGAAGTCTGAGGAAAACCAACAGAGTAGTTTCAGTTTGAGTTCAAATGCTTGAGTACCATGAGGGTCAAGAGTTTAAGTTCTAGTTGGAGCCTGAATCCAAAGCCAGGAGAAAACCAACATCCCACTTTGGGAATAGTCAGAAAGAGACATCAGATTCTTTCTTATTCTGCCTTTTATTCTATTCATGTCTTCAGTGGATTGAATGTGGTCTACTCACATTGAGAAAGACAATCTAATTTACTCAATCTGTTGCTTAAAATGTTAATCTCTTCCAGAAACACCATCACAAACAACCAAGAAAAATGTGACCAGATACATTGAAATAAAGAACAAACTGACAGTCACCAGAGAGGAGGGTAGAGAGGGATAATGGTGGAAGGACCATCAAGGAACATGTATAAAGAGCACAATGGACAAAGCCAAAAAGGGGTAGGATCAAGGGTAGGAGGCAGTGATGGGTGGGCTGGGGGCCATGGTCGGGGGAAATGGAGACAACTGTACTTGAACAACAATAAAAAAAAAGATGGAAACATTTGTGTAGTTACTTAAAAATTAATATTCAAAATTAATATTACAATTATGTTTTACAAGGGATAGAGGAGTGGGAAAGCACCAATGAAGAGTGGAGTCTGGTCCATATTTCACACACAGTAAATGTTCATTTAATGAATAAATGACATCATCATTTAGTTAGAGGAAGATATGCCCAATTTAGAATGTTGTTACATGTAACTGAAAGGACTAAGTACTAAAAAAATGTCAAAAGAGAAGACAATATAGGAAAAGCAGATCAAGGGAATGATGATAAAGATATATCTATTTATCTTAAGTATTTGAGGTATCTGCAGCATAGGTATGGGCTTTAGGAATCAGAGAGTTGAACAAAAAAAGTATAATCTGTCTAATTCAAATTGGAAAAATATTTTAAAGTAGTAAAGTAATAAAAGAGTACACAGAACAGATACAAAACTATCCCCACTCTTGTACCCTATTTTAGTCCATTCTCATTAGTACCAGTAGTTTGCTTTTAAAACTGTAAGTCTGTCCTCCCTGTGCTTAAAATGTCTTTGGAAATTTTCAATATGTAAATGAAGTCCAAACTCCTTTGTATTCCATAGGTGCTCCTAACAATATGCCTTCGTTTTTATTTCCAGCCCCATTCTATGCTGCTGATCACCCTAAATACACTAAATTTTATCCACAATTAACTTTATACTTCTCTTCCCTAAATGACTTGATTTCCCTTTTTCCACTCATAAACTCTATTCCTTGGCTTTTCAGTTTATTTTAATGTATTGAGGTGACATTGTTTAATAAGATATGTTTTAAATGTACAGTTTTGTAACACATCATCTGTGAATTGTGTTGTGTGCTCACCACCCAAAGTTTAGTCTCTGTTAGTCAACATATATTTGACTCATCTTACCTTCTTCAACATCCACCCATGCTTTTGCCCTCTGGTAACCACTTTATCATTGTTTGTGTCTGTAAGTTTTGTTCATTTGATTTGTTCACTTGTTCCTTTCTCTTTTAAATCCAATTTATGAGTGAAATTATATGGTTTCTGTCCTTTTCCATCTGACTTATTTTGCTTAGGATGATACTCTCGATTCCCATTCACATTGTTGCAAATGGCAGTACTTTATCCTTTCTTATGGCTGAATAGCATTCCATCATTCATATATATATATATATATATATATATATATTCATATATATATATATATTCATATATATATTCATATATATATACACACACACATACATCTTTATACAATCATCCATCAGAGGACACAGGTTTTTTCTATGTCTTGGCTACTGTGAATGATGCTGTAATGATCCTAAAGGCACATATATCTGTAAGAAGAAGTGTTTTCAAATTTTGAGGTTAGATACCCAGAAGAAGGATTGTTGAGTCATATGGTAGCTCTATTCTTAATTTTTTGCAGAACCTACGTTTATGAGAATAACATCAAGAATGGAAATATTAATATCACAGGAGAGAAGAGGAGAGTGGTGATGAACATAGCTCTCATTTTTTCTTTATTTTTATTGTTCACATTATTATAGATGTCCCCATATCTCTCCCCCATTTGCCTACCTGCACCCAACCCCCAACCCCCATTCCTTTTGGCCACCACCATATTGTTATCTTTGTCTATAGGGTATGCATATATGTTCTTTGGCAAATCTCTTCACCTTCTTTCACCTAGTCCCCTTCTTCCCCCTCCACTCTGAAAACTGTCAGTCTATTCCATGTATCCATGCCCCTATTTCTATTTGGGTTATTTGCTTATTTTGTTCATTAAACTCCATATAGCAGTGAAATAATATGATATTTGCCTTTCTCTGACTGGGTCATTTCAAAACTCAGCATAATAATCTCCAGGTCCAACCATGCTGTCCCAAAAAGCAAGATTTCCCTCTTTTTTATGGCCACTTAGTATTCCACTGTGTAAATGTACCACAGCTATTTTATCCACTCATCTACTGATGGGCACTTGGGCTGTTACCAGATCTTGGCTATTGTAAATAAAGCTGCTATAAACATAGGGGTGCCTAAATTCTTTTGAATAGGTGTTTATGGAGTTTTAGGGTATGTTCCCAGAAGTGCAATGACTGTATCAAAAGGCAATTTCTTATTTAATTTTTTGAGGAAATTTCATACTGTTTTCCACAGTGGCTGTACCAGTCTGCATTTCCACCAAGAGTGCACTAGGGTTCCCTTTTCTCCACATCCTTGCCAGCACTTGTTTGTTGATTTATTGATGGTTGCCACTCTGGTACCTGTGAGGTGATATCTCATTGAGGTTTCAGTTTGCATCTCTCTGATGTTTAGTGACATTGAGCAATTTTTTTTCCATAGTCCATATGTATGACCTCTTTGGAGAAGTGTGTATTCAGGTCTTTTGCCCATTTTTTAAAATAATAATACCCATCTTTTTTAAAGATTTTATTTATTTATTTTTAGAGAGGGGAAGGGAGGGAGAGAGAGAAACATCAATGTGTAGTTGCCTCTCATGTGGCCCCCACTGGGGTCATGGCCTGCAACCCAGGCATGTGCCCTGACTGGGAATCAAACCTGCGATGCTTTGGTTTGCAGCCTGTGCTCAATTCACTGAGCTATGCCAGCCAGGGAGCCCATTTTCTTAATTGGATTGTTTGTCTTCCTGGTGTTGAGTTATATAAAAGTTCATTATGTATTTTGGAAATTAACTCCTTATCAGATGCATCATTGACGAATATATTCTTCCATGTGGTAGGCTCCTTTTTCATTTTGTTGATGGATTCTTTTGCTGTACAGAGACTTTTGCTGTTCAATTTGTAGTCTCATTTGATTATTTTTTCATTTGTTTTCCTTGCCCTAGTAGATATGTTTGCAAAAATATTGCTATGAGAGATGTCTGAGATTTTACTGCCTGTTTTCTTCTAGGATTTTTATAGTTTCATGACTTACATTTAAGTCTCTTTTATCCATTTTGAGTTTATTCTTATATATGGGACAAGCTGATGGCCTACATTCATATTTTTCATGTACCTATCCATTTTTCTCAACACCATTTATTGAAAAGAGCATCTTTCTTGTATCTTCTTGCCTTCTTTGTCAAACACTAATGACCACTGAATACAGTGTTAGCTATGGGTTTGTCACATATATGTGGCAACTATTATGTTGAGTTATGTTTCCTCTATTCTATGCTGAGAGTTTTTTCTCATAAGTGGTTTGTGGACTTTGTCAAAAATTTGTAATGCATTGATTGGTATAGTCATATAATTTTTATTGTTTGTTTTATTTATGTGTGTTTATTTGTGTATTTGTTCATTAATTTGTGAATATTTTAACAAATTTGCTTCCCAGTCATAAATTCCATTTGATCAGTGTTTGTGAATGTTTTAATGTATTTCCGAATTGGCTTTCTAATATTTTGTTGAGGATATTTGCATGTAGATTTATCAGGCATACCAGCCTATAATTTTCTTTTTTGTAGTGTCCTTATCTGTTTTTGATAATGCTAACCTCATAAAATGAACTTGGGAGTCTTCCCTCCTCTTAAATTTTTTGGAATACTTCACATGTTTGGTTAAATTTAGCTATGAAGCCATCAGGTCCAGAACTTTACTTTGTTGGGAGTTTTTGACTCCTGCTTCAATTCCATAAATTGTAAATCTGTTCATTCTTTCTCTTTATTTTTTATTTAATTTTGCATGTTTTTAAAATGTAACCATTTCTTCAAGATAATCCAATTTATTGGCACATACTTGTTCATAATATTTTCTTGTGGTTCTTTGGATTCTTTCAGTGTCAGTGTTACTTCTCTTTATTTCATTTTTGATTTTGTTTATAGATCCCCTTTGTTGATAAATTTGGTTAAAGGATTATCAATCTTTATTTTTTCAAAGAATCAGATCTTGCTTTAATTGTTCTTTTTATGTTTGTTTTGACTCTATTTTGCTTATATATGCTCTGGTATTTATTTTTCTCTACTCACTTTGGGCTTTTTTGTTTTATTTTAGTTCTATTATGTTTAAGTTTAGATTGTTTTTTGAGATTTTTCTTATTCCTTGAGATAGGCTTGTAATGCTATGAAATTCCTTCTTATGACTACTTTTGCTTGTCCCATAGATTTTGGGATGTTGTGTGCTCATTTTCATTTGTCTAGTTACCTTTCGACTTCTTCCTTGATGTGATTATTAACCCATTCATTGTCTAGTACCTTGTTATCGGGCCTCTATGTGTTTCTGTGATTTTTCAGTTTTTTTTCTTGCGATTGATTCCCAGTTTCATATCACTATTGTGAGAGATAATTTCAAACTTCTTCAATTTATTAAGACTTGTTTTGTTTCCTAACATGTATATCCTAGATCATCTTTTGTGTACACTCAAGAAGAATATATTCTGCTGCTTTGGAGTAAAATGTTTTGAAGATATCAATTAAATTAATCTGATTTAGTGTGTCATTTAAGGTCACTGTTTTTTCATTGAATTTCTATGTGGAATATTTATCCATTGATGTCAGGGGCATGTTATAACCCACTACTATGACTGTATTACTCTCAGTCTCTCCCTTCATGTCCATTAATATTTGCTTTATATATTAAGGTGTCCTGTGTTAAGTGCATAAATGTTTACAAGGCTTATATGCTCTTACTGAATTGCTCCACTTATCATTATGCAGTGTCCTTTTTTGTCCCTTACTATAGCTTTTGTTTTAAAGTTTATTATATCTGATGTAAGTATTGCAACCAGAGTTTTTTAAATTTCTATGTGCATAAAATGTCTTTTTCATTCCCTTTATTTTAATTCCTATGTGTCTTTTGTTCTGAGGTGGGTGTCTTGTATACAGCATATATATGAGCCTTATTTTCTTATTTATTCATCTACTCCATCTATTCATCTTTTAATTAGTGTATTTAAGTCCTTTACATTTAAAGTGATTATTGATAGATACATATTTATTGCTATTTTACTGTCTATTATTATGTTGTTTACTTTTATCTTCCTTCTTAAAGAGTGCTTTTTAACATTTCTTGTAATGCTGGTTTTATGGTAACAAACTGCTTTAGCTTTTTGTTTTCTAGGAAGCTCATTTTTTCTCCTGTTTATTTTTTAATATATTTTTGATTATGTTATTATAGCTGTCCCAATTCTTTTACTTTTTGTCCCACTCCAACTGGTACCCACCTTCCCTCCAGCAATCCTCCTCTTTAGTTCATGTGCATGGATCATGCATGTAAATTAGTTGGCTTCTCCATTTCCCATAGTATTCTTAACCTCTCCCTTTCTATTTTTTTACCTACAAACAATGCTTCATAATCCTGTCACCTTTTCCCCCATTCTACTCCTTCCCCCCTCCAGCTGATAACCCTTCAAATGATCTCCATACTTTTGAGTCTTCCTGTTTTGGTTGTTTGCTTAGTTTGTTTTTTAGATGCATTTGTTGATAGTTGTGAATTTGTTGCCATTTTAATGTTCATAGTTTGATCTTCTTTTTCTTAAATAATCCCCTTTAACATTTTATGTATAATGGCTTGATGATGAAGTGCTTTAACTTTACCTTGTCTGGGAAGTACTTTATCTGCCCTTTCATTCTAAATGATAGATTTGCTAGATAGAGTAATATATGTTGTAGGTCCTTGCTTTTCATTACTTTGAATACTCTTGCCAGTCCCTTCTTGCCTGCAAAGTTTCTTTTGAGAAATCAGCTGACAGTCTTATGGGTACTCCTTTGTATGTAACTCTCTCCTTTCTCTTGCAGCTTTTAAGATTCTCTCTTTATCTTTAACCTTTGGAATTTTAATTATCATGTACCTTTGCATGGTCCTCTTTGGGTCCAGCTTGTTTGACCTTTCTGTGCTTCCTGGAGTTGTATGTATATTTCCTTCACCAATTAAGTAAGCCTTCTTTCATTATTTTTTCAAATAAGTTTTTCAATTTCTCACTCTTCCTCTTCTCCTGGTATCACTATGATTCAGATGTTGGTACATTTTGAGATGTCCAAGAGGGTCTTTATACTATTCTTATTTTTTAAAATTATTTTTTCTTTTTGCTTTTGTGGTTGAATGCTTATTTCTTTCTTATGTTCCAAACTGTTATTTGAATCCTGGCTTCTTCCCCTCCACTGATGGTTCCCTGTAGATTTTTCATTATTTCACTTAGTGTAACTTTCATTTATTCCTTTATATTATTGTCATACTCAATGAGTTCTTTGAACATCCTGATCACCAATGTTTTGACCTCTGAATTTGACAAGTTGGTTACCTCCATTTCATTTAATTCTTTTTCTGGGGTTTTGTTCTATTCTTTCATTTGAGCCGTATTTCTTTGTCCCCTCAATTTGGCAATCTCTCTATGTTTGTTCTGTGTATTAAATAGAGCTGCTTTGACTCCCTGTCTTAGTAGTGTGGCCTATTATAAAAAAGGCACCTGTAAATTGTGCTGGGTGAAGGCTTAGGTAATTGCCAGCACAGGGCAACCCACTTCACCGCTTTGTGAGAGGAGGGCTCAGAGAGGGGGCAGTGCCACTGCCTGGCTTTGGAAGTTTGCTCAGTACTCACCCCATTTTCAGTCATTTCACCCACTTCCTGTATGCAGCTGGCACCTTTCCAGCTGTTGCTCTGGTGGACAATCTCAGAGTAGGTGTGTTTGCCCACATTCTAATCTGTGTGGGCCCTTTAAACTGAACCTCCTAAAAAATCCTGCATTTTCTTTTACCGTATCAACCTCCACCTTGTTTTTTATACCCAGAAATTATTGGGATTTATCTTCCCAGTGCTGGAACCCTGGGCTGTATGGTCTAGCCTAGGGGAGGGATCACTCCCTCCTGAGGTATCCCTCCCAACTTTTATTTACCATAAGGCATGTGGGATCATCCATTCTGCCACCACTGCCTCTCTGTGCCACACATCATCTCCATACTTCTCTGGCCATCTCCATGAATCTGTCCCTCCTACCTATCTGGATGAATGTGGCTTTTTTAAATGCTTGGTTGTTGGACTTCCATATAGCTCAATTTTCGTACAGTTCTGGGTGTTATTTGTTTTGAGATCTAGTTGTAATTTTCTCTGTGGTTGCACAAGGAAGCAAAGTGTGTCTACTTATGCTTCAATCTTGACTAGAAGTCCTTTCCTTCAGTTTTAGTGATGGACGTTCTGGGTAGTCTTTGTTGTAGATCTTTGTTTTTCATCAATTTCATATTAGGTTCTTGCCTGAAAGGTTTCTGCTGAAAAATCAGCTGACAGTGTTATGGGAGCTCCCTTATAGGTACTAACTGTTTTTCTTTTGCTGCTTTGAAGATTGTCCCTTTGTCTTTAATATTTTCCATCTTAATTATAATGCACCTTGATTGTTTGTTTGTTTTGTTGATTAGATTCCTGTTAAAGGTGAGATCATATGGTATTTGTCTTTCACTGCCTGGCTTATTTTGCTTAGCATAATGCTTTCCACTTCCATCCATGCTGTTGCAAAGGGTAGGATCTCCTTCTGTCTTTCTACTGCATAGAATTCTATTGTGTAAATGTGCTATAGTTTTTTGATCCATTCACTTACTGATGGGCACCTAGGTTGCTTCCAACACTTGGCTGTTATAAATTGTGCTGCTATGAACATTGGGGAGCATAAGTTCTTTTGGACTGGTGTTTCAGGGTTCTTAGGATATAATCCTAGCAGTGGAATTGCTGGGTCAAAAGGTAGATCCATTTTTAGTTTTCTTAGAAAATTATAAACTGTTTTCCATAGTGGTTGTACCAGTCTGCAATCCCACCAACAGTGCAAACAAGGAAAATATAACCAAAGGCACTGAAATAGAGAACAGGCTAACAATGACCAGAGCGGGGAGAGGAGGGAATTTCAGGGGAAAAGGTAAGGGTTTACAGGAACAAGTATAAAGGACACATGGACAAAAACTAGGAGGGGGTGGGAATGGGAAGGAGATAGGGAGGACTAGGGGGGTGGGCTGGGACAGGAATAAAAAACAGAAAACTGTACTTAAACAACAATTAAAATAAAAAGAAGTAAAACAAAAAATAAATAGAAATAAATTAGTTTTAATTAAAAATTATAATGCACCTTGGTTTGGACTTCTTTGGATATATCTTGTGCTGCATCCTCTGCACTTGCTGAACATGTATATCTCTTTTCTTTATCAGGTTAGGAAAGTGCAGTCATTATGTTTTCAAATATTTTCTCAATTCCTTGCTCTGTCTCTCCTCTTTCTGATACTCTATGATGCAGATGTTTTTATGCTTCATATTACCTCAAATGTTCCTTACACTGTCTTCATGTTTTTGGATTTCTTTTTTCTCTTTGCTGCTCTGATTAGCTGTTTTTACTACTTTTTCTAAATCAATGATTTGATCCTCTATTTCATTTAACCTACTGTTTTCTCCTAGTGTATTCTTCATTTCAATTGTATTCTTCATCTCTGACTAGTTTTTTATTATTGTTTACATGTATTTTTTTGCTTGCTATTTCTTTGTTGATGTTCTGAGTTCCTTAAGCAATCTTATGACCATATTTATGAACTCTGTACCTGGTAGATTGCTTGCCTCCATTTCATTATTTTTCTTAAGATTTCTATGGTTCTTTCCTGGGGAGGGGGCATGTTTCTTTGTTCCCCACTTTGACTGACTCTCTATGTTTGTTTCTGTGTATTAGGTAGAATGCTATATCTCTCAGCCTTGGTAGAATGTCTCTATGTACTTAGTTGTCCTTGGACCCAGTAGAACAGTCTCCTTGATCACCTGACTTGGTGCTCCAGGAATGTCCCTTGTGTGGGTTATGTAGGTTCTCCTGTTTTAATTGAGTCTTGATTGATGTTGGCTCATTCATGTGAGGGTTAGGGTTTCTGAATTTTAGGATCAAACCCAGCCACAATGTATGAGTTGCTGGCAGTTGCTGACCACACAAAGTAGAATTTGCCTCAGCAGGGTCTGGTGCCTGCCAAGCTCTCCCTTTGGATATGAAACTTATGAAGCTAATTGGATACTGCTCTGATGTTGTTTGAAGCTGGCCACTGAATGGTTTGGTTCTCGGTTCTCTTGGGAGGGTCTCTGGTGCAGGTCAATGTCAGATATTGTCTATGGCTAGACCTATCTGTTTGGGGCTGCCAAATGATCCATAGTTTGTAGCTTCTCTGCTTAGCTTGGGTGTATGTAATAAGGACCACACTATGTACAAAGGCTGATTTATACCAGCACCAATCCCAGGTGCAGACTAGCAAAAGGCTCAAAGCACCCCAAGATCCAGCTCCACCTGCCTTCACCTGCTGACTACTTGTTAGGATCAGTCATGGAAAGAGCCTCTAGCAGTACTCAAGTTGCATGAGGTAGGTTTCCAGTGAGTTACCAGGTAGAGGTCAATCATGTTCACCATGTTGATACATATTCGAACACTATGTCAGTGCTGGGTCTGAAACCACTAGGCAAAATTCCAGGTAATCCTAAAGCTATCTGCCATGTGCTGGTGCTCATACACTTGGGTCAGGCATAGTCTCAGTGAGTTGTCAAAGTGAATCCAGTAGAGTTTATCAGGTCCAAACAGACCAATATTTGGTTATGTGAGGAGAGGACTCTGAATCAGTGGGGTGTGAGAGATAAAAATAGTCCCTATCCTATAGCTACACAACACAGTCTGTCCTAAATTCTACCCAGACCTGCAAAAGAATTTGAAGTCTTAAGGATGGGGCCCCTGGTAATTTGTAGGGTGGGGCTATTGGGTTTCCTGCAAAGGGGAGGACCCAATCAGGCTCAGGGGAAGGTGAGTGTAATGGTCTTCACTCCAGAGCTACACAACTCAGTTGTTAACACCCTCTGAGGCTTTCCATACCTCTATATCCAGGTACCTGTTAGCTGACTCTTCCATAGGGCATGAGCTTCGCAAGGTGGGACAATTGGGAGTATGGAAGGTTGGGCTATTGCATACCTCTAGGCTGATGCTATAAGGGGAGGACTTCTCCACCGAAGAAAGATGGCATATAAAGTGTGAGTGAGTGACTCAGCACGGAGTTCCTGGTGGCTCTCCCTTTAGTTCTACTCAGGGAACCACAAACCCCAGTCTGGCCTCATATGACTCTTGTCTACTTCACCCTCCCTCTGCCAGAGCCCAGGGTGAGCAGCTAAAAACAAGGTTTTGTGAATTGTTCTTTCAAGACACACCTAGTTCAGAAGACATAAAATCTCATTAAAATTCCCTCTTACTACAATGTCAATACATATATACATTAGATTAAAATAAGCACAAAATACTATTTTTGTTAATAATTATTTGGAGAAAGTGTTTAAAAAGAGAAGTGCCAAAAGATGTAAATATAACCCTAGCTAGTGTACCTTGGTTGGTTAGGCATTATCCTTCATCATGGCGCAGGCCTAGGTTGCTGGTTTGGTCCTCAGTTGGGGCACATATGAAAGGCAACCAATTAATGTTTCTCTCTTGCATTGATGTTTCTCTCCTTCCCTCTCCCCCTCTATTCTCCTTCTCTTAAAATAAGATATACATATAGAAAGATCAAGAATTAAAAAATTAACAATGATTGCCTAAGCAAACAAAACAGTCTATAAATCATCATTTGGGGTTGGAGCTTGTTCTTGCTTTAGTCACAGAAAGCATGAAAATTAAATAATCTGCTTTAAATAATCTTGTCATAAGGAAAAAAAAAACATTGTCTTCCTACATTCTTTTTAATGAATTCCTTGTATGTTTTCCCATTAAGAGTCAGGATAATGGTCTTTATTGTTTACAGACAAATCAATATATTTTGATCCCAATGTGTAACTTCTTTGTCACCATTAAGATAACAAATGGCAAAGGAGGTACAATAAATGTTAGCATGGAGGAGACAAAGTAGGTCACAGACTCATTAGAACAATTATAAGGGTAGAGAAAGCTGTCATTTGGTGTTAATTCTCACAAGTTTGACTTTTAAATTGGATTTCTTCATGAGATTATCTCCAATTTTTCTAATTTTTTAAAATTGTATTTTCTGTCCTGGCTGGTGTAGCTCAGTGGATTGAGCATGGACCTGTGAAGTAAAGGGTTGCTGGTTCGATTCCCAGTCAGGGCACATGCCTGGTTTGCAGGCCAAGGGTTCAGTGGGGGCCACACAAGAGGCAACCACACATTGATTTTTCTCTCTTTCTTTTTCTCCCTCCTTTCCCTTCTCTCTAAAAATAAATAAATAAAATATTAAATAAATAAATAAAAATAAAAATGGTATATTCTACAGTTTTCCATTTCTTATTTTCCTTGTAAATATTCCTCCAAGTAGTTTTTTAGAGAGTAATTTAATTTTGTATTTTCTAATTTTACCCTTTGGCTATCAGTAAATCCATCAATTGTAAGTAAAGGTGGGATGAATTTTAGATTTCAATAGCATTTTCTATGAAAGTATAGATTGCCTTTTGTAATGTTTATGGTATCCCAAATATATAACTTCTTTAGATGTCTTTAGTTGTAAGTATTTGGCCAAATAAACATTCTTGAAAGTTGTAATTGGGATTTAAAAACTCAAATTTAAAGAAAAAGAACAATAACAACAGCCCCTATAGTAGGTATTCTTTCTGTGCTATTTTTAAGAAAGCACTTATACATAGTGTACATACATGTACCAGAATATTTTTTGCTTTGATCAGATTATATCATCTTTCAGAAATTTTTCTCATTGAATGATAAAAGTTATATTGTATAAATTTAGACTGTGTGAATGTCACAATTTGTGTTTTGTTCATCAATTATATTTATTTACATATTGTCTACACCATCCTATTTCCTTGTTGATGGTTCTACTGAATTACTGGTTCAGGAATATAGAGAGAAATTCTCAAGTTATATATAGGTTCTTTTTAAAATATATTTTATTGATTATGCTATTACAGTTGTCCCATTTTTTTCTCCCCTTTATTCCCCTCCACCCTGCACCACCCTTCCCACCAGCATTTCCCAACCTTAGTTCAAGTTTATGGGTCATACTTACATGTAATTTCTTCGGTTTCTCCATTTCCCATACTATTCTTAACCTCCCCCTGTCTATTTTGTATCTATCAATCATGCTTCTTAATCCCTGTGCCTTTTGCCTCTTCCCCTACCCCATCCCCTCTGATAACCTTGCATATGATCTCTATTTCTGTGATTCTCTTCCTGTTCTAGTTGTTTGCTTAGTTCATTTTTGTTTTCACTATTTTTTAATGTTCAGTTGATAGTTGTGAGTTTGTTGTCATTTTACTGTTCATAGTTTTGATCTTCTTCTTTTACCTAGGTAAGTCCCTTTAATATTTCATATAATAAGGGCTTGTTGATGATGAACTCCTTTAACTTGACCTTATCTAGGAAGCACTTTATCTGCCCTTCCATTCTAAATGAAAGCTTTGCTGGATAGAGCGATCTTGGATATAGGTCCTTGCCTTTCATGACTTGGAATACCTCTATCCAGCTCCTTCTTGCCTGCAAGGTTTCTTTTGAGAAATCAGCTCATAGTCTTATGGGAACTCATTTGTAGGTAGCTGTCTCCTTTCCTCTTGCTGCTTTTAAGATTCTCTCCTTATCTTTAATCTTGGGTAACATAATTATTATGTGCCTTGGTGTGTGCTTCCTTGGGTCCAACTTCTTTGGTACTCTCTGAGCTTCCTGGACTTTCTGGAAATCAATTTCCTTTGCCAGATGAGGGAAGTTCTCTTTCATTATGCTTTCAAATAAGTTTTCAATTTCTTACTCCTCCTCTTTTTCTGGCACCCCCATGATTCAGATGTTGGAATGTTTAAGGTTATCCTGGAGGTTCCTAAGCCTCTCCTCATTTTTTTTTGAATTTTTGTTTCTTCATTCTGTTCTGGTTGAATGTCATTTCTTCCTTCTGCTCCAAACCATTGATGTGAGTCCCAGTGTCCTTCCCTTCACTGTTGGTTCCCTGTAAATTTTCCTTTATTTCACTTCTCATAGTCTTCACTTTTTCCTCTATTTTGAGACCATATTCAATCATTTCTGTGAGCATCCTGATTACCAGTGTTTCGAACTCTGCATCTGATAGGTTGGCTATCTCTTCATTGCTTAGTTGTATTTTTTTCTAGAGCTTTGATTTGTTCTTTCACTTGGGCCATATTTTTTTGTCTCAGTACACCTGTTATGTAGTACAGGGCAGAGCATTAGGTATTCACCAGTACAGGGCAACCCACTTTGCTGTGTCCTGGCACTGTACATGGGGCAGGGGTCTGAGAGGGAACAATGCCACTTGCTCAGCTCTCCACCAGCTTTCAGTCACTTCTTCTGCTACCCACAAGCACTGGGCCCTTCTGGTGCTGATTCCCTGGTGGGCGGTTTTGTGTATATTCTAGGAACCTGTGGGTCTCGCCTACAAACTCTCCTGTTAGGCTGAGTTTCTCCTGCTGCCTCAACCCCTACAGGATTTTTCAGTCAGAGGTTTTGAGGCTTTCTTTCCCTGCTCTGGAACCCTGGGTTGAGTGGTCTGTCTCATTTCCCAGTTGTTCCTCCCAGTTTATCTGCACACAAATATGAGATGACCCACTCAGCCAGACACTGCCTCACCTGATCCTTCAGCTGCCACCTTGCCTGCCACAGTCCTCCAGCCAGCACCTTACCATAAGTCCTCTCTATCCCAGCTGCCCATCTCTGCCCCTCCTACTGGTGTGGATGAATATTTCTTCTTTAACTCCTTTGTTGTCAGAGTTCCATACAGTTTGATTTTCTGGCGGTTCTGGTTATTGCGAGGAGGCAAAGTGTATCTTCATACACCTCCATCTTGGCCAGAAGTGAAGTTATATAGATTCTTATCCTTTTCTACTTCTGGCAAATCCCTTTCAAATGTACAATTCTTATCATTCACTTAAGTCAATAACACAAGAAAATTAATAAACATTATTGTTTAATATAATTTCAAATTATTAATAATTTTAGGAGGTTGATCATATAATTGCTCAACATCTTTCAACTGAGTTCATTATAATCATCAAAGAATTAGCTGTTTATTCAAGACAAATATGTTTCTAGAAGAAGACTGAGAGAGAAGGCAAAACACAAATACACACACACACAGCCTTAAAGATGGGTGTTAATTAACTATGGGAAATTCAATAAGACAGTGATGTATTGGAAGATATTGTTTCTGTTTTGAATTGCTTTTTCTTAGGCTTAAATGTAAATTTAGAGCTTAAACATTTGTTTAAAATTCTGAGCTAATAAAAAACTACAGACTGAAGCAGCTTTTATTATGTTCTGAAGATATGAAAAAGTTTGCTTCCCCCTCATCTTGCATCTTTGCATAAAAAGGAAAAACATAAATCTATGTATATGATAGAAGGAAATTATAAGTTCTAGTTAGGGATTTTTTCTTTATTGTGTTCTTATTTCAATATTGCCTTTTTTTAGCATTACCTATGTTTATATTAAAAATTTAGAGGGAAAATAATATTAAAAAAACTTAAAATTAATTAAATTGCTACCTGTTGACATCATTTTATGTAATATCTAAATTTAAAATTAAATGAAAACATAAAATTAACTAAAATGCTACCAGTTGATATGATTTTATGTGCTAGCTATATATGGGTCATTTTCTAATCCGAAAGCTTAGAAAATATAGCAGCAATCTGAAAATGGCTATAGTAACTGCCTAAAATGAAAACAGTTGATTAACAGTTGATGTACACTCTGCTTAGGTTCCTTTCCACCATCCTATATCGATCTTTTTTATTAATGCAGTGTAATGTCTTAGGTTTGAATCATTCACTTGTCCTTCCAAGCCCCAATCTCTTCCCCTGACAGGTTTAGTTCTACTTCACAGCCTTTTTTTTCCTTGGATGAATTAGATGTCTTAACATCTCTCTCTTTTTACATTTATTTTAGTTTAACAGTAATACTGAGTTATGACTTGTATTTCACTCCTCCAATTGTTGATTTCATCTATAATTGTGACCCATGGTGGCACTGGTTGTGATCAATCACCGGGAAGTAACTGATGCCAATTGAGTCAAATCAATGTGATGTTTACAGAGTTATAACCTTGTTAGTTAACATGTGTGCCCCAAATCTGTTAGAGCTATAGGAACTGAATCTTAAAATAACTGAAGAAGACAGGTCACTATGAATTTAAAAAACTAGTTATTTTTGTCTTTGATTATTCCTTTCTTCATAACATGAGACAGTCTAAGGAAACTAGAAAAAAAGTCACTAATTTCCCTATGTAGAATCACATACTAAATGAAAGTACCTGGGAATATTAAGTGCAAAAGAAAATTTGCCCATCTTCCCATTTTATAAATAAATAACATAAATGAAAGGTCTAGATAGGGGAAATTGTCTCAGGTTGTACAGTGAGTCTTTAGCAAACATGAGATCAAAACAGTTTTCCTGACCAACTTTCCATCCCACCTCCCACATAGGGCTTTTTTTTTTTACTCTGCAATAAAAATTATTTGAAAAGCATGGTCTAGTTTAAAACTTATTTCCAATTAGCTACAAAATGCAAATAAAGTCTACTTTAATATGCATCTGTGAAAAGCTTCAATTTAGCTAAGATCTTAAAGCTGCATTTAAATATTAGAATACATAAAATTTGTACCACAAGTCAGTACTTTCATTTAGTCACATTTTCCCTAAATGACTATGAATTCAATATTTAGACAGTGTCTGCATAGTATGCATGAAGGTGTATGATGGCCTTAATAATAATATAATAATTATAATAACAAAATAGTTTTTTTACATATTAACTATAAAAAAAAGATTTCCAAAGAAACAGTCTTTGCCTATTTGACATAAAAATTCAGTCAACAACTGTTCCAAGAAAGAATTCCTCAGTTTTCATTCAGTTTTAACTTCTACCAACCCCAGGCAAATGTCTTTCAGTTTTAAGTTTTTATTAATTAACCATATCATAAGTGCTAAAAGCCATGAGTCATTTTAAAATATACATTTATTTATTTTTCTATGTCATTATTTCTAGTTTTTCCGGTTTGTTCTTACAGACAAGGAAAAAGTGAATTAGTCATAATGTTATCTAAGGATAAAAATCCATGGCTTGGAAGTTAATTTATGAAATAGGTTATCCTAGAATTTTAAAATAGCTTTCATTTACTGAAGTGCAGCTGTGTCCATTTGGAATGGTAGGCATTTACCATATATTGTTTCCAATTTGTAACTGGAAAGCACTTAAGGATTATCTAATTGAAATTTTCCTCTTTACACAATGACAAACTATGTGAGCAAATTTAGGCATATTGTCAAGGGTTAAATGACTGAATAGAAAAGCCAAAAATAGTTACTGGACTCTGGATTCCAAATCTTATGTTTTTAGCTCTTTCCAGTCTGACTTTGTAAATCTGAGAATTTACAGGTAATGACTTTAAACTTTCTGGTCATCATCAGTTGACAAAAATGATTGGACTAATGAGAAACCACATCAGTAGATAGCATGATCATCCCTGAATGTCAGATTTTTCTTTATTGTTGACAGAGTGTTGATGTCAAAGCTGATTTTCTGTTCACATGGTTTGAAATGGAACTTAATTAAATACCTGAAAAAAATGATATGAGAAGTACACCAGAGTAAATAATACTAACAAAATTTAACTTTCAGGGTGATACTCAGATCAGCTACATAAATTGTGGGGCCTAGAACAGAATGAAAATGTGAGATCACTTGTCCAAGCAGGAAGAAAATATCATTAAAATACAAAAATAGGGGTTTTGTTCAAGACGATGGTATAAGTAAATGCAGTACTCTAATCCTTCCACATCACTTCAAAATTTCAGCTAAACTACAAAACAACCATCATTCAGAACCACCTGAAATCTAGCTGGACAAAAGTCCTAGAACTAAGGATATACAAAAGAAACCGCATTGAGACTGGTAGGAGAGACAGAGAAGTGGAACAGGCTGGTATGTGATGGAAAAAAATTGGGAGGGGTATCTTGTATGCAGAGGTTTCCCCCTGAGGAGTCAGGCATCCCAGCCTCACACCAGGCCCCCCAGCCCAGGGTTCCAAGCCAGGAAGAGAATTTCCCTTAACTTCTGGCTAAAACCAGCCGAAATTTATGGCTGAGGGAGACAGAGGGTTGCTAAAGTCCCAGGCATTCTCTTAAAAGGACCTCTTATGATTTACTGACTCACAGTCTCTGAGTTTCAGAAATGGGACAGAAGCTTGAAAGATGTGCCAGACACATGTGAGAAGAAACTGGCACCAAGTGAGAGCTAGAGGGACAGCTTTCTGCCAGAGAGAACTGCTGCAGAGGCCATTATTTCTTTTCCAAGCCCTCCTCCCACAGAGCCAACAGACAGGTACCATATCTGAGTCTCCATCAACCTGGCTATCACTATTCACCCTGTCCTGGTGATTCCCTGACACCTCACCGCACCCAATTTACAGGTACACTTAAGTTGTTCCCAGCAGCTTTTCCTATGAATGGCTTATCTTGGCTCATGCTTTAGGCTTTCCTAAAATCTCTCAAACAAGCAGCATCTGGCTTGGGCTTGCCACATACCTCTCATTAAATGGCACCAGGTCTGGTGCTAGCTGCAGCTGGCCCTCATTTAAATCTTGACTTCTCCTGAGTACCTCCAACCCCAGCACAAGTAACAGCCATTGGCAGATCACTTTGTAGTTCATGTCAGGTAGCCCAGGCACAGGTAAGCCAGCACAGTCAGTGGGCAGCTTCAGAGCACATAGGAGTACCATTCAACCTCCTGCACATGGGACGCACTTAAGGGGCTGACTTAGTGGGCACCAGAGCCCCACTGATGTAAGTCCTGCTCTGTTGAGTCAGTTCCTGGACAGCTGACCCTTCATGGTAGTTGCAGCCAGTCCTTGCAGCCAACTGGCCTTGGGATAAATACCTCCCATTTACATGCCAACATCAATCAAGGCTCAACTACAACAGAAAGGTCTATGCAGCCCACAAGGGAGACACACCTGGAGTGCCCAGCCTGGGTGATTCAGGAGGCTGTGACACTGGACCCTACAGGACACCTACTAAATAAGGCCACACTGCCAAGCCCAAGATCTTGAAGAAGCTCTACTTAATACATAAAAACAACAAGAGGATGCTGCCAAAAGTAAGAGATGAATAAACATGTCTCAAATGAAAAACCAGAACAAAACTAAAGAAAAGGAACTACACAAAATGGAAATGAAAAATGCACTAAATGCAGAGTTCAAAACTTTGGTTATAAGGATTCTCAATGATCTTAGTGGAAGAATAGATGAACTTAGTAAGAACAACAGCATAAAAAAGGACATGGAAATCATAAAAAAGACCTGGTCAGAAATGAAGGACACACTAACTGAAATGAAGAATAATTAACAGGCAATCAATAGTAGAGAAGATGAAGCTGAGAATCACATAAGTAATTTGCAATAAAAGGAAACATAAAACACCCAATCAGCAAAGAAAAAGAAAAAATAAATTAAGAAATGAGGGTAGTATAAGGTGCCTCTGGGATAACTTCAAGTGTACCAACATTTTTATCATAGTTGTTACAGAGTGAGAATGTCCTTTTGGAATTTGAAAAATTGGAGAAGTCAGGGAACTGTTAAAAAAACTGGCTAATTAGACAATGTACCAATTATAACATCTCTCTGCTGGGTGGCTTGATTGCCTTTAAACTAGATTAAAATTTAGGCTGTATTGCTTCTGGGGAAAAAAACACCATGGACTTTAGAATCAGAAAATCTACACTTCTACTTGATAGATATGTAAATATAGGCAAATTATATAACTTCACCGATAAAATGAGGATGATCAGGCCCATCTCTTGGAGGTTTCTGAGAACAAACTCAACATAGAGAGAGGTCTAATCATAGCTCCCAGATGAATTTGACATTTGTCACAACATATTCTACAAATGCTAGCTATTTTTTTTAAATTCTGAAGATATCCTGTGACACTTGAAGGAAAATATAATTAATATGTTTGAAGGTTAAAAAATGTATAACCCATTGACATGAACTAAAAGGCATTGCTGGAGGAAAGGGGGGGGGCTTGGTAGAAGGGGACAAAGGGGAAAAATTGGAACAAATGTGTAATAGCATGATCAATAAAATATACTTTAACAATTTTAAAAAATGACTTTGGAAGAGAAATCAAAACTAGGACCATATATATTAGAGCCTTTCAAAGTACTGCCAAAGATACAAACAAAGTGGGGAAACAAAACAAAACAAAAATCCTTAAGATTTCATGATGTGTTGTTCAAAATTGCAAGGAAAGAATCAGACCAAAGAAAATTCTAACCCCCAAACAGGAAATTGTTCAAAAGGAAATCAGAAATATATTTTAGAAATCTGGTTTGTGGTCCTGGGGCAAGAGTTCCATGAGGCCCTCTCTGCTTTCTGCAGTGTACACTAATCTTGTTTTTTTTTTTTTTCTGAATCAACACTTTTTACTTTATTATTTAGTCATATGATTCTTACATCATTATCTACTTCAAATGTCTGTTTCTCACGTTTGCAGCTATGTCACATACATGGCTGGTTTCCTTGACTATGAAAACCAACATGACAATTGTACCTTCTTTCTCTTCCACCTCCCCAATGTTTAACTCAGTCAAGTTGAATGTTTTTGAGATACTTGGATTATTCTTTACATTTCTGTGGCTATTTATATAGTCACTATAAAATAAAGTAATCAAATATTTGGACATAAAATGAGAGGCTTAAGCTAAATAAACTCAAACATCCTTTCTTAATCCAACATTTTATTATACAAATATCTCTGGAAGATGGGGAGTCTTTTGTTGAAAACAGACTATTTGGGACCTAATAATTCAGATTGTTTGATATGAATCCTATTTAAAACATCTTTTCAATCTACTTGAAGTCAAATACACTAATTGAAAGTACAATTTTAATTGAGGTCCCATTATAAGTTTGTTTTTCTTTATATTTTTCTTTCATTTTATCTGGTAGTATGTATGTTTTAAATTTTATTTTCATAGTTGCATTAGGTATTTTTGTTATTTTCTGTTTTGCTTTATTTCAATCACAAGACTATTTTGAATTAGTAAATTGTACCTTATATTAAATAAATAATATCCTTCATGTGCCACATTTGTAGACTAATTTTCTGACTAACTGTTGGACCAAGATGAGTTCTGAGATAATTCCTAAAAACCAGGAGTTTTCTGTCAAAATATGAAAGTAAAAAAAATCATAATGTAATATAAATGTGCAATTAGTTCATGATTCATTTTCTATACACTATTTTTTTACATAAAATGTTACGTTTTTAATTGGTTTTGTATTGGGTTACATAATTCCATTGTCTTCCCATCATCTTCTGATTGGCCTCTCTATAGTTCCCATATTTCTATGTTCTCGCATATAAATCTCATAGAGGTAGGATCTAGGCATGTAACCTAGACCACCAATCTACTGAACTTTAGTTTGATGTGAATCAGAGGGAGGGGAAAGGCTTTCTGTGTCGTGTCTAAGTGACAGAAGTGTCTATCTTCACTGACCTCAGTTGTTACAAATCATGTTCCCAGTACTGAAATGCCTTTTGTGAAGTGAATGAATGGGAAGTTTTCTGTTGGGTTCCATTCAGTAGCGATGTTCTGTTGTTTTTATTTATTTATTTTTTTGACCAGCCAATTTCATGGTATAGTTTGAGCCAACATTCCTAGAAAGTTAGCCCCACCCTTGAGTTTCTTAGTCCTCCCAGTTATTCTGTGAGATCCATAATAAAATTTTGATATTCTTTTTATGTTTAATTATCTAAAAGCCAATTTGTTACTCGTATTAAAGAATTCTGATAGAGCTTTTCTTAAGACTTTATTTAAATAATGAAGACCTAAATATATACAAACAGCATGATAAATGCATGGAACATGTAGAGCTAAAACTTCAGAGCTACTGCGTTTTTGTGTTAAAATGGAACTCTTCCTCCAGATGGACAAATTATGAAAACCTGTCTCTTCCGAGCACTTGCGTCCAAGGAGACACTGTTTGGCCAGCACTAAGCAGTTGTGTGATGAGGAAGATGTTTTCTCCTCTGGTTGAACACAGCTCTGTGCCATAGGATAGCCAGAATATAGACTGGCTTTCAGCTTCTTTTCCTGTCAGTTATGTTTTGTGTAGAGAACAAGTTGAACAACCCTATGAAATAACCTTGGTATATCTACATATATTGTATACATGTGTGTATTTATATACAAGCATAGAGTATGCCAGTGATGGTATTAAAAGGAGACATTTAAGTTAACTTAAAGGTCATTTAGTTTTACTGGGATTCAAATTACTCTGCAACATAAACATGTTAAGATACTTCAGAAATAATCTGAATTTAGTAATTATTTTTATACTGGAAAAATATTTTTAACTTACCAACTTTTTTATCCAAAAGAATATAGTATATGAAATACAAAAATATATTGGAAAAATGGCAAAGTAGAATTATCAAAAATGATATAAAACATGATTGATTATAAAGTTTTAGTTCATCAGCAGGGAAAATTTGAATCTCTGATTAATCTCAGTAAAGATCTGGGTTAAGGTCCTGAATCTTATTTTTGCCTTTAGTTGTAATATATTTAGAAAATGTAACTAATGATAACGCTTACTTTGTAGCTCCCAATTTTGTTATTCTTTCTACTAACATTAAGGAAAAAATTGAAAATAAAATTGGAGTTAGTGAAGATAAATCTGTTAGGACATTGAATGCTTTAGTTCATGAAAAACCTGGAAGCTTTATGCAGGAACTGAGAAAGAAGAAACAGCTAGTGTTCCTGTTGCTGACCTGTCTCCTGTGCTAGTCACCGTCTTAACTGTGGTTTCTCTCCAATCCCAACTAGGTTGATGATGTAGGACCATTAAGGCCAAATAAACACTGATATTGCAAGAGCTGTGTAGTAGGGCCACCAACTGCCTGGTCCTTCTTTGCTAATTCTAAAACTGATGGAACCCAGTTTCTAAGCCTGTGTTAATCTATACAAGGCTACTAATCACTTGTGGACACTTAAATTTAAATTAATATTAAATAAAATGAGATGTTTAGTTCCTTAGTTATGCTAAACACATTTCAATTATTTTATGGTCCCTGGGGACTGTGGCCATGGCAGATTAAACATACCCATCATTGCAGAAAGTTCTTTTGACCATGCTGGCATAAACACTTAGACATTTTCATTTGAACTTACAATCCTATTGAATCATGCTTTAAATACTCCAATGACATCCTAAAAGCCACATTCCCATATTGATTTTGTCCTTTCCCGTTAGCAGTTGCCACTAGGTAATTAGGGCTGTCTTGTGGGGTGAAACTCATCAAAGCACAGCAGTCACAGCATTTTAGCCTTTAACCCTTTGACAAAGACATACATACTTCTCTTTCTCACAACTTGTTTGCTAAAGTAGATTAATTACTGCATTTCATCTGATCTGGATATCATCAATTAAAAGATACACCATCATTTTGTGTTCCAGGAAGTAATTAAATTATGACATTCCATTGTTTTAGTCAACTCAATTTCAGAGCACTTAAAATGTGAAAAAATGCACATCTTAGATTTATTGAAAAACAGTAAAATTAAAAGCTAGGTCTCCATTTGTCTGCAAAACCATATCTTGCAACATAGAATAAGACGACTTAAGTACATAAAATTATACTTGCCAGTGTGTTAATGGATTTAGTGTTTTCTTAAAATATCTCTCTATCTCTTTATTATTTGTATGAATTTGGCTTTAATCTCAGATGACAAGTACTCATATTTGTTTTTTCTATATTAAGGCATTCTTAAATACAAGAAAATGTATTTGTTTTTAGTGTGCAGGTCTGCAGTTTCTGATAGGTACATGTAGTCATGGACCCACCACTACAATCAAGATATAGAATAGTGCACAAAAAATTACTCCATGTCACATTGTACTCGTCCCTGCTTTTAAATTTCAACCCATGATACTACTGATTTGTTTTGTTCTGTAGTTTTGCATTTTCTAAAAAGTTATATAAATGGAATCATACAGTATGTAACCTTTTAAGTTTGTTTACTTTTACATAATTCACTGAGGTCCACACATGCTATTGTATGTATCAGTAGTTTACTCCATTTTATTACAGACTAGTATTTAATTATATTGATATACCACTCTTTATTTATCCATTCCCCAGTTAAGGGACATTTGGATGATTTCAAGTTGATGATGATTGTCTAAAAACCAGGTATACAAGAACACAGAATTTATTTATTAAAAATTATGTATTTATTCTTACATGTTCAAACTTCAGTCACCTTCAAAGTACTCTCCATTTGATGCAATACACCTATTAAGATATTTTTTTTCACTGCTCAAAACAGTTTTTTAACTCATCAATTTTGGAGCCTTTAAGTGCTTCTGCTGTTTTTTGTTTCACTTCTTCCACATCAGCAAAACATTTCCCTTTGAGGGCTGTTATCATCTGGAGAAACAAACAAAAAAAGTCACTTGGGGCAAGATTGGGTGAATAGGGGGCTGGGGCATAGGGATCGTGAAGTTTTTGGTCAAAAACTACTGAATATTCAGCATGGTGTGGGCAGGTGTGCTTGTAAATCCCCTATCATGAAATGGGCAAACACATGGAAAGAGTCTTCAAAATAAATTCACTGAAGCCAAATGCAGCCTCTCACAACAATTCCAGCTGGTACACTGATACAGATGGGTTCCTAGAACACTCACCTAGCAGGGGAAGCCTGTACTAGAAGGGACTCACCCACCTGAAGATAAGTCCAGGGTTTGGGGGGTTCCCCTTATATATCAGTACATCAGGACACAGGTTTTTGTATAAACATAGATTTACATTTCACTTTAATAAATCCTTAAGAGTGTAAATTGCTGAATCATATGTTAAGTGTAATCTAACTTTATAAAAAACTGTGAAACTATTTTCTGAAGTGCCAGTTGATAGTCCCATCAGGAGTATTAGAAACTTCCAGTTGCTCCTTATAGTCAGTGTTTTTATTATCAGTATAATTATTTTTCCATTCTAATAGTGTATAGTGATATTTGAGCTTTTCTAATGAAATGTTCTTTAAAATGGGTTAATAGCAGCCTGGCTGGCGTAGCTCAGTGGATTGAGCATGGGCTGCGAACCAAAGTGTCCGAGGTTCAATTCCCAGCCAGGGCACAGGCCTGGGTTGCAGGCCGTAACCCCCAGCAACTGCACATTGCTGTGTCTCTCTATCTCCCTCCCTCCCCTCTCTAAAAATAAATAAATAAAATCTTAAAAAATAAATAACCAGGTCTAGGGTCACCAGGGGTCTCACAGTGCAGGGCCGTCAATAATGAAAGTAAAGCTATTAAAAAAATGGGTTAATAGCTTTGATTGCTATCAATATGTCTTTGAATAAATGCTTGTCCAAATATTACCACATTTTGAAGGGGAACAATTGTTAGTTTTGTTATTGTTGAACTATGAGTTCTTTATTTACTTTGGACAAAAATCCTTTATCATATGTAATTTGCAGATATCTTTCTCCCAGTCTGTGGCCAAACTTTTCATTTTGAAATCAGTGAATTTTTTTTTTGAAAATGAGACAGCCTTCATTTTGATGAAATCAAATTCAGTTTTTCATTTGTTTATGGTGCTACTAGCTTTGTACCTAAAAAAATATTGCCTAACCAAAAGTCACAAATATTTTACTTAGTACTATTTTCTTCTACACAATTCAGGTTTCACATTGAGAACTCTGATTTGTTTTTGTTAATATTAACATAAGCTGCAAAAGATAGAGGTTTATTTTTTCATATGGATAGCCAATTATTCTAGCAACATTTTTTAAAAGTTTATCCTTTCTTCATGAATTGCCATGGAACATGTATTAAAAATTCACATATTTAAAAAATCTGTCTTCCCATAAAGTATCCAGCCATGCAATATGAAAAATTGAGACATTTGTTGAAAAAGATACAAGATACAAGAAACATTGTATATAGGAAGGTGACACCTCAGTCCCCTAGGCACCTTGGGACCTCACACAGTTCTAATCACCATCAGCAGCCCCCTCTACCCTTGTCATATTTCCCTGCATTTCATTGATGGTCTCAAATCTCTTCCCTTTAAAAGATGATATTAGTTTGGGGAAAAGCCAGAAGTCACAGGGTGCCAAATCTGGGCTATAGTGGGGCTAAGTCACCCGGGTGATTTGATGTTTCACCAAAAAACTCTGCACGGGATGTGTGGCATGAATGTGTGCATTGTCATGATGAAGCTGCCAATCACCAGTTGCCCATAGCTCAGCCTTCTCTATCATCTGAATAGTTTCCACAGAAGAATGCACAAGTTTAATGCAAAATTTGATGCAGATTTGTTGCTCTACTTGGTCAGTCATTTTGAATGTGATGGCCATTCAGTACACATGCTTACTCAATGGCATCTACCACCCCCACTGACTAGTACAGTGAGGTCGTCATTGTTCTCACATGTGCATTCCAGTTCACTCTCCTTGGCTGCCAGGTTACATCAATATCACAAAAATCATTCTCATTATATTAACAATGGCTGGCCTCAATACTTCACATCTTAAACAAAAAATAATTTTAGGTGAATTTAAGAGATCATGGATTTTAAAAGTACTAGAAAAAATAATTATTTAAAGTTTATATAGTTGTGACTGAAGCATCTCTTGGCATGCTGTTATTCTAGGACCCCAAAAGAGAAAACAACTTTTTAAAATAACCATATACAGATTTAAAATTTCCTTATAGAACATACATACAAAGTAAAAGACAAATATCAATTGGGTAAAGTACTTGTTGCATTCATATAAACAAAGTTATAATTCATAACACAAAAAGAGCTTTTAGAGATGAGCAAGAAAAAGATGAATAATCCTGTGGAAACCATTGATAGACCAGTCACAAGTGGAGAAATACAGAGCATTAAAAGCTTCTGACGATATATTTAAGCTTAATCACAAAGTACAAGTCTAAATAATGAAGTGTTTTTGTTTTTGCCAAACAATTCAGATCAGCACAATAGGTTATATTACTTTTTTTGTGTCATTGAAGAAAAAGGATGCTTGTGAAGCACTCAGCAGCATAAATTGTTTTTAACCTTTTTTTGAAAATTACTTGGTAATTTGAATCAAAATGTAAAATATGCCTATCTTCAAACCTATAAAATTTACTTCTAAGAATATATACTTCCTAAAAATATGCATAAATATGTGATGAAAATAATCCCAGCATTTTGTATAACATATGAAATATATAATCAACATAAATAGCTATAATATGTAAACATGGACACAAATTATACATTATTGAAAATTCAATTTATTATAACCTTTTTCAATATTTAAAAATTCAGCACAGGTGAGTTTTAATTTTCTGTGGGAATATAGTGTTGTGAAAAGTAACTAATACAACCATACAACTAATTTTAAGTATCATGTGTTTTTCCTGCTTGATAGTAAGATTTTATTAAAGAAATCAAAAAGCTGCGATTGAAATAAACTTGTATTTCTATCTCCATTCTCTTGGCATAGCTTTAATAATAATTAAATAATTTCCATATAATGTGTCTTCTAATCTTTGTAATAATACAGTTGGAAATATTTTAATTTTTTCCATTTTCCTGATGAGTAAATTAAAATGTTTAAATAACCTGCTCAAGAAAACACAAGCTAAAACTTGATCCCACAGAAATGACCTTCTTTTCCTAGTTCTAGCACTAAAGATTGAGAGTTTATCTCTCTTTCTGTTCCATTGCAATATTTATTTCTGCATTGACATGCTAGAGAGACAACTAGTTTATAGGTAGTTAAATGGTGTTTAAATTTATTTCAATGTGTAATTGATAGCCTTCTTGCTCAACTGGTAGCAATAGACCTTTAAGTGCTATTCAGGTTACCAAACCAGAGATTTTCAATGATGACACATAGGACATAGTTTAACACCAACTGGTATAAAAGTAGCTTATTTTCAATAATTACTGCAAAAGTCTGGCACATGAAAAAAATTGTAAAGAGTGGCATTGTCATTGAGGTCTAGTATGCTAGTCACTACTATATTATGGGAAAGGTTACATGTTATATATGTTATTTTTATTTTTCCTTATCCTCACACAAGGACATGCTTATTGGTTTTAGAGAAAGGGGAAGGGAGTGAGGGAGGAGGAGAGATAAAGAGATAGATTAGATAGATGATAGATAGATAGATCGATAGATAGATAATAGGCAGATACAGAGATGTAAAAGAGAACCATCCATCAGTTGCCACTCTTACATGCCCCAACTGGCAGCTGAACATGTAACCTACATATGTGTCCTGACTGGGAATCAAACCCACAACCCTTCAGTTTGTGGGATGGTGCTCCAATGAAGCCACACTGGCCAGGGTTAAATCATTGAAAAACTAACACAATGGACTGTCTTTGAAGTGGAATTTGGCATTCTAAACAACATTGAATTCTAAGAACAACTTGAAGGGGTTTTGACTAAGATGGTTGTTAATTTATTTAACAAGGAATAAATCAGAAAACAATTTATTCTGCTAACTCAAAGGTCTTCTATTACATCATAAAGTATATTCTTTGCTGGCCAGTTGTTAATATGTACAACAGGACAGTTAGATTATATCTTGGACACAGTCATTTTCTATAAAAAATGATGCTGAGGTAATATTTGGTGTCTGTCTGCTTTTAAGACTTGAGTCATCAGCTATCCATTTTCTTAAAATAATTTTATTAAATGAAAACATGTTTATCTCATGCAATCTTTTATTAGGTTGTCTGCTTTCATAGTATGCTGACAGTATCATATTTTAATTCAGAGTGGATACACTTCAATTCAGAGTGAGTAAACTGTAAATGGTAAAATATCACAAAAATCCTATTTTTTTCCAAATGGAAAGCCTACTAGACATAAATAAAGCAAGAGAAAGTAAAAATGTTACTTTACTATATTCTGTGTGGTGATGGCATCATGACACCTGCAGGCTGACAGAATAACTTGTTGCTTTTTTGTGGCAGATAATCTGATTTTCTTTGTTATTATCAGGTTCATTTTTATCTGTTTTATATATATTTTGGCATAAATAAAACCAAATTTAAGCAACACAAACTTTATGTTCTTCAGCAACATTCATATTTTACTGTCTGCCACTTACCATAATGGTGATAAGATGAAAGAATCCTACCTGCTTCTTCTATGTGACAACACATTAAAACAATGAGTTATGAAATACTTGGCTCGAATCTCTGTTTTACTAGTTGTGTATCCTGAATAAATAATACCTTGAAATTTATGTTGAACATTAAGTGAGAAAATAAATGAAAGTAGATTAAAACACTGACAAGTATTAATTATACATTTAATTCCCTTTCATATTTCTTTTCCCTTTTAATGAATAATGCTCACTGTTCAGAAAGCCTTTTTTATGTTTAAAAAAATCAGTAGAGAGAAGCTTGTAATTTTGTGACTTGCTTTTACTACATTGGAATATCCTACCTGATAATCTAGTTCTCTACTACATAAAAAAGATAACTTTTTTGAACAATAGAATTACTGCTCACTCATCTTGCAAGGTATTTCATTATTCTAGAACAAGCTTGGCATCATTATAACACTTCCAGAAGAAACAAATGCCCTTTTGCCTTTGTTGTCTTTTCTCTCACTGGCATTCTCTCATAAATGCTATTTGCTCAGATACTTGCTTCCCCATAGGTTAATCTTCCTAACTGTTTTAGTCCATAGCAAAACATAATCCTGCTTTAAATGTTCTCCAGGCTATGAAAATGCATGCTATTTATACCAATTTGGCAGTTGAACTGCAGTGCAGAAAACAGTTTGGCACTCAGAGTTATAAACATCTGGTTTAAGCATAAATTACTAAAGTACCCTATTCTTTTTCCTCGTAAGTGTAACTCTTCTTGACATGAATCCCCACAGATGTCTTAGGTAGTAACTGATATTCCAAGAAAAAATTGTGAAAAACACTAAAGGAGAAGGAGATTTACATTTTTAATCTGCTATGTTAGATCATTTTTCCAAAATGAAATCTCTCTCAACTGTAGTAATCACAATTAATTTATGCCTACTCCTGTCAATAAATCTTTGGATGGTGGCTTAATAGGTCTTTCAGAAATGAATCTTTTGCAAAGCTGCAGTCATGCTTCCTATCTAAGCTCCCTGAAAGATTATGCAGAGAGAATGTCACACTATGAGTTGTAATCAGACAGACATGGGCTTAGTTGTGGCTCAGTTTCCTACTTAAACTTTCAGTCCTTCCAGAGCCTATCATGTTATTTATGAATTACTGTATGTACTTCTTAAGGTCACTTTAAATATTAAATGACATGTGTAAAGCACTCAGAAGAGTTCAGTATATAGTAAATGCTGATTTCAAGAATCAGCATTTATAGGATTACTTTATAGAGTTAACTTAAGTTTGGTACAGTAGCTCCATTTTTCTCAGCTATATTAGTCCCTTCAATGTCTAAATAACTACTGTATTCTTTATGATGCAATCTTGAAGCTGAACAGAATAATTGCTTCTTGGAAAGCCTATAGGTTTATACTGCATGAGTGTTAATTTAACTATGACCAGTAACAGCACCCCATGGCTAATAGAATGTTTCTTAACCTTGTCACTCCCACTGCATCAAGGGTTCCTTGGGGACAGAAAGCAAATTTATTATAGTCTTTTTATTTGGTAACATACTTAACATATGACTTTGCACATAATTAGTATTCCATAAGTGTTTATAAACTGACAGACTACATATAAGAGAAAATAAAAGTTATCAACTGATACTTTTTATTTTATTCTGTTTTAAACACAACTTTTATTATCACAATGTTTTTAATACTACCAGTGCAATGCTTGCATCAAAAAGGTTGCTTAATAAAGAGTGATAAATGAATGCAGCTACTTTTTATTAGACAGCATGAATTTCACCACTCTGGATAACATCTATACTTTCCTTATTCATGTTCTGGCAGGCCTTAAATGGGCCTCTTTTTTCTTTCTTCCAATAATATCTAAGGCTATGTGTTTGTAGTAATATAGTCAAACTTCATTATTTGTGGATTCTGGATTTGCAAATTTGCCTAATTTCTAAAATTTATCTGTAACCTGAAAGTCAACACTCACTGTGTCTTATCATCAGTGTGTACAGAGCAGCAGAACATTGGAGATGCATGGTGCACACTTTCCCAGCTGAGACCATACAGGGCAACACTGTGCCTTCTTATTTCAGCTTTCATACTGTAAAACAGTGTGCTTTTCATGATCTTGTTTGTACTATGTTTCCCACATGTTGATGTTTTTTGTTGATGGTTTTGCTGTTTAAAATACCCCTTGAACAAGTGCTGAGGTGTTTTTTAGTGTTCCCAGGTACAAGAAGGCTCTGTTGTACTCTACAGAGAAAGTACTTGTGCAAGATAAGCTTTGCTGAGGCGTGAGTTATAATGCTCTTTGTTGTCCATGAATTCCATGTTAATAAATTAACAATATTAAATATTAGATACAGTGACTTCATAAAGAAACATTTATAGGAACAAGTATAAAAGATGCATGGACAAAAACAAGGGGGCGCCAGAAATAGGAGGGAGGTGGGGAGGGCTCGGGGGGTGGGCTGCGATGGCAATAAAATGCAGAAAACTGTACTTGAACAACAATTAAAATAAAAAAAAATAAGTAAACATACATGAAACAAGGTTATGCGTTGATTGGTTGATGAAACTGTTATAACCAGAGGGTCACAGCAACCTAACCCTGTATTTATCCAAAGCAATGGTTCAGTATTTGCTAGTTCAATGTTTGCAATGACTTATAAAACATAACTACAGCAAATAATAAGAATTTATTATACCATTCTTAGTAATTATTATTTGTCAATCAACCTCTTTGGGGGAATTCTCAAGTAATGTAGAGATGATGGGGATCGGATTGCATTGCAGGATCTTATGATACTTTCTGTAATGAGACTTTCTGTATTTCCCAATGAATGCCTTTGGCATTGCAAGATTGAATGATTGGGCATTTCAAGAGTAAGCTTTGATCAAGATTTTACATAGTATATGGGAGTTTTGCCCCATTTCCATTATCTTTGCCATAACTACTCACACTCTGTAACAATCAGTGACATATTATCTGCAAAGGTGGGATGAACATGTTCTGACTGTGAAATGCCTATGTCCCCAAGGATCTCATCAGAGGCTCAGTTTGCCTCCCATTATACAGCAACAAAACTCTAGAGGAAAAAGACTGTCTCTAACCTTAGTGACTCCAATGTTATTCTCAATGTTGCATCATGAAACAAGGTTTATCTAGCCCTTCTCATAGAAACACCCAGGATAAGAGGGAATGAGGAATATGGGGGGAGGGGGGGAGAAATGCTATCCAAAGAAGAAGGAGGAGGAGGAGAAGAAAGAGAGTGAGAGATGCAAATTAACATTTAGACCAGTGTATCTTAATACTGATGTTTAGTAAAGCTAAATTCAGTTCTCACTGAAAACTCTTTTAAAATGACTGCAACACTAAGTAAACAAACAAAAAGAAACCTCTATCTCTAACCCTGTTCAAGATTCCTCCTACCCCATACTCGTTTGATTCTTTTGTGTGCATAGAATGTTATTTTAATTATGGAAAAGTTACAAAACAAGAACTGTTTGAAACATGCTTGGAGTGTACTCACACTCATACACACCAAAGACAGTGGACTTACAGGAAAGAGCTCTGTGCTAGAAATAAAGGCTAGGTTCTAACTACCTGCAAATGGGAAACTGCTGGCTTTGTATGACATCTACAGATGAGGCCAAAACTCTGCAAATTGTTACTTAAACCTGCTATGGGTTTGCAAGCAAGCCACCTTATTGTGGTCTTCTACCTGAGCACACCAGCTGAGAGAAGCAAATGCTGTATCAGGCTAAGAATAACAAAACAGAAAGTGGATTTATATATCCCCCTCTCCAAATCACTCAAATCATTTAGAGGACATCTAAGTTCTTTGGATTTATATGTTGAGAAGAGGCTGTGTAACAAACACAGAAAGACGCCAAATTTAATGGCTATATCCAGTTTGGTCTCACTAGCTGTTTTGGCCAGCTTGACTAAAGTAAAGCACAGTAACATTTTTTTCTCTCAAGGTGGATGTGAGCCTAGAATTCAGGTACAGTGTGTTAGGTAATTAACAGGTGGAATGAGTAGTCTCCTTTTACCCATAATTTCATTTACACATTTGTTGGCTTTGAATTCCAAGTGTTCACCTAGCAGTTTGCTTTAGCAACAGGACTTTTAAGTTTATAGAGGTGGTCACATTTTTCACCTCTGTCAGCTACAGTGGCAAATTGAAGGTTCAAAATTTGTATTCAATATGGAATTGTATAGAATACAATGTGAATGTCTGAATAGACACCAGGAAAAATTATTTTTACTTCTGCAACTCTATAGTGAAGGCAATCTCAAATGTAATAGTTATTTCAAAAGGAATAAAGCTTCCTTGTAAAATACAATACTATAACAAATAAGGGGAGGATTGTCATTGCACTGCAGAGAAAACACTAGTGCTTTACTAGCTATGTGGCCAACTATGTTTAATTGAAGCTATTACTGCACTAAGAAGAAATAACAATTTGACTTCTAGGGAGTTTTAATTGGCAGCATTATATTTGTGCAGTGTACATCTACTACAGGAATAAAATAAGCTTTTTATAATCACATGCTGAAAATAGAAATATAAGTTCTGTAAATCCTAAAAATAATAATACAAATTAATATGGCTAGATAGAAATGTTCTTCACTAGACCACATAGCTTAGAGAAAAATAATTTTCACTGAAATATAACGTATTTATCATCTCTTTTGCTAACCAATCTGTTGCAGTTTTTCAAGGACATTTACTCTATTCCACTATTGCAATTCTAATTACTAAGAACCAAAATGTAGAGATAGCTTTGCATTATCCACTATGGTCATGTCTGTGGGATTTAATATCACCCATCATGGGGCCTGTAATCCTGGGGAAGATGGGCTTTAAAAAGAAACAGAGTTCTTTATAAGATGGTATTAAAATCTTTTGAAGATCACATACTTGTAACCAACTATTTGACATATGATTTTCAACTCTGGCTATGAAGGATTTGGGGAGCAGTTTATCCCATTTTGTTTCAACCAAAAAACACTTCAAGTTAAGTGAGTTTTTGTCTATGAGAATCATTACTCAACAAATATCTATTGCATGTTGCATGCAAACATGGCACTGTATTAGGTAATGTGGAGGATGCACATGCAGCCCACAACTGCACCTGACAGCATTATAGTAAGAAAAGGAGACATATAATTAAAATAGTTATACACTTTATGCTGCAGAGTGAGAATGTCCTGAGAGTCAGAATAAACTGTGAGAAAGATAGAATAGAAGGAGGAATATATCCACCTGAGTTGGGGTGGGAAGACCTTTAAAAAGGGGTGGGGGAGCAGTTAAGAATATATGAAGAAATTTTGTCTAATGTGATTGAGGAATAGACTAGGTAAAGTAAAGGATGATAAAGGTGGAGAAATAGGTAGACTACAAATACCAAAATCCTTGAGCATTGATTAAACGGTGTGAACTTTATTTTATGGGTAATGAGGAATCACTAAATATTTTAAACAAGATGAATTATAATCACAATTTTACTAAATGCAGAGTGGATTTAGTAAGGGACATGACTGCTGGTTGGGAAAAAATTAGAAGGCTATTGCAGGAAGGCTCAGAGAAGGTAATAAACTAAAGAACTGGGGTATTTCACATTTTGATTTCTTTTAAAACCAATTATTGGATTTGCTGGGATTTAATAAGAACATATATACATATTAAGATAGAGTCTTTATTTTAAATGGTCAATAACTCTTTTTTATTATTTCAGGTGTTTCGTTATTCATATACTGCTTCATATGTGATTTACAACATACACACTAGGTAAGATCTTTGATTTTCTGGTTTTCATGAGAAATAGTCCAACTAAATTATTGTTGTAGATGTCATTTTTTTTCATGTAAAATGTTTACCTTTTTTCAAGGGAAGTTTGGGAGTTGAACCCTCCAGAAGTAGAGGACTCTGTCTTGCAGTATGCGGCCTGGGGGGTCCAGGGACAGCAGCTGGTAAGCACAGGCATTGGAATGAACCAAGTACTGTCAGCCTGGGCCCTGGGGAGAATGTTTACACAAACCACTGCCTTGTAAAGGTTGTCATTATATGTGAGGCTTTCTTTTCCTTTTTATATTTTTTATCTAGTGTTTTAAGAGCATATTAAATAACACTAGTATTATTTCCTCATTTAATTAAAAAGATTTTATAGATTAATGCATGATTATTAGTTAATCATGCTAGTGTTAATTTATTATTATAGCTTTACAAGTTTATAGTGCTAGTTAATAATAAAACCTGAAGGAGAGTCAAGAATATTAGTGTCTAGTTTTGTGACATTTACATTATGTAATGTTGCCAATTTAATTTTTTCTTAAACATCATTCAGGGTAAAAATTCTGCACAGAAGTCTACATTTGACAATGTTCTCTTAAGAGAGAATTTTTAAATAATATTTTAAAATTATCACAAGCTCAAAAAGAGAATTATTGATGTATTAAGCAGTTTGAGCAACATTATATTTGTGCACATGTCTCAAGATGCCCATATAAAGATTTCAAGCGAATACTGCTCTGGAAGTGGTGTTGCTTGCTTGTACAACAGGTTCATGCTCAGATGTACTTACTCAGTGCAAACTGATTTCTGTTATGTGAGGGTTCATATGTCTACAGGCAAAAATGTGAGAAGTTCCTTTTTTCCCTGTCCTTACCAACACCTGTCTTTTTCAGACTACTTTATTGTGTTAATAGTGACAGTATTGTTTCTTCCATTCCAAGTTTTATACTGTCTATTTTATTATAATCTTGCACTGGCTATACTATGAATGTGTCCAGGTACATGTTGCTTATTAAACTGAACCCTGCTTGTGGTTGTGGATGACTTTGTTCTTTGCTTCTTGTGATTTTCAGTTTCCTATTATATGTACATTAACTTTTAAAAAATAAATGTTATTTTAAAAAAGGTTTTATTTATTTTTGTATTTTATTGTTGTTCAAGTACAGTTGTCTCCATTTTCCCCCCACCACTCTCCCATGCCCCACCCACCCCACCACCCACCCTCACTCATACACCCCTCTTTGGCTTTGTCCATGGATCCTTTATACATGTTCCTTGATAACCCTTCCCCTTCTTACTAAAAACAGTTTTAAAAAACTTATTTTATTATGGTTTCAGGGTTAAGTTTTACATTTTTTAAAAAATAAATTTTGGTAACTTATACAATTCTAAAAACCAATCTCACCTAAATTTTCAATTTTAAACACTATTTTTGGGTATTAGGTAAGGTTTTAGGTGTTAATATTTGCATTTGTTATATTTTTATTTTCCCTAATATTATTTATAAGTATTTTTCTCTATTTTCCATGATCAAATTTGGTGAATATTTGTAAATCTTATATCTGTTTTCTCAAGAAGCCAAATTTTATATGTATTCAATCCTTGCTATTATTGTGTTAGTGTTTTATTTTCCCTTTCTAATACAAACACTGAAGACTATAATTTTTTTCTAAATTTTGCTTAATCTTCATTCAACATGTTTAATGCTAATATTTTAATAGTATTTAATTTGAACATTTAAAAATTGTTATTGTATGTTCTAATTTTAGGTGGGTCATTTTGATGTTTCTTTTTTTAAATATCATTTTGTATTAGTTTCAGGTGTACAGCATACTCGTTAGACGTTAATATACTTTGCAGAGTGTTCCCTTAATATACTTAGTACCCACCTGGCACCACACATACATACATACTATGTTTCTTATGCTGTACTTTATATCCCTGTGACTATTGTGTAACTAACCATCTGTACTTTATAATCCTTTCATTTTTTTTCACCAAGTTTCCATATCACCCTCCCCTCTGACAGCCATCAATTTCTATTCTGTATCTGTGAAAATGTTTCCGTTCTGTTTGTTCATTTATATTATTGTTTGGATCCCACATATAAGTGAAATCATGTGTTATTTGACTTTTTCTGGCTTATTTCACTTAGCATAATACCCTGTAGGTCCACCCATGCTATTGGAAATGGTAAGAATTCATTCTCTTTTATGGCTGAGTAATATTCCATTATATATATGTACCACCAAATTTTTATTCATTCATTTTTGATGGGCACTGGGGTTAATCCAAATTTTGGCTGTTTGTAAATAATGCTGCAATAAACATAGGGGAGCACATATTTTTTTGAATTAGTGTTTTGGGTTTCTTTGGACATATACCCAGAAGTAGAATCTCTGGGTTATAAAACATTTACATTTTTCTTTTCTTTTTTTTGTTTAACTTTTTTAACTATTGTTCAAGTACAGTTGTCTCCATTTGCTCCCCACTATTCTCTCCCACCCCAACCAATCTCACGTCCCACTTTCTATCCTGCCCCCCTTTCGCATTGTGTCCTTTATAGATGTTTCCTCGTGACCATTCCACTTCTTTCACCCATTATCCCCCTCCTCCCTCCTTCTGGTTACTGTCAATTTGCTCTCTATTTCATTGTCTGATTATGTTTTGCTTGTTAGTTTGTTTTGTGGATTAGGTTACACTTATAGGTCAGGATCATATGGTATTTGTCTTTCACAACCTGGCTTATTTTACTTAGCACAATGCTCTCCAGTTCCATCCATGCTGTCACAAAGAGTAGGAGTTTCTTGTCTCTTTCTGCTGTGTAGTATTCCATGGTGTAAATGTAGTTTTATACAGAAAACTAAAACCATAGTTTTTTTCATCCACTCATATACTGATGGACACTTAAGTTGCTTCCAGCATTTGGCAATTTTAAATTGTGCTGCTTTGAACATTAGGTTGCAAAGGTTCTTTTGAATTAGCATCTCAGGATTTTTAGGGTATAATCCCAGCAGTGGAATTGCCAGTCCAAGCAGTTCCATTTTTAGTTTTTTAAGGAAATCCCATACTGCTTTCCACAGTGGCTACACCAGTCTGCATTCCCAGCAACAACGCACTAGGGTCCCCTTTTCTCCATAACCTTGCCAGCACTTATTTTTGATTTTTTAAACTTTATTTTAATCATTGTTCAAGTACAGTTTCCTGTCTTTTACTCCCATCCCAGCCCACCCACCCATCCCTCCCCACCTCCCTCCCATTTCCACCCCCCACCCCAGTTTTTGTCCATGTGTCCTTTATACTTGTTCCTATATACCCTTCCCCTTTTCCCCTGAAATTCCCTTGACATTCCCTCCCCTCTCCTCCTCTGGTCACTGCCAGCCTATTCTCTATATCAGTATCTTAGGTTATATTTTCCTTGATTTGTTTATGATGGCCATTCTGACTGGTGTGAAGTGGTATCTCATTGTGGTTTTAATTTACATCTCTCTGATGGCTAGTGGTGCTGAGCATCTTTTCATGTGTCTCTGGGCCCTCTGTGTGTCCTCCTTGGAGAAGTGTCTGTTCAGTCCTTTGATCATTTTATAACTGGATTGTTTGTCTTCCTGATGTGGAGTTGTGTAAGTACTTTATATATTTTGGACATTATACTCTTGTCCAAGGTATCATATATAACTATATTTTCCCATATGGTTGGTTCTCTTTACATTTTCCTCATGTTTTCTTTAGCTGTGCACAAGCTTTTTATTTTGATGAAGTCCCATTTGTTTATTATTCCCTTTGTGTCCCTTGCTCTGGGGAACACATTGGTGAAACTATTGCTGTGTGGAATATCTGAGATTTCTCTGCCTGTGTTCTCCTCTAGGACTTTTATGGTGTTGTGATTTATATTTGTCTTTTATCCATCTTGAGTTTATTTTTGTGTGTGGTATAAGTTGGTGGTCAAGTTTCATGTTTTTGCATGTAGCTGTCTAGACCTCCCAATGCCATTTGTTGAAGAGACTACTTTTATACCATTTTTTGCTTCTTCCACCTTTGTCAAATATTAATTGAAAATAGAGACTTGAGTTGTTTTCTGGGCTCTCTCTTCTGTTCCATTGACCTATATATCTGTTCTTATGCCAGTAACAGACTATCTTGATTACAATGGCCTTTTAATATAGTTTGATGTCCCCATTTGCTATAGCAACATGAAAAGTAAAGTACTTAGGGAAAAACCTAACCAAGTAGGTAAAAGACTTGTACTCAGAAAACTATAGAACATTCAAGAAATTAAGAAAAACACAAATAAGTGGAAACATATACTGTGTTCATGGGTTGTAAGAATAAACATCATCAAATTGTCCATACTACCCAAAGCAATTTATAGATTCAATTCAATCCCTATTAAGTTACCAATGACATATTTCACAGGCATAGAACATTTCAAAAATTTATATTGCACCATGAATGGCACTGAATATCCACAGCAATTTTGAGAAAGAAGTACATTTTTCATTTTTGAAGGAAACTTCATGCTGATTTCCACAGTGGCTGCACCAATCAGTATTCCCTCTAATAATGTCCTAGGGTTCCCTTTTCTCTTCATCCACCCCAGCATTTTGTGTTTATTTATTTATTTTTTAAAAAGATTTCGTTTACTTATTTTATAGAGATGGAAGGGAGGGAGAAAGAGAGAGAGAGAGAAACATCCATGTGCGGTTGCTGGGGGCCATGGCCTGCAACCCAGGCATGTGCCCTGACTGGGAATCGAACCTGCAATGCTTTGGTTCACAGCCCACGCTCAATCCACTGAGCTACGCCAGCCAGGGCGACGTGTTTATTTATTGATGATAGAATTCTGGCAGGTGTGCAGTGATATCTCATTGTGGTTTCAATTTGCATTTCTCTTATGATTAGTGATGTTCAGCATCTTTTTATATGTCTATTTGCCATCTGTATGTCCTCTTTTAAAAAGTGTCTATTCAGGTCTTCTGACCATTTACTTCTTTAATTTGATTGTTTTCGTTTTTTAATATATTTTATTGATTATGCTATTACAGTTGTCCCATCCCCCCTTTATTCCCCTCTGCACTGCTCACCCTCTCCAACCTGCATTCTCCCCCTTTAGTTCATGTCCATGGATCATACATATAAGTTCTTTGGTTTCTACATTTCCTATACTATTCTTAACCTCCCCTGTCTATTTTCTACTTACTATTTATGCTACTTATTCCCTTTGCTTTTTCCTCTTCTCTCCCCCTCCCATACCTCCACTGACAACCCTCCATGTAATCTCCATTTATGTGATTCTGTTCCTGCTCTAATTGTTTGTGTAGTTTATTTTGTTTTTTTTTTCCTTAGGTTCTGTTGTTGATAACTGTGAATTTGTTGTAATTTTACTGTTCATAGTTTTGATCTTCTTTTTCTTAGTTAAATCCCTTTAACATTTCATATAAGAAGAGTTGGGTGAAGATGAACTCCTTGAACTTGACCTTATCTGGGAAGCACTTTATCTACCCTTCCATTTTAAATGATAGCTTTGCTGGATAGAGTAATCTTGGATGTCAGCCCTTGCTTTCTGTGACTTGGAACACTTCTTTCCAGCTCCTTCTTGCCTGCAAGATTTCTTTTGAGAAATGAACTGACACTATTATGAGAACCCCTTTGTAGGTAACTGTCTCCTTTTCTCTTGCTGCTTTGAAGATTT
Source organism: Phyllostomus hastatus (assembly GCF_019186645.2). Classification (NCBI taxonomy): domain Eukaryota; kingdom Metazoa; phylum Chordata; class Mammalia; order Chiroptera; family Phyllostomidae; genus Phyllostomus; species Phyllostomus hastatus. Next base: position 6,667,053 of record NW_025334038.1, on the reverse strand, counting down.
TTTCCTTATCTTTAATCTTGGCTAATCTAATTATGTGCCTTGGTGTGTGCTTCCTTGGGTCCAACCTCTTTGGGACTCTCTGAGCCTGGACTTCCTGGACTTCCTGGAACTCTATTTCCTCTGCCAGATAAGGGATGTTCTCCTTCATTATGTTTTCAAATAAGTTTTCAATTTCTTGCTCTTCCTCTTCTTTTGGCACCCCTATGATTCAGATGTTGGAACATTTAAACATGTCCTGGAGATTCCTAAGCCTCTCCTCATTTTTTTTTAATTATTGTTTCTTCATTTTGTTATGGTTGAATATTATTTCTTCCTTCTGCTCCAAACCGTTAATTTGAGTCCTGGTTTCCTTCCCATCACTGTTGGTTCCCTGTACATTTTCCTTTATTTCACTTTTCATAGCCTTCATTTTTCCCTCTACTTTGTGACCATATTCAACAAATTCTGTGAGCATCCTGATTACCAGTGTTTTGAACTGTGTATCTGATAGGTTGGCTATCTCTTCATCACTTAATTGTATTTTTTCTGGAGCTTTGATCGGTTCTTTCATTTCGGCCATTTTTTTTTGTCTTAGCATGCTTGTTACATAGTAAGGGGCAGAGCCTTAGGTGTTCACCATGGCAGGGCAACCCATGTCACTGGGTTGTGACGCTGTATGTGGGGAAGGGGTCCAAGAGATAACAATACCATTTGCTCGACTCTCTGCCGGTTTTCAGTCACTTTCCCCAATAACCACAATCAAATTGGGTCCTTCTGGTGCTGATTCCCTGTTAGCTGGGTTTGTATATGTTCTAGGACTCTCTGGGTGTCTCCAATGAACGCTCTTGTGAGGCCGGAAGTTTCTCCCACTGCCTCTTCAACCCCCACAGGTGTTTTCTGTTAGAGGCTTTGAGGCTTTATTGTCCTGTACTAGAATCCTGGGTTGCATGGTCTGTTTCACTCTTCAGTTGCTCCTCTTGGTTTATCTGCATGGGAATGTGGGACCACCCAGTCCACAAGCCACCATCTTGCCCACCCCAGTCCTCCAGCCCTTTCCTTGCCTAGTCCTCTCAGCCTGGCTGCCCGTTTCCACCCCTCCTACCAGTCTGGATGAATGTTTCTTTTTTAACTCCTTGGTTGGCAGACTTCCATACAGTTCAATTCTTTTGTCAGTTATTGTTGATTTTTGTTTTAAAATTGTTGTTGTCCTTGTTTTAGTTGTTTGAGGAGGCAGAGTGTGTCTACCTACACCTCCATCTTGGCCAGGAGTCTAATTTGATTGTTTTCTTGATGTTGAGTTATATAAGTTCTCTATAAATTTTGGGTTTTATGCCTTAATCAGATATTTCATTGACAAATATCTTTTCCCACTCAGTAGGTTGACTTTTCCTTTCCTTTTTCTTTTTTATTGAATTTTTTGGGGTGACATTAGTTAATACAATTATATTGGTTGTAGTGTAACATTCTATAATATATCAGTAGTTAACTTTTTGTTTTGTTGATGGTTTCTTTTGCTGTGCAAAACATTTTTAGTTTGATATAATGCTGTTTATTTTTTCTTTGTTTTTGTTGCCCAAGGGGATATATCAGAAAAAGTTATTGCTAAGAGGATTGTTTGAGATTTTACTGCCTATGTTTTCTTCTAAAAGTTCTACAGTTTTGAGACTTAAATTTAAATCATTACTCTATTTTGAGTTTATTATTGTATATGGTAAAAGAAGGTGTTCTTGTTACTTTTTTGACCTGTATGTGACCAATTTTCTCAACACCATTTATTGAATAAACTGTTTACCACATTGCTTGTTTTTGATCCTGTGTCAGATACTAATTACCCTTATAGTATGCTTTTTTCCTGGGCTTTGTAATCTGATTTATTGATCAACATGTCTGCTTTTATGCCAGTAACATACTATTTTGATTACTATAAGCTTATAGTACAGTTTGATATCAGGTAACATGTTACCTCCAACTTCATTCTTTATCAAGACTGCTGTGACTTTTCACTGTTTTTTATGGTACATATAAATTTTTGGATTATTAATTCTAGTTGTGTGAAGTATACCATCAGTATTTTGATAGAATTTGCATTCTCTATATAGATTGCTTTGGGTATTATGAACATTTTAATGATGTTAATTCTTCCATTCTATATCTTTCTCTTATTTGTATTTTCTTTAATTTTTTTCTTCAATGTCATAATTTTCTGAGTGCTGGTCTTTTATATTGTTGGTTAAATTTATTTCTACATATTTAATTTTTTATGCAATTGTTAATGGGATTGTTTACTTAGTTCACTTTTCTGATAGTTCATCACTGGTGTTCCAAAATGCAGCTGTATCTGAGTATTAATTTTATATCCTCCTAGTTCACTAAGTTCATTTATCAGTTCTAGTAGTTTTTGGTGGAATCTTTAGGGTTCTCTCTATACACTATAATGTCATTTGCAAATAGTGACTCTTTTACTTCCTTTTTTAAAAAAAATTCTGATGTCTTTTATTTCTTCTTATTGCTTAATTGCTGTGGCTAAGACTTTTTATACTATGTTGTGTTAGTGTAGTGAAATTGAACACCCATGCTCTGTTCCTTATCTTAAGGGGAATAGTTTTAATTGTCCCCAGCTGAGTATGATGTTAGCTGTGAGTTTGTCACATATGGTCTTTATTATGTTGAGGCAAGTTCCCTCTATTCTTACTTTGCTGAGTTCTTATCATAAATAGGTACAAGATTTTGTCCAATGCTTTTCTTCATTTATTGATATGATCATATAATTTTTATCCTTCATTTTATTTATATGGTGTCCCATGTTAATTGATTTGTGGATATTGTACCAATCCTGTATCCCAGGAATAAGTCCCATTTGATTATGGTGTATGACCTATTTAATGTATTGTAGGATTTGTTTTGCTAATATTTTGTTGAAGATTTTCACATCTGTGTTGTCCAGAGATATTGGCTTATAATTTTCTTTATTTGTAGTGTCTTTATCTGGTTTTAGAATTACAGTAATGTTGCCTCATAAAATGGCTTAGGAGTCTTCTTTCCTCTGAAATTCTTGGAATGGTTTGGTAAAATTAGGTGTTCTTCTTTGAACGTTTGGTAAAATTCACCTCTGAAACCATTAAGTCTAGTGCTTTTGTTTGGTATGAGTTTTTTTTTTAATTTTAAATAATACTTCTAGAGGTTGTCATGATTCAGTTCATATTTTCTGTTTCTTCTTAATTCAGTTTTAAAAGAATGTGTTTATCTAAGAATTTATCTCTTCCTTGTACTCCAATTTGTTGGCATATAGTTCTTTGTACGTTTTTCTTATAATAATTTGTATTTCTGTGGTATCAGAAACACAAGCAAAAAATGTGGATTTTTTTTGCTTATGTTGCTTCTCTCTCTCATTCCTGATTTTATTTGTGTCCTTGTTCCTTTTCTCTTGATGAGTTTGGTTAAAGGCTCATGGATCTTTTAATCTTTTCAAAGAATGAGCTCTTAGTTTCATTGATCTTTTCTATTAATTTTAGTCTCTATTTCATCTATATCTACTCTGATTTTTATTATTTCTTTTTTTCTGCTTACTTTGACCTGTTTGTTGTTCTTTTCTAGTTCCATTAAATATAAGGGTAAATTGTGTATTTGAGGTTGTTGTTATTTATTAAGGTAAGCCTGTAATGCTATGGATTTTCCTCTTAGGACTGCTCTAGCTGTGTTCCCTAAATTTTGAGTTGTTTTCTGTCATTTTTTTTTGACTCATGGTATCTTTTGATTTCTTTCCTTATGTCAGCGTTAACCCATTCATTATTTAATAACATGTTATTCAAACTCCATGTCTTTGTGTGTTTTCAGTTTTCTTCTTAAGAGTGATTTCTATTTTTATACCATTATGGTCAGAGATGTTTGATACAATTTCAATGTTCTTAAATTTAAGAGACTTGGTTTGTGTCTTAACATATGATTTATCCTAAAAAAGTGTTCCATGTGGACTTAAAAAATGTATAATCTGCTATTTGGGATGATATATTCTGAAGATATCAATTAAATTATCTGATTCTAGTGTGTCATTTAAGGCTGATGTTTTCTTTTCAATTCTCTGTCTGGAAGATCTACCCATTGATGTCAATGGGATGTTAAAATCCACTTACTATAACTGTATAACTGTTGATCTCTACCTTTATGTCCATCAAAAATACTTTATATATTTATGTGCTCCTATGTTGGGTTCATAAATACTTACAAGGGTTATATCCTCTTATTGATTGATCTCTTTATCATTACATAATGTCCTTCTTTGTCTCTTTTGATAGCCTTTGTTTTAAAGTCCATTTTATCAGACATAGGTATTGACACATTCATACCCAGCCTTTTTATAAATTTCTATTTGCATGAAATATGTGTTTCAATATTTTTACTTATAGTGTGCATGTGTTTTGTTTCTGGTGTGGGTCTCTTGTAAACTGCATATATAAGGCTGTCCAGAAAAAGTCCAACCATTGTTAATATAATGAGAATGATTTTGTGACTTTGATGTAATCTGGCAGTCAAGGAGAGTGGAATGGAATGTGCATGCATGAACAATGATGACTTCACTATGCTAGTCAGTAGGGGTGGTTGACACTGTTGAGTGAGCATTTTTTCTGTGTGGCCATCACATTAAAAATGACTGAGCAAGTAGAGCAAAAAATCTGCATCAAATTTTGTGTTAAGCTTGAACATTCCCCTACAGAAACTGTTCAAACTGAAGTATGCATATATGGGCAACTGGTGATTGGCAGCTTCATCACAACAACATGCCCATTCATGCATCACAGCTCCTGCACAGTTGGGTTATGTGAGCCTTCCTGTTATAGTTGAGTCTTGATTACTGTTGGCCCATCCATGTGATTAATCCTCAGGTTGGCTGTCTGTGAGGATCAACCTTGACCACAGTGTATAAGCTGCTGTGCTGGTGCTGACCACATAAATTGAAATTTGTCCCACCCATCAGGGTCTGGTTCCTGCCAAGTTCTCCCTTTGAATTTTCCACTTGTATTACTGTTGGGTCCTGTTCTGATGTGGTTGTAAGCCTGCCACTCAGTGTGTTGTTTTTGGGGGGCTTTTGGGGGGATCTGATGCAGGTCCATGTCTGACAGTGACTGGCTAAATGCTTGAAGTTACAGAAAAATCCATAGTTTGCAGATGCCTCTGCTGGGTCTGGTTATGTGTGGGAAATACAAGGCTTTCCACAAATGTTGGTCTGCACCATCACTGAGCCTGGGAACAGGTCAGCAAAAGACCTAAGAAACTCCAAGATTCACCTCTATCTGCTTCTGCCTGTTAATTGCCTGTTAGCTGCCCGCTAGACTCAGTCACTGAAAGAGCTTCTGGCTATATGCTGTTTGTGTGAGGTAGGTTCTCAGTGAGTCACCAAATAGGGCATTGTGGTGTTAACCAGATTGATACGGATTTAAACTTGGTGCCAGTGCTGGATCTGAGGCCATTCAGCAAAAATCCCAGAGAACACCAAGACTAGCTGCCACCCCTGCTAGGTTCCTGCAAACCTTTGTAGTGATGTGGAGTCTCAGAATAATTGGGGGAAATCAGCAGAATTTATCAGGCCCACACTAACCAAGATTTGGCTTTTGAAGGTAGGGCTTTGTACCATTTGTATGTGAAAGGGAAATTGGGTCTCTGTCCCAGAACTAGACAACTTAGTATGTTCCAGATTCTTCCCAGAACTTCCTGGAGAGCCCAGCTTGGTGAGGCCAGTCACTGGGAGTCAGGAATATGGGGTTAGTAAAACTCCCATGAGGAAGGGGTTCTGGTCAAGTAAGTGGAGTCAGTGGCCCAGTTTTCCACAGCCACACAACTCAGTCACCGACACCCCTGAGTCAATCTGGACCTCCACCGGGCATGAACTCTGGAGGGCAGTTTGACAAGGTAACTGGAAGGTAGGGTTATTTCATTCCTGTAGACTGATGCTAAATGGAGGAGAGTGTGCAACCCAAGAAAGATCTGTGGTGTGGGAGAGAGACTCAACACAGGGACCCTGGTGGGTGTTCTGTCTGTTCTCTCCTCAGAGCCACAAAACCCACTTTCTCTCATATAGCTCCCATCTGCTCTACCTTACTTCTGCTGGAGCCCAGGCTATAAAGGAGACTTGTGTGTTGGTCCTTTAAGAAGGTGCCTGGGTTTCTAGCAGACACTTATCTCTCACTGACAGTCAAAATTCTGCTAATTTTCACAGCCAGATGTTATGTGGGGACCTCTTCCTGGCTTTGGTATCTGGACTAGGGATCCTGGCATTGGGTTAGGGCCCCATACTCATTGGAGGAAACCTTTTGCAGCTGAGATACCCCTCTGGATTCTCAGCTGCCACGTGTGAGTAGGCGGGAGGGTCAAACCCATTTTGAGTATCTGCCTTTCCCACCAGTGTGTGTGGCTTCTGTGAATCCTTGTTTTTAAGATTTCTGTTAAGCTAGTCTTCAGTTGGTTATTCAGAAATTTTTTCCCCTATATTTTAATTGTAATTCCAGTTTGGTCCTAGGAGGAGGTGAGTGTAACTTTCACCTACTCTTTCACCATCTTGCATCCTCTGATGTTTTTATTTAAATTACAATCATGTAGAATTGTTGTTAAAACAATTTGTAGAGTGCAGAAACAAATCTTTAGAATAGTCACTTTGAAATTGATTGGACTTGATTTATAGCTTAATAAGCTTTTATAAATGTTTTCTATGTCATATAAACAATATTTTATAAATGCCTATTAGGTCTCTTAATAACCATTTTAAGCCTGTTTTTAACCAGTGGTAGTTGGTATATAATCTTTTCCTTTAGTTCCCTATCAGTTTTGCATTATATAATTTGAACTGCATTTTGAAGAATGAGTGGTTTTAATGTTAAATCTTTCAGTTAATTGAGTTTCTCAGTCCCTTATTGATATGTTTGCTCTACTTACCTTTAAAAGTTCTAACTGACTAAGCCTAACTCTTACCTTTAACAGAACCTTTTAACAGAAGCTAAAATCATCCAAATTTTTTAAAATTAGAATTGCTGCATAAAGAACAACTTGGCAGGCTGAGGTATGTTTATTTTTTCCCACAAGCCACAATTTCCACTATGTAAAATAGAAATATCTATACCATTATCTTTATGATAATTATTGTATAAATATAAGTATTTCTCTTAATAAGGTAAATATTGTTATTTTTATTTCATTTTATAAATCTAGTAAACAATTTGTTAAGCAGAACAGTGTGATATGGAACTAGTACTAGAAATTTCACATCACAAGAAGGCTGCAGAATACTATACTATTACTAAATGACATTTCTTTTCATTGAAAAACCTTTGGACCTGAAATATCCTAGAAATGAATGCACCTGAGATAGAATCTCTGCTAATGATTCATCATCATATGATTGTTGCCAGTCATTTTTCCTCTTGGAACTTCATTTTTATCAGCAGCAAAATGAGAGCATTTGAGTGTGCTTCTTGCCCTCATTTCTATTGCATTCTACAATATAATTCTAAGCATTATTTTATAATTTTTAAAAACTGGGATTACTTTAATTTTTATAGTAATCCAAAATGACTGAGATAAAGAAGGGGAAATATGAAAGTAGAGAAAAGAAGTGGTTGTCATAACAGAATTTCTTCTTTTTCTTTTAAATTATAGCTTGCCTCTCAGAAATATTTCCAAGGTCAGCTGTGCAATAGATTAGCATTTTGAAATGGGAAAAACATTTTTTCAAATGCAAAAACAATTTTCATTGTGTCTTGGTGAATGTTTTTAAGCATATAAACTATGTGTTAAATGTAATATTAAAATAAGAAACTGCCCTGTCTGGTGTGGCTTAGTGGATTGACTGCCACCTGCAAACCAAAGGGTCACCAGTTCGATTCCCAGTCAGGGCACATGCCTGGGCTTCAGGCCAGGTCTCCAGTAATGGGTGCATGAATGCAACCATACATTAATATTTCTCTTCCTCTCTTCCTCCTTCCCTTCCCCTCTGTCTAAAAATAAATAAATAAAATGTTTTAAAAATAAAATAAGAAACTAATTATAAATAATAAAGTATCAACAGTAAAATAAATAATTATCCCTAGTCTTTAATTTCCCATATGCTTAATGTGATTTTATCAATTCAGATTATAGGGACATTGAAAAAAAAGGTTTACCAAAAATATTGAGAGAAACATACATAAAATTGCCAGACATTGTACCTGAAATTGCTTAAACACCCTTATAGTTCTGTTTCACAATGAAATTCTGTGTAACACTCTGTATTTGCTACCATCCATATCCGTACTAAATGACTGAATAATTGATTTAATCATTATGAAGAAAATAAGTCAATGATTAAAAGTGAAAGAAATTCAAGGGTTCAGCTACCATAGATTATATACAGTATGTTTTCCTTTATCATGTGTACATTTAGAGAATTTTTAAAATGATGTATTTAATATACCTATGTAGGATTGTTTCTAGATCAATTCCATTACAATACTCCTGAAGAGTGGCAGCAGAAGCTGTTGTATGTGAAGATGCCAGGACTGATTCAGAGAAGACATGAATCTATATATTTGCAGACAGGGCTAAAATGGCACCAAGATATGGGTATGCACTCTCATCTTACCTGTTTTATTCTGATCCTCTTAATAGAGAGTTGATCCATTAATCCAGAGGCAAATTACAAACACACAAAACTCCAGAACTTAGAAAACCCCATGTAAATGTATGTTTGTCTCGCTGAGGAGTCTTTCAGAAATTCTTTAAAACTTTGATTTGTTTTAAATGACTTTCTTATTCTCCAAGTCTGAAAGGAGCCTACAACTATGTCAAAGTAATATTTTGATATTTTTAAATAATTAATATTAAATCTTTACTTTCTTTAATTGTTCCTATACATTATTATTATTTTCTTATTCTTAAATATATCTGAGAAAATCATAAAACATACTGGAAGTTTATAAAAATCATAGATCTCATTGAAGTTAATTTGCAAGTGATTGGATCCATTTCATACTAGCTGTTGACTTGAGAGTATTACTTCATCTCTAAGTGCCTTAGTTTCATCATCATTAAAACAGTGACAATAACAGTACTTTACTAACAGTGCTACTCTGGTGTTTAATGTTTAACTATAAAGCACTTTGTAAAGTATCTGGCATATAGTATTTCAGAAATGTTCATTTTAATTTTTAAAATATTTTTAAAAATATAATTTTAATATAATTAAATAAGGTAAAATATAATTTTACCTTCCTCAGGAATTTTAATTTCATGAGTTTTATAAATAACTAAGCCTAACTTTTTTGTAATGAAAATTTCTAAAATCTTTGGGAGTTTTGAGATAAATTCTATATTTGTCAAGGTTATCTTTTCTGTGAATATTAACATACAATTCTATATAAATTAAGGATGCATCTTTACAAATGGCTAGTGATCCAGTTAGAGGGAGAGTCCCAAAAGTCTAAATTCAGGATTGATTCCAAAGAACTGGCATGTAGCCTTATTCAAATTCATAAGAGCTTTAATAGGAGAAACTTACATACACCAGGAAGGCAGCTGCTCCCAGTGGTGGCAGGCTGGAAAAAATACACATCCCTCCCAGGACAGAATCCTTTTATGTAGGGGGTTAATAGTAAAACCATATAGTGGGTAGTCATGTAGACCACCAGAAAAAACAGTGCATTCCTGGGGTAACAGAAACCATCAGGTAGTTATCACACTCTATACATTTGTTAACTGCCTTCCTGGGGATATGTTTATCTTTGGGCTGCATTCTGGTTTTCTGGGTACTAAGCCAATCCTGAGGCTATAGAGCATTAAACAGTCACAGATAGTTAAACAGAGAGTCCAACATTTCCCAGATGCCTTTGCTCCTGGAGCCATAAAGCATTTAAAGCAAGTTCCCCTGCAGTCCATTTCATATGAATATGACAAGCTTTGTCAATATTTGAAGCCATCAGCAAACTCAGCAATATGAATTTATTAAAGAAGAGTCATTGCAATACTTTGATTAGTTTTGTGTTAAATGTAATTAGAGTCCTGTAGTGTTTATAAACTAAGCACAAGTAATTTATCATCCTTAACTTCAGTTTCCAATTTTATCTGCTGCAAAAGAAATTTTTGGCTGTATATAAGAGAGGTAAAAACTGACATAATTTACAGAAGAGAGTCTGAGTTAGAACTCAGAGAATGGGGGATTGTTCAGTAGCATTTGGTATGGGAGAAGGCAATTTGGATGTGACACTTTGTAGAAGGAAAACTGATACAATATAGCACACATTATTTAGAAAAGGTGAGTAGATGGCTCTATGTGTAAGAAACACTTTTTAAAAAGAAATGGGAGTTTCTAAGAAAGAAAAATGATGTTATTCATTCAATTGAAAAGCTTCAAGTATCCAAGGTGGCAGAGGAGTAAGTGGAAGCTACACTAACCTCCTCCCAGGACCAATATAGAACTACAATTAAATTGGAGAGAAAACATACAGAATAACCAATTGAACACTAACTGGAGAGAAGCCTTATAACCATGGGCAGACAAAAGAAACCACTTCACCACAACATTACCAGTAGGGATTATGGAGGAGGTCTGAGAGGGCTGGCTGGGCTTCCAAGGGAATCAGTTGAAGTGCCAGAGGTATATTTCAGGGCTGGGGGGGTTCTCCCTGAGATGTGTGGGGTCTAAACCCCAAACTGAGCTCCCTAGCCTATAGCACCAGAGCTGGGAAGGAAACTAGATAACATCCAGCTGTGAAAAGCATCAGGGTTTTTGTCTTTCAGGGAGAGACAGGTGGAGACACAGAGAGCAAATGCACAAAATCTCATTTGCAGCCACTTACCCTGGGTTCCAACAAAGAGGTGGCAGAGTGGAGTAGAGACACTTGAGGAGAGTCTTGGGCTGGTGGCTTTGGGGAGAGAACTGAGGGAACAGCCACCAGCATCCTTGTGCTGAGTCATTCCCCATACAGCAGGAACCATTACCCTCAAGCACAATAAAATATAATGACATCAGCCTGAGGGGAAATAATACCTTCACCCACAGGAATTACTCTGCTGAACCTTGGGGTGCTTAAACCAGGATGCTGATTACAGTTTGATTAGATTAACAGCCAATAAGCTTGAATGCCTGATTAGTTTAACAGCTAAGGCAGACAATACAAAGCAGCTAAAATAGGAAGACAAAGAGACAGACCCGAAAGTGGAAGAACGATAGAATTCTAGAGAAAAACTAGATTAAATGGAGGCAAGCAATTCATCAGATATAGATTTTAGAGTAATAATTATAATACACAACAGTATGAAAAAATATATAGAAACAACAAATAAAGAATGCAATATCTGAAATAAATAATCCACTGGAAGGAATAAACAATAAGTTATATAAAGCAGAGGCTTGGATCTGTGATTTGGGAAAAGATAGAAAATAAAATCCCAGGTACAGCAGTAAAAAGAAAAAAGAATTTTAAAACAGTGAGGACAGCTTAAGAAATATTCTGGACAACATGACATGAAACAATATCGACATAATGGGAATGCCAGAAAGAAAAGAGAGTGAGCAAGGGGTTAAGAAACCATTTGAAGAAATAATGACTGAAAATTTTCCTAATCTGGTGAAGGAAAAAGGCACATAAGTCCCAGAAGTTCAGTGAATCCCAAACAAGTTGGACTCAAAGAGGCCTTCACTGAGACACATCATAATTAAAATGAAAATGCTTAAAAGCAAGGAGAGAATCCTAAAAGCTACAAGAGAAAAGCAGATAGTTACCTACAAGGGAGCACCAAATAAACTGTCATCTGATTTCCCAACAGAAATATTTTAGGCCAGAAAGGAGTGGCATGAAATATTCAAGGTGATAAAAAGTGAAGGTGTGCAACCAAGACTACTTTACCCAACAAGGTTATCATTTAAAATGGAAGGAAAAACAAGGAACTATAAAGACAAAAAAAAAGCTGAAGGAGTTTGTTAACATCAAACCAATATTGCAATAAATGTTAAAGGTCTTGCTTTATGAAGAAGAAAAAGAGAAAGGAAAAAAAATAGAGGAAAGCAGTCTAACAATAAAATGGCACTACATCTGGATCTATCAATAATCACCTTTAATGTAAATGGCTTAACTACACCAACCCAAAGACAGAGAATAGCTGAATAGATAAGAAAAAAAGAAAAGTAAAGGATTGTAAAAAGATATTTCATTCCAACGGAATAGAAAAAAGCTAGGATAGCCATACTTTTATCTAACAAAATAGGCTTTAAAACTATGGCTGTAGTAAGAGACAAAGAAGGATACTACATAATGATAAAGGGAGCAATCCAACAAGAGGATGTTTAGCTTAGTAAACATTTATGCACCCAACATAGGAGCACTTGAATATGTGAAGTAAATCCTGATGGACATAAAGAAAGAGATTGACAGACATACAGTCATACTTTGGGATTTTAACACCCCATTGACTTCAGTGCATAGACCTTCCAGGCACAGTCAACAAGGAGACAGCAGCCTTAAATGACACACTAAATCAAATGGATTTAATTGATATCTTCAGAGCATTTCACCCCAAAGCAGTGGAATATACATACTTTTCAAGTGAAAATTGAATATTTTCTAGGATAAACCACATTATCCAAGACATAAAACAAATCTTAATAAATATAAGAATATTGAAATCATATGAAGCATCCTCTCTGACCACAATGCTGTGAAACTAGAAATCAATCACAAGAACACTAAAAAAACACACAAAGACATGGAAGTTAAATAACATGTTATTAAGCAATGAATGGGTCAAATGAGATCAAGGAAGAAATCAAAAGATACCTTGAAACAAATGAAAATGAGAGCAAAACAATCCATAATCTATGGGACACTGGGAAAGCAATCCTAAAAGGAAAATTCATAACATCACTGGCCTATCTCAAAAAAAGAGAGAAAGAGAGAGAAAGCACAAATAAACAATCTAACTTTACATTTAGTGGGACTAGAAAAAGAACAAACAAAGCCCACAATGTGTAGAAGGAAGGAAATGATAAAGATAAGAGCAGAAATAAATGAAATAGAGTATAAAATCTGATACAAAAAAAATCAGTGAATCCAAGAACTGGTTCTTTAACAAGATAAATAAGGTCAACAGAACTTTAACCAGACTCATCAAGAAAAAAAAAAAAGAGAAAATGCATGAATCAATAAAATCAGAAATGAAAGGGAAGAAATAACAATTCACACCAAAGAAATGCAAAGGATTGTAAGAAAATATTATGAACAATTGTATGCCCAAAACTGGACAACCTAGGCAAAATTGATAAATTCCTAGGAAAATACAGTCTTCCAAAACTAAATGAGGAAGAGTCAGCATATTTGAATAGACAGATTACACCTAAATATATTTAAGCACTAATCAAAAATCTCCCCAAAACAAAAAACAAACAAACAAACCCTGGACCACATGGCTTCACAGGTGAATTTTATCAAACATTCCAAGAAGAATTAACACCTCTCCTTCTCAAACTATTTCATAAAATTCAAAAAGAGGGAAAGCTCCTGAACTAATATTATGAGCACTTTCCTAATTCTAAAACTAGATAAAGACACTACAAAGAAAGAAAAGTACAGGCAAATATCCGTGAGTAACATAGATAACTAAAATCTTCAACAAAATATTGGCACACCTGATTCAGTAATTCATCAAAAAGATCATACACCATGATCAAGTGGGATTTATTCCAGGAATGCAAGGTTAATACAACATTCACAAATTAATAAATGTGATACACCACATAAACAGAAGCAAGGATTAAAACCACAAGATTATATCAGTAGATGCAGAAAAAGCTTTTGATAAAATCCAGTGCCCATTTATGATAAAAACTCACAGAAAAGTGGGAGCAGAGTGGACATACTTAAACATAATAAAGGCCATTTATGACAAACCCACTGCCAGCATCATACTCAATGGGCAAAAATTACAAGCATTCCCCTTAAGATTGGGAATAGGACAAGGATGTCCACTTTTACCTCCCTTATTCAACATAGTAATGAAAGTCCTAGGCACAGTAATCAGGCAAAAAGAAGAAATAAAAGGCATCCAAATTGGAAAGGAAGAAGAAAAACAGTCTTTATTTGCAGATGACATGATACTGTACATAGAGTGCCCCAAAGATTCAACCAAGAAATGACTTGAACTGTTAAAGGAATTCAGCAAAGTGTCAGGATACAAAATTAATATCCAGAAGTCAGTTGCATATTTATATGCCAATAATAAACTAGCAGAAAGAGAAATTAAGAAAACATTCCAGTTCACAATTACTACAAAAAATGAAATATGTAGGAATAAACCTAGCCAAGGATGTAAAAGACCTGTACATGTAAAATTATAAGACACTCAGGAAAGAAACTGAAGAAGATATAAATAAGTGGAAGCGCATACCTTGTTGATAGGTAGGAAGAATTTACATTATTGAAATGTCCATACTACCAAAGCAATTTATATATTCAACACAATTTCTATGAAGACTCCAACAATCTAATTCACAGAACTGGAACAAATACTTCAAAAAAATTTTTCCAGCTACTCATCAGTTTTTTTTTTAATTTTATTTATTTATTTTTAGAAAGGGGAAGGGATGGAGAGACAGGAAGAAATATCAACGTGTGATTGTCTCCTGTGGGCCCCCTACTGGGGATCTGGCTCACAACCCAGGCATGTGCCCTGACTGATAATTGAACCAGTGACCCTTTGGTTCTTAGGCTGGCACTCAATCCATTGAGCCATGCCAACCAGGGAAAATACTTCAAAAATTTGTACAGAACTACAAAAGGCCCTGCACAGCAACAATGATCCTGAGAAAGAAGAACAACATTGGAGGAATCATGCTACCTAATATTAAACTATACTATAAAGCCACAGTAATCAAAACAGCCTGGTACTGGCATAAAAACAGATGCATAGATGAATGGAAAAGAATCAAATGCCCAGAAATAAATGCACACCATTATAGTTAATTAATATTCAACACAGGAAGCAAGCACATACAGTGGACTAAAAATAGTTTATTCACTAAATGGTATTGGAAAATTGGAAAAAATGCATGCAGAAAAATGAAACGACCACATTCTTACACCACACACAAGAATAAAGTCAAAATGGACTAAAGACTTAAATGTTAGACCTGAAACCATAAAGATCCTAGAAGAAAACATAGGCAGCAAAATCTCAGACATTGCTTGTAGCAATTTTTTATCATATATATCTCCCTAGACAAGGGAAACAAAAGAAAAAATAAACAAATGGGACTACATCAAACTAAAAAGTTTTTGCACAGCAAAGGATGTCATCAACAAAATAAAAAGACATCCCACAGAATGGGAGAACATATGCACTGATATATCCGATAAGGGATTAATATCCAAAATTTATAAAGTACTTACAAAACTCAATACCAAAAAATAAATACACAAATAAATAAATAAATAAATAAATAAATAACCAACTTGATGAAAAAAGTGGGCAAAGAACCCGAATAGACACTTCTCCAAAAAGGACATACAGATGACCAATGGACATATGAAAAAGATGCTTAATGTCACTAATCATCAGAAAAATACAAATTAAAACCACAATGAGATATCATATCACACCTGTCAGAATGGCTATCATCAATAAATCATCAAATAACAAGTGCTGGGGAGGACATGGAGAATGGGGAACGCTTTTGCACTGTTGGTGGGAATGCAGACTGGTTCAGCCACTATGGAAAGCAGTATGGGGATCTACTTTCAAAAAATTAAAAGTAGATATGCCTTTTGACCCAGTGATTTTACTTCTAGGAGTATATCCAAAGGAACCCAAAACACTACTTTCAAAAGAACATCCAAAGTATATCCAAAGGAACCCAAAACACTAATTCAAAAGAACATAGCACCCTTATGTTTGCTACAATGTTATTTTCAATCAACAAGATATCTTCCATAGATATCTTCCAAGATATGGAAGATAAAACAACTATCAGACATTTACACAATGGAATACTACTCAGCCATAAAAAATAATAAAATTTTACCATTTGCAACAGTATGGATGGACCTAGAGAACATTATGCTATGTGAAATAAGCTAGTCAGAGAAAGGCAAATACCATATGATTTCACTCATATGTGGAATCTAATGAACAAACTGAACTAACAAGCCAAACAGAGACAGACTCATAGATGGAGAGTAGATGACAGGTAGTGGGGGAAAGGGAAGTTAGGGAGTGGAGGGACTGAACAAAAAGAATAAAGGACTGATGGACATAGACAACAATGTGGTGATTGCTGACAAGAAGGGTATGTAAAGGGACTAAGTGGTGATGAAAAAATGCAATAAATATTAAATAAAAAGGGAAAATAATGAAAAACCTTCTAGTTTATGAGGGCATGTTCTTTTTATTTTCAAATATAAATTTGTCTTACAAAATTAAAATCACTCATGTATAACAATTAAAAAATTTGCATAGTTATATGAATTCATTTAAATTCATATAAAATATACTTATTCATAATTCTACCATAAGAATTGAAGAACAAATTTAAAGTTTGAATATGAGAAGGTAAAACATTTCAGTGATTAGAAATTTTTACCTAGAGTCATTAAAACTCAGCTCGTGTCTAGTTTCTTTTTGTGTGACTTAGGGAAGGTTTATTTATGTTAAAACTACTCCCAGCTTTTTGAGGTTTAAATGAGCTAGGGCATGTGCATAGGTCAAGATGCTCCAAAAACAGAATAAAAAAATATGTGTCTGTATGGTGCATTTTTAGAGAGAGAGAGGAAGAGGGAGATGTGAGTGGGGGAAGAGAGGGAGAGAAATGAGGAATTGTCTCATGAGGTTATGAGGCAGTCTGTCAAGCTGGAAACTCAGCTGAGAGTTAATGTTGCAGTCTTGAGCTATAGTTTTTTAGGCAGAAATCCTTCTTTGGTAACCTGTTTTGGCTGCTCAGGCCTTCATCTGACTGTATAAGGACCACACTCATTTTTTTAAACTTAAAATCAACTGATTTTAAATATTGACCACATCTTTGAACAATAAGATTAGAGTTTGAGCCAATGGTCACCATAACCTAGCCAAGTCAAAACTTAAAATTAGCCATCACAGCATAGCAAGTGCTCAATAAATTATAACTATTAATTTGATCCCTAATACTTTCTTAAAATAGTACACTTAATTGTCTCATCCTCTTTCACTGAAATATTTTAGTAGCTTATTTTCTAATATCCCTTTTCCAATTGTTGGTAACTCTAATCCATCCACCACCTGCAATGATATGTATTAAAAATGAACATTCTTAATAGCTCCCACAAGGTTATGAAATGTCATTGAAGGAACACACAATGTCATTGATGTGACATACAAGATGTGACTAAGATGATGCATCGTCTGGCTGCTGCCACTCCATCACAGAGCAGAAGCACAGATTTCCTCTACCTAAACTAAACTTTTTAATTTCCAAAGGGTGACACACTGCTCCTTTGCACACTGTTTTCAGCAGAATTTTGTCAAATACCTTTGCTTCTTCTAATATTTTTTCCCAACATTCCTACAAGCTAAGTAAATTGCCTACTCAGGATCTTAGCATTCTTCTATTTTATCTCAAATTATTTAATAATTTTGTTAGTTATTTATGTTGCTATGTTCCACCACCGACCTACAGTTACTTCCAGAGCAGACATAATACAGAATATGCTAAATATCTCTCTCCTTTCTCTCTTTCCCTCCTCCTCCTTTTTATTCATAAACTTATTTCAGCACAGGGAAAGATGTAGTTTTAATAATTATCTGGGTACCTTGAGAAAGTGATGAAAAGCTGACTATTATATCCATGGAAAATAGGATCCCAAAGACAGTTTTGAGAATGGCATACTATGAAGTGAAGTCAGGCATGAAAAAACAAGTCTGGTAGAAGAGGTCATGGCAGACTGTGAGAAATTGAGTCTAGAAGGAGAGAGCTAGGTTTAGAGAATATTATTTAAATCTATAACTGAACTGATAAATAACAATACATTTGAGATAAATAAATTTTAAACACAGATATAAAATTTTATTGCAGTACAAATATAAAAATTGCTTTATAAATACACATTCAGGTAACTTAAATTATACAGATATTATATGTGTATTTCTACACTATTTTACAAAAAATCATTTTAGACTCCTCATTTTTAAAACCAGTTTATTAAGTGCAGATAAAAATTTGGTACATACAGAAGGCTGTACTTTGCCTTGAGTACATACAAGTGACTGTACATATTCAATGTATAAAACTTGATAAGATGGAGGTATCTCTCCTGTGGAACTCACTACATTCAATGCCGGAAATATATCCATCACCTCCAAAAGTTTCCTACCACACTCTTTATTTTTTTGTGATTACAATACAACATAAAATGTACTCCTTTGTTATTGTTAATATGTTTTACACTATTCAGAGTCAAATATAATCACTATACTCATCCTTCCAGTGGCATAAAAATTTTAAATATCCAGTATTTTAAAGATTTCATGTATTTAAGACCTCTTGAATATTTTTTATTGTTGGTTAAGGACAGTTGTCTCCAAAAAAAAAGATTTTATGTTTTTATTTTTAGAGAGGGAAGCAGAGGGAGAAAAAGAAAGAGATACACATTGATGCGAGAGAAAAACATCAATCACTGCCTCTCATACATGCCAACCAAACTCATAACCAAATGGCCAGCAATAAAACCGACAACTTTTCAATTTGTGTGATGATGTGCAACCAACTTAGCCACACTGGTTTGACTTTTTTGCACAGTATGCCATCATCAAAACTTCTTTGGTATGCTGTTATCCGTTGAAGTAATAGCCTTTCATTAATCTCAATGCAACCAGATACCTATTAAAACTACATTTTGCCCTGTGCCAAAATAAGTTTATGAATACTTCTTAAAATAAAAAGAAAACTATGAAACTTTCCTATTGCCTTCATTTTTACTATTACTAGGTTTTAAGTATATTTTATTGATTATGCTATTACAGTTTTCCCAATTTTCCCCCTTAATTCCCACTCATCCCTGCACCCCAAAAACCTCCAACATTTCCCCCCCCGCCATGCTTCATGTCCATGGGTTGTACATATAAGTTCTTTGAGTCCTCTGTTTTCTGTACCATTTTTGACCTCTCCCCATTTATTTTATTCCTACCAATTATCCTTCTCCTTCCTTGTACCTTCCCCCCATTCCTCCCTTCTCCCTCCCCATGATGTCCATTTCTCTGATACTGTTCCTCGTCTACTTGTTTGCTTAGTTTTTGTTTTCATTGTTTTCCTTTTTTTTAGGTTTATTTCTTGATAGTTGTGAGTTTGTTGTCATTTTATTTTTCATATTTTTCATCTTCTTTTCCTTAGATAAGTCCTTTTAACATATCATATAATAATGGTTTGGTGATGATGAACTCCTTTTTCACCTTATCTGGGAGGCACTTTATCTGCCCTTCCATTCTACATGATAGCTTTGCTGGATAGAGTAATCTTGCATGTAGGTCCTCGCCATTCATGACTCCAAATACTTCTTTCTGGCCCCTTCTTGCCTGCAAGATTTTTTTTTTTTTTTTGAGAAATCAACTGATAGCCATATGGGCACTCCTTTGTAGGTAACTCTTTCCTTTCCTCTTGCTGCTTTTAAGATTTTCTCTTTGTCTTTAATCTTGAGTAATTTAATGATGATGTGTCTTGGCTTGTTCCTCTCTGGGTCCAACCTCTTTGCTACTCTCTGGGCTTTGTGGACTTCCTGAAAGTCTATTTCCTTCGCCAGATTGGCGAAGTTTTCCTTCATTATTTGTTCAAATAAGTTTTCAATTTCTTACTATTGTTTTTCTCCTTCTGTCACACCTATAATTCAGACATTGGAATGTTTTAGGTTGCCCCAGAGGTTCCTAAGTCTTCATTTTTTGATTTCTTATTTCTTTATCCTATTCCAGTTGTATGTTTATTTCTTTCTTTGTTCCAAATCATTGCTTTGAGTCCTGGTTTTCTTCCTGTCACTGTTGGTTCCCTGAATATTTTGATTTATTTTATTTTGGGCATCTTTCATTTGTTTTTGTTTTTGTTTTTTTCATTTTTTGACCAAACTCAATCTGTTCTGTGAACATTTTGATTACCAGGGCTTCAAATTCTTCATCAGATAGGTTGAGTGTTTCCTCATTGTTTAGCTCTGTTTTCTGAAGTTTTGCTCTGTTCTTTCATTTGAACCCTATTTCTTTGTCTTGGGGCACCTGTTAAGTTTTTAAGGGGTGGGCCTTAGGTATTCACTAAGGCAGGGCAACCCTCCTTACTGTGCTGTGACACAGCCTGTGAGGGAGGAGTCAGAGGGGGAACAATATAGCTTGACTGCTTTGCTCTAGCCCACTTTCCAAAGAACTCTCTGGTGAGACTGGAAGTGTCTCCTACTGTAGTCCTCTATAGTCCTCAGTCAGCTCTGAGTCTCAGTTTCCCAGTCAGTCAGCCCTGCCCTCAGGTCTGCTGCCTTGCCAGTGTGGTTGGCCTGGTTGACTGTTTAATTCCTTGGTTGGTAGAGTTCCATGCAGTTTGATTTTCTGGCATTTCTGGTTGTTTATTGATTTTTAGATTTGTTGTTATCCTCCTTTTGCTTGTGCAAGGAAGCAAAGGGTTTCTACCTATGCCTCCATCATGGCCAGAACTATTACTAGATTCTTAACTTAAAATTTTACTAAAATCTTAAGTAATGGGTAGTGGTTAGTGTCTCTAAGACCTTATATTTTCTTGATGTAATTGCTTAGTTTTTATTAATAGAAATTTTGAACAATTTCATTGACTTTTCCAGTATGAATTTAGTGTTTGTTGGTTTATTGGAAGGTGTTATAGGTAGCATTTTTCATACATGCCATTGAAATCTCATATTTCTTACTAAAAATCAATATTATTTTCTTTATATCCCATTATGTAAATATTTTAGCATAAAATTAATTATTTTAATTATCATTAAGATATAGTCAATAAATATATAATAAACATATGCAAACATAAGATCACATATTCATGTATTCATACACAAAGCACACACACTCACTCATTCCCACATACACACTGTTGTTGGTGCTATGTACATGGAAGTCCTAACATACCACAGTTTTCTAGAAGTATATAAAAAAGAAAGAGGCCAGTAAGAGTCAAGTTCTATTTCAAGTGAGCCCTTCACTACAGTAGTGTATGGTGTTCATTACCAGCTAGCACACTTGTGCAGGAAAACTTCTAGGGAATAAAGCCAAAAAACAGACATCATTAGCAAACTAAAGGGTTTTTCATAATTACTGTTTCCCATATAAATGAATTTGGACTTTTTAAAACCTTATTCATCTTCATTAGTGGAGGTAATTGAACAGGTTACCCTTTTGGTAAAATCTCATGTTTGTGTTTAGTTCCAGGAAATAAAAGCAATCCTCTTAACATATTATAGTACTGTATATGCCTAAAGTCTGTTGTGTCTCAATTAAAATTTGACATCAGGAAAACCAATATCAAGAAATTCCTATAATTTATTTTCTTAATATTTAGACTGAAAATATATGATGAACCCTAATAGGATAATTATGTTTCAGCTTAACAAAAATGACAACAAAACACCCTTTAAATATCTCAACCATTTTGCTTGATAAAATTTGCAGTGTATTAAGTTATATATTTATATTAACATATTATGTACATAAATGTGACATGAAATACATTTTCATATAAGTAAAATTTTATAACAATG
The DNA here is from genome assembly GCF_019186645.2 of Phyllostomus hastatus. NCBI lineage: Eukaryota > Metazoa > Chordata > Mammalia > Chiroptera > Phyllostomidae > Phyllostomus > Phyllostomus hastatus. The sequence goes on along the minus strand of NW_025334038.1, from coordinate 6,645,340 downwards.
TATATGTATGTGTAGAAAGGAAACAAACCTATGCAATTACAATCATCTACAATTTAAAAGAAAATTACCTTGCATTACTGTGTAAAAATCAAACACAAGGTAAGTACTCCCATAAACCTCTTAGTGTCTTATAATTATGTAGATAGCATATTTATGATTTTCTTTATAAACTCAGAGCTTTTCAAAAGAAATATAAAAAATAAATTTTGGTTTTTCTTCTCTCTGTTTTTTGTATTTTTAAGGTCTATTGTAACACATCTTACTGTTTTTTTCTAGATTTTCCCATATGTTCTATATTTTATTATTTTCATCTTTTTTTCTTTTCATAAATTACTATATTGTTGTTCAATTGCAGCTGTCTGCATTTTTTCCCCACCATTCCCCCCCAGCCCAGCCAAACTCACCTCCTTCCTTTGCTTCCACCCTCCCCATTGGTTTTGTCCATGACAATGTCCATGTTCCTGAAAACCCTTCTCCCCACAGTCCCCTCCCTGCTCCCCTCTGACTATTGTTAAATTGTTTTTAATCTCAATATCTCTGATTATATTTTGTTTGCTTGTTTGTTTTGTTGATTAGGTTCCACTTATAGGTGAGATCATATGGTATTTGTCCCTCACTGCCTGGCTTATTTCACTTAACATAATGCTCTCCAGTTCCATCCATGTTGTTGCAAAGGGTGGGAGCTCCTTCTTTTTCTCTGCTGTATAGAATTCCATTGTGCAAATGTACCATAGTTTTCTGATCCACTCATTTGCTTATGGGCACTTAGGTTGCTTCCAGCACTTGGCTATTGTAAATTGTGCTGCTATGCACATTGGGGTGCATAGGTTCTTTTGGATTGGTGTTTCAGGGCTCTTAGGGTAAAATCCCAGCATTGGAATTATTGGGTCAAAATACAGTTCCATTTTTAGTTTTCTGAGGAAATTCCATACTGTTTTCCAGTGGCTGCACCAGTCTGCATTCCCACCAACAGTGCACTAGGGTTCCCTTTTCTCTGCATCCTCTCCAACACTTGTTTGTTGATTTGTTTGTGATGGCCATTCTGACTGGTGTGAAGTGGTAACTCATTGTGGTTTTAATTTGCATCTTTCTCATGGATAGTGATACTGAGAATCTTTTCATATGTCTCTGGGCCCTCTGTATGTCCTCCTTGAAGAAGTGTCTGTTCAGGTCCTTTGCCCATTTTTTAATTGGGGTTTTTGTCTTCCTGGAGTGGAATGGTGTGAGTACTTTATATATTTTGGAGATCAAAACCATGTCTGAGATATCATTGGCAAATATGTTTTTCCATATAGTTGGTTTTCTTTTCATTTTAATGCTGTTTTCTTTAGCTATGAAGAAGCTTTTTAATTTGATGAGGTCCTGTTTGTTTATTCTTTCCTTTATGTCCCTTGCTTAAGGGGGACATATCAGTAAAGATGCTGCTACATGGAATGTCTATGATTTTCCTGCCAATGTTTTCCTCTAGGACTTTAATGGTATCACAACTTATATTTAAGTCTTTTATCCACCTTGAATTTATTTTTGTGTATGGTGTGATTTGGTGATCAAGTTTCATTTTTTTTTTGCGTGTAGCTGTCCAGTTCTCCCAACACCATTTGTTGAAGAGGCTATTTTAATGGTACTCCATTTTATGGTTCTTCACCCATTGTACAATATTAGTTGACTGTAGATACTTGGGTTTATTTCTGGGCTCTCTGTTCTGTTCCGTTGGTCTGTGTGCCTGTTTTTATGCCAGTACCAGGCTGTTTTGATTACAGTGGCCTTGTAATACAGTTTGATATCAGGTATTGTGGTCCCTCCTACTTTATTCTTCTTTCTCAAAATTGCTGTATGAATTCTGGGTCATTTATGGTTCCATATAAATTTCTGAAATGTTTATTCTATATCTGTAAAGTATGTCATGGGTACTTTAATAGGGATTTCATTGAATCTATAAATTGCTTTATGTAGTATGGCCATTTTGATTATGTTAATTCTTCCAATTCATGAGCATGGTACATACTTCCATTTGTTTGTGCTTTCCTTAATTTCTTTCTTCAGTGTTGTATAATTTTCTGAGTACAGGTCTTTTACTTCCTTGGTGAGGTTTATTCCTAGGTAATTTATTTTTCCTTTTGCTATATCAAATGAGATTTTTTCCCATGATTTCTGTTTCTGATATTTCATTGTTGGCATACACAAATGCCTTTGATTTCTGAGTATTGACTTTGTATCCCACTGTTTTGCCAAATTCATTTATTAGGTCAAACAGGTTTTTGGTGGATTCTGTAGGATTTTCTATGTACACTATCATATCATCTGCAAACAATGACAGTTTTGCTTCTTCCTTTCCAATTTGGATTTCTTTTATTTCCTTTTCTTGTCTGATCTCTGAGTCTAAAACTTCCAATACTATGTTGAATAAGAGTGGTGAAAGCAGACATCCTTGTTTTGTTCCTGATCTTACTGGGAAAGCTTTCAGTTTTTGCCCCCTGAGTATGATGTTGGTTGTATGTTTCTCATATAGGGCCTTTATTATGTTGAGAAATGTTCCCCCTATTCCCACTTTGCTGAATGTTTTGTCATAAATGGGTCTTGTACCTTATCAAATGCTTTTTCTGCATCAATTGATATGATCATGTGATTTTTGTGTTTCATTTTGTTTATGTGGTATATTATGTTAATTGATTTTTGAATATTGTACCATCCTTGCATCCCTGAGATGAATCCCACTTGATCATGGTGTATGACCTTTTTAACATATTGCTGGATGCGATTTGCCAATATTTTGTTGAGTATTTTAGTATCTATGTTCACCAGCGATATTGCCTTGAAGTTTTCTTTCTTTGTTATGTCTTTATCTGGTTTTGGTATTAGGATGATTCTGGCTTCATAAAGAGTTTGGGAGTCTTTCATCTTCTTGAATTTTTTGGAATAATCTGTGGAGGATGGGGGTTAGCTGTCCTTTAAATGCTTTTAAAATTCTCCTGTGAAACCATCTGGTCCAGGGATTTTGTGTGTTGGAAGCTTTTTGATTACTGTTTCAATTTCATCAGCAGTTATTTGTCTGTTCAGGCTTTCTGCTTCTTCTTTATTGAGTTTTGGAAGATTATATTTTTTCTAGAAATTTGTTCATTTCACCTAGGGATTCAAATTTCATGGCATATATTTTTTCATAGTAATTTCTTAGAATCCTTTGTATTTCTGTGATATCCATTGTAATCTCTCCTCTTTCATTTCTGATTGTGTTTATTTGGGTCCTCTCTCTTTTTTTCTTGATGAGCCTGCTTAAAGGCTTGTCGATTTTGTTTATCTTTTCAAAGAACCAGCTTCTGGATTTATTGATCCTTAGAATTGTGCTTTTAGTCTCTATGTCATTTAATTATGCTCTGATCGTGGTTATTTCTTTCCTTCTATTTGTTCTGGGTTGCCTTTGTTGTTGTTCCTCGAGTTCTTTTAGGCATATGCTTAAGTTGTTTATTTGAAATGTTTCTATCTTTTATAGGTAGGCCTGTATGACTATGAACTTCCCTCTCAGGACTGCCTTCACTGTGTCCAATATGTTTTGGATAGCTGTGAGTTCATTTTTGTTTGTTTCCAGGAACTTTTTGATTTCTTCCCTAATTACATTCTTGACCCATTCATTGTTTAATAGCATGCTATCCAATCTCCATGAGTTTGAGTATTTGGGTTTTTTTTTCCTTCATTTGGTTTCTACTTTCAGTCCCTTGTGATCAGAGAAAATGCTTTCTATGATTTAAATTTTCTTGAATTTGTTGAGGCTTGTTCTGTGTCCTGTCATGTTGTCTATCTTTGAAAATATTCCATGTGCATTTGAAAAGAATGTGTATTTTACTTCTTTACGATAAAAGGCTCCATATATATCAGTTAAGTCCATTTCTTCTAGGGCATTGTTCAATGCCATGATGTCTGTTGATATTTTGTTTGGAAGATCTTTCCATTTTTGATAGTGGCATTTTAAAATCCCCTACTATGATCATGTTTCTGTCAATATCTTTTTGAAGTCCTCCAGGATTTTCTTTATGTATTTGGGTGCTCCCATGTTGGGTGCATACATATTTACAGTGTTTATGTATTTTTGATGGACTCTTCCCTTGAGTATTATGAAGTGACTTTCTGGGTCTCTTTTTATGGCTCTCCTTTTGAAGTCTATTTTTTCTGATATGAGTATTGCTACCCTAGCTTTTTTCTCCTGTCCATTTGCTTGCGATATTTGTTTCCAGACCTTCACTTTCAGTCTTTGTAGGTCTTTTATTCTGAGGTGGGTCTCTTGTAGGCAGCATATGTGTGGGTCATGTTTTTTTTTTCTTATCCATTCAGATATTCTGTGTCTTTTGATTGGGTCATTTAATCCATTTATGTTTAAGGTATTATTGATAGGTACTTATCCATTGCCATTTTTTCATACCTGTGTTCCTCTCTCTTTCACTGTTTTTCTTATTGTTCTTAAAGGAAATCATTTAGCATCTGTTGCGGAGCTGATTTGGAGAAGTTATATGCTTTGAGACTTCTTTTGTCTGGGAAGCTCCTTATTTGGCCTCAGTTTTTAATTGAGAGCCTTGCTGGATAATGTAGTCTTGGTTGCAGGACTCTGGTTCTCATTATTTGGAATAATTTTTGCCATTCCCTTCTGGCTCAGAGCATTTGCATTGAGGAGTCAGCTGCTAGTCTTATAGGGGTTCTGTTGTATGTTACTTCCTGCTTTTCCCTTGCTGCCTTTAAGATTCTCTGTCTTGGAATTTTGCCATTTTAATTATTATGTGTCTTGAAGTGGCCTCTTTGGGTTCCTCTTGATTGGGACTTTCTGTGTTTCCTGGATTTGTGTGATTTTTTCTCTCCTCAAATAATGGAAGTTTTCCATCATTAATTTTTCAAACGGGTTTTCTATCCCTTGCCCTTCTCCTTCTCCTTCTAGTATCCCTATTATTTGGATATTACTATGTTTCATGTTGTCCGGCATTTCCCTTAACCCCTCTTCATTCTTTCTGAGACTGTTTTCCTTTTCTTCCTCATTCTGAGTGTCTTTCTCTACATTGTCCTCCAGCTCACTCATCCAATCCTCTGCTTCATTGAGTCTGCTTTTGATTCCTTCTACTGTGTTCTTCAGTTCCAATATTGTGTTCTTCATTTCCTCTTGGCCCTTGTTGATAGTTTCTGTTTTCTTTTTCATGTTAATGTAGTTTGCAGTGAGTTCATTTTAGCTTTCCTGTAGTTTTTGGTAATTCTCTGTGAGCTCATTGAGCTTCCTGATAACCATTGCTTTGAACTTAATATCTTTTTTTAAAAGATTTTATTTATTTATGTTTAGGGAGGGAAGGGGGAGAGAGAGAGAGAAAGAGAAACATCAGTGTGCGGTTGCTGGAGGTTATGGCCTGCAACCCAGGAATGTACCCTAGCTGGGAATCGAACCTGGGACACTTTGGTTCCCAGCCCGCGCTCAATCTACTGAGCTACGCCAACCAGGGCTGAACTTAATATCTTATAGTTGACTTGCCTCTATTTCATTTAGTATTCTTTCTGAGGCTTCCTCCTTTCCTTTTGTTTTCGGTTTGTTTCTTTGTCTTTCCATTGTTTGTGAAACTCTTCTTGTTAGCCTCTGCTTGTCAAACTGATCTGTTCTGACTCCCTGGGTTTATGATGTGAACTTCTATGGTAGAACACCTATGAGATTTAGTGGTGCAGTCTCCTTGGTCTCCTGAGCTCTCTGGTCTTGGGCTGTCATTTATGTTGGCTCTCTGTATGTCTTTGAGCTTCCATTGTTATTGGGTGTTTCTTTGGTGAGTTCTTCCCTTCTACTGGTTAACTGAGGGTCACTCTGTCCACCACCTCTTGTATTATGTTGTGCAGGTGTGGGCAGGTTGTGTTGAAGCTGGTTCTTACATGTGTATAAGGTTTTGAGCATTCCCTCTTTCTCTTGTTCAGTTGTTTGCTCTGAGTAATTTCTCCAGATAGTAACTGTATTTCCACATAGATCCTGGGTTGAGTTAGTGTGGCTTCCACTTCCTCCTTCACTTTATTTTGTTGTTGTCTGACGGTGGTTCCTTTGTTGGTGGGTTACCTCTTCTAGCAGGTATACTTGTGTTCACAGCTTCCACCTCCTCTTTTTTGGGGATCAGTTGGAGGTGGAGGGAAAAATGGTTTAAGACAGCAGGAGTATATTCTATGATATTTAAAGTACCAACCCATAGAAGAGAGATAGGGGATCCTTTGGATATGTATACTGTTAACCGTGATATGTCACCCAACTATCAACTTTTAAGAAAGGGTGGAAAGTAGATAAGTCTCTTGTAAGCAGGGGAAGGATTGTGAGTTGGATCTGGAAAGCAGGGAGCTTGTGGGAAGTCAGATTATGAGGTAAGTGAAAGTAAAAGATAGAAAATAGGTGTAGTTTCTCTCACAGGTGTGAGAGGATAGAGGTAGCCATTAAAGTAATAAAGTTCAGGAAAGAGTGAAGTGGGCTAAGACTTAGAAGGGGTGCTGTGTAGTATTTGCAGTTGTATGGGAACAGCAATTATTTACAATAATAATGAAACATCAATCATATGACAGAATCTGTGTGATCTGGATAACCAGAATAGGAAGTATAGGACCTCGAGTAGTGTTCTAATGGAACACAAGTGAAGTGAAAGACAGTAAATTAAAAATACACTATGAAAGAGAGAACAAGGGAAACCAGTCAAAAAATGCAATTTAAGTAGCCAGGCTAAGAAGACTAAACAGAAAGAAGAGAAATACAAAAATACTAATAAAATGAAAGATGTAAGAATAATGAAAAAATAATGTAAATATACAATAACTTGCAAGTTCTCTGGAGTAGCAAAGTGAAATTTGTCTCACTGTCTGAGCTGTTAGGGTGACCCCTCTTTGTGTCCAACTCTGGTCTTTTCACAGTTCCAGGTTTTATTGTCTCAGTTATGGGAATTCTTTTTTTTAAAAAAGGAAGGAGAGATAAAAAAAAGGAGAGAAAGGAAGAAGGAATAAAAAAAGTAAGAAGGAAAGAAAGGAAGTAGGAGTTAAAAGAAAAAATAATAATAAAAAAAAGCCCCCTGTTGGCTTCAAACTGTCCAAGCCAGTTCTGGTGGTCTTCCTGGCTGTAGCAGGCTGAGAGGGAATTCATTTCACTTTTCTCCCTTCCTGAGCAGCACTCGACCTGCCTCCAGCTCGGTTCCTCAGTTCGCTGCTGGGCACCCAGAGCCCTTTTGCTCCCAGCGTAGGCCTTCAGTCCACCAGTTGTGCTGTCCTTGAGGTGCACCAATTAGAGGCAATTCATACACCGCCTTTTTCGTCATTGTTGTCCTAGATGCTAGGGACTCTAGGTGCCCCTTCAGGCTAGTTCAGTGCCCCCTCCCCTGCCCACTGTGTTAAGTGTTTCTGGAGATTGCTGATTCCCTGAGCCCTGCAGTGCTCTTCTGCAGGGGCATCTCTGCCTTCCTCTTAGAGAGCCAGTCAGCCCAACAAGGCAGGGGTGCCACCATGGATGCTGGTGCATGCCTCCTCTGTGGTTTCTCTGGGGGCACAAGGATTGGGTGGTCAGTGCCTCTGGGTGGCGGGATCAGGCACACTCAGACCCAAGCCTGCGGGTGTGGCAGGATGATCAGCTTGCTGTCTAGCAGGTTAGGGTGCACATGGTTCCCCGGTCTTCGGTTGTGAGCTCAGGGCCTTTCTTAGTATGCACTTAGTAGTGGGATCTTTGCACCACCTCGGGAACACTGCGAGGCATCTGATTTTTCTATGTCTGTACAATTTTTGGTCTCCAATCTTCATATATGAGGTACTGTTGGCTGTTCACTGTGTTCCTCAGAAGATTGGCTAGGTGTTTCATCTGTGTGCAAGGGCAAGTAGACTCCACTCCTACTTATCTCACCACCATCCTCCTTCCCCAAAGTTTGGTTTTTCATAGACATACATTAGATTATTTTCTTCTGGTTAAGTATTGCATATTTCAATGTAAGGAGGAAACTGAGCAACTTCCATACTGTTAGCTGTACTCTTAGTGGTTTTAAAGTGCTTGTTTTGGCAATTTTAGAAGTCACTTGATAAGTCTGTATTGACTTGACATTGCTGACTGCCTTGGACTATAAACTCTCTCATGGCTGGAGCTCAAATTCTGTAATTGTGATAGCATATGCAAATGTGTACTGAGCTACAGAGGCAACAAGCATGGATTTCCCATAGAATATAATAAAAGAAGCTGCAAGGGCAAAATGTTGTAACTTGTGCCAGCATGCAGAAATGGAATATATTTAGATGCTGACAGTTTCTAGGTCAGACCAGCCCTTGAGATTTAGACACTGGGTAGAAATATCGCCAGGCTTATATCAAAAGCAAACAACAACAATAAAAGCAAAAGAGAAAAAAGAAAAGAAAATCATTGATCTCCTCTGGGCTATCTGAAAATATCTTTTATCTATGCTATGCTTATAATGGTTCTTCAACATTTAGGAAAACAAAATGGAAACCATTATTTTATTATAAGTAGTACCTACATTAATGTTGGGACATCTGAAATCTACTTATCTCTTTAGGAAGGATGTGGTTGATTTTGTTGCTACATAAAGTATTTCAGTTGGTTTATCCAACATGGATTATTATTTTTCTTATAGGTTCTATCTTCTGAACATGATACTCATTAGGAATATAGAATATATGTGATCTCTGTATTCCAGGAACTCACTCATAGAAAACAGTGTTAAAGGTGAGAATACCCACCACTTAGAACACCTAAAACAAGAGAGTCTTGACATAGACCTCACTGTGCAGGGGATAGAGGGAAGTTTCCTGAAGGGAGTGACCTGTAAGCTAAATTTGAAGTTACATGCCAGGGCAAAGTTTGGACTTTTATTTAAGGCATCCTTCTGAACTATACTGAAGTTTTCAGTATAGAAATAAATAGGGTAGACTTACCTGGAGTCATATGCTTTAATTCTTTTGTTTGTATTTTTAATAACAGAAAACTATAACTTAGATATGGCATCCAAATATGAAAATACAAAAATCTAAAATCAGAAATATAAAATGTCAGCTGAGTTGTACTAGAAAAAATGGCCATTATGTCCTATTTCCAATGACAATTCATATTTTCTTTAACATATAGTTAAACGATTTTGAGTTTAGTAATAATGAAGTAAATGCAACAATCATATATTTGTTTCCTCTTTGTTGTCCAGCATAAATAACAGCTTATCTGATACATCTTGTCTCATGTTTTTTCTAACATTAAATTAAATAATAAATTGTGGAGAAACAACCATGGAAGTTCCAGGATTATAGATTTTTAAACTATAAATCTGAGTCATGAATAATGAAATTTACTGAACAGTTTAGACAGCTCCTGCTAAGCAAACCACTGGTATGGAATAAGAAGGGAGAGAAGAATCAGTGACAGTTCCTAAATATTAGATTCTTTATGTTTCATTAAAGCTAAACTTTGCATATCTATTATTCTTACTTTTAACTATATGAGGTATTCTACAGTAATGTCAAGTTATATTCTATCAGCAATCTAAATAAAACTTAAATATAACATTAAAGTATTGTTTATTGTAAGATGAAAAGGCACAGCCCTGGAGGTAAAGAGATTCCAATTAGGAAAAGTTCTGTATTCTAGTAACTTACGGTGTTTTATTAAATGGCATGAAGAGAGCTCCCATAGGGGAACTGTAGTCTGCATTAATGTCAAGATTCTTCATGATAGAGGTAACTCAACATCCTTTATATAGTGTGTTTAGAAGAGGAGCTCTCTCCTCACTCTCCTCCTTAAGAACAAAGAAATTAAAATGTGAAAAGAAACTCTTTCATTTGTGATACAATTAATCACAGCCAAAAATGTAATTTCTAAGGAACATGAAATAAAAATTCTTCTGGATCCAGAAATAAATTGAAAGCAAATATATATTTTAGTGGAATTTGAGAAACAAAGAAATAGACAAATTAACAATTTTAGCTGGGATTTCAACACTTTACTTACAGTAAAATAGATCAAGTAGATAGAAAATCAGTAAGGATATAAAAGATTTGATCAACACAATCAACCAGCATGACATAAATGACATTTATACAACACTATACCCAACAATTACAGAATGCATGCATTTTTAAGTGTACACACTGGTTTATAAAACAAGTCTCAATAAATATGAGAGAATGGAGTCACAGAGAGAGTGTCTTCAAGCACAAAGGAATTAAATTAGAAATGAAAAATAAGCAAATTACACACTCACACATTTTTATTGGCCTAAGAATATATCCAATTAGAAACATGGAATTATATATCCAGCAATTTCAAATGTAGAGTTTATCCTGTAGATAATATTGGACATATGCTTAAGGATGTTTAAAAAGTAAATTCATTGAAATATTTTTTGTAATTTAAAAATCAAAATAAAAGCCCTGGCTGGTGTAGCTCAGTGGATTGAGCGCAGGCTGGGAACCAAAGTGTCCCAGGTTCGATTCCCAGGCTAGGGTACATTCCTGGGTTGCAGGCCATAACCTCCAGCAACCGCACATTGATGTTTCTCTCTCTCTCTCTCTCTCTCCCCTCTCCCTCCTTTCCCTCCCTAAAAATAAATAAATAAAATATTTTTTTTAAAAAAATAAATAAAATATTTTTAAAAATCAAAATAAAAGACTAGAAACACAGAAATCATTATTAAAAGACCAGTAAAATAAATTAGGGTGCATAAAACAATAAAACATTAAGAAGACATGAAAATTAAGGTGATTCTCTTATATGTGCAGATGTGCAATGCCCTCAGGTTACAAAAGTCTATAAGATTAATTAGTATGATGTTATTATATGCAACATAAGAACAAATATTATATATTAAATATATTAGACATATATATAATTTAAATTGTAGATTTTACAAGATACTGTTAAAAATAATTTTTTCCTGGCACAGAACTGAGGTATGAGAGAGATACTTCACAGTATTTAATTTAATATTTTTATGAACATGTCTTATATTTCAAAAGATATATTTTAAAAGTTATTAAGAATAATAAAACAAAATTTAAAACACAAAATTAAATACTTTTAATGGAGAATTTGAAAACTAAAGTGCATCAGGGACTTTCAAAAATTGAATAAGGTGACAAGTTTATATATATATCTTGTTCTCTGAACTATATGTCAGCAATGGTCATATACAATGGCATGAGAAACACCTGTGTTTCAAATATCAAATACAGTCAAGGAAAAAGTGCCAATCAAATACAGGGTAGGACAAAAGTAGGTTTAGAGTTGTGAATATGCTAAACACAGAGTTTATTCTTGTATTATTACTTGTTAATTATTGTATTATTTTCCATATGAACATCTTGAAACCTACTTATGTCCCACCCTGTCTACTAAAGGACAAATAATTACTAGCTGAGAGTAGTAGAATAATAGATAATTTAGTAGTTCTTAAAAAATATCTGATGTTATAGTTTGTTATATTGTTATATAATAATATATTGTTATATTGTTTGTTAGAAGAAGAATCATACTTGAGAAGATACAAAGAACATAAAAAATTCTTAAAGTTCAATAAAAATCAATCATGGCTTGTACCTTCAATTGTATTTGTTAGAGAAAAGCAGGTAATATTTAAAATAAATGTTAAAAACTCTAGTATTCTGTTGTTTCTGATGTGCACAAATATGAAAATCAGAATGGAGATAATTATTTTACAAATTGGTATGCAAAACTTTACCCATTAAAATCATTCTAATAATTACATTTTATGTCCTAAAACTAAACATTGGGGTAAACATAGCCAACTTTAGCTGTTCACTAATTTCTTTGACTTCTCTTTGTGTTATCTAAATTCCCTGTCTTCCAAATGACTTTTCCTTGGAAAAATTACACCACTTGTAATCGTTTTATTTTAACTTGTTTTATGTCTCTCAAAAAAACACTATTTTGTCCCTGGAAACATAATGACGTATACCTACTGATATATCATGTCTTTACATAAATTCTTAGAAATAGAGTCGCTTCACATTCTAATCCACTATCACTTTTTTAAAATTGTAATTTACTTGATATCAAGAAATTCAATTTGAAAAAGATAAAAGTAAAATATTACTTTAATAATATGATAAATTTTATACTGGAAAATAACCTTCTACTTCCATAGCAATCTACAATTAAAAGAGCTTCAAGTAAAATTGAATAAATTGTTTCTTGAATCTGAGATGGAGGAGTAAGTTGCTAACAAAGCAGTCTTTATGAAAATTTAGTTCTAACCTTTAGACAAAACTTTAAAAATACACGTGAAAAAAGGTAAACAAAAACTACCTAATAATACTGAAGCCTGAAGAAAGACAGACAGATTTTGGGATGGAGTCAAAGTTAACAGTAAGTTGAACAGCTCGGTACAAGTCCTCCATTTGGTTTCTTTAGGATTTAATTCTACAGCCTGATATACCTGAAGCAGAAGTGGATGCATTGGATACTGAATCTATGAAAGAAAAACCCACTCTTTCAGACAGGAGCAAGTGGGAGAGCCACCTGGGTGGCCATGACTGCCAAATGGTGAGGGGAAAACCCTGGGAGAGTCAAATGAAAGGTATAATCAGTTGTGTGAATCAACTCAGTTAAGTCTGTGACAGAACCTAAAATACAGCTACTTCAAATTTCAAGCAAGGTCTTTAAAGTTGTTATTCTTTGTTCCTTGAGAGTCAGGAAAATAAATGCATAAAGTAATGACAAGATAGAAATGTTATATACCAATATACATATTTATATAATGTTGATATATTTTTTCAAGGTCTGTTTAGAAGGTATCCAGCCATGTAATATGAAAAATAGAGACGTTTATTGAAGAAGTTATAAGATACAAGAAACATTGTACATAGGACAATGACACCTCAGTCCCCTTTAAAGGCACCTCACACACTTCTCCCAATTGCCATCAGCTTCCCCATCATATGTTCCTGAATGTTATTGATGGTCTGAAATCTCTTCCCTCTCAAAAGGGATTTTAGTTTTGGGAAAAGCCAGAAGTCACAGGGCACGAAATCTGGGCTGTAGGGGAGCTGAGTAACCTGGGTGGTTTAATGTTTCCCAAAAGAGCTCTGCATGAGATGTGATGCATGAGCTGGCATGCTATCGTCATGAAGCTGCTGATTACCAGTTGCCCATAGCTGTGGCCTTCTGAATCTGAATAGTTTCCACAAAGGCATGTTTAAGCTTAATGCAAAATTTGATGCAGATTCATTGCTCTACTCATTCAGTCATTTTGAATGTGAGAGCCACACAGTGCACATGCTCACTCAGTGGCATTGACCACCACCAGTGAAGTTATCATTGTTCTTGCATGCACATTCCAGTCCACTCTCCTTGGCTGCCAGGTTACATTGGTATCATGCAAACATTCTCGTTATATTAATAATGGCTGGACTTTTTCCAGATAGGCCTGTGTCTGCGCGTGCGTGTGTGTGTGTGTGTGTGTGTATGACTAATAAAACTCAAATTGTCTGTTAAATAATTTAGAATTTAAGGCTATGTGTAAGGTCAAATGGTAGGTGAGATCCTGTATTCATAAATAATATTCATTTTTTAAACATTTTTGTGCCCACTATATTTCAAAAGTTAAAACTAGTCAGTCGAAAAGTGCATTCTAATGATTAATAATATATAATCATTTCAACTTTTTTCTAGAACATTGTAAACTTTTGAGATTTTGATTCAATTTGGTCTTATTTCCCCAAACTTCAGATGTATTTTCTGAGAAGCTAATTCAGCTTTAATCATATGATTAATAAAATATGTATTAAGTAATTAAGTTTTCTTGGTAGCACATATTCCTCTCAAACATCATGACCATCAAGAACTTAGTAAAATGTGGAAAACATTCCCTGTAAAAACAAAAAAGGCACATGAATTTTTAAAGAATAGGAAGTTTGTTTTTAGAATCTGCTAAAAACAACTCAGAGGTAGTGAAACTGGAGAGTTGCTGAGACTTTCAAAATTGAGAAGCAGAAGGTGATAAATACTTGGGCAAAATTGCAATGGATATAGCACAATAACATGCAGATAAGGCAAGTTGAATGCATAGTGTTTTAAGGGGGGTAATAGTGGGATTGTTTTCTTGGAATAGTCATTTTTTGATTTGCAGTGTAACTGATATGCATCTATTCTCAGAAAATAAAAACAGACTTTAAAAAGGAAAAGTTATTTTCAAAGAGGATGTGTAGTATTTGCTCTGGATGTTTGGCTTATTTCAGAGAATCTGAAGTTGAAAAAATAGGGAATGCTGGATAAAATGAGGTTGGCTTGGTTAGCTTGGTTGTCCTGGAGCACTATTTTGACTATACATTAAGTGGGTTTGTAAATTGAGAGCCATTGTAGACTCTTATGCATTTCAAATGGAGTTTAAGATTACTCCAACAAATGTATGTATGATGGATTTATTTCAGTGTGGAGGGAGACTGAATGGAATGCTGTACACTGAAGTGACTCTCCCTTTAATAAGGATTTGAAATATAAACCCATTATACTTGTGGGTATGAAAAGAAAAGCTGCATAGTTTATAAATGGTGTGTGTAAGAATTATTTTTGTGGAGTTAAATTAAAACATGGTCATGTGAAGAGGCCTAGATTATAAAAAGGATCAGAATTAATTTCTTATGTGTGATATGAAAACAATACGGAAATCGCAGATCCAAGGGGGATATAATGAGAAGTTGATAAATGAAGTTGGTTTATGAATAATGTGTTGGTTGGTGTTCAGTATCACCTGTTTTAAGTAGACATACACTTAATGTAAGGATTATGTCTAAGTATCAATCGATTGGTTTGGGACATCCCAACCCTAAGCTTAAGGAAAATGTGAAAATCTTGCTATAAATTGATCATATTAATTTTAGTCAATCCTTAATATTTTTTCTTCAAGATAAGTTTGGTTGTTGCTACTGAACTTTGCTGACAAAGAATTGACCCATGTCTAGAAGCATTATGCAGTTTGAAAGCTGTGAAAATCATTGGCCCTTAATCATGCAAATAATGATCCATATAACAATTCATTTTATTTTAAAAAAAATAGGACCTATTTTAAAATACATTTTTAAAGCTTTCTTTAGAATATTTGGCCTATAAGATGTTGTGATTTAAAAATGGCATGGTAAAATGCATTTAGGAAATGTAATATAATATCATGGATCTCAATGATTCACAATGAAATTATTGTGTTGGCCAAAAAGTCTGTTTAGTTTTTTTCTTGTGGAATAACACATTATTTTTCATTTTCACCAATAACTTTATTGATTTGGATATTTTGAGTATGTCAGCTCTCTCCCGCTATTAGTTTCTAATGGGTAGAGTCCATGGGTCCTGCTAAACATTTTTCAGTGTATAAGACAGCCCCACAGCAAAGAATTATTTGGCCAAAATGTCAATACTACCAAGAAATTTCATAAACCACTTTTGTCATGTTCGATCAGTCATAGCACCTTCTCCATACACTGCACAAATCTTGTTTTGTGTTTCAGTTGTGTTTTTACCTTTCTTGAAATAATAAAGCATAATATACAAAAAATGTTGCATATTTTCTTCCATCTTCAATATTAAAATGGCCACACAAAACTTCACCAATTTTGATATGTTTTGTAAATGCATGATGATATGACAGCTGTCACAACACATTCTAACAAAATTGTTTTTATGACATTAAAGACAACTAAGTGCTAGTAGAGCCACTGTATGGGAAAAAAAAAACTAAATAAATTTTTTGGCCAACCCATAGTAAAACCTTTGAAGAATCCTGAATCTAAGAGACAGATGGACAGAGAGAGAGAGAGAGAGAGAGAGAGAGAGAGAGAGAGAGAGAGAGAGAGAAAGGGAGAAAGCAAGAAAGTCTAAATTTGTTTAACTCAATATTTCTTAGTTGTTTCATCCTAGACCAAGGGTTAGAAACTCGTTCTGTAAAGTGCCAGATAGTGAATATTTTTGGTCTTGCAGGACAGGAGGCAAAATTGAGGGTATTATGTAGGTACTTAAATAACATGACAGAAAACAAATTGCCACAAAATTTTATTAATATAATTCAAAATAAAATAATAATAAGTACAATGTTTTGTAATGTATCTCTACTAATATGAGGAATGACATTATTTTGTGGGTAAACTTTTTACTTAATTGAGTTTCCAAGTAAGTGCTCCTCTCATCAAAACTATTATAAATGAGCCCTGGCTGGCGTAGCTCAGTGGATTGAGTGTGGGCTGTGAACCAAAGTGTCGCAGGTTTGATTCCCAGTCAGGGCACATGCCTGGGTTGCAGGCCATGAACCCCAGCAACTGCACATTGATGTTTCTCTCTCTTTCTCTTTCTCCCTCCCTTCCTTCTCTAAAAATAAATAAATAAAATCTTAAAAAAAACTATGATAAATGTTGGTCAGTGAAAACACTTCTTAGTTTATGAACCATACAAAAATAGGGGCAGGCTAGGTGTTACCCATGCACAATAATTTGTTGATCCCTGCCCTATATGGTGGAATTTCTTTTTAAATATACTGCCATTTATTTTAGAGCTAGCATTTTATAATACCATTTCTCTTCAACATAAAGCAGAGAATGGTAAAGCTGACTGGCATGAACCTCATATAAGAAGGATTTTTAACAATGGGGTGAAAAAGTTATGTTCTAAGGATACACAAGGGATCAATGAGCATCTTGAGGTATAAGGTAGAAGCAAGAGTCACTAGAAAGAGCTGCTGGGTAATGATGTCTTCAAGGGAAACCAGGGTTCAGTTATGGCAAAGAGGGAGAAAGAACCTTCAAAGAAGGTATGGAGTAGGGGGAAATTGGTTGGTTTTGGATTGCCAGTTTTCAACTGCAGAATGAAAGAGAATGGAAGGTTGAGTTAATAAGGGGCCAAGGAGTACTGACCATTATTCTAGGAATGATGGTGTGGTGGAGCAACAATTATTAATGAAAATAATTACAATTTTGGAGTGACTGATGCAAATAGGAATAAGTGACATGAGAGATTTACTCCATAGAGTCTGTGTGAGGAAGGCAGACACTAAGCCTGGGGCAAGGAGACTTAACTTCTATGATGATGGGATCCATAGGTAGCTTGATAGTCTTCACCAGTAGGATAAATGCTAATACAAGACATCCTATTGCTTGAACTGTGTGATGAGGGATTCTGGACAACAGACTTGCAGTATATGTAGCCTAAATGATTTGGATATAAGTACTGGGTGTAGTTCCTCAATTTTCATCCTCTTTCTCCCTTTGCTTCTTTCCTTTCATTCATTCTCCTTCTCCTTCTTACTACCTTTAAATTCCCAGAAAATTTTCAGAAAGACTGTTCTGAAAGTTAGTTAAAATCAAGCCATCATCTCCCTTCTAACCCATTCTCCACTTATAAGCCATGAAATATATATGCACTGTGATATCCCTCCAGAACCCAAATGCTCTTTAGCTTATTAATCATATTATGTCTCTTCAAGAGTTATGATACCAAGTCATCAGTGGAAACTAAATTAGGACTCTCCCTAAAAGTATGCTGCTATCTGTCACATCTGTTTCTTCTATTTCTATTAGTTTGTGTGTTCTGTGATCTAACATTAAAGTATAATATGCATCAAATTTGAAACACAACCATCATCCACCAAAGGCTAATATGAAAAACAGTCTGTCATAATGGAGGGTATATGTTTGCGGTATGAATTCTGGTAGAATCAGAAAACCCACATAGGAAAGGTATTTAGAGATTCACTTTGAGATATCCTTTGCCTTAGCTGTTAATATTACAGTATCATTGAAATCACTGAGATACAATTTCAGTTTTTGTCTCTAAACTAGAACATAGGGTACAGAGATAATTGAACAATACAATATTAAAAAAAATAAAATATCAGAGAAGAGGGAAATGATTGTTCAAATTAATTCAAAATTAAATGAAAGTATCTAGGCTCACCATAAATTTATTTCAAGTCACTTGATTCATCTTCATAGCTCCACAAATGGATTAATATTCTTCTAATTAGTTTTTAGATAGAACTGGATTTTAGAATGATCAATAAAACCAGTAAAATAAAAATTTTTCAGAAAGCATCTCCATAGCTTCATGATTTTCCCATTTTTCTCCCATTACCGAATGATTCTTTGATACTTATAGTCTGGCCCATCTTATTCTTTAACACATGTCCCTAACCTTGTCATTTTTCTTCCTTTTCTTTCTGTTTTTTCTTTCTTTCTTTCTTTTTTTAATGTATTCACTTTTAGAGAGGGGAGGGAGGGAGGGGGGAAGGGGGGAGGGAGGAAGGGAGAGAGAGAGAGAGAGACATCAATGTGCGGTTGCTGGGGGTTATGGCCTGCAACCCAAGCATGTACCCTGGCTGGGAATTGAACCTGCAACACTTAGGTTCGCAGCCCGCCTGCGCTCAATCCACTGAGCTATGCCAGCCAGGGCGTCTTTCTGTTTTTTCTTTATACATGAGATTTCATCATCCAATTATCAGACTCAGGGTATCACATGTCTTTCACTCACATTCTAAAACTTTTGTGCATGACTGTATTATAAGAATACCATATTTTATAAATTATTTTTCTTTATTATTTTCAATTATGAATTGAACAATAACTAAGACTTAGACAATGTTATCTCATAGACATGGTACATATTAGGAGTATATTAGAATGATTTAATGTATAACTATCATGTATCTGTGTATATCCCCATAATTTGTTATCTTTTACCATTTTATTTTTATTTTTTAAACTATATTTTATTAATTATGCTATTACAGTTATCCCAATTGTTTTTCCCCTTTATACCCACCCCCTCCACCCTTACCCCCTCACCCTCCAGCATCCCCCCACTTAGTTCATGTCCATGGGTTGTACGTGTAAGTTCTTTGGCTTCTCCATTTCCTATACTATTCTTAAACTCCCCCTGTCTATTTTATGCCTACCAATTATGCTTTTTATTTCCTGTAAGAACTTTCCCCCTGAATTGTCCTCCTTGCCCTCCCCACTGATAAGCTTCTATGCAAACTCCATTTCTGTGATTCTGTTGCTGTCTAGTTGTTTGCTTAGTTTTTGTTTATGTTATTTAGGTACCGTTGATATTTGTGAGTTTGTTGTCATTTTATTGTTCATAGTTTTTGACCTTCTTCTATTTCTTAGATAAGTCCCTTTAACATTTCATATAAGAGCTTGGTGATGATGAACTCTTTAAACTTAATCTTACCTGGGAAGCACTTTATCGGACCTTCCATTCTAAATTATAGCTTTGCTGGATGGAATAGTATTGGATGTCTTTCATGACTTGAAATACTTCTTTCCAGCTCTTTCTTGCTGCAAAGTTTCTTTTGAGAAATCAGCTGATAGTCTTATGGGCACCCCTTTGTAGGTAACTGTCTCCTTTTCCCTTGCTGCTTTTATGATTCTCTGCTTATCTTTAATCTTGGGTAAATTAATTATGCCTTGATGTGTTCCTTCTTAGGTCCACTTTCTTTGGGACTCTGGACTTCCTGGACTTCCTGGAAGTCTATTTCCTTCACCAGATTGGGGATGTTTCCTTCATTATTTTTTCAACTAAGTTTTCAATTTCTTGGTCTTCCTCTTCTCCTTCTGACAGCTCTATGATTCAGATATTGTAGTCTTTAAAGTTGTCCTAGAGGTTCTGAAGCCTCTCCTCATATTCTTGAATTCTTGTTTCTTCATTCTGTTCTGGTTGGATATTTATTTCTTCCTTTTGTTCCAAATCGTTGACTTGAGTCCTAGTTTCCTTCCCTTCACTGTTGGTTCCCTGTATATTTTGCTGTATTTCACTTTGTGTAGCCTTCATTTATTACTTCATTTTGCGACTGAACTCAATCAATTCTGTGAGCATCCTGATTACCAGTGTTTTGAACTCTGCATCAAATAGGTTGTCTATCCTCATGGCTTAGCTCTTTTTTTTGAAGTTTTGACCTGTTCTCTCATTTGGGCCATATTTCCTTGTCTCAGCACACCTGTTAAGTTGTAAGGAGGTGGTGAAACTCTCTTGGCTATGTTGTGGTGCTGTCTGCAGCGTGGGGTCGGAGAGTGAACAATGCTGCTTGCTTACTCTGTTCTAGCTACCCTTTCCAAGGAACTTTCCTGTGAGAGTTCTCCTAACTTTGCAACCCCCACCCACAGTATTTTACTGCTAGATGTTTTGAGTCTTTAGTTTCCTGATGAGCCAGCCACTCCTCACCCATGTGGTCCACAGCCTTGCTGTGGGTCCTCTCTGCCTGCTTGGCTGCCTGTCTCCACTCCATCCTACTGGTCTGGGTGAATATTTCTTTAAGTCCTTGGTTGTCAGAGCTTCATGGAGTTTGCTATTCTGGCAGTTCTGGTTGTTTATTGTTTTTAAATTGGTTGTTATCCTTCTTTTGGTTGTGCAAGGAAACAAAGCATTTCTACCTATGCTTCATCTTGGCCAGATCTCTCTTTTTTTCCATTTTAAAGGCTTCTTCTTTAAGAAACTTGAAAAAAATTTCCCAGTAGTAAATATATACTTAATGTTTCTTTAAATATTATGAAATGTATAATATCATCTGACATTAGCATTTGAAAATAGTGTTATTTCACCAGGAAGTCTATATAACTGCTCTGTCCAAGTAAGATTTTTCTGTTTTGTGTGTTAATGTATAAGCAAGGTAGAACTAAAACAAATACAGGAAAACAAAACAAAACAAAACAAACAAATATATATATATATATATATATATATATATATATATATATATATATATATATGTGATTGCAAGTAGATGAGATTTGCTGAGGCAGAGGTTGCCTTAAAAAGGAATTAATATGTAATTACTGAACTGTCCACTTTGCTTAGAAATGTGATCTAAATAAGTTGATTCTTTATGATATGGTAATACAATAGTTCTTTAATTGGACAATGTCACAGTGAAAGTACTGACAGAAAGGTTTTGATTTGTCATTTTATTGGACAGATGCAAGTAAGGAGAATAAAGGGAGAAACAACAGTGAATAATCTGTGGCCCACACCAAACATGAATTCCTAAGAATCAAAAATGACTGTTTTAAATACCATCTTCCATGCTTTCATCTACAAAAGAAAAGGTTATTAAAGCAGATGGTGTTGCAGCTACACATCTTCACAGGCAGGCTTTAATTATGCCCCATTGTAGCAGACTGAAAACTGAAGCCCAAGGGATAGCAATGTCTATAGAGTCTCACAGGATGGGAAATAACAGGGACATATCTCAACTTTTTTCCCTTTTTATTGATTGCATTGAGGTGAACAAAATTATACAGATAAACAAAATTATACAGGTATTAGTCACAGAATTCTAGAATACTTCATCTGTATACTATATTGTATGTTCACCATCACAATTCAAGTCTCCATTCATCACCATTTAGTCCCCCTAGAATTTCAAGTTATGCTTGAATTTAAGAGATGCTTATCCTTAGTTCATCGTTGGTTTAATTAAATTTAAGTTAATAAAAACATTAATTAGAATAAACACATTGATTCTGGACATAGACATTTCATTACTAAGTCTATGTTTCTATAGTTATTTTACTGATATCCAATATTTTTAAAAATAAATTAAACCATGTTTGAATGTTTATGCATTGAAAACACAAAACCAAAAAATAAATATAAACATAAGTATAATATAAATATAAATGTAAATGTAAATGTTTTATATATGTGTGTGTATATGTGTGTGTGTGTGTGTGTGTGTGTGTGTGTGTGTGTGTGTGTGTATATATATATATATATATATATATATATATATATATTTCATTTGTGGCCAAGGATATCTTGAAATTGCATGAAGTGGAATAAAGAGTCTAGAGCTGTGGGGAAAATGTGTAAGGGAGATAGCCAAGGCTGGTTTCACCTTCTGCATTTTTCAATTTGTTTTCTTATCAGCATGCCTATAAACTGGAAAGCATTAGGTACTGAACCATTGATAAGCATGTAATAATTTCTTCCAGTATTTCTCAACCCTCCTTTATGGAATCTCTTTTATAATGTTCACCATTTGAAATGAAAGGAGTTACAATAAAAATATAAAACAAATTGTTTTAATATCAGAGGCTAAAGTGCATATGCACCATGCTTTTTGCTAAACTTTGGATGGATTAAAGGGAAGGGAGCTACCTAGAAAAAGAGGTCAACTTAGCTGTCTTCCAACATAGATAACAATGAAGCACTTTCTTACTTATGAGCATTTGAAGGTTAGACAGTTGCATGCCATCCAGCAAGTAAGATTCCTGGAAGAAGCAAGAGGATTGGCTTCGGCTTATTTCAGGAGAAAATGAACTAATTAAAAATATAACTGAAAGTTCTCAGAATCAATGGAAGTTTGAAACTCCAGGACTGGAAAATAAAAAGGAGTTGTGAAGAGCCAGGCATTGTTGACACAGGAATGTGTTCAGTAAAATTTGGTGGAGATACCGCATCTGGCAACTACTTCAGTGGGCATTTGACCTCCATGCTTTCTGGATCCTTGAGGGTTCGCAGTTGTAAATAGTTTCTCAAACTCAACTTTATTCCCTTAAGAATCTGAGTTATCTGAGAAAATTCCATACTGTTTTCCATAGGGGTTGTACCAATCTGCAATCCCACCAACAGTGCACTAGTGTTCCCTTTTCTCCACAACCTCTCCAACACTTGTTTTTTGTTGCTTTGTTTATGATGGCCATCCTCACTGGTGTGAGATGGTATCTCATTGTGCATGGATGGAACTAGAAAGCATTATGCTAAGTGAAATAAGCCAGGCAGTGAGAGACGAATACCATATGACCTCACCTTTAACAGGAATTTAACCAACAAAACAAACAAACAAGCAAAATATAACCAAAGACACTGAAATTGAGAACAGGCTGACAGTGACCAGAGGGGAGAGGGGAGGGAATTTCAGGAGAAAAGGGGAAAGGTTTTCAGGAACAAGTATAAAGGACACATGGAGAATAACAAGGGGAGCAGGTGAAAACAGGAGGGAGGTGGGGAGGGCTGGTGGGGTGGGATGGGATGGGGACAAAAAGGCAGAAAACTGTACTTGAACAGCAATTAAAATATAATTAAAAAACAGAATCTGAGTTAAAGGTGTGGTCATGACTTAGGGATGTTTTATTTGGCTTTTTTGTCTTTATGATTAGAGACTAGGTTCTACTTTCCCTTAATACTCACATAGTGCAAGAACCCTCCAAAATAAGAAGGGAAATTAGATGTGAATGGTCAGATAAGTGAAAATACATACACTATGTTGCTGATATGGAGAAATAGGAGGTAAAGTTATTAACCTACCATCTTAAATGCTTAAATTTTTTAGGATAATATAAGAATGTTTGATTCTCCTCAAATTATGATAATATCTTTAATGGCCAATTACAATACTATCATCAATTATTTTGTTTAAATATTGAGCATCTATGTACAGGTACCTAGAAAACATCCATGACCAGGTTTCTTTAATCCTGTAGACCACCATGAGAGTGTTAATACCACCATTTTATAAATGAGAATACTAAGTATCAGAAAATTTAAGTAAGCTAATTGCCAAAATTTACCAAGAGCACTGTCAGGGTTAGGGGCCATGTCTCTATGATAGAGATCTCATTTTTCTACATTTTTGCTTTTATTTTTCATTTCAAGTTATACTGCCATGACACATATTAGGCAGTAATATGTTCCCCTAGATTAATGTTCTCATACATTGTTTTATTTCCTTCTTTATCGGCTATGTTGACAATGATTTGTATGTTCTTGCATTAGAAATCTCAATAGACTATAAGGCCTTGTACTTATATATTCCAGATTTAGCACAGTGCCTAGCACATAAACAATGCCAGATACAAAGTCAGTTTATCATGGAAGACTGAAAGAAGAGAAATAATGCAAGAAATGGGGTGGTGAAGGAAAAATGAAAGAAAAGAAAGTGGAGTAGAAGAGAAAATGGATATACAAGAACTGGATAAGACCATCTTACAGGGACTAGATAATACTGTCTCCTAGCATTTTAACACATATACATCAGTACATAATAATAATATTTTAATGATATAATAATGTTGATGACTATCTTTTGTGGGTATAATTTTATTACTCGGGACCCATAAAAATTTTTAGTATTTTTTAATTATCAACATGATCTTTTTTATAAGATGTTCTCTTATTCTAAAGAAAATTTTTGGACTGATGTGGTCAAGAGAATTTGCTGTTACACTTCAATGATTGGAGTTAGTCTTCAGTTATCTCTATACTAACTTTTATCTGGTATCCACTTTCCTCTAAAATTAAAGTATGGATAAAAGAGCTTTAGAACTGGGAAGTGACTTAACATAATTATGAATTTAAGACAAAGGGTTATCTTTCACTTCTTTGAAAATTCACAATGTTCTATAAAGGTTTTAAGAAATATCTATTTAAAAGGGTTTCCTGAGATGAATAACTGCAAATGTCAAGGGATGAGAGTTCTTTTATAGTAATTCTATCTCAAGAATGTCAGGTGCTGGAGCAAAGGTGACATAAATGATTTGAGTGAGTTATTCTATATCCCAATGATGGTCCTGCAGAGAAATGAAAGCAGTATTTAATAACCCACAGAGAGATTTATTCAAAGTCAAAATGTCAGAGGTAATCAAACTATTTAACTTGTGTTCATAGCTTTACTTTGAATTATACAAGTGGATACTCAGAATTTATTGCATACTGGTAAATTAAGGAAACAGAATTTTTATAAAGTTGAAGGATGCACTGTGGCTTTCAGTAACATATTGATAGTCTTTATAGTGATATTTTAAAGGAATTATGATTACTAATAAAATTCAACATAACATTTTCTCTTATTTTAATATACATCTGCCAAATATGTTGAGCTAATTTTTGTGAATGCTGCCTTCTACACAATGCCAAGAGAAGAAACAGAAGTTTGTTCAAATCCCAGAGGCCCTTTTTCTGCCCTTTATCAGTCACTACTCCCTTCCAAGGGTAGTCATTATCCTGACTTGTAACATCAACTGGCTAATATAAATAACACTGCTGCTATGAGAATTCATATGTATGCCCCCTGATAGATATATGTCAATACTTATCCACATACATCTGTGTTAGGAATAGACAGTATGGATATCTATATGGATATTTAGACATATATTCATATACATTTGTGTTAGGTGTATACAGACAGTCCCCAGACATACAATGTCTGATTTGCAAATTTTCAATTTACAGTGGTGCAAAAGTGACTCCCTTTCAGTAGAAACATTATTTTGAATTCTGAACTTTTTCTGGTTACAATACTCTCTCATGATGCACCAAGACACAGCTTCAGTCAGGCACATGATCATGAGAGTAAACATCCAATACTCTACTATGTACTGTGTTGCTAGCAATTTCTAGATATTGTTTTCTGCGCACATTTAAGGTAGCTTAGGCTAAGCTGTGCCATTTGGTGGAAAAGGTGCATTTTGACTTATGATATTTACAACTTATGATGTTTTTTTCTGGGCAAAACTCCATCATAAGTGAAGAGATATTGTATCTTACATGGATTTGCTGAGTTATGTAGTTATACGTGTGTTCTGCTTTGGTAAAAACTGTTACAGAGATTTAAAAAGTGATTGCACCAATTTACTGTCCCACCAGATGTACATGAAAGTTCCAGTTACTTTAGATATTTTTAAATATATTTTGTTGATTATGCTATTACAGTTGACCCATTTTTCCCCTTTATTCCCATCTTCCCTGTACCGTTCTCCCACCCATATTACTCCCATCCCTTAGTTCATGTCCATGGGTTGTACATGTAAGTTCTTTGGCTTCTCTATTTCCTATATTATTCTTAACATCCCCCTGTCTGTTTTATACCTACCATTTATGCTTCTTATTCCCTGTATCTTTTCACCCATTGTCCCCACTCCCTTGGCCCCTCCCCACTGATAACCCTCCAGGTGGTCTCCATTTCTGTGATTCTGTTCCTGTTCTAGTTGTTTGCTTAGTTTTGTTTTTTTTTTTAGATTCAGTTGTTGATAGTTGTGAGTTTGTTGTCATTTTACTGTTTGTATTTTTGATCTTCTTTTTCTTAGATAAGTCCCTTTAACATTTCACATATGAAATGTTAATTCCCAAGGGGCTTGGGAATGATGAACTCCTTTAACTTGACCTTATCTGGGAAGCACTTTATCTGCCCTTCTATTCTAAATGATAGCTTTGCTGGATGGAGTAATATTGAATGTAGATCCTTGCCTTTCATGATTTTGAATACTTCTTTCCAACCTCTTCTTGCTTGTAAGGCTTCTTTTGAGAAATCAGCTTCTAGTCCTATGGGCACTCATTTGTAGGTAACTGTCTTCTTTTCTCTTGCTCCTTTTAAGATTCTCTCCTTATCTTTAATCTTAAGTAGTGTAATTATGGTATGCCTTGGTGTGTGTTTCCTTGGGTCCAACTTTTTTGGGACACTCTGAGCTTCCTGGTCTTCCTGGAAGTCTATTTTCTTTGCCAGATTAGGGAGTTTCTCGTTCATTATGTTTTCAAATAAGTTTTGCATTTCTTGCTCTTCCTCTTCTCCTTCTGTCACCCCTATGATTCAGATGTTGGAATGCTTAAAGTTGTCCCAGATGTTCCTAAGCCTCTTGTCACTTTTTGAATTCCTGTTTCTTCATTCTGTTCTGATTGAGTTTATTTTTTTCCTTCTGCTCCAAAATGTTGATTTGAGACCTGGTTTCCTTCTCTTCACTGTTGCTTCCGTGTACATTTTGCTTTATTGCACTTTTCATAGCCTTCACTTTTTCCTCTATGTTGCTATTATACTCAACCATTTCTGTGAGCATCCTGATTACCGGTGTTTTGAACTGTGCATCTGATAGGTTGGCTATCTCTTCATTGCATTTTTTCTGGAGCTTTGATTTGTTCTTTTATTTGGGCCATATGCTTTTGTCTCTGTTTGCCTGTTATGCAGTAAGGGGCGGAGCCTTAGTTATTCATCAGGGTGGGGCAACCCATTTTACTGCATCCTGGCTCTGTATGTGGGGAAGGGGTGAGAGAGGGAACAGTGCTGCTTGATCAGCTCTTGGCAAGCTTTCAGTCACTTCCTCTGCTACCCACAAGCAACTTAGGCTCTTCTGGTGCTGATTTCCAGGTGCGTCAGTTTGTGTACATTCTAGAACTCTGTGGGTCTCTCCAAAGAACTCTCCTGTGAGGCTGGGAGTTTCTCCCACCACCTCAAGCCCCACAGATTTTTTTCAGTCAGAGGTTTTGAGGTTTTTTTCCCCTTCACTGAAACCCTGGGTTACTCGGTCTGCCTCACTCCCCAGTTGCTCCTCTGAGTTTTTTAGCTCACAAATGTGGTACCACCTACTCTATCAGCAACCACCTTGCCTAGTCTACCAGCTGCTATTTTGCCCTTCCTGGTCTGCCAGCCATCACCTTGTCTTGAGTACTGGCCCTCTGGCTGCCTGTCTCTGCTCCTCCTACTGGTCTCGATGAATGTTTCTTCTTTAACCCCTTGGTTGCTGGACAATTCAATTTTCTGACAGTTCTGGTTATTTTTTGTTTTCAAATTTGTTGTTGTCCATCTTTTCATTGTACCAGGAGGCAAAGTGAATCCACCTGTGCCTCCATCTTGGCTGGAAGTTCCAGTTACTTTGGATCTTTGGCAGTACCTATTATTGGCTCTCATTTTCATTTTAGCCATTCTAAGTGTAAAAATAAAATGCTCTGAAAATGTGTCTACTTATATTCTTTCAGGTTATCAAAAGAATCAAAGTAATGTTAATCAAAAAAGAATCTTTATGTATAAGTTTATGTTTAAAGGATTTAAAGAATTGTTCCAAATGTTTTCTATACTGAAATGTAGCAGGGGAACACATTGCTAAAAGAGAAAAATTTTTCTTCAACTTCAATGGAACCAGATCCATTAATAGAATATGGCTTAAATAGTTCAGTCTTTTGTATTTATTAAAAATTTTAAATGTCATGCAACATCTTATGTACCTGATGGAGCTTAAGATGTCTTATTCTTACACTTTCTTGATAAAAACAACTGTATGAAATTATGGTTTAATACTATTCATATAATGAAACTCTCTTATTTATTGAAATATGATAACATCTGTCCCTAATCACTTAGTTACTGAATCACTCTAAATCACTGAAAATCTTTTTGTCATTTATTTCCAAGATAATATAATATTAAATTAATTTTAATGACAAATATTTAGATTAATGTTTTAAAGAAATTGATAAGCTGCCATGATTAGAATTTAAAATCTGTTTTTGGTAAAGTAAAAGTAAAAGGTTCCACACACATTTTGGTGCCAATGGTGGATCAGAGAGTATAATGAGGTTGGAGTATGGTTGATGGGCCAAAAGGAGGCAAGCATATGGTTATATGAATATTCAAAGCCTGTAAGAGCAGGGGCAAATATAAGTCCGCATATGATTTGAAGGGTATGAACCTGGTATTAAAAACTGTAATGACTGATTCTGAAGAGTAAGACTTAAAAGGATCCAAGTAAGAGATACTAAAACATTGGCATTTGAATATATAAACATTTTAGACATAAGCAGAAAGCCATAAATTAAGAATAATAACTCCATTTTGATCATTATTATCCCTATTAAGAATACTATTTGAATTATTTTGCTGCCTGTACTCCCCCAATTTACCTTCTGTGCTTTTATTGGCACCAATTGTTTTCCTAATTACTCACCTGCTCATAAACAACATAATTACTGAAAAAAACGTGGGGCTCAAACTATTTGGTCCAATATTCATGCTGCAGTATGGTTCAGCACCATCTTAATTTTGACAGTAACCATTTATATAGAGAGATGTATGTGAATCTTATTTGTTTGTTTCTAAATCTAACAGTTCTCCTAATGTTTCCATAGTTGTACAACTTTTGCTTTAGCTCATTCTGTTCCCTCACCGGGAGTTTCTTCCTCTCTACCTTCCTTATTCCATGGCATCACTCCTTGTCCTCTATGACACAATTTAGACTAGATTTCCATGATTTGAGCCCTACCACTTATGGCTAAGCCCTGTAATGTGTGTTCCCATCCCCACCACTGGGTTATAGAATTTTTCCTACCTGTCTCTCACATGAACTTATAATCTAATTGAAGTCAGGGACTATACATTAAAAATAATTGTAATATAGACACACTTAGCAGAGTACTTTTTAACAACAAATTGAAAATTGGCTTTTAAAGGTTTAGTGAAATAAAACAAATATTTTGTTTTTGGAATATAAGCATGTCAAAAAATGAGAGGTGATGGCAAATGGGTGAACAAAGTGAAAAGGAATATAGTCAATGATATTGTGATAAGTTTTCACAATAATAGATTATTGCTAGAATTAGTGGAGTGTTCACATAATAAAGTATAAAAATGTCAAATCAGTGTATGGTACTCCTGAAACTAATATAGCTAATATATTGTATATCCATGACATTTATTTTTTTTAAGTTAAAGAAAATAAACTTATTTAACTCAAAGTTACTAGTTCTTAACTGGAGGTGACGTTGCCTCTCCCCTCTCCAGGGAACTTTAGATAAAGTCTGGAGACATTTTTGGTTGTCACACTGAGGAAAGGGGCTGCTACCAACATCAAGT
Organism: Phyllostomus hastatus; assembly: GCF_019186645.2. Classification (NCBI taxonomy): domain Eukaryota; kingdom Metazoa; phylum Chordata; class Mammalia; order Chiroptera; family Phyllostomidae; genus Phyllostomus; species Phyllostomus hastatus. Next base: position 6,615,767 of record NW_025334038.1, on the reverse strand, counting down.
CTGTAGAAATCAGGAGTCCTGCTAATCATCCTACAAAGTCAGGGCAGTCCTCCATAACAAGGAAATATCCAGTCTCAATGATAATAGTATCCATGTTGAAAAACCATACTCTAAGTTACAAAAAACACTCTTATTATTAATTGTTTCAATTTTTTTTAAATTAACAACTACTATTTATGTAACCCACATGTGAGACTAACTTCTGCATATCTGTCATCATTTTCATTACCATTGAAATGAATACTGGTGCCTTACTTATAAATCTACTAACTTGTGTAATTTACATGCAAGCATAAATGTGGTCAAATCTTCTTATTATATTTTATACTTAGTTTATTTTCCCAGTCTTTTATGTTTGACTAGGTATTTTTTCTCTTTCATTGGATATCTACCTTCCTAAACATATACCTATATTAAAAGACAAGCATGTATTCTTCCATAGTTATAATTTCCTCATATATATTATACAAATATATATTACTGTAGTTTCCTCATCTATTTATAAATTGCTGGTGAGCCACTATTGCTGAGGTTTCCAAGGTCTCCATTCTAGAGCCACTGCCAGAAGCAAAGGTCTTTTCAATTTCTAACTAGCAACTTTCTCCTTTTTTCAGACTAGAATCCATCTAACAAAGAAGATCAGAAGACTAGTTTCCAAAGGAGTCTTGGAAATGTACATTTCAGGCTTGTAATGACCCACAGTAATAGAAGACTATAGAGGGCAGGCATGGGCTCGAGTACCAACAGATAATATCCAATGTTAGTGAGACTCATGCTAGGATAAGATTTTGTATTACTATTATCATTGTCTTGTGCACAAAAATGAGTTCATGTTGAAATTATTTTGTTCATTTTGTGCCTTTGTCACCTGACAATATCTGAATGAAACTTCTCGAAGTCAACTCATATGGCATTAATTTATGCTCTTCAAAGCCTGAACATTATTATCACATGATGTGGATGAGTCATAATCCATCCAGCCATTCATTTTAATGGATTTTCACTTTGACTCTTCTTTTTGACCATGATTAACACTGCTGAAATAAATTTCACTCTTCATCCTTCTCTATATATTGGCACTTATTTTCCCTATTAAGACAATGACCCAAGTTTGGGATCACTGTTGAGATGGAATAGGTTTTGTTTTCAGTTGCTGCATTGCTTTCCCATATGACCATATACTTTATATTTTTGGTATCAACATAAGAAAGCACCCCTTTCATCAAATCTCTGCTAGTGACATATTATCTGAGATAGTCTTTCGCTTTTCTTTTTTTCTTTTCCCCCTGAGAAAACAAGTCACAGCAGAAGATAACCTAAAATACTATCTCAACTAGACCGCAACTTTACAGATTATCATGCATCATTACAATGCTTGGGGATTTTTGAATAATTACAGTTTTCTAGTGTAAAATTATTATGAAAATGACTTAATCCCATAGAAGTGGAGTAGCTTTTCAGTAATATTTCAGCTAAGACAGATACAATATTCGATTATGTTTTTGTTTTATTTTGCTGTATTTTTCTAAGATGGCTAAAAGCTTGGGAGAGTCTGTAGTGTTTGTATCAGGTATTGTCCCTGGTTGAATCAGTCACAGTAAGCTAATTTATATTGTGATTACTCTCAATCTCAAAATCTTAACAACTTTTAACATCAAGTGTTCAGTTCTTGCTATATATCCATTACAAGTTGGCTGGATTAGGAATAGTTTACTCCATGGCTATTTACCACCTGCTGAAGCATTGCTGGTGGTTGTGGCAGGGAGAGAGAAGGCTGAAAGTTGAACATGAGCCCTGAGGAACTTCTTCCCATCAATGACATATATTGTGCCCAATCACTTGGTAATTAGCAATATTGACTAACATATTTATTAGAATGATTTCTTGGAACACATATTAGACATTTCTCAACTTGTCATGGTTTAGCACATAGTATTTCAGTTGTCTTCCTGTTCTCTTAGTGATGACTTTACCAGTTTTGACTTACTTTGTAAGTGTGTTAACATCATTGGTTTTGAAAAAACCTTGGTAGTTAGCTTGGTCTATAGATTGGAGAGTTAAATGGTCAAATAGCTACACATTTGTATTTGTTATAATGCTCAGGTAGCTCATTGAAAGAATTGATAAATGGCATCAAAATATTGTGACAGTTTAATCAGCAGCATTAAAATAAATGGCATCAGTGTTTGTCGTATTTTCATTGTGATTGAAAACTAGCTGCAGCTGCTGATGATTGCCATTTGGATGCAGTTTAATTTCATCAGAGCACCCATATAGTACCTGAGAATATTTGCAGCTCTTGAATTGCTAAGGTAGTGCTTAGAGTTTGTGATTGTTATCTGAAACTATATAATTCATGGAAAAACCTTAGTAATTGAAAGGGGTTAGGAGATTATAAATGTACATCTTCATGAAGGCAGCAAGTAATTTTTGTCCACAGAAAAATAATCTTTTGGACAATCTCTGATATTGCAGCTTTGAGTAAATATCATTAAAATTCTGATCCCATATTGCTTGTTCTTTTCAGATGTCAGCTACATATGGATTCTGAATATCATCCAATCTGTTCTTCAAATATAAATGTAATTACTGGTCAGTGATTTGGATAATTTATACATCTGATGAAATCATGGAGGTTTTCTTAATTATTTTGACTTAGAGTTTGTCCCCTTAAGAAGGAGGATTTGAAACAATATTACTTTGAGTTAAGTCACTCCTACGCCTAATAATAGTCACATGTGTTTATTAAGTAGCCTTGCAGTGGATTTTTACTCACAAGTCCTAATCAGAAGCTTCAGATCCAAAACAGGGATTCCCTCCAAGAAAGGAATACTTTGTGTGCCTATCTCCTATATTGTTTGTGAAGGGCAAATGGAGGTTGTATACCAAGGGTATAAAATTTAAGCTCTAGATGGCTGGAATAAAGTTAATTTTTTTTGGTTATGAGGGATTATGAAAGTCATTAAAATAAACTTCCATTCAATTTTAAGACACCTGAGACATAGTTCTTAAACTTTTGCCTAAATGTAACCCATGTGCTTCCAATAATAATCTTATTTCTTATTTTCCGTTATCACTTGAAGACTTCTTAAATGAAGAGAAGGCAGTAAATATTATTTGTTAATACCTCTTTCTCCATAATACCTCCTTCTCCATATAGGACTATTACTAATACTGATATTATTATTCTACTACTCTTAATAAATAATTTATACACCAATATAATATGAGTACTGGTCAATAGTTTGGGATAATTTACACATTGGCTGAAGGCATATAGGTTTGCTTTGGTTTAGGGTTTGTAATCTCAATAAAGTGCAGGATTTTGAGCCAAATTATCCTGCGTGAGGTCAGCTTTGCTTCCGCTAATAGCCACATGTGCTATATGTTCTATATTTATCACCTCATTTATTTTTCAGAACAGATGTCTAAGGTAGGAGTGAGACATGGACATTTATTAAAGGAGAGGACCAAGATTTAGAAAACTTAAGAAAATTGTTCAACCAAAGAGGAGGGGGGAGAAGGAGAGATAATAGGGGAAGGGCCATCAAGGAATATGTATAAAAGACACATGGACAAAGCCAAAGAGGTAGGTAGGTTCAAGGGTGGGAGGCAGAGATAGGTGTGGTGGGGTGAAAATGGAGACAACTGTGCTGGAACAGCAATAAAAAATAAAGGAAAATTGTTCAAGTCACTGATATTTTAAATTTATACTGCCTGATTATGAAGCCCATATTTTTAAATACCCTGATATATATTTCTTTCTTCTTCCCTGCCAAATTATATTTTCTATCAGCACTCTCACCTGTAATATAAATCTCAGATAGTGGTAAAATGATTAATTAAATACTGTAACTGTTAAACATTTGCCAAATCACTAAAATCAAAATAGAATATCAATGAAATTTTCTGGATATTAACATTGTTTTCTCATTGTGCACACCAAGATTCTAAATCTAGGACTTCATAATTAATCAGACAATTATTTCAGAAGTTCTTATGTTTGCTGCATTTCCTCTTATGTAATTATCCCATAGCATGCTGGAACACATGGGCACTAGTCCAGCTTTCACATTCTTAGTAGAATGATCAATTGAAATAGCAATTTGGCATACAGTGGACAATATTCTGTTTCCTCCAACATGTGGATGAAACATGGTTCTGTGAAGGTTATACTATCACATAGGCTGGTAGTTTAAAATGTTTATCATTAAAAATATTTTTAACTGGGTTATTAATAATTTTGTCCTATTGTTGGACCCATTGTTGCTGCTGATATTATTTTGGAAGTCTCTGTGATGTGTTCAAATTAAAATTCCTTCTTGAGCCCTCAGGCACAAGATAGTTATTACTGCCATGCTTTTTGGGAAAGAATTGCCAGATGATATGCATAGTGAGATGTGTTCACTTATCAACTAAAAGGAATTTTGTTTTCCTTTCCTTTCACTGGTGGATTTGTGTGTTGAGGCAGATAGAATAAGAGAGATTCTATCAAGATTATTTCATTGATCACAAAATGCATTTTTATATCAGTAAAGACCCAAAATTGAAGCCTTTCAATCAGTCAGTTGGCTGTCACTAAAATGGTGTCTAGTATATTTATCAGTCTCTTAAGCATGAAAAATGTTATCTCGGACACAAACCAGTTTTGAGGTAGCAAAAAGAGATTATTAAATAGATGAAAAATTTTTGTTGAAAATACAGATTTAAAAGTTTCAATACTGAGAAATGTGATTTCCAAATGATAATTTGATACTGATATGATAGAGAAAGAAACAACAATTAATAATTAAAAGTAATACTGTAAATAATGCTGCTATGAACATTGGGGTGCATAGGTTCTTTTGAGTTGCTGTTTCAGGTTTCTTAGGGTATAATCCCAGCAGTGGAATAACTGTATCAAAGGAAAGTTCCATGTTTAGTTTTTTGAGGAAATTCCATAAAATTTTTAGAGTGGCAGCACCAGTCTGCATTCCCACCAACAATGCACTAGCATTCCCCTTTCTTCACATCCTTGCCAGTACTTGTTTTTTGATTTGTTAATGATGGCCATTCTGACTGGTGTGAAGTGGTATCTCATTGTGGTTTTAATTTGTATGTCTCTGATAGCTACTGACATTGAACATCTTTTCATATGTCTCTGGGCCCTCTGTGTGTCCTCCTTGGAGAAGTATCTGTTAAGGTCTTTTGCCCATTTTTCAATTGGATTGTTTGTCTTCTTAGAGTGACGTCATGGTAGTACTTTATATATTTTGGAGATCAAACCCTTTTTGGAGGTATCGTTTGCACCATTGTTTATAATCACAAAGTGCTGGAAACAGCCTGAGTGCCTTTCAGTAAATTAATGGATAAAAAAATTGTGGTAAATTTACACAATAGAATACTACACAGCAGAATGAAGGAACTCCTATTCCTCACAATGGCATGGATGGAACTGGGGAGGATCATGCTAAGTGAAATAAGACAGGTGGTGAAAGACAAATACCATGCGATTTCACCTATAAGTGTAATCTAATCAGCAAAAGAAATTAGCAAAATAGAACCAGAGACATGGAAATAAGGGACAAACTGACTGTAACCAGAGGGGAGGAGAGAGGGGCATAATGGGAGAAAGTAGGGGATGGGGCAAGTCAAGGAACATATATAAATGCCCCATGGGCAAGGATAACATGGTGAGAATTGACTGAGGGAGCAACAGGGGCATGGGTGGGGCAGGGGAGAACAATGGGGGAGAATGTGGGACAACTGTAACTGAAGAACAATAAAAAAGCAATACAAATATATGCATTAAATAAAGAGAAATTGATGGCTGGCAAATAAAACTCTTAGCTCGTCAACTATTTTTCTGTAATAAGAAAGTTTTTTAAAAGTTTTCCTAATATGTGGGGTCTTTGGTTTGTGTGTTTTACATGTTTCCTGATCCAGATTTATATTTTTGAAAACAATATCTACTATCAACCTGATATAAAGAGCAGTTCATTGAGACTGACATCTTCTGGGAAAGAAGGAATTATTTTCAATGGAATTGCTGACTGGTTATATGAAGGTGAGTTGAATAGATTTAGTTTCAAAATAATGCAAATGTCATATTTGAATACAATATCTCTAAGAAAAATCTGTTCATTTTAAAACAACACATATAGCACTATTTCTCTACATTTCCTTTCAACATTTCCTTCGTGCTTTCATATCTTTGCATATAGTCATATTTATACTTGTTGTGATTTATATCTACTTATATGATTTCACATTTGACATTGTGTGTGTGTGTATAAAAATATGAAAGTGAACGATTACCTTGTATCACTCAGGAATTAGATGTTGAATTTTTCTGATTTCTGGAAAAGAAGAAACAAAAACCTCTACTGCTCAATAAAGCCACTTGATTTTAATCATTCCTGTTAAGAATATTATGTCACATTTGGAAAGCCATTGCATATGGAGGAAAATAAAACCTACCTAAAGAGCTCTTTGCAATAACTATTGAATTAAGTTTTAATAATAACTTAGAATATAAAAAGAAATTAGATGAGGAAAACTTCTGTCCAGTTTAATTATGTACCAATTATCAGCTGAGTTATAGGTACCGATTTCCTGGGGAAACTCAAAGCTTGACTTTAATACTTAGATTTCAGGCTCTGAAACTGATTTTGGCAAAATATGTCAAGATTTAAACTAAGTTAGTCTATTTTATTAGAAATGATTAGGCTAAGTATCACTCAGAAAATTTATTTTCTGGAGCAACATTGGCAAATGCAATTTCTCTGCCTCAGAGTCAATATTTTTAATTCTGTAAAGAAGTAAATTATTTAGCTCATTTATTTATTTATTTATTCTTTCATTCAACAGATATCATTAAAGATCTGCTATGTTCTAAATACTTTTCTGGGTCTTAGATACATCAGGGAACAAAATAAATTACTGCTCTCGGAACCTTACATTAAGAGACAAATTTTGCTGGATGGAGCTTTTTTATCAAGAAAGTAACGTTGTGTGTGGCCCTTGATATTTATATGTGTATGTTTGCATGTATGTTTATATCTGTAAGATATTTTTGTGGATATGCCAGCATCAAATAATAGGAGATTTGAGAGGCTACAGTTTATCCCAAGGTCCAGTGGTAGCTACTGTGAAAATAACTATTTTTATGCTATGGAAATTTTTTTTAAAAATTGAAATACCAAAGTGGATAGATAGGGTTCTTTGTTTAAAAGTGTCAGAAGCTAATTCTAGCTTTCTTATTTCAAAAAGATAATTTATTTAAAGGACCTGGGGTGGCCCAGTAAATTGAAGAAACAACCGGAGAACAAATATAAAACTTGAATATTTCTGGTAAACTAGGTAGCCAGAGCAAACCATATCTTAACTACAGGAACTAGGTAAGATATGCCCTTTATCTTTAAAATTTTTGGACTATGTGAGACTCTGACAGACAAAAAAAGAAGATCAATTCAGTGTTTTAAGTAGTCAAATCACAGTATGCACAAAATTCTATGAAAGAACAAAGGGGAGAAATTTATCTCATCCTTAGGGATTGGCAACTATTTCCTAAAAGAGAAACCCTCTGAGTTGAGTCTAAAATATTAAGTTGGACACATAAGAAGTAACTAGGAAGAAAAATGTAAGCAAGAGTTAAAAGCTTGTAAAAACACAGTAGGGTTAAATAGCATAGTGAGTGCCTAGGGAACTGAAATCTGCTTGTTATTATTGAGGCATAACACTTAAAGAAAAAGAAGGCAACAAGAAACAAGGTATAGTGACCCTAAAAATAATCTGAGATTTCAATTATTTTTTTCTAGTAAATGGGAGGACTAATAGAGCTTTTCAAGTAAGGGAGTGTGTCAATTCTTTCATATAAATAGATCAGTTGGCTACAGTGAAGCTGGGATTGAATAGCAGAAAGAACTAGTGAGTATCCATAAGGTGTTGTTTCTTATTTTTTTATTATTTATTCTATTAAAGTTGTCCCAACTTCTTTCCCTTTGCCCCCTCTACCCAATCCACCCCTCTAGCCCATGATCAATCCCCTCTTCATTGTCCATGGTCATAGGTCATTCATATTTGTCCTTTGACTAGTTCCTTCCCCTTCCTACTTCCCATTACCCCCTCCCTTCTACCTTCATACAATTATAGGTCTGTTCCATGTTTCTATAACTCTGCTTCTATTTTTCTCAGTAGTTTATTTTGTTCAATATTCCAGTTATAAGTGAGGTCATATGGTATTTGTCTTTCCTCTACTGACCTATTTCACTTAGCATTGTAGTTTCCAGTTCCATCCATGCTGACACAAAAGTTTTTATGTTCTGTAAAGAGTTAATGAGCAATAGGACTATGGTTAAAACAGGAAGAAGGAGGGAAGATTCTAAAACTGATGAGCCAGTAAAATAGATAGATTTTTGTGGTTAAATAGTTTGGGAAGATGGAAGACAAGAATAACTCCTTGGCTTCTGGTTTGGATAACTAGTAAACAGTGGTGACAAAAACAGTGAGCAGGCATTCTTTAGGACTAGTGGACTTCAGAGAGGAGAGGAGTAGTTTAGAAAGAACATTGATGCTTCTTGGTGTGCTGCCATTCTACATTGTCTGACAAATAGTGATCCCTGACACTAAAGAACTTTTGGTCAAATGGGGATATACTCAATGTAAACTGTACTGACTTGACCAATGACCAAGATGGCTTGGGCCTCTGTCCTTTAGGGAAAGCTTCATATAGCATATGGTATTACATTTTTAAAAAATTTATAAAGACAAAGAGACCATTTTCTGATGAATTATGTTTTTTTTTCTTAATTAGAAAATAAAAATGTATGTATCTGGGCTAAGAGTGAAAATTGCATTGGTGGATAGAGAGGACAAACAGGTAACAGAAACTTTTGTGATGATATGTGCAGGTCTGGCACATTCCAAAGGGGAAGTGGAAAAATTATAGTTTTTGCCATTCAAATTAAATTCAATCCTTTGGGCTTTTATGTTTTAGGTATACTAGGAAACTAGATGTACTATGTGATTTAACCTTACCTTGCTAATATATCTAATCATTTACTGAAGAAACCCAGATAATGGAGGATACACAGATCATGGAGGAAACCCAGATCATGGACAGAGCCCCAGAACTCATGAGAAGCAGAGCTCACACTTGAATGTGTGTCTTCAAAATCAGGGCTTAGTCCTAGTTAGCTATACTTGTCACAGGACAGTGCCTTTCATTGTTCCCTAAAGGATGACATACATTATGCACCTAAGATGTTGGATTTCATTGGTCTCTTTACTCAGCCAAAGACTCTGAAACCTACTATCCATGGATTTAAGTCAATTTGCTTTAGTTCTAAGATAAGGGACCCTACCACAGGAATCAATGATAAGGTATGGTAGAGGAATTTAGGAATATATTTTAGGACCTCAAATTCCTGTCATTGTTTTCACCTCAACATTTTGCCTGTCATCCCAACCTATGCTTCAAGAGTCTCCCACTATCATTTGCTTGTCCTGTGTGCCAAGAGCATCCAGAATCCAGTGCTTCTCTTTTCCTCTAAAGTACTCAACAAAACACAGTGATTTCTACGAGGAATGCATCTGATCTTCAACAGTATGTGTGTGATAATCTAGTGTGGAGATTTCCTTTTTATTACATTATAGAAATCAATTACAATCTGAATTAGTATATGTAGGAGACTCCAGAAGTAATATATAACAATTCAACTTACTTTTTTCATTGAAATTTGCCTTCTGTAAATGTCATAGAAGAGGAAAAATAGATAAGGAATCACATAAAAAGATAAAATGTTTTTGTGGCAAATTTTAAGGGCATAACTTAATCTTTGAGGACCTCACCAATCTGTAATTGTGTAACCACAGTCACTAATGTCAAGGCTTTAAAAGTCTTTAAAAGTGTTATTTAAAAATCTTAAAGCCCTTTTTCTTTTATTTTTAGTATTTCGTTCTTAAGGGAAGGAAAACAAATAAAATATAGTGTCTTTTAAGAGTTAGTGACGTTCAGAAGAAAAACAAAGCATTATTCTCAAAATTAAACATTATTTTAAATGTAATTCACATAAAGTACATCTAATGCTATTTATATAAATTAGTGTATTTAGCATGGTAACTTAACTGAATAAAGTATCTGATTAGTGTTTTCTTAAAAAGTGTAAAATTCACATTTTTGTTTACAACTTTAAATTTTTCCATAGTATTGAATATATAAGTAGAAACAAAAAACGACTTTCACTTTCAACCATTTAAACATAAATAGAACCACATGTCAGCATAATAAATAAAAGTATGAACAGAATTGAGTCTGGTGACATAGGGAAATATAGGTGGCATCATAGAGGAAATGATCATTGTGCTGAGCTTTAAGAATGACAGGGACAGACACTTGAGAGAAAAAAATTTCAGGGAAAAAAACAGTATCTTTATCCACAAAATATGATTGTTACTTTTTTATTGTTTAATGAGAAAATGGAAAGTGCCCATTTTCACCATTTATTTTGCCTTCTTTTGGACACAGAGTCATATTTATTTATTCACTGATTCAACAAAGATTTATTGAGTACTTACTAAATTCCAGTAAAACTGCACTGTGACAGATAAACAAAAAAATTTAGAGATGCACCTGTTGAAGCCAGAGGAAGACAGGATAATGGGCATTGCTGAATCTTTGGAGGGCAAACAAGCTAAGGACACTAAAGTTACCTTTGGATCTGCTACTAGAACTTGACAACAGCAAAATCAGTCAATTGTTTACCAGAAAGAAGATTGCAGTGGATGGAGGTATAAATAGGAAGTGAGAAAGTTGTGAATATAAAAAATTATTTCAAGAAAATTGACTGAGATACTAAAAATTAAAGAAAAATAATCAACCACAGTTCCACAGAGATGGCAATAAGATCCTCAGGAAATCCTGTCTAAGTTGATAAGGAAGAAGTAGATAAAATCAGCTTCCTTTTCAGAACACAGTGGTTATATATTAGTTTTTTTTTTTCTAAATGCTTTCTGTTGAGGCTGTTTTTAAGTGTCTGTGATATAAAACAACATGTGTTGAAAATTCCATCTGCTTTGCAGTGAGATTTTGCAAATCTGTGTAATAAAGACAATGAACAACCCAACCTACATTAAAATAGAATTCTTAAAAATACTTTGTTTATAAATAATATAATATAATCAACACAGGAAATTTCAACCCAGGAGTAAAATTTGTGACTTATACAACAGGACTCTTAAGAAAATGCATTTTTAATGTTATTTTATTCATATTCTTTCCATTTCAGTTAGCTTTGTTTTTGTACCTGGAGGAAGTCAAATAACTGTTTATTTGCACTATTTTAACATTGTTATGAGGAACAACTTTAGTCATAGATTACTCCAAATAAATGAGAGTAGATAATACAAAGTTTTGAATGAATGATGCTCTAGAACCTGGGCCATTCTAATTCCTGAGAAGTATTTGTGCACACAACTACAGCACCCAGGATGGAACCCTCATTGCTTCTTAAAAACCCTAAGTGTTGATTCAGATAACACGATTTTCATTTTCATATACCTTCAAGTCCCATAAGACTTGGAATTTACACTCAATTGACATTTAACTCTTTTTTTCATGTGGATGACTCATGTCTCCTCATCTGAATTGTAAGTTACTTGTATGAATTAGGGTAAAGACCACAACTGGAAAAAAAGATGGCACGTTCAAAGTAGTATTCAAAGTTTTATCCATGAAGGGCACTTGATAAATAGGGATATGCAGCATCCCATGGCTAACAATGGCTTAGCCATTAATACCTGAGGCGGGAAGGGGAAGCAGCTATTACCAGAACCTAGGAGGAGAAAATTCTATAGTTTTCATAGTAATAAGAGCAGTGAGCATTGGTTGGGAGACCCAGCCAGGCCTACATGAATTTAATGGGTAGCCAAATAATAAACAACATGCACTAACTTTTTTCTCTTATTTGATTTATTTACTTTCATGATAGCTATACCTAGCAAAAAGGCAGTTATAACTTTTAGTATATCAGCCAATTAATAAACTTTTTTATTAAATAAAAAGTTTATGTCCCCCCAAAAGGAGCACACAAGGTCCCTTCCGCTATTGTTTCACTGTAGAGTGGTATTAGTCCAGTTATATACACCTGCTTGAAATTTGTAACTACAGCCAATGCTCTCACTTTTTATATAAGGTTTTGGGGAAAATTCTCCAATTAAGAAAAGAAATAAGCATTATCATGTGACCTTAATTGGTAATCAGGCATTTCTTTATTTTATTCCTTTACCATCTGCCAGCATTTTGACTACACAGATTATTTACCCAGTGGAACAAACCAAAACTTTATTTCTGCCAAACCGTATTCTTTTGTTTCTTTTTTCTTAATGGGGATGCTACAATATCCATTGTCTATTGAAATGGAAATTGCAATATAGAAATGTGAAGTTGCAAAGTGAGATGGAACTGAACACAAGAATATTTGTGTATTAGCTGAGTTCCAAATACAGTCTTCCTTGTCCTCCTTATAGAAGAAAGAATCATTTTCTTCCTGGCAGATGAGATTAACTATCAAGCCCAGCCCAGTGACTATGCTTTCTGTCAGTTAATTTTTTTCTCAGTCATGTTGAGCCGAAAATGGTCAGGAGGAAATTTCAGCTTCCAGTTCAGAGAAACATAATTACGACTATATTCTTTGTAGGAGATAATCCTCCTGTAGACATTAGAACTTCTAAACCCTCCAAACTCATTATAATGAGTACAAAAACCAAAATGTATGCAGTGGGTCATTGATGTGATATTGAGAGAGAGCATTATACTTCCATTACTTAGTTCCTGGTTATGCAGGAGGGACACTTGCATGCTATAAGATGACTACCCAGCTATAAGGTCATTGTAAAAAAAAAAGTGCCAAAAGCAGAAAGAGCATGCTTTGTCACTTTTCTAACAAGCCAAGTTCATCTGGCCAATGGGGAACCTGATGAGAACAGTGAATACCAAAAGTCTGAACCCACTACACTTCTTTTTGCTATAACGTATTTATTGTTTGGAAGTCACATAATGTGGGTTATCATAATAACAGATAAGTTATTCTGTGAGTATATGAATACCAGTGCCGATAAAGCTGCAGGTGGCAAAGGCATAGCAAAACCTAGAATATGTGTCTATGTCAGTAATAACTAAATGCTACCTTTCCTGATAGAAGCCAGCTTCCCATGTTACAGCCATGTAAGCCAGTGGCCACCAGATAGTCAGCTGGAACTGCTGGGAAATGATGCCGTATCAACAGTTTAGTGACAACTACTATTATTAGCAGGTAATGGTGGCAGCCAAAGACAAACTGACATGCACTTGCTAGACACCTTGTTTATAGGATTATGGAGTACACCTTCTGCTGTGGATGTGCTCTGATGGACATTAAAAAGAACACTTTTACTTCACATTTTTACCTCTTCTGATAAGTCTGTTCACTTATTTTTCCCTAAACTTTCTTTTTACTGATTTTCTAATGTTACTTTTCTCAGATCCCTAATCAGGTGGCCATTTATTAGATATTGTTCATAAGTCAGAGATCCATTCTTCAAGCCAAATCTCCTTCCACACATAGCCTACACACAGTTCAAAGGATTGCCAACTCAGAAGATTTATGTTTTTATATTTGGCTTGTAATCCATTACTGAATCAGACTGCAGTGTACAGCCTACCCAACTCCAGTGTGTTTCAAGTACGTTGTGCAAACCTATCCACATACCCGACCTGCAGTGTTTTCCTCCTCTGCCAGTTTATGTTAGAAACACATCTTGAAGCATAGACATGAGGTAAGAAGGGAGGATAAAGCTGTGGATGTAATGTCATGGGCATTGACTAATGTGTTCTGGACCAATCCCATATGTACCACTTCTATATTATAGTGGAATGTTGCTGCTTTTGTTTAGTTTTATGGTATGAATCAGATAATAATCAGCTCATGATGGGCAGTTTGGGTTGCATAGTCACTTGCTATCCTATGGTCAGGCTAATTACTTTCACCAGAGCCCTATAGAGAGCTGCTTTAGAAATAGAGACTATTTATCGTCACAGGAGAACTTGGCTTTTCTGTGAAGCTTTTAATGCCTATGCTTTGATTATGATATAGTGAGAGTCAAAAGCTCCAAAGCATCTCTCTTTGCCTTGGATACTTGCATTGCCATGGTGTCTGCTAAGTCACAAGGTAAAGATGGTAGGGAATGTTGTGCCATGACCTTTTCCAGCTCTATAGCTCTCTCTTGCTCAAGTTCTACCAGAACTGGCCATTTTACAGTTTACCTGGGAAATAGAACAAGGAAGCACATGTGAATGTGGTTTATATTTTCTTCAAAGTCCAAAATTCAGTCCCTCTTTACTTTTGCATAAGTACAGTTCCAACCAACTTTCTCTCACTTTCGAAAACATAGCCCAGTATATCCCAGTCTACTTCTCTAAGGATGCTGACTATTAAACTTTACAGGGATTCTTCTTCCACTCTGCCTTAATGCCTTTATACATAGAGGTTGCCTCTGTTAACAAGGAGACTTGTGGGAATTTTTGAGGTTCAAAATCTTCAGCCATAAAATTAGACACATGTAGCAGTATTCCACTATGAAATGTGGTATTTATGAGACTGACTCAGAAAGTATAATGTACATGTTTACACAAGCATCCTTATGGTATGTGTTGGGGTCTTAACACTTCTCCACCAATATTTGTGTATTAACTTTAAAAATCAAGTACAATCGAGTCCCTGATTTGTATTGCATTCTGCAACCCTTACTATGCTCTCTTGGACCTCAGCCATACCTTTCCTACAAGTACAGAAAGAAGGGGCTCTTTCAAAGATGTCTTAATGACCTTTTGTGTATTCCTAATTTTGCAGTAATAATATTAATTTTTTTATTTTTCCTATGTAATCTCTCTGAGGTGTCACAAGAACCATGTAAACTTTATAATCTTTACAGTTGCCGTTGTTTTAGCAACTAAATGTCACAACCACTTGTCCCCAACAATGCCTTACCTCTCTATTTGCATTTCATTGTATATCATTAACAGTGACAACTGATTACTCATGGTTCCACCCCTTGCTATGAATTGTCTATGCTCTCATACTTCCCCAGAAAGGTTATTATTAAATCAAACATATAGATATAGTTATAGAGATGGATATATCTCCCACTTAATCTTAAAATATAATTTTGAAATTATATTTCCTGAGTATCTTTTGATATTAATCACTACATTAGTTAGGGTCCCAAAAGGAAAGAGATGGCACTTTCAATAATTTAGAAAGTATTTACAAAGAGACCATTTACAAAATTGAAATTGTAGGGGAAATATAAAGGACAGAGCTACCACCTGGACTAGTAGCAGCCTATGGCCATAGAATTGAACCATTAGCAGATACAAAAGGAGAACGTTGTGGAGAGGTGGTTGTGTTGTCAAGAGTAGTGACATCATTTAAAGCACACAGCAAGACTAAATGCAAATATGAATGAATTGTAACATGGATATGGTTTTGTGCTGTATTTCAGCCTTCAATTACTGTCATCATTCTTTTTACTCTGATAGTACTTTCATTGCCCCTGTTCACATTGCTGACAAGACATGATATCTTAACTTCCTTCCTTCCTTTGCATATGCTTTTCCTGGTGTTAGAGGAGTAACTCAGAAATAGAGAATTCTTCATGAAGTTGATAAAAATCCACACACTGTATAAATATATGTTTATGTAAAATGGATATTTCAAGGACAGATGTATGTGGGTCACTGAGCCCACATATCTACAGTGGGTTTCAAATAACACTCATTTATTCTAGAAGAACTTCTTCATTCTCACATCGCCCACTGGTGGTCACCAGATGGAGAAAGACTTGCCTTCCTGATGATAAATGATTCATTGGTGCCTAACATGGTTATTCCTCGGTTTACTGGAGCATTGTATCCCAAAGGAAAACAGTATCCGTATCCTAAGGTAAGTAACATGGTAGTGCTAGGTTGTTGCCCTTCTCTCTGCACCAGTGACTTGACTGATCATATTTTTGGCTCACAAACAAGTTGTCTTTGGAGAATACAAGAAGCTCCCCTTGTCCACAGAGTCATCATTTTAGAGCTCACAGTAGTCTGTACAGAGTACTTGGGTAGGAGGATATGAATAAAATTCAGGGTGTAGGAACTTTTGTTTTTCTGCATTTCTTTTCCCTTGATGTTCTCATTCTTGTTTTCCCTCACCTCTCTGCATGAAAGATTGTGAGAATAGAGAGGGTGCAGCACTAATGCCAGGGCAAGGGCTTCTTCTCCAAGGTACTCTCTGTGAGTGGTCAATAGATGTGATAGAGAGGAAAAAGTACCATGGTCAAATACATTGGAAATGCTTAGTTGAAAAAAAAATCTAGCTTCTTTCAGATGATTTCTTAGAGCACTTAATGTACTATATCTTAATGTACATTATAAATCTCCTGTAAAAAAGTAGAATAAGCATAAAGAATCTCCAGAAGCATAGTCACCAATAAAGAATAGACTAAGCATAAAGGATTTATTAATATTAACTTCAGTACTGTTTTGGCAGAGCAGACTCTGGAACATACTTTATAAAACGCTGGAGTAGAGTCATGGCTAGGCATAGCTAGAATAGATGGAATTGTTTTACTAAGTGAAGCAAATATGGAAATCCTGCCAAGAGAGCATAACTATTTTCAAGTGTTGGGTGAGGCTTCTGGAGCAGGTTGCAAAAACACCTGAAGAGTATTGATTTTTCTAGTATATATTATGCTTAATTACTTAAGGACTTTTATTAAAGTTTATTTTCCCCATGTTTGTTTAAGAAAGAAAAAGCCTCATAAGGGACAGCCCCTATGCATTAAGCATGTAAAGATATCTTATAGCAAATATTTTAATTCTACTTTACACATTT
Source organism: Phyllostomus hastatus (assembly GCF_019186645.2). Taxonomy (NCBI): domain Eukaryota; kingdom Metazoa; phylum Chordata; class Mammalia; order Chiroptera; family Phyllostomidae; genus Phyllostomus; species Phyllostomus hastatus. Next base: position 6,598,869 of record NW_025334038.1, on the reverse strand, counting down.
TACCTCTTAACTAGACAAGACATGGCCACTGATTTCTTTTAGAAGCTATTTTTAAGCCATTTCTTTAGTGAGTTATATTTTGTATTTCCCAGCATGATAGATTTTATACTTTTCAACTTGTGCATTACATTAGCTGGACAAAGCACTGGAAAAATTATCTATAACACATATTACTTTACACCTGCAATGAAGGTGTATTCAGGATGGAGGTGACATCCCTTTTTCTGTCATCGGCCAGACTCAAGTTTTCCATGGTCAGAAAAGAAATATGGCTTAAATGTGGAGAGTGAAGAATAAGAAGAGTGTTTCCTCAGTGAGACTCTGTGCTGTGTTTTTTTCTCCATCCTATCTTCCTTCCATAGGGTGTATCATTAAATAACTGAGTGACACCTAAGGAGAACAGCAAGAGCGAGAGGGACCAGATCCCAGAATTTTGAAATATTATTTTAGGGTCTTCTCTGAACAGGGATTGGAAATCACATATACTCAGTGCTCTTCGGCAGAAAACAGCAATTGGACCTAACAACAAAATGAACATATTCACTAAGAGATTTTTATTGTACTCCAAAAGAAGTACTTGAGAATTTTCCAGTTATAGATTTAGCCATGTTTTGTGACTCAGTTTGTGCCCACACAGCATGCTTGCACCTGCTTTTTTCCAAAGAAAAATTGAAAAGACTTCTCAATACATTAATTCTCACACAATCTGATTTACTTATTATGCTGAAAGATCATCTGATAATTTAGACATAAAATAGTGACTAGTGGCTTATTTGTGGCATATTGTAAAAAGTTTATGTCAGTACATAAGGTATTCAGGCAGAATGGTCCATTGTGTGCCCTGGCAAAGAGAATCAAATCGGCTCCTGAGAAGGAACAGTTTTGTAATTCATTTTCCCCAAAAAGTGGGCTATTTTAAGATTCACACATAAGAGCTATATGCAATAGCTGCATTTTTAAATTGCCTTCTCAGTTGTGGACCTTTGATGCTTGAACTTGGACTTTCCTAGGGCTCATAATTTTAACAAGACTGATGCAAACAAATGAACAAAGAGAAGCACCTGAAGAAATTTAAATATATCAGCAGTAATTCAGAAGTTATGAAGATGACAGACCTAGACACTTTATTATCATTTAGTTATCTAATATTTATTAATAGTAAAGTTAAGCATAAAGTAATACTAATGTTTATTAATTATATAAATCATATGTGCTATTAATATACTTTATGCTTTCAGAGAGATTTTTCATTTTTTTTCCTTTTTTAATCTTTTTCACAATTGGCTCTATTTTACCAATGAAGAAACTGAGCTTCTAAAAAGCCAAGCCCTTTGATGAAAGTCACAGTTACTTTAAGAACAGTGAAATGACTCAAATATATTGATTCTGTCCCACTCTATAAAACTACAAAAGGTCAACATATCACAGACGACATACCTGGAATCAAAATATCCCCTTGTCAAGTTAACAAATAGGTGCAGAGCTCTCTCTCCATTTACTATTTTTGACTTAGCTGTGTGCAGGGTGGGACAAAAGTAGGTTTACTGTTGTGAATATGCAAAACACAGAGTTTATTCTTATATTATTATTTATTATTGTATTATTTTTTATCTGAACAACTAACTATAAACCTACTTTTTCCTCATCCAATGTGTATAGTATTCTTAGAAAGCCTTACACCTGCCATATATATGTATTTATATGTTCAAATGTAATAAGTGATATCTATAATATATGAATATATTTAATACATAGTGAAGGTCCTGAGTGTGTTTTAATGACTACAATTTAGGATTATTAAAAATCAAAAGATATTCTAATGGCCAAAGCTGAGAGAAAGAATCCCAAGTCCTCAAGAGGTTGTCAGTAGGAATACCTGCCTAAGTAATTAAGATAATAGGCCTCAAAGAAACTAGGTCTGAGGTTTTTTTCCTTGTTCTCATATTAAATTTCAGTATTATGTGGGGTGTACTACTTGAATTTTCTAACTCTAATTTTCTACTCAGGTTTTTTTTAAAGTGTTTTTTTTTTCACTAACAGATATATTATTTTAATTTGCTCTTATGCAATAAACTTTCAAAAGTGGTACTTTAGACATTGAAGTAATGCATAGAGTTCACACTAAATTGTGCTTCAAATTAAACCAGATTAAATGAGTACAGAAAATACCCAATATAGTCAGATTTACTAATGAAATACTTACACTAAACACATGTATTTTTATTTTACTTAATTCAGCATGATTCAGAACTCATAAAATACTCTTCATTAGCAATTCAGCACAAAAGAGATGTGCAGTTCTATCTCAGTAACCTCAGGTTAATGTTCTTAATTAAAACATTATCTTGTTTAATGACAACTTAGTTGCCAGTAAAATAAGGTTAATTATTATTGAGGCTTGTGTTTCAGAATCATAGAGGGAAAGATTCTGGGAATTTGCAGTCTTTGTCACAAATGTGACTGTAAAAAGCACATAGATAAACTCCTCTAATTTCCAACCTATTGAAACAATTCAAATATTAAAAGGTATAGATGAACTTGCAATGGAAACTTAATTTCTAAACTCCATGGATAGATAAAAAATCTTAGATTATAAGATAAATGCTAAAACAGCTGAATTTTGGAAACAGCCTGATGTTTGGCTTTCATCTAAAATTGGCCACATAGGTACACAACTTTTTATTTGTTTTCATATAGAAGCTAATTGGGATATCATTGATTCTTTGCAAGGAAAAGCTTACAGTGCTAAAGACATGAAAAAAAAATGCCTTAACTTGTGGTAATAACCATATATGTCTGACAAAGTGTGTCATAAAATTATATAGCATTGATAAGAAATCACAAAAAGATCAAATTTAATTTCTTTTTTCTTTAATGAGTTTATTGAAAGAGATATATAAACATAGTTTTTCACTAACTAGAAAAGTTGGTATTTTAATAATGACTTTTTTAAATTAACTACCATATACTATTTAGGTACTTTTATAAATCATTTTTTGTTAGTTCACATAGCAAAACAATGAGATATTTTTATCTACAGAAAAAAAATCTACTTTGACTCAAAACTTCTGACTTCTGATTTTATTCTTAGAGTTTTGTCTCACTTTTGATAACCAAGTAAAATAATCCTTGAGGACCATTAACATCTTGCCCATGGTCTATCTCCAGTAAATAACAGTCAATTTGAAGCCAAAGTTCTCTGACTCACAGATAGAGCTAGACCATTTCTCAAAATGTGGTTCTTTTACCAGTGGCATCAACCTCATTTGGGGATTTTTTAGAAATGCAAATTTCTTCTGCCCCTTGGAGGAGGGCCACCTCAGCAGTCTGTGGTCAAACAAGCCCTTCAGGCTCACTGGTGATTCTGAAATGCATTAACCTTGGATAACCACTGAACTGTTATATGTGGGTTTTAATGAGATTCCTGCATATGTATAATCAATATGCACATTTTGATAAAAATACTAATATTTATATATTGATATTTACATATCAATTTTTATTAAAATTTGCATATTGGTTATAGTTTTCTGAATCTTGTTAAAATTGATTTCTTAGGCTCACACCCTGAGATTCTGATTATGGATCTGAATACAGGCCTGGGTGGGGCACACAAATTTGAGTGCCTAATATTCCAAAGGATACCTACTGATGCTCTTGGTTACAGAACAACATATTGGATGGAGCTACTAAATACTATGTCCCAGCTCTAAGTTTTAACATACCTGATCAAGCTAAAGAAATGGTTAGATTAAAAATATATGAATAAGACCAACATTTTCAGGGAGGAAAATTTCAATTTAAAAAATCAAAAGTGATATGAAAGACAGCTGCTAAGTGTGGTAGAACACTACTCACAATTGCCCAAGACAGATACTTCCAGACACTAGAGGGTTTTAGAGCAACAATTCAGCTTTATAAAATCTGACACAGAAGCTTTCTTTGTGAGGCATGGGTTCACAATTTACCTTCCAGGAAGCCCTTTACTACAGGAACCATTTCCATGATCTCTCCTAAATCACTAGTCACTGCATTTCTGCAGTGACAGCCTTTCTTGACTTCTTTCTTTGACTCAAACTTCAGACTTGTGTTTGAAATACTCCCACAGGTGCACTAATTATTTTTCTTTATAGGCTTAAAAAAAGCTGCTTAATATTCACAACAAAATTGAGGAGATAGCAGATATTTGCCATAAAGTTCCAGCTCCCCACATTTATAGCCACTCCCATTATCAACATCCCCCACCAGAACTGTACATTTGGTTCAACTGATGGAGCACTTACAGACACACGATAGTGACCAAACATCCATAATTACATAATGGTTTGTTTTTGGTGCTGTACATTCCATGGGTTTTGGACAAATATAGAATGTCATGTATCCTTCTTCATGATAATGTACAGAGTGTTTTCACTGTCCTACAAATTCTCTTACTCCATTTATTTACCCTTCTTCCCTTCCTTTCTTGCTAGTTATTATTAATAACCTAACAAAACAGTTCTTGAGTTATTACTGACTATTGAAGGAATGAAATATATTACTTCTTGTCCTGATTTAACTCTGGGTGTTGTTGATGCCAATTCCTTGAACATGGATTTTTCTTTGTCATCATTAAATCAGTTTTATTGTTCTTTTTAGACTTTTGTCAGGTTTTTTAATTCAAATCACTTTTAATTCAATTTCCTCATTCTCCTCTGTATAGCTCATATGATCTGCCACGACACAATGGTACAATACATTAAACCACAGGTAGTCAACTGATTCTGTTAAATATTTATTCTCATAAACATGATTGCATTCATTCATTCAACATGTGTGAGATATTCAGTGTGAGTTCCTATTTCTGCCCCCTATGAGTTGTGAGTATATTTAGAAAAACTTTGATGGCCATTGCCTAAAACTGAACTCAAGCAAAACTACAGTAGTTAAGAGCATCGTGGGTTTAAACAGACTGCTTCCCTCAGTCACTGTATTTCACCTCGCATGGTTTGCTTAGCTTCTTCATTTTCATCTGGAAGTGGTTCCAATTATATCTTAGTACTACAGTAGAAACATTTAATGAGAAAATGTATGTAATGTTTAACAGATATTATTAACCAGAAATATAGTAACTGCTAAACAACTAGTTGTTATTCGAAAATTTCCTTTTTTTTAAGATTTTATTTATTTATTTTTAGAGAGGGAAGAGAGGGAGAAAGAGAGAGAGAAACATCAATGTGCGATTGCTGGGGGCTGTGGCCTGCAACCCAGGCATGTGCTCCAACTGGGAACCGAACCTGTGATGCTTTGGTTTGCAGCCTGCGTTCAATACACCAAGCTATGCCAGCCAGGGCAATAATTTCTTTTTTAACTATTAAATTCAAATTCCATGTTCTTACCACTGTCTCTCTACTCCTCATGCCAGGCACTGAGTGAGAGCCTGTTCTCGGCCCACCTCCTAAGGGTCACTTACACTCCATCTGGTGTTCATAAACTTAAAAGAAAACCTAGGGTGATTAATGCATGGGATAGATTAGATACTATGGAATTATAAGGATGTGGCACCTGAATTGGTATTTTTTTCCCTTTTTTCTTCCTTTTTGTTAAAATTAGCCAACTTTTTCCCATTACATTTTATATCCTATAACATGACTAGCTATTTGAACTATAATTTTTTTTTGTAAAGTCAGCCCTCCAGTGTCATTCTAAGAAAAGAGCACAGTAGCACTACCTAGTAAACAAAGTCATCATAATTTTCTATCACCTTTTATTGTCTGACTAAAATGCTTTTAGAAACAGGTATCTTTAAAAAATTGAAAGCAATCAAGTTGTTTAATTTAAAATAATTTCTACTCCAGAGGAATTAAACTTCATCCTAACACAAAATTATAAAACAATCAATTGCATTTTCTTTCTTTCCTCAATATATATTAATGCTTAATGTATTTGCATTACAACTTTTATTTTCTCAAAGGCAGGTCAAGTGAACCCAACAATCAAATTATATGTTGTAAACCTATATGGACCAACTCATACTTTGGAACTCATGCCACCTGACAGCTTTAAATCAAGGTATGCGATTTCAGTTTCACTTTTACCAGGGAATATATAGTTTAACACCATTATCATTTTGTTTCAATTTGGAGAGCAATGTGATCACCTCAACAAATCCACTTGAAACTAGTCTGAGGTTGCCTCCATTAGTGCAGGAATGAAGTCATTCTGAGTTTCTGTTCCCAGAAAGCATTTACAATTTCAAGGTGATTAGCAGTACCTACCACAAAATGACTAAATATGTTGATACTGAGGGTTAGGCCTTTTGCAGGATATGTGACAGAGAGAGGGGAACAAAGGATACTTTTCTACTGATTTTGCTTCCTGAAAACACCCCTTCCATTTTTTTAATTGTACTATAAAATTTGTGCAGTTTTTTCAACTTTTCCCCCACAGCTTATCAATGATTCTCTAGCATTCATTTCTAAGCAGAAACATTTAATGAGATTTTGTTTTTCAATATCCAACATAAAAGCCTTCTTATTTCTTATCTAAGAAATTTTAAGTGGAGGGAAAAAAGAAACACATTTTATATGTCAGAAGCATAATTTTAATATTAGCAAAATCTCCAGTAATGAACAACTGATCAAATAGCCATGTGCATTTTGAAATCTAGAGTGGTCTCAAACTTCAATGGTGATTCTTTGAAACATGCAGGTCTTTGAAAATTTAAAGCAACCCTATAAATGGGATATGATAGGCAGCTGCTATATAGGAAAATGGTTTCACACTATATTGAATGCTGTGGGGCTCAGCTCAAAGTTTATTTTGATGATATCAACAAACATAGCAGAGCAACTGATGCAAAACGAAATTGCACTCAAATGTCGCATTGATATATTTGGAAAAATTTCATCACAGTTGGGGATTTTCACAGAGAGTACAACCTGCTGTGTGGAAAATTTTCCCACTTGAAGGGTAATAAAAATTTATGGAATGTTTACACTGGAAAGTTTCTCATTAACTACCTAATATAATCTGCTCCTTTTATTAGTGGAAAAGATAAGATCCACAGATAAAAAAATGTTCAGATAGACCCTCAGGATTATTTAGTTTTTAGCTGAGTTAGAAAATGACGTAAAGCCTGCTTCATAAAGTTACAGAACACTGCATCTAGGTTGTAATGGGGACCTTAAAGACCATCTGAATCGACATAAACAATGCAGTAGGGTTGACCTAATAAGATAAAAGCTACTTCTGCGCTCAGTCTACCAGATGTGAAAGATTTAGATGCAAATGAAACAATTAGAAAAATTAATGATGTTTTGTGTGATTCTTAACTCTTATTTTTGTCTCTGATTTGTTTGATACTCTGAATTAACAGAAAAGAATAGTAGACTAGATTATTTGAGGCACATCACTACCACCATCTCATTATGTCTGTCACCTTGGGCAGTTTACTCTCTCTCTGGGTCTAACTACCCTAATCTTGAAAGGATAGTTTATAATTTTCATTATTTTTAAGTTTTTTAAATGGAGGTCAATTTTATTTTTTAAAATATTTTAAATTTATTTTTAGAGAGAGGAGAAAGGAAAGAGAAAGAGAGTGAGAGAAACATCAATGTGTGATTGCCTCTCATGTGCCCCTCACTGGGGACCTGGCCTGCAACCCAGGCATGTGCCCTGATTGGGAATCAAACTGGTGATGCTATGGTTTGCAGGCCAGTGTTCAATTCACTGAGCTGCACCAGCCAGGGTGGAGGTCAATTTTAAAATATCCACATTCCTCTTTAATAAGACATAGTGATTCCTCACCTTGATTTGTTACCTGAAAATGTTTCTAATGAGTTCACTAGGCTACAGCAGAGTATCATCAAACACAAAATTTTCTAAAAAATGAAACAAAACAATTATCCCATATTGGAGTATTAGTTAAGTGTACATATCTTTGATATTTGAAGTACAATATGATAAAATTAGTCACCAACTGCAAAGAGATATCACACATCTTAGTTGTTGGAAGTCCAAAACACAGAATAATGATGCATGCCCACCTGCCTGCAGTGAGCGTGTAACGCTGTGGATGGTTAGTCAACACGCGAGAAAAACATACACAGAGACAACAAAGTCCTGTGGGGAAGTAGGAACAAAATGGCCACTTTCTCTGGTGGGGAGGGTGCCGCTTGGCCACCCTCTCTCCCAGAGGGCACCATGGTCACTCCCTCTTGTGGGGAGCACGTTGTTCCCCCTCCAGAGAGGCTTTTTATTGGTTTCATTTGCATAAGAATTCAAGTAAAGCTCATTACTCATTGCTAGGAAGTAAGGATCAAACAACAGATAACAAGGAAGTCTGAGGGCCTGTTTTGTGTCAGGATCAAAGAGCTCTAAAACTTGAAAGAACAAACTTACTTCTTCCTTGGTCCCTTATCATTCAACTGAGAGCATTCTAAACAAAGCAGGTTTCACAGGATTTTACACATTCTTTCTTAGGCCTGATCACCCAGGGAACCTGCCCTTTTCAGCACAGAGCTGCACCACCCTGTCATTGTTTCAGGCTTAGGTGGAGCAAGGGAAGTAAGGCAACCAAGAGATAAGGAGATTTTCTCCCAGAGATGAGGACTCAGGCTATGTTACAGCTGAGGAGCCAGTGTCCATCACCCCTTTTTGCTGTAGCCCCCAAAGTCCTTTCTGGGGGGCCTCCCACCTGATGGTGCCTGTCTTAGGTCATTCCCCCCTTGGAGAATCTTACCCATCATCGGCTAACCAACCAAACATTGGGGTTCAGTTATGAATGAAGCAGCAGAAGCAGCACTCCTGCCAGGGAGATAAGCTTTTGTCTCCTTGCTGGTTTACGGTCCAAGGTCACTCCCTCGCCTTAGCCTTGGCGGGGGTTACAGCTTCTGATACCAGGCAGGACAGTTCCCAATAGAATAATATACTGTATCCTACTGACAGGGAGTGAAATTCCTGTGAAGAAAAAGTACTTAAATGTAATTAAGATATATTGGTTTAGCAGTGATGTTGGTCTACAATTTAGAGAGAGTCATGTAATATCTATACAATGTACATTACAGTTTTGCTTTTTATGCCTCTTGGTCTTATGTGAGTGCCAACTGTGCCATTGGAGATGCACCAAAGTGTGTGATTTACTCTTTTGTTTCCACAAATCAAGATCAAAATTTACTTCAAAACTGTTTTTTTTCAAATGTTTTCCATGCTTCAGTTTTACAGAAATGTATTTTTTTACTCAGTTGTTTTTGGAGAAAAGAAAAAAGTAATTACTGAAATTTATGTCATCTGCATTTAGCCACTGTGAGGCCAGTTATTACTTAATGGACCCACATATACAGAAACAGAGAGAGAGAGAGAGAGAGAGAGAGATCCATGGTGTGAATAAAAGAAAGCTGCATTCATCTTGATGCACATCAGATGGAATCTAAACTCTTACTTTCTTGAATTTGTTTTAGGAGTACCAATATCTCTAATATTCAATACTTAGTATTCTAAGTTTCCATAGAGGAAATTTCATAGAGGTGTTCTAACAAATTCCATAGAGGAATTTGTCTGAAAATTATTATTCCCTCCCTTATTATGTACTTGAGATCTAACAGAACATATCTTTTTTTTATAATTTATTGATCAGTGTCCTAAAAATTAAAAAAGGCAGCACACTCAAGGGATAATAAAGTGTAGGTAATTAAAGGACTACTAACAAAGATATGGCTCTGGCTGGTGTGTCTCAGTGGACTGAGTACCAGACTGTGAACCAAAGAGTCACCAGTTTGATTCCCAGTCAGGGCACATGCCTGGGTTGCCGGCCAGGTCCTCAGTCGGGGGCATGTGAGGGGCAACCATACATTGATGTTTCTCTCCTTTTCTTTCTCTCTTCCTTCCCCTCTCTCTAAAAATAAATAAATACAGTCTTAACCCTCCCAAAAAATAAAGATATGGCTAGGATTAAAGAGAAACTCACAAAGGACAGGAAAACATCGAATCTGTAAAAGCAGAAAGTTATTACTGTCTCAGGATTGCAGGAATAAGGAGCAGACTCACAAGAACACACAGTGACCTTTCTGAATCCATGGGAGAAGTGTTCTTTCTCTGTTTCTATTTCTTCTTCTCTTGTCTCTCTGTCTTCCTCTGTCTCAGTCTGTCTCTATCGTTGTGTGTGTGTGTATAGAAACAGAGAAATTGAATTGTATGTATATATACACATACATCTATGATTTAGCTAGGTAATACTTGTCCTTCTCCTGAAAACCTGCCATATTTTTTTTCTTTAAAAAAAATCATTTATTTGTATTTAGAGAAAGTGAGAGAGACCTCAGTTTGTTGTTCCATTTATTTATGTATTTATTGTTGGCTTCTTATATGTGCCCTGGCCAGAGATCAAACCCACAACCTTGGTATATTGGGATGATGCTCCAACCAACCCAGCTAGCTGGTCAGGGTCTGCCATATTTTTCTTATGTGCCTATGAGTCATAAAACTGATTATGTTTTAATTGTTTGCATTAGTGTCTGCTGGACATAAAATTTACTCATGGTAATATTTGCTTGCCTCTGTAACTTATTTCCTTTTACCTGTCTTCCTAATTTTCTTTACCCCATTATCCTTAAATTTTTCTAAGCTAACTCAAATTCTTTATGTTTTTGAAAATTTAAATACATTATTTTTGATACCAGTATATTAACAATATTCCCATATTTATTAGTGACTCTCATATTTATTAGTATTTCTCTAAATCCCAAGCAATACCAACTTATTTTATTAGTAATATACTTTCCCTATGCCCTATTAAGACTTCAAATGCCCACTCTTCTTTTTGGAGTTTGTACTGTATTCATAGTATAGCCACTAGTATCATTTGAGATGCTGCTCAAATTCACAATAAAAGAATACCTAAATAATTAATTCACCAAATAATAATTTATATGCTTATTTTTTGTATTACCTGAGCATCTACTGTATTTTTATTTTATCTTCACATGACCTATAAATGCCAACAAATAAGTGAACCATATTCTATTACTCATTCTAGTTATAAACATTTTCTGTTTTTTAACTTTTTTCACTAAAATTAAACTTCATGTATACCAATCTCTATAGCTTTTGTATTTCTAATAAAATCACCACGATGATAATAATAATAATTGAATATATATGTATCTATATAGAGAGGAAGATTAAGAAGCATGTAGAAAAATATTTTCTTATGACTTTAGCTACTTTATAAACTGTATCCCCTGACCTCTATCTACCCACAAAGAACAAGATTTGCTATTAATTTGAAGGTATTAGGTCATTTTTGTTTGATCTGTTGATCTTTTGGTTAGTTGAATTAATTAGTTATAACAACTAATGTTTACAATTATGACAGAAAAAAGTCCTTTTGCTAGTCTTATCATTGAATAGAACTTCCCTTTAACCAGATACTTACAGTCTAAAGAATGTAAAATAAATATAAATTTATTTGTATGGTTATAAAAAGAAATTAAAGGGATAAGTTTATCAGAGAAAGGCATAATTTATGTTTATAATTCCTTGCCCCACACTCCCATCATTTAAAAAAAATAGTGACTCAGCTAAAAACTTTTCATCAAATTCAGATCATGAATGCAACTTTTCTTCAATACTAATTCAATTCAGACTTTTATTTTTATTTGAATTATGGTCTGTGTTGATTCTTCAGAATGTAACATGGTAGGAACTAAGATAATGACCCTTCTCAAATGTTTTCAGACCCAGTGGAATTTAGACAATTAATCTCATCTGAAGAAGAAACATTTTGTAAATTTTTACACTATGAGTTCAGGGTATTGGAAGTACTTAGTATCTTTATTGGAATTTACAAGTATTAATTTAAAATAATTAAATTCCTGTGAAAATATTTTTATGATAATGAAAAATGCATATTTTTCTACAGAATGTTATTTGTCACTTTTCTTTTGGTGGGATAATTATTATTCTTTATGTTCAGAAACCTGCAGTCTGAACAGAGTAATGGCAGTGGTTTGTTTTTGGCTTCTGCTTACTCTGTGTCTTTGACATTATTTTACTTATTTGAATTTTTATTTTAGTCACCCAGCCTTTGTGAACCATTGTTCTCAGCCTGTATCATTGATGTGACAGTGTTACATTGCCCTGTCACTCTGGTCTTGATAGTACTGTGCTTTCTTTATTTCTTTTTTTATTGTAATTTTTATTTTCTTATTGTTGTTCAAGTACAGTTGTTTTCATTTCCCCCCCTCTCCAGCCATCCCCAACTCCCAACCTCAATCCGATTCCCCTTTGGTTTTGTCCATGTGTTCTTTATAAATGTTCCTGAAAACCCTTCGCTTTTATTCCCCCATTATCCTCTTTTACTTCCCTTCTGGTTACTTACTGTCAGTTTGTTCTTAATTTCAATGTCTCTGGTTATATTTTGCTTGCTTGTTTGTTTTGTTGATTAGGTTCCATTTATAGGTGAGATTGTATGGTATTTGTTTTTCACCTCCTGGCTTATTTCACTTAGCATAATTCTTTCCAGTTCCATCCACTCTGTCACAAAGGGTAGGAGCTCTTTCTTTCTTTCTGCTGTGTAGTATTCCATCATGTAAATGTACCATAGTTTTTTTGATCCATTCATTTACTTTCATTTGTGTATGTCTAGTCTACATTTCTTATTCTGACAAGGAATGTCTGTGCCTTCCTAGATAGTCTAATTAATAAATTTATCTATCTTCATGGAAGTGTCCTAAATGTCCCCTATTGCTCATAATACATAGTTATTAACAGAGGTCTTTGAAGAACAGTAGATATGAATTGGTCCTGATGCTATCACAATACACTTATGGACAAAGATACTGGATTATCTGGAAGAGAATGAGTTCAGTATAACTATATATGTAAAGATTATGTTATGAATAAAGAGCAGTGATTGGACAGGAAACCAGTGAAAAAAACGATGCAGCTTCTAACACACCTATCTGCTGGTGATGCAGAGGCCTCCATTCCACACACCCTTGTGAATAATTAGATCTCTCATGACAGACCACACCACTGATATAAGGTCTTTCTTGACTTGAGTGCAATCCCTGTGACCTGATTGTGTCTGTCTCTGTGGTTCAAAAAGACTAGATTCTCTAGGACTTCTCGGGTAATCCATAGCCATGGAGACTAGGAACAAGAAGGGAAAAAATAGTTATAAAGAAGGGACACCGCTGGCCACTGGTCACGGGGTACCTGATCTAATGTGTTCATAAAATAGAATTCCAGAGGACAGCCACATTTGCTGCAGGCAGGCCAAGGAGTATAACATTTCCAGGTAAAAGTGCTTTACTGATCCTTCATTCAGAGGGTGCCTGGATACTTAAGAGCAAACTGAATCATATGAATCATATGAGGTAGATATGAATCATAAAGGAATATGTACCTAGGATTTTGGTACAAAAGAAAGAAAGGACATAGAGTGTGATTTAGTTAGTAAATATATCTTTCCTCACTTTTTAAGTGTTAAGCTCTACTTTAACTTACATTTTAGACATTTCCAACACTTTATCATGAAATTTCAGTGGTTTGAAATTACCCCTGAAAGTATTCACAATTCAATTTTCCTGATAACCGTCATTCTTCAAATTATAAATAAGATATATACTAAGATATCTTGCATCAAATTAAATTTTGCTCATGAACATAGATATATTACACATGAAATAACAAAGTAATCACATTAATCAAAAATAAGTATTAGTGGCATGGCTATAATAATTTAAACTTAACACTTAAGTTAGTGCCCCTTATAAAAATCACTTATTTACCATATTTTCACTTGTTGAATTTTAATTGTTTTTCAAATATGAATTTTTTTAAAAAATCAAGACTTTTCATCATAGGTAAGAATCCCTGTAATGTGTCAATGTCTGGGAAGACATTATAAAAATATGGCCCTGTAACATTTTACTTGAGGGCCACTGTAAAAGGGAAACCATTCATGATTGATATTTAAATTCTGTGTTGTTATTTATTTTAAAATCTTTTATGTTCATTTATCTTACTTGCCACAAAAGATATTACTCACTTTCACTAATTGAGACAGATATCTGATTTGGTTTGAAAATATTTTGTATACCTCTTTTATTTATAGTTTCCATAAATATGACCTTGATTTTATAGTCCTTGGTCAGTTGTTTATAATAATTGTACTATTTTTACTTCAATTCAACCAATATGTATGCCAATAAATCAGAAATATGTATTGTCAGAATTTAGCATTTTCTTTCCTGATTGATTATAGTTACCACTATTATTTTATCCATGTTAAAACTTCTAGATAAACCTATTAAAGTTTAATATCTATATTTCCCCTTTTTTCACAGTGACAAATATAACAATGCATAAAAAGTAAATCAGTTTAAACAAAGTGCAGTGAAAATGAATAGGACATCATTCTCTGAAGAACTTCTTCATTAATGAAGAACATTAATTTGGCTACAGATTAACCCTAAACCAGTTGCATATTTGATTCAAAGTAATCTTACCTTATTAACTCTGTCTGGGGAACATGACACTATAATTTCCATGAATTTCCAGGCAGTTTTCAAATGGGACTCAGCTGGGTTGTGAAAGCTGCCAAATGTCTTAAAAAGATTGAAGAAAATATGGCAGGCTTCACTGTATGATAAGTTTTGCTTACCCTATTACCCTATATTAGCTGTGATGGGCTAACAGGTTTGCTAGAGAAAGTAGTAGCCAGTGATGTTAGAAATGTAAGATTCAAGTAGCTGAATGTCTAACACAGATGTGTACAAGAACAGGTGATTTGTCTCACAAGGTTTTTCTCCCACGGGTGATTTTTTTTGTAAGTCATATTAAAACTGAGTGGATGAACTTTAAGATAATACTTATGGAGGGCATTTTTCAAACCATTTCTTTTTTTAAGTATATTTTATTGATTATGCTGTTATAGTTGTCCCAACTATTTTCCCTTTTTCCTCCTCCTCCAGGTGCCCCCCTTCCCTCCAGTTATAACCCCACTTTAGTTTCTGTCCATGGTATGTGTGTGTAAGTTCTTTCAAGCCATTTCTAAAACATCTCGTCTATTCTGAAACTGGGCAAATTTGTTGGAAAATTGTGATTTTTTGTTATTAATTGATTGAATCAATGTTGATGATTGCATTTTGTTCTGTTTGGGTTGAGGTTTTGTGCTATGTTATGTAAATTTCCAAATATAAGAATATACAATGAAAGGCTTATAAACTATAAAGGAAAAAAATATAAACTCCCAATTTACAGCCAGCCTAAAGACATGATAGGCCACATAAATTAGTAAACCCTCTGGTCTAAATATTCAATAACCCTTCATCTCCTTTAGTTTGATTTCTTCTTTTTTTAAAACTGTTTTAAATAAATAAGAGTTTAAAAAATACTGTAATATGAATAAGGCTGGAAGTGGCCCTTTACCCACAACTGACAAACACCAAACCAAACCTTTCGTAGGTTTATAGCCTAAGTCCTCATGCATAAAGTGAAATAACATCAAGGCCATGCATAAAAAATAATTAAACCTATAATAAGTTTTACCTTTTAATTGATTATTGACTATATTTTAAAGAAATGAAGTAGAATATAAAAAGCTTAGAAAAATTATACTTACTTTGCATATATGTTATTATTAAGAAATAGAGGATAACAAATTCTTCATAAATATCTAGCAACTTGATTATTTTTACATCTTGATTAAATCCTTTCCAAGGATTTTCTTCTGGGAAATCATTCACTTTCAATTTTGTTCTTAAGTTTTCTGTGTATCTGTGGCTGCATTTATATGTATATGCATGTGTTTACATACATACATACACATACATGCATAAACATATATTTGCATTTATATAGTGACTACTTGAAAATGTGATGTGTATATATTCATAAATAGAAATTCTTTTGATGTGGCATTCTTATAGCCTAATAATATTCCATTTATTCTTGCAGTGTACATTATTGGTTCTTTACAAGTCTTCTGGCTCTAAATGTAAATTTTAATTTTGTTTCCAACTAGAGAATACTATATCACAATGGTTAAATGGGTAAGCAATACCAAGACGGTGGTCAGATGGTTAAACCGACCTCAGAACATCTCCATTCTCACAGTCTGTGAGACCACAACTGGTGCTTGCAGTAGAGTGAGTATAATTTACTTTCCTTATATGCTTAAAATGAAGTAATTTAGAGAGATATCAGAAAATCCTTTGTGCAAAGACTTCAATGTTTATCTTCAAATGGTAGTAGGAAGAGTCATTCTATTAGTATATACTTTAATCCATAAAGCTTCCAAAATGTGAAGTAAGAAATATAGATAATAAGCAGAAGAGAAAACACTAACTTTAAAAAAATAAATTGCTTGTATAGTTTACTAGGTTGTCTGAGCCATGTTAGTGTCATTCTCAACAATGGAATGTCCCTGTATATTTTAATTTTGATTAAGTTGAGAATATAGACTGTTCCTTTCCTGTTTTCCTTAAACACATTCCAAAAATTCAAGTTTTTATAGTTTAGATTAGTCTTTTTAAAGAACACAGAGTGTCACTGTCCTTAAATTAAATAAAAGGAGTAAAAAAATGGTTTTGGAACCACTGCACTTTGAAATTAGGTTGTAATTATATTTCTGTAATCAGTTTTCATAAACTGCAATAAATTCTATATGTATCATTTTAAGGTTCCTAGTAGAAGAAATACTGTAATCACTTCAAATTATTATGGTATATTCTTGGTACTAGGTAAAGGATTCTCAAATATTTAATAACACACATTTCAAATTTCTGATTTTGGAGAAGATGGAGCAAATGTTATCAGACTAACATCTCTGCTATCATGAATTCTAAAATTACAAAAGATATTAAAAACTTATTTTCAGATGTGGGACATCAGAACAATTAGGAAATTAATTGTGGAATAGTGTAAATACACAAGATGGGCCCCTGTATAACTTCTTATTGTGACATTTTTGAGATCACAATGCAAGGAGATGTTACCTAAGAAAGACACAGTGGTATCACTACTTCAAGGAGGCAGGATGAATCAGAGTTTTAGACTTTTTGTGGCTGAAATTTGCAAGACAGGTAATGCAGAATTTGGAGCTTTAAAAAGAAAAAATCCAGTTATCCAGTTATCTGTGAAGGATCGCTGAGGTCTTTAGCTGATTAGCTGTGTAAGTACAAGACATACCTTAGAGAGAGAATCAGAGAGAGAAATTGCAGGTTGCACAATGCTTGGAAACTTTGGAGTTCTGAAGAGCAAAAATAGAGAAAGCTCTCACTAAAAACCCAGTTCATTCAACTCAGGGCCCACAAAGAAAATGCATTAGGAATAGGGCTGTTTTAGATGACTTTTCATAAACTTTTAAGTCAAACCCTGAAGGGATCAAACTTATCTGCCCATAAATTAGCTGTCTGACAGAAAAATGTTTACTCTTTAAAAAGAACATTAAAATATTTGCAAAACATATAACTGATAAGGTGTCAGTATCTAAAATATTTTTAAAAACTCATATAACTCAATAGAAAAAGAAATAATCACATTTAAAAGTGAGCAAAGAATCTGAATAAACAGTTTTCCAAGAGATAATAATCAAATAGCCAATAAGTATATGAAAAGGTACTCAACATCATTAATAATTAAGCAAATGCAAATCAAAACCACAATGACATATCACCGTACATGTCTTAAAATGGCTATTATCAAAAAGACAAGAAGTAACAAATGCTGTCAAGGAAGTAGATAACAGGAATCCCTTGTGGACTGTGGTGGGAGTGTATGCTACTACAGACATTGGGGGAAACAGTATGGCACATACTTAAAAAATAAAGAAAAAAATAGAACTTCCATGAGATTCAACAATTCAACCTCTAGTAATAGAGAGGAAACAAAATCACTATCAGAAAAGATATTTATAGTCTCATGTTTATTGCAATGTTATTTACATTAGCCAAGACATGGAAAAATAATCAAATTTATAATAATGGATGAATAGATTTTTTAAAGTTACACATACACACAATGTAACACTATTCTGCATAAAAAAAGGAAATCCTAATATTTGTGACAATATGGGTGGACCTGTATGCTAAGAGAAATAAGTCAGATAGGGAAAGACAGATACTATATGATCTCACTTATTTGTGGAATCTAAAAAAAAACCCCACCATATTTATAGAAACAGAGATTAGATTTGTGTTTCCTGGAAGTGGGTGGGTGGGGCTAGGGGGACTCGGGGTAATTGGATAAAGCTGATTAAAAAGGTACAAACTTCCAGTTACAAGATAAATAAATTCTGGGCATGTAATATCAATATGATGGCTATAGTTATCAGTACTGTATAATAAATTTGAAAGTTTCTATGAAGATAAATCTTAAGTCCTCATCACAAGGGAAAATATTCCTTGTGAGGTGATGGATGTTAACTAAACTTCTGGTAGTAATCATTTCATAGTATACACATATATCAAACCATTATGTTATATACCCTAAATTATACAATACTATATGTCATGTATACCTAAATAAAACTGGGGACAAAAGAATAATTTGAGTTCTACACTCTAGAGCAGGGGTATCAAACTCATTTTCATGGGGGGCCACATCAGCCTCATGGTTGCCTTCAGAGGGCCGAATGTAACTTTAGGACGGTATAAATGTAACTACTCCTTAACAGTTAAGCAAGAGTTCGGCACTGCCCCTGGGTAGAAACAAGGTCCCTGGCCGGATAAAACAAGGTGTAGGCAGCCCACCGGCCTTGTGTTTGCCACCTGTGCTCTAAAGGGTAGAGAAAAAAGCTAACTTTTCAATTAACTTTTTGAGGGTAGTAGCATGATCCTGTTACCAAAGACAGGATTATGCTACTCTTATAAACAAGGACATTACAAGAGAGAATATTTTTGACTGATACCTCTCACGAACACACATACATTTAAAAATCCTTAAACATATTAATATGTCATCCCTGGCAATATAGAAAATAGCAGTCATGACTAAATGGGGTTTATCCTGTGAGTTTCAGAATGATATTAAAAATCAATCAATATCTCATATTTAACAGAAAAATAATATTTCATAAGATTTAAAAACAATTGATAAAATGCAATGCTTATTCATAGTTTGCAACATGAGTGAATATAAATTAGTATCCCCAATCTGATAAAAGTACCCTAAATACCCAAATAAAGACCATATTCAATGTTGAAACACTTTTCTTATTCACCTTAAGATTCTCAATAAGCTAAGAATATAAATTCTATTATACAAACTTATTATAGCTCTAATCATAGCAACTTGGCAAGGAATAAATATAATGATTGTTAAGGAAGAAGTGAAAATGTCTGATTGTTAAGGAAGAAGTAAAAGTGTCTTTATTTGAACATGGCATTATTGTATAAATAAAGTGTAAGAAATCTACAAAAACAGGCCAAAATTCCTACATCAAAGAACTAACTTCATTTGTTTGTTCCATTTGATAATTTTGATTATTTTACTATTAAGAATGTATAAATATGTAAAATACTATAATTTTCTTAAGAAAGTATTACTGAATTACTTATGGGTAAATAGATCTAGTGTCTCAAAATTTGTGTAGAAATTTTTTAGGATAAAAGGATATTTCTAACCTTTAATCGCTTTTAAAGATTTATACTTCCATCTTCCTCTCAAATGGTTAGAAACTGTGTATATAAGATATAATAATAAAACACAATATAAATGAGAACTATGTATAAAGGATATGTAGATACTTCTTGAAATGGTCTTTAACTTCTCTGTAACTTTGTACTTATTTCCAACTAAATAATTAAGAAATGAAAATATATTTTATATACTTGTAATATTATGATGGAAAATAAAAATACCATTAAAATAAATAGAAACTTAATGCTACATTCTTGAATTGAAAGTCTTAGTGTTGCAGATTTCAGTTCTACTCAAATTGAACTGTACTTTTAATATAGTACTGATTAAAAGCAAAATTTTTTGAAGAAAAGGACAGGCTGATACTAACATGTATATGGACAAGGTCAGGTACCTTCAGTGTGGCATGACTTTGTGTGGTAAACATCCAATGCAATATTTAGTTGATTTATTATAGAATTATACATAAGAAACCTATGTAATTAACCAATGTCATCCAATAAATTTAATTAAAAATTTAAAAAGAGCACATGGAAATGCAAAAAACCTGATGAGCCAAAACAATCTTGTGGAAAAGAAAATGTTGGAGGAATTGCACTACCTGATTTGAAGAATAACTAGAAAGCCCCAGAAACTGAAAGAATGTAGCAGATACATAAGGACACACAAATATATCAAATGAACAGAACATAATTTCCAGAAAGAGATTCATATTTGTATGATCGATTGATTTTCAACACTGGTGCCAAAACAATTCAGTATGGGAAAATGGTGCTGGAAAAATCAATAACCAAATGGAAAAAAACAAAAAAAAACAAAAAACAAAGCCTGTTTGACATTTATCTCATACCATATTTTACAATTAATTTAAGAGAAATCCCAGCCTTATCTAAAACTTATATTGTCAATCTTCTAGATGAAAATATGGGATATTTTTACTATGTTAGATAGGCAAAAATCATTAAGTAAAAAAAATACAATAGACATCATCTAAATTAAAAACTTTTCATTAAGGTACTATTAAGAAATTATAGAACTAATCACAAATTGAGAGAAAATGATTTGCAACATATGTATCTGACAAAGTTATATAGAGAGTGGGGCAAATCTTATGTATATATGTACACACACATATACACACATACATATATACCACATAATTTAATTTCTATATATTTGCATGAGAAATAAAATCATCTGTCTACCAAAGGATTTACAAAAAAAAGGAACTCTTTAGAGAAACTATATTGACAATAGCTAAACACTTGAAACTATATAATTGTTTGTTAACAAGGAATGGATAAACAAAATGAGAGAAACAAGTGAATAAACAAAATATCTACAGAGTGGATTGTACTCAGCAGTCTAAGAAGAAACCGAAACAGAATAGTGATACACTCAACAATATGAATGGATCTCAAAAACATGTAGTGTGAAATAAGCCCCACATAAATCAGCACATAATACATTATTTCAATTTTATGAATTTCTAAAACAGGAAAAATATGAAGAATAGTTCAGAAGGGTGGTTGCCTTTTTGGAAACTATGGGAAGAGGCATGAGGGAATGAGTGAGGAAATATAAAGGTCTTAATCTTCATGGCATGTAAATAAGTTTGTCAAAATTCATCTCATACATTGCCGATCTGTACATTCACTATATACAATATATACTGCAATACTTCTAAAACATCATTTTAATGGCCTATAACACAGAGAAATGAAGAGAAAGAGATTGCTCTAATTAAAATGATGAGGGTATGTGTGGAAATGAGGTACGTGAATCAGCTATTCACTATTTGGATTGATCAGTGCTCTTCAAATTTAGCTTGTATTTATTAGAAAATTTATTTCAATCATCCTTTTTTACCTTGATAGCTTAGAGTGATTAGGATTTAACCATTCATTTGTTAAAGTGTTCTGGAGGCTTTCTCATGTAGCTGATTAATAAGTCATTTAAAAATTGGAATGCGGGGGCCAGGAAGTGGAAAGTATGCTGGAAGCAGAACTGCAGGCATGGGGGTGGCAGGAGCTGCAGTCAAGACAAAGAGGATGATAATGCCAGTTATATGTGAATTTTTTAATGAAACCTCAAACCAAGTGAGAAGAAACCTTCAAGGAATGGCTACTGACATTTAATATAGCAACACTTCTGTCAAGATGGCAGCATAGGTTAATGCAGTATTCACATGCTCCTACAACCATGTCAAAAAAAAGTCTACCTGGCTGGCGTAGCTCAGTGGATTGAGCGCGGGCTGGGAACCAAAGTGTCCCAGGTTCGATTCCCAGCCAGGGTACATTCCTGGGTTGCAGGCCAAAACCCCCAGCAACCGCACATTGATGTCTCTCTCTCTCTCTCTCTATCTCCCTCCCTTCCCTCTCTAAAAATAAACAACAACAACAACAAAAAAGTCTAAACTACAGACACATATGGGGAGGATCTGAATGGTCTGGTATTAAGAAGAGAACTGGTGAGGACAGAGTTCTCCCTGACAAAAGTGCTGGCAGATCCCATTTTTCCTATTCTGAGCTGTCCCCTTACAGTGAGTGGGCCCCCTATATGAATCTCCACCAGCCTGACTCACACTGGTTTGCTTACCCTGGTGATTGCCTGAGACACTGCCCCACCCAACATGCAGGGCTACCCAAGCTGTTTCCAGTGTCTTTTCCATATAAAGGATTCATCTTGTCTCATGCTTTAGGCTTTCTTAAAATCTCTCAAATAAGCAGCATCTGTCCTCTTCATTCCCTGTACCTCTCACTAAGTGGCCCCAGGCCCAGCACTAGGGGTAGCTGGACCTGGTTCAGAAGTTGGCCTCTCCTGGGCAACTGAAAGCCTAGCACAAAGAGAAGCTATCTGCATATCACTTTGTAGCTCATGGTAGGTAGCACCAAGCAGAACCCAGGTTGTGGCTGACCTTTGTATGCACTTCCCAGGAGGTCCCCAGCCCAGTGCAACAAGTGGACAGCTTCAAAACATGCTGGAACACAATTTGACCATCTCTATATGGGACACACTCAAGGAACAAACACCAGACAAAGCACCATTGTCTGCTGCCAAATAGTAGGTGCCAGAGCCCCATTGGAGTATGTCCTGTTCTGTGGGGTGGGCCCTGGCACAGCTGATCTTCCATGATGATCACAACCAGTCTTTGTAGCTGATTGGTTGGGGATAAATCTCTTCCACTGATGTGCTAACAACAATCCAAGCTCAACTACAACAAAAATGTGTATAAAGCCCACATGGATATGGGTGTTACACCTGGAAGGCCCACCTCAGTTGAACAGGGATGCTGTGTTACTAGATCCTACAGGATACCTGTTACGTAAGGCCATTGTACCAAGCCTTGGAGATGTAGCAGCTCCACCTAATAAAGAAAAACAAACACAGGGAGGCAGACAAAATCAGGAGAAAGAAACATGTCCCAAATGAAAGAACACAAAACTCCAGAAAAATGGAGACAAGCAATCTACTAGATCCAGAGTTCAAAACAGTAGTTATAAGAGTGCCCAATGAACTCAGGGAAAGAGCAGATAAACAAAATGGGAACTTCAATAAAAAATAAGAAACAGAAAAGTGAAACTAAAAAACATAAAAAAAAAGAACTAGTCAGAAATGAAGAACACATTAACTGAAATGAAGAATATATTACATAAATGAAGCAGAGGATCAAACTTGAGATTTGGAAGATAAAGAAGCAGAACACACCTAAGCAGAAAAGCAAAATGAAAAAGAATCCAAAAACATGAGAATACTGTTAGGAGCTTCTTTGATATCATTTGCATCATGGGAGTGCTGGAAGGAAAAGTGAGAAAGCAATGAATTGAAAACACATGTGAAAAAATAATAACAGAAAACTTCCTTAAACTGGTGAAGGAAATAGTCATACAAGTCTAGGAAGCACAGAGAGTCCCAAACAAGATGAGCCCAAAGAGGCCACACTGATATGCATCATAATTAAAATTCCAAAGGTTAAAGACAAAGAGAGATTCCTGAAAGCAGCAAAAGAAAAGCAGTTAAGTGCAAGGGAGTGCCCATAAAAAAGTCTGCTGATTTTTTTTTAAATGGAGACAACTGTACTAGTATAACAATAAAAAATAAAGAAAGAAAGAAGTCAAATAAAAACATATATATGTACTATAAAAAAAAAGACAGAGAGTCTGCTAATTTCTCAAAAGAAATATTTCAGGCCAGAAGGGATTGTCAAGAAATATTCAAAGTGATGTAAAGCAAGGACCTACAACCAAGGTTATTCTACTCAGCATGCTATCTATCATTTAGAATTAAAGGACGTATCATTTAGAATTAAAAGAGCTTCCCAGACAAGTAATAACTAAAGGAGTTCACCACTAAACCAATATTACATGAAATGTTAAAGGGTCTTTTTTAAGAAGAAAAAGAAAAAATATGTAAAATAAAATGACAACAAATACATATCTATCAACGATTGAATCTAAAGTACAAAGTAAATGAAAAAGCAGAACACAAAAACACACTCATAAATATAGGAAGCATTATGACAATTGCCAAATGAGAGGGTTTTGGAGGATGGGCAAAAAAAGTCAAGAAATTAAGAAGTACAAATTCGATGTTGCAGAATAGTTACGAGGATGTAAAATACAGCATAGGGAATATGTAAGGTGTCAGATGGGTGTGAGATTAGCCAAGATGATCAATTAGTAAATTATATAATTTCTAATAACTGGGCATCTGATGACATCTGAAACTAATATAATATTGTATGTCATCTTTAATTTAAAAGTAAAATAAAGTACAAAAAAGAGAATTTTTGAGAGCAAGAAAAACT
Organism: Phyllostomus hastatus; assembly: GCF_019186645.2. Lineage (NCBI taxonomy): Eukaryota > Metazoa > Chordata > Mammalia > Chiroptera > Phyllostomidae > Phyllostomus > Phyllostomus hastatus. Next base: position 6,574,436 of record NW_025334038.1, on the reverse strand, counting down.
GAGCATAGTTTGGATAACAGGCTATATTATTAGATATTTGTTAATTTTGATAAATGTGATAAATGTAATTTATCACATTTTAAAGATACATATTAGAAATATTTAAAGATACATATTAGAAATATATGGCAATAAATTTACAGGTAAAATAATATATATGAGTCTTGCTCTTAGGTAGTTCATTGATAAAGTGTTCTAGAGTCAACGAAATAAAAAATGGTGGATTTTTGATAATTTTTGAAGCTAGGTGATGGGCCCATGGGAGATTATTATGGTTGTCATTATTTTTGTATATGTTTTAAATTTTTAAAAGATAAAATAATTACAAAATAAGGTAAAAATAAATTTAAAACATTGGAATTCACTTTTTCTAGAACTTGCATATCATCTCTTCTATAGAAGGAAAATCTATACAGGTAACTGCAAAGATATATTAAAATGCTTCAATAAAAATAAACATAGGAAACCTGTCATATTATTGATTTGATACCTTATTGGTATTCAATTAAATTTAAATCCCTTTATGGAATTAAAATATTTTCCTTTGCATTATAAATGAAATAAGACAAGTATTTATATGTGAAATTTTGGAATCTCATGAATTCTAATAAAACAGTAATAATAATGAGCAATGGAAATTGACATGTTTTGTGTCTCTGTTTTACAAATAGAAAAAAATGGACAGGGAGAAATGCTTTGAGTTGAAACTTTATGAATGAAATTTTTCTTCAGAATATTTTTCCAGAAAACTGTAAGATGTTTCCTAAATTATTACATATAAACAGTGTTACTGAAGTTTTTATCTACACGTATTTAACTCAAGATTAAATTAGGCTAATTTTGCTTTTTGAAATATATTTTGGTTTTGGTCTTTTCAAGATTATTTTAAAAGAATTTAACATTTTGTCATTTCAAATGCTAATGACTATGTTGGAGTGGATTGAATGTTGAAACAATGTCCACCTTTTAATTTTATTCCAAGCTGTTAGCCCAGTTCTTTTGAAGGACTTAATAATTTTCTTTTCCTGTTGATATGTAGAAGTGAAAAGAGACATTGTCTAGTGATTAAAAACAGTTTGAGGTAAGAAAACAGAACTGGAAAATGATCTTTTATCCTGGTGATATACTACTGGGAATTCTGAATAGTTCACACACAAAAAAAAGACTTTATAATTAAATTGTTATTTAATCCCAATTTTATAATCATTCATTTTGTTTAAATCAACAATTGCAATGGCATCTCTGGTGGTATTTCACCAGTTGAGGAAAGGGGAAAATACTGGAGAATAACACTGTAACAATTGTTAAATTGATGTGTGTTTATTTTGGCCTTTAGATGCTTCATGAAGTCAATTGTTTTGTTTCAGAAATATGAGATGACATCAGATACATGGCTCTCCAAACAGGTATAGTATAGGTTGTTTCTTTATTTCACATTTTGGCCACTGTGTTCATCCTTTTCACCCATTTGTTATGTGATAACTTTCAAAAGTTATTTTAGTAATATGAAAGCATTTGCATGTTTTTTTGAGATCAAAAACGATTTACTTTATTTTTTCCCCATTTTCCCCATTTTTATTGTTGTTCTATTGCAGTTGTCTCACTATTCCCCCACTGCTCTCCCCTGCCCCACCCACCCCCTGCTCCCACAGTCAATCTCCACCCTATTGTCCATGACCATGGGTCATTTGTACCTGTTCCTTTGCATGTTTAACTGAGTCTTCTCTATGAAAATATTTATGACTTGCCCTTTCTATGACATCTTTATGAACAAATTGCTTCTGTTTTTTATAGAATATAGTTCACAGAATAACAATGTTCCATTTTCAGTGTGATTCATTGTAAATAAATGTTTGTGCAGATGACAGAGAAAAAGTTGCAATCCATTAAAACTAGAAATAATCAACATTCTTTAGATTGTCCAATAAATTATTGTTGTAAAGATTATTCAGATGAACACTTCCTTTGCTAGGTACATCCTAGATCCCAGTGTCAGTGCTAGCCATGTGACACAATGAGTATGGAATCCAAATGATCACAATGGAAAACAACCAAATGTCTCTACAACATGGTCTCATACTGGACATTTCCGAAGAAAACACAAGTAGATTATTCATATATGCTTGTACAAATTTTATTAATAACTCCACTACTTTTTGTGAAGACAAGTGTTTGATTTGTTTTGGTTTTGATTTTTTTCTTTGCAGTCATCTTTTATATTTTTTCCCTACTTATCATACATATCTATGGTTTCACTGACCACAAATATACTGAGACCTCCGAATGTATAGCCTCAGGCATCTCACTTCTCTGACTTTTAAAACATCCATATTCATTCTTGGCATTTCCTCCTAAATCTATAAAAGTAATTGTACACTCCATAGTTCCACACCAAACACATCTCCTTTCTAGTCAGTTTTATGTCTTCTTATCATGGGAGTTGAAGACAGAGTTATACATCCAGCTATTAAAATCATAAACCTAGTAGTTATTTTTGAACCCTTTCTCATGTCATTTTACAGTTCATAAACATTGTCCAGGATCAAACCACAGGTAATGTAGAACCTCCTTCACTTATGCACCCTCAACCCCTACAGAACCTTCAAATCATTCATACTACAGGCTAACTGAGTGAACCTTTTGGAGTATTTATTTGCTCACTACCCATATCAATCTCATGCTTCACTCTTACAACTAAAACAGTTTTTTATATCCTTTTGTTCTGCATATAAAGACCAACATTCTTAATGGGTCTACAAGGAATTAAATTGAAAGCATTTTCAGCTTGTGCCATACCACTCTTTCAATGTTTTCTTCATTCTAGGCACATTAGCTCTCATTTCCACAAGGCCATTGTATGAACCCTTTCCTCTAAAAAGAAGTCCCTTGACTACTTTCGTATGTGAAGGCTGCTCATTGCAAACCTTACCTGAAATCACCTACTTAAGAAGTCACCTTCTCCAGCCATGCTAAATAACATCCCATAATACAAGTTATTTTAAAGTCAAGTGTAATTTTCGTATAATACTTATACAATTAATTCTGTGATTTTCTTTTTTTTTTACTGAGTTTGCAGAGACAGTTGGGATACTCATTTCTGTTCTCTATTGTAAACCAAATGCTTAATATAGAGTCTGGTTGAAGAAAAGCTCCATAAATATTTGCTGAATAAAGAAAATATGTAAGGAGGACTGTAAATAGTCTAAACTTTTAATCATTTGAATAATAGGCACATAGGCATACATTTATATTATCTATATATCATCTATCTATATTAATATGAATTATTTAATCTTAGTCATATGCAAAATGAAATTGGAGAAAAAACTTGATTTTTGTGGCCAGGAATGGACTCTTAAAAAATTAATTTAAATACTGAATATAAAAACAGTGAAAATATAATATATGGATATTGATGTATTCTGAATTATCCTGCCTTATTAAATCTATTTTGTTATCATTTTTATAGCCAGTGACATTCATTATAGGCTAACATACAATGTATGGTCTTTTGGCATAATTTTATCTACAATTTAAATACCAAACTTATGAATGTTTAATAGAACCATTTTAAGCAAAGAAACCAGTTATCAATTATTTAGTAAAAAAATGCAAGTGGCAGTTTGTCACAGTTGACTTCTTCTCCAGATGCTCTAAGAAAATGTCATGAAGTACTTAGAATCTGAAGAAATCTAAAATATGAAAATGGTAGTAGTTATGACATGAAGCAAATTTCTAAGACAAAATTTAGATATTTACTATAATCAACGTATGCTTACTTTCTGGACAGGAGGAAGAACAGAGAGAAGTGGGCATGTTTGCCCAAACTTCAAGAGACTTAGAGTTGGGATAATCAGTTTACTACCAATTTGGTCAGGAATAAGATTTGTTATCTCCAATTCATTAGTCAGTATGTCATAAACAGTGACTTGCTTAAGTTCATGGGAATGGAAAGTGATATTGGGTCCACTTCTTTTATTTGATTTTAGGAAAGGGTTCTGCCTAGAGTACTACATTTATAGCCAGATGTTGACTCATGCTGAAGGTTTTTAAATCCGACTATGAATTTAAGATTATAGTCCCTATCTGTTCTTTTACTGATCTGTTTATAAGGCACAAGATTTGGAGAACTCAGTAAAAAGGAGAATACTCAGATGTATCCATAACATTTAAAAAATTGTTTTTGTAGCAGAACACAAATGGAGAGTGTTAAGGGAGGACTAATAGGTTGGACTAAATGTGACTGAATGATTTGTATAACAAATGTTTATGTCTATTGTATATGTGCATTTATCTATTCATTTATGGGTGTACACCTACTGTGTCCTAGGCAATATAACTAAAAAATCAAAATTGCAAACTTAATTGTTATTTGTCTAGTGAAAGATGTCAAGCAAGTAAGAGAATGCACTGCAAGCCATGAAGAAATGAATACAGGGGCCTTTTTTGAATCTCTGAGAAGAGATTTCTTAACTAGGAGAGACTCTTTAAGTAGGGAAATTTGAAAATGTTTTTTGTTTTATGCATTTAAGCAAATAAATGAGTAAGATTTAGCAGAAAAAGAAGGGAAAGAAGGAGGAGAAGGAAAAGGAGAAGGAGGAAGGAGGAAGGAAGAAGAAGAAGGAGAAAGAATGATGGAGAAGAAGAAGTTGTTCCAAACAGAAAAAACACCATGTACAAAGTCAAAGAGAGAAATATCCTAGGAGAAAAAGAGATGGAATATAAGAATTATTCATTCTCTCAGAGTTGAAAGATGTGATTTTTATAATCACATATCTTTTCAGTACTTATTATATTCCCAGTAATACAATATTCCAATCCTTTTACTTCACAGTTTAAAATTATTTACATATATCATTGTATAATTTCATGAATTTTCATGAACTTGATAAGTAAAATATTATTCTTATATTTCTATCAATGGATGTTCTTACTAATAAAGCTAGAATCAGACTCAATATCATTAAAATAGTTAGATTTACTTATCCATTCAATAAATAATTATTATTAAGTACAATTTATGATAGTCACTGTCCCAGGTTCTGGAGATATAGCAATGAAGAATTCAAGGATCCTGCATCATAATGCTTACATTCTTTTTGTTGTTACTGGTGTTTTTCAAGTACAGCTGTCACCATTTTCCCACAACCACTTCCCCTTCCCCACCCATCACCACCTCTCATATCAATCCTTCTCCCTTGTGGCTTTGCCCATGGGCCCTATATACATGTCCTTGATGACCCTTCCCCTTCTTTCCCCATTATTCTTCTCCTACCTCCCCTCTGGTTACTGTCAGTTTCTTCTTTACTTCAGTGACTCTGGTTATATTTTGTTTGCTCATTTATTTAGTTGATTAGTTTCCACTTATAGGTGAGATCATATGGTATTTGTGTTTCATGCTGGGCTTAGGTCACTTAACAAAATGCTCTCAAGTTTTATCCATGCTGTTGTGATGGGTAGGATCTCCTTCATTCCTTCTGCTGGATAGTATTACATTGTGTAAATGTACCACAGTTTTTTAATCCACTCATTTACTGATTAGCACTTAAATTGCTTCCAGCACTTAGCTATTGTAAATTGTGCTGCTATGAACATTGGGGTGCATAGGTTCTTTGAATTGGTGTTTCAGAATCTGTAGGGTATAATCCCAGCAGTAGAATTTCTGGGTCGAAAAGCAGTTCCATTTTTAGTTTTTTGAGATAATTCCGTACTGTTTTCCACAGTGGCTGCATCAGTCTGCATTCCCAACAACGGTGTACTAGGGTTCCTTTTCTCCACAACCTTGTTACCACTTGTTGTTTGTTGATTTGTTTATGATGGTCATTCTGACTGGTGTGAAGTGGTATCTCATTGTGGTTTTAATTTGCATCTCTCTCATGGATAGTGATGCTGAGCATCTTTTCATATGTCTCTAGGCCCTCTGTATGTCCTCCTTGGAGAAGTGCATGTTCAAGTCCTTTTACCATATTTTAATCAGGTTGTTTGTCTTCCTAGAGTAGAGTTGTGTGAGTTCTTTATATATTTTGGAGATCAAACCCTTGTCCGAGGTATCATTTGAAAATACATTTTCCCGTATGATTGGTTCTCTTTTCATTTTGCTCATTTTTTTTTTAGCTGTGCAGAAGCTTTTTATTTTGATGAGGTCCCATTTGTTTATTCTTTCCTTTATGTCCCTTACTTTAGGGGACATACCAGTGAAAATATTGCTGCATGAAACAGCTGATATTTTCCTGCTTATGTTCTCCTCTAGGAATTTTATGGTGTCACAACTTATATTTAAGTCTTTTATTCACCTTGAGTTTATTTTTATGTATGGTGTAAGTTGGTGGTCAAGTTTCATTTTTTTTTTTGTATGTAGCTGTCTAGATGTCCCAACACCATTTGTTGAAGAGGCTATTTTTACTTCATTTTCTGCTGCTGCCCCCCTTTGCCGAATATTAATTGTCCATAGAGACTTGGGTTTATTTTAGGGCTCTCTATTCTGTTCCATTGGTCCACGTGTCTGTTCTTATGCCAGTACCAGGCTGTTTTGATTAGAGTGGCCTTGTAGTACAGTTTGATATCAGATATTGTGATCCCTCCTACTTTGTTCTTTCTCATAATTGCTGCAGCTATTCAGGGTCATTTATGATTCCATATAAATTTTTGAAGTATTTGTTCTATAGCTGTGAATTGTGCCATTGGAACTTTAATAGGAATTGCATTGACTCTATAAATTGCTTTGGGTAGTATGGACATTTTTAAGATGTTAATTCTTCCAAGCCAAGAACAAGGTATAGACTTCCATTTGTTTGTGTCTTCCTTAATTCCTTCCTTCAGTGTTGTATAGTTTTCTGAGTACAGGTCTTCTACCTCCTTGGTAAAGTTTATTCCTAGGTACTTTTTTCCTGATTTCTGTTTCTGATATTTCAGTTTTGGTGTACAAAAATGCCTTTGATTTCTGAATATTGACTTCATATCCCACTGTTTTGCCAAATTCACTTTTTAGGTCAAGTAGTTTTTTGGTGGAGTCTATGGGGTTTTCTATGTACATTATTCTGTCATCTGCAAACACTGACAGTTTTGCTTCCTCCTTTCCAATTTGGATGGCTTTTATTTCTTTTTCTTGCCTGATTTCTGTGGCTAGGACTTCCAATACTAAGTTGAATAAAAGTGGTGAAAGTGAACATCCTTGTCTTGTTCCTGATCTTAGTGGGAAAGCTTTTAGTTTTTGGCCCCTGAGTATGATGTTGGCTATAGGTTTTTCATATATAGCCTATATTATGTTGAGGTATGCTGTCTCTGGTGCTTATATTCTATAGGAAACTACCTACCTATGTCCCTAAATCCACACATGCACACATACATTCATATTCATAAAATGTGTACAAACACAAAATATAATATATTCCATGGTGTTAGGGATTATGGGGAAAAATGAGAGGTAAGTGAAAGAGAATTATAGATTCACATAGAGTTGGATCATCTGGCTTCCTTGATCACCCTTTATATAGGGTAATCAGGAAACACCTCACTGACAAGGTGAAATAGAGCAATAATGCAAATAATAAGAGAAAGAACCAAACTAGGGGGATAAATAGTGCAAAGGCCCTGAAGCAGAAACATACACAATGAAGAAGTAGAAAAATGGAAGAAGATGAGATCAGAAATAGTCGAGGTCCAAATCATCTACAAGGGTTTGCAACCAATTTATAGGTCTAGAGAAGAAACCATATCAAAGACTTTCATTATACCATATATGTAATCACTCTCAAAAATCCAACAAAAAAGAATGCAATATTTTTTCAGGTAAATCCATTTTCTTAATGTTCCCCCTGAAACAAGAGAAAGTAATCTATATGTCTAGTTTCCATCATTTAAATATCAAAAATAGTTCTATTGATTTAACATGCCACTAGAGTTTAATTTAAAAAAATCATAAACTGGGCATTTGTGTTTGTGTGCTTGTGGAAGGGTGAGAACTGAGGATGGAAAATAAGAATTAAAGGTTTTTTAATAAACTCTGTACAATTTTGTGGCCTTTTGATTTTTATATTTTTAATAAATTAATCTGTAAATCATTAGAAAAGTATTTTCAAGTAAGTAGAGTTCCTGAGTGAAAGATTTTAGAAAAAATATATTAAATGTTGTGTTATTAAATTTTCTATATTAGAAACAAGTTATTTTGATAAACTGGTGGAGATGCTCATATTTTCCTTATTTTTAAAATATAAATTGCTAAAAATTATCATATCTTATGGAAAAATTAGCTTTTTTCTTGAACCAATTTAAAAACTGTAGTTTAATTGTAAAATATTTCCACGCAGTATCTAAGAAACTTCCCAATCCTTCCCATCACTTAAATATATATAATGCATTCAGTTCACTTTAAAGAATATGATCATATACTTTTTAAAATAATTTGGCCATTTTCTAAAATAATTCTAAATAAATAATTGGTCTAATCTCTGCATGAATTAGCAATAGTTGGTAATAGAAATTTCATATGTCATTCTGAGATTGTTATATCACTTTTGTATTTTAGAATGAGGAGCCAGTATTTTCAAGAGATGGCAGCAAATTCTTTATGACAGTCCCTGTTAAGCAAGGGGGCCGTGGAGAATTCCACCACATAGCTATGTTCCTTGTCCAGGTAAGTGCTTCTTTTTCTATGATTTGGTTTTATTGACATGTTCGTTTATGAAGTCCTGATTATTGTGGCACTCTAAACCTACAGTTAATGTCTGGAAGTCCAGCCATATACCCAACTCGAGGACACTTTAGAAAAAAAATCCTCATCTATAACCTTAATTCAGGCTTTTCCTCTCTGTCTTTTCTTCAAAATACAACCTCAACATTCAACAAAACTTAGTGAGCTACATATATATGCTGTGAGTTGAAGACCTTGGGATATAGAATTTAATAAAAGTACTCAATCCCTACTCAAGGCCAGAGAAAAATCTAGATTATATTTTTGTTGTTGTTGTTCATCAACAAATACACATTACCTATTTTGTACAAGTAATATTTTCAAGATTTTATAAATTTTTCACTTACTTGAATAAATATAAATGTCCATCAAAAATTGAAAAGTTGAATAAAATATGTTACACCCACACAAGGGAATACAATGCAGATTTATTTTTATGGACTTTCTGATAAAAGAGAAGAAAATATTTTTTTCTTTAAACTTCAATGAAATATAAATAGTTTATACAATTTGATTATTAAAAAATTAGTGAATTAACAAGTGGTTGTTTAAATGTGACAAGTTAACAAGTCCATTTAAATCAAATTGGCAATTACAAATATGCATGAGAAATCAACTTTCTTTTAAAGTCCAAATAAGTTAACATCATAGTCTCATAGTGAAAAGACAATTTATAAAGATAAAGCCTTGTGGATAAATTGGAATCTTCTATGAAAGCTGTACAAACAAACTAGCCAAGAATCAGTTTCATACCTATAATATATAGAGTAAATATCAATGTCACAAAAGGTCTCTAAGCAGACTAGACACTTTTATGTTCTTAGAACCTTCAAATCTTGTGTGTACCTTTTATCATGATCAATATGTATATATACTGCAAGGGTCAGTGCCTAGAATTCTCAAAAACTTGTGTCAATAGCTTAATATTTAAAATGTTTCCAAAGTCTGGACTGTTAAAATAATTGTCATATTTTAACTTTTATTTTAATTGAAGCTAAAACAAATAATTTGGAACATATAATCTCCACAGTAGAAATGTAGACTAATTTTCATAGTGTATCATTCAATTTGGAAAACAGGCTGAAGACTAATTTTTAATGTGATCTTATTTATGTTCTAAATAAATGATATAAGAATAAAAATTTATATAAGAATAAAAATCTTGGTGATTCAACATTCAACTATTAAATAATTATGTCAGGCTGATGGGATTAAGGAAACTTTTCCTTTTATGTGAACTGGTGAAAGCTTCAGTAGCAAATTGCTTTATCTGATTCACTTTTGCTAACTAATAATAAATTTTATCATTATAAATACCAGACAGATATTTGGCCTAAAAAATAAACCCCACTTTCCAAGCCTTGCAATTGACTGTAACATCTTATTGAATCCTTAAATCCCAGTATTTTATGTTCAAGAAACTTTTTAAAAGCCCAGGTGGTCAAAATTACATAGAAATTATGAATGTTTTAAGATATGACAAATGATGCAGAAAGTGTATAATACATCTTTATACTATATACAATTCCAAGATATACAACCTATTCAACAACTTACTAAGAAATATAGTATCTTAGATAGTGTGGAATTGAGGGAAGCTGTTGATGTTGGCATGTAGAAATTGAGATATTTATGCCCCTAACAGAAGTTTCTTTGTAAGTCTTGGGAATAAATAGCTTATGTTTCTCAATCTAACCATACTGACATGAGTCTAACTCATTATTTCTGAAATGTTCATAACAACTTAATAGAGCAAATATGTTTACTTTGTTCTTCTTCTATATGAAGATTATAGCAAAGCTTTAATTAAAATAAAAAATATTTTGACATATTCTAGTGAATGTGTGCAGTTCAGAGAATGTGTGCTTTGTATCAATGAGAAATAAAATGACTGCACAATCATTTATGAATATTTTGGCAATATGACTAAAATTAATTTACTTCATTAATGAATTGGAGGTTAGTGCTTAGGTAAATACAGTTTATAACTATGCTTACATACACATGCATGCATACAAAAAAATTTTAGTAAATAGTTTGAATTCCCTTGCCTCAATTTTTAATATTTTCTTAAAAAACTCTTTTATGAATTGTATATGATTACTATATTGACATATATAAGCTAAAAATTTGTAAAGTTCTAAAAATAAACTGAACAAAGAAGTAAAATCAAACACAATCTTACACTCCACACTCTCACACTGTCCGTTGGTTTATATATTTCTGATATCTTTTTACATTAAATTATATATTATTTTCTCTTAAAGATTATAGTTGAAGCACATATCTAGGATTATATCATTAAAAATAATTAATGAGCATTTTCTCACATCATTTACTTGTTTGTAATTTTATTTTAATGTTATTCTTAAATGTGATTTTCATAGTTGTTTAACACTTCATCAAGTAAATATACTATACTGTATTTAAATGAAACCACTTTAATCATCATTAAATCATTTCTAATATTTAACATTATAATTTATTCAGACATAAACATTTTTACACATAAATACTTATTTCTATTTATAAGAATTCCCACAAAAATATATCTGTAGATGTCAAAAGATACCCAGACAAAGCATATGTGTACATAGAAATCTGCTGAAGTTTAGATATAGAGTGCCAAATTAGCTCTTCAAAAACAGTATAATAACTTTCAGTCTAAAAAGCAATGCATACCAGTGTTAATGGCTTTTATCCTCTCTTTCTTCCCTTGACATGCTAGGGGATTCCACTTAAAATTGATGTGCTCAGAAAGTGAGAAATGACAGGAATAGAACTTGGCAGCCGGGAGTCAGGAAGACCCCCATGATGCTTCAGCTATAAGTACTTCATGCTTTAGCTTTGAGAGCTTCTCAGTTTCAGTCTGTTTTTGTTACAGACAGTGATGGCTTACATTAGAAATATTTTAGTGTTTTTTTCCCAATTACAAAAGTGATTGTTGTTCAATTAACTCCAAAAAAATAAAAATAGAAGGAATGTATATATTATCCTCCAGTATTCTTACACTGTAATTATAATTTTATGCAAACTAAAGCACTTCATCCTTTTATTTTAAATTTAAATTTTAAACTAAAGCCTACTTTTTCCCTAATGCTAAATAGTTTTGAAAAATAATTTTTAGAATATTAATATTTAGTTGACATATTTAATCATTATTACTCCATGTTTCATTCAGTAGCAATTTGTTGTAATTATAGATGTCACTGTGTATCAAATTTATTTATATTATGAATCATTTATTTAGTTTTGATTAAGATAACTGGAATTTCTAGTTTTAAAAGTTAATACTCCTTAATATGTATATAGTTATAAATATTTCTAGATTACCTTCAATTAAATATGTGTAAGCAGAATTTGTGAGCATTTTCTCTATTATATATTTCATAAAGATGATAGTAATAAAAATAAAAATGGCTCTTTCAAAAATCTATGTAGCTAATTTAATTATTCTTTTGAGTAAAATATGCAGTGTTAATATCAATTTATGTCATTCCTGAATCAAATAATAATGCAAAACTTCTTTTATCTCAGACCATTAAACTTTTGATCACTTCAGATATTATTCCCATCTGTTTCCACCAAAGCCTGCTTCCTGTAGATGCCTAACTTCTTTCTGAAACTGTTACATCCTATGTCTTTCAGTGCAGCCCACAGTTAGGAGAAAAGTTATTTTCTCAAAGACATGGCCACCTTTTTTCTCAAATATGGGATAAGAATTATTGTTTCAATCTTGTTAAGTGGTTCAGATTCACAAGCATATACAACTGCCCTGTCATCTTCTAAACCTGTGTTAAATGAAAAATTATGTATGTTGGTGAATCTATTCATTTTCTATATGTGGCAACACCAATATTTGCTCATAAATGAAGATTTCACTTGAAATAATTTTACATGCCATTATCGATTACAAATACTGCAGAAAATAACATGCCTTTGTCCATAATTTTACCACCTAATCAACCCAATACAATTTTTCATTAAATTTCACCACTGTATTTAATTAGGACATTGTCTGAAAACAATTAGTTCACCTCATCTGGTGAATAGACAGTAAATTGAAGCATGCTATTTTTAAGCACTACAATATTTCCCTTATCTGGGAGCTCTAAAAGTTAAATAGAATATAATGTAAAATAATGAATGAACTGTGGAAACAGTTAAAAATCACATGCATTGTTAAAATTTTACTGATAATATATAGAAATATGAAATAAGTTTTTAATTTTAGCAAGATATAACCTGTACCAATTGAAAGTGAGAAGTCTGATGTCTAATATCTTAAATAAAAATACTCCCTTTGTGTATCCTAGATTTTCAACCATTCATCGAGAATGAATGAAATCACTAGTTTTATTGCTGTTTATGCTAAAACTAGAAGTGAAATGAGTTCAATTTAAAGTTTATTGCCCTCTTGTCCTTGTCAAAAGTTCACTGAGGTTTCATATCATAATCAGTGTTTCTATTCAAACAAGGGAATATGATAAAGATCATGGTAGTACAGAAAGAGTATTACTTTGGATTGAAAATGATTATTCTTCCCTGCTTTGTTAAATTCCCTTACCTGTGGTTGTATATCTGCTGCAGGTTGATGGAAAACAAATTGAAGTACTGATAGCCCCTCATAAAGATACTCAAGTCCCTTGATATTGATTTGGAATTCACTGGTTGTCTACCATGTTCTGACTGGTACTGGGATTATGTACCTAGAATCAAGGCCAAACTTAATATGCTCACTGTTATGAAATAATCCTTTGTATATTAATGGAAAATATCTTGATTCTCATAACTGTAACTATATAACTATAAAAGGCAGTCTATGCTCTTATATGTGAAATGTTCGGAGTTATCCCCCATTCCAGATGTGTCCTGGTAGAGAGAACGTGAGCAGGGAACTTACAAATGTTTGAAGTAAAATTCAAAGGTTGTTATAATGGCTTTCAGCAAGAGTTCTTGGGGTTCCACACCTAGAAGCATCATTTTGATTCTAAATGCATCATTGAAGTGAATAATGTGCAGATTGTTTTTCTTGCAAACATTATGTTCAGACATTTTTCAATGTGTTGGATTTTTGTTCATGATCACTTTTAATGTGGCCACTCTTCTGTGTTTAAAACATACACACAAACACAATTCCCTGAAAAACAGAAAATATAAACAACCAAGAAATCTGTGAGCCAAAAGCATTCCCAGATATGTACAACTATCAAGTAAAGTATACTTTTTAATGCTTTGAGATATTTTTCATCTTGAAACTTGGGCACATAATATGTATTAAAACCTTAAGATCTTAGTATCCACCACTGGCTCTTTCAAAGTAGGATCTGTAAATGACTTTTGAACTCCATGACCCTTTGGGAAGTGCTTGCTTCATGTCTCAGAAACTATGTTTCATCTTTGCACTTATTTTATTCAGCAAATACTTGTAAAATGCTACAATGCATCAGAAAGTATATAAAATTAAAGAAGTAATATACCATTTGTTGACCTTGAACAGATACATTTTTAGAGTAAGGAATAGAAAATTTAGAAAGATGTCAAAATAAACCTGGGTACTAAGACAGGGAAATTGTTGAAGAAAAATTCTAATACTACATATACATAGTAGAAAATAGAATGTCCTTTCAGTTTCTGCTTCCAGTAGTATAGGAAAATAGACAATTTAATAAAATGGTCTCACATCAAACACTAGACTCTAAATATATAAAAAATGGATTTGAAGTGTTACTCAGCTAATAATTACATTCTCTGAAGACAATGTATATTAAAGGAAGGATATGAGAGGTGCAATCATAGAATTTAATGTTCTAGAAAGCAAAGATAAAGCAAACATGTGTGGTAAAATAGCTAACTGGTTCTTTGCAAAAATAATTAAACCTAATGTCTATCAGTGTTAATTTAAAAACTGGACAGCCCCAAAATGTAAATAATGGAAAAGAGGGTGTATAATTTCATATTTAAAAATACATTTTAAAATGCTATGAATATCTCATGTCAATACATTTTACAACTTGAGAGACAGATAAATTCTAGAGAAAATGCCCGACCTGGTTTTAGAAACAGATCATATGAGTTGTCCTATACTATAAGGGAAATGGCGTCAGTGTTTCAACATTTCTTCACATCAGGCACAGATAGATTTTAAATGTGGGTTCTGCCAAATATCTAAGAAGAACATACAATTTTGTAGAAACTCATTCAGAAAAGAGAAAAAAAATGTTTCAATTCATTTTATAACACATGTATTATCTTATAACCTAACCACATAAAGACTATATGAGAAATGCCAACTCCAGGTCAGCTAAAAACCCCTAAACCAAATATTGTCAAACTAATTTTTCAATGGACTAAAAATTTACTAAGTTATTTTCCAACACAAAAGTTCCAAATTTGTTTCATATTAAGTACCTGTGCTATAGTTTACTACATTTGCATCTATATGCAAAGATTATAATCATTCGAATAGCTGTGGAAACAAGGTTCAAAAAATTCATCAAAATCCGTATTTAAAAACTTAGAAATTTAAGAATAAAGGCAACATCCTTAAGCTGAGAAAGTCACTCACCAAAAGCTTAGCTAATATAGTATCATCTATAGGGAGCATTAGTAGCATACATTTTAAAAATCAACATTGAAACAAGCAATCAAAATAAGGTATGTTGAATGTGCACAAAACCATTAAAATATGAATTGTTTTAAAAAAATTACCACCTAAGAGCAAGAGAAAAAACTTGGACAGAATCTTCTCTTAGAATATTCTTGCAAAGGGAAGTGTGAAACTTAATGACAGAAATTAAGGACCCTACCAAGAAAAACATTAAGTATCAGAATACACAAATTCACTCCTATGGTGTCTTCTTAGGGTACACTTTGAGGCACTATTTATAGAGTACTAGTACTATTATTAGTACTAGTAATATGCTTAGTGGCACTGCTCCTTAGAATACTAGTAATTGAACTCTAGTGAGCCACCTAATCATTCATCATCCTCATGAATATATATATCCTGAAAAATCTATGATATTGATAAATCTCAAAATATGGCAGTCAATAAATATGCAAACTTACTATATGAGGAAAACAGAATGTAGAATAAAAATACTCAGTAAATAAATATATTTCTCTCTCTCTTCAAGAAACTATGAAGCAGAAGAATAAAGTAAAATAATATCCCAAAAAGAATTAAACATTGTTAAATATGCATTTGTAGATATAAAATTATCAAATGGGATATTTAAAACTTAAGAATAGCTTTACATTGTAGAAATAAAAGTCGTAAACCAAAAATTGACAAAGTTCAGGAATAAAATTGAAAAATATAATAACAAAAATAAATTATTTGAAAGATGACCAAGGATAAACAGACATTGCTTAAAATACCCTAATGGCTATCAGGAAAAGAAATTATATTAGCTAATAGAATGAAGTGAACTAAAGAAGTAGGAGGTTCAGAGTTATATAGGAAAGACAGGGAAAAAAAAAGATACACCTGATATTTTATTGGAATTCTTAAAGAAGATAAATAAAACAGTGGTGTAGAGGCAGCATTTGAAACCATAATGCAACTTCCAGTCCAGATGATGAAATAGGTAAACGCAGTGCTCACCTTCTCACACAACCTCATCAAAATTACAACTACAGAACAACGGTCATTCAGAAACACCTAAAATCTATCTGAACAAATGTCCTTCAATTAAGGATATAAAGAAGATACCACATGAAGAGATTGGTTAGAAGGATAGAGATGTGGAATGTGTTGGACCTATACCTGCATTTAGCTATTAAAAATTGGGAGGGGTATATCAGCTGAAGGGTAGACCCTGAGGAATGAGGTGTCCCAGCTCCATACCAGAACCCTAATGGTGCTAGGAAGAGAAGTCCCCAAAATGTCTGGCTCTGAAAATTAGTTGGGTTATGGCTTGAATGAAAAGGAGGACTGCTGGAGTCCCAGAAGTTCCTCTCAAAGGGACTACACATGGATTTACTCTGATTCACTTGGTCTGAGCTCCAGTACTGGGGCAGCAGCTGGAAAGGTACCAGGGACATACAGAGAGAAAATGAATTGTCTGGCATCAGAGCAAGGGTTATAGAAGCAGCTTTCACCTAGAGAAAAATGCTGAAAAAAGCCACTGTTCCTTTGCTGAGGCCTCCGCACACACATACACAGGTACTGTATCCGAGTCTCTATCAACCTGGCTAATAAAGTTTGCCCCACCCTAGTGATTCCCCAAGATCCCATACCATCCAATGTTTGGACCCACTCAAGCCATTTCCAGTGGCTTTTCCATATAAATGGCCTGTCTTGGTTCATGCTGCAGTCTTTCCTAAAATCTTTCAAACAAGCAATGCCTGGCCTTGGTGTGCCTAATGCCTCTTGTTAAATGGCCCCAGGCCTGGCACTAGTGGCATCTGGCCTGACTTTGAAGCTTGGTCTTTCTCAAGCACCCCATCACAGCACAAGTAGTAGCCCTTTGTAGTTTATGTCTGCCTGATCCTGGCCTGTACCCCCTGGGAGGCCCCAGAGCCAGTATACCAAGTGAACAGCTTCAGCATATTCTGAATCACAAACCACTACTTCCATGAGCAACACACTCAAGAGGTGAACTCAGCAGGCACCAGGGCCCTGATGAAGTGAATCCTACTTTGTGGGGTCAGCCACTGAAAGCAGAACCTCCATAGTGGTTTCTTCCAGACCTAAGAGACAACAGGACAAGGGGCATATTGATGTGCCAACAACAAATACAGCTCAACTACAACAGGAAAGTGCACACATAGAGGGTGCCTACATAGAGAGTGTGCCTGAAGCACCAAGCTCAGATGTAAAGGAAGGCTGTGTCATTGGACCCCACAGGACACCCATAATATATGGCCACTCTACCAAGACCAGAAGAAATAGCAGTTCCACCTAATATACAAAAACAAACACAGGGTGGCAGCCAGAATTGTGAGACAGAAAAACATGACCCAATGAAAGAGCACAGCAACAATCCAGAGAAAGAACTAAACAAAATGGAAACAAGAAAATCTACCAGATTCAGAGTTCAAAACACTGGTTATAAGGATGGTCAATGAACTTAGGAAAAGAGTAGATGAACTTAGTAGGAAGTTCAACAAAGGGATAGAAAACTGAAAAAAAGAACAAGCAGAAATAAAAAATAAAATATCTGTAGTGAAGTATATGTTACCAGAAATGAACAGTACAATAGATGAAGTAGAGAATCAAATTAGTGGTTTGTAAAATAAGGAAACAGAAAATACCCAATCAGTATAGCAAAGAGAAAAAAAATAAAAAAAATATAAAGATGGTTTAAGGATCCTCTGGGGCAAGTTTAAGAGAACCAACATAAGGGTGCCAGAAAGAGAAGAAAGAGAGCAAGGAATTGAAAACCTATTTGAAAAAAAATATTTGCAGAAAAGTTTCCTAACCTGGTGAAGGAAATACACATACAAGTTAGGAAGCACAAGAGTCCCTATCAAGATGAATCCAAAGACTACCACACCAAGACATATCATAATTAAAATGCCAAAGGTTAGAGACAAAAAGAGAATCTTAAAAGCAGCAAGAAGAAAGCAGTTAGTTCCATATAAGGGAGCTCCCATTAGACTGTCAGCTGATTTCTCAACAGAAATTTTGCAGGCCAGAAGGGACCAGCATGAAATATTCAAAGTGATAAAGTGAGGACCTGCAACCAAGATTACTCTAGCCAGTAAAAGTATCATTTAGAATCAAAGGACAGATAAAGAGCTTCACAGATAAGAGAAAGCTAAAGGAGTTCATCATCACTAAAGCAGTATTACAAAAAATGTTACAGGGTCCCCTTTAAGAAGAAGAAGAAAAATAGAATAATAAGAATAATAAATAATAAATAATAAGTAAGAATAATAAAATGGCAATAAATGCACAGTCTATCCACTATTACTTTAAATGCAAATAAATTAAATAATTTAATCAAGAGATACACTGTGGCTGAATGAATAAAAAAAAGACCCTTACATATGCTGTCTACAACAGACTAACTTTGAATCAAAAGACACACACAGACTGAAAGTAAAGGGATGAAAAAAGATACTTTATAGTAATGGAAATAATAAAATAAGCTGGGATAGCAATACTTATACCAGACAAAAATGGACTTCAAACCAGTGTCTATATAATAAGAAACAATGAGAGACCCAGGAACTTCACTTCTGGGTATTTATCTGAAGAAAACTAAAACACTAAATTAAAAAGTCATATGTGTTGTATTTATTGCAGCATTATTTGCAATAACCAAGATAAGGAAGTAACCTAAGTGTCCCTCAATAGATAAATAGATAAAGAAATGGTACATATATAAAATGGAATATGGATCAACCAGTATGAAATCTTGCCATCTGCAACAACATGAAGGGGCCTAATGGATACTGTGCTGAATGAAATAAGTCAGACAGAGAAATACAAATGCCATATAACTCACTTATATGTGGAATCTTGACAACCAAATAAATGAATTAATAGAACTGAAAGAAACTCATAGATACAGAGAACATTTTGATGGTTGCCATATGAGAAGTAGAGTGGGAGGATGGCTGAAAAAGGTGAAGGGATTAAGAAGTACAAATTGGTATTTACAGAATAGTCATGGGGATATAAAGTACAGCATAAGAAATATAGTCAATAATATTACAATAACTATGTATGGTGTCAGATGGGCACTAGGTTTATTGGAAGATCACTTTATAAGTTATATAAATGTCTAAGGACTGTGTTGTACATATACACCTGAAACTATTATAATATTGTATGTCAACTATAATATAAAAATGAAAAATTATTTTTAAAAAAGCTCTATAAACCAATGACAGCAAACTAGAACAATAAAAATATTCAAGAAAAGAAAGATAACTTTAGGAGGGGGGGTAAGAACATTATTAAAGTTATTAATATGTTAATAACAAGTAAAACTAAAATAAAAACCTAAGAGAACATTTTAAATATTTAAAAAAAATATTAAAAGACTGCCTGCAAAAACAATTTATTAAACATAACATTCATGATAAATAGAAAAATATCTTAATTTTTAAAAAGGTATCAGTTATAGCAATACATTTAAATTGGCTTATATATTTAAAAAATTAAAAAATATTTTTTAGATTGGCTCAGGAAACTATACAATTCAATCATTCATGCAAAATACACTTCTAAAACAAAATGAGACAGAAAGGCTAAAATCTTGATACCAGACAAGAGAGCTTTCATTCACCAAAATAACAAGAAGACCAAAAGAAGAAAGTTTATAGTGCCCAAGGGCACAAGTTACAAGGAAGATATAATATCTACACCCCAAAAAGCACAGTACCTAGCTTTATAATGCATATATGCGCAGAAACTACTTTGTACATGAGATCTTATTTTTATATTCTTAGTCCAAAGTGAGTCAACTGGACAAAAATTAAGTTAAGCTATACATATAGCATCACATAATATAAATACACACATATGTATGTCCAAACACATCTAAATAAAAGGAAATATATGACCTTTTTAGTGTATATGGAACACTGACAAAAGTTGAACATACATTAGATCACTAAAAGAGCTCATGTTTTACCAATTAGAAATTATATAAGAGCATGCTATAATCACAATGTAACAAGTCTAGAAATCAATAATAGATTTCTTTAATGAGCTTCTAACTGGAAAATTTTGGAAAATAAAACCAATTAAGCAAATCTTTGGAGAATTTAAATAAAAAATACAAGCTTTATAAAATAGTGATATACTTCTGGCCAAGATGGAGGTGTAGGTAGCCATATACTTTATGGCCTCACGCAACCAAAAAAAGGACAACAACAAATTTAAAAACACAAAATAACTAGAACTGCCAGAAAATCGAACTGTGTGGAACTCTGACAACCAAGGAGTTAAAGAAGAAACATTCATCTAGACTGGTAGGAGGGTGGGAGATGGGAAGCCAGGGCAGAGAGGACTCAAGGCAAGGTGGCAGCTGGCAGACTGGGTGAGGTGGCAGCTGGTGGAGTTGGGTGACCCACATTTCCATGAGGATAAACTGAGAGGAACAACTTGGGAGCGAGACAAACTGTGCAACTCAGGGTTCCAGTGGAAGGAAATAAAGCCTCAAAACCTGTGAATGAAAATACCTGTATGAGAAATTCCCAGCCTCACAGGTGAGTTCATTGGAGAGACACACAACATCCTAGAAAATGCACAAACCCACTCACCTGGGAATCAGCACCAGAAGGCCCCAATAAGCTTATGGGTAGTGGGGAGAAGTGACTGAAAGCCAATGGAGAGCTGAACAAGTGGTACTATTCCCTCTCAGAATGCTCCCCCACATACAGTACCACAGCCCAATGAGGTGGTTTGCCCCACCCTGGTGAATACACAAGGCCCTGCTTCTTACTACTTAACAGGCAAGACATGACAAAAAAAATATGGACCAAATGAAAGAACAGATCTAAGCTCCAGAAAAAAACACACCTAAGCAATGAAGAGATAGCCAACTTATCAGATGCAGAGTTCAAAACACTGACAATCAGGATGCTAATGGAAATGGTTGAGTATGGTTGGAAAACAAAGGAAAAAGTGAAGGCTATGCAAAGTGAAATAAAGGAAAAAGTACGGGGAACCAACAGTGAAGAGAAGGAAACCAGGACTCAAATCAACAATTTGGAGCAGAAGGAAGAAATAAACATTTAACCAGAACACAATGAAGAAACAAGAATTCAAAAAAATCAGGAGAGGCTTAGGAAGATCCTGGATAACTTTAAACATCCCAACATCCAAATCATAGGGTGCCAGAAGGAGAAGAGAAAGAGCAAAAAATTAAAAACTTACTTGAAAACATAATGAAGGAGAACCTCCCTAATCTAGCAAAGGAAATAGACTTCCAGGAAGTCCAGGGAGCCCAGAGAGTCCCAAAAAAGTTGGATGCAAGGAAGCACACACCAAGGCACATCATCATTACATTAGCCAAGATTAAAGATAAAGAGAGAATCTTAAAATCAACAAGAAGAAATGAGAGAGTTACCTACAAAGAGTGCACATAGGACTAGAAGCTGATTTCTTAGAAGAATCCTTACAGGCAAGAAGCATCTGGAAAGAAGTACTTGAAGTCGTTAAAGACAATGACCTACATCCAAGATTACTCTATCCAGCAAAGCTATAATTTAGAATGGTAAGGCAGATAAAGTGCTTTCCAGGTAAGATCAAGTTAAAGGAGCTCATTATCACCAAGCCCTTATTATATGAAATGTTAAAGGGACTTATCTAAGAAAAACAAGGTGATCAAAAATGCAAACAGTAAAATGACAACAAACTCACAAATATCTACAACTGAACCTGAAAACAAAACAAAACAAAAACAAAAACAAGCTAAGCAAACTAGAATGGGAACAGATTCACAGAAAGAGAGATCACATGGAGGGGTATCAGTGAGGAGGGACTGGGAGGAGAATGAGGGAAAAGGTACAGGGAATAAGCAGCATACATAGTAGGTACAAAATATACAGGGGGAGGTTAAGAATTATATGGGAAATGGAGAAGCCAAAGAACTTGTGATTATAATCCATGGACATGAACTAAGGTGGGTGAATGATGGTGGGATGGGGAGTACAGGGTGGAGGGGGATAAAGGGGAAAAATGGGACAACTGTAATAGCATAATCAATAAAATATATTTAGAAAAGAATAACAAGCCTTTATATCAGAATCGGTTGTCAGAATAAAAATAGCTCTACAAACTTAAAGATGAAAGTGGAAGAATGAAATGAAATGCATTGAATTTCCAAGACAAATAACTAGCAAAAAAACCCACAACAGAAATATAAAAGATGTAAACAAATTTGAAGCACAAATAAAGTAGGTTATACACAGAAAAATGTAGAACTAATAAATGAAAAAAAAATGCTTACTCTTTGAAAACACACACATGGGTGTAGAGGGGAGAGAGAGAGAGAGACAACAGGGGGGTGGGGGGTGGGGAGAGAGAGAGAGAATACATGGTGACCCAGAGAAGGAAAAAGAAGAAAACAAACATACAAAATAGAAATGGCTAGTGGGTGCTTCTTCCCAGTCCCTTCCTGCCCATAAGGTTTCTATTGATAAATCAGCTGATATTCCTATGGGAGCTCCTTTGTAGGTATGTGTTTCAATCATTCAAGACCTGACAAGATCATGGTATTCAGGCAGACAGAAGAAAGAACATAGAGCAGTGGGGATGCTTGACATGCCTGTGTTCATGGATGGTGGAGCCACGCACACTGCAAGTTGTGCCTCTCTAGTGAGAACCCCCTACTTAAGTACTAGAGGCAAACAAAGCTGACTTCAAGACAAAAAAATCTGTAACATAACATAATTCTGCACATGCAAGCTCACTTCATGTTATGGGAACAGTTTATCCGACCCAGGCTTAAGGCTATGAGAACACTACTTATCATGCCCATTCAAGGTTATGGGAAAACTTCTTCCCTTAGTTACCTAGACACCTGAGTGAGGAAGCCAGACTGCCTCCATTTACCCTACAAGGTAACTGTCTCCTTTTCTCTTGCAGGTTTTAAGATTCTTTCCTTATCTTTAATCTTGGGTAATTTAATTATAATGTGTCTTGGTGTGTTCCTCCTTGAGTCCAATTTCTTTGGGACTCTCTGAGCTCCTGGACTTCCTGGAAATCTGTTTCCTTCACCAGATTTGGGAAGTTTTCCCTCATTATTTTTTCAAATAAGTTTTTAATTTCTTGCTCTTTCTCTTCTCCTTCTGGCACCCCTATGATTCAGATGTTGGAATATTTAAAGTTGTCCCAAAGGTTCCTAAGCCTCTCCTCATTTTTTTTTTTGAAATCTTATTTTTTCATTGTGCTCTGGTTGAATGTTTATTTCTTCCTTCTGCTCCAAATTGTTGATTTGAGTCCTGGTTTCCTTCCCTTCACTGTTGGTTCTCTGTATATTTTTCTTTATTTCACTGTGCACAGCCTTCACTTCTTTCTCTAATTTTACATCCATACTCAGTCACTCCTGTGAGCATCTTGATTATCAGTGTTTTGAACTCTGCATCTGATAGGTTGGTTATTTCCTTGTTGCTTAGTTGTTTTTCTGGAGTTTTGATCTGTTCTTTCATTTGGGCCATATCTGACCCATGGGCATGAACTAAGGTGGCTCAATGCTGGTATGAGTGTGGTGCAGAGTGGAGGGGCATAAAGGAGAGAAAAAAAATGGACAAATGTAATAGCATAATTAATATAATACGCTTAAAAAAATCTCAGACATATCCAAGAACTCCCTGGAAAACTTGAGGCCCATGGAGCTTCATCAATACATTTTATACAACATTTATGGAATAAATAATACTAATTGTATAAAAAATAAAAAAAGAAATGGCCATGGGAAATTAAACAAAGGACATTTCAATAGGTCATAAGAGACTATTTTGCAGAAGCCTGTGTCAATTTATTTGAAAACTGAGATGAAGTGAACAATTTCATGAGAAAATACACAACCAAAATTATCCCCATGAGAGATAAAGAGCTTAAACTGACTAATGACTGAAAAAATAGAATAGTATTACAAAGACCTTCACCAAAAAGGAGCAATAGGCCCACATGCTTTTATGGGTGAAACCAGACTTTGAAAGGCAATGCCAACACAATTTAAATGGTCCTACAGCATGAATTTCTTCATAGTTGCCTTAAAGCCTTTTACAAAATGCAATTCCAATTATTGTTTTTAAATATATATATATATATAAATATATAATGTATGTGTGTGTGTGTATTGCTTAACATGATAAAACATTTATACCTCAAATCGAAAGCCAAGATAATAACATTCCCATTAAAGTTTGGAACAAGAAAGGATGCACAATGCCCCCACTGCCATGTATTGCTTTGGAGGCATTAGTTAATGTAAATTAGATGAGAATAAAAAGTCAATCATAAGATTTGGGAAAATATTTAGTGAAATAGTAGGATAAATATTTATTATACAGAAATCAATAATTTTATATATATAAACAATAACTAAATAGAAGTAACAATAAAAGGTATAATAATACAGATAATGAAGAAATCTGTAATTAAAACTGTGTGGTACTGAGATATGAAGAAACAGAGACTAATGGAACATCACAGATAAGAGAGACACAAAAGAACCTATGCATCCCAATGTTCAGAGCAGCACAATTTTACAGTAGCCAAGTGTTGGAAGCAACCTCGATGCCCATCAGTAAATGAATGGATCAAAAAACTATGGTACATTTACACAATGGAATTCAATGCAGCAGAAAGAAAGAAGGAGCTCCTACCCTTTGCAACAGCACGGATGCAACTGGAAAGTATTATGCTAAGTGAAATAAGCCAGGCAGTGAAAGACAAATACCTTATGATCTCACCTTTGACTGAAACCTAAACAACAAAACAAAGAAACAAGCAAAATATAACCAAAGACACTGAAATAAAAAACAGACTGACAGTTCAGAGGGGAGAGGAGAGGGAATTTCAGGGGAGTTTCAGGGGAAAGGAGGAAGGGTTTACAGGAACAAGTATAAAGACACATGGATAAAAACTAGGGGCAGGTGGAAATGGGAGGGTTGGGTGAGTGTGTTGGGATGGGAGTAAAAGATAGAAAATTGTACTGCAACAACAATTTAAGTAAAATTTTAAAAAAAGATATGGGGTTGGGGAAAGGAGTTTGACTTGAACTTTTTATGAATGTGTATGAAGATATATATATCACAAAATGTAAAAAAATAAATAAATAAAGAGAGAAACAGATTAAGTTGGGTTTGAAAATCTAACATGTAATAAGGATGGCATTTGAAAACCACCAGGAAAAAATGAATTTTGAATGAAATAGTTTTGCTAAAATTGACTATCTGTTAGGAAAAAATAAGAGTAGTTCTATACTACCACTGTAATTCTAAAATGATCAAAGCTCTAATATTAAAAAATAAAACCTTACAAGTACTTAGAGAAAAACATCAATAAATTCTTTGTTACTTTGGCTTAAATAAAACCTTTTAAACTATGCACCATCACTTAGTAGCAATAAAAATATTCTGGTAAATTTGATTATATAAAGATTAGGAAAAACTTTTTGGAAAAAATACAACATCATAACCAATGTAAACATAAAATGATAAACAAAGACAGTTTTCAGCTTATATTTCACATGAAATGATAGAGAGACATAATGAGCTGTTAAAAATTAAAGAAGTGGAAGGAGCAAGGCAAGGAACATGAATAGAGGACTCATAAGCATGGACAATGGGAGAGGATGACTGTGGGAGTAGGGAATAGGGCAGGGGAGGGCAATGAGGAAAACGACAGGACAACTGTAACTGAACAACAATCAAAAATATTTTTTAAAATTAAAAATCCTAAACACTAAAAAAATTTGATAGCATAGATAAACATTAAGAGTTAGACACATGTGAATGGAATATTACATCTATGTTATAATATATATATACAAAGATGCTCAAATTTTTTAGTGAAATTATACCAACATACCTTTTTCAAGTTGAGTTTCACTGGAAGCCAACTGTGAAATGAAGATTGCAGGGCAATTATTACAGAGAAGTTTAGTAACTTTAGAAAAGAGGAGAAAGAAGCAAGATTGGGCAGAAGAGTTGGAGCTGCAGTGTCAACTGAATGAAGGTCTCAGCTGACCATTCAGAGTTCTGGACTGGCATGGCTCTTCAGAGAGGTTCCAAGTTAGGGCAAGAATGTTGGGTTTCTGTGCTCCAATATTGATCAGGCTGCCTTGGGATTGGAGCTGCCCTTCAAAAGGGGAATGAACTTGGGTGAGGCTATTTTATTCAGTTTAGGCAATTCCCAAAGAAGACTGTCAGCAGAGGGCCTTCTTCCAGAAGCACTGCTGGCCACTAAGGGAGTAGGTCCTTCCTTTCAGAAGAGAGTTCTTGTTGGCATAGTGTTTACCACAGCACCATTTATGACCTATCACATTGGTAACAATTCAAACCCTGAAGAACATATCTGTAACATGTCCATAGGAAAACAGGTATCACATATATTGCCAGTAGATGTGAAAAATACTTCCCTTATGGAAGAATATGATGAGGTCTATCTGGAAAAAGTCCAGCCATTATTAATATAATGAGAACAGTTTGCAAGACATTGAGGTAACCTGGCAGCCAAGGAGAGACAACTAGAATGTGCATGTGTGAACAATGATGACGTCACTGTACTAGTCAGTGGGGCCGTAAACACTGTTGAGTGAACATGTGAACTGTGTAGCTATAGCATTCAAAATGACTGAGTGAGTAGAGCAACAAATCTGTATCAGATTTAGTGTTAATCTTGAACATTTTTCTGTGGAAATTATTCAGATAATTCAGAAGGCCACAACTATAGGCAAGTGGTGATTGGCAGCTTTATCATGACAATGCACCACACATGTACCATGTTTTGGGCAGTTTTTTGGCAAAACATCAAATCACCCACGTGACTCAGCCCCCTTACAGCATGGATTTGGGACCTGTGACTTCTGACTTCTCCCAAAATTAAAATCACCTTTGAAAGGGAAGAAATTTCAGACCATCAGCGAGATTCAGAAAAATACGACAGGGCAGCTGATGGCAGTTGGGAGAACTATATGAGGTCTCAAAGTCCCTACTTTAAACGGGAACTGAGACATCATTGTCCTATGCACAATGTTTCTTGTATCTTCTTCACTAACTGTCTCTGTTTTTCATATTACATGGCTAGATACCTTCTGGACAGACCTCGGATATCCTGAAGATATTTCCCTGTACATTAAGCAACAACCAAACATATTTACAGGGTTAATCACTACAGCATTATTTGAAATGTGCCTCACTGGAGGCTAGTTGAATTAATTGTGGTATACCTACACAATGAAGAACTTCATAATAATAAAAAGAGAAAAAATCTATAAGGAATATACAGCATGCCCTGCATTATCTCTAATTTATATGTGTGTTAGGTTTACACTTATATTTATAGTAATAAAATGTTAATCTTTATTTATAGAGTTTCCCTGGTCAAGAAGAAAGATAAAAATTTTTATATGTGTGAGGGAGAATGTGAATCAAGCTCCCTCAATACCAAAATTTAAAGTACACTGATATGAATTTTAATTGAAGATATTATTAGAACCCAAATATATACAACATATACATATAGAAAGAAAGCATGAAAATCTATCTATCTACCTATTTATCTATCACCATCTATATATTTTAGCCTCTGAAAATGCCCAGAATTAATAATGTTTTAAACAATGGACATACCTAACCCCAAACTTTGATACCTAAATACCATAATCCAATAGAAGAAAACTCCTTGTATAAATGACTGATTACAGGCATGGTACATAGGAAGTAAAATGTTCTTACAACATCTTAATGTGAAGAAAGAAAGACATGCTCAAAGACTAATATAATCAAGTTCAAAGAATAGAGGCATTGAATTGAAAGAATTTCCACTAACCAATTTTTAAAAATTTCATTATTTTAAAGAATAAGAACAGTAATGGAAAATAATATTTAAAATGTTTAAGTCTGTAATAATATAAGGAGAAGGGAAAGAGAGTTAACATATGTGAGAGTAAAAAATAGATGTTCCTTTTATTGAAGAGTGCTACTTAATAAGTATAGAAGCAGTACTAGAATCCAAAAATCACTTTTTGAAATAATAATTATTCATGTAAAGGTCATAAATGAATGACCCATAGCTACTGAATGAAAAGTTTATGGAGAACAAGATGTTTACATAATTTGCAAGTATTATTCTGCTTTCAATTATAAAGCGAAGTGTACTTTCACAATGAATGTATCTCACAGTTATATAAATAATATTGTCATGAGTGTGAAGGTATGTAATTGTGTTTGTGTCCTTACATGAAGCAGAGGTATTCAATCACCTATATAATACACTTCCCTAAAAAGTTTGGCCTAAATTAAATAATTAGAAAACAATCAGATAAATCCAAAATGCTAAATATTCTATAACATCAATTTTCAACCTTTTTCATCTCATGACACACATAAGATAATTACTAAAAGTCTTCAGCACACCAAAAATATTTATTTTTTGTTGACCTGACAAAAATGTGTATAATTTTTTTCAGAGCTATCGAAGTGATTTATTCATGAGTACATACTTTTTTTTCCCAAATAACATCCATTTATATTAATTTTCCTTGAGTGTATGTCCTCAGCTTTTTTCCTAAATCTTTACTAGTAATATAAATTTTAAAAAATTATATTTTATTGATGATACTATTATAATTACTCTGATTTTTCTACTTTTGCTTCCCTCCATCTAGTACCCCCTACTCCCTCAGGCAATGCTCCCATCATTGTTCATGTCTGTGGGTCATGAGTCTAAGTTCTTTGGCTACCCCATTTCCTCTACTGTACTTTATATCTCTATGGCTAAAAAATAAGTATAATTTTGATTCATTCACATCAGATGGCTATTGTAGTGTTGGCGGTTGTAATTTTTTAATTTGACAATCTGAGGAAAAAGAGTTAAGTGCCCCTGAGTAAATAATCAGATATTGTATGTTTTAAAAATTCTTATGGAACACCAATTGAAAATTACTGTTCTGTAAGATGAAGAAGCTTACAAATGGTCAATGTAGAAATAAAAAAGATGGATAATTGTTTTACTTAAAAAGATAATAAAGACCCTGGATGACGTGGCTCAGTGGGTTGAGAACCAGCCTGTGAACCATACGGTCGCCGGTTTGATTCCCTGTCAGGACACATGCCTGGGTTGCAAGCCAGGTCCCTGGTAGGGGATGAACTAGAGACAACCACACATTGATGTTTTGCTCCCTCTCTTTCTCCTTCCCTTCCACTCTGTCTAAAAATAAATAAATAAAATCTTAAAAAAATAATAAATAGATGATATGCCAAATGCAATATGTAAACATTGATTGGGTTCAGCATTTTAAAAATATACTATATGAGAAGTTATGGAAATTAGAGTATAGACCATATATTTAGATGATATTAATATTAATATTCACAGGTATGATATTCAATTTGTTTATATGATAAACAGTTTTTAACCTTAAGATATGTATATTAAAGTATTTAGTGCTGAAATAGCCTGATACTTATTGCTTATTTCCAAATGATCCAGTAAACAATAAAAGAAGGGAGGGCAGATATTCAAAATGTTGGATATCTTTTGGTGAATCTAGGTAAGGATTGTATGAGTACTAGTGTATTAATCATTCAGCCTTTTTATAGGCTTGATTATTTTATCAACAAAAAGCAAACAAAAGAGATACAATTTCATACTCATTAGTTTGACAAAAATTTAAATAGCCTGATGAAATTAACTATTGATGAGGAAGTGAGAAAGATGTAGAGCAATAGAAATTCATATTGCTATTAGACTATATTTAACTTGGGAAAGCATTTTGTCACCATCTAGTTAAGTGGAAGACATGTATACACTCTAACTAAGCAATCCCCCACTTTTTGTTGTTTGTCTCAAGAAAACCCTGCCATGGCCATCAAGAGACATTAGTAAAACTGTTCATAGACTTTTTTAAAAAGCAAAAATTTGGAAACACTCAAATGTCAAGAAGAAGATAAGTAATGACATATTTATATAACAAAATACCATATAACAATAAAACTATGGCCTCATGCATCGACATAGATTAACCTCAAACAAATTATTCATTGAAAATAACTAATATTATAGTGATGCACATGGTATAAAGTTTGAAAGTAAATAATCTTTAATATTTATTTGGAATAAAGTTTGTTCTGAAATGTTTTAAGTCTGTCAAAACTGCACAGCTGCGAATCATTTAGATGAGACTTACCAAAGTTCTATGTCTGCACCAAATGCCAAGATAACATCCCTGACCAGATGATGCACAGGAGATCCTTACCTAGAGGTAACTTCTGAATGGTTTTCCAACAGCATATCAATAAAGGCACTGTCTTCCTTCCCTGAATCTATGTTTATATAAATGTGCATGCATCACTGAGATGGAAAATAAGAAACTGAACATTAGTTGAGAATTAAAGAATTAAAAGTGACATAAGCAGTTACTACATTTGTTTTGACCAGAGAGATGCTGTTTAAATTTTTTAAAATTAATATTTTCTATTTCTTTGCAGAGTAAAAATGATCAAATTACCGTACGCCACTTAACATCAGGAAACTGGGAAGTGATAAAGATCTTGGCATATGATGAGACTACACAAAAAATGTGAGCATTTTTGGTTCTAAGGTCAGGTGGGAAGTCAGGTTGTCAGCTGCAATATTTTCTGTCAGGTTTATGTTTTGCTTACCATGGTCCTAGTCCAAACAACATGGCCACCTAATAGCATTTACTTTAAAGACTCTATCCTTCACCCAGAGACACACTTACACAGACACATGCACACACATGCACACACACACACTCAGAGAGATTGAGATAATAAAAAGTATAATATTATAGCTATTATAAAGTATAATATTATAACTATTATAACTATTATAAAATATTATAAAAATAATATTTTAAGATAAATGTTTCCTAAAAGGATCAAAGTGCTGTGATTAAATAATAGAAAAACTTTTCTATATTTTTTTGTAAAATTCTTTTTATTGTTGTTCAAGAACAGTTGTCTCCATTTTCCTCCACCACTCCCCCCCACCCCAGCCATCACCACTTCCTACCCTTGATCCTACACTATAAAAATTCAAATAAAAAGAGTGTAGCAAAAATGTATTTGTGTTGTTTTCACAATGCTTTACAGTATATTTTTAAAATGCTGAACCCAGCCAATGCTTACATATTGCATTTGGTTTCTGTTGTTTTCTTTCCCGGGCAGTTACTTTCTGAGCACTGAGTCTTCTCCCAGAGGGAGGCAGTTATACAGGTAAGCCATGCACATATCTCTCTGCACAGGGTGATTTCTCAATGGACATCTACACAGCTTAATAATGGGGTGGGAAAATCTGAAGTTGTTTTTGACATAGCTAGGGAAGAGCCAGCCTTGTATGGCAGAACCTCACACTCTTGGTCCAGTCCCTTAGCTCAAACCTTTGTGATCCTCAAAGGTTTGAACCAGAATTAAGACCATCTTGCTGCTCTTTTTTTTTCACCTATATTTATAATCTCAAAACATTTTTATGATATTGTGGAAAAGTCACTCACATGCGGGGAAGATGATGAAGCACAAACTTTATTACCTGGGGGGCTCAGAGGGGAATTCCAAATTCTGAGCCAAAAAAGCTGGGTTAGGAGTCCTTTTTATATACCAGTTACACAGGCAGAAAGGGAGGGGGAACCAGCTGCTGAAAGCAAGCATTCAGACGCAGGAGCAAGATCAGTGGCCTTGAGATAACCAGCCATTGCCTTGGTGACAACTGGTCGGCTCCTGTGTGAAATTTTGCAAGTGTTACAGTTACAGAGGAACTTTTGGAGTTTTTCTTTTCCTTCCACAATGAGGCTTGGTTTTCTTAACTACCTAGATCATATGCATTCACATATTTTCCCCAGTGGCCTTTTCTTCTGCTAAGCCTCATTTTGAATTTTCAGGGCAGTAATATTGTACACATGCAGCTTATTTCTGAAAAAATAAAAGCATTGTGAATGCTTAGTAGACTGGATCAAGTGGAAGTATCTCTTTCCACCCTCCTCCATAGTGTTTAAAATCCATTAAGTTTGTTATTAGAGCCAGTAATGCTTGTTTGTTTAAATAAAGCAGTGGATGGGGAACATTTTCATCTGTCCAATTTTCCCAGGTGGAAAGTTAAATTCATGAAAGAGGCTTAAGGTCAATCCTATTTAGTATTAAAATGTGTCCTCACTCGGTTTCAATAGAACTTCACAAGAACGACTTTTGTTTTCATCTGGCAAGCAATTTATTAATTCTGGACTTTAAATACATGTTTAATTTCCATTTCCCAATTTTAAAGTGTCAAAACTGCCATGGGATATCCTCACTGGAAATTTATCTTGTTTGAAGGAGTATCACCACTGAGTCTTACCAAGTAGCCTAGACTTTCTTTTGAGAGTAAAAATGTGTGTTTAAAGTGCCCTAACTCCCTCCAATTCATCCATAGATTTATATTTATATTTATACATAAGTTGCTTTTATCTGAAGCCTCTCCTTTTAATCACCCCTTCCAATATGTCATTTTCATATTCTTTGTCTTTTCTCTGAGAGTCTGGAACCCACATTCTCTATCCTAATTAATGACTTCCAAAAGAAGAACACCTTTTTATTTAAAGACTGATTCTAACTTTGGTTTAGAGGTCTTCATTAAAGTATTTGCCACTGTTTTGTTGGGGTTTCTTTTTTTTGATACCTGAAGCTTATCTTCCTTGAAACTTATACTATGATTGATAATGGCAGTCATGACATTTTAAGATGTGGAAATACTTGACCAAAATTTTACTTCTCTTGTTTTTATAAAATTCTTAAAGGGAAATTAGTGTCTGAAGATTAGACTTGGCCAGGTTGAGTCAATGGCACTCCCCAATTTCTCTTCCCTCTATTAGCCTGAAATGTGATTTGAATCCCAATGACTTCTTAGATTTGTGTACTTGACTTTTTCCTTAGTGAATGCAGCAGAAGAGTCAATTATTCTGTGACTGGTGCTAGCATAACAGTCTGTGCTATAAAGTTAACATAGTACCAATAAATTTCTCTTTAAATAGCTCATCAAATGCCAGTTGGCTTGACTGTAAGGTAATGTTAGTGTTTAATCCAGAAGACCCAATCAATGTCTTCTCAAGGCCATAAAAATAATCATTGGCTTACAATTTAGATACCCCTGCAGAATCAGAACTGTTCCCATATTCAATGTTACACTTTTGCTTCAAAATTTGCATTATTATTTCAGCAATTTCATAGTCTAAATTATGATAAATTACCAACATTAACTTCTAGGGAGGTTGGATATGAAAAGTTATATGGAGTAAAGAGAGTAAATGTTTTAAATTCTAGTTATGTCACTAAATATTATCATGTAATTAGTATGTATTCTTAATTTTCCTGTGGTGATGGTTGCACATATTGTGAACATAATGAGTGATATTGGACTGTATACCTGGAATGGCTAAAATGTCAAATGTTTTGTGTGTGTGTGTATATATACACTAGACACTAATACATATACATATAAACCAGACACTTAAGTCCATCAGCCAAACATTAGCTAGTTTGGCTAATGGGCTTCAGTGACTAGTGTATATTAATCACATTTACTAGTAAAAAAAAAATTGAACTCAGGATGTTCCAAATATGAAATTGTAACTTTTAAATCATACTTTATTATTTCTGGTGCTTCTGATGCTGAAATCAAAACCCCTATCCCCACGTCTGTGCCTGCAGCTCATCAAAATCAGCATGACCATGAGTCATTTCCGAATATACAGACCAAATCGTGTTTTATTTAAAAGCAAAAGTGAGAATCTTTTGTCAAATCAAGTTATTAAATGTATTATTAGTAGTTTTTTTATCTATCAACATAGATAATTTATGACACCCTTTTTTAAAAAAATAAATGAATCTAGTTATGAAACTTAACTTTGGGGATATATTTCAACTTCTCTGACCTTAAGCACCACTATTTTTGTAACTAAAGAGATGATTGTTTTCTTTTTTACCTCCCTGATGTCTCAAATAAGTATGATTGCTAACATTATGTACATTATCATATCAGTGCAAATGTTTAGTGGGAAATATTCAACATTAATATCAAATTCTAATGCTTAGAATGTTGAGTTGACTAAATAATATGTTTGTTTTCTGTGTGTGTGACTTGTGAAAACATTTATTACTCTTTCAATTAATATGTATTGATGAGGACTTTATGCTAGTCTCTGTGGGCAAGTCCTTTCAATATTTTACAAAGAAATATCTATACAGAAAATGCAGTTAAAAATAAGCTTTATTGAGTTCTGTGGAAATCAATCTATTTATAAGTATATATACATTTACATACATAGAGGTATACATACATAATTTTAATTCCATTAGATAGAAGGAAACTATGTATGTCTTAACATTAGAAATATAAGTTGATTTTGCATTTTTATGGTAAGTCATGATTTATAAGAACACTCCATGTAAGTAATGCTGTAGTTTTTCTGTTAATGTTCACACTTAAATTTACATGACTTATATTCAAATACCTGGAATGGTAGTATTTCTAACTTTCTTTCTTTTCCCAGTGCTTCTACTGAAGGATTACTGAATCGTCAGTGCATTTCATGTAATTTTATGAAAGAACGATGTACATATTTTGGTGCCAGTTTTAGTCCCATGAATCAACATTTCTTATTATTCTGTAAAGGTAATAGATGATTTCTAATGAAGTTTGTTTTACTGTTTTTTCTGATCAACATCTATTACTATCATTAGTAACTGTTACTCTCTAGCTACATGATTTAATATTTTAAGTTATAAATTTTTGTTAAAAGTTATAAGTGATGTATTTACTAGGGTACAAGTTATATTTATATACTTCATTTAGAAGTAGGCATTGGGAGTAAGTACACAGGAGTCAACAAGGGCTATTTGAATATGGACCTTTTAAAAAGTGAATAAATATATTTATATCAGCAAAGTCACGCTACAATAATAAACTAATTTAGCTATATTTCAGAAAAGCAATAGTCATTAAAATAATGACTATTATTGCTAAAATAATAGGATATTATTATTAATAGGTTGCTAAAAGATAGGATATACAGAAATTTAATTTTCTGGGTCTAGTCCCATTCAATTTAGACAAATTGCACTCACTCCAGTTATTTCTTCTCTCTGTAAACAGTATAGTCATACACAGGGGTATGGTATCTCTAGGTTACAGTGATAGAAACCATTGTCCCTTTAATAAGATACTGTATTTCCCAGAGTTGAAATAAGATATATGTCCTCCTATAATGTGATAAATTGAGTGCTACAACTTCAGCTGGTACATCCTGTGTTAACAAACCATGAAGAATAAACCAATACTTACTCATTGAAATTATTTTTCCTCTTGTCATCTGAAATGAAGTAATCAAAAAAGGAAAGTACTTGTTTGATGACACCAGGGGAAAATAATTAGACTTCTATATAGAGCTCCCTAGAGAAGTGAAGTTTCTTATGGTTACTACACCTGAATTAACTAGTATATTTTAAATAATTAGTGATTTCAGTAACATATTTTTAAAATTAAAATACAATTAGCCCTCATTGTTAGCTCTCTTGTTAATGAAACAATTCTAATATACATGCATTTTTTTCTTGGCTGAGTGGTAAATATAATTTAATCTTGCTTGTGCAGATAAGGGCAGGGGCACAGAGTCATGAATCATTTTCTGAATATCCATGACTGTTCTATAAAAGACTAGAGAAAGAAAAAGTTGTACCATATTAGCTAAAACCATAGACTTATAGAAACATAGGATTTTGGAAAAAGGGATCTTAACATCCTTCTGTGCAAATGGTTTCATTCCCCATATATTCTTATTTTTCTGAATAAAATATCCATAGAAGGGAATATAATCTAGTGGTCTGGTTTCTGTTTCATTATGCTTTAACTATGAAATGCTTCCATTTGAGAAAAAAGAGAACTCTATCATGTAACCTTTACAGTGATTATTATTAGATTTCTTTAAAATGTTTATACATATATTTTTAAAATCCAGGTCCAGGAGTCCCAGTGGTCAGCCTACATACCACGGACAACCCAGCAAGTAAGTACATGAACACAGCAATGCAGAAGAATCACGATTAGTATTGGTCTTAAGTGTTTTATTATCTATTCTGTGTGTCATACTCTTTAGAACCTTCTTTAAATGAGTCCCCAGCACAAGGAAAACTGTGTAGGCACCATCAACTTGACCTTGTGTATGTAAGAGAAACAGTAAAGCAAGTGATTTTAGTCATGTTACAGCTGGAGTTGGATCTTATATGTCTAAAATAACATGTCTACTGTGTCTGTATTAAATGAGGAGCAATTGATGAGGCTCATTTAGGTATATTTCAGTTGACTAATCCCTTTGTGCCCTTGGATTATTCTTTCATGGGCCTCATATAAATTATTCCTCTAGAGCAACACATTTTGTGTACTTCTGGGAACATTATACAGATCATTATATATATATATATATATATATATATATATATATATATATATATAATGTTAGGGTTAGGGTTAGGGTTATATAAATAATATATATATATATACACACATATATATGTATATATATATCCACTTCTTATACACACACACTCATACACACACACCCTGTCTTTTCCAGATATTCAGGACTTTCTATTTACATATATATACATTTAGTTTTTTTAAAATATTTATTCAACTGTCCTTCATCTACTGATTGAGCACTTACTTTATCAAGCAATATGACATAGAGTAGATGTACATTGCTGGCAAGATATGGTCAATATTTTTAAGAACTTATTGTAGAGTGATTAAATACATGGCTAAGTTAATTTTAACAGTGAATAGCTAGGCTGCTTCCTGCCACCCTTTCTTCTTACTTTTTTTTCCATGTTTCTTTTCCTTCTTACAATTAAAAAATTATTTAATTAATATTCTTATGTTCTAATGATTTACTGTAGGATACTATAACATAATAAGTCAGGCTTATATTTATTAACTTATTTAATCCTCAGAACACACCCTGAGATTGTTCATTTATTAACCTATTTTATAGATGAGGAGACACAGTCTGAAAATTTAAATAACTTAGCTAGAGTCATACTAACAGGTGACAGAGCCAGGAATCAGATGACAGTCTGGTTCCAGAACAGGCTTTGTAATCAGTACTGCATTGATGGCACCTGATTCTGTTGTGTTTTTGTCTCTCACATTACATGCTTATATTTAGGTAGGAGTTTTACTGAGATGCCTAGACTTAAAAGAAATGCAGGTATAAAAGTGCAATGTTGAATTATAAAGGTCAATTTTAAAGTATAGAGGGAGACCTTTTATACTCTTCACATACCACCATGTGAAGACTTCTTGCCTATTCCAGAAAAAATCAAAATTTCTAGATTTTTAATTGAGCTTTATATGGTTGTGAAAATTTTAGCACACCTTCAGTTTCTACTTATTAGTACAAATCTTTAAAAGGTTATGGTAAACAAGTTAAATCTATTCAATATTAACACTAACAGCAGCAATAATGATAACAAAAATGGTATATTTGATAAAATAGAAAGTAGGTTGAATTGTATA
Organism: Phyllostomus hastatus; assembly: GCF_019186645.2. Taxonomy (NCBI): domain Eukaryota; kingdom Metazoa; phylum Chordata; class Mammalia; order Chiroptera; family Phyllostomidae; genus Phyllostomus; species Phyllostomus hastatus. Next base: position 6,536,544 of record NW_025334038.1, on the reverse strand, counting down.
GATAGCAAAATCATTGTATATAATGAGTTCATCACATATCTTTGTGGGATCTGAGATGAGATGTATTTGTAACATAAGATGCACTCAATAAAAGGCAGCTATTTGTGTACATCGTATATTTTGTAAAACTTACTATTTAAAAATCATTAAAAATGTTAATAAATATTATTCTATGTTCACAAGACAGTATTGTTTTCTAAGATATTTTACTGCAAGTCACAAAACATTTTTGTCTAAAGGAAATCTTTCTGATTTCCCCATTTATAAGCAAATTCTGATCTTTGTAGGGTCAAGAAAAATAAAAGGGGGCTGTGAACAATGGTTGTGTGCCTGTATTTCCTTCCAATAGGCAACTATTAAGAAGAAATATACATTTAATTGCAACTAAACCTTTGGGCCAGTGGATCTTTCATTAAATATTGATACACTACTCAGGCAGTCACAACTCATTTTGAGGCCACATGAAGTAGAACAAGGCATGAAAATAAAATTGAAAAAAAATGAAATTATTTAATAAACATGGCAAACCTATAACCCTCTAGTTCCTGAAGAAATACAAAGTAAAATACTGCCATGTAATTTTTTCTAACAAATTAACGACATCAAAATTTGTATTGCTAATGAGGATATAATGAGAATCTCTTAACTTCATGGTAGAAATATAAATTATATCAAACATTTTGAATAAGTAATAAGCCTTAAATGTTGTATATTTATTTATTTAGTGTTTTTCCTTGTAATAGTTTATACTGAGGAAACAATTCTAGAGAAAATTATAATAGAGTTATTGATAATAGTGAAAAAGCATAATATAACTTTAAAAAAGGGTAATTTGTAAATAAACTTTAATGGAATATAAATATTCTGCTGGATATTTTTCATTTGTCCTTCCAGAACCAGTCTTAACTCTAATTTTCTCTGCCTCGGTCTCTGCCCCAGATGTAGTGTGTATGGATGACTTAGGTTCTGTTGTCATTTGGCTGTCACTTGGATTTGTCTGAAGTAAATCGTGTAGGTGGCTGGAGACAAGTGAAAGTCATTTTGCAGTAGCTAAACCCCTGGCCTTATCCCTGTGCAGTCATCCAGGTTGCTACAGGTCCTGGCTTAAGGACACGGTTGAACTTTCACACAAACATCTCCAAGTAGCTGCTCTCTCCCTTTGGCCTATAGGCCTAGCTACTGTCATACAAACCCTGGGTTATTGCGCTATTTTTTGTGATCCCCCGCATATTGTCCATATAGTTGTAAATAGTCCTTTATTAAATTGTCATCAAATTTTCCTATCAAAGTTGCCATTAGCTTCCCACTAGGATTAAAGATACGAATGTGTTGGGAAGGGTATTGGGAGGCTGGGTGAAAAAGATGAAGGGATGGAGTACAAACTGATGTGCCCCCTGGGAATTGTAAACAATCGTATTGTAATAGCTATGAATGGTGCCAGCAGGTACTAGAATTCATGGGGAGATCACTTATTAAATTATGTGTCTAACCACTATGCTGTACACCTGAAATTATATAATATTGAATGTGAACTGTAATTGAAAAATTAAAAAATAATACAAAATAAAAATAGATTTACTAAAGTCATTTCTTCAAAAATGTTTCAGCTATATTTCTAAGTAATTAAAGAGTCAAAATGTTTATGCCACTTGAACAAAACTATTTGGAAATGAATAGAAAATGACAGGAAGAAAATATTTGCAAATGATAGATATAATTCTTCCATCTACCTGGCAGCAATCCAGGTGATTTTTTTCTTTTCTTCTTGAGTGCTCTCCCAGTGCTCTACAGTAGACATATATTATTTTTACAATGACAAAAAAACACTTCAATGAAATGCTCAGTGACTTTAGACAAGGTATAAATATGTAAAATTTTACTTTAACATTTCAAAAGTGCTTTGTATCACATTACTATTGTTTCCTCTACTCCTTTTATATTTTTTATTTGCTCTTTAGTTTGTATATATAATATTTTTTTCTTTTTTCCCTATGTTTTTAGTCTTTTCTCTCCTTTTCTTTTCTCCCCACCCCATTCCTTTCTTGTCATGCCACTTTATATTTCTACTTTCTTATCTCCTTTTTTTCACCTTCACAATTTTCTATTCTTATTTTATTCTCTTTTCTCCTCAGTCCTACACTTAAAATTATGTTTTAACACATCCTTCACTCCACAGCACTTTCCAAAAAAATTTTAAGCTTATTTTCTGAATTTATCATGATAAAATGCTATCTGCTCTTAATATTTTTAAAATGGCTTTTATATTTTCTATATTTCTTTTTCTTAAATGGAATTTATTTTCTTGTGACCATGGATTACTTTTATTTCACAAGTAAATGAATGGCCTTTGACTTAGAGGTAAAAATTTCTCAACTGCCCATATACTAATATAATGGGCCTATTTTTCCCACTGACATTTGATAGCAAGGAGAAACTGAGTACTTATTAGTATTTTACCCTCATATTTTGGCTCTAGCTGTATCTATTTATTTATTCATTCCTTTAATCAACCATTTACTACAATAAACCATTGTTTATTTATAAAAAATTAATTTTTTTAAAGATTGTATTTATTTATTTTTAGAGAGGGAAGGGAGGGAGAAAGACAGAGAGAGAGAGAAACATCAATGTGCAGTTGCTGGGGCCATGGCCTGTAACCCAGGCATGTGCCCTGACTGGGAATCGAACCTGCGACACTTTGGTTCTCAGCCCGTGCTCAATCCACTGAGCTATGCCAGCCAGGGCTCATAAAAAACTTTTTTAGGAAGATGATCTGTACTTAAATTTAAACATTTAATGGGCTTTAGTTTTTAAAAATTGTCCCCTTTGTAGCTAGCAAGTGCCAAGTAATATTGGCTTCCTCTAAATATAAAAATGAATGTTATTTTCCACAAGTAAGTACATTAAGATCATTTTTATGATAGTTCTTAGATTTTAAATCCTGAATCCATGATGAATGTTTACAGAGTATTTACATTTTAAACTTTATAATTGAATGTTTGGGATAGCTTTCTTGAAAATATACTGTTATTTACATGAAGGGTTTATAGGAAGAAGTATAAAGGGCACATGGATAAAAACTAGGGGTGGGTGGAAATGGGAGGGAGGAGGGGAGGGCTCGGTGGGTGGGTTGGGATGGGAGTAAAAGAAAATTGTACTGCAACAACTAAAATAAAAGTATTTTTAAAAAATAAAATAATAAAATAACCCTGACTGGTGTAGCTCAGTGGATTGAGCTCGGGCTGTGAACCAAAGTGTCGCAGGTTCGATTCCCAGTCAGGGCATATGCCTGGGTTGCAGGCCATGGCCCCCAGCAACTGCACATTGATGTCTTTCTCTCTCTCTCTCTCTCTCTTTCTCCCTCCCTTCCCTCTCTAAAAAATAAATAAATAAAATCTTTAAAAAAATAAAATAATAAAATAAATAAATTAATTTAAAATAAATAAATAATCTGAACTTTTTTATATGTTGAGGATAGGAAAAAATCTGAGAATACCTATTTTCTCTAATTTGTATTGTAAAGAATGGCATTTATTTATAAGAGCCAGGTTTATAAGAGCCAAATTTCAGGATTGATAGGCCTGAAGTGATACATAGAATTCAAAATCCAATGCAGGTAACAGAAAGTTAAATGGTTATAATAGAATATGATAATTTTCCTGGTAAAAGAAGCATAAATAAAAAAAGAAGTTTGTGCAAAGGCATTTAAGGAAGAAGGAATGTGAATGTACAAACATAACAAAGCATGAAAATGCTCGGACTTTCAAGAAAAGCTGGTTCAATATGGATAGGACAAAGCATATTTTAAAAAGCAAAAATATAGAAATTATAGGATAGACTAGAGACATCATAAAAGTCTTATGTCTCATTCTAAGGAGTTTAAATTTAACAATAAATTATCAGTGATAAACACTGACAATTTAAAGAATTTTTAATCTGTCCATGGAGTAACTAGTAGACATGCCTCTTGCCAAAAAGAAAGAAAGAGAAACAAGGAGAGAAGAAAAATGGAAGAAAGAAGGAGAAAAGAAAAGAAAAAATAAAATTAAAACTGGATAAAATATACAAAACAACAATTTCCAAGCATGGAACAACAGGATAGGTTGTACATCTCTGAAAGAAGAGAAACAAGTGAAATTTAATTGTAATTGCTCTGGCTTTCTGGCTGGATTCATTTTCTGAATTCTAGTGAAATGAGGAGGAATCCAAGAAGAGTACACATTGCCCCTCTGTATCTGCAAGTTCTGTATCCTTGGGTTCAATCAAATGTGGATAGAAAACATACAAGGAAAAATGTTACATTGTTGCTGATGGGCAATATGTAGTTAGACCTATGGATGGTTGCAGCTGTACTGAATGTTTACAGACTTCTTTTTTCCATGCTTATTCCCAGTGTAACAACTATTTTCATAACACTTACATTCTATTAGGTAATATACATAATTTAGAGATTATTCGAAGTATACAGGAGGGTGTATGAAAAGTTATTGCAAATATTATGCCATTTTATATAAAGGAATTGAACATCCTTTGATTGTGGATTCTTCAGGGGTTCTGAAAGCAGTCCCCTTTGGATATCAAGAGGTAACTAAAGTATGTTATTGTGGAGTCAGAATAGTGACAGAAATTGGACTTCAGAAAGACCAAAGCTTTTAGAATATTGGGAAGGTGAAAAGACACTGGAGATTCATCTTGAGTCTATTGTTGAAAATACCTAAAAACGTACAATGTAAATATTATAGGAAGACACTCTTTGAGCCTAGGAAATGCAGACCTGCACAATGCAGGATACTGTGATGTTTAGGAGAGATCCAGGGAGAGTTGGACTTCAGCAGAAATGAACTATCCATACAGCAAAGGTCACTTAAATCTACACTAATAAAGATATTTTTAAAAACTTTGAAATGATTAAGCTGACCTGCAAATAGGCTAAAACATCTGTGGGGAAGAACAAAGTCTAATATTTTTAAAATAAGAGAACGAAATCCAGAACTCACCAACATTAATATCGCAACAGTCATAATCTAATAAAACATTACTGGCTGTGTGAAGAAACCAGAAAATACAACTCATTACTAGCAGAAAAAAAAAGACAGTGAATAGAGACAGACTCAGAAATGACAGAGATGATGGAACCCAGTGACAAATATGAAAAACCTGCTACTATAAATATTTTTAAAAGATCAAGAAAAATTAAGATGGAAAGAAACAACAGAATATGTTATTTAAGGCAATATTATAAACTTAATATATTTGAAAAAACCTTAATTACTAAGTACCAAAATTAGATTAAATCTTGTAGAAGATCAGTGAATTTTAAACATTATCAAAGAAAACTTGAGTCACAGAGGACAAAAAAAGAATGAAAGAAATGAACATAGCCCAGCCCTGGCTGGCGTAGCTCAGTGGATTGAGCGCGGGCTGGGAACCAAAGTGTCCCAGGTTCAATTCCCAGCCAGGGTACACATGCCTGGGTTGTAGGCTATAACCCCCAGCAACCGCACATTGATGTTTCTCTCTCTCTCTATCTCCCTCCCTTCTCTCTCTAAAAATAAATAAAATCTTTTAAAAAAAAGAAAGAAATGAACATAGCCCAACTTAATTTATATTTTTAAATTGGAATCAGAAAGGAGATGCATGGAAAAATATTTGATGAAATACTGGCCACATCCAAAATTATATGGGTTTCAGGTATATAGTTTTATCATACATCATTGTAATATTGTATTGTGTACCACCCCAAGTAATGTCTCATTTATCCCTCCTCTACCCTCTTCTATTTCCCCAGCCCCCTTTCCCTCTTTTAATCAGCATACTGTTGTCTGTGTCTATGATTTTTTTCTTTGCTTAATCCCTTGTGAAAAAAATGCTCAAAAACCCTCAAACAGGATAAATCCCAATAGAAAAACAGTGATAAAAAAAAAGTTAAACCAGCAAAATAGAAACACATTGCATCCACATATTACATACATAGCAACAAAGCCAAGAATGACTGTGGACTTATCAGAAGAAAACAAACCAAAATATAATAGAAACAAAATGTTTAAAATACAGATGAAGTGAACTACAGAAATGATCCCTGAAAGGGAAAATGGATACAACTGTACTTGAACAATAAAGAAATGTAAAAAATACATACAAATGAAAAATGAAATAAAGTCCTCAAACTAGAATGACAAAAGTGAAACCAAAATAAAAAACCAAGAGGCTGAGAATGCTTTGTCATGAGACTCACAACTTGAGAGAACTAGTAAAGAGCACAGATACAGCTTATATGCAATAATATATGCACCTTAAAGACAATATGTGATGGACATAAGCCTGTCCTGGAAGGACACAAATGGCGTGACTAGAGAAGAATTGAGAAAAATAACTTAAAGATATTTTGAGTCAAGTGAAAATGAAAACAAACTAATCCAAATGTGGGGAAACCTAACATTGTGGTTAGAGATAAATTTATGGCTCTAAATTGTTACTTTATAAGAAAGGAAAACTTTAAAATCAATAATTTGAGATTCCATCTTAAAAAAAAACTAGAAAAAGAAGAGCAAATAAATGAAAAGTAAATTAAGGGAATAAAATAAAACAGGAGTAGAAATAAATTCTATAGAAAATAGACAAACAGTAGAAGAGTATATATAAAAACCAAAAGATTTTTCTTTGAAAAGATCAATACAATTCTAGATGGATTCACAACATTAAAAGTACACTATCCTTACCATTTTTATTAAAGAAATAGGTGATGCCAACAACAGATTCTACAGATATTAGAATGTTAGTAATGGAACCTTATGTGGTTTTATAGCAGTAAATTTGACATCTTATATGAAACAGATAAATTTCTTTAAATGCATAAAGTGTTAAACATTCAAAAAGGAAGAGACATGATATTTAATATCCTGTTATCTACTAAAATTATTAATTCTGTTAACATTCTTTCCACAAAGAAAACTCCCACTTTAGTTAGCATCACTGGTACATGTTGTGCAATATTTAATGTATGAATACTAAGCTTACATAAATGTTTAGAAAATATAATGCCAGTATTAACCAGATTCCAAATCCAACATTTATATTTTACAGACAGAACAATTAAATTTTTGTGAATATAGATACACATATTCTTAACTAAATACTAACAAGTAAAATCCAGCATTTTATAAGAGGATAACATATTATGATTATATGGGGTTTAACTGAAGAATCCATGATATCTATAATATTCAACAATCAATCAATATAATTCAGTACAGTATGTTGTAAACCCAAATATTTCAGAAGACAGCATTTGATTAATTTTAGCAATAATAATAATAACAAATATTAACAACTCAGAAAAGACAGGAAGTTCCTTAACTCAATAATGGTATCTACAAAAACACCACAACTAACATTAAACTTAATATTGAAACACAGTGCTTTTACCCAAGATTGGGAAAAATAGTATCTGCTCTCCTACCCTGTATTCAACTTTGTGTTAGAGGACTTAGCCAGTGAAATGAGGAAAAAAATATTTAAGTAGAAAAACTGTCTGTATTTGCAGAGGATATAGTTGTAAATAAAATGGAAAACAAATAAAAATATGAAATCCACACCCACTCACAAAACTATTAGAAATAATGAATGAATTTATCTTGGCTATAGGTATAGACCAATATAGAAAATCAACTACTTTATAAGCTATGATACAATGCAAAATTTAAAAGTAGCTCAAAATACTATTTGAAATAATATCAGAAATCATATAATACTCAAAAATTAATTTTAAAAAAGTACAAGTCTCCTAAGATATAAAAAAAAATACTTTGGGGAGAAATTAAAGATGAAAATGGGTACACACACACACACGCACACATTTATGGACTAGAAAGATCATAATTTAAAGTATGTATAAGTTCCCCAATAAATCTATAGATTTAATATATCACTTAAAAATATAGAGAGTTACTGATGCTCTCTTCATATTTGTTGATTATTCCTTTCACTTTTTTTGGTGTTTAAAATTTTATACTCTCTATGATTACATTGCCAGATACATTCATTGTTTTCTGTGCTGTCTAATATGCTCTTAATCCTACTCAGGATTTCTGCATCCTAGATCTCATAGTTTTCATGTACCCCAGATTATGCAGTTTTTACTTTTAGAAATTTAACATGCCCTTTTTAAAATTTCTTTCATATTTCACCTTAACATCCTCGTGCTTTTTCTGCCTTACTGAACATATGAAATATAATTAAAATCTCTTTTTAATATACTTTTCTATCCATTATATCATTTGTATCATTTCTGGTTTCTATTGATTAAATTTTGAACTGATTATATGTAGCATTTTTTTTCTGATTTTTTGCATGCTTAGTTATTTTGTATTGGAATCCTGGCTTCATGAATTTCATTTCATTGCATGCTTGATAATTTTGTATTCTTTTAAATATTCATAAGCAGAGTAGTAACATGATCAGACTTGCATTTGAAAATGTAAATGCTAATTCTAAGTATAGGGGCAACTGGAGAAAATGTTACTGGAATTCAGTTAGAAAACTGTTGTGGTTATCCAGGAGAGGAATTACAAGCATTTAATCACTGCTTTTAGCACAGTGCCTGCCAAATGTAACAGCTGCATAATTATTTCTTGTTTTGCACTGATTCTTGATCAACACATAGCAGTTAGTAATTTACACTACATTTTTTGATTTGTAGAATATTTTATATTGGAAAGCAATTCTATGCTGAAGGAAGCTATCCTGAAGAAGAAGATAGTAAAGTCAGAAATTAAAACGCTTCATATTGATGACTATGGTAAAGTTTTGTGCATGCTATGTTATTTAAGAACAACTTTCTCTTCATCTTATAGTTTTACATGTAAATGACTCTACATCTTTAATATTTTGCTCTTTCTTTAAAAGAACTTCCTTTACAGTTGTCCTTTCCCAAAGACTTTATGGACCGAAACAAGTATGCTCTACTGTTAATAATGTAAGTATTTTATTTGTTTTGGGGGTAAAAGGAATCTAAAGATTTTATAATTTTTATTATGCCTCACATGACAGCATCCTGATTACAAACAACCATAATGAGGACAGAGGAAGTGTAGTTGACTGGGCAGCTTCAGTTTGTATGAGTTCCTCAAAGGCACTGCCATTGATAACATAGAAAGATGTATAACTATGTGTACTTCTTATATCCCAAATTGAACTCAATGTTACCACTGCACATCGTGAAATATATAATTTGGTTTATGTCTGTTTATCCCTATGCTCTTTTTTTTTCAATGTATTGATTGGTCTGTAATTTTCTTTCTTGGGGATATATTTGTCATATCAAAGTTATGCTAATTTCATAAAAACATTTTTTATTGTGGTAGGACCACTTAACATGAGATCTACCTGTTAAATCTGTGTGTTTACAGCCCAGTATATTAAATACAGGCACAGTGTTTTGGTTCACATGTCTGACACTCTACCCACTGAAAGGAACTCCCCAGTTCTCTTCCTGCAGCCACTGGGATCTACTTCTGCTTGTATGTGTTTTAATGCTCCTGGGACCTCGTGTAATTGGAATCATGCATTTTTGTCCTTCTGTGACTGGGCTATTTCACTTAGCATAACTTCCTTAAGGTACATACATAATACAACACATGAGCCTTATGTTCTTTATCAGTTGTTTAGGTAACATTGAGGAAACATTTATTTCCAATGCTGAAACTTTTGGTTACATTTACATCATTGCTATCAATTTTCCTTCCTGGATTCATGGCCCAGAAAGCAGCTCCCATGCTCATAAAACTTGACTCTTCCATATTTTCAACATGGAATTTACTTCAGAGTTAAATTAATCCATACTTTTGATGAGACTGTATTGTGACTCTATGGTATTGGGCACAGGGGACCCTAAGAGGTTATGGTTAACTAACTTGATGTTGATGTAGTGTTGTGTTCCTGAGAGTAGTAAGTTATTTACCATATTAAGAATCCAGCCAGCATATTGCTCTAACAGTCTAGAATTGCATCAGAGTCTCAGTAGAAATAGTAGAAATGAAAATAACACTTCTTGTTATGACTACTGGATGTAGAGAACAGTATTCATTCTGTGGAATCACACCATCTAGCTTCAAATTCCAGTTTTGTCACTTATGAGTGGCATGTCCTTTAGCAAGGTATTTAACCTCCCATAAGGCTCAGTTTCCCCAAAGGTAAACAAACATTGCAATACAGCCTATATCTAAAGGTTGCTTTTAAATTAAATAAAATACATCATATGAATTACCTGGTATACATGATTATTATACTTAATGTGATTAATTCATTCTTTTATATAGATTATATTGATTTTATTTAGGTATTTTAATAAGTAGAAGCAATCCTCCACTTCATTTTAATAAGTCAAATAATGTGAAATATTCAATTCATAATATTTTCCCTTAGTCTAGTATTTATTCCTACCTATAGTCCCTTAGCCTCATTTTGTTTCTTAAGATCAGACTTTTCTCCTTTGTCCTTAATACCCAGAAGGTCCCCAAAGCTCCTGGAATCTCTCTGGGCAAGTTCGTATGTGTTCTTTTTCATCTTAACTTCTTCTTTTGTCTCTTCTCTTTCACCTAGTTGTACTCAATTCCTGTTGAGTTACATGTCTAATATATTGAGGACATAGTTAGAGCCTAAAAATAAGACACAAAAAGAAAAAAATCACCCTCATTTTCTGTTTCAGTCATGGCTGCCTTGGGAAAAAAGGATTGTTCTTTACATTCACTAAAAAATATGGTTTCTCAGGGAAAGGAACCCTACTAGGCATCCTTGCTCTAACATATCAGAGGGCTCCAGAGCAGCATCACAGCTGGGAGAAAAAGGAGACAAGAGCTCCAGATTCTCTGCAGCCTGGGCTCAGAGAAGCCAACTGGTGTGTTCTGGCATTAGATTTGTGCTTTGATGTGGGTAATTTTTAGTTTGTAAGGGGAATGTAAAAACTAGCACAAGACTCAATTTCTCTTATTAGAAGAGGTATTCAGGTCCTCTTTAGAGCCAAAATGGTTGAGTAAAGGTACTGGCTTAAGAGTCAGGTACGCCTGTATTCAAATCATAGTTCAAAGATTTTCCAATATCTTCCATTCCCTTATAAATAAATGGGAGATAATAACATGGCATAATTTATTTAAACCTGTTGCCATAGTGTTTGGTAGAGTATAAACACTTCTGCTCAGTATTAATAAATTGTAACTATAATCATTATAACCATAATTATTATTAGTAGTATTTTTAGTATTTATGTGTAATATAAAATTATCATCCATAAAGTTATTTAATAGACATTCATTACTAAAACATATAAAATAATTTTGTCAGGTCTACAGAATTTACTTTGTTAGTTTTTTGTTGATGAAAGTAAGTATTAGTTCATTAGTTTCTATAAGCTGATTATAGTAAATATTAATGTACTTTATCTAAACCCCTTGGTTTTCAGATGTAAATTCTCAGTTTAGCAGAACATGACTTACAAAACTAAACTGAACCTAGCTGGTGTGGCTCAGTGGATTGAGTGCTGGCCTGTGAAGCAAGGAGTCACCAGTTTGATTCCCAGTCAGGGCACATGCTTGGGTTGCCAGCCAGGTCCCCAGTAGGGGGCATGTGAGAGGCAGCCACACGTTTGTTTTTCTCCTTCTGTACTTCACTTCCTCTCTAAAAATAAACAAATAAAGCCTTTAAAAAACTAAACAGAAGATTTTTAAAAATTTTAAGAAATGACCTATTGTCTTAAACTGCATGATCATTTCTAAAATCTTTATGCTTGGAAATCTTTATGTGTCAGAATGGCTTAAGTGTGAAGTGTTTTGTAACTGTTTATTTAGGTTGCTTATAATTTAAAGGCATTTTTCTCCTAAGGTTAAACCATATTTTCAGTGACAAGTGGATTTCTGACCCTACAAAAGAAAATAATGATAATTGATTTTTTTCCATAAATGGTCAATTAGTAAAGAATAATAAAGTGATTCTTATTTAAATGAGGCTAAGAGATGATTTTGTGATTTTGGTGTCTGTACTTTAATGCTATTCTGTGCAGTGCATCTAGTTCCCAAGAGAACCAGCCTCTGATGTCACATACACAGGTGGGTTTATAACCAGGAAACTCCAAAATAAATACATGAGTGGGAGACAGGCTGCAGCAAATACCTGAGTAGCTGGAAGGAAGATTGCCCTTGAAGAAGTGACCACTGGCAATTAGCAAAGTCCTTTCTGTTAAATATTCATTGTTGAACTTCAGAAGAAATGGCCCTCTGAGTACCCTTCTGTGTCCATGTTACCTGAAACCCAAAACTAACTTCACAGTATTGAACAGGCTAGTGAATCAATGGCAACAGGACATTTTACTGTAATAGACAACCCAAGGAGCATTGCCACTATGAATGTATCTCAGTGGTTTCTATTACTAGTGGTCTCTATGAGGTAGTGACCCCCTTTTCCTTTCCTACTTCTGTTTTCCTTCCAGATGCCTACTTGTCTGTTTCCAGTCTTTCTGTTTAACATTACAGGGAGTCTCCAGGACCCAACAGTCCATATTCATCTTTATACATTTATATGCATGAAATGGATATACACTTATATTCATTTTAGCACTTATTACCTTGAACTGTTATTGTTTATTTTATTCTTATTTTCTACTCATGTGTATATAATTTAATGCAATGCACATTTACATGTTGCTTTTATGTGTCAGAAGCTGTATTAATGGCTGTAAAGAGACAGAAAGATGACAAGAATCTTGAAATCTTTTAGATTAGTTAAGGATATACCCCCAATGCCTAAGCACATGTAGAGGAGCCTTATGAAAACCTATTGACTAACATGTAATTTTGTTAATAGTGCAATACTGAAGATTATGCGAGATAACCTACAGTTATACATGCTTATTTGATAAATACATAACTATAAATCTAAATGTCTAGACCCTGGCAGGAAGCAGTTTAGGCATATGTGCTGTTATTAAAGATAAAGGTTGTTTATTTCTTTGTTTGCTGTAACCATTCAGAAAAGCACTGTTGAGCTGGGAAGTTTCATTCAGGGCCAAGGAATCATCATATGTTTTCCATTTTCTACTCTTTTATGTTTAACTTATATCTGCCACACTTGATAAAGGTCTAAGTCAGGGAGACAGTGACTGTTCAACAATTGGTTTATGGAATGCAGTGTACTCTAGCTTGTCCTTTGACCTTCTTCCCTATCCTTGAATTCAACTTTCTTGAAAGTCTAATGAATTCTTGATTATCCATCAAGTCTTATCTTACTGAAGCTGATTTCCACTCACCTCATTAGATCATCTATATTATCCTATTACAATCCTATATTCATGCCTTTCTGTACAACTATACTCATATAACCTTCTATCTGAAAGCTGTCCATATATTTTAAACCACATGAGTCACATTGCCATTTTACCCAAATATTTGTGAGAATGGTTTTAAATGTCATTTACAGAATTTCTGATTCCCACTACATTATGGACCAATGTTTATGAAGGAAAACCTACAGGCTATGTGTGACTGTTTAGAAAAATTGTTAATGGATTAGCTTATGGAATATTTCAAAGCTTAAGAAAATAGAAATGTTAAAATCATTATTTATGTATTCTATATATTAAATACCCAATTAATCATGTACTTTTTTATAGCAACAAGCTTTTGCCATAAGAGTCACTCCACAAATATATGTGGAGGGAATAAATGGATGATGTAGAGAAACCAGGTGAACATCGTTACTATTGCAGTTCTAACTGGAGATCATTATTCATTTTTCTCTAGATATTTCATCACTCAATCAATGGTATTCATATCAAAATCCTACAACTTGGCCATATTGATGACATTGAGCTGTCATCTTTTTCCTATAGAATTTCCTAATGAATGAAATCAATAGCCACTCATCTCCAATTGTCAAGATAACATCCACATGGTTTTCATACACAGGCTTCCCTTTCAAAAACAATATAGGTATTGTTGAAAATTGTGAATAACTTTATGCCATGGGATCATAGTGTCTTGCCTTGATCTTTGGACCTCTGGGGTTGTTCAAGATCTACACTCTTCTTCTTCAAATACCATTCCAGGCAGCCATCATATCTGGATGATGCAATTCTAATCTGCCAACCTGCTCTCTAATGACTCTCTCCCCATATCCCTTTGGTTATGGTTTATTTTTTATCCTGTATTTTCAGTTGCTTTTCCACTCTGCTGCTAGGTTAAACTTTGTGAGATTCATATCTGAAAATGAGATTTTCCTAGCTAAAATCCTCTCATTTTTTTCTCCAATGATTAGAAATTCACATTCCCTAACACAACATACAAAAGTCTTCATCTGTTTCCTTCTTCTTTGTCTTCATCTGACTTCACCCAGATGTTCTAGATATTTTTTAAAAAATGCTTTTTTTTCCTCCTGGGAAATACCAGCTTCTCAATCATTCCTCTGCATTTGTTACACAGTCTTCTAGTACCTTAATTTTGTTTTCAACTGGAAAAGTTCTAGTAATACTTCATGCTATGTTTACATTACACATAATCCTATGCCTATAACCTCTATTATTTTCAAGGGGGATTAAAAAATTATGTTCTTTTTATTACCCAATACTGCCTGCTTACATAACCATTCTCAGCCTCTGAAAGTAAAGATCATTAAACCCTTTTCTTTTTCTACCTCCTCACTCACTGTGTTAAAATTATTCTAAATGGAAATTGGCCCATGGATAAGAATTAATGTAGTAGGACTTCGATAGCAGAGGTGATCAAAGGGTGGTGGTGCTTCTTCCCCTTTTATTGTACAATTTCTGTCTGGGAGCTATTCCTTAGCCCCTTTCTATTGGTTCTCTTCTGCTATTTCCATGTGCTAAAATGTGTATCTGAGGTTAATTTTGTGTGGCTAATACTAACAATCCCTTTTTGAATTTTATAGCTGGCTTCTTAATATCCATGCTGTTCAGTATTTAGTCTGTGTTCTGATAAGCTTTTTATTATTTGGTTTTCAATTAGTTATGCAGTTTTTGTATAACTCTAAGGATACAATCTCTGTCTCCTATTCAAAAGAAACCAAAAGAACAAAAACAGAAAGAATGTCTTTAGTAGATAGAAATTGACCCTGATATGCAGAAGGCTATCCTATTAAAAGTAGAAGGAGGAAAGAGGGAGAATTTAGAAGAAGAGTAGAGAAAGGATTTAAAAAGATTCAATTTTATTAATGTAAAGTGCCCAGGGATCCAAATTCTGATCAGGAAAAAAAATTAATTTGTCTGAGCAATTTTTGAATATAAAGAAAACATTTAAAAAATGCCTCAAAAAGAAGGCCTAAATTCTGTGACAACTTCTATAATCTAGGAGGTATTTTAGGATAGAATTCTCTTGCTTTGATGGTGCTGGAATAAGTATATATCTGTGGAAGCAGAAGAAGAAAGAACTTACAAATATAGAGTCACATAAATTATGCTCAAATGCAATATGCTTTACACATGACTATGTGTGTAAAGAAATCAAGTACACAAACAAAAGGATAGAAATACATAAATGCTACTCTTCATTCTAAATTAACTTAAAGACCCACACACTGTGAAAAGTGGAAAAAATTTAATGCAATTGAATTGTCCTTTGCTTGGGTTATGCCAAATTAAAAAGTAAATGGCTATTGTTATATAAAAGCTCAGGAATTATTAATGTAGGGCTGCCTAGGGTTGGTCAAATTTGGGAGCTCTGCTTCTAATAGGAAAATGGAAGATGAATAGGTCAAGTTTCATAGCATTAACTAGAACTGAGTTAATATCTGAAACCTAATAAGAACCATACGTTTGATAAGCAATTTATATATATTATTTAATTTAATCCTTGCTATAACTCTACTAGGTGAACACTATTGTTACCATGTTAAATAGCAAAAATAAGCAAACTTAAGCATAAACAAGATGACTCATTTAAAGGTGCATAAGTCAATGTGGTTTTATCAATATATCACCTGCACCCACAATGACACCACCACATACCTATAAAGTTCAGGCCATTAACACAGGCAATTTTTCTAAAAAGTTTAACATGGACAAGATTTATGAATACACATATGTGAACACAAGTGATGGAGAGTAATACAATTTGAGAATTTAGTCAATAAGCATAAATTTTGATGTATTATTAGGTAGGCCTTGTCATAATCACCACTAGAAACCCAGGCTTAGGAACTGTAAGATAAGGTCTTGGGTAGAGATATAAATAACCTTGACCATAACTTCCCCAGTTATAACTCAGAAGAAAAAGTAGGTCAGCCAAAAATTAGATATTTCTAATGGAAGAAGATAGGGATATGGACAAGAAACAGTTCTCTGACAGGAAAAATAATGTTACATCTCATTTGGTGTAGTAAATATATGAGAAAACTCATTCTGCCAGTCTGTGTGTAAGACAAGTCACCCATGAGAAGAAATCTTAGGTTAGTAAAATGAGAAATAAAGAGAAGGAATTGGCCTAAAATGCCCTTAACTAATGTGTATATCTTCATTAGGCTTTAGATGTACATATGTTCAAACTAAATGATCTCTGCTTATACATTTTTATAAGGTAAATTTCCTAATTTACTTGACTAAAGCAAGACAAATGCTGTTTAAGGCTACCACTGTCTTATGTCAAACTCATGTTCTATGGTGAAATGAATATGTTCTAAAGAACAACATCAGAAGTGCTGACCATTGATTTTCCTTAAGAATGTAGTGTGATGTGGCTCTTACCTTGCCTTCCATTATGTTCTTCACCCTTCCTTTCACACTCTTCTTTGAGTTTAATATATCTGAAATAAAATTACAACTCTTTGTTCTCAATGACTCTAGCCCTAATCTAGCACTTGTGAAGCTGAAGTCAATCTATTCTAGGCCTAGAAAGAGCAAAGAATGGATATTGATTATTAATCGAGTCTATGTTCCTTCCTTCCACTTTCCAATGGACAGAGATATGCAACTCTCAGAATTGAAATTTTATTTTTATTTTTTATTTCTTGTATTTTTAAAATTGTTTTGTTGTGGTAAAATGCAGAGAACATAAATTTACCATCTAAACTACTTTTAAGTATCTAGTTCAGTGGCATTAAGTACAGTCACCTTGTTGTGCAACCATCACCGCCACCCAGAATCTCATCTTCCCAAATAGAAAACATGTTCCCATTAAGCAATGACTCTCTGTTCCCTACCCACAGCCCCTGACACCCTCCGTTCTGCTCTTGGTCTCCATAATTTGGCTACTGTAGGTACTTCATATAAGTGGAATAACAGTGTTTGTCCTTTTGTGACCAGTTTATTTCACTTAGTATAATGTCCTTAAGGTTCATCCACACTATAATATGGCAGTTTAGAAAAGGCTTCCATGTAAGAATAAAAAATAATGCCATGCAATAGATCATTCATGGAATTTTGTTCTATTTATTTTCATTACAATTTTACTGGTTAGGAAAAAACTTTCTAAAATGAACTGATCAGAATCTTAACTATTTACAACACATTGTAAACTTAATAATGAAAACAAAAAATGAAGATAAAAGGAACATATAATTGCTGAAGGGAACTCAGCATACTGGCAATAAAATCAGGACTCAAACCTATGACTTCTGAACCTAAATTCAACCCTCTTTTCATGAAATCAAATACCATTTTGTGAATCTGACCAAATATGTAATCTGAACAAGTCTCTTATATTAAGCTGTAGTTTAGATGATATTCTTTTATATCATAAAAGGTGGTTTGTTTGGTTATTTTAATGATCTATTAGATATTGTGCACTTTACTCATCTATTTTTTTTCTTCATTTTATTAAATGTTCACATTCTGAACTCTTCACTCATACAAACATGTTCAGTGTTGAAGGTACAGAAATAGACAAGGACTGTGCTCTTGAATATCTTAACTTCTAAGAAAAGTTTACCATCTTAATTCAATTTCACTGCCTATGTTAGGAAATAGTCAAGTTTCATATCACAGTGGCGTTTCCAATGCTTAAAAAAGATAGAGCTGTTCTTTTCACAACTTTCAACCAAATTGCACATTCCCATTCTCAACCCTCCATTCTATGGGTCCCCATGGGTTTCTGAAACAAAATACTAAAGCAAAATAATGTAGGAAAAAAAGGTTAGGGAGAAACTCAGAGAAAAAGAGAATTGAAGCTTACAAAGTGTATTTGGCCAATATACACATGAGTTTTGTTACCAATTTATTGTGTGGAAGGTGACATGCTCTATAGTACATGCCTTATAGTCATCTCTACTACTAAACATCTTGCTATCTCTACCTCACCTAATAAATAGTATTTTCTTCTTGCTATTTGTAGGAAAAATAATCTGATATTTTTTGTTCTATACCATATTTATAATCTCCACCCTGTTGCTGCAAGTGTTTGGGCTAGTCCTTTTAATGGTCACATTAGCACCGTAATTCATGTTCTCTTATAACTCACCTTGAAATATTATATATTATATAATATATATAAGGAAACCTGTATTATATAAGAAAAACATGAAAGGACAGCAAACCCAACTAGACAGAGAAATGTGTTAAAATCATTGGCTGGTAATGTGTTAAGATAATATTTTGCTCTGACATTGAAACATCATGAAGACAAGGTTGAAGTTAGAAATGGCAGTTTAGAGTCCTGGCTAGCGTGGCACAGTGGATTGAGTGCTGGCCTGCGAACCAAAGTATCACCAGTGCGATTCCCAGTCAGGGCACATGCCTGGGTTGCAGGTAAGGTCCCCAGTAGGGGGCGTGTGAAAGACAACCACACATTGATGTCTCTCTCTCCCTCCTTCCCTTCCCTTCTCTCTAAATAAATAAAATCTTTAAAAAATGAATAAAACTTAAAAAATGACAATTTAGAGAAAAGAGCAAAGGAGTGAAATTGTAATGCTTTATGTGGGTTTTGCAAGTATGAATAAAGGATTGAAGGCTTTTGTTTAAAAAAATTGGCAACTGTTCATTGATCATAAAAGTTTAAGAATGTGCCTTATTATAAATATTTTAAAATGATTTATTTTCCTGCCATAAAGTGTCTGTGACTACTTACATTTTGTCTAAACTTAACTTAGTTGTGAATTCCTAAAATAGCTGTGAACAATGCAATGGGTCATGTCTTCCAGATTAACAAAACATTTGCATTATCTTAGAGCTGCTGCCAGTGGTTAAATTTGGACAATTATGTCTTAATAATTAACAACACTGTCATAATCACTACAAAAGATCTGATTAACTTTTTAATTTTCTTGTATTTAAATATCATTAGTCCATCCAGAAAATGGAAGTCCTTCTGACATAATGGGTTATATGACATGGCACAGTATCTTTATCTGTAAATATTTTCCAGTTTAATTTCTGCACAACTGGCCAAAATCCTTTATATAATTCTTTAGTTTGACCTGTAAGGAAATATGCTCAGTATAGCAAGAGTGACTTCCAACAAAAAAGTAATAACAGTTCTTACTGTTTGATGAATCTAACAATGCTTTTACATTACTTACTGTGCTGTATTTCATAAAATATTTTCAAATATGCTATTTAATGTTTGCAAAATTCTTTGAGAGAGACAAAAACAGAAATTTACTATTGTTAAAAATAAGGAAACTGAGTCTTAGAGTTTTAGTATATTGCTTATAGTCAGAGTGACATTAGGCCTCAAATTGTGATATTTTTACCCAGCTTAAAAAGTGAAATTAATCCTTGTATCTTGTCTTCAGGGAATCATGCCTTGCTTTCTAATATTTGCAATAAATATACAGGCTTTAAAATATAGTGTCACTATTTAAACTCAATGCTTTTTAAGGGCTTTCCACTTTAAACACCTTTCTCTGAAAGGGTCTAGTGCAACAAGCATTTGCTGTGTTCTCTGTGTACCAGAAACTATGCTAGGCATAGTGATTCATGCTATCTCTCAATGGTAAGCAGGTTATATCACTGTCACCTCGGAGACTGGGGAAAAAAAAAAAACAATTCCAGACTTCACTGTGAAATAGGCAATTAGAATTCAATGTTAAAGGATGTGGGTATGTGTGGGAAGAATTCCAAACAAACTGAGCAGAGCTAAGGTTGCCAAAACTAAAATAAAATTAAAAATTAAAAATTAAATTTAAAAAGAGAGCTAAGATTGTAAACACTATGGAAGGACAAAGCAGATTTGGATTTTGAACACAGGATCACCACTGTGATTTAGGAGTGAATGTGGGGCGTGGGGCGAGGGCAGGTTGTGATTAAATAACTTCCATAGCACACTTTCCTTATTTATGGTGTCAGAATCCTACATACTACATGTAATAAACTATGGAACAGGTAACTTTCTTTTTTAAAAGGTTAAATAAATGTTGGTAGTGTATAGTAATAAGGTAATAATCTCAAGAACTCTTAAGTACTTGGAAAACAGAAAATACTTATGTGAGTTTTCTACCCTACAGAGGTCATGGTCAAAAATATTAAAGTGTATGTTATATGTATCTGAGAGATATATTCATTATTAGTATATGCCAAAATGCAAAAAATAAAAATAAAAATACCTCAAATGTGTATTTATAATATTTATATAATAAAATGCACAATTTTTATTTATTTTAAGTTATAATCTAGAAATTATTAAGCAAAGAAATATAAAAATATATAGAATAACAATTTTTGTTCTCAAGTAACAGAAACTTGGACATGGATAAAAATATAACCAAAAATGCCTTTAACATTAATTAATCACAATCTTCAATAAGGTGGCTTTGCAAAACATTTGTAACAGTCATCGCAGACAATATTGCTATACTCAAGGCATAAACACTTTTCACAGCACTTGTAAAAATAGTTTGATAAGCAACTCAGTAACATTAGCTGAACATCTTCAACATCTCTTGAATTATTGAATTGATATATTTTTCCAGCCATTTTCAATGGTAAATGCAAAAAACACACACACAACACTGACTTCGAAGTTTGTGAAGAAAACAACTGCACTAACACTGACTTCAGAGTTTGCAGTATATTTCACATACAATTTACTATCAAATACAATACAACCTTATGAAACACATGTTATAACAAAATTGACAGCTTAAATGTTATGGCTTCACATTAGTCATGTACAAATGCACAGCAAGTCATGACCTTGAACCTATGCACACAACGTATGTAACGATATTTAAAAAAGAGTTTGTTTGTATATCTCAGATCAGCCACAACCTCAACAGGGCTAGCGCTAAGAACGAAATATCACAGACTGGCTATTTTAAACAACATAAATGTATTTTCTCATAGTTTTGGAGGTTAGAAATCCAAGATCAAGTTGTCAGCAAGTTTGGTTTCTTAGTTTGCAGATGATTGCCCTTTTGCTGTCTCTTCACAGTCTTTTCTCTGTGCATGCATGCCCTTGGGGGCTCTTCCTGTGGCCTAATCAGATTGGATTAGGGCCCACCCTAAGGGACACATTTTTTAAGAAACTGTCTCCAAATATAATCACATTCTAAGGTAAAGGACATTAGAGTTTCCACACATACATTTTGGGAGACACAATTCAGTCCATAACAGCATTCCATAAATTATAGTTGTCCAAAGTTTCGCCCTGTTTCCTACTTCTTCCTCCTTTATTTAACTCACTGGTCCCAAACAACTGCTGTATCTGCTCAGTTCCATTTACTCCCAAGAGTTGTTTTCCTTTACAAGTGTGGTAACCTAAGAACTTGTTTGTGTAGTAGTGCTACTAGGTAACACATTTGCATAAATATGAAGGCAAAAGAGTTTGATTGACGTCTTTATACGAGACTGAATAGGGTAAAGATACCTGGTATGTAGTCCAACTAAAAATGGAAATCTTTTCAGAGAGTTAGATGTTTTGATGCTCTTCAAAGCTATCACATGGATCACTGACAGTGTGCTCATACTAAGGTTTGGATGTAGATAATCTGTATGATTTTATGAGTGTCTGCTTTATTTTATTTTATTGTTTTACCTATTTTATATTTGGCAAATAAAATATTAAATACCACTGGACAATTTAAAATGTTATCACCTTTTCCTTAGAGAACATTCATGCTTTATAATTTGAGTCCTTCTTTACTTTTAACTTCCAAATTTTTCAAACTTATGTATCTCTGCTTTCTTTTCCTGCTGTCAGTTTTAGTGATGAAAAAGAGATTTCTTCACTGTTTAAATTCTTCTCAGTGCAAATTCCACCCCCACCACAGCAACAATAACAACAAAAATTTAGGCACCATGAGTGTAGTTTTTCTTTTTGAGTCTGACATTGTTTAGGTTGTACATTTCTTGTTAAATTATTATTGCTGAGATTCCATAACTGATTCTGCCCTCTATCAGAATCATTAGCCCTTGTATGCCATTTGAAAGACATTCCTAAAACACTGTCTGGAAGAAACACAATGAAGTAGGAGCTTTAATGTAAACTTGATGATCATTCTATAGAAAGGCCAATGGAAAATGCATGTATTTTTCCTTGTTTATTCCATTTGGAAAAAATGAGTTAAATTACTCTCTTATACACAATTTTAAATCTAGTTTTGCATTTTCATTTTATTCAGAGAAATTTTCATTTAAAAATTTCAAAGGGAAAATGGAATTTAATGTTTGAAGTTATCATCAAGAATTAATAGAACTAATTAATAGCCACCATACCTCTTTTTAATAATTTTTGTTAAGTAATAAGGGTGAAAGCCAAAATTTCTTCCAAAGTTTCAATTGTTCTTGTTTTGGTCCAATGTGTCGGTGTTGCAGGGATGAAGAACCAGGAAGCCAGCAGGTTACAGATAAGTTCCGTATTGACTGGGATTCAGTACTTGTTGACACAGATAACATCATCATTGCACGATTTGATGGCAGAGGAAGTGGATTTCAGGGCCTGAAAATTTTACAGGAGATCCATCAAAGGTTAGGTTCAGTGGAAGTGAAGGACCAAATAGCAGCTGTGAAGTAAGTGGCTGCACATATTTTTATTGTTTTTCCTATTGTGACAGGAGTTAAGTATATCATATATAATATGACTGATGCTAAGAGATTTGTATTTTAGTGATAAGACAGTATTGCATATTTTTCAAGTACCTTTCTCTCTTAGCGCCATAAGAAAAGAATTATCATACTTCTTCTGTGGAATTAGAGTTCACTTTGGATTTATGAAAATGAAATAGATCTTTATTATACCACTATATTATTTATTTAACATAATCCACAATGGCTATTATTCCCCTAGTTAATTAACAATTTCTGAGATTTCACAGTTACCATTACCATAGTGGCATAAAAGTGTGGCCTGAGAAATCTAGTAGGTTCTTTGAAACGGTATGTAGAAATTGGTGAGAATATTATTAAAATGTAGACATTCATTCAGTGGGTCTGAAACGAGATCCAAGAATATGCATTTGCTAACAAGTTGCCAGGTGATATCTAAACTACTGGACCATCACTCAACTAGCAAGATTTTGAAATTTGTGACCCTAATATATGAATAGAGCTGCAACCCCAAAAGTATTTCTGGTTTGCCTTGTGTTGTGTGTGTGTGCGCACCAAGAAAGAATTCCCATGTGTGTTTAACTAAAGAGATATAACTGTAGTTCTTTTTTCTTTTTCATTGCAGATTTTTACTGAAGCTGCCATACATTGACTCCAAAAGATTAAGCATTTTTGGAAAGGTAAATAGTAGAAATATTGTGTTTGTGTGTGTGTAATTAGTTTCCTCATCTTGCTATAAATTATCTGTATTATTCTTTAAAATATATGCATTCAATAATTTATTAATTCAACAACTATTTGTTGAGTATCTAATTAATGCCTACTGTTAGAATAACAGGGCAAAAAAGGGATCTCTTTTCATGAAGCTTACCTTCTAGAGGAAAAGTGATGGCAAACAAATAAATGAAAAATAGTTTCATATGGTAGAGTCTTATAAAAATATTAAAAAATCAATGGATAAAAATTAACTGCAGGAAAGGCCAATGTCATTAGATTTAGTGGGCCCTCTGATTAAGTGATATTTAAACTGAGACATAAATAATCAAAGGGAGCCAGTCATAGAAATCACTTAAGGCACAGCAGGAAGAGCAAGTCTATTAGGAAATCTAACATGGCTTAGCAACTGAAAGATGACCACGTGCATAGTTATGTCCTCTGTGTTTTCTGCACAGTATTTATTTCTTATTGTAATAATTTTTATTTCATGTTCAATACCATTTTAGGGTAATAAAATCAACCTCATGTAGATATTTATTAAACACTTAGTTTATATATATCACTGGGCTAGACACTATAAGGACAGAAAGATGGATGGAAGAAGATCTTGTACTGTTTGAGATGAAGCAAACTCTTGGTGCTTATAGATTTAAATATGAAATATTTTCTACTATATGTAAGTGAACTGAGAGACATGTGACATGACATAACTGGTAATTTTTATGGGGCATATATTTTGGTAGTGTACACTGACAATAGGTACATAAAAAGATACTTAACAAATGAGCAAAATGTAAATCAGCACCATTTACTCCCAGTCTTCCCTAATTAACTCGAATATCTGCAGTGCACCACTGTTTGCTGTATTTAATTCTAGCCACTAGTAATATTCAAGGTGTCAATAAAAATACTTGTGAACAATGTTACCACAACATAAATGCAAGCAAATAAATAAATGAAAGACCATCGTTAATGGTAAGGGTATTAGCAGGAAAAAACACAAAGATATCTAAGAAGGTAATCATTTCAAAGAAATGGACCTCCAGAGACTTTAAAATGTGCATGTAGTGAAACCTTGTCCTGTGCTCCAACATGGAAGACCATGGAAGAGATTGTGCAGTGAGGACATTGTAGTAAGTGAAATGAGCCAGGTGCAGAGGGACAGATACTGTGTGGTTCCCCTTATGTGAGGCACCAGAGTAGTCAAGTTCATGGGGACAGAGAGTTAAATATGGTTGTCAGGGCCTGGGAAACTGGGTGGAAGAAAAGAAGAGCAGTATTTAATGGGCTTAGAATTTCAGATTCACAAGATAAAAATGTTCCTGGATACTAGTTTTACACAATGTGAATACACTTGATGCTGCTGAACTATGCATTTAAAAGTGGTTAAGATAACAGTGTGGTGATTGCTGGGGGCAGGAGGTATAAGGAGACTAAATGGTAAGTGAAAAAAATGCAGTAAAGATTAAATAAAAAAGAAAAGTGGTAAAATAGTAAATTTTATGTTATATTATTTTTTACTCTATCCTCACAAAAAAGCACAGAGTGGAGAACATTTCAGTACTTAATGGTCCTGATGTATGTAATAAGTTACAAATGACTTAAGGCTTATGTATTTCAGCACTGTACTTACTGTACACATAAACAGGCACAAAGGACCAAATGAGTAGTACAAACAGTTACTGCTATGGATATTTAGAACAAGTTCACAAGGTTGTAAACAACCTCATGGAGAAAGTGAAACATGAGCTGGATGGTAAAAATTATTCAGCAAATAGAGGGCAAAGAGAACAGTCTTGTGTAGATGCCAGCTTCAGGAAAGAGAACGTTTGGAAAACCCTGAAAGAAATTGATTATAATTAATTATAGTCAGTTATAATTACTGGGAAAGGTGGGCAAATGTCAGCACTAGGGCCAGGAATTCACCATCTTTGATCAACTTCTTTCTTGATATTCAGCAATATTTGATTGAAATACCAGTTATTATTTTTTGTCTTTTTGATCTAAAATTTATTTTTAATGGTCTGTTTATCTACATCTTTACCTACATCTACATCTAGTACATCTGCATCTGCATCTGCATCTCTGTCTACATCTATATCTACATCTACATCTACATGTATATCTGCATCTACCTCTAACTAACTCCTTCCAGTATAATTAATTTTGCTAGTAGAAACTAAATGTTCTGCAGTACATTTCACTGTTGATCTTCATAATGCTTAAAGAGTAAACTGCAAAAAACTGGTCAATATTTTTTGTTTTGCATGTAATTTGTTCTCGTTCAAACTTTAAGAATTGGAAAGCAGTTCTAATCTATGCTCTCCAGCCATGCAAGCTGATTAAAAAATAGAATGATAGTATTTCTAAGAATGTCATTTGTGTGAAATAATATATATATATATATATATATATATATATATTTAGAAAATACTCTTTCCGACTTTTTTGCTTGTTGTAATGTTAAGCTTATAAACACCAGGAAAGCAATGATTAATAAACACATTGCATTTTAAAACTATCTCATGGCTATTAGAGGAAAAGAGAAGATAAAAACTTCAGCCAGCATAGGAAACTTTGGCTTTTTAAATTCAATTTCATTTCAATATTTTATAAGTGCTCTATAGGTAAGCAATATTTTATAAAAATAAAATAAAGTTGTTAAAATTATATAAATAATACAAAAATGCTTTGCAAATAGAATAGACATAATAATTGTAATGAATGGAAAAATATGATCATTGAGCAACCAGTATAAAAGCAGCACAGTTGAAACAGAACAGACTATAGTATTGATTATTTTTTATTTAAATGAAATTGGAAACATTCTCTAACTCAGGGGTCCCCAACCTCTAGGCCATGGACTTGTAAGGATGCATGGCCTATTATGACAGGAGCCACAGAACAGGAGGCAAGCTTGAATATACTGTGATTGAATCATCCTGAAAACACTCCCACTCCCAGTCCATGGAAAAATTGTCTTCTACGAAACTGGTCGCTGGTGTCAAAAAGGTTGGGGATCAATACGATGTCGACCAGTTTTGGCATCTTTCTGATAGATCTGAAGTGTTTTCAGAATTAAAATCACTATCTTTATATCTAGCTTACCCTCTTCTGGGATATATTTTCCAGAAACATTTCTATTATTCACTTTTGCATTCAGTGAATAAATATGAAATGGTGGTGAGGAAGGTGAGCAAAAATTTAATTTATTCTAATTAATACCAGTATTGATTTTCATTTAAAAATAGAAGTCATGTCTCTAAAATAAATTAAATTAAAGCAGCATTTTGGATTAGGTTCTTAAATGGCACAGAGAAAATAATATTCAACAGCTTTCACTATCATTGTTTTAAAGAGTATTTAGCTTCATTAATATCAAAATTTCATATTAAAAAAATAGTAAAATACAGCTCCATGTGTAGCAGCAATGATTTATAACCCTACTTTCACTTTAGAATCACACAGAGAGCTCCACAGCCCATTTTCATAGATTGAATTATTTTCAAGGGTATTGATATATTTTTAAAGGTCCACTGGTCTAGGGAATGCTCACTAAAGCTAGGAAGATGTTCTGGTTTGTTCTTTACTATGTTATTATGCTGTAAGAACTTGCTATTCCAGCCCTGGCTGGCGTAGCTCAGTGGATTGAGCATGGGCTGCAAACCAAAATGTCGCAGGTTCAATTCCCAGCCAGGGTACATGCCTGGGTTGCAGGCCATAACCCCAGCAACCACACATTGATGTTTCTCTCTCTCTCTATCTCCCTCCCTTCCCTCTCTAAAAATAAATAAATAAAATCTTTTAAAAAAATGTAAAAAAAAAAGAACTTGCTATTCAAACTGCGGGCCAGCAGCATAGGTATGCCCTAGGAGTTTCTAAAAATATCAAATATTGGGGCCCACACCAGACCTACTAAATTAGAATATTTATTTTAACAAGATTCCCAAGTACTTTGAATGGACATTCAAGTTGAGAAGCATTCTTCTAGGATCTGCTTCTCTTTCAACCTGAGACACTTTGGTTTGCAGCCCATGCTCAATCCACTGAGCTACACCAGCCAGGGCCTTAGAGGGCACCATATTCTTAGTCCTGGAGATAATTAACCTCTAGGAATCACGTTAAACTGAGGGAAAAAACATAATGCCAATTTATTAATTTACATTATTTATATATGTGATAATACAGTTGTTCTGAGGGTTAGAATACTCAGCTATTCTCTCAAAGTAGTCATATATATAATAAATAAATGATATATGATATATATGATATACATGATATACATATATCATATATATATATATGAAATATATAATCAGTTGAAGTTTGCTTTGGCATTTGTGGAATTAGAACCAGAAAAGTTATTACCTAAGTTGTAATAATCTAAAATGCATTTCTCACAATGGGAATAGTATTACTCTGTGGGAAATACTTGAAATAATTTGAATGTGACACCTTTGTCTCATCTCTATTTTAAAGAAGTAGAAACAATACACTAAAAATTCTCATTCTAGGGACAGAAATTTTAAGGGCTCAGCATGCTTTCACTCTATACTATTTATTTACTTAATTTGCATGATTCACCATGCCCCTTTCATACTTCTGAAGGGGAACAGAATATGCCACAACAGAATATGCCTCTTTGGCAGAAAAATTATTTTGAGCTGATTAATTTAAGAAACAACAGACAGTTTTACTCAGAGTTGAAATCACCTTTTTATGAGACATTTACATTTATAAAGGCAGTCTCCATTTGTGTGTCTCTCTGTATCAGAAAGAGAAGGATGACTCTAAAATCATAGGAGACTCTTAGTAATGGAGAAGGCACTGACTTCAGTGTGTATAACAAGCCTTGTTTATGGTTCTTTTCTGGGTAACCTCATGTAATAGACCTCCTTGTACATTTTTGTTTAGTTGAAGGTAGTATTTAAGGTGGTGTCTTGAGCTACCTCACAGAATTACTCAGTTTATCTGGTTATTTCTAATGTGTACCTGAGGTACACATGTAATAAACTCCTGTTTGTTTTTCTTTTATTGATTTGTCTATTACAAGGCATTTCAACCAAGAACTCAGAAGGGTAGAAGGAAATTGTTTTTCTCCCCTCCACTTCTTTCTTTAGATGTGTTAGGAAAATTAAGCCTGTTACTTTTAAGTTTTGCTAATCAAAGGTTATTTTTGTCTCTCTTAATGAGATTGAGCAAAGAATTTCTTGATGACTTTATATAAAAATTACACTATAAAAGATAATTTTATTTCACTTATCTCCTAATTGTTGGGGAAGATTTGCTCAAACTTCTGGGTACTAGGTGAATATTCCCATACAGAATTGATATATGTAGGGTATAAAAATTAATTTTCCCTGTACTCTTCTAAGTTCTTGGCTGAGGACTGTGTGTATTAAAAAAACAGATTAAAAAGAGAAAAATGAAAACATGTTTATTGACATATATAACTCCTGTCTACAGGGGAGATATCCAGGGCAAAATGAATAGCTCTGTGAGGTGGCTTAGAATTCAGGTTTAAATTACCAACTTAATAGGGAAATAAGAGAATAGATGTGGGCCTTTTAGGAGAGATAAATGCTTGTTACACAAGATGAATGGGACCTTAGCAGAATGAATAGGAGATGCAATTTGTGATCATTTTTTTCTGGGTTGGTTGTTGACTTCTATTCCCAAGAGTCAGTCCTCCCTGGATTATGTAAATCCTGGGGAAGGGACCTATGACAATTGAGTGCTTGTTAGATGATCTGCCTTTAGGGGAGTTCAGAGAAAGGTTCTCCCTGAATTGGCTGTTTTTTATGTACCTCTGAGCTCAAAATAATCTATATGCCACAGTGGAATACTTTGGAGTGGAATATTCTGCTACTCTTTACATAAGTTCTCTGTCACTTTGGTAATGTCTGACTTCATTTTGGACTTTTATGTACCAATATTTAAATGATGCTCCAAATAAGCATACACAATTCTGTATGTATTATCTCATGTGTTTGGTGAGAATGGCATATTCCTATAGCAGTAAACCATACTAGATTCATCTGGAAATCTTTCAAAAGTAGACTTTATCATAGATGAATCACTTCAGAATTTCTGGTGCTAAAGCTTGGGTGTTAATATTTTTTAATACCTCCTAGCATACTATAATGTCCAGCAAGATGAAGAACATTGCCTAGACACAGTTTAAACTTACTTTCTAAAATGAATAGATAAACCAGTATGTCATTCCCTTAGGCTACTGTTACTGTAATTGTTAAAGTCTCCAGTGAAATTTTTCTGGCAAGCTCATGGGCTGCAACAGAAAACTAAACATCTTGATTCATTTGTTAGGAATATATAATTAAATTAACTCAAAACACTGCAAGAGGATATTTTTAAATTAAATTTAAACAATAACACAACTCATCTAATTAGCAACATTATTTAACATATCTTTCCTTCAAATATTTAATTGTATGAAGTTTACAGCAGAATCTATATTTATGAGGATGGATTCAAAATATTTAATTCTCCCTTCTTAAATCTACATAACTATCATTAATATTAAATGATTCTAAATATAATATCTGATTTTTCCCAAATGATACATGATTTAATAAGTACTGAGTTTACCTAGGTTAAAATTGTTTGGGGTGCTTTGGTGATATTTGTTATGAAATCAAAGAGCAGAGCTTTGACAGTTGGTGATTTTGTATTTTACCTAAAATTATTAAAACAACTCATTGTATAAAAGTGTAAACTCTTATCAAAAATTTTATCTGTACAAAGTGACCTTAGTATATAGTCTTTGTTCACATTTGGGATAGGAGATATTCTGATGTGCATATTAGCAAACAAAGTGATCAAAGCTAAAATTATCTCCAGGAATAATTGATACGTGTATATTTTTTCAGGGGTATGGTGGCTATGTTGCATCGATGATTTTAAAATCAGATGAAAAGCTTTTTAAATGTGGATCAGTGATTGCACCCATCACAGACCTGAAGTTGTATGGTGAGTACTTCCTATAGAATGACCTAATATAACACATTGATTTGTAGAAAAAAAAGTCCTAATGCCAAGAAGCTCAATTGAACTCACTTATGTGTTATCAGAGATGTTTTCAGCTGTTTTTCTTTTCTCTGATTCATTCAGTTTTACTGGAGCATAAAAGTTAAATGTGAAATGTAAAAAATAAATAATTAAATATTCTATTCCAGTGGTTTCCAGTTTGTTCTTAAATTTCTCTTTTCTTGGGTCACAGCCTCAGCTTTCTCTGAAAGATACCTTGGCATGCCATCGAAAGAAGAAAGCACATACCAGGTAACTATTTAAAAATAATGAAGAAAGAAGAGTATTTTCGTTCTAAAAACTCAGTCAAAATGCAAAATTACATAGGTCTAAGTACAAAGATTTTTCTGTTTGTTTTTTAATAGGCATCAAGTGTGTTACATAATATCCATGGCTTAAAAGAAGAAAATATATTAATAATTCATGGGACTGCTGACAGTAAGTACTATATTTGCTGCTAGTCATTGATGGTGTTTGAACTTGAGCAAAGGGGTACATCCAAAGACTTGCTTATGGGGTTCCTATAAACCAACTGAAGAAGAGAGCAGAGTTGCACAAAATCTGATTTATGATGGGAAGTGGGGAGAAGGAAATCAGGACTAAGAATAGAGGAAGTTATGAGCTTCAGTGGCAGCACTGAACAATCAATGTCCTGCATAATAGAAATGTTTAATCATTGCTGTTGAACACAGTAGCCACTGGCCACATATGGTTCATAAGCACTTGAGATGTGTTTAGAATGATTAAGAAAATGGATTTTTAATTTTAATTAATTAAAATTAATTTAAATTTAAATAATCACATGAGGCTAGTGACCACTACTATGTTGTTATTCAATATACTTCAAAAGGAAAATGAACTAAAACATCAAGATAGGAAGAAGTTACCAGCACTGATATGAAATTCTGAAGAGGCTATGCACTTAAAAAGTTAAAACAAAATCTTTCATATCAACTCTCATTTTTTATCACATTAAATATTGGAGATGTATGTGACTGATATTACCAGTAATAAATAATATCATTTTATATTTACACAAATTGTTCAGGACTCAAAAAAATTATATTTTATTATTCTGTGTAAAACTTTACAACAGAGGGCCAGATATTTTATCTTCCCATTCATAGATGAGAAAAATCAATTTCAAGGAGGAAAATAATTTATTTAAGGTTACCTAGCAATTGAGCAAAAACAGTCAAAGCCTTGAGTCAATTCCCTGAATCTTGAACTTGTTTTTGTTAGTTCACTCTGTCCTGTCTCAGTATTTTTACTCTATTTTGCAAAGTATATAGCCAAAAAGATGTTACAGCAAAGATCATAGCAGGTCTAGAGTTTAACTTTCAAGCATGTCAGGCCAATGTTAAATCAGTATTCAGTTCAGTATATGAGACATTTATATATATATAATGTATATAAAATATACTGTACTGAGGCATATATGGGACTATATATGTCTCATATATGTGTGTTTATATATATAAACACATACATATATATATGTAAATAGGTAAATAGTTAAATGGGGGACAAGATGAGACAAATCTCTTTCTTCCTGAGCTAGAATTCTGAATAATTTATGTAAGTATTCCCTCTCCCTCAAATAGGCAAACTTAACTCTCCTCCTTCTCCACTTTGGAGTGGGTTGAAACTAGTGATTATGGGGTTTGGAGAAAGAGTAACTTTAAGCATAGAAACTAACAAATACCATTCAGCCAAGTGGTCAATGTTAACATCCACAGTGACAATTCACAATGATAGTGTGTGCCCTTGATGTGATTTCATGAGAATGGCACTCTACATCCACTCCCTAGTCCAAGAAATAAAACAACATAACCCCAGTCTAACAATGAGAAAAAAATCAGACAAACCCAAATAAAAGGCAGTCTACCAAATAAGTCAATACTCCTCAGAACTGTCAAAATCATCAAAAACAAAGAAAGTCTGACAAATTCTGACAGACCAACAGAGGTCAAAAAGACATGATGTCTAAATGCTTCCAACTTGTGACAAGTGTGCCATAATAATGTAAAATCTTAACAACAGGGGAAACTCGATAAGGGATATAGAGAACTCTTGGTACTGTCTGCGTAACACTTCTGAAAATCTAAAACTACTTTGAAACCTTTAAAATATACCATAGATGATATCTTACCTGTTCTGGGTAAACAATAATGAAAGAGAACACAAACATTTTGAAGGACATTAGAATTTTGCTGTAAGATATTAAGATAGAAGATGTATATTAATAATCATAACAAGTAGCAATTATTAAGTGCAGACTATATGTCGCCATGTGTGCCAAAAGCTTTGAATATTAAATTATTTTCCACAAAAATACTATAGGTATTTCTATTTTTCTGATTTAACAAATTGGGAAAATAAGTAATTATATAACTTGATGAAAACCACACAACTACTGATTCATAGAAGGAAGATTTCAATCTGACATTGAGACTCTTGCCTATTGTGCTCTGAAGCTTCAGTTGTAGGAAAGAACTATATTCAAGATTAAATAATTTTACACCTAGCATTCACTGTAGGATATATTAGTGCTATTCAAGTTCCTCTGTCAATATGTTGCAGCTATTAAGGTAAATCATTTTTCCTATCTGACTCAGTCATGGGTCTGGTGCTTCATCCATCTGATGAAATGCCACCATGTTAAAGGAAATGCACCTATATCTTTGCACATGCACACGAATATGTGCACACATACACACTCATGCATACACTATACACACACCCCCATATGTACCTGGTGGTTCGGTCAATGACACTACAATAAACCATCATGAGTATTTTCTTCAAAAATTACCAGCAAATCAGTTAACTCAGTCAATTTGACCTTAATGTCCCTATTTAGTTTTAGGAAGGGGACAAATGACAAATATGAACAGGCTTTGCACTAGAAACTAAGCAGGAAGATAATCCATTTTGAAAATCCATTAATACATTTATCTTTGCAGCTGTATCCACAACAAGCAATGATGGAGTCCTTTCCAAAATGTTTTCCTACAGTAAACAAATGAGCATTATGAAGATCATTTCACCTCAGTTATTGCTTCTATTCATTAGCATTTTTAGTAGCTTAAATTTATATAGCAAGTCATAAACTTCTAAAGAGAGAACATGGTCATTGTCCAAGATGTTGAAAAGAAAGCCTATATTGTCTGCTATGTAGTAGTATTAATCAGTATCATAGAGTTAAAGCAGTGAAGGTTCCTAAATTATTGATAAACCTGTACCAGTTTTACCAATACAGTTTGAAAATGCTAGCTTAAAAGGTATTTACAAAAATGTGAAGATGTATGTAGTATAGGAGTAAATAGCTGAGGCAGCCTGTGAGCCAACTGTTATCCAGAGATCTGAGTGATCCACCAGGTTTTCAAAGCTAGTTAGGGCCAGTGCTGCCACTCAACCCCGGCCTGCTGCAGTGCTCATTTCAGAGATTTCGACCTTAGTTTCAGGCAGAAAGAAGCTGGAAGGAAACAGGAGAAACCAGCATGATCTGCATTAAATATTTAGCCTTTGAATAATGAGACGTGTACTTTCTTTTCTCAACATGCAGTATTCTTTTCAAATTTAAAATAAAACAGAATGTTGCTGTCTAACTGAAATTGGGCCGTGGTAATCCTCACAAAAGAATAGTAACTAGTTTGCTGAATTATTACCCAGATAAGCATTTACTGTTAAAATTGCTATAATGGTATAAAGTGTGAACAACTGAAATTGATGAATAACAGTGAATGATGTAAATCTAAGTAACACCTGTACAATAAGTAGAGACTTAATAATATAGACCCTGTTTTAGCTTTTTAACTAATGTAAAGCTCAAATTTTTATCATTATTGTATATACTGGCTTCCTAGTTAAAGCCAGATATATGTCTTTTAAATGTGTAATATACATAAAGTAAAAGACTTAATGTCTTTGAAAAATATGACATAAAATGTTCTGATCCTTATAAACATATTTCCTTCAAATATCATGATTTCTTGCAGCAAAAGTTCATTTCCAGCATTCTGCAGAATTAATCAAACACCTAATAAAAGCTGGGGTGAATTATACTATGCAGGTAAGCCACTTTTTCAAAAGAATGTGTTTATGTTTTTCTACCTAGGTTTTTTGTTATAAGATTAAAACACAGCTTCAGTGCTGCTCCATCTTCTATGCTGTTATTTTTACTGTGTTTTTAGCTACCAAAGATTGCATTTTTTTTCTTAAATACACTGAGAATGTGGATCAGCTCATGCTTTACAATTGCATAATACTCTTTGCAATGTCTTTTTCTCCTTAGGCTTTTATTCTCATTACTGATAACTATTTTTTTAAAAAAAGAACAATTCTCTATTTCTCTCCTAGTACCTTTGTTTTTTTCTCATTTTTCATCACTCTTACACTAGAAAGTGGTGAAAAGTGGTTTGAGTAAATGTTATGAGAAAAAAGGAGAGCTTAAAACACCTTTTATATCTGTGTTTTTAACCATATTTAATAAATATTTATTAAGGACTTAACAAAGTCTGAAGAAGGTATGAAAAAGGGGGAAAATGATTTCTCAACATGTGGAAGAACTAAAAGTAGTTCAACATATCTCAAACACAGGAACCACGGTTAGGATGGTGACTGATTAAGATGTATAGATAAGCAGATGGTGGGTCAGACTGAAAGCAGACAAGCCAGCATTCCTGCTGCCTGTCCTTACCAGACCCAATAAGCAGAGACAGGGATTGGATCATTATGGGAGCTTTATTCAGATGGCTGGCAATCTGAGAAGATGGAGGGTTTGTACTCTAACAGACTGTCTTACATTTCCTTTGAAGCCAGCTTTTATAAAAAGGAAAAAGTGTAGGTAAAGGATTGGAATTCAAGTGGGGAAAAAGTGTTGGTAAGGGATTTGGAATTCAGGAAAGAGGCTAATCAGTGTTTGTGTATCAAAGAGATTGTTTCTAGACCTTGAAAAAGACATTTCCTGGGTTGTAAAACTGGCAATAGGCTGAAAGAAGATTTAAATACATTTCAAAGGGACAGTGAATGAATTTACAATCTTAAATTTTCCAAATGAAAGGCTCTAAGAAAAGGGAGGCCAGGGGCTTAAAGTTTAAAGAAACTGTCTAAATTTTTTTTGTTAACAAATCTTAATTTAAATACATAAAAATTGCACTTTGTCTCAAATGTTCTTTACATATAATAAACAGGGAAAGTTTAATATGAAAAACTCAGAGTTGAATTAAGTGATATTTTCATTAGATATCATTTCCTGAAGTCTCTTTGCCATTTGGGGCTAAAAGAATAAATTCTGAGGGACAATACTTGCTTTTGTAACTTTAAATCTCCTTTCCCCTCAACATCGTAGGTCTATCCAGATGAAGGTCATAACATTTCTGAGAAGAGCAAGTATCATCTCTACAGCACAATCCTCAGATTCTTCAGTGATTGTTTAAAGGAAGAAATATCTGTGATACCACAGGAACCAGAAGAAGATGAATAATGGACTCTATTTATATAGAACTGAAGGGGATATTGAGGATCAATGAAATCTAACCTAGAGACTGTAATATTGTAGATGCTCCAGAATTTCAAGGGCAGCTTATGGAGATGACACTGGAACAGCACACTCAGAGACGATAAACTAGAATTTGAATAAAGAAGTCCAAGTCTACTGTTTTGCCAAGGGTGCAGAACCTATTTCTTTGTGTAAGAAAGAAAGGTCAGAGGGTTGGTTTCTTGGGAGAAGTTAGTTTTGCATCGAAGTAGGAATAGTGCATGTTTTCTTCTGTTATCCCTTATTTGTTCTATAACTAGTTGTTCTCAGTTTAATTTCAATGTCCACCATCATCTTTGTGTATAATGCACAACTTATCAGCACTACAGACCCTGATCTTTGATGGCTGAGCTGCAGTCTAACACTCTACTGTACCTGTACAATAAGTGCAAATCTTTCATTGTCTATTATTATGCTTAAGAAAATATTCAGTTAATAAAATCAGAGTATTTTATGTAATTTCTATTTACAAAAAGGCATTATTAAGTGGGTCAAAGGTCATGTAGAAATATGGATTTTGGCACCTTCCAAAATTCAACCAGTTATCAGTAGATATGATATCTTTAAATCAACGCATGAGTGTGTGTCTCACAATATATATATACACACTCAATAAATCTATCTTTACATGTTATTCATGCTACAAAGGATAAACTTTTGCTGAATTAGAAGAAATGCTCTTTTACAGGCTATAATGGATGCTTTGTTTAATGAGCCAAATATGATGAAACATTTTTTTCCTATTCAAATTCTAGCTATTGCTTTCCTATAACTGTTTGGGTTGTGTTTGGTATCGTTTT
Organism: Phyllostomus hastatus; assembly: GCF_019186645.2. NCBI lineage: Eukaryota > Metazoa > Chordata > Mammalia > Chiroptera > Phyllostomidae > Phyllostomus > Phyllostomus hastatus. Next base: position 6,499,463 of record NW_025334038.1, on the reverse strand, counting down.
TAGTGGTTAATAGTTTTCTAGTTGCAATTTAATTTTTTGGATATGATACCTTGTCACATGTAAATTAGATACTTAAATATTAAATTATAGTTTCTGATAAAGAACTTTTGTTAACAATGCAATGCCACTGAGTGCTATTTTGCTCTTTTGGTGGAGAAGGCTTTTTTAAAAATACTAGGTCCTTTTACTTCTCTCTCTCAATGCAGAATCAATTCTCATTTTCATTTGTAAAAGCAAAGAGCTGGATTACTTCTTTTCCCAGTTCCTATTCAGTATTCCGTGTCTGCCCAATTCACCTTTTACTGTATAATTTAAATACTTCTGGTGAGAATTAAAACTGAAATTTTTCATTCATAGGCCAAAAATTCACAGACAGCAATGTTTGCTGTTTAACTTGAGATTAAGGCACAAAATGCCTTAATTCCTATGCTGTGTTGATTTACAGTAGTAAGTAAACTACTAAGTAACTGAGAGTGTAAAATAAACTTAACTGTATGAAATCAATTTAAGTCATGAAAACATTAAATTTGGTGATTAAAATCAGAGTATCTTCTCCCTTCATATAAGGGATTTGCAAGATGTCTAAAAGTCTGTAAAAGTTCATATGAATCTAGGCAACATAATGTATTTTAGTGGTTTTAAAATTCCTTATGACAGGCTGGATAATCATGACATCATAACACCAGGAAGAAATTTTAAAATGTCACAGAATTTCTTAGCATACCTTCCTATTTAGTCAAAGGATCAACCATCAAATCTGGGTATTTGAGAATGTATGACTCACTCATTATGGAGATATTCTGTTGTTCTGAATGCTTTGCAGTTGTGTCTTTACTGCTCCATTGAATTTATTTTCAAATGGGAAAGGCTCTCTTTTCTGAACGACCCATTTTAGGTCCTTTCAAGGATAGTAAACACATTTAAAAAAATAAGTTGCAATGTTTCCAAGGAAAATTTTTCCTATTTTATTAAAATGGAAATTTCTTTTTAGGCTGATTTGAAGTCCAACTGAAGCTTTTAAATCAACATTTTTGAATTGCAACCACTAGAGATTTTTATGATGAAAATAATTATGTTGTCTGAAAGATGTGGTTTTATTGAATGTCTATTTGAGTGACATTTAAAACGTATTTACCTTTTATTGTTCATTATTTCTGTTGTCTTCTTCTTATTATCAATGTTTATCTATTTGTCAATTAATTTAATACAGTTTATAATGTGAAAGACATTTGTCTGGAACCCACTTTTGCCTTCAAGGCCCAATAGGGCTCAAATGAACACATACTGTTTAGTAGGAAGGTGGAAATTTTTCATTTTCATAAACTCATGTTTTGAGTTTAATAATTGGTCCATTTAAACACCAGTTTTTAGAGGAATAATGCCAGTGGGATTTCCCTTTTATACATTTGCCTTTGATCATAATTCCACCATTTTATATGTATTTATGCATTCTAATAGTTTCTGGGAACCCAATAGCAAGTTGTCCAAATGATATTTCCTCCTTAAATTAAAAAAAATCAAGGTAAATGATAAAATAAAATAGGTTGGCTGTATTAAATCTTCCACAGAGATAAACACATAACTTTTGAAACTATTTTGAAAGAGAAAAGTATTTTTGTCACTAATTTCCTCCACTGAGGTCCCTGACACAACACTTAGGGACTAAGAAGATGATGTTGATCTGTTAGTGTTTTCCGATATAAGCGAGGGAAAGGGTGCCCTTCAAAACCTGAATCTCAGCTCACCCTAAATGTGTCTTTTTTGATTGGATGTTTAGCATAGACACCACCAGTGAGGGTCTTGCTGATTCTAACTATAGATCTACTAGAATAAGGTGACTTAAATATTGGTCTTTACTATAAGGAGAATTACTTAAGTTATTGCCCTCAAACACTGGGTACCCAGGATTGATTTGCTCTCAAATCTCATTAAGGACACATGGCTTCTAAAATCACATATGAACTACTTCTTTTGTCCTTCCTCACAAGCTCTCCACCTTCATGTTCTGCAGCATAAATAAAACCTGACTCCTCAGCTGTGCTTTACCTTTCACTTCCTGTCCTGGGGATCCTCTCACAATAATGTTGTCTGTCTGTTGGAACCAACAGACTCATCACTTACACAGGCAAACCCATATGATGATGTTAATATTCCCATTAAAATACAATTAATGGAAGACAGGAGCAGAAGACTATATATTCCTTTTTTTCCATTCTCTCAGACATTCTACACTGTCCTTGGAAGGCCTGTGAAACTCAGCTGCCCACACCTGCATACCCTCTTATTTCCCTATTTTGCATTTTACTCTTCTCAGTGCCCCATTCCTATTTCCTAAAATCATGTACCTAAACAAACTCCAAGTATATCAGCTTTTGACTTGGCTTTACTTTCTAGAGAAACCCTTTCTTTCCACAAAAGCTGACCATTATCAATATTATAGGATGAAGAAATAAAATGAGAATAAAGAAGTGCTTTCATTCAGGTTCAAATAAGCTGTTTCTATCTAAAATTTATTATACTCTTACTAAGTACCAAATGTGTGTTAAATGCTCTATATTTATCATCAAATTAATTTTCTCAACATGCTCTAACATGCTCTCAACATACTCTAGGTATTATGATTCCCATTTTTTAGATAATGAAATTGAATCTCAGATAAGTATGGAACATGTCCATATTTACATAACTAATGAGTGAATAGCCTAAAACCTAGCTCCAGCTAACTTAGAAGCCCATATTGTCAGCCATTCTCCTCCACAGTACTCCTTCGATACAGAGATTTTTAACCATTGTTCACTCCATATGAGAATAAATTCCGAATATGTAAACATATAGTTCCAGACATATTTGAGAATTATTTGATAGCAGTAATACTAAAAGGTAAATGATATCACTGTAGTTACATGGAAGTTAACATGAATCTCCTAGTGTCAAGAGAACATATCTGTTGGACATATGTAAGAGCTCTTTCTATTCATGAGGACCCTTGCCCAGCTGACCACAACTACCCTATGTCTGGGAAGTCATTAGTCAAATCCCTTGCTCTGGTATTATGCCAAGGGCATTCCAAATCATTCCCAGGGGCATTCAAACCATTGTATTTTTCAAAGCACCCAGGCTTGTAAACACAAAAAGATCACCTAGTCTTCAAGCACTGCAAATCCAGAAAGCATGTTGAAATATTTAAATGCATTGCTGATGCCCACAATCCTATTTACTGTCTGACTTAGGAGAAGTGAATTACCACCTAGTTTTCTATCACTATAGGCAATAGATTTTTATTTACCACTGATCTCATCTACTAACAACACTCATTTCATGTGGCAATATTTCAGCAATTTTGGAAAAGAGAGTCTGCAAATTCAAAAACCTTTTTTTCTCATCAAAGGCAATGTAGGCCGGTTTTTGAGAAGAAGTATCATACTAAAGTCTAATTTTGAATATTTTATCAGACTTTCAATTAAATGTAAGATAGTCTGATATGAGCATGACAGGCTTATGGTATAGTATGTTGATTACAAAGAAAGTTTGTGCTGATGACTACAACCTGTCTTATTCTATCCGTCACAAATGTATGTTTCACGATATAGTCTTTCCTATAAGCCAGACTCTGGTTCCCACTCAGGTCATCTGATCTGGGTCTTAAGAACTGAGTAACCACCTGTGTGACCACCAGTAACCACCTGTGTGACCAGTAACCACCTGTGTGACCACCAAGCCTACAGGTGACACTGACACCGATAAATAACAGGGAGCCTACACAGGCTACTGTGCTACTCAGTCGCCTTTTATTAACGCAGGTTCACTCAGCTTTTATTAATGCAGATTTAATCAAAACCTATAATAACTTAATAGCAATAATAAATAAATAAATAATTATATCTAAGTAATAGAAATAATCACTAATAACATCACACAAGAGAATTGGGGGATAAAAAATCCAAGTCCCAAAGTCCCAGTCTGCATGTCCAAGAGACAGCACAGTAGGCAGGGGAGCTATCAGCATCTTATAAGGCAGAATCTTTAGAGCCCAGAGCACAGACAGCAATAGGGCAAAGGAAGCTCTTGGTCCACCAGAGCACAGCCTCTGGCAGCACGGCAGTCAGGACATCAGCATAGTGTGGAGCAACACCTTGGTGTGTGGATCTCAACTGTCCAAGCAATGATCTGAAGTCTACCTCAGTTACATCCTTGAGGGTTGTATACTCCACCCCTCTAGGTCTCTTGATAAGTGTCTTGGGACCCTTGATGGTGAGTGGGGAATTTTCATAGGAGCCTGTCTCTGGGTGGTCCTTCCTTGTAGAAACAGTTCTTCTGTTCATATGTACAGATATGTTAAGCATGCATCCTTACCAGATATGTCTGGCATGATTTAGGTAGTTTCCTTGTTGAACCAAAGTGTCATGACTGACTGGCAGCCATCTTGGCCAGCACGAGTGATGTCATTTAATTTTATACACTTTATCCTATCTTGACCAAACCAATGTCATTTTGTTTGCCCTGCTCTCACATTATCATGCTTAGTACCATTTTAAATAAGTAATCTTTGGAATTAGTACAGCTTGATAATAAAGAATTCCATACTGCCAATCCCATCATAGAAAAGGAACTCATATTTGTTAAAGGTCTAGGCTTCTTATCACATTATCTCAACTAAATCTTAAAGCAACTATATGAGATACATTGTGGTGATCTCTGATGAAGTAATCAAGATCCAGAGAGGTCAAATAGTGCATAAATGACAGAATCAGGATTTGAACACAGATAATGGTGACCTCAAAGCCCTTGTTCACAATGATTACATCTATGAATTTTTTAGCTGGTGAATTTCTAAGATTCATTGTACATACCTTTAAGTTGATTTCAACATTCAAATCCTTCACTCTTCTGCATCATCACATATTATACATCTGGCTTTCAAGTAACTCAATGTAAACTTAAAAGTAGTTTAAATACTAGTGACCCAATATGTGAGAAGCTTGGACATCACCTGAGAGTTTATTAGAAACATAGACTCTTAGGTAACACCCTGCACCTCCTAAATGAGAAACTGAATGGTAACAAGATCCCTACGTGGTTTGTGTGTACAGTGAAATTTGATAAGCACTGGCTTAAATGACAAGAACCTTTATTTGTTCACATAAAAAAAAAGCTAAACTTGGGTGTTCTTAGGGGTAGTTTAACAGATAAATGAAGGAATCGAATCCCAGCCTTCTCCTACTGTTACAGAACCAACCAATGATGTTCTATAATAGCTATGGGGTTTGATTGTCTGCTGCCAAGAAATGTGACTCCCAAGGCAAGAGTCTAGTGAAAAAGGAAAGGGGTTGTTTAGTTAAAGGTCATACAGAATGACAGATTTCTGCTGCTAAGTCCTGCTCCCTTTACAACACCCCCAAATAAATAGCCCTGCCCTCCCTCTGCCAAGCCAGACCAGTTTCTGAATAAATCACTCAGAGGTACCATCCTTCAGAAATGCAGAAGACTGAAGATTAGCATCCTCAGTCCCAGTATAGCTGCAAGCGTCTTTTAAGTCTAGATACATGAACCTGGGTCCTTCTCACAGTGTCTGTTTCTCTCTTGTAGAACTGCCTTTATTCTAGCCATCAGCTCACCAGTGTGTCTCTGTGCTTGGCCAGGCAGGTTCCCTGCAGATCTGCCAGCTCTGCTATTATCTTCTATGTAGGTAGGATGCTGGGGATGTTTCCAAAGGGCCTACAGACAGAGCCACAGACAGACCGACTGACCAACAGGTAGACCCCTAGGCAGACCTCCAGACCTTGTGGCAGACCTTATGTTACTTGCTATACCCAAATTTTTAATGCTTGTCTCAGAACTTCCTGCATGGCCAAACATCCAGATTTTCCTATGGAGCTTTAGAGTCCACCATCTTTGTCAGTTCCCCAGTGTCTCTGACCTTCTTTCAGCTGCCATCTTTAGTTAGGGCAAGAGTTCCCAGCCATGCACATGCACCCAGGGGGCATCTGCCCTCACAGCTCACACAGCTCTGTATGAGCTTCCCCTTGGCTATGTTATGAATCACTCTGCCAGCACACAGTCACATACACAATTTGCCACAGGAAGTAGCAGCCTCCTTCCAAAGATCTTCCCTTCAGGAAGGGCTCAAGCTGTTAAACTGCTTTTGTTGTACAACATGAACTTTTCACTCTGCAGGCATTCCCTGCCCATTTTGCAGGGTTGGTGGGGTGGCCCCATTTTCAGGGGACCCATACTCTGTACTCCTGTTATACTACCTTTCCACTTCTCTAGCTTCCATTTGTTACCTGTCCCCTTCAATTGGCTCAATATAACTGCAGGTAGCCCAGGAAATATGTCCATCCAAAGTAATGTCCAATGACAGAGAGGCAATGTGTGATTATTTTCCTTTTATCAAAAAAAGATAATTTTCTCCAGAGGTCTCAAGCAGAAATCCAAGCTTTGATGCAAACTCCTATCCTAGATATAAAGAAGACTGGGAAGTTATATAACTGAAATGTAGATCTCTTTAGTGAGGATGAAATAAGTAGGAATGATAGAAAAATGGATGTAGGGCCTAGAAGAGACAGGTACACCTTACTGCTGGCATTTTGGCTAGATGGACAGCTCAAAACATTGAACAGTGAGGACTGGGTGTTTTACACAGACCCTTCATGTGATGGTGTCTGAACTTTTCCTCCCAAAAGACCTGAACATCTGGAACATCAGACACACCCTTTGTTCCTAAGAGTTAGTACACTTGTACCTAGCTGATATTTTCTCTTTTTACCTCTCCTCATTATTGGCACACTTTCTACTGCAGGCAGGCAGTTTTGAAATTTGATTGCTCTGTTAACTGTCCCATTTTGCAGGCTTTATTTGCTCTTACACAATTTATGAGGGCTTGATTATCTCTGTAAGGCCTGAATTGCCTGTCACACCATTAATTCTCCTGACTGATGGATTGCACAAGGCCTAGTTCCATGAAAGAAAAATATTGGCTAAGGAAACACAGGTAACAGAGCCTTCCTTTTCATAGGCACTTTCAATGCTGTAGTTCTCATTACACTCCAACTTGCCATCCCTTTAGGACAGCATGTGTGACTTTCAATGATCTGTATGGTATCATTGGATTTTAGGCCTTTAGGGAGAACAAATTGTCAGTTTTCTTGCCAAGACAAATAGAAAACTTCAGCTTCATAGATGGCTTCAAATCGTGAAATAACTCAAAGATATTTTGTGCTTGCTATATGCCAGGAAATGTGCACACCCTCATGATCCTTTTTTTAAAACTCTTAATCCAATTAACACATCTAATGTATAAATGGATATTTTAGTTTAAGTGTTGTAGCTGAGTCATTATTTATAAAAATGTACTTGCATAATCAATTATGTTTTGATTTCCAGGAAGTCATTTATAATGTTCCCCATATTGCATTGGCTATTTCCTTGGCCCCATCCCACTTGAATAAATAGCCCATAATGAATGCACTTGTTTTATACAAGTTCAAAGGCCTCTATGGCCCACTGTTAGACTGAACAGCAGTTGGTCTGTATTCAGCTTCCTGTCTCACTCCTAATTTTAGGAAAATTTGTAGTAAAGCCCTGATATTTTCTGACAATTATTTCTCAATCTAAATCACCCCTGGCAGAGATATATTGATTTTTTAAAAAATTAGTTTAGTTTAGTTTTCTTATTTTGTATTGTGTTAGCTTTGTTTTAACTGAAAGAAGAATTCATATTCTATTGAAAGATGAATATTTCCAGAAAATAAAAACTAAAATGACTTACTGCTCGTAGCATACCACCTGACTTCAGAACTCAGTTTAGTCTCTATCAGGTTCGACCCCGAACTGTTCTCTTTTTCTGTTCTTTACTAACTTTTTTTTTCCAGTATACTTACCTCATTCCCCAGGCCCAGGAAGACACATTGCTTGCATAGTTTTCTTTTTCCTCCAGGTTGATAGGTATTAGTGAAAGGAGTTAAAAGTTTTGGTGTATGAAATTTTATTTTTTAACTTAATCTAAACTCTGTACAATGGTGGAAATTTTCTTTATTTTATCCTTATTAATGTTATCAAATTCTAATACATCTCTTAGTTACTTTTAATTCTCAAACACCAAATTTTCCTATTTCACTGAATAAATGCTTCCAATAAGGTACACATTTTTAATATATGTCATTTATTTTATACCTTAATCTGTAATTTTTCTAGGGAAATAAAAAGCTAATAATAATAATGATAATAATAATAACAGCTAAAACTAACTAGTGGCTTAATTTGTACCTGGGCCTAGGATCAACTCATTAATAGACTTATGTACTTTACTTTTAAAGCATTTACATAAATTTAGTATAATCACTAACTAAATATTTACATGGTGGGGGAGGGGGGTCCAAGTTGGCTGCAGAGTAGCTGGAAGCACCATCCTTCTGCCCCCAGATGGGACAGGTCTTACAGATAAACCCTACAACAATCAACTAAAAAATCCAGCTGAATGTGAGTGAGCACACAAGTGAGCATGTACACCAGTGAGTGGGTGGGTGTGTGTGAACAGATGCCCTGGGCTCTCCTGGTGGAACAGCAGCCACTGCTGCTGCCCAACCTGGTGCTTCTGGCTGTGCAGTTTTGAAGCAGGACCATTTTGAGGAGTTTAAAATATCTCCCTCAGAAAGAAGCCTCCAAAATGTCTGCACCTGGGTGGTCAGACTTGTTCCTCTGCCCTCTGCCCTGTGCTGGGCTGTGTACCTAGCTGCTGACAGGAACCGGGGTCTGGAGACTGCAGTACCTACAGAGGAGGAGCTATCACCTCCCAGATCCCAGATACTACAGGAACCACATACAGTTCCTGTAGATACAGAATGAGAAGGCTGCAAATCAGTCCAGGAGCTGGGAGTGCCTGGGCAGAGAGGTGGCCAAGGCAGGGCTGACTGGGGAGACCACACCAGGAGTATAGTAGCTCAGTGGCAGGGTAACAGTGGGAGACTGAGGCTGACATTCACTGGAGGGAGTGGTACAAGCAGTTTGTTAATGGCTACTGACCTCGGGCCCCAGAGAAGGGAGGGTGGTATAGTCTGGAGTTGAACAAGGAAAGTCTGCAGTAGGAGGCACTGAGGAAAGTCTTGGGGGTGTGGCTGTGGGGTTTACAGGGCCCCTATATACCTGGGCTCCAAAATAGCCATCTTTTTTTAAGAGCTAAACCCTTCCAGGAGGAAATCAATCACCTTGCCCTGTGGGATACTGCTCACCACACCCTCTGGAAATCCCCTCACCACAAACCCTGAAAACCTGTTCACTCTACTCAGCACATTTTTTTGTTGCTCTTTTTTTAGTTTTGCTCTGTCTTGGTGTTCTGCTTTGTTTGTTTTCTTTCTTTTCTACCATCATGCATCTTAACCCTTACGGAAGAGATAGCAACCTAAATAGACGCAGGGATCAATAGAGACTGGCAGTAGGGTACAACAAATCCATATGCTAACCTGGGAAACAGACTGGTACTTCTCTCTCATGGAAAAGCCATGGAAACACCCTTCAAATATCTAGTAGACCCAAAATCTGGACTCTGGAACTCTGATAGAGGCCTTGAGCTGCTGAATACAGGTAGATAATCCTGGACAGAGTCAGTCTAGTGGCTCAGGGGAGGGGGAACAAACCCATCATGTTCCCTGAAGTCTGAAGATCACCTGCCATGGTTGATCTAGGAATCACAGCCCCTTGTTTTTGCCGGAAGCCCTCCCAGAAATAATCTAGTCTGCAACGAGTCTCAGAGTGATAGCAGGCCAGCAGGCAGACACTGGCAGAGGTAAATCCTGTGACTACTTGGGATATTTGCTGAGATACCCCTGAACCCAATGTTGATAAAAGCCAGCTTTGCAGAGTAGGTTGGCCCACCCTGGGAGTACCCAAGTCCGGAGTAATCAACCACAAACAGTAGATCACTAGTAGCTTTGAAAAGGTGGCTGAGGACCAGACATGGATAGCCCATGGCAGTGGTTTACACCAGACTCAGGCATCAGAGAAATATCCAATGGAGAAACCAGAAGGCAAGACCTAAACTGTGCTGAGACAAATACACTAGATTCTTTTTGCATTATATTAGCTATTTTTTCTTTTCCATAGACTTCTTGTGTATTTTATTATCTATTTTTTTAATTTTTCTCACATTTTCCTACTCTAATTTTTCTTTTTTTTTTAAGATTTTATTTATTTACTTTTAGGGAAGGAAGGGGGAGAGAGAGAGAGAGAGAGAGAGAGACATCAATGTGCGGTTGCTGGGGGTTATGGCCTGCAACCCAGGAATGTACCCTGGCTGGGAATCGAACCTGGGACACTTTGGTTCCCAGCCCACGCTCAATCCACTGAGCTACGCCAGCCAGGTAATTTTTCTGTAATATACGCTATTCTACTCTTATCTTTCAGTACTCCGCTGTTCCCTTTTTCTCTCCATGTATTGTTTTTGTTACCATTACAGTATTTTTTCCCCATTTCCTCTTTCAAATTATTATAAGTAGTATTTCTCTTCCTCTTTCTCCTCTAATAATCACTTTTTGTTCTTTAGGTCTTCTCGTATCCTTTTTCCCTTTCCCTTCTCTCCACTATTCCATTTCTCCCTTTACTTTTATTATTCTTCCTCTCTTGTTGTTGATATTGCTGTGGTAGGAAATGGGGTTTGCTTGCTTTGGTGTCATTTTGCTATGTTCTGCCAGCACCTATTCAACAGCATACAACATGTAGTAGGGGTTGAGCCTCTTAGCCAACCAGACAGAGGGAAACTCCCACCAATGAATGGGCCAGTAATAATCAGGAACCACATACAACATGGGCAAAATTTACCAAACAATCAAAGAAGAACTAATACTGATCCTTCACAAACTATTCCAAAATACAAGAAGAGTTTGGGAAAACTCCCAAACTCTTTTATGAAGCCAGTATTATCCTAATCCCAAAACAAGATAAAGACACAACAATGAAAAATATAGGCCAATATCTCTGATGAACATAGATTCAAAAATCCTCAACAAAATTCTGCAAACCAGACCCAAAAATACAGTAAAAAGATCATACACCATGATCAAGTGGGATTTATTCCAAGAATGCAAAGATCATACAATATTTGCAAATCAATAAATGTGATACATAACATACACAAAATGAAAGGCAAAAATTACATGATCATATCATTAGATGCAGAAAAAGCATTTGATAAAATGCAGGACCCATTGATAATAAAAATGCTCAGCAAAGTGGGAATAGAAGGAACAAAGCTCAATATAATAAAGGCCATATGCCAAAAACCTATTGCCAACACATTCAATGCACAAAAACTAAAAACATTTTCATTAAGATCAGGAACAAGACAAGGGCACCCACTTTCACCACTGTGTCTTCAACATAGTACTGGAGGTCCTAGCCACAGCGATCAGAAAAGAAGAAATAAAAGGCATCCAAATTGGAAAAGAGGAAGTAAAGCTGTCATTATTTGCAGACATTATAATTTACACAAAAAACCTTATAGGCTCCACCAAAACTACTAGACCTAATAAGTGAATTCAGCAAAGTAGCAGGATATAAAGTCAATATTCAGAAATCAAATGGCATTTTTGTACATCAATAATGAACTATCAGAAAGGGAAACTAAGAAAAAAATCCATTTACTACAGCAGTAAATAAATAAATAGCTAGGAATACATTTAACCAAGGAGATAAAAGACCTGTACTCAGAAAACTATAGAACACTGAAGAAAGTCATTGAGGAAGATACAAATAAATGGAAGTCTATACTTTGTTTATAGATTGGAAGAATTAACACCATTAAAATGTCTATACTACCAAAAGCAATCTATAGATTCAATGCAATTCCTATTAAAATACCAATAGGATATTTCAAAGATCTAGAACAAATATTTCAAATATTTAATGGCACCAAAAAAGACCCCAAATAGCCTCAGCAATCTTGAAAATGAAGAGCAAAGTTGGAAGGATCACAATTCCTGATATCAAACTATAATGGAATCCACTGGAATCATAACAGTCTGGTACTGGGATAAAGACAGACACATGCACCAGTGGAACAGATTAGAAAGCCTAGAAATAAACCCATTTCTCTATGGTCAATTAATATTTGACAAAGAGGACATGACCACACAATAGAGTAAAAATAGCCTCTTCAATAAATGGTGTTGGGAGAACTGGATCAGTACACGCAAAAAAAATGAAACTTGACCAGGAACTTATACCATACACCAGAATAAACTCAAAATCTATAAAATACTTAAATATAAGTTTTGATATCATAAAAGTCCTTGAGAAAAATATAGGCAGTAAAATTTTAGATATGCCATGTAGCAATATTTTTGATGATATATTTCCTAGAGGAAGGGAAATAAAGGAAAAAATAAACAAATGGGACTACATCACATTAAAAAGCTTCCACATGGCCAAAGAAACCATCATCAAAATGAAAAGGAACTGACTGTCTGGGAAAACATATCTGTTAATGATACATTGGACAAGGGTTTAATCTCCAAAATATATAAAGAACTCATACAACTCCACCCCTGGAAGACAAAAAAAATCCAATTAAAAAATGGTTGGAGGACGTGGATAGACACTTCTCCAAGGGGGGCATAACATTGGCCCATGGACATATGAAAAATGCTCAACATCACTAGTCAACAGAGATGCAAATTAAAATAACAAAGAGATACCACTTCATACTGATCAGAATGGCTGTCATGAACAAATCAACAAATAACAAGTGCTGGCCAGGTTGTGGAGAAAAGGGAACCTTAGTGTGCTATTGGTGGGAATGCAGACTGGTGCAGCCACTGGAAAACTGTATGGAATTTCCACAAAAAAACCCACAAAAATCGTACTGCCTTTTGACCAGCAATTCCACTGTTGGGAATATACTCCAAGAATCCTGAAACACCATTTCAAAAGAACTTTTGCACCCTAATGTTCATAGCAACACTATTTACAATAGCCAATTGTTGGAGACAGCCTAAGTGCCCATCAGTAGATGAATGAATTAAAAAAAATGGCATATTTACACAACTAAATATCATGCAGCAGGAAGAAAAAAGTAATTCTTACTCTTTGAGACAGCATGGATGGAACTGGAGACTATTATGGTAAGTGAAACTAGCCAGTTGATGAAAGACACACACCACATGATCTTACTTATAATAGAAATCTAATGAACAAAATAAACTAATGAGGTACAAAGAACCAGAGACATGGAAACAGGGAACAGACTGACCGTTCCTGGGGGGAATGGTGGAAAAAAGAGGAAAAAAGTAGTCAAAGAACATCTATGAATGACCCATGGACATGGACAATGGTGTGGGGATGGACTATGGGAGTGTGAGGGTAAGGCAGGACAGAGGAGGGAAAAGGGGGAAATTGGGAGAACTGTAATAGAATAAACAAGAAAAAATAAATATGTACACAAAGGAACTGTAAGCTTAAGTTAAATGAGTTACTGAAAGTTATCGGATTAATCACATTATGCTATACCACTTATACAATGAAAGAAATATAAACTTCAGTATTTTAAGAAAGTAAAGCTATATTTTTCACTCACATGATGTCATTTGTTGGCTGGTGAGAGCTATTTCACTCTCAACTGCTACCTGGAACATACAACTCCATGTTGTAACCTCAAGGGAAGAGAAGATTGAAGGAGCTACACAATATCAGCTTGCGTTTAAATGACACTCATCACATCTGCTTATATTCCATTTTGCATCTTTTTTCAGTCCATTTTTTAGGACAGCTCTCTGTATCCCAGCCTAACAGTAAAGAGATTGAAAAATACAGGGGAACAAGTGGAGAATATAAGGAGTACTAGCTGTCACTGTTGCAGCCCACCCATTCTGGACATCAATAGTTTCTCTTGGCTTCTTTTGTTCTTTTATACACAGAGCAGAATTGACTCACCCCAGGAGACATAACTCTAGTCCCTGCCAGCTCAAAGCCCAAGATTTCTGAGAATTGTGCAGTGGTCTTTATAGTTAGTCTATATAAGTTTCCTTTTGGTCTGAATACACTTGAAATGTAAAATGATCAGTTTTTGCTCTCCGTATAACTGGAAAAATAATGAGATAATCAACTTAAATAGTCCCACCTGAAAGAGAAAGAGTGGATTACACTGCTTTAGGGAGTAACACAGCTTTCCTAGCCTGTCTCTTGCTTATAGACAGTTGGGAATCCAAATAACTTACTAAATTTTAAACAGTCAAATGATGGTTAAGGTAGGCTCTGTTATATTTAATATTAAAAAATAAGTACATTTCTTATATATTTACTTTTCAACAGGCCTATAGCCAGTAACCAAACCTAAATTGTTTTTAACACATAGTTTAAGAATGCACACTCTCTTTTGAGGGATAGAGTATGAGAGATTCTTTCCCTAACACTAAAAATATTGGTAGTTAATTTAAGAACTTCTCTAGCAATAAATGACCACATTTTTATTTGGTCTTTATCTTGATACTCTATTCAAAAGAAAGATTTTACTAGACCTTTGTGATCCTGAGACTTATTTAATCAAGTCTGATATCTAGATGCTTTCTATGATTTTATTATTAAATTTGTTTTTAATGAGCTATAATTCACATAATCATACAATTCACTCTTAAAGTGTACAATTCTGTGATTTTTACTATGCTCACAATATAATGCAAAAATCACCACTATTTCAGAATATTGCTACCATTTCAGAAAGAAGCCTTTTAAATTTTTGCAATTACCCTCCATGCCCCCCTTGCCCCTATCTCCTGAAAACCACTAACCTTTCTTTTTCTACTGAATATTCCAAAATTTTAATATAAATGGTATCATCCAGTGTATGGATTTAGTGAAGGGCTTCTTTCACTAAGCACAATGTTTTCAAGGTTGACCCACGATTTAGCATGTATTTATCTTAATTATTTTTTGTGGCTAAACTATATCTTATTATATGGGATATACCACACTTCTTTATTGATCACTTGGTGGACATTTGGGGTTTTGGCATTTTGAGACTATTTATAATTATGAAGCTATAAACATTCATGTAAAAGTTTCTGTGTGCACATATTTTCAACTCTCCTGGCTATGTACCTAGGCGGAAAGTTTCTTTGTTGTATGAGAACTCTGTTTAACTTTTAAGGAACAGCCAAACTGTTTTTCAAAGTGGCTGCACTTTTTTAAAATAATTGTAGCAATTATTTTAAAAATTATTTTATTGTTCTTCAAGTATAGTTGTCTGCATTTACCCCCAGCACTCTCTCCCACCCCAGCCATCCCCACATCCCTCGCCTGATTCCACCCCCCAAGGTTTTGTCCATGTGTTCTTTATAGTTGTTCCTGAAAACTCTTCCTCCCTTTCTCCCCATTATTCCCTCCCATTTCCCCTCTGGGTACTGTCAGATTGTTCTTAATTTCAGTGCCTCTGGTTATATTTTACTTGCTTGTTTTTTTGTTGTTGTTGTTGATTATGTTCCACTTAAAGGTGAGATCATATGGTATTTGCCTTTCACCACCTGGCTTACTTCACTCCTACCAGTGATGTAGAGTCATTCTAATTTCTTCACATCATGATCACATTTGGCATTTTCCATGTTTCTTTTATTACAGCCATTCTTTGGGTGTGAAGTATTTCATGATTTTATTTTGCATTTCCCTAATAAATAATAATATTGAACATCTTTTCATTTACTTATTGGTTATTTGTATATCTTCTTTGGAGAAATGCCAAATCAAAATCTTTGCCTTTTTTAATTGGATTGCCATTTTATAAGTCTTTTAAAATTCTGGATATTAATCTCTTGTAAGACATATAACTTGCAAATAATGTTTCCCTTTATGTGGGTCTTTTCATGGAAGGCATATAAAATATTTTCTCCTTGTGCACTTAAAAACTTTTTACAACTCTTAGCTTGATTCACATGTTCCAAGTGTTCCAAAGTTTTAAATCACATAGCTCATTCTTCTAAGTTAATTTAAAGAGGTACATAAAGAAAAATTATTGCCATTAAAGATATTCCCATAGTACATGTTAGGAAGGTATGACAAGTGACTCAGTTTTTAAATTTAATGAGGAATTATTTTATTTCAAAAACTGTTATGAACTTACAAGTTTAAACATGCTTTGTGGGTTTTAATTCATCAAGGTAATTATTTTAACAGGTGCTCAAAGCATGCCTCTGTTACACAATTGGATCCTCTTTAAGTTGGTGCCTTAGTTCTTTTGGCATAAGCCATGTAGTCTGTGTTGACTTTTTTGTTTTTGTGGTATGACAAAATGTTTTGTTTCTTTATATTTCTTTCCTCGGGCTCAGAGCTTTGGTTCTTTACAGTATAAAATTGTATTTATACATTATAATTTGAACAATAGAAGGGCTTATTTTTACTGGATTGTAGTAATTGTTTCTAAACTCTTTCAATGCGGAGCTACAAACTATAATTTAAAACAAAATTTATACATGTTATGAGTTTGGCAATCACTTTAGTTTTTAATGCATCTAAATAATTATGTATTTTAACTGATAATTTTATAGTCTCAGGGAAAACCTGCCCACCTTACCACTAATAATAGGATTGGTAAATTATATTATTTGATTTTTTTTTCAGTCCTGGGAGTATGATGACAAATTACTAGATTTAAAAATCACTTAGGAAAGAAACTTTCAATATAATTGTGCTTTATACTCAATATAAAGTAGTAAGCTCTGCTTACTATTCTCAGTTTTGTTGTATAGTAATCTAAAATATCTCCATATTCAAAGTTAAAGATATAAAACAGAATATGAACAAGATCCTATTCCTCATCCATAAACCCATTATTCCTCCCATACATAGCACTTAAAAATATTGTTTAGATATTAATTTTAAACAGAATGATTTGACAGTATACATAGATTGATATTCATATCTCACTTCTTAAATAAACAGTGTTGCATTAAGACTTATCTCCACCTATTTTTTTTTACTCAAAAATAAATCCTGGTAATCAATCCATAGGATTATCAGAATGTGTTTCTCATACTTTTTACTGGTGCATAGTATAAAAATATTACAATAATAATATCTACCTTTTTGAGGCATTGTATTAAATTTATAAATTATTTTCTGAAGTAATATCTGTATAATATTGAGCCTTCTTGAGAAAGAACACAACATATATTTGGATATATGTTTCATTCAGAAGTGTTTTTAGTTTATCTTATATGGATTTGCATGACTTATTTTAACCTAGATATTTTTATTTTTGTTTTATTTTGAATGTTATGCTAAATTATTTCTTCTCTCTCTTCTTTAGTACTCACTTGAGGAGATGTTTATTAATATTAGAGAGACAGGAGGGAAGAGAGAGAGGGGAACATTGATGTGAGAAACATTGACTTGCCTCCTGTATGCACCCTGACTGAAAATCTAACCCACCTGCAACCTGGGAATGTGCCCTGAGTAAATCACAACTTTTGGTGTATAGGATGACACTCCAAGCCACTGAGCCACCTGGCTAGGGCAGTTCTTCTCTTTCTCATAACTGGTTTTTCTTTGTATACATGAAAATTATTGATTTTTCTATGTTGTTTTTCTAAATCAGCTATTTTACAAAATATACTTAGTTTTTAGGATAGGCTTTCTTTGATTCCTTTAGAAAGTTATCAGATATATAATATCATACACAAATAAAAGTATTTATATTTCTTTTTCTCCAGTCCTTACACCTCTAATCACTTTCCGTAGCCTGTTGGCATGTGCTGAAGGTAGGGGACATCTACATTCACTTCATAATCTGTCCAACAATAATTGTGTTAACATTTGTACTGATGATGTAAAATCAATGAGATTGGAGCATTAAAAGGGTGGTTGTTTATCAGTAACTAGGGCAGTGAAACCAAACAAGTGGTAGTCATTATATTTTCCCCTACTATACATTTACAGGAAAACAAACAAAACCAGTTCCACTTAAAGGATGTTTTTGATGAAGAAAAATCAATATTTTAAATATTAACCAATGAGGGAATTCCTTCTTAATATTTGAAGTGACAGAATGAGCAACATGTATAAAGCACTTTTTCTGCATACCAAAGTATAAAGGTTGTCTTTAGAAAAAGTATTTGTCTTGTGCCATTGTGTTACCTGAAAGCTGAACTAGTTACACTATTAATGGAACATTACTTTTACTTGAAGAAAATGACCCATTCTGGGTATTTAAACTTGGATATTTTTTAAACTTTGAAAATTAAAGAAGCCTATTATTTCAAGGAAAAAAACTAATTGCATTTGTTGCCCATAAAATGTATTTATTTTCAAGTAAACATTAAAATGTAGGAAAACTTAGTACACCACCATAATTTTGACAGCTTCCCAACATTTAACAACTTAGGGGTGACATTAGTGATGCATTAATAATACAATTTTTTAATATTATATGAAATGTATAAATAATTGGGAGAATTGCCTAATTTAATGAGTCCATATCTTCAAATTACCAATTCATAATGCTACAGAATCATCCATCGATCAAGCCATGACAAGTAGATCCCAATGGTTTATCTTAATTTGGAAGTTTTGTTTTGAAAGGAAAAATTTAGTGACTCATTTCAGTAGTTCAGAGATTCCAAAATACTTGAAGACTACTTGACTTTCTGTCAGAGCAGTCAATTTAGCCACTCAGTGGAGGTTTGAAATCATATCTCATTGTCTGCAGCAGTTCTCATGTTGCTTCATTAAGCTTTCTTTTTGTTGTTGTTGTTGTTTTTTTAAATTTTATTTCTTTTTTTCTTTTTTTTATCTTAATCATTGTTCAAATACAGTTTTCTCCTTTTTACTCCCAACCCAGTCCCCCCTCTGACCCTCCCCACTTCCCTCCCATTACCACCCTCCCCTTAGTTTATGGCCATGTGTCCTTTAAATCTGTTCCTGTGAACCCTTCCCACTGTCCCCTTAAATTCCCTCTTCTCTCTCCTCTGGTCACTGTCAGCCTGTCCTCTATTTCAGTGTCTTTGGTTATATTTTGCTTGTTTCTTTGTTTTGTTGTTTAGGTTCCTGTCAAAGGTGAGATCATATGGTATTTGTCTTTCACTGACTGGCTTGTTTCGCTAAGCATAATGTTTTCCAGCTCCATCCACGCTGTTGCAAAGGATAGGAGCTCCTTTTTTCTTTCTGCTGCATAGAATTCCATGGTGTAAATGTACCATAGTTTTTTGATCCATTCATTTACTGATGGGCATCTAGGTTGCTTCCAGCATCTAGCTATTGTAAATTGTGCTGCTATGAACATTGGAATGCAAAGGTTCTTTAGAATTGGTGTTTTAGTGTTCTTAGGATATAGTCCCAGCAGTGGAATTGCTGGGTCAAAAGGCAGATCCATTTTTAGTTTTCTGAGGAAGTTCCATACTGCTTTCCATAGTGGTTGTACCAGTCTGCAGTTCCACCAGCAGTGCACTAGTGTCCCCTTTTCTCCACAACCTCTCCAACACTTGTTGTTTGTTGCTTTGTTTAAGATGGCCATTCTGTCTGTTGTGAAGTGGTATCTCATTGTGGTTTTAATTTGCATCTCTCTGATAGCTAGCGATATTGAACATCGTTTCATGTGTCTTTGGATTTTCTGTATGTCCTCCTTGGAGAAGTGTCTGTTCAAGTCCTTTGCCCACTTTTTAATTGGATTCCTTGTCTTCTTAGAGGGCAGTCTTGTAAGTTCTTTATATATTTTGGAGATTAACCCCTTGTCTGAGGTATCATTGGCAAATACGTTTTCCCATACAGTTGGTTCTCTTTTAATTTTGATACTCTTTTCTTTAACTGTGCAGAAGCTTTTACTTTTGATGAGGTCCCATTTGTTTATTCTTTACTTTATGTCCCTTGCTCTAGGCGACAAGTCAGTAAAAAAGTTTCCGTATGAAATATCTGAGATTTTCCTACCTACGTTCTCCTCTAGGACCTTAATGGTGTCATGTTTTATATTTAAGTCTTTTATCCACCTTGAATTTATTTTTGTATATGGTGTAAGTTGGTGCTCAAGTTTCATTTTTTTTGTACGTGGCTGTCCAGTTCTCCCAACACCATTTGTTGAAGAGGCTATTTTTATTCCATTTAATGTTGCTGCCTCCTTTGTCAAATATTAATTGACCATAGAGACTTGGGCTTATTTCTGGGCTCTCTGTTCTGTTCCATTGGTCTATGTGCCTGTTTTTATGCCAGTACCAGGCTGTTTTGATTACAGTGGCCTTGTAGTATAGTTTAATGTCGGGTATTGTGATCCCTCCTACTTTACTCTTCTTTCTCAAAATTGCAGCAGCTATTCGGGGTCATTTATAATTCCATATAAATTTTTGAAGTGTTTGTTCTATGTCTGTGAAATAAGCCATTGGTACTTTAATACGTATTGCATTGAATGTGTAAATTGCTTTGGGTAGTATGGACATTTTGATGATATTAATTCTTCCAATCCATGAACACGGTATATGTTTCCATTTGTTTGTGTCTTCCTTGATTTCTTTCTTCAGTGTTGTGTAGTTTTCTGAATACAGGTCTTTTACCTCTTTGGTTAGGTTTATTCCTAGATATTTTATTTTTCTTTTTGCTATTTCAAATGGGATTTTTTTCCCTTGATCTCTGTTTCTGCTGTTTCATTGTTGGTGTACAGAAATGCCTTTGATTTCTGGATATTTACTTTGTATCTTGCTGTTTTGCCAAATTCATTTATTAGGTCAAGTAGTTTTTTGGTAGAGTCTATAGGATTTTCTATGTATATTATCATGTCATCTGCAAACAGTGACAGTTTTGTTTCCTCCTTTCCAATTTGAATGCCTTTTATTTCTTTTTTTGTCTGATTGCTGTGGCTAAAACTTCCAGTACTATATTGAATAGAAGTGGTGAAAGTGGACAGCCTTGTCTTGTTCCTGATCTTAGTGGAAAAGATTTTAACTTTTGGCCATTGAGTATGATGTTGGCTGAAGGTCTCTCATATATGGCCTTTATTATATTGAGGAATGCTCCCTCTATTCCCACTTTGCTGAGTGTTTTTATCATGAATGGGTGCTGTACTGTATCAAAGGCTTTTTCTGTATCAATTGATATGATCATGTGGTTTTTGTCTTTGCTTTTGTTTATGTGATGTATTACATTTACTGACTTGTGAATATTGAACCATCCTTGCATCCCTGGCATGAATCCCACTTGGTCATGGTGTATGATCTTTTTGATGTATTGTTGGATGCCGTTTGCCAGTATTTTGTTGAGGATTTTAGCGTCAATGTTCATCAGTGATATTGGCCTGAAGTTTTCTTTCTTTGTTGTGTCTTTATCTGGTTTTGGAATTAGGATGATGTTGGCCTCATAAAAAGAGTTTGGGAGACTCCCATCTTTTTGGATTTTTTGGAATAATCTGTGAAGGATAGGGGTTAGCTCTTCCTTGAATGCTTTGTAGAATTCTCCTGTGAAACCATCTGGTCCAGGGCTTTTTTGTGTTGGGTGTTTTTTGATTACTGCTTCAATTTCTTTTGCTGTTATTGGTCTGTTGAGGCTTTCTGCTTCTTTTTCATTGAGTTTTGGAAGACCATATTTTTCTAGAAAGTTATCCATTTCACCTAGGTTTTCAAATTTCTTGGCATACAGATCTTTGTAGTAATTTCTTACAATCCTTTGTATTTCTGTGGTATCTGTTGTAATTTCTCCTCTTTCATTTTGATTGTGTTTATTTGGGTCTTCTCTCTTTTTTTCTTGATGAGTCTGCTTAAAGACTTGTCGATTTTGTTTATCTTTTCAAAGAACCAGCTCTTGGATTCATTGATCCTTAGAATTGTGCTTTTAGTCTTTATGTCATTTAATTCTGCTGTGATCTTGGTTATTTCCTTCCTTCTGCTTGCTCTGGGCTGTCTTTGTTCTTGTTCCTCGAGTTCTTGTAGATGTAGGGTTAGGTTGTTTGTTTGGCATATTTCTGACCTTTTTAGGTGGGCCTGAATCGCTATGAACTTCCCTCACAGGACTGCCTTGGCTGTGTCCCATAAGTTTTGGGTTGTTGTGAGTTCATTTTCATTTGTTTCCAGAAACCTTTTGATTTCTTCCCTAATATCATTTTTGACCCATTCATTGTTTAATAGCATGCTATTTAATCTCCATGATTTTGAGTGCTTTTGCTTTTTTTCCGTCGCGTTGGTTTCTAGCTTCAGTCCCTTGTGGTCTGAGAAAATGCTTGGTATGATTTCAATTTTCTTGAAATTCTTGAGGCTTGTTTTGTGTCCTATCATGTGGTCTATCTTTGAGAATGTTCCATGTACATTTTAAAAGAATGTATATTTAGCTTCTTTTGGATGGAGGGCTCTGTATATATCAGTAAAGTCCATTTCCTCAAGGGTATTTTTCAATGGCACAATATCTTTGTTGATATTTTGTTTAGAAGATCTGTCCATTTTTGATAGTGGGATGTTAAAATCTCCCACTATAATTGTGTTGCTGTCCATATCTTTCTTTAAGTCCTCTAAGATTTTCTTTATGTATTTCGGTGCTCCTATGTTGGGTGCATATATATTTACAATATTTATGTCTTCTTGATGGATTCTTCCCTTGAGTATTATGAAGTGACCTTCTGGGTCTCTCTTTATGGACCTTTTTTGGAAGTCTATTTTGTCTGATATGAGTATTGCTACCCCGACTTTTTTTTTCCCTGTCCATTTGCTTGGAAGATTTGTTTCCAGTCCCTTCACTTTCAGCCTGTGTAGGTCTTTTATCCTGAGGTGGGTCTCTTGTAGACAGCAGATATGTGGGTCATTTTTTCTTATCCATTCAGCTATTCTATGTCTTTTGATTGGAGCATTTAATCCATTTAGGTTTAAGGTTATTATTGATGGGTACTTATTCATTGCCTTTTATGTGCGTGCGTTCCTCTCTCTCTCTCTCTCTCTCTCTCTTTCTCTCTCTCTCTCTTTTCCCTCCCTTCCTTAAAGCAGTCCTTTTAGAATCTCTTGCAGAGCTGGTTTGTTTGAGGTGTATTCTTTTAGACTTCTTTTGTCTGGGAAGCTTCTTATTTGGCCTTCTATCTTGATCGAGAGCCTTGCTGGGTATAGTAGCCTTGGTTGCAGACGTCTGGTTCCCATTACCTGGAGTATTTCTTGCCATTCTCTTCTGGCTTGAAGTGTTTCCATTGAGAATTCAGCTGTTAGCCTTATTGGGGCTCCCTTGTATGTTACTTCCTTTTTTCTCCCTTGCTGCCTTTAAGATTCTCTCTTTGTCTTGAAATTTTGTCATTTTAATTATGATGTGCCTTGGGGTGGGTCTCTTTGGGTTCCTCTTGATTGGGACTGTGTTTCCTGGATTTGTGTGACCTTTTCTCTCATGAAGTTAGGGAAGTTCTCCTTCACTACTTGTTCAACTAGGTTTTCGATCCCTTGCTTTTCTTCTTCTCCTTCTGGTATCCCTATTATACGGATATTATTATGTTTCATATTGTCTTGCATTTCTCTTAATCCCTCTTCATTCTTTCTGAGCCTCTTTTCCTTTTCTTGCTCTTTCTGGATGCTGTTTTCTTCTTTGTCCTCCAACTCGCTAATCCGATCTTCTGCTTAATCCATCTTGCTTTTCATTCCTTCTACTGTGTTCTTCAGTTCAGAAATTGTATTCTTCATTTCCTCTTGACCTTTGTTGAAAGTTTCTATTTCCTTTTTCATGTTTATATAGTTTGCAGTGAGATTGATGTAGTTTCCCTCTAATTTCTGAAAGCTCATTGTGAGTTCATTGAACTTCCTGCTAATCATTGTTTTGAACTCACTATCTGATAGTTGAATTGCCTCTATTTCATTTAGCATTTTTCCTGAGGCTTCCTCGTTTCCCTTCAATTGGGGGTTGTTTCTTTGTTTTCTCATTGTTCATGGGTTTCTTCTTTTTTCTTCTTGTTTGTTAATTTGATCTGTTCTGGTTCCCTTTAATTATGGTGTGAACTTCTGTGGTAGAATATTTGTGAGATTCAGTGGTGCAATCTCCTTCGTGTATCCTGGTGTTCACAGCTTCCCCCTACTCTTTTTTGTGATCGGTTGGAGGAGTGAGGCAAAATGGTTTAAAACAGCAAGACAGTATACTATGATATTTACTTTAGTAGCCAGTAGAGAAGAAATGGGTTATCCTTTGCCTCCTTATAGTGTTAACCGTGATCCTCCACCCCACTATCCACATTTTAGAAAGGATGGAAAGAATGTAAGACTCTTATTGGGGATGAGAGGATTGTTAGTTGGATCTAGAAAGCTGTGAGGCTGTGGAAGGTCAGATTCTAAGGTAGGGTTGGACTAAAGATTAGTATATAGGAGTAGTGAGTAAAAGAATAGAGACAACCCCCACAATGGTATAGTTCAGAAAATTGCAAAGTGGGCTGAGATCAGATAGGGGGTATTGAGAAGCATTTACAATTGTATAGACTAGGTCTTACTAGCAGTAATAGTAAAGTGACAGTCTTGTGGCAGAATCGATGAGGTCTAGATAACAAGAATAAAGAGTATAGAACCTTGAGAGGTGTATTAATGGAACACAGATGAAGGATAGTAACTTACAAACACCTTGTGACTGAGATACCAGGCGGAACCTATCAAACGACAGTATAACCAGCCAAGCAAAGAAGATTATACAGAAAGAAAAAGAATACCAAAATATTATTAAAATAAAAAATGTCGGAAGAGTGAGAAAAAGATAATACAAATTTACAGTAACTTGCAAGATTAAAAAAAAAGGGAAAGAAAAGCAGAAGATGTAGTGCAGGAGAGATAAATTTGGAGTGGACAGAATAATATTAGGATGAATGGAAGAGAAACATAAGGGATTGCAAGATAAAAATAATAAGAATTGAAAAATAAAATGTCACATAAAACACAAGATAAAATCAATGAACCAACATCAGCCACAAAAACAAAACAAAACCAAACAAAACCCAAACAAACAAACAAAAACCCAAAACAACAAAACAAAACAAACAAAAAAAACCCTCTTGTTGGTTTCTAACTGGCCAGACCAGTTTTTCTGATCTTGCTGGCTTCAGCTGGTTGAGGGACCTTTGAAATGCTTCTCTCTCTCCCAGCCAGATCTCAGCAAGTCCGTCAGGTAGCCTGGGTGCTCCCGAACACATTGGCTCTTTGGATCTCACTTCCACGTTCTTCCGGACTCCGGGGTCCTGCAGGTTTCCAGCTCTATGATCTCAGGAGGCAACCGTGACATTTTGGGATTCACTGCACCCTCCCTGGGGATCGTAAAAGGGCGTGCCCCTCCCCCAAACTTTTGGGATTCGGGGTCTAGGATCGCCCTAAGTGCCTCGCCGTGACCCTTCCAGGATCAAAGCACGCGAGAGTTGGTCATCCTGACCGTGCGCGAGCCCAGCCCTTTCCAGCTCCGTGTTCCCTGCTGAACCGCACTCCGACCTGGTGTTGGCGCCTTTACCGGCTCCCCCGGTCGGGCTGGCTGGAAATCTCTGCACCACCACTGTAGGAACTCACCAAGCACCATGTCCCAGGATCCCGGCGAGCGAATCAGGCCTCCCTATGGGACGCCAGCGGAGCGCGGCCGGCTCTGTACTCTCCACAGATCAGCACTTCAACCGGGCTAGGGGTGCGGGCTAGGGGTGCAGGCACCCTTCCAGGCTGCCCCTGGTCCTGTCGGCTAGAGTCCCTCACTCCTCCCTGGTCTCTGGGTGGATGTTCATAGTCCCTGGGCGATTTTTTCCCAGTCCAGCTGGCCAATCTGTTCCTTTTAGCAACATGTTCTCCCCTGGAGTTGCTCACCCCCCCATTCGGGGGAGGGAGCAGCGACTTCCCTCTCCCAGGAGCCCTGGGGCAGATCCCAGAGCACCGGGCGGGCCTGGGGTCTGCACACCCCTGGACCCAGCGCTGATCCCTGGGCCCCTTTTGTCCTGTAGCCGTCTCCTTACTGTCTGGTTTTCCAGTGAATGCAATAATTATTGATGTCCTGCTTTCAAAAGTGATTCGGTAACCTAGCCCACTTGCTCTGTTTCTCCACCGATCCGCGAGTTTCACCCCCTTCACAGAAACCAAGAAAAACGCTGCCTAGAGTAAAGCCGCCATCTTCCCTCCCTTCATTAAGCTTTCTAAAGGGAACTCTGCATTCTCTTTTTCTTCCTTCTGCTTCTTTCCATTCTTTTGCTAACACCACACAGGTCTTTTCTTATTGGTTATTTGTTCCATTTGTATTTGGGGGACTACAAATGTACCTCATCACTTAAATCTGTTCTAGAGGTTGGCAATATGTTTATTGTTTTGCTATCCTTACACAAATGTTCAGAGATATTCTAAAACTATGTTACTGCCATCTCCCCAAAATTTTCCTTCCCAAAGTAACATTATTAGAAAATATAACTCTTGCTGTGAGGCTCTGCTGTTTAATGTCAATGACGGTGTATTGATAGCCCAAACTCCATTTACTATGTTTAAATGGAACTATATTTAGCTGGTAATATTTAGCTGGTAAGTAGTACTACTTATAAATTGTATTTGCTTTATTTTTGTTGAGGAGAAAGTTCTGACTAGTTAGTAAACATACCTTACTTGTGATTAAATACTGTGAATATTATTACTATAAAACCTGGCTTTATATATTTTTAATTTTGATAATTTTAAACCCCAGAAGTAGACATAAAAAGAGAGTCAATATGAAAGAACTGAAGGTAGCCTGACTTGTTGCTATCTATAAATGAGTATTTTCCTTTATTGTTAATGAGTTAAATTATTATCAGAACTTTGCCTGTTCAACAAATTTTGTATGACAGCAGAAGTTGTTTGGAAAAATAGCATTATTCAATTAGACTTTATGAAAGAACTACTCAATTTGCAGTATAAATCTTAAATTGTGAGAGCATATTTATTCCCCAGATCTCAAAAGAAAACATAAATATGTAAATATAATCTCTGAGATCCTTGAGTAAAGATGCCATGCTTATACATCTTTGAACCCCTGGAATTTAGTATAAATAGACATTCAGAAGGTACTCTATAAAGATGTTTTGATTTTCTGAAATGAGAGACCTACTTGAAATAGGGAAAATTACATTCAAACACATATATTGAAAATATAATTTATAATTTCATGTGCAGTTAGACATTTGAAATGGAACAAAATTAGTAATTTGCCACAGGATAGTTTTATCCTGCCTCTTAAAAATGTCATTGGTAATGCAATTGAGCTAATTGACTATAAGTAAAATGAGTAACTTCCCAACTCTCTCAATTTCCAAATGAAGCACTTTAGCCTGAAAAATATGATAGGTGGCCATCTTTTTTTAAAAATAGATTAGTAAAAGTACAGAATTTACCAAACAGAGCAGGTGCCAAAGATAATCACTTCACTCCAAGTTTTACAAATTTAATAGATTCTTATGTTAGTTTTCTAACCAAGATATTGATTTCTATAGGAGCATAACAAATTTTAATTGTTCCTATCTTTTATTAATGTCATATTCTGAGTATTTCTAGTGACCAAAGAAATGGTATGCCATTAATGAGTAGGCCTGGGTCTCCTTAAATCAGAAGTTAAGGATTTATCTTTTGTCTTTTCTAATATTTGCCTTGTGGCTTTGTATCATTAGTGTACATGTTATAAGAATTGGATTGTCGCCCTGGCTGGCATAGCTCAGTGGATTGAATGGGGGCTGGGAACCAAAGTGTCCCAGGTTCGATTCCCAGCCAGCGTACATTCATGGGTTGCAGGCCATAACCCCCAGCAACCGCACATTGATGTTTCTCTCTCTCTTTCTCTCTCTCTCTTTCTCTCTCTCTCTCTCTCCCTTCCCTTCCTAAAAATAAATAAATAAAATCTTAAAAAAGAAGAATTGGATTGTCCATTTGTGAAGGGGAGAAATCCTGGTAATATATGCTAGTATAGAATCAATTATAGAAACAAAGATAATATAACCTATGTCTAAGCAAATATCATACCTTCTCAAGATGCTTAATAGACAGACTTCTGTTCCTCATAGAAGTCTTTTCCAGGTTAAAGGGTTTAAGGGGTTTCTCATGTCATCACCATTACTTTTAGCAGGAAACTATTAGGGAAATCAGTTTTTTTTTCATTTTTATAGAATATGAAGTCTTGGTAAAGTTTGGTAATGTATATGTGCCCTTCTCTTTGTGTCTATTTTTATATTAGTATAAAATGTAGAAGTAGCAAGTATAGGCTTGTGGGAACAATCCAACTATCCCAGATTTCCTATGGCCTACACTTGTATATATCTATGAACAAGTAACTTTAACAGCTGGTATTTTAGTCTCTTCATATAAAAATATTATAATAACTGCCCTACCTTTAGATATAATTCTTATAAGAATAAAATATTGTTTTGTCTACTTATTACAAAATTATGAAATGGTATGGAAATGCAAGGTAATATTTTATTATTCTTGCTATTATTTTATACCATTATGGTACATATATCTATATATGGTAATACATACCTGCCTCCTACAGTGTTAATAGTCACAAATCCTACTCCATAGCCTCTAATTGAGTGCTTATATGTCAACTGCTTATTTAATGTATCTACTGAGATATCTCATGAGCCTCTCCTAGTTAACATGCCTGAAGCAAGATCTGATGCTGTTCCTCAATCTTTTTCTACTCCTATCTTCTCTTCTACAGTAAAGTGAATTGCAAATCACCAGCTGCTCAGGTCAACATATGTCATTCATCTTTAATGTTTCTCTTTATATTTCTCATTTAATTTATCAACAAGATCTCCAAATATATCTACAATATAATGACTTTTTAGTACTTCACTTTGTACTACCTTAAGAATACCTTTCTTCTTCCCCTTTTACCCTCCTGACAGGCCATGTCTCAGGCCATCAGATCCTGTGATTTTGCTTTGCTTTTCATATTTTGCATCAGTTGATATTAAATCTGAATTAGCTATACTGATATTTTTGCTGGGAATTAAATTAACAGGTATCTTAAACAAAGGTTCTCCTTAATAAAAGTACTCTGTTTGATGATGACAGGCTATAATAACATAATCAGGGCTTAGTCAGTTATATGGTAAAAGTGACAGCTAGTAAGTTATGAATGGTGACAACAGGATCTAAGGAACTACATTGTAAGGGAGGTGATAAAATAAGAAGCTATGCAACAGGAAAATTACGTGTGCATGTGTACACATGTGTGAAATATATATGACTTTGATATATGACTCTTGAGAGACAAAGAGAACATATGTTTAGGTATTGCATTTTTGGAATAGAAGACTACTAGAAAATAGTACCATGACCTGAATATGTTTCCAGTTCAAGAGACTTAACACAACTCTTGAAATTTTGTCATTTCTATGCTCTGTTTCTTTAAACTACCACTAACTGAAGAAAGCAAGTCCAGTCTGTGTTGCTTGTAGTTTAATAAAATTTTAAAAAATACTACCTAAAATAGTTATTGGAGTTAATTTTCAAGTATTAAATCCTTAGAGAGCCTTGGAGATTATGGAACCAATGGTGGTACAAACACACAGGTGGCAGCAGGTCATAGCTCACAGTAGGTTAGTGAGTTGATGATGAAGCTATGAACTTTCTGTGTTCTCATATATAAAAGATGTCTCTATGGAAAGCAGAGCTTTGGCTGCTACTTTAAAGTACTTTCAATATGTTTAGTGTAAGCACAGTAGAAGTAAAAAGGTTTACTTCTCATATCTCTTAATGATGACATTAGGGAAAACAAAAGACAAGAAAGAAAAAAAACTTAGTGCCATTATATAAATGTATTTTAAGTTGTGTTTTCTCCTCATAACTGGTGCTCTGAAATAACTTAACACTACATCATGAGATATGTAAAATGCATTTTAAAGAAAAACTGAAGTCTAAAGGCAACAGAATTTTATGGTCAAGATCAGGACCTTAGTAGTCAATGGTCAGGCACCCCAAAATTTAAATGATTATTTGGGAAGAATTAAAAGTGCCTGAGGATTTGGAGTATTCCAACATCCCAAAACCATACAAATCAACACTTATTTTATCCTTACAACTAGAGCAAATGCTATCAAAAATGCCCTGTGGACCTGGAAATAAGGTCAGAAAGTCATATTAACAAAGAAAGAAAGAAATTATGAGAAAATTTTAGCACCTTCTAAAGGAATCTTGAAAGGATTAAATAAATGTGATTTTTAAGGGTTTCTGATGAAATATTTTACTAAATAGGTGAATACTACACTGAGAGCATTGGTTGCTTGCTTGTTGGTAAAAGTGCATGGGGAGATGACACACTGTTCAGTATGTTAATGTGAGCAGTAGTCAGTAGCTTTAAAGCATTCTTGGTTTAACTGAAACAAATTTAAACCCAGTGGTGGCCAGTGCTGCTCAACACTGAAAAAATAAGACAACATCTTTGGGAAGAAAAAAAAATTGGGATTGCATTGATTCTATGCATCTGTCTCATTTCTGTTTTAAAGTCCCAATCATTGTGCAAATAATTTTATGTATTGCCAGTCACTTAAGAGAATCACTCACATGTTTAAAATATCCTTTTTCTGACATTTCTAACTGAGCCAAAAAAATGCTAAAGAAAAAAATGAACTAGTGCTATTGACTATGTCAAGAGTGGGAACCTATAAGGCATATGTTTAGTTAGGTTTGAATATTTAATGAAACTGTAATAAATTAATCATGAAATCCCAAAGGTTTAACACAGCAAAGGTTTATTTCTCACTCAGGAAGTATTAGGGAAAACAGGCTGGAAAAGTTTGCAACGAATTTTACTGATTAAAGCAATAGGAGGCCCAGTTTACTTTTCTTTCTTTCTTTTTTAAATTTTATTTTTCAATTACAGTTGTCATTCAATATTATTTTATATTGCCTGCATATGTATAACATAGTGGTTAGACAATTAGATAATTTACCAGATGATCCCACCAATAATTCAAGTACCCACCTGGCACCATACATAGTTATTACAATATTATTGACTTTATTCCCTATGCTGAATTTTACATCCTTGTGACTATTTTGTAACTACCAATTTGTACTTCTTAATCCCTTCACCTTTTTCACCTAGTATCCCAAACCCCCTTCCTTCTGGCAACCATTAGTTCATTATGTATCTATGATTTTGTTTCTATGCAGTTTGTTCAATTATTTTACTTTTAGATTCCACAATATAAGTGAAATCATGTAGCATTTGTCTTCCTTGGTCTGACTTATTTTACTTAGAATAATACCCTCTAGTCCATCCAAGTTGTCCAAATTAAAACCACAATGAGATCACCTCACAGCTGTCAGAATGGCTATCATCAATACATCAACAAACAACAAGTGTTGGTGAGGGTGTGGTAAAAAAGGGAGTTCTTATGCACTATTTGTGGGAATGAAAACTGGTGCACTCCTATGGAAAATAGTATGAAGTTTCCTCAAAAAGTTAAAAATGAAACTGCTTTCTGACTCAGCAATTCCACTTTGGGTTATATACCCAAAGAAACACTAATTTAGAAAGATACGTGCACCTCTATGTTCATTTCAGTGTTATTTACAATATCCAAGATATGAAAGCAATCTGCTCATCAGTACATGAGTGGATAAAAAGTGGTGGTTCCCATACTCCTTAGCCATAAAAAAGAGTGAAATCTCACAATTTGCAGAAACCAGTTTACTTTTTTTCACAGCCTACTGAGTAGAACTATCACAAAGCTCTTCAAAACTACAAGGAGGCCAGAAATTGTCAAATGAAACACATGGTAACCCTTGTGTTTTTGTCATAGTTATCCATTCATGTCCCAACTCTCCCCATACTCCCTTTTACAGAGAACACTCAATCTTGTTCCAAGGAATACAAACTGAATTTTTTATGTATCCTGCCCAAAGCTTAGTATACCTGTGTGATGGATGGTCGTCTCTTCATTGACCTTATGGTTGTTTCTTTGTGGTCTTGACACCATTTAATTTAAAAAGACGAGTTATCCAACTTCTGGTCAAGATGGTGGCATAGCCAGACATGGCTCACTTTTTGCACAACCACATCAAAATTACAATTAAAATATAGAAGAACCATCACTCAGGAACACAAAAATCGAGCTGAATGGAAGTCCAACAGTTACAGAATTAAAGAAACTATGACCGTTCAGACTGGTAGGAAGAGTGCAGATGCAGAATGGGCTGGTCCAACACCCATGTGGATAAAAATTTGGGAAGGTTCCATCAGGAGCAAGCAGTCCCAGACCCACAATAAGCTCCCCAGATCAGGATTCCAGTGCCAGGGAGGTAAGTCCCCTAACTTCCAGCTGCAAAAACCAGTGGGGATTGAGTCAGTGAAAGAAACTACTGGAGGCCTAAGCAGTTCCTCTTAAAGAACCCACACATAGACTCACTTCCTCAGACTTACTCCCTCTGAGCTCCATCACTGGAGTAGCCACTTGAAAGGCATGAGTGGTATACAGGGAGAAACTGAAGTGTCTGGCATCAAGGCGAGCAAAGGCCATTGTTTCTTTGATAAATCCTCCTCGCACAGAGTCAGTAAGCATGTGCCCTATCTGAAACTCCATCAACCTGGCTGGAGATCTCCAGAGGCTCTGCCTACCCAATTTACAGGCTCACTCAAGCTACTTTTCCATAAGAATGACTGGTCTTAGCTCCTAAATCCTATCAAACAAGCAACAGCTGGCTTCACTGAGTCCTAGCAGCAGCCAGATTAGGTCATATCTTGGCTTCTCCTGGTAATCTCCAAACCCAGCACAAGTAGCAGTCATCTCAGATTGCTTTACAGCTTAGGCAGGGTGCCCTGGGCAAAACAAATGTGGGGGCTGATCTTGGACTGCACCACCCAGGAACCCCCAGGAACCCCCAGTGTACATAGTGGACAGCTACAGACCATGTTGGAGCTCCACCACCCTGAACCTGCACAGCTGATCCTTCATGGATGGTGAAAGCTGGTGGTCAGTATTCACAGCCAGTCCTTATAGCTGACTGACCTGAGTAAATCCCTCCCATTGACCTTCCAACAGCAACCAAGTCTCAAGTGCAAGAGGAGGGTGTACTCAGCCCACATGAAGGGCATACCTCGAGTACCCAACTTGGGTGATAGAGGAGGCTGTGCCACTGGACCCTATAGGACCCTATAGGGAGGCTGTAGTAGGATACCTACTACAATAGGCCACACTACCAAGACACAGAGTCAAAGCAGCTCTACCTAATGCATAGAAACAAACACACAGAGGCTGCCAAAATGAGCAAAGAAACTTGGCCCAAATGAAAGAACAGACCAAAACTCCAGAAAAAGAACTAAATGAAATGGAGATAAGCAATCTGTCAGATGCAGAGTTCAAAACACTGCTCATAAGGATGCTCAAGCAACTTAATGAGGACCTCAACAGCATAAAATGATGCAGTCAGAAACGGAGGATACACTAATTGAAATAAAGAACAATTTACAGGGAAACGACAGTAGAGTGGATGAAGCCAAGAATCAAATCAATGATCTGGAACATAAGGAGGCAAAAACAACCACACAAAACAACAAGAAGAAAAAAGAATCCCCCCCGCCCCCCCCCCAAAAAAGGAGGATAGTATAAGCAGACTCTGGGTCAACTGCAAGAAGTTCAACATTTGCATCATAGGGGTGCCAGAAGGAGAAGAGAATGAGCAAGAAATTGGAAATCTAGCTGGAAAAATAGTGAGAGAAAACTTCCCTAATTTGGTTAAGGAAATAGACATGCCAGTCCAGGAAGCACAGAGTCCCAAACAAGATGGATGCAAAGAGGCCCACTCCAAGACACACCATAATTTAAAAGGCCAAAATTAAAGATAAAAAGAGAATCTTAAAAGCAGCAAGAGAAAAGAAGTTAGTAACCAGATGGTTGCCAGATGGGAGGGGGAGGGGGAAGAATGGGTGAAGAGGTGAGGGGATTAAGAAGTGCAAATAGGTAGTTACAGAATAGCCATGGGGATGTAAATCACAGTATAGGAAATGGAGCAGGCAAAGGAGTTTTATACCCATGACCTACAGACATGAACAATGGCGGGAATATTTTCTGAGGGAATAGGGGGCACTGGATGGAATGGGGCTAAGGGGGGAAAATCAGGACAACTGTAATAGCATAGTCAATAGAATATAATAAAAAAGACAAGTCATCTCACCATACCCAATATACAATTCTAAATGTGATTGAGATAGCTACAGTAAATATCTCAAGGTAGAAAGGAACAGAAGTATGTACATACTCTGAAACCCACTGTAGAGACATTGTGTGTATCCTCACTCTGAAGAGGAAGACTATTGATTAGGCTCTGATTTCTTACCCTGAGAGTTGTCCCATTGTCCAAAGCTTCAAGGGCTTTCTTCTCTGATAGAGGTTCTATTAATATTAAACAAAATAAATTATAAGTCAAAAACTATTGTAAGAGAAAAAGAAATACACTATAAACTGATAAAAGCGTCAATTCATCAAAAAGATATAATCATTTTAAAGATATACACAACAAACAAATAGAACCTAAAAATATATGAAGCAAATACTGATGACTTTAAAAGAAGCAATGTTTCTAGATTAATAGCTGGAGACTTCAATACATCACTTTAAATA
Organism: Phyllostomus hastatus; assembly: GCF_019186645.2. Lineage (NCBI taxonomy): Eukaryota > Metazoa > Chordata > Mammalia > Chiroptera > Phyllostomidae > Phyllostomus > Phyllostomus hastatus. The sequence goes on along the minus strand of NW_025334038.1, from coordinate 6,464,956 downwards.
GTAGATGAAACATCTACACAGATCAGTAAGTAAATAAAGGTCATAAACTACACTAGAAATCAACTAGGTCTAATAGTCACATAAAGAAAACTTGTCCCAACAACAGCAGAATGCACATTTGTCTCAAGTACATAGAAACATTCTTTGGTATAGACCATATGTTAGTTCACAAAACATTTTTTTTTTTCATTTAAAATGGTTGAATGTATACTAAGTACCTTCTATGACCACAACGGAATAAAGCTAGGTAGGAATAAAAAAGAAAAAGTAGGAAATGTACAAATATGTAACAATTAAGCAATATACTTTTAAACAACAATTGAGTCAAAGACATCCCATGGATAATTAGAAAATACCATGTTTTTCAGACCATAAGATGCACCTAGAATTTACAGGAAGAAAATAGGGAAAAAAAATTGAAGCAAAAAATGTGGTGAAATATTTAATAAAATAAATAACATACTATTTCACCAGTGTAAACGTAAACAGAACTGAACAGCAGCATTAACAACCGTTACTCCTCCCAAATTTGGGGGGGTCCATCATATAGTCTGAAAAATATGGTACATATGAATGAAAATGGTACAATGTACCATAATTTATGGGATGCAGCAAAGGTAGTGAACTGTATAAAGTTTATGGATGTGAATGCCTATGTTAGAAAAGAAGAAAGACATCAAATCAATAGCCTACCTTTATTGAGGAACTAGAGAAAAGAAGTGCAACCTAAACCCAAAGCTAGCAAAAGAAAATAAATAAATATTACAAAAAACATAAAATCAAGAATAAACATATAGTGAGAAGCAGCAAAACTAAAGGTTGATTCTTTGAACATGTTAGCAAAACTGATAAATGACAGATGATATAACCTAGATAAAGTGGAAACATTCCTAGACACACAAATTACCTAAACTAATCCAAAAGGAAATTTAAAAATCTTGGCAAATCTCTAATAAGTAAAGACATTGAATCAGTAATCAAAATCATCTCAACCAATAGAAGTCCAGGACCAGGTAGATTTAATAAAAAATTTCACCAACCATTGAGAATATTTAAAGAGAAACTAACAGCAATCCTTCTCAAATCTTTTTTAAAAAATGAAGAAACATTTTCTAACTCATTCTAATAGTCTACTAATAACCTGCTATCAAAACCAAAAAATACACATTATAAGAAAAGAATATTACAAAGTAATGTTCTTTGTGAGTATAGGTGCAAAAATCCTCAACAAAACTGAATCCTAGCAAACTGAATGCAACAGAATATGAAAAGGATTACACATCATGACTAAGAGGGATTTACCCCAGGAATGCAAGTGTTTTGAAACATAAGAAAAATTTTATAACACACTGTAAGAATAGGGGAGAAAAACACCATGATCATCACAATTGTTATAGAATACAGGTATTACCCAGAATCTAATACCTTTTGTAATAAAGTCCCTCAGAAAACTAGGAATAGAAAGAACTTCCTCAACACATTAAAGGACATCTTTCTTCTGCCTTTTATTTTCAGACATTGCAGCTTTCTCTTACTTTTGATTTCAGCTGTGTACTTATTTATGTTTTTTGAATTAAAGTTCTATAAGTTATAAAAATGGTAATTTTTTTGGAGTTCAGGGTAAATAAGCAGTTGTTTCAGGGAAAGATGAATTAACCTGATGCTAGTAGTGGAAATTCTTTTGTTTTCCTTAGTAACTGGTCATTTATGGAAAATTGATATATCGTGCAAGCTAAAAACACTCCCTGAAGGCAGAAAGAAAAGAAGGAGCTGAAAAAGGAAGACAAATGCAAGAGTTCAAGTCAGCCCATTATCTTACTTTTTCACCTTTCAGTCTCTGTTCTCAGTCCATTGACTTTCAATCTGCCATTCTTCTTCACCATCCTCAACCTGTGTGTGATTTTCCCACAGCTGTTCAGAATTTTTCATCCTGAAGATGTTTGATCTGGATAGTTGGGAGAGTCCAGTGCCTCAGAGAATGGTGAAGGCAGAGATTTTTGCTGGTCCTGGAACTCAGGCTACCACACAAGAGTGGAATTTGAATTAGGATTTCAAATAAGGTCTACGAAACTGTGTGTTCTCTTGTAATTTTTCTTTAACATGATTATTAACTTTCCAACAGGACAGACAATGCACTTTGAAGTGTTATATTTCATTCTTCCAAGCTTAGGTATGTGTTTCTATTGTTATTTCCTGAAGATTTCCTTTACACTTCTCTAGACTTTTGGCAGATTTCAATTAATAAATGGAAACAAAAAACAACATTGTGGGTCCTGAAAGGTTTTTATTAAAAGATAATGCTATTGTATTTGCTTTCTTTCTGATATACTTAAGCTTAATATTTTGTTTGGCATTTTAGCCTCAGGATCATATTACGTTGAGACTATAAGGATCCCATTTTTTACTTCAAGCAATTGCTTAAAGCCAAAACTTTATGAGCAGTTCTTTTATGATTTCTTCTCACTTGCCTTGACTTTAATTTGATCTGCAATTTCCACTCTTCTTTTCTAAAAATTCAATAAACCAATATTTATTGAGCAACCCACTCAGTACAGGACAATATTCTCTAAAATGCTATATCAATTAACAAGACAGACAAAATGCCTATCTTTAAGGGAGTTTACACCATAGTAATATAGCAGACAATAAACAGACAAACTTATAAATATAGTATAATATGTAATGTCAGAAAGTGATAAGTCCTATTAAAAAATCAGTTTTAGAATAGACTGAGAGCTATTACCCATGCTGTTTTACATACAGGGTTTCTGAGGAGACTATTGATCAAAGTCATGAGTGGAGTTAGTGGGTGACACAGATACTTCAATACATTCCAGCTCCTCCCTCAAAAATCTCATCAAGGAAGACTCTAATTAATATCTTTGCTTATTTTTGTAAAACAAAATATTTTGGGGCAAATAGATTTGGAAAGGAGATAGCCATTGGCCAGATAACAGAAGGACATGAAACAAGACTGCCATGCTCACCACTATTTATATACCATGTCCAATAATTGTGTGATCTTGGATTATCTCTTTGAATTTCATATCTGTTACCTGCAAATTCAACCAAAATTTTGTGTCCATTGTTAGAAGTCAAAGACAGGAATGCGAGGTGGTGTTTGGGATGCTGGGTATATTTTGTTATTTGATTTAGGTGATGGGTTACATAGATATGTTTACTTTGTGTATTACTCATGCACTTTATTGCATTTTTGTTACACTTCAATAAAAAGTTTAAAAAGACTATTTAGCAGTGTTCTTATAAAAAATAAAAAAAGACAATATGTATGTTTATAAAGTGTCAAGCAGGGTACCTGGTATAAACTGGTTCCTCTACCCTTTCTTTCTTTCTTTCTTTCTTTCTTTCTTTCTTTCTTTCTTTCTTTCTTTCTTTCTTTCTTTCTTCCTTCCTTCCTTCCTTCCTTCCTTCCTTCCTTCCTTCCTTCCTTCCTTCCTTTCTTTCTTTCTTTCTTTCTTTCTTTCTTTCTTTCTTTCTTTCTTTCCTTCCTCCCTCCCTCCCTCCCTCTCTCCCTTCCTTCTTTCCTTCCTTCCTTCCTTCCTTCCTTCCTTCCTTCCTTCTTTCCTTCTTTTTATTTCTTTCTTCCTTTTCCTATACTGGCAGTCTTAGAGTTTTCAAAGTCCTTCTTCTAGTTTACCTTTGTTTTTAGAAGAGCTGAATATAAAGTAAATAACTCATATCCTAGGAAAAAAACAAGCAAAAAATGATAATGTGCTCAATGATAATGAAAAGTAACAAACAAAAATTTACCAACAGCCACCAAGCTACCCTAGCCCTTATCAAAACATTCCAGCCTTCCTCTTTCTTGTTTTCTCCAAGATGTTTCTTTCCCTCTCTGAATAGTTTCAATTCATTTCTCAGGTACATTTTTTATTATTTCCACCTTCTTCCAATTATGTTTCCTATACATTATTGGTGAGTTTAAAGAAAAAAAAATAAAGGAAGACAAGGGAAGAAGTTGGAACACACAGAATCCTTGAAAGCAATGAAGGTTAGGGAAAGACTGCATATTTAGAAGTTAATGTCCATTTTGAATTTTCCTATTTCTTTCTAGATGCAATTTATCAATATTTATGGACATCTCATTTAGTGTTTTTATTTCTAACTATTGTTGTAATGCTTTGTGTTTGTTTATATCTTCATACATTTATCATTTAAGTTGAATTTAGAGAGGGTAAAACTAAATGTATGTGATTATGTAACATCCCAAAGGGGAAATAGTAGTTTCTGATATATATTTTTGTTATTAAAAATAAAAAAGTTTTTATATTGTTTGTTGCAATGCTTTATTTTTGAGCTTTTACAGTTGGACCTACACTAACTTTTGAAAAATGAAGATTTTTTCTTTACCACTTATAATCATCCACCCATATAAGGATTATTTTCTCTCACAATATGAAAGACTCCCCCTCAGACAATAATCTGGGTGGCCCACTCTATGAATTTGTAGTTTTACTTCACAAATACTGGTATACTTATTTTTCTTACACCTGTTGAAATAAATATTGGTAATTTATATTTTCATATGTTATCTAGGACAAATTATCTTTTTTACTAAAAAATTATATTTTTAATCTTTCTAACTTCCCTTTCCTTCACTTTTAGTACCTGCCACTGTCTTAGTTTTTAATTTAGCCACCTATTCATGTGACTTGTTTGGTGTGTTTACTTTGACTATTTTGGTGTATTCAAACGCCCTTATCAGTGATATAAGACTGAAGGAGTGTGGTCATAAGTTGTGCAATCACAACTACAGAATGCCTTTGACTTGCTTAAACTTGCTTGTTTCAGATCCTCTCCTCAATTGTAAACACCCTCACTTTAAGAAATCAATCAATCCCTGCAAGATTCTCCTTCTTTTGTTATTTTATTGAACAAATTCTGATTTTACTCCACTAGCAGGCAAAAGTATACACTCACTTCCCCTAACATGGCACCATTTCAGAATTATCTGTGTGTTGTTTTTCATGCTATGTGGTGTCAATTAGCTTCTGTGTTATTGTAGCACAACAGAATATTTTACTCACTGAAGGAGAGTTTTATAGTTTGAAGGAGTCATTAAGATTCAGCACTGTGTTGTGGCTGTCCAAGGCCTGACAGGTTCACAGTATTCATGAAGACAGAAGAATATTTGTGGAGCTGTGGGGGTGTCTGGCATGCCTTCATTCAAGGGCAGATAAACCATGCATGCTGCAAGTTGTATGTCTACCTGCATGTCTCTGTGTGGCACACGTCGTGGTACCCAGCAAGGAGTCCCTACATGCTTAAGTACTAGAGGCAAACAAAGCCATCTTCCAGCCAGAAAATTATATAATGTAATACAATTCTGTGCATTCGAGCCCACTTCATGTTACAGGGACAGTTTATCAGACTCTGTGTCAAGGCTATGAGAACACTACTTGTCAGGCCTCTTCAAGGTTATGGGAACACTGCTTTCCTTAGTTACCCAGACACCTGGGTGAGAAAGCCAGACTGCCTCCACCTATCCTATAAGCACTAAATCTTAATAACAGGGGCCAGGACCTGTTAGCCAGACAACCTCCAGGAATATCTCTTGAGGTTGCTTCATATCTTGTGCTTGACAATTCTGACCTAAGCTGGGTCTGAGTCCTAATTTCATTCAACTTCTCAAACCACTTTTCTGTCCCAGAAAAATTAGAATTATCCTGTCAGAGTACTTTTTATTCTCATCAAAAATGTCTACCTAATAATTCTTAATAACATTATGTTCTCGGCTAACTTCATATTTGTCTGATCTTGTTTTGTCAAAAATGCTGTTTGCCTATGAGAGAAAAAGATTTATAGAACAACCATCCCTGAATACTAACAAGTTTCAGGTGTTGTCAGGCCAACATCCCTTAGTGTATAAATTGCGTTAAGTCACCATACAAAATCCTTATATGAGTTCTATTGATTTTACCTGGCATTGTTTCCCTGACAGTTAATTTGGGAAGCAAAATCTCTCCCCCTGTCTTCTGGGAATCATGGATGGTTGGGACTCAGGTTATAAGGATAAGAGACAATGAAGTAAACAAGCAGCAATTTCAAGAGGGAGTTATAAATTTTCAGGTGCTTCTATTGGAGCCAGGCAGTACACCTGTTTTAGACATATATTCTTAGTATAACAGAAATGTTTCATATATTTAATTTGGAGTTATAACAGTCACTTTGAAAATTTTCAACTAAAGCAAAAATATTCACATTAGAAGTAACAAAGAGAAAACCACCTTCTTATTCAATGGCATTTATTTTTTAAATGGTATAAGAAGATTCTAAATGCAATTGTGACTCCAAAACAGCACTTTGGCTATAGCTATTCTTAAAAACATAAAAATTTAAAGACTATCACACTTATTAAATTGCCACAGTCTTTTATCTCTTAACATTGTCTTTACTCCACACCACCACACTACCAATTCCCATATCTTATTTTTCTCTGAGATTCCCTTTTCTAGTCCACAATCATTGTTTCCTTCAGTTATGTTCCCAAATCACAATTTTCTTTGAAATTACACTGTCAAAAAAAAAAAAAGGATGTCAGCCCTGGCTGGCAAATTTTCCAACTTGTAATTATTAACATTTCTCTGAATCCCTACAGGAGACACAAATTTACTGATGCTTTTGGACAGAATTGGGAATCTAAAATCTCAATTTACCCTAACAATTGCAATTACTATCATATAAATATGTCCTTCTAATTCTAACAACTAGATTAGAAAAAAATAAAGCAAAACATGAGTAAAGGTCTCAAAAATAATGTAGATCTTCCTGAGATACAATGGATAATTTAGGAGCTAAAGAAACCACATGATGTGGAATAATCATGGCCGACGGCTATACATGTTACGTTTCCAGTGAAGATGATTGGGCTTGAAAACCAGCAAAAAGTATGTATTTATCAGATATTTTAGCAACAGATTTTTAATACTCATAGACAACATTATGAGGTATACACATGAACATATGGAAATTTAGGAAATTATCAGGCTGGTTCCACCAGAATAGGTCTCAATTTACCTTTAGGATATCTTCACTGTAGGAGGCTAACAAAGCCAAGATGGTAGAACTGATTGCCCTCATTAGAGCTTGTAACTTGGCCAAAAACAAGAGAACTTCCATATACACAGAAAATAGCTGGACATTTGCCTATGGCTTTGGGATTCTTTGGAAAAACCAAAGCTGAATTTCTGTCTTAAATAGATCCATCACTCCAAGCTTAAGTCCTTTACTCTTTTTCAGTCTTTTCTTCCTGGTTTAAACTCTAATAGATTGAAAATACAAAGCTGAGGAAACACCAGTGATAGATTAACTTTTCTTTCAAGGAGTAAAATTTTGTGACTCATACTTGAAGATTTTAGAGGTTCAAAGACATATGCATTTTTAATAGTGAAATGATAAAGAAGACATTGAGGAAGAGAAAAGCCTCTGAGTTAAGATTAAGGATCAGGTTTCATTAATGGAAAATCTCATCCTAGTTTTGCATTAGGAAAAGACCTTAAACTTTTAGGGGCATAATGTGGTGGGCTTAAAGCATGAAGTTAACAAAACAACAAATATAACTTAAAATTTTATTTTTCATTTAAAAAGTGAAGGATGCTGAGCCATACAAGGAGATCTCAGATGCCCAAAAGAAACATAGGGATCTGAGGTATCAGAATGTAGGGATGAAGAAGCTTCAGAGTTGAAGAGCAAGGCTTCTGAGATGAAAGTGGTAGAGACAATATGCAATCTGAGAAAAATGAAGCCTGACTTCAAAATTATGAAACTGTGCTAGTTACTGCCATGATTTTTAGAGCTTTTTTAGTGTCAACACAGTGGATTTGCACATGACTAGGGAAACAGAAGAAAGAAGGAGCAGCCAGGCCCCAAACACAAGGAACTAGTTAGTATACTTTCTCTGACTTCCATTTGGTCTTTCCCTCACAGTCATTGCCTATCAGCTGTGATATACATGAAGACCATCTAGGTATAAGTTTTTATTTGTAACCATGCCAAAATCTTAAGAGAAAAAAAATGAGAGAAACAAAATTCAGCAAACAAAAGAACTAACACCTAAAGAAACAAAGTTACTACAAGAAACCCAAAACTTGAAACTCTTAGTATTTTTATTAAAATGCAAAAGAAGATTGCAACAAGAAAAGATAGCCAACCCATGTTCTTAGGAATCAAAAACTAAAAAGTTTATCTGATTGGCAGAATGGGAGTAGTTAAAAGATAATTAACAAGATAAAATATCAAATTAAAGAATGATCGTATAATACAAGTGGCCAAATAGAACTAAATAAAAAAATAATTAAAATATAAAGGATAGTTTCAACATTTGTCTAACTAGAATAGATAGAAGAAAATAATGAAATTTCCAAAGCTATGAAATAAATTTAAACCTTGAAATTTAAAGTACCTGCAGAGTACCAATTAAGATGGATGTAGAGGTACTTCTAAGTACTTCTAGGCATATGTTTGTGAAACTTTGAACTTCAAGAAAAAAAAGAAAATAGAGAGAAAGGAAGAGAAGGGAAGAGGATAAGAGAAAGAAGAGAAGAGAAGAGAAGGGAAGGGAAGGGAAGGGAAGGGAAGGGAAGGGAAGGGAAGGGAAGGGAAGGGAAGGGAAGGGAAGGGAAGGGAAGGGAAGTAACCTGCAAAGGAACAGGAATCATATTGGTAATAAACTTTTCATTAGATAACTAGATATGAGAAGTAAATTAGCTTATACCAAGAAGTTCTATAGGAGAAAGCTGTAAACCTGGAATCCTACGCTGAGCCAATGAACATCCAATTCTAAGGACAAAAAATGAAAGAAGACAAAGTTTATCAATATTACAAAGATGCTGGTAAAAGTTGAATAGATTTATTCATACTATAAAGGTAACCATAAAAGCTTATATAGGAACACAATTTTTATTCAAAAAGAGAAAAAACATAAATGTCAATATAACTAAAGATAAGAAAGTATGAGGAGGCAAGCAATAGAGAAGTACATAAAGCCCTTTATAGAATCCAAAATTGGCCTAAAAATAATTCTAAGAAAGGTCTATATATGAATTACAGGTAGGTAATATCTAGCACTCTTTGATGGCTATCTGGTAGTGAGTGTTAGAGTATTTCAAGGTAACTTTGTTTAGTTCTAACATGAAATCACCCACACAACAGAGGTAAATTGGTCGCCATTTTTAATTCACACTAGTGGGTAATTTAAATAAAATCTCTAAGACAGTCTTTAGCCATAGTTTATCAGTCAAGAATTTAGGTAAAACTATAACACAAAGTATGCATGAGAACCCAAACATCATTCTCATTTAAACACATCAAAAGACCTTTATATAGTTACCCCTGACAGATTTTTACTGTGTTCCGGTAGTTGCATTTTTTAAAGGATAGAACACAGCCTTTTTATATTAAAGAGTTGTGTCTTACTGACACAGAATAGTTATGAGTTTTGTGTTTCCTATTGGGGATCCAAAACAATTTTTCTAGTAATAAATGTATTCATTTTACTGAGATTGCCATGAAATAGTTCTGCAATGCCTTGACACACAAAACTCCACTGTTCATAACAATTAATATCATGCAAAAAATAAATAAACAAAATCCTCAAAGTTACCCATGTTTTCAGAAACAAATGAACTTTTTTGGCCAAAGTTCCTGCCCTTGACTTTAAGGGCCATAACACCAGTTTCTTTGGAGTGCATTGATTTTTTTTTTCCTGCTGAGTTAGTAATGAGCCCACCCTTGCCACTGGGAATATCATCCCTGAATTTACACACTGCCCTGTTGCAAGTATGGCCAAATATCACAAGGGACTCTACAATACCCCAATTTTATCATCAACAGGTATGAGCATCTTTACCTGGACATCCTCCTAAGCAAACTTTATAAAATATAAAACCTGGAGTCTTGGTTTTCTGGAAAAGATGTCTGAAAAGTACAATCCTTTATCTCTGATTGATGAGACCTTAAAAAAACTTTTGACAATTGATATAGAAGTAAAACTTCAAAGAATTTATGCTTGGATCCTTGTCTCCTAACTAAGGAGATATAAATTGTACTTGGGAAACAGCTACAGAAGCCTGAACAGAGACCCCAAACAGAATTTATAACAATGTAAATCCGCTTGTAACCCAAGAATTTCTAGATGATTTTCCTCTTAATGAAGTTCACAATGATACAAAGCTATCAGGTTACTTTGCAGATCTTTGAAACAAGATCATCCAAATGTCTGTAGTCCCAGGTTAACCTTGTCCTGCACTCTAATTTTATTTTTGCATATTTCTTTCTACTTTTCCCATTTAACATCTGTAGACTACTTTTCCCCATTTAACATTTATAGACTAGTAATAGAATAGAACCTGCAGAATAATCTTTTTGAAGACACTTTTCTTAAACCATTGTTACATACTTCCTTATTATTTCCAAAAGATTATAATTTATTATTGAGCTCTATCATTACAGTCCCACAGACTGTGACCACAGTGCTATACTTTACAGACACTGAATTTTATACCCATTACCTGAAACTTTAGATGAAAATCAAATTGACATTTGCTTGCCTTGGCCTTTTCTGGTAGCTGAAATAACCCGACATCATTAACTCTAATATCTAGTCATGTAAAAACTGTATTCCAACCTCAAAAGGGAAAATGTTTATGCCAAAATAAATACAGCACTATCCATGACAGTTAGGGACACAACAAGGTTAAATAAAATATTTGGGTCATTGTATTATTAGTAGCTATTGCTCTGTCTGGAGAATCTCTGATTTGCTTTATATGAATTATTAAGCTCTATCTGAGTAATTTGCCTTCCCCAACAAAGAGAAAAAAATGTCATACTCATGTCATTTTTAATAACATGCATTCTCTAACTGAATTTATACCACAATTAAAATTCTATTTTATAAGGAGTCTCCAAGTCTTTATTTAATTTCCTACTCAAAACCTTATTGGTGACTACAGAGTAGTTGTTAAAGATTTTCAGATACACAAGAACTCCGCATTTCCTGTCAACTATATCCCATTGATTTGTATTCAGAGATTTATCTATTTATTTATTTAAGATATTATTTATTTATTTTTAGAGAGGGAAGGGAGGGAGATAGAGAGAGAGAGAGAAGCATCAATGTGCAGTTGCTGGGGGTCATGGCCTGCAACCCAGACATGTGCCCTGACTGGGAATCGAACCTGCGACACTTTGCTTCACAGCCCGCACTCAATCCACTGAGCTATGCTAGCCAGGGCTCTGTACTCAGAGATTTAAAAATGAAACCAGCATAAACTAGTCAGGAAAACTACCCAAAGATGTCATTAACTCAATCTTATGCACACCATCCAAACAGTGATTCTTATAATAAAAATTGTAGAACAGGAAAATATGGTAAGACATTTTTCATTAACCTTAGTCAAAATTAGAAATGATAATTCCACCATTCTCAAGAATTGACAGACCAGTTTAATCTCTTTAGAACAAGTGATAATGAATATTTCTATAACTTTAGATTTTCTGTTAGCTAGCCACAGCACTGTATATACTATTGGCATAATTTTTTGTTATACTTGGTATGTTAGTCTGTTTGGGCTGTCATAACAAAATAACACAGACTGGGTGACTTAACCAGGGTACAATTAATTTTTCAAAAGCTGAATACTTCTGGGCATCCAAGATCATGATGACAGCAGGTCTGTTTTCTAGTGAAACCTCTCCTCCTGGCTTGCAGATGGCCGCTTTCTTACTGTGTCCTCACATGGCCTTGCCTTTGAAGAACTTGAAAGGACTAACACAGATTATTTTGTACTGAGGAGTAGGGTGCTGTACCAAATACCTAAAATATAGAGAAGTGGCTTTGGATCTGGGTAAAGGGTAGAGACTGCAAATGTTTTGATGTGAATTCTAAAAAAAGCCTAGATTGACTTGCAGTGCCTGTTGGTAGAAGGGAAAATGGAGACAACTATATTAGAACATCAGTAAAAAAAAGTAAAAAAAAATGCATATCAAACAATTCATTTTGTGGATCTTATTTGGATTCCAATTTAAACATAGTAACTGTAATAAAAAAAATTTGTAAAAGAAAGCAAAAAAAGAACATAAAAGGTGATTCTGGTGAAAGCTTAGAAAAGAAGTGGAGAGCTATAGATAAGAATTCTGTCGCCTTAGAAAATACATATATCATAACGAACAGATGTTGGTTTAAATATGATATCTCATCTTTTGGTGATATCTCAGATGGAATAAGAAACATGTTATAGGAAACTGAAGAAAAGGCAACCTTTTTATAATTGTGTTCTGGTGATTTGGGAAAAGTAGAATTTGGTTGTGATGAACTTGAATATTTAGCTACGAAGATTTCAAAAAGCTTTGAAAGTGATTTTACTACTTATAGTAAAATGCAAGAGGTGAGAGATATGTAAATAGAATGAATTGTTAAGCCAAAGAAACCAGAATTTGCAGGTTTGGAAAATGTTCAGCCTATCAATATTTCAGAAAATAAGAAAGTGCATTCTGGAAAGAACACCAAAGTTACTGCTGGACAATAGTTTCATAAGGAGATCACCCACAGATTTCATCACCCATCTCATTTGAAGCAGGAAAAAGATGTAATTATACCAGTAGAAGTACTGCCAATTGAAACTAAAGGAGCAGGTAAAATGAAACAGCCCGAGTCCAGGCTTTGATCTGCCATACCCATGGCACTTCTAACTGCTGCTGTTCCTGATCCCTGGGGCCCAGGAACCAGGCACTCCTACAGCCTGTCCTCCCTGGTCTCCGCTGCTCTGTTCCACTCCTCCTGGGCCTGGAATTATTATGGTGAGATAATGAGTCCTGGACCAGCTCCCTGGAATTTCTACCTAGACCCCTGCCTTAGACACCGGTTCCAGCAAGTGCACCTATACCCTCCATCCCAACACTGTCTAGTTCCACGTGCCACCAAATAACTCTTCCCATGGGGTAGAAGGAATGAAATGAGTACCACAGGCCTATCAATAAGGGAATTCCAACTGCAGAATGTTTTGTGACTCACTTGATGTTTGTTTCTTCACCCAGAATTTCTCTTCTCTTGTAATGTCTTGCCTTAAAAAATTAAGCAATCCAAAGTCACTCTAGTTCTGTAATTATGCCCTATGACTTCTGAGCCCCCAAAATAAGAAAAAAGAAATGAATAAAAATATATTCATATCCTCTAAATAGAAACCTTTTCAGATTTGTCTTTGTAGTATTCCAAGTTGCTATGTTAATTAACACAACATTTTTTAAAATTTGAAATGATTTCCATTTTCAAAAAAAGATAACTTTGGGTTTAGTCATCATTTCTACTGTTGCCCTCACTCTTGTGTCATTCAAATATTATTTTAACATTATTAATTTATTCTACATTATTCATTTTCTTGTTCTTAAATGTTTTAGTTTAATGCCTATGCTGTTTATAAATTGTATTTAGAAAACACAGTTTCTATTATCTCTATTTTTTGCAGTTTATATACATTATAGCCTGGTATATATTTTGTAAATGTTTGATGAATGATTTAAAATAACTTGTCTGCCAATCACTCATTCATATATTTGTGTTATCTATGTAATCTGTCTTTTAAAAAGTGTGGTAAGATCTGCAACACATTGCATCTTATTTTTTAAATTTTAATTTTTAAATTTAACTATTATTGTACTTTTCCATTATTATTTAGCCTCCTATACCCTCTTCCCCCAGCAATCACCACACTGTTGTCCATGTCCATGAGTCATTTTTCCTTTTTTCTCAATTCCTCTACCCCTACCCTCATATTCATATTATTAAATAAAGTTTCATAAATTTATGAGCATTGGAAGACAGGAATCTCTTTGTCCAGTTTAATTTTTTATTGATTGTGCTGAAGGTCTGTTTTCTTTTAGTACACTTAGCTAAAATATCTTTGCATAGATGTAAAGATGCCTTTTATTTCTTCCTCTTGTCCCATTTCTTGGCATATAGTTGTTTATAATAAAAATTATTTTATAAAGATTAAGATATGACTCATTTATTTCATGTTTTTAAATATAGAAGACCAAAATGAGAAATTAATGAGGTTCAAATATTATGGATAACCAAAAGACACACTAGAAACCATACTTAAGAATCAGAGTTGAGTTAAGGTAACTGAAACTTATATCCACATTAGGCTTAATCTTGTTGACATTCCACCATATTCACCTTCAAATTCAGTCTGTCACAAACCACATTGAAATTTGGATATTGATAATTACATATCATTTTGCTCCCAATTTTCTTCTTCCACCTTTCAGGGACATTTTTAACAATGGTTTATGTCTGATAGGGACTGAATATTTATGTTCCCTAAGAAATTTATAGGTTGAAGCTCTTACCACCAATATGATGATATTGGAGGTAGGGCCACTGGGGGCTAATAAGTTTAAATGAGGTCATGAAGATAAAGCTGGAATGTTGGAATTAGTGCTCTTACAAAAGGAGAAAGAGATATGAGATTGATCTGCATGCCTGAACAAGGAAACACCTTTTGAGGATAAGTCTAGAAAGTGAACCCTCACCAAGAACACTACCATGCTGGCATCCTGACCTAGGACTTCTAGCCTCCAGAACTCTAAGAAATATTTGTTGTTCAAGCCACCCAGTCTATGGAATTTTGTTATAGCAACATGAACTAAGAAAATGCCTAATGTGACTTTTCAGATATACAATGTCAGCATTGTCAACATCCTTATTATATACTTCACAGAGTGTATAACAAGCATTTTAAATAATTAGCCTTTCATAAATAAATTTTCCTTAGCTGAAGGCTATTTAAAATCTATTACTTTTTGTTATAAGATGGTATTTCTTGGACTTTTCTGCAATGTGAATAAATCTGGAGTGGCATCTACAATAACTATTAATACATTAGCTTATCAGATTCCTTAGCTGTCACCTGAAAATCTGAAAAATTTCTCGCTGGAACATGTGAAAGGGGAGAAATGTATTATACTTAGTGGAAGTATGGCCACATAAATATTACTTAAGAAGAAAAACATTTTTTGAAGATTGTGAGAACCCTGTCACTTGTTTTATTTCTGGAGAAGGGTAAAGGGAGGAAATACGCAGTTGAATTTAAGGGGCAGCTAAATTGGAAGTAACAGTAGCAACAATTCTATGCCTCTAAGATTGCTCTGATCCATAGGTAATGCTTAAACTTCCTTGTCTGGACATTTGGGAGTCTAATTTTTCCCTAGAGCAAGATCATTAATTTTTATTGAGATAAAAGAGTAAAGAACAGACTTAACACCACATTGTGTTTAATGCAGCAAATAGAGCCAGATTTCTCTTTTCAAATAAAAATATTACATTAAAATATGTTTAGAAGTCATAGTTGTTTTTCCTCTTGATTCAACCTTTCTCCTCCTCCTAACAGAGCCCCAGGAACCTGAAGGGCATGTCTATCACTAAAGAGATACACCATTCAGCCACTCCTTCCACATGGAAATCTGATAACCAATGGGCTGGCCTAACTCAGCCTGCCTTCAGGAACAGGAAACAATGACTATGTTATTGGGAAAATGGGTACTGAGGATGCCACCAATCAAACACTGTGTGCTGGGTCCAGGATGACTTGCACACCCAGGTCACTGCACAGTTTCCAACTACCATGGACAGGAGAGTCTTGGAACACCTGTCTCACTGGATGATGCTGTATGCCTGTGCTCACATTGCTCATAAACAGGGTGAATATCATGCTCATAACAATTGGAATAAAGATGAAATTGAAGCTTGTGACATGCATGGGACAGCAGTCCTGGCAATCCTGTCCAGGGTTGGTATGAACACCTTTGTACTGAGCAGAAGGCTGGCTGTATTTCCTGGCCCACACTCTATCTCAATGCATTTGCTTTATAATACAGAACACTGTGTTTTATACTTGAAGTTGAATTCCCACATTGGCTCCTGTCTGTTCTCAACAATCTTTCTGAAGCAAAAAAGCAAGCATTTAGAATTCTTTAATATGCTGGGCAAGCTTTCTGGAGTGCCTAGGTTTTTGGAGGTTTGAGCAGCAAAGTGCTCATACATATGGTATAGAGATTGAATCACAGATGCTAGGAGGAAGTCCACCTTCTCGAAGGACTTTGGTCACAGGCACAAAGGCATCTAATGTGTAGTGCCTGAAACACAACACATTACTCCTACCAATTGTGGCCTGTCTGTCCTGATCCACATCAGTCTCCTATGACTCTAGGTTCCTGTATGACTTTACTGGCCAGCAGTTAGCTTGTCCCCAGTGCTCTATTTCATACTTAAATTATGACCTCCTTCACTTCTCAGCTACTTTTGCTTCTTTGCTATGTGAAATCCAATCCATATATACTTTATTATGCTGTATTTCTCCATCCTTATATTTTTTCTACTTTTTTAAATTGTTGACACTACTATAAATGTCCTCTTTTTCCCACATTTAGCTCACCTTCATGCAGCCCTGGTGCCTGTTCGCTCTGGCTGTCACATCACTGTTGTCTGTGTCTATGGATTATGCGTATATATGTTCTTTAGTTAATCTTATCTATATGTTCTTTAGTTAATCTTATCAGCTTCTTTCATCCAGTCCCCCTCTCCCTTCCTCTCTGGCAGCTATTGGTTTGTTCCATTTGTCCAAGCCTCCATTTTTATTTTGTTCATCAGTTTATTTTATTAGATTCCATGTATAACTGAGATCACATGGTACTTGTCTTTCACTGACTGGCTTATTTCACTTAGAAAAATAATCTGCAAGCCCTGGATGGCATAGCTCAGTGAATTGAGCGTGGGCTGTGAACCAAAGCATTGCAGGTTCGATTCCCAGTCAGGGCACATGCCTGGGTTGTAGGCCATGGCCCCCAGCAACCGCACATTGATGTTTCTCTCTCTCTCTCTCTTTATCCCTCCCTTCTCTCTAAAAATAAATAAATAAAATCTTTAAAAAAAGAAAAGAAAAGAAAAATAATCTCCAGGTTCATCCATGATCTTGCATCAAGTAAGAATTCTGTTTTTGATGGCTGTGTAGTATTCCATTGTGTAAATGTACCACAGCATTCTTATCCACTCATCCACTGTTGGGAACTTGGGCTGTTTCCAGATGTTGGCTATTTTAAATAATGCTGCTATGAATTTAGAAGCACCTATATTCTTTCAAATTGGTGATTTTATATTCTTAGGATATATTCTCAGAAGTGGGATCATTGGGCCAAAAGGCAGTTCTGTTTTTAATTTTTTGAGATTTCTAATTTTCATTATTTCACTCTAAAAAAGGGTAAATCTTTGCAATGTACTTTAGACCCTGTTATGGGGAAGAGCCACCAGGTTCTCTGGTCACATGTCTCAGAGCATTCCTTCCTCCCTTACTGCCACATTCTCACTGAGTTCATAATCTTCACTACACTCTGCACCTAGTATCAAGAGCTAGCACTTTGGACTTCTGGCCAAGATGGAGGCATAGGCAGAAACACTGTTCCTCCTCGCACAACCAAAATAAGAACAACAACAATTTAGAAATAAAATAACAACCAGAACTGACAGAAAATCAAACTGTATGGAAGTCTGACAACCGAGGAGTTAAAATAGACACATTCATCCAGACTGGTAGGAGGGGCAGAGTCAGGGGGCCGGGTGGAAAGGGGTCGCAGCAAAAAAAGCAGTGGTACCAGGTGTGCAAGGCAGCATCTGACAAACCTGAGATGAGCAAGTCTGCAATGGGCAGACCCTGGGCATGGGGTGGCAATGGGCAGACCAAGTGAGGCAGAGATCATGTAGTGGACCACTGCAAGCAAGGCATCTGGCTGACTGAGAGGTCCACCATTTGTGTGCAGATAAACCAGGTGAAACTGGGGAGTGAGACAGACCGTGCAACCCAGGGTCCCAGTGTGGGGAAATAAAACCTCAAAATACTGATTAAAAACACCAATTGAAAACACCTGTGGGAGTTGAGGTGGCAGTGGGAGAAACACCAAACCTTACAGGAAAGTTTAATGGAGAGACCCACAGGGGCCTAGAACATACACAAGCCCACCCACATGAGAATCAGCACCAGAAAGGCCCAGTTTGCTTGGGGGAAGCAGCAGAAGGATCTGAAATCCAACAGAGAGCAGAGCAAGTGCCATTGTTCCCTCTCAGACCCCGCCCCCACATACAGTATCACAATTCAGCAATGTGGGTTGCCCCGCTCTGGTGAACACCTAAGGCTCTGCCCCTCATATGTAACATGTGCGACAAGACAAAAAAAAAATGGCCCAAATGGAAGAACAGTTCAAAGCTCCAGAGCAAATACAACTAAGCAACAAAGAGATAGCCAACCTATCAGATGCACAGTTCAAAGCACTGGTGATTGGAATGCTCACAGAATTGGTTGAATATGGTCACAAATTAGATAAAAAAATGAAGGCTACACTAAGTGAAATGAAAGAAAATGCAATAGTCATGGGAAGAAAACTGGGACCCAAATCAATGGGATGGACCAGAAGGAAGACAGAAACAACCAAACAGAAAAGAATGAAGAAATAAGAATTCAAAAAAATGAGGAGAGACTTAGGAACCCCCAGGACATCTTTAAATATTCCAATATCCGAATCATAGGGGTGTCAGAAGGGGAAGAAGAAGAGCAACAAGTGGAAAAGTTATTTGAACAAGTAATAAAGGAGAACTTATCCAAGCTGGCAAGGGAAATAGACTTCCAAGAAGTCCAGGAAGCTCAGAATCCCAAAGAAGTTCGACCCAAGGAGGAACACACCAAGGAACATCATCATTACATTAGCCAGTATTAAAACTATGGAGAGAGTCCCAGAAGCAGCAAGAGACAAGGAGAGAGTAACCTACAAAGGAGTTCCCATCAGACTGTCAGCTGATTTCTCAAAGGAGACCTTACAGGCAAGAAGGGGTTGGAAAGAAGTATTCCAAGTCAAGAAAGGCAAGGGACTACATCCAAGATTGCATCCAGCAAAGCTTTCATTTAGAATGGAAGGACAGATAAAGTGCTTCTCAGAGAAGGTCAAGTTAAAGGAGTTCATCATCAGCAAGCTCTTATTTTATGAAATGTTAAAGGGATTTATCTAAGAAAAGAAGATAAAAAACATGTATAGTAAAATGGCAGCAAACTCACAGTTATTAACAACCGTACCTAAAACAAAAACAAAAACAAACTAAGCAAACAACTAGAACAGGAACAGAACCACAGAAATGGAGATCACATGGAGGGTTAGCAACAGGGGAGTGGGATGAGAGAGGGGGAAATGGTACAGAGAATAAGTAGCATAGATGGTAGGTAGAAAATAGACAGAGGGAAGGCAAGAATAGTATGGGAAATGTAGAAGCCTAAGAACCTATGACACATGGACATGAACTAAAGGGGGGGGGATGTGGGTGGGAGAGGGTGTGCAGGGTGGAGGGTAATGAAAGGGGGAAATGGGGCAACTGTACTAGCATAATCAATAAAATAAAATAAATAAAATAAAATAAAATAAAATAGGTAGCACTCTTATGAATCCCATCATTCACCCTCTGTTCACCACTACACTAGGTGTAGGGCAGCATAAGTACACAAACTATATGATACTACAAGATGACTAGCAAATCTCTGAAACTAATGAAGTTGGAAAGGCAAACTGATGGGTATCTGCAGCTTTTAAAAATTCTAGCTAACATAACCACCTGAGTAAAAGTCAGACAGTTTTTCTGAAACCTGAAGCAAGACTTTTTGCAGCAAATGAATATTGGATCAGAGGAGGAGACAACCACAAGGGCTGAAGGAGTGCAAAGCCAGCTTCTCCGGAAGCAGCAAGACAGCTCTGCCTGGCTCCTTGACCATGCCTCTCCTCAGGCTTCAGCTCGCATGATGGAAGAAACGCATTCTGACATCCTTGGCACACTATGGAAATGAACAATGCTTCAGTCTATTACATATTTAAAGGATTTGTTTACATGATCTCCAAAACAAATGGTAAGACTATGCCAAAATCATACAAATACATGTATTTGTGTGTGTGTTATTCAAGCAAGCACTGCTAAGACGCACAGCAAAGTATGTAGATACTCTGTATGTAGGTACTCTGTCACAGGAAGAAAGTGAAGGTTTGGAAACTACAGTGCAGTCTACCGCAGTCTCCCTTAGTGTTCACAAGTGTTAACTTCCCTGACATTTGCAAATTCCTCATCACAATCAAGACATATCAATAATGTTCATGTCATCCAATAACTGCATGGATCTCAACAGTAAGAAGCTCATGCTCAAAACAAGCAACCCAGTTAAAAAATGGGCAAAGGACTTGAACAGACACTTCACCAAGGAGGACATACAGAAGATCCAAAGACACATGAAACGATGTCCAATATCGCTAGCTATCAGAGAAATGCAAATTAAAACCTCAATGAGATACCACTTTACACCAGTCAGGATGGCCATCCTAAACACAGCAACAAACAAGTGTTGGAGAGGTTGTGAAGAAAAGGGGACCCTAGTGCACTGTTGGTGGGACTGCAGACTGGTACAACCACTATGGAAAACAGTATAGAACTTCCTCAGAAAACTAAAGATGGGTCTGCCTTTTGACCCTGCAATTCCACTGCTGGGACTATATCCTAAGAACACTAAAACACCAATACAAAAGAACCTTTGCACAACGATGTTCATAGCAGCACAATTTACAATCGCCAAATGCTGGAAGCAACCTAAGTGCCCATCAGCAAATGAATGGATCAGAAAACTATGGGACAGTTACACAATGGAATTCTATGCAGCAGAAAGAAAGAAGGAGCTCCTACTCTTTGCAACAGCATGGATGGAGCTGGAAAGCATTATGCTAAGTGAAATAAGCTAGGCAGTGAAAGACAAATACCATATGATCTCACCTTTAACAGGAACCCAAAAAGCAAAACAAAGAAACAAGCAAAATATAACCAAAGACACTGAAATAGAGGACAGGCTGACAGTGACCAGAGGGGAGAGAAGAGGGAATTTCAGGGGATAATGGGAAGGGTTTACAGGAACAAATTTAGAGGACACATGGACAAAAACTAGGGGGGGTGGTAATGGGTGGGAAGTAGGGAGTGATGGGTGGGCAGGCTGGAATGGGAGTAAAAGGTAGAAAACTGTACTTGAACAATGATTAAAATAAAAGAAAAGAAGTTCATGCTCTATATTACATCTATATGCAGTTCTTTCAAAAACCTATGAAGTAAAAAGACAATTTATCTGTCTTCCATACTCCAAGGTAAACAGGGACAGGAAAAACAGGTAACTCCCATTTGGAAAGGATACAAGGAGGTATGTAGAAGATTGGTTCCTCACAATTCTGAAATCCTTTGGGGCAAAGGTTGAAATGTTGCCCTACCCAGAGCTGTAGAAATATCTCTTGATTAAGCCTCTATTTAGGCTTCTTGTGAGTAGGTCCCAAAAACTCTTTGTTGTGCCCTATAAGGCCATGTTTGTTATATGATGTGTTCATTAATTACATATACATTGCCTCAATTTACTCACTTGTACCTTAGAAAAGAGCTTTCCTTGATAGCAGATAGTTTTCTTTTGGAGGACTAGCTACAAAAAGGTTGTGTGTGTGTGTAATTATAATAAACCTGTTAACATATTTACTTTCTCATAAATTATCAGGAAAATGCACACAAACCAAAAACATAAAAAGTGATAACATTCTCACCTATCTATTTGTTTATATCTGGTAGTTTATATCAGGGTCAAAAGTAGTTTATATCTGGTATTGTAGAATTTGCAGGGAAACTGTCACTTACATAGCTGATGAGAGTATAAACTGTTAAACTCAGACAGCAATGTGCCAATGTCTATAATAAAAAGTATGTATCCTTCGAATATTTGATGAGAATTTATCTACTGGACATGGCATCAAAAAATGTTATATATGTGAAGACTTGATTGTATCATATTGCAATGACAAAATTTTTTAAAATAATCAACACTTCCATTAATATATAACTCTCTAAATATTGTGTGTTACCTGCAGCAGAAACCTCTGCAATTATTTAAAGGAATGAAGGAGATCAGTATTTACAGATATGAGAATATGTCTGAGATACATTCTTAAGTGAAAAAAGATGAACAATGTATAGTGGGCTAGCAATTCCTTTTATGTATTAAAAATATGTTCAGGCACTGTTTTTTATTAACAAATACACACCACACCCATACACACCCCCACACACATTTTTTTTCCCAATAGAAAGACACAAACAAACAAGTTAACAAGGTTTGGTTTGAGGGAGATGTCTACTATTGTTTCTTCTATAACTTAAAAGTTTTTTAAAAAATTACAATAAGGAAATGTTATTTACAATGAAAGAAAAAATGTAAAAGTGTCACCCTGCCTATAAAGAGTTAGTTAATGATTAAGAAAATATTTTACATGTGCCAAGTGAATATACAGACTTTAAGACTTTCTAGTATAGGATAGTGGATGCAAAACAGAAGGTCATAGAACAAGCAGACTTTATATTTGATGCTACATGTCATGCAGAATGATGTATCAACTTAGAGGATGGTAGTGACCATTCTATTCAGGGTGCAGTTTAAATAGTGACTGAGTGACATATTTATGAAGTTTAGATAGTGATTGGGTGTCATATTTATGAAGTCAGTCAGTATGAGCTTACTTCTTAACTCTAACATTTAACTAGCTGTGTGGCCTTCGGCATGGTTTTCTATTGTTTCTCTGACTCAATTCCCTAATCAATAAGATACAGTTGATTATAATAACACCTGCATCATAAATGATATGTGAGCATTAAATTAAACACTACAGAAAAACTTTTAGGGTAATGTGACACAAACAATAGATAGCATACAAAGAACTAGGAGGGCTTATTCTGAGTCAGCGTCTGTTAGCTAAGGGGCTACAAAACTTTGGGAAACAAACTTATTTCCTGCTCAGACCTTTATCATTTAATTGAGAGCATTCTTAGTGTTGGAGGTTTCACAGGATTTTATACATCCTTTCTCAGTCCTGATTACCCAGGGAGCCCATCCTATCTAGCACAGAGCTGAACCACCCTGTGTCATAGTTTCAGGATTAAGTCAGGCAGGGGAAGTAAGGCAGCCAAGAGATTAGGAGACTTCTTGCAGGCAGAATGAGGACTCAGGCTTTGTCAAAGACGAGGGCTGAGTGTCCATCACCCCCTTTTGCTGTAGCCCCCCAAGTCCTTCCCTGGGGCCTCCACATGATCCTGCCTATCTTAGATCATTCTCCCCTCGGGGAATCTTACCAGTCATTGGTTGACTGATCAAGCATTGGGGCCCAGTTATGGAAAGAGGAGCAGAAGTAGCGCTCCTTCCAGGGAGAT
This sequence comes from Phyllostomus hastatus, assembly GCF_019186645.2. Taxonomy (NCBI): domain Eukaryota; kingdom Metazoa; phylum Chordata; class Mammalia; order Chiroptera; family Phyllostomidae; genus Phyllostomus; species Phyllostomus hastatus. The sequence goes on along the minus strand of NW_025334038.1, from coordinate 6,441,636 downwards.
AAGCTTTGTCTCCTTAGTGGCTTATGGTCAGAAGGTCACTCACTCAGCCTTAGCCATGGGGGTTATAGCTCCTGAAACCAGGCAGGGCAGTTCCCAACAATAATGCCTGGAAAATAGTTAGCCATAAATAAATGTTTGGTGGTATCATTGTAATTAGCAAGATTTAAAGAAATATTAATTGTGGCAATAGTAGGTTGTCCTTTTAAGAATACCCCTGACATGACTGGATGAGGGAATGTGGCTCAACAGAACTCCACAGCATTTCTGATAGTACTCTAAAAATAATTCATTTGCAGCTCTTCTTTTTTGGAGTGTCAAGAAAATTGAAGATGAACATTTCTGGTTGATAGGTCAAACACTCTTTGCTGTCTTTCTAAAGAAAATGTAATGAAAGTACATAATTCTGTAGACTCAATACATTTGCAAAAATATGTTAAGAATTTGACTGACTATATCCAAAAACAGCTTTTCTCTATGAGCCTTAAATTTCTTCTCTTTACATGAGTAGGTGAATTTATGAATAAGAAAAGCATATCCATTTTTAATTTTTTGAGGTATCTCCATACTACTTTCCACAGTGGCTGCACCGATCTGCATTCCTTCCAACAGTGTACTAGGGTTCTCCATATCCTTGTCAGCACTTGTTTTTTGTTGATTTATCTCACTTCTGAGAATATATTCAGTGTAACCCAAATCACTAAATTGAAAGAGCATAAGCACTCTATGTTCATTGTGGCATTATTTCCAATTGCCAAGATATGTATGCAGCCCAAGTGTTCATCACTACAGGCATCCCCATACCCTCGGCCATTGACCAGTACCTGTCCATGGCCTGTTAAAAACTGGGCCACACAGCAGGAAGTGACAGACAGGTGAGTAAGGGAAGCTTCATTTATATTTACAGCTGTTCCCCATCGCTTGCATTACCTGCCTGAGCTCAGCCTCTTGTTAGTTCCCCTGGGCAGTGGCTGCAAATATGGATTATCATTAGCAGAGAGGTTTGCTTCACAAAGACCATAATAAATCAATTGCTTGCAGACTCATATCAAAACCCTATCAGTGAGTGGCAAGTGACAATTAAGTTGCATCTGGTAGCAGGCTTTATAGTGACAAGTGAGTTGATGTACCTCAGTTGTATAGTTACATCTGATGGCAGGCTTTAAGTCAGAACCTGAAACTTATTTTAGTCCACACACGGCCTGCCCATTATTTTATTTACCACTTCCATCCATGCCTCTTTCCTGCACAGCACACTTGTTTCAGTCACAGTTTTGGTAAGTCCACATGCCCACCCTAGCCAAAATGAGTAAAAAACAATTGTCTCTGGAGAGCTCTTTGAAAAGTGGGTAAGACCCAATGGTGAGACAACAGAAGAGTCTAAGACTGACAACAAAAAGAAAGCTGCATTTAAAAAAATACCAAGAGTCCTACTTAAATTATGTGTTCATTGCAACAGATGATTCACATTCAGCAAACCCATTTTATATAATATGTGGTGACCAGTTATCCAATGAAGCCATGAAACCTTCAAAATTGTTTCACCACAGGGAGACCAAGCACCCTGAATTAAAAGATAAGCCTTTAGAATTTTTTAAAAGAAAAATACATGAACATCAAGAACAGAAGCAATTGTTAAAGACCACCGCTTCATCAAATGTGTCTGCTGCACTGAGAGTATCACTCTTAGTGGCTAACTGCATTGCTAAACCTAATAAGCCCTTTACTACTGGTGAAAAGTTGATACTGCCTGCTGCTAAGGATATTCGTTGTGAACTTTTGGGAGAGGATGTAGTTCAAAAGGTGGCATGTGTTCCTCTTTTGGCTAGCACCATAACTACATGAATTGATGAAATAGCAGAGGATACTGAGGCACAATTGTTAAGAGAGGATTAATGAGTCACCATGGTACACAAAACAGGTTGACAAGTCTACTGATGTTGGCAACAAGGCAACAACGTTTGCTTTTGCGTAATATATTTTCAGAAGGATATGCTGTATTCACTTTTGTTGCCAACCAACACCACAGCTGTAGAACTATTTGAGTGTTTGAATGATTATATGTCAAGAAAACTGATTTGGTCATTTTGTGTTGGTGTGTGCACAGAAGGAGTGGCTGCCATGACTGGACGGCTTTCTGGTTTCACTACTCGGGTCAAAGAGGTCACTTCTTAATGTGAGGTAACACACTATGTCATTCTTACAGAAATACTAGCTAGCCAAAAAATGTCACCTTAACTTAGCAATGCTTTGCAGTATGTGATTAAAATGATCAATCGCATTAAAGTATGTGCCCTTAACTCACATCTGTTCACACAGCTCTGTGAGGAGATGGATGCGGAACACACACATCTTCTTTTATACACAGAAATGAGATGGTGTTGTACAGGTAGATCACTGGACAGAGTTTCTGAGTTATGAGAGCCACTCCAGAGGTTTTTTTTGGAAAAACAGTCACCATTGGTAGTATGTTTCAGTGACACAAAATGGGTCAAAAAACTTGTTTACTTCTGTGACTTATACAACCTGCTCAATGAACTCAATCTGTTAGTTCAGGGGAGAATGAAAACTGTTTTCAAGTCGGCAAAGTGGCTGCATTCAAAGTCAAACTGAAATTATGGGGCAACGAGTGATCATTGGGATTTTTGACATGTTTCATACATTAGCAGAGACTTTGAAAGCAATTGGGTCAGGGCCTTCTTTCTCCTGGCTGGTATATGATCAACTGTCTCAGTTTTCAAAAGAGTTTGAGCATTACTTCCCAACCACAAAAGAGCCCTGAACTGGGAAGGAATGGAACTGTGATCCATTTGTGATAAGCCAGGTGAATTGACTTTGTCTCTGCTAGAAGAAGATCAACTGCTTGAAATTGCAAGTGAAGATGGCCTTAAAAGTATGTTTGAGACAGCTTCAAATCTCCATAATTTCTGGATTAAAGTCAAGGTGGAATATCCTGAGATTGCCACAAAAGCACTGAAAAGCCTGCTTCCATGTCCAACATCTTATCTTTGTGAAGCAGGGTTTTCTGCAGTGACAACAATCAAAATGAGGTGACACAGTAGACTGGAAGTAGGCAACACACTTCTGTTGTCACTGTCTCCTATCACCCCCAGATGGGCCCGTCCAGTTGTGGGAAAACAAGCTCAGGGCTCCCACTGATTCTGCATTATGGTGACTTATATAACTATTTCATTATATATTACAATATAAAAATAATAGAAATAAAGTGCACAATAAATGTAATGTGCTTGAATTATCTGAAATCTACCCTCAAACCCAGTCCATGGAAAAACTGTTTCCCATGAAACCTGTCCCTGGTACCAAACAGGTTAGGGATGGCTGCACTAGTCTGTGAGTGAATGAAACAACTATGAGGCATTTACACAATGGAATACTACTCGTCTGTTAAAAAGAAGAACATTTTACTCTTTGTGACAGCATGGGTGGACCTGGAGAGCATTCTGCTGAGTGAAATAAGCCAGTCAGAAAAAGATAAATACCATATGATTTCACTCATATGTGGAATCTAATGAACAAACTAAAATATGCAAAATTGAGACAGACTCATAGATGGAGACAGGTTGACAGTTATGGGGTGGTGGTGGTTAGAAGGTGAAGGGTTGGAGTAAAAAGGGAAAAGGACTCATGGACATGGACAACTTTGTGGTGATTGAAGGGAGAAGTGGGTATACAGGGGGATAAATGGTAATGAAATAATTAAAAAACAGAAGTTAAAAAATGGAATTAGTATGTGAAAACACTCCTCATCTTTAATATCGATACTAATTTTTGGGAAAATAATTTAAATATTTATATATTTTGATGGTGCATAATCCTGGTTCCTGTCACCTAAAACTAACTAAAGTCAGACTGAATAAAATTCAAATTCACATTGCTCTTGTACTCCTGTCTAGCTTGTTCTGCCAAATGCATACTCCAACAGAATTTTAAGTCACACTGCTTTTACAGTCATTGATGATTTTGGTCAGTCTCTTTGTAGCACCCTGCCATGTGCCATACAAAAACTATTGTCTTGTCACACAAAAATAAAATTTAAATATAAGTAATATACACATATAGATCAGCAACTTTCTCACAAAACCTCTGTCAAGTAAAAACACAAATTCAGACTAGCTAAGGAGAGACTTTATAGGAAAGGATTCTTGCATGGGAGGAGGGATGCATACAGTAGGAGAGAGGAAACTCCTGTGCAGGGAGAACATTGTGACTGAAAGACAGACAAGTGTAGCAAGAGTTCAGCAAAAACAGTTTTTCTTTTATGAGAGAAGTGAATGAAACTAGAAGTAACTAGGGGTGGGGAAGTGGGATGAAAGGGGATGTTGTGGTTGAATGATAATCGGTTTACTGAGACCTTCTCAGGAAGGTCAGTATGCCGACTCCCATTGGCGGGCAGCTAATGCCAGAGACCTGGGGGAAAAGAGAAAAGCTTAACTAAAGTTTGATGAATTCCCTGTGGGAATATACAAATACCAACAAAATGAGATGAGAAAAGGTTATAGTCCAACTTTGCTAGAGTGAGGGAGTCAGCCACCACCACTAGGGTTTGGCAGAGACTCAAAAACAGGCAGAGGATTAGGAAAGCTTTGTACTAGAAAACAGGGAAAGCTTCAGGTGTGCTGTGATTGGAGGCCACTGGCATGGAGAAGCTGAGAGCTGGCTAACTAGAAGCAGATATCCTGTGTGATTGGTTAGGGGTACATATTTTACTTTCTCTGATTCATTCTAAGTTGAATACAAGAGCAAACCTTAGGGATGCTATCAGCTATTAATCAAGTTCTGGCCTTTTTGAGGCTGATTGCTGCAGAAGTTATTGCATAGCTTCCTGGATTGTCATTGGAGATAGCTCTCTTGTTTCCTGAACGCCTGATACTGAGCAGGCTGGCTTCCTCGGTTCTTTGTTATAGAGGAGGTGTTAGTTACCTTGGCAAGTTGCTGCTGCAAGTGTGGATCAAAGTTCTGTTTTTATATGTGGACCAGCCATTGTTCATTTGTAATTCCCTCTCTCAAAACATTTTGTTTTCTGTATCAGTGTGGACAAAATAATTTAGATAGTCATTTATTAGAATAAAAATGGGAGTTTGGAGGGTCTATGTCTGGGTTTATAATAGGTAAACAAGGCAGACATACAAGGAATCTTATCTAAGTTATAAGGGGAAACATGCTTTTTTTTGTTTGTTTGTTTGTTTTGTCTTTTTGCAGTAGGCCATTTCTAGTAACATGAAAAGTTGAGGGGATTTTTTAACCTTCACTCAGCCTCACAGGGTGCATGTAGAATTCAATAGTCTCACCTCTGACCATCATTTACATAGCCATATTCATATACATGTGGATAGACATGTAATCTGAGTTATGGACATAAACATCTCACAAAAATTAATCTAAACATCTCTATTACATAGTTTTTATTTTTATCTCAAAAGACAAGATATTTTATTTTGAGTCTTGTTTGTGTTTAGTTTATTTTTTATTGTTCTATTATGGTTGTCCCAATTTTCCCCCATTTCTCTCCCCTGCCCCACCCATCCACCATTCTCACAATCAATCCCCACCCTGTTGTCATGTCCATGCGTCATTTTTACTTGTTCTTTAACTAGGCCCTTCCCCTTCTTTCCTTCATTATCCCCCACTTCTCCTATGGTCCCTGTCAGTCTCTTCCTTGCTTCCATGACTCTGGTTCTATTTTGCTCATTTGTTTGTTTTGTTGATTAGATTCCACTTACACGTGAGATCATATGGTATTTGTCTTTTGCTGCCTTGCTTATTTCACTCAGCATAATTCTCTCCAATTCTATCCATTTGAAGGGTAGGAGTTCCTTTTTCTTTCTGCTGCATAGAACTCCATTGTGTAAATGTACTGCAGTTTTTTTTTTAAAGATTAAATATTTGGTAGCATGTCCAGGGCTTCTCATTATCTCTCCCAATAATCCATTATAAATGCTTTATAAAGCATTTGAGGAAGTTTAGAAAAATTTTACTCACCTAATGAGGTTTGTTGCATTTTAAGTCTGTTGAATATAAAGCCTTTAAACCATCATGAATATAAAAACTTCTTCCCATGATACTGAGATTAATAGGTATCTCATCCGTGTTGGCCATATATATGATTCCTCAGGTTTTGATCACCTTACCTTTAGTGTTAAGGGCTCAGACATAATTTTATGCAGCCCTTAGTTTCAATGACTGCTTTTCCATAGTCTTGTAAACCTTCTGGGATCAGTGCTTGGAACAGATATAACAGACATTATACTTTAGGATCTACCTAGAGTGTATTATAATTCAGAGCTAAAAAATGCAGAAAAAGGTTCATTGATAAGACTGTTTATTATCACTCTCATTGATCTCCTCAAATTTAACCCCATGTGGCCATAATGACTTACTAGAAAAGTCTCAGGAAATTTGAAAGGGCTGTTTCAAAAAGTGTGATTGCCTTGTGTGGACATCTCTTTGATCACCTGAAAGTGAAATAAATTAGATGGTAGCACTTCCATTGCTGCTCTCTCATTGCTTAATCTGTCAGAGCAATATCAATATGAGGCTTCAAAACTGAGCCATACATCATTTTGAAAAAAGAATAAAAAAAAAGGGAAACAAATATTTTCATATGTAAAACTGCATTCTGAAACTTAAATTTGCAACAGTGGTGTTTAGAAATGTGATCTGTGAAATAGTATGCATAGTATGAAACAGCTAGTGGACAACACAGGGTCATGTGAAGGCAAATATGAGCAGAATGGATCAAAGAAGTATATTCTGGGATTCTTAATGTGAAAGAGAACATTTAAACACTAATTTTTAAGTTGCTACAGAAACTCCCTATCTCCCCAACATTTGTAACTATTCTGATATATAACTATTCTGATTTACTTTTTAAATATTCTATTTATTTTTAGAAAGAGGGGAATGGAGGAAGAGAAACATCAATGTGTGGTTGCCTCTCATGTGCCCCCTACTGGGGACCTGGCCTGCAACCCAGGCATGTGCCCTGATTAGGAATTGAATGAGCTACCCTTTGCTTAGCAGTCCGACACTCAATCCACTGAGCCACACCAGCCAAGGATAACTATTTTGGTTTAAATGTTAAGGTATACCATGTGCATACCCAAATCATCAAATATACTTGTATATGGGGAAAATAACTGTGTAAACATTTGTGACTCATTAATATTTCTATGTGTAGAATTTTTGTGTGTGTTTTATATCAGTAGGACTCTATAAAATGTGTTGCACGTGGGTCACCGGCCAGCAGTGACCACGGAATGCTGTGGATGGCTCAACGATAAACACGGGAGAAAAAACAACACATGCACAGAGACAAACTAGTTTCTGTGGGGAAGTAGGGACGAAATGGCCACCCCCCCTAATGGGGAGCGCGCTGATTTACCGTCCATACCTGCTTTTATTGGGCTCATTTTGCATAATAATTCAGGTAAAGTACAGTACTCATTAGGGGGAAGTAAGGAACCATAGAAAATAAAGAACTCTGCCGGTCTATTGAGTTGGGGTCAAAGAGCTGTAAGACTGAGGAACAAACTAACTTCCTCCTAAGACCCTTCTCATTCGACTGAAAGCATTCTAAACAAAGAAGGTTTCACAGTAATTTTCATGCTCTTTCTTAGGCCTGATCACCCCAGGGAATCCGCATTTCTCAGTACAGAGCTGCACCACCCTGTCATTATTTCAGGCTTAGGTGGAGCAAGGGAACTAAGGCAACCGAGAGACAAGGAGGTTTTTTCCCAGATGCTGAGAACTCAGGCTATGTCAAAGCCGAGGAGCGAGGGTCCATCACCCCCTTTTGCTGCAGCCCCCCAAGTCCTTCTTTTGGGGGGCCTCCCAAAGTGATCGTGCCTGTCTTAGGTCGTTCCCCCCGTGGGGAATCTTACCCGTCTTTGGCTAAACGGCCAAGCTTTTTGGGGTTCAGTCATGAATAAAGCAGCAGAAGCAGCATTCCTGCCAGGAAGATAAGCTTTTGTCTCCTTGCTGGCTCATGGTTCCAAGGGCGTTCCCTTAGCCTTAGCCTAGGCGGGGGTTTCAGCTTCTGATACCAGTCAGGGCGGTTCCCAACAAAAATGGGGAATATAAGTGGGGATGTAAAGTACAGTTTAATGAATATAGTCAATAATATTGTAATAACTATATGTTGCTAAGTAGGTACTAGATTTCATAAGTTATATAACTGTCTAATGATTATGCTGCACACCTGAAACTAATATAATATTGAATGGCAACTATAGTTAAAAACAAAAAATTAAATTTAAAAAACCTGAAATAAGTTTTAAAAAGTAAATAAAATTTCATAGACGTATTGTAGTTAATAGTAAAGTCCAAAATATGGGCATCTTTAGGATGAAATCAAGGAAGCATTAAAGCATGTAGCAGGATGGGTAAATAAATGAAAGAAAGAAAAAATTCACAAAATACAATTCTGGCTATAAGTATGAAGAGAGTTTTGCTATTAGTTCTGAATCATATGCTAAAGGAAACCAAGATTAATCAATTAGATTGCAAAAAGTTGAGAACTTTGGTAGCAAGGTCCAGTATAAAAAATCAGACTTAAGCCTGATGATGTTTCCTGTACAGGTGAAAAAGGGGGAGCAAAGATGAAATAAGTGGGGGTTGAGGTAATCATGTTTTAAATTCTGCATTTATTCCATTTGGATCTACAAATCCACAACATCTAGAATGGCTTAGTGTGTTCTTTAATCTACAGAGCTTTTTCCTGTAAAGATTTCATAGTTCCATTGAATAACAAAGCTGTTAGAGACGTTACATGTGCCCCACCTATATCCCCTTATCTTTACCAACTTTGTGCAAGCTCACCTGTCTTCCAACTTCTAGAACCTGTATTCTTTTACTGAGATCTTTGGCAAGTAAGCAAGTTTCATCAACCAAAGCATAAGTCCCATTGTGCTGAGGATTTAGGACCACTTGGGAGCAGAGTTTAATCAATGACTAAAGGGAGACGATGAAAAACTGCACCAATCTCCTTGTCCCTTGTGTGGTATCACTTGGAGGCATAAACTTGACACTGGCTGCTAGGGTTAATCTTTAGTGATCCACAGTGGTAGCTGGGTTGATAATGTGCCTTGCCTACCTTGTCTTATTTCCCATCCCCTTCACCTTTCAAACAAACAACTTGCAAGAGACCCTTGCCTCAGCTCTACCACCAAGGAACATAAACTAAGACAAAAATGAATTAAGCTATTTTATATGTAATGTAAATGTATCTCAGTTTACCCTCTATTTACAAGGATGTTACCATAAAATAATCTGTTTGGTGAATGGATATCTGAAATATCTACTTGAGAGAGACAGGGAGAGAGAGATTGATTTAGAAAGTGGGTATTTCAATGGATATAAGAAAACAAGACATTCCAGTGCAGGCATTTTCAAGAAACAAGGGATGGTGTGAGCAGCAGCTCATAGTTGAAGTTAGTGATATGGGTACATGTTCTGAGTCATAGCTCTGGCCCCTGCTCCACATGAACTCTACAAGTGGCCAGGCTACTGAAGGAGCCTCTGTAGAAGGACAGCCTGCTGGGCCTCAGATGAAACATACCTGCTCCTCATTGCTTCCTTCTAGGACATTGTATACTAAGTTGTATCATCTTTTTTCCCCCCAATAAACACTAGACTCATTTATGGGAATACAGCAGGCAGTGGGTGCCGAGATTGAAAAAAAAGAGCTAGGATCTGCAAATTTTATAGGACATTATTTCAAGCAAAAAGAGAGTTGTGCACACCAATTGACATTGATTTGTGTGCTCTAGTGTTACGGAGATACCCACAATCCTAAAAAGATGCTCAGGAGAAAAATAAGCTCATTTCTCCAAGGACCACAGATTTGCATGTGGTTTCAATGGTTTACTGCCAGTAACATGGCTTGATATTCAGATCCTTTAAAAATTTTAGGAAGATCTACTGGAAATTTTCATTGCTATGTAAGTAGATTGCCAGTCTCCTTAAAATTAAGAGTATCTTGGTATTCCCACCTATAAAAATTAATATAACACAGCCAAGAGTACATTCTCTGTGGTTCAAATTCTTCCAGATTCTTTTTCCTTGTGCATTTTCAATTTGTAGATTTAAAAATCAGAAATTACCACTTAAGAAAGCAAAATGATTCTTAAATAAATATGTAAATTTTGCCTGATGCATTTTTAATAAATACATTGTTTTACAAGAAGCTGTTGAGAGTCACTGTCTCTTATGAGCCAGAACAATCTGAGAGAAGAAAACAAAGACCATATCCTTATGATGGCTTGGGTTGGTGAGCTCTGCACCCCTTCTCTCTATTAATATCTTTCTGTGCTGGAGCATCTTTCCAAAGCTTACTGTTCCCACACCAGAAAAGACAGCTAGTTTTTCCTTTTGTATATTCACTCTGATATGTGCACTAGTGGATTTGGGAGTCACAGGAAGACTAAACTTGAGCTCTTTCTCCCTATCTCCTGTCACTAATATCTTCTTAACTCCTAGTGTTCTGATTTTCATTTGATCCACAAGCTTTCATTGGTTTACAATGAAGAAAACATAGGCCACATTTAGGTAGAAAGTGGATGCAATTCACACAAGTTGGAAAACCAAACACAGGGAAGAGGCTTTTAGAACTTTTTTTAGGGACCTGCTACTAGTCTCCAAGTATTCACTACATACCAATGTCTCTTTTCCCTCAATTTTTTTGAAAAGTTAAGAGCAATTTGTTGAATTCAGACCAAGGGAGTAGTGACAGATTATGTGACAGCTAATAATAATAATATTAATGAACTCTCATCATTAGATAATTATGGGAATTTTTATGAATAATATCAACTTTCATTTTGCTAATACCTTACTGTAGCTCTTTGATGATAGTGCCAACCATACGTTGTTGATAAATGTCTCAAAATGTACATCAATTTGAGAGAGAATCTTATGGAAAGATAGGTCAATTTTTGTAACAATATTCAGTAATAATATAGGAGAATATGTGATTTCAGATGTCCTGGTTGCCACATTAAAACATTTTTTTTAAAAACAGATAAAATTAATGATATCCCCAACACATCCCACCTTTTTATTTTGATATTTAATCAATATAAACATTATTAATGGCATATTTGACATTACTTTTTGTATTAAGCCTTTGAAGTATGGTGTGTGCTTTACAGCACAGCACATTTCAATTTGGACCAGCCATATTTCTAGGGCTCAGTAGCCACCTGAGGCCAATGGTAATCACGTGGTACCGCATGTTGGCACAGTATCTAGGTACAAAATCCAAAGATAAAAAATGCTGCTATATTTAAGTCCAATAAAACACTCCAGTACTCTGATGACATTTTAGAGAAAGAAGGCAACTTATGTAATACAGTAATATTGTGATGAAACCTCATAGCAGATAATGCCTTTTTCCAGAATAAATTGCTTACATTTAAGAATTAGGTCTATGCTCAGCACTGTATTTCTTGGAGCCATCTCAACTTATTCCTTGGCATCTACAGAAGGATATGCTACTTTTATTGTCTCTGGAAAATGATTTATTTGGCATTTGATAGATAAACAATGATAAAAATGTGAAAGGTAAATTTTAAGAGCTATTTACATTGTGCATTTTGGAGTTTTTTGACTCAAACCAGAGTAAGGTTGTTTTATTTTATTTTGCTCTGTTTTGTTTTGTTTTCCCCTTCATGCTAGGATTAGTTTGTTGAGGTAACATGGCTACACAGAATAATACAGAATTATTGGGCTGGGCATTCTCTCTTTTACCATGTTGCTGTTATAGTCAGTCAAATAAAAGAAATAGAGGACATTTGAATGGCACCATTTTTTGTGGTTTATATATTAACTGCCTGCTTCAAGGAATGCAGAAAAAGTACACTGACTTTCCTCTGAATGTCCTGGGTGTGAAACTGTTGCTCTGTATCCTGAAAAGAGACCATTCCCAATTAATCTTACATAGCCATGAAGCACCAACAAACATTTGAAGCTAAAACACCAGTTTCTATAATGCTTGTAGATACATAAAACATTTTATCTGTCAGGCCATTAATACTATTTACATGTTTCTGACTATTAGTAGTAAAAATGTGAAGCTAATATAATGTATTAAGATTCCTTTCCTCTTTCTTATTGGAGTAATCTTGTATATCTCTCATACGCATACATCTTGCACTCCTTCATATTTTGTAAGAACTTTTCTTAACACTTAAAGTGTTTCTTAACAAGACACTTAACAAAGTGTATTATATTGTCCAGGAATGTTTCCACTACCTTCATTTCAACAGAGAATATAATTTGGGTCTTCTATTTGTCTATATTTACTTCTTAGCTCAACAGGATGTGTAAGAATCAATTGATAAAAACTCAACTATAAAAATGTGATCAATATTTTATATTAATGTATCTCAGTTTTTCACAAATTGTATATAATATCCCTTGCAAATACCAAGGGGACTTGTAATAAGTCAGGAAAAGTAAACACACACACACACACACACACACACACACACACACACACAAAATTTTCTATGTAAGAACTCTAGCCCTGACTGGCGTAGCTCAGTGGTTTGAGTGCAGGCTGCGAACCAAAGTGTTGCAGGTTCGATTCCCAGTCAGGGTACATGCCTGGGTTGCAAGCCATGACCCCCAGCAACCGCACATTGATGTTTCTCTCTCTCTCTCTCTTTCTCCCTCCCTTCCCTCTTAAAAAATAAATAAATAAAATCTAAAAAAAAGCTGATTTTTAAAAAAAGAACTCTAAGAAAATAGTTGCTTCTACTTACAGTTGAATTACAATTATGCTAAAATTAATTAATGCTAAAATTCTGCTTAATTTTAGATCTGGCATTTTATGTGAACTATAAAGCAATTTTAGAAACTTTCCCCAACCATGGGATCTTTTTTTCACAAAGTTCCGGAATATGTGGCTCTATTGGAAGAATTCAAAATTCAGGATAAATTAAGTCAAATTATCTAGAAATTGTTAGAAAGTTAGAAACATGATATGATAAAAAGAGAAATGTAAAGGAATGGTAAAAGTTTATGATTAAGAGATATTACAGAAAAATTACCTTAAAATCATTTTTAAAAGCTGGAGAATAGTACAGCCAAAACTAATATTCAGCTGTTAATAGTAGGAAGAATTTGAAAATATTTGTACTTTTGGGAATGTTCTAAAACTCAATAGCTATTAAAAATATTTTCTTATTTGGACAAATAACCACTCACAGGAACTTAGCCACTGAAAATGCATATTACATAAAGAAAAAGAAAATCCACTTCAAAACAGAGGTGATGAGAAGAATGTTAAGGAGCAAAAAAATAGAAATAGACTAGAGTATTATGTATTTTAATTAATTTAGAGTGCATTATATTTATATTTAACTAATCCTTTTTGGTGCAAATGTATGTTCGTGTGGTTTTCTAATAAGATCATAAGAAATCTGTCTTGCAAACTATAGTTTTCTATATCTTAAGTTATTTACAAGCATTTTTTCTACCCCAGAGAGTTTTATTTACCTCAACCCCTGGTCTTCAGTGATTATATAAAGTGCATTTTATACCATATTTTCCACTTGTTCATGCTAATAAAGGCAACACATTTTGTTAGGAAAAAAATACTGGACCTCAGATATTATATTCATAAGAGAGTCCCAAAGTTCCTGCCAGGGCATAGAGCACTTTCTATAATGTAGACCATTTAACACTCCCATAATGACCCTACCTAGAAATAAACATTCACTCTCCATTACTTTGCACAAATATTCCAAATACATCATGCTTATATGTATCACACGGCTAATCCATGTTGCCTAGAGGTTCCATTTGACTCTGTGGGGCTCGAATGTTTAGTCTCAGTCTCCCTTTTATGGCATTGCTATCCAATCATTTTCTGCTAGCATTTGATTCAGTTTAAAAGAGGCATATATTTGAGGAAATATAGAAAAAGATGTAAATATACTTTGTAAAATAAAAGTGCTTTTTTCTAATACAAGTATGCAACTCTATTTGCATAATATATTTTGTTCATTAATTAGTTGAATTAATTAGTTAACTCAATATTCAATTATTGAAAATAATTCAATAAATAATTATCTATAAGCTACTATGGAGAAAGTCAATAATCTAGTGATAATGGTACATGGGAAAGATATAAATAAGTAAGTTTTGTGCTGTCAAGGAAAGTTTACTCTATTAATGAAGACAAGCTGAACATAAACACAGTACATGAAAGAGAGTAATAAGTACCATGAGAATGAATAGAAGTATTTTGTTCTCAAAGAAGAGAGAATGCTCTTAGCTGTGATGATTGGAGAGTTTATGCAGTAGGTAACATATTAGAAAAATACAAAAAAAAGAGTAATATTTAAAGAGAATGTTAAAACCAGCAACAACAACAACAACAGTTCATATTTGGGAAATCTCAGTTGTATTTAGAAAATGATGCCTGCTGTGAGGAGAGCAGAGATGCTCTTCTGCAGGGTAGTAAACCACTTTGTTAAGGACCTTGACGGACCCAGGAATTAATCCTTGGTTGGGGTGGACTATTCACAATATTTGAGTAGAGAAATCACATCATGTAATAGAATTGTCGGAGGGTACTCTACTGTATGATATTTTGATGAAGGATGGTGACAGAACCTTGTTAGGATGAGGGAAAACTTGTGAAGAATGCAAAAGGTATTGTGTAAAGCAATCAACAAAGTGTTTGTCATAAAGAAACAGGAAAAATCAAATGCCTACTCTGAGAAGCTGGTGAAATATTTAACAAGAAAATGAGAGGCTGAAGTAGGAGGTACTGTGTGAGAGGAAGGACATAGCAGTGACAATAATATAGAGACTGGAGTGTGGATGTGCAGATGTTCAATGCGCCAGAAAATTTGAGGAATACAACACAGGAGTTATCTGGGCCATTCAAGATGTAAGTCTTTATTTACTTAAGCATTACATTTCATAGGCTAATAACTACTGATGTTGAAGCATTCCATAAGGATTGGGAGGGTTGGCTATAAGAAATGTAAATGATACAAGAATATGAGACATCCAGAGGTACAAATCCCATCAGAGCCCTGGTTATGTGCATGAAAGCTATATAAGACAAAAGAATGGAATGTCTCAAAAATTAGAATGAGTTCCAATTCTTTTTAAAATTTACACTAATTTCCTTATACTACTTGCATCTAGTCATGGGATACTACAGATTTTTTTAAGATAAAAATTCTGTTCTATTTTTTTTATTTGGTAAACATTTGTCAAATGTGATATATGTCACACACAACTTCGAGATCAAGATCAAAGCTGCAGAGAAAGAGCTGCACATGGTACAGACAGAGGATGAGGTAAGTATCAGAAGTTATGGAAAAGGATAAATTGGGCCAGCCATAGTCAGAGAGATGACAATGTGCAAGGATGAGGGAAGGCATTGGGCCATAATCCACATGAGATGTCAAAACTCAGAGGTTCACAGATCTGGGGTGCAGAGTAAGAATGAGAGCTTCAAAGACCTGGGAAACAGGTATACATCAAACAGCAGAGCAAGCCACCAAGGGGCAGCAGAATAAAGTAATAATTTAATCCCCAGGCAATGTCTAGTCAGTAAAAATTTAGGTATGTATAAACTAATAACTAAAATGTCACTGTAGGGTTTAACTCATTTGCTCATGAAGTCAGCCCTCCAAATTTAGAACTTGCAGATTCAACCATCTATCTATTAAAAATGTATTTTAAAATTACATTGTTGCTATTGTGTATGATATAGTTAGGGATACAATGGTTGCTTCTGTATTGAACATGCACAGACTTTTTTAAAAAAATGTAATTATTCCCTAAACAATACAGTATAAGAACCATTTATATAGCATTTATATCATATTAGGTATTATATGAAACCTAGAACGATGTAAAGTATACAAAAGGATGTTGGCAGGCTATGCAAATACTATGCCATTTTATATAAGGGACTTGATCCTCAGATCTTGGTATCATCTGCAAAGGGGTCCTGGAACCAGTGCCCCACAGATACTGAGTGATGACCATATTTATTTTGTTATTGTTTTGCAGCAGCAAGTGTAATTTCTTACAGAATTTCTGTATGTCATTAATTATCAACTTCAGGTACACATTCAAGTAAGTTTTCAATGTATTGGTGATGGGGACCCAAAAAGTTTCAAAATGTCTTGGTGATTGGGACCCTGCCTGAGATTCCAATTTAACTCTCCTGATCATAGCCTGGGTGTCTGGAGTTTTGCAAGCTCCCTGTATGATTCATCTTGCCAAGACTGAGAGCTACTACATATGCAAAGCTCACCACAGTGGAGTTGCTCACAGGGAGGGGAGTGGGAGAACCTGTGTGCCACTGCCACACGAGTTCAATTCCATTTTTGAAGCAGAATCCCTGCGGAACACTTAGAAGACTGCAAAAACCTCAGTTCCACCCCAATTCTATTGAATAGAAATCTGAGTGCTGGAGATACAATGGGGTATAACTGATTCTGTTTACAATCCACTGTCATAGGTCTCTCTCACACATACTTTATAAAGATTTTTTACTTCATCTGAGTTTCCAAGCCTGTTATGAAAGACAATACTTTGACTTGATTAGGATTTAATGGTTCAGTGCTATTAGTTTTCCTCTTTATACTAAAAATAATTAACACTACTAATCATAGCTATATAACAATATTCTGCTAATTCCTGATAATTCAGTCTAGCCATATTTTTGTTTTTTGTTGTTGTTTTTTTTCGTTTTTTTTTTTTTCTTTAAGGAGTTACTGATTTAGCTAAGGAAAGAAGTGGATAATTACAAGGTGGTGGTGCAGTGGCTAAGTGCTCTAATAAAATTGGAAGGGGCATGTAGGACTGGCATAAGCAGGAGATCAACAACATCGCCCAAAGGAACCAGCAGGAAGCTTCCTTGATGGCAGAGATTTGAAGACTCTGGGTGGCTAACGACAGAACAGGATGTGTTGGAAGAATATGGACAAACAAACTAGAAAGCAGACAACACTCTAAATCATGCAAATTTCAGGATTTAACCAACATACAACCAAACTGCTTTCTCTGGGAGCTTGGTGATACCTCTCACCCTCCTCCCCTTTGCAGCTCTGACTGATGAGGTACATGCACAAATGTCTATTAATTTGGTACAGGACACATGAGAGGTTTCAAGAAGCTCACATGTATCTTTTTAGAACCAGCAACTCTGCTATCTAGTAAAAGAGGAAATAATTAGTTTTCATCTCTAATCAGTCAGATTGGCCATTCTTCCCACTTTGGGAGTTGAATTGAAGGTGGGTGATGAAGCAGAGCGGAGGGAGCAGGGCTGAGATTTCTCTCCCAGTACCCCAGTGACAAACACCGCTAGCTGCCTATTAACATTTATTTTCTACTTCTACCTTAGCAACATAACCCAGATTTTGTTGAAACTGTTACTGTGTTCAATTCCCTAATTTATTTAACTTTTTTTTTGGTGGGGGAGTAGTGGTATTTTTGCTAGTTGTAGAAGAATTAGGATTCCTGACACACTTTTCCTCAAGGGAGGAAATAACAAAAGTAAATCTCCTGTTCCATAAAGCATGAAAGCAAACATGCTTTTCTTTTTACTTAATGATAGCCAGTAAAATCTACTGACTTAAACATGTGTATGTTCCATCAAATTGCAGACTGAGCAACAGCTGGAAAAAAGAAGAAATGACACTACAAAATCCTTCAAATCTGTGCTACGTCTCTAAATAAGAGAAACATCTCATTCCTAAAGAATGGTAATAAGAATAGCTTAGCATTTCATATTAAGTCAACTCCTAAAATTATTTTGGAGTACAATCCTTCCAGGTTTTCCCAATTATTAAGTGAGAAATTTGCCAGAGCTGCCCCAGGAAGCATCCAGGACAGGATGTGTGGGTCCCTTAAATGGAGTGACAGCTGCCAGATAGTGCTGGAGTTCTGGCTTCTGCCTTCTGCCTACCTACTGTGACAAAGTTGTGATGATTTACCTTATGCTATGAGTATAGACACATCCGTTATGAAGAAGAGTGAGAAAAATACCAACAGTATTTCTTTTATAAAATTGACTAAGCAATTTGTAAGAGATCTGCACAATTATCTTCACATCTTTTTAAGGAGCTGATTATCATTGTGAACATTGCATGATTTTTATGGCTTGGACTTAAAATTAATGATGGTACTCAAGCTCTAATGATCAACTTTACAATAATGTTTTCCCCAAGTGTTTAGGGATGCAACATTAGGCACTGGTCCGACATTACTCATCAGTAACAATATCCCACTACAGAGATCAGATGCTCAAGAAAAACAACACAAAAACTATTTTTATTAACAAAAAAAAGGAATTAACCACAGTAAAAAATGTTATTTTCCCATGTTTTTTCCTACTAAAGAATTACATTCTATCACGCCTCTGATATTCTAGTATAACTCTCAGCCCAATAAATTCCTGAAGCTTGTACACACAAGGGTTTAAGCTTCTTAAATCAAGACACTGGGTGCACATTACACTGTGGGACAGTAATCCAGCTTTGAGATCCCAACATCAGACTTCACAGTTTTCAGAGATGTTTTGCTAGAAGCAAATACGTAAATGTAGAGGTGCAGCCAACATAGAACATTTATTTAAAAAACTTAGCGAAAATCCAGTTTGGCTGTCTGTCTATATACTTTGGGGAATAACATTTTCTCAATTATTATTCCATCTTTAAAGACCATTGTAATTAGAGTACACTGCTGAGTCCACATTCCAGCTAAGTCACCAACTAAGCAGTAAATTAAAGAATTGCACAATAACCTCCATGATATTTTGTATTAGAATAGAAATAGACACTATTTTTGGTATCTTGACTAGGAAAACCACTGGATAAATTTTATTATTGACAAACTCAGCAAAACTGGAGACAGGAGGAAGACCAGAAGAGCAAAGACTGTTTTTCCATGCTCTACAAATTCAATAGAATTATGAAACCCTAATTCCATACATAATAACTATATAAATATCAGCAAAGCATAAAAGTCAAACCTGGTTCTGCCAGCCCCCTTTACTCAGATATCAATTTCCCCTAGCCCAACAGGTAATTTTTATTTTATTTTTATTTTTACCAAAGTTGGACAACAATAATAAAACCTCTCCTTATCACTCACTTTATACACATCTCTTTCTGTTTTATTAAGACTACATTATTGTTCTGGAGGTGTGAGATGGAGAGCCAGTACCAGGGCTCACCAAAATGCCAATGTGTCAGAGGTCAGTTAGCTTTCACTAAGCTTGTTTTCCAGACATCTTTGCAATTAGATGTGTCTAACACATCTTTCTCTTTCTACTAACTTGATATAGATAGGCTTGTTAACCTTGGAATTCATGTGTTCAAAAATGATGAAACCATGAGATAGAAGAAAATTGAGTATCTAAATTATTAATTGGTGAAAAGTCCTGCCATGTTGGGAACCTCCCTGCCTGGTATCAGAAGCTGTAACCCCTGCCTAGGCTAAGGCTAAGGGAACACCCTTCGAACTGTAAGCCAGCAAGGAGACAAAAGCTTATCTCCCTGGCAGGAGTGCTGCTTCTGCTGCTTCATTCATAACTGAACCCCAAAGCTTGGTCGGTTAGCCAAAGACAGGTAAGATTCCCCAAGGGGGGAACGACCTAAGATAGGCACGATCACGTGGGAGGCCCCCAAAAGAAGGACTTTGGGGGCTACAGCAAAAAGGGGTGATGGACCCTCGCTCCTCGGCTTTGACACAGCCTAAGTCCTCATCATCTGGGAGAAAATCTCCTTATCTTCACTTCCCTGCTCCACCTAAGCCTGAAGCAATGACAGGGTGGTGCAGCTCTGTGCTGAAAAGGGTGGATTCCCGGGGTGATCAGGCCTAAGAAAGAACATGTAAATTCCTGTGAAACCCTCTTTGTTTAGAATGCTCTCAATTGAATGAGAAGCGTCCAAGGAGGAAGTTAGTTTGTTCCTTAAAAGTCTTACAGCTCTTTGACCCTGACTCAAAATAGACCCTCAGACTTCCTTATTATCTGTTGTTTGATCCTTACTTCCTAGCAATGAGTAATGAGCTTTTACCTGAATTCATATGCAAACGAAACCAATAAAAAGCCTCTCCAGAGGGGGAATGGCGCGCTCTCCCCACCAGGGAGGGTGGCCAAGTGGCGCCCTCCAGGAGAGAGGGTGGCCTAGGCACTCCCCACGTGAGGAGTGGCCCTGCTGTTCCTATTCCCCCACAGGACCTGGTTGTCTCTGCATATGTTTTTCTCGAGTTTCGTCGAGCCATCCGCAGCATTCCGTGCTCAAGGCCAATTCAAAGCAACTACTTTGGTCTTAATGTGTTAAAGAAATGAACTAAAGTATAAAATTTGGGTGGATTTGTTTGTTATAGCAGTTAAAATTACTTTAAGTAAGCACAAAAAGAATCATTAGTATTCCTTTATTTCAGTGATATCCTGCTCAGTTTGAAGGTTTCTCTAGGAAATCAGTCACCAATGTTTGCCTAATATAAAAGTGTACATATTTCTTCCAATAACACCAACCTATTTCTTTTATTAGAAAAGACTCATCCCTGCCTTATGTTTTCATGAACTTTTTTCTTTGTAAAATAATTAACTAATTCATTCAAATGTGTAAATGTCTAAAAGTGATTTAAACTTTGTCCCTCAAGTGTCATCTCTTTTATATTTTAAGAGCTTAAATACAATAATTTAAATGAAGGACTAAGATAAAAATATAAAATGACCAACTTCTGGAAGACATACTAATTTAAGAAGATTTTTGGTTTTATAACATATTGTAATGTGTTTCTTGCAAAGGAATATGTAAGGGATGCCCCCAGCCTGGCCATCCACTGGTAGAATCAGGTTAAGGGCTGTATCCTCCCACCTACTTACCTCAACTCCTGCCCCACCATAATATTTGCATTCATGGTAGTCTTTGAAATTAGTATTATTCCAGTGAAGTCATTAACTGTCAACCTGTTTTCTTCTTCCTCATTGACACCTGCTGACCCATAGAGCAGGAAGTCAGGGTAATTTCACTGGGGCATATGGACTGATCTGTAAATTTCCCAATTTAGAAATCAGTTAGAATATATCCCAGCCTACATTAGGATAAACTAATGTATGTGACTTCATGGAGATTTACCAAATAATGCCTGCTCTTAATCCTGTTTTGTTAAGTGTACTTGATTTATTAGAGAGATATTCAGTTGAGAAGGTCAGGTCTATTATTAACACAGGTCAAAGTGTTAATGTTCTTTTCAGAAAGTTTGCCCACACAGTCACTTCCAAAATGGCTATATTGTAGGTGATTTGCTCCATCTAGGCTGCTGTTCTTGATGGCATGGCATGAATAAAAAATCTATAAATCTGGAAAGGTCTAATTCTGTTTGAATGCCTACATGGATCTAAAAACCTGGTGGCATACTGGGATTGTGTTAAATGAACACCAGCTCAGGATTCACTCTGCCCTTCTTTGAGGGTACTGGGTCTTTTCCTAGTGAGCTTATGGAAGTGCAGGGGCTGGGAATGCATGCTAAATGGCTTCATCTTACAAGGGCCCTTAACATCCAATTAATTTGTATTTGTCCCCGTGCATTAGAGCAAATTGCTAAAAAATGCATAAGATTATTGTAGTTTTCTTGAAGTTCTGATAGATGATTGATGTCTTAATTAAGCCTATTAATAGTCTTCATAGGGTATGTTGTAATAACTTAATGGTCAGGTTGGGATTTAGGGTCACTATATTAGTTTGTTGAGTGCCACTAAATGAGTTTTTCTTTTCAGAACCAAATTGCAATTTTATAGCTAACTCATAAACTTAACTCAGCTCAAATACAATTTAAAAGGCTCAAAGAAGTGCTTATTTACCAAGCTTTGAACCACTAAGCTGTAAACTGTAAAAGTTAAATTCTAGCTATTAGAATTTTCAGTCTTTACTTGATAACAATTCTCTTTTAAGTAATGTTCTACATTTAATAAAAAGGAACATGTAAATTATATTACACTAAAGAGAAAGTTGCAGCAGCATGGATGGAACTAGAGAGTATTATGCTAAGTGAAATAAGGCAGCTGGATAAAGACAAATACCATATGATCTCACCTATAAATGGAACCTAATCAACAAAACAGACAAGCAAAATAGAACCAGAGACATGGAAATAAAGAACAAATTAACAGTTACCAGAGGGGAGGAGGGAGGAAGATAACAGGGGAAAGAAGGAGAAGAGACAATTCAAGGGACATATATAGAGCACCCATGGGCAAGAACAATGGGATAAGGATCAACTATGGTAGCGGAGAGTGGGGGTGGGGTGCGGGCTTTGGGCAGGGCAGGGGAGAGCAACAGGAAAAATGTGGGACAACTGTAACTGAACGACAATAAAAAGAAAAGAAAGTTGTAAGTACACACATACTAGTATAAAAGTGTATTTATTGCTTTTAATAAACTTAAAAATCATAATTGCTTTAAGTTCTCGGTGTTCTTATTAAGCCTAATTTCAATCAACAGTGAGAAATACCAAAAAATATATTTGGTTTCAAATATGCCATAAAAAATTCCTTAATAGCTGAAATTTTAAAGGGTGAGTCTCCTTTACCCCTCTTTTAAACCTATACCTATGTTATTATTTTATTTAATTTTACATTTGACCTAAAAAGACTTTGACATTTATCATGTTATTAACAAAAGAAGCATTTTATGTATTTAAAAGAAAGTTAGCCTGCTTAAATTCTGATTCATGAATGGTGTACTTAGAGAGACAGACAAAAAGTCCATGTTATCTAAATCAGCATAAACATCAGTTTCAGAGATCCTACTAAATCCACATACTTTTATTTGTGCACTAAACCTTCCTGAAACTAATTCTCATAGCATATATAACTTATTGGTAGAAAAAAAGTGAGCTAAATAGAAAGATATAATTAAAAACAAGGTTTGACAAATAAGCTTCTATTACTACGACAATGCAGGTAAGCCAAAACAAGGCACAGCCCATAGGCCATTGAGACATAAGGTCAGCTTGGCTGTAGAGTTCCTTACACTTGTAGAAACAATGAATGCACTGGAAGACAAGTGTTTAATGGTTTGATGGAGAGACTGAGCTGGCATAATATGCAGACAGTGAATCCAAACCAAAGAAGTCTGAGATCCAGACAAATGTGGATAAAGGTAGGTTAAAAAATAAAGCAATACAAAAAAAAAAAAAAAACAGGAAAAATTAAGAGAAAAAAGTTTCAGAATGAGTGACTAAACAATGAAAAGGCTCATGACACCACCCTCCTAAATCTGCAGCAGAGAATGACATGCTCCCAGGGCATATCTACAGCCAGATATGCAAGAAGACTCCTTGGTGATAGTGTAGAGCCGGTTGGTGGGTTCAGGATCAGTGATAAGAATACCTAATAACCAGAATGCACATAAGATGAACCATTGTTGGTAATAGGATGATTCATTTGAACTTATTATTTCATGAAATACATACTCAGACTCAATGAATAATATTGTTTACATATATTAAGGTCATTTTTACTAGTATTTAATTTAAATCAACTTTATTTTGGAGAATGACTACTGAAGATCTGTTAATTTTCAATATATGATTTATTAACTAATTAATTTTTCCTTCATTCATCAACAAATATTTACTGAGTGCTTATTTACCATGTGCCAAGCATGGAAAATAAAAAATGATAGCATAGTACAGATTCACACAGCCTACAATCAAATCCTGAATCTAACATTTACTTGATGAATGACCTTAGACAATTCTGACCCCTTTGTACCTTAGTTTCATTATTTTTATGATGGAAACAATACCTACTTCACAAGGTTGAATTAAGTATTATTTTTTCTTTAAGAGAATTACTTACATCCTGGCTGGCGTAGCTCAGTGGATTGAGCGCGGGCTGGGAACCAAAATATCCCAGTTTCGATTCCCAGCCAGGGTACATGCCTGGGTTGCAGGCCATAACCCCCAGCAACCGCACATTGATGTTTCTCCCTCTCCCTCTCCCTCTCTCTCTCTTTCTCTCTCCCTCCCTCCCTTCCCTCTCTAAAAATAAATAAATAAAATAAAAAAAGAGAAAATCTTACTAAAGAAAAAAAGAGAGAATTACTTACAACACTTCCTGGTACAGTGTAAATAATATTTAAAAATATATTTTTAATTTTCTATTTTTAGAGAGAGGAGAAAAGAAGGAGAAAGAGAGGGAGAGGAACATCAATGTGTGGTTGCCTCTCATGTGCCCCCTCCGGGGGACCTGGCCTGCAACCCAGGCATGTGCCCTGATGACGAATCTAACCCAAGACTCTTTGGTCCACAGGTCGGCACTCCATCCACTGAGCTACACTATCCAGGGTTAAATTGTTTTCATTGTGAAAGAAAATAAACCATATTTCTTATGCTCAAAGAAAATATATTATAGCACAAAACAAAGAAATTATATAATAAAAACATGTCAGGGGTGTGATGTGCATAAATAGTGCCATGTGATACTAACAGGACATTCTCCCTCTCAAACAGTGATTTCATAGTAATATGCAATGAATTTGTGTTCTATCTGAGCTCTAAGACCTGTGCCAGTGTGAGTGAAAGCATCAAGAACAACACATTAAAAAGGCATTGTAGTTTAACTACTGAACATGGATTCTGATTCATGAAGCAAATGGTGTAGTGGAAAAGGCGAACTCAGGTATAGATTTCAGTCTGGTTCCCAAAATTTTTCCTGGTTAACCCATCAAAATTTGATAAGACTTTCTATATTTCCTTGGCCACTTTTTTCCTAGATATTAGTTGTTCTGCACAGGATCTATTAACCAACAATAGATGTTGAATAAATGGTAGCTGTTATTTTCATTTTTATTTAACATATATAACTATGTGACATATAAAATTGGAATGCCATTTTTCTCTTTACATCCTTCAATATGTTTCCATGTCTTAAAGAAAAAAAATTTATTTTCCAAGCCCTGCTTTTAAAAGATTTTGCTTCATTATTTTTAGAAAGAGGGGAAGGGAGGGAGAGAGAGAGAGAAACATCAATGTATGGTTGCCTTTCACATAACCCCTATTGGAGACATGGCTTGTAACTGAGGCATGTGCCCTGACTGGGAATCGAACTGGATGCCCTTTAGTTCACAGGCCAGTGCTCAATAACTGAGCCATACCAGCCAGGGCTCTAAGCTCATTTTTATCACTTCACCCCAACCCCAAATCCCCCATGCTGTATTCTATCATATCTCCATGGTTTTGCTCACATACTGCTTCCGCTAATTGGAAGGTCCTCTTGTCCTAAACATAAAGATTCATTCATGTTCTATCTCTTCCAAAAAACATTTACTCTCACCCTGGCTGGTGTAGCTCAGTGGATTGAGCGTGGGCTGTGAACCAAAGCATCATAGGTTCGATTCCCAGTCAGGGCACATGCCTGGGTTGCAGGCCACGGCCCCCAGCAACCGCACATTGATGTTTCTCTCTCTCTCTCTCTTTCTCCCTCCCTTTCCTCTATAAAAATAAATAAATAAAATATTTTAAAAAACATTCACTCTCCCAACTTTATGCAAAGTAAATTAAGTGCCCTTCTTCTCTGCTTCAAAGCACTGTGCACACATGTACCTGGCATTTTATTTCAATTGTTTCTCTCATTTTCTCTTGACACAAATTCCTTGAGAGAAAAACTGCCTTCCATAACAGCTTCTTAGAAACCTAACATTAAACTGGTCACATATAGGTTGCTTAATAAATATTTGTGAAATAAATGAAAAAGTAAATCCCTGTAAAATGTAAAATGGAAGAATGAGCAGAAAGCAGATTGTAAAATTAAAAGTTCCCTAAGGCATGCCTTGGATTTGACAAGAGAACTCTACCCCTGAGAAGGCTCTTATAGGTTTGGGTAATTTTGCATTCAGAAAGATCTGGCTAAAAATCATGGTATACTATGAGTATCTCTTTGGCTTTGGGAAATAGAGAAATAGAGAAGTTTCTGAGGTAGAAGGTACTTGTCTATCATGACCAATTAGTCTTTACTTAGTATTAAAAAAATGAAACTTAACTGAATAAATTTGAATATCTAAGTGGCTTTATTAAGCAATGAATGAATCAGACAGCATCCCATCTAGCAACTAAAAGGGTGCTCCTAGGAGTTTTATGAAATAAAAGTGTTTTTTTTTTTAATAGAAAGAAGGGTGAGTCAATGATGCTATTAATGAAAGGAGAAAGGGATGCTTTTTAGACCAAGATATCTTATTTTGGGGGAGTGTAAAGGACCTGTAAGACCTTATTATACAGATTGCCTCTTCTCTGTCAGAGTGTGTGAAGAGTGTCCAGTGCTGAGATTACCCTAATGATGCTTGACCAGAAAACCCCAGACCCCATAATCTGATTGATTCAGATTATATGTCTAAAAAAGATATCATATTTCTTAGATATTAAATCCAAGTTGGGTATCATGGGCTTTAGCACAAGTGACATCCATTGAAGCCTTTTTTTTTATGTTAGGTTGTCTGAGCTTAGCTTTGGGTTTTATAAATTTTTACTCATTGCAAACATTGCAAACTCCTTCAGGAGATTTTAGTTCAATCATAAATGAGATCTTTTCTAAATATATGATCTATGAATACTTCACAAAATATCTAAGGATGTCTGATTTCAGATTTTTTAATGAATTGGAATCCTCTGAGCAAATTAAATCTAATATGTGAGTAATAGCTTGATTAATGAAAAAGTTGTTTTCACTCTTTCTTCTCTTTACTGTTGGACAAAATAATTCAACTGTTTTTTCTTGTAATTTGCCACACAATTACTTCTCCATTTTATTTGAGAGAAGAGGCCTGATCACTGAGGTGAGTTCATCTCCTCCAAGTGAAACAATGGACTCTTCTTGGTCAAAGTTCTTGTGGTTGGGAACAACATGAACTCACTCAAATTAACTCTAGAAAATAGAAAAACAAAGACAGGAAATTGATTGCAAGTAACAAAGAAAGGACAATAAATGCTCTAGCCTTTAAAACAGTCCCAAATCAGTGTGAATGAAAAAGGTGTTACTGCAGTCAAAATGATGCAGTGAGAGATGCTTGACCAAAGAGGCCTGCAAGTCTGACTTGGGGTTGGACCCATCCAAGCCCACGAAAGCTTTTGAAAAAGTACCTGGTCCATCACAAACTCAAGGAAAACAAAAAAGCTCCTGTTTCCGTCTCTCTTTTTCTCTCTCACTGGTGACCCATACTTGCCCTGTTTGTGCACTCCCACATGGGAACATACAACCATGGGTCTAACAGCTATCAGTGGCACAGCAGACTGTGTGGGCTCTGAAGGAATAAGCTTTATGTGAAGGAGAAACTCTGGACAGTAGCTTTTATTTAGGCCTTGCTGAAGACATTTTTAGACTTTTCATGGTAGGATGGATAGATATGGGAAATTGAGGGGCAGCCTTCCACATAAATAAACCATTTGTCACCCTACAATGTCCCATGCCTTGATCCTTGGAATGTTTTTTTTTTTGTGATCCTATAGAAGAGCCTAATTTCCACAGGCAATGTTGGGATGACATTCTAAACACAACAAACTCAGGGGAGACCTGCCTGGTGGGTCTTAAAAACTCAGAAACTAAAAGTAACCATATAGGATGGTCTAAAAGTAAAACTTCCTAACTAAAAGTGAGTCAGGGCAGGTAATCATCCCAGACTTAATATCCTCCGTCACAAGGGTCAATGTTTACCTTAACAGGCAATGTTTGCCTGTCTATTGTCTTTTTGCATCTACAATAACATTCCGAAGGTACGTCAGAGTAATATCCTTTTTTCAAACCCTCAGGGCACAATCACCCACTGGATCACAACACCATGGAAACTCTCATGTTATCTTGTTGCCCACTTACCATATCTATGTGCTATAAGTGTTAATGGTTAACTATCCTATACTCACCAGTATAAAAGAAATATGTGTCTCTCCATTTTATTTCTTATCCAGTCTCAGATATTTCCTCTCTTTGCTTTCTCCCCCTCCTGTAATCTACAATCCATGATTTTATGTAATTTTCCTTATGTAGTAGGCAGTTAGGCATGAACAAAATAAAAACAATAGGCCAGGTACAGAAGGTTAGCAGGGTGGAAAGTCTTGGTTACCTAGCAACTGGTTAAACTGGGGTAGGATCTCACCTCCCTGGGTGTTTTTCCTCCCCTGGCATATTGCTGCTCATACAGTTTAGGCTCTCCCACCTTTCATATCACTGGTCATGCAGTCTGGACTCTCCCCTGACCTTTCCTCCCCCGGCATGTCACTAGTCATGTGGAAGACCCCCTTACAGGAGGAATAAGGGGGACTGGAAAATTTCCTCATATGATTCCCACACAAGTCCTTGCATGACCACTTCCTTAAGCATTAAACCTTCAGGACAATGAGGTCTGCCCTGCATCAGATAATCTGAAGAATAAAGCTTTGGGTCTGTTGATCACAGAGACAGTCTGTTGGTCAAACTAGAGATAACATCTAGTCCTTGGTTATATTTCAGCTCCAGGCACAAAAAAGCAGCAAGGCCAGGTGGAACAATGCCATGACTGGTGTTAAGACAAGATGTATTCACCAATTACCCCATGCCTTGGTGCTGACCAATTAGTAGATGTTGCGCGTGGGTCACCGGCCAGCAGTGACCACAGAATGCTGTGGATGGCTTGACGATAAACACGCGAGAAAAAACAACACATGCACAGAGACAGACTAGTTTCTGTGGGGAAGTAGGGACGAAATGGCCACCCCCCCTAGTGGGGAGCGCACCGATTTACAGTCCATACCTGCTTTTATTGGGCTCGTTCTGCATAATAATTCAGGTAAAGTACAGTACTCATTAGGGGGAAGTAAGGAACCATAGAAAAACAAAGAACTCTGCCGGTCTATTGAGTTGGGGGTCAAAGAGCTGTATGACTGAGGAACAAACTAACTTCCTCCTAAGACCCTTCTCATTCAACTAAGAGCATTCTAAACAAAGAAGGTTTCACAGTAATTTACATATTCTTTCTTAGGCCTGATCACCCCGGGGAATCTGCACTTCTCAGTACAGAGCTGCACCACCCTGTCATTGTTTCAGGCTTAGGTGGAGCAAGGAAACTAAGGCAACTGGGAGACAAGGAGGTTTTTTCCCAGATGCTGAGAACTCAGGCTATGTCAAAGCCGAGGAGCGAGGGTCCATCACCCCCTTTTGCTGCAGCCCCCCAAGTCCTTCTTTTGGGGGGCTTCCCAAAGTGATCGTGCCTGTCTTAGGTCGTTCCCCCCGTGGGGAATTTTACCTGTCTTTGGCTAACCGACCAAGCTTTTTGGGGTTCAGTCATGAATAAAGCAGCAGAAGCAGCATTCCTGCCAGGAAGATAAGCTTTTATCTCCTTGCTGGCTTACAGTTCCAAGGGCGTTCCCTTAGCCTTAGCTAGGCGGAGGTTTCAGCTTCTGATACCAGTCAGGGCGGTTCCCAACAAGTAGAGACCATAACTTTGGAAGGACACACCTGGGAAGTTGATGCATAGGGTGGTATCTTGATATTTGTCATTAATTCATTCTGATGACTGGTGAGCAAGTGAGGACTGATTAAGCATTTTCTCTTGTGGCGTGGCATTATGACTCATATTAGTTCTAGCAAATGAGACCAGCGATGAGCAGGCTTATAGTGCTGAAACATTTTTTCTCATCAAAATGAAATGAGTACCAGGTTTGACAAGTTCTGAAGTCACTGAGTACTGGGGTTTGACTGTGTTCCATTGACATCTTCTCCTTGTACTTTCCTTAGGTTCTTTGTGTTTGGAAAGCAGATAAAAACCCTTAAGTTGAAGGACCCAATTTGTGCTTTCTCTCTTGTGCACCACCTGCATCTTTCCCCACCTCTTTCTTTCCCCAGGTACTTTTTCTCTAGAGCACACCTGCACTTCCCCCACTGTCTTTCCCCAGGCAAGTTTTCTTTGCCTTCCTTACTCCCAAATTCCATGGGTCCTTGTTTTGTCTCTGTAACTTATTTCTTCTACCTTTGTGATTTTCTAAATAAACTTTCTCTTGTATTTGAGTCCCTTGGCTTTGAATTCTTTCCCAGCAGAAATCAAGAACTAAGGTTGCTGAACTGAGAAGTTTAACATCTGGTGCCATTTATTGTTAACATTTACCATACTTCATTTTTTTATTGCAATGTCTAAAATAAGCTCCAAAACTGAGATTCTCCAGAGCATTTTCTCTATCTATTATGTTTTGTTTCCCAGTAGTTGTCAGCTTTGCTCAACTAAACTCATAAAAATTCTCTACAGAAGTCTGGAAGGCAGTGGGTCCAAGTGCACTTTGGCTTTCTATCTTTTCTGAATGGTGCCTTTCTTGTTTCTTCCTGGTCAAGGGCAGTGGCAGTAACAGCATGGTCCCTCTGATATGTATGGTATGGGCTAAGCAGAGGTCACAGAGATGGTCTGTGGACAGGTGTTCTCTCCTATATTTGCAGGGGCACATACAACATGGATTGGACCCATTATGGAAGGAGTGGCACCCCAAGGTGCAATAATGGCCTCACCAAGCTCCTTCTCTTGTACCCACGTTTAGCATCATATCATCAAGCCTCCCTAGTTTTGAACTATATCTGTGAGCATCTGTGCTCTATCTTGATTGATTTTTTGTATGTTTTAACATGATGTATCTTAAGGTCATCACTTCTTTACATCATCTCAACTTATGGAAGATTTACTAGAAATGCTCTATCATCAGACCATGGGAACCTCATATATGTAGATAAGAAGAAAAAGACATATAGTTGATAAAAACATTCTTTGAAATATGGTTTCTTAAAACTAAAATTTTGCTGAAGTTTTGTATGTTTTAATTTATCCACTTCACAACACATTTTACTTTAACATCCATGAATATTTGGTGGCAATAAAATGGCAGGAATGTGTGATGATGATACTTTAAATCAATAATATAACCTTAGATTTTCTCAGTATGTCTTTTTTGTTCCTTTCAACTTGAAATTCCTACTATTGATTGTATTCAGGGACAAATAATTTCCCCCATGTATCTTTTATACAAAGACAGAAAATAATGTGTGGATCTAAGATTCATTGTTTAAACAAAACACTTGGTCTAAGAAGCAGCAGCAGTACCTTGCAGCATGGATTGTGTAGTCATGCTAGAAGTTCCTTGGTGCTCTGTCACAGTGCTTTTTTGGTGAAATGTATCTTGTCCCTAATATTGATAGCCAGTCTGTGTGCTGAGTTTTTCAAAAGACAAAGCTGTTTGAAATACTTTTTTAAAAAATGTTATTTATTTTTATTGGGAAATACTGTCAATGGGGAACTGTTACTTCAGAGGTATGTTCATGTTGGCCTCTTGAATGCTGTCCCTTCAAATGGCTTGTTAATGTTTCTCAAAATAAATTTTCATCATTTCAATTTTTTGCATTTGTCATGTAGAGTTATAAGTACAGTATTTCTTGTTACGTTTACCATCCTTCAATATTCACATAGATGTTCATTGGGAAGATATAAAATGTGTATTCAATGATATTTTTTAACTTGTTCAAAACTTATTAAATTATTAATTTTGGAAAAAAATTTTCTAAATGTTTAGACATTTCTTATATTGATATCAGGAGAGAAAGCTTTCTCTCTCCAAATTTTAAGAACATATGATTACATATCTCTGTCTCTATATGAGTATTTGTCTCTAAAATGAGTATTCATTTTTTCTCAGCCAAATGTTTTTTTTTCCTGCTTCTGCATAAAAGTGGCAGAATATGGTTGTTTCACAACTCATCAATTTACATATATTCTCAGTCTGAATATTTTAATAAAAACTAAGTGTGTGTTTCCCTGAATGATATAACTTGATAATCAACAAACACATGATTAATAAAACAGGACATAGTTTCAGGACTTCTTCAGTTTTCCATTTTAACATATATTCCAGAACTCTCCTCAAGACAGAGACTCTGCCTTTTAAAAAATAATAATTTATTAATCATTGGCAATATGCCAAATACTATTTTATAAAGTTGACTTATAATCAACATATTTAATTTTATAAATATCTAAGTTTTATATATATTAATTTATACCATTTTATAGATGAGAAAATGAAGAAGAAGGGTTAATTTATGCAAATTATACAACTAGTAAAGGGGGAGGAGAAGACAATTCAAACTGAAGCTGGCTTGGAGCCAGAACTAAAACCACTACCTATCTCTGCATTTACCTGTATTACTCATCTTCAATTCCCTAGCACCTTGGACATTGCTGCTGTTAATCCAATAAGTAAAGTGTGTATGGAAACTTCTAGCTGATCTCCTTTAATCAGTTTATTAAGTTGAATATGCTTTCTATGTCTTAGTAAAACAGAGTGATCATATAATTAATCATATAATTTCTTTAAGTAACAAATAGACTGATTTAAAGGAATCATGAAAAGAGTTTTTTTATGAAAAACAAGTTGTGTTTTCTAAGAACTTAAGAAAAATTATCTACATTACTAATAGTCTCTTTAAGTAAGCTTAGAAAAGATAGTATAGAAAAGAGAGGAAACATTATTAACTCTTACAATAATGGGCTAAGAGAAATTAACAAAAATCTTAAAATTCTTGCTTCACTTTAAAGATTTTAAAACCAGAAAGTATTATTCATATTATTATGGAAAAGCATGTTAATTTTTATCAATAAAGAAATGCTTAGAGCTCACATGAAAATTGTCAAATAAGTATGCATTTATATGTTATATGGAAAAATAAGATTTAAAGTAGACATGTATATTTCTAAATTCCATACTCTTATTTTTTATAGAAAACCATTGATTGAACACATTTTCTTTTATATACATTAAAGTGCATAATTATCAATAGGGAGTGTCAATTGTTAATAGTCACCGCTATTTAAATCCACAACATATTTAACCTCTAAGAGATATCTTTTACTTATTAGCAGTCTCCCTTTTCTTATCTCCTCCACTCCCTGGCAACTACTAATCTACATTTTTGTCTCTTTAGATCAGTCTATTCTGAATATATCATATAAATTAAATAATACAACAGGTTACCTTTTGCCTGAAGTTAATCATGTTATCATATTTGCAAGATGCATCTGTGTTGCTGCATGGTGTCAATACTTTGTTGTTTCATATGGTCATTATAAGGGTATTCCACATTTATTTAACCATTCACCAGTTTATGAACATAACAAGTTTTCACTTATTGTGCTTTTATGAATGAGGCTGCTGTAAATGTTTTTGTACAAGTCTGTGTGAGTGTATATACTTCTTCTGAGTGTATACATGGGAGGGGAATTGCTGGGTCATATAGTATAATGGTTAATTTTATGTCAACTCGGTAAGACAATACTACCAATTATTCAAATGCTAATATAGGTGTTCTTTGGAGGTATTATGAGTATCTATAATCAGTTGACTTAAGTATCCTTAATAATGTGAGTAGGCCTCATTTAATCAGGTTTTAAGAGAAAAACTGAGGTTTCTATGAAAAGAAGAAATTCTGTCTCAAGATAAAAGCATCAACCCCTTCTTGAGAGTTTACAGCCTGCTGGATTAGCCTACTGGTTTTGGATTTGGAAGTTCTCACAGCCATAAAGCCAATTTCCTGAAGTAAAGATACCCATATGTCCAAGTGGTAGTGTTTCTCTGGAGAACACTGATTTGTTTGAATGGTGGTATGGAGTGTTGTTGGTAAAACAAATTTTAAGTAGGAGTTTTCTGCTTTGGTTCTTAGTTTTTTGGAATTGATTTTCTAATTAGATTAGATTTCACATTACTAATGGCCATTTCCAGTGGTAAAGAGGACACCACTGGTCTCTGTGGCAAAGATGTACAAAATATCACTATTCCATACTCCTAATCAAACACTTATAAAAGGCAAGTTTCCAGATGACCATATATTTGAAACTTAGATCATTTTTATCAAACTAATGCCTAATGAGATTGGTTGGTTGCTCCTAACTGCTGGAGAAAGTAGAGAGCGGTAGTGATAAGTCAGGACTTCAGACATTGCTCTGCAGAAGTGACCTAAACATTACTACACTTGGAAAAAAAAAAAAAAAACCTTATGTCTTGTAGCTGTAGGACTAACATTTTCAAAATCCAACTCAGACTCTCATCTTATTAGTGGCTAAATCACAACACAAATTAAATTCATAATCTCTCAGATGCTACTCATGTGAGGGCATTGATTGGGACACTGAAAATTTGAATGGAAACAAATGGGAAGATCACAGTGAAGACAAGATATCAAACCCCTAAATTCTGTTATGTCTTATTTGATGGTAGTCTGGTATAGCAGTATTTGGAGTTCAACCCCTGTCTGAGGAGATTAACCCAGCTTCAGTGCCTGGAGAAACTATAATGGCTTTCTCAGAGGTCATCACTTTGCAAGCTACCCCCTCCACATCTCTTTCTTTAGGGCTTATAACTCAACTCATGTCCCAGTAGGCCCAGAGGGTGAGATAAGTGTGTAAACTACAGAGGGATGGACTGTACATCAAAAGTACTGTAACGTTTTTTTAAATGTGACTGGGAAAAAATCTAGGGAATATGTGTGGGAATTAATATTATGGGTATGGGGTATTAGAGGAAGGGAAAAATATTGGATTAGACCAAATTCATTCACATGGGACTACTATTAGTAGATAACAATTTCTTGTGGTGTCATGAGGAAAAGAATTCCCTGAGACCCACATAGAAGGATGGGGTTCCATGGCAAACTTTACTGATGATATAAAATTCAGGGGGTTGCTCTCCTGATTTCCCTATGTCCCATCTCTATCCATCTCACCATTGAAAAGGTCTAATCTTGTCCTTAGTAGGGCCAGAATAAAGGCCACTGCCCAGTTTCTGCTCCATATTAAAGTCTAATCTAGTCCAGCATTCAGCAAGCTTAGTGTTTGTTTCCAGCTGCAGTCCATTGTTGTGCTATGGTATTCAGGCTCTCTACTGGAGCCTACCTGTGGAGTCTACATGGCCATGGGCCATGCAGCTGCTAGGGCCACATGGCCATGGAGAGAATAGGTGAGGGCACAGTGGGAGTGCAGGTCACCAGGTAAGAGAGAGAAACATTCTCTGTTCCCCTGGAATTATATTAGCTTGGCTTGGCAAAGACCAGAAGCCTTTTTAAACTAGCTGATGAACTTGCCAAGTTTTTGCAGACTTTGGATGGGTTTATATCCCCTAGTTAGACTGATAGGCTTCTTTGGTCAAGCATCTCCCCCTTTGTCCCCCAACAATCCAGTACCAGATGGGGTAAGGAAAAAGTGTTAATCCCCTTGGTGGAGCAATGCTTTAATCCCTTAGGGTAGGAAACTGAAACTCTCTGGCTAGGCAAGCAGGCTTATGCTCCCCAATTTATTGAGCTCAATGCTTAGTCCCTTTGCTCCTCCTTTAAAAAAATTAATAATTAGGTAAATCCTGATGTTAACCACTGAGCAGAAAATCTGGATTTAGAGTGCAGCTCAAGGGATTAAAAGGCACTCCAGTAATTTCATTGATTGGTTGGGTGAAACATGGACCAGAAGTTGAAATGTCAAAGCACACCTGATATACTGTATAAGCAGGTATTGGAAGGCTTGGTAAGAGTTAATGGTAATGTGGATTTATCACATAAGACCTACTCATGCAGGAAGTTTCTAGAAGACACACCTTTCACCATATATGAGAAATAAAAATGTGAGGGATATCCCAGCTTCCTTCAAGTTCTCTGTGGTTGTACTTCCCTATGGGTCAGAATTTATAGTGGGAGCTGTTCCTATTGAGCTGACAATGTTAAATTCAGTGAGGAATAGTGAGATGCCCAGGGTACCAGGAGCCAAGTGTTAGCACTTAATTGCCAAAGACAAGGCAGACATACTTGCCTTAATGGACAGAAAGTCAAAGTAGAAATCAAAATAGTCCCACTCACAGAGACCTAAGATTTGGTCATGGTATACAATGGCTCTTTGTCATAGCATATAATGTTATTTGAACATTTTGAATATTGTTTGCTAATATTTTTATACAGGTATTTTGTATGAGAGTTATTGATCTGCAATCATGTTTTTGGTACAGGCAAGCTGACTTTGTTTACATGTGGTATCAAGGTAATAATAGTCTTAAAAATTACTTGGGCAATATTCCATTATCTTCTTTTTTCTGGAAAGGATTGTGTAAAACTTGATTAATCCATCTTTAAATATTTGGTAGAATTCTCTGGTAAAATTCTATGCTTTTGGAGATTTATGTTTTGGGAGCTCTTAAATTATGAAATCAATTTCTTTGACAATCCTTCAGATTGTCTATTTAATTTTGTTTGAGTTTTGGTTGTTTGTGTGGTTTGGAGAAATTCATCCATTTCTTCTAAGTTGTCAAATTTCTGAGTACAAAGTTGTTTCAAGTACTCCCCTGTTATCTTTTTCATGGTTGCAAGATCTCTGGTGATATTTTCCATTTTATTCCTGATAATGCCAACTTTTGGCTTTTTTTACTTGATATTTATCTATCTTGTTAGAGATTTATCAATTTTTCTGGTGTATTCTAAAAAGATGACTTTTTGTTTTATTGGCTTTTTCTGTTGTTTTACTATTTTGATTTTTTTTTTACTTTTTATCATAATTGTTAACTTCTTCCTTCTGCTTGTTTTGGATTTATTTTCCTTTCACTGGTGTCTTGTTATAGGAAATTAGGTCATTCACTTGATAACTATTCTTATTTCTAATGTAAGCATTTATTTTTATAAATGTCTTCCTCATCACTGCTTTAGAATCATTCCCCATATTTTGTTTGCTTTTTTCTTTTTTATTCAATATTTGCAGTCTTGAATATCTTTTGAGACCCATGGATTATTTAGAAATGTGAATTTTTAAAAATTATGTACATTTTAAGAGATTTTTATTGTTCTCATTTTATTATTGATTTCCAGCTTGATCCCATTATGGCCATAGAACAACACACTATGAAAATTTAAATTATTTTAAATTCGTTGAACCTTTTTTATGACCCAGAATATGGTCTATCTTGGTAAATATTTCATGGGTTCTTGACAATATGTGCATTCTAATATTGTTGGTTGGTGTTTTGTTTTGTTTTGTTTTGTTTTTAACATGTCAGTTAGATTCTGTTGGTTGGTTATATTTTTTTGTTTATTTATTTTTTATTTTTAATTGAATTTGTTTTTGTGACAATGACTTGCAAAATCATACAGGTTTCAAGTGTGTACATCATTAAAACATCATTGGCATACTGAATTATGCACTCATTGCCCCAAGCAAAGTGTCTTTCCATCCTCATTTTCTGCCCTCTGCCCACCTCCATCAATCCCTTACCCCTCTTTCTCTCTGGCTATCACCATCACCATACTGTTGTCTATGTGTTTTATATATATATTTTTTTCTTAATCCTTTCACCTTCATTCATCCAGCCTCTCAACCCTCTTTCCTCTGGCAGTTTTCATTTGTTCCATGTGTTCATGCTCTGTGTATAGTTTGCTTGTCCATTTATTTTGTTCATTAGATTCCACACGTAAATGAGATAATACGGTATTTATCTTTTAACCAGGTTGTTCAGATCTTTTATATTTTTGTTGATTTTCTGTGTAATAGTCCTACTGTTTGCTCAGAAGGTAGTGTTGAAGTTCCCAACTATAATCATGTTTATTTTTTATTATAACATTATCAATTATTACTTCACGTATTTTGAGTCTCTATTGCCGGGTGCATACACTTTTCAAATCATTATACCTTCTTTATGGGATTGATTTATTTATCATTATGATCTATTTATCAGTATTTCTGTCTCTAGTAAAGTTCTTTGCTCTGGAAACTAGTTCATTTGATATTCACATGGCTTCCTCTGTCTTTTTTAATTAATATTTGCATGCATATCTTTTTTTATTCTTTTACATTCAATCTACCTATTTCTTTGTTTTGAAGTGATTGTCTTATAAGTAGCATATACATATGTCATTTTTGTTAGTCAACTCTGCAAATGTCTAGCTTTAAATGGGTATATTTAAAGCATTTACTTTAAGGTTTTGATGTGTTATGGCATGTCTACCATTTTATTATTTCTTTCCTCTGATTCTTATTTCCTGTTTCTCTCTTGTCTCCTGTCTATGGAATACCTAAAATTTTTAAAGTGTATGAATGCCAAATGTTTCTGAGTATATATCTTTGTATAGTTTTTCTAGTGGTTGCTATGTGTATTACAATATACATGTGACTTACAATAATCTTCTGGTATCAACACTTTTAATTAAATTTGAAAATGTCACTTCCACTCAGGTCATTTTGCCCTCCCAACTTTTAAATGTTACTGTCTTGGGTATTAGGTATCAGATTTTGTTTTGTTTCAATCATCAAATGTAATTCATAAAGCTCATGTACCCATCTTTCTGTTCTTTCTGTATTTTCCTTCCTAATGTTCTGAGATTTCTTTCATTCATTTCCTTTTTTCATGAGCATATATATGCCATATAGTCTTTCCTATAAGCCAGCCTTTGGTCCCTGCTCAGAGAGTCTCAGTCTGCAGGTCTGGGAAATAACACAGTGAGCAAAGGAGCTGTCAGCATCTGCCAAGGAAAGCTCTCCAGAGGCAGGTGAGTAGCAAGGCAGATGAAGTCCTCAGCCTAGCAGGTCAGATGAAATCCTCTGTCCAGCAGGGTAAAAGCCTCTGGCAGCCAATGACAAGGAAGATCAGTGTGGCATGGAATAGCACCTTGGTATGTGCAGCTCAGCTAAGCAGTGCTCTTGGATCTGCCTCTTTTATACCCTTGAGAATAGTGTACTCTGTCCTTCTGAGTCTCTTGATAAATGTCTTGACACCG
The DNA here is from genome assembly GCF_019186645.2 of Phyllostomus hastatus. Taxonomy (NCBI): domain Eukaryota; kingdom Metazoa; phylum Chordata; class Mammalia; order Chiroptera; family Phyllostomidae; genus Phyllostomus; species Phyllostomus hastatus. The sequence continues at coordinate 6,402,836 of NW_025334038.1, read as the reverse complement.
CTGCTGGCAAGCGGGGAATTTCCCTGGGAGTCTACCTATGGGTGGTCTTCCTCTGTAGACATGCTGTTCTGGTCACAGGTATAGTTATCGTAGGCGTGTCTCCTTGCCAGATGTGTCTGGAGTGACTTCGGTAGTTTCCCTCTTGAACAAAAATGTCATGGCTAATTGGCAGCCATCATGGCTGACATGAGTGACTCTATTTTGTGTTATATACTTTATGCTATTTTCACAGGACCAATGCCATTTTATTGGTCCTGCTCTCTACACCTTCTGTTTGAAAAACTTGCATCAGCCAATCACTAGGGATAAGGCTGCTAATGACAAACTCTTTTTGTTTTCCTTCTTTAAAGAATGTTGTTATTTATTTGTTTTGTCTTACAAGTTTTTTTATTACTTATTTTAATCTTATAGCTGTGATGGAGAACAGATGGGGTAGGCCTGGAGCACTGTGGGAGATCAGACAGGAAATGAGCAGACTGCATCTCAGTAGGTCTTGGCTCATTGTGGGGGCAGCTCTGGAATGGATTGCATGGGGGCATGTTCTTCATTTACTACTGAAGAGTTATCAGTTATAGAATTTGCAATAGGTATTTTCTTTCAGCAATGAAACATGTCAGCCCTTCATGGTTTTGTATAAAAACTCCACTATTGTTTGAATGTGTGTCCTCCTGGAGATAATGAGCTGCTTATTTCCTACTGTTTTCAAGATTTTTCTTTTCCTCAGGTTTTCAACAGTTTAATTATGGTGTATCTTGGAAAGGATTTCTTTTAGTTTATCTTTCTTAGCCTTAACTCAATGTCTTGGATTTATGAATTATGTCTTTCACCAAATTTGGAGCTTTATATTTATTTCTCTAAATACTCTCAGTCAGCCCCACATTCTTTTACCTAACATGGTAATATGAACTTTGGCCCTTTTGTTTCTATACCAGAAGTTCTTGAGGCTTTGTTTATTTTTTCCATTCTATTTACTCTCTGATATTTAAATTGGGTGAATCCTATTGTTGTGTCCTCAAGATAATTAAATATATGTTTTGTCACTTCTTCTATATTATTCAGCACATCCTATGAGTTTTATTCCTATATTGTATTTTTCAGTTCTAAAATTTTCATTTGCTTCCTTCAAAAAAAGTTCTACTTCTTTGTTGAGGTTTTTATTTTTCATTTGCTTCAAGAGAGTTTATAATGGATTGTTAAAACATTTTTAAAGCTATTCAAAATTTTAATATTTGATATTTCTAATACTTGATTCACCTTGATGTCTATAGTGTTGATTGTGTTTTCTTATTAAAATTATATTCTTGGTTCTTGGTTTGTGGTAATAGATAATTTTTTATTTATCTTGGACATGTCTATTATATTAGGAGACTCTGGAAATTATATGAATCTTTTATTTTAGCAGTGGTCACCTTTTTGAGTTTAACATGTAAGTGTTGGTCTACTCCTTGGTCTCTGGTTCCAAATGCAGTTTAATTTTCAGAGACTTTGTTGTTGCATTTTGCTCTGTTTGATTCATCTGGTACCACTGAAGCTTTCATTAATCCTTGTTGGTACTACATGAATGGGCATAAGGGGTTTCCACAGGCCTGGCACTGGGGTGTTTTACAGTGAGGGAGTGAGTATCACAGGACTACACCTTCTTCCACCATCCTACTTCTCTGATATTTCTGGGAAGTGGAGAAGAGTCTTATTCATAAGGAGAAAGAGGTTTCCTAAACCAGTCCACTTTCTCTAGCTGATTCTCTTTTGTTAGCTCCACCTGACCATTATATTTCAGTATCTCTTAGAGGAAAAGAGGAAGTCTCAGGTCCAAAAAGGGAGGCTGTCTCCTCTGATAGCTTACTTTTGGCAGGGGTCCTGAGTAATTCCCTCTGTTGGTGGTGCTGTCCAGCTCATCCGAAGTTGTCATAAGGACTCCCTTTTATTTGCAGGAGGAATGAGCTGCGTTCGTTGATAGAATCAGATCAGGATACACTGAGTCTGTGTGTCCTTTCTCTGTTGAAGGGCCAGGGGGATGAAAGATATCCTGTGATTGTATTATTCTTCTCATCTCGAATTAGATCAGTTCTTTTTACTACTTCACAGAGTTCTACTCTGGTTGTTTCTTGAGTAATTTTAGAGTTTCTAATTGTATTTGGCAGAGAGGGACAGGAAAAACAGGTTTACACTATCTTGTCTTTATGAAACAATTTATAAATTGAGGGAAAAAAGATAAACCTCACATTCAGTGTTTAAGTGCATATAATGTAGAGAAGTAGATAACAACAAGATCTTCTATTCTAGGAAAACTTTTTTATATGTTGTATATAATAAATCATTATTCCTGAGATACCTTTGTTAAGTTTTCTTATTGAAAGCCTTCTGTGGTTCAAAAATAATTTTGACTTGAAGATTTTCATGTATGATGATAATGGAGGCTCCAGCATTTAGACCTTACCTTTATACTTCTCCAGACTACATTTAAACTTATCGAGATGAAAAATGTCAAACACAGAGAGAATAAAAATCTATGTGGTTACTTTGCCCAAGTAATGTTGTCACCCTCATGCCAGGACTTAAGGAATTTCAGTGATATAGAAAAGCGATGAAATTGGAATCAAAGAATGATGAGCAACTTCTAGTCAAGAACAGCAATGGAATGGTTGTAGAGAAGGAAGACAAACCCATACCAACACCCACCCCTAATTTAGGGGTGAGAACAAGCCACAGGATAGGCAAACAGAACAAAGAAATGTGGTAAGGGGGTTCTAGATGCAGAGCTGCTGGTCACAAGTAGGGGTCAGAGTAATGCACCACAATTCTTTATGTACTAGAGTTTCACCAGGGCAAGTTGTGAAAAATAGCCCCACAACGGTGAGCACAGTAAGAAATACACCTGATGGCCACAATAAGAAAACCTGACTTCAGAATTAACTACATTGAGGAATATCTCTCTGGGTTGATGCAAACTACCTTAATTCAAAAGAAAGTTCCTACCCTGAAAACTCAGAAAATCCTTTTATCTAAAATAGTTACTCTGTAGAATCAAGAAAACAATTAGGCTATTTTTTGATTTGCATGCATTAATACAATAAAGCAGACACAAAAGTAGATTATATAGTTGTGAAGAAACAATAATATGAGATTTTTATTCTGTTCATGACGTATCTATTCTATTTCCACCAAGGGTGTCCAGCCTGTGGCCCATGAGCCACATGACGTCCAGGATGGCTATGAATTCAGCCCAACACAAAACTGTAAATTTACTTAAAACACTATGAGATTTTTTAATTTTTGTTAGCATTTGTGTATTTAATGTGTGGCTCAACACAACTCTTCTTCCAGTGTGGTCTAGAGATGTCAAAATGTTGGACATCCCTGGATTTTCCACCATTTGATCCAGAAGTTAAATTAGTGCAAGGAGAGAATAAGAGAACAGTTGTGGGAGGTTATAAGAAAGCGAGTAAACTTTTTTGTCAATATAATAAAAATTGTGTATATATTTAAAAACTTAAACAAAATGACAAATTTCCAGTGAAGGGTAGTTAAGAACCATATATATTTTTCCTTAGAAAAGTGGTTTTAGTGATTTGTTTAGTGATCCATTTGCTTTAGTTTAGCTGATTTAAAATGCTAACATCAAACAAATATTGTTAAAATCTATGTATTTATTTTATAAGACTTTCTGGAAGTTTTACACATACAGCTTTGGCAAGTGTATCTCCAAACATACCAACAAGAAATCATGCCAATCTCCAAAAACATGTCTAGGCAATCTTACAGTAGCAGTTTTGATGACTGGGAAGTAAGATTCTGTAGTCACAATGAGAGCATTGTGCTGTCAAACAGGATTAAAGCAAATGATGTAAAGGTAACTTTAGCAGAGATAACTATGTGCTTATATCTGGGAAGTATTCCAAAGGACAGGTCCTAAAAAAACCACATAGCACTGGCAATGGACCAGGTAGATAATGAGGCAAATTCTGTGATTCTATACTACTTACAATTTGGAGCAATTCAAGGGATAAAACATCAAAAATGAAATCATGGTGATAATTGAGCCATAATTATTAGCATTTTAAAGAGAACATTAAAATTAAACTCAATGTACTGGATCTGTTCTCTTTCAAAATGGGACACCCCCGTGGGGAGAAAGAACTCTGAGTAAAAAGTCATTCCAATTATAATGAAAACAAAGTTATACTGAAAATCTGGAGGTCAGGGAAGCAGTGGTAAGGTCATTTCACTTCAATATTTTAATATATATTAGAAGGTATGGCTATTCCTTGCATAGAAACTCACTCACAGAATTCAGAGAGACTGAGTCATATTCAGATTTCTCAAAATACATTTTGTATTTGTCTGCTCAGTCTGCCATAATAAAACACCAGAGCCAGGATGGCTTAAACCAAGGGTCCACAACCTCTGGCTACACAGCAGGAAGTGAGCAGCAGGTGAGTAAGCGAAACTTCATCTGTGTCTACAGCCGCTCCTCACCACTGGCATTACTGCCTGAACTCCAACTCCTGTCAGATCAGCAGCAGCTTTAGATTCTCACAGGAGCATGAACCCCACTGTAAACTGCCCATGCGATCTAGGCTGTGCTCCTTATGAGAATCTAATGCCTGATTATCAGAGATGGAGCTGAGACAGTGATGCTAGTGCTGGGGAGCAGCTGCAAATACAGATTATCGTTAGCAAAGATGTTTGCTGTACAGAGATCACAATAAACAATTGCTTGCAGACTCATATCAAAACTCTATCAGTGAGTAGCAAGTGACAATTAAGCTGCATATGCTGGCAGGCTTTGTAGTAGCAAGTAAGTGGATGTACTTGAACTGTACAGCTGCATCTGGTGGCAGGCTTTAAGTCAGAATCTAACATTTATTTTAGTGTATGTGTAACCTTCCGCTTATTTATTTACCATTTCCATCCATGCCTCTTTCCTGCACTACAAACTTGTCTGTCACATTTTTGGTAAGCCCGCAAACTAATCTTATACAAAAGGAGTAAAAAACAAATGTCACTGGAGAGCTTCTTTGAAAAGAGGGAAAGACCCAATGATGAGACAACAGAAGACTCGGACTGCCAACACAAAGAAAGTTGCATTTGCAAGAAAATATCAAGAGTCCTACTTAAATTATGGAATCATTGCAACAGGTGATTCACATTATGCAAGCCCACTTTGTATAGTACGTGGCAACTGGCTATTCAACAAAGCCATGAAAACTTGAAAACTGCTTTGCCATATAGAGTCCAAACAACCTGCATTAAAAAGCAAGCCTTTGGAGTTTTTCAAAAGAAAAAATGTGAGCATGAAAAACAGAAACAGTTATTTAAGGCCACCATTTCATCAACTGTGTCTGCACTGAGAGTATCACTCTTAGTGGCTAACTGCATTGCTAAAGTTAATAAGCCCTTTAATACTCGTGAAGAGTTGATCTTGCCTACTTCTAAGGACATTTGTTGTGAACATTTATGAGAGGATGCAGTTCAAAAGGTGGCATGTGTTCCTCTTTTGGCTAGCACCATAACTACATGAATTGATGAAATAGCAGAGGATACTGAGGCACAATTGTTAAGAGAGGATTAATGAGTCACCATGGTACACAAAACAGGTTGACAAGTCTACTGATGTTGACAACAGGCAACAATGTTCATTTTTGTGTGATATAATTTAGAGGAGGATGTGCATGAAGGTATGTTATATGCACTTTCGTTGCCAACCAACACCACAGCTGTAGAACTATTTGAGTGTTTGAATGATTATGTATCAAGAAAACCCATTGGGTCATTTTGTGTCAGCATATGCTCAGAAGGAACAGCTGTTATAACTGGATGGCTTTCTGGTTTTACTACTTGTGTCAAAGAAGTCACTTCTGAATGTGAGTTTATGCACCGTGTCATCCATAGAGAAATGTTGGATAGGTGAAAAATATCACCTGAACTTAAAAACATTATACAGGATGTGATGAAAATTATCAATCATATCCCATGTAGCAATATTTTTGCTGCAGTATCTTCTAGGGCAAGGGAAACAAATGAAACAAAGTAAAGAAATGGGACTACATCGCCCTGGCTGGCATAGCTCAGTGGATTGAGCGTGGGCTGCAAACCAAAGCATTGCACATTCAATTCCCAGTCAGGGTACATGCCTGGGTTGCAGGCCATGGCACCCAGCAACTGCACATTAATATTTCTCTCTCTCTCTCTCTCTTTCTCCCTCCCTTCCATCTCTAAAAATAAAAATAAATAAAATCTTTTTTAAAAAAAGAAAGAAATGGGACTACATCAAACTAAAAAGCTTCTGCACAGCTAAAGAAACCATCACCAAAATGAAAAGGGAACCAACAGTATGAGAGAACATATTTGCCAATGCACTGGACAAGGGTATGACCTCCAAAATATACAAAGAACTCATAGCATCAACAACAGGAAGACAAATAATCCAATTAAAAAATGGGCAATGGACTTGATCAGACACTTTCCCAAGGAGGACACAGAGAGGGCCCAGAGACATATGAAAGGATGTTCAGCATCACTAGCTATCAGAGAGATGAAAATTAAAACCACAATGAGATACTACTTCACAATGATCAGAATTGCCATCTGTAGGGTAAGTGGAGTCAGTATGGCTTCCTAACCCAGATGTCTGGGTAACCAAGGGAAGCAATGTTCCCATAACCTCATAGGGGCCTGATAACTAGTGTTCTCATAACCTTGAGACTGGGTCCAATAAACTGATCCCATAACATGAAGCGGGCTCACATGTGCAGAATTATGTTGTGTTATATAATGTTCTGGCAGTTTTCTGGCTTTGTTTCCCTCTAGTACCTAAACATGTAGGGACTCTCTGCTGGGGGAAGTTATGAGAGACATGCAAGGGTACATGTGCCACAATGGGTGACATGCTGGGAGGAGCCAGGGCCATGACATGTGCCATATAGAGACATGCAGATAGACACACAGCTTTCAGTGTGTGTGGCTCACCCACCCATAAATAAAGGCATGCCAGACATCCCAACTGTTCCATGAATATTATTGTGTCTGCATGAATATCATGGACCTCTCTGACCTTGAACAGTTGCAACACACCATCATAAATAAATCAACAAACAATAAGTGGGGGTGAGGTTATAGAGGAAAAAGAACCCTAGTGCACTGTTGGGAAGGCAGACTGGTGCAGCCATTGTGGAAAACAGTATGGAATTTCCTCAAAACACTAAAAATGGAAATACCTTTGACCAGCAATTCCATAGCTGGGATTATACCCTAAGAATCCTGAAACACCAATTTGAAAGAAGCTATGCACCCCAATGTTCATGGCAACACAATTTCCAATAGCCAAGTGTTAGAAGCAACCTAAGTGCCCACCAGTAAATTAGTTGATAAAAAAAACTGTGGCACATTTACACAATGGAATACTATGCAGCAGAAAGAAAGAAAGGGGTTCCTACCCTTTGCAACAGTGTGGATGGATCTGGAGAGCATTATGCTAAGTGAAATAAGCCAGGTGGTGAAAGACAAATACCATATGATCTTATCTATAAGTGGAACCTAATGAACAAAACAAATAAGCAAGCAAAATAACCAGAGACATTGAAATAAAGAACAAACTGACAGTAACCAGACAGGAGTGGGGAGAGGATAATGGGGAAAAGAAGAGTAAGGGATGTGAAGGAAAGTGTATAAAAAGCACATGGGCAAAACCAACAGGGGAGTAGGAATGAGGGTGGGAGATGCAGATGTGGGGATGTGAGGATGTGGAGAAAGGGAACCCTAGTAGATTATTGGTAGGAATGCAGACTGGTACAGCCACTGTGGAAAACAGTATGGAATTTCCTTAGAAAAAGTAAAAAAACAGTACTGTCTTTTGACTCATTAGTTGAAGAAACCCAAATCACCAATTCAAAAGAACTCATGCACCCTACATTCATAGTGGCACTATTTACATTAGCCAAGTGCTGGAAACAGCCTAAGTGACCATCAGTAAATGAGTGGATCAAAAAACTGTGGTGCATTTATACAATGTAATACTATGCAACAGAAGGAAAGAAGGAACTCCTATTACCTTTTACAACAGCATGCATAGAACTGGAGAATATTACGCTAAGTGAAATAAGCCAGTTGATGAAAGACAAATACCATATGATCTCAACTATATGAGGAATCTAATGAACAAAATAAATTAACAAACAAAATAGAACCGTACTCATGGAAACATGAAACAGACTGAAAGTGACCATAATGGAGGGACAGGGCTATAATTATGGAAAGAGGGAAAGGTCCTAGACAAAGAACATGTATGAATGACACATGGATATGGACAAAAATGAAATGGAACTGACTGTGTGAGATGGCGGTGGGATGGGCAGAGGGGGCAAAGGGGGAAAAATTGTGATAACTATAATAGAATAACAATAAAAATTATTTAATAAAAATAATAAAACACATTAAAGTACATGCCCTTAACTCATGTCTGTCCGCACAGCTCTGTAAGGAGATGAACACAGAGCACACATGTCTTCTCCTACACACAGAAGTGAGATGGCTTTCTAAAGGTAGATCTCTGGCCAGAGTGTTTGAGTTACTAGAGCTACTCCAGAGATTTCCTTTAGAAAAACAGTCACCACTGGCAGCACATTTCAGTGAGACAACATGGGTTGCAAAACTTGCTTACTTGTGTGACATAATCAACCTGTTCAACAAACTCAGTCTGTTAGTTCAGGGGAGAATGAAAACTGTGTTCAAGTTGGCAGATAAAGTGGCTGCATTCAAAGTCAAACTGAAATTATGGGGCAACGAGTGATCATTGGAATTTTTGACATGTTTCATACATTAGCAGAGATTTTGAAAGCAATTGGGTCAGGGCCTTCTTTCTTCTGGCTGGTATATGATCACCTGTCTCAGCTTTCAAAAGAGTTTGAGCATTACTTCCCAACCACAAAAGAGCCCTGAACTGGGAAGGAATGGAACTGTGATCCATTTGTGAAAAGCCAGGTAAATTGACTTTGTCTCTGCTAGAAGAAGATCAACTACTTTGAGATCACAAATGACAATGTCCTTAAAGTATGTTTGAGACAGCTTCAAATCTCCATAATTTCTGGATTAAAGTCAAGGTGGAATATCCTGAGATTGCCACAAAAGCACTGAAAAGCCTGCTTCCATGTCCAACATCTTATCTTTGTGAAGCAGGGTTTTCTGCAGTGACAACAATCAAAATGAGGTGACACAGTAGACTGGAAGTAGGCAACACACTTCTGTTGTCACTGTCTCCCATCACCCCCAGATGGGCCCGTCCAGTTGTGGGAAAACAAGCTCAGGGCTCCCACTGATTCTGCATTATGGTGACTTGTATAACTATTTCATTATATATTACAATGTAAAAATAATAGAAATAAAGTGCACAATAAATATAATATATAAATATAATAAATATAATATAAGTATATCCTGAAACCATCCTCCCACCCATGGGTAGAAAAAATGACTTCCACAATACAGGCCCTTGGTGCCAAAAATGTTGGAGACCACTGGTTTAAACAACAAACAGTACTTATTTCTCACATTTCTGGAGGCTGAAAGTCCAAGATTAAGGTCTTTTCACCAAGAATTACGTTTCTGGTGAGAGCTTTCTTCCTGGCTTGTTGGGGTCATCTTCTCACTGTGTCCTCCAGAGAGAGAGAAAGGGGTTGGGGGTGGTGGTTTAATAAAGTCACAAACCCTATCAAATTAGGAGCTCACTCTTATAATTGTACTATACTTTAATTACCTGATACTGGGTGTTAGATCTTCAGTATACAAATTTTAGGGGACAGAATTCAACCATGGCACATTTGAATGGTTCATTTGTGTCAAAGGTCATACTTAGTAGGGCCTACAGAACCTGCATGCATGGGTTATATCTGTAGGCCCTAGTCTGTATCTCTGATATTTCTGTACACTCTATTTAAGCATCCTGACCTTGTTAAAATGCTAAATATATTTTCCTCTTGAGCCCTTTATAGACAGTACTTTCTTTGCCTGCTTTACACTAGTTTCTATGCTTTGCTGATACACTTCAATAAGATATCTACTCAAGTGTAGCCTCATTATTTCTTTTTCTAGTTATTTATTTTTATTTTCATCAATAGAGTAAGTTCAATGAGGAGACACACTGTTTTGCCCATTCTTTATTGTATAGTGAGTGATAACTACATTTTTATTGAATCAGTAAATGAATCTTGAATTAAGTCAAGAATATACAATTTTAGGGACCAACTCTATTTTACTTACATGTTAAGGAAGACCTAAATGTCTTTCCTTTTTCTCATTTATTTATGGGTAAAAGTCTCATGAATCTAACAGCAAGCTCATGTGGGAGGGTTGTCCACTGTATCTCTATGGCCCTTCCAGTCTAGTATACATTCATAAATACACACATGTAACTATTTTTTTAGATATCCAGTATACTCAATAACTTGAAAGAGCATGCATTTATTCACATCTCCACTTAGGGGCATGGTTTCCCAACAGCATTGTGAGACACCATTATAAAGCAGGCTCTCAAATGGGGCATTAACAAACACAGTCTTACCTTAGGAAATGTAAAATTCATGTTATTGAACAGTTTAAAAAGAACACAATGGTCTTTTTTGTAGAGAAGTACAATTTGTGGCATATTAAGTAAAAAATGATTAATTAAAAATCAGATAGTAAAACTGAATCCACTGATAATCTATGCCAATGCCTTTGGATGGTATTGATAATCTTGGTGACAGCAAGGAGCAGAAAGAACAAGCAAGGTAGCAGGTTGACATGTTTATAGAAAGCCATGGTAATATGCACTAACTATGCACTAGAAGAATAGCTCTATCTTCTCTCAGTTTTAGTATTTCCTTCGTACTACAGTGGCCAGAAGGTAGAACTTGAGGTCATATAAATAATTGACACTATTCTACTTATCAGTATAAAGTAAATGGTCTTAATAATTAAACTCATCATTCTTTCCTTTATTTGTGATCCAGAGCTCAATCTCCTGTCATTTCTTGCTTATGCATCCCTTCAAAAAACACTTATCACAATTCCCTAAGACTTCCTTAAAGGTGAAATGTGGACAATCAACCCAAACATGCTATTTGCTTCAGCTGAGCGTGACATTTCTTATTACAGTATATTTGGCATGGGGAGGCTATTATACAAACATCCACATGGAGCATCATTTCCCACTTTAGCCAAGTTTGAATCTCATTTGAGCATAATTGAGTCATCCTATTTATCTCACATCTGTCAACTATATAAATTCATTTTTTACAAGCCGAGGTAATTGTGACATAGCATTTAAAATAATCAAAGTGTTTTGTCCATATAATCACCATGTAAAATGTTGCTAACTTTTTAACAAATAACATTAACTTTTTAACTTATGGGATGACATAGGTTTCACTAAAATTACCATCAATTTTTATACAATACATTTTGTTATTAATTTTATAAAGACCTTGCAGAATGCATGAGAGGCAAAGAGAACAGACTTGGGGAGACAGGATCCTAAAATGTCCAAGAGGGTTATAAAAGAAAAGAACAGTCACCACTTTGGTGATCTCAATGTTGGCTCCCAGCATATTTGTAAGAAGTTCTTTTTGTTCTCAGAAGTATACCAGTTTGAATGTTAAATTATACTATCACTGTTGTAATGAGACATCAAGCTATTGAACTATTCATTTCCTTGTTCAATTGCACAAGTTAAGGGGCCTAAATGTCATTGAGGGATCTAGTTGTGAGATTACTCATTATATCTAACTGACTTGTCATTAAAAATAAGTGTGAATATAACTTATGAATCCTTTCCCATTCTTTGGGGAAAATAGAGTACAGAAACTCTTGGGAATTAAAGCTGAAATTGTACCTGAGGATCACTGGGGAGAAATTTATGCCCAAGTACATTTCTTAGAGTGTGAGTGATAAAATATGTGAACAGGGAATGGTTTAAAATCATTACAAACAAAGTAGAAAATTTAATGCAGGGGATTGCATGAAGCCTGAAAATACCCCAGAAAATTGAATAAATAAAAAGAGGCTTATAAATAGCTTCTCTAGTGATTAAAAACAACTGATCTAAAGAGATTGCTTTTTTATCTATATGCACATGAAATACTTTCTATTGATAAAGTGATCCCCAGTGTTAGAATAAACCAAAGAACTATTTTTGCAATGCTACCACACATATACAACGAGAGAGAAGGAAAGCTAGTGGGCTGCTGCTCCCTCTCCCACTTTCATTTCAGAATAAGAACTGCTTCTTCATATCTAGCCAGGAGACTTCTATTATGATTTTTAGTTTCACTGTTGTTGCCATCATTCCAAGGAATGAACATTTTAGTTCTGCATATCTTTGAGAAAGAAATGCCCATGTGCCTTGCCTGTGTTCACTAAGAACAATCCTCTAGGCAGGGGTGAGATAATAGTGAATCAAATTAGTCTGACAAGAGGAAAATATGAGTATGTACTATGAAAAGGATAATTACTTCTCTTTCTCTCTTTCTAATATTTAATCATTTAGAATTATTATCTTTTGTGTAAAATTTAAGGTTTTTCCTCCATGGAAAGGGATTGTTCTACCGATAAAATACAAAATAATGGCTAGAATTAGAGCTCTTTTAATGTTTTAAATATGCTGGTTTCACTTCAACAAATTATAGGTGAGTCATTCTTCTAACAATTTATTTGAAATGCTTTGTGAAATTGCCTTGATATGAGAAAAAAACTTGTGTACTCATATATACAATATTTATTTTTACTGATGTATGAAAAATACAGATACATGAATTATGGCAGCTTATTGTGTAAAAGATGTTTTTTATTCCCAAAACATGCAAGTTTATTTTGGGGAGGTGGAGAGGGCACTATGAAACTGATATATTATAATGGGAGCAAAAAGTTTTGACCTATCAGGGCTGAAGTAAATAAGAGGAAGGAAGAAACAGAGAGAGACAGAGAGATAGAAAGGGCAAACAAATTAAGCATTTCATTCAAGGATTTGGAAAAGTAATAATATAAGTGTAAGAAAAGAGGAAGGATACAATTAATAAAGAAATAAACAAATATGAATAAATTTGAGTAAAGCGAAGATGGCAGCAAGACAGGTGGAAGCAGAGTCCACTTCATCCTGCACATTTGTGAAACACCTAGTCAATCTTCTGAGGAATAGAGTGAACAGCCAACAGTACCCCAACACATATGAAGATTGGAGCCCCCAAATTGTAGAGGCCATTGAAAAATCAGACAGTAAGGAAAGTACTTCAGGACAATAAGGTCCCTGGGTACAGAGTGGGGACTAGGGTAGCTGCAACCCAAGTCTTGCACCTACTGGGTCTACCATACAGTTCTTGGGAGAGAGCTGGGTCAATGGCTCCCTCCCTTGCCAAACAAGATTTGAGCAGCACTAGGAAAGATCTGTTTGCTTGATCTCTCGCAGGGAGGGGAATAAGGATGAAGTGGCAAACACATAGGGGCTGTGTGTACCTATGGAGACTGTGGAAGCTGGTTGCAGCAGCCCACCAGCCTCCTGCACCCCTACTCCTGCACTCCTACCCAACGCCCTGGGGAGAGTGGACATTTGAACCTTAGGGATGGCGGCTACCTGTGCCACCACACCTGAGAGCCTGGGATGGAGCATGCCTGACCCTGCCGCCCAGAGGCACTGTGCACCCAACCCCTAAGCCCCTAGGGAAGCAGGAAAGGAGGTGTATACCTGCATCTGCAGTTGCAGCCATGGTGGTACTCCTACCTTGCCGGGCCAACTGGATCTCTAAGAGGAAGGCAGAGATACCACCTTCGGTGGAGAACTGCAGAGCTCAGGGAGTCAGCAATCCCTAGAAAGACTTAACTCAGTGGGGAGGTTGAACTAGCCTCAAGGGAAAATGAGATTCCCTAGCATTTAGAACAGCAAAGAGTGAGAAGGTGGTGTGTGAATTGCTCCTAACTTGAGCACCTCAAGGACAGTACAACTGATGGACTGAAGGCCTAGGATGAGTGCAGAAAGGCACTAGGGGCCTGGCAGTGAAATGAGGAAATGGGCTGGAGACTGAATGAGTGCCACTCAGGAAAGGAGAAAATTAAAACAAATTCCCACTCAGCCTGCTGCAGCCAGAAAGACCAGCAGAACTGGATTCGCCTGTTTGAAGTCAGAAGGAGGTATTTTTCTTTGTAAGTAATTTTTTTCTTTTATTTTCTTCTTCCTTTCTTCTTTCTTTTTAAAATTCCTTCTCCCCTTCTTTTTTTCCTTTCCATTTATATCTCTTCTTCCTTCCTTCTTTTTTTAACTTTTTTTTAAATTCCCACAAGTGCGACAATAAAACCTGGAACTGTGAAAAGACCAGAGTTGGACCCAAAGAGGGGTCATCCCTACAGCTGAGACAGTGAGACAAATTTCACTTTGCTACTCCAGAGAACTTGAAGATTATTGTATATTTGTATCATTATTTTTTTATTAGTCTTACATCTTTCATTTCATTAGTATTTTTGTATTTCTCTTCTTTCTGTTTAATCTTCTTAGCCTGGCTGCTTAAATTGCATTTTTTGACTGGTTTCCCTTGTTCTCTTTTTCATAGTGTATTTTTAATTTACTGTCTTTCACTTCACTTGTGTTCCATTAGCACACTACTCGAGGTCCTATATTTCCTATTCTGAATATCCATATTACATAGATTATGCCATATGATTGTTGCTCCATTATTATTGTAAATAATTTCTGTTACATAAACTGTAAATACTACACAGCACTCCCGCCAAGTCTTAGCCCACTCCACTGTTTCCTGAACTTTATTACTCTAATGGCTACCTCTATTCTTTCACACACTACACCTATTTTCTATCCTGTATTCTCACTTTACCTCATAATCTGACCTCCCACAAGCTCACTGCTTTCTAGATCCAACTCACAATCCGTCCCCCATCTAACAAGAGTCTTATCTTCTTTCTACCCTTTTCAAAAAGTGGATAGTTGGGTCAAATATCATGGTTAACACTATATATATCCAAAGGATCTCCTATCTCTTCTCTATGGTTTGGTACTTTAAATATCATAGAATATATTCTTGCTGTCTTAAACCATTTTGCCTAACCCGTCCAACTGATCACAAAAAAAGAGTAGGTAGAAGCTGTGAACACCAGTATACCTGCTGGAAGAGGTAACCCACCAACAAAGGAACCACTGACAGATAACAACAAAAGAAGGTGAATAAGGGAGTGGAAGTCACCCTAACTCAACTCAGGACCTATCTGGAAACACAACTAAATGGTGGAGAAATTACTCGGAGCAAACAACTGAACAAGAGCAAGAGAGAATCCTCAAAACCTTGTACACATGGAAGAACCAGCTTCAACATAACCTGCCCACACCTGTACAACATAATATAAGAGGTGGTGGACAGAGTGACCCTCAGTTAACCAGCTGGAGGGAAGGACCCACCAAAGAAACACCCAACAATCAAAACCCAAAGACATACAGAGAGCTAACATAAATGACAGCCCAAGACCAGAGAGCTCAAGAGACCAAGGAGACTGCACCACTAAATCTCACAGGTATTCTACCATAGAAG
This sequence comes from Phyllostomus hastatus, assembly GCF_019186645.2. Lineage (NCBI taxonomy): Eukaryota > Metazoa > Chordata > Mammalia > Chiroptera > Phyllostomidae > Phyllostomus > Phyllostomus hastatus. The sequence goes on along the minus strand of NW_025334038.1, from coordinate 6,387,276 downwards.
TTCACACCAGAAACCCAGGGAGTCAGAACAGATCAATTTAAGAAGCAAAGGCAAACAAGAAGAGTCTCAAAAACAATGGAAAGACAAAGAAACAACACCCCAATGAAAGAAAAAGAGGAAGCCTTAGAAAAAATGCTAAATGAAATAGAGGCAAGAAACTAGAGGATATTGAGTTCAAAATAATGGTTATCAGGAAGCTCAATGAGCTCACAGAGAATGACCAAAAACTACAAGGAAACTACAATGAACTCACTGCAAACTATATCAACATTAAAAAAGAAATAGAAACTATCAAGGGCCAAGAGGGAATGAAAAATACAATTTTGGAACTGAGGAACACAGTGAAGAAATCAAACACAGACTCGATGAAGCAGAGCATTGGATCAGCAAGCTGGAGAACAAAGTAGGAAAAATCACCCAGAATGAACAAGAAAAGGAAAAGATACTCAGAAGGAATGAAAAGGGGTTAAGGGGAATGCAGGACAACATGAAATGTAATAATATCCATATAAGGATACTAGAAGGAGAAGAAGAGCAAGGGATAGAAAACCTATTTGAAAACGTAATGAAGGAAAACTTCCCTAATTTGATGAGAGAAAAAGTCGCACGAATCCAGGAAACACAGAGAGTTCAAATCAAGAGGAACCCAAAGGGGCCCACTTCAGGACATATCATAATTAAGATGGCAAAATTCCAAGATAAAGAAAGACTCTTAAAGGCAGCAAGGTAAAAACAGGAAGTAATATACAAGAAAGCCCCAATATGACTAGCATCTGACTTCACAATGAAAACTCTCCAAGCCAGAAGAGAATGCAAGAAATATTCCAAGCAATGAGAACCTGAGGCCTGCAGCCAAGACTACTTTATCCAGCAAGGCTCTCAATCAAAATGGAAGGCCAAATAAGGATCTTCCTGGACAAAAGAATCCTCAAAGAATATACCTCCTCCAAACCAGCTCTGCAACAAATGCTAAAGGGTTTGCTTTAAGAACAGGAAGAAAAACAGTGAAAGAGAGAGTAACACAGGTACAAAAAAATGACGATGAATAAGTACCTATCAATAATACCTTAAACATAATGGGTTAAATGCCCCAATCAAAAGACACAGAATAGCTAAGTAGTTAAGAAAATATGACCCACATATATGCTGCCTACAAGAGACGTGCATCAGAACAAAAGACCTAAACAGACTGAAAGTCAAGTGCTAGAAACAAATATTCCAAGCAAGTGGATAGGGAAAAAAAGCCAGGGTAGCAATACTCATATCAGACAAAATAGACTTCAAAAATGAGTCATAAAAAGAGACCCGGAAGGTCACTTCCTAATACTCAAGGGAAGAATCCATCAAGAAGGCATAAACATTGTAAATATATATGCACCTAACATAGGAGTACCCAAACACATAAAGAAAATCTTAGAAGACTTCAAAAAAGATATTGACAGCAACACTATTATAGTAGGGGATTTTAACACCCCACTATCAAAAATAGATAGATCTTCCATACAAAATATCAACAAAGATATCATGGCATTGAACAATGGCCTAGATGAAATGGACTCAATTGTTACATATAGAGCCCTTCGTCCCAAAGAAGCAAAATTCACATTCTTTTCAAATGCACATGGAATATTTTCAAAGATAAACCACATAATAGGACACAAAACAAGCCTCAACAAATTCAAGAAAATTGAAATCATATATAGCTTTTTCTCTGATCACAAGGGACTGAAACAAGAAACAAACTTCAAGGAATAACTTCAAAACACTCAAAGTCATGGAGATTGAATAGCATGCTGTTCAACAATGACTGGGTCAAGACTGAGATTAGTGAAGAAATCAAAAAGTTTCTGGAAACAAACAAAAATGAACTCACAACAACCCAAAACTTTTGGAACACAGTGAAGGCAGTCCTGAAAGAGAATTTCACAGCAATACAGGAATGGCTAAAAAAAGATAGAAACATTTCAAATAAACAACCTAATCCTGAATCTACTAGAACTGGAAGAACAACAACAAAGACAGCCCAGAACAAGTAGAAAGAAGGAAATAACCAAGATCAGAGCAGAATTAAATGACATACAGACTAAAAGCACAATTCTAAGGATCAATAAATCCCTGAGCTGTTTTTTTGAAAAAAAGAAACAAAATTGACAAGCCTTTAAGCAGACTCATCAACAAAAAAGAGAGAGGTCCCAAATAAACACAATCAGAAATGAAAAAGGAGACATCACAACTGATACCACAGAAATACAAAGGGTTGTAAGAAATTACTACAAAGAACTGTATGCCAAGAAATTTCTAAACCTAGGTGAAATGGACAAATTTCTAGAAAAATGTAATCTTCCAAAACTCAATGCAGGAGAAGCAGAAATCCTGAACAGACCAATAATAGCAGCTGAAATTGAAACAGTAATCAAAAAGCTTCCCACATACAAAAGTCCTGGAGCAGATGGTTTCACAGGAGAATTTTACAAAACATTTAAGGGAGAAATAACCCCCATACTCCAGAGATTATTCCAAAGAATCCAAGAAGATGAAAGACTCCCAAACTCTTTTTATGAAGCCAGCATCATCCTAATCCTGAAATCAGGTAAAGACATAACAAAGAAAGAAAACTTCAGGCCAATATTGCTGATGAATGTAGACGCTAAAATCTTCAACAAAACATTGGCAAACTGCATCCAGCAATACGTTAAAAAGGTCATACACCACAACCAGGTGGGATTCATCTCAGGAATGCAAGGATGGTACGATATTCACAAACCAATAAACATAATACACCACATACACAAAATGAAAGACAAAAATCACATGATCATATCAAAGGATACAGAAAAATCATTTGATAAGGTACAGGACCCATTTATGATAAAAACACTCAGCAAAGTGGGAGTAGAGGGAACATACCTCACCATGATAAAGGCCATATATAAGAAACATACAGTCAATCTCATACTCAATGGCAAAAACTTAGAGCTTTCCCACTAATATCAGGAACAAGACAAGGATGCCCACTTTCACCACCCTTATTCAACATAGTACTGGAAGTCCTAACCATAGCAATCAGACAAGAAAAGGAAATAAAAGGCATTCAAATTGGAAAAGAGGAAGCAAAACTCTCATTGTTTGCAGATGATGTGACAGTATACATAGAAAATCCTATAGATGCCACCAAAAAACTACTCAACCTGGTAAGTTAATTTGGCAAAACAGCGGGATACAAAGTCAATATTCAGAAATCAGCCCTGGCTGGTGTAGCTCTGTGGATTGAGTGCAGGCTTCAAACCAAAGTGTCACAGGTTCAATTCCCAGTCAGGGCACATGCCTGGGTTGCAGGCCATGACCTCCAGCAACTGCACATTGATGTTTCTCTCTTTGTTCTCTATCTCTCTCCCTTCTCTCTCTAAAAATAAATAAATAAAATCTTAAAAAAAAGGAAAATTAAAAAAAAGAAATCAAAGACATTTTTGTACACCAAAAATAAAATATCAGAAACAGAAATCAGGAAAAAATCTTATTTGATATAGCAACAAGAAAAATAAAATACCTAGGAATAAATCTAACCAAGGAGGTAAAAAAACCTGTACTCAGAAAACTACACAATGCTGAAGAAAGAAATCAAGGAAGACATAAACAAATGGAAACATACCATGTTCATGAATTGGAAGATTTAACATCATCAACATGTCTATACTACCCAAAGCAATTTACAGATTCAGTACAATACCTATTAAAGTACCAACGGCATATGTCACAGACATAGAACAAATACTTCAAAAATTTATATGGAACCATAAACAATCCTGAATAGATGCTGCAATTTTGAGAAAGAAGAATAAAGTAGGAAGGATCACGAGACCTGATACCAAACTATATTACAAGGTCACTGTAATCAAAACTGCCTGGTATTGGCATAAAAACAGACATATGGACCAAGAGAAGAAAACAGAGAGCCCAGAAATAAACCCAAGTCTCTATGGTTCAATTAATATTTGACAACAGGGGAAGAACCATAAAATGGAGTAAAAATAGCCTCTTCAACAAATGGTGTTGGAAGATCTGGACAACTACATGCAAAAAAAATGAAACTTGATCACCAACTTACACCATATACAACAATAAATTCAAGGTGGATAAAAGACTTAAATATAAGTCATAACACCATAAAAGTCATAGAGGCAAACATTGGCAGGAAAATCTTAGATGTTCCATGCAGCAACAACTTCATGGATATGTCCCCTATAGCAAGGGATATAAAGGAAAGAATAAACAAATGGAACCTTATCAAATTAAAAAACTTCTGCCTGGCTAAAGAACACAGATTAAAATGAAAAGAAAACCAACTATATGGGAAAACATATTTGCCAATGATACCTCAAACTATGGCTTGATCTTCAAAATATAACAACTCACACGACTCCATTCCAGGAAGACAAACAACCTAATTAAAACATGGGCAAAGGACCTGAACAGACACTTGTCCAAGGAGGACATACAGAGGGCCCAGAGACATATGAAAAGATGCTCAGCATCACTAGCCATCAGATAGATGCAAATTAAAACACACTGAGATACCAGCTCACACCTGTCAGAATGGCCATCTTAAACAAAGCAACAAACAAGTGTTGGAGAGGAGGTGGAGAAAAGGGAACCCTGGTGCACTATTGGTGGGAATGCAGACTGGTGCAACCACTGTGGAAAACAGTATGGAATTTCCTCAGAAAACTAAAAATGGAACTGCCTTTTGACCCAGCAATTCCACTCCTGGGATTATACCCTAAGAGCACTGAAACAGCAATCCAAAATAACCTATGCTCCCCAATGTTCATAGCAGCACAATTTACAATTGCCAAGTGCTGGAAAAAACCTATGATATTTTTTGGACTATAAAACGCACTCCCTGCCCCCTCTAAATTTGGGAGGAATAATGGTTGTTAATGCTGCTGTTGAGTTCTGTTTACATTTACATTGGAGAAATATTATTTTATTTACGTTATTAAATATTTCACTACATTTTTTGCTTCAAATATTTTTCCCTATTTTCCTCCTCTAAAACCTAGGTGTGTCTTATGGTCCAAAAAATACGGGTGAGAGTCCATCAGTAAATGAGTGGATCAAAAAACTATGGTACATTTACACAATGAAATTTTACATAGCAGAGAGAAAGAAGGAGCTCCTACCCTTTGCAACAGCATGGATGGGACTAGAGAGCATTATGCTAAGTGAAATAAGCCAGGTGATGAGGGACAACTACCATATAATATCATCTTTAACTGGAATATAATCAACAGAAGAAAAAAACAAACAAAATATAACAAGAGACATTGAAATTAAGAACAATCTAACAATAGCCAGAGTGGAAAGGGGAGGGGACAGTGAGGAGAAGGGTTTTCAGGAACTACTATAAAGGACATATGGACACAACCATGGGGGAGGGTGGAAGCAAGGGAGGGAAGTAGGTTTGACTGGGGTGAGGGGGAATAGTGGGAGGAAAATGTAGACAACTGTAATTGAACAACAATAAAGTAACTTAAAAAAGAAATGAAAACACATCTGAAACAAATATAGTAATAATATGTAATCTAAATGTGATTTATTTCAAAAACAATAAAATGTAATCTAATTGTTACAGGGTGCAGCCAAGAGGGGGGACCCCAAATGGGCATTTGAAATGGGGTCCAGAACTTAAGGTGTCCAGGAGATTTTAAGATGTCTCCATCCCCCCACCCAGGGTGTGGGTTGGGGGAAGGGACAAATGGAGCAGGGCCATTGAGATCTGTTTTGCATAGCAACAGCCTTGCAGCTACCCTCTGGCATGGTCATTTAACATATCTATAGCCTTTGGCTGGTCGCTTAGATATGTTAAATAGCTGTGATCATCTCTGAGCCAGGGGAATGGAAGTAACTTCCCCACCAACACGTGACTGGGGGCAGATCCCCCAAGCTACAGCGCCTGCGTGAGAGCTCGGAGAAGATTGGCTCCAGGACATGGGCCACACCTGCCCAGACTCAAGATGGCAGCCCAGTAAAGCTGGAAGGATATGAATTCTGGCAAGTGAAGCCGAGTGTGGGAGGAGTCGGAAATGAGGCTGCAGAGGAAGATTGGCCGCGGGGATTTAAAACCCAGACTTGGCGGCCATTAGGGGAGTGAACCATGAGCAGCCCTGAGAGAGAGAGCCACGCAGCTTTGGCAGAGTGGGGACTCTCCCCTTCCCGCAGCCCTGAGAGGGAGAACCACGAGGCCTGGACAGAGTGGGGACCCCCACAGCTTTAGAAGGGGAACCACCACCTGGTTTTAGCAGAGACCCTGGCAACTCAGCCGAGGGTGCCGGGAACCCAGGGAGGTCTCCCAATGGAGATGGAGGACTAAGAACCAGAGGACTGTCTGAGCCATGGACTTGTATTTCCTTTCCTGAGATACGGTACTCTGGACTGGGCAAAGGGGGAAGGAAGGAAGGACTGTGTGTGTTTGTGGGTGTTTTGGGGGACTTTGGGATTTTTGATAAAGACATTAGGTCACTACTTTAAGTTTGTATAGCATTAAATAAACATTTCCTTTCCTTTTCACGAATCTCTGGCACTGAGAGACGTCTTTCCTCTGGCGGCGGACATAACGGACCCGGGGCCTTCTTTCAATAATAGTATATTGTCTCAGGCCCCCCTTGTTGTGTTCTGTAACATAATCAGGAAAGATAAGGGATGAAGCAGACACAAAAGATCAGAGGGTGTATGGTAAAGAACTTACAGTACAGAGAAAATTAAAGAAATTAAACAATTCATCACTTCCTTCTAATCAATAGAAAGCTGAAAACAGTAAATTATTTTCTGAGAAAATGCAAACTGCTCAAATCAATACATAAAGTCACAGAAAACATAAACAGTCTAATTGCATGAGAGAAACTGAGCATATTCAAAAACAAGCCAGCTTCCTCCTCACCATTCTGCAAAGACCAAAAACCACAAGTTATTAGAGGTGAATTTTATCAATATTTCAAGGAATTGATCATGCTGGTGCTATTTAAACTTGTCTGGAGCACTGGGAGCAGAGGAAAAGTTCAAAACTATTTTTAAAAATCAAACACATCCATGATATCAAACCCAAACACATCAGTATGAAGAAAGAAAACTCATTTAAAAATATTGATTTGAGTTTCAAATAAAACAGACGCTAGCAAAAACTAAACTAGAAAATACTATAGAAACCTGGAGTTTTTTCCAAAATAAAGACTGACAATATTAAGAAATATATGTATATAATATAGTATAAAACAAATACTAGTATAAAAGCAAGCAGCATAATAAAAAAGGTATAAAACGTATATAACACACTATGCAATTAGTATAAAAATAAATAACTAAATACTTTATACTAAGTATTTAGTTAGTATAAAACATAACTACTATAAAACTATGCAAAATTTAAATTGATGGCCATAAAACTTGTGATAAAATTTTAAATATATTTTTATTAAAATCACTTAATTTTCAGTGTAGTGTTTAATAGTTGAGCACAGAAAAATGTATCATTACATTCAGGATCATAAAATATATGTATCATTACTATTACTATTATTTAACATTATCCAAGAAATATTAGTAAGTAGAAATACAGAAGGTATATATGCATAAAACATCTTTGTTAAAGAAGAAGCAAAATATCACATGGCTGATTACTTCAAGTATTTATGTTTAAAATCCACTAGACTTCTAAATAAATTCGTTAGTACAGGTACAAAATTAATACACACAGCTTTCACATTTATAAACAACAACCTCTTGAAAATAGAGATTTCATTTACAATAGTGAATGCATGTAAATGAATTATATAATAAAATTAATAGGAAAAGTCTGGGACCTAGAAGAAGAAACTTTAAATATCCATCAGTCATTCATTACTGTGTAATTACCTCCAAATTCATTGACTTAAAACAACAATAACATGCACTCCTACTTGTTTTGGCTGGCAGTTTGGGCTGTGCTCAGCTGGGACAACTCACCTCTGCCCCATGTGGTGATACTGGCCTTCACTGTTTCCATGTGATCTCATCATCCAAGAAGCTGGTTCAGGCTTATTTGTGGGGTCATAGCAGCATTCTAAAATGCTGAGAGTATAAGCCACAGGTTATTTTAGGTCTAACCTAAAAACTTGCAGGGGCCCACTCAGAATCATAGAGTTGGTTTAAAGTTTATTTTAAGCTAAAGACATCAGAGATTCAACAGATGCAGAAAGAAGTCTTGTCAGAGCTTCCCTCATCTGACTAAAAGCAGGAACTCTGGAGGAATGAGGATTGCCATAAATTTCCTCTTTGGGGAGGCTTCTAGTCCCAGGAGAAGGCCTGAAAGTAAATCGACTAAAATTTTCCTCTCTGGGGAATTTTATGGCCCTAAAAATATCACATATACCTTTATAGACAAACATTATTATAAGGTTAATTATCTCTTAATTCTCCTAAGAAATCTTTTGTCTTTTCTAAAAAAATCTATTTCTTCCATGTCCCTCTTGTCAACTAAGTTAGTTACATAAGCTTTTAATTTTAACCATTTAACCTTCTAACTACTTCTTTTGTTTTAGTCCCTGACAGACAGAGGATGACAGCCTGGATCCAAGGATTTGAAAAAAGATTTCAACTTTTGACGGAAGAAGCTTCAAAGAATTTGTGATCATTTTTGATTTACTCTATTTACAAAGAAGATAAAAATAAGTTACCAAAATACTTTGTATTTAATCAATAAGAATAATTGTTGTAACCATTTCAACTTTCAAAATTAATCTGTAAAGTTAATGGTATTAATAAAATAGTGACTGGGTGTTTTGTTTCTTTACCACTTATCAAGTTGATACTAAACCTCATATGTATAAACATGTAAGAATAGGCATAAATAAGTATTATAAAATTAAGAATAATAATAAAGCATGATAAACTAATAAGTTTAATAACAGTATTACTACTACACTACAAGACAGTAATAGAAACATTTTTTAAAATTTTATTTATTTATTTTTACAGAGACGGGAAGGGAGGGAGAAACAGGAGAGAAACATCAACGTGTGAGAGAATCATTGATTGGTAGCTTCTAGCATGCCCCCAAATAGGGACCTGACCCACAATCCAGGCATGTATATGCACTGACTGAGAAGTGAATTGGCAACCTTTTGGTTTGTTGGACAATGACCAACTCACTTAGCCACACTACTCAGGGCAGTAATACAAATATTTGATGTTGGCACATAAGTCAGCAAATAGTTAAGTGAGCTAGGATAAAGATTTCAAACATATATAAAACATATAATAAACCTATAATTTAAAAACAATAAAACACTATGAATTAGTCAGTAAATGATAACTGAACAACTGGTACACAAAATAAAAATAAAATAATACTAGATCTCTATGTTTTATACCATGCTTCTCTGAGAAAAATAAAGCTAGAGTACAATATAGAGAGATATTTTTTAGCTATGCTTTACATATTTGTAAAATAATTGACATATTTATAAATACACACAAGTAGAAGTTCTAATGTTTACTTCCTTCACCCCAGCAGAGCATCCTAAGCATTCCCTGAGTGTGCACACCCACGAGTGAAGATGCTGCTATGGAAACCGGAGATGGGCCCCTCCTTCAAATGTTGTGAGCTGTTATAATAGATTAATTCTAAAAGTTTTAGGTTGGAAAGTTCTGAAGTAAAGTTATTTTTTCCACCTTTATATTAATTTTTAGATTTCCAGTTTAGCATTATTTTTATTTTATTGTGTATCATAATCTTTGAGTACTTACATTTTCTAAGGTGTTAGTTGGGACTATGTGAATTATTTTGATGCGAAAAGTTTGGGAATGAAAGTGAGGGGAAGCATGAGTATCTGAGCATGAGGGAGAGCATTGGCCAGCAAGCCAATTTCTACCCAAGTACTAAAATCAAAATTGCTTCAGCTTTTGGCTACCATTCCCTGAAAAATTTATGTAAGAAGCGGGTGAAGTCCTATGTTTTAATACTCATTCAGTTACATGTTAAAAATTAAAGTAACAACTATTCATGTACACAGTGAGTTTCTTAAATTTGTGTTTTGCTTTTTAAATAATTTAGGTAAAATATTATTTTATCTACTAAATATACTGTAGTAATAAGACTAGGGACTCTAAAGTTAGACTTTCAGGGTTTAAATATTGGCCCTGCTATCAATATATTCACAGCTTTGACAATTAGTACAATGTTCTTAAGACTTAATTTCCTATCTCATCAATTTATTTGAGGTTAAATAAGATAATGCACAAACTTGAATACAATGCCTGGCAATATGTGTCCAATATGTTGGTTTTATTATTTTTATTATTAATATATCAATAGCTACTAAATAATAAAATTCTACAAAAATATAAAAAAATTATTGGAGAAAGAAAAGATTTTCTAAATAAAAATGAAGAATCCAGAATCCATAAGATAAATTGATTATGTAAAATTAAAAATGTACACATAAAAAGATAACAAAAGTCAAAATACTAAAGAAAAACACATGTGAGAAACAGAAAAACAAGTAAGAATTTAAAAAAGAAATACCATAAATTCAGTAGGAAAGAAATAGGCAAATATAGGGAGTATGATGGATAGGTTTACGTGTCAATTTATCTGTCTGAAGAGGTGCTCAGATAGCTAGTAAAACATCATTTTTGGATGTGTCTGTGCGGGTGTTTCTAGAAGAGATTAGAAGGTGATTTAGTAGATTGAATATAGAGATCCACCCTCATCAATGAGGGTAAGCATCATCCAATGCCCCAGTCCACTGGGGGCACATTGAAGCAAAAACGCAAAAGAAAGAGTGAATTGTCTTTCTCTCCTTGAGCTGGGACATTTATTTTCTCCTGCCCTCAGACATCAGAGGTCCTCATTCTTCAGCATTTAGACTCTTGGACTTAAACTAGCAGTCCCTTTGTTCTCAGGCCTTTGGAATAGGGCTGAATCATACCATTGACATCCCTGGTTCTCCAGCTTGCAGATGACTGACAAGCGGCTTCCTCAGCCTTCAGAACCACGTGAACCAATTCTAATAATAAATATGCTTATCTATCTATCTATCTATCATCTACCATTTATCATCATTGATCTTTTCATTCTATTTCTCTGGAGAACCAAATCTAATATAGGGGTGAGAAAAAGTTATGATCAAATGTTGTATAAATGTTGTATACATTTACCTAAAGTAGTGCACCCATAATTGAAATAAACTGATTCATAAACAAAATAAAGCAAATTGTAAGTGCATATCACCCTATACCAGCAGAATTAAACCAAAAATGTTGACATGTGATGTTTCTGAACTTTATGAAAGAATAAGCTAAACCATTATTAACTACTGGTAGGAGAGCAAATTAGTAAAAGCAACTGAGAGAACAATTTTGCAATATTTAAACACAAAATGTAAATATACATACTTTTTGATCATTTGGATATAAGTTTTTGACCTCCAACTTAAACAGAATCAGACAAAAAAGAAAAGTCTATTATCTCCAGTTCTGAAAATATCCTGGAGAGATGCTCTTCATTTCTTTGCTCTGCTTATTCTCTTTTGACCCTTCAGACAAATTTTTGCAATTTTCCATTGTCTCTATTTAAACACATTATTGCATGGGGACATTTTTACAGGTAAGCAAAGATTTATGTAAGAGGATGTTTATTGTAGCACTGTTATATAGAAAAACCTAAATGTGTGTATTTGTGCATCTCCAGTAATAAGGTCTAGTTAAACAAAATGTGGGAATGCATATAATAGAATAAGTAATTTAAAAAGAAAAAATAGGTTTATCTACCTATGCTAAAATATAAACTTTCAACAAGATGTTTTTTTGAAAACAAACTTTTAGTACCATATGTACAGTTGGCTTTCATTTGTTGTTATATTAAATGATAAATAGATATGTTTATATTAAGAAATTCTTTTAGAAATATAGATAACACCAAAGATTATAGTTTCTTAAGAGGTGGAGGCATGGTTTTTGCTGGCTGGTAGTCTATGCCTAATTGTAGGATCTTTTGCATTTGAAATATTTTTTAAAAATAAAGCAATAAAATAATTTTATTTAAAACCACTAACTCTGATCACAAATACTTGAGTGTTTATTATGAGAAAGAAGGGCCAGATACATAAATATTCTTATAGGGGAGCTAGGAATGTTTTTAATAAAATGCAATTTCTGAGCTGTGGCTTAAGGAATGAATAAGTTTTGAGCTTAGATAAGTAGAAGGAAATGGCATCAAACTCATGCCATTAAAGTGAATTATTAAACCTGGAATTGGCATAACATGTTTTTATTATGCATTTAAACAAATTTAGAAAATCTGCAAAAAACAATTAAAGAAAAACATTGTTTTTAATATCATTCCAAAGAACATAATTGTAATCAGGAGTTTTTTAGACATCTACTTAAACAGAATTAAGCAAAAAGAGGGCTTATTTTCATGTTCTGAAAATGCCCTGGAGACAGACTAGCAAAACCCAGGACCCAAACAATACAATTAGAATAAACACTCTTTATTTCCTAGCTCTGCTTTTCTTTTCTTGTCTTATTCTCATATGGACGTTCTCCACTAGGTAGAATCCAGCAATTCCAAATTTGTATGTTGATGGATGCCTCAGGCTTTTCTGAGACAAATGTTAACACTAGTTTAATCATTTTGTTTTACTGCAAAGGAGACTAGTCTAATGAATTCACCACAGCGTAAGTTCCAGAATGTGCACTCAAATCTTATTGCACAGAAAGACAACATTGTGGGGAGAAAAGAGTGCCACTGGATTGTGCTTGTAGCCTGGCTCTATCAGTAGTGCTCTGAGACTTGGGGCAAATCTCGTCTTTCTTTCTTAATCACAGGTCCCTTCTGTTTGTATGAAATGGATATAAGGATGTCTATCACCAGGGTTGTGGGAGTTTAATGAAGTTTAGATACAGCCATATGTTGCATAACAACACTCAGGTCAGTGACAGACTACATACAATGCTGGTCCCCCAAAAGTATAATAGAGCTGAAAGGTTCCTATCACCTAGTGATGTCATAGCTTGTAATGCCATAGCACACAGGTGAAAAAAATCAATGAGGCTGTGATTGAAATGCCAAACAACTTTAGTACGGGTATGGATAAAGATGACATTGAGGAGCTCCTAGAGATCGTTCTGAGGAATTGATTCATGAGAAATTATTGGAACTGAAACAGGCATGTGAGCTGAAAAAGAAACCAGAGTAAAGGAAACTGTAGGAAATGAAAAAAAGGACTCCTCCCCTGCAAGGAAATTCACAGTAAGGGTTTAGCCAAAGCTTTTGCAAACTGTAATACGTCTCTTAAAAAGTTTGAAAACATGGACCCCAACACAAATGATTTTCACTAATAGAGGGAACTGTTCATGTTGCATTATCTGCTTGTAAGCAAATCTACAATGAAAAACAAGAAACAAACCAAACAAACCACCAAGGAAATACTTCTGAAAAGAGTGAAACCTCCTCACGAAGAGCCTAGACAGGTCCAGGTGTTCCAGAAGAATGAATTGTTTTCACAGTATTTGACAGCTCCATGCTTGTTACTGCTCCTGGAGACCTTACTTTCAGTGGGACAAGATGTAGAGGTGAAAACAGTGTTACTGATGATTCTGAGCCTGTGTAGGCCTAGGCTAATGTATGTGTTTATACATGACATTTTAGCAAGCAGTTTTAAAATTAAAAAATAGAAAACATCTTATAGAAAGAATAAGAATTTAAAGAAATAACACATTTTTGTACAGTTGTCCAGTATGTTTATGTTTTAAGATGTGTTATCAATAAGAGTTAAACAGTTAAAAAATTAAAGTTTGAAGGTAAAATAGTTATAATAAGCTAAAGCTAAGAAAAACAATGTTTAAAAATAAATTTAGTGTGGCTTAAGTGTACACTATGTATAAAATCTATAGTACTATGTTGTAGGCCTTTACATTCACTTACCATTCACTTGACTCACCCAGAGCAACTTCCAGTCCTGAAAGCTCCATTCATAGTAAGTGCCCTATACAGGTGTATAATTAGTCATATTTTATACTGTATGTTTACTGTACCTTTTCTATGTTTAAATATGTTTTGATACACAGATACTTACCATTGTGTTACAACTGCCTACAGTATTCCATACAGTAACATGATGGACAGGTAGTAGCCTAGAAGCAATAGGCTACACCACCTAGGTTTGGGGAAGTACACTATGATCTTCACACAAAGATGAAATTAACTAAATGTAAGGATACATTTCTTAGAATGTACCCCTGCCCTTAAGTGACACATGACCATATAATGGATGCATCATATTTGTGGAATCATAGCCTCTGTTTAATATGGGACTTTCCTTTCCCCTTTCCTTGCAGATACCTCACTCCTAGTCTTTACTCTCCCTGCTATTAGAACAGTTATCTCAGCCTGAGTGCTAGCTAACATGCTTAGTTTCCATTTTCCAACCCAGCAGTTGCCTTTATTTGAAGTATTTCTGGATTCTTATTTCCCAGAACAACAGTTTGTGCCACACCAGACAGCTTCACAATAGGTGGCCTCTGCACTCTGTAGAAGATCAGAAACAAAGAACCCTAGAGGTCAGAACACTAGATGCCTGGCGGAGGGAGCTGGTCAGAACTAACTGTCACCCATGTTCAATGGGTAGACAGTTCTCAGGACTTAGAAATGTCCTTTGTAAATGACCTGGAATAAATGTGATCCTGAAAGCCTGAGGGGACAAACCTGGTGAATGTCCTACCCGCTGGTAGATACAAAAATCCCTATTTCAGTGTCATCTAGCTAGAGAAGTCAGATGTCAGGAAAGAGAGAAGCTGGCCACACTCTGATGAGAAAGAAGCAGGATTCACCACAATACCCTTCAGGGCACATAAATGATTATTGCCCTGAACAAAACAAGCTCTATAAGTTAAGTTCAGAGAACCTAAATTAACCTACTTTTTGTTCTGTGCTTAAAACCATTCTCGGTGGGAAAGTACTTTCTTGCTTTTGTGCTACATAATACTGAGCCCTGAAGAAAATTATTTGCTTGCTTTGGAAAATACATTGTTCTATAAACCAACTAAAGAGCTTACTTTTTAAAATTAACAGTTTTCCTATCAAGACTTACTTTAAAAATTCTCATTTCACTTTACTGTCCTCATCAATCCAAAATTTTTAGGTTATATACTCTCTCTGCCTCATCTCAACCAAGTCCCCATTTTACAAGATTTACCTTAAAATCAGTCAGCTCAGGCTATAAACCCAGAATAGACTGGATCCCAGTTTTTCCACTTTGAGGCACCGTTATAAATTGGTCAAGACAGTGTTCTGCCTTACTGCTCGTCTTTGCTTGAAACAAATGCTACAGGAAGTCTTTGGGGGACATTGAAAGTTGACTACATCAATAAAGGCATTCTTGAATATAGGTCAAAAGGCACCAGATGCTAAAATCAAATGTTGTTAAATTGGCAGTAACCTACACACTTACCACCATTACCTAAATGATACTTTTTACAGTCATAATCATTCAGTGTGTCCTTTTCTATAAATGAATGAAGAACTTGATCTCTAAGGATAGGAAATGAGTAGTCAACACTAATACAGGGAATTAGACTCAACCAGGGCTACGAACACAATTTCTCATCTTTCAAAGTTAATCATTCCATGCCAGTCTCTTAGGAAACTCATATATAGATGATATAGATATATAGATAGATATAGATATGGGTATGTATATATGTAGATATAGATACACACACATATCTGCCTTCAAATTATTTGATGGAATTCAAAATGTTGATTGAGGCACTATAAAAATGCTACTATAAGTAAAAATATTATCAAAATGCAATTTATTTATGTATATGGGATATGTGTAGAGTTCTGGATGAGAGATTCTAAAACTCATCTAGCAATAAGATTGCTTAGAATTCTTGTTAAAATTATATATGCTTGGTCTCTCCTTGATCTACAGAATATTTTATATGTGTGAGAATTTGATTTTTAATCAGATTGTCAGATATTTCTTGACCTAAGGCAAGTGTGGGAAATGATGCATTCTAAGCCAGTGGCTCACAACCCTGTCTGTACCCTTGAGTCACCTGGAAAGCATTTTTGAAAACACTTACATCTGCCTGTACCCTAGATCAAATAAATGAATGCTTTTTTAGGGAGAGAATCAAGCATGTATGTCTTTATATCTCCTCAGGTTATGCTAATGTACAACCTAAGACTGAAACCTATTCTATGAACCCAGAGCTTCTCATTTGTGTGCAACAAACCTTAGTAAAATGCAAATTGTGATCTAACAGATCTGGTGAGTTCTGAAATTCTGCATTTCTAAAAACATTCCAAGGAAGGTTGATGCTGCTGTTTCTCACACCACACATGAGTAGCAAGAAATTGGAATAGTAATTCTCTAAATCTGATTTCCAGACCAGCAGCATCAGCCTCACCTGGGAACTTAAGAAAATACAAAGGCTTGGGCCCCACCCTAAACCTACTCAAACAGAAACCTTGGGGTCTCTGGGGCCTTGCCTTTCTTTATAATGCACCACTGTATCCTCACACCACCAGCACATTCCCTTTCTTTTATTTTACACACCGAGCTTCCACCAATAACTGTGCTTAAGAAATTCTGGCAGCAACAACTAGTAAATTAAAAAACTCAGTATGTTGGTAGACACTGAAAGCCCCTCATGTACACAAAAATTAGGATTTGGAATCAGAAAAGCAAATTTAAAATTTCAGCTCAATTTCCTTAGTTCTGTGAACTTGGGTGAATCATGTAACCCCAAGCCTCAGATTTCTTGATTGAAAACCATTTTTAAATGAATACTAATACCTTCTTCATCTACATGTTAGCTGTGAAGAACCAAGTTATTATTGTAGGTTGTAGAAACATATACTTGTTAATGACAGGTAGAGTGGGTAAAAAATGTAAAATTTAAACTTGGTTGCAGCTGCATAGGTTTTTAACTTTTTAGAAACAAAAGTCAAATAAACACTAAGAAA
This sequence comes from Phyllostomus hastatus, assembly GCF_019186645.2. NCBI lineage: Eukaryota > Metazoa > Chordata > Mammalia > Chiroptera > Phyllostomidae > Phyllostomus > Phyllostomus hastatus. Next base: position 6,370,262 of record NW_025334038.1, on the reverse strand, counting down.
AGCAAAAAACTGCTAAGAGAAATAAAATAAATGATAGCAACATTTACTGAAGACCCATTTGGTGCTTTGCACATGGAATTTTGTCTTTCCAACATTGCAATAAATTACAAATGAGGAAACTGGGATTGAAGAGAAATTCAATGAGTTGTTTTAGAGCTATATTAATGGGCTTTTGTGTCAGGTGATATAAGTTTGAGTAATACACTGTCAGTAGCTATGTGATCATTAATTACAACTCTCAGTGTGTCTTCAATGAAATGTTGTTAATATTTGTCCCACCAAATACTTTAATATCCATAAACTCAAAAAAAAGATGTGAAGTTGTCATTAAAATTTCAAGGATTTTTAATAGTAAAACTCACTGTTATGCAAAATAGCATGTAAAAATCTTTTAATAAAGACTACAATACTATTAACATTTTGCTAAATTTTCTTCAATTTCTGTGTCTACATATAGCAAAGGCAATGCTGAATTGTGGAATATATACTTCTTTAACCTTCATTTTTATTCTTTTTAATTCATTCATTATTTTAATGAATATTATTTACTCACTAATAAATCAGAGGACTCTGAATAATATGTTGAAGCTTACTATGTCATTTTCATTTTATCTGGAAGGAATTTATCTACAAGTATTTAGTTTATTGGTAACTTCTACAGTTCATGTACTTTATATAGTTAGAGTTTTGTTTAGCTGGTGTTTAACAGAGGAAGTTCACTTTCTCTATCATCTCTAATGGCTTTGCAGTTGCTTCCACACAACTGCTCAGGACTCCCTGTTGAGAACTGGGCCTCTGTGTGTAGCTTAGTCCCTACTCCATGGTGTCATCAGATATTGCTGATCCAATCACTGAGCTGGTAGGGATGTTTCTGTCCTGTTGCTTCTGAAGACAGCACAGATATAGGAGCCATGTTGCCAAGCAGTTGTTGCATTTTTCGGCTTTTTCACTTTTTTAAGCAAAGGTCTTTTATCATACCTTGCTTTTTAAACAATATTTTATTTATTTACTTTTAGAGTTGAGAAGGGAGAGAGAAAGAGAAAGAAACATGAATGTGTGGTTGCCTCTCATGTGGCCCCCACTGGGGACCCGGCCCACAACCCAGGCATGTGCCCTGACTGGGAATCGAACCTGTGATACTTTGATTTGCAGCCCACGCTCAATCCACTGAGCTATGCCAGCCAAGGCTATCTATCATACCTTGCTTTTAACATGGTGACCTTGACTCCATTTCCTCACCTGTTGTGGAGAATGTTTTTCTCCTGTGTGAGTCAAATGCTCAGCTGTGTGTGTATCTGGAGCCTGGAGGGTCCATGGCTTCAGCTCTGCACTGTGATTTGCTTTCTGGTTTTCAGATATGTATTTGTTTAATTTTATGACATGGCTATATCTTTTTAAATGTTCCTTTTGTCTACTATAACTTTATCTTTAGAGATGAGGAAGGGCCTCAGAATATAACTTTCAATTCTAGCTTAGCCAGAATGATCTGAATGTTGCAGATATTAGAATCAGAAAAGTGAGAAAGGCATCATGAAAAAGGGCATGGAAGCAGCCACTTAGGCAAAATCAGATCAGTACTGCTAATTGCTGTGTGTTTGCTCTGCAACACGGAAGCAATGCTTGCCCAGCCTCAGTGATGCTGGGGCTGAGCCAGTCCTTTGTCGTTTTTGTTAATTGTCACTTCATTGTTTTTTCTCACCCGTTGGCCTCCAGGGACATGAACTGCTTTGGTCTTTCCAGAGCCTTTAAATTGGCCATTTTCAGTTGAACTTCCCCACAACTGGCTGCAACTAAATCAAATCAATGTTTTGCAACTTGATGGATTATTCTTTACTCTATCAGCAAGAAGGCTGAAAAAGAATGATGAGAAAGTTGTCAATTTATATGTTTTCTTAAGGACAGAGTCACTTGCCCAGTACCCTGCTTATGAAACTAACCTATTTAGCATTGAATTATAAAATACTTTAAAAATCATGAACTAAGAGCCATACATGGATTTTTTTTTGTCATCTTTTCAGTTGAATGGGTTATATTAATCCTTGGACCATAATTTGGCAAAATTATATTGTTATATTACCTCCTGGCTTTGTCTGAATGGAGATACAGATTGTCTCATCATTAAAACTTAGCCTGAATAATATCTCAGAGTTACTATAATGTGAAAAATTATAATAAAATATTTAAGTGGTTCATTCTCAGAATCACTACTGAGCTTCTTCTTTATCTTTATGACAGTGGGACATATGGGCAGCTTAAGAAAATTTTACCATATTGAAATGATCTGAAACATATAGAAGTCATTAAAATATACTTGATCTAAACATAAAAATATTAGAGAATATAAATATAATAAATATAATTTTTCATTAAGGTATACTTTTTCTTTTTAACTGGCAATCTGGAAAATAGTTATCAATATGTAAGTGGTGAATTAATCAGTTTGTGGTAGATTAATCAGTGGGAGGTTAAAGAATAATTAAAAATAGTAGTAGTGTATGATATTGAAAAAAAATTAAATATTGAATTTACTTTTTTATTCAGTTAAGAATATTAGCAGAGACCAGACCAAAAATTGCTTAACAATCTCCTGGCCATCAAGGAAGCAGAGGTCAAAAGATTGTTAAGCAAGTTTTGGAAGATTTACTTCAGTCTGCTCCTGGATGGATTCCAGCAGTGAAAAATTCTTTGAGAAGTGCAGTATGCCATATGTTTCCTGGGAGGAGAGGCTTGAAATGGTTTGTTTCCAGCTCTTTGAGTCTGAGCTTCAATATATGAATGCAGGAACTTGTAGGAAGTTCACTATTAAAATATCCTCTCATTGCAGAACAGAAGAAATGGGTAAGGGTGGAACAAAACTGTTCTACCAAGGAATGAGCTAACACCTTGCACCTCATGCTTTAGGCATTGACCCAAGATGCCAAGGGTCTGCACTTGAAAGGATTATATGGAGGTGTCCTCCAATAGAGAGTTCCCTGAGCCTATGGTTTAAGGGCTCAGTCATGTTAAACAATTACAAATATTAATTAGCTAGTAATACAGAGGGATCTTTGAAGAATACTCAGAAGTGTCCTATGAGAGAAAACATTTGAGCAACTTTGTTTCCTAAATATACTAATACCACATTACATCTCCACTAATAAAATCATTTTTAAACTTTCTTTTCCTCCTCACCTCTTATTTAATTCTGGAGAAGCCAAAAAGAGTAGTGAGGAGAAGGTTATGAGAAATGTCCATAGATAGGAAGAGATGGAAAGAGTGAAAAAAAATTTATGAGACACTTGGACATGATATTAAATACTTATTATATTCTAATATCATGATACATAGTAGATACTATATATGTAAAGGTATTCATTAAGAATATCCTAAATATTAATAAGTCATATGAAGACTACCATGTTCATGAGGACTTCATTTGGCCACCTGTTGGTCACATCCATTGTCATCTCATATGCTCTCTGTTCAAGAACAAAAATAAAGCTCATTCTACTCATTAAGTTGATTGGCAAGCTACAGTTGATGTAGCCAAGCATACTTGTCACTGTGTCTCTCTGATAGAAGAAGAATGTCATCGACATCTTCCACAGAAAAGGTTCTGTCTGTGAACTTTTTTGGTTAAATATTAATTCTGATTCTAATAAAAATATCATCAGTGCAAAAGGTGATGTGGCTGAGGGACAAACAGAACATAGAAATAGTGTACACAAAAAATAAGGTAGTGTAGATAGTGTAGCCCTTCCAACCCTCCACACTATATTGTTAGTATATTAACTTACTCCATCCCTTTCCCACTGCTTATTCCTGTGTGCATTAAGTTGATTTTAATATACCATGTCATTCAAGCATTTCAATTTGGTATGGGATCAGTTCAATTTTTTCTACCTCTTGGATTGCTTGCATGGTAATATGCCTTTAGACGACCCTTGTCTTGAAGTCAGGCATAATAGCTTCACATGCTATAGTCTAGCTTTCATTTAAAACTTGTAACAAAATATCTGTTAGGGTATGTGTATCTTCCTTACTTGATATACAGTAAATTCATGAACTATGAGATATTTCTTCAGTGCTTTGCAGAATGTCCAGAATATACCAGGCATTCAAGAAATATATGGTGACCAAATAGATGAATACAGGCCCTGGCTGGCATAGCTCAGTGGGTTGAGCGCAGGCTGTGAACTAAAGTGTCGCAGTTTCAATTCCCAGTCAGGGTACATGCCTGGGTTGCAGGCCACAGCCCCCAGCAACCGCACATTGATGTTTCTCTCTCTCTCTCTTTCTCCCTCCCTTCCCTTTCTAAAAATAAATAAATAAAAATTTTTTAAAAATAGATGAATACAGAGTAAGTGAAAAGTAGGTTTACAGTTATTCTTATGGAAAATAATACAATATTTAATGAATAATAATATGAGAATAAACTCTGAATTTTTCATATTTACAACTGTAAAGCTACTTTGCCCAAGTAGGATACTTTTTATTTTGAAATGTTTTAGACTTAAAGGAGAGTTGTAGAAATAATAATTTCCAAATACTCTTCACTCAGCTTCCACTAATGTTAAGATCTTACACAGCATATTATCAAAGCAAAGGAATTAGCATTTATACACTATTAATTAAACCACAGACTTTATTCATTTTCAACATACCTATACTAATAAGCTTTTCCCATTTCAGGATCCAATACAGGAAGCCCAATTGTATTAACTGTTTTGTGTCTTCTTAGTGAACTCTGCAATAGTGACAGTTCCTGAGTATTCATAACCTTGATAGTTTAAAGAATATTTTTCAGGTATTTTGTAGACTACCACTTGATTTGCATATGTCCGATGATGTCTCATTGTAAGACTAAGGTTATACAATTTTGGCTATGGGACGTTTCTAGCATATCATACCAAATGATAAGTCATGTCAAGTTCTTATTACCATTTATTACTCTTTAACATATTGATCATAGTTACTTTAAATCAATTTTCAGGTTCTAAATCTGTGACATACATGAATCTTTTTTTGATCATTGCCTAGTACCACTTGGAAAGTGAACCCAGGCCCAGAACTAAAGACAACTGTCGTTGGTTTGCAGTTTGACTTCTGGGTACCTCCAAATCCAGCAAAAGTAGCAGCTATTTGCAGGTTACTTTGTGACAGCTGACCTTGGTGTGTACTTCCTGGGAGGCCCCAGGGCCAGTGCACCTTTTGGACACTTTTAAACCACATCAAAGTACCATCCAACCTCCTCCACAAAGAACATTCTCAAGCAGCAGACTCTTAAGGCACCAAAGCCCTGCTGAAGTAAGTCTTGTTCTGTTGGGTCAGCCCCTGAACAGCTGATCCTCCACGGTGGTCACTTCATGAGATCAAAAGACTAATACAGATGTATAGGGAAGAGACAGAAAAAGATATTTCATGCAAATGAAAACAAAGAAACAAAAGCTGAGGCAGCAACAATTGCACCAGACAAAATAGATACAAAAAAACAAAATAAATAAACAAACATAACAGAAATAGACTTATACATACAGGGAGCATATTGATGGTTGCCATTTGCAAGGGGTGTTAGACTGGAATGAAAAAAGGTGAAGAGATTTAGGAATACAAATTGGTAGTTACAGAATACTCACAGCGATATAAAATACAGCATACAAAATATAGTCAATATTATAACCATGAATGGTGTCAGGTGACTACTATATTTAACAGGGTGACAACTTAATAAGTTATATAATGTCTAATCACTGGGTGGTATACTTGAAATTACATAATATTGTATGTCAACTGAAACCAAAAAAAAGGTAAAAAAAAATAATGTTCTTATTTTAGCGTGAAAAAAGTATGTGAGTTTTCTCAACTCATCTCACCTTTTTCATACAATTTTTCTAATATACAAAATAAGAGTATGGAACAAGGAAATTTCTAAAGTTTTTCTATTCATAAAATGATTTAGAGTGAAATAATCTATCATATTGGTAATTTCAATCGATACAATAAAAATGGTTTTCTGCATCAAAGATTTAGGGAGAAATGTCAACAAAAATATTTCTTGGTGCTTTTGTCTTGTGACGAAGTTTCTCTCTCTCCCTTAATCTCACCCTTCTTCTCTCTCTAAAAGCAATGAAAAAAAGTCCTCAGATGAAGATTAAATATATATATTAAATATACATATTTAAAGTATAAATATATATTAAATATATATAACATATTTATATTATATACATATATTATATAATATATAGTATATGCATACTTATATATAAATACCACGTGTGTATATACATGTACACATACATATATGTATATGTATACACATACATATGCATGTATGCATGTGCATATATGTATGTGTATACATATACACACACACATAATACAAAGTGTCTGTGTTATTCATTTAGGGCATTTATTAGTTACTGAGTTGATGTAAGAGAAAAAAGAGAAAAAGACCTGTAATAAATAAGAAATATCTGTGAAAGCTACATCCTTAAAAGTTTCAACCAAATTCCCATATGTATATTTTTTTATCTTCTTTATTTAACACTGTTTGAAACAAATATTTTATTGTTATGCCCCAGACTACTCTGTTGGCTCAAATAATTAGTGGATTCGGCAGATATAAAATGATTTTTACCTTTCAAAGGGGCTTTGCAGTGTTCCAATGACCTGCTCCTTAGGCAAACAAAATGTCTTTTTCTGCACATAATTCTGAGTTGAGAGAAGGTAAATTGAAATGACATTTAAAATTTTAAAATTAGTTTTGATAAATTCAATATTGACAGTGTACTACTTGGGGGCACCTGACACTTGAGAAATCAGAGATCAGGCTTTCCTCAGAGAAATCTTGCTTTCCTGTGTCAAGAAGAATATCCATTTATTTTTTGAAATTTTTAATGTTAAATTGAGCATCAAAAATAGCAAATTCCTTCCTTCCTTACTTCATTTGTCTTCTTTTTACATCCATGGATAGTCCTGAATTCTAACTTCTTAGTAACAAGTCTGCCAAAATACTTTTTCAGATTTTTAGCTCCCCCCAAATTTCCATACAATTCATCACTTGCTTTGCAAGAGTCTCAGTTTCCATATACAGTATAAGAATTGGACAATATCTGAAGTGGGGGCAATTACCTACACATTTCAGGCCTCTAGTGGTTTTTTCCCCTTCAGTTTTTGTCACCCGGGTAGATTGGAACTATAGCTGTATCCCCTGCCCAGTTTGACTGCCTAAATCTTCAGGCTACCATGTATAATGTGATAGGTAAATTTTCTGAGACAAAACAAGAAGTGAATAGCTTGCCTGGTGTACTTTCATCCCCTGACTGCCTTGATTGTTTTTCTGTGTCTTTAAAAAGTAGTTTTATGTATTATATTCATCATCTATATTTTCTTTCAGTGATACAATTAATCTCTTAAAGGTTCCATTTTCATGGTTGGAAATGAGAGTGATTACCCTTTTTTTAAAAACTAGGTATGAAACACATTATACTGAATAATTGAAAAATAGAAGAAGTCAAAAGTTAGGAGGAAGTAAACTTTGCCTGTGATCACACAGCAATGCATTTATGGACAAAGATTAGTGTTTTAGTCTCAAAAACTTTTGATCCAAGCTTTTAACTCTACACACTTCCAATCTGAGATAAGCTGGACTTCTAATGGTTAAGTCTTTATCAGATTATGTTGAAGAGGAAAATTAACAAGCCAACAATCCCACTTGGTAACAGAATATAATCTTGAGTGCATTCTTACAAATGCTGATTTAACTAAATATTGCATTAAAAGACTGGGAAGAATTTTCCTTGAATTAGCTAATGATGAAGTTCACAATCTAAAGGTAGTTTGTGTATAGAATACTGTGGAAACAAAAAAAAATGATTGCTAACTTTGAACTTCATTACCTTGTCCAGAAGTCACATGACAAAATATTGACAGAAGTATTGTATTCATAATATCCAAACCAGTGACTAATGTAAACCTTTTAAATGAATAAAAACATTCATTTTATAACATGTTATAATGCTTATAGTAATTTTCAATTGCTGAGTATTTCACAGTGACACTGTATTATAATTCCATATATTGTATAGAATAAACAAAATGGATGCCTAAATATCATTACAGAGATTTGCGAGGGCAGCAAAGAATTTGTGACAGTCGGAAATAAAACTGAGCTATTTTGTCTCAAGCTCAGATCCATTCCCCTTCTGCTATATTGGGAAAGCTGAATGTATTATGGATACAGCCTAAGAGCTTGTTTTACACTACATCTCTATTTCTACCCTCCGGCACTAGGAAATACAAAATGAACTCCATGGGGAAAGGTTTCTGAAGCTTAGAATGAAAATATCCTGGGAAGCATCTGCTGTTTAAAGTGTAACCGGAATCTTGCTCTCTTTTAATTACCATATGAGAATGAGAAGCCCAATGCTCTGCAGAGATCCTCTCTTGTTTCAGGAATTTAGGGAGTTCCCAATGGAAATCTCACATGAAAATCAAGGACATTTACACAGATCTCAACGTGAATGACACTCCTTGAGTTGATGACACATTAACCTTGGGATCAAGTGCCCTTCTGGTTCTCTTCCATGTTCTGTCAATAATGGTTTTTAGCAATGCCCCACATTATAGTTGTTACTGCTTTTCCAGACACTATGAATCCTGAATATTTTCTGCAACAGTTCATGAGGTTTTCTTTCATGCAAAGTATTTATAAGCTGTTCGATGCCCCCAACCAATTAGAATGTCACATTTTTACAAAATACAAAATGAGAGAGATTGAGTCTCTTCCTTGCATGTTATACTCTGTCAGAGAAATCTCAAAGCAGCGATACTTGGTCTTGAATATGAGACAATTAATGAAAAATATCTTTCCCACTCAGTTGCTATGAATTTTATGATATGTAAATTAGAAAATGAATATTAGTGACAAAAATTATGATGTACTCACATTTTATTTTTCCTCTGATAGATAAGCCATTATTAGGTATAAAACTCTTTGCTCAAAAAAGGCCCTCCCTAACTGAATAGGCTGTTTCAAAAAAAAATTACTGAGTAGCTCAACAACCTTAAAAGAAGCTCATAAATATCTGAATTTCTCAGAATGTAATTAGAACATTCCACTATGGAAATTAAAATTGACTTCATCTATAAATTGAAGAGACTAGCTAGAAAAGAAATGTACAAAATAAATAAAATAATGTGCTTAAGTGAAATCTATATAATTGGTCATCAGTAATCATAGAAACAAGTACTCCTGGATGGCATAGCCATTTATTTACCTTGTAACTAGATGACCTTAATCTCAATTTTCCAATAACTGGTTTATTTAAAGATATCATTAGATTTTATAGGTTGGAGCCATTAATTTTTGAGTTGTCATAGTAATTTCTATTTTTTGCTGAATTTAGTTGTACATTCTGTAGAATTTAATGAAAATAGAGCTCTCTTTAATTATAGCTTTCTGATTCTTAGTATGGAAAAATTGATTAAATTGTACTAGAAGAAACTTTTACAACAATAGGCTAGGTAAAAACTATTTTACACTTTCCTTGAAACATGAGTTATTCAAAGACTATCATTTCATAGGTTTGCTAATTTTCTAAAATGAATGAGTCGGATAATTGCTATGATTTCTTTTCTTAGGAGTTATCAGTTATAACATGCCTGTATTCTATTCTAGAATCAAAGTTTTTTTAAAAAGCTTTCGAATTTTCTTCTTATTTTGCTTAAGAATTCAGACAAGTTCAGGATTTAAAAAATTGCATTTTGTTCATAAATGAAAATACTTGAGAAAACAAAGTGTTGGGGAGGAGGAAAAAAAGGCAACTGTGGTTAAATTTTACCTTGTGAGCAACAGATGCACAAATGAATTTGTGCATTAATGCCAACTGCTTTAAATTTAGTTGTTATATACACTGAGATTTAGCTCTTTTCTTTTTCTTTTTTTTCTTTTTTAGCTCACAAAAACACTGCGCCTTGAAAACCTTGCAAGTATATGACATGATTGCCTCAAAACAGCAAATTAAACCATCCCAGTTTCTGTGATTTATGATGGGAGCTCACCAGAAAGAGATTATTTCATATTCATGACAAAAAATAATTCAATGTTTAGTAAGATAAACATTATATATCACTTCCTTTTTTAAAAAGTCAATTTAACACTGCATCCCAACAGGTCATCATTGCTCTTGAATGTCTAACATGTTTTTAGAAGAAAATGACAGCAGCTAGCAGTCAAGGCAATATTAGTTATCTCCAGCACTTAATCTGTGAGGTTGCTTTGAGAAATATTGGCATAGACTCAAACATCAAGGAAAGTATTCCTTAGAATCTAGAAAGTGTTTATTTAAATATTTGAGAGCAAGGCTGTGGCAAAAGTTAATTTGACCCTAACTTCTTAGATAGCAAACTTAACACTGCAAAGATAATCACCACAGGATAAACATTCATTTTTAAGTACATGGAAACTTTTCTCCATATTTTTTGTGTAGTCTGGTAGCTCCTCTCTTGTGTGCAGAAACTTTTTTATGTTGTTATGAGATAACTGCCATGCCCATCAACAGCTAGTATTAGAGTACAGTCCCAACCATGGCCTCTGGGTTTACGTTTTTACATGGCATCAAGCCCTTTAGAATTCTTTTTATTAATTTAGCCTCCATAACCCAATTTTTTCTTTACTAATATTTTCTCAATATTTTTTCATTTGATTTCAGTCATGATGATATATTCTTGTATATGAATATTCTCATTGGAGACTTCTCAGGTATTGTTTTCTGAAGGTTCACCAAGCTGGACATGATTGGTTAATGGCTAAAAATAAAGTCTTGTTTTCTGTCTTCTATATCAAGCTGGAAGTTTATTCAAAATAATTTTTTAAGACAATGTATATCACCTCAACTAGATTGTAAACTTAGCTACAAATCTTCTATAATTTTCCTATTTCTCCTTGGTATCCAGTGAGAGAATTGTGTATTTTTATTTTACATTACAATAGTCAACATAAAAATAAGGGAGATATAAAAATGTTTTTAATCTTTCTGACTCCTCTAGCTGATATTTCTTTCATAGTAAAAATTCCTATGTACATTTTTCCATATATTCAGCTTTTATAACACATTTAAAATCATAATCAGGTTGTCTCATGATAGAATTTCTTCAGCTACCTAAAATTTGAGCAAAAAAGGTAAAGGACTCATTGACATGAACAACAGTGGACTGTGAAGGAGGCAGGGTGGATGTGGAAGTGGGTATCAGGGGCATAGATGGTAATGAAAAAATATAGTTAAAAAAATTCTGGGACTTTGGGTCAAGATGGAGGTGTAGGTAGATATACTTTGCCTCCTTACACAACCAAAAGAAGGGCAACAACAAATTTAAAAACAAAAAAATGGCCAGAAATGCCTGAAATTGAACTGTATAGAAGTCTGGCAACCAAGGAGTGAAAGAAGAAACATTCTTCCAGACTGGTAGGAGGGGCAGAGATAGTTAGCTGAGGTGGAGAGGACTTGGGGCAAGGCGGCCACTAGAGGCCTGGGGCAGGTGAGGTTGTGGCTGGCAGACCAAGCAAGTAAGCAGCTAGCAGATGAGGTGCTCCCACATTTGCTTGCAGATAAACTGGGGAGCAAAATAGACCACAAAACCCAGGGGTCCAGCATGGGGAAATAAAACCTCAAAACCTCTAACTGAAAAAACCTGTGGTGGTTGCAGCATGCAGGAGAAACTCCCAGCCACACAGGGGAGTTTGTTGGGGCGAGACCCACAGGGTCCTAGAATGAACACAAACCCACCCACCCAAGAATCAGCACCAGAGGGGCCCAATTTGCATGTGGGCAGCAGGGCAAAGTGACTGAAAGCTGATCAAGAGCTGAGTTAGCAACATTGTTCCCTCTTGGACCCCTCCCCCACATAGAGTGCCACAGTGAAGTGATGTGGGTTTTCCTGCCCTGGCGAGTACCCAAGGTTCTGCCCCATACTATGTAATAGTCATTCCCAGACAAAATATATGGGCCAAATGAAATAATAGATCAAAGCTTCAGAAATAGAACTAAGTGATGAACAGAAAGTCGACCTATCAGATGCACAGTTCAAAACATTGTTAAATAGGATGCTCACAGAAATGGTTGAGTATGGTCACAAAATAGAGGAAGGTGTGAAGGCTATGTAAAGTGAAATAAAAGAAAATATACAGGGAACCAATAGTGAAGGGAAGGAAACCAGGATTCAAATCAACAGTTTGGACCAGAAGGAAGAAATAAATATTCAACCAGAACAGAATGAAGAAACAAGAATTAAAAAAAAAAAAGTGAGGAGAGGCTTTGGAACCTCTGGTACAACTTTAAACATTCTAACATTCAAATTGTAGGAATGATAGAAGGAGAAGAGGAAGAACAAGAAATTAGAAGCAGCAAGAGGAAAGGAGATAGTTACCTACAAAAGAGTTCTCATAAGACTATCAGCTGATTTCTCAAAAGAAACCTTGCAGGAAAGAAGGGGCTGGAAGGGAGTATTCAAAGTCATGAAAGGCAAGGACCTACATCCAAGATTACTCTATCCAGCAAAGCTATCATTTAGAATGGAAGGGCAGATAAAGTGCTTCTCAGATAAGGTCAAGTTAAAGGAGTTCATCATCACCAAGCCCTTATTTTAGGAAATGTTAAAGGGACTTATCTAAGACAAAGAAGATCAAAAACTATGAACAGTAAAATGACAACAAATTCACAACTATCAACAAACAAATTCTGAAAAAAAAAGAAAGAAAGAAAAACTAAACAAACAACTAGAACAGGAACAGAATCATAAAAGTGGAGATCACATGGAGGGTTATCAGTAGGGAGTGAGAGGGAGGAGAATGGGGAAAAAGGTACAGGGAATAAGAAGCACACATGGTATGTACAAAATAGAAAGGGGAGGTTAAGAATAATATAGGAAATAGAGAAGCCAAAGAAGTTATATATATGACCCATGGACATGAACTAAAGAAGGGGAATGCTAGTGGAGGGCAGTGCAGGGCAGAGGGGAACAAAGGGGAGAAAAAGAAATGGGACAACTGTAATAGCATAATCAATAACATATATTTTAAAAAGTTCTGAAGTCTGTGAAATGCATGAGTTTTTCAAGGTTACGTTAATTTAGATGTTGTTGCCAGGCTTTGGTGATGTGAATGGTCCAGTTATGCAAATGTCAAAATAGGCATCCTCTTATGTTTGTACAAGCTTGCTTTGGATAAATTGTGAGTATGGTTTCATGCCACTCCTGTATAGTGAATATTGTAATAATGTGAGTCATGTAAACTTTTTGGTTTCCCAAGGCATATTTACACTATACTGCACTCTATTAATAGTACAATGTACTTCATGTAAAAAAATTACATACCTTCTTTAAAATACTTTATTGCTATAAAATGCTAACCATTTTATGAACCTTCAGTGAGTAGAAGTAATTTTGCTGGTGGAAGGTCTTGCCTCAATTTTGATGGTTGTTGACTGATCAGGATGGTGATTGCTGGGGGTTGAGGTGGCTGTGGCAATTAATTAAGACAATGATGAAATTTGCAGCATCAATTGACTCTTCACTGATGATTTCTCTGTAGCATACAACACTGTTTGATATCATTTTACCCACAGTAGAACTTCTTTCAAAATTGCAGTAAATCCCCTCAAGCCATACCATTGCCTCATTAACTAAGTTTATTCAGTATGTAAACCCTTTGTTGTCATTTTAACAATTTTCACAGCATTATTACCAAGAATAGATTTCCTCTCTGAAAAAAACAACTTACTCATTTGTAAGAAGCAACTCCTCATCCATTTAAAGTTTTATCATGAATTACAACAATTTGGTCACATCTTCAGGCTCCACTTCTAATTTTGTTCCTATTTCTACCACATTTGTAGTTAACTTCCTCTGCTGAAGTCTTAAACCCCTCATCCATGAGGTGTGGAATCAACTTCTTCCAAACTCTGTGTGGATATTTTGACTTCTTCCTGTGAGTTAAGAATGTTCTTAATGGCATGTAGAATGGTGAATTTTTTCCATAAGTTTTCAATTTACTTTGCCAAGATCCATCAGATGAATCATTATCTATGGGAACCATAGCTTAATACAATATATTTCTTAAAAAATAAGACTTGAAAGTCAAATTTACTCCTTGATTCACTGGCTGCAAAATGGATGTGGTGTTAGCGGGCATGAAAACCACACTAATCTCATTGTCCATCTCCATCATAGCTCTTGAATGACTAGTTACCTTGTCAATGAGCTGTAATATTTTGAAATTTTTGTCCAAGCAGTGGGTTTAAAATATTCAGTAAACCATGTTGTAAAATTATACCAATAAACTTGCTCAAAAAAGCAATATCTGCAAAGCACAATGAAGTGAAGAATAATAGAATAAGTTATGTCTGTACTGCTTGATGTCTACAATAAAGTATCCATGCATTTATTTTCATTTTCTTTTTCTTTATCTATCTTGCTTCTTGCCTGTTCCTTTCTCCCAGAAACTGTTTCTCAAAGGTTTATTATGAACTAGGGGGTCAGAGCTTCCAAAGATGTTGTAGCACCAACAAGGCTCAGACTTTTAGAAGCTCAAGATAGTGGGGAAATCAAATGCTGAATGAAACCTGTGTACGATGAAATGATCTCTGTGGTGGGTTGGTTTTGAAAAGACTGTGTTAATTAATTTACTAGGGAAATTGGAGAAGATTCCATTTAAAAGATGACACTCAAACAGATCTTGAAAGATAAGTTTCTTAAAATGAAGAAAGTGTGTAATGTCTTTTAGGTAGGGGCACAACCATTACAAAGCCACTGAGACATGGAAGATCACAGGGTATTGAGGAATAATAAGTCTCAGTGGACTCATATGCAATTTTTATTTCTTTGCTCCCTTATCACAGTGAGCTAGTGGTAGAGGGGATGACACAGAGAGGACTGCCTCCATGGGACAAACTAGTAAAAGGTTACTGTTGCAATTGTTCTCTGAAGATGGTGGTTGATAATTATTTTTCCTGCAAACTGCTCTAGGAACATATTAAAAAGAAACATATTTAGATTATCACACAAGTAATTTTGAGAATAAGAATGACATAACCACAAACCATACTTCCATGAGTGACACACCATTCTTCATGTGAAAAGAAATTCTTTAAAATCAATTGCTTATAATACAATTTTTAGAAAGTTAAAATATAGGTTCATGTGGACCTATAGTTGAGAAGAAAGTGGTTCTCTACTCAATCTATTCATTGGGCAGAATCAGTTAATCAAATTTATGTTATCCTAATGAACATACATTTTCTTCTTTTAAAATTAATATCCTTTCCCTTAACAAAGTATGTTTTCTTCACTGCCAGTAGCTATTTCTAATCAAGGTATATTGTTAGAAAATGTTTGTCCTTGGCAATCTAATCCACTTAGCATACTGAAGAATCTGAAGTGAAAAATACACACACACACACACTGAAGAATATATATACATATATACTGAAGAATATATATTTTTCAGTATGCTATATATGTGTGCTATATATTGTCTCCATGTATATATGCATACACCACACATATAAGCATATATTATTATATAGACACACAAACACACATGAACACATACAAAGTTACATGTTTGTGCATATAAGCATACACACATGTATACATCTTTGTTTTATATACATATAAACACACACATATAAACACATACACATATACAGACATGCACACACACATATAAAATCTTTTTCCCCACCAGAGGATGTGCTTATTGATTTTAGAGAGAGGGGAAGGTAAGGAGAAAGAGACACATCAATTGGTTTCCTTTTGTACATGATCTGACTGGGGATTAAACCCTCAACCCAGGAATGTGCTCTGACAGGGAATCAAACCTGTGACATTTTGGTTTGTGGGATGGTACCCAACCCACTGAGCCACACCAGCCAAGGCAACATATGGACATTTTCTACCCATTGAGATTAAAGGCTGTGTCAGTGGATTGCATGTACAGATGTACTTCTTATTTTTATTAACTCTTGGCAGTACAATCTCATTAGAGGAAATATTTTGAACTTTAGAAAGAGCTCTGTCATGGAACTCACTAAAATAAGAGTCTTACAATGCTGAAATTCCTATTGCTACAGCAAATAAAATATAATTTGAATTGTCATAGTGAGAATATGCAGGTATGCTTTTCTATCTTCAGGAAGACTTAGGCTAATATTTCTTACATTTAAGTTGTACACTTATATCTTCTAAAGAGAAAAATATACCTGTGTGTGTGCATAAGTGCATGTATATATGTGTATAAAATGAACACCTGAGAATAAATATAGAAAACCTAGGTTGAGCAACACTTCAGTAAAAGGTAAATGTTGACTTTAATTTATGCTCATGCTAGATAACACACACTGAAGTTAGCATCGTCCAGAACAATTAAAAAATAGACATCATCCATAAAACAATGGTTTTAACATTGAACATTGGGCAATGCCAGATAATACCTGACACAAAGAAGATAAATAAAATTAACCCAAGCTATTTTGTTCCATTTTATTATTAAGAGATTTTTAAACTGAGGCATAGGTACTTAGGAACCAGGTGAAGTCCAGAGATATCTCTGATTTAAAAAGACAGAAGAAAGATCCCAGAGACACCAAGGCAGGTAGAGTTCATAAGAGTACAATGGGAGAGACATCTGTAAATATTTACTCACCCTTGAATCTTCAACTGACTACTTATTGGTACATTCTTGTGAAGAAACTGTCAAAGTTGAAGAGCAAACTATAGCACTCTCTGAAAACATCAGAGGGAATGATTCTCTACTGTTACTGTTAAAAGGAAATGCACATAACATAAAATTAACCATTTTAGGGTAACAGCTCAGTGCCAGTTAGTACATTCACCATGTTTCAAAATCACTACTTCTATCTAGTTCCAAAATATTTTCATTACCTCAATAGGAAATTAAACCAGTTACCCCCTATTCTCCCTTGCCCCTTGGCAATCAATATACTTTTTATTTCCATAAATGTATCTATTCAGAATAATTCATACAAATGGAGTTATGTAATAATATAAGACATTTTGTGTCACACATTATATAACATTTAAAGGTTCATCCATGTTTTAGAATATATCAGTTCATGTCTTTTTAGGTTGGATAATATTCCATTGTATGTATATATCACAATTTCTTTATTTTTTCTTCTGTAGATGGACACTTGAACTATTTTCACCTTCTGCCTATTTTGAATAGTGCTGCAATAACATGTATATACATACACTTTTCAAATAACCTATATTGTTATTTTGCTTATATACTTAGAACAGGAGATGCTGAGTCATATGGTCATTCTTCTGTACTTTTTGATGACCTGACAAGCCATTTCCCACAGTGGCTAAACTTTTTCCCATTCCTGTCATCAATGTACTAGGGTTTCAGTTTCCCTATACACCCACCAGCACTTGTTATTTTCAAATAACCATCATATGGTATGAAGTGGTACTTGTGATTTTGATTTGCATTTTTCTAATGACTAATAACATTGAGCAACTTTTTATGTTCTTGTTACCTGTTCTTGTACTTTAATGTAAAAAATGTTTATTCAAACTTTTGCCCACTTTTTAAAATTCTCACCTGAGGATACCATACATGCCCCAACTGGAAATCAAACCCACAACCTAGGTATATGCTCTCACTAGGAATGGAACCTGCAAACTTTTGGTGTAGTGGGTGATGCTCCCACAACTCAGACACCTGGTCAGGGAAAATTTTGTCCACTTTTGTTTGAGTCATTTTCATTTTTCAGTTGTAAGAGTTTTTATGCATTCTGGGAACTAGATCTTTATCAGATACATGATTTGCAAATGTTTCCTTTCATTCTGTAGGTTATCTTTTAACTTTATTATGTCCTTTAATGTACAGAAGTTTTAACTGTTGATGAACTGCAACTTATCTTATTTTCTTTTTGTTGCTCATGTTTTTTGTATAATCCAAAAAACTCATTCTCATACCCAAGGTCATATTTTCTTCTAAGAGTTTTATGATTTTAGCTATTTTATTTATATCTTTGGTCCATTATGAGTAAATTATTGTAGATGAAATAATTTAAAATCCCCACACTCAAGGACAGGTCTGCTTTCAGTGATTAAATAAGAAAACTTCATAGTTTATGGGATATAGAGTGGATTACTTGAAATGAATATTCAGAGAGAGTTAAATTAGTTCTCTAAGAAACGATGTTTGTGTCCTGTTCAACAAAACTAACAAAACTCCATGAAGGAATTTAATGAAGAGCAAAATCAAACAACATATTATTGTTAATATTGCATGACTAGGAAGTGTATTACTTTTATTTTTCTAATTGTATTTTATATGTTTACAAAATAGACTTAGAAAATGATAGATATAAGAAAGCTTTTAAAAAGTTAAATTTAAACTTTTGGAATTGAAAAATTTTAATATATCAGATGACAAAACACAATGGAATTGATACTGGTTAGGTGTGTTAGAAGCAAAGAATAGTGAAATTGAAGATATAAATATTGAAACTGCTAAAAATGAAACAAAGTAAAATCAAAAACCCTCAAGAAAAGGGAACAAACATGATTTTGTTTGTTATTCAGTTTTGAAGATTGATTATACATTTTGGAGACTAATCCTGTATTAGATAAATTATTTTAAAAATAGATTTTTCTAGTTCATGGCTTTTTCCACTTTTTACACAATTTAAAATTTTTTTTAATTTTTTATTTATTTTTTTTTATTTTAATTGTTTTTAAAGTACAGTTTTCTGCTTTTTACTCCCATCCCAGCTCACCATCCCCAGCCCTCCCCACCTCCATCCAGTTCCCCCACCCTTGTTTTTGTCCATGTGTTCTTTATACTTGTTCATGCAAACCCTTTCCCCTTTCCCCTGAAATTCCCTCCCCTCTCCCCTCTCCCCTCTGGTCACGGTCAGCCTGTTCTCTATTTCAGTGTCTTTGGTTACATTTTGTTGTTTGTTTGTTTTGTTGTATATAGCAGTTCCTTTAGCATACCATGCAGTGCTGGTTTGATGGAAGTGGATTCTTTCAGCTTTCTTTGATATGGGAAACTTCTCATTTTGCCCTCCATTTTAATTGAGAACCTTGCTGGGTAGAGTAGTCTTGGTTGCAAGCCTTTGTTTCACATTAGGTTCCTGTTAAAGATGAGATCATATGGTATTTGTCTTTCACTGCCTGGCTTATTTCGCTTAGCATATTGTTCTCCAGTTCCATACATGCTGTTGCAAAGGGTAGGAGCTCCTTCTTTCTTTCTGAAGCATAGAATTCCATTGTGTAAATGTACCACAGTTTTTTGATCTGTTCATTTGTTGATGGGCACTTAGGTTGCTTCCAGCACTTGGCTATTGTAAATTGTGCTGCTATGAACATTGGGGTGCATAGTTTCTTTTGTATTGGTGTTTCAGGGATCTTAGGATATAATCCTAACAGGGGAATTGCTGGGTCAAAAGGCACATCCATTTTTACTTTTCTGAGAAAATTCCAAACTGTTTTCCATAGTGGTTGTACCAGTCTACAGTCCCACCAACAGTGCACGAGGGTCCCCTTTTCTCTACAACCTCTCCAACACTTGTTGTTTGTTGCTGTGTCTAGGATGCCATTCTGACCAGTGTGAAGTGGTATCTCATTGTGATTTTAATTTACATCTCAATGATAGCTAGCGATACTGAGCATCTTTTCATGCGTCTCTGCATGAGAAGTGTGTCCTCCTTGGAGAAGTGTTTGTTCAAGTCCTTTGCCCATTTTTAAATTGGGTTGCTTGTCATCTCAGAATGGAGTTGTGTAAGTTCTTTATATATTTTGGATATTAAACCCTTGTCTGAGGTATCATTGGCAAATATGTTTTCTCATACAGTTGGTTCTTTTTTACTTTAATACTGTTTTCTTTAGCCATGCAGAAGCTTTTTATTTTGATGACATACCATTGTTTATTCTTTCCCTTATGTCTTTTGCTCTAGGGGACATATCTGAAAATATTGCTGCATGAAATATCAAATATTTTCCTTCCTATGTTCTCCTCTAGGACTTTAATGGTGTCACAACTTATATTTAAGTCTTTTGTCCACCTTGAATTTATTTTTGTGTATGGTATAAGTTGATGCTTGAGTGTCATTTTTTTGGGATGTCACTGTTCAGCTCTCCCAACACCATTTGTTGAAGAGGTTATTTTTACTCCATTTTATGTTGCTGCCCCCTTTGTTGAATACTAATTGACCATAGAGACTTGGGTTTATTTCTGGACTCTCTGTTCTGTTCCATTGGTCTGCTCTTTCCACTTTTTAAAAAGATTTATTTATTTATTTATTTATTTATTTATTTATTTATTTATTTTTAGAGAGAGGGGAAGGGAGGAAGAAAGAGATGGAGAGAGAAACATAAATGTATGGTTGCCTCTCATGTGCCCCTTACTGGGGACCTGGTCTGAAACCCACACATGTGTCCTGATTGGAAATCGAACTGGCAAATTTTTGGCTTCCATGCCAGTGCTCAATCCACTGAGCCACACCAGCCAGGGCATGCTTTCTCCATTCTTAAGCACTACTCTTAAAGTATAGTGAGTTTTTACAGGAAGTAACATACAACAGAGCTTTGATAAGACTATCAACTAATTTCTCAACACAAACACTACAAGCCAAGAGATAATCACAAGAAATATTGCAAGTAATGTGAAACAAAGGCTTGCAACCAAGACTACTCTACCCAGCAAGGTTCTCAATTAAAATGGAGGGCAAAATGAGGAGTTTCCCATATCAAAGAAGGCTGAAAGAATACACTTTCACCAAACCAGCACTGCACGGTATGCTAAAGGGACTTCTATAAGAAGAGGAAGGAAAAGAGTTTGAGAGAGAGGAATATAGGTACAAAAGGGGAAAATGAATAGGTACCTATCAGTAATAACCTTAAATGTTAATGGATAAAATGATTCAATCAAAAGACATAGGGTAGCTGAATCAATAGGAAAATATGACCCACACTTATGCTGCCTACAAGAGACCCTCCTCAGAGACCCACCTACAAAGACTGAAGGTGAAGGGTTGGAAAAAAATATTTCAAGAAAATGGACAAGAAAAAATAAAGCTTGGGTACCAATACTTATGTCAGATAAAATAGACTCAAAACAAAAGCCATAAAAACAGACACTGAAATACAGCTCAGAATACCCAAGGGAAGAATCCATCAAGAGGACATAAACATTGCAAACATATATGAACCTAACATAGGAGCACGCAGATATATAAGGAAAATCTTGGAGGACTTCAAGAAAGATGTCGAGAGCAACACACTTATCCTAGGGGATTTTAAAACCTCACTATAAAAAAAATGGACAGATCTTCTAAACAAAATACCAATAGGGATATTACAGCATTGAACAAGGCCCTAGATCAAATGTACTTTTATCCTGAAGATGCAAAATACACATTCTTTTTAAATGTACATAGAATATTTTCAAAGATAGACCACATAATAGGACATGAAACAAGCCCCTAATGAACAAATTCTGTGAAGCTGAAATCATATCAAGCATTTTCTTGGACAAGAGCCTAAAACTAGAACCCAACCTCAAGGAAAAAATTTAAAAACACTCAAATTTGTGGAGATTCGATAGCATTCTGTTAAACAATGAAGAGATTAATAATGAGATCAAGAAATAAATAAAAAATTATCTGGAAACAAATGAATATGAACATACAATAATCCAAAAACTATGGAACACAGCTAAGGCAGTCCTGAAAGAAGTTCATAGTGATATAGGCCTACCTAAAAAAAGATAGAAACATTTCAAATAAATAATCTAACCCTACATTTACAAGAACTGGAGTAACAACAACAAATGAAATCCAGAGTGAGTAAAAGAAGGAAATAACCAAAATCAGAGCAGAATTACACAACATAGACACTAAAAGAAGAATCCAAAAGACCAATAAATTCAGGAGCTGGTCCTTTGAAAACTAAACCAAATTGACAAGCCTTTAAGCAGACTCATGGAGTTGTAGATAGATACACTTTGCCTCCTTGCACAACCAAAAGAAGGACAACAGCAAATTTAAAAACAAAAATTAACAAGAACTGAAAGGAAGTGCAACTGTATGGAACTCCAACACCCAACAAGTTAAAGAAGAAATATTCACCAGACCATTTGGAGGGGCAGAGATAGGCAGCTGGGGTGGAGAGGACCAGCGGCAAGGTAGCATATAGAGGAATGGGGCAGGTGAGGCAGCAGCTGGTGGAGCAAGTTGTCCCACATTTGCAGGGGAACAAACTGGTAGGAACAACTGGAAAGTGAGACAGACCCCACAACCCAGGGTTCCAGCATGGGAAAATAAAGCTTCAAAACCTCTGACTGAAAAACTTGTGGGAGTTGAGGTGGCAGGAGCACCTCCCAGCCTCACAGGAGAGTTCATGGGAGAGATCCACAGGGTCCTAGAATGTACACAAAACCACCCACCTTGGGATCAGCACTACATGGGACCAATTTGCTTGTGGATAGCAGGGGGAAATGATTGAAAGCCAGCTGAGAGCTAAGCAAGCATTACTGTTCCATCTTGGACCCCACCCCCACATCAATGTCATAGCGGGGCAACCTGAGTTGCCTGGCCTTGGTGAATACCTAAGGCTTTGCCCCTTACTACATTAACAGAAGTGCCAAGACAATATATATATTCCAGATAAAAGAACAGATCAAAGCTCCAGAAAAAAATACAATTAAGTGATGAAGAGATAGCCAACCTGCCAGATGCAGAATTCAAAGCACTGGTAATCAGGATGCTCACAGAAATGGTTGAGTGTGGTCACAAAATAGAGGAAAAAGTGCAGGCTATGAAAAATTAAATTAAGGAAAATGTACAGGAAACCAACCGTGAAGGAAACCTGTACTCAAATCAATGGTTTGAAGCAAGATAAAGAAATAAACATTCAACCAGAAAACAATGAAGATAAAATAATTCAAAAAAATGAGGAGAGGCTTAGGAATCTGCAGGACATTTTTTTAAACATTCCTACATCTCAATTATAGGGGTGCCAGGAGAAGAAGAGAAAGAGCAAGAAATTAAAAACTATTTGAAAACATAATGAAGGAGAACATACCTAATCTGAAAAAAGAAATAGACTTCCAGGAATTCCAGGAAGCTCAGAGAGTCCCCAAAAAATTGGACCCAAGGAAGCACACACTAAGGCACATCATAATTACATTACCCAAGAATAAAAATAAGAAGAGAATTTTTTTAAAGCAGCAAGAGAAAAATAAGACATTTATCCATAAAGTAGTTTCCATAAGGTTATCCACTGATTTCTCAAAAGAAATCTTACAGGCAAGAAGGGGCTAGAGAGAAGTATTTGAAGTCAGTCATAAAGGCAAGGACCTACATCCAAGATTACTCTATCCAGGAAAGCTATCATTTAGAATGGAAGGGCAGATAAAGTGCTTCCCAGATAAGGTCAAGTTAAAGGAGCTCATAATCACCAAGCCCTTATTATATGAAATGTTAAAAGGACTTATTTAAGAAAAAGATGATCAAAAATACAAATCGTAAACTGACAACAAACTCACAACTATCAAGTGAACCTTAAAAATACAAAAAAAGATAACAAAAATGATCTAAGCAAACAAGTAGAACAGGAACAGATTCACAGAAATGGAAATCGCATGGAGGGTTATCACATGCAGTGGGAAGAAGGAGGGAGGAGAATGGGAGAAAAGGTATAGGGTATAAGAAGCATACATTGTAGGTACAAAATAGACAGGGAGAGGTTAAGTATAGTATGGGAAATGGAGAAGCCAAAGAAGTTATATATATGACCCATGGACATGAACTAAGGTGGCGGAACACTGTGGGAGGGGGACTGCAGGATGGAGGGGAATTGAGGGGAGAAAAACTTGGGAGAACTGTAATAACATAATGAATAAAATATATTTTAAAAAGTGTACATTCAAAAAAAAAGGAGAGAGGACCCAAATAAATAAAATCAGAAAAGAGGAGAGATTGCAACTGATACCACAAAAATACAAAGGATTGTAAAATATTACTATGAACAACTATATGCTAAGAAATTTGAATACCTGGGTGAAATCGATAAATTTCTATAAAAATATCAGCTTCCAAAACTGAATGAAGAAGTAGAAAGCCTGAACAGACCTATAAAAGCTAATGAAATTGAAGCAGTAATCAAAAAACTCCCATCACACAAAAAGCCCTGGACTGGATGAATTTTACAAAACATTTAAGAAAGAATTACCCCCTACCCTTTTCACACTATTCCAAAAAATTCAAGAAGAGGCAAGACTTCCAAACTGTTTTTATGAAGCCAGCATCATCCTAATTCCAACTCCAGATAAAGATAAAACAAATAAAGACAACTTTAGGCCAATATTGCTGATAAATACTGATGCTAAAATCCTCAACAAAATACTGGTAAAACACATCCAGCAATACATTAAAAAGATCATCCACCATGATCAAGTGAGGTTCATCCCAGGGATGCAAGGATGCTGCAATATTTACAAATCAATAAATGTTATAAAGCACATAAACAAAGTGACAAAGATCACATGATCATATCAATAGATGCAGAAAAATCATTTGATAAGGTATAGTATCCATTTATAAGAACACTCAGAAAAGTGGGAGTAAAGCGAGCATACCTCACCATGATAAAGGCCATATATGAGAAACCCACAGCCAACATAATACTCAATGGGCAAAAACTAAAAGCTTTCCCACTAAGATCAGGAACAAGACAAGGATGCCCACTTTCACCACTTCTATTCAACATAGTACTGGAAGTCCTAGCCACAGCAATCAGACAAGAAAAAAATATATAAGACATTCAAATTGTAAAGGAGGAAGTAAAACTATCATTGTTTGCAAATGACATAATAGTATACATAGAAGACTCTATAAACTGCACCAAAAAACTACTTGACCTAATAAGTGAATTAGGCAAAACAGCAGGAGACAAAGTCAATTTTCAGAAATCAAAGACATTTTTGTATACCAACAATTAAATACCAGAAACAAAAATCACACACAAAAATTCCCATTTGTTATAGCAACAAGAAAGAGGTAATGAAAGATTTGCTTAATTTCCCTAGGTCTCATTTTCTTCACATCTAAAATGTGGGTATGAACTAAGTTAATGTCAACATTCCTTCCAAGTGTATAGTTAATTTCTTCATCATATATATATATATATATATATATATATATAAAATTTAAGTATATATAAATAATTTTTAAACAAATGTTTGTTTTATTTTATTTTTAATATTTTAAATAACTTTTTGTCCTTTTATTTACCAAGTCTAAATCTTTTCTGTAGCTCTTCACTGTTGCCTTATTTGAGAACAATTCATTTACTCATTAATTTACAAAAACTTACTGAATTCTACCTATCTCTTACTGGGTATTAGGTTATAGGTGAAAAAATTATCCCTGCTTTCCAGATACTCTGTCTGTTATAGACCTCCAACTTTACCATACATCAGAATTACTTTAAAGACAACTAGGCCTTTCCTTGGGAGATTATTTTTTATTAGATGTTAGCAGAGCCCTGACATCTATAATTTTACTTATTCTCAAAACGATAAGTCTAAGCAGTCAGCATTAGGAATTTGTGGTTTAGTGGAGGATAAAGGTACAGAGAAGAAAGGATCACTATGTAGATATATTAGTAAGGAAGTCAAGTAAAACAGCTTTTATTTGCTTTCTTTCTCTCTTTTTTCTTCCTTCCTCCCTTCCTTCCTTCCTTCCTTCCTTCCTTCTTTTTAAAACAGATTTTATTTATTTATTTTTAGAGGGGGGAAGGGAAGCATAAAGAAAGGGAAAGAAACATCAACATGTGGTTGCATTTCATTTGCCTATTACCTGGGACTTGGCCCACAACCCAGACATGTGTCTGAGGCTGGGATTCCAACCAATGACTCTGATTCTCAGTCCAGCTCTCAATTCACTGAACTACAACAGCCAGGACTCTTCCTTCTTTTCTTTCTTCTTAACAGGTCTTGAAGAAATTTGTTATCTGTCAGATGTTAGTGATCACAGAAAACAAAGTGAAAGACGTATAAACCTAAAAACAAGGACCTGGTTTGGGGCCACTAGTCTGCCAGTATTCTCCCTAGATCTTGGACAAATTGTTTTAAGTCTTGAGGTTCAATTCCTTCACTAGTAAAATGAGAGATTTTGGGATTGTTCTCTAAGAATCCCTATATGTTTATATATTCAGCCCTATCTCGTAATAGGCATTCTGGAATTTTAAGAAGTAGGACTGAGCATATAGACATGCCAGAAGTTTTCTAAAGGTCAGTTGTTGAGACAAGTTTTTGAAGTGGTCTTATTTTCAACAATTTTCTGATATCTCCTGTAAGTGGATTCAGAGGAGGGAGAGGGGAAACAAACCAGTGGATTAACATTCTGTTTCCTCAGACTCCAGCAGTCAGTGTTTTTATATTGGAGGAGATGATTGTGTCTTCTGTGTGGTTCAATAAATATCATGTGCTTTGAGGATGTAGGCGTTTCTTTATAGCAGTCTAAATAATCAAATAATCATGTTCAATGCTATGCTTCCAGAGTATCCTCCTGACTGGTAAGTAAATTTAAAAACAAGAGAATCCACTTAAAGAGCCACTTTCTTGGGAGAAAACTAAAACTCAAAAGGATAATATCAATGGAAATGCAAATGCTTCAGCTTAAGTAGGCAAAAAATCTGCTCCCTCATTTACTCTAAAAACATGGAATTTCATCTACTCTAACAGAGCTTTTTGAAAAAGGCATTTCTCAGAGTGATTAATGTGTCTGGCAGACCATTCTGTGGGGCAATATGCAACAAGAGTAATGCAATTCTGTTTAGAAAAGTCTGTGATTTTTCTCTTATACAAAAGAAGTGAATGTTATGCCATCCTGTTAAGCCTTTGCAAGTTTTAAAGCAAAGTGATAGATTTTAATTTTACCTTTGTCATCACAAAACAGGCTCATATGTCTAGCTTGTAAAAAACATGGAGGACAGTGGTTTAGAATATAGTAGAGGCTGGCATTGGTTAAGAAAAATAGGAAAAGGAGGAAAGAAAACACAATTTACTATATGGTTGGAATTTCCAATGGAATTTTAGTTTGATATATCAAGAAGAACATGACTGAACAATGTATGGTTAAAAACAATATTATGATTACTAATATTACTAGCATCATCATTTCAAATAATACAATACAAGTGCATGTTACTTTACAGACCATTATAATAGGTTTATGTTATTTAAATTAACTATCTTCACAACCAAGGGGGAAAAATTATTGCACTTATTTTAAAGATGAGAAGCTCAGATAATTTAAGTTCTTCATTCAAGGTTATGAAAGTTATGAGAGGAACTCAAATTTAATTCTCCTATGCAAACACCTCAGTCTATATTCTTCTCTGTCCATCCCCTGGAAATTCTCCATCCTAGCAACAAGGATTAATGTGTGTAGACCACAGAATGCTTCTTATGGTGATGGGTGGTAAACTTCAATTTATAGTAATTCATTGCAAATAAAAACATGAATGTGTCTGTTCACAGGGGAGCCAATGCTCATGATGACTGTAAGATATACCTCCCGTTAGTAGGAGCACCAGTCAGGACACTGTTGACAAGCAGAAAATTTTTTCTGGTGGCTTTTCTGAACCCCTCCTGATAGTCTAATGGGTTGAGAATTATATGAAGAACGAATACACCCAAACCACATAAAAGCAAATCATTTAAAATTATAAATGTCAAATGTGTTCAAATATCTTGTCAATGTTGAATATTATCTTACTAATGAGATGTTTTCAGATGTCATCTTTCTCTAGATAACTATCATCTGTTACCACTTACAAACAGATTATTAAGGCTGAGGATAGCTCAGAGAGGTCTTCTTAATTTTTCTGATGCTCTCTTGCACAGTGGGGCTGAGCTTCCTTGGCATACTGGCAGTCCTTTCTCTTTCATCTTGCTTCATTTCCCCATCCATGCCCTCAAAGCTAAACCACCATTTGTGTGTTATGTTAATATGTGTGAGAGTCTCTTGATTTCTATTAGTGTATATATTACAAGCAGCATATCCTCAGTTGGGACTCTAATTCTACTTTTGTGCCAGGCTAATATAAATTTTTTCTAGTTACATCACATTTGCTGTTTATATACCCTCCTTGTTCACTCACTGCTGGTCTCCATGGTGAGTTTAGTCAGACAAATTCATCTTCCTTATTTTCTTAGTCAACATGATTCTCCATTCTATTCTAGTGGGTTTCCCAAAGAGCCTAAAAAGCTGGCATTAACTCAGCACTATAACATGTATATTGTTGTTGTATTCCAGAGGTACCTGGTTGCCTTTCAGAAGCATTCAAATGATAAAATAGTTCATGTATGTTAACTTTCCCTTCAAAGTCTCCAGTGGATCCCCATATCTAGGTAAAAGCCATCATCTGATCATTAGCCTATAAGCCCTACATGAATTCTGTGAGCTTTATGGCCTTCTCCTCCTACTCTCCCCATCACCCACTTTACTTTCAGCCACAGTGTCCCTCTTGTTGCTCCCCAAAGACATTTTGGGAGGTCTTGGCACTTGTTCTTCTCTATGTCTTTCTATATTAACATGGGCTGATTTTTTCCCATCCTTTAAGTGTTTGTTTATATGACATTTACACAATGAGGAATTGTGCAATAACCCTATTTAAGCTGCAACACACACATAGAAACCTTACATTCCTTTACTCCTTTAATCTAATATATCCCTGATGCTCCATTTAATTCATGTTTTGTTTTTACTTTTAATTGTCACCTCTTACTTGAATATGGTTGAAGGTTTGCTGCTGTGTTTATGTTTTTGTACACTGTTGAGTTCCCAGGGTCTGATTCAAGTGTCTAGCACATGATCCCCTCAAAAAATATTTGTTTTATAAATGAGCATGTCTAGGCAGTTCCCTGTGAAGACTCACACTAATCATTTTCTCTGTCAGGAACAAAGAACAACAAAGTAAAGAAGAGAAGTCTCCAATGTCTGGGTTAAGAAACCAATTTTCAGTTTAAGGTTTTATTGAATCTCTTGTGATGGAAAGTAGATTCTATTAATTAATAAATCACATAATAACAATGAAGTTAATTTAGCAACTTATGTCAATCTTCACTTTATTAATCAAAATTACATGGCAAATGATTTTTCTTATCTTACAGGTACTCTTTGGGTCCTAAAAAGGATTCTTCAGAGCCTTATTGACTCAGATATACAACTATGAGGCCCCAAATCCTCCTGAGCTTGAAAACAGATGGTTTCTTGAGCAAACAACTGAGTTTCAGTTCCAACACCATCTATGTTTTCAGCAAATAAGCTTAATAATTTCAAGTGTCTTATATAAAGAAGATAGAAATAAAGGGAATGGTGATATCTGGCATATGAAGTCAGGGAAAATGCTTGTTAGGAATACTCTTTTTATCATCTGAGATAATTAGTAACAATGTTTACTTATTACAGGAAAAGCAAACACTCTCACTTATTTCTTAAGGGTACTAACAAATCCTAAGGAAAATTCCTAGAGCCTTTCCTATCCCAGATCATGATTTTCACACCCAGAAACACACAGTTTAAGGAGGGTTTAGATCAAACAGAAAAATTGATAAAACCTAGAAACAAAAATTTCTAATAAAACTCAAATTTATGTCTTGTCTAATTGGGCCTTTGGTTGATATTGTACACTATTCTATATATTTTATAAACTTTCTTCATCAATGTTTAATAAAGGTCTAATATGGATTGATAATGATTTTCTATTGAAAGATATAATATCCTGGTAGCCTAGAACAAAGATTAGAGTTAATAAGCATCCTTTAACTTATAATATATACCCTCTGTCCTAGAATGAATGAATCCCTTTTATTCAATGAAATCAATATTCTACTTATTTTATCTTTTTTTATCTTTATGGTACTCAGCATTTATCATAACAATCTTTTATTATAAAATTCAGATTGCTTCAAAGGTTATATAATTTTGGGTAAACGAAACACTAATTCATCATACATAAAACTGTTCAACACCTTCTAATGTAATGTTTAATTTAGTAAATAAAAACAGCTACCATAAAGAAGCCTGTTATAATTAAATGATGACTGAAAACTTGTATGTAATCTAAACTGAAGTACACATCTCCTCTAAATGCATCACAGATCAGATGAACATGAGACTTATGTTTCCAATTCCCATGTAATTTATAATGTGATGATGAATGGTGGAAACAGATTGGTTGTTGTACGAAATACTATGTATTTTTACAAACTATTCTATTTGTTTATAGTTGTGGCTGTAATAGGCCCAGGCAAAGATTATTTTAGTTATGATCTACCCGAAAATACATTGCAATGACTCTATCAGGGGCTTTGTGTTTCTAAGACTTAGATGAGTAAAGAGCAGTCTGAGGGTGTCAACTGAAAGGGACAGTGGCAGGCACACACTGGTTCTGAAATCTTCCTAGCATTTCTGCTCTTGAGTATAAAAAAAAAGGCCAGCTTTATGAAATTATTAAGACCTAGCAAAACTCCTCTGTGATATATTTTAAAATGATCTAAACCTATTAAAGAAAGATAACATTAAATTTAAGGATAGCCTTACATCCTTTATCATCGATCTTTGCACAGTAGGTACTAAGAAATACAGTTGATTGACAGTGATTTTATATCTTCCTCCTTGTTCCTATTTATCTAATGTCTGTTCTGGCCCTAGGAACTGCAATTTGAATTAGGCTCCCTACCATTCTTCAGGAGCCTCCATTTAACACTATTCAGTTTTCTTGGAGAAAGACCAAAATAGAATTGAGAATTCTTTCAGAGAACAGATGAATGAGAACATGGAGTGAGAATTCCTTAAGATAGATTGTGGCTATCTAAAAGATAAAATGATGTAGATTTCTGTCACCAAAGAGGATTCTTGGCAGGAATATATTTGTCTAGTAAAAGGGGTTCATTTTTTTTCCTACTCCTACTTCAGAAAGTGTCTTTCTAGGATTTCTTCAGGATTCTATGCTTAATATAAAGATATTGTGCTCTTTATTTTGTTTCTTTTAAGCTTTAAAAAATTTCATTGTTTTTCTTATTTATTCTGGCTAAATTATATTTTGTGCAAAGTAGCCAATTAATTTTTAACCCAACATCTCAAGTTCAGTTTAATTTTTTAAGAGTATGTTCTTTTTGGTTTCTTATGCAAGGACATTTCTCTTCAGTAACTATTAGTAAGCAGGAATTAGCCAAAAAGTAACATACTTAATATGAATATTTTGTGGTAAGTCCCTGATTCCCTTAAAATACAGATGTATAAACATTCTATAATGTATGAATGGAAATGTGAGGCACTTGGACCCACTACTGACAGAGAATAAATAGAGAGGGGAAAATGATGAAGAACTGCACAGTAAGCACCTGATTCTGAGCAGTACATACAAGCTTCAGGTGGAGATACATGGAGTAAGAAGAGAAAGGGTAGCTGTGGTTGGGATGGTGACTAGGACAAGCATGCAAAATAATACCAGAGTTTTAAAAACAATTTTTTTCCAGACAAAATAAACATACCACAAAAGAATACATTTGACTGATACTTTCTTTAACAGGTTCATGGACTGAGATTAATAGATAACATAAAATCATTGAAAGCTTTGTAAGTTATTTCCACCACTTCAAAAACCCTAACAAATCATACACTTAGCAATGACAAGTTTGTATACATTAACTCACTCTTTTGAGCAAAATCTTAACTCTTTTGCTTTCATTGGATTTACATTAGTATGGTATGGCAATGCATATTACATGTTACTTATCAGGATATTAATTTAGCAGTTTGGCGATGGTGATAATAATACAAAAGGTAACATATAGATTAAGTTTATAAAAATATTTTCTGTTTCCTGGGTCACATTCATAGGAGACATATACTTCCCATATATTTAATTTTAGATTTATCATATGATCTGCTTAGGACAAGGACGTCAGATGATGGGTGTATACAATATGATATCCTCTCTTGCATCTCTGCTCTTATCTTGAGAATAATGTAAGCTTAGTCATCTACTGACACAGAAAGAAACTTTTGAAGAAGAACTGGCCCAAAACAGTTGCTGAAAGCCACCTAGCTACCAACCATTGATCAAACAATACCAGTTAATTCAAAAACACTTGGAAACAAATAACCCTTATTGTTATATATACTAAATTACAAGTACAGCCAATAGATACCAATAGATCTGGCTAGAAAATAGAGAAATAAGCTTTTTTTCTTGATGAGAAAAATAAGTTTAGAGCTTATTTATGAATAATGAGTATTTTTTAAGATGTTTGGGAAGAGAGACGTGGAATTCCTGTTTAGGCAAGTGATTTATTGGATCAATGCAGGTAAGTTTATATTTGGATGGTCATATAAGATGACAAAGAGGAAAGGGTATTAATATACAAATTCAAAAGAAAATTAAGATAATAGGCATTTGATAATTACTAGCAGCTATGAATAATATGTGATAATAAAGTTGGACTCTGAACAATTCACCTTATAGAAGGTATGATGTTGAGCATTAGCGGTAAAGGGCATAGGAAGGAAATTGAAAAAAGAGGGTATTTCTTTCCCTGATTTGCATGGGCTCTCTTGGCTTTTTCTTCCTTCTGCCATACAGATGCATGTCCAGAGCACTCAGTCCATAGATAAGTTTGCAGCCTCAGTTCCGACTCAGTTTCCACCTCACCACAGTCTTTCCAATGAGGACACTCATGCTAGCCATTCAATGAGAAGGCTGTTAAGTCAAACCTCTATGCACCCATCTATGTGCCTTCATCAACCAGAGGCATGCCAAGTAACACCTAACACAGACACCTTATATGACAGGCCTCACATTTCCTAGCCATTTAGCAGCTCCTAAAGCCCTGATCTCATTCATTGACTTCCTAACCACAGTTAGTCACCAGTACCTTGGTGATTGCTTCCTGGTTAAAATTCTTAGAGACAATTTTTACTTATCTACCCTGGACAGGTGTTCTCTGTTTGCTTGGAAAGTATAAAACATCTTTCAATTAGCTAAAACCAGAAAATTTCTCTACCAACTGGTGATCTGCCACCATACTTGCCCGAACAATGTCTCAAACCTAATCCTGGAAAAAAATATTGCTTCCAACTTTGTTTTTCCTTTGATACTCTCCTTCATCCCTATTGTATTTTTTAGAGTTATTCTTCCTTTTGTACCATGATATAGCTAATTCTTTACATTGTTTCTCCATTTCAAATTACTAGGTAGTCTCTGTCTCCTGATTGGATTTAAACTGCTGAAGAATGATGTTGAATTAATTGTGAAGGTGAAGAAAAGAGTAGTCAAGGATGTTTCTAAGATGGAGCCTGATTAATAGTGGCACTCTTGACTGATACATGAAGTAGGAGCAAGTAGGGGAAGAAAATCAATTTAATTTGAATCTGGACAATGTGAAGTACTTGTAGGGCATTCAAAGGAAATTGGCCATCAGGTAGTGAGACAGCATAACTGAAGCTTGGTGGGAAGAGGGTTCATGGGAAATATGAATTAATGACTAATCAGCATTCAAGAGCAAGTTGAAATTATGACAGTGGAGGTAATCACCTAAACTTCCAACATATGATGAATGGTAAAAGCAGAGACTCAAGGACAGAAATCCATTGAAGACAAATACATAATAATTACCAAGAAAAACTTGGAAGTATTTATGAAAGGGGACATTTTCTCAAGAATGGAGTAACTAGTGATGCCAAATATAACAGAAAATTGTATGACATAAGGTCAGAAAAATAACATTAAATTTGACAATTCAGTTCTACTAAGAAAAAATGTAGTTCTTTTTTGAAAATTGAAACTAATTGATCATGTTGAAAAGTAAATGTCAGGTGAGATGACAGAGGGTATGTTTTATGTGTGTGTGAAGCTTAAGTAGAAAGAGAAGATAAAACATTATTGTGCAGGACACATGGTATACAAGGCAAAGGAGGAATTACCAAATTTTTCAGACTGTAAGACACACCTAGGTTTTAGAGGAGGAAAATAGGAAAAAAAATTTTTGAAGCAGAAAATGTGGTAAAATATTTAATAACATAAATAACATAAGCCATCACCCTGCCCCCACCCCCTCGAGCCAGGTAAACTACATTTGGACTATAAAACACACCCCTTCTTTTCTTCCCAAATTTTTGGAGGCATGCATCTTATAATCCAAAAAATGCGGGTAGTTTTTAGCATGTGGGAACATTATGCATGATTAACAAAAGAATGCAATCAGAGAAATTAAAAGTAAAAGGGATGGAGAAATAATCAATAGAACTCAATCTCTGGGAGATAGAGCATATTAGGATTAAAAAACATGTGCAGATGTGGCTTGGAAATCAAGGTGGTATTTGACCCTTTGTAACTGGAGGGTGATTTTGGATTTACAAAGTTATGCAAGAAAGTCAGGGGAAATCAAATAATTTTATGCTAAATGACAAATCTTGGTGAACTGATCTATTGAGATTGATGAAATTGGGGTGGGGTGGCAAATATAATGCTCTTCAAAGGAATTAGATGTAGAATATGTTGAGAAGCTTGGGTTAGGAATTTGTGACTCATATATATTGAATAGCAACAATCAGCAGCAAATTATGTAGGTATGTTTTTGTGTTTCTGTGTGCATATATATTCAAAAAGTTCTTATTTGCAAATATATCATGTAATATATATATATTTACTTTTCCTGGATTATTTTTGAAAAATATTTCCCCTAATTTGTTTTCAACTGGCAGTGTATAAAAGAGATTATTACATTGCCTAAGTAAAATTTAAGAAGAATTACACACAGCACTCAAAGTCAATTACAAATCCCTATTTTGGATTGCTCTAGACCAAACATGGATAGTGGAAAGACCATAATTTTGATATAAGAAAGACCTCACTGACCTTAAAAATACAACAGACAGTTTTTTCTCTTTTTTTCTTTATTTTTATTATTGATGTTTTTACAAGTGTCCCCAAATTCCCCCCTTTGCAAACTTCCACCCAACCCCTGCACCTCTTCCCTCTGGTCATCACCATACTGTTGACTGGGTCCATGGGTAATACATATATGTTCTTTGGCTAATCATTTCGCCTTCTTTCATCCAGTCCCCCCTTTCCCCTCCCCTGTTAGAGCTGTCAGTCTGTTCCATGTGTCCATGCCTCTGTTGCTACTTTGTTTGTCTGTTTATTTTTATTAATTAGATTCCACATACAAGTAAGATCATATAGTATTTGTTTTTTTCTGACTGGTTTGTTTCACTTAGCATGATAATCTCCATGCTTCTACAAAAGGTAAAAGTTCCTTTTCTTTATGGCCATGTAATATTCCATTGTGTAAATGTACCACAGTTTCTTTTTTATTCACTCATTTGATGGGCACTTATGCAAAGAAACTTTATGTCAACATTCACTCATGAAGAATACCAAATTCTGGAAGGATCAGGTAGGGATAAAAATACCATGCAAAAAGAAAATAATCTTTGTCCTTCAAAATTGCATCTTTATACCTTATTACGTTTTCTATTACTAAAGCTATACAAATTCTTTCCAACTTAATGTGAACTTTTAACTCTTAGAAACCCCAATTTATATTCAAAACAGCTAAAAGGAAGTACTGGGAATAGCCTCAAAATTTTACTCACAACAGCTGGTACCACAAACAATGCTGACAAGATCCGAATGGCATGAAGCCTAAATGGCAGAGACACACAATTCCTAAACAAAACAGCAAAATCAAACCAACTCCCCGAAAGATAAAGCAAGCAAAGAATAACGCTAACCAAACACTGAGGTTTCTTTCCTTTCAAATTTAAAAATTTTACAAACTTCTACTACTGTCACAACCTTCTATATATCTTTCTACAACCTTCACACACCTTCTTACCTATTCAGAGATAACCATTTTAGCCTAACTCACTTCCAGTGCTTGTCCTTTTAACAGTAGAAATTACCATATTTTAACTCTGCATCAGATGGCTAAAAGTCCTTAGTTCAGTAAACACATTCCAAAACTTCTTGAAACACAGACTTTTTGTTCCTATTCCTTGCTAAATCCTTATTGTGTAGTAGGGCTTTGGGTGGCACTTCCTTTTTACACAAGCAGAATAAATTTGCTAAGGAAGTCACCACCTGGGAAATGCAAAATGGAAAAAAAAGCACTTAGCCTTGGAAGCTCCTGTCCCTTTCCAAAGGAGGAATTTTAAATCTTTTCAGGAATGCAGATCCAGCTTTCCCTTTCAGTACCAACTAGCAGCAGGGTCCCCGTCCTCTTCAGGTTATACCTGCTTCATCCCTGTGTGGTGGATCCAAGGCTTGACTCCCTTAGCTTTAGAGAAGAGTGTGTTGTTAGCAGAATGTCATAGGGATCTGTCAACTGCTTGACTAACTGTTGTTTAGGGTCTTGAGTCTCCAAGGTCTTTATAAGACTCAGTCTCTGGGCCAGAATGGGCACAAGGTCTTGACAGCCAGATAGACAGACCTGCAATGAGCAAACTTGTGCAAAATTGTTGGTGTTTGACTTAAATTGTACATATTGTTTAATTTTTGATTCATGCTCTGAATTTGAAGGCGATATACCTAAAACAAAGATTTGGAAGGTTCTCCCATAAACTATTTCACAAGGGTTCAATTTAAGCCCATTTCTAAATACTACCCTAATAGAGAACAAGGCAATAGAGAGTGACTGGTCCCATTTCTAATGCATTTCTTGGCACGTTTCCACCAGGGTCTTCTTTATTGTGTGGTTAATTTTCTCATTCTTTCCTATAGATTGAGATCTCCAAAATGTATGTGGTTTCCATTGAAGCTGGAGTGCCTGTCCAGTCTTCTGGGAAATCTCCGAAATGAATGATGATCTATTCACTTTGAATTATTTGAGGAAGTCCAAACCCAGCTCATCATTGGTCATTTCCCATAAAGCCAGTCCCATGTGTATATAATTCCCAGTCAGGTGCCATCAGCAGCTGGTCCAAGCAGTCATGCTGGAGAGCCAAGTCTCTCTCTGAATCTGGGAGCAAGATGGCCTGGTTCAAGGTTGTGCTAGTCTATAAGGGAACATTTGGGTTGTCTAACAAAATAGAAGGGTTGGGCACCATAGAATGAATGTCCTAGACATTGTCATTTATAGCTACTGGGTGAATCCCCTCTAAGGTTTTCCTTTTAATGGGGTATTATTTCTTCTTTGGAATCCTTGCCACTTCTTTTAGGTTAGTTTTTAAGGGTTGGATGTTAACTGCTCTGCCTGTGGTTCCATCAGACCAAATGGCTTGCTTATCAATCTTGGATGAGATGAGTTTATCATTGGGTGCTTCTGGACAAGTCAGGAGTGCCTGGAGCTGGAGAGGGTGGTCCAGCAGGGCTTTTACACATAATTGCTCCTTCTTGGGAGAAAGTTACTTGGGCATGCAATTTACAAAGAAAATGTCAGCCCAGAAATAGAAGGGGGCAGTCTGGCAAGTAGAAAACACTATGCATAAGCTTTTGATCCCTAAGCTGAAATTCTAGAAGTTGAAAGAATACCTGTTTTAGGAATTGTCCAGTCACTCCAGTAACCATAGCACAGCTGAACTTTTCTTACTTAATTTTGTATTTAATAAGGAGTACGTAGTTCCTGTATCTACAAGGAAATCAATTAGCTCGTTTCCCACTATCGATTTTACCTGGGGCTCCTGAGGGGGGAAAAATAATAGGTTGGGAGATATCTAAGGAAGCCCTTGGGCCTACTCTTTTGTTGTCAGATTCCACTTCCCTTTCTAGCATTTCTCAGTGAGGATTTTTATCCACTTTATTTCTCCTTTTGAATTTCAGGCATTCCTTTCTTCAATGGCCCTCGTCCTCACAATAGTCACATTGATTGGTGCCTATAGGGCCTTTCCACTTTCCTTTCAGATTCCATCTCTTCTGGTTTCCCCACACTGTTTCTAAGAAAATGGTGGCCTGCCTTAATTTCCTTGTTTCCTGGGCATTGTAAGCTTTAAAAGCTATGTCCACCAACTTGGAGAAATTCATTCCCAATGCCCCACCTAAACATTGGAGTTTCCTTCTGATATCTGGGGCACTTTGACTAATAAAAGTCATGTTTACCATCTGGACATTTTCTGGTACCTGTGGGTCATCATCAGCATGCTTTCAGTAAGCCTGATAGATCCTTTCTAAAAATTCAGGATCTTCATTGGTTTTCACTGAACAGTGAGTACCATATTCTGGATTTTTTGCTAAGGTATCCCTTTGTTAAACCCTTCCAGCATGCACCTTTTGTAATGTTCTAGAAAGGCAATGTCTCCACTATTTGTGCCCCAATTCAGTTCTGTCAATGGAATTGTCCCAGCTGGTTTAGGGGTCCCATTGGGATTCTCTTGGTAGAAGCACTGAGTCTCTTCATTAGCTTTATTTATAACTAACAACCTTCATCTCCTGTTAGCAGGATGTTAAGGAGAACTTGTACATCCACTCAGTATAAATGAGGATTGACAAAAAAAGGACATGATAAGGTCTGTCATTTTCTGAGGATCCTCCTTATATGAAGGGTTGGGGTTCCTCCAACTTAATAACTGTGAAGCAGAAACCAGAATATGGGACCAATAGTAGCCAGTGGGTTGGCCTTCCTGATATACTCCACCTACAGGGTATTGCCTCAAATCTTGCTCTGGACAGGGATATCCCCTGGACAAATTAGGTGCTCTGATGGATCTTTGAGGGGGAGACTCTCCCCTTATCATACTGGGGTGGGACCAGTGGCTCTCTGGGCCCTATTTCAAGGA
Source organism: Phyllostomus hastatus (assembly GCF_019186645.2). Classification (NCBI taxonomy): domain Eukaryota; kingdom Metazoa; phylum Chordata; class Mammalia; order Chiroptera; family Phyllostomidae; genus Phyllostomus; species Phyllostomus hastatus. Next base: position 6,331,461 of record NW_025334038.1, on the reverse strand, counting down.
CATCTAGCAGAAGAGGTCTTACTGCTACTAATTCTGTGTCTCCTGAGTTCAGGGCACTAACGAGAACTTCCTGTGCCTTAGTATCATGGAGGACTTTTGAGGCCACTTTCTTTCCATACATAATTCAGTGATTCCCTTTCTCTGATGAACCCTATTATATGATGACATAAATATCCTGATGTAATGGATTTCATCCTATTTGCCTAACAGTTGGGAAAACAAATCTGACTGCATGATGGTAATATTGCAGTAATTTGGGGAACTGTTTAGGGGCCATTTTTCCCCACAGTCCAAAACATAGGCCATACAGTGTTACAATTAAAAAAGAAATTCCTCTTTAGACATTGATTGATGGCTGTATATGGACCATTCTGCTAAAATGCATCCCAGTGGCCTGCCTCCAGTAGCCAAAACAGAACTGCCCCTGACAACCTCAACATTCAAACAAAAAACAATGACCACAGGAACCTGAGCAATCTGGGAATGTATAAACAAAATTTGAATCCATACCTCCATTATTCCAAACAAGTATTCACAAGCAAGCTTTAGTGTCTTATCTTTTGCCAACTAGTAATGCAAATTGTGGCCCCTAAAAGCAATGGCCCCCCAAAACTTGGGTTATTCTCCCCCCATTTTAGAGTCTGCCCTCTACTCACGCATTTCAGGTGGCTAATGCCTTGGGCAGGAGTGCAGGGAAATTCCAGGAGAATGGGAAATCTCCACAGTCCCACTCTTGGGGTTGGCCTGCCACAGGCAGTTAGTGCTTCGCAATAGTCACAATTTTTGTTACTGAACAGAAGTGGGGTTTGGCTGCCTGCTGTCACCCTTAGGCAAGTTCCAGAGGCAGAGGTTAGTTGAGAAAAGGAAAGGTATTTTATTCAAAAGCTACACAGTATGGGAGGATGGCAGGATCTTGCTTCAAAGCTCATTCTCTCCAGAAAGCTCAGAGGAGAAGCCAGGCACCATTTTCCAGATTAGTCAAAGGCTGTTTCAGGAGTTCCCACTCCCATTTAAAAATACTGTCCTTTGGGAACTGCAGGCAGCTGTAGCACCAGGTGGCTTTTCTTGTTCCCAGTTGCTGTCCAGCTTCAGGCTCCTTTGTGGAGTCTATGTGCATTGTCAGAGCCACCATTCAGCACAAGGCTTCCAGGATGAAAAGGGTCCCTCAGGCCCCAGCCTACATCCACGCCATAGGTCCAAGAAGGAAGTGCACATTATTCCCATTCCTCTGTTTAAATCTCCTGGCCCAAACTTTTGAATGCTTCAGGAGGGTTTGTCCCCTTCAGCCAATCCCATCCTTTGCTCAGGCTAGACTAACAGGGAATCAGCTAGTGATATTTCAGTTTCTGGGATGACATCTGACCACTGAGCCACTCCAGCCCATGTTTTAATTAGATTGTTTGTTTTCCTGGTGTTGAGTTGTGTTAAGTCCTTTATATATTTTGAAAATTAACTCTTTATCAGATGTATCATTGGCAAATATGTTCTCCCATATTGTGGGTCACGCTTTCATTTTATTGATGTTTTCTTTTGCTGTGCAGAAGCTATTTCGTTTGATATAGTACCACTTCTTTATTTTTTCTTTATTTTCCTAACCCTAGGATATATGTAAAAGTGAAACTAATGCTATGAGAGATGTTTAAGGTTATACTGTCTATATTTTATTTCATGGTTTCATGACTTACATTTAAGTCTTTTACCCATTTTGAGTTTATTCTTGTGTATTATGTAAATTGGTGGTCCAGTTTCACTTTTTTGCATGTATCTGTCCAATTTTCCCAACACCATTTATTATAGAGATTGTCTTTAATGCATTGTATGCTCTTGTTTCCTTTGTTATTATTAATTGACCATAAAGATGTGGGCTGATTTCTGTGTTCTTTGTTCTGTTCCATTGATCTAAATGCCTGTTCTTATGCCATTACTAAGCTTTTTTCATTACAATGGCTATACTGTAATATAGCTTTATATCAGGTATAGATATTCAAGAAAAGGGAAGACTTCCAAATACTCTTTATGAAGCCACCAGTAACCTAATTATTTTTTCAATGTTTAAGTAAATTTTACTGATTATGCCTACTACAGTTTTCTCAATTTTTTCTCCCTTTTATCCTTCTTCTGCCCTGTACCCCCCAAACCTCCAGCATTCCTCCCTCCCCTTAGTTCATGTCCATAGGTTGTACATATAAGTTCTTTGACTTCTCTGTTTCCTATACCACTCTTAACCTCTCCCTGTCTGTTTTATACTTACCAATTATGCTTCTTATTCCCTGTCTTTCTCTCTCCCCTCTGAAAACCCTCCATTTGATCTCCATTTCTCTGGTTCTGTTCCTGTTCTTCTGTTTGCTTAGTTTTGTTTTGTTTTGTTTTGTTTTGTTTTTTAGGTTCAGTTGTTGATAGCTGTGAGTTTGTTGTCATTTTACTGTTCATAGTTTTTTATCTTCTTCTATTTCTTAGATAAATGCCTTTAACATTTCATATCATAAGGACTTGGTAATGATGTACTCCCTTAACTTTAAAAATTATAAAACCAGATAAAACACTACAAAGAAAGAAACTTACAGGCCAATATCCCTGATGAACATAGATGTGAAAATCTTCAACAAAATATTAGCAAATGGAATCCAGAAGTATATCATGAACAAATGGGATTTATGCTAGGGATGCAAAGTTGATATAATATCTTCAAATCAATAAATGTAATGCATTACATAAAAAAAATGAAAGATAAAAACCACATGATCATATCAATACATATGTAAATGTATTTGATACAATCCAGCATCCATTTATGATAAGAACTCTCAGCAAAGTGAGAATAGAGGGATCATGCCTCAACATAATAAAGACCATATATAATAAAACCTATAGTCAACATTATATTCAATGGGCAAAAACTATAAGAATTTCCCTTAAGATCAGGAACAAGACAAGGGATGTCTGCTTTTACCACTCTTATTTAACACAGTATTAGAAGTTTTAACCACAGCAGCCAGATAAGAAGAAGAAATAAAATTCATCCAAATTGGAAAGGAAGAAATAAGGCTGTCATTATTTGCAGAGGACATGATACTGTATATAAAGAAACCTAGAAATTCAACCAAAAAAACTACTAGGGCTGATAAATGAATTTGATAAAGTAGCAGAATACAAAGTAACTATCAGAAACCAGTTGCATTTTTTACAGACCAATAATAAACTATCAGAAAGGGAACCTAAGAAAAAAATTTCATTTATAACTGAGGAAGATGTAAATAAGTAGAAGCATATACTGTGTTCATGGATTGGAAGAATTAACATGATTAAAATGTCCATACTACCCAAAGCAATATGTAGATTCAACACAATCTTTATTAAAATACCAGTGAGATATTTCACAGATCTAAAACAAATATTCCAAAAATTTATATGAAACCAAAAAGGCTCCCAATAGCCCCAACAATCTTCAGAAAGAAAACAGGCAGTTATTTTTACCAGTAAAAATCGGTTTATTCGGGAATAGCAGAGAATTGCAATTCTGGACAAGCATGTTATGGTGAAAATTATGGGCAAGTACAGCAAGCAAAGGAGAGGAATGTTAGTTTGTGGAGAAAAGAAGAGAAAGTTGGAATGGGGTGATTTAAATGATAGTCCATTGGAGGAAAGCAAGGGTTCATTATGGTGATGGCTTTTCATTGGTTGAATTGCAATGATTTCCAATGGCTGAACTTGCTGCTAGGAAAAGAGGAAATCTCTCTTCCTCCCCCTGGTGTATTGAAGAATGAAAGCAATGTATGCCTCTTCCTGGGGAGTGGTAATTGACATCAAGTGGTATGCACTAGAGCTCCTCTTTCCTTTTAAAAGATTGTTTTTTTTTTTTATCTTATTGAGTCTCAGTTTCTTTGTGTCTAAAATCAGAATGATCTTTACTCTCTAAAGTTGTTGTAAAGATTAACTGAATTAATCAATACATATAAAGTTCATGCCTCGTTGAATTTATAAATTTTTAAGTTAGTGATTGAAAATTAACAGAAAGTATGGATTTCCTTAATTTTCTCACTGACTTCTCTTTGTCAGTCCAAACATTTAAAGCAATCCACATACACATTAATTATATTAACCACTTGTTCTTTCTTACATTGACTTTTACTCCTCAGAACCACTATTAACTATTATTTAGGACAGAAAGATTTTAATTAGCAATTAATTGTTCTTAGTGGTAGTTTTCACCAAAGCAAACAGAAATCATTAAGAAGATATTTATTGAGAAATGAGTAGAGAATCTAAATTTGCAAATATAGATGAAGATTCTTATTTCTAGAATTATAGCAGATTAAACATTCTGGGGGGCAGGGGATCTCTTACTAGAAAATATAACTAGAAATCCTGGACAAAATGCAACAATTCCCAAATAAATGCATATCTAAAACAATAAGAAAGTATACAGACAGAGTAGCTGAAACCTGCAAAGAACATAAGAAATAAGATAAAGGTTTCCTTACACGTATTTGCCTATACCACAAATTTAATGCCTTGGGTTTAAAGGCCTTTTAAGGAAACAAAGAACTCATTGAGTTTACACCAGGAGGAAAGTAAAATGAAATTTTTTTTTACAAAGATAAGGACCCTATCTATAATAAACTTGTTCTAAAAAATATTTACCTTCACATGGTATTTGGGGTTTGAACTTTAAAGACTTTCATAATCCTATAAAAAACTCAACTCAAGTTGAGAATTTTATTTAATGTGTTCTCAGGCTAATATTACCCTAGATTCCTGATATTCAATGTATGATCTACAAACAACAACAGCATCTGCATCATCTGGGAACTTGTTAGAAACACAGAAGCTCTTACTCCTTCCTAGTCCTACTATTCAAATTCTCTTTTTAAATAAGATCCCAAGATGATTTGCATACTCTTTGTTTTGCTATTATAATAAATTTAGTGGAACAAACTGCTATAATCACAAAAAGTAGAAAACAACACAAGATTATTACGTTACTGAAGATCAGAAGTCCTAATATCAAGGTGGAAGTCTGTTTTTCTCTGGAAGCTTGAGGGGAGAATTTGTCACTTTGCCTCTTCAGGTTCCTAGAAGCTGCTTATAGCCCCTCCATCTTCAAAGGCATCAGGGTAACATTTAAAATTTCTTCCTTTCTTTCCACTCTTTCCATCATCACATCTCCTTCCTTTACTATGAGTCTACTTTGTTCCTCTTATAGGTCCCCTTGTTATTGATTACTTTGGGACCACCTGCATAATTCATTACCATTACCCTAAGCCTATCTGAAAAACTCTTTGGCATATGAGATAACACAGAGTCTGGGAATTAAGATATGGACATCTTTGGGGAGCTTTTCTTCTTTCTACCACACATATTAAAGAGTGAGAAGCACTGCTTCAGAGAATCATAAAGAATCAAATGTAAAAATTCTCTAAGGAAAGTCAAGCTGAACCTAGATATTTTGGGATTTCCATTAAATAAGATCAGCCAAAAAGAAGCTTACACACAGAAATTACAAATCAACTGAAACAAACATCATGTGAAATACTCAAGAGAAAGGGTAAACAACAAAAGGAACCAAATGCAGAATTAGGACTTCAGATGCTATGAATATGTATTTTAAAAAGTAATATTCTCAATAAAATACATGCTTTCAGAAACAGACTGGCATATGTAAAAAGAACTAATATGTTACAAAAACAATAATAACATATTAAAAGAGAAAATTAGTGTACTGCCAAATACATGTATAAATGATCCAAAATGCAACACTGAGACAGAAAACAAAGCTTTTAAAGAAGGTTTATACCCACTGAGGATATAAAAAAATCCAATATACATATAATTGGAATACAAGAAGAATAAAATAGTGAGAAAGGATAATAGAACATACTTCAAAAATATATCTGAGAATTTTTCAGTTGTTGAAACACAGTAATATTCAGTAATTATAATTAATTCCAAGAAGATTAAATAACAAGATATATTTAGGTATATCAAAGTGAAATTGTACAGCACCTTTGCAGGTGGTGGTGGAGGGAAGACATAATATATAAAGGACAATATTGAAAGCCAGATACAGTAAGCTATCCTTGTAAGACTACAAGAAATAGTTTAAAATCTGAAATTGCATAATTAGCTAAGAAATAAGATTTAAGTGAGCTCTTTATCAACATAATTTTTATATTGTACAAGGACATATATATATAAAATTAACATTAAAAATGTAGAAATAATAAATGCTGTTTTAGCAGAGTTGCCAGTTTACAAGGGAATGCAGGATGTTTGGATTACAGAAATGTACATAAAAATTTTAAATTCTATTGGTATCATTTTATTTATTAAGATAGTGGCGCACACACACACACACACACACACACACACACATATATATATATATATATGTACACATACATATACATATTCTTATCAATTATAATCACCCTCATACTTTTTTGAATCTTTAAAATACATAATAAAATCAATACAATATATGTGATTTGTGTGGGGGGGGGCTCTGCCCGCAGGGCCCCCCACCCCCAGCCATCACAGGCAAGAATAAGTCTACCAAAACATGATCTGCTTGGGGAGGAAAGGTGGCCAGTCTCTCAAAGGAGAAGGGCCAAGAGCCTTTTTCTTAATGGGCTTTTATTAGGTTCATTTTGCACAGGAATGCAGGTAAAGTTCATTAATCATTGTCAGGTAGTAAGGATCAAACAATACATAACAAAGAACTCTGAGGGCTTATTTTGAGTCAGGGTAGGATAGCTAAAGAGCAATAAAACTCTGTGGAACAAACCCACTTCTTGCTTTGACCCTTATTTAATTGAGAGCATTTTAACAAAGCAGGTGTCACAGGATTTTACATATTCTTTCTTAGGCTTGATTGCCAGGGGAACCTGCCTTTTCCAGCACAGGGCTGCACTGCCTTCTGTCATTGTTTCAAGCTTAAGTCAGGCAGGAGAAGTAAGTCAGCCAAAAGATTAGGAGACTTCTCTTGGACAGGATGGGGACTCAGGCTTTGTCAAAGCCAAGGGGCGAGGGTCCATCACCCCCTTTTGCGGTAGTCTTCCAGATCCTTCCTTGGGGGCCTCCCACATGATCATGCCTGTCTTAGATTGTTTCCCCCTTGGGGAATCTTATCCATCATTTGCTAACCAACTAAGCATTGGGAGCCAGTTATGGATGAAGTAAAAGGAGCAGAGGCAGTGCTCCTGCCAGGGAGATAAGCTTTGTCTCCTTAGTGCCTTCTGCTCCAAAGGTCACTTTCTCATCCTTAGCCTTGTGGGGTTACAGCTTCTGAAACCAGGAAGGGCAGTTCCCAACATTGACTTTGATTTTATTCCCTGATGTGTCAAGGATAGAATTTTTGAATTAAATGTCTTGTCTACTGATCACAGTTTAAATGCTCTACAGGTCTAAGTTTACTTTAACTTAAATGTTATTTGCCTATTCTCATTTCTACTCTATTTGCATCTTTCCTATTTTTGTTCTCTGTTAATAATTTAGGATATTGAAAAAGCACCAACTAGGAAATCAGGCAACCTTCAAATTGGATTATGTCATGGAAACTTTAGACAGGTGGCTTATGCAAAAACAAACAAACAAACCAAACCAAACCAAACCATAATATTTTCTCATTTTTTGCAAGAGGAATAATGCAGGAGTAATAGATGACCTAATACAGAACCACTACATGAAAGAAGTAAAATAGATAATAGTTGATCATTATTAACCTGAAGATTTGGAAAGAAAAGATACTGGATTAAAAACTTAAAAAGAGCTGATATTCATTAATTCAAATATACACATTAGTTTTTCAAGGGCTTCTTATAAAGTAGGACATCAAGGTATAAGAAACCATATAAAATTGCTGAGACATTAGTTAAAGACTGTATAGGATCAAGGTTTAGAAGTGGGGATGGCTGGGGTGAGGGGGAGTGGTGGAGGGGAAATGGAGACAACTGTACCTCAACAACAATTAAAAATATGGGAGAAAAATAGAAAAACTTTAAGCCCTAATATGTATTAAGACTGATTTTTTATAGAATGTTATTGCACTGCTGATTCCTATCAGGTATTTATCCCAGATGTGATTTAGTATTTACTATATGATTTGTTGTTGGATGTCTTCCTGTTGGAATCTCTAAGAGTAGCGTCATTGCTGTTTTTGTGAATGCGCTTATCAGAGTACTTTGTAACCAACATTTGAACAAAAGTATTGGTTAAGTAAATGGATTTGTTACATTAAAAAATAAATGAATAAATAAATAATGGGGTCATCATGCAAAAACAAGCAAACAAAGACTGTATCAGAGATGTATGCTTATAAATATGGGGTACATCCATGGCAAGGAAGGTAGGTCAAATACCAGTTAACTATTATAACATAGTCTGACATATTTAGGAAATGGTAAATGACATAGAATATCTACTCTTAGAACACATAAAGCCATCAAAGTATATTTTATTTAATTTTGCAATGCCTAGACATTATTAAAACAAAGGTTATTTCTCTGTGGTGATGATCAGAAGTAAGGATTACTTTCTTTAGCTGCACTGCTAACAAACACAATTAGCTTTGAAGGGCATAACTGTTTGACTTCAGTTCTGATGACCCAGCTACAAAGATATGAAAACATTATGGTTTAGTTACCCAGTGTATCATTTACCACATGCCTTGTAACAAATCACCCACAAATTAATAATTTCAAAAAAACCCAAATATTTATTTTCTCACTGTTTCCATGAGTCAGGTATGTGGGACCTTTGAGTGGATAGTTCTGGTTCAGAATTCTAAACTGGAGTTCCAAACACCTGAAGACTGAAATGGGGCTGAAAGATTAGCTTTCAACATTGCATATGGCTTTGGGTAGATGTCAATTATCGCTAGCTATTGGCCTGCTGGCCTCTTCATAGCATTAACATCGCTTCTCTCAGGGTGAGTGATCCAAGAGAGAATGAGAGAGAGAATACACTCAAGACTGAAGCCACAGTCTAGTCCCAGCTGGCATGGCACAGTGGATTGAGCACTGGTCTGTGCACCAAAGGGTTGCCTGTTCAATTCCCAGTCAGGGTACACGCCTGGGTTATGGACCAGGTCCCCAGTTAGGGGTATGAGAGAGGCAACCCATTACTGGCCATATGCCATTAGTCACTTAGATCGATCCTGGTGCAGTAGGAGAAGGAACAATATGAGAGTGACAATACCAAGACATGTGAGCCATCTTGGAGGCTGGCTACCACATGTGGATTAGGAAGTTTATGTTAAATGTAAATCAATGCACTGCTTTATTCATTAAGGAATTATTGCTATGAAAATTTTAAAAAACCTCAGCTACACTAATTGTGTTTATTTTTCAGTAAAAACTGGGAACCCCTGTTGGGAACTGATCTGCCTGGTTTCAGAAACTGTAACCCTCTATGGCTAAGGTTGAGTGAGAGATCTTGGGACCATAAGCCAGTAAGGAGACAAAGCTTATCTCCCTGGCAAGGGCACCTCCTCTGCCTCTTTTACTTCACCCTGCTTGGCCCTAGCCTGACTGGTTAGACAATGATAGGTAAGATTCCTCTAGGGAGGGATGACTTAAGACAGGCATGATCATGGGGAGCCCCACAGGGAAGGACTTAGGGGGCTATAGCAAAAGGGGATGATGGACTTTCACCCCTTGGTTTTGACATAGCCTGAGTCCTCATTCTGTCTGAGAGAAGACTCCTAATCTCTTAGCTACCTTACGTCCCCTGCCTGACTTAAGCCTGAAACAATGACAGGGTGGTGCAGCCCTATGCTGGAAAGGGTGGGTACCTGGGGGTGATCAGGCCTAAGAAAGAATACATAAAATCCTGTGAAACCTGCTTTGCTAAGAATGCCCTCAATTTTCTGATAAGGGTCCAAGCAGGAAATGAGTTTGTTTCCCAAAGTTTTATACACCTTAAGCTAACTGACCCTGACTCAGAATAAGCCCTCACAGTTCTTTGTACGTTATCTACTGTTTGATCCTTACTGCCTGACAATGATTGATGAGCTTTACCTGTATTCCTCTGAAAACTGAACCCAATAAAAGCCCATTGAGGGACAGGCTCAAGGCTCTTCTCCTCTGAGAGACTGGCCATCTTTCCTCCCCAAGCAGATCATGTCTTGGTAGACTTATTCTCATCCTCAGAGGATGGAGGGCTCTGCAGGCAAAGTTCCCCTACAAGCTCTCTAAAGAAAATATGTTATACTTAAGGTTATTCTCTTTATTATACAGTGCTATCAAAACATAACAAACTTATTTAATATGGAGTTACAGAGGTTAATAAGAATTCTTTCAATCATTTTTAAATTATGGGCTAACACTTTTTTGGTGAGGTAATGTTATTGTGAGGTAGAAGATCAGTTTTGTCCTGATATAAGCACACGCTTTCAACAGCTATACTTTATTTTTTGTTTATATTCATTATTTTTACTGATTTTAACATTTCCATGCAAAGAAGAAATGCAAGTGTTTGTCAATTGTATGTAATTTAAAAGGGCAAAAAGCAAAGTTTAGAAACGTGTAAGAACAGAGGTTTAAAATTATGATATTCCACAATTTAATAATAATTTTCAATTAGGTGATCATAATAGCATGTCTGTATACCTGCAAAATTTGATAAAATGTTTTAAATTTTATTTCCATCCAGATAATACCCATGCAAAAAATGTTTATAATCAAAATCTATTTTAATTTAAAAAATTAAATTTAATTTTAATTTGCAAAATAAACACACTAGCTATTGATGAAAGATTGATAATTGATTTTAAAAATAAAAAATAACTTGTTACATTTTGGATAAAGTTTAAAAGAATAACTTTAGCTTACTGAAATTGCTTTAAAATCCTTATATTCCCATTAGCACACCGTTACAGAACAGACCTGGTGGGGGGCAGCGAACCATATACTATTACCCAATGGACCCACCCTTGTGCTCTGGGGGTCACCCCTCCATACTAGGTTTGCCTTGCCTACCACCAGGGAAAGATATCTTTCTGCTATAGATTGATGGAAAGGAAAGGAAAGGAAAGGAAAGGAAAGGAAAGGAAAGGAAAGGAAAGGAAAGGAAAGGAAAGGAAAGGAAAGGAAAGGAAAGGAAAGGAAAGGAAAGGAAAGGAAAGGAAAGGAAAGGAAAGGAAAGGAAAGGAAAGGAAAGGAAAGGAAAGGAAAGGAAAGGAAAGGAAAGGAAAGGAAAGGAAAGGAAAGGAAAGGAAAGGAAAGGAAAGGAAAGGAAAGGAAAGGAAAGGAAAGGAAAGGAAAGGAAAGGAATTATTTATTCAGAGTTTACAGTCTTAGAGTAATGGCTTAATCTCTTCATTAAAATACTAAAGTCCTTTAGAATACTCACAAATGTACACAGTCTTCCCTTCTCCCTCTGTCCAGTCCAGGGTACCATATCTCAGGAAAGGAAGTAGAAGTCCATGGGTCAGACAGCCCTCAGTTCTAGCACCATCAGCTGTGTTGCCATGGCGATCTCCAGTTAATCCAACACCATGTGGCACCTTCTCATGGCCCACCAGCAAGAGTCCTTTCACCTCTTTCCTCCCAGGAAAAGTCTCTCCTTCTTCCTAAGCCATGTGACAAAAAGCTCAGCATTCTAAAGCTGCACAGTCCCAATTTTCGCCAAAGCCATGTGATTCCCCCTGCCCCACTGTTACAGGGTGCAGCCAAGAGGGGGGACCCCAAGTGGGCATTTGAAATGGGGTCCAGAACTTAAGGTGTCCAGGAGATTTTAAGATGTCTCCATTCCCCCCACCCAGGGTGTGGGTTGGGGGAAGGGACAAATGGAGCAGGGCCATTGAGAGCTGTTTTGCATAGCAACAGCCTTGCAGCTAAGCTCTGGTGTGGTCATTTAACATTTCTATAGCCTTTGGCTGGTCACTTAGATATGTTAAATAGCTGTGATCATCTCTGAGCCAGGGGAATGGAAGTAACTTCCCCACCAAGACGTGACTGGGGGCAGATCCCCCAAGCTACAGCGCCTGCGTGGGAGCTTGGAGAAGATTGGCTCCAGGACATGGGGGCCACACCTGCCCAGACTCATGATGGCAGCCCAGTAAAGCTGGAAGGATATGAGTTCTGGCATGTGAAGCCGAGTGTGGGAGGAGTCGGAAATGAGGCTGCAGAGGAAGATTGGCCATGGGGATTTAAAACTCAGACTTGGCGGCCATTAGAGAGAGAACCATGCGCAGCCCTGAGGAGGTGAGCCATGCGCAGCCATTGAGAGAGAACCATGCGTCTTTAACAGAGTGTAGACTCCCGCATTCCTGAGAGGGAGAACCACGAGGCCTGGACAGAGCGGGGACCACCACAGCTTTAGAAGGGGAACCACCACCTAGGTTTAGCAGAGATCCCGGCGACTCAGCAGAGGTTGCCGGGAACCCAGGGAGGTCTCCCAGTCGAGATGGAGTATTAACTGGGAAGAACCAGAGGACTGCCTGAGCCATGGACTTCTATTTCCTTTCCTGAGATGCGGTACTCTGGACTGGGCAAAGGGGGAAGGAAGGAAGGACTGTGTCTGTTTGTGGGTGTTTTAAGGGACTTAGGGATTTTTGATAAAGACATTAGGTCTCTACTTGAAGTTTGTATAGCATTAAATAAACATTTCCTTTCCTTTTCACGAATCTCTGGCATTGAGAGATGTCTTTCCTCTGGCGGTGGACATAACGGACCCAGGGCCTTCTTTCAATAATAGTATATTGTCTCAGGCCCCCCTTGTGTGTTCTGTAACACCACCACAAAAAGCCCCATTTCTGACTCCTTCCATAATCAGTTACATCTGCCAGCATTCTTGTATTCTGCCAGCTTTTCTGGGCTACCATAGTAAGTCTGGGCAGGCATAGCCCCATGGTGTGGAGCCAATCATCTCCAAGCTCTCATGCAGGCACTGTAACCAGGGAGAGTTACCTCCTAGTTGCATCATAGGTTGAAGTCACTCCCATCCTCCTAGCTCAAAGCAAGGCCACAGCTATTTAGCATATCTATGAAACCAGTTAAAGGTTATAGATATGTTAAATTACTGTTCTAGAGGTTATCTGCAAAACTGTTGCTATTCAAAACAATTCACAATGACCTTGCTCCAGATGTCCCATCCCCCAGCTCAGACTTGTGGGGGTGAACACATCCTATATACATATATTTATCTAATATTTCCTGGACACCGAGCTCTGGACCCCATTACAAATCCCTGTTTGCTCCCCTCCCCCCTTAGCTGCACCCTGTTACAACACCACTATAGCACAGGTTCTGCAGTTTGAGTCTTATTATAACAAGACATTAAAGCAGTTAAGTCACACTTTAGTGTGTGAGTAGCACTATTGTTAATCCAACCTAAGTTAATAAGTGACAGGCAAGCTTATTTACCATATTAATATTTCATTATTAACATGTATAGTCATTAAAGTATGCCTGTGAGTATTATATATGGAGAATTGTTATATTCTTCCCAAATACCCATTTAGTTACTAGTATAAAATGACAACAATGCATTTAATATTTTCTATATTTATTAATCATAGTTGCAATTAACATGGCATATATTTATTTATCCACATTATGTTTGTTTTGAATATATAAAAATTTAATATGCCTATTGACCCTAAGAGATGAAAAAAACATGAGATTGTATATTATTTATCTTTACTATTCATTTTATTTATTTTTCTAGTAATTTACTTTTATATTTTAAAGTGTTGAATTGTGATAAATTGGAATTTTTAATTTTTAAAAAATTAAAAATTAACAATTGCTGATATAGTGAACTTTAGTATGTTAATTATACATTTACTAAAAATACTTCAGTTGGGACCCACAGGAAAATATCAATAGATTCACAGTGCAACACAGAAAGAGGTATGGTATTTCAGGGAAAGTCATAAAAGAGAAAACATTCAGGCTCTGTAGATACAGTATAAAGAGAAATTTTCTTTTTCTTTTTTTACCATTAAAAAGAAAGAGAAAATGAGTGGGACTTAAAAGAGCAACTTCAATTTCTCTCACTTTGTCAAAATGGCTTTACTAATAATGTTGGTAAAAAACTTTGATTCTTTAGAAAAGAAGATGCAGATTTTATCTGATTGCCTTGAAATATTTTTTAATTAACTCTTTCATGTAATGCAGAGATATGTATTCTCTTTATTATATATTTCTGTAGTACTAATGAAAATACTAACACTGATATATTTTTTTAATTTGGTTGAAGAGACTCTCAAATTGTGAGAATTTTCATCTAGTTTTTTTTATGTTAATCTTACATGTTTTCTTATATACAAAGTCACATTGAATCAGAAATCCATGTGAATAGATATTAGAATACTTTGAAAGTCTATTATATATTATGTATTTTACATTTTTAAATTATTACATATGTTAAATTTTTATATGCACTTTCTCTAACTTACACAAGAATTCTGCAGAATAGGTAGTATATCATTATCTTGCAGATGGAAACATTGAGGCACAAGAAAGTTAAATACTATGCCTAAAACTACCCAGGTAGGTTGTGTTGGTGCTGAAAATTAAACTCAGTTCATTTTAATTCACCAATATTATTTTGTCCAAACATTCATTTCCTGCCATTATTTCATAAGCATCTTTACATGAAAGCAAGACATGCATAATGAAAAAAAAATCTACCATGAAAAATATGAAATGAGAAAAACCTCTAATTGTAAACCATTATTTGAAACTTTTTGTGTTTCCATTTCATTGAAGCTATTATGAGACCTGTTTTTCTTAATGATATTTGCAAAAAAAAACCCTAAACAAAACTAGATCAATATATACTACTACTTTGACAATTTATATTTGTCTGCAATCTTGAGACAAAGTGGAAGTTACAAAGTTCTCCAAAGTGACACATTTTCTAAAAGTGGTAACCTATATAAAGGAAAGATCCTTGGAAAAAAAGAGCATATAAATATATGATTGTTCTGTGATTAAATGATTAAGAAATCATTTCCCAAATTTGAAGCAAAGTGACTATATTTTCCATATATGTTCTGTTTCTTTCACTGATTTTTCTGTCAAATATTGTGAGGTAGTTGTTTGTGAAATATCTAATATAACTTTCCTAGTGTTAAGAATCATGTGATATTTTGAAACTGATTTTGTTACTCTTTTCCCATAATATTTACTATAATTCAACAAATAAGAAAATGTATTGGTTCTTCCTTCCCACTCATCCATAACCTCCAAAAAGTTATCAAGATTCACTGCTTTCATCTAATACTGAACTTTTTATTCACTCTGGCTAAAGCTTATTTGCTGGGGCTATCATTTTTTTTTTTTTTTTGTCTTGGAATAATGGAGCAAGCTTTTAATTCTGACTATCCACTAGACACATGTGAACACTGAGCACTCTAAATATGGCTGGTGCATATAGTGATGAGCTGAAAGTGTACACTACCCACTGGACTTGAATGTAGTATTTAAAAAAGAATGTGGATTATTTCCTTAATAAACTTAAAATAATTTTTATGTTGAAATGATCTTAAAGTTGATTTTAATTCTTATTTTACTTTTCTAACGTGGCTACTAGAAAAACGTAAAATGGGCTGTGTTGTTCTATTATATTTTTATTTGATAATGCTCCTCTCTTGTTGGTCTTTCTGCTTTAAAAGTTGACCCTCTTAAATTTATTATAATACTCAGCTGCCAGAGTGGCCTATCTTAAACATAATTCTAATCACTGAACAATTTCAGATGTTGTATAGAGCTATTTGATAAAGAAATTTTAACCAGATTGAAATAGCAAGTTTTGAAGTTAAAGACAGTTAAGTAAAAGACATGGTAGCACTTAAAAGGAGTCAAATGTAGATAAATATCTATGTGTACCTTGCACAGCATACTAGGACCCTGAAATCTGCTCTATGTAACAGTCTGAGAGAGTGGAATGCCTAATTACAAAGCATCATCCTCCCTCTTTAAGCCATAAATATACACTCACAATCCCCCCTCAAAGCTACCCAGTGTTTATAGATAAGAAATTTTAGTTGCAATTAAAAATAATATCAATTAGACCTAAAATAAAATATTTAACTATTTCTGTCTATATTAGTATAGTTTCCCATTTCCCATTTCTTTATAATCCTTCTTCTCTATAAAATAAAAACATCTACTTCCCTAATCACAGATTTAAATTTACTAATATTATATAATCAACATTTTTAATAATAAGAAGCAAGATTACCTAACTGTTTCTTTTTCTAACACAACTTGAGAAGAAATGAAATTGTCATTTTTGACTCATATTTATGTTAGTGGAATACGCACATGCAAGTATATACAGGTTTAACAACTTTCCTTTATAAAAAACACATCATTGCAATGCCATTTTCCCCTAAGTTTTTATTTTACCTCAGTGATAAAAACATGAGCTGGCATATCTTTGGAAAGCAGTTGGTGTGGGGTTGTGATGTGGACTGATGCAGTATTGAACCAAATTTAGCAGGTTTACACAAGGGTTGAATAGGTAATCAGGTTTCATTATTAGACCAGTGATTCAAGCTACTAAGCAAATTGGTCACAAATGAAATAAGATAATTAGAGAGTGTCTTTTAAAGGTACTAAAAGTGAATAAACATGAGTATTTTCATTCTTTGTTAATTTTGTAAGAGTTTAGCCAAAACTGACAAGATCTCAAATGGTCTGGAGAATAAATTTTGTAGTTTATGTGCTTGAAATTAAGGAGAGAAGATAAGGAAAATTATATGAAAGTGGGAGATAGCAAGGTACAGGATAGTTAACAAGATTATGAGCTCCCTAGTGTGTGGTTACCCCTTCAAGCTGTCAGGAGAAAAGGATTACTCTGGCATCTCAAAGGTGTGTTAACCTACATGCACAAGGACAATGGACAGGGCTGGCTTAAAATAGGTGGATATTTGGACTTTTCTAATGAAATCAGGTTTAGTCCTTTGTTTTTATTTTTAAAATATGTCACAGGGTTCACATGAAAACAGGAACTTAACATCTGCAATATAAATAAAGGCTCAAAGGACTGGAATTAAAATGAACCAATTCTAATATGTTTTAGTAATGTATTTCAAAAGCTAAAATTTTGCTGATTAAGTGTCAGAGTAGTTGTACTGTTGTACTGTAGGTATGTGGGATGAATTAAAAAATATGACAATGCTTCCATATTTTTTCTTCTTTTGAGAATGCAAAGAAAAAGCAGGAAATAAGTAGTATTGGAAACATCATTTCCAATATTTTCTCCTTTTTCATTACATAACTGTGGATAAAATTAGTAAAGCATATGGATGTTTTGAAAAAGGCAAATGCTTTCTGACTACATTGAGATTTTTTATATGAAAACATACGTGGGTTTCAATGAACAAAATAAAACCGGAGGTTTTGGTACACGGACCAGACCAAAAATCTCAGGGGGGAAAGGGGTAGGAGGGACTGGGAGAGATTAGCCAAAGAACATACTTGTGTTATGTGTTACGTGTTACAAAATATGCATAGCCCAGGAATGCAGACAATAATGTGGTGAAGGCAGGGTGGAGTACTGGATGGAGAGCTATGGGTGAAGGGTGAGTGTAAAACACCTGTAATAGTGCCAACAATAAAAAAAAAAAAGATCTTGCAAAAAATGCAAAACTATGGCACTGAAATGTTTTTCTATTGAGAAAAAAATTATGTAATGTAAATGTTTGTTATTATTCTAAATAAATTAATAAGTAGCCATTAAAAACATTTGTAGGTTAACAAACATTTATGAAAACCAAATAATCTATGTATTATATAGATGTATATTTTTATTACTAGTGCAACTATGTCCTGATGTGCAATTTAACTTAGCTAAATAGATTTAAAAATATTCTATATGGAATGTTATTGTTTAGTTACAATGGTTATATATACTTTATCTATAATTTATACAAGAATATATGGTATCATCACTATGCAGATGAGAAAACTGAAGCACAGAAAACTTAAGGGTTAACAAAAAATCATAGTTTGATGGTGCTTAAATTATATCCAACTCTATGATTCCAAAGTTTATCTTTCCCCTGTATTATTTTTATTTCACACATACATGTGACTTTTGTATAAAAAGCATAGTTTCATAAAAGCAAAATGTGCACAAATTGGAAAAACACTATGTAAAAATTTGCTAGGTTAAGCAATGTCTCTGTGTCAGCTCTCAATCATTTCATATTTTGCTTGTCTGTGCTATTGCCATTGTTGAGAGATCAAACTGATGTGTAGGAAATTTCAAACAAAACAAAACTGGATCAAGTACCTATTAATTTGGAGATATATAGTTTTGTCTGCTTTATAACATAGCAGTTAATACAGCTTCCTTCAGGGACATTCAGGAAGTTGCAACTTATACAAATAAAATGTGATTTCTGGGCAGAGGTTAAAGAGAGATGCAGTCCTGTATCACATAGTCATTCCCCAAACTTCTAGTAAAGTGGTTCTGCTTCCGTTACATGTTTTATATATGTGGGTGAGTTATTTATTTTTGTTTTATAAATACATTTATAAATGAATTTAAAATATCCTTAAAAATGTTTAACTTATTTGTTATGTGGAATGTATAGTGTATTTCTATTTGCTTCATTAGCCATAAGATAGCCCTCTAACTAATTCTCTATTTCTTATTCAATAACATTTCTTCTAACATTCTTTTATTATTATTATTATTATTATTATTATTATTATTATTATTATTACCACTACTACTACTACTTTAGGAAGAGGAGAAGGGAAGAAGAAAGAGAGGGACAGAAACATCAATGTGTGGTTGCCTCTCATATGGGCCCCACTGGGAACCTGGCCCAAGAACGTGCCCTGACTGGGAATTAAACCGGTGACCCTTTGATTCACAGCCTGCACTCAATTCATTATTCTAATATTCTAATGTTAACTTTTCCAGGTGATCTATCTAAACACAAGTTGACATACAGTACTCTCTATTATTATTCTTCAGTTGTCACTCCACCACTTAAATGATAAAATGAAAGTCCTTAATTTATCTCACTACACCTTTTATAATATATTATTATTACTTAATTTTCTGACCTGATTTCTCACCACCCCCTCTTCCATCTTTTATTGCTTCAGGAGCATCTTAGGTTACTTATTTTATTCATTCACTACATACCTACTCTTGTTACAGAACAGAACAAGGGGGGCCTGGAACGATATACTATTATTGAAAGAAGGCCCCGGATCCGTTATGTCTGCCGCCAGAGGAAAGACGTCTCTCAATGCCAGAGATTTGTGAAAAGGAAAGGAAATGTTTATTTAATGCTATACAGACTTAAAGTAGTGACCTAATGTCTTCATCAAAATCCCAAAGTCCCCCAAAACACCCACAAACAGACACAGTCCTTCCTTCCTTCCCCCTTTGCCCAGTCCAGAGTACTGTATCTCAGGGAAGGAAAACGAAGTCCATGGCTCAGACAGTCCTCTGGTTCTTAGTTAGTCCTCCATCTCGACTGGGAGACCTCCCTGGGTTCCCGGCACCCTCGGCTGAGTCGCCAGGATCTCTGCTAAAACCAGGTGGTGGTTCCCCCTTCTAAACCTGCAGGGGTCCCCGCTCTGTCCAGGCCTCATGGTTCTCCCTTTCAGGGCTGCGGGAGTCCCCACTCTGCCAAAGCCGCGTGTTTCTCTCTCCTAAAGCAGCACGGTTCTCTCTGGGATGCAGGAGTCTCCACTCCGTCAAAGCCGCATGGTTCTCTCTCTCAGGGCTGCGGGAGTCTCCACTCTGCTAAAGCTGTGTGGCTCTCTCTCTCAAAGCAGCATGGTTCTCTTTGGGATGCAGGAGTCTCCACTCCGTCAAAGCTGCGTGGTTCTCTTCCCTAATGGCTGCGGGAAGGGAGAGTCCTCACTCTGCCAAAGCCGCGTGGTTCTCTTTCTTAAAGCAGCACGGTTCTCCTTCTCAGGGCTGCGCATGGCTCACCTCCAATGGCTGAGGTCCTCCCCATTCTGCTAAAGCCACATGGTTCTCCCTCTCTGGGATGCGGGAGTCTTCACTCTGCTAAAGCTGTGTGGCTCTCTCTACAATGGCCGTGATCCTCTCTGCACCTCCACAGCCACATGGTTCTCCTTCAGGGCTGCGGGAAGGGAGAGTCCTCACTGCCAAAGCCACATGGTTCTCTTTCTCTGGGCTGTGCATGGTTCACCTCCTCAGGGCTGTGCATGGTTCTCTCCTTCCTAAAGCAGCACGGTTCTCTCCTCAATGGCCGCCATGTCTGGGTTTTAAATCCCCGCGGCCAATCTTCCTCTGCAGCCTCTTTTCCGACTCCTCCCACACTCGGCTTCACATGCCAGAACTCATATCCTTCCAGCTTTACTGGGCTGCCATCATGAGTCTGGGCAGGTGTGGCCCCATGTCCTGGAGCCAATCTTCTCCAAGCTCCCACACAGGCACAATAGCTTGGGGGATCTGCCCCCAGTCACGTCTTGGTGGGGAAGTTACTTCCATTCCCCTGGCTCAGAGATGATCACAGCTATTTAACATATCTAAGCGACCAGCCAAAGGCTATAGAAATGTTAAATGACCACACCAGAGCTTAGCTGCAAGGCTGTTGCTATGCAAAACAGCTCTCAATGGCCCTGCTCCATTTGTCCCTTCCCCCAACCCACACCCTGGGTGGGGGGAATGGAGACATCTTAAAATCTCCTGGACACCTTAAGTTCTGGACCCCATTTCAAATGCCCATTTGGGGTCCCCCCTCTTGGCTGCACCCTGTAACACTCTGAGCAAAACACTGCACTTGTTTGGTGATTAGAATTTTTTTAAATAATGTGGCTGCTCTGAAAAAGTCCATCATTTAGCAGGAAAAGTCCTTTCAAAGAACAAAAAAACTCACTATAATACAACATAGCAGCTTCTTGGAACCCAAGTTAACATATTCCATTTCTTAAATATCTCAACTCTTCTTTCTTTTCTCTTTGCTTTTTTTATATCCAAGTCAAAAAATCAGGTCATCATCCATTTTTAAGCACCTGCCATGTCATGAATTCCATTGGGGCAATGGAAACATAATATGTGGAAAATAGGATAGTTTCTCTCAAAAATATATATTATATATGAAAATAATTAAATGAACCAACTAGAGATTTATATAATTAGGGGCCAGGAAACTATTTCCATAAAGGGCAAGTCAGTATTTTTGGCTTTGTGTGCTGTACATACAGTCTTTAATGTACCTGATCGGCTCGACTGTTGTTGGGCAAAAGTAGCCACAGACACATGAATGTGCATGTATTCATGCGCATTCAAAAAAAGTTTTGAATAAAACTTTTCACAACAAAAGGTTATTTATAAAAATAGGTGACAGGCCAGATTTGTCCCAGGGGTTACACTTTGCTCAAACTTGATTTAATGATTATTAAATCAAAGGTATGGTATAAAATGTTGGTCATATAAACATTCAGAGAAAGATAATGCATTCTAAGTTAGGTCTCCTCAGGGGAGAATATATTCGATTATAATAATTACTAAATGTTATATTCAGCAAACGCGAGAACAAATATCGGAGACTTTCAGGGTATCAAAGATGTTACTTTATTGGCCAAGTTTAACCTGCGCAGGGGCAAACTCTCAAAGTGTCCAGCGACACAGTGCCCACAAGGAGCTGCAAACGAGAGCTGGCCCGAGCGTTCACATTCAGGTCCTTATATAGGGATTTTGGTGCGAGAAAGCAAACATTCCACAGTGGTTAGCTATTTGCTTACAGAGACCACGCGCGGGAATTTCAAACCAAGCATTCTTACAATAGGCGGGAAGGCAGGATGTTTGTTTAGTAACGTAGTAATCTAACTAGCTAGGTTCCTATTTCCTCATGGTCTAAGATTATCCCTACTCCTTACACTAAACAGGCACTTTGAGATAATGACCAAAGGAGATATTCTGGACAGAGTAGAATACCAAGAATAACAAAATTAAATTCTTACAGTAAGGTATGCAACCAGCATGGTGAACTTTAAAAAAGCAAATCAAACAAGCAAAGTTCCTTGAATTAAATTGCACTGTGTTAGTGTTCTCTGGAGAATCAGACCCAATAGGATAGATAGATGATAGGTAGGTAGATAGATAGATAGATAGATAGATAGATAGATGACAGATGATAGATGGTACATAGATAGATGATTAGGTAGATAGACAGTCTCCTACATATATCTACATACAGAAAATATGTATCTATGAGATATGTATGTGAGGTCTAGCTATATGTAAATAAAAATTAGTTCATGTGATTATTGAGACTAGCTTGTCCCAAGCAAAATCTGTAGTTGGCTAGCAGGGGACTCAGGGGCACATGTGGTGTCATTCTAATTTGCATCTGAAGGCCTGAGAAACAAGAGAACAAAAGGTGTGGTTTCAGTCCTGAAGGCCAGCAGGCTCAAGACCCAGACAGAGCCCATGTGATGTTTCAGTTTGTTTGAAGACAGGAAAAAAGGCAGTGTTCCAACTCAAAGTAGTCAGGCAGGAGGAATTCTCTTTTGTTCAGTCTTTTTGTTTTATTCAGACCTTCACCTGTTCAGAAAAGACTCATTCATATTCAAGAAGCAATTCACTTTACTGAGTCTATCAATTTAAATGTTAAACTCAGCTCAAAACATCCTAACAGAAACATTTAGAATGTTTCACCAAATATTTGGCCATCACATGGCCCTGTCAAGTTGACACATAAAATTAACAATCACAGTGACCAGGCTGGTATTTCAAAGCCAGTACCCACAGCAGGAGCGATGAATGTCTATCGCTGTTAACAAAGTTTCACCCCCACTTGCCCCATCACTCATGCCTATATGTCCCTTCTGCAATCTGCCTAATGATTATAAAATGAGAACATATTTGACATCAAAAGTAATTTAATACTATTTATGTATGTATGTATGTATGTATGTATACCTGTCCACAGTTTACATTAGGGTTTATTCTTGACCATGTACATTCCATAGGTTTTGAGAAAAGTATAAAGGCATGTATCTACCATCATAGTATCATATAAGGCACAGGTGGCAAACACAAGGCCCTTGAGCTGAATTTGGCCCTCCACCTTGTTTTATTCAGCCCAGTACCTTGTTTCTATCCAGTGGCAGCACTGAACTCCTTGTCCCTAGTTAAAGAATAGTTACATTTATACAGTCCTAAAATTACATTCAGCCCTTTGAAAGAAATCGTGAAGCTGATGTGGCACCTGGTGAAAATGAATTTGATACCACTGATATAGGGTGACTATTTACTGCCCTAAAAATACACTATGCCCCACCTACCTATCCATTCTTTCCTCCTGTCTAATCCCTGACAACCACAGATCATTTTATTGTCTCCATAGTTTTGCATTTTCCAGAATGTCATACAGTTGTAATCATGCAGCTTTTTCAAATTGGTTTCTCTCATTTAGTCATATGCATGTCTTTTCTTAGCTTGATTCCTCATTTCTTTTTAGTGTTGAATAATATTCAATTTTACAGTCCCATTCTTTTTACCCCATACACTGGAACCTAGAAGCTGTATATTCTGGAAGAGACATTTGATGTGTGGGTCACCGGCCAGCAGTGATCATGGAACACTGCTGATGGCTCATCGAAAATTCAAGAAAAAACATACACAGAGACAACCAGCTCCTGTGGGGGAATAGGAACAGCAGGGCCACTCTTCACATGGGGAGCGCTTGGCCACCCTCTCTCCTGGAGGGTGCCATGGCCACCTTCCCTGGTGGGGAGAGGGCACCATTCCCCCTCTGGAGAGGCTTTTTATTGGTTTCGTTTGCATAAGAATTCAGGTAAAAGCTCATTACTCATTGCTAGAAAGTAAGGATCAAACAATAGAAAACAAGGGAGTCTGAGGGCCTATTTTGAGTCAGGGTCAAAGAGCTGTAAGACTTTTAAGGAACAAACTAACTTCCTCCTTGGACCCTTCTCATTCAACTGAGAGCACTCTAAACAAAGAAGGTTTCACGGCAATTTACATATTCTTTCTTAGGCCTGATCACCCAGGGAACCCGACCTATTCAGCACAGAGCTGCACCACCCTGTCATTGTTTCAGGCTTAGGTGGAGCAAGGGAACTAAGGCAACCAAGAGATAAGGAGATTTTCTCCCAGATGATGAGGACTCAGGCTATGTCAAAGCCGAGGAGTGAGGGTCCATCACCCCCTTTTGCTGTAGCCCCCAAAGTCCTTCTTTTGGGGGTCTCCCACGTGATCGTGCCTGTCTTAGATCGTTCCCCCCTTGGGGAATCTTACCCGTCTTTGGCTAACTGACTAAGCTTTGGGGTTCAGTTATGAATGAAGCAGCAGAAACACCACTCCTGCCAGGAAGATAAGCTTTTGTCTCCTTGCTGGCTTATGGTTCAAAGGGTGTTCCCTTAGCCTTAGCCTAGGCGGGGGTTACAGCTTCTGATACCAGGCAGGGTGATTCCCAACAGACATTGGTAAAAAAAGCACTTGAACCTCAGTACCACCTTTTAAAAAAGCTACATGATAGTCAACTACAGTAATTCATTTTTTAATTTTATTATATTTGTTCTTCCTCATACATACAGGCACACACATATACACACATACAATGAACACAATCTTCTAGAAAATTCACAAATCCATATAATGACATGTAATATCATTATTTTTCTGTAGGACAGTGAGTACATTATCTTATATACAGCTTTGTGTGAAGCAATATGTTGAGAGATGGCATGTGTCATTTTAATTTGTGTATTTTACTATTTTATTAATGGAATGTGTTACTAAAAACTCATAGAAATAGGTACATGCGTGATTATTTTTACTCCTTATTTAAACTCAAGTAATATTCTGGTATTATAATCTATTTTTTAATCCACTTTACCATGGAGAATGAAAAAATTGTCATTTTATTTATATTATCTATTCAAGTAACAAGTGTCAACATTCTACTGTTTAAATAAAGATTCATGCTAGCTAGGAACTACCAGCTGGAGTTGTCAAACACTGCTTTCTTTTACATCTCTGCGTCTCTGCCAAATTCTGCCTAGGCTACACAACCCAGGTGCAGTAAGGAAGCAAGCACGTTGCATATTAACATAAGGCACTGGTTTGGAACCATCCATTTGGTTTGGGATCATTTTAGATTGGCACAGATCTCTAAAATTGAATTTCTTTTCACATAATTGAAATCCATTTAATTTTAATGGCCTAAAAATTTCTTTGAGTCTTAGATTTGTAGATCTAGGTTTTTAAAAATAACCGGCATCTATCTTCTGCAATTATTTTTTTGACCAACAAAATATAGTTGGGGGTTTGGCACACAGCATTCCTTTACAGGATTTTTGACCATAAAAGGCCTTTATAGATTGAAGCACATGTAAAGTCATCAATTTCCAATTTAGTTATAAATTTATCAAATTACATTTTTCTAAATAAATAGTAAATATTATTTCATTTTGTTTTCTCCTCTCTGCTGTAAATCCTGTGAAGCTGTCCTTAAGGCAAAGTAAAGTTTACCAGGGAAAATATGATTTGTAATTGAGATTTTCTGTTACATTCAGTCTGTATTGGTTGTGTTCAATGCTTTTATTTTTCTTCTGAAAATAGCAGTAAATTAGTGTATTGCTGACATTTCAAAAATCCTATCTTAGGCTATGACTTACACTTTATATTGCACTATAAATACTGGCTTGCTTTCAAACCCATGTGTATCTCTCATGCAGAAATCAAGTAGAGAATAAAATCATTATTCGATTTAATTTGTATTATTTATTATCCTTGCTGGATATGCATGTGTTAGCTATACTCACAACAAATGGTCTCCGGGTTGTTTTCTTAAACTTACGTTTCATACATTTTATATTTTTACTTTTCTCTGTGTGCTTAATGTATGTTATAGATAAAAATGTATATGTAAATTGGAATTAAGATAACACATTTGAATTTAGAATATGAAACTGAATAGAAATCGTGTACACTGTTTTTCTGGGTTTATCTACACTATAAATTTTCATAGAAGAGTTTTTTCTCTATACTTATTATTAATTATATCTGAAGTTTCCCATTTCATTGCTTTGATTCAAATCTTTTTATGTTTCTTTTGTTATTTTTCTCTTCCTCTTTTGTTCTTTTTGGTCAGTGTTTATTCATATCAATGTCAGAAATAACGCAGATGTTGTCCATTCCAAAAAATAATTTAATGTCCTGTTAAGTATCTAAGTTGACTGTCTAGTGTGAAATCAAGAGATCCATATAAATGTCAACTTTTCCAATGTATATACTGAACAGTAACTATTTCTCTATGAGCACTAGTAAAACATGGGAGGTATAATTTATCCCCTCATTCTCTGTCTGGCAACATGATGATTGACTTCTATGCAAGTCACTTTCATAGTATCAGATTAATTAAGTTTAGAAGAGTTTTCCAGGAAGAAAGTTTATGACTATAATAGGCAGTTATAAGAAGTGTCATTGCAATGATAAGCCCACATGCTCCTCCTGCACTTCCAAAGAAAAACTGTTTGTTCTTTATAGGGTCATCCAAGAAAGATTAAAGAGAATAAGAATCTAAAGTATGTTTTAAAAAATATCCAAAATTTTTGATGATGGACACTATATAATTTTCTAAATAACCCCATGAAGAAAGTTTGATGGGGTTATTATGACCACTTTACAGATGAAGAAACCAAAGCTTTGGAGGATTATGCTTTTTCCTAAGCTACTGATAGGACTCTCTTCTTAACTAAACTTTAATCAGGCTCCTCTATGCTCTGTAGGCCTTAACATTCAGTCTCTGTCCCTGTCAAAATCACATTGATAGGGGTTTAAGACTTCAGAAAATTTAACTTAAGGTAAATAGTCATAAATCTAGCAAGTAATGTGTATGTTAAGTTTTTGTTTCAGCAACTACAGATAAAGCCCATCCTGGTGCCTAAGTTTTAAGCAGTTGACCTCCTGGGTCACTGGCTGGAGATTACCTCAGTCTGAAGGCTATCTGTACCAGGAAGAAGCAAGCGACTACCCTCCCCCCACTGGAGGCAACTGTTGAATTTCAAAGGCTTTTGCTGACACCTTGTTTGCCCTCCCCCAACCCCTTTATAAAAGATCTGTCTGGGAAAGAAAGAGCAAGACGGTTTGTTAGGGTATGAACCCACCATCTTCTCGGATCGCCTATAAGAGATTCAATCACTGTCATTGCTTATTGGATTTGGTAGTGACAGGCAGCCTGAACGCCCGTGTCTTTTCCGGTTACAACATCACCCAGTTTGGGCAGAATCATGATCGGAAAGAACCCCTGCCCAAAATATCCAACCCCTTACCATGCCCTAGGTAATATCAGGTCCACCTGGCCCGCTGGCAGTAAGGATTCTGTCAAGTCGATTTAGCCAGAAATACCTCTTTACCCCTGATGTTTCCTTTTAGTAATTTTTCCTCCACTGACCCCTAGTCTTCTCCTTGGCTATAAATCCTGCTTATCCATGTTGTCTTTGGAATTGAGTGCAGTTCTACACTGAAGTCTTGCTCCCTGCTGCAACCTTGTCCCCTGGTTCAGCCATGGTTTTTCTTTGACACTACTAAACTACTGTGTGGTACAATAGGATGTCTATTCTTACTTAAAAATGAGTAATCTTTATGTCATACAAAGAAGAGCATAAAGAAAAATAACATATTTTCCTCTAGGCTACAGCCAATTCTACTGTAGCTTTGCCAAAATTAAATATACACAGTTAATCCATTAACAACTTTCCTTCTAAATTTGTAACAGAATTTATAATGAAGTTGTAAGGGAGGTATACAGGGTTCATTTTGGTTAAATAATCAAAGAAGAAACATACTTTAAATACCACTCTGGAATACTTTGTTCATTCTTTCAAATAATATTTACTGAGCATCTTTTCCTCAGGCAATTGTGTATACAAGTAGACATGTATTAGCCTTTAAGAAACTGGAAACCTACTAGAAAAAAACATAATATTAATCAAATAATCATATATTTCAAGTAAATATGCATACTTATAGATCATAATAAAGGCTAAGAAGAAGAGGTAAATTATATTACTATTAGAGAAAATACTAGAAGGATTTGACCTTGTCAGTAAGTCAGGAAGGCTTCTTGCAGAAGGGGAAACAAAGTCAAGAATCTTCTTCTAGGCAGAGACCACAAAATGAGAAACTAAGATTTCCCAGGAGCCACAGGTAAACACTGGAGACTACAAGCAAGCTGGTGTGGCTCAAGTATAGCCTGTGAGGATCGCATAGTGCAAAATGAGATAAGAGAGGCAGGAAATGTCTAGACTTCATCAGGCTTTCTATTATTTGTCATAGTCAACCATGTTAAATAGGCTGAGAGCAAAAGAAGATCTGAGTGGTGGAAAGATCACCGTGCCTATCATAGAAAAGTCAGAATTAGAAAAAGCAGATGTGGACCTTGAAAGGCAGATCAGAAGAAAGGCAGTTGTAGCTTGAACTGGTGAAAGGGAAGCAGTGAGAGCCATCTGGATAATAAACCTATAAGCAAATGGGATAGATTATGTATGAGGAGTGAAACAAAGAGAAGGATTAAGGATGAAGCTATAGCTTCTGCCTACTAAAGTAAATATTGGTGGTTACAGTTACTGGTACCATAGGAATAGGAACAGATTTCAGGTGAAGCTTGGAAAGTTAATTTGGATATATTGAGTAAAAGTACTTATAAATAAATAGACAACCATGTATTTTTCTAGAAAAATTGGTTTATTTGATAACAAAGAGTTGCAATTCATGATGACAGGTAATCCAATGGTGAAACAGAAACAAAGAGGAAGAATGTTTTTTTAATGGACTTTGGAGGAACTATTGTAAGGGAAGAATTCATTGGAGCAAATTGAAAATTTGAAGAATAGTGACTTTTCATTGGTCGAGTTATGGCCATCTCCCATAGGCGGAGATGTTACTGGGCAAAAATAAATCTTTTCTTTTTCCTGCTGAGGTAGTAAAGTAGTATCCCTTCTTGTCAGAGGAGCAAGGTGTGTCTCTTCTTATAGCCATCAGGAGTGTGCATTGAGTGACAACTGAGTGGGAATTCTTTCTTCTGGATTTCCAATTCCATTTTAAATGTGGCTCCTTTTAGTTAATTTTCACAGTATTATTAATATTCAAATCCAATTGCATATTTTAGTTGCAAGTTAGACACTTGGGTGTAACTCAGAATTTTTTCTTTTTTTTAATTTTTGTTCAATTATAGTTGTCCCTATTTCCCCCCATTACTCTCCTCTGCCCTATCCACCACCACCTCCCACATTCAATCCTCTCCTTGTCCCCATTGTCTTTGACCATGTGTCCTTTACACATGTTCCTTGATGGTTCTTACCCTTCTTTTCCCCTCCCCTGCCCCTCTGGTCAATGTCAGTTTGTTCTTTATTTCCATGTCTCTGGTTCTATTTGTCTCACTTGTTTTGTTGATTAGTTCCCACTTATAGGTGAGATCATGTAGTATTTGTTTTTCACTACATGGCTTATTTCACTTAGTATAATGCTCTCCAGTTCAGAATTTAATATTATTTTTTTTCCATCTCTTCTTGGAATCAATAGATTCCAACCTTTTAACACTTGTTGATATTCTTTCTTAAAATGTAGAAGAGAGAACCATGCAAACTCATTCTCATAAGAAACAATGTGTTATTAGTTTGTGTTCACTATTAATCCATAATTCCCTGGATGCTTATTATTGCAAATAACTGAAAACTCAACTGTAACTTAAAGATGACTTGGTTCATGGATTCATGTAAACAAAAATAGTTCAGAGGTAGTAAGGCTCCAGTGTCATTTGTTCAGTTCTCCAGCTCCAGTTTCCTGAAATTTTCTTAACTTCACTGTTCTTGTTCATCCTATTCAGGCTGGAATTCCTCAGGGAAAAAAAAAGGACCACAGCAGTTTCAGACTCACCATCTGCCAACCCATCACTCAAAGGAAGAACACATATCTGTCATAAAATTTGTAAGTAGACTCTTGAGATTGACTATCTCAACAGCCCACTCATAACAAGAATTCCCATCTCCTTAACCCACAATTTAAAAATACTTTTGGGTAAATTGAACAATGTAGACAGAAGAAACATGGTGAAGGTAAGCTGTCCTTTCATCCCAGCTACATCCCTGCTCTTTTCTGAACTGAAGTGATTTCCCCTTTGACAAATAAGATTGCTCTGCTGAAGTTGTTAAGAGAGGCTTTGGGGATCAATCTTTTCCTGTGTCCCAGCTTTAACACTTGACAAGGTTTTAACTTGACTGTCTCTTCCAGAACTAATGTTAAAATTTGGGGTAGAAAAATCTAACTCTTCAAATCCTAATATCACTCAAAATACTGAATCTCATCAACATGGATTGATGTTCATGGACAGGAAATGCCTCCCATATTGAAGAGGCTGATCTTTCTCAGACAGATTTCAAAGCAGCTTGTCCCTGTGATGAATGACCTCACTAGAAACAGCACTGTGTAGCACCATTCTGACTTTTGAGCCATGTTCCCTAATACTGCAGCATTGCTAAGCCAAAGATCCATGCCAAAACATTAAACAGGCCACAGTTTAACTACTTTTTTACCAATGAAGATCCTTAATCATCAATTTCTTACATGGAGCAGAAGGAAATTCAATATATTTCTGTATTTTAATTGAAGATAATCTTCTTTCAACACTCTCCATTTCCAGTATTAATTTCATATAATTTGGGGTGATTTTGCTTTTAAGTACAGAAACTGAGTTAAACTGAATTCAAACTAATTAAAATGTAAATATAATTTTATTGTCTTAAGTAATTCAAAGGGATTGATAGGTAGGGCAGTTTTCTGGCTCTATTTTTTCTGCACTCTCATCTCCTCAGGGTTGCTTTCTTTCTAGGACCATACATGGCTACAAAAGTGCTAGGTCTTTTATTCCCCCAAACAAGAGAGAGTGTCATTTTTATGTTTTCTTCAATGTCCCCATTAAATGTCATGATATTAACTAACTTAAAAGAATTTAGGTTAACTGCCTCACCTGAATTGATAATTATGGCCAGGTTTATAGAATGGTTGTTGGGGTTAGGTCTA
The DNA here is from genome assembly GCF_019186645.2 of Phyllostomus hastatus. Taxonomy (NCBI): domain Eukaryota; kingdom Metazoa; phylum Chordata; class Mammalia; order Chiroptera; family Phyllostomidae; genus Phyllostomus; species Phyllostomus hastatus. Next base: position 6,300,459 of record NW_025334038.1, on the reverse strand, counting down.
GTCACCTGCTCCATTTCTAGAGACTTAGGTAAATTCTACTACCTGGAAACCATTTGAATCTTTAATAGAAATTGTGGGAGTAACAAATGGCTATCTACTGTAGTAGGTACTCAAGAAAAAAAATATGTTCAATAAGCAAATAGTACATTTCCAGAATTTAAACATTTAATTGACTGGCATGTTAAGTGGCATAGGACAGTTATTATCTCCTACTTTGTTTCCAGTGTTTATGCAGGATCAGCCTGTGCTAGGATGACCATAACACAGTGGTGGTCTTGTACTAAAGTGGCTTCCACTACAAACATGGAATTTGCCTTTATGCTTGTTGGTAAAATCATCTGATATGCCTGGAGATAGAAAAGATTTGTGCTATGAAATTGAGAGGATAGCCTTAAAGTCCTTCTGGCACATTCAGGGGAATGTATATTATCAACAGTATTATTCATTAAGGTACCAAAATTTTCATCTGTGTTTTGTCATGACCACTTTTCATATCCAGTCTTAACATTTCCATTCAAGCTTCTTATTTTCTTTTCTCAAATTGATTATTTAAGGAATTGTACAAAGCTTTCAGTTCTATAAGGCTGTGCATTTAAAGGAAGCTTTTTAGATAAAAATATAAATAAAATCCTTTGAAAGTTTATGCTTAAGTTGTGTCCTTCTAAAATGGAGACTTTCTTCTTTTCAATGGTTCTTTCAGTACTGAGACTGGAATAATTACTTTAATTAACTTTGATACCTTTAAAGGTACCTTTAGAGTCAACTGAATAAAATGTATTTCTGTCTTTTCAAAAACAAAACTTATTCATATGTAGTTTCTACTGTGTTGTTCTACTTTGAAAAAATCTTCTTTCTTCCATTTCCAAGAATATTAGTAACTTCATTTTTTGCTACTCCACTCTCCCAGCTCAAAGTCACTATCGACTGTGTCATACTTAAGTGTGTAGCATTACAAGTATTACATTTTTCCATTTCAAAACATTTTGTGCTTTGTTACATTCTGTTTATCCCTGCTATCTGTTAGAAATTACTTGAATAATTGACTCAAGCAAAGGTATTCAAGGATGAATCTTCATAAGGGAGATACCAAAAAGGCCACTTGAAGGGGTTTCTTTCTCTCATTAGTACAAAGAGTCCATCTGCTCACCAAGCTGTGCATCAAATTTGCATCTGTCTAGAAGAAAACAATATTTTTAGTTGGTAAAAATACAGTTTCTCCTAGGATTTTGGATCTAGTTTTACAATTTAATAGAGTTTCATATCAGTTAGGGCTTTTATAGCAAGCAATAAAAAATTACTTTGGTTAACTTATGAAACAGAAAAGAGCATTTTTGTAAAGATAGTTGGGTAGTATATAGAACACTATGACTTGCAGAAGGACAGTCAACAGGAGCAAGTCAGTTTGATTAAGTCTTATTATGAAAGGGTAAGGAAGGGTTCTTCACTAAAGGAAAAGGAGACCTTGTTATCAAAAGAATGTGGAAGGAATGCTGGGTAAATTAGAATGATAACAGTCCATTTGTGACACACATGAAGATATGAAGCTCAGCTTATCCTTTAAGAAAGGCCTCATTCCCCATCTTTCCAAAGGGAAAAGTGCTATACATGGGCATCTACTTTATGTAGAAGAAGAATTGATTAAAATTATACAGAATAGAATATATACAGACTCATGTAAAGTTGCAGATGAGCTCATGGGCTGAACAAAGGGCTAGATTACAAATAGTGAAAAATCAAAGACAAAGAGGTTTAGGGTAGAAAGATTCAGATGGATCTATAAAAGTAGGAACAAAGTGTAAATATCTCTGTTTCACATATTAGTATGCAGCTGAGGACATCTACTAGAGAGACACTACTTAATAAGCACACAACACAACGTTTTTATGATGTGCCATCAGGTAGGCTCTTCTGTTTGGTCTAGCTTCATAGCAAAGGAAGTGCAAGGGTGGAGCCATGTATTTAGGATCCCCCAGAATATTATACAGAAGCAGCTAGCTGGTAGAACATCATAATGACCTATTGAAGGTACAACTGATATACCAGCTGGGAGGTAATGGTCTATGAGCCTGGGTTACTATCTTCTTGGAATTAAAGATCTCTTTATGGCATTTTATCTCTAGCAGAAAGAATACTTAGTTCTGGGAGGCAGGAGTAGAGCTAATCACTGTCATACTCAATTCCAATGCCACACTGGAGACTCTGTACTTCTCATTCCCTCCACTCTTGGTTCTGCAGGATTAGAAATTCTTCCACAAGAAGTACACTCTTGCCAATAGACACAATCAACCTCTTATAGAACTAAAAACTATGACTACCAGCTGGCTCTTTGGACTCCTGTATCCTGAAATCAGGGATTAGGTTCAGTGGTTTACTTAGCAAGCAGATCACTGAACCTGGTGAGCAGAAGAGTACACAGCAGCTATTATGCAACAGAGGCAGTAACAAATATTATAACAAGTAAACAGAATACAGATCATACAGTTGGTTGCCATTCAGGACTTACTTGCCCAATAGTTATTGGAAATGAGTAAGTGCAGGACATTTACCTGAGAAGAATATGGTTGGCAGGAACTCATATCCACTAAGAATGAGGGTGAGACACATCATAAGGCAGGCCACCAACTGAGACTGGCCTAGGTGTTAGGTGAGGGGCACAGGGATTTAAAAGAATGGATAAAGAAAGAAATGGATGAGTACCAGTTGTGGTCCTGGAATGGGGAAGGGGGATGTGATTCAAGCGGCTACATTCCTTTTATAAATTTCCTCCCTGTGAGTAGATATCTTACAAATATGTACAGAGAAATGAATCTTCAGGTTACAAGGGATGGATTGTAGCAAATATGGAGAGATGTAACTCTAAAATCCCCCTTCAAGGAGACTCATCCAACAATAAGGAGTGGTTAGCAGACAGCTTCCTGCTGCCAACTTCCGCAGGTGTGCATAAGCTTTGTGTTGAGATCATGATCTCCTTGGGGCAGCCTCAATCAAGAACTGCTCACTACAGGATTACTCTAATATTTGCTTACTAGCCCCCACTTAGCTGGCAGAAATTTGTTATATTTGCATCACACTTTTGACACTCCCTGCCCAATCTGTTTTACTTTCACAGATGTCACTCATCTTTAAGCTTGTTGCCCTCCTAACTTCATTTCAGTGTCAGTTTCATAGGACCTTCTGTAGTTGGGTCCTATGGAAAAATACTTTTTCCTTTTTTAATTTTTACAGGCAATGTATGAGTCAGAATCAGATAATCCTGACTCACAGGAAATCTCAATTCCTTTTAGAGTATCACACATTCTAATCTTGTATCTTGGTTTAGCTTGAAAACAACATGACTATAAAATGCTCTCTACAAATTTTATCACTTAGGGTGATTCACCCTGTATCAGCCTGGAAGCATCATGTTCATTTCAATTATCCTATGTATTATGTTTACATACTCTAACCACCTAATAAAATTACAAAAGATCACATTTGCCAGCTGGTATGGGCAGCATTGCCAATGCCCAAATAAATTCCGATGTTTTGTTTTTCTCTGCTCATTTGAAAGGACTACTTGAGAACATTTGAAATAAATGTTTACATCCAATTATTACTTGTGGTTGATTCTCGGTTACTTCACAGGCTGAAATAACCTTTGTTGTTATAGAAAAAACTCAAGGTTTTAGTCAGCATCACCTAGATTGAACCCCAGGGTTGTCTCCTGCCAGGCATATGACATTAGGAGACCAAACTAAGCCTAATTCCTTTTTTCCTTAACTTTCTCATGTAAAGTGGAATAATTTTAATACCTATCTTAAGTTTTCCCTCTGAGAATGAATAATGTACATAATGCAAGCAGGGACATAAAACCCAATTATGAAATAATCTTTTCCTGAAGTTATAGTAGGTGAGCAGGGTCCAGAATCAGGAAAAGGAAATAAACTGTAATCTGTTTAGCACCTAGCATGAGTCATGCCCTTGGTTAATTTATTGTGCATATGGTCTCATTCTTTAAATCCACACAATAACTTTGTGAATGTAATATATATACAAACACATATATATCCTTATTTTATAATTAAGAAAATACTCATCTCTGAAAGATAAAACTTGCCCAATGCAATATGGTTCACAAGAAGCAAGGATAGAGAAATTGGAATTAGTGAGAGTCTTTAAGAAGAATTACTGCCAAAGGTGAATGATAATACTAGGTTGAAATGTATGGCAAGCCAATGATTTTGCAGTGTATTCTCTATGAGAAGTAGACTGGGCAAATTCCTTGTGGGTTTGAAGGTCATCAGTTGAGTGATTCATTAGAAATGTTATTGGTTTTAAATATATTAAAAAGTCAAATCAAAATGAAAATATTAATACTTTGGAGATCTTTCTGGGTCTACTTTCATAATCAGATCTTTTTGTCTTTAGTAAATACCCTGTTAAAAGTGGTTGATGAATGCATGCTTACTTATGCTCTGAAGAACTATCAGCTCCCAAAATGTGCCAAGCTCTGTCAGGTTTCCTCCTCTGCACCTGGCTGACACCTGTGATTTCCCTTAGGAAAGACCTTTTTTCTCACTTACTGGCTTAGACAAGATTTACACATCCTTCAACATCAGCATCAACTCTTAGAAATGTTTCTTGACTTACTGCCACACCCCAAGTTCCCAAGCTACGACCTAATCACATTAACTGGTCCAATGTCTTCCTCATAGCTTATTTTTATGATAGCATTTTATAAATTATGTACAATTTAGTAGCTTGTCTGTTTGAGAACAGGAAATATACAAGTTCAAGATATGTTTGGAGTGGGTAGGAGGATGATCCATTACTACCAAAACTGGCTAAAAATGTTTTAGTTTAAGCTACAAACCCTGGCCAGACTATCAAATCCAACAAGCTTGAATTATATTCTGCAGTAGACATCATTGGTGTTGCACCAACATCTGTTCAGATCTGTTTTCCATTTCCATGTCACCCTACCCCAGTTTACTCTTCTTTGCAAAGGCAAGCGCTTACCCCTCCTTAGATGACTGTCCAGGGGCTACTACATTCACTTTGCCTGCAGCACTAGAGAGACAAGGATACCTGAAGGCTGTGTCCTCATCTTCCCCCTGCATAGTCCCTTAGCAGAGATAGTCTATAATCTGCAGTGGAGAGTGAAAGCCTAACTCCTTTATATACAGCCAAGACAAGATCTTAGAAGATTAGTCTGAGGTGAGACTTTTATCTGAAGTCACTCTGGTAGAATCTTTTCCTTCCTGGTCCAGCTCAGAAGACTTTGTAATTGGTTTCTCTCAGAAACACTTTAGTAATAAAGCATTTGCACATGAAAACATGTTGGGCTGCTTATGGAAAACCTATCTTGGAGATATTAAATGGCCATTTAAACTTATTGTTTATTTTATCAAAGCAATTCCTACACAAAGACCACAATAATAGAATAGGTCCATATTGAAAAGCAACAGTGATGGCCCCTTTTTCCCCATTCTTGTATCCTGGAAACATGACTATTGTTTGTTTTGGGGCTTAATTTAATGGTGTTTTCTTTTATTTCATTAAATAATGTCCTGCTATTACTTTATGTATGAGATTTAGTTATCATGCATTTTCTGTAAATTAGTGAAGAGATTGGAAAATAGCTCACATATCCAATATAACCTCTTCATGCAGGGCCTTCATACCCATCTTTGCAAGAGGGATTTTTTGGTTGTTGTTCTTATTTTAAATTCACATTTTAACAAAATTTTATAAAGAATTGTTATTCATATTTGTTGAAAAGTCTTCAAATTTGTATTATTTAAAAGACATCACAATACAAACAAGTTAGAAAATTTGAACCTGTGTAAAAAGGAACCTGACAGAAGTGGAACTGAAAGCCCCCTAAGGGCAACAGTTTAATACAGGGTAACAGAAACCCATTTATAGAGTATTGTGAACAACACAAGGATGGAGACACTGCTCTCAGGTTAACATAGCTTCCTTTCCTTTGTACTATTGTTCAGTGTGTGAGCATGGACACCACCACTCTATGCAACCTTCATTACACAGAGTACCAAAGACCTCTCATCAGAAGGACCAAGTCCCCAAAACATACATATACATGTCACTCTAAAACCAAACCTCATTATTTTGTTATATCTTATCAACTAAAATATTTTATAATCACAAAATAGTTTCCTATGGATATTGTTTGTACATTTATTGTAAGCTACTGACTAACCACAGAACAAATGCTAAGATTTGGGTTGTTTTTAATTTTTAGCTGATAGATGGTATATTTATACTACTGTGCTTAAAAATGAAATAAGAGCCAGTTCCTAGAAATCTTCTTTACTCTTCAGCTTGTGTGGTTGGCTGATGTTGGACTGCAGGAATAGTCCATTTACTGTGAATAATATAATTTTTGTTGTGCACCAAGCAGTCAATAGCCCTGTACCACATACCTATGGGAAATTATATCCATCCCGGCGCTAGAAAGAAAAAGGACTTAGGAAACATGGAGTGGGGGGTTAAGCTTCAAGGGTTTTTTTTTCCTACATTAACAAAATCCATATTTATTGGCACCCATCAAATGTATCTGGAAGAAGACTTTGATCAGTCCACTGGCCCTTTGCCTCTCTTTCCAGTGATCTTCTCCACCCAGCCACATTTCACTTCTTTAGTAGAGAGAATCTCTGGCTGATTTTCAACTGAGTGGAATTTGAACATTTGCTGCTCTTCTGTGACTTTCTTGTTAATCTGTTTCACCACAGTTCTAATTTCTGAGATACTTACAAAGGCAATGGCTTGATTTGATCAGCAACTTGAGTAAATCATTTACAAATAATCAGCTTTACTAGTGACCAGCACATTGCCACTAGAGGGGCACTTTTTTCCCAGATATACAAACTGGACCAACAGTCCAATTCTACAAATAATGTTTAGGGGTTGATGAACATTATGGCTTCTCATAGCACATATGAGAGAGTGATAAAGTGAATTAAAGCTGTCCACTAGAGCACAATATCTCCTCAATGGCAAATTGTTTTAAAGATGAGAAGTTTCAATTTGAATATGCAATATAAATAAAGTAACAGCTCACAGTTTATATTTTTTAAAAGTAAAACAAAGCACATATATACTAGCTTACACACCACTTGATATAGTTGCCTAAAAGCACTGGGAAAATATAAAACTAACACATCAGGCAGAAGGCTGGGGGAAAATCCTATTATGTCCTTGAGAAGAGATGGTCAACTCTGCTATTGAAGGGATGACTGTCAAGTGCAATTTGCTCATGGATTTGGAGTTGGCATGAATGACCATAACTTCTGACCCAGAGAGTTAAAATGTAAACCAACAAAAAAGGAATAAAGGCATTATTGTCTTCTTGGTCTTACAGAAATTCATGGTTTTGTTTTGGTCATGTCTGCAGCTTCAAGTAAGGCACTATCTCTCCTTCTCTTCAAAAATGTTCAAGATCTCTTTTTCTTCAAGAAAAATCTCTCAGGCTCTCTTTCTCATTCTCTAATTTAGACTTTTAGGCCTGCTACATAGGTGAAACCATAGGACTTACTTTTCTGCTCTCTTGAGTCTACATCTTCATTTTAACCAGATCATTTTCTTTTCCCAGGTATATTCCTAATATATCCCAGGATAAGGGATATACCCTGATAAATCCCTAACTAGATTATAACCTGGATTAATATCCTAAATGTGCATAAGGTAATTCTTTGAGTCTTTTCATGATAAAAATATCTTTATCCTGTCTTCTTACTTTATTGCAGCTTGTCAAAGTCTACTGTTCTTGGTTGAAATTTTTTTCTCTAGTAATCCTAAAGGTTTTTTTTTCTTCATTGCCTTCCTATAGTCATTGATGCTAAAAAAAAAAAAAAAGAAAAGAAAAGAAAAGAAAGAAAGAAAGGCTTAGGCCACTCTATATTTCATACCTTTGTAACTGACCTATTTTTTCTGCTTTGATCATTTTAGGACCTTCACTTTATCCTTAGAATTCTGTAATTTAAAATTGATATATCTTGATTTCCAATTTCATTTTCAGACATCTCACTTGGTATTCACTCTATACTTTTCATTTGAATGCTAATGTATTCTTTCTGATATGGAAAATTTTCTTAAATGTTTCTTTAATAATTTTCTGCCCCATAATTTTTGTTGATATTCTGTCTTTCTGGAACACCTCTGTGTCCTCAGTTGGTCCTCTTTGTTTTTAATCTTTCCTTCATTTTCTGAGTCATCTTTTTGTCCTATCTTCCAGTACATTTCTTTACCTTGTCCAGTGTCTATTTCATCTATTGCTTATTTTATTTTGTCAATAATGACTTTAATAACTACTTCTATAATTTTTCTTTGTCATAGATCCTGCTTTTGTCAATAGAAAAATTTTTACATTTCCTGAACTTATTTCTTAAATTCTTTTTCTTTTATCTGGTTTAATTATGAACTCCTCTCATTTTTTCTAATGTATATTGATCATTCATTTCAGATGTATATGTGTGTGTGGAGAAATAGAAAGTCCAGGATTGTCACTATTCATAGGCAGCCTGTTCACAGACAATCTCAGGGGCAAAGCTGGCAGCTGTGCTGAGAGAACCCTCACACCAGGTTAAAGAAAAAACCTCTGGGCCTTGTTCTCCCCAGACATTAAATGCACATTTATAAAGAAGAGCATTTGTTTAGACATAGATACTAGACTGCAGATGTATTCTGTGTTTTTACATGGAATGAAGTACTCCCACTTACTTATGTGCTATTAGTCTCATAATTTAAGCCTTAACCCTCATTCTTGTCTACATAATAGACTGATTTCTAAATGTAAAGTGTTTCTGAAGCTCTGCAAACTGACAAGCATCTTTTTTTTTGGCTGGAGACCCTGTGCACATGCCAAGGTTGAGTCTATATCACTTGACATTCCCTCATTCCCTTTCCATTTTCTAATAATTGTTAATTTTTTTAAATAAATGGATCACTATTTTCCCACTCTATTTATTTTGGTTTATGCCATTTTATAAATTCCTTTATTATCTTTTCATAGAATACTAAAAGAAGAGGTTGTATAGTGGTGTTTTCTCGACCTCCTTTACTTTTAGAAATTTATAACTTGACTCATTACTATTGTTACTATCACTGATTCTAGTTTGGGTCTTATTATTAGCATGTAATTGCATCTAATAGTAGGATTGAGGGTGGGAGGTGGGGATGGCTGGGGTGGGGGGCAGTGATGGGGGAAAATGGAAACAACTGTACTTGAACAAGAATAAAAAAAAAGAAAGAAAAAAAGAACTTGGATATCAATCAAACTTAAACATCATTAACATGATATATAAACATCATTAACAAAATATATGATATTTTGTATATATATATGACATATATATAATCTGATTATAGCAATTAACTCAGTTTAATTAGGTTTTGTTTACTAGCCCCTCTTGGAGTCTTGTGTGCATAGTTGTACTTCAAGTACTGAGGTGCAAAGCAAAAAGACTATTTTTGTCTGTCTTTTGATGCTCTGTATTCATGAGAATAATAAAGAAAAATAAAAGATAAGCCTAACAGGAACTGGGACCATGAAAGTAATTTTTTTACTATGAAAATTAAATTTAATCTCTTCCTAATTAAAAAAAAATCATAGCTGTGACCTTGTGCAACTCCTTAATCTCCAAATGTTCATACATTTTATCTTTAAAGTAAAATAATTAAGACTTCTGGCCAAGTTGGAGGCATAGGTAGATACACTGTACCTCCTTGCACAACCAAAAGAAGAACAACAACAAATTTAAAAACAAAAAACAACCAGAACTGACAGAACATTGAACTGTATGGAAGTCCAACAACCAAGGAGTTAAAGAAGAAACATTCATCCAGACCAGTAGGAGTGGTGGAGATGAGCAGCTGGGTGGAGAGGACTCATGGCAAGGCTGGAGGAATGGGGCAGGAAAGGCAGAGGCTGGTGGATTGGGCAGTCCCACATTCATGTGCAGATAAACCTGGAGAACAACTAGGGAGAGAGATAGACCATACAACCCAGGATTCCAGCACAAGGAAATAAAGCCTCAAAGCCGCTGACTGAAAATACCTGTAGGGGTTTAGGCAGCAGCGGGAGAAACTCCCAGCTTCATAGGAGAGTTCATTGGCAACTCTCCAGTCTAGGACCCCACAGGGTCCGAGAATGCACACAAACCCACCCACATGGGAATCAGTACCAGAAGGGCCCGATTTGAATGTAGGTAGCAGGAGAAGTGACTGAAATTGGCAGAGAGTGGAACAAGCAAGCAGCACTGTTTCCTCTCGGATCCCTCCCCACATACAGCTTCAGAACACAGCCATGTGGGTTGCCCCACCCTGGTGAACACCTAAGGCTACACCCCTTATAGTAACATGTGCAACAAGACCAAAAAAAAAAAATGGCCCAAATGAAAGAACAGCTCAAAGCTCCAGAAAAATACAACTAAGTAACGAAGAGATAGCCAACCATCAGAGGCACAGTTCAAAACACCAGTTATCAGGATCTTCCAGGAATTCACTGGGTACTTCAACAGCATAAAAAAGACCCAGGCAGCAATGAAAGATGCATTATGTGAGATAAAGAAAAATCTACAGGGAACCAACAGTGATGGGAAGAAAACCAGGACTCAAATTGATGGTTTGGAGCAAAAGGAATAAAAACAGTCAACCAGAACAAAATGAAGAAACAAGAATTCAAGAGAATGAGGAGAGACTTAGGAAACTCCAGCACATCTTTAAACATTCCAATATCCGAATCATAGGGGTGCCAGAAGGACAACAGGAAGAACAAGAAATTGAAAACTTATTTGAACAAATAATGAAGGAGAACTTTCCCAATCTGGCAAAGGAAATAGACTTCCAAGAAGTCCAGGAAGCTCAGAGAGTCCCAAAGAATTTGGACCCAAGGAGGAACACACCAAGGCACCTCATAATTACATTAGTCGAGATGAAAGATAAAGAGAGAATCTTAAAAGCAGCAAGAGAAAAGGAGAGAGTTACCTACAAAGGAGTTCCCATAAGACTATGAGCTGATTTCTCAAAAGAAACCTTGCAGGCAAGAAGGGTCTGGAAAGAAGTATTCCAAGCCCGGAAAGTCAAGGACCTACATCCAAGATTACTCTATCCAGCAAAGCTATCATTTAGAATGGAAGGGCAGATAAAGTGCTTCCCAGGTAAGGTCAAGTTAAAGGACTTCATCATCACCAAGCCCTTATTATATGAAATGTTAAAGGGAGTCATCTAAGAAAAAGAAGATAAAAAATATGAACAGTAAAATGATGACAAACTTACAGCTATTAACAACTGAACCTAAAAAAAAAAAAAAGAAAAGCAAACTAAGCAAACAAGTAGAACAGGAACAGATTCACAGAAATGGAGATCACATAGAGGGTTATCAGTGGGGGAGTGAAAGGGGGACAGAAGGAGGAAAGGTATAGAGAACAAGTAGAATAAATGGTAAGTAGAAAATAGACAAGAGGAGGTCAAGAATAGTATAGGAAATGTAGAAGCCAAAGAACCTATATGTATGACCCGTGGATATGAACTAAATGGAGGGAATATGGGTGGGAAGGGGTGTGCTTGGCTCAGGGGAATAAAGGGGGAAAATGGGACAAATGTGATAGCATAATCAATAAAATATATTTAAAAAATAAAAAAATAGCCCTGGCTGGTATGGCTCAGTGGATTGAGCGCAGGCCTGCAAACCAAAGGGTTATGGGTTCAATTCCCAGCCAGGGCACATGCCTGAGTTGTAGGCCAGTTCCCCAGTAGGGGTCGTATGGGAGGCAACCACACATTGATGTTTTTCTTCCTCTCTCTCTTCCTCCCTTCCCCTCTCTCTAAAAATAAATAACATATTTTTAAAAATAAAATAAAAAATAAAGTAACATAATTAAAATAGATCAATAGTTAAATTTTTTTTCAAAACCTTTTTGCTAGAAACAGTATTATACAGAAGTCCAGCATTAAAAAAAAAATTCAGACAAAAGCCAAGCTTCCTGGTGGAAATTGTGTGAAGTGAGCCAGAGAAGATGAGCACAACTCCTCCACCTTCACCTCATTCCCAATGGAAACTTCGGGGTGTTTCTCTTAACTGTTGAGTGCTAAGGGAAACTGGTCACAGAAATAATGTGTACATATGCTTCAGCCTCAAAATTTATGACACAGTCATATGTTTTTTAAAAAATAAGAAATAGGAAAATCACCAATCAAAATAGAAAGTGATTGCTCATACCTCTTCAACATTGTTTTTTGTTTTCCCCTTTGGAGCTTCCTGTAATAAAATTTATCTTTATATCTTACTATTGTGTGTGGCCATTTAAATAAGATTTTCTAGGACCAAGTGATTTACAGGTTCCCACAGCTATCCCAGAGTGGAGTATTCCTTTGAAACCTTTCCTAAGCCCAAATGGTGAAGAAACAATTAACTTAGGACACATCTTGCTAAAGGATACACAAAATAAATCAAGATAAAGCACAGATTCTCACAGACATAGCTCAAAGTCAAAGCAGCTTGATTCTGAACTTTATTCTGAGCAGCTTTATACTGCTGAGTGTGGTTCCAGGGGAAGGAGCTTGATGGGGCCGCTCTTCCTGTTGGAGGTGCCACTGGTTCTATAAATGACTTCAGAAAAACAACAACAGCAACAACAAAATTTTGAACACCACTTTCACTTTTATTTTTTTTTCTTAAAAGCAAAAGTCCTCTTTGGGTATTTTTTGGTTAGCAAAATCAGATAGAAAGGTAGGTCTTTCATAAGAGCAAAGTGATATAAAGCAAACTGAAAATGAGGGACACCTGTATTACCTTTTTTATAATGATATAAATTTAAAAGATTTGTACTTTCATAAGTCATTTCAGAGAAACTAAAAGATGAGAAGTTCAAAGGTCAGAATGCTTGGTCACCCAAGACCCAAGAAGCTTATACTTTTGGTTCTGAAATCACAGACAAAGATGCAATTCAATCCCATCCTATTTAGCAGTAGACTTCAGTCTTCAGAAACCCTCTCACCTGTTTTCCTTTTACAACTAGTAATTGAATTACTCGGGAGAAACTTAAACACAAATTATCTTGTAAGTCAAGGTGTTTATTTAACCTTCTTGGTGTCAAAAGTTTAATCTCTTTGATATTTTGCTACCTCTTTTTTATTTACTTTTTAAAGATTTTATTTACTTATTTTTAGAGAGAAGGAAAGAGGGGAAAGAAAGAGAGGGAGAGAAACACTGATCATCTGGTTGCCTCTTGCATAGAACTGACCTACAACCCAGGCATGTGCCCTGACAGGGAATCAATCCAGCAACCTTTTGCTTTGCCAGATGAAGCCTAACCAGCGGAACCCTACCAGTCAGGGCTTGACGCCTCTCTCTTATTTGACTTGTATACACTACTTAGAGTAATGCCACACATGTAAAATGAGCTCGGCCAATATCCATCTTTGTTGGAAGAAGAGGTGTGAGGATATCATGATTGACAGATTGCCTCTCTATGGGGTTTCTAACTTTTTAGCTTATGCCTAGATCTATTATGAACTCATCAATATAATACAAATCATAAAAATTATTGGGTTAATGTACCCCAAAAGTTTGATAAGGACACATTTACTGATGTATAGTATAGTGATGAAGAAAGGATTATAACAATTAAAACTTGAACGCATCTATTATTTTAGTAGTGTAGCCAGAGAAATAATTATAGGTAAAGGTAAGAATGGTGAAATTATTAGCACTGTAAAAATATGAATCAATAAAGTTGATTGAAATGTAAAAATGATTTTTAAATTTTCTTGTATATTTTTTAACTTCACATGATATACTTTGTAAAACAGTGTCCAGTATTTAAAAGTTTCATTTAATTTAGCATGAAAATAGGCATGTTGCAGTTCGATCTGATAGTGTGCTGGGTTGAGTCTTTTGGGATCAAAGATCAAAGGAAACAACTCTGTTAAATGAAAAATGCAATAAAGACTCAGTATAAATCTGAATATATTTTGATACACTTCATAAATTCTGAATATTCTGGGGATATAAGAATTTTTCCAGTCTCTCAAAAATTCATGTTGCAGAAGGCAATTTTATTCAAATCATAAATCCCTACATCAACATTTTAGAGTTCCCAATTACCCAAATATTCTTTCCTCCAGAGATAATAATGTGCAGTTGGTAAATGTTTGAAAGAATCCAATTTTAAAAGTTAAATATTAAGGGTGACAAAACACTAGTTATGATATTTAATATCAATATATCTTGATGCTACAGTGATAATTTAGAGCAGTATGCACACTCAAGGATGAGCATCTCAAATCATATACTGTGAAATGTGTCGCTAAGGTTTGTATTTTTCAGGAGAATGTTGACCATTCTCTAGGTCTGTATTGTCATAATAAGCTTGTCAGGGGACTGAAAACTAAGACAGAAAATCCAGGGAAAAAATAAGATTTCTATGATTGTATTTTGGTATAAACTGAACAGTAAAAATGAGAGGTTATTCTTTTTCTTAGACCCTAGGGTGTTTTCTGAGGATGCAAATAAAACATCAAGCTTTCTGCTCTCAGGTGATTTTACATCACTATTCTCCACTACTAGAACAGGAATCCCCACCACCAGTTCTCTTATCTTGTTCACTTCCAGATGTAGGATGTTATGGTAACCATAAAGAATGCAAGCTGGGTTTTTCCTAAGAGAGTGCACCACAAGGGAATGCCAATCACATTCTTCCTGTCGATATCCCATATCCCTGAGTGGATGTGGAGGAGGATGTTTGTAGATTTCAAGAATTCCTGAAAAAATGTAAGTGCTTCCTGGAAAAATACTAAGAAGCCTGACATAGTTCCTAAAAATCATGAAAAATGTTGTGTAATACTGTCTTAGAACATTTATATCAATTTAGTCTATAGTTACTGGTTACCTATTATGTACTGCAATTTGTGTTCTGCATTTTTCCACTGGAGTCATTATTTTGTTCTGATACTAACTTGAATTGACCTCTAAATCTTCCTTTAAGTGTTGTAAGCATTCAAAAGAGGAGAAGATTGCTTCCAGGAAGAAGTAACATCATCTTTTCAAAAGCAGGTACTAAATTTCCTATTGTACTTGTAAGCTGCTCTTTAGACAGTAAGGTTACAAATAAGAAAAAGATAGAGCTTTTCCTCCTTGAATGCTCAGTGTAGTGGGAATCAAGGGTGACTTAAGGATGGGAGAGCATTTGAGCTAAATGTAAAAATATGGCAGAGTAGCCTCCTAGGGCTGCTGTAATAAAGCATTACAAACTGGAAATCTGAAAACAACAGAAATTTATTCTTTCACTGTCCAGGCTAGAAGTCCTGATGTTACAGAATAGACCAGCAGTTGGGGGTGGGGGGGGTGGGGGCTGAGAGATATAAAAGAACCCCCCTTTTTTTCTCAGGGGGTTCCTCCCCTGTACTAGGTTCACTTTGCCTGCCACCAGAGGAAAGACGTCTCTCAATTCCAGAAATTGGTGAAAGGAAAGGAATTATTTATTTAAAAGCTATGCAGACTAAAGTTCTTTAGAATACCCACAAACGAACACAGTCCTTCCTTCTCTCTCTGCCCAGTCTTGGGTATTATATCTCAGAAAAGAAGTAGAAGTCCATGATTCAGGCTCCTGGCACCATCCACATGGCAAAAAGGAAGCACTTCCAAAGCGGTGTGGTCCTGACTCTTGCCAAAGCCATGTGATCCCAACAAGACACCCAAGCTGAGTGGTCCCCAAAAAGACTCAGGGACCCAAAAAAGACACATAATGGCTGCCACACCTGGGTTTAAATCCCAGCACCAATCTTCCTCTGCAGTCCCATTTCCGACTCCTTCCCCAATTGGCCACAGCTGCCAGCATTCCAGGCAGGTGTGGCCCTGTGGTGTGGAGCCAATTATCTCTAAGCTCTTTTGGTCCCCATTACAAATCCCTATTTGCCCCCACCTTGGCTACAGCCTGTTACATTGAGAAA
The DNA here is from genome assembly GCF_019186645.2 of Phyllostomus hastatus. Taxonomy (NCBI): domain Eukaryota; kingdom Metazoa; phylum Chordata; class Mammalia; order Chiroptera; family Phyllostomidae; genus Phyllostomus; species Phyllostomus hastatus. Next base: position 6,284,508 of record NW_025334038.1, on the reverse strand, counting down.
ATCAAGCTATTGGCAAGGTTGAGTCCTTCTTTGTTGGGAACCGCCCTGACTGGTATCAGAAACTGAAACCCCCGCCTAGCTAAGGCTAAGGGAACGCCCTTGGAACCGTGAGCCGGCAAGGAGACAAAAGCTTATCTTCCTGGCAGTAATGCTGTTTCTGCTGCTGAACCCCAAAAGCTTGGTCGGTTAGCCAAAGACGGGTAAGATTCCCCACGGGGGAACAACCCAAGCCAGGCACGATCACTTTTGGGAGGCCCCCCAAAAAGAAGGACTTGGGGGGCTGCAGCAAAAGGGGGGTGATGGACCCTCACTCCTCGGCTTTGACAAAGTCTGAGTTCTCAGCGTCCGGAAGAAAATCTCCTTATCTCTCGGTGGCTTTAGTTCCCGCGCTCCCACCTAAGCCTGAAACAATGACGGGAAGTACAGCCCGGTACTGGGAAGTGCGGATTTCCCGGGGGTGATCAGGCCTAAGAAAGAACATGTAAATTACTGTGAAACCTTCTTTGTTCAAGAATGCTCTCAGTTGAATGAGGAGGGTCTTAGGAGGAAGCTAGTTTGTTCCTCAGCCTTACAGCTCTTTGACCCCCAACTCAATAGACCGGCAGAGTTCTTTGTTTCCTATATTCCTTACTTCCCCTAATGAGTATTGTACGTTACCTGAGTTATTATGTAGCATGAGCCTAATAAAAGCAGGTATGGACGGTGGATCGGCGCGCTCCCCACTAGGGGGGTGGCCATTCTGTCCCTACTTCCCCACAGAAACTGGTTTGTCTCTGTGCATGTGTGTTTTTTCTCGCGTATTGTCGAGCCATCCACAGTGTGCCGTGGTCACTGCTAGCCGGTGACCCACGCGCAACACTTCTTTGGAACTTAGAGGGAGAATCTTTCTCGTGCCTCTCTCCCAGCTTCTCATGCTTGCTGGTAGCCTGGTGGGGCATTCCTTGGCTTTGTCAGCATGACTCCAATTTCGGGCTTCACCTTCATGTGTCTCTGAGTCTCTTCTTATAAGAACATCTGTCCTGTTGGATTAAAGGACTATTGTATTCTGATATGGACTTACCTTAACTACTTACATCTGCAATGACTCTATTTCCAAATAAGATCACAATCTGAGGTTCTGGGTGGGACATGAATCCTGGAGGAAAACTATGCAACCGAATATGGATGGGTAGGATTTATGTAAATGAAAATACAATAGTTTTTGTTTAATTTTCTTTTCAATAAGTACTGAGTACCTCAGTACAGTTATAATGATAAAGTATAAAAGTAAAGAGAACAGATATGGTCACTGTAGGCAATCAAGAGAAATATATAGGCTCCAGCACAAATGACTCCCCTTTTATTATAAAATCTTTTATTAAAAAATCATAAGCATGTAATTCTATAACATAACAATATCACACTCAAGCACACCATATGACATTTTAGGTGAAATGTTCAAATTGCTGTTCATCTCATGTGAGACACTCACGTACCCTACCAACTATAACAGGTAACTTGGCCAGTGTTTTAATAATATTGAAACATGTTCCTGTGGAAGGCCAGGGAGATGGGTATGGCTCTAACCCATGATGCACTGTAGCCCGAGGGGTTTCCTGCACCAGTGAGAGCAGCTGGGAGGCTTGGAGGTGGCCTCTGCATCAAGGGTCATGCCAGCCCAAGCTATGGCAACCAAGAAAGGCAGAGGATTCAGGAGTGCAAGCAGGTGTTAGCTATTGAGGAAGGAGTCATAAATGGGGTTACAGAGGAGGTGCCAGACTGGGATTTAAATAAAAAGGCAGGGCCACCATGTGGGATGGGGACAATGGGAGACAGAGAGAATGAGGGACAATTTAGGACCATGCAGGGAAATAAAAGGGTGAAAATACTCTCACTGGCCAGCATTGAGGAGGTGCCCCATGGTTTTGGATTAAGAACTGAGAACCTTGAGACATCTGCCTAGCATTGATTATAGGGAGGAACTGGGAGAAGTGAGCTGCAGACTTCTGTATTTTTTTTCTTCTGGAAGGCAGTACTTTTGGATGCACTGAGACTGATCTGACTGGGCAAATGTGGGAAGAACAGGACTGTGTGTTTGTGGTGTATCTTCATTTCTAAAGGGAGTGAGATTTAATAGAAGAATTCTACCATTATTCTAAACCTGTATAACTTTTACCTAGTTCCTTTTCTTTTTACCAAACTCTGGCATTGAGAGCCAAAGTCCTAAATACTGGCAGGCATAAAGAACCTAGAGTAACAATAACAACAAAAAAACCCACAATGGGGCAGTTGTTTCTGTAACACAACCACACTCAAGCAGGTGTTACTTCTGCTGGACCCTGTATTTCACCTAGATATCTGTGAGGGACATAAGTTTTCTAGCAATAGTCTGCTGCAGGAGACATAAAGCCTTCAAACACAGGTTGAGGCTGAGTGTGGAAGTCAACCATTAGCCTGCACTCACTTGGACTTTAACTTCTGTGACACAAAGTTGGGAGATTTAAAGAAATGTGCCCCCTCCTCTGGCTGGTGTGGCTCAGTGGATTGAGTGTTGGCTTGTGAGTCAAAGGGTCATGTGTTTGATTCCCAGTCAGACCACCTGTCCGGATTGCAGGCCAGGTTCCTAGTGAAGGGCATATGAGAGGCAACCACACACTGATATTTCTCTCCCTGTCTTTCACCCTCCCTTCTCCTATCTCTAAAAATAAATAAATAAAATCTTTAAAAAATTGCTTCCTTCTTCACCTAGGGGGGTTCTGTAGCCTGGGAGCTGGGGAGAGGGATGAGTCTTCTTGGCCACACCCACCCAGAGTGGAGCCTCTGTCATGCTCAGTTGGGGATGAGGAGGGTTTTGTAGGGAACAGATCTTCCTGGCAATGGCAATTGTAGCTTAGCACTATTGAAAAGCCCAATAGGAGTGCTGTGGCTTGCAGGAGCCACACCCATGGATCAATTCTCCCGTGGGAAATCAGGCCTGCATTATAACTAGGCTGCTTTGTGACTTGCTCTTGCTAAAACTCCCTCAACCTGAGTTGAGGCAGAAAATGCTTACTTCATATATTTAAAGTAACTTCCTGAAGTCTGTGATAATTCTCCCAAGTATTGAAGTGTAACCAGACCAATAACTCGTATTGTTCCCTCGAATTTGCAACACTTTTCCTTGTTAATCTGTAAGAAGTAATCAGTGACATCCCTTATGTTGCTATCTGTAAAAAGTAATTACCTAAAGCAAACCTAAGTACAATGAATGAAAACCTTTGATATATGCTATTAGAAAGCCAATAAAAGCTTGTCAAGGCAAGGGTTGGGGTGCTCTCCTCTTGGTAGAGTGACCATGCCATCTTTTTTCCTCCACAGGACTTCGGTGGAACGTGTGAATTTGTCTTGTATCTCATCCATAACACTGCAGACACTGTGGACTGGTGTCTGCATCAGGGTTGCAGCAGGTTATGACTCAAGTCTTACCACTCACAAGTCCTCTTGAGGTTTAGTAGATTTCATTGAATGACTCTTTCTTCATACATGGTATATCTTTCAGGCATTTTTCAAAGACTTTAACCATTTTTTAAAATAATATTCACTAGTTACCATTGTTTTGTGAATGAGAATGTCAGTGGATTTCCTATGGTGCTATTCTAGAAGTGGAATCTTCAGGTAATCTTATTAGCCTTTGCAAGTCTCCCCCCCTGTGTTACTTGGGAATGATTGCAGTAACAAGGTACCACAATGACAACCAGAGGGAAAAAGGGGTGGGGGATGGGTGGAGGTGGGCAGAGGGAGGGGGAATGGGACATCACTGTTAGTATCAACAATAAAAGGAAAAAAAAATAAAAATACTGAAATAAAAAAGTAAAATAAAATAATGCTTATCTTTCAGAAAAATAAAGAAGAAAAAGACACCATAATGACAAAGCAAATTAAGTTGTGTAATCAGGGTACACTTAGAGTATCTAAGAAAACTACTCCCAAAGAATTACTAAAAAAGTCATTATCTAACTGGGATTTTATTTTCTTTGTATTATTTATCACTTTTATGTTTGATTTAATTAGTAAGTTAGTAATTTTTAAAAATATATTTGTTGCTCCCAATATAATATAACCTAGTTGAGTCTAGGGACTCTTGCTCCCATACCAGGAAGTGGTACTGCAGCAAGCACAGGTGAAAATAATTGTTGACTCACTGATTAGTGTGGATCTAATTAAGATGGGAAGGTGTGAAGAAACTTGAAATATATTTCCAACACAAATTTGAAAAAAATTCTGACATATGTTATATGAAGAGTCAGAAAGAGAGTTGTTAAGGAAATAGGTCAGGTGGCTCCATTCACTGAAATGGGAACACAGACAAGGATGATGGAGGATCTGAGTTTAATAGTTAGATCTGAGCCTTCTCTATGTGTCTTTGTGCCTAATTCTCCACATCTAAAGTAATAATGACAGAAGATATAATCTTTAAAATTCCTTCAAATGATAAGATTCTGTCATTGAGTTAATGCCAATTTGTGTAAAGGACAATGGGTAATTTGTTATTATCTTTCTCGTTTAATATATTTCGATGATAGCCATATGAGTGCTTAGTTTAAGGACACATATATCTATAGTTCGAAGTGACACTATTCATTATCAAAAGTGTATCATCTCAGAGTACTAAATCCCCTTCTTAGGGACCATCTTCATTTTTGGGGGGAGGTCATAAAAATCAAGTCTCTATAACTGAAATTTTTACTTCACATCTTCTTACAAAGATATAAAGCCCTTTTTCATATTCCTTGTTCCTATGAAATTTTAAAAAGTAATATCTTCATTACTTTTATTTTCTGATCCCCTTCTTCTACTTAGTAAGTTAAATTATTTTTGCTGTTTAATAAGTTACAGTACCATTTAAATAATAAACTTTTTTTCATCATGGTTAGCTAAATTTTCTTGAGTTTCTACCACATAAAGTTACAAAAGATGCTATACCCGTGGTTGAAGTTTTTTATATTTTCTTATTAAAATAATTCAGTCTTCCAGGCTGAGAGCATTTACATTGTATAATATTTTCTGTCACCATTACATTTGATCAATATTTTTAAGGGTATCAAATTATAGGTTCAATAATATTTTTCCATAACTTTAAACTTGTTATTCCATTACCTTCTAATATCCAAAAGTACAAATGGAAAGTTGAATAGAGGCATAATTTATATCTTTTAGGTAACTGAAAAATACATCAACATAAGTTCTGAACAGATTGTTTCTTTATCATTAATGTTCTTAAATTATATAAGAATATGTCTAAATATGATTGTTTTATGATTCATATTATTTATTCCTTTTATCGTGAATATTTCTATCTTTATTCCGCTCCTAAAAATTTTAACAATAACTGATAATTAGTTAATTCAGTTTGTTCATTCATTTATTCTTTTCTTTTTATTTTTTCTTTCTGTGAATCTACTATTAGATGGATGTTGGAACATCTGGCCAAAAAATGTTGGAACATTTTTGCTCCTAAATAATTCATTCTCTCTCTCTCTCTCTCTCTCTCTCTCTCTCTCACTCTGTCACACACACACATGCCAATTATTTTCAGGATAGCTCAAATTTATTTTCCACTCTTTTTGTCTTTGATAACTATCTGCCTATATAACTATAACAATGAGAGTTTTAATTAAAAATATCTTATTCCCTTATTGCTCATTTAGTGTAGCACCTGGATGTTGTTTTGTGAATATATCACAACTAATTTTGTTATAGAGAACACTTAGCAATTTTAAATTGCTTTTGTTTTCCAAAGCTTTTATTTATTCCAGGATCATAAGTGTTGTTCACCAAATGACTCAAGTTCTCTGCCCTAACCGTTTGGTAGGACTGCTGGGTTTAAAAAGTCTGTATTGATATACTCAAGACTCTCCCATTTGTCAATGGAGCCATGTAATTAGCCCTAGTCTGTGTAATTTGAGTGCAGGGAAATGTGTGTCACTTCTAGGTTGAACATGTACTTCTTGGTGTATTAGCTTTTTCCTTCTGCCCCAAAACAGGTAATATTTAAAATAGAAGTATTGTCATCTGAGACTCTGGCATTTTTGTTATTATCATATAACCTACACTATCCTGACTGATACAACCAGACATTTGTTAATCTTACTCTTTTGTGTGCATGTAATTATTTTTCATTCTTATCTCTTTTAAATGACAAACAAGGTTGGTAATCATTACAGCTTCTGTGAGTTTATTTTTTTTGCTATGTAAGACTTTTTTTACAAAAGCCTTCTCTTTTTCTGGAATTGCAAAGTAGTGAGCTAGTGTAGGGAACCACTTCTCAAGACGTGGAAATGTGGGTCTCAAGACCCACGTGGAAAACCAGTGGGGGGCAAGTCAGCATGCAGGACCACACCCTTGAAGTTCTTCTGTGGGAAATCAGGCCTGCATTATACCTAGGCTTCTTTGGGACTTGCTCTTGCTAAAACTCTCTCACCCTGAGTTCAGGCAGTGAGCGCTTGCTGCATTATCTTTAAAGTGACTTCCTGAAGTCTGTGCTAATTCTCCCAAGGACTGAAGTGTAACCAGACCTGTTACTCTTATTGTTCCCTTAAATTTGCAACATTTTTCAATGGACTGAATTTATAAGTTTGGGTCTTAGCAGCCCTTGGGTGCCCCCTTGTCTTAATTCTTATTTGTGCTCTATGTATATATATAGGTTATTTTCTTAAGATCGAATTCAGGAGCAGCAAATAGTAGGTTTCACAGGCTTAACAGCTACAGTTGATTTCATAAACAAAAAAAGGGGGAGATGTTGGGAACTGCCCTGCCTGGTTTCAGAAGCTATAATCCCCCAATGGCTAAGGCTGAGTGAGCAACCTTTGTACCATAAGCCACTAAGGAGACAAAACTTATCTCCCTGGCAGGGGTGTCACTTCTACTCTTTTTCTTCACCCTGCCTGGCCCCCAATGCTTGATTGATTAGCCAATGACGGGTAAGATTTTCTAACAGAGGAACAATCTAAGACAGACATGATCATGTGGGAGGCCCCCAAGGAAGGACTTGGGGGCTATAGCAAAAGGGGGTGATGGACCTTTGCCCCTTGGCTTTGACATAGCCTGAGTCCTCATTCTGTCTGCGAGAAGTCTCCTAATCTCTTAGCTACCTTACTTCCCCTGCCTGACTTGAGTCTGAAACAATAACAGAGAGTGGTACAACCCTATGCTGGAAAGGGCAGGTTCCCCGGGTGTTCAGGGGTAAGAAAGAATATGTAAAATCCTGTGAAAACTGCTCTGCTAAAAACACTCTCAATTAAATGATAAGGGTCCAAGCAGGAAGTGAGGAAAAGTTTTGTAGCCCTTTAGCTAAAAGACTCTGACTCAGAATAAGCCCTCATAGTTTTTTGTATGCTATCTATTATTTGATCCTTCCTGCCTGACAATGATTAATGAACTTTACCTGTATTCCTGTGCAAATTGAACCCAATAAAAGCTTGTCAAGGCAAGGGTCCGTATGCTCTCATCTTGAAAGAGTAGCCGTGCCATCCTTTTTCCTCCAAAGGACTCTGTAGTCCATGTGAATTTGTCTCATATCTCATCCATAATGCTGTGGACACTGTGGGCTTGTTACAGGGTGCAGCCAAGAGGGGGGACCCCAAATGGGCATTTGAGATGGGGTCCAGAACTCAAGATGTCAAGGAAATTTTAGGATGTCCTCACCACCCCTCCCCATGTGTGGGTTGGGGGAAGGGACAAATGGAACAAGGCCATTGAGAGTTGTTTCCCATAGCAACAGCCTTGCAGCTACCCTCTGGCGTGGTCATTAAACATATCTATAACCTTTGACTGGTTGCATAGATATGTTGAATAGCTGTGGCTATGCTCTGAGCCAGGGAAATGGAAGTAACTTCCCCACCAAGATGCAACTGGGGGCAGGTCCCCCGAGTTACAGCACCTGCGTGGGAGCTTGGAGATGATTGGCTCCATGACATGGGGCCACACCTGCCCAGACTCAGGATGGCAGTCCAGTAAAGCTGGAAGGATATGAGTGCTGGCATGTGTAGCTGATTGTAGGAGGAGTCGGAAATGGGGCTGCAGAGGAAGATTGGCACAGGGATTTAAACCCAGACTCGGCAGCCACGGGGGGAGAACCACGCATCTTTGGCAGAGTGGGGACTCCTACAGCCCTGTGAGAGAGAATCACCATGCGGCTTTAGCAGAGCATCACCAATCAGCTTTGGCAGTGTGGCAACCGCCCCCCGCCCCTTGCAGCCATTGAGGGGAGAAGCACATGATTTTGGCTGAGTGGGGACTCCCGTGGCCCTGGGAGAGAGGACCACGTGCCTTTGCCAAAGTGGGGACCCCCACAGCTTTAGAAGGGGGAACCACCACCCAGTTTTAGCAGAGATCCCGGCACAGATCCCAGCTGAGGGTGCCAGTAACCCAGGGAGAAGTACTAACTGGGAATAACCAGAGGACTGCCTGAGCCATGGACTTCTATTTCCTTTCCTGAGATATGGTACTCTGGACTGGGCAAAGGGGGAAGGAAGGACTGTCTGTTTGTGGGTGTTTTAAGAGACTTTAGGATTTTTGATGAAGACATTAGGTCACTACTTTAAGTTTATATAGCATTAAATAAACATTCCCTTTCCTTTTCATGAATCTCTGGCATTGAGAGACATCTTTCCTATAGACGGCGGACATAATGGACCTGGGAGTTTCTTTCAGTAATAGTATATCATCCCAGGCCCCCCCTTGTATTCTTCTGTAACAGGCTGGTGTCTATGTCAAGCTAGAGCTAAGTGAGCAGGACATGCCATTAGCAAGATTTATTCTAGTTTTGGTTGGTGGTGAGCCTCTGTGCATGAAAGTCTAACCTCTTAATACTTAAATAAGGAATGTGATGCTCTGCGTACCCCAAGTCCATTCTGTGACCTTTGCTATCTCTGATCAAATAAGGCAACTTCTATATATAGTATCTCAGAATTTTTCTGTAGCTGAATGCCACTCTCTTTTGTCACTCTTTATTTTATGAGTATGGTGGAGGAGGGGAAGTTTGGAGGGATTAACTGTAATGGGATTCTCTAAATAACATATCACTCTTATTATCATCTGACAGACAGATCATATTTGCCATCTCTGAACTCAGAAGTCCAAGGCTTTGTTGGTTGGGGAAGGTGGGCCTGTCACACCATATCTGGAATACTTTCAGCCTAGGTTTTTATTTTTTTTAAAAGATTTTATGTCGTTATTTTTTAGAGAGCAGTGAAGGGAAGGAGAAAGAGAGGGAAAGAAACATCAATGTATGGTTGTCTCTCATGTGCCCCCAACTGGGGACCTGGCCCACAACCCAGGCATGTGGCCTGATTGGTAATCAGACAGGCAACCCTTTGGTTTTTAGGCCTGCACTCAATCCACTGAGCTACACCAGCCAGGGCCAGCCTAGGTTTTTAGCTGTAGTTTTCTCTCTTCTGGGATGCCCATCAATATTGTTCCATATTTCTATTTTCAGAAGTTTGTCAATATTATTAGTTGGCTGTCTCTTCATGTTCCCCAAACTCCCCTTTAAGTGTTGTTATTATTATTTTTGCTATTTCTAATCACATTAATGGACTTTGGGGAAGAAAATAAGGTGATGATTCTGCCACCTTGAGCCAGAAGCCTATGAGTATTTTGTGAATGCTTCAACTTTTCACCAGTTTGAAAAATATTTAAGTGTAAGTTTTGTTGTACTTTTGACAAACAGCCATATATATACCACATAATCTTATCAAACAGTCTTACTTTAAGTTTTTAAGACTCCTTAATTTAGTTTTTATATGCTGAAAATTGCAGATAGCATTTTTCAAATGGCCATGAATAATATTTTTCCATTAACTAAACAGGAATGGGTGATGAAAATATGAATGCCTAGGAGCCTACTGAACATTTAGGAGATCAGGACTAAGATGTAGTACTTGTATGTTGTAATTGTTTTCTCAGTTACTATGTGACATTGGGTAATCCATATCTTTATAATCCTAAATCTTCTTATCTATAAATAGAATCATATTAGATGACTTCAGGCTTTTTTCCAGTTCTAATGTTTTATAGTTTCATAATTGTAAGATAATAATAAATTCTAGTCAGTGTTATTCCCCTAAAAAAAGAGATTCCAATACAATAGACACTCAAAATTGTTCACATTTACAAATAATTTTAAGTGTTGAAACAAAATCTACACCACTCACAGAAAGAGGGTGTTAGCATCTTCTACGTTTGAACTAGTTTCTTGCATTATAACTCTTTTAAAATAGATGTCTTTTGCATGTTTTGTTCAATAAGTTTCAAATACCACGTAGATGCAGAATAAAATAAGCAGAACTCATGAAGTGGATCACACAAGTTAAATCCAGTCCTAAATGTTATGCTTTTTCTCCTTATTAATAACTTTTGAATGCCTTAATATTAGATATAGAATTATTTCCAATCACTTATAACCATATTTTTCCCTATTGATTTGCTTCTTGATCATCTCATCTTGTCTAGACTGAAGCCACACTGAACTGCTTGAAATTCTCCAAATATCCTGCACTCTCAAATGTTCCTTAGCACATAGTGCTTACTGACTAGAATACACTTTCCCACCTTCTTTTCCTTTTTATTTATCTTTTAAATTGTTGTATTTTTCCATTGCCATTTTTCCCCTTTTACTCCCTTTCTCCCACCCCCACAATCACTACACTGTTGTTCATGTCCATGAATCTTCTATTCTTTTTTCTCAGTCCCTCACACCATCACTACTAGTTTTCAAGACATGTCTTTTAAGAAAATAGTCCTATGTGAACAGAGCTGTATCATTATCTGGTCAGATGTTTTTTCTTTGTGTTCTTTATCATGTGGTACTATGTCTATAAAGGAGCCTTATAAGAGCACAGATTGCATCTGTGCATCTGGCGTCCCCAGTATCTAGTACAAAGCCTGACTTATTTTTGGATTATTAATGGAAGATTTTTACATAGATGAAAGTTCAGATTTTTGGCTACCCTCCCTATTCCTTCTCCATCTCCCTGAAAGAGTATAAAACAATATCCAAAAAAAAGAAGGTACTTAATGAAAGGTTAACAGCACTTTTCTTTCTATATTCTCTCCAACTTTTAGCTTCCTATAATACTAGTACTACTACTACTAACCACATCATTACAGCAAGATATTAATTGAATCACTGTACTTATTAGAATCAGGACTTGTGCTGCATAAGTACTTTCTGACCCCCAAAATTGTTTCCTTTCACTTATTCATATATAATTCATACTCTCTGGATTTCTCCCTCAAAGTAAAGTCTCTCATTCTTTATATGAGAATTTATATATTTTTATAGTATGATTGAAGTATAGCAGAAATATAATAAATTACATATATTTAAGATTTAAAGTTTGATAAGCTTTGGTGTAAGTGCATGCAACCACTAACACAGTAAGAATAATGAACATAATCATCACTCCAAAAGTTAAGTACATATATATGTGGAATATGCTAGTGAAGCATAGTATATAAATAATAAAATATTATTAAAGATAATCAGGTTAGGCTCTCTGTTCAGGCATTACCTATGATAGACCTTCAGACTACAAATTACTTAATTTCTGGAAATCTGTTTCCTAACTACAAAATCCATGTAATAATATAACTTATCTTAAGTTTATAATGAAGATTATCTTTACATACAGATGCTGTATGTAAAGATTTACCAACATGGAGAACATTGAGCACCATGCAAGGCACTTAATGATTATCCCCAAAGGTGTTGAATAATGGAAAAAAAACTAAAGAATGTGAGTAATTGGAAGAAAATAAATATTACCCTAGAACAAATGGTTATTCCCTGAAATGCCATCTGATCTCATTCAGGTGCTGTGTTTAAACATTTCCTTTTTAGCAGAGTTTCTTTTTGTTAATCTAGGGAAAAGAATCCTAATGGGGACATTATTTTACTTTCTTATATTTTATTTATTCTAATTATTGCTGGCACACATTATACCTACCTTGCCTAAAATTAAAACCTGACTTCTTTCAGCACTCTCTCCAATTTCCATATTGAAAGAATTATAAGTAAAATAAGTGTTTAAAGCTGTTTGCTTCAGATTTAAGCCCTTGAGTAAAATTTTTGCCTTTGCTAATGTAATACAATAGAGTGCATTATTTTGTACTGAATTCTACATAGGAAATGTTCTCTGCATTGATATTCTTTGTCTTAGAGGGCTGTCTGAAACTTTGACATCTATATATCAGACAACTAAGTGGTTTCCCTGAGTTATTTGTACCATTTTATTTATTGAGCATGTTTTTTGGACCATTTTAAATGGGTGGCATTTAATGGTACATAAAGCTTTGGGGAGAAAAAGAAGTTGGATAAATAAAAAACAGTTGATGCTGTCCTTTCTCCACCTATTCAGTGCAGATGAGGTGAACAGAATTGTAAAATGGCTTAAAAATACTGACTTCTGATGGCAGGTAAGAGCAAATATAATGAAAACAAAAAAAGGACACTAATATTTAAAGGAGTGGAGACTCAAGCCTTCGGAGGGTGAATTGAATCTAGGGAAAGATATGGATTGAATGTTACCTACAGTGATTTTATGTATTAAATAGGTGAATAGAGGAAAAATTATTAAACAGAAACATCTTTAGGTGAAATTATGGGTGATGATTTTCTTCCTTGAATATTTTTATATTTAAACACTTTCCTAGGATTTTCAGCTGTGCGGCATTCAAGCATCAGCTGACTATTAGTGGTAGTACTTCCAAATGCATGCATACAAGACTCTTGGACTTGATATGATTATGTTTTTTGCCTGAGCTGAATGAAACACCTGAACAACAGTTTATACGATCCATTGTTAGCTATACATGATTGGTTACTGAATCTGCTTTCAGATAGAAGGCCCACAATCATCAGTCTTTGTGATCAGGAAGCGTACTTTCCTGCTGACTTTACAAACCTTTCCAAAGATTTAAGAAACAAAACGAGCAATGTAGTTCTGGAATAACTGCAGAGGGATTCTCAGTCAGCCAGCTGGAAGGAAAGACCCGCCAAAGAACAAGCCAACAACAACCAAACCTCAATTACAACCTGAGAGCTCACATAAATGATATAAAGTGCAGCCTAAGAGCATCAAACTCAGGAGATCAAAGAGTCTGCACTACTGACTCCTACAGGTCTTTTACCACAGAAGGTCACACCACAAAGAATAGGGAGTCAAAGCAAACTGATTTAATATTCACAAACAAACATAAAGAGCCATGTAAGATGAGGAGACAAAGAAACAACTCAAAATGAAAGGAAAGGTGGAATCCCCAGAAAGACTGCTAAATGAAATTGAGGCAACTAAACCATCAGATACTGAGTGCAAAATAATGGCTATAAGAATGCTCAAGGAACCCAGTGAGAACTATAAACTCTGGGGAAACTAAAGGAACTTGCTGAAAACCACACAGTATGAAAAAGGACCTAGAAACTATCAATAAGAGACAGGAGGAACTGAAAAATGCAATATCTGAAATTAATAACATAGTGGAAGGACATAAAAGCAGGCTAGATGAAGCAGAGGGTTGAATCAGTGAGTTGGAGGACAAAGTAGAAAAACTCCCAAAGAGAGCAACAAAATTAAAAAATACTCAGAAAGAACAAAGATGGTTTAAAGGAACTGCAGGATAACATGAAGCATAATAATATCCATATCATAGGGATACCCGAAGGAGAACAGGAATAAAGGATAGAAAACATGTTTGAAACAGTAATGATGGAAAACTTCCCTAACGTGATGAGAGAAAATGTAACTCAATCCAGGAAGCACAGGTGGTCCCAATCAAGATGAACCCAAAGAGGCCAACTCCAAGACACATCATAATTAAAATGAAAAAATTCAAAGACAAAGAGAATCTTAAAGGCAACAAGGAAGAAACAGATAGTAGCAAAAAAGGGAGCTCCAATAAAGCTATCAACAAATTCCTCAACAGAAACACTACAAGCCAGAAGGCAAGGGAAAGAAATATTCTAAGTAACAAAGAGCAAAGGCCTGTAACCAAGACTACTCTGCCCAGCAAGGCTCTCATTTAAAATGGAAAGCAAAATAAGAAGTTTCCCAGACAAAAGAAGGCTAAAAGAATACATCTCTACCAAATCAGCATTGTAAGATAGGGTAGCTGAATGGATAAGAATATGTTACCCACATATATGCTGTTTACAGAAGACACACATCAGAACAAAAAAATCTATACAGACTAAGAGTGAAAGGATGGAAAAAAATATTCCAAGAGAATTAATATATAGGAAAAAAGCCAAGACAATACCTATATTAGACAAAATAGATTTTAAAGAAAAAAAAGAGAGATGGAGAAGGTTACTTCATAATACTTAAGGAAAGAATCCATCAAGAAGTTTTAACCATTTTAAACATATATATACCCAACATAGGAGCACCTAAATACATAAGGAAAATCTTGGAGGGTGTCAAGAAAGATATAGACAGCAACACACTTATAGTGGGGGATTTTAACACCCAAATGTCATCAATGGGCCGATCTTCCAAACAAAGAAACAATGAGGATATCGAGACACTGAATGACACTCTAGATTATATGGACTTAATTGATATATACAGAACCTTTCACCCCAAAGAAGCAAAATATACATTATTTTCAAATGTACATGGAACATTGTCAAAAATAGGCCACATGGAAAGACACAAAACAAACCTCAAAATATTTAAGAAAATTGAAATCATATCAAGCACCTTCTTGATCACAATAGCTTGAAACTAGAAAAAGATCTCAAGGAAAAAAACTCAAAAACATTCAAATTCATGGAGACTGAATAAATGCTATTAAACAATGAGATCAAAGAAGAAATCAATAAGTTTCTGGAAACAAATGTAAATGAACACACTACAGCCCCAAACCTATGAGACACAGAGAAGGTGATCCTGAGAGTTTATATCAATACAGGCCTACCTAAAAAAGAGAAAATTTTCAGAAAACCTAACCCTACAATAACAAGAACTAGAGGAATAACAACAAAGTCCAAAGTGAGTAGAAGGAAGGAAATAATCAAGATCAGAGCAGAATTAAATGATATAGAGACTTAAAGAACAATTCAAAGGATCAATAAATCCAGGAACTGGTTCTTTGAAAAGATAAACAGAATTTACAAGCTTTAAACCAGACTCATTAAGAAAAAAAATAGAGAAGAACCAAATAAATCAAACCACAGAAGAACCAGGAAAAATTACAACTAACACAGAAATATAACGGATTATCAGAAATCACTATGAACAACTATATGTCAAGAAATTTGACAACCTGGCAAAAATGACACATTTCTAGAAATACATAAGCTTCCAAAACTGAATCAAGAAGAAGCAGAAAGCCTGAATAGATCAATAACAGCTAAAGAAATTGAAGCCATAATCAATGGACTCCTTGCATAAAAAAGCCCTGGATCAGGCTTTACTGGTGAATTTTCCTAAACATTTAGGAAGAGCTAATTCCTATCCTTCCCAAATATTCTAAAAATTTTAAAAAGAGAAAGGCCCAGTATTATCCTAATTCAAAAACCAGGTAAAGACACACAAAAAGAGAAAACCACAGGTCAATATCACTAATAATCATTGATGCTAAAATTCTCAACAAAATATTGGCAATCTGAAACCAGCAATACATTTAAAATATCATACACAATGAACAAGTGGGGTTCATTCCAGGGATGCAAGGGTGGTACAGTATTCACAAATCAACTATATAATACATCACATAAACAAAAGAAAAGACAAAAATCACATGATCACATCAATAGATGTGGAAAAAGCATTTGATAAGGTATGGCACCCATTTACGATAAAAACATTCAGCAAAGTGTGAGTAGAGGGAGTATACCTCAATGTAATAAAGGTCATATATGAGAAGCCAACAGCCAACCTCATGCTCTAGGGGCAAAAACTAAAAGCTTTCCCACTAAGATCAGAAACAAGATAAGTGTGTCACTACTTCTGTTCAACACAGTATTGTAAGTTCTAGTCAAAACCATCAGGTAAGATAAAGAAATAAAAGCCATCCAAATTGGAAAGGAGAAAGTAAAACTGTCATTGTTTTGAGGTGACATGATAGTATGCATAGAAAACCCTATAGGCTTCACTAAAAAAACTATTTGACCTAATAAGTGAATTTGGCAAAAGTGTGAGATACAAAGTAAATATTCAGAAATTGAAAGCATTTTTGTATACCAAGAATGAAATATCAGAAAAAGAATCTAGTTAAAATAATCCCATTTACTATAGCAACAAGGAAAATAAAGTACGTAGGAATAAACTTAACCAAGGAGGTTAAAGACCTATATTCAGAAAACTACCAACAATAAAGGAAGAAATTAAGGAATATGCAAATAAAGGGAAGCATGTACCGTGTTCATGGATTAGAATTAACATCATTAAAATGTCCATACTACCCAAATCAATTTATAGATTCAATGAAATCCCTATTAAAATACCAATGACATGTTTCACAGATATAGAACAAATATTTCAAAACATTTCATTTACTGGCTGGTGTAGCTCAGTGGATTGAGTGTGGGCTGTGAACCAGGCATTGAAGGTTCGATTCCCAGTCAGGGCACATACCTAGGTTGCAGGCCACGGCCCCCAGCAACCACACATTGATGTCTCTCTCTCTCTCTCTCTCTCTCTCTCTCTCTCTCTCTCTCTCTCTCTCTCTCTCTCTCTCTCTGTCTCCTTCCCTTCCCTCTCTATAAATTAATTAATTAATTAATTAATTAAAAACATTTCATTTATATAGAACCATAAATGACTCCAAATGGCCTCAGCTATTTTGAGAAAGAAGAACTAAGTAGGAGGGATCAGAACACCTGTTATCAAACTATATTACAAGGCCACTGTAATCAAAAGAGCCTGAGAGTGGCAAAAGAACAGACACATAGATCAATGGAACACAGCATGGAGCTGAGAAATAAATGCATGTCTCTATGGTCAACTGATATTTGATAAAGTGGGCAGGAACACAAAATGGAGAAAAAAAAAATAGCCTCTTCAACAAATAGTGTTGGGAGATCTGGACAACTACATGCAAAAAAATAAAATTAGAACACCAACTTACACTATACACAAAAATAAACTCAAGATAGATAAAAGACCTAAATAGAATTCATGGAACTAAAAAAGTACTAGGGGAAAACATAGACAGAAAAAATTCATATATCCCACGCAGCAATATTTTTGTCAATATATCACCTAGGGCAAAAGATATAAAGGGAAGAATATACAAATGGGACTATATCAAAGTAAAAACCTTCACAGCTAAAGAAAACATCTGCAAAATGAAAAGGGAGCCAACTGTGTGGGAAAACATATTTGCCAATGATACCTCAAACAAAGATTTGATCTGCAAAATATATAAACTCAAACAACTTAGTACCAGGAAGACAAACAAACCAATTAAAACATGGGCAAAGGACCAGAACAGGTCTTGTATATGTCTATGACCTTGTGTATGACCTTGTGTATGTCATAGGTTATATGCCATCAGTATCTCCATGGAGGACATACTGAGTCTCATAGACTTATGAAACAATGCTCAATATCACTAGCCATCAGAGAGATGCAAATTAAAATCACAATGAGATACCACTTCACACCAGTAAGAATGGGCATCATTATCAAATCAACAAACAAGTGCTGGCGAAGAGGTGAAGAAAAGGGAACCCTAATGCATTGTTGGTGGGAATGCAGAATGGTGCAGCCACTGTAGAATACAGTAGGGAATTTCCTTAAAAAACAAAACATGGTACTGCCTTTTTATCCTGGGATCCCACTGCTGGGATTATTCCCTGAGAATCCTGAAACACCAATTCAAAAGAATCTATACACCCCAATGTTCATAGCAGTGTAATTTACAATAGCCAACTGCTGGAAACAGCCTAAGTTCTCATCAGTAAACGAGTGGATCAAAAATCTTGTTTTGTGTACATGTACCACATATTGTGTATATGTGGTACATATACACAATAGAATACTATGCAGCAAAAAGAAAGAAAGAGCTTCTAACTTTTGTGACAGCATGGATAGCACTGGAGAGTATTATACAAAGCGAAATAAGCCAGCCAGCAAAAGACAAATACCATATGATCACACCTATAAGTGGAACCTAATGAACAAAACAAACAAATGAGCAAAATAGAATCAGAGACATGGAAATAAGGAACAAACTGACAGTGAACAGAGGGTACTGGGAAGGTGGGTAATAGGGGAAAGAAGGGAAAGAGTCAAGGAACATGTATAAACGACTCACAGACATAGACAACAGGGTGGGAATTGACTATTAAAGTGGTGGGTGGGTGGGGCAGGAGAGAGAAATGGGGGAAAATTTGGGATGACTGTAATTGAACAACAACAAAAAATCAGAAAAAATTCCTACATATTTGTTACTTATGAAATCAGGAGACAATAAAAATCATTGATAACTTTTTGATTAAAAGTATCTTAGAACCAATTTACACTAAATTTAATGTTAAAGTAAAATTATTCTTATTTCAACATAAAAATTATTTAAATAACACAGAGTTCAGAAAGAGGTCTTTTCTTATTTTGTTAACTATACCCATTTATTAGGATACATTATCACATAGTTTCTTGTCTCGAAAAAACACTGAGAGGTCATCTACTTCATCCCCTTATCAGAACACAAGACGCCTCTTAAACTGTTAATGAAAGATTGGAATCACCCTATTTTAAGACCTTTTGAGAAGTTTCCACATATTCTTTTATTGTTGGTTTTCAGCACTTAATAATATTTTACTGACAGACTATTTTAAATTTTATATTTAATGGTAGCTTAATGAAAAAATGAGTACTTTGTAAAACCAGAGTATTTTGAATACTGATATACAATTTCCCAATACTTTTTATCCTTCTATAAAGGCAAGTGAAATTACTAAAGAACAATAAATAATTTTTGTCTCCTTAAAAACAGTATATCTTCCATGACTAAAGTTTTCTCTCCTCTAAGGACCCTGGTTCCATGGGATTAACATCCTCAACAGGAGGCCAGTGGAAAACACATGTGATGAGAACACCTCCTCTGCTCCAAGCACACACCAAGGTCAACAAATGGCTCTTTGGTATGAATATATTTCATCTCACTCTACAAACTAAAAACTCAAAAAAATATCAATGTGATCTTAATCTTTCTTTGTGTGAAATGCGTCCATAGTATCTTAAGGATAAAGGAAATAAGAAAGAATTAAGTCATCAGCCTGACATAAAAGGTCCTTCCTCAGATTTATCTCAGTGATCAGAGCCCTTTTCACATATTAGGACATTTCCAGGTGCTACTTCTGCCCACAATAGTCTTTCTCATTTGCAACTGGCAAAAACTATGCATCTTTTTGACACTTTCTTAAATACCACCTCTTTTGTAAAACTTTCACTGAATACTCCCCCTTCTTGAAACTTTCTTCATTTAGACCACTTGCTCAATATATAATTCTAATTTCTAAACTGTAACGTTAAACTTTATTCAACTGTATATTTATCATTTCAGAGCCACATACCTATAGGATGCTTATTAGATATTAAATAAGTGACATGAAAAAGTGAAAGGTAGCTCCTAAGAATTTGGGTAACAGTACTCACAGCTAAGCTTTATTGTTTTTCCAATTGGGCATAATGCCAGATAACATCAACAAAAGTCAAGGCCACTCAAGTGACTGATAAATCAAGACAAAATCATGACATTGTCTAAGCATGTAGTCGCAATATTCCTTTTTTCTAATACTAGTTACTAATGTTTCTCTTACATTCACAGTTTTAACCTCTCTTTGTTCTTCTTTATTTCTAGATAAGAATTAAGATAGCCAACATAGAATTACTCCATTTCTTGGCAGCATCCCATGGAGAGACAAACATTACTTTAGATTATTCTTGAAACTATCTAACACAAGCCTAATTCCTATTCTAAGTCCTCTCGAACATCCTTTCATTAGATGCCTCATAAATTTTCTTAAATTACCTATATGTCCCCTTAGTCTTTGGTTGAAGGGCTTTAAGAAAGAAACAATAAATGAATGAATGACAACTCTTACTTGTATTGGTCTACATGTTCTGTATATTCAAGCATGGGATAATTCCCCCTCCCTCTCAAATGTCAGATTTAAATGTTCACAGAATAAATGTAGAATGAATGAAAGCCTTGACTCTTGCTGCTTTTGCTATCCTCTACTCTCTCCTAGGCTGGGATCACTTTGTGAAATATGCACCCCCTGTTATTGCCATTGTTGAGTCCCCTTCACCCAACACTGAGAATTCAGACCAGCAATTCCTATTTTTATTTATTTCAAAGTCTTCTTAAATCTAAGTTATAAACCATACAGGCTCTTTTATTCTGTTTTTACTTGGCTAATATCCAAGAAAGTGATTTGGCCTCAGAACATTTGTTGGTCAAGGTATACCTGTCTAAGTGCAGTTTTAAGAAACTCAGTTCCCTTTAAAAAAAAAAGATTTTATTTATTTATTTTTAGAGAAAGGGGAAGGGAGGGGGAAAGAAGGGGAGTGAAACATCAATGTATACTAGCACACCCCTTACTGGGGACATGGCCTGCAACCCAGGCATGTGCCCTGACTGGGAATCAAACCAGCAATGCTTTGGTTCAGAGGCCCACACTCAATCCACTGAGCAACACCAGCCAGAAACAGAAACTCAGTTATCTTTAATGTCAACTGGCATACAAATTTTCTCTTACCAGCTGCTTCACTCAGCTACTATACATTCTTCACAATATTGAAAAATCCTGAAAATATGACTATAGATTAAGTACCTACTTTGCTGATTATTTAGGAGAGCTAGTGCCCAAGTCCTAATTTGTCTTCTTGAGACAAATTAGTTGGGAAAAGTATTTATTTCAAGCATACATTAAGTTCTCAGTAACTTCCCTATATTCATATATTATTAGGAAATAAAGTCCTTTGAAAATTAGTTTCTTCTATTAGGAATATAATTATAAGGAATGCAATTAACAAAATAAAACTCAATTGTTAAGTTTAGTTACTATTTTTGGAAACAAAAAGAAATTTAAGTTACCAAAAACTATCTTAAAAGAAAAGTAAAATATTATCCCAAAATTCAAGTACAATGCAACATATGCTCATTTAGAAACCATCGATCTCGGTTAACAAAAGTATTTTTTTTTAAATTTCTGATCATTTGAATCTTAGCAGCTCTGCATATATTTTGAAAGGAAAAAAACGAGGATATCAAACCACTCCCTATATGGTGATGGAAAGTTAATACCAAGAAGTGGCTATATGGGCTTAAGAACATGAATTGTGTATATTCAACATTTTAGTCCTACACAATTAGTCTACACATTCCATATTCATCAACCTAATATAAACCTAATTTGACATGAGTATAGGCAGAAATATGAGCTTCTAAGGAGGCATTGGGTGGAAACCAGAGTGTGTTAAAAGGTGACAAAAGAGAATAGGCATTTTTTTGTTTTGTGAAGTATATTTGTTTGATGGCATGACAAGTTGTAAAGTAGATCCATTTCTCCCACTGACCTGATGATCAGCCACAGTGAATAAATCACTAACAAGTTTGCCCTACATCCTCTACCTATTAATGAGAACAAACAATTTATCATCCAACTTACAGAAATTTTGAAAGCAAAAGGAGTGCTATGAATATTACCCCAGAAAAATGCTCCCCAACCTGGACTGTCTATAGCAAGTTCTCTAGAGTTGTCCACTTTTCACTGCAATGGCAGCTGATAAGACTTACACATGAGAACTTGGGATCTACTTCGTTGTTGGTCTCAGTGAGTTTAATTGAGAGGGATAGAGCATGACAGCCTATCACTATAACTTCCTAATTCCCAACCTTATTAGACATAATTCTTCTTCACAATAAATATTTTAATATACATTTATGATCTTGATGTTCATAAAAACTATAAAAAACCCTACATATTATTTTAAAAGTCAATTTAATGATCCTATTAAACTATTAAAGAAAAATAAAAGTAATTTATAGTAAATAAGATGGAAATCAATGAGTATATTTTTGTAATATCTATACTACAAGGTAAAGTTGAGGAGCCAGATGTTCGCTATAGTTTAGAAGAAATAAATTTATATTTAAGAAATGTAAGATAATATTCAATTAAATATTACTACTTTTTATGACATTTTAAAAATAAATGCTTAGTACTTGCAGTATTTTTACATGAAGAATCACAAAAAGTAACAGCTGCAAATGCATATTATCATAGGTCTGTTGTTTGGCAATTCAAATATCATGATTGATGTTCCAAAGAGTGACATGATTTTTCAAATTGATAAACAGAATCTTAGTAATATTTTTAAAAATAAGGAACAACTTTATCTTAACATTCATGACTGTTAAAATCCTGGAAGTCTTATTTTTGTTAAGTTGACAGCACTTAGAAACCCTGGTACTTGCTCATTGGATGGCATATGTGTCCCCCAATCTTGATGACAATCAAAATTGGCCACATAATTTGCCAAAATATCCCCCATGAGTCCCACAAGGTACAAAATGCTTTAATTATGAACTCTCCTTATTTCTTTAGATTACCAAGGGGGACTAAGTTCAATGATGTGATATGATAGGAAGGGCACTAACCCCTGCAGTCTTTCCAAAACCCAATTGCTCCCGCCTAATTATGAGGGAAAAAACATCAGAGAAATGCAGGCTGATAGACACTACAAAACACTTGACCTGAACTGCTAAAAACTATCCAGGTCATGAAAACCATGGAAACACTGAGAAACTGGCAGAGTGGAAGAGACTAAAGGATATATAACAGCTAAATGGAATGTAATTGCCTACAGTATGCTGATTGCCAGAGG
Source organism: Phyllostomus hastatus (assembly GCF_019186645.2). Lineage (NCBI taxonomy): Eukaryota > Metazoa > Chordata > Mammalia > Chiroptera > Phyllostomidae > Phyllostomus > Phyllostomus hastatus. The sequence goes on along the minus strand of NW_025334038.1, from coordinate 6,261,649 downwards.
GAAAGGGGGTCGGGGAAGGTGAACATGGGCAAAGAGGGAATAAATGGGGATGGAAAGAGACTTTACTTTGGACTGTAAGTGCAAGATGCAGTATGCAGATGATATTTTGTTGAATTATACACTTGAAATCTGTATGGTTTTATTAATCAATGTCACCTCAATAACTCCAATTAAAAAACAACAAAAAGTCCCAATATAAAAAAAGAATTAAACTTAGATTTATAAATAAATAAATACATACATACACACATACATAAAATGCAGTTGCCTAGATTGAACCCTGAAACAGAAAAAGGGCATTACTGAGGCTAGGGGAACTCTTTCTTGGTTATTTAAACCAAAATAACTAAACCTGGGGTTTGCTTAATACTAATGCATCAATGTTGGTTGCTTAGTGTTGCTAAATGCACAATGACAATATAAGATGATGGTATTAAGGAAGACTAGAATTTGGTGTGGAATATATGGTACAACTATTCTGTAAACCTAATGTAGGGTAAGTGCAGGCAGTCTGGCTTCCTCGCCCAGATGTCTGGGTAGCTAAAAGAAGCAGTGTTCCCATAGCCTTGAAGGGGCCTGATAACTAGTGTTCTCATAGCCTTGAGACTGGGTCTGGTAAACTGTTCCCATAACATGAGTGGGCTCGCATGCGCAGAATTATGTTATGTTATGTAATGTTCTGGCAGTTTTCCATCTTTGTTCCCCTCTAGTACTTAAACAGGTAGGGACTCCCTGCTAGGGGCAATGACAATAAGAGACAAGCAAGGGGTAGGTGCCAAGATGGGTGCCACTGTGGGGAGCAAGGGCCATCACATGAAACATGAAGATAGACATGCAGCTTATAGCATGCATGGCTCACCCACTCATGAATAAAGGCATGCCAGACATCCCAACAGCTCCGTGAATATTTTCCTCTCTGCGTGAATACCATGAATCTCCCTGGCTTTGAAGGGTGGCAACACACCTAACTTTATTATGAAATGATAATTTATTTCAAAAATAACTGAAGATTATACCAGACATAGACATAGCTTATGCTGCAGGCTAATTAACTAATTAAATAAATATAAATATAAAGTATGAAAAAATACAAGGCAATCAATGAACATATTTTATAAAATATTTAATAAATGTATAAAGCACATTAATAACTGTATGGAGGTTAACATTATGTGGCATCATATGAACTTACAGATGCAGTCAGTTTAGTTGAAAATATCAAGAAGACTAGTTCATTTAAAACTCCTTGGAAGGAAAAAAAGAAGCCAGTTAAATAAGTAACTAAACATTTTGATTACTATACTGCATACATAGTGTCTGTGTATACACTATACTTTAGCTGTTATTTTTGAATTATTTTTGTCATACTCTTACAGAATGGACACGTGGTGGGGGAGAGGATATACTATTATCAAATGGACCCCCCTCTTCTTCCAGTGTCCCCCTGTTTTAGGTTCATCTTACCTGCTGCCAGGGAATGACATCTCTCAATGTCAGAGATTGGTGGAAAGGGAAGGAATTATTTATTCAAAGGTTGTGCAGACTTAGACTAATGACTTACTGTCTTCATTAAAATCCCCAAGTCCCTTAAAACAAATACACACAGTCCTTCCTTCCCCCCAGTCAGGGGTATCATATCTCAGAAAAAGAAACAGAAGTCCGTGGCTCAGGCGGTTCCTCCCAATAATCTGTGTTCAGCTGGCAGGCCTCCCTCCGTCCCCAGTACCATCAGCTGTGTCACTGGAATCCCCAGTTCTTAATCCATACCCATGTGGTACCTTCTCATGGCCCACCAACATGAGTCCTTTCATCCCTTTCCTTCCTGCAGCATCTCTTCTACATTCTTCCAAACTGCTAAGAGAGAGCTCTGAATTGCTGCGACATCTTGCTTCCCAGCTTCCTAAGCCATATGGCAAAGGGAGCCCCAAAGCCAGGTGGTTCTCCCTTTTCTTGCCAAAAGCCATGTGGTCTTCTCTCACTCCAAGCTCTCATACAAGCACTGTAACCAGGGGGAGCTGCCTCCCAGTTCCATTCTGTGTAGAAGTCACTTCCATCTCTCTGGCTCAAAGCATGGGCACAGCTATTTAGCATATCCATGAAACCAGTTAAAAGTTATAGATATGTTAAATGACCATGCCACAGGTTAGTTGCAAAACTGTTGCTATGCAAAATAACTCTCAATGGCCCTGCTCCACGTGTCCCATCCCCCAGTTCAGACTTGTGGGGGTGAGGACATCCTATATTTTTTAATATTTCCTGGACAGCCTGAGTTCTGGACCCCATTACAAATCCCTATTTGAGGGGCCACTCCCTGCCCCCGGTTACATTACTAGCACCATACTCAATAACATATTGTTAAGTATTCCATTTTATCTCCAAGTCGAAGCTGATTTTTATCTGTGAAGATTTAGAGTCAAAAATATATCTTAACTTTTTAAAAACTTAGTGTTAGATATTAACAAACTGCCCAACAAAAGTGTTGCACCAATTTATACTCCTAATTTTAAGAAACTACTGAGGGGGAGAGGAAGATGGCAGCTTTACTTTAGGCAGCATTTTTCTTGGCTTTTGTGAAGGGGAGGGAAACTCACAGATCAGTAGAGAAACAGAGCAAGTGGACTAGGTTACCGAATCACTTTTGAAAGCAGGACATCAACAATTATTGTGATCACTGAAAAACCAGACGGTAAGGAGACTGCTTCAGGACAAAAGGGGCCCAGGGATCAGTGCGGGAACTAGGGGTGTGCAGTCTCCCGGCCCGGTGCTCCTGGGTCTGCCTTGGGGCTCCTGGGAGAGGGGAGTCGCTGCTCCCTCCCCCGAATATGGGGGTTGAGCAACTCCAGGGGAGAACGTGTTGCTAGAAGGAACAGATTGGCCAGTTGGTCTGGGAAAAAATCACCCAGGGACTATGAACACCGACCCAGAGACCTGGGAGAAGTGAGGGCCTCCAGCCAACACGACCGCCCCTGGTCTGGAAAGGCACCAACACCCCTAGCCCGGTCGGGGTGGGGATCGGTGGAAAACAAAGAGCTGGGAAAAGCTCCACTCGTGCCCCATCGGGAAGCCTGACTCCCGCGCGCTGTGAATCCAGAAGGGCCATGAGCTTTTATGATTCCCAGTGAGGGCACAGTGAATCCCAAAATGTCGAGGGTGCCTTCTGAGATCATAGAGCTGGAACCCTGAAGGACCCCGGAGTCCCGAAGAACGCGGAAGTGAGCTCTAGAGAGCGAGTGTGCTTGGGAGCACCCAGGGTACCTGACAGACTGGCTGAGATCTGGCTGGGAAGAGAGAGAAGCATTTCAAAGGTCCCTCAGCCAGCTGAAGCCAGCAAGATCAGAAAAACTGGTCTGGCCAGTTAGAAACCAACAAGAGGTTTTTCTTATTTTGTTTTCTTTTGTTTTGTTTTGTTTTTGTGGCTGTTGTTGGTTGATTGATTTTATCTTGTGTTTTATGTGACATTTTATTTTTCAATTCTTATTATTTTTAAACTTCGCAATCCCTTATGTTTCCCTTCCATTCATTCTATTATTATTCTTTCCACTCCAAATTTATCTCTCCTGCACTCTATCTTCTGCTTTTCTTTCCTTTTTTTTAATCTTGCAAGTTACTGTAAATTTGTATTATCTTTTTCTCACTTTTCCAACATTTTTTATTTTAATAATATCTTGGTATTCTTTTTCTTTCTGTATAATCTTCTTTGCTTGGCTGGTTATACTGTCATTTGATAGGTTCCTCCTGGTATCTCAGTCACAATGTGTTAATAATTTACTATTCTTCATCTGTGTTCCATTAATACACCTCTCAAGGTTCTATACTCTTTATTCTTGTTATCTAGATCTCATCAATGCTGCCATGAGACCGTCACTTTACTATTACTGTTAATAAGACCTAGTCCATACAATTGTAAATACTACTCAATACCCCTACCTGATCTCAGCCCACCTTGCAATTTTCTGAACTATACTATTGTGTGGGTTGTCTCTATTCTTTTACACACTACTCTTATATACTAATCTTTAATCCAACCCTACCTTAGAATCTGACCTCCCACAGCCTCACAGCTTTCTAGATACAACTAACAATCCTCTCGTCCCCAGTAAGAGTCTTACCCTCTTTTCATCCTTTCTAAAACGTGGATAGTGGGGTGGAGGATCACGGTTAGCACTATAAGGAGCCAAAGGATAACCCATCTGTTCTCTACAGGTTGCTAATGTAATTATCATAGTAGATTGTCTTGCTGTCTTAAACCATTTCACCTTATTCCTCCAACTGATCACAAAAAAAGAGAAGGGGAGAGCTGTGAACACCAGGACACACGAAGGAGATTGCACCACTGAATCTCACAAATATTCTACCACAGAAATTCACACCATAATTACAGGGAATCAGAACAGATCAATTTAAGAAACAAGAAGAAACCCACGAACAATGAGGAAACAAAGAAACAACCCCCAATTGAAGGGAAACGAGGAAGCCTCAGGAAAAATGCTAAATGAAATAGAGGCAACTCAACTATCAGATAGTGAGTTCAAAACAATGATTATCAGGAAGTTCAATGAACTCACAATGAGCTTTCAGAAATTAGAGGGAAACTACATCAATATCACTGCAAACTACATAAACATGAAAAAGGAAATAGAAACTCTCAACAAAGGTCAAGAGGAAATGAAGAATACAATTTCTGAACTGAAGAACAAAGTAGAAGGAATGAAAAGCAGGATCGATGAAGAAGCAGATCAGATTAGCGAGCTGGAAGACAAAGTAGAAAACAACATCCAGAAAGAGCAAGAAAAGGAAAAGAGGCTCAGAAAGAATGAAGAGGGATTAAGAGAAATGCAAGACAATATGAAAAGTAATAATATCCATATAATAGGAATACCAGAAGGAGAAGGAGAAGAGCAAGGGATAGAAAACCTGGCTGAAAAAGTAATGAAGGAGAACTTCCCTAATTTGATGAGAGAAAAAGTCACACAAATCCAGGAAACACAGAGAGTCCCAATCAAGAGGAACCCAAAGAGGCCCACCTCAAGACACATCATAATTAAAATGGCAAAATTCCAAGACAAAGACAGAATCTTAAAGGCAGCAAGGGAGAAATAGGAAGTAACATACAAGGGAGCCCCAATAAGGCTAACAGCTGACTTCTCAATGGAAACACTTCAAGCCAGAAGAGAATGGCAAGAAATACTCCAGGTAATGGGAACCAGAGGTCTGCAACCAAGGCTACTATATCCAGCAAGGCTCTCAATCAAGATAGAAGGCCAAATAAGAAGCTTCCCAGACAAAAGAAATCTAAAAGAATACACCTCCACCAAACTAGCTCTGCAGGAGATTCTAAAGAGACTGATTTAAGGAAGGGAAGGAAAAAATAGAGAGAGAGAGAGAGAGAGAGAGAGAGAGAGAGAGAGAGGAACACACGTACATAAAAGACAATGAATAAGTATCTATTAATAATAACCTTAAACGTAAATCGATTAAATGCTCCAATCAAAAGACATAGAATAGCTGAATGGATAATTAAAAATGACCCACATATCTGCTGTCTACAAGAGACCCACCTCAGGATAAAAGACCTACACAGGCTGAAAGCGAAGGGCTGGAAACAAATCTTTCAAGCAAATGGACAGGGAAAAAAAGCTGGGGTAGCAATACTCATATCAGACAAAATAGATTTTCAAAAAAGGTCCATAAAGAGAGACCCAGAAGGTCACTTCATAATACTCAAGGGAAGAATCCATGAAGAAGACATAAATATTGTAAATATACATGCACCCAACATAGGAGCACCGAAATACATAAAGAAAATCTTAGAGGACTTAAAGAAAGATATGGACAGCAACACAATTATAGTGGGAGATTTGGACACCCCACTATCAAAAATGGACAGATCTTCCAAACTAAATATCAACAAAGATATTGTGGCATTGAACAATACCCTAGATGAAATGGGCTTTACTGATATCTACCGAGCCCTCCATCCAAAAGAAGCTAAATATACATTCTTTTCAAATGTACACCGAACATTCTCAAAGGTAGACCACATGATAGGACACAAAACAAGGCTCAACAATTTCAAGAAAATTGAAATCATACCAAGCAATTTCTCAGACCACAAGGGACTGAAGCTAGAAACCAACCCCAAGGAAAAAAAACCCAAAACACTCAAAATCATGGAGATTAAGTAGCATGCTATTAAACAATGAATGGGTCAAGAATGATATTAGGGAAGAAATCAAAAGGTTTCTGGAAAAAAATGAAGACAAACTCACAGCAACCCAAAACTTATGGGACACAGCCAAGGCAGCCCTGAGAGGGAAGTTCATAGTGATACAGGCCCACCTAAAAAGGTTAGAAACATTCCAAAAAAACAACCTAACCCTATGTCTACAATAACTAGAGGAACAACAACAAAGGCAGCCCAGAGCAAGCAGAAGGAAGGAAATAACAAAGACCAGAGCAGAATTAAATGACATAGAGACTAAAAGCACAATTCTAAGGATCAATGAATCCAAGAGCTGGTTCTTTGAAAAGATAAACAAAATCGACAATCCTTTAAGCAGACTCATCGAGAAAAAAAGAGACAGGACCTAAATAAACACAATCAGAAATGAAAGAGAAGAGATTACAACAGATACCACAGAAATACAAAGGATTGTAAGAAATTACTATGAAGAACTGTATGCCAAGAAATTTGAAAACCTAGGTGAAATGGACAAATTTCTAGAAAAATATAATCTTCCAAAACTCAATGAAAAAGAAGCAGAAAGCCTGAACACACCAATAACAACAAAAAAAAATTGAAGCAGTAATCAAAAAACTCCCAACACACAAAAGCCCTGGACCAGCTGGTTTCACAGGAGAATTCTACAAAGCATTTAAGGAAGAGCTAACCCCTATCCTTCACAGACTTTTCCAAAAAATCCAAAAAGATGGGAGTCTCCCAAACTCTTTTTATGAGGCCAACATCATCCTAATTCCAAAACCAGATAAAGACCCAACAAAGAAAGAAAACTTCAGGTCAATATCACTGATAAACATTGATGCTAAAATCCTCAACAAAATACTGGCAAACTGCATCCAACAATACATTAAAAAGATCATACACCATGACCAAGTGGGATTCATGCCAGGGATGCAAGGATGGTTCAATATTCGCAAGTCAGTAAATGTAATACATCACATAAACAAAAGCAAAGACAAAAACCACATGATTATATCAATTAATGCAGAAAAAGCATTTGATAAGGTACAGCACCCATTCATGATAAAAAAAACTCAGCAAAGTGGGAATAGAGGGAGCATTCCTCAACATAATAAAGGCCATTTGTGAGAGACATACAGCCAACATCATACTCAATGGGCAAAAGGTAAAATCTTTTCCACTAAGATCAGGAACAAGACAAGGCTGTCCACTTACACCACTTGTATTCAATATAGTACTGGAAGTTTTAGCCACAGCAATCAGACAAGAAAAAGAAATAAAAGGCATCCAAATTGGAAAGGAGGAAACAAAACTGTCACTGTTTGCAGATGACATGATAATATACATAGAAAATCCTATAGACTCTACCAAAAACTGCTTGACCTAATAAATGAATTTGTCAAAACAGTGGGGTACAAAGTCAATATCCAGAAATCAAAGGCATTTCTGCACACCAACAATGAAACAGCAGAAGCAGAGATAAAGGAAAAAATCCCATTTGAAATAGCAAAAAGAAAAATAAAATATCTTGGAATAAACCTAACCAAAGAGGTAAAAGACTTGTATTCAGAAAACTATATAACACTCAGGAAAGAAATCAAGGAAGACACAAACAAATGGAAACATATACTATGTTCATGGATTGGAAGAATTAATATCATCAAAATGTCCATACTACCCAAAGCAATTTACACATTCAATGCAATTCCTATTAAAGTACCAATGGCATATTTCACAGACATAGAACAAAACTTCAAAAATTTATATGGGATTATAAACGACCCCGGATAGCCGCTGCAATTTTGAGAAATAAGAGTAAAGTAGGAGGGATCATCGATCCCTACAATATCTGACACTAAACTATACTACAAGGTCACTGTAATCAAAACAGCCTGGTACTGGCATAAAAACAAGCACATAGACCAATGGAACAGATCAGAAAGCCCAGAAATAAACCCAAGTCTCTATGGCCAATTAATATTTGACAAAGGAGGCAGCAACATAAAATGGAGTAAAAATAGCCTCTTCAAGAAATGGTGTTGGGAGAACTGGACAGCCACGTGCAAAAAAATGAAACTTGAGCAACAACTTACACCATATATAAAAATAAATTCAAGGTGGATAAAAGACTTAAATATAAAACATGACACCATTAAGGTCCTAGAGGAGAACGTAGATAGGAAAATCTCAGATATTTCATACAGAAACTTTTTTACTGACTTGTCGCCTAGAGCAAGGGACATAAAGTAAAGAATAAACAAATGGGACCTCATGAAAAGTAAAAGCTTCTGCACAGTTAAAGAAAAGAGTATCAAAATTAAAAGAGAACCAACTGTATGGGAAAACATATTTGCCAATGATACCTCAGATAAGGGGTTAATCTCCAAAATGTATAAAGAACTTACACAACTCCACTCTAAGAAGACAAGGAATCCAATTAAAAAGTGGGCAAAAGACTTGAAGTGGGCAAAGGACTTGAATAGACACTTCTCCAAGGAGGACATACAGAAAATCCAAAGACACATGAAATGATGTTCAATATCGCTAGCTATCAGAGAGATGCAAATTAAAACCACAATGAGATACCACTTCACACCAGACAGATGGCTATCATAAACAAAGAAATAAACAACAAGTGTTGGAGAGGTTGTGGAGAAAAGGGATCCCTAGTGCACTGTTGGTGGGACTGCAGACTGGTACAACCACTATGTAGAGCATTATGGAACTTCCTCAGAAAACTAAAAATGGATCTGCCTTTTGACGCTGCAATTCCACTGCTGGGACTCTATGCTAAGAATACTAAAACACCAATTCAAAAGAACCTTTGCATCCCAATGTTCATAGCAGCACAATTTACAATAGCTAGATGCTGGAAGCAACCAAGATGCCCATCAGTAAATGAATGGATCAAAAATCTATGGTACATTTACACAATGGAATTCTATGCAGCAGAAAGAAAGAAGGGCCTTCTACCCTTTGCAACAGTGTGGATGGAGCTGGAAAACATTATGCTAAGTGAAACAAGCCAGGCAGTGAAAGACAAATACCATATGATCTCACCTTTAACAGGAACCTAAACAACAAAACAAAGAAATAAGCAAAATATAACCAAAGACACTGAAATAGAGGTCAGGCTGACAGTGCCCACAGAAGAGAGTAGAGGGAATTTCAGGGGACAGTGGGAAGGGTTCACGGGAACAAACTTAAAGGACGCATGGTCCTAAACTAAGGGGAGGGTGGTAATGGGAAGGAAGTGGAGAGGGTTGGGAGGGGGGGCTGGACTGGGACTAAAAAGGAGAAAACTGTATTTGAACAATGATTAAAATAAAATTTAAAAAAATAATAATGAAATCTTTCCATCTGCAGCAGTGTGGATGGACTAAGAAGGTATTGGGCTGACTACAGTGAATCAGACAGAAAACACCATATGATTTCACTTATATGTGGAATCTATAAAACAAAATAAACAAGGAGATTCAGAGAACATTTTGACAGTTGCCAGATGGAAGGGGGGTTGCGGGGGTTGGGTGAAAAAGGTGAAGAGATTGAGAAGTACAAATTGGTAGTTACAGAAGAGTTGTTGGGATGTAAAGTACAGCCTAGGGAACAGAGTCAACAATACAGTAGTCACTATGTGTTAGGTGGCTACTAGACTTCCCATGGTTATCCCTTTGTGGGTTGTATACCTGGAACTAATATAATATTGTATGTCAACTGTAACTGAAAAATAAAAATTATTATAAAAAAAAGAAACTACTGCTGTTAACTTAGATCTAAATGTGTATAAATTATCAAGATAGTCTAACTTTTTACATTTGTTTTATTTACTATTTAACACATTTATATACAGGTCATGGCAAAAATAGATTTATAGTTATGAGTACATAAAACACAGTTTGTTCATGTATTGTTTCTTATTAGTAGTTATTGTACTAGTTTCCATATGGACAACTGTAAACCTACTTTTTCCCCAACCCGTTCAATGCAAAACTACTAATTCCAATCTATGTTTTAATCCAGTATAGTAATTTTTTTTCTTTTCATCTACTTAAAATGACAGATTGGTTATTTCATGTTTAGCAAATCAAAGAAAAAATGTTCAAAAGTTCTTTTTCTAAAGTATAAATTTCTGTTGCCTGTATATTCTTTGATTTTGCAAAACTCTCATTCCTTTTTCTTGAGCACTATCATTCTATAATGACCTTAAACAGTAATCCCTGTTGGTAATCATCTCTAATTTCAGGTCTTAGAGTCTGATCCTTGTGAAATGTATTAATAATGACATGATTGCTCTCTCATGAGATTCATTAATAAAACAGTATCATCTCTTTGGTTCATATTTTCAGATATTCTTTTGGTTCCCCAGGTGACATTAGCTCTGACTGTCTCAGTTGGCTTTCATGTGAAATTAAGAGTAGTGATAACCATAAACAGTTTTATCAACTAGCATTTGAAAAATGAAGGAAGCAAGAAGCACATCATATTGGGAATGCAGAAATACTTGACTGACAAGAACAATTTTAAATAGCTAGCTCCATGCACATATATTCCTCAGGAAACTTATTTGGAAAACTTAAATTTCCTTGTTTTCATATATATTTATGAAGTATTGATGGCTTACATAGTTCTTATCAGTTTTCTTAATCTCTTCTTCCTAACCCTAAGAGATACCAGTTTCTTTGTATTATACTATGGAAGGATTTATTGTATGTGTTCTCTTAAAAGAGTAGCAAAAGATTTATGGAAATGTTGCAATGGGACTATTGAAGGAATCGCTTAAAAACTCAGTGGACTGCTACTTTCCTAAAATAACAAAACACCATCTGTCAGAATTTTTGTGGTAAGAGAATAATAACATTTTATTTACTACATATACCAAGAGAATTGATAAATCTTCTTCAGGTCATGAATGCTTTTTGGAATACTTTCTATTTAAATTTTATTTGTAAAGAGAGCTGTCAGGAGGCATGCTGGAGTCAGTCAATGGTATGTCATCATGATGCTGGCTGTTCACAGCACATCTGTAGTAAGAGAGAATGCTGAATGTGTGAGACAGGAAAACTGGGCCAGAAGGAGAGGGCCAGAAGGATTAAGGCAGCAGTTTTCAACTTCTTCATCCCTTGGCACTCAAACTCATTACCAAAATTCTGTGTCATACCAAAAAACATATTTTTGCTGATCTGCCAAAAAGTAGGTATAATTTTGATTCATTCACACTGGATAGCTTGTGTTTTATTGGCTGTTGTCAATTTATTATTTGACAATCTAAGGGAAAAGAGGTAAGTGCCCCTGACCAAATTGTCAGGCAATGAATTTAGTTTTTTTCCCTAATCTTCACCTGAAGACATGCTTATTGATTTTACTGAAGGGGAAAAAGGAGAAAGAGAGGGAGAAAAACATTGATATGAGAAAGAAACATTAATCCATTGCCTCTTATACATGCTCTGACTGAATATCAAACCTACATACTAGGCATGTGCTGTGACTGGGAACAGAACTTGTGGCCACTCCAACCAACTGAGCCACACAGGCCACGGTGTGTAATCCATGTTTTAAAAATATCTGTAGCTCTGCAGTTGAAAATTGGTGGACTACAGTAGTAAGCCAATTTTCCTAAGAGCCAAACATTAAAGGAATTTTAAGAAAAAAAAAGTAGGGAAAAGCAATTAGGAGGGGTAGACAGATTAAATTTATCTCACTGTTTGAGATGTCTTCTGAACTCATGGTGCTACCAACAATGGCAAGAACAAATTGTTGGTTATTTGTCTTCAGAAAGGTTGTTTCAGCAGTAAAGCTATTGAATATATATCATGAACAAGGCAATGGGCTAAGATAATGGTAATAATCAATAAATAATGGAGAGTATGATAACCTCTCCATCCTTGAAATACTCACAGCATAGTGGGGAAGCCAAGCAACCTAGACAATTTTCAGGGAATTTACAATGTGTATCCATAGTTTCATATTCACTGTGTGAGCCTTTAACTGAACTGAATATAAAGGACATGGCTAGGTATATTAGGTAGGTATTATTAGGGTTCTCCAGGGAAATAGAACCAATAGGACACATAAAGACATTTATGAAGAAACTTATTATAGGAATTGCCTCTTACAGTTTTGAAGATCAAGTGCCATGATCTGCCATCTCCAAGCTGGAGAAGCAGGAAAGGTGGTGGTATATTTCATTTTGAGTCTGATAGCCTGTGAGGCTCAGGGGATCCGAGCTGAAAGCCAGAGAGCAAGGAGTGCTAATGTCTGAGAGCAGGAGAAGATGGGTGTCTCAGCTCAAGCAGGAAAAGTGAATGTGCCCTTCTTTTGTCATTGTATTGTATGTGTGGATGTGTGTGTGAATCATCCTTTGGCACTCAATATTTTCTAGTATATCCATTACAAGATTTAGATTGTTAATTCAGATTACCCCAATAGGTATTTTTGGCATACTTTGAGTTTTTAGTTTTATTTTGAAATTTTATTCTTTACCATCTTTGAATTTATTTTCAATATCCTGAACATATTTAAATTTAGAACATTTCCATAAAATTCCATTATACAAATCAAATATCTGGTTTAAACCATGCAGGCAAAGATATTAGTGTTAATTTGTTTCAGCTACATTAATATTTTCAGGTTAAGAATTAATAGTGGGCTATAAAATCAATTTAATATATTGTTACTAGTGGTTTCAAAAATACAGAATAAAATAATAGAAAGCAGAGTATATGCACATACTAAAGGTGAATATTTTTCAGAAAATATTTGTGTGTGTCTATGTATATATATTGAATAGCACATATTTCTTTCTATGGATCATTGTATCTGTTGTGTCTGGTCAAAAAATGGAAAACTTACCAGTTTCTTAAAACACAGAATTTAGTAAACTGTTTACTGGAGACTAAGGAGATGAAAACACAAAACTGAGAAAGAACTACTGCTCAGCTGAAACTCGCATTACTGAGTTCAAAGGATGGGCCCCACAGGCCTGGCTCCCACACTCTGAGGAGGGACACTAGTGGGCAGTGCTCATGTTTCTAAGTGGGCACACTGATCCTGGGCCTGTGTTGGAAAGACTGCTTATTGGAATCAGCTGTGGCTACTTGATCAAACTGCTTGGGTGCCACTTGAGAGGAACAAGAAGAGAAGGAAAATGGGATTTTTCCAGTCACCCTTTTATACTCTTTGCAGACTCTAACAAGGAATAAGATGGCAAAGGGTAAATGTGGTTTGCTGAATCTCAGCCCTAACATCACAAAACAAACTATAGAATGGTAAAATCAAAGCTAAGAAACAATAGCTTCTTTTTTTTTGCAGATTACATAAGCATAAACATTTTATTTCAATTAAATAAAGCATAAATACAAAATAAGAAATTTTATAATTATATATTAAATACAACATAAATATCACTTTACTTTCAGATATTTAAAATCTCCATCATTAATAGTTTAGTAACTGGCCTAGTTATGCTGAAAATGCCTTATCAGGATTATTTTAAATTTTATCTTCCCTTCCACAAATTATGAATCCAAGCCTATATACTATACTAATCACTCTTCTTATCTTGAATAAGTTTCAATCTCATATTACTAACGAATATAATTGGCCACAAATACTTTGACCAATTGTCATGTTTTCCCATAGTTGTAAATGTCTGCAAATCCTTATTTTCTAACTAAGCCATGTTTTTCAAGCACAAGTGCTTTTGTCAAAAGAGAAAACAGAGAGAAAACTAGAGTCTAAATTTTCAAAATAAATGATAAAACAATAACAAGAATAAACTTTGTGGAATCTGGAGTCTGAACAGGACATGGAAAGTTTATAGGCATTATAAGTTTAGGGCCAACTATAAAATCTGTTGATCGAAATATATGTGGGTTGCAGTATCTGTGAATAGCTGTATAGTTGACTGAATGTAGCAATCAAGCAGTCAAATAGAAAAGGCATTGTAAGAATTTGGGAGGAATTAACACTAAGATACAATGTTTGTAGATGGCAAATTACCGATTAAACATCTCCTTTAGTCAACTCCTTTTGGCATTAGGTGGGTGAACTATGTAGCTATTTTGTGAAGGACTCTTTTTTAAATCAATTATATTCCTATTTTTCCTAGTCTTCTATTATATGAGATAATTTCAAAATATATATTAAAAGATCAAGTACAGAGTTTTGAGGCAGCCAATATTTCTTTTTCTAGTTCATTTTATAAATTAATATTTCCCACCAGTTATAATATCACCTTTATGGATAATAGTAAATAGACCCAATGCTAATGCTATGTGGTTTCTTAAAGGAATAACTGATTAAAGTGGTTGATAAAGTAAAAAAAAATCCTATAACAGTTGAAGCACTTGTGAATGTCATCCAATTAAAGATAATTTGACCTTGTCCAGTTGGTGAATGATCTTAGTTTATCCTAGTGTAAAACTTGGAAAGTAAGTAATAAATTAGAAAGATAATGCTTGATATTGACATGAGCAGGTTAAAGCAGTAGTCATGGGAAAAGGCAAGTTTTTGGTAAATGTGCCAATGGAACTGTTTAAGATAAATTAAATGGCAGGTGAACAGGCACTCCCACTTTTTCACCAAGTCACACATACTGCTGTAGAAATTGGTGATTCATTCTCTCTAAATGACTGGATTAGGTACTCAGAAGAAAAATGGATTATTTGTGAAAATACACAAGTGTAGCTTTGAGATCTAGTAGACCCAGACTAGTAGACTATACTGTTAAGTCCAATAAGTCAGGCAACAGTAGTTTTTAGTACTATGGCGAACTCTGTTTTGCTAAACAAAAATTCTTTCTTTGAAGCAGGCATTTGCTGTCACTAAGGTAATATATGATCTTAGGCCTATAGAATCCACTTTGAAAATTAAGAAAATAGCTTAGGAGTAAATATGAAGGCTGTCAGTGTTTTCTGTAGGCCTTCTGACTTTCATGGACAGTTTTGGGCACAAGAATAGATTTTATATGTGTTAATGAACTTTCCCATACTGCAGTAGGCCTGTCAAAGAGAAACTATGCTGGACATTCATTAAGGCAGTTAAAACAGATTTTATTCCACAACTACTGACAATAGAGAAAGAGATGATCACCATTGTGATTTGCACAGAGGCACATAGGCATTTTAAAAGAAGAATGAGTGAGTTGAGAAGGGGGTATTAAGTAGAGTGAAAAGTGAAAAATTATAGAGAGTTGATCAGTGTAAAAATGCCAGAAGGCCAAGAGGGGTCTCTGGCAATTATATGTTAGGATTCTATCAGCTCAAAGAGACTGAGAGAAAAAGCCCTGTCTTTCCTGGTGATCATATTTTAAGAAATGGCCTTCAGGTCCTTGAGATAAACACTCCTGAGTTGTTGATATAAATATATCTCAAGGGGGCATAGGAAAGATTCACAATTGTGAGTCATTTTCAGTAAATGCTCTAGGAAAGAGTAGAGAGAAGCCTACTCTTCTCTACCTACAAGCCTACAAGAAGCCTTGTAAGTTATTGGCTAGATCAAATAGTAGATTCTTCTGACCGCCCTGAGCTTTTCTGGTCTGGAACTCAAAGGGGATTTTGCCACCTCGGGGACATGGCCATATGGTGCTAGAAGTCGTCTTAAGGTTCGGTCAACTCTTTTAGTGCAAGGGCTTGGATAGAGATGTTAAATGCCAAGAGTTCTTATGTATCTTATCACAGGGTCATTTTTATCCTGGAAGTCCTACATTCAGTTTCATAGTTTTGTTCCAAAATGGAGAATTACAGGAAGTTTATTAATGTAAAAGGCTATCTATTGGATTATTTTAATTAAAGACTCTATTGGGTGTGGGCACAGAGGACCACACATGATAAGGTACGATATATATAAAGTTCACTTTTCTCCAAGTGGAAAGTTACAGTCTTCATCCTTAGTAAAAGCCATTCTCCTTAGAGTCTGGATGTATGTTTTATGAAAGTATAGCCTTATAAAAAGATCAATTTATTTCACAGGATATTTCTATGAGATCATGGAGTCTTAGAAATATATGTACAGTGTAACAGAGGATGCCCAAGGGATGATATTAATTATTATAGGGGCCAAGAAGATGGACTTACCATCAAAAGTAAATGAAAGTGTGCTAGAATCACAATGGATCAGTATTAAAACATCTTTTTAATTAAATATCTTGGTTGAGTTAAAAAAATAGGCTGTCTACCACTTTTCAATATCTAATTCTATTTTATCCATTCTTTGCTAGGACTATCTCTGACGGTTGTCTTGCTTGAGCCTAGATACCATGCCAAAGCTAAAAGATGGTATTGTAATGGTGAACTGAATTTCAGTCCATGTGAGGTATCTCTGTTGCTTGGCTATTCTTATTCATAGTCTTCCAAATAGCTTACAGAAATTTCTGCAGCAAATTTTCATAATGACTTTCCCATGATATCTTTGCTAAGGCTATGACTTCATCCTGTACATTTCATAAGACAAATACTAAAGAGTGTCACTTTGTGAATATTGAAGAAAATTTCTTTCCATATCCTTTATAAAATACACATGGATGGGCCCTAAAATTGTCTATCAAGTGACAATGTGTACATGTAGGGGGAGAGAGGTAGGGGAAGTTTGAGAAATATAAAAATGGAAGAGTCACTAGGGAAGAAGCCATGTTCAAAACCCCCTGCCATGTCAACAGGAGGTTTAAAGAATGAGTTTTACAAAGTTAGCAGTCCTATTGTGTTGGTAGCATTCTCAATAAAAGGTAGTGTTCTCAGTCAAAACTGTAAAAATTCTCCTTCAAGTCATCCTTTTCTTTTGAATAAAAATTAGATACGTAAAGATACAGTATTCATCCAAATGTCAAAACAAACAAGTTTGATTTTGCCCAATGGGACTTGAGTTAGAGAATAGCTGAGATGTTTTTGCAGGGATATCTAAACTTTTGGGGTCTCTGGATCAAAGTGGAAGAAGAAAAGTTGTCTTGGGCCACACATTAAATATATTGTAACATGTAATAACAAAAAAATTCATAATGTTTTAAGTAAATTTACAATTTCATTTTGGGCCATGGTTTGGACACCCCTGTCAGAGAGAAAGTTGAAAAGTTACCATAGAAGCCAGATATAAGTGGTGTCTAGCAGATTCTGCTACTAACATAATCCTTTTAGACATTTCACTAAATCATCCTGACTTGCACCTGTGCCTTTCTGTTATCTCAAGTAATGATGCCTGACAACTTTTCAAATTCTGTGTGAACTTCAAGACCCAGATCCAGTGGGTCTCCTTTATTAGGTCTTCTGCAGCACTTAAGACTTTTTCCTGTTGCTGCTACAATTCAATCCTAAATGATTATTTCACGTGTTAGTTTTAATTAATGTGATAGTATACACATGCAGGCTTCATATCCTTTATAAATTTCAGATTTTTAAAATTAATATAACATATGTGATCAACTAATTTCAGAAAAGACTAAGCCTGTACTTCTTAATGTCTGTGCCTTAAAAGCTTTCTTAAAAGATGTCGATAAAACTCTGACTTCTGTGGCTCAGTGAGTTGTGTGTCATCCCCCAAAATGAAAGGTCATTAGTTTAATTCCTGGTCAAGGCACATGCCTGGGTTTCAATCCAGGTCCCCAGTTACTCTAGCACATTGATGCTTATTTCCTTCTTTCTCCCTCCTGTCTCCTTTCTATAAAAGTAAGTAAATAAAATCTTTAAAAATGTTAATTAGTGTTTCATGGTATAAAAACAGAACAACTCTAAAAATTAAATAATCTTTTTTTATTATAGAATCTCTTAAAAATTTTAGTACACTACTATACTTTATAAATATACCAGAAAGGAGATTATTTCTATCTATATGTTTATATACACATGTTTAGGGAGAGATATTATTTATCTATTTACCTAGTTTAATTGGTAAACTATATTGGCTAACAAATGTTTTTAATTTTTAAAACATCTGGAGAGACTATTTTCCTTGGGACTTATTTTCATGTATGTTTCATGTATCCTCTTTGAGGATAGTTAGCACATTTGCTATCATTTTCCTCATTACATTTAGGTACCCAATTAAGTGTGATTATGGAACTAAAGAAACTGAGACAACATTTATTGAATCCTAAGTATCAAGATGTACTGTGTTCTATACTAAAGACTTTGTGTATGTAGGCCTAGGTAATCTGTACAACATTTCTATATTATCTGTGGTATTTACCCCATTATATGGTTGAGGAGTAAAATTCAAAGAGTAATTTGCCCAAGTTTGCATAACTAAGAGTTGTCAAAGATTTAATATAATCACAGCTTATGAATGTTCACTAAAACTACTAAGTACTTTATCATTTTTATATCCCATAAATAGTCAGGCAGGACTTTAGGTGGTTGTTGATTTTTTTGTTTTCTATACAACTGAGTGGCATGAGAAAGGCTAGATAATTAATTTACTTGAGTTAACATGGGCAAATCTTCATATAAATTGACAGCTGCTATTATAACTATCAACTTTGCAATAAAAAGAACTCATATAACTGAATTATTTCTCATTTCATTATTTAGAGACCATAAGAAGCACAAAACATTTCCCAGGAATTAATGACCATCTGAAGTTAACTGTCCAACTCTGCCTTAGGCCATCAACTGTTTCCATTTGCTATTTAATCCTTAAAAGTAGTATATATTTGAATTGCTATTTCTTAAAAAATAACACTTGTATTTTGGGGTGAATACAGTACAAAGAGTCATTACTGGATCTTTCTGTTTTTCTGTCTTCACATTTATATATGAATTAAAAGATGCCAAAACATAAACTCACTTAGTCCTAATAACTTTAGATGTTTGAAAACCATATTATCATTGATGCTTAGAACATTAATTGCCCTAAACTTTTTCCCTAAACCTCTGTACTGCAGAAAAAGATATTTTTATGATTTTCTAGAGTTGTCGAGTTGTAACAGAATGGTCAGGCCAAACTGCTGGAGAAGACAAGGGGCAGGGAGAAAACACCAAGGCAGAATCAAAGATTGTAAGTAGCTTATATTCCCTGCAAAGGGATCAGCCACCAGAGGAGGGAAATCGCCCTAGGCAGACAAGTAGCCTAATACTCAGCAGAAGGGAGCTTGTTCAGAGTATGCATGGTTCAAGACTTTGCCTCCATAAGCAACTTGGCAGCCAGAAGAGGGGTAAAGACAAAGATGGCTGACATTCTTCATTGGTTAAAATAATGGACACTCCCACTGGCTTCTGGAGCACCATGGATTCTGGGAGAAGACTTTTAAACTGTAGGCAGGCAGAAATCTCTCTCAGTTTTGTGCCACACTGGTGGGAGCAGCTGGTGCTGGAACCACTGTAGGCTTAGGCCCCACGTGGTCAGTAGCCAGCTCTTGGAGGTAGGGTATCACTCTGGGATGTGTGCCTCGTCAGGTGCAATCCCTTAGGACTTTACAACCCAGTGAAGCTGGGGTTCTGGACTGCTTCCACTTTCTTGCCCTGAGAGCAGCACATGCAAGCATGAGCTGGAAAGTTCCTCACATATGGAACTTCCCTTGCATGATCATATGGAGTGATCTGGCGGTGCTCCCCAGACCCTGAAGAGAGGAAGGTCCTGTGAGCTAACGGTGACACTGGCACCAGAAAAAGAGAAAGTCTGAAGCTGGGGAGATGGAGGTTCCTTCAAGTACCAACCTTGGGCTGTAGACAAACTATAATGGGGAACTTCTGGTTATGGATTTGGACTTTAGTCCCCCTAGAGGTGACTGTGAAACTAGAAAACACAGGTGTTCCTGCTGCCTGTCACATACTGAACCCAATAAATAGGGATTGAATTATTATGGGCACTTTATTCAGATGTTAGCAATCTGAGAAGATGGTGGTTCATACCCTAACAGACCATCTTAAATTCCATTTTAAAATGGCCCGTCTTATAAGGAGGTTTGGAATTCAGGGAAAGTTAATTGGATTAAAAAAAAACTTGCAGTATTCCCACCCTGGGCTTTAGTTGTGTCCTGGGTGGTGGCCATCTCACCCTAGAGTACAATGGCTCAGATACCATCTTGAATTGCTTGCAGTCCTCCTGAGGCACAAAGGTGGAACTGCTTATGTCTCCTGAAGTCACAGTGGGTCATACCTTCAGTTCCTGGAACAATAGCTTTTATAAGCATTGATTACTACTCTTATTAGCCATTACTTAAACAAATTTTCCAACTCTTGAGTCCCCTGTGATTTTCTGTGCTTTGCAAGAGAGGTCAGCTTTTAACAGGAATGTTCCCAGACTCCTCAAATGGGGACCCCTGTTAATAAAAACATATTTTCTTCCCCACAAATCTTTGTCTTATGTGTATACATGGAGACAAGCAGCTGGACATCATGCTGTATGGTTACAAAGTGACATTAGTTTTCTCCTTATAAACAATACAATTGTCAGTGTAAGAGACATTTGAACCTATAGAGAGTGTTTGCTGAGTTTGAGCCAAAATGATGATAATTGCAGGGAAGCAAAATCTCGATGGATTGAGAAATGCTCCACAGAATGGCACTGTAACATCTGATTTTATACATTACAATCAAAGAAGGACACATATGGGTTTACATGAAATCCACTGGTGATAGATTAGGGAGGCAGAAGAAAGCACAGCTGAGAAACCTCTGGGATTGAACAAAAGGTAAAATGATAGACAAATACTTCTTTTATATAGGTCAGTAAAGGATAATTAAGAGTCAAAAATTAACATGATAACAATAACAATGAAGGGATTTTTGGTCTCAGCTCTAGCGTAGAGGTTGTTTTGCAAGTTACCTTGACATTCCAAGGTTATGTGATTGTAGATGCAAGAAGACAAAGATAAGCTTAGGTAAAGTAAAGACTGACCTTTGTTAAGGAAAACTACTAGCCCAGGACATAATTACCTATCATCACTGCTTTTAGTTAATCAGGTTTAATTTCAGACCATCCTTTGTGGTTACTTTAGGTCTCCAAATTTGTAAGGCAGCAGCCTCTCCTGTGCTTGTTGGGTTAATATGTGGCTCTTTTTTTAAAACATAACACTTCTCCAATATAGATGTTAAAGAAGTTTATATTTATCTTTCAAATAATAATATGTCATGGAATATTTGTATTTTTTAAAGATTTTACTTATTTATTTTTAGAGGGATGGGAAGGGAGGGAGAAAGAGAAAGAAAGAAAGATTGATTGCCTCTTGCACTCACCAGACTGGGACTGGGTTCACAACTGGGGCATGTGCCCTGACTAGGAATCAAACCTGTGAACTTTCACTTTGAGGGATGATGCTCAACCAAGTGAGCCACAATGGTCAGGGGTGGAATATTTATTCTGATAAGCATTACTATAAATTTATGTTCACAAATTTTAAAAAAAATCCAGTAAAAGACAGAGGCTCTTTGGGAACTAGTTGATTTCCTATGGAAAACTATATGTTATTGGCGGTGCTTTATTTTTCTGCAAATTATCTAACTATCAGAGAGGGCTTACAGTACTCTATATACTCAGATAGATAAAGGAACAAGGAATATATCAAGTCAGTCCATTTCTAGAAGCTGTTGACTGACAGCTGAATATACTAATCCTGTAAAAGTCACAGTTTGATAAAAGCTTTTTTGGCTTATCTTTGGAAAAATCACTAACTAAAGATATGTGTCAAGTAGATGCCTTATTTGACCTAGACAGTTATCTTTCTCATGTAGTTAATGTAGATTACCATTTTTATTTGTTTTTCTAATCACTACAACTATCACAAAGCATAAAAACTCTATAATGAAATGTGTTTTTATTGAAAAATATTTTAATGTTAAAATAACCCAGTTCATTGATGTTTGTTGAAAGGCACTTAAGTGATGATATCTTGGTTTTGCTTTCTATTTCATTGTTTATATTACCTTTAACATTAATGTGAAAAGACTTGTGTCTCACAGAAGAGAGAAAAAAGACATCTATTTCACTATGTCTTTAATTCCATTTTGCTATCTGCCTTTTATCATTTATTCCCTTTGATATTGTTCTTTTGTATATAAAATATTCTATTACTTTTCTAAATAGTGCCTGTCACTCAATGTGATTGCCATCTTGTTTGCTTTGCAGTTTGCAGTAGACAAATGGGGTAATTTTGAGGTATTTGATGGATTGAATGGTGACTGCAACATAAAAATGAGAAAATTAACAAAAAAATTCTGAGAAAACTATAAAAAGGGGGCATTTGCTCAAAATGCGTTGTTTGTTTACTATATTGGAAAGAAAGATAATATTATTTAAGAATATCTCTTTGTCTGTGATGCCCTATACATTATTAGGTGTAAGACAAGTGGCCTGTTACATAGTGTCTTACTATCAAGGTTTTTGAATCCTTGGTAAAATTAAAGCAGTAGAGATTCCAGGCCTTGGAAATTATGATTCCTAGAAACCAACCTGCCCACAACATGACCACACTGAGAATTTCAGCTAGATTTGGAATAATAAACTCTGTGGATAAAAAAAATCCAGCAAGAAGTGGGAAGCCAAAATTCACTGTCATTTATGTTTTGGGTTCATCATGCTAAAAGTTTACTGAGAAACTGATGCCAAATCTTAATGACTGGAATTTCATAGCAAGAAAAAGGATAGTCCTCTGGGTTCACCCTAGATAGCAAGACTAAGTCTACTAATTAGTGAAGCAGAAGTCTAGAAAAGACTCTCCTCTTATTAGGTTAATTAAGATCCACTAATGATCTTAGATAAAGTCTGTATACTTATTTAAATGAGAGATATAATATTTTTAATTATGTAAAAGTTTATGAATTAACTTATCTGGACCTCCATTTTTTATCTCCAAATCAGGAATAATAGTAGCATGTGTTTTATAAGATAATTGTGAAATTAAATTGGAGATATATCATATTCCTATATATATATACACACATACATATATATATATACCCTTTAGAATAAAGCCTGAAATGTAGTAAATCCTTTTTATTTGCTATTATTATTATATTATTATTCTGTGTGGACCTGTGTCTTACTAGGAGAAGGCGAAGATGGCAAGGGAAAGATTTTTTATTTAATAATTTCACAGTACAAATGATAATGAAGGAATAAGTGAATTATTTTTCTGTGTGTAAAACAAGCTTTTTAAATTTTTCTGGACTCAAAAATGAGTAGATTCTTTATCAAATTCAGTCATCAATTATTTTCTTTATTCTCTCTCACACTCAGGCTCCTATGCTACCTTATTTTAAAAACTAGTTCAGAGCATCTGACTGGCAATCCTCTTCTTGATGCTAAGGTCTTCCACAATCAGGGGTGATTTTTAATCTTGGAGCATGGCTCATTTTACTTTTCTAAGCTCTTTAGCTTCAGTGAACTACCTCTGAACTCTAACATCCACTCCTGTAGCCACACCTTAGCTCTCCATGATGACGAGCTTAGCTCTTAGCTCGTCATCATGGGCCCTTCTAAAACTGTAATATTAAATTAAAATACCTCAATTTATAATTGCAACCTAATATTCTTTTAGCTGTACTCTCCTTTTCATATTCCATCTTTTATTTGGCTTTTTTGAAACCTGTGTTTCTTCTGTTCTTCCAGGTCACTTCTGACTTTTCTTCCATTTATTTGTTCCATGATACTTTGTCACATCTACCTGGAACTTTTCAGCATGACATAGTTGTCACAATCTACCTTCTCCCCTTTGCACAGGAGCAAGACCAATAAATGTCTTTTGACCAATCACTTTTTGTGCCCTACAGATTACTGTTGCCTAGTACCACTGGGTACTCAATATTACCTAGTAATTTTTCATAGTGACTAGTTCAGACTATTTCAGATTGCCTCTTATCTTTCTAGTCCTTATTCCATATTCCACTTCTACTTTTGAATCACTTCTACATATAAACAACACAATTCTGAAGAGAGAATCTCATTTACTTCCTACAGAACATAAGTACATATACAGAAACATATATATCATATGATCTGTCTGGAAAATGTCTGACCATTGTTAAAATAATGAGAATGGTTTGCATGACATCAGTGTAACCTGGAAGCCAAGGGGAGGGCACTGGAATGCACATGCATGAACAATGACAACCTCATTGTACTAGTCAGTGAGGATAGTAAAGCCATTGAGTGAGCATGTGTACTATGGGGCCATCACATTCAAAATGACTGAGCAAGTAAAGCAACAAATCTGCATCAAATTTTGCAATAACCTTGAACATTGCTTCATGAAAACTGGATGATTCAGAAGGAAAGTAGTAACGGACAACTAATGATTGGCAGCTATATCACGACAACACACCCACTCATATAGTATGTCCCCTGCAGAATATTTTGGCAAAACATCAAATCACCCAGGTTATTCAACCCTGCTGCACCCTACATTTGGCACCTTGTGACTTCTGGCTTTTCTAAAAACTAAAATAATGTTTGAAAGGCAAGAGGTTTTAGACCACTGATGAGATTCAGCAAAGTGCAATGAAGCAGCTGAAGGCAATTGGGAAAACAATGTGAGATCCCAAGGTGCCTACTTTGAAGGGGAATGAGGCATCCTTGTCCTATTTCAATGTTTCTTGTATCCTGTATTGCCTTCAATAAGTATCTATATTTTTCATATATGTATTTTTATATGGATCTGGATACATTCTGGACACCAAATTATTTTTACACATATATTATATACATTATATATAATATATAATACATGTTATATATTATATATATTTAAACTCAACAGCTGAGAGCACCTTATATTTTATATGTTATCCCTCTGCATCCTCTGTCTACCTAATCATCCCATCTTTGCATACTGTCACAAATGGAAATGCAAAACTAATACTTGTAAATGTACTGTCTCTTATGATAAACTCACAACCTATCTCAAGTGAATGAACTGGTCATTATTTTTTTTACTCTATTCTCAAATGTTCTTCACTAACAGCTCATCCCAATAAGCATTTAAATCTACTTTAATCTCTCCTATTTCTTTTTCCAGTAATGAACATTTGATCCTATGGTACCTTTTTTCCTTTATACTTTATGTTTCTACTTTCTTCTCAACCTACTGCAGCCTACTTTGTGCTCTCATAAATCACAAAACTCTGTGACAAAGGTCCTTTGTGTACATTTAGTTTGGTTTTTTTAAAGATTTTATTTATTTATTTTTAGAGAGGGAAGGGAGGGAGAAGGAGAGAGGGAGAGAGAGAGAGAGAGAGAAACATTAATGTGCGGTTGCTGGGGGCCATGGCCTGCAACCTAGGCATGTGCCCTGACTGGGAATTGAACCTGCGATGCCTGGTTTGCAGCCCGCACTCAATCCACTAAGCTACCCCAGCCAGGGCATTTGTGTACATTTAGTTTTTTAAAAATGCCTGTAGATACTTTTCATTTTATAATTTTTATAGCTCCATTGTTACTCCTTTGGAGGACAGTTGGTGTTAAATTTAACTCTGCAAGAATACATTATAATTTCATTTATTGGTTTTCATTTTTATCTTAAATATTGGTGTTTCCCTGGACTCAGAATTACACATGTGATTTAATTCACATCCATAGTTGTAAAAACTGTCTGCATATTTTTTCATTAATAGTTTTTCCTTGAATTCATTACAGATAGGTATACCTAAGCACTTACTGCATAAGTATCAAACTAAAGTATGAATCCAAAACTTATCATATCTAACCTTCTACCCAAAATGTATCTACATCTTGTAATCACTGTATGTAGTTAGAAGTACAATCAACTCCTAATTTAGTTTTAAAAATTTTCGCTAGTTCAAGCTGACTCCACCTTTTGTCTTTGTCTCCAGTCAAATCCATCCTCTAAATTATTTTAAAAATTATATTTACAGGACTTCCAGCCATGATAGAGGAATAGATAGATTCACTGTGCCC
The DNA here is from genome assembly GCF_019186645.2 of Phyllostomus hastatus. Lineage (NCBI taxonomy): Eukaryota > Metazoa > Chordata > Mammalia > Chiroptera > Phyllostomidae > Phyllostomus > Phyllostomus hastatus. The sequence goes on along the minus strand of NW_025334038.1, from coordinate 6,235,611 downwards.
CTTCCCACAACCAAAAGAAGAACAACAACAAATTTAAAATAACAACAACAACAAAAACCCCCCAGAACTGTCAGAAAATCAAACTGTATGGAAGTCCGACAACCAAGGAGTTAAAGAAGAAACATTTATCCAGACCGTTAGGTGGGGTGAAGGGCAGCTGGGGTGGAGAGGACTTGTGGGCAGGGCGCAGCTGGAGGACATGTGCAGGCAAGGCGGTGGCTCCTGGATCAGGTAAGATAGCAGCTGGCAGATGGAGCGGTTCCACATTTGCACATGGATAAAATAGGAAGAAGAACAGGAGAGTGAGACAGAATGTGAAATTCAGGGTTTCAGCATGGGAAAATAAAGCCTCAAAACCTCTGACTAAAAAAACCTATGGGGGATGCAGAGGTGGGGGAAACTCCCAGCCTCAGAGGGGAGTGCATTGCAGAGACCCACAGGGTCCCAGAATGATCACAAAACCACCCACCAAAATCAGGACCAGAAGGGCCCAATTTGCTTGTGGGTAGTGGGGGAAGTGACTGAAAGCCGGCCGAGAGCCCAGCAAGTGGCATTGTTCCCTTTTTGACCCCTCTCTCATGAATAGTGACATGATGCAGCAGCATGGGTGGACCTGCCCTGGTGAATACTAAGGCTATGCCCCTTACTACATAATAGGTATGCTGAGACAAAAAAAAAATATGGCCCAAATGAAAGAACATCTCATAGCTCCAGAAAAAAAATACAACTAAGCAACAAGAGATAGCCAACCTATCAGATGCACAGTTCAAAACACTGGTGATCAAGATGCTCACAAAAATGGTTGAGTGTGGTTGCAAATAGAGAAAAGAATTAAGGCTCTGGAAAGTGAAATAAAGGAAAATGTACAGGGAACCAACAGTGACGGGAAAGAAACCAGGACTCAAATCAATGGTTTGGACCAGAAGGAAGAAATAAACATTTAACCAGAACAGAATGAAGAAACAAAAATTTGAATATATGAGGACAGGCTTAGGAAGATCCTGGATAACTTTAAACATCCCAACATCCAAATCATAGGGTGCCAGAAGGAGAAGAAGAGCAAGTAATTGAAAACTTATTTGAACAAATAATGAGGGAAAACTTCCCAAATCTGGTGAAGGAAACAGATTTCCAGGAAGTCCAGGAAGCTCAGAGAGTCCCAAAGAAATTGGACTCAAAGGGGAACACACCAAGACACATCATAACTAAATTACCCTATATTAAAGATAAGGAAAGAATCTTAAAAGCCCTTATTGTATGGAATGTTAAAGGGACTTATCTAAGAAAAATATCAAAAACTATGAACAGTAAAATGACAACAAACTCACAACTATCAATAACTGAACCATGATAAAGAAAGAAAAACAAACTAAACAAACAACTGGAACAGGAACAGATTTATAGAAATGGAGGTCACATGGAGGCTTATCAGCAGGGAATGGGCCAGGGGAGGGGGGAGAGAGGGGAAAAAGGTACAGGGAATAAGAAGTATAAATAGTAGGTACAAAATAGACAGGGAGAGGTTAAGAATAGGATAAGAAATGTAGAAGCCAAAGGACTCATATGTGCAATCCATGAACATGGAGTAAGGGGGAGGAATGTGGGTGGGAGTGGAGGTGCAAGGTGGAGGGGAGTAAAAGGGGAAATAATGGGACAACTGTAATAGCATAATCAATAAAATATATTAAAAATAGAAAATATATTAAAAATAGAAAATAAAGATAATAAAAATTATATTTACAAAATGTCTATTAAATTTATGTACCATGTGATCTCTGTGATAATTGTTTTGAAATGCAGCTATGAAAATAACATAAGTTTAAGTCACATCTCCATTTGAGGCACTAGTACATAGTAATCAATAAGCAATTTATTTGCATTGCATTTAATAGGACTAATTATGTTTTCTACTACATTTTTAAATCTTCAAACTTTTTGGTGACAATGACAGAGCCAAGCTTACAAAATGCATAATTTAATTGTGAAAACACCATCATCACTTATCAAAATTACAACATTTTTTAAGTTGAATGATCCTATACATTGCATATATTTCATAAAGCTAAAATTAAATCATTTAATTTATTAAACACAGCCTTGTACTGAAAGACCTGATGTTGCCTTTTAGGTAGGAGAATTTATAATGTGGAAAGGGAAATATTTTTATCTAACTAGCAATTTCCTTTTTGTCTTTAATTTCACAAATGAAAAATACTCTTCTGATTTGTAAAGCTAAGACACTAAAATTTGGCAATTTGACAATACTTAGTTAACTGAAAAAATATGAAGGTCTGATTATACTTAGTTTAGATTCTTAAAAAAATAAGACCTCTCTTATTAAAGATATATATATAGTGTGGGAAACTCCTTATTTTGCCTTCCATTTTAATTGAGAACCTTGCTGGATAAAGTAGTCTTGTTTGCAGGCCTTTGCTTTTCATTACTTGGAATATTTCTTGCCATTCTCTTCTGGTTTGGAGCATTTCCATTGAGGAGTCAGCTGCTAGCTTATCAGGACTCCCTTGTATGTTACTTCCTATTTCTCCCTTGCTGCCTTTAAGATTCTGTCTTTGTCTTGGAATTTTGCCATTTTAATTATCATGTGTCTCGAAGTGGGCCTCTTTGGGTTCCTCTTGATTGGGACTCTCTGTGTTTCCTGGATTTGTGTGACTTTTTCTCTCATCAAATTAGGGAAGTTTTTCATCATTACTTTTTCAAACAGGTTTTCTATCCCTTGCTCTTCTTCTTCTCCTTCTGGTATTCCTATTATACGGATATTATTACGTTTCACATTGTCTTGCATTTCTCTTAATCCTTCTTCTTCCTTTCTGAGCCTCTTTTCATTTCTTGCTCTTTCTGGGTGTTTTTTCCTACCTTATCCTCCAGCTCACTGATTCAATCCTCTGCTTCATCCAGCCTGCTTGTAATTCCTTCCAATGTGTTTTTTATTTCTGAGATTTTATTGTTCATTTCTTCTTGATTTTTTATTATAGTTTCTATTTCCTTTTCCTGTTGTAGTTCTTACTCAGTTCCTTGTAGTTGTCTGTGAGTTCCTTGAGTATCCTTATAACCATTATTTTGAATTCTCTATGTGGTAATTTGCTTACCTCCATTTCATTTAGCTCTTTTAGTGTGAAGTCTTCCATTCCTTTAGATTGCATGTTCCTTTTTTGTCTCCCCATTTTAGGTGACTCTTTTTTTTTGTTTTTAACTTCCTGATGTTTTGCTTTGTGTATGTCTTTGTAGGGTGAACTTTTATGGTGGGAATTCTATGGGATTCAGTGGTGTGATCTCTCTTTTTTTTAATATTTTCTTTTTCTTTCATTTCATTTATTTATTTGTAGAGAGAGGGGAAAGGTGGGAGTAAGACAGGGAGAGAAACACCAATGTGTGGTTTCCCCTCACCTGGCCTGCACTGGGGACCTGGCTTGCAATCCAGGCATGTTCCCTGACTGGGAATGGAACTGGCGACTCTTTGGTTCACAGCCCATACTCAATCCACTGAGCTACACCACCCAAGTGATCTCTTTGATCTCCTTATCTGGATGCTTTAGGTTTGGCCTTTCTTCTGTTTGTGTGGGCTCTCTTATTGTACTTGGATTTTTACCTTTTGGTGGTTTCTTTGCTGGTGGTTTCTCTCTTCCAGTGGGTATACTCAGTATTTCTATTGTTTAGTTAGAATTATAGCTAAACAAACTATATGAGCTCTGTCCAGAAAGTATCAAGTCATGAACTATGAGACTAAAGACATTTATTGAAGAAGATACAAGGAACATTGTATATAGGACAAGGATGCCTCAGCCCCCTTCAAAGTAGGCACCTGGTGACCTCACACAATTCTCCAATTGCCATTAGATGCCTCATCGTATTTTCCTGAAATCTCATTGATCTTCTAAAATCTCTTCCCTTGCAGAGGTGATTTTAGTTTTTAGAAAATCCAGAAGTCACAGGAAACCAAATTTGGGCTGTAGTGGGGTGAGTCACATGAGTGATTTGATGTTCACCAAACATCTATGCAGGAGACATGATAGATGAGTGGGCACATTGTCATGATGGAGCTGCCAATCATCAGTTGCCCATTGCTCCAGCCTTCTTAATCATCTGTATAGTTTCCATGGAGGAATGTTTAAGTTTAATGTAAAATTTGATACATATCTGTTGCTATACTTGATCAATCCTTTTGAATGTGATAGCCATACAGTGCACATGATCACTCAGTGGCATCTACTACCCTCGCTGACCAGTACAGTGAGGCCATCATTATTCAAGCATGTGCATTCCAGTCCACTCTCCATGGCTGCAAGATTACATCAATGTCATATAAACCATATTTGTTATATTAACAACAGTTGGATTTTTTTCTGGATAGATCTTATATACAGTTTAATAAATGATGGCTGAATGAATGTCTGGTTACTAAAGCTTTTTTAAAATTTGTACTAAAGTTTGTGTTTTTTTTTTAAGAATGACTCTTTAAATCTGCTTGAGTTATTTCTTGCTTACTTCCATCACATCTCTACTTATGCTCATTCCTTATCATTAATCCATGCTTGCAATTTAGTATTTATTTGTTGAAATTTCACTAAAATATTTCTTTCAGAGAGACTGCAACATTTCAGCATTATGCTCTCATAATGTCTTTACACACACATCCATGTTTATGGGGCATGAATTAGAACACAATGTTTTATTTAGCAGTGTTTTAGTTTATTTCCTATTGCCTTTTACAGTGAGAAAATGTGCTGCACAAAATTTTGATTTCAGGACTATTAAAAACCATTTCTGAATGCTTTAATCGCATTTTAAGAGAATTCAGGTTTCTTTAGTATAATTATAAAGACTAATTTACATAAAGCTAATTAGTGTAAAAGACATATTAAGATAGTTAAACATTCATAGCCCAGAATTTGTAATCCAGTACATTTACATAGACAGCTCAACTTTATTTAATTTAATTAAAAAAATTTTTAGTTCAAATAAATGGTTATAATTTATAACCCATGGAAGGGTTACATTATGACTATCAAACCTAGGCACTTTTGCCAGCATGGAACCTTTCCTTTATACATTTTAATTATACTTAATAATTATATTGTTATAAAGAGAATACAATCTAGGCTCAAAATATTATTATATTTTCATTAGTATTATACTATTCAGGTTAATTTGTCTGAAGGGATGAAAGAGTTGCATTTTCAAAATAGTCTGATGTATTTTTTTTATAATTTGAGGCTGTCATAAAAACACAAAAGTGCTACCAATTGATTTAATATTATGAAATGATAAAATAAATAATAATGGGTTATTGAAATTGTGATTGAAAGGAATTACAGTTAGCCCTATTATTTTTTTGGCACAAAATATGAACTTAAGTCTTCTCAGTTCTTTCTTAAATTATTTCCTGAAATTAGAAATTTTTGGATAACATGGAAAATATAAAATATGTTGATCTTTCCAGACTTCAAATGCTTCCTCAGATAATTTATAACTGAATATTAAGATGATTGTCAGTTCATCTTTTATTCATTAATATAAAATGATACTTTAATAGTGTAAAATAGTTTGATTAAAATCTTCAATGGAGATATCAAAGCATACATATATATGCACATATTTATTTAAATATTAAGAAACAATAAGACTAATTTGTACTTTCTTTAAAGAAAAATTTTTTTTTCCGGAAGTTTGCATTGATATAATTGCAAATGTACTATTGAATATTACAATAAGAAGTAACAGCTGATTCATTCATCTATGCATTTGTAACAGCTTTGAGATGAAAATTAGATGAATTTTATTTGTGAATTGGAAAGGCTGAAATGTTTATAGCAGTTGTCCTGCTATATATCACATTTCAACTGATTTCATTTGTAATACTCACTGAACCTGAACAAAATAAAAAAAAGTTTAGTTCTTTCAGAAGAAACTACTATTTATAATTGGTTTATCTCATTGTTCTACTGCTGAAAAATATGTAGTATTTCTATTTAAGCATTCCTGTAATTCTACTGACTGCAATTTTATATTGGAAAGGAGAAGCCACAGGGAAGGAGGATGAGATTTGATTGCATGCAACATATAATCAAGCCTGCATGTTAGTTCAGCAGAATTTGACTAAAGGCAGGCCGCTTTCAAAACCTATACTCTCATTCATTATTCTGTGTTGTATCCTGAAAATTGAGTAAACTCTGCCACACCCACCCCTACAAAATATTTAAAGAATAAGGAGGGAAAGACTGGGTTTTGAGTTCATGAAATCTGATAATGTGTCAAGCTTTCTCTATTTGATTCAAGAAGTCATAGGCCATATAGTAAACATGTATTACTCACCCACATATACAAACAAACACACAAACAAACAAACAAACAGTAAATAGGAAAAAGCTATCCCATTTTGGACAGAGGGCTTCCATATGCAATACTCAAGAAGATTGTATTAGTTAACATTGAAATCAATAGCTGCTGTAACAAAAATTCTGCAAATCTCAGCTGCTTTGCACATAAAATGTTTATTGCTCGCTGAAGAAAAACATGTTTGTAAGGCAGATGTTTGTTTATTTGTTTTGGCTTCATTGTAACCTCTAAAAGAATGTCATAGTCATTCTTCTTTGACCTGTCATAGTTTGGGGCATTGAAAACTGTATTCTTCCTCCATCCACAGCAAATCAAGACAAAATAGGAAACATGTAAAGAGCTTTAGTCCTCTCATTCCAATGTGTTTTAAAATAAATATTTCTGCCTATAGTCCTAGGACATAGTGTTGACCAAAGATGAAGTCTAGGCAGCCATGAACGAAGGGGCATACAAAGGTGGTGGGTGGGGAGAATTCACAATGATTTGTTAGTCCCCTTAGAAGTGTGTATCAGTGATATTGCCAATGCATAGTGATAATAAAAATCAGACTGATTTAGTTAATTTTGTTATTTTTTATATTCTCTACAGACAATTATCTGTATTTAGTGAAGACATCCTGAACCTGCTCTTGGTAAGACATTGGAAGTCTTCTAAAGCAAATATTTCTCATTCCTAACAATGGAAACTTCCTAAAAATTTATTCTCTGTATTGAATACTTAAGTTTGCCTCTGTGCTTGAACTTCATGACTAACCCTAGCTTACTGGGCTGGGGCTGGAGTGCACTAAGTAGTATAAGCCATTTTGCATTCCCATTTGATTTCCAGTAGGTGTTCAACAATTGATTTTTTTAAAAACAAATCAAAACCAAAACTGAAACCAAAAAACATGCAGGTTATATTGGCCTTTCTGTTTCTGGCTTCTGCATTTACCCACATGTACAACACTAGCTAGAGTTTAGCTTTAGTTGACCAGATTATTTGTAACCTTGATAATTTTCCTGTGTAAATTAGAATATGCTCGATTCTGGAACATCATGAACAGCTGTGTTTGTCTACAAGATTAGTGTTTTCTCTTCTACCACCAGTAACTGCTGCTTAAATGACCACCACAAAAAGTTACTTTCTTTTAAGCTTGTACCTTGTATATCCTTGTTTTCCTTTCTGAGTTTTGATTTTTTTCTGTAGTTGTTTCCCCTGACTCTGCTTCTAGTTAACTTCATGTGTAATCCTCCTCAGTACTGAATGGAATGCAGTTATTTCTAAATCAGACAGGAATATAAAGACAAGCATTCTCTTTTTACCAAACATAAAGCCAGGAAGAGAAATAACCAAGTGCAATCTTTATTTGCAAACTATATCTGTGAATTTTCTAAAGGCATTTACTTTTAGGTTTTTATATTTTTCAAGGAACAAATCAGGATAATGAAAGATTATAAGATTTTAACATGGTTATTTCTAATACATCAAGAAAAATAACTTGATATTATGTATTGCTTACCTTATATTTGCCTTTTGAAAGCTTATTTTTGAGTACAGAAAGAAATGATTGTCTTCATTAACAAAAAACATGGCTTTCTTAGAAGAATGAAATTTTCAGGTAATTCAAAGATTGGACTTTTCTGCAGTACTTTACATTTATATCCCTATTAGATGCCTAATTTAAGATTTTGGACTTTTCCTTTAGCTTTTGTGGATACATAAAAATAAAAAAAAATTTTCAAAAGCCTGATAACAACAGAAAAACTGAAGGATTAAGAAGATGGCTTTAAATCATCCAAAGATAAAACAAATCCTGTTGTAATTCTGGTCAGTTGTACTTTAGTCAGCAATGACTCAAACCTTTTAGAACGAGAGAATAGGAAAGATAGATAATATGGTAGTACTATTCAGATGAAAATAAAATTGCTGATCAATAAAGAAATTTAAAGACAGCAAATATTCATTTTTAATTATATAGCAGAGAGTATAGTTAGAATAGTGAGAATTAGAAGCTCCCTATACCTTTAGATTAAGCAAATGTTATTAGAGAATTTTGCTTGAATTACTTATAAAGTTATGTTAGTCTTTGCTCATCTTGTTCTCACAGTCTAAAGTGTCATTCAATTCTTCTGCTACTCTAAAAAATAAAGTTCCTTTGCTTATATAATAACATTGTGAATAGTTGGGGGTGAGAATGAAAATTAACAATGGACACCTATAAGGGGTAAGAAATTTCCCCTTCTTTTGATTCTCAAGAGGTTTCATTTTAATCCAAACTTATTTTTAAATAATTTACAATAAAGAGACTAGAAATACATATGGTCAAGAGTTATCATGGCTTAATCCATGACTACCAACTTTCTTATATTTACCCCCACTGCCAATTCAGAACCAACCAAAGAAAGAATATGTTCTCTAAATCAATCATATATGATATATCACTTCCTAATGGTTCACCACCACTTCCACATATCAATCATCTCCAATTAGGACATAACTGAAGCCCCTCCCCATTTATACTATAAAGTTCTTCTCTTCCCTGATCACATTTGAATATCTTCCAAATATGAGTGGCAGAGCCTGACTCCTTTGCAAAGCAAGCTCTGAATGAATAATTAACATCTGTTCACTGACATTTTGGTAGGTTGTGTTTATTTCCACACATCACAGACTCTGTTTTGGCTAGGTTGGCCTCTTCATCACCCCACAGATTTATCATGATTGTATAGCTGAGTTTTAGTCATCATATTTTTACAATCTCTAGTGTCTTCCAGCCTTTTATCTGAGTCAAATTCTATCCTCCAGCATAGTGTCCCTCAACTTCCAACCCCACCTCAGATAACTTTTATAATTCAGTAATTCCAAAACCTATTCTTCCCCTTCTTAACTGACTGTATTTTTTTTTTTTGGCCTGGATATTCTATACCACAAAAGCCAAATATTTTGTGCTTAAATTTTGTCACCTAGCAGTGTCATAAATGACATGCTCCCTAATAATGTAAATCATAATTCAAGGAAGTGCCAGATAAGACTACACTGGCAGGACAGAGGTGCAGTTCAAATTCCATACAAGAAAACCATAGTGACTTCGGGACTTGTGACAGTTTTTATCTTCTTTCTTTTTTAAAACATATTTTACTGATTATGCTATTACAATTGTCCCATTTTTCCCTCTCACATTTATTCCCCTCCACCCTGTACCACCCCTCCCACCAGCATTCCCCCACCTTAGCTCATGTCCATGGGTTGTACATATAAGTTTTTTGGCTTCTCTGTTTCCCAGACTGTTCTTAACCACCCCCTGTCTATTTTGTACCTACCATTTATGTTTCTTATTCCTTGTACCTTTTCCCCCATTCTTCCTCCTCCCCCTCTCCTCTGATAACCTTCCATGTGATCTTTATTTCTGCAATTCCGCCCCTGTTCTAGTTGTTTGCTTAGTTTGTTTTTCTTTTTTTCCTTTTTTTTTAGAATACGGTTGTTAATAGTTATGAGTTTATTGTCATATTACTGTTCATATTTTTGATCATCTTCTTTTTCTTATATAAATACCTTTAACATTTCATATAAGGGCTTGGTGATGATGAACTCCTTTAACTTGACCTTTCCTGGGAAGCACTTTATTTGCCCTTCCATTCTAAATGCTAACTTTGCTGGGTAGAGTAGTCTTGGATGTAGGTCCTTAACTTTCATGACTCTGAATACTTATTTCCAGCCCCTTCTTGCCTGCAAGATTTCCTTCGAGAAATCAGCTGATAGTCTTACAGAAACCCCTTTGAAAGTAACTGTCTCCTTTTCTCTTGCTGCTTTTAAGATTCTCCCCTTGTCTTTAATCTTGGATAACTTAGTTATGATGTGCCTTGGTGTGTGCTTCCTTGGGTTCAGCTTCTTTGGGATTCTCTGAGCTTCCTGGACTTCCTGGAAGTCTATTTCCTTTGCCAGATTGGGGAAGCTCTCCTTCATTATGTTTTCAAATAAGTTTTCAATTTGTTGCTCTTCCTCTTCTCCTTCTGGCACCCCTATACTTCGTATGTTGGAATGTTTAAAGTTGTCCTGGAGGTTCCTAAGCCTTTCCTCATTTTTTTGAATTATTGTTTCTTCATTCTGTTCTGGTTAAATGCTTATTTCTTCTTTCTGGTCCAATCTATTGATTTGAGTCCCTGTTTCCTTCCCTTCACTCTTGGTTCCCTGTACATTTTCCTTTATTTTACTTTTTATAGCCTTCACTTTTCCTCTGTTTTGGGACCACAATCAATCATTTCTGTGAGCATCTTGATTGTGTTTTGAACTGTGCATTTGATAGGTTGGTTATACCTTCATCATTTAGTTGTAGTTTTTCTGGATATTTGATCTGTTCTTTCATTTGGGCCATATTTTTTTTTGTCATGGTGTGCCTGCTATATCATAAGGCATGGAGCCTTAGGTATTCACCAGGGTGGGGCAACCCATTTGCTTCATCATGGCACTGTACATGATGGAGGGTTCAAAAAGGAAACAATGCCACTTGCTGGGCTCTTGGCCGGTTTTCAGTCACTTCCTCACTACCCACAAGCAAATTGGGCCCTTCTGGTGCTTATTCCTTGGTGGTTGGTTTTGTGTACATTCTAGGACACTGTGATTCTTTCCAGTGCAACTCCCCTGTGAGACTTGGAGTTTCTCCCACCACCACAAACCCCACAGGCTTTTTTCAGTCAGTTGTTTTATGGTTCCTCGTGCTGGAACCCTGGATTGCATGGTCTGTCTCCCTCCCAGTTGTTCCTTCCAGTTTATCCATATGTAAATATAGGGCCCCTTAATCCACCAGACACCACCTTGCCACAAGTCCACTCTACCCAGGTTGCCCATCTCCACCCCTCCTAGCAATCTGGATGAATGTTTCTTCTTTAACTCCTTGGTTGTCAGATCCATGCAGTTTGATTTCCTGGAAGTTCTGGTTATTTTTTGTTTTTAAATTTGTTGTTGTCCTTCTTTTGGTTGTCCCAGGAGGCAAAGTGTATCTACCTATGTCTCCATCTTGGCTGGAAGTGTACTACTCTCTAGCAGAAGCTATACTTTCCCCATCTCTCAAGAAATCCATTTCCCACAAGGCTCTGTGATGATGAAAGTTAAAACCTTAGAAAGGGCACATTACCATTTTATGAATACATAGAATATATTTGTAAGGTTTCAGATCAACAGAATGAAGACTAAAATGAGGAAATCGGTCTTCAATGTGTGTGTATACACATGTACACAATTCTTGTCACATACTCTCAAATTTATGAATTTCTGTTAACAAAGAGATCTTTCTTGATTTGCTCTCCTCCAGAAACATGTGGTCCTTTCACAGGTTCTGAAGTTTGTCATTGAGAAGTCTCCAACTCCCATTGAGTTGAGGAATTTGTAAAGTGTATTTTTTTCTTCTTTTAATCTAGAGGACAATAAATTTGATGAATTCTAAAAAAAAGCAGCTTAAAGACCTCAAAGACCCTGTGCTATTTGTCATTACTTTACTATCTTAAGATCATAAAGCTTTTAAAAGCTGTGTGTGTTTAATTTTGAATTTAGGGATTTTCAGACATCATATATATTAATTAACTATAGCCATTACTGTATTCATATTCAAATTATACTAATTTTGTTCAGTAGATGCTCTCTTTGGACTGGCTTTTATTTCTTTTCTCCATGACTTCAGAAGTCTTTGAAGGCTCTCTTAGTTTATGGTACAATTGGGTCTATCAGGCTTTCCTTTTTGTCCTCCCTGAGATATAGAATGAAAAAAAAAAAGAGAACATTTCTCTAGAGAACCCTGGGTATTTTGTGTGAAAATTACACAAAAATAGATACTACAATCTGAGCAGTGGGGGCTTTGTAGAATGGCAGTGCTTCTGAGCCATTTCAATGGAAAAAGCTAGAAAATATATTTTTTTTACTTTTATTTTATAATATATATTGGTCTTTCTAATTTAGTATTGACACTATATATATATTTGTATTTAAATGCTTGAAATTGTAATTGTACTTTTTCCTTTATTTTATGAACATTAATTGCTAGTAAAGTATATAATTAAGATGACAATATATCATTACATATCATTACGTATTCTTTAACTAAAATACCAGTTTCAAAACAATATATTTCTATCTAAATAAAACTTGTTTAGAATTCAACACTTTTTGTGTATTTTCTCATTTTTAATAATGCATAACATATTGGATATTTATACAAATTGTTTTGTTCTAGATAAGTAATTATCTGGTGAAGATTAGATTCTCTTGATTTGGAGTGCTTACATTTCCACAGTATTGACATTCCTGCTGCAGATAATTCTTTATTCTTAGAAAGTAAGTTGTCTCAGTCTTTTGCCTTTTCACAGTGAAGACAGCCCCTTAGTAACAGGAAAAGATTTACTCTTCCTATTCACTTTGAAATTTAGGGTAGTATCTGGATGAATTAACCAATTTGCTACTTCCTATTATTTAATTTTTAGTAATATTAAAATCCAAGTATTTTCATTAGCAATTCAAGTTAGCTTTAATAATCTTATCTTAATTTTAGAGCTTTATTATGTACATTGTCCTTTTTATAGGTTAAAGATTCTTCTTCATTTTATATATGCAACATTCCCTTACCAATTTAATAGATCCTGTCATTTATTGTTAGAAAGAAGGCTAAAATATATAAATCTAAAAAATTATTTCAGTTATCATTATCTTGACCCAGTATCAGTTAATTTTTACTTTCCCTGAGAGAATCAAGCTGATATACAATTTATTTGAATTCCTTATGAATAATAAAGAGCATATTAATTTGAGCATTTTAAATTTTGCCTGAACCTTTTTTTCCTTCAAGGGTCAAAATTCAGTTTTTGTATCCATATTAGTAGTATTCCTATATAAACTTTGGGCAAATATGCTGTAAAAATTGAGTTTCTCTGAGGTCATTGTTTGAATACAAACATCTATTACCATATAATTCACAGATTTAAAAATCATTCAAGTCATTAAGAATGTTATAAAATACAACCCAAATAAGCTCAATTAATCTTAACCCACAATAACTGTGAAATATTAAACCAAATAGAGAAAAGTTACAAATAGAAACACCTTGGCAGATTTATCTGATTTCTGGTGTATCTTAGTCCTCTATTCCCACTGCCTAGATGAAGTCAGTTTGTATAGTTATAACACACTGCAAATTGCAATTAACATTCTGTGTTTTTCATCACAGTTGCATATAGTTTTAGCAATATACTATTAATGGAGAAAATCAAATTTGTATATGGAATCTAATATTAATTTTTTTAAAAATTATTTACTTATCTTGAGAGAGATGGGGAGGGAGAGAGAATTAGAAGGAGAAAAGCATCAGTGCAAGAAAAAAACATCAATTAGTTTCTTCTTACATGACCCCAGCTGGACCTGACCTATAACCCAGGCATATGCTCTGAGAGGGAATCTAACTGGCAATCTTTGATTTTGCAGAACAATGCCTAACCCACTAAGCCATACCAGTCAGGAATAATTTTATATTTTGTAGTAAAGAACTGTATTACTATGTGCAGATCAAACACATAAGCACACAGTCTTAGAATAAGGTACATTTTGTGTCCATCATCCAATTAATTAGTTATAACACTGTTTAAATCTAAAAGACATTTATTAAGATATCCTCAAATTGGAATTAAGATATTAGAAGAAGATGGTTAAAAACATGGATTTATAGAGGTAGAAAGAAATACTTAATTTAACTCCTCATTGTTTTAAAGTCAGGGTATAATTTTATGCTGCAACATTGTTTTCCTAAGACCCTAGACTCAGGCTTAAATTCTATTATTAAGTCTTTAGCCTGTGGCTTTTCTCTCTCAAATTCCTTTAATGTCATTAAAAAAAAATCCTAACCTGAGAAGATGCTCATTGACTTTATAGAGAGGGGAAGAGAAGGAGAGAGAGAAAAAAACATCAATGTGCCCTGAGCAGAAATCAAACCCACCACCTCCAGCCAAGTGATCCACAGCAGCCAGGGCATAATGTGATTTTTAAAGTCAGCTTAAAATTGTTAGAAAATCATTTTTGAACATAATTTAATTCATATATATATTAATTTCATATGTACAAATTCAGTGTCTTTCTTACTTTCTGACTGAAAATCAACTTACATTCAATAAAAATTTTCAAATTCATTCTATTTTAAACTTTTGATTATTTATATATCAATAACTTGTTTTGAGTTCACCATTCCAAACAGATAATTCTTAAATAATTGAAATCTATCCAAATTGTTTTAAATTCAATAAACTTCGACAAGTTTGTAACACTTGTAATAATTTTAGCTTTTGGGAGGAAGAGGTGGCAATCCTTTATTTGCAAAGCATGTTTATAATTTCACAAATTTAAATTTGAGATTCAACTTCATATATCCTGCTCAACTACCCTCTCTTACTAAAAACTAAAATGCAAATAATTTATCTACACATAGACCTTTGTAATTCAGTCTTTTCTGTGAACGTAGTTTATATATATTTCCAATTATTAAAAGGTTCAAAATTAGATAATTAACAATACTTATTCTCAAAAATATATAATTCTGAAAAAGAAGTTTTTGGTTTCTCTAAAGTTAGTGGGTCAGTCTCCACTCAAGTACAGAACTTCCTGTGGTAAATACCCTGGGTTAAGGTTTAACCCATTATTTCTAGGCTATGCCTTCTCAAACTCAGAAAACTTAATGGTACTTATTGAGGGTTTAATGTTATACTGAGGCAATTTGATATACGTTCTCCAAACACACAGATATTAAGACTGTTTTTCAGATATAATAAATTAAAATAATAGATGCCTAGTTATATGGAAATTTCAGATAAACAGTAAGCAAAATTTTTCTATAGATATCTTCTAAATATTGCATCCAATATTAAACAATTTTTAATGTGTACATTCTTCTGAAATATTTTAGATCTTATCTAGCAAGAATTTATACACATCTGGTTTTAAGTCTATAAGAAAATTTAGATTTGTTTGTTTATTGGTTTTTTATCCTTCTTTGTTTTGTATTGTTAAAGTCCTCAATAAGGTCTTGTAAGATATCATATATGTTTGTGAGAATACTTAAGGAGATCATTTTTTTTCCTGTTTTAAACCTCATCTTTCCTTAGACATCATAACTCATTCTGACCAGGATTTTAATTTTCTGGGTTCTTCTCTTAGCGATATTGGGAATTTTGTCCCATTATAATTCAAGAAAAATACTCATTCTGGATTAACTTTGGAATACTGATTCCCAATTATCCTGAATGGAGAATTCAATTGCATAAAATGAATCAGCCAGGTAGGGCCCCTCTTAACTGGAGAGTGCTTACAAAAAGTTAATCTAGTCTTTAGAAAACAAACAGAACAACCAAAGATTTCTCCTGAATCACAGAAAACTGCTAGAGCCTCAAGGTGTAATAAACACACAGCCATCATCAGTTTATGATCACTATCTCAAGTCACATATCTTCATGAAGTGAAAGTAAGTCATATAAGAAAATTAAACTTATCATCACTTAGAAGGAGAGAAGTGTGTGTGTGTTTTACTGTCCAAGTCACTGATGTACAAGAGCTAGTATTGGTCCATATCCTGCCATGACTACATCCAAATGTTGTGGAGAAAAGATGACAAATTTAATGTTTAAAACACTTTGGATTGTTGGGATTTGGCCAGGTATTCACAGAACTGGGAAATGAATGGCCTTTGAACTTAAAATGAAAAAAAAAATCAGACAAATAACAAGTCCAGAGTTTTTCTGAACTTCCTAGTGAAAATATCACAGGGCAATAACTGGGCCCAAATTTAAATATTCACCAGAGCCATGTCAGTGTGACTGACATGAGAGCTGTTTTATCTGGGAAAAAAATGCAGCATGACACAATTGGAAACATTTCAGTTAGGGAGACTGGCAGTGAGAAAAGGAGGATATTGGGGTCAAATAATATATAAAGAACCTGCATACTTTTGCAAGACTTTGTTCCATGAAGCCCTCTGGGAAATGAAGGAAAAACTTGGAAAATCAGGCAAATCTTCCTTTGGATACATTAATGGGGGTGAGAAAGAGCAGTCATTATAGGAAGTGCCACATTCCAGTGGCACTCCTCTCCCATTGTTCTTACAGAATAAAAGCCAGGAATCTATAGAAAGAGGATCATAAACATTGTTGTATTTGGACACTGGAAAAAATACATTGCAGCTGGAGAAATCACAAGAATACCCCTTCCACCATGATGAGGAGCAGGAATGCATGCTCTTTGAAGAACTGAATTTAGGGAAGAGGCAGGATTACTGACAAGGCCAAGGCTCCAAGACACTAAGAAATAGAGGCTGCCTCCATTTGAAGATTAATTAGAACATCACATACCTACCATTTCTTTTGTCCTGCCCATATCCATACTAAGAAGAATCAGATAACAAGTAACTTGCAAAAGCCAGCATCCCTATGATATGCACGCAGTGAAAAGACCTAAATCTTACACTAAATAAACATGGAAAAACTCTGGCAAAGCTATTCCTATCCTAATCATAACATATTGCCAAAAGAATTGGTGCATATCAATAAGAAAAAGCTCAAACCTAAACCAGATCTGTAGATTATCTCAAATCCCATGCTAAAGAAATAACGGAAGGAAATACATGCCTATTTTCAGTCATAAAATCTTATTTACCATCACTTTGTTTCTACAGCAGGTGTCTGGCTTTTAATAGTAACAAAAATATATAGTAAACATATTAAAAGTTAAGAAAAAACAAGAGGCAAAATAATAGTAAAAAACATTCAGATGACACAGATATTAGAACTATATGGAAGTGAATTAAAATAATGATTACATAATTAGCATGTTACATGATTTAATTAAAAAGTTGGATGATATTCAAGATCAGATCACGTTTCAAATAGGTGTGAATTAGTGATTCTGAAACTAAGAGTATCAAAGACAAAAGAGAAAATGGCATTATAGTTTTGTAGGTCAATGTTAAACAGATGTGCATGTGTGTGATTGGAATCCCAGAAGGAAGAGATGGGGAGAGTTGGAGAGAAGAAATATTTAAAGAAATAATGTCTAAAATTTTTTCAAAATTAAGAACAGACATCAAACAGTTCCAAGAGTCTTAGAACATCAAGCAGGTTAAACAGCAAGAAGAAGAAAAACAGACAGGCAGAAGGCCCATAGACACATGAAAAAATGCTCAACATCACTAGCAATTAGAGAGATGCAAATTAAGAAGAGATACTACTTCACACGGTACAGAATGGCCATCATTAATAAATTAACAAACAAAGGCTGGTGAGATTGTGGAGAAAAGGGAACCCTAGTACACTGTTGGTAGGAATGCAGATTGGTGCAGCCACTGTGGAAAACAGTATGGAATTTCTTCAGAAAACTAAAGATGGAACTTCCTTTCTAGTGACCCAGTGATGCTGGGACGATACCCTAAGAATCCTGAATCACCAATTCAGAAAAACCTATGCACCTCAGTGTTCTTAGCAGCGCTACTTACAATAGTCAAGTGCTGGAAGCAGACTAAGTGCTTATCAGTAATTAGTGGCCAAAAAAGTGTGGTACATTTACACAATGAAATACTACAAAGCAGAAAGAAAGAAGGAACTCCTACCCTTCAGGACAGCATGGATGCAACTGGAAAGCATTATGCTAAGTAAGCTACGCAGTGAAAGACAAATACCATATAATCACACATATAAGTGTAACCTAATGAACACAAAAAACAAGCAAAATAGAAACAGAGACTTGGAAATAAAGAACAAACTGACAGTGACCAGAAGGGATGGAGAATGGGGATAATGGGGTAAAGAAGGGGAAAAGGCAAGCCAAAGAACACGAGTAAAGGATTCATGAGCACAGACAATGGTGGGGGCGGGGGTTGACTGTGAGAGTGGCGAGGGGATGTGGCAGGGGAAAGCAATAGGGAATAAGGTGAGACAACTCTAACTGATCAACAATAAAAAATAAAAAAAATACATGGTATGTATAAGGGAACTTTGATAACAACTATAGAATGTTTCTCTTCATAAATCCTGACAACTATAAAAAGTAAAAAGGGAACAAATTGATATTTGTGAATACAATGAAAGAAATGCTTAGAGGGAAATTGTAGCAGTGCATGTTTACAAAAGGAAATAAAAAATGCTCAAAAGTGTTTGGTAAGTGTCCACCCTTAAGAAACTTGTAAATGAAGAAAAAGTAAAATTCCAAGCAAGTAAGAGGAAAAAATAAAAAAAATAAGAACAGAAATCAATGAGATTGAATATAAAAAATAATAATAGAGAAAAATAATTAAGTTGTCAAGTTTTGGCTTAATTTTGGTTGTTTCAACATAAGCTGAAGTGAGGGGTTTGGCAGACTTATGAGCTAAAGGATCTTTTCTTCTGCTGGAATGTAGTCTATTTATTTTTTTTGGTGCCTTTTGATAGAGGGGATTGATTTTGTAAAAATTTTTATTTGTCTATAAAGGAAACTTAATTTTGATTGCTTACATCAAACTTTTCCTTCACCACCAATGGAAGCCTTTTTGTTCCAAATCACATCTTTCATCACAAAAGTTGTGCCCCTTCTCAATTTCCCTATAGCCAATATGATCAACCTGAACTCCACTTGCAATATTTTCCCTTTCAGAGTAGTACTTTTCTCTTCCCAAGAAATTTTCACCAAACCCTGCTTCTACATTGCCACTGCAGCTGGCTGTGGAAGGAAATGAGATGTTCCTATATTCATTCACATAGCATTTGGAGGTGTCATGTTCTTTATGACTCATTTTGAACAAGGATTATGGCTGGTTTTCTTTGTTCTCTTTGCTGATCTATATTATTGTTGGATGATATGTGGAAATTATCAGATATAAGCAGCAGACTTTATTTTTAGAAAATGGAATATCAACAACAGGTATAAATTTATTTGAAATAAAATAAAATTGTCTTTAAGTTGCATCTAATTTGATACTTTTCATCTCATTTATAAAAAATATAAATGTGTGAAAAAACCTAGTTGATAGAATTATTTAATAATAAATCACAATAAATCCTACATATATAATGTGTACAACACAATATGTTTTTACATGTATATTCAGGCAGACTCTCTTTGCATAATATGGTATAAATGGAAGTAGTACAAATTCTAACAAAATCCTTGCTTAGCACACTTCTGCAATACAAGTTACGATTAAACCATAGAGTGCAAGGGCTCAGTTCTGAGATGCATGTTTCTTTAATTCCTTACCATGTGAAATGAAGACTGCCTAAACTCATGAGATCTCCACAATCAAGAAAAGGGACATTTCAACCAACCTCTTTATAATCAGTCAATCCCTCTCTTTACCCTTCCTTAGTCAGCCCATTATCTGCTTTATCTTAAATAGTTTAGTTTGCATTTTCAAGAATATGAAATAAATGGTCCTAAAAGGAAATATTTTTATTGATATTATTTTTTCCTCTTGCTTGCTTACAGTACGAACACTTTTGAGTCTGTCTTCTTATACATGGAATAATTAGAGATTTAACCAAGTTGTTGCATGCATCATAGTTCAATTAGATAAATTAGCATGTGTAAATTTGGACTCTTTTTCCAAAGTAGTATGTTTTTGGTCTTCTGAAATATCATATGAATTTTAGAATCAGCTTGACAATTTCTATTCAAAAGCCTGCTGTAATTTAAATAGAAATCACATGGAATCTATAAATAATGTTGAAGACAATTGGCATCTGATAATTATAATTATTAGAGAAGATTCAAGATAGCAAAGGAGTAAGTGGAGGTTACACTAACCTCCTCCCAGGAGCAATCTGGAATTACAACTAAACTGTAGAGAAAATCATCTGGAATAACCAACTAAACAAGAGCTGGAGAAAAATCTTATAAACATGGACACACAGAAGAAACTACTTCAGCACAACATGGCTGGTACGGAATGCAGAGGAGATGCAAAATAGATGGCTGGAGTCCCACAGGTGGCAGCTGAAGTTCTGGAGGGAAATTTCATTGGTCAGGTGGTTCAGACTGAGAAGTGTGGGATATAAACCCCAAGCTGGGCTTCCCAGCCTACAGCACCAGAGCCAGAGAGGAACCCAGATAACATCCAAATGCAAAAAGTAGTACGGTTTCTGTCTGCCAGAGAGAGACAGCTAGAGACACAGATAGTCTCTTAAAGGTCCACTGCACACAATGTCATTTGTAGCCATTTACACTGGGCCCCAGCAAAAGGTGGGCAGAATGGACTAGAGATACTTGAAGAGAGTCAAGGGATGATGGCTTTGTGGAGAGAATTCAGGGAGCAGCCATCAAGATCTCTGTGCTAAGTCATTCTACATAATGCAGAAGCCATCTTACTCAGGCAAAATAATCCCCTCCCCCATCTGCCTGAGGAAAAACAATAAACTTGCTCACATAGTTATTCTGTCCCACCCTGAGGTGCTTAAACTTGACTGCTGATTACAGATTGATTAGATTAACAATTAAAAGAGATATCCACAGACTATGGATCACTTGTAGTTTCATGAAGGCTGCCTAGGGCCAGAATGGGAAACCACCTGACATCATCAGGGGAGTATCCAGAAAGAGAAGACAGTTGTAATCATCAGATTTTACTGAGATGAATTTCACTGTGGTCTTCATGATTTGCATTATTTTCTCTCCTGCATTGTTTTTTAACATTCATTTCTGTGTCTATTAGGTCACTAGTTTTTGTATTATAGTTCATTTCAAATCTCATATTTTGCTACTCCCTTTTCTTGCTCCATTTTCCTTCTTTCTTCTTCTTACTTTTGTTTTAAATTTTATTTTCTGTCTTGCTACAACTTATTTCCATGCCATACTCTTACTATTTCTACCCCCTCCAGGCTCTCAAAACCATTTTTCTTGTCAGTCATCTCACATTATTTTTCCCATTCTAAAAATCTCTTTATTCTCTCACCACCTTTATCAATCTGTGATTATTGGTGTGGGTGTGGTGGCTGTTGTTGCATTTCTTCATTTTTTTTCTAGATCTTCACTATTTTTGTATTTTAAATCTCAAACTTTACCATTCTCCTCTACTACTTCACTTTGCCTTACTCCTGCCATTTTTTATTGTTTTAAACTTTAATTTTTGCCTGTCTTAACCTGGTTTAATTACTTACTCTTAGTGTTACTTCTCATTCTGTCCTCTCAAAATCACTTCTCTTTCCTCTATATAACTCTCAAACTGTTCTTTCTTTTATTTTCCCTCTTATTCCCATTCCACCTATATTAATCTTTGCTCATTTGTTGTTGATAGTGCCGTGGTAGGTTTTTTCTACAATGTGGTTCCTATTTTTTCTCTTTCTTTCACTATATATATATAAAATTTCTGTTTAAACCTAAGCACTCTGTGCTTCACTTCTCTTATTCCATTCCAGTTTCTTCTCTTCCTTCTTGGATTATGATGTATGTTTTGCTTTCTTTATCTCTTCACCAGGTGTCTATTACTTACCTTTATTATTGCTTCATTCTCTACCCTCTCAAAGTCATGTTTCTATGATTTAGTCATCTCACACTTGTTTGTCGCTTGTTACAATAGTATTAGAATTTTTATACCTTTATTAATATTGGCTCATTTGCTGTTGATAGTGTGATTATTGGTGGGGGTTATTTTTGCTGGTGTGGTTTTGTTTCTTGGGCTGTTTAGTTTCATTCTAGCAATGTCTGTACAGCAAGACATAAAACATGGTGAATGGAGTGGGTCTCAGTATGTCAACCTGAGAGAAGGACCTAGCAAAGAATAACACATCAACAACCAAAACCTAATTATTACCAGAGATCCCACAAAAATAGCATAAAGGACATCACAAGAGCATCAAGAGTAGGAGAAAAAAAGGAGGTGGCATCACCAAATCCCACAGGTCTCCTAATACCAAAGTTCACCCCATGAAGACAGAGAATCAAAGCAGAGCTGTCTAATATGCAGTAACAAATAAGAAGAGTCACTTAAAATGGGGAGATAAAGAAACAACACCCAATCAAAAGGAAAGAAGGAATACCAAGAAGAGTGTTAAATGAAATAAAGGCAGACACAGTATCAGACATGGAGTTCAAAATAATGGCTATAAGGATACTCAAGGAGCTCAGTGAAAACTACAAAGAACACCAGGGAAGCTACAAGGAACTTACTGTAAACTAAACCAGCATGAAAAAAGACATAGAAACTACCAATAAGAAAATAAAGAGTATAGAATAGTTGAAATGAAGAGCACAGTAGATAGAATGAAAAGCAGGCTAAGTGAAACTGAGGTTTAAATCAGTAAGCTGGGCAAGGTAGAAAAACACTCTAAAATAGAGTAACAAAATGCAAAACAATAGGAAGAAAGAAGATGGTTTAAGAGAGCTGCAGGACAACATGAAAAATTATAATATCCATATCAGAGTTATATGAGAAGGAGAAGAGGACCAAAAGATAGAAAATCTGTTTGAAAAAGTAGTGACAGAATGCTTCCATAACTTCATGAGAGAAATAGTCATATAAATCCAGGAAGCACAAAAGGTCCCAATCAAAATAAACACAAAGAGATCCACTGAAAGCCACATGATAATTAAAATGGCAAAATTTAAAGACAAAGAGAGAATCTTAAAGGCAGCAAAGGAAAAGCAGCTAGTAACACACAAAAGAGGTCTGATAAGGCTATCAGCTGATTACTCAACATAAATGCTACAAACCAGAAAGAAATGGCAAGAAATATTTCAAGTAATTAAAAACAAAAGCTTGGAACCAAGATTACTCTATCCAGCAAGTCTCTCATATAAGTGAAAGCAAAATAAGGAGTCTCAAGACAAAAAAAAAGGTGAAAAAAATATATCACCAAACTAGCACTTCTAAAGATACTAAAAGGACTGCTTTAAGAAGATGAATAAAGATACTTACCTGGCAGGGGAGATACCATGATCATGAAAGTGGTTTTCCCAGGGTAAGGCTCACCTATTGCACTCCAGGTGTGCTGACCCTTGCGATTTCTGCAAATATGGGAAACTAAACTGCAAAATTTGTGGTAGTGAGGGACTATGTTTGTGCTGTCCTCTGATAACTTGTGTTGCAAGAGTAGTTGTCTTTCCTAACTGATGTGGCTCAGTAGATTGAGTGCCAGCCTTCAAACCAAAGGGTCTCCAGTTCAATTCTCAGTCAGGGGACATGCCTGGGTTGCAGGATAACTCCCCATAGAAGGCACATGAGAGGCAACCACATATTGATGTTTTTCTTCCTCTCTTTCTTCCCTCCCTTTCTAAAACTAAATAAAAAAAGAAGAAGATGAAGAAAGAGATAGAGTGAAAGAGGGAGACCAAGAGTAAGAGTGTGAGAAAGAGAGAGAAAGGAACAGAGGTATAAAGGGAAAAATGTCAATGAATAAGTACCTATCAATAATAACCTTAAATTTAAATGGATTAAATGTTCCAATAAAAAGACATGGATTAGACAAATGGATGAGAAAACATGACTGCATGTAAGCTGTCTATAAGAGACCCAAAGGATCTTTCAAAAGGTTGAAAGTGAAGGGCTGAAAAAAAAATCCAATAAAACAGACAGGAAAAAAAGCTGGAGTAGAAATACCTATATCAGACAAAATGGATTTTAAAACAAAGGCCACAAAAAGAGGAAAAAGAGTACACCATGTAATACTCAAGGGAAAAATCCATCAAGCGGTTATAACCTTTATAAACATATATGCACATAACACAGGAGCACCAAAACATATAAGGGAAATCTTGGAGGACTTTTAGAAAGATGTAAACAGCAACATACTCACAGTAGGGGATTTTACACTCCTATTGTGTCAAAATGGATAGATTTTTCCAAGCAAAAAATCAACAAGAATATTGTGGCATTGAACAACAGTCTTCAAATAGACTCGATTAGCAAAATAGACATTTTTTTCAAAAGCACATATAACATTTTCATAGATGTACCACTTGGTAGGACATAAAACAAGCCTTGACAAATTAAAGAAAACTAAAAAAATATAAAGCATCTTCTTAAATCACAGTGGCTTGACACTAGAAATCAACCACAAGAAAAATTCAAAAATATTCAAATAAATGGAGAATGAATAATATGCTATTAAATAATGAATGAGTTAACAACGTGATCAAGGAGGAAATCAAAAAGATTCTGAGAACAAATGAAAATGAACACACAAGAGCCCAAAACCTATGGGGCACTGCAAATGTAATCCTAAGAGTGAAGTTCATAGCAATACAGGCCTACCTAAAAAAGATAGAAAGCTCTGGCTGGTGTGGCTCAGTGGAGTGAGTGATGGCCTGGGAGCCAAAGGGTTGCAGGTTTGGTTCCCAGTCAGTACACATACCTGGGTTGTGGGCCAGGACCCCAATAGAGGGCACGTGAGAGGCAAACACGCATTGATGTTTTTGTCTTCTCTTTTTCTTTCCCTTCTTCTCTCTCTAACAGTAAATAAATAATGTCTTTAAAAAACAAGATAGAAAAATCTTAAGAAACAACCTAACCCTAGATCTACAAGAACTAGAAGATCAACAACAAACAAAGCCCAGAGCAAGTAGAAGTAAGGATATAAACAGGATCAGAGCATAATTAAATAACATAGAGACTAAAAGAAAAAAATCAAAGGATCAATAAACCCAGGAGTTGGTTTTTCAAAATGTAAAAAAATTGACAAGCCTTTAACCAGACTGATCAACAAAAAGTGAGACTGGACCCACATAAATAAAATAAAAATGTAGGAGGAGACATTACAACCGATAGCACAAAAATGCAAAGGATTGTAAGAGATTACTATAAAAAAACTATATAATCCTAAGAGTGAAGTTAGTAGTTCGAAGTTCACTGCATGAAATTTGACAACCAGGACAAAATTGACAAAGTTCTAGAAACATATAATCTTCTAAAACTGAATCAAGAAGAAACAGAAAGCGAAATTGAAGCAGTTATCAAAAAACTCCTGGAACACTAGAGCCCTGGACTGGATAGCTTCACAAGATAATTTTATGATATATTTAGGGAAGAGCTATATCCTAAAGTTCTCAAACTTTTCCAAAAAAGTCAAAGGTAACATTCCCAAACTCCATGAGGGTAATTCCAAAACCAGGTAAAGACATAAGAAAGAAAGAAAACTACAGGCCAGTATAACTGATGAACATAGGTGCTAAAATCCTCAACAAAATATTGACAAATCACATCCAGCAATACATTAAAAAGATCATATACCATGATCAAGTGGGATTTGTTCCAGGGATACAAAGATGGTATATTTTCAAATCAATAAAAGTAATATCATACGAAGGAAATAAAATACAAAAATCACACGGTCATATCCATAGATGAGGAAAAAGTATTTGATAAAGTATAGCACCCATTTATAATTAAAACACACAGCAAAGGGGAAATAGAGGGAGCATACTTTAACATTGCTAGACACTTCTACTAGTTATAATAGGGATTTTTTGTAGCTTCTTGGAATTTTTAAATAGACAACTATGTCATCTGTCAATAAAAACACAATTCTTGTTTTCCAATATATGATTTCATTTTATTTTTCTATTTTATAGAACTGGTAAACCTCTAATAAATGTTTAATAAAAGAGGTTAGAACAGATATCTTTTTCTTATTTCTGATCTTAAAGGAAAAACATGCAATTTTTTACAAAAAATTATGAAATATAATGTTGGCTATAGTTTTCTCAAAAATGCCTTTCACCAGTTTGAAAAACTTGTTTATATTACTAATCTGCTGAGAGTTTCACCCATAAATTAAGATTGAATTTTGTCAAATGCTTCAGATGATCATTTGTATTTTCTTTATTAGTTTTGCTAGGGTGGCCTTTGACAGAAACTGTGAAAGAATTCACAAAGGGAGGAAAATGCAGAGTGTAGTTTTATTCATTCTCCAAAGGAGGAAAGGGGCAAAAGGTGGAGAGATAGACCAGCAGCAAAATGTAGTGGCTTTGAATTTTTATTGGATTATAAAAGCATTGGGGGGTTGCTATTATGTGGGTGCTGGGATGTTAGGGGTATTGCAACACAGAAGGTTTTTGTTGATTTTGTGTATGCTTCCGTTTGCTTCAATGCTATCTTTTGCCTGCAGCTGTGGGGGGCAGTTAGTCACATTCTGTTCTTATTTTTCCAGTAGTTTTTCAGTCTTGCAGGTATAAGTCCAGAAGAGTAAAATAGCATTCATGTTATAACAAGGTTATAGGCATGCTTGGCAAATGGTGCCATGATAGCAAAACGTGCCAGCTTTGTCCTTTCATGTCTGTCATAGGATAATCTTTATTTTTAAGTATTAAATCAGGTTTGCATTCTTGAGATAAATCCCAATTAGCTACGAAGTTATCAGTGGAAGAGCCACTACTCTTAATTTGCACCTTCTCAGCAAGCCAAGGTGCCCAACTGCTTGGTAGACTGTGCCAACCAAGGTGCATGGAGGAGGGAGTGCCTCTTGATGGGTGAGGTGAGGAGTCCAGAGGCTCAGCTGATCATGGCATTTCAGCTGCCTGAATACATCAGCCAGCAGTGGTGAGAACCCTGGCAGACACCCTGAGGAGCAGGGCACCACCTTCCCGCAGTGGGAGCAGTCACTGTGCCAGGATTTAGTAGTGTTTGCCTAGAGTTGGCCTAGCCACTGCAGCCACATCAATGAGGCTTGAAGCTCTAAAGGCAGGAAAGCTTGGACAGCCTTGGGACATTGGTTGTGGTATAGTCAGGGAGTCTCCCATACTGCAGGAATGGTGGAAAGATGAATGGATGGGGCCAGAACACACCTGAAAGCTAGAAAGATAATTGGATAAGGGTAAAAGTTCGTGTCCTCACCCTTCCAGTAATAAATTGGGGTGAGATGGGGAAGGCAGGAACATGCACTGTAGAAATCAGAACAGTGGCTTGTCAGTCTAGCCTAGGGAAAGAAGGGTTTTGTTGAGAGGCAGACCCACCAAAGTTCACGAGATTTAGGAAGTTAATTGCTCTTTCTGAGAAAGTACCTGGCTTGTCCCATAACCAAAAACTGGATGTAGGCTCACAGGAACAAAGAAATACTCTGTCTTTTTTTCATCCCTCACTGCTCAGGACCCACACCAGTGCACTGGCCTGTCCTCTCCATGGGCCACATGACCTTAAGCAGTCACATGGCCTGTAGCCTCCAGGGTGGAGTCTCCCTCTTGATGACCTGGTGAAGCATTTGTTGATATACCCCTGCACTCCCTTCCGGGAGCACATGATCTCGAGGTCCTAGCAGCTGCATGCCGGTGGGTACTCCAGCCTATGTGTACTCAAGCTCCACATCCAGTTTCCAAGATGGAGTCTGAAGCCAGACAGCAGCCAGGAACAAGATAAACTACAGCTACAGAGAGACTGCTTAGCAGCTGCCTTGGGCTCCAAAGAACTATACTTTTTTTTTAAGATTTTATTTATTTATTTTTAGACAGAAGGGAAGGGAGGGAGAAAGAGAGGGAGAGAAACATAAATGTGTGGTTGCCTGTCACATGCTTCCTACTGGGGACCTGGTCCGTAACCCAGGCATGTGCCCTGACTGAGAATCAAACTGGTGACCCTTTGGTTCGAAGGCTGGCACTCAATCCACTGAACTACTCCAGTCAGGCCAGGAATGTACTTTAAAATGGAGCAAGGACTCTGGACACTGCCTTTTGTTGTGGTCTTGCTGATGATGGCTGAGTTTTGTCTGGGTTTTTTCAGAGGAAATGAAATTTGACACAGGAAGTCCCCTGTTCTCCAAGATGGCACAGCTTCTGAATAAAACTTTTCCTTTTGCATCAGCACCTGCCTCACGAGTTAGGCTTTTGTGGTGACAGACAGCCAAACCCCTGTTTTGCTTTTTTTTGTTTGTTTGTTTTGTTCAGTAACAACAATGTATTATCTTTTTATAGATCATTAATTTGATTTACTAAAACTTATGTTATAGACTTTTGTTTCTGTGCCCATGAGGGATGTTATTCTGTGGTTTTCTCTTCTTGTTACATCTATGTCTGGTTTGTGTATCAAGGCAATGTTAGTCTTATATAATGAGCTGGGAAGTATTTCCTGCTATCATCTTTTTTTTAAAAAAGTTACAAAATTGGATTTTTTTTCTTTAAATATTAGGTGGAATTCCCTAGTAAAGTCATAACAAACTGGATTTCTGTGTAAAGAAGGTTTTGTCTGCAATATTAATTTCTTTCAAAAATAACTTTAGATTCTGTATTTCTTCTTGAATTAAGCTTGTAGTTTGTCATTGAAGGTACTTATTCATTTCATCTAAGATAGTTATTTTTTTGATGTTTTATGATCACCTTACCTGAAGGTTTATAAATTTTATTGATTTTTCCTAAGAAAAATCTTTTTATTGCATTGATATTCTCTAGTATATTTCTGCTTTCTGTTTATTTGATTTCTGCCTTTATATTTATTATTTCTTCTCTTCCATTTAATTTTAAATTAATCTTTTCTTTTTTATAAATTTCTTGAGGTAGATACTTAGGTAATAAATATAAGCTCTTTGTACATTTGTTTCAATGAGCATGTTCAATTCTACTTATTTCCCCTAAGCACTGATTTCACTTATGCTTAATAATTAACATGTTGATATTTTCATTGATGTATAGGTTATTTAGAGGTATTTTGTTTCTTTTGCTTTTGCTAAAAGTTTATAGATAGCTTCCTGTTATTAATTCCTAATTTAATTATAATGAAGATAGATAATATACATTAAATTATTTAAATCCATTAAGTATATTGTAACATTCTATGGCCCAAAATATGGCTTATCTTATTACATGATTAGTGTGTATAAAGTGTGTTATACACTTATTACATGATTAGTGTGTATTAGTGTGTATAAAGAGTGTTTCTGCTGTTTGGGGGGTGTCTTATAAATATTGATAAGCTTATTATAGTTTATTAATGGGTTTTATTTTTAATTCTAATTTTTCAGATATAAAGCCCCTCTTACAGTGAGATGTGACTATATGTTATATATTCAATCCTTAGATTTACATGTAAGTTAGAATTCACAGAAAGTGAATGCTAATTGTATTTTTACCTTTTTGTTTAGTGTGTTTTATTTAAAATGTTAAATGTAACATGTGATAGTTTATTTCTGAAATTGGGACTTCTTTGAATAATACAACTGTATGAGTGAAAAAAGTCTAATGAGGGGAAATTCTTATCAAGTTTCAGTCACTTATTTTTGTTGTAAATGAAATTTAAAAATAGCTTATACCTAAAGTGAGAATAAGAATTAAGATTAAATGATAAATTTTTAAAAAATTGTAATGAGCAGTTATAACATAAATATTTGTGAAATTTGGCAGATTTGAGCCACATCAAAACTTTATTTATTTATTACATTTTCCTTAAAACATTAGCAAATGGTTGCTTAAACATTTTAAATGAAGTGGTTAGATAAAAATAGTTAATAACTTCATCTCAAATTTCTTGTTTGTCATTACCTGACTAATTTGTTACATATCAGTCTACTCTGATCTGTTTTACATATCTTGTTAGTTTTCTCCCTTGACTTCTGGCAAGAATACAGTAATCTTAACTTATTACTCAAAATTTTTATGTAATTGTCACTAATTACTAAATTGCTAAACTAATTCATGCTATATTAGTATTATTCAGGGTTCTTCTGGGAAACAGAACCAAAATGGATATAAATATAAAGAGGCAAAGATATTTATTACATAGATATAGCTGTTGTGATCATGGAGGCTGGCAATTCCAAAAATCTGCAGAGTCAGTTGACAAACTAGTGACTCAGCAGAGAGTTAATGCAACAGTCCCAGTGTAGAACCTGAATATGTAAAGGCTTAAGACCTAGGAAGAGCTGAACCGATGCTTTAGGTTGAGTTCAAATTCAGGAAGAAAGTCCATGTTCCAGATCAGATACCGTCAAGCAGGAAAAATTATTTCTTTCTTGTGAAAGGCTCAACATTTTTGTTCCATTTAGACCTTAAACTGATAGATGAGGCTCACCCACATATGGGGACAATCTTCTTTGTTCAGTTTAATAATTTAAGTATTAATGTTGTTTAAAAACACTATCATAGAAGTAACCAGAATAATATTTAATCTGGGCAGCCTATGCCCAGTAAAGTGGACACATAGAGTTAAGCATAATGCACATGAAAAAGGTGACTGGTCAAAGAATTATGTGCTATTCACTTAAGGCATATTTTGCGTCTAAAGAAAATCATTTTAATGCTTTCTTACAAATAAAACTACTACTAACTGAGAAAGTATACATACTAGATTAAGCTGTTCAAGCATATAGTTCTAGCTGGGCCCTCTTTAACTCTCTAACTCAAGGCAGTTTATATGAAGTAGTTTTAATAGTAGACATACTACCCTGATATTTCAGTTATAGTTGCAAGACAATACACATGGTAGCATTATAGTACTTAGAAGAAGAGACAGTTATAAAAGCTATAATTTAGATATGTTATGTATGTACTTGTATAAAATTAAATCCTAGAATCATAGGATAATGAAGTATAGGACAACAGGGAGACGTGAGTTTTATTAAAGATGTTTGTCTGAGATTCTTTTGTAGAAAAAATACCTCAAATCCTGATTACCACCAGGACAGCCATAATTTTACACATTATACTCACAATGGAAATTGTGAATATCACTCTTGGTATACAAATATCTGCCTGTTGTCAGATAGTTTCCTCACATTTCATGTCTTCTTTCTTGACAAGTTAAAATTAGAATCTTCAGCTTCAATGTGATAGGTGTGAAATGCTGTTATGGTAAAAGCTCTGGTGATACCAAGAAAACCCAAATCAAAAACAAAACATAAGATAATCTACAGAAACATATACAGAAATGTTTTCAAAATATACACAATCAGAAAGACATTTCTTATCATTTGCACTGTCTAATGAAAAGAGTAATTTTTCTTTTAATAACTTCTGAATATTCCCCCAAATTATGTTTTATTTGAATTTTTATTAGCAATTTAATATTTTAATCCTCAATGTGTAGACATATGTACACATTGGGGGCCTCAATCTTCTTTCCATAAATAGGCTATGCATGATAGGAACTGCACAACAAAGCCAGCGTCCCACTATGAATTGGAATCAAGCTTGCCTTGCATTTATCTGACGCCACTGGATGGATGCCTTCATTTTCTTACCTTTCACCAGAATATCATCTCTACTTGGCTCCATTTCATTCTGATGCAAATAAAATCCACAGATGGATGAGTTAAGAGAGGCTCCATATTGGGAAGGGAACTTAGTGGAATCAATCCTTACCGCTCAGGAGATGGTGATGAGAAGGTGCTTTTGAAAATCAATTCCAGTGAATGGCTTCTTGCCAGAAATGGAAATCTAGATTTCACATTCAACATCTAATTAGGTCAAATGTGCTGTTCTGCAAGGTTTTCTACTGTTAAATGATGTAAAGGAGTAGCGTCTGAAAGTTGCTGAAAGATACCAATAGGTAATTTTTCCTTGAGAGTTACAACAATTACTTCTTTTACTCTATCATTTCTGGTGTAAGGCATTTTGTTATGACATAGCTTTATGAGATAAAAATTAAACTAATGATATATTAATGTCATATTTATACATCAATATAGGGCAAATGAATAGAGATTATATATAATCTCTACATATGTACATGCATATAATATGTATTAAAGCTGACTTTCAGATTTTTTAAACTATGCTTTTATATGTGATCTTTAAATGGAATATCTTAATATTTGATAAGTTACTTCTTTATTTCATGAAATTTAATCTATAAACCAGATAATAGTACATTTATCTTACCTCTTATGTATTTTATTTTAAAATATATTTATTGAAGGAAATACCTAAAAATACAAAATTTATAATAAGACAATACATTTTAATATACCCATCAATGAGTTAGAGCACATCTTGACATTGGTATACATTTTTCAGGTCGTATGTGTTGTTTTAACGCTTCCCTTTCTCCTCAGAGGAAATTGCTGCAAGAAATTTATAACATATGCACATTTTCCATTACATGTGTATACTCATACACATTTTATCATATTTAATTTTTAATAAATAAGGCTTACTGTGATATTTGTATTTTTCTGTTATTTTTTTTTATTATGTTGTGAAACTTAGCCATGGTAGCATATGAAGTCTGGTTCATTCATTTTAAGTACAGTGTATCACTGAATGTTTATTCTACAAGTTATATGTTCATTTTCTTTTTGAAGGTAATTTACCTTGTTTCTAATTTGTTGAACAGTGCAACAATAGACATTTTTGTAATCATGAACTTCTGCATATAGCTTAGTTTTTAGAATATACCAAGAATTGAATTCTGACATATTGCCAATTTTTTTCCAAATCAGATTTACTAATTTATATCCTCATCAACAATTTGTGAATATTCTTATATTTTGCAACCTTGGCAACATGTTGTATTCATTGGCTTCTTTTAATTTTAATGTAAATACCCTGAATACTCCTGCTTAGTTGTGACCAAGTCTTGAATATGCTGAAAAGGCAAGTGAAATCTCAACCTCATTGAGAAACACCTTTCATGTTTTGTTTTGTTTTTTTTTGATGGATTTTGTTGCTAACCCTGGCCAGTTCAAATTAAGAGTCCTCTCTAAATGGTAATATGTATTTTTTATTTAGTTAACTTTTCTAATATGTTTTTAGAATTTTTCTTTGATTTATAATTTTGTTCAGATATCCTGAATACTAATCCTCTCTCAGCTATATTTATTGAAAATATCTTTAATATTTGTTTTCTTATTTTACCTTATTTATATGAACATACCAATTATAATATAGAATTATCCTTAATATTTGATTTTCTATTTTAAATTTTTTGAGAGCTGTTCAATAAATAACCCCCTACTCCAAATATTAACAAAAGGCTTCAAATTATGCTTTTCAATTTGTTTCATTATTTTAGTTGGAGATTGATTTACATGTATCATATTGTGGAACATTATTTATATATTTTTACATGCTTAATTAGTCATCCTAATGTCATTTATTTATAGTTTTAATATGACTTTATAAAAAGCAATGGTAACTGTTAGAGCCCCCCAACTTGCTCTTCTTTATTTTTTAAAATGATTTTATTTATTTACTTTTAGAGGGAGGGGAAGGGAAGGAAAAAGTAGGGGGGGAATGATGAAGTGTGAAAGAAACATCAATCAGTTGCCTCTCATATATGCCCTAATCAAAAACTGAACTCTCAAACTAGCTATGTGCCCCAAACAGTATTCAAACCAGTAACCCTTAGCTTTGTGGGATAATAGCCAACCAGCTGAGCCATGCCTATCAGGGCTGCTCTTCTTAGAAGTTGTATTAGTCCATTTTGGCTGCTATAACGAAATACCATAGACCAGGTGACTTAACTTTTTTTTTTTTTTTTGCAGTTCTGGGGGCTAAAAATTCCAGATCAAGGTGATGTCTGGGTTGGTTTCTGATGAGGACATTCTTTTTGAATTGTAGCACATAGCATTTACTCTGTGCACATACAGAGAGAGAGATCTGATTTCTTTTCTTCTTTTAGGAAATCGGTCATATTGGATTAGGGCCCTACACTATTGACTCTATTTATTCTTAAGTACCTCCTTTAAGGCCCCATCTCCAAATATAGTCACATTAGAGGTTAGGTCTTCAATATATGATTTTGAGGGGGACACCATCCCATAACATTCCACCCTCTATTCTCCCAAAGTTCATGTCCTTCTCACATACAAGATATATTCATCACATCCCAACGCCTCCAAAGTCAACCCATTACAGCATAAATTCCAAGTACAAAGTCTCTTCTAAATCAAGTATGGGTGAAACTCCAAGTGTGAATCATCTTGAGGCAAAATTTCTATTCAGCTGTAAACCTCTAAAATCAAGCAAGTTAAAAGCTTTAAATATACAATAATTGACTGGGCATAAGATAGGTATCTTCATTCCAGAAGAAAGAAAAAAGAAAGAAGAAATGGATGATAGGATTTTAGCTAATTTGAAACCTAGTAAGAAAATTTCTGTAAAATCTTAAATCTTGAAAATCTTCTTTGGCTAAATGCTTTGTCTTCAGAGCCCACAAGGCAGCATCATTACCCCACAGCGCTAGTCGGCATTAATGTCCATTGACACTGGATAGAGTCTTGTTCTCTTGGCTATGCATGGGGTCCACTTTTCTGTGGCTCTTTGAGACATCTCTGCCCCTGCAGCACTGGACAGAGGCAGACTAGCCCACAGAAGGTTAGTAAGTGGTCCTACCCTCTGAAACAAAAAGAAACATCCTTGTCTTCAGGGCTTGTGGTGGGAAAGGCAGCCCTGACAATCTCTGAATCACCTTGGTGGTCAATCTTCCTTTTTTTCTGGAAGGATAAAGCATGTTTGCTGCCAAATATGTTTAAAATCCAATTCTGTAAAATCCCAGAAGTTATGAAGCCTTTCTTTATTTCACTCTATCTGTGTCCTTTGATTCAAAATGGTAGTGTGCCTACTAGTTATCCCATCTCTATTCCTGGCTTCAGCTAAAATGAATGGTTAAACTTTATGGAGGGGGTTTTTAGCTACATTCTTGGTTTTCTCTCAAGAACATGCTTTCTCATGTTTTGCAATATGAACAGGCTGAGAATTTAAAAAATCTTTAACTTCTGCTTGCTTTTCATTCAACAGTTCCCTCAATATATCGCTCTCCTCTTGCGATTTACTATACATAATAAGAAAAGACCAGCACACAGCCTTCAATACTTTGCTTAGAAATCTTCTTTGCTAAATAATAAAGGTTGACACAAGTCCTCATAAGTTCTCACAAAGAACTCACAAGTTCTACCTTGTACAGAACACTAGAGCACAATTCATCCTAGTTCTTTGCCATTTTATAAAAATAATGTCCT
The DNA here is from genome assembly GCF_019186645.2 of Phyllostomus hastatus. Lineage (NCBI taxonomy): Eukaryota > Metazoa > Chordata > Mammalia > Chiroptera > Phyllostomidae > Phyllostomus > Phyllostomus hastatus. The sequence goes on along the minus strand of NW_025334038.1, from coordinate 6,200,422 downwards.
TTCCTATATTTTTGAATAAAGTGTTTCTCATATCCATCTGAGATCTCACCAGAGCATCTCTAATGTTTCTATTTCCACCAGCATTGAGTTCATGATGACACATGTTTTTCTAACATGATAGACACTTTCTACTCAGCTCTTTTTTTTTTTGAACCAAAATTACTCGTAATGTCCATATTTCTACCAACAATCCCTTCAAAGCAATATAGGAATCTTACAGCAAGCATGTCAAACCTTTTATAGATTCTACTCATTACCCAGTTCCAAAGCCAATTTCCATATTTTTGGTGTTTCTTATAGAGGCACCACACTTCCCAGTAACACAATTCATTATTAGGCTTCTAGACTGACACAAAATTAAAACAGACAGGTGACTTAGATCACAAGAATTTAATGTTTTACAATTCTGCAAGCTAAAAGTTCAAGATCAACTCAATATCAGACTCAGTTTTTGGTGAGACCTCTCATTTTGGCATGTAGATGGCTGCCATCTTGTTGTGCCTTCACATGATCTTTCCTCTATATGCAAAGAGAGAGAAAGAAGATGAGAGACTTCTAGTGTCTCCTTATCTTTTCATAAAGAAATTAACTGTTGTATTAGGATCCAACATTTATGACCCCATTTAACTTTATCTTTTTTAAGTGTCTTTTTTTGTACATTGTCATATTGGAGGTTAAGACTTTGCCATATGAATTTTGAGGGAAGCACAATTAAGTCTATGACAGGGGTTATTACTTACAAATTTTAGAGTCAAATATCCAAGGATCTCAAATATATTTGTGGGATATTGTTTAGAAGCATACATAATCCATTAGTTAATTTTTGGAAAAGCAGATATTTTATGATACTGAACCTTCCAAAATAATAATGGTGTATATATTTCATTATTATTTTTGCTTTTTAAATGGTATTTTATAATTTCCTTTTTATAAGACATGACTGTATTTATCTAGTTTATGTCTAGCTATCTTAAATGTTGTGTTGCTACTGTGAATTAAGTAATTTTTTCTACTTTCTTTTTAATGGCTCATTTCTGTTGTAGGAGATAAATACTGATTTTCTTATGTTTATTTTTATTTCAAGAATCACAATTTACTATTTTATTGGGACTTCTGGTCATGATGGACATGTAGGTAGACATGTTTTGCCTCCTCACACAACCATAAGAAGAATTACAACTGACTTCAAAACAAAAATCAACCAAAACTGCCAGATATTTGAACTGTATGGAAGTCTGACAACCAAGGATTTAAAGAAGCCATATTCATCCGGTTGGATAGGAGGGAAGGAGCTGCAGTATTGGGGTAGAGAAGACATGGTGTGGAGTGGAGAGGTGGTGACAGTGAAATGGGTGGTCCAACATTCATGTGTCATGGATAAATCAGAAGGGTATCATGGAAGTGAGTCTCCCCATCTCTGAACAGTTCAGGGTTCCAGCACCAAGAAGGTAAAGCCTCATAACTTATGGCTGTAAAAACTGGTGGGGATTGAAGCCATGGGAAAAACTGCCAGTTTCTCAGGAGAATCCATTTCAAGGGCCCACATGTATTTAGAACATATGTAAACCCACTCACTCTGGAAATCACCACCAGGGCAACAGCTAGGAGGGCACCAGTCACAAATGGGACATAGGTGAAGTGACTGTGTATGGAGTGAGTGCCAGACAAACCTCCAGAACCCAGGAAGCAGCATTGTGCCTTCTCCAACCCCTCCCACCAAACAGCCATAAAGTGGTAAAGTAGGTTGCTTTGACCTGGAAAATACCTAAGGCTCCACCGCATATAAGTTAACAGTTGTGCTAAGTCAGGGAGTCAAAGCAGCTCTACTTAATATACAGAAACAAACACAGGGAAGCTGCCAAATTGAGAAGACAAAGAAATATGGCTTAAATGAAAGAACAGAACAACCCCTCCCCCCCCACAAAAAAAAACCCTAAATGAAACAGAGATAGCCAGCCTATTAAATGCAGAGTTCAAAACACTGGTGATCATGATGCTCAGAGAACTCACTGAGTACAACAAAACCATAGGGGAAGAAATAAAGGCCACACTAAGTGAAGTAAAGAAAAATCCACAGGGAGCCAAGAGAGAAGGGAAGGAAGCTGGGATTCAAATCAATGATTTGAATGAATATTCAACCAGAACTGAAAGAATAAATGAGAATTCAAAAAAACAAGGAAAGTATAAGAAGACTCTGGGGCAGTTCCAAATGTGCCAACGCCTGTATCATAAGCATGCCAGAAGGAGAAGAGAAAGAGCAAGAAATTAAAAATTTATTTGAAAAAATAATGAAATAAATTTTCCCTAATTTGGTGAAGGAAATAGACATACAAGTCCAGAAACCACAGAGAATCCCAAACAAGTTGGACCCAAAGAGGACACCAAGATACATAATTAAAATGTCAAAGGGTAAACATAAAGAGAGAATCTTAAAAGCAGCAATAGAAAAGCAGAGTTACCTACAAAGAAGTTCCCAGAAGACTATAAGCTGATTACTCAATAGAAACTTCTCAGGCAAGAAGAGAGAGACTGGTAAGATGTATTCAAAGTGATGAAAAGCAAGGACCTACAACCAAGATGACTCTATCTAGCAAAGCTATCATTTAGAAAGGAAGCACAGATAAAGTACTTCTCAGACCATGTAAAGCTAAAGGAATTCATCATCACTAAGGCATCATCACATGAAATGTTAAAGAGACTTATTTAAGAAAAAGAAGATCAAAACTGTGAACATTAACATGACAACAAACTCACAACTATCATCAACTGAATCTAAAACACAAAAACAAAAACAAACTAAGCAAACAACCAAAACAGGAACACATGATTAGATATGGAGATAATTTCGAGGGTTATCAGATGAGAAGAGGAAAGAGGATGAGGAGGGAAAAGGTACAGGGAATAAGAAACATAAATGGTAGGTACAAAAGAGACAGGGAGGTTAAGAATAGTATAGGAAATGGAAAAATCAAAGAACTTATATGTGTAACTCATTGACATGGACTAAAGAGTAGATTGTTGGAGGGAAGGGGGTACCAGGTGGAGAGGGACAAAAGGGGAAAATTGGGACAATCGTAATAGCATAATCAATAAAATATACTTTAAAAAACACATACTTTGGAACTAACAGAAAAAAAATCTTATTGGTTCTAATTATTTGTTTTTATATATTATGTGCCATCCTATCAGTACAGAAAGTCACAAATTAAACAAACAGCAATGAATAAGTCAATAAAATTAGTTATTTTATTTTAATATTAACATCCTAAAATAGTTGAATATAAAAATAAATGTGGCTGAAACTCTCATCTGGTGGTATTTTGGGCTTACTGAATATCAGTTTCAATGTGTTATGCAATTCAAGAAAATTAATTCAATAAGAATGAATATAGAGTTGAACACAAAGACACCCAAGAGTTTTATAATAAATGCAGTATTATGAGCTATTATTAAATAAGTTATAAGATTGTGGCTTATAAAATATCCACATTTTAAGAAAATGAGAGGAACTTCTTTATGCCAAATTAAACAATGATAGAAATCAAAAGGTAAAATATTGGCTCCAGTCCTGGCTGGTGTAGTTCAGTGGACTGAGCATGGGCTGTGAACCAAACAGTCACTGATTCAGTTCTCAGTCAGGACACTTGCCTGGATTATGGGACAGGTCCCCAGTGGGGACCATATGAGAGGCAACCACACATTGATGTTTCTCTCCCTCTTTCTCCCTCCCTTCTCCTCTCTCTAAAACTAAATAAATAAAACCTTTTAAAAATATATGGACTCCATAAAGAAAGAAAGCCTAAAAATGGTGGGACTGAGGTTGGTATATGGAAGGTTAAAATAATACCTTATTTAGTAATATAACAGAAATGAAAGAAAGGCTTTTTAAATCTTTTTGTGTTCTAGAGGCCTTGGAAAAAGGGAAGAAAAGAATGGAGTTTGTGGAAAAGCTGGGTTGAAACTGTCATAGAAAAATTGTCACCAACTGGAAAAATTCCTTCATTCACTACAGACACTATGTTGATTCACACACAGAAGGAAAACAATAAAAGAACAAGAAATTAGCATGTTCTGGATATGAGATCAGCCCTATGGATTAGCAGATTGAGTTGCCCATCAAACAAGGGATTTAGGAAAACTCTATTTTTTCACTTGTCAGAAAGACTTAAACTTAGATTTTTATGGGAACTAAAAGATCTCATTGTATAATTAAATAACATTTGCTTAGGGTCAGATATAATTTACTAATTCTCACACAGATTTATTTTGAAGGAACATAATCTGAACTTTATAAAGGGGAAAGGTTACAGGAGAGAGTCTGAGGCCACAAAAGACCACTTAACAAATTTGAAGTTTGCCCAAAAGTAACCTCCAAAGTTCATGGAGGCTATCAAGAATATGAGAAGGATAATCTCTTTGGAAAAAAAATAGTTAAATAGTTAATCTAAATAGTTAAAACCCAGGTTTCCCCAGACTTCTTCCATCAGCCTATGGTTCAAATTATACCATATTAATAGTAGTAAGCAAATTTGCATTTCCAATGTTTGACAAGCTTTTCCTAAATGCCCAGACACCTGGAGTATTACCAAGAGTAACAGGCTGAAAGGATGCCTCACATGCACTTATTAACCAGGTTTGTCTTAGTCACAAATACTCATTCCATGCCTGAGACATCACTTTCAGGTCAGCCACTACGGCAGTCCATGTGGTTTTCAGCATGAGAATGTCGAGGTTTACAGGAAGATAGTGTATATTTATGCTCCTCCAACCAAAGTCCTTATGATTTCATAGTAGTGCTGGGTTCTGTGCAAGAATGAGGAAAGTGATTATATTCCTAATTCTTTCCAAACATCATTATCTGGACTTTTAACCCTCCTATCTGTACATCAAATATCCATCTTATTTTAAAAATATTTTATGTTAAAAAATCAAAACTTTTATTTTTGTTGATATCATTATTCTTGAGGTTGATAACAATTATTCCCAATGTCTTGCAGGGGCAAGACTATGTATTATTTAGGTGGTTTGGGTAGAAAACCAATAAGAGCATATATTTTAGAAATAAATTCAAGAGAGCCTCAAACTTTCAGTGGAGAACAGTGGTTTTCAGACCTGGGACTATGATGGATTGAATGAAGCACTAAAGTTGTAAAATGTAAGAGGTAGTCTATCATAGAGACAAGAAGGAAGAGGGAGAATGAATTTTCTCTCTGCTTGAGCTGCGACATCCATCTTCTCCTGCACATGGACACAGGTACCCCTGGCCCTGGACAAAAACTTATACCACTGATTCCTCTACTCTTAGATCTTCATATTTTGACTAGATTATATTCTTGTCTCCCCTGGTTCTTAGGCATTAAGATTAGAACTGGAGCTACACCACCAATTTTCTCACAGCTCCATCTTGCATACAGTAAGTCAAGGAATTTTCAACCTTCATAATCATTGAGCCAATCCCGCATAATAAATCTCTTTCTATCTACCCATGTATACCATACTGGTCCTTTTTCCCTGGAGACCCCTTACTAATTCAGCTGGCAATTAGGTGAAGCAACTGAAACACCCAAACATTGTTGGTAGAAATGTAAAATCATATATCACTTTGAAAAACTGGCACTTTTTTCCTAAAATTAAATGTAGAGTTACTATAAAACCCAGTGCATTTACTCTTAGGTATTTACCTAAGAGAAATAAAATAAAATACCATAATACAATAATTTTATAAGAGCTTTATTCATAGTAGCATCAAACTAGAAAAAGTTCAAATGTTCACTAATAGGTGACCGGATAAACAAATCCTGATATATTTATACAAAGAAATTTTATCCTGCAATAAAATGAACTAATGATAAATTAAACAACATGGATGGATCACAGGAACAGAATGCTGAATAAAAGGGGCCTGAGGAAAGACAGTACAGGCTGGGTGATTTCATTTAAGTAAAATTCTAGACTAGGCAAACTTACTTTATGGTGAAAGAAAGCTAATCCATGATTGCCTGAACATGGGGGAGGGTTCAACTTTAAAGGAGCACAAAAGAACTATTAGAGCTTATAGTTTTAAAGACATACATATTTATCAAAGGACACTCCAGCCATTTCCATGTCTTGGCCATTGAATGATGCTGCAGGGAACATGCAGGTATATGTATCTTGGTAAATAAATGTTTTCTTTATTTTTTTTAAATCCTCACCCAAGTACATGCTTTTTATTTATTCTAGAGAGAGAGAGAGAAACATTGATCTGAGAGAGAAACATCAATCAATTGCCTCCTGCACATGCCTTGACTGGGGATTGAACCCAAACTCTAGGTTGTGCCTTGACCATGGGTACAACACTCCAACCAACTAAGCCATATAGCTGAATACATATTTTCAAATGTTTTTGGTAGATACCCAGAAAAGGGGTTGCTAGGTCATATTATAACTCTATTCTTAATTTTTTGAGCACCTTCCACACTGTTTTCCATTGTGGCTATATCAGTTTACATTTCCACCCATGGTGAATGAGGGTTCCTTTTTCTCTATTTCTTCTATACTTGTTATTACTTGTCATGTTGATAATAGCCATTCTAACAGGTATGAGGTAGAATCTAATTGTAATTTTGACTTACATTTGCCTCAGACCTCATGAGGCTGAGCATCTTTTCATGTATCTGTTCATTCTTTTTATACTTTGGGGGAGAAGTATCTGTTAAGGGAGAAGTATACATTTTTTTAAATTGGATTGTTTCTTTCTTTGGTGTTGAATGTCCTTCAGTAGATGAATGGATACAGAAAATATGGTACATATACACAATGGGATACTACTCAGACACAAAAAGATGTAATACTACCATTTCTGACAACACAGATGGATCTTGAGGATATTATATTAAGCAAAATAAATCAGACAAAAAAGTAAAAAACCATATGATTTTACTGATATTCAAATATAAAACTGAAGTAACTAATGAACAAATGGAAAAACAAAGAAAAACTCATAGAGCCACAGACAACACTATGGTGGTTACCAGACAGAAGAGGGATCTGTACAGGGTAAAGGGAGTCAAATATATGGTGACAAAAATATTGGCTTTTGGCAGTGGGCCCACAATGCACTATATGGATCATGTATCATAGAAATGTACATTTGATACCTATATAATTTTATTAACCAGTGTTATTCTAATTAATTCAATTAAAAAGAAAAATATATATTAATCTAAATTTGCAGAACTCTATGATCACATTTATCAATGTATTATCTAATGCCCTATCAAATCCTTGTATGTATCTTGATTATAAAATAGCAATTTTGTTTTTTTCTATAAACTCCTTAAGTACTATCTCATTCTTCCTGTACTCCACAGCGTGGTATTGTCAGTAAGTTTAATAGAGATGGTAGAATTGTACATTCTTGACTTCTTTCCAATAAAAAGGGCTTCTAAATATAATTATATATTTATATTTATTAAATATACATGTTTACATTTACTAACTATAGATATATATGTGTGCATACACATATATCTAATTTTATACACATAAAGGTGTTTATAATTTTATATTATATATTAATGCTTAAAATGCTAGTACATTTACATATATGTATATTACATATATATGATTAAATATGTCTATAAATATTTATATATGCATAGACCCATTTAATTAAATTAAGATATTATTGATTTATAGTTTTCTTTTTAAATATTTTATTGTTTATGCTATTACACTTGTCCCAATTTTCCTCCATTTGCCCCCCACCCAGCCTGCCACCCACTTCCATAGTCAATTCCCACAAGGTTGCCCATATGCATGGGTCCTTCATATATGTTCTCTGACTTTTCCTTCTTTTGGTAAGTCCCCACCTCACTCCTCCCCTCTTACAGCTCTCAGTCTGTTCTATGATTCTATATCTCTGGTTCTATTTTGCTCATTAGTTTATCTTGTTGATTAGATTTCACTTATAAATAAGATTGGTATATATCTTTCATCCACTGGTTTATTTCACTTAGCATAATAGTCTCCAGTTCTATACATGCTATTTATAGAGAGAAACTAACTGTTTCTCTCTTGCTGCCTTTAAGATTCTATCTTTGTCTTTACCATTTTAATTGTGATGTGTACTGGTTGAACCTCTTTGGGTTCCTTTTGATTGAGGCTCTCTGTATTTCTGAACTTGCATGACTTTTTCCTTCACCAAGTTAGGGAGGCCTTCTGCCACTATTTCTTCAAATAAGTTTTCTATCACTTGCTGCCTTTCTTCTCCTTCTGGTATCCATGAGATGTGAATATTGTTATATTTCATGTTGTCCCAAACCATTCTCTCTTTCTTAAGTCTTGTATCATTTTGCTGCTATCACTGGATGTTTTTTCCTACCTTGTCTTCCAAATTGCTGATTTGATATTTTGCTTTGTTTAGCCTGCTTTTAATTCTCTCTATTGAGTAATTCACTTCAGATATTACATTATTTATTTCCAAATGGTCTTATTCATAATTTCTATGTCCTTTTTCATTCTGATATAGTTCTTACTAAGTTCATTGAGAATCGTTTAAACACTACTTTGAACTCTGTGCTGGATAATTTGCTTGCTTCAATTTCATGTAGGTTTTTTTCAGGGGATTCTTCCTTTTTTACTCCTGTAAAGGCTGTTCGTTGTCTCCCCATTTTAGCTGTCTCTTTTTGTTTGTGTCTACATATTAGATATATCTGCTTTGATTACCTATCTTATTGTATGTCCTTATATAGTAGGAGTCTTGTGGGACATAGTGGTGCCATCTCCTGATTCTCCTGATCTGAATGCTCTAAGCGTATGTTTTGTGTGGGTAATGGTGACTTCCCTATTATATTTGGATTCTGAGTGATGTTGGACCTTTTGTTGCAAGGATCCCCCTTGCATTTGGCTTACTTAGAGGCTCAACCCCACCACATCTTGTATACTATTGTACAGGTGCTGACAGAACAAAGCCAAACAACACTAAAAAATAATAAGCAAAAAACCCCCAACAACAACAACATTAGTTACAAAACAGAAAAGAGAAATGAAATAATATATAAAGAGAAAAAAAAACAAAAAAGAATAAGAGGAGAACAAAGAAAGAAGAAGGAAAAAAAGATTATGGAAGGAGAAAAGGAACCAGATTAATACGAGTAATGAATTGAAAGAAGAAAACAAGAAAAAGTGACAAAGAAAATTAATAATAAAAATAAGAAAATGAAAGATGATGAGAATAATGGGATGATCAAAGAGAAAAATAAGAAAAAAGAAAGAAAAAGTATAGTAACAAAAATAGAAGAAAAGTAAAAAATAAAAATAATTAAAAAGCCTAGAAAAATAATTTAAAAATCTAAGAAAAAGAAAAAATAGCAAAAGTAATGAAAATGAACAAAGTGGAATTTCTCTTAGCACACTTTAATGCTTACCTACTAGGTTCTCTTTTTGTATATGGTTCTTATGTTGTCTGAGGATAGTGTAAGCCAATGTCAGGTGCCATCCACATCTAGCCCTTGACAGCCTACCCAAAGCTACAAGTGATCTGCAGTTTGTGACTGATTTCTCTGGGCTTGGCTGACCCAGAAAGGGCCCACCTTCTCTGCAAAGCTAGGTTTTATCAGCACTGGGCCTAGGGATGTGTCAGAAAACAATGGGAGGACTTCCAGCCTAGATGGAGGCATAGGTAGACACATTGTGCCTCCCCTTACAGCCAAAAGAAGGACAACAACAAATGCAAAAACAGAAAACAACCAGAACTGACAGAAAATTGAACTGTATGGAAATGGGGCAACCAAGGAGTTAAAGGAGAAACATTCATCTAGACCAGTAGGAGGGGTGGAGACAGGCAGCCAGCTGGAGAGGACTCAAGGCAAAGCAGTGGCTGAAAAACCTGAGCAGGCAAGGCTGCGGCTGGCTGGCAGGCAGCAGAGAGTGGACTCTGTGGTCCCATATTCACATGTAGATAAACGGGGAGGAACACCTGGGGACCGAGACAGACCACACAACCCAGAGTGTGGAAATAAAGCCTCGAAACCACTGATTGAAATCACCTGTGGGGGTTGAGGTGGCAGTGGGAGAAACTCCCAGCCTCACACAAGAGTTCATTGGAGAGACCAATAGGGACCTAGAATGTACACAAGCCACCCACCGTGAGAGAGGGCCCAATTTGATTGTGGGTAGCAGGAGAAGTGATTGAAAGATGGCAGAGAGTGGAGCAAATGGCACTGTTCCCTCTTAGACCCCTCCCCCAGGTACAGTGTCACAACGCAGGGTTGCTCTGTCCTGATGAACACCTAAGGCTCCACCCCTTACTACATAACAGGCACACTGAGACAAAAAAAAATGGACCAAATGAAAGAACAGATCAAAGATCCAGAAAAAATACCACTAATTGATAAAGAGAGCCAACCTATCAGATGCAGAGTTCAAAACACTGGTAATCAGGATGCTCACAGAATTGGTTGAATATGGTTGAAAATTAGATGAAAAAATGAAGGCTATGCTAAGTAAAATAAAGGGAAATGTACAGGGAACCAACAGTGACAGGAAGTAGTCCAGGAATCAAATCAATGGTGTGGACCAGAAGGAAGAAAGAAACATTCAACCAGAACAGAATGAAGAAACAAGAATTCAAAAAAAATGAGGAGAGGCTTAGAAAGCTCCATGACAACTTTAACCATTCCAACATCCAAATCATAGGGGTGCCAAAAGGAGAAGAGGAAGAGCAACAAATTGAAAACTTATTTGAACAAGTAATGAAGGAGAACTTCCCCAATCTGGAAAAGGAAATAGACTTCCAAGAAGTCCAGGAAGCTCAGAGAATCCCAAAGAAGTTGGACCCAAGGGGGAACACGCCAAAGCACATCATAATTACATTAGCCAAGATGAAAGATATGGAGACCATCTTAAAAGCAGCAAGAGAAAAGGAGAGAATTACCTACAAAGGAGTTCCCATAAGACTCCCAGCTGATTTCTCAAAAGAAATCTTGCAGGCAAGAAGGGGCTGGTAAGAAGTATTCAAAGTCAGGAAAGGCAAGGACCTATATCCTAGATTACTCTATCCAGCAAAGCTATCGTTTAGAATGGCAGGAAAGATAAAGTGCTTCCCAGATAAGGTCAAGTTAAAAGAGTTTATCATCGCCAAGCCCTTATTATATGAAATGTTAAATGGACTTATCTAAGACAAACAAGAAAATGAAAAATATGGACAGTAAAATGACAAGACACTCACAGTTATTAACAACCAAACCTAAAACAAAACCAAAAACAAACTAAACAAACAACTAGAACAGGAACAGAATCACAGAAATGGAGATCACATGGAGAGTTATCAGCAGGGGAGTGGATGGGGAGAGAGGGGGAAAAGGTACAGAGAATAAGTAGCATAAATGAAGATACACAGGGCGGAGAAAAAAGAGAGAGAGAAGAAAGAAAAGAAAGAAAAAAGAATACACCCCCAGTCACTGCAGTATCTGTCTCTGCCTGTCCTTATCTGTTGGCCTGCTGTCAGTCTTAGTCACAGACATGACTGTTTCTGAGAGAGTTTCTGTCAGGATCATGGAGATTAGATTCCTGGATCACCTGTGGCAGGTGCCTTTTAGACTTTCGGGAAGATGGCGGCTGTATTCTTCCATCCCCAAGTCACTAGTGTGAGTCTCTTCAGGATCGTCTCCCTGTACTTTACAAGGCAAGGCCCCAAGAGGCTAATGGGTGGGGCCTCCAGTGTCCTGATTTTGGGTAAGCCAAAAACCAGGATGGTGTTCCTATGTCTCACACAGGAGAAGAAAGCACCAGTCTTTTTCCTGGGAAAGGGTGTGGGATAGCTGCACTCTACAGCCAGTCTTTGACACCCCCTGATTCTGCATATGTTGTCTCCTCAGTAAGGGTTAAGCTTATATCTGATTCATATTTTTCATTAGCTTATATCATTATGATAACTTTGCTCTTATGAGATAAACATATAAATTGCTTTTTGAAAGTGCTAATATAGTGCATAACATTAATTAATAATTGGCAAAACAACCTTACGTTTCTGTTCATATATATTAAGTTTTCATGTATCATTAAACACTATTGCTAACATTTTTCATCTATGTTTAGGAGTAAGATCAGTCTGTAATTAACCATTTCCATATTGTCCTTACTATGTTTCAACCTTGAGGTTTTGTGAGCCTCATAATGTGATTTGGGGAGTAGTTTTTTTCTTTCTTACTATATAAGAAGGCTTTAGGTCTAAATGAAATTATGAGTTTCGTAAATGTTCAGTAGAACTTATTAATGAAGCCATTTACACCTGGTAAATGGCTTACACAAAGTAAACCTGGTGTTTACCTTGTTGAAAGAGTTTTGTCTATCAGCTGGCTTTTTTTAATGATATTACACAATTCAAAATTTTTATTTCCTCTTACATTAGTTCTCAACACTTATTTTTTCTAACTAAGCACATTGTCTAAATATTCAAGTACATAAGTATAATTTTGTATATAATATTGTCTTATCAGAAACCTCATAATCATGTGCCATTGTCATTTTTGATTCTGGCTGTATCTTCTTTCTTCTTGAATGTTATTACGAAGGTTGACCAATTTTTTATTGAAAGAACAAGATTTGAGCACATCTATTGTATGGATTTTTAACCAATTATAATATTAGTTCCAAATTACTGTGAATACAGTATATGACATAGAAATTATGAGCAATCACATCGGTGGCATAGATGTAAATGTTCAGGGGGAAATGTTAAACTAAACTGATTAAGAGGTAGAATGGTAACTTATTTTGAACAATTTGAATTTATTCCAGAGACAAAGGGTTGTTTCAATATTAAAAACTATATTAATATAGTATATTACCTGATTCAAAAAGAAATATCCCTATTCATCAAAATAATTGCATAAATGACATTTAATAAAGATATATTGATATCATAAAATTAATGTGCAGTTAGAAAGAGAAATTAAAACGGTCTTACTTTTTTAAGGGTATGTATTTAATATCAAATAAGTATTGAATTATTAAAGCATTTTCATTAAATACAAAATGAAAATCCCTGCTACCTTTCACAGTGTATAAGAGTGCATACACATTGTCCTAATGTTTGGAATGATATAAAGATTATCATAATCTCACATAATATTATTTCACAGACAAATTGAAAAAAGAAGACTATAGACAGAATTTTTGAATTACTAAAACTTGTCCTGTTTTCTGGACATAAAATGAAAAGGCAATGCATTTCTATACATATGCAATATCAATCATAATATTATTTAGTAACTAATCACATTTATACCACATAAACATAATCTCCAAATCACTCATCATTCTTGGTACAAAAATTATACTAGTTTTATAAGAAAATGTGTAGATTTCTCTATAAGACAAAAAGATGTCTACATTACAGATATGTCATTGCAAGTAGATTTATATGTATCATAACATGTTCTATAAGACAAGAATTGCCAAAGAATACTAGCATTATTCTAACTGTTACTTCTAAACTTCTAATTTAATAATACATATGATTTTTATTAGTAAATAAAGCTTCAAGTAGCAGTAAACTTTTGTCCTAAAAATGCATGAGGCCTTTGGCTGAGTCAATTTGGAAAACTGCCTCAGGTCTATTTGGAAAAGTCCAACCATTGTTAATATAACAAAAATGGTTTGTGCCACATCAATGTAACCTGGCAGCCAAGGACAGTGAATGCCACTGTACTAGTCAATGGGGGCAGTAGATGCCACTGTGTTAGCATGTTTACTGTGTGGCCGTGGCATTCAAAATGACTGAGCAAGCAGAGCAACAAGTCTGCATCAAATTTTGTGTTAAGTTTGAACATTCCTCTGCAGAAAATATTCAGATGATTCAGAGGGCTGCAGCTATGGGAAACTGGTGACTGGCAGTTTCGTTATGAAACAGCCCACTCATGCATCATGTCTTGTGCAGATTTTTGGCAAAAGATTAAATCACCCAGGTGACTCAGCCTCCCTACAGCCCAGATTTGGTGCCCTGTGACTTTTGGCTTTTCCCAAAACTAAACTCCCCTTTGAAAGGAAAGAGATTTCAGGCCATCAATGAAATTCAGTAATATTCAAGAGGGTAGCTGATGGTATTTGGGAGAATTGTGTGAAGTCCCAAGGTGCCTACTTTGAAAGGGACTGAGATGTCATTACCCTATGTACAATGCTTCTTGTATCTTGTATCTTCTTTAAGAAATGTCTCTGTTTTTCTTAGTTCATGGCTGGATACTTTCTGAACTGTCCTCATATTTGATAGAGTTTATATCAGTGAAGACAATTGTGGAACTACTCTTCAACTTTAATGCCATAAAGATAGAAATAACTTTACAAAGAGTATTCACAAATCTCTCCCTTCAAAATAAAATTAATAAATAATTCTGTACCACAAATCAAACCTGGTAATGTTCCTTCTCTTCTCAACATGTGAATGTTTATAAGGACTTCAGAAGTGATTATCTTCTTCCATATTGGCAGATTACTCCAGAAGTATTAACAATAATGATTTCAGGACTTTGTATTGAAAAATATAGCTCATTCACATTGTTAAAAATATGTCAGGTAAGGCAACCTATGGATAAACAATGATCTCTTTAAAAGTTTTTTAAGAGTGAGCTTTGTTTTTCTTAAGGAAAAAGAAAGAAAAAAAGAAAAAGGAAAGGAAGGGAAAGGAAAGGAAAGGAAAGGAAAGGAAAGGAAAGGAAAGGAAAGGAAAGGAAAGGAAAGGAAAGGAAAGGAAAGGAAAGGAAAGGAAAGGAAAGGAAAGGAAAGGAAAGGAAAGGACATTTGATTGTAGTCCAAGTAAGACTTGGATTTGAATATTAGTTCAAATAAAACTTGTCTTCTTGAAAGCCAACACACTTTTGTGTGGTAGCAAGAAACTTTTATATTCTGCTCTCATTTCCTGATACAGTCTTTTTAAAATGATAAAGCTGCTGACCCTTATGACTATTGGCAAAACTCTCAGGGTTGTTGGAAGAATCTTGAATGTCAATGCATGTCCCTGTAAAAGCAACAGTGGTGTGAGGAACTTGTTTTTCTGCTAAAGTAGAAAAAAGATGCTTTTTCAAACATTTAAAGAACTCCATCTGAGGCAAGAGGATGAAACTTTTATTTTCACTAAAAGCTATTTTCTAAAAAAACAACACCCAAAATATGTTTTAGATTTTTTCAAAATTTTCAAAAAGTTGCCTGCCTCTGTAGTTTTTAAAATGAACATGCAGAAGTGAATTTTTTTTCTCTTGGCATCAGCAAGCACCTAAAGAATAATAGTGTGGATGCTTTTAAAAAGGGGATAATTAGCATGAATATTTTATCCAGTTTTATATTGAAGGAGACTTAGATAACTAGAACATCTGCAGTTGATTGTGAAAATATTCTTTTTTATATTAATTTTTAATCTAAATTCATAATAGAAAGTAATGCTAACTTTTGTTTAAAGGTTAAAAATTAAGATGTAGCCCTGGCCAGATAGCTCAATTGATTGGAGATTTGTCTCAATACGCCAAGGTTGTGGGTTTGATTCCTGGTCTTGGCATGTGCAAGAAGCAACAAATGGTGCATAAATAAGTGGAACATTGATGCCTCTCTCGCTCTCTTTCTCTTGTTCTCTCTAAAATCAATAAATTAAAATTTAAAAAATATAGAGATGTAATTTTTCTGTTCTAAGTTTAAAGACCTTATAAGCCTATTTTAATAACCCCTTTGAGTATCCTTGCTTAAAGATACAAATTTTATTGTATTTTTCAAGCTAGATAGCAGGCATTATTTATATTTTTTTGTTAAAATGTGCATATATGCTATATGAATGATTTTGTATATTTTCCACATTTAACAATGAAAATAGCTATTCTATTTTGTTTTTTTTTATGATTTTTGGCATTATATGATAAAGTGTTTACACTGGGATAAAGTCTTTAGGTATTTCTTGTTGTGCTTCTTGGCAAAGTCCATGTCCCTCAGGAACTTAGGGTTTATCCTGCTAACAGATTCATATCTTTCTGGTTGGGGTTTATTGATGCTGTTTCTGTGCCGATTTCAGGATTGGTTCTGTGTGGTGTGGACTTGGCCATATCTGCATCAAAGCCTACAGCTTCCAAAGTGCCTGAGACCAGAGCTAAAGCTAAACCATAATAATGTTACTTTTTTAAAGTCAGTCATTTGAAGGATCCTAGCTACTTGATTTGTTATTCAAGTATCTGAAAACACTCTCCTTTTATCACTGAACAATATTAATGAGTTCAATCATGGATTAGTGTTGCTTATAGAAGGGACAAGAGATAATGTCAGTCTTAGAAGTGTGTTTATTGGAGTGAGTCTTGTGGGACCATGGCTAGTTGAATGGATTTTAGAGACACGTTTATTGAAATGAAATGTTATTGATGTGCTAAACAGGTTTAAACCACTTCTGGTCTTACTACTTACTATAGTCCTTCAACTGAAGGCCATTTTTCTAAGACTAGATAATGTTTTTAGTATCATGTGTAATGATTTCCTGATTTTCCTACCTATAAGTTTGCCTGCCTCTACAATGTGTTTTTTTCATTCATATAAATTATATCTTGTTGCTCCATTCTTGAAATCATTCAGTGTTGTCCATAGCTCTGTACATTAAATCTAAAATACAGTCATCAATAATATCTAAAATAAAATCTACAAACCACCTGTGATGAGTGCACCCTAACTTTTCCAATAACTCTCTTGCTTACTTATGAGTCTCTGTCACCTGATATTTTTTCCACTCCCAGGCTAATTTCCTTCTCAGATTGTTTACTTTCAGTCAGGCAGGGATAGGGATTCCTTCTTACTTTTCTGTAATCTAATGGAATGAAAGATTCAGGAGAGAGTTCATCTTGTGTACAGTTTTCTTTAGAGTACATGAGTTCCTCACTCCTGAGATGCTGTGAATGCCACACGTTAGGGTTGACCACACAGAGTTGAAGAAATCTGCTCCAGGCTTTAGATCAGTTTTCAAAGCAACATATAGCCTTAGAAATTTCACTGCATTCACAGAGACTGAAACAATTAAAAAAAATCATCTGAATTGCAATTAACATAGTTTTATATCTGTGACAAATAATCTGAAAATCATTAAAAACTCTAAATTGCTCAAATACAATAAGAAATTATTTTTTAAAGTTTTTTTCCTTCATTTTATAGTACTGAATAAAGGTATTATCTATGGTCCCTGAGCCATGCAAACTTTCTGGACTTGGGCTGGCAAAGGCTCTCCTGGGGCTGTCTCCTCTCTGTCTCAATGAAGGGGAAATAAAAGAGGTTTCTAAAGGTCACAGGCTGGAGTGGTCCAAATCAGTTCTCCTCTCATTCCTTTGGGTAGAACTTAGTTACATCACCATGGCTATCTGTAAGGGATGCTAAGGTAATAGAGCTGTTCATAGAAAGAAGAAAAAATATAACTTTTTCTGGAAAACACCAGTTTTAACATTTTTTGCCCATTCCACCACTTGCCTATGATAGGAAAGAATGAAAATTTTCTATTAAAAATGTGGGGATATTAGTGAAAATTCTCAAGATTTGGCATTTTAGAGATTTCAGTTTGGCTGTTGAGATGATGAAACAGTAGCAAGAATCTTGCCATGTTGTAATTTACTATTCTTGAATATTTTATTTTGTTCTTTTATTATGACTATTCTGCTTTATAATATTTATACTATTAAACTTTGCACTTTCCTCACTTATATTCTAATGGTAACCTTTTAGTTGAAGTTCCATTATTTATCTTCTTCAATAGGTTTAGGAGGAACAGGATTTTCTAAAGTGGTTTTACCTTCTTTCAGGTACTAGGCTGTAAACTTTACATGCTAACCATTTACTTTCACAATTGTTTGAGGTATACTGTTACTCTAATCCTCATTTTCACAGTAGGAAATGGGTTATCTAAGAGATTTAATAACTTCACCAAAGTCAAATAAGCAAGTTAAAGGCAGAGTCAGGGTTTGAGTCAAGGCCATTTGGTTTTATAATCTACAAATATAACCTACTATACTAGGCCATTTCCTGGCCAAGAAGGAAACAAAGTCCGGTAAACAGAAAAAAAAATTCCACATAGTTTTAAAAGTATAGAAACATAGTAATAATTATGATTTAATAAAATATTTTATAAGGGTAAGATTATTATTAAAAAACTGATAAGAAAAAAATAAAATGAGGCTACAAATTGAGAAATATCACTAGGAACAATAACGATAAGAACAACAGTGAAAACCAAACAGAATTAAAGACTAAGATGGACTTAAAAGAACTGATGTGCTTGAAAAAATCAAATTACTGACAGAAAATATTTTGATTATTCCAGTGAACATAGGTGACAAACATAACCCAAAGGGAGGTCAAAATTAAGCAAACAATAAGATGAGTTATTTTCTAGTGTAGAGAAATATACAAATAAAACAAAAACATATTTAAAATATAATGAAATTAAAAATTTCCCTGAAAAATAAATAGAATCTGTATATAACAGTTCTACAATTTACATAGATTCTTTTTATTTTACTTTTTAATGGGTGAATTCAAGTATATTTAAATTTAATACTTTATTTAGAAATGTGCATAGAAAAATGATGTCAGAAATTTATAGCTGTTTCTAGTTAGTTATGAGATATAGGATTATGTATTTCTCTCTTATTTTTTGCTCAAAATATTTTAAATATTTTGCATATGTATAATAAGCATGCACTATTTTTACAGCAAAAGAGTGATGTTTTTAACAAAAGAAGAAAATTCCAAGTGATTATTTGTATATATTCATGTGTAGAATAGGTGTATAAAACTCTGGACCTGAACATTGAGATTGTGCCTACAGATTTCAGACATGTTTCCAGAGGCTGTCCCTACCTCATCATTCACTCAGTAATAAAAACCAAGGGTCTGAAAGGCCACACTCGAGGTTTGTTCAAACCCTTCTTGATTCTTTACTCCTCACCAAGTTCTCAGTGACCATTCTTTTTAATTCCCCAAACAGCTTATACCTAAATGTTGACAAACTAGAGAAGTGGAAGGGGAAGAAAAATGGTTTACTCTATATCAGCAGTGTCAAACTCATTTTCACTGGGGGCCACATCAGCCTTGCTGTTGCCTTCAAAGGACCGAATGTAATTTTAGGACTGTATAAGTGTAACAACTCCTTAACATTTAAGCGAGAGCTGGGCGCTGCTGCCAGGTAGAAATAAGGTGTCAGGCAGGATAAAACAAGGTGGAGGGCCAGATTCAGCCCACAGGCCTTGTGTTTGCCACCTGTGCTCTATCTTGTACTCATGAAAAGGCAAAGAGAGCTTTTCCAATTACATTTTGGAGAGCTTGTGTGCCCCAAGCACTGTACCAGGTGCATGGGATACAAAATGAATTTCATTTTTATCTTTAATACAATATATAAAATGTTCTAGGAGACAAATATACATTATAATACAATAACTATTTTATTATTTATTCACTTAACTAATGCCTATTTAATATTTATTATATGACAAACCACATTTACACAGATTACAGAGCAACAGACTGTAAAGAGAGTACTAACAGATTTGGATGAGGGGTTAGGAAAACATCAGATAAATGTGAACATGAGGTAAAAGATCAGTTCTGACCTGTCTCAAAGGTGGTATGGGTATATTCAAGAGTGAGGCAGGAAGAAGAGCTTAAGCAAAGGTTTCAGGCTGAGAGAGGGATTGGTATTGGTTAGTTAGTTCATTAACAGAACAAGTGAAGGAAAACAAATCACCAACCAGTTTCATTTTATTAGTAAGTAATTCTGATACAGAAAATGCAAATGTGGTATTGTCAGATTTTATAAGTCCAGAGCAAATTTCATGATTCCTCCATCACCTGGCAGTGAAAAATATATACGACCAAAGCTTCAAAGTACAAAGCTGAACATAAAATAGGGAGAAATTCACATGAATGAAAGCTCTGATTTTAACATGAAGGAATTTTTAGCAAGCAGTTGCTCTAAGAAGCAAAAATTGTTTTAAAATAGTGGCAAGTGGGACCTTCTCTAAGACCATACATGAAGTTTTTTACATGAGGAAAGAAAGGGTTTAAAAGCTATATAATTTCAAAAGGCACAAACTATTTTCTAATATTCCTGAATTACTGTAGTCAAATGGAAACTTCCTTTTGAAATGCATGGTAATATTAACATATCCATCTCTGTCCCCTATGATGTAGTAGGTAAAAATATTGTGAATATCAAGATCATTAATCATAACCATCATGTTATTGGAAAGCAGGAGCAATTACACAATTCAGCTATGCTAAATAAAAATATTAAAAATAAAAGGAATCCACATCACTAGAAAATGATCAGATATTTGTGTCAACAAAAAGATATTCAGTTATATTTGAAAATATCAGGTGAATCAGATAAAAGTCATAAAATGATCAACTTCTATTATCTGCCAAGGAAGGAAATGGTAGTACAAATAACTAAAAAAACCGAATTAAATAACAGCTCTCAATGTGTATATTCTGAATTCAGCCATCTAGGATCCATTGTGAATATATATAAGAGGGAAATGATCAGCAGGGTTTGTAAAGTTACACAATGCCATTTACTGACCCTTTTATTGAGTAAGTTAATAAGCAAAAATTGTATTAGTATCATGTTAAAAAGTATCTTTTTTATTTGAAATTTGCTGATTAATACAAGGTATTGGCAATGACAAAAATTGTTTCAAATATATGTTACTTATCTAAATCAATTTAGTTATCTGATGATTTACCTCATTACATACTGGATTTGAGGCAACAAACAAAACAAAATAATGTGTAATTAGTAAAAATAAAATAAAAATTATTAAATTGTACTAGTAAACTATAAGTAGAATGAAATTAATAATGATGATGATAGTAACTACTATTTTTAGCCTTCTTGTACTGACCAACATTTTAGTAGTGTTCCTATATATTCTCATTTAAATTTTTACAACAGAAATGTCTGTTGTGTGTGTAATTTTTATTTTGCAGATGAGAAAAGTGAGGCCTAGTTAGGATAAGAACCATGCTCCAAACTGAAGATTTTAAGAAAAGCTAACACTGAAATCAAAGTGAGGATTTTTTTCCTGTTAATTAATAACAAGTGTCAGAAGAATAGAAGTATTTAGCCATTAAAGTAAATATAATTTTGATAGTCCATTTCAAATTTATACTCAATTTCTAACTTGCTAAAAAATCTATCTTCTATTGATCTATTGATTAATTGATAAACTGTCTCAAAATATTAGTTGTAAAGTAAAAATTTCATGAAAAAGGAAAACATGAGAGTAATGCAAAAAAATTTAAATATATTATGGGCATAGGTAAATTTTAGCATAAATGTCATTTTCTAGATTCTGGTAAAAAAATAACTCTCTGAAATTTTGTACCAATACTATGCACATTTTTTTCTAAATATAAAGTAGTAATAACTTTAAGGAGAACATTTAGTTAAAGTGATAAACAAGCTAGTTAATTATTGCTTAAAATGTGTTTTCAATTTAGTGGATGAAAAATTTAAATAAAAGTTTATTATCATAAAATAGGCTCAAATTATAATATTCCAATTAAAATAAGTAACTTGTTCTTTTGAGTATATCATCCACTGTGTTTATACCATAATCTGCAAACATTTTATATATGCATACAGAATTATCAGGTGAAATAATTTCACTTATAATCAAGATCATCTTTACAATTTCCAAAGAACCTTTACACTCAGATGCATACTAAATTCTAAGTTTATGAAGATAATTTTTTCCATCGGTTGTTGGCTTTGCTTCATAAAATAGTGTGGGTAATCTTAACTTATCTATTATGATAAGCCAATAACTTATAAGCCTATGAATGAACAGATGTTCCTATATAGCATGTAAATTGCAAAATCCTATACACACAAATATGTATATATGTATATGTATACACACAAACTTATGTGTATATATACAAATATGCATAGTACATGTATAGATAATATATTTTAATTTAATTTATTTGTTTCCATAGTTACAATGCTTAATGCTTTATATAAAATGTTAATTTTGCTTTAAATTTGTTCCTGCTTTTAATTTGACTTACTCTTTCTGGAACTCTGGCATTTTGAGGTCCACACAAACTGAGGAAAAAGTGTAATTTGTTTTTGGCTCTATGCTTAATTGTTGATATTTATTACTGAGCTGGACTACAAATGTGGTAAACTGAACATAATGTTGAATTTAGAATAGAAGGACAAGATGCTAGATTCTATTACTTACATATATGTCTTTAAGTAAGTGTTATTTAAGCTTTGTGATAGTTTTTCATCTTGTGTATGAAGATATAAAACCTGTATTTTAGGGTTAATATGTAGATTAAGGAACTGTTATATATAAAGCATGGTGCTTGGTACAAAATGATATTTTTATGAAATCTAATATAAGTCATAATTGATTTAGATGATATTTTATTTAAATAATAGTTGGCAATAGCATCAGACTAGGACAAATCCAGAAATGAGACCAACAGGCAGGTTCTGGTGCTGGGGACTGAGCATTACATCAGTCTCTATTTTACTTAGTTTGAAGGGGAAAAGACTGAGTTCAACAAAGTTAGCTTAGAGCAGGAAGAAGTAAGCGTGTTAGAAGTGCAGACAGGTCAAAACTGGTGACAGCATTAGTGACACTAATGAACAGAAAATACTCAGTTTCGCCCAAAATCTTGGAAAGAGAACATTTTGCTCTGAGTTCTGTTTTATGCACTCTTCTTGTCATGAGCTCTTTTTGACACAAAGGTATTCACCATAACCAGAGGATGTCAGAGGACTAAAAAGTCAAGTGTCACAATTGCAGGCAGACAAGTGAATCACTAGCAGATTCCTCTAACTCTACTGAGGAGATAAAATATTCTAGCAATGAATGGGAAGTACAAAAAGAGAGAATTGATATTTTGGGGTCTGCTGAATTACAACAAAAACCTTTTGTAAAACAATCAAGAAAACTAAAGACCTGGCACATTTAAAAATATACAAAAACAATTTGTAAATGTAAAACAAAATTCAGGCCCCTTTGAAATCTATTAAATAAGTAATTGAATTATACTTAAAGATTGTCTGTTTCAAAATCAGATCAGGTTCTGTTTACTATGTAAAGCCATGAATGCTTAAAAAAAAACATTTAATAAGGGTTTAGTAAAAAAAAGATTTCCAAATACTTTCTCACAGTGACTTTTGCACACTGACTTCACTGAAGAATTGATTCTGATGACTCATTTTGCATTAGAATTGCCAATACCACCAAGTCTTAAATCTATAAATTAATAAAATGTTTAGTTGTGGTTGCTCATACCTCTCTGTTCATGTTTTTGCATAGGCAATATATTGAGAAACCTGGCTTAGTATCCTCCATTAACATTGTAATTGCTATGCTTCATTCATAAATTAAACTTTAGCATAGATATATACATAAAGGAAAAACTATAGTATATGTAAGTCTTAATACTATCTGCAGTATCAGGCATCTACTAGGTATCTTGAAACATTTCCCCCCAGATAAAGGGGACTACTGTATTTTTATTCTGGTGATCCCATTGACTAGCCCTTGGAAGAATTGTAAGCTAAATAATAATAATTTTTATGTACCAAATTATTCCTTTCAATCTGGATTTTTAAATTTTGTAAAGATGTATCTTGTTGGGTCATGAAGTATATAGAGACATACATTATTAGACTTTGCTTCAC
This sequence comes from Phyllostomus hastatus, assembly GCF_019186645.2. Lineage (NCBI taxonomy): Eukaryota > Metazoa > Chordata > Mammalia > Chiroptera > Phyllostomidae > Phyllostomus > Phyllostomus hastatus. The sequence continues at coordinate 6,176,724 of NW_025334038.1, read as the reverse complement.
AGAGTAGGATCTTAGATAGACATATTTACTTAATGTCATGCAGAGAATTGGTAGCACAGCCAAGGCCAAAACCTGATCCCTGTATTTGGAATGCTTTATGAGATACCTTGAAATTTAAAATCTCAAACAATCAAAATCACTTTAGTTCACTTCCATTTCTGTAACAAATACTTTGTTTATTTGATATATTCTGGACACTTAGTCAAGAGAAATAAAAGAACATGTTCCCATTTGAATATATATTATAGTTAAAAATTTTGATTACAAGAAGAGTTAACTAATAACCCAGCAATAACTGATGGCATCACTGTACAAGAGTTCAAAAGTACAGCTAGAATATTTTGTTTTAAGTTGATCAAAAAAGGTTCATCAAAGAGATCAAATTAAAATTATGTGTAGAATGATGGGCAGAAACTGGATAGCTAGGCAGAGGCTATATTCCATATAAATGGAATGAGAAAAAATATATAATAATTACACCAGTTTAGAGAAATAAAATAAGCTTTCCCTAGGGATATTACAAAGAGGCCAACATTATAGAATTAGACTAGAGTCAAATTACAAAGAAGATAAAATGTCTGACTAAAAGTTCACACAATATTTTGCTAGCTATTGGAAACCATGTAAGGTTTATGAGCAAAATTGTGACACAAAGACTGTGTTATATTCATGCTTTTTTATGAGTATGATTGCAACAAGGAGAGACAACAGCTCTTATAATGCAAAAACCTGTTTTAATATGTTGTAACATTTGCTTTGTTGTTATTATTTGGGGGTCAAGGGGTAGGGTATAGAATGCTCTGAGACATTCATTTAGAAAAAAAAGGAGTAATTATGCTACTTTGGTACCATTAATATGAAGGACGTGGGTAGAAAAATAACCCCCACTTGAGAGGATTGAAGTAGAAGAGCATCCTCATGGTAGAACCAGTTTACAGATAGGGTAAGAAGCGGAAGAAAATATTTTAAAAAGTTAAAGACATGTCCTGTTGTGGACCATGTAATTCCAGAAGATTCAAGGGGAAAGTTTGGAAGGACAAGAAGAGGAGGAAGATGACTCATATTAGAAGACACAAAATGACATGTTCTGAGGATAGAGAAACATGCTACACCACATAAACTGTTATGTGAGGCCAGCGTGCCTGACACAAAAACCTGTCAAGTATGTTACAAGAGAAAAAAATAGAAAATAATCATTGTTCATCAACATAGAGGCAAATAATCTTAACAGTGTATTAAATCAGAAACACTGAATTGTTCAAAAAAACATTATACAGCATGATGAAGTGTTTAATTGTTTCACATTAAAAATCATCATATTAATAGAGAAAATAATGTGATTATCTCAGCAAATGCAGTAAAAAACATTTGCCAAAATATATTACTTACAAATTTAAAATGGCCCATATCTTGTCTTATCAGGAGGAAATTTTAGAGCTCAAAGGAATTATTTCAGGGGAAGTTCCATGGATGGTATGGGAGTAGAAACCACTAATAACATAATAACCAGCAGAAAACACCTAAATTCTCATTAGTAACTCTAGGTACAAGATTCTTAAGCAATGTCTTCACATTTGTGAAATAAAAAATTAACTATAACTTTATATTCTACCAAACTAACATCCAACTGTGAGGGCTAACTAATAACATATGAAGCCTGTCCAAATATATATTACTTACCCATCCTTCCTCTCTGAAAAAAAATTACTAAAGAAAAAACTTCAAAAAAAGAAACAACTGACTCAAAGGGAAAGATTTCATAAGAAATAGTGAACAATAAAACCAGGATAGTTTATACTTCAACTTAAATATGGATAGTTTAAAAAAAAACTAATACAAGGTAAGAAAAATGTAGAAGAAAAGCATGGGAAGTATTTAAAATCATCCATAACCTGATTGAACAAATTTCAGCAAAGTAGAAATAAAAGGAAGTACCCATATTCTTATAAGTAACAATTGCAAAAAAAGTCAGAACTAACATCATATGAAATGAAAAAGGTAATGCTTTGTTCTTATAATTACAAATAAGTTTGTTTATTTCAATTACTTTTATTTAACACTTTACTAAAAGTAAGTCAGTCCAATAGGGAAGATTGGAATGGGATAAAGAAATAAAAATATGCTTATTCACAGATAACATCATTGGGTAAATATAAAACAAAACTAATAAACAAAGGAATTACTAGCATAAGTAAGAAAATGTAGCAAGTTTGTGGCATACTAAATCAATACTGCACAATTTATTATATTACTGTAAAGCCACAGGAACAATTGGAAAATAAAATTTAAAAACCAAACCATTTATAATAATATGAAAGAAAAAAGTCAAGTGTACATTTCTATGATACATGAATTATATATTGCACTGTGTCACCTTAATACATTCTAACAAAAATTAGTTAATTAATCAGTTAGTTAATTAATTAAAATAATAAAATACCTAGCCATAAATTAAATTAAAAGGATGAAGAAAGGAATTTTAAAAGACTTAAATAAATGGAGAAAGTATAAGGTGTGGAGGATTCAACATTGTTAGAATGGAAATTATCTGCAAACTTTTAAATTTTCTGGTGGTAATTAACAAGCTGAATTATAAATTTCATGTAGAAATGCAAGGAAACTGGAATGTCAAAAAACAATTTTAAAGGGAAGTGACAATTTGGAAGAATAACAACACTATATTTCAAGAATTATTATGAAAATATTTAAAAAACAGACTGTATTGGTGTGAGGTAGGTGAATAGATGCATAGAATACACTAGAGAGTCCAGAAAATTGTGTGTGTATTTGATTTATACCAAATGACTCCTGAAATTCTCTAAGGGAATAAACCTATTTTTTAATAAATGGTGCTGGAACAGCATATCCCAGATTTACTACAAATTAGGAAAATGATCTTGAGATAGGCAATCATTTCTTAGATAAGATATAAAAACAATAGCCTTAAATAAAATAATAAAATGAATTTTATTAAAAGTAAAAATCTCGCGGGCTGCGAACCAGTGTCATAGGTTCGATTCCCACTCAGGGTACATGCAAGGGTTGCAGGCCATGACTTCCAGCAACTGCACATTGATGTTTCTCTCTCTCTCTCTATCCCCCTCCCTTGCCTCTCTAAAATAAATAAATAAAATCTTTAAAAAAGTAAAAATCTCTTCATTGAAAGATTTCATTAAAAGAATGAAAAAAATGAGCTTCGAATGAGAAGACAATGTAAATAGCTGCGAAATATTTTCACTCAGAAAATAAAATGTATTTACAAGTTAAGAAAAATTATGAAGACATTTTTAAAAATACAAAATTCTTAAATATGTATTTCATAAATAAAAGTTTAATATTACAAAATAGATGCTCAACATTGTATATCACCAGATGTAAATTCAAACCATAATGAAGAGTTGAAGTTCTGCATATTAGTGAGAGGAGCTCTGCAGATCCACTCTCCAGTGAAGATGATTTTTTAAAAGTATCTTAAAAATTGCAAAGTTACCTCTCTACTCCCAAATGCACACAGTCTTTTACATTTCCTTTAAATATATATAACTGAAGTGGATGTCAAAAGAGTGGAGGAATATGAATTGTAAATCTGTCTTGGCTATTTGAAAGGAATGGAGAATTAAATGTAGTAGTATGCATATTCTTTAATTGTGTTAATTGTCATTGTATTATCTCTATTGTTTCCCATTAGTCCTTTAACAGTGGTGTCTTACATTCCCACGTATATTTGAAGATCCTCCTCATAAAAATGAAATAGAAAAGTCTTCCTTTAAAAAGTTATTTTCCCTAAAAGTATTTGTGACTGCATTTCTTATTTCCTAATGCTGTGTAAAAAAATTACTCTCAAACTTTCCAGCTAAAAACAACATGCATTTATTATCTCACTTTTTATCTTAATAAGAAGTCCAGTTGTGGCTGAGCTTGGTCCTTTGCTTAAGAGTTTCTCATAAGGTTGTACTCAAGATTTTGGAGTTGAGGACACCTCATGGTCCCACTAAAGAAGGACCTTTTTCAGGTTAATTCAGTGTTTGTTGGCAGTTGTTTTTCTTGGGCTGCTGGACTGAGGACTTCAGTTCCTTACTGGCTGTTGGCTAGTAATCTTCCACAGTTCATCAAAATGTGGTCCTTTCCAAAATGGCAGTTTCCTCAAAATCAGTGAGAGAGAGAAAGTCTGTTAGCAAAATGGAGTCATAGCTTTTGTAACCAAATCTTAAAATTGGGGTATTTCACTGGTTTAGGTTATCCAAGTGAAGAGGAAATTGTATTGCTAAATACAAAAATGGGAAAAGGGGATAGCAAGTCTAGAAAACAAAACATTCCTTAAGGATCCTTTTTGTTCTTGATGAGGCTGGAATTGATGAGAAATAGATACAAGTTTTAGTTAGTACTTAGATTCCAGTTTGTCTTCTGTTTTCATTGTCCTCCCTTCCATCTTTTCTTCCTGACTGCTGGCCATATTAACCTTGCTGAGTTTAGGTACAAATTACTAACCTTTCATAAATGTATTCACCAGATTCCACAGTTGTTTAGTATATCTTCTTCATGATAAATCCCCATTCATAGTACTTATTAAACAATAGAAATAAGAAAGGAAAGAAGAAAAGGAGGGAGGGAGTGAGAGAAAAGAAGGAAAAAGAGGGAGTGGTGGAAGAAAGGGAGGAGGGGGAAAGGGAGGGAGGAAGGGAGAAAAGGAAAGGAAGGAAAAGAGATGAAAGAAAAATTCCAGTTACAAAGTATGAAAATAATTAGTACTAGTAAAAATGTAGTAAAGTTATTAAACATCTGCTATATGTTAGACAATACAGTTAAAGATTTTTTCTGGAATATTCTGGAGAAAAGGAAAGGAAGGAAAAGAGATGAAAGAAAAATTCCAGTTACAAAGTATGAAAATAATTAGTACTATTAAGAATGTAGTAAAGTTATTAAACATCTGCTATATGTTAGACAATACAGTTAAAGATTTTTTCTGGAATATTTAATTTTTTGGAATATCAAAATATTTCCTGTGTAATCATTATAGTGTTCTATAATATTTTACTTGCATTGACACATTTAAATTATAAAAAAACCCTATGAAATGGGTACTACCATCAGGTCTATTTTACAGTTAAGCAAACTGTAGAATAATGGTTATGCAAAGTACCCTGGGTCACATAACTAATACCTGAAAGGTCTCAGATTCAAACAATAACAATCTGGTTCTAGACCTCACACTATTACGCTTGATCTTAGCCAAACAGCTAAGTGAAGGAGAGTTCACTCTTGTTTCTTCATGTCTACCATGAATATCAAAACATTGCAAATGATGTAATTAAGAAACAAAATGAAAGTAATTTTCTAAAGAGTAAATTGAAAGTAAAGACTAAGCCAAGATTCAACACAGGTCTGTCTGATACTCAAACTGGTATTGTTCTTGACCAATACTAAATTAGATTCCTATCTTTCCAGATGTATTGGACATGGCTAAAGCCACATGCAGAATTTTATTTTAATTTAAGATATAGCATTTTATCATTCAAGAATATATGAAAATTAGTAGACTAGATATTTGACAATATTTTGAAAGAGAGCTCTAAATCTGACTCAAATTAGAAAAAATAACATAAATTTTTAAATGGTTAATTAAAATACAGAAGAATCATAGATTTAATAAAGGTAATTAAAATTTATTATTTTGAAACTTCCAGTCAAGATGGTGGTATAGTTTATATCAGGTACTTACATCCTCCCACAAACACATCAAAAATACAAATAAAATACAGAACAACCATCATTCACAACCACCTGAAATCTGGTGGAATGGAAGTCCTACACATAAGAATATGAAGAAGAAGCCACATTGAGACTGGTGAAGGGAGTGGAGTTGCAGAAAGGCCTGGTGTCACACCCACGTGTGGCAGATAAAAATTAGGAGACATATCTTGGCTACAGTGGTTGCTCCAGAGGAGTGAGGGGATCCCAGGACCACACTGTAATAGTGGGGATTATAACTCACCCCACCATCCTTCTGATATTGTTTCTGTAAGTGCTAACTCTAACTAATATGTAGCTTTTAGATAAACAGAATGCTTGTATAAATATCCTAGGAACTAACATCAAAAGATGCAGACTCCAACCTTTAGGCATCCCAGCTCTGGGAGATTTGCTTACCTTCAACCATGGAGGTAGAATTATGTGAAGCCAAGATCACCAAACTAAGATGACACACATTGGACCATCACTTGCCTTATCAGAATGGACTGTGCTCATCTTCACATAGAGAACTTTTTAATTCCCTTCCTTTGATCTCCTTGTCTGGATTCCTCTTATTCTCCTTATAAAAATTTCTGCCTGTACTGAGCTCTGAAGATGGAATTTGAGACAAGAATCCCCTCTCTTCACAATGGCCAGCATGTGCATAAAACACTTTTCTTTATATTAGCATCTGTTTCTTGAGTATTGGCTTTTGAAGTAACAGGCAGCCAGACCTGCATTCATTTATAGTTTTTGCTTGATCTGGTGGGACCATGTGGGTCCTGGCCCCAGGCTGGAGTCCCAGTGGCAGGCTATCCACATGGCAGGAATTGTAGGAATTCCATAGCAGCTGCTAAGAGTTCTTTATCTCAGAGACTCTCTTTCCTCTCCCTATCAAGGCATCGACCACCTGAAATGCTTAACTGTTGAAAGGAAACAGCCTCTGGGAAGTTGATAGACTTTGGTGTCAATGGGCTCCAATATGGGCAGTCAACAGGCTCCAATCAGGAGATTCAGTGGACTCTAGGTCTAGGTACATCTCTGGTGTGTATGACCCAGAATCCCTGCCCTGCCACTTGTGTTCTTTGAACACTGTGGTATTCTGTAGGGATCAATTAGGCACCATTCAGTGGTTGGAACAGGTCAGTGACAAGGAAAATCTCCATTCCCTAGTGTGGAATTTGGTTAGAATACTTTTTCCGATCTTGTAACATGGATTTTGGTGTATAAATGCTTTTTTAAATGTTTATGTGTCATGGTGTGTTCTTATCATTGTGTTTTCTTATTATCTATTACTTTTGTTTCTCTGTTTCCCAATGGAAGGAAATCAGTGTCAATTTGAGAGCTCTGAAATTTCAGACAGTGTCGTCTGTCTGAAACAAAACTTTGGTTATTGTTCTTTGATTTCTTATCTTTGGGACTTGGTTTGATCTTTGCTATTTTGTACACAATGGGAATGCTGTCTCTGACATTTGGGCTTAATATCATTTGGACCTCATCAGTATCATCTGTGGTACAAGTTGATGTGAGATAAGGTTCTAAGGTTAGACCTAGTCCTCCTTCTAGAAGAATTAGTTTGAGAGTATTTGTATGTTTGAATGTTGTCCTTGCTTTATATATATTTTTTTGTTCCTGTTTTGAAAGGAGCAGCTCATTCTCAATTCCATCAGAGAATTCATTAGGTCACATTTTAGACTAATTTGAATTGTTTTGCCAAAGGTCTGGTAAATACGGTAAGCTTTCATGTTGTTATAGCATAAGAATTCTACTCAGAAAGGATATCAATTGATGGGTCAAAGAGGGGAAAATATCTCACTTTCCTCATAGAGAGTAAAACTCAGACAGGAAAAGAATGATAAGGAAATGAGTCTTTAACACTCTAAAGGCTCCTCCTGGAGGTTTGGGAGCTGCTGTTGTCATGGGAAAAACTCAAGCCTGATTTCAGCCCCACCTCTTCTCCAGCTCCCTAGAAGTTGTCATGGTCACTAGGTATAAAACAGCTCACTTTTGAGCACATTAAAGGTATGCAATATTCACCAAGACTAAAAATGTGAATGTATTTGCCAATGGAAAAACGTGTTTTGAAAGTTATGAAATGTGTTCATAAATTTTCTAATCTAAAGAATGCTAGTTACTTTCAGTTGACATTAAAAATTAAGAATTCTGATTAAGTTGGGAAAATAATGGTTTTGGTAATAAAAGGTGTAAATTATGACAATATATTTTGAAGGAAATAGAAAGTGTGCTGTCCTAAAAGCACACTTTTGATTATTTCTGAATGAGTTAAAAAGAAACTAAAAGGGCTTGTAAATTGCAGAGTGTCTGTGTATATTCAAGAGGATCTCTGCAAATTGAAGGATTGTGTAGAGGGAAGGAGGAGAAAAAGAAATAATTGAGGGCAAATAAGGAAGAGGGAAAATAAGATAAGAAAGGATAAAAGAGAGGGGCATACATATTACAGGGAGGAAGGGCATTGGAGAAGGAATTCTCAAGAAGGAAAATGAAAAGTAAAAAAAAGAAATAATAAAAAAAGCCCATTAATGACACATAAAAAGACACATTAAAAGGTAAAGTGGTGATTTTATGAAAAGGCTGGGAAGTTCCCTTTGATTTTTCAAAACCAATTGTAATTTTCCCACAGGAATCTCAAGTACAGTTGATAGTGGGGAACAAACTAAATGATATCTTAGTGTGATGCACTTTTATTTATAATTCTGAGCATTATATTAAACTATTGTTAAAAAAAGTAAATTCCCTTGTCAATTACATTTTAATCAGATCTAAAACCATGTCTTTTATTTTTTTGTCATTTAGAGTGAGTCATTTTACTCTGTTGCATTTGCAAATATGTTACATCTTTAGAAAGATTCATATAGAGGACTCTGACTTATTCTGAAATATACATTTATGAGAATAGATTTTCAAATCATCCCTTTAAACTGGATTAAAATTTATAGAACTCTAGAAGTGACTGGATTCATTAAAGTACTGACAAATAATCAAGATAAACAAGAATTAATTATGTATCTGAATGAATTAAGGGTAATCATTATTATAACTTTTTTAAAATATTACAGGTTCTTTTAAAAAATGTTTGTTTTCATAAAGAAATTTAGTAAAATGTATAAATATTGGAACATTTATATTTTTCTCCCTACTTGGTCTCTCCAGAATTTAAAAACTCTTAATGAGTGAGTATCATTGTTATTAAACCAAAGAGAATCTAATTTCTCCATAACAAGACACAGAAAGCCAGTTTCCAATTGTAACTATATTAACCAAGACTCTGTCTGGAATATCATGTTGGGGAAAGACATGCTTAAGGTAATATGTCAGTAAAAAGCTACAAAGAATGGAGATTGATTTTGAAACTGATAAAAACTCCTTAGAGGAATGACTTGGCATATTGCTTATTCATATGGTTCATGCATTCTTTCCAGGTAAGGAGTAAAGGTTGCTTTCCTGGGAGATGACAAGGAAAGAACCACAAGAATTTAGGGGAACCTAAAGATCTTGAAAAATTTACAGAAACATGTAGGTATTGTAGGCAAAGCCTAATGGTGTGATGTGGCTTATTTGCCTGAGAGGCTAATTAAACCTAAATCTAGAAATTTCTTAATAGATTTAAGCAAAGCTGATATTAAAAAGCTTATATGATCAATTGCTATTTTAGTTGTGTTTATTCAAATAATCAGGCTAAATTGAAACTGAACTTAATGCAGCAAATGAATTGATCTTAACTTGGTTCTTTGATTAAAATAAGGGTACTTTTAAGGGAAAAATTGAGTTTATTTATTTCTAAATACTTTATTTATTTTTAAAGAGAGGGTAAGGGAAGGAGAAAGAGAGGGAAAGAAATACCAATATGCAAGAGATACATCAATTGGTTACCTCTGGCATGCCCCCAGTGGGGGACCTGGCCTGCAATCCAGGCATGTGCCCTGACTGGCAATTGAACCAGTGGCCTTTCAGTTCACAGGTCAGCACTCAATCCACTGAGCCACACAAGCCAGGGAAAAAATAGAGTTTAAATAAAACCTATAATACAGACAGTTATGGATATTAGACTCCAGTTCAGTTAATTGTCTAAAATTTGATTTCCCTGAATCCTGAAATTTTATAATTTTTTAAAATATTTTAGTTTAAGTCCTCTAACTTCCATGGATATTAAAGAAAAATTGATGTGTGAATTGACACAGGGGGAGATTATAACCCACTCATTCTTTAGACATTATTTCCATAAATGTTGACTCTGAGAGAGATGTAGCTTGTAGATAAACAGAATGTTTGTATAGGTATCTTAAGAACTAACTTCAAAAGATACAGAAACTCTGACCTTCATAAATCCCAGCTCCAGGAGATTGGCTGACCTTCAGCCATGGAGACAGGATGACATGGAGCCAGGATGTCTAAACTGGGATGATGCATACCAGACCATCATTTGCCTTACCAGAATGGACTGTGCTCATCTGCACATACAGAACTTTCAAACCTACTCCTTTGAACTTTTTATTCTGATTACCCTCTCCCTCCTTACAAAAAGTTCTGCTTATACTGAGATATGGATATGGGCTCTGAGACAAGAACCCTTCATCTTTCAGATGGCCAGCATATGAATAAACAACTTTCTTTTTATATCAGCAACTGTTTCTTGAGTATTGGCTTTCAAATGGCAGGCAGTCATACTAGCATTTGGTTAAAACCCCAGGACTTTCAGCCCAGGATTCCACTGCCAGAAAAAGAAATAGCAATAACTTTTGGCTATAAAAAATAGTGAGAATTGTGGTTGAGTGAAGTGCAAGACTTTTGGAGTCCCAGGCAGTTTTTTTTTTTTAGAGGGCCCACAGAGAGACTTACTCAGATTCACTCCCTATGAGCTCCAGCTCTAAGATGTCAGCTTGAAAGATGCCAGAGACTTATGGGGAGCAACTGAACTGTCTGACAGCATGGTAAGATTTATAAGGGAAGCTTTCTCAAATAAGAGTGCTGGAAAAAGCCATTGTTCCTTTCCTGATCTCTTCCACCATATAGCCAGAAGGAAGGCACCTATCTGAATCTCTATCAATATGGCTAATAGAGTTGGCCTAACCCTGGTAATTCATTGATACCCCACCCCACCCATTTGTAGGCCCACCCAAGCTGTTTCCAGTGGTTTCTCCATAGAAATGGCCTGTCTTGGCTCATGCTTCAGACTTCAAACAAGCAGCATCTGGATTTGGTGTGCCCCGTACCACTCACTAAGTGGCCCTAGTCTCAGCACAAGTGGAAGCTAACCTATGTTAGCAATTTGGCCTCTGCTGGGTACCTCCAAGCCCAGCACAAGTAGCAGCCATCTGCAGATCACTTTGTAGCTCATGCCAGGTGGCCCCAGGCAGAACAAAAATTATGGATGACTTGGATCTGCACTTTCTGTATGTCCCACTGCCAGCATACCCTGTGGACAACTTCAGACCATTTGAATCATCATTCAACCACTTCTATAAGCAACCAGTTCAAGGGGTAAATTCAGCAGGCACATAAGTCTGCTGAAAAAAAATTGTGCTCCATGGGGTCAGCAATTGCACAGTTGATCCTCCATGGTGGACAAAGCCAATACTTGCAAACAATCAGCATAGGTGTACATCCTCCTATTAGGTGACAATAGCAATCAAGGCGCAACTAAAATAGGAAGGTGTACATGCAGTGTGTACATGCACAAAACAGCAGTGTGTTGCTCACACAGCTGGGCACCACACTGTAGTGCTCAGGTCAGGTAAATAAGGAGGCTATTCCACTGGATCCTACAGGATACCTAGTACAATAGACCACTCTACCATGCCTAGGAGATATAGCACCTCTACTTAATACATAGAAGAAACATAGGGAGGATGCTGAAATGAGGAAGCAAAAGAAATATGTTTTGAATGAAAGAACAAAACAAAACTCCAGAAAAAGAACTAAGCAAAATGCAGACAAGCAATCTACTAAATGCAGAGTTCAAAGCACTGGGTATAAAGATGTTCAATGAGCTACAGTGAGAATGAATGAACTTAGAGAAAACTTCAACATCATGGAAAAAGAACATGGAAACCATAAAAAGAAACCAGTTAGAAATAATAGATACACTTACTCAAATGAAGAATAATTTACAAAGAATCAACAGTAGAGTAGATGAAGACAAGGATCAAAACAGTGATTTGGAACATAAAGAATAAAAAAATACCCAATCAGAACAGCAAATAAATAAATAAATAAATAAATAAATAAATAAATAAATAAATAAAAAAATGAGTGTAGTTTAAGGAGCCTCTGCAACAACTTCAAGCATACCCACATTCACTTCATGGGGCTACTGAAAGGAGAAGAGAGAGTGCAAGAAATTGAAACCCTATTTGAAAACATACTGACAAAATACTTACCTAACCTAGTGAAAGCAATAGACAATAAAGAATCTGCATTCTCATCTCCATGACCTTCAGCAATTCATCTCAACTGACCTCAATTTTATCATCTGTGAAATAGAGAGGTTGGATTCCATGATGTCTAAGATGCCTTGTAGTGTATAATTATGTGGAGCATCAGCTCTCTCTTTTATAGGAAGATCATTTAAACCTTATTTATAACATGTTCCACTGAGGTGTGATATTGCTTTATTATTATCCCTTATATAGCGAGGAAGTATTTTTTCACTGTAAATATTTCCTTTATGTCCAATTTAATTTTTCAAAGCATGGAGGAACTAGGGAAAAATCACTGTAACATTTTGAAGCAAATATTTAAATGCTCAGATGGCTCCTGTCTATCTAAATTACTATTTTGGCTCTTGTACAAAAAGGTATAATTTGATGGATTGTCAGAAAAATTGTACCATACCTTAGGTACCCAGAGTCATACTTGGTGCACATTGCTATGTAAGAAGTCATAGCCACTGGTGCATCATAAGGAGGCAAATTGTCTCCATTTTTGTCCATCCAAAGCTCTTAAATTTGAGCTACATTTTATAGTACAACAATTCCTGGAAAAAAATCAATTCCAGCAGAAATCATAGAATCATAATTTTAAATAGTTGACAGTAGTAATTTAGCTTATATTAGCAGGAATTGAACTAAGAGACAGAAAGATTAAGAGATGCACCAGAGGTAACCCTTGTAAGAGCCAAGGTTTGATTCAAGGTTTGGACTTGTCAACTACTGACCTAAGCCTAGTTAATACTCAACAACACCCAATATATATTATGTCACTTGTTACTGTTATTTTCTTTATTAAGCATTGTTATATTTTTAAAATTACAGTAGGACATCAATCAATAAATGAAGAAATTATGGAATTAGAAGGTCAACATCTTGAAAATATTATGTAACAAAGACTTAACAATTGATATTGAAACTAGTGGGTGAGCATTTAAAGAGTATGTTTACATAACATCAAAACATCACCCCACCTGACAAGTTAGCTATTAATAATAAAGGAGAAAATAGTAATTTTATAATGAGAATTCTGGCAGACATCTTCTTCACCAAGTGATAAAGTTAGCTCTTTGAATAATGTCACTTTTATGATATTCTTGACAAAAAAGTGCATAATCTATATCTTCTTATGAGAAAATATTGACAAACCCAAATTTGACCTATACTCTTAAAAATACCAGTGTCTTGAAAGATGGAGAGAGACTAGAACTGTTCTATATTATTAGAATATTTAGCATTGGCTGGTGTGGCTGGTGTGGCTGAATGGATTGAGTGCTGGCCTGTGAACCAAAAGGTCACCCATTTGATTCAAAGTCAGGGCACATGCCTGGGTTGTGGGCCAGGTCACCAGGTGGGGGCTTTTGAGGGGCAAACACACATTGATGTTTCTCTCCCTCACTTTCTCCCTCCCTTCTTCTCTCTCTAAAAATAAGTAAATAAAATATTTTTTTAAAAAAAAGAAAATATAAAGGTGTGACATTTAATGTAGCTTTCAGATCCTGGACAGTAGCTTGTATAGGAAAACATATGAAAGATATTACTGGGAACATTGGTATATTTTGAATAGGGAATATATGTTGAGAAAAATATTGTGTCCCCTTTCAATTTTGGTAACTGTTGTTATGTAAGAAAACAGACTGTGGTAAACTATGATGAATAGGAACTCTCTGCTTCTTTTTTGCAAATTTATTATGTTTAAAATTAAACAAAAACTAAAATATCAAATTGAAATAGAAATATGCTCTTCTGTAGCAAGTATAATCTTCCAAAAATATACAAAAGTAAAGTTATTAAATCCCTCTTTACTGTCCCCCTCAATTTTTTTCTCCTGAGCTAACAATGTAAGCAGAAGAGTTACATCAATCCACATATGTATGAGGTCTGTCCAAAAAGTCTCCATCCATATAATAAAAACAACCCAGAAATTTATTGAAGAAGATTCATGACACAAGAAACTTTGTATCATGATGTAAAATAATGATGCATCAGTCCCTTGAAAAGTAGGCATGTTGTTACCTCACACTCTTCTTCCAATCACCACCAGCTACTTTATTGTATTTTCTTGAAACAAATGTTGCAATAAACATTATTATATATAATAATGTTACATACAATACATTATAAAAGTTTAATATATATTTACATACACATATATCTAAGACTTCTTTAATTCAAATAAGTGTTTCCCGATGTTTTCCAAGTGTTTCCCAAAATGTCTACAAATATTGCTATATTACTCCTTATAAGAGTTACCAATTGCCCAATAATGTGTATGATAGTTTGAATTTTTGTACCTTTAAACATTTTATTTTTTGCTTTATACTTCTCCTATATACTGCTTTATATAATGATGATTTTGTATCTACTTTTTCATGTGTGTTATTCTGCTTTCATATATTTTAAATGCATCCAAAAATATAAAATAATATATGCCTATAACATAAAAGCATAAAATTATATAAAATATAACAAATATTTAATAGTTATACTACAGTTTTAGATTATGTATTTTCAGTACTTATTAATATGACAATATATTTCATTTAAAGGGTTTATGTATCTACTATTGCAAGATCTACAAGCTGCCCTAAAACCCTACATTTGAGATGGAGCCGTTCTCATGTCATTCTCTGATCTTTCTTTTGTCTTTTATTCTCCATAATTGACCTTTCCTTTCTCACTAGCCAATCCTTCTTAGTGAAACTTCTACAAAGGTATAGGAAACATAAAAGTGGATATATAAAACATATATAGAAGAACCAGTCAGAAATGAAGAATACACTAAGTGAAATGAAGAATCCATTACAGGGAATTATTAGTAGAGTGGATGAAACAGATGATCAAATCAGTGATTTGAAAATGAAGGAAGCATATAACACCCAATCAGAACAATAAAAAGAAAAAAGAACCTCCCCCCCCAAAAAATGAGCATAGTTTAAGGACACACTCCAACAACATTAAGTGTACTGACATTAACACAATGAGGTACCTGGTACCATGGGGGTACTGGAAGGAGAAGAGAGAGAGCAAAGAAATAAAAACCTATTGGAAAAATTAATGATTGAAAACTTTCCTAACCTGGTGAAGGAAATAGACTTACAAGTCTAGGAAGCACAGTCAGAAACAAAATAAATCCAAAGAGGCCCATAGCAAGATACATCAAAATTAAATGCCAAAGTTTAAAAACAATGAAAAAAAATCTTAAAAGCAGCAAGAGAAAAGCAGTTAGTTACCTACAAGAGAGCTCCCATAAGACTCTCAGCTGATTTCTCAACAGAAATTTTATAGACCAGAAGGGACTGGCACAAAATATTCAAAATGACAAAAAGCAAGGACCCACAGCCAAGATTACTCTAATCAACAAAGCTATTATTTAGAATCAAAGGTCAGATAAAAAGCTTCCTAGATAAGAAAAAGCTAAGGAAGTTCATCACTGCCAAACCAGTATTACAAGAAATGTTAAAGGGGTTGCTTTAAAAAGAAGAAAAACATAAAATATGAATAATAAAATGAAGATGAATATATATTTATCAATAATTACTTTAAATGCAAATGGTTAAATGCCCCTATCAAAAGACATATGGGGGATGAAGACAACAAAACAAGACCCTTTCATATTCTATCTACCAGAGACTCAGAATATCAAAAGACACACAGATACCAATAGTAAAGGGATGGCAAAAATATTTCATGAAAATGGAAACAAACAAAATACCTGCTGTAGCAATGCTTATACCTGAAAAATAGACTTAAAAACAAAGGCTATAACAAGAGACAAAGAAAGACTCAGCAATTTCATTTTGGGTATTTATCTGAAAAAACACAAAACACTAAATTGAAAAGACATGTGCACCCATATATTCTTTACAGCATTATTCAAAATAGTCAAGATATGGGAGTAACTTAAGTATCCATCAGAAAATGAATGGACAAGGAAGAAGTGATGTATATACACAATGGAATATGACTCAGCTGTAAAAACAATAAAATCTTGCCATCTGAAACAACATGGATGGACCTAGAGGGTATCATGCTAAGTGAAATAAGTAAAAGAAAAATGACAGGTGATTTCATATATATGTAGAATTTAAAAACAGAATACTATTAAATGGAAAAATACAAAAAAGATTAAATTAAAAAAATAAGAAAAAATGTGGGAAAAAGGAAATAAAACATAAATGAACAAGCAGAAGAGAAACAGACTCATATACTCAGATAACATTTTGACATTTTCCTGATGGGTGAGGTATTGAGGGATGGGTGAAAAAGGTGAAGGGATTAAGAAGTACAAATTGTTAGCTACAGAAGAAAATGGAATGTAAAGTACAACATAGAGAATATAATCAATAACATTGTAATAAATATGTATGGTGTCAGATGGGTACTAGGTTTATCACAGTGATCAATTCATAATTATATAAATGTCTAATCAATAGGTTGTACACCTGAGACAAAGATAACATTTTACATCAATAATAATTGAAAAATTAAAAAATCATGGGACTTCCAGCCAAGATGAATGCCTAGGTAGACACACTGTGCCTCTTCACACAAGCAAAAGAAGGAAAACAACAAATTAAAAACACAAAAATAACAACAAGAGCTGACAGAAAATTGAACTGTATGGAAGTCAGAGAACCAAGGAGTTAAAGAAGAAACCTTCATCTCGACCAGTAGGAGGGGTGGAGATGACAGCTGGGTGGAGAGGACTCAGGGCAAAATGGAGGCTGGAGGACTGGGGTGGGCAAGGCAGAGGCTGGTGGACCAGGAAAGGCAGCAGCTGGTGGACTGGATGGTCCCACATTCGAGTGCAGATAAACCTGGAAGAACAACTAGGGAGCAAGACAGACCCCACAACCCAGGGTTCCAGCACAGGGAAATAAAGCCTCAAAGCCGCTGACTGAAAACACATGTAGGGGTTGAGGTGGCAGTGGGAGAAACTCTCAGCCTCACAGGACACTAGGTTGGAGAGACCCACCGTGTCTTAGATATATACATGAACCCAACCACCAGGAAATCAGCACCAAAAGGGCTAGATTTGATTGTGGGTAGCTGGAGGTGACTGAAAACTGGCAGAGAATAGAGCGAGCAGCACTGTTTCTTTTTGGACCCCTCCCCCACATACAGCATCACAATGCAGCAATGTGGATTGCCCCACCCTGGTGAACACCTAAGGCTCCACCCCTTGCTAGTAACAGGTGTGCTGAGACAAAAAAAAAAAAAAAAATGGCCTGAATGAAAGAATAGTGCAAAGCTCCAGAAAAAATACAACTAAGCAACAAAGAGACAGCCAACCTATCAGATGAACAGTTCAAAACACTGGTTATCAGGATGCTCTAGGAACTCACTGTATACTTCAACAGCATATAAAAGACAGAGGCAGCAATGAAGGTTGCTTTATGTGAAATAAAGAAAAATCTACAGGGGACCAACAGTGATGGGAAGGAAACCAGGACTCAAATCAATGGTTTGGAGTAGAAGGAAGAAAGAAAGAAATATTGTCAGAGCAAAATAAAGAAACAAAAATTCAAAAAAATGAAGAGAGGCTTAGGAACCCTCAGGATATCTTCAAATGTCCCAACATCTGAATTATAAGGGTACCAGAAAGAGAAGAGGAAGAACAAGAAGTTGAACTTACTTGAACAAATAATGAAGGAGAAGTTCCCCAATCTGCCAAAAGAAATAGAGTTCCAGGAAGCCCAGGAAGCCCAGAGAATCCCAAAGAAGTTAGACCCAAGGAGGAACACATCAAGGCACATCATCATTAAGGTACCCAAGATGAAAAATAAGGAGAGAATCTTAAAAGCATCAAGTAAAAAGGAGACAAATGACCTACAAAGGAGTACCCCTAAGACTATCAGCTGATTTCTCAAAAGAAACCTTGCAGGCTAGAAGGGGCTGGAAAGAAGTATTCCAAGTCACGAGAGGCAAGGACCTACATCCAAGATTGCTCTATCCAGCAAAGCTTTCATTTAGAATGGAAGGACAAATAAAGTGCTTCTCAGATAAGACCAAGTTAAAGGAAGTTCATCATCACCAAGCCCTTATTATATGAAATGTTAAAGGGATTTATCTAAGAAAAAGACCAAAACCAAGAAGAGTAAAATGAGGACAAAGTCACAGCTATTAAAAATAGAAACTTGAAAAAGAACAAAACAAAAATAAATTAAGCAAAGAACTAGAACAGGAACAGAATCACAGAAATGGAGATCACATGGAAGGTTATCAGTGGGGGAGTGGGAAAGGGAGAAAGGGGGAAAAGGTAGCATAGGTGGTAGGTAGAATATAGACAGGGGGAGGTTAAGAATAGTATAGGAAATGTAGAAGTTAAAGAACTTATATCTATGACCCACAGATATGTACTACACATGGACATGTACTAAATGGGGGGAATGTGGGTAGGAATGCAGGGCAGAGGGGAAAAGAAGTGGGGAAAATGGGACAACTGTAATAGCATAATTCATAAAATATTTTTTAAGAAGAAAAAGAAAAAATTAAAAAAACTGAAAAAAGGGATACCTGGAAACAGCATATCATTTTTCTTTTTTGATTCATCATGTCTGCAAGTGATTTCCAAAAAATAAAATAGCTTTTATAACTATGAAGAAATCTAACATGGCAGAACAATAAAATGGGGAAAAAGCTGAATTATTGATGCTTTTATTTTACCATTGAACTAATCAATTTTACAGCTTCTTTATTCCTGTGCTTTGGATAAGTGCCTTAATTTATCATATGGTTTTGGTCATTGGTAGTTAGGTTGAAATTAAAATCATCTATGTTTGTCACTATGTTACGCACTAATCACAAATATTTGAATTAGATATAATCTGGCTCTTTTGCAACTTGCATGTTGGTGCTCTTTCTTGGCACCTTCAGAGACAGGTAGGATCCATACTTCTTAATATTAATTCCAAATTACAAATTATCAGCTAGCAGTCATTAACTGTAAAATGGGTTATATCAAAAGGTTTGATATTTTCAAACTCTAATGTGAAGTTTGGTCAGAATATTTATGGACTATTGGAAATATCTTTCTTTAGAGTTTCATCAAAGATTTTATTCCCCAAAGAGAGGACTCTAGCAACAGGTTTCAACTCTTGTTTCTGATAATTGATGGCTATGTGAAGTAATGATAGTTTGCATCTTTACACACTCTTTTAGGACATTATTGAATTTGGAAATAGTCACATGTAAGCAAACTCTAAATTATGGTTAAAACTACTTTGTAAATGCACAGTACTATTAGAGTTGAATTGCATTTTGAAGGAGATTTACTTGTAATCGCTTATCATATGAGCAATTAAAATAAATATGTATACAAATATTCAATCATTATATTGTACACCTGAAACTAACATAATGTTATGTGTCAATTAAATCTAAATAAATACATAAATAAATACCTAATGTGCACTTAATATTAATTAAATGTAACAGATAATAAAAGGCATAATCCACTCCCTGCTTTGTGGACTAGTCCAAGGATTCTAGCTTCAAAAACATGTTTGGGAAGATAAGTTAATAAAAAAGTTTAGTGGTTTTAATAATGATCTTTTTTAAAAAAAATGTAAATTTGGGCCCTGGCTGGTGTAGCTCAGTGGATTGAGTGCGGGCTGCGAACCAAAGTGTCGCAGGTTCGATTCCCAGCCAGGGTACATGCTTGGGTTGCAGGCCATAACCCCCAGCAACTGCACATTGATGTTTCTCTCTCTCTCTCTGTCTCCCTCCCTTCCCTCTCTAAAAGTGAATAAATAAAAAGTCTTAAAAAAAGAGACTAAATATTTAAAAAAATGTAAATTTATTTAATCCTGAGCAATATTTAAAAATAATTTTTTGTATGAGTACATGGTTACAAATATTTCCAGTCACCGCTTAAGAAATCTATCAGTAATTACAAAGTGTAAAATATCAGGGTAAATAAAAAGGTTGACTTTAAATATATATGAAACAGTAAAAACATTAAACAGATATGGTTGAAGTAAAAATGTTAATGAGATTCCTTCCAGGTAATTAGAACCTTGGAATATTGTCAGGTTACATAGCTACCTCAGTCTCAGAACTCTTAGAAAAATGTGATATTTTAGATAAGCTCCCTAACCAAAACTATATCTCAGTGTTTAATTAATGGAAAAAATGTTTTAATACACATAGAATTTCAAAGTGAAAGACAATTTGGAATGCGCAATTAATCAAATTTCTCACCATTAAGTATAATGTTATCTGTGAATGTTTTGTGTATATTCTTTATCACCTTGAGAAACCTTGTACATATGTTTAGTTTACTGAGAGTGTTTTTCATAAATGAGTGTTGGATTTTTGCCAAATGCATTTCTGCATTTATTGACATAATCACATAATTTTTTTTTTATAAAGAAAGGAGTCTTTATTCAAAAGCTTCACAGTTTTGGAGTAACAGCTTTACACATGGATTAGTCCCTGAAGCTTACCAATTAAGGCTAAACTAACTCTTTAGTTATAGCTTTAATCACTTAAGTCTATCAATTAAGACTAAACTCCTTAACACATGAGTTCTCCTAGCATTCCCCATTAGTTTTTAATTATCTTATTTCTATAAGGTTAGTTTTTAAACTTAAACAACTTAAGATACAAAAGCAACACAATTTTGGAAGAATGGCAGGCTTCTGCCTCACAGTTCATCCACTCTAGAACACCCAGAGAACAACCCTGCCACCTCTTTGCCCAGTCAGCCTGATCTTAGGCTGCTCCTGGAGTTCCTTCCCATCTAAAATACTATCCATTAGAAATGTAGGCAACTGCGGCTTGATTATCCAGGCATCCTCCAGGAAGAAGAGAGAGCCTGGGAGCCATCATGCCATATCTCTTTTTATTTCCATGCACTCTGGAGGCATTCCAGTTCTTCAGCCAGCCACCTCCTAGACTGTTTATCATTGCCTTAAGCAAACTCCCCCTATGGCCCCTCCCTACTCCCCATGTGATCTGATCAGATCTCTCTATATCAGATATATAGATAGATTCTGTGTCTCTGCAGAACCCGAACACAACATGTTTCCTCAGCTAAAATATGGGGGAAAGGCCCTCTGAAAAGAAATGATTGAAATGCAGTAAACCAGGCCTGGTACATTGTAAGTATACAACATGTATTAAAGACTTAAATGTTAGACTGGAAACCACAAAGATGATAGAAGAAATAGGCAGAAAAATCTCAGACATGGCTTGTAGCAATATTTTATTAGATATTTCTCCCTAGGCAAGAGAAACAGAAGAAAAAAAATAAACAAATGGCACTACATCAAACTAAAAAGTTTTTGCATAGCAAAGGAAAACATCAGCAAAATAAAAAGACAATTTTTTAATTTTGAAAAGATCTTGGGTATTAGCCCTGGCTGGCATAGCTCAGTGGATTGAGCGTGGGCTGTGAACCAAAGCATCTCAGTTTCGATTCCCAGTCAGGGCACATGCCTGGGTTGCTGGCTATGGTCCCCAGCAACCGCACATTGATGTTTCTCTCTCTCTCTCTTTCTCCCTCCCTTCCTTCTCTAAAAATAAATAAATAAATAAAAAGATGTTGGGTATTTATTATTATGAAAAATATTTGTTTATAGTTTTCTTTTCTTGTAATGTCTTTTTCTGGTGTTGGTATATGAAAAATGTTGGTCTCATATAATGAGTAAGAAAGTTTTCCCTCTGTATCTTCTGAAAAGAAATTTTAGATAATAAGTATAATATCTCCCTTAATTGTTTGTTGAAATTCACCAGTTAACACATCTGGTTCTGGTACTTTCTATTTAGGAAGGTTATTAATTATAGATTTAATTTATTTAATAGATAAAGGCCTATTCAAATTGTCTAGTTCTTCTTGTGTGAATTTGGGCAAATTGTTTCTTTCAAATAATTGCTCCATTTCATCTAGGTTATCAAGTATGTGGTAATAGAACTGTCCATAGTATTTCTTTGTCGTCCTTTGCATAAGATGTACTGTAGTGATGTCCCCTCTTTCATTTCTGATAATCATAATTTCTGTCCTCTCTTTTTTCTCAGTTAATCTGCTTAGGTATTTATCAATTTGATAGATTTTTTTGAAAAACCATTTGCTTTTAGTGTTATTAATTTTCTCTACTGATTTATTGTGTTAAATTTCACTGATTTCTGCTCTAATTCTTACTATTTCTTTTATATTGGTTTCTTTGATTTAATTTACCCTATGTTTTTTAGTTTCTTTTGGTAGATATTTAGATTACTTATTTTAGATTGTTCTCTTTTTTTGATATATGTATCATGCTATAAATTTCTTCCTAAGTAATTATTTTACTGCTTCTCACAAACTTTCTAACTTGTGTTTTTATCTTCACTTATTTCAAAATATTTTAATTTTTCTTAAGATTTTTTGTCTGATCCCTGTGTTATTTAGAAGTGTTGTTTTATATACATATTTTTCAGTTATTATCTTGTTACTTATATCTATTTTAATTTTATTGTAGTATGAGAGAATTCTTTCTTTTAAATTTGTTAGGGTATGTATTGTAGCCCAAAATGAGGTCTGTCTTGGTAAATGTTCCATGTGAGTTTGACAAACATGTGTAGTCTACTGTTGCTGAATGACATATCTTATAGTGTCAATTCTTCAAGAAGACATTTCTTGTATTGTATGTTTATGCCAAAAATCAGAGCTTCAAACTACATAACAAATGAACAGATCTAGCAACCAGAAAACCAGCAAGGACAAAGTTGAATCCTACAATACTATCAATCAACTGGATGTAAATGACATATATAGACTATGCCATTCAATACTTTCTCACAAAAATAAAAATTAAGAGAAATTTTTGCCAGTAGAGCTGCCTTGCAGAAAATATTAAAACAAATTCTTAAGAGAAAGAGAAAATGATATAGGTCAGAAACTTTAATCTACATAAAAAAATGGAAGAGTTGAAAAAAGAATAAGCAGAGATAAAAACTTTTATTTTTCTTATTCTTAATTGTTCTAATAGATAAGTGTTTGTGCATAATACTAATAATGGAAATGTATTTGGTTATGCATTATTTATATGTGTGTGTGTGTGTATGTGTGTGTTTATAGTTTGTTCAGAAACTATCCAGCCACACACTATGAAAAATAGAGACATTCCTTGAAAAAGATACAAGATACAAGAAACATTGTACATAATACAATGACACCTCAGTCCCCTTCCAAAGCAGGACCTTGGGATCTCACATAGTTCTCCCAGTTACTATCAGCTGCCCATCCTGTATTTTCCTGGATTTCATTGGTGGTCTGAAATCTCTTCCCTTTGAAAGATGATTTTAGTTTTGGAAAAAGCCAGAAGTTACAGGGCACCAAATCTGGGCTATAGGGGGTCTGAGTCACATGGGTGATTTGATGTTTTGCCAAAAAACTCTGCACAAGTAGTAATGTATGAGAGAGTGCATTGTGGTGATGAAGCTGCCAGACACAAGTTGCCCATAGCTGTGGGCTTCTGAATCATCAGAATAGTTTCCACAGAGAAATGTTCAAGCTTAATGCAAAATTTGATGCAGATTCGTTGCTCCACTTCCTCAGTCACTTTGAATGTGATGGCCACACAGTACACATGCTGTACACTCAATTACCCTACCGCCCCCCACTGACTAGTACAGTGGAGTCATCATTTTTAATGCACATGCATTCCAGTCCTCTCTCCTTGGCTGCCAGGTTACATCAACATCATGCAAACTGTTCTTGTTATAATAACAATGGTTGGACTTTTTCTGGACAGACCTCAATTCATATAAATGCTTATTATTCTATAAATGCTTATTATGCATATATTAAAGTAAAATAAATGATGGCAAAATTACAAAGAGTAATAAGGAAAAATCAAATTATTGTGTTATTATACTCATACTCTCTGTGATGCTGTATAGTGTTATTTAAAATTGGACTTGGATTATTTGTAAATACACATTGCAAACTCTAGGTCAACCACTAAAAATGAAATGTAATGGATATACTAAGAAAGGAGAGAAAATGGAATCATCTACAGGCTCAATTAAACCACAAAAGACAGAAAATGAGAAGAGAAACAAAAACAAAGAACAAAGTCACCAAATAGAAAGCAGCAACAGATATAGTAGATATTCATGAAACTATATCAATAATAACTTTGAATGTTAGTGATTTAAATACATAAGTTAAAAGACAGAGTTTTAGACTGTCACAAAAACACACCCAACTATGTGTTATCTCTAAGAAATCCACTTTAAATATAAAGACATTTATGGATTTTAAGTGGATGAAGAAAAATATGTCTCACTAACACTTATCAAAAGAAAACAGGAGTAGCTATACTAATTTCAGACAGAGATGACTTCAGACAAGGAAATTCAGCCAGTTGAGTATGAAAGAAATAAGAGGGTATGTGAACTTCCAGGATATAACTGGGATTTTGATGGAACCTGACATGGAAATCCCAGACATTATTTCAAATATTTGTTCTGTTCCTTTCTTTCTTCTTTTGGTATTCTCATTATGTGTATATTACATATTTCATAGCTGTTTCCAAGTAGTTGAACATACTGTTCTCCCCCAAGTAAAAGGAGCCACTGTAAATAGACCTTTAGAATGTGATGGTGAGGTGTGTGTGTGAGGATAGAGCAAGCATGCTATAGCTTATAATAGGACTTATATTTTAGTGAGCCTATGTCTGAAATATGAATCTAATCATTTACTCTCAGTTTTGTTTTGTTTTGTTTTGTTTTTAATTCCCATTAGGTGGGACAAGATGACTAGAATGGGCTGAAGTTGGGTATTCCCTTCACTCAGGTCAGTTTTACTCTGATAATATCTCAGTAGGTCAGGTTCTGAAAAAAAAACAAAAAACAACTAAATTCCCCTGAGGGCAGGATTTGTTAGGAAGGACCAAGTGCTCTGGTATATTTTGAAATGGTTTATTTCCCCTTCTCTGTCAGAAGCTGAGGGAATATTTTTCCGATATGTACTTTAAGGACCTGGTCCATTTCCTTAAGTTAAATGACACAGTATTGTGGGCACACCTATTACTGGGTTCTCCTGAAGTATTTTTCTATTAGGGACTCCAATTCACCAGCTACAGTTCAGGTTTTTCTGCTCTTCTCTGGTTGCTGCCAGGTTTCTGCTGTGAGTCTCTGCTCTGTATTCATCTTTCTCTCCAATGTTGGGGGCAGTGGTTTGCTCCGTGTCATTCCCCTTCTCATGGGTCTAAGAAGAGTTGTTGATTTTCAGTCGATTCAGCCTTTTTTATGTTTCTATTTGCCTATTTATTGACATGGTTGCTTATTTTATTTTATTTTATTTGTTTCACTTTGTTTTTCAAGTACAGTTGTCTCCATTTTTCTCCCTCCATTTCCCACTGTGACTTATTCCCACCTTTCACTCTCAATTGTGCCCCCTTTGACTTTGTCCATGTGACCTTTATATATGTTCCTTAATGACTCTTCCCCTGTTTTCTCCATTATCTCTCTCCCCACTCTGGTTGCCATCAGTCTGTTCTTTATTTCAATGTCTGTTTACATTTTGCTTGCTTGTTTGTTTTGTTGACCAGGTTCCATTAGGTCAGAGTGGTGATATCCAAGCTTACTACATATTAAACTAGAATTAGAAGACTTCTTATTTACTCCTACAAAACATAAGAAACAAATGTACCATTGTACATTTGCTTAGGCCATTGGTTAAAGTTCAGTTATCACAGACAAAAGTGCTATGTTGTGTGGGACCCCATCCCACAGTGTCCCCTGGAGTCATGGGTGAAATGAGGCTATCAATGCAAGATTTTCTTGGGGAGAAAAGGCTGGCTAATCTCTCAGATGAGAAAGGCCCCAAGGTCCTTTCTCCTTAGGCTTTTATTGAGAACAATATGTGCAGGGGTATATAGCATGCATGTAAAGCTCATCAATCAATGTCTAAAGGCCATAGTTACAGAAAACAGATATTATCTATAGATAACAACTGAGGAAACACAGAGATCTGCCTCAGGTCAAAGTGTGTTAGATATGCTGACACCAGAGGGTTGTTAAGGCATAGTTCCTGAGATTAGGAGTTCACTCCTTATGCTTTGAATTTAGACATCTGATTCATGGCAACAGGGCTATACAAAGAAAAGCAAGCCTCAAGGGGCATAATGCATTCTTTAGGCCTGATTTACTGTGGGAAACTTGGTGCTAGTATTGGGTCATGCCTGCCTCCCAGCATTCCCAGCATTCTGCTTGAGATTTACAAGCCCTTATTTCAAGGCCTGGCTTTCAGGGGCTGCAATTCCCAATACCACACAAAGTGGTCCCCAACATTAGATATCTATTTATTCTGGTAGACTAAATATAGTTGCCAGAGTACTTACACAGCAGAATTATTTCATGACATATTTAACTATTTCCTATTAGAGATATCATTAGACTTCTGGCCTAGACGCAGGTATAGGTAGATACACTTTGCCTCCTTGTACAACCTAAAGAAGGACAACAACAACAAATTTAAAAACAAAAAGCAAACACAACTGCCAGAAAATTGAACTGTATGGAAGTCTGACAACCAAGGAATTAAAGAAGAAAAATTCATCCAGAGTGGTAGGAGGGATGAAGACAGGCAGCCAGAGCTGAGAGGACACCCAGCAGGGTGGCGGCTGGTGGAGCAGGTGGTCACACATTCACATGTGGATAAACCTGGAGGAACAACTGGAGACCAAGACAGGCCATGAAAGCCAGGGATGCAGTGCAAGGAAATAAAACCTCAAAGTTTCTGTCTGTAAAAACTTGTGGGAATTGTGGCAGCAGGAGAAACTCCCAGTTTCACAGGACAATTCAATGGAGAGATCCACAGGGTCCTAGACACAAGCCCACAGACCCTGGAATCAGCAGCAGAAAGGCCCAATTTGCTTGTGGAAAGCAGGGGAAGTGATAGAAAGCTGGCCAAGAGCCAAGCAAGTGGCAATGTTCCCTTTTGGACCCCTCCCACACATACCACGCCACAAGGTAATGATATGGGTTGCCCTACCCTGACGAACATCTAAGGCTCTGCCCCCTTACCACATAAGAGTCTTGCCAAGATGAAGAAATATGGCCCAAATGAAAGAACAGATCAAAACTCCAAAAATAAAACTAGGATATGAAGAGATAGTCAACCTATCAGATGCAGAGTTCACAACACTGGTAATTAGGATATTCACAGAAATGGTTGAGAATGGCCTCCAAATAGAGGAAGAAGTGAAGGCTATGCTTAATGAAATAAAGCAAAATATGCAGTGAACCAACAGTGAAGAGAAGGAAACCTGGACTCAAATCAATGGTTTGGACCAGAAGGAATAAATAAACATTCAACCAGAACAGAATGAAGAAACAAGAATTCAAAAAAATGTGAAAAGGCTTAAGAATTTCTGGGGCAACTTTAAATGTCCCAATATCTGAAACATCAGGGTACCAGAAGGAGAAGAGGAAGAGGAAGTAATTAAAAACTTATTTGAACATATAATGAAGTAGTTCCCCAATCTGGCAAAGGAAATAGACTTCCAGGAAGTCCAGGAAACCCAGAGAATCCCAAAGAAGTTGGACCCAAGGAGGAACACACCAAGACACATTATAATTGCATTACCCACAATTAAAGAGAAGGAGAGAATCTTAAAAACAGCAATTGAAAAGGAGACAAGTTACCTGCAAAGGAGTACCCCTAAGACTATCAGCTGATTTCTCAGAAAAAAACCTTGCAGGCAAGAAGTGGATGGAAAGAAGTATTCAAAGTCATGAAAGACAAGGACCTATATCCAAGATTACGCTATTCAACAAAGCTATCATTTAGAATGGAAGGACAGATAAAGAGCTTCCCAGATAAGGTCAAGTTAAAGGAGTTCATCATCACCAAGCCCTTATTATATGAAATGGTAAAGGGACTTATCTAAGAAAAAGAAGAAGATCAAAACCATGAACAGTAAAATGACAACAAACTCACAACTATCAATAATTAAACCGAAAAAGAAATAAACTAAGCAAACAACTAGAATAGGAACAGAATCACAGAAATGGAGATCACATGGAGGGTTATCAGTGGGCAGGGAGAGAGGGTAGAGTAGGGAAAAAGTTACAGGGAATAAGAAGCATAAATGTTAGATACAAATAGACAGGGGGAGGTTAAAATTTATATAGGAACTGACAAAGACAAAGAACTTTTATATATGACCCATGGACATGAACTAAGGTGGGGCGTAATTCTGGTGAGAGGGTGGTGCAGGGTGGATGGTACAAGGGGAGAAAAAATGGGACAACTGTAGTAGCATAATTAATAAAATACATTAAAAATGTAAATTAACAAACAGAAGAAAAGAAATACCATTAATACATTAAGGTGAATGCTTTATTTATTATTGCATTGCAAACTAGTTTTTGAGTGTAAAAACCTAGGAAGTTATCTCAACTATTTATTATTTTGTTTTACATTTCGGGAGGCTGACTATCTCATCTGGCTACAATTGTTTGTTGAATGAATGAGTGACCTCAAGCCAATCCAATAAATACCATATTAATTGTTTCTAACATTGTTTTTAGTGGTAGGCATTTGGTAATGTTTGTATTGAATGTACCTCAGAATTAATGATTGCTAAAGTAGAACAATCTTTCTACCATGGACTACCTTTGTTGTAGTCATAGTTCACAAGTATACTAGTGTGATATAAATACTGAAGTTGCCTCCTTAGGTAAAGGAAAGTTCTTGAGATTAGCTAACAAAAAATATTTCTGAGCTAAATAATTAGATTTAATTGGCTTATTGCCTTTCCAAAGGAAAAAGCATATTTTTGTATTATCTTTGTTTGTAACTATAAGTCAGCATTTATTTACTTAGGGATTACTATATTAAAGACCACATGCAACTTTTGAGGGGGTAAAAAAAGTACTTCATGTACTAAAAAGTTCCTGTCCTCATTATCCTTACATTTGTCACATCCTTGCTGAGTGAGATTAGCAGAAAAGAAACAGTCAAATAAATGAGATTATTTCTCTATATTTAAGGTAATAATTATCTTTAACAAAATAATATAAATAATTTCCATATTGTTATTTATTTTATGGTAGAACACTGGTTAGTCTTTTCACCTCTAAGATTTTGTTTAATAATTACAACAAAAATTATAAATCCTAGTAAAATTATATCAAACAAAAATAATAAAAAATTCCATCATCAAATAATAATAGAAATGTTGTGTGGGTTTCAAGTACAGAGGCAGAAATTCTCAATTACTTTTATATTGACAGGAAACATTTTGTTAATTTAAAATTAGAATCTAAACATAAAGGACATTGTTCCCTCCAGGCATTCTAAACACAAACGTTATGTACAATTTAAATCATTCTTCACCATCTAATCTTTGAAAATATAATCAGGTTAATGTTTTTGTCCCAATATTATATTATCACATCAAAGATGTTTTATTGCTAGTTTTTCTAAGTTCAGTGACTTTTACATTAAACTTAAGCAAAATCTTATTTGCATGAGCAATGTTTTACTTTCTATTATCTCTAAAGTACACTCAAGATTTTTCTTATAAAATGAAATAAATTATGAGGTATTATTCCCTGATATAGCATTCAAACATAATAATCACAAATGGGTTCATTAAGAAAATGTTTAGTATATACTATTGCTTCCCTGATTTCAGAAATCTCATGACAAACTGTTGTTACTTTAGCATATTTCATTATTTTGGAAAGATTAATATTAAATTTAGAAAATGAAAGTGAATGATTTAGTAAGGACCATTCTTTAATTTGTAAAAAGTGAAGCCATGGGAAATTATTTCAAAATATAATACTGTAAGCTACTAATTCATAGAAAATGTATATCTTAGTAAATATCAGAAAGTTTGTGGAAATTATCTACTTATATTTAAAAACTAAACAAATATTCATATTTCTGCATTTTTGTCTAAATCATACCATATAAGCAAATACTATAAATGTAAATATGTATAAATTCACAAATGGTTGTAAGAAGTATGCAGAGATTTTCACAAGTAATATTTGAAATTTCAATAGTTTGTTTTACCACTAGTATATTTTTGTTGTTGTTGTTCAGTGTTATGGGAGCTAAAATCAGCATATCATGCAGAATTGATTTCTCAGAAAGCTGACTTTAATTTTAGTGGTTTACACTACTTTGTTTTTCTTTTAAATTATTATAAAGGCATTTTTATGTAATGAATGAATAGAATTGCCTAAAGTACCTTACCCATTCAGAAAAGTTGGGTTTCTCTTTGTAAAAGAACTTATTACAGAATTTATTCTTATGGTCTTTTGATGTCTCTCTTTATAAGAAAATTCATGAATGTATCTTTGCTTTTAGTATGTATATTTTGCTCATTAGCATTGTTTGTTCCTGTTTTCTCTGACCATCATTTGAATATCTTCCAGCAGTGTCTCCCATTCCTATTCATAACAGGACAGGATACTTGTGCTGGCATCCATATCTTCCCTAAAATAGTCCACTTCACTCTGAGTCTGAGAGTTTCCTCATATTATCAAAGAAGAGAGTGTCCCCTAAATAGTTGTAAAAGACCACTGCGGTGTTTGATAACAGACTACATGTAGTCAGGATTAATATAGACAGATTTGTATTATAGTTAAAAATACTAGATTGCTGCCCTAACAAATTCCCACTAATTTGATGGCTTAAAACGCACAAATTTAATAGCTTGCTGTTCTAAAGGTTAGAAGTCTGACATGACTTCTATTGTACTGAAATCCCAGTAGGGCTGTATTCCTTTCTGGAGGCTTTAAGGGAGGATCTGTTGCCCTTTGCAGCCTCTAGAAGCCATTTGTGACTCATGATCCCCTTCCTCCATCTTTAAGTCTAGGAACACCGCATCCCTCTGACCCCTCTTTCATACTCACACTTCCTTCTCAGACCCATTCTGTAAAGACTTCTACTTGTAAGAACTCATGTGATTAAATTTGGCTAACCTAGATAACCTAGTGTAAACTTTCCTTAAGGCCCAAATCCTTAGACACATCTCCAAATTTGCCAAGTAACATGGCATATTAATTCACAACATGGATATTTGGATGGGTATTATTCTGTATACCACAAGCATTACACATTTTTACACAATAAATTAAGAATGAACATCAATAAATTGAGATGTGAACTTGTTTTCTTCTCATATTTTAATGAATTTTCCCCCTTTATTTTAGTCAAATGTCATGCAATGTCCTCTTTTCTATTCTGGTTTCTTCATTTCAACCACCTCTAATCTATCTCTGTCCCCAAAATTTGCTTCCATATTATCATCAGTTTTTTATTGTATTTTTTTCTAATTATTTTAAAAGCATTTCTAGGTCTATGACCTTCAGTACTGCCTAACTGAGATAGAAAAAAATATATAACAATACTCTCAGATGCACTAAAAGTAAAAATAAATAAATAGTTACAATTACCTCCTTATTTTAAACTGGATTAGTGCTAAAACACATTATTAGTGCTAAAACACATTATTAGTGCTAAAACACATTGGTGATTTCAACTTCTTCCTTAAGTATTTCCATAGGTTCTCTTCTTCAACTTTGATGTCAAGTTTACATTTCTGATCTTCTTTATATTAAATTATTAGTATGTTACTTTGACAAGTTAGGTGGTATTTGATTAGCACACATTTGACTTACAAATAAAAATACAAAGTGGGGCAAAGTAGGTTTAAGTTGTGAGTTTGTGAAACAGATTCTTTTTGCATTATTATTTATGAATCATTACATTATTTTCCATATGAACAACTGTAAACCTACTTTTTTCCTACCATGTATATGGCAAAGTCTCATTGCCAGCTTTTTGACCATGGGGTAGCTATTTAAACTGACATATGTAAAATAGAGTTGAAAATACCTGATTCTTTAATTTAAAAGTTGAGTTTGAGGATGAGTTTATAAAATATTTTAAACTGCATTATTGCAAAGTTTAATTAAAGTTTATAAGACAAGCATCTTTTTCTTTTTATTGAGTTTATTGGTATGACATTGATTAATAAAATTATGCAGTCTTTAGGTGCAAATTCCATAGCATATCACCTGTGACTGTGTTGTGTATTGATTTCTTAATTCAAAAGTTGCATTCTTATTTTTAAAAATTATTTTCAAATTAAAGTTGACATACAATATTATATTAGTTTCAGGTGTATAACATTATGATTAGACATGTACCATATGAAGTGATTACCACTATAAAGTCTTCCAAAGCTGATTTTCAGGACAAGATAAGTTTATAAGATATTTAAAATTGCATTATTACAGTATTTCATTAAAAAATTTAAAATAATTATTTTAAAAAATCATCCAATTCCAAATACAGTTTAACTTTTCTTTAAAGATAAAGAATGAGAAAAGATAGGTATATTTTATAACTTACCAGATACTTCCTTTTTATTCTTATTTGTGTGCAACATATACTTATAGACATGCTATATGCTCCAAACTGTGATTTCTATCATTAGGAATTTTAAAAAAACCCTCCTATTTCTAATTTAAAAATCATTTCATCATTTCACTAGGAAGGTAGGTGGTTATACATGAAAATCATACCTATAGAAAGTATAAATATGAAGTGAAATGTGAAAATAGTCTTTATGGACAGAGGTTGAATTTTCTAAGAAATATTAAGAGACAATTAAGAAGTGCACAATTTTTCAGAATAATGACTCGGGTGCTTATATAGAATAGGTGAAGTACATACAGCAATATGTTAAAATTATAAAGACTAACAAAAGATCTTTGATTAAAATATTGCTGCCTCTATTTTAAAGATCAGAAACCTGAGACTCAGAGAAATTAATATCCTTCAAGTTACACAAGTATTATAAATGGTTGTGCTAAATTAAATCCAGGTCAGCTTAATTTTGAAGCCTCTGCCCTTGTCAAGTCTGCTTCATGAAGTCCATGATAAAATGATTTGGTTTGAATTAAGAGGGACAGGCAGCCATTTGAAAACCTTCAATGCTGGACCAAAATTAAATGCACAGCTCAATATGTTCTTCACAAATTTGATGTTTTGAGAGCAAGAACAAATTATTTAATACTTATAATAGTTTGCTAAAAAGTATGATTATAGCACAAAATTGCCTTTGTTAATTTTTTTCTCTGATTCCATTAAAAAGGTACTTTTATTGTCTATTTTTAAATTAGATTTATTGAGGTGACATTGGTTAATAGGGGCACATAGGCTTTAAGTATACATTTATATACTACATGACCTGGATATAACACCCAAAGTCAAATCATCTGTCCAAATATATTTGGCCCCCTTTACCCCTTACTACCTCCTCACCCCATTCCTTCTGGTAACCACCGTATTGCTGTATGCCTTTGTCTCTGAGTTTCAGTTTTATGTTCCACATATGAGTGAAATCATATGATTCTTAGCTTTTTCTGACTGACTTATTTCACTTAGCATGATATTATCAAGATCAATCCATGTTGTTGTAAGCAGTAGTATTTTACCTTTTCTTATGGCTGAATAGTATTCCATAGTTTATATGTACCATATCTTATTTTTCAGTCCTCTATCAAAGGACACTTTGGTTGTCTCCATGTCTTGGCCACTGTGAATAATGCAACAATGAACATAGAGGTGCATATATCTTTGTGTGAAGAACAGACACACAGAACAATGGTACAAGATTGAAAGCCCATAGATAAAACCACAGGTATATGGGCAATTAATTTTTGACAAGGAAGCCAAAAACATAATGGAGAAAATAAAGCATCTTCAATAAATGATGTTAGAAAAATTGGAAAGTTACATAAAAAAAGAAAAATAGATTATAGTTTCTCCCAATATATACAAATTAATTCAAAATGGACCAAAGACCTAAATATAAGATCTGAAACAATAAGGTATATATTCTCTCTTTAAAAAACAAAAATACTTCCAGCCAAGATGGGGACATAGGTAGACACACTATACCTCCTCACACAACCAAAATAAGGACATTTTAAAAATAAAAAACAAGCACTACTGACAGAAAATTGAATTGTATGGAAGCCTGACACCCAAGGAGTTAAAGAAGACACATTCATCCAGACCTGAAGGAGAGGAGGAGTAGGGCAGCCTGGACAGAGAGGGCTCGCAGCAGGGTGGATGATGGACCCTGGATGTGCAAGGTGGCAGCTGGCAAACCCTGGGCCCAGAAGGCTGCAGCTGGTGGACTCAGCAAGACAGCAGACTGTGAAGGGCCCTGGCACACAAGGCAGCCGACAGACCAGGAAGTCCCACATTTGCATGCAGATAAACCGGGAGAAACTGGGGAGTGAGACAGACCATGCAACCCAAGGTCCCACCTTGGGGAAATAAAGCCTCAAAATACCAATTGAATATACCTGTGGGGGTTGAGGTGCTGGGAGAAACTCCCAGCCTCACAGGAGAGTTCGTTGGAGAGACCCATAGGATCCCAGGATGTATACAAACCCACCCACATGGGAATCAACACCAGAAGGGCCCAATTGGCTTGTGGGAAGGCAGGGGGAATGACAGAAATCTGGCAGAAAGAGGAGCAAGTGTCATTGTTCCCTCATGGACTCATGCCCCACATACAGCATTACAACCCAGTGACTGGGTTGCCCCACCCTGATGAACACCTAAGGCTCTGCCTCTCACTACAAAACAGGTGCATCAGGACAAAAAAAAAAAAAAAGGCCCAAATGAAAGGACAGATCAAAGTTCCAGAAAAAATATATCTAAGTGACGAAGAGGTAGCCAACCAATCAGATGCACAGTTCAAAACACTGGTAATCAGGATGCTCAAAGAATTGGTGGAATTTGGTCACAAATTAGATGAAAAAATGGAGGCTATACTAAGTGAGATAAAGGAAAATGTGCAGGAAACCAATAGTGATGGGAAGGAAACTGGAGCTCAAATTAATGGAGTGGACCAGAAGGAAGAAAGAAACATCCAATCAGAAAAGAATGAAGAAATAAGAATTCAAAAAAAATTAGGAAAGGCTTAGGAACCTCCAGGACATCTGTAAACATTCCAGCATCTGAATTATAGGGGTGCCAGAAGGAGAAGAGGAAGAGCAACAAATTGAAAATTTATTTGAACAAATAATAAAGGAGAACTCCCTCATCCTGGCAAATAGACTTCCAGGAAGCTCAGAGAGTCCCAAAGAGCTTGGACCCAAGGAGGAACACGTCAAGACACATTATAATTACATTACCCAAAATTAAAGATAAGGAGATAATCTTAAAAGCAGCAAGACAAAAGGAGAGAGTTGCCTACAAAGGAGTGCTCATAAGACCATCAACTGATTTCTCAAAAGAGACCTTACAGGAAAGAAAAGGCTGGAAAGAAATATTCCAAGTCATGAAAGGCAAGAGACTACATCCAAGATTGGAGAGACCCATAGGGTCCCAGGATGTACACAAACCCACCTACATGGGAATCAGCACCAGAAGGGTCCGATTGGCTTGTGGGAAGCAGGGGAAGTGACAGAAATCTGGCAGAAAGAGAAAGCAAAACTTTCATTTAGAATGGGAGGGCAGATAAAGTACTTCTCAGATAAGGTCAAGTTAAAGGAGGTCATCATCACCAAGTCCTTATTATATGAAATGTTAAAGGGATTTATCTAAGAAAAAGAAGATAAAAAACATGTATGGTAAAATGACAGCAAACTCACAATCAACAACCACACCTAAAACAAAAACAAACTAAGCAAACAACTAGAACAGGAAGAGAACCACAGAAATGGAGAACATGTAGAGGGTTATCAACAGGGGAGTGGGAGGAGTGTGGCGGGCGGGAGGAGAATGTGCAGAGAATAAGTAGCATAGATGGCAGGTAGAAAATAGAAAGGGGGAAGGTAAGAATAGTATGGGAAATGTAGAAGCCAAAGAACTTATAAGTATGACACACGGACATGAACTAAAGGGGGGGGGGAATGTGGGAGGGACAGGGTGTGCAGGGTGGAGGGGAGTGAAGGGGGAAAAATGGGACAACTGTAATAGCATAACCAATAAAATATATAAAAAATTAAAATAAACAAAAATATCTCTTAACTATCTCTCAAACAGAGGTTGATATTTATAAGACTAAACTCAAAATATTGGGGGGAGGTGGTGAGCAAAACTCTTAGATTGCTAGTGCTCAATCCAGAAAGGATTACAGATCACAGTAGCTACTACTCAATTTATATTTGATTTTTTAAAATTAGTATTCATTTATGTTACAACTACAATATATAGTCAGATTGCAGCAAATTTTGCAATAATTAAAATTGTAGAGGAGAGACTTTAAATTTTGTTTTTTTTTCTCAGTAAATAATTTATTTTTGGTCAGATTTGTCTTCAGTATATCCAGGGCAAACTTGTTTATCCTTCTCCCTCTTCTCCTTTCTTTCTATCACATCCATTCTCTTAAAGAGCTCACAGCCAGGGACCCACTGGCATGCTTCTGGATTCACCTCAGTGTTGGCCCTGCCTCACAAAAAAGCATGATAACATTGGATTTAACAACAGTGGGTGAAAACAGAGAAAAATAAGCCATTACAAAAAAATCCCTTAACTACTCTTGAACTAAAAGTGTGTGTGTGTGTGTGTGTGTGTGTGTGTGTGTTTAACTTTACTATGGAACTTTCTAAACATATGCGAAAATAGGGAGGATAGGACAATAAACCTCTATGTATCCATTCATGAGCTTTAAAAATTATCACTATTAAAAATCTATTTCTCCTTCCAGTTTTGTAGGATTATAAAATTCTTCAGATTGTAAAAGAGTAAAAGAAAATTAGGAATCCTAATTATGAAATGTAATGGGTGGACTTTGTCCTGTTTAGAACAAACCACCTGTGAAAAATACCCTCGAGACAATCATGAATATCTGATGTAGACTAAGTATTAGATACTATAAATGAATGATAATTTTGTTAGATGTGACAGTGGCATGACAGTTTTATCTGAATAAAATACAAATGTTTTCAGGGAAGACTTTAAATTTGAATTCCTACCATTACCCACAAACATAAGATTCCAGAAACTTGTGTGCATGTCTTAAAGTCTTCAATTTATTTCACACTTTACACATTATGTAAAATTAACACATAAACCTATACAATGTTTGGAACCAAAATGTATTTTTAATTTTGAAATTTAATTGTTAATTTTTACAATTATACCTTGAGCACTCCCTGCTAATATCATAGCATAATAAAGATTCTTGATTAAAATAATTTGAAGTATTCCCACACTTTTAGAGTAAAACACAAAACACTTATTTTCAGTCACAAGACCATGCTGGATATAACCCCAGATTACCTCTCCAGCTTGATGTTCTTGATGTCTCTAATCCAGCTACACATATTTTCATTTAATTACAGGAGCTATCTAAATACTTTCTTGCCTTAAGGTCTTTGTTCACATAATTTCTCTGATTAAAATTCTTTACTGTTTGAGTGACTAACTCTTCTTTATCCTACAATTCTCAACATTAACATAATTTATTCTCACATTTAATCTTTAGATGTTTCCTTATTCACATCACAATCATATACAAATCCGATGACTGATATGAGCCACTCTACATTAAAATAGGGTGGAAACACAGCAGTGAACACAATTGTCCCAAAGCCCTTATCTATAAGCTTGGCCATACTTACTCTATTTCATTTAAAGTGGCAAGCTCTGGTAATGATAAAGTAGTTAGCTGATTTATTTTCATGGATATTTTGATGGAATGCTCCAATTTTGTTTACTAAAAATCTCATGCATAATATAAGAATTTACTCAGCATAAATTGCTTAGAGACAT
Source organism: Phyllostomus hastatus (assembly GCF_019186645.2). NCBI lineage: Eukaryota > Metazoa > Chordata > Mammalia > Chiroptera > Phyllostomidae > Phyllostomus > Phyllostomus hastatus. Next base: position 6,138,789 of record NW_025334038.1, on the reverse strand, counting down.
CATTTGCATAATTCATTATATTATTTTAGTCCTTCAAAGTAAAGAACATTTCCTCTTGGAGGAATGAACTAAACAATTTCACAATTACTGAAACTTAAAGAAAATGGTGAAATCTGTGCAACTCTGATACTTCTTCTTTTTCTCATTTATACCTTCATAACCATGCAGTTAAAGGTTTTAAACACTCTTTGTATCAACTTTTCCATTTTGTGAATGGAAAAGTTGCTATTGTGCTCAATTTTTTTCCTGTTGCTATTGTGCTCAATTTTTAAAGTAGTTACCTTTATAGCTAGTTTTATAATTAATTCTTGAAAGTTATTTTTCATGATTGCATTTATACATTACTATTAATAATCATTGTTAGAATATTGTTCATAGTGATACAGGAGTCATTAGTTTTTACAACCTTTTATTAAAACTACTTGCATATCATCCTTGTGAAACTCTTGTGGTAATTAGTTCTATAATCTCATTGATAATTCTGTGTCTTAAAAATGTCTCCTTTGTGTTTCTGAAGTGTGTATGTATAGGTTTTGGTCGAGATTGGTAGAAGCAGAGATTACATTGATAGTTCAATGTCCTGAGGTTTGATTAACAGGTTTCAGTTTATATTTACTCCCTCTATCCATTTCATGAAGCTGTAGATTTCACACTGGTCCTATTTAAATTTTTATAATTACTAACCTAAAGGAGATCACATATTTAGTCTATATGTATGTAAATTCTCCTCCATCAATTTACACATGTGTACCTTTTTTCAGACATGCTCATCTAGGCTTAAGTGCAGCTTAATTACCCATCCACTTTTCCACAAATATTAATTAGGCATTAAGTATGTGGTTAGCTGTAGGCAACCATATTCGGAGATGATGTCTTTGAAGAGTTTATTTCTAATAGATTAATCAGAAAGCTAAGTAAATAAATTAAACCTAAAAATTCCATAGTACATGCAAATCTGTGTTTTATGAGAACATAGAAATATGACAAAATAAAAATTAGCCCAGAAGTATTAGAAAAGGGTTTCTGTAACAGGGAACAATTGAGTTGATTCTTGAAGAACAAAAAGAAATAACTATGTGCAGACATAAGGAACAGTTTTAGGCACAAGGAAGAGCAAGTACAAAGATGTGACGATAAGGCCTATACAACATAAAATGTAAATTGTAACTGTAGCAGAGAATGTGAATAATTGAGTAGTTAATGGGAGGCTGAATAGGATTGGTGGGTAAAATGTGTAGACTTGTCAAAGCTATCATGAGGAATTTGGACTTACTGCATTCTATGACAAAATTCCACAAATGTGTTCTTTAATTCCAGGGTTGAATTCTTATTTTGTAAAACCAGGAACATAAATGATTGCATGCCAAAACAAAAAACAAACAGAACAAAAACAAAAACAAAATTATTCCCAATGCCACTGTTCGCTATTTCATTTATTTTACTATGAGAAATGTCTTAGTCCTTACCCAGGTTGTTACTCTTATTGGACTCTGTTTTACATTCCTTCATACCTCCTTAAGGACCTTGTTCCTCTAATTATTCTTTACTCCTATATCTCTGTTCCTTCTGAATTACCGAATCCTTCACACCTCATCTAATTTATTAAGGTAAATAATGTTGGAGAACAGTCACTCTGGGGCAGAAATGTGTATGAACTTATTGGAATGTGTGCAAGTAAAAATATTTTTGTGATTCTTTTCTTTGCTTGTTGGCATGATGAAAACCTAAATTCTTACTAAACCTCAAAAGGCAGAAATAATGCAATTAAAATTAAGAAACTATAGAAACTATAACAAAAATTAATGTCAAACCAAGATACTTGATAAAAACTTATCTTTGCTAAATTGGGCCAAAAATAAGATTTATCTTTCTTAGAATACATAAAAAATTTTAGCATTATATTTCAAACCATGAAGCAGTGAACAAAATTGCATTTAGAATAAAATTATGAGATGTTATATTAAAAAAGAGTGCAGTGCTCAATGCACTGTTTAAAATTAAGAGAAGCAGGAGGAGTAAGTTAACTAAAGACTAACTAGGATGTTGATGACTAAGAAAGCAACAATAAATAAAAGGTAAAAATACTTTAAAGTGCAAGTGCTTTAAGGAAATATAGGAGAGCAAAACATTTTCTACACCCCTCTTAGAGTCTCTGGCTGGGCTGAGAATTAAACAGACAAACAAAGATTAAAAGGCGAAAGCATACAAATTCTACTGATTTTTTTAATGTAAAATTCAATGAGAACCTTCACAAGAGAAAGAAGATCCAAAGGAGAGACCAGGGCAGGAAGTCTTTTTATCTTTTATCCAAAGGAAAAAAAAATAGATTTGTGAGAATAAAAAGTTGGGAGGGTTGGAGGGTAATTTTAACAAGGTTTAACAAGTTCAAAGCTGGTTTGAGCTCAGATATGAAGAAATTTCTCGGAGAAATTTCTCGGATTTCTTGGACTTTGGTTCTACTTCTTAGAAAGTAGAACCAAAGTCCAGGATTGTAATTGTGTTTAATTTTCAATATGTTTCATAGACTGGGAGAACTTCATAATAACCAAAAGTTAGAGGTCAGAAGAACATTGTGATATGAGATACATCTCCCTTATTAAGATTAAAAATACATTAAAAACTCATATAACTCCACAACAGCAAGACAAAATAATCCAACTAAAAATCTTGGAGGACTTGAAGGAAGATATAGACAATAACACACTTGTAGTAGGGAATTTTAATACTCCACTGTCAACAATGGATAGATCTTCCAAAAAGTATCTACAAGGACACTGTGGCACTGAACAACACACTATATCAAATGGACTTTACTGATAAATACAGAACCTTTCATCCCAAAGAAGAAAAGTACACATTCTTTTCAAAGCACATGGAACATTTTCAAAAATAGACCACATTGTAGGACACAAAACTGGCTCAATAAATTCAAGAAGATTGAAATCATATCAAGCATTTTATTGGACCACAGGGCTTGAAAGTAGAAACCAACCTCAAGGGGAAAAAAAAAACTCAAAAACATTCAAATTCATGGAGACTGAATACCATGTTATAAACAATGAATAGGTTAATAATGAGATCAAGGAAGAAATAAAAAAGTATCTGAAAACAAAAAAAAAAATGAATGCACTACAGCCCAAAATGATAAGACACAGCAAAGACAGTCCTGAGATGGAAGTTCATAGCAATACAGAACTATCTAAAAAGATAGAGACATTTCAAGTAAACACTCTAACCCTACATCTATAAGAACTGGAAGAAAAAGAGTACAAGTAAAAAAATAATCAACACCAGAGCAGAATTAAATGACATTGAGACTAAAAGAACATTCAAAGGACCAATAAACCCAGGAGCTAGTTCTTTGAAACAATTTAAAAAAATGATAAGCCTTTAAGCAGACTCATCAAGAAAAAGAGGGAGAGGATCTAAATAAATAAAACCAGAAATGAAAGAGGAGAGATTACAACTGATCTCACAGAAACACAAAGGATTGTAAGAAATTATTATGAACAAATATATGCCAAGAAATTTGAAAATCTGGGTGAAACGGACAAATTTCCAGAAATAAATAATCTTCCAAAACTGAATCAAGAAGAAGCAGAAGCCTGAACAGACTGATAACAACTAGTGAAATTGAAGCAGTAAACAAAATGCTCCTGGCACACAAAAACCCTGGACTGGATGGCTTCATAGGAAAAATTTAGAAAACATTTAAGGAAGAGCTAACTCCTATTCTTCTCAGAGTATTCCAAAAAATCCAGGAAGAGGGAAGACTCCCAAACTGTTTTTATGAGATCGTCATCATCCTAATCTCAAAACCAGATAAAACACAACAAAGAAAGAAAACTATAGGCCAATATTACTGATGAGCATAGATGCTAACATCCTCAATAAAACATTGGCAAACTTCATCCAGTAATATAATAAAAAGATCATACACCATGACCAAATAAGATTCATACCTGCAGAGATGGTACAACATTCACAAAACAATAAATGAAGAACCTCACAAAAACAAAAGGAAAGACAAAAAACACAAGATCATATCAATAAAGGCAGAAAAAAAGCATGCTATAAGGTACAACACCCATTTATGATTAAAACACTCAGCAAAATGGGAGTAGAGGGAGCATCTCTCAACACAATAAAGGCCATATATGAGACCTACAGCCAACATCATACTCAATCGGCAAAACCTTAGAGTTTTCCCAGTAAGATCAGAAACAAGACAAGGATGTCTGCTTTCACCACTTCTCTCCAGCATAGTATTGGAAGTTCTAGCCACAGCCATAGAGCAAGAAAAAGAAATAAAAGGCATCCAAATTGGAAAGGAGGAAGTAAAACTGTCATTGTTCGCCGATGACAGGATAGTGTACATAGAAAATCCTATAGACATCACCTAAAACTACTTGACCTAATAAGTGAATTTGGATAAACAGTAGGATACAAAATCAGTATTCAGAAATCAAAGACATTTTTGTACACCAACAAAAAAATATCAGAAACAGAAATTAGTACAAAACATCTTATTTTTACAGCAAGAAGAAAAATAAAATAGCTAGGAATAAACCTAACCAAGAAGGTAAAAACCTGCACTCAGAAAACTACCAATACTGAAGGAAGGAATTATGGAAGACACAAATAAATGGAAGCATATACTGTGTTCATAGATTGGAAGAACTAACATCATCAAAATATCCATACTACCCAAAACAATTTATAGCTTTAACACATTCTCTGTTAAATTACCAAAGACATATTTCACAGATATAGAACAAATATTTCAAAAATTTATATGAAACCATATTGACCCCAAATAGCTTCAGTAATTTGAGAAAGAAGAATTAAGTAAGAAGGATCACAGTACCTCATATCAAACTATATTACAAGGTCATTGTAATACAAAAAGTCTGGTAGTGGCATAAGAACAGACACATAGATCAATGGAACAGAATGGAGAGCTCAGAAATAAACCCATGTCTCTATTGTCAGTTAGTATTCTACAATGGGGGCAGAAGCATAAATTGGAGTAAAAATAGAATCTTCAACAAATGGTGTTGGGAGATCTGGATAGCTACATGCAGAAAAATGAAACTTGAGCACCAACTTACACTGTATACAAAAATAAAGTCAAGATGGATAAAAGGCTTAAATGTAAGTTGTGACACCATAAAAGACCTAGAGGAGAACATAGGCAGAAAAATTGCAGATATTTCATGCAGCAATATTTTCATTGATAAGTCTCCTAGCACAGGGCATAGAATGGAAAGAATAAACAAATGAGACTACATCAAATTAAAAAGCTTCTTCATGTTTAAAGAAAACATCAGCAAAATGAAAAGGAAACCAACAACATGGGAAAATGTATTTGCAAATAATACCTTGAACAAGGGTTTAGTCTCTAAAATATATAAAAGACACTTACAACTCCACACCAGGAAGACAAACAGTCAATATAAAGATGGAGAGCAGAACTGATCAGAGACTTCTACAAGGGGGGCATACAGAAGGCCCAGAGACATATGAAAGGATGTTCAGCACCACTAGCCATTAGAGAGACGCAAATTAAAACTATAAGGAGATATCACTTCACACTTGTCAGAGTGGCCATTATAAACAAAGCAACAAACAACAAGTGCTGGTGAGGATGTGGAGAAAAGGGAATCCTGGTACACTGTTGGTGGGAATGCGGACTGGTAAAGCCACTGTGGAAAACAGTATGGAATTTCCTCAGAAAATTAAAAATGGAACTGCCTTTTGACCTGGCAATTCCACTGCTGATATTGTAACCTAAGAATCTTGAAACACCAATTCAAATGAACCTATGCACCTCTATGTTTATAGCAGCACAACTTATAATAGCCAACTGCGGGAAACAGCCTAAGTGCCCATCAGTAACTGAGTGGATCAAAAAACTGCCATGCATTTACACAATGAAATATTATGCAGCAGAAAGAAAGGAACTCCTACCCTTCATGACAGCATGGGTGGAACTGGAGAGTATTATCCTAAGAGAAATAAGCCAGGTGGTGGAAGACAAATATCACATGGTTTCACCTATAAGTAGAACCTAATCAACAAAAAAAAATAAGGGAGCAAAATAGAACCCGAGACACTGAAATAAAGAAGAAACTGACAGTGTCCAGAGGATAGGAGGGAAGCAGATAACAGGGAAAAGAGGGGAAATGGGGCAAGTCAAAAAACATGTTTAAAGGACCCATAGACAAACAATGGGGGGATTGAATGTGGGAGGTGGGGTGTGGGTAAGGCAGGGGAGAATAATGGGGAGAAATGGGGACAACTGTAATTTAACAACAATAAAGAAGTATTTGTGACAATTGCTACAATTGGTACCACCTGGATTCTGTTTAATCTCAGTACCATCTCTTAGTTTGGGATCAGTCCTGGTCTAGTCAAGGTTTTTTTTTAATAACCTAGTTTGGTAATTTATGATTAAGGTGGTGACCTGAGATAATCTAAACTTTAACTTCAGAGGCTATTATCAATGTCACTCTTCAGGAAAGTGAAAAATCAAATAATGTTCTCTATATAGCACTTTTTACATAGATTCTATGGGCTTTCAGCATCCCTATACATACTGGCTATGAAGATGGTAATTGTAACCTATAATTTTCAAAATTGATGGACCACTGCCAGTACTAACAATAATCACAAACATTTGTTGAGCACTAAGCACATGGTACTATTAAGTTTCTTTATGTACCTTAACTCAGTGTATTATTATCGTTACCACTACACAGATAAAAAACATGAAACTCACTTCATTAAAAGTATTCAAAAAGTTTAAAATGCTAGTAAGAATAAAAAAGCTGAGATTAAATTCAAGAGTTTGGTTCCAAAGTTATGTTTTTAATCATTGCACTGAAGTATAAATTAAAAGCCCTAGAGTATGGTCTGATTGATATGTTAGCCATAGTTCTATTGTTTGCATTTAAACCTCCAGACATCAGTTTTGGCACCAAGTACTGTTCACAGTATGCCAGTTTCCTTCAACTTAAACAATCCAGTACTATGAGAACTGTGGACCTTTATCCAAACAAATGCTTCATGATAATAATATAGCTACAGAGCATAGGAGCTTATCATGGGAGTCAGTGTACGACCTTGAGTAACTGGCTGTTGCTTTGGTTATGACCGGTCAGCTTCTACAGTCCTGTGTGAAATTTTGCAAGTGTTACAGTTACAGAGCATAAGAAACTTTTGGAGTTTTCTTTTCCAGCCACATTACCCCCTTTGATGCTATAAGGTGTTTTATCCCTTTTAGCATCACTAATACCTGGCTATAAGGTTGAGGTCCTTGGGAGGGTTACAACTGCTGATACTGGTGTCGGTACCACTGGAGGGCTAGCACTGTGGCGACTGCCCTGTGAGTCACTGTAGCCCTAGGTGTGGGACTAAGGTCCGGAGGATGCAGGGTCCTATATGCCTGACACCCCCAGGTCTGGTACTTTATGGTCCTGGACGTTACTTCAGTCCAGTATACCTTCCCTCCCCAAGTGCAGAGGGATTGCTGTGGCTGAATGCAACCCGATGGCTTGTCAGTGGAGGAGCTGAAAGCTGACCCTGGGAGATAATAAGAGACCTCTTTACCGCTGAGCTTAATCCTATGCCTGGGGGTATTACATTTGCAGGCTGGGGCTGAGACAGGGGCCGCATTTGTTAAGCAAAGCACACAATAAATTCAAATACAGAAATCAAACAGAGACAAACTATTCTAGGGTGACCCGCTTTGCAGGGATTCCATTCCTCAGGGGCCGCAATCACTAGTCCAATTGTCAATGCTCCTGGGAAGGTGCCAATTAAAGTCAGGTACCCTGCAGAACAACAGTTTATTTCTTAGCGCCTTTTTTTACTGGTTGGCCTCCTCCAGTGTCTTAGCGTGGGTTTTTTGGCACAGGCCCAGTCCTTGGGTTTTTGGGATCTGCTGTCTTGGCCCAGCTGTAGTAGATCCAAGGGGTGATTCCTGCAGCAGTAAGTTTGTCCAGGGCAGTCCAGTTTTCTGGTCTGCATACTCAGTGACTTTTCTGCCCTTAACCATATAGCTGCTTCCATCCATGTAGTGGGTGACATTAACATCAGGTTGGGCCAAGGGCTGGTTCTGGAGGTCTGGCCGGCTGGCGTGGACCTCTTCGGTTACTCTAAGACAGTCTTGGTCCAGTTCTCCAAGTTCTGATGGTAAGTAGGTGGCTGGATTGATTTGGTTCGTGGTCTTAACATGCACCCTCAGGTTTCCTTGGAGGATGCCCTGGTATTGAGTCAGTCTGGGGTTCGACAGCCACTTAAGCCCCTTGCAAGAGGGTTATGGCTGCAGTGACTGCTCTCAGACGAGGTGGCCAGCCAGTGGCGTCATGGTCCAACTGCTTAGACAGGTGAGCCACCGGGAGTTGTCATGGTCCAACAGGCTGGGTCAGGACCCAAGGGCTACCTTGTCTCTCTTGTGGGTGTACAGATTAAAAGGCTACCCCGGCTTTGACAGTCCAAGGGCAGGAACATTACTGAGGCACCTCTTAATATTTTGGAAGGCTTTTCTTAATGTCCGGACCTTTCAAAGCCTGGTACTAGGGCCGAGTTCCACAGCCACAGAGTGCAGGCTGGTTTTCCTCAGGAGAACGGGCATTTTCCTCAGAAATCAGACAAGGTTCTGGAGGGCATTGGCAACTCTGCCATTTTCTGTCCTTGCCCCTGATCATACCGTGAGTACTTCCTGCAAGCCTGGTTGCTGAGCTCTGCACCTGGCGACATTGCAGGAGCCCCAAGGAAGCTTGCAGGCCACTGGGGCAGGTGAACCCGATAGAGCACAGTGAAGGGCCATGACAGAGGACTGCGCAGACGGCTGTAGGGGCACTTCAGATACACAGCGCATGCCCTCCAGGCACCGTTCCTGGGATGGGGCCACCAGGAGGAGGTCATCCATGTACTGCAGAATTGTCAGGTCTGTCCCCCCTTAGCGAGGGGTTTCCTTCTGGGGCTTCTCCAAATAGGGTTGGGGAGTTCTTAAACCCTTGGGGCAGCCTAGTCCAGGTTAACTGAGTCTTGACCGCTGTGTGCAGATCTTTCCCTTCAAAGGCAAAAATGGGTTGGCTGGAAGGTGCCACAGGAATGCAGGAGAAGGCATCCTTAAGATTAAGGCAGGTAAACCACATTGCTGTTGGGGGAAGCTGGTTTGGGAGGGTGTACGGGTTGGGGACCACTGGGTGGCGGCTGTTGGCTGCTTGGTAGACAGCCCACAGATCCCGCTCCCGTCTGGCTGTTATCATGGGTCTGGGCAGGTGTGGCCTCATGTTATGGAGCTAATTTTTTTCCCAAGCTCCCACTCGGGGGACCTGCCTCCCAGTCACATCCTGGGCAGGGGAGTCTTTCTTTGTCTCCCGGGCCCAGAGCATGGCCACAGCCATTTAGCATATCCAAGTGACTAGCTGAAGGCTATAGGCATGTTAAATGACCATGCCATGGGTCAACTGCAAAACTGGTGCTGTACGAAACAGTCCCGCATATTTTGCTCTGTGTGTCCCTCCCCCAGCTTACACCTGTGGGGAAAGGGTGAAGACATCCTAAAATTTCCTGAACACCTTGAGTTCTGGACCCCATCCCAAATGCCCATTTGGGGTCCCCCCCTTGGCTGCACCTTGTAACAATTTTTCATTTTAGATATATATCCAGTTTAAATTCTTTTAAAGGACAATGGACGAAGGTCTCATCTTCTTGTAACTACTTCCAGCTGGAAATGGATATTGTTTTACCTACTCATGGGTCTGGGGTGCCCTGAAAGTGGGTGCAGCATGGAGGGAGTCCTTCCTATAAGGGGAAGGACCTTACAGAATCCTGGTCAGTTGGCTGTTACCAGGAAGTCACAGGCTCAGTGTCCGAAGGCTGGCATTACTGGACCATTGGCGTCCTGGTCATATCCTGGAGGTGACAGATTTGGAAAGAGTTGGAAGGCACAATTAAATCATAACCACTAAATGACAAAGGCAGGGACTTAAGTAAAGAATGGCTTATCTGGAGGAAGGTGTACAAGACATACTATACCTATCCAAAGCTTTTGTAGTCCATTATACTTTACTCAGGCTGAGGGAATATATTATGATTTCCCTCCTTTCAGATATCTAAACCTTTCCTGTTCAAGCCACTAAGACAGAAAAGGGAAAATCAGTTTTAAAGTGAAGCCCACAGATCACCCAAACTGCTCACTAACCCAGCCACTTAGTTTAGGCAAACCATTGAGCTCCAGGGGGCGATGATGAAAATGGGCTCCTTAAGTGAGGCCTATATTGCAACCAATCACTCAGGTAATGAAGTCATAGGCATACGTCCTATGAAAACAGAAGAACACACAGGTTAATTTACACAATAGTCCCCAAACCAGTCTCCGTGCCTGTGAGACTGTCTTTGGGAAGGCATTCAGTTGCAAGGTCTTTCCTGCAATGACATTCAGCAATGGCAATTTGACAGGTCCTTCATACATGTAAATAGTACATCTTGATGATCTTACAAAACCAGTTTTAACCTTCAAATGAAAACAAACTTTTAAGACAGTTAGCTGCATTATTCTGATATTTAATACTGAGCACAGTGATTTTCCTTGAACCATAATTTTTCTCCTTAAGATTACCCTCACTGTTATTAAAGGGACTACTTTGACTACTTTGAGTTCTGTTTTTTTATTTTGACTGTTTGTTTGCATAAACACACCAAGAGCAGCCTGGATTACTTAGGATCTTTAAGTCTGCTTTGCTGGAACTCACACAGGGAACTTTCAGATTGACTTCTCAGTCCGCCCCTCAGAGCACAGAAGCAGAGCCACACATCCGCCATCTGGCTTTGCCTGTACCAGTTGTTTCACCCAGATCCTTGAGGTTTTCATTGTGCTTACAGGTTCCTTTTTGGCCATCTTTCATGAAAGCAACCTTCGTTCCTTCCCTGGAAAGACTGCCATGAAACTGCACAACCAACCAAAGTACCAGGCTTTTCTCGTGGGCTTACACTAGCTTCACAAGTCAATCCCAGGTCCTCAGGGCTTTCTGGTGACGACCAGAACCCATACATGCCTCCTTCAGACGTGACGTTCCAGTCAAAGTCTTGGTTAATAAAACCACTATTAACGACTGTCTTATTGGTCTTATGCAAAGAAACCTTATGTTTTCACTTACTCTTTCAGAATGCCAAATTATGGAGGGATCAGGTAGGGAGAAAAATACAAAGCCTAAAGGAAAATCTTTTCCCTTCTGATATTTACCGGGCTTCTTAAAACCTTTACTGCTACAGACTTATGCAACATTTACAACCCTTTTATTTTTCATATATTTTCTGATATCCATGAAGAGTGTATTCCCATGCGTTATACCTTTTATTATTAACTAACTAATATCACATAATTCCAAAACTTTTACTTTTCCATTTATCTGTACAGTTTCCCACAGAGTTTCTTCATTTATATATATCTAAATTATTTACTTAATTTATATATATCTAAATTATTTACTTTTCTACAGAGTATGAAGTTTTAACCTTCCCTGGAATCCTTCATTTCCTTTTCAGAGCAGATGCAGAGCAAAACCCAAAACACAGAGTTTCCAGAACAGTACACAGGTAGGGGCATTCTCTCGCACAGAGACATGCTCCTTCAGGCCTGGTCTTTTGGCAGAGACATGCTGCTTTGCCTCTGACTGAAGCGCTTATCAGCCCCAAATGACCCTTCCTGGGTCCCAAGTGGCAAAGGCATCCTCCCCAACCAGTTACAGGCAACCTTAAAGAGATTTTAAGTACAGAACGTTTTTGATCAGAAACAACACTGCTCTTTTCCCACAAAACCAGAAAACAAATAGTTGAGGTTTCCTTTACTCCAGGTTTACAACTTGACATTCTTTATACATAATTTTACTCATTCAGATTTAACCATTATTCTTTTTAATCCTGGTTCCTTTCCCACTTTGGGAAGGACAGCTGAAATTCCCTGGCACTGCAGGCTGCAGTTTTCTGAAGCTCAGACCCTGCAAACACTCTACAGACCAGATGTTTTCCTTAAACTTCAGTACATGTCCTTCAGAGACATCCTTATCAGAACCAGTTACACAGAGAACCAGACTGATGCAGTCTGGAGAGAGCCCTTAGCCTGGCACCTTGCCCAGTTCCAAGATGGAGGGGCTCTCACGTGACCCATTATCCAAGATGACTACAGCCATGCACCTCCACCCTGGGGGGAGGGGGGACTCACGTGGCTCATCCTCCATTTTATCCAAAATGGCAGTGCACTCACATACATGCAATATTGTACTGTGGCAGAAAACCCCCCCAACCCATGATGAATTCTCCCAACTGATGCAGACAAACAAAGGAAAAAGGGGATCTTTCACACGCCCGCCACAGGTGGGGGGCCCAATCAGACTCCGTAAGCCTGGCTGGCCCGTAGAGTCACAAACACATTCACACACAGTCAGTCACCAGTTCTCCCTCAAGAAGGAGTCCGATGGTCTGGGTCTCAGCCCAGACTCCTGAGTTTTCTGGTTGAGGAGTGATCAGTTTCTCTCTGATTCTCAGGTCAGGTCCCTAGGGCTCCCTGATACCTGACTGGTGCTCCTGACAGTGCGTGGTTCATCTCTCCCCTCCGCCCAGGTGTTAGAGCAGTTGGGGACGCGGCACAGGAGTCTCTGCCCTGGGAAGCCTGGAATCACCAGAGCACGTGCTCCTCCCCTGCGGCAGGGCTCCCCTCGCCGACTCCCTGGGTCGCCTTCACCGGAGGCAAAATACCTGCTCGCATGAGGGATTTCCCGGCCAATGCACCAAAATGTTGTGGAAAATCCACCCTCTGGGCCCCCGGGTAATAAAGTTTGTGTTTCGTTATCTCCCCGCGTGTGGGTGGATTTTCCACAACAATATTAATATCTATTATATATTGTGGGCCTTATATACAGATTTTACATTTACATTAATAATATCTTGATTTTTACAGCAACCCTGGAGCTACTTACTATTATTAACATGTTTATAGATGAGGTATCTGAAGCTTTTAGAAGCTCACATTCTTAGTCAAGACATACAGAAATTAAGTGTTTACAATTTTATGTGTAACATCCACATAGATATCTTGGTAATTGCAACATTCGTCAAGAAAAGGAAATGAGTTCACACAGATTTCAAGTGGCTTAGTTAGCAATCTTACCTATGCAGTATGATGTTGATATACATATTTTCTCCCTCCCAGTATATCATACTTGCATTTTGATGCCTTCTTGTATTAACCTTGTGATTGAATTTGAATTATCTGGTCTGCCTTGTGCCTTCTGCTTATTCTTTAAGATCCCAGATGACTTTCTTCTGACCCTTTATAATGCCAAGAAGAGTTATTTCCCAATATGTGTCAATGAAATAGAAAATTAAGATTTGTTCTTTTCAAATAAGATATTTAATATTCATGTCAAGATATGGAAAAAGAGAGAATCATGAATCTGATTGCTCTTGGCTTTCCCAACTTATGTTCCTACTCAAATTATAACATTTTTACTATCTCAATATTGTAAATGAATTAAAATACAAAAACACTTTTTACTCTAAACTCTTGTGTTTAGTAACTTGGGTGTATGAATTAAACTGATAAAAGGCAGATTGACAAAATGAAGGTTTATTTTGCATGCATACAAGAAATTCTCACAGAAAGGAAGTGAAAAACCCAAAAAAGTGGTTAGACTTGAGGTCTTATACATTATTTTAGCAAAGAGCCAGAAATTGAAAAGTAACTAGAGAAATGAATTGGAGACTGTGCTTATAGAGTCAGTAAATTGGGAAAGATAAATATGTGGGAGAAACTAATGGAATATAGAGCTCTTTATGTAGAGTTAACTTGATGCCTTCACCATTGAGAACAGTTGTCTCCAGTGATTGAATCATTCTCCACTTCTTGATACTAGAGAGGGAAACAACTTTAAAAATGGAAATTTATCTTACCTTTACAAAGGGAAATTTATGTCCTGCTTTTTACAGAAAGGAGGAGGGCATAGAACTAACTGCTTTCAGCTCAAAACAATCCTTATACAAAAGTGGAATATTTTGGGGTAGCATGCTCTGATTGCCTTCAGCATTTAACAAATATGAAATTTTTGACCTAAGACATGACAATCCATATGAGGTTAATTTTAAGGCATATAAAAATAATATGCTATTGAAACTATATTATTAAGTCAAAATTTAAAAACATTTTATACTAACCTATATTTATTTATTATATTTATATAGTTAGTCATTCAGATAATTACTATAAGAGGGTAGGATGTACTTTGGAGGAATTGACATTATGTGATTTACATACAATTCCCCTACAAAATATTTTTTACATTGTTGTTTAAAAAAACTCAAATGTTTTTAAGATAAAGGTGTTGAATTTATTTTTAATATAAATATTTTAACTATGTATTTGAGAAACTCTGGTATACCTTTAATTACCGGTGGCATTATTAGAGTGCATATTGTATAACTGATAATATCCTTATTTGCTATATTACATAGTAAAATATTTGAAAACTCATTAACAAATTATAAATGAAAATACGGTGATTACCAGAGGGGAAGGAGGATGGGGAGAGGAAGAAGAAGGTAAAAGAGGATAAATGGTGATGGAAGGAGACTTGACTCTGAATGTTGGATTTACAACACAATATACAGTTCATAATAGAATTGTACACAAGGAACCTATATAATTGCATTAACCAATGTCACCCCAATAAATTCAATATTTTTTTTAAATTGCAGAAAAAATGGAGCCATCAAAGTGAAATATACTTGATGGAATTAAAAAATAGGTTAAATTAAACCTCATAATGATTTCCTTATAATGAAATTTATTATTGTAATTTAGAATATGTGTGTATGTATACATTTTATTGTGATAAAAATATAACATAAATTCACCCTCTTAATAAATTTTAAGTGTACTGAACAGTATTGTTATGTTTATGCACATTGTTGTATAACAGATCTCTATAACTATTTTATTTTGTGTGACTGAAACTCTATGTTGTTTGAACAATTACTCTTAGTCTTCCAACCAAGCCCTGGAACCACCACTCTACCTTTTATTTTTAAGAGCTTGATTACTTTAAGTATCTCATATCATTGGATTCATGTACTACTGGTCTTTTTGTGATTGACTTATTTCACTTAGATTAACATCCTCAAGTTTCATCTATATTGCAGCATTTGCCGTGATTTTCCTCTTTTTTTACAGATGAATAATATTTCCTTGTATATGTATATAGTACTTTTTATCTATTCACATCTCAATGGACATTCAGGTTGCTTCTTCTTGGCTATTGTGAATAATGCTGCAGTAAACATACATATGCAAATATCTTTTTGAAAAGGATCTTGCTTCCAATTATTTTTGATATATATACCCAGAAGTGGGATTGCTAGATCATATGCTAGTCCTGTTCTTCATTTTTCGAAGAACCTCTTTATTGTTTTCCATAATAGCTGCACCATTTTACAATCTCACCAACAGTGTTTGAGAGTTCCAATGTCTCCTCATTCTTACCACATCTATGATGATGATGATGATGATGATGATGTCTTTATGTTGTCATCCTAATGAATGTGATGTGTTTTCTCATGGTAGATTTAATTTACATACCTGTGATAATTAGTGATGTTGAACATCTTTTCATATGCTTCTTGGATATTTGTATAACTTTTTAGACAAATATCTATTAATTTTAAATCGGTTTATTTTTTTTATTCTGCACTGAGTTTTTAGTGTTTTTTATAAATTCCGGATATTACCTCTTTACCCAATATATGGTTTGCAAATATTTTCTCCCACATAATGGGCTACTTTTCACTCTGTTGATTTGTCTCCTTTGTTGTACAGAAGTGTTTTAAATTTGATATAGATTCTTTTGTTTATTTTTGCTATTGGTACATGTGCCTTTTTCTATATCCAAGAAATTATTGCCCATTCCAAAATTATGAAGATTTTTTCTATTAATTTTTCTGAAACTTTTATAGTTTCAGGTCTCATAATTAGGTGATATATTTCATTCTGAGTTAATTTTTACAAATGGGGTAAGGTAAAGGTCTATCTTCATTGTTTTGCATGAGGATATCCTTTTCTCCCTACACTGTTTATTGAAAATTTCACCTATCTCATCCTTGTAGATCACTGAACCATATATATGAAGGTTTATTATGGGCTCTTTATTCTGTTCCACAGGTCTCCATATCGGTCTTCATGCCACATCATACTGTTTTACTTACTGCAGATTTATAATGTGCTTTGAAATCAGGAAGTTTGAGGTCTCCAGCTTTGTTCTTCTTTCATAAGATTGTTCAGGCTATTAGAGGTACTCCCTGTATTTACTTTAGTAGGAGTCCTTTGAGCTTCTTGAATTTAGATGTCATTTTTTCTCAGATTTGGATTGTTTTGGCAATATTTCTTCGAGTAAATGCTCTGATCCTTTTCTTCCATCTTTTTCATTCTGGGACTTGCATAGCACATATATTGTTTCACTTTATTGTATCTAAGTCCTTTAGGCTATTCTTCACTTTCCTTCACATTTTTTTTCCTTTTAATTCTCTGACTCATAAATTTTAAATGACCTGCCTTTGAGTTCTAATTCTTTCTTCTTCTTGATTAAATCTGTGGTTGAATCCCTTCTTAGTGAATTTTTCAGTTAAATTATTGCTTATATTCTTTAGAATTTCTGTTTTTTTTAAAAAAAATAGTTTTGTCCTGGCTGGCATAGCTCAGTGGATTGAGCGTGGGCTGCTAACCAAAGTGTAGCAGGTTCGATTCCCAGTTATGGCACATGCCTGAGTTGCAGGCCACGGCCCCCAGCAACCACACATTGATGTTTCTCTCTCTCTCTTTTTCCCTCCCTTCCCTCTCTAAAAAATAAATAAATAAAATCTTATAAAAAAATAGTTTCTACCACTTTGTGGATACTCTCATTGTGTTTGTGTGTTTTCTTGATTTTGTTTAGTTGTCTGTATTCTCTTGTGCTTCATTTAGTTCCTTCAAGACAATTATTTTAATTTTTGCCAGATAATTAATAGATTTTTGTTTTGGGAGGATTGATTTCTAAAGATTTATTTTATTCCCTTGATTCAGCCATGTGTCCCTGTTTTGTTTATGCCTTTCAATTTTTTTCTGAGTTTCATGTATTTGAAAAAACAGCCACCATTCCCAGCGTTTATGGGCTGCCTTTGTACAGGGCAATACTTTCATCAGCAAAGCTAGAGATTCTGGGGAACTCTGAAGCATCTTTCATCTTTTGGGGTATAATGATCCTCTGTGTTTGTGTGGGTTTAATTGCCCATCTAGAGATATTTGCTGCTTTCTTTTCCGGGAGCGCATAATCTTTTGCTCCCTCTAGTGTCTATCCGCTGCACAGCAGGTTCTGTGGTGCTATAACAGCAAACCTCTCTAATTTTCATTTTTCTCAATGTTCTCAGCATCCAAAGTACGCCAGCTCCCTTATTATTATCTGAGTCAGGCGAGACAAAAATCAGTCCCTTCAGCAGGCTTATGAAAAACCAGAATCCATATGCATGCTCTACTCTTTTCCCTCCTTCTCAAAGAAGATACCATGAGTTGGCCACATTCTCTCACTCTAAGCCATGCTCATTTTCTGCCTGCTGCACTGCAGGCCCGCTGGTACCACCACAAGCTGTCTCCACTCTACCTTGTTTTCAGTGGTTCCTGGGCAGCAGACTATGCAGGTTTTATCAGGGCTCCAAATGAAGCACATAAAAACCAGTTCTTCACGTAGCCCTCCAAAAAATCAGGGCATTATACACTGCTCCACTCTTCTCTTTCCTCCCAAGGAAGAAGCCAGGAGCAACGCTTCTCTCCTGCTGGCAACTAACTGCTGTTTCAGATTGGGGGTGGAGTGAGTAAGGCTAGAGAGAAAGGACTCTTCTTCCATGTTTCAGTCTGTCTGTTCTTGGCTTTTCACACACATGGGATACTGCATCTTCTTACATGATGTATGCCGTTCTCATAAAGATATTTTGGTCCACTTAGGTTGCTTTTGTTTTTGTTTTAGGGGGGAATGTGGGTGGGAGGGGGTGTGCAGGGTAGAGGGGAGTGAAGGGGGAAATGGGACAACTGTAATAACAAAATCAATAAAATATATTTTTAAAAAAGATATTTTGGTCCACATACTGTTGTCAATCGGTGTCTCTGTGGAGAAACAAAGCCTACGACTTTTTTAAAAATCATATTTCTGACTTGCATATACTTCCTCAGCAACATTTATACTGATACAGATAAAATGATTTAATGTTTTCATGCTTGATTTGGGAAAAATAAGTATCTGTGCATATGAAAAAGAACAGTAGAAAATTAATCCTGAATTTGAATATTTTCAGTCTGTAAATTTGGTTGTCCCAAGATGTCACAGGTATACTTCATCTTAGCAAAGCAAGAATAATTACCAGTGAAATTCATTTCTCCTAAGGGATGCTGCACATCTGTTTCTATGTCTAGGAAATATCAGTGTAAAAATAACCAAAGATACAAAAATTGGTTTTGCCCTTAAAAATGATGATAAAGTTTTGTGAGATTACTTGGCATTCTTTTAGAACTCCAAAAGATTTGGAAATCCATATTAAGCACTAAAAAATGTATTTTGGATGTGTTAGCATGGACATTCAGTTAACGTCTTAGAGTTTTATATTTCTTGTTATTTTATTTAGAATATACACTAATACTATTGTATCTGCCCACAAAGACACTTTTAGGTGATGATTGTTCAGTCAAACCTGTCCATTATGGTACTCTTTTACAAAATACATTTTCTTTTGGGTTGCATAGTAGATCTGACTATAAACTGATTATTTTTTATTAGTAAACCAACCCCCATCTATTAGAGAAAAGTGTGCTATTAAAAAAGTCATGAAAAACTGGGCAGCTTTTGCTCCAATGGGAGGAGCAAGG
Source organism: Phyllostomus hastatus (assembly GCF_019186645.2). Classification (NCBI taxonomy): domain Eukaryota; kingdom Metazoa; phylum Chordata; class Mammalia; order Chiroptera; family Phyllostomidae; genus Phyllostomus; species Phyllostomus hastatus. Next base: position 6,119,840 of record NW_025334038.1, on the reverse strand, counting down.
ATTTGGGAGTTATGTTAACCTTCACTTGAATACTAAATATGTCTTTTTCTTTACTGTGGAAATTGAGTGAATTACTTCAACTCTTTTTAACTTCGAGAATAATGATGCTTATGTCAGATTATTATGATAATTTAAATCAGATAAAATGACTTACATAAAATCACAAGTGAAATGCCCTATGTTCAATACATTGTAAACATTATAATGACAAAAATATTTACCTGAAATTATGATTTAAAAGTAATTGCTTTCATGGAATGTTCTTCAAAACCCTTGGGGTGTCATAAAATGGTGATAATGATTTATTCACTAAAGTACATAAAATGGAACTGAGACTTGTTAGGAAAAGAAATCTAAACATTTTCAGAATGTTCTTTAAAAGGTAATTTCAGAATTGTCTCACATTTTTAAGATTATGAAGATACCCTGAAGAGCACAAAGATATTTGAAATGATCAGTACTTAAAAAATCTTATGTTATTAAGTATCATATTACCTCAGTAAGTTAAAGAATTTTTTCTTATATTGGATGTCCCTGGAATCTTTATGGCTAGCAGAAGTATCTTCTAGTATCCATGCATCCTCTATACTTTAAATTTCATACTGTTATTTTATAACAAAACATAATGTTAATAAAATCACAGGTAATCATTAGTCTATCAACTATGTTGGCTGATAAATACTGTCAGGAAATTTCTGTATCAGTATTTATAATTGTATTTAGGATTTGTTTGATGCAGAAAAGTACTACTTTATTACAAACTAATAAAAACACACAGAAGCAGATTTATGTAGAACAATACATTTATGTTAATTGAAGGATAAATAATATCTAGGAACACTATACATAAAGACTTAATGATAGATCAAACAGAATAAATTGGTAGGAGAACTGAACCATTACCCGGTGGCTAATAATTGTACTAAAATGCCAAACATGGTAGAACCTGGGTATCAGCAGTCAGAACTCCACTGATGTTCATGGACACATTCATAACATGTTACTAAGCTTCTGTTAGGCAGCAGTTACATTTCAGCAAAATACTAGCATGAGATATATTGAATTTTTGTAGTGATTCAAATTTAAGGGTTTAAAGTGTAGGTTTCTTATTTGTGTAAGTGTTATAAAGCAGTTTACATTTATATGTTTAGTCATGGTAAAATAAAAGTGACTCAAAGCAATATTTTTCTTACCCTTAATAATGTCCTGAACACATACAAGCCCAAGGGAAAAGTAAGTGATAGAGTATGCATGAAACTACCAAGTAAGTTTATGGCTCAGTTTGTGACAAAAACATAGATTCTCATTTCCAAAGACAGACTATACTCAACTCTTTCTAGGTAAGACATGAGTAAGGACTGAGTAAGAGGATGAGGGTGATGACTCATGCTATATATATCTCCTGGAATATTTAGCAATATAGAAAGGTAAATACTGTTATCATTTTGCCTGTGGAAATACAGGCTGAGAGAGACTCATTATAATTGGCATTGCACAGACAATAATAAGCAGGTAAGGAATTAAAAACACTCTTTTCTGATTCTAAAGTCTAATAATAAATGCTCCAAACTGAAAATAAATAGTCAAATGTTACCTCAATATAACTGAAGCTACTTATTAGAGTTTTTATCTGATAAACTCAGGGATTTATTTTCTTTAGGGGGCAAATAGATTAACATGCATTAACACTAAGACACAGTTTTAAAATTCTATGAGGAATGATGTAGAAAATGTAATTTATACTATCAATACCATCAAAGCACTTTTCCTGTGAATTTTTACTTATATTGTACAATGAAATCATTGACTCTTCAAGAGAGGGAATAATGCACCAGAAGATATAAATCATTTTATAGCTTTATGATCCCATTATGTTCTTAAGGCAACAAAATGTATAAAAACACACAATTTCAATATTTGGAATACATTCTGACTTCTATGTAAGTATAATAAAATATCCTATGTACCAAGTAAGGCAATTTCTTAGCAAAGCATGTGGAACTTGCTTCACTATCTGGCTCTGAACACCCTGGCTAGTGTTGTCTCCTAACACTTCCTCTGGGTTTCATATGAACTGCCCATGCCCTTCTTATTATTATTCTCTAAAGATGGCATGCACATTTATGCTTACACTTCACTGTGTTGTTTCCTTTGCCAAAAACCTATTCACCTCTCACTTAATTTTGATGAATTATTACTCTTCCTCCAAGACTGCTCAATTTTAAACTTTTCTGGGAGCTGATTAGAGTAATCCCACACCTTTTGTACTCACTAGCATAGCTCACAATTTTTCCCTCAGGCTTCAAATCCCCTTGGGTATTATGCTCTCTTAGCAGTTACTCCAATGTGATTTTTAAAACCGTAACTTCTATTTTAAGCATTTATTTACAGTGAGAAGCATGTCTTTCTCTTCTTTATGTCTTCAGCACTCAGTTAGATCATCACCTTAGAGGTCTTAGATAGTAAGTATGATGGATTGATGTGGTTTACATAAAATGGTTATAATTGATACAGAAGGTAAATTACAACTTTCTTATTTTCAACAGAAGAAATGAAATTTGATTTGAAAATATCAGTTTATAAATGGAGAAGTTGAAGGAATGGGATTGTGTCTTAAAAATGAGGAAGGCAAAAGGTGATATAAAAAACAAAGAGCTTTAATTTGAATTTTGCCTATGTGGTGCTAAGTAATTGATACGTTTATAGTTCATTCATTTGCTTTTAAAATGTTATGTTTATTATAAAATTGACATATGTGTTTTTTTAGAAAACATAAAATACAAACATCAAATAACATATAAATCACAATACGTGAAATTTCTAATTTTAACTTGAAGGTGAATTTAGTTTCACATTTACAGACATTTCAGGATGTTATTTTAAAAATATATTAGCATTTATTAAACACCTAATACTATGCTATAGGAGATGTCATGGTAAGCAATATCAGGCAAAACCCTTGTCTTTTTACAACTGAATTAACCAAGATATTAATCAAATAATCTAAAAACTACATGTACAGGGTGGGGCAAAATAGGTTTATCACTATGAGTACATGAAACACAGAGTTTATTCTTGTATTATTATTTATTAATGATTGCATTATTTTCCATACAAGCCATGGTAAACCTACTTTTCCCCACCTTGCATGCTTACAAATAACATGATTATGATTGGTAAGTATGCTGGAGTTGCAATGTCAAATTAAATAAATATGTGCTTATATTTCTTTGTCTGGATAAATGCAATTTTTATTTTATCATAACAGACACAAGAAACCACTGGGGAATTTCATACGTACAAGGGATTAAATAGGTATGGTTTAAGTTGTTTGATTTTTGTTAAAAACTAGCCATAAAACCTTTTTTTCAGAGCAACTTATATTTCAGTTATATGAATAAGCAAAAGTGAAAAAATATGTTTTAGAGGCCCAATATATAATATCATGAGGTGGGAGAAAGGCTCAAGTTCTCGTGTGCTTTTGCAGCTCCCCCAGCCCCCCAAATTGGTCACTCTCTCTAAAGATTGTTTAGAGAAGAAATGTCTATGTTCTGTGTGTTGATCTCAATTATTTCTGTTTTCTATCCATCAGTGCTAGCTTTGTGAGAATATTATTTAGAATCTTATTTTTATTAATAACCACTATTCTAAGAATATGCCCCATTATTAAGAATGATATATTTTAAATTTGTCAAATTGTTAACCACACTATATTACATCACATTAATCACACTTAGAAACATTAGTATTAATATACTAAACTAAAACACATAACTATCTTAATGCAAAAGCTTTACCACATAAAGAAAAAGAGAAAATACTCTTGCTAGCATCTCCTGCAAATGGTCCAGGGAACAGTTCTTACATTGATTTTACCAAAAGAAATAAATTAAAATATGTTTCTGATTACAGCAAATGCTTAACTTCAAAATAATTTTAAAATAGCAGATATCTTGCCTTATCTCTTAGTTTTTAGTATATTTATATTTACTATAATAACTATTTAAAGCAAAAAATCAATTTGAATCTTAGTATAGAATCTAAAAAGAGAGAATGTTTTTTCTCACAACTGAATTACCAAGCAAAGCTAAATCCTTTTTGAATTGTGACAAAAGTCTTTATGAGAGAGAGCAGTATTTAGTTCTTTCTCTCTCTCCCTTTTCTTTTTTCTTTTGTAAATTAAATACTGCTCCTTAAAACCTGCAAGATCAAGTATAACTCCTGAAGTGCTGTAATTTCATTGGCAACAATGAATTCTATGATTTAAGTTAATGCTTAGAAATATTTCATTGTTGGCACTATTACAGATGTCCCCATCCCCCATCTTTGCCCACTTCCACTCAGCCCCTGCACCCACTTCCCTCTGGCCATCACCACACTGTTGTCTGTGTCTATAGGTTATGCACATATGTCCTTTGGCTGCATTACCATTTTTAATAGAAGAAAATGTTGAGTACCTGAACAACTTTTATTTGATCATATTGATAACTTTGTTAATGAGAAATGATATAATCAATAATTTTCTTAAAATTTCATTTGAATCTGAATTTTGTAGCCAAACAAACTCTTGCAAATGCAGAATGTTAAAAAACTGGCAAAAACAAACTCCAGTGAAACTTGTTTGTGAAATATTTCTAAACAATATACAAAGGTTAGATTTATGCCTTTCAAAATAATTTTTTTTAGATTGTCTCGATAGGTAATTCATACTGGGTTCAAAATCTCCTCAGCTTTGATAAAACAAATAGACAAAGAAAATTTAAATCAGAGAGATGAAAACCCCAACTATGTAAGAAAAAAATAAAACTTAAATATTGCTTGAAAGTTCAAAGATACATACTTTGCTATCAGGAAAAAAATGGCAAACTTTGGAAGTTTAATAACATTCTATTGTTTTAAATGAAATTCAATCAGAGTCACTGGCTTGTGTAAATAAAATAGAATCAGGAATAATTCTTTTTTCAATACTGGTGATAGGAAAGAACAATTTATTTGGGAACCAGAGTTAAAAGTTGGTGAAGGAAAGCAAGCGTCTTTAAAAACTTCTTGCCCAAAGGGTTTTAAGATGGTGGCCTAGGAAAATCCTAGGCTCACTCTCTCCCATGGACTCAGAAAAAATCTGTGAAATTTAGAATAAATTCTTCTGAGAAAGACCTGGAAATTAGATGACCAAAGTCTCCACAGATAGAAATGAAATGTCAGCATGGAGACAGTAGAGACAGAGACACCTTCTCACCAAATGAGGGGCTCCACCCCAGGCTCAGGGATTCACACTCAAGAGGGATCTCAAAGGCACAAAACATTTTCCTGGTGAGTGAAGGGTTTGCGTTTCACATCAAGCACCCCAACTCTTACATCCTTCACTGGATAGATGAACTCCCAAATTACTTGACTTTGAGAACTAATGGAGATCACACCCAGGAAAAACATAGAGCTATGGAGAGCAAAGAACCTGCACTTAAAGGGTTCACATAAACTTACTCATCCCAGGAACCAGTGCCAATGCACCAGTTTGAAGAGTGCTTAGACCATCTATAAGAAAGATCTGCTTATTAATCAAAAGCATTTTCTGTCGAGGTAGGGAACTGAAAAGGCAGGAAAGTACTGGAACAAATATTCTTGGGATACAGAGAAACCAGCAAGGACCAGTATGGCATTCTCATGCTGCCTTGTTAATGCCATCCCTGGCAGATACCATTTTGGAACTCTTCTTCTAACCTGCTATAACAGAACAAGTAAAACATTACTGAAAGTAAAGAGTTCAAAGTAAGGGTCACAAAAATGGTCAGCAAACTCTGGAGAAGACTAGATGAACACAGAGAAATCTTCAACAAAGAGATAGAAAATATAAGAATGTTCTCATTCCCTGCCTTTAGATATTTAAAGATAACATGAAAAAAATTAAAAGTTCATGTGAATTAGCGAGTTATAACAAAATATGAATTAAAGGGAAAGTGAAATCTTCCTCTGTGAGTTTCTTCAAAGTTTTACTCTTTTTATACCAACTTGATTAATTTTATTGATGGTTTTCACACCTGAATTTATAAAAACTATAGAGGAGAAAAAATCCATTACTAATAAAATAAGTAGTGTGAAACTTTAGATTTATTGCATACTTAACAAAAAAAGAGAAAAGATAAGGCATGAACTGAATTTGAAGTGTAGTGAATAAAGTTAAATACATTGATTTTATTTTTTAAACTCAGTGTATACTCATTTAATGGGAAAGTCATGTTAAATAATTCTTCTCTGACTTCCTGTGCAAGACTGACATGAAATCTCTGATTACCTCTGTATGCTTTTCTTTCTTCCGTCTCTTCTACTTTCAGTCCTTCTGAACACTTCTTCTATGTCTACCCTGCTTATTCCCTTGTATTTCAGCTAATTATCTCCCCCCAAAGGATGTCTTCATTATTCATGTAGATAGCATCTGCTTATCAAATACAATTGAGCTAAAAGCATACCTCTTCTTGTCAGAAGGTCCTAAAAGTCACCACTTCTATAGCAATTATTAAGTTTCTTGTTTTGAGGGTTCTCCTTTGTACTCTTATGACACTTAGTGGTTATTATGGTCAAACTTCTGAACCTCTGCAATTTAGTGAGTGTAAAATGATATGTCATTATAGTCTTAGTTTTTTTTTTTAATTTTTCTTTTTTTGAAGGGTCTATCTATTTTCTACCTTGATTCTCATTACGATAGCACTATCATAATGCTATCATGATAGTATGTATGATATACATACATATGACACTTATATTCTTATTTGTTTAAAAATTGACTGTGTACTCCTTGAAGATCCAAATTTATTGATTCTTATCTCTTTATCATTAATCTCTGGCATAGAACTATTCCTTTTCAAGGCATTAGATCAACTATGAAAAGATGACTGCTAGCTGTCACATTGCAGCCTTGTGTATTTAGATTGATAGGATATTTAAAATATCTCAAGGAACAAGTGTTTCCCATATTTATATGCAATGTATTTAGGTCTATAAATTCTATTATTACTTTGTTTTCATATTGGTATGTTACACTCTACCAAAATATATACAGAACTTAGCAAGTTCTATCACAAGTTCACATTCACACTACTAGTCTGGCAAGCAAAAGGATTTTAATTTCTTAATTTTTTGAGTGGGGTTGTCTATTTGTGAGTTTTTGTCTGTTTATATCCCTGTTTTCCTTTCAGTGAAACTGTCCATATAATCCTGAACCACTGTGGTCTAACCCAGCAATTTTCAACTGGTGTGCCACAAGAAGTTTTAAAACATGCAATACCTGATTATTTAATCAGGGGAACTGACCTCTTTTCCCTTAGATGGTCAAATACAAAAATGACAGCCAACCAACACAACAATAGTCATCTGGTATGAATGGATCAAAATTATACCTATTTTTCATTGTGCCACAGAATTTTAGTAATTAATTTATGTGTTCCATGAAATGATAAAGGTTGCAAATTACTGGTCTGACCAACTGAAATTACAGAGAACGTATTTCAGTTTTTACTGGTCTATCCATATGATTTTTTAAAAAATAAGTCCCAAATGCTAGGTAATAGAAATAAAAGTTTAAAATTTTTATTCAAATTAAATATCAGTATTCTTTCATTTTTTCTTTTCTTTTTTTTGGCATCATTTACAAACTTTCCTTTTTCTTTTTTTAAGATTTATTTATTTATAGAGAGAGAGGAAGGAAGGGAGAAAGAGAGGGAGATAAGGATCAATGTGTGGTTGCCTTTCATATGTCCCCTACTGGGGGACTGGTCCGCAACCCAGGCATGTGCCCTGACTGGTAATTGAACCGGCAACCCTTTGGCTGGCAGCCCATGCTCAATCCACTGAGCTACACCAACCAAGGCACTTTTCCTTTTTTTTTTTTTTTACTGATGTTTGAATACAGTTGTCTCCATTTTCCCACCACTACTTCCCCTTGTCCTACCCACCCCCATCATTCTTTCATTTTTTCAACCTCTGTTTCCAGATTAGAATATTTTCATAATCTGAATATATTAATTCATAATTCATGTGACTATCTAGAGATAAAATCTAAATAACTGTTTCTCTCCTTTCCCTCTTGCTTCTTTATTAAGAATTGGCTTCCACTGAGCTATTCCACTGACGCAATTTTAGGTTGTTTCATTTATTCATATTGAAGAAGATGATAACATTTAAGTTGAAGTCCAAAGCACTAGAACAAATAGATATTTAGAGGCTCTACTTCCTAGTGAATGTCAGCACCAGCTTTACCTCCACTCTACCCAGCTCCACTGGTTTGAGATGATAATATGTTTGATATTTCCTGACCCTTATCCTTTAAAATTTTTATGTTAGAAATGAGATTTTCCTTCACTGATTTGTTACCATAAGAAACATTTAGAGGAATAATTTCCAATTATCTAAAATATTTTATATTAACTGTTGTTGGGAACCGCCCTGACTGGTATCAGAAGCTGAAACCCCCGCCTAGGCTAAAGCTAAGGGAACGCCCTTGGAACCGTAAGCCAGCAAGGAGACAAAAGCTTATCTCCCTGGCAGGAATGCTGCTTCTGCTGCGTTATTTATGACTGAACCCCCAAAAGCTTGGTCGGTTAGCCAAAGACGGGTAAGATTCCCCACGGGAGGGAAACGACCTAAGCCAGGCACGATCACTTTGGGAGGCCCCCCAAAAGAAGGACTTGGGGGGCTGCAGCAAAAGGGGGTGATGGACCCTCACTCCTCGGCTTTGACATAGCCTGAGTTCTCAGCATCTGGGAGAAAATCTCCTTATCTCTTGGTTACCTAGTTCCCTTGCTCCACCTAAGCCTGAAACAATGACAGGGTGGTGCAGCTCGGTACTGAAAAGTGCGGATTCCCCAGGGTGATCAGGCCTAAGAAAGAACATGTAAATTACTGTGAAACCTTCTTTGTTTAGAATGCTCTCAGTTGAATGAGAAGGGTCTTAGGAGGAAGTTAGTTTGTTCCTCAGTCTTACAGCTCTTTGACCCCAACTCAATAGACCGGCAGAGTTCTTTGTTTTCTATGGTTCCTTACTTCCCCCTAATGAGTACTGTACTTTACCTGAATTATTATGCAAAATGAGCCTAATAAAAGCAGGTATGGATGGTAAATCAGCGCGCTCCCCACTAGGGGGGGTGGCCATTCTGTCCCTACTTCCCCACAGAAACTAGTTTGTCTCTGTGCATGTGTCGTTTTCTCTCGCGTGTTTATCGTCGAGCCATCCACAGCGTTCCGTGGTCACTGCTGGCCGGTGACCCACGCGCAACAAACTGTGGAGACAAGATTTGTTAAAATAAGAATAAAAACATTTACAGGCCAGATTATACTAGCCATCACAAAGCTATTTCTGATTGACTGTATTATTTTAACCAAAATATGTACAGAGTATGAACCCCAAAGATAAATCTGTCTTTTTCATTTTTTCAGGAAAAGAGAAGGCACATTAACAAAGGAATATTCTCAATGTCCAAGTGGACTATTTCTTACTTTTCTTTATCACAGAAAATGCTAGAAATTCTAAACTAAAATTTGTAAAATACACTCTATCCTTTGGTGGATAGAAAGTTGCTTTAAAGAGGTTATACAATGGAAACTTTGCCCTCCATTTCTTTGTAATCAATATTTACTAAATAAATGATAAATGTAATCACAAAGTCAGTGAAAAGTAAAAGAGAATGAGAGAGGATAGTAGACAAGACAGGTTGGTTTTGATGTTATGATTGAGAGTGACAGAAACCATTAGGATAGTAGTGTCTTGCAGAACAATACTGATCAGGGATAGTTTTGTCCAAGAATCTGTATTTTAGAAGTAAGATTTGTTTTAAGAAAGTCCTTAGGAATATGTTACTGATAAGTATCCACTACTTCCCTAGCAATTAATTTATATAACAGCCTACATTCTTTACCTCTTGGTTATAGGTGTTGAAGATTTGAACTTTGAAAGTTGTGTCCCATAAGGGCAAAAATCATGTCTGTCTTATCCTTTATTCTATTAGCCATTATAGTTTCTCTCAAAGTGAATAATTCAATCAAGATACGTAGAACCTCAAATGTTTAATTCTTTCTAATCCATATCTACTTATTTCTGTATCCACATTTTTCATCAATAATTATATTTAACCTCTCTGTATATAAACACACACAGAGTAGAATTAATTGCTTTTCTTCATTCAACTAATTTTTACTGTTTCTCAGTATGTGTCAGGGATACTGTGAGAAAAAAAATAAGCAAAAACACAGAAAATTTATTTTTGCCTCATGGAATTTATGATTTTCTAATAATATGTAGCACATAAATGTTTACACAAATGAATATGTCATTATATACAGGTGAAATTGCCATAAAATATACATTATGTATGAAATATATAACATGTAAACCTGACCTAGGGCAAGAAAATATTCTCCATCTAAGGGGAAAAATGTAAAATATGTTTCTTTAGAATGTAAGATCTATGAGGGCAAGTAAAGGTTTTATTTATTTTCTGCTGAGTCCCCATCACAGAGTACATTGAATTGCATGCATATTGTGAGCACTCAATAAATGTGGATTATTTAGACTCTGAATGAGAAAAGGAAGCAAAACTTGGAATCCCGAGGGTGAATAGGAGAGAACAGAATTTCATTAAAAGGTCTTGTGAAACCCTTACTGGTGAGGCTCAGTTGGTTGGATGTCATCCAATTAAGGGAAAGGTCAGCAGTTTGATTCTGTGCCTGGGATGTGGGCTTGGTCCCATTGGTGGTGCCTGCAAGAGGCAACCAATAGATGTTTATCACACTGATGTTTTTAAACCTTTCTCCTTCTCTTCCCCTCTCTCTAAAAATACATCAGATTTTAAAAAAATGTGCAAAAGCTATGTATAATATCATGTGGCATTACAGAACCTAATACTTTTAAGAATAAAGATCAGTTTAGTGTGATTGAAATGTCAAGATTGAGAACTTGTTGTCAAAATGCATTGGAAAAGATATGGTTACACAAGACCTGTTGTCTATATTAAGAAATGTAACCAATATTCTCATATGAATGAAGGATCATTATTTGATTAGGACATAACTAAAATTGTCTTTATAGGACTATCACACAGGTCAAAATGTGGTGAAGGGTTGTAAGGGAGATAAGATAGATGTTGCAGATGATTAAAGAAAAAAATTAAGAGATTGAGTTCAATTACCTGGGCTAAACATAATATTGGTCTATACTAACCTGGCTGTGGAAGGATGAATAATGATCCCCAAAGATACCCATGTCCTAATCCTCATAACCTATAAATATTATCTTACAAGGGAAAGGAATTTTGTAAATGTGATTACATTAATAATCTTTTAAAAATATTTTATTGATTATGCTATTACCATTGTCCCATTTTCCCCCTTCACTCCCCTCAACCCTGTACACCCTCTCCCGCCCATATCCCCCCCTTTAGTCATGCCCATGTGTCATACTTATAATTTCTTTAGCTTCTACATTTCCTGTACTATTTTTACTGTCCCCCTATCTATTTTCAACCTACATTCTATGATACTTATTCTCTGTACCTTTTCCCCCGCTCTCCTCCTCGCACTCCCCTGTTGCTAACCCTCCATGTGATCTCCATTTCTGTGGTTCTCTTCCTGTTCTAGTTGTTTGCTTAGTTTCTTTTGGTTTTGCTTTAGGTGTGGTTGTTAATAATTGTGAGTTTGCTGTCCTTTTACTATATATGTTTTTTCTTCATCTTCTTTTCTTAGATAAGTCCCTTTAACATTTCATAAAATAAGGGTTTGGTGATGATGAACTCCTTTAATTTGACCTTATCTGAGAAGCACTTTATCTGCCCTTTCATGCTAAATGAAAGCTTTGCTGGATAGAGCAATCTGGGATGTAGGTCCTTGTCTTTCATGACTTGGAATATTTCTTTCCAGCCCCTTCTTGCCTGCAAGGTCTCTTTTGAGAAATCAGCTGACAGTCTGATGGGAACTCCTTTGTAGGTTACTGTCCCCTTATCTCTTGCTGCTTCTAGGATTCTCTCCTTCATTTTTACCTTGGCTAATGTAATTATGATGTGCCTTGGTGTGTTTCTTCTTGGGTCCAACTTCTTTGGGGCTCTCTGAGCTTCCTGGATTTCTTGGAAATCTATTTCCCTTGCCAGAGTGGGGAAGTTCTCCTTTATTATTTGTTCAAATACGTGCTCAATTTGTTGCTTTTCCTCTTCCCCTTCTGGTACCCCTATAATTTGGATGTTGGAACATTTAAAGATGTCCTGGAGGTTCCTAAGCTTCTCCTCAATTTTTGAATTCTTATTTCTTCATTCTTCCTTCTGGTCCACTCTATTGTTTTGAGTCCCAGTTTCCTTCCCATCACTATTGGTTCTCCATGCATCTTCCTTCATCTCTTTTATGGTAACCTGCATTTTCTCATCTAATTTGCACCCAAAATCAACCAATTCTGTGAGCTTCCTGATCACCAGTGTTTTGAACTGTGCATCTGATACATTGGCTATTTCTTAGTCACTCAAAAGGATGAGTCCTGGGGGACGGATCTGTTCTTCTGTTGGAGACATGTCTCTCTCTCCCCCCCCCCCCACGTCTGGTTGCTCTTGTTACGGTGAGGGGCAGAGCCTTAGGTATTCCCCAGGGCTGGGCACAATCGCTAGATTATGACGTTGTATGTGAGCGTGGGTGCGGGCTCAGGGACGGGAGGGAACCAGGGCAGTAGCTCCATTCTCCTGGGATGCAGTCCCTTCTCTGGGATCCTGGGTTGTGTGCTCTGCCCTGATCCACAATGCTGCCTCACTGGGTCTGCCAGCTGCCGCTTGCATACTCAGGGTCCACCTGCTGCGATCCTGCATGTCCCGGAAGGCTTATGCGCTTGGTTGCCTTAAGTGCCCAGTTCTCCCCGATCTCCTCGCACAGCGACGCCCTCTCAGCCCCTCCTACTGGTCTGGATGAACGGGTCTACTTCAACTTCTTGGCTGTCCGACTTCCATTCAGATAAATTCTCTATCAGTTCTGGGTGTTATTCTAGCTCTAAATTGTTGTTCTAATCTTGGTTGTGCGTGGAGGTACAGTGCATCCACCTATGCCTCCATCTTGCCGGAAGTACATTAATAATCTTGAAATAGGAAAACTAGCCTAGATTATTTGAGTGAGCTTAATGTAATTTCATGAGTTTTATAACTTACATGAAAAAGATAGAAGGATCAGAGTCAAAGAGAAGGAGGCAGAAGGCACTATGCTGGTGGCCTTGAATATGGAGGATGGGGTTTGAGTGAAGGAATTTGGGTGACCTCTAAAATCTCAAAAAATGACATGTTTATAGATGGTAATGATGAAGAACACAGATATTCATGGGAAATTAATGAAATTAATAAAGGTAATTTATACTTAAATCAGATATGGTAGATAAGATAAGGGGAATTATCAATAGCTTCTAGGCAAGTTTGGGAGGGGATCTTTATCTGAGGTTAGGAATAGCCTAATAGGACCAGATTTGAAACAAGAAGATTAAGAGTTCCTTTTTGGACATACTGAGAATGAGTTGCCTTTAAGCTATTAAAAGTGAAATGTCAAGTAGGCCACAGAGATTATGCTTCTGAATCTCAAAGAAGAGATTTAGGCTTATAGGGCCTGTGGGAGATGAAAAATAATCACTGACTTCAATGACAATGAAGTTCATTCATTAGAATGAGATATGGGCAGAAGTGGGGCAGAGCCAGACAGGAGTGGAGCAAGGAGAGGCTTAGAAATGAGAAAGTGTTGATAGTTGGTGTAAGTACTTTTATCAAGTAGTTTGTGAAGTGGGAGAGGATTCCAGAGGGACATGAGGTCAAGGAAAGCTTAGAAGGTTTTCAAATTTTTTTTTTCTGTTCCTTTGTTTAATATCAGACAACTTAAATACATTTTAATGGTAAGTTTTTTTTTAAGAGGAGAATGATAAGTATAAGGAAGAAAAAAAGCACAATTGATACTGCAAATTTCAGTTTCTAAAAAATGAGAGGAACTAGGAATCAAGTCACATGGAGACATTCATGGATAAGAGAATTACTAGTATCTATACTATAACAAAAGAGAAGTGAAAAAAGGATTATTACAAATAGAAGTGAGTTAGAGATTTGGAAGCAAGAGACTAAGAGAATTTGTGATAAATAAAACAGGTTGTGTATGTATGTGTGTGTACACACACAAATATATACATATATGTATATAATTTAATCCAGTGATTTTCAGCATTTCATCTAATGGCACATGTAAGCTAATTACTAAAGTTCTGTAGCACACCAAGAAATATATTACAATTTTGTAGGTCTGACCAAAAAATTGGTATAATTTTGATTAATTCATAATGGATGGCTATTGTTTTGTTGGCTGTTGTCACTCTTTCATTTGACAATCTAAGGGAAAAGATGTCAGTGTCCATAACTAAATAGTCAGGTATTGTATGTTTTATAAATTCTTGCCACATACCAATTAAAATTGCTACCTTAGTCAGTTGTATACATGGAAAGAGAGATAGTAATATAAGGATGGAGATAGAGATGACAGAGATGAGAGACAGAAATAGAGACAGAGCTACAGACAGAGATAGATAGAGATAGAGAGGGAGATGAGAGAAATAGAGAAAGAGAGAGAGAGAGGAAGGGAGAATGAGAAAGTAGACCTGAAATGGCTTATCCACTAGGAGTGAGGCTGGGTGGGTAGAGTGTTGGAGAGAGAATGAAAGTGGACTTTGATTTCTAGTGATAAAATTTTATCTTGCACATTTCTGTAACCTTAGTATCACACAAATGCTGGACAAATAAAGGGCACACAACAACTTTAACTATCTTTACCTTAATTTCTCAAATGATTTGGTTACCAAAATCATCTGTCATATACTATTTAATTATCACTATGATTTGAATAAACTCTCCTCTAGATATGAGATCTGTCCAGAAGGTATGCAAGTATGTAATATGAAAAATATATATTTATTGATCAAAATACAAGAAATATTGTACATAGGACAATGACTTCCCAGTCTCCTTCAAAGTAGGCACCCTGGGACCTCACACAGTTCTCCCAGTTGCCATCAGCTGTCCCATCATATTTTCCTGAATCTCATTCATGGTCTGAAATCTCTCCACTTTCAAAGGTGATTTTAGTTTTAGGAAAAGACAAAAGTTGCAGAAGCCAAATCTGGGCTTGTAGAGGGGCTTAGTCACCTGGGTGGTTTGATGTTTCTCAAAAAAAAACTCTGCATGAGATGCGAGGCATGAGCAGGTGCATCATTGTGATGAAGTTGCCAATCACCAGTTGCCCATGGCTGTGGTCTTCTGAATCATCTGAATAGTTTACATGGAGGAATATTCAAACTTAATGCAAAATTTGATGCAGATTTGTTGCTCTAGTCACTCAGTCCTTTTGAATGCAATAGCCACACAGTGTACGTGCTCACTGAATGGTGTCTACCACCACCACTGACTAATACAGTGAAGTCATTGTTCACTCATGTACATTCCTGTCCACTCTCCTTAGCTGCCAGGTTACACTGATGTCATGAAAACTGTTCTCATTTTATTAACAATGTCTGGACTTTTTCCAGACTTTTTGAGTTTTTCACTAGAAATGACTCACAAAGCCCTACCCAGGTTTATATTCATTCATCAATATTATTAACCACTATCCCAGATCTTTCACTTCATTTAAGAAAACGAGGGACATTCCCCAGGCACTTGTTGTAAAGATACTATGCGAAAAAAGAAGATGAGTAAAGGAGAGAAATTGAGTAGGGTGATAAACTTGCTTGAGAGTAAAAATGAAAGCATAAATTGATAAAAATATACTACTTAAATGAAAAGAGAAGACAGAGTAATGATGATTTGTGTGGACTGAACATAAAATATATTAAGTAAATAAATACTAATAAAAGTAGAAAAATGATGAGGATAAAAATGAAAAAAATGAGGTTCCAGGGTCTTTCTCCTTTCCCTCCCTTTCTCTCATCATTTTTAACCAAATTATTGCAACTTATTTGGAATTTTAAGGCTAAAATAGATTAAAATGAAGTTATTATACATGATTAACTCTAGTTGTGATAGTTATTTATATCTTTTAAAAGAAAAGGAGTGTAGAGGAACAGTTTGATTAAGGTGTCTACAGAGAGTGTTCACATTCACAATATTCAGGGTTTTATTGCCTCCTTTGTTCAATTTTAACTGCATATTTTAAAATTTAAGTGACCTTTAATAACACAATGTGGGATTCATCCATCCTTGTTATGTTTTCTGAATCTATATTCTTATGTTTTTGTTTTAAAAAGTAGAAAAAGTTACCCCCAAACTTGGCATATAATAGTCTTTAAAAATATGTAGTCTTAGCCAACATATTCACATGTATAGGTCCAGCTACACTTGATTATATTATATTCAGTTTCTTAGAAGACAGTAAGGTAATTGATTGTTATAGTCTAAATAAAATGCCAGTATAAATAATATTTTAAAGACCAGTCTGAACCACCCCTACAATATTATACATAAAAAGACAATCCAAAAAGAAATCAATATAATTGAGTAAAAACACAAACCTTGGTTCCCAGCTACCATATAAATAAGACCCATTACTAGCTGCTTGCCATTATTAACTACAGTCTTAAATGCCTCAGTGCAGCCAAATATAGAAGTATGTGTGCATCCACACATTTAACTAATAGGGAAACTGCTCTTCTCTATTTCTTAAAATAATATGTTTAACCCATTTCTATCAGAGTTGCATTGGTATAACAAATGAGTTTCAAACTAACTATTGAAAAAAATACTAACTTTACAAAGAGGAGAGTAAAATATTCTGAGAGAGTTAATTGAGTCATAGCATGGAATTAGTACTGAGTAGAAACTGAGGAAGAAATCAAGGATAATGAGTAGAACAAAGAAGATGTGCTATATTGGCATTCAACAACAACAAAAAAAAATTAAAAATTATTTGGTTTGGGAGAAAGAGAAGTAGAGATGGACTGGTTCAAAGAGATTTTTCAGTTGACACTATGAGAGATTTATGGAGTGACGTACCATTTGCCTATGTGTGAGTAGGAATTTTTATTTGTGATCATAACCTTGTGCTAAAAGTCCCTAAGAAATTTGTTTTAAAATGTAGCCTATTTAAAACTTTAAAATATTAAGCCATTAATGATTGAGGGATTGTCTCATTAAACCATCAACATCTAATGCACTGAGTTGAAATGTTATAGCATCCAGTTACACTTATACTGATTTTATAGTATCAGGAAAAAAAACACAAAATAGCGATATGGTTCAGAATGACTAAAAACAATAACCACCATCATTTAGAAGACAGTAAGACAGAGTATATTAATTACAAAAACTAAAATAACTATATTTCTTCAGTAGAATTGGCTTAAAAATAAATAAGACTGTATATTGGGGAGGAAAATTAGGTAACTAAACATAATGTTTACTAAATGTGTTATAGGGAATGGAGTATAGATCATTGTTAAAATTTGACTTGTAAAGTGTCTTGTATTTTTAGATCATGTTTGCTACAATTTAAGGAATAAATTTTTAAAAACTAAACTCACTGAAACTTTCTCATGAAAGTTTATGTGAACATCTGAGATAATACACATGGATGCCATGTCATTATGCATCAAATACTTCAGCAGAATTAGAAAAAATTAGTTGTATTTATATATGTTATTTTGGTATGCAAAATATGTGGAAAATATTTGAAAAATTTTACTTTTAGACTATTGTGGTTGCAAATAGTTATATATTTCAGAGTAATAATTACAACTGAATAATTCCTAAGGAAATACATGTTTAAAACTTCTTTATTAAACCTATTTTGTATTGTATCTAAAATTCAAATCACTATATGTTTTGGAACAAATTTATAAGTCTGGGTGCCACATGGATTATTTTGTTAATTTTTTAATTAACTTATTCACAAAATTATGCATGTACAAATAAATTTGAGCATGAGATGAGATTTTCCTTTTTTCATGTTTATTAAAATGCATATTATAAGAGAACAAAATATTGCATTGAGTCACACAAATGCATGTGCTATGATATTTGAGAATGGAGAGTACAGTTGGCACATAAAAGAGCCATTATATAGTTGACAACTACAGAATAGCATCAATCTCCCACATCCATTTGGCCTTATCTAATCAAGACTGTAGACTGAAAATGGAGTGATACTGATGTATTTAATTTATCCCCCTCCCAAAATATATTCTAATCATGTATTCTAACATTTCCTTAACTCATGCAGTTTGACAGACATAGTATTATTTGCAGTGATATGAGGTAAATACTTTGTCAGGAAGATTAATTTGATTTGTAGCTTGGGGAGCACTGAATGTGACAGACATGACATGAGAGAGATCTGAGTAGCTAAGGTCAATGTAGGGAATATCAGAGTCAGTAGGGATAGATGCTGGTGTTACCTAGCAAAGTCAGTGGGTGCTTTGCCTCTCACAGTGAGTCAAAAACTGAAGCAACAGAACAATAATTAAAATAAAATAAAATAAAATCATTGGAAACAATAGGTATTTTTAGAGAAAAATAAGATTGATTTGTCAAGCAGCCAGCAGGGAGATAAGAGGTAAGGTTCAGAATAGTCTCCTCTGGACAAAGGCTTGGATTAAATTTAAAGGATGAGTTTATTCATTATAATTCAAGGTTTCAGATTGACTAGTCCTCGTACTAAGTCATCTAAACTAAGGAATGTGGAAGGAGCAAAAAA
Source organism: Phyllostomus hastatus (assembly GCF_019186645.2). NCBI lineage: Eukaryota > Metazoa > Chordata > Mammalia > Chiroptera > Phyllostomidae > Phyllostomus > Phyllostomus hastatus. The sequence goes on along the minus strand of NW_025334038.1, from coordinate 6,101,120 downwards.
AAATAAAGATATTCCCATCTAACAGAGTTCGATTTGTTAGTCTGTGTGTAGGTTTGTTCTCCACACTGGATCTTCCTTATTGGTATACTCTTTATTTTTTTTTTACTGTTGTTCAGTTACAGTTTTCCTGCCTTTCCCCCCATTGCTCACTCCTACCCCATCACCTACTGCTCCCACAGTCAATCCCCTCCATTGTCCCTTTTCATAAGCCCTCTATTCCTGCTTCTTTTCTTGCCCTTTCCCCTTCTTTCCTCTGTTATAACCTTACCCCCACCATTCTGGTCACTCATTTTGTTCTTTATTTCTAAGTCTCAGTTGATTTCGCTCATTTTTTTTTAAGATTTGTATTTTTTTATTGTTGTTCAAGTACAGTTATTCTCATTTCCCCCCACTCCACCCCCCACCTCCACCCATATTACCTTTCACCCTAGATCCTATCTGCTTTTGGTTTTCCATGTGCCCTTTATACATGTTCCTTGACAACTCTCCTCCTTTTTTCCCTTGTTATCCCCCACCCCTCCCCTCTGGTTACTGCCAGTTTCTTTATTTTAACGTTTCTTGTTATATTTTGTTTGCTTGTTTATTTTGTTGATTAGGTTCCACTTATAAGTGAGATCATATGGTATTGGTTTTTCACTGCCTGGCTTATTTTACTTAGGATAATGCTCTCCAGTTCCACCCATGCTGTCATGAAGCATGGGAGTTCATTCTTTCTTTTTGCTGCATAATATTCTATTGTGTAAATGTACCACAATTTTTTGATCCACTCATTTACTAAATGGCACTTAGGTCACTTCCAACACTTGGCTATTGTAAATTATGCTGCTATAAACTTTGGGATGCATAGGTTCTTTAGAATTGGTGTTTTAGGATTCTTAGGGTATAATTCCAGCAGTGGAATTGCCACATCAAAGGGTAATTCCATTACCTTAGTTTTTTGAGGAAGTTCCATACTGTTTTCCATAGCGGCTGCACCAAGTCTGCATTCCACCAATAGTGTACTAGGGTTTACTTTTCTCCACAACCTCTCCAGCATTTGTTGTTCATTGATTTGTTTATAATGGCCATTCTTTTTAAAATATATTTTATTGATTATGCTATTACAGTTGTTCCATTTTTCTCCCTTTTGTTCCCCTCTGCACTACACCCCCCCCCAACATCATTCCCCAAACTTAGTCCACGAGTCATGTATATATAAGTTTTTTGGCTTCTCCATTTCCCATACTATTCTTAACCTCCTCCTGCCTATTTTGTACTGACCATTTATGCTTCACATTCCCTATACCTTCTCCCCCATCCTCCTGCCACCTCCACTCTGATAACCCTCCATGTGGTCTCTATTTCTGTAAATTTTTTCCTGTTCTAGATGTTTGCTTAATTCATTTTTTTAGGGTTGGTTGTTGATAGTAGTGAGTTTGTTGTCATTTTAAAGTTCATATTTTTTAATCTTATTTTTCTTAGATAAGTCTGGATAACATATAAAAAGGGCTTGGTGATGATGAACTCATTTAATTTGACCTTATCTTGGAAGGACTTTATCTGCCCTTCAATTCTAGGTAATTGCTTTGCTGAATAAAGTAATCTTGGATGTAGTCTCTTGCCTTTCATGACTTGGAATATTACTCTCCAGCCCCTTCTTGACTGCAAGGTCTCTTTTGAGAAATCACCAGATACTCCTTTGTAGGTAACTGTCTCCTTCTCTCTTGCTGCTTTTAAGATTCTCTCCTTATTTTTAATTTTGGGTAATGTAATTATGATGTGCCTTGATGTGTGCTTTCTTGGGTCCAACTTCTTTGGGACTCTCTGAGCTTCCTGGACTTCCTGGAAGTCTATTTCCTTTTCCAGATTAAGGTAGTTCTCCTTCATTACTTGTTCAAATAAGTTGTCAATTTGTTTCTCTTCCTCTTCTCCTTTTGGCACCCCTATGATTTGGATGTTGGAATGATTAAGGTTATCATGGAGGTTCCTAAGCCACTCCTCATTTTTTTGAATTCTTGTTTCCTCATTCTGTTCTGGTTGAATGTTTCTTTCTTCCTTCTGGTCCAAACTGTGGATCTGAGTCCCAGTTACCTTCCCTTCACTCTTGGTTCCCTGTACATTTTACTTTATTTCACTTTTAATAGCCTTCACTTTTTTCCTCTATTTTGCAACCATACTCAACCATTTCTGTGACCATCCTGATCACCAGTGTCTTGAACTCTGCATCTGATAGTTTGGCTATCTCTTTATTACTTAGTTAAATTTTTTTCTAGAGCTGTGATTTGCTATTTCATTTGGGCCATATTTTTGGTCTTGGTGTGCCTATTATGTGGTAAGGAGAAAGAGACTTAGGTATTTGCCAGGGCAGGGCGGCCCATATCACTGTGTTGTGGCACTGTGTGTTGGGGAGGTGTCCAAGTGGGAACGATTCCACTTGCTCAGGTCTCAGCTGGTTTTCAGTCACTTCATCTGCTACCTGCAAGCAAATTGGGCCCTTCTGATGCTGATTCCCAGATGGGTGGTTTTATGTATGTTCTAGAACCTTGTTGGTCTCTCCTATGAACTCTCCTGTGAAGCTGGGGGTTTCTCCTGCCACCTAAAACCCAATAGGATTTTTCATTTAGAGGTTTTGAGGGTTTATTTTCCCACACTGGAACTCTGGGTTGGATGGTCTGTCTTGGTCCCTAGTTGTTCTTCCCAGTTTATCTGTACACAAATGTGGGACTACCCACTCTACCTTTCCCAGTCCACCAGATGCAGCCTCTCTTGTTCTGGTCCTCCAGCCACCACTTTACTGCAAGTGCTCTCTGCCTCTGCTGCTCATCTCCACCCTTCTTACCAGTCTGAATGAATATTTATTCTTTGACTCTTTGGTTGTCAGACTTCCATACAGTTTGATTTTCTGGCAGCTCTGTTTTTGTTGCTGTTGTTGTTGTTGTTTTAAATTTGTTGTTCTTCTTTTGGTTATGCAAGGAGGCAAAGTGTATCTCCCTATGCTTCCACCTTGGTCAGAAGTGATGATGGCCATTCTGACTGGTGTGAAGTGGCATCTCATTGTGTTTTTAACTTGTACCTCTCTAATGGCCATTGATATTAAGCATTTTTTTCATGTGCCTATGGGCCTTCTGTATGTTTTCTTTGGAAAAGTTTCATTTCCTTTGCCCATTTTTAAATTGGATTGCTTGTCTTCCATTTTTTAATGGGCTCTGGGTGGTAAAAATACCATCTTTGCTACTCAAGTTCCAGGAATCTGGGCTCCCCTGTGTTCTTTAGTTTAACTTAGGATCATTTAACTACTACTACTGTGCCTGCTCAAGCTCTGGGGCCAGTCTAATCTCGCTTGATCTGGTGGTTTCTTGAACACTATAAGAAGACCTCTTATGTCATAACAAAAGCTAGAAAATCATGGGAAAAAACTGTTTTGGTCTGCTTTCAGCATTAAGGCCTGGTTTCAATGAGAAAAAGTGAGGAGACTGACTTATGAGGAATCAAACATGTAAATTTAATATAAATTTGAACATATGACACTGATAATAATACTTAATAAATTTCTATATTACTTACTATTGTATTATATATTTTTTGCTGTTATCTACAAGTTATTAAATTTGTCTGTTTGATTTTTATTTTTAATATTCGATAAAGTAAACTCTCAGAATTAGACATGGACATAGGTAGATCTAAAGTTACTCATTAAAGACCCACAAAATTGGGGTGATATAATTTTAATTTCATATACTTCATAATGTTTATTTTACTGCCTTTAAGCACAAGCTCAGTTCTCTAACTAAATTTATAGCAATTGTGATATGTGTCATGCATAATTTATCATTCATTGCATATTTTTAACTACATTATAATCATTCTATGCTCTTCAATCTGTGAACTTTTTCTTCTCAGATAGATTCTGACATTTTGTGTGTGTGTGTGAGCAGGAAGAGTATTTATTTCCCAATATTTTTTTTACTCATTACAGGTGATCAATTTATTTTACCTTCTATAGACCTTCTGTTTGTTATTTTTAGAATTTTTGTTAGGAGCTATATTAGACACTAGCATTATACATATAAATGAGTTATAATCTCCAATTTTAACTACATAGAATAAAAAGTATAGCATATTTGTATTAGTCAAGATATTTTTTAATTCCATGTGAACAAAACTAATTATATTGAAGTTTAAGGATCATTTAAATGATATAAGTGCTAATCTAATACATTAATTTAAGTTAAGGGGAAAAATTAAAAACAGAAATCATTCCATGAATTCCAGGTAGAAAGTGTTTAATGTAGGAATCATTGTAGTATGTGAAGAGCTGAGGGGATTAGAGTGAGCAAAATTACCACTGTAAATCAAGACATATATTAGGGTATCATGAAAGAAGCAAACTTATTAGCAGTAATATAAAATTTCTTAGTAAATGGACTTGACTTTACACAAAGTGGAAGCTGTCTAACTGGTTTATGCATAGCAATTGCTTCTTTGTCAGGTGCTAGGCTAGAATCAGCAGGGCAGGCAGTCAGAAAGAAAAGATGAATATGGAGTGGAAGACAGCAAGGACAAACTAGAATGCAGAGGGTCAACTGTTACCTTGAGGGTGAGCTGGAACCCATGTGGCATTCTCATGGTTTCTATCCTTGCCAGCTATGGTATGAGTAACCTGACATAGAATCTTGTGACTTTCATCAAAGAGCTTAAGTTGCATCTGTTTAGAGGGTCAGAAAAACTAAAAGAGGAATGGAGAAGCTGTGATACCTACAGGCCGGGCTGCTGTTTCATGCCCACAAAGTGAGTCAGTGGAACCAACATAACACAAGCTGATCCATAGCATGATCTAAAACTGACCTGTCAAAAATATCCATGGATACAGCTTATCTTTCATATTACAAATCTCACTACATTTCTCTTGATGTCAATTTCATCTCAGGACCAAACAGAAGATAAATTTTGTGAAATACAGTTCCAGATTAGTTGACACAGATCCAAGCCATCATAAAGGCACAGGATACAGGGCACTGGTGACCGACCCTAAAGCACTAAATCAGGTCACTTTCAAAAGTTTGTTGCAAAGCTGCTAAGGAATCTCTAAGAAACTCTCATCAACACTCTCTGCATCAGCAAAATGGGTAGTTCTTTAAAGCTCTTTGGGAAACCCCACATATCTGACTGCAACTGCACTACAAGAATCATGACTCTTCCTTCTTTTCTACCTTCCAAATTTCCAAAAGTTTTTCTTATTGGAAAAACTCATAACCAGAACTGTGAAGAGAAGTATGTGACAAATGAGGTCTCCTTTGCAATGCAGTAAAGCTCTTAAAAGAGGAAGGCCTGCAGATGCTCGATTTTCAAGCAAAAATGCATAAAATATAAGTATTTAATGTGTACTTATGTATAAGATCATGTAACATGCCCTAAAAGGATTAGGAGGTGGATATGAGATGTCATGTAACTCTTAAGGAAAACACATATGTTCAGGCATTGAATATAAATGGAGAAATGTGGGCAAGGGGTCCAGAGAAGACAGAGCTAAACCAAAGGCTCACATAGGTGAGAGAATGTGTCCCACACCAAAAACTGTAATAGTTGAAAATAACTGCAGTGCAGAGTGCACAGGATGGATGAAAAGGATTCCGGAAAGGCATGCATAGGTAGCTTAAAGATAATAAAAGTAGTGGTGTACCTTGTGAGGGAATAATATGACTAAATATGGTTTTTAAGCAACCAACAATGAAGCAGAACCACTCAAAGAAAGCATGACTAGAGACTGCAAATAGGAACCTATTTCAAAAAGTATAAGTGATAAATGATGGAAAATCACCTAAATTTTCATAGTTGGACAAAAACTATGAGATAGAACTGAAAGCTAGTAAGATGACCAATTTAATGAGTTTGATAAGTTGAAGAGGTCTTCCAGAGTGCCAGGTTGTGTGGCTAGTGTTTTGTCCTTGCATTACAGAAGAAAGGAGAACTAGAAATATGATTTTTGTTTAAAGCACATTGAAGTTGGTATTCTGTGAAATATTCACATAACACTCTTCAGTGTGTAATTGTAAATATGAGTGTTGAAGTCATGGAAGAAGTTTGAGTAGAAGCATATATTTGTGAATAATAATTGAAAGGTAGTTGAGATATAGGTATAAATGAGTGTTTGTTGAATACACAAGCCATACCATGACTGAGAAACCTCTTAATAAGTAGTTAGTAAGTTCCATATACTTTAATTCAGGATATTTAAAAAAATGAATAATAAATTGTTACTGCCCACATAGCAACAGATACATATCTATTGATATGTATGTATACATAGTTCATATTTAAAACTGAAGGAGATGTACATAATGAACTTATAAGCAATGATTACAAATAGTAATAATAAAGCATATTTTACAACTAGATTTTTTTATCAGAATTTCGGTGACAAATCTCACTACCTTCATGATTTCAGCTTCAGTTGCTTTGTGAATTCCTGTGAGGAAAATGAAATTAGAAAAACATATATAATAACCTTTTGACATAAAATTGAAATTCCATAGAAGATTAGTTAAAATATATATATGCATATATATATATATATATATATATATAAATATAATCTTAAAGTTAAAAGTCTAACAGAAACATTTAGACATTCAGTCACTTAAATGTTCATAAATACCCTACAATGGTTAGACCAGATATCAAATAATTAACTGTATATTCTAGTTTTTGTGCATATTTCACTTATATATAACAGCAGTACCTAACTACAATAAATCAGCATATACTTTGGCCATACTTAATTTACCCATTATTCTTGGTAATACAATATTTATTATTTGGTGGGAAAAATGATGTTTGGGGTTTCATATTATAATGTTAAACACATGAAAAAATAAGTACTACTTCTCACAACTGTCTTACAGCCCTGCTTGATTTGTAGACAAATCATCCTTTCTTCATGGCCTGAACCACTGGTAATGAACTTTGGGAGACAAATAAATGCATAGTAAGAGACATAGAAACCAATGTATTCATACCTTCTAACTTATTAAGAGTTCTCTGAGCACCATACTTTCATATTTCATTCCCTTAATTTAATTATTAAAGAAAGAAGCTTGACCATGAATCATGGACAAAACGCTTGATTTTGTGGGTGCATAATTAGGTAACTGAACAATAGGGGAAGATGGTGTCTTTTCCTAGAAGGTATGTTAGGACCAAATTCTGTTTCTTTCTGCTCTTGTTCTTTTATTTCTTCTCTTCTTTTTTTTAATTTTAATTTCTTCAAGTGACTCTATCTGGAGCATTGAGGATCATCACTGTGGAGTCTAATTGAAATGAAACCTAAATCAAACTGCTTTGAGACTTATCACTTCATTGCAAAAATGCACAAACCAGCTTTGTTCTAATTTACAAATATGTCAATGCTGAGATATAGAAGATGCGTGGTAATGAATAACTAGGTTCTCCTATTTATGTTTTAGTTTAAGTCAGGGTTGAAAAAATTTCTCTGCAAACAGTCATATAGTCAATATTTTAGGCTTTACAAGTTATGAGGTCACTGTTTCAAGCATTTAAGTTTCATGTTGTAGTGAAAAAACAGCCATAGACAATTTGTAAAAGAATGAGGAGGCTATATTAAAGAAAAAGGATAATACTATAAAAGATGCTGGGTGAAAATACTTTTTTTTATTTTAAAAAGTTTTAAACAAATCTTATCTTTGATCATGCCCTAAGCTGGTTAATGAGCCAAACACAGCACCACCCCACCTCCCGAGTTTTGTATTTGAAGTAATATCTTTCTACTTCCGTAAGGTCATTTGTAGCTGCTTTTGTTGTTGTTGTTACTTGCAGCCTAATTCATCTTAAATGAATTAATATCTTTCAGCCAAATAAATAAGAAAACATTCAACCTCAGAAAAACATGTCTTAATACATAGTTCATTTGAGATATTCAACTTAACATTAATTGAGTTGTTAGTGTAAATTCAACTAAATTATAGAAGTGAAACTTGTGGCATCAGGTACAATTATTTGTTTTATTATTATTGTCCTCTATGTTCTAGACATTTTCTACAGTTCAATAAGTTGAAAGTGTATAGTTGAGTGTTATTTAATTTATTTATTCCACAATATTTATTGGTCAGCTTCTATGTGCAAAGACTGAGCTTGCTACTGAGGATTTAATGGTAAGTCAAGAAGGCTTGGATATATTATGTGCAGCATGCATTCTTGTAGGTGAAGAAGACACCAACAGATAATTACAAAATTAAATCTTTACAAACTACAATGATTATTAGAAAGGGCAGGAATAGTCATGAGAGTTGTAAATGTGATATATTGTCTAACCTAGGAATTAGAAAAGAGTTTCATGTGGAAACAGTGCTTGACTTGAGAACTGAAGAATGTTTAGAAAAGGAAAAGGAGAGTTTGAAAGGAGAAAATTCCCAGCCTTGTGACATTCAGGAACTGAAGGCAATGTAACAGAACCTTTGAGAGTTTGGGGGATCTTACTGTGAAATGAGGCTGGGAAGTAAGAAGTGGCCAAACCCTTCAGAATTGTTTAGCTTTTGTTATGGGGAAAGTAAAAATAATATAAGACAATTACTTACCACCTCTTTCTACAGATAAAGACATTAAACAATTTAATATGAAAAGTGGTACTGATTCTCAGACTTCAATTTACATCAGAAGCTTCTTTAAAACTAATATCAATGTCTGGCCCTGTACACAGTCTCAGGTTCAGTAGGTTACGGTTAGGAGCCAAATAATTTACACTTCTAACATGGTCTGGGGTATGCTGCTGTTGCTGGTCCAGGAGACACACTTGAGAGGCAGTCTTCTATGATTTGGTTAAAACAACACTTTTTTCCCTACCCTTTTGGCATTAAAATCTAAATTTTAAATGCATTCCCTATTGTGAATTCAAAAACAGGCCACAATCTATCCTTAGCCTATACAGAATTCAGGGTCATTATTTGTTCATTTTTTTAATCTCAATATATTTGCTCAGAGCAACTGATTTGATCCTTAAAATACCTTTCTGAGTAAGGTACCTGAAATTACTACAACTTCCTACTGATGGTTTAGCCATCATTAAATAGACTCTCCCTAGACATCAAATTAAAATGGGAACAAAGTTAGGGCTTCATCTAAATCCCTTCACTCTATAGGCCCTACACTTTCCATTATGAAACATTTAAATGAACATTGTGTTTTCTTTCAACACTAACATTTACTGTTTCTATTTAATGCCTGATAAATTGTCTTAATAATCATAACCCTACAGTATTAACTGAAAATTAAAACTCAAGTGGTTTGTTATGCTGTCATTATTCTGAACAGTAAGTCAAGTTTATATTACTTGATGTTCCCAGCAAATGGCTTTAATGTGATTCCCTTCAATACAGAGACTGGAATCTTTCCTGTAACTATATATGATTCTACCAGAAATAATAGGAAATGAATCAAGAAAAGCTGATAATCCTGCAATTCATTTATTAAAATAAGGCAGTGAGATAATCTAAATGATTAGATTATCATTTGTTTTATTAAGGATAATGATTCAGAAGGGAGTATGTGTGTATGTGCACATGTGTGCATGTGAATATGCATATAATTATATGATGAACTATTGAAAATTATCTTTGTGATTATGTAGCATCCCTATATTGTTATTTAAAGAAACTACCATTAAAATGTTTTTATATAGCATAAAATATGCATTAATCAATTTTCCATTTGCATATAGTAGTTAATAAAGATGGTTTGCCATGTTTTCTAATATTCTTTAACATGCACTATTAGCACTATTGAGACACTAATGGTTGTTCATATTTTAGAGATTGTAAACACTTATGTATAATTTGAAGTTTTTTTAATAGTCATTCTTGCAATGGATAATGAAGGGAAATATAGATTTACTAGTGTAAATGAACATTGCAAACCTCCTAATGAGGAAGGTTGTGAAGAGAAATTGTTCTTCTTGTGACTACACCAGTGTATTTTATGTTACTATGTTCTTCCAAGTAAGAGCAATATTAATATCAACAAGATCAATAATCTACTAACTTCAGTGGAAAAATGTGTATTAAATGTTTTTCATGATGAATACATGTAATCAAAAGAGAAAAACAACTAAAATTATTAACATCTTCTTTTGCTGCTATCATCACATTTTTTTCTAGTAATACTCTGATCAATTTTAAAGAAGGAAAGCTCTTGGGGAAAGTTTCTTTGAAAGTTTGGTATACACATCACATTTTCACTCATTACTGCATTTATTCATTCAGTCATTAAGGGCCTTCTGTGTTACTCATTAGGAACACTCATTAGGTTCTACTCATTAGGAACACTTTAAATTTATTAAAAATTCCTGTTGTCAAATAATTACCATGGGGAAAATTTTAAAAAATAGATTAGATAGATAGATGATAGGTAGATAGATATAGATAAACAGTCAGTTGACAGTAAATTCTATGGAAAAAAAACAATGTACAAATTACAAGAGAGAAGAGTTGGAAAGTTGTTTTAATTTTAAATACAGTAATGAGGTGATGTTAATAGAGAAAATGACTCTTCTATGAAGATATAAGTAAAATGAGAGAGTGACTCCTGAAGTTGATAATCTAGGGAAACCACCTCTCTCGAAAAGAGAACAAAAAGTGCAAAGGAAACCAGGACAGTTGTGCTCAATGTGTCGTGAAAACAGCGAGACTATTGTGGAGGAAGCTGAAGGGATAGAGAGCAGATGTAGAAGAGACCTAGAGTGGGAGTTGAATGATTTAGAACCTTGTTTGGAAGTTAACATTAAAATAAGAGTACAAAAAGTACCACAAATAATTTCAGACTGTACAAGTCAAGTATTTCTAAGAAAGTCCCAGGTGATGCTGATGCTGCTGGTCCATGGGCCACACTTTGAGTAGCATAGGTACATATACATGGAGATCCTCCCAATTCTAAAGGCTCATTCAAAGGTACAAGGTAAGATGATCCTTGTGAGATGAGAAGTCGTGGGAAAAAACAAAGAATGGTTACAGTCAGCAGACTTGCTATATTTTGGAATCTTTAAGAAATCAAAGGGCTGTGTCTCCAAAGTATTTAAACTGTTATGACACCAGTGGCCTGTGACCACATAAACAATAACACTTGGGAGATGATCTTCCTATCCTTTTAGCCCCAGGAATGATTTCCAGATGAGCAGTGACAGAATGTGCACATCGCTCTTTAAAAGGAGTGCCACATGAAGTGGACCCTCTTGCTGAACCAGTGGAAATATCCCAGGTTTGTCAAACAATATTATATTTAATAAATATTGTGGGTCCTTGGACTTAACAGGGGAAGTATGAAAGACAATCTCATATTTCAACAGGATTGGGGGAGAAGGTGAGATTTGAAACCACACTGTGAAAAAGTAGGGCATGTTGATTACATATGATTATTTGTATTTGCATTTATATGTTTATATCTTTATCTATAGATAAACTGGGAGCTCCTGCAGGTACAGGGCAAAGGAGGCAGGGGCTTTTGTTTTTGTGTTTCCATATGGCACAGTTCAAGGCACAGAGGAAATATTCATTGTGTGTTGCGCTGAGATGAAAAATAAGGATAACTAATTATAGATGTATAATGATGCCTAATGTCACAAAATTATTATAATGATCATGTGCCCAGTGTTCTTGGACATAACATTTGCTTTTTGCAGCTGAACAATTTATATAAATTATCTTATAGACTTCTGTTGTTCTTTAGTTTCTCATCCTACGAAGATCATTTTATCTTGTACCTTCATACTAGCCTTCAGGACTGAGATGGTTTCAATGTATATGCACCTGTACTTTTCAATGTTTGGTACATGGATCAGCAGCATCAGCATTAACTGGGAATTTGATAAAAATTAAAGTCTTGGGCCTACTCCAGACCTAATGAATCACAACCCCATAATCTGTGGTGATCATCTCTGGTTCACATTAATTTCTTAGCTGGTACTATTACACTATTTTGCTTTGTTGTGGTGTTTTTTCTTGCTTTTCTGTGTTTTGCTCTGTCAATCACCTGTCTTTCATAAATCACAGCTGATTATTTTTCCTTTAGTTTTGATATCATGCCATCTTTCAGTATTAACTACTTTAATAAGTTATTTTTTTAATCTACAGGAATGATAAAAGACTGGGGAATGCCCCCTTAGGCCATTGCACAAGGTAATACCAGCAAGTGGTACAAGGTATGTCATTACAAGAAGATGTCCTTATTATTAGCATAGAGAGCTACAAATGATTTAAGTGATGCTTATTTTCAGAAGAGTAAAGAAGGTAACTAAATTTCAGGCTACTTCTGTCATGGGAATCAATTGCCCTCATATTTTGTCCTTCCTGGTCAAAACAAAGGAACACTGAAAAAATATATATGAGGAGAGAGAAAGAGAGATAGAAAGAGAGAGAGCTTATGGATTAAAACAAAGTGAATGTTACAACACACGCTTCCCCCCAACACACACACTCAGTCAATTAGCCTGAAAAAAAAATGTAAGGCAGTAAGACTTAGCAATGTACAAAGAGCACACAGTGTCTTCTTTCCAGAGATACATTGGTTATGTATCACATTTTTTAATGCTAAAGGAAAAAACTGTGAGCTATGTAATTACCCATTTTGATCATTCTCAAGCACTTTGAAATAAACCCTGCCATCGCTTTGGCTCTCATGACTTAATTGTGTTTAGGGTGGTAAGCATGCAATTGTCTCTCTCAGAGACAGAGAGGTGCTTGTGAAGGGATATTTGTTTACCTAACTGCTCATTGCTAATTATTAGTATGCAGTTGTAGTTTAGTGAGAACATAGGTGAGGTAAATAAGTAATTGAATAGCATGTTGACATCATATATAACTAAAGGAATAAAAAGACACAGTAAGGTTCTAAAGAAGGGGATATTGCGTGAAAAGCCAGCACGTTACATGAAAGAGTACTAAATTAGCAATCAAGAGACCTAAATCCTCTCCAAGTTTCACTAATATGTGACCAAAGAACAATAGCTTTACATATTAATTTTTTATGTGTGACAATAAACTATATATATGCTACTCTTAAATATCTGGTTCCATTTTGTATTCTTACCTAGAATATCTAACTTTATTATGTCTTAGGTATGCCTCACATACAGAGTAGTGTAAAAACAAACATTGACTTTATTTCAACAAACATGGTCAAACATATTTACATAGCCATACTATAATAATGAAATTATCATCAGACTTTGGGTAGCACACATTTTCAATTTTTTTATCCTCACCTGAGGACATGTTCATGATTTTTAGGGAGAGAGAGAAAGATGGGAAAGAGAAACATCAATCCATTGCCTCTTGGGTAGAACAAATTGTTAATTTTTTTCTTTACTTGAGGATGTATTTATGAAGTTTTAGAGAGAGAGAATGAGAGGGGGAGACAGAGATCAGTTGTCTCCTGTACATGCCTCCAAATGGGACCGAACTACAACCTAGGATGTGCCTGACAGAGAATCAAACCCATGGCCTTTTGGTGCACGGGAGTACACTTCCAATGCTCCAACTGAACAACACTGGCCAGGGCAGGTAACACACAATTTTATCAATGCAATCATACCCTTTTGCCTCTGTGTGGACATTCTGGTTTCACCATCTTTCTTCTTTTGTACATCCACTATTGGAGGGAAAAAACTATTAGAAATGACATCCCTTTAATGAATAGTGATAAATGTATCAGTATTTACATATGATAATGAGTAATAGCTCATGGCAGTTTTTATTTGTCTGAAAGCTTGGGTTCTAAGAACCAAACATTAAGAAATGAAGCCTTGATAGCCTTATCTCATTACTCTTAATAACATCTCATCTGGTATACAGAAAAATGTGATTTTCATTGCTTTTAATTTGAACTCCATTAGATTACATGCACCAGTAAAAGGTTTGGCATCAAAGTCTGCAAAAGGCTGAGAGAAACAATATAATGAAATCCCATGCAAGGCTATCAGTTCTAATACCAGGTAAAAATGCCAAATAACACCCAGTCAGGAGATCAATACCTATTCAAGTATATAGGTTTCCCCTGCAAAAGAATGATAATATTAAAATTCTGACATGTCAAAACAGTTTTTTATATTGCTTCAGGTATAAAACTTCATAATAAAGATGCTTCAGGCTTCAGTCTAAAGATTTGCAGGGTCTTTCTGATTCATTGATGCCATGTGAAGTCAGAATACTTATCTGAATGTACAGAGCACAGACATTTGAAGGTCTTACTCCTTTCTCTTGCTGTGCGTTCCAGCCTCTCTCTCTCTTCCTCTATTTTGATTCAATGCTGTGACATTTATAGAAGTGTTAAGCCTTTGTTTGGTGTCTGCCTTTCCCATACAGAAACAGGAGAGATGACCTTATCAAGAATTATGGCCCTGGCTGGTGTGGCTCAGTGGATTGAGTGCTAGCCTTCAAACTAAAGGGTCCTGGTTTGATTTCCAGTCGGGGCACATGCCTGGGTTTTAGGTCAGGACCCCAGTGAGGGGACACATGAGAGGTAAGCATGCATTGATATTTCTCTCCCTTTCTCCATCCCTTCTTCTCTCTATATAAATAAATAAAGTGTAAAAAAGATTATTATTTTGTTGACTTAAACCTGAAATCCACTCATTTGTGTTGGTTTGATTATTTATATTACCCTCAAATGGCCCTGGAATAAACAAAAAATATATTATTTGAGAAGAGATACCTTATCAAATTATATTCATATATACTTAACCATCAATGTGGATTATTAGATCAGCCCTTATCTTGTCAAGGCCTTAAGCTGTGTTCACTATCACATTGCTATGAATGAAAGCACTATTTGGTTATGGAATATCCTGGCAGGGTGAATACATGTTTTATGGTACTGGAATTATTTGATGGATGACTGGAATCCTGGAACTTCTATTTCTGTTGTTAACTTTTTATGACCCTGTAGTAATAACAGTAAGTATCCTTATGCTTTTTTTAGTAACAGATGGTTTTCAACCATCCTAATAATTAAGCTCAGCATCGCCTTATTCATCCTGAAGCTATTTATCTGGCAACATTACCTTCCCAGAAGATGACTGAAATGTGTGTCTATCTGTGTGTGTACATGTTCACACCTGCAGAAGAGTAACCCTTAAGCAAGACAATGGAAACGTGAATCTGTTTCATTTCATAATGTGCACAAATACTTTTCCTTTATTCTTCTCATATTGATTGGAGCAAAAACAAATTTATATTGACTGTGTTTACTATCACATTGCTCCCAAAACACTAGCAACCTATAAAAATATTACCATTGACACTTCTGGCAAATTCTGAATGCCATTTTTTACCTTACAGAGGGGAGAGTAAGCACTCTCAATTGGAGACCACTCTTAAAGGAGAATGGGTGCACTAAATTATCCTTGTTAGAACTGGAAGTTGAATAAGGATATAAGTCTAAGGTAACTATGTTTGTACATATCACTAAGGGGATTTCTAAAGATATTTAAAAGTATCAATGCCTTAGAAATATGTATTTGTATTATTTAGATAGTATATCTAATGTCTACTCTTTCTCTTAGGCCAAAGGACAATCTATTTGATACCCCAAAGAAATTCAATATTTAACTATATTCTCTTCTACACTTTTCTCAAATAATCTATAAATCTGTAAATCCATCCAAGCTCTGTTGTAATTGCTTTACATAATTTGGATGTAAAGATGATTAAATATTTTTATTTATTTATTTTTGGGCCATATAAAATGTGTATATATATAAATATATAAAATGTATATACGATTTTATTAATTTTCTTTTTCTTATTTTAAAAGATTTTATTTATTTATTTTGAGAGAGGGAAGGAAGGGAGAAAGAGCGAGAGAGAGAAACATCAATGTGCGGTTGCTGGGGGCCATGGCCTGCAACCCAGGCATGTACCCTGACTGGGAATTGAACCTGCAACACTTTGGTTCACAGCCCGTGCTCAATCCACTGAGCTACACCAGCCAGGGCTTAATTTTCTTTTTCTTATTTTCATATATTTTATTGATTTTGCTATTGCATTTGTCCCATTTTTACCCCTTTATTCCCCTCCACCGTGTACACCCCCTCCCACCCACATCACTCCCCTTCCCTTAGTTCATATCCATGGGCCATACATTTAAGTTCCTTGGCTTCTAC
This sequence comes from Phyllostomus hastatus, assembly GCF_019186645.2. Lineage (NCBI taxonomy): Eukaryota > Metazoa > Chordata > Mammalia > Chiroptera > Phyllostomidae > Phyllostomus > Phyllostomus hastatus. Next base: position 6,084,979 of record NW_025334038.1, on the reverse strand, counting down.
TTTCCTATACTATTCTTAACCTTTCCCTGTGTATTTTCTACCCACCATTTATGATACTTATTCTCCGTACCTTTTCCCCCATTCCCACTCCTCCTCCCAGAGGATAACCATCCATGTGATCTCCATTTTTGTTATTCTATTCCTGTTCTAGTTAGTTGTTTGCTTAGATCATTTTTGGTTTTGCTTTTTTTAGGTTTGGTTGTTGATAGTTGTGAATTTGTTGTCATTTTAGTATTCATATTTTTGATCATCTTCTTTTTCTTAGATAAGTCCCTTGATCATTTCATATAATAAGAGTTTGGTGATGATGAACTCCTTTAACTTGACCTTATCTGGGAAGCATTTTTTCTGCCCTTTCATTCTGAATGACAGCTTTGCTAGATAGAGTAATCTTGGATGTAGGTCCTTGCCTTTCATGACTTGGAATACTTCCTTCCAGCCCCTTCTTGCCTGCAAGTTTTCTTTTGAGAAATCACTTGATAGTCTTATGGGAACTCCTTGGTAGCTAACTCTCCCCTTCTGTCTTGTTGCTTTTAAGATTCTCTCCTTATTTTTAATTTTGGGTAATGTAATTATGATGTGCCTTGATGTGTGCTTTCTTGGGTCCAACTTCTTTGGGACTCTCTGAGCTTCCTGGACTTCCTGGAAGTCTATTTCCTTTTCCAGATTGGGGAAGTTTTTCTTCATTACTTCTTCAAATAAGTTTTCAATTTGTTGCTCTTCCTCTTCTCCTTTTGGCATCCCTATGATTTGGATGTTGGAATGATTGAAGTTGTCATGGAGGTTCCTAAGCCACTCCTCATTTTTTTTGAATTCTTGTTTCTTCATTCTGTTCTACTTATATCTTTATTTCTTGCTTCTGGTCCAATGTTAGGGACTGCCCTGCCTGGTTTCAGAAGCTGTAACCCCCCCATGGCTAAGGCTGAGCAAGTAACTTTTGGACAATAAACCACTAAAGAGACAAAGCTTATCTCCCTGGCAGGGGTGCTGCTTCTGCTCCTTTTTCTTCACCCCGCCTGGTCCCCAATGTTTGATTGGTTAGCCCATGATGGTAAGATTCCCCAAGGGGAGAATGACCTAAGACAGGCAAGATCACATGGAGGCCCCAGGGATAGACTTGTGGGGCTATAGCAAAAGGGGGTGATGGACCCTTGCCCCTTGGCTTTGACAAAGCCTGAGTCCTCATTCTGTCTGAGAGAAGTCTCCTAATCACTTGGCTGCCTTACCTCCTCTGCCTGACTTAAGCCTGAAACAGTGACAGAGGGCGGTGCAGCCCTGTGCTGCAAAGGGTGGGTTCTCTGGGTATTCAGGCCTAAGAAAGAATACATAAAATCCTGTGAAACCTGATTTGCTAAGAATGCTCTCAATTAAATGATAAGGGTCCAAGCAGGAAATGAATTTGTTTTCCAAAGTTTTGTAGCCCTTTAGCTAATAGACCCTGACTCAGAATAAGCTCTCATAGTTCTTTGCATGCTATCTATTGTTTGATCCTTACTGCCTGACAATTATTAACAAACTTTATCTGTATTCCTGTGAAAATTGAAAGCCAATAAAAACCTGTCAAGGCAAGGATTGGGGTGTTCTCCTTTGAGAGAGTGGCAAGGCCACTCTGAGGTGCTCTCCCCTTGAGAGAGTAACCATGCTGTCCCTTTTCCTCCATAGGACTCAGTAGTCCATGTGAATTTATCTCGTATTTCACCTACAACACCGAGGACATTGCAAGCCGGTGCACGCATCAGTCCAAACCATTGATTTGAGTCCTGGCTTCTTTCCCATCACTCTTGGGTCCCTGTACACTTTACTTTATTTCACTTTTCATAGCCTTCACTTTTTACTCTATTTTGTGACTATACTCAACCATTTCTGTGAGTATCCTGATTACCAATGTCTTTAACTCTGCATCTGATAGGTTGGCTATCTCTTTACTGCTTAGTTGTGTTTTTTCTGCAGCTTTGACCTGTTTTTTCATTTGGACCACTTTTTTGTCTTGGTGCACCCATTACATACTAAGGAGGAGAGCCTTAGATATTTGCCAGCACAGTGCAACCCAAGGCACTGTGTTGCAATGCTGTCAGTGGAGGAGGAGTCCAAGAGGGAACAGTGCCACTTGATCAACTCTCTGCTAGCTTTAAGTTACTTCCCCCACTACCTACATGGAAACTGGGCCCTTTTGGTGCTGATTCCCAGCTGGGTGGTGTGTTCCCACCCTTCAAAGCCAGGCAGGTTCATGGTATTTGTGCAGATGGAAAAATATTCACGGAGCCATTAGGATATCTGGCATGCCTTTATTCATGGGTGATGAGCAACACACACTGCAAGCTGTGTGTCTACCTGCATGTTTCATGTCATGGACCCTGCTCCCCAGCACCGCACCCATCATGGCACCTGTCTGCCTGGTGTCTCTCATCATCATCGCCCCAGCAGGGAGTCTCTACCTGTTTAAATACTAGAGGGGAACAAAGTTGGCAAGATGCCAGAACATTACAAAACATAATTCTGCACATGCAAGCCCACTTTATGTTATGGGAACAATTTATGGGACCCAGTCTGGAGACTATAAGACTATAGTTATCAGGCCCCTCCAAGGCTATGGGAACACTGCTTCCCTTAGATAACCAAATACCTGGGCGAGGAAGCCAGACTGCCTCCACTTACCATACAGGTAGTTTTGTGTATGTTCTAGGACCCTGTGGATCTCTCCAATGAACTCTCCTTCAAGGCTGGGAGTTTCTCATGCCACCACAACCCCCAGAGGTTTTTTCAGTTAGAGATTTTGAAGCTTTATTTCCTCATACTGTAATTCTGGATTGCATGGTTTATCTCGCTACCCATTGTTTCTCCTGCTTTATCTGCATGCAAATGTGGGACCCGCATGGTCTGCTAGACACTGCCTCACCAGGTCCTCCAGCCCCACCTCACTGTGAGTCCTCTTTGCCTGGATGTCTGTCTCTGCCCCTTCTGCTGGTCTGAATGAATATTCCTTTTTTAACTCCTTGGTTGCTGGACTTCCATATAGTTTAATTTTTTGTCAGTTCTGGTTGCTTTTTGTTTTTAAATTTGTCATTGTTCTTTTTTTGGTTGTGCAAGGAGGTGCAGTATACCTACCTACGGTCCATCATATCCAGAAGTCTATTTTTATGTTTCAATTAGAGTTTACATTCAATATTATTTTATACAAGTATCAGTTTTAGGTGCACCACAATGATATACTTCAGGTTAAACAGTCATATACTTTACAAAGCTGCTGCCTGATATTTCAAGGACCTACCTGGCCCCATACATAGTTATTAAAATATTATTGAATATAATCTTATGCTATAATTTATATCCATGTGACTATTCTGTAACTACTAATTTATACTTTTTAATCATAATTTAAAGTTTAAGTATTTATATACATTTTTGACTGAAGAAATTATACTTAGAGTTTAAGTTCCTTATACAAATTCACATAATGTTTGCTGTCCCAAGATTTGAATGCAGAAAAAGCTTTGAACAACTATGAAAGGCTCTAGACTATTTCTAATGAGATTCCAGCAATATATTAAATAACTTCTACTTTATACTAGTTTCTCAGGTATTACTCAGCTAAAAAGTTCTTTTCCCATATAGAACTGAGAGAATTCATTAAATCTATGTAGCTTCTTCTGTTTCTTGTTGTACCCCATCTTCCTTAGTAGATTATGCCTTCCCTTTTGTTTCATCAATCATACCACCACCAGTAATAAGATTTCAGACTTACATAATATTCTCCTTAATAGAATATTCCTGGGTATGTCTTAGAGACATGTTAAATGTTATATGTACAAAATGGAACCCAATTCCTACCTTTTTCCAACTTTTGACAACATTCCCGCAATCTGATTTCTACTGTCCTATTTTTTAGGTTGGTCAATGAGGCCAATTTTACCCTCCCTACAAGCCAAAATCCATGGAGAACACATGGTTCTCTCCCTCTCTCTCATTCATTATATCCTATTCCTATTGACCTGCCTCAAATACGCTTACCTTCCTCTACAGTTGATTTAGAATAGGCTTCTTTTATTTTTTGTCCAAATGAGGCAATAACCCTATGATTTCCCCTAAATCTGGAAAAGGCATCTCAACCAGTGCCTCTAGAGCTGGTTTTATGGCTTATCTGCCATACAAGCTTGATCTATAATAGAGCTACTTTGATCTAGTAAAGATCTATAGTGACCCTAAACCCAATTAGATCTGAATCCAATCAGGTCTGTCACAGAGTCCCCTCTTTTCTTGGAATGACTCAATGCATTAAGCAATTATCTGTTCATGGTGTCTGGGAGAGATGCTGAAATGTCCAAATATTCCTTAGACTTTTTCAGTCAGGAGCCTAACTCAATGCTGTGTGTATGCGGTGCTTCAGTTCATACATGCAACTACTCATTTATCTCAAAATCTAAACTCTACTTTGTAAAATGGTTGATACAATTTTTATTGATTTAAGTTGAATTAAAGAAAATAATTCTGGCTTACTTTGAATTAACTCTATTCCCTTGGACCATAAATTCAGCAACCTTATGGTTATGTTGAAAAGGTTTTATTGGTTCAATACAGCTAACTAATGCATAGCAAATCCCAAATCCTATTTGTCAAACCTCCAGAGAGAAACAAAAGTAGATGATCTTCAGGCCATTACTGGTTTAATAATGTAACAAAAACCCCACAAAACTGAAAAACTAAAACTTGTGAAAGTACAAGATTATTATTAATATTAGATTATTATAAATACTTGATTATTCTAAATAATTATAAACTATTTAAAGTATTTATAATAATTAAAAAATTTCAGATTCATACAATATTCTCCTTAATAGAAAGATCCTGGATTGTTCTAGAGACATGTCAAATGTTACATGTACAAAATAGAACCCACTATTCCTACCCTTATTCAACTATATCCAATTTATTATCATTTCATAACTATATAATAATTTATTATTTAAATTTATTTTGTAATTTATTATTTATAATTTATGTCAATTATAAATTATTTATAGTAATTTAAATTATACATATTTAAATTATTATAGATACCAGAGTGTTCAAGCCACTTTACAAAAATTATATGAAAAATGATTAAAAAAGAACATGCTGAAAAATTTCTTAAATTTTTATTTATAAAGAAGATGGAAAGAAGATGAAGGGATTAGCCAAATAACATATTTATAACCCATAGACAAATGAAAGTGTGGTGATAACCAGAGGGAAGAGAGGCAGAGATGGGGTGGCAGAGAGCAAAGGAGAGGGGAATGGGGACATCTGTAATATAGTCAAAACTAAAGAAGAAGAAGGGGAAAGGGAATAGGAGGAAGAAGGAGAAAGAGGAAGACAAAGAGAAGGAGAAGGACAAGAAAGGAAGAGAATAGGCAGTCACAAACATATAATCTAACAATTTTTTTTGTTTAGCTCAGTCAGAAAGTTTATATATCATATGTTATATGACTTTATGCTTACTGTGTTTACTTGAAGTGAAAATAATTTATTTTTTATTGGTAGAGAAAAAAGCCCCCAAATTTTCAGTGCAGATGGAAATGTGCTTCTCAAAGGTAAAATGACAATTTACAAAATCTCCTTTTGAGACTATTTCTCTTTCAGTATGCCATCTCAAAGTGCAATGTCCACATTCTGGGTCAAAAGGGAAATATAAAAATCATTTTTTCCAGTGATATTTCAGATACATACTTTTGACAACACCTGGCTAATTGAATGATTTTTAATTAATCCAGTAAATGCCTAAAATTCCTTCCTTTCCTGTTTCCACAGTTTTTTATTCAGATAGAAACACAGGTGTGTGTATCTGACCTATCCACTGTTTCAACGTTTGGAAACAAAGTAAAGCACATATATAAATCCACCTTGTACACTTGAAAAGGCCTATAGTATATTTTCTTGGACAAAGCTATTGGTTTTAGTATGGTCTTTTGTTTAGTAAATACTGACCAGTGTAGTCAGAACTCTATTTTTGTTAATGCTAAGGGAGGACATGGTCCAACCCAGTAGTGAATTGTTTTGTCAATGTCATAATGCTTTCATGACTCACTAATATACCTGCTCTCACAAGAGATAGCACAATGTAGAAAATGAAAAGGAATCAACCTTACCTGGATTTGTATCTCAGAGTTGTTATTAAATATGTGGTCTTGAGATTATTACTCAAAATTTTTATACCTCATATTTTATATCTAAGTGGAAATAATGATATTAATTTTTATATTTATTGTTGATAATTAGACATACAATAGGCAAAGTTCATGAAATATCCATTTTAATAATTGAGACAGTAATCTATCTACATAAACAAGACAGCATTTCTTTAAATGCAGGCTATCCACCTTGTAGTTGAATAAAATGGGAAATTTTTTAAAGTAAGGGGAGAGATGTGCCATGTATGCTTTTAACTAGAGAAAGGGAGAGATGTGAAGAAATATCTAAATAATTTCCAAATTACAATCAATAGTTTGAGATATTTTATAACTTGACATATGTCTTTCATATAGTAGGTTAACATTTTCCATGAGTCCACTATTTCAGCATTGTAGGACTCTAACTCCTCTATTAACTTCAAATGAAAAACACAACGACAGCAATAAAAGCCTAAAAAATGTTACAGTTCCACAAGAACTAGTTTGTTTATTAACAAGGTAAATTTTCAAACTCTCTAACCCCATCTAACACTAAGATTGGGTATACCATTTTTTTCTACTTTTGAGTTTAGTGTGTTAATCTCCTGAACCCACAGAACCTGATGTTGTATGTTATCATTTCACTGCAGCCATTAAGAACTGAAAAGGAAGCATAATTGCTCACAGAAACATCTTGTCATTAAGGGTATCTCTCTCTACCTTTGCAGCTTTCAAGAACAATGTGACACGTATCAAGTAGATATAGATTTGCCATTATTCTTCTCAAAGTGAAATGTATACAAAAACCCTGGTGGTAAAGAGTCAATGAGCGCTCATTTTGACCTGCATAGGGATCACTCAGATGGTTTACTCTGGGAGGGCACTATCATTTCATCAGCTGATTTCAAAGAAATGAAATTAAGCAATGATTAGGTACCCAGCAATGTGCAATGTGTAGGGGATACAAAACTAAGCACTATGTCCAAGAACTTCTCTATTTAATAAGTGAAATTAGATTTTAAACAAATATTCTTTATTATGATAGGTGCTAGGATAGAGAGACAGATCAAAGTAAAATGTTGGCACAAAGACAGGACAAATAACTAACTTTGGGACATTTGGGGGGTTTATAATGTGAGATGTTGCATCATAGTGAGATTATTTGTTCCATTAGTAATTAAATGTATTAAGTAAGGCTAAAGCCTAACCCTTGTGTATGTTAGATATTTCTGAATATACATCCTGCTGCATTGGGATACAATAGATTCCAAATCAGAGGCAATAAAAATGTGATTAAATAAAAATTGTGTTACTTGAAATCAGTAGTTCACAAAACTGACAATTCAAGAAATGAAAAAGACATTCCTCATTATTTTGCCACTAAAGTGAAATAAAATCATGCATTTTAAATTAAATAAAATGCAGACAATTATACACAAACCAAATCCAAATTTTACTGGTACAATTTCACTATTAAACTGTAAATATGTTGATAAAATTCTAAATACATCAAGATTTAATTTTGGCCAAGGTCTCTGGATATGGCATGTTCATTGCCATTTGATGACATGCTGAAGTTGATGGGACTTATTTTAGTCCATTCTCCAGAATGTTTAATGAGTTCCACTTGATTTGTCTATGTATATAACATAGAGTTCTATAGGTATATCTTTATTATTTTTATTTGATACTATATCCTCTTTCATTTGAAGGAAAGCCCTATTATGTTGAAAATACTTCAGAAAATTTAGATATAATTTAGCATTTCTACTTGTGAGTTTCAGTATGATAAAGTAATCTCCTAAACCCATAGAACCCAACCTTATTTCTGGGAGCAATCCTTTATCACTTTATAACTCTTATAAAAATATGCCCCCAAACTTCTTATAATAAAGGCATCATTTCTTGGGAGAAATATAAACCTGGATATATAAAAAAAGGTAGGATTACATTCATTTATAGGATTCTGAGATGTTACCCCAGACCTAACTCCATTTGGATCATGTGTGTTTTTTCCAAATCCATTAGATGTTAACATTTCATTTTCACAATTTCTTATATTTTGCTTCTGGTTTGGGGGTAAGGATGTGATTACAGCAGATGTTATCTTCTGGATCTCTTTAAATTCTGAGTGTTAATCATATCATTTAAACATATGACATGTATGTTCTACTCATTGTGCTTTGTTTTTTGAGCATCTGTTCTAAACTACTTATTCAGATTCCAAACTCTACCTCTTTTTTCCACTTTAAAAAAATTCATCATGCAGAATTTATTCCCCTAAAATTTCTGTTTAAGAGAAATATCAGTCTCAAAAGACAAATGACCACTGCAGGTGGAAATTAATAAGGGAAATTAATAAGGAAAAGACTACTAAAAAGGAGGCATTGAAAAACAGTTCATACATACAAGGTCTGTCCAGAATGTTTCCAGACATGTAATATGAAAAATAGAGACATGTATTGAAGAAGATTCAAGATACCATAAACATTGTACATAGGACAATAATGCCTCAATTCCCTTCAACACAGGTACCTTTGGATCTCACACAGTTCTTCCAGTTGCCATCAGCTGCCCCATACTGTACTTTCCTAAATCTCTTCAACAGCATGAAATCTCTTCCCTTTCAAAGGTGATTTTAGTTTGGGGAAAAAACAGAAGTCACAAGGCACCAAATCTGGCTGTAGAGGAGCTGAGTCACCTGGCTGATTTGATGTTTCACAAAAAAAAATACTCTGCACAAGACCTGATGCATGAGGGGGCACATTGTTGTGATGAAGCTGCCAATCACCAGTTGTGTATAGCTGTGGCTTTCTGAATCATCCAAATAGTTTCTGTGGAGAAATGATCAAGGTTAATGCAAATTTTGATGCAGATTTGTTGCTCTATTTGCTCAGTTATTTCAAATGAGACAGCCACACAATATACTTGCTCACTCAGTGGTGTCTACAGCTCCCACTGACTAGTGTAGTGAAGTTACCATTGTTCACGCATGTGCATTCTAGTCCACTCTCCTTGGCTGCCAGGTTACACTGTTGTCATGCAAACAGTTTTCATTATATTAACAATAGTTGGACATTTTCCAGACAGATCTCATACATACAAAAATATCAACAGCATATGTAGTTTATTTTTTATTTGTTTGAATAGTTATTTTTATTGTATTTTTCCATTACCATTTATCCCCCAAACCTCCTTCCACCTCAACCCATCCACCATGTGTAAGTTATAAAGCTTTATTTTGTCAAGATTTTGGGGAAACAATCAATGGAAATAAAATTAATACATTTTTGGAGAGTTATTAGCAATAACCTTCAAGATAAAAAAGTACATGTTTTTTTTTCTTTTCTCTGGTTTTAATGACATATAATGAACATACGGCATTAATAAGTTTAAGATATACAACATAATGATTTGTCTTATCAATACATGTCATACTGTGAAATGATACCACAATAAGTTTGCTTAATATCCATCATCTCATACAGATATAAAAAATTAAAAAATAAAAATTATTTTTTGTGATGACAACCCTTAGGTTTTACTTTCTTGATACACCTCCTATACAGCATACAGCAATGTTAACTATTGCTATCACATTGTACATTTCATTTAGTACTTATTTATCTTATACAAACTTGGTAGTTTATATACTTGACCACCTTCATTCAATTCTCCCTTCCCCCACACCCTTGCTACAGGTTAGCACAGATAATCTGGTCTCTTCTTTCTATGACAGTGGTTGCTTGTTTTTTAGTTTTTTTTTTTTGTATTTTAATCCCACATATAAGTGAGATACAGTACTTGTCTTTCTCTGACTGACTTGTTTTCTCACACATGTCAGGATTTCCTTCTTTATGGCTGAATAATGTGTGTGTGTATCACAATTTCTTTATTCATTCATCTGTTGATGAGTAATTACTTTGTTTAAATATCTTAGTTATTGTAAAATAGCATATTGTAAAATATGCTCCAATAAACATGGGGGTGCAGATATCTTTTCCTTGAAATAGTAATTTTATTTCCTTAAGATGTATGCCCTGAAATAGGATTACTGGATCATGTGATAGTGCTGTTTTTAATTTTTTGAAGTGCCCCCTTACTGTTTTTCGTAGTGACTATATCATTTCCTCTGTCCTTTGACCTGAATTTTTGACCCATGACCTCAGTTTCAAACTTGAGATTAACATAAAGAGTGTCATTGTCCCATTTAAACAGACATGATCTTATTCTCTTAATTCCTAAGGTAATTTTCAATGAGATTGTTAGATTGGGGTGCACATGATCAGGAGAAAATAAATAAATAACCACAATGGAGAGAAGAAATGGGTTCATTTATTTCTTGGACTTAACATAATCCATGCCTTAAGAGACTATGCTAGACATGGGTAACAAAATAAGCATTAGAAATACTACTCAATGTCAAAATTTGAACACAAATATTAGAATTCTAGAACTAGGTAAAAATAAATTCAACAAATTCTACATTTAAATAATTCTAGAAACCACAGTCTAAATATTTCTCAAATGTAGAGGTTGCTTCACATCTGCTTTACTAAAGAATTTCAGAATTTCCATTTTTTAATAATCAGGAAGTTCCTTTACAATTTACAATGAAAAATGCAATAATATTTTTCTCATTCTATTGAATATTTTGACTAGTTTATGGCAGAATATAAAATATGTCTATTTTTCTGGACTCAATTTGAAACTTGTAAATGCCTAATATATTCTCAGAGCTTTAATTCATTTTAAAAGACATAATTTGGGGGTTCTGAAGGAATATTTACTTTAGTACACAAAACAATTATACATTGCATTTCTTAATTCTTGTTTTATATAAGTAGATATAAGTGTTACCCTTTGGTTCAATGTCTCTCTCTATGGTTACAGTAAGCAGTAAAAACAGTCACTACTCAACAAATATTCTGCATGCTTGTCTCCATTTTCTTACATTCAGATGGGGTTATGTGGCCAGTATTGATCAATGGAATAAGCATTCACGTGTCCTTTCTTTTTTGCTTTCCCTACCTGCCCCCTTTGGAAATAAGTGCTCAGATGGGATAACAAAAAAAGATAAAGAATAGTCACCTATCCTATATCAGGCATTGCATAATGACAATAAATCTTTATTCTGTCAAGTCACTCAGACTTTGAGATTTCACTCCTACAGCAGACAATTAATTAACTCAACTAATACTATATTTTGTATAATATTTAGGTCATTCAGAGCTGAGAAAATAATGTGATTCCTATTTTTTTAGGTAATTCACATCTTTTTTGGTGTCAAAATGTCCTTTAAGTGAAGATACGTATTATATGTATTTATGTGCTTGTTTCTTTCTTTTATTGTTGTTCAAGTACAGTTGTCTCTATTGTCCCACTACTACTTTCCCCCACTCCACCCACCCAACCTCCCACCATCACTCATTCCCCACCTTTGCCTTTGTCCATGGGTCCATTATACATGTTCTTTGATGACCCTTCCTGTTGGGAACTGTCCTGCCTGGTTTCAGGGACTGTAACCCCACTGACAGGCAAAAAGGACCCATGGCTAGGGGACCTTGGGACCATAAGCCACTAAGGAAACAAAAACTTACCCTCCCAGCGAGGTGCAGCCTCTGCCCCCTTTATTTCACCCCGCTTGGCCCCTGGAGGATAGCTGGATAGTTAATGACAGGTAAGATTCCTCAAAAAAGGAACAACCTAAGACAGGCACAGTCATGAGGGGGCCCATCAGGGAAGGACTTAGAGGATTGTGGAGAAGGGACAAAAAACCCTCATCCTTCAGTTGTATCATAGCCTGAGTCCTCATTCTATCTGAAAAAGTCTCCTAATCTCTTGGCTGCCTTGCTTCCCCGACCTGATTCAGGCCTGAACAATGCTGATGAGGGGTGTAGCCCTGTGCTGGAACTGGCGATTCCCAGTGAGGGGTGATCAGGCCTAAGAAAGAATGCATAAAGTCCTGTGAAACCTGCTTTCCTAAGAATGTTGTCAATTCAAATGTTAACAGTCCCAGCACAAAATAAGTTTATTTCCCAAATTTTACAGCAAATTGGCATCACCCTGTCTACCAGACCCTGACTCAAAAGGACCCCCATGGTCTCAGAAATGTTATCTGTAAACTATACCTCCTTTTTTTGATATGCATCCCTATGCAAGCTCAACTCAATAAAAGCCCATTGAAACAGAAGTTAAACACCTTTGACTGGTCAGCCTTCCTTCCCAAGCAGATCATGTCTTGGTAGAATTATTCTCATCTGCAGTGGCCAGGGGAGCTTTGCTGGATGAAGCTCCTTCACACCTTCCCTTTCTTTCCCCTGTTATTGCCCTCTGCCCACCCCTCTGTTTACTGTCAGTTTGTTCTTTATATTAATGTCTCTTGTTATATTTTGTTTGCTTGTTTGTTTTGTTGATTAGGTTTCACTTATAGGTGAGATCATATGATATTTGTCTTTCACCACCCAGCTTATTTCACTTACTATAATGTTCTCCAGTTCCATTCATGCTATTGCAAAGGGTAGTAGCTCTTTCTTTCTTTTTGTTGCATAGTATTCCATTGTGTAAATGTACAACAGTTTTTTGATCCATTCATTTAGTGAGGGGCATTTATGTTGTTTCAAGCACTTGGCTATTGTGAATTGTGCTGCTATGAACACTGGGGTTCATAGGTTCCTTTGAATTGATGTTTCAGGATTCTTAGGGTATAATCTCAGCACTGGAATTGCTTGATCAAAAGGCAGTTCCACTTTTAGTTTTTTTGAGGAAATTCTGTACTGTTTTCCACAGTGGTTGCACCAATCTGCATTCCCACCAACAGTGTACTAGGACTCCCTTTTCTACACAACCTCACCAGTATTTGTTGTTTGCTGATTTGTTTATGATGGTCATTCTGACTTGTGTGAAGTGGTGTCTCTTTGTGGTTTTAATTTTCATCTCTGTGATGGCTAGTGATGATTCCTATTTCTATATAGATTTTTGATCTGGGACCAAGTTATATAACATCTTAAGTTTTGATACTGTAAAATAGAAAACAGCAGCTCTTTTTAACATTATTATGAAGCTGAAATGTTCTATTATAGTTGAAGTGTATAGTACCTATACTGGCATGTAGGACATAGTAAGTAAACAGAGCTTTAGACATTGGGTTAATCTCTATTTCATTTTCAATTAGTCATGTACTAAACATTTTCCAAGTGAGAAAATAACACCAAGTTTTCATAATTTTGTTCATATTTATTATGTCCATTTAGACTGTTTTTTAGGTTTTCAGTATAAGAATGACTCTTTGATAATGATAGTGAAAAAGATAAAGATATTGAGACAAATCTACGTAGTATTTTTAGGATAAAATATTGCATTGTTAGATCAAAGAGGTAGAAGTGTGAGGCAAATTGTCAGTTTTATACATGTAATTATACCACATTCAACTAGGTCATTGTGTGTTGGAATGTGTGACAAATTATTATTTTTCCCATTTTTTATTGTCTTCACTCTGAAAGGAAACACCTCTGCCCCATTGCCATCATTCTTGGCTATGCAAACTGCTCCCATACCTAAATGTGGGTAGAAATAAAGTGTGATATTTTGCATAGAAGCTTTAAGAGCCAGGTGTTGTTGCAATACTTTCCCTTCTGCATGTGAAAAGGAATGTCCCAACTTCAGACTAGAACAGAACTGCAAAAAATCAGCAATTTACATTAGTGAGAAATAAAGCTTTGTTGTGATGAGACACTGAGAATTTTGGGGTTGTTTGGGACTATGGCACAATATAATTAATGTTGAATAAATCAATACCCAAGTAAGACTTTGAGCTCTACGTCCTTTTCTATTCCTTGAAGGAGAATTATATTTACTTATCAGCCAAGTAAATCATCTCTTTGCCCATTCCATATAGATTAGGTTAGAAGAGCATATTCAGAGTTCTTCTTATAACACCTTCCCCTATAACCACAGCAATACCTTGTTATTATTTTAATTTTAATAACTCCTTTTATTTCAAAATAATTTAAATAATAAAAATACATTTATACTTATAGTTATCCATTTCAGTGCTATGCCTTCCATTTTGTAGACCCAGATTTGTATTTTATGTCATTTTTTCACCTAATTGACTTCCTTTAATATCTTTTTTAAACATCAAAGAGTATAATATAAAATATAAAAAGTTACATTAAGAAACATAAAAACAAAATAAATAAAAGTGAACAAAACATGAAATTATCATTTTTAAATGTAATTATTTAGTGAATGCTATACTTTTGATATGTGAAAACTCAAACCCATATTTTCTTTCTTTCTTTTTTAATTTATTATGCTATTACAGTTGTAATATTGTAATATTACACTTGCTTCCTTAACTCAGGTTGAGGGAGTTTTAACAAAAGCAAGCATCAAAGCAACCTAGATATAATGCAGTCCTGGTTCCCTATGGGAAAGCCAATCTGTGGGACTGGGTCCTGTGTGCTGTCTCATGCCTGTCAGTTTTCCAAACTAGGGCTGAGCTACATTTGCCATTGCCACATGGACCAGTTCCCTATAACCACTGACTATCAAGTTCTTCCCTCCATGGAATCAGTTGTGCAGGAACGTGGTGGTGGTGCTCTGACATGGTTGTAGCTGTCCACTGGTACAGGGGCTAGGGGCTCACAGAGTTAGGCTGTTTCTTGTTTGAGATAGTTTAGGAAGTCATGAAGCATAAACCAAGACCATCCATTCACATAGGAAAGCCACTCTTAACAACTTGGGTGGGCATATAAGTTAGGTGAAATGGAGTCTCAGGGGATCTCCAGAGCAAGACAGAAAATATTAGCCAGGTATATAGAGTCTCAGATATGGCACTTGCCTGCCAGCTGTGTGGCTTTGTGGAGAGAAGGTTCATAAAAGGAACAATGACCTCTGCCTGCCCTTCTTTCTGGGAGATGGCTGCTACTAGCTCTTGCCTTGATGCAAGGCACTTAAGTTCTCCCTGTGTGCCTCTGGTGCCTTTCAAGTTTCTGCCTTGGTGCTGGAGTTCAGAGGGAATGAGTTTGAATGAGTCTGTGTGCAAGCTCTTTAAGAGGAACTGCTTGGGAATTCAGAAGTATCTTCTACTGACTCAGTCCTCACTGGGTATTGCAGCCATAATTTATGGGGACTTATTTTCTTATCACTAGAACCCTGGGCTGGTGGGCCTGGTATATGGAGCTGGGAAACCTCATTCCTGAGAGGTCCCTACCAAAATTTATCCACCACATGTAGGTGTGGGACCAGGTTATCCAGTGTCTCTGAGTATCTGTTCCTCCTATCAGTTTGAATAGATGTGTTTTCTTTAATTCCATAGTTGTTGGACTTCCATTCAACTCAACTTTTGATTGCTCTCAATGATGGTTGTTCTATAGTTTAGTTGTAATTTTGATGTCCCTTTAATATCTTTTAGGCCTGTCAGTGATGAGTTTTTTCAACCTTGTATATCTCAAAGCATCTTTAATTCCTCCTCTTTTTCAAAAGACATATTTTCTAGGCATAGAATTTTAGGTTGACTTTTTTCCTTTTGTACTTTAAAGATATTGTTGTATTGGTTTTTTGCCTTGAATTGTGTCCAAGCAAATCAACTGTTCTCCTTATAAATATTTCTAAGTATTTATTTTCATCTTTCTTCCTGTTTTAAGGATTTATCTCTTTAAGAATGAATTATGATGTGTCATGGTATATTTTTCTTTATGTGTTTTGTGCTTTTGGGTTAATTGGAATTCTTGGATCTTTGATTTTAGACTTCATCAAATTTGAATATTAATGATTTTTTTTTAGATTTTATTTATTTATTTTTAGAGAGGGAAGAGGGGGTAGAGAGAGAGAGAGAGAAACATCAATGTGTGGTTGCTGGGGGTTATGGCCTGCAACCCAGGCATGTACCCTGGCTGGGAATCGAACCTGTGACACTTTGATTCGCAGCCCGCGCTCTATCCACTGAGCTATGCCAGCCAGGGCTGAGTATTATTTTTGAAAAAATATTTTTCTGTTTCCCCTTTCCTCCATTGAATTTAATTACATATTTTAAATCTGATAAAATTGTTCTTTTTCTCCCTGAAGTGTCTTTACTTTTATCAGCCATTTTTTCTGTGTTTTATTTTGTACATTTGTTAGTTATGTGTTAAAGTTCACTAAACTCTTCAATATCTACTCTGATGTTAATTACAATTTGTGTATCTTTTTATTTCAACCATTTTAGTTTTTAACTCAAGGATTTTATTTGTATCTTTGTGTATATTCCATGTATCTAATTACCATGTTTAATTTTCCTTTAAATATTTGATCACATAGATTATAGTTATAATTATTTATTTGATTTCTTTGCTAGTTTTATCATTGTCATTATGGATCTGTTTTGATGGATTTCTCTCTCATGTGATTTGCATTTTCTTGCTTCTTTGTCTGCCTAGAACTATTTGATTGGATGCCAGATATTTTGAATTTTATTTTATTGGGCTCTGGATATTTTTGAATATCTATAAATATTTTTGAGCCTTGTTTTATGATACATTAATTATCTAGAAAGAATTTGCTCTTCCTTGACTTGGTATTAAACTTTGTTAGGTAGAACCAGTGTAGCATTTTGCCTCAGGTTAATATTTTACCCAATATTGAGATAAAATATTTCTAATTACTTACCTAATACCCCATGAATTATGGAATTTTCTAATTCCATAATGACTAGTGAGAACAGGAACTATTTGTGTCTTATGTCAGGACGTGATGATTCTTTTAGGTATCTCTTGTCCTTCTTTGGTTAGTTTCTGTACAAATATGTACTAATAAACATTAAGCTTAAGGCTGGAAGGAGACCCTATGCATATGCTTTGAGTTCTATCCATGCTCAGTTTTCTCTTCTTTGTTATTCTTCCCTGCTTACTCTTGTCATCTTTGCCTCCCTGGGCTCTCGACATCATCTTATCAACCGAGGTTACTTCCAGGCTCCATCTGAGTTTGCCATCACTTATCATGGTCCAATTACTTTCTCAGTAGGTAAATTGGGCAATCACAGGGCTCACATCATATGTTTTACATTTGCAGACATCATTTTCATGTATATCCTGATGTCTAATATCTTAAAGATGATTTTATTGTGCATTTAACATAATTTTTTAGTTCTTTCATACAGGAAGGTGTGTGCCATTTTTGATGGTCTATGGTGGCCTAAAAAATTCCCATTATAATGGATTTTTTTTATAAAAGGCCATTCTTCTCTAAGATAGTCTCTATGTACATTATACATTTTTATCAAGTGCATATATATTGGCCATTTTAGATTTATGTTTCTTGTTTTATTATTATTTTTAAAGATTGACATAATTTCCCTAACTTTATAGAATCACTATGTATAAAGTTTAAATATAATATCATCATCTCCTTCCATTTATGTCTTCCCTACCTGTCTCCTTTTAAAAACCACATGCATGGATTGAGAATTTCTCCTATAGACACTAACTAAATATTCTGTCATTCTTTGCTATGATACTTTTATTTTCCATGAAGTACTCTTTTCTATATTGGGAAAGATTCAATAAAGAAGACTCTTACTATTTTAAACTGAAATGTGTTACCCAGTCATAATCAGACACTAGTTTTAGTTTTGGCATTTAGAACTACAAAAAATAATACTTATTTTCTATTCTAGGCAGCCACTCCACAATTTGAAAACAGTTAACATTAGTCCTTCACGTTCTTTCACTTGCCTTAATGGTTGTTTCTGAAGGATCTTTTCTAAAAGCCTCATAATATCATTATTTTTATTGTTTCTAAGCTTTTTAAACCATATTAATATGATTTACTACTACATAGATTACACAAAATAATCCAGAAAAAATACTGCATAAAAAGGAAAACTATTCACAGAAAATCTAATCCATATTCTCCTTCAGATTCCACACTATTTCCTTCTCTACTTCAGAGTCACTAACTTCTCTTCTTTTATTTACATTTTCATCTAATTTGATAGGGTTCAGCTTATTAACTCCGCCACACCGTGAAGGTGAGCAAGGCCATTCATTTTCATGATGGAGTGTGTAGTTTCAACCCTCTCCTAGCATGAATCCACTGATGTTCTTTGAGGCACATTTCTTTCTTTTCTTTTTTTTATTGTTCAACCAAAGTTGTCTCCTGCTTTTAAGCTTTCAGGGGCACCTTATAATGTGGTTTCCAGAAGAGGACAAGATACAGAAAATGTAATCTGATTGGCACAGAATGCAGAGGAACTCTTTTCCTCTGGTCCATACCATAAATTCAATTATATTTGGAATGGTTTTGAGACCTTTGCATCACTTTATAGAGGAAACAAGTTTAGCCCCTAAAGAACTGAAAGTATCAGATAATTTTCATGTAATTATTAAATAAAATTTGATACATTTATTTTAATATATTTTCAATTATTAATAACTTTTAGAATTTTCAAACTCTGCCAAATTTCCATTAAGCAAATATATATATAAAACTCTGTAAACATACTGAAAACAACATTGATTCAACAAAATTTCCTATGTAGGAGATTATCTGTTACAATTGTCATCTAGTGAATGTTTACATTTTTTTCTTTTAAAAATTTACATAATATGAAGGCATAATAATATTGAGCATAGGTTAGTAATTATTTTCAAACATCTGTGAAGTTGTCATAAGACTGTAACCTTCTTTAGAACTCAACCTTCATATGAACTCAATCTCATTTATTTATTTAGTTTTTATCCTTGAGTAACGGTCTTACGTTTGTAACAAAACAAAGATTCAATTGCTAAGTGCTAAAAGAGCAGATAGGCATTAGCTCTTCCAGAGAAAATCTGGGCAAATGACAGAGAAGCAGACATTGGCTTTGTATAACAAAACTTTTTATAAGATTGAAACTACTCCGAAGAGCTCTACTCTGAAAAGTTACTGCCCCTCACATGCACTATTTAAGAAGAGGGCTGGTGACAGGCAGTCAATGCAAGTGTTGCAGAGTGCTGGACTGGACTAATTTATTCCACTCAGCAGAAATTTTATTTAGATAAGCTAAGCTTTAGAGGGCTTTTTTATTAAACACTAAGTCTCTATAGTATTAATTTTCAGAGATGCATGTACAGTATAGGGACCTTAATTGTTTCATATATCAATTATACTAAGGCAAAACTATAAAAATATAAAAAGATATTTGTATCTTTTTATATTTTTATAAAAATAATAGGGGCATAGTAAATACACAATGCTCATTCTGCATAAATAATAATCAAATAAAATATTTTATATTTTATGATAAAGCAAATCATCAAATTTTAAATTTGTTATTTTGTATATCCTTTGAGAATTTCAGTCTCAGCCTAGCTCTGTTTTTAAGCATATTTTATACACATGCTTAAGCTGAATCTTAGAGGATGAATGGATGATGTTTAGTCCAAAGAGGGTGAGGAGAATGCAGTCTATGCAGTCATAGTAGCATAAAAGGGACAGGGTAAATCACAACCATTTTGTATTAATCAAATAGTGAAATGGGAAGTGATTCTATAGTAATCAAAATACATCTTCTGCTGTATATTCAGCATCTTGATTCTGAAGAATAATAAGCTTACTTCTTTCAAAGAAGTATGTGGAAAAGTCAATTCTGAAATATCCTTAAAGTGTTAAAGAATTCTACTGGGGAAAAAATCCCATTTACTTATAGCAAAAAGAAAAATGAATTACCTAGGAAAACTTAACCAAGGAAGTAAAGAACAAGTACTCAGAAAACCACAGAACACTGAAGAAAGAAATTAAAGAAGACACAAATAAATGGAAACATATACTATGTTCATGGATTGGAGAATTAACATCATCAAAATGCCCATACTACCCAAAGCAATTTATAAATTCAATGCAATCCCTATTAAAATGCCAACAACGAATTTTACAGATATAGAACAAACATTTCAAAAATGTATATGGAAGCATAAACAACCCCAAATAGCTTCAGCAATTTTGGTAAAAGGAAGTAGGAGGATCACAATACCTGATATCAAACTATATTTACAAGGCCACTTTAACCAAAACAGTCTTTATTAGCAAAATAACAGACACATAGATCAATGGAACAGAATAGAGAGCCCAGAAATAAACCCATGTCTCTATTCTCAATTACTATTCCACAAAGTGGGCAGGAGCATAAAATGGAATAAAAAGAGCCTCTTCAACAAATGGTGTTGGGAGATCTGGACAACTACATGCAAAAAAAAATGAAACCCGACCACCAACTTACACAACACACAAAAATAAACTCAAGATGGATAAAAGACTTAAATATAAATCATGACACCATAAAAATCCTAGAGGAAAACATAGGCAGGAAAATCTGATATTCCAAGTAGAAATATTTTCACCAATATGTCCCTTCGAGCAAGGGACATAAAGGAAGGAATAACTAAATGGGACTTGATTAAATTAAAAATCTTCTTCATGGCTAAAAAAAATCAGCAAAATGAAAAGGAAACCAACCATATGGGAGAACATATTTGTCCATGATACCTTAGACTAAGGTTTGATCTCCAAAATACATAAAGAATTCACACAACTCCACACCAGGAAGACAAATAATCCAATTAAAAGAAAATAGACAAAGAACCTGATCAGACACTTCTCCAAGGAAGACATACTGAGAGCCCAGAAACATATGAAAGGATGCTCAGCATCACTAGTCAACAGAGAGATGCAGATTAAAACCACAAAGAGATACCACTTCACCACTCAGAATGGTCATCACAAACAAATCATCAAATAACAACTGGTAGCAAGGTTGTGGAGAAAAGAGAACCCTAGTACACTGTTGGTTGGAATGCAGACTGGTGCAGCCACTGTGGAAAACAGTATGGAATTTCCTCAGAAAACTAAAAATAGAACTGCCCTTTGACCCAGTGATTCCACTGCTGGGATTATTCCCTAAAAATCCTGAAACACCAATTCCAAACAACCTATGCACCCCGATGTTCATAACAGTACAATTTACAATAGCCAAGTGTTGGAAGCAACCTAAGTGCCCCTAAGTAAATGAGTGGATCAAAAAACTGTTGTACATTTACACAATGGAATACTATGCAGCAGAAAGAACGAAGCAGCTCCTACCTTTCCTGACAGCATTGATGGAACCAGAGAGCGGCATGCTAAGTGAAATAAGCTGGGTGGTGAAAAACAAATATCACATGATCTCACCTATAATTGGAAACTAACCAACAAAATAAACAAGCAAGCAAAATATAACCAGAGATGTGGAAATAAAGAACAAACTGTCACTAACCAGAGGAGTGGGAGGTAAGTAGTAATGAGGGAAAGAAGGGGAAGGGTCATCAAGGAATATGTATAAAAGACCCATGGACTAGGCTAACAGAGAGGGGGAAGATTGAATGTGGAAAGTGGGGGTGTGTTGGGTGAGGTAGAGTAATGGGGGGAAAATGAAGACAACTATAATTGAACAACAATAAAAAAAGAATAAACTCTGTGTTTCACATACAGCTATAAAAAATGATTGCTACTTCCAAATGGAATATTCTTTAGAAGTGAAAGAAAAAATAATAAGGGTAAAATGTGAAAGCAATTGGCCAAAGAAAAGATGGCAGAAATTAAGCATGTAGATAGACATAATGAGGAGAATATGAAGTTACTCTGTTAAATTTGATTCACCTCTAATTTTTAGTTTTTAAATCAAGTTTGAATGAACCTAAGGGGATGAAGACTTAAGGGGAATATATTCCTCTGATAAATAAGAGTGTATTCCAGAAAACTGCTTCTGCCAGCATTAGGAATCATTCACCTTACTTGTTAAACAGAGAAGGGCATCATAGTCCACAGAGAGAATCACTTTAAATGGCATTATTGAATTCCGTGCATTTCCCATACCCCTCAACTACTCAGACACTCCATGGGCAAATAAGGAAGGACCTTTCTTTCCCACTTAAGAAAAGTGCTTGCAGTGCTGAGACTCCTATTTTCTGAAAATTAGTGTTTCACTCTCAACTAGGACTTTTCAAAGATGAAAATTTACCTGGAACCACCTCTACTTGACACTATCAGAGAAAGAAGGCTGTACTGAGAGGAAAATGCACTTTAGTAAAAAGTGAGGGAAAAGCAGAGTAGTCCAAAAATCAATATTTATACTGGGAAAGGGTCTGCTCCAACTTTTTACAAAAGATTCTGCAAAAAATATGGCCAGGAAAAAATGGTTATACATGAAAAAGACAGTGGAGTGGGGGCTGGGGGTAACTGTTGGAAGCTAGAGGCTGGATGAGGAAAAGGAGTCTTAAGTGCCTAGCCAGAGAAGAGAAGAAGCATCAGGATAATTTCTGAAAACAACAAAGAAAAAGAAAAACAAGTAAAAAAACCCAATGACATAAAAGCACAGGAGAGAAAGAACTAGTAATTGTGCATTTTCACCTTGTGCAGGGAGAGCCACTGTCATATTACAATGCCACCAAACATAATAGTGTGCTCTCTTCTCCTGTTGCCAGAAAGAGGAGACATCACAGAGCTACGTCAGGATAAAACCAGACCAACTTCATCCCTGCTTTAGCATTCCAAGATTGAACAGGTCTAAACTATGGAAGATAAAAATGTTGAGAATTAAGTGAAGCTCAGAAAATGGGTTATTACAGTGGACAAACATAGTAATCTCTGAAGTAAAAATGTACTTGGGACAAAAAGAGAGAAAAGTTAGGAAATGTTCCTCAAATTTCTTTGATAGTCTGAAAGAGATCCAATCCAGATAGGGTCTTTGAAGAGATCCTGGTAACTTTGTTTTATATAGTTATAATAGCTAGAAATAAGCCTAACTAGAAATGGATGCTATCTATATAAATAATTTAAAAAAGTTAAAGGACACAAAGAAACACTGAACAAATGTACTTGGAGAGGAAGGCTGAACAACATGACATAAATAAACTCTTTAATTTGTTTTAAACTTAGTGTGATCCAAATAATAATACCAGTAATTTTTCTCACATCCTTTAAGGTAAAGACAGGACTAGATAAAGTGTTTTGTTAATTCACTTGGGGAAACATAGAAAACATATACAAATATCCAGGAAATTATAGGAAAAAAGAAGCTGTAATCAGCCTTAATCAATATTAAACCTTAGCTCCATAATTATAACTGTGTATCACGATATATAATATAATACAATGGGATTTAGGTTGACAGATCAATAAGTGAAATAGGAAGTTCAAAAGTAAACCAAATGTATATGGAAATTTAATATATTTATATGTGATCTCAAGCCAGTGGATAAGTAGGTGGGATTGAGGACATTGAGGGCCACTTGGAATAATCTGAAGGTGGATCTTCTTTTCCATGGATATCGCAATGAATTCCAAGTTCATCTCCTATTATATGCAATAAATAAAATAAAATCATAAAAATAAAAGGGGAAAACATAGAAACCTATTTTATAGCCTCTCACAGGCTGAAGTCTTTTAAACTGCTATAATTTTTTTTTCAAATGATAAATTCAATGACATAAAAAGTATTTTATGTTTGGCAGAACACCATAACATAAATCCATAACCATGAAAACCAAGAAAAACATATTTGCAACTTAGTTTTTCACAAAGGATTAAGGGGTTCCAGAAACAAGTAAGAAAAAGATTAACAAAATAATAGGAAAGTGAACAAAGGGCATAAATAAGCAAATCTAAAAAATGAACATGTAAATGTCTTTTTAAATATGACATCAAGTTCAACCTCAATTTAATAAGGAAATACTTTTATCCACTTTGCCAAAACACATAAGGTTGGTAACACTGTGTTGTTGAGGCTGTGGAAATACTGCCATTGGAAATATTATTTTACATGATTCCCCAAAAAAGGAAATTAATATAGATTTATAATCTGAAAGCATTTTTTGATCCAACAATTTTAATTCCTGGATATTATACTATACACAGATTTTCACATATGTTAAATGATATATACATAAGCCTGCCCAACAGGAAATAGTGTGTGAAAGAGTTGTATCATACATCAATGCTTTCCAAGCAACGGGAAAGAAACAACCTTTGCTTTATTTCAAAAACCAGCTATCCAAGAGAGCAGTTGTTCTAATCAAGCCAAAAATTTTGAACATAGAGACAACTCTGGCCTCCAGGATAATCAGCATTCTGTATGCAAACCATGTCTCATTACGTCCCTCTCGGCATTTGGCATGTGTTGCATAGGTGTATAATGGTTGCTGATGCACGGTAGATGGAAGCACAAAGCACATTAGTAATATAGCTGTACTTATCACTCTTTATCACTACTCCTGCATTTAGACTTAATGATAGGTATTTCTAGGAACTGTCTGCTCTCACTGGAATGTAAGTTCCACAAGGGCAGGGATCTTTACAGGTTTATTATAGATGTATTTCATGCACCTAGAACATTGCCTTGCACAGAGAGGGCAGTAAATTGTTCAATGAATAAATGAGGCAAATATCATTTCATGGTCTCTTTAGCACTGTTAGGTCTTTTTCTTTTTTTTTTTTTTATCTACTTGTCCTCTTAGTTTATTTAGTTTACCTCCTGGCTATTAATTACTACTATTACTGCATTTGGGCCAGTTTTACATTATATATATATATGTATAATGCTACATATTTTAAGATTTTTTTCTTTGATTGACCTTACAGTAGATATTTTCCCCACAAATAAGATAATGTAACAATGTATTTAACCAAGAGCCTCTTTAAAATGCAAATATGAATTTGCTTTGTGACTACACATGATTGGTAAAAGAAACAGCTTTTCATCAAAGGTTGTGAGGGCACAAAGATAAAATTCCTAAGTTTGCATATTAGGACAATAATTCAGAACATAACAATTTCCCATGATCTAAAGAAACCATAAACAAAATTATGTTCTTTGGAAGAGTCATAATGCTCTCTTCATGCCCACATGTTCTATATTTTAAATGTCTTCCTCCTGGTAGACTCATGTATGGCTTCTGAGTTACTTGATCTCTTAATAAATTATTTAAAGACCCCACCAAGCAGAACATGGGTTCTGTTAACAATAAAGGTTTATAATACAACATCAAATCTTTTCTACTGGAGTCAAGTTTGTCTCATATCTAGATAGTAATATTCTTCTGAAACCATTTTAGTAATAATTTGCTGGCTTTGCAGAGACCTTGTTCATTAGGAAAGTTCTATTTTAATGGCTACATTAAATTTTATCTTCCCATTATATAAGGATCTGTCGCATTTTATTTTTCAAAAAATGACAGCTCTCAGTGATTAAAGGTCAGTCCAACTCTATCACTTCAAGTCTTTTATGAAGGATGGATATTACATAAGTAATAATTAATAGTACAAACTCAGTGATGAAAGTGCCTTTGAGCATGACCTTTGTCTTTCACTGCCCAACTTCAGCTTGTCAGCTCCTCGTCAGAAAACCTCTCTGTCTTCTTCCAATCTACCTCCTTCCTTCTGGTAAGGGACCACTCTTCTTTCTTCCATAGCACAGTACAAATTACTCTTTCACAGATGATAGATGGCACTGTCTTATAATAACTGCTTAACGTCTCCCGAATGTGCTACACTAATGGCTCCTTAAAAACAGTGGTTATGTCTTTCATTTCTACATCTTTGTGGGTAACACAAATTATGGCAAAAATAGAAGCTCAAAAAGGAATTGCTGAACAAAAGAATAAATAAATAAGACACTCTTAATTAACTCTGAAAGTTTTAAAGAAAATATACACAAATTGATAGTGACCAGAAAGGAGGGAGAAGAGGATAACAGGGGAAACAAGAGGAAGGGTCAAGTCAAGCAACATGTATAAAGGACCCATGGACAAAGATAGGGGTGGGGATGGAAGGATTGAATATGGGAGATGGGAGTGTGCAGGGCAAGAGAGAGTAATGGGGGGGAAGAAATGGGGACAACTGTAATTGAACAATAATAAAAAAAGTTTTAAATGTATAAAAATCAATGAATATGAGGAGGATTGATAATGAAAGTTGCAAATTCTGCTAATATTTAATTTAACACCCAGCATAAATTTATTATTAGGGATCCCATGGATATTTAAATACAATTTTTAAAAGAGTTTATTTATTTATTTATTTATTTATTTATTTATTTATTTTATTTTATTTTTTTATAGAGAGGGGAAGGGAGGGAGAGAGATAAGGAGATAAACACCAGTGTGTGGTTGCCTCCCATGCTCCCCTTACTGGGGACCTGGCCTACAACTCAGGCATGTGCCCTGACTGGGAATCAAACCAGCAACCCTTTGGTTGATAGGTCAGTGCTCAATCCACTGAGCCACACCAGCCAGAGCTAAATACCAATTTATTATTCACCAAATAAGTGTAGCTAAAACTGCACTTTTAATTCATTTATAGTTTGAAGAAATTAACTCTTATAGATTTGTGCCATGAAATTCCTTTAAGCCTTGAGTCCCTTCTGTGCTGGTGTATTCTGTCAGTCACTGGATGACAATCTGTCCACACTATATCCCAGCTCCAGGTACAATTGCTGCAATATTGCCAATAAAGGAAAACTAACTTCTCCTGAGAACCTGCTGTGTTTCCCACAAGAAATATATTATCATTTATTACCTAGTATTTTTAGTGATTTTAATTTTCAGGAATTACACTTTATCTAATACATCACACAAAATAGAAAACCTTTTATTTTTCCTCCAAATACAACATACAGGAAGAGTAGTGTACAAACCATAATACTAATATCTACACATCATCCAAAATGTGCACTTACCAATGGACAGAAAATTTCCAGCATCCCAGAAGTTCCTGTTGTGAGCCTTCCCAACCTCTACCCATTTTTCCTCGCAAAGAAACTGCTCTGCTGATTTCTGACTTGTTGTATTAATTTTTCCATTATTTGAAAAGTATAGACATGACAGTATACCCTTTATGCCTTTTCTTACTTTTAAATTGTAGGTATGGAATTATATATTTTATATTCTTTTGTCTTTTTGAGATTCATTCATGTTGTGAGTATGTATGGCAATCATTTGTTCATTACAATTTCTGTAGACTATCCTATTGTCTGAATAATTCCAATGGCATTAACCATTAAAATAGTCCTCCTTTATTTGTGGAGGATAGACTCCCAGAATCCCAGTAGATGTTTGAAACTAAGGATAGTATTGAACTTATACATACATATCTATGATAAAGTATATTTATAAATTAAGCACAATAAAAAATTAACAATAATAACTGAGGAAATAAAACAATTATAATAATAGATTGTAAGAAAAGTTATGTGAGCATGGCCACTCATTCATTTCAGGTGATCCCTTGCTGAAGTTGTATAGGCTCAATGCTTTCTGGCATAACATGTTGCTATCAAATGAAACACACTTTCTTTTTATGTCTTCTACTCACAAATTTAATGCTTTTTCCAAACTTAACTAAGCACTTATCATGCACAAAAGCCATTACTTTTGCAGTTTGAAGTGTGACAACAAAACTAGCGCAATATTTTCTTCTTCACAATTTTATGAATAGAAAATTTGTTTTTATGTACTTCTTAGCAACTTCTACATACCATTTTTATTACATGAAAAACTGTCATGTTCTTCCTTTAAATGGAGCACTTTATAGCTTCTTTTTGGCATATCTGAGTTGCCAGCATGATTACTCTACTACTTTTGGGTCACTAGTAAGTAAAATTAAAGTAACCCAAACACAAGATTGCATTACAGTAAGAGTGGATCTGATAGTCCAGAACTCTACCAAGTGACTAATGGGTGGGCAACATCTTCAGCATTGAAAGGCTGGACAAAGGGACAGTTATGTCCTGGGCTGGATGGACCAGGACTCTCAAGATTTCATTACACTACTCAGAATGGTGCTCTATTTAAAATTTATGCATTGTTTATTTATGGTATTTTTCATTTAATATTTTTGGAATGCAGTTGAAAGTGGGGAACTGAAACTGTGGAGAGTGAAGACCCAGATAAGGGGGGACTACTGTATGTTAGTCATGTGTATGTTTTCATTGTTTCTAGTTTTGGTGTGTTAAAACTAGTACAGTACAGAACTTTCTGAGTGGATGGTCATCTATTATTGGCATTCTAGATAAAGAAATAAAGAAATAGTAACTTAAAAATTATAAAGAAGCAGTAAAAATATCTGTAGAAGACTTTGCTTTACTTATTCAGTGCTTTACTGTAAACCAAGATTTGTCCCTGTTGTAATCATTATGAAGTTTGAGCCTTCAATATATATTTTTAATCCACAAAAAAAGTATTATTCAAATTTTATGGATAAAACCAAATATAAGTCAGCTTAAGTAACTTACCCACAGCTTTTAAAAAAAAGCAACTATTAAGTGGAAGATAAAATATTATATATGTGTGCATTTATATAATATCATATACTATATGTCTATATATTATTGTACATAAATATATAAAAATGCATATTTATATATAATATTATGTGTATATTTTATTCAAAATATGATTAAATAAATGATAAAATCATTTCAAAGACAATATTAATTAAATGGGTTAGAAGGGAAAAATCACTATTGTTTAATACAATTGAGGGATAGTATATAGATTTGTATGTCCAGAACTGAAGTTTGTAGTAAATGTGGCAACACACTAAGGTTAGAAGTGAGCGAGTAGGTAAAGAAATGGGACATCCCTTCCTTCTGGAGATATACCACACTGAGCCACCCTCAATAAATACAGATCTGCTAGGAAATAAAACATCTCTTAGTCAATAGATTTCAGCTCATGAGTTATTTTTTCACTTTCCACTACCATGAGCTATGAGATACACATGTGAAAGTTATCAGTTCTTTAATTACTTCTAGGTATTAAGAGAAATTAAAACTGCCTATCAATGCGAGTTCTATTT
Organism: Phyllostomus hastatus; assembly: GCF_019186645.2. Taxonomy (NCBI): domain Eukaryota; kingdom Metazoa; phylum Chordata; class Mammalia; order Chiroptera; family Phyllostomidae; genus Phyllostomus; species Phyllostomus hastatus. The sequence goes on along the minus strand of NW_025334038.1, from coordinate 6,055,988 downwards.
GACTCCACAAATTTGCAATTAAAAAGGAAAAAAGAAAGCTTTTTAAAAATATTAAAAACAGTTGAAGACTTTATTTGTGATCTTCTTTAAGCGCACACAAAGGTTAAAAAGAAAACAAAAATAATGACAAATACTTGAGGAATTTTTGGAAGTTTTATTGTTTCCTGGTCTTAGGGATTAGTATTATGAAAAATGTGCTCTAAAATAACTCTTTTTGATCCAAATTTATGGGGTAGATTCTAGAGGGTTTCTACCTCTGGTTTTTCAAATATGGTGGTCTGGACCAGCTGAACTGATGACAGAATAGATAAAAATAAAATAGATAAAAAAGTAGCCAGCCAGAATTATTATAAAAGCTTTGCCAAGGCTTTGAAATGAAGCTTTATTGAGTTCAAAGGATGAGATGAGACTAGAAACCAATGGAAAAATGAAAACATGGCTTAGTAGACTATTTTGGTCTTCACACACACACATGCACATGCACACATAGGGATGCCAGCAAAATTTTAGGAAGTATTGGATATGTGCTGACAGTATCCTGAGTGTTTGCATAGAACCAGATCAATCAAATTGTATGCATTAAGTATGTGCAGTTCCTTGTATATCAATTATACTTTGATAAAGCTATTTAAAAACCTGTTAGACCAAAAACAAAGTCTAAGTTCAAACCCAGCAATAGTGAAAAACTTGAGTTTCTCTTTATTTGTGTGATCTCAATGTTGTGAAAATAGGAGTAAAGGCATAAAGGACAAAAGGTTAAAGGCATAAATTTATTAGGAAACAATAAATTTATTGTTTCCTAATAAATTTATTAAGTGGAAACAATAAATTTATTAAGTGGAAACAATAAATTTATTGTTTCCTAATAAAATTGTTTAAAATTGTATTTTGTGTATACAAAGTTAGACACCAGTAGCCTTAATGGGCTCTAAGAGTCTGAGTTAACTAATAGTCATTAAGCATATTAAGTATGACTGGTACTACTTATGCTGATGTTGATATTATGCCATTCTCAGACTTTGATTCTCTCTTCTATCTTATTTAGTTCCCAAGCACAGAGAAGTTTACAAAATAAAATTAGAATTAAAAGGACAAACACCAATCATAGCTATAAGTAATAACTGATAGATTACCAAGCAGACCCTAAAAATAAGACACAGGTTTCAAAAAAAGCATATAATCACTTACAGATTGATATAATGTGTGTGAATACATGAGCCTGAGTTATTAAAGTAAATAAGACTCAACAAGGTAAGATTTATAAAAATAATGACACAAAACTGTAACCCTCAAATATGGGGCACAATCCCTTCTTGTGGACCATTTTCTTCTTTGGTGATGTAAAACAACTAAGCTATAGTTGAAGTGAGCCTGACCTATTTATATTTCTTCTTTCATATATAACACTGGGCACATTTCTTAATCTCTTTGAAACTCAGTTTTACTAACTGTAAAATGATACTAAGTTATGCATCAATAGTTTAAAGAAATTATTAATAAAATACCATGTATAACATATATATGTTATACATTTATATTATATACAGGATTTGGTACAAACAATGACCCTTTTTATTACAAAATCAAAAGTATGTAATTCTGTGACATAATAATATCACCCTCAAGCAACCCATATGATATTTTAGGTGAAGTGTTCAAATTAACACTATAAATATCACATCCATATTATTTCCCTACCAACCACACTCAAGCAGGCATTACTTCTGCTGAACCCTGAATATATTAAAACTATGATTTATTATATATAATATATATATAGTATCATATATATATGATTTAATCATAAGGTTAAGAAAAAATATAAGGCTATACTTTTACCTATGTCTGATCTCACATGCAAACTCCTGGGCATTTTCAGCTTTCCCATTACTGATAGAATAATGAGTCTCCACATTTGATTGCTGTATGGTGACCAATACTTAAAATGGACTTTTTGAGGTATAATAAGGAAAAGAGTTTCCATATACTCAAGCTGACATCCCCCACATGTCACCACATGAATGTAAGTAGTTTATAGGTGGCATTATTAATGGCAATATTTTATTTTTTCCTTGAAGAAAACTAGGCTCAAAGAAAATGAACAACAAACAAACACATTCAATTCCATCACAGCCAGAAAGCAGACAACAGCTAAAGCTAATTTTTTGTTTAGCACAATTTCCTTTAACCAGTATCTTATTACTATGGCCTCAATTCTCTCCCTGAAATCATGAGGCACTCTCTTGAGTTTCTCTTTGCTCCTACCTTGCAGTCAAAGAATGAAAATAACATGTGCAAAGATGTCTATTTGATGTAAAAAATTGCATTTTAATAAGTTTATTATTTTCCCATTTTTATTTCTCAGATGTGACTGTGTATTCCTGGGGTTGGAATTAGCCATCTTTATTTTTCTTTTTTATGAATAAAGATTTTTTTTTGGGACAGAGTATAAAGGGCTTTATAAAAATTAAAAACATAGTGTCAAATCAATTAAATACTTTGACAAAGCAACCATTTGTCAGACAAATTAACATCTGATGTAGAAGGAGAATTCTACTTATTGACCCTGTGGCAATGAAGAAGAAATCAGCTTCCACAATAAATAAAATTTTGTCATGTTGGAAACTTAAAATCTCAAGGAACAAAGGAGTACTTAACATTTACCACCCAAAACAAACACTGCAGCCTCATTATATATTGTTAGTGCTGTACTCATCTACATGAATAAATCCTGAAACTCCTTTATAAGTCCTAAATCTCTCATACTAATAAGTTTTATCTTATTATTTTAATTTTATTTCAATAATTGTTCAACTACAGTTTTATGTCCTTTACTCCCATCCCAGCCAACACACCCATACCTCCCCAGCTCCCTCCTTTATCCACCCTCATAGTTTTTGCCCATGTGTCCTTTATACTTGTTCCTGTATACCCTTCCCCTTTTCCCCTGAAATTGCCCTGAAATTCCCTTCCCTTTCCCTCTGGTCACTGTCAGCCTGTTCTCTATTTCCGTGTCTTCGGTTATATTTTGTTTGTTTGTTTGTTGTTTTGTTGACTAGTTTCCTGTTAAAGGTGAGATCATACGGTGTTTGTCTTTCACTGCCTGGCTTATTTCACTTAGCATAATGCTTTCCAGCTGCATCCATGCTATTGCAAAGGGTAGGAGCTCCTTCTTTCTTTCTGCTGCATAGAATTCCATTGTGTAAATGTACCATAGTTTTCTGATCCTCTCATTTACTGATGGGCATCTAAGTTGCTTCCAGAACTTGGCTATTGTAAATTGTGCTGCTATGAACATTGGGGTGCATAGGTTCTTTTGGATTGGTGTTTCAGAGTTCTTAGGTCCCAGCAGTGGAATTGCTGGGTCAAAAGGCAGATCCATTTTTAGTTTTCTGAGAAAATTTCAAACTGTTTTCCATAGTGGTTGTACCAGTCTGCAATCCCACCAATAGTGCACTAGAGTTCCCTTTTCTCCACAACCTCTCCAACACTTGTTTGTTGCTTTGTCAAGTCCCTACAGTCAATTAATATTTGACCAAGGGGGCAGCAACATAAAATGGAGAAACAATAGCCTCTTCAACAAATGGTGTTGGGAGAGCTACATGTAAAAAAAAATGAAAATCGAGCACCAACTTTCACCATACACAAAAATAAATTCAAGGTGAATAAAAGACTTAAGTATAAACTGTGACACCATAAAAGTTCTAGAGAAGAACATTCACAGGAAAATCTCAGATATTTCATTCAGAAACATTTTTAGTGACATGTCCCATAGGGCAAGTGACATAAAGGAAAGAATAAACAAATGGGATCTCATCAAAATAAAAAGCTTCTGCATGGCTAAAGGAAACAGTATTAAAATAAAAAGAGAACCAACCATATGGGAAAACATATTTGCCAATGATACCTCAGACAAGGGTTTAATCCCTGAAATATATAAAGAACTTACACAGCTCTACTCTAAGAAGACAAGCAACCCAATTAAAAAATGGGCAAAGGACTTGAACAGACAATTCTCCAAGGAGGGCACACAGAGGGTCCAGAGACACATGAAAAGATGCTCAATATTGCTAGCTATCAGAGAGGTGCAAATTCAAACCACAGTGAGATATCACTTTATAGTAACACGTTTTATTTTAAGTACATGGTATCAATATCTCTTTGAAGTAGTCTTTGTTTTCTATTTGTGTCTGCAAGGTATACCTTCCTCTCTGTTGTTAAGTATAGCAAGGTCTCCTCTTTTCTCACAGTGTTCCAAGGTCCCTCTTTTCCCTGTTCAATACAAGACAGTTATTTGAGAGGATCTTAGGTTTTGCTCATGTATAAATTATAAATTTACTGGGTTAAGGTACATGGATTCTATAGTCACACAGCTGCTAGATGCTGTGCATTCTACACCTTCCTTCCTGAAATACTGTTGTTTTATTTCACACAACATAAAATATATTTCTAGTGCTTCCAAACATAATAAGGTATGTATAATACTATCAAATTTTTTAAATGAGGTGACTGAACATTTGGAGATCAATAATTTACTAAATATTTTACAAATAAGTGATAAAACCAGAACTTTAATGAAACTTCAAGTCTTAATACATGTTGAAACATCATGGTCTTCCCTCTTTATAAAAATTCCCTATCGGTATTTGTAATGCATGGAGAAAATGTTATCTAGTAAGCAATTGGTTTGTACATTTCTTTGTAAGGAAAATGGCTTTTATAACCTTGTTGAAAGACAAAAAACTGCAAGCATTTCAGACAGAAGGGGAAAACCATCTAGGCCAATAAGAAAAGAGAGAGAAAGGTAGAAGGTTGAGCCACGCCCGGGGACCTGGGGGCAGAGAGGGTTGATGGAGAGGTGATTGTCTGTGGTCTATAGGACTGAACAGGGTTTTGCAGAAAGCATGAAGGACTCCTGAAGTTTATGGTGATTTGACTATATATTCTGTGTATCACTTACAGTAAATCTTATAGTGTAGTTTAATATTTTTTTAAGTAAAGCATGTGGAGAAATGCCAAATCCTGCTGAAAGGATTGTCTGTTATAACAGATGTTGCCTTCATTGGCAGCCAGCTTATGGGTGTGGCATCCATCATTGTGAGATGCTAAAGAAACACATAAAGACAAAAGGCATAGCTCCCACCCCAAGGCCTTAAAATGTAGTTACAAATTTGGAATACAATTTAGAATAAACATTTAATATTTTAACTATCTGGGTGGGTGTTATATGAGTAAAAGAGGTGGATGTCACAACTCTTGTAGAAATTAAAACCATTTAATAATATTTAAATAACATTTATGATATTTTAAAAATATTAAATAATTTAAATCATCATAATAACAAAGATGTACACATCTATTGAGAAAATATTATAAAAATAGTTGCCATGTTGTTTTTACATTACCAGAAACAGGTACATGTGGATCTTATTTTAATTTGGGGACATAAGAATTATTTTCCTAAGACAATACCACCAGCCAGGATTGTAACATAAAACCAAATCACTAAAAGTATACAATATGATTTAATAGGGAACTTAAGTAAGGCCTAACTCCAATTGTCTTTTATTTAAATAGATTTGTTCTCTGAGTCAATATTAGCAAATGTCTGAACACCTGCTATTCATAAGGTGATGAAAGGAATAAAGGAAGCAAATGGCAAAAGTTTTTCCTTCTACACATTGTTATGAAAGAATCGAGGCTTCTTGGGGTCATCAAAATGCAGATTATCTTCCACTTGACCCCCTCTCTACAATGTTATTCATAGAAGAGTTGTAGCATGTGACAGCTGATGCCTGTCTAAATCTAAAGACTCTAAAGAAAAAAAAGCAGAGATCTAAAGAAAAACTAAAAACACAATGTACTTGTGACAGTGGGCTGACTTAAAAAATGCACTCTCACATGTACCAGGATGACAGGACTATTTTTGTATTACTGTGTGCTCTTTTATATTCTGTCATGAGAACAATTTTTTTTTCAGGAAATTGTATCAAAACATATTGTTGTATATTTTCTTTATCCTTCTAATGACAGAGATCATATCACAAACAGAACATTATTCCAAAAATAATAATAGAGATAATCATTTTCTTTGACAAGGACTATAATGACAGCATAAAGCACAGGGAGAGAAAGTATATATTTATTCCTATGACAAATATTTCAGTGCACAGAAAATTGTGGACCACTAATCTATTTGCATGTCAGGCTTTGATTGGACTATCAGGGGACTCAGGGGATGTCATATCCTATATCAGTTTGTCTCTCCAGGATGAAAATTATTCATCTGGTGGAATATGGAAGATTACAAATTGAAAGTGCAAATGTACCCAGCCAAACTATACACAGAAACATGTCTCTCAGCAATTGTGTGAACACCCATTATCAAGCAACATATGATATAATTAGTACAATTAATTATGTGGAGCTGTGCTCAGCAGTCACTTGCTTTCAGAAGGAAATTAAAATAGCTGTTTATAATAATTTAGTAATCATTATCAATAGTCTGAAATTATCAACCATAGTGTTCTTATCATGTCAAATTTTTCACAGAAACAGAAATAAATAAATATTCCAAGGAGTCACAAAATTTTCTATGGAATAAAAAGAATAAATGAGCTCTATAAATATTTATAAATCATTGGGATAACTAGACACCAAAGGTTACAATATACAATAGTTGTGGTCAGGACATCCCACAATCTTTATATTTATACATTTTCTACTTCTGTCATTGGACTAACCATAGATTTCTTTCCTGCATCAGATAAATAATATTGGCTACATATCTACATGAAGCTTGGGATTTGATCACTGATTATGAGTGTGGATTACCTGGCAAAATGTCTAGAAAAAAAATCTAGCACAATGAAAATAGGCATTCATTGTTAGTATTCTGTATTTCTTTAAAGAATTTTAAATTTTGAAAAAATATTTTAAACAAACCTACTTGAATATGTATGTTTTGATACAAGTCAGAATCTTGGAAGAAACGAGCATGTTTCAGAATTCAGTTTTATCATAGGTAAACAGGGACTAGGCTGGTAAGAGTATAAAATATTGCACTCTGCCTGAGCCCAGAAAAAATAGCAACCAGAACTGACAAAACCAGAGACTGGTGTGGGAAGAGTTTGCATTATACTCCATCAGGTGCCTCATCTGGATCTTACCATATATAGCAGGTTGAATGATAGCCCCTAAAAAGATATGCCTCTGTCCAAATCCCTGGAAACTCTGAATGGTAGCTTATTTTACTTTAAGTAAATAAAAAAAAACAAACTAGAGATGCCTTATATTGGATTACTGGGTGGGCTCTAGAAAATGACAAATGTCCTTACAATAGAGGAGTACAAATGGCAGAAGATGAGGTGGCAATGTAATGACAGCAGAGGTTGGAGTGATGCTACAGTAAGCTAAGAAATGGTAAGGACTGCAATCAGCTACCACCATAAAGAGGTGGAAAAGATACCCACTTAGAGCCTTGGGAGGCAATGCAGCCCTGGTAACACTTGATTTCAGATTTCTGTCCTCCAGAATTGTGAGCAAATACGTTTATGCTGCTTTAAGACATTCAATTTGTAGTAATTTATTATGACAGCACTAACAAACAAATACACTGCATCATCCCAAAAATGAAATGGTAAATAAAAATATTGCAAAGAGAAAAGGGAAAGATGGATATTCCCATTTCTTTAACCACTCAAAACTATTGGAGAGTCTTAGGTGGAAAATATGCTTTTACCTCAGAAGCCTGGCTAAGAGAGGGCAAGGGAAGCCTGGTTCTTGCAAGACAAAGCTGCTGCTTCAGATGAGAATGACCCAGGTTGAGATTGCATCTTCTATGTACCTCTGCAGCACGACATCTAATGAGAAAGACAAACTCTGCTCTGGTTCATAAAAATATTACAAGTAAAGAGAACTAATCTGGTGAAAATGCAGGCACAGCAATGGGAAACTGGAGAGACTTAAGAGAAAGGAGAAGTCTCCACAGAAAACATGGTGGATTCCTGGGGAAGACTGAAGAAAGGAAAAAGAGGCAAATGCTGGCAAATTGCATATTTTGTTTGTAGCCAACTTGACTGAACCATTGACTATCAGTTTATTTCTCACGCAGTGCTAGCAGTCCAGTGTTCTCCAATACAATTATATGGTATATAAAAAAGTAACTGCTTTGAGATAACCTGATGGAATATATGAACTGCACCATTTTCTGTTTTCAAATAAGCCTCTTTCACAACTCTTTATAACTCTTTTTTGTTTCTCACTTTCAGAAGAATGTGAAAGTCCTTGAGAAGGCACAATGGTTTTAGTTTTCTTACTTGTGTGTTCATTCCTTTCTTTGTTAAAAAATATTTATTTATTTATTTTTATTGTTGTTCAAGCACAATTGTCTCCTTTTTCCTCCCATCACTTCCCCCAGCTCCACCCATGCCCACCTCCCACCCTTGATCCTACCCCGCTTTGGCTTTGTCCATTGGTCCTTTATCATGTTCCTTGACAACCCTTCATCTTTTTCCCCTCATTATCCTCCTCCTCCCTCCCATCTGGTTACTGTCAGTTTGTGCTTTATTTCCATGTCTCTGGTTATATTTTACTTGCTTGTTTGTTTTGTTGATTAGGTTCACTCAGCTGCCAGGGATAAATGGTCAAACCTAATGTGTTAAATGCTTTCCACAGTGTTCAGCATGGCTTAACAGTTAAAAGCTACTCTGATATATCAGGAGGATTATGCTGTGTGAAATGTTCTTTTATTTGATAATGACAATTTCATTGCCATTTTATGGTGCAGGTCCCATGGGGAAAGTCATGGTGATGTGTTGGTGTCATTGAGATCTTCGTAATATGATGATTTCCCAGAAATCTTAAGCCTCTGTCTCAATTCCTCTCAGGTTTCAGACACAGGCTTCAGACTACCCCTTTGGCTAGAGTTTTCTACCTGTAAGTCAGCAGGAAGCATAAAAATGGCAGAGAGCATTCAGGGATATGCAGTAAATAAAATAAAATAAAATATTTTGTTATAGTGACAGGTTTAAAGTCAGATCAACTATTTACTTGTGGTATAATATAGGATAAATTTCTTTCATGCACAGAGTCTCAGTTTATGTCAGTCAAGAACTATAATCTGTTACCATAACTAATTTATCCAGTTTTCTGTCAATGGTCATTTTGGTAGCTTCCAGTTTGGAACACTATGAGTAAAATTTTGTAATAAAAGTTTTTATGTGTTGTTTATGGTAAATACATGTATTTACTTTTTAAAATATTTTTTAATATTTTATTTATTGATTTTTAGAGAGGGAAGGGAGGGAGAAATAGAGAAAGAGAGAAACATCAATGTGCGGTTGCTGGGGGCCATGGCCTGCAACCCAGGAATGTGCCCTGACTGGGAATCGAACCTGTGATGCTTTGGTTTGCAGTCTGCACTCAATCCACTGAGCTACGCCACCCAGGGCTTTATGTATTTACTTCTATTGAGTATATATTAAGAAGTGGGATTGCTGGGGTATATTTTAAGTCCATATTTTTTTAACTTGATACCCAACAATTTTCCAAAATTGATATTTAAGTTTTATCCTTCTATGTCCACTATATAACAGTTCTTGTTGGTCCACATCCTCACATTCACATGGTATTGAACATATTCACATCTTAGCTACTGATTTTCTCCCTGAAATCTGTCTTTTACATTGTCTTGTACTTTTTAATATGTAGCATAATTACATTCCACATCTGTGTGTTTGCATTGATTTCTATCACCATTTCACTCTCTAAATCCAATGAAGCACAAGTGTTGATAATTCTATTTATAAACATTTTTCTAATGTGTCAACTTCCCTCTCTCTCCATTGCCAACTTCTTAATCTCACAAACACCATTTGTCACATGGCCCTGGCTGGTGTGGCTCAATAGATTGAGTGCTGGCCTGCAAACCCAAGGGTTGCTTGTTCAATTCCCAGGTAAAACACATGCCTGGTTGTGGGCCAGGACCCCAAGTGAAGGGCATGTGAGATGAAACCACACATTGATGTTTCTCTCCCTCTCTTTCTCCCTCCCTTCCTCTATCTCTAAAAATAAATAAATAAAATCTTTAAAAAATTGATTTGTCACTGGTACACTACTATAGCTTCCTAACTGTTCTCCCCAGTTCTCTTGTTCCCTCTAGCTAATTCTCTGTACAGCAGCTAATGAGATGTTTTCTAAAGTAATGTGGATTCTTTCCTATGCCTGCTTAAAAACATGTCATATAAAAGGTTCTATGATCATAGTGTTTTCAGGATTCATTTTTCAGAACATTGTTCCCTTTTATGAATGAATAATATTCCATTGTACAGATATGCCACATTTTTTTATCCATTCACCTGCTGATGTACATTTCAGTTGTGTACATCTTTGGCCACTGTGAGTAAAGCTGATGTGAACACTTATGTACATTATGCTAAAGGAAAAGAGGCAGACACAGAAGGCCACATTTTCAGGATTCCATTTATATGAAAGGTCCAAAATGGTAAATCCATAGGGACAGAAAGTAAATTAGCAGATTCCAGGGGCTTGGCAGATAAGGAATGGAGGGTGACTGTTTTGTATGCATAAGATTTCCATTTGAAGTGATGAAAAAGTTCTGAAAATAGATAGTGGTGACAGTTGTACAACATCATGGGAAATGATAAAAATTATGTGCATAAGTTATCCTGAATTCATAGAAAAACATTGATATGTTGATCAAAAGTATTGAAGAAGTTTATATAGGTGTTATGACATAAAGTGCATTTTGTTGTCCTTTTGAAGTACTCTGTATGCTAACCATGGTGCATTTTAAAAAGACTTTTTGAGTTTCTCAGTCAATGGATAACCAACCTTTTCTCCAAACAACAGCAGTACTTATGTAAGGCATGTGCAACTAAGTACCAGCTTGTTGTCTAATTATTTCATGTTTGTGAAACAGGTGCCCATGTGGGCACAGATCATATTATTGTTCTTTTGTGTGACCATAGCACAATGGTAATTTCCCAGTGCAAAGAGAACACTTACTGCTTAAAGTCTGGTTAGTTGAATTCCATGACTACTGATTTACCGCTTACTCTGTTTTCCAACACAAGTTAATGTGATAGCCATAGAAAGCCATAGATGCTTTCTATCTCAAAGGGGCACCCCAGTTCTCTTTCAATATAGATAATACTCAGCCATTTTCAATCTTGCCACATGAAGCTAAAGTAGTGCTAGAATGCATCTTTGAAAGGCACCCTGGTCCAGTTACAGTTTTCTGGAAAAGAGAGAGAATTGATGAATTGAATGATTTGGAGCAGAAGTTTAACAAAATGAAATCTTGTAACTGAACCTAAGGGAAACTGAAAAATCAGTAGAATGTTTATTACTTTTATTAATGAAGATATAGATTTTATTGTAATGCTTTTCAAGCCATAGAAACACAAAGAACATTGCTATTCAATTCATGATAAAAAATAAGCAAAGATGAGAACTCTTTATGTGGGCAGCAAGTAAATATACTAATGACTATGATATGTTGGATGCCATGTTAAGCAATCACAACACTGTCATTTTGCCCTTGAGGTAGGCTTTATTTCTCCATTTCATATAAGGTAAAAAGTAGGCTCAGAGAACTGGTATCTTTTATTTTTTTGTTTTTAAAATAGCACTTATTTTTTTAAACTTAGCAAGTACATTTTTTAAGAGAGCAATTGTATACATGTTTATTGTAACAATAAAATATCGGGGCTTCTATTTTATGTCTTTATTTCTTTTTTTGATAAGTTTTCCTAGACTTTACAGAGGTGCCAGCCCACAGTTGACTGGGGAGTTCAAGGGAAAGGGCCCTTCAGAACCGCTGACAACCCAGCTGCTCTCTCAGTCCCGTGGAAGGGCTCTGGACATGGGACAACTCAGAAAGTGTCCACCTCCCCTGCTAGTCCCCATGAGCCTGCCCGCTGTCAGCAGATGGCTGGTGACCTTGTTCTACCAACGCGTCCAGGTCTTAGGAGAAGCAGCCAAGACGGGATTAGAAATTAAAGAGACTTGGGGGGGGGGCGGTGCAAGGAGGGGAAATGGGACCAGAAAAGCTGCTGGATGGGGGGCATTAACTTGCAATGCTGGGCTGACCCTGGAGAAGAAGGAAGGAGGGAGGGGAGCAGGGGCTTGGACCGGATGCATTTGCAAGAAAACTCAGCAAGGCCAGTGTGGAGTCCTCCTTGGCCCACATCGCCTGTCCAAGGCACCCCTGCGTCCCCAGGACAGACCTGCCTCAGTATCCCTGTCGGTTAGCCCCGTCTGGGAACCACCCTGGGGAGGCAGCCCTGGGCACAAACCCACGGGGGAAAATTCCAGGGAGGAGCAGACAGGCATTGGGAGACCTGAGGGGCACGTGTCCACGGCCACCACCCTCCCCGGGACCCGCTGCGCCCCTGGCAGGAGCAATCTCCTTGCTAACTGAGGAAACTGAAATACACAAGAAAAAAGAACAGTCATCCATAACCACAAGGAGTTTATAGTCTGATGTCCTAAGTCCCCTGTGTATCTGCACAATTAAGCTTCTATTTTTGTGTAATTAAAATTATAAAGTTATTAATCATGTTTTTCCACACATCATGAATATTTACCATTTCAAAGTCTACAAACTATATGAGTATTCTGATAACCAAGAATACACTACACCAACTCAATCTGGAAGAAAAAAAAATGTAATCCTGCCTAATACACTGTAAAGTATTTTGGTCAAAACTTGCCTCCTTGCTAATATTTTGAAAATACAGATCATAATGAATTCTCTTAGAAGTATGTATTTTATGCACTCTATTGCTTTGAGTCTCATTTTTAATCGAATGTTAAGGGAACACAGTATTTTAATGGTAACTTTGCCAATATATTTATCTAGAATTATGTTGCTATTTTTGTCCTCTATGAAGTGTCTTTTTAATTTCACAAAATGAAACAGAAGCTGAGCCCCCAAATGGATTTCTTGAAGGACTTACTATTGCAGTTGACCTTATTGTTGTGTACAAGAAAAAGGAATGGAGTTGTGTGTGTTAATACTCTTACAACAAATTGTTAAATATAACTTAGGAAAATGTATATAGTTTTTACAATTTTAACTAGGGTGGTCATTGAAAATTTCACAGTTGCTGCATAAAAATAACAGATGCCATTATGTTTTCCTCCAACAGAAAAACAATAAAGAAAAACTACAAAGTTAATTTTACATTTGAAGTAAAGGCTAATCACAGTAGCCTATAAAGTTATTCTCTAAAAAGTTGTTCTGTGAAACAAATGTTACTAATTTTAATTATAGTACATGTATGCACAATTTCACATTTAATGCTGAAACGGGAAAATAGAGAACTCAATCTCATTGGCCTTAAGTCAATTCAAAATGAAAAATAGCTTCTCACTTCAGAGCTTAAGCAGTAAACAAAGCTTTAAAGTTATTTGAATTTCAGCCAAGTCATTTTTTCCCTTATCATTTGGAAGTTTCAATTTTTAACATAAGTTATATCTTATGTACAGTTATCTCCCCCTTGCCCTTTAAAGAATGCTGTTCTGAAAATAATAACATTTTCAAAGGGTCAAACACAAAAGCTATAAGAGGAAAGAAACTCTTCAGAGTTTTATTTGTAAAGATGTTTTTGGATAATTTCAATTTCTCAGTGGCTCTATTTCTTCATTTGAAATGCAGAGTATGTTTACTATAATTCCTTTCTTTCTGACAGGCACAGCAGAAGGCACTTCTGCTTAGTGTTCTTTAGCAATGGGTTGGGTTACCTAGGAGAACTGCTTGTATCAAATGATCTAAAATAAAATATCATAGAAATATAATTAAAAGTTAGGTAAGCATTTCTCTGATCAGCTCTTTCATACTTGATATCCATTGGGATATATTGCTCCATCAAGATATGGAAGGAAAACATAGCAAGTCCTAACAGAGAAACAATAAATTAGTCTACATTGCCTTCAGGAAAATGTGTACACTTCCTCCAATCTGCTATGAAGGGTTCTCCATTACTCAAATTTAATGTGTTCCTCTGTGCATTCTGCACCCCATAGCTGGCAGGCTAGGACTAGAGACTGGCCAGAAGTGACAGGAGTCTTAATAGTGGAGCACAGACTCAAGGTTTTTCTTCTGTTTTGTTTGATTTTTGGAGTAGAGGCTGAGCACAGGGCAAAGAAGGTTTTGGAGCAACCTTCCTCAGAAGGCTGTGGTGTGGTAACACAAGTATAAATGGATGAAAAAAAATGAAGATATTCATGATCTAGGAAGTAACTATATGTCCTAATCTGACTTAACAAATTGTATAATAACTGACAGTATATATTATTTTACTTTCATCCCTAAATTCCTCAAAACACTTTATACACAGGTAAATCATAATTAGACTGATAAATAAGTGAATTAAAATTTTCAATGAGAAAACGAAACTGGGATCCAGACAACTAAATACGTTGTGTGGTAGTTTAAGTAATGGTGGTAGAAATCATGCTTTGATTCCTAGTCTAGAAATCTGTATTCCATGATGTGACTTCTTTTTTTCCTATCTTCATTCTCTTTTTTCTTTTTTTACATGAAAAAATTCTTATTTTTCTTATTCATTTTCTTCTTTTTTATTGAATTTATTAGGGTGACATTGGTTAATAAAATGATATATGTTTTAATGGTTCAATTCTATAATACACATCTGTATACTGACTGTATTATGTGTTCACCATCTCAAGTCAAATCTCCTTCCATCACTGTTTATCCTCCCTTTACCCTCTTTTACCTGCTTCTACCACCTTTTTCTCTGGTAATCACCACACTGTTGTCTGTGTCCATGATTATATTTTTGTTTTGTTTGTGTAATCCCTTCAACTTTTTAACCAAGGCTTGCAGTACCCCTCTCCATTGACAGCTGTCATTCTGTTCTCTATCTATGAGTCAGTTTCTATTTTGTTTGTTAGTTTATTTTGTTCATTAGACTCCACATAAGAGTGAAATAATATGCTACTTATCCTCTGACTGGCTTATTTAATTTATCATGATGCTCTGCAAGTCCTTGATGCTTGTGGCAAAAGGTAAATTTCCTTCTTTTTGACTGCTGAGTAGTATTCCATTGTGCAAATGAACCATATTTTTTATCCATTCATCTACCAATGGACACTTGGCCTGCTTCCAAATCTTGGCTATTGTAAGTAACACTGCTGTGAACATAGAGGTTCATCTACTCTTTTGAATTAGTGTTTCAGATTTCCTCAGATAAATTACCAGAAGTAGAATTATTGGGTTGTAAGGTAGTTCCATTTTTAATTTTTTGAGGTAACTCCATACTGGTTTCTGCAGTGGCTGCACCAAGCTGCATTCCCACCAATAGTGCACAAGGTAAACCCTTTCTCCACGTACTGATCAGCACTTGCTGTTTGTTAATTTATTGATGATAGCCATTCTGATCAGTGTAAAGTGATATCTCATTGGGGTTTTAATTTGCCTTTCTCTTGTGATTAGTGATGTTGAACATCTTTTCCTGTGTCTATTGGCCATCTGTATGTTCTCTTTGGTGAAATGTCTATTCAGGTCCTTTGCCCATTTTTAATAGGATTTTTTCCTTGATGTTGAGTTTTATAAATTCTTTATAAATTATGGATATTAATTATTTATCAGATGTATCATTGACAGATATGTTCTCCCATTGAGTGGGTTTTCTTTTCATTTTATTGATGGTGTCCTTTGCTGTGCAAAAGTTTTTATATTCTCTTTCTTTTTATATCAAACACTTTTTATATGTTTGTCCTCATAATATAAGCTGGTATAATTTCACAGTACAATGCCCAACACCTGCTTTTTATTAAACTATGCATTTTAGCACATTTTTCTCTGCCAAATGAGTCATAGTGATTAGTAAAAGATAGGAAAATGATCTTTGTGGAAGAAGGGACCAAAGCATTGATTCTCCCTGTTTACACTCAATGATAAGTCAAAAATATTTCTCCTAGAAACACATTTAGGAAATTAACTTCTCCTCCTATCCAAAATGATTAAACAGTAAAGAAGTGAAATGCTGCTTGATAACCTAGAAGCGGAGTACGTTTAAACTTGGGTCAGTAACATATAAAACTTGGACTGAAGCTTTTGTAATTTGGCTCTCTTGAGTATAATTTTAATACTTTTGATCAGAGATTTCCACACTTTATCTTTTCAAGGTACACTTTGTATCTCAGTGATTTTTTTCAGAGTGATCCTAAGCCAAAAAAGAATAAAAATCCTGTTAAGTAAGCACTTAGTTCAAAACAACTCAGTATATATTTATGTCCTAGCAAAATAATAGCCATTTGAAAAAAGGACTAATAATTTAGATGAAATTTACTACAATATCACTAAAGACATACATGTTGCTATTTGTCACTGCACAGCTTCTTAAACCTCAGAATCAGATTAGCCAAAGTCACATTTTTGTCTTGTTTCCTGCAGTACTTGTTCATTATCATTAGTAACTATCAAAATTTGGCCTTGAAAAGTTATGATATAATTGAAGAGTGTGCAACATGAATGCGGACACTATTTTAGTCAGAGGAAGTAGTTCACTCAGTGTCATCAAATGTCTAATATCACTGTGTGCTTTCCATGAAAATTTAATATATCCTTTAACATCCCTGTGAGTTAACCATGATGCCCTGGGAAAACATGTTATACATCTTGGGCACCATGAACTTAGATTTTTAAAGAATTTTCTGTAGAAACAAAACTAAATGTTTTCAATTTCCCTGGAAATAAGGGTACATTCTAAACTAATGAAACCCATGCATAAGTTTCTGATATGACAAATACTCTTGATTTGCAGGTGATGTAGAGTAGAGGTCTTCAGGCCAGAAAAGTGGGATAAATGTGGATTTGTTTGTTTTTTTGGCTGTTAATTTTTTTACATTGTCAGTAATTCACTATGAATATTTGGGGAAGGTTATTGGTGCTTCTATGCCTCAGTTTTTATTTTACATTGATAAGACAAAGAAAATTCTTCCTGCTTACCACCAGACAAAATAATTTCTTAGTTTTAACTAAAGAATCATGTGAATGTACATTAACTTAAAAGACAGGCTATGCAAGTGATGTTATTGTAAACATTAACAAATTGATATAATTTAATAATCATAAATTGAAAAGGCCCACTTAAGCTAAGGAAGTGGCTTTCTCTTTTTTTTGAAGTAACTTTTTTTTATATTTTATTTATTTATTTTTAGCGAGGGAAGGGAGGGAGAAAGAGAGAGAAAGAGAGAGAAACATCAATGTGCAGTTGCTGGAAGCCATGACCTGCAACCCAGGCATGCACCCTGACTGGGAATCGAACCTGCGATGCTTTGGTTTGCAGCCTGTGCTCAATCCACTGAGCTTTGCCAGCCAGGGCAGGAAGTAGCTTTCAATTGTGGTTTCTCATCCTGATTCTATTTATTTTAACTAGAAGATAAATTACTGTGTATCACAATAAAAATTCTTCTTCCACTCCCATCTTTGTCTACATGCTCTCTCTACAGAATTTTATAACTGGTTTTATTTGCTTAATTTTTTTAAAAAATAAATACATTAGATATATAATTACATGTTCATTCTAAAATTTCAAAAATGAATAGATAAAAGCTCCTCCCTCATGTTTCTGCACATTCCCACTAACTACTCTGCACATGAGTAACAACTATTGTTAACAGTTTGTATGCATGCATTTCCAGAATTTGTTAATATACTAAATAAATATCACATTAGTCAGTGTTCTTCAGAAAAAACAAAACCAATAGATAGGCAGAGTAGATAGATAGATGATAGATGATGATGATACAGATGGATGATAGAAGATGATGATAATAGATGATAGGTAGATATATGATCAATAGATAGATACATAGATAGATACATATATAGATAGATGGATAGATACATGGATAGACAGATAGGTGATAGATAGAAAAGATTTATTATGGGTATTGGCTCACATGATTATGAAGGCTTAGAAGTGAAAGATAATCACCTGCAAGCTAGAGAACCGGGAAAGCCAGTGGTGTAATTAGGTACAAAGCAGATGGCCTAAGAACCCTGCAATCACTGGTATAAAGCCCAGAGTGAAGTCTAGACACCAGAAGCTCTGAGGTCTAAAGGAAGAAGAAGGTGGATGTCCCAGCATAAGAAGAGAGCAAATTCACCCTTCTTCTACTTTTCTGTTCTGTTCTCTTCCAGTCTTCAGTAGATTAGATGATGCTTTCCAGCACTGGTGATGTGTATTTTCTTTATTTGGTCTATTGATACAAATACTAATGCCTCTTGAAACACCTTCACAGACACACCTAGGAATCATGATTTACCAGCTATTTGGGCACCTTTTAGCCCAGCCAAGTTTACATGTAAAATTAACCATCACAAATATATATATGTATATTTATAATTATATGTTCATTTTGTGTATTTTATGTAAAAATTAGTTATAAATATTGGATTAAGAATTTTTTTCATTTAATCATGTTGGAGAGACCATTTTTATGATCTTATAAGATTTTATAAGCTTACCTCAATTTTTTATCTGCTTTTTAATATGCCATTATATTTTGTGCCAGATATTTTCCATATGTCTCTCTAGATCCAATCTGTCTGCCCCTCAACTCTGCTCTGTGCCCTGAGAACTTAGATTGAAATGACTGAGTGGAAGAACTCTCAATCTCCAATGCTTTCCTTTCCCTCTTTCTTCTGGTTGCTTTAGCTAAAATATTCAGAAAGGAGAAAGCAAAATGGGCATTTATTCTCCACCTTCTTTCATCTTCTATTTCTTTAACTTAGTTTGCCATCTTCCTCTCCCAAAGATAATACCTTCTGTCAAATGACCTTCCACATAGAGTTGGCACAGGTTTCTGATTATGGCTCCTACACCTGGGGTTTTCAGGCCCAGGATACTTGGAGTCTTTCACTGTTAATAACCCCAGGGTACTGTACCACCTTGATGATTGTCCTAAAATTGTATCCATATTATTGTAAATAGTGCCTTTACTAAAATATGCTCAATTACCAAATTTGAGTGTGTCACTTGTTTTCTCAGTCTTTGATTAACATACTTAAACTTTACTTATGCACTTATAATTGCTTCTAATGTTTAATATTTTATAAAAAGGTAAAATGAACATCCTTAAACATTCTTCTCTGTACATACTATGAATGTTTTTTATGACCAATACTAAGAAGTATAGTTTTTGGGTCAGTAGTTACAATTTAAATATTTATACATGTTATTGAAACTACTTCCAGACAGAAAGGGCCAATGTGTTCTTTCCATAAGAGTGAAGGACTGTCACCTAATTATATACATACTTCTTAAAATATTTTATAAAATTATTTTTATTGTTTTAATTTCTGTTTCACTGATTACTAATTAAACTTCTTGCAATATGTTTATTGGCTATTTATATGTATATCTAATTTATTCAAATTTTCTGTTGTTATCGTAATGACAGCTGAAGTACTATGAGAAACACTTGGAACAGAACTGAGACATTTAATCCAGGACCATCCTAGATCAGGAAAACCCAGGCATTTCACTAACTGACTGCAGGTATATGAGCAAGCCCATGTGTCAGCAATATTGACCCAGATCAACAAAACCTCCTAGGTGCTTTGTAGAATTGTGAGGGGTCCATAAAAATGGTTGTTACTCTCTACTATTCGGGTGGTTTATTATGCAGGGAAAAGTAATTGGTACAATCACCTGAACTACTTTGTAAAATATTACTTTCTTGTTATTAAAACCTAGTGCTTCCCATCACCAAAGAGAACACTGCTTCTTCCTTCTTATATCATTGGGTCTGGAGATGCAATGTGGCATCTTCCTTGTTACATTCAATCTATTGTCTTACCTTTTTCTTTCAAAACACTTAGCTTTTATAATGTTTCTTCCTCATATCTAGATACACTCCAATTTAAAGTTTATGTCATCCCTCCTTCTTATGAATATTAATAGACATTAGATTTCATCTCACATCCCATAAAATTTTATCACCCAGTGTATCATCACTGTGTCCAACATTACTACTTTTATAACTCTGATTATTTGAACATTAATACAGATTATTCACCCTGAAATCACAGTTACACTCTAAATCTTATCATTACAAATTAATGCAAATTTTCCATAATCTCAATTTCAAGTATGCTTCTCCCTAATTACCTTTTCTTTTTCCAGTTTACATGCTCTACAATCTCAACACCAATAACCAGAACCTGAAAAGCATTGATTATCTTATTTTTCATTGTTTCTCTTTTATTTTATGGCTCCTTTTCTATCTATAACCAGACTGTTTCACAGTAAACTGTTATAATTAATCTCTTGCTTATATTTTCAACTCCCTTAACCCCTCTACAGGATTATTATACTCAGATGGTAATACCACAACCCTGGTTCACTCTCTGCCTCCTTCACATCAGAATCTACCTACCTGAACACAGCAGTGAAAAGCATATCATCACCTTGACTTTTTACACTGAGGATTATTATTATAGTTTTTGGGTATCCCCTTCCCTTACTTATAATCATTATAGTTTCCCTTTCTCTCTTTACTCTGCCATTCTTCTAGATGATCATTCCATGTATTATACTGTCTTCTCAAACATCCAATATCTACACTTCTAACTGAAGATCTCACTTTCTGTTTTACTAAAGAAATTGCAGCAGTCAAAAGAGAATTTTTATAAGCTGCTACATCACGTCCACCTAATTGTGTTTGTGGTGATATATACTTCTTTTTCACTGCAAATAAACTGTCCACACTTATAGCCAAAGGTGATACCTTCAGCTGTGCAGTAAATTCTATTCTCACTAGTTTCTGAAGTATATCACTCCATCAATTTTTGCCACTCTTTTACTTGTTATCTTTAGGTATGTACACATCGTTTTATATTCTTTTTCAAACCTGTTGCTTTTTCTCCCATGTTAATACAAACCAAAACAAACAAATCTCCCTATACAGCTTCCTGTATTTATATACAAATCTTGTTTTATAGATTTTATTTATTTATTTTTAGAAAGAGGAGAGAAACACCAATATGTGGTTGCCTCTTGCACACCCCACACTGGGAATATGGCCTGCAACCCAGGCATGTGCCCTGGCTAGGAATCAAACCAGGAACCCTTTGGTTTGCAGGCCAGCACTCCAACCACTGACCCACACCAGCCAGGGCCAAATCTTTTTTTTTTAAACAATAAAACTCCTTAGAAGACTTAGAAGACACATTTATTCTAATTTTTCACTTCATATTATTCCCTGGACCCATTGCAGCCAGATTTATTGCTTCTATCATGCTACCAAAATTACTTGTTCGAGGTCAGGAATGAGCTCTTAATTACAAAATGCATAGTCAATTCTTAGTCTTTACTTTGCTCAATTTATCTGCAGTATTTGTCTCTCACATCCTTGGAACACATTAACTTGCATTCCAAACTATCAGCACTCTCCTGGGTCCCCTTGTATATTCTGAACTGTCATATTTATTTATTTCTTATTCACAATATTGGAATTACCAATGTTCAGCTTAGTCCTTGGATTTCTTGTTGTTTGTTTTTATTTACACATATATACTTACCAAATATCATTCATTCACATATTCTTAATTGAAGTTATTGGGGTGACAGTGGTTCATAAGATCATATAGGTTTCAGGTATACATTTCTATGATACATGATCTATATATTGCATTGCATTTCCACCATCTAAACTCAAATAATCTTCTGTTACCATATATTTGGTTCCCTGTCCCTTTTTCTAGTCCTCTATTCCCTTCCCTCTGGTGACCACCATGCTGTTGTCTGCAGCCACATAGTTTTAAATGCATTTTCTACACCAAAGACTAAATTTTACATCACCAAGTTGGATTTGAATACTGACCCAAAGATGTATATAATCAACTTTCTACCTGACATCTACACTTGGTTTTTGAACAAGCAACTCTAAACAAACATGTCTCAGACTGATTTCTCAAACTCTAACATGTCATCATTACCATATTTCTATGGTCTTTAAGATTTCAGCTTAAAGCAACTCCATTATTTATTTCATAACCCTATAAAATTGTGTCTGTTATGTGCTTTCTTTCTAGAGGCAAAAACATGCCGGATACAACATAGACTTTCAGTGCCATAGATTAAATGAATAAATGCAATTTTTGAAGGATTACAGATTTTACTAATTATAAAAACATCTATTTTCCTCTTAATGTGTTAACTAATAAATATTCCCTTTAACATTGATAACACATCTTGTTTTTTACATATTTCTAATATAAGCTTTTTTCTTTTATAACATTATTGATGAGTCATTTTTCTTTGAAGTGTAGTGCTTTTAAAAAGGAGACAATATCACATTTTTTAAAAAGATTTTATATATTTATTTAGAAGGAGGGGAAGGGAGACAGAAACATTGATGTGAGAGAAAAGCATCTATCAGTTGTCTCATGCACAGTCCCCACCAGGGACCAGGACTACAACCCAGACATTTGTCCTGACCAGATATCATAGAGATGATGACCTTTTGCTTTGCAGTACAATGCTGAACCAACTGAACCATGTCTGCCAGGTGGATGAGATCACATTTTAAAAAATTCATTTAAATTGTTTATGTTTAGATGTTCATTTTATTTGTGATGACTGAGATGTTTAGTTCCCTGACTACTTTATGTTCTTGTTTTCTCTGCTTTAAAAAAAAATTACAGGGCTCAGAAAAAGTAGGTTTTCAGTTGATTGCATGGAAAACAATACAATAATTAATAAATAATAAGACAAGAATAAACTGTTCCATACACTAAAAACTAAACCTACTTTTACCTACCCCTGTATTATCAAAATTATCTTTTGATGAATTCATATATTTCCTTAGTTCCATTTTTCCTTTAATGATTTCTAAATTTCACATCAAAATATTTTTAAATAGTTGCATTTGAAATTTTTAAATTTTTTTTAAATTTATTTATTTTTAGAGAGGGAAGGTAAGAAGATAGAGAGAGAGAAACATCAATGCATGGTTGCTGGGGGTCATGGCTTGCAACCCAGGCATTTATCCTGACTGGGAATCGACCCTGCGACACTTTGATTCATAGCCCTCACTCAATCCACTGAGCTATGCCAGCCAGGGCTTGCATTTGAAATTTTAACATGTGTATTTACATATATTTTATAAAATACATGTTAATCATTTCCTTTATATTTTTATCATATAAATCAAGAATCTTAGCAATTATCATTCTCCTTCTCCCACCTTGTGCCACTTTTTAATATCAATGAGCTGAAAAATTTATTGTATATTTAAATAATTAATAAATTAAATTTACTTTAAAATTAAAGTTGTCAGTTTTTTTCCTTTATAAACTACTCTTATTTAAGCCCAAGTATAAATTATACTGGTTTTATTGTGCTTCACCATTTCTTCTACAATTTTTCTCTTTCAGTCATTGTTCCTTGGTTGTTGGGTGAGAAATGTCTTTGGGCAGTCTCTAAATGATTTTTTTTCCATTTATTTGCCTTTTTAAAATTACTGTTCAAGTACAGTTGTCTCCATTTTCTCCCCACCACTCTCCACCAGCCCCACGGATTCCCATCTTCCACTCGCGATCCTACACCTTTTTGGCTTTGTCTATGTGTCCTTTGTACATGTTCCTTGACAACACTTCCCCTTTTATCACCCATAATCTCCCTCCCCTTCCCCCCTCCTCTGGTTGATGTCAGTTTGTTCTTTATTTCAATTTCTCTGATTATATTTTGCTTGTTTGTTTTGTTTATTAGGTTCCAGTTATAGATTAAGATCATATGGTATTTGTCTTTCATCACCAGACTTATTTCACTTAGCAAAATGCTCTCAAGTTCCATCCATGCTGTCATGAAGGGTAGGAGCTCCTTCTTTCTTTCTGCTGTGTAGTATTCCATTGTGTAAATGTACCCCTGTTTTGTGATCCACTCATTCACTAATGGGCACTTAGGTTGCTTCCAACACTTGGCTATTGTAAATTGTGCTGCTGTAAGCATTGGGGTGCAAAGGTTCTTTTCTTTAAATGTTTTAATTTAGCTTTAACAGTTGGATGTTAGTTTGGTGGAATATAGAGTTATCGTTAATTCTTTTTACTTCAGAAATGTAAAGACATTGCTTCAGAATCTTGTATCAAGAGTTGCTCATAAACATCCAGGTGTATCTCTGCTAGCTATTAATAATTTATTAATTTTTCTACTCCCATACCACCCTGTGGGACTTCCACTGACAGAATACATTTGAGTTATAAAATTTCCTCCTGATATGACAAGTTATGAGCCATTTAAAAATTTGTTTTTTGTATCTTGGATTGACAATAAAAATCTAAGGACTTGAATTTTCTGTTCATTTTCAGAGAATCTTTAAAAATTATTTCTTTGAATATCTTTCTACCTACTCTCTGTACTTGCTGTTGTCCCATTTGTACAGAACACATGTTGATGGAGCATGCTTTATACTCTGTGTGTGTTATTTTCTCTTTTTCCATGTCTTACACATACATGCACACATGTGATGTATTCTGAGAGATTCCTTGTCTAATCTCCCAGATTCCTAACTGACTGCATTTAGCAGAGTTCTTTTTAGGTCATCTACTGAAGTACTCTTCCTCCCTTTCCCAATTTTTATTTTATGATGTTCATATTTTCCACTCCATAAATGTCCACTGACACTTTTTCAAACCAATATCTACATAAGTATTTTATTTTTTTATTTTTTTTAATTCACTACCCCATGCCCCCACACCCTCCATCCTTGTCTCCCACCCTTGAATCTACCCCCTTTGGCTTTGTCCATGTGTCTGTTATACATATTCCTTGATGGCCCTTCCCCCATTATCCCCTATTATCCCTCTCCTCTCTGGTTACTGTCCATTTGTTCTTTATTTCAATGTTTCTGGTTGTATTTTGATGGCTTGTTTGTTTTGATACTTAGGTTCCATTTAAAGAATGAGAAAACTGTAATATTGTAACCAATAAAAAATACTTAAAACAGTAATAGTAATAAAAAATAATATTCAATTAAAAAACAAATTTTATACAATCATCTTTGTATTGGTCAGACCAAAATAAAAAGTCACACTAAAAGTACTATTAAAATAATGATGTAGATTTTAATTTTAATAGAACTTTAGTACTATTAAAATATTGATGTAGATTTTTATTTTAATAGTACTTTTAGTGTGACCTCATATTTTACCATTTACTATTATTACTATTTTAAGTATATTTTATTGATTACGGTATTAGAGTTGTGCCATTCTTTTTACTTCCTTTATCTTCCTCCACCCAATACCCCCATTCCATCTAGCTTTACCCCCTTTGTGTATGTCCATCTGTCATACATATGAAGTTCGTTGTCTTCTCCACTTCTTATAATATTCTTGAACTCTCCCTGTGTATTTTGTAACTACCAATTATGCTTCTTATTCCCTGTACCTTTCCCCAATTCCACCCATTCTTCTACCTCATTGATATCCTTCCATGTGATCTCCATTTCTGTGATTCTGTCCTCGTTATAGTTGTTTGCTTAGTTTGTTTTAGTTTTAGCTTTTTTTAAGGTTTAGTTGCTGATAGTTGTGTGGGGTGTTTGTTTTGTTTTGTTTTGTTTTGTTTTGTTTGTTATTTTACTGTTCATAGTTTTGATTTTCTATTTCTTAGATAAGTCCCTTTAACATTTCATATAATAAGGACTTGGTGATGATAAACTCCTTTAACTTTACCTTATTTGTACTTCAATTCTAAATGATAGCTTTGCTAGATAGAGTATTCTTGGATGTAGGTCCTTGCCTTTCATGACCTTGAATACTTCCTTCCAGCTCCTTTTTGCCTGCAAGATTTCTTTGAGAAATCTGCTGATAGTTTTATGGGAACTCCTTTGTAGGTAACTGTCTCCTTTTCTCTTGCTACTTTCAAGATTCTCTCCTTATCTTTCATCTTGAGCAATTTAATTATGATATGTCTTGGTGTGTTCCTCTTTGGGTTCAACTTCTTTAGGACTTTCTGAGCGTCCTGAACTTGTATGTCTATTTCCTTTGCCAGATTGAAGAAGTTCTCTTTCATTATTTTTCCAAATAAGTTTTCAATTTCTTGCTCTATTTCTTCTCCTTCTGGCACCCCTATGATTTGGATATTGGAATGTTTGCAGTTCTCTCATATGTTCCTATGCATCTCCTCATTTTTTTTTTTTAGCTCTTATTTCTTCATTCTGTTCTGGTTGAATGTTTATTTCCATGTTCCCTTCCAAATCATAGTTTTGATTCCTGGTTTCCTTCCCTTCACTGTTAGTTCCATGCATTTTTAAAATTCATTTCCCTTTGTGTAGCCTTCTCTTCTTTTATTTTGTGCACTCAACCATTTCTCTGAACATCCTGATTACCAGTGTTTTGAACTCGGCATCTAATATATTGGCTATCTCCTCATAATTTAGTATTTTTTTCTGGAGTTTTGATCTGTTCTTTCATTTGAGCCACATTTCTTTGTCTTAGTAAACCTGTTATGTTGTAAGAGGCAGAACCATAGGTATTTGCCTGGGCAGGGCAACCCATACCACTGCATTGTGATGCTGTATATGGGGGAGGGATCATAAGAGGAGCAATGACACTTGCTCAGCTCTAGCTCTACTCTCAGGAGGCTGGGAGTTTCTCCTGCCACCACAACTCCCCCCAGGTTTTTTTACAGCCAGAGTTTCTGAAGCTTTATTTTCCCCATTCTGGAACTTCGAGTTGCATAGTCTATCCCGCTTCCTAGGTGTTGCTCCCAGTTTATTCAAATGCAAATGTGGGAACACCAGGTTTGCCAACTGCCTCTTCACCTGTCCAGTCTGCCAGCCATCACCTTGCCTTGCATCCCCTCCATCCAGGCTGCCTATCTCTGTCCCTTTTACCAGTCTGGATAAATGTTTCTTCTTTAACTCCTTGTTTGTTGAACTTCCTTATAGTTCAATTATCTGGCAGTTCTTTTTTTTTGTTTTGTTTTGTTTTTAATTGGTTGTTTTCTTCTTTTGGTTGTGTGAGGAGGCAAAGTGTATCTAGCTATACCTCCGTCTTGGCTGAAACACTAAAAATACTGCTTTTATTCTCTATTATATTCATACATATCTCATTTGTCCAATGAGGTTATAGATCATTGAAAACACTTTCTGTGCTTTTCTTCTGTATTTTTTCACCCATCATTAGTTATTTTTTGCTCTGGTTGATACAAGATATATATATATATATATATAAATGGCAAGAGTCTACTCTATTTGCTTCTTTGAGTCCTTTATTTTAACCCCTATACATAAACCTTCTTCCCATTCCTAGAAATGTATGAATCTAATTTTCCCCTCTTTCTCTGAGATTCTGAAATTCTGGAGCTCTGTCTTGTCTCTTTTCATAACAGTTTTCCAGTATCATTCAAGTGACTTAAGTACCAAGAGAGTCAGAATAATTGATTACAAATATTACTACACTGTAAGAAATGGTGATAAACTCAAAATCTTACTTATTCCAAAAGGATTTAATTCACTCACAACCACACATTGGCAGCAACACTATTTTCCAAAAATAACTTAGGGTTACAAAAAAAGTCAGAAAGAATTATTATCTTGAGAGAAAACAAAGAACTTTTAGTCTCTAAGAAAACATATTTGTTATGCAAATATTGTACTTGCATTATAAAAACTTCCTTATCTAAGTAGTGTATAATAGTAATAGAAATTGCTATAAAAAATAATTAGTGTAACAATTTATAACAGTGAAACACTGTTTTGAACTAAACAGATAGGATCAGAGAATGAACAATGATTTCAAATGAAGGCAACCTAGAGTCAACTCCATTTTGTTAGTGATAGCTCCAGAATATCAAAGAGACTATCAAACCCACAAATGATAATTAGAGTACCTGCATTCAACCATTTATGTTGTGATTATGAAGCATTTACATGCAAGAAGAACTTGGAGCTCCCACAGTCAAAGATATTTGACTCTGCAGTAATTACTGTGTGACTATCAAATGACCAGACACAATCCCAGCAATTTAAATCTTAAATTGTTGAATTAAACAGTCCAAGTGAAGACAAAAAATAATGTGTGAGAATTTAAAAATAGATTACAACAGAAAAAGTTACCCAACCTATTTAAGAAAATCCATTTCCAATTATTTTTAAGTAATATCTTATCTTTACAGTCATAATCAACCAAAATATTATCAGGCATTAAAGTCACAATTATTTATAACATAAAACTTCAATTTTACTCTATTTAAAGTAACAATTTATTTGAGGAAAGATGTTTATGGATCTGGGAATACAGGACATGGTTATTAAATAGCATAAGATTTAGTCATTGTGCCAAAGGGACAAAAAAATGAAAATTCCTTTTCATTGACCCTAATTAAAGGTGAAGACACCTAACAATGCATAGCAAATACTGTAATATTATAAAGTAGCACAGATGGGAAATAGATTTCATTTGAACCTTTAAGCAGGTATTGTGAAGTAAAAGAAAGCTTGTAGAAATGAGTATATGGCCACATTTTCTTACCTGTAATTCTAAATTTCAATATCTGAGAAGTAAAGTGTTTTTTTCATAATCCCCTTGGTAAACCTAAGTTTAGTAAGGCAACCTACAATCCTCACATATTCTACTTAGTGTAGTTATTCACATGTTCTGCTTAAGAAATGTTAATGTGCTTCTGCTCATCTTAGGAACACACTTAAGAATTGTGTATCTTTCTAATTCTAAGAAGTTTTGAATCTAAACCATATGTTGTCTCAAGTATTTTTGGAAGGAGTGATAGATCTACATGTGAATAAGTAACAAGGAGGTAAATCATGTAAAGCAGATGTTCTATTACCTTAAATCAAAAGAATATTCTATTTTGAGACATTAAAACTACAACTAAACTTATTTATTCTGCATTTATATATTTAATTGAGTATGTCTTTTAAAGCAGCCAATTATTTCAACAGCATTGCCATTTGTGGCATTAGAACATTTTTTTGGGGGGGTAGTGGAGTTAGAGGGAACAATTATGAGAACCTGAGTAATATTGATTTAATTGTTTTTAGTGGTGACCAGTTTGGTCTTGAGAAAGTACACATAAATTGGGGAAACAGCTAAAAGATGACATTTCAATAAAAACTTAAAATTATCAATTTGAATGGATAATGTTTTTGGAGTTCAAAAAGTTATATAAATCACATAAGATTAATTTTATCATGATTTACTGTTTCAAACACTTTAATATAAGAGTTATAGCAAAGCAAAAGGGTTTCCAAAATATTTAATCACTGAGTATTGAACTTTTTCAATTAATCATGTCAAAGTCAGTCATTTTGTTGCAAACATTTATTTACATATATTTAAAACTCCAACTTGAGTTTTCTAACTTGAGAGTAACAAACTGCATTTGCTAATATTAAGAAAACACAATTAATTGTTTTTTATTAGTTTTTATTTTGAAAATGACTATTTGCTAACCATCCTTCTCCATGTCAATCCTCACACAAAAAATATGTAATTACAGTATTACTACTTCACCTTTTATACACATATTATATAATTTATGTTATATAATATATGCAAATATCTGTGTGTGAACTAACCTAAGTCAATTTGGTTTCAGCAATTATCAGGTTTATCTGCCGAAGATCTTCACTCCTAATGATTACATGCAAGGAGGACCTGTGCGATTCCTCACCCATAACCCTACTACCAATTATGTTAGAATAAAAGAAAGTTTTATCATAGGTTTTAAAAAACATAAATATTTATTGATGAAAAGGCACAAAATAACTATGAAATCTGTTCTTGAAAGCTCAAGGAAGCAAGGTTTACTTATACTGGATACAATATTTTAACAGCACAATGAGGCAATCTTCTAGGTGACTCGGGCAACAAAGTCCCATATAAAACTGGGAGACACAAGAGTAAAAAAAGCACTAGACTGACAGCACTGAACTGCATCTATAAGACTTTGGAAGTTGATGGAATTCATATCATGTCTCTGCATAAGTGGTGTACGTTAGTTCTAGAACTATAGCTCTTGAATATCACTACTTTCAAGATTTAAAATTAAATTTCACAAACCAAATCCTTAGTTTTCATATTTTTAAGTACCCATATAGTCACTTTTGAAATGAGAACTCTCATTTTTGATATGTCACAAGCTTCTGTCCTCAT
This sequence comes from Phyllostomus hastatus, assembly GCF_019186645.2. Taxonomy (NCBI): domain Eukaryota; kingdom Metazoa; phylum Chordata; class Mammalia; order Chiroptera; family Phyllostomidae; genus Phyllostomus; species Phyllostomus hastatus. The sequence continues at coordinate 6,025,810 of NW_025334038.1, read as the reverse complement.
CTTAAACCTGTAAAAGTGATTTTTACTAATATATTTTTTATTTTTGTGTTTTACAGTTGTTCCAATTATTTCTCCAATTGCCTTCTCCAAACAGCCCACCTCCCAATTTCATAGTCAATCCCCACCCTGTTGTCCATATTCATGGTCCTTCATAGATGATCCTTGACTAATCCCTTCAGCTTCTTTCAAACAGACTCCCCTTCATCCTCCCAAGTGTTTTTTTTTTTTAATTTGGGTAAATATTCTTTATTTGGGTAAATAAAAGACATTAATAACACAACAATAGAATGCCCAAAACTTCTTGAACTCTGCTTCCTGGAAAGGCAGAAACCAGCTCTGAGAGGACTCGAACCACTAACGTTCTGCTCAGTGGTGAGCCAAGCAAACTGGCTGTGCCATGGAGACTCCCAATGTGTGGTTGCCTCTCATATGCCCTGGACCAGGGAACTTGGCCCATAACCCAGGCATATACCCTGACAAGGAATCGAACCAGTGACCCTTTGGTTCTCAGGCCGGGTCTCAATCCACTGAGCCATACCAGCCTTTCTCTTCATCATATAAATTTTTGCCTTTTACCAAGTGATTTTTAAGCAAAAGAAGCTTAGAAAGCATTTGGAAATGCATAACAGAGTTTTGGGATTATAAAATGATATAGAAGACATATTGTTTGTGGAGGGCCATGAATATTTCAGCATTAGACTTATAAAAAAGAAAGATAATGGAATATGTGAAATCATGCTTTTCTTTAGTCCTTTTTTTATATATTCAGTATACCACATTCTTTCTACTCACTCTTTTTGGCACTCTAGTGATGCATATTGAAGGCTCTCTACTTCCATTGGGGGGACTGCCTTCTGTTTTGCATCTCCTTGACTTTCTGTCTTCCAAGTAATTTATTTTAAGTTATGTTTCTGTACATTATTTTTTTCTTTAACTGTGTTTACTCTGCTGTTTAATTATTGGAATGTTAATTTAAACCTATAAGCTTTTTATTTTAATAGTTTCATTTATTTTTGTCTTTCTGATTGATTTATATCTAAAAGAATCTTTTAAAATTATCCATATTTGTGGTTTTATCCTTTATTTCTTAAACACTTAATAAACAACGGTTTTATTTTCTTACTCTGACAGTTATAATGCATTTAGTCTTTGGTGTATAAATGTGGTTTTTGTTTTGTTTTGTTTTTGTTTATTGCTCCCCCATGGCTTGTCATTTTGTATACTCATGATCTTTGCACTTTCATTTTTTTTTTATTTTTAGCAGTATTTGTTTTTAATTTTGTGACTCCAGTTTTAAATGGGAAATTCAGATAATATTCTTGCAGATAGTATTTGTTCTTAGTTTTTTAAAGGTACAGGTGAGGAAGTTAGGGGTGTCTATGGGGTGGCATTGGTCTAGGACTACATCAGCTCTCTTATACAATCTGAGTTCTGTTGTTAAGACCTTCCTTACCTCATTGTTGTCAAGATGCAGTACTGCCAATAACATCTCTTCTCAGGTTATTTTCTCCCTTACAGATTATCCAGTGTGTAAGTATTGCCTCATTATTTATATTGGAGGAGAGTCCTTACAATGTTTATTGACATTATTCAAAACAATCAGTTTTACAAAAGAACATCGTATTTGTGATTTAATTTTTCTACACTACCAGAAACTCCCAAAGGACACATCTAGCCATGATGCTAGTAGAAGTTAGATGTTTAAGATCCTCTTTTCTATAATACCTAATTCTCTAATTTCTCTTTTCTGAATACCCAAATGACTCAAATTATTTTTGCTAAAATCTTAAGAATTATTTTGTATTAACAAGCATTATCATCTACCTCATAAATTACGGTTTAAAGAAAGTATACTAGGTTATCTGAAATACATAAAAATAGTGAAGAAAGGAGATCTTTGAATATTTTAATGGATTTTTAAATGAAGAAAACATTACTCATAAAAGAAATGTTTAAAATATAAGCACAGACATTATAAATGCTATGCAAATTCCAACAGATCATCTTTCTCAGAACTCTCAGACTTTAAACTTTGTTTATATATTTAATCTTCAAGAAGATATTATATTCCTTACATGGATTTAGTTACTAATATGTTATATTTGCAGCATGCTTTACCCTTGAAAATATTTTGAGGGTAATAATTGTATACTACAATTTACTATTTCATGCTGAGCATGGACAATTTATTTTATTTTTCCCATCCCATACCCCACAACATATTATTATATATTCTCTATAACAATTATTTAATTAATATATACTGCATAAAGCATTTTTGTATTTATATTTCTCCTACCACACCAGCATGTGTTTCTTTTAATATTGTCTTCACAGAAATAAAGCTTCGACTAAAGTGAACAAAGGCAGCAATGTAATATAGATTGTCCTAAAATTCACTTTATCATCACCAGAAATGACAATGGGAAAGGTAAAGGAGAGCCTTGTCCAGGTTACTCAGTTGGATGGAGCATTGCCCTATACACTAATAGGTTGCTGGTTCAATCCCCCATCAGGGCTCATACCTAGGCTGCAAATTTGATAAAAGTTCAGGGCACGTATGGGAGGCAAATGATCAATGTTTCTCTCTCACATCAATGTCTCTCTTTCCCTTCCTTTCTTTCTAAAATCAATAAACATATCCTCAAATGAGGATTTAAAAGAAAAGGAAAGAAAATGAAGGAGGTAAAATGTTTGTTCCAAATTCTGATGGTAAATATAAATCAACTAAGTTGATCAAAATATTTGTATTTATATAATTAAAAGATTCTTTACTCACCTTTACTAGTGTGTAGCAGATACCGGCCAACAGTATCCATCTCTGCTGTGGATGCTCGTCAAAACACAAGAAAAACATACACAGAGACAACCAGGTCCTGTGGGGAAATAGGAACAGAATGGCCACTCTCTCTAGTGGAGAACACCTCGTCTCCATTCTGAAGCAGATTTTTATTGAGAATATAGGCTTGGGTTGTGGATTCACAATCTAGCAGAAAAGATCAAAAGAAGTAGGTGACTTACAAAGGTGCAGACAGAACCCCTGCTGTGATTCTGGGCAGAGATTGGAGTTTTATCTAACAGGGTTCAAAGGGCTAGTTTTGGTTTCCTGTCTGTGCCTTCAAATTCTAATCTAATAACATCCTCCAGAAAACAGATCTCACAGGATCTTGCATATTCTATGTCCCAGGCCTGATTACCCCAGGGGTCCACCATTTCTGGTCTGGGCTGCACTGCCCCTGCTATTCCCGCAGGCCTGAGTTAACAGAGGAGACAAAGGCAGCCAGGAGGCTTGGATTACTCACTTCTCAGAACAATGATTCAGGTTTTGACAAAGCCAAGGGGTCAGGGGTTGATGTCCATCACCCCTTCATATCCACAGCCCCTAGTCTCTTCCCTTAGGGCATTCCCACCTGATCACATCTGTCTTAGATTCTTTCTCTTTCCTAGAGAATTGTTACCCATCATTGACTGCCAATCATGCAAAGGGAGCCAGGCATTAGAACAGGCAGCATTCATGCCAGGGAAATAAGTTTTGTCTCCTTAGTGGCTCGTGGTCCGGAGGTCTTTCACTCAGCCTAAGTCACAGAGGATTACAGCTTCCTGAGACCAGGTAGGGCGGTCCCCAACACTAGTGAATAGAATATATTATGGTAGAGTAATAGTAACCAGTAATCATACTGTATTTTTAATTAAGGATATAACTGCATATTAAGACTAACCCATAATAAATTAGCATATCCAATATGTCCATTATAAATAGTATTTTTCACTTATACATCATAACCTGAAGTAAATGCAGAAAGTCTTTTCACTTAAAATGTTGTGAACTTATAGCAAAATAGCAGGAATTTTGAATTAGCTTGAAAAATGTTTTCATACTTTATCTCATATAATACATCTAGCAACCTATAATTAGTATTAAATTTATGTTACCATACTTATAATTTTATCACTAACATATTTTTCATAAAACTAGAAGTTCAAAAATATAGATATCTAAGAATGTCACTAAAATAAATGGATTATAACTTATTGAATGGTGCATAGTTCATCTAAAATTGTAATATTTCTCCTTCCCTTTTTTGTTTGCTAGTCACTTTATTGGGGAATAATAATATAATAAATGAATTATAACCGTAGTTCTTTCCTCACATTACTAGCCTCCCCACACCTTAACTAGTAATCATTTTGTCTTATGTTTCTTGTCTCAAGATATCACTCCCCTATATGAAAAGTAACATGCATTATCTTAATCTAACAATTATCCCCAAATTCTCTATCCTTTCCTTCTGGGAGAATATTTGTTGTTATGAATAAGATGGTATAAAGCCAAATGTTGGCTCTGGTTGGGTGGCTAAATTGGTTGGAGTATCATTCCACACAACAAAATATCGCTGGCTCAAATCCTGGTCAAAGCTCACACCAAGGTTACAGGTTTGATACCTTGGGCAGTGCTGTCAAGGAGGTAACATATTGATACCTCTCTCTCTCTCACTCTCTCCTTGCTCCCTTTCTCTCTCAAATCAATAAACATACCTCTTAGTGAGAATTAAAAAGAAAAGAAAAATATTGGGAAAATCTACCCACTCATCATTTAGAGATTGAAGAGTGAGAAAGAATATATGGCCTTTACTTTCAATGACCAATTCTTTAGATGATCAATCTGATAAAGCTTCTGAAATTCAAGTCTAAAGTACATGGGCTTTAAGTGCAGCAGCTAGAATTAGATTATATTTTTATCTACAAATTTCATGTAGTCCCAGTTGTTAACTGAACAGATATATATAATACATATTGATATATGCTGATGTATTATATATATATACACACATACATATAGTATCTGCCTTCATAATTAAGAAGGGGAGATTTCTCTGCCCTTTGATGTTTGACTTTTTTCTTTTAGTTTTGATAGTTTGTGTTTTTCAAGGAATGATTCTATCTTACCTCAGTTACCAATTCTCAAATTTGGGGGTCTAGAATTATCCATTATTCATTTATCACTTTAATATTCCTGATATTAATAGTGAATTTCCTTCTATCATTTATAAAATTATTAATTTTTATATTTTCTCTCTTTTCTTGGTTACACTAGCTAGAGGTTTATTAATTTTATTGATCTTTTCAGAGAATCCACTTTGAGTTTTGTTTGCTCTGTATTGTTTTTCAGTTTCATTGATTTCTGCTAAGATTTTGGTTATTTATTCTATTCTTCTAGCTCTAGGCTTAAATTGTTATTTTCTGTAGTTTTCTGAGGTTGAAGCTTAGATTGTTGATTTTAGATCTTCTCTGAATTTAATGCTAATATTAATTTAATGCTACAATGGAGAACAGACCCTTGTTAAGGAGAATTCTCCTCGCTGTGTCAGAGCCATGAGGAGATCTTTTTTCATTCTGTTGTGAGAAACTGATGGAATTCCTACTGGTAAATCCATGAAATTGTGGGAGGCCACCATGGCTGCAGCTCCCAGTTTCTCTACCTCATGCTTATTCACACAACTTCTGGCAATGCATCTAAATTACCAAGTAAGTGTTCATTCCACTTATGGCTTCAGGTAAGTAGATGTTTACTATGGCTCTGGATTAACCTGTCTCCAGACTTCCCGTGGCAATTTTCTGTGAGATCTCAGTTCTCTGACTAGTTGAAAAAATTTACTGATTTTAAAATTTTTCACCCTTCTCTTGTTGGTAGAATGAGGCTGACAACTTCAAAGCTCTTTACGTGGTAAAGTTCCTGCTACTCAATTTTAATGTTTTGGTTAATTATTTAATACCATGTTTGTAAGAATTCAACATGTGACCTTTCAATATAGAGATTGAAAAGGAATGCCTCCTCCTGTAGGTAGATTATGATATTTAATTATTATCAATTATAAGTGGCCTTAATAGATTAAAGGGATAATTACAATCAGATACAAGTAGCCATGTTTCACAGCTTATTTCTCAGACACTCATTTGTCTGCCCATCAGAGAAAATCTGAAATCATCTTCTAAAAATATATTTTGATAAATATTTTAATTTAAAAAAACATACATGCATTTAGTAATTAATCAAATAATGAAGGAAGGTTTTTCCCCCTGTTGTATTCCTACCTTCTATTTTTTAGTTTTCACATTAGTAAATTTTTACTTTTTTTTTATATTTTGATGGTTGACATGAGGATGATTCACTTGTCCAGGCATGATTTTTACATAGACTCTGACATATTTTGACTCTTTCATAGCACAAGAGAATGCAAACGTTTCCTCAGTTTGATCATCTGCTCTACATTTAGAGGCAAAGTTCACTTTATCTTGAAAATTCCAACTATTGATATTGTACAAAAACTCGGTTAAGAGAAACAAATGATAAAGTATTTCTCAAGATTATCAGTTTATTTTTTCTCAATTATCCAATAATGATATCTTGCTTAACCCAAATGATCATGAGGACAACATGTGAACAATGTTAAGTAGGTATCCATTAAAACTTTTTTACTGCATTGTTCTTTGGTGAGATGTCAACAACTGCATTGAGAGCTATTAGGATAAACAGTATTGTGTATTACATGGCTATGAGACCTAAAATGATGCTTTTAAGAATGATCATTCCATTATATAATATCTTCTCCTGAGAGACACTGAGAATTTATTTGCATCATAAAATTCTATGCTTCTCAGAAATTTGATTTGCTTTTATCTCATTCTTACAGACCCTATTGTCACTCATTGGCATTTTGTCTGGCTATGAATACTGAAGTCAAATTTGTACATTTAAAATCTAGCCAACAGGTGACTCATAGTTTACAATTATTACAAGGCTCAGTTATGCCTCCACCTATTGTCTATATATATTTTTTAAAGATTTTATTTATTTATTTTTAGAGAGGGAAGGGAGGGGGGGAGAGAGAGAGAGAGAGAGAGAGAGAAACATCAATGTGCAGTTGCTGTGGGTCAAGGCCTGCAACCCAGGCATGTACCCTGACTGGGAATTGAAACTGTGACACTTTGGTTCACAGCCCACACTCAGTCCACTGAGCTATGACCAGCCAGGGCTCTATTGTCTATATTTGCAGTTGTTTAATTTGTTACATAAAAGGATATATCATCTGGTATTATTTTAAATTAGATTCCAAAAAGCATATTTTTAAATATAATTGTAGTACTGTATGGAGTGTGGTAACTACTAAAACCTAAAATAGAGATATACAATCAATACATCAGTGGAAGCAATAAACCCACTTATTTTAAGGATAGTCTAAGGAGGATTTAAAGAAGAGAATGCTTTTCTTTATTGTAGTTCAGTTACAGTTGTCCTGCCTTCAGTCACCGAATCTTGGCTGTGGGGGAGCTGAGTCACCTGGATGATTTGATGTTTCACCAAAACTTTACACCAGATGTGATGCATGAGTGTGTGCATTGTTATGATGAAGCTGCTAATCACCAGTTACCCATAGCTGTAGCCATTTTTGTCATATTGAATCTCTCAAATGATGAAGAACATTGAGGTAGTACTCCTTATTAATTGTTCAATCTGTAGGGGGGTACTCATGATGGACAGCACTTTCCCAATTAAGAAAAAAACAGGGTTAATATGGTCTTGATCTTGGTTCAACCTTGCCATACCTTCTTGGGTCATGGAAAACTTTGTGACGTCCATTGGAATGACTGGGCCTTCATTTCTGGATCATACTCATAGCTGTAGACCTATGATTCATCTCCATTTATGATTTTCTTGAGGAAGTCTCATTCATTGGTAGCAAGATGAATCATCATCAGCAACTAAAGCACAATGTTTTTTCTTCTCTGGTAGCAGAAGCCAAGGAACAAATTTTGCCACAACACATTTCATGCCAAGATCCTGTGTCAAAATCTCAGACAGAGTAAGTTTTTAGAATCCCCAAATCAGCTTCTAGTTCTCGCAGTCATTTGCCAATCTTTGTTGATTGCAGCCTATACACGTTAAACATTCTCAAGTGTTCTGCTTGTTGCAGACCTTCAAGAACAAGAGTCACTTTCAAGAGATTCTTGACTATCTTTGAAGCATTTTCATTTCTGCTACACTCATTGCATCATCTCCCAAAAGCCTTCTGAATGATCTGAATAGTTTCCACAGAAGAATATTCAACCTTGGTCCTGGCTGGCATAGCTCAGTGGATTGAGCGCGGGCTGGCAACCAAAGTGTCCCAGGTTCGATTCCCAGCCAGGGTACATTCCTGGGTTGCAGGCCATAACCCCCAGCAACCGCACATTGAAGTTTCTCTGTCTCTCTCTCTCTATCTGTCTCTCCCTTCCCTCTCTAAAAAAATAAATAAATAAAATCTTAAAAAAAAAGAATATTCAAGCTTAATGCAAAATTTTATGCAGATTAGTTGATCTGCTCATTCAGTCATTTTGAATGTGACAGCCACACAGTACACATGCTCACTCAGTGGTGTCTACTGCTCCCACTGACTAGTACACGCAGTCATCATTGTTCACACATGCACATTCCAGTCCACACCCCTTGGCTGCCAGGTTACACTGATGTCATACAAACTATTCTTGGTAAATTGACAACACCTTGACTTTTTCTGGACAAATCTCATATATTAAGTACCAAAGGTATCATATTTTTCATATTTCTAGCTCTGTGTGCTGAAAATGAATAAAACAATGGCCCACCATTGCTACAACTAGCACCTTAAATGGTTAATTTTAAGGCTGAAGAAAGAAGCATGCAAAAATATCTATGAGATATCTCAGCATGCCATAAAGTTAAGAATTGTTCAGAGAATAAAGGTGACATTCCTGGCTGGTGTAGCTCAGTGGATTAAGTACACGCTGCAAACCAAAAGGTTGCTGGTTTGATTCCCAGTTAGGGCACATGTCTGGGTTGCAGGCCAGGTCTCCAGTGGGGGCCATGTGAAAGGCAACCACACATTGATATTTCTCTGTCTATTTCTGCTCCCTTCCCCTCTCCAAAAATAAATAAATAAAATCTTTAAAAAAGAGAGAATAAAGGTGACATATGTAAAGAATATAAGATTTAGAATGAATGAACCCTGCTAAGAAAATATGGAAAAATTTAAATGTTATCATAATTAATAGTGATGGCAGTCATGAGGGATTATCATCTATTCAATTTTGAAAAAATCCATGACTCTCTTCAGTAAAAATAAATAAATAAATAGGCAGAAAAGGAAAGTTCTTTATAGCAAAGTGTCATAAAATATGGAAATTATTATGTCATCAAAGTATGTTGGGAACCACCCTGCCTGTTTTCAGAAGCTATAACCCACATGGCTAAGGCTGAGTAAAAAGACCTTGGGACCACATACACAACTGATCCTCCACAGTGGTTGGAAGTCAGTGGTTATTGCCAGTCTGTGCATTGATTAACCTGGGGATAAATGGCTCCCATTGACATGTCAAGAACAATCAAGCTTCAACTGCAAGAGGAGAGTGCACAAAGCCCACATAGGGGTAGGGATACACCTTATATGTCCAACTTGAGTAATTGGGGAGGCTGTGTTACTGGACCCTTTAGGACATCTACTACATTAGGCCACTCTACCAAGCCTGGGAGAAGTAGCATCTCTGCCTAATACATAGAAACAAAAACAGAGAGGTTGCAAAAATGAGGAGGCAAAGAAGCATGTCCCAAATAAAAGAACAGAACAAAACTCCAGAAAAAGAACTAAACAAAATGGAGGCAAGTAATCTACTAGATTCAGAGTTCAATGAGAACCTCAACAGCATAAAAAAGGCTCAGTTGGAAATGAAGGACACACTAACTGAAATGAAGAATAATTTACAAGGAATACACAGTAGAGCAGGTGAAGCTGAGAATCAAATCAGAAATGTGGAAGATAAGAAAGCAAAAAACATCCACTCAGAAAAGCAAAATGGAAAATAAAATTAAAAAAAAATGGGGATAGTATAAGGAGTCTCTGGGACAGCTACAAGTATTTCAGCATTTGCATCATGGGGATGCTGGAAGAAGAGAAAGAGAGCAAGGAATTGAAAAATTGTTTCCAAAAGTAATGACAGAAAACTTTCCTAACTTGATAAAGGAAATAGATACACAAATCCAGAAAGTGCAGAGAGTCCCAAACAAGAAGACCCAAGCCCACTTCAAGTCACATAAAAGATCTTACCTGATCCTCCGTATTTATCAATGAAAATTTTAACCTAAAAGAAAATCAGGATATTCTGTCACATGACTGGCTAAGGGTATAAAAGTGAGTACAATCTTGTTATTCTAATTTTCTTTAAATACATGTTTTGAATTGTTTGAGGCACTGGTTTTGCAGTGGTCCTTAAAAATAAAAGAAAAGCAATATCTGGCATTTTTCCCCAGAGAATTGTCTTTGTTAAATAAGATAACACAGAGGTTAAAGAAAGCAAACTGTCAAGTCTTAATTAAAGAAACTAATAAAAAAGGCCATGGACATGATGGCAAGAAACTTGCAAAAATAGTTAATAAGTTAAAGAGTCAAGTAAAATATCTGTGTCTCCTTATCAGGAATTCAAAGTGAAAAAACACACAAAACAAGTATGATCTCCTAAATAGTACTGTGAAGTCAATTTAATTCAAGAAATAATAAATATTATTCATTAAAGTCTCCCAAGGGCATAAAAACAGGATAAATTGCAAGATAAAGAAAATAAAATGTTTTCATACAAGTTTAAATTCAACAGCTCTTATAAGAAACTGTAATTTATTATTATAATGTCTAAAGAATTGGGAAAAGAAGAAGAAAGGAAAAGCCTTTCAAAGAGTTAATGGGCATGTTTTGAACTTTTCCAATCTGGTATTAATCATAGTGGGAATGTGAGGAGCAAGGGAGAAAGGATACAGATCAGAGACAGGCATTTTACCAATTGTAAGATGTCATTAGGTTTAAATTTCCTCAGGAAGCTAATGAGTTTATTTTTAATAACCTGGGGGGTGACCCCTGCTTCTGTGTGTTTTGGAGCTAAGCAGTGTCAGCAGTCTGGGGCAGCTTCTACCTGCTTTGTGGCCAACTCCTTCCTTGCCTCAAATGAGTTCATTTAAAGGTGGTGAGAACATAAATGTCTCTTAGAGACACGGATACTGTATTGGATGACAATACTGTATGCATAAATATAATATGAATAAAAAAAATAAGTGCTTGAGAAGAGTCAGCATATTTGTGGTAATGTAACTCAATTTTGTTCGTCAGAACTATTGTATCTTCAACTTTAGCTTCATATAAGAATTTGGATAAAATCATGAATAATACTTGTATGAAGCTGTTAAAAGTTGAACCATTTTCTGTAAAACTCCCCAGATGTAAACTATATCGATAACAACAGAATCCACTTGCAATTTACCTATGTTTAACTGTCCATATTTCCCTTACTCCCCCAAATTTCATGTTTATATGAATAAATGTATTCATTTATATATGTAAAATTATATATAAATTAGATTTAACTTAATATATTATACATAATACATTTTTAGGTTTGAAAGTAATTTTCTTTGGAATTTTTTCTGAATTCAGTTTAAATTGATTTGCATATAAACATTACTTTGAAGGCAATTAGCTTATTGTGGTACATTCTTCTAAGGAGGGTAAAAATATGTTGGTCTAAGGTGACAATAAAGATTTATAAATAAATATGATGAGTTTTTATGGTGTTTGTTTTTGTTCCTGCTTGGAGGTAGAAAGGAGAATGATTAAGAGTTAAAGGAACAACTTTATTCTATAAACTCTATAATCATCCATCGAGTTGCTCAGAACAGGCAGTTGTAGCCTGGAAACTCTTGGTATAGAGGCTTAAACTATTTATTTTCTTAATCATGATGGAACTAATCTGATTTGGGAAAGTTCTGTCATGTCATTACTTTGACATATTCTGGTACAAATACACAAATATAAAGATTCAGCTCCTCACCTGAGTTTGTCTCTGTTTTGTCAAGTACCCAGATGTTTTAGGAACATGATAATTGAATGACATTTTCATTTTTAACTAAAATTTTGGTAGAATGTTGACCCAGCATTCATCTGAAAAAAAAATCCTCTTTTTTCTGAACTAGAATCTTATTTTAGAATGATGGGTATATATTGAAATCATACATTTTTAAATTTCCCTTTTACTGGACTATGAATTTGATACAAAAGAATAAAAGATACTGTAATAAATCTATACACAAACCATATTAAATGCTTAATATATAAACTCAATCTTAAGCTATTTCATAATTTCAAGTATCAATATAAATCATATTATTGTTATTCTACAGTATTTCCAAGGAAACTTATAGTTATAAAATTTATAGCACATGCCTTTATTTTCTGATTTTTTAAAAATTAGGCATTTATCATTAGATTTAGTTCTACTATGAACTAGGGAAAATAAAGTGAGTTTATGTAGAGGCATATTGTGCTAGAGTGTGACAACACAGTATAGGAATTTTGGTCATTTTATTTCCCATGAGAAATATAACTCAGTACTTAGGACTTTCATAAGAGGTGCTCAATAAGTATTGGTCAAATGAATGAATAAGTAAGAAGGGTTAAAGTATCATAACCAATAAATATAGTGATATCACCTTTTCAAACTATTCTAAGGAATAGAAAATGAGATATATGAATACGTTTAATTAAATTTATAAAATTCCTGAAACCAAATTACTTGGTTTTAATTTCTATTATTTATTTATGTATTATTTATGTGTTTAGGTATTATTTATTTATGTTTTTCACTCTGGTTTTGAAAGGACAAGTGAAAGATTTAAAGGTTAATTTTTGCATATCTCCCTTGGAGTACAATCACAGCAGGTTGTCAAAGCTGCAAAGCTCTTGCTACTACTGGAAAGATTTGAACATCCATGCTTTTCAAAAACCTACATGTTCTCCTGAGATCATATTAAAGACAGAGCACAAGTGACATAAATATGTTTTTTTACAACTGCAATAGAAAGCTCCTTGTTTTATTGCATGATCAAGCATTCTGATTCTTCGACCACGGACTTGTCACAAATCCTGGCAAACTTAGCTAAAAATTCTAAAATGTAGAAAAGATTGGACGAATTGGTTAGTCTGAGCACAAGCATTTAACTTTTCCTCTTTTATGAAGTCGCTTATGATGTGTGTGAGTATATACATACTTTATAAACACACATGTGTGCATTTATGCATGCATGCAAAGATATTAATTTGCAATTTCATTGAAAAAAAGAAAATTCCAAAACTTGAATGACTATCTAGAAGATATAAAGTTGTTAATATCAGAATAACAAGAATAGAAAAACCATAACCCAAAATATTCACATAAGAAAATCCCTGAAAGGATACAATTTTAAATATAATTAATTAAAAAAAAATTCTAACCATCTGATCAAGTGCATCCATCTTGTTTCTTTCCCAACCCCTAATTCCAAATGACAATCTGAACAATCAAAAGTTATACCCTAAATGAAGTCAACTGTTTGCTTGGGGTCAATTTCAGTTCACACTCAGAATAATAAAAAAGAAATACAGAGCTTAGGAAAATATGAGCTATTGAGTGGAATGAGGAAGTAAGAGTGAAATAGATTTATTAGTGAAAAAAATTTACTAAGTCTTAGTGCCAGCAAAAAGTACTTTTTACTGCAGCAGTTAGAAGTATCCTGGTTTTTGCTTCCAGCTTCAAACCAATGGAAACTGAAGAGTCTAACACGAATAACTGCTCCTGACTTTTTATGCAGAGCCTTTAATCAGTCCTTCCACTTAAACCCATTTCAGCAATTCAACCAATAACCAAGAGTTACAAACCACCTGACAAAAATAAAGAGCATAAAAGAAAATGAACAAAGTAAAAATGAAAAGCCAGACTTAAAGGAAAAGTTGAGAAAACTTTAGAGAATACAAGACATTCACAAATATATATTGAGACATTTAAGAGAGTATTGTATCCATAAAACAATAATGGGGATTATGACATCAAAGCAGTCAGAAAAAAAGAATTATAGATAAATGGAAATTTTACCAAAATTAACTATAATTGATATAAAAAAATGAGATGGAATAAGTAAAATTAAATTGAAAAATTAAAAAATTAGAAAAATTGAAAATTAATTTAATTAGTAAAATTAAATTGAAAAATTAGAACACCAAAAAAAAAGAAATTACAAAGAAAGGAAAAACCACTAATCCAGGAAGGCAATTTTTTTTTCCAATAAAAGTACTAGAGGAGAGAAAAAAAGACTCTGAAAGGAGAAGGGTCAAATAAATGATAGAAGAGAGTTTTTCAGAGCTGAGGAAGGCTCAACTTGAATCTTCAAACTATAGGAACCCACAAGACTGAAAGAGTAAATGAAAACATTTCCCAGTCAGTTGCAAGGAGGTGAAAGTCTCCAGAAATAGTAATTGGTAATACATGCTAATATTTTACTGAGTGCCAGGAACTCTTCTTGAATCTTGTTAGGAATTTAACTGTTTAAAGCTAACAAACCTGGTCAGAAAATGCTATTTTATTCCCACTCTTCTTTTTTCATTGTTGTTCAAGCATAGTTGTCCTCATTTTCACTCCACCTCGGCCCCCTGCTCCACCCATCCCCACTCTTTAACTTAAGAGAAAGCTGTTGCAAGACACATTTAATAGATTCTCCAAGGGCACCAGCTAGCAAGTTGTAAGGTGGGGTTTACAACTCAGATTTTCTAGTTCCTGAAATTGTTCTGAAATTGTTTGAAGAGCAGGGATATATCTGAAAACAAAGGAAGGGAAAGCATGTTAACATCTCATTAGAAAATTGAGTGGGGCCCTGGTTGGTGTGGCTCAGTGGATTGAGTGCTCACCTGCAAACCAAAGAGTTGCTGGTTCAATTCCCAGCCAGGGCACATTCCTGGGTTGCAAGCCAGGTCCCCGATAGTCAGTGCACAAGGAGCAGCCACACATTAATGTTTCTCTCCCTCTCCCTCTCCCTTCCTTCCCCTCTTTCTAAAAATTAATGAATAAAATCTTTAAAAAAAGAAAAGAAAATTTATCAGGAAAAGATAATGATACAGTATTTTCAGAGATTTGAAGAAAGAAAGTAATTTTAAGGTAGTGAATCCACTATTTCTAATGTGAATTAGACATATTTACTATTAACTTCAACATAGAATAATAACAGGTTAGAACTTATAAAAATCAAACTAAAAATAAAAAATTAAAACCTACAAACCTTATCTAAAAAAGTTACTACTTAAAGAATACTACAATAAAAATGTACATGCAAAAATACATTTATTTTATATATCTATAAATATATATGTAGACATATATATACATATATCTATATACAGAGTCTGACATAAATAATGACCCTTTTTCATTACATAAAAACCTTTCAAAAGTCATGAGCATGTAGTTCTGTAACATAGCAATATCACACTTAAGCAAACCATATGACATTTTAGGTGAAATGTTCAAATTAATGTCCATCTCCTATAAGACATTCATATACCCTACACTCAATAGCATAACTTCTGCTAGACCCTGTATATATGTAAAATTTAAAAAATAATGGTTTAAGAAATCAGGAAAATACACAGTTTATTCTGTATGAATAAAATAATGAATATGCAATGTATATTGTTTATGCTTATGTAATATATTTGCATGATATTGTATAAATTATGTATAAATAAGTATTTATACATAGGTAAGAAATACAAAATATTATTGCAACAAAATATTCTAGATATCTTCAACAAAGATGTGAGAGAAAGAAGTAAATGGTAGTGTGCTAAGTTTTCTATCTTCGAAAGGAAGAATAGGATTAGGAGTGAAAGGATGAAGAAATATATAACTTGGTCTTGAGGGTTTATAAGACAAAATGTGGATGTTTGAGAAATCAACCATTGAAAAAGAGTTATAGGAAGTAAAATAAATTTTCTAAATAAAATTTGTTAATTCTCAGACTATAAAAAACAACAACAGAAACAATGACCCAGACAAAGCAAAATGCACAGGAATAATAAAAGACAAAACAAGCAAGTATTAATGAAGAAAAGCTGCTATTACAATATTGATAAAACAGAAACCAGTATGCAAATTCAGAGTAAAATTCCACATTAATAAAAACTAAAGTTCATCAAAAAAATACAAATTATTAACATTTATATTTACATATTAGTAACATATTAGTAATATGTTATATTAAACATATAAAACAGAAGCAGCAAGTGAGAAACTGAGAAATCCAGAAACACATCTACAGGGTTCAACAGGTAATTTTCAGAAATAGGAGAGCAAAGGAACAAAATAATACATAAGGCAGTAGAGGGTTTAAATGACACAATTAGGATATTTTTAGTTACTTTTTAACAAAAGTTATTGAGCACTCACTATGTGACCGTTACTTTGCTGAGTGTTCATGATTTTAACAGTTAAAAATAGAATCCATCCTGAAAAACGTACATTCTTATGGGAAAAGACAGATAGTTAAAAATAAATTAAATATGTAATTTATTTCAAATTGGTATTGGTAAGTAATTACAAATTACAAATAGGTAAGTATTTGTACAAAAATAAAACAGGGAATGGAAAATGTAATATTGAAGGCCTTACTAAGAAGGAAACATATTAAGTAAATGCTCGAAAGAAGAGGAGTGAAAGCCAATGGGGGATTTTGAGTAGAACAACAACATGGTCTGACATACATCAAAGAGCATGACTGGGCAATTTGTTGGAAAATAAAAAAACTGAATGGAGAAATGGTATAGTAATAATTAGGGTGGAAGGAAGGAGACTTGTTGGGAGTCTATAGCAATAATTCAGGTGAGACATAGTGGTGTCCCGGACCAACTTGCATCCTTACAAGTTGTTAAAAATGCCAAAATCCTGGATCCTTTTGGTAAATAAAACAAAAGGGACAGGTAGATGGGATAGGCAGTATGTTTGACTTCCATATCTGTATGTTAGTTGATATCTTTACTTTGTATATCTGTATCTGAGTGTCAGTTTAAAATTTTGTGATTAAAAACATTCAAATTACCTTTAAATATGCATAAAATGCAGGTAAAGAAAAATAAATCAGGTATTATAAGAAACCAAAATACTTAATAAATTAAAATATATATACCTATAACAACCTACCTCTGCCCATAATAGTTAAAATTAAAAAGTAAGGGGACGGAAGATGGCGGCTTTACTCTAGGCAGCGTTTTTCTTGGCTTCTGTGAAGAGAGGGGAAACTCACGGATTGGTGGAGAAACAGAGCAAGTGGGCTAGGTTACTGAATCACTTTTGAAAGCAGGGCATCAAAAATTATTGCACTCACTGGAAAACCAGAAAGTTAGGAGTCTGATACAGGACAAAAGGGGCCCAGGGATCAGCGCGGGGTCTAGGGGTGTGCAGGCCCCAGAACCGCCCAGTGCTCCAGGGTCTGCCCCAGGGCTCCCAGGAGAGGGAAGTCACTGCTCCCTCCCCCGAATATGGGGGTTGAGCAACTCCAGGGGAGAACTTGTTGCTTGAAGGAACAGATTGGCCAGTTGGACTGGGAAAAAATCACCCACGACTATGAACACTCCCCCAGAGACGGGAAGGAGTGAGGGACTCTAGCCGACAGGACCAGGGGCAGCCTGGAAGAGCGCCCGCACCCCTTGCCTGGTGGAAGTGCAGATCGGTGGAGAATAGGAGCCAGGCAGAGCTGGGCTCGTGCCCCATAGGGAAGCCTGAATCACACGCTGCGATCCCGGGAGGGACTTGGCACTTGGTGCGTTCCTACAGTAGTGGCTCAGAAATTTCCAGCCAGCCCGACCAGGGGAGCAGGTAAAGGTGCCAACACCGGGTCGGAGTGCTGTTCGGCTGGGAACCATAGCTGGAAACAGCTGGGCTTGCACACCATCTGGAAGACCAACTCTCGCGCTCTTTTTGAACCTGACAGGGTCCTGGCGAGGTGCTTACGGTGATCCTAGACCCCAGTCTCGAAAGTTTGGGGGAGGGAGGCGCTCTTTTGCGATCCCCAGGGAGGGTGCAGTGAATCCCAGGGTATCACAGGTGCCTCCTGAGATCGTGGAGCTGGAACCCTGCAGGACACCGGAGTCCGGAGGAACGCGGAAATGAGGTCCAGAGAGCCAGTGTGTTCAGGAGCGCCCAGGGTGCCTGACAGGCTTGCTGGGATCTGGCTGGGAGAGAGAGAGGCATTTCAAAGGTCCCTCAGCCAGCTGAAGCCAGCAAGATCAGAAAAACTGGTCTGGCCAGTTAGAAACCAACAAGACTTTGGTTTTTTTTTGGGGGGTGGGGGGTTGGTTTGGTTTTGGTTTTGGTTTTGTTTGCTTTTGTTTGGTTTCTCTGGCTGTTGTTGGTTGATTGATTTTATCTTGTGTTTTATGTGACATTTTATTTTTCAATTCTTATTATTTTTATCTCTCAATCCCTTATGTTTCTCTTCCATTCATCCTAATATTATTCTTTCCACTCCAAATTTATCTCTCCTGCACTCCATCTGCTGCTTTTCTTTCCTCTTTTTTAATCTTGCAAGTTGCTGTAAATTTGTATTTTCTTTTTCTCACTTTTCTGACATTTTTTATTTTAATAATATCTTGGTATTCTTTTTCTTTCTGTATAATCTTCTTTGTTTGGCCGGTTATACTGTCATTTGATAGGTTCCCCCTGGTATCTCAGTCACAAGGTATTGATAAGTTACTATCCTTCATCTGTGTTCCATTAATACACCTCTCAAGGTTCTATACTCTTTATTCTTGTTATCTAGACCTCATCGATTCTGCCACAAGACTGTCACTTTACTATTACTGCTAGTAAGACCTAGTCTATACAATTGTAAATGCTTCTCGATACCCCTACCTGATCTCAGCCCACGTTGCAATTTTCTGAACTATATTATTGTGGGGGGTTGTCTCTATTCTTTTACTCACTACTCCTATATACTAATCTTTAGTCCAACCCTACCTTAGAATCTGACCTCCCACAGCCTCACAGCTTTCTAGATCCAACCAACAATCCTCTTGTCCCCAATAAGAGTCTTACTTTCTTTCCATCCTTTCTAAAACGTGGATAGTGGGGTGGAGGATCATGGTTAACACTATAAGGAGCCAAAGGATAACCCATCTCTTCCCTACTGGCTGCTAATGTAAATATCATAGTATACTGTCTTGCTGCCTTAAACCATTTTGCCTTATTCCTCCAACTGATCACAAAAAAGAGTAGGGGGAAGCTGTGAACACCAGGATACACGAAGGAGATTGCACCACTGAATCTCACAAATATTCTACCACAGAAGTTCACACCATAATTACAGGGAATCAGAACAGATCAAATTAACAAACAAGAAGAAAAAAGAAGAAACCCACGAACAATGAGAAAACAAAGAAACAACCCCCAATTGAAGGGAAACGAGCAAGCCTCAGAAAAAATGCTTAATGAAATAGAGGCAACTCAACTATCAGATAGTGAGTTCAAAACAATGATTAGCAGGAAGTTCAATGAACTCACAATGAGCTTTCGGAAATTAGAGGGAAACTACATCAATCTCACTGCAAACTATATAAACATGAAAAAGGAAATAGAAACTCTCAACAAAGGTCAAGAGGAAATGGAGAATAAAATTTCTGAACTGAAGAACACAGTAGAAGGAATGAAAAGCAGGATTGATGAAGCAGAAGATCAGATTAGCGAGTGGGAGGACAAAGTAGTAAACAGCATCCAGAAAGAGCAAGAAAAGGAAAAGAGGCTCAGAAAGAATGAAGAGGGATTAAGAGAAATGCAAGACAATATGAAACATAATAATATCCATATAATAGGGATACCAGAAGGAGAAGAAGAAGAGCAATGGATAGAAAACCTAGTTGAACAAGTAATAAAGGAGAACTTCCCTAACTTGATGAGAGAAAAAGTCACACAAATCCAGGAAACACAGAGAGTCCCAATCAAGAAGAACCCAAAGAGGCCCACCCCAAGGCACATCATAATTAAAATGACAAAATTTCAAGACAAAGAGAGAATCTTAAAGGCAGCAAAGGGAGAAAAAGGAAGTAACATACAAGGGAGCCCCAGTAAGGCTAACAGCTGACTTCTGAATGGAAGCACTTCAAGCCAGAAGAGAATGGCAAGAAATACTCCAGGTAATGAGAACCAGAGGTCTGCAACCAAGGCTACTATATCCAGCAAGACTCTCGATCAAGATAGAAGGCCAAATAAGAAGCTTCCCAGACAAAAGAAGTCTAAAAGAATACACCTCAACCAAACCAGCTCTGCAAGAGATTCTAAAAGGACTGCTTCAAGGAAGGGACGGAAAAGAGAGAGAGAGAGAGAGAAGAACGCACGTACATGAAAGACAATGAATAAGTACCTATCAATAATAACCTTAAATGTAAATGGATTAAATGCTCCAATCAAAAGACATAGAATAGCTGAATGGATAAGAAAAAATGACCCACATATCTGCTGTCTACAAGAGATCCCACCTCAGGATAAAAGACCTACACAGGCTAAAAGTGAAAGGCTGGAAACAAATCTTCCAAGCAAATGGACAGGAAAAAAAAGCCGGGGTAGCAATACTCATATCAGACAAAATAGACTTCCAAACAAGGTCCATAAAGGTCCATAAAGGTCACTACATAATACTCAAGGGAAGAATCCATCAAGAAGACATAAATATTGTAAATATATATGCACCCAACATAGAAGCACCGAAATACATAAAGAAAATCTTAGAGGACTTCAAGAAAGATATGGACAGCAACACAATTACAGTGGGAGATTTTAACACCCCACTATCAAAATGGACAGACCTTCTAAATAAAATTTCAACAAAGATATTGTGGCATTGAACAATACCCTTGATGAAATGGGCTTTACGGATATATACACAGCCCTCCATCCAAAAGAAGCTAAATATACATTCTTTTCAAATGTACAGGGAACATTTTCAAAGATAGACCACATGATAGGACACAAAACAAGCCTCAAGAATTTCAAGAAAATTGAAATCAGACCAAGCATTTTCTCAGACCACAAGGAACTGAAGCTAGAAACCAACATGAAGGAAAAAAAAAACAAAAACGCTCAAAATCATGGAGATTACATAGGATGCTATTAAACAATGAATGGGTCAAGAATGATATTAGGGAAGAAATCAAAAGGTTTCTGGAAGCAAATGAAAATGAACTCACAACAACCCAAAACTTATGGGACACAGCCAAGGCAGTCCTGAGAGGGAAGTTCATAGCAATACAGGCCCACCTAAAATGGTTAAAACATTCCAAACAAACAACCTAACCCTACGTCTACAAGAATTCGAGGAACAACAACAAAGGCAGCCCAGAGCAAGCAGAAGGAAGGAAATAACCAAGATCAGAGCAGAATTAAATGACATAGAGACTAAAAGCACAATTCTAAGGATCAATGAATCCAAGAGCTGGTTCTTTGAAAAGATAAACAAAATAGACAAGCCTTTAAGCAGACTCATCAAGAAAAAAAGAGAGAAGAACCAAATAAACACAATCAGAAATGAAAGAGGAGAGATTACAACAGATACCACAGAAATACAAAGGATTGTAAGAAGTTACTACGAAGAACTGTATGCCAAGAAATTTGAAAACCTAGGTGAAATGGACAACTTTCTAGAAAAATATAATCTTCCAAAACTCAATGAAAAAGAAGCAGAAAGCCTCAACAGACCAATAACAGCAAAAGAAATTGAAGCAGTAATCAAAAAACACCCAACACACAAAAGCCCTGGACCAGATGGTTTCACAGGAAAATTCTACAAAGCATTTAAGGAAGAGCTAACCCCTATCCTTCATAGACTATTCCAAAAAATCCAAAAAGATGGGAGTCTCCCAAGCTCTTTTTATGAAGCCAACATCATCCTAATTCCAAAAGCAAATAAAGACACAACAAAGAAAGAAAACTTCAGGCCAATATCACTGATGAACATTGACGCTAAAATCCTCAACAAAATACTGGCAAACCGCATCCAACAATACATTAAGAATATCATACACCATGACCAAGTGGGATTCATTCCAGGGATGCAAGGATGGTTCAATATTCGCAAGTCAGTAAATGTAATACATCACATAAACAAAAGCAAAGACAAAAACCACATGATCATCTCAATTGATGCAGAAAAGGCATTTGATAAGGTACAGCACCCATTCATGATAAAAACACTCGGCAAAGTGGGAATAGAGGGAGCATTCCTCAACATAATAAAGGCCATATATGAGAGACCTTCAGCCAACATCATACTCAATGGCCAAAAATTAAAATCTTTTCCACTAAGATCAGGAACAAGACAAGGCTGTCCACTTTCACCACTTCTATTCAATATAGTACTGGAAGTTTTAGCCACTGCAATCAGACAAGAAAAAGAAATAAAAGGCATTCAAATTGGAAAGGAGGAAACAAAGCTGTCACTGTTTGCAGATGACATGATAGTATACATAGAAAATCCTATAGACTCTACCAAAAAAACTGCTTGACCTAATAAATGAATTTGGCAAAACAGCGGGATACAAAGTCAATATCCAGAAATCAAAGGCATTTCTGTACACCAACAATGAAACAGCAGAAACAGAGATCAAGGAAAAAAATTCCACTTGAAATAGCAAAAAGAAAAATAAAATATGTAGGAATAAACCTAACCAAAGAGGTAAAAGACCTGTATTCAGAAAACTACACAACACTGAAGAAAGAAATCAAGGAAGACACAAACAAATGGAAACATATACCGTGTTCATGGATTGGAAGAATTAATATCATCAAAATTCCCATACTACCCAAAGCAATTTACACATTCAATGCAATTCCTATTAAAGTACCAATGGCATATTTCACAGACTTAGAACAAACACTTCAAAAATTTATATGGAATTATAAACGACCCTGAATAGCTGCTGCAATTTTGAGAAATAAGAGTAAATTAGGAGGGATCACAATACCCGACACTAAACTATACTACAAGGCCACTGTAATCAAAACAGCCTGGTACTAGCATAAAAACAGGCACATAGACCAATGGAACAGAACAGAGAGCCCAGAGATAAGCCCAAGTCTCTATGGTCAATTAATATTTGACAAAGGAGGCAGCAACATAAAATGGAATAAAAATAGCCTCTTCAACAAATGGTGTTGGGAGAACTGGACATCCATGTGCAAAAAAATGAAACATGAGCACCAACTTACACCATATACAAAAATAAATTCAAGGTGGATGAAAGACTTAAATATAAAACGTGACACCATTGGAGTCTTAGAGGAGAACGTAGGTAGGAAAATCTCAGATATTTCATGCAGAAACTTTTTTACTGACATGTCCCCTAGAGCAAGGGACATAAAAGAAAGAATAAACAAATGGGACCTCATCAAAATTAAAAGCTTCTGCACAGCTAAAGAAAACAGTATGAAAATTAAAAGAGAGCCAACTGTATGGGAAAACATATTTGCCAATGATACCTCAGACAAGGGGTTAATCTCCAAAATGTATAAAGAACTTACAAGACTGCACTCTAAGACAAGGAATCTAACTAAAAATGTGGGCAAAGGACTTGAACAGACACTTCTCCAAGAAGGACATACAGAAAATCCAAAGACACATGAAACGATGTTCAATTATCGCTAGCTATCAGAGAGATGCAAATTAAAACCACAATGAGACACCACTCCACACCAGACAGAATGGCCATCATAAACAAGGCAACAAACAAAAAGTGTTGGAGAGGTTGTGGAGAAAAGGGGTCCCTAGTGCACTGTTGGTGGGACTGCAGACTTGTACAACCACTATGGAAAGAAGTATGGAACTTCCTCAGAAAACTCAAAATGGATCTGCCTTTGGACCCTGCAATTCCACTGCTGGGACTCTATCCTAAGAATACTAAAGCACCAATTCAAAAGAAACTATGCATCCCAATGTTCATAGCAGCGCAATTTACAATAGCTAGATGCTGGAAGCAACCAAGATGCCCATCAGTAAATGAATGGATCCAAAAACTATGGTACAATTACACAATGGAATTCTATGCAGCAGAAAGAAAGAAGGAGCTCCTACCCTTTGCAACAGTGTGGATGGAGCTGGAAAACAGTATACTTAGCGAAACCAGCCAGGCAGTGAAAGACAAATACCATATGATCTCACCTTTAACAGGATCCTAAATAACAAAGCAAAGAAATAAGCAAAATATAACCAAAGACACTGAAATAGAGGACAGGCTGACGATGACCGGAGGGGAGAGAAGAGGGAATTTAAGGGGACAGTGGGAAGGGTTCACAGGAACAAACTTACAGGACACATGGTCATAAACTAAGGGGAGGGTGGTAATGGGAGGGAAATGGGGAGGGTGGGAGGGGGGACCGGATTGGGAGTAAAAAGGAGAAAACTGTATTTGAACAATGATTAAAATAAAAAAAAAGTAATAAGCCAATTGCTAAAAATCATTTACCTACTATAAATTTTTTTTTGAATAGCACTGGTCTCAATATTTTCAGGGTTAAAGATAAAATAAAAATAAATGAATTATTTAGAAATGAGTGCAATAAAACTACTACACAAAGAAGTACCCAGAATACAAGTTAGTGACAATTTAACTTATTTCGAAATAAGAAAGACTAAAACTAAATTTTCTCACAAGATTAAAAAAGAAGATCCAAATAAAAAAGGTGAAAGAAAAACATGATTAAATATTTAAACATAAAATAAATATTTTAGTAATTACCAGAAATAATTGTTGCTATAACTGAAAACTGATTATTTGTGAAGACCCATAAAATTGAAAAACAATAATAATTTGAATATGTTTTATTTCTGTTGATAAAAGCACAGATTTAAAAGGAGGAATCATAATCCTAGATCCATAACAAATCAAATAATTTAAGAAGAACACTATACAAATTATCACCTTGTATTTGAAAACCTAAACTAAATGGGTGTTCCTCAAAATAAGCCAATTAACATTATTGGCTCAAAATAAATAGCAAAAGAACATAATATAATTAAATATGGTCAAATATCTTTATGTTAGTAAGAATGATTGCCTCTCAAAAATATTCATCTAATCTCTGGAGCCTGTGAATGTTATAATACAAGGAAAAGGTGAATTAAAGCAGCAGATGGAAATAAGGGTTTGAATCAAATGACTTTTAAAACAGAAAGATGATTCTGGATTATACAGGTAGACTCTAAGTAATCACAAAAAATCTTTAGCCTTGATAGATGGAGGCAGAAAAATCCACATTAGAGTGATTTAAAAAATTATACCAGCTATTGTTGGCTTTGAAAATGGTTAGGGCAGGTGGGCATTTAGCCAGGCAGCCTTGAGAAGGTGGAAAGCACAAGGAATCAGATGCTCCCCTAAAGCCTCCAGAAGGGACACAAACCTTGATTTTAGCACTGTGTTGTTTTGAGCCATCAAGTTTATGGTAATTTGTTACAGCAGCAAAGAGATTAAGGCAACCCATAACAAAAACATCTGGTCCCTACAGTTAGGAAAAAATCTCATCATACACGTGGAATAGCTGAGTAACATGTTATGTAACTTGTTACAAAGCCCAGCCAAAGCTGGATAGCACCTTATATATTTTAAAAGGGTAGTTTATGGAAAACTGTGATGTTAAAACTTTCCAAATTGACAAAATGAGAAAAAAAAGAAAAAGGGAAGGGAAGGAGGAGCAGGAGAAGAAGAAAAGAGGACAAGACAAAAGGAGGAAGAAAAAAAATATTGGCCAAGGTCACTAATAAACATAGTTGAAACATTAACACAGCAGACACTCTTCATAACAAAAGTGAAAAGATGTTTTGACATTCAGAACTGTATTAACAAAACTCATGGCATAAAGACGTTAAAGTACAAAATATTTTCAAATTGACATAAACTACTAGTAACTTGTACACACATTGCTGAGATTGGACCAAAAAAGAGTT
Organism: Phyllostomus hastatus; assembly: GCF_019186645.2. NCBI lineage: Eukaryota > Metazoa > Chordata > Mammalia > Chiroptera > Phyllostomidae > Phyllostomus > Phyllostomus hastatus. The sequence continues at coordinate 5,999,970 of NW_025334038.1, read as the reverse complement.
AGACCCACAAGAAATAATCACTATGTGTCAGTAATAAAGTCAAAAGTTCCCCTGAAATCTGGAACTAAAGAAAGATGACTGCTGTCATTGCAAGCAGAAAATATTTTGCCTAAGATACTGGTGAGTTAAATAGCAGAAGATAAATTATTAGAAATTATAAATTTGGAAGAAAGTGAGAAAATTGTTCTTATTTGAAAAGCATATGACCATTTACCTAGAATATACCATAGAAGAAAATTTCATCTTAAAGTTAATATGGAGTTTGGTTTTTGAAAAAACCTACTTGTAAGTAAATTATACATATATTATATATGTATATATTATATATATATATGCATACACACAAATACATTCCAAATATTATATTTGAAAAGCAAACCAAAGATATCAACTGAAAATAAATATAAGAAAAATAAATGATCAGTAATTATATAAAATACTTGATTTTTTGTTTTCTAATGTTTAGAGTATTTAATTAAAATGAGATACTTTCCACATCAAATTGGAAAACATTAAACATTTTAATAGGCTAAATATCTATTTATAAGGTAATGTGTAAATTTCAGTATACTGTGGGAGGCAATTAGACTGACAAGAGCGGAGCAAAGATGATGATGGATCAGGTATAAAGGTCACCTGGGTGAAAAGTCTGAGCAATAGGCAAAAAAAATAGACAAAAGGAAAAGCAATAGGCAAAATTGGGGAAACAAGGACCTTGACCCAGGGTAACCTTTTCTCCCCTAGTGTATTGTTGATCATGAAGTTCAGACCCCCTTCCCTTGACCTTTCTTCCCCTGGAAGGTTGCTGGTCGAGCAGGTAAGAGCCTCCTCCTGCCCCTGCACCTCCCAATTAAAGTAGGAATGAACAAAGGAGCTACAGAATAACCCTTAAGCATTAGGCTCCAGGACAAGGAGGTTCTGATCTGCATTAAATATACCTAGGACTCAGTTGCATTTCAGCTCCAGATCCAGAAAAGAAGCAAAATCAGATAAATGATTCCAATTGCTGACCAATCAGTGGAGACCATGACTCTAAAAGGACTCACATTTAAAGCTGATGAATATTCTATTGGGATCCTCCCCTGGGACCTCCCCTAAAATTCCCATCATTAAAAGCCCATAAGAAGAAGGACCCAGTGTTCTCTCCCTGGGAGGTGGGGGAAAGGGTTGCAACTTTTCCCTCCCCTTTTCCCTCCACTTCCTCTCTTATTCCCCCAGTTGCATTTTCCTTGTTTCACTCTTTCTCTTAAGCTCCAAGGGCCCTTCTTTTGCTTCTGCAACTTGTTTCCTAAACCCATTTCTCCCATGGTGCACTTCCATCTCTGTGACTTTCTGAACTTTTTCTTATAGTTTGGGTCTTGGTTCTGAATTCTTGCTTAGCCAGAACTCAAATGTTGCAGTTGCAGTTGCTGAACCAATGTCCATTTGGACCCTAGAGGTGTAACACTTGATCCTGTTCTTGCCACTGCCAAAATACCCACATTACAAGGATTGATTTAGGAATGTAATAAATGTAATCAGATTTATGAGTTAACATAGAGACATGTTTAAGTAAATAAGGACAAGTTTCAAAATACTGTGTGCATATATGTATTTTTTTTTAGAAATGGCTGAATATACATAAAATAGAAAACTATAATCAACTATAAATATATTTAAAACTGCTTTAAAGAATACACAAAAATGTAAATAGTACTCATCAGTGAAGAAGAGAATTGAAGGGAGAAAATAAGCGAAAGGGGTAGTGATTTTTTTTTACTTTAGATATTTTCCTACTATTTGCATATATTGCAAAGAGATAGAGTTCCTATATTTTGGTATAATAAAAATTAATTTTTAAATATAGTTATTATACTGGGGTTGATGGTCCAACTAACAAAAAAAACAGCATTATAACAAATATGTAACAGAAAGAATTTAATCACTGATGAAAAGGGTTGCATACTAAACCTGACAAGCTCAGTGGAGGTCTACACAATCACCTCACAAACTCAGAGACCACAAGTACTCAGGAAGGATGGTCTGAAATAAAAACTTCCTAAGTAAAATCAGGTAATGGCAGGTAGTCATGTCCTGGACATGTATCTTTCTTGGCAAAGGTCAAACTTTACCTTAATTGAGGCTGCCTATTGTCTTTCTGAATCTACAATAACTTATCTTTGGAAAGTCATGGTAATTTCCTTTTTCCAGGCCACTCAGGGCTGGACACAAGAGAACCCCTCATTATTATTGTTATCATCCTTATCGTTAACTGTTAACTATACCATACCAACTCAAGTAAAAGAAGTATGTGTCTGTCTTACTTTTTTTTCTAAATTCAGAGATTTCCCTGCTTCTCTTTCTCCTGTCTTTCCTAATCACCAATGATTTTCATGTAACCCCTTTCAGCTCCTCCTCTGATTGCAATGTATAAAATAAGTTGCAAAACTGCAATTCTCTGGAATATTTTCTCAATCCTTTGAGATTTTGCTTCCCATAAATTGCCTTTGGTTTTGCTCAAGTAAACTCATATAAGGTCTTACAGGCTTAGGCATTTCTTACATTGACATAATACTGATATTGGCTACAGAATTAATGGAGAACTGGGCAGTCCATTAAAGACTAGGACAACTCAGAGGTTTGTAACTAGAGAAGGCCACTGCATACTTCAGAAATGAGTGGTATCACTGAATGTCAAGGGATGGACTCACTTTAGGAAAGCTGAAATTACTGCAGGAGGTGTTGGTGTTGTAGAGAAGATACTACACTGCCTTACCTGTTGCCTATACTTTCTGAGGCATGGAGATTAGAGGGTAAATGTCCTGGGTTTGCTCTTCTCCTCATCTCCCTCTGGGTTTGCATGTCATTGACTGAAACAAAGGTGATAGCAGCTGAAGAAGTAACCTAAGAAAGAACTCACAGAAGTCATTCCACTGGAACATCTAGGAAATCATTAAAAGGACAAGGAACTTTGGGGTCTAAGGGTAGGTAAATAAGCTGTGGATCAACTTAAATACGATGCCTCTAAATATTTTTTTCATTTTTAATATATTTTATTGATTATGCTATTACAGTTGTTCCATTTTACCCCCTTCACTCCCCTCCACCCTGCACACACCCTCCCACCCATAATTCCCCCTTTTAGTTCATGTCCAAGGGTCACACATGTAAGGTCTTTGGCTTCTACATTTCCTAAAGTATTCTTATCCTTCCCCTGTCTATGTTGTACCTACCATCTGTGCTACTTATTCTCTGTACCTTTACCCCTTCTCTTCCCCTCACACTCCCCTGTTGATAACCCTCCATGTGATCTCTGTTTCTGTGGTTCAGTTCCTGTTCTAGTTGTTTGCTAAGCTTGCTTTTGTTTTTGTTTTAGGTGTGGTTGTTAATAACCGTGAATTTGCTGTCATTTTACTGTTCATATTTTTTATCTTCTTTTTCTTAGATAAATCCCTTTAACATTTCATATAATAAGGGCTTGGAGATGATGAACTCCTTTAACTTGACCTTATCTGAGAAGCACTTTATCTGCCTTTCCATTCTAAATGAAAGCTTTGCTGGATAGAGCAATCTTGGATGTAGGTCCTTGCCTTTCATGACTTGGAATACTTCTTTCCAGTCCCTTCTTTCCTGCAAAGTTTCTTTTGAGAAATCAGCTGACAGTCTCATGGGAACTCTTTTGTAGGTAACTGTCTCATTTTCTCTCACTGCTTCTAGGATTCTTTCTTTATTTTTGATCTTGAGTAATGTAGTTATAATGTTCCTTGGTGTGTTCTTTGACTCCAACTTCTTTGGGACTCTCTGAGCTTCCTGGACTTCCTGGAAGTCTACTTCATTTGCCAGATTGGGGAAGTTCTCCTTTATTATTTGTTCAAATATCTTTTCCACTTGTTGGTCTTCCTCTTCTCCTTCTGGTACCCCTATAATTCAGATGTTGGAATGTTTAAAGATGTCTTGGAGGTTCATAAGCCTCTCCTAATTTTTTTTGAATTCTTGCTTTTTCATTCTATTTTCGTTGGGTGTTTCTTTATTCCTTCTGGTCCACACCGTTGACTTGATTTGAGTCCTGGTTTCCTTCTCATCACTGTAGGTTCCCTGTACATTTTCCTTTATTTTACTTAGCATAGCCTTCATTTTTTCATCTAATTTGCAACCAAATTCCACCAATTCTTTGAGCATCCTGATCACCAGTGCTTTGAACTGTGCATCTGATAGGCTGGCTATTTCTTCTTCGCTTAGTTGTATATTTTCTGGAGCTTTGATTTGTTCTTTCATTTGAGCCACTTTTTTTGTCTTGATGCACGTGCATGTTATGTAGTGAGGGGCGGAGCCTTAGGTGTTTCACCAGCGTGGGGCAACCCACTTCGCTGGGGTGTGATGCTGCATGTGGGGGAGGGGTCTGAGAGTGAACAATTACACTTGCTCCACCTTCTGGTTTTCAGTCACTTCCCCTACTTCCCACAAGCAAATTGGGCCCTTCTGGTGCTGATTCTTGGTAGGTGGGCTTGTATAAGTTCTAGAACCCTGTGGGTCTCTCCAACAAACTCTCCTATGAGGCTGGGGTTTTCTCCCACTGCCACCTCACCCCCCACAGATGCTTTCAATCAGTGGTTTGAGGCTTTATTTCCCTGCACTGGAGCCCTAGGTTGCACAGTCTGTTTCGCTCTGCAATTGTTCCTCTGGGTTTATCTGCACACAAATGTGGGACCACTAGGCCTGCCAGCTGCCACCTCAGTGGCTCCACCCATCACCTCACTGGGTCCACAGGCTGCTGCGGCCTTGCCTCAAGTCCTCTCCCCTCAGCTACCCATCTTTGCCCCTCCTACTGGTCTGGATGAATGTGTCTTCTCTAACTCCTTGGTTGTTTGGACTTCCATACAGTTTGATTTTCTGTCAGTTCTGGTTGTTTTTTATTTTTAAATTATTGTTGTCCTTCTTTTGGTTGTGTGAGGAGGCACAGTGCATCTACCTACACCTCCATGTTGGCTGGAAGTCCTAAATATTTTTTATGAACAATATATTTTATAATCTTGCAAACCAGTATTTATATCCAATAGCTAGTAGCAGATATGCAGATCTTTCAATTGGAAAAATTTTGGTACTTAGGATGTCAGAGAATATAGTCTTCACTGAATGCTCTTATATGCAGTAAAAACAGACTGTGGATGTCATACATGTACCTATAAGTATAATTTTTGCTCCTTTGCTTTTTTGATTTGGAGTGAGAGTTGGAAATTTATACCATAAAGACAGATTTTAAATATTTAATGCCTACTCAGAAATTGAGAATTCTAACTGCTTAAGAGCTAGTGATGATTTCAGTTAAGTAGACATTTATGCATTTTCTTTTGATTCACACTACTGAAATTTCTGATTTTCCTCATTTTAGGGTTAAATTATTATCTAAATTATTCAGTGACAAAATTTAACAAAAAGGCCATCAAATACTTCAGGAGGAAACAACAGGCTTTTAAAAACCCATGGAAAGATTAATGGAATCTGGGGGATGCTCCCTTGACTAGGCTATTTTATTGGATTCTAAAGAAGTTGAGAACTATAGTTGAATTCTTTTGAAGTGAATATAGAGAAGAAAGAAAAAAGTCATTTTGAAGATAAAATTATAACAACTCACTCATTAATTCTCAAAAAGCTACAATCAAGGATATCTTTTTGAATACTGAACATATTATGCTAATAACTGACTGTTTATATCATAATTTATGCTGTGATGAGTAAAGGCTTTACACTAGATGGTGCAATCAAGTAATGCTATGGGTAACTTCTTAGGACTGTATGCAGGAGGTATTGTCAATGTCTGCACTAATCTCTGCTTCCACTGAAACATGCTAAATTCATCCTATAATGGGCTGTAGGAGTAATTTTTATAAATCATCATTTTTACATTAATGTTTCATTGTAAAAGGATCATCATGAAAATTCCCAGCCTTATTACTTTGAGATTCATTCTAGTTTTGAGAAAAGAGTGAATAAATAAAATGGAGTCAATACAGTCAAGCTAATTACTAAACTCAAGCAGGCTTAAGACATTAGGAAACAATTCTGTTCTTGCTTTAACTAGCCCAGAACTTAAACTTTTGAATTTTCCACTTAGACCAGGAGACAGATTTTATATATATATTCCTGTAGCTAACATCCCCGTAGCTCACATTTATAGACAATTTCTAAAGGATTTAAAAAAGAATGTTCGTGTGTCCAAACATCCTTTATCCAGACCACCTGACATATATTATCCAGAGCATTGGACGTTTGGAAAATAACCATTTTGAACCAATCAAAAGGTTAAAAATGTAAGTCTGATTCTTTTCAAGAATTTTCATTACCCCTCTAGATGGTAAAAATATGCTAGAATTATTTCTATTTATATACAAACATTGTCTTACTAACTCTGGAGATGGAATGAATTTTTGGTGCCATTTGTAATCTATCTCTTCATACAGTAAATCTTATATCTTGAATAAATTACTGGTAGTTTCTTCTAAATGTTTACAAGTTTTCACACTTTTTAATGTTTATGAGGAAGACTATTTTTTGCTCCATAAGGCTTTCAATAATACTCAGATAGTACAATCATGCATGGGAAATACCAATTGTTTAATTAAATAAATCTCTGTAGTGTGTGAAGTATTTTTACACACATGTTTTTATTTGTTTCTCCAAAGTTATTTGTAAGGTAGGTTGGGTAGGGCAGATATGAGGCTATTGGGAGCAGCTTTGATAGAATGTAGAATGTTAGAGAAATGTTGAGGAAAGATCTTGCAAATGAGTCTGTTGACAAAGCATACCATTCTTCTTCTCTTTCCCTCCCAACCAGAAAAAAATAAAAGTTAGTTAATAATTTCCAAACTTTCTTGTGCCCAGATGGGTTAAAATCCAGGAGAGAAAGTGTAATGAAAGCAGATTGAAAAGGCAAGAAATTATGTGAAATGGCCCTGACTGGTAGGGAGAAAATAACTACAAATCAACAATTTATAGAAAAGAGAAATTTATAGAGAAAAATTTATAGAGAAAAACTTATAGAAACACATTCTGTGTGTTTATTCAGAACACTAAAATAAATTTGGAAAGAGGAAGACATGGTAATCTCCTTAGGTATCACATTACTTGCTACAAAGGGGAAAAATGTGCATGTTCTATGTTACAAAAAGAGGTTAAGAATCTATTTCTATCGTCAGTACCAACCACCCGCTAAAACCTCTCACCTCTTCATAACCTTGGCTTTCACTCAAAAAATGATATACTGAGGCCTACATTTTACCTCATTTTGTATAAAAGCAAAGATAAAAAGACACCATTGCTCTTTGATGGCATCCTACATAACTCAGAAACACATTTTTAGGGGGGAGGCAAATGATTGATGCTTCTCTCTTACACTGATGTATCTCTTCCTGTCTCTAAAATCAATGGCCATGTCCTTGGGTGAGGGTTAATATAATAATAATAATAATAATAATAATAATAATAATAATAATAAATTTCCCTCAGAATTTGAGTATATTTACTCTTTCAATCTTTGATATTACCTTGGGGGAAGGAAGACCAATGCCATTCATTTTGAATTTGATATTTTTTTTTAATTATTTTCCCCTTCTTAAAAGGATTTTATGTATTCTTGTTCCTCTTTATCCCTGGTACTCTAAAATTTGACAAAAATGTAGGTCTGTTTCAAGGATTTATATATTTTATTTTGTATAGAAAACTAATTTTTTCAAATGTAGAATTTTTAACTTTATAATTTCTGTGAAAATATGTTCACTTCTGTTTGTTTATTCTTTGTTCATTCTGTCTAAGATGTTGGCATCTTCAATGGATTACTTAATTTTCTTATCTCTATCTCTTTATTTCACTCTGACTTTTATCCTCTTGTTTTTAATAAATATGCTCATTTCTAACTCTTCTGTCAATTTCTTTGCTAACATATTTTAACTTTCAAAAACTCTTCCTTCTTTTTATGAAGATTCTTTTATGACATTCTGTTTTTATTACATGGTTTCAATCAATATCTTTTATTTCTAGGAGAATATTAATTCAAGTTTTAAAATGATCTTTTGATGTTTGCATTTCTGTTTTTTCCACATTACATTGATTTTTGTATTTTAGTGATTTCTGTATAATGGCTAAAATACAAAACCAACTGACAATGCCAATGTCTGGTAAGGATAAAGAGCAACAGGAAGTCACTCTTTGCTGATAAAAATACAAAATGGTATGGTCAGTTTTAAAGATAGTTTAACAGTTTTTGTACACAACTAGAATAGTTTTATAATATAAGACAGCAATCTTGTTCCTATAGTTTTACCCAACTCATCTTAAGATTTATGTACATAATAGCCAATATATTAATGCTTATAAAGTTTTTCTTCATAATTACTAAAAATGGGAAGAAACCAAGATGTCTTGCAGTAGACGAATTAAACAAAATGTAGTACATTTATACAGTAGAATAGTATTTAGATGTAAAAAAGTAATGGGTGAATAATAAGTGAAAAAACATGGATAAATGTGATTGCTGAGTGAAAGAAGCCAGTCTCAAAAGACATGATACTATTAAATGACATTTTTGAAAAGGCCAATCTACTCAGATGATAAACAAATCAGTGAATCAGAGTAGGATTGCAGCAGAGTGGGAGGGCTTAAATAGACAAAGCACAAAAGGGTTCTGGGACAATGAAACTAATTTTATGTAATACTGTACATAGTGGGTAAATAACAGTGTATTTGTCAAAACTGGTGGATCTTTACACAAAAAGTGAACCTTAATGTCCTCGCATTTATAACAATTATTTAAACACTTGAGAGGTCTCAGGATAGAATGCAGAATGGGACAAAATAATGACATTGGATTATGCATATATGAAACAATTCACTGAAGACATTAAGAAGAATGGTAAAGTTTCAGTATTTTTGGAAATGAATAGAATATCTAAATATAGTAAGCTCTGTTTGCTGATATAGTTGTTTGTGCAAGAATATGGGTTAATAATTCTGAAACCTTTTATACATACAAAGAAATGTAACATTTAGTAAATTCATGGTAGATGGTAGGAACCAGGTTTCTCATTGCTGAGAAGGAGTTTGGGGATAAACAAGTGGTTCCATGTGGAAATGAATTAATCAGTAAGAACTCATATTTAGCTTAATATAAATACAGATAGTTACATATAGAAGTTTTTGTATTTATGTATACAAATTGGTTAATATATAGAAATACATTTTTCCTTGCTCTGTCAGCTGAGAGAGGGTCTAGAAATTATTCATTGAAAACACTCCCTTAAAAACCACTATACTGGGAGACCAGATTTTGTTTGCAAATACCGTTATCTAGAAAAAGGGAACACAATCCAAAGAGAAATGGCTGAGTCTACATCTAGGACAGGATATATACCAGATGAACCAGGAGTGTGTTGTAATGCTAGCAATTCAGAAAGTGTTTGCAACACACACACAATGATGGGGTTGTGTCAATGACACACAGAAGACTACTGAAGGAATTCCCAATGAGCTAAGTTGGAACAACTTGAGTAACAAATTAAATAAAGTGCTATATTGGATTATAAACCAAAGTACAAAATACATATTCATGAATTTATGGTGTTATAAATAAATGAGAAAGAATGGACAAATCTTTCATGAAGAACAAATCAAAATAATGTAGCTAGACTCCACATACAAGGAATCTTCCCTCCTTAAATATGGGGCTGCACATCATGATTTCCTTCTAAAGAGTATAGTATGGAAGGTGGAAAAAAAGTAACTTTATAATCAAGAAACCTGTTGGTTACTCAGGTGATGGAAGTTAATGTCAACACTTCAACAATATTAAGTCATTCTGAGACACCTAAGATGGCAGCAAGGCAGGTGGGAGCAGAGTCCTCTTCCCCCTGCGCACAGGTAGAACACCTAGCCGATCTTCTGAGGAACAGAGTAAAAAGCCAATGGAATCCCAGCATATGTGAAGTTTGGAGGCCAAAACTGTAGAGGACAATGAAAAATAGATGGTGAGGAGATTGTCCTTACTGTTGGGAAAGGAAGTTTGGGACAGATTGTCCTTACTGTTGGGAAAGTTCCCTGGGACCAGCATGGAGACCAGGGCTGCTGCAGCCCCAGGCCCAGCACCTGCTGGGCCTGCCTCAGGGTTCTTGAAAGAAAACCAGGTCAACAGCTCCCTCCCCTGCCAAATGTGGAGGATAGAGCAGCACCAGAATGGACCTGGATTCTTGAAGTCGCTGGGAGAAATAAAGACAAAGTGGCAGAGGCACAAATGTGGTGTTCACCCTCTAAGACATTGGAAGCCAACTGGGTGATTACCAAAGAAATTAGGGAGCCATGTGATGCCTGAAGAAGGGGGAAGAGTTGGGCTGTGATAGACTCTGACCCAGATAGTCTCCAGTCTGGTTGGAAACTTGGGTTGTGTGAGAAGCTGGGGATTTGTTAGGAGTGACAGGCTTGAATGGGAGGAACTTGTTTTAAAAAAAATGGCTCTTGGTGGCTGTTTAGGGAATTCCCCCATAGTGGCTTCCCCCACAGCTGCAACCTCCACTACACCCCCACCAACCCAGAGATGGAGGCTGTGCCTTCACCAACACTGCAGCCTTGGTCACCATCCAACCCCTGCCACTATGACTATGGCCACACCTCTGCTCACCCCCAGCACAGACCTCTGCCCACCCTACCACTGCCCTCAACTGTGACCCTGCCCCAACCTGCCACACCCACAGCAGTGTTCCCACCCCATGCAGCTATACTGTCTACTAAGAGGAAGGAGGAGGCACCCCCTGCAGAGAGCAGCAGGACTTAAGAGTTAGCAGTCTCCTGAAAGACTTAACTCAGTGGGGGAGCTGAGGTATCTTGAAGAGACTTTGAGAGTGCCTAGCACCTGGGACAGCAAAGAGTGAGAAAGTAATGTGAGAGTTACCCCTAACTGGTTCACCTCAAGGACAGAACAACTGGTGAATTGAAGACACCCACTGGGGCAGAAGGATACTGGGGGCCCAACAGTGAACTGAGGAACTGGGCTGGACACTAGAACACAGGGAAGAGTTTAGCCTGGACAGGAAGGGAGAAAAGTGAAACCCAACCCACCCCCATCTGCTGCAGCCAGGAAGACCAGCAGAGTTCCCTTGACCAGTTCAAAGCCAGCAGGAGGCTTTTCTTTCATTTTTTTTCTCCTTTTTCTTTCCCCCAAGACAATAAGACCTGGAGCTGTGAAAGGACCAGAGTCAGACTCAAAGAAGAATCACAAGGATAATCCCAACAACTGAAAAACTGAGACACATTTCACTTTGTGATTCCAGAGAACTTGCATGTTGTTGTTTACTTGTATTATTATTATTTTTTTCATTATTTTACTTCTTTTATTTTATTAGTATTTTTAAATTTCTCTTTTATCTGTTTCATTTTCTTCATTTTACATGTTTGTTTAAATGCGTTGTTTGACTGGTTTTCCTTGTTCTCTCTTTCACAGTGTATTTTTAATTTTTCTTTTTTCACTTCACTTGTGTTCCATTAGCACACTACTCTAGGTCTTATATTTCCTATTCTTGTCATTCAGATCATATAGATTTTGTCATATGATGGTTGTTCCAGTATTATTGTACAAAATTATTGTTCCATACAATTGTAAATACTACACAGTACCCCTCCTGGATCTTAGCCCATTTCACTGACTTCCAGAACTTTATTACTGTTGTGGTTAACTCTGTTCTTTCACATACTCTACAATTTTCTATCCTATACTCTACAATATCTCATACTATATCTCACTATAACTGATCTCCCACAAGCTCTCTCCTTTTAGGATTCAACTCACAATCCTTCCTCCCTCTAACAAGAGTCTTATCTTTTTTTCTACCCATTCTAAAAAGTGGATAGTTGAGTGAAATATCATGGTTAACACTATAGCTATCCAAAGGATCTCCTATCTCTTCTCTAATGGTTGGTACATTAAATCTCATAGAATACACTCCTACTATCATAATCCATTCTGCCTTCACCCTCAAAATGATCACATAGAACAGTAGATGGGAGCTATGAACACCAGTATACCTGCTGGAAGGTAGAACCCACCAAAAAACAAACCAGCAACAGATAATAATGGAAGAATGTGAAGGATTGAGTGGAAGCTACAGTAACCTCCAACCAGGACCAATCTGGAATTACAAATAACAGACCGAAGAACCAGCTTCAAAACATACAGACAGAAGAACCAGCTTCAAAACAACCTGTCCACACCTGCACAACAGCAGACAATACATGGAGGGAGGAGTGACCCTTAGTTAACCAGCTGCAGGGAAGGAAAGACCCACCAAAGAAAGACCCAACAACAATCAAAACCCAAAGACAAACACAGAGCCAACATAAATGACAGCCCAAGAGCTGCAAGTTCAGTAAATCAAAGAGACTGAACCACTGAATCTCATAGGTCTTCTACCATAGAAGTTCACCCCAGAAACCCAGGGAGTCAGAACAGATCAATTTAAGAAGCAGAGGCTACCAAGAAGAGTCTCAAAAACAATGCAAAGACAAAGAAACAAACCCCAAACAAAAGGAAAGGAGGAAGCCTCAGAAAGAATGCTAAATAAAATAGAGGCAAGCCAACTATAAGATATTGAGTTCAAAGCAATGGTTATCAGGAAGTTCAATGAGCTCATGGGGAATTACCAAAAACTACAGGGAAACTACAATGAAATTACTGCAAACTATATCAACATGAAAAAGGAAAAGAGACTGTCAAAAAGGACCAAGAAGAAATGAAGAATGCAATTTCTGAATTGAGGAACACTGTAGAAGGAATAAAAATAAGGCTAGATGAAGCAGAGGATCGAATCAACGAGCTGGAGGACAAAGTAGAAAAAAATACCCAGAGAGAGCAAGAAAAGGAAAAGAGACTCAGAAAGAAAAAGACGTGTTAAGGCAACTACAGGAAAACATGAAACATAATAATATCCATACAATAGGAATACCAGAAGGAGAAGAGGAGGAGAAAGGGGTAGAAAACCTGTTTGAAAAAATAATGATGGAAAACTTCCCTAATTTGAAGAGAGAAAAAGTCACACAAATCCAAGAAACAGAGAGTCCCAATCAAGAGGAACCCAAAAAGGCCTGCATCAAGACACATCATTATTAAAATGGTAAAATTCCAAGACAAAAAGAGAATCTTAAAGGCAGCAGGGGAGAAACAGGAAGTAAAACACAAGGGAGCCCCAATAAGACTAGCAGCTGACTTCTCAATGGAAACACTCCAAGCCAGAAGAGATTGGCAAGGAATATTCCAAGTAATGAAAACCAAAGGCCTACAACAAAGACTACTCTATCCAGTGAGGTTCTCAATTAACATGGAAGGTGAAATGAGGAGTTTCCCAGACAAAAGAAGGCTCAAATACACCTCCTTCAAACCAGCTCTGCAAGAGATGCTAAAAGGGTCTGCTGTAAGAAAAGAAAAAAAAAAGAGTAAGAGACAGAGGAACTCAGATACCAAAAAAATGGCAATGAATAAGAACCTACCAATAATAACCTTAAACATAAATGCATTAAATACTCCAATCAAAAGACATAGAATAGCTGAATGGGGGTTCTGGCCAACATGGAAGCATAGGTAGAAACCCTTCACTTCCTCGCACAACCAGAAAGACGATAGCATCCAATATAAAATCAATAAGCAACCAAAATTACCAAAAAATCAGACTGCATGGAACTATGACAACCAAGGAATTAGTGAAAAAAATCAACCAGAACAACCAGACCAGTAAGGCAGACTGCATGAGCTGACTCAGAAAAAACATGGTGAAGTGGCTGAGGAGTGAGGCTGACTGCTGAGCTTGGCAGAGCTGCTAGGGAGGGACTGACTTAAAGGGAAAACTGAGACTCAAAGCTGACTGTGGGCTACAGCTGAGGTTGCCATAGTGGGAGATACTTCCAGTCTGACACGGGAGTCTGCTGCAAAGTGCACTAGAGATGAGCAGGAGAGCTGCACGGTTCCCTTTCTGGTCCCTCACAGACAGGCAGCACAGCAAAGAAGGGTACCCTGCCCAGGTGAATCCCTAAAGCCCTGCCCCCTTACAATATATCAGCTGTGTCAAGACAAATAAATATGGCCCAAATGAAACAACACAGCAAAACCTCAGAGAGCTAAGTGAGGAGGAGATTGCCAACCTATCTGATGGAGCATTTAAAGCCCTGGTAATCAAAGTGCTCACAAATCTGATTGAGCTTGGTCGAAAAATGAAAGAACAAATGAAAGATATCCAAAATGAAATAAAGCAAAATATTCAGGGAGCCAACAGTGACAAGAAGGAAACCAGTGTTCAAAGCAATGATTTGGAACAAAAGGAAGGAATAAACATCCAACTGGATCAGAAAGAAATAAGAATTCAAAAAAAATGAAAGAGGCTGAGGATTCTCTGGGACAACCTGAAACGTTACAATATCTGAATTATAGAGGTGACAGAAGGAGAAGTGGAAGAGAAAGAAATTGAAAACTTATTTGAACAAATTATGAAGGGAAACTTCCTTAAGCTGTCAAAGGAAATAGACTTCCAGGAAGTCCAAGAAGCTCAGAGAGTTCCAAATAAGTTGAACCCAAAGAGGAGCTCACCAAGTTACATCATCATTAAGTTACCCAAGACTAAAGACAAAGAGAAAATCCTAAAAGCAGCAAGAGATAAGGAGACAGTTACCTACAAAGCAGTTCCTATAAGGCTGTCAGCTTATTTTTCAAAAGAAACCTTACAAGCAAGAAGACGCTGGAAAGAAACATTTGAAGAAATGAAAGGCAAGGAACTACATCCAAGATTACTCTATCCAGCAAAGCTTTCATTTAGAATGGAAGGACAGATAAAGTGCTTCCCAGATAAGGTCAAGTTAAAGGAGTTCATCATCACCAAGCCATTATTATATGAAACATTAAAGGGAATTATCTTTAAAAAAATAAAAATATAAACAATAAAATCATTTTAAAAACCTCACAACTATCAACAAATAAATCTAAAAGAAAAGAAAAACAATGGAAGCAAAAACAATGGAAGCAAAAAACTATGGAAGCAAAAACAATGGAAGCAGAGCAGGAACAGAATCAGAGAAATGGACATAGCACAGAGGGATTTCAATGGGGAGGGGGAAGGGGGGAATAAGGGGGAAAGGTACAGGGAAAAAGAAGCATAATTAGTAGGCACAAAATAGATGGGGAGAGATAAAAATGGTATAGGAGGCAGAGGACTCAAATAATTTATATCTACAACCCATGAACATGAACTAAGTGAGGGAAATGCTAGAGGGTTGGGATGGCAGGGTGGAGAGGGGATAAATGGTGAAAAATTGGAAAAATTGTAATAACATAATCAATAAAAATACTTAAAAAGAATAAAAGTGAAGAAATTTGGGGAAAAAGGAACAGCTGAATGGATAAGAAATCATGACCCACACATATGCTGTCTACAAGAGATCCACCTCAGAACAAAGACTTACACAGACTGAAAGTGAAGAGCTGGAAACAAATATTCGAAGCAAATGGACAGGAAAAAAAAAGCCAGAGTAGCAATACTCATATCACACAAAATAGACTTCAGAAAAAGGGACCCAGAAGGTCACCTCATAATACTTAAGGGAAGAATCCACTAAGAAGACATAAACATTGTAAATATATATGCACCCAAAATTGGAGAACCCAAATACATAAAGAAAATCATAGAGGACTTCAAGGAAGATATGGACAGCAACACAATTTTGGTGGGAGATTTTAAAACCCCACTGTAAAAACAGATAGAGCTTCCAAACAAAATATCAACAAAGATATTGCAGCATTGAACAATGTCCAGGATCAAATAGACCTAATTGATATTTACAGAGCCTTTCATTCCAAACATGCAAAATACACATTCTTTTCAAAGGCATATGGAACATTTTCAAAGAGAGACCACATGATAGGACACAAAACAAGCCTCATCAAATTCAATAAAATTGAAATCATATCAAGCATTTCCTTTGACTGCCAGGGACTGAAACTAGGAACCAAACCAACTTCAAGGAAAAAGCTAAAAAAACACTCAAATTCATGGAGATTGAATAGCGTGCTATTAAACAATGAATGGGTCAAGAATGGGATCAAGGAAGAGATTAAAAACTTTCTGGAAACAAATAAAAATGAACTCATAACAATCAAAAACTTATGGAACACAGTAAAGACAGTCCTGACAGGGAAGTTCATAGCAATACAGGCCTACCTAAAAAAGATAGAAACATTTCAAATAAACAACCTAATGGTACATCTACAAGAACTGGAGGAACAACAGCAAAGATAGCCCAAAGCAAGTAGAAGGAAGGAAATAACTAAGATCAGAGAAGAATAAAATAACATAGAGACTAAAAGCACAATTCTAAGGATCAATAAATCCAGGAACTGGTTCTTTGAAAAGATAAACAAAATCAATAATCCTTTGACCAGACTAATCAAGAAAAAAAAGAGGACCCAAATAGACACAATCAAAAATGAAAGAGGAGTGATTACAACTGACGCCACAGAAATACAAAGGACTGTAAGAAATTACTATGAAGAACTGTATGCCAAGAAATTTGAAAGCCTAGGTGAAATGGACAAATTTCTAGAAAAATACATAATATTCCAAAACTGAATGAAGAAGAAGCAGAAAGCCTGAACAGACCAATAATAGCAGCTGAATTGAAACAATAATCAAAAAACTCCTGACACACAAAAGCCCTGGACCAGATGGTTTCACAGGAAAATTCTATAAAGCATTTAAGGAAGACCTAACCCCTATCCTTCACAGACTATTCCAAAAAATCCAAGAAGGAAGACTCCCAACCTTTTTTTAGGAAGTCAGCATTATCCTAGTCCCAAAATTAGATAAAGACACAACAAAGAAAGAAAACTTCAGGCCAATATCACTGATGAATGTAGAAACTAAAATCCTCAACAAAATATTGGCAAACTACATCCAGCAATACATTAAAAATATCATGCACCATGACCAAGTGAGATTCATCCCAGGAATGCAAGGATGGTACAATATTCAGAAATCAATAAATGTAGCATCAAATAAACAAAAGCAAAGACACAACTCACATGATCATATCAATAGAGGCAGAAAAAACATTTTATAAGGTACAGCACCCATTTATGATAAAAATTCTCAGCAAAGTGGGGATAGAGGGAGCATTCTTCAATCTAATAAAGGCCATATATGAGAGACCTACAGCCAACATCATGCTCAATGGACAAAAACTAAAAGCTTTCCCACTAAGATCAGGAACAAGACAAGGTTGTCCACTTTCACCACTCCTATTCAACATAGTATTGGAAGTTTTAGCCACAACAATCAGACAAGAAGAAGAAATAAAAGGCATCCAAATTAGAAAGAAGGAAGCAAAACTCTCATAGTTTACAGATGACATGATAGTGTACATAAGAAATTCTATAGAATCCAGAAAAAAACTACTTGACCGAATACATGAATTTGGCCAAACAGCAAGATACAAAGTCAATATTCAGAAATCAAAGGCATTTTTGTACACCAACAATGAAATATCAGAAACAGAAATGAGGAAAAAAATCTCATTTGATATAGTAACAAGAAATATAAAGTACCTAGGAATAAACCTAACCAAGTAGGTAAAAGACCTGTACTCAGAAAACTACACAACACTGAAGAAAGAAATCAAGGAAGATACAAACAAATGGAAACATGTCCCATATTCATAGGTTGGAAGAATTAACATTATCAAAATGTTCATACTACCCAAAGCAATTTATAGATTCAATGCAATCCCTATTAAAGTACCAATGATGTATTTCACATACAGAACAAACATTTCAAAAATTTATATGGAACCATAAGCAAACTGGAAGAGCTTCAACAATTTTGAGAAAGAAGAGCAAAGCAGAAGGGATCCCAATACCTGATATGAAGTGGTATTACAAGGCCACTGTAATCAAAACAGCCTTGTAGTGGCAGAGGAATAGACACATAGACCATTGGAACAGAATAGACAGCCAAGAAATAAACCCAAGTCTCTACAGTCAATTAATATTTGACAAAAGTGGCAGCAGCATAAAATGGAGTAAAAAATAGCCTCTTCAATAAATGGTGTTGGGAGACCTGGCAGCTACATGCAAAAAAATGAAACTGGATCACCAGCTTACACCATACACAAAAATAAATTCAAAGTGGGTAAAAGATTTAAATATAAGTTGTGAGACCATGAACGTTCTAGAAGATAATATAGGCAGGCAAATCTCAGATAACTCACGAAGCAATATTTTCCCTGATATGTCCCCTAGAGCAAGGGACAGAAAGGAAAGAATAAACAAATAGGATTTCATCAAAATAAAAAGCTTATGCATGGCTAAAGAAAACAACATTAAAATGAAAAGAAAACCAAATGTATGGAAAAACATAATTGTCAATGATACCTCAGACAAGCATTTGGTACCCAAAATACATAAAGAACTCACACTACTCCACTCGAGAAGGACAAAAATATCAAATAAAATAGGGAGAAAGACCTGGACACTTCTCAAAGGAGGACATACAGAAGGCCCAGAGACGTATGAAAAGATCTTCAGCATCACTAGCCATCAGAGGGATGAAAATTAAAACCGCAATGAAATACCACTTCATATTGGTCAAAATGGCCATAATAAACAAATCAACAAGTAAGTTTTGGAAAGGATGTGGAGAAAAGTGAAACCTGGTACACTGTGGGTGGGAATGCAGACTGGTGCAGCCACTATGGAAAACAGTATGGAATTTCCTCAGAAAAATAGAACTGCTTTTTGAGCTGGCAATTCCACTGCTGGGATTTTATCCTAGGAACCCTGAGACACCAATTCACATGAACCTATGCACCCCAATGTTCATAGCAGCACAATTTACAATAGCCAAGTGCTGGAAGCAACCTAAGTGACTATCAGTAAATGAGTGGATCAAAAAACTCTGGTACATTTATACAATGGAATATTATGCAGCAGAAAGAAAGAAGGAGCTCCTACCCTTTCAGACAGCATGGATGGAACTGGAGAGCAATATGCTAAGTGAAACAAGCCATGCAGTGAGGGACAAATACCATATGATCTCACCTTTAACAGGAACCTAATCAGCAAAAGCAAAAAGTAAGAAAAATATAACCAGAGACATTAAAATTAAGAACAATCTGAGGGGATAAAAGGGGAAAGAGAGGAAGTGTTTTTAGGTCAATTATAAAGGACACATGGGCAAAACCAAGGGGGCTGAAAGCAAGGGATGGAGTTGGGGGTGGCTGAGGTGGTGGGGAGTGGAGGAGGGTAAATGCCCACAATTATATTTGAACAACAATAAAAAATTTAAAAAATATTATGTCGTTTTAATACTATGTACCCCTGGGGTGTTGTGATGAAAATAGTGCTTCTATTTTGTAGTCTTTCTCCTCAAAACACATACCTCATTTTCCTAATGAGAAACACATCACACCAGGCCCAGCTTAGTACAAAACTATTGATAAGTACTCCACAAAACCATCAAGGTAGTCAAAAACAGTCTGAGTAGCACTCATGGTCAAGAGGGGCCTAAAGAGATATGATGACTAAATATAACATGGTGTACTAGACAGCACCTTTGAATAAAAAATAATTATCTAAAAACTAGTAAGCCTGAATAATGTATAAATGTTAGTTAATAATAAAATATCAATATCGGTTTATTCACTGTGGGAAAAATGCTTATATCTCTTCTCAGGGAAATGACAAGTTGGTAACTACTTTTATTAATCTGCTTTTTCAAAATATATTAAATATGTTGGTGTGACATTGGTTAATAAGATCAAGTGTTTATTGCATTGTATGTTTATCACCCAAAATGAAATCATCTTCTGGCACCATATGCATGGCCCCCTTCACCCTTAACTGCCTTCCCACCCTCCTTCCTGTGGTAACCACCTCACTGTTGTCTGTGTCTATGAGTTTCAGTTTCATACACCACAGATGGTGAAATCTTTTAGTTTCCAAATTGTTATTGTTATAACCTTTCCTTGTCATTTTTTACACCTGTTACTTTTCCTTACCTGATTATACTTTTTTCTATCAATTTACTGCCATTTAAGGAAGAAAACATGTAAATACATATACTCCAAATGATTTAACCAGAAGTCCTTAGGTTTGTTTTTAAATTTGCAATGTGCATTGGGTTTAAGTTAACACTAAACTTTGCTTTACTTGGCATAGATTTAGTTTCCTTTGACAAATAATTTAACTTTTTCTTTCATAATTTTATTCAACAAAATAATTTCATTCATTGAAAAAATATTTATTTGAAAAATTTTTGTAGGTCAAGCATCATAATATAAATGCCTCCCAAGCTACATTAAGACATTTACCTTTTAAACAAAGAAGGTATTAAAGGGTTTCAAAAATATGTAATACTCTCTATTGAAAAGTGTGTTATTTCAGCTGCTGTATGTAAAATGTACTAGAAGAACATAATATTCACAACTGAGAAAGACCAGATGAGGAGGTAATTTTGTAGTGGGAATATGTGAAGATAGTAGCTTGGACAAAGTGTTGGTAAAAAGTATGATAGAGGTGATGGACGTATTTGAAAAAGAGTTTGAAGATAAAATTATTGGACTTACTGATTGGATCTAGGGAATAATATACATGGAGGAAAGACATAGGATTCTGTTTTTCGGGCTTACATAACTATAAAGGTGGCTTTACTGAGAAGAAAACTGGTAAATTAATATATATGTGAATGAGAATGAGAGAGAGGTACATGGCAAGGGCCACATTTTATGTTTGTTTCATCAAAGTCCTATTTGTGGAATTATTGCAGTATTACTATAGCAAAACATCAGAGCCAATGGGATTCAGTTGATTTATGCTCTGTTTTCTTGGTCTCTATTTTAAAAATAATATATGCAATCTTGTCATATTGCTTAGACATAAAGAGATCCTTTGGTCAAATAGAAGGTTAATGAATCCTAAAAGAAAACTTGAATCCTAATTTTTAGGGACATCACCAAAACAATTGAAGTACCATTAATTAAAATAAGCTTAACCAATTTATCTGAGCTATTGAAATATAGAATTATATAGCATACCATATTGTCATAGAATTTAGAAAGCTGGAAATTAGAAAAAAGTTTGAAGGCAAAATTTATGGGTATATACTTCTGCTCATTGCCTAAAGTATTAATGAAAAAAATAACACTTTATGAGGTGACTGATATACAAAAAAATTAGTTTTCTTTGAAATATTGCTAAGCTTATCAATTGGTTAAAAGTACAAATAATTTTCTTAACAGATTTTTTAAGTATGAAAATCTAAAATGTTCATAATTATTCATACTGACATGATGGTTAATATACTGCATTATGTGGAAATATGACCATTGAAAAATCACCCATGCTGAATGGCAGCTAGTGGAAGGGGGAGGGGTTTGAATTACTATACAGTTTTTAAAAATAATTACATCCAGGCTTCTGAGAATTAATAAATGTGTATATGAGTATTAGTCTTAAACATACTTTTTAAAAAGCAATATTTTCCTTTCCATCAGTGCTTGGTTGGTTGAGTTAAAACAAGTCAAATATTCCACAGTTCAAAAGAATTAATGCTATTTCTAGGCCACACTCATATCTTTATAATAAAATAATCCTATAGGTTTAGTTTAATCAAATAAATAGATTTA
Organism: Phyllostomus hastatus; assembly: GCF_019186645.2. Taxonomy (NCBI): domain Eukaryota; kingdom Metazoa; phylum Chordata; class Mammalia; order Chiroptera; family Phyllostomidae; genus Phyllostomus; species Phyllostomus hastatus. Next base: position 5,978,298 of record NW_025334038.1, on the reverse strand, counting down.
TTGATTTTCACTAAGCTAGATGTGTCTGAAAGATGAATAAGACACAGGGTCTACCTTCACAGGGATACAAACATCACCAAATTGTACTGCAATTACTTACACAGGCTTTGAAATCTAGTGTGATAGAATTTATATGGAGAAAGTAGGAAGGCAGATAAAAGCCTTTTGTACCAGAAGCTAACAGTTATTTAACTCCCACTGCTTTTACCAGTTAATTCTATATAATTTTTCCTAGTAGGGGAGATCCTAGGTTGTTAAAGTGCATCAAACTCTCCAAAATAATCTGCCAACACAAATGTGTGCACACATATGCCGTAACACACACATAGAATAATTTGATCCCTAAGTTTCCTTGGTGACACAGTGTGAAACAATTGGTGCTTCATGTAAAGCTATGAATGCTCTTTCAAGAGAGTCACCAGGAGTATTTATTGCACGGAATGGATTGCTAGTAGAAATTCTGATTTTGATTGCAGCAATAAACAGATATTGAGCACAGCCATTTTTCATGAAAGTATTGGCCAATCTTGACATGCTGTTTTCAAAAAAGGGTATATCACTTTTGTTTTTAGTTGCACTTGATCATTCTCAGAATGACACCCAAAACTGAGCTGCAATTCTTCATTAAGTAGTTAATGATTCTTCGGGTGGCACTTAGCATAGGAAACTGTCACTTGTGGCTTACAAGGTTAGTATAAGAGATAATAAGCAAAAATATTTGGAAACAAAAAAAAAATAAAAAGAAGGGAAAATCCAAAAGAGCAAACTAAGAAGTGCTTTCCTAATTGGAAATATTTGTTCAAATATCTATTTTCCATGGAATGCCTCAACTATAAGAATACACCAGATAAAAAGGCCTACTTTAAAGAATATGAAAAATAAGATTAGTCTCTGAGTTTTTATCCCTGATTTCATGTTAGTATTTTATTTCTTTTTGCCAAAAATAGCAAAGTTTAAAAAAAAGTGTGCTGTGTGTCTTTAGTGATAAAACATTAAAAGCAAAAGTGTATTACCAACCATCAATTCCAGTATTACAAGGCAGAGGCAGATCTGTTTCACTGAGTGAAATGTTTTTTTATCTTTTTTTTTCAAGTGCTGAAATCAATTTCAATCACTGTTATCTGGACCAAACAATCTCCTATTACTGAAGGCAATATTTGAAAGGAGGTTATGACACTGTAAAGAGGTGATTAGATATGATAGTATCTATTAACATACTCAACACTCTTAAAGAGATAGGTCTCCTCTCTTATTTGTTTATACTATTAGAATGCCGTTAGTGGAATTTCAGGAAGGATCTAGAGATAGAGGTGCTCTGGATTTAATGCCCTAGTCTTGCCAGCCTACGTTTCCTCATCTATTAAATAAAAGCTTTCTTGATGCTCATCTCATCCCCAATTAATGTATGAAATCTATGTATTCTTGAATATTTATCTGTTAACATATTGAGGCTAGAAAATGAGAACACTCTAATTGCCAAGATACCTCAATAAACATCATTTCTTTGAGGTTTATGGGCATATTGAATCACATAAAGTGGCAAGAAACACAAAAAGGTGGTTAATGAACCACCGAAGACAGAGGTAATTTTTGTAACATACAACTCATAAAAGCTCTTAAGATTTTGCATAAAAAATGATAATTTATTTAATTCCCCCCTCTGAATAGTTCAGAATTGCTGCATAAGTGGGTAGAATTTATCCTATGAGAAATACAAAGAAAGTTCATCTGTTTTCTTCACCTGATTGGTACATTGAATTATAAAACTTCAATCCTGGAAGGGACATAAACACCCAGTTCTCCATACAGAAATGAGGAAACTGGGTTTCCAGATCTATGTAGGGAAAGAAATGAGTCTAGAAGTTAAGTAACTAAAGAGGATGCTACTGCCACCTGCACATTACACCATTGCCAACTCCTAGTACACCATATAAGCTGAAATATCATTTGCAAAATGTGTTTTTGTGCCTCATTCTTTTGAGGCCCATTCATTAAAGACCAACTCACTTGTCTTTAAAAAACAATTAAGTTTATTTAGTTGGCTGAATACAAAAAAAGAATATAAAAGCTAAGGCAAGAGCAAGGACATCTCAGTAAAAAAGATTTAAAAGAGAAACCTTATAATTTGAACATTGTTGGATGATTTTGAGAAGAAATTAAGGAAGTGACAACTTATTCTAGATTTGATGTCTTCAAGAACTGGGGCAATCTGGTAATTAGATGTGATAATATTTTAAACTAGTAGGTGGGAATTTTAAGCTATTTATATTTGTCATTGGAAAGTAAGGACAAATCTCTTTAAAAGATGTTACTGAGAAGAAAGGGGATATAGTCATTTTATTAGTATTAGAGTTCATTGCCTTGTCTTACCTGCAGGGAGTACTGTAGATGGTTTTTAGCCTTGTAATTTTTTATTTTTTTCAGTTTAACATAGAAATCATAAAAGATTTATTATACTTCAATTTTTAAATAAGGAAGGTAAAATGATCTTTATCATTGGAACATTAATTTCCATATAAGTTGAAAAGCACATTTGTAGAAATAATCACCATGAATCTTTAAAAATAATTATTTTATTGTAAATAAAATATTTTGCAGTGGCCTTTGACTATCTTAATTATATAATGATTGTTGATACAGTAAAAATTCCTCTGAACTAGATATACTAAATAAAAATGTGAACATTATTTCCACATTCCCAGGAAAAAAATATTGATCAAAATTTCTCATGTTTTTTGGCCATATGAGCCATAGAGACTTTCAGGCATAAAGTAACATGGTGTCAAGCATTCTATTAAAATATTTTCTCTATCTATTACCCTTCAGACTCTTGATTATGTATAAACACCTTCCAATTAATTCAGAGGAAAATGCAATTTACCAACTATCCTTCTTTATCAGATCCCTTTCAATTTAGCTCCCAGTCTTGTGGAGGAAAAGCCACAAATTAGTATCATAACCAGCCAAACTTGGGCTCAGCCATGTGACACCTTGACACATGATGAAACAATTACTATTGAAGGAAACAGATTTTTATTAACAGGGTCCCAACCTAGGGGGAGGCTGTGAGCAATCCTGCTCACAGCCCTACTCTCCCACAAGAACCATACCTTCCTTGCTCCCCAAAAGGCTACAAGCCAGAACCATACCCAAAAGTTCCCCATATATTTATCTGTTCATAAGCTGGCCACACAAAGAGATTTCCATCCTCTCTAGAATGTGTACTTTTAGGTTTCATAGTCACTGTCCTCTCATAGCAGCTCTCTCCTTCAGGATCTGGGTGCACTGTTCCCAGCCTCCATGCAGTGGTTCAGGAGAACATATGCCACATTACATTGGATCATAGTGGGGTCCAGGGAAGCATAGTCTCAAGAGAGTGACTTTTCTGTATATACTTGTGGTGCAATCCATGTCTCCCTCACTCATGCTGGATCTCTTCTCTTCATGGTGACTCTCCCAATTTTACTCTACATCACTTGGCTTCCCTCTTACACACCACACCACCTGACAGACCCCCTTCTCTTTCAGCCCAACCTCAGTTTGAAGCCTCACCACAGATATTCTTACATGACCTCATATCCTGCCCCTCCTATGATGTGTGAGCATTGCCATTTTTGCCAGTTCCCACCTATCTTTTACCTTATTTTAGTTGCCATCTTTAGGCAGGGCAAAAGTTCCCAGGAACACAAGGGCATCTGGGGTGGGCATCTGCTTCCCCTGACTATGTCACAAGTCACTATGTGCTCTTAAAGTTACATGTACCTTTTCATCTGAGCAACAGGCCCCTTCAGGAAAGACATGGCTATTAACTTGCTATTGTTATGCAAAGTATCTTAAACACTGTATCATCCACTTGCTCCTTCCCCCAATCAAGGGAGGATATACTCTGCTATTTTCAAGGGACCCGTGCTCTGCACCACATTAAAGTCTGGCAAATATCCATAGGATGGATAGAGGGGAGGTAAAAAGAGAAAACATATAATTCAGACCAACAGATCAGAAAGGCTCTAGTGATAAGGGGACTCTTGATGTGAGTGTTGAGTGTAAAATATAAGGACACCTTGGAAAAGAGTAAGTGGGGGGAGTATATTTCTAACAGAAAGAATACCATTCAAGAGACAAAAATAATTTTATGATCAGATGTTCCATGAAAAAGCTTTCATCCATGTACTTGGCACATAACCTGGTATAAAGTGAGCATTTATTTTTAAATTCATTAATTAATCACCTACATGTATCAATTGGTTAAATCAACCCTGGAAATCAATGTGTTGAGAAATATTTTGCATCCAGATCACTGCTCAGGTCAGTGAGATGACTTACAGTTTAGGAAGCTAGCAACTATGCTGAGTACAATGAGGCACTGGAGTTATTAACATGCAGTTGGCACAGCACTAAATCTTCTCCAGTCACAAAATGTAAATATAATATGCTTCATAAATATAATATGAAAGTATGTGACACACACATTCAGTGGAGATTATCAAACCTGCACTGAAGCTTCAGGGAGTAACCAAATGTGCATTATAATCTAGTCTATGAACTTCCTGCCAAGACTGAGGGGTAGGCAGATATACTTTGCTTCCTCACACAACCAAAAGAAGGACAACAATAAATTGAAAAACAAAACAACAACCAGAACTGCCAGAAAATAGAACTGAATGGAAGTCCAACAACCAAGGAGTTGTAAAAGAAACATTCATCAAGACTGGTAGGAGGGGTGGAGAGGACACTCAGCAAGGTGGCTGCTGAAAGACCCAGTAGGTGAGGTGGCTGGTGGACCAGGCAGGCCCACATTTATGTGCAGATAGACTGGGAGGAACAATTGGGGAGCAAGACAGACTTCACAACCCAGGGTTCCACCATGGGGAAATAAAGCCTCAAAACCTCTGGCTATAAAAATCTGTGGGGGTTGTGACAGCAGCAAAAACTCCCAGTCTCATAGGAGGGTCTGTTGGAGGGATCCATGGGGTACTACAACATACGCAAATGCACCCATCCAGGAATCAGCAGCAGAAGGGACCAAGTAGCTTGTGGGAAGTGGGGGAAATGACTGAAAGTGGAGAAAAAGCCAAGCAAGCAGCATTGTTCTCTTTCTGACCCCTCCCCCACACACAGCACCACAATGCAGGGAAGTGGGTTGCCCCACCCTGGTGAATACATAGGCTCCACTTAAAGGCTGGTTAAAATGTATCAGGTGTGCTGAGACAAAGAAATATGACCCAAATGAAAAAACATATCAAAATTCCAGAAAAGGAACAAAATGAAGAGGAGATAGCCAACGTATCAGATGCAGAGTTCAAATCACTGGTAATCAAGATATTCACAGAAATTATTGAATATGGACAAAAAGTAAAGGAAGAAGTGAAGGCTATACAAAGTGAAATAAAACAAAATATACAGGGAACCAATGAAAGGAAGGAGACCAGGACTGAAATCAATGATTTGGAACAGAAGGAAGAAAGAAACATTCAACTGGAACAGAATGAAGAAACAAGAATTCAAAAAAAAAATGAGGGGAGTCTGAGGAACCTCTGGGACAACTTTAAACATTCCAACATCTGAATCACAGGGGTGCCACAAGAAGAAGAGGAAGAACAAGAAATTGAAAACTTACTTGAACAAATAATGGAAAACTTCCCCAGTCTGATGAAAGAAATTGACATGTGAGTCCAGGAAGCTCAGAGAGTCCCAAAGAATTTGGACCCAAGGAGGAACACTCCAAGGCATATCATAATTAAGTTACATAATATTAAAGTTAAGGAGAGAATCTCAAAAGCAGCAAAAGAGAAGGAGAGAGTTATATAGAAAAGAGTTCACTTAAGACTATCAACAAAAAAAAAGTTGTGTGACAGGAATTTTTGGATTTTACAGTGAAAATTGTCATTAGGTTTGTGTTTTTGGTGCATTTGATACCACATATGTATTTTATTTACATCTTGAAGCTGGAGATTTGGACATCTTGAAGCTGGAGATTTGGTAAACAGATATATAAATAGTAGTATGGTTCAAGAATTTGACCTGTTTAGAACCATGCATATATTCTTCCACCTATAAATTTGATTGTGGTGATTTGAATGCTAAGGCAGGGTCTAATAAATATTTTACTAGAATATCTTACTGAAAGAAAAAAAGACTATTAACTGATTTCTCAAAAAAAAGCCTTACAGGCAAGAAGGGGCTAGAGAGAAGTATTCAGAGTTATGAAAGGCAAGGACCTCCATCCAAGATTACTCTACCCAGCAAAGCTATCATTGAGAATGGAAGAGCAAATAAAGTGCCTCCCAGATAAGACCAAGTTAAAGGAATTCATCATCACAAAGCTCTTATTATATAAAATGTTAAAGATACTTATCTAAACCCTATCTGATATAGCTCAGGTGATTGAGCATGGGCCTGTGAAGCAAAGGGTCACCAGTTCTATTCCCAGTCAGGGTGCATGCATGGTTTGCTGGTCAGGTCCCCAATGGAGGACACATGAGAGGCAACCACATATTGATGTTTCTCTCCCTGTTTCTCCTTCCCTTCATCTTTCTCTAAAAATAAAAAAAAATGAAATCTTAAAAAGATACTTATCTAAGAAAAAGAAGATCATAACTATGAACAGTAAAATGAGTAGAAACTCACAACTTCAACAATCTAACTTAAAAAAAAAAACAAACTAAGCAAACAAGTAGACCAGGAACCAAACTACAGAAATGCAGATCACATGGAGGGTTATCAGTGGGGATGGGGCAGAGGAGAATGGGGGAAAAGTTACAAGGAATAAGAAGCATAATGAATGGGTACAAAATAGACAGGAAGTGGTCAAGAATAGTATGGGAAATGGAGAAGCCAAAGAACTTATATGTACAACCCATGGACATGTACTAAAGGGGGAAGAAGTGCTGGAGGGAGGGGATGTGCAGTGCAGAGGGGAATGAAGTGGAGAAAAAAGAATGGGACAACTTTAATGGCATAATCAATACAATTTGCATTTGAAAAACTATGTTTCCAGCTCAAACTTTTTAAAAACTTCTCCATCACAAAGACAGACAGAAAGTTATGTTCCTCATAATAAATCAATCAAAAAGATGCATCCAGGACTGTGCTAACTGCTACTAAGGATTCAAGAAAGAAAATGCATCCTCTCTAACTTTTATTTTGGAATTTATGGAGATAAATGTTACAGACCAACATAAGACAGAATAAAATCAAACATGGAAGTGTATAATACAAAGCTAGATCTCTCAAACTAAACAAGATTAGGTCATTGTAATAAAGAATGTTTATAGTAAAAACAGTGTCTCAGTCCATCCTGGTTGCGATAACAGAAATATCACACATTGCTGTTTCTTACTCACAGTTCTGGAGAAGGCAAAGTCCACGATTAAGGTGCTGGCAGATTCAGTTTCTGGTGAGGACCTATTTCTTAGATTGAGGTTCTTTGCTGTAACTTTACATGGTGTGTTGGGCAATGTTAACTTTCTCTGACCTCTTTTACAAAGCCCTCCATTCCATTCCTTAGCACTCCATCCACATAACCTAATCACCCCCCAAAGGGTACACTTCAAACTACCAACACATTGGGGATTCCAGTTTTCAAAATATGAATTTTTAGGGGAGACACAAACATTCAGATCCTAGTTGCTGGGATTTCTTATAAGACCTATGTTTTATGTGTTTGTGTGTGTGTGTGTGTGCATGCGTGTGTGTTGTTGGGGAGAGTGCTGTGACCTGTTGAGATCAGAGAGAAAAATTCTGATTTAAAGAAACATTTCTGATATGCAGGAAAATCACATTATGTTGATGGCACATCACCAGCATCAAGTAAATTCATTTTGTGTGAAATGCTAAATGGAAACATTGGAACAATTATTGGGGAAGTGAGCTGTTTCTTATTTTTCTTGGGAATACTTATTTTGCCTTCAGTAATTACATTAGCTTCCCTCAAGAATCTTATACTACAAAAGGAAAATAAACAACAAAAATATTAGGTGTTAAACACAGCTCACTTGCTTCCAACAATTTACAAATATTATACTCATGCAATGAAGGTAGAGACTCCATGGAGAAAGATTCAATAACATGTGTCATTGATTCCTTAAGTGGTGCTGATCCCAGCTGCATTTCATCACTCTGTGGAATGGCAGACATCTAGCTCTCTTTCAAGTTTATGAAGGAAAATATACATAAAATTAAGAGACATATAAGGGGAAATTACTCCTTCTACCAACCTGAGCTGATTTCTGACTCCAAAATGATTGTGGGTTGGAAGGATGACCCAGTAAAACAATTCAACTGGAGATCATTGTCAGTCTTTTGTTAGTCCATTAAGTATTTATTAAACATCTGCATTAAGTCATATACTATTCTTGGTATTGGGAAACAGCTGTGAATAAATAGGAAGTCCTGCCCTCAAAGAACATATATTTTAGTAGGGGAAACAACCTATAAACTGAGATATGAACATTAAAATTAAGATTAAAATTTTATTAGCATTAAGAAGAGAGAATGGAGTAGTGCTGTAAAGAGTAACTGGAGTTCTGTTTTAGGAATAGTGAGAAAAGTCTCTGGTGAAATCACATCTGTGTTCAAGATCTGAATGATGAGAAGCAGCCAGCCGTGGTAGGATTTGGGAGAAGCACATTTCAAGCAGATGAGCAAATGTGCTCTTTAGCTGTTCATTCAAAATTATTTCAAATAAGCATGCAAGAAAAACAACCACAATTTGCTAAGCCCTTCCCATGCCCAGGCATTATTCTTCCCATGCCCAGGCATTAGAGTATTAAAAGTCAACTGTGAAATAAATCATCAAAGAAACCATTTTTGAATAGAGAGAGAACCTGAAGAGATAATAAATCATTTTTTTTGTTTCCAAGTGTCAGATAATAAGTGTTACAAATTAAAATAAATAAGGTAGCAGAATCTTTATGTAAATGAATGGTAGCAAAGTTCAACCACTTCTTTCCTCTTTTCTTTTTGTATGGCCCTTATTTGCTTGTTTATGGAACTTGGGAGAAACTTTTTTGTGTGTTTGTTTTATTTCTTTTTTCAGTTTGCCTTCTATTAAGTTTATTGAGCCACAGTCTAATGCATTAAAATGCACACATTTTATTTATACATTTTGATAAGTTTAGACAAACATTTACATCCATGTAAACTCCACCATCAAGGTAATCAACAATCTATCACTCTGTGAAAGCTTCCTTTTCACAGTTTGCATCAATTCATTCCCACCCCCAGCACACTCTCACCACTGCCAGCACCCAGGTAGCAAGCTTTTCTTTAAATATTTTGGTTTAAAATGATACTTTGTGGATCATAAATAATACATTATACTTATTCTGGATTTGTGTCCTTCTGGTGATTTTCTTCTAGCAGTTATTTAAATTTAGCAGTAATTTAACTTGCCTACATTCAAATAACAATCTTTCCTGCAGTGTTCAGTAGCTGATAACCCTGCTCAGTTCTTTAGTTCTTTCAGCTTCCAGCTACTGCTGCTATGTGTGTATGTGTGTATGTATGTATGCATGTATGTATGTATGTATTTTTGTTTGCTTGTCCTTTTTTGGATCTCTCTTGAATCTGTGTAGTTAGTCAAGTATTTTCCCTTTTGACCTTCCCCCTTGGAAACTCATCTTTTTTTGTGGCTCCTTGTTTCTAAGTACTTACCCCCAGCACCTCCAATGGCCAGCTGTTTTGGCAGCTTCAAGCTTATCCTCTAATACCTCAAGCCAATAACATTTGACTTTCCTATTGCCTGACTTGTTCATGGGTTAAGGAATCACATGGTGAAAAGTAAGCAAACACAAATCTTAACCAGATGTTGTACTTTCTTTTAAGGGTAATTTCCTTGTTGGTTTCTGCCCTCTTTCTGCTAGGTTCCCAAGAGTGCCCCATAAAGGTATAGTTTAGGGATCATCTGGAGACTGAGGCAGAGATGGTATCCAGATTTTGGATCTAGCATCGTCTGTCATGCTCTTACTTCCAGAATGGAGCCAGTGATTTCCATCTTCTCTGAAGTCCCGATCCCACTTCTCTCCCACTGTAGCCAGGAGACTATAGTTATTTTCTGTTGAGCTGGAAGGATTGGGCCATGCCCTAAAAAAATCAGCAACAAACTCTTAATTATTATCTGTTAAAATTGCAATATTCCAAAGGTATTTTTTCCTCTGATTTCTATGTGTTTTGTGTCTCTATCCAAAACTGTTGTTGTTGCTTTTAATACTTTTTTACAATTTTGTAACTATAATCTGTAGGAAGTTTTAACCAAGAAGTTTATTGTGTCGTTGCCAAAATCTGGAATAGGACTGACTCTTAATAAAACACTAATTTAAAAATCAAAAGGTAAAAAATTAGACTATAAGTTTTTTCAGGTGAGAGTTTCTGACTAATTTATGTCTATACCTAAAAAACATTTTATAATACCTGGAGAATAGACATGATCTAAACACTATGAAATGTTTTGATAGTATTAGAAATGTTTTATCTCAAGGTTCTTTTAAGTATTAGTCCAAGGAGAGAGAATGGGTATCAATACTAACTCTCCAAACTATCTGATATGCAGGGGAAAAAAGAAAGAATTTGCCAGAAAGTTGACTGAGTTCATGTGAGTCAATGATAAAATTAATGCAGTCTTAAAATACTTCCAAGTCATTTTATTAAGATCAGAACTTCCAATATTTATTTGGTGTTTACAGTGTACCAACTACCAAATATAACATTTTATATATGACCTTATTTATATTCCAAAACTACTGTGAATTAGGATTTTTTCCCTTTATACAAATCAGCAAAGAGAAATAGGGTGAAGAGAGATTAAGCAACCTCCAAGGAGCCACACCATTAATAAATAATAGAGCCAATATTTGAACACCAGAATAGCAGATTTCAAAGATTCTATTGTTGGCTGCAGTGGTAATTATTTAAACAGATATTTTCTAAATATACTATAGGGAGAGCCTTTAATACAATGCATAAAAATGCTTGAATGACAGAGGGTTAAATCTGTACTATTGGAATAACTCTTACAAATAAGAAAAACAAGATTATGATGGTAATTTAAGGAAAAACAATTTAAAAAGAACAATATAGATTGCTAATTGGTGTGTAGAATAATTACTCAATTATTATCCATTTAAATATACACTATTTATTTGAATACATAACTGTCAAACACATAAAAAAAGGAAAAAAAATATCACTTTTGTAGTATCAAGTTGGCAAAGATTATATAAATACCCAGTATTGTAAAAAGTGAAATGACATTCTCTGCTATTGGTATTTATTAGTAATTTTTCATAAAACATATGTTAGTAATATATGTCTTAAAATATACACTTATTCTCAGAAATTCACTCTAAAATTGCTTCAACCATTGACAGTAGATACAAAAAGACTGTAAAATCAAGATTCTATTCCAGACAAAAGAACTTGTTCTAGCAGAAAACAAAACAAAACATTTGTTTCACAGAGTGTTAGATCTAAGAAGTGAAGAGTGTGTAAAGCAGCCCCCACTATAAAGTACTGAAATACTGAAATCATTATTTCAGTAACTTGTATAAAAACTGATATTGACACATTAAAAATTACAGCTAATGTCCAACTACATAAGCATATAATGTCAAGGTGGAATTGGAGTTGAGATATGATTTTCAATTCTTTACTTTCTAGACTGATTGATACATGTCAATTTGAAGTACCAGAAGTAGTAAATTGGTAAATAGCAACATGGAGCAAAGTATTTTTAAGCTCCTCTGGATTTATCAGGAAAGCTCTACAATCAGTTAGTGATGTCTGCCATGAGTATTTGTGAAGAAAGTGAAGTAGAGGCTGTGCATAGAAGTTGATCTGCCAGCAAATACAGTATAAGGTAGAAAGATAGGAGACAGGAAAATTCAGTTATTTAGTGATAACTCAGTATATCCTTTACCTGTGTACTTCATTAAATACTTACTTTTACGATGCATTCTTACTTTTCCTGTTCTATTTTACTCTCCTATGGTCTAGTTTATTCTCTTTTTTTATTGTTGTTCAAGTACAGTTGTCTCTATTTATCCTCAACCACTTCCCCTAACCCCAGCCATCCGCACCTCCCACCCTTAATCCTATTCCCCGTTGGTTTTGTCCATGTGTCCTTTATACATGTTCCTTGAAAACCCTTCCCACTTTTTCCCCATTATCCCCTTCCACTACCCCTCTGGTTACTGCCAGTCTGTTCTTAATTTCAGTGTCTCTGGTTATATTTTGCTTGCTTGTTTGTTCTGTTGATTAGGTTCCACTTATAGTGGTCTAGTTTATTCTATTTTATTTTATTAACAAATGCTGGGCATGACCCACTAAGGTAATTATAGAACCTACTACTAATTATAACTTGCAGGTATATACAAAATAAAAACAGAAACAAACACAAACATTTATTGTGATGGCCAAAATATTCATTTGGTTTTTTTTCAGTGAAATAAAGGACTTTTTTCATTTTCACCAATAACTTTATTGATTTCGATATTCTGAGTATGTTGGCCATCACTTACGTGGTATAACATTGATTATTCTCAATTAATTTGATCAGTATCAACTTCAATTGGGCTACATGACCATGAATTCGCATCATCCAGAGAGAATGCTCTAGCACACAGCTTTGCAGACTATTGTTGACACATTTAGTCAGTCACAACACCTTCTCTATATACTGCACAAATAATTTTGCATTTCAGTTTTGGTTTTGCCTTTCTTGAAATAATAAAACATAAAGCACAATATGTTGAAAATGTTGCATATTTCTTCCATCTTCAATATTAGAAACAGCTAAACAAAATTTCCCAATTTTAATTTTTTTATGCAAACTGGTATGACAGTTGTCACAATACAATCTAACAAAATTGTTTCAAATAAAGTTAAAGACAATTAAGCAATACTAGAACCATCTTAAAGAAAAAAAACAAATGAACTTTGGCCTACTCAATATTTACCAGTCCATTTGGAGTGGTAAATGTAAACAGGTCTACTCCCCATTGATTCAGATGGTTGTCTCTAATAAGATTCCATAACAGCAATGTGCCATTTCCATGGGTTAAGATTCTGAGATAGTTCCTCACTGTAATCTATTTATTCTTTCTCTTGCAATATAATTAGTGACAGTAAAGTACATTAAATGGGAATTTTGTCTATAAACATAATGGTTGAAATTAACCTTACTGATGATTTTTTTTAATTTTTGAATTTATTAGGGTGACATGGTTACTAAAATTATAATATTTTAAAGCTTATAATTCTGTAATAAATTAAAATCATTACAATTCTATAATACATCTGTATATTGCATTGTGTATTCACTACCCAAAATCAAGTTTCCTTCCCTCACCATTTATCTCTCCTTACCTTCTTCTAACTCCTTCTTTCCCCTTTCTCTCTGTTAATCGTAATACTGTTATATCTGTCTATGGGTTATTTATTTGTTTTATTTTACTTAATTCCTTCCAGCTGACAGCTGTTAGTCTGTTCTCTGTATCCACAAGTCTGTTAATTTTATTCATTAGATTCCATGTATAAGTGAAATCATATGATATTTGTCTTTCACTGACTGGCTTATTTCACTTAGCATAATAATCTCCAGTTCCATCATGTTGTGGTGAAAGCTAATATTTTCTTCTTTTTATGGTCAAGTGGTATTCCATTGCGTAAATGTACCACAGCATTTTTATTCACTCATCTATTAATGGCACTTGGGCTGCTTTCAAATTTTGGCTATTGTAAATAAAAAATAGTCTTTCAAATTAGTATTTCAGGTTCCTTCTAATATAGTCCCAGAAGCAAAATCACTGGGTCAAAAGGCAGTTCCATTATTACTTCTCTGATGTGTCTCCATACTGCTTTCCACAGTGGCTGCACCAATCGGCATTCTCATCAACAGTGCAAGAAATTTCTCTTTTCTCCACATCCTTGACAACACTTGTTGTTTGTTGATTTATTGATGATAGTCATTCTGATAGGTACATGGTATTAACTCATTGTAGTTTTAATTTGCATTTCTCTGATAATTAATCACATTGAGCATCTGTTCATATGTCTATTGGCCATCTGTACATTCACTTTGAAGTGTCTATTTAGGTCTTTTGCCCATTTTTTATTGGATTGTTTGTTTTCTTGATATTGAGATTTATAAGTTCTTTATAAATTTTGGATGTTAACCCCTTGCCAGATGTATCATTGGCTCATAATGTCCTCCTGTTCAGTGGGCTGTTTTTTCATTTTGTTGATAGTTTCCTTTACTGTGCAAAAACTTTTGAGTCTGACAAAGTTTGAAACTTTGCATTTAAAGGCAAAAAAAATATTTAAAACAAAATGGAGTATATCTTATTAGGTAGAGAAAGTAATACAGGATTTTGGACATAGGTTCAAGGAAACTAAACAACCAAAAAACACTAAAGAGAAAGAAAAGTTCAAAGATTGGGATGTAGGTAAGCTTCAGTTTTAATTGACATCTGAGCTGGGCTGGCTGTAAGACTTACAATTTAATGTTAACATTATCTCTTTCACTGTTCAGATGTATATTATTATCTGTCCTTTGATTTATATGGAGCAACAGGTACATGTCAATTATTTTCCTTTTTCACAACCTTAGAAATTTGTAATCACCAAAATAAATGTTACTCAATAAAGAAGAAAAATCCATGTTTTAAGTCATGGGATTTGCTTTAATCAGTCTTACATGGGCTTTTTATCCTTCTCTATTGTATACACCATGGGAGTCAGATTATAGGTAACCATGTTAAAAGTGTCTCAAATAAAAATAACACTAATTTGTTTATTTTTCTGTAAAGAAATTTTGTATAAGTAGTTCATCTTTTTATAAGGGTACTATCATTCTTAAGATTGATGTTGCCATAGTAACTCTTCAATAGACATTTAACCCATATGAGGGAAAAACAAAAAAAACAAACAAAAAATCATTATTTGAAAAGAGAAAGACCATACAATATAAACAAGACACCATATTCATTAGGAGTCTTCTGTCTTGAGCATATAGCCAATAAGTTAAATGAATGGCTTTAGAGGGAACACCTAGCATTTCAAGAGAGGTTGGCCTTAGATGTAAGATTAGTTAGCATCAGTGACAGGAAATTGAAAACATCTAAATGTACAGTGTTAACAAGTATCACCATATTTAACAATAGTTGGAATTAACAGACAGAATTTCATTTCACAAGGTTAGAATTTTACAGAGTGCATTTACAAATCTTTAAAGTTCCTACAAAAACAAGTTCAATCAAAGAAATTGCAGAAAGCAATTTCCATCTATGAGTAAGCAAATAATAAAATATGGTTTTAAATTAATGCAAGGACCCTGTAAGTAAAGGTCTCAGAAATTGCATTTACACCAAAATTGCAAGCTGGCAAAAGTAGTTATTAAAATATTTCATATATAGCTTCTTTTCTTTTTGAATGTCAGTACTAGCAATATGTGTAAGAATGGTGTAGTAAAAACTAGAAATATGGTAAAATATGTTGCATTAGTTCTTTCTTACTAGACTTACTAAATGGGTAAAAATCTGGATTTATTAGATTTTTCTTCAGATGTGTTTCAGCTAGAAATAAATTAAAAATCTACTATAAAAGCTGTATGAGCATCTACATAGTGGTAGATTTTGCAGGATAATAATACAAGAAGTAATGGTATGAGACAGCAATTTCAAATTATTTAGTGAAGTCTCAGTATATCTCAGTATATCAACAAGCTGAAAGAATCTCTCCTTAGCTTCTAAAATATGTCTGAGTATTTGTTTACAACCTCATCAGAAGCTCCTTGTGTATAGTCTGAAACTGGTTCCCAAACATGAAAGGCAGAGAGAGACCAAAGGAAGAGGTAGATCACTCCAGATTAGTAGGTAGCAGTTTAAATGAGCAAGGGAAGCTTACTTATGAGGTTTGTGCTGGGCAGTCACAAGATGAGTAGATTTCTGTACCTGCTCATCAAATCATAAAAGTACAGGCCTCATCTGAATTTAGTCATGAATACTATCTGAATGATATCAACAACACATTGCTCTATCAAGACACCACTATACCACATACCTATTAGAGTGTCTAAAATTCAGAAAACTGATGACACCAAATGTTGACCAGGATACAGAATAGTGGAAACTCTCATACACTTCTGGTGAAAATGCAAAATGATACAACCACTTTGAAAGACGATTTGGTGGTCTCTTACAAAACTAAATACACTCTTACCACACAATCCAACAATCACACTTCTTGGTATTTACTCCCAAAAGTTGAAAATTTATGTTCAGGAAATATTTTTACAAGTACATATATGATAGTGATTCATAATTGCCAAAAGTTGGAAGCAGCCAAAATCTCCTTCAGTAAATGAATGATTAAATAAACTGATTAAATAATGATATGAAATTGAGTTTATTTCAAATCTCACATTATACCTTACCCTTGGCTCACTTCATTTTACATGCTTCCTGCCCTTTCTTATTTTCATTTTAATTTTTTTATCCCTTTCTAAGTCTCATTCCTAATCCTTACCCTTATGATTTCTCCTCCTTATATCCTGTCAAAATTATTTTTCTTTCCTTTAGTCAGCTCATGTTCTTTTTTCTTTCTTACAATATTCTTATCTTCTTTTTGCCTTTAAAAGCATTGCTTGCTTGGTATGGATATTGCAATTATTGCTGTTTTTCCTTCAATTTTATTTCTGTTTGTTCAATATCTTTAATTTCAAATTTCATAGGTTACTCTCCCCCAGCATTATTACATATTGCCTTCCTCCTGCTCTTGCTTATTTGAGTTTAGAATTTTATATTGCCCCTCTCTTATTCTGGATTCTTTCTATTCCTTATTGTTATTATTTATCCTCCCTCTATCATCTCAAAATCATTTTTCTTTACTGTAGAAATTTTATATTCTCTTTTCTCTGTCTTATCATATTCTCTTTCCAACTTTATGAATCTTTGGTTATCTGTCATTGTCATTGACTCAGTTGTGTTTATTCTTCAATTTTGTTCCTATTGCCTCACTGTTTTTAAAATTTTATTTCAAACTTCATATTATACCCTTATCTTTTCTTACTCCATTTGCCATCACACATCTTTTTTTAACTTACATTTTAAAGTTTATTTTCTCCCTTTCTTTGCCTTGCTTCTATTCCCTACTGTTATTATTTCACCTCCCTCTTTCCTCTCAAGACATTTTTTCCTCTCCTTTGGTCATCTCATATTCCTTTTTTCCTATCCTAAAATAGTCTCAATCATTTTCCACATATCTTAATCTCTGCTCACTTGCTGTTGATATTACTGATGTGGGAGGGGAATATTTTTGC
The DNA here is from genome assembly GCF_019186645.2 of Phyllostomus hastatus. Taxonomy (NCBI): domain Eukaryota; kingdom Metazoa; phylum Chordata; class Mammalia; order Chiroptera; family Phyllostomidae; genus Phyllostomus; species Phyllostomus hastatus. The sequence continues at coordinate 5,960,984 of NW_025334038.1, read as the reverse complement.
TGGTGTGTGTTTTGTTTTCTGGGGAGTTTTGCTTTGTTCTGCCAGCACTGATACAAAAGAACACAAGATGTGGTGGGGATGTGACTCTCAGTCAGCCAGCCAGAGGGGAGAACCCAACAATGAATGAACTCTCAATAATTAAACACAAGTACAGCCAGAGAGTCCACATAAGCTGAATAAAGGGAATCCCTAGAGCATCCAGATCAGATAAAAGAGACTGCACCACTGAGTTCCACAGAACTCCTACCACAGAAGGCCATCCCATAAAAACAGAAAAGCAAACAAGAGCAATCTGAGATGCAGAGACAAACCAAGAATCACCTAAATGGGGAGACAAATAAATAATACCCAATCTAAAGGAAAGGAGAGATCCCCAGAAAAAGACATAAATTAAATTGAGGCAAGCAATCTATCAAACACAGAGTTCAAAATAATGGGTATAGAGATGCTCATGAGCTCAGTGAGAACTGCAAGGAACTTTATGGGAGCTATAACTAACTTAGTGGTAACTATGGCAGCATAAAAAAAGACATCAAAACTATGAATAAGACCAACAGGAAGTGAAGAATACAATATTAGAAATTAAAAATATACTGCAAGGAATTAAAAGCAGGCTATAAGAAGCAAAGAGAAACAAGCTAGAAGACAACAAAGAAAAAAAACAGTCACAGAAACAAAGTAAAAAAAAGACTAAAAAAACAAATATGAAGATAGTTTAAAGAGATTCAGGACAACATGAAACATAACATCATTCACAATCACAAGAATAACAGAAGAAGAAGAAAAGGAGAAGGGATGGAAAATCTGTTTGAAAAAATAATGACAAGAAACTTCCCTAATTTGAGGGAAAATGTGAGGGAAAATGTTATGCAAGTTCAGGAAGCACAAAGGGTACCAATTAGATGAACCCAAAATGCCCACTCTAAGACACATCATAGTTAAAATGCCAAAATTTAAAGACCTACAATATTAAAGACAGCAAAGGCAAAACAGCTAGTAACCTACATGGGAGCTCTGATAAAGCTGTCAGCTGTTCAACAGAAACACTACAAGCCAGAGGGGATTGACATAAAATATTCCAAGTAATGAAAACAAGGACCTGCAACCAAGACTACTCTATTCAACAAGGCTCTCACTTAAATAGAAGGCAAAATAAACATTATCCTATACAAAAGAAGGCTAAATGAGTACATCTCCACCAAGAGATTTTTGCAACAGATGCTAAAGAAACTACTAGAAGAAGAAGAAGAAATGAGATGGGGGCAGAGAGATGGAGAAAAAGGAAAAAATTGCAAAGGGAAAAAAAGGCAATGAACAAATACATATCAATAATAACCTCATGTAAATGGACTAAATGCTCCAATCAAATGGCACAGAGTAGCTGAGTGGATAAGAAACATGATCTGCATATAAGCTTTCCAAAAGAGACCCACCTCAGAACAAAAGATCTATACAGGTAGGAAGTAAAAAAATGGAAAAAATATTCTAAGCAAATGGACATGAAAAAAAAGCTGGAGTAGCAATACTTATATCAGACAAAATAGACTTTAAAACAAAGCCCATAACAAAAGACAAAGAAGGTCACTACATAGCACTTAAGGGAGTGTTCCAACAAGAGGATATAACCCCTGCAAACATATACGCACTCAACACAGGAGCACCTAAGTACATAAGAAAAATCTTAGAAGACTTTAAAAGGAGATCGACAAGCAATACAGTCATTGTGGGGGATATTAATGACCTACTGTCAACAACAGATAGATCTTCCAAACAAAGAATATTGGCTATTGTGGCTATTGTGGCTTTGAACAACACTCTAGATCAAATGGACTTCATTGACATTAGAGAACATGTCACCCTAAAGAGCAAACTATACATTCCTTTCAAATGCACATGGATCATTTTCAAAGATTCACCACATGGTAGGACACAAAATAAGCCTTAACAAATTTAAGTAAATTGAAATCACATCAAGCACCATCTCGGATTACAATGGTTTGAAACTAGAAACCAACTTCAAGTAAAAAATTTAAAAAAAAGTCAAATACATGGAGACTGAATTATATGGTATTAAATAATGGATAGGTTAACAATGAGATCAAAGAATAGACAAAATTATCAGGAAACAAATGAAAATAAACACACAACAGTACAAAACCTGTGGGACAAAGTAAAGGGTATTCTGAGACGGAAGTGCATAGTAATACAGGCCTAGCTGAGGAAGATAGCAAAATCTCAAATGACCTAACCCTACATCTACAAGAACTAGAGTAACAACAAAAAAACAAAGACTAGAGTGAGTACAAGGAAAAAAATAATCAACATTGGAGCATAATTAAACGACATGGAGACTAAAAACACAATCCAAAGAATCAATGAATCCAAGAGCTGGTTCTTTGAAAAGATAAACAGAATTGACAAACCTTTAACCAAGCTCATAAGATATAAAGAGGACCAAAATAAATACAATAAGAAATGGAAGAAAAGAAATAACAACCAATACTAGTTATACAAAGGATTGTAAGAAATTACTATGAACAACCATACACCAAGAAACTAGACAACTTAGGTGAAATGGATAAATTTCTGGAAACATGCAATCCCCCAAAACTTAATCAACAAGCAGGAAAGATGAACAGACCAATTAAAAACCAGCAAAATTGAAGCAGTAATCAGAAATTACTTGCACACAAAAGTTCTTGACTGGATTGCTTCACAAGACAATTTTAGTTACTAAACATTCAAAGAAGAACTAACACCTATCCTTCTCAGATTATTTCAAAAACTTCAAGAACAGAGAAGAATCATAAACTATTTTTATGAGGCAAGTATTATGCTAATTCCAAAACCAGGCAAAGATACAGCAAAGAAAGAATATTACAGGCCAATATCTCTGATGGATATAAATGCTGAAACCTTCAACAAAATACTGGCAATCCAGATCCAACAATACATTAAACAGATCATACACCATGATCAAGTGGGATTCATTCCAGACATGCAAAGATGGTATAACATTTGCCAATCAAAAAATGTAATACATCACATAAACAAAATGAAAGCCAAAAATCACATGATTATATCAATCAATGCTGAAAAAGCATTTAACAAAAACCAGCACTCATTTATGATAAAAACACTGAGCTAAATGTGAATAGAGGGGGCATACCTCAACATAAAAAATGTTGTATGCAAAAAAACTAGTGCCAACAACATATTCAATGGGCAAAAAATAAAAACATTTCCTGTAAGATCAGGAATAAGTCTGCTTTCACCACTCCTATTCCACATAGTACTGGAAATTCTAGCCAGAGTAATTAGACAAGAAAGAGAAATAAAAGTCTTCCACATTGCAAAGGAAGAAATAAAACTGTCATCATATGCAGACTACATGAAAATCCTATCATCTCCACCAGAAAATTATTTGACCTAATTAGTGAATTCGGCAAAGTAAAAAGATACAAAGTCAATATTCATAAATTGATGGCATTCCTGTAAACCAACAATGAAGTATCAGAAAGAGAATCTAAGAAAAAATCCAATTTACTATAGCAATAAGGAAAATAAAGTACCTAAGAATAAATTTAACCAGTGTTTTGTACTCAGAAAACTATATAACACTGAAAAAGGATGTTGAGGAAGATATAAATAAGTGGAAGTATATACCATATTTATGGATTGGAAGAATTAAGATCATTAAAATTTGCATACTACCCAAAGCAGTTTATAGATTCAACACAATTCCTATTAAAATAACAATGGCATATTTCAAAGCTCTACAGCAAATACTCCAAAAATTTATATGAAACAAAAAAAAGACCCTGAATATCCTCAGCAATCCTGAAAAAGAACAAAGTTGGAAGGATCACAATACCTGACATTAAACTATACCACAAGGCCACTGTAATCAAGACAGTCTGATTCTGGCATAAGAACAGACACACAGATCAATGACACAGAATAGAGAACCCAGAAATCAATCCATGTTTCTATGGTTAATTAATATCCAACAAAGGGGTCACAAGCATACAACAGAATAAAAACAGTTTCTTCAAAAAATGATATTGGAAGAACTGGACTGGTACATAAAAGAATATGAAACTAGATCACTCTCATACGCCATACACCAGAATAAACTCAAAATGGATAAAGGCCTTTAATATAAGAAATGACACCATGAAAATCCTAGTGGAAAACAGGCAGTAAAATTTCAGGGACCTCACATAGCAATATTTTTGTTGATATATTTCCTAGGGCAAAGGACAAAGGAAAGAATAAACAAATGGAACTATTCTGAAATAAAAAATTCTGCACAGCTAAAGAAAAAATATCAAAATAAAAAGGGAAGTAAATGTGTAGGAGACATTATTTGCCAATGATACATTGGACAAGGGTTTGATCTCCAAAATATATGAAGAACTCTTATGCACCTGAGTAGACCCTTCTCCAAGGAGGACATACAGATAGCTCATAGACATATGAAAAAATGCTCAACATCAGTAGCTGTCAGAGAGATGAAACTTAAAACTACAATGAGACATCACCTCACTCCTCTCAGAATGCCCATTATTAATAAGTCAACAAACAAGTGTTGGAGAGGATGTGGGGAAAAGGGAACCTTAGTGCCTTGTTGCTGGGACACAGACTGGTGCAGCCACTGTGGAAAACAATATAGAATTTTCTCAAAAAAATTAAAAATGGATCTGCTTTTTGACCCAGTGATTCCACTGCTGGGAATATACCCTAAGAGTCTTCAATCACCAATTCAAGAGAACTGAATCTTGCCTATCTATGTTCATAGCAGTGCTATTTACAATAGCCAAGTACTGGAAACAGCCTAAGCACCCATTAGTAAATGAGTGGATCAACAGACTATGGTACATTTACACAAGGGAATACTATGCTGCAGAAAGAAAGAAGGAACTCCCATGTTTTGCAACAGTATGGATGAAAGTGGAGAATACTGGGCTAAGTGAAATAAACCAGTCACCTAAAGACAAATACCATGTGATCTCACTTATAAGAGGAATCTAATGAACAAAATAAACTAATGAGCAAAAGAGAACCAGAAGCAGAGGCATGGAAACATGGAACAAAGTGTCAGTGACCAGAGGGGAGGTGGGAAAGGGTATAATGATGCAAAGAAGGGGAAGGGACTCATCAAAGAACAGGTATGAATGACCCATAGACATGGATTACGGTGTGTGGATTGACTGCGGAATAGGCAGGGTAGGAGCTAGACTGGGCAGAGGATGACAAAGGAGGAAAAATTGGGACAACTGTAATATAATAGCAATAAAAACATCTAAAAATATATAAATAAATTTTTAAAAGTTAAATCTCCCCCCAAATCCTACCAAATGTACCATTCTGGAGAAAGATGTTGATAATGGGAGGCTGTTATGTATGCAGATGGGTGGTATAGGGGATATCTCTATAACTCCATCTCAATTTGCTGTGAATCTAGAACTGCTCTTAAAAAGCTAAGCCTATAAAAATATCATTTAGGTCAAATAGATTGATAATGTTTAGGTTGTCAGTATCCTTATGATTGTGTATCTTTTTGACTGATTGCATTTTTTAGGTCAGTTTCATGTTCACAGCAAAATGAAAGGGAAAGTACAGAGGTTTCCCAAATAATATACCCCCTTCCACCAGATAAATATAGGTTTTCCATTATTAGCATCCACCATCAGGGTGATACATTTGAAAATGCCATTTTTTCTTCACTTTTGAGGGATTATTTTACAGGTTCCTTTTCCTGACTGCCCGCTGAAGGCAGAAGGGTATTTTTCATATATATATATATATATATATATATATTGATACCATACAGGAAAATCTCATAATATTGTGGGGGAGGGGATGCTATAATTGGGTTTTCCTGGAGTTAACTGTCAGAGTTGTTGACATGAAGCTTCTATACTTAGTCAGTTACAGTTCTGGTTTTCCTACCCTGGCACTGGTTTCCTGGGGCAGTTTCTGCTCTAATCTCTGTTCTGGTAAGCAGTGACTCCCTGTGTTTACCTCCAGTCTTAAGGGTAATGATTTGCCCTGTATTCTCCCCGTTCTTACTGATCCAAGATGAGCTATTGATATTGCATTCTAACCTCTTACTTGTTATTAGAATGGAGTAGCAAATGATAAACTCCTTATATATGGAAATAGGAGCAGTCTGTCTTCTTTCTTAATCAATTATTGAAAGACACAGAGAAAAAGAGAAGTTGAAATGTCTGATTATAACTGTGGATTTGGCTAAACTCATTACAGGGCTACCAATTTTATTTCACATGTTTTAAGGCTCAGTTATTATGTATACTAACACTTCATATTGTTAGGTCCTTTTGCTGCAATGACATTTTATCATTATTAAATGACCTTTCTTACTCATAATATTATTACTTAATCAGAAATTCAACATATTTTCATACTGATATAGTCCCCTAGATTTCTTCAGTTAGCATAATATATTTTACATCTTTTTATCATTTATATAATAATTTCTTCATATATAAAATGCGTTTTATTATAAGCAGCATATGTAAGACTCTTTCTGTTTTATCCAAATCATAGTTTCTTTATCAGTTTAATAATCAACTTCTATATTGCTTCTTATATGGGAATATTAAAAATAAAATTACTAGGAAAATTCACATGCAAGTCTTTTATAGACATGTGTTCATTTTTCTCTAAGGTGATTACCAGTGAATGGTGTTTCTAAGTCTTATATGATGGGTATTTTAAATTTTTAAGTATCCTCTAAACAGTTTTCTAAAGTGCTTGTATTATTTTACACTCCTACCATTAAGTTATAAAAGTTCTAGTTACTGTGAAGCCTGATGAAATGTGATCTTTTCATTATTTTTATTTTATTTTAAACTATTCATGTATATAAAAATCAGCATCTTAATGTGGATTTAACTTGCATTTCCCTAATTTTGAGCACTTTTCTATGTGATTATTTTACATTTTCATTCCCTTGGTTATGTGTCATGTGTGTTTTATATATTCAGAACATTTTAAAATATCATTTTATTTTTAGCTACATTCACAATTTCTGATGTTTTTGTTCCATTATGTACCTTTAATTTTCAATTTGTTATTATTCTTGAGCCTGAATTTTTTAAATTTCTTCTATAGTGTTAATCTGTTACGACAAATGTTCCCACTTTTAGTTTATATAAAAATGTCTTCATTTTTGTCTTAATGTTTAAAGGACATTTTTACTGGAATTAGAATTTTCTGTTTTATTCAGCAATTAAAATAATATTTAATTGATTTATACCTTTTATTATTTCCGAATAAAAGTAATCCATCATTTCTTGCATTGTCATTGTTTGCATTTCTGTTCTTCATTTTTGAATTTCTTTTTTTTTTAAGATTTTATTTATTTATTTTTAGAGAGGTAAGGGAGGGAGAGAGAGAGAGAAACATCAATGTGTGGTTGCTGGGGGTCATGACCTGCAACCCAGGCATGTACCCTGACTGGGAATCGAACCTATGACACTTTGGTTCACAGCCTGCACTCAATCCACTGAGCTACGCCAGCCAGAGCTCATTTTTTAATTTCTTATTCCAGATGTTTTTATTAAATATAAATACCTATTTTTTTCAGAGTGTTTTTAATAATCTGCTTTGAAGTTCATTATTTAAAGAAAATATTTATGAGTTGCAATGTTTCAATTAGCACATTCTATTCTCTTTTCATGGTGATTTTGTATGAAGTTGGTCTGAGTATTTTGTTTGTTCCTTGGAATTTTGTGTGCTCTGTTACTTCAAGGCATCTTCTTCTACCAATAAAAATAATTAGGACAATTTTTTCTTTTATTTATTTTTATTTTTTATTGTATTTTCCATTATGTTTCAGAGCAACTGACTAGCTTTGTTTCTCTTTTATTTTTATAAAATATCCAATTTCTTTCTCTTGGTTCTTTCTCCCCTTCCTTCTTTTCTCTCTTTTGCTCCCTCCCTCCCTCCCTCCCTCCCTTCCTTCCTTTCTCTCTTTTTCTTTTTGACCATACCTGATTCTCTTGCAGAAGCACAGTCCCTATGCAATTGAGAATATCTTATATCTAATGATAGCTGAAAATATGCACACCTAATCAAGTCCATATCTTCTGTTATATTACTGGTATCAAGAGCAAATGAAATATCCATGCAGCCAAAAAAATAAATAAAATCAAATAAGACTTGCCAGGGGGAACTTAAAATTGAAGACTGAAACAAAAAATAGTATAAACAATGAATCTGAAGATATAATCTCTATATAGGAAGGAGAAAGACTCTCAGAAAGGAGACAAAATTTGCCAAAGTATAATTTATGATGGATTATTTGAAGACAATAATATCATCATAAACAGTAACATCTAAACACAATTTCAGAAATATAAAATGGTCAATATGTCAATTTTAAATATACCTACAAATATTGAGTTGATCAAAAAATTCATATGCTTTTATTTTTTCCATAGAATAAAAGACACATTTCTTCACTTTCACCAATAATTATATTGATTTTAATATTTGAGTATGTTGGCCATCACCTGTGCAGTATAACATTGGTAATTCTCAGTTAACATCTCAATTTGATGGACATCAACTTCAACTAGTCTACCTGACCATGGAGCATCATCCAGAGAGAAATCTCCAGCATGAAACTTTGCAAACCACTTTGACATATTCAATCAGTCACAGCACCTTCTCCATATACTGCACAATTTTTTGTGTGTGTTTCACTTACATTTTTAACTTTCTTAAAATAATAAAGCATAATATGCTGAAAAATTGCATGTTTTCTTTCATCTTCAATATTAAAATAGCTACACAAATTTTCACCAATTTTGATAAGTATTTTTTAAATGCACACTGATGTGACAGATGTCACAATACAATCTAACAAAATTATCTCAAATAAAGTTAAAGGACCTACGGGCTACCAGAGCCATCTTATTGGAAAAAACAAAGGGACTTTTTGGCCAACCCAATAATTTGACACATTTCAAATTGAGAAGTTGATTCCCTTCTCCTGAATGTGGGATAGCTTTCCTGTAACTTGTGACTCCTACAATGGCCCCAATAAAACAATTTATTTGTCTATAAGAAGCTGTTATGGGCTGAATTATTTAACTTACAGAATTCATATTTTGAAGTTCTTATCCTCATTATTTCAGCCTGTACAGTATTTAGAGGCAGGGCCCTTAAAATGAGCTGAAATGATGCCATTAGTGTGGGTCCTAATTCAATCTAACTGGTATTCTTCAAGAAGAGAAGACTAGGACACACACACACACACAGGGCATGTGCACAGAGAAAAGACCATGTGAAAACTGAGGAGAATATGCCTATCTTCAAGCCAAAAAAAGAGGTTTCAGGTGAAATCAAACTTGCCAATATCTTGGACTTGTATCTCCAGCCTTCATAACTGTGATAAAATAAATTTCTGTTATTTAAGTCACCCAGTCTGTGGTACTTTGTTATGGCGGCCATAGCCCACTGTTACAGAAGCTTAATGGACTTGTCCCTCAGCTTTCTCTACAGGAGCCAAAAGTAAAGAAAGTTTTATGTCCAATAAATATGTGTGTGTGAGTGTGTTTAACTTCTGCCTAATAGAGTAAACTCCACTGGTATTTACAGGAAGTTTCTGAGTGAAGTAGATGTACATGAGCAAAACAATATTATCATGGTAGAATGGACAGAGATGGAATAAAATGTTTTTGTGCCCTTAACATATTACAAGCAAAAAGCTGGCTGAGAACACTACTTAGCTACAAACATATGCTATCATTCATGAAAAATGTAAATCAAAACGCACATCAAAAAAAGCCTAGAGGGGGGAAGATAAGAATCATGGAGAATTATCCACAGGCCTTGAGGATGAATCAAAGAGCTGCCAACATTTGATTGGTTGGACTTCAGATTTTCTGTCAGTGATTCTTTTTGGCTTCTTATTTTCCCCTCCCACCCCAAACTTTTTTAATAGGAATTTCTATAGGGATTATTATATGCCTATTCCACTATTGTTTTATGAGCCTTTAAGTGACAGAATTTGTCTCTAGTTTAATAAATCAACAGAATGAAAGGAGTTAGGCTCCAGGAGCTACACTTTTGGCATTATATGTCAGGGGCCTCATCCTACCTGGAAATGAGTGAGATGGTGAAATTCTGGACTTTAAGCTCTTATTTTAATGTGATGTGACTTTTGAGAAGATTGAAGGACTTAATGTATATTGAATGTGAAAAGGATATAAACTGTAAAGGCAGCTTCTAAAATGGCCCCAAATAATTTCCACATCTTTGTATATTATTCATACGCTTGTATAATTCCTTCCCTTTATTTCCAGGCAGTCTAATGACTTGATTTTAAGGAAGACAATATGGCAAATATATTGAAATGTTCCCTCTGAGATTGGTTTACAAAAAAAAAATCTGTTCTTCTTGTCCTCCCATCTCTTCTATCTTATTCTGATGGGAGCCAGCTGTCAGGGTATGTGGTGCTCAATGGAGAGGCCATATGGTTAGCAATGGAAGGAGGTTTTGGCCAACAGCCAAGGAGGAACTGAGATCCTCAGGTCAGTAGCAGTGAGGCATTGAGTCCTGCTATCAATCACATGAGTGATATTGGAAGCAAATCCTCTCTTAGTGAAGGCTTCAGATGAGACAGGAGCACTGGCTGATACAACTGTGTGAGAAATCTTGAAGCAGAGTTACCCAGCTAAGCTATATAGATACCTAGGTTTTTGACCCACCAAAGTTGCGAGAGTTCATATATACATGGAAATTTAGTGGCTTTAGTTTTAAGCCACTAAATTTTTTTAAGATTTATTTATTTATTTTTAGAGCGGGAAGGGAGGGAGAAAGAGAGAAAGAGAGAAACATCAATGTGCAGTTGCTGGGGGTCATGGCCTGCAACCCAGGCATGTGCCCTGACTGGGAATGGAACCTGTGACACTTTGGTTCACAGCCCTTGCTCAATCCACTAAGCTATGCCAGCCAGGGCTTAAGCCACTAAATTTTGAGTTAATTTTTTACACAGCAACAGATAACTGATATAATTTGAGGCTTGTTTTTTTTTTCCTCAGGTGGAATACAGCAGAAGTGAGTGAGGCTATGACTTCCAAGATAGATTAAAATAAGTAATTTAGATTTTTGCCCTCCTCAGTGAAAAAAAAATACTCTTACAGTGCTGAATTATCAGCACTGATTATTTTGAGGCCCTTATGCTATAAAGAAACCCACACCACTGGTAGTAGGTACTCAGCCAAAGCTACACTGAGGATTTAAGCCATCCTAACCCAGGCACCAAACATGGCTAAAGAAGCCTTCCCCAGATAATTGAGTAATCCTCATTTATTCAAGTTTTCTCAGCAGAAGATGCAACCATAGAAAAGTCCTCTCTACTCTGTTTGAATTCTTGGCCCACTGAATTCATTAGTAAAATAAAATTTGAGTTTTATGGCACGACATTTGGAAGCAACTTTTCATTTTCCTTATTCTCTAGTAAGCAGCTGTGAGCTGGAAAATCCTTTCTTTCTACCTTTTAATGGAGATCATTAAAAGCAGTTTAGCTTCAGCTGTCAGGGAATACAGTGTATCTTTGTGTGTTTGTGTGTGTGTGTGTGACTGTATTTTATTTTTTCTTTTTTATTGTTGTTCAATTACAGATGTCCTCATTATCCTCCCATTACTCTCTTCCACCCTACCCACTCCCACATTCAATCCTAACCTCCATTGTCTTTGTCCAAGAGTCCCTTATACATGTTTCTTGATGACAGTGTGTCTTAATCATCTTACCTGATGGCAAAATCAACTCTCCCACCTTGATCAACTCCTCATGACACAAAATATCACCTTGATGTATTACATTGAGGACATTATGCTAAATAAAACTAGTGAACAATCCCTGGACAGGTAATTCAGATTATGGCATCATCCCCATACTCCAAGGTTACAAGTTCAATCTCCAGTCAGAAACATACAAAAATCAACCACTGAATGCATAAATAACTAGAACAATAGGAAACAGATGAATTTCTCTTTCTCTCTCAAAATCAATATTTTTTTTACAAAACCAGTGAACAAAAAGTGGGCACTACCAGACATTTTGGTCTGGCACATATGTGACAGAGGGTGAAAAATAAATCTTAAACAAATTTAGAGATCTGCCTCTCCTGTGGTCTGGGGCATGTTGAGTTATTCCATCCAAAGGCAAAAGGTAACTTGCTCTGACACTCCCAGAACTGAGAAATAGTTTCTGGTGAAAACACTTATTATATACTACTTATTAAGTTCTTCTACTATAAACTACCAAATAACTCTAAAATTATTCCAGGTTTCAGCGGGGTTTGGCTGCAGCCTAAATGTTTGTATTGCCTCAAAATTTATTTGTTGAAATTCTAATGTCCAATGTGATGGTATTAGGAGATGGAATTTAGGGATTAGGTCATGAAGTGGAGCCATCATAAATGGGATTAGTGTTCTTATAAAAGAAAACCACAGAGCTCTGTAGCCCCTATGTCAAGCGAAGACACAGCAGGAAGTTAACAGTATGCAACTGAAAAGACAGGCTTCACCAGAATCCAACTATGCTAGCATTTGATGAACTTCCAGACTCCAGAACTATGAGAAATAAATGTCCATTGTTTATAGGCCATACACTAAGTGGTATTTTGTTACGGCATCCCAAAAGGACTAAGACAGCCTCAGAAAAGGAAGGGTTCTGGAACAGATCAAGGATGTATTATGGCAGGCTTCTCTGCTACCTGGCTTATGTGGCTAAATAGATCTAATGGTAGTTGAAGTATGTGTGGCAGATAAAAGATGTTGTTTTAAGCTTTATTAAATACTTAGGTGAATCACAGCACAGTCCTTTAGAGTTTTTAAAGAAAGCTATCAATTTCTTGACATTTAACTACTTTACTTAGTTATGGGTTTTTGCTGTGGTCCACTAATAGAGACTGAATGTTTGACCATAATTATCTAGGTGCCTAAGAGACCAAGCTATACATTTTGTTGGCTGCAGCATGACTTTATCATCAAATGACAGTAAAAGGGAGATTTAATATTTTTATGGCTGAATAATATTCTATTGTATATATGTACCACATCAATGAACTTGGAGGATATTATACTAAATGAAAAAAGTCTGACAGAGAGGGCAAATGTCATATTATTTCACTTATATGTGGAATATAAAAAAGTTGAATGCCATATGATCTCACCTATAAGTGGAAACTAATCAACAAAACAAACAAGCAAGCAAAATACAACCAGATACATTGAAATAAAGAACAAACTGACAGTAACCAGAGAAGAGAGGGGAAAGAGATAATGGGGGAAAATAGGGGAAGAGCTATCAAGAAACATGTATAAAGGACACATGGACAAAGCCAAAAGGGGTAGGTTGGAGAGTTGGAGGTAGGGATAAGTGGGGTAGGTGGGGCATGGTGGGGTGAAAATGGAGACAACTCTACTTGAACAACAATAAAAGAAGAAAAACAAAACAAAGTAAACAAACCAAAAAGAAACAAATTCCTAGATACAGAGAACAAATTTGTGATTGCTAGAGCAAAGGAGAATGGGAGGATATGTGAAAAGGTGAAAGAGATAAAGAAGAACAAATTGCCAGTTATAAAAATAGTCACAGAGATGTAAATTATAGCATAAAGATTAGAGTCAACAATATTGCAGTAACTCTGTGTGGTGCTAGATGAATATTAGATTTATCAGGGTGATCACTTTGTAAAGTATATAAATGTCTAATCCATATGTTGTATAACTGAAATTAATATAATATTATATGTCAACTAAAATTGAAAAATAAATTAATTTTAAAATAGGAAATATAGAGTGTTCAAACAAATTCTAAAGTAATGAATCAATTACATGACCAGATGCCTGTGACCTCATTGCCTCTTCTATCTCAACTCACATTCGTGGCCTAATGGTGAGTTTCTTGGGACTAGGTGATTAAGGAAGTAACCTGGCAACATCTAATGATGAATTCCTAACTTGCTAAGAGCCAAGTCAGAGGCCAAGCCCCTCACACTATTTTTCAGCATAAACAGCCAACCATTGGGCCCACTTCTATCATTAAAAAGACATCACATTTTCTTTTTATGTCTCCAGAATTTTTTCTTTCTAGAAAAATTCTCCATCATTAATTTTTCTAATCTCTCTCTGTCTGTCTCTATTTCTCAATGTCTGCCTCTTTCTCTTTCTCTATCTCTATCTATATCTTTACTCTATCTTTGTATCTATTTTTCCATCCCCTCCCTTCTCAATCATTCTCATTAGTTCCCAAACAGAAGAAAGATATCATATTCTACTTTTTTTCCTTTTTTGGTGCCACATAGACCTCTGGCTTTAATCATACAGTCAACATTCTAGGAAAACTTTACTTCTCAAGAGTAGAGATAACTTTAATAATGTCACATTTAATTACTATATTGACTTTGTCTTAGCAACATTTAAGAGAGCCACCAAGTCCTTCATCTTGAAACTCACTGCTGTCATTCTCTTAGTCTTCCTAAAATAAGGACACTTTTTTAGCCTCTTTTGTCACCTAGTCCTCCACATGCTTTTTAAATGTACCTCTTTAAAGCTTGATTCAGAGCATACATTTTTTAAACAGGACAGTGATGATAGTCATTAAGCTTACAAGTTCTGTATCCAGACTGTAAGAATTTAAAAATAACCCTCAGCATTTATAACTATGTAGTCATAGGAAAATTATATAACTCTTCAAAATCATGGTTTTTCACTTATTTAAATGGATATATTTCCCAGAGTTGTTGCAAAGATTAAATAGCATAAGTTATATAAGGTACTTAACACCTTTCTTAGAATACAGCTAATAGTTAAAAGATGTTAGCTATAGTTAGCTATGCATTGCTAAATGCACTTATAGGTAATCTCAACTTTTCTATCAGAAATGTATAACATCTATGTGCTAATAATTCCCAAGTTAAAGCCTCCTTCCTGTTTCTCAAACCAGAAAATTGTAGGATCATTTTTTATATATGTCAATTAACATTTGGCACCATTTTATTTATTTTTTACTTAATAATATGTCTTAGAATTGTCTACTTATTTGTAGTCAACTAGTCAGTTTCAAGATGTTATTTCTTGCCATAACTACTGAAATTATCTCATTACTGGAATATTTATTTCATACTTCTCCCATCATCTTTTGTCATCAAATAAGTCAGGATAATAAGTTCAAAACAAATCATATTATGTTGTAATGATTACAACTTTCCAGATTATATATAATTCAAATATTTTAAAATAACCATCAGAAGCATACATCATTCAGTGGCCCTACCTGCACCTCTAGCTTTATTCCCAGTCACCGTACCTTTCAGTCGATGTGTTGTAGCCAGACGTGATTTGGGTCTCTTTTTTTTTATTTTTTTTAAGATTTCATTTATTTATTTTTAGAGAGGGAAGGGAGGGAGAAAGAGAGAGAAACATCAATGTGCGGTTGCTGGGGGTCATGGCCTGCAACCCAGGCATGTACCCTGACTGGGAATTGAACCTGCGATACTTTGGTTCGCAGTCCGCGCTCAATCCACTGAGCTACGCCAGCCAGGACTGGATTTGGGTCTCTTAACATCCTGTGTGTGTGTGCATGTGTGTGTGTGTGTGTGTGTCTGTTTTTTACCCTCTTCACTTCTTCATTACCTTCCCACCTATCTACAATGTGTACATCCCTTTTCTATGAGTAATTCTTTCCTACAATATGTTACAAAATTCCTGATTTACACACTCAACGGGGGCTAGCTTCTAAAACATAAACATATATATGTTCCTATTTGTTTTCATTCTCTGAGAAATATTTATGTTTTTCTCTTAAATTTATTTTAATGTCCATGAACCTCAATAAAGAAAACATTGTCAGCCCCTCATATACCCTTTTTGTGCCATTTTCCCCAATTACATCTATCTCTCTATGTAGCCACAGTCCCATGATTCCAACCATTGCATTCTTGATCTTAAATTGTTTTCATATCTAAGCATACATCTCCAGAAATACCGATTTTATTTGTCTTGTTTTATTTGGATTTTTATGTGAATGGACTCATAAAATGTGTCTTATTTTGTTCCTGGTCTCATTCACCCAATGTGTTCTTGTAAGATTCATACATATGTATATATGTATAAATACAATTTATGGTCAGGGTGTATATTTTTAATTATGTATGAATATAACACAATATATTTACCATTCTACATAAATTATTTGTAGAGTTTGGTTGTATAAATTTATACTCACAAGAATAGTATATAAAGGATATATTTGCTCCAGATCATCACCAAATCTTGGTATTTCTAGTCCTTTGTGCTTTAGCCATTCTGATAAGGCTGTATAGAGATAACACCCTGATTTAAAACTTAATTTCTCTGATTCTTTAGTGATATTTATACCATTTAGCTGAAAAAATTTTATTTCTATTATGATTTTTAAAACCTTGGCCCATGAATTATTTAAATGTATATGTCTTATTGTTGAAACATGGAAATTATCTTGACATATTTGTTATTATTTCTAGTTTAATTAAATAGTGATAAGAGAACATATTACCTGTATTTAACCCTTGACATTTATTAAGCCCTATAAAATGAGTGTAGTGAGTGCAGAAAAGAGCCAACATAACGGGCCAAAACCTGCTCTAGAAATAAAGGCCTGGGCTGGCATAGGGGAACTCAGAAATTCATTGGGAGGGCGCCCACGATTTTCAAAACCAGTGAGAGCTACTCATTGTGACTACAGTGTTTGTACAAATAATGTTGTTTACACTACTTTCCTTTTAAGTACCTGTACTTCTCAGTATGTGTAAGATGTCTACTTAACCAACCCTCAATGAAATCTCTGGACACTGAGTCTCTAATGAGCTTCCCTGATAGACAACACTTCAAATGTGTTGCCACAGCTCACAGCTTGAGGAATTAAAGGTGTTCTCTGTGACTTGACTGGGAAAGGACTCAAGAAAATGTGAATATGGTTTCCTACAACTTTACCCCATCACCTTTTCCCCTTGCTAATATTGCTTGGTATATCCTGTAGCTGTAATAAATTATAACCCTGAGTAAGACTCTATTCTTGTGAGTCCTACCCTGGCATAATTTGTGTCAGAAGCAGGATATTCTAGAATAATCCTGACCCACTGACATACAGAGGAAATATTGTGTAAGAGGAAGACTCAAAGGACAGAGAAAGGTGAACCATCTTTCCTGGGTGTCTATTAGTAATCCATGGAATGAAGCAGCAGCCAAACTGCTACTGCTGCATTGTGAAAAGGTAAAATTACATATGGAATTAGAGAATGGCATATCCACTGCTGGAGAAATAGCTTGCTGGATTCTCTCACTCTTTTTGGACACCCTAACTAAAGGGAGGAAAAAAGAATGCAACGGGGGTGATGTCTTTGGGTGTTTTGTCTCTTCTCCCAGTGGAAGAGGAAGCACTGGATGGATCAAACATGTTAAAAATTTGTACTTTCTGTCTTCCAGGTGGGATTTAAAAAGGTTAAATCCATCCACCCATTTGGACCCAAATTTTAGACAAACCAGAGGAGAGATAAAAGGAAAACACTCTTGCAGTTTCTTCAGCCAAACTGCTTCTCCTGCTGTAGCAGACAACAGCCCCACTTATATTCCAGCTGGATCTCCTGCAGCAAGTGTCATTTTCAACCTGTAAATGTAGAATTCACTGTTTGAAGTTTCAATAAATTTTCAGTAACATAAGGAAGAAAGATTTTTAATTGGCTTTGCATTTAGTGGTTATTGAATATGAGTAAAAATTGCTTTAAATGTTTAATTTCATAAATTCTAGAAGGATTGTCACCATCAGGTGGTGGGACAGGAATTCTTTGTTTTTTTGTCATTGGTGAGTAGGTTGGAATTTAAGTTCTTTAGGTATTTAGAATCTGTATTTGTAACTCATACTTTTGACTGAGTTTTGCCCATTATGAGAGCTTCTGTGTCCATCTCCAGATAGAGATACACTTTTGATGTTACAAAAATAGTTTTTAGTTGCTAACGAGCTCTTATGAAATCATATATCTGACTCTTAGAGGCAGACTCTTTTCCAGCCTAATGTACATATTTTTGAGTAGATCAATTTGGACTATCAGACTGACAAGACAAAAAAAGCTTAGGAAATGTTTGCTGGCCACTTGGAGCACAGCTCTCTGACTTACAGAATCTTGGCTTTGCTGCTTCTGAAGGAAAATCACTGTTTAAGAATTGATATTCATATACTAATTGCCTGAGCTTGACTCCAGGCTGAAACAGTGTTTTCTGTTATGGGCCGTTTTGGCCTCAGTGCAGGTTATGCTGAACTAAAGGCAGGCACAGGTTAATGAACAGAACAGAATTCTAAGGTTGTTGCAGACTTAGAAACCCCTTCTGTGAGAGCATAAAGTATGAAAACATCTTTGATGCTGACTGGACCATCTGTGTCACCTACACATGGCCACAGAAAAGTGCTCATTCTCTGCTGGAGCTATCTGAAATTGAGTTCCTGACCAAGCTGATATTTCTGAAACTAATTGTATTACTAACCTGTGATCTGTGCCAAAAACTGAAAGTTGAGAGAAGGTCACATCAGTAAAAGTCATCATTTTATTCTCATTCGGAAACATATTGAGTATTTCTGATTAAGTAAGTTGTATAAAAGTATTGTGTGTTTTAGCTTTGCTCAGTGGCAGTATCCGAGGCACAAATATTGCTAATTAGAAAGGTGTGTGTGTGTGTGTGTGTGTGTGTGTGTGTGTGTGTGTGTGTTTGAGTAAATGCTTGGACCTTCTTGTATATAACCCTTCTAGATAAAGGGTATGGGTGAGAGTGGTGAATAATTGAGAAAACCTAATTTTATGGTTGCTGAATGATGCCTGCTTATTTTAGAACAACAGAATAAACAAAACACTGGTACCTGGTAAAGCATATGGAATGGGGAGGGGATTAATAATCTTTGATTTTTAAAACTATTCCTGGATTCTTTTCCTTCCATCCAAAGAAAAGAGAACAAATTCCCAGCATGGACTTTCCCAGCTGTTATGGCATTTTGAACAATAGCTGAGCCCATGATTACAACTGTCTATGAGACAGCAGGGGAAAGCCCTAGCATTCTCTACAGGAAACACTTTCAGATTCTCTCCATGCACTTTCTTGAGAAGCATGAGCTGGTGTCAGGACAGTGATTGCCTTGGGTGGTCCCTCTGAAACCATGGACTCAACTGAACTAAGTGGACTGTACTTTGAATCTTGGGCAGTGGGCCCTGTGATGAGAGGTCACATCAGACACCCCATTAACTTGTAGTGCCTGATTAGCATAGATCCTGCTTGGCTGTGAGGGGAAAGCCCTAACATTAATAAACTATTATAGTTCAGGGAATGTCCCTCTTCTTGTGTGTGTATCCTCACTGTCACAACTCAGCCTTAGCCCTGGAAGGTGTTCAGGTGAGCTTCAATTTACTGGTCAGGGTTCTGGTGTACCTAAATTGATGCCAAGTGCCAGGTGAAAAAAAAAAGATAACTCGGGAACTAAAAGAGAAAGCAACCTGGCTTTTAAAGATAGGTTTTTATGGTATTTGGGATTTGTTTTAACTGAATAAACCCATGACTCCTAAAGGTTACAAATGAGATAGCACTACAGTGAGGTGAGTTCTCTGGATAGTACTTTTGTTGTATAATTGCCTTATCCAGAGGACAAGTGACGCAGAATAGAGTTGAAATAACAGGCCTGAAACTGCTATCCTTAAAAAAGCCTGTTTGCAAGATCATGTCTGGGCTTATGTCTGTTATGTTAGATTTCAGGAGGGTTCTTGTCATTCTCGGAACTGATGAGAATAGTTCACTGAGCCTAAGTTGTTTGTACAAGAAATGCAGTTTATACTGAACATCTGCTTTTCTTCTGAAAGTCTGGAATTTTGATACATCATAGCCAGAGGGTGCCTATGTGACCAGCTCCCAATTCAACCCTTGGCCACTGAGTCTCTAATGAGACCTATGACAGCATTTTATGCATGTTTCACTGTGTACTAACAATTCACTGCTGGAGAAAGTATGTGTCTTGTGTGATCCCACTGGGAGAAGACTCTTGGAAGCTCATAATTGGTTTCCGCAGTACTTAATGAATGTGACTCTTCCCTTTGCTTATTTTTGGTACCTCTATTAGTTTGCTAGGCCTGCAAAAAAATCATGATGTAATTGTTTTTTATAAATGCTCTATGTGTATTTCATATTTTTAAAAAAGTGCTTCCCAATTTTTGAGTGTGGCTTTTTTTCTGGAACCCGTTTTAGTTTCTTTATTTTAACTCATTTCTGTTGGTTTTCTTTTCTTTGTGTCTAGTCATTTTACATTGTGCCTGAGGCATTTAGTTGAAAAATTATTTGCAGAAATCACTTGTAGAAAAGAAAATTTACGTTTTTTCTTGCAAGGTGCTTAGGGACACTAGCAATCTAAGTTAATTAATTTAACTTAGGGTTTGAAATTATCTGAAGATGTTTTGTAGCCATTGGGGACTGGGTTAATTTCCTATACCTTTCAGGAATCCAAGGTACATATTGTCATCGAAGCCCTACAAGGCTGTCAATGACTCCAATACACTTCTCAGTCATCCAACATTTTTATTCAGTTGTAAATCTGCCAGAGAGAACACTTCTCGGTCTTATTTGCCTGAATTTCCTTTTTTTTTTTTTGGATCTTGTTCTAGGAATGCTTTGCAGTGTGTAAGCTCTCAGGATATGCTTTTACATTGTATCAAGCACCTCTGATCATGCTCAGTAGGTAGATAATTTCAAACAAACTAGTACAGAAGTAGAGGTCCTCTCTAGTCTTTATTTCTAATTTATGAAATATTATTATACCTTTACTTTGAAGATTTATGATGATGGTCAGATTAGAAGTTTGCAACAACCCTTTGAGAATTTTCTTGGCAACAGGGCTTCATCTTTACTCTCTTTTTCCTCATTTGATCTAGCCAGATCAAAGAAGTAATACTATTGGGGGAAGATGCTTTTTAAAGTAACTCTCTTTTGAGTAAATGATACATTTATCTACCTCATGTGCATTGTGCTGTACAAAAAGCCATTTTAGCCTGATTACTAAAAGAAGTTATCATCTAATCTAAAATCTGTGTTTTCTTGGAAGATTAATTCAGTCTCTTTGTCTGGAAGATGAATATAATTTGCTTCCTTCTTACTAAATATCAACCTAAACCTTCTAATACATATTTAATGTGCAGTACTACATGTAAACATATATAATTCTACAATCACTAACAAGAAACCATAGCATTTATAGACATAATATTTTAGAAGCTGCTATGGGAATGGGCATGTTCATGCAGACAACTTTTATAATGTATTTCAAAATATTCTCAGTTATTTTATAAATGGAAAATAAAATAATAAAAAGCATATTCATCAGTGCTAGGAAAGTGTTTTGTAAAAAATGTACAGGATACAAGATACATAGACATGGAGGAGACAAGGCACACAATCCTGCATTTCCAAAGCAACTCCATTGCCAGCAGTAAGCACTGGGGAAAAGAACTCTCAGCTCCTCCTTGACTAGGGTAAATTTCTTTCATGCTTTATTACCTTCTCCATAACCACAGTTTCATTGGAAGCAGTGGAAATGTTCAACAAAGTAATGTATAATACTGTTGAAGATAAAGGATGCTGATGGTCCTCAGTCCAGTAAAGGTATATATTCTCTTTTTACAGAATGGATGGACAACTGAAACATGTCTATGAAATTATATTTATTAATAGAATCATATTTTAATGCAACTGGGAAAATGTTTTTCATTAAAAGAATTATGCAGTAAAGTCATTTTACTGGATATAATAACTATATAATATGTAAGTTTGAAGTTTTATATTGGATCTTTTTACAAATGTATTACTTATAGTAATATAGGAATGTATGCAAGAAAATGAATTTAGATTTGATAGATTTTTTTTACTACCCATTATCTATTATTTGTTCAATGGTAATGAAATTGACTTTCCTTTGGAAAACTACCTTTTGCTTATTATGACTTTTTTTACTATACTCTCTTCTAATTAAGGGGAATATGAGCCACTGGGCCAACTGGACTCTTCCTATTGGAATTTGAACCTGGAACAGAGTGATTAGAATAACAAAATGATTGAATCTGATTTATCTCAATGCAAATAACTTGAGAAGAGTCCTAGTTCTACTATATTGGTCCCAGAAGATTCCATGAGTCCTATGTTTGCATTGACTACCTATATTTCTTTTCTTTGTTTGAGCCATGAAGTACTTGCTTCCTTTTAAGTTAATCAGAACTTTTTCTGTTGCTTGTTGCAAAAGGACACTAAATTACACAAGCACAAAAATGTCTCACTAACTGGTGATTTTCATGCAAAAGTGCTTGAAATAATAATGAGTTCACGGTTGGCCAAGCCTCACTTATAAATCTTCAATTCAGTCTGTCTGCTTATGAAGAACTCATCTGTAGTACAAGTTCCAAAACTGGCTTCATATTAGAATCACTGATCTTTAAAACCATGCTAACTGTCAATTAATTCAAGCTTTTGGTCATGAGAACCATATACAAGATTTTTAAATTGTTGTGGGGTTTTGTTTTTTTTTTGTTTTGTTTTGTTTTCATGTACTTCTAATAAACATGAATGGCTGAGAACCACTAATTTACTACTATGGTCATGAGAGATACCACACTGTTTTTAATGGTGAATGATTTATGGCATTAAATGATAGACCATTTAATTGAAAAGGAAAATAAACACAGTGTGAGGGAATGAGTGGAACAATACCTATGAGAAGAATGACTGGTACTGTTGGTTTTCCCACTTAAAATGAAAATGAGCAATAGTTTGGAAGGATTGCCAGATCATTCTGTAATGTTGAAGCATCTCTACCTTATGAAAGTATAAGGATAGTGAAGGTGAGACAATACAACTGCACCTTAAGTGATCTATCAAATAGTAGTTTTGCCTTGACAGTTTTTAGAGTTAGAATTTCAGAAATAATCTAGGCAAATTTTTTAATTTTAGATGAGAAAGCTAAGGATCCAAGATGAGCCCTGCAAGACCCCCAGTGAGGCAACATCATTACCAGGTCTAGAACCATGTTCTGTTAGGACCTCTCTGTGTCTGCTCTATTACCTACTCATCTTCCACACTTTTATTTACAGTCCTCTTACTACAGTAAGTGCCCTCATTTCTCTTTCAATTATATATATGTGTGTGTGTGTGTGTGTGTGTGTGTGTGTGTATACATATATATCAATTCCCTAAGAGGCAGTGTAGTGTGGGGATTGAGATTTTTTTTGTTTTGGAGCCAAATGTATTTAAGTTAAAATACAAACCCCATTTGTCATTTATTGCTGGGTGACCACAGGGAAGCTTGTTGATTTCTGTGTGCTTTTTACTCCATCTGTATACTTGGGATATAATAGTACCTACTGAATAAACTTGTAGTGAGGATTAAATTAGTTCACACAAAGCAGTTCAAAGATGTTATGTACTCAGTGAAGGTTAGCTATTATTATTTTTATCACAGGTTGTCACTGTTTCTCATTTTAGCTTTTTTCTTCTTACTTTTCACTTATAAACATCCTTTAAATTATAATTTTGATACTGAAAATATGGTTTCCTATGATTTTTTCTCATTTTCCATTTATTGATCTTTGGTTTTAGGGATATTTCCTTAATGTTTTCCTCTAGCTCTTATCCTGATTTCTTCTTTTCTTATCTTTCCTTTACTGAAGGCAGGTTCCTCATTCTCTAAATAATGTTTGTTAATAGCTCTTATCCCCCTACCCAAATAAAGAGGAGCTAATTTAATTTGCCTACCACATAGAGTAAAAAGGATGTTCTTATATCTATAAAGATATTCATGACAGGTTTTCTTTGTGTGTATATATATATATATATATATATATATATATATATATATATATATATTTACTACCCATTGGATTATTTTTATTTTATCAATATTTCTTTTTCTATTTGTGTTTTGAATCTCTATGTATCATGTTAGTTCATTTTCTCAAATTTCTGGTGATCCTTGGCTATCTATTGCTATATAACAAATCACTTCAAAACTTAGTGGCTTAAAATAGCGAACATTTATTATCCCATTATTTTTGTGAGTCAGTGTTAAAATTTGGGAATAGATTACCAAGTAGTTTTCTTCTCTTAGATTTAAGTGTTTGCAACTTTCTATTTTTTTGCTGCCATATTTGTGGTATTTTTGTAAGGAAAGAAAATAAATGTAGTTAAGTCAGCCATGGTTAACTATAAGTCCAGCACTTTTTTAAGGTCAGCAGTGGTTTCCCATTTGTATGTTGGTTCCTTCAAACTAAACAAATCTTGCCATTTGTGACAGGATAGATGGACCTAGAAGGTATTGTGTTAAGTGAAATATGTCAGACAGAGAAAGATAATGTATAATTTCACTTATATATGAAAACTAGAAAACAAAACAAATGAACAAATAAAATAGAAACAGACTCATAGATACAGAGAAAAAAAATAATGGTTGTGAGAGGGGCAGTGGGTGGGGAGATGGGTGAAAAAGATCAAAGGGATAAGAGATAACTTCTAGAAATTAACCAGGGTCCAGCATAAATAACACCCCTTTTTAATGCAAAATCTTTTATTACAAAATCATAAGCATGCAATTCTGTAACATAACAGCATCACACTTGAGTACATCATATGAAATTTTAGGTGAAATGTCCAAATTGCTGTGCATCTCATGCAAGAATTGACATACCTTACCAACCACACTCAAACAGGTGCTACTTCTTCTGGACCCTGTCCTTTACAACACAGGGAATGTAGTCAATAGGCTTACCATAGTGATCATATCATAAGGTATATGTGTTGAATCACTATGTTGTACACCTTAATACAATATTACATGCTAACTATATTTAACAAAGAGGTTTTTTTTAAAGTAATGTCCAAATAGAATGAATGTAATTGGCATTTTCTTTTCTTTTAAAGATTTTATTTGTTCACTTTTAGAGAGAGGGGAAGGGAGGGAGAAAGAGAGGGAATGAAACATCAGTATGTGGTTGCCTCTCACTCCCCACTACTGGGGACCTGGCCCACAACCCAGGCATGTGCCCTGGATTGAACCAGTGGGTTCAACTGGGAATTGAACCAGTGACATTTTGGTTCACAGGCCCACACTCAATCTGCTGAGCTACACCAGCCAGGGCTGTAATTGGCATTTTCTATTGGCACAGGGCATGAGGTCTGCCTGGAAAAAGTCTAGCCACTGTAAATATAACAAGAAAGGCTTGTGTGACATCAGTGTAATCTAGTAGCCAAGGAGAGTGGACAGGAATGTACATGTGTAAACAATGACGATGGCACTGTACTAGTCAGTAGGGGAGGTAGAGACGGTTGAGTGAGCACATGTACTGTGTGGCATGACATTCAAAATGACTGAGTGAGTAGAACCACAAATCTGCATCAAATTTTGTGATAAGCTTGAACATTCCTCCACAGAAATTCTTTTGATGATTCAGAAGGCCACAGTTATGGGTAACTGATGACTGGCAGCTTTAGCCCAACAACATGCCCACTCATGCATCTGTCTCATGAAGAGCTTTTTGGCAAAACATCAAATCACCCAGGTGACTCATCCCCCTTACAGCCCAGATTTGGTGCCCTTGGACTCCTGGCTTTTCCCAAAATTAAAATCACCTTTGAAAGGAAAGGGATTTCAGACCATCAGTTCAGGAAAATACAATGGGGCAGCTGATGGTGATTGGGAGAACTGTGTGAGGTCCCAAGGTGCTTACTATGAAGGGGACTGAAACATCACTGTCCTATGTACAATGTGTCTTGTATCTTGTATCGCTTCAATAAATGTCTCTATTTTTCATATTACATGGCTGGATACCTTCTGGACAGTCCTTGTACATCTTTATCCCTATAGTACATATAAAAACATAATGAATTGTGCTGGTTACAAGTAATTATTAATTATTTCAAATATACATATCATGCTACTCAGAAAAGAATATAAATTATTTGAAGACAGAGATAATTTATAATAAAATATATTTTTACTTCTTCCAAAAGTACAGTATCAGTCAGTGCTTTGTAAGAAATATACACACAGACCATTATAGAGATTAACTAGAAACTCATTTCTTTTTTGACATGACTAAATCAAGTCTGTTCTAGTCTCAAGGATACACTTACATGTTAGAGAGAAACATATTAATCATTTGTGGTATCTTTTGAAGATTTCTTGAAAAGAGTCATCCAATATTCACTCCTAGAAATCAACCCCTTAATTCAATCCTTCAGGTTACTATATATTCTATGATCAAGGAAAACATTACAACACTTTATTCTGTGATTCTTATCTGGGGTGGATTGAGTTTTGATTATGAATGTGGAGAATTTATTATGTTGAGCAACTACCATAGGGCTGAGAATGGGTTGAGGAAACCCAATTCTAAGGTTGATAAAATAACACAGTATGTGAGATAAAAATATGTATTTATTTATTAATACTTCAAAAATCTATAAACTAAGCCTAAGTAAACTTTTAATAAAGAGTGTAAGGCATTCCACAACTCTCAGAATGTGAGAATAACAACAATCACACACCACTGTCTCCTTCCACTTGATTTGTAATTATCATTGCAGGCTTATCCATGCACCTTACACTGCTTTCCTACATTATCACCAAATACAGACCCTCACTCATTCCCTAAAAATTACTATGGCTCTTTATTGTGGTGAATAAATGAAAACCACAGGAGGCTCAGTGGTTTGACAGTCTCATGTAAACCAAGTCAGTCAAACAAACAAACTCTGACTTTTCCTAAAGTGAAAGTGAAATGAACCAGTGAAAAAGTTCTTTGGGTCCTGCTTCCTTATCCAAATACTCAAAAGTACCTGGCTTATACACACAACTGTGCCTGCAGGTTCTCCCCACATCTCCTGCCTCAGAGGGAGGTCCAAATCACCAAGGCCAATTCATCAACTGACTGATTAGAAACTTACTTGGTAAAAGTCTGTTTTTGGCTTTTTAGTTCTTAAGTGTGAATATGCTTTACTATTTTGTGAATAAATAGTCTAGCAGTTGTTTATATACAACTGCTATACAACCAAATCAAACTTTAAATAGTGACCATATTCTCCATGATTCCTCTAGGTCAATATTATCCAAATGATACACCTCTGTTTCTTAAAAAGAGGTTTCTTAAAAAGAAACAGAAAACCTCTGTTTCTTAAAAAGAGGTTTGCGTGGTCAAAAATATTAAATACTGTTTTTCACTGTCTACTTAAGGATATTAAAGGCTTTGAGTAATTTTCCAATAGAGAAATCAGTTGATGTTCCACCCAGCATTGTGAGTTTACTTGAGCATGGAACAATTTATTTTATTATTATCCCAAAATTCATGTTAATATCCTATGGAACCTGTTTTGAAAATGTCTATTATAGCCTAGAAATACATTGGGGTTTTTTTGTCTATGCAAATAAGAGAAAATAAAACATAACATATTGGCAAACCTAGTTCTATTTTATGGAATAAGAATTTTGAGTCTTTTATCCACCTTGAATTTATTTTTGTGTATGATGTAAGTTGATGATTGAGTTTCAGTTTTTTGCCTGAAGCTGTCCAGATCTCCCAACACTATTTGTTGAAGAGGCTATTTCTACTCCACTTTATGCTTCTTCCCGCTTTGTCAAATATTAATTGACCATAGAGACTTGGGTTTATTTCTGGGCTCTCTGTTCTGTTCCATTGGTACATGTGTCTGTTTTTGTGCCAGTACTGAGTTGTTTTGATTACAGTGGGGTATATTTACACAATGGAATACTACACAGCAGAGAGAAAGAAGAAGCTACTATCCTTTGTGACAACATGGATGGAACTGGAGAGCATTATGCTAAGTGAAATAAACCAGGCAGTGAGGGACAAATACCATATGATCTCACCCTCAACTGGAATATAAGCAAACAAAATATAACCACAAACATTGAAATTAAGAACAATCTAATAATAACCAGAGGGGAGGGGGGAGGGGACAATAGGAGGAAGGACTTTCAGGAACCATGTTAAAGGACACATGGACGAAACCAAGGGGGAGGGTGGAAACAAGGGAGGAAGGTGGGTTTGGCTGGGGTTGGGGGGAGTGATGGGGGAAAAATGCAGACAACTGTAATTGAGCAATAATAAAATAATTTTAAAAAAATAAATAGAGCGTTCTGGCCAAGATGGAGGTGTAGGTAGAGAACCTTTGCTTCTTTGCACAACCAAAAAGAGGATAATGACCAATCTGAAATCAATAAACAAACAAAAGCACCAGAAAATCAAACTACATGGAACTCTGACAACAAAAAAATAAAAAAAAAATCAACCTGAACCACCAGACCAGTAAGGCCTCAGACTGTGCAACTCAGAAGAATCGTGGGGGTCCTCTGAACTTGAGGACCGAGCTAGTTGCTGCTGGACATGCTGAGTAGGAGGGGCTGACTTAAGGGGACTCAGAGGTGGCTGTGGTCTATAGCTGAGGGTGCCGAGGTAGAAGTTCCCAGTCTCACATGAGAGTGTATGAGTCTGTTGAAAAGTGCGCTAGAGACAAGCAAGTGAGTTGTACTTTTCCCTCTCTGGCCCCTCACACACAGACAACAAAGAGGGTTGCCCTGCCTGAATACCTAAGGCCCTGTCCCCTTACAACATATCAGCTGCGCCAAGACAAAGAAATATGGCCTCAATGAAAGAATAGAGAATAACCTTAGAAAGAGAGCTAAGCAAGTGGGAGATTGCCAACCTATCTGATGGAGAATTTAAAGCCCTGGTAATCAAAATGCTCACAGATCTGATTGAGCTTGGTTGAAAAATGCAAAAACAAATGAAAGATACCCAAAGTGAAATAAAGCAGAATGTTCAGGGAACCAACAGTGACAAGAAGGAAACCAAGATACAAAGCAACAATTTGGCACAACAACAACAAAAATTAACATCCATTCATATCAAAATGAAGAAACAAGAATTCAAAAAAGTGAAGCGACTCTTATAAACCTCTG
Organism: Phyllostomus hastatus; assembly: GCF_019186645.2. Taxonomy (NCBI): domain Eukaryota; kingdom Metazoa; phylum Chordata; class Mammalia; order Chiroptera; family Phyllostomidae; genus Phyllostomus; species Phyllostomus hastatus. Next base: position 5,931,916 of record NW_025334038.1, on the reverse strand, counting down.
GGACAACCTGAAATGTTCCAATATCTAGATTATAGGGGTGCCAGAAGGAGAAGAGGAAGAGCAAGAAATTGAAAACTTATTTGAAAAAAATAATGAAGGAAAAATTCCCCAACCTGTCAAAGGAAATAGACTTCCAGGAAGTCCAGGAAGCCCAGAGAGTCCCAAATAAGCTGGACCCAAAGAGGAACACACCAAGGCACATCATCATTAAGTTACCCAAGATTAAAGATAAGGAGAGAGTCGAAAGCTGCAAAAGAAAAGGAAAGAGGTACCTACAAAGGAGTTCCCATTAGGCTATCTGCTGATTTCTCAAAAGAAATCTTGCAAGCAAGAAGGGGCTGGAAAAAAGTATTTGAAGTAATGAAAGGCAAGGACTTACATCCAAGAATACTCTATCCAGCAAAGCTTTCATTTAGAATGGAAAGGCAGATAAAGTGCTTCCCAGATAAGGTCAAGTTAAAGGAGTTCATCATCACCAAGCCCTAATTGTATGAAATGTTAAGGGACTTATCTAAGAAAAAGATAAAAAATATAAACAGTAAAATGACAACAAACACACAACTATAAACAAGTGAACCTAAAAGAAAAACAACAAAAATAAAAACTAAGCAAACAACCAGAATAGGAATAGAATGAGAGAAATGGGTATCACACAGAGAGATTTCAGTGGGGAGGGTGAAGGGAAGAATGGGTGGGGAGGTACAGGGAAGAAGAAGCATGGTTAGTAGGTATAAAGTAGACAGGGAGAGATAAAAATGGTATAGGAAACAGAGGACTCAAAGAACTTAAATGTACAATACATGGACATGGACTAAGGAGGAGGAATGGTGAAGGGTTGGAGGGGCAGTGCAGAGGGGGGATAGAGGAGGGAAAATTAGAAAAAGCGTAATAGCATAATCAATAAAAATATTTAAAAATAAATAAAAATACTTTGAGGAGTGAGTTATGCTAAATAGAAAGTAAATAATGTGTTTGTATATCTATCTATCATTATCATCACATCTATTCCTTCATTTCTTAATCAATGCTCCCCTTACAATTGGATTTATGTCACTCTAATTCAGTTCATTATTCTAAAGCCTCCTTGCCCCTTTCACAAAGGCAAAGATCAGTACCCACATGCTTATCTCTCTTCTGGTCAGATATAGTTAATGACTCTTGGAGTATATTTACTCAGCTCAGTAAGCATTTTAAAGCCAGATAAAGAAGAATATTAATTCCAAAATTAGATTACTCATTCTGCCTGTTACACTCACTCTTGCTTTTCAGTGTCATGGAAAATATTAGTGACTAATAAAACTCCATGTGACAAAAAGTTAGAATTGCAATATGTTATCTTGGCAATGGCAATGAAAACAAACAATAAGAAATATCTTCTTCCACCCACTCAGTAAAATTTAAAGTCCAATAAACAAACCAAGCAAATTTCTTGAACACCAAGAACGTGATTCATTCCATATTTTGGGGCAGGAAAAATTCCATTTGGATTTTGAATATGCTATTGTTGCTAGGAGAAAGGAGTCTTTCAAAGATACCTGATGAAGGGTGGATAATATTAAGAAGACAGAAGAATATTATTAAAGGGGTTCCTAATAGGTGACTATAACAATTTTGAGTTAATGACCAGAAAAAACCTCATAATTAAGGAAAAAAATTCAACTCTTGAAAGGTGATGGTTTCATAATGAAATCTGAAAGTGAAAAATTAATATAAAGTGTATTACATTAATTGCAATGCAAAATTAGGAGAAAATTAATGTGTACATATAAATTATTTCTTCTATTAAGTGTATGTTTGCTTATGAACTCAGAGTTGTGCTTCCTTCTCTCAGAATAATGGAGAATGATGAATAAGGGAAAGGTTAGTGGCTATACCAAGAACAAGAAGAAATAATGAGTCTCAATACCATATGAAATATACAGGAAGGAGGGTTCCACAATGTGTTTCAAGTTGATGAATTAGCTAAATATCTATAGAGGAAACTTTATCATGTAGACTTGATCCTCCATCTAGTACAGTGAATTGAACTGGTATGCTACATGAATTTTTAAAACATGCAATACCTGATTATTTAGTCAGGGGTACTGACCTCTTTTCCTTTAGATTGTCAAGTAGGAGAATGACAACAGCCAACACAGCCATCCTGAGTGAATGACCTTAAGGTTGCATCTGACTGCTTAATTCTTGATAACAGAAAATGTTATTACCAGTATAAGCATATGATTTTTAAAAGTTACTTTATAGCAATAAAGTAGATAATTACTATATTATTTTTTATATATCAATCTAAATTATAACTATTTTGTCAGATTTGCAAAAAACATTTTTTGAGGTGTGCTGCTGAATTTGCAAAAAGCATTTTTTGAGGTGTGCTGCTGAATTTTAATAATTAGTTCATGTGAGCCATGATGTAAAGAGGGGAACATACCCTCCCATCTCCTCATGCCATGCAGGGGATTATAGAGAATGGTTCTTTAAAAGTGGACCCTGTGCAAACACTGCATGCCTCTGCTCCCCAGTCCCCTGTCATGTGGGTCCACAGCTTGGGACTGAGTTTACTGAGCTGGGAGCCTAGTCTAGGGATTCCCAGGGCCACTGCCATAGTGCTCCAGGACCTGCCTGTCTGGGAGCACAGCAGGTTTCCAGTAAGAAGGTAGCGGGGAGGCTTGGGCCAGTGGGCTCAGAGAGGCTCAAACCCCATGCCTCTTTTCTGGTCAGGAAGCCACAGCAATTGCTGCCCACCTACGTCCCGCACCTCTGGCATAGGCCCCACAAGCACCATGCCCCTTCCCAGGTAGGAAACCATAGTGGCTGTCTCCTGCCCATGGCCCACACCAGTGGAGGTCTTGTCAACTCCAGCTCCAGTACAGTGAGGAGGTTGGGGATTAGGACCCATGCCCCTGTCTGAGTGCTTTGGGTCTCACTGGGACCACTGGGCCTGACCAGGACCCCTTCCCAGGTGTTGGGTGCAAGGCCGGTAAGAAGGAGGTGGTGGGGGAGGGAGAGGAGATTTGGGTAGCCAGTTCCCAGGATGTGGCAAGGCTTAGGAGATAAGCCCCATGCGCGTCCCCCACACATGAAATTGTGGGAAGCCACCTTAGTGGCCCTCCACCAGCTGCCCCTGCACTCCTCTGGCAGTGGAACTGGGGTGCAAGACATCTGCTCTGTGTGTGTGTATGTGTGTATTTATATATACATACACACACATACATATATATATATGTATATATATATACATATATGTGTGTGTGTGTGTGTGTGTATATATATATATATATATATATATATATATATATTAAGATTTTATTTGTTTATTTTTAGACAGAAAGGAAGAGATGGAGAAAGAGAGGGAGAAAACATCAATGTGTGTTTGTCTCTCACTTACCCCCAACTGGGGACCTGGCCCGCAACCCAGGCACATGCTCTGACTTTAAATTGAACCAATGACCCTTTGGTTCACAGGCCAGTGCTCAATCCACTGAGCCACACCAGCCAGGGCTGTTATGTATATTTTTAAGTAAATAAAAAAAGTCAATTTTCCTTTCCACTGGACTCTGTCTAGGGAGTTATTGCTTATGGGTGGCAGGCGATGGGTCCCCACTAGTTTTTTGGTTATAATAGTGGCACCTAACATGGGGCCTTAGCTGCTTGTGGCAGGTTGACCACTCCCCACAATGGGTGGGACCTGTGGGACCTCCCAATTGCCGGAAATTTCTTTGCATACCCTTTAGGGGCTTTGGCTGCTTAAATACATCTCTCAGGTGAAAGGAAATGGGTCTGGGAAGCAAATAGACTCTGGGAAGGAGGAAGGATCACCTGTATATACCATATGATCTCAGCTATAAGAGAAACCTAGTGCCCTGGCTGGTGTAGCTCAGTGGACTGAGTGCCAGCTGTGAACCAAAGGGTCACCAGTTTGATTCCCAGTCAGGGCACATGCCTGGGTTGTGGGCCAGGTCCCCAGTATGGGGCATGGGGGAGACAACCACACATTGATATTTCTCTTCCTCTCTTTCTCCTTCTCTTCCCCTCTCTCTAAAAAGGAATAAATAAAAATTTTAAAAAAGAGGCACCTGATGAACAAAACAAACAAATGAGCAAAATAGAACCAGAGGCATGGAAACAAGTAACAAACTGTCAATGACCAGGGGGGCAGGGGAAGGAGGATAAAGGGAGAAAGAAGGGGGAGGATCTAATCAACAAACAAGTATAAATGACCCATGAATATGGAGAACAGGGTGGAAATTTGCTGTGCAATAGGGAAAGCAAGAGGGGAAAATTGGGACAATTGTAATAGAACAACAATTTAAAAAACAGACTGAAAACCAGGATCTGGGCGACAACTGACCAAGTTTTGGAGTGGCTGTTGCTTGGATTCACTGATTGTGAGATTGGTTGGCAGACAAACTTGTTTGTGAGCATTTGTTAGAATAATAGAGTCAGGGATGCCAGTTCTTTCTGTATGTTCCCAGTTTGTCAGGTTTCTTTTGGTCATAGGGTTGGGCCTGTTGTGTATCAGGGCCAGCAGGGACCATTCTAAGTTGGTTATTGGAGGGATCCTATTGGGTAGAATTTTAGTGGACTGGGGTATGTGCAGTCATTACCCAATGTCCAAGGAAGTATTAGTTTATTACTGTAATACTGTGTAGCCTATGTGCATTTTGGATTGTGGGGAAAGGGGACTCATGAGTGGTTTCCTAGATTACTGTTAAGCAATGAGAACAGTATTGACAACAGTTACATAAACAGGATGAAAGCCATTATGTCAAGGCATTTATGTCTGCACCACTTAATGGTGCAGAAAAGGGAAGGGGCCTTGAAACCTCTTCCTGACAATACACAGGAAAAAAGGGAGAAAGAGAAAATAGAATTCATTAATGCCATGAATTCAAGGGACATAATGTTTGTAGCAGGAGGACCCCTTATGTTATCATTCCCACCACAAGTTATCCCTGAAATAGAGCCCAAAGAGGTAATGGTCCCACCCCCAATATGAAAAAAAACAGGAGTTTCCTGCTTAAAGGCTCACCAGGGCACTCAATTGTCCAGAGAGCCTCCGTATCCAGAGCAAGGCAGTTTCCTTTGAGGCAATACCCTACAGGGGGATTAAATCAGGAAGACCAGCCTGCTGACTACTCTTGGACCCATACTCCATTGTCCACTTCATAGTTATGTAATTAGAAGAATTCCAACCCTTCATACAGAGATGATCCTCAGAGAGTGGCAGATCTTATCACCTCCACTTTTTACCACTCATCATCCAACACGGGCATATGTAGAGCCCCTGTTCAATATCTTATTAATAGCAGTTGAGATATGGCTGGTTATAAATAAGGCTACTGAAGAGTCCCAATGTCTCCACCAAGAGAATCCCAAGGGGACTCCCAACCCAGCTGGGGCAATTCCCTTGACAAAGCCTGAGTGGAATCCAAATGATGGGGGCCTAGCCTTCCTGGAACATTACCTGATGTGAATGTTAGAAGGGCTTAAGTTGGGGGTGCCTAAACAAAAGCACCTTAATATGATATAGGCCCTTCAGCAAAAGCCAGATGAGGACCCTTCTCAATTTTTAAAGGCGATCTATTAGGCCTTAGAAAGCACACAAATGCTCATTCACAAGTATTAAAGAATGTACAGATAGTGAACATGACTTTCCTTGGGCAAAGAGCCCCAGATATCAGAAAGAAACTCTAGAGTTTAGGTGGGGCATTAGAATTAAATCCCTCTTAGCTGGTAAACATAGCCTTTAAAGTCTACAATGCCCAGGAAACAAGGAAGATAAAACAGGCCACAGTATTCTTAGAAACTGTGGTGAAAATTCCAGGGTGGTGACACCAGAAGAGGTGGGACTCTAAAGAGAAGAAGAGAATCCTACTTTTCACTTAGGTTAAAAGTAAACCCAAAAGAGGAGGCATGGATACCATGGAAGAAATAGTACCCCTTCAAAAAGGGGGCCTTGGAGGAGATTGCAGAAATTCTTAAGATTGGGTCCTTCCAGTATCCTTTAAACATTCCCATTTTGCCAGTCAAAAGGTCTCACTGTGATGAATACCAATTGGTACAGGATCTTAGAGCCATAAATGACATTGTCCAGGACATTCACCTTACAGTGTGCCCAACCCCCATACTGTGTTAACCATGGTGCTTGGAGATAACAAATGGTTTTCATTCCTAGACTTTAAGGATGCATTTTTATGCATCCCAATAGATGAAAACAGGCTCAACTTCTTACTGTTTGCCTTTGAATGGCAGGACCCAGAAACAAAAGCCATACCCCAATATTTCTAGACTATGCTGCTGCAAGGATTTAAGAACTCCGAGACTATGTCTGGTGGAGCATTAGCCAAGGTTTTAAGTGGGGGGAGGAGAATCTCAGTATATTCAATTGAAATCATGAGTTCTTCTGCAATATATAGATGACATATTGATAACCAGCAGCACCTGTGAGGACTGCTTGTTTAACACCATCACAGTCTTAAATCACTTGGCAAAAAGGAGATATATCACTTCACAACGCCCAGATTTGCAAAGAGAAAGTGGCATACCTGGGATTCCAAAAACTGAAACAGGGCACTAAGAGCTTGACGGCAGATAGAAAACAAGCCATTGTTACACTGAAAATCCCAGAAAACCAAAAGCAACTTTGTGGGTTCTTAGGAATTACAGGGTTCTGCTGAATATGGATTCTAAACTTCAGACTCACAGCAAAACCACTGTATGTATTCCTGAGTGAGTAAGGTTTGTGAAGGTTGTAGAGGCCCTAGTAGGATGTAAATTTTTCTTTGAAAGGAAAGAAACCTCAGTGCTTGGATTGAGTTACTCTATGCTTTAGGTTTTTGTTTTGTTTTGTTTTGTTTTGTTTTGTTTTGTTTTGTTTCTTTCTGATCTTTTGGACACTTGGGTAATTTTGCTATTTTGTGGATATCAGGGATTCTCTGTTGCTTGCCACTGGGACCTTTTGTCACTGGGGCCAGTCAGAGTCCAAGTAAGGTGAAAGGTCATGTGTCTGCCATTGGGACCTAGGGAAGATCATTTTTGATACTGGTTCTTGTAAGAACATATCTCTACTCTTTGAGGATTTGTGACATTTAGACCTAAGAAAGGTCATCTGTTGCCAGTTAGAGCCAATTGAGGCAAGAGAGTATGTCTCTGCCATGAGACTAGTTGTCAAGAGGTCATGTCTTGGCCAGGAGACCAATGGATACACTGGTAGGCAAAAGAATGCCTCTGCTACTTGGGCTTTGTGCCATTGCTGCTAAGTAGAATCTGGCTGTGGTGAGACATATCTCTGTCATTTGGGGCTTCATGTCACATGGACTAGGAATGGTTGTCTGGTGCTAGAGAGAGCTGGCTGGGGTGAGGGAATGCCTCTAACATTGGGGCTTTAGGGCATTTGGGACCTGAGAAAGATCCTATGTGACCAGTTAGTGTGATCAGGTGGTGGGAGACAAGATTCTAAAGATAGTTTTAGTCCCTTCTTATCTGTTTTTGAAAGTCTGCCTTTGCTTTAGATTTGTGTTTTGTTTCAGTTTTGAAAAGAAATTGAGGCTCCTAAGAGTTCAAACTTCACATTAAGTTAGGAAATACACTGATGAAAGATATAAGGCATGGAAATCCAATTTTGATGGATATTGGAAGGACAGGATTTTCCTTTTACTTTGTATTTTTCTCACTACCTGAACCCTCTAGAATTTGGCATTCTTAATGAGTAATGATATAAAATTTCCTTTTCATGAAACCAATAATACTGGTTTCAAATTATGGTTTTAGTAACCAAGACTCTGACTGCAATGCCATGCCTGAAGGAGGCATGCCTGGGCTCTGGTTGTTACCAGAAAGCCTTAAGGAAATAAGATTGATGTTGGAAGCTAACAAAAGCCCACTGGAGAAATGGCCTGGTACCTTGTTCAGTCATGTGGCTCATGGCAGTCTTTCCAGGGAAGGAACAAAGGTTGTTTTCCTAAAAGATGGCGAGGAGGAATCTTAAGACATAATGGGAACCTCAAGGATGTGAAAAATACAGGTACTATAGCCAAAGCCAGGCAGCAATTATGGGACTTGGATTCTGCGTCCCAAAAATATATCTAAGGGTCAATGTAAATGTTCTTTGTGGAAGTTCCAGCAAAGCAGATTTAAAAAAAAGCCTATTTGTTCAGTGCTTTCCTTGTTTTTAAGCAAACAATGGAGCAAAATTGAAAACCAGCAGTCTTTTTGAGGCCAGTGAGGGTGATTTTAAGGAGGAGAATCAGGTTTTAAGGAAAATCACAATTCTCAGTCATGAACATTGGCCTCTAGTGCAGCTAACTGTCTTCAAAATTTGTTTTCACTTGAGAGTTGAATGGTTTAACCTGATGATACCAAATTATTACTGCTTAGTATCATTCCAGCAAAGGCTTTGCAACTGAACTCAAAAGACAGTTTCACAGACTCAGAAAAGGTATAGGTTCCATTTGAGAAGCCCATCTGTTTCACCACCTCCTGGGACTCAACAGTTTGGCTAAACAAACGGTTGAGTTGGTGAAGTATCAATGACTGTTTGCTTTGCTTTAAAACTACTTTCTTTTCTGCCTTAATAGTTTGAACAGAAAGCGTTCAGAAGTGTTAAAGGGGGGAATCTCAGGATATTCCTTTCAGCCTAATTTGAGTATAGTAGACAATAGGGCTTTGGACAAGTGCAACTCACCTTGTACACCTTCCTCCAAGGAAATCACTTTTTCACATCTGGGACACTGTAGAATTAATCCTTACCTTTGTCATTTAGTTGTTATGGTCCTGATTGTGTCTTCTACCCTCTTGCCAAATTTGTCACCTCCAGAATATGACAAGGATGACAACTCACCCAGTAATGCCATCCTTTGGACATCACACATACTGCTTCCCAGGGGCAACCAACAGACCTGGATTTTGCAAGGTCCTTCTCCCTTGCTTGAAAGCTCCCTTCCACTCCAGACCCCCTTTTGTCAGGGACCTCTGGACCAGTGGATAGGTAGGACTACACTAACTGGCCAGCAGAAAGTCATTAAGAAAGAGACTTTCATCCATCTGCCCTTGAAAGATTACAAGTGTCCAGAGTGTTAAAGGGGGGAATTGTAATGAGGGGAACTGACCCCAGAAATGGGGATGGGTGAGGAAGCATCAATGATGGCACATGCATGCATTACTCTGGCAACTGGGACAATACATGCATGAGACAGCAAAAAAAGGGTGCATAAGTCTGGCACCGAGGGCCAGAAAGGTGATTAGAAAGGAGGGACGTACCCTCCCATCTATTTCTGCCACACAGGGGATTATGAGGGAGGTCTTTAAAAGCAGAGTATGCACAAATGTCAAGCACTTCTTTTCCTCCTCTCCTGGCTGGTGGGTTTGAAGCTGGGGGCTGAGGTTCTGAGCCAGAGGCCTAGCCAGAAGGATTCCCAGTGCTACTGCCATAGCACTCCAGAACCTGCCTTTTCTGGAGTGAAGCAGTTTTCAGGTAATAGGGCAGTGGGGAGGTTCGGGCCAGTGGGTTCAGGGAAGTTTGGGCTGGCAATCCCTGAGCGTCTTCCCCAGGTAGGGAACCATGGCAGCTGCTACCCATGGCCCATGCCAGTGCAGGTCTGTCAGCTATAACCCCAGCACAGTTGGGGGATCAGGGTCCAGTCCCCTCCCTGAGATCGTCGGGCCTGACCAATAACAATGTGGGTGCTGGACACAAGGCTAGTAAAAAGGGGACAGTGGTGGGGGAGAGAAGATTTGTGTCAGCATGTCCCAGGAAGCAGGTTTCCAGAAGTAGTGTTGCCGGGTGACAAGCCCCATTCCCCACCCCTGCACACAAAAGCACACATTCCCCTGGTGGCAGGGTGGTGGGCATCAAGCAATGTGCTACGTATATGTTTAAGTAAATTTAAAAAAAATCATTTTTCTTTCCACCAGATTCTGTCTTGGAAGTGATTGCTTATGGTAGTAGGCAGTAGAACCCCACTAGCTGGTTAAAGTGAGATGAAAAAGTTGAAAATCACTGATCTAGTATAAAAGAAAGCTTTTGAAGGATTTACTAACTAGATTAGATACACATAAAACATCCTTATGTATTTCTTGTTGGTTTTTATTTTTCTCAATATCTTTTATTGTAGTAAAATAGAACATACAATTTACCCTCATAACCATTTTTACATGTACTCTTCAGTGACATTAAGTATATTCATGATGATGTGTTACCATCACCACTATCCATCTTCAAGACTCCTTTTATCTTCCACCACTGAAACTCTGTACACATTGAACAATAACTCCCCTTTTCCTCATTTTTTCTCAGTGCCTGGAAACTACCACTCTATTTTCTGTCTCTGTGATTTTGACTGCTCTAAGTACCTTATATAAGTAGAATTATATTGTATGTGTATATTTGAAACTGGCTTACCTAATTTAGCATAATGCCCTCAAGTTTCATTCAGGTTACATCATATGTTAGAATCTCCCTTTTTAAAGCTGAATAATATTCTGCTGTGTATGTACACAACAATTTCCTTATCCATTCATCATCCAATGGAAACTTGGGTTGCTTCCATGTTTTAACTATTGTACATAATGCTACTATGAACATAAATATATAAACATCTCTAAGTTTTTAATAATATATAAGAACAAACAAAACATTGATTAATATAACACCAAAACATTAAAGTGTGCTTAGTTTGTGGAGGACTAAGCTAAAAAAGACATATAGAAAAGGATTAAACAAATTATTCATGTAGCAAATGAAAACAAAACTTGGACTAATGATCAGTAACTGACAAAACTGTCTTTGGAGAATTAACTGGATCTAATGACCCAACACAAATAGCGACTGAAAACACAGAGCCCATAACCACTTTTGGCTTTAGAATTATTGTACATATGTTGTAGGTGAAAATTCTTTAATCTCAGGAACATATCAAAATAAGAACTATAAACATCATAGGTATAAAATAAGAATAGAAATTATAATGGCACGGTATGGAGATTTAAAAATAGCTTTAAGTATCTGTGTAGTGATATATTTTATAATAAATGTATTTTTATATTTGCCATTCCCTATATAAAGTAGATAGTGTTAAAAATCATATTTGATTTGAATTTTAATTTAAAATTTTTATAGAAATTAATTTCACTAATCCTAAAGGTAGTGTCTTAATGCCTAAAAAGTCATTTCTTAAAGTGAGATATTTTGTTTATATTTGCTAATATTTTTCATTAAGCCCTGGCTGGCGTAGCTCAGTGGATTGAGCGTGGGCTGGGAACCAAAGTGTCCCAGGTTCGATTCCCAGCAAGGGTACATTCCTGGGTTGCAGGCCATAACCCCCAGCAACCACACATTGATCTCTCTCTCTCTCTCTCTCTCTCTCTCTCTCTCCCACTCCCTCCCTTCCCTCCCTAAAAATAAATAAATAAAATATTTAAAAAAATATTTTTCATTAAGTTTTAATTTTCCTAACACCAATACTCACCTTTTCCTATGATTTATTAAAAATTATGTTCTCTACTGATTAGTTATGGTCCTTGGAATGTGGTTGATAAAATACTCACTTAGAATACCAAATTATTGCTAGAATGTGAGGATTCTTTTAAGGACACCTGGAAAGGGAATCAGGTAATACTCACGCTGGACTAAATAATCTTCACATTGCTTTCTTTTCACTTCTGTCTTTCAATGTAGCTGCCGAGACATCCACTGAAAACAGAAGCCCTCCTATTATAACCAGAATCATGAAGAAACTGTAGAAGTTATCAAGCCACACCTCATTATGTCAATGAAAAAGCTGGGCTGGAATCAACATGGACATCATTCTCTAAGACTGGCCAGGGCTGGTAGTAGTAGTCATACCTACATTTTACCGATTCCACGTGAACAGCTTTTGCTATCACTTTGTAGTTTTGACTTTTTGTTTGTTTGGTCTCTGGCTCATGCTTGAGTCTCCCATCTCTGTCTGCCATCCAAATATTTGGCTTCTGGTCTATCTTGCTGTCACACATACCTTCAGCTTTGTACTGAGGTCAGACTTCACAACAGCTTCTATGAAAAGGAGCCATTTTTTTATTTTAATATTTTATTTATTTATTTGTAGAGACTGGAAGGGAGGGAGAAAGATAGAAAGAGAAACATCAATGTGTGGTTGCCTCTCATGTGACCCCCACTGGGGACCTGGCCCACAACCCAGGCATTTGCCCTGACTGGGAATCGAACCTGCAATGCCTAGGTTTGCAGCCTGCATTCAATCCACTGAGCTATGCCAGCCAGGGCTAAAAAGGAGCCATTTTTTTTCCAGTAGCACAGTTGGAAGTGCTTTCCTTTGTTGTGTAAATTTTAGGGTTCCCTGTTCTTCTCTCAGTTTCTTTCTAAACTGAGAAACCCAAACCTAATAGGTGGAAGAGTATCTTTAAATGCCCAGGCATGGAGGCTACTAATACTCTAAATCAAAAATGTCTACCATGTTGTTTATGTCACTAGTGAAAGATGATTGCATTTCGCTTCAGGAGATTGAATAGGGAAATGTCACTTTTAAAAATGGTTACCTCCTTCCTTCTACACAAAGCTGCTTGGTCTTGTTTTTATTTTAAAGAAAATTTCTTATGGTGAGTATTTCACCTAGGTAAAAATGGAGCTGTGGAAGAAACAGGTCATTATCAGATCACCAACGGAAGTAAAGATGACTCCTCCTACCCTGACCCCACTCTTACCAGACCTGTTCCCAGCATCTTTTTCTTCAGCAGTTTAACTTCCCAGCATGTGTGACCTTCACCGTTTGCTCTTGAATCCACCCTCCACAGAAGGGCCAGAGTAATGGATCTCAAATGTTCAGTAAATATGTCAGTTCTCTGATGACAACCTAGCATAAATATTTCATCAACTGTGAACCAAAAATTAAATTCCTTAACTCAAAAGATTGACGCCTCTTAGCTCTAGCTCATGTTCATATCACTGTATGTATGCCTTACACTTAACATTCTAACAAATACTGAGCTGTTTTTGTTCTTAAAAAAAACTATTTTACTTTTCTATTTATTTTTAGAGAGGGGAAGGGAAGGAGAAAGATAGGGAGAGAGGCAACATGTGGTTGCCTCTCCAGTGCCTCCCACTGAGGACCTGGCTGCAACCTAGGCATGTGTCCTGACCAGAAATCAAATCAGCCACCTTTTGGTTCTCAGGCCAGCACTTAATCCACTCAGCCACAGCAGCCAGGGCTGTTTTTATTCTTCACACCTAACACAGAGTGAAAAAAAATGTACCTGTTTTTCAGGACTGTTTCAAAATAGTTTAGCATTAAATATCTAAATAATTTAGCATGTTTCTCAAGGAAAACCCATGATAAAATAAACTTTTGAAAATTTATTTTATAATGTTAATTCTATATATGTCTTTCCTTATTCTGTCTCTTCCTCCTGGATACTCCTTCAGCTTCTCAGGTTCCTTCTCCTTTCTTGACCTTGTTACTTTGACTTGTCCCCCACAACACATCGCACACAGGTCATTTCCTCCTACGGTAGCTGCTTCCCCTTGGCAGGGTGCCTCGGGATTCTTTTTTTATCATTACAGTATAAAGTTAACCTTCTAAAATTTTATCTTTTCTATCTGCCTTTTTCACTGTTGTGGATTTGTTTTGAAAGCAAGAATGAGGACTTACTCATCTTTGCATTCTTAGCACTTAACATAATAAATAACACTTGGGAATTCAATATGTTTTTTTAACATAATATACAAGACTGCTAAAGAACAGATACCTGACATATCCACAATCCACAAGAAAAAATTAAATGTATTGCAAAACATATTGACTTATTTCATACATGCTCATCACTGTGAAGTTATTGCAGTCATAATTTCTTAACAAGTGCCTGTTCTGAAAGAGTGCAGAGTCTGTGTTCCACAAATGCGGCAGCTCCTGCAGGGGCATACTTCAGGTTTAGGTCATTTTGAGATATTACTTGCTGTTAATTAAATCAGAGTGTCAGGAACACATGCACTCAAAATTCCACAGAAAACTTTCTGCTGCTTGAACCTGGGAATGGAAAGTCAAAGACATACAGATTAAGCTTTTTTAAAAGAAATAATAAACAAAAAAAAATGAAAAGTGATTTTAAAAATTATTTCAAGTAATGGAATGACTCTGGTTTAATCTCTGAAATACATCTAAGACCCATAAATTGTATATTTCTGACTCAGTCTCATCTGACTGCCTGACTTGCTACTCTAGTAAATAAGATATTGGTTAATTGCACAGTTTATCAATCTGCAAACTGTATTGAAGTCCAGATGCTCTTTAAAATGCAATCATTCTAGATAAACACTGTTACAGTTTTCATTTCAGTTTTTGATCACATCACAGTATTACAATATTTTCTCATTACCTTTCACTATATATCACACCCTGACATTATTTTCTAAAGTTGTTTACCAAATGCTTCTTTCATGCAGTGTTCCTTTTAAAATGTACTTTGTTTTGTTTTGTTTTCTTTTGTTAAAGTCAGAACTCTGAGTGCTTTAGACTAAGTGGCATCCTTCCTAATTAGAAGCTCTTTTTAGATCATCAAAATTAGCCCAAGTCAATGAAATAAAAAAAAAAAGAATAACATTCTGTAAAGTTGATCTTTGAAATGCTTTCATTTCCCAATGTAAATTTAGTAATCAAGATCTTTAAATGCCCACTTTCATTTTTTTCCTACCAAAAGGATAACACAGATGATGTTTTGCAGTAACAAATTAAATAATAAGATGTCTCTTGGAAAATACAGATTGTCACCTTGTAAATTTAGGTAGTCATTTAAACATTTTGAATACCATGTTTTTAAAGATTTTATTTATTCATTTTTAGAGAGGGGAAGGGAGGGACAAAGAAAGGGAGAGAAACATCAAAGCATGGTTGCCTCTTGCATGCCCCCTACTGGGGACCTGGCCTGCAACCCAGGTATGTGCCATTGACTGGAAATCAAACCAGTGACCTTTTGGTTCACAGGCCTGTGCTCAATCCATTGAGCCACACCAACCAGGGGGAATGCCATTTTTTAAATAGCAATGAGATGAGTAATACATGCATGAACTTGAAATGCTGTTTCAATTAAATTCATTCCATCCTTATAAATTCCTGAATAATACTAATATTGAAAAAGAAATATGTAGTTTAAAAAAATAAAATTCACTAAGACTAATTCTTATTCCCTTTTCTTTGTGTACATATGTACTTTTACATTCAACGATTTTAATACTTCTTTTTGTTTAAGCAAATTTCAGTTTTTTGTTGTTTTTGCTACTTACAGTTGAAATCACTCAAAATAAAAGCAAAGGGAACTCTTATGCACACCATTTGCTAATTTTAGAAATTTTCAGCCAATTACAAAATAAGCCCTTTCATTCCCAAACTGGCTTATTTTCTTTTGAACAACAATGTCAATTTGAAATACATTGGACTCTTCTAAGGCTGCTTGACCATTTGTTTCTGTGCCTCTACAGAGCAGTAGATAATTTAACTCAGAAAATAACTGTCAACACTCCATACAAAAGGCATACTAAATGTAACTACAAGTTTAATAAATGTAATCTTCTTGCAGTTAGTCTATTAACTACTGTTAGGAAAAAAAAGAATAAAAATATAAGCTCCAGTCTTCTGAGTTATCTTGGGTACCTCTTCTTCAAAATGTTAATCAGGGATTTATCTTCCATTCCCAAATAATATAACACATAACTTCAATGTTTCCTAGGCTCATATTAGATTTCAATGGTTGCTGTAACAAATTACCACAAAGTTAGTAACTTTCAATAGCAGAAATAGTACTCTTATAATACTAGAAACCAGAAATCTAAAATCAAAATGTTGTTCTAGGGAATCCATCCCATGCTTTTTTTCTTGTCTTTTGATTGGTACTGGCGATCACTTTATATTTCTGTAAGCAAAATACACATACAATAAAGTAGTGTAAAAAGATAAGTGGAAAGGAGAGTAGAGGATGTCTACCATATATAGTTTTACAGAACACCTGCGTAGAGTTGAAGACATTAGTGAGGAGCATCCAACAGAAGGAGCACCTTGCAAGGCTTGTTGTGGGATTGTCCTTGGAAATCTCTGGTGTATCGTCATGCTTGAGACTGATGTCCCCTCAAATGCAATAAGTACAATTTGAGATTCTGCTTAATGTATTCATTTATAGAACTATTTCTAAAATGTTCTACTCTTTGGACCTTTATTTCAATCTAATTTTTCTGGTTTCTCACTACAGATAATTTATCTGAGTTCTGTGTTACTCTCAGCCACACCCATATTAAATTCTTTATAATCTACTTTTAGAAAAATAATAAAAATATACTCTAATGGTTTAGTAAATGTTAGATATTTTTAGTGGATAAAAGGCAATGATGGTGTATTTTATAAAATAAGTGTAGTTTTCCCACCATCCCTGTGGCATATGGAATTTTTTTGGCAATGACATTGTGAAGTCTGGCAGGGTGATGCTGGCAGGGTGTTTTCTTTTGCAACACCACATGTTCATGCCTGAGAACATGTTCGCAATTCTGTATTTATGCGCCCCCATTGGGATTATTTACACATACTGACTAATAAAAGCACATATTACCAAGTTGTTCCAGTTCAAGTTTGTTCTAAATTTGGAAGGTAGCAGAGTAATTCAAACCACATATGATTAGATGGTGAATTTTGAAGAAAGATGATTGAGAAGGCCTCACTTTAGACTCTGCAGCCTCTCTTTCAATGTAAATAACTCTATATTAGTTTGACACCACTTAATAAACTGTAACTCATTTTATTATTTCAGAAAAGTTGGCAGGTATTATTATTCCTATTTTACAAATGAGAAAATTAAGGCTAAAAGAGAGGAGGAATTAACATATGTAGATATACTTGATATGGGTTAAACATTACCATAGTAAAATGTTTTTCTGTGTAATAGAAATGTCTATGTTAAGATTTAGAATTCCTTTTCTTGACATTTCTAGGGATTAGCTCAAAGGAAGAATGCTCCTTTTATCCAATCCAGTTTCAGTTTTATTTTAGAAATAAGATGTTTTATAAGTTAGAGACACCTAGAAAAATTCTTCAGAGAGGATGAAACCACCTGTACTTAGAAATAGTAACAACTTGAAAAAAATACACTCAATTAGTACATTTACTGTATGCTGCAAAGATCACAAAATACTTAACCTCCAACCTTTTGCTATTCTGATCTCTGTTCTTGAAATCTCTATATGCTATGCATTTAAAAGTCTTTTTAAAGAAATTAATTGTACTTCTTTGAATTATTGCCCACCCAAATTTAAAGAAAAAGTCACATAATACCATTTACAAGGTGGCCATTCAAGTATTAAATACAAAATTGGTAAAAATAGCAAAATTATTTTTTTTTGTTTTCTTCTCTTTTGTCCTTATTCTGTGATATCAGAAACTCTCATTCAGAGAATTTAATGACTTGCCCTTTAATTCCAAACCTTGGATGCAGTGTTCATGGGAATATGAATAAATCACATTTCATCCATGGTCCTATTTTGAAAATAGATAGACATAGATAAGATTTCAAGAAAAAAAATTAATCATAGCTAAATAAAATTATAGAAATGAAAACATATTAAAATTTCATTAACACATTTTATATGTTTTTTTCTTTTTTTTAAAGATTGTATTTATTTATTTTTAGAGAGGGAAGGGAGGGAGGGGGAGAGAGAGAGAGAGAGAGAAACATCAATGTGCAGTTGCTGGGGGTTATGGCCTGCAACCCAGGAATGTACCCTGGCTGGGAATCGAACCTGGGACACTTTGGTTCCCAGCCGGCACTCAATCCACTGAGCTACACCAGCCAGGGACATTTTATATGTTTTGTTTTTAATTCTAAGAACATAATCTCAGGACCTGCTTTTAAAAAATATTTATGAAGAGATAGAAAACAATATCCCCAATGTTAAACTTTTCAGTTAAAATAAAAAAAATGCTAAATTTAAGTATATTTTTATTTTTAAATAATGATCTGTAAAATATAAAACATTGGAACCATTCAACTAAAAATCACCGGAGTGTTTCTTTTCAGCCTTGGTGTTCTATGAGTCTATGGGTATAATTTTCAGCAGTTAACATTCATCATGTGATTAATCATTCATGTCCTTGAACAATGGTTGAAATAAGAATGTGTTTAAATGTTAGACAAGTTGTGTTTCTTATAACTAAAGAAGTTTTATCAAATCCAAATTGTTTTTTGTAATGGGTAAATATTTAAGTCTTGGAAAAAGCAATGGAAAATCATAGCTATTGAGGACAAAAGAAAAAATGGATAGAAATGAATACAAAAGCAAATTTGAATTTGTTTTATCACTTTTATGATTTGCAATTTATGTTTAATAAACCATACTAACTAGTGTACAATTTAATAATTTTTTTCATATGTACATACATCTGTGATGATCACTACAATCGAAATGACGAACATATCCATCAGCCCCAAAGGTTCCGTATGTTTATTTACAATGCCTCCATTTCTTCCCTTACCTCATCCCCAGAAATCTCTGATTTGCTCTCTGTGTTTTCTGTTGATGCAGTGGAGGTATGCTATAAGGAGAGATACTCCAACATTAAGATACTTACATTTTAAAACTCAATAATGATCAATGATTTAACTCTAAGACATGAAACCATAAAACTTCTAGGGAAAAAATAAGGAAAAAATACTTGACATTGGTATAGGAAATCATTTCTTGGGTAAATCACCAAAAGTAGAGGTAACAAAAATGAAATAAACAAATGGTTCAGTAGATATTAGATCATTTTTAGTGGATAGAAGCCAATGATATTGTATACCCTAAAATATGTTGTATCTCCCCACTAATTTTAGATAGAATCTTCTGGCAAGCATGCCCGTCAGGAGAGAGGACTAATGAGACTGCTGTACCTTTTATAAATTGTGGTAGAAGAAGGTGGATGCCATCTTTGTGTTAAGTTCCTAGTGTTCTTGAGCAGTAAGAACTCAGGGAAGAAACAAATAAGAAATACTGGTGTTCTTCCCAATAAGCAAGGAATTACAAAAATACAGACCATATTGTATATTAAGTTTGTGGACGGAATCCAAGCAATTATCCATTTAGTTTTAAAATTGTGAATCCAAATTTCTGTAAAAAGCAAATCTATTAACTCAAATTCAAAGTTTTGGGTTGTTTTTACAGCTTTTTAAAAACTGAGTATTGTCAAAGAAAAAATGTCTTAAAACTTGTTAATCCAACAAGGCAAATTTTTTATTTGGACTACTGCAGTTGAGGATAGAGAATTCAGTATAATCTGAGCTCAGTTGCAACTATGACAAAGGTAACTGAGGTTTTTGAAGGGAGAACAGATAGTGAACAAAAAAGACCATTCGGAGGTGAAAAGGGGGAGGCAGAAAAAAGGACTGGACGGTTGTGTGGAAATTGAAAGTTGCAGAAGGGGTGAGTAAAGAATTAATGAAAATGGTTTGGCAAGGTATGTTAAACATGTGCATAATTTTTTTGGCTTGGCAGTCCTGTTTCTTTCAGCAGACTTAGCATGGGCCAGGGACACAGTCTAGTGTAGGAGAAAGCCAGAATAAATTCTAGCCAACTATGCAAAAAAGTTAATATAGTTCAAAAAGCCAACATTAAATTAAAAAGTATCATTACTTGCTCCCACTTCATCTATTCTGTTTGCATCT
The DNA here is from genome assembly GCF_019186645.2 of Phyllostomus hastatus. Taxonomy (NCBI): domain Eukaryota; kingdom Metazoa; phylum Chordata; class Mammalia; order Chiroptera; family Phyllostomidae; genus Phyllostomus; species Phyllostomus hastatus. Next base: position 5,912,248 of record NW_025334038.1, on the reverse strand, counting down.
GTGACTTGGTAGTACTAATATTGTAGTTATTAGTATATTCTTTTTGTTTTCTAAAATATAAGAAAATGACATATATAAGATATATACATAAGATATATATATATTTATATATATATCAAAGATATATCATAATATATGTATTTATATATATTTATGTATATATAAATGTACAAGGTTTGTCCAGAAGGTATCCAGCTATGTAATATGAAAAACAGATAAATTTACTGAAGAAAATTCACTATACATAGGACAATGACACCTCAGTCCCCTTCAAAGTAGGCAACTTGGGACCTCATGTTCTCTTAATTGCCACCAGCTTCCCCATTGTATTTTCCTGAATCTCATCAATGGTCTGAAATCTCTTCCCTTTCAAATGTGATTTTAATTTGGGGGGAAGTCAGAAGTCACAGGGCACCAAATCTGGGCTGTAGCAGGGCTGAGTCACCTGGGAGATTTGATGTTTCACAAAAAAACTTCACAAGACCACAGGAATGTAACACATTGTTGTGATGAAGCTGCCAATCACCAGCTGCCCATAGTGGCAGCATTCTGAATCATCCAGAGAGTTTCTGTGGAGGAATGTTCAAGCTTAGCATAAAATTTGATGCAGCCCAGGCTAGTGTGGCTCAGTGGATTGAGCACCAACTTGTAAAGCAAAGGGTCACTGGTTCGATTCTCAGTCAGAACACATGCTTGGGTTGCGGGCCAGGTCCCCAGTAGGGGGCCTGTGTATCCTCTCCTTCCCTTCCCCTCTTTCTAAGAATAAATAAATAAATTCTTTAACAAAATAAAATTTGATGCAAATTTGTTGCTCTACTTGCTCAGTCATTTTGAATGCAAGTGCCACACAGTATATGCACTCACTCCATGGCCTTCACCACCCACACTGACTAGTACAATGAAGTTGTCATTGTTCACAAATGCACATTCCAGTGTACTCTCCTTGGCTTGCCCTGTTTCATTGATGTCTCAGAAACAATTCAGGTTATATTAACAATGGCTGGACTTTTCCTGGACAGACTATATGTATATGTATATGTATATACACAGATATATATACACATATATATAAACATATATATATATATACATATATGTATATATAAGAATATTTTAGAGTCTTATTATTTGATTTTATCAGTTAAATATGAAAATCACTCCAATGCTTCAGTGATTAATATTGTCCTATTATCTACTTTTATTAATAATATGTCTTCAGGGTAAATTTAAAATTTCATTGGTAAGTCAAAAGATAAGATGATACATGATTTTGTAAAATATTGCCAAATATTTTATATAGGAGTTCTATCATTTGACATCCCACTGGCATGAAAGTATGAAAATGTCACTTCAACAGTCTTGTCAATTGAATATAACATAGACTTCTCTAATATTAGCCAATCTAATATGTAAAATATAGTATCCTAGTATAAGTTTATATTTGCATATTTTAGGTTATGAATGATATCAAAACCCTTATTATGTTTAAGGCCATTTATATATTTATATGAACTTCTCATTTTTTCTTTTTTTGTATTTTTTCTTCATTTTGTAAGAGATATTTACTAGTTATATAGAATAATCAATATCTTTGTTATAAATCTTGCAAATAATTTTATATTTTTGTTATTTGTATTATAAGTTACCTAATGGTAAATTCTGGCATGTTATTTTTTAATGCAGTATAATTTATTAATTTTATTTGCATTTAAATTTCAGTCACATCCTGGTTACAGAGGTATTCACTCATTTCCTTCAGTACTGGCATGGTTTTATTTTATTTTCTAAATTTAGATATCTGATGCATTTAGAGATTATGTTCTTATATGTATAGAGATACAGGTGTTGTTTACCTTTTTCTGTATGGTTTTTATTTGTTATAATACCAGGTATTTAAAGTTGATCTTTGCTTCAGTAGGTTGTGATACTATCTTTATCACATACTAAACTTTGGCATGTGCCTGAATCTATTTCTAAACTATAGGGTCTGTCCCATTTTTCCATTGATTCACCAGTATTGTGCTGACTTAAATATATAAGTTCATATTATGTTAATGTCTATTGGGTATTGGGTCTATACTCCTGAGAGATTTTTTTTTGTCATTTTTGATTATTAATTTTGGGAAACAGTTTTATTGAGGTACAACGGACATAAAATAAGGTTTGAGTATTTAAAGTGTGCCATTTGATAAGTTTTGACACATATAAACCCTTGAAATCATGAACACCATTAAGATAATGAACATGCTTACAATCCCTAAAAGATTTCTTATATCCTTCTCTAATCTCTCTCTATTCCATTTAACTTCTCTACCTTTTTATCCTGGCACAACAACTGTCAAAATGGAGAACATGCTTTGCATTTTCTAGAATGTTATACAAATAGAACCACACAGTATGGACTCTTTTTTGTCTGGGTTTCACTTAGCAATAAAATTTTAATATTCACCTAAGTTGTTATATTATATAGTATTTATAGTTCGTTATTTCTTATTGTTCAGTAATGCCCCCTTATATAGATCTACCACAGTGTTTATGCTTGCATTTGTTGTTAAACATTTGAATTAGTTTCAGTTTTTTGACAATACAAATAAAGTTGCTATAAAGACTGTGCACAAGTCTTTATATGGACGTGTATATCCTATTCTTTAGGTTAAATACCTAGGCATAAACTAGCTAACTCACATGGCAGATGTATGTTTAATTTTTTAACAAAATGCCTGTTTTCCAAAGCTAATTACCTTATTGAAAACCCACTAGCAGTACATGAAGAGTTTCAGTTAATTCACATCCTTACTAAACTTGGTCATACCAGTCATTTTAATCTTAGCCACTCCAGTCAGGGGATAATTATATTTCACTGTGGTTTTAATTTGCATTTTCTTAATGGCTATTGATGCTGAACATCTTTCCATTCACTTATTTGCTATTCATATATCTTTTTGGGTGAATTGCCTCTTTAAATCTTGCCTATTTCTTATTGAACTGTTATTCTCATTACTGACTTTTTGAGAGTCCTTTATTTATCCTGTGCAACATTTTTATCAGATATATTATTTTAAAATATCTTATACAATCTAGGATTTATTTTTTCATTCTCATTTTTCTCATTTTCATTTGACATTTCTCATTTTTAAAGATTTTATTTATTTATTTTTAGAGAGGGAAGGGAGGGAGAAAGAGACAGAGAGAGAGAGAAACATCAATGTGTGGTTGCTGGGGGCCATGGCCTGCAACCCAGGTATGTGGGCTGACTGGGAATCAAACCTGCGACACTTTGGTTCGCAGCCCATGCTCAATGCACTGAGCTATGCCAGCCAGGGCTACATTTCTCGTTTTTAAAGTGTAATTTCTTTGTAAATCTAGTTTTCCTATCGTAAGGCCACATATTTTTTTTAAATGCTTTCCTCCAGGGTATGTGGCATCAGTAAGATGGTGAACTAGGTGGCTCCTGATTTCAGTCCTACTGAACAGGAAAACAAACCATCAACCATCCATGGACAACACATTTTTGTGAAAATTCTAGAACCAGGCATGAGGCTGAAGCACCTCTTGGACCACAAAAACTGAGGAAAAACTGCATTAGAAGGGTAAAAAGGGCAATTGTTTTTTAACCATATCGTGACTCCCCAGACCAGTGCCTCAGTGAACTGAGAGGTTCCCCCTGGGAGAAGAGCCTACTGTGGACATTGAGTTTCCCCAATGTTATGAGGCCTTCCTACAAAGCCTACTTAGGTCTCACCTCAGGGGACACTAGGGGAATCATTAGGGCTAGACCACCCAAGAGCAACTAGATGGAGAAAGGGGGCGATTCTGCCCATCTATAAAATTTAGCCTGTGACCCCATCTGACCATGGTGTTCGTCTGCAACTCTTGCAGTCTGGATCCTCAGCCAATAGGATGTTCTGGTCATGGGGCCATTTTCCTGTGCCTCTTCCAGGGAAACAAGTCAGAAGCCCTGTCTAACCACTGAGAACAGTTTCCAGTTGTAATTAACCAGAGATCTTAAACAGTGACCCCTGGAAGCCTTGGAACCCATCTTTAGTACCACCCAGCCAATTGAGCCCAACCTGGTTCAATTGTTGAACATATCTCCAAGCCTCACTCAAGCAGGGACCCCACCTAATCACAGAGCATAGCCTATGCCCCCACCCTGAGAGAGGAGCCATAGCAAACCTGCCTGATGGGAGCACAGCCTCCCACCCCACACAACTGTGGGTTACAGTGGTGGTGCTGACAAAATAGGAAGCCTAGCCAGAGACCTTGCCCAATAGCAGAGGTCAGTCTGCAGCCTTGATCAACTTTGGGGTACAGTCTACTGCCCCACCTGATTTCAGGCACAGAGTCAGGCCCTCCATGATTATGAGGCCCTACCTGCAGCTCGACCTGAACCCAGGGTCCAGACAGTAGCAACATCCAGCCAGAGAGCACAGTCTGGGCCCCACTTGACAAGAGGTGACTGTGGAGTCCAGCCTGCAGCCCTAGCCAATCAGAGTCTAACCAGTACCACTGCCCTTCCACCCAAAGCACAGCCTTTTGAGAGACATTATTCAATACATTGTAATTTGAGTATGATAAATATTTTGCTTTTCTTTAATTTTACAAGACACCAACATTTTCCTTGAATCTTTTTTTCACTATGTCCTCCGAAGGATGAATGGAATGTCCTTCCTATAAATGCTCTTCTCTCCCTAAAAGCTGCTTCTTCTTCGTCTTCTTCTTCTTCTTTTTCTTCTTCTTCTTTTTGAGGGGGGAAGCTATCTCCTTATGTTGTTTTAAACAGTTTAAAATTCACCCTGTACCTTGTGTTGGAAAATGTAAGGCACAGTTTCATTATTATTGTTATTTTTTTTAATAAGGGAAGGACTTTGCTTTCTGGCAGTAATTTTAACTCTTTTCTAATTTTTTTATAAGAAGTTTTTTATACCTACTTGGCCCTCTGCACTAGTTTGTGTTTCTGCAGCTTGAGGAATTTTTCTGCCAGGGATTTTTATTATTCTTCTACTTACAGCTAATTTGAAGTTTAGTTAACTGTTATTTCCTCAACTACTTTCTCCAAAGTCTAACTTTTCATAAAAATTATAAATCTTCCTTTTTGATCATAGAGAATAGTTTATTATAAAGATACAACTTGAAAGCTTTATGAAGTAGACAATTAAAAACAAACTGATTATTACTTAGATTAAATCATTTGTTAAATTATGCCCAGGTGAAATAATATAATTGGCAAATACCAGGTTTTGCTTAATGAATGTATACACAGGAGAGGTGACAAAGAGGTATCTATGGAGTTGGGGGTACAAAATAGCAATTTTGGGAGTAATAATCTGAAAACAAAGACTTTTTCAGATATGTCTGAAACAAACATACTTCTCTATTAGCAAAATCATAAGAATTTTGACTGATTTAATGTGTTCATTAATACTTTTTAAATAAATAAAATCCTAGATAGTTTAAGCAAATGACAGAAATTGTGTTAAAAATAATAAACCACTGTCTCACTTAATTTAAAAATTGAAGAGTTATACTTACTTCAAATATAGTTGAATCTAGGTGGTCAGTGACGTTAGAGTTATCATTCTTTGCCTCAAATTTCAGGATTCTTGCAGTATAGGATCACAAAATAAGAAGAAAGTATATATTTTAATAAATAGACCTGGAAAATATATATACAAATTATTCAAATTGGCCTAATTGAACTCATTTGGCCATTTTCAATCAATATGTGAGTGCAGAAAGTGAAGAGCTTCCAGGATTGATCAAGTATAGGCAAAGTTTCTACTCCTTGGCCCGGGTAGATATCATTGGCTCTACCTGAAATGCATCGACTCAGTAAGATTATAGTGGAACCATGGAGACAGTGGTTCTCAAAGAAAGCAATGTCAAGCTATGCTACCTCCCTCAACCCCTTAGCTCTATAATAAAATATTAATATTGATTTTTTATTTGAAATTATCACAAATGAACATGCATTTTGAATAATGAAAATACAGATAACCACTTTGAAAATATTTGTTAGATTAAATAAATTATAATGTAGTAATCCTGTTATTTCATTTTTATCACATTAAGAAGGTTGTTCACTAGAATAATGTACTTTGTAATTATTTCTTTCTCACTCTATCAATTCCTGAGAGTGTGGCTCAGAGAGAGACTGTCTGGTCTCTGTTAATTAGGTGGCATATGGCTGATACATCTAATTTGAAGATCTCAAAATAGACTCTCTGTGAGGAGATTTATTCAACCCTGCCAATTTTGGCTCTGCCATTCTCACCTAGCTTATTAAGACAGGTGTTACTTCTCTCTGTATGTAGTCAGCTGGAGAGAAATTACTGGAGTTCATCACTGACTGCTGATGCAGACACTGACCCACAGTATCTGTGTCATTATGGATGAAATGAGACAGTCACACGGACTACCATGTCCAGTGGAGGAAAAGAGACAGCATGGCTTTTCTCTCAATGGGAGCAAAAGCCGAGGCCTCTGCCATGATAAGCCTTTATTGGGTTTCCCCACCCATTACATGATGGTCCTCATTTACTATGCATAGGTTCTCTTTAGATGGTTACCTTTTACAGAAAACAAAGGAGCCAATGCCACTAATCATATCACAGAAGAGGGATATTTGCAAATGAAAAGGCAAAAGTGGTTGAACTGGTTACACTCATCTTCAGAAGATTTACCATGGATTTTAGGAAGTTATTTTGCAATAAATATCCTCAATCCAGGGTAAAGGAGTTTTAGCAAAAAGCAAGACTTATAGCAGCCTAGGCACATTACAGGCCTGATTCCCCACAGGAGAACCTAACCGTGAGCATGGGTCCTATGTATCTCCCAGTGGGAGCTGGGCCCACACCACACAGAGCAGCCTCCTATAGACTACCTCTACGGGCAGCCTCAGAAACTAGAAAGTCCACTGTTATCTCTTCTGATCATCACAGGTAGTTTTAGAAGAAAATAAACTCTAGAGGAAGGAAGTTGTAATTGCAACTTTCAAAATTTCAAATGAGATGTTTAAAAGGGATGAGAAAATAGAGGTTAATCATCAGCTCAGTTGCTGGAAGAAAATAGCACGGAATGAAAAATAATTATTAAAATCAGCCTTTTTATTTTATATTTATTTCTTAGAGTAAAGCAAACTAATTTATCGGATTCAGAAGCTATATGTATTTAGCAGGACAAAATGAGTAAGAGATGCATACAATTGCAAACACTTAAAACCATGACAGGGTTATTGACCCATTACTTAACCAATAGGCATAATGAAGACAATATGTATAATTGTAATTTTTATGCTATTCTTTTTATCTAAGATTTTATCTCCAGAATTTTTTAATATTATTAATATGCCTTGTCAAAATATTTTAAATTGCTGAACAATATTTTATTGAATAGTTTTTATCATTATTAAACAGCTTCTTATTTTATGAATGTCTCTAATTTTAACAAACCCACAAAGAGACAAATCTTATTCTGTGCTTAAAAATATTTTCAAAAGTTAAATTTCAAGAATCATAAGGTTATTAACATTTTTAAGCTCTTGATACATACTCTGAAATTGCTCAAAAATATATCAAATTATAGTATACAAATATAAAATCGTATGTAAAACTATTACTCATAATTATTTGACTTTTTTAGCATTAGATATGTATTCTTACACAAGTTAATGATGTTCTTAATACAATTTTTGAAGGTCTTCCTTCAAAAGACATAGAACAATATGGCTTATAATGTACAGATACAAGATAATTATTAAAATATAAAACAAAAAGAACATCAAAAAGCATAAAAACTAGTTTTCTTTGAGAATAAAAAGAGCATAAGTTCACATCTGGAGTAGTTTATTACTTATAACAGCTGTTAGAAGACTTCTTTCATATAAATAGATAATAATTTGGAATATATACTATTGTTTTACTTGTACTTATTTTATTTTTCCATAAACCTTTGAGCAAGGTATTGAGACAACTAATCTCCCTAATTTGTTTTAACATTAAAATTGTTATTATATCCATTGAAAATAAATGATTTAAAAGAATAAAGAGTCTCCAAAATTATACTTCCAAACTTATTTTTAACAAGATAGATCTGTGTAGACCCTGAGAAAGATAATGCCTACTAAAAAGGGCTCCTGGTGACTAAGAAGAAGAAGAAAGAAGAAGGAGAAGAAGAAGGAGGAGGAGGAGAATGGGGAGGAGGAGGGGGAGGGGGAGAAGGAGAAGGAGAAAGAAGTAGAAGGAGAAGAAGAAGAAGGGGAGGAGGAAGGGAGGGTGGGAAGGAAGGAAGGAAGGAAGGAAGGAAGGAAGGAAGGAAGGAAGGAAGGGAGGGAGGGAGGGAGGGAGGGAGGAAGGAGGGGAGGGAGGAAGGAAGGGAGAAAGAAGAAAGCCAAGGAAAGGAAAGAAATGAAAAAAGAAAGAAAAAGAAAAGAAAAAAGAAAAGAAAAGAAAAGAAAAGAAAAGAAAAGAAAAGAAAAGAAAAGAAAAGAAAAGAAAAAAGAAAAGAAAAGATAGATTTCTGCACAGGGGACTCTTATACAAACTACACTTTAGGGAATAGCCTGCACTGAACTGTCTGCCTACACTGTGTTTTGTGCCATATGAGACAGCCCTTATAAAGGAATTTCTGGAATCCTATTTCAAAAATAGCCTCAGTAGTACTGAGGCTTTTCCCATCCAACTGAAGCTGTGAAGCTCTGACCAATCAGAGTGGTTCTATTCTGACCAATCAGGACAGTACCTTTTGGGACAAGCTATGAGGATCTGGAGTCCTCATTTTCCTGAAGACAAACCACTCAGGGACCAGGAACAGTGACTTCTGTCTACAGAAGCCAGGTCTCTCTGGCTCTGGGAGCACACTTCTCTTTCTACTGAAGGCTATGTTTCCACCTGGGCTGGAACACTAAAGATGCCCCCTGGAGCAAAGCAGAGGAGAGCAGTGCAGGCCAGAGCAGACCCACACAGAATGGAGCAAACCAAAGTATAGCAGAGCAGACAAGTGGCATGCAGAGCAGAGCTGTCCAGCCTGAAGGAGGCTGCCTCACAGCTTTGCTATTTTCGCAGGTGTGCTGTTATCACAATTAAGCCATTTTTTCATGGAATAAACTTTCCTTCCTCACCACCACACCAACAGGAATACCAATTCGGGGACTCCTGTTGGCATTGAATTGGTGCCAACAACCATTGGTTGACATATCAAATATGCAAAGAGGAAGGAAGAGAAGAGAAATGAGAATTACTCTTATCTACTATCTTGGGGAAAAATAACTTGTAAAAGCAAAATTGTTAAAAAACCCAAAGCCTTTTATTAGCAGAGTATAAAAAATAACAGGTTTAGGGTGTCAGGAACCATCATGCTGAGTAAGCCATTGTGCCCTTTTCTAGAGAAAGGAGAAAATATTAATTACAATAAACATGAACTGAATAAAATTTATTCTCATGCATTTTAGTAAATTATAAGTATTTTAGAATAACTATTTTTTACAAAAATATTTACATTTCTCCTGAATGTAAATAGCAAATTCAAGTTTTCCAAACGTATTACATTCCTGGAACTATTTTCTTCTACTGTGATTCAATTCATCCATAGGCATTCAATTTAAAGAAGGAGAAAAAGGAGAGAAGGGAATATGGTCAATGTTCAAAATATCAACCTACAAGGATTAACTCATATTGACTTAAGTATCTGTTTTACTGTTTCACAATAAACTTTTCTGCTATTCTAGATCTGATGTTTGCAATGTAGCAAAAAATTGTCAATATTGTATCTCATTTGGAACATAAGATAGAATTGATGGGTTAGCGCCAAAAGTGGAAATTAATGCTTAATTTCTATACTATTTAAAGACTGGCAAGTGATATACTCTTCTAACGCATAAAAATGCAAGTTTAGTAAGAAAATTAGCAATTTATTAAGGTTAGAGGAAGTTAACATCACTTTTAAGTTGTATGGCAAATTAGTTTGTGAGGGCCACCATAACAATTTGTCATAGACCCTGTGGCTTAAGTATAGAAACTAATTGTTTTACAGTTTTGAAAGCTGGAAGTTCAACATCAACATATCCGTAGGTTTAGCTTCCTTATTTAAAGCATATGTTTCCTTACAAAGCATACATTTGTTCTTGTTTACTACATATGCTTTGAGAAGTTGTGGTAAATTTTAAATAAAAGCATTAAAATAATCTAGACCCTTACTGCTAAAGAATAAGTGTCATGAAAGGAATATTGCTATTTTCCTTTTAGAATTATTATATACTTATATCCAACAATATCCTTAAAACCAAAATTATGACTATATTAAATGAAGTGGGTTTTTTGAATCCTGCTTTTCCCATTTAACATTATATTATGTACATTTTCCATGAAAGTAAATACTGTTTCTGTTCAGTGCTGCACATGTTACCTCAGTCCTAGGTCACTAACCAGCCTGCCTTTTACTTTCCATCTTTAAGAGTTCTCAGTTGCCTTGTGAATATTTTCTAGAGCTTATAGTTGTACTTAGTGGGAAAGAACAGGAATGAATAGTCCACCACATCACTTTATAACTGACCAGAAATCTCTCCACAATATCTTTTAACTAATTATTCCTGAGAGTATATGTATGCTATATTCTTTTCTTGTGTTCATCTTGAGTGCTAACACATTATCTCACAAACACAGACACATAATGATATGTATCATACCACTAATGCCTTCATTTATAAATGCAATCATTTTCACAAGGCATCAGATTGTGTTTCTTTGAATTTACTTTTAAGAGCTATGGACATAAGCAAAGACATTTGCTCCAGGACAGAGATAGAACTATGATGAAATGAATAATCTCATAGCAAGTTGACACTGCTCTTCAAAGAGGACATTTTCATCAAATAGTGAGGGTTTATTAAGTCTAAATGGAATAAAACCCTTTTCCATTTTTTCCTGCTTATCTTGCCTCATGTGGCTATTGCAGTTCTCTCAAGTTTCAAGTTTGAAATATCTCTGTAGAATAAGTAAGTGAATACAATGTTCAGAGCCTCTCACTTCCCCACTACTTCTCTGGCTTTCAGATGAATCCTCCAGCAAACACCAGATTTTCCTGTACTTCTCTTGACCAGTACCAATGAGTAGTCAGCTATGAGTAATATGGGGATGTCTGGAAACAGCATTTATTGATTTCTGCCCAAGGTTGGGTATCTAGCATATTCTCTTCTAGGGAAAGAATAGTATAGTAAAAACAACATAACTTTTGAGGGAACAAAATACCTGTTTTACTAAAATCTATTTCTTACTAGATAGATGGCATTTTGCAAGATTCTTGAGCTTCTTTTTCCCAATCTGTAAAATGGGGAATGTTTTTCTCCATGTTTTGGAGGATTAATGTAAGAAAAAGATCATATATTGTAATAACTATGTATGGCTCTAGTTGGGTACTAAAAATATCAGGAGGTCACTTTGAAAAGTGTGTGATTGACTAACCATAATGTTGTACACCTGAGACTAATACAAAAAATACTGAATGTAATCTGTAATTGAAAAAAAAAATTAAAAAGAAAATGGTTATATATACAGTATGGATTTAATAAACACAGCTACTAACTGTAAAATCATAAGAAACTTTCAGACTCAGAATATCCTCTTGGAGTTGCCCACATGCCTTCCTAACTCCTTTCTGCCTAGATCCGTTGTTTGGCACTTTTCATTTGCCTCAGAATAACACAGCATGAATAACAATGTTGCCCTGCATCCAGTCAATGGTCCATGAACTAATAATAATTGCTTATTCATGTCAACCACCTTTCTCTACTTTCTTGGTATATTGTCAGATGAAGTTTCCAGAGACAACTATGCAGTCTTATATTCATAAATTCTCTGCCTTACGTTAGTAAAATGTTAAGCAGTGGCTTCTTTGTAGGAGTCTTCCAGTATTTTCCATTAAAATAGTAAGATGAGCCCTGGCTGGTGTGGCTTAGTGGATTGAGTGCTGGCCTACGACCAAAGGGTCACCAGTTTGATTCCCAGTCAGGGCATGTGCCTGGGATCAGGGCCAGGTCCCCAGTAAGGGGTGTGTGAGAGGCAACCACACACTGATGTTCCTCTCCTTCTCTTTCTCCTTCCTTCCTCTCTCTGAAAATAAATAGATAAAGCCCTTAAAAATTAAAAAAAACAACAACAGTAACATGAGTACAGGTGTCAAGTGTATGGCTTTAGAATCAAATAGACCTAGTTTGAATCCCATCCTTCTCATGTACTGTTTATGTGATTTTTGTATTATAGAGTTATGTAATCCCTCAATATGTCAATTCTTCACCTGTAAAATTGAGATAATAATATCTAATTTATAGAGTTTGTAGAATTATTTGGTTCATTTAAAAATCTTCTGCACATAGTGGGTAATATTATTATACAGTGACTACCATATGCTAAGTAAGCATGCCGCATATATTATTTTAATCCATAGCACTCATTGCATCAGTTTTTATAATCATTATTTTCTGGTTGGGAATATTGAGGCTCGGGGTCTCTTTTCTGAAGAATGAATGTCTGCACTAACTTATAAATATTTGTCATAAGAAAAGCCTCTTGTGTCCTTATGGAATAATAATCAGGAGAAGAGTAATTTTAATTCACTAGAATAACTGGGGAGTGTATAGACATGAATAAGGCAAAGAGGTAGGTAACCCAAGATTATATTTACTTAACATTTGAGAATGAATTTCATGCAGTTTCTCCAGCATGTTATTTTTCCTAATTCAAAATAGTGAACTTATTTGGTACCCTGTCAGTAAATATGACTAGTGCAGAAAATTGTTAGTTCTAAAGGGTAATTGAAAAACAGATGCAAATTCACCTCATACTTCAAACTTCCCACTTATAATTCTCAATGCACATAATTTCCCCCAAGCACACTAGAAATTGATACACTTTTAAATATTAGAAAAGCACCCTGGCTTTTGTTGACCTAGTACAGCAGCATTGACTATCATGTGACTTGTAATCAGACAAGCCTGCCCTTTCACTTTGACACCTAATAGCTGTGCACCTTTGTACAACTTTTTCAAACCACACTGAGACTCAGTTCTGTCATCTGTAATATGCCACTAATGAAGTAATGTGAACACTAAAATATATTTTTTAAAAGTTTAATGATATATGGGTAAAAGATTTGAAAGACACTTCACCAAAAAAGATATATAGATAGCAAAAAAGCTTGAACATATGTTTAATGTTATTAGAAAAATGAAAATGAAAATTGCAATAAACTACCACTGCATACCTATTATAATGGCCAAAAATAAAAGCAAAGCAAAATGAAAGGAACAAATCTCCAGTACCAAGTGCTGGTGAGCATGTGGAGCTACTAGACTCTTATACATTGATTATTGGAATAAAATGTTATACAGCCACTTTTGAAAATAGTTGTTTAAAGTAAAATATACACCAGTGACCCAGTAATCCCATTCCCAAGTAGTCAACCAAGAGAAAGTAAGAACTATATTCACACAATACCTCATATGCTTATGTTTATAGCAGATTTGCTCATAATCACCAAAAGAACAGATCCAAGTGTTTTCAGCTATTAAATTCATACAATGGAATATTATCCAGCAGTAAAAGATAATAGACTACTGACACCGCAGTGTGGATAATCTCAACCTGGTTCTAAGTGAAAGAAAATAGACTCACTATAAAACTATGAGGATGATGGAATGTTCTAGATCTTGATTGTGGTGATAGTTATAATAATGTATGATGGTGACAACACTCAAATGTACACTGAAAATATGGTTTTTACTCTGTGTAAATTACACCCCAATAAAAAGACAGTCTCATATTTATTCAGCCTTTCATAATTTACAATGTTCATTTCATACATCTTTGAGTTGATGTTCAAACCATTTAGTTGATAGATATCATTCTCATCTTTATTTCATAGATACAGAATAAAACACCAAATAAGGAAAAACAGAAACAATTCTGGGCTTTCTGATTCCTAACCAGGAGTTCTCTCTGGTACACATTAAGATGTTGAGGTATGTTTTGCTGAACCTACATTGTGAGATATTTTAAAAACACCCCATGGTATTTTTCTCATTAAAGGTTTGTAACAGAAAAGAAATATCCCAAAGTGTCACCCTTTTTATGCTGTGTTTTTTTTTTTATTCTTAGAGAAGGCTACAAACCTTCTTGGATAATTGACTATCCATTGAAGTTTCATACTTTGTATCTTTATTCTATTGCCCTTATTAATGCTTAAAAATATATCAACAAAACTCCTGACAAACTACTTCAAGTGAGTTGCTCTTGGAGAATCTAAGAATAGGTTACTTTAGTTTCTTTCCATTACCTTTCTCCCCAGGGATGGTAAATTAGACAAGCTAGCAGGTCAACTTTGAAGGCACTCAGAGCTGACCTGTGGCACCATACAGATTACTTTTGTTTAGTGAGATGGACATGTATACAGCCTCTTTTCCCCCACAAAGAAAGGCACACAAAGAAATTTAAATCCCATGCAGCAAGAAGAGCAACCATTCACCTCCAAAGTAAAAGCACACCCTGAGGAGCAACTGCAGTTCTGTTCTACCCCAAGATTGAACTGTCAGCTGGGATTGAAAGGCCAAACTGGAACACTTTCCCAACTATTCAGGCTGGTAACCCAACAGTCCTTCTCCCCACACCCAGCATGATTACAGAATAGTCTTTTACCTTGCTAACAAAATTGGGCTGATTTTACATGAGAAATAAATGTTTTTTGACACAGAAACTGAGATAGAATTTACTTTGGTTCCTTACAACTGAAGAATCACATTACCAAAAAGGGAAGGATTAATGGAGAACAGATTCAATAAACCTTAAGGTCTGTGGTTAACATGGGATCAAAATAAGATATGTGTAAAAGAGCAGTAAGGAGAAAAACATTCTGAATTTGGAGTCACTTCTGTGTTTGCTACTTATTATTGGTAGCTTTAGGAAATGCCTGGGACGTTTTTTTCTCTCTTTTTTTTTCATTTTTTAAAAATTTAATTGTTGTTCAAGTACAGATTTCTGCCTTTTACCCCCATCCCAGCCAAACCCCCATCCCTCCCCACCTCCCTCTAAATTCCACTCCCCCCTAGTTTCTGTCCATGTGTCCTTTATACTTGTTCCTGTAAACCCTTCCCCTTTTCCCCTGAAATACCCTCCCCTCTCCTGTCTAGTCTCTGTCAGCTTGTCCTCTATTTCAGTGTCTTGGGTTATATTTTACTTATTTGTTTGTTTTGTTGTTTAGGTTACTGTTAATGAGAACTTTTGTTTGGTACTTAGAAGCCTAGGATCATGAGATAGAAAATCAATTAAAAGGCTTGGAGAAAATGGTGGCAAATGGAGGATTCCCAGACCCAATTGTAAGAATTCAACTCAATTTTGACACTATCTACACAGAGACAACATTAGATTCCACAGGTTAAGGGTTCAGTCCTACAAGTCTGTCCCTTTCCCCCACCCCCAACCTTGGATGCCAGTAACAAGCCCAGGCTCTTACCTGTGCTACTGACCATCCAGCTATAGGTTGGAGGGTCTAATGCTCTCTCTCCCCGGGTTCAATTAATTTGCTAGGATAGCTTACAAAACTCAGGAAATTCTGTTCACTTAGTATATTACAGATTTGTTATAATGAATATGAGAGAATATAAATCAACAACTAGATAAAGAGATACACAAAATTAGGTCCCTAACAAAGGATTATCTGTCCTTGGGAAGTTTGGGGTCTGGCTTGGTTGCATATGAGATCTTTCTGGTTCCCCAGTGTGGCAGTTCTCTGGAAAAAGGAACAAAGAGCTATTCTCCTGGGTTTTTATAAGGGCTTTATTACATAATGATGGTTGACAAAGTCATTGGCCATTGGCGATTAAACTCTAATCCCTTTTTGTTCCATGGAGGTCTAGGTAGGGTGAATAAGAGGTGGAATCGAAAGTTCCAAATCTTTAACCACTTGGTTGGTTTTTCTGGCAGGCAGCCCCATCCTTGAGTGGGATCAAAAAGTCACCATATTAACATAACAAAAGAAACCTTTATCACTCTCCTCACTTAGGGAATCCCAAGGGTTTGGTGAGCTGTAAACAGGAACTATAGATGAAGACCAAATATCTTATAAATTAAAACACTGCAAGTAGATTTAGTATAATAATAATGTATGTATTTTGGAGCCTACATGAGAGAGAAAAAAGTGCTAGTGGAAGAGCTAACATAAGGGATTGGAATTTCATCAAATGCTCTTTCCCCAGGTCACCTTCTTTATCAAATTTATGTTGGATATCCCCATCTAGACCAATAAATTATAACCACAAGTATGGGCAACTAGACTGATCAATGTTGAGTAGGTACTAATCTTTGGGTAAATAAAATATGTGAGAAGTAGGTATACATTTTAATATAACTTCTCCATCTGACCCCTGTACACAGAGGCAGTGTAAATGCACAGGAACTACATTTCTGTAACATAATGTTCTCCTTAATTTGAGCTAGCTTTGTGCAGTGAAATATAATTATGACTCATGCTTTCTTTCAACCTTATCCTTCTACCTTTGCACATACTGCATGTCCACTCCCTTAATGAGTGAGCCCTTAAGATATTAGGGTATGGTCAGCATCAAGGTATCATAAGAACAAGGACTCAGACTTGTGGACCATGGAAAAACAGCTTCAGCCAAATTAAAGATGAATTTTGACTTCAGTTATGTTTCAGCCCCAGACTCATGAAAGCAGTCCTTTACCAACTATATCCTCAGGAAATCAGACAGGATAATGTCTATGATGATGTTGGTGACATCAGAACCTGATACAATAATAAACTACTCCCTATACCAGTCCTCACCAGTCATTAGAGCCCACAACCCCAACTTCCTTAGCTACAATGAATAATGATTTTCCTCATATAATCTATCACCTAGAGGCCACTGGGGAGCCAAGTTTTAGAGTACTTGCTCATCTATACCTCCTGCTTTGGTGTCATTTTCCTAAATAAAACTTTACTCTTTTTGGTGCAAACTCCTGTTCACATCTTATTGGACTTTGATGAGCACAGGCAAATGACCCCCTTTAGTTTGGCAACAGTAGGAAAAGTTTCTGGTCAAACAGTGATGGGTCACTATTTCAGCTACTCTCTAGTATGCTGACCCTGAAAGTGGAATGGAACTGGAACTAGAACTGATTTGGGTTCTCGTCTCCCAAATGAAAGAACTTAGTTCAGGTATGCTGATAATAACATTAAGATTTATTTCAGCTCTGCAAAGGGTAGAAACTCTAGTAATCAGGACCCGAGAGTCACACCTGTGTGTGAGTGCTTAGGCTTTTCATTGGGGTCGAGGGTGGGAGTAGTCTCTTCCATTTAAGCTAGAAGGTGTAGTCACCAGTATTTTCTTTCTGCAGGGGCACCCTGACCTTGTTCTTTCCCTTTAAGTCTTGTGAATAAACTCAATAAAAAAATAGTTGTTTATCTTGTGTTTCTTGGGGTCTTATGCTTGTAGCAGCTTGTAGGCATGCCCTCCTCATTTTCCCCTTTCCAATCTTCAAGGAGAAGTATCAAAGAAAGTTCCCAGGCCAAGGTGATTTAAGTTATGTATTCTCTAGTTAGGGAGGAGAAATACAAACCATTTATTTCAAATTTCCTTGGTTAGAGGAGATAAGGCCTTGCAATATACCATCTGACTGTAAGTTGCTCAAACTGTTTGGACTTGTTAAATTTTTTGGTTTGTTTCCCCATTCTATTTGCCCAGGAATTTTCCTAGTTTCTTACTATCCTGTCCCAAAAGGAGTTGTCAGAGATGATTTGTAAAATGTAAATTCTTGGGATTTACCCTAGATTTCTAAGTTTAGAATATAGGAATTGGCATTTTCATAATATTCTCAAGAATATTTTTATTTACATTAAATATTGAGACTGAATACTCCATATCTTTTATTTATAAACACAATAAGTTTAATACTACCTAAGTTCTCTCTTAGCTCTAGAAATGGACTCTTCTAATATAAAATGTGTAATCTACAGTCTGTCTGTACAGGACTATTTGAGAACAGGCCAAATGTGGAATTTGTATGGACACAATCTTTGCTAAAATCGTTCACTAATATATGCCTGGCACTTAGAACACTGACTGCACATGGTAGGCACTCAATAAATAAAAGCTGCATTTGTACAATCATTTAATGTTCTTATGTATATTATTTTGGTAGTAAATAATACAAAGGGAAATAATACAAAAGAAGAACAAATTCTTTGTGGTCTAAGAATAGATGCGTGGTGATGCTAGACAGTAAGCTGGAGTAACACTTATTGTTAATCAGTAGTCATCTCTTTATGTGCTTCTCATATGCTTTTCTTAACCTTGATCATTTACAATGAGCCAGGTAATGGCTTCCACACCAAATTCTGTTGTTGTTTTTCACTGCAAGACATGCTTTCCTCATGGGCTCATTTTATTTTTAGTTTGTAAATCTCGGTAACTGATAAATGTATACAGTAAAATAACACTTATTTAAGTTTATCTTTGGTAGTCAGACAAAGAATATAGCAAATCCCCTTCAGTATAAAACAGAACTTTGTAAAGGTGGTGACTTCCAGGAGGTGCTGAGGGTCTTGGCTATCTCACCCAAACTCCTCCAGTTTCCCATACTAGATTTTGCTCTATTATTTTTTTTCTAATTTTATAAGACAACAATGTTTTCTTCTAAAAAAATTTCAAATATGTGCTTAAATATTAAGTTGCACATGATCAGTAATCAATGAAATCATATAGAAAATGTAATTAACTCCATCCATTACTTCTCTATCTCAACAAAAAAGCTTATAGCCTGATATATAATATGTATACACACAAAGAAGTTACTTTTTGTTTATTTGCTTGCTTTTTGTTTTGTTTGATTTTCTCAATTAATAGCACTTGTGGGTATCCCTCCGTGATGATCCCATGAGGTTTTATCTCATTATTTTCATGTTTTAGAACCGTGTTTACACAATTTATTTTACCCTTTTACTATAAATGGATATTCAGGTTTTTATCCTATGCTTTGCTAATAGATACTATGAAGCAGTAAACATTTTTAACATACATTTTTAAAGATTAATGTTTAATTTTCTAATAATTAGTTTTTTTGAAATGTGGACCATGGAACATTTAAGTTTTCAACTATACTGGTGTCTTCTAGATTAATTTTTAATAAATTATATAAACCAAAATTAGTTTTAGACCATCATAAAGAGAAACTATCATTTATTTGAGGAAAAGTGTTGGCAGCACAGGAGACGCAGATTCAGTAAACACCCTAAATTTTGTTCCACCAAGACAAAGGGAGGCCACCTTTTATAGTGAAAGTTACCACCCAGGTCACTAATTAAGTTCATTTTATGTCAACAAGGTATCAAAATTTTGCAGTTCTAATTGGTCACTATAGATGCAAATAAGGATACATTTGTGTGGTTCTGATTGGTTGGGGCTGGTCTTGGTCCATTGGTGGAAAGATGAAATCAGGTTTTCCTAGCAGTGGTTGACCAAACAGCATGTAAAAAAAACACGGCATACAGCAGGAAGCCAAAAGGAAGGTTCAGCGTGAGGTTCTTTCCAGTGTACAGAGTACATAAGGAGCATCTGTTAGCAAATGTCTAGTAAACGCTTATTCATAAAATCTGGGCCCTTAGTTGACCATGAAAAGTTCATGTCACCAGATAAATTTCTTGAGTTCACATGAAATGAATCTTTCTTCTTGAGGTCCACAGTTAGTGTCTTCTTGAGCAATAAGTGCCTATTTTAAAATATCTTTCCCATGCTAGATTTTGCTCTATTATTTTTTTCTAATTTTATAAGACAACAACGTGTCTTAGTATAGCTTTAACATTTATTTTGCTGAACTACTGGTAAGATTGAGAAACTTTACATATGTTAATCATTTTGCTGCAATTAAATTTTAAGGAACTTGAAACACTCATTTAAGTTACTTCTCCAGAATACTCCTCAGAAACACTTCCTTTACTTGAAAAATGCAAATAGATTATCTGGTGCCACTTATATGAACATTAATATTATTAGAGTGGGGCTTTATTAAAATAAGACCATAGGAAAGGAATGGCCCTTGGTCTTTATCAGGAAATATGTTTGGTAAAATTGTATGGCAGATTGAGTCACTGATAAAAACTGTGAGCATTTAGACAAGAAGGTAAATAAGACCAGTTTGTTTCTGGAAAGGGTTTGGGCATTTGCAAGGAACGGAGCTGTGCTCTGACAATCTGGAAAAAGAAGAACCTAAATAAAGCAGAAGGACAGCCATGAAGTGTCTTTCTTTTCTCTATCACATGCCAAGAAAGACACAAATAAGAAACAAACATGTAGGAGAAGCACAAATGGAATGCACTAACTAATGATGAAAAAACCAAGTTTTCATAGATAAGTCAAATGTAGAAACGCTATCCAACAAGTAATTTGTAGCCATGTGTAAATTCTGGCCTTCTTTAGAAGGCTATGTTTTCTTTCAAGAAAAACAAAATAAAGAAGTAAAGTACCAGGGCAGTTTCCAAATGGCAGGGGTATGGTTGACCTAAAGAAGTCTTGGTGATTTACTTAGAAAAATCTTTCATTCTTTCTCTGACATCTGCCATCCTGAGCAATGTTGGCCCCCTGCATGTTTACAATGATGGAAGTGTAGTGCTAACCAGAAGAAATCACATCTGGAAGCTTCCCCCATTCTTTGCAGCCATCCTCACTCCACACCCAGAACTTCCACCTATTGCTTTGTAAGCCTGATACATGTGGGATTCTCAAAGCTATTGCTGTCATCATTGCAGTGTGGGCTGACTAATGCAGTTTCCTCTGCATGGAGATAGGTCAGTTTAGACCTGTCTGGGGTATATCTGAAAAATAATATTCAAGGTAGAATAACCTATCAAGGGAGAGAGCCATGTTCCTGCAGAGAAGAGCTGGCTCTTTGCAGGAAAATCCCTCAAAAAGAATGATTGTTGCCCTTTGGGAAATTTCAAGTTTTCCATTTAAAGATTTCCCAGGGTACCTGCTGCTTTTTTAATCCAAAATAGATACACTGACAGAGTGGACACATTCCAACCATTGAGCTAATTTGACTAGTTTGATTTTAGGAGCATAAACAAAGAAAAAAAAACTACCAGAATATAATGTCACTTCTAAGTTTTCTTTCTTCAAAATTACAGTCTTTCATTCACATGAGTCACTTTGTCACATTGCATTACCTGATGGAACAGACTAATGTCTCTTATTCAGAAAATTCTGTCTCCTCTTTAAACCCAATTGTAAGATAAACCCATTTACAATATAAGTGGATGTCCCTTCCCAAAGTGTTTATCACTGAGTTTCATAAGACACAGCAAAAATGGCACAAGATGTGATCAAGACACTTGCCAAATATCAAAAGGAAGAGTCTCTTTTTGAAGATGTTGCCAGTGGGCAAGTTATTGCTAAAACAGATGTTGGAAGCAAATTATAAATATAACAGCCTCACGGGAGAGTTTCAACCTCTGAAATAATGGAGATGCAATACTGCATGGCATTAATCCTTTGGTGCCTTCATCTGTTTGTCTTTAATAATATTTCATGCTTAACAACGCTATAATTATAGTTTGAGTGTACTGTTCCATAAAAAGAATGTCATGTGAGCATATGTTGTGTTCACTCACGCATAGCAAATGGGAAGAGAGACTTCATTGTATTCGTGGGAGTTAATGTCAAAATACTTTTACAAGTTAGGTTATATTTTATTACAGATGTAGTAGGAGATGATATTGTGTCAAGCTGATAAAGTCAAATTTAGCAGATCAACCTTACATTAATAGTGTTTTTTTATTAAATGAAATTTTAGTAATAACTTTGGGAAATTTAAAGAATAATGTGATCCATATATTTAACTCTTACTTATTTTCCATTTTAGAAGTTCATTGACAAATATAATACCAATTAATCAAGTGGACCACCATCTCTCCAAGCCTTCCATAAATTTGTTAGGTTCTAACCATCTGCTGATTTATATGCCTATTCATCTAAAGCTACTGAGTACTTGCCATGTGGGAGAACTGTGCATGGTAGTAAAGATACAAATCAAAAGAGACACAGCTCCTGCATGTAAGATTTTCCATTTGGAAAGCTGATCTGTGAATCATGATAAAGACACGAGAGGCATGCAATAGTTGGAGCATAAGCAATGTGCAATAGGTGCATGTGAGAAAGAACACATGAATGGACTTGGGGAAATAAGTTCTGAAAGATAAAGTGCACTGGATTTCTAGAAAGGGGGAGTTTGCAATTGTAAATCTTATGAGGGCATTCTAGGCATACATGAGAAGTAATTATGTTTTAGAGTAAAAATGCATGATGTATTTTATAAAAATAAAGAATGAGTCATGCCAAAAGATACTGGGCACATAGAAGGACACATATCATGATAAACTCTTGATGTTAAGGTTTTATTTCCTAATAAGCAACTGGAAGGAATTCAAGAATATGAAACAGAAGAGTTATTTGATCCACTTTAGAAAATAAAGAGATAGATTCTGGCTGTGCCAATTATAGACTAAAAAGTGATGGTAGTCAGGTGAAACTAGAACCATAGCCCATTAAGAAAAAAATTAAAATTGTCAAGACTCATTTGACAAGACTTGAACTGGGGCTGTGATGTTTCATCTAAGTTGTCATATTTAAGTGTACAGAGTTGACTTACAGAGTTGTTTATAGTATTCCTTTAATATCTTCTAAATACCTGTGAGGTTGGCAGTGATTATCATGTCTGTCATTCCTAATAAAGACAATTTTTTTATTTATTAGACCCTCTAAAATTTTATCATTTTGCATGTTTTCAATGAACCTGCTTTTGTTTAGATTTTTCTCTAATGTTTTTCTATTTCTATTTTATTGATTTCTGCTATTATCTTTGCTATTTTCTTCCTTCTGCTTAATTTAGGTTGCTTTTCCTCTTCCCTTTCTAGTCATTTTAAGTGAAAGCTTAGATTAATTATTTAAAACTTTCTTCTCTGCTAATATAAGCATTAAAAGCTATACATTTTCCCATAAGCACTGTTTTGATTGCATGCCCCCAAATTTTTCATTTTTATTCAGTTAAATTTTCTTTCTTTTCTTTAAATGTATAGCTCTTTTTAATTAATGTATAGTTGACATATAATATTATATTAGTTTCAGGTGTACAACATAGTGATTTGACATTTATATAACTTACAATGTGATCACCATAAGAAGTCTAGTAATCATCTGTCACCATACAAAGTTATTGTGGTATTATTGACTGTATTCCCTATGTTGTACTTTACAGCTGTGTATAGTGCACACTTTTTTTGCTAATATTTGAAAGGAAAATGAGGATGCACATTATACGTGGGTATAAGGATTATGTACCATTGCTATAATAATGAGTAAAATAATTCCATGTATAATGTGCACAAAAACGTGGATATGCATCATACACAGGAAATGACTACAATTTTTACTTCTTAATTCCCTTTACCTTTTTGCCCATCTCTCCATTGAATAATCCTCTGGTAACTACTAGGGTTTTTTTTTAATCTCTGTATTTCTGAGTCTGTTTTGTTTGTTCTTTTGTTTAAAAATTTAGATTCCACATATAAGTGAAATGATACAGTATTTGTCTTTCCCTGACTATATTTCACTTAGCATAATAAGCATAGTACCCTCTAAGTACATGCATGTTGTTGCAATAGCAAGACTGTATTTTTTTTCATGGCTGATAAAATTATATGTAAAACTTCCTGTTATTTATCTATTGATGGCCACCTAGGTTGCTTCCATGCCATGGCTACTGTAAAAAAGGATTCAATAACCCTGGCTGGTGTGGCTCAGTGGATTGAGTACTGGCCTGTGAACCAAGTGGTCACTGGTTTGATTCCCAGTTGGGGCACATGACTGGGTTGCAGGCCGGGTCCCCAGTGAGAGGGTGCATGAGAGGCAACCACAGTTGATATTTCTCACCCTCTTTCCTACCCTTCCTCTCTGTCTAAAAATAAATAAATAAAACCTTTAAAAATGTTGCAATAAACACATGAGTGCACATGTCTTTTAGTATTAGTGTTTTATTTTTTCAGATAAGCACCCAGAATAGAATTTCAAGGTCCTTCTTTGTCTCTTATTATCATATTTGTTTTAAAGTCTATTTTATCTTGTATAAGCATTGCCATTCCAGCTTTTTTTTCTATTTCTATTTTCATGAAATATTTTTCCATCCCTTTACTTTGAGTCTATGTGTGTCTTTTGATCTGAAAGAAGTCTCATGTAGGCAGCATATGTAAGGATAGGTAAGATTTGCTATTAAATCCATTCAGCCACCCTATGTCTTTTGAAGCACTTAGTCCACTTATGTTTAAAGTAATTATTGATAGGTATGTACTTATTGCCATTTTAATTGTTTTCATAAAGTAGTGGTTGGTCAATACCTTTACTATACGTTTGCCTTTATTAGTGAATTTTTTTCTTTCCTGTTTTTTAATTCTAGTTTTTGCCTTTTCCATTCCACTTAAAGAATTCCCTTTAACATATCTTATAATGTCAGTTTAGAGGTGGTGAATACCTTTAGCTTTTTCTTGCCTGGGAAATATATATATGTATAATTTTATTGCTGTTCAAATACAGTTGCTCCCATTTTACCCCCACCACTTTCCCCTGCCCCACCCACCCCCACCTTCCACACTCAGTCCTACCCCTCTGTTATCTTTGTCCATGTGTCCTTTATACATATTCTGTGATGGCCCGTCTTTCCCCTCCCCTCTGGCTATTGTCAGTTTGTTCTGTACTTCAATTTCTCAGGCTCTATTTTGCTCACTTATCTGTTTTGTTGATTAGGTTCCACTTATAAGTGAGGTCATATGGTATTTGTCTTTCACCGCCTGGAGATGCTCTCCAGGTACATCCAGATACATCCAGATACATCCACGCTGTCTGTCACTAAGGGTAGGAGCTCCTTCTTTCTTTCTCTTGTGTAGTAGTATTCCATTGTGTACTGTGTACAAAAACTGTGTATTATAGTTTTTGATCCATTCATTTACTGATGGGCACTTAGGCTGCTTCCAGAACTTGGCTATTGTGAAGGGCATTGCTATGGACATTGGGTGCATATGTTCTTTTGAATTGGTGTTTCAACATTCTTACAGTACAATCCCAGCAGTGGAATTGCCAGGTCAAAAGGCAGTTCCATTCTCAGCATTTTGAGGAAATTCCATACTGTTTTCCACAATGGCTGCACCAGTTTGCATTCCCACCAACAGGTGCCACACCCTTCTAGCCTGCAAAATTTCTGTTGAAAATCAGCTCATAGTTTTATGGGCAATCCATTGTATGCAACTAGTTGTTTTTCTCTTGCTACTTTTAAGATTATCTTTAACTTAACATTTTAATTATGAGGTATTTTGGTGTGGTTCTTTTTATTTCATCTTGTTTGGGATTCTCTGTGCTTCCTGAATCTGGATGTCTATTCCCTTCATCAGGTTAATTTTCAGTCATTATTTCTTCAAATAGATTTTCCATCACTTTCTCTTCTCTTTCTGGGACCCTTATGATGTGAATGTTAGTGCTCTTGATATTGTCCCAGAGATCTCATGTGCTACCCTTAATATACCCTTAATTTGTTTTTTTTACTTTTGATCTTCTAATTGGGTGATTTTTGCTAATTTGCCTCCCTAATCACTGTTACATTCTTCTCTGTCATCTGATATGATGCTAATTTCCTCTAGTGTATTTTTTTATTTCAATTGTTATATTCTTCAGTTCTGATATTCTTTTTAAAAAATGTTTACCTTTTTGATGAAAGTTTCACTGAGTCTATCCACTTGACTGCAAGAGTTTAATGAGCATCTTTATGACTATTTCTTTGAACTCCTTATCTAGTAGACAGCTTACCTCTATTCTGTTTAGTTCTTTTTCTGGGTGTTTGTCTTTTTTTATTGTTATTGTTATTCTTGTTGTTTGGAACATATTATTTTGTCTTCTCATTTTGTTTTTTTCTCTATGTATTAGGTAAATAAGCTATGTTTCCTGGCCTTGATTAAATGACCTTATTTTGTAGGTGCCCTGTGGGGATAGGTGGTTGAATCCCTCTTGTCATCAGAGCCAGATGCTCCAGGGATGTTACCTGTGTGGACAAATTTGACCTTATTTTGTGGTTGGGCCACAACTTCTACAAACCCCCCAGCCAGGGAGGCTGGCCCCTGGTCCTGTTGGCTATGAGACCTGTCCACGACTGGTATGGATGGCCAGTGGTCATGGTAGGCCTTTGGTGTGGGTGGCTTAAAGGTCCAGTTTCAATAGTTGTAGACATCCAGCTGTGTTTTAAGATCTCCCACCAGGTTTGGCATGGCAAGAGATGCCTTGGAAATATGCCAACCTGGGTCAGTCCTTAAGTAAACACCAGGGTGGGATAAATGTTATTAACAAGATTAATGGAGAGTGTCAGAAATGGTGCCTGCCAGTATCAGACCAGCTAGGTGGAAGAAGAACAAATAAAGGAGAAGGTAATGGAACCCACCATTATTTCTGACTCAGGAAAAGCTCCAGCAGATCTCTCTCCCTCTAGCATATTCCTTATGTGGTACCCTCACCTATACCCTACATGCTTTTCAAATTGCTGCTTATGTGCTGGGACTTAGAAAAAGCACAGCTTTTGTTTCCTACAACTCTTTGGATTTCCCAGATGTAAGCCCCACTTTTTAAAATGTAATTTTAATTTTATTTTTTCCATTACCATTTAGTCCCCTGAAACTCCCTCCTCCAGCAATCACCACATTCTTGTCCATGTCCATGAGTCTTTTTTTTTTCCTTGTTGCTCATTTGCTCCACCCCTTAACCTTCACACCCCTAACTGTCACCTTGCTCTCCATTTGTCAGTTCCCAAGACCCACTGGTTTTAAAAACCAGATGTTTTGCTGACTCCTCTTTCTGGTACAGGTCTACCACACTGGGTCTCAAACTCTTCATTCTTTCTGGAAGGAGACCTCTGAGATTGTGATATCCCCTCAATTCTTGGGTCACTGTTCTGGGAGTGGTGGATAGGGTGGGTTTTGACTAGAATGAATCTCTGCCCTTCCTACCTATATCATACTGTCTTTTCCTCTATATTCATATTTGCAGAAAATCTTTTCTGCTCATCTTCATGTTGTTCTCAGAGATAGCTGTTCTGTATGTAGTTGCAGTTTTGGTGTTAATAAAAGAAGGCATGCTCAGGATCTGCCTATTCTACCATCTTTAACTTGAAGCCAGAAGCCTTGCTCTTGAATGCCAATTTAGCTTGTCTGAAATGTCATTCCTTACAGTTGGTTCACTGTCCCTGCAACAAACAAATTTTCAAATCCACAGCATGTTTTCTAAATCATGTCAAGCTTCATTTTTGACTCCTGGACTATTTAGATGTATGTTGTTTAATTCTTCAGTGTTTGAAGATTATTCTCTTACTTTATGTTATCAATTTCTAGTTTAATTTCATATAGTCTGAAAATACACATTATATGATATCAAGTATTTATATTTATAAAGGTTTGATTTATGCCATAGGTTGCAATTCATCTTGGTTAATATTCCAAGTATATTTGGGTGAAGTGGCTTATGACAATATCACTGAGAAAAGAGTCTGGGAATCTCCAACTGTAATTATGAATTTATCATTATCTGTTTTCATTCTGTTTATTTTAGCTTCACATATTTTGAATTTCTTCTGTAAGGTACATACATATCTTGGTAAATTACTACTATTTCATTATGTAACATCTCTATTTCCTGGCTAATTTTTCTGATGTTAATATACCCACTCAAGTTTCTTTTGTTTTACCTTTGCATTGTGTATCTTTATATATATATATATAAAGTGATATATATATATCACTGTTGAAGTGAATTTCTTGTGGACTTTATACAGTTGGATCATGTTTTGCATGCAATTTAAAAATCATTGTTTTTTATTAGAATGTTTTGACTATTTAATATAATTATTTGTTTATAATTAGTTCCAATATTCATGCATATTTAACTTTTTCATCTATTCAGAATAAATAATTTACTATGCCATTTAAAATGTAGAAATATTGCCACTATATAGGCACCCATGCTGAACCTTGTTATGCTACAGTACTTGTTTTATGTATTATATGTAAATACAGTGAGATCTCATTAGACAATGTCATCCCTTCTGATTTCAACTGCCAAATAGTCTTTAAATAACTCAAGAAAAGAGAAGACCACATTTACTCAGATATTTACCGATTTTTTTTTGCTCTTTCTTTATTCCTACTGTTCCAAGTTTCTTTCATTTTAGGTCTATAATCAACAAATGTGCTCAGTTTTTATTTGAGTAAGTGTCTTTATTTTACATTTATCCCCAAATGATATGATTATTGAACATAGGATTCAAGATGTTGAGCTTAAAAAAATTTATGAGAATTTTTTCTTAAAAAAATTAACTTAAAAAAATTATGAGAATTCCATAGTAATTTGTATACTTGGATTCCTATAGAAAAAGCATCATTTTCTCTTGGTGCTTTAAAAAATTTTTTTGTATTTAGTTCTCAAGGTTTTGTTATAATGAGTTGGACTGTGGACTTCCTACTTAGGGTTTCCTCAGCTTCTTGAATTTAGGGATTTATGTGTTGTGCAAAATGTGGAAAGTTTTCTCCCATCATTCCTTCAAATATATGTTTCAGCCCCTCTCTCTTTGTCTTCACTTTCTGGAACTCTGATAGCACAAATGTTAGACCTTCTGTATTTTCTCACAGGTTCCTCAGCCTATTTATTCCTTTATTTCAACATATTTCCTTCTTGTTCAAATTACTTCATTTCCATTTATCTATCTGAAAATTTAATAACTCTGTTTTTGGTCATCTCCATTCTGCTATTAAGTTCATGTAGTAAACTTTTTATTATGGAAGTCCATTTTTAATTTCTATAATTTTAATTTTATTTTCATATATTTAGATGTACATAGACTTATTTATGAATTTATTCTGAAACTATTTTAACATATTTTAAAATTAGGCATCATTATTAACTAGAGTATTTTTTCAATAGCTGTTTTAAAGTTTTATCAGATAATTCTGATACCTGAGTCATCTCAGTATTGGCTTTTATTGATTTTTTCCCCCATAAAAGTTAGATTTTTTTAATGGTTGTGTACAGAGTAATTGTGAATTATATCCTGCATATTTTTAATGCTATCATGAGATCATGGGTGTTCTTAAATGTTATGGAAATGTTAATATTTTTGTTTTAGCAGAAAATTGAATTAATTAATTTTAGTCAATACTTCCAACCTCCTTTGTTGTGGTTGCAACATCATAACTATGTTCAAGCCTTTATAGTAGTTTTCAGTTTGTCTCGGGTATATGCCATCTGATAGTTATTCTGAGGTTTAAGTGGTGGCCTATGTTTGAATTTAGTTCTCAAAGTTTTGGCATGCTTATTAGGATCAGTTCTCATATTAAGATTGGAGGTGAGATCTGGAGTGCATGAACAATTTTATTAGGTATCTTTTCTTAACTCTTTTCTCTACATGGTGTCCTTGGTAATTTATGGTTTCTTGAGGCATTCCTTTTCAATCCTTTGGACAGGAACTTGGGCCTTCAGCTTACCTGCTCTGCTGTGCATTACTTGATTTGAGCTTGCAATTCAGCCATCTTTAAACTGGAATCAACTAGAAAATCCAATAAAAATTTTCAGACTTAAGGTTTTTAACCTTAATCATAACTTCAAAGAGCCTTTACAATGTAAGGAGACAGGTTCCAGTGATTAGGGCATGGACAACTTTGTGGGGAACAATTATTCTGCCTACCGCAGTTTGCCTTCTGTCTCGTACACAGAAGATTTTCATCCTATCCCACAGTTTCCAAAGTCTCAATACATTAAGGATTAATTCTAAATCCAAAATTTCTTTTATATATTTTAGCAGGTTATAAGTTTCAAATATCATATAGATTAAGTATGAATGAGATTTTATAAGTATTATTCATTTGGGGGTACAATATCTCTCCATCTGTAAATATATAAAACTTATGAAAGTTTTATATATTTATAAATATATAAAACTTATGAAAGTTTTATGTATTTACTGGCTCCCAAAATACAATGATGAATGGCATAGGAAAACAGCTATAGACATTCTGGCTTCAAAAATTTTAAAAATAGAAGGGAAAAGGAGTATTTATACCATGTAATTTGGAAATCCAGTCAGGTAAACTCCATTTGCTTTAAAGGCCGGGAAGCAATCTTCTTTGGCTCATGGCTCTACTCTCTGTGCTTACAGCTTGGTCCCCTGGATTTGCAATTCTGCCCTCAGAGTGTTTCCTCCTTTTTCTCAGGGAGTGTAACAAGTGATTGTTGACAGCTACATATTGTATTAATCTGTTTCCTGCCAATTTAAATTTGAGGGTCTTGTATTTTGTACTCTTTCTGCCCCATTCACTCCAAGCTGGCAAAGGTTCTGCTATATAAAATTTTCAAGAACCATGTGGATTTCTTATGCATCTTAATGGGGATTCACTTCATTAAACAAAAAGCTTATTTATAAATCTTTTCCTAGATAGTCCTTTCTCTAGTGTTGGTTTTTACTGATATGACTGAAGAAATATGCCCTTATGTTTCTAAGATGCTCTCTGGTATGATTGGTCAGATCTATGTGTTGCATCCTTAATCTCTCTAAAAAGTCTGTATGTGGCTGAGTGCTCTGATCCTTTCATCTTTCTGAGATGTTAGCAAAAGGTTATATATCCACAATCTTAGTCTTTCCTCTAGAGTATCTTTTTTTTCTGACAGGATATCTCTTAAGTTTAATAGTTCTTGCACCTTAGTAGGCTAGAAATTTCTAAAATCATCAACTCCTAGTTTACCTTAGTTAAACAAATATTCCTTTATTTTTACCTTTCTTCACTCTTTACTATAAGAATAAAGCAGACCATATGTCTAACACTTTACTTGGAAACCATCTCAGGTATATTTCCAACATCATCTTATACAAGTTCTGGTTTTCACCTAACTGCAAGGAATGATTGCACTGTTACTGCCACTGTATAAAAAGGATTTCCTTTTCTTCCCTTCCTAATAACATTTTCCTCATTTCCTTCTGAGCTCTCAACAGCAGGGACTTAACAGTTAATATTTCTATTAACAGTCTGTGCACAATAATTTAGGAATTCTCTCAGATGAGTTACATTTTTCTACCATGCTTCTCACTTCCTCTGAGCCCTAATTAGCAGAATCTTTAACACCCACATTTCTGTTAACAGTCTGTTCAAGACAACTTAGGTGTTTTGTATTGTGTTTCTCAAAAATTCTTCCAGAATAAGTCAAATGTCCAAGTCTCAAACACTTTCTGCATTTTTAGGTATTTTTTGCAGCAGCACTCCAACTTTCAAATACCAATATATTAGAAAGTTTACTTTTGCTGTATAAACCAGTCTCACAAACTTAGTGTCTTAAACTAACACAATAAGTTAAATGTTTAACATGGGTTTCACTAGTGTAAAACCAATATGTTAAGAGGGCTGCCTTTCTTTCTGGAGGCTGTAGATGAGAAGCAATTCTCTTACTTTTTCCAGCTTTTAGATGCCACTGACTTTCCTTGGCCCAAGGCCTCCTTTCTCCAGTATTTTAAAAGTCAACAACATTAAAGTCTCTCGAATCCTTTTGCAGACCTCATACCTTTTACTGTCAACAACTGGGAAAGTTCCTCCACTTTTAAAAATTTACATAATTAGGTTGGGTCCACCTGGATAATCCATAATAATTTCCCCATCTCAGGGTCCTTAATCTTAATTACATTTGCAGGTCCATTTTGCCATGTAAGGTAACATATTTTTAGGTTCCAGGAACCAGGACATTGACACATTTTTTTGTAGGGGATGGGGAGGAAAAAGGCATTATTCTTACCAATACATTATGGAACCATTATGGAACTCATTGTAACACAATATAATTAGAGATTAACCAGTAGGGAGAAAGAATATTCTCTTTATGATAAATCAGATAAGAAAGAAAACTGAGAATATTGCTTTTATTTATTTAGTGGGTTAAGAAATAAGACAAATCTAGAAAGATCTTGGTAGAAGGACCAATCAAACTCATTTAAAATAAACGTATTCATAAATTCTATACTGTGGTATCTCCCAGCTAGTTAATATTGTCGGGTGCCAGAGGTGATTGAACGAAGTTTTAAGGCCAATTTTGCAAAGCTATTGAAAAAGAAAAAGTAGATCTGAAACTCATCTTCTATCCAATCTATTCTCCATGTGTAGATAGGCTTCAAAAGTGTGTTATAGTTGAGAGGTCAATTACAAAAGAGAGAGTGCAACTAATAATTATCTCGACAAATTAATAATTTAGCATATTGGAAAAAGAAAATGAGATTCACTCCAAGACTGCAAGAACAGTATAGACAGTAAATATCCAAGTTATTTCATCAAAATCTGTGGATAGTTGAAGGAGTTGTAAAGTATTAGAATAAATTTTTATATGAACAAAAGTAAGTTATTTTCCAAGCAGCTACTCTGATGTGCTTCCCCAAAGCCATCTCCAATCCATTTTCTTCTTGCTGCCTTTAACTACAGAGGTTTGAAATCTAAGGTTCTGTATTTCCCAATCTACCTTATACCTCTGCATAGCCCATTATTCAGTATGGGCCTAAAAGAAGAGGATTAAATTGTCTGTAAGATTCACCTAGTTAACACTTTGCTTTCTTGATTTTCCCCTTATCATCTCCTCCTCTTTCCAGCTTTAGGTGGGAAAATGACACTTAGCTAAGGGTCATCACCTTGTTATCAAAATGGCATGGTAAGGAAAAGTGCAGAGGTTCTGGCCCTGACACCATGAAGCCACCAGAGACTGCCTATCATGTAAGCCACTATAAATCAAGTCTTCTTTGATTCTAATCTTAACAACTCCCTAATTAGTACAGTCAGTGACAGACTTGTAGTAATTTTAGTTTCATAAAAATATTTATGGAATCAAGTGAATTCTGGAGACCTGAATCAGGGATATCAGGGACAACTGATTTTTGTTCATTAAACACTTAAATCATTAAATATTACTTTATACACTGACACGGGACTCTTACCAGATACTTGGACCTGGGCTAAGCAAGTTATCATGGGGCAGGCCTAGCTCATGTTATTGGGAGAACGATGAAATTACCAACATAAAAAAGAGAATAAAAACAATAAGATGATGTAATCAGAGAGCAGAAGGCATACTCCTACGCGAGATTGATCTTAGAGATGAGTAATTTTATCTTATTTTCATCAGGCATACTTGAATGGTATTCTGTCAATTTTATGGTTTTAATTCTTGATAAAACTTCCATATTTTCAGTAATTACCCTTTCATCTGGGGTGTCAAATTCATGAAAAGAATATTGAAATCCACCCTACTTTTATGGGAACCATGTCTGTACTGTAATTGTGTCAGCAGCCTGCCTAGATCTAACAGGATCGTATTTATGTCAAGCAGACTAAAAGAAAAACAGCAGAGACAAGAACAATTACCATCTTTAGCATTGCTTACCTTGGAAAGATGTTAACAATAAAAGTACATATTCTACAAAATAAGATGTTTCCTACATGTAGCATCTGATATGTCTTAAAACATCTGTGTAATGATCTAGCTTTTGTTCCCAGTTCTTCTCAAATTATTTTTCCTACAACTGAAGGAATAATTGACACTATTT
Organism: Phyllostomus hastatus; assembly: GCF_019186645.2. NCBI lineage: Eukaryota > Metazoa > Chordata > Mammalia > Chiroptera > Phyllostomidae > Phyllostomus > Phyllostomus hastatus. Next base: position 5,878,562 of record NW_025334038.1, on the reverse strand, counting down.
TAGTTTATGGGGCAGGAAAATTGATTCTGGTTATGTTGGATAATTAATTTTTTAAATGCTTGTGAATAGCTTCCTCCCCACTTAAGAACCATCACCACTAAAATTCTGCTGTTTCCCTTTTGGTGCTTGATTTGGGCAATTCCACATGGTCCATAAGAAATAATCTAGCACATCTGTGAGATAGATAACAGAGTTTGGATCTTTTTTTCCTGGGAAATTTAACCTGGAAATTCTTTTTTAATGCTAATGGCAGTTATTCATGTCAAGGATGGCATATTAGTGATGGAATACATTCCCAAATCTGTTTATACAGTTTGTGTATATTTTGAAGTATTTTACCACTATATGGTCCTTAAAGATTTGTTATCAGTTGATCCACAGTGGTTAAAGTCACATGTTTATTGTCGTTATACTTACTCCACATCTCCATTCTAAGAAAAAAAAACCCCTGAAATAAAGATGTTAACTGCTGGAGGCAAGGTAAGTGATGTAACCAGTGTGATAAGATTGTCTCTTACTGTTATACCCTCCATCAGCTGACAGCTGGAGAGATACAGATGACTATTGGATAAGTGATGTATACAGTTCTCCTCATTATGTGTCTATAAAGAGATGAAAGAAATAAAGAGTGATACCAGGAACTGGTGGAAGAAGGGAATAAAATGGAATGAAAATCTGACTAGGAATTTTCATACAGCATTTCCTAGTTAAGAGACCAGACTGCCAGGGTTCATATTCTACTCATGTATACTTCTAGCTGCATTTCTCTTAAGAAAGTTATTTAACATCTCTTTGCCTCAGGTTCCTTATATGTAAAGTAGGGAAGTAATAATAGACTTCCTTTGAATTAAACTCAATTCATATATTTAAAACAATTAGAGTAGAGCTTGACAGATGATTAACACTGAGTAGTTTTAGCTCTTATTACTAAAAAGTACACTCTGTCAGTAAGTTGCTCTTCATTTTCAAAGATTTAGAATCTGTTACATGTTTAATGAAGATAGTTGTTCCTGCCTAATTTACTTCTCCTTTTTTCTGGGTGGTGGGAGCAGAGAAGAAAACATAACAATATATGCCACCAGTTAATGAAGCATAAATGATATAAATGCAATTTCAGGTTACTATCCTTCTAGACTAGGGGTGTAGAACTCATTTTCACCAGGGGCCACATCAAACTCATGGGTGCCTTCAAAGGGAGAATGTAAGTTTAGGACTGTATAAATATAACTGCTGCTTAACAGTTGAGCGAGAGTCCGGCACTGCCACTGAGTAGAAACAAAGTGCTGGGCCGGATAAAACAAGGTGGAGGGCTGGATTCGGCCCACAGGTCTTGTGTTTGCCACTTGTGCTCTAGACCTTCATCTGTAGGATTTAAAGTCAAGGACACCATGACTGAAAAGGCTCACTCATTTCTTCTCTTAGCTCAACTGTGACTGAAAAAAAAGTCACTTAGAGGGTATAACTTTTAAATGATTTTTATATTACACATTCTGTAAATTGTGATTTTTATTCCATTTTATCCAGAATTCAGAGGTCTGTATAGAAAGTATCCAGCTATATGATATGAAAAATAGAAACACTTATTGAAGAAGATAAAAGATACAGGAAACAGCGTACACAGGACAATGAAACCTGTCTCCTTCAAAGTAGGCACCCTGGGACCTCACACAGTTCTTTCAGTTTCCATCAGCTGCCCTGTAGTATTTTCCAGAATCTCATCCATGGTCTGAAATCTCTTTCCTTTCAAAGCTGATTTTAGTTTTTGGAAAATCCAGAAGTTGCAGGATGCCAAATCTGGGCTGTGGTGTTGAGTGAGGGGGTTGTTTAAGTCACCTAGGTGATTTGATAATTTCACCAAAAAGATCTGCATGAAACACAATGCATGAGTGAGAGCATGTTCATGATGAAACTGCCAATCACCAGACTTGCCCATAGCTCTGGCCTTCTGAAACATCCAAATAGTTTCCCCAGAGGAAACTATATTCCAGCTTAAGGCAAAATTTGATGCAGGTCATTTGCTCTACTCAGTCATTTTGAATGCACAGGCCACACAGTACATGTGTTCACTCAATGGCATCTACCCCCCTCCCCAGTGACTAGTACAGTGAAGCCATCATTGTTCATGCATGCACATTCCAGTCCACTCTCCTTGGCTGCCAGGGTACATCGATGTCACCCAAACCATTCTCGTTACACACACACACACACACACACACACACACACACGTATATACACACACAATGACTGGACTTTTTCCAGACAGACCTCATGTATTAACACATATTCCATCTTAGCTTTCTCATTATAGCCACTGGAAATACTACTGCCATTTTTCTTCAAAAATTAGTTATCAATGTTTCAAACAAAAATAATGATAATAAAGTACAAAGTGTCTGAAAAATTATCATGGAGGGAGACTGCACAATTTGGATTGGACTTTATAATACTTGGTGTGACAAAGCAGAAAGATGGCCTCACAAAAATGCCACATGATAATCCTCTTAATCGGTAAATACTTTACACAAAAAACATGGACTTTTAAGATGTGATTGAGGTTATAGACTTGAGATAGGGAGATTATCATGGATTTTCCAAATGAGCTTAAAGAAATCACTCAAGTTCTTCAAAACAGAGACCCTTTCCCAATTGTAGTCAGAGAAATGTAACAATGGGAGAAAAGCCAGGAGAGATCCAAAGTGAGAAAGACTCAATGCATCATGGCTGCCTTTAAGAAGGGGGCCCAAACCAAGGAATATAGGAAGTCACTAGAAAACAAGCACATTCCTTAGATTATAGTCAGCAAAGAATCTAAGACTTCATTTACACAACAAGGACATAAACTCTGTCATTAATGACAGTGAGTAAATGTAATACTCCTAAATATTCCAGAAAGAGCAAATGCAATGATCTTCCTGACTCATTATGGACATTGGACCTCCAGAACTGTAATATAATAAATTTATATTGTTTTAGGCCTCTAAAATTGTGGCAGTTTATTATAGGAATAATAGAAAAAAACTGATATGGATGACATACAGTATGTACTGTATTATTTTTATTATTTTAACAATTATTTTATTACTAATTCATGTAATATAATCATGTAATTCCTAGGATGATTATTGATCCTCAGTTTACAAATCCTCATAGACTGATATCTGAGCTTGGCTCTATATGCTTATATTTGAAGACTCATAAAAGCAATGAGTTAATTGTTTAATGGGGCAAGGTAACAAGGATGATACATGTACTTGCCTGGGTTTGTCACATGGATGATCTAAGACATGCAGATGAATTTAGCTTACTAAGAAGAGTAATACTTTCAGCTCAAATACCATGAAGCTTGGGGAGCCAGTTAATCAACATTTCTATTACAAAAATAGCACTTGAAGAAAAGTGAGAAGCACTTGAAATGGAAGCTCTTAAAGTTCTATCAGTGGAAGTTTTTAAATTAATTTTTACTTCAAATACACAATATTTTTTATGATTTTAGCATATCTTCATGGTTACATAGTTTATTTTATTTTTAAGTTATTCTTTAAATTTATTTTATTGTATTTTTTCATTACCATTTAGCTCCTTTATATCCCCTCTATCTGCAATCACCACACTGTTGTCCATGTCCATGAGTCCTTATTCCTTTTTGCTCCATGCCTCCAATCTCTAATAGCCCTTCCAGAGCTGTCAGTCTATTTTGCTTATTAGTTTAGTTTATTTATTAGATTCCACATGAGTGAAAACATATGGTATTTGTCTTTCCCTGACTAGCTTGTTTCAGTTAGCATAATGTTCTCCAGTTCCATCCATACTGTTGCAAAGGGTAACATTTTCTTCTTTTTTATGGCCTAGTGGTGCTCCATTGTATAAATGCACCATAGATGTTTTATCCAGTCATCTACTAAGCAACATTTGGTGACTGTAAATAGTTTTTCAGTGAAAATTGGGATCTTTATGTTCTTTTGAATTAGTGTTTTGGGTTTCTTAGGAGAAGTTCCCAGAAGTGGAATCACTGGGTCATAAGGCAGTCCCACGTTTAACTTTTTGAGGAATCTCCATACTGCTTTTCATGGTGGTTGCACCAATCTTCATTACCGCCAACAGTGTAAAAGGGTTCCCTTTTCTCCACATCCTCCCTAGCATTTGTTGTTTATTGATTTATTGATTATAGCCATTATGACCAGTGTAAAGTAACATATCTTTGTGGTTTTAATTTGCATCTCTCTGATGATTAGTGGTGTTGAGCATCTTTTCATATGTCTACTGGTCACCTGTATGTCCTCTTCAGAGAAGTGTCTATCTAGGATCTTTGTCCATTTTTTAATTGGATTTTTTTTGGTGTTGAGTTTTGTAAGTTCTTTATAAATTTTGGATATTAACCTTTTATCAGATGTATCAGCAAATACGTTCTTCCATTCAGTAGGTTGTCTTTTTATTTTATGACTACATATTTTGGATCACTATTAATACTCTTTTGATTAAGTCCTGGTACTTTAATGTCTTAGTGATAGGCTGAGGAAACTATTTGATTTGTGGAAAGTAATTTGTCTCAGATACTAGAAATTTGGATTTAGAAATGCTATTAAGTCTGTCTTCACAATTTAAGCTGAGATATATGTGAACATTTGTTGGATATATTCTATTATGTGTCTGGAGAAGAAAAGCTACAGATTTATGGAAAGAGAACACTGAAGAGACATCAGGGAGGAGTGGAAATAATGGACTACACAAGTCCTGCGAAATGGATACTAAAGTGTAGCTTTTTGGTTTCAGTTTCCAATTACACCTAGATCTTTCTGACATGAAAGTGGCACAGTATTCAATTTTATAATATGGTCTATGTTTTGTCTAAGTTGATGAAGTGGACATTTGGTACCACTTCTACTACCAATAACAACAAAACACTGAAAATTGAATATACTTAAAATTATCTTAAGTACAATTTCTAAGATTCCCTCATATCATCTTTCTGATATTAACATGATCATTCAGTTTCATCTATTATCATAAATATCTAGGTACTGGCTATAAATTAATAATGCCTGATCCTAGACACCAAAGGAACACCTGGTTAGTGGTAATTCCATGGAAACAATGTCATGCTTATTCCTGATAGTTTATACCAGAAACTGGAAATTGAAAAATGTACAGTATTTTTCCCCCAGTTCTTCTTTATTTAGTTCTTTGCAGTTTCCCTGGCAGAGGGAAAAATAGCAATGGATGTTATAATTCGGGAAGCTGATTTCTAATTTGAATGTTCAGCAACCATATCCCTCACTGAGATTTATTTGTAGCAAGGAAAATGTTTGGGAAACATAATTTTTACAAGACATAACAGCACTATATGCTTTTCACAGCTTTCACTGATAACATTTGTGACACATCAGTGGAAAGTGCCAACTTTTATAAAGCTACAAACAGGTCTCTATGGGGTCTCACTTTAGCTAAGTTAGTAAAAGGTCTCAGAGTATTTCAAGTTTCAAAAAAAAAAAGAAAGAAAAGAAAAGAAAAGCATGGAGACCAAGACATCAGAACAGTACTTTTCTAAAAATAAATTACTCTGCATCCCAGAACAGGGAACGTTGAAAGCTGGCATACTATACAAGAACTCATGTAGGTCATGTGGCATAATTTCCCCAAACTACTTTCTATTTAATTTTATGTTCGAGTAATATAGAGAAAATGGGAATGATTTTTTTTAGGTTTATGGAGTTATATAAAAGGATATTTAAAAGAGGGAAGACAAAAGAAACATAGACATTTTGGGAACAGATAGTAGAAATGGAACTTAAGCATTTCTCAGAACAATGGTGTTCTAGTAAAAACTTAGAAAGAAAAAGAAAAATTGCTACACATTTTCACTTTTGTCATGTAGGACATTGTAGTTCATATATGTAATTTTGTAGTTAAATTAGAAAAACATTAAACTGGAAATTAGTTAAGTAGCTGTGTAAAACTTGACAAGCTAAATAAATAGTTTACCTCTGTTTTAGTGTTCACACTTGTCAATGGAAAATAGGAGATTTATAACTGTTTTACTTGAATTTTATCATTATTATAATCAACAAAAATATTGCATGTCTATTCCACTGTGATAGGTGCTCCAAGATAGTTTATACAACCTTCAAAATATTTACAATAACAGCTTTACAGTATATTTGAGGATTAAATAAATGTTTGGAAGCTAGGGTTAAAAAACAATTTAAAAATATTGGACTTACTCTAAATATGACTTAAGTTATTTCAAGCTGGACTATTTTCCTCTATGTGAACTTTGAAGTAAATAGGCCTAAAATATACCCTTGAAATAGAAAGTTTATGGGCATGTTCAAGATTCACATATAGAGGGAGAAAGAAAACTCAAATCTAACATATTTAATTTTATATTTAGTAATGTATTCACTTTACCAATTTTCTCAAAATAAAACAATGTATGTTAAACTATTTTCATAAATGAAAAATAGTATAAACAGTATATCAGAAAAAAATTGCTCTCTTACCAAATTTCAAATGTGAAATACCATATTACTAACTATATTCACCATTTAAACATTATATTCTCCAAATTTATCTTAGAACATCTCCTCAGTTCCCCCCACCCTAAATACAGACACCATACCCTAGCAACCTGCAATATATTATACTGAATAATCCAGACAGAGAAAGACAAATATTGTGATATCATTTATAAAGGGAACCAAAAAAAGTTAATTTTTTTCTGTTAAAAAAGAAACAGAAAGTAGGTAATTATTGACTTTACTTTTATAAAGTAAAGGTGTCATCCAGCATACAAGAGAGAAGACTGAATTCTAATCAGAAAGATATTATTTCCAAAGGCCCAGAAGAGTATTGTGTGATTACCTGGGGAGTGACTATTATATTTTGAAACACACATCAGAGAGGCAAAACATCAATCTTGAAATCAAATCAGAGATCAAATTATAACATTATTATTATGGCTATAAAGTAACTAAATGTACAACAGAGAGTGAGCAATAGTGCTATTTGGGGAACTCACACATAACCATTGGTGACACAGAAAAATATAGTATGGTTGTGAGGTGTACCTCTGGGAAGCTTCGACAAATATGAGGTTTAAAGGAGTAAAGTGTGACCATGTATTTTATACCAGATAGGTACTTATTTAAGAGATGCTTATCCTTTAAAAAGAAGGGAAAAAAAACTATAATTTCTAACAATTATTAAATAAACTATAAAACACAAAGATAAACACAAAAGAAGAAAAAATACCCAGAGATAAATACTGTTAATATTTGCATAATATCCTTTCAGTTTTTTGCTATGTTTATTTAATTTATTTATTTGGTTTACAGAAAGACATGCTTAATTTGCATACTTTTTTATTTTTTAGTTGTGGCACCTATTATTTACTTTGTTCGCACAATCAGGCTTGAAGTTTCTTTAAAAAAATAAACATCAACAAAAATTTCACTCTAGTAAAAACTTAATAAATAATACAACATAAATTAAATATAGAGGTAAATACATTTTATATTAAACACAATATAAGGGTGTGTATGATATTACATAAACAAAATAATTTAAATAGTATATAAAATAAGTCAAGTAGCTAGACAGTGATAGAGAAATGATGGTGATGAAAGTGACAGATAGATAGACACAGACAGACAGATAGATTGCCATGGCCATCCATGAAGTACTATTGACCACAGAACGAACATGACGTTGCTTATTACTCCTGAAAAAGTTTTGTGAATGTTAATCAACTTATTCATAACTATAGCAAGAATACATCTTTGAAATGACTAAACCATGTGGACTGCAATATGACATTTTAATAAATGATAATCCTTTCTATATAAAAACTTAGCTTTTTTGTGTATATATGTTTTAATTTTTTATGTTTTTTTAATGACAGTTTCCATTCAATATTATTTTGTATTAGTTTCATGTGCACAGCCTAATGGCTAGACAATCATATGCCTTATTAAGTGTGCTGTTTGATATTTCCAATACCCAATTTAATCTGTCTGCCAAGTTTAAAGATGATGAGAAGTATGTCATAGCATGCTCCAACAACTTTCTAGGCAAAAGGCTGTACTCCTCCTTTTTCATATACAGAATGGTCATATGAACAATTTCTCAGTCAATATGGAATCTTTATTTCTCAAGTGAATCTCTTTTAGCCTCAACTCCTGCATTAAACAGGTTTCTAGGTCATTCAGCTGCTGATAAAAGTGAACTGGGAATTTGTTCTGAAGAGTCTCATCTGAAACAGAAAGCAAAAGAAGTCAAGAAAACCCAACAACAGAAATGAAATACTAACAAATACAATTTTATTGGGTAGAATTGATCTTGGAGAGCCACAAACCTTTATCATATCTAAGATTTGTTTCCATTCTTCTCACTCCATAATAACCACTTGGAATTGACTAATTAGTTTGGAATTTTTCAAATTACTTTTTCACTTAACAATGTGTCTCTATTTCTCATGAGTACTACTATGGACTGAATTGTGCCCCTTTCCCCAGATTTGAATGTTGAAGCCTAATGTGACCATATTTGTAAATAGAATTTTAAAGAAGGAATTAAAATTAAAGAAGACTGTAAGAATGAAGTTCTAATCCTATAGGACTAATGGTCTTACAAGCAGAACAGAGAGACCATTCTGCATCTGTATTCACTGAGGAAAGTCCATATGACAACGTAAGTGGCCATCTACAAGCCAAGAAGAGAGCTCACACCAGGTAGCTAATTGATCAGCACCTTCATCTTGGACATCCCAGCTTTTAGAATGGTGAGGAAGGAAATTTCTACTAGTTAAAATGCTCAGTCTATGGATTTAGTTATGACAGCCCAAGCTAAGGCAAGTACATTGTAGTTCATTGGATTGCAATATCATAGCTTAAATTGTTAGCACCATAAAGCAGGACATGTAAAACTTATCTATATTTACACTATTAAAAATGCTTATATACAGGAAGAGGGAAGATGGTGGTGTGGTAGGAAAGAACAGATTCCACTTCCCCCTACACAATGGAGAAAAACCTAACTGATCTATGGAGGAACAGAACAAAGAGCCAACAGTACCACAGCATATATGAAAATAGGAGATCAAAAATTGTAGCAGACATTGAAAAACCAGATGGTAAGGAGACAGCTTCAGGATAATAAGGGCCCAAGGATCAGCACGGGGACAAGGGAGGCTGCAGTCCCAGGCCCAGGGATCACTCAGTCTGCCACAGGGCTCTTGGGAGAGAGCTGGGTCAACTGCTCCCTCCCTGGTCAAACAAGGTTTGAGCAGCACTGGCAGAGACCTAATCGCTTGAAGTTGAAGAGAGGGGAATAAGACTAAGTGGCAAACACACAGAGTCTGTGAGCACCTACACATAGCCCTGGGAAGAGTGCACGCCCGAACCTGTGCAACCCCAGGTGGCCTGGCCACACACCAGCAACCCAGGGAGAGTGTACTTTGTGGAAGACCCGGAGCCCACACCTGTAAACCCGGGGAGATCACATGCTTAGGAAGGCTGGAATCCCATGCCCAAGGCCTTGCAGAGAGATGCCAGACTAGCTCTGAGGAGAATGCACACCTAGTCCTGGGGAGAGTGCATGTGAGGCTGACTGAGTGCTGAATAGGAAGGAAGAAAAGTGATACCAATCGCCCCTCAGCCTGCTGCAGCCCTCAAGACCAGAAAAACCACTTTGGCCAGTTTGAAACCAGCAAGAGGTTTTTTTGTTTGTTTGACTTTTTTAAGCAATTTTTAATTTTTTTTATTATTTTTATATCTCTCAATTCCTTTTGCTTCTCTCTTTTCCTTTCTAGTTTTACTCTTTCTTCCTTTCCAATTTTAACTCTTCTTCCTTTCTTCTTCTGCTTGCTTTTTTTTTGCCTTTTTCTTTTTTCTTTTTAAATACCCACAAGTAAGACCAAAAAACCAGGGACTGTGAAAATACCAGAGTTGGACCCAAAGAGGGGGCATCCCAACAGCTGAGACACTGAAACAAATTTCACTTTGCTATTACAGAGAACCTGCAAGTTATTGCATATTGGTATCATTATTTTTCATTATTCTTACATCTTTTATTTTAATAGTATTTTTGTATGTCTCTTCTTTCTGTATAGTCTTCTTTCCTTGAGTAATTATATTGTATCATTTGACAGGTGTCCCCTATTCTCTCATTCATCGTGTATTGCTAATTTACAGCCCTTCACTTCACTTGTGTTCCATTAGCACACTACTCAAGGTCCCATACTCCCCATTCTTGTTATCCAGATCACATAGATTCTGTCATATGATTTTTGCTCTAATATTATTGTAAATAATAGCTATTCCATACAATTGTAAATACTACACAACACACACCCGACCCAGTATACTTCACAGTTTCCTGAAATCAATTACTGTAGTGATTAACTCTATTCTCACACACTACACCTATTTATTATCCTTTATTCTCACCTTACCTCAGAATCTGACCTCCCACAACCTCACTGCTTTCTAGATACAACTCAAAATTCTTCCCTCCCCAACAAGAGTCTTATCTTCTTTCCATCCTTTTTAAGAAGTGGATAGTTGGGTGGAATATCATGGTTAACACTATACACAGCCAAAGGCTCTCCTCTCTCTTCTCTACTGGCTGCTACTGTAAATATCATAGAATACTCTCTTGTTATCTTACTCTCACTATCTTACTCTACTATCTGGCCTCTCATAAATATCATAGAATACTCTCTTGCTAAACCATTTTGCTTTACCCCCACAACTGATCACAAAAAAGAAAGAGTAGGAGGAAGCTGTGAACACCAGGAGACCCAAAGGAGACTTCACCACTAAATCTCACAGGTATTCTACCACAGAAGTTCACACCACAAACCAAGGAGCCAGAACACATCAATTTAAGAAGCTAAGGATAACAAGAAGAGTCTCACAAACAATGGGAAGGCAAAGAAACATTTCCCAAATGGAGGGAAAAGAGGAAGCCTCAGAAAAATGCTAAATGAAATAGAGGCAACTCAACTATCAGATACTGAGTTCAAAGCAATGGTTATCAGGAAGCTCAGTAACCGCACAGTGAATTACCAGAAACTACAGGGAAACTACAATGAACTTACTGCAAATGATATCAACATGAAAAAGGAAATAGAAATAATCAAGAGCCAAGAGGAAACAAAGAACACAATATCTTAACTGAAGAACACAGCAGAAGGAATCAAAAGCAGGAATGATGAAGCAGAAGATTGGATCAGTGAGCTGTAAGACAAAGTAGGAAAAAACACCCAGAAAGAGCAAGAAAAGGAAGAGACTAAGAAAAAATGAAGAGGGGTTAAGGGAAATACAGGACAATATGAAATGTAATAAAATCCATATAATAGAGATACCAGAAGGAGAAGAAGAAGAGCAAGTGATAGAAAATCTATGTGAAAAAGTAATGATGGGAACCTTCCCTAATTTGATGGGAACCTTCCCTAATGTCACACAAATTAAGGAAACACAGAGAGTCCCAATCAAGAGGAACCCAAAGAGGCCCACCTCAAGACACATCATAATTAAAATGGCAAAATTTTAAGATAAAGAGAGAATCAAAAAGGCAGCAAGGGAGAAACAAGAAGTAAAATACAAGGGAGCCCTAATAAGCCTAGCAGCTGACTTCTCAAGGGAAACACTCCAAGCCAGAAGAGAATGGCAAGAAATATTCCAAGTAATGAGAACCAGAGGCCTGCAACCAAGAATACTTTACCCAGCAAGTTTCTCAATCAAGATAGAAGGCCAAATAAGGGGCTTCCCAAAAAAAGAAGTCTAAAAGAACACACCTCCACCAAACCAGCTCTGCAAGAGATGTTAAAGGGACTGCTTTAAGGAAAGGAAGGAAAAGAGAGACAGAGAGGAACACAGGTACAAAAATGAATAAGTACCTATCAATAATAACCTTAAATGTAAGTGGATTAAATGCTTCAATCAAAAGACATAGAATAGCTGAATGAATAAGAAAACATAACCCACACATATGCTGCCTACAAGAGTTCCACCTAAGGATAAAAGACCTGCATAGGCTAAAAGTGAAAGGCTGAAAACAAATTTCCCAAGCAAACAGGAAAAAAAAAAGCTGGGGTAGCAATACTCATATCTGACAAAATAGACTTCCAAAAAATGTTCATAAAGAGAGATCCAGAAGGTCACTTCATAATACTCAAGGGAAGAACCCACCAAGAAGACATAAATATGCACCCAACATAGGAGCACCCAAATACATAAAGAAAATCTTAGAGGACTTCAAGAAAGATATTGACAGCAACACAATTACTGTGGGGATTTTAACATCCCACTATCAAAAATTGACAGATCTTCCAAACAAACTGTCAACAAAGATATTGTGGCATTGAACAAAGCCCTAGATGAAATGCACTTAATGGATATATACAGGGCCCTCCATCCCAAAGAAGCTAAATCCACATTCTTTTCAAATGCACATAAACATTTTCAAAGATAGACCACATGATAGGACATAAAACAGGCTGAACAAATTCAAGAACATTGAAATCATATCAAGTATTTTCTCAGATCACAAGGCACTGAAACTAGAAACCAATCCCAAGGGGAAAAAAACCTGAACACTCAAAACCATGGAGATTAAATAGCATATTATTAAACAATGAATGGGTCAAGAATGAAATTAAGGAAGGAATCTAAAGGTTTCTGGAAACAAATGAAAATTAACTCACAACCACCCAAAACTTATGGGACACAGCTAAGGCAGTCCTGAGAGGGAAGTCCATAGCAATACAGGCATACCTAAAAAAAAAAAATAGAAACATTTCAAATAAACAACCTAACCCTATGCCTACCAGAACTCAAGGAACAACAAAGACAGCCCAGAACAAGGAGAAGGAAGGAAATAACCAAGATCAGAGCAGAATTATATGACATAGAGACTAAAAGCACAATTCTAAGGATCAATGAATCCAGGAGCTGGTACTTTGAAAAGATAAACAAAATCAACAAGCCTTTAAGCAGACTCATCAAGAAAAAAAGAGAAAAGACCCAAATAAACACAATCAGAAATGAAAGAGGAGATATTACAACTAACACCACAGAAATACAAAGGGTTGTAAGAAATTACTACTAAGAATTGTATGCCAAGAAATTTGAAAAACTTGGACAAATTTCTAGAAAAATATAATCTACTAAAACTCAGTGAAGAAGTAGAAAGCCTGAACAGCCTAATAACAGCAAGTGAAATTGAAGCAGTAATCAAAAAGTTTCCCACACAAAAGCCCTGGACCAGATGGTTTCATAGTGGAATTCTACAAAGTATTTAAGGAAGAGCTAACCCCTATCCTCTACAGACTATTCCAAAAAATCCAAAAGGATGGAAGACTCCCAAACTCTTTTTATGAAGCTAGCATCATCCTAATCCCAAAATCAGATAAAGACACAACTAAGAAAGAAAATTTCAGGCCAATATCACTGATGAACATAGATGCTAAAATCCTCAACAAAATATTTGCAAACCACATCCAGCAATACATTAAAAAGATCATACACCATGACCAAGTGGAAATCATCCCAGAGATGCAAGGATGGTTCAATATTTGCAAATCAGTAAATGTAATACATCACATAAACAAAAGCAAAGACAAAAATCACATGATCATATCAATAGATGCAGAAAAAGCATTTGATAAGGTACAGAACTCATTTATGATAAAAACACTCGGCAAAGTGGGAATAGAAGAAGCATTCTTCAACATAATAAAGGCCATATATTAGAAACCTACAGGAAACATCATAATCAATGGGGAAAAAGTAAAATCTTTTCCACTAAGATCAGGAACAAGACAAGGCCGTCCACTTTCACCACTTCTATTCAATATAGTACTGGAAGTTTTAGCCATAGCAATCAGACAAGAAAAAGAAATAAAAAGCATCCAAGTCAGAAAGGAGGAAACAAAACTGTCACTGTTTGCAGATGACATGATAGTGTACATAGAAATTCCTATAGGCTCTGCCAAAAAACTTATCAGCCTAATAAATGAATTTGGCAAAACAATGAGTTACAAAGTCAATATCCAGAAATCCAATGCATATTTGTACACCATCAATGAAACAGCAGAAGCAGAAATCAAGAAAAAAAATCCCATTCGATATATCAAAAAGAAAAATAAAATACCTAGGAATAAACCTATCCAAAGAGGTAAAAAAACTTGTATTCAGAAAACTACACAACACTAAAGAAAGAAATCAAGAAAGACATAAACAAACGGAAACATGTCCCATGTTCATGGATTGGAAGAATTAACATCATCAAAATGTCCATACTACCCAAAGCAATTTACACATTCAATACAATGCCTATTAAAGTACCAATGGCATATTTCACAGACATAGAACAAACACTTCAAAAATGCATATGGAACCATAAAGGACCCCGAATAGCTGCTGCAATTTTGAGAAAGAAAAGCAAAGTAGGAGAGATCACAATACCTGACACTAAACTATACTACAAGGCCACTGTAATCAAAACAGCCTGGTACTGACATAAAAAACAGGCACATGGATCAATGGAACAGAACAGAGAGCCCAGAAATAAACCCAAGTCTCTATGGTCAATTAATATTTGACAAAGGGGCAGCAACATAAAATGAAGTAAAAATAGCCTCTTCAACAAATGGTGTTGGGAGAACTGGATAGCTATGTGCAAAAAAATGAAACTCGAGCACCAACTTACACCTTACACAAAAATAAATTTAAGGTGGATAAAAGACTTAAATATAAACTGTGATACCATTAAAATGCTAGAGGAGAACATAGGCAGACATTTCATGCAGCAACATTTTTACTGATATGTCCCCTAGAGCAATGGACATAAAGGAAAGAATAAACAAATGGAATCTCATCAAAATAAAAAGCTTCTGCACAGCTAAAGAAAACAGTATTAAAAGAGAACCAACTGTATGGGAAAACATATTTGCCAATGATACCTCAGACAAGGGTTTAATCTCCAAAATATGTAAAGAACTTACATGACTCCACTCTAAGAAGACAAGGAACCCAATTAAAAAATAGGCAAAGGACTTGAACAGACACTTCTCCAAAGAGGACATACAGAGGATCCAAGGCACATGAAAAGATGCTCAATTTCACTAGCTATGAGAGAGATGCAAATTAAAACCACAATGAGATACCACTTCACACTGGTCAGAATGGACATCATAAAGAAAGCAACAAACAAGTGTTGGAGAGGTTGTGGAGAAATGGGAACCCTAGTGCACTGTTGGTGGGATTGCAGATTGGTACAACCACTGTGGAAAACACTATGGAACTTCCTCAGAAAATTAAAAATGGATCTACCTTTTGACCCAGCTATTCAACTGCTGGGACTATATCCTAAGGACACTGAAACACCAATCCAAAAGAATTGATGCACCCCAATGTTCATAGCAGCACAATTTACAATAGCCAAGTGCTGGAAGGAACCCAGATGCCCATCAGTAAATGAATGGATCAAAAAACTATGGTATATTTACACAATAGAATTCTATGCAGCAAAAAGAAAGAAGGAGCTCCTACCCTTTGCAACAGCTTGGATGGAGCTGGAAAGCATTATGCTAAGCAAAATAAGCCAGGCCGTGAAAGACAAATACCATATGATCTCACCTTTAACAGGAACCTAAACAACAAAACAAACAAACAAACAAAATATACGCAAAGACACTGAAATAGAGAACAGGCTGATGGTGACCAGAGGGGAAAGGAGAGGGAATTTCAAGAGAAAATGGGAAGGGTTTACAGGAACAAATATAAAGTGACCAGAGAGGAAAGGAGAGGGAATTTCAAGAGAAAATGGGAAGGGTTTACAGGAACAAATATAAAGGACACTTGGACAAAAATAAGGAGGGGTGGAAATGGGAGGGAGGTGGGGAGAGATCTGTGGGTGGGATGGGAGTAAAAGGCAGAAAACTGTACTTGAATAATTATTAAAATAAAATTTAATAAAATAGAATGTTATTTTATTATATTAAGCAAATATTAAGCAAAAAAAAAACCCTTATATACAGATTTTGTGCATTTGTTGAGTTCCTTAGGATAAGATTATAAAAGTAGAGACATTTTACCATCTTCACAGGTTCTTTAAGAATTTTGGTGCTAATTACCGAAAGATTTTATAAGTTTCATCACCTCATTAATATATGCAAATTTCTATTTCTCTATATCCTAATTTATAATGGATATAAATTATTTAAAAAACCTTTGTGGTTTAATAGTCAAACAGTGACATCCTTCTTTACTTTCTATTATGTTTTATTACTAGTGAGATCAAAAAACCTTTTAAAAATATGCTATTTTTGTTATTGTTTTATAAATTGCTTTGTTTTGCTATTTCTTTCTGTTTGTAAGCAATATCTAAGAATGCACCTCCAAAGTCTAAACAAGTTGTGTCATTATTTAAGCAGAGCAAATGATATGGCATCCACTCAAGCTTTGTCAGGGCTAAAGTCTATGGTCTCTTATTAATTTAGGAATAAGGTTTGGCAAACAAAAGACCATTGCATGAGTTCGTTTGTTTGTCTTAGTAGCTGTCTGGGCTTTAGGGAAACCTGATAGTCATACTTTTTTTTGTTAATGCCAGCTTTTCTAAAATGATTACTGTAAGTATCAATCCCAACAAAACTTTTTCAAAATAGATGTAAGATGGGATTCTTTTCATCTGCTCCATTATACAACCTCTGAGTTGTATGAGCAAGGGGACAGGGAGTGAGGCTCCACCCATGGAAGGAGCATGGCCCCAGGGCTATGTTCAGCACTAGAATTTTAGAGGCTTGATGACTAACACAAACTGTTTTTTTCTCCCAGTGAACCTCCATTACAAAATGGCCACTTTATCTTGTAATGACAGTGGAGACAAAAGAAAGCTAAAACTCTGCTTTCATGTCTAGACAGGTGGTATAAAAGGTGTTGGGGGAGACAAGCAGTGTGGGATGCGAAGTGAACTGTGCTTTCCGTTTCACAGCTGCAAAGGAAACACTAAGATCTCAGGTATGTTCTAGAAGCTTTGGGAGTTAACGGCAATTGTCCTTTACTTTTCTACTCTTTTCCCGGACTGCCTCACCAATTTTTTAAAAATAACATGACTTTAATATCTTTCAGAAGTGTTGACCCAACAGAAAAAATAAATATTTGTCTATCAATTCCTGTCATTGCTAAAAATCTTTGTATTCAGTCTCATCATAACATTATAGCTTTTCATCATAGAGTGAATAATGAAACACACACTTCTAATTTATTCACTTGTAGTATGAGAAACTCAGGATTATACTTAGCTGACTTTCAAATGTGAGTTTTAAGCCATACGAGATATTCCGAATAATTTCCTGCCCCACATTCTGGACTGAAGGGATAACTTCCCCACATTGTAATAACCTTTACAGTACAAAAGGAAGAAATGAATGACTTTTGAACTATTTTGTTAAAAATTATATTTTAAAAAACCACTGAACATGATGTTGTTACAGAACAAACAAGGGGGGGCCTGGGATGATATACTATTATTGAAAGAAGCCCCCAGGTCCGTTATGTTCACCGCCAGAGGAAAGACGCCTCTCAATGCCAGAGATTCGTGAAAAGGAAAGGAAATGTTTATTTAATGCTATACAAACTTAAAGTAGTGACCTAATGTCTTTATCAAAAATCCTAAAGTCCCTTTAAAACACCCACAAACAGACACAGTCCTTCCTTCCCCCTTTGCCCAGTCCAGAATACCATAACTCAGGAAAGGAAATAGAAGTCCATGGCTCAGGCAGTCCTCTGGTTATTCCCAGTTAGTACTCCATCTCCACTGGAAGACCTCCCTGGGTTCTTGGCACCCTCAGCTGAGTCGCTGGGATCTCTGCTAAAACCAGGTGGTGGTCCCCCCTTCTAAAGCTGCAGGGGTCCCCACTCTGGCAAAGGCACATGGTCCTCTCTCCCAGGGTCACAGGAGTCCTCACTCAGCCAAAACCGCTTACTTCTCCCTCTGAGCAATGGCTGCAAGGGGGGGTGGGTCACCACTCTGCCAAAGCCGAGTGGCGGTTCTCTGCTAAAGCCGCATGGTGATTCTCTCTTGTAGGGCTGCAGGAGTCCTCACTCCACTAAAGCCTTGTGGTTCTCTCTCTCAATGGCTGCCGCCTCTGGGTTTAAATCCCTGTGCCAGTCTTCCTCTGCAGCCCCATTTCCGATTCCTCCCACACTCGGCTTCACATGCCAGAACTCATATCCTTTCAGCTTTACTGGACTGCCATCATGAGTCTGGGCAGGTATGGCCCCAAGTCCTGGAGCCAATCATCTCCAAGCTCCCACACAGGTACTGTAACTCAAGGGGTTACGTCTTGGAGGGATAGTTACTTCCATTCCCCTGGCTCAGAGCTTGGCCACAGCTACTTAACATGTCTAAGCAACCAGCCAAAGGCTATAGATATGTTAAATGACCACATCAGAGGTTAGCTACAAGGCTGTTGCTATGCTAAACAGCTCTCAAAGGCCCTGCTCCATTTGTCCCTTCCCCCAACCTACACCTGGAGGGTGGGAGTGAGGACATCCAAAAATCTCTGGACACCTTGAGTTCTGGACCCCATTTTAAATGCCCATTTGGGGTCCCCCCTCTTGGCTGCACCCTGTAACAATGTGAAGTGCCATTATAATACTTACTGGACTCTAAAGAACTGTGATATTTATTAACTTTTTCTCTTGACTGCTTTTTCACTATTGTTTTTTGAAGAATAAAAATATATGCCCCTTTTACTCATGTTTATACTTCTGTCCATGGAAGAAAACATTTCTGTCTAAATTCTGTTCTTTTTGGCTACCTTCTTGACTAGGGCCTTCTGAAGATGGAAAGTTTGCCAATCATATTTTTTATACTCCAAAATCTGATGTAAGTGTCCAGTAACAAAGCTTATGATCCAGGTGAGGGGAACTGCCCTCAATCTCTTGTTTTCTCTTAACTAACCATACCTGGGCATACCCAGACTTGTTCTATCTCTTATAATTCTTGACCACATTGGTAAGGAAATTAAGCCATTCATCCTTTATTACTAGACAGTAGGTATTGATTTCTTCTGCTCCACATGTTCATTTTCCTCTAAATGGGTAAATCAGACCAGAGGTATTACCATAGACCCAGGCATTTTAAAAGTAAGATACAAGAGACTTACCCAGGCCTTGCAGGCTAAGCTGCTTTCTATAATTCATTTGTTACAAAAACTGCACACATTTGCTACAGGCACTTGCCTATCTATTATTATTAAAGTTATACTTGGTTTCTTAAGTCAATTTAGAATACATTCAATTAGAGATAAACTTTAAACACAACAAACAGGATGTCAAGAAGAACATTTTTTAAAAATTATTTTCTTATGTAACAGAAGACTAGAACTAGATTTAGGTAGCCCAAGACCAGTGAAGATACTCAATAATCATATCAGGAATGCAATAGATAACTAATAAGTGATGTTGCAGCCCAAAGAAACAACTAACTTTAGGGGGCATAACAGTGATTGCATTTTAGAAGCATCAGCAGTAGTAAGCATTTATGCTTTTTAACAGGAGTTATTAAATGCTTTACATATAATGAATTCATTAATCTTTTTAAAAAATATTTTATTTATTTTTAGAGAGAGAGTAAGGGAGAGAGAAAGTGAAAGAAAGAAATGTCAATGTGTGGTCACCTCTCACACACCCTCCACCAGGGACCTGGCCTGCAACCCAGGCATGTGCCCTGACTGAAAATTAAATCAGTGACCCTTTGTTTCACAGGCCATTTCTCAATCCACTGAGCCACATCAGCCAGAGCTAAGTCCATTAATCTTGGAAAAAAAACCCTCTAAGAAAAAACATTGTTGTTGTTATTCTCATTTATACATGAAGCAATGTTCCTAAGCAGAAGCTTTGAAGTCTATAATAGATATTCATATATCAGAGGGATCTGAGGTAAGTAGCAGATACAGTATCAGGTATAATCTGTTGTAGAATAAGGACACATAAATTAAGCAATGCATAATCAGGCTCCAAAACAGGACTCACAGAAAAGTAGCAGGCAAGCCAAACTGGCAAAGAGCAGAGTCTGAAAGCAGTCAGGAGAGAGTAATTGATAACCAACTAAGAGCCTTAATCTCCAGTTTTCTTTGAAAAGCTACCTCTACTGAAATCTAGGAAGAGGCTTGAAGTAGAAGTCAATCAACAGAATTTCCTTCCCACAATGTAAACTGTACTTAGGTGAGATGTGGGGGAGATAATGGCAATAGCCCATTTCCTGTGAGGTATGGCCTGGAGTGTTAAAATTAGGGGAAGTGCCGAAACTCTTCTGTGGGTATTGCTTGACAACAATTATTATGAAGTGAAAGTTTATCCACATTATCAAGAAAATATTTTGAAAAAATAATTTTATTTCTACATCAAAGAACACAATCAATAGAATGAAAAGGAAACCCATGATACAAGAGAAAATACTTGCAAATCATATATACGATAAGGAGTTAATAGCCAGAATACATAAAGAACTTCTGCAAATCAACAAAATGTCAAATAAAAATCAACCAAGGATTTGAATTGACATTTCTCCAGAGGAAATGTACAAATGGCCAATAAGCACATGAAAAGATACTCAAAACAAAAATCAAATGGAAAAAAGGTCACAATGAGACTATCTCACACACATTGGGATGGTTAACAGAAAAAAAAAAAAGACAAGTGTTGGTGTGGAGAGCAGGACCAATAAAATGGCATTGGTCCTGTCA
This sequence comes from Phyllostomus hastatus, assembly GCF_019186645.2. Taxonomy (NCBI): domain Eukaryota; kingdom Metazoa; phylum Chordata; class Mammalia; order Chiroptera; family Phyllostomidae; genus Phyllostomus; species Phyllostomus hastatus. The sequence continues at coordinate 5,857,809 of NW_025334038.1, read as the reverse complement.
AGATAGCATGAAGTATATAAAACAAAGTGGAGTCACTCATGTCAGCCAAGGTAGCTGCCAGTCAGCCATGACACTTTGGTTTAAGAAGAAAACTACGTAAGTCACACTAAATACATCTGGCAAGTAGACGCACCTAAGGTATCTGTACACATGATCAGAGCAGCCATGTCTGCAGGGCAGGACCACCGATAGGCTCCTGGACAAATTTCCCACTTGGCATCAGGAGTGCCATGACACTTTATCAAGAGACCCAGAAGGGTGGAGTATACCACTTTCAATGTATAACTGAGGCAGGGTCCATACTACTGCTGAGATAGCTGTGCTGTTCCATGCCATGCTGATCTTCCTTATCTTCCTTGGCATCAGCTGCCAGAGGCTCTGCCCTGCTGAACTGAGGACCTCATCTGCCCTGCTGCCTTCCTGGCTCTGGAGATACTTTCTTGCAAGATGCTGATGACTCCTTTGCCCATTATGCTGTCTCCCAGACCTGCACTCTGAGACTCTGGGACTTGGGTTTGTTATTCTCCATTGATTGCTGTGTGTGTGTTATATTTCTCTTAGACTATTAGAGTGTGAGTAGGATATTAATGTATGTTGATGTTATACTTTGAGTGAACCTAAATTCCATAAAAGCTGAGCGAATAGCATAGTTACTGTGTGTGACTCTTGTTTACTCCTTGGTGCCAGGCTGCTCAGTAGATAGCTAGTGGAGCAGTTGCCTGGCTGATTTATAGGAAAGACTATATCACCAACATACACTCGTGACAGTTGTCTTTAATATGGGGGAACTGGAACCTTTGTATGTTGTTGGTAGGAATATAAAAGGATGCAGCTTCTGTGAAAAGCAGTATGGTTGTTCCACAAAAAAAATAAAAACAGAGTTACTATATGATCCTGCAATTTCTTTTCTAGGTATTTTTGGGAAGGAAACATTTTTCTTCTACTCTCTTAGGTTTAGGATCTGGAGACATGCAAGTTAAATTAACAAAAGAAAGATTAACAAAAGAAAAGGGCATATAATTTTATTAATACTTTATGTCCATGGAAGTTCACATAAACAAAAGTGAAGTTCAACAAAGTAGTTAGACTTGGCGGCATATTCACTATTTTAACAACAACAAAAAAAGAGGGTTTGGATAAATTGTATGGAAGCGATTAGGAAATATGTAGGGGAAACAAATGGAAGTTTGGGACTATTTTAGTAAGGCTTATTTATGCATAGCCATCTCATTGCTGATTTTCTGTCTCTGATGATAAGTCACTCTCCTCTACCTGATATAGAACAAGAGGACACTGCATGCTTTTGTATCACACAGTTCCTGATTTTATGGGCCAGCTAACTTAGTTGAAAGGATTCATTCCATCTTGAACCAAGATGGAAACCAAGATGGATTAGCCCACGAAGGGGTCTTTTACTAAAATCTGACCAGTAAGGATGGCCAATATTAGGAGGTGACTGGCTCACAAAGCAATCTCTGTTTGGAATTTTTGGGAGCAGAAGCCAAGAGACCCATTGAGGCTTCAGAAGTCATCGGGCAGGAAAAACCTTAAAGCAGATACCCTGAGGTAGAAAGAATAGTGTTGGGAGACACAGAAACAGCAGAAATGGAGACTAAGATCAACCCATTTGAAGCTGGGATGGAGTTCTTGTCATAGGAAGCAACAGAAGTTAACTACTGAACAGGCTTCTGTCGGTATTATTATGGGGCGTGAGGGCTGCTGTCAGTCCTCCAACGGTATGAGGTGTCTTGAATAAACTATAGTTCTGCTGCCTGGCTGAATAGTTGCTAAGATACAATCTTACTTCCCTTGTGTATCCTTAAACCTACAACAGCTAAGATAATTTGAAAATGTCATTTTTTTGAGACCCAAATAAGATCGACTACTAAGAGCATCTATATATTGTCAATAAATTATATAACAGGAAAAAAAACATTGCATTGTGTAGGCAAAATATTTGGGACAGAGCACAATTAGAAGTGGAAATTTTGCTCCTGGAAAGTTACATTTCTGACAATTAAGGACTCAGTGATGAAACTACAGTGTAGAGGGATGACCTTAATCTTCCACCTTACCTACCACTTCCAATATTGTGTAGCAGTGAAGCTGGGAGCACAAAGGATAAAAGAAAGGAATGCAGAAGAGAAAAAGAAAATTGTAGAGTAATTTGCATTCAATCAAATTTTATGGAGAGAATGAAAATTAATAAAAGAAGATATCCATTCTTCCTCCTACAGAAGGAGCCAAGGAAGATAAATCGTTACTGATCATATAGACCCAACTCAGGGAAAACTTCAGCATTACCAAGGTGGAACTTGGGCCAGAATCCCTTTCAAACAAGAACTTCCACTTCAGGAGCACACTTGAAAAAGATCAAGATTTATATGTGGAAAGCTATATTGACTCTTTAACCTGACATTTGCATCATGATCTCAAGGCTTGTCGCATATTCTTTTGTAAAAATGTGCATCTTCCAAGTGCCTGATACTTTGTGAAAATAATAAGAAAAGCTAAATACTGATATATTATTAGGTCAATCTAGGAGAAAAATAATGGCTGACAGGCATGTAGAATATTGCTTTATGAATTAATGAAGAAAAAATAATTCTGTGGCCTTTTCTAAGCTAATAATTCAGTTGGCAGGAGCAAGCCTGAAGGAGTTTAGCAGCAGAAATTTCATCTCAGCATTCATTACTGTCCTTTCAAATCAAGATTGAGGTCTCAGGGGAAAACTGGTGAGAAAATATAAAGTGTTTAGGGCTTGGTTGGTGTTTGATTTTGCAAGAAAAAATTATAGCTAGTAGTACAGATAGAAAATTTTCTATCACAATGAAACAATGTTTTAAAACAGGCATTTCTGAAAACTACTTCATTCCTCTCTCTACTGATCTAAATTCTTTATCTGCTAAAAAAAAATCTGGCTCAAAAGTTGTTTCCTAGAACCTATCAGTACAGCCCTAAGTGATCTGCACTTTCTCCCAAGAACTTTAGGTTTGCACTGAATTATCCAACATTTGATGTATATCCTTTTCTAATGGTGCTTTCTCTGTAAGCCTTTTTGTTTCTCCATTCTAAGAAATTTTCCCTTTGGTTGTTAAGTCTTACTCACTGATGAACAAATCAGAGCACTAGAATCCTATGAGAAAAAGAATGGTGTTCTATTATTCATTACCTGTGTTCAATTCACCTCCACTCAAAGTCTTTATTAACCAGGTTTTGACCTCTTAGCCTAATTACATGTTCCAGGCCTCTAGAATCAACTCTTAGACTCAATAATATATTTGACTTTCCAGTTGCATTATGATGTACTCTAACCACTTTCATGAAGAAGTTTTTCTTTGAAGTTTAATTTTTCTTGGCTACCATCTAACTTATCAGACCCTGGCCCCTAGGTGTCAGTGCCAAGATTGGGCTAATTGACTAGTCTGTCTGCCAAAAATTTCTTAATCTGCAGCAGGAAGCCTTTTTTTCTATTACATGTTTAACCTTCATGCTGCCAGCCATAATTTGGGGCATATAATTACAGGCAATTTTAAAATATTTTCATTTAATTAAGTGATTGAAATTCAGTGAAGCAAACAAGGGAATCAAGCAACCAGTTTTGTTTGCTAGGCTCTGAAAGGAGTTTTAATGCATTCTCATTCCCCTGTTGAGTGGCCTGAATTGATCAGAGGCCCTGGCCTTGTGTAGACACAATCTAAATGAACCCTTATACTTAGTGGATCATTGCCATGAAAAAGCCTTCTTTGTCTGCTGATACGCACAGAGAACAAGGAAACTACAATAGAGCAATTATATATAACATTGCATCTACTGCTGTAATTACATATTGTCATGACTGCCGCAAGTTTTTCAAGCCTCTGAGAAACTAGCTAAAAAGAATAAGCACTTGTTTCAGCTTAATCAGTGGCAAGAAGCAAGGTCTTCCTTCTCTAGAGATCATTTATGTTTCTAGCTGTCACTTTCTAGCAAGCATTTTGTATTTCTTTGAGGTATCAATTGCCATTGTTTGTTTTACACTTACCCTACTTGATCACAAAAGCAGTGTCAAGCCAGTATCCTAGCAACACAGAGCCTTTTTTATTTCTCTCTGCTGCTTCTTTGTTAGATATTCTGGAGCCTTTTTTCAAGCTACTACTGGGCACATATGGCAAATCTAGAGCAACCCACTTTATCTTCATCTAACTTACTGGAAATCAATATTCATTATCATGGATTATTCACCTCAAAAAGGGTCACTCTTGGCCCTGAAAAATATCAGGAGTCTGGGAATAATTCCAAAATCATGCTAAAGTAGATACCTTGAGGAAAGCCAGGCCACAGATTGGAAAGGGATGATGGAGGGAATGGTGCCTCCTTCTCCCCCAGCACTCTGGCTCTCACTGCCTGAGTGGCAGGCTGCACTCCCAGGCCCTAGGGTGTGAAAGTCTGCAGAATTAATTGTGACCGAGCTCTGTCACTAAGTCCTGTGATGCTCAACAGGTCACTTAAATTCAGGTTTAGTAGGATCTAATCCAAGGGAAAAAGATGTCAAGGATCTGAGGAGAAAGACGAGACCCTTGGCACTCTTTCATCCTCTTACATGTTGACAGAAATTTCAAAACAAAAAGAGTTAATTGTAGCATCCAGCAAACGCGAGAACAAATATCGGAGACTTTCAGGGTATCAAAGATGTTACTTTATTGGCCAAGTTTAACCTGTGCAGGGGCGAACTCTCAAAGTGTCCAGTGACACAGTGCCCACAAGGAGCTGCAAACGAGAGACGCGCCAAGCACTTACAACTACGTCCTTATATAGGGGCGGGCAAGCAAGCATTATACAGAAGCAGACGTGGCAGTTAGCAATTCGCTTACAAAGACCGCACGTGGGAATTTCAAACCAAGCATTCTTGCACAAGGCGGGAAGGCAGGATGTTTGTTCATTAACCTAGTAATCTCCTGGTTCTAGCTAGCTAGGTTCCTATTTTCTCATTAAAAACTACAAAGCATTGCTTATCTAACCTACCCAGGGGAGAGCGTCTACTCGACATAGGATGTTTGCTTAACTGCACTATGTCTCCCTTATCATTTCCTTTTAGCTACAATGTGGTTCTTGTTTACTAGGGTGAAATTTAGTTCTTTAATTTCCTTATTCCCAACACTAATGGCAGAGGACACCCATATACAAAGCAGGTCAAAATGAAAATGTGGACACTAGTCCTGGCCTGGTGGTTCAGTTAACTGGGCATTGTCCCATACACTGAAAGGTTGAAGGTTCAGTCCCTGGTTGGAGTGTGTATGAGATACAACTGATAAGTTTCTCACATCGATGTTTCTCTCTTTCTCCCTTCTCTCTCTAATATCAATAAACGTATCTTTGGGTAAGGATTTTTTTTTTAATGTGGAAAGTATAACTTCAGCTGGGGAAACAGACTTGGAAAGGGAGTTGCTAGAAAGGCAGGGATCTGAGATTCAAGTCAGAAAGATTCACAAGTGTCAGAGAAAAGCAGGGCCAGCCTTAGTCTTTAGGAAGGGGGTGTGAGGGCCTGCTACTGTTGGCATATGAAAGCCAGTTGTTAATTTTTCTTTAAATTGTTAAAATTCACAAGCCAATTGTGAATTTTGTTGTTATACAAAATTTATAATAAAATGTATATTAGAACATAGCAGCACATGCTGGTAAAGATGTAGACCAACAGGAATAATGGGATTGCAAAGTGCTACAACTACTTCAGAAAATAGTTTTGTGGTTTATTACAAAACTAAACATACTCTTAATATAAAATTTAGCAATTTACCCAATGGGTTGAAAACTTATGTCCACACAAAAATTTTATATGGATGTTTATAACAGCCTTATTCAAAATTGACAAAATTTAGAAGCAATGAACATGTCTTTTAGTAGCTGAGTGGGCAAGTTAATTGTGGTATATCCAAATAATAGAATATTATTTAGACTAAAAAGAAATTGACTATCAAGTCCTGAAAAGACATGGAAGAAAATTAAATGCATATTACTAAGTGAAATAAACCCATCTGAAAAAAGACTCCTTATTTTCTAATTCCAACTATAGTGCATTCTGGAAAAGGCAACACTATGGAGAGAATAAAAAAAGATCAGTGATTTTTTGAGAGTTAGTGGAAAGTGAGAGATGAAAAAACAGAGAACAGAGAATCTTTAGAGCAGTGAAAATACTCCTTACAATACCATAATGGTTAATGTATGTCACTTTACATTTGTCCAAACTCATATTGGGTTGGCCAAAAAGTTTGTTTGTTTTTTCCATAAGATGATTCTAGAAGCACTTAGTAGACATTAACTTCATTCAAAACAATTTTGTTAGATTGTATTGTGACAGCTGTCATATCAGTGTGCATTTAAAAAAATTATCAAAATTGGTGAATTTTTGTGTAGCCATTTTAATATTGAAGAGAGAAGAAAATGTGCAACATTTTCAGCATATTAGGCTTTATTCTTTCCATAAAGGTAAAAACACAACTGATACACAAAAAAAGATTTGTGCAGTGTGTGGAGAAGTGCTATGAATGATTAAATGTGTTGAAGTGGTTTGTGAAGTTTCATGCTAGAGATTTCTCACTGCCCAATGCTCCACAGTTGGATAGACCAGTTGAAGTTGATAATGGTCAAATCAAGATCTTAACTAAGAACAATCAACATTATACAACATGGGGGAGATAGCCAATATACTCAAAATATCAAAGTCAATATAATTATTGGTAAAAATGAAACATGTGTCTTTTATTTTAAGGAAAAATCCATAGACATTTTAGCCAACCCCAAGGAATGTGCAACACCAAAGGTGAACCCTAATGTAAACTATAGCCTTTGGATGAAGGTGCGTGTCAATATAGATTCATTCTTGGTAATAAATGTACCATTTTAATCTGTAATGTTGACAATAAGTGAGACTATGTATGTTTTATTGTAAATTGTGCTGTAAAACTGAAACTTGTCTTTAAAAACATTGCTTTTTAATACACTAAAATAAAATGTATAAAAAGCATCGCACTCATTATTTTTAATATTTCAGTAGTAACTGTTAATTGGTGTTAAACTTTGATAATTGGCAAATGCTACAAATAGGAACCTTTTGGGGGCAAGCGGGGACTGTATTGGCCTTCAGAACACTTTTCCCATACATGTGACTTGGTCACTGTGGTCACCATCATCACCTTATGATAGCTGTAGAAATTAAAAAGGTAAGTGATTTAAGTCACATTGTAACTGGCTTCATAGAGATGGGATACTAAGTCTCCAGAAGCCCAGATCACATATATAATTTTCCCTATTTACAAGAGACCAAAAAGTAAATCTGGGGTAATTTTACATAGTTTACTATGCTGGCTTAGCAGAATACTGTTCTATGTCTGCAATACACCTGTTTCCCTATTACTCTCTGAGTCTTATGTGCCACTTTCCTCAAGGGAAATAACACCTCTCCTGTATACTCTACAGGTTTATTGTGAGAAAGAAGTGACAAATGGACAGAAGAGTTCTTAGAAATACATATAGTGCCATTAAAAATTTTTGGAGCCTTTTTTATCAAGTGCTTTTAATTTTTCTTATACTCTCCCAATTATAATGATTACATTACCAGTAAAAAGACACATATTGTGTTTGTTGCTGGGAGTTAAAAAGGGACAAGTAAACCAGGGACATGAATTTTCTGTCACATTGTTTCTTAACTGATTAGATTTATTTTATATGTATGGTGCATTTGTAGATAAAGATGAAAAAAGACTAAATGTAAAAAGAGAAAGTGGGTGATTTAGAGCTTTTTATTAAATTTAAATAAGTAATTACACAGAGTTATGACAATACCAGACCAAATAAATGAAAAGGAAGTGAAGCTGAAATCAATAGAAAAGCAACATTTTTTAGCAATATAAGAGCATTATGCTAAGTGAAATAAGCTAGGCAGTGAAAGACAAATACCATATGATCTCACCTATAAGTGGAACCTAATGAACAAAACAAACAAATGAACTAAATAGAATGAAACAAGGAACAGACTGACAGGAACCAGAGGGGAGGGGAGGCGAGGGGAGGGGGGATAAGGGAGGAGAGAAGGGGAAGGGCCTAGTTAAAGAAAATGTATAAATGACCCATGGATGTAGACAACAGGGTGGGGATTGACTGTGGGAGCAGGGAGTTGCAGGGCAGGGGAGAACAATGGGTGAAAATTGGGACAACTCTAATAGAACAATAAAATGAAATGAAATGAAATGAAATGAAATGATAAAATAAAATCATGAGGTTAAAAAATGGGGTTCTGTGGAGGCAAGGTGGAGGGAGCTTCCAGAAAGGTCACAATGTTTGGTTAGGATACTTAGGGCCTATAAAACTTACAATCGGCATTTGAGAATTTAGAATTCTGTAAGAAGAAGGTGCCAAATGTACCTAGAAGACAGAATTACACTAAGTGTCTGGATTATCAGACAAGTGTATACAGGTGCAGGGGAGTAAAAAGTGTTGCTTGATGCTCTGAGGATCCCTGGCTGGGTCTGAAAGTCAAACTGACAAAGATTAACAGGAGAAAAATATGCTTATTTATTTGTTTGTTTGTTTGTTTGTTTAATTTATATGATACAGGAACATTAAAAATAAAATGAATATCCAAAGAAACAGTTTTTGTTTTGTTTAGTTTTGTTTTATGCTAAGTTCGATGAAGAGCAGGTAGCTGTGGCCCCAGCTGGTGTGACTCAGTGGATTGAGTGCCAGCCTGAGAACTAAAGGGACACTGATTCAATTCCCAGTCAGGGCACATGCCTGGGTTGTGGGCCAGATCCCTGGTATGGGATGCACGAGAGGCAACTACACATTGATGTTTCTCTCTCTCTTTCTCCCTCCCTTTCCCTCTCTCTAAAAATAAAATAAAAATTTTAAAAAAGAGAGAGAGTAGGTAGTTGTGGAGGAATATGATAGGTTAAGGAGTATGAGGAAAGTTAGTAAAGGAAATGTTAGGGGCTGGGTAAGAATGGTGAAAGGATTAAGGAAAAAACCCTCATAGATACAGACAACAGTATGGTGATTACCAGAGGGAATCTGGGTGTGGGGAAGTAGAAAAGGGTAAAAGGGAGATAAATGGTGATGGAAGGAAACTTGACTTTTGGCGGTGAACACACTAACAATGATAGATGATGTATTATAGAATTGTACATCTGAAACCTATATAATTTCATTAATGAATGTTGCCCTAATAAATTCAATTAAAATTAATTAAAAAGGAAGAAGATAATAGAGTGACTCTTTTAAATTCTGAAAGAATAAAAATCTATCAACTCAGCACTTTAAGCTGAGCAAAATATTTTTCACAAATGAAAATGAAATAATGACTTTTCAAGGCAAACAAAAGCTGAGAAAATTCAGTCTTATGAGAACATTCTTTATGCAGAAGGAGTGTACTACTAAATGAAAATTTGGCAATATACAAAGAAATGAAGAGCACAAACTCTGGTTAAAAAAAAGGAAAATACTCAACTTTTCATTTTTCTATTATTATGTTTAACTGCTTTAAAGACTTTACCAAGTAAATATAATAACAATATATTGGGGCTCTGGCTCATGTGGCTCAGTGGATTGAGCACCGGCCTGTGAATCAAAGGGTCACCAGTTCAGTTCACAATCAGGCACATGCCTGGGTTGCAGGCTGGGTCCCGGTTGAGGGCATGCAAGAGGCAACCACACATTGATGTTTCTCTCCCTCTCTTTCTCTCTTCCTTCCCCCTTCTCTAAAAATAATAAATAAAATCTTAAATATGTAATATATTGGGGATCTCTAATGTGTGTAGAAATAAAATGTATAACACCAAATAGCAAAAATAAAAAGGAAAGAAACAGAAGTATATTATTTCTTTCACTCTACTTGAAGTATAAGAAATAAAAAATATTATTTTTAAAAAGTGGAATGTTATAATTAAAAGTATGTATTGTAAAGCATGGAGTAACCACTAGAAATAATTACAAAACAGGTGAAGTTCATAAACAAATAGTATGATAAAATGAAGTCAATAACAAATTATTTTTTATTTTAAAAACTTTATTTATTTATTTTTAGAGAAAGAGGAAGGGAGGGAGAAAAAAAGGGACAGAAACATCACATATGGTTTCTTCTCATGTGTCCTCTACTGGGGACTTGGCCCACAACCCAGCATGTGCCCTGACTGGGAACTGAACCAGTGACCTTTGATTTGCAGGCCAACACTCAATCCATTGAGCCACCAAGGCTCAATGACAAGTTCTTGATATAAAAGGTCAGAAAAAAAGTAAAAATAAAACACAACAGAGAACACTAATAGGTCTATCATGACAGCTTTGAATCTAAATATATCAATAACTACAATAAGCATAAATAATATAAATACTCCAAATAAAATGAGATTGATTTCTCAAAGAGAGACCCTATTATAACCTTTACTGAATGAAATTCCTTTTTAAATATAAATACAAGTTTAAAGTAAAAAATGGAAACCCATATATTCAGGAAACACTATTCAAAATAAAGTTGCATTATTTATTATCATATAAAATAGAATTTAATACAAGAAAAATTATCAGAGTTAATCAGGGCTATAACATACTAGTAAAAAGTCAATTTAACCAAGAGGTTTAATTGTCTTAGTGATGGACACATGATACAAAAATACTTTGAAATACATAAAATAAAGGATCATTAATAGAAAAGTAAATGGACAAACCCACAAATGGTTGGAGATTTCAATATTCTCTTCCTTGCAAACAGTAGAACAAATAGATGACAAATTAGTAAGACTATATAAAGATGCAGACAACAGATATAGTTAACTGAGATCACAGAAATTTATGAGATTCTTCACCCAAAATTTATGTAGAAATTTAAAAACCTGAAGAAGCCAAAATAAATTATTGTAAGGTTAAACACATAGATCAGAGGAACAGAAAAGAAATTAAAAAAATAATCCCACATATACATTTCCAACTGAGTTTGAGAAAGATGCCAATATAATTTGATGGAGAAAACCAGTTGTTCAGCAAAATATATTGGAGTATTTTAGTTTCCACATACAAAAAAAAAAAAAAAAAAACAAAGCCTCAATTGAACACCCATTTTACATACAAAAATCAGATCAAAATTAATCTTAAACTTAAATGTAAAACTGAATGTATAAAACTTCTAAAATAAAACATGAAGTAAATTTTTGTAATCTTGATTTAGGCATGGATTTTATATAACATAAAATGTGAATGATAAAATTATGTAATTAATAAAGTGTTTTGAATCAAAATTAAAATGTGAGCTATTTGAAAAACATTTGTTAAGAATTTTTTTAGAGCTGTGGAATGAGAGAAAATATTTGCAAAAAATATAGCTTGTAAAGGAAAAGTATCCAAATATATATAAAACTCTTCCAACTCCACAGTCATAAAACAACTCTTTAAACATTTGGCAAAGCTTTGAAGAGACAATACAGAAATGAAGAGATATAGATGGCAGATATGCTCAATATTGTTATTCATTAGAGAAAGGCAAATGAAAATTGCAATAAGATACCACTACACAGATATTAGAATGGCAAAAACAAATAAACAAAAAACAATTACAATGCTAAAAGTAAACACAAAGTACTGGGAAGACTGCAGGACATCTGGAATTCTTACTTAATGCTTATGACAATAAAAATAATACGACCCCTTTAAAACCATGTCTCTGCTTCCTTTTAAATCAAGCATACTCTTACCTTACAACTCAGTAATCACACTCCTAATACATATCCAAGAGATATAAGAAATATGTTGCACAAGACCTATGTGTAAATGTATATAGCAGTTTTATTCCTGATAGTGCCATGCAGGAAATTTCCCAAATGTCTATCAAATGGTGCATAAATAAATAGTGGTACACATATGTGAAAGTATATACTCAATAAAGAAGAAAGAAATGTTGCTATATGCAACAATAATAAATCTCAAAATCATTATACTAAGTAAAAGAAGAAAGGATGCAAAGGGTACACACTGTATGATTCCTAGAATTTTCTGGGAAAGGCAAAACTGTTAAGAAAATATTAGATCAGTTGTCATGAGGGACTGGGAGTGGAGGCAGGACAATAATGACAAAGCAAAAAAAAGGGAACATTTGGAAAAGAATGTAACTTTTTCCTGTTTTGATTTTGTTTGTGAAAACATGACTATATAGACCATAAACATTTGTCAAAACTCATTGAAATCATGGATGGTGTGGCTCAGTGGGTTGAGTGCTGGTCTGTGAACCAAAGGGTCACTGGTTTGATTCCCTGTCAGGGCACATACCTAAGTTGCAGGCCAAGTCCCCAGTAGAGGGCATATGAGAAACAACTACACATTGATCTTTTGCTCCCTCTCTTTCCCCCTCCCTTCTTCTCTTTCTAAAAATAAATATAAAAAAAATCTTTTTTTCTCTTTTTAATTTTAATCATTGTTCAAGTACAGTTTTCTGCCTTTTGCTCCCATTCCAGGCCGCCCACCCAGCCCTCCCCGCATGCCTCCCATTTCCATTCCCCACCCCTAGATTTTGTTCATGTGTCCTCAATATTTGTTTCTGTAAACCCTTCCCATTTTCTCTTGAAATTCCCTCTTCTCTCCCCTCTGGTCACCATCAGCCTGTCCTCCATTTCAGTGTCTTTGACTATATTTTGCTTGTTTGTTTGTTTTGTTGTTTAGGTTCCTGTTAAAGGTGAGATCATATGGTATTTGTCTTTCACGGCCTGGCTTATTTTGCTTAGCATAATGCTTTCCAGCTCCATCCAAGCTGTTGCAAAGGGTAGGAGCTCCTTCTTTCTTTTTGCTGCATAGAATTCTGTTGTGTAAATATACCATAGTTTTTTGATCCATTCATTTACTGATGGGCATCTAGGTTGCTTCCAGCACTTAGCTATTATTAATTGTGCTGCTATGAACATTTTGGTGCAAAGGTTCTTTTGGATTGGTGTTCCAGAGTTCTTAGGATATAGTCCCAGCAGTAGAACAGCTGGGTCAAAAGGCAGATCCATTTTTAATTTTCTGAGGAAGTTCCATACTGTTTTCCATAGTGCTTGTACAAATCTGCAGTACCACCAACAGTGCACTAGGGTTCCCATTTCTCCACAACCTCTCCAACACTTGTTTGTTGCTTTCTTTATGATGTCCATTCTGACCAGTGTGAAGTGGTATCTACATTGTGGTTTTAAATTTCATCTCTCTGATAGCTAGCGATATTGAACATCGTTTCATGTGTCTTTGGATCCTCTGTATGTGCTCTTTGGAGAAATGTCTAAGTCCTTTGCCCATTTTTTAATTGGGTTCCTTGTCTTCTTAGAGTGGAGTCATGTAAGTTCTTTATATATTTTGGAGATTAAACCCTTGTCTGAGGTATCATTGGCAAATATGTTTTCCCATACAGTTGGTTCTCTTTTTATTTTAATACTGTTTTCTTTAGCTGTGCAGAAGCTTTTTTATTTTAACAAGGTCCCATTTGTTTATTCTTTCCTTTATGTCCCTTGCTCTGGGAAACATGTCAGTAAAAATGTTTCTCAGTAAAATATCTGGGATTTTCCTACCTACATTCTACTCTAGGACTTTAATGGTGTCATGGTTGATATTTAAGTTTTTTATCCATCTTGAATTTACTTTTGTGTAAGATGTAAGTTAGTGCTCGAGTTTCATTTTTTTGCACATAGCTGTCCAGTTCTCCCAACACCATTTGTTGAAGAGGCTATTTTTACTTCATTTTATGTTGCTGCCCCTTTGTCAAATATTAATTGACCATAGAGACTTGGGTTTATTTCTGGGCTCTCTGTTCTGTTCCATTGATCCATGTGTCTGTTTTTTTTTTTTATGCCAGTACCAGGCTGTTTTGATTACAGTGGCCTTGTAGTATAGTTTAGTGTCAGGTATTGTGATCTCTCCTACTTTGCTTTTCTTTCTCAAAATTGCAGCAGCTATTCGGGGTCCTTTATGGTTCCATATGCATTTTTGAAGTGTTTGTTCTATGTCTGTGAAATATGCCATTGGTACTTTAATAGGCATTGTATTGAATGTGTAAATTGCTTTGGGTAGTATGGACATTTTGATGATGTTAATTCTTCCAATCCATGAAAACGGTATATGTTCCCATTTGTTTGTGTCTTGCTTGATTTCTTTCTTCAGTGTTATGTAGTTTTCTGAATATAGTTCTTTTACTTCTTTGGTTAGGTTTATTCCTAGGTATTTTATTTTTCTTTTGCTATTTCAAATGAGATTTTTTCCTTGATCTCTGCTTCTGCTGTTTCATTGATGGTGTACAGAAAATGCCTTTGATTTCTGGATATTGACTTTGTATCTCACTGTTTTGCCAAATTCATTTACTAGATCAAGCAGTTTTTTGGCCAAGTCTATATGATTTTCTATGTACACTACCATGTCATCTGCAAACAGTGACAGTTTTGTTTCCTCCTTTCTGATTTGGATGCTTTTTATTTCTTTTTCTTTTCTCATCGCTCTGGCTAAAACTTCCAGTACTATATTGAATAGAAGTGGTGAAAATGGACAGCCTTGTGTTGTTCCTGATCCTAGTGGAAAAGATTTCAATTTTTACCCATAGAGTATGATGTTGGCTGTAGGTCTTTCGTATATGGACTTTGTTATGTTGAGGAATGCTTTCTCTATTTCCACTTTGCTGAGTGTTTTTATCATAAATGGGTGCTGTACCTTATTAAATGCTTTTTCTGCATCTATTGATATGATCATGTGATTTTTGTCTTTGCTTTTGTTTATGTGATGTATTACATTTACTGCTTTGCGAATATTGTACCATCCTTGCATCCCTGGAATGAATCCCACTTGGTCATGGTTTATGATCTTTTTAATGTATTGTTGGATGTAGTGTGCCAGTATTTTGTTGAGGATTTTAGCATCTATGTTCATCAGAGATATTGGCCTGAAGTTTTGTTTCTTTGTTGTGTCTTTATCTGGTTTTGAGATTAGGATGATGTTGGCCTCATAAAAAGAGTTTGGGAGACTTCCATCCTTTTGGATTTTTTTGGAATAGTCTGTAGAGGATGTTGGGAACCGCCCTGACTGGTATCAGAAACTGAAACCCCCGCCTAGGCTAAGGCTAAGGGAACGCCCTTGGAACCGTGAGCCAGCAAGGAGACAAAAGCTTATCTTCCTGGCAGGAATGCTGCTTCTGCTGCTTTGTTCATAACTGAACCCCCAAAAGCTTGGTCGGTTAGCCAAAGACGGGTAAGATTCCCCACGGGGGAACAACCCAAGCCAGGCACGATCACTTTGGGAGGCCCCCCAAAAGAAGGACTTGGGGGGCTGCAGCAAAAGGGGGTGATGGACCCTCACTCCTCGGCTTTGACAAAGTCTGAGTTCTCAGCGTCCGGAAGAAAATCTCCTTATCTCTTGGTTACCTTAGTTCCCTTGCTCCACCTAAGCCTGAAACAATGACAGGGAAGTACAGCTCGGTACTGGGAAGTGCGGATTTCCCGGGGTGATCAGGCCTAAGAAAGAACATGTAAATTACTGTGAAACCTTCTTTGTTCAAGAATGCTCTCAGTTGAATGAGGAGGGTCTTAGGAGGAAGCTAGTTTGTTCCTCAGCCTTACAGCTCTTTGACCCCCCAACTCAATAGACCGGCAGAGTTCTTTGTTTTCTATATTCCTTACTTCCCCTAATGAGTATTGTACGTTACCTGAGTTATTATGCAAAATGAGCCTAATAAAAGCAGGTATGGACGGTAAATCAGCGCGCTCCCCCACTAGGGGGGGTGGCCATTCTGTCCCTACTTCCCCACAGAAACTAGTCTGTCTCTGTGCATGTTGTTATTTCTCGCGTGTTTATTGTCGAGCCATCCACAGTGTTCCGTGGTCACTGCTGGCCGGTGACCCACGCGCAACAAGAGGATAGGGTTAGCTCTTCCTTAAATGCTTTGTAGAATTCTCCTGTGAAACCATCTGGTCCAAGGCTTTTGTGTGCCGGGAGTTTTTTTATTACTTCTTCAATGCTGTTATTGGTCTGTTCAGGCTTTCTGCTTCTTTTTCATTGAGTTTTGGAAGATTATGTTTTTCTAGAAATTTGCCCATTTCATTAAGGTTTTCAAATTTCTTCCCATACAGTTCTTTGTAGTAATTTCTTACGATCTTTTGTATTTCTGTGGTATCTGTTGTAATCTCTCCTCTTTCATTTCTGATTGTGTTTATTTGGGTCTTCTGTCTTTTTTTTCTTGATGAGTCTGCTTAAAGGCTTGTTGATTTTGTTTATCTTTTCAAAGAACCAGCTCCTGGATTCATTGATCCTTAGAATTGTGCTTTTAGTCTCTATGCCATTTAATTCTGCTCTGATCTTGGTTATTTCCTTCCTTCTGCTTGCTCTAGGCTGTCTTTGTTGTTCTTCGAGTTGTGGTAGGCGTAGGGTTAGGTTGTTTGTTTGAAATGTTTCTATCATTTTTAGGTATTCCTGTACTGCTATAAACTTCCCTCCTAGGACTGCCTTAGCTGTGTCCCGTAAGTTTTGGGTTGTTGTGAGTTCATTTTCATTTGTTTCCAGAAACCTTTTGAGTTCTTCCTTAATTTCATTCTTGACCCATTCATTGTTTAATAATATGCTATTTAATATTCATGATTTTGAGTGTTTGGTTTTTTTCCCCCTTGGGGTTGGTTTCTAGTTTCAGTGCCTTGTCATCTGAGAAAATACTTGGTATGATTTCAATGTTCTTGAATTTGTTGAGCTTTTTTTATGTCCTATCATGTAGTCTATCTTTGAAAATATTTTATGTGCATTTGAAAAAATGTGTATTTAGCTTCTTTTGGATGGAGGGCCCTGTTTATATCCATTAAGTCCATTTCATCTAGGGCTTTGTTCAATGCCACAATATCTTTGTTGACAGTTTGTTTGGAAGATCTGTCAATTTTTGACAGTGGGATGTTAAAATCCCCTACTATAATTGTGTTGCTGTCAATATCTTTCTTGAAGTCCTCTAAGATTTTCTTTGTGTATTTGGGTGCTCCTACATGGGGTGCATATATATTTACAATGGTAATGTCTTCTTGGTGGATTGTTCCCTTGAGTATTATGAAGTGACCTTCTAGGTCTCTCTTTATGAACATTTTTTGGAAATCTCTTTTTTCTGATATGAGTATTGCTACCCCAGCTTCATTTTTTTCCTGTCTGTTTGCTTGGGAAATTTGTTTTCAGCCTTTCACTTTTAGCCTATGCAGGTCTTTTATCCCTAGGTGGGACTCTTGTAGGCAGCATATGTGTGTGTTATGTTTTCTTATCCATTCAGCTATTCTATGTCTTTTGATTGGAGCATTTAATCCACTTACATTTAAGGTTATTATTGATAGGTACTTATTCATTGCCATTATTCATACCTGTGTTCCTCTGTGTCTCTCTTTTCCTTCCTTTCCTTAAAGCAGTCCCTTTAGCATCTCTTGTAGAGCTGGTTTGGTGGAGGTATATTCTTTTAGACTTCTTTTGTCTGGGGAATCCCTTATTTGGCCTTCTATCTTGATTGAGAGCCTTGCTGGGTAAAGTATTCTTGGTTGCAGACCTCTGGTTCTCATTACTTGGAATATTTCTTGCCATTCTCTTCTGGCTTGGAGTGTTTCCCTTGAGAAGTCAGCTGCTAGGCTTATCAGGGCTCCCCTGTATGTTACTTCTTATTTCTCCCTTGCTGCTTTTAAGATTCTCTCTTTGTCTTAAAATTTTGCCATTTTAATTATGATGTGTCTTGAGGTGGGCCTCTTTGGATTCCTCTTCATTGGGACTGTCTGTGTTTCCTGGATTTGTGTGACTCTTTTCCTCATCAAATTAGGGAAGTTTTCCGCCATTACTTCTTCAAATAGGTTTTTTATCCATTCCTGTTCTTCTTCTCCTTCTGGTATCCCTATTATACAGATATTATTTCGTTTCATATTATCTTGCATTTCTCTTAATCTCTCTTCATTCTTTCTGAGCCTCTTTCCTTTTTCTTGATCTTTCTGGGTGTTCTTTTCTACTTTGTCCTCCAACTCACAGATCCGATCTTCTGCTTCATCATTCCCGCTTTTCATTCCTTCTACTATGTTCTTCAGTTCAGAAATTGTATTCTTTATTTCCTCTTGGCCCTTGTTGATAGTTTCTATTTCCTGTTTCATGCTGATATAGTTTGCAGTGAATTCATTGTAGTTTCCCTGTAGTTTCTGGTAGGTCGTTGTGAGCTCATTGAGCTTCCTGATAATCTGATAGTTGAGTTGCCTCTATTTCATTTAGCGTTCTTTCTGAGGCTTCCTCCTTTCTCTTCATTTGGGGATTCTTTCTTTGTCTTCTCATTGTTCATGAGACTCTTCTTGTTAGCCTCTGTTTCTTAAATTGATCTGTTCTGGTTCCCTGGGCTTATGGTATGAACTTCTGTGGTAGAATACCTGTGAGATTCAGTGGTGCAGTCTCCTTCGGGTATCCTCGTGTTCACAGCTTCCCCCTACTCTTTTTTGTGATCAGTTGGATGAATAAGGCAAAATGGTTTAAAACAGCAGGAAAGTATTTTATGACATTCACAGTAGCAGCCAGTAGAGAAGAGACAGGAGATCCTTTGGCTACGTATAGTGTTGTTGTGGAAAATCCACCCACACGTGGGGAGATAATGAAGCACAAACTTTATTACCCGGGGGCCCAGAGGGGGTGGTTAACATCCAAATCCTCTGAGCACCGATCTTCACTCTCCCGGGGTTTAAATAGTCCCGGGCTTCCTACCTACGTGGCAAAGCAAGGTTACAGAAGCCGAATGCGGAAGTTAGGTCCAGCTACCTTATATGGGAGACAAAGAGAAGACTCGGGAGGAATTTGCAGAAGCTACAGAGCCCAGGAGCTTATCATGGGAGTCTGTGTACGACCTTGAGTAACTGGCCGTTGCTTTGCTTACGACTTGTCAGCTTCTACAGTCCTGTGTGAAACTTTGCAAGTGTTACAGTTACAGAGCATAAGAAACTTTTGGAGTTTTCTTTTCCTGCCACAGTGTTAACTGTGATCTTCCACCCAACTAGCCACATTTTAGAAAGGATGGAGAGAAGGTATGACACTTATTGGGGAGGAAAGCATTGTGAGCTGGATCTAGAAAGCTGTGAGGTTGTGGGAGGTCAGATTCTGAGGTAGGGTTGGAGTAAAGAATAGTAAATAGGAGTAGTTTGTAAGAGAATAGTGTTAACCACTACAATAATAGAGTTCAGGAAATCTCGAAGAGGGCTGAGATCTGGGAGGGGTTTTTTGTAGTATTTACAACTGTATGAAATAGGTCTTATTTAGAGTAATATTAGAGCAACAATCATATGGCAGAATCTATGAGATCTAGATAACAAGAATAGGGAGTATAGAACCTTGAGTAGTGTACTAATGGAACACAAATGAAGGACAGTAAATTAGCAATACACTGTGGATGAGCTAACAGGGGAAATCTATCAAATGATACAGTATAACCAGCCAGGCAGAAAAGACTATACATAAAAACAAGAAATACCAAAATATTATTAAAGTAAAAAATCTAACAATAATGAGAAAAAGATAATACAAATTTGCGGTAACTTGTAGGTTCAAAAAAAAAGGGAAAAATGCAGAAGATGGAATGCAGGAGAGATAAATTTGGAAAGGAGGAATAACACTACGATGAGAAGAAGAGAAACATAAGGAATTGAGAGATAAAAATAATAAGAATTAAGAAAGAAAAAGTTACTTAAAATGATAAAATCAAAGAAACAACAGTAACAACAAAAACAAAAACAAAAAGAAAAACAACACCCCCCCCTCAAAAAAAAAACAAAAAAAACTCTTGTTGGTTTCTATCTGTCCAAACCAGTTTGTCTGGTCTTGCTGGATTCAGCAGGCTGAGGGGCGATTGGAATGCTTTTCACTCTTCCCAGTCAGAACTCAGTCTCTCAAGTACAGTCCCCAGGGCTAGCAGCGGGCTCTCCCCAGAGCTGGTCTGGTGTCTCTTCACAGGGCCCTGGGTGTGGGTCTGGGTGCTCCCAAGCATGCTCTTTGGAGCTCACCACAGCACACTCCCAGGCTTGGGGTCCCACAGAGAACCCACGTCTTTCCCGGTTTCATGGTGTATGTTCCCGGGATCGAGAGGGGGCACGTATTTTCCCCAATTTCACAGCCACAGGCTCTAGGTTCCCACAAAGTACCCATGTCTTTTCCGGGTTTATGGTGAAAGCTCCCGGGATCACGAAGTGGTGCACACTTCCACCAATTTCCCCACCCCAGGCTCCAGGAACCCAAAAAGCACCCGTATCTTTTCTGGGTTCACCATGTGAGATCTGGGAATCTCGAGGGGACATATGCTTCCCAAAGTTCACCACCTCGGATTCTAGAATCCTGTGAATGCCCATGCCCTTTTCTTGTTCAGGGTTGTGGGGTCTGGGTCTTCCACAAAACCACACTCACACTGGGTTGGGGATGCAGGCACACAGCTAGGCTGCTCTTGGTCATGCAGGCTGGGGTATTCACTCTTCACAGGGCTATTTGTGCATGCTTGTGTCCCCTGTGTAACTGTCTCTCAGTCCCCACTCCTCTCCCTGTGCCTTCATGCAACAAGGCCTCCCCTGGTGCTGTTCAATCCTTGTTTGTCCGGGAAGGGTGCAGTTGACTCTGCTCACTGCCTGGTGTACTTAGGCAGACCTAGGGGCACCGGGCTTGGGGGCTGTAACCTCCCTGGACCCCACACTGATACCTGGGCCCCTATTAGCCTGAAGCAGTCTCCTTATGGTCTGGCTTTTCAATGTCCACTATATTTTTTGATGTCCTCTTTTCATAAATGTTGCGATATTGTTGGCCCCTTCCTCCATTCCTCCACAGATCAGTCAGTTTCCTGTGTGTAGGGAGAAGGGAAATCCACTCCCTCCTACCACGCCACCATCTTCCTTCTCCCCTGAATATAAAAATTCTTAAAAAAAGAAACTCGTTCAAATGAACACTTGTGAAGGATAAAGTTTACTGTATTTTATTAATACTTCAATCCAACTATATTTAAAAATGTCAAGGGAAGATAGAGAACAGAAATAAGCCTGATCTTAAAAGAATTATGACCTCTATTATAGCTCTGCCAAGGGTTACAAAATAATCTTTTTTTTTAAGATTTTATTTATTTTTTTTTAGAGAGGGAAGGGAGGGAGAGAGAGAGAGAGAGAGAGAGAGAGAGAGAAATTATCAATGTGCGGTTGCTGGGGGTCATGGCCTGCAACCCAGGCATGTACCCTGGCTGGGAATCAAACCTGCAACACTTTGGTTCACAGCCTGTGCTCAATCCACTGAGCTATACCAGCCAGGGCTTACAAAATAATCTTATAACTTCAGTTTTTTTAATAGAAATATTTTTCCCATTTTTTAAAAATTTTATTAAATTTATTTGGATGACAGTTTCATAAAATTATGCAAGTTTCAAGTGTTCAATTTTATATCATCTGTATATTTCATTGTCTGTTTACCAACCAAAGTCAAATTTGCTTCTGTCCATATATTTGTCCCCCTTTACCATCCTTCATTCCCCATTCCTTCTAGTAAACACCACACCGTTGTCTGTGTCTATGAATATTTTGTTTGTTTGTATTGTTTACTTATGGTTTGCTTTCATTTTTATATCTTCACATATGAATGAAATCATATAATTCTTGATTTTTTTCTTCTCATTGATTTTGCCCAGCATGGTATTCCCAAGACCTATCTATGTTATCACAAGTGGCAATATATCATCTTTGCTTATGGCTGAGTAGTATTCCATTGTTTGGTAAGCAAATTAATCTAGAATGGTGTGGTCCTTAACCATGTCTGTATAACAATTAAATCATATTTGTGGATGATGCATTTTTAAAAAGCTTTTCAGATATTTTAACATGAAAGTAGAATTTGAAACTTTTGATCAAGCTGAGATCCTCAAACTTTTGAATGCAGTAGAATCACAAGGAGGGCTGCTGGCTGACCCAGGGACCATATATCAAGAACAACTGACTTAGCCAAATTATGCTACAGAGGACTTATCTGAGTGAGAACTAGAATTTATTCCTAACAAAGTCTTTGAAAGAGATTAATAAGATAAACTCATTTTAAAGATAACAATTGAGAGTGCTCTGTGTCTATGTTAAATTTTATAAAATGATTTGCACAGGTTCTAGATCCTGCATACAAATCATTCATTTTCTAAGAACATCATCATCTTAGAATGGGTGTTTTATATGATTAAACTGATTGGCAAAGTGAGATTAGTTATTGAAAACTAATTAGTTTTCAATTCATTATTAGTTAAATTAGTTATTAAAACAGTAGCATATCAAAATGTAACTGAATGCAGTTCTGGCTGCCTGTTTCTATGAAAACTAATACTTGAGAGGTAGGTGCTGATGTAAAGGAAAGTGTTTTATTTGCAGTTGCTGGCCATCTGGAAGGTGGGGGACCCATGTCTCAAAGCCCATCACCTCTCACTGAAGGTAGGACTTTTTTATAAGGACAGGGAAGGGAACAGAACAAAGAGATCAAGGAAGAGGTTTCCAAAGCTCTCTACATGCAGACTGGCACAGTCCATTCCAATAAGGCAAGTGACTGTCCTGTGTGCATCATCCTGGTTTAGTCATCCTGGCTTCACATTATCCCAGCTTCATGGTTGAAGGGCAGCAAACCTCCCAGAGCTGGGATGCCTGAAGGTCAGAGTCTGTATCTTTTGAAGTTAGTTCCTAGGATTCTTACACAAACATGTTGTTCATCTACAAGCTACACATTAGTCAGTTAGCATTTATGGCAACAATATCAAAAGAATAGTGGGGTGGATTACAATTTCCCACCATTACAATTTTCCACTGTTACAAACACACAATTCCTTTGCTGCCTATTTTTCATTCCAATGACTCAATGATATAAAAGAAGTTAGAATATAGTAGACATTAGAAGTTAGATATAGTAGACATTAGAATATTACCAAATGTAGTGATGCTGGTTACCTATCAACCATCATAGTCATGGTAACCATTTTGTTTTAGGAATGTAAACAAGTCATTTACTTTTGTAAAACAAGTTAGGCTCAATTCTATTCGATATGAGTTTAGTTGGAGCTTGTTATGGACTTATTTGTTAGAGATAGGACATTTAGAGAGGTAATTAAGTTTAAATGAGGTTGAAAGTGTAGACCCCTTATCCAATAGACTGGTGACCTTATAAGATGACGAAATGACATGAGATTGCCCTCTCCTCCCCCACCCATGTCTGTATAGAGAAAAGGCCATGTGAAACTGTGGAAGCACAGCAGGAAGGTGGCCATCTACATGCCAGAAAGAGTCCTAATCAGGAAATAATTCTGCTGATGCCTTTTATCTTCAACTCCTAGCTTCTGGGACCCTGAGGAATTAAATTTCTGTTGTATAATCCATCTGGGAAGCTACCAACACTGTAATATTTTTGGCGTCAAATGAACAAATAGAGACCCTGACCTCTGCTAGTCAATGTGGGGTTTAAAAAAGAGAAATACAAACCATATTATTTTATTTCAAGGAGTTTATAATCAAGTGGAAAGATATGGCTTGCACTGAAGAAACACTTTAAATATAACAGACTGTGCAGAGCAACTTGATGTCCAGCATACAACACAATACATACTGCCAGAGCTCATAGAACAGAGAGACCAGAATGAGCTATAATTATTAAGGAAGATCCATCAATAGTGGCCATCAGATAGGGTTCAACTGCTAGATAAGACTCACAGGGCCGAAAATGACAACTCCAACAAATATACACTACTGTAGGACAAAATGTAATGTAGCAACAGCACTCAAGTGCACCTTGCTGCCTCCCAGTCAGGTGTCAGAGAGGTCAGGCTGGAGCACCAATGGTTCTCTTCCATGAGGGCCATACCAGCCACACTTTCCCTCTGAAGTAAGGGCCACTAACATGTCTGGAACACCTCACACCCAGGGAGTACACTAGTAAATCTTGATTCGTGTTTCTTAAATGTTGCTGGTTCTGTAGGCATATTCTTGCTATGCTACCAGCCCCAAGAGCAGACCCTTCTTGGGGTTTCATCAAGACCAGATGCAAGTCATTAATCTCACTCTCATTAATATACAATGCTGACAAGCTGGTATAAATCTCCAGGAAAGTTCTTAGACCCTTAGTTACAAAGCATGACTATTAATCAGTATATTTCATGTCTTGATCAAGCAGGTACTTCAACCAAACAGGCCAGGTCAGTTCTGGGCCTGTTGGGATTACCCTCATGGCACAGAAGTCTTGACAAAAGTGGCATATTTTGATAAAGAGATAAGAGAAGTGGTAGAATATCGTTCAAGAGAACATAAAGCTATTTTGTAGCCCATGTTACCTGTCATGACTAGTCCAGCATCTCTCAGAACATGGTCTGAGGATCTCTGACAGTCCTGAGACCCTTTCAGGGAACCTGTGAGGTCGGCACTATTGACAAAATACTGCTGTCATTAGTTATTTCTTTACACTCATTCTCTCTGTCTGGTGATACCACAACAGATTAAATACAGAAGCAGATATATAGATCTATTAAATGTCTAAATGTTGTAAAACAAATAATAGAACTTATCTCACTAATTTCTGGAAAAAGTTATCTTTCATAAAATATTTTATGTTGCTTTGTAATGGGTTTATTATTACATACAAATATTAAAAATAATACTTATAAATATTTATATTTTACATTTAATGTTTGAGTAAATATTAATAAATATAATGCACATGAACAGAAAATCTTTTCTTTGAGATATAATTGAAATGTAATATTGTATTACCATTAGGTGTACAACATAGTGATTTGATATACGTATATACTAAGAAATGTTAACACAATAAGTTTAGTTGACATCCAACACCACACATAGTTACACATTTCTTTTTCTTGTGATGAACATGTTCCTGATCCACTCTCTTAGCAACTTTCAAATATCCACTACAGTATTGTTCACTATAGTCACCATGTTACATCACACCCCCATCACACTTCTACATTTATCACCAGGTATTGCTGCCTTTTCTCTCTCCGTACTCATTCCAGCCACTTCTAAGCCCTGCCTCTGGCAACAACCAATCTTGAATAGAAACTCCTTAGAATCCTCAAAGATTTTGAAAAATATAAAGGAATTCTGAGATAAACACACACACACATACTAGTTTGGAAAGAAAAATGCAGACTTTTTGTATTAGATTTCTATAATTTTAATACACCATTCATAACAAAGTAAATTTAAAAGATTGCATATAATTTCAAGATTTATTATAGATGGGATTGAGAAAGGGGGAATAGTAATGGCACATTATATTAAGTATCTATCATCTATCCATACTAACAGAGTACATGCTCAGGTTTTAATAACCTAGCCAAAGGGGAGGTAAAGCTACTTTGCTTCATGAACACATGCATATTTTTGGACAACACACTGATGACCACAGTTCTAACTGTGTCTAACAGAATATCCAGACACCAAAGTCAGTACATGTGCATGATGTAAAAATAGCTATAGTGCAATCCTTTTATTTATGAGTATATAATGATAACTGGACTGCAGAGGACCATAACTCTTCGAATCAAGTGTCCATTGCCAGGCAAGCTATTTCCACTACAGATTTTTATATTGTCTCTTTTGACCTAGTATCTTATGCTTTATACAAATGTTCTGAGCAGATAAGATGATAGAAAAAGGCCTAAAATGGAGACCAGGTATGGTACCCTGAAAAACCTGAGTAGAATGGAGAAGATTCAAGTTCTGGAGTAGGAAAACAATAGCATTAGGTGGGTAAAGTGCTTCAAATTATGGATGGCTGGGCATAACAGATGCAATCTTCACTCAAAATATACTTCAAATACCAGGTGAGAAGGAGGAGTAAGGAAGAGTGAGTGAAGTTTGACAGGGTGACCATAACAGATAAGATATAGAGAAATCATCATAGGAATAGGGATATTATGAAGAAAGTTTATTTGTTCATTAATGTGTGTATTCACCAAATCTAAGAAATGAGTTAGGTACTCCTCTAGATTATAAAAAATGCACAATTAGTACAACATAAAACTTATCTTTGAGGTTCAGAATTGAGGTTACTATGCTCATATATTTATCAGAATTGATTAATCTAAAGTGATTAAGTTCCAATAAGATTGTTCACCAAGGAAAATTTTTATCGAGTCTAACTTAATGCTATTTTTTTTGTCTGTGAATTCTGTAATATATTCGGATTTTGACATCTGACTCTTCCTCAGCAGACCTTGGAAGAAATCTCTTTTGGCTTCATGAAAAAACAACAGAAGTGACATGCAGAATAACTGTTACCCCAAGGTCAATTTTGTCACAATGATGAAAAGTATGTGATGACTCTGTCTCTGTTCTCTATTAATAGGAACGGCCCTAATACAGCCACTCTCACTCTTGTTCTACTATGAGAGTCAACATGAAATATCTTGTTAGAAGCCAAAGTATATTTCACTGATACAGTACAACGTGTAATACATTTCTCTACAAGCATGTTAATAAAAATCCATTCTTAAACAAATGGGAAAAACTCTTTCCCAACTGGATTGACTTACCTGCCATAAAATTTAAATTAAAAAGTTATGTTCAATATTTAAGATGAAAAATGAGGACTAGCACTAGAGAACCAATGTCAGCAAATGGAGACCATGTAAAACATGCTGTAGTTTTCACTGTGGGATAATCAAATTCTCACAACCAAGGGCTTTCCAACCACTAACTCTTATTCTTATTCTGTTATACTTTTCCCTCAAAGCTTCATTTGAAGCAGGCCAATAATGCTTTTAAAATGATGTAAACACACAGGAACACACATCAGGAGGAAAAGCTTGAAAACATACCTGGCAGACAGATTGCCAAGTGTGGGGTAGCTCAAGACATGGCCCCTCCACATCAGAAGAACAGAGGGATCCCACCCAGTAGCCATAAGGAATAAGAAAAACAGTCTTGCAAGACCCCTTTGCCTCAAGGTTCCTGTGTTCCAAGGCTCCTATATTTACCAGAACCTGTAGCGTTTTTACATGCTTCTTCGGATCCCTCCCCTCTGCCACTGCTCCCTTCCTACCAGGTAAATAGCACCTAGGTGGGAGGCTGGTGTGGTCCCTCTTTCCACGGATCTACTACCATCAGTGCACTCCCCTGTAATGTGAATAATAAATGGTATGTCCACATCTGGTGGTCCTCCAGGTAACTTTTTCAGAATGTCATGAACACTTAAGCAACTCCTAGGCTTGGAGCTCCTGCGTTACAAGAAAACTCATTAACAAAGAAAGATCATATGTAAATGAACAATTTCATTGACTCACAATGAGAAGTTTACTACTATTACAGAGAAATTTGAATTCAATACTGTTCTTTCTTTTTGTTCGTAACCACAAATATCCTTTCCCTAACTTCTGCTACTCCAAATATCCTCATGTGTAAGTGCTATTCAGATGATCTACAGTTCCTTCAATGATTTGTTCCTTAGGCTTTACACTAAAAAAAAATCACCTATTCTCCTCCATGTTAAAACTCCTGTAAGAGGTAGTGAAACATACTTCATCTGGTAACAAGAGCAGTGAGAGGTAAACCATTGTAAATGGCTGATACCTGATATTGTGCCTGCCCAATTTCCATGTTTGAAAAGGAGATCTCAAATCCAAAGTAATCAATTTATTTTTATTGAGGTGATATCACACAACATAAAATTAATCATTTTCACATTGTTAAAGGCATGATATTAAAAGCACAAGTATTCAGTGTATTCATAATGTAATGATATAACCACCACCTCTGTCTTGTTCCAGAAGTTTTCATCACCATAAAGGAAACCCATTTCCATTAAATAGCTGCATTCTCCCTTTCCCCCAGCCCTTGGCAACCACCAGTCTGCATTCTGTCTTGGATTTCCTGAACCTGAATATTTCATATAAATGGAATCAAACAATGTGTGACCTTTTATGTCTGACTTTGTATACTTAGCATGATGTTTATGAGGGTTGTCCATATTGTATAGTATGTATCAATATCACATTTGTTTTCATGGTTGAATAATATTCCATTACAAGTACATACCACAATTTATTTATCCACTCATCTACTGTTTCTGCTTTGTACCTCTTGTGTATAGTGTTGCTGTGAACATGTGTGTACATGCATTCTTAAGAACCAGTTTTAAATCCTTTGGCATATATACTTAAGAGTCTAATTTCTGGGTTATATAGTAATTATGTTTTTAACATTTGGGAAACTGCCAAGTTGTTTTCAACAGCTGAGCCATTTTACGTTCCCACCATCAGTGCAGTAGGATTCCAATGAATTTCTCCATATATTTGTCAGCCTTACTTTCCATTTTTTCATTCTTTCCTTTTTTCCTTCTTAAAAATAATTATAACCATCTCACTAGGTATTAAGGGCTACATCATTGTGGTTTTAATTTTGTTCTCTAATGACTAATGATGCTGAGAAATTTTCATGTGCTTGGTGGTCATTGTGTATTTTCTTTGGAGAATTTTGTTCAAGCCTTTACAATTGAGAGCAATTATTTTTTAATAATAGGAGTTCTGAATATTTAGGAATAAGGAAGAGGAAAGGAAGCCAGGAATAGAGTCCTTCCTGCTGCCTTCCTGCTGTTTCCCCTGAAATCCCCAGCATGAGGCTGGTTTGGTTGTTTGGTTGCCAGGTAGCTTCAAAGAGATGAAGTTTACATACAACTTGATACCTAGTAATACCTCTAATCCTTCAAAGGAATTATCATGTACTCACTTCTCATAAACAAACAAAAAACAACTTTGTACCTTAAGACTCCTGTTATTTGACTTCATGCTGGTGCCTTTATATTCCTCCTGCCTTTTTGTCGTAATGCTTATACTGTAGCCAGTCTGCCAAGAGTCAAACTCTGGCTACTCCACTTTCCAGGTGTGTGATTTAAGGAAAACTGTCATGGTTTCCTCTCTATACAATGAAGATATTTTTAAAAGCTTGTGCTATAAATGCATGGTAAAAGTTAGAAAGTTTCCAGATAAAGTGTCAAACACAATACATTCACATGAAAATTCGAATGTTACTTATAGTTTCAGGTTGTACCATACCATCTCTGACCCCTACTCTCTCCCTCCATCATCTCTCCTACTGCAACCCAAAAAGTCCCAGAATATTCTTGTCATTAATCAAATAGATTCATACTGGGCTGACATTTCCCTCTCAATTACAAGTTCAGTTGGTCTTTAATTTTGTATTTCTTTCCCATCTCTTGTTATACTTTCTCAGCCAAAATATATTTTAAAAATAAAAAATGTAGCCCTAGCTGGCGTAGCTTAGTGGATTGAGCATGGGCTGCGAACAAAAGTGTCGCAGGTTCGATTCCCAGCCAGGGTACATGCCTGGGTTGCAGGCCATAACCCCCAGCAACTGCACGTTAATATTTCCCTCTCTCTCTCTATCTACCTCCCTTCCCTCTCTAAAAAATAAATAAATAAAATCTTTAAAAAAATGTTAAGATGCTGTTCATGTCTTTTAACATATCTCTAATGAACATTCACACCTAAATATACTCTAATAGAGGCTTTTTCTCCCCCAGATTGCTCCTTTTTCAGTCATTATGTATACACAATACATTTCAGACATCACCTGACTGCCCATCCCTCAGCACATTAGACACGATTGCCCAAACTCTTTCTAAATTAGCTCCTCACATCCTTCCATAAGAAGCACTTTTCTTGTTTTTTGTCCTCTTTAAAGTATTTATGCCTTCCCCTCAGATATTAAATTTTGCTGTTCTTAAGTCTTAGATTACTCTATCCAGCAAAGCTATCATTCAGAATGGAAGGGCAGATAAAGTGCTTTCCAGATAAGATCAAGTTAAAGGAGTTCATCATCACCAAACCCTTATTATATGAAATGTTAAAGGGGCTTATCTAATAAAACAAAATATGACCAAAGCTATGAACAGTAAAATGACAACAAACTCACAGTTATCAACAACTGAACCTAAACAAAAACAAAAACAAATGAAGCAAACAACTAGAATAAGAACAGAATCACAGAAATGGAGATCACATGGAGGGTTATCAGCAGGAGCAGGTAAGTGGGGAGAAGGGAGAAAAGGTACAGGGAATAAGAAGCATAAGTGGTAGGTACAAAATAGGGGGAAGTTAAGAATAGTATAGGAAATGGAGAAGCCAAGGAACTTATATGTATCACCCATGAACATGAGCTAAGAGGGGAAGAAATACTGGTGGTACATGTGGTACAGGGCGGAGGAGAATGAAGAGGAGAAAAAATGGACAACTGTAATAGCATAATCAATAAAATATACTTAAAAATCTTATGCCTAGATTCATGTTATCCCCTCTTTCTAGCAAATAAAATTTGTGTTGAATGAGTGAATAAATGAGCATGTTAATGAAAATTCTTAATCTTCCAGGTAAATAACAAACAAAGAAATGTTATTTTCCTTGGAAGCATTCAATTTATAAATATTTTGCTTCTTTCTTTGGTAAGGTTTTGGTTGCTATTCCATTTTCATACTGAGGTTTGGTATTAAATTTATTGTCTGCAAGTACTTATCATCGAGGGACCTCTAATGGACACTACATAATAGTTTAATAGTTTACATTTATTTTTTCATGAATCATTATGGACACCTCATTTCTTCCAACAACCTTGTTAGATATGTACTAACACATCCAATTTGAAGATGAAGATACATATTTCACAGGTTAAGTCAGTTGCATGAAGTGCTAGTTAATGTTGGCACCACCAACTACTTTCCAATGTTTCACCATTTGTCTTTATAAAATTAGATCAGCCATAGTTGTCTCTTCATGTAAAAATGTATTTTGAAGAGAAAGATGATTATTTCAAACACCTGGTTCTTCTGAAAACAAGACAAAGTTGCCAGGTGTTGTGAAAGCATGTGTATGTATGTCCATGTAGCCAGCAACTTGTCTAAAACTGGCAGGCTGAATCTGGGAGACCCCAAGAAACATATAAATGGTAACAGGGCAATGCACAAACTGAAAATCCCCTATGATACCTAAATAATATTATTGAGAACATCCAGTATAAGGTATGCTAAAATCTGTACTTAAGAACGTATCTGCAGAAATCAAAGACTACTGAGAACTCCCTTCTACACTTCTACAATTTGTGACAGTAAACTTATCAGTGTCAAACTAATGAATATAGAACACATCATTCATAAAAGTAAGAATATAGAAACCAAATGTTTATTCTTTTATTAATCTATATACACTTAGCATATTCAAAGTGCTTTGTACCAGGGTAAAAATGTTTGAAGTTTCTTACATTGCTTCTATCTTCATATAAAATTTTTAAGGAAGACAAAAAGTAGTCTTACCTTCACTGATTGAGACAGAAATTTAATTTCCACTATTTTCAGACTTGATAGTACTTAGAAAGCTTTGCACATAAGAAGTTTAGATGATGAATTTCCCCCCTCTTCTGTGTAGCAACCCTACCTTTTTTTTCCTTTATATATAACAATATATAATCAAGGGAATGTATTCCCAATAAGGCAAACAAATTGAGTTCAAACAAATTGAGTTTGGTTAATTGATTTAATGCTTTCATGAAACATTTAAAGTTCAAAAGAGTGGACCCTGACCAGTGTGGCTCAGCTGGTTGGGCACTGTCCAGCAAAGTGAAGGGTTGCCAGTTCAATTCCCAGTCAAGGCACATGCCTAGGCTGCACAGGTCCAGTTCCCAGTCAGAGCGACTGCAAGAGGCAACCGATCAATGTTTCTCTTTCATACTGATGTTTCTCACTCTCTCTTTCTCCACCCTTCCTCTCTCTAAAAATAAATAAAATCTTAAATAAGTAAATACATAAATAAAAAGCTCTGAAAAGATGAGATTTAATAATTGAGTTTTGCCTTAGTTTACATTCTCGCCTAGATTTCTTCATTAACCCAGGAACATATTTTCAATAGTTTCTTTATAGTTCATATAATAGAGAAGTAGTTAGTTATAGTTAGCCATTTATGGTCTGGTGAGGCTGGGCAATCAGAGAAGCAGGAGCAGAATGCAGTAGGCTAGAGGGACAGAAATGCATTATTTCTCACTCCTTGATGAGAAGACACTTATCTTTGATTGAAGAAAAGAGTGATGAAACCAACAGTAATATACAACACACACACACACACACACCAAAAAAACGAATAGCAGTTTGATGTGGACCCCAGCTCATGGGGTCTGTGTGTTGTGGTTGCAGCAAACAAATTCACATGGACTACAGAAGACCTGTGGAGAAAATGGGATGGCATGGCTGCTCTCTGAGAGAGAGAGAGAGAGAGAGAGAGAGAGAGAGAGAGAGAGAGAGAGAGAGAGGGGAGAGAGAGAGAGAGAGAGAGAGAGAAAAGAGAGAGGGCCCTGACCCCTGCCTGAATGAGCTTTTATTGCTTTTCTGGGAACATTACATCGAGGATGGTCCTCGTTTACTATGCACAGGTTCGCTTTAGGTGGTTACCTTTTCCAGAAAACAAAGGAGAGGATGTTGCTAATTACATCAAAGAAGAATATTTGCAAATGCAAAGGGAAAAGTGGTTGAATTGGTTACAATCGTCCTTGGAAGGTTTAGCATATATTTTAGGAAGTTACTTTAAAGATATACAGTAAACATTTGCTGCCTCGATTCAGGATGAGGAAGTTTCAGCAAAAGCAAGCCTCAAAGCAGTCTAGGTACACTGCAGGCCTGATTCCCTGTGGGAGAACCTATCCATGGGCGTGGGTCCTGTGTGCTGGACCTTGCTTCCCACTGGCTTTTCCGAGTGGGAGCTGGGCTGCATTTCCCACTGCCACACAGAACGGGCCCCTATAGCAGATAGCAAATTGTAACCTATAGTCTAGAGCATTATGTTGTTCTTTTTAGGGGACTGGTTTGAGTTTGGTCAAATTATTTAGTTATGTGGCATTGCATAGAAAAACATACCCCTCCTGTGTGCATTTCCTTTACTCTCACACTACACTTGATATGTGGGTTTCCAACACATCAAGCAGTTCTTGCTACACAAGCTTGGTGTCTTACAGTTCAATTCAATCCTGACTCTGTCTACCTGGGGTTAGCATTACATTCCACAAGTTAAAGGCTTAGTCGCACAACACTGTCTCCATTTTTCACTTCAGATGCCAACACAGGTCCCAGGAAGTCATCTGTACTTATGACCGACCACCTATAAATTGAGCTTTCCACAACCCGCTCCTTAGTTTTATAAGAAAGGTTAGTGAATAAATGTAGGCCCTTCTCAGTGCAATGAATTTTTATGTACTATTTTGTCTGAAGGGGAGGAGTATGATTCCAGAGCTTCCTAGTTTTTGGTGAATACTCATTATTTTTTCTTTGTTATCAAATACTTATTACTCTCACCCTCAGCTAGAAACTTTAATGAGGAGATCCAGATTTTCATCTATATTAGGAGTCTAAGACCCTGGTCACAATGGCTTCTTCAGGTGCTGACTGCTAAGTTTGTTTACTCACCATTGCAATATAACAAAGTGAATCATCTGAGTGCCAAATGATTTTTCCCTGCATCCATCAGGTACTACTGATACACCACTTCCTGTTCATGATCAGGGTTAATTATACCTGTCAGAGCGTGACTCTTTTCCTTTCCTTTCCTTGTCTCTTGGCATGAAGAGCAAAAAGTGATGGAATAGAAGCTATGGCTTAAACTTTAATGGGATTACTCAGTTGGAAGAAATTTCCTTTTGGAAATTAGGATCTCAACAGTAAAAAAAAAAAAAACAGAATTGTGGGAAAATATGCATAAATTTCCAAGAGGGTCATGGAAAGTGATGCTATACAGAAATACTCCTATTTTTACTCTTTGGTCCCCTGTCCCATCTATTTTGCCTATCAAAGACACAGTATCTTATGATTAATTTCCCCTTATCCATGGAGCATACATTCCAAGACAGCCAGTGAATGCCTGAAACTGCATAAAGTACCAAACCATAGGTGATAGATAGATGATAGATGATAGATAGCAAGATAGACAGAGGTGTAGGTATATATGTGTGTATACACACACACACACACACACACACACACACATATCTCAATGTAGATATACATACTACATTTTATAGATATAGATACAGATACCTATAATAAAGTTTGATTTATAAATTAGGCAATATCAAAGATAAAAGATTCATTCTTACCATAGATCTTAGCAACTTCAGAATTCATTTTGTTCTTTCCCTTCTAAGTTGAAAACTTTCACCATGAAACACTTTATAGCTTCTCTTTGGCATATCCAAATTGCCAACATCACTACTCTTGTGCTTCAGGACATTTTCAAATAAAATAAGGGTTGCTTGAACACAAATACTATGACACCAGGACAGTTGATCTGATAACTGAGAGGGCATATGGGTAGGTAGTATATACAGCATAGAGATGTGGGAAAAAGGGTAAGTCATGTCATGAGTTGGATAAAACTAAATGGCATAATATTTTATCGCACTATTCAGAACAATGTACAATTTAAAACTTATAGATTATTTCTGGAATTTTCCATTTAATATCTTCAGACCACAGTGGACCACAGATAAATAAAATCACAGAAAATGAAACTGGATAAGGATGGTCTATTGTATTAGTCTAGGTTATATGCTGGGAACTGGAGGTTGGAAACACATCTACACAAATTAATCATCTCTAAGTTGAGTTGTCAGCCATAACTCAAGCTATACCTTGAATCTGTCAAGCTGGCACCTTTTGAATAAATGTAATATGTTGTAAAACCAGTAGACCCCATGAGCATGGACCTATGTCACAACTCCCTCTTGCATAGTGAGTCCCTTGATTTGATGCAATATAGTTCAGAATCCTGTGTTAATGGATCAAATATCTGTTAGCCTTTAGATATTGGTGCTAGCAAAGAATATGCTAGTAAAAAAGAAAAACTTGTATTTGGAGTATGTGTCAATTGGTCAAGATAAATCTTTGGCTCTTCAAGTGTAGAAGAAATCAAACGTGATCAATTTGATTCCAGATGGCTGGTTGGTGTCTTTGGGAGGTATCTGGTGCTGGTGGATTAAACAACTGTCCACAGCAGTAGTGATATTAGCCTCAATGAATAGAAGCTCTTGCTGTTGGGCCTGTGCATGGCTTTTATGTCTGTCATTGTGTTCCTTTCTTCACACATCCATTTTCTAGCAGTGGAGTGGTAATGACAGAGGCTGGCTGACACCAACTGGCAAAGTTGTGTCATTTGCTTGGTTTTTAGCTCTTCAGTTGTAGGTAATATTCTTTGGAATGTGTTAAGATGTGATTTTTATTCATAGTAAATTCCCATAGGTTCATTCAATTATATATGCTTCTTCTCCAAAATTCTTTAACCTTGATTGTTCAAGCTTCCTCTTGTCCTTCTTACAGGCCCATGACTTAACCAGCTAAGGTATTCACCATCATCTGTAATCTTGAATGTATAAATATGTGTGTATGTGTGTGTATGTGTGTAGGTATATATGTATATATGTGTGTATATATATTATACAAACACACACAAAAGTAAAAGACCTCAGGCTCCTTCCTTTTACTTAGAAAGTAGCATATCAGATATACAGACTAAATTTCTTCTAATTTCCCCTTCCTATTGTCTTTCCATAACCCCTGAGTGAGTCCTCAAAGTAACTGAGGTGCATCCAAAATTCAAGCTGACTAACCCATGAAATAAGCATGTTGTTTCTCCTCTTCCATCAGTTTGTAATAAAGAAGACTCCTATAGTCATAGGTGTCAGTTGGGGTAGTTTCTGGAGAAAGAGTGACAGATGACAGAGGGTCTGGGCCTAGTATAGGGGAGGGAAATTGAGTGTTTTGTAAATCAATCAATCAGTCAATCAATCAATTAATTAATTATAGTTCCAAGGTGTACCACATCTGTGTATTGACTTTTTTAATTTTAGTATTTAAATTTTATTGTCAAGTCCCTGAACTTGGCATTTAAAATACCCACTATTACTTACTATGAGAGAGAATTGTAGCACTAGACTTTTGAATACTCAGAACATAGCAGATATATAAAATTATTTTAGACCTTTTCTTTGAAAGGAGCACTAAAAAGCTAGAATTAATTCTGAATATTTTGGCAAGAACAGTACAACTTAAAATATTATAATTAGAGGAAAGCCATAGAGGCTCTTTAGCCTAAATGTATTACATGTAATTGGACATGAGAGGATATGAACGAAAGGTAAGTTCACATCGTTAGAAAGATTCCTTATGGATTTCTGAGAAAGCAATACTAGGCTCAGAGGAAAGATGTAGAGAGAAAGCTTTAAGTGTAAGTACAGGAATAATATACTAAGTAATGGAGTTGTGCATAAAATAGAATGGCTGGCTAATATCTCATTTTATCATTCATCCATTCTTTAAACATTGGAAAGTATTACATATTTTTGCTAGCTGTTTTGGACTGATAGAATACAAAGTTGAATCAGGTGTAGCTGATCTCTACTTTTAAAGACACAGTTTTTGACAGTAAAAATATGTAGACAAATAACTGTAAATAAGTGGTATTATTTAATGATTGGGAATATTGAAATCCAGGATTGGGCAAAGTCTATGAAACTTGGAGAGAAAATGTGAGGCAGGGTGATTTACCTAGCTCAGGAAAAGTTTCAGGGGATAGAAGATATGGGAATAAAGGAAAAATGATCAGTCTTCAGTAGCCTTATTGAGTCAAAGTTGGAAGTCACCACTCTTCCTTACTCTGGTCAATTCCACTAATCTTTTTAAAAACTTTTCTTCATTCAATTGAAAAACAACTGAAATAATTTGATTCAACTATGTGTTAACACATTTTTTTTGTCTTTCTCTTTCCTTGCTGGTAGGCAAACTCAATGAGGGTGGAGAGCCTCTTTTGCTCACAGTTCTATCCCCAGAGTTTGGATCACCGCCCAGCACTGTGTCTGTGCTCAATAAAAGTGTGTTGAATTAAAAAAAAATTCAGATTTTTCTATGATTCTGAAAGCATACATTCTGTGGTCCTTTTAATAACATTTACCTGCGAATTCTCTTATGTTTCCTATAGCAGAAGTCAAGGAAGCTAATATAAAAATTCCATATTTAAGAATAGTTATATCCAGGTGTCATTTTATATTGAAATGTGCCATGTGTTTTAACTCAATGACAATTTAACTTAAAGTCTGACTACATGGAATGAAGATTAACAAACTGCAACTCTCTGATGATAGTTACTAAGCATTCAAACCACAACTTGTGATTAATTAAGAAATAGGTTGTGGGCTTATATACCCCCAAGCTTGGTTACATAGACATGAAGGCAGGTTTCCAGAAGAAGGCAAACTTTTCTCATCTTTTGAACTCTCAATGCCTAACTATTTTATTTTTCTACCAAGAGGATATGTCACCAAATCAGGTCTTCTTAAATTCATAAGTAACAGATCTTTCAGTTCAAACTACCTCCCACAAAATTATTGAGCAACCTATGCAAGTGAATTGACAAGCAACTTGTGGTTTGGGGAAAACTGGTGTATGAAATAAGAATCCAGTACCATCTATGCTCCCTGACTTCTCTGGCAGATCCAGAAATAATCCTGAATGATGATTATTCACATTCTTTTTAAAATTTTGTATCTGTTTCCTTTTTAAAAAGTGGTTCAGTGGAGAGTGGGAGGTTTTGATGTACTTTCTTTCTGTGTCTGCCTTGTGCCTAAATTTACAATTGTTCTACTACAGTACCTTAGAAATAAGTATTTTCTTTTTTAAATATATTTTATTGATTATGCTATTACAGTTGTCCCATTTCCCCCCTTCACTCCCCTCCACCCTGTACACCCTCTCCCACCCATATCCCCCCTTTAGTCATGTCCATGTGTCATACTTATAATTTCTTTAGCTTCTACATTTCCCATACTATTCTTACCCTCCCCCTATCTATTTTCAACCTACATTCTATTCTACTTATTCACTGTACCTTTTCCCCTCTCTCCTTCTCCCACTCCCCTGTTGCTAACCCTCCATGTGATCTCCATTTCTGTGGTTCTGTTCCTGTTCTAGTTGTTTGCTTAGTTTCTTTTGGTTTTGCTTTAGGTGTGGTTGTTAATAATTGTGAGTTTTCTGTCCTTTTACTATACATGTTTTTTCTGATTTCTAAGCATGCAGCAAAAACTGAGTGACCCCCTCTGGCTTGGTTTCAAGTTGCTAATTGTTTGGCTTCCAGAAGCAGCATACAACAGCCCCCACATGAGCCTGAAAAAAGAGGAGGATCATTTGAAGACATTACGCACACAGTAGAAGCTAGAGTCTAATGGTTATTTTCCCACTGGTCCGAGAGAGGAAAAAATTACCACCAATGATAAAATCTCTGATATTTTCTTCTTTATAAAAAAATTTGCTCAGGGCCATAAATGTCTCTAACATAGGCACCATTATATGGCTGATTCAATGAAGGAGATGTTTCACAGAATTACCTTTCCTGTATTGATCCTCTTCATCTGCAACTCAAAATGAGTGACAGGCTTTATCTTCTATAGTTTCTATCATTCTTTGTGGTCATAGTCTTTCTCAAGGGACAAAATACTTGTGATACCTCTTCTTTGTCCATTCATGTACAGCTTAATTTCAATCATTCATGGCTTTCTACTATGGCAATCATTCAAGTCGGTCACATGGTCTAAAGGTACCATGCCTAGATGAGAGAATCTTAATTATCTCTATATTTATTTTAAGTATATGGCTGTTTAGTAGGAGAACATTTTTGTGAAAATATCACATTTTCACAAAATATTTCACATTTTTGTGAAATTTTTGGATTTTAGTGTCCAAAGTACTCTTAGTTTAAGTCTTAGTACTGCCTTTTACTAACAGGACACTTTTTTGGTGATTTACTCAATGATTTGAGATTCATTTAATTTTTCATTCATAAATTACTAAATTTTATAGAAAGCAATAGATACATTAACATGAATCAGATATGGTCCTTGCTTTCCAAAGATCCATGATCTAATTAAAAATACATAAATAGCCCTACTTGGTGTGGCTCAGTGGATTAAGTGCCAGACCTTGAACTGTAGGGTCACTGATTCAATTTCCAGTCAAGGCACATGCCTGGGTTGTAGGCCAGGACACCAGTGGGGGCTCTTGAGAGAAAACCACACATTGATGTTTCTCTCCCTCCCTTCCCCTCTGCCTACAAATGGATAAATTAAAAAATATTAAGATTAAAAAATACATAAATTGATGATTTTAATAAAATAAAATTTTAGGAAAATGCAAGATGGCAGAGGAGTAGGTGGAAGCTACAATAAACTCTTCCCAGGACCAAACTGGAATCACAACTAAATTATAGAAAAAACATTCTGAATAACCAGCTGAACACTAGCAGGAGAGAAGCCTTATAATCAAAGACTTACAGAAAAATTCGCATCACCACAGCAAACTGGTAGGGAGTGTGAAGGCATGATAGGGCTGCATGGGCTCCCATAGGTGGCAGCTGAAATTCCAAAGGGATATTTCAACAGAGGAGTGGGGTTCCCCCTGAGAAGTGTGGTGTCTAAACCCCTTGTTGGGCTCCTTGACTTAGAGTACCAGAACTAGGATAAGAACCCAGATAACATATAGCTGTGAAAAACAGCAGGGTTTCTGTCCACAAGGGAAAGACAGCTAGAGATGCAGAGAGTCTCTTAAAGAGCCAACACACAAAAAATTGTGTGCAACCACTTACCCTAGGCTCCAGCAGAGCAAAGTCAGAGCAGACTAGAGCTATGTGAGGAGAGCCAGGGGTTGGTGGCTCTGGGAAGAGGACTGAAGTGACAGCCTTCAAGACCCCTGTGCTGAGTCATTCCTCATATGGAAGGAACCCTCTTTCTCATGCAGAGCACTCCTCTCCATAGGGCAGGAGCATGGGGGAAAACAATAGCCCTGCCCACAGGAATCCTTTACAGGCCACTCTGTGAAGCTTAAGC
The DNA here is from genome assembly GCF_019186645.2 of Phyllostomus hastatus. NCBI lineage: Eukaryota > Metazoa > Chordata > Mammalia > Chiroptera > Phyllostomidae > Phyllostomus > Phyllostomus hastatus. The sequence goes on along the minus strand of NW_025334038.1, from coordinate 5,817,892 downwards.
CAGGTGGTTGAGAAGTACAGCAGCAAGCTATTTAAATTTTAAAAGACTGAAATCATATCAAGCATCTTCTCTGACTATAATGATATGAAATTAGAAATCAATTGCAAAAAGAAAACTAAAAAATACACAAACACTTGGAAGCTAAATTAAACATGAATTGATTAATAATGAAACCAAGGAAGAAATAAAAAAATACCTTGAAATAAATGCAAATGAGAACACAACCACCCAAATCTATGGGACACAGCTTAAGCAGTTATGAGAGAAATTCATAACATTACAGGCCAATCTCAAGAAAAAGTAAAGAACTCAAATAAACAATCTAACTTTACAGTTAAAAGAAGTTGAAAAAGAACAACAAACAAAGCCCAAAGTGAGTAGAAGAAAGAAAATAATAAGAATCAGAGCATAAATAAATGAAATAGAGTCTTAAAACACACACACACACAAAAGATCAATTAATCCAAAAGCTGGTTCTTTGCAAAGATAAACAAGATTGACAAACCTTTAACCAGGCTCATCAAGAAAGCAAGAGCGAGTACCCAAATAAATAAAATAAGAAATGAAAGAGGAGGGAAAAAAACACTGACATCTAAGAAATACAGAAAATTGTAAGAAAATATTATGAACAAGTAGGTGCCAACAAATTGGACAACCTGTATGAAAGGCATAAATTTCTAAAAACATACAATCTTTCAGAACTAAATCAGGAAAATTCAGAGAATCTGAATAGACAGATTATAACATGTAAAATTGAAGCAGTAATGAAAAAGCTCCCAACAAACATCCTAGTCCTGGACAGGATGTCTTCACAGGTGAATTTTAGCAAACATTATGAGATAAATTAAGACCTTTCCTTCTCAAATAATTACAAAAATTCAAGAGAAGGGGAGACTCCCAGGCTCCAAGACCAGCAATATCCTAATTCCAAAACCAGGTAAAGATCCTACAAAAAAGAAAATTATAAGCCAATAACCTTGATGAACATAGATAAAATACTCAAAAGAATATTAGCAAATTGAATCCATCAATACCTGAAAAAGATCATACACCATAATCAAGTGGTATATTCCAGTAATGCAAGCTTGATACAATATTTGCAAGTCAATAAATGTGATTCATCACATAAACAAAATGAAAGATAAAAACTACATGATGATATCAATTGATGCAGAAAAAGCATTTGATAAAATCCAGCTTGCATTTATGATAAAAATGCTCAGCAAAATGTAAATAGATGGAATATACCAAAGCATAATAAAAGCCATATATGACAAACCCACTGCCAGCATCATACTCAATAAGCAATAACTACAAGTGTTCCCCTTAAGATTGGGAACATGACAAAGATGTCTGCTTTCACCTCTCCTATTGAACATAGTACTAGAGGACTTAGCCACAGCAATCAGAAAGGAAGAAATAAAAGGCATCTAAATTGGAAAGGAAGTAGCAACACTGTCTTTATTTGCAGATTACATGATACTTTACAAAGAGAACCCCAAGGATTCCACCAAGAAACTACTAGCAATGATAAATTAACTCACTAAAGTATCAGGATACAAAATGAATATCCAGAAATCAGTTATATTATTATATACCTTATAATTTATATAATAATTCATTATTATAAAGGAAGTTTCAGAGAACAATGTTACTCACAATTGCCTCAAAAAGAATAAAATACATAGGAATAAATCTAGCCAAGGATGTAAAAAAACTGTACTTGGAAAATTATAAGACACTGAAGAAAGAGATTGAAGAAGCTACAAATAAGTGGAAACATATACCATATTCATGGATAGGAAGAATTAATATTATTAAAATATCCATACTACCCAAAGCAATCTATAGATTTAACACAATTCCTATCAAGATAATAATAACATAATTCACAGAACCAGAATAAATATTTCAAAAATGTATATGGAAATACAAATGCCCCACATAGCAGCCGTGATCCTGAAAAAGAAAAGGTAAGTTGTAGGAATCACACTACCTAATATCAAACTATACTATAAGGCCATAGTAATCAAACCAGCATGGTACTGGCATAAAAACAGACACATAGATCAATGGAACAGCATAGACAGACCAGAAATAAACCCACACCTTTATAATAAATTAATATTTGACAAAAGAGGAAAAAACTTAGAGTGGGCTAGAAGTAGTTTATTCAATAAATAGTGTCAGGAAAATTAGACATACACATGCAAAAAATGAAAAAAGAAATTTGACCACCTTCTCATGCCACACACAATAAATTCAAAATAAATTAAAGACCTAAATGTTAGACCTGAAACCATAAAAATATTATAAGAATACATAGGTAGTAAAATCTTGAACATTGCTTGTAGCAATTTATATATATATAAATATAAATATATACATATATATATATATCTTATTAGGCAACAGAAACAAAAGAAAAAATAAACAAAGGGGGCTACATCAAACAAAATATTTTTTCACAGCAAAGGAAACCATCAGCAAAATAAAAAGACAACCTACAGAATGGGAGAATTTGTTTGCCAATAAATCTGGTAAAGGGTTAATATCCAAAACTTATAAAGAACTTATAAAACTTAACACTAAAAACAAATAATCCAATTAAAAATTGGCAAAGAAACTGAATAGACACTTCTCCAGTGATGACATACACATGGAGAATAAACATCTGAAAAGGTGCTCAACTATTCATCAGAGAAATGCTAATTAAACCATGACGAGATATCATGTCACACTGGTCAGAAAGGCTATCATCAATAAATCAACAAACAAGTGCAGGTGAGGATGTGGAGAAAGGGGGACCATTTGTACTGTTTGTGGGAATGCAGATTGGTGCAGCCATCATGGGAAGCAATATGGAGATACATCAAAAAATTAAAAATGGAACTGCCTCATGACCCAGTGATTCCACTTCTGGGAATTCATCCAAAGAAACCCAAAACAGTGATTCAAAAGAATATAAGCACCCCTATGTTCATTGCAGCCTTATTTACAGTAGGCAAAATTTGGAAGCAGTCCAAGTGCTGCTTCCATCATTAGATAAGTGGATAAAACAACTATGGAACATTTACACAATGGGGACTACTGGGCCATAAATAAAAAAGAAAAATTTACCCTTTGCAACAGCATGGGTGCGAAATAAGCCAGTTAGAGAAAGATAATACTATATGAAATCTAATGAACAAATTGAACTAACAAGCAAAATAGAGACAGACTCATAGAGAGCAGCCCGACAGCTTTGAGGTGTTGTGGTATAGGGGGTAGAAGGATGTAGCAAAAAAGAAAAAGGACTCATGGACATTGACAACAACGTGGTGATTTCAGGGTTTGAGGGTGGAGGCCGGGTAGGGCCAGGGAGGTGGTTGGTGGAGGTGGAAGAGGGTATAAAGGGGATAAATAGTAATGAAAAAATACAGTAAAGAATAAAATTGTAAGGTATGTGTTAATATTAGGATATTTTAGTGATATGGAAGATGGCAACAACTTTCTCTTAAGTAAGACAATTTTATGTAAGTGCAATTTGTAAATGCACAGAATAATGATTATCTCCACATATATTTTTTTCAACAATATCTAGCATCCAGCTCCTCAAGATTATAATATAAAATACAGATACATCCTGTCTAACCTTTCCCATGAAATCTATGTGGTTACTCTTTTCACTGTGTGAGCTCATTTCTTCCAAAACCATTAATATCCTGCTTGCAGTAGCTCATATAAATTTTATCTATTATTTCTATGCTGCATTTAAATTTATGTTAACTACTTCATCTGTCCTTTCTCCACAGTGAGATTAAAAGTTTATAAAAAGCATTAAGTATACATGGAATTTATTTTATTTCCTTTTACTGTACCACACATAATGCACCTACAAAAATGCACCTACAATATGTTCAATGAATAGTAGATGGATATATATTAATAGTCTATCTTTTGTTTTTCATGGCCCTATTTATTAGAGATGTGTGTACCATAGACACCCAGTGAATAGTTTTGACTCAATTACTGATTTTCCTATGTATTTGAGGGCTTCTTTCACTGAAAATATCCAAGAGAACTTTAACAAAACTATATATTTCAAAGTCATCTGTATCTCAGTTCTTATGTTCACATTAAATAGTAACAGGAATGTAAAAAGTTCAGACCTTATAAAAATATATTCTTCTCTACTGAAGAGTAAAGTATATGATTAAGGGCTGCCAGAAAAATATTCTGGCAGACCTCTTATCCTGAAATTATTCTGAGAGAAAGTTAAGTAGTTATAAAATATGAAGTATCACAGTTTTTCCCTTTGAAAGAAAGTATAAAATGTGAGAACACTGGTATTTTCCAGAAGTGGTTAGCATTTCTCTTAAAATCAAAATATAACTATTCAATATAAATCCGTGATGGATGTCTATTCTCTAAAAATGTCTTCCAATTTTTTATTTTGTTTTTCATTTTCAACATGATCAACCTGCTAATATAAAAATGTGCCAGAGATGTTGATATGACAATTACTTTTATGTAGGTGTGAGATGTTTAAGATATTAAGCATATTTCATTAAATCCAGAGTCACAGCATGCTAGCCATTTGGTGGAGGCATGGATGAGAATAGGTGATGGTAACACTTGAGTTTCTTATTTGATAAATGAACATAAACCTAAGTAATTCATGTAAGATTAATTTGAGCAAAATCCCTGGACATAATAGATGAAGGCCTAATATTGTTGAATATTGTTATTTGTTAGAAACTATGCCAGATCCTTTATATTCATTTCCTGAGTTAATTCTTAGAACTCTATGAGGTAATGCTCTAATTTTATCCTATGACTTCAGTTATCTCTTGCTGAATAACTAGTCACCCAAATTCAGTGGCATCTAGTAACCATCATTTTATGATTCTCACTGATTCTTTTGATCAGGAATTCAGACAGTAGACATAGTTTGCCTCTTGTCATGACTTAGCTGGAAGAATTTGAATGATGGGGTCCGGAATCATATGAATGCTTCTTCATCAAAATGTCTGAGGTAAATACAGAATACTCAATGTCTGGGATCTGCTGAAACTGTCAGCCAAAGTGTTCAAATGTGTCCATCTAGCTTGGGTTTCTTATACCATGCAGAGCAAGACAGAGGCTGCACAAACTCTTCCCCAAACCTACCCCCCAAAATCTATGGGGCAACTCTTATCCCAGTTTTCCACTCTTCCATGATTTTCTTCATCTTGTGTCCAAATATCATCCTGAGCAACTGGTAATATCCTAATGTTACATCCTAAAAGTAGGCTGGGTGATGTTATAATCTATGTATCCTTATATATTTAAAAGAAATCTTAAATATGTAAGAAGAACATTTTTCTCTGATATATTTTGATATAATTTTATTGTATTTTTCCATTACCATTTATCCCTCTTATACTCCCTTCCCCTGCTTCAATCACCACACTGTTGTCCATGTCCATGAGTCATTTTTCCTTTTTGCTCAATCCCTTCACTCCCTAACCCACCCTCAAAACTGCCAGCCTGCTCTTTATCTATGAGTCTGTCTCTATTTTTCATGTTAGGTCAAATTTTTTATTGGATTCCACATATGAGTGAAATTACATGGTATTTGTCTTTCTTTAACTGGTTTACTTCACTTTGCATACTGTTCTCCAGGTCCACCCATGCTGTCACAAAGGGTAAACTTTTCTTCTTTTTTATGGCTAAATGGTATTCTATTATTGAGGTATTCCATACTCATTTTTTTACTCATGTATCAATGGACACTTGGACTGTTTCCATATCTTTCCTATTGTACATAATGTTGTAATGAACATAGAGTTGCTTATGTCTGAAATATTTTGATAGGTATTTTCCAAGAAGGATATCTCATAAACACAAGGAATTAACAGACATTTTGCTTTGACTTAGACTTTTAAAAATCTAATTAAATTGTTTAAAATCTCTTTTGAAAAAATGTATACAAAGAGGAATCTGTTTTTTGAGTCTGCAAGACTGAGAAAGGAGAACGTTACCAAAATGAACTAAATAGACTTCTATTACATTTTTTAAAAGAAAAGGATGCAAAATCAATGTACAAAAATCCACTATTTTTCTACATATTAACAAGGAAATTTCGGGAAAAAGAAATAAACACAATTCCTTTTGCAATTGCAAATAAAAGAAGAAAATGCTTAGGAATAAACTTAACAAAAGATGTGAAGGATGTATATACTGAAGACTACAAACCATTATTTAAAAAGATTGAAAAAAAACAGTGAATTGGAAAATATTACATGTTATGGACTGGAAGAATCAAAACAATATAGAGATTGAATGCAAATTCCATCAAAATCTGAATGTAATTTTTAAAGAAATACAACAAAAATCATTAGATTTTTATGGAACCACAAAAGACCCAAATAGCCAAAGAAATCCTGGAAAAACAGAATACAATGAGAAGTATTATACTACCTGACTTCAAATTATACTATGGAGCAATGATACTCAAAAAAGCATGGTATTGCCAGAAAAGCAGACACACATACCAATGAACAGAATTTAGAACCCACAAATTAAACCACATGTATATGGGCAAATAATTTTTTGACAAAGAACTGAAAAACATGCAATGTAGAAGAGAAAGACTTCAGTAACTGGTGCAGGAAAAATTGGAAGGCAACATACAAATGAATGAAACAAGACTACAGTTTTTCCCCATGCACAAACATTAAGTCAAAATGGATCAAATACCTAAATATAATGCTATCTGAAACAATAATTTACATAGAAGAAAATATGGGTACTTAACTTATGAACTTTGGAATAAACAAGAAACCACCAACAAAACAAGAAGGCAACCAACCAAGTGGAAGAAGGTATTTGCAAACAAAAGCTGTGGCAAAGTGTTAATATCCAAAATATATAAAGAACTCACACAACTCAATACCAAACAAGCAAACATTCCAATTAAAAAACTGACAGAGGACCTGAATGAACATTTCTCCAAAGAAGACATACAAATGTTCAATAGATATATGAAAAGATGTTCAACCTCATTAGCTATTAGAGAAATGCAAGTCAGAACTACAATGAGCTACCACCTTACATTGGTTGCAATTTGTACTATTAACAAGAACAGTAGTAACAGGTGTTGGAAAGGTTGTGGTGCAAAAGGAATTTTTATTCACTGCTGGTGGGAATTTAAACTGGTACAGTGACTATGGAAAACAGTGGCTTTCCTTAAATAATTAAGACTAGAGTTATCATATGAACCAACAATCTCTTTTCTGGGTATCTACCTGAAAAATGAAAAAAAAAATATTTTCAAAGATATATCCACTCCTAGGTTCATTGCAGCACTATTCAGGGTAGCCAAGATATGGAAACAACTGAAGTGTCTTTCAATAGAGGATTGGCTAAAGAAGATGTTGTATTTATATATATTATGGAATACTATTCAGCCATAAGAAAAGATGAAATAACTGCCATTGCCCACAACGTGTATGTTACATATATGTACAAAGCAATATACATGCTTGCTGAGAAAAAAAATGAGAAAATTTTAAGCTGCCCTCTTGTAAATCATAGTTAGCAGCTCAACAGAAAAAGTGTCTTAGCACAAAATCAATCTGCAAAGTCTAGAAGATTATTTCTTCTTCTTTCTTCTTCCTCCCCCCCCTCCTCTTTCTCCTTCTTTTCTCCCTCCTGTTTTTTATTTTCTCCTTTTGGCTTATGGTATTCAAGTAAATCTGTCAAAACAGTACTATAACAAAAACTGAAAGTACAAAATCTTCAGGGACCAAACCAAAAACAAAGTACAGGAATTATAAATATGTTTTTCAAAAGTCACTTAACAATAAGCTAGAGAAACAAAATCAACCCCGAGGATTAGAAAAAGTCTTATTTATTCCCAAAGTTACTATATTAGAATGCTCAAAATTTCCAGTTTTCAACAAAAATTATGAAACTTGCAAGTAATCATTAAAGGATGGCTCATTTACAGAAGAAAGTAACAGAAACAATGCCTGAGAAAGCACATACATTGAACTGAATAGTAAAAATCTTTAAAGAAATTACTTTAAATATGCCCAAAGAGATACAGGAAACTATGGGAAAAAGCTAAAATAAATCAGGAGAATTATGTATTAAAAAAGAGTGTCTAGAGTTTTTGATTTATAGTGCAGTTTTTTGGAGCCTGGAGGTAGCTGCTAAGCAGTCTCAGTCCCCATTCACATAGTTTATCTTCTTCCTGGCTCCTGTGGTGGCAGAGTCCAGTGGTTTCAAGAGAGCTTAGTTGTTCTGGATCCTACACCATCAGCTGTGGGCCTGGTAGTGGCTAGACCTACATGGTCAAGTGCTTTTAGGCTAGAGAGTGCACAAAGGAACAGGTAAGTGCATTACCGGCTGGAGAGAGAGGGAGAGATAGAGGGAGAGAGGAAGCCCTTCTTTGTTTTCCTGGGATTATATTAACTTGGTTGTAAGACAGAGTAGCTGCTTTTTCAAAGACACCAATCAATTTCTCAAACTTTTGTCACCCTCAGATGGGCCCACCTTTCAATCAATCCCTTCTTTCCCCAGGCTAGACTGACAGGCCTCCTTGGTTAAGCACCTCTCCCTGTGCCATTTTGACTCTGCTTTCCCTTTCTCCCACTGGGCAATCTGGTATTAGAAGGTGAAAGGGGGAGTGTTAATGCTCTTGGTGGAGAAATGCTGTAATCCCCTGGGGTGTGAAGCTGCAGCTCCCTGACTGAGCAAGCAGGCTTATACTTCCCAGTTATTAAGCTAATTATTCAAGTACCTTGTGCTCTCCTTTCTCAATATGTAGCTAAACATCAATTTTAAGATTACTACCAACCTTACAAAAGTATAAAAAGATCATAAGAGAATAATATGGACAGTTATATAACAATAATTTAAATATGCTAGATGCAAGATAAATACTAAACTGATTCAAGAAGAAATAAAAATCTGAACAGACTTGTAACAAGATACTGAAATAGTAATGAACAATTTCTCAACAAACAAAAGTCTGGAAACAGTTGACTTTGCTGATGAATTGAATCAAATATTTAAAGAATTAACAGTATTCCTCAAACTCATTCAAAACAAAAGTGAATCAAAGAAATACCTTCGAGAGTTTCAGCCAAGATGGAGATGTAAGTAGAAATGCTTTGCTTCCTAGCACAACCAAAAGGATAACAACCAATTTAAAAACAATAAACAACCAGAAGTGCCAGAAAATCAAACTGCATGGAATTCCAAAAACCAAAGAGTTAAAGAAACATTCACCCAGACTGGTAGGAGGGAAGTAGATGGCAGATGGGCAGCGGGGCAGAAGGGACACTCGACAAGGCAGTGGACCATGTTGGCTAGGTGGGGCTGGCTGACAGGGAAACTAAAGACCCAAACCTAATTATAAAATACTGCACAGTTTACAATGGGAGAAACTAGCAGTCTCACAGGAGAGTTCATTGGAAAGTGGGGCTAGAGAAGCGCAAACAAGCAGCATTGTTCCTTCTGTGACCCTTCCCCCAGGAGGGTGCCAAAACACAGCAAAGAGGGTTGCCCCACCTTGGAGAATACCAAATGCTCCACTCTCTTACCATGTAACAGGTTCACAGAAATAAAGAAATATGGTCCAAATGAAAGAACAGTTCAAAACTCCAGAAAAATAGCTGAGCTGTGAGGAGATAGACAACTTATCTGATGCAGCATTCAAAACACTGGTAATCAGGGTGCTCACAGAATTGATTCAGCTTGGTTATAAAATGAAGGCCACCCAAAGCGAAATAAAGCAAAATATACAGAGAACCAACAGTGAAGAGAAGAAAACCAGGACTCAAATCAAGGATTTGGAACAAAAGGACAAAGTAAATATCCAGCCGGAACAGAATGAAGAAATAAGAATTCAAAAAAATGAGGAGAAGCTTAGGAACCAGTGGGACAACTTTTAGCACTCTGACATCCTAATCACAGGGGTACCAGAAGGAGAAGAGGAAGAGGAAGAAACTGAAAACTTATTTGAACAAATAATGAAGGAAATCTTCTCCAATCTGGCAAAGGAAATAGACTTCCAAGAAGTCCAGGAAGTCCAGAGAGTCCCAAAGAAATTGGACACAAGGAGGAGCACACCAAAGCAAGTCATAATTAAGTTACCCAAGATTAAATATAAAGAGAGAATCTTTTTTTTTAAAGATTTTATTTATTTATTTTTAGAGAGAGAAGGGGGAGAGAGAGAGAAAGAGAGAAAGAGAGAGAGAGAGAAACATCAATGTGCGGATGCTGGGGGTTCTGGCCTGCAACCCAGGAATGTACCCTGGCTGGGAATCGAACCTGGGACACTTTGGTTCCCAGCCCGCGCTCAATCCACTGAGCTACGCCAGCCAGGGGTAAAGAGAGAATCTTAAAAGCAGCAAGAGGAAAGGAGAAAGTTAACTGCAAAGGTGTGCCCATAAAACTATCAGCTGATTTCTCAAAAGAAACTTTACAGGCAAGAAGGGGCTGGAAAGAAGTATTCCAAGTCATGAAAGGCAAGGATCTACATCCAAGATTGTTCTATCCAGCAAAGCTATCATTTAGAATGGAAGGGCAGATAAAGTGCTTCTCAGATAAGGTCAAGTTAAAGGAGTTCATCATGACCAAGTCCTTATTATTTGAAACATTAAAGAGACTTACCTAAGAAAAAGAAGATTAAAACTATGAACAGTAAAATGACAACAAACTCGTAACTATTATCAATTGAACCTAAAAAACAAAAACTAAAACTAAGCAAACAACTAGAACAGGAACAAAACAAGAGAAATAGAGAGAGATCACATGCAGGGTTCTCAGTGGGGAGGGGAAGGGGAAGAGTGGGGGGAAGGTACTAAGAATAAGAAACATAATTGGTAGGCATAAAATAAACTGAGGGAGGTTAAGAATAGCATGGGAAACAGAGATGCCAAAGAACTGTTACATACAACCCATGGACATAGACTAAGGTGGGGGGTGGAATGCTGGAGGGTGAAGGTGTGCAGAATGGAGGGAGGATAAAGGGGATAAAAGAATTGGGACAACTGTAATAGATAATCAATAAGATATACTTAAAAAATAAAAGCAGATAAAAAAGAAATACCTCTCAACTCATTTTAGGAGGCCAATGCAAAAGTATAAAATGAAAGCAAAAGAAAACTAAAGATTAATATCACTTATGAATATAGATGTAAAAATTCTCAATAAAATATTAACAAACTGGATTCAGAAATATATTAAAGGATAATGCACCATAACTAACTGGAGCTTATACCAAGAAAAGTGTTTGAATATAAGAAAATAAATACATGCAATGATCAGGGGATCATGATCAATTTAGTTAATGCATAAAAGGCATTTGACAAAATCCAACATCACTTTACACACACGGAAAACTATAAATAAAAGGGAACTCTTTCAACATGATAAAGGAAATTTATGAAGTTCTCAAATCTAAAGTCATATTTTCTCTAAGATCCAGAAGTCAAATGGGTATTTATATTACTGCTAATAACATCACTATTTAACATTGCATGGAAGTTCTAGCCAGAACAATTGGTCATCCATACACACAAAGAAATTCCAATTAGAAAACAATATGATTAAACTATTTTTATTCTCAGAAAACTTATAAATAGAAAAATCCTAAGAATTACACTCAAATTATTACAGTTAATAAACACATTCAGCAAAGTTGCAGTGTACAAAATCAACAAACAAAAATTAGTTATATTTATATCCATCAAAAGTGACCAATCTAAAAAGGAATTTTAAAAGAGCCCTGGCTGGTATGGTTCAGTGGATTGAGTGCTGGCTTGTGAATCAATGGGTTGCTGGTTCAATTTCTAGTCATGGCACATGTCTATGTTGAGGGCTGGATCCCCAGTTGGGGGTATGTAAGAGGCAACCACACACATGTTTCTCTTCCCCTCTTTCTCTTTCCCTTCCCCTCTCTCTAAAAAATAGATAAATAAAATATTTTTAAAAAGAAATTTCATTTTCAACAGCATCAAGAAGAATAAAGCACCTAGGATAAATTTAGCCAAGGAGGTAGATGACTTTTACACTGGAAACTTCATTACAGAAAGAAAATAAAAACCTAAATTACTAAAGGATATCAATAATTAACAATATTAAGTCTTCCAAGTCTTGAATTGGAAGACTTAATATTGTTAAGATATAAATGTAATACCCATTAGAATTTGAACAGCTTTGTTCACATAAAATGGCAAAAGTGATCCTCACACCCATAAACAATTGAAAAAGGAACAAATAACCAAAATAATCTTGAAAAAATAAATAAAGTCAGATGACTCACATTTCCTAATTTCAAATTTTACTACAAAACAACAACTTGAAAAGAGTGTGGTACTCTCTTTATTTATAGACAATTGGTATAGTATTGAGTTTACAGAAATAAATCCATATATCTCTTTTTGATGACAAGCATGTAAATACCACCACTCAATGGTGAAAGAATAGTCTCTTCACAACATGGTGTTGAAACATCTGCATATCTACATGCATAACAATGAATCTTTACTGTTACTTCATGTATATACAAAAGAAACAAAAACCACAACATTGATCAACAACCTAAATATAAAGGCTAAAATCACAAAACTAATAGTACATATGGGTAAATCTTGATAAGCATGGGCAACAAAAGAAAAAAAATAGGTCAATTAGACTTCATCAAAATCAAATCATTTTGTGTATCACTGAACACTATTAGTAAAATGAAAAGAGAAAGTACAAAATGGAAGAACATATATATATATATATATATACACACATATATAAAATAAAAGTATAGTATCTAGAATATATGGAGAATCCTTATAACTCAATCACAAAAAGATAAAGTAATTAAAATGATGTGTAGTGTACTTGAGTAGATAGTTCACAAAATATATGCAAATGGCCAATAAACATAAAAAGATGGACAACATCATTAGTCATTAGGGAAAAGCAAATCAAAATCAAGATGTAATACTTTATATCCAGTAGGATGGACATAATTTAAAAAATAGAAATAAACATAACAAGTGTTGTTGAGGCTTTGGAGAAACTGAATGCTTATATTTTAGTGAGGGAAAAGTAAATGATTAGCAACATGAAAAATTTGGTAGTTCCTCTGAAAGTTAACCATACAGTTACCATATAACTCCACAATTACTGCTAGGCATTTACTACAAAAAATTAGAAAAGGGACTGAAACAAGCACGGTATATACATGTGAATAGCAACACTATTTATAATTTTCTAAAAGTAGAAACACAGGAAAAGTTCATCAGTGGATGAATGGATAATCAACATTTAATATATACATACAATAAAATATTATTCAACCATAAAAAGAATGAAGTACTGATGCATACTACAACATTGATGAATTTTGAAAACATTATGTTAAGGGAATGAAGCCAGATAGAATATGTCACATATTATTTGATTGCATGTAAATTAAATGTTTAGAATAGATAAATGAGAGATTAAAAGCAGATTGGTGGTTGCCAGGGACTTGGGGAGGGGGACCTGGAGACTCTAAATCCTTATGGATTTAAAGTTTCCTTTTGGAATTCTAAAAACATTCTAGAACTAGAAGTACTAGTTGCTAAACACTATGAATATAATAAATTTCACAAATGTATCACTTTATAATAATTAATTTAATGTTCTATAAATTTTATCACATGTTTTTGAAAGAGTAAAAAGTTTAAGGGGGAAAGCCCAAAGATATATTTTCATGATTCCTATAAGGGTTTAGATTATGTCTGTGATGTTAATTTTACATACCCATATATACTTCATTTTTGAGAATATCTCATGAACATCAAAAGTCTTCTGGAATATATTGAACAGGTAATGTTCAATTCATTGAGGCCTCTGATCCTTTGGTAAGAAAATGACATACCATAATTTACATCATTTAAAGTATATCTTTCTAAGGTCTGTCTGCATTCCTTCACCCTTTCTTTATTGCATTTGTGCATAATATTTGATAAACTTTTGATAATAAAAATAAAAGCTACATAAGAAAATATTAATGTTTAGCATTTGCAGATGCTGTTTACAATTTGGACTATGAATATTTTTAAAATGGGGATTTCATTTATATACTGGGTTTGGTAAAAGTAGGTTTGTATTGTTCTTGTATTATTATTTATTTATTGTTGTACTATTTATTTTCACTACAACTATAAATAAACTTACATTTGTTCCCCCATGTATTGATTATCTGTACAGCCTTAAAAAGAGGAATAGTTATCTGAAATTTACCAGTAAGTTTACCTATTGATATATGTTGGGCTATTATTATATGATCTTTCTAAGCCAATGCAATCTTCAGGACTCAGTAAGAGCACAGAAAGCAATACAATAAAAAATGACAAATGTCATTATTAATATCTATAAACTTGGAGAAACAATACACACAACATCTCCCATTGGTGTAGTCAGCCCACTTAGATATGTGCATTTATTTTCTCACCAGATGAGCTGTAAAGCAGAAAACATTTAAATAGATGTAAAAATATTAAGAAAACATTCTATTAAATTCTATTGTAATACCTATTATCTCTTACAAAGAAATCATTCATCTACTTACTCATTTGTTTATTCAACATATATTTTACAAACATTTGGGTACTTGCTAAATACTCATAGAGAAGAAAAACGCAGCACATTCTGAGCACATCTATTCAATATTAATGCAACATGGCAGAAGCCAAGTATATAGTCAGGGAATCTGAGCTTCAATGTATGTAGATATAGAGGAAGTCACCTCCTTATTTTGATCTTTGGTTTTCTCAACGGAGAATGAAAATGTCAGTTGGGTACTTCTTTCAAATGTCAGTTGAATATACTTTCAAATGCAATAGTTCATGATGGATATAGCTTGTTTCCCTTTAAAGCACTAAAAGGTGCAATGCAGCACATGGTAATATTTTCAGGTCAAATGCAATTACTTTGAAACTAAAAGCAATCACAACAAAACTACTACTTTAAAAATGATACTTAGTTTAAATACTTTTATTTTTTATCCCTAGAGTTGGAAGAAGACATATCTATTATGTATATACTGTTGACTACAAGAGCAAAGATCTAGATCCAAAAAGTTAAGTGCCTTCCCACTGGTGATGTAGATTATTATTTACTGAACTGGGATTTCTTGACTTTTTTAAAAACATGAAAAACTTACTTATGATGGGTAATTTTATGTGTAAACTTGACTGGTCAGAATGCCCAGATTAAACATTATTGCTCAGTGTGTCTGTGAGAGTGTTTCCAGATGAGATGGGCATTTGAATTGGTAGATTCAGTAACTTGTCCTCCCTAATTTAAGTGGGTATCATCTAATCCACTGAGAGACTGAATATAACAAAAAGTAAAAGAAGGAAAGATTGCTTCTTTTTTCTGGCCTCAGTGTTTAAGCTGGGACATTTTATCTCATCTGTTTTTGGACTAGGACTCAATAACACCACCAGCTTTCTTGGGTCTCCAGCTTGCAAATGGCAGACCATGAGGCTTTTTGTCCTCTATAATCATGTGAGACAAATATACATATGTACTGGTGCAAGTATTCTCAAAGACAAATACAATACTTATTATTCTCAAGACCCAGTGTTAGTGTAACCAGCTAGTTAGGTATCAATAAAAGAAAAGGGAAAAAACTGGCTAAGCCCAATTAAGTTAGAAAACTAATTTCACAGACACCTCCAGGAATAGGTGAAATCACTTTTACAAACTGTTTGACATCAGAATGGGCAGGAAAGACCAACCCTCCCAAGGGAACAATGAACCAGTTCCTCTGGATTAACCAGGAGTGGGGAGGGGAAGGAAGAGAAATAATGAGGGGGAATATTTTACTGAGCACAAGCCAGGGTGGTAGAGGAGAAAATATTTCCATTAAGTTCATGAGTAGATGAGAAGCCAGATGATGAAGCAAACCTGTAAGACATGTGCAGTAGGATCCAAAACAGTGGCCATAAAGAAGAGGAGACAAACCTGGGAAAATCTGGGAAAGGGATTGGAATGGAGAGCACCAGCGTAGCTCTGAAAAAGCCAGGAAAGAGACTGATAGTTTGAAAGAAAGCCTTCTCTTCAAAGCCCAAGGAAATACAGGAAAGCTTAACAAAGGCCCTGGTCCCCCTTTAGCAGGCTGAAGGTCAGCACTGATCACACGGCCCAGATGCCATTGAGGCTGTGTGGTGGACATGCAGATAGGGAACGAGGCATAGGGGAGTGAAGTAATTTGCTCAGCCTCGGGTGCAGTAGTGATGCAGATATGGGCCCTGTTGACCCTCCTGGGGTAGTAGACCCAAGTATGCGTCTGTGGCCCCAGAAGCCAGAGTTCTTCCACAGTGAAACAGAGCTGAACTACCTGATTGTGGATGAGGTATCAGGTGCGTTGTTTTGGGGGTCAGACTGACAGCTTTGACCAGCTTCTGCTGCTGGACCTGGTGGGGGAAGTGCCTTGTTGAGTACAGCAGCCTTTTTAGGCAGGTCTAATAAATCTGCCACTTTTACTTAAAATCCTCCTATACATATGTCCCTGAAATTCCTTTTCCATGAAACAGTGTAGGAACCCATTTCCAGACAGGTCATCCTTTGTAACAGAAGTGCTATCCCTCACTGTTTCTAGACCTATAGGCTTCTAAAGGTGATGTATAAGGTATGTTATACTTTTTTTTTTTTAAAGATTTTATTTATTTACTTTTAGGGAGGGAAGGGAGGGAGATAGAGAGAGAGAGAGAAACATCAATGTGCGGTTGCTGGGGGTTCTGGCCTGCAACCCAGGAATGTACCCTGGCTGGGAATCGAACCTGGGACACTTTGTTCCCAGCCCGTGCTCAATCCACTGAGCTACACCAGCCAGGGCTGGTATGTTATACTTTTAAAAGAACTAGTTAACTTTTCTAATCTATACAAACAGAAATCTAGGTAACATGTATAGATATGGATACTAAAGTATGTGATAATGGTGGAAGAAACATATATTTGGATCAGGCAGAATTTATTAATCATGGTCTTATTAAGTAGAAATTCTTCATTTAATGTTGAAGCTCAAGGAATTAGAAAGAGTTCTACAAGTTTGTTTGTTGTTTGGTGAACTCAAACCATGGACCAAAATGTCACCCGCTGTGGCTGATTTGGTAAATCCAGGTATGATTTGGTTTAATGTATAAGGGAATCAAAGCCTCAGGCAGATTGGAATGTTAAACCAGATTTGTCATTTAAGATCAAATCATCCAAACTGGAAGGTCCAGAAGACATACCTTTCACCAGTACTGTAAGAAATAAATATGTAAGGGGAGCACCAGCATTACTGAAGGGCTACGTAATTACTTTTCTCTGTAGACTAAAAGGTGGGAATTATAGTCACTAAAGTGGGAAATCTAAATGCAGTGGAGTGCTTAGATCTTAGGGTGTCAGGTGCCAAGTGGTGGCACACAACTGCCAAAAAGGTAAGTTGGGTGTGGTTACTCTAATGGGCAGCAGAATCAAAGCAGCAATTAGAATATTCTGACTCATGTAGACCTATAATATTAGATAGTTAATCATGATATTCCTATAAGTACAATGAATAGTAAACCTATAAAAGTCTTACTTGATTTATATAAGCAGTACTGTTATGTCAACTGAACACAAATTTAACCTAAATTATAAAAATAGAGTATTAAGAAAGGCTCCTCAATCAATTCCCAAACTTGAGCCAATTTATGGATACAGGGCTCCTTAAATAAAGGGGAGGCTAGATCCCCTTGAGGAAGGACTTTGGTACCCTACCAAAATTTATACTATCAATCTTTTTATCAGCTTTCCTCCAAGGAACTATGGCCTTTTACCAGCATAACTTTACACTGGGGGAAAGGTACCAGTTAGATCTTTCAGGGACTATTGGGTGCTAGCTCTGAACTGATGTAATTCCAGGGGATGCAGATGTGGCCCACTGGTCAGAGTAGGGTCTTGTAGAGTCAGGGGATCAATGGTGTTCTAGCTCAGGTCTGTCTCACATGGAGGACAATGTGTCCCTGAACTATTCTGTGGTTCTTTCCCCAGTTTCAGAATGCTTTATTGGAATACATACACAACAGCTAGCAGAATCCCCACATTGGTTCCCTGACCTGTGGAATGAGGGCTGTATGATGGGAAAGACTAATTGGAAGCCACTGGAACTTCCTTTTTATCTAGTTAAATAGTAAGCCAAGCAACACTGCATTTCTGGAGGGACTACAGAGATTACTGCTACCAGTCAAAAGCTTTAGAGACACAGGGCTAGTGATTCCCACCACATCCCATTCACATTCACCTTCTTTATTTTTCTCCTGTGAAAAAGTCAGATGAATATTGGAGAATTATAGTACATTATGGTAAATCTAACCAGGTGGTAATTCCAGTTGAAGCTGCTGTACCAGATGTGGTTTTATTGCTTGAGCAAATTAACAGATCCCCTCATACCCAGTATGCAGCTATTGACCTAGTGAGTGTCTTTTCTTGCATACCTGTCCATAGTCCCACCAGAAATAGTTTACTTTCAGCTGCCAAAGTCAGCAATATACCTCCATTATCTTTCCTTAGGCATATATCAATTTTCCTGCTCTGAGTCAAAATTTACTCTGCAGGAATCTTGATAGTCCTTTCCCCTTCACAATGATCACATTGGTCCATTATGTTGATGACATTGTACTGACTGGACCTAGTAAGAAGTAACAACTGTTGTAAACTTATTAGTAAGATATTTGTGTACCAGAGGGCAGGGATAAATTCAAGTAAGATTGAGGGGATTTCTATTTATTGATAGAAATTTCTTAGGGACCAGTGCTGTCAGACATGTTAGATATCCCTTCTGAGGGGAAATATAGTTGTTGCATCTGGTCTATGCTACAATCAAGAAAAAGGCAAAAGGTCTAGAAAGCTTCTGGATTTTGGAGGCAACATATTCATTATTTGGGTGTCTTACCCCAGTTAATTTGTCAAATGACCCAAAAAACTGCTAGTTTTAAGTGGACCCAGAACAAGAGAAGGCTCTGCAATAAGTCAGGGGGCTTTTCAATCTGCCACTGGGGCCATATGATGCAACATATCCAATGTCACTAAAGTATCAGTGGCAGACGGAGGTGCTATTTAGAGCCTCTAAAAGACTGCTATGGGTGTTTTTTTAGTGAAGGTCTTTAGAATTTTGGAGCAAGGCCCTGCCTTCTTCTGCAGATAACTACTTTCTTTTTGAGAAAAAGCTCTTACCTGCTAAGAGGCATCAGTAGATAGTGAAGGCTTAATAATGGACCACTATGTGACTATGCACTCTGAATTTTCCATCATGAATTGGGTGTTACCTGACAAATCATAAAGCTGATCATGCATAGCAAAACTCTATCATCAAATAGAAGGATCAGGATGAGAAAACTCTGAAGGCACAAGGAAGTTACATGAAGAAATGGTCCAAATGTTCACGGTCCACACTCCTGCTATTTTCCCTTACCTCTTCTAGACTGCATGTAAGGCTTTATGGGTTAATAGAAGAACATTATATATATATAAATACACACACATATGCATACATGTATATACACATACATACATTATATACTATGCATACATATATACATAGTATACTATATACATAGTATATATACTATGCATACATAGTATATATGCATAGCATATAGCATATAGCATATACTATAGTGTGTATATATAGTATATATAGTATATACTATATGTATATATAGTATAGTATAGTATGTATACATAATACATATATACATGTATATAACTATATATACTATATATGATGTGCATATAATGTTAATTACATGATATATTATACAGTATAATACATACTATGTATATGGCGCACGCAACATATTACATATAATTACATGTGTATAATGTGTGTGATGTGTGATTAATATGATGTATTAATATAGTATATTATGTACATCAACACATAAGTGTATTAATAAATATGCATTGATAAATGTATATTATATTATAATAGTATAATATACATTATATGCATATGTGTATGTGTATAAATACATATATACTATGTATATAATACTTTACTCAATTTTCAACCTAAAATAATCATATTTCCAATGTAATACAAAGAATATTTAAATTATGTGAACAAGGTAATACAAGTTTGTGAGACAGTTGAACCAAAATGTAGGTCTTCAGATTACAAATATAATTGATGTTGTATCTAAAGAGCTGTTGTTTGTAGATATCTTAAGTCTAAAGAGGCCCTCAACAACAACCATCACCAAATATTTATAAAGCCAATGAAATTATGACACATAGTAGTGGTTTTTCCTGTAATTATAGAAGAATTAGAGAAAATCTAAACTACAGAATACACTATTTTAGTAGTAAAAATGTAAAAGGAGTCATCTTCCAAATGATAAATGAAATTATTTATTTCTCCAAGTAGGGATTTAAAGGGAAAAAAAAACCTTTGCAGAATTTTGAGTCCCTGTGAAAGTCCTAACATAAGTCTAACTTCCATTTGGTCCTCTTGTCAGTATGATTAACTGCAGTCTTTAGGGGGGTAGTATGAGTTCTAATAAGGAGTGTCTGAATAAGTTTGTAGTCTTAGAGTAGCACTGTTTACTGATCTTTGAAGCAAATGTTACAAGGCAAAAGGTGCAAGACGGCCATGGAAAGACACTTTTCCAATACATCATATTCCATCCCTTAAACCTAGCAGGTTACTGAGAGAAGGCTATTATGCCTTATGTTTGTGGGAGTTTTCTACTAGGTTAAGAGATACGCGTGAGCAGTTAAAATCTCCAGGCCTCCTATGTCCACTTGGACTATCGTGATCCTCCAAGTCCTACATCATGCATCCAAAAACTAATTCCCAAAGCCTGCCTTGTATGTTGCTAAATGTACATTCACTACACATTGTTGAGGACAATTAAAACATAGCAAATAAATGGCAAAAAAAACCTTTAATTTAGTGAGCTCCTGAAGACTTCTGTGTATCTCACCTTCTAAATCTAAATTCCTTATTTTAAAATAAACAAATACCAACACCAATTCACTATCTTTAAGTTTTTCAAACTACTTTAGCTAAAACCAATGTTTTTATTTCAAAAAAGTGTGTATATTCTTACAAATATAAATTTGTGACAGCATGGGTGGAACTGGAGAGCATTATGCTAAATGAAATAAGCCAAGCAGTGAGGGACAAATACCATATGATCTCACCTTTAACTGGAACCTAATCAACAAAACAAATAAGGAAGCAAAATATAACCAGAAACATTGAAATTAAGAACAAACTGGCAGTGACCAGAGAGGAGGTGGGAGGGGATAATAGTGGGGAAAGGTGAGGGTTTCGGGACAGATGGACAAAACCAAGGGAGCAGGTAGAGTCAAGGGAGGGAGGTGAAGCTAGCTGGAGTGGGGCGTAAATGCAGAAAACTGTACTTGAACAACAATACAATAATTTTAAAAAGAAAAAATAACTAAAAATATTTCTAAAATTTAAAAAAGTGTAGCATAGGGAATATAGTCAATAATATTGCAATAACTATGTATAGGGCTAGGTGGATACTAGATTTATATGGTTTATAATTTAGTAAGCTATATAGTGTTCAATCACTGGGTTATACACCTGAAATGAATATAATATTGTATGTCAACTCTAAGTGAAAAATTTAAAAAAACATTTAAAAAAGAAAAAAATAAATATAAATTCCCAATTTATACTCTTTTTGCAGTAATCTTTCTTTAGTAAATGAATTTTAGACAGGTAAGATACCACCATTAAAATATACACACACATACACACACAAGGGGGGACCCCAAAACTTATTTGTAAAAAATTGTACATTTATTCTAATGTGTTTAAACTTCACTCACTTTCAACATACTATCTATTTAATGCAATAATTTGTTGAGACATTTTTTCCACTGCTCAAACTAGTTTTTGAACTCATCAACTTTGATGGTTTTAGTGTTTCTGCATTTTTTGTTTCACCTCTTCCACACTGGCAAAATGTTTCCCTTTGAGGACCTTTTCCTCCACAGTAACAAAACAAAAGCCTCTCAGGGTGAAATTGGGTGAATAGGGGGGGTAGTGCAAGGGGGTCGTGCCTAGTTTGGTTGAAAACTGTTGAACACTTAGCCAAGTGCAGGCAGGGGTGCTTGTTGATCAACCATAATGAAATGGGCAAATGTGTTAAACAAATCTTCAAAAAAATTCACTGAAGCCAAATGCAACCTGCACTACAAGGGGTCCACCCTCCAGAAGATGATTACAGTTTTGAGGGGTCCTCCTTCATATATATACAGACACATATACACATATACATATCTGTTGCCACCCTTCAAGGCCAGGCAGATTCCTGGTATTCGTGCAGACAGAAAAATATTCACAGAGCTGTTGGGATGTCTGGCATGCCTTTATTCACAGATGGGTGAGCCACACATGCTGCAAGCTGCATGTCTGTCTGCATGTCTCATGTCATTGCCCTTGCTCCCCAGTGTGTCACCCATCATGGCACATGTCCCCTTGCATGTCTCTCATCATTGCCCCAGCAGGGAATCACTACCTGTTTAAGTACTAGAGGGAAACAAAGTCAACAGATATCAGAAATGATACAACATAACAATTCTTTGCATGGGAGCCGACTTCATGTTATGGGAACAGTTTATTGGACCCAGTCTCAAGGCTATGAGAACAATGGTTATCAGGCACATTCAAGGTTATGGGAACACTGCTCCCCTTAGCTACCCAGATGCCTGGGTGAGGAAGTCAGACTGCCTCCACTTACCCTACAACACATATACCCCATGACAAATCAATCTAATAATAGCCCCCATGTTTATTTTTAGCTTAATTCCACCCCCCCAGTTTGACACTAAGACAATGATGTAACACAAAGTACATTATATTACAATTGAATATTTAAGTATATTTTAGGAAACTGATGGCATCAAAAGAAAAGGGTAAACCAAGATCTGCATATCATACCAGTTTGCCTTCTGTTTAAATATTGTTTATATAAACAGTCATTCCCCCTGTTGTTCTTTTTAAAATCTTTTCATTATTCTTTTCAGCAGGTGAACTAATTGGCTGGCTTGTTGCCTGAGCACTGCTACTGATAAATGGGCCTTATCTCTGGCCTAACATTCAACAGTTTTTTTTTTTCATGTACTTCATTTTGATTTTGGACACTGGATTCCCTTGTATCTATTAATAGGAGATTGGGATGGGTGAAAAATTTCCAATACCATATTTAGAAATGTATATCTTCAGAATATTTCTAAAGACTATTGAAAAGATAAGTTCTTTTTAGGAAAGGTTTATGTTTTGTTTTGTTTTGTTTTGTTTTGTTTTCTATTTAAAACAGGGCAAGGGGAAACCTGAATGATATTTGGCTTATCTGATATATAAGCCTTACCTGATTTCAATCTCACATTTTCCAATCACTTACATTAACCTTCAGCATTCTATAATTTCTCAAAGTAGAGTCCTAGCATAAAATTAAAAGGCTTCCACCATGTTATAGCTGTTTACTAATCCCCACACTGAAATAAAATTATTACTTTCTACATGAGGTAGAACCCCACGAAGATGGGCAAATCAACCTACCAAATCAACAAATCACACATATTTCTTACACTACGCCACAGTGAAGACATGGCATGAGGGTCTAATCTCCTGGTTAATGAAGTAACTCAACCAATGAGTATATTTATACATATACACTAGTTTGAGAGATAGTGTATAGTTTAAAAAAAAAGTAAATTTAGTTAAGGAAATTCAGTTATGATCTCTAAGGCCCTTTAATCATTGGGCTATGATTCTAAGATTCTTGCATAGAAAACCTCTGGTTTAACTTTATAGACCAAATATAATTCTTCTATTCAAATTGTTACATATTGCAGATGTGAATCATAAAATTAATCATTGAAAGCTCTTTAAAATGAAGGTCATGAAAATAAAACAATCTGGCTACTATGCCTAATCTACAGTTTTTCTTGTGTATTATTATTAGACTTTTTCCATTTGCCCTGTTACATGCTTTTATTACCCCAAACCTGTTGAGTATAGAATCCTTCTAGTGTTTTCAATTATGATAATTTTAAAAGAACATCAGTATTGTACAAATAAACAATTTGTATATATCCAATATTTAAGGGTAAAACAATATTATTATCTATTTTATATTTGATGGCTCTCATTAGATTTCCCTAATATTTTTAATGTTTTTAAATACCTTTAATCCTTAATTTCTGCTTTTATTTCTCTAAAGGCAATATATTTGTAGAAGAAGCCATATCATTTACCCTGTATAGTTTTCTATAATCTAGATATATTAATTTATATGAAGAAACCGAACAAAATGTTATTAATACAATGTTATATGCTTAGCATGTATATTTCACTTGATATTTTTCCAAATTTCTTTTACAGGATATAATTTGATTTGTTTGCCCCTTGCAATACAAGTAAAATCCTAAATGAAGATGGAACATAGAGGGGAATGTAATGAGATACAGGGTTTAGAGGCAAGGTTGTCAGGCTGGTCATATACTTACCTTGAGTTGCTTGAAGTCATATGCTGAAGGAAATATCCAAGTTGGCAATGAAGTGAGAGCCATAGCATTGTTATCAAGCTTCAGTCCCAATAAGCAAAACAAAATAATTGTAAAGAAAATTAATATTGAATTTTAAAGCAATGGAAGATGCAGATCAACAGACTCGAATAAGCGATTTAGGAGAAGTTACAGCCAGTATTAATGTGTTGAAAATTGAAATTTATGTAATACTTTCTCCAAAGCTTACTTTGGGGTTTATAATAAATCACAATGAAGTGGGTATGCATTATGCAACATTGAAAATCCAAATATTACTTTCCTCATTTTATGGTGAAAATATTAAGCTCAGATTGATTTATTTCAATAATCCTTTAACTGTAGGATACTGCTTTCAAAAGATCTTAGTGATTTTTATTCTAATACCCTATGTCACCTAGACCATGAAAAATATTAGTTTCAACAAATACATTAAGTATTCCTCAATAAAAATATCTAATACCCACAAAATCAATCAAAATTATTTTTAAGTTTCTAATTTTGTTAATCAACCAAGTTTGAAACCCAATACTTAGATTACACCAAACCGTATAGTTCTATGTCTTTTTATTTTATTTGCTGACTTATGTAAACAACAGAGACCTGAAGTAGCAGATGTGTTGGAAAGCTTTCTCATTATGGAGTCAACTTTCTTGTTTTGTGATCTTGGGCAATTTAGCTTTTAAGCTCCTCTCTTTCCCTCTTCTTTAAAATGGGAATTAAAATATCCACTTTGAAGATGAATATTAAATGAAATAATGTAATGAAACCTAAGAGACTGGATCATAGTGAATATTCAATGCTAGTTTTCTTTTTTCTTTTAATCAATGATAATTTTTTAAATGATGTTCTGGTGGCTTTATTAAAGACAAGCATAATTTTGCCATTTTTTTTTGAAAAATAGAAGAAACAATACATTTTATTTTAATTTACTTTTTAAACAAATAGATCTTACTTTTGATTTTATTAATTTATGTATTTATGCTTAGGACAAATAAATATACTCTAGGAAAGAAAGGGATGTTTCTTTTTCTCAATAACTAATAGTTTGAAGATTCTTAAATTTGCTGGTGTAAACATGAATGTGTGTAATAAAAGTGGCTGATTGGTTTAAGAAATTAGAAATGCTCCCAATGTTAAAAAACTGTGAGAAGGATGTTTGACCACAAATAAGGAGAAAGGAATGTTTCATGACCCTCTTATTGTGTTTCCTGGTCTCCACTAGTGCATCAATCACCCAGACAATGAGATGCACACTGAGCAGCTAGCCCAAGTATCCTGTGAAGCCCTATAAGTTTCTTAATTGGTGTTGGTCTGCTGCACTAGCCCAGTGACATTTAGAATGGCAACAGAAAATGTAGAGGTACAAAAGATTTCTTCATTTGTCTGCATCTATTGGGAATTATTTTGGGGGGATCTTAAACAGACTGAAATTTTCTGTGTCCAGGTGGTGAATGGGGTATCAAACTGAACTCAGCACAGGTCTGGCTTGTTAAGGAAGACCACCCTACTTCAAAATCTATGATTCTCCTTTATATTTAAATTTCACATTTGGTAGCACACTTTTCAGCCCTTCCACAATTTTCTCTTCTAGAGAAGGGGACTACTAACCACCTAATTCAAGCTAATATCACTTTTTGCAGAATTCATGAGGTGCTATCATTGCTGACACTGTTTACCTGCTATGCTGGGAGTATATTTCAAAGGCATATGAATTAGCCATCACCAGCTTTATAATTTGTGTGTGACAACTTTAATTCCAACAGCATGTTTAATCAACAGTAACAGATGGATTTGTGCCTGGTGGTTAAGTCATCCCTATCACACTCCTGCTAGCAGATTTGTCCCATTGGCTCTGAGCTGTAAGCTATTTAGCATAGTAAGTGCTAAATTGCCAGTAATACTCTCCATCATTTTTGGACTCAAGTTTCAGTACCTGCAAGTAATTATAATTGCTGACACACACTGAATATGTGCTACATACTAAACAGTATTTTTGTTTTAACTTAATGAAGCCTCTAAACAGCCCCTCAAATTAGATGTTTTTAATGTATTATTTATTTTTTAATGGTTTACTTTTCCTTGGATTTTCCATTACCATTTATCTTCCTATACCCTATTTTTAATGTTTCCATTTTACAAATGAGTAGACTGAGCTTGCAGAAATCAAAGTGAATTGCCAAGAGTTTTGTAGCTCATATGCTGTAGGGTCAAAAATTGTGCTCTAGTTCTTTGGCTCCAACATCCATGCTGTTAGCCACTATTATTATGCAATATAATAAAAGTCCTCTGTGTTTTGTACTTGTATGTTTACTATAGCAGCGTTGGATTCTCGAACAAAACTGTGTTATTCTGTGGATCTTATTATAGGACCTGGTTTTTCTAACTTTCCTCTTTACCAGGACCTGTCTTAGACACAGAAGACTAAAGCTTCCTTTGTTCCACAAACACATTTTAACTCAGAGCCAGTCACTATGCAAAGTTTAAAATCACTATTACGTATCTCAAGTAGCAGCCCCCAGCAACTTTTAGGAAATCCTCTCAATGATGTCCTTTCTACTTGCCACAAGTTCACTGGCACCTTCACCAAGGCACCCACAAGTACAGAACCTTGTCACCTTACCTCCTGCCTGATAATATATCTCCTTCCAGGGTTTTGCACTACAGAAGAAATGGGATCCAGTAGGCTCAGATATCCATCTCTGAAGTTATCAGAATTAATATATCAAACCACATGCAAGGAAAGAATGTCAAGTTTTGGGAATCTGGAGCACTTCGATCTCTCTCTGTTAAAGCACAAATTCTCCCCTCTACCTCAAAGGACAGTGTAAATTAAAATCATGAGATTTGCAACAGTGATTTTCTTTTTTTAAGTATATTTTATTGATTATGTTATTGTAACAGGGTGCAGCCAGGGGGTACCCCCAAATGGGCATTTGTAATGGAGTACAGAACTCAGGGTGTCCAGGAAATATTAGAAAAATATACATATATAGGATGTCCTCACCCCCACAAGTCTGAGCTGGGGGGATGGAACTCATGGAGCAGGGCCATTGAGAGTTGTTGTTAATAGCAACAGTTTTGCAGATATCCTCTAGAACAGTCATTTAACATATCTATAACCCTTAACTGGTTTTATAGATACATTAAATAGCTGTGGCCATGCTTTGGACCAGGGGGATGGGAGTGACTTCAATCCATGAAGTAACTAGGAAGCAACTCCCTCTGGGTACAGCACCTGTGTAAAAGCTTGCAGGTGATTGGCTCCATGCCATGGGGCCATGCCTTCCAGGACTACTGTGGCAGCCCAGTAAAGCTGGAAAAATTTGAGAATGCTGGCAGGTGTAACTGATTGTGGGAGGACTCAGAGGTGGGGCTGCAGAGGAGGATTGGCACTAGGATTTAAACCCAGGTATGGCAGCCATGAGAGGAAGCACCATGTGGCTTAGGCGGAGAACAGCATGGCTTTAGCAGGGGAGAACCATGTGGCTTAGGAAGCCAGAAAGCAAGATGTAGCAGCAATGCATAGCTGTCTCTTAGCAGTTTGGAATAATGCAGGAGAGACACTGAGGGAAGAAAAGGGATGAAAGGATTCTTGCTGGCAGGCCATGAGAAGGTGCCACATGGTGTTGGATTAAATGGAGACTGCACTGACAACACAGCTGATGGTGCCAGAACAGAGGGGCTACCTGAAACATGAACTGCTACTTCTTTTCCTGAGATATGGTACCCTGGACTGGGCAAAGGGGAGAAGGAAGCACTGCGCATTTGTGGGTATTCTAAAGCACTTTAGTATTTTTTTAATATTTTATTTATTTATTTTTAGAGACTGGAAGGGAGGGAGAAAGAGAGAGAGAGAAACATCAATGTGTGGGTGACTCTCATGTGGCCCCCACTGGGGACCTGGACTGCAACCCAGGCTTGTGCCCTGACTGGGAATGCTGTGGTTTGCAGCCCGCACTCAATCCACTGAGCCACACCAGCCAGGGCACACTTTAGTATTTTAATGATGCCATTAAGCCATTACTCTAAGTCTGTATAACTTTTTAAAATAAATAATTGTTGGGAACCGCCCTGACTGGTATCAGAAGCTGAAACCCTTGCCTAGGCTAAAGCTAAGGGAACGCCCTTGGAACCGTGAGCCAGCAAGGAGACAAAAGCTTATCTTCCTGGCAGGAATGCTGCTTCTGCTGCTTTATTCATGACTGAACCCCAAAAAGGCTTGGTCGGTTAGCCAAAGACGGGTAAGATTCCTCACAGGGGGAACGACCTAAGCCAGGCACGATCACTTTGGGAGGCCCCCCAAAAGAAGGACTTGGGGGGGCTGCAGCAAAAGGGGGTGATGGACCCTCGCTCCTCGGCTTTGACATAGCCTGAGTTCTCAGTGTCTGGGAAAAAACCTCCTTGTCTCCCAGTTGCCTTAGTTCCCTTGCTCCACCTAAGCCTGAAACAATGACAGGGTGGTGCAGCTCTGTACTGAGAAGTGAGGATTTCCCCGGGGTGATCAGGCCTAAGAAAGAATATGTAAATTACTGTGAAACCTTCTTTGTTTAGAATGCTCTCAGTTGAATGAGAAGGGTCTTAGGGGGAAGTTATTTTGTTCCTCAGTCTTACAGCTCTTTGACCCCGACTCAATAGACCAGCAGAGTTCTTTGTTTTCTGTGGTTCCTTACTTCCCCCTAATGAGTACTGTACTTTACCTGAATTATTATGCAGAATGAGCCCAATAAAAGCAGGTATGGACTGTAAATCGGTGTGCTCCCCACTAGGGGGGGTGGCCATTCTGTCCCTACTTCCCCACAGAAACTAGTCTGTCTCTGTGCATGTGTTGTTTTTTCTCGCGTGTTTATCATCGAGCCATCCACAGCGTTCCGTGGTCACTGCTGGCCGGTGACCCATGCGCAACAAATAATCCCTTTCCTTTTCACCAATCTCTGGCATTGAGAGACATCTTTTCCTGGCAGCAGGCAAGGCAAACCTAGTATCAGGCCAGAACCCCCGGAGCACAAGGATGGGTCCATTCAGTAGTAGTATATCATTTTTTCCCCCCTCCCCGGGTCTGTTCTGTAACACTATTACAGTTGTCCCATTTTTTTCTCTCCCTTATCTCCTTCCACCCTTCAGCCCCCTCCCTCCAGCATTCCATGATCCCCCACTTAGTTTATGTCCATGGCTCCATACATACTATGGCTTCTCTTTGACTTCCCCATTTCCCACACTATTCTTAACCTCCTCTATCTATTTTGTACCTACCAATTATGCTTCTTATTGCCTGTACCTTTTTGCCCAGTCTACCCCCAGCTCCTTATCACTGATAACCCTACATGTGATCTCCATTTCTGTGATTCTGCTCCTGTTCTAATTGTTTGCTTAGTTTGTTTTTGTATTTGTTTTTAGGTTCAGTTGTTGATAGTTGTGAGACTATTATCATTCTACTGTTCATAGTTTTGCTGTTCTTTTTCTTAGATAAGTCCCTTTAACATTTTATAAAATAAGGGCTTGGGGATGATGAACTTCTTTAACTTGACCTTATCTGGGAAGCACTTTATCGTCCCTTCCATTCTAAATGATAGCTTTGCTGAACAGAGTAATCTAGGTTGTACAAAATCTAGATTTCTTGCTTTTCATGACTTTGAATACTTCTTTCTAGCCCCTTCTTGCCAGTAAAGTTTCTTTTGAAAAATTAGCTGCTAGTCTTACAGCAACTCCTTTGTAGGTAACTGTCTGCTTTTAAGATTCTCTCTTTATCTTTAATTTTGGGTGCCTTGGCATGTTTCTCCTTGGATCCAAATTCTTTGAGAGTCTCTGAGCTTCCTGGACTTTCATGTCCAGTTCCTTCACCAGATTGGGGAAGTTTTCCTTCATTATTTGTTCAAATGAGTTTTCATTTCCTTGCTCTTCCCCTTTTTCTGGTACCCCTATGATTTGGAACATTTAAGCTTGTCCCAGATGTTCCTAAGCCTTTCCTCATTTTCTTGAATTCATGTTTCTTCATTCTGTTCCTGCTGAAAGTTTATTTCTTCCTTCTGGTCCAAATCATTGATTTGAGCCCATGTTTTATTCCCTTCACTGTTGGTTCCCTGTATATTTTTCTTTATTTCACTTTGTATAGTCTTCACTTCCTCCGCTACTTTGTGACCATACTCAATCATTTCTGTGAGCATCCTAATTACCAGTGTTTTGAACTCTGCATCTGGTAGGTTAGCTATCTCTTTATCACTTAGTTCTTTTCCTGGAGTCTTGATCTATTCTTACATTTAGGCCATATTTCTTTGTCTCAGCACACCTATTACATTGTAAAGAGTGGAGCCCGAGCTATTCTCCAGGGTGGTGCAACCCACATTGCTACTTTGTGGCGCTGTCTGTGCAGGAGGAATCATAGAGGGAACAATGCTACTTGCTTGGCTCTCATCCCACTTTCAGTCACTTCCTTTACTTCCTGCAAGTGGATTGTTCCCTTTTGTGTATTGATTGCTGGGTGAGTGGCCTTGTGTACATTCTAGAATCCTGTGCCCTGCTCCTCCCCACAATGGACCCTCCTGTGAGACTGGGAATTTCTTCCACTGCCTCAAGCCCCACAGGCTTTTACAGTTAGAGGTTTTAAGGCTTTAGTTTCCACACCAGAACCCTGGGATGCACAGTCTGTCTTGGTCCCCAATTGTTGCTCCCAGTTTATCCGCACACAAATGTAAGATATCCTGGTCAGCTAGCCGCCACCTTGTCTCATGAACTTGCCACCCTGGCTTTCCTCTCCACCCCTCCTGCTGGTATGGATGAGTCTTTAACACCTTGGTTATCAGACTTCCATACAGTTAGATATCACGGTATTTCTGTTTGTCTCTTATTTTTAAATTGTCTGTTATCTTCCTTTTGGTTGTGTGAGGATGAGAAGTATATCTACCTATGCCTCCATCTTAACCAGAAGCTTAAAACCAGTGTTTTTCAAAACTACATCAAACATTGATATTAGTTGAGGAACATAAAAAAATTCAGCAAGTATCCCCAAATGCATATCAGTTATTCAAAATTTCTGACAGTGGGTCCTGCACATCTGTCCCTGCAAAAACCTCCTCATATAATTCCTAAATATGGCTGCATTTGAGTTCTGTAACATGAGACTTTCAAACAGATAATCTTCTGTAATGTTTTTCTGAAGAAAAAGGGGTGTGTTTATATCAAACCCTAAAAATCATGGGTAATTGCCTGTAACAGTCATTTCTTAGGCACAAAATGTGTACCCTGAAAAGGTTCTGGTCCCTATAGTAATTCTGCAGCATTTTGTCCCCGATAGTTTGAAATGTGTTGTTAGAGAAATGACAACTGCAACATGATCGGAACAGACACCACTTTCATTTCTTTGTAATTAACCCCAGGGAAGACCTTTATTCATTTTGGAAATATATAAGTATCTAGCTGCCAAACATGGTATAATTGTCTTAGAATTAGAAAGGAATATTTTTTTCTTTTTTGTTCCCAACTATAGTTGACTTTTCATTTGGTTAGCAAATAGCATTCTAAGAGGTTTAGGTTCATTGCCTGATCTTTCCACCTTTAGCAAAATTCTTTAAAACATAGATGCGCATGCACGAATACATACACACACATTATATCAATGTTAGTTCAAAGGGACTTTAGAGACCTGTGGTGTACACATACAGAAACATGCATTATCTTTCAAATAGTTAGATTCACTTACAGTGGTACACATAGTATTAATTTTATAATTTAAACTTAAGTAATTTAATGGATTCATTAATAGCCATGTATATTTTAGTAATACAACCCAAATATAATTTTCAATGTACCAGGAAATCTGTATGAATTTAAATAATGAAGTTGGTTGGCCTATGAAGTGAATTAGACTAAAAGGTATGATTAATAGTAATTAATTCATCTTAAAAAGAAAAATGTATCATGAAATCACTAGTTTTCACTGTGCCCTCAGTAATTAAGTAAAACAAATGAGATAAAACTTATTCTGTTTGGTCATATGAGATCACATTGCATGTGAATTTTCTTGCTATACTACACTAAAACTAATGTAAAGTTAAATGGGAAAAAATTCTTCTATGTGACAATATGAAAAACATGATTCCCACAGTTTGTTGTCACTTTTTAGAGATAAAAGGATATTTTTTAATATTTTATTTATTTATTTTTAGAAAGGGAAGGGAGGGAGAAAGAGAGAGAGAGAAACATCAATGTGCGGCTGCGGGGGGCCGTAGCCTGCAACCCAGGCATGTCTCCTGACTGGGAATTGAACCTGCGACACTTTGGTTCAAAGCCTGTGCTCAATCCACTGAGCTACACCAGCCAGGATAAAAGGATATTTTGATGTGAATCATTTGACTTTGTTCCTTTCCCTCCAGGGTCACCCTTATGTGTGTGTGACTGCATAGGATCCTGCACACAGAAAGGATGCTTGGATTAATACTCTTCTGTCACAGTCTTGAAATTCTTAATACTTATGAATAAGGGCCTATGTATTTTACAAGATATTATTTATTTATTTTTAGAGAGAGGGAAGTGGGGGAGAAAGAAAGGGAGATATGTTTTTATTTTGCATAGGCCCTGCAAACTATGTAGCCATTTTCCTTCACCCCTGTTCTTTACTCTTATAACTAGCAAGGTTATTCCAGTGATGTCTCTAACATTCCTCAGCTTATCCTCAAGTCTTGATGGCAGACGTGACCCTTCATTCACTAAGGGTAAGGTCAACACATTTCTTCTTGCCTTGTTCTCTTGACTACTCCTAGTGTCAATACTTCATCTACCTTAGGAAACATGAGGACACATTCCAGTCTCATGGTTCTAATCTGTGATGCATGCTCAGTTTGCTCATACTTCCCTCTTATCACATGCCCTAGTAAATCATAAGAGCCAAACCATCACTTAAAAACTGAAAATTATTTTGCCTACTCAGTACACTCTATTTCTTACAAAATACAGAAAATAGTGTGACATATACCTAATTCTTGTATCTCCATCACTCTTTCCCATGCTTTTGTAACATTACACATTATGTTTAATCTTTACAGTTAGGATTCTTGTTTCTTTGACAACACACTAAGAAACCGTCTGTCCCTGAAAATGACTGTTCTTCTCCCTCTTATACTGGTTCTATCAGCTGCAGTGTCAGAAGATCTGTTCTTATTATTTTCTCAGAATTTAGTCAGATGTTCTATTTCAAATCTTACCTTACAGATCACACACATAGGCAGAGACATTCTAATGGTTAAAATTCTTTTTTTATCCTATGAAAATAGGCACATTTTCTCTTGTTAAAAAAGTAATTTCTTAAAAGTCAAGTAGGTCATTTGATTTGGGTGATTGAAATCCTCACCCTAACAAACTGAGTTAATTTACACACACACACACACACACACACACACACACATTTCCCATCTGGGAAATTAACAGAAGCTTCATTCAAAATGTTTAGTATTTTCAGTCATTCTGGCAAATTAGGCTACCAAGGAAAGAATCACAAACAAGAAAATCGTACCATAGTCATTTCATTAATATGAAGGAACACTTCAATATGTGAATAGTTCCACATTCATAAATATGGTAGCTTGTAACTATTTACTTGAGGAAATCATTTAAATCCCATAGAAATATGTGTAAAAATTGAGATCAAATGACAGAGAATATAGTAGTTCTGTGAATAATACCCAGGCTGCAAATGTGTTTCCATATCATTGACACTGCATTCAAAATAAAATTTACTATCCCTAAAATGTTTGGCTTTTATTTTTTCTTGGACCATAAATGCTCTCATTTTTTTACTCATCAAAGTATATATGTCATGAGATAATTATTTAAAATGTGCTTTCTGGTGTTATTAAGCTTTTGAACAAATAATTTTTGCAAATAATTTTATGTACATGTGTCTGCAATTATAGCATTGTTACCTGCTGAATCATTCTATGATGAAATTATAATATTTTAAGAACTTCCATTCATTTGTGTGTGTGTATAATTCCTGAGTGCTTACCTACTAAAACACTTCAATACATCACAAAATACTTATTGCTAAGATGGTCCTATTACATGATTCGAACACGCCACAGTCAATTTAAAGACAGCCCCTGAGTACTTCACATTGGTGTTACCAGGATACATAGGACAGTACCCTTAGAAAACACATTCACTATTCCCCATGTTACAGTCATCCGAATCTCTCACATTTGCAATTGTGGCCAGATGCTGATTACAGTGCAACAAATAGCATGACTCCAAGCTATTTAATTGTAAGCTTTCGTTAACTTTTAATTGATAGGTTCCTTCTACATGGGCACAGAATCAAAGATGTGACTAATATGGCCAACATAGTGTTATTTAGAAAATTGGCTAAAAGCTTCATTTGAATGTTGAAACTTCAGCAGAAGGATAAATTAAGTCATGTAAGGTGAGGAGTGGAAGAATATACTAGAAATAATAGTAAAAGTATTCATTTTAATTTATGGAACATTTTGCTGATAAATATGTATTTGTTTACATTTTAAGGCCTCTGTGAAAACATGATCAACTAAAGAGTATGCCTTGACATTTTCTTTAATGAATTTGGAAAAACAAAACAGTAGCAGTCAACCAAGCAAAAAATAGAATCACTTGCCGCATGCTACTAAACAACTGCTTTGCCAGTCTATTCTTGATTATATAAAAATGTCACTTTCCAAAACATACCATCTTTGCTCACTGGACATTGTTTTCACCCATGGAAACAAATAGGGCTACCATTAAAATGAAGCAGCTTTCTAAGTGTATTATTTGTCACATTGGTACAAATCCCTTTTTAAGAATAACAACACCATTACCTATCAGTCCACTAATAAAGCTGAACCCTTTTGTAGGTCGGAGACTTGAGAACTTCAAAAAGCAATCCATTACAAGTAAATGTCCAGGAGTAAAGAACTGCACTTCTGCTGCTTTACTTATTATGTGATATGCTCTTTAGGTTATCCTTGGCAGCAGTACATTGTTATACTTTGAATAAGATTTATATTGGAGGGAAAATTTAAATTTGTATGCTAGTGTAATAATTATGAAAATGATCAAGAAGTGGAATTCCATTATCTTTTTTTAAAACACATACTTTTACATAGCATGTACTCTGCATTTATTATTTTTATTTTAGTCAATACTTTCCATAAGTTGAAACACACATAACAAGGGTCTCAGAATACATTAGGCAGTTTCTACTGATTCTATAAGCTCACCTATTACATTTGT
The DNA here is from genome assembly GCF_019186645.2 of Phyllostomus hastatus. Classification (NCBI taxonomy): domain Eukaryota; kingdom Metazoa; phylum Chordata; class Mammalia; order Chiroptera; family Phyllostomidae; genus Phyllostomus; species Phyllostomus hastatus. The sequence continues at coordinate 5,782,078 of NW_025334038.1, read as the reverse complement.
TCACAAAGAAAATGGAAAAAATTGCCCTAGAGTATTTTCTGGATTCATTTGTTTACAATGTGTCTTGTCTGAGTTTATTATTATTCTCATAATATATAATAATGTAATCTGACATGTGTCATATTGTTGGTAAGTAATTATAAGGCAGCATAAAAACTCTATAGTTTCTTGGTAATGAAAAATAAAAACAATGAAAACAGCAGGAAAACAGAGCAGAAAAGAATCTGAAACATTCTCTTTTTGATAAAACATGGGCACTTCACAATTTTATACATATTTAAATTCACCATATGTATTGATTTCATGTTATTTCAAGGAACTGTGGATATTCAGAATTAAATAACCTTGGTGAGATTACAACCAGTTAAGTAGTATGGAATAATTTATAGTTGGATAAAAGGTTGCCATTGTAAGTACAGTGTAAACCACCAGGCTGTGGGGATTTTACGATAGGGCCATAAAAAGTTCCTTGGAAGAAGCTGATGTTTTAGTTTTTCTTACAGGGTAAATGGGATTGAATAGCTTAAACATACACAGGTGTCAATGAATTGTAATGTAATTATTTAATACTGGTCTTATCAGCTTGATTCTACGATCATTGAGCACAGGATAAATATCAGCCTTATTCTTTCTGATGTCTCATTGTCTGACATGGAGTAGGTACTTAATTGAATCCCTCAAATGAACAGATAATATATAACAGTCTGCATTTTTGTATCATAATTCAAGGCAGAGATTCAGTAAATACTTTGCAGGAAATAGCAAACTTTGACAAAATTCTGTTATTTATGGAACAGAAAGTTTAGAGCCGTTGGTTGCTGGAGATTGAATTAAATATAACTCCCAGATTTGAGGCTGGTGCTCCTATTAGAATAAAGAAAGAGTCAGAAGAAATGTTTGTTTTGAGCTAACAGGCAATAATTTAAGGTTAGGGCATGTTGAGCTTCATACATGACAAACTATCAGGTCAGTGGTTCAAAATGCAGTGCTGGATGCCAGAAATATCTAAGCTTTAACTTACAAATTTCTGTAAGTCTGCATAAATAGATGGATAAATATATGTAGATATTATAGATTCAGTTCAGAATTTGTTGGTATAAGTATAAATATAGATTTACATATATTTAAATATATAGATCCCATAAGGTATAGAAATCATATAGAAAAAGGTATTAATTAGATCTGAAGGCATGAATACAATTTCTAAATAATAGAAATAATTTATAGAAAATATAAATGAGAAAATAATAAAAATTAACATTAAAATTAGAATAAAATTTATAAATGATTATTTTTAACATGAAAACTTTAATAATAAATATTTTAATTTGTATAAGTCAAAATATTATAAAGAACATAAATATATTATAATGTTGTAGAATTAAAATCATTTTGGCTATTCTTTAAACTGCTGTTTTTTAAGGTCAACTCTAGACCAAAAAGCTTATATGGGATAGCAAAATAAAAATGAATTTTCTTCTAACAGTAGCAGTTGATATTTCTAATCATCATTTATTTGATTGATTGATTGATTTAGCTTCATTCAAATAGTTTTGGACACACCATACTGGCAAAGTATGTGATGTTTGTTTGTTTGTTTGTTTTAAAGATTTTATTTATTTATTTTTAGAGAGGCAAGGGAGGGAGAAAGAGAGAGAAAGACATCAATGTGTGGTTGCTGGGGGCTGGGGCCTACAACCCAGGCATGTGCCCTGACTGGGAATCGAACCTTCGACACTTTGGTTTGCAGCCCGAGCTCAATCCACTGAGCTACACCAGCCAGAGCAATGATGTTTTAATTACATTTTTACCTCTTTACTTAGAAAGTGTCTTTATTAAATTATTTATTGTATAAATAAACCAAGTGGTAAAAGACAAATACTGTATGATCTCAACTGTAAGTGGAACCTAGTGACCAAAACAAACAAACAAGCAAAACAGAACCAGAGCCATGGAAATAAGGAACAAACTGACAGTGACCACAGGGGATGGAGGAAGGGGATAGTGGGGGAAAGAAGGAAAAGGTCATGTATAAATGACATGATAATGGACAACAGGGTAGGGACTGACTCAGGGAGTGGGGGTGGGGTGGGATGGGGAGATCAATGAGAAAAAAATTGGGACAGCTGTAATTGAACAATAATAAAATATATGCTCCAACAAATAAAGGAATAATATTGCTTTCAATAATAAATCTCATTATATATTATAAAATGCTACCTTAGAGCAAAAATAAGACTTAAAGAATAGTGAACTCTCTCTTTCTTTTTTTTTTGGTTTTTAGAGTAGAGTATTTACTGTTTAAAATGTTATGTTCATACCAATTTAATCTGTGAGTGAAGTTTACTTGAAATCAAATTTTCAAGTGTTTTCCTAATTTTGTGATTAGTCAAAACAGTCCTACACATTTGTAATAACAAAAAATATTAATTCCCTCCAGCTGGAAAATAAAGTGGAAAGGGCCTTATCATGTCATATATAGAACCTACACTTATTGGATTGCCATTGAATGAATAAATGCAAGGGAAAGTTGGGAGAGTTGCAGGAGGCTGAAAAAGACCCCTCTGAGACAAAGCACATGGGAAGACCTAAAAATGAAGGTGGCATAGTCATCAAGAAGAAGTCCTCTGGCAATACAGCTCCCACACTAAGCAAAGGTATCATTAAATAGATGTGAAGATTGTGGGGCTCAGAGGGCAACTATAGCAACATCTAGTCTCAAACCCAACCCAACTCCTGAACAAATAGAACAAAGCCTCTGTCACAAAGGCAAAGCAGGTAGAAAGCCATGCCTATTTTCAGGCACAAAACCAATTTACCTCAGCCACCACTGTCCTATACAAGAGAGCCAGATTTAAAGAATAAGGATTGTAAGGCATCTGGAAAGACCCAAAACAAAACAAGAAAATATATTGCCACGAGGCAAAACAATCAACTAAACAAGACTCAAATATTACACAGATGTTGTGATTAACTAACAAAAATTTTAAATAAATGATTAGTAGTTTAAAGGCAATAATGCAAAGGAATATCAGAGGCAAGATCACATGAGAAATTTTAGCAGAGATTTCAAAACTATGTAAAAAATAATGAAGTTACACAATGCCTTCAATAGGCTCCTTAGTGGGTTCAGTCCAGACAAAGAAAGAAAAAATTTACTTGTAGAGATACCAACAAACTAACCAAACAGAAACATGAATAAAATAAAAGAGTATTGAAGAGATACAGTACAATATCGAATAGTCTACTATGTTCATAATTCTAATGCTGGGAATGAGAAGACAGAGAATTGACAGAAGAAATATTTGAAAAAATTAAGGTGAAGTATGTTCTAGAAATATAGCCAGATACTAAATCACAGATTAAGAAGCTTTTCGATCAGCAAGCAAAATAAGCATTATATGATTTTTTAAGTTTATATCACTTTGATAGAAGATAGCCCCATTACAAATCTTTTTATTTTTTTCCAGCCCCACATGCAATTCTATGCTCTTTAATGCTGTAGCTAAGAGCATGAAGAATACACTTCTCAGCCTCCCTTGACAGCTGGCTTCTTGTTAGTTTCTGCCAATAAACACTAATGCGAGATCATATGGCCTGCGAAAAGGAGAAGCCACTTTCTTTTTTGTGTGTCTAGCAACATTTCTAGATGTGTGCATCTGTTTAAGAATTTCTCACTTTAACCACAGAACTCCATTTTCTTTGTTTCAGTAAAGGGGTAGCTCCATCCCAGTAACTGCAGTTCTGGCCACAGGCCTCTCCCCAGTCTCTGAAGGCTCTGACACCTCCTTGCTTTGTTTCCCCCAGCTGGGTTGTAGGGCAGTTGGCTGCTGCTCATTGCAGATACTAATATAAGTTAATTTGCTGCCACCTTTTCTCTCCCTACACCTCCAATACATGCAAGTAGTTTTTTTACAGGAGCTTCAGTCTTCCTAACAGTACATTACTAAAGAAAAAAAATACGCAATGGTAACAAGTAGATCCCTTCTCTTGCTAGTTCAATTATAAGTTATTAAAACCAAATTTAAATCTATAAAATTTTACAGATATATCTCTGAACAAGAGGTAAATGCTAAAATTAATCATAACTTGTAGCATAAACATGTGCTTCTATTTACAAAAGAAATATTAGTCAGAATACTTAGTACACTACCAAAAACATATTACCTTTCATTTGTGTGTGTGTGTGGGTGTGTGTGTGTATGTTTTAAAGTATGCAAGTATACACAATCCTAACTGAGAAGGATTTCTGGACTGACAGGTGGGAAATGCCCTGTGACAAACCTCTAGATTCTCACACTAGGGGATGTTTAAGGAAACTAATTCTGATTGAATCTCTTATTTTTGATGGAGTATACACATATATTTGTTTTGAATTAATTCTACACATTTATAGAGGAATATATTCTAATCCTTTTTTATAAAGACTAAGCAAGATGAAGTGGTTTTTGTTCAATGTAAATCAAGTTCTGGATGACTTCAAATTTCACGTTGCTTTCATTATACTGTTGATTTTATATGTTTCCTGTAACTCTTTGACTTTGTGTGAACCATTCTCCAGATAAGTAATGTTAAAAGATTATATAAAGCACATAAAACAAGCTATAAAATCTAAAACTGCTATTGAAATATAGTAAGCATTAGCTGCATATGGCTATTTAGATTTAAATTTGTTACTAACAATTAGGTAGAATTAAAAATTTAGTTCTGACCCTGGCTGGTGTGGCTCAGTGGATTGTCAGCCAGCCTGTAAACCAAAGGGTCACGGGTTCAATTCCCAGTCAGAGAAGAGGTCTCCAGTAAGGGGCACATGAGAGGCAATCACACATTGATGTTTCTCTCCCCCTCTCCCTCCCTAACCCTCTCTCTAAAAATAAACAAATAAAATCTTTAAAAAAAAAAACTAGTTCCTGATTAACAGCAGCCACATTCCAAATGGTCAATAGCCACACGTGGTTCACGACTACAATATTGGCTAGCATAGCTACTGCCTCTTTTTATCATCATAGAAAATACTGTTGAGAAACACTGATATGGAGTATAACAAATTCACAAAGAGAAGGTAAACAAATCTTGTATGCTCTGTAGAATTTATTCTGTGTCATTCCCAATGTTATTCTTTAACACTTTCAAGGGCATGTTACAGAATTCTGAAATTAGTATCCAAAGTGATAAGTAAAAAAAAAGATATTTAAGCCAAATGTGCACAGAACTTAAAATTCAATATTGTATTAGGATTTCTTGAGGATATTGACAAATAGTCAAATGTAGTAGTCACTATTCAAGTACAGTTCTAATGTTGGAAATGAAAAAAATTCAGAAAAACATTAACACATATAAAAATCATTGTCTAGAATCTAACATATAACATAGCAATCATTGTCTAAATTAAATGTGGGTAATTTATCAAAATCACTTTAATGAAAAAGAAAAACTACTGTGAGAGTATTAAAACTCATCTTCAAACACAGTGCATTGATATCATGTCTAAGATGGAAAATCACGAGTGGTGTTTAATATAGATCAACTCTTAACATAAACAACAACAACAAAACCCTTGCCATGTTTTCTAGCACTAAGTAACGATATGTGGTATGAGAGATGGAGGAGTTATTAGGCACACTTAAGTTAATAATGGCAGCAACATAGACAGCAAGAATGACTATTGTCACTCACAGCCATTCACAGTGTCCAGTAAGTGATACTTGTTACAGCCTCCAAGGTGGAAGTCTCACTGCATGGAGGATTGGCAAACAGCATAACAATGCCTACCACCAAGAGGAACAGCAGCCCCAAGATATCAACTCACTGCATGGTTCACAGGTTCACAGGTTCTGTAAAAGACACAAATCACATAGGTATTAGATAGAACAACACTTTATTTAGAAAACAGACAAAGCAAGATCAACTTTTATAGTGAACATCTCATGGCCAGAGAATTCCACCTTGCAGGCCGTGCAGGAAGGTGGTCTCAATGAACCCATCTTGTGCTTCAGGCAAAGGACCACCTTCACTCCCACCAGGAACAGTTCCACCATTGGGGTTAGCCAAATGTCATATAACACACAGTTAGGCAGAACAAAGTACACATCAGTTTGGGAAGGAGAAAAGATATTCCCAAACAAAGGATTATGCCCTTCACAGACTGAGGGCTCTTTATCTCCACATAAGAAAATATTCCAGACCCCAAGGCACACTCTGATGCAACCATGTAAGGTAGCCAAGCTGTGCATGACTGTCTTGTCCATATGCAATCTCACAAGCTGGCTCATTTCTTTCCCTGTTTTAGTTTTTTTTGTATGTGTTACAGAATTATAGTATTATACTATGAGCTCGTTTTCAATAACTCAGGTGGTCATTGGGAGAACAAATAAAACACTGGCTACAAGAAACCTTGAAATTTTCAAAGCAGGTAGTATTATTTAAATATAAGCTGTTCTTATGTGAGTCTAAATTTTAAATTTGGCAATTTCTTGCTAATAACATAAAATGTGTAGAAAGTATGGTAGCAGAATTGAAACTACTCATAATTGAGTAAAATGTTTGCTTTCCTGATTCTTATACCACTAGAGACTTCTACCCCAATAGCTGCTTATGTGATATAGCTGAAGGGATGATTTCATCGATTATAAGCAGAGTCATTCTGAGGAAATACAGGAAGATTCCCATGAGAAAACACAGAAACTCAGGAAAAATATTTAATATTTATCTATTTTTCTTTCCTGTATATTTTCTTTAAAAGTAGAAAATTGGCAAGGTAACTCACAGACTAAAAAATAAAAGCCAAATTTTCTCCAAAGTTTGCCCATGTCTATGTCTGATTTCAGTAGACATACTTTAGACCTTCATTTTACTCTACATCAGAGACATTAATTAATGATAATGCAACCCATAATAAACATGATTTACCATCTATAAAGTTTTTCTATGTTCCTCACCCCACTTACATTATCTCATTATCTTCTTACTTGAATCCGCCAAGGCTAATATTACCATCTCTATCATACAATAAAGAAAACCTTGGCTTTACAAAAGTTAAGTGATTTTTTTGAGTCACACCACAAATAAATGGTAGATTCTAAGACATCTTACAAGTCTCACTTGTACTTTCAAGTTCTTTCCAAAACAGTGCTGACTCAGAGGAACTGAATAAATAAAGTAGATTTGAGTACTCATAGTTATCTCTCCAAATACTGCCACATTGTACCCTGACCAAATTTCCTACTGGAAACAATATAAATGAAAAGTAAATTAGCATGTTTATTTGAGAGAAGCCAAAATCAAGCCCAAAACTATGGTAAAAAAAATATACAAAAGCAAATAAATGACTAGCATCATCACTAGACTAAAGAGAAAACAAACAACAAATCTAGATGAGTAAAGAGTTCTATTTGACAAGGAAATAATATTTTAAAATAAAATAAAAACTTGCTTTTTGCAATTAATGCAATTTGTAAAATGTAAAGATATTTAACAGTAAGTCAGTGCATGAATAACTGGGCAACAGCACCATTTAGAATGACAATAAAGGAGGCCACTTGCAACTTGTATTTTGAGATTCTGCAAAATAAATTTGAAGAGGGAATTTCCAGTTACAAACAATGCTGTTTTCCTTTTTTATTTTTATTTTTTGTTTTTAAAGAGAGAGAGGAAGGGAAAGAGAGGAGGAAATTTTAAATCGTTTCACTTACTTGTGCATTCTTTGGTCAATTCTTGGTGTCCTGACTGGGGAATAGAATCTGCAACACTAGTGCAACAGGATGATGCTCCAACTAACTGGGCCACTTGGCTAAGGAAATGCTGTCTTACTTTTAATGGTTCATTGCAATTCATGTTGAGGGAAAACAGTCCAGATTCTCTTACCTCACCAAGTTGGAGTTATAGTCACTATACTCAGTGACTCTAGGGGGAAAAAAAGAATATACAAATATATCAGTTTTTTTGGTTACATGGTATGATGTCTTCCTATTAAATGAGATGGCATTTTAACATAAATTACCACTTTATGACTTATTACCAAGGCAAGCCATAGGAGTTCAGTCTTATACATTGAAGGATAAAATAGATTGACAAAAAAAGGAAACCCTCACTAATTTTGGCAGAAAAATACAGGTTTATCCACTAAGAAAAATGAGTATTACTTTGTATCTTGAAAAATTAAAACAAAATGACTATTTCTTGGAATAAACTCAAAATGAAACAAAATTTCATACTCTGGAGACCTGGGTTCATCTGCTGAAACCACCTCAACAAGCTCTAGAACCTTGGACAGGACAAATAATCTCTCCAATTCTCATAGCCTTTAGACTAATAGTGATACATCAGTATTTTTTCTTCTGACTTTTTCTTTGCATTTCTCAGACTGGATAATTTCAATTAATCTATCATCAATTATTTTTTGGTATATAATTTTATTATATTTTTTTCATTACCATTTATCACCCTTATACTCTCTTCTACTTCTGTCTGTCATCAATTTTGTGTTTCTTCTGCCAGTTCACATCTGTTATTGTACCTTTCTAGTGCAATTTTTAATTAAGTTATATATTCCAAATACAAAACTTTTACTTTTTCATTTTTTTACTTGTATGTCTATTAATGTTCTGTATCTCAAAAAACACTTCTTTCTTACTTTATTTTTAGGTATGGTTTTCCTTTTTTCTTTGAACACATTAATAATAGCTGATTTTAACTATTTTTCTTTTTTTTTAAAGATTTCACTTATTTATTTTTAGAGAGGGAGGGGAGGGAGATAGAGAGAGAGAAACATCAATGTGTGGTTGCTGGGGGTCATGGCCTGCAAACCAGGCAAGTGCTCTGACTGGGAATCGAACCTGCGACACTTTGGTTCGCAGCCCGTGCTCAATCCACTGAGCTATGCCAGCCAGGGTTAACTATTTTTCTTTGAGACCAACACCTTGGCTTCCTCAGAGACAGTTTCTATTGAGTCTTTTTTTTTATAATGTCCATACATTTTTGGTTTTTATATGTCTCATAACATTGATTAAAAATTAGATATTCGAAACGATACAATGTGACAACTCTGAACATCAGATTCCCTTCTCTACCAGGTTTATTATTGTTGCTACTCTTATTTGTTCATTTAGTGACAATCCTGAATTAATTATTTAAAGTCCATATTCTGCCATGCGTGGACACTAAAGCCTCTGTTTTTTCAGTTTGCTTGTGGTCAGCTAACAACTAAACAAGGAACTTCTTAAAGGTGTTGAGTCATTGTCTCCCAGCCTTTCTTTAGGGAGTGTGTGTGTCCATTCAATACTCAAAAGTTTACAAATCTGTTTAACCCTCACTTCCTCTTGTGCAGACTGCCAGGTCTCCAGAGGTAATAGAAACGGGCCCTATCAAATCTTCCCCAAACATGCCCACAGCCCTTCACATGTGTGTGAGCTTTCAGATTCCTAGGCAAAAGTTGTAGCATTTCTATAGGCATCTCATTCCCAGCTACTCCTTTTATATTTTTGGATTTGCCTCTTGTTTGCCACACTGTTATTGCTGCCACAGACAGCTATGATGTTAAATTACTGTCAATGTTTTACTTTTGCTGTTGTTATTGTTGTTGCTACTGATATTTGAAAAATGCACCAGAGAAATGGCAGTTAATACTGAACCAGCTCCAAGTCAGACTATACAGAAACAAAGACTGTGTAGTGGAGTAGCATGGAGCTTACACACAGGTCATTCTCTGTGTGTAATTCTCTGGTGTGCAGCTTTGGATGAACTATATTTATTGACACACAGCCCATTTTCTTTAGTAAAAACTACTTAGAAAGTTACTTTCGGTAAAAAGGCAGACCTCTGAAAAAGTAATTTTTTAAAAATCCTCACCTGAGGCTATGTTTTTTTAGAGAAAGAGGAAGAGATGGGCAGGGGTGGAGAGAGAGAGAGAGAGAGAGAGAGAGAGAGAGAGAGAGAGAGAGAGAGAGAGAGAGAGGGAGAGAGAGAGAGAGGGAGAGAGAGAGAAAGTATCTGTTAATCTGTGCCCCCCAGATGGATGGTACCCCCAGGGCATGAGCCCTGACCGGGAATCAAATCAACGGCCGTTTGGTGTATGTACTCAACCAGCTGAGCCACCTGGCCAGGGCCTAAAAAAGTAAATTTTGATAAGTACTTTCTAATATGCTTCCAAGACTGTTTCCCTTTTCCTGGTGGCATACAAACATATGAAGCAGAGGACATGTTGTTGCTGTTGAGTGCTGTCAGGAAGCTGAGGCAATGAGGTGTTTCAGCATCTTGATTTTTATTATTAGGTGGTAGAAAAATGTGTTAAGGACTACAACCACCATTAACAAAGAAATAGTAATGGCTCATGTTAGACATAAAAAGGGAGATATTTTGTTCTTTATGAAGATGCAAAGTTTCCATTGTATTGTTTCAGACATGATCATAAAGTTCCTCTATCTTGTTAAATCATAATCACACAATGGCTTTTTCTATGTATTGTTTATGTTAAAATGATGTTAACTTATGTTTATTTGAGGACACATTGGCTTAGTGAACAAACTCTAGCTGAAAAATGACAAAGCTGCCTGCCTTGTCATAAGCTGGGAGGATAGTCTTTCTCATTGCACTGGGGTGCACACTTCTCAGTGTTACCCTTATTTCTTCTCCAATACTTTTGAGAGTTTCTGCAATGATTTCCTCATAGAAATTAGTAATATTATTTCCTCTTTCAGTTTTCAGGGCCTTCCCTTAAGGCTGACCAAACTAGTTTATGATACTATGTTTATTATAAGTCTTGCCATTGCTGTTTCTTTATTTTTAATTAGAGAATTAGAAACAAGAAAAAAATCTTTTTTAATTTCCCTTTTACTTTTTTCCCCACCAAATTGCTCCCCCCTGACTATTCCCCAAGTTTTAAAGAAAGAATATTAAATGTTTTTATTGTATTAAATAAGTAGAACTGCTAAAACAAAGAGGCTGCATTACTTTGACTTATGGTAAAGATACATAGCTTTCTACTCTAAGACTTTGAATTTCATGGGATAGAATGGAGAAAGAATTAACATTCAACTTGTAAACTTCTTTGGACTGAAAGTTTACCTTATGATTTTAATTTCAACAAAATAGAAATATGTACAACATACCACTTCAGAGAAAATAAGGTTTATTTATACAAAATCAGTAATAATTTAATCATTAACTCTTTGGAGAATAAATTTCCTTGAAAAATGTCTCCTTATATATAGAGAAATATTCTTCTATATAAGGTTGATTTAATGTTGGTAGTCGGTAAGGAGGCTATAATTATAGTGTTGATTTTCTTAAAGGTAAGGCCAACTTTGTGTCCAGCTTAATGGGTAAGAGCACATTTCTCTTACAAAAAAAAAACTTACAAAAAATAGGATAGGGGATTCATAGGTTATAGTTAGTGCATGCTCTGTTTTTTAGTGGTGTGCAATAAGGTACTAATGCCCTGTAGTGTTGAGGAAATCTCCAATTATCTCACTCTTAAAAAAATATAAATGATTCAGTATTTTTAGTTGTAGTCTATCATTTAATGAGCTCATACTATGTGCAGACACAATACCTATGCATTTGACATATGTTATCTTATTCACTCACTGTTATCTCTCACTGAAGCAAGCTCTGGAATCCTAATTTCACATGAAATAACCTATAGAAAGTTTAAGTAAGATATTCCAAATAAAAAGAATATTATAAGCAAATATCACTGATGATCAGAGATACTAAAATCCTCAACAAAACATTAGCAAATCTAATAGAGACATACATCAAAAGTCATACAACATGATCAAGTGGGGTTTATTCCAGAAATGCAAGGTTGGCACAGCATTCACAAGTTATTAACTGTGATACACCACATAAACAAAATGAAGGATTAAAAACCACATGTCCATATCAATAGATGCAGAAAAAGCATTTGATAAAATCCAGCATACAATTATAATAAAAACTGTCAGCAAAGTGAGAATAAATGGAATATACTTAAATATAATAAAGGCCATAAGTGACAAACCCACTGCCAGCATCAAACTCAATGAATAAAAACTGTTAGCATTCCCCTTAAGATCCAGACCAAGACAGGGATGTCCACTTTTACCTTTCTTATTCCACATAATACTGGAAGTACTAGCCATAGCAATGAGACAAAAAATAAGAAATAAAAGGCATCCCAATTATAAAAGAAGAGGGAAATTGTATTTATTTGCAGATGACACAATACTATAAAGGAGAACCCAGAAGATCACACAAAGAAAATACTTGAACTGAAAAATTAACTCAATAAAATAGCAGGATATACAACTAATACACAGAAATTAGTTGCATTTTTATATGCCAATAGTGAAATATCAGAAATGGATATTAAGAAAACAATCCCTTTCATAACTGCTACCAAAAGAATAAAATGCCTGATAATGGAGGAAAAGGGTGATTATAAAAGACACATGAACAATAACAAGGAGGGGGGTGGAAACAGGGAAAAGGGGCAGGGAGGGCTGGGGTGAGGGAGAGGGGTGGGGGAGAAAGGCAGAAAATGTACTTGAACAACAATAAAAAAATAATAAACTCAAAAAAATTATTCCAATTAAAGATGTAAAAGACCTGTATTCAAGAAATTATAAGACACTGGAAAAAGAAACTGAAGAAGATACAAATAGGTGGAAACATATCCCATGTTCATGGATAGAATTAACATAATTGGAATGTCCATGTTAGCCAGTGTGAAAAACAGTATGGAACTTCCTCAAAAAACTAAAACTGCAAATGCCTTTAGATCCAGTGATCCTACTGTTGGGATTATATACTAAGAATCTTGAAACACCAATTCAAAAGAACCTATGCACCCCAATGTTCATAGAAACATAATTTACAATAGCTACGTGCTAGAACAGCCTAAGTGCCCATGAGTAAATGAGTGGATAAAAAAACTGTGGTACTTTCTCAAAATGGAGTACTATGCAGCAGAAAGAAAGAAGGAACACCTACACTTCATGATAGCATGGGTGGAACTGAAAAGTATTATGTGAAGTGAAATAAGCCAGGTTTCGAAAGACTTACCATATGGTCTTAGCTATAAGTGGAATCTAATCAACAAAACAAGTGAGAAAAATAGAACCAGAGATATGGAAATAAAAAACAAACTGACAGTAACCAGAAGGGAGGGTGGAGACAGATAACAGGGAAAAAACTGGGAAGGGTCAAGTCAAGGAACTGGTATAAAGGACCCATGGACAAGGCCAAAGGGACGGGGGAGAGATTTAATGTGGGCAAGGGGTGTGCAGGGCAAGGGAAAGTAATAGGGGAATAATGGGGACAACTGTAACTGAAAAATAAATAAATTAGTTAATTAATTAATTAATTGATAAAATCTCCATGCTATCCAAAACAATCTATAGATTCAACACAATTCCTAACAAGATACTAATGACATATTTAACAGATATTTCAAAAATTTATATGGAACTACACATGGCTATAGAAGACTATAGCAACAGCATTCCTGAGAAAGAACAAAGTTGGAGGAAGCACCATACCTAATATCAAACAATGTTACAAGGCCATAATAATCAATACAGCCTGAAAACAGACACATAAGTCAATGGAACAGAATAGAGAGCCCAGAAATAAACCTACATTTTTATAGTTAATTAATATTCAACAGCTAGCTTATTTAATAAATAGTGTTGAGAAATTGGACAGATATGTGCAGAAAAATGAAACTAGAACACTTTCTTACTCCCTACACAAGAATAAATTCAGAATAAACTTAAATGTAGGACCAAAACCATAAAAATCCTAGAATAAACATAAACAGTAAAATCTCAGACATTGCTTTTAGCAACATTTTATCAGATATATCTCCTCAGTCAAAGAAACATAAAAAATTAAAAAATGAGACTACATCAAACTAAATTTTTGCACAGCAAAGGAAACCATTAATAAAATAAAAGCCAACTCACACAATGGAAGAACATATTCACTGATACACCTGATAATGGGTTTATATCCAAAATTTATAAAGAATTTATAAAACTCAACATTTAAAAAATCCAATTAAAATAGTGGACAAAGGAACTTAATAGTCACTTCTCCAAAGAGGATGTACAGATTGCAATAGACATATGAAAGGTGCTCAATGTCACCCATCACTAGAGAAATGCAAATTAAAACCACAATGAGATACCACTTCATTCTGATACCAATCGGAATAAGGATGATAACGATGTGAGGAAGAGGAACACTCTTGCACTGTTGGTGGGAATGCAGACTGGTGCAGCCACTGTGGAAAGTGGTATGGAGTTAAAAAAATTAAATATGGATCTGCCTTTTGACCTAGCAATCCCACTTTTGGCAATATATCTTAAGGAACCCAAAACACTGATTTGTAAGAACATAAGCACCTCTCTGTTCATTGTAGCATTATTTAAAATTACCAAGATGATGGAATCAGCCCAAGTGTCCATCAATAGATAAATGGATAAAACAATTATGGGACATTTACACAACAGAATACTACTGGGCTGTAAAAACAGAAAATTTTACCCTTTGTGACAGCATGTATATACCTGGAGAACACTATGCTAAATGAAATAAATCAGTCATAGAAACACAAATAACATATGATTTCACTCATGTGTGGAATCTAATGAACAAACTGAACCAACCAGCAAAATAAAGACAGACTCGTGGATAGAGAGCAGGCTTACAGCCATGAGGGTGTTGGTTAAGGGTTGGAAGGATTGAGCAAAGAGGAAAATGGACTAATAGACATAGAAAACAGTGTAGTGATTGTGAGGGGAGGGGGAAGAGGGTTATAATGGGGATAAATAGTAATGAAAATAAAATAATAAAATAAAATAAATTAACCTATGGAAAGTTTGAGGCAGATATTCCAAACTTTTGATCTGGCAAACAGCAGAGCTATGTTTTAAATTGAGGTCTCATTCCAAATTCCTTATAAATATTCTGACAATTTCCATGAAGGCTATAGTATTCTACTGCAGCTATAGAAAGAACAAATAGTTCGCATGGGATATAGAAGCAAAATCAGAGGTTCAGCCACACTGGATGACCTAACATCTAGGTTTTTTCTAGCTGGGGCTTGGAGCATCAAGTATTCAAACTAGCCTATGATCAAATGACCCAGAAATAGTAATGCAGGTCAAAGTAGAGAAAGAAAAAAAAATTGCTGATTGAAGGGGTAAAACAGGGCTCAGAAGTTGTATATAAGGAGGTTAAGCCTCAAAGACAGTGATGCAGTATAGCAACAGGTAAAAGCAGGAACAAAGTGAAAGAATCCAAGGTTAAGTTCCACAGACTTCTCTGCAGAACTATTATTTGGGCTCATTGTATTGTGATGATGAGTTCATGAGTGGAAAAGCACAAAATTTTGCCCTGGCTGGCATAGCTCAATGGATTGAACATGGGCCTATGAACCAAAAAGTCACTGGTTCAATTACCAGTCAGGCCACATGCCTGGGTTGCAGACCAGGTCCCCAGTAGGGGGCATGTGAGAGGCAACCACACATTGATGTTTCTCTCCCTCTGTTTCTACTTCCTTTCCCCTCTCTCTAAAATAAATAAATAAATAAATATACTCTTTTTAAAAGAGGAAGAAAAGTACAAAATTTGGAAGAATACAATCTATAACTAAATGAACACTAAGAAAAAATGTATTCCTGATCAAATTGTTTGAATGAGCTTAGGTTATTATGCATTTCAATTTCTATTTCAAAATTAGCTTGCATTTTGGAAAACCTAGAGAGAAGAAATTTACAGATTCCTTTTGCAAAGTGGCCAGTAAATTTTGAACTAAGAAAATCTCTCTCTTCTTGCATCTGAATAATTTAAGACAATCTGATCTATTAATCTATTTAAATAATGTGACTCAATGATCCACTTCGATTTAAGTAGCAGGCTTGTACCTGTGAATATTAAAATTTATTGAAACTTTTTAGTAGTGAGAAATACTAAAACATGTAAAGTTTCAAAGCAGTCATTGTGGTAAGTCCAAATTTATGTTCTCAGAAGGAAGCAGTGCATGATCTGAAGGATTTGTTGGGAAGACTGAAATGACAAGAACAGACATTTGGAAACTCACTTGATGCCTACTAAATCATCAGTTCTGTTTGAAAGTTAACAACTTATCTTTTCCAAATGCCCAGGTTAACATCCAATCATGTTCATATTAAGAAGAAAAAGAGGTGGTGTGACAATAGAGTGAAATGTATAAGAAGCAAAACTGATTCAGAAAAACACAGTGCTGAGGTTATTCTGACCAGCAGAAATTACTGAAAATTATTTTACACATTAATTTCTTTCTCTTTTTTATTTTTTATTGTTGTTCAAGTACAGTTGTCTCCATTTTTCCTCCAACACTCTTCCTTGATCCACCCATCCCCACCTGCCACTCTCAATCCTATCCGTCTTTGGCTTTGTCCATGGGTCTTTTACACATGTGCCTTGATGGCCCTTCCCTTTCTTGTCCTTGTTTTTCCTCTCTGTCTTCTCCTCTGGTTACTGTCAATTTGTTCTTTATTTCAATGTCTCTGGTTATATTTTGCTTGCTTGTTTGTCTTGTTGATTAGGTTTCACTTATAAGTGAGATCATATGGTATTTGTCTTTCACTGCCTTGCTTATTTGACTTAGCCATATGCTCTCCAGATCCATCCATGCTGTCATGAAGAGTAGTAGCTTTATCAAAAAGACACAAACATTATAAACACATATACGCCCAACATAGGAGCACCCAAATATATAAGGGAAATCTTAGACAACTTCAAATAAGATATTGACAGCAACATACTTATAGTAGGGGATTTTAACATCCTTCTATCAACAATCAATAGATCTTCTAAACAAAACATCAACAAAGATATTGAGGTATTGAATAATGCCCTATATCAAATGTCCTTTATGTAATTATATATATATATATAAAAGTATATATTATAATATATAATATAATATCTATAATGTATATATAAACTTTCATCCCAAAAAGGCAAAATGCACATTCTTTTCAAAAGCCCATGGAACATTTTCAAAGATAGACCACATGATAGGACAAATTTATTTCTATACCAAACTTTTTTTTAAACCTATAAATCATTGAGCCTCAATATGCATATACTTTGGGTTAATTTTAAGAGTGGTTCGTAGTAGTTTTTAGTTATTTTTGTGTCTAAATGGTATTAATAATTGAAATGAATATTTTTACTTAGTAAACATTTACTTAATAAAAAACTATTATGTATAATAGTCAAAAACAGTCCATCTGAGATGATGTGTCTGGAGTAGAAAGAGAGAATATAAAATAAATAAAAATGGCTTTCATATGTTGTGTAGGGAAAGAATAGTCATCTACCATGTCAATGACTTAAAGCTCATAACTGGGTGCCTCCAAACCTCTTTAGTTCACCAATGTAACTAAAATTCTAAGCATAGAGTAATACGCTCAGAATTGGATATGTTTAATGACTTTAAAAGTCCATTATTCCACTTCCTTCATCTTATTAATAAGTAAAGACCTACAAAAATGAAATAAATTTCATAGATTATATAGCTAAACTGTAGCACAATTAAGCTATCAATTAAATATTACCAACTCCTCCTTGGCTGGTGTAGCTCAGTGGATTGAGCACAGGCTGTGAACCAAAGCATCTCAGGTTCGATTCCCAGTCAGAGCACATGCCTGAGTTGCAGGCCACAGCCCCCAGTAACCGCACATTGATGTTTCTCTCTCTCTCTCTCTTTTTCCCTCCCTTCCCTCTCTAAAAAAAATAAATAAATAAAATCTTTTTTTAAAAAAGCCAACTAGTTTTAAATACATACATGCATACATACATATTACCAACTCTTATTACTATGTTCTGTAAGTATGTAGCAACAACAAAGTAGTTGTTTTCTAAAATAAGATCTGTTATACTTACTTTTCCTAAAACCGGCTAATATTACTAATACTATTAGCTTCTGCTTGCCATAATTTCTTTTGTTACAATTAAATTTGATTTAACTTTGTGCTACCTATAACTCAAGATGTAACTGAAGTTCATCCTGGCTTATTAAATGTTCTATTAGTCATCCCAAGTCTCTGAAGCACTCTCTTCTGAACATCTGTATATGTTTGGTGATGTCTTTCATTTGTTATTTACCAAATATTGCCAGTTAACATTACTTGAACTTCCAATTTTGGAAAAAAAATTCATTTCCCAATTTTCTTTAATAGCCCTTATTCATTAGCCCTGGCTTCAAAATAAGATTATATGATACAAGCAGTTTAAGTCTATGTTTATTAGTTCTTTGTGGTCAAACACTAAACATGAGGAAATAGATATCTGGAAATATAAAATTACTCTTTAATGTTGAGATTGGATTGAAAAGAAGGAAAAGTAGATGTAGGGAACACCGAGTTGAAGATTTAATTTAGGCACTTGCCAATACATTTTAAATCAACAGATGATAAATCTGATAGATCAATACACACTCAGAACTGATTAAAAATTACAAACAAATTGAACAAACTATAAGGAACACAAATAAACCGTACTTATGTTAGGGATGTCTTGCTAAGTACAAATGCACAACTGTAGGAGACTGTTCTGCATGGTGTGGATCCAGCTCCCACTGGGAGATGCACAAGACCCACACCCATGGTTAGGTTCTCCCATGGGGAACCAGGTCTGAAATGTACCTAGGCTGCTATGAGTCTTGCTATTTGCTGAAACTCCCTCATCCTGAATTGAGGACATTTACTGCAACATAACTTCCTAAAATCCATGCTAAACCTTTCAAGGGTGAGTGTAACCAGTTCAATCACTTTTGCCTTTTCATTTGCAAATATCCCTCTTCTGTGATGTGATTAGCGGCATTGCCTCCTTTGTTTTCTGTAAAATGTAACCACCTAAAGTGAACCTGTGCATAGTAAATGAGGACCATCATGTAATGGGCAGAGAAACCCAATAAAGGCCTGCCATGGCAGAGGCCGTGGCTTTTGCTCCCCTTGAGAGAAAAGCCATGCTGTCCCTTTTCCTCCACTGGACTTGGTAGTCTGTGTGAATGTCTCATTTCATCCATAATGATGCAGACACTGTGGGTCAGTGTCTGCATCACACAATAATGCAACATGAAGAAAATTTCTAGATCTGGTCATTTTAAAAACTTGATAAAATACTTTAAATATTTTCACAAGGAACCTAAATGGGATCAATTTTGACATATTTAAAATACAAAAATATCAATATCTATGGTTCACAGAAAACCTTATAAAATATAATAAAATTAAATATCTGAGAGAAAAATTGTCAAAAATATAAATAATAAAGCCATTTAATAAAAATAGTTTGTGAAAACATTTAGTCTCACATGTATTCAAAATGTATACTATATGACAATACCTCACTGATTGAAATAAAATATCACTAATTGTACAGGAAAATCTATAAAAAAAACCCTTTCCAAATGTTTATATATCTTCATCCAATAATTCTGTATTTATGAATTTTTCCTAAGGAAATAATCAGAGATGTGAATAAAGATTTTAGGACAGTGGTATTCATATTTATATTCTTAATCATTTACAAAAATATGAAAACAACTAAAAAATACACTGGTACATATCCACTAAATAAATGTTCATGAATGAAATTTTATGTATCATAATTTTGTTCTTGAGGAAAATACATAATTATTTAGAAAATATAGGATGACATTTATGAAAAATACAGACATAAAAATTTATAGAGAATATTATTCCTACTGAGTATATGTGTATATACTGCCAGTGACTATATTATATATGTATACTTCTTCATGTTTCTTGAATCCATAAAATTAACATTATTTTAATTATGTGGAATAATGATCATAAATTAAATCAACTGTGTTGTTAAAAAATATTTATATTTTAACAAAGTTAAGCATTTATGTTAGTTAAAACTCAAATGAATTTTGTAGATTAAGAGTATATTTAAAAAATGGATGATTTTGAAAGGTAAATTCTTTCATTCTCCTTTGACTTCCCAGTTTTAGACTCCATAAAGAACACTTTGGGTTTTGTTTTTTTTTCATGTAAGCAACAAAACATTTTATTTTGCTACAACTTTCTCTGGCTACATTTTACATTTCACATTTCTTGATAGCCTGAATTAGAACTTATATTTACCATATGCTCATCATTTATTTATTTGCAAACCACTTCTTGAGTTATTTTACTCAGTGGTTACTAACTCCATATGTTGTTGAGTTTTTTGAGGTGGTTGCTAAGAGAACAGTTCTTTATTAAATATTGAGAGCAGTTTACTAATTAAACACCAACACCCACTCCTCTCCCTAGCCCACTCACTTACCCTCCACCTGGAGTAGGGATGATAAGTCTGACACACAAGACTGAGTCTCTGGATATTTTCAAATGGGTTAAATATGTGGAAATGATCCTTTAAAATACTATAATAGAACCTCACATCTGAAAGGCAATATCTATTAGATAAAATATAAAAGCTTCAAATTAAATATTTCCCTTACATATCATTTAGTAGCTATATAACCTTAAGTAACTTAATTAAACTTTCTAAATCTCAATTGCCTCATCCATGAAGTATAGATAATATGGGCTGTTATGAAGGTTAAATCACATACAAGCCATAAAGTGTCTGACATGGGTATTGGTTGCATCACACCTCCATCATTTTGAATTCTTCAACCAGTTATACTTGTATACTTACATGGACCAAATGGTCAGAACTAATGTGACTAACTGAAAATTTATTTTTAGGGATATTTGAGAACTTGATATTTAGATGAATTATGGATACTACTTTATACTATATATTGTACAGAAATTACCAATTGGTTATAAAAGTTTTATTATTTGTTTTATGGAGGAAAAAAGTGAGTATTAAAAATGTGCGCTGATGGAAGACGACAGATACACTGTTCTCTTAAGCAACTTTCACAAAATGGTGTCACATTCTGAAAGGAAAAAACATACTTCCCTCTTGTCTCAGGGAATATGTCACACAAGTTTAGCTTAGCATCGGCATATTTTCTTACCTCTCCATACCATTTATCATCATGTGAACTCCACTACAATATCCTTTATATCACAAAGCACAAAATAGACCATATAAAATACAGACAACCAAGAGAAAGCAGACCCAAAGTTTTTCTTAGTGAGATTCATCTTTTTTATAGATTTCTGGAGAGCATGTTGTAAATTTTTTCAGTAAGTAGCCACTGGAGTCATATTTCCAAGTAACATTTACTGAGAAAAAGAAAGTGCATGGCTATGAGAATATACATGAAGGATAACTATTCTGTTATTTGCACACAATAAAGTGTTTGCACTACAAGGGCAATCAAATTGCTACTACATTTGGGGGCAATGGCTAGAAAGAGCATTACAATATCAGGCGGAATATCAGGGATGCCATAATGTGTTTTCAGTGGAGGAAGTATGATAAGATCATACAAGAAGATAGCTAATTTGCCATGGCAGTGGAAACTGTCAGTGGAGGAAGAAATGAGAAGAAGGAGAATGATTTAGGGTCAAATCAAGAAAGACTGTGCTGCATTCCAGTATGATATGTTCATAGCAAAGAAACTTTATCCCTCTCAAGTTTGTGAAGCAAAAGCTACACTTCAGAGACACACATACACAAGAAAAATCTAGCTTGAATAAAATGTTAACTTTTCAAAACAATGCCAAAATGCATCTTACCATAGAGGAAGTTGCAAGACATTTCACATTTCAAAATATAGGTAGTTCACAGATTTACCAAAAAGCGAGTGCTCTGTGTACTCAATAACCTATAAAGCAATCAGAGTATCAGGCTGCAGTCAGAACCACATTGATGAGGCCGTTTGATACAGTAATTATAATTCTCACAGTACATTATCTGGCATATCTCCTGCCTACATACACAGTAATCTAAATTTACTATGTAACTTGCCTTGCCTTCTTCCTATACTGCTTTACTGCCTAGCAAATATTAATTATGCTTGGAAACTTAATCCATGTGTTATCTCCTCCATGAAAACCCCCTTCGACACCTGCAAGATGAATTAATCACCTCCTCATCCTTACTTCTGTAACACCCACTCACCCAAGTCCCTGTCTCTATCTCCCATAATCCTGTAGTTCTATCAGGACTAAATGACCATATCCCTCAATATCAGTCCAGTGCTTTTATTCTCTTTGACAAACACTGTGCTGTCAATTAAAAGCTATTTGATACCCTGGTCGGTGTGGCTCAGTGGACTGAGTGCCAGCCTGTGAACGATAGGGTCACTGGTTCAATCTCCAGTTCGGGCACATGCCTAGGTTGTGGGCCAGGTCCCCAGTCAGAAACATGTGAGAGACAACCATGCCTTCATGTTTCTCTCTTTCTTTCTCCCTCTCTTCTCCTCTCTCTAAAAATAAAATAAATACAATCTTTTTAAAAAAGCTATTTGGTAATTAAAATTATTATAAGTTTCAAATGGGTTATGAAGTTAAACCCATTTGATTAAGTGGGTGGAATCTTAAAAATCTGAGTCAGATAGACAGAGCTTCTCCAAGATGTACCCACATCCTCGGCATCACTGTGACTTTCATTCTTTTTTTTCTGGGTATCCAGGAAGGGAGTTCCAACTCCTGATCTTGTGCAATTCCAAGACATCCTGGGAAGCAAAAACAGAAAGGAACAAAGGCTTGTGAAAGAGAAACAAGCCAAATAGATGGCAGGAGGATAGTGACAGGAAGGAAAAATTTTGAGTGAGAAATAAATCCAAGAAAGACTTTGATATTAGTTCAAGTAAATTTAACTAAAACACAGTTAGATCCTATTGAAATGTAGGAAACAAGCAAATGAAAATAAATAATTGCTTTTTTTATTTTTAAGTAGAATGACATGGAGTGTACCAGCTCTCATTGTTCTTTCAAGAAAAGACTTCTGTCCTAAAATGTTGTACAAACATAATGAATGATGGTTTACAACTTTTCTTTTTATTTCAAAGAACCAGGGAATTGTGGGCAGTCTATGAGATTTGGAGTTAAATGAGAATTTGATTTCTAGTTCTAGTAGCAAAATGACTTTAAGAAATTTGCCTACTTTCTCAACCTCACTTAAAAAATTTTCAAATTGAGAAGCTGATAAAATCTGTCTCCAGGAGCTGTGTGAAGTTCATTTACGTGAAGGCCTAACACAGTGTTGCCTTATGTCTCAACATTTCCTGCCTTTCTTGCTCCCTCTCTTTTTTCTTCACTTGATCTGTTGAAATGCATTATTTGTTTAGTATTTATTTTACTAGCTTGATATCTGAATGTGGTCCATAAAAATGAATGATAAAATGTGTTGTCTACTTAAGTAGATAGGTTAGATCTTAAAGTTTTCACAAATAAACTTGTTTGTGTTACACTATAACAAATTTTTGGTGGCTTATGAAGTGAAGTTGGACTGAGAAAATTTCAGTAAATATGTGATCATTTATTTGTTAATATTTATTGGTTTAATGAAACTTTAAACATATGAGGCATTTAGAATAAGTGATTATTGTTACTCATAGAACTCCTGTGTTGCTGATTCTTAAAGCAAGTCCTTAATAGCCACTTTGTTATGCACATATGTCCTTCATACATTTTACTTGGAAGCCTCAAGTTTAGAGGAAGACCTTTAAAATTTTTCAGGACTAAACATATAATCTCAAATGAGTGCCATTTCCAAGTTATCTACAAAAGCATTAAAACTGTTACATTCTCCCATATTTGAAATTCTGGTATCATCTTTATTCCTTCCTCTCTTTTTCCCAGTTCTAATTAAATTTCACCTTTAAACCACTTTCTCGAACTCACCTTTTCTTTTCCAGTCAATAACCATTATTAGCATCAGTCCTCAGAACTCTTTTTTAAATATATTTAAAATAATTTCTTCATTCACACCGCATGCCAAATATTTGATCACTTTTTATACCTCAGATGCTCTTCTGGCTGTTGAGGAAACAACAAAGAATAAGGAGGATATGAGTCCTGCAGTCATGAAATTACACTAGAATGTAAAATTGTGGTGGGAAAAGAAGAACATGTGATAATGACATGCTGATACATATAACAAAATAGGTTAGAAAGTGCTTGAGGACAGAGAGAAGGTGGAGCTATTACAAAGACAGAACAAGGAAAAGTATTTGAGGAGGAGAGTTTTAAACTGAGAGCTGAAGAGAACAGACAAGAAGGAAATCACTAGGCTAGGTGAGATTGGAGTTCAGTGTTTTATCCTTTTGGCTCTCTCTAATTGAAGTAACCTCAGGCTGGCTGGAGATCCCCGCCGCCCTTTATCTCTTCACAGCTAATGATGACAGGTGCTCTGCTGCTTGTACCTCCAGATTCTTGAACTATCTCTTGTGTGTTGCCCATTCCTCACCGACACTTTTGTAATTAGTCACTTTGTAAATAAAATCTCTTCAGATTATTCTAATTTGAGTGCACCATCTGTTTCCTGCTGGTTTCCTGGTTGCTACAGTAATTTGTACAAAAATTGCCTTCAGAAAGAGACCTTCAGTACTGGATTCTCAAATTGTGTTAGTCATAGTTGAGTAATACAGGATAATAATCTTGCTGGGTGAGAAAGGATGTGATGGGACAAAAGTGGGACACAGGTAATCCATGGTATATACTGGTGTTGTGGTTACTAAAATTATTGCTGGTGGTGGCTTGGATGAATGTCGGGAACTGTCCTGCCTGGTATCAGAAGCTGCAACCCCCCCAAGGCTAAGGCTAAGGGAGCGACCTTCGCACAGTAGGTCACTAAAGGGACAAAGCTTATCTCCCTGGCAGGAGAGCCGCTTCTGCTCCTTTTACTTCATCTATAACTGGCCCCCAATGCTTGGTCAGTTAGCCAATGACGGATAAGATTCCCCAAGAGGGGAATGACTTAAGACAGGCATGATCATATGGGAGGCCCTCAAGGAAGGACTTGGGGATCTACGGCAAAAGGGGGTGATGGACCCTCACCCCTAGGCTTTGACAAAGCCTGAGTCCTCGTTCTGTCTGTGAAAAGACTCCTAATCTCTTGGCTGCCTTACTTCCCCTGCCTGACTTAAGCCTGAAATGATGACAGAGGGTGGTGTAGCCCTGTGCTGGAAAGGGCGTGTTTGCCAGGCAATCAGGCCTAAGAAAGAATATGGAAAATCCTGTGAAACCTCCTTTGGTTAGAATGTTCTCAATTAAATGATAAGGGTCCAAGCAAGAAGTGAGTTTGTTCCTCAAAGTTTTATATCTCTTTAGCTATCTGACCCTGATTCAAAAAAGGCCCTCAGAGTTCTTTGTTATCTATTGTTTGATCCTTATAGCTTGACAATGATTAATGAGGCTTACCTGTATTCCTGTTCAAAACAAACCCAATAAAAGCCTATTGAGGAAAAGGCTCTTGGCCCTTCTCCTTTGAGAGATTGGCCACCTTTCCTCCTCAAGCAGATCATGTCTTGGTACATTTATTTTAATCTGTAGCAGCCAGGTGGAGTCCTCCACAGATGAAATCCAGATGGAGAGTAGAGAACATAGCTGCAGACCCACATATGTATGAACAAATGATTTATGAAAAAGATTACACTGGAGGGAATGGAAAACATAATATTTTTTAAATGATGATAAGCTCACTCAATGCCCATTACAGAAAAAAAAAATATTGGCTCCAAACTATACCATATACTAAAATTAATTCCAGGTACAGCATAAATTTAAATATGGAAAATAAAGCAATAAAATTTCTAGAAGATAATTTATGATATACCTGTAAAACTTTGAGTTAGGAAAAATATTTCTTCAAAAAGACAAAAAATAATGAAGTATATGAAAAGATTCATAAATGAGACTATGTTTAGATAAAAAGTCCTGTTCACTCATAGACACTAATAAGAGAGTGCAAATGCCCTGGCTGGCATAGCTCAGTGGATTGAGCATGGGCTGGGAACCAAAGTGCCCCAGGTTTGATTCCCAGCCAGGGTACATTCCTGGGTTGCAGGCCATAACCCCCAGCAACCACACATTGAAGTTTCTCTGTCTCTCTCTCTCTATCTCTCTCTCCCTTCCCTCTCTAAAAATAAATATAAATAAATAAAATCTTTAAAAAAAAACTTATTTAAAAAAAAGAGTGTAAATGTTAAGTATAGGGGTAAAATATTTGCAACATATGAGACAAATAGATTTTTTTGCATAATAAATTAAAGACTCCCATTAATCAGTAAGAAAATATAATCAGATAACCAAATAAGAGCAAGAAGCATAAACAGGTATCTCGAACTAACCAATAAACATATGATAAAAATTACATCTTATTAAAACAGGTAAATGTAAGTTAAAACCACAATAATATTCACTACTTCCACATGAGAAGGGCTAAAATAACTAAAAATATTGCTACATGCAAAAACAACCGTACGAGAAAGGAGAATTCCAAATTGGGAAAGGATATGAGAATTAGAACCCTCATATGCTATTGGTAACAATGTAAATTGTTACAAACACCTGGTAGTGCCTACTAAAGCTGGGTATATTTACATTTTTTTTAAAATTCAGCATATGAATTCTTAAGCATATACCCAACACAAATCTATTCATTTGTACAATAAATGACATACATGAGAATGTTTGCAGTGATTTTATTTGGGATGTCCCCATTACATGTTGCATTGTGTCCCCAAAAAAGATATGTTGAAGTCCTAACTCAAAATACTTTAGAATCACTTCCTTTGGATATAGGATTGTTCAATACGTAGTTAATTAAGATGAGTTAATTCTGGAGTACAGTGGGTCCTTAACTCAATATGGCTGGTGTCTTTATAAGAAGAGACCACTGGGAGAAAATGGCATGTGGCAATGGAAGCAGGGGTTAGAGTGATATATATATACAAGCCAAAGAATGTCAAAAATATCTGGAAAAAATCAAAAGATAAAAAGGCAAGTAGGGTTTCTCTTCCACAGGTTTCAGAGGGAACATGACCCTGCCAGCACCTTGATTTCAGACTTCTTGACTCCAGAATTATGAGCAATAAATTACTCCTGTTTTAAGCCATTCAGTTTTTGATTCTTTGTAACAAAAACCCTAGAAATCTAATTGAAGGCCTGAAGTAGAAACAATTAAAAAATACCCATCAATCCATAAGTGCATCATGTCAAATATATAAAAATGAATACTACCCAACAACAGAACTGAAGTACTGCTACATGTAAAAAACAGCTATAACTTTGAGCAAAAGAAACCAAGAAAGTATATATTATATGACTCCATTTATTTAAAATTCAAAAACAAACAAAATATATCTATGATGTTAAATATCAGGATGGTAATTATATTAGGAGAGGAAAGAGTGTATAACTATTAAGAAAGGTCACAAGAGTGATTTCTGATGTTTCTTTCTCTTAATCTGTGTGATGATTATATACATGTTTACTTTGTGATAATTCATTGTATACTTTTTATGCAATTGATTATATTATAATTCAATAATAAGTTAGTAAATAAACTAAATAGTATATTTGAAATACCATTCACTAAAATTATATATAGCACTTGACAATGAAAATTAAATGGATATAGTTATCTAATTCTTAAGATTTCCTTTCCTCTTATTGCTCCAACTGATATTAAGCAAGCCACACTATTAAAGTAACAGAAAATAGTAACTTTGGGTCAGAAATGAAGTCTTTATTGGCCTCTCCATACCCAGATACCACAACAAACAATTCCTATTCCTTGGTCTAAATGAAGTAATTGATCCTCCACTCAGAGGTTATGGTTCTTTTGAAAGTGTGGCTTAACATTCTGGGCTTTCCTCACCAAAGATAAGCAGAGGTTACAACAGTTTGAACTTGAACTGTTGAAATTATTCATGAATTTGATAAAGATTATCTCTCAATAAAATAGCTAATAGACACAACTTAAAGAGCCTCGAAAGAGTCAAGAGGTTCTTTCAAAGACTGTGAATATGGAAGTTTTGAGCATGCATGGTGGATCAGTTATTAAGTTATGGTTAATAGAACAGAGTCCAGAGATGGTTTTCCTTGGATTCAGATTCCTGTTTCACCACTCAGTATCTGTGTGAATTTAGGTAAACCACTTAATCTTTGACAGTATCTTAATATAACAAATTCTCCTAACAAAACTATGATGTGGGTAAAATTTTATCCCTATTTTACAAAGGGCAAACTTATTCTATGGTAGCTTAAGTAAGGCTAATTAGTTCACACAGTAGACTGTGTTGACACAGTTGACATAGTAGATTTAATTTCAGAGCAATTTGAATATGACATGTGACCTTTCCATATGATTATGCTGGGTGCAATTCATATATTACCTCCTATGGTATGATTTCCATTGATAGTCCAAATTCTGTCATAGAACCTGTCATGCTATTTTGTTATTTATCTGTGACTATTCATGACAGATACCACAGATAGTTATCAGTATCCCTCTGTGAACTCCAATAAACCAGAAGATCTGTCAGGGTAAAGACATTTTATATCCATAGCCCCAGTGCCCAACAGTGTGCCTACGCAGAATGATTAAAAAATAGATTAAAAATTGAGCCCTTGCTGATGTGGCTCACTGAATTAAGTGCCAGCCTGCAAACCAAAGGGTTGCCAGTTTGATACCCAGTCAGGGAAAATGCCTGGGTTGTGGGCCAGGTCCCCATTAGGGGGTGCTAGAGAGGCAACCCTACATTGATGTTTTTCTCCTTCTCTTCCCGTTCCCTTCCCCTCTCTAAAAATAAAATAGGTGGAATTTAAAAAGAAAAGTAGATTAAAAATTGACTATACCTGGATGAATTATCAGATGTTTGAAAATCAAAATTACATTCTATGAATCTTAGACATGCAAAACTCTTGTCATTATGCTATATTTCTAGGAGATATGGGACCTAGTTCCTGAAAAAAAAATTGATTAAATGATTCCTTCTGTTTAAATTGATGATTCATTGGCAGAAATTATTGGCCAAAATTATCACAAATTTCTAAAAAGTCCCAGAAACAAAATAATCTATGGGATACAAAATGATACACTGCATATTTTAAAAATCTTTTAAAAGAGGAAATGATAGGTAAGATAGAAAAGATGAAATGATGAAAAGTAAAAAGATGAAATGTATACTTTCATGGGGTTGTGAAAAGAATTAAGGCTTCTAATCTAGTTTGTTTATGAAGTAATCAAAGATACCTTTTTTATGTTAGTTGTGCTGAAATTATAATGTATTTCAAATATGAGAGGAAGTGTTTATATATATATTCAAAAGGAATAAAGGGGCTGATTTTGGAATACCATATAGTTCTGTATTTGTAATTATTTGTAATTAATGCATTCCTTTTCTTTTAAAATCTGTAATTCAGTTTCTTGATAACAAACTCTAATGTCAAGAATGATAAATACAACTTTGATAATGCTTTCCACCTTTTGGTTCTCATGACTACATTGCAAAATATCTCTCCAATTTTTCTATAATGGAACATTTATCTCATTTGATAATGTAGTAGTCATTAAAACCATCCTGAAAGTTGAAAGACTTCAGTAACTCTAGTTTAATATGAACTTGTTCTCATTTAGAATTATATTGGATAAATCATTTAAATAGTTTCACCTAGGCCCTGTACCAGACTTGTAGACTCAGCAAAGGTGTAATGACAATTGCTGGTCCAAACACTTCTCAATCCACCCTCCCCTTGAATCAGTTTTAAATTATTTTTTAACTAAACAGTTACTCAAATAAATTATAAATTTTATAAATTTAGTTCAGCAAATTGTTAAGAAAATTGATTACCATTTACCATAGAATAATATATAATAATGTAGAATAACATTTGTACTAAGGAAATACTCCAATTTTACCAGTTGTAGACACTTTGCTCCTCATTAATAGTTGTAAATCCCAGAGATGAAACCAAGAAATCAAAGGTTTTTACTTAATTATATGATTGCTCTTGAAATTTTCTATTGTTTCTCACAATGTTCTGTTGTTGCTAAAGTTTGGATACAAATGTAGATTGGAATCAAGCCAACTTAATTGATTTATATAAAATATTTTGGAAATATCTAGGTATTTTAATTACTTCATTGACTGTGTGTGTATGTGTTTAGAATCAACAATAATGCTACAAACTGTGATACAGTAATTACAAAAATTAAAACAAAAACAAGAATTATCTGTAGTTAGTGTTTACTTAGTTGCTCAAACTTCTAAGATGATATTTATTAATCAACTAAAAATCATTTTGCCAAAAAAAAATTAAATCAGAATATTTTTAAGGTTACCTTATTTATTACCATAAAAGCCAGTAAATTCCAAACAGTCCCTGTCAGGATAAAAGTATATATGTTCAAATTGAATATGCTGTTAATACTTAATAGGTAATAATAAAAAGACATAGCCAGCAAGAAATTTATAACTTTCAGTTTAATTAAGCAAAAGTTACTAGAGTCACTACGGTAATTAAGAAATCCAGATGGCTCCAGATTTCAGACATAAAATGTAATGTGCTCTCACCTTGAAAAGTGTCATCTTGGGTAAGTTTTCTTTTTTCAAATCATCACAGATATTGTCTAATACAGAAAAACACCTGTGGGACACAACCAATGACTTATGGAAATTCAATTTCTGTTAGAATATACTATCAAGTCCCAGGCCACAATCTTAAACTCCAGGGGAATAATGGTTTCTGACCACCCAAGCATCTCAAGTTATTGACCCATGTTTAAAAATGCACTTTAACATTACAGAGTCCTGTCCTCTGGCAGTAGTAACAATATTCCTACAAAGATAATGATCCATTTCTTTCTCACAGTGTTTTATAATATAAAATATATTTATCATATTTTCCAGGATATGTGCTAAATAGTACAATTTTTTTTTGAATTGTGTAGTGTCACAAAATGAAACCTGTAGATCCTAAACTGTGCTAAAGTTCATAACTTATATACCAAGTTATAAAATACTAAAAGGCCATAGTAATCAAAACACATGGTACTTACATAAAAACAGACACATAGATGGATGGAACAGAATAGAGGGCCCAGAAATAAACTGACACCTTTATAGTCAATTAATATTCCACAGAGGAAGAATGCACATACAATGAACTAAAGATAGTTTATTCAATAAATGGTGTTGGAAAAACTGGACAAATACGTGCAAAAAAATGAAACAAGATGACCTTCATATACCACACAAAAGAATAAATTCAAACTGGATCAAAGTCTTAAATGTTAGACCTGAAACCATAAAAATCCTAGAAGAGAACACAGGCAGCAAATTCTTAGACATTGCTCATGGCATTTTTTTTGTTGGATATATCTCCCTAGGCAAGAGAAACGGAAAAAAAAGAAGAAAGAAAGAAAGAAAGAAAGAAAGAAAGAAAGAAAGAAAGAAAGAAAGAAAGAAAGAAAGAAAGAAAGAAAGAAAGAAAGAAAGGAAGGAAGGAAGGAAGGAAGGAAGGAAGGAAGGAAGGAAGGAAGGAAGGAAGGAAGGAAGAAAGAAAGAAAGAAAGAAAGAAAGAAAGAAAGAAAGAAAGAAAGAAAGAAAGAAAGAAAGAAAGAAAGAAAGAAATGGGGCTGCAGCTAACTAAAAAGTTTTTCCACAACAAAAAAAATCATCAACATAATAAAAAGACAACTCACATTAGAGAAGTGTCTGTTCAGGTCCTTTGCCTATTTTTTAATTGGACTGTTTGTCTTTCTAGTGTGGGGTCATGGGAGTGACATATTTTGGAGATCAAACCCTTGTCTGAGGTATCATTGGCAAATATATTTTCCCATACAGTTGGTTGCTTTTTCATTTTGCTGTTTTCTTCAACCATAGAGAAGCATTTTATTTGATGTAGTCCTATTTGTTTATTCTTTCCTTTACATCCATTGTTCTAGGGACGTATCAGTAAGAATATTGCTGCATGGAATATCTAAGATTTTCCTGCCTATGTACTCTTTTAGGACTTTTATGAGATACCATTTCACACTGGTTGGAATGGCCATCATAAACAAATCAATAAAGAACAAGTCTTGACGAGGTAGTGGAGAAAAGGGTACCCTAGTACACTGTTGGTGGGAATGCAGACTTGTGCAGCCACTGTGGAAAACACTATGGAATTTCCTCAAAAAACTAAAAGTGGAACTGCCATTTGACCCAGAAATTCCACTGCTGGGATTATACTCTAAGAATCCTGAAACACCAATGTAAAAGAACCTCCAACATTCCATACACTCCATACACTCCATACACTCCAACATTCATAACAGCACAGTTTACAATAGCCAAGTGCTGGAAACAGCCTAAGTGCCCATCAGTAAATGAGTGGATCAAAAAATTATGGAATACTACACAGCAGAAAGAAAGAAATAACTCCTACCCTTCACAACAGCATGGATGGATATGGAGAGTATTATGCTAAGCGAAATAAGCCAGGCAGTGAAAGACAAATCCCTATAAGTGGAGACTAATCAACAAAACAGATAAGTGAGTAAAATAGAACCAAAGTCATGGAAATAAAGAAAAAACTGACAGTGATCACAGCAGAAGGAGGACAGGGATAATGGGAGTAAGAAAGGAGCAGGGTCAAGTCAAGGAACTTGTATAGAGGATCCATGGACAAAGACAATGGGGGTTTTGGGGAGAGGATTGAATATGGAAGATGGAAGCTGGGTAGGGCAGGGTAGAGTAATGGTGGAAAAAATGAAGGCAATTGTAATTGAACAACAATAACAAAATTTTAAGAAGTGATAACCTACAGAATGGGAGGACATATTCACTGATACATCTGATAAAGGGTTAATATTCAAAATTTAACTACTTACAAATTATAACCTACTTACAAAACTCAACACTAAAAATCCCTATTACAAAAATGGTCAAAGGACCTGAATAGACATTTCTCCAAAGAGGACACAGACCGATGGCCATAGACATGTGAAAAGATGCTCAATGTCACTAATCATCAGAGAAATGCAAATTAAAACCATCATGAGAAGTCATCTCACACTTGTTAGAATGGCTATCATCAATAGATCAACAAACAACAAGTGCTGGTGAGGATGTGGAAAAAGGGGAACCTTTTGCCATGTTAGTGTGAATGCAGATTCATGCAACCACTGTGGAAAGCAGTATGAAAATATCTTGAAAAATTTAAAATGGATCTGCCTTTTTGACCCAGCAATCCTACTTCTGGGAATATATCCAAAATAACCCAAAACACTAATTCAAAAGAACATAAACACCCTTATGTTCATTGCAACATTATTTATAATTGCCAAGATATTGAAGCAGCCCAAGTATCCATCTATATACGAGTAGATATAACAACTATGGGACATTTACACAATGGAATTCTACTTGCTGTAAAAAAGAAGAAAAATTTTTTCTTTGCAAGAGTATGAATGCATCTAGGGAACATTATGTTAAGTGAAGTAAGCCGGTCAGAGAAAGACAAATGCCATATGATTTCACTTGTATGTGGAATCTAATGAAAAAACTGAACTAAGAGGGAAAATGGGACAGTCTCATAAATTGAAAGTAGGGTGACAGCTAGTGGGAGAAGTGAAATTAGAGGGTAGAGGTATTGAGCAAAAAGGAAAAAAGGATTCATGGATATAGACAACAGTATGGGAATTGCTGGGGTGGTAAGAGATATTAGGGGATTAAATGGGGAAAATACAATAAAGATTAAATTAAAACACACACACACACACACACACACACACACACACACACACACACTAGAAGGAGCCCTAACAAAATCACCTGTAGCTTTCCAGCTGATGGGTTTATTGTTGCCGTAGTTGTTTTGATAGTTTTTTTTTCTCTTTGGTGTAACCATCAGTGATAATGATCAGAGTGCTAAAACTGTTCCCACTTTTTCACAAATACAGCAGTTTTTCCAAAAATGAAACTCTTTGCTATCCACTCCATCTCATTTTGAACTTCTGAATCCCTTGCTTTGCCTTCCCTTTTACCACCACCACATTAATCTTTAAACATGATGACAGACCTCAGTTTTCCTGGTTTTCTGTTCAGTGCTCCCAAGGACAGCTTGTACTTCTCCAGTGTTTCTGTCCGTAAGCTGCATCAGCTTCAGCTTCAGAGACCCCCATCCCCACATTGGCCTGTCAGTTTACTCCTTCATGGTGGATGGTCAGGAAGGGGTCAGATCTTAGAAGGCGTCCTGATAAACTTTTCCTGATCTTGAGTAGTCTTCAGTATGTTTTCCATCACAAAATATGAATTGAATTAATCATTTCCTGATATATACTTTTACATATTCAAATTATTATATAACTTTTTTGAAAAATTTCTTCTCAATATGTTTCATAGATTTAAAGCAATTTAATTTTTCAAGATAAAAACCACAAAAAGAGACTAAATAGGCCAAGTTACATACTTGCATGAGTTGAGGAGAAATAAAAATATAAACCAAAATAAAAGCATCCAGTGATAATGGGTACCATCCTGTAGAAAGTAAATTTTAACAGAATAGAATGAGGAATAGAGCAATCAATTTAGGCTTTCAAGTCATAATCCTTCCTCTTCAATGACATTAGTGATCAAATTAATTTATTATCTCTGAGAATTAATTTTCTTATGAATAAAATAAGAAACTGAAGTACAGTCGACCCTTGAACAATGCAAGGGATAAGGACATCGACATTTAACACAGTAAAATGTCAGCATATACTTTTGACTCTCCCAAAATGTAACTACTAATAGCATACTGTTGACTGGAAGCCTTACTGATAACTTAAACAGACAGTTAGTATATGCCTTGAATATTACAGGAATTATACACAATATTATTATAATAAACAAAGCTGGAAAAAGGAAAGTGTTATTAAGAAAACCATAAGAAAGAGAAAATAGCCCTGACCAATGTGGCTCAGTTGGTTGGATGTTGTCCCACAAAGTAAAAGTCACCAGTTTGATCCCTAGTCAATATTATATAGATGAGCAATTGAACTTATTTGAGATTAAATTATTTTTCTATATTTATGTAATTTGTAATGAGAAAACCAGGATTAAAACCCTGCCAGGCCGACACCAAAACTTTGCCGTCCAATAAATTTTATTGCTGCCACAGATAAAGCTTTGAGAACATTATATAGTCTTAATCTATAACAATCTCAAGTTATATACTTTGCCAATTAATTGAAAAAAGACTGAAATCCACAACTAGGTTAAAGGATATAGTTGCTAGGGACAGAATAAATATCAGGAATTCTTACTTCTTGAAGACATGATGAGGGTGCTTTGTGCCCACTGTTTGCATTGCAAAGTGGCAAGCATTTAATAATTCACCATGGTCATGAATAAGTTCATGAAATATGTAACAATGTTAATATATTTTCATAGGTTATAAAACATAAAAACAAAGAAAGCATACACCCATTTTCAAGATATATTTTTCTGGCCCATGTTAGAATTTAGTTTGTGTCTGTGTAACATGTTGACTTTAATAAGACTATCTCCATATTATTTATTTCAATGATCAGGCAAACTATGCACTATTACAATGAGTAATTTTTTAAGATAAATGCACTTAATTATAATGATAGTGCCCATCAGTAGATGAGTGGATAAAAGAAGATGTGGTACATTTACACATGGAATAATATGTGGCTGTAAAAAAAGGAGCTCTTAACCTTTGTGACAGCATGGATGGAACTGGAGATTATTTTGCTAAGCAAAATAAGCTGGACAAAGAACAAAAAATATCATATGATCTCACTCATATGTGGAATCTAATGAATAAAATAAACTGACAAACAAAATAAAACTAGAGGCATGGAGATATGGAACAGACTGACAGTTCTCAGATGGCGGAAGTGTAGGGGGGACTGGAACAGATTAGCCAAAGAACATATATGCATATATGCATAGCCAATGGACACAGACAACAATGTGGTAAAGGCTGGAGTTTGAGGGCTAGATGGAGAGGAGAAAAAAGGGGACATCTATAATAGTGTCAACATAAAAATACATAAAAATAAAATAATTATAATGATAGCATTTTTATGTAAGTCAATATACTAAAGGTTAAAAATAATTTATATCATTTGATCTTCACAAAAATATTATGAGGAAAACAAAATTATTAATCCTTGTTATCACTAGAGGTAAGAGCTTAGAGAAATTTGATCTGCCCATAATGCAAACTCTTGCAGCTTAGAACAATATGGAGAAAAAACATTTGTATAAGATCTTGTATTAATGCCATTCTCTCAAGAAGTACCAAAGAGTGGCCTTCACATGGAAGCAATGTGCATGGCACCTCCTAGAATTGTCTCGTAAAACAAGGTAGAATTGCATAAACTTAAAAATTTCACCAGATATCTCATGTGTCTAAAAGTGGCATTCATTCATTTAGTGCATTCCTAACTCATTAATAAATCAAAGAATTTGTATAAGAATCAGAATAAGTATCTCGAGTCATAATGAATTTATTATTACATTGCAGTATTTGAGTTAGAGGCATTCTTATCTGATGGTTTCATTCCCATACATACAAAAGAAAGAAATATAGCTAATGAGCAAATAAAGAAATATCTTGTGGACACGGTTTGCTTAGAATTTTTCACATGTAGCCCTGGCTGGTGTGGCTCAGTGGACTGAGTGCCATCTTGCAAACCTAAGAGGTGCCAGTTTGATTCCTAGTAAGGGAACATGCCTACGTTTTGGGCCAGGCCCCCAGTAGAGGGCACAGGAGAAGCAACCACACATTGATGTTTCTCTCCCTCTCTTTCTCCCTCAATCCCCCTCTTTCTAAAAATAAATAAATAAAATCTTTTTAAAAATTAAGAAAAAAAAGAATTTTTCACATGTAAATGCAGAGTACTTGTATGCTTGTAATTCTCTACCAGAAAAAAAAAATATAGAATCACAATAGGAAGGTGTAGACATTTACTAAATTTGCTCCTTGAGAAACTAATCTAAGGCAGGAGCATATATCAGTTTGATAGGAAGACAATACTCAGATCAGTTCTGTGGGAAAGGCCCAGGAAAGGCAAGAGCCAGGACTGAAACAATTTACTGAGCCCTAAGCAAAAGATGCAGTGGTAGTTTTATGGATATTTATAGAAGAAAGACAAGGGTCCTTATAAAAAATCCTGTTCCTTCATCACAAAAAAAGATAGTACATACAATCCTGTGCCATATATTTTTTTCTTGAAATTGAGGTTCCAACCGGGCTAGCCCATCTGAAAGCCAGGAGGAGGATGAGCATGTTTTCAGTTCTTCCCTGTCTCATTTATTCTTTAATCACTTTCGATCTCACCTGGACCTTTATATTGCCTGACAAAGCATCTGTTCTTAGGCCTGTCCTCTTCGTTCTATCTCCTATGACATCTCCTTTTTTGAGCTTTTTAAATTCTTAATTCTCTAATATAATTGTTTTTGTTTTTAATATTGAGTTTGCCAGAAAGTTTGTTTGTTTGTTTTCTGTAAGATGGCTCTAACAGTGCTTAGTTTTCTTTAACTTTATCCAAAAATTTTTGTTGGATTGTATTGTAACTCCTGTAATATCAGTGTGCATTAAAAAAGACTTATCAAAATTGGTGAATCTTTGTGTAGCCATTTTAATATTAAAGATGGAAGAAAATATGCAACATTTTCAGTATTTTATGCTTATTTCAAGAAAGGTAAAATCACAGCTGAAACACAAAGAAACATCTGTGGAGTGTATAGAAAACATGCTGTGACTGATCAAATGTGTCAAAAATGGTTTGCAAAGTTTTATGCTGGAGATTTCTCGCTGGATGATGCTCCACAGTCAGGTAAATCAGTTGAAGCTGATAGCGATCAAATGGAGATATTAATTGAATGCAATCAATGTTATACTACAAAGGAGATAGCCAACATACTCAAAATGGCCTAGCCAATAAAATTATTGGTGAAAATGAAAAAAAACATGTGGGCTTTTTGGCTAACCCCAAAATTTTCACTAATGGTAGAGCTAGGAGAGAGACACCATATCGAATCTTAAGACAGAAAGAAACTTCACTTTAGTGCAGTGGATATTTTGAT
The DNA here is from genome assembly GCF_019186645.2 of Phyllostomus hastatus. NCBI lineage: Eukaryota > Metazoa > Chordata > Mammalia > Chiroptera > Phyllostomidae > Phyllostomus > Phyllostomus hastatus. The sequence continues at coordinate 5,744,073 of NW_025334038.1, read as the reverse complement.
CTCAATCATTAAAAATTAAAGCCATATTTGGAAAAAGTCCATAAAAAACTCTGGGCTCAAATTCATCAGATTTAACAGTGATTTTAAATCAAATATTTAAGAATTTATTCTATAAAGTTATATGAAAATAACTACCAGCTTATCTCATATGGAGAGAAAATAGATTTATGCTTCACTAGAGGGCAGATATGAGGCCAATTTTGAAAAGTCTGGAAGATTAGAAGGTTTCCATCCAGGAAATGTTATCAGGGAAACTGGATATATTCAAGCTCAGGGCTGAGTAACTCACTGAGCAGAGTTTGTGAAAAGATTTCTGCTTTAGGAAGCAAGTTGTCTTGGATGCTAACTTAAGATTGTACCCTCTATCTGTATATCAGTTGCTTTTAAATATATTTAATTAGTAAAGGACATATGCTTTTGGAAAGTTACAAAAACAAGTGCTTAAAAATGCTTTCATCCATGTCTTTTGGCTTAAGAAAATCCCTTTTTTATTTGCCAACTAAATCTTCCTTGGATTTATACCATAATTTATATAATCACACAACAAATATTCATGGAAAATATAAAGACAGTACTCAGCAAACATGAGTGAAATGCTAACTCTGCAGGCTTGTGACCAATAGAACAGGAGACCCTGACCCAAGAGAGCAAACTCAATAGGAAGCATGGAGGGAGGCTCATGCCCCCAAGGTATGGCTGATAATGAAAAAATAACCAGCCGCTTAGAATAGGGAGATGTATTTGAGTACCAAGGACCCAGATCCTAATACTGTGAAGCCTTGGAAACATTTGAAAATATTATAAAGGCTGAAATTAACATCGATTTGGCAATGTCAGTTCAATATTTTGAAATAAGGCTAACACATCTATGGATCTGGGCATGGTATAAAAACCCAGTACCCAATAAAGTCACCAAAAGTCTAGAACAAAAATGAATAAATAATAAAGTTGTGACCTTTGATGCTGAGTCAAGCATTTATATTCCTTGTAGCATGCTGGGTGTGTAGGGGGTGGGGAGGCAAGCACTTTGTTATACACAGAAAGAAACAGAGCCTTCCAGTACTGATCATGACTTCTGGAAGTTTCTTATTTAAACATACCCTCAAATAAATGCCCCCTCTCCCACACTGAACCTTGAACGTTTTCTCTATGTTACAGCCAAAGCAAGTGCTACAGTAAAAATCTATATGATGATTTTCAAACTGATAAGAAGAAAAGAACTTATTTCATTGTACAGAGTTTTCTAAGCACTTCCGATCTTTGAAGAGGAAATTCAGAAAAGTGCCACTACTTATTGTTGGTGCCTCATTATCAAGATATAGAGTTCTGCTTCCTTCTCCCTGAACACTCTCTTTTGTCATCTCAGTCCATCAATTTATTCTTAGTCTTTGACAGCCAAACTTTAATTTAACTTGAATAGCCATAGAGGATTGGGTTTATTTTTTACCTATACTAGCCTATTACTTACATGCATGATGTTCTCTGGAGGAGCAAAAGCCTTCTTCATATCTAGCAATTTGAACTTCAAGGAAAGTCTTTGTCTGGGACAGATCATTCACAAAAGGTCCCTTACCTTTCATGTTTGCCAAAATGAAAGAAAGTTAACTCTAAGTAAGAACTGAAGATGGTGTCAGAGTAGGAAGGAGCAGATTCGGCTTTCCTCTGCTCAGGGGAGAAAATCCTGACCGATCTATGGAGTAGAGAGGCAAGCAACCAACATACTTCAGCATTTTTGGAAATAAGGGACCAAGGATTGTGGCAGAACCAAAAGAACAAAGAACGGACCCTAAGGGGAGTGCTGCAACAAGGTAGGGCCCCAGGACCAGTGTGTGGTCCCAGGGCTGCAGCCCCAGGCCCTGGCCCGCTACTGGGTTTGCCATAGGGTCCTTGGGAGAGAGCCGGGTCAACTGCTCCCTCCCCAGCCAAACAAGGTCTGAGAGGCTCTGGGAGGAATCCAGGTGCTAGCAAACACACAAGGGCTGTGAGCACCTTTGGAGGCTGTAGACACCAGAGAGGCTGGGTCTCACAGCAAGCCCGGACCCCAACAGTCACCAGTCTGGCTAGAGCATTTGGCGGTGGGAGAAGCCAGGCCACTGTGTGGGGCAGCAGGCTTGAACAGGAGGAATTTCTCAAGAGGAAGGAGTGAATAGACACAGACTCTGTTTGGGGAATTCTCCTAAAGTGATCAGTGGCTCCAGCCTCACTGCTACCCAGCCTTCAGCGCACTGGCGCACGGGCGCACTGGCATACCAACACACAGGCACACTGGTGCATGGGCGCGCCTGCAGGGAGAGAATCCCTGCACCACAGTCCACAGTAGTAACCATGGGGAAAGACCTGATTCCCACACCCAGGGCTCAAGGCTGAGAAGCCAGTGCAAACTCCTCTGGCCAAGGAAGAAAAGCCAAACAAATCATCCTTCAGCCTGCCTCAGCCAGCAAGAGCAGAAAAACTGGTTTGGCCACTTTGAAACCAAGAGACTTTTTAATTTGATTCTATTTTTTAACAACTTTTAATTTTTAAATTTTTATTGTTTTTATTCTCTTTTGATTTCTTTTTCCTCTCTTACCTGATTTCTTGTTTTATTCCATCCTCCTTCCTGTCCTCCAATTTTATCTCTTCTTCCTTCCTTTGTCTGCCTTTTCCATTTTTTACTTTTTTAAATTTTTTTTCTAAATACCTACAAGTGAGACAAAATCCTGGATCTGTGAAAAGACCAAAGTTGAACCCAAAGAAGGGGCATCACAACAGCTGGGACAGTGAGATAAATTTCACTCTGCTATTACAGAGAAGCTGCAAGTTACTGCATATTTGTATTATTATTATTTTTCCAGTATTCCTACATCTTTTTTAATAGTATTTTTATATCCCTCTTCTTTTTGTATAGTCTGCTTTGCTAGGCTGGATATATTGTATGACCTGACAGCTTTCCCCTGATATCTCTTTCTATACTGTATTACTAATCTACTGTCCTTTAACTCACCTGTGTCCCATCAGCACACTACTCGAGGTTCTGTACTCCCTATTCTTGTTACCTAGATCACATAGACTCTGTCATATGAATGTTGCCATAATATTATTGTAAATAACTGCTGTTCCATGCAATTGTAAATACTTCACAACACCCGCTCCCCCCTCGGATCTCAGTCCATTTCAAAGATTCCTGAAGTCTATTACTGTAGTGGTTAACTCTATTCTCTCACACACTACACGTATTTACTATCCTTTACTCTCACCTTACCCCAGAATCTGACCTCCCACAACCTCACTGCTTTATAGATCCAACTCACAATCCTTCCTTCCCCAACAAGAGTCTTATCTTCTTTCCATCCTTTCTAAAAATCAGCTAGCTGGGTGGAAGATCATGGTTAACACTATACATAGTCAAAGGAACTCCTATCTCTTCCCTACTTGCTACTACTGTAAATAGCATAGAATTCTCTGTTGCTGTCTTAAACCATTTTGCCTCCCCCCTCCAACTGATGACAAAAAAGAATAGGTGGAGGTGGTGAACACCAGGATACCTACTGGAAGAGGAAACCCAAAAACAAAGGAACCGCTAACAGATAACAACAGAAGAAGGTGAAGGAGGGAGTAGTAACCACACACACCTCAATCCAGGACCTATCTGGAAAAACAACTAAACAGTACAGACAGTACCCAATACAAACAACTGAACAAGAATTCTTTAAACCTTTTACACACAGAAGAACAAGCTTCAACACAACCTGCCCTCACCAGCACAACAAAATACAGGAGGTAGTGGACAGAGTGACCCTCATTTAACCAGCTGGTGGGAAGGAACCACCAAAGAAGGACTCAACAACAATCAAAACCTAAGGCAAACACAAAGCCAACTTAAACGACAGCCCAAGACCAGCACCACTGAAACTCACTGCTATTCTACTAAAGAAGTTCACAACATAAACCCAGGGAGCCAGAACAGATCAATATAAGAAGCTGAGGAGAACAAGAAGAGTCTCACAAACAATGGGAAGACAAAGAAACAATCCCCAAATGAAAGGAAAAGAGGAAGCCTCAGAAAGAATGATAAATGACATAGAGGCAATTCAACTATCAGATATTGAGTTCAAAGCAATGATTGTCAGGAAGCTCAATGAGCTCACAATGAGCTACCAGAAACTACAGGGAAGCTACAATGAATTCACTGAAAACTACATCAGCATAAAAAAGGAAATAGAAACTCTCAACAAGGGCCAAGAGGAAATGAAGAATACAATTTCTGAACTGAATAACACAGTAGAAGGAATGAAAAGCAGGATCGGTGAAGCAGAAGATTGGATCAGCGAGCTAGAGGACAAAGTAGAAGAAAACACCCAGAAAGAGCAAGAAAAGGAAAAGAGGCTCAGAAAAAATGAAGAGGGATTAAAAGAAATGCAAGACAATATGAAACGTAATAATATCCGTATAATAGGGATACCAGAAGGAGAAGAAGAAGAGCAAGGGATAAAAAATTATTTGAAAAAGTAATGATGGAAAACTTCCCTAATTTGATGAGAGAAAAAGTCACACAAATCCAGGAAACACAGAGAGTCCCAATCAAGAGGAACCCAAAGAGATCCACCTCAAGACACATCATAATTAAAATGGCAAACTTTCCACACAAAGAGAGAATCTTAAAGGCAACGAGGGAGAAACAGTAAGTAACATACAAGGGAGCCCCAATAAGGCTAACAGCTGACTTCTCAATGGAAACACTCCAAGCCAGAAGAGAATGGCAAGAAGTAATCCAAGTAATGAGAACCAGAGGCCTGCAACCACGACTACTTTACCCAGCAAGGCTCTCAATCAAGATAGAAGGCCAAATAAGAAGCTTCTCAGACAAAAGAAGTCTAAAAGAATACACCTCCACTAAACCAGCTCTGCAAGAGATGCTAAAGGGACTGCTTTAAGGAAAGAAAGGAAAACAGAGCGCGAGAGAGGAACACACATACATAAAAGGCAATTACTAAGTATCTATCAATAATAACCTTAAACGTAAATGGATTAAATGCTCCAATCAAAAGACATAGAATAGCTGATTGGATAAGAAAACATGACCCACACATATGCTGCCTACAAGAGACCCACCTCAGGATAAAAGATCTGCACAGGCTGAAAGTGAAGGGCTGGAAACAAATTTTCCAAGCAAATGGACAGGAAAAAAAAAGCCAGGGTAGCAATACTCATATCTGACAAAATAGACTTCCAAAGAAGGACTATAAAGAGAGACCCAGAAGGTCATTTCATAATACTCAAGGGAAGAATTCACCAAGAAGACATAAATATTGTAAATATATATGCACCCAACATAGGAGCACCCAAATACATAAAGAAAATCGTAGAGGACTTCATGAAAGATATTGACAGCAACACAATTATTGTGGGAGATCTAAACACCCCACTATCAAAAATGGACAGATCTTCCAAACAAAATATCAACAAAGATATCGTGACATTGAACAATATCCTAGAAGAAATGGGCTTTACTGATATATACGGAGACCCTCCAACCCAAAGAAGCTCAATACACATTTTTTTCAAATGTACATGGAACATTTTCAAAGATTGCCCACATGATAGGACACAAAATAAGCCTCAACAATTTCAAAAAAAATGAAATCATACCAAGCATTTTCTCTGATCACAAGGGACTGAAACTAGAAACCAACCCTAAGGAAAAAAACCCAAAACACTCAAATTCATGGAGATTAAATAGCATGCTATTAAACAATGAATGGGTCAAGAATGATATTAGGGAAAAAATCAAAAGGTTTCTGTAAACAAATGAAAACGAACTCACAACAACCCAAAACTTATGGGACACAGCCAAGGCAGTTCTGAGAGGGAAGTTCACAGTGATACAGGCCCACCTAAAAAAGTTAGAAACATTTCAAACAAACAACCTAACCCTACGTCTGCAAGAATTCAAGAAACAACAACAAAGGCAGCCCGGAGCAAGAAGAAGGAAGGAAATAATCAACATCAGAGCAGAATTAAATGACATAGAGACTAAAAGCACAATTCTAAAGATCAATGAATCCAAGAGCTGGTTCTTTGAAAAGATAAACAAAATCGACAAACCTTTAAGCAGACTCATCAAGAAAAAAAAAGAGAGAAAACCCAAATAAACACAATCAGAAATGAAAGAGGAGAGATTACAACAGATACCACAGAAATACAAAGGATTGTAAGAAATTACTACAAAGAACTGTATGCCAAGAAATTTGAAAACCTAGATGAAATGGACAAATTTGTAGAAAAATATAATCTCCCAAAACTTAATAAAAAAGAAGCAGAAAGCCTGAACAGACCAATAACAGCTAAAGAAATTGAAGCAGTAATCAAAAATCTCCCAACACACAAAAGCCCTGGACCAGATGGTTTCACAGGAGAATTCTACAAAGCATTTAAGGAAGAGCTAACACCTATCCTTCACAGACTATTTTAAAAAATCCGAAAAGATGGAAGACTCCCAAACTCTTTTTATGAAGCCAACATCATCTTAATTCCAAAATCAGATAAAGACACAACAAAGAAAGAAAACTACAGGCCAGTATCACTGATGAATATTGACGCTAAAATCCTCAACAAGATACTGGCAAACTGCATCCAACAGTACATTAAGAAGATGATACACCATGACCAAGTGGGATTCATTCCAGGGATGCAAGGATGGTACAATATTCGCAAATCAGTAAATGTAATACATCACATAAACAAAAGCAAAGACAAAAATCACATGATCATATCAATAGATGCAGAAAAAGCATTTGATAAGGTACAGCACCCATTTATGATAAAAACACTCTGGGAAGTGGGAATAGAGGGAGCATTCCTCAACATAATAAAGGCCATATATGAGAAACCTACAGCCAACATTATACTCAATGGCCAAAAATTAAAATCTTTTCCACTAAGAACAGGAACAAGACAAGGATGTCCACTTTCACCACTTCTATTCAATATAGTACTGGAAGTTTTAGCCACAGCAATCAGACAAGAAAAAGAAATAAAAGGCATCCAAATCGGAAAGGAGGAAACAAAACTGCCACTGTTTGCAGATGACATGATAGTGTACATAGAAAATCCTATAGACTCCACCAAAAAACTGCTTGACCTAATAAATGAATTTGGCAAAACAGCGGGATACAAAATCAATATCCAGAAATCAAAGGCATTTCTGTACACCAACAATGAAACAGCAGAAGCAGAAATCAAGAAAAAAAATCCCATTTGAAATAGCAAAAAGAAAAATAAAATACCTAGGAATAAACCTAACCAAAGAGATAAAAGACCTGTATTCAAGCCCTGGCTGGCGTAGCTCAGTGGATTGAGCGCGGGCTGCGAACCAAAGTGTCGCAGGTTCCATTCCCAGCCAGGGTACATGCCTGGGTTGCAGGCCATAACCCCCAGCAACCGCACATTGATGTTTCTCTCTCTCTCTATCTCCCTCCCTTCCCTTTCTATAAATAAATAAATAAATAAATAAATAAATAAATAAATAAATAAAATCTAAAAAAAAAAAGACCCGTATTCAGAAAACTACATAATACTGAGGAGAGAAATCAAGGAAGACACAAACAAATGGAAACATACCGTGTTCATGGATTGGAAGAATCATCAAAATATGTATACTACCAAAAGCAATTTACACATTCAATGCAATACCTATTAAAGTACCAATGGCTTATTTCACAGACATAGAACAAACACTTCAACAATTTATGGAACCATAAACGACCCTGAATAGCTGCTGCAATTTTGAGAAAGAAGAGTAAAGTAGGAGGGATCACAATACCTGACACTAAACTATACTACAAGGCCACTGTAATCAAAACAGTCTGATACTGGCATAAAAATAGGCACATGGACCAATGGAAGAGAACAGAGAGCCCAGAAATAAACCCAAGTCTCTACGGTCAATTAATATTTGACAAAGGAAGCAGCAACATAAAATGGAATAAAAATAGCCTCTTCAACAAATGGTGTTGGGAGAACTGGACAGCTACGTGCAAAAAAATGAAATCCGAGCACCAACTTACACCTTATACAAAAATAGATTCAAGGTGGATAAAAGACTTAAATATAAACCGTGACACCATTAAAGTCCTATAAGTAAAAGTAGGTAGGAAAATCTCAGATATTTCACACAGAAACTTTTTTCACTGACTTGTCTCCTAGAACAAGGGACATAAAGGAAAGAATAAACAAATGGGACCTCCTCAAAATAAAAAGCTTTTGCACAGCTAAAGAAAAGAGTATCAAAATGAAAAGAGAACCAACTGCATGGGAAAACATATTTGCCAATGATACCTCAGACAAGGGTTTAAATCTCCAAAATATATAAAGAACTTACACGACTCCACTCTAAGACAAGTAACCCAATTAAAAATTGGGCAAAGGACTTGAACAGACACTTCTCCAAGGAGGACATGCAGAAAATCCAAAGACACATGAAACGATGTTCACTATCGCTAGCTATCAGAGAGATGCAGATTAAAACCACAATGAGATACTACTTCACACCAGTCAGAATGGCCATCATAAACAAAGCAACAAACAAGTGTTGGAGAGGTTGTGGAGAAAAGGGGACCCTAGTGCACTGTTAGTGGGACTGCAGACTGGTACAACCACTATGGAAAGCAATATGGAACTTCCTCAGAAAACTAAAAATGGATCTGCCTTTCGACCCTGCGATTCCACTGCTGGGACTATATCCTAAGAACACTGAAACACCAATCCAAAAGAACCTTTGCACCCCGATGTTCATAGCAGCACAATTTACAATAGTTAGGTGCTGGAAGCAACCTAGATGCCCATCAGTAAATGAATGGATCCAAAAACTATGGTACATTTACACAATGGAATTCTATGCAGCAGAAAGAAAGAAGGAGCTCCTTCCCTTTGCAACAGCATGGATGGAGCTGGAAAGCATTATGCTAAGTGAAACAATCCAGGCAGTGAAAGACAAATACCACATGATATAACCTTTAACAGGAACCTAAACAACAAAACAAAGAAACAAGCAAAATATAACCAAAGACACTGAAATTGGGGACAGACTGACAGTGACCAGAGGTGAGAGAAGAGGGAATTTCAGGGGGGAATTGGTAGGGTTTACAGGAACAAATTTGGAGGACACATGGACAAAAACTAGGGGTGGGGGGTAATGAGGGGGAAGAGGGGAGGGTTGGGTGGGTGGGCTGGAATGGGAGTAAGTGGGAGAAAACTGTACTTGAACAATGATTAAAATAAAATAAAAAAAAGTAAAAAAAAAAGAAAGTGAACTCAAACATCAAATGAATAAGGTACATTTAAGTGACTATCAAATCATGTAAAAAATGTATAACTGTATGAAACATACACTTAAGAAGATGCAGGTCAGTTTCAAAAAGAGAAAACCCATGTGTATCTAAATCAGCTCTCAAAATTTAACTGGCATGTTGCCTCCAGGATAAAAGCTGACGTATATACACCTGTCCAGAAACACTGTTTAAAAATAAAGGTAGATTAAACCCAAAAAGAAGCACACACATTCACACATATTGACACCTTTCTCTAAAGGTTAGCTTTCAACGTAATTTCATTTTCAGGTGTATTCCCTCATAATTTTTCTAACAACATTTTAGAACATCTTCCCCATACTTACTAATGTCTTGTTAATGAACTGACATGAGACTGTACTTATGTAAATTATAGAGTTGCTGAACCTACAGTTAAAGTTTGGTACATTTCAAGGTTATGAAATCAATCATCCTGATATTAATAACTGCCACCTATATGCCCTTCACATTTGTGTTATTTCATAGTCCCTCCACCTTGATGAGTCTCACAGGTGACTTTGTAAGCCTGGACATTCTTAGATTCTATTAAACTATTTTTTCTATGTACTGGTTTCTAAGTTCAAAGTATTCTCTAAGGCACTTATTTGTGGTTAAAAATTCCCAGATATGTAGATCATTGGAGTCACAGAAAACTGAGGTTGGAATGAGGAGAAAGAGGAGCTGCTCCTTCTGAATAGGTTATAGCCTCTTAAAATAAAGACAGTAGCAGCACAGCTTACCAAAGAGGAGGCTAGAGACCAAGAATTTGAAGAGCAGAATCATAGAAAAGGGCTTGAGGTTCCAGACGTCAACTCCTACTCAACTACTCAACAAGTATTGTTTCAGCACTCACAACTGATAGGCCTGAGGCTTGAGGAAAATTGTCGCATGTGTTCTGCATCTATCCTTGGCAAAATTCTACAGGTAAAAATTAGTTTTCCCTGACGAGTCCTTTTGGAGAATTTAAGCTAATATTAATTAATGTGACATATAAAGTCAAGAAATATTTTCACTGTTCTGCATTAATCAAATCATAAATATAATTAACAAAAAGGAAAAACCACAGCCCTGACTGGTGTGGCTCAGTGGACTGAGTGCCAGCCTATGAACTGAAGGGTCACAGGTATGAATCCCAGTCAGGGCACATGCCTGGGTTGTGGGCCAGGTCCCCAGTAGGAGATGCATGAGAGGCAACCACATATCGATGTTTCTCTCCCTTTCTTTCTCCTCCCTTCCCTTTCCTAAAAATGAATAAATAAAATCTTTGAAAAAGAATATAAAACTACAGATCATATAAAGAAAATTTTATACTATAAAGATTTAAAAAAATATGTTAGTTTATCTGACCAAAAGGAAAAGAGTTCATATGATTACATACTTATTTTTCTCAAGTAGTATCTGGAACAATTTACCAGAGACTTTCAAATAGTTGTATATCCTTTTATCTTCTTTTTTTTAAAGATTTTATTCTATAGTAAAATCTCTCCCAGCCTAGACTCTTCCATTTTCTTTATAGGACTTTGAACTAAGGAACCATTTAGTTGAGTATAACCCATTTTCATTTAAAAGTAAAGAAAGATGTTGGTGACTAAAGAGCACACGGCTTCTATCCCAGGACTCTGCCGGGAGCAATGTGTTGTAACATGATACACATTCACCAAAGGCAGAAAAAGGTCCATGGTCTCTCCATGCCTTCCTGTCCTGATTTTTTCCTGGTGCAGGGCCACATTGACAAGTCAGAAGCCATTAAAGCTGACAGAAAGTGACATTTTGGTGTGAAAGATGGAAAGCAAAGTAAGAACCAACTGGCTGATTGTGTGCTGAGGAAAGTCAACAAATGTGATATTGTTTAATTACTAAACTACTGGTTCTGGCACCTTAACTGTTTTAAATCCTTATTCTGACATTTACTAGCTGCTTGACCTCAGGCAAATCATTTAGCTATATGCCTGAGTTTACTAATCTGTGAAATGGGATTCATAAAGCAATCTTTTCCCTGGACAGTGTGGCTCAGCTGGTTACCATTTTGTCCTGTGACCAAAGGGTTGTGGGTTCAATTCCAGTCAGGGCACATGGCTAGGCTGAGGCTTCTATCCTGTCTAGGTGTACTAGATCCCTGGTCTGGGTGCATACAGAAAGCAACTGATTGAAGTCTCTCTACATCAATGTTTCTCTCTCTCCCTTCCTCTGTCTCTAAAACAATGAAAAAAAAGTCCTCTTGTGAGATATAAATAAGTAAATAAACAAATCCAATTTTATTTTTTTGTTGTAAAGATTACATAATAAGTGCTTAAAACTTTGGTACATTTTTAGGTCTATATTAATGCTATCAATAATTATTTTACCATATAAAGCTACTAAAGATAAACACATATTCAAAGGTTCTGAGTGTATCATTTTAATATGGCTGAGTAAAGTAACATATGCTCATAATAAAGGCCCTCAGTGTCAAGAGGATATTAAACAATGGTTAGTATCCTTTATTTTATACATTAGATGGATATATTGACAATTATTTTAGAAACCATTTTAGACATAGTTTCTGAAAAGAGAAGCACAAGCAAGAAATGTTAATTCATGAGATATAATGACATCTTTAGCAAAAAAAATAACATAAAGCATAGTGCATTTCCTAATGTTGCTAGAATAAGCAGTGCTACATATGAAGATATAAATGAGAGAGAGGTGGAACTATTATTACACTAAAATGAAAATTTACTGAGATTGTGCATATGTTTGGAAGCTTTAAGAAACAAAAATCCTCAGTAAGGATGAGGATACCTTGTGGACTGCATTCCTGAGGTTTTCAACAACTTATAGGAAACAATTAAACATTTATTTGGCACCAGCTGTGAAGTAGCCTTGGTGTGGGGTGCTGGGTTAGCAAGATAAATAACACATATGTTCTCTATTTAGGAACTGCCAAGCTGGTAAGGATGGAAGGCATAATAAATTATGATAGAGCATAACAATTACAAAAAAGCAATTTATACTAAACACCTCTGTCATACACACACACACACACACACACACACACACACACACACACTCTATATATACAGAAAAGAGGGTAAGTAATTTTTTTGAGGAAATAAGCAAACTTTGATAAAAAGATGCACTTGATTAGATAGTGTTTGCCCCAAATTCATGTCTATCTGGAACCTGTGAATATGGCCCTACCTGAAAGTAGGGTCTCTGCAGATGTAAATTAAGATAATGTCATAATGAATTAGAGTGAGCTCTAAATCTAGTCAATGGTTTCCTTAAAGGAAAAATCATAGAGACCCAGTGGCACAAATCCACAGAGAGGGGTGAATGCTACATGAAGACAGATGCAGAGACTGGCATAATGCTGCCACAAGCCAAGGGGCACGAGAAGACACCAGAAACTGGGAAAAACAAGGAAGAATTGTTCACTAGAACCTCTGACAGGACTATGACCCTGCCAATACCTTGATTTTATACTCCTGGTGCTTGGAACTGTGAAATAAAATTTATCTTGTTTTAAGTAACCCAGTTGGTATAATTTGTTAATACATCCACAGGAAACTAATACATAAGGACTTGACAGAATAGAAAGAATCTGGGCTGTTTTCTGGGCTGTTTACATTCTATGTAACTTTATGTTTTTAATGAGTTGAGAAAGGCCATTACAATAAAAGAAATAGGACATGCGAAGCAGGGAGGTTAAAGCAGCAAGGCCTTTTTGAGGAACTTCACTGTCATGGCACAGGTCAAACTGAGAGTGCCAACATGTGGAAGGATAGTAGAGATATGTGCTTCACACTCAGCTCTTTACAACAAGCCAGGCTACACTGAAATTTACTTTAAGTTGCAGATAAAACACCAATCCAGACTAAGATCTACCACCTGTATCATGTAATTGTGCATAAGACTTTCTGTTCACCCATATTAACCATATTGTTGTGTTAAGCATGACTTTTGATTTTGCTTTGCTTTTAGCTAGAATTTCCCCTGGGTATCCAATAACTCAGATCCCCGATCAGCTCTTGAATGACTTTAGGGCCTCCTTTCAAGATATTCTCCAGTTTACTGTCTTCCCAACTGGATTGTGAGCTAGTACATCCATATTCACAAGTATAATTAAGATACTGGTATGTCACATATTCTAGGCCTACCTAGGGACTGGAACTCCTGCCACTTAGGTCAAGTTCATTCTAGAGGAGTATTAGGCAGGTAAAAAAGGGAGCTGTATGGAGTCAGGAAATATATAATGGGCTCTTATATTCTGAGACATCAAAATAATCATTATCATACGAGAACTGGTTTAAACAAAGCTAAATAAAATTAAATTCTGTATTCTAGCAGACAATGCTCTTCAGAGAGAACAGAATTCCTCTAGGGGCTACAAGAACAGAAGTTGTGAATGTCAGCACCATCCTCCCACCTTCAGTTCTCTGTATGTACTCTTTCCCTTCTTAGATAAGATTTCATGGAAAGAAAAATAAACCTCATGGGATCTTAAAAGCGAGAAAATGAATAATGGTGAGATTTTAGCATTTGGATTGTGTAAACTAAGGAGAGTCTTCTCAATTTATACTCTGGGGAAATTGGGAGGTTCTCTAGTTTGTAGCATGAGAAAGGACAAGGACTCTATCCTGAGGAATTTTGTAACACCATGTGGGGGCAGGTTCTGAGCCATCACCTCAAAGGGGTCTTCCATGATGTACAGTTGGCAGAAGCGTTCATGTAAGTCACTATGATGGTAAGCTCATTGCCCACTAAGTTAATTTTATAGTTTCATGTTCAAAACAATCTGACTAAAATTTTAAGAAGTGGAAAAATAAATAAACACCAAATAAGGCTTTAAAGCCCACATCAAATATTCCTCCTCAAAGCTTCTCCTGGGGTGTTTTTTTGCTTGCTTGTTTGTTTGTTTTCACTTATTTGAAAGCTTGATGAAATTTGGCAAACATATCCCTTCTTTTGGTATATATATTTTAAAAAGTAGAAGTGAAAAAGACATAAAGGGTATTTGAAAGTACAAGCAATTAACAGAATTACTTTTTTCTCTCCAAGAAAAATATAGAGTTTCTACTGTGAATGAAGCTATGGGCAGCAAGTAACTATCCTAGTGCCAGCAAGAGCTGATAGATAATTGGCCAATAGGCCACATTCAAAAAATGAAAACAAGTTGAAGGATACCTTGTCAAATGTTCCACAGGTTTGTTTTTTGTTGTTGTTTGTTTGTTTTTTACTATTTGCATTCTTGTTATCAATACATTTTCTTTTTTGAGGGATGACAAGAAGGAATGATTTATGAAAAAAATCATTCAGTGGCCAATTACATCTGGCTTTTTAATCATCTAAGCTACCCACAATATTTCTAATAATTATTTAAGTTTCAAATTTTGCTCATAACAATTAGTTCACTATCATTACAGGTGAATGGAATATAAGTTCATTCTTTTCAAAAGTAGTGCTACTATCTGAGCCTGTGCTTTTTACTTCCTCATGTATTTGGAAATAACAAAATTTTAGGTGTCAATGATGGGTTGAGGTGTAATAAAAAGCCAGAAGAACCATAACAAAGAATTCAAGTTAATCAGCAAAAAATAAATACTAAGTTCAAATATTCTGTTGCTTCTTTATGTTGCTGAGTATAGAGGACAAGGGAGACAGACCTTTACAAGTCATCCTGCACCAACAGTGCTGTACTCTCCCTCCATTTTTTTCATGCCTTCTTTGAAATGGTTGCCTGCAACAGAAATTGGCTAGAGGTGCACTGGGGAATGGGGCAGATTAGAGATCAAACATGGGAGAATGTAGAGAGGGAAAAAGACTACAGTAGAAAGAATTCAAATGGAGAGTGAGGACAGGCACATGTAGAATTGTTTATAGAGGTTGGGAAGGACGCCAGACTGAAAATAGGATAAGAAGTTTAAATATCATTAAATAAAAGTTTTGGATGATCCCAAAAGGAAACAGAATTCACAGGTTTTGGAGTCACAGATGTAAAATGAAAAAAATCAAATAATGATTGCACATAAGTCTTAGCATTTCAGTGATGGATCACCAGTTCCATACCATTGGTGGAAAGTTTCTTAGTTTCCCTCACAGCCTGGGTAAGTTTCTAGCTTCAGTTTGAAGAGGACATGGAATAATAATAAAAGTGCTGGGAACACCTGTGCCAAGGCCAACTCACTATAGGAGATGAACTAACGACATCTAAGTGAATAATTACTTTTCTCTTGTTGTATCTCAAATGTTTCAACATTTAAACTAGCTGAATATCTGAGGAAGTAATTTTGATATTCATAATATCTGAGAATAGGAAATATAAGAGAGAGCATGGGCTAAGGAAAAGTTATAAAGACAGAAACTGAAAACCATAAAATAAGTGAATGCAAATAGTAAATAAAGGCATATGAGAGATCTTTTAATAAACTAAATATATTTTAAAAGCTTAGTGATGGGCCAAAACAAGTATGATTTAAAGATGTTGTAGTAATTGCGTAGTTTTTGCTGAGTTAAATCAAATTTTAAACCAACCTATTAAGTTAGGAAGCTGCAGGAGTCCTCTTTGCCCTAACTTTCACAGAAGTTCAACCTCTGGCCATTGTCTTTCCATCTAGCTGTAAAAATATCTATGAGTTTCTTTGTAGCCATCCTTGAGAGATACCCAGGAGCAGTTAGAGACTCTAGCTTTTCCCATGAAGTAGAATGCATCCTTATGATTTCCTGGACACAAGTGTTGTTCTTTCCCTCTGTTCACAAATACCACTGTCTCAGATCTTTATAAACTGCCTCTTTGGGTGGAGATTTTTCCTACCTACCTCATTCCTTCTGGATCTTCTGTACTTAACATCTCATCCAAACCTATCTGGTCTCTGGAATTCTGTTGTAAACTCCAGTCTCCTAGTTCACTTCTGGCCTGTTTCTGAACAAGTTAAGTCTTAGTAAGATCTAGAAGAAGGAAAAAATATTTCCATTTTCTTTGTAAAGTTAGTGTAGCCTAAAAGGGGAAATAAATGTAAAGTATAGAAATGAGAAAAATAAGGTATACAGAGGAAAACAGTCATGTATTGTAAGGAAGAACTCTGGATACCGCTATTTTTGAACAAATTCCACTGTTTTCATTTTTAATATTACATTTTAAATCTAAAATGAAAAGCAGATAATTGCATTCGCCCTTTCTCAACATTAACAAACAAACAAAAACAAAAAAACACTCTACAGGAAAAAAATATAACCTAGTTTTAGACTAGGAACAGATTTATTCAGATTAATTCATTTTTTATTTGCCTTAGGAGTGACTATATGAAGCCAAAAATCTTAACAGAAACAAAATATTAGTTGTTCAGGAATTTTTATCCACATTATTAAGAAATCCATTTAATTACTTATTTAAGTAAAATTAGTCAAATCTACTAACAGATAGGAACCCCAAACCTGAATTCATCATGGTAAAAGCTACCCAAACATTTATCCAAATTCTTTATTTTTTAATTTAATGTATACTGTATTTTTCCATTGCTATTTTAAACCCTTATATCCCTCTGTCTCCCTAGCAATCACCACACTGTTGCACATGTCCATGAGTCCTCTTTCTTTGTGCTCATCCTTCCACTCCCCAATTTCCCTTGCTCCTGCTGTCATTGGTTGTCCATCTGTGAGTTTGTCTCTGATTTGCTTGTTAGTTCTGTTTATTCATTAGATTCCACATTGGAGTGAAATCATGTGGTATTTGTCTTTTCCTGACTGGTTTATTTCACTTAGCGTAATGTTCTCCAGGTCCATCCATACTGCTGCAAAAGGTTAACTTTTCTTCTTTTTTTTATGGTTGAGGCAAATTCCATTGTGTAAATATCCCATAGTTGTTTTATCCACTTATCTACTGATGGGCACTTAGGCTGCTTGCATATTTTGGTGATTATAAATAATATTTCAATGAACATAGGGGTGCTTATGTTCTTGCTAATTAGTGTTTTGGGTTCGGTCAAATACATTCCCAGAAGTAGGATTTCTGGGTCAAAAGACAGAACCATTTTTAATTATTTGAGGTATCTACATACTGCTTTCCACAGTGACTGAACCAATCTGCATTACTACCAACATGGCAAAAGAATTCCCTTTTCTCCCCAACCTCACCAGCACTTGTTCTTTCTAGATTTATTGATGATAGCCATTCTCACAGTTGTGCAATGGTATCTCATTGTGGTTTGAATTAGCATTTTTCTAATGATCAGTGAATTGACCATCTTTTCATATGTCTATTTGCCATCTATATATTCTCTTTAGAGAAGTATCTGTTCTGTTTTTTTGCTCATTTTTTTTAAATTGGGCTTTTTTTAGTGTTGAGTTTTGTAAGTACTTTATACATTTTGGATATTAATCAGGTATCTGATTTATTGGCGAACATGTCTCCCATTCTGTGCGTTGTCTTTTTTATTTTTTTGATGATTTCTTTTGCTGTACAAAAACTTTTTAGTTTGATGTAGTCCCATTTGTTTTGCTTTTTTTTCTTCTGTTTCCCTTGCCTGAGGGGGTACATCTGATAAAAAATTGCTACTAGCAATGTCTGTGATTTTGCTGCCTATCTTTTCTTCTAGAATTTTTATAGTCAAACATTTAAGTCTTTGATCCACTTTGAATTTATTCTTTTGTGTGGTGTAAGAAGGTGGTCTACTTTCATTTTTCTGCACTCATCTGTCCAATTTTCCCAGTACCATTTATTAAATAAGCTATCTTTAGCCCATTGTATGTGCTTGTTTCCTCTGTCAAAAATTAATTGACTATAAAGGCGTGCGTTTATTTCTGGGCCCTCTATTCTGTTCCATTGATCTATGTGTCTGTTTTTATGCTAGCATCTGGCAGTTTTGATTAGTATGACTTTGTAGTATGGTTTGATATTAAGTAGCATGATTCCTCCAACTTTGTTCTTCTTTCTCAGGATCACTGATGCTATGTGGAGCCTTTTGCGGTTCCATATAAATTTTTGAAATACTTTTTCTAGTTCTGTGAAACATGTCATTGGAATCATAAATCTTCATTTATGATGGCCATTCTGACTGGTATGAAGTGGTGTTTCATTGTGGTTTTAATTTTCATCTCTCTGATGGCTAGTGATTCTGAACAGCCTTTCATATGCCTTTGGGCCCTCTGCACATCCTCCTTGCAGAAGTGTCTGTTCAGGTCTTTTGCCCATTTTTTAATTGGGTCTTTTTGTCTTCCTGGAGTGAAGTCATGTGAGTTTTTGATATATTTTGGAGATCAAACCCTTGTGCAAAGTTTTATTGAGAAATATATTCTCCTGTGATTAGTTCATTTTTCATTTTCCTGATGTTTTCTTTAGCCATGCAGAAGCTTTTTATTTTGATGAAGTCCCATTTGTTTATTCTTTCCTTTATGCTTCTTGCTCTAGGAGACATATCAATGAAAATATTGCAGTGTGGAATATCTGAGATTCCCTGTCTATGTTCTTCTCTTGGGCTTTTATGGTTTTGTGACTTATATTAAAGTTTTTTATCAAACTTGAGTTTATTTTTGTGTATGGTGTAAGTTGGTGGTTGAGTTTCATTTTTTTCCTTGGAGCTGTCCAGATCAACCAGCACCATTTGCTGAAGAGGCTATTTTTCCTCCATTTTATACTCCTGTCCCTTTGTTGAATATTAATTGACCATAGAGACATGAGTTCATTTCTGGGCTCTCTATTGAGTTCCATTCACCTACATGTCTGTTCTTTTGCCAGTACCAACTGTTTTGATTATAGTAGCCTTCTAATATAGTTTGTTGTCAGGTATTGTGATCCTTCCTACTTTGTTGTTCTTCTTCAAAATAGTTGTGGCTAGTCAGGATCATTTACTGTTCCACATAAAGTTTTGAAATGTTTGTTCCATATCTGTGAAATATGTCACTGGTATTTAATAAGCATTGCACTGAATGTGTAAATTATTTTGGGTAGTATGGATATTTTGATGATGTTAATTCATCCAATCCATGAACATGGTATATGCTTCTATTTATTTCTGACTTCCTTAATTTCTTTCTTCAGTGTTGTGTAGTCTTCTGAGTACAGGTCTTTTTATCTCCTTGGTTAGGTTTATTCCTGGATTCTTTATTTTTCTTGTTGCTATAGAAAGTGGATTTTTTAAAATTTCTGTTTCTGATATTTCATTCTTTGTGTGCAAAAATGCTTTTTATTACTGAATATTGATTTTGACATAAACAGTGTAATCATGTATGCACCCAACATAGGAGCACCCAAATATAAAAGAAAAGTCTCAGAAGACTTCAAGAAAGAGATAGAGAGCAACACACTTATACAAGGCAATTTTAACAGCCCTCTGTCTACAATGGATATATCTTCCAAACATAATATCAGCAAGAATATTGTGGCATCAAACAATGCCCTAGAGCAAATGGACTCAACTGATATATGTAGAACCCAAAGAATAAAAATACATATTCTTTTCAAATGCACACAGAACACTTTCAAAGATAGATCACATGATAGGACACAAAACAAGACTTAACAAATTTAAGAAAATTGAAATTATATCAAGCATTTTCTCAAGCTACAAGAGCCTAAAATTAGAAATCAACCTCAAGGGAAAAACTCAAAAGCATTCAAATTCATGGAGATTAAATAGCATGTTATTAAAAATGAATGGGTTAACAATAAGATCAAACAAGAAATCAAAAAAGTTTCTAGAAACAAATGAAAAAGAGCACAAAACTGCCCCAAACCTATGGGACACAATGAAGGCAGTCCTGACAGGGAAGTTCATAGCAATTCAGTCCTACCTTAAAAAGAACAGAAACATTTCAAAAAGACAACCTAACCCTACATTCATAAGAACAGGAGGAATAACAACAAACAAATCCCAGGGTGAGCAGAAGGAAGGAAATAAACAATGTCAGAGCAGAATTAAATGACATAGAGACTAAAAGAACAATTCAAAGGACCAATAAATCTAGGAGCTCGTTCTTTGAAAAGATAAACAAAATTGACAAGCCTTTAACCAGACTCATCAAGAAAAAAAGAGAAAGGACCTAAATAAATAAATTCAAAAATGAAAGAAGAGAGATTATAACTGACACCACAGAAACACAAAGAAATTACTAGGAACAACCATATTCCAAGAAATTTGAAAACCTGGGTAAAATGGACACATTTCTAGAAAAACTATAATTTTCCAATATTGAATGAAGAAAAAACAAAAAGTTTGAACAGACCAATAACAGCTAGTGAAATTGAAACAGTAACCAGAAAACTCCCAGCACACTAAAGCCCTGGACCGGATGGTTTCACAGGAGAATTACACAAAACATTTAAGGGGGAGCTAACCCCTATTTTTTTCAGATGATTCCAAAATGTCCAAGAAAAGGAAGGCTCCCAAATGCTTTTTATGAGGTCAGCATCATCCTAATCCCATAATTAGATAAAGAAATAACAAAGAAAGAAAACTGTAGACTAATATCACTGATGAAAATTGATTCTAAAATCCTCAACAAAATGTTAGCATACCATATCCAGTAATACATTAAAAATATCATCCACCATGATCAAGTGTGATTCATCCCAGTGATTCAAGGATGGTACAATATCTGCAAATCAATACACATAATACATCACATAAAACAAAAGACAAAAATCACATGATCATATTAATAGGTGTGGAAAAAGCATTTGATAAGGTACATCCCACATTTGTGATAAAAGCACTTAGCAAAGTGGGAATAGAGGGAGCAATCCTCAACATAGTAAAGGTTGTGTATGAGAAACCTACAGCCAACATAATATCCAATGGGCAAAAACTAAAAGCTTTCCCACTAAGATCAGGAATAAGACAAGGGTGTCCACTTTCACCACTTCTATTCAACATAGTATTGAAAGTTCTAGCCAAAGTGATCAGACAAAAGAAAGCAATAAAAGGCATCCAAATTGGAAAGGAGGAAGTAGAACGGTATTGTTTGCAGATGAGATGATAGTGTACATAAAAATCCCTATAGACTCCACCAAAAATTACTCTACCTAATAAGTGAGTTTGGCAAAACTACAAGATACAAAGTCATTATTAAGAAATATAATTCTTTATTCCCTATGTCTCTACTAATGGTGAAACTCAAAAAAAATGCAAATCTCCTAAATGCATTTGTTTTGGAAACAGCAGCAAAATTGTCAATGACTGGAGAAGGGGATATGTACTGGATAATATATCATTCAACCATTTTCTTAGGTTTACAGGAATCCCAAAGGACTGTAGATGCTAGCAAGCACAAATAATGAAATTCTGCAGCTGTTCTAGGAGATGGAATGTAGAAGCAATCTATTCCAAATATCCTTGGCTTTCATATAAGGCCAGAAAAAAACTAAAACCATATCCCTTAAGATACACTTCATGGAATAATCCTTATTTTTAGCAACTCCAAACAATATTCTATCAATATCCATAATGAATATTTTAGTTACTCAAGATATTCTAAACTAAATCATCATCTTTCTCAAATGTTCCCTTTTCATCTCTAAGTTCATTCTGTCATACCTAACTTCATGAGTAATAAGACAGAAGATCTAATAGTATTTTTCATGTTTCCATAGTAGAATCTGGGTATCTTTACTTCACAAATGATGTATGTATGTTTGTGTGTTTGTAGATATAATTGTGCTATTCATTGAGGACCTGACATTTTATTTATTTAAAATAATGGTAGAATACAATGTTCTTCTTAACAGATTACTCCTACCTAGCTGTCAAACTTTTATTTTACTTTTTATTAATCAAGTCTTACCACATAGATATCACTCTTCCAACATATTTAAATGGCTGTGTGATAATAAATAATACAAACTGAAGTGAAAAAATCATATGATTCTAAACACTGCAGAATAATTGCTAGCAAATATTTTCCATGTATTGTCACTGAAACATCTATCACATACAAGTTATATGAGGTATAATGCATTTGCCAGGATAAAACTTATGTTCACAGATTTTGAAAATATAATTTCTCACTTCAACAGAATAGAAACGAGATACTTATTTTCAGGGTGTAAATTATTCTGGAACATTGACAGGGTGACAGATACTGAAATAGGCCCCAATTTCAAAGTGACAGCCTAGGCTAAAGTGAAACCTTTAAAGTCAGGACAAATCAGAGGGAGATACTACCAATTTCCCTATTTTTTTTCCTTTCTCATTATTTCTTTCAATATGTTTTGCATGGTATTGCCTTTCTTTACTATCCATATGTTCTAAACCCAAAGTGCAATTAGATTATGCTTCAATTTTAAATTGCTTTTATTTCAAAAAGAAAATGACTCACTCATTTTCTTTTTTTGCTTTCAGAGAAACAGATTGCTACAAATTAATCATATTAATGGCTAGCCATAATTGACCTCCTTTAATTTTCCAGATCTGTTTCACCATACTTGCATGAAATTTTTCTAATCTCAGAAAATCTAGTGAAGTAGGCTCTGATTCCACATTTTATAAATGGAGAACCTTTACTCACAGGTGCTATGTTTTCTTGGCCATGGCCACACAGCTGGGAAGTGATGGTGCCCAAATATAACCCAAATATACCTGAAAGCAAAGCACATGATTTTTCTAGTATTATTTTTGCTGTATATTTTCAATAAACATTAATATAATACCTCACCAATTACTATGTACATATAAGGACCCTTATTGGGTCTTGAATTATATAGACAAACAAAATCTTGCCTTCAAAGAGCTTAACAATGTGTTCTTATATCTTCGGCATGCTCACTGTATGATTTAAATTTTTAAATGTGTTTATTTTTATATTTTGTTTTTTAATTTAATCTTTAAACATTTTTACAATTACAGTTGTCCCCATTTTTCCTTCTACATATAACTAACCTTACTAACTGTTCTTATGAAGCAAGTGAAATAACTTTGATCTAATCATTCCAACACATTTTGAATTTGGATATCTTTTTTAGCATCAAAAACATGTGGAGCCCCACTTTATGAATGAATACAATTTCTCATTTACTTATATTCTCTTTCATATTAATAAAACCAAACTCCCAGTGATAGAAGTTTCTGTCTCAGGATATTATTTGTGAGCATATGTCTTTCATAATTTTGTTCAGGGTTCTGCTAATAATTACTTATGATCTTTCAATAACAAACTAATACCTTCAATTAAAGCTTTTTCAAATGTGATTTTTTTATGATAACCACATATTTATACAGATATGGATGCTTTTCTCCACTTATCCTAACACATTTACTATATTTATATATACACATATGTAAAACATATACAAATTTTAAAACTGTAATGGACATCAAAACCTAAATAAAGAGATCAACCAAATAACAAAATCTGGAAACATTTCTAATTTCTCCATTACATTAGCAACAAATTGTTAGAATAACAATAATAATACAAATTCTATGTGGACCACTTCCAATATTCCTTAACCCTCTCCAAAACATAAACAAGAGATATTCGGAAACTAGACCTGTGACTCACTGTGAAGTACTTTGAAAAGAATATAAAATAATATTTTCCTAAATCCAAGTCCACTCCTACAGCAGTATAAATCAATTCTAAACAGATATTTCCTACAGTGAATATGAATAGACTATGGAGAATTTCTCAATTTGGGAAAAGACCACCAAATCTATGAAGAATTTTTCTAATTTTCCCCTTCAAAAGGTATTTTCAGAAGGATTCAGAAAAAATAATTAGAAAATACAAGGTGTGGCAAAAGTAGGTTTACTGTTGTGAGTACATAAAACACAACTTATTCTTGTATTATCATTTATTGATAATTGCATTATTTTTCATACGAATGATAAACCTACTTTTGCCTCACTCTGTATATGATATATACACTCAAGGAGAATCAAGAGGATATAGCTTCCATGAAATCAGTTTTAATAGACATGAGAAAGGGAGGATCATAGGAAAAGAAGAAATTTAGAGTCACAAAAGCCACAAAAATAACTTTTAAAGAGACATTGGAAAAGCTAAATTTTATAAAATGACCAAAGAAATACATAAATAACAAAGTTGAAATTTGTATGCAACCAGTGAAATGACGGAGTTCAAACTATTAAGGAAGCATATTATATAAATGGAGATGATCTTACAGTTCAGAGAAGTAGGTTTCAAAGTAATAAATTCTCGTAAGTCTTAGAAAAGACTAGTAAGAGGAATTCTCATCTAGCCATATTAAGGTAGAAATGTAAGATGTTTACACACACACACACACACACACACACACACACACACACACACACGTAATGACTTACTAACCTGCAGAAGAAGAGAAATGAAGTTAATCTTAACCTTATCCATGGTAGATTAGAAATTAATGTTAGATAGATGCAGATATCTAAAGGAAAATAATGCAATATATATTAAGGGACAGGACTCAAAGAAACTTTAGTTATTACAGAAAGATAAAAAATCTCATAAATGTAAGTTCTCAAAAGTAAACCAAATAATGAAATTTTAATACTATTTGTGTTAAAAAATAATGAAAATTATGAGAATTTAGTTAATATGAGAAATAATT
Organism: Phyllostomus hastatus; assembly: GCF_019186645.2. Taxonomy (NCBI): domain Eukaryota; kingdom Metazoa; phylum Chordata; class Mammalia; order Chiroptera; family Phyllostomidae; genus Phyllostomus; species Phyllostomus hastatus. Next base: position 5,719,224 of record NW_025334038.1, on the reverse strand, counting down.
AGAAAAAATATAAGATGTCAAAAAGCAAATAAATATACAAATATTCTTAAGTAGTGACCATGGTCTAGATTTAATTGGTCCAGAATTTTAAATACCTTTATTATAGAAGCCAATTCAATAACACAAAAATTTTTAAATATTTTATTGTTTATGCTATTATAGTTGTTCCAGTTTTCCACCTCCATCCCCCTTCACCCATCCTGCCTTCCTTTCTCCAAGTCAATCCCATACCTTTATCCACATCCATGGGTCATGCATATGTGTTCTTTGATTAATACCTTCACCTTCTTTCAACAAGTCCCCACCTCCCTCCTCCCCTATTACAACTGTCAGTCTGTTCAATGTTTTTTTAAAGATTTTATTTATTTATTTTTACAGAGGAAAGGGAGGGAGATAGAGAGAGAGAGAAGCATCAATGTGCGGTTGCTGGGGGTCATGGCCCGCAACCCAGGCATGTACCCTGGCTGGGAATCAAACCTGCGACACTTTGGTTCTCAGCCCACACTCAATCCACTGAGCTACGCCAGCCAGGGCTCTGTTCAATGTTTTTATGCCTCTGATTCTATTTTCTCATTAATTTATTTTGTTCATTAGATTCCTCTTATCATTTGATAGGAATTGCAGTGAATCTATAGTTTGCTTTTGATAGTATGGACATTTTAATGATGTTAATTATTTCTATCCATGAACACAGTATGTGCTTCTACTTATTTGTATGTTTTTCAGTTTCTTTCTTCAGTGTTTTATAATTTTCTAAGCACAGGTATTTTATATCCTTGGTTAGCTTTATCCTTAAGTACTTTATTCTTTTTGTAGCAATTGTAAATGGGATTATTTTCTTAATTTTACTTGCTGTTAGTTTATTATTAGCATATAAAAATGCAACTGATTTCTGGATATTAATTTTGTATCCTGCTATTTTGCTAATTTTTTTTATCATTTGTAGTAGATTATTGGTGTAATCTTTGGGATTCTCTATGTACAGTATCATGTCATCCACAAATAAAGACAGTTTTACTTCTTCCTTTCTAGTTTGGGTGCCTTTTATTTCTTCTTTATGTCTGATTGCTGTGACTAGGGCTTCCAGTACTATGGTGACTAACAGAGGTGAAAACAGACATCCCTGTCTTGTTCCTGATCTTAATGGGAACATTTGTTGGTCTTGCCCATTGGCTATGACTCTGGCAGTGGGCTTGTCATATATGGCCTTTATTAAAGTTAGGTATGTTTCCTCTATTCTCACTTTGTTAAGAATTTTTATCATAAATGAGTGCTGGATTTTATCAAATGCTTTTCTGTATCAATTGATATGATCAAGTATTACTTATCCTTAATTTTGTTTATGTGGTGAGTCACGTTTATTGATATGCAAGTGTTGTACCAACCTTGCACTCCTAGAATAAATCCCACTTGATCATAGTGTATGATATTTTTGATGCATTTCTGTATTCAGTTACCAATATCCTGTTGAGGATTTTAGTATGTATGCTCATCTGGGATATTGGCCTATAATTTTCTTTCATTGAAGTGTCTTTATCTGGTTTTGGAATGAGGATAATGCTGGCCTCATAAAATGAGTTTGAGAGCCTTCCCTCCTCTTTAATTTTATAAAATAGTTTGAGAAGTGTTAGTTCTTTTTCAGAATGTATGGTAAAATTCACCTGTGAAGCCAACTGATCCAGAGCTTTTTGTTGGGAATTTATTGGGATTTTTTGATTAGTGCTTCAATTTCTTTAGGTGCAGTCTGTCTATTCAGATTTTCTGATTCTTCCTGATGTATTTTTGGAAGATTGTATGTTTCTAGGAATTTATCCATTTTATCTATGTTGTTCAGTTTGTTGGCATATAATTGTAATATATTTTTACAATCCTTTGTACTTCTTTGGTGTCAGTTATTATTTTTTCTTTTTTATTGATGTTCAAATACAGTGGTCTCCATTTTTGCACCAGTAATTTCCCCCACCCCACCCACACCAACCTTCACCCCTCAATCCCATTTCCCTTGGCTCTGTCCATGGTTCCCATTCATGTTCATTTATATCCCTTTCCCTTCTTTCCCACATTATTTCCCTCTCCCTTCCCCTCTGGTTACTGTCAGTTTGTTGTAGATTTCAATGTCTCTGGCTGTATTTTGCTTGCCAGTTTGTTTCATTAATTAGGTTCCACTTATAGGTGAGATCTTATGGTATCTGTCTTTCACTGCTTGGCTTACTTCATTTAGTATGATACTTTCTAGTTCCATCCATGTTGTCACAAAACGTAGGAGCTCCTCCTTTCTTTTTGTTGTGTAGTATTCCATTGCGTAAATGTACCATAGTTTATTATTAACTACTACTGTTTTTAACTACCTTCCCCTTGTTAATTCCCATAAGGTAATTAAAAACAGAAGAAGTTAACAAGAAGAAAGGCAAGAAGAGAGAAGTTCCAGAAAACAGAAGAATTAAGAAGTGGTTGCTCTGAAAGACAAGAAAGAATGCTTCCAGTGAATATGAGAAATATTGGCAAAACATTGGGCCTCTTAACAATTAGCAAGCGTGTTTGAAGTCAGACTCTGTCTTCCAGTGCCTTTACCTCATATTTTTGCTCCAAACTCATCTTTCCAGACTTCAAAAATCATAGCTAAGTTAGTTGAAATATATCTGTGCAGTTTTTAAAAGCATTTTTCTTGTTGGATTTATATGCCCTTCAAGTTTGACCATAACCTTTTAAAATTTATTTTTATTTTTAATTTTTTAAGTGTATTTTATTGATTATGCTATTACAGTTGTCCAATTTACCACCTTTTATCCCCTGTGAGCATCCTGATTACCAGCATTTTTAACTGTGAATCTGATCTGTTGGCTGTCTCTTTGTTGCTGAGTTGTCTTTTTTCTGGGCCTTTGATCTGTTCTTTCATTCTAGCCTTTTTGTCTTGGCATGCCTGTTACATAGTAAAGGGCAGAGTCTTAGGTGTTCACAAGGGCAGGGCAATCCATGTAGCTGCATTGTGATGTTGTATGTGGGGGAGGGGTTTGAGAGGGTACAGTGCCACTTGATCCACTCTATGCCAGTTTTCAGTTGCTTTCACCACTACCCATAATCAAATTGGGCCCTTCTGGTGCTGATTTCTGGGTGGGTGGGTTTTTGTACATTCTAGGACCCTGTGGGTCTCTCCAATGAACTCTCCTGTGTAGCTGGGAGTTGCTCCCACTTCCACTTCAACCCCCAAAGGTGTTTTCAGTCAGAAGCTTTGAGGCTTTATTTCCCTACATTGGAATCCTACTACTCATCTGGATGAATGTTTTTTCTTTAACTCTTTGGTTGTCAGACTTCCATACAGTTTGATTTTCTGTCAGTTCTGGTTGTTTTTGTATTTAAATTTATTATTGTCCTACTTTTAATTGTGTGAGGAGGCACAGTGTGTCTACCTACACCTTCATCTTGGCCAGAAGTCTCAATTGTCATTTCTCCTCTTTCTGTTCTGATTTTATTTATTTGGTTCATTTCTCTTTTTTCCTTGATGAGTCTGGTTAAAGGTTTGTAAAACTTCTTTGTCTTTTAAAAGATCCTGCTCTTGGAGTCATTGATCTTTTCATTTTTTTAGACTATATTTCATGTATTTCTACTCTGATCTAATTTTTTACTTCCTTCTACTTACTTGAGCCTTTGTTTGTTCTTTGTTGAAGTTCTTTTAAATGAGAAGTTAGATTGTTTATTTGACTTTTTTTTTTTAGATAGGCCAGTTATGCTATGCATTTTCCTCTTAGAATTGCTATCCCAGTATCCCACAGATTTTGGATTGTTGTGTCTTCATTTTCCTTTGTTTCAAAGGATCTTTTGACTTCTTCCTTGATCTCATTGTGAACCTACTCATTATTTAATAACATGTTGTTTAGCTTCCATGTCTTTGTGTGTTTTTCAGTGTTCAGACATGTGATTGATTTCTAGTTTCATAGTATTGCTTGATATGATTTACATCTTCTTAAATTTATTGGGACTTTTTTTGTGTCCTAACATGTGGTCTCTCCCAGAAAACATTCCATGTGCACTTAAAAAGTATAAGTATTCTGTTGTTTTGGGATGAAGTGCTCTGAAGATATCAGTTAAATCTATTTTATCTAATGTGTCATTTAAGGCTGCTATCTCCTTGTTGATTTTCTTACTGGAAGATCTATCCATTGATGTCAATGGGGTGTTAAAACCCCCAACTATGACTGTATTTTTATTAATCTCCTCCTGTATGTCCAACAAGATTTGCTTTATATATTTAGGTGTTCTATGTTGTGTGGATAAATGTTTACTAGGGTTATATCCTTTTGTTGGATTGTCCCCTTTTTCTTTGTGTAATGTGTTTCTTTGTCTCTTACTATATAGCCTTGGTTTTAAAGCCTATTTTCTCAGATATATGTACTGCTGTCCTAGCTCCTTAGCTTTTATTTTTCTTTTCCATTTGCATGAAATATCTTTTTCCATCCCTTTACTTTTACTCTGTGTGTATCTTTCAATGTGAGATAGGTCCCCTGGACACCGAATATATATATGGTCCAAGACTCATATATATATGAGTCTTGTTTTCTTATCCATTCAGCTACTCTCTGTATTTCAGTCAGAGCATTTAAGCTATTTACATTTAAAATGATTATTGATAGATACATATGTATTGCCATTTTATTGTTAGACTGTTATCCTCTGGTTTTTTTTTTTTTCACTTCTTCTTAATGCAAGCCCTTTAACATTAGTTGCTATAGTGGTTTGGTGTTAACAAACTCCTTTAGCTTTTTCTTGTCTGGGAACTCCTTATTTCTCCTTCAATTTTAAATGATAGCCTTGATGGGTACAGTAACCTTGATTGTAGGTCTTTGCTGTTCATCATCTTGAGAATTTCATGCCACTCCCTTCTGGCCTGAAATATTTCTATTGAGCAATCAGGTGACAGTCTAACTGGTTCTCCCTTATATGTAGCTACCTGCTTTTCTCTTGTAGCTTTTAGGACTATCTCCTTGGCTTTTAGGATTCTATCCTTGTCATTTTAATTATGATGTGTCTCAGTGTAGGCCTGTATGGGTTCAACCTCTTTGAGACTCTCTGAGCTCCCTGGACTTTTGTGACCTTTTCCTTCCCCAGATGAGGGACATTTTCAGTCATTACTTCTTCAAATAGGTTCTTGACACTTTGCTCCATTTCTTCTCCTTCTGGTATTTCCCTGATGTGGATGTGATTACATTCCATGTTGTCCAAAATATTTCTTAAGCTCTCCTCACTTTTTTTCTTTTCTGCTGCTCTGCCTGAGTGTTTTTTACTACCTTATCTTTTAAAACACTGATTCAATCTTCTGCTTCATCTAACCTACTCTTTTTTCCTTCCAATGTATTATTTATTTCAGATATTGCATTCTTTATTTCTAACTGGTCTTTTCTATGGTTTCTATGTCTTTTTTCATGCTGTTTAATGTCCTTATAATCATGACTCTAAACTCTCTATCTGATAAATTGCTTATTTCCATTTCATATAGTTCTTCTGGAGACTTCTCTTGTTCTTTCATTTGGGATCTGTTTCTTTGTGTTCCCATTTTGCCTAATTCTTTGTATTCTCTGCCTTAGCTGTTAAACTCACCAGTTATTAATCTAATCAAGCTGTGATCATCACCACTGGGTGAGGCAGTAATCCTGCATGTGGAGGTATTACTTTCCCTCAGGCTGATGCCACTTGGAGAAGAGTGTTCTGCCTGAGATTAATGGCTCCTGCAGTATGGGGAATGACTCAACACAGGGATCCTAGCTTCTGTTCTTCAATTCTCTCCTCAGAGCCACCAACCCCAGACTCTCCTGAAGCATCTCTAGTTCACTCTGTGCTCCCTTTGCTGGAGCCCAGAGAAAGTGGCTGCAATTGAGATTTTGTGCATTGGTCCTTTAAGAGGCTCTCTGCCTCTCCATCTGAGTCTTCTGGCAGACAGAACCCCTGCTGCTTTTCATAGCTAGATGTCATCTAGGTTCCTCTCCAGTTCCAGTGCTGCAGGCTAGGGAGCCCAGCTTGTGGTTTAGATCCCACACTTAATAGGGGCAACACCTCGGCTCTGTCATATCCCTCTGTAACTTCAGCTGAAACCCAGGGAATCCCAGCCATCCCTTCTGTGCCTCCTCCATACTCCCTACGAGTCACATTGTGATGAAGTGGTTTCTTCTGTCTGTTCATGGTTACAAGGCTTCTATACAGTTAGTGTTCAGTTGGTTATTCTAGATGATTTTCTCCAATTTAGTTGTAATTACAGATTGGCCCTGGGAGGAGGTTAGTGTGGTGACTCCTCTGTGATCTTGGAAACTTATCATTTATCCCTTTGAATCACAGAAAGCAAAGCTAGTGATGCTTTTGTACAATGGCTCCCAAATAAAATTTATGAAACAACACACAAGGTGAACATTATTCTTATTTCATATTTAAGTATGCTAAACCTCATAGAATTTCAAAAATGAATACAAATCCATACATATAAATATTTTCATGTACATGCAAGGGCCTAAAACTATTAGAATTATTAGCTCAGTGCATTCTGTCATGCAAAAGATAATCAATTTAAACTGCTTTGATTTACCTTTGATCATTCTATCCTAGTTATATGTAAAGCATGTGTTATTTGCCAGGCACTGTGGCAGTAGTGGGAATTACCATGAAGACTCTAATATAGAGATAGAGAAGGATAAATACAATTGTTTGGATAAATATATAAAGTGTTGTAGAGACATTTAAGAAAAAGGAGTTCTGGAGGGCAAATAATATAATGATGTTACCAATCTGGAGAGTGTGGGCCCTAATGGGGGAGGTAAATCTTGTTTAAGGGACAGTAAGTCTGTTGTCAAAGAAAAATAGAGGTTTTTGTCTGCCTATTGACACAAAAAGTCAAACTCATGAGGCCGGTGTTGGTACAAAAAGGAAAGAGGTTTATTCAGGTGCTCGGGGTCTTATCCATTTATCTTTATAGCTTTTAGCGTGTTCAGAGCCCTATCTACTCATATAGCTTTCAGAGCACTCCAGTGTAAGAACCTCCCCATGCTCATATCCTGGCCAATGGGCAGAGATTGCCCTGGTGCCCTGAATGTTTTCCAGTACCAAGTTCATAGTGTTCAGAAATGACAGATGAAGGCAGAGTGATTCATGTAGACTGCTTGAAAACAAAAGGGACTCATAGCATTATTAATAAAGACAATCATCTTTAGAACAGCAGGAATCCACTGAATTATTAGACTGTGATAGGGTGGTAAAGACAATGGTCTTTAGAACAAGAGAGATCTATTGAATTACTTGGGGGGTTAGGTAACATGATTATATTTACATATGCAAAATATCATTATTGTTTCCAGAATATTTTAATATTTTTTGCTGCTTCATTTTGTTTTGCTGGCTTGCACTCTGGGGGCATGATTCAATTATTTGCAAATTAACAAATCCTGCAGGTTATTCTGATGCCTGCTAACATTTGAGAACCATGGAAGGAGGATTTTATTTAGAACATTTGGTTCTCATCTCTGACTGTACATTAAAATCATGTGAGAGCTTGCTGAGCTCACTGAAAAAAAAATAGTGAAGTCTCTCAATGAATAAACTACCAAGATCTTTAGCTAAAGTAGTATTAGATAACTGCATAGCATTAGATTATATCTTAAATTAGATTATATCTAAACAACTTTAATTGTTCTGGGATGGAAAATGTCCATCAATACATTTTAAAACTGATATTAGGATGGGATGGGAGTAAATGACAGAAAACTGTACTTGAACAACGATTAAAATAATTAAAAAAATAAATAAATATAACTGATATTTTACTTTGTTTTTTAAACTTTTTAAAAAAATTATTTATTTTTATGGAGAGGGTAAGGGAGAAAGAGATGAAGAGAAACATCAATGTGCAGTTGCCTCTCATGTACCCTTTACTAGGGAACTGGCCTGAAACCCAAGCATATGTCCTGACTGGAAATTGAACTAGTGACACTTTGTTTCACAGGCCAACACTCAATTTATGGAACCACACCAGCTAGGGCTTAAAACTGATTTTAAAGGGTAGATTGAAAACTACTAGGTTAGGCCATTAAGGAAATAACCTCTGGTTGATCCTGAGAGAGAATGATTATGGTAGCCTCGGGAGACAAAGAGGTAATAAATTGTGGGAAATTCTTCTATTTCCCACTGAAATTCTATTAATACCTGGGCTATCAATGAAAGTAATACAGCCTTAGCAGTAGCCAAGAATATTCCTAATGGCCACTACTATTAGAGAACAGGGACTTTTGAGATTTTCTGCACTGGCATGCAGGGAACCCTGAAGGGTATAAAGGAAGAGAGTAATACCAACAGGTTCAGGGACAGCACAGTTGAGTCTAGCCACAGACGTGGACTAAAAAACATGTTCTTTTCCCACTCTGACATCATAAATTTTGTGATGCTCATATAATACATTAGGGAAAGAGAAACCCCAATCACATTTGGAATTAGATACCCAATAAGATAATGAGTAGAGTAGTAATTCTTTCAGAGCAAAGAAACAAGATTATGTACCAAGCAATAAGAGTGTCTTACTTAATGTTGCTGATGAAAATGATGATGCATCATCATTTTGTATGTATAATCATTTTTAGGCTTGATCAAAAGCCTGACGATATTAAGTGATACCATAAAAGGGCTAAGGGACTGATGCCAGAGGGGCAAGTCCCTAGTGGCTACTTGATCCCTGGAGCCAAGAGGGTGCTTGGCTTCACAAAGGAAAGAATTCAAGACATGAGACAGACAAGAAGTGAAAGTGGAAAAGCAGGTTTTATTGAGCAGAGAAGATAGCAAGAAAAGTCACTCCATAGACAGAATAGCAGATGCTTCTCATAAGAGGAGAGAGACCTCAATCATCTCTAGAGGTTGAGCTTATATCTTGTAGTTTCTATGGAAAATTGCTGGTATGGGAAAATAGAGGGTGGAAAAACATCAGGATTAAATTTAACCTTTACAAGATATATTTTGTGGCCTTGTATTTACATTTTATAGTATGGGTAAATGATAAGGTATAGGTGAGCACCTATTAATCAATCTTCATGGGAGTTTTCTTTGTCTGAGACTCTTCTGGATCAGCTATCATCTTGGGTCAGCTGCATTCTGAGTCAGACAGCTGAGTCAGACCCTGACTTAGCTTTGACTTCAGTTAATTCATGTAGTTCTCATGTCCCTTTCCTACATTAGAGCCATATGCTCAAACACATTATTATGAAAGAATAAATACAAAATATAATCATTTTACATGCAAAAGACTAATAGGTAATCACAGATTTAAATTAAAAGTATCATGAACTTTTGCACTTCAACATGAAAACAGGTGATTTCAGGCAAAAGAGATAGGATACTAGAAATGTTGTGAGCACAGAAACTGAAAAAACACAATTGATTTTTAAAAGCTATAAATAATTTTGTATCTTTAAAGGGGATAAAGCAAAAACTCTACATAACAATAGTAAGATACAGGGAAGGGAGTGAAGTCTTTCAATGAATAAACTACCAAGATCTTTAGCTAAAGTAGTATTAGATAACTGCATAGCATTAGATTATATCTTAAGTGAACAAGGGAGTGTTTGCATGACTATTTACTCTTCTTGTTGTGCTTATATCAGTATCTCTTCCCAGGTAGAAATCAGTGCCCAAGATTTGTCAACAAGCTACATGGCAACAGACATTAGATCACCATACCCCTGTACTTGAAGGGATGGGTGAAGGAATCACAGATAGTTCTGCTTTATTTTTATGGATACCAAATGAAATTAAGTCTGTTTTAGAAGGAATCCTAAAACTTGGGTTAGCAATATTTCTTACTGTCCTTTTGATATGTTTAATTAAAATAATTGCTCACTAACTTAACAAAATTGGGAAGATAGTATCTAAACCCTTAGGAATATCTCTATTTGATGCTAAGTGCTTTGCTTCTAATCAAGAGCTTTTTTATTCCACAGCAAGTTAAAGGAACCTACTCTTTAAAAGGCAACATAAAAATGGAACAATAATTGACAGTTGGGAGTTGCAACAGTAATTGAAAAAATATATTCTAATCAAGTAGTAATTATAGAATAGTTTGCACTAACAGACTCATAGAACAATCATGTATTAAAAATTTCCTTATAGGTGATTTGTGGATATCAGCAGTTGTAGTTCCTGCCTGACCAAGCAAAAATCTTGACCACAAGAACTGGACAAATTTCATGAATTCATACCAGACCCAGCAGAAATACTGCCTGCATATCCCGATCATGAACATCATCAGTAAAACTGTAGATAGAGCAATGGAACTACATGATGTCACATGCGGATGATAACAATGAGACCATTCAAGAACAGAGCTAAAAAATTGCAAGTCACCAGAAATTCCTTAGCCCTTCTCTTTCTTCATTTCCCCTATGTAACCTAGCCAGGATGGCTAAGATTCTAATAGGGTTTTGGAGGCATGAGCCTGCTACCTTCTCCAGTTGTTGACTCCTGAATAAACCCTTTTCCTACTCAACCAGAACCTGCTTCACAACTTTGGCTTTTGTGGCAGTGGGCAGCCAAACCTGTGGGTTATAGTTTCAGTTTCATCTTGTCAGAGGAGAATAAATGTAACAATGATCTTATTTGAACAAACTTATTACGTCTGCATCTTAAAAGTAAGTGTAATCATGAAAACTTAAGAAATGCAACTAATAGCCTAGAAATCAGAAAAAAATGGAATAGAGGAAAATGCCTTAGAAAAACATATGGCAGAGAAAACATTTAAAAGCAAACAAGCAGATGGTAAGCAGGAGACACAAAATGAGTAGAAAATTTATTTCCCTATTAGTAAACACATTAAATGTACATGGATTATGAAGTTAGATAAAAATAACAATGTAAAATGACAAATCTATATTGCTTACCATATACTAATCTAAAGGGGAACCACACAATACATAAAAAGATAGGAAAAAAATATTAGCTAAATACCAATTACAAAAACAAAAATTGAGTTAGCTATTTTAATCTCAGAAAGAATGTTAATTAAGGCAAAAGCACACAAAATAAGCAAAAATAATTAAGTTCAAAAAGCAAAAAGGGTTAAGATAATTCCTATAAAGTAACTCAGAGAAAAATTTGTCAAGATAACATGAAAATTTTATTGATATCATATAAATAGTTATGAACTATATACAATAATCATATTTTAATGAAAATTTTTAAATTCCATGATTATAGTAAAAGATTCTAAATATGTTTTTGAAGTAAGCATGCAGGTAGATCAAGATATAAAAGTCACAATAAGAAGTGTTGAACTATGTGGAAGATATCGGCCAGCAGTATCCATCTCGGCTGTGGATGTTCATCAAAATGCAAGAAAAACATACAGAGACAACCAGGTCCTGCGGGGAAATAGGAACAGCAGGGCCACTCCTCATGTGGGGAGCACACTACTTGGCCACCCTCCCTGGTGGGGAGAGCGCACCATTCCCCCTCTAGAGAGGCTTTTTCTTGGTTTTGTTTGCATAAGAATTCAGGTAAAAAGCTCAGTACTCATTGCTAGGAAGTAAGGATCAAACAATAGATAACAAGGAAGTCTGAGGACCTATTTTGAGTCAGGATCAAAGAGCTGTAAAACTTTGAGGAACAAACTTACTTCTTCCTTGGACCCTTATCATTCAACTGAGAGCATTCTAAACAAAGCAGGTTTCACAGGTTTTTACATATTCTTTCTTAGGCCTGATCACCCAGGGAACCCACCCTTTTTAGCCCAGAGCTGCACCACCCTGTCATTGTTTCAGGTGTAGGTGGAGCAGGGGAACTAAGGCAACCAAGAGATAAGGAGATTTTCTTGAAGAGCAGGAGGACTCAGGCTATGTCAAAGCCAAGGAGAGAGGGTCCATCACCCCTTTTTGCTGTACCCCCAAAGTCCTTTCTTGGGGGCCTCTCACGTGATTGTGCCTGTCTCAGATCATTCCCCCCTTGGGGAATCTTACCCGTCATTGGCTAACTGACTAAGCATTGGGGTCCAGTCAGGGTGAGGTTTGAAGGGGCAGAAGCAGTGCTCCAGTCAGGGAGATAAGCTTTTGTCTCCTTGCTGGCTTCTGGTCCAAGGCCACTCCCTCAGCCCTAGCTTAGGCAGGGGTTACAGCTTCTGATACCAGGCAGGGCAGTTCCCAACAGAACTACAATTATCTGGCATGATATAAAACATAAAATCTTCTTTTAAGAAATAAAGAATATATTTTATTCCATATTTTTACAAGATTTCACTGAAATAAGTATTTGCTAATATAAAAAATTCCCTCAAATATAATGGAAATATCTTTTTTTCTCTTTCTCTTTATTTGTTCTGAATGCATGTAGTATTTCAGAATTAATTCAACTTTACAGCTTATCTTTTACATACCAGTATTCACTGAACTACAAAAAGGACATTTCCTACTTAACATAAGCAATCTGTTCTAGATAAAAGTACTAACCAAGAACCTGTTTTCCATTATGTTAAGTGAAGAAATCCATAATGTATTAAGAGTTAACCCTCCAAACCCCCAAATCCTAAACTTCCAATTTTTAAAGTAGCACTAAAACACATTAAATATGTGTGTGTGATCTCATTAAAAAACACTTCTGTCTTTATAATTTTCTCTAAGATATTTTGATGACACATTTTAACACTGGGAATTTAGAGAAGACTGAATTTTAAAAAGCACCAATAGGAAGATCAATACAAATACTATGGCAGAGTACCTCTCACCAAAACTGATGCTATGATCTCTCTTAATACCAGTAACATTTAAGCAGGACCTCCCTTTACTGACATTCAGTTCAAGACTCTTACAGGTAATTCAGATGTTCTTTTTCCCATTGTACTTTTTAATAAATTTGTATGGGTGACATTGGCTAATAACATTCTATAAGCTCAAGTGTTCAATTCTAAAATGCATCAGCTGTATATTTCACTGTGTGCTTACTACCTACAGTCTAGTCTGCCTTCATCACCATGTATTTTATCCTCTTTACTCTCTTTAACCTCCCTCCCTGTTGCTTCCCCTTTGGTAGCCTTCATACTATTTGTCTCTATTAGTTTATTTATTTGTTTTGTTGCTTTATTTGTTGTTTTCCATTTTATATATAACTTGTGTGAAATTATATGGTTCATCCTTTTCCATCTGACTTATTTGACTTAGCATTATGCTCTCAACATCCATCCTAGTTGTCACAAATGGCAGAATTTCACCCTTCTTATGACTGAGTAGTATTTCATTATATATATGTACCACACTTTCTTTATCCAATTACCTATCCAACAGCGTTTAGGTTGTTTCAATGTCTTGGCAACAGAGAATAATACTGCAGTGAACATAGTGATGCATATATCTGTACAAACAAATGGTTTCTAATTTTGGAGTTGATACCCAAAAGAAGGAATTCTGGGTAACATGGTAGATCTATTTATTTATCTTTTTAGGAGTTTCCATATTGTTTTCCATAGTTTACATTCTCACAAGTAATGAATGAGTGTTCAATTTTCTTCACATCTTCTCCAATATTTACCTCTTGTCTTACTGATAGACATTCTAACAGGTGTGAGTAGTATATTATTGTAATTTTGATTTGCATTTCTTTTATAACTAGTGAAGTTGAGGATCTTTTCACGTATCTCTTGGCCATTTGTATGTCTTCCTGGGAAAAGTGTCTATTCTATTGTATTTAGAATATTACTCAATATTTCCAAGCTCTTCATTCTCTTAAAATGTGTTAAGAATATGGATCATAGGCCTTGTTGGTATGCTCAGTGGGTTGAGTGCAGGCTGTGAACCTAAATGTCGCCAGTTCAATTCCCAGTCACGGCACATGCCTGGGTTGCAGGCCAGGTCTGCAGTGGAGGCCAGATGAGAGGCAACCACACATTGATCTTTCTCTCCCTCTCTTTCTCCCTCCCTTCCCCTCTCCCTAAAAATAAATAAATAAATAAATAAATTTAAAAAATATGGAGCATAAATATGCTTGTTTCCTATATCAAGTGGATAAATTCTATAACATTCAGATATTTTATAGAATAACCAGAAGTTATTCTATAGGCAAACATTAAACAAATACTCTAAGTAATATGATTCTAATGTTTATAAGTACAGTACAACTTGGATCATACTGTATATAATTACTTTAAAATGTTTCAACATTAACTGCTCCTAATAAATTTTTTATTTTATGATTGCACGATCTATTAAGGAATCAGTACATATGCAGAACTTATATCCTATGCTATTCTAATATGGATAAATAGTTGTTACATCAGCCAGATGTCTTGGTACTAAAACTACTTTAAAATCACTATTGGGCCACTGGTGAAAAATATGAAATTTTAAAAATTCACATAAAGTTGACTTATAGGCCCACAAGACATTTTCTTTTAGTATATTTTCTCTGCATTTAAAATATATCTTGTCAAAACATTGATATGGTCATTATATTTAAATGTGACAGACTAAACTTGCACATGTTTCTCTGCTCCCTCCATCAATTCCGAAATAAAGGATAGGGGAGGGATTAAACAAGCAAGGGCATGAGAGTTAAGGAGAAAAGAATGGAAGCCAAATGAAAAATGTCAAAAAAGTTTTAGAAAATAGATTTGGATGGGTGGCACCAAATTTATGCTTTAGCTTTTACAATCAGTTAAGTGCCTGAGGCAGGATTAATAGCTAATCTGTAGCTTTTCTTCTAACCTAAGGATATGACCCTTAGATAAACTCTTCTGGAAAGATCAAGTAAAGAAAGTATAAAGTTATGGTGTCTCCAAGAGTAATGAAGGCTCTGCTGAGTTTGCTCTGTAACAGATTAAGATCCTGTACCTGGTAATTAAGATTATTTATGAAGTAATGTATTATTGACAAGTAACCTAAAATTAATAATTAGTTTTAATTAAAGAGTAATGTACAATTGATGAGATATAGTTTCACCAGGGAATGACAGCTATTCAAGTACCCCTGTGAGTGATAGATGACACTTTCAAATACAGCTTTCCTCGGCCTCATCTCACATGACTACTTGCATCCAATGGGGAATGCCTAGGACGTTTGGCCTCTGCCCCTGGGAATCATGAGACATCTGCTAGTTATTCCTATGCACCATATTCTCCCTGTCCTACACTCTTTTTTAAGCTTAGTAAATTTGGTACTAGATGAACTTCATTGTGTCTTCTGAATTTGACTGTTAAGCTCACCCTAAAATCATTGTGATTTATCAAACAAAGTTTATGTTAAAGACTGAAAGAAGCAAGGAGAAGTATAGTGACTAACTTGTGTCATAGACCACCTGAAAGTAAAACAAATTGGAATGCTGCATTTGGGAGTAATAAAAAAAGGAGGCTTGCCTAAAGAAATTTTAAGAACATGGATCCCATACTTAATGACTTTACTACTCTATGGCAGGCAATTATCCTTTTCTTAGCCCTACAGAAGGCCTGCAGGTTTAGTTTCTGGAGACAATGCATTTTCTCTATATAAAATGTCCTTCCTCAGGAATACAAAAAGAAAGTAGAGACAGAGATATTTAAAAGGCTTTGGATGTTAGGACAGTAGGAAAATGGAGGTAAGAATGAGGCACCATAATGAAAACAAAGAGTTTGTGTAAAAACCTACACTCAACTGTGTATTCTAATTTTTCTTCTTACTTCCTGAAATGCAGGTTTCAAGATTACCCTAGAGATTGAAGAAATGATAAGGCACCTACATTTAGTGATATTTAGATTCCCCCCCAAAAAAACAAACACACCTCATGAGTTTATCTCATGACCTGCCTATGCATAGAGTTTCAGCAGCTCTCATATTAGAAATCATTAATTTTGTCAGATGTCAAGGAAACAGGGGTGGATGCTAACAAAGGAGAGAGAAGAAGGAAATCTTCAGGTTGATGGGGAGGAATATGCTGAAGTAAATGTTCTGCATCTGGGGTAAGGAAAAGTCAGCACCCATTGAAGGAGGAGAAGACAGAAACCTAAGGAGAAAAGATTTCAAGAAAAAAAAATGCCTCTCTTTCCAGACCTGGTGGAGCAAGAGCTGCCATCATGGGAGTCAACATCTGCCACAGTAAAGCCTAAAAGTTTCCATGCCAGGAGACAAAAGAGCTGGGACATCTACCTAAGGCTGTTTGTCAAGGTGCACAGGTTTCTGGCCCAACCTTCAACCAAGTGGGTGAAGAGGTTGTTCATGAGTTGCATCAACCAGTCACCTCTGTACCTTCCCTGGATGATCTTGGGAAGGTACAGATCATCCCCAGATGAAGCTGCCTGACCCAGAGGGAAAAACTTCTGTGGTTATAGGAACTATAACCAATGTTGTGCATGTCCAGGAGGTGCCCAAACTGAAGGTATGTGCACTTCTTGTGAGGAGCTAGCTGTTCTCAGAGCCACATGTTCAAAACCAGGGGCAAGATGCTTGCCTTCAAGCAGTTGTCTCTAGACTCCCCCAAGGACTGTGGCACTGTCCTGCTTTCTGGTCCAAAAATGGTGGAGAAGTGAATAACAATCTAAGAGCCATATTTAAAGTGTGTGTGAGGCCAATGGGCCAGCCACAGCTACAAAGACTAATTCCATTTCCTACCTTCTTATTAAAAAGATTTAGATGCTAAAAGGGGGTGGGGGGGAATGGTGCAGATAATTTACCTGATATACTCAGTAATATTAGGATAAACATTTTAGTTGAGAGTCTAGACTAGCCTAGAGATGTGTATTTTACTCTTTGTGGAGGAGTAAATAGAGCTTAATCCTAATACTCTATAGCACAAAGTGAATAAATAAAATTATGATACTATTTGGAAATATAGAAGCAAATACAACACAGGAAGCTAAACAAGTTTAAAATGTTTGTTTCTAGGGGTAAGGGCATAGAGATGAGAAAAGTGAGAAAAAGAATTACCTTTTCACACTAGATACCATATAGTGTTATTCTTAAAAATATATTCATTTGATAAACTAATAAAAAATAATAAATTTCTAAAGATGAATATTTCCTCTAATTCTTTCTTTGTGGATAACACTTTTTAACCATTTGCAGTAAATTTTATACCCTTTCTACTTCTGAGTTCAGTGTATCCTTAGTGCTCTTAGGCCAGTTTTTAAGTAGTTTCCTTAAGTGAAGTTAATTAGTAAGCAAACTGTTGGAGAAGATAAGCAGGGAGACATGACCTCTGGGTGGATCCACCAGCTAGACTCAGGCAATGAGAATGAGAGGCTCTTCATGCCCTCCCTGGTCCCCAGAATGCAAGTCCTGCTTATTCTTCCCATCCTGGCAGCTGTTTCAAGGAGACACTTTAAAGTGAGTGATGTGTTATTGAGAACTTCTAGGCAGTTAAGTGTCTGGACCCAGTTCAAGTCTCCATATAAACATTTAAAATTCTGGCTGGCAGGTGCAGAGATCTCATTTTAAGATCAACCAAGACAAGCCTCGTATGTAAAATTCTCTTGCTTATTAAACCTGCCACCTGCCACTCTGGAATGGTCTGCCTCTTTCAACCATTCATCCTTGCCCTTGGTGCACAGGAGCCAGTATTTGAACCAATGCACACCTCATAGGGTTGTTATGAGGATCTAATAAAATAATATATAATATATAAAACACTGTGCAGAGAGTGCCTAGACTCTCTCACTTTTGTTGTCACAGAGATTCTAGGAGTTTTGTAATTGTATAAATTGTAATATGGGATCTTATAAAATATACTGGCTTGTTCTTTGCTTTTATTTAAATATATAAGGTACACATTTTCTCTGTCAGTATAGCCAGTGCATTGTAAGATGTCTAACAGCATCCTGAGTTTTACCCACTAGATGTCAGCAGCAAGAACTTCATCCCCCAACTTCGGCAACCAACAATGTCTCCCAGATGTTACCAATGTCCTCCAGGTGGTGAAAATTGCTGCTTTTTGAGAAACACTGATATATATGTACCTCATTTCCCCCAATATTTGTACTGTCTTCCCACAGAGGTACTAAAATGTGTTTAACTACTCGTTGATCAGTAAATGTTTGATTTCTCAATTTTAATATTATATAAACCTGAATGAAGATTTTGGTTTAAAATTTATAACCAGAATGATGCAATAAAAATTATTGTGCACAAATGTTTGACTGTGTCTTATACAATATCCTGGTTTAGGGCTATAGGACATACATCAATAAGATTTTTTAATTAAATTTTAAATTATAAAGTTTAGTGATTGAAAAAATATATACATATATGAATATATTCATGAGTATATTAGATATATATGAATATATTAATATATATTTTTCCAGCTTCCTTAAAATCATTAGGATCCCTTATACTAAAAACTTATTTAAATAAAAATAAAATCCTTTGCATTATTGCAGATGTTTCTGAAACTTGGGAGCCAGCACTTGGGAAGACACTGTTAATTTTCAAGAATCATAATTTAAACCATAAAAATACTCTTGAGAGCATTATTCTCCAAAACAAAGTTTGGAATGTATGTTTCTGGAACAGTAGAAAACTGACAAATGTCTCCCTTTTCAAAGATAAAGCTTCTATGTGACCATTACGATGTATTTATTATTTATGGGAGGTTTGTGTATTAGTTTGGAAAATACAGCCTTCAGAATGCTATTACTTTCTTCTTCTGCATAAATGAGTGTGCAGATTAACTTTGTAAATTATTTTTCATAAAGCATTTTATAAACAAATTTATATACAAGGAAGAAACACATATACAGAGTTCACAAATTACCATTGAAGTGGACCCCTGGCCATCTTTTCCACATTGGGAAAACAAATCAGAGAACAAAATTATCCCATGTCCTAAATTGTGTCCAACCATGCAGAGAGTGTTCAAGTAATGTTTTTATTCATTTGCTGATTTTTTCCCTCAATGTGAAAATTATGCTTTTCAGTCAAGCTTTGACTTTGTGCAACCTCTTCATCAGAACTCTGGAGAAGGCTAGAAAGAATAAAGGCACCTTGATTTACACTAGGACTTCAGGCTCTTTATACCAAGGATTTCAGGTTCTTCATACCAACATGCTCTACAAGTGCTTTTGCAAAACAACCTTCCAATTTTCTTCCAATTTTTTTATCTTGCTCTATTAAGCATTTCAGAACAAGATGTCCTTCAGGATGTTCTGCAGTATGAACTTCTCCATCCTTGTCACCCCAATGCAGCTCTGCTGCTGCCTAGCTGGCAATGGCACTCATGGTAAGTTGACCACTCCAAGAGCAACCACAACACACACACTCAGACACCAACATACACTCAGACTTATCTAGCATCACTTCTTGGGTGTGTCCTTGCAGGTAGCTTAACAAAGCTGGAGAGATGGGTTCTAAGAGCTCTGGGGGAAGATCTCTGTAACTTTCTTACTCTGTGTGTTTCCAGTTCCTTTCAGCATACTTCATTGATTTCTGATATTCTATGTGCAGGGTCTTTGGGGATGAGTAAGAAGAGCAGAACCTTCCCTTCGTATTTTTCATTTAATATGTTAGGCAGGAACTAATAATTTCTGATATGATTATCTGCTTCATAAGCTTATTATTATCAGTACAATCAAACTCTACCAGTAAAACCAAGTGGGAGTATTAGCTGTTAGCCACCTTTTCAACAAATCTTCATTTTTTTTGCAACGACTTTTCTATCTTTGGGTGTGCCATGCCACAGGTTGTACATGGCCATTCAAGTGCCATCCTGTGTGAGCCAGCTATATCACCACTTCATGGATGGTTTCAATCATTTCTGATCTTAGCTTTGGGTGTACACAGCTTTTTAAAAAGTCCAGAAATACTTTATGCACCAAAGAATTCTTAATCTTAGCTGCCTTTTGGGCCATTATAGTGAGAATATGTTTCATTTCAACAATAAGCACTAGCTTCTCTGGTTGTACCTCTAATACTGTCCAGAGTTCAGTGATGTGCTGACTTGTAATGCTGAAATGTGTTCCTATACAGCTCCTCTGTCAACATGTTCCTTTGCTCCCAAATGGCATTGTCTGTTTGTATACTTTTTTGACAGCTGATGCTTCTGCATGTCAGAGCATCTTCATGTGGTCTTCAAAATTTATATCTCTGCCATCTGTGGCTTACTCCCGTACATAAGAAATTTCTTAAAAATATTTCTGAAATATTAAGCTTTACGCGATTCAACAAAATTATCTCTCAGTTCTTTCAAAAGCCTGTTTTCTCTATTCTTCATTGCCATATTGAATATAACACTGGATCACACAAATTGAACCATGTGCAAATGCAATAGTTTTAATTTTTCCTTGAATCAACTTCTACAATCACTCATCAACTGCATTCTTTTTCTTTGTCATAGTCTTTTCTTGTTAAGATCTCCAAAATCTACTTTGCCCTGGCATAACTGGTTCTATCACTGCATTGTGTGCTTTGCTTCATTTCTTGATTCTTTTTGAAATCATCCCATTTGGGTTTCCTTGATGCTGATTCACCACTTTTAGAGTCTGGCTGAAATTTTCTCTCTTGTTGAGTTTATTTGCCTGCTAGAATTTGTTCTTTGGTATTTTATTCACTTGCTGCTTATTCTTGAACTGTTTCACACCTTTTTTCCTGGTTTTGTGGCAATTTTCTGGAAGTTCTTAGATGTGATTTTAGGTCCACCTTCTTTTATAACTTTTCTTATGAATGTCTTTGAAGAACCAAAATCATTGTTTTTTATGAAGCCTATTTTTTCTTGTAATGTCTCTATATTTTTCTGTGACGCTTCTTTTCTTTTCCTTCCATCATAGAAACTCGCACATTTGTGACCCAGTTAGACAGCTCCTGGCTCCAGCTTCTGTTTCTGGTTTAAAATTAAATATTTGAGGTGTTTTAATTATAGGAGCAATTAACTATGTATTACCATTACTCAACTTGCTTGCTTGCTTCTAGACCTAGTGTAAAGATTGTGCTCTAGACAAACACAATTAACAAAATTTTAAAAAACAAATTAAAATAAAGAAAAGAATACAATAATACAAGTGAAACAACATAAACAGCCCAAAAAGAAAACACCAGTGGAATAATTTCTTTTCTATTGCTTTGGAATTCAGAAAGTACAGGCTCTTCTTTCTTGTTAACAAATAGCTGTCCAGATACACAGAGCCATAGAAACCAAATTAAAATGTTAATGAGATTTAAGAGCTACTGGTAGATTTCCCAGTCCTGAATATTTTATGATCTGTCACCATTCACAAAATGTCAGGATTTACCTTCTCTGAAGCTCAATCTTCAAAGACATAATAAAAGCATACAAACAAACCACTGACACTTGGTATAATCTTCAGCAGCAATGGCCCAGGGACACTTAATGCTTTAGCAATCCATAAAGAAAACTGTAGTTGGAGCCAACTGTATGTATATTATTGTTTGTTTGATTTCAATTTTTTCTATTTGTGAGCTCTGGCCAATACCCACCAGCAGTATCCATCTCTGCTACAGATGCTTGTCGAAACACGAGATAAACATACACAGGGACAACCAGGTCCTGTAGGGAAATAGAAACAGAATATCCACTCTGTCTAGTGTACAGCGTCCCGTATCCATTCCCAAGCATATTTTCATTAAGAATACAGACTTAGTTTCTGGATTCACAGTCTGGAAGAAAAGATCAAAAGAAGTAGGTGACTTACAAAGGTGCAGATAGAACCCCCGCTGTGATTCTGGGCAGAGCTTGGGGTTTTATCTAATAGGACTCAAAGGGCTAATTTTGGTTTCCTGTCTGTGCATTCAAATTCTAATCTAATAACATCCTCCAGCAAACAAATCTCACAGGATCTTGCATATTCTATGTCCCAGGCCTGATTCCCCTGGAGGTCTGCTGATTCTGGTCTGGTCTGCACTGCCCCTGCTATTTCCGCAGGCCTGAGTTAACAGAGAAGACAAAGGCAGACAGGAGACTTGGCTTACTCACTTCTAAGAACAAAGACTCAGGTTTTGACAAAGCCAAGGGGGCAGGGGTTGATGTCCATCACCCCTTCATTTCCACAGCCCTGAGTCTCTTCCTAGAGGCCTTCACGTGATCATGCCTATCTTAGCATGGGAAATCTTACCCTTCATTGACTAACTGATGAAACTTAGGAGGTCAGGCACAGAACAGGCAGCATTCATGCCAGGGAGATAAGTTTTTGTCTCCTTAGTGGCTCCTGGTCCAGAGGTCTCTCACTCAGCCTAAGTCACGGGGGGTTACAGCTTCCTGAGACGAGGCAGGGCGGTCCCCAACAGTGAGCTGTGATTTACACATTTCCACATGCTTCCTTTCTATCCTCTCCACACAATCTTAATACAGTTTTCCATGACAGCCACATGGCCCACAATAGTCACCCCTTTGGATTAAGAGAAGCAGTCTCTTAAAAACTTAATGTCTCATATAGGAATGATAATATTTTTATTTAATAAAATGTTCTTATTACAAAAATAAATTCTGCTTTGCATAATCTTTGAGGACACATATCATAAAAATACTAAAAAAAATACCACCCTACCATATTTTATTCCCAAGAGACTATCACTTTTCTTACCTCTTAGTATACCCTCCCAGACTCTTTTTGATGCTTAAATATGTATGTATGTTTTTACAAAAATGAAATTATACTATACATGCTGTTTTATAACATGCTTTCTTCAGTTAATGCTCTTCACTTGTCCTTGGCAATATATTTTTTCTTATATTACACTCAGTTCTTCAAACAAATTTCCTCAACTGCCACCAAAATGTCCTTTACAAATGGTTTCTTCTTAAGAAAATCATTCTAAAGGCACATATTCCATTTGACGTTCATGTTCCCTCAGTTCATCTTATCCTAACAAGTCACTTTTAATGACATTCATTTGTTGACAAGACCTGGCCTGATGCCCTACAGAACATCATACATTCTCCACTTATGTGGTGCTTCCTCATGGTGTCATTTAAGTTGTTTGGCTTTTGTGGATCCTGTAATTTAATATAAGTATTGTTACCCTAGTTTTTTTCTTTCATTTGCATTTGCATATAATCTCTTTTTCTATTCCTTTACTTTTAATCTGTGTGTATTGTTCATTCTGAGGTGGGTCTCTGGTAGATAGCATATAAATAGGTCTTGTTTTCTTATCCATTTAGCTACTGTGCATCTTTTGATTGGAAAGCATTTAAGCCATTTACATTTAAAGTAATCATTTATAGCTATATATTTATTGCCATTGTATTTTTATAACTATGTTCTTCAGTTTTCTTAATTCTTTTTCTACTTAAATAAGACCTTGTAACATATCTTGTAATACTTGTTTGGGGGTAATGAACTCCTTTAGCTTTCTCTTATCTGGGAAGCTCTTTATTTCTCCTTCAATTTTAAATGATAGCCTTGCTGGGTAAAATCACCTTCATTGTAGATCCTTGCTTTTTTATCACTTGAAATGTTTTATGTCAATACCTTCTGGCCTGAAATGTTTCTTTTAAAACATCAGCTCACAATCTTACGGAAACTCCCTTGTAGGTAACCATCTCTCTCTTGCCACACTTCAGATTCTCTCTTCATCTTAAACCTTTGGCATTTTAATTATGATGTCTCTTTGTGTGGGCCTCTTTGTGTTTATTTTGTTTGAGGCTCTCTGTGCTTTCTGAACTTGTGTATGGTTTTCCTTCACCAAGTTAGAAACATTTTCAGACATTATTTCTTCAAATATGTTCTTGATCTTCTGTTACCCCTGTGATATAAATGTTGTGCTTCATGTTATCCCAAATATTCCAAATATCCCAAAAATCTTCTCATTTAAAATTTTTTTACTGCTTGAATATCCCAAATATCCCCCAAATCTTCTTCTTTAATTTTTTTTTTTACTGCTCCAATTGGGTGTTTTCTGTTACCTTGTCTTCCAAATTGCTGATTTGATCCTCTGCTTCATCTAAACTGTTTACTTGTAGTACATTCTTCACTTCAGTTATTGAGCTCATCATTTCTGAATGTTTTTATGGTTTTTATGTCCTTTTCATGCTGTTTAAGTTCTAACTAAATTCCTTAAGCATCTTTATAACTACTTTTTTGAATTCTATATGTAGTAAATGGCTTGCCTCTATTTCATTTAGATCTTTTTCTGGAGATTTCTCTTGTTGTTTAATTTGGGACATGTTTGTTTGCCTTCCTATTTTGCCTGCTACTTTATGTTTGTTTTTAAATATTAGGTAGAATCGGCTATGTCCCCTTGTCTTAGTAAAGTGACCTTGTGTAGTAGGTATTCTGTGGTACCCAGTTGTGCAATCTCCTTGATCATCTGAGTTGGATACTCCAGGAATATTTCTTGTGAGGGTTATGTGAGCCCTCCTATTGTAATTACATCTTGACTGCTATTGGCCTATTCATGTGAGGGGTCAACTGTCAGGATGGCTAACTATGAGGATTGACCTTGACTACAGTGTACAAGCTGCTGTTTAGGTGCTGACCACACAAAGAAGAATTTGCCTCAGCAGGGTCTGGTGCCTGCTGAGATCTCCCTTTGGATGCCACTTATGAAGATTAATTTGATCCTGCTCTAATGTTGTTTGAAGCTGGCAAATGGGTATATTGGTTCTGGGAACTTTTGGGAGAAACTCATGCAAGTAAATAGCAGATGCTCCCTGTGACTGGCCCTGGGCAATCTATTTGGACCTACAAAACAATCCATAGTTTGTGACTGTCCTTGCTGGGCCTGGATGTGCTTGGGAAGGACCAAGTTGCCCAACAAACCCAGCTTCCACTAGCACCAAGCCATGGGCTGGGCAGCAACAGGGTTAAGGCACCCCAAGATTAGCCTCCACCTGCCTCTATTTACCATCTGCCTGTGAGGCTCCATCAGTTAAAATGCCTCTGACAGTACTCAACTTGCATGAATTAAGTTCTGAGTGAGTCACCAGGTAGGATCTAGTGGTGTTCACCAGATTTACAGGGGTTTAAACTTGATGCCAATGCTGGGTCTGAGGCCACTTAGCAAAAGTTTCAGGGTATACCAAGTCTTGCTGCCATCTTCCAGGTACCTGAAGACCTTTGCAGTGGGGCAGGGACTCAGAGAGTTAACAGGGTGAGCCCCGAGAGTTTATCAGGCTGAAACAGACCAAAAATTGGTCATGTGAAGAGAGGGTTGGGTGTGCAAGGATAAAATGGTTTCAATCCTACAGTCATATAACTTAGTCTCTCCTGGATTCTGCCAGATCTACTGTAGAGCCCAACCTCAGCAGGGAGGGATAAGGAGGTTGGGGCCCCTGGGAACCCAGAAGGTGACGACATTACTATATCTCCCATTAGGGGAAGCTGCTGGTCAGACTCATGGGACGGTAGCAGGAATGATCTCTACCCTAGAGCCACACAAATCAGTCACTGACACACTGAGTCTACCCAAGCCTCTGCACCAAAGGCCCAGGCTGCTGACTCCACTATGGGGCATGAGTTCCATAGTCTTGGGCAATAGGGCATGAAGAGGATGTGGTTATAGTATTCCCCTAGGCTGAGCCATAAGGAGGGGAGTGTTCCACTCAAGAAAGTTGGAGTTGGTGTCTTCAGAGAAAAAATTGGGACAACTGTAATAGCATAATCAATAAAATATACTTTTAAAAAATTAGGTCACTTGTCCTATAGCATTTTTCATGGTCTGGTTCAATGTTTGTCAACAAACATTGTTTGTCATACATCATTGGAGGTCTTGATTTTTTTTTCTCTTAAGATGCCTAGGATATGAAAATTATAAAAATGATTCCCAGTTTATCAATTATTCTCAAATTAGCCTGCTATGATTTCCAACAAGCACATGCTGACAATTTTAGGTCTATTGGCTATCTTTTGCTTCTTTTGCTCACTACTTTTCTTATCAAAGCTTAGACTAAGTAAGTCTGATGTTCCCGTAGAGACTATGCCTTATCTTCCTAAATCTTGGATAATGAGGATACTCTGTCATATAGTCTTGTTGGAGATATCCATTGGTTTTAGTTTTGCTCTCCTGTTTGTTTTATTTTTGTTGGTGGATTCAAGCAGAGTAAAAAGGTACATTGTCCCTACTAGTATCTTTCCTCTTTTTCTACATTAGCTTTTAAAATTTCCTTGCATTGTCAGAATTAGCTGTCTCAGTCTTGCTTTGTAACTTTCCATACATGGGATCAACTATTTTTCAAGAAAGGTAGAAAGATTTTTTTTTCCTAGTGTGGAATCAGATGAAAGACCAAACTTAGGTACTAGTGATGCTCATGCTGCTGGGGTATTTCTATTTCAGTGGACAGAGGTAGAAGTTCTACTTTTAAAAAATATCAACTTACAGTAATATTTTATAACATTACAGTAATTTTGCTTATTTTCTCTTTGTATTTCTTTACCTTGTGTTGAAAAACCTTGAGTATTAATATTATTAACATAATTACTTCTTTGACATATCAGATAACATAAAGAAAATGGTTTAAAAATAAGCATAACAATATTACTAAAAATAAAACTTGGAAGGAAATCTTGAAGTATCTTATTTCCTTTTATACTTACAATATTTTCCACTAAGGCAGTAGAATCAAAGTTTCATGTTATAAAGTCATTGAAAACAATGCTTCCTTTGTATAATTATTCTAGCAGTTTAAAACCAGTTTTTAGTAGAAGGCTATGGAGATAGAAGATAGCATAGGATAGCTTCCTGGCTTCTCTCTTAAAGGGCTCCCTCTGCTATTACTACAGTGTAACAGAAATTTCTTTGAACTATGCCAACTTTCAACATTATTTCTCTTAATTTTTTTATACTCTTCTCTCCACCACTTCTAGCACCCATGCACTATCTTGACTTTTCCAGGGGTGTCCAACCTGCAGCCCATAGGCTGCATGCAGTTCAGTTAGACTGTAAATGTGTCCCAACACAAAATCATAGATTTACTTAAAACATTATGAGATTTTTTTATGATTATGTGTCACAATTTATTTGATGTGTGACCCAAGGTAACTTTTCTTCTTCTAGTGTGGCCAGAGATGCCAAAATGTTGTATACCTCTGATAGCCATACCCTCAGTATTGCCTACTCAAGAAATGATATCTCCTTCTGGCAAAGGTGTGTTTGTTGTTTCTCTAAATCCTGCTTTCTGCAGGTTCCCTTATCACTTCTGGGTTATCCCCAATATACAGTATTTGCCATTCCACTACTATTCCCACTGTATTTTTGTGGTTTCCTGCTCCAATTTGATTGGTTTTGAGGAAAATTCCCCAAATTCCTACATCATTTGATTCTGACTTCTGTAATTTCTCTCCACCCAGTATCACTGAAAGTGTAAATTGAGAGGGCATCATTTGTTTCTCTGGTTATTTCAAGGATTTAGAAGGAGTAATAAAAAGATCTGTACTTGGACTTATGCCAAATTACTACTAAAACCCACAACTTTTAAGTGGCCTTTGCTATTAACAACTGAATCCAAATTCATTTGTTGGATTACAAATTTGTTAGATTATAAAAGGCCCTGAAGTTATTGTACCTGGGGGTGATAACTGAATGTATAGAGGAGAAAGAAACTAATTTAGGCATGGTTTCCAACAGTTTGCCTAGACCTCAATTTTGCTGGGAGTTAATAACAGCAGTCTGAGTTGCCATAGGCCTATGATACATCATCTCTTCACTAAGCAATACATTTAAATACATTTATGAGGTATTAACTCTTGATCCTATTTTTTAAATAAAAGATGGTAATAAGCAAGACATGGGAGGCAATTTGTATTAAACATTTGATTCAAATACTCTGGTTACATTTTACAGTGAGAGAAAATACAGGCAGGCATTATGCCCATAACTCTCCTAAGCAAATAGGCTTGATACCACTTTATTTTATCCTCATCACAGCATTTTTTATAAAATCTCAATAATTTCCAGAAATAAGCCCAAGTCTCTGTGATCAATTAATATTTGACAAAGGGGGCAGCAGCATACAATGGAGCAAAAATAGCCTCTTCAAAAAAATGGTGTTGGGAGATATGGACAGATAAGTGCAAAAAAATGAAACTAACTCGACCACCAACTTATACCATACACAAAAATAAATTCAAATAGGATAAAAGACTTAAATATAAGTCATGACACCTTAAAAGTCCTAGAGGAGAACATAGGCAGGAAAACTTCAGATACTCCACTCAGCAATATTTTCACCAATTTGTTCCCTAGAGCAAGGGATATAAAGAAAAGAGTAAACAAATAGGACTTCATAAAAGTAAAAAGCTTCTGCATGGCTAAAGAAAACATCAGCAAAATGAAAAGGAAACCAACCACATGGGAAAATATCTTTGTCAGTGATACCTTGCACAAGGGTTTGATTTCCAAAATATATGTAGAACTTACATGACTCCACACCAGGAAGACAAACAATCCAATTACAAAATGGACAAAAGACTTGAACAGACACTTTCACAAGAAGACATACAAAGGGCCCAGAGACATATGAAAGAATGCTGAGAATCACTAGCCATCAGAGAGATGCAAACTAATACCACAATGAGATATCACTTCACAGCGGTCAGAATGACCATCATAAACAAATAAACAAACAAGTGCTGGAGAGGTTGTGGAAAAAAGGGAAACCTAGTACACTCTTGGTGGGAATGCAAACTAGTGCAGTCACTGTAGAAAACACTATGGAATTCCCTCAAAACACTAAAAATGGAATAGAGTTTGGACCCGGCAATTCCACTGCTAGGATTTACCCTTAGAATCCTAAAATACCAATTCAAAAGAACCTATGCACCCAATGTTCATAGCAGTGTTATTTACAATAGCCAGGTGCTGGATGTAGCCTAAATACCCATCAATAAATGAGTGAACGAAAAAACTGTGGTTTTACATTTACATGATGGAATACTAGGCAACACAAAGAAAAAAGGAGGTCTAACCCTTCATGACAGTGTGGATGGAACTAGAGAGCATTATGCTAAGTGAAATAAGCCAAGTGGCAAAAGACAAAATACCATATGAGCTCACCCATAAGTGGAACCTAGTTAACAAAACAAACAAGCAAAACCAGAGACATGGAAATAAAGAACAAACTGACAGTAACCAGAGGGGAAGGGGAAAAGGGATAACAGGGCAAAGACAGGGAAGGGTGAAGTCAAGGAACCTTTATAAAGGACCATGGACAAAGACAACTGGTTTAAGGGAGGATTGAATGTGAGAGGTTGGGGTTGGTAGGGCAGGGAGAATAATGAGGGAATAATGGGGACAAGTGTAATTGAACAACAATAAAAAAATGAAAGCTTCTAAAAATATCAATAATTGTCCTTCAAACAATTTTTAAAACACCTCTGAAATGTTGAAACATGTACCATCTTTTTTATTATTATTATTACTGAGTCTCATATGATCTTCCAATGATATACTCTTCTTACTGAATAAAACATTCTCTTTTAATTATAATGCTTTCAATATTTATATTTTTCTAAAATGCAAGATATTTCTAGCTCTGGCAAGTGTGGCTCAGTGGTTAAGTGTCAGTTAAGGCACATGCCTGGGTTATGGTCCAGGTCCCCAGTAAGGGGTACATGAGAGGCAACTACATATTGATGTTTCTTTCCCACTCTTTCTCCCTTCCCCTCTCTAAAATAAATACCTAAATAAAATCTTAAAAGAAAATACAAAATGTTTCTAAATGTAATTTGTAAAATTTCACAAGCTATATTGTATACATATAATTGAATTTATTTTTCACATTTAAATAAAATAGATTTTTTGTCTAATTATTACTCTCTTATCAGTTATTTATTTAAAATATGAATGTATTTCAATACATCTTCCCACCTAATGAGTTTGTCATCTTTTACTGTTTTAAAAAATATTTAGATTTTGTCATTGATAAAGTAAATTTCACTTTAATGCATATATTCATTATTCATGAGCTTTTCAACAAATTATATATTTTATATTATAAATAATTAAAACACAGGTACTTCATGCTATATTAGTATAATTATTTTGCAATTGAAAAACAAATCATGCATAAAATGTTCAATATTTTGAGGTCACAAGGCTAAATCAAGGGCTGTCTGCAAGAGGGCATACCTGACCCCATCATTAGAGGATGCTGTGTGACCAGGGAACAGAGTAACAGTTTGTCAAGCAGGTGACAGGGATGATATTTCAAGATAAAGATAAATCTCAAACAGGCCTCCACAAAAGTGACCAATATACATTTAACACATATTTGAAAATTGCCATTGAAATAACTGCTTCTGTTATAAACAGGGACAAATTTTCATTAGGAGTGTAAGTATAATATATGTTTGACACCCAAATACAGAGTAAGGCAAATATAGGTTTATTGTTTTGTGTACATAAAACACAGTTTATCCTTGTTCTATTATTTAAAATTATTGTATTGTTTTTCATACAAACAACTATAAACCTACTTTTGCCCTGCCATGTAATATAATTGCATAATATTTGAAAACATAAATAAGCCAAGATGAGTAAATAAAAATTGACACAACTTTACAAATCAGTAATAAACACTTGTCAACATTTTATATGAGGCATTTTGTGCATGTGTGTAAATATTTATAGGTAGAGATTTCAGTTTTTTCCCCACAATATTATACAGTTTTTTTTCACTTTATTTGCTGAAATATTTGTAAACCATATGGTTAATTTATATGTGGGTATAAATTAGCCATTCCACTATAATTGAACAATCCCATTGTTTCAAGTATTTGTTATTGATTTCAGAGAGATAGAGAAAAACATCAGTCTGTTGCTCCACCTATTTATGCATTCACTGCTCAACTCCTGTATGTGCCCCAACCAAGTATCAAACCAGCAACTTTAGTGTATGGGGGTGATGTTCTAACTAATTCAGCAACCTGGCCATGTCAGATTGTTTCTAGCTTTCCATTATTGTTACTACTTTGAATAACATATTAATAAAGGACTGTTTTAAAAAATATACAAGGGTGAGCAAAAATAGGCTTACAATTGTAATGCCAATAAATAATATGATAATTAATATATAACAATGCAAGAATAAACTGTGTTTTGAATACTCACAACCAGACACCTACTTTTGTCCACCTCTGTGTATCTGATTATCTAATTGATGATATTGAGATATTGATGGGTTGGATATGTATGAAGTTTTGAGACTCTGATAGGGACTTCTAATTGTCTCTCCAGTTTGACTTTGTCATGCCTGCAGGCTGTACTGTGACATAGCGCTGGCAGTAAAATCTGACTGAAGATGGACCTATGGAAAAGTTCTGTTAAAAGAAGGCTGACATTCTTGCCATTGTTCCCTTTTGCTTTTAGCATTAGAATGTGAGAAAAAAATTGTCACAGAGCTGGAGTTTTAGCAACTACATATGGAAAATAAACAGCAATCAAAGAATGGCTGCATGTGTGTGCACACAGAGCAAGTGTTGTGGGGGGAGGGAGAGAGAGAGAGTGTGAGAGAGATATTATGAAGCTTCTTTACTACCCCCAGATCTTCCATCTTCAGTTTTCTCATTATGTGAGAAAATAAACACCTAAATTGTTTCGGTCACTACCACTTTAGCTTTGCTATGGACAATTTAATTCCTAATTTATATAATAGGCAACTGCCTTCATGAAAGGTACATTGCCACCAACTGCATATTAAGTAACCCATTTCACTGTGCTCTAACTACCACTGGATATCTTATGTTTCAACTTTTTAAAAAATTATATGTAAAAATAACTTTTATTTAAAATTTTATTTCTTTGATTACTACAGAGATTACTTTTTTTCCAGAGTTCAGTTTTTTATTGAATGTGTTGCAAAAGAGGTTTAGTCAAAAAGACCAAAGCCTGTATCATCATCAGACTCCTCAGATTCCTCTTTCTTTGCTGGAACAGCAGTGGTGGGGGCAAGACCTCCTACTGGTGCACTATCCGCTGCTGTGGCAGGTCCACCAGCCCCTACATTGCCGATGAGACTTCTGATATCGACCTGGGCCAGAGCCTTTGCAAACAAGCATGGCCAGAAAGGTTCAACATTTACACCATCTGCTTTAATGAGGACATTCATCTTATCCTTCATCACTGTCACTGTCACCTCATTGTCGTGTAAGATAAGGGCCCAGCAGATGAAAGTGAGCTCTGAGATGGTGGCCATGATGTGAGCAAGTGCTAGGTGAGGGCTGCTGGGAGTGCTGCTGGTTGCTGGATCAAGTGAGGGCCCACCTGACCCAGGCCTCAGCTTCCTGGGAAGGACTGAGGACCTTACCAGCAGTTGGGGGAACCAGAGATTACATTTTAAAGCATGATCATTGACTTTTTGTGTTTCTCCTCTTGAGAATTATGTGTTCCTTAGCCTATTTTTTCTACTGGGATATTTACTTTACTTAATTTACACACTATCCAATGTTGACCTTCCATGTGTTATATTTTCCATTTTATCATTCATGAATTTTTGCAATTTTTATTTTTGTGCTTATTTATTACATTTTGTGGTTGTTTTAAAGATGGTGCGTTAATGCATAGAAAATCCTTGAAAACTTTCTGCCCCAAATCAAATACTGACATTTCTTTCTAGTTTTGTTTTAATGTCACAGTATCTCATTTAAATCTTTAATTTAGCTGAAATCCATTTTTGCATAAGGAACATAGCCAATTCATATTTTTCTATGATGTATTACTTATCTCAATATCATTTGTCAAATAATTTATTTTCCCATTTATCCTAAATCAATTTATGTGTTATTTTGTATTTCTTGATCAGTAAAATCACAATATTTTGGATGTCTATTATGTACCAGCATTGGTACAAATAAAGTGATGTAACAAACAGCCTATTGAAAAGAAATTAACAGTTTATTTTGGAAATAGGCAAAGAGTTTATTTCAGTAACATGTGATCAGGACTGATAAAGGGATCATCTCTGGACACTCTGTCCCTTTTTCTTTTTAATCCTGTGTGGAGTTGCCTGTTAGAACAACCTTTCACACATTTGATTGTATAGATTACTTCAGGACCTGTATATGCATTATCCCACTAAGCACTGGTGCACATTATATTTATGTGTGATGTTGTTGAATTATGAGGGCTGTGCCCTCCACTGTGACTTGCTTCATGGGATTTCATCCCTTTGCTTTTGAATGTCACCCAGCTCAGCCCATGGTTTCAGAACGAGGGTGTCCTACTGCCCTCTGAGGCCCTCTACAGAATTCATCCATATCTACTAGTTTACCTAGGTCATCCTGCAGAAACACCTACAATGCAGAAATACCCATGTTAGATTACCAGCAGGAACTGTCTTGAGAGGAATGATGTTCTCAGAGGAGGAATGTAACCATACATCAAAGGTTCTTTACAGGCTCAGATTTTCAAGCAAGATATAGAATCTGTCAAACTGTCAGAAACCCAGCATGAACCGAGTCAGTCTGTGTGAAGTCATATCGTAGTGCCATTGTTAGAGAATTCTCATGCCCTTATTCTTTTAACTAAAAATGAGCAAACATAAAAGTTTTCATACTATTGCTTTATTTCTTACTCCAATAACCACAATTCCCTCTTTTAATCAAATGAGGTTAAAATTATATTTTAAAAGGAATTTCTGTGTTTGTTTGGTTTTATCTCCACTTCTGGAGCCAAGTGGGCCATCACTTTGTGAGCTACAACTTGTGGATAAAGTAATGCTATGACAGTTGCCCTTTGTAAAAAGTCATCGCAAGCAATGACGACAGGATCACAGGGTAAGCTGGGAAAATTTTTCATGTTAGTCTCAAAAAACAAAAACTTAAAAATAAAGAGTACAAATTATTAACAGTTAATTCTGAATCCCCAAATCCTCTGCCACAGTTTTTGGAGAAGTACATATTTCCCATAGCACACCACAATACAGTTTAACTGATATTTGGCCCTGAACACCTAAAACTTTACTATTTGTAAAAATTAACAAACAGAAACCTCATTTAAAATGGAGTAGGGAGTCTAGAAGAGAGAATCCTCCTGTACTTGTCACTCAGGGCACACTCCTGACCCCAACAAGAAGAGTTGTACCTTGCATCTCTGATAGAAAACCTACCTTAGTAGGAAGAAAAAAAGATTTCTCCTTGCCAAGTGGGAGCTGGCCATAATTCAGCCAATGAAAAGTCACTATACTTCAAAATTTTAGTTTCTCCCTAAGAACTCTTCATTTATAACAGCTCCTGCAAGTCCATAAAAAAGTGTTTCAGTCCTGTGTTTCTCTGGACATGCTCATGGTTCACCACTAGGCTCCATTTTGTCCCTGAATAAACTTAGTTAGCTGGAGAAATATATGCTATTTGTATGAGGGCAACAATCTGATGCCAGGTTGAGCACGCACAGGCCAAAGCATTCTCTTCTGTGTTGATTGAGACTCACAGGGCCTCGAAATGCTCAAAACTGGAGAGAGAACAGAAATAAAAAATCAAGGAGCACAGTAATATTTATTTGCCAATCATTCTGATCCATTTACATTTCTCTTCCTCAAAATGGAATTCCCTAAAACAGTGGCCCAGATTTCTACTAGTAGTACCAATTAATAGCTCCAACAAAGATGCTCACATACATTTTTAGTATATGAGGGTCAATCATGATGAAAATCAGGCACCGCTGCATTTGTGTAGGATTGAGACTGACAAAAATATAGAAAATGAAGCAAGGGAAAGGGAAAGAGAGGGAGGGAGATTTTTTGGTAGATTTGTTGATAGTTAATATTTACTTATAATAATAGACATTTTTCTAAAAGATTTATGAGGTAGAGAGGATTTGATATTTTCTAATTGTGTCTGTGAATATCTATCACCACCTTTTGAAGCTAAAAAAATACTGCACAGTTCATCTATATTATCGATTTTACATCTGTCCCTACATGCTAGCATTATAAATTATAGTGGTTCTCCTGTGATTAGAAAGTCCCTTACCTTCTTTTCTTGCTTTTCTCTTTTTAATTTAGTAATTCAAATCATCTGAGGTATTATCTACTAAGAAACTCTTTGTATGGATGAGACATTTTAAGACCACATATATATAACATCATACGTTTATTTGATAATTAACACCTAATTCAATATAACACTTTGATGAGAAAAAGTTTAATAACTACTTATACCAGAATTCAGATAAGCACTGTGGTTGTTGTTTCGTAATCCTGGGCTCTTACTATTAGACAAAGGTACCTAAGAGTACTTTTTCATTTGCTTCATTCATTCATTCAACAAATGTATTCATCCAAAATCACTCATTTAACAGTAAGCTGAACCTCTCCAACCTCTCCCACCTTATGTCTAGCTCATGCACTCCATGCTCTTTTGTCCAGATGTTCTTTTTCTTAAGCACTATGGAGGACAAAGAAACCTTAACAGAGTTCCAGGATTCATGGGTACAGTGACCATATCAAGAGTAGGAAACAAGTAAGGTGGATGAGTAAAGTCTGACTGTCATACAGGTGATGCTGAATTAACATTTCCTTTCTCCTGTCTCATATGAATGTAAGAATCTCAATGTCTACCAACACCCTCCATATTGTTTTAATCAGAATTCACATCATTGGTGGGTTTTTGTTTTTGTTGTTTTTATTGTTGTGCTTGTGTACTTGGATGTCTTCAACTACATTCAATCTCCAGTTTTGCTGTTACCATTTAGGAATGTCCAGTTTCTGTCACTTCCATCACACCTTTAATTCTTTTCTGGGTTTCTACTCCAAACTGCTACCAAAATCTAGAAGTTGGGTTGTGATCATTGGTCCTCCACCAGGGAAAAGTCATATCCTACATGTTCTGTAGTTCCATAATTGTCCTTTACTCTTTCTCAGATTTATTAGCTGTATTTCTGCTTGACCTTATTTTTTTTCAGTAATTTTTTCATTGAATTTTTATCCCAGCAATACATAATTTTTCCATGACTACCACTACTATTCCCTATCACCAGCTGACAATTTACTGAGTACTTACTGACCAGCAGCATAGTATTAAGCACTTAAAATTTATTACCACATTGTCTTTCTAAAATCAATGTGAAATAGCTATTAGTACCACCCAATGCCTCACAAAAGAGTTGATCTTTATTAGACTCCTAAATATTTCTAGAATGAATCCTCATTTTACAGTAGAAGAAGCTGGGGCTTAAGAATACTTTGTACCTTGCCTCAAATCAGGCAGTTAGTAATAACAATAGTTAACTTTTATCATAAACTTAATAAATGCTAGGCAGTATTCAAAGTGCTTTTACAAATATTAGTTAGTTTGTGTATTTTTGTTTTGTTTTGTTTTCTCATCATTCCATGAAGGAAAAAAAAATGCTCCAGTGCTCTTAAAAGAATGGAATTAGGAGTGTAGGGAAGGAAAACATTTTCCTCTATCTTCTTAGGACTGATGACTTAGTTTGTGAAATAAACTGATAGCAGGAAGATTAACAGAAGAAAAGATAAATAAATTTATTTTTTAATGTTATGTGCACAGGTGCATCACAAGAAAAAGAAGGGTAGTACCTAAACAACAGTGAGATTTAGGAACTTATTAATTATCTTAACAGGGGCAGAGTAGGGAGAATATAGGCAACTTAGGAAAAAAATAAATAATTTTAGGAAAGATGAATGGGCCCTTAGAATAATAGACAAAGGTGCGATAGTTTGTGGCAGTTTGTCTGGTGCCATATCAGCTTCCAGCTTCCTCTCCTGTGGTGAGTCAATCTTTCTGGCTGATTAAATTCCTGAAAAGGGGATTGATGACAATTGATGTTTGAGGGGAGGTTCTGACTTTAAGGGGATATGGAGCATTCAAAGAAAGTCTCTGTCTGCTTCATTAGAAAACTGAAGAGTTTTCTAAATTCCCTCAGAACAAGATAATCGATATGCTAAAGTGATATATTTTTGGGTGCCATGTCCTGAACTCTTCCAGTACAAATAGGCAGAAATTTCAGAGCAGCAATATATTCAATAAAAGCAAAACATAGTATAAACCACTTCATATCCTCAGGATTTTTTTCCACCAGGATTATTCAAGCAAAGGCTGTGCAACTGCTCTCCAAGGTTGCTATGGAGTAAATTCCAGAGTTTGTAGGGAGTTTAAAAACTGATATCTATGTTACCTTATTTTCAAAGTGTCTTATCTTATGGCAAGACCTTGGACAAGATAAACCTAAACAAAAAAGGAGAGATGATTGGGTACTTGATTCTTCTCTATTAAGTACAAAAAGATGGTATAGAAAACCATGCTGGAAGAAATTTTGAATAAATAGAAATTCAGGTTAGTACTTGGAGCTGTCAGCTATTGTTATTGGACCTGCTCTTGTTCTAAGTGGAGTCGTCCAGCTGCTCTGTACCTGGTTCTCGCTGGCAAATTAGGGAAGAGGATGTTCAAAGGTGGCTCCTGGTTCACACTGGAACCAAAAGCCCTGCTACTGCAGGGATTCTGTCTGAGAGAAGAGCAGAAAGTAGGTCCTGGATGTTACTGGCTTTCCCTGATAAAGCTGGAAGAGTGTCTCCCTGTAAGATAGAACCCCAGGCACAATGATTATTTTCACCAACTGCTTTTTGCAGTGATCAAAAATTCCATCATCCTGACTACAAATATATTTGCAGAAATTATTTTTTCACTCAATTTCCTCAAACATCTTGCATTAGTGTGACTAGAGACATTGGCTTTCTGTGTTGGTGACTGCCTAAGCCTCACAATTTCATTATTTCATGGTTCTTGCAACCTAGAAAAAAATATCTTGTATTATTTTAAATATTCTGTAGTGCTTAGACCTTATAGTAAGTTCTTGGGTCAGAAATTATAACTTCATGAAACAGAGTGAATTTGCTGAAGCTGAATTTAAATAAACATCCAATTTAATATTGTTTCAAGGATTTTTGCATACGTGAAAAGCATATATACCAATTTTTACATTTCCTCTTGGTCAAGCATTACACAGAACAATTATATGTAAATACTGAATCCTTTCTTCTTAAGTTTCCAGAGAAGAGTTTTATCCAAGTTACAATTAAAAGGATATTTCATCCTATTTTTACTTAGCATACCTGTACCCTTGGATGTCCTTAAAACTTTGAAACAAGATAATGAAAGGTATCTAAAAATTATATTTTATAGTTTTTCTAGAATGAAAAACTAAGGCTGTGTTTACATGTATTTGGTTGTGCAGTCTACTATTTTACAGATCAGGCCATATTTTCTCCCAAAAGAGGCTGCAAACTGTGGTGGAAACAACCCTGATTTCGTTTTGAGGTTAGAGAACTTAATGTGTTCAAATTCACATCTGCCACTGGATGACATTTGCAACTCCTATTGTCTTAATGAGACTACTTAACTCACCCAAAAAACTAAGAACTGGTAATAATACACACTTCACATGGTTATTATTTTTAAAAATGAGTAAAATAAAATGTGGAAATGTTCTTATATTTATTCAAAAAGCATTTACTGAGATATATTATGCATCAGTTACTAAGGATATACAGATAAATAAAATAAAACAGTAGTTTATAAAATTTAAAGCAATATATGCATTATGTAGTTTTATTGAAAGGTTTTAATGCATCACTGACTGATATGTAGTTTACTCCTCATATTTAACCCTAGAGTTTCAAAATAATCTTGTCATATAATATACTGTACATATCAACTGTGACTAGATTTGCAAAGGAGAATTGGACCCCTTTTATTGGTAGTTCCTTTTCTTGCGGTTCCTGTTTTTTTGCAATCAACTGCAATCCAAAACTATTAAATAGAAAATTATAGAAATAAAATTCATAAATTGCTAACCATTTTGAGTACCTTAATGAAATATTGCACCACTTCTCTCTGTCCTTCCAGGGATGCAAATCATCTCTGTGTACTGAATATCCACACTGAATGCACAGTGCAAGATATTTTGAGAGAGAGAGAGATCACATTCATATAACTTTCAGTACATTAATTGTTCTATTTTGTGCTATTGTTCTATCTGTGCTATTAATTTCTCACTGTGCCTAATTTATAAATTAAATTTTATTGTATGCATGTATAAGGAAAAAACATAATATGTATGAGGTATGTCCAGGAGTTATCCAGTCATGTGCTATGAAAAATAGAGACATTTATTGAAGAAGACATAAGATACAAGAAACATTGTACATAGGAAAATGATGCCTCAATCCCCTTCAAAGTAAGCACCTTGGGACCTCACACATTTCTCTCAATTGCCATCATCTGCCCTGTCCTATTTCCTTGAATCTCATCAATGGTTTGAAATCTCTTCCCTTTTTCTTTTTTTTTTTTAAACTAGGCATCCATACTTTTTTTAAAGATTTTATTTATTTATTTTTAGAGAGGGAATGGAGGGAGATAGAGAGAGAGAGAAAGAAACATCAATGTGCAGTTGCTGGGGGTTATGGCCTGCAACCCAGGCATGTACCCTGGCTGGAAATCGAATCTGTGAAACTTTGGTTCGCAGCCCGCGCTCTATCCACTGAGCTACGCCAGCCAGGGCGAAATCTCTTCCTTTTTTCAAAGGTGATGTTAGTTTTCAGAAAAGCCAGAAGTTTCAGGGAACCAGCTCTGGGCTGTAGGAGGGCTGACTCACCTGGATGGTTTTATGTTTTGCCAAAAGACTCTGCAAGAGATGTGATGCATGAGTGGGCACATTGTCATGATGAAGCTTCTAATCACCAGTTGCCCATAGCTGCAGCCTTCTAAATCATCCAAATAATTTCCATGAAGGAATCTTCAAGCTTAACACATAATTTGATGCCAATTTGTTGCTCTACTTGCTCAGTCATTTTGAATGTGACAGCCACACAGTACACATGCTCATTCAATGGCATCTACCATCCCCACTGACTAGTACAGCGACATCATCATTGTTCATGCATGCTCATTCCAGTCCACTCTTCCTGGCTGCTAGGTTCCATGGGTATAGCACAAACCATCCTTGTTATATAAACAATGGTTGGACTTTTTCTGGGCAGACCTTGTATACGGGCTTTAGTACTATCTGTGGTTCCAGGAAGCCACTGGATGTCTTAGAACATACTATGGATAAGAGGAACTTATTATATTTAATTTGTAACAACCTTCACCCTCAACCTAGC
This sequence comes from Phyllostomus hastatus, assembly GCF_019186645.2. Lineage (NCBI taxonomy): Eukaryota > Metazoa > Chordata > Mammalia > Chiroptera > Phyllostomidae > Phyllostomus > Phyllostomus hastatus. The sequence continues at coordinate 5,679,261 of NW_025334038.1, read as the reverse complement.
CCATGCCCTCTCCCACATGTACTTTTTTCTATAACTTTCAGCATAGAAAGTTCCTTTCTGTTCTTGCCTTCCTTATTCTAAAGTGTAACTGTTTTGCTTATTCAAATTATAGGAATTGGGATGATGCTTCATTGTTTGGCTTATTCTGGAATTAAACTGCACAATGACAAATGACAGGAAGACAACAAATTATCATTATTTTGCATATTAGAAAACAATTAGATGTTTGCACAACAGAAGAGGAAACATCTCCAGTGCCTACAACAAATGTGGGAAATCAACCAATTTAAGAGTCTCAACTAACAAAACCATCATGACACATTTGTTGTAAAATTGTCTCTATATTTCTAACTAATGCTGTTCTATTGATGTTTCTGAGTAAGAAATGACTTCTCAAAATACATGGTGTGATCAGCACCAGGTAAGAACTGCTAAGCATCTTTTTTATTGATCATTTTCATATGGTAATTGGAAAGCCTAAGCTCACCCTGCGTTTCTCTTTTCAAAATCAGGGAGCTCTTCCTGCTGCCTCTTCAGTATTGTATTATCTAGTTATTACCTTAAAGTGAAGTGCTGTGCTGAGGATATGGCTTTAAGTGTCCTAGCTCTCCCTGAGCAGGTTCCAGAATTTGAAGAGTGGTGAAGAATGCTCACATCTGCTAGATAAAATCATTTAGCATGGTGGTTTAAACACACAATTTTATTCAGACATGGATAGGTTTGTCCTCTGCTATTTATTTACTATTTAAACTTTATTAATTTATTCAACTTTCTAAGCTTTAGTTTCCTCAGTTATACAATGAAATAATGGCAGACCTTACCTTAAGCAGTTGTAATGAATATTTAAAAACTTAATGTGTGTAATGAACTTTTTACCATGTCTGATATTTAGTAATCCCTCAATAAATATAAATTGCTGTTCACCACAGCCAAGATTAAAAGTATCCTGGCAGGTTCTGTGACCTAAGGATAACAAAGTAATCAGATTTGGGAACACAGAGGAGTGTGAAAACATCCAGAAAAATAAAACAACAAAAAAGAAGCCACCCAATTATGAAGAAGAGAAGAAAAGATAACACACATTGTCTCATTGAATTGAATTCTAATAATCCTTTTTCAAAATTACGTAAACTATTTTAACAAAAAAAAAGAATTAGAGAAACAGACAAATTAAATACTATATCCAAGATTACATTACTGGTGAATTGCAGAGTTAGTATTTGATCCTATGTGTATCTCACTTAAAGTCTTCTTTTTTTTTTTTCACACAAGCCAGTATTAAATATCAGGCATGCTCAGATTAAGCAGTAGCAGGTAATACATATTCAAGCCAAAGAGAATAGTACATTGGATCATGCTAGTGACCAGGTTGAATTTGAGACCACTCATATGTCTATGATTCCCTAGTATAAACTCTTTCTCACAGGAGATCTTCGGTAAGTTCCCACCAGGGTAGGACATGAATGACTGGGTCTCAGTTTGTAGATGTATGTGTACAGGAGACCATGGATATCTGGGTAGCAGAATCAAAGGCTGGGATTGACAGAATATGCCCAAGAAACTGAGTGCCAATGACTCTTAGACTATCTCAACATCTATGATAGCAATATAAAAATATCTAGACACTATAATTATAATTAAGTAATAATATTTATTGTAGTACTGTGCTTCTACATCAGGCACTGTAAAAGTGTCTTCCTCATATTAAGTCTAACTTTTTATAATATCCCTGCAAGAATGATGTTGGTATTCCTAGTTATAGAACTAAAGTATAAGGCTCTAAAGAGAGTATAATTTGCCCAGGTTCTCATGATTAAATAATGGTAGAAAAATTAGATTTATTAGAAATTATTAAGGGTACTTGGCTAGGAGGCAGGAAAAGTAAATTCTATTCATAACTGAGAATTAGTAAAACCTTCAGTAGATTATTTTATCTTTCAATATATAGCAGCATGATGTGAAGAAAGAGCACTTGACATTGTCAAAAGATCCTGTCTTTAGTTTTGCTTCATTTTACAAAATGTAGCCTTGAACATATCATCCAATTAAACTATTTGACCCTCTGTATCCTCAGTTGTAAAATATGGGAATAATATTTCCCCTGTCTCTTTCACTGAGCAGTAATAAGACTGTAATGAAATCATGAATAGGCACTAGATAAATTCAAAGATAATATGCAAATGTGACATTATTTTTGCTAATCTCCCTGGGGCTACATTTAAATAAAATGAATTAATACATATGAAAATGCTATCCAATGGTAATAAAAAATCAAGATCATTAAGGATAAGTGTAACCATTCCTGCAAGGTATGTAGGTATTTGAATATTTATACAGAAAGGTAATTGTTGTGCTTTCTGTTCTCATTTTTATATGTTCCAAGAATTTTTTGAACAATTATATTTATGATGGATGAACCCTATATTTTAACATAAAAAATAAGAAACATCTAGACCAAGATGGTGGTGTAGTTAAAAATATACTTGAATCCTCCCACAACCACAACAAAATTACAACTAAACTACATAATAACCATCACTCAAAATCATCTGACATTGAGCTGAATGGAAGTCCTACACCAAGGGATTAAAAGAAGAAGCCACATTGAGACTGGTAAGAGAGCCAGAGACAAGGAAAGGGCTATACTCATGTGCAGCAGTTTTAAATTGGAAGGGATAACTCCACTACAGAGGTTGCCCCTGAGGAGTGACAGGTCCCAGTCCCACACCAGACCTCCCAGTTAGGGGTTATGGAGCCATGAAGCCATGTATCCCTAACATCAACCTGTAAAAGTGAGCAGAGATTGAGGCTGAAAAAGATGGAAGGCTTCTGCAGTCCTAGGCATTCCTCTTAAAAGGCCCCCACACAGACTTACTCAGACTCACTTCCACTGAGCTCCAGCACTAGAGCAGCAGCTTGAAAGGAACCAAGGACATACAGGAAGGACCTGACTTGCCTGGAACCAGGGTGAGAGCTGCAGGTTAGCTTTCTGCCAGACAAAATTTCTGGCAGAGGACATTGTTCCACTTATGAGGTTTTCCCCCTATCAACAGAGCTCACAGGCAGGTACCATATTTGAATCTCCACCAGTCTGGCTCACACTGTTTGCCTCACCATGGTGATTCTCTGAGACCCTACCCTATCCAAATTGTGAGTCCACCCAAGCCATTTATAATTGCTTTTTAATGCAAATGGATTTTCTTGCCTCATACTTCAGAATTTCCTAAAATCTCTTAAATAAGTAGCATCTGGCCTCTGTGTACCCCATACATCTTGATAAGTGCCCCCAGGCCTGGCAATAGCAGCAGTTGTCCTTGGTTTTGGGTTTAGCTTCTTCTGGGTACCTCGAAGCCCAGTACAAGTAGCAGCCACCTTCATATCACTTTGTAGCTCAAGCTGAGTGGCCCCAGGCAAGCCACAGGTAGTGGCTGACCTTGTACCTCCTGTGAGGCCCCAGAGCCAGTGTGCCTGTGGACAGCATCAGACCATACCAGATTATAGCCCTGCCACCTCCAAAAGTGACACACTCAAGGGCTGAATTCAGGAAGCACCAAAACCCTACTAAAACAATGTTCAGCTCCTGCAAAGCAGCTTCTCCACTATAGTTGCAACCAGCTCTCACAGCCAGTCAGCATGGGGGTCAATCTTTCCCAGTAATGCCAACAGCCATCAAGGCTGAACTACAACAGGACAGTGCACATAGCTCACACAGTGGCACAACTGAAGCACCCAGCTCAGGTGACTGGGGAGGCTATGCCAGTGGGCTCTAGGACAACTACTATGCAAGGCTACTCTACCAAGTTTGTTTCTGTGTATTGGGTAAAATCACTACTTAATATATAGAAACAATGTAGGAAAGCAGCCAAAATGTAAAGACAAAGAAACAGGTCCCAAATGAAAGACCAAGAAAAATCCCCAGAAAAAGAACTAAGTGAAACAGAGGCAAATTACCAGAAAAAGAGTTCAAAACAATGGTTATAAGGATACTCAAGGAACTTAGTGAAAACTTTAACAGCATGAAATAGGATATAGAAACCATAAAGAAAAAAAAGTAAGAAATGAAAAGTTACAATAACAGAAATGAAGAATAATTTACAGGGAATCAACAATAGAGTAAATGAATCAGAGAATCAAATCAGTGATTTGGAATATAAGGAAACAAAAACACCCAATCAGAACAACAAAAAGAAAAAAAGAATTTCAAAAATGAAGATAATGTTAGAAGCCTATGGGACAACTTCAAGCATACCAACTCCGCATGATGGTGGGCTGCCAAAAGGAAAAAAGACAGAGTGAGGAATTGAAAACTTATTTGAAAAAATAATGACAAAAATTTTCCCTAACCTGAAGAAGGAAATAGGCATACAAGTCCACGAAGTGCATAGAGTACCAAACAAGAAGAACCTAAAGGGACCCACATCAAGACACATCATAATTAAAATGTAAAAGGTTAAAGATAGAGTCTTAAAGCATCAAGAGAAAAGCAGATATTTACCTACAAGGGAACTCCCATAAGACTGTCAGTTGATTTCTCCACAGAAGCTTTACAGGCCAAAGGGATTGGCAAGAAATATCCAAGGTGATGAAAAGCAAGAACCAACAACCGAGATTACTATACCCAGCAAAACTCGGGTTCATTTACAACGGAAGGACATATAAAGTTCCTCCCTGATAATGAGAAGCTAAACTTCATTACCACCAAACCAGTATTATGTGACATATTAAAGGGAAATTTAAAAAAATAAAAAATATGAACAATAAAATGGCAATAAATGCAAACTATCAGCAATTGAATTTAAAAAGCAAAATAAACAAACAAGCAGGACAGAAACAGATTCATAGACACAAAGAGCATTTCGATGATTGCCAAATTAGAGAGAGACAAGGGGAACAGGTGAAAATGGAGTAAGTACAATTTTTTTGTTACAGAATAGTCACAGGGATGAAAAGTACAGCATTACAATAGTATTATAATACTTATGTATGGTGTCAGATGGGTATAAGATGTATCGTCAAGATGAATACTTAGGAAGTTATATAATGTCTAATCGGTTGTGTGTATATATGGTACTAATATAATGTCTACTATAATTTAAAAATTTTTAATGATTTTAAAAAATGGAAATAATGGGGACAGCTGACTTGTTTAAACCATGATAATCAGATTATAATTCAAATTATGTACTTCACAATTTTATGTCTTTTCCTTACACCATGCTGCCTTCTTGTATAAAATGATAGATTTTTATATCTTATGGAAGGATGGTGGAAAAACTAATCTAGTTTCTTATTATTATTTTTGTTCTATATATTTTTCCCATAGGCCCAAAGATAAATTCTATTCTTGAATCCTGACTTTCTTTGATTGGCCCAACATTCTCTGAATTCCAAGGACTCTCATTTATGGTTGTTTAGCTAGTAAGCCAATGTTTTATTCTCATTATTCTGTTTTGCAGTTTCTCAGACTACATTTGGCTGTGTCCAAGTGGCAAGAAGACAGAGAAAGGGAAAAAACAGGGATCTCTCAGCAAAACTTTCTGGGTTGCAGTTCCTCTGGTCAGAGAGAATTCTTGTTATCTCACTATTTCAGGTAACTGTATGGTCACTGTTACCACAGAACTGCAGCATCCAGAGTGATAGTGCCCCTTAGAGACTAACCTCCTCATTCATTGGACTTAGAATGAGAGCTTCTCTTGGAGATCTTCCTATCCTATGTACATTGGCATGATTTATGCTGCCTTTAATGCCAGACTGGAAGAAATAGGATGGAGAAAATATAACAAACAAGAAATTTACCATCACACAATCCATACTGTTAAAGAGTTCCTTGTGTAAATATGCTTTGCACAGGACTCTAGCTGATTTTTTCATCCATTCCTGAATCAAATTCTGATATAATTATTAGAAAGGTCAAGAATAAAAAGACTTAGAACTATATATGTAATTCACTAAAGTAATAGTCTTCCTGTTCAGACCTAAGCAGTCAGCATACTTCCCTAGGTGACATTCTTTTGCTCAGGCTCAACACTTCTTTTTTTCCAATTTATGAACTTAAAATTTATTTTTACAGATTTAATGACATATAGTTGACATACAACATTGTTTAAGGTATATAATGTGTTGATTTGATATACTTATATTTGTATATTGCAAACTGACCAGCACTAATGTTAGCTAACATTTCCAACACATCACATAAGTGCCATTTTTTATGGTAAGATATTTAAAATCTACTACCTTAGTAACTTGCAGCTACATAATATGATTTTTAGCTATATGATTTGTGCTTTAGATGCCCAAAACATTTTCAACATCTAACAAAGTTTTCACATTTTGTCCAGTATCTTCTCATTTCACATACCTTAGTCCTGATAACCACCATTCTACCATTTGTTTCTATGAGTTTCATTTGTTTAGACTCCACATATAAGTGATATAGAATATTTGTTTTTCTATGACTTATTTCACTAAGCATAATGCCTTTAACTTTCATGTAAGTTGTAGCAAATGACAGGATTTTATTTTTCTTCTCATAGTTAAATAAGACTCCTCTGTGTGAAATTTACAATTGTGTGTGTCAGATTCTTTACCCATGCATCTATAGAAAGACACTGAAGTTGTTTCTATACATTGGCTATTGTGAATGAAACTGCAATAAACATGGACCTGAATGTACCTCTTTAATATCTTGTCTCCTTTTCTTTGCTGCTTTTACCCATACATGGGACTATTAGATCATTAAGCAATTTTATTTTTAATTTTTTAAGAAAAATACATACTATTTTCCATAATGGCTCCACCAATTTCCATTCTCACACAACTGCACACAAAGGTTCTCTTTTTCCACATTTTTACCACACATTGTTATGGTTTGTCATTTTTATGATAGTCATTCTAACAAGTATGAGGTTATAGCTCACTGTGACTTTGATTTGCATTTCCATGATGATTAGGAATGTCCTGAATCTTTTCATATACTTGTTGGCCATTTGTATGCGTCATTTGGAAAAAAAGTCTATTTGGTTTTCCTTCACATTTTCCACTTATTTATTTTTGTTTTTGTTTCTTATGGTTTTGGTGTTATATCCAGATAATTATTGCCAAGATTGATATAAAAAAAAGGTTTTCCCTATGTTGTCTTCTAGGGCTTTCATGTTTTCAAGTATCACATTAAGTCTTTTTTCCATTTGGAGATAATTTTTGTGAGTAGTAAAAGATATGGGTCTTGTTTCCTTAAGCTACATGCGAACATCCAGTTTTTCTAGCACCACTTATTGAAGAGACTCTCTTATTTCCGAAGAGTGTATTTGGTCCCCTTATCAAATATGAGTTGACTGTATATATAAGGGTTTTTTTCTGGGCTCTTAATTCTGTTCCATTGGTTTATATATCTATTTTTATGTCAACACCACACTGTTTTGGTTACAGCTTTGTAATACAGTTTGAAGTGAGGAAATATGATGCTTCCAGCTTTGTTTTTTCTCAGAATATCTCTGGTTGCTTAGAGCATTTGTTGGCTCCACACAAATTTTAAAAATGGTTTTATATTTCTGTAAGAGATACCATTGATATTTTGATAGTGATTACTTTAAATTTATAAATGACTCTTATTATGGAGACTTTAACAATATTAATTCTGATTCACAAACATGGAATATCTTTCCATTTTTTGTGTTTTCAATTTCTTTATCAAAGTTTTATAGTTTTCTGTGTACAGATCTATCACCTCCTAGGTTAAATTTGTTAATAGGCATTTTATTGTTTTTAATGTTATTGTAAATAGGATTTTTTCTTTATTTCTCTTCCAGATAATTCTTTGTTAGTGTGTAGAATTATAACTGGTTTTTGTATGTTGATTTTTTGGTGGAGTATTTAGAATTATCTATAGTTAAGATCATATCATCTGTAAATGAAGCAGTTTTACTAATTCATTTCCTATTTGGATGCTTTTTCTTTCTTTTGTTGCACTGTTGCTCTGGCTAGGACTTTCAGCACTATTTGAGTATGTTGTAAGAATAGAAATCCTTTTCTTGTTCCTGGTCTTATAGTAAAAGCTTTCAAACTTTTACTGTTAAATATAATACTGGCTATGCACTTGCCTTATATTACACTTATTGTGTTGAGGTATATTCATTCTATACTAAATTTATTGAGTGATTTTAATCATGAAAGAATATTGTATTTTGTCAACTTTTTCAATTTTTGCATTGACTAAAATGATCATAGGGGTTTGGGAAGGGTATTAATATAGTGTATGACATTTATTGATTTTTTTATGTATTGAACCATCCTTGAATCCCAGGGATAAATCTTACTTGATCATTGAAGATGATTCTTTTAATATTGTTGAGTTAAGTTTACTAATCATATGTTGAGGCCATTTTACATCTATATGCATTAGGGAAATTTATCTGTAATTTTTATATAAAGTCCTTTTCTGGCTTTGGTGTCAAGGTAATGCTAGCTTTGTAAAATGAGTTTTCAGTGTTCCCTCTTTAATTTTTTGAAGAGTTTGAGAAATGTTGGCATTAGTAGTTCTTTCAATGTTTGGTATCATTCACCAGTGAAACCATCTAGACCTAAGCTCTTCTGCGTTGTTAGATTTTTTATCACTGATCTGATCTCCTTAATTCTTATTGGTATATTTAGATTTTCCATGTCTTCATGAGACAGTTTTGGTAAGTTGTTTGTTTGTTTGTTTGTTTGTTTGTTTGTTTTTAGGAATATATCCATACTTCTCTTCTAGGTGTTGGAGTTTATTGAACTATAATTGTTCATAGTAATCTTTAATAATTCTTTGTATCTCTGTGGTATTGGTTGTAATGTCTTCTATTTATGATTTTATTTGAATATTTTTTTCTGAGTTGACTTAGCTAAATATTTGTTAATTGTATTGACAGCATATACTTGGGTGTTTGTTTCTTTTCTTTTGTGTGTGTGTGTCCAGGCATTCTTTACCTTTCCATGGGAGAATTCAATCTATTTATATTTAGAGGAACTATTAATAGTAAGGACTTACTAATGCCAACTTACTTGTTTTATAGTTGTTTCTTCCTCTGTTGCTGTCTTCCTGTGTGAATGGAAGATTTTCTGTAACAGTAATATTTGATTCCCTTCTCTCTATTTTTTATCTGTGTTGTAGGTTTTTACTTTTCCATAAGGTTTACAAAAAACATTATAGATATGATGATGATAGATAGATAGATAGATAAGTCTATTTTATGCTAACAATTTCTCTTATCATAAACAAAACTCTGTTATGTTGATCTCCTTTTATATTACTGTTATCATCATTAACATTGTTACATTATGTAACTATTACCAAATTATTGAAGTTACAATTACTTTAACATTTTTGCTTTTTAACCTTTATAATATAGTTACTTAACACTACTATTTTAAAGGGTTAGGGTATTTTGAGTGTCACTATTTGCTTACCTTTACAATGCATTGTATATTTTCATATGTAACTAGTCAGCATCCTTTTGTAAATAATCAGGCTCCATTCAGAATTACTTGCAAGACATTTAATGGTAAAGAATTCCCTTAGCTTTTGCTTTTTACTGTTCTTTCTTTCTTTTTTGAAATTTGACATAATTTTTATTTTTATTTTTTCCTTTTTTTATTGTTCTGCAATTACAGTTGTCCCCATTCAACCTTAGTTACTCTCTTTTGCGCCCTAAACATCCAACATTCCACATCCAACATTCAATCTGCCCCACCCTCTGCACTGCTGTTTTCTCCTTGGCTCCTTTATACTTGTTTCTTGATGACCCTTCCCCTTCTTTCCCCTGTTATCCCTCTGCCTCCTCCCCTCTGGTCACTGTCAGTTTGTTCTTTATTTCCATATTTCTGATTCTACTTTGCTGGCTTTTTTATTTCATTTATTAGGCTCCACTTATAGGTGAGATCATATGATACTAGTCTTTCAGCACCTGGCTTATTTTACTTAACAAACTGCTCTCCATTGCCATCCATGCTGTTGCAAAGGGTGGGAGCTCCTCCTTTATTTGTGCTGTGTAGTATTCCATTGTGTAAATGAACCATAGTTTTTTCCATCACTTGGCTATTATAAATTGTGCTGCTATGAATATTGGGGTGCATAGGCTCTTTTGAATTGTGTTTCAAGATTCTTAGGGTATAATACCAGCAGTGGAATTGCCAGGTCCAAACTCGATTCCATTTTTACTTTTTTTAGGAAATTCCATATTCCATAATGTTTTCCACAGTGGCTGCACCAGTTTGCATTCCCACCAACAGTGTACTAGGTTTCCCTTTTCTCAACAAACTCTCCAGCACTTGTTTGTTGATTTGTTTATGATGGACATAAGTGGTATCTCACTATGGTATTAATTTGAACCTCTCTGATGGCTAGTGATGCTGAGCATCCTTTCATATGTGACTGGGCCCTCTATATGTCCTCCTTGGAAAAGTATCTCTTCAGGTCCTTTGCCCATTTTTTACTTGTTTTTCTTTCTGCTTTTGAGTCACGTGAGCTCTTTATATATTTTGGAAATCAAACCCTTGTCCAAGGTATCATTAGCAGATATGTTTTCCCATATGGGCAGTTCCCTTTTTATTTTGCTAATGTTTTTATTAGCTGTGCAGAAGCTTTTTAATTTGATGAGGTCCCATTTGTTTATTCTTTCCTCCATGTCTCTTGCTCAAGGGGACATATTGGTGAAAATATTCCTGCATGGAATATCTGAGATTTTCCTATCTGTGTTCTCCTCTAGATCTTTTAAGGTGTCACAACTTATATTTAAGTCTTTTGTCCATCTTGAGTTTATTTTTGTGTATGGTGTAAGTAGGTGGTTGAGTTTCATTTTTTTTTTGTTTGCATATAGCTGTCCAGATTTCCAAAAACCATTTATTGAAAGGGCTATTTTTACTCCATTTTATGCTCCTGCACCCTTTGAGGAATATAACTGACCATAGGGACATGATTTTATTTCAGGGCTCTATATTCTGTTCCATTGATCTATGTGTCTGTTCTTCTGCCAGTACCAGACTGTTTTGATTGCAGTGGCCTTATAATATAGTTTGACATCAGGTAGTGTGATCCCTCCTACTTTGTTCTTCTTTCTCAAAATAGTTGTGGCTAGCCACCAATTGTTTACAGTTCCATATAAGTTTTTGAAATGTGGGTTCTATATCTGTGAAATATATCATTAGTATTTTAATGCATAGGGATTTCATTGAATCTATAAATTGCATTGGATTGCATTTAATCTATAAATTGCTTTGGTTAGTATGGACATTTTGATGATGTTAATTCTTCCAACACAGTATATGCTTCCATTTGTTTGAGCCTTTTTGAATTTCTTACTGTGTGTTGTGTGCTTTTTTGAGTAGAGGTCTTATACCTCCTTGGTGAGGTTTATTCCTAGTTATTTTATTTTTCTTATTGCTATAGCAAATGAGATTTTTTCCCTGATTTCTGTTTCTGATATTTTGTTATTGGTGTATAAAAGTGCCTTCAATTGCTGAATATTGACTTTGTATTCCTCTGCTTTGCTAAATTCACTTATTAGTTTGAGCAGTTTTTTGGCAGAACCTATAGGCTTTACTATGTGCACTATCATGTTATCTGCAAACAATGACAGTATTGCTTCCTCCTTCCCAATTTGACACCTTTTATTTCTTGTTCTTGTCTGATCACAGTGGCTAAAATTTCCAATACTATGTTCAACATGAGTGGTGAGAGTAAACATCCTTGTTTTGTTCCTGATCTAGTGGGACAGCTTTTAGTTTTTGTCCATTGAGTATGATGTTGGCTATAGGTTTCTTGTATATGGCTTTTATAATATTGAGGTATACTCCCTCTACCCCCACTTTGCTGAGTGTTTTTATCATAAATGGGTGCTGTAACTTATCAAATGCTTTTTCTGTATCTATTGATGTGATCATGTGATTATTGTCTTTTCTTTTGTTTATGTGATGTTTTACATTTATTGTATTGCAAATATTGTACCATCCCTGCATCCCTGGGATGGATCCCACTTGATCATGGTGTATGATCTTTTTAATGTATTGCTGAATCTGGTTTGCCAATATTTTGTTGAGCATTTTAGTATCTTTATTCATTCAGTGATATTGGTCTATAGTTTTCTCTCTTTGTTTTGTCCTTATCTAGTTTTGGGATGAGGATGATGCTGGCCTTATGAAAAGAGTTTGGGGGTCTTTCCTCTTCTTGGATTTTTTGGAATACTCTGAGAAAGGTAGGGGTTAGCTCTTCCTTAAGTGTTTTATACAATTCTCCTGTGAAACCATCCTGTCCCGGGATTTTGTGTGCTGGGAGTTTTCTGATGATTGCTTCAAGTTCACTAGCTGTTATCAGTCTGTTCAGTCTTTCTGCTTTTTCTTGATTCAGTTTTAGGAGATTATATTTTTTTTCTAGAAATTTGTCCATTCCACCCAGGTTTTCAAATTTCTTGGTATATAGTTCTTCATAATAATTTTCTATAATCCTTTGTATTTTTTGTGACATCAGTTATAATCTCTCCTCTTTCACTTCTGAGTTGATCTGATTCTCTTTTTTTCTTGATGAGTATGGTTAAAGGCTTATCAATTTTGTTTATCTTTTCAAAGAACCAGCTCTTGGATTTACAGGTGCTTTGAACTATTCTTTCATTCTCTATGTCTTTTAATTCTGCTCTGATATTGGTTATTTCCTTCCTTCTCCCTGCCCTGTGCTTTGTTTGTTGTTCCTCCAGTTTTTGTAGATGTAAAGTTAGGTGGTTTATTTGAAATATTTCCATCTTTAGCTAGCCTTCCTTTCTGGGCAACTTTGCTGGGTAAAGTAATCTTAGTTGGCATGATTTTTTTTCTTTCAGCCTTCTTAATATATCATCCCATTTTCTCCTGGCCTAAAAGGTTTTTGCTGATAGCCTTTGGAGATTCTCCTGTATAATATTTGTTTCAGTTGCTGCTTAAAACTTTTTTTCTTTTTATTGACTTTATTTCATTTTTATTTTTTAAGGTTTTATTTATTTGTTTTTAGAGAAGGGCAGGGAGGGAGAAAGAGAGGGAGTGAAACAGTGTGTGGTTGCCTCTCACGCTCCCCCTACTGGAAACCTGGCCTGCAACCCAGGCATGTGCCCTAGACTGGGAATTGAATGGGCGGCACTGTTATTCACAGACCAGCACGTAGTCCACTTAGCCACACCAGCCAGGGCTGTCTTTGATTTTAGACAGTTTAATCGTAATATAGAGATGATGATTTCAAATTGGGATTTTTGTGTGACATAGTAACTTCATGAATTAGGTTGTACAAATCTCTCCCCAGGTTTGGGAATTTCTCAGCCATTATTTCTTTAAAGGAGCTTTCTACCCATTTCTCCCTCTCTTCTCCTTCTTGGACTCCAAGGATATATACATCACTTTCCTTAATGGTTTCCCATAAGTCTCATATACTTTCTTCATTCCTTTTTATTCTTTTTAATTATTGCCCTTTGGTTGGGTAATTTTAATTCATCTTTCATATAACTCATTCATTCTTTCTTCTTGTTCAAGTCTGCTTTTGAAACTCCCTATTGAATTCTTCAGTTCAGTCAGTGCATTCTTCACTTTGTTCTTGTGTTGTTTTTCTGATGTTGTGAAATTGTTATCTATGTGCTCTTATAGCTTTCTGATTTTGTTTAAAATAATTATTTTGAATTTTTATCAAGCAGTTTCTGTATCTCCATTTCTTTGGGGTTAGTTACATAAAGTTTGCAGTATCCTTTAGTCAAGTCATCTTTCCCTGATTCCTTTTTTATCTCTGTAGTCTTCCATAGGTGTCTGTGCAATTGGAGAAAATGTCACTTCTTCCAGACTTCACGACTGACTTCAGTAAGGGAAGCCTTTCACCTGAAGGGGGTGGAGCATGTTGGGGCATGCCCTGACCACAAGCCTACTGCTACAGGGTGCCATGTGTGGAGAGTGTGGGGGTACCATGTGTGGGGGGATGTGATGTCTTTTCATCTCAAGCTGTTAGGGTCCATAGCATTGACAATTATGTGGTTTTTAGTAAGCAATATAGAGAGTCTACAGTGGTTGCAAGGATTGTTAGGATCCTCAGCAGCACTTCCAGGTCTAGTGACTAGGAATCACAGCAAACGGAATTGGTGACCAGAGCTGGGGGAGTGTACACACTCAGCTAAAGTTGCCTATGTAGTGAGATGGGCTGATTAACATACATGACGTGATGGGAGCCAGGGCAGGCAGCTAGTGTCAGGGCCAACTGCAGCTGTGGATGTCCTGGCTGTCAGCCTGCTGTCCTGTGGCAGCACACTCTTCCTCCAAGTATGCAACTATAGTGGAGGAAGCTGTTGAAGGGTATTGGGCTGAGAGTGTGCAAGTGTATAGTAGAAGAGGGTTTGCCTAGATTGGTGTGGTGTTACTGACCAATAACAAAAAGCAGTGCCTGATCTGAGCCCACAAACAACTGCAGGCAGCTCTAGTTATTGGTGTGCTCTCCCACAGTTTCCCTCTGAGCATGTGCACTACAGTGGAGACTGATGATGAGCATTAAGCTAATGAGATGTAGACGTGTGGCTGGAAGGGCTAACCCTGAGTACAGGCATGGCTATGGTGATCTGCTACAAATGTCTAGGATGGTGTCTTGCACTTGCACAGTCACAGAGGCCTGAGAAAATTCTGCTGTACTCTTGTAGAGATATAGAGGGAGTCCAGTGCCTTACACTAGGATAGCCCCAGAGGCTTGGGATGACTGCTGGTGTGTTTTCTGGGCTCCTGAGGGGGCAAGGTAGGGAGAAGGAGCGAGGATAGACCCAGGCATCTGGCATTGGTGACTGCAAATACCTGTGGGGAAAAAGCTGGTGAAATCTGCAGGGGGGTTCACAGTGGCTGCATCAGCTGTTGGCTTAATTAGTGGTGAAATCTGGTCAGTTTGTCTGCAAAGCAGGCAGGCTTTGAATGCAATCATTCCTGCTGCATGTGTGCTAATAATAATTTCTGCTTTTCTTTCTTGTTCCTTATTACACACACACACACACACACACACACACACACACATACATACACACATATATAATCGCTTTATTAGAGTAGGTGGAGTGAATTTGAAAAACCTTTTCATACAGTACCCTGAACTGGCTGAATAAGCAGATAATTAGCCACCCTGTTATGTTCTTTCTTTCCTGATAAGCAAAACTCTAGCTGAGAAGTTCCTTTTTGGTATTGAACAATGCTAGTTTGGGGGATGGGGTGATCTAGGTGAAAATGTAGCTATCTTCCTACTTTTCTTGTGCAATTATTCTCAGATTCTTTTGTTCTAATGTGTTGCTAAAATTTTCAAAGTGTACTCTGGATGTTTTCGAGAGCTGTTTTTGTTTGAAAGTAGCTCTGCTATCATTGCTCTTCTCTTAAAGGTTTTATTTATTTATTTTTAGAGAGAGGGGAAAGGAAGGAGAAAGAGAGAAATAGGAGCATCAATGTGTGGTTACCTCTTGTGCACCCCTTACTGGGGACCTGGACCACAACCCAGGCATGTGTCCTGACTGGGAATAAACTGGTGACCCTTTTGTTCACAGGCTGGTACTCAATCTACTGAGCCACAACAGCCAGGACCAATCATTGATCTTTGTAGGGGATAAGGTTGAGTTTACTAATGCTATCATTTTGGTTTCTGTCAGCATTTCTTATTCTAGTGGAACTGGAACCTCTTCTAATCTCTTTTCTTGTATAGTAGAATTTCATCTACTGCATTTACCCATACAAATGTTAATATTTGCTTAAATTTTAAACCAAAATAAAGATGGATTTAATGTTCAAAATAGTGCTAAAAGAATGTAAACATTTTAGAAGAGCAATTCCTAATCAGAAACTTGACAAACAGGACTTTTTGCCTAGAGTAGATGATAATTATAATTACTTTTGTTCTCTGGTTAAGGTTAGTTATATGACCTAGGGCAGAGAAGACTGCTATTTTAAATGAATTAAAGATTTGTGAAAATATTTCTACCCCTTTAACCAAAATAAAATGTTTTATTATCACCTATACCAGTAGCAAATAACAAAGCCTTAAGAGACATACATATAAAATATGTTTTAAAGACATTGATGAATTATTATAAGATTGTTGGTTTGAAAAACCTTTCTTTAAAAATGCCTGTTAATTAAACACATTGAAATTGAAGTGTTTTACTACTTTCTTATTCAGTAAACATATAAGGACAGTTATTTATGTCCACTTAAAATCACTTCTCATTTGACACCCATAAAATTGTAACTTCCTCTAAAAGGCAAAGAATTTTGTATTCACATCTCAAAAATAATGACTATTATATATCTTATTCAACTGACTGGTGGGTCAAATGGATCCTGTCTGGTGCCTTGAAAAGGATAGCTTTTTGCTTGATGATAAATAGCAGCTTCAAGGAAAAAAAATCATCACTAAATTTCTAACATCAGCTAATCCTTCTCAACTTATACTTTTTGTTTGGATTCTGAGAATGGATAAAATATTTTATATATGAATACTTTAGAAGTACAGTAATTAGAAACAGTAGGTAGTTAGATAAAAGATGATAGATGATTTATAGATTATCAATAAATGATAGTTAAATGATTATTGAGAGAGAGAGAGTGCAGGTGATACAAATTAAATATTTTTAAGGAATTATCTCTCTCATAATACAGGGCTTGATTTTACTGACCCCAGTGGGAACTGACTTGGGGAAGCTTAGGGAAATATTCCATGTGGTTGAGGAGAACTACCATGGGAATTATTCATGAAAGAACCACATATATCAGAAAGAGGAAAAAAATAAAAACTGTTAGCAAATTCAAATTCTACCTAACATTAAAATAATAATTACCATAAATACACTGTTTTCCCTGAATAATACAAGGTTATCTCATTATTCTGTTTGATCACAGTTTGAGGGAGATGTTATTAAAAATTCACATTTTGTAGACACACTAAATTAAATTCAGAGAAGTTAGGTGTTTCCCCTAAATGACAGGATTTTGATGCATGTTTCACTAGTTCCAAAGCCTGGGGATTCTTTCCACTAAGTTGTATGATGTGACACTCAGAAGGGGACAGAATCCCGGACAGTTGCAAGGTGGGGATAAAAAATAATGGAAACAGTTTGGGATTGTGTAAAGCAGTGTAAATGGTCTGAAATCATCTTAAAAGTTCAGAAATTTGAGCCTGTCTTTAAAAAACACTGATGTGAGTATATCAACTTGATTATAGAGTCAGTGCTGGGTTTGGATAATAATTACAGCAAAATGAAACAATAACAACAAAACTTGTTTTAGAGGTTTCTCTAATTAGTTGAGCATGAAGAAAAAGTGGCATTTATATCTGAATTTCCATCAAAAGCATTGAAAATGCTTCTCCATTTGTTAGTTATATGATACCAGAAGGACTATAAAGGTATTAAATGTATGCTTTGGCTAAAAATAGTTACTATAGCAATTGTCTTTCCCTGAGACACAATTCAATTAATCACATTATCTGTATTTTCTCGATATTGTTTCCTTTTATGGGGGAGAAAAATTAATTTTTCCTCTACCTTTCTGACTTCTTAACTGAGACTCTCTATTAAATGCTGATGAACAAGAGAAAAACTAACAATTAAATTTTAATATATATTCGTGAGGAAACCCAAAAAATAGAATTTGTTAAAAACTGTGTTATTTATTCTTATCTATTTAAACTTTAGTCACCTTCAAAGTACTCTCCATTTGATGCAATACATCTATCAAGACTTTTTTACCACTGCTCAAAACAGTTATTGAACTTGTGGATTCTGATGCCTTTTAAGGGCTTCTGCCATTTTTTGGTTTACCTCTTCCACATTGGCAAAATGCTTCCCTTTAAAAATTTGTTTCATCTGAGGAAACAAAAAGACACTCAGGGCCAGGTCAGGTAAATAGGGGGGATGGGGCATAGGGGTCATGCCATTTTTGGTCAAAAACTGCTAAACACTCAGCATGGTGCTGGCAGATGTGCTCAACTAGTAAATCATCCATCATAAAATGAGCAAACATGTTGAGAGTCTTCAAAAAAAAAATCGCTGAAGCCAAACACGCTCTCTCACAGCAACACCAGCTGTTACACTGATACAGATGGGTTCCCCGAACACTCACCTGGTGGAGGAAGCCTGTACTACAAGGGCCCCACCCTCCAGAAGATAATTTTGGTTATTGGGGGTGTCTCTCCTCATACCTAAAGTATACATGGGAGACATCCAGGGCAACTGAGTAACTCCCAAGATGCTCAGGCCATCACCTTAAATACCATCTTTAGCTAAAACAATAGAAAGATTTTGGGGCAGGAGAGGGTTGGCAGTAATGAACAGTTAACAGGAAACCTTGATAAACAAGGGTAAAGTTTGTTATGCAGGTTTAAGTCAATGCCTTCTCTATTGATAAGATTCTCTTATGATTTAGTCACCTTTTCTTTCTGTTACAGCGACAGTGGGAGACACAAATAGAAATTTTCTTTACAAATATAAAGTTTGTTACAAAGGATAACCTCTATCATTTTTAGAACTTCTTCTATATCAAAATAATCCTTATGCCAAAGAGGCATATTATGGGGTGGCATATTTTGCTACTCTTCACATTCTTCCCATTTCTCACAAAAAAGGGTCACCTTTAAACTGGATTCCAAATGATCTTCCTGCCTAGCATTTTAAATTCTGTTTTACTCCAGCATTAATTTTTATCTTGTTTTCACATCAACTTTCTTACTTGCTCCCCTTACCATTTAGCTTCTCAACTCAAAAACTTAAAAGATGTCCCCAGGTTCTTCGTATTAGGATTAAGTTACAATTTTCTACAAGATAGTTTTTGATAATATATCTTATTTAGCTTTTCATTGTTTTCTGCTAATGGTTTATCACTTTACACTGCTATGCTCTATAGTAGATTTCGTAATTTTAAAGCCGAACTGTTTAGTGTGTTCAGGCTGTATTTGGTATAGCAATTTTTCATTAGTGTCAGTTTTTTATCAAGGAAAATTAGTCTTTTAATTGGACTCAAACATGTTTTAAACATGGTGGTATCTAAGTTATATCTTATACTATCTTGTTTATATTTTGAATGTTTAAATATTTCTTTGGAGTGCTAATATCAATTTAATTTTAATTGCTTTAAATAATGCTAAAAATGTGGGCTGTACTTTTGCAACAATATGAGGTTATTTCTTAATTAAATTGAAAAAATTCTTATTAATTGCATATTGTGTAAAAGGCACAGAATAAAAAACCCACCCAAATCCTTTATTATTTTTTCAGCCTCTTTGAACACACTGACTTTTTCCTTATCTTAATTCCTACTAATTATATTAAAATAAAATTATATTTTCTGGTATATTTTCTGTGTTTTATGGTTCAAAATTATAGGTGCACTTATGCTAAGGAAATGTGGCACTGGAAAAATTAACAAACATTCTGTGTTTTATCACAAATATAAAATATATGTTTTGGTTACTTAGTAAAAATTTAACATCTTTTTAAAAGTATGATTTCTGATTTATTTAAAAATGAAATTGCAAAAGACAAAGAGCTAAGCCATAAAATGTATTTAGTAGTTAAAGTAAGAAACCTGTTTCCCAGGCCTCTTCTTTTAGATCTTGTAACAACATTTATCTAAACTATCATACCCTGCACCTTCGGTACACTGTGCAAATGGACTAAGAGCAAACAATCAACCTTACCTCATCCCAAAGATTTGGCCTTCATCTTAAAAGCTGCAATCAATTCTCACATTTCCACACACAGCTTATCATCAGTTTGCTGAATCAGCCTTCTGTACCATGCCAAATATCTTTCCAGAAATATGTATTCCGAAAGCATTGTCTCCAGATATGTTGAATCAGCACACTGAAGAACAAGCAACACACAAAGATACCTTTAAATGTTGTGTCTGAGCCAGAGTCAGTCAGTACAGATGAGTATTCAACCTGTAGGCAAAAACTTGTAGCAAGAATTTTTTAATCTAATATTGGTCACATGTGCATAAGTATTGCATTTGCAGTTTTTTACTTGACTAGAGAAATTATTATCTGTCTATAGGACAAGATAAAAAACCATGAAGTTATTTTAGTAATTCTTCAAATTTCATGCATTATTTCAATTATAAGATTTGACAAAGTGATTTATATTTTGTCCTATTTAAATCCACTTTGTTATGCTACCATATTGTTAAAATATTTATTTTCATTTGTCATGTCCACTTCAGAAATACATGGCTGTTGATTAGTAAGGCAACCACTTATAGGAATTCAAAGAGCTGGTGATCTAATTTATGTTTATCTAGACTTATAGTTATAAAGAAAATAATTTCTAAATGGTTCCAGCTAACAGCTTTGGAATTGTCTGTGAGTGGTACCTATTCCTTGTTGCCATCACTATGAAATAGCAAGGTGAAAGGCTTGATCATCAGATGTGTCCATTGTGGCTGATACCGGCCAGCAGTATCCATCTCGGCTGTGGATGTTCGTCAACACGCAAGAAAAACATACACAGAGACAACCAGGTCCTGTGGGGGAATAGGAACAGCAGGGCCACTTCTCACGTGGGGAGTGTGCTGCTTGGCCACCCTCCCAGGTGGGGAGAGTGCACCATTCCCCCTCTAGAGAGGCTTTTTCTTGGTTTTGTTTGCATAAGAATTCAGGTAAAAGCTCAGTACTCATTGCTAGGAAGTAAGGATCAAACAACAGATAACAAGGAAGTCTGAGGGCCTCTTTTGAGTCAGGATCTAAGAGCTGTAAAACTTTGAGGAACAAACTTACTTCTTCCTTGGACCCTTATCATTCAACTGAGAGCATTCTAAACAAAGCAGGTTTCACAGGCTTTTACATATTCTTTCTTAGGCCTGATCACCCAGGGAACCCGCCCTTTTCAGCACAGAGCTGCACCACCCTGTCATTGTTTCAGGCATAGGTGGAGCAAGGGAACTAAGGCAACCAAGAGATAAGGAGATTTTCTTGCAGAGCAGGAGGACTCAGGCTATGTCAAAGCCAAGGAGAGAGGGTCCATCACCCCCTTTTGCTGTAGCCCCTAAAGTCCTTTCTTAGGGGCCTCCCACGTGATCGTGCCTGTCTTAGATCATTCCCCCCTTGGGGAATCCTACCCGTCATTGGCTAACTGACCAAGCTTTGGGGTTCAGTTATGCAGAAGCGGTGCTCCAGTCAGGGAGATAAGCTTTTGTCTCCTTGCTGGCTTTTGGTCCAAGGCCACTCCCTCAGCCTTAGCCTTGGCGGGGTTATAGCTTCTGATACCAGGTAGGGCTGTTCCCAACAGTCCATCTTGTGCTTTGTTCAGTCCTCATTACCAAAATACTTACACAAAAAACACTTAATTCTTAATGGCTCAATTTTTTTTTGGCATTAGTATGTTGTTTTCATTAATGTATCTCTTCAAATTTTTCAGTGAATGTGTTTGAAGACACTAAGATCCTTTCAATAATCTTCAAAACAAGCACTATGATGTACAATTTTCAAATTACCTGGACCAATAAAATAGTTTTTTATACGTTTAAATAAAATTATACATTAAGCAAGGAATAGAAATCTTACTTAAAAATCAATGTTGGTAGAAGATAGGTTGATCTATTCAAGGCTAAATAATTAGTTCTCATATATTAGTTTTACATAATTCATTCTGTACTTCAACAAAATAATTTATCTATCCAATGGAATTTTATAATAATTCACAAAGATACAGAAGCATAATTCCCATGAATGCAAAGTATCTATTAAAGTCATATAAACACCTTACTTAAATAACATCAATTCATTGTTTTTTATACTAAATATTCAAGCTCTATTTACATATTTACATTCACATCAAGTCTCTTTGACTTTGCTGTTTCCTCTAGTTCCATTTCCTGTATTAATAGAAAGCATTCTCTCAGAGATAATTTTGATAATGTAAGCTGAGTAAATGGCATTTTTTTTCCTAGTCTCTTTCTGATATTTTATTGTTGGTGTACAAAAATACCTCCAATTTCTGAATATTGACTTTGTATCCTGCTATTTTGTCAAATTCATTGATTAGGTCAAGTATTTTTTTGGTGGAGCCTATAGTGTTTCTATGTATAATACCATGTCATCTGCAAACAATGAAAATTCTACTTTCTCCTTTTCAATTTGGATGCTGTTTATTACTTTTTCTTGTCTGATTTTTGTGGGTAGAACTTGCAATACTATGTTGAATAGAAGTGATGAAAGGGAACATCCTTGTCTTGTTCCTCATCTTAGAGAGAAAGATTTTAGTTTTTGCCCTTTGAGTATGATGTTGGCTGTAGATTTCTTACATATGGCCTCTAATATGTCAAGGAATGCTCCCTCTACCCCCAACTTTGCTGAGTGTTTTTATCATAAATAAGTTCTTTATCAAATGTGGGGTTTTTTTGCATCTACTGATATCATGTGATTTTTGTCTTTCATTTTGTTTATGTGGTATGTTACATTTATTGATTTGCAAATATTCATACCATCCTTGCATCTCTGGAATGAATCCCACTTGATCATAGTGTATGATCATTTTAATGTATTGCTGAATCTGGTTGGCCAATATTTTACTGTGGATTTTAGTATCTATGCTTATCAGGGATATTGGCCTGTAGTTTTCTCTTTGTTGTGTCTTTACCTGGTTTTTGAATTAGGATAATATTGGCATAATAAAGACTTTAAGAGTCTTCTCTCTTTCATTTTTTGGAATAGTTTAAGAAGTATAGAAGTTAGATGTTCCCTACATGTTTTGTAAAATTCTCCTGTGAAACCATCCTGTCCAGAGCTTTTGTGTACTGTGAGTTTTTTGATTACTGCTTCAATGTCACTAATTATTATTGGTCTATTCAGGCTTTCTAGTTATTCTTGATTCACATTTGGAAGGTTATGCTTCTATAAATTTGTCCATTTCACCAAAATTGTCAAATTTCTTGGCATATAGTTGTTCATAGTAATTTCTTACAATACTTTTTTATTTCTATGGTATTGTAATTTGTCCTCCTTTGTTTCTGATTTTGTTTATTTGGGTCTTTTCTCTTTATTTTTGTTGACGCATTTGGTTAAAGGCTTTTCAATTTTGTTTATATTTTCAAGTAACCTGCTCCTGGTTTTATTGATCCTTAGACTTGTTCTTTTAGTCTTTATGTCATTTAATTGTGCTCTGATCTTGATTATGTCCTTCCTTCCACTTGCTCTGGGCTTTGTTTGTTGCTGTTCCTCTAGTTCTTGTAAATGAAAGATTAGGGTGTTTATTTGTAATTTTTTTTATTTTTTTTAGATAAGTCTATATTGTTATGAACTTCCCTCTCAGGACTGCCTTCACTGTGTCCCATAGGTTTTGAGCTGATGTGTATTCTTTTTCATTTTTTTCTGAAACTTGTTGGTTTCTCCCTTGATCTCATTGTTAACCTACTCATTATTTAATAGCATATTATTCAGTCTCCATGAAATTTGAATGTTATTTTATCTATTTTTTGTTTTATTTAATTTTTTTACTTTTTTATTGTTATTCAAGTACAATTGTCTCCATTCCCCCCTCCACTACTTCCCCCACCCCAGCTATCCCCACCTCCCACCCCTGATCCCACCTCCCCTTGGTTATGTCCTTGTGTCCTGTATGCTCATTTCTGAAAACCCTTCCCCCTTCTCCCCCCATTTTCCCCTCCCACGTCCCCTCTGGTTACTGTCAGTTTGTTCTTAATTTCAGTGTCTCTGGTTATAGTCTGCTTGCTTATTTGTTTTGCTGATTAGGTTCCACTTAAAGGTGAGATCATATGATATTTCTCTTTCACCTCCTGGCTTATTTCACTTAGAATAATGCTCTCCAATTCCATCCATGCTGTTGCAAAGTGTAGGAGCTCCTTTCTTTCTGCTATATAGTAGTTATGACATCATAAAAGCCCTAGAGAATTTGAATGTTTCTGAGCTTTTTTTTTTTTGAGGTTGGTTTCTAGTTTAAAGCCATTGTGATCTAAGATGATGCTTGATATGATTTCAATTTTCTTGAGTTTCTTGAGTCTTGTTTTGTGACATACCAGGTGGTCTATGTTTGAAAATGTTCTGTGTGCACTTGAAAAGAATGTATATTTTGCTTCTTTTGGGTGAAAACTTCTGTAATATCAATTAAGTCCATTTGATCTAGAGTGTTGTTCAATGCAACAATACCCCTGTTAATTCTTTGCTTGAAAGATCTATCCATTGGTGACACTGGGGTGTTAAAATCCCCTACTGTGAGTGTGTTGCTATGGATATCTTTTTTTAAGTCATTCAAGATTGTCTTTATATATTTTGATGCTCCTATGTTGGGTGCATATATGTTTACAAGGGTTACAGCTTCTTCATGAATTGTTCCCTTAAATATTATATAGTGTCCTCCTTTGTCTCTTTTTGTTCCCTTTGTTTTGAAATCTATTTTGTCTGATGTAAGTATTGCTACCCCAGATTTTTTAAAGGCCCATTTGCTTGGAATATTTTTCCATCTCTTCACTTTCAGTCTCTGTAGATCTTTTATTCTGAGGTGGCTCTCTGGAAACCATAAATATGTGGGTCATGTTTCTTATTCATTCAGCTACCCTAAGTCTTTTGATTGGAGCTTTTAATCCATTTACATTTAAGGTTATTATTGATAGGTACTTATTCATTGCCATTTCGCCTTTGTTCCTTCTCCCTCTCTCTCTCTCTCTTTCTTCATATTATTATGGCAGTCCTTTTAGCATCTCTTGCAATGCTAGTTTGGTGGAAATGTGTTCTTTTGGCCATTTTTTTTTTTTTTGCCTGGGAAGCTCCGTATTTCACCTTCCATTTTAAATGAGTCTTGCTGGGTAGAGTCTTGCTTGGAATATTTCTTGCTATTTCCTTCTTGCTTATAGTGTTTCTGTTGAGTAATCAGCTTATAGCCTTTTTGGATTCCCTTCTATATTGTTAGCAGTTTCTCCTTTGCTGCCTTTAATATTCTCTTTGTCTTTATATTTTGCAGTTTTTATTATGACGTGTCTTACAGTAGGCCTCTTTGGATTCATCGTGATTGGGACCTTCTATGCTTCCCGAACATGTCTGATTTTTTCTCTCATCAAGTTAGGGAAGTTTCCTGTCATTACTTTTTCAAAGAGGTTTTCTATGTCTTGCTTTTTTTCATCTTCTTCTGGTACCCTATGATGTTGATATTATCACATTTCAAATCTTACAGCTCCTTTAAACCCTTTTCATTCTTTTTGAGACTTCTTTGGTTTTGTTGCTCTGGAGATTTTTCTACCTTGTCCCCCAGCTCACTGATTTGGTCCTCTACTTCATCTAACCTGCTTTTAATTCCTTCTACTGTGTTCTTTAATTCAGAAAGTATATTCTTCATTTGGTCCTGGCTCTTATTGAGAGTTTTTTATGTCCTTTTTTTATGCTAATGTAGTTCATAGTAAGTTCCTTGTAGCTTCCCTGGAGTTGTTTTTGTAGTTCTCACTGAGCTCACTGGGCTTCCTTATAACCATTATTTTGGACTCAGTGTCTCATAGTTTATTTGCCTCTATTTCATTATCACTCTTTCCTGGGATTCTTCTTTTGTTTTTCACTGGAGATTGATTCTTTGTCTCTCCATTTTAAGAAAGACTCTTTTTGTTTGTTTGTTTCTGTTTCTTAGAATGATCTGCATTGACTCCCTGTCTTTGTGGTATGAACTTCTATGGTAGGAGATCTGTGGGATTCAGTGATGCCATCTCCTTGATCTTCTGAACTTGATGATCTTGGGATGCTCTTTATGACATTTATGTTGACTCTGTGGTTATAATTGAGTTTTGATTGTTGGTGTGTCCTTCCTTCTGGTGGGCTGAGAGTCACTCTGCCCACCATGTCTTCTATGCTGTTGAGCAGGTGCACTGCTTTTTTCTTTTTAGATCTGCCTCTGATGGTGTCAGATGGTGTCCCAGTCTGGACTTAGGTAGCCTATTTGACACTACTAAGCATCTTCCATCTTTGGCTGTATACTTCAGTTGTTAATCTAGTCACTCTATAATCAGCAGTCAGGCTTAAACATTACAGGGTGGGGCAGAATAATTCCTACAGGTGGGGCTCTTGCTTCCTCTCAGGCAGGTACTACTTGAACAGTGGTGGTAGGCCTGAGCAAGATGGCTTCTGTAGTATGGGGAATGACTCAGCACAAGGATTCTGGTGGCTGCACTCACATTTCCCTACCCAAAACCACTGGCCCCAGTCTCTCCTCACGTGTCTCTAGTCTTCTCTGCCCTCCCTTTGCAGGAGCCCAGGGTAAGTGGCTGCAAATGAAAATTTATGCATCAACCCTTTAAAAGGCTCTCTGCATCTCCAGCTCTCTCTCCCTGGTAGAAAGAAGCCCTGCTGCTTTGTGCAGGTGGATGTTCTCTGGGTACTTTTTGGGCTCTGGTGCTATAGGCTGAGGAGCCCAGCTTGGGGTTTAGACCCCACACTTCTCAGGGGCATGCTTCTGGTCCCTAAATGTTCCTCAGGCACTACAGCAGCCACTTGTTAGAGCCCAGCCAGCCCTCCCACGTTTCCTCCACACTCTCTACCAATAATGTTCTGGTAAAGCTATTTCTTTTGTCTGTCTGTGATTATAAGCATCTCTACTGCTATTGTTCAGTTGTTTATTCCAGATGATTTCTACCCAATTTAGTTCTGATTCCAGATTTGTTCTGGGAGGATTCCTTCTGTGAGCTTTTACTCACTCCTCTGCCATCTTGAATCTCCCACAATAGATACAGAAAAATATTTTATCTAAATTCATCAATTTATTGCCTTACAATATTTTTAAATATCTTCACTTTATACTGTATATGAATATATATAATTAAAATTAATTTTTCTTTTTTAATTAACTACTTTTTATCCTATCTTTTCCATTATTTATTTAATGATTTATCCCCCTTATATCCTGCCCACCTCCATCCACCATCTTCCATCCCTGCAATCACCATACTGGTATCTGTGTCCATGAGTCCTTTTTCTTTTTTGCTCAATCCCTTCACATCTTAACCATCCTCCATATCTGTCAGTCAGCTTTCTCTCTCTCTCTCTCTCTCTCTCTATGAGTCTGTATCTTTTTGGTTGGTTAGTTCAATTTGTTCTTTAGATTCCACAAGTGACTAAAATTATATGGTATTTGTCTTTCTCAGACTGGCTCATTTCACTTAGCGTACCTTCTCCAGGTCCATCCACGCTATTGCAAAGTGTAAAATTTCCTTTCCTTTTTTTTAGTGGCTGAGTAATATTCCATTGTGTAAATGTCCCATAGTTATTTTAGCCTCTCATGTACTGATGGGCACTCAGGCTACTTCCAAACCTTGGTGATTGTAAATAACACTGCAGTGAACATAGGAGTGTTTATATTCTTCTGAATTGGTGTTTCAGATTTCTTCAGATAAATTCCCATAATTGTATAAACCACTTCTCTATAGTACTTTAATGTGTCTTTTTTTGTAAAAAACACAATCTCTTACATAACCATGATAAGGTTATTATCTCAAGAAATTTAGCATTGAAACACTGGTCTGTAGTTCATATTAATTTTATTTTTCAGTTGTTCCAATAACACCTTTAAAGTAGTTCTTTACTCTAGCACAGGCTCAATTGCAGAATATTGCATTGAATGTAGTTGTTATGTCTCAAACCCCACTTGTGAGTATGCTATCTCTTTCCTCACGAGACCATGAATAATATATTTTATATGAAAACATGAAAAATGATGAATAAATGTCCCCAGAAGTCCTTAAGTTATTAATATTTCCTTTTTGAGCTGTGTCCTTATTGCCTCAGAAAAGAGTGTTCCCATTCATTCAGTTTTCATTAAGTTTCTTCTCCATGCAGAGCCATGTATGTATTAAATATAAAGAATGAGCATAAGTAAGAGAAAGATATAAAAGAAATGGAAAAGATAATCCTAAGAGTTCTACACTAAAAGGTATGAGGAGTTTTCTTTTTTCCCCTGAAAACAAAATAGTGAATATAACTGGAACTTAATTTTTTTTAAATTTTCTATTGGATATAACTGACAAACACCTGGGCAGACTTCTGCTATTTCAAAAGTTTCACTTGATGCACTGATCAATAATTAATCATGGAACATTTCTACTGAGTTCAGTCATGATTTCAGAACCATTCACAATGCAATAAACTAAAAAGCCATTTTCAACTGATCAAAGCAGACAACCCACAATTAAACAATCTTCCCATCTCTTATCTAAGAATAAGTAGTGTATTGTAAAAAATCATTTGAATGTTCCAGGTATGAATGAGGTGAAAAATACCAGCCAGATCAGCCTGTAGAGTATGCAAAAAGAGTTACCCAAAGCAGGAATATACCAGAAAAATCAGAAAATATGAACAAAGCCTTTTTACTCGAGTACCAGATAGCTTTTGCCTCTCATTTTTAGAGACAAAGTGTCAGAAAATTATTTTTACACTTGGGCACTGAAGCAGGACCTAGACATGGAGAGGTACATTCATTAGCCTTTAAATAACATGAAAATGACCCAACCATATTCACCAGATTTACTACAGAGTTAATAGAGGAGAGTCCCCAAATAATTTGAAAAATGACCAAGTAAAATTAGTGATGTAAATGAAACAAACATTAACATCTTAGAAACATGAATCAGAACTCTAATCCACTCATCTGGAACTCGCAAAGGTCACTAAGTGGAAGCAGCCCCTAACAGTAATATTTGAGCCATGGTAAAGAATCTAAACTACCAATAAATTTAATTTGAAAGCAAATAAAGTTGTTTTTGTTGTTGTTTGGTTTTTCCCCCCATTTTCCTATGTAGGCAGATGTCACCAGATCAAAGGTTCTTTAACATTCCTGAGGTGGCTAATCAACAGAGACAAACTCAAAGGATCTTCGATTTCCCCAAGGGGTAGCATCCATGCCATAAGGCTTATGTGAGTGAACAGAAGGAGAACATTTTCATAGGCTTTGCCTCAGGACACTCAAATGAAAATCACATTTCACTGTAGTAATTGCATTTGCAACAACAACAACAACAAAAAATGAAAGAAAACTAATGTGACAGGTTGCACATGAAGCAATCTAGCTACCTATAATGTTCTTGTCCTTGAGGTAAATCTAATTAGTGATTCAAATTTCTCACTTCTCACTTGGTTGGAAACACATACATAGCTCTGTATATGTATATGTCTAGCTCTGACAATAGAAATGGTAGATAAACTATTGAATCAAGGCCTTTATTCCTCTGTGATAGAGAATATACGGGGATATACGGGGCGGGGGGAGTAAGCTTACAATTGTGAGTACACAAAACACTGATTTTATTTGTATATTACTATTTATTAATTATATTATTTTCCATATGAACAACTATAAACCTACATTTGCTCCAGCCTGTAGAGCAAATACAAGCCTTACACAGGCTGGCCACAAGTACAAGCAATGGGGAGGGAGAGGCATACATACAATTTTAACTTAACATTTAAGTTGCATAAGTCCTTTAGTCTCCTCTTCCTTGTTCAATCATTCACTTGGTAGTTAAATTTCAGAAGGATAATTTGTGTTAGGACTTAGCAGGTCTGTTTGGAATAAAGAATTTAGTCAATTGGATCTAGAGTCAGACTGCCTAGAGCACAAGTGGGCACAATTTTTCTGTAAAGGACCAGATTGTAACTGTTTCAGACTTTTCATGCCTTAAGGACTGTGTATTTATTAATAGTTAATTTTTATTGTATTTTATCCATTACGATTTATCCCCCTTATACCCTTTTCCACATTCACCCACCTTTCTCTGCCCCCACAATCACTACACTAGGGTCCATGTCCATGAGTTATTTTTCTTTTTGCTTAATCTGTCCATCCCCGATACTCCCATGACCTGGGGAACATTATGTTAAGTGAAATAAGCCAGTCAGAGAAAGACAGGTACCATATGATTTCACTTATACGTGGGATCTAAGGGACAAACTGAACTAACTAGAAAAATACAGACTCATAGATGGAGAGCAGACTAACAGCTTAAGGACTCTATTGTAACTACTCAACTCTGACATTGTAATAGACCTTATGTAAATGAAAAGGTGTGGCTGAGTTCTAGTAAATCTTTTATTTATGGACACTGAAATTTACATGTCATGTAATTTCTCCTATCACAAAGTATTATTCTCCTTTTGATTTTTTCTCACTCATTTAAAAAAAATAAAAACAATTCTTAACTCATAGCTCTTACAAAAACAAATGGCAGGCCAGATTTGGCTGACAGGCTCTAGTTATCATTCTACAGGTAAACACTATCCCATCACCTACCACTTCTGTGATCTTAGTCATGCTACCTAACTTTTAAATTTCCTTCATTTATGAAGGAGGATCAATAAAACAATTGACACTAGTTAGCTCTTAGGTTTTTTGTTTTTGTGAGTATTCAAAATGTTAATGCTTCCAAAGTACTAAACATTGCCTTCCATATAGCAAGTATTTAGTAATACAACCTGTTATCATTGCTAAAGTTACACATCAGTTTTTGTCTATGTATTTTATCCCACTTGATCCTATTAGTAGTTCATGAAAAAAACCTCATTATAACTTACTTTAAATTTAATTACATGAGCTTGTCTAGACCTTTAAAAAATTGATGAATTATATTTTAATTATTTTGACTAACTTCAGACAGCTGCCATGAAAAAGAGAAGACAATATAAAATAGAGAAAGTTAGAAAAGAGTTAACATTGAAATCTAATGTCTCATGATTTTTGTTAAGTAGCTTTTGTATAAGGTCTGTCCTGAAAAAGTCAAGCTATTGTTAATGTGACAAGAATGGTTTGTGCAACATCATTGTAACCTAGCAGCCAAGGAGAAAGGACTGGAATGAGCATGTGTGAACGATGATGATATCACTGTACTAGTTAGTGGTAGCAGTGGACACCATTGAATTAGTATGTGTACTGTGTGACTGTCACATTCAAAATGACTGAGAGAGTACAGCAATGAATCTGCATCAAATTTTGTATTAAGCCTGAACATTCCTCTGTGGAAATTATTCACGTGATTCAGAAGGCCGCACCTATGGGCAACTGGTGATTGTCAGCTTCATTATGACAATGCACCCACTCATGCATCACAACTCATGCAGAGTTTTTTAATGAAACATCAAATCACCCAAGCAACTCAGACCCCCTACAGCCCAGATTTGGCATCTTGCAACTTCTGACTTTTCCCAAACTAAAATCAACTTTGAAATAGAAGGGATTTCAGACCATCAATGAGATTCAGGAAAATAAGATGGGGCAGCTGATGGTGATTTGGAGAACTGGGTGAGGTCCGAAGGTGCCTACTTTGAAGGGGACTGAGGTATCATTGTCCTGTGTATAATGTTTCTTGTATCTTGTATCTTCTTCAATAAATGTCTCTAGATTAAGTGGCTAGATACTTTCTGGACAGATATATAATGTGTATATCTATATATCTATGTATCTATAATTTAGCATGTTTGTCATATACTGTCTCCCTCTTAAAGACTGAGACAGTAAACAGCTTGATAAATATCACATAGCTAAACTAGTGACTGGCAAATTAAGACAAAAAGGTGTTTAACCTCGGAGGCACAATTTTGCAGTTACTATTATGTGTTTGCTTATAAAAGCTACAACTTAAGCCATCCAATTGTATTGATTTATATATTTCTTATTTAAAGTATTATATATGACTTGAAGCACATAGACTACTAGCAAATGTTCTAGCTCATCATGCTTGTATGCAGAATGACATTTGGTGATAGTGGTTGCAAGAGTTTCCTCACTTTCAGGCATGCTATATAATTGTTAACCAATTGGTGGTCCTATTCAGGAGTTCACTGCAAATGTCATATGTTCTGAGATATAGGTCGCTTTAAGTGATCTTTCTTTGCAGGAAGTGGCCAGTAATTTACTGAAGTGTTGGGGATATGTATTTATAAATCATGGGAGAGGAGTTAACATTTGTCCCATTATTAAGCATATCTCAAAATACTAAAGTACCTGTTAACTCTCAAATATGCTTCTTTTTGCATTTTATTTTATTTTTATGATATTTTTTCATTACCATTTATCCCCCTTCCACCTTCTTCCATTTCCACAGTTACCACACTTGTTGTTTGTGTCCATGAGCCCTTTTTCTTTTGTTCCATCTCTCTACCACCCAACCCCCATACCCCAGTGCCACCAGAACAGTCAGCCTGCTATCTTTGAATCTGTCTCTATTTTGCTTATTATTTCAGTTCATTCATTGGATTTCACATGTGACTTTTTGGGCAGAATTCATTTTCTGAATTTTCTTCCTGATGCAGAAATATCATAGGGGAGGTGAAAAGGGTTGTCACATGTTTAGAAAATTGTAACTAATGACCCAAATCAAGATACATTCTAATAGACTGTAGCAAAGATGCCAAAAGTCAGTCTCTCTGTACATTTTTTTGTGAGGCACGATACTCAGTCTACATAATATTATGAGTTTTAATCAATACAGTCATGATGGCGTTTGATCTCCTCCCAGTTTCCTAATCTCCTTATCCTAAAAATTAGATAGTTTCCTTTTAGAAGTAAAAACTGAATTTCAGCCACAGAATGCTATGAAGCACAATGGGAAATAATTTTGAAATTAGGTCTTCATTCTTTTTGAGCTGCAGTTTTCTCATCCATAAACTGAATATTACCCATCCCTATTTGCATTCTGGGACTGAATGGAAGAAAACACATGTAAACCGACCCCTCTTCTAGTTAACACAGGTAAGAGGCTAACATTGGTAGCTAAAATTTTTATCCCTAAATTATAATCATTACCATTTCTGGTGGAGATATACGAAATTTACTTTTTATAATCTCCTAAATGCCATGAATATTTTGATTATTTTTAGAAAATTTTGTAGGAAGTTATATTTTTAACTGGTTTACTATTAAGAACCAGATTTCTGTGGTCTAAACACTCCCACCATAATGAATTTCATGTCACTGAATATGAGATTTGCAAGACATGCACAATAGATCTCATGGACTGGCTCATGCTAGCTCTAGGTCAATTAAATGATAACCAATTATTGGAATGATGGATTCAATATAAATAAACTCAACAAATGACCAGCTCATCAAGTAATAAATATGTCAAATAACCAATTCACAAGATGCCAAAATTGTTAAAAGCCAATTTTCCAGAAGCTAAGTTGCAAAAAATAAAAAAGTGTCATATCATTAACTCCCAAATGACCTTGCCTACAAAATATATCATGTACCTTAAAGAGAAAATAGGACAATTTTCTGCAGTCATTGTGTTTTCAAAGACAGGCAAATTGATGGACAGAAAAGAAATGCTTAAAAATATGAAAATGATAGGTACTAGCACATATGAAAAAACCCATTTGAATATAAAATGTGCTGGCTGGAATATGCAGCATGCATGATCCTGACATTAAACCAAACTAGACTAAGAACTATGTAACTAAAATGCTGAGTGGCAATGAATAATCAGACCTTGAAAAACAATCCTAACCAATCTGGCAATCTACTCATTTGCATTTACTATTTTAATCAACAGGCAAATTGATTTTTCAATGAATTGGCTTTACTTTTATTTACTCTTATTATATTTATGTACTTTGCACCTGAAGACACAGACTATGAATAATAGAAAGTTTAGTCATTAACATCTTGAAATAAAAATTCAGCCATTTTTAAAAGCCTATTCTCAAATCGGATGTCTAATTATTTTAAATGTAATTCTTCCCAGTACGAATAGGAGAGCTAGGAAAACATAGAATCTAAATTCTCTGGTCTTGCAGTTGCACTTAGAACCATCTAGGCATGATTTAACTTACATTACTCACTGTGAACACAATTATGAAGCATAGTTTGTCTAATCTCTATCCCTAACTCCCCTCTCAGTGGCCATCTATAGCTTTTCTATAATTCAGGTATATGTTTTTTATCTACTCACAAGCATAAACACAACCCACAGCTCAGTGTCTATAGACTCTACCATCTCCTCAACCTAAATAGTCTAAGAAAATGGCACTTTAGAGGAGATCTAAAATGAACTTTGCATGTCATTTAAATTTATATTGGGTTTTATTGGTGGTGAAATTAAATTCCAAAAAAATGAAGCAATTTACTTAAAATCATAAGGAAGTAAGTTTATTCATTAGAATTTCTTTTGAGGTTTAATATTTATGGTCATTTTTTTTTTACAGCTCCTCTCACAAAAATAAAATGAACTCTGTTTCTTTACTCTCCTCAGTTTGGCCTGGTCTTGTTACTTGATCTGACCCATAGAATATGGTAGAAGCTGTATAAGTTCCAGAGACTAAGCTTCACAAACCTTTCAGCTTCTGTCTTTTCCCTCATTTCATGTTGTCCTGAGCACACCAGGTGAGAAAAGCACTTTAGCCTCCTGGAGGATGAGAGACCATATGAAGAAAAATCAAGACCAGCACCAACCACCCAATATATCTGTGAAGCCATGTTGGACATTTCAGACCAGTCTACCCTCAAACTGAATAAAGCAGCATGGAGTGAACCCAGGTGAAGAAGCAAAGTAACTATCAAATGACCTTTGAAATTGTGAAAATTAATAGATGACCATTCTTTTAAGTCACTAAATTTGGGGATGGTGTGTTGCATAGCAGTTCATGGATTTCCCAAAATAAGGACATTTCATGTAGCCTACAAAAGTGTATACATTTTAAAAACCAAAGAATATAATTTAGAATATCAAGATAAAAAACAGTAAAAGTAGTAAAAAAAAGGATGTGTATAAGAAGAGAAAAATATAGATTCATGTCTGGGCATATGGTTTGCACTGGCCTAAAAAGAAGCATATAAGATACTTAAGAGAAATCAGAGAGACCTGAGAGATGTCATTCCATGAAGAAGGGACACTGTCACCTCATGAATGTTGGAAGACAATTCTCGATGGGGCTCTCATGTTTCTGCATGTTTTTATACTAAGGAGTACTGCTTTTGTTCTGGACTACCTTTTCAAAAATGTTCATATGGTAAAGAGCTTTGGAAGACAGAAATAATATCCTTTTAGGGAAGCAAAGGAAAGCATGATTACAATGAGTATAAAATATTCAGATTCCTTGAATTCAGGTTTCCTTTTCTGTAACACAACCAATAGTATATGCAGAAATCACCTGCTCCTCTTGACAGGGCCCTGAATGAAAAGAGATTGGGGAAACAAGTGTCAAACAGATCAATGCCTGTGTTCTTGCTGTCCTGTGAATAATAAAGTCATTTGTCTCTGACCCAGGAATCTTGTGTCATCTCTAAGTTTCCATGAAACTTTACAGGCTAGCTTGTTAGCTTGCAAGAAGGAAAAAAAAATCCCTCAAAGCTTTCGCAGTTTTAATAATGAGGTCTTCCAAAACATATTTACACCAAACACCAAAGTAAAGTTGTTTGTCTTGGGAAGTATGTTTATGTGCC
The DNA here is from genome assembly GCF_019186645.2 of Phyllostomus hastatus. Taxonomy (NCBI): domain Eukaryota; kingdom Metazoa; phylum Chordata; class Mammalia; order Chiroptera; family Phyllostomidae; genus Phyllostomus; species Phyllostomus hastatus. Next base: position 5,643,865 of record NW_025334038.1, on the reverse strand, counting down.
ATCCATTATTAAGAAAAGGGAGAAAAAAAGAGCATAGATCACTGAAACCCAAAGGTAGTATTCTCTTTTATTATGCATAGTAGGAAATGTTATGATAAATTCTCAACAAAGTGTTAGTAAATGGTAATAGTTTAATCCATTATCCCTTTCATGCTTTGTAATTTTAATAAGGGAAAATGCCTTAATCCAAACAATAAACAACCCATGGGTAATTGCGGGATTAATCAAATGAATGAGAAAAATATTTTGTGGCAGAAATTTCTGACTTCTCCCAGTTTATATGATTCAATCAGCTGTTTATTTCAGCTGCAATATAGTATACAGTTAAAAATAAGCCTTTGAAGTCAGAGAGACCTAGGTCCAATTGTGATTGCATTGCTTCTAAGTTGTGCAACATTGGGCAAATGATATTGTTTTATTAGTTTCAGTTTTCTGACCTGTAAAAAGGTGATAAATTGTTAAACATAATGACTAAAATCTGACCACATTATTTTTGAGGATTAGAAAAATTTATGGTTTATTTCTACATATTTGAAAACTCAATAAATGACAGCTTCCATTATTTTTTACAAGTTTGTATTGCTGGTTCTTTTCTCAAAAATGTATAGAGGCCCATGACTTTTAGTTGATCTCAGTTTTTATCAAAGGAGAACACACAGGCCATGAGGTGGAGTTGCAAAGTGACTTCATAATTAGAATAGTAGCTCCAGAGGGATATGGATCATACTTTACACCCAGAGTTTAGACCAATGCCAAGCACACAGAAGATGCTTAGTAAATATTTACTAAATGAAACAGTAAATAAATGGCTTAAATACTTTTGACTTTAAGTCCAGAAGTCCTGAAAACAAAAATGGGAGATGAGATTCAAGTACACCTACAATAGATATCACTGAATCTGTGCCCCTTATGACTGATGTGATGGCACAGGGATGCCATGGGTCACAAGAAAGCATGAGTTACCTCTAAGGTATAAGTGCCTGCAGGGAAATAGTATATACTGTGGTACAATCAGAGTAAGGACCTTTTGGTAATTCACAGTTGCCAAAGGCCCTGGGTACTCATCTGCAGTAATGGGGTAGAGGTCACAGAGGAATTAGACCTCAAAAGTCTTTCAGGCATACCTGAAAACAAAACAGAGAGAAATAATAACTTATAAATTAAACCTATGCATCCCAATGTTCATAGCAGCACAATTTACAATAGCAAGTGCTGGAAGCAGCCTACGTGCCCATTGGTAAATGAGTGGATCAATAAACTATGGTATATTTATACAATGGAATGCTATGCAGCAGAAAAGAAAAGAAAGAGCACCTATCATACACGAAACCTTGGATGGAACCGGAAAGTATTATTCTAAGTGAAGTAAGCCAGGTGGTGAATGACAAATACCATATGATCTCACCTATAAATGGACCCTAATTAAGAAAACAAACTGGTAAGCAAAGTATAGTCAGTGACACTGAAATCAATGACAAACTCACAGTAACCAGAGGGGAGGAGAGAGGGAAATAACAAGGGAAAGAAGGAAATAGGATATAAATGAACATGAATGAGGGACCCATGGATGGAGCCAAGGGGGGAGAGGATTGAGGGTGAGAGGTGGGCATGGGTAGGGCAGAGGAAAGTAGTGTGTGTGTGGGGGGGGAATGGAGATAATTATACTCAAACATCAATAAAAAAGTTTAAAAAACTATTATTTTTTACAAAATGGAAATAAATAGTATTTTTGTTATTTTTAAAGCAATATAAACTTTATTTAAAAAAAAGAAAGAGAAAGGACCTTAAATTTTAAAAATTAAGAAAAAAATGAGTCATAAACTCCACCATCTTGAAATAAGGACTCTTAAATATTATTGAATTGTAAAGGTAGGAATGCTTATCTTCCAAATCCTCTTTTTACAAATGAAGAAACAAAGGCTCAAGGAGGCTAATACTTTTACTGTCATATCCTAGCTCACTGATCCATGTATTGATAACTAAAAATAATTGAAAGGAGAGTCTACTTACCAGAAATGCAACACCAGCTACTGACTGGTTTCCTCCTTACCTGTATGCCAGTTAGTTAACATTGATTCCAAACTGTTTAGACCAAAAATATTTTCCAGGGCTGAGAATTCCAATGACATTGACTTTGAAATATCAAAATTAAAAATAACCTTTATGGAGTACCACACAGGAGTAACAAAACACTTCACATTTGAAACCTTTCAGGGAAACAAGCTTCTCTTTGCAGAATTCCAGCTCTGTGCTATAGCAGTCATGACATGCCAGATTAAATGCATCAGAACAAACAGAAAAAAAGAAACCTGGAAACATGTTTTTTCCTCATAAAATGAAGAAAAATAGAATCAGGAAATATTTACAATGTATATAATTTGGATACAATCATCAGATTTGGAAGTATACTATTTGGAATTATATTGCCTCAGCTCTCAGATGATTCATAGGGTGTGTTGACTAGGTGTCTTGCAAATACTCCAGACCATTGGTACTGGCATGCATGTCTAACAGATGTTAAAGATGAAAGGCTGACAGTTTTTACAGCATAATTAAACCCTCTCCTTATTTCTCAAGTGCTATTTAATTTAATTTTAATCAAAAGTAATAACCATCCAAATTGATGTAATGTGGCATTTATGTTTTATGTAAGGTATTACCTATTGTGCTTTAGGAAGAAGTCTTGCAATAAGAAACTCATTTGTTAAAGTAGTTTTAATACTTTCAAATAATTTAGAAGCAATGAACGTACTCAAGGAAGATAAACCTTTAGGTTGCCCCATAAAATGTTAAAAAGGCCATGCGTACAATGCTCCAATATGATATGTTTTGCCAATGTCCTGCTATTATAACTAAAATGCAAAGGTATTTTTTTCTTAGAAAGATTGGGTCATGAATATATATACTAGAAAGAGGTACTTTTTTATTCATCAAGGCTGATGAAAGTAACAGAAAAGATCCAAAACATGGTTCCAGTGTCCATCTTTTAGGACTGTTATAGCAAAATACCACAAACTGGGTGGCATATAAACACCATATATTTACTTCTCACAGTCTGGAGTCTGGGAGTTCAAAATCAGGGTGTCCATATGGTAAGATTCTGTCTGATGATTATCTACTTCCTGGTTAATAAATGGCTAATTCTTGCTGCATCCTTTTTGGGAGGGAGCTCTCTAAGGCTTCGTTTATAATAAAGGCTTTAATCTTTTCTATGATTTTTTTAGAGGACACCTACATTTAATGTTTAGCAGTTACTGAGAAGTCAGTGAGTTTAACTTGTAAAATTTATTTCATTGGCTTGTTTATAAGCATGGCTTAAATAAGCATAATACTTAGTATAAAATGTAGTCTTATACTTCAAAGCTAGAAAGTACATAAGAGATGAGCTGATCTAACTTTCAAATTTCACAGATGAAGAAGGGTGAATCCATGTAGTGAATTTGATTTATCCAAGTACCCATGACTGATGATTTGAAGAACTAGAACCCCGATGTTATGATTCCAAGTCCAGTAGTTTTGTATCTAACTACACTGTCTTTTCATTAATGTTGTTTTGATTTAAAAAATCAGTCATGAAATTTCTAAAACAATAGTTCAGAATTATGTTACAGTTTTCTGTGTGAAACTTCCCTAACTACTATTTTATTTTAAGTAGAGATATTCTTCATCTCCCTCTAAACTTGTTTCCTATGTGCCTCACAACTTTATTGGAGTTAACACAGAGGCTAGCATACTGGCCATTTTTTAAAATTAATTAATATATTTTAAATTAATTTAAGCCTAAATCTGTGGCATAATTTATTTTAACATAGTAAATGAAAGCTGTTGTATACTTAGATGGCTGTTACATATTGGTTGCCCATAACTATGTTTCATATAATAAATTGTAGTAGTCTTGTTAACTTTTCATTGGTTGACTCTAGTGGGACCCCATTTTGGACAAGTGTTGACAATGCTAGGAAATAATCACATGAGTCACTCTTATGGACATAAAACTCTCATGTAATCAAGGCCAAAATGGTAGTCGGGCAAGAGGCACTATAGTTTTGAATCCAATGTTTTGAGATGTGGGATTTAGGGCCCCTTGGTAGAAACAAAAGCCCTGTTACTTACCTATGGGTACTAGAGTAGTGAGTGTAAACACAAAGTGGCACTTGGGGAGAGACACAATACAAGTATCTAAACACTTCAACATGCAACCTTTTTGGTCAGAGGGGATACATAGAACACGTGCATTTCAAATGAACACACCCCATAACTGAGCTTCTTCTTGAGAACAGATCAGAGTGATTAGTGGTGAAAAAAAAATTGAGCAATAAGTATATGGGAAATTTTTGTATTGTATTATTATTTGAGTAGGCAAAAATAAAATTGGGAGCTAAATGAAAACAGAGAAAGCCTTTCAACAATTGGAGGACAAAACATATTGTTTTTGAATGCAGTAATTTGGCCTACATGTGAGAATGTTGTCCTTTGAAAGAAAAGATTGTGGTGTTTTGAGGTATTTAGTAATCTTTGTGTGTGATTTACTATGAGGAATTGCAATAATGAAAGTGAGTAATATTTTATTAATGTAATATTAGGTATAAGAAAAAAACAAAATTAGAAAGTCAGGGGGAAAAGGCATTAATTAACACCATTTTATAAGGAGATAATTTTTTAGTAAAACAGGGAATGTTGAATATTCACCAGACAAGTTATTCAGAAGGTACCTATTACCTAATATTTAGGAAAATTAAAGATATCAGGTTTAGTTAGTAGAAATCAACAGAGTTGCTTAGTAAATTTAGTAAAAATGATAATAGTAAACCAAAACAAAAAATAACAAAAAATGTTAAATATATTTAAACCACACATATGCACACACACAGGGAAAAAAGAAAGGATGCAAGAATGTCTACTTCCTTATGACTATAAATTGAGATGATCAAAATGCACAGCAGCAATTGAACCAAATAGAGTTACTATCTCTGCTAAAATTATACATCTTTATATTCCTAATTGTATAGCCAATTGACTATCCAAATTATAGTAATAGCATTATATATATATGTGTGTGTGTGTGTGTGTGTGTGTGTGTGTGTGTGTGTGTATATATAAAATTCTGTATCAGTAGAGTAAGAAAAGAAAAGGCAAACATGCAAATCGTGTAGCTAGCTTTTTCTTGGGGGAGACTTGGGAAGTAATTTAAGAAGGGCAAGACCACACATACACACAAAAATGGAGCAATAAATAAGGGGAATTTTATGTTGTAAAAAAGGGTTAAGTTAATTCTGTATTCCTGAGACAACTTCTGGTACCAGAGATTTTTTTTACCTATAACCAAATTTTCAAATTTATGTAATCAATAATTCATATTAACTTACCCATTCTCTTTTTTTGTATCACCATTCAGGAAGAAATTCCAGGGTTGCAATGTGGAGGAAGCTCTTTCTTTGAGTGGCCTGTATAACTGACTTGAGCTTAGACTTATTGAAACTCATGTCTTTGAATGCTTTTCTGTCCTTATTTTCACAATGGAGGGTTTGTACTCACTTAGAGGAGGTATGAGAGAAAAATAATGAGTAACTGCTGGAAATTTAACATACTTAGATTGATAATATTGAGAAAAAGTTAAAATCAATAAAATTAAGATATATGGCTTAAGGTTTGTTACATATAAGAAAATAAAAATGATCACAAATTACTGCTGTTGTAACAAAAATATGAGGAGAAAATTGTTTAGAATTTTTTGCAGACTCACTGCATTACTTTTGTATCACTGTATTGCAAATTATGCAGAAACACAGTGCCATAAAACAAATATTTATTATCTCATAGTTTGTACGGATCAGGAACCTGGGCATGGCCTAGCTGGATACTTGCCGCTCAAGGTTTCTGATTAGGTCCCAGTTGTGGGGATTTGAGAGCTCAACTGAATTTGTGGGAGGAGCAGCTTCTAAGCTCGCGCACAGGATTGTTGGCCAGGCTGGCTCCTTCAGTGCATGAATCCTTTCACAGAGGTACCTCACAATATGACAGTTCGCTTATGCTTAGTTTTCTCTCCTTGAAGGAGAAAAAACATCCAACGTGGAAGCCATAGTCTTTTGCAACCTAAAATTGAAAACGATATTCTATCATACCTGTCTACTCTATTCTACTCTATGCCTGAGAAGTGACCCATTATTTCTTACTACAACCTTATGTAGTAAACATATCAATTGTCCTTGTTTTGTAGATGTGAAATGGAAAGCATAGCCCGAATAATTCAGGTAAGTATACCAAAGTTGCACAGATGCTGACTAGCGAAATCAGAATTTAAATCTAGTCAGTGGGTGCAGAGCCTGTGTCTGAAATGCCACGTCACACGGGATTTGCATATATATCATAATGCTCAAAATGTAACAGAGACAATAAGTGTTTTTTCCCCCTCACCCAAGAATATATTTATTGATTTTGGAGAGAGCAGAAAGAATGGAGAGAATGAAAGAATGTCTCTCCTAAAGAGAGAGACATCAATGTGAAAGAAAAACATCAAGGTGAGAGAAAAACATTAATCGGTTGCCTCCTTATGCACCCTTCCTGGGATCAAACCCACAACCCAGGATTATGCTTTGAATGGGAATCAAACCTGCAACCTTTCAGTTTACAGGATGACACTCCAACTAACTGAGCAACCCAGCCAGAATGATAGGTCTCTTTGATAGTGTGAGAGAACAGCCATTGTTTGTCTTAATTAAAATGTTTCAACATGAGAACATCTTTAAGATGTGTGTTTTAAGAGTACCAAGAAGCCTAAATATTATATTTGAGGAAAGAGTAAGAAAAGAAGATTAAAAGTTTAATTTTGGTATGTAAAATGTTGGCTTTTCAAATTCATAGAAGGAAAGGAAACACTCAGGTTGTTTTGACACAGGACAGAATGGAAGCTTAGAAAACCTGAGATCATACCTGAGCTGCCAATGGTTGAAGATATACCCACATTAGCTAGAAAGGTGGGAAGGAGCAATTGGGACTAAGTCTTGAATATATTCTGATAAATGTTTAGCTCCTTTAAAATCCAATGAGTGTCATTTTTCTCTGAATATTTTATTTTATATGTTACTATTTCCCCCCTTCAACATTCTATAGATCATGTAGATCCAACTCAGAGATGACCTCAGTGCAAACCATAAAACTTATTTTTCAATTCCCATGCTTACCATTATGCTTGACTCCATATTTTAGATAAATAACATTATGAAGATTCTTCTAACTTTATTTGGCTACTTCCAAAAATTATTCAATCTGCATTGCACAGGTCATCAAATAATATTTTAATAAATACATATTCAAACAATCAAGACAAAAGACAGTGAATTGTTGAAAATATTAAACTCAATTCTGACAATACTATTTTTCCAATTCACTCAATAGAAAATGTTGTTAAAAGAAAACAATATAAAACATGCTTTCCAATCACATATTTTCAAGGTCAGAAATTATTGTGTGACTAATTTTGGCTCTTAAAGCTTAGTGGTACTAAGTTTACATTTTTAAAAGAAATGTGTCTTGGTGATTATAGTACAGATTGAACAGCACAATTTATTGGGTTGTCTATTTCAGGAGAAAATATTTAAAATGAATTTTATTGTCATTTACTCTTTACTTCCTAGTATGAACCATACTCAATGAAAATATCACCCAGTTGTTACTAACTAGAGGTCCATACTACCTTAGTTCTACAACCAGATAGTTGAATCTCATTTAAGCCCATAACATTTATATCCTAGTGTATAAAGGGAGGCATCAAAATAGATGTGACTTTAAGTTTCTCTTAGGTTTAATGTCCTCTAATTTTGTTATTTTACGTGTCCCACACACTGACCCTTTCACATCACTCACACAAACTTTTTTCATTTTCAGATCTTTTAACTGGATTTTCCAATTATTATTTTGGAAGATCTTTTAGGTAGTTTTGATGATGCTCATCTCATCACAACTTTTATTATTATTCCCCAAAATTCAACTGGAAATGATCTTCACATGATCACTTCTGCTAAAAAACTTCCAATAGTCATGGAAAAATCATGGCTATTATTTTATAATTTCTGAATCATAAATGTGTCCTATAATTTATATAAATGCTTAAGAGAATTGAATGATTTTTTTGAGTATTAATATATTTTAATTCAAACACAATACTAATATTCTTCAAACACAATATTGGTATTTTTTCAGCATATATAATTTATCATTACTTTATAAAAGAGGTAATATTTGGAAAATAATATAGTGAATAAAAAAGCCTAGGATAATTATATGCCTTTTAATATCTTAGCAATAGATTTAAATAAAAATCTTCTATTTATCTCATAAGTATTACCAATTTTATGCTTTAAAGTTCAATCATTATATGCATTGTCTTATGTGTTAGAAGAATACTATTTTTATTGTGTTCTAAAGTAAATATATAATATGCCACCTTTTAATACTTTGATAACTACAGTAATAATTCATGATTCTCAGTAATGTTTCATGCAATTTACCATCTAAGCTCAGGATAAATTTTCACTGCTTGGCCTCCTGTGGTTAGATAAAACCATGTGAGTTCAGGCCAATGAGTTAGGTGCATAGTTGATGAGTATTACTTCCTAGCTACACAACTTGTGGCCAGTTGTGAAATGTTTCAGTACTTTCTTTTTCCCTCAGTCACAATGTTCTAGATGGGAGTTCCTCTACCAGCCTAGGTTCTAGAGTAAAGATAATAATGATGTATAGTAGAGTCCCAGCCCATCAATGAGAAAGAAGTAACATGACCATAAATTAACATTTGTTGGCGGAGAGCACAAGAAGAAACTCATGCCTTTATAGTCAACTAATATTCAACAAAAGAACATACAATGGCATCAAGATAGTCTCTTCAATAAATAGTGTTGGGAAAGTTAGACAGATACATTCAGAAAATGGAAGTAAACCACCAACTTATACCATATACAAGAATATACTCAAAATGGATAAAGGACTTAAATATAAGTCATGAACCATAAAAATCCTAGAAGAAAACATAGGTAGTAAAATGCAGACATTTCTCACGGCAGTATTTTGCCAATATATCTCCTCAGGCAAGGGAAACAAAGGACAAAATAAACAAATTGGACTACATCAAACTAAAAAGCTTTGCACAGCAAAAGAATTTATCAACAAAATGAAAAGGGAACCCACTGAATGGAACAATATATTTGCCAATGATAAATCGGATAAGAGGTTAATTTCTAAAATATATAAAGAACTTAACACCAAGAAGACAAACAACCCATTTTAAAAATGGCAAAGGGGTCTGGCTGGGTGTCTCAACTGGTTGGAGAATCATCTCATATACCAAAAGGTTGTGGGTTCAATTCCAGGTCAGGTCACATACCAAGGCTGCAGGTTCGATCGCCAGTCAGGACACATATGGGAGTGAACTGATCATTGTTTCTCTCTCACATAAGTGTTTCTCTCTCTCTTTCCCTTCCTCCCTCTCTAAAACAATAAAAACATATCCTTGGGTGAGGATTAAAAAAAAAAACGGGCAAAGGACTTGATAGAAAATTCTCCAAAGAGGACATACAGATGGTCAAAAGACATACAGATGATCAAAATACATGAAAAAATGCTCAATGTCACTAATCATCAGAGACGTGCAAATTAAAACAACAGAGATATCCCATCGCACCTGTCAGAATGTCTATCATCAAAAATTAACAAGCAACAAGTGTTGGCGAGGATGTGAAGAAAAGGGAACTCTACTGCACTGTTGGTGGAAAAGCAGATGGGTGCAGCCACTGTGGAAAGCAATATGGAATTTCCTCAAAAAAAAAATGGAACTGCCATTTGACCCACGAATCCCACTTCTGGGAATATATCTGAAGAAATCTAAAACACTGATTCGAAAGAATATACACATCCCTATTTTCATTGCAGCATTATTTACAATAGCCAAGATCTGGAAACAGCCCAAGTGCCCATCGGTAGATCAGAAGATAAAAAAGCTGTAGTACATTTATACAATGGAATACTACTCAGCTGAAAAAAATGAACTTTTACCTTTTGCAACAATATGATGGGCCTGGAGACTATTATGCTAAGTGAAATAAGCCAGACAAAGACAAACATTTATATGTGGAATCTAATGAACAAAATAAATTGACTGTTTCTTTTGTTTTCATTTGTTTAGTGCTTATCTGTCACCACATAACCTAACCTATCCTTACTGATGAAATAACTATTAACATCTGCTGTATTTATAAACTTACGCTTCCAATTGCATAAGTTTATAATTCCAATAGGAATACTTCCAATCCCTTTATCTCTTCCAACTACCACTACCACTGCAATGGAAAAGCCATTTAAAAAAAAAGATGCACCAGATACTGTCAGTAGAATCTTAATATTTAAAGCTCTTTCTACATATATTTTCAGTTTTTTGGCTGGATTATTCCAGTCAAAATCTCAAATTATCCTGCCATTAGATCTACTGGTTTTTAATTATTTTCTTTGCATCTCTTTCTAACTTTTTATTAAGAAAATCAAAAGAGCTCAAATTTATTGAATATTTACGATGTGCCAGACAAAATTCTAAGATTTTAAAATCTATTAAGTAATTTAATTATAATAATCACCTTATCAAATATGTACTATTATGGTTTCTGTTTACAGATGAAAAAAATAAGGTCTAGAGATATTAAATGGGATTTCCAAGGCCACCTAGCTAATAAAGTGCACAGCTAATATCCAAACCCAGATAGCTTAGATTTAGAGTTAGCACTCCTAATCATTAATAAAGATGGTACCACAATCTATTCTATTTAATATATGGAAAGGAGTAATAGCTATTCACTGGGGGCTGATAATTAGTAATTGAACTTCTGAGGGAAGAATGTGATACACACACACACACACACACACGTCAAAATCTTTTCTGCAAACAACAACAACAAAAATTTAAATGGGGAGATTCAACTGTAGAAAAAAATATATGTTTGTCCTGGTTAAAGCCAAAAAAGTTATTGATCAAAAAACCCTCTTTCTTACTCTTTCTTCTAAATCATGTCCAAAGACTCTGACAAGAAGAGAGAGAGAGACTTTTGTTTTCATCTTGACTATTGTTACCCTTGTAATTAGTTCCTTCCAAGAAAATGTTTTTTGTTTTATACATGCTCTAATGCTATCAAAATTGCAGGGCTTATTAGGATTGCACTAATAAAAGTTCAACATTATCGTGTAGTTAAGGAAATGGTAACACGTAGCTTACTGTTGTTCTGATATGTTCTTATATAATGGAGAACTAGGTAAAAACAGAACAAAACAAAAAATACCACATCATTTCTACTCCTAAAGCTGCCAAAATAAGCTGAATGGCAAGATATTCTTTCACTTTGGGCCTCAGTTTCCTCATCTAAACATGGAGTTATTTGAATTGATAATTTCTTAGGATACTTTGCAGCTTTATAATTTTATGGTTCTAAGCTAAACTTGGTAGAAATCAGAAATTCATTCTGAGCCTGAGCAAGTTGATTGTGCAGTGTCGAAGAGGCTCCGTTTAATGCGTATGTCAGGGTTTCCCAAAATTTGGATTTCATAAAAGAGTTTATTTTGATAATTACTCATTTGCTTAATTAATTAGTGTGGCCATATTTTAATCTTGTCCAGTTAGAGGATTTATGTAAACAGTAGAATAAAAATAAATAAAAACTATCATGTATATCATCTAACCACCTTTTGAAAAAATAAGAAAAAAATAACATCAAAAAGGAAGAACATGCCCTGGCTGGTATGGCTCAGTGGATTGAGTGCATCCTGCAAACTGAAAGGCTGCAAGTTTGATTCCCAGTCAGGGCACATGCCTGGGTTGCAGGCCAGGCCCCCAGTTGGGGTGTGTGAGAATCTAATGTTTCTCTCCCTTTCTTTCTCCATCCCTCCCTTCCTCTCTCTAAAAATAAATAAATAAAATCTTTTTAAAAAAGGGGGAAGAACAACATATCAAAGTGAAGCATATAGCTTTAAAATTAAATTTATGAAAAACTTAAAACATTGGCCTTCTTTTTCTCATTATAACACTGGCCACAAGAAAATTTAACTAAAAACTACTTTTCACAGAGCTTGGAACCTTCTGTCAATTCTGTTGTATTTCTCCTACTATATTGAAACTCGGGTGAGAAACTCTTGTGTTCCTTAGTCAGAAAGCCTCCTTCTTTATCCCAAGATTTACATCATTTTTGTCCCTCTCCTGTTACTTATCTAACCAATATTAAAAATATTGTAAGTCTCTAAGAATGCTGAGACTGGTATCTACAATACCAAATGTAGGCAAGATATACAACTAAATCTCTCATACATTGCTGGTAGAAATGTTAAATGGTACAGTTCTCTGGAATTGTTTGGTTGTATCCTATAGACATATACCTACCATATCATTGAAGAATGCATTCCTAGGTATTTGTTTACCCAAAAGGAATAAAATCATATGGAAAAACAAAACCTTGTATTCAAATGTCCATAGTAATTTTATTCAAGATAACTTCAAATTAGACAAAAATAATGCCCATTAACTTGTAAATAGATTATCAAATTGTAGTATATCTTATAATGGTGTAGTACTCAGCAGAAAAAAGAAACCAGCTACTAGGGAACTACAGCATCTTGAACAAATCTCAGAAAACATTACTATCAGCAAAAGAAGCCAGATATAGAAGAATCCATCTTATATAATTGCACTTATATGAAGTTAGGAAATAAGCAAAAGTAATCTACAGTGAAAGAAATCACATCAGTGGTTGCCTGAGGTGGAGGCAGTAGTGGTTGATTGCAAAGCAGTGGTTAAATGAGTACCTGTATTGGTCTATCAAACTCATCAACCTGTATAGTTAAAATGTGTGCATTTTATTATCTGCAAATTATACTTTAATAACATTAGTTTATAAAGCAAAAGAATATGTATTCAAAATTTAGACTTTTTCCCCAATATTGTATGTATATCAGTTTTACTTGGAAAATAGAATAATTAGAACATTAAATTATTTCACACTTAAAAGAGTTAGTGGAGCTCTGGTTGGTATAGCTCTGTGGATTGAGTGCTGGCCTACAAATCAAAAGGTTGATGGTTTGATTCCCAATCAGGGCACATACCTGGGTTTCAGGCCAGGTCCACAGTTGGGGGTGGGTGAGAGGCAACCAACTGATGCATCTCTCACACATTGGCTTTCCCTCCCTTCCCCTGTCTCTAAAAATAAATAAATAAAATATTTTAAGAAAAGAATTAGTGGAAAATGGAAAAAAGTATAAAGTATACATTCAATAAGCCTGATCTAATACATGTAGTCATTTCAAGATGAATGTTTTGAGGTGGAAGCAAGATAAGGAACATGATATGTATGTTCCATTTTAGGTTTCTTTTAAAAAAGTGCATGTTTGCTAAAGGTGAAATTTGAAAGTATATTTATTTAGGATACTTTTATTATATGTAAACTAGTTGTTATAAAAGAATATATAATTTATTAATGTGTAGATATGTGTTATTGAAACATTCTTCCAACTACCTTAGAGGAATCAAGAAGGTAGTGTATTATTTACCGACAATACCTAGCATATTGCCTTACATTACTGAATATATTGAATTGTATTTAGTTGAATTGAAATGAGCTGAATCAGAAGCAGTAACATAGAGTATAAAAGTCATTGAATTAACATTTAAGAAACTAGTGTTTTGGTTCTGGCTCAGCTTATAAATAAACATGGATGAATTACTTTGTTATTTGAAGTCCATTTTTTTAACTCCATTTTTTTTTCATTCACTGAACACACATGTCAAACCCTACCTTGTGTCCAAAACCTAACCTATAAGGTAAAAATAGATGCATGGAAGGCTTGGCCCTTAACATGATGCAGATGACAGTCCAATGAAGAAGACATGATTACACTAACTATAACACAATGTGGCAAGTGCCATGATAAAAAGCATGAAGATAGAAATGAGATGCTAGAACCTACCCTAAAATAAAGCCTGGAGAGGCCACGGAATTAAGAGACACTCCAGATTTTATCATTAAAAACTCTTGTATACATAAAAGTCAGAAGCATCTTTATGTATAAGGGAAAGTGCAGCTTAAAGTAGGAAATGACCAGATGCCACAGATGTACTGTGTTAAAAGAGAGCACGTAGTCTTATAATCCTAGGAGAACCATGTCCTTCCTCATCACTCACATGAGGTAGGAATACAGCAGTGATAGCCAATGGCAGGCGGAGGCAGGTGGCCACTTCAGAGCTGTGCTAGGGCTTGGCTATGGGGTAAAGCTGACAATGGGAGCAGATGGAAAGGCCTACTACTGAGTGTTTCCTCTTCCCAATCTTCTCCGCGCCCAGAACTGGGCAGCATCAGCACAGGGTAGCAATCTATAAAAGACAGCAATGATGACACAGCAGTACTTTGTATTTGCTGGGGAGAAGGATACAATGGGGATCAGAGAAGCACAGGGACAGTTTCATCCAGATTGTCACTTTAGAAATTCCATCCGTGAGACCTCCTCCCTGTCATAGACACTCATCAGGAAGAGCAGAGACTAGTGCCTTCCTTTTGTGTTTGCTCCACACACTGGTCAGTTACAGTGGTCCTTGCAAAATGAAGCTTTCAAAAAAAAATGAAACATCTAAAGGATGTAAGAAATTACAAACAAAATAAAGATGAGAAAATGATATGTCATCAAATGTGAACCAAAAGAAGCTCAAGGAGAAAGGGTGGTGATTCTATGAGATTCATGCTCTATCGACTGAGCTAGCTGGATACCTGAGGGGTGGTGATTTTAATCTTAAAAAAAGAGAGTTTAAGTTTGAATAGATAGGATGTGAAAAATATAAGCATTAGCTTGATAAAGAGAACAATAAAACTAGAACATTCAATAATAGTCAAGAACATTCGACAAAAATTACCATAGATGCACGTAATCACATAGCCTCTATAAAAAATGACTGACAATGATTATTTTATTTTTTCCGGTGAATAGCATTTTTATAGTGTTTTTCCATTTCTTCTATTTTATTTTCTGTCTTGCTTGCTGATTTACAAGAGTTTCTAATAAAGTGAAAAATTTATTCATTTCTCATTCATAATCAGTGTAAATATCTACTCTTCACTATTCTGATGACTTTACCTTTCTTATTCTTTGTTGAACAGAAATATTTTATAAGTTTGCTTTCAAAATCATCAAATATTTTCTTCAAGCATTGTATTTTAAAATCTCTTTGTTAAATTCTTCCCTGTATATATTCTATTTTATCTTTATTATTTACTATACTCATTAAATTTTTTAATGTATGTGGAGATGCCAATATACCTTGGCATATTGTCTATGCCAAGGTATAACAATCAATTTTGGTTAAGAATCCACTGAGTTCATAAATGAGTAGGGAGAACATTTTTGTGTTTACATTTCTTAAGTATACTACTTAGCAATCAGAGAAATTAAAATTATAAATATAAGAACATACCATTACATCTCCACAAAAAATATAGTTAAATTAAAAATGGATGTTATTAAGCTTTGGTAAGAAGTTGTAATATTGAACACATAATACCCTAAACATACCTCAAAATTTTACTTCTAAGTATATACACACATGTTGACCAAAATAATTATATAATTTTTCTTTGTCATAGTTCAAAGCTGAAAATGACCCTATAAAAGTGGCCCCCTACCATAATGGAAAACGAAAGTCCTATAGTCATCTCAATAGATATCAATAAAACATTTAGCAAAATTCAACACTCTCTTGGTAAATCACTCAGTGAACTAAAAATGAAAGAGAGATGTTTATCCTTATGAAGTATGTCATCAAAAAGTCTACAGTAAATACTTCATAACTAAACTGAAAATTTTCATTTAAGAATAGAAATAAGATAATGTTTTCTATCACCACTTCTATTCATCAATAAATTACAAATATTTTGTAATAAAATAATAAATTACAAGTATTCTAAGTGCCAGCTTAGATATTAACATAATAAAAGTGGAAATATGAGGGTGGAAAAATAAATAAAACTTTCTAGGTTAATTATTTTCTGTAAAAGCATCTGCCATGTTATTAAAATTTATTATATTAATTTGTAGAATTCTTCATTAAAAGATTGCCTGAATTTTTTTTATCCTCACCCAAGTACATGCTTAAATATTTTAGAGAGAAGAGAAGAAAGGGAGAGAGAGAGAAAGAGAAATATTAATGCGAGAAACATCAGTTGGTTGCCTCTCGATGCGCCCTGACCTGGACTGAACCCACAACTCAGGCATAGGCTCTGACTGGGAATTGAACCTGTGACCTTTTGGTTTATGGGATGACCTTCCAGTCAACTGAGCCATACCAGCCAGGGCTTCTTGTTTTTTTTTTTTTTTAATAACCATAAGATAGTAACAGTGAAATGTAGTTTAAAATACTCTTTACAATTGTACCAAACATATAAATAACTAGAAATAAATCTCAAAAAAATATGTTAAGAATTTTTATACAATTTTTTCTAATTATTAAAAGCCATTATTGAAGATCTTATAAATAAAGAGACAGACCATGTTCATTGACTGGAAAACAGAATCTTAATGTTTATGTTTAAGTTCTCCTGAAATTGTTCTAAAAGGTCAAGGCAATCCTAAATGAAATATAATGGAGGTTTACATTTAGAGTCTAAAATGTGTATAGATGAGCAAGGATCTAACAATAAATAAGAGAAATACAGAAAAAGAGCCAGGAATGTAAGTTTGCCACAAGAATTTATCATAAATTAATAGTGAAGCATAACGTGGCATTCAATGTGGATATACAAATAGAAGAAGGTAAAACAACAGATAATCTAAATATAGAATGGCAGAGCTAATAATTAGAATCAGTAATTATAGAATAGACTTTACAATAAAATTATTGGAATAATTATTATGCAGATATAAAAATAAAATTGGTCCCAATTCTATACCATATGCAAATATAAATTCCAGTTGGATTAAAATACATAATGTCAAAACAAAACTAAAATTTTAGAAATCCACATAGGAGAATATCTAGACATTGTGTAGAGAAGTTTTTTTTTTTAAAAAAAGACAATAGAGCACTAAATAAAAAGAAAATGAATGATACATTTAATGATATAAAAATTAATACTTCTAGCTTATCAAATCACACAAAAGAGTAAGAGAAGACAACTCACAATGAGAAAAGATATTTAGAACATGTATAACTGACAATGAAATAGTATTAAGAACATATAAAATTTTCTGCATATCAATAAGGAAAAAAATTAAAATGATCAAAAGACTTGAAAGGGTAACTAACAGAGCATTCTCAAATAGCCAAGTCAGGGATTTTTCAAATTAAACCACAATGAAAAAGCATTGTACACTCAATGGATTGGCAAAAACTAAGTCTGACAATACATAGTGCAGGTAAGGATTAAGAAGAATGCTCACACATGGCTAATGTGAGAGCAAATAGAAAAACAACAAAAACAAACAAAAAACACTTGAGAAAAAATATGTCCTTTTGTCGGAAAAATTAAAATATTTACACGATAAAATTTAAGAATTTCCCTTTTGGTTTCATATCATTGAGATACTTTTGTGTATCCCAGAATATAGTCATAGGATTTCTATTGCAGCACTATGTGTAATAGTAAAAAACATAAAACACTTCAAAATGTTCATGAAAAACAAGGTAGATAAATAACATATATTCCTATCATGAAAAATGAAACATAAGTGAAAATGAATTAACTAAACTGATACCTAATAACAAGGATGGTTCTCAGAAACATAATATTGAGTAAAGAAAAAGTATAGAAAACTATTATAGGAAGCATTTCATATACTCTCAAAATGTATAAAACTAAATAGTATATTATATTGAGATAAAATATATTATGAAAACTAAAAACAGCGCAGGGAAAATCAATGAGTATAAAGGGGAAATAAAACATATATAATAACATGCTAGGGAGGAGCTTTGGAGGGACTGTGATACTGGGTGCCTTGACCTGAAGATGATTATCTCAGTCTCTCACAGCTGATGACCCAGATAATCACAGGCTGCACTGGGAGCACAGAAGAAAGCATCAATTCAGTTAAAGAGGAAGAGATGACTTACATTTTCATTTTTATCAGTCAATTTATACCCTCCTTTACCTACACACCTTGGGAAATCCCATATGGTAAAGAACTTTGGTATGAGATCCCTGCAGTTTCTTCCATTTACTACATTTTAAAATTACATAAAAAGATGAATTCAGATAACTATAAAAAATAGAGAATATAGAGATAAGGTAACATCAATGCCCATTGTTTTTCCATGTGTCCAGCAAGTTGACAATTGTATTAAGGCCTGGGAAATATAGCAGATATGATCTATACTATTAAGTTTTTGATCATGAGAAGTTGACTCTAATACTTACAGCCAGTTAACCAGGAGTGATTGGAGAAAAATATGCCTTCATCTTTATAATTCTATTGCTTTTGCATTGGACTAGGCATATTCACCCTGAAGGCTGCTGTGGTGTTGCTTTTATTTTGGTTAAGGTCAATGGTAGTGGACTCTTCTTGCTTCTAAATACAGATGGTCCCTGATGTACAATGTTTCAACTAACAATTTTTACTATATGATGGTGCAAAAATGATTCTCATTTGGTAGAAACCATACATTAGATTTTTAATTTGATTCTTTTCCCAGGTTAGTGATATACAGTATGATACTCCCTAAGATGCTGGGCAGCAACCCACAGCCACAGCTACCAGTCAGCCACATGATCATGAGGGTAAAAAAACTACAGTGTATTGTGTTGCCAGCATTTTTTTTTAATATTGTGGTTTGTGTTTTGCAGCCCATTATGTCTACAAAATTCCCATCTGAGTCTCCTGCTTTTGGTGAGAACAGGAAGGCAATTGCTCTTAAGCTGAAACTCAAGATAATTTCCAGCCTTAGGCCAATGTAATGACCATGTTTAAGGTAGATTAGACTAAGCTATGATGTTTGGTAGGTTAGGTATATTAAATTCATTTCAACTTACAATATTTTCAACTTACAGTGAGTTTATTGAGCTATAACCCCATTATAAATCAAGGGGCATCTGGAGAGTAGATGGTGGTAAATTAAGGGAAAGACATTTTCATTCTCAATGTTTAACTTACCTTCACTGTTTCTGACTCTGAGTTGCCAGGTTCAAACAGCCTCCATGGAAAATGCTTCCTAGGAAGACAAGATATCTCTAAGTAGTATGCATAGTTCTATGCCTGCTATAGCTCATAGGCTATACAGGTTAGCATCTCCAGAAGTTCTGAAATCAATCGCTGAGACTGTCCGTGACAGGTGTGTGATATCAGCCATCTGGTCTCCCATGGAGGAACAGCAGAATTCAGACTGCTTCCTGCATTTTGCTCTGTGATTCAATCATCTTATCTTTTATCCTTGTGTATCAACAATTCTTTACCTCTTCGCATCCTTAGTGAGAAAGAAAGGCAAGGAAAGGGTGTTTCTATAAAAACCACCAACCTCTGAATCCCCTGAAGATTTTGAGCTTTAAAAACCCATGTCAGAGCAACAAATTCTTGCCTTTGAAATTTTTTTAGATGGAAGAGGTTGATTTGACCCTTCCTTTTAAATTTATTTTATTTGAAATCTCCCTCTCATTCTGCCTAGTGAAGTATATCAAATACAGTGAACAAGAGTATATAAAGGTCAGCTGACACCCTCCAAATGACTAAGGTGAAAACCCAGAGGGTAAACAATCTAATGTCACAAAATGGTATTCTGAACTCCCAGAAAGTTTATCAATAACATCTGTTTCTCCAAAACAATGACTTTTTTTATTTGAAGATAACCTTAAGAAAACCTTATCCACTCAGCATAGAAAGAATGCAAGTGAGTAAACATTCTGAGGCACTAAAGCATACCCCTTGAACTATCCTTTTTGATGAAAATATTTCTAAATATAATACATTTTTCTTACTTTTTTAAGCTGATCATTTAAAAACTGAATATCCTTGAGACAGTGATGCCATTGTCTCAAGGGAACAATTTGCTGCAATGCAGAATAACAGAGTGATAATCTCAGGAACTGGAGAAGTATAGAATTTCTCCCTCCCATATTATACCCCCACATTGTGACTCTTTTGGCATATACAGATTTGTATTTTTCTATGATTTAAAAGTAATTTTTCACAATTACTAAAAATTTAAATTGAAGTGTGAAAAACTGCTATAATGAAAACTTTATAAGGTATTTGATTGAATGAAAATGGCAGGTTTTTTGTGTATCTGTGTGTGGTTTCTAGGTATCACATATCTATTCTTTAAAAAACCCCATTTAAAAAAAAAATGTGTGAAATACATACCATACAATTTATAAAGTTTACAAATCTTAAGTCTGTAGACTTAAGCCATATAAGCACATTGTTTTGCAAAATAACCACAAATCAGATCCAGAAACTTCACTACTCCATCAGAATGTTTCCCTGAGCTTATTTATCATCACTAATATTGCCAAGAGGTAATCATTATTCTAACTTTCACTATCAATTGATGCTACCTGTTCTTGAACATCATATAAATTGAAGGATATGGTATGTATTTTTTTGCAATGACATTTTACTTTGCATAATAATGTCTGTGAGGTTAATCCATGATGCTGCATGAATCAGTAATTATTATATTTTTATTGCTATGTATTAGTCCATTATATGAAATATCCAATTATTTATCCATTTTATTGGTATATATTTTGATTATTTCCATTACTGGATATTTTTAGTAAAACTGCTATACACCTGTATTTTGGTAGACATATGCACTCTATTTTCTTGAGCCCATTCCCTAGGAATGGGTAGCATTTAATAAAGTCTGCCAAATAATATTATAAATTAACTGTAGTGATTTTTATTTTCAGTTGCAATGTATGAGAGTTCCAGTATTCCCATATCCTTGCTAACAACTTTGCATTGCCAATCTTTAGTTCTCTTATAAAAATTTTAGACATTTTGATGAATATGCAGTGACATGTTATTTTGCTTTTATCTCATGTATTTAAATTGTGATCTTTATAGTAATTTTGGTTTATTTTCATTGGTTTGTTTTCTTATTTATTATCTCCTTTATTAAATGATTTTAATTAACTTTTCCTTTTGGAACAATTAGATTCATATGCTGCTTAAACAGAGGTTTAATATTACTGTTTCTTTCTCTAATGTATTTATAGCTTCATATCTTATCATTTTAATGTGGTTCTGTTGAGATTAACAAGAAATATGACTGTCAGTATTTCATGGAAAACAAAAGTATGTAGTATTTGAAAGAATTTGAAATTTACAAATTTATAAGAAAATGAATGAGATTTTTATGTATGGACTCTGTGACTTTGGGGGAAGGTACTCTAAGAGCTCCTACTTTGCAGGTAGTATCCAAATAACGCATTGAAAATATTCTTTAACTCCTTGCAGAGTGCTTTGAAACTAGCTGATATATATTTTACATCACAAGAATTTACGTAGCCAAAAGTTCCAAATAGATGAATTTAGTTGTCTAACCTGCCTAAAAAGGCAGTGCTACTATGACTTTGACTTAATTTTATGCTAGACCACACCTATCTTTCCTTAGCCAAACCATTATCTGTATTTTTATCCTAGTGGTCTATAATTAAAGTTTTGAAAAACACTGGCTCTAGAAAATCACAAAGTCTTCTAAAGAATATTTTTTCATGACTTTCTACATTATCTCTTCCCAGAATTCTGGCTGAAGTGCAACAAAATAGCATGATATGTCACAAATTGAGTAAAATCGGTCACTTCAATAAAGATGAGCAATTGTGCATCTGTACTCATACTTTAACAAAATCAATATTTTTTCAGTATTTCAGACAAAAATGACTACAGATGAGAAAAAGTGTGTTAACCTAAACAGACAAAAATCAAACCCATCTTCTAAGTTACTTTTAACTACTTAGGTAGATGATCGCCTAAGACAGATTAGCTCTTAGTTTCAGTCTAAGAATATCCAGGAGAAAGTGTGTGTGTCTGTGTGTATGCTAAGTTTCTAAGAAATCTATATATAATACTACCGCTAAAAATACATTCATATATACTTACATATTTTATAAAATAAAGCACTGAGTACTTACTCATAAACTTATTTCTGGCTGCTTTAATGGGAAGTCATATTTGTCATAGCCACAATAATAAAAAGTCATATTATAACCACTTATTTATTAGAAAAACATAGTTAAAATAGCCTAGACACTCAGCTGCCAAAACACCTACCCAAGTTGCTTCTATATGTGCCTGAAATTCATTCTTCTTTTCTCCTCCAGTCTCTTCTTTCCTGAATGATGTCTTCTCAGCATGTTTAATGTATCCTTTCTGTTTACATTTACAATTGCTCATCTCTCACATCCTGGAGTGAAATACTATCATACAGAAGAAAAAATAAAACAGAAAAAAAACAATTCCATGATTCTTCCAATCTCAGTAGATATCTCATGCATATCTGTCCTTTCAAAAATGAAGAACTAGAGTATCCCTTGACATTTCACACCATGCTCATCAATCACTAATGGTCATTTATTTCACTGATACCCTTGCCTAGGCGATTGTTCCTCCCTCCTGAAACTGTATGGATGTGCAGGGGTGGACATCCATCCCAGGGTGGACAAACCACCCAGAGGATAATTTGAGGTATACAAAATTTTGCACTCCAATCTTTATACATGCCATCAAAATTAATTTGGAAAAAAATTATAAATTGAGCAACCTTGTGTCAGTGTTTTTGCTGCATAATTACTAATTGAGTACAATCTGGATACTGCATTGTATAAGAAACAAAGCTTCCCATTGAATTTTTGCATCAGAATCTGTCAGAAATATTTGTATTTGGTATTTGGTAAATTTTGTTGCATCAATCCTATACCATTAAGCCTGGATTTGAAACAGTGGCTTACACACATAAGGTATATTTATTTCCAAGATGTTGCCTCCAAGTTCCCCTTTAAATAACATTGAATTGTTCTTAGAGAATAACTCATATTTGTGATTTTGTACTTTTTCAAGAGTGGCTAAAACAGATCATAACCCCTTTAGTTGCTACTCGATTTAAAGGGTTTCCCACTAATATCATCTCTGATCTCTCCTGCATTTTATATATAATTAGTTATTAACCTCTTTAACCTCTAACTTTTTCAATGTCTTCTGTTTATTATATAATTTTCATTAAAATATTTCCACTGTACATTATTAATATTTTTAGAGATGCATATTAAAACCACAATGAAATATACTTTACACGCACTAGAATGGTTAAAATTTAAATTACTGACAAATATTCATGAGGATTAGAAGCAAGCAGAACTCTCATACCTTACTGACAACAATGTAAATGGTATAACTATTTTAGGAAACTATTTAACAATTTCCAAAAAGTTAAAACTATAACTATCTTATGATTTGGCAATTCCAGTTCAAAGTGTTTCTTCAGGAAAAATGAGGAAAAATTATCCATTAAAACACATGCACAACATGTACTGGAAATACCTCAATGAGCATTGACAAAAGAATGGATACGTTTTCATGTATTCAATGGAATAAAGGAATAATCTCCTGACATGGACAGCAATATGGATGCATCTCAGTAATATTGTGAGTGTAAGAAGACACATGCAACAGTATGCACTGATTCCATTTATATGAATTTCAAGAAAAAGTGATACTAATTTATAGCAATATGAAACAGAACAGTGGCTTCTTTTTGTGAGCAGGATGTTCATTGGAAAGGGTTATAAAGAAAATTTTTTCCAAGATGATTGTGGTGGGGGCTATTCAGATAGATACATTAAACTGTAATCCTAAAATGGTATGTAGGGTAAGTGGAGGGAGTCTGGCTTCCTCACCTAGGTGTCTGGGTAGCTAAGGGGAGGAGTGTTCCCATAACCTTGGAGGGGCCTGATAACTAGTGTTCTTGAGACTGGGTCCGATAAACTGTTCCCATAACATGAAGTGGGTTTGCATGTGCAGAATTATGTTATGTTCTGTAATGTTCTGGTATCTTGCTAGCTTTATTCCCCTCTAGAACTTCAACAGGTAGGGACTCCCTGCTGGGGGTGATGATGAAAGACACGCAAGGGGACAGGTGCCACAAAGGGTGACACACTCGGGATCAAGGGCCATGACAGGAGACATGCAGATAGATAGACATACAGCTTTCAACATGTGTGGCCCACCCACCAATGAATAAAGATATGCCAGACATCCCAATGACTCTGTGAATATTTTCCATCTGCATGAATACTGTGAACTTGCCTGGCCTTGAAGGGTGGCAACACAATTGGCATAGCCAGGAGAATTTGTGGCAGAATGCTATGGAGTCAGCACCCCTGAAAGGGGACTTAGGGGCCTTGGAGTGGCCAGTAGTATGGGGTGGCCAGGCTCCTGGAAGCTCGGCCTCCCACCCCATGACTGTCCCTATGTCAGTGACACACCTGAATCACTGGAGAAAGCCCTATGGGTGGTCCGGAAGACCTTAGAAAAGCCCAGTGCCTCTGCAGCCGAGGGGGGCTGTGGGCTGGATGTTTCTTTCAGCTTTATGAACTGAGATGGAGGCTACGCTTTGAAGCAAAGTGAAGTTCCAAGACCTCTGAGAGGGAGCAGCAGCCCTGAAGGCTGAAGAAGAGGAGGCCATACTTCTTTACCTTGCAAAGTTGAACACGGAGGCAGAGAAAAAAAAAAGCCCTGAAGGCTTGAGCCTGCGCCCTGGTAAAAAGCCTCAGAGCAGCTGAGCTGCTGTAATCCTCCTCCCCACTCATAGTAAGCGATTTAAGGGAAAAGGGTGGGGGGAAAGGAACTGAGTTCCCTGAAGGCAGCAGCCTATGGTTCCTGGGGGAAGTTTGGGTCTGGGAATCCCCTTCCTTCCCCTGCCCCACACAAACATAGAACACAGTTGCTGAGAGTGACTGGCCAGAGGGCCACCCTCCTGGGGTGCTCTGGCAGCAGTGGCGCCAGCACCCAGAAAGCTCTGCTCCCAGCTCACTGATTAGAAGAGGCAAGGACCACTGCGGTGGAGCCACATGGGCTGCTGTGCCTGTGGGTCAAGGCTGAGCACTGGGAGCTGAGCTTTGCAGCAGTGCTCCAGAAGGAGGGGAGGCCCTGGGATCTGTTAGAACTGGCAGTGTGACTTGGGATGCTGTGAGAGAGCAGGCTGGAGCTGGCACGAGATAGGGAAGCAGGTGCTGGCACCCAGAAAGCTCACTGATAGGGTTAAGCCAGAGAGCCATGGTGGTGGTGGCGGCAGACTAGCTGTGCCTGTCAGAGAGGTCCCGGAAGATGACTGTGGCACCTAGAGTCACAGAGACAGGAGTCACCAGAGTCACAGAAACAGTGGCCCAGTGACCTGAGAGATGCAGTGACAGTGCCAGAAACCGGCACTTACCTGAGCAGCATGTGGTGCTGCACAAGTGCAACTCCTGGTGCCCCCATACAAGCATCCGGTGTAGGCCTTAATTATCTGTCCAAACCCTGGGGAGTGTGACCTAAAAAGGCCTGTCCTGTATGTCTAAAAGGCCATTTGGCTGTGCCAGCCTCCCAAGAAGAGGGAGGAAATATCCTGTTAGACCCTGTAAGCTGGATGTGCATGTGACACAGGAAGGCTTTGAATGGGGTTTGTGGCAGTGATCAGAATGGCTTTGTCAACCCTTGGGCTTCTGGTCCCAACTATGGAAGGGAGCAGAGGTACAGTAATCCCTGACTGAAAAGCAGTTGGCTGCTGTATATGCTGCCCTGCTGGCCACAGAGGCCATAACAGGAACTGCCCCTGTCACAGTTAAGACCATGTATCCCTTTGTAGGGTGGGTCCGGGACTAGATGGCCAAGCATCATAGTGAGACGGCTCAGACGCCTATGCTGGCTGAGTGGCCTATCTGCAACAAAGGAGTACTCTGCCCACTAGCTTCTTGCAGGCTGAGCTATAAGAACCTAACACTATAAGAAGTGTTAGGTTCAATTATTTATGTAGATAAGAAATCTACTGTTCCTGTCTCTCTAGAAGAGATGGAATATAGTCCCTTCCAGGAAGGGCAGGCACCTATTCCCTCAGATGGATGGTACACTGATGGGTCCAGCAGGAGCCAGCCTATTGTGTGGACTACTGTAGCAGTTCAACCAGAGAAAGAGATGATCTGGTTTGACACTGGCATGGAACAAAGCAGCCAATGGGCAGGACTCTGAGCCATATGGCTGGTGGTGCTCAATGAAGCTCCACCCTTGACTATTTGCACAGAGAGTTGGGCAGTGTACCAGGGGCTGACATTATGGATCTCTACATGACATACAAATACATGGATGGTTATGCATAGACTATTGTGGGGATAAGCTTTATGTCAACACTTATGGGAATTAGGCCACCAAAAACAAATCATTGTATATCATGTTATTGCACATGCACCTCTTGCCATCCCTGGGAATGATGAGGCTGATACTCTAGCCAAGGTGCAGTGGCTAGAAATGGTACCTGCCAGCCCCTCAGGAAAGTAGCTGAGGGAAGTAGCCCAGTGGCTACACCATTGCCTCTTACATGTTGGGCAGAAGACCATGTGGTCCACTATCAAAACTTGGAGGTCACCTGTTACATTGGCAGAGGCACAAGAAGCCTGTGAGACCTCTGTTGTCTGCTTGCAAGAGCACCCCTGAAGACCTGTGGGAACTTCTGGACAGGTAGTGTGGGGATGAGCACTGCTGACCTGATGGCAGGTGAGTATAATTGGCCCCCTACCTATTTTAGAGGGATATAAGTATGCTGTTACAGGTACAGGCATGGCCACAGGACTTTTGGCTGTTTATCCCACACAGCACCCAAATCAGAAAGTAGTTATTGCTGCATTGGAGCTGTTATGTGCTGCTTATGGGCAAACCCTAATCATTGAAAGTGATCAGGGTACACATTTTACTGGGACCTTGGTATAATAGTGGACTCTCAACTTGCAGATTGACTGGAAATTCCATATGGCCTATCATCCCCAAGATGCTGGAATGATTGAACGGTACAATGGTCTCGTAAAGCAGGGCCTGTGAGCTGCAGCTGCCACTCCTAAGCCAAGGGGTTGGACGCTTATGGACTGTCCTCCAGACTCTAAACGAGAGGAGTCAGAGTGGGGACCGAGCTGCGGTGGAAGCACTGGTCCACTGGACTGTTGCTCCAATTCAGATGCAGGTATAGACTAAGGATGCCTTGATGAACCCAGGCATGGGAAAACAGGGGAATATTCTCCTGCTTGCTCCAGAGTACCTGGAGTGAGTACAAACGGCCACTTGGACATAATATTGGGAAATAAAAGCCCCACACTTGTGTTCAGTGGCTCTTGTTGTCCCTTGGGGCCAAGGAGTGGAGAGAAACTTACAAATAGTGTCCTGGGTGATTGGGACATGGACCCCAGTCCTAGAGGTGGCATATCCAGGGCCAACTAACCACAAAATGTTTCTTTGTGGCAGCTTTGTGATTTCCCTATGGCCCATTACGAGTTCTCCCCTGTTATTGCAAGTAGATACTGAACTGAATCCCCAGTTGAGACATGGAAGATCTGGTATTCACATCCAGGGAGACCCCCTCTGCCAGCCTCTGTTTTATTGGCTGATCAGAAGCTTGCTTGTACATTGCCTGAGGGTTGTGACTTGCCTTAACTGGCGTCTGTAACTGCTCTGTCTTTTCGCCCTTAGAGTGCAAGGTGGCACCTTAGTGAACCTATGACTTAGTAGCTGACCAATCAGCATGCTAGGTCTGCATTGAACACCCCCTAAGCATGCTGGCCAGCCTCCCATAGTGCATTCTCCTTCTTCTGTCTCAAATTGGACTTGGCTTCAGAACCAGTGGAACAGTGAACATCCCTTGTAGATGCTACCTGGACTGACATCTATGCTGGGGCCAAGCAGCAGTATGACCAACCCAGGACATTAAGTGGCTACTCCCTTTGGGATGGTTCAGGGTGACTCACAGCTGAGGCTGTAGAGCTGGCTGGACCAGCTACCTTTTGCACTGAGAACTCCAAAGGACAAGCCCTGGTGGGATGGACTCCGACAGGTCTGTGTCAAACCCATATTCTTGGACATGCTGGGAGGCACAGAATGGCACACAGGTTGTTGTTCTCACTGGGACCCTCTGGGTGGGTGGCCCACATGAGTGGCCTTACTTGTATAGAAATTGGACTGGCCCTTGTACCCAGGGATGATCTGTTTACCTGTGTTTTGGCTGTATGCTGTTGGAGCTTATACTGCTGCTGCTGCAGCACTTGTCTTTTGCTTGCTTGTTGCTATAGCCTATACTGCTGTTGTAGATTATGGGTGCAGGGCTCTGTCCTCCTCACCAAGGAAACCTTGGGGAAGATCTCCTCATGTAGACTGTAAGGTGAGGAACCCAGAAAGGGTGGATTATAGGGTAAGTGAAGGCAGTCTGTCTTCCTCACCCAGGTGTCTGAGTAGCTAAGGGGAGCAGTGTTCCCATAACCTTGGAGGGGCCTGATAATTAGTGTTCTCATAGCCTTGAGACTGGGTCCGATAAACTGTTTCTATAACATGAAATGGGCTCACATGTGCAGAATTATGTTATGTTCTGTAATGTTCTGGCATCTTGCTGGCTTTATTCCCCTCTAGTACTCCAACAGGTAGGGACTCCTTGCTGGGAGCAGGTGCCACGATAGGTGACATACTGGGGAGCAAGGGCCACGACATGAGATATGCAGATAGACACACAGCTTGCAGTGTACATGAACCACCCACCTGTGAATAAAGGCATGCTAGACATCCCAAAGGCTCTGTGAATATTTTTCCATCTGCCTGAATACCATGAACCTTCCTGGCCTTGAAGGGTGGCAACACAGTACATTGTGCTGTTTACAAATAATGTCACCATAAAGTATTTATGGTGACATTAGGTTCCAAACTTGTCTTTCAGTATTCATTTTATTAATTTACAGGAAGGGAAGGTCCCTTCTACCTTTGGTTTCTAACTAATAGGATAAACCTAAGTGCCCATTAGTAAATGAATGAATGGATCAAAAAACCATGGTACATTTACACAACGGAATACTACCCAGCAGAAAGAAAGAAGGAACTCCTACCCCTTGTGACAGCAAGAATGGAAATGGAGAGCATTATACTAAGTAAAATAAGTCAGATGGTGAAAGACAAATACCATATGATCTCACCTTTTAGGGAATCTAATCAACAAAACAAACAAGCTAGCAAAATATAACCAGAGACATTGAAATTAAGAACAATCTGACAGTACAGGGGGAGGTGGAAGGGAATAGTGGGAGGAGGGAAAGGGTTTTCAGGAACATCTATAGTGGATACATGGACAAAACCAAGGTGGGGTGGAGTGGTGTGGGGGGGGCGGTAATGGAGACAACTGTACTTGAACAATAAAAAAAAAGAAAAAAGGAAAGACCCAATAATCAGTTCTTAATAGAGACCAAAATATTACCTTTAGTAATATTTGAAAGCAAAAGGAGCACTACCACTGCCTCAAAATGTAGAGTTCTCAGATAATGACTAGACTGGAAAATTTATCTTCTAATCCATTGAGATTGGGGATAACCTGTGGGAGCAATCCCTAATTTACCCCCAGAATTGCAGACAAAATGCTGCAGACATAGGGAACTCTCTATGCCTCCCCCACCCCCAGGAAGGTTTTGTCTTGGGTATTTGCAACAAAGTGCTTAAAGCAAGGAATCAGGAAGGAAGAGAGTGTGCCAATGGGACTTGAAAGAGCAAAATAAAAAAGACACAATGTCTTCCAGGACCAATAATATTTAACACCATGACTCCACTTGCTGAAAAAGGGACCCAGTAATTAACCTTTGGGAGATAAAGACTAAAAATGTTCATATCACTGATCCTCCTCCATTGAAGATGAAGAGGAAAATTATTCCCCCATACATACTTAATTGAAGAATTCAGTTCATTATGGTGCATTTATACAATAAAATAGACAATCACTAAAAATTGTGTTTCTGAGAACTAATAATAAGTTAAGGAAGTGCTAAGACTGTATCACTGTCAGTATTTTTAAAGAAACTGCAATTTAGTTATTCAGTAAAAAATCACCATTTCATTTAAAAATATATGTGTACATATATAAAATATACTGTTTTATTCTGCATATCCCATGTAGGGAATGGTCATCCATGGATATTATGCATTACTTTATGACCTTGCAAATTTCTTTATGTTTCAAACAGTTTATTATCATTACTTTAAATTAAATACATTTAAACAATAAATTAGAGACATATACAAAAGCTTAATCGTACATTTAAGAGTAATACAAAGTAGATTGCTAAGACCTCTGGGAAAAGACATACCTGCCCTATAGAAATAAGCAACACATGAGGGCAAACTTGAACACACACAGTGAAAGATACCTTGGCACACACAGTAAATGCTGTGCAAGAAGTACAGACAAGAATTGGAGAAAATAAGGAAAATCTTCCCACTTAGTTTTGTGGCAAAATTTTTCCAAAGAAAATTTTATTGTGAACATACTTCTCAAATTGTAGGAAAGACTTCTAAGAGGAAGGTAAAACTTAAACCTCCCAAGCAGACAAGCTGGCACTGTAGAAGCTAAGCGTCCGTGCCACTGAAGCCTGGTTACCTATGTGTTACTTTTAATGTGAACATTGCCCAAGTGAAAAAATAAAAGGGGGTGACTATCTTGAGTGACATTTTACATGTGGAAATAGATGAGGCACATTAACAGTCTCTGAATTCCCTTCAACAAATTAGATTTCATCACAGATAAATAATTAAAATCACTCCTATTTGTCTGTAAATTGCTTTGAAAAGTTGCTGTCTAGTGGCTATTTATTATGAAAGGTTGTAGAGTAATGGTAATATCTAGAGTCCTTGAAAAAAAGACCATCAAGATAGTACAACAAAGAGAAAAGATTTAGCTGTTGGCTAAGAGAAAAATTATATAAGAATATAACTGAGGGATAGATCAAATGTTCCCTGATCAGTTCAGAAGTAGATGACATAAGATAAGCAAATCTAGAAAAAGAAAAAAAGGCTGTACTTGGCCATTTCCAATTTAGCAAGAAAAATGGGTTCATTAGGTTGGGACTTGCAATTCTTGGTGCAGTGTTAAAAACAGTTTTAAATTCTTAGTATAATGAAGATGGCTATATTAGCGGCTACTATTTTTTGAGTGCCGTCTAAGTTCCATTTACTATTTTGGAAATGCTGTATATTTTATCTCTAATCTTTACAATAGTTTTAAAAAGTAGGAAACTTTTTGTTCATTTTCTAGATGAGAATCAGTGGCTCAAGGAAGACACAATTTACGGTGAGTAGGACTGTTACCAGACAGGGGTCTTACCCTGAGCAAGACTACATAAGGCCAGCTGGTAGTGTGTAGGTTCTTGGCTTCCTGTAGGGAGTTTTCCTGTAGGGAAAATTGCACAACAAAAGTCCAGGTGACAAAAGAAGGTACATTTATTGAAGCTGGAAACAGTAAAACACGGAAGAAGCAACAGGAAAGCCTAGGCTGGACTGCCTTAGCTCACTAGGAAGTCAAAGAAAAGGGGCCTTAGGGACAGGTTCCAAGGATTAGCCCAGGGACAAGCTGATACTGCCCATTGCTGCTCATTGCAAGTTTCAGGGTCCCTAAGAGCAGTGGTCTGCAACTTCCAGGTCACTGACCTGTACTGGTCTGGGCCTGTCAGGAACTGGGCCAAACAGCAGGAGGTAAGCTTAAATGTAATGCGATTGAATCATCCTGAAACCATCCCCTACCCCACCTCTCCCCTACTCCTGTCCATGGAAAAATTGTCTTCCATGAAACCAGTCTCTGGTGCCAAAAAGTTTGGGGACTGCTGCCTTAGGGTTTAGGTGACACATGCATGTTGGGAAAGAAGTAAGAGAAGAGAGGAAAGGGAATGGCATGGGCTGCTCTCCAGAGGAAGAAAGAGCACTGGGTCCTTTGCTTGAGGCTTTCATCTCTCTCTTGCAGGTGGGAATTTTAGGGAAGGCCTCAGGGAGGGTTTCAGCAGAATATTCATCAGTTTTTCAGGTGTGCTCTTTCATGGTCATTGACTCCTCTTAATGGTCAGTAACAGGTCAGGGGATTAGTCCTAGCAGCTAGTCCTGGAATTGTCCACCTGGTTTTGAGGCTTTTCTGGGCCTAAAGCTGAAATATAAATGAAGCCTAGATGTTATCTCTAGGGAGGTGATCTCTAGGGAGGTGACCTGGATGTAAATTATTCTTCCAGGTCATTCAGCTATCTGTCTCAGTTTCACAATTTCACTTGCCAGGGAATTTTCTTAGTTTCTTATTATCCTGTCTCAGGACCAGGGATTGAGCCTAGGCCTCTCTAATTCCAGAACCTTTTCTCTATCTTATCCTCTTTATTACAGAAGAAAAAAAAGGTGTCACCTTCTCTAAATAAAGAACTTGTGTCCAGGTAAAATAAATGCATGAAATAATACTATTGAAAATGCTGAAATAATTTGCATTTACTTCATTTCATTTGCCTTTTGATTATGTTTTCACCTATCTCAAGAAATGCTATAGATTTAGATTGTGTGCTGTTAATTTGTATGTTCTCTGCATTAACTTCCTATGGGCCTTTGCCTGTCTACAGATGTCAGGCCCCCAGGCTGTAAAACTCACTAAGCAGATTGCTTTGAAATATTCTCTCTCCAAAAGTCCCTTGTTTAACTTCTGTAAATCTGCTCTGAGTTGTTTTCCTGACGTGACTTACGTGGCTTATGTGTTTTTACACACCAATTTTGTTCAGGGAGTGAGCAAAAATAGTTTTCTAGAGTTCCCAAACCCAATTTTTCCCCTCTCTGCATATGTTTTATCTTTGGCTGGTTTACAGACATGAATAACCAACAGTGTTGACAATCTGCGTGTTCCCACTTGAGTGCTACCATATTGGCAGCATAACAGAGAGAGGTTGTGTTTTTCATGCTAAATGAGAGAACTGTTGAGTTGTAATAGATATTTTATGCACTGCAAACCTCTCAAAAGTTCTGCATATTATTCAAATATATGCATCCACACAATTCTTTGTCTTTTTTTCATCCTGTCTCTTACTCATTGTCATTACCTCTATTTTGCTTTTACATTTTGAATGAAAGATAGAAGCTGTGAGGATGGAAAAGTTTATTATTTGTATATTCTGTTTTGCTTTACAGTATCTCTACAACATAAAGCATTTCACGGTCCATAGCTCTTTTCTCTAAGTTTCCCATAGCAGTTTTGCTCTGAGCCTTACTCAACTGAGACATCTACCCTCTGTTAATATAGGGAGGGCATAATCAGTCAATAATTTAGGTTTGAGTTTCTTATTGGTAAAGCCTATGTCTCCTTTGATTTGTCTTGGCATAATAAAATGCATCTATTCATGCCATGAACATTTAATAAGCACCTACTGTATGTCATATATGGCACTCTCTGCATCATAAGCACAAATAAATATGATAATCTCTATTTTCAAAGGAACAAACTGTCTAATAAGACAGATGGTCAAAGGAGGTAATTACAATGGATTAGAGTATCACAAAGCAGGAAGCTCTTGACTATTTCATTGGTTTAGGTGAGGATGAGCAAAGTTTTTTTTTATATATATAAAGCACACATCATAGTTGAACTTGATGGAGTTACCAAAGCAGTTGAAGAAAGAGAGCATTGCAGGTGAAGAAGCAGCATGTGTGAAAATGTGAAGTCTTGTAATAACTCACATATGCAGAGAAATGCAAGCAATTTGGTGTAGGTAAAGAATAAAAAAAGGTCAGTTGAAGTATACTAGAAGATAAGATGGAAAGTCACGTAGAGTCCAGTTTGGAATCTTCATACATCATTCTAAAAACTTTAAACTTTTATATAGCCAAGAGTTCCCCTAGCTAAGATGCCATTATGGTATGTGTATATACATTTTGTAAATAATAATTTAGAAAATGTTATGAATATTTTACTCTTTTTCATTTCAAACCATGATCATATATGTGTATACATGCAAATATCAAATCATCTGCATGAGGACAATATAAATAAGTACTACTGTGTAAAGACATACACTATTGGGGAAGTGGGACTGTAATTTAATCTGTTGTCAGGATATTTAACTATTATTAGTTTAATATACCTTAATTGGAAAAACTATCCCATTCACCCACAAACACATTCTTAGTTATCTTAGCAGTCATAAATATATTTTCTTCTTTTCCACTAACTGTGCAATTGATTGTTTCACATATTTATGACTTCAGTTTCTAAATTCAATAAATTGATATTTTTCATTTGGCATCTTGAAACTATGTTTTAGAATACTAACCTGTATTTGATGCAGTCTTGTGACAAAAGGTAATCAGAGGAGGAATGATACCTGACATGATCACTTCTTATACCACACAAAGGACAAATGATGGCAAAGACGGCAAATCTGAATTGCTATCTGAACATAAGCACTCTGTCATAGGACTGGAGGTCACAGTGGGGAATGGAGTCATCAGATGGCCACAGGAAGCATGGTGGATCATAAGAACCTGTCTCTTAGCACCAAGTTTCATATTTATATTTCAACCCTCCCTCTGGTTTATAATATATGACATTAAAAATGGCATGAATTTAAATTAAAATAGTTAATTGAACCTTATTGTTTTTTAGTTGCTTGTATTTAACTACATTATTATTTTGTAACAATTTGGTAAAACATATAAACATCAATAGTTTACATTTCATTTTAATACATATTTAAGTAACACTATAATTAAATCATTTAAATATAAGTGGGATGTCTATAATAATTATTTTTTTAATTGTCCACTCAATACTCAAGTTTGAAAAAGTATAACACACAACAGGAAACAACCATATTTTGATATAGTGAAAGCTGGCATTTATCATGTCCAAAAAGACCTAGGTTCACATTTTTTGCTCTCTAAATTTGTATGTGACCATGAGTTATTAGTATATTTCCATATATTAAAAATGGAGTCACATCTTCCTTTCAAATATCAGTGCAATTATATCTGTAAAGTGTCTGGCACACCATTTGTACATAATAATGTTAAGTTATCTTTTTATAAATCTGAACTCTAATTTTCTCATTGATAAATGGAAGCATTTAAACACAATCCACAAAGCTGTGTGTGATGAGATATGTTGTAATGTTCCTTGTAAGACAAACACACAAAAAAATGTTCCAACTGTTTCTTTTATAGAAATAAAGACAAAATGATGTTTTCCATTAGGAAACATAAATCATTTGAGTGACTTCTCAGCAACATTACTGCAAGAAAAATAGGCACATATTGTCCTAAAGAATAGGTATGTAAATAAAAACCTTTTGTTATGAGGGTTTAGGAATTTACATGGATGAGACTTGAAAAGGTTCTTAATCCACACACATTCTGGGAATCAGAGCTTTGGAAAGGGGGTGAAATTAATTCCTTAAAACAACCTATTGAAAGAAAAGGATCTAGATACTAAAACCTTCTTTAAAAGTGTCAAATCCAGAGAAATTAGGCAAAGTGGATTAGAATAACCCTTGACCAACACAATCAGGAATGGTGAAATTACCATGAGTAAAAATATATGGATATATATTATATTGGCATTATTAGTTACTATTTATTGAAAAATATCATGTACTACATATGGTTCTAAAGTCTTTAAAATATGTACTAACTTTAAACTTCATAAAGTCTTCTGGTATGTGTTCTGTTTGTATTCATTTCATAGATGAGAATATTGAGGTACACAGAAAGTTAGTTAACTTACAGCTCATAGCTGGCATAGTTAACATTTGAGCCCAGATAAATTGAATGCAGAGCCTATCTTGTTAACCACTGTGTAGATTTGTCTCTGGTGCATCATAACAGAGAGTGAGCTTTTGTACTAAACAGACAAGGAGAGAAAGTGGTCCTTGATCTTCAAAGGGATGAGTTATAGATAATACTCTTATACATCAGAAAAGACAGATTCTAAAAACCACATGATTCTCAAGAGTGCTTTCCTTTTGTTAAAGCCAGTCCCTCAGTCCATGCATCAGACTCCGAGCTTGCTTTTAAATTGAAGAAATAGGAGTAAGAAGTAGTAGCCTGTGGACATTCTGGACACTAATGGGTCACAGAGATTCTTAAACACATTGGATGGGAGCAGCATAGTTGAAGAAGGCAGTATGAGTCTTTGGCAGTCAAAGCACATGAAGGCTCAAGCATGGGCATTTGATTAACTCCTGGAATGAGGTTGTTAGTTCTGCCACAAAAAATGTTAAGTTTCATACTTAATTTACACATATAGCATCATTTTACAAACAGCATATTATTACATAAATGTTAGTATTCACTTCCACTTGCCCATATGCATGGACATATAGGTATGTAATAAAAAGCGAAATGAATATGTTATGAATAAAACGTGAGGCAGTGAGTAAGAGGAAGAGTAATATAATCAATCCTCATATTAGAGAGAGTGAGTTCCAATATGCTTTTGGTATATATGTTGTTTTTTCAATCCTTGCTCACTTCCTAAAATATGTTACTTGACCTATTTGGTCACTGTGTCACCTTAGGTGGTGTTTCCTGAATTCTGTGTCTTGGGACTCCTGATGAATTTGTAAATTATGCCGCATACACTGCTGAAGTCCATCTTCTCTGCCATATTGTCTAGTCCTCAGTTCATGGTCCCCGGAAGCCATCTTTTTCCAATGCTCAGAGTCCAAGAACTCTTTACTGCTTTCTCTATTCTGGGCTGGATTCTGAGTTGCAGTCTTGTTACAGGGTGCAGCCAAGAGGGGGGACCCCAAATCAGCATTTGAAATGGGGTCCAGATCTCAAGGTGTCCAGGAGATTTTAAGATGTCTTCACCCCTTCCCCCACAGGTGTGAGTTGGGGGAAGGGACACACAGAGCAAGAACATGCAGGGCTGTTTTGTACAGCTACAGCTTTGCAGTTAATCCTTGGCATGGTCATTTAACATACCTATAGCCTTTGGCTGGTCGCTTAGATATGCTAAATAGCTGTGGCCATGCTCTGGGCCAGGGGGATGAAAAGGGACTCCCCCCCCCCACCCCGCCCAAGATGTGACTGGGAGCAGGTCCCCTGAATTACAGCACCTGCATGGAAGCTCAGAGAAGATTGGCTCCATGACATGGGGTCACACCTGCCCAGATCCACAATGGCAGCCAGAAAAGCTAGAAAGGAGATTGAGGGCAGGTGTGGCTGAGTGTGGGAGGAGTCAGAAATGGGGCTACAGAGGAAGATTGTCACAGGGAATTTAAACCCTGACATGGCAGCCATTCAGGAGAGGACCACACAGTTTTGGCTGAATGGGGACTCCCGTGGCCCTGGGGGAGAGAGGACCACGTGCCTTTGTCAGAGTGGGGACTGCCACAGCATTAGCAGGGGGGAACAACCACCTGGCTTTAGCAAAGATCCCAGCGACACAGCTGAGGGTAGTGGGAACCCAGGGTGGTCTCCCAACCAAGATGGATTATTGGGAAGAACTGGGGGCTGCCTGATCCAAGGACTTCTATTTCCTTTCCTGAGATACAGTACCCCAGACTGGGCAAAGGGGGAGGAAGGACTGTGTATGTTTGTGGGTGTTTTAAGGGACTTTAGGATTTTGATGAAGACATTAGTTCACTACTTTAAGTTTGTATAGCATTAAATAAACATTTCCTTTCCTTTTCACGAATCTCTGGCATTGAGAGACATCTTTCCTATAGATGGCGGACATAATGGTCCTGGGGGTTCCTTTTGGTAATAGTATATCATCCCAGGCCCCCCTTGTTGTTCTGTAAAAGTCTCTGGGAGTCTTCCTTTGGTTCACCTTCCTCCACACTCCCAAGTCATTTCAAGTGTACCTTTTGGTCACCAGCCTTAAGTTAGTTCCTACACCATGCTGAACACAAGGCTCTCCTTGGGTGCTGGGACTATCTCTTAGTGAAAGAACTTCACTAAGATTCCTGTTGTTTCTAGCCCATTTCTGTAGGTTTAATCTTCAAGGTTTAGAAGCCAGACCAGTTATATCTAACTCCTTGCCAGCTAACTTCCTAACTTAGACTCCTGCTCTACTTACCCTTACCCTAAGACACATCTTTCTTTTTTTTCTGTTCTGATCTCATATCCCTGTCTTAATATCATAGAGGTTACAGGGCTAAATCTGAATTACAGAGAAATACATGTTGGAAAATACTTCAAAAATTTTAGGCACATTATATGCATATATTTGGATATCATTAAACCCTGCCAAAAACTCTTCATTGTAAGATTGTTTCTATGTTTTAGAAAAGAAAAAGTCATTCACCCAAATGATTTGCTAACAATGTATTAATATTAAGTTGATCTTAAATCTCTCATTTCTGTGGCCCAATCCACATAAATCTCCATTTTTTACCTGATAGCTCTCATTAGTCTTATTGGTGTTGTGGTATCTAATGCGATAGGACACTCTGAAATTTCAGTTCTGTACAAGATACTCCTTAGTACTTGGACTTGTTCAGCATTCTAACAGTTCATAACATTGATAAAATATTAAGGTATATAATGGCAGTTTCCAATCTTTAATCTGCTAGTATTATTGTGAAAGCTAAAGTGAATGAAAATAACGTGTACTTTTTATTCTGGATTAAAGTCCTAGGTCCATTCCTACAAATGAATGTACTACAGGGCATTGTTTGATCTCCTAGAGTCTCAATTTCTTCTCTGTGCAACAAGGTTAATAACATCCATTTTTCAAGACTGGTGTGAGGAGGGAATATATCCATATATGTGCATATGTATGTGTTTTTACCTACATTATAGTATATAATATAGTATATAGTATATTATATAGTATATAATAGTATATGTCTACATCATTATAGACACTATACTGATATAGTGTCTATAGATATAAGATCTATACAAATATATATATTATATATATTATATATATATATATTATATATATATAAAGTACATGCTCAATTAATGGGAGCTTACATAAAAGGCTTTTTTTTTATGAATCCTGAAGTCATTGGTCACATAAAGCATAGTTTTCTATTTGTTATTTTGTAAGTTAGATGGTTCCATTTGGTACCTAAAACAAAAGACTGTCAAAGGGAAAACTATAATTCATCACTTGTCTCATGGTCATGCTAGATGCCATGTAGCTCTCTTCTTTTCCTTTAAGTCAGATTGAGAGAGTGAGTAAAGTTCATAGAAAAGTTTCTCAAATAATCAATTTTTATCTTCTTAGTTGAAGGAGAAGTCATTTTGTATAATCAAATAACAAGACTTTGCTAGTCGTCAGTATCAGTCTTAGCTTTGGTTATGCTCCTAAACCCCTGTCACATACTTACAATGGGACAAAGCCATAGGGTACCTGTTTGCAGTCCTTTCAAATTCTAATAAGGTTCTCACACACATATTTCAAAATACTGGCAGTCCCTCCCCCCTGCTTCAGCAAAGGCTCAGAAGCGAGTTTCCACTTTCATCTTCAAAATACTTCAAAGTTTAGTTTTGAAATAGGAAGTTTCTTTTCCCATTGAATTCAAAGAGCTTCATGGCCTCTGTAAGGGAAGGCACTCCTGGCTTTCAGGAATGCATTTAAAATATCCCTGATGTCTTAGTACCTCCCTGATAGGCCTTGCTGACCTCCA
This sequence comes from Phyllostomus hastatus, assembly GCF_019186645.2. Taxonomy (NCBI): domain Eukaryota; kingdom Metazoa; phylum Chordata; class Mammalia; order Chiroptera; family Phyllostomidae; genus Phyllostomus; species Phyllostomus hastatus. The sequence goes on along the minus strand of NW_025334038.1, from coordinate 5,604,224 downwards.
AAAATATTCATTTTTTTTACCTTTATTTTTTGCCTGGCTTTTTCAGAAGCAGAGGGAGGTCTTTGGAGCCTAAGAGTCTGGTTTGTCTGAAATAATAAAATGCCTAAAAATGCTGCCTTTTATTCTCTACCCATGGATTACTGAGAGATTTTTAAATTAAATTAGAAAAGAAGGAAAGGAGAGAAGGGGAAAAATAAGAGAGAGGGAGAAAGAAAAGAAAGAGGAAGGGAGAAAGGAAGAGAGGAAGGAAAGAAAGAAGGGAAAGAAGGGAATAAGAAAGAAAAGCTCCCACTGCATACCCTCTTTTCGTTTCTCCTAGGCTGATAGCAATCAAATATTTTTGACTTGGGAACCTAGCTTTTTAACTTTCTTTCTTTTGATTTGAATCTTCCAGAGACAAGAGTTTGCCCATGGGGGTGGGGGGAGCTGTCAGTTGGTTTTACCATGCTCCTCTGCCACCTTAATTTAAGCAGATACTGGGCCTGGGAGGGCAGTTTTGGCCCTAATCCCTGGGTGCATGCAGTCACAGCACCTGCCTCAAGGTAAGTACTCTACTGCTTCCATAGCTTTATACCACTGGACATTTGAAGCTCTGGAGAGATGTGATTCGTTTTGGTATTGTCATTGAAGGTGATATAGAAGGGGGGTTAGAGATTTCTTCTTGGGGATTTTTCACACTTTTACAGAATATTTTTCTCCTCATAATTGCTGAAAGCTTTGGACCAGGGAAACAGAATCCAGGCTGCCCCATACCCCATTTCCATGTGTCTTGTTTCTGTGTGTTCATGTGGGGCTATTTTTCTCCTCAGACAGTGTATTCTTTGCTGTTCTGTGGGCACATGTTTTCATTCTCCAGATGAATCCTCAGCACTTTCAAGGCAATGTCATCTTTAATACCCTAGGTATTTCTTACATTTCCCTTTGCAGTGATTTATGATAAGTGCTTGACCATGATAAATGATGTAATTTTTTGCTTAAGTCAAGATGGATAGTAAATTTGTCATGAAATTCTGCTTCCAGAGGAAATCTGTGAAAAACAATAAGTCTCTTTTTTGTGGGGAGTGAAATACTTTTTTCAATGTTTGGTTTTGTTTAGGACCTGCCCTTTGGTATGGAAAAATACAAGAGGTGATTGAAAACTACTTCAAATAAAGCATAGTACATACTATAGAGATGAATTTCTCCATCTTTCTCCTTTATTTTCATGAAAATAACTAAAATCTTACAATGCATAGTATGAGAACTTCTGGAATTAAACAATACAATCAGACTGTTGTCAGTCTGCTATTTCAATTCTTTAGTTTTTCTCTATTTAAATTTGGGTTATTGAAAAAATGGAGCAATACCTATTAATTTTAAGCATAGTATTTTAGAACTGAAAGAGCTTTTAAAAGTCTTACAGTAAGCCCTAGTTGATGTGGCTTGGTTGGTTGGAACATCATCCTGTACACCAAAAGGTTGCAAGTTTGACTCCTGGTACATACCTAGTTTGCAGGTTCAATCCCCAGTTGGCAACTAATGTCTCTCTCTCTCTCTGTCTCCCTCTCTCTCTCTCTCTCTCTCTGTCTCCCTCTCTCTCTCTCTCTCTCTCTCTCTCTCTCTCTCTCTCTCTCTCTCTCCAATGAAAAATATCTTCAGAATAAAAACAAAAAAATCTTACAGTTACATTTCACCAACTCCAAAATCACAGTTTATTCAGGGAAAATTGGGAAGATAGAGAGAAAAACAGAATAGAGAGAAGAGAGAAGCAATTACGTAAACAGAATTAGCCTGGATAATCATTCTCACAAAGCAGTCTTCTTTGACCAACAGCCATGTCTTTGCCCTCAGAAACTTGATTTTTATATTTCTTGCTACACTCACTGTGTTTGATGGATAGGTGTTCATTTTAGTAGATTTACACTAGGTTTTGAAGAAGGATGAAATTCCTTGACAAATAATCAGAATTTTTTTCTCTATAAAACATGGTGTAATGTTTTTAAGAACTGAAAATACCCTATTCCACCTGAAATTAATGCTCCACCCAAACTCATGAACTCAAAGCTGTATCTACAACTAAACTTTTACTGTTTTCTGACCTTTATGAGTGTATATAGTAGTCCCTTATCCACAGGGAACAGTTTCTAAGATCCCCCAGTGGTTGCCTAAACAGCAGGTAGTACAGAGCCCTGTATATACTGTTTTCTTCCTATACATACATACTTAACGAAGCTTAATTTAAAAATTAATAACAATAAGAGATTAATAATAAATAATAAAATAGGACAATTATAATAATATACTGTAATAAAAGTTATGTGATAGTGATATCCCTCTCATCTTATTGTACTATACTCACCCTTCTTGTAATCATATCAGAATATAAAATGCCAATGAGATGAGATGAAGTGAGGTGAGTGATGTAGACATTGTGATGAAAAAATAGGCTATTATAAGGGTTATTTGACCACAAGTACCAAAATAACACGATAGTCCATCTGATAACCAACATCTACTAGTGACTAGTGGGTGGGTAGTGTATATAGCCTGTATAGGCTGGACAGAAGGATGATACACTTCCAATGTGAGATGGAACAGGATGGTGTGAAATTTTATCACATTACGCAGAATGACACACAACTTAAAACTCACAAATTATTATTTTTTAATTTTTCATTTAATATTTTCAGACCCTAGTTGACCAGTGATAACTGAAAGTATAGAAAGTGAAATTGCAGATGGGGGGAGATTATTATATACAGTTGTATTGTGTTCTGCTCCTTGAAAACATTTAATTTCTTTTACTTAAACTCATTCTGTTTTTTTGTAGAGATATGTATAAGGCACTGTGATTAAAGTTTTGAATAAATTAAGTGCTCCTCCTTGGTAAGTTGCAGCTGTGATGGGGATTTCAACTCAGCAGCAGTCCAGGGAATGACTGAAATCTTTACAGACAACTGATGTGCCTTCAGAAGCACAGCCTTATCTCTTGAGTCTATATCCTCTAAGAAAAAGTCTACTTTGCCCACTTTTGGCTCACTTCTCTTTTCCTGATATCCAATAACCTCTATTTCAGGCACCTATAACCTGAGAGTCTCAGCACCTCTACTGGCCAATCCCTGAAGCTAGTAGGCACTCTGAGTGCACTGGAAGGAGATGCCCGCCAGTCACAAGATGACTCTATCTACACCACCCTTCTCTCATCCTCCAGACAAAACCATGGAGACCACATTCAGAAAGACTCAGGAGAAGAGGAGGTAGACAATGTGAACAACTTTCCCAAAAGCATACTTCAGCTTACTGTATTCCAAAAAATTACCATCCAGGTGGCAGCATATCTGACCCAGAAATAAAACCTTCAAGAAACAAAAGGAATCAAAGTTTCTCTATAGAAAAGGACTTAAAGAGACATAAGACCAAATTTTCCAAAGTGATCCATGTCAGATTTTCAAATTTAAAAACTTCAGAATTAGCATCTGAATCCAAAGATACTGTTTAAATTATTTCTGAATGAAGAGACAATAAACTTCATTGTGAATAAAATAAATTATTATGCTTCTCAAAAGAAGGTATATCTTAAGTTCACTTCAGGAAACTGAAGTTGTGTTTGGAGTGTTCTAATTTTGAGTAAATATGTTCCATATATGAGGAGAAAGATGTTTTGAGACAATTCACCACATATACATCACAGTCTAGTCATAAATGCCTTTAGAAGAGACAGATTTGAAATTTTTACCCACCTTCATTTTGTTGATAACCTTCAATTGGGTTATTGGCCATTTATTGACTTTTAAGAGTTCTTTAAATATTCTGGATACTAGACCATTATGATTATGATTAATAAACATTTTTTTCTATCCTCTGGGTTATCTTCTTCTCACATTTTTATAATGTTCTTGGGAGCACAAAGTGTTTAATTTTAATAAAGTCCAATCTATCTTTCTTTGTTGTTACTTGTGCTTTAGGTATTATATCAAAGAAATCACTGACTGATTAATCCAATGTCTCATAAATATGTATTGTTTTTTGCATGAATTTAATAGTTTAAGCTCTTACATTGAATTGTTTGATACATTTTGAGTTAACTTTTGTATATTGTGTGAAGTAGAGCGTTCAATTTTAATCTCTCCTATCAGGATAGCTAGTTGCCCTTGCACCATTTCTTGAAAAAGGTTCTATTTTCTCCATTAAGTTATCTTGGCATTTTTGTTAAAAGCCAGTTAACCATAATGTGTGGATTTATTTCTGTAATAACTTCTATAGCATTGATTTAAATATCTCTTCTTATGCCATTATCATGCAGTCTTGATTATTCTGACTTTTTATTGTTTTGAACTCAAGAAGCATGAGTCATGCAGTTTGATTCTTCTTATTCAAGACTGCTTCAGCTATTCTGGATTCCTTGCTTTCCATATGAGTTTTAGAATCATCTGGTCAGTTTCTAAATAAAGCTAGTTGGAATTTTAATAGTAATTGCAAAGGAGATTGCATTGAAGCTGAACCTCAATTTTCAGAGTATTGAAATTCTAACAGTATTGTCTTTCAACCCATGAATATAAGATGTCTTTCCATTTATTTAGTTTTTTTATTTTAATAGTGTTTTATAGTTTTTAGCATATACCATACACTTCTTTTGTTAAATCTATTCTTAACTATTTTGTTTCTTTTTATACTAATATAAATGGGAATATTTTTGGAATTTAATATTTGGATAGTTAATTGAAAGTGTATAGAAATATATTTGATTTTTCTATTTGATTATGTATCATGTCATCCTGATGAACTCACTTATTACCTTTAAGTATGTGTGTATATTCCTTAGAATTTTCTACATGCAGTGTCACATCAAATGCAAATGAAAAAACTTTTACTTATTCCTTTTCAGTTTGGGTGCTATTTATTTACTTTCCTTGACTAATTGCCTCAGTCAGAACTTCCAGTTAAATGTTAAATAAAATTTATGAGAGCAGACACCCTTGTCTTGTTCCTGAACTTATGGAGAAGGATTTCATTATTAAGTATGATGTTTGCTGTAGGTTTTTCATAGATTCCCCTTATCAGGTTCCCTGCTATTTCTGATTAGTGAAATATTTTTAATTATGATATCTTTGATTTTATTAAATATTTTATCTGTATCTATTGAGTTAATCATGTACTTTTTATTTCATAATATAGTACTAAGGTATAATTTATTGATAGATTTTTATGTTTTGAAGCAACTTTACACACATGAACACAAGGTATATTTGTTCCTAAATTTTTCTGGATTTGAGTTGCTAGCATTCAGTAGAGAATTTCTGCCTCTAAATTTATGTCTGTTTCAGCCCTGGCTGGTGTGGTTCAGTGGATTGAGTGCTGGCCTGTGAACCAAAGAGTCATTGGCTCAGTTCCCATTCAGAGCACATGCCTGGGTTGCAGGCCAGGTCCTCAGTGAGGGGAATGTGAGAGGCAACCACACATTGATGTTTCCCTCTCATTCTTCTTCCCTTCCTCTCTCTCTGAAAATAAATAAATAAAATAAATATATATTTTTTAAATTATGTCTGTTTCATACTTTTTCTTGATGTTTTTGTCTGGCTTTAGTAACAGGATAAAATTGGCCTCATAGAATGATGTGGGAAGTATTTCTTCCTCTTTTGTGTTTTAGAAGACTTTGTGTAGAATTGGTGTTTTTCCCAAACAATTGATCAAACTCACCAGCAAGTCATATGGACCTGGGATTCACATTGTGGGTAGTTTTGATTATTAATTCAATAACTTGGTTTGTTATAGGTCTAATCAAATGGTATAACTCTTCTTAAGTCACTTTTGGTTCTTTGTATCATTCTGGTGATTTATCTATTCCATCTGTTATCTAATTTGTTGACATACAATAGCTTATTGTATTCATACAAAATCCCTTTTATTTCTGTAAAGTTGGTAGTGACGACATCTCTTTCATTCCTGAATTTAGTAGAGTACTCTCTCTTTTTATATTGTTCTGGCTAAAAGTTTAATTTTCTTGGTCTTTTAAAGAAAACTTTTGATTTTATTTTTTTTGCTATTATTTTTCTATTCTGTTTCACTTTCACTCATTTTTTATTATGTCTTTCATTCTGTTTGCTCTAAATTTAGTGTTTCTAGTTTCTTAAGGTAGATTAGTTTTTGATCAGAATATTCTTAATATAGATATTTGCAACTATAAGTTATTTGAAAGATAGTTTCATTGGATATAAATTATTAGTTGGCAATGCTTTTCTTTCAGGACTTTGAACATGCCATCACACTGCTTCCTGTCTTCCAATATTTCTGATGAGAAATCAACTATTTACTTCATTGAATATCTCTTATACATGATTCTCTCTTGCTGCTTTAAAAATGTCTGTCTTTGGCTTTCAACAATTTGATTGTGTTATTTCTAGGTATGGATCTCTTTGAATTTACCTACTCAGATTTCATTAATATTCTTGTATGTGCAAATTAATGTTTTTATCAATACGGTAAGGTTTCATCCACTAATTTTAAAAACATTGTTTGTGCCACATTCTCTCCTTTTCCTTCTTCTGAGATTTTCATTATGCATATGTTGATATACTTGATATTGTCCTAATTATATCTGAGTCTCTCTTCATTTTTCTTCATCCTTCTTTCTTTCTGTTCCTCAGACTGGACAATTATAAATAATCTATTTGAGAGTTCAGTGATGCCTTCTTCTGCTAGCACAAATCTGTTATTTATGTATTCTCCCTAGCAAAGTTTTCATTTCAGATATTTCAAATTAAGAATTTTTATTTTACTACTTATGTTTCCTATCACTGTTTTTACTATCATTCAGTATGATATTATTCTCTTCTTTATTTTATGTATTTAGACATAAATTTATTTGTTCTTTCAACATATTTAAAATAGTTGATTGAACCCTGGCTGGTGTGGCTCAGTGGATTGAGTGCCAGCCTGCAAACCAAAGGGTCACTTATTGGATTCCCAGTCAAGGCGTATACCTGAGTTGCAGGCCAGGTGCCCAGTGGGGAATGCATGAGAGGCAACCAAACATTGAAATTTCTCTACCTCTCCCTCTCTTTCCCTTCCCCTTTCTCTAAAAATAAATAAATAAAATCTTAAAAAATAAAAATGCTAAATTATGTTTTAAAGTAATAATAAAATAAAATAGCTAATTGAAGGTCTTTGGTAAGTCTAACATCTGTGATTCTTCAGACCCAGTTTTTATTGATTATTAACTTTTTCTTGTATATAAGCCATACTTTCTTGTGTCTTGTCCTGTATAATACTTTTCACTGAAAAATACACCTTTAACTAACAAAGTGGAAACTCTGGAAATCATATTCTGCCTTCTTCGCAGCATCTGTTGCTGTTGCTATTTGTTGTTGTTGTTGTTTGTTAGTGATTCTAGTGGACTAATTGTACAATATAAAGTCTTTTTACCCTTTGTTGTGTGTGTCCACTGAAGTTTCTCCTTAGCTTATTAGCCAGCTAATGATTTGACAGAGATTTTCTTTATTTCCTGGAATCAGTAAAATTTTCTAATCTTTTCAAAGACTTTTTTATGTTGAGACACATCTTCAACACTCAAACCAGCAGTTTACAATTCTGCTTAGCCTTAACTTTCTACTTGCATAGAGCCTCATTGACAGCCAGAATCGAGATTTTAGGTCATTCTCAGGTCTTTCTTGATTGTGTGCACAGCCCTGGTTTTGAACAGAGTTTTACACATGTGTTTGCTCTTCTAGATTTTGGGGACAATCTTGGAGTTTTTTAAGTCTTCATTAATACCTCTATGTTCAGCTTTTCCTTTTAAGCTTTCTTGGTTAGCTTATAGCTTACTCTAACTATTATCCATTGTCTCAGACTATTGCACAAACAATGACTGTGAACGTTTTTTGAAAATCACGCCCAGAAAAAAGATTTTCACACTTAGTGAGCTCAAACACAGGTCAAATAAAAAGAGTTTTGCAAGTAGCACCTTCCAGAGAAGCACCAGAGTGGTCTAATAATGGAAGTTCTCTAGTAATGAGACTTTGAAAGAACTGGAACCCTGCTCTTCTCAGCAAACCACTATAGAGTGGTTTGCAGGCTCCTGGTTTTTGCTATGGTTGTGAGCTGTTGTTCTTCAGGGTTACCATCGAGATGAAAGGTGGGTATAGGAGAGACAAGAAAAGTTTAAAAGTATAGAGAACACTTTTTTAACATTATTCAGCAATTTTCTTGAATAAATACTCCCTTCATTGCTTTCTCCTGAAATATTCTCTTTTTCCTCTGGTTAATTTCCAGAGTTTTGAAAACTTGACTTTGACAATGTTTACCAGTTTTCTCATTGCTTTTATGAGAGAGTTTTCAGAAGTTTTTACTATATTTTTGTTGTTGACCACACAAAGTAAAGGTTTGATTCATAGTATGTTCTGCTCTTAGTATGAGACTCTATGTAAGAAATATCTAATGTCCATTTCAAAATGGACTTTATCCATTCTACAAATAGTGATTGAGGAACTATTTTATTTGAGTCTCTCTGCTAGGTACTGGTAATATACCAAAAATGAAATATTTTCTTTGACCTAAAGGAGCTCACAACTTTGAGTAGAGAGAGGCAAGCATATAGACAATTGAATTCCAATATGATCATTAACAAAAACAGAAGGAGGAACACTCATAAGACAAAAAGGGAAAATCTTGTGGGTTAAGATATAACAATGTTATAAAAGTAGTGTGTGTGTGTATAACTGTGAGAGGTAGAGGGTGTTCTGAAAATGAAATTACAATTACCTAACTCTACTGAAAGGAAAAATATAAAATTTTACAATAAGCAGCATATCTGGGAATAAACTCTCTGGGTTCAAATCCTGGCTTTGCTTCTTTTAAGTCATTGAATTTGAGTAAATCACGTAACTTCTTTGAGCCTCAGTCTCCTTTTTTGATAAATAGAGTTCTTATAAAAACTTACTTCATAGATTTTTTCCAAGGATTAAATAAATCAACATGTGACATGTAGCAATGCTTGCTAATAGTGTGTTTTATAAAATGTTAACCATTACTACCATTTACATATAAAATAAAGAATTATAGAGAACATGAAAAAGAGATCAGTGCACATTTCATAATGTAAGCTATAGTAAATGAAGTAAAGCTTAAATCTTGTCAGTTGGTGAGGATGCCCAGAAGAAACAATGATTCTCAGTGTTGGAGGTGAGGTAGATATGTTCAGGGTGCATTCAAATCTGGAGTCAAAAGCAAAAGTTGTCCTTCAGTATAAGAAAATGGAATATAATTTTCCATAAATTGTACCATTTTAAATAAACTGTACCAGCCTGTCTAACCTTTAAATAGTCTGTAGAATTATGGTACCTTTTCTTAACCAAATCATCCATATCATGTCAGGAGCCAAATTTTTGTACTTTTCATTGAATACCTAAACTACTGATAAGTTGACTAAAGGGTCTAAGTGAGCCTAGAAGTTCCAAGTTTCTCACTGCTAATGAACATCAACTCCACACCATTCCTCAAATTCATTTTTGGACAAACTTCTTTTCAGTCATACAAAAAAAAGGTAGATCTTTTAGCCATTGTGTTTCTAGGTTGTTGGCTTGGAAATGTTCTTATCTTCAACTCTGGGACTGTGAACACAGAAGTGTTTGATGGGAAAATGTCCTGACATTTCTCTCCCATTTTTACTCCCAGTGATAGTTTTGAGGTAGCAAATAAGAATGCAGGAGAGAGATAAATTCCTTCAAATAAACAAGTGGCAGTACTGAAAACTTAAATTTGATTTTTAACCTGGGAAAGTCTCAGGCTTTATTTTTCCAGTTATTTAACAATTTAATGGAATGAAATAGAAAAGAACAGGCAATGCATTATTGGTCTGATTTTTAATAGATCAATATACTTTTAACTTTCTATGATGAAAGAATATAGGTCCAGAATATATGGAATCACTTAGGCCAGTTGTAAATGATGTATGAAATGAAAAATCCACAGAGTCATTCACAGTTGTGTTAAGCTTAAACAAAGTAGAAAGACCAAGGACTTTTAGGTTAAAAAGGACAGTTTGGAGGTATGCATATCAACATGCATGTACACACATGAACAGACAAAAAATAAAATCCTGTTTGTAAAGTATTGTTTTTACATTTTTACTCACAGAAGCAATTATGGGAGTATTTTTTTCTTCCACGACATTTTCTTTCATATTTATCTCATACTGAATTGCAAAAAAAAAAAAAAAATTGAAACTTCAAAAACCTAAAATGTATTTTTTATATACTGAATTACAACAAAAATAGAATTAAACAAGTATTAAATAAAAAGATGCAACTGGATAATTGTTTATCTAAATTAGTTGACAAGAACGTAGTGTCAATGATGCCAAATATACGGTTTAATTCCTTGAAAGCCTTTAAGAGTTTACAGTGTTCTTATCATATGACTTACTTCACTGTATATATGCAGTTGGTTACAAAGCATGCTATGTAAGGATGGAAATAGGTCAACCAAAGCCTGACTGTTCTGAGCACTACCTATCCCTAACTCTGAAGTTAACTTACCCTCACCCATCTTTTATTTCTAAAAGCTGGCTCTCCCAATGAATTCTCGGCTTTAGTTGCAGATTGTGTTGTTAGTCATCCAAAGTGTATGTGCCTGACACTTTGAAAGGCCAAAATTCAAAACAGTAGAGCTTGGAATAAGGAAAGATTTATTGATCAAGAAGTTGACAATTGAGAAGATAGGAGCCCTAATCCTCAAGTCTATCTCAGGAAAGTACAGAGTTCAGGCTTCTTTTATGCAAGGAAGGGAAAATGGTCTGTGTTTGTAAAAAAAAAACTCAGGTCCCAAGCAGAATTCCTCTAATGGCTAGCATATCTAACACAGGAGCTATTACTTTGAAGGCCATGGGAACATGGCTTGAACAAAATGGAGTCAGATAAACTGAACATGTCACTCTCTTACAGGTCTACTTAGTCAATCCTCTCCAATGTAAAATTTGGCTATATCTGCAAAAGTGCTGTGCCTTTCTATTGACACTTTAGTAACCATTTACTTTGTATGTGATGCTCCACTGAACTGTATAATCTGAACAATAAATCCCATGCTTAGAGTATGTCTATAATTATGTTAGTTCTCTGACTCTCAGTGGTTCCTGATTTAGCCATAAAACTCAATAAAAAATAGTATTCCCAAGCAAATATTGTTTATACAATCTCTCATCTCTCACATCTCTCAGCCTCTAGTACAGTTAGAAACGGAACCTGTAATTAGTTCTGATCATTGGGCTGTGAGCATAAGCATTTAAGAGCTGATATGCCACCTCTATACTCTTTCTTTTCTGAATGGTAGAAACCACACATTCTGGATGGTGTGCCTACCAGATGGTGAACTCCACACTAACTCTGTGTGGAATAACCTCCAGCCCACATTAGACTTTTAATGTGAGTGTAAAATAAAGTTTGTTAAATTAGGCTATTGAGATTTGAAGGTTAACCTATTAACAGCCCACTTGCCTATTAGAATCTGAAAAACAATTTTAAAACACTTAGCAAATACATATATACACAAATTTGGAGGACTATTTTGCATGTGGAGAAAGCACATCCACCTGTCATTTATCTTCATATGTGAATTTTTTTAATAAAAACAATAGCCCAGTGAAATACTGAGGGTGTTACGATTTTTTTAAAATTAATATTTGATAAATAGACCTCTAGGGTGTCAGATGTTTCAACAAAAGACCACAAGGGCCCTAGCTGTGTGTCTCAGTTGGTTGGAGCATAGTTCCATACACCAAAAAGCTGCAGGTTTGAGTCCCAGTCAGGGCACATATAGGAGGCAATGGATCAATATTTCTTCATCACACCAATGTGTGTATCTCTCTTCCTCCCTCTAAAATCAGTAAAATATATCCTTTGGTGGGGATTTAAAAAAAGACCACAATGGAACTGAAATACAGACATTTATTACTCACAAGTCTTAGAGAAGGTACTTGACATGCCTCAAGGCACCACGTGAGGAAGTCAAGGCACAGTTCAGGCAAAGAGAGCCACAGGACTGGGACACATGATCTTCTTAGAGTCTGAAGATGTATTGTTTTGGAGGTTCCCAGCCAAGGCTAGGTCAGTCAATTTGAACCAAAAAGAGAAGAATTTTCTGCAGGGCTCTTATCTTCCTTGTAAGAGGAAGGCCCTGGGAGGTAGGAAGTACTTTTTAACACATGGACTATTGGGGGAGTCATATTGAACCTATATTTACTTGTAATTCTGTAAGCTATTATCTAAGGCTTGCACTTGTGGAAGAGGCTAATGTCACCTAGAAAACAAAATGTATGTCAAGGCAGCAATATTATAGAGTAGTTTAGCTAAGCCCCAGAGCTGTAGTAGGCCGTTAGTCTACTGTAGAGTAAGGATAGTGGGTCAGATACAGAACGTCACCAAGGTAGAATGTTCCTGGTGCTTAGCAATTAACAATTGTAAGGTGGGACCTTGCCCCCAGGGTGACCTTTCCTCCCCTAGCATATTGCTGGTCTTTCAGTTTAGACTCCCTAAATTTTTATATTGCTAGTTATATGTAAGACCCTCTTAGAGGAGGACCAAGAGCCCAGAGAAGAGCCTCAGAGTACTCCCATACAAGCCTTTGTATTACCACTCCCTTAAGCATTAAGCCCTCAAGACAATGCGGTTCTGACCTGCACCAAATAATCTTGGGATTAGAGCCTTAGATCTGTTGATCACAGAGACAGAGTTCTGAACAAACTAGAGATAACACCTAAGCCTCAGCTGCGTTTCAATTCCTGGCCCAGAAAAGCAGCAACACCAGTTGGAGCAATGCCATGGCTGACATCAGGACCAGCTACAATGACTAATGACCTTATGTTGTGGTGATGACCGATAAGTGGACCCTCCTCTGGTTCATATTCTCCCTCTCTCTCTCTCTCTCTCTCTCTCTCTCTCTCTCTCTCTCTCTCTCCCATCTCTCTCTCTCTCTCTCTCTCCATCTCTATCTCTGTCTCTGTCTCTATCTCTATCATCTCTATCTCTGTCTCTGTCTCTATCTCTATCATCTCTATCTCTATCTCTATCTCTATCTCTATCTCTATCTCTATCATCTATGTCTATCATCTCTCCCATCTATCTATACAACTGCCTGTGCCTTCTCCCTTTAGGGTTGTTTGCTTTCTTTCTCCTAAGCTCTAAGTGCCCTTCTTTTGCCTCTGTAACTTGTTTCCTGAGCCCATGCAGACCAGCTAGCTCTCTTGCTCCACAGCTCACTATTTCTACCCCTGTGACTTTCTAAATAAACATTTGCTTGTATTTGAGTCTTGATTCTGAATCCTTTCTTAACCAGGACTCAAGTACTGAGGTTGCTGAACTGAGGTCAAATCACCAGTAACATTACGGTGCCATTTATCCAGTAAAAGAGGGACATAATTTAGAGAAAGGCAAAGGATAGTAATGATCTTATTTCTTCAACTCTCCTGTCTTTTGGTCTCTGGAATGACCTCAGTTCCCACCGCAAGAATGCCAAACAATGCCAGACCTTCTCTGCAAACGAAAGCACAGCCAATATGTGGCCTCACCATTCTCAATACTCTTGGTTGCAATTTGGATTCAGACAGATCACATTTGTAATTGAGATATCAATTTTGGTTACAAGGGATTAAACAGTCAAAGGTCATTTTGAGTGATACCCTTTTAATTCAACAGAAAACATAAGATCAAAACATAAATAAATTAAATTTTGTTTTTATGGTCAGAAATTGTGTTTTTCCAAATGTACATTAGCCTTTAATTTTTCTTGGTTACAAGAACACTGCAAGCTGGACAATGCTGACTGAAAACTGAGACTGCTCAGGGAAAGCCTGAGAGACCCTGAAGCCCAAGCAGGACTAGTCTGTCCCTATCCTTTAAGTACTGGGTATGTTATTTTATCATGTTAGTCAAATGTAATAAACCTGCCATTGCTTTAATCATAAGAGATTGGGATGAAACTTTATTTTAATCCATAAGAGAATAATTCAATCCAGATAGTCTGGGAAGTACAGAATGGAACAAGTAATCTTTTTCAACACAGGCACACAAGAGGAAGCCCTACTTTGAAAAGGAGAGTATTCAACCATTGTGTGGGCTACAAACTAAGACCTTCTGTTTTATATTAGTTTTCTAACAAAATGCTGTTTCTTGATCATCCTATGGGCTTGTAAGAAGCTTTTCTTGCAGCATTTCTTTGGTTGTGTATGTAACCACTTTACCAAGACATAACCCACATACCATGCAATGAACCTTCTTAAAATGTAAATTTCTATTATATTCACAAAGTTGTGTGACCACCACCAAAATCAATTTAAGAACATTTTCAGACGGGAAGATGGCGGCTTTACTCTAGGCAGCATTTTTCTAACCTTCTGTGAAGAGGAGGGAAACTCACGGATCGGTGGAGAAACAGAGCAAGTGGACTAGGTTACCGAATCACTTTTGAAAGCAGGACATCAAAAATTATTGTGATCATGGGAAAACCAGACGGTAAGGAGACTTCTTCAGGACAAAAGGGGCCCAGGGATTGGTGCGGGGACTAAGGGTGTGCAGTCCCCAGGCTCCGTGCTCGGGGCTCCCAGGAGAGGGGACTCGCTGCTCCCTCCCCCGAATATGGGGGGTGAGCAACTCCAGGGGAGAACGTGTTGCTAGAAGGAACAGATTGGCCAGTTGGACTGCGAAAAAATCGCCCAGGGACTATGAACACCCACCCAGAGATTTGGGAGAAGTGAGGACCTCTAGCCGACAGGACCAGGGACAGCCTGGAAGAATGCCTGCACCCCTAGCCCGCTCCCCTAGCCCGGAGGAAGTGCAGGTCGGTGGAGAGCACAGAGTCAGAACGCGCTCGGTTTGCGCCCCATAGGGAGGCCTGAATCGCTCCGGGATCCTGGGAGGGACTCGGTGCTTGGTGCATTCCTACAGTAGTGGCTCAGAAATTTCCAGCCAGGCCGACGGGGGAGTCGGGAAAGGCGCCAACACCCGGGTGGGAGTGCGATTCGGCGGGGACCACGGAGCTGGAAAGGGCTCGGCTCGCGCACTATTGGGAAGACTGTCTCCCGCTGCTGTGAACCCGGAATGGGCGTGGCGAGGCACTTAGGGCGATCCTAGACCCCGAATTTCAAAAGTTTGGGGGAAGGGCGCACCCTTTTACCATTCCCAGGGAGGGCGCAGTGAATCCCAAAAAGTCGAGGGTACCTCCTGAGATCATAGAGCTGGAATCCTGCAGGACCCCGGAGTCTGGAAGAACGTGGAAGTGAGATACAGAGAGCCAGTGTGCTCTCGGGAGCGCCTAGGGTACAGCAAGTGTGTATTCTGACAGACTTGCTGAGATCTGGGCTGGGAGAGAGAGAAGCATTTCAAAGGTCCCTCAGCCAGTTGAAGCCAGCAAGATCACAAAAACTGGTCTGGCCAGTTAGAAACCAACAAGAGGTTTTTTTTCTTTCTTTTTTTTTCTTTTCTTTTTTTCTTTTCTTTTTTCTTTTCTTTTTTTTTCTCTTTTTTTTCTTTTGTTTGGTTTGGTTTTGTTTTGTTTGGTTTGGTTTGGTTTTTGTGGCTGTTGTTAGTTGATTGATTTTATCTTGTGTTTTATGTGACATTTTATTTTTCAATTCTTATTATTTTTATCTCGCAATCCCTTATGTTTCTCTTCCATTCATCCTAATATTATTCTTTCCACTCCAAAATTTATCTCTCCTGCACTACATCTTCTGCTTTTCTTTCCTTTTTCCTTTTTTTTTATCTTGCAAGTTACTGAAAATTTGTATTATCTTTTTTCTCACTTTTCCGACATTTTTTATTTTAATATTATTTTGGTATTCTTTTTCTTTCTGTATGATCTTCTTTGCTTGGCTGGTTATACTGTCATTTGATAGGTTCCCCCTAGTATCTCAGTTACAAGGTGTTGATAAGTTGCTATCCTTCATCTATTTTCCATTAATACACCTCTCAAGGTTCTATACTCTTTATTCTTGTTATCTAGACCTCATCAATTCTGACACAAGACTGTCACTTTAATATTACTGTTAGTAAGACCTAGTCTGTACAATTGTAAATACTTCTCAATAGCCCTACTTGATCTCAGCCCACTTTGCAATTTCCTGAACTATACTATTGTGGGGGTTGTCTCTATTCTTTTATACACTATTCCTCTATACTAATCTTTAATCCAACCCTACCTTAGAATCTGACCTCCCACAGCCTCACAGCTTTCTAGATCCAACCAACAATCCTCTCGTCCCCAATAAGAGTCTTACCTTCTTTCCATCCTTTCTAAAACGTGGATAGTGGGGTGCAGGATCATGGTTAACACTATAAGGAGCCAAAGGATAACCCATCTCTTCCCTACTGGCTGCTAATGTAAATATCATAGTATACAGTCTTGCTGCCTTAAACCATTTTGCCTTATTCCTCCAACTGATCCCAAAAAAGAGTAGGAGGAAGCTGTTAACACCAAGATACACGAAGGAGATCGCACCACTGAATCTCACAAATATTCTACCACAGAAGTTCACACCATAATTACAGGGAATCAGAACAGATCAAATTAACAAACATGAGGAAAAAAGAAGAAACACATGAACAATGAGAAAACAAAGAAACAACCCCCAACTGAAAGGAAACGAGGAAGCTTCAGGAAAAATGATAAATGAAATAGAGGCAACTCAACTATCAGACAGTGAGTTCAAAACAATGATTACCAGGAAGTTAAATGAACTCACAATGAGTTTTCAGAAATTAGAGGGAAACTACATCAATCTCACTGCAAACTATATAAACATGAAAAAGGAAATAGAAACTCTCAACAAAGGTCAAGAGGAAATGAAGAATACAATTTCTGAACTGAAGAACACAGTGGAAGGAATGAAAAGCAGGATCGATGAAGCAGAAGATCGGATTAGCAAGCTGGAGGACAAAGGAGAAAACAACATCCAGAAAGAGCAAGAAAAGAAAAAGAGGCTCAGAAAGAATGAAGAGGGATTAAGAGATATGCAAGACAATATGAAATGTAATAATATCCGTATAATAGGGATACCACAAGGAGAAGAAGAAGAACAAGGGATTGAAAACCTGGTTGAACAAGTAATGAAGGAGAACTTTCCTAATTTGATGAGAGAAAAAGTCACACAAATCCAGGAAACACAGAGAGTCCCAATCAAGAGGAACCCAAAGAGGCCCACCTCAAGACATGTCATAATTAAAATGGCAAAATTTCAAGACAAAGAGAGAATCTTAAAGGCAGCAAGGGAGAAAAAGGGAAGTAACATACAAGGGAGCCCCAATAAGGCTAACAGCCGACTTCTCAATGGAAACACTCCAAGCCAGAAGAGAATGGCAAGAAATACTCCAGGTAATGAGAATCAGAGGTCTGCAACCAAGGCTGCTATATCCAGCAAGGCTCTCGATCAAGATAGAAGGCCATATAAGAAGCTTCCCAGTCAAAAGAAGTCTAAAAGAATACGCCTTGACCAAACCAGCTCTGCAAGAGATCCTAAAGGGACTGCTTTAAGGAAGGGAAGGAAAAGAGAGAGAGAGAGAGAGAGAGAGAGAGAGAGAGGAACACGCATACATAAAAGATAATGAATAAGTACCTATCAATAATAACCTTAAACATAAATGGATTAAATGCTCCAATCAAAAGACACAGAATAGCTGAACGGATAAGAAAAAATGACCCACATATCTGCTGCCTACTCTTGTAGGCAGAGACCCACCTCAGGATAAAAGACCTACACAGGCTGAAAGTGAAGGGCTGGAAACAAATCTTCCAAGCAAATGGACAGGAAAAAAAAGCCAGGATAGCAATACTCATATGAGACAAAATAGACTTCCAAAAAAGGTCCATAAAGAGAGAAGCAGAAGGTCACTTCATAACACTCCAGGGAAGAATCCACCAAGAAGACATAAATATTGTAAATATATATGCACTGTGGGGAACCAAGCCCCCAGGAAGGGGTCAAGAGTTAGGGTCCTGCATTGTGAGAATGATGCTTGGGCCTGTTCCTTGGCCTCGGGGGAGGTGACCTGACATTACCCCGGCCTTGTTTGTTATCGGATTGTTCCCAAGAGAAGGACAGGGAGGTGCCGGAGCCTTGGGGGCGATGCGTCGTGTCCTTGGAGTTAATCTAAACCAGAATGTTTGTCATGTCTCGGGATGTTCTGTACGTGACCTGGAGGGGTGTGTAAACTTTCTTGAACAAAGACTCTCTTCGTGTAGCAAGCCTTCTATTTTTAGAACATCTCACTATATAATGACAAGAGTTTTCAATAAACTTGCCTTTTGCCATCAGAGCAACTGGTCGCTCTCTCTTTTCAGTCCGTCACTGCGCGTCTCGAACCCACTGCCTCGCTGGCCGCGGCAATGCACCCAACATAGGAGCACCCAAATACACAAAGAAAATCTTAGAGGACTTCAAGAAAGATATGGACAGCAACACAATTACAGTGGAAGATTTTAACACCCCACTATCAAAAATGGACAGATCTTCTAAACAAAATATCAACAAAGATATTGTGGCATTGAACAATACCCTTGAGGAAATGGACTTTACTGATATATACCGAGCCCTCCATCCCAAAGAAGCTAAATATACATTCTTTTCAAATGTACACGGAACATTCTCAAAGATAGACCACATGATAGGACACAAAACAAGCCTCAACAATTTCAAGAAAATTGAAATCATACCAAGCATTTTCTCAGACCACAAGGGACTGAAGCTAGAAACCAACCCTAAGGGAAAAAAACAAAAACACTCAAAATCATGGAGACTAAATGGCATGCTATTAAACAATGAATAGGTCAAGAATGACATTAGGAAAGAAATCAAAACGTTTCTGGAAACAAATGAAAACGAACTCACAACAACCCAAAACTTACGGAACACAGCCAAGGCAGTCCTGAGAGGGAAGTTCATAGCGATACAGGCCCACCTAAAAAGGTTAGAAACATTCCAAACAAACAACCTAACCCTACGTCTACAAGAACTTGAGGAACAACAACAAAGGCAGCCCAGAGCAAGCAGAAGGAAGGAAATAACCAAGATCAGAGAAGAATTAAATGACATGCAGACTAAAAGCACAATTCTAAAGATCAATGAATCCAAGAGCTGGTTCTTCGAAAAGATAAACAAAATAGACAAGCCTTTAAGCAGACTCATCAAGAAAAAAAGAGAGAAGACCCAAATAAACACAATCAGAAATGAAAGAGGAGAGATTACAACAGATACCACAGAAATACAAAGGATTGTAAGAAGTTACTACGAAGAACTGTATGCCAAGAAATTTGAAAACCTAGGTGAAATGGACAACTTTCTAGAAAAATATAATCTTCCAAAACTCAATGAAAAAGAAGCAGAAAGCCTGAACAGACCAATAACAGCAAAAGAAATTGAAGCAGTAATCAAAAAACACCCAACACACAAAAGCCCTGGACCAGATGGTTTCACAGGAGAATTCTACAAAGCATTTAAGGAAGAGCTAACCCCTATCCTTCACAGACTATTCCAAAAAATCCAAAAAGATGGGAGTCTCCCAAACTCCTTTTATGAGGCCAACATCATCCTAATTCCAAAAGCAAATAAAGACACAACAAAGAAAGAAAACTTCAGGCCAATATCACTGATGAACATTGACGCTAAAATCCTCAACAAAATACTGGCAAACCGCATCCAACAATACATTAAGAATATCATACACCATGACCAAGTGGGATTCATTCCAGGGATGCAAGGATGGTTCAATATTCGCAAGTCAGTAAATGTAATACATCACATAAACAAAAGCAAAGACAAAAACCACATGATTATATCAATTGATGCAGAAAAAGCATTTGACAAGGTACAGCACCCATTCATGATAAAAACACTCAGCAAAGTGGGAATAGACGGAACATTCCTCAATATAATAAAGGCCATTTGTGAGAGACCTACAGCCAGCATCATACTCAATGGGCAAAAATTAAAATCTTTTCCACTAAGATCAGGAACAAGGCAAGGCTCTCCACTTTCACCACTTCTGTTCAATATAGTACTGGAAGTTTTAGCCACAGCAATCAGACAAGAAAAAAGAAATAAAAGGCATCCAAATTGGAAAGGAGGAAACAAAACTGTCACTGTTTGCAGATGACATGATAGTATACATAGAAAATCCTATAGACTCTACCAAAAAACTGCTTGACCTAATAAATGAATTTGGCAAAACAGCGAGATACAAAGTCAATATCCAGAAATCAAAGGCATTTCTGTACACCAACAATGAAACAGCAGAAGCAGAAATCAAGAAAAAAATGCCATTTGAAATAGCAAAAAGAAAAATAAAATACCTAGGGAATAAACCTAACCAAAGAGGTAAAAGACCTGTATTCAGAAAACTACATAACACTGAGGAGAGAAATCAAGGAAGACACAAACAAATGGAAACATATACCATGTTCATGGATTGGAAGAATTAATATCATCAAAATGTCCATACTACCCAAGGCAATTTACACATTCAATGCAATTCCTATTAAAGTACCAATGGCATATTTCACAGACATAGAACAAACACTTCAACAATTTATATGGAATTATAAACGACCCCAAATAGCTGCTGCAATTTTGAGAAAGAAGAGTAAAGTAGGAGGGATCATCGATCCCTACAATATCTGACACTAAACTATACTACAAGGTCACTGTAATCAAAACAGCCTGGTACTGGCATAAAAACAGGCACATAGACCAATGAAATAGAACAGAGAACCCAGAAATAAGCCCAAGTCTCTATGGTCAATTAATATTTGACAAAGGAGGCAGCAACATAAAATGGAGTAAAAATAGCCTCTTCAACAAATGGTGTTGGGAGGACTGGACAGCCACGTGCAAAAAAATGAAACTTGAGCACCAACTTACACCTTATACAAAAATAAATTCAAGGTGGATAAAAGACTTAAATATAAAAGGTGACACCATTAAAGTCCTAGAAGAGAACGTAGGTAGGAAAATCTCAGATATTTCACAAAGAAACTTTTTTACTGACTTGTCCCCTAGAGCAAGGGACATAAAGGAAAGAATAAACAAATGGGACCTCATCAAAATTAGAAGCTTCTGCACAGCCAAAGAAAACAGTATCAAAATTAAAAGAGAACCAACCGTATGGGAAAACATATTTGCCAATGATACCTCAGACAAGGGTTTAATCTTCAAAATATATAAAGAACTTACAAGACTGTACTCTAAGAAGACAAGGAATCCGATTAAAAAGTGGGCAAAGGACTTAAACAGACACTTCTCCAAGGAGGACATGCAGAAAATCCAAAGACACATGAAACGATGTTCACTATCTCTACCTATCAGAGAGATGCAGATTAAAACCACAATGAGATACCACTTAACACCAGACAGAATGGCCATCATAAACAAAGCAACAAACAAGTGTTGGAGAGGTTGTGGAGAAAAAGGATCCCTAGTGCACTGCTGGTGGGACTGCAGACTGGTACAACCACTATGGAAAGCAGTATGGAACTTCCTCAGAAAACTAAAAGTGGATCTGCCTTTTGACCCTGCAATTCCACTGCTGGGACTCTATCCTAAGAATACTAAAACACCAATTCAAAAGAACCTATGCATCCCAATGTTCATAGCAGCACAATTTACAATAGCTAGATGCTGGAAGCAACCAAGATGCCCATCAGTAAATGAATGGATCCAAAAACTATGGTACATTTACACAATGGAATTCTATGCAGCAGAAAGAAAGAAGGAGCTCCTACCCTATGCAACAGCGTGGATGGAGCTGGAAAACATTATGCTAAGCGAAACAAGCCAGGCAGTGAAAGACAAATACCATATGATCTCACCTTTAAGAGGAACCTAAATAACAAAACAAAGAAACAAGCAAAATGTAACCAAAGACACTGAAATAGAGGACAGGCTGACAGTGACCACAGGGGAGAGTAGAGGTAATTTAAGGGGACAGTGGGAAGGGTTCACATGAACAAACTTAAAGGACACATGGTCATAAACTAAGGGGAGGTTGGTAATGGGAGGGAAGTGGGGAGGGGTGGGAGGGGGGAATGGATTGGGAGTAAAAAGGGGAAAAGTGTATTTGAACAATGATTAAAAATAAATAAATAAATAAATAAATAAATAAATAAATAAAAGAACATTTTCATTACTTAAGAAAAAAAATCATGCACTTTAGCTATTCCCCCAATCCCTAAGTAACCACTAATTTATTTTCTATCTCTCTATATTTGCCAGGCTGAACATTTAGATAAATGGAATCATGTAACACATGGTCTTCATGACTGACTTTTGTCACTTAGCATATTTTCAAGCTTGATGCACATTGTAGCATGTATCAGTGCTTCATTCCTTTACATTAATGAATAATATCTCATTTTATTCATTGTATGGATATACCAGATTTTATTTAAGCATTTATCAATGGCTATTTTAATTTTTAATTATTATGAATAGTACCACTATAAATACTCATGAACCATTTTTGTGTGGACTTATGTTTTCTTTTCTCTTGGATCTGTCCACAGGCATGGAGACATGGGATTGCTGGATCAAATGGTGACTCTCTTTACCTTTGAGGAGCTCCCAAACAAAACAAATGGGTGTACAATTTTTATATTCCCAATAGCAGAGTATGTGGATTCCAATTTTCTCATAAGCTTGTTCAAATTTGTTATTATATGAATTTTTGGTTCTAGCCTTCCTAGTGGGTTTGAAGTATTACTTCATTGTAATTTGATTTGCATGCCCCTTATAAATAATGTTATTGAGCATTTCTTCATGTGCATATTGAATATTTTTATATCTTCTATAGGGAAATATTTATTCAGATACTTAGCTTATTTCTAAATTAGGTTATTTGTCTTTTGATTGTTGCCTTGCAAGAATTATTTACATATTCTAGATGTAGGTCTGTTATCAGATATGTGGTTGCAAACATTTCTCTCATTCCACATGTTGACTTTTCACTTTCTTGATGTTCTTTCAAAATTTCATTTAATTTTGCTTGTTTATTTATTATTTTTCTTTTTTTGCTTGTACCATTGTTGTTACTTCTAAGAACTCATTACCAAACCCAAGATTTACCACATTTTATCTTCTAATAATTTAGAATTTTGCCTTTTACTTTTAGGCCTTTGATCCATTTTAAATTATTTTTGTATATCATATAAAATCTGAAACTCTTTCTTTTATATTTAAATACAGCAAGTCCTTGAATAATGTCATTTTTGTTCAAAGTTATTTCATTGTAACATTTCTAAGAAAAGAAATTGATTCCCTGCTGAAGGTACCATTCTTGAGGAGCTTGCATGTTCTTCTCATGACTGCATGGATTTTCTCCAAGTTCTCTTGCTTACTCCCACATCCCAAAGATGCGCACATGAGGGGACTTAGCATATCTACATTATCCCCATCTGAGTGACTATAAATATGTGTGTGAGTATGCTCTGTGATGGAAGGATGTCTTGTCCAGGTTGGTGCCTTTTTTGTGCCCCAAGCTGTGTAGAGAGACTCCAGCCACCACAACCCTGGACTAAGCTGGTTGAAAAATAATTATCTTGCTTTTTATTAATCTTTATTAAATGGATATAGAGCTCTAATTTATTTTCATATTTAATATTAAAAGTATTGTAGTTTTTTCTATTATTTTTTTCACATTTTTTATTGTTGTTCAAGTTCTTTATTTAGAAGTTTGATGATGTCTTTGTGTCCAGGAGTATGCCATAGGAAATTAACTTTTATTTATAAATATCAACTAGCCTGTGGTAAAATTTGTTTTATGTTCTTTCACTTAAAAATCAGTTTCTAAGAACTTCTCAACAATGTAAAATGAGGACTTAACTGTATCTAGTTGCCCTAAAACTAGCTGTTGAAAAGACTAATTGATCCTGCACTGATGCTTTTGGCAACCTGATCTAAGATCAGTTAGCCATAAATGCATGGCGTAATTCTAGACTCCTCAGATATTCTCATTATGGTCTATATGCCCCTCCTTTTATCAGTACACACTAGCATATGCATCCCTTCTGTTCATTATAATTGTCTAAGTATCTTTACCAGTATTATTTTATGTAAATTTAAATTGGTGCTTTGGATCACTTGGTTTTACCCTGAAAAACTAACACCCTTTAAAATTCTTTAAGATTATTTATTTATTAATTTTTAGAGGAGGAAAGAGAGGGAGAAAAACATCATTGTGTGGTTGCCTTTCACACTCCCCTTACTGGGGACCTGGCCCATAACCCAGGCATGAGCCCTAGACTGGGAATCAAACCAACAACCCTTTGGTTCGCAGGCTGGCACTCAATATACTGAGCCACATCAGCGAGGGCCCTTTAAAATTTCTTTTAACATGGGTTGTGTTTTTTTTTCTTTATTTTTGGAAGGCGGCTTGTCTGAACATAAAATTCTTGGTTGACAGTTCCATAAGGGTGTTGAGTATGTTATCCCACTGTCTTTTCTTGCCCCCATTGTTTCTAATGAGAAATAACCTGCTAACTTTATTAGAGTTCTTTAATAATAAGAATTTGTTTTTCTATTGGTTTCAACATTTTTATTATGATGTTTATTGAAACATCTTTTGGGGTTTATCCTACTTAAAGTTTTTTAAACTTCTTGAATGTGTAATTATATTTCTAAAAGTATAATTAAATTTTTAAATGAATTTGGGATGTTTTTAGTCATTATTTACTTGAACTTTTTCTTATATATTTTTCTCTCTCCTCTCCTTTTGGCACTCCCATTAAATATGTATGCAGATACATTTTATGGTGTCCCACATTCCCCTGAGAAGCTATTCATTTTTCTTCATTCATTTTAGTCTCTGATCTTTGGATTACAAAATCTGTTATCTCTCAGTCTTCAAGTGTACTAATTATTTCTTCTGAAAGTTCAACTCTACTGTTTAGCCCCTCTAGTGAGTTGTATATGTCAACTATTGTACTTTTACTTCCACAATTTCCATTTGATTCTGTTTAAAATGTTTGTATCTATGTATGGCTGTTTAGTTTGATAAAACAGTATCATCATATCTTCCTTTATTTCCTTAAGTGTAGTTTTCTTTTTCCTGCTCTTTGCACATATTTATAATGGCTATTTTGAAGTCTTTATCAGAAAATCAGGTATCTAGCTACACATGTAGGCAGTTTCTGTTGCTTCTCTGCATGTCTCATTATTATTGTTGTTTGATTGGATATTGTAGTGACAGTGGTTATTTCCCCCTTATGTGTATGTGTGTGGGAAAAACTTTTTTTATTTGTTTATTTGTTTAGTGATGAATGGGTATTTTTAGTGCAGACCAGCCCCTTTCCAGGAGCAATGTGAAGCATGATTTCTGTGGTAACAGTGGTTTTGGCAGGGCCCTCTTTGACTTTCTTTTCCAAGACCACTAATTGCTGGTTGATTTGTCTATTGTATTTAACAATTTGCTGGGCACAGATTTTTTACAGACTGATCCAACTAAATTTGAGTTTCTTTACAAGGACCATTTTTGAGGTCAGTGTTTGACATTGGTTTTTACTAAAAGAGGACTGTTTTTAGCTGTCTCTTTTCCTGATGCTTTCAGATAAGCTTGCTGGCTTTGGTCTAATTTCTTTAAGGAATCTACCAGTCTCCTCTCAATTGTTTTTCACCACACTTCCACTGTGTTTGAGAGTGCCTTAGGCTTTGACTTCTTGACATGGCCTTCCTCTTCTGAGTCACTTATCTGGAATGGATGGGAGAGACAGTGATGTGTTTCTCTCTGAAACTCCTGCTTTAGAAACTGGGTGCTCAGTACAGTGGGAGATGCTTAAAGTCTGGTCTTCTGGGCTTGCTCTAACTGACAAGAACTTTCTGCTTTCCAAACATGCTGAGATGGTGATCAAGCACCATTATGCCTAATGTACTGTACAAGATAAAGCCTTCATCCATCAGTGCTGCCTGAGCAGAAAAGGGAGCCTCTACATCTCAGTTGTAATCTTTCAGAACTTAAGTCTCTGAAAGTGGTTGTTGAAGGAAGGATGAGAAATGTTGACATCCTGCTCCTCCTGAGAAGATGGCTCAGCCTCTCCTGGCTGTAGCTATCTGGAGTAGAATTTCCCTGATGCTGGGATAGGAAGAGGGAGGGAGAGGGCTGTGGTTCAGATGCCACAGAAAAAAAACTCTGTATAAGTTTGCTAAACTTCAACAAACTGAGTGGCCTAAACAA
Organism: Phyllostomus hastatus; assembly: GCF_019186645.2. Taxonomy (NCBI): domain Eukaryota; kingdom Metazoa; phylum Chordata; class Mammalia; order Chiroptera; family Phyllostomidae; genus Phyllostomus; species Phyllostomus hastatus. The sequence continues at coordinate 5,578,047 of NW_025334038.1, read as the reverse complement.
CGGAAACATATTTTGTCATAGTTCTAAAGTCTGAAATCAGTAATCATCAGGGTTTGTATTTTCTGCAGCCATTCTTCTCTTGTAGATCACCTCATTCTTTCTGTTTCACCCTGGCCTTCCCCCTGTACCTATTTTTTATTGAGGTTTTCTTTTTTGGTTTGTGTTGTTATTCTTTGAAGTAGATTCTTCTATAAGATTAAATGTTTCATTTGTTATAGACCTGTAACCAAACAACCGGCAGAGTCCAACCAATGTTGCATGTAGGCAATAACTTGAGAAAGTCTGGTGGAAAAGAAAATGAGATTTTAATATATTTTATAACATTATATATATCTTAATGTATATTAGATTACGTAATCTAATTAGATTACGTAATCTAATATACATGCATTTTATAATGTTATATATATATATATAACATTATATATATATATAACATTATATATATAAGTGCATGTATATTAGATTACTTAAAGTCCAATCTTGTACCCACCACTGGAGGAGCAAGCAGGCTGCTGGTGGTGGCCGCCAGAGTGGTTTCCCATGGCTTTGTGTATGGGGCACAGTATGCAGGCTTGCCACCCAACCACTTCCCGGCACCAGTCTGCCCTCACCCCCATATCACCACCTGCTGGCTTTAATCTCTTCTCTCCACCCTGCAGCCACCTTCTTACTGACCTGGCTCTTTCATCCTCAGTGTACTGGAGGTGGGGGCCGTGGCCAGAGGTACCTGCAATGGCTTCCAGCCTCGGGGAAGGGGCCTGGGACTTGCTGGGGCCCATGGCTCCCCGAGCCCACCACCCGAGCTTCTCGGCTGCACTCCTGCCTGGAATCCGTGTACTCCCAGACAGGCAGGTCCTCAAGCACTGTGGGAGGGACCACTGGGAATCCCCTGGGCTGGGTTCCCACCTCAGGAACTCAGCTCCCAGCCTCGGACTCACCAGCCACGGTATCACAAAAGTCCTCAATTTGTGTATGCTATGCCTTTTACAAATCCCCTCCCATAATCCCCAAGCAGTGGAAGTGGATGGGAGAGGTGTCCTTTCCATTGTATCACCTTCCTAGTTTTGGGCCCCAGCCTTGCTCCCTGTTCGAGTGCGTGCATGTGTGCATGTGTGCATGCGTGTGCATGTGTGCATGTGTGTGCTTGTGTGTATTAGTGTTATGGGAGCTCCTCCTGGTTGCTGGGGCGATGCGTGCCTGTGCTGTCTTCAGTGCTTCTCCACCCCTCCCCATTTTCCAGGGGAGTTCACCCCATGCTTAAAACAGTTTCCATGGGTCCTTAAGTGAGTATTTGCTTGATTTTTTTTTATATTTTTTACCAGTTTCACTGGGGAAAATGATCATGGAACTCTTCTCATTGCCATGGCAGAATTGGATCCCCTGACCTTGTTCTTTAAGAGTCCCTTTTTTTTTTTTTAAGATCATCTAAATGCAACTCAAGGTTGATTGGATAAATTGTCAGAATTAGCTACTCATAAAGGATTCAAAATAAACTTTGAAAACAGAGCATTTTTTTCTAAATTTAAGCTAAAAGATAAATATAAATATTTTTCATTAGTTAAAATTGCTTTATTTTTAATTGACTTCCTATAAACACTACTGTTTCTCTATTATAAATGCTTTTAAAATAAAATATAGTGGTTCTTTATATGCAAATTACATTTGTGATTAGGCTGAATTCACCCTAACTGAGATATGTCAAGCAAGAAGCCCTCTGTCATATAAAAAAAATTGGTAAATATTCTGATTTTTCAAATGTACACAATGTGCTTGTTCAAAATGCACCTATATGTTTTAATGTGAGGAACTGCTGTGTCAGATGAGAAAAAAGTTATTGTTATTTAGTAGTAATTTTCTATTAATTTTCAACATGTATATTTTCAATAAGTCACATGTAAAATTTTTTTAATTTGTTCTTTGTGTTATTTCTAAGTAAAGTAAGTTAGAGAAAGGTTAATACTGTATGGTAGTATTCATAAGTGTAATCTAAAAAGTCAAAATCACAGAAGTAAGTAGTGAAGTGGTGGTTCCCAGAGAATGGGTGGTTGGGAAAAATGGGGTATTCTGGTCGGAGGGTGCAAAATTTCAGCTACGAGTAAATTCTGAGTATCAAATATGCAGCATGGTGACAATACTTAATAATGATCTATTGTATAATTGGAAAAAGAGAGTAGATCTTAAACTTTCTTACCACCTACACAAAAAATAACAAAATGAGGTGATAGATGTGTTAATTAATTTGATTTTGATAAGAATTCACAATTTTATGTATACCAAATCATCACATTATAAATTTTAATTTTTTTTATTTATACACTTATTATTTTGATTGATTATACTTTAATAAGTTGGGAGATAATTTAAAAAGTATTATAAAATTATTTCTTATTCAGCTATTACTGTTGTAGTTTGAAACCTTAGCAGCTTTTGATTCATTAACCTTATTCCCCGGCCTGAAATATTTTTTTCTCCTTGTTTAAATACCACTTATCAAGTCAAATCAATTAAAATATCACCTCCTTTCATGAAACCTTTCCTACTTTCAGTTTCTTTTTAAGACAGATTTTAATATCTCATTCTCTTTGTTATAGTTAAACTGTAGTCAGATCAGCAACATTTATCTATTACATGCTGTAGTTAGTGGTATGCATTTCTATTTGACTTGTGAACTAACTTGAAGCTGGGAACTTTGTGTTATTGAGAAATTATTATCTATTATTTAATTTAATGTACTTCTGTATAAACAGTAGAATATATAGACTTATGAGTTAATTTTGTTGGGTTGCCCAAAAAGTCCATTTATTTTTTTTCTGTAAAATAAAAGACACATTTTTCATTTTCACTAATAATTTTAGTAATTTAGATATTTTTAGTATGCCAGCTCTCTCCTGCATGGTATGAAGTTGACTGCTCTCAATTAATGTCTCAGTTTGATCACTATCAACTTCAGCAGTTTGATCTATAGGGCATCATCCAGCAAGAAATCTCCAGCATGAAACTTTGCAGACCACTTTTGGCAGGTTTGATCAGTAACAGCACCTTCTCCATACACTACAAAAATCTTTTAAATTTCAGTTGCATTTTTACCTTTCTTGAAATAATAAAGCATATGCTCAAAATGTAATGTATTTTCTTCTATATCTTCAATATCGAAATGGTTACACAAAAATTCACCAATTTTGTTTTTTTAAATGCATGCTCATTTAGCAGCTGTCACAATACATTGTAACAAAATTGTTTTGAATGATATTAAATACAACTACAGTTGCCATCCAATGGAAAAAACAAACAAACTTTTTGGCCAACCCAATACTTTATTCTGAACTCAGGGACAGTTACTTAATATTTAAAGTATCCTATTCAACAATCTACCTTCCAGAGACAGTTACAGAAAATGCTTCAAGTATCACTATCTAAACTTGCACAAGCAGGTATATATTCTGCATATTATAGTTTAGAATTTCTTTGGTAGAATTACAAGTGTTTAATACACAAGATTGACTAATTATATGGATAAACTGTGTCAGTATGAATGGGATATAGGATCTAGTTAGCTTAGATACTTAACATATTTGGAACAACACCCTAAATCAAGAACTCCATTTGATAATATACTCTTTCATTTAATGGAAAATTCTGAACCCAATTCATCTAGAAAGCTGACTGATTCTGCCATCAGGATATTGTTGCATTTAAATTGGAGTGATTTTTTCCATGTAAGTACTTACTATTGAACAAAAAGGAAAATGAGCAAAAATTGCAACAAGCTGAGCTTCCCAAAATAGCCAGTTTTGTGCATGATGATAAATAAATGATTTTATATGTAGCAGAATGTGGGCCAACTTGTAGATTTATCATAACATACTAGCTGGAAGTAAAGTAGGTAAGAAGAGCTGCATAGCTCCCCACTTCTCCCCAGATTAGAAACTATCAATAATCACATTAAAGGGCTTCATGATTTTGAGTGACCAAAGCTAGCTTAGCTCAATTTGCAACACAAATCAATAAAGGCTTACAAATAAGTTTTAAACAAATATGGTATTGAATGTCTGTGCTTTGTGCACATACTGTTCACTTTGCCAGGCCTGTCTCATTTGCCATCAGGAAAACCATTTCTGTGTTACCTACTTTGTGATGACTTCCCTCACACTCCACGTACACTCCAGCCTCTTCTATCTGCTTCCATATCACTGTACCTACTTGGACAATTGGACTCTACCACCTTTTATTAATATTTCTAATTTATCCTTTTCAATCACCCACTAACTTTATTTGAAAGGAGGAACTGTGTAATGTTTATAATTTAACCACAGGACCTTACACAATCTCTGACAAAGAGTAGGTATTCAGCAAATATTCACTGACAATTATATATTGCAAATTTTCTTCAAGATAAAAATATATGTATGTAGAATACTGGTCATTCCAAATAATGTAGCTCTTCTACATACATTATTTCTCATGACATTTATCCTCCAATATGTATAACTGACTTGTTTGCTTAAATTATTTTTCAGTCCAATCTTTTGAAAGTTATAAATTTTGTTTTATAAATAATTGACTTCTATTTTATGATTTTACCTGATATAATTTAATTGGAAATGTTTCACTTTGGTGACACTAATTTGTTGGCCCTGTTTTATCCATGGATAAGAATCAGTTTAAGAAATACCGCCAGATTGCTATAGGAAGCAGTAATTTGCCACATCCATCATTTTCTGTCTCCTATGGAGCATAGTTTCTAGAGATTCTAAATTAATATGATGAAATTGGAGGCAACTGTAATTACAATATTTTTATCTCTTCCTCCATCCTTCTTCATCTACATTATTCCATTGAACTATATAAGAAAAGTAAATCTTGTGTTGTTATTTGCTAGCAAATTGATTCATTGCATTTGTCTTTCATCCTTAATTATAGTTATCCACTTCTCCCATCAGCAAAAGTAGAAACAATATGTCTTTGGCTCTTTGACACCTTTTATTTCCATGCAGTGAAAAGCTGTTTATAACATGTAGGTTATCAATCAACAGGTAATGAGTGAACACCTACCAAATGCAAAACATAATGAAGAATTTGATAGCTGTAGAATGAGCTACCCAAGATCAGGGAGGTTAAAGTTCAGGCAGAATAATGAGGCATGCAATAAAGACCAATAAAAATAAATATAAATATAGAATACCAATGGAGATGAAATCTTAAATATGAAGTTTTAATAAAGACTCATCTTTGAGGTTCCAAAGGGGTTTCATGAGATAAAAGGTGTTTCACATATGAGAACTTGATGAACACGTATTTACTGGCTAAGTGCAGATGTTTTTAGACAAAGGGAATGTCATGAAGAATGGAAAGGTAGGAATGAAGAAGGCATATTTTAGAGTGAGTGAAAGAGTTCATGCTCTAGAATACAGGGTTTGTGTAGGTGCATAATAAGAGATGGAATTGTATAAACTTGGCTTGAGGCCAAGTGCAAAGAGTTTTGTGAGGCTGGAGACATTGATGGCTCTCTGAATAAGTAACTGACTTGAGTACAGGGATGTTTGAGGGATGTCTTCTCTAACCTCACTTATTTTTTAAAGGTTTCTTCTAGTATTACCAACATTATTGAAATATTTTTTACATAAAACTAACTGTACCTACTTTGGCACTTTGACATCTTTTATTTCCACACGGTGTAAAGCTGTTTATAACATGTAGGTCATCAGCAAAGGAGTAAACACCTACCAATTGCAAAACACAATAGAGACTTTGATAGCTATAAAATGAGCTATTTTATGGGTACAGTTATTGAGTTTTGACAAATTTATACACTATATACTCACACAAAAATCAAGATACAGAATATTTCCATTATTTCCAAACTTTTTATATGCTTCTTTTTAATCAATCTTCACTTATTGTCATTGTAGACTAGTTTGCATTTCCTATTTTCAAAATTTTTACTTGGGATAGTCCTTGTAAAGTCCCAAGAAATACTGATATTTTCCTGTTTCTACTTTTAATAAAAATAAAAGAAACAAAATCTTAATCTCCTAATAAGAAAAATTAGCAAATATGTAGGTGGAGGGAAACTAGTGACATAATGAATTCTAGAGATCATATTGAATGATCACTATTAAATACATTTTTAGTTAAATTTGCTTATGTCATTGTTTTATGTGGATATTAATAAAACCTTGCCTATTTGTGTATTAATAAAAAATAATAATGTTATAAATCTGGCTAGTAAATGAGCAAAACTGCTGTTACCTTTTGTAGACTTTAACTAACATTAATCCTAATTAACATTTTTTCATATTTTGTATCAAAGTGTTTATTTTGAGCTTTCAGTATTGCCAGAAGCCATTTAAAAGCTTATCTACCTTTCTCATCTGCAAAAGCAGAAACTTAGAGAATTTATGTGCTGAACTTACAAAATAGCCTGCATTCATACATTTTCTAGCCATTTGAAAACATTTCTAGCAGGTATCTTAATACTTTCAGGTCTTTGTAATGTAGTTAATACCCTTGTAATATACATATCACAATCCTCTCTACTCAAAAGACTTATGACCATATGCATTTTGAGGAAACAACTTTTCCTGTAGATTTTCCTTCATTCCTACCATCAGAAAAAAATCAGAGTACTTCTCTTCATAGTACAATGAAATCTTTATTATCAGTGACTGGAGGAATAAAAAGAGTAAGATACTATCATAGTAATGGAAATAGATTTATAAGCATAGTATCTTGTGTTGAATTGGTAAATTATGATATAAAAGGAAAATGTAGACTACAAAATATAAATTCAGTTAAGATAGATCCAAAAATAAATTGATTGTTTCAAGAAAATTTTTGGCTAAGTATGGAATGGTTAGTATGATTTTAAACTTGATCTTTATAGGGTTATGGGCCAAAATTCACAATGCCTGCTCATAGAAGTCTTCATAGACATGGGAATGAAGATGAAACATTAAATTAAAACTGACACACGAGTTTGAATTTTTAAAAAGAATCAGATTATTATCAATATTGGATTACTCTGACTCCCCCCCAATTGGATTATTCTCTATTGTTTTCATTTTTCCTTTGTCTTCCTTTCTTTTCTTGTTTCCCCTGTTCCCTTCTCTCACACTTGTTTTATGTTTCTCTAATTTGCTCTCTCCCTTTACTCCCCTCTTTGTCAGTGTTATAGGATTCTTGGAATGTATGGTAGTCCATAATCATAAATTTATGATTATAAAAATAGAAATAAAACATTGTTTATAAGAACTTCTAAATATGCACTTTCATTTACTAAATTGAGGTCTGGCTAATTAAGAGTGTCTCTGAGAATAAATAGTTTTATATTCTACAGATAGGTCTAGATGAACAAAGAAAAACACCACTGGGGTATGTTTCTATTAAAAAATCATTGTGAGAACATTTTAAATTAATATTTTAACATGTAGTTATAACAATTGCTACTGAGTACAATATAATTTTGCAATGCATTTATTCCTAAAAACTTCATATTAACTAAAAAAGTTTTTTTCTCTTACTCTTCAGGGATGTCAAACTCATTTTCACTGGGGGCCACATCAGTCTTGCAGTTGTCTTCAAAGGGCCAAATGTAATTTTGGGGCTGTATAAATGTAACTACTCCTTAACTAGGGACAAGGAGCTCAGCACTGCTGCTGGGTAGAAACAAGGTGGAGAGCTGGATTCAGCCTGCGGGTCCTGTGTTTGCCATGTGTACTCTACCTTATACTGATTATTTGGGTATTTTCCAAATTTAGAAAAATATGAGTATCTGCAGATATTAAGAACATAGATTTTGTGTTTGTTTTTTTCTCTTAACTGCATAATTTATAGATTATAGATATGCTAGGAATCATTTCAAAGCTCTGAAGACTTCTACTTTGCAACTATGTATATCAATATCAACATATTGCCCATTTCTCTTTTCTCTCAAATGTGAGAATATAATTGTACTGGCTATAGAAATTTGTGAAAATGGCTTTCCTTTACAGTTTTCCCTTCTTATCCATTATTGAAATGTTCCAAGCCCCCCGTGGATGCCCAAAACATGGATAGTAATGAACTCTACATATTTTTTTCCTGTACATATCTGTGATGAAGTTTAATTTATACTTTAGGCACAATAAGGATTAACAATAAGCAATGATAAAATTGGATAGGAGTACAGTAAAACGATATACTGTAATAAAAGTTATGTGAATGTGGTCTCTCTCTCAAAATATCTTATTGTACTCTAGTCACTGTTTTTCTTGTGATGATGTGAGGTGATAAAATGCCTATGTGATTAAATGAAGTGAGGTGAATGATGTAGACATGTGATGTAGCGTTTGGAAATTATTGACCTTTTGACCATACATAAGAAAAAGGATCATCTACTTTGGGTGATCCTGGATTATTGAGCCATGACTTTGGCATATCTAAATTGCCAGCATTACTACTCTTGGGCTTTGGGACATTATTACGTAAAATAAGGGTTGCTTAAACACAAGTATTGTAATGTACGACAGTGAATATAATAACTGAGATGGCTACTAAGGGATTAGTGGATAGGGAGCATCTACAGTGTGGATATTCTGAACCAAATGAATGATTCACATCTTGGGAAGGATGGAAAGGGACACCCGAAAGATTTTATTATTCTGCTCAGGGCAGAGTTCAATTTAAAATTTACAAATTATTTAGTTCTGGAAATTTAACTTAATATATGCCAACCAAGGTTGACTGCAATAACTAAAATCATAAAAAGTAAAACTGAAGATAAATGGGGGGACTACTATACTAAGTTTAGTTCCATTCAATACTTGCTTTATTAAGACACAATGGTATCCACTAGAGCAGAAGTATTACTTAGTCTACAATTCCTAATTTTCAAATTGGAAGTGAATATTAGTGTTCTTCTTAGAAACTTCGGTGTTTGGTTCAATATAACTAAATTTAAATGTTATATTTCCATGTTGGATGCCTGCATAGAAGGAGTTTTATAAGCTAATAAGGTTATTATAATACTCTACATTCACACATTCTTATATCTTAACAATGAGGGAATATTTAAAAATGTAATAAGACATGTGGATATTTGTACTCTTGTGATACTGAGAATATCACATTAATAAAAGAGATATACCCATAGTACATTTGATCAAGAGGAGGCAGACAGAGAAAAAAAATTCATCACCAATATCAAAATATAAGAAAATATAAAGGCAAGTACCACCAAAAATCCTGCAGACTAAAAAATATATGACTTTATGAAGAGTAGTACCAATAAGTTTAAAAACCTAGATAAATTGGTTTCACAGGAGAATTCTACAAAGCATTTAAGGGAAAGCTAACCCCTATCCTACACAGACTACTGCAAAAAATCCAAACAGATGGAAGACTCCCAAACTGATTTTATGAGGCCAGCATCATACTAATCCCAAAACCAGACAAAGACACAACAAAGAGAGAAAACTTCAGGCCAATATTGCTGATGAACATAAATGCTAAAATCCTCAACAAAAAATATTGGCAAACAGCATCCAACAATACATTAAAAAGATCATACACCATGACCAATTGGGATTCATTCCAGGGATGCAAGGATGGTACAATATTCACAAAGCAGTAAATGTAATACATCACATAAACAAAAGCAAAGACAAAAGTCACATGATCATATCAATAGATACAAAAAAAATTTGATAAGGTACAGCACCCATTTGTGATAAAAACACTCAGCAAATAGAGGTAATAGAGGGAGCATTCCTCAACATAATAAAGGCCATACATGAGAGACCTACAGCCAACATCATACTCAATGGGCAAAAACTAAAATCTTTTCCACTAAGATCAGGAACAAGACAAGGCTGTCCACTTTCACCACCTCTATTCAATATAGTATTGGAAGTTTTAGCCACAGCGATCAGACAAGAAAAGGAAATAAAAGCCATCCAAATCAGAAAGGAGGAAACCAATCTCTCACTGCAGATGACATGATAATGTATGTAGAAAATCCTACAGACTCTACCAAAAAACTGCTCGACCTAATAAATAAATTTGCCAAAAGAGCAGGGTACAAAGTCAATATCCAGAAATCAAAGGCATTTTTGTATTCCAACAATGAAACAGCAGAAGCAGAAATCAAGAAAAAAAAATCTCATTTGCTATAGCAAAAAAAAAAATAATAAAATACCTAGGGATAAACCTAACCATGGAGGTAAAAGACCTGTATTCAGAAAACTACACAACACTGAAGTAGGAAATTAAGGAAGACACAAACAAATGGAAACATATACTATCTTCATGGATTAGAAGAATTAACATCATCAAAATGTCCATACTACCCAAAGCAATTTACATATTCAATGTAATACCTATTAAAGTACCAATGGCATATTTCACAGACATAGAACAAACACTTCAAAAATTTATATGGAATGATAAATGACCCCAAATAGCTGTTGCAATTTTGAGAAAGAAAAACAAAGCAGGAGGGATCAAAACACTTCATATCAAACTGTATTACAAGGCCGCTGTTATCAAAACAGCCTGGTACTGGCATACAAACAGGCACATGAACCAATGGAACAGAACAGAGAGCCCAGAAATAAACCCAAGCCTTTACGGTCAATTAATATTTAACAAAGCAGGCAGCAACATAAAATGGAGTAAAAATAGCCTCTCCAACAAATGGTGTTGGGGGTGCTGGACAGCGACATGCAAAAAAATGACACTTGAGCACCAACTTACACCATACACAAAAATAAACTCAAGGTGGATAAAAGATTTAAATATACACCGTGACACCCTTAAAGTCCTAGAGGATTTTAGGCAGGAAAATCTCAGGTATTTCACACAGCAACATTTTCACTGATATGCCCCCTAGAGCAAGGGACATAAAGCAAAGAATAAACAAATGGGATCTCACCAAAATAAAAAGCTTCTGCATGACTAAAGAAAACAGTATCAAAATAAAAGGAGAACCAACCGTATGGGAAAACATATTTGCCAATGATACCTCAGACAAGGGTTTAATCTCCAAAATATATCAAGAATGCAAGGGTGGAGTTATGCAACTCCACTCTAAGAAGACAAGCAACCCAATTAAAAAATGGGCAAAGGACTTGAACAGACACTTCTCCAAGGACAACCTACAGAGGATCCAGAGACACATGAAAAGATGCTCAATATCGCTAGCTATCAGAGAGATGCAAAATAAAACCACAATGAGATACCACTTCACACCAGTCAGAATGGCCATCATAAACAAAGCAACAAACAACAAGTGTTGGAGAGGTTGTAGAGAAAAGGGAACCCTAGTGAACTGTTGGTAGGATTGCAGACTGGTAGAACCACCATGGAAAACAGTATGGAACTTCCTCAGAAAACTAAAAATGGATCTGCCTTTTGACCCTGCAATTCCACTGCTAGGATTATATCCTGAGAACCCTGAAACACCAACCCAAAAGCACTATGCACCCCATTGTTCATAGCAGCACAATTTACAATAGCCAAGTGTTGGAAGCAACCTAGGTGTCCATCAGTAAGTGAATAGATAAAAAAAAACTATGGTACATTTACACAATGGAATTCTATGCAGCAGAAAGAAAGAAGGAGCTCCTACTTTTTGCAACAGCATGGATGGAACTGGAAAGCATTATGCTAAGTGAAAGAAGCCAGGCAGTGAAAGAAAATACCATATGATCTCACCTTTAACAAGAACCTAAACAACAAAACAAACAAACAAGCAGAATATAACCAAGGACAATGAAATAGAGAACAGGCTGACAGTGACCAGAAAGGAGAGGGGAGGGAATTTCAGGGTAATTTCAGGGGAAAAGGGGAAGGGTTTATAGGAGCAAGTACAAAGGACACATGGACAAAATCTAGGGAGGGGTGGAAATGGGAGGGAGGTGTGGAGGACTGGGGAGAGGGGTGAGCTGGGATGGGAGTAAAAGGCCGAAAACTGTACTTGAACAACAATTAAAATAAAAAATCCTTTTAAAAATGTGTTCCTAAAATCCATTTATTACCACAGTAAAACATAGTTACATGTCTTAATTGTCTAAAAAGCCAAGAAACTTCAAGAGGAAGTAAAGAATATGGTCCTGGAAGTAGTGCATTAAGTAATTAATAGTGTGGACTCTCGAAAATGACAAATATTTTAAGTTCCAGTGCCACCACTAGATAGCTATTTGTCCTTGGTCACCCAACATTTTCTCTGTGTCTGTTTCCTCTGCTCCGTAAAATAGAAATAACAACAATAGCATAACAATAATGTAATACTTATCTCATAAGATTGTGTGAATTATGTGACATAAAGCACTTTGAAAGTTGCCTGTATATTTATGCTCAATGTCTGTTAGAATTGTTTGTGCTGCTATTTGTTTTCTCAGATGATAGAGTTTAAATGGTGTGAACTCACTCATATGTCCATGAATTATTAACCCTGCTTCTCAATTTACTAGTTGTGTGACCTAGAAAAAGTTACAAATTTCTTTAAGCATCAAATTTCTTTATCTGTTAAAGAGCACAATTATGTATCTTTAGCACAGGGTGAATAGGAGGATTAAGTGATATAATCCATGTAATAAAGTCTTTATAAAAGTAAAAAAAACTAGAGAAATTGAATTAATTTCTTCTAAATACACTTTTGTCTATCAAACTGGCTTAAACAGAAACAAAAAAAATTAATAAACATATACTGAATAAATGTAATCAATAATTTAAAATGTCCCCCAAAAGAAAACTTTTGGCTGCACAGTTGAATGCTTTCAAACATTTAAGTTAGAAATACCAAAAACCTTCAACAAAATTTTCAGAAAATAGAAAAAGAGAACACTTCCCAACTTATTTTATGAGGCAAACATAATCCTGCTACTAAAGTCTGCAAAGAGTATTATAAGAAAAGCAAATTATAAGTTCATATCTCTCATGAACATAAACACAAAATTCTTAAACAAAATAAAATAAAACTGAATGTGTTGATTTTTGAGAAGGATAATGCATCTGACCAAATGAGTTTTATTCCAACTATCTACCTATTTACCCATCATCTATCACCTATCACCTATCTATCCCTTTACATAGATACAGAAAAAGTGTGTGACACTTCAGCCATATAATGATTAAACTCTCATACTTAATCTTATAGAGGGTGTCTAAAATAAAAAAAACTATATAACATATTAATATTAAAACATAATATTAAAGTTATACTTAAAATATATATTACTCTGATCTCTTTTTTTTTGCTTTGTAATCAGTATATTAAGGAGACATTCATACATTTCAAGAATTGCTTAAATTCTGATATTCAGACTTGAGCTTGTAAACATGACTTTTAAACACACAATTAAAGCTATTCATAATTTGCTGTACTACCAACATTAAATTACAGTTATTTTGGAGCATAAGTTAAATGGCTTAAAGTAAGCCTGTAACATACCTAAAACAAATTAAAACAAAACAAAACGAAAACCTTCCTATTTCATACATGCAAATTACTTTTCCATGTAAAGGTCTCATCACTCAACTTTTAAATTAGCCTGCTCCAGAAGTCACTACTCTAAGGCTTATAATCTAAAGAGAAGGAAAAAAATGTAACTAAGGACTGATATAGTTATATATATATATTTTTTAAAAGATGTCACTACAGAAGGGAATACAATTCTACAAGTTCAAGCCCTCAAGAAGCAAGTTATTATGATAAACCCCTACTTCAGAAAGGTATTGTTTCTATCACTGATACCACAGGTTAAATTATATGGCATGCCACCTCCAAGTAACAGTCGAGGCAATAAATGCAGAGGCATTACAATGAATCCCACTTAATGCAACTATACAAACTAACACTTTTCTATAAATTAAGTTTTTTGTCTGACTGCCAGTTAAATACGGAAGTTTAACTTCAGAGCTTAACAATTAAGAGTCACACACCAAAGTCAATACATATAACCTAGCAGTTCAATCTAAGCTATTCCATGTACATAGCTGAAATTAATTACAAAGTATGGCCTAACAAATGCTAGGGGGAAATTTTTTCTTAAATAGTTTTTACAGATATTAAACTTTTCTTGCACACTTAAGTCATTATACATACAGGGCAAAGTCAGAGCATTTATATTTTGGGTTTATTCTTCATTTAACTTTTAAAACACTACTATAGTTGAATATTAAAACAAAAAATAATAGCAAGTAGTGAGCATATTATGATTATAGTCCTTCACTCATTCACTATTGTATATAAAATGCCAGCAGTGAGTATCATTCACTGGCCACATTAAGAGGTCTGACACTGAACACCATCCATATGATGATGTTCATCATCCTCTTATACTTCTTCGTTGTAATGCCACTGCCTTTCTTGATTTGGATCAAAGTCCACCAGTTCTACCTGGTCCATTTCATCAGTCTCTTCTACTTCCTTCCTTCCAGGTAGAAGTTTTTCCAGCAAAGAGTGGTTATCAGGAGAGAGAAAGCCATGCTCAAGAGAGTTTACCTTAAATTTGATGATTAGGCGACCCTTTTCATATGGTCTATGATAAATTGGCATGCCTTCATTCAGCACACACTTGATATCTCCATGCTTGGCAATCTGGCCTGGATGAGTGGTGGCTCGATTGTCAAGAGTAGCTATTGGCTTTTGGAAGCCACACAATGCTTCAATGTCCATACACAATGCTATATATCCATACACATGAAAAGGTCTTCTTACAGAGTGAAAACAGTATGGTCCTTCTGATCTAAAACAATGATAATATCTCCTGGCTCTAGTCCTGGTTCTTGTTCTCCTTCACCACGGAATGTTATCTTCTGGCCATCTTTCATGCCTTCGTCAATATGAACTTCTAGAATGTTCTCTCGAACTATCTTCCTTCCATTGCAACTTTTACATCTATCTTTGTGACTGACCCATTCGCTGTGGCCCTGGCACTCCATGCACACAGACTGAATTTGCTGAACCATTCCAAGTCCTATCTGATGAATTCTATTTTCGTCCCAGTAACTCAGCATTTGGGACAGCACTAGACTGCTCCTTTCTTACCACCTCAGCCTTCACATTTGTCACAAATCACATTCTTTTGCAGAGCTAGTTTTCTTGTCACACCATTATATAAATCTTCTAAGGTCACCAAAAGCTGACGCACAACATTTTTACCTCTCCTTTCCCTCTGCATCCTTCCTCCTCCAAAAAACATATCAAAGATGTCTATGGGGGAGCCAAAACCACCACCTGCTCCACCTTCTTTAATTGCCTGTTCTCCTTCTTTATCATGTAATTCCCTTTTCTTTGCATCAGAGAGTTCTTTGTAAGCTTGAGAAATCTGTTTAAACTTCTCTCCTTCATTTATATTTTTATCAGGGTGGTACCTCAAGGCCAGCTTCCTGTAAGCCTTTTTCAATTCTTCCTGGGTGGCATTGGGTTTGACCCCTGAAACATCATAGTAAGTGGTTTCCTTCATCATTTTTGACAGCCAGTGAGCAGGCAGAGGCAGGTGTGAAGGAGTAGGAAAGAGCACGTTACTGCACGCAGCTTTGAAAGTTGCTGCTCCTCAGCTTCTCACTGAGTGTTCTTGAAAGTTCCTCTTTTTTTACTATACTGTAAATGTTATGTAATAGAGTAAGCAAAATAAATATTAGGTAAAAGAAAGATAAGAAAGAAGTGAAGCTATTTTTATTTACATATGACATAATTTGTTAACCACATACTCCAAAATGAAACTAAGTTGATGATTCAAACTAATAAGTGAATTTTTAACAATCACTTCATTAAAAATCAATATGCAGAAATCAATTATATTTATATGTTAACAAAATTCTAATTGACATTAAAAACATCAATTGTGTATACATAAATATATACATAAGCACAAAATTAAACATTCTAAATTATTACTGAACAAAAATAAAGCAGAATACAATAATCAGTGAGATATATGCATACTTTGAAAGATTCGTCATTTACTGTTGCTGATAATATCTATCTCTCCTATTATCTTTCTAGAACTCTTATTTGGTTTTTAGATCTCTTAGAGTTTGCCTATAGTTTTCTTATATCTTCTATTTTCTGTATTTTTGTTCTTTTAATCTACTTTCTGGAGCATTTCTTCAATCTTTCTATTAAGATTTTCATTTCTGCTTTTATATTTTTATATGCCTAGGGATACCTTTTGTATTCTATATCTTGAAAAAAAACGAACAAAATAATATATTCTTAAGCATGTTACAATGAATGTAATAAATTACATTATCTAAGAACATTAATAGCCTGTTTTATTTTTATTTTTATTTAATGTCTCTTGTTTCCTCCAAGTTTTGTTGTTGTTTTATTGACTTTCTTTTTATTTTTACCTCCATCATTTTTAGAGCCTTTTTTGAGTCCATGGTAATCTTTGGTTGTCTGCTCATATTTAAGATTGGTGCTAACAATTTGAAACTCTGAGCCTGTGAACTTTGCTTTTTACCATGGAATCTTATTCTGGAGTTGGGGGTGTAGGGGATGGGAGATCTAGCTTTGAACAGTTTTTTAGAAAAACCCTGATATCTGTGTCTTTAGGTTCTTTTCTTCATCTGATCAAATTTCTCATAAAAGATTCTTCCAACATCTTCTACAATCCTGAAAATAGAATAGGAAAAGGGACCTACAGATATAAATATTAATTTGATCATCATATTTTTTAGAGTTGTATCACCCCCCAAAAATGCTCCTAGTGTATCCATGTCCAGAAACCACACATACTACAGTGAACATTTAATATTCTGAGAAGCATTTTGTAAGAGCAAGAAAATCTGTGACTCTCATGCAGTGCTGCCCAGGGAAGTCCTTGTTGTGGGGCTTCATTTAGACAGGCTCTGCTCTTGTTCTTTACCAGCATCACCATTTCATGCAGAGTAAGGAGCTTTGCAAGGTGAAGTGGATGTGTCTGTCTGGAGTGTATGACTCCTCTTCTAGATCATGGCTTGGATACTTAGGACCCTGAATATCCTGCTTCAATGGCCATAGTGTCTATTTGGGCTTCACATTGAGTCTCAGCCTCAATTCCATCCTCATGGAGACAGACAGTGCTGCCACTGGACATGCTCCTAGGTCTCCAGGTAGACTAAACAGTGGCTATTTGTGTGTATTGGGCTCAAAGCTTGCATATAAAGTGTGAGATGAAGATTGGTGAGGAAAGAGAAAGAGACAGTTGAAATATGGTCTAGGACAAAGGCTTGAACTTCTCTTATAGCCACATTCCAGGAAGAACCCTGTGGAATCCAATTATGCTAAATTCAAAGCCAGTCTTCAGTGTGGTGATTGCTGGGGGAAGGGGCATATAAGGAAACTAAATGATAATGGGAAAAGAAGTACAATAAAGATTAAATTTTTAAAAATCCAGTCCTCTAGTTTGTTATGAAAGCATATGTGTCAAGGTAAGAAGGTAAAATATTATTATTTAACATATTTTGTTTGATTTAATATTTAAAATATGATTTGTGACCTGTGTTAGTTTACTGACATGAACTAGCATAGACTGGGTGGCTTAAACAATAGACATTTATTTCTCACAGTTTTGGATGCTCAAACTCCATGATTCACAGTGTCAGAAAGCTTGGTTTCTTCAAAAGACTCTTTCTTTGGCTTGTAGATGTGCATATCATCTCTGCTGTCTCTTTGTGTGTCCAAATTTCTTCTTCTTAATAGGAAACCAGTGTCAAAGATCAATAAAGCCAGACATTAGTTAAAGTAGTGAAAACAGATTTGTTCAGTAACTACCTGCAATAACGGAAAGAGCTGAGGTACATTCTACTCTGTGTAAAGGTTATTGGATTTTTTAAAAAGAGAATGAGGATGTAGGAAGAGAAAACAGACTCAAGTAAAAAATTACAGTATCAATGTAAATGAAATTAAGGTAGCTACCATATTTTAGGACCATAAGACACACCTAGGTTTTAGAGGAGGAAAATAGGAAAAAAATTTTGAAGCAAAAAATGTGGTAAATTATTTAATAACCTGTGACCCTGCCCCACCGCTGCCCTCCCCCAAAGTCAGGTAAACTACATTTGGACAATAAGATATATCCCCCTTTTCTCCCAAAATTTCTTGGGGAAGTGTGTCTTATAGTCCAAAAAACACAGGTATATCCACTATAGCAAATATGGAAGTTAGGATTTTATCTTCCCACAGAAACTGGGTGACTGAGACCCTATCTTTCTGGTGATCACATTTCAAAGGAATGGCTTTCAGGCTCCTGAGAAAGACAGGAGCCTGAGCTGTAGTATATACATACACATCTCAAAGAGACAGAGTAAGAATCCACAATAATAAATGCTCCAAGAAAGAGAGGTCTAGCCTCCAGTATTGGCTAAAATAAATACTAAATAAGTTTCTCAGGAAGGCTTTATAATGGAAGGCTGGTGTCATCCAAAGGATGTAGGATTATGCTGCTAGAAGCCATGCTGGAGTTTGGTGACTCTCAGTGCAGGAGTTCTGAGAATCATTATTTGTCCAGAGTTCTAAAATTCTCACCAGTCAGGCTGAATTAAGGCCCCCTAAGGACCTCATTTTAACTTACTCTTTAAAGGCCCTCTCTCCACATACAGTGACAGTCTGAGGGACAAGGTAACATTTCAGTACATGGATATGAGAGGACACAAATTGAGGGGCATCACCAATTTCAATTCTGCAGTGATCCCTATGAGCTCCTAACCTAAGCACAGGCCTACTTCTGCTCACTTTTAATTTTACACATATATTTGACATCACTTCCAAAGATTCTTGTGGCTAAAAATTCTTTAGTCCTGTAGGATACTGCATTTCAATCTTGATTCCATTTTCTTAGGTGACCTAATTTAGTTGCTACTTATGTTTTATAAGTTCTTTGTATTCATTTATAAAATATATTATTTATATTTTCATAATTCTGACTCTTTTTCCATTTTTTTGTCTTGTCAGTTAGGCTTTTAGAAAAAAATTTTCCCATGTAGTTTAAGTGGGTCAGAGTAGTAAAAACAAACTCATATGTTCAAAATGATGATTCTTTCTTTAAAGATTATTTTAGTATTCAAAATGTCTACTGACTGAATTTTTTCATTGAGAAAATAAAGTATTTATAGTAGATCATCCTAAGGACTATGGGGCATAAAAAATTTTCTTTCTTCCCAACTTCTAAGTTATTTTACCAGAGCTAATAATCAAATTGAACAATGACATTTAACAGGAAAAAATGTCCAAAGTTTATTATATGAATGTACATTCAGGATGTCATAAGAATGAGACCCAAAGAGGCACTAGGAAGTAGAGGTTTATATGCCATTCTGGAACTTTTGCTGGTGGAAGTAGGGCTCTTCTGTGGAGTCACAACGAAAGCATTTCTGGGACTCACACATAGGAAGATAAGGTATAGTGGTAAGATTTATTTGAGCAAAACCAAAAGATTACCCCCAAGTGCCTGGTGTCTTATACATGACCAGATAGTTCAGGTCCATCCCACTGTGGAAGAAGTCCAGCCTCTGGGGCGTCAGACCTTCACTTGTCTTTACCAAGCCCAGAAGGGCCAGGGTACAGAGATGCAGAAATTAGCTTTGTCTCATTTCCCACTAGCCCAGCATCAGCAGGAATCTGAACCTTCTGTGGGTCAGTTTGATCTCTGTCCACCTCTGGACAGAGGCCTGTGCCACAGCTGGTGCTGTGCTGCTGGGAGTCACCTGAATGCCAGGTTCATGTGGCTGCCAGGTGCACACCACTGCACTAGAGAGGGTGTATGCAAAGGAACAGGTAAATATGTGCTACCCAGGGGGGACTTTGCTAAGCTTTAATTATATTACCTTGGGTCAGGAAAGGAGTAGGTTTTCTTCCAAACTAACTAATCTCGTAACTTGTTCTTCACGGGCTTGTGCTGAGTCTTCCCCCTACCCAATTTTTTTCTTAGATCTTCTGGGGTTTCAAGCTCTCATCCTCCGCTTTATGGTCAGGTTTCTACTGCACATGTCCCAAAGTTCTGCTGTGGCCATCTGATTTCCAATGCACATGTGCTTAACTCCCCCCACCCATAGTAGGGGCAAATGGACTAGCCATATCCTGGGGAAATGGAAAAGTCAGTCCTTCCTCTGTACACAGAAAGATAGACATATTAAGGACTGTGCAAAAGGGGCAGTAAGGATGTTTTTAGGCCAACAGGTAAGGTCCCCGGGCTTGGTGCAGGAGACCACAGCTGTGGTGTGGGGCATCACAGGAGAGACAGTTCAGTTACAGCAGCCTAGCAGTTCCCTCTTTTCCCAGGGCAAGTAAGTCCCAGACCTGCACCAGGACAGACCTGGACACATAAAAAGTTGCTGGGGAGGAAAAAATAGTAGCAAGCAACACACAACTAGGGGCATGGCATACCCAGGTGAGGGCGGTGGTTGCTAGCCCAGACCTTGCTAGAGAATTTTGGGGATCTGGTGTCACCTGAAGCAAGGAGAGGAAGTGGGCTGCAACTGGTGGTGACCCAGATAGATAGGTGGTGGCCAATTAGTTGGACTGTGTGGAAAGTCCAGAGGCGGCTCAGAGTGGCAGTACATCCATAGACTTTTTTCAAAAGGGGAACTGAGGTGCACCCATGCAGGGACCTTGAGCATGCAGTGGTCTGGCAAAAAAAGAGAGAGGAGTGAGGGTGCTAGTTGATCCCACTCAGTGAACCTCAATGACTGATCAAAAGGGAGCAAAGCCAGGTGGCTTTTCGGCACCTGCCTGGTGCAAATGCACAGAGTGGAGAGTGTGGGTCGCTTAGCAATCTGAGGGTGTGGGCTGGAAACTGGGCACCTGTGATTATTGTAGACCAGACTAAGTCCCCATGCAGAACCACAGGAAAGGAACAACAACAACAACAAAAAACCCAGCCCATTCTCCCACTGCCTGCAGGAACCAGGAACACCTGCAAAACTGGCTGGGCAGTCTTAACAATCAGCAGGGGGCACTTTTTTTTTTAAGTGTAAGAGAGTAAGACCTGAGCTGAGATGAAACCACAGACAGATTCAGAAAGAAGTTAGAAGGCAAACACCAATAGCTGAGACATGTTTCACAATGATCTTCATCAGAATTTGCTTGTTTTTTTAATTTTATTTCTTTTTCTTCTTTTCTTTTATTTAGTTTCTTTTGTTAGCTCATTTTAATTGTTTGTTCTGTTTTTTATTCTCCCTTTCATATTGCTATTAATTCTTTCACTTCACTCATATTTCAAATAACTCACTACCCTTGGTCTTTTACTCTTTATTCTTTTTATTCAGATTATATATTTCTTATCATACTATTGTTATTCCAAATCCCACACAGCACTCTTTCCTGGTCTTAATCCATCTTGCCATCTTCCTGAGCTTTATTACTGTTGTTGTAAACTTTATTTTCTCTCATACTGCATCATGTTTCTTCTAGCCATTACTCTTACTATTTCTCCTCCACCTAACCTCACATAAGCGCTCTTCTTTCTAAAGTCAGCTCATATTCTTTTTCCCTTCTAATAGGAGTCTTGTTTCTTTTCCACATTTTATAAACAGTGGCTAGTTGGGTGAAATATCATGGTTATTGCTATACTTCTCCAAAGGAACTCTTTTTTGTTCATTATTTGTATGTTAAACCCCAAAGAATTCCTTCTCACTGTCTTACTCTGTTTTGCCTTCATCCTGTCCCTAATCAGTTGAGTGAAGAATTTTGTTTCATTGTTTTCTCTCTCACATTATTCCCGCCAATCTCAACCTCGGCTTTACTCCTTCCTCGTATTAGTTTGCTTCCCCCTTCTTCTCAAAATAATTTTTTTTACTGTAGACATCCAATATTCACATTTTCTTTTTCTACAATATTCTTATTACTATTCCACCTTTATTAAAATTCATTCAGCTGTCATTGCTATCACACTGCTGTGGTTTTTCTGCAATTTTGCTCCCATTGGTCCAGAACATTTTCAATTTTACTTCAAACCTCATAGTATACTCTTCCCTTTTATCACCCCATTGTTCTGATCGCCTTTCCATGTTTTACTTCAGTTTTAAATTTTGATCTCCCCCTTTCTTCACCTCAGTTCTATTCCAACTCTTATCAGCTCTCCTCCCTCTTCCCACTGAGTAATATTTTCCCTCTTTTAGTTATCTCATATCCCCTTTGTCATATTTTTAATATCCTCAATCTCTCTTCACCTTTATTAATATTAATTCAATTGTTGAGATTGCTGATGTGGTAGGGAGTTTCTCTTTGCTGGTATAGTTTTGGTTGTCTGGTAATACTGTTTGGTTAACCAACACCTGTACAATAGCATAAAAGACAAGGTGGGACTTATGACTATCAGTAAGCCTACTGGAGGGAAGAACCCACCAACAAAGAAGCCACCAACAGGTACAGCCCAAGTACAGCAAGAGAGCTCACACAAACAGAAGAAAGGGCAATCCTAGAGTATACAGACAAGGAGATCAAAGAAACCATACCACTGAGTCCCACAGAACCCCTGCCATATCTGGCAAAACAGAACATCTGGAATTGCAGAAACAAACAAAAAGAGTCTCCTAAAATGGGGAGAAAAGAAAGAACCTGTAATCAAAAGGAATGGAAGAATCCCCAGTAAAAGAGTTAAATGACATGGAGGCAAGAAAATTATCAGACATAGAATTCAAAACAATGGTAATAAGGATGATCAAGGAACTCAGTGAAAACTATAAGGAATTGAGTGGGAACTGCAACAGCATGGAAAAGGATGTAGAAAATATAAACAAGAACTAGGAATTAAGAATACAATATTTGAAATAAAAAAATACACAAGAAGGAATTACAAGCAGGCTGCATAAAGCAGAAGACCAAATTAGTGCACTGGAAGACAAGGTAGAAATAAATACCCAGGTAGAGAAGCTGCATGAAAAAGACTCACAAAATATGAAGATAGCTTAAGGAAACTGTAAGACAACATGAAACTTAAAAACATACCAAAAAGTCAAATACCAGAAGGAGAAGGAAAGGAGCAAGGGACAGAAACCCTGGCAGAAAATATAATGACAGGAAACTTCCCAAACCTGGAGAGGGGAAAAGCCATGTAAGTTCAGGAAGAAGAGAGTGTCCCAATCAAGATAAGCCCAAAGAGGCCTACTCCAAGACACATCATAGTTAAAATGCCAAATTTTAAACACAAAGAGAGAATCTTAAAGGCAACAAAGCAGACACCGAAAGTAACATAAAAGGGATCTCTGAAAGGCTAACAAGTGATTTGTCAACAGAAACACTACGAGCCAGAAAAGAATGTCAAGAAATATTCCAAGTAATGAAAAGGAAAGTGAATAAGTATCTGTCAATAATAACATTAAATGTAAATGGATTAAATGCTCCAATCAAAAGACATAGGGTAGCTGAATGGATAAGAAAACATAACCAGTACGTAAGCTGCCTACAAGAGACCCACCTCAGAACAAAAGGCCTACATAGACTGAAAGTGAAGAGTTGGAAAACAAATATTCCAAATTGGCAAGACATACAAGATGGGGTAGGAATATTTATATCACACAAAAGAGACGTCAAAACAAAGGCCATAAAAAGAGACACAGAAGAATACTTCATAATACTCAAGGGAAGATTCCATCAAGAAGACATAAACATTATAAACATATATGAACCCAATATAGGAGCACCCAAATATATAAGGAAAATCTGGAAGGACTTCAAAAGAGATACAAACAGCAGCACACTTACAGTATGGGATTTTAACACCCCATTGTTAACAATGGATAGATTTTCTAAAAATATATCAACAATAATATTTCAGCATTGAACAATAGCCTAGATAAAATGAACTTAACTGATTTATATGTAGGAACTTTCATCCCCAAAAAACAAAACACACATTCTTTTCCAATGCACATGGAACATTTTCAAAGACAGACCACATGAAAGGACACAAAACAAGCTGCAACAAATTCAAGAAAATTGAAACTACTTCAAGCATTTTCTCAGACAGTAAGGGCCTGAAAATACAACCAACCTCAAGGAAAAAACTCCAAAACAGTCAGATTCATGGACATTGAATAGCATTCTATAAAATAATGAATGAGATAGTAATGACATCAAGGAAGAAATCAAAAAGTTTCTGGAAACAAATGAAAGTGAACACACAACAGTCGAAAACTTATGAAACACAGCAAAAGCAGTCCTGACAGAGAAGTTTATAGCAATTCAGAACTACCTAAAAAAAGATAGAAAATTTCAAATAGCCCTGGCCGGTGTAGCTCAGTGGATTTAGCACAGGCTGTGAATCAAAGCATCGCAGGTTCGATTCCCAGTCAGGGCACATGCCTGGGTTGCAGGCCAGGTCCCCATTGGGGGCCACATGAGAGGCAACCACACATTGATGTTTCTCTCTCTCTCTATCTCCCTCCCTTCCCTCTCTAAAAATTAATAAATAAAATCTTACAAAAAAAAGAAAATTTCAAATAAACAAACTATCCCTACATCTACAAGAACTGGAGGACCAATAACAAATGAAGCCTAGCTAGAGTGAGCAGAAGGAAGGAAATAACCAAGATCAGAGCAGAATTAAATAACATAGAGACTAAAACAACAATTCAAAGGATAAATACATCCAGGACCTAGTTCTTTGAAAACATAAACAAAATTGACAAACTTTTAAGCAGACTATCAAGAATAAAGAGAAAGGACCCAAATAAATAAAATCAAAAATGAAAGAAGAGAGATTACAACTAATACCACAATCATACAAATGATTGTAAAAAATAATTATGAATAACTATATGCCAAGAAATTGAAAACCTGGGTGAAATGGACAAATTTCTGGAAATATATAATCTCCCAAAACTGAATCAAGAAGCAGAAAGTCTGAGCAAACTGATAACAGCTAGTGAAATTGAAGCAATAATCAAAAAACTCCCAGCAAACAAGAGCCTTGGTCCAGATGATTTCACAGGAGACTATTACAAAACATTTAAGGAATAGCTAACCCATATTCATATCAGACTATTCCAAAGAATCTAAGAAGCAGGAATATTGACAAACTCTTTTTATGAGGAAAGCATCACTGAATCCCACAACCAAATAAAGTCACAATAAAAAAAAAGAAAACTTCAAACCACTATTGCTGATGAACATAGATGCTAAAATCCTCAACAAATATTGGCAAACTGTATCCAGCAATACATTACAAAGATCATACACAATGATCAAGTGGCTTTCATCCCATGGATGCAAGGATGGTACAATATTCACAAATCAATAAATGTAATAGAGCACATAAGCAAAAGGGAAGACAAAAATCACATGATCATATCAATAGATGTGGAAAAAGCATTTATCATAAAAGCCCATTTATGATAAAAAAAACACTTGGCTGAGTGGGAGAAGAGAGAACATACTTCAACATAAAAAGGCCATATACGGTAAACCTACTGTCAACATAATACTCAATGGGCAAAAATAAAAGTTTTCCAACTATATTCAGGAACAAGACAAGGATGTCCACTTATACCACATCTATTCAACATATTATTGGAAGTTCTAGCCACAGTGATCAGACAAGAAAAGAAGTAAAAGGCAGCCAGATTAGAAAGAAGGAAGTAGAACTGTCATTGTTTGCAGACAACATGATAGTGTACATAGAAAACCCTGTAGATACCACCAACAAGCTATTCAACCTAATAAGTGAATTTGGCAAAACAGCGGGATACAAAGTCAATATTCAGAGATTGAAATTGGCATTTTTGTACACCAACAATGAACTATCAAAAAATTAAATTAGGGAAAAAATCCCATTTGCTATAGCAGCAAGAAAAATAAAGTACCTAGGAATAAACTTAACAAAGGACATAAAAGATCTACACTCAGAAAATTACACAACACTGAAGAAAGAAATTAAGGAAGACATAAATAAATGGAAACATATACCGTGTTCATGGATTGGAAAAATTAATATTATCAAAATGCCCATATTACCCAAAGCAATTTATATATTCAATGCAATCCCTATTAAAATACCAATGACATATTTCATAGATATAGAACAAATATTTCAAAAATTTATACGGAACCATAAATGACCCTGAGTAGCCTCAGTAATACTGAGAAAGAAGAACAAAGTAGGAGGGATCACAATAATGGACATCAGACTATATTGCAAGGCGACTATAATCAAACAAGTCTGGTATTGACATAAGAAAGAGACATAGAACCATGGAACAAAATACAAAGTCCCAAAATAAACCCATGTCTCTATGGTCAATTAATATTTGACAAAGTGAACAGGAGCATAAACTGTAGTAAAAATAGCCTCTTCAACAAATGGTCTTGGGAAATATGTACAGCTACATGCAAAAAAAAAAAAAAAATGAAACTTGACCACCAACTTACACCATACACAAAAATAAACTCCAGATGGATAAAATACTTAAATATAAGTCATAACACCATAAAAGTCCTAGAGGAGAACATAGGCAGGAAAATTTCAGATATACCAGGCAGCAATATTTTCACCAATATGTCCTCTAAAGCAAGGGCCATAAAGGAAGAAATAAACAAATGGGATTTCATCAAATTAAAAAGCACCAGATGGCTAAAGAAAACATCAGCAGAATAAAAAGGGAACCAACCATATGGGTAAACATATTTGCCAATGATATCTTGAACAAGGGTTTGATCTCCAAAATATATGAAGAACTCACATGACTCCACACCAGTAAGACAAACAATCCAATTAAAAATGAACAAAGAACCTGAACAGACACTTTTCCAAGGAAGACATACAGAAAGCCCAGAGACATATGAAAAGACGCTCAGCATCACTAGTCATCAGAGAGATGCAAATTAAAACCACAATGTGATACCACCACTTCACACTGGTCAGAGTGGCTATCATAACCAAATTAACAAACAAGTGCTGGAGAGGTTGTGGAGAAAAGGAAACCTTAATTTATTGTTGGTAAGAAATCAGTCTGGTGAAGCCACTGTGGAAAACATTAATGAATTTCCTAAAAAAACTAAAAATGGAACTACCTTTTGACCTGACAATTCTATTGCTGGGATAATACCCTAGGAACCCTGAAACACCAATTCGAAGAACCTATGCACCCCAATGTTCATAGCAGCACAAATTACAATAGCCAAGTGCTGGAAACAGCCTAAGTGCCCATCAGTAAATGAGTGGATCAAAAAACTGTGGTATATGTGCACAGTGGAATACAGTGCAGCAGAAGGAAGGAGCCCCTGCCCTTCATGACAGCAAGGATGAAACTGGAGAGCATTATGCTAAGTGAAATAATTCAGGCAGTGAAAGACAAATACCATATGACCTCACCTATGAGTCAAACCTCATCAACAAAATAAACAAGCAAGCAAAGTGTAACCAGAGACATGGAAATAAAGAACAAACTGACAGTAACTGGGGAAAGAAGGGGAAGGTTTATCCAGGAACATTTATAAAGGACCCATGGACAAAGAAAATGGGGCTGGGGAATTGAATGTGGGAGGTGGTGGTGGGTAATGCAGTGAAAAGTAATGGGGAGAAAATGAGGACAACTGTAAATGAACAACAGTAAAAAAATAAAATAAAGTTTACCAATCTAGAAAAAAATAAAGCAGACACAGATATCACTAACTACAAAAAAAAAATAAGATAATAAGTTGACATTCAAAATTTTAAAAAACCTTCTCATTGAATGATACCTTTGAGAAAATAAATATGCTACAGACTAGGAAATAATATCTGTATCACATGTCACACAAAATATTCTAATATGAATATGTAAAAATTCCTACAACTTAATAAGGCAAAAATAAACAACATAAATAGGCAAGAATACTTAAATGGACATTTTGCAAATTGATACAGAAATGGTCATTAAGCAATGAAGGTCTGTAAATCTCATGCTATGTAAACCATATCTCAACAAACTTAACCTTTGAGGAAAACCTAAGTTGAGTAAATAACAAGAATATAGGGGCAGAGTATTTTTATTAGTAATATATGAAATAAATATCCATATTTATTATTAACTTAGTCTGATTATATTTTAACTATGGCAAAGTACTTACCACTCTCAAGTATAGCAATAAATTATTAAATAATTAGTCTTTAGAAATATTGCACATGACCCATTACATATTCATTTTATTTGACATATAGTGTTGATATTCTCATTCTGGAAATAAATAAAAAGATTAATGAAAAAATTTTAAGTAAGAAAAAAGATGATAAAATATAGCAGTGTGAGAAAAACTATGGCATACACATTGATGAACTACTTTATCCAGCACCAAGCAATGACCGTCCGTTACAGTTAAGCGCATTGGTACCTACCTCAGGTTTATAAGATAAAAACATAAGATGTTAAGTAAGAAATAATCACTTATCTAGAAAAAAAGTTTTACACATAAAAAGTAAGTAACAATACAATACTCTATATAATTATTTCTCAAAATTAGTAGAAGCATGAATATGTAAAGAATGATGGAGAAACAATATTCATGCTAATGTTTTGTTCTGTTGTTATACAGAAAAGTTTGAAAACTTTAACTGAACACTGAGACAGGGGCTCTCATAGTGGCAATAATTTTTTTCCTTGTTCTTGAGTGAGAACATAACCCCTGTGAGTAGTGTTCAGAGTTGAATGTGTGAATCTGTAGATCAATGTATGCAGGAGAGTTGTATTCAGGTTGTCGATGGAGAGGATTTGTCAAGTGGGTTCAAAGTTGTAATCTGTAAACTTGAATAACCAAAAAAGGTAAAAGCAATGCAAAAAGTTTGACCCAAAATTGCTTAAAAATGTTTTTCAAAATTGAAGCATAAGTGCTTATTAAACCTCCTCCAGCTGTTTCAAAAAATACTAGACTTGAATGAGATAATAATTTTGAGCAGATGGACAGGCAAACAAATTCTAATCACTATCAATCCTCACAAACATAATTTTACATACACTGATATTTCCATCTAATGTTCTTCTATTATGCTTCATCTCTTTAAAAATAAATTAGGCAATTCACTTTGTTACCCTTCCCCACTTTCTTCAACATTTCATTTCTTAAAACAAATGGAAATATGCTGTGACCCTATGCATGACAACATAACTGAAAAAATAGAAAGTGGTCCTTTTAATTGGCTTTTAAAATCCTTTGCTATTTAATTTACAAGAATATTTTTCTTATTTTCCCATATATGTTTCTATGAAATCTGAATAAATGACATTTTCCATTATTATTTCATTGTCACCTCTAAGAACCTTAGCTACTGAGAACTGAAAATTAACTACTCTTTTCTATGTCACAAAAAAGATAACAAAGCTTATATGCTGCAGCCACTAATGTTCTATATAAATTTAATTTACCAAATTATTTTTCTCACAAAGAGAAAGCAAATATTACCCACATCAATAATTTTTAGAAATTAGCCAAATGAAATATGTAATAAATAAACATATTTTACATATCTAAGAAAAAGAGAAAAAAAACATAAAATCCCTGCTCTTATTACAAATACCAAATATTCAATTCATTTTTGTCATTTTGATGCCACGTGTAAATGAGCATGCTGGGAAAGCAGAAACTAATCTAAAGTCAGGAATGAGGAAAGGAAGTCTGGAAAGGAAGCTCTGGAAAGGAAGTCTGCAAAAGACTCTTTGAGAGTTTATAAAGAGACAGTTCTAACGTGAGTAAGTTGGTTTTCCTCATTTTCTCTCTATAACACAAGCAAATTTGTACTGTTTGAACTTTTTAAATTATAGGACCATTAAAAATGTTACATGTGATCTAACATATAAACAAAAACGAATTAAGAATTGCTTTAGTTGAATCCAGGAAACTGAACTCAGAGTTTGTCTTCTCATTTCTCTTCAAACATAGAATTTCCCAGGTTCTGAAAGGTCTCTAGGAATTGACCATCTCTTTGATCCTTTACATTTTAAAAATCAGATGAACTAAATCCTTCAAGTACATGCTGAGTAAAATCTCCTGATGTCACAATCTGTTTCTTTTCTTCTACTTTTCTCCTACTGCAATTTATGCACTTTTCCATATATAATGCATACTTTTTGCCCAAAATTTTTGAGGGAAAAATAAGGATGTATATTATACATGGGTAGTACTAATTCTGTATCTATATAAATGTCTTTAATTCTTTTATTTATGCTTATGCATTAGAAGTATAACTCTAGCCCTGGCTGGTGTGGCTCAGTGGATAGAGTGTCAGCCTGTGAACCAAAGGGTCACCAGTTTGATTCCCATTCAGGACACATGCCTGGGTTGTGGCCCAGGTCCTCAGCAGGGGGGCATGCGAGAGGCAACCATACATTGATGATTTCCCCCTCTCTTTCTCCTTCTCTTCCCTTCTCTCTAAAAATGAAAAAGTGTAGCTCTACAAAGCAATAACAATATCCATATGCAAAAATACCCTGAAATACAATAATTAATTTTGTTTGTTAATATAAGTAAATAAAAAATTAATTTAAAAATTAAAACAAAAGATTTTTTTTCCTAAAAGTTTGGGCCAAAAACATGGGTGCATATTATACATGGCAAAATATGGTACCTAATATACAACTATCCTCACTTTCATTTATTCAAATTTTTGCTATATTTTCTTTTTTTTTCTTGGCACTTCTTTTTAGATAATCTTAATATGGCAACTCAACTAAAAATTCTGACCCCTTCTTTTCAAGTATTAACTAATTTAATCACACTATTCACCTCCTTCAAAACCTACCCTGGTTGGTGTGGCTCAGTGGATTGGGTGTCAATCTGTGAACCAAAGGGTTGCTGATTTGATTCCCAGTCCAGGCACAGCCTGGACTGCAGACGAGGTTCCTACCAGGGGATGTGGGAGAGGCAACCACACATTGATGTGTCTTTCCTTCTCTCTCTCCCTCCCTTCCCCTCTCTCTAAAAATAAATAAATAAAATCTTCTTTTAAAAATCCTCAATAGACACCTCTACTTAGTAGGAATTCAATACAAACACCTATTTCGAGTACAAAGATATTAATCTGTCCCTTAACTCTATTTGTAAGCTTATTGTCAAAAATAGCCCCATAGAAATATTTCTATTATAGATACATACACTTCACATTTGCAAACATGATTTACAAATCTCCATCTTCCTGCACCTCTTTAATTTGTATCTCCACACAAGTATCTGCTTCCAATTTGTTTACTTATCCAAATCTCAGATCTTTTTCTAATTGGGATTCTTTTTCTTCATACTTTGAACATAAGCCCACTCAAACGACTTGAAATAACAAGTGAAAGGTTAATTTTTGGCATAAAGTGATTCACAATAGCAAAGAACCAGGAATAAACGGTGGGGGGGGGGGCTCTGCCCACAGGGCACTCCCCCCTTGGCCACCACTGATGAGGATAAGTCTATCAAGACATGATCTGCTTGGGGGAGGAAAGGCAGTCGATCTCTCAAAGGAGAAGGGCCAGGAGCCTATTCCTCAATGGGCTTTTATTGGGTTCATTTAACCAGGAATACAAATAAATCTCATTAATCATTGTCAGATTGTAAAGATCAAACAATAGATAACAAAGAACTCTGAGGGCCTATTTTGAGTCAGGGTCAGATAGCTAAAGAGATATAAAACTTTGAGGAACAAACTTCTTGCTTGGACCCTTATCATTTAATTGAGAACATTCTAAACAAAGAAGGTTTCACAGAATTTTACATATTCTTTCTTAGGCCTGATTGCCCATGGAACCCACCCTTTCCAGCACAGGGCTGCACCACCCTTTGTCATTGTTTCAGGCTTAGGTGGAGCAAGGGAAGTAAGACAGCCAAGAGATTAAGAGACTTCTCACAGTGAGAATGAGGACTCAGGCTTTGTCAAAGCCGAGGGGTGAGGGCCCATCACCCCCTTTTGCTGTACCCCCCCAAAGTCCTTCCTTGGGGGCCTTCCACATGATTGTGCCTGTCTTAGATCATTCCCTCCTTGGGGAATCTTACCTGTCATTGGCTAATGGCCAAGCATTGGGGGCCAGTTATGGATGAAGTAATAGGAGCAGAAGCAGCACTCCTGCCAGGAAGATAAGCTTTTGTCTCCTTAGTGGCTTATGGTCCAAGGTTGCTCCCTTAGCCTTAGCCTTGGCAGGGGTTACAGCTTCTGAAACTAGGCAGGGTGGTTCCCAACAACAAACTCCAATCAAACACATGTGAACTAGACTGTCAGAAACCTGTGCCATGCTCCTCATTTCTCTCTTGTCTGCTTCTCTGTAACCACCTACTGAAATCTATGTGTAGGTTAACTTTTGTGACAAGTTTCCTCTGCTTACTACTCATTTACACATGGCCCAAGATGGCCATCAACTCAAATATACATGGGGACTGTTTGCTTGTAAGTCAACATCAGCTCTGACTTAGTTCAGATGTTCTCTCTTTAAGAACCACTAAAAATACCCTGGCTTCCACAGAGTCATTATTTATCCCTGAAAAGGTCAATCTTGGTTTCTAAGCCATCTTTGCATATGATGTCAGATATCAAATAACTCTCAAAATTACTTGAGGTTGAACTATTTGTATTGGGACTAGAATCTTGCCCATGAGCCATAGTTTAGATGCAACCCCAAGATTGTTCTATTCTAGGGATTAGTTGAAAGTGTTTAGTCACAAGAGAGAAATTTTGTAAGAGAAAGAATATATGTCTTTTAAAATCCATTCACTAGCCATAGGACTAGCTATTACTCATGATCTTTCTCCTTTTTAAATTTTTTTTCTATTTTTATGGTTGTTCAAATGCAGTTGTCTCCATATTCCCACCACAATTTTCCCTTGCCCCACCTACCCCCACCTCCCACCCTCAATCCTACCTTCCTTTGGCTTTGCCCAGGGGTCCTTTATACATCCCTTGATGACCCTTCCCATTCTTTTCCATGTTATCCCTCTCTGTCCTTCTCTCTGGTTGCTGTCATTTATGATCCTTCTCCTTAATGTATAACTTATTTAATTAAATATTTTTTCATGAGATGTTTGGACCCAAGTTCATCAGTAGTAACTATAGAATTTGGTATAAGCAGACAGGTTTATTTTGGACCCTAAACTTATATTAAATAAAATTTGTTTTATTATTCCAACTATGGCTATTTACTTCTGGGGCCATAGAATACTGTTCCAAAATAGCCTACAATAGCATATTAATTACTTTGAATTAAAGTTACTTGACAAGCAACTGGTACACAAAGGGCACATGACCCCTCCCTTGTCCTCTTGAATGTAAGAAATAAATCTCCCTTGGTTAAATGTGCCCTCCTTGCTGCAAAGGGTCTAAGAGAGACACTTTTACCACTAGAGTTAAGGAATCAAGGGCCAAAGAGCTTATATAAAAAAAGACCTTGTTGCTTCTTGACTAATTTACTACCCAAGTCCAAACTTCAGATTCCTCCCTAATGAGTACCCAAACCTAAGTGCCTTCATCCTGCTTTTTTTTCACATATTTATTTTCATTAAAGAAAAATATGTTATGACATGTTTTATGTTAAAAAGTATAAAAACTGGCTTGTTCCTCATGTTGGGGAGCATAATTTATGATCTCCTCTGTGCATGTATTACATTGGCTGTTTCCTGTTAATCTAGTCTTGTGTTCATTTTACTATAGTCCAACCATAAAAACCTAAGAAGGGAAAAAGGGAGAATTTCTCCTTCCCCATCATTACCTAAAGAGTGTATAGCATATGTCAGTGAAAATTTTCAAAGACATGTAAATTAATTGGGAAAATTCCAGTGTGTAATGGGAACATTATAAATTCTATCTTATACAGGGATGTTTTTCTAATACCTGTACCAATTAATGGCATTGTCTTCACAAACTTTCAATAATTGGCATGGCTGGGAATATTAGAGATAATTAAGTATCATGTATTTATTTTATCCACAAGCTGCAATTAATTTTGCTTACTTATATGTGTTTATTTGCACAACAATAGCATTTTTGCTTTGTTTCTATTGTGTACCAAATATGGATTATGTAACTTGAGACTGCGATGCTTATGAAGAGAATGCATTTGCAACACAGGGAGTCATGCTTTGGAATATATTTAGAAGGAGGATTTTCTGACAAAAGAATGTCATTGATATATATTACACAAATGTTAATATCAGTTTACCCTAGAAAGACCTGTAAATGAATCCCTGAGGTATGCCTTGCACATATTTATGTGTTTCCTTAAAGGAAACAAGAAGTGGAGACATAGGTAGAAATGCTTTGCTTCCTCACACAACCAAAGGAATGAAAGCAACCAATTTAAAAATAAAAAAAAACAACCAGAGCTGCCAGAAAATCAAACTGCATGAAAGTTCAACAACCAAAGATTTAACAAAGAAACATTCATCCAGACTGGTAGGTGGGGTGGAGTCAGGAAGCAAGGGTGGAGAGAACCCACAGCAAGGCAGCAGCTGACAGATTGGGTCAGGAAGGGCTGCGGCAACTGGCAGATGGGATTTCCCACATTTGGTGTAGATAAACCAGGAGGAACAACTAGGGAGCAAGGCAAATTGTGCAACCTAGGGTTCCAGCGCAGAGGAAAAAAAGCCTCAAAACCTCTGCCTGTAAAAACCTGTGGGGGTTGCAGCAGTGGGAGAAACTTCCAGTCTCACAGGAGAGTCCTTTGGAGGCACCCACAGAGTCCTAAAACATACACAAACCTGCCCACCTGAGAATCAACACCTGAAAGGGCACAATTTGCTTGTGAGAAGCGAAGGAAGTGACAAAAAGTGGGGAGAGAGCCAAGCAAGTGGCATTTTTCCTTCTCTGACCCCTGCCCTACATGCAGCACAACAAGAAAGCATCATGGGTTGCTCCACCTTGGTGAATACCAAAGGCTCCACCCTTTAATGTAACAGGTGCACTGAGACAAAGAAAATGGCCCAAATGTAAGAACAGAATATAACTCCACAAAAAGAACTAAGCAACAAAAAGATAGACAACTTATCAAATGCAGAGTTCAAAACATTGATAATCAGGATGCCCACACAAATGTTTGAGTAGGTTGCAAAATGAAGGAAGAAATGAAGGCTATACAAAGTGAAATGAAGGCTATACAAAGTGAAATAAAGGAAAATGTAGAGGAAACCAACAGTGAAGTGGAGGAAACCTGGACTCAAATCAACAATTTGGAACAAAAGGAAGAAATAAACATCCAACGAGAGCAGAATGAAGAAACAAGAATTCAAAAAAATGAGGAGGAGCTTAGGAACCTCTGGGACAACTTTAAGCATTCCAACATCCAAATCATAGGGGTGCCAGAAGGAGAAAAACAACAGAAATAAATTGAAAACTTATTTGAACAAATAATAAGGAAAACTTCCCCAATCTGGTGAAGGCAATAGACTTCCAGGAAGTCCAGGAAGCTCAGAGTGTCCCAAAGAAATCAGATCCAAGAAGAAACACACCAAGACGCACCATAATTAAATTACCCAAGATTAAAGATAAGGAGAGAATCTTAAAAGAAGAGGAAAAGAGAGAGTCACCTACAAAAGAGTTCCCATAAGACTATCAGCTGATTTCTCAAAAGAAATCTTGCAGGCAAGAAGGGGTTGGAAAGAAGTATTCAACGTCATGAAAGGAAAGGACCTACATCCAAGATTACTCTATCCAGCAAAGCTATCATTCAGAATGGAAGAGCAGATAAAGTGCTTCCCAGATAAGGTCAAGGTAAAGGAGTTCATCATCACCAAACTCTTATTATATGAAATGTTAAAGGGACTTATCTAAGAAAAAGAAGATAAAAAAATATGAACAGTAAAATGACAACAAATTCACAGATATTAACAACCAAACCTAAGCAAAAATAAACTAAGCAAACAACTGGTACAGGAAAAGAATCACAGAAATGGAGATCACATAGAGGGTTATCAGCAAGGTATTGGGTGGGAGATCGAGGGGGAAAAGGTACAGAGAATAAGTAGCATAAATGGTAGGTAGAAAATAGGCAGGGGGAGGTTAAGAATAGTATAGGAAATGGAGATATAAAGAAATTATATGTACAACCCATGGACATGAACAAAGTGAGTGGGAATTCTGGAGGGTGGGAGGTTCAGTGCAGAGGAAGATAAATGGGATAAAAAATTGGGACAACTGCAATAGCATAACCAATAAAATATGCTTTAAAAAAAAGAAAACAAGAAGAGTGGACCTGCCAAGCAACAAGTACATCACATTTAAACATGCATTTCATTAATGCTTTATTTTTCTTAGAATTAAAAAAAAGAAGACCTAAGAAGTTGTGCATTGATGTACTGATTAGGATACTATTGACCTTTGCTATTGTGTGGATACTTGTGCCCCACCTAAATTCATGTTGAAATCCTAATCCTCCAGATAATGGTATTAAGAGGTGGAGGTCTTTGGGAGATGTTTAGATTTTAGGGTAGAGCCTTATAATTGGGATTAATGCCTTTATTTCAAACAAACAAACAAAAAACAGAGAGCTAGCTTGTCCCCTTCTTTCATATGTGGAAACAGTGAAAAGTCAGCTGTCTCTGGGGAAGACAATTGTTATCACTGCTGGCACCAAGATCATGAACTTTTCTGTCTCCAGAATCATGAGAAATAAATATTTGTTGTTTATAAGTCACCAAGTTTATAGTATTTTTGTTAGAGCAGCCTGAATGGATTAAAGCAACCTGGGATTTTTTATAATTTCTATTTAATGGGCTAAATATTGCTTTTGATCTGTTGATAATGAAAATTTTAAGTAGTAAAAGTTGTATAAACCGTTTTTATGTTTTCTCAGTGCCTAAAGCAGGAGTAGTCATCATTTAATAATTATTTCTTAATTGACAAAATGAGTGAAGGCAAAGGGAAAGTAAGAAGACATTTACTTTTAAAATTTACTTTCAAACTCTTCTTCACAACTACAGCTCATTTTAAAAGGCAGCCTCTGAGCAATGAATATTCTCTTTGTAATTGGCCTTTATCTAAGTGTAGCACATCTTCTATTACTCAGTCTCCTTAGTCAGGTAAAGAGCAGGGGTTATACTTTTTCTTAAACTTCATTTTCAGTTTCACAAAATTGTGATGGATGTGGACACCAAGAATAACCCACAAGCAATCTGTGTCTTCATCTCTTATGAGGCTCAACAATTGCCTTAATCAAATTGGAAAGAAAGTAGAAATTCAGAGAACTCACCACCTCCTTTGAACCTCCATATAATAGATTCTTACATCTGTCTTTTTGTTGTGCTGTGAAGACATTTGTAAGTCTGCCCTTTGCCTTCACCAGCATTGAAGAATAATCAGAGCTGAGCAGTAGTAGTTAAGGAGGTAAAAACAGATTTTGTTCACAACCTATTGTAATAGGGGAAAAGAAACCTCAGTATAGAACTAGGCTCAATTCCAAATGCAGCAGTATGGACAAATGGGAATTTATAGCCAAGGAGCAAAATAATTACCATCAAAGAATGGAAACTATTAAAACAAAGCATCAATAGTGAGGGGAGATTCTTGCCAAACCAACATAGTATTTTTTCTTAAGGCAGACCAGGGTAATCAGACACCACCAACGGCATGGTATGGTGGTGGTATGGGGGGTGGGGGGAGGAACTTGATCAGATATCAAATGAGCATATATTCAGGATGGGAATTCTAGTTAAACTGACTTAGCAGGACTCTTGTTAAAACTAGAAAATTCAGAGGTAAATACAGAAGTCCCAGAGTGAAGCAAAGTTGAAAGAGTTTACAGGAGCCTGAGTAGAGTTTGATCAAGGAGAGAGCAGCAGAAATTGGACTAACTTCTTGGGCTTCCCTTGAAATGCTGATCATCTGAGGAGAGAACTTATAGGTTAACTAAAGATAATCAATGTTATTAATGAATTCCTAAAGATTTTACAGTCAGGACTTTCTTCTATTTATCAGACTTGTAATTATATGTGTAAAAAAAATAACCTAAATGCCTTAAAAATGTGTTGTTAACACATATTTGGATTAAGATCACAAAAGGCCTAAGAGAACATTTTCTTGAAAATGTATTTGAGTCTTCCTGGGCTAAGATGGCTTTGGAGTAGGAAGGAGCAGATTCGGCTTTCCTCTGCTCAGGGGAGAAAATCCTGACCGATCTATGGAGGAGAGAGGCAAGCAACCAACATACTTCAGCATTTTTGAAAATAGGGGACCAAGGATTGTGACAGAACTGAAAGACCAAAGACCGGACCCTAAGAAGAGTGTCGCAACAAGGTAGGGTCCTGGGGACCAGCATGTGGTCCAGGGGCTGCAGCCCCAGGCCTGGGGCCTCTGCTGGGTTTGCCATAGGGTCCTTGGGAGAGAGCCGGGTCAACTGCTCCCTCCCCAGCCAAACAAGGTCTGAGCAGCTCTGAGAGGAATCCAGGTGCTGGCAAACACACAAGGGCTGAGAGCACCTTTGGAGGCTGTGGACACCCGAGGGGTTGAGTCGCGCAGCAGGCCCGGACCCCCACGGTCACCAGTCTGGCTGGAGCGTTTGGCGGCGTGAGAAGCCAGGCCACTGAGGAGAGCGCCAGGCTTGAACGGGAGGAATTTCTCAAGAGGAAGGAGTGAATAGACACAGACACTGTTTGGGGAATTCTCCTAAAGTGATCGGTGGCTCCAGCCTCCCTGCTTCCCAGCCCTGGGCACCCTGGTGCACGGGCACACCGGGCACACCGGAGTGCTGGCAGGGAGAGCATCCCTGCACCCCAGACCACAGCAGTGACCCTGGGGAAAGACCTGAGTCCCACACCCAGGGCACAAGGCTGAGGAGCCAGTGTGAGCTCCCCAGGCCAAGGAAGAAAAGCCAAACCAATCATCCTTC
The DNA here is from genome assembly GCF_019186645.2 of Phyllostomus hastatus. Taxonomy (NCBI): domain Eukaryota; kingdom Metazoa; phylum Chordata; class Mammalia; order Chiroptera; family Phyllostomidae; genus Phyllostomus; species Phyllostomus hastatus. The sequence continues at coordinate 5,539,323 of NW_025334038.1, read as the reverse complement.
AGCTTGCCTCAGCCAGCAAGAGCAGAAAAACCAGTTTAGCCACTTTGAACCCAAGAGACTTTTTAATTTGATTCTATTTTTTAAACAATTTTTAATTTTTAAATTTTCATTGTTTTTATTCTCTTTTGATTTCTTTTTCCTCTCTTACCTGATTTCTTGTTTTATTCCATCCTCCTTCCTGTCCTCCAATTTTATCTCTTCTTCCTTCCTTTGTCTGCCTTTTCTATTTTTACTTTTTTTAATTTTTTCTAAATACCTACAAGTGAGACAAAATCCTGGATCTGTGAAAAGACCAAGGTTGAACCCAAAGAAGGGGGCATCACAACAGCTGGGACAGTGATATAAATTTCACTCTGCTATTACAGAGAACCTGCAAGTTATTGCATATTTGTATTATTATTATTTTTCCAGTATTCCTACATCTTTTTTAATAGTATTTTTATATCCCTCTTCTTTTTGTATAGTCTGCATTGCTAGGCTGGATATATTGTATGACCTGACAGCTTTCCCCTGATATCTCTTTCCATACTGTATTGCTAATCTGCTGTCCTTTAACTCACCTGTGTCCCATTAGCACACTACTCGAGGTTCTGTACTCCCTATTCTTGTTACCTAGATCTCATAGATTCTGTCATATGATTGTTGCCATAATATTATTGTAAATAACTGCTGTTTCATGCAATTGTAAATACTTCACAACACCCGCTCGCCCCTCGGATTTTAGTGCATTTCAAAGTTTCCTGAACTCTATTACTGTACTGGTTAACTCTATTCTCTCACTCACTACACCTATTTACTATCCTTTACTCTCACCTTACCTCAGAATCTGACCTCCCACAACCTCCCTGCTTTATAGATCCAACTCACAATCCTTCCTTCCCCAACAAGAGTCTTATCTTCTTTCCATCCTTTCTAAAAATCAGCTAGCTGGGTGGAAGATCACGGTTAACACTATACATAGTCAAAGGATCTCCTATCTCTTCCCTACTTGCTACTACTGTTAATAGCATAGAATTCTCTGTTGCTGTCTTAAACCATTTTGCCTTCCCCTTTCAACTGATGACAAAAAAAAATAGGTGGAGGAGGGGAACACCAGGAAACCTACTGGAAGAAGAAACCCAAAAACAAAGGAACCACTAACAGATAACAACAGAAGAAGGTGAAGGAGGGAGTAGTAACCACACAAACCTCAATCTAGGACCTATCTGGAAATACAACTAAACAGTAGAGACAGTACCCAATACAAACAACTGAACAAGAATTCTTTAAACCTTTTATACACAGAAGAACAAGGTTCAACACAACCTGTCCTCACCAGCACAACAAAATACAGGAGGTAGTGGACAGAGTGACCCTCATTTAACCAGCTGGTGGGAAGGAACCACCAAAGAAGGACTCAACAACAATCAAAACCTAAGGCAAACACAAAGCCAACTTAAATGACAGCCCAAGACCAGCACTACTGAAACTCACTGCTATTCTACTAAAGAAGTTCACAACATAAACCCAGGGAGCCAGAACAGATCAATATAAGAAGCTGAGGAGAACAAGAAGAGTCTCACAAACAATGGGAAGACAAAGAAACAATCCCCAAATGAAAGGAAAGGAGGAAGCCTCAGAAAGAATGATAAATGAAATAGAGGCAATTCAACTATCAGATATTGAGTTCAAAGCAATGATTGTCAGGAAGCTCAATGAGCTCACAATGAGCTACCAGAAACTACAGGGAAGCTACAATGAACTCACTGAAAACTACATCAGCATAAAAAAGGAAATAGAAACTCTCAACAAGGGTCAAGAGGAAATGAAGAATACAATTTCTGAACTGAAGAACACAGTAGAAGGAATGAAAAGTGGGATCAATGAAGCAGAAGATCAGATTAGCGAGCTAGAGGACAAAGTAGAAGAAAACACCCAGAAAGAGCAAGAAAAGAGTAAGAGGCTCAGAGAGAATGAAGAGGGATGAGGTGAAATTCAAGACAATATGAAATGTAATAATATCTGTATAATAGATATACCAGAAGGAGAGGAAGAAGAACAAGGGATAGAAAACCTATTTGAAAAAGTAATGATGGAAAACTTCCCTAATTTGATGAGAGAAAAAGTCACACAAATCCAGGAAACACAGAGAGTCCCAATCAAGAGGAACCCAAAAAGACCCACCTCAAGACACATCATAATTAAAATGGCAAAATTTCAAGACAGAGAGAGAATCTTAAAGGCAGCAAGGAAGAAACAGGAAGTAACATACAAGGGAGCCCCAGTAAGGCTAACAGCCGACTTCTCAATGGAAACACTCCAAGCCAGAAGAGAATGGCAAGAAGTAATCCAAGTAATGAGAACCAGAGGCCTGTAACCACAACTACTTTACCCAGCAAGGCTCTCAATCAAGATAGAAGGCCAAATAAGAAGCTTCCCAGACAAAAGAAGTCTAAAAGAATACACCTCCACTAAACCAGCTCTGCAAGAGATGCTAAAGGGACTGCTTTAAGGAAAGTAAGGAAAAGAGAGAGTGAAAGAGGAACACACATACATAAAAGGCAATCAATAAGTACCTATCAATAATAACCTTAAACATAAATGGATTAAATGCTCCAATCAAAAGACATAAAATAGCTGAATGGATAAGAAAACATGACCCAAACATATGCTGCCTTCAAGAGACCCACCTCAGGATAAAAGATCTGCACAGGCTGAAGATGAAGGGCTGGAAACAAATTTTCCAAGCAAATGGACAGGAAAAAAAGCCCAAGTAGCAATACTCATATCTGACAAAATAGACTTCCAAAGAAGGACCATAAAGAGACACCCAAAAAGTCATTTCATAATACTCAAGGGAAGAATCCACCAAGAAGACATAAATATGCACCCAACATTGGAGGACCCAAATACATAAAGAAAATCTTAGAGGACTTCAAAAAAGATATTGACAGCAACACAATTATTGTGGGGGATTTTAACACCCCACTTGTCAAAAATGGACAGATCTTCCAAACAAAATATCAACAAAGATATTGTGGCATTGCACAATACCCTAGATGAAATGGGCTTTGCTGATATATACAGAAACCTCCATCCGAAAGAAGCTAAATACACATTTTTTTCAAATGTACATGGAACATTTTCAAAGATTGCCCACATGATAGGACACAAAACAAGCCTCAACAATTTTGAAAAAATTGAAATCATACCAAGCATTTTCTCAGACCACAAGGGACTGAAGCTAGAACCAACACCAAGGGAAAAAAAAAACAAAAAACTCAAATTCATGGAGATTAAATAGCATACTATTAAACAATGAATGGGTCAAGAATGATATTAGGAAAGAAATCAAAAGGTTTCTGGAAACAAATGAAAACGAACTCACAACAACCCAAAACTTATGGGACACAGCCAAGGCAGTCCTGAGAGGGAAGTTCATGCCAATACAGGCCCACCTAAAAAAATTAGAAACATTTCAAACAAACAACCTAACCCTATGTCTATAAGAACTGGAGGAACAACAACAAAGACAGACCAGAGCAAGCAGAAGGAAGAAAATAACCAAGATCAGAGCAGAATTAAATGACATAGAGACTAAAAGCACAATTCTAAAGATCAATGAATCCAAGAGCTGTTTCTTTGAAAAGATAAACAAAATCGACAAGCCTTTAAGCAGACTCATCAAGAAAAAAAGAGAGAAGACCCAAATAAACACAATCAGAAATGAAAGAGCAGAGATTACAACAGATACCACAGAAATACAAAGGAGTGTAAGAAGTTACTACGAAGAACTGTATGCCAAGAAATTTGAAAACCTAGATGAAATGGACAAATTTTTAGAAAAATATAATCTTCCAAAACTTAATGAAAAAGAAGCAGAAAGCCTGAACAAACCAATAACAACAAAAGCAATTGAAGCAGTAATCAAAAAACTCCCAACACACAAAAGCCCTGGACCAGATGGTTTCACAGGAGAATTCTACAAAGCATTTAAGGAAGAACTAACCCTATCTTTCACAGACTATTTCAAAAAATCCAAGAGAAGGAAGACTCCCAAACTCCTTTTATGAGGCCAACATCATCCTAATTCCAAAAACAGATAAAGACACAACAAAGAAAGAAAACTTCAGACCAATATCGCTGATGAACATTGACACTAAAATCCTCAACAAGATACTGGCAAACTGCATCCAACAGTACATTAAGAAGATCATACACCATGACCAAGTGGGATTCATTCCAGGGATGCAAGGGTGGCACAATATTCGCAAATCAGTAAGTGTAATACATCACATAAACAAAAACAAAGACAAAAACCACATTATCATATAAATAGATGCAGAAAAAGCATTTGATAAGGTACAGCACCCATTTATGACAAAAACACTTGGCAAAGTGGGAATAGAGGGAGCATTCCTCAACATAATAAAGGTCATATATGAGAAACCTACAGCCAACATCATACTCAATGGACAAAAATTAAAATCTTTTCCACTAAGATCAGGAACAAGACAAGGATGTCCACTTTCACCACTTCTATTCAATATAGTACTGCAAGTTTTAGCCACAGGAATCAGACAAGAAAAAGAAATAAAAGGCATCCAAATTGGAAAGGAGGAAACAAAACTGTCACTGTTTGCAGATGACATGATAGTGTACATAGAAAATCCTATAGACTCCACGAAAAAACTGCTTGACCTAATAAGTGAATTTGGCAAAACAGCGAGATACAAAGTCAATATCCAGAAATCAAAGGCATTTCTGTACACCAACAATGAAACAGCAGAAGCAGAAATCAAGAAAAAAATCCCATTTGAAATAGCAAAAAGAAAAATAAAATACCTAGGGATAAACCTAATTGAAGAGGCAGAAGACCTGTATTCAGAAAACTATATAACACTGAGGAGAGAAATCAAGGAAGACACAAACAAATGGAAACATATACCGTGTTCATGGATTGGAAGAATTAATGTCATCAAAATGTCCATACTACCCAAGGCAATTTACATATTCAATGAAATACCTATTAAAGTACCAATGGCATATTTCACAGACATAGAACAAACACTTCAACAATTTATATGGAACCAAAAACGACCCTGAATAGCTGCTGCAATTTTGAGAAAGAAGAGTAAAGTAGGAGGGATCACAAATACCCTGACACTAAACTATACTACAAGGCCACTGTAATCAAAACAGCCTGGTACTGGCATGAAAAACAGGCACATAGACCAATGGAACAGAACAGAGAGCCCAGAAAATAAACCCAAGTCTCTATGGTCAATTAATATTTGACAAAGGAAGCAGCAACATAAAATGGAATAAAAATAGCCTCTTCAACAAATGGTGTTGGGAGAACTGGACAGCTACGTGCAAAAAAAATGAAACTCGAGCACCAACTTACACCTTATACAAAAATAAATTCAAGGTGGATAAAAGACTTAAATATAAACTGTGACACCATTAAAGTCCTAGAAGAGAACGTAGGTAGGAAAATCTCAGATATTTCACACAGAAACTTTTTTTTTACTGACATGTCTCCTAGAGCAAGGGACATAAAGGAAAGAATAAACAAATGGGACCTCCTCAAAATAAAAAGCTTTTGCACAGCTAAAGAAAAACAGTATCAAAATAAAAAGAGAACCAACTGTATGGGAAAATATATTTGCCAATGATACCTCAGACAAGGGTTTAATCTTCAAAATATATAAAGAACTTACACGACTCCACTCTAAGAAAACAAGTAACCCAATTAAAAAGTGGGCAAAGGACTTGAACAGACACTTCCCCAAGGAGGACATACAGAAAATCCAAAGACACATGAAGCAATGTTCATTATCGCTAGCTATCAGAGAGATGCAGATTAAAACCACAGTGAGATACCACTTCACACCAGTCAGAATGGCCATCATCAACAAAGCAACAAACAACAAGTGTTGGAGAGGTTATGGAGAAAAGGGGACCCTAGTGCACTGTTGGTGGGACTGCAGTCTGGTACAACCACTATGGAAAGCAGTATGGAACTTCCTCAGAAAACTCAAAATCGATCTGCCTTTTGACCCTGCAATTCCACTGCTGAGACTATATCCTAAGAACACTAAAACACCAATACAAAAGAATCTTTGCACCCCGATGTTCATAGCAGCACAATTTACAATAGCTAAGTGCTGGAAGCAACCAAGATGCCCATCAGTAAATGAATGGATCCAAAAACTATGGTACATTTACACAATGGAATTCTATGCAGCAGAAAGAAAGAAAGAGCTCCTACCCTTTGCAACAGCATGGATGGAGCTGGAAAGCATTATGCTAAGCAAAACAAGCCAGGCAGTGAAAGACAAATACCACATGATATCACCTTTAACAGGAACCTAAACAACAAAACAAAGAAACAAGCAAAATATAACCAAAGACACTGAAATAGGGGACAGACTGACAGTGACCAGAGGCGAGAAAAGAGGGAATTTCAGGGGGGAATGGGTAGGGTTTACAGGAACAAATTTAAAGGACTCATGGACAAAAACTAGGGGTGCGGGGTAATGGGAGGGAAGTAGGGAGGGTTGGGTGGGTGGGCTGGAATGGGATTAAATGGGAGAAAACTGTACTTGAACAATGATTAAAATAAAATTAAAAAATGTATTTGAGTCTTAAGGTCCTAATTATTTTTTAGAAATAATATTTTAAAAATAAAAATTGAATTTTAATTCTATTATTTTGATATCAAACTAGTGAAATTTTTCTCTATTTTTATTCCACCACTTCCAAGCGAATTCCTTTAGTACTGTAGTTCATTAATTTTAAATTGTGTTTTTCATAGTTTTATTTTTCACATCTTAGCAGCTATGATATTAGCATGCCATTTACAATGTTGTTTTTTAGTCCCAGTGGAGTCATGAGATAGTTGTCATTTTTTGCACAAGTATTGCACAAATTTGCAGGACGTATATTAGAAACTTTGAGAAAATCCTAGAGGAGTTTTAGAGTATGCTATGGGAAATGGCTGCTCCTCAAGTGCTTTTGATGGAACAAACACAGGAGGATACTATGTGGAAAAAATGAACATCACCACTCAGGTGGAAACAAGTGCTCAGAAAAGTTGAATTCTGGTGAGAAATTTTAGAAAAATATATCTTCCACAAAGACTTAATTTTATATTTGCATACCTATGGCTTCTTACTGTTTAATAAATTGACTTCACTTACATCCCAGAAAATTGTCATACTTAAAAAGAGTAACCTGCTATGTGCTGGGAACAGAGGTAGATATTTTATGTATTTTTAAAATTTTCTACAATGATAAAATTTAGATACTGTTAAATACATTTTATAGATGCTATGTGGTAAAAGATAAATTTCCCACAGCTAATAGCTAATGAATGGTGGTTCTAGGACTTAGAACCTAGGTTTCTCAAGCTACATAGCTTATACTCTGCTGTCTTTTACATATTAAAATGATTTTCAGGAGGAACCAACCCTCCATTAATCTTCTATATAATAAGTTACTGGGCAGCACACTTAAATTTAATCAAATGTTTACTAGGTAACTATTATATTCATTTCTTCATATTTCATGATTTTTTTTTTGAGCAGCTCCTATCTGACAGGGTACTTCTTAAAGTTGCCTATACAACAATAAATAAACAGAACAAGAGTTATGCCTGGTGGAACACATCCTAGTAAAAAATGGGAAAAATGTAAACAAAGAAAATAAGTATAATACTTGGTCTTATGAATGAAGATACGTTCTATGAAGAGAAATCAAAAAGGAAGGGGGAATAGAAAATATGGGTTGGGGAGGGTCTTACATATTAGATATAGTGGACAAGTAAGGACTCACTGAGAAGGTGGCATTTGGATAAAGACAATGGGGACAAGAGATAACACAGTGGATTTATCTAAGGAAATATATTTCAGAAAGGGAGAAAAGCAAGAGTAAGGTCTTAAAGTGGGGGCAAGCGACACATTTGCAGAACTGCAAGATAACAGTCTGACTAAATAAGAGTGAGTTTAAATACAGAAGAGTAATGGGATAAGAGAGTGACTGGATAAATTCTTAGGGACTTCCTTTGGTTTTATTCTAAGATTGGGAATTATTGAAAGTTTTAAATTGATGTGTATTATGAACTGACTTAAGTTTGACAAATATCACAACAGCTGCTACTGTGTGGACAATCAGAAATGTAAAGAAGGCAAAGAAGGAATCATGGAGACTGTAGATTATTACAATAAACCAGGTAAGAGATTGATAGTGGTTTGCAATGGAGTGATAACAACTAAAGATGATAATAAGGGATTAGATTAAAGATATATTTTGAAGGTAAAATCTTAATTATCTGCTAATGGATTCAATGCTGAGAGATGGGTGTGAGAGACATAGAGAAGTTGCACTAAAAATTTTTACCTGCACAAATGAATGATGAGAGGTTCCATTTACTGAATTTTCTGAGATGTATAAGACTATAAGAACAGCAAATTTTTTGTCAATGGGTAATCAGAAGCTTAGTTCTTAACATGTTACCTTTACATGGCTATTTGATATTCAATAGATATGTAAAGTAGTCAATAAGAGAAGAAAAGGCTCTGTAATTCATGGAAAACATACTTAAATTTAGAAGTCACCAGAATGTAGATGATTGGTACAGATGTAAAACGAGAGGAAATCTTCGAAGAAGCAGGATGGAATGAAAGGATCTGAGGCCCTAGGGCAGTCCAAGATTCAATGGTGAAGGGAAATGAGAAGGTACATGTTAAGGAGACTAAGAAAGAAAATCAGATGCCAAAAGAATATGGCATTCTTGAAGTTAATTGGAAACTGTGGATTCAAGCAAGATATAGACCTGATAAGTAAGAAAAGGATATAGCATTGAACTTTGGATTTGGCAATATGGAGGCCATTGATGATCTTACTAAGAGAATTCTGTGGAACGGTGGCAGCCAAACCCTGATGGGAGGTGGCCCAATGAAGAAGAGGAGGAGAGGAATAGAAAATACTGTATATTGCAATTTGTGCCCCTTACTCAGACAAATGGAAATCGACAGTAATCATTTCTCCCGCTTTCATCATTTTCTGTAAATTACCTGATGCACTTCCCTCGAGGCCCAGTGTCACTCCACCAGACAGACTGTGGACATGGCAGCTGCAGGCAGGTTGCACAAAGCCAACTCCAGTGAAATATGCCAACTTTTTCCAACCAGCCAGGATCAGGACAACAAGCTAAAATCAGCATTTGAAGTTAATCTTAGAGTCATAAGCTTACTGTATTTTTCTGTGTTAATGAGCACCCACACTTTCGTCCCAGACTTTCAGGAAAACAATCTTTCCTTTTTTTTTCTTTAAACTGGGATCACTGTATTATTTTATTGTATTAAATTCATTCATAAATAATTTGTAAGAGCAAAAAATTATAGGGAGGGAAGAATAAGATGTTACAGTAGACTCAATTTTTCTTTCTTCCCATATTGGAGTTCCCTTCTTCTCTCTCTCCATTCTGTATTTGGTTGACTAACTCAAGTAAAAAAATGTATTTAATTTCTGGAGGGGGCACAAAACGTAAGATCTTAAAATAACAACAAAATTTAGTCATAAAACAGCATATCATTAACTATGTTGAAAGCTTGCCCTCCACGTATATTTGTAATCTCCAATTAAAGTTCTTATCAAAGAAGAAAATTTGAAAAAACAGCTATATATTTTAGAGTCATTTTATGTTAATAAAAAAGTAGTGGAAAGTACAGTGATTTCTTATTTACCCCATATATTCTCTAATGCTCACACATGCGCAACCTCCCTTGCTATCAACAGGCCCCACCAGAATGGTATATTTCTTATAACTGATGAACATAAATTGACACATTATTGTCACCCAAAGCTTATAGTTTACAACAGAGATCACTCTTTGTGTTGCATAGTCTATGAGTTTTGCAAATGTATAATGACAAGTGTCTACCATTGTTGTATTGTTGGGAACCGCCCTGACTGGTATCAGAAACTGAAACCCCTGCCTAGGCTAAGGCTAAGGGAACGCCCTTGGAACCGTGAGCCGGCAAGGAGACAAAAGCTTATCTTCCTGGCAGGAATGCTGTTTCTGCTGCTGAACCCCAAAAAGCTTGGTCGGTTAGCCAAAGACGGGTAAGATTCCCCACAGGGGGAACAACCCAAGCCAGGCACGATCACTTTGGGAGGCCCCCCAAAAGAAGGACTTGGGGGGCTGCAGCAAAAGGGGGTGATGAACCCTCACTCCTCGGCTTTGACAAAGTCTGAGTTCTCAGCGTCTGGGAGAAAATCTCCTTATCTCTTGGTTGCCTTAGTTCCCTTGCTCCACCTAAGCCTGAAACAATGACAGGGTGTTGCAGCTCGGTACTGAGAAGTGTGGATTTCCCGGGGTGATCAGGCCTAAGAAAGAACATGTAAATTACTGTGAAACCTTCTTTGTTTAAGAACGCTCTCAGTTGAATGAGAAGGGTCTTAGGAGGAAGCTAGTTTGTTCCTCAGCCTTACAGCTCTTTGACCCCCAACTCAATAGACCGGCAGAGTTCTTTGTTTTCTGTGGTTCCTTACTTCCCCCTAATGAGTACTGTACTTTACCTGAATTATTATGCAAAATGAGCCCAATAAAAGCAGGTATGGACGGTAAATCAGCGCGCTCCCCACTAGGGGGGGTGGCCATTCTGTCCCTACTTCCCCACAGAAACTAGTCTGTCTCTGTGCATGTTGTTATTTCTCGCGTGTTTATTGTCGAGCCATCCACAGTGTTCCGTGGTCACTGCTGGCTGGTGACCCACGCGCAACATTGTATAGTAGAGAATAGTTTCCCTGTTCTAAAATGCCTCTGTGCTCTGCTTATTCATCCCTCTCTTTCTTCATTTTTTAAAAATATATAATCTTTATTATATTTTTTCCATTACTATTTTGTCCTTGTATATCCCTTCCCCCCAACAGTCACCACACTGTTGTCCATGTCCACGAGTCCTTTTTCTATTTTGCTCAATCCCTCCACCCTTTAACATCTTCCCAAGTAGCTGTCATCTGCTTTCTGTCTATGGGTCTGTGTTTTGATTGTTAGTTCAGTTTGTTCATTATATTCCACATGAGTGAAATCATTTTAATTTTTTAATTCAATTTTTATTTATGAAATATTTAGAAACTAAACTAATTAGCATGTTCCAGGGTATTATTTTGTGTATGGATATCATTATTGCTTCCTAGAGTTACACCTTTATTACATAAACATAAACAAAAGAATTTAAAACACTTATATGGGGATGGAATCAGTACTATCCATGTATAGTGCACATCATTGTTATTCCCTCAAAAATTTGGGCAAAAAAACTGTGCATTATACATGGCAAAATATGGTACTTACCCCAATGTGAATTAAAGTATTTCTGTTCAACTCATTTTACAGGCATTTTATTAAGTCATTTGACCAGTTTTAGAGATGTCTTCTAAGTGACCCAGTGACAGGTCTAGTGGAAGAGCTGCTTTCAAGGCATCAACAAAGGGAATTAACTTCTCATCACAGGCATTCCACCAGTTAGGAAACTGTTTGGATATGCTGGTTCACAAGATACTTTATTTTTGGATACATTGAGATTTAGGATATATATTATCACATATGATGATTTAAAAATAGGTTTGACAGCTGGCTTTTTCATAGGCAGAACAGGTACCTGTCTGGATCATATCATTTGAGTGGCACTGGTTAGTTTACATACCCCAGTTCTCATGTGCCCTCTCACAATGATATCGTCTTAAATGATATCATCTTAATATCGTCTTAAAGCCTGAAATCACCACTGTGCATATTGCTCCTTAAGAGACACATAAATCACTTGGTCATATCTTATTGTGCCATATCTTTGGCATAGTTGGGCATGAATACGTTAACTGCATTAACATGAAAATCAAAAAGGACTCAAATCCAGTGGCATTTATTGAGTAGCAATTATGTGATCCACATACAAAGCAAGCAATTTGTAGGACAGTTATATCCCTCAGTTAATGGTCTACTTGGAAACAGCATTAACATAAAATTGGCATATAATCGATAGAAGTTTATAAGGTGAAAACAAGCATTGCATATAAATTTCTATAATCAATGAGTTGACATAATGGGAATCAGCAGTTAGAACTATTGGGATGATTTTTTCTGCCCAACTAGTGATGAGGGATCAAATTAAATGTAAGGGAAGTGATGTCAAAGGGATGGCGACATGAGAGATCCTCTTGGTCTCTCCCCTTAAAATTTCAACAAGTAGGCCCTAGCTGGAGTAGCTCAGTGAATTGAGCATGGGCTGCGAACCAAAGCATCGCAGGTTCGATTCCCAGTCAGGGCACATGCCTGGGTTGCAGGCAAGGTCTCCACTGGGGGCCACATGAGAGGCAACCACACATTGATGTTTCTCTCTCTGTCTTTCTCCCTCCCTTCACCTCTCTAAAAATAAATAAGTAAAATCTTTAAAAAATTAAAAAAATATTTCAACAAGTTGATCAGCTGTATAAGTCTACAAATGATTCCCTGATCAACATAAAGGCCCAACTGAGAGATCCACACATTGAATTGTCATGTCTGGATGGGCAAACGGAACAACCAGCAGAGGAAAGAAGGGAGGACATCTCAGAAGGCCACAGTCACAGCCCTATAGCCCAGAGTTCATAGTGAGCTCTAAATGGAAAGAGGAGGAAGCTGTGTATAGTAGGTACTTCCTTTGGGAGCTGGGAGGTATAAAGAGTCTCAGTGGGAACTCCTGAAGAGTGGGAGGGGTAAACTGCAGCTGAACCAGCCCAGAGGCCTGGGCAAGGACACAGTGCAGGGGTTCTGCCTCATCCTTTGGCTGTCAGGTGGTCATTGTTCCGTACAAAGAAACTGAGCCACAGAGCACTTCCAAAACTTGCCTTCTGCAACCTTTGGTATCAGGTTTCAGAGCACATTATCTCCAAACCCAGAAACTTTTACGTAAGAATAGCTATTTCCCTCTGTGACTGATATACAGTTGTGGCCTGTGGCTGTGGATCCTGAGGAGGTCTGAGGTCGCCATTACTGAGAGGGCAAAACAAACCCCACCCTCAAATATTAGGGCTATGCCCACTACCAGAAGTGTTCAACCTGTGCCAACTGGCCTTGTGCAGACCAGGGTGGCTGTGAATGTGGCCCAACATAAAATCGTAAATTTACTTAAAACGTTAAGAGATTTTTTGTGTGTGTGATTATGTGTTGCAATGTATTTAGTGTGTGGCCCAAGACAACTCTTCTTTTTCCAATGTGTCACAAAGACGCCAAAAGGTTGAACATCCTCCTTACTGACAGAAGCCACAGAGGTCACATTTTGGATTTCAGTTGAAAAACTTGCGATTTAGCGCCATCTACTGGAATATATTAGAAAAACCTCTTCAAAGAAATCGGCTGGGGAAGTGCAAATTAATTCAATAGATCCCTAGAAAAGAAGGATCCCAACAAATACCTTGAATAACCAACGTAGGAGGCAGCTCAGAAAGGAAATTTAAAAATCTCTAGGAAGCAAACTGGAGCACATGGAAATATGTGATATAAGTGACAGAGAATTCAAGGTTGCAACTCTGAAAATACTCAACAAAATGTGAGAAAATACAGACAAACAATTCAATGCACTCAGAAAACAAATTAGTGAACAAAATGAGAATTTTACCAAAGAGATTGAAACTTTAAAAAATAATCAAACACAAATCCTGGAAATGAAGCATTCAATAAAGGACATCAGGAATAAATGTTGAGCATAGGAAACAAAGCCAATGATATGGAGGAAAGAATCAATGATATCAAAGGTAGAAATAATGCAGAGGGAAGAAGAGAGACCTGAACACTTAAAAAAATGAAACAGCTATACGAGAACTATCTGACTCCATCAGAAAAAGAAATACTAAGAATTATAGGTATTCTAGAAGAAGAGAAGGGAATGGAGAACCTATTCAAACAAATAGTAGATGAGGATTTCCCAAACCTATGGAAAGAACTAGATCCTTGAATCCAAGAAGCAAACAGAACACCTAGTTACCTAATTCCAAAGAGGCCCTCTCCAAGGTACATTGTATTAAAACTTTTAAACATCAGTGATAAAGAAAAAAATGATCAAAGCAGCTAGAGAAAAAAAAGATAGTGACCTACAAAAGCAAGCCCATCAGGTAATCATCAGACTTCTTAGCAGAAACTCACAAGCCAGAAGAGAATGGAAACAATCATTCAAACTACTGAAAGAGAGAAATTACCAGGCTAGATTAATATATCCAGCAAAGTTATCCTTTAAATATGAAGGGGAAATAAAGACTTTTGCAGATATAGAGAAGCTGAGGAAATTTATCATCAGAACGCCTCCATTGCAGGGAACACTGAAGATGGTTTTTCTACCTAAAACAAAGAGCAAAAGATCACAAAACTATAAGTAAGGTCACCAAGAACACATAGAATAAGCAGGGTGAATGTATAACAAAAAATCATAAAGGGGAGGGGGAAGATTTGAACCAGCAAAGGGAGATAGAAAGCAGATGCACTCAAAAGAAAAATAACTACTGTATATGTGCAACCTTGTTTTCATAAACCTAACAGCAACCACACACAAAACCCCCCAAACAGACACATAAGTTAAAAAAGAAGAGACAGTAGAAAGAAGCATGGAATAATACCAAAAAATCAACAGACAAAAACAAAAAGGAAAAGAACCAAAGCAGGCACAAAGATACCAGAAAACAAAGGACAAAATGACTATAGGAACCCCTCACACAGCAATAATTACCCTAAAAGTAAATGGACGAAATTCACCAATAAAGAGGTACAGAGTAGCAGATTGGATCAAAGAAACAAAGCCCAACCATATGCTTCTTCAAGAGACACATCTAAGCTACAAAGACAAAGGTAGATTCAAAGTAAAAGAAGAAAATAATTCTCTAAGCAAATAACACCGACAGAAAAGCAGTTGTATCCATACTTGTGTCTGGAAAAAAAGAGTAGATTTCAAGATAACAAAGGTAGCAAGAGACAAAGAAAAACATTTTATAACAATAAAAAGGGCACTACAACAAAAAGACATAATACTTCTTAATATATATGCACCAGATCAACAAGCACCAAAATATGAAAAAGAAATTACTCACAGAACTAAAGGGAGAAGCAGACCAAAACACAATATAGCTGGGGACTTTAATATCTTATTGATATTTCTAGATAGATTGTCCAAACCAATTTTAAAAATTTAGCCTTAAATGACACATTATACCAAGTGGATATAGTTGACATATACAGTCTTTCATCCCAGAACATCAGATCATACATTCTTTTCCAGGGCACACAGAATATTCTCAAAAATATACCATATGTTGAGTCACAAAATTAGCCTCAACAAATTCAAGAAGATTGAAATCATGCCAAGCCATATTCTCTGACAACAATGCCTTGAAATTAGAAACCAACTCCAAAAATAAAGAAACCTACAAGTATATGGAGGTTAAACAACATACTACTAAAAATGACTGGGTTGAAGAAGAAATAAAAGATCAAAAGATATAGAGAGACAAATAAGAATGACAGTACAACATTTCAAAACTTCTAGGAAGCAGCAGAAGCAGCAAAAACAGCAGTACGAGGGAAGTGTGTATCATTGCAGGCCTATCTCAAGAAACAAGAGAAATCCCAAGTACACAACCTAACATGACATCTTAGAGAACTAAAAAAAGAACAAAAGCAACAGAAACTCAGTAGAAGAAAGGAAATAATAAAGTTAGAGCAGAATTGAATGAAATAGAGAACAAAAATACTATAAAAATTAATATAACAAAGAGATGGTTCTTTGAAAAGATTAATAAAATTAACAACCTCCTGGCTAGACTAACTAAGGAAAAAGGAGAAAAGATCTATATAAACAAAATCAGAAATGAAAGAGAAACTACCACAGACACCATAGAGATACAAAGAATCATATTAGAAGACTATGAAAGACTATTTGCCACCAAATTCAACAACCTAAAAGAAATGGAGGAGTTCCCAGAAATATATAACCTTCCTAGTCTAAATCATGAAAAAATTGGAAAATATAAATAAACTGGTCAAAAGTGAGAAAATGAAAACAACCATCAAAACATTTCCAAAAACAAACAAACAAACAAACAAACAAACAAAAAACAAGAGTCTAGGACCAGATAGTTTTACTAAACATTCAAAGATTTAAAACCTATCTTTCTCAAACTCTTCCAAAAATTGAAGAATAGATAATACTTCCTAACACATTTTATGAGGCCAGCATAATCTTTGTACCAAAACCTGGAAGGATAGCACACACACAAAAAAAACTATAGACCAACATCTCTCATGAATACAAATGCAAAAATCCTTAAAATACTAGCAAATCAAATACAACAATACATAAAAAAAAGTAATGCATCATAATCAAGTGTGATTTATTGCAGGGGCACAAGGATAATTCAACATACACAAATCAACCAATGTAATACACACAATGAAAGAAAACATATATATATGATCTTATCAATAGATGCAGAAAAAGCATTTGATAAGCAATGACATCCATTTATGATAAAAACACTCAATAAAATAGAAGTCAAAGGGAAGTACCACAAGATAATAAAGGCCATATATGACAAATCCTTAGCTAATATCATACTTAATGGCAAAAAATTGAAAGCTTCCCCTGTAAAATCAGGAACAAGTCAAAGATGCCCACACTCACCACTGTTATTCAACAAAGTACTGGAAGTCCTACCCAGAGCATTAACACAAGAGAAAGAAAAAAGGCATCCAAATTGAAAAGGATGAAGTAAAAATGTCACTTTTTGCAGATGACATGATTCTGTACATAGAAAACACTAAAGACTCCACTGAAAAACTAGTAGATACCCTAAACAAATTACAGTAAAGTTGCAGGGTACAAAATCCATTGCTTTCCTGTATACTAAAAATGAACCTTCAGAAAAAGAAATGAAAAAATAAAAAACAACAATACCTTTTATAATTGTAACCAAAAGAATGGATACCTAGGAACAAACTTAACAAAGAATGTGAAAGACCTATATACTGAAAACTACAAAACATTATTAAAAGAGATTGAAAAAGATAGAATAAAATGGAAAGATATTCACAGCTTATGGACTGGAAGAATCAACATAGTCAAATGGCCATATTACCCAGAGCAATATACAGATTTAATGCAATTCCCACTAAAATCCCAGTGTCATAAAGAAAAAAAAAATCATATTTATATAGAACTCTAAAAACTCTGAATAACCAAAGCAATTCTGAGAAAAAAAGAATGAAGCTGGAGGTATCACACTGTGTGGTTTCAAATTATACTACAAACCTACAATAATCAAAACAGTGTGGTATTGGCAGAAAAACAGACACACAGATTAATGGAACAGAATTGAGAGATATAAAACCACATGTATATGGGCAGATAATTTTTTAAAAAAGATCCAGAAACATACAATGGAAAAAGAAAGCCTCTTCAATAAATGGTGCTGGGAAAATTGGAAAGCCATATGCAAATTAATGAAACTAGATTATAGTTTGTCCCCATGTACAAAAATTATTTACAATTGATCAAAGACTTAAATAGAAGGTCTGAAAGAATAAATTATATAGCAGAAAGCATAGGCACTAAACTTATAGACCTTGGTCATAGAGAACATTTTATGAATTTGACCCTAAAGGCAAGGGAAGTAAAGGCAAAAATAAATGAATGGGTCTATATTAAACAAAAAAGCTTCTGTACTGAAAAAGAAAATGACAACAAAATGAAGAGGCAACTGACTGAATGGGAGATAATATTTGCAAACAACAATATCCAAAATACATAAATAACTCATGAAACTCAACATCAAACAAACAATCTAATTGCAAATGAGCAGGGGCCCTAAATAGACACTTCTTCCAAGAATACCTAAAAATGGCAAACAGATATATGATAAAATGATTAACCTCACTAGCTATTAGAGAGATGCAAATCAAAACTACCATGAGATACCACCTCCCAACTGTTAGAATGGCTATTACCAACAAGACAAGTGATAACAAGTGTTGGAGATAATTGTCAAGAGAAGAGAGCCCTCATTCACTGCTGGTGGGAATGTAGATGGTACAGTCACTATGGAAAATAATCTGGCAGCTCCTAAAAAAATTAAGAATAGAGTTACTATATGACCCAGCAATCTCTTTCCTGGGTCTCTACCAGAAAAACTCAAAAACATGTATTTGCAAAGATATAGGCACTCCTATGTTCATTACAGCATTATTCACTGTGGCCAAGACATTGAGACAACCAAATTGACCTTCACAGCAGATTAGATAAAAATGTGGTACATATACACAATGGAATATACTCAGCCATAAGAAAGATGAAATACTGCCATTTACAACAACATGGATGGGCCTTGAGAATATTATGCTTAGTGAAAGAAGTCAGTCAGAGAAAGTTAAGAACCATAGGTTTCACTCCTATGTGCGATATAAAACTGAAACTCATGGACACAGACAGCAATGTGGTGGTTGCCAGAGAAAAAAGGGTGGCTAGTTTCTGTCTTTAATGAACAAGAAAAACAAGATGACTATTAAAGAGTATTGGGCACTTTGGGGACTTCCTGTGCTCTTTATCTTTTGTGTGTCTAATGCCCCACAAACTTCTTATTTTGGACAATTTTGAGTGCTGCAATGAATTACCTCTAGGCCTCCACAACTATTAAATAATGTATTTATTTTCCTTTGTCTTAAATGGAGGTTATTTTAGTCAAGGTAAGGAAACAAGTTTTATAATAAAATGTAAAACAGAGATATCTGAAATTTTCCTGTAAAAAGCAAATTATTATCCTCTGGTATCTTTTTTGTCATGTAGTTCACATAAAAGAAAACTTCTTCTTTTGACTTCTGCTTCTTGGGATTTGTTTCTCTAATATTGCTATTATACACCTGAAGATAAGGATCTCATTGGATGGCTTTTTGAAAAAACTAGGGAAATAAGGTTTTTAAGCACTAAACATATGTAATCTAAGTACTGGTTTAAGATAAAAAGACAGAGAGACAGAGAAGAAAGCTCATCTAAAGAAATAGAAAGAACAAAGAGAAGGGAAGGGAGGGAGGGAAAGGAAAAGAAAAGAAAGAGGGAAAGAGAAAAAATTTTAAAGAATATAATTAAGATAAAGGAATTGAGAAAGAATTGTCAAGTTCACAAGACTGACCTGTTTGATCTATAAAGGTAAGAGATCCTTTCAGATGTGGAAGGACAATGGACAATGTATGGTGACTCAGTGAAAAGAAGAATAAGCAAATGTGTTTTCTGTGATCTTTGTCCCACACTCCAGAAAAGGTCCACAAGAAACAAAAGTTTACTGCCATATAAATTATGGGATACATTTTTTTAACTGGAGTCAAATTTAGATGGTAGCTAAATGTGATTTAATTCTGTAGCTACATTTTAAGGGGTGTGAAGTAGAAAAATCCCAGAGATAATGAGAAACTACCTTGTAACAGCCTCCAAAAGAAGTTAGGAGGGCAAGTGGGAGACGACCTCTTGGCAGCCCCTTACAGCACACCATCGTCTCTTGTCAGTGGAACATCTCACAGTGTTCAGACTCAGATAAGCTGCGATTTAAGTCTTTGCCTACAGGGTACATGCCAAGTCTCCAAGATGCTATTTGGGGCCAGTTTTTCCCATACAAAAATCAGGTTTGTGACAAAGCCTTCTTTAGTTATTATAGGAGACCATTCTGCATGGCATGGGCATAGATCCCACTCAGAGATGCACAGGACCCACGCCCATGGATAGGTTCTCCCGTGGAGAATCAGACCTACAATGTACCTAGGCCGCTTTGAGGCTTGCTTTTGCTAAAACTCCCTCATGCTGAATTGAGACAGCAAGTGCCTACTGTAACTTCCTAAAATCCAAGCTAAAACTCCTCAGTGTGGAGTGTAACTGGTTCAACTACTTTTCCCTTTTCATTTGCAAATATCCTTCTTCTGTGGTGTGATTAGCAGCATCGGCTCCTTTGTTTTCTGTAAAAGGTAACCACCTAAAGTGAACCTGTGTACAGTAAATGAGGTCAATCAAGTTATGTGCTGAGAAAAGAAATAAAGGCCTGTCATGGCAGAGGCAGCGGCTTTTGCTCCTCTTAAGAGAAAAGCCATGCTTGCCCTTTTCCTCTACAGGACTTGGTAGTCCCTGTGAATGTCTTGTGGCTCATCCACAATGTGTCGGACCCCACAAGCTGGGGTCCACATCAAGTTATTGAGACTGAAAGTAAAGATCTATTTACCTTCTTCATATTTATCATCTTTTAGTCATTCAGTGAAAAATTATTAAATAACTTACTGAACATATACTGAGTTAGACACATGCTTGGTATTGGGAAAAAAAGATAAGCAAGATGTGTTACCTTTTCATCAAGAAGAAAGTAGATTGATGAGGAAGATGGTCTTGAAAATGTACTAATAATGCTGTGACAGAATTGTGCTGGGAGCACAGGGGCCCCAGTGCAAGTCTATTACTCCATGACAGAAAGGTTCATGATCAAGGCAACACACACTGTTTAAATCTTAAAAGATGGAACATTGTACTCTAGTTTTAAAAGGTAAACAAGATCAAAATCCCAGACAATAGTTAACAGTGGTAAAAAGATACACTACTATAAATCAAAGAAGTTTGAGTATCAATGTGACAAATTCAGAATGTTTGAAGAGGAGGGACAGAGTAGAAAGAGACATGAGAAGGGGGCAAAGGAGCCTCCAGTTGATGCGCAGTCGAGATAGCTCTTGTATACCCTAGGTGTGTGTCCTGAATGTTTCAAATAGTCATGAAAGATACTGAATGGAGGTTGTTGTATTTTGGCATAAGTGACATATTTGCACACCATTAGTCATGGTGAGCAGAATGACTCAGAAAATATTACCCTAAGGGTCCAAAGGTAAATTAGAAAATTTTAAATGAGGACAGAATGGAAAATATGGGAAATTGGATTGTGAACCACATAAGGAGGTAGGTTGGGGAATATTGTAACTCATGTGAGGAAAAAAACATTTTTTGACTCCTATAGCGTGGGACTTGTTTTTCTAAAATTGATATTGAAATTAACAGTTTCATTCACTCTTTTATTCATGAGATAAATGCTCATGTAATATAGTGCCATAGTGACATTTGTTTGCCTTTGGGTTTAATTTACATTGATGGCTTATTTGCCTGTTTTTACAGGATTTGAACTAGGTTGCCCATGTATAACACACAGGAAGTTTAATGAGGTTCAGACCTGTCTCTCAAAGCTACCACTATGTAGAAAGTGTTTCACCTGGGAAATTCCAATCTCTATGACACCTTCATTAATCTGCAAAGAGAATTGGCTCCCCTTTGTATTACATATCCACAAGTGCAAACAGGATGATAAACATAGTTCTATCAGTTTCCAAAACAATTTACACTAAATCTTTTATGATTGTGTCCCATTTCTAATTCCTTCATGTGGAAGTGCAAAGCACATGGCCACCCCCATTTGAGTCCTCAGGTCTTTTTCACAAGTACAAAGGCTTTTGGATAACTATGTCACATAAACAGATACGAAAAGATAAAATCTATAAAGTCAAGGAAAACATTCCTGGACAGTTAATTACTGGGTAAAGAAACAGCAAACATGGCCTGTATATCTAATGAAGAAAGATTCTTTATTAGTGCTTTCCATCCTTCTATCACTTGATACATTTTAAGTAACTGTCAGAGACTTTATCCTGTGGGAATCTCATAAGGGCCCTACAAGATAGCTCAGCCATGCCATCTACACAAGAGGTTAGGAAATTTGCCTAAGTGCACTGCCTGAAGGGATATACTCCTTTGCATGATCTGTGTTCATGTGTAATTGAAGTAACTGCACTGTGAGAGGGGCAAAATTACTATTTTCTTACACAGAACAGGAAGTCTAATTATTAAAAAATTTATTAAAAAGGAAGAACTTTATGGCATCTAGGTAGATGAACACAAGCATATACTATGAGCAAATTGTCTTACCCACAAAATCCAGGGAGAGGCAGGTCATGGTTATGTAAGTGTATCTACAAAAGGATCTGGAAGACAGCTAAGAAAGCTAAAAGCAACAGTTTGCAGGCAACTGGGAAAATTAGATTTGTTTGCATTTCTCTCTCTAACTCCATCTATATTCCTCCCTTGGGATAGAGAATGGAAATGTCCTTCTTCAGATAAAGTCTCCACTTCTATATCTTTTCAAAGTAGAACCAGGCTAAGGGCCATTTCAAACAAAATGCTTGTTTAGGTTGAAATAAGTCAACTCTACATTACCAAAATTTATCAAACATGCTAAATATTTTGCATTACCTGATTTGATATGCTCTAAAATATGTTTTATTTCTCTATTTTTAGATTAGAAAATGGAGACTCAGCCAGTAAAGAGAGTTTCTTGTCTGAATTCATATGGCATAATCTTCTCAAGTACCATAAATAGGATTCACGTTAAGCCCTAAAGCGACCAAGTCTGTTTCTTTTGCCTGAATACGTTCCCCAGACCCCATTTAAAATCAAAGAAGGTGGGCATGTTTGTAATGGTGAAATGGAAATATTTAGTATGATATGAGCCTAGTTTTAGGGAACATGCCACTATTAATGATTAAAATTTATTTTCAGATTTGGCTAAAATTAGGCTAAATCAAGTGTTGTTGATACCTGTGGTATTGGTGTATACTAACATTGTTTCAGACTGTGACATTGTCACTAACATTTTTCACGTCGGGAAAGAAAGGCTATCTGAGCAAACAGAAATCACATGTACTTTCTTTAGACAGTATGTATGAGCTTAAATATTCAACAGTTTATGCCTGAAAGTTCCCTCTCTTAATGTAAACATTAAGAGTAGTTGCCCAAAATGTACTTCTTATATTCATGTTCTTCTTTGAAAGCACTTGTCTATTCTCTGTAGCTAGTTTTTTTATTGCAGATGATAACCAGAAATTCACAAGTATATCACATTGTTTGATACTTGCTTCAGTGTACTTCCAAAGTGTTGCTAGTTGTCATTATCCTACTGGAATTTTCCCTAGAAAATTGCCCAGGTGCCTAGATACATTCATTCTTCAGGAGCATGCCTGTAGACATGCCTCTCTCCTAGTTGTATTTTGGTCTCCTGTAGCAGTATGATAGAGCCTCTAGTTCAAAAATTTACCCCAGCACTCCCTCTCTCTCCTGCGGATATGAAAAGTGCTGTGTGCTGAATGCTGTCTCTCTTACAGTATTAAAAACAGTCTCTTACACTGTAGCTTTTCAGCTTGAGTAAATGACTGCTTAGGGATTCATTAGCTGCTTTTGGAACACTGCCTTGGGGTTTGTGCTATTAACATCGCCTTGTTGTCTGCCCTTGCCAACATTAAGATGCCACTGCTAGCAACTTTATTGTCAAAACTTTATTGTATTTTCAGCTAAATTCTTTCTGTACATCAAACCCACAGAGAACCCTGCCTCTGTTTAATCTCTGCTCCACTCCAACTTTTTGCTGCAGTGCTGAGAGACAGGAAACCACAGGCTTTCAAAACACTTCAGCCAATCTTTGACATGCAAAACTGTTAAAAAAAATCTCAGCACTTACACCCTGGGGAAGTGCAGCTAGACTGGAAAGCACGAAGTCATTGAGAATTCACAATTCATTTTTTTTGAAATGCCAAGAACAAGGCTGTTAATTCTCAGGAAGCACAGAGGCAGGCCCTCTGAGGAGAAGAGGGTGAGGAAACATTAAAACAGAGGCTCAGAGAGATGAACCAACAGAGTCATTTCAGCTTCAAACAAGGCAGAGAGACATGCACCCCATGATTTTGTTCTACATCATTGCCACCAGTCCATCACTGTACTGTATTGCATAAAGAGTTGCAGATTGATATTGGGTATTTAAAGGTAAATCTTTGATTTTTTTTGTTTCATAACTGGGGAAGAAAATTATACATGTTTATCATAAGGTGTAAAAAACATTAAGTACCAAGAAATAAACCAAAAAGCATAACTCACTGTCCTTCTTGTCAGATAACTATGCCCTGGAGGTCTCCATGAAAAAAAACATTTCCTTTCTATTATTACCACACCAGCCTTTCATCCATTAACCTCTGCCAGGAATATTGCAATTATTTTCTAATTTATCTTTCTCCAACTCTTTTGGCCAACAGCCCTGAAAACCTGTAGTCTATCTAAACACCACTGTTATAATGCTGCTCTCCCATGTATACTCTCAAAATTAGTAGGGATCATGTTTATACTCCATTTAAAAATGTTCTACCTTCCCAACTGCTACTTACTTTTAATAGAATCATTTACAATTATGCCTATTGTTTACTAATTATTTTACATAGTTGATTCATACCTTTTCTCTTCTTCTCTCCTCTTCGTTTAGTCTCTTCCAGTCCCTTAGTTTCACTTCTATTTCCATTAAGAAAAAAACTGTTGAAGATGAAGGCTAAATTAAAACCACAATGATTTATTAGTATATTACTACTGAAGCACTAAAATTGAAGCCATTGAACTTGTTGTTTCAGTGTATGTTGAACTATATTCTGTTGGTAGATGTGAAATAGTACAACCACTTTGCAAAATAGTTAAGGAGTTTATTTAAAAATTACACATATACCTTCCTTAAAATCTAGCCATTTCACTTGCAGGTATTTACTCAATAAAAATTAAAATATATGCCTATGCAGAGAATATACATAAATGATCTTGACAGTTTTAATTGTAATGGCCAAAAACTAGAAATGACCCAAATATCCATCTATAGATAAATGGATCACCAAATGTTGGTATATGCAAGGTGGTCTGGAAAATACTCAGCAACATAAAGGGATCAAGTATTGATACACATGACAATGTAGATGAATGTCAAAATAATTATATCATTAAAAAAGAAGACAAATCCTACCCAAAAAACTAAATACTTATGATTCCATCTATATAAATTACTACAAAATTAAAACTAACCTCTAGTAAGAGAAAGCAGATCTGTGTTTCCTGGGGAATGGGAGATAGAAATTGATAGGGAGGCACTGGAGAGAGAGATTCCAAAAGAACATGAGGACACTTTAAATATATGTGTTTAATATCTTTATTGCAATGGTGGTTTTATGAATATCTATGCATGTCAAAATTCATTGAAATGTGTATTTTAAATAAATGCAATTTATTATGTTATTTATATATTAACAAAGCTAAAATCGGTTAAAAATTAAAATTAAGAACAAACAGCTTCTTATTTATAACTGAAAACTTTACTGGTCCAATGAATAGAAGACCAGAAAGAAAGCACACAGAAACAGGAGAGCCTTTTAAATGGCTGAACTATTCTGGGCTCATGAATTTATGAAGGCTGAGGGTCCATACATAAGGAATTTTTCTAAATGACCAGGATATAGGAAACATGCTAGATGAACAACATGCTGCTGGAACTAGGGACCAAATGTAGAACAATTTTAGTACCCTTTGATTTAGTGGATACCAGAAAAGAGATGAGTCCTGACAGCAGAGACAGAGAGCAATTCCAGAGATTCCTAACTTACACAACCAGACTTGGAACCAAGTGGTGCTGGATCAATAACCAGCCAGGATTTAAATACCATGATAGTGTATCTGGGCCAGCACAAGCTGCATGTAGACTGATTTACCCAAGACCACAGAACCTTAGTTTTTGTTGGGAACCACCCTGCCTGGTTTCAGAAGCTGTAACCTCCCCATGGCTAAGGCTGAGTGAGCAACCTTCGGACCATAAGCCACTAAGGAGACAAAGCTTATCTCCCTGGCAGGAGTGCAGCTCCTGCTCCTTTTCCTTCACCCTGCCTGGCCCCCAATGCTTGATTGATTAGCCAATGACAGGTAAGATTCCCCTTGGGGAATGACATAAGACAGACACAATCATGTGGAGGCCCAGGGAAGAACTTGGGGGACTATAGCAAAAGGGGGTGATGGACCCTTGTCTCTCGGCTTTGACATAACCTGAGTCCTCATTCTGTCTGCAAGAAGTCTCCTAATCTCTTGGCTGCCTCACTTAAGCCTGAAACAATGTCTTAAGCCTGAAACAATGCTGGTGGTGGGTGCATCCCTGGGCTGGAAAGGGTGAGTTCCCCAGGTGATCAGACCTAAGAAAGAATATGTAAAATCCTGTGAAACCTGCTTTGTTTAGAATGCTCTCAATTAAATCATAAGAGTCCAAGTGAGAAGTGAGTTTATTCCTCAAAGTTCTATGGCTCTTTAGCTATTTGATCCTGACTCAAAATAGGCCCTCAGAGTTCTTTGTATGTTTGATTCTTACTGCCTGATAATGATTAATGAGCTTTACCTGTATTCTTGTGCAAAACAAACCCAATAAAAGCCCATTGAGTAAAAGGCTCTTGGCCCTTCTCCTTTGAGAGATCAGCCACCTTTCCTTCCTCAAGCAGATCATGTCTTGGTAGACTTATTCTTATCTGTGGTAGCTGGGGCCAGGGGTGGAGGGGGGCACTGAGGGCAGAGCCCCAGCCAAATCTGGTACCTGAGACAGGGACCTTAGGATACAGGACCTGCTCAACTAAAGGCTACGAGCTATCATCAGGGACAGCATGCCTAAGAGGATGGAAATTAGTGTTTTCATCACCCCAGGAACAGGGGCATCTATCAGTAATGTCCCCAGACATGTTACAGATAAGAGAAAGGTTACTGTCGTGCCTCCACTTGAGTGGTTTTCCTCTCATGTCTTTCCCCTGCACCCTCCCCCGTGAAAAGGAGTCTTGCTTTCTTTCTCCCAAGCATTTGCTATATTTTGCGGGCACAGGTCAAGCAGCTAAGAGCCACAAAGGCGCTCGCCGCTAGAAGGCACCCATGAGATGTATAAGTTGGGATGTGGGCGAGGTCAGAACACCAGGTTTCCCGCCAACTGCAAGGAAAAGCCCACGCAACGAGAGGCACACTGTGAAAGCATTCACAGTCCCATCCCCTGCAGCACAATTCCCACCTAGGTTTAGGCTTGGGGAGGAGAAAGCAAAGACTTTCCCTTTTACCAGCTTTTATAGTGAGGTATTTATGAGTGATTCAGCTTCTTGCTGAGCACCAAAGAAAAGAGGCACTTCCTCCCTCTGGCTTGAGATATTGGGCATTCCTAGGTGAGTGGGGGCCTTATGGAGGTGTCTGGGGTCTAATCCCTGAGACTCGTAGAGGCCTTATGGGAAATTTCACCTCATATAATTTAACTTTTGGCTCATCCGGGGAAGCAAAATTTAAGGGTTGGTCACCCAGCGCTCCGAGCCCTCCCAGCTAGCTGGTCTAGATGACTGGGAAGAGAAACTGAGACCCATAAGCAGGGTTAAGGTACTTAAAATATCTGGTACCCTCTCCCTGACTGTTTCCACTAACAGAACATTTCGACCCACCACGCTATAGCTAACTAAGCTATGGTTCAGCAAAGGGCGGCACCGGCCACCAGCATTGTTTCAGGCTTAAGACATTGTTTCAGGCTTAAGTGAGGCAGCCAAGAGATTAGGAGACTTCTTGCAGACAGAATGAGGACTCAGGTTATGTCAAAGCCGAGGGACAAGGGTCCATCACCCCCTTTTGCTACAGTCCCCCAAATTCTTCCCTGGGGCCTCCACATGATTGTGTCTGTCTTATGTCATTCCCCAAGGGGAATCTTACCTGTCATTGGCTAATCAATCAAGCATTGGGGGCCAGGCAGGGTGAAGGAAAAGGAGCAGGAGCTGCACTCCTGCCAGGGAGATAAGCTTTGTCTCCTTAGTGGCTTATGGTCCGAAGGTTGCTCACTCAGCCTTAGCCATGGGGAAGTTACAGCTTCTGAAACCAGGCAGGGTGGTTTCCAAGAAGTTTTACTGCATGAAAGTTGCTTTTCTTTATCACCTGGAGAGAAGGCTTATTGGCAGACATTTTGCTTGGGGAATGGACTTCTTAGAACCCATTGTACTTTGTGTGTGTGGGTGTGTTTTTGGTAACTTTATTGAGAGATAATTTACATGCCACACAATGCATCAATTTAAAATGTACAAATCTGTAGATTTTAGTATATT
This sequence comes from Phyllostomus hastatus, assembly GCF_019186645.2. NCBI lineage: Eukaryota > Metazoa > Chordata > Mammalia > Chiroptera > Phyllostomidae > Phyllostomus > Phyllostomus hastatus. Next base: position 5,511,296 of record NW_025334038.1, on the reverse strand, counting down.
CATAGAGTGCCACAACCATAAGCACAATCAATTTAAGAACAATTTCATGACTTTCAAAAGCAACCCAATACCTTTTGCAGTCAATCTCCTTTTTTCTCCAAGCCCCTCCAACCCAAGGCAACCATAAATCTACTTTCTTTTTTTAACCTTTAGGTCTGCCTATTCTGGACATTTCATGTAAATTAGACCATAGGGTTTGTGGTCTCTCGTGACTGTTTTTTTTTTAATTATTGTTGTTCAAGTACAATTGTCTCCATTTTCACCACACCACACCCACCACCTCACCCATCCCCACCTCCCACCCTCAAACCCACCCCCTTTAGCTTTGTCCATATATCCTTCATACATGTTCCTTGATGGCCCCCCTATTTTCTCCTATTATCCCTCTCCCCTCTCCTCTCTGGTTACTGTCAGATTGTTCTTTATTTCAACCTAAGTGTCCATCAGTAAATGAATGTATCAAAAAACTGTGGTACATTGACACAATGAAATACTACACAGCAGAAAGAAAGGAGCTCTTACCCTTCTTGACAGCATGGGTGGAACTGGAGAGCATTATGCTAAGTGAAATAAGACAGGTAGTGAAAGAGATCTCACCTATAAGTGGCACCTAATCAACAAAGCAAACAAGCAAGCAAAATATGACCAGAGACATTGAAATAAAGAGCAATCTGACAGTAACCCATCAGACTTTCTAGGGGCTTCTCCTATCATCATTTATACATGGTTACTCATAATATTTCGCCTTAAAACTAAGATAGCAGACAGTAAGGTGGAAAGTCATGAATGTGTATGGAGCTGTAGGTAAACTTGAAGCCCTGTGGGGACTTCCTTTGAGACACCCTACAAATCTACTTATATAAATACTACATACTTAAAATTCTACCTCTATCATGAAGCTTTTCTAGATCAATCTTCCACATTTCCCATATGTTATTGCAAATTTTTGAACCTATTAATCAAAAACCTCAAAAGTGATATTTTTCTTTTTAACTCCCCCAAAACTATATTATTTGTATTTATATGTAACTTCAGTATATTTGCCTTACTGTGCTATTTAGATGGAGAAACTGTCTTTTGTTGACAACCAGCCAACTGGACTATACATTTAAGGGAAGTAGGAGTTATAACCTTACAGGATATGCATTCTCAAATTCGTCTTACAGATTGTAGTCACATGCTATTTTTTGTTCTTATGTTAAGAGATAAAAACATGAAGAGAAAAAGAGAAAAGAGAAAGAGGAGAAAGAGAAATAGGGAAGGCAAAGGAAATAAAAAGAGTTTCTGAGATTGATTACTATAAATCTACATACTATTTTAAGTTCTATTTATTCTACCAAGATTTCTTAAATATATTTTTATACCATCTGGACTTTGTATTGCAACTATATAATTAGTGAGTAATTATAAGTCAATGAGTAATCAATGAGTAAATACAAATTTATTAGTTGTGTAAAATCTATATGTTTAATGTGTTTGAACTACTATTTGGGGTCACTTTTTGTATTTTTTTCAATTTAAACTTTATTGGGTTTTGTTCATTTGCTTGTTTATTTGTTTTGCAATATGATTTAGTCCCCTCATGCCCTGCCTTCCTCCTGGCAATCACCACACTGTTGTCCAAGTCCATGAGTACTTTTTCCTTTTTGTTCAATCCCTCCACTCCTTCACCTTCCTCCACTACCACTAGCTGTCATCTCCCCTCCATCTATGAGTCTGTCTCTGTTTTGCTTGTTAGTTCAGTTTGTTCATTAGATTTCACATAAGAGTGAAATCATGGTATTTGTCTTTCTCTGACTCACTTATTTCAGTTAGTATAATGTTCTCCAGGTCCATCCATATTGTCATAAAGGGTAAAATCTTCTTTTTATATCCAAGTAGTATTCCATTGTGTAAAAGTTCCATAGTTGTTTTATCCACTCATCTGTTGATGGGTATGTGGGCTGCTTCCATATCTTGGTGATTGTAAATAATGTTGCAATGAACAAAGGGGTGCTTGTGTTCTTTCAAATTAGTGTTTCTGTTTTCTTCAGTTAAATTCCCAGGAATGGGATCACTGTGTCAAAATGCAGATCTTTTTTTTTAATTTTTGAGATATCTCCATACTGCTTTCCACAGTGGCTGCACCAGTCTTCATCCCCACTAATAACCAAAAAAGATTCCTTTTTCCCCACATCCTCACCAGTACTTGTTGTTCATTGATTTATTGATGGTAACCATTCTGACAGGTGTGTGATAGAAACTCACTGTGGTTTTAATTTACATTTCTCTGATGATCTGTGATGCTGAGCATCTTTGGAGAAGTATCTGTTCAGGTCCTTTGACCATTTTTTAATTGGGCTGTTTGTTCTTTTGGTGTTCAGTTTTGTGAGTAATTGATAAATTTTGGATATTAACTCTTTATCAGATGTATCAGTGAATATGTTCTTCCACTCTGTGGGTTGTCTTTTTATTTTGTAAATGATTTCCTTTGCTGTGCAAAAACTTTTTTAGTTTGATGTAGTCTCATTTGTTTATTTTTTTCCTCTGTTTTCCTGGCCTGGGGAGATATATCTGATAAACTATTGCTATGACCAATTGTGAGACTTTGCTGCCTATGTTTTCTCCTAGGATTTTTATAGTTTGGGGTCTAACATTTAAGTCTTTGATCCATTTTGAAAAATGTCCACACTACTAAAAGCAATATATTGATTCAATGAGATTCCTATCAAGATTCCAATGATGGATTTCACAGGACTAGAACAAATATTTCTAAAATTTATATGGAACCAAAAAAGACCCACATAGCAACAGTTATCCTGAGAAAGAAGACAAAATTGGAGGGATCATGCTACCTAATATAAAACTATACTACAGGGCAATAATATTCAAAACAGCCTGGTCCTGGCATAAAAACAGACACATAGATCAATGGAGCAGAATAGAGAGCCCAGAGGTAAACCCACAACTTTATAGTCAATTAGTATATGATAGAAGAGTTAAGCACATATAATGGACTAAAGATAGTTTATTCAAGAAATGGTGTTGGGGAAATTGGACAGATACATGCAGAAAAATGAAACTAGAACACCTTCGTACACCATGCACGAGTTTTTTTTTAATCTCTTACCAAGTAAATATCAAATGTGTCTTTTCCTGTCTGAATCCTTTCCTTCTGTAATACCTCAATCCCACATGGAGAAAGAACAAAGCTTCTGCTCTGTTTTGATGATTCCTGTCTTCTTTTCTTTGTCCCATTCCTGTTTCCTATTGTCTGCTTGCCTGACTTGTATTTTCCTTACTTCCTTCCCTCCTACCTGTCTCTCTATTTCCCTCTTTTCCTGTATATTTGTTTTAAACTTTCATTTGTTTTATGAATTAAATTATTTCTCTCCAAAAATATATGTCTTAGAATCCTAAACCTCAGTACCACAGAATGGAACCTTACTTGGAAATAAGGTCATCATATATGAAATTGGTTAAGATGAGGTCATATTGAAGTACAGTGGACCTATAATCCAGAATGACTGGCATTTTTATAAGGAGAGGAGCAGACAGAGATGCAGAGGAAAAATAGCCGTATATATACTTTCCCTTGTGGGAAAGAATAAAAGAAGCTGTCAATGGGTAACCTGAGTGTTACATGAGTGAGAAATGACATCAACCTAATAATTCTGCTACAAGAGGAGGAAGTGTGGAGGAAACATATCCATAGAAAATCTGATAAAGCCTCAGGATTCTTAGTGGGCTAAAAGAAGGTATTTCTCTCCTGAATTCAGTTAGCAAAAAATGAAAGAGGTGATTGCTACCTCAAATGTAAAGAGAACAACACAGGACTTCAGGAAACTTGAAAAATCAAGGAAAACTGGTAACATTATAAAATTTAAATATTTTTTCAGTAACCAATCCCAAAGACATAGAGGTTTTAAATACAATCAATGAAGAATTCCCTGGTGGGCGTGGCTCAGTGGATTGATCATGGGCTGCAAACCAAAGCATCGCAGGTTTGATTCCCAGTCAGGGCACATACCTGGGTTGCAGACCATGGCCCCCAGCAACTGCACATTGATGTTTCTCTCTCTTTCTCTTTCTCCATCCCTTCACTCTCCAAAAATAAATACATAAATAAATAAATAAAATCTTAAATACAATCAATGAAGAATTCAAAATAGCTATTTTAGGGAAGTTCAATAAGCTATAAGAAAACATAGAAAGACAATTCAATGAAATCAAGAAAATAATATGTTGGCAAAATAAGAGGTCTAATAAAGAGATAGAAATTTTTTTAAGTTCACTTAAAAATGGGCAAATGATGTGAACAGACACTTCTTCAAAGAGGACATATAGATGGACAATAGATATAAAAAGATATTCAATGTCACTAATCATCAGAGAAATGCAAATTAAAACCACAATGAGATACCACTGCACACCTATCAGAATGGCTATTATCAATAAACTGACAAGCAATAAGTGATGGCATGGACGTTGAATAAAGGGAACCCTCATGCACTGTTGGTGGGAATGCAGATTAATGCTAGTCACTGTGCAAAACATTATGGAGATTCCTCAAAAAATTAAAAATGCCTACTGGTCCAGCAATTCCACCTGAGAATGTATTCAAAGATACCCAAAACACTAATATGAAAGATTATATGCACACCCATGTTCACTGCAGCTTTATTTACAATATCCAAGATTTGGAAGCATCACAAACGTCTATCAGTAGATTGAATATTACAGAGCCATAAAAAAGAAGGAAATCATAATTTTTGTGACAGCACAGATAGACCTGGAGATAATTATGTTTAGTGAAATAAACCGTTCAGAGAAAGACAAATACCATATTCTTTCACTAATAAGTGTAAGCTAATGCACAAAATAAACTAGCAAACAAAATAGAAACAGACACATAGACACCCCGGGAACAGACTGACAGCTGTCAGAGCAGAGAGGATTTGGTGGGCTGAGTGAAAAAGCTGAAGGGATTAAACCAAAAATATATACACATACACACACAATTTATAGATGCAGACAACATTATGGTGATTATCAGAGGGAAGAATGGGGAGGAGATTGAAGAGGGTAAATGAGGGATAAATAGTGATAGAAGAAGACCTGACTTTGGATGGTAAACACAGAATACAATATAGAGATGATGATGTAATGTAGACCTGTACTCCTGAAACCTGTATAATTTTATTAACAAATGTCACCCCCCAAAATTCAATAAACACTAAAATATAAAAGTTTTAAAGTGAAGCAAGTCTGGGTTGAAATTCAGTCTCTGTTACACGCAAATTATGCAGTCTTAGGCAATTTATTTTCTCCTTTCAGTTTTTTCATGAGCAAAATGGAAATTATTTATTTAAACATATTTATTGTCATTCAAGATTAAATAAAAATGTGCATAAAGATTGTCATACAATAGATGTTTATTATTTGGTATTTTACTTCTTTAATAAATTTGTGTGTATATAGGTATATTTGTGGTAAGCATTTGAAATAAAAGATTTACAACTTCACAGCGAGAACCAGCCATCTGGCTTTTAGGGAGACAACACCTTCACAAATTTATGAGTCCATCTCTCAACTTTGAGAGACCAGAGGCAAGAGCTTCCTAAGAACCCAGGGATGGGGCATTTCATTTCAGAGGACAGATGTTAACAAAAGATTTATACATAGCCCTGGTTGGTGTGGATCGAGTGCCAGCCTGTGAAGCACAGAGTCACCAGTTCAATTCCCAGTCAGGGCACATGCCTGGGTTGTGGGCCAGGTCCCTGGTGGATAGTGCATGAGAGGCAACCGCACATTGATATTTCTCTACCTCTTTTTCTTTCTCCCTTCTCCTATGTCTGAAAATAAATAATAAAATCTTAAAAAAGATCTATATATAATTGCAATATAATAGATCCTCTGCCCAATAAAATCTTCCCCACTAGGAATTCTGTGGGACAATAATGTATACGTATGGGAGTTATTTGATTACTTTAAATGCAGTTGGACAGAAATCTATTATTTGAATATTTTAATGTTATTCTCTACTAGCTGTTGTGGGCATCTCTACACAAATGAAGTACCTGTGATACCTGAGATGGGCCTCCCCAGAATAAGGTTTCACACTGAACTCCTGGGGCATTCTCCTTCTAAAAGTATATGTAAATGGATTGTATGCCTTTTCCTAGCCATATTTCAAATGTTTCCTATTGGATTAATTTTTCTAAGAAATAATCTCAAGTATTATTTTTCTAGGACACCTCTTGTGTCTTTATAAAGTATTTGTTCATATCATAAAATCCTTTTTTCTAGGTTTGCTACTCTGATGGCATTGTGATTCTTCACTGTGATATAATTTGATTTTCCCTGATGATTAGCAAATTAAGCACCTTCTCATACATTTATTGGCTATTTAAATACTCTACCATTAGGTCACAATTCATTTAATTGAAATACACACAATCAATTTTTATTCCAAAACTATTTAAAGAAAGTTTAAAATATAAGGCCAAATAGATGAAAAAATTAAAGTAAAAACAAGCACAAATTACTATATAAAACTGTAGGTTAAGCTTAATGAATTGAATATGTTAAGTTCCAATGTACCATATAAAGGCAGACCATGAATTCAGATCTAGGTTCTAGCAACCAGAGTATATTGGAAAACTGTATCATAACACCATTCAGTACCTATAACATAAAAAGAGCATCCTATTGTTCAGTAATACAGTTACTTGAAGGATGGGGATTTGGAATTGTTTATTAGAGCTGAGTATAGAAACAGGCTAGGTGTCACACAAATATTTGTTTGGCTTGGTTTTGCTGCACAGTTTAAAAACTTTTGAATTAACTATTGATATTTAACCATCAAGATACTTATATACCAAATTCTGGATTCCAAATTGCTCTACACAAATCAGAACATTTGGACATACTATGGCTTTGTGCCTACATGAAGCTGAGTGGCTGTCCCTTAGAGAGAATATGTGTTCTCCATTTTACAATGGTCCCCATCAATTCCTATGTCAGATGTCAGTCATCATCATTTTTGCAATGGTTCAATTTATTTTGTCTTTTGTGATCCTTCTGCCATTTTATGCAGCCCATTCACCTTATATCTGTTTCCAGCTGGTCCCTGTAGGGATCTACATTTATAGACCTAGAGGAATAGATTGAAGGTGGATACTTCAGTTAAGCCTTCAGAAATATTATTTCTCAAAGAAACAATTCTCTATGAGAATTGGCCCTGGCTAGTGTGGCTCAGTTGGTTACAGTGTCATCCCATTACCTAAGGATTGTGGGTTCTATTCCTGGTCAGGGCATAGACCTAGGTTGTGAGTTGGATCACTGGTTGGGGTGCATAAGGAAGGCAACAAATTGATATTTCTCTCTAGATTGATGTTTCTCTCTTTGCCTTCCTTGTTTCCTTCCTCCCTCTCTAAAAATAATGAAAAAAAACAACAAAAATTTATGCCAACATTATGGAGAATATCACCAACAGTTCACAATACATTTATCATGTTCATTTTTCTTTTATTTTCTAGAATATAGCATTGAAAAATTAGATCTGCATATCATAATTACATGGATTACACACACACACAATTCTCAGTGCTATGCCTTGGTCATTGGTAAAATTTACATATTCTTAGTGTAGTCATTAACTACATAACTACTTTGAAAAGGGGTATAAGAAATGACTAGTACAGGTCTGACCAAACAAGCACCACATTGACCACAACAATATTGAAAATGGGATTATGGGATTATATTTTCCACTTTGAGAGAGGGAGCTAATGGAAGATCTAGATTCTCATGGTGGATTCTCAAGGAATGCTGATTCCTTGTGATACAAAACTCATGGTTTTGAGGTCTAGTTGTTAAAAAATTTAACTCATGATAAATAAAGAAAGTCAACCCACTTCATGCCTTCCTTCCTATATCTGAAGGGAATGTGAGTGGTCTTAGTTTCTTCCTATTTGCAGTTCATCCTCAAAGCTGCTACTGTCAGGGGCTTCTTTCCATATTCAAAGTTGCCTTTGTAGAACACTTTTATCTGAATGTGTACTTTGTCTAATGATTTGTTAGCCCTTTCAGATGAGCTCTTCCATGGATTTGATTATATGAATTCAGAATGAGGTCCAAGTACAAACCCCAAGAGTTCTGCCCTTATTCTCATGCAAGCCTTTTTTGTTCTTTTATTTCCAAAAGAAAAAAAGTTAAAAGAAAGATGAAATATAAACCCACTCTTCCAGAAAGAGAGTTGACACTCACTCTCACCTACAGTTTTGCCAGGCCCCTTTCTGCAAACAATGTTGATTTATTTGTCTTTGTCTACGACACGGTGTCTCTGCGGTGACCCAGTTCATCTCTCAGAGAATGATGGGTTTTCTCTTATTTTTATGTCACTGCTTTCTGTCTTTGACAGTTTCACTGTTCACAAGCATTTCAATTTGTTTTCACCTCTGTGAGTTTACTTCACCCTCAGTTTTTTTTTTTAACCTCTGAGATCCTATTTTCTTCAGTTGTATGATGTCATCATTTTAGATATTCTACTAGAATAGTGTCCTACAGTTGCCCTTTGGAAGGAATAGAGGACAGGAAGAATGTAAAGAAATTATGAGAGTCCTATGCTATCAAGATTTATCTAACTTCACAAACTGGAAGGGTGAACATTCCTATTTTGTAAAACTAGAAATTCAGAGATGCTACATAGCTTACTCAAAAGAGCTTACTCAAGGATAAGTAAGTGTCTTAACTACAGTTGGAGGCTGAGTTTGAATCCTAAGCCAGTGGCTTATCACATTCTCTCCTGACTTGGAGTTCTGTGAGAATTCTAGATCATCTCATTAAAGGCTAGTACTTGGAATTGAGTGCAAAAGTAATGAAGGTTTTATCATTAATGCTCTGGCTATGACCAGGACTGGTTCTACACTTATATTAGTATAGAATATATTAGTCTATGAGCTCTAAATTGAGAGTTAGCAAAAACATGTAGTACCTTGGTGCAATACCTTTCTTCCCTGTGCCTCCTTTATTTGGAAACAGACAACTGACTCTATTCCACCCATATGTGTGGTTTGTACCCCACGCTAAGCCGAGTCAATTATAATATTCCCTCTCTCTGGTCATGATGATTGGTCTCCAGATGGGCTCCTGAACTAAGTCAGGCTAGTTAGAATCCTTCTCTGGGACATTTTTGCTAGAGTATCATGGAAATACTCTCTTATTTCTTGAGTTATGGAATTCCAATTGGCCATATTCCCTGGCTTATGGCAAAAGCCCATCAGCTTTAATAGTAATGTATATACCATTTTAAAAACAATTAAGGAAGCATAAAGAAAAATATAGCTACCAGTTCATCATGGGAATGCAATAAATGTGTTTTTTTAAAAAAGCAAGAGATAGGAAGATGCAAAGAGAACAACAAAAGAAGAAGAAAGAAGAAATGAACTCATATTTGATTCCCTGGGTGTACTTGTCTTTGAAGCTCCATTCTTGTGCTATTTTGGTAATATGAGCCCAAACCAATCCATTTCTAAACTAATTTTATTTGGTTTTTAATATGTTATTTATTATACCCTAAGATCCCTAATATACATACCATCCCAAATTAAATGTCCCATGATTATTTTTATTCCAATCACCAATTAACTCTTGTTAAGATGCTGAAAGCTAAGATAAAGAGCAAGAATGTATTACATCACTTGAAAAGGTCAAACATGAATTCATCTTGACAAGATAGCCTGTCTCCGTAGCATACTGGAAGAAACACTTGGTATATGCTACCAGGGCTCCGATAAAAGCTCTGCTGGGAATCTGTGCCATATGTGTTACTTTGTCCTTTAATTTTCCCTTGTATAAAATGACAAAATTATCCTAAATCAACTTAAGCATCCCTTCCTGCCCCCAAATCTTATTACTCTGTAATATGGAATGCTGTTTAGATTAGGTTCAGTCACTTAACAAAAGGTTCAGATATCTACTAAAAGGGGTGGCATGAGGAAGGAGAAAGACTATAAATGTTGTATGAAACCATAGGTTGATATCAACCTGGTGAGCACAGATAGTCCAGTTTCCATGCTGCAGTGAAGCTAACGTATGTACCACAGAAAGGTGAGGGCCTCAGAAGAGGAGATGGCGGAACTCTTGAGAGATAATGTGTGCCCTATGGGATACATATTTGTTGTGGTGTTGGGAACCACCCTGTCTAGTTTCAGAAGCTGTAACTCCCCATGACTAAGGCTGAGTGAGTGACCTTTGGACCATAAGCACTAAGGAGACAAAGCTTATCTCACTGGCAGGGGCACTGCCTCTGCTCCTTTTATTTCACCCTGCCTGGTCCCCAACGAATGATCAGTTAGCCAATGACCTGTAAGATTCCTTAAGGGAGGGACAACCTAAGACAGGCAAGATCATGGGGACCCCAGGGAAGGACTTGGGGGCCTATAGCAAAAGGGGGTGATGGGCCCTTGTCCCTCGGCTTTGACATAGCCTGAATCTTCATTCTGTCTGCAAGAAGTCTCCTAATCTCTTGGGTGCCTTATTTTCCCTGCCTGACTTAAGCCTAAAACGATGACAGAGGATGATGCAGCCCTGTGCAGGGAAAGGTGGGTTCTCTGGGTGATCAGGCCTAAGAAAAAATACATAAAATCCTGTGAAACCTGCTTTGTTAAGAATGCTTTCAGTTAAATGATAAGAAGGATCCGAGCAGGAAATGAGTTTGTTTCCCAAAGTTTTGTAGCTCTTTAGCTAAAAGACCCTGACTCAGAATAAGCCCTCATAGTTCTTTGTATGTTATCTATTGTTTGATCCTTACTGCCTGACAGTGATTAATGAGCTTTACTTGTATGCCTGTGCAAAATGAACCCAATAAAAGCCCATTGAGGAGCAGTCTCCTGGTCCTTCTCCTTTGAGTGATCTGCCACCTTTCCCCCCCAAGCAGATCATGTCTTGGTAGACTTATTCTCATCTGTGGTGGATGGGGGCTCTGTGGGCAAAGCTCCCCCACATTATGGAATATCTCCAAAGCTCTGGGGTTCTGTAGTTGAGGGCAAATATAAAGGCTATTTGGTTCATATGTTTCCATTTGTATATGTGAGGTAGATAATGTCTTTACAATTTTCATTGAAACTTGTTTATTAGGGGAACTAGTTTTCAACCATAACTGATCACAAGTTGTTTTCTCAAGTGCAAAAAGCTTACATAGTATAATCTTCCTTTGCATAATAAGTGCATGGAAATATATTCTCATCCCCTTGGGCTATTCATATTTTAAGAAAATGTTATACACAGTTAAGTGTGGGATGGTTTTGACAGTATATTATATTATGTCAAATGTTTCTATTCTTGCAATAGCACAAGCACTAAAATTAGTCGATGTATCACCTTGAGGTATGAGCCAGGTGCTTTTCAAACTGCTGCTTCTGCAGTGGGAATCACACAGAGTGCAACTTTGGTTTCCTACAGACTTTGGGTTCTCCCAGAAATAAGCCCCACTGATTTTCACAGCCAGATGTTACAAGGGCTCCTCTTCCTGGTGCAGATCTCCAGATGGGCTCAGACCCCCTTGCTCTTCATGGGGTGACTCTAAGGTTGTTATATCCCTGCCATTTGTGGGTTACCACAAAGAGGGTTCTGACTAGACTGGGTCTCTGTCTCTCCTACCCCTCTCAATGTGGCTTTTTCTTTATATCCATAATTGTAGGAAGTCGGCTAGGCTTCAGATCATAATCAGAGATTATGCTCTTCTACATGTACCAATAGTTGTAGTTTTGGTGTCAATGAAAGGAGGTGAGCTCAGGATCACCCCACTGTGACATTATGAGCCTGAAGCCAGGGGTCTTGCTCTTGAATGCCAACTTATCTTGTGCATGAAATTTAGTTCCTTGCAGTTGGTTCACTGTCCCTGAAAAAAACTAGCCCCCAGATCACTGAGTCACTGCTTCTGCTCCTGTCAGGATCTATTCTTTTAGTAATTTTGAAATGTACAGTACAGTGTTATTAACTATAGTTGCCATGCAGTATATTACATCCTAACTTACTGTATAACTAGAAATTTGTCCCCTCCGCAAATTTCATCTACCAGTATTTCATCTTTCCAGTATTAGCAACTAAGCATAATTAGGCATTCAGTCAGGTGCTTCTTCTGATTTACTTTTAACTGAAATATTCCCTGGGCTTCTGGGAACCTCACAATGCTCAGGATAATTCTGATTTTCTCCGTATTGATTAGGTTCTAATTATTAGAGTGCATTGGTCATTGATCTCTCTACTTTAGGAAAGAAACAGATATACTAGCACCAAAAAGCTATTGCACTGATTTAGCAAGATGGAAATTGGTGAAAGTTTTAAAAAGCTGGATTGGTTATCCTGTAAGATGATTAATGCAAGTCCTAAACAATCATATGTTATGGTTTCACCTAAGTAAGATATTGATCAGGTTTTCTTCTTTTTCACCAAGCACATAAATAGGGAAAAATAGACATTATGTCCCAGAGAATTTGAAGCTTAATATTCACATACACTTATAATAGCAAGAGTGATTAATTCTGAATCAATTGTAGTCATCAGAGCATTTAGTAATGATTACAAAAAGAGCATTAGATTTGCTTTGTGTTTCTTTTCAGTATACTTTCATAGACATTCATATATGATTCTAACCATAAACCCATGAAATGTGTATAATTTTCCCCATCTTGGTGGGTTTAACTGGGTTTCCTAATGTGATAAAAGATTGGAATCAGATTTGAATTCTGGTTTCAAATCCAATTAAAAATCGAGAGGACTTTTGGGAGAGGGTAGCCTGAACTCGTGCTGGCTTCTCTCCAATCACAGTCAGCACCTGTGGGCTCATTAGCTACCTAGTACTTGGGGCTGCAGGGTAGGTACCCTACTACTTTGCTGCTGTGCAGAAAGTCTCCAGAAGCAAAGGCTTCATTTAGCAGATTATGACAACTGCAGTTAGGTCTTAGGGCCCACTCCAACCTATGAATCATAATCTCTGTTATAGCAATACCTCCAAAAGACTTTTTTGCAAATTAAAGTTTTAGAAGCTGACTCTAGAAATGAAATTGTGTATGCAGGTGTTGGAGAGCCTGAGGAGAGCCTCAGAATGTCCCATAAAAAGGCACAGGAGTTGCTCATCCTGAGAAATGCTTGACCCTTGAGATAGAACTTGGCCCCCAAGTTGCTGAGGAGAAGGTAAAAGTTGCACTGACTTTTATTTTCCTTAAGTTTTAAGAGCTTGAAATGGCATGGCTAAGACAAACTCCTGGATACTTAAAAAAGATTTTATTTAGTTTTGAAGAGAGGCAGAAGGAGAGACAATGAAAGGGAGAGAAACATCCTTCAGTTGCCTTTCATCCATTGCCCCTCATAAGCATCTTAACCAGGTACTGGATATGCAACCCAGGTATATGCCCTGACTGGGAATTGAACCAGTGATCTTTTGCCTTGCAGGACAATGGCCAACCAAATGAGCCATACCAGTCAAGGCCAAACTCCTGGATTTGACAAGGTACCTGCACCCTGGCTGGGGCTCTCAGCTGGCCCACAGACTTAGAAATTACAGGCTCATTTAGCACTTGTAAAACTGCCTCCATGTCTGGTACTCCAACAGCTGGGCATGAGCCCCAGTGAAGAACAAAATAATAGAATATACCTAAGAGTCCTTCTGGTCCTCCACCAAACAGAGCCCAGTGACAGGTATACTCAAAACAGGTCCCAAATGAAATAGAGAAATGTGTGTCAGGAACCATGCTATGTGTGTCAGGACTGAAATGACAACTTGAACAAACAATATTTTAAAAGCACCTTAGTGATTAAAAACCATGCTACATTTTAAATATGAAATATAAACATTTTTAATATATTCAAATTTTTTTAACTGATTTATACAGAAGCCAAAAATTTTGCTTAGAACCAAATATCTGACATCTTGCTCATTATAAATGGATCAGTCCCTTTTACCACTTTGTCTCATGCACTGGTGATTTTATGTCAAAATCATCCTTTTTTGTAATTTTTGTTATTTGTGTAAAAGAAACTCTGAATATTCCTGTTGTGGAATTTGTCATCCATTTGTCACATATCTGGTGATATCTTACCAAAATGACATATGTCAATTGTAATAAGGAGATCCTTTGGAGATTCCAATTCACATGACACTTTCTGTAATCTCCTTCTTCTTCCTAGTGTGTTTTCAAGATCTTCTTTTCCATTAGAAGCAGAAGAGCATCCCAGCATTCAAAGTTGGTCTACAAAATTTACTCAATATTTTCTTATTTGATGTTTGCTAAAGGTGAAATTTGATAATCATAATTAAAATACATGAATGACCAAGACTAGTTTAATGCATTCCCTTTCCATAGAAAGAAAGCTGTTTTAACAGATGTTAGTGATTTAAACTGAAACCATTCTTGAGAATTCAGCACCAGTTAGAATCAGTGGAAAAAATATTTTAGGTCGTTGGATCTTTCATTGCTCTTCCTGTATAATGTGGGAGTGACTTATTTTGCATGGAGAGCCAGCTCTGACAAGCAAGCTCTTTTGATGTCTTATTTCATGTAGAACTTGTATCCAGCTAAGTGCCTTTGTGTTTAATATAGCTGATACATTCCTGATCTACAAAATCACATTATTTAGATAATTAACAAAGTGAATAAAATGTAATCTTCTCATAATATTTAGAAGTTTACTGCTAACTATGTGATAATTGTGGAGAAAACCACAGTTAGACACAACTTTTGGAACTGCATGATTTAGCCCAATGCTATAAATAAATGAACCAAAAATGTACCAATGTTTCAGATAAAAGAAATAAATTTAGTATTCCAATTTTTTATAATTTTGAAATGCTTTTTCTCTTTTTCTACTTAAAGATTCACATATTATTTTAGATGAGAACATCAAGCAACTCTTAATATATAAGAATTTTATTATTTTACTTATAAGACTTCCATTCTCTATATGTTGTTATTTCAGATAAGACCTTCAAAATAATTTATTTTATTTTATTTTTTAGTCAATATCTTTTTTATTTTTATTGTTGTTCAACTACAGTTGTCCCATTTTCCCCCTACTACTCTCCCCTGTCCCACATACCTTCATCTCCCACCCTCAATCCCACCCCCCATGTAAAGGACCCATGGACAAAATAATTCTTAATATATAAGGATTTTGTCTATTATTTTACTTCCAAGGCTTCTTCTGAAGCTTTAGTTGCTGTCTGTTACTGCAAGGTCATTGGTAATTAACTTCTTGGTTTATAAAGCCACAAGACATTATAGATTTAAATCCATTTCTAATGCAATCTGTTTTCTGAGGCTTTCTTGTCCATGAAGTCTACAATATTCCATCTGAAATGCCTTGGCATATTACACAGAAAGGGGGAGTTTGAAAGAATGTAAATGGTCACTCCTTAATGCCTATCTCTTGGTGATGGAATGTTATCTCTATGAATATCACTTCCTTAGTCAAATGGAGGAAAGAAAGAGGCTCAAGTGCTCTTCCCCATTTAACTAAACATTACACCTGCTTACAGCATGAAAAACTGTGAGAAGGTGTAAGGAACCACAAGGAGGAGAAAGAATAAAAGTGTAATTTACCTAAAATATAATTTTTAAAAAGTCTGTTGTGGACATTGTATGAGTGCCTGAATACTTGCAAATTTAAAGGGCATTTGAACTGTAAAGTAAGTAAAAATCTTCCACAAGAAGAGAAATATTTAGAGTAAGTATATTATTTCCTCCTATATTTTTTTCTCTATCTTAAAAAAGCAAACTACCTTCCTTTGAGAGTTAACTTCTAAAAAACCCTCACAGGATAAGCAGGAGTTTATGTAAAAATGTATTTCTCTTAAGTATTCAAAGTTGTGTAATACCCTGTAGGGTTACAATATTTATAGCTGATGATATTTATAAAAATAAATATTGCTAAATTTGTAACTGTTACTTTTATTGTTATAACTATATAGAATCCATACTATTTTATTCATGTCTTATCTCTAGGTTTTTGAGAAGAGAAGCAAAAGAATTTAAATAAATCTGTTATCACAAAGCTTCTTGACAGAATATGTTAGAATTTCCTACATGTCTCCCAGACCCTAAACCTCAGGGTCGCCATTCTTTCTCCATGCCCCTCATCTAACCAGCCATGCACAGGTTCCAAGGCTGGAGAATGTTGAGGTTGAAAGTAATCCTGTAGTATTTGTTGTTCAGATGGAGACGGAAATGGCTGCCTGGTAGAGGCACCTGTGAACACACAGATCCAGGAATTAGAGCAAGAAGAATAAAAAAAAATAAACCTGTGAGAAGCACTGGAAAATTTCCATGTTATTTACTAAAGTAACATAATTTCAGCAGAAAGGAAGCCTAGATCAGGAAGGTGAGGTTAGCATAATTCAATATTTCCCCAAATGTGACTGAGGATCAGAATTGCCAGGAAACATAGCTTCACTTGAACTCACCAGCACTCTCCCTAGAAATTGTGCTTCAGGAAATTTGGGTTAAGATTAAGCAATTTTTTATTTATGTATTTTTATTTATTATTGACTAATACACCAGATAATTGTTATATCCAGGCAAGTTTAAGTCACTACTCCACTGATGAAAAAGAAAGCCCCACCAGTAGCAACAGAGTGGGAACAAACACCTGTTCAGTGCCATTTTATGCAAGATTGTGCTAAGTTCTTTATTGATCTATAGTAAATGATGCCCTCATTTCACAGATAAATCAACTGAGACACAGAGAAAGTAAGTCAGCTCAGTGTGTCACAGCAAGGAAGTAGCAGACCAGAAATTTATACTCTCTTCCTTTGTTTACCTTATTCTGTCTCCTAGACAGAAGAGATTGTGCCATTAATAATTGCTTTCATAAAATTAAGAAAGGATACTATCAGATATGTGATTTTCCTTTCAGTTTAGCAACTTCTAATGTTTTTGCTTCATGAACACATCTAGATTGTAAATTGAAAACCCCTGTAGCCTTAAAATGACACTCAGCAATATTGAATATCAGCGGAAAGGTCTCATTGTGTATATTGAAAATCCTATCATCTGTTTCCCTGCTGAGCTGAAGCAGTGTGATTTTCTTGCTGGCAGGCCATTTATCACTTCCCACAGGCCATCAATAATTGATTAGGGAGATTGGATTCAGCACAATGCAGATCATCTCATTTTATCAACATAAAGGGAAGTTTGTGTCAAAACGTGGTAACCCTTGAATCTGTCTGCTTGCTCATCTCTGGGGAGTGTCCCTGACTCCCTTCATATGAGAAGAGAAAAAAATGAGTTGAAGGAAAAACAACTAGCTTGTTTTGTTTACGTCAATATCCCTAAAATAACTTGCTCCTCCATATTTGCTTTTCACCCCTTTACCTAAAAACAAAGAGCATAAGGATGCTTTAGATTAAGAAGCCAACCTCATAAACTTTTTAATGCAGATCCTCACCTGCATTTCAGGGAAGGACAGGCAGGTTCTCATCAGCCTGATTCCTTCTCTCCTCAGGAACTGTCACTATCTTCTCTCTCCTTTTGTTTTTATTTCCACATAACACAAGCTGTAGGGTAGCACTATCTCACAATCTTTGTCTTGACCCTAAAGGTAAGTGCACAAGCCATTTGGTTTAAAGCATCACAGCAGAGAAACAGGAAGTAAAAGCAATAAACTCAAGTAAAGTGCAATTATTATGAACTCGTAACAATTCCTTTCTGTAATGCTTCAAGGTTTTTTGGTCCTGATTCCTTCCTTTAAAAATAAAAAAGGTGGGGGTTTCTGATCCCTGCTTTTAGTTTTGCATTTAGAGAAAGCTCTTCCCTTTTTATGTTGCTTCTTTGGCACAAATGCCTGAAGATTCAATTAACACAGAACAGTATGGACTTCCTCAAGTGGCAATTTGCTGTTCTGAGGCAATGCCATTGGGATAAGTTGGAGAAGAAATGAGAATAACTAACATTGAGGCTCAGAGATGTGCCAGACTAAGTATTTTAAATGGAATACCTGATTAATTCCTCATGGTAATTCTAGGATGAGGTGGGTACTTTTTAAACATATTCTTCAAGTTACAAGTGATTCAACTAAAGCAACTCAAAAGTATCCAGAATGTGAACGAGGTGGGTGTGGACCTAAAACCTGCACTCTCTCCTATTCCTGGGCATTTCCTCCACTTACTCTCTGGCCGCAGCCTCACTCACTCTACTGCACATGTTCTCCATATTGGAAGATTATTTCTTGCAATTTCTTCTCACTTAGCCCATTTTCCTGTTTTACATTAAGAGAGAAATTCTTGACATTGATTATAAAGTGAGGTAGATTTTCTTTCCCCCAGAGACTTAAGTTCACCCCATATATCTGTGTGTGCAATGGTAGTGATTAGTTAGTGTGGGGCTGGGGCTGGGGCTGGTGGCTTCTTGCAAATAAAATTTTCATATTTCTGACATGTTCCCCTTATCTTTCCCTCCAGTTTCCCTTTTTTTCATGAGTGGCCAAGAGGATTGGAGACAATCATTACCTGTACCAAAATCAATCAGATCAGTTTGCTGTTTGCCATCAGTAATATTTTCTCCCTATCTCTGCAAAAATGAGCTGTGTGTATAAATAATCATAAAAAGGCTTAATTTCTTTCAGAATATGCACCTTCAGAGAAATGAGCAAACTTTTGAGCTCAAAGATTGCCTATGGCATTTTAAAGAATTTCTTTCAGTCACCTAGTAAGGAAGAGACAATATATTATTACTTCCATTTTTATTCAATGTTACTATTATATGACCAAAGGCCTAAGTTCCCCCTTTATGCCCTCCTGTAACTCCAATAATGTTAACAGAACATATAAGCACTTTATAAAGAGGTAAAGATACATTTACCCCTGAATGATTTTGCAGGCACGTAGGTATACATCTTTCCTATTCTATATGTGTTTATGTGTGTGTGTACATATGTATATATGTGCATGCACATATATATGTATATAGATATATGTGTATATACACGCGTATATGTGTGTTTGTGTGTGTGCATACATATACTATACTATATATAGACATACTATACTATATATAGCATATATAGTATACACACATATGTATATATAGTATAGTCATATATGTGTGGATGTATACATATATATGTACACACACATATATGACTGAATTGTCAATACTTCACTGTTAGGAAGTCAGACATTTTTCCTAACTTTTTTCTATCAGAACATTATGCTAAGTGAAATAAGTCAGTCAGAGAAAGACAAATATCATACAATTTCACTCATATGTGGAATCTAATTAACAAACTGAACTAACAAGCAAACCAGAGACAGATTCATAGATGGAGAGAAGATTGAGAGTTATGGGAGGATGGGGTTAGGGGGTGGAAGGATTGAGCAAAAAGGAAAAAGGACTCATGGGCACAGACAATGCTGTGGTGGGTTCAAGGAGGATCGGGGCATAAGGTAGATAAATGGTCATGAAAAAATACAATAAAATAACAAAAAAAGAAGAAACCTCAAGAAGGATCTTTTTCCTACATTTTTAAGGAAAGGAGAAAATATTCAATGTTGGAAACATGAATTTGTGCATCTAAAACCAGAAAAGCAAACAAGAAATTAACTTTGGCTCTATGTCTTCATTTAAAGGGATTCAATACACCTAAAAATCACATAAAATGTGGAGTGATTACAAGTCATAATAATATCATGTTAGTTTAACTTGTGAGCAAAACATAAATGTCAAACAAATTATACCAGTAAAAAACACAGTTAATCCTGAGAAAATCAAATGTGAAACTAGGTAAAACTTATGAATGAAAATTATTTGAAAAATATGGTTGAACACTCAACCATCTCCAAATATGTAGTAGAGTTAATATTAAAAACTGAGGTTATAGAAATAAAAAATATGTCACTTCCTCTGAAAGGTTGCATAAACACATAAGTGAGGAAGACAAAATATAAAATAAAATACAATGATGTATGGTGGATGAAATATGGGGGTATATACAGAATATACATAAAAATATCTAACTTAGTCCAAAGAAAGAAGAAAAAAATTGCAAGAGGAAGCACTTGAGAAGTTGTTTTATCAAAAAGGAACTTACAACAGCAACAGCAACAACAAAGATGGGTGGACAGCATTCCAGGAAGAAGTGTTGCGCGTGGGTCACCGGCCAGCAGTGACCACGGAACGCTGTGGATGGCTCGACTAAAACACTCGAGAAAAAACACATGCACAGAGACAAACTAGTTTCTGTGGGGAAGTAGGGACGAAATGGCCACCCCCTAGTGGGGAGCGCACTGATTTACCATCCATACCTGCTTTTATTGGGCTCATTTTGCATAATAATTCAGGTAAAGTACAGTACTCATTAGGGGGAAGTAAGGAACTATAGAAAACAAGGAACTCTGCCGGTCTATTGAGTCGGGGTCAAAGAGCTGTAAGACTTTGAGGAACAAACTAACTTCCTCCTTGGACCCCTCTCATTCAACTGAGAGCATTCTAAACAAAGAAGGTTTCACAGTAATTTACCTGTTCTTTCTTAGGCCTGATCACCCCAGGGAATCCACCCTTTTCAGCACAGAGCTGCACCACCCTGTCATTGTTTCAGGCTTAGGTGGATCAAGGGAACTAAGGCAACTGAGAGACAAGGAGCTTTTTTCCCAGACGATGAGAACTCAGGTTATGTCAAAGCCGAGGAGCGAGGGTCCATCACCCCCTTTTGCTGCAGCCCCCCAAGTCCTCTTTGGGGGGGCCTCCCAAAGTGATCGTGCCTGTCTTAGGTCGTTCCCCCCTTGGGGAATCTTACCCGTCTTTGGCTAACCGACCAAGCTTTTTGGGGTTCAGTCATGAATAAAGCAGCAGAAGCAGCATTCCTGCCAGGGAGATAAGCTTTTGTCTCCTTTCTGGCTTACAGTTCCAAGGGCATTCCCTTAGCCTTAGCCTAGGTGGGGGTTTCAGCTCCTGATACCAGTCAGGGCGGTTCCCAACAAAGAAGGAACAGCATGTGCATGAAACCAAAACATGACAGTAAAGTGCCTTTGAAGAGAACTTTAGATTATTATGTGTAGATAAATGTAAGCTTACCATACAATTCAGCAATCACATACTCAGTTATTTGTTCAACTTGTTTTGAAAACTACACAGAAATATTTATAGTAGCTTTATTCACAATCACCAAAACTAGAGGAAACCAAGGTGCCTCCCAATAGGCAAACAAATAGATTGTGTTCATCTACCCATGCACTGGGTTACCAGTTAGAGATGAAATGAAACAAGCTACTAATTCACACAAGGACATGGGTACATGAAAAAAAACATATCACTAATGATACATACTGTACATTTCAATTTATTTGATACTCTGGAAAAATAAAAAAATTAGGGATAGGAATATATCAACAGTTGTCAGTGGTTTGAAGAAGGAGTACAGAGGATCCCTAAAGTGATGAAAAAGACCAGGATGATCCCATAGTGGTGTATATATTATCCTGTGCATTTGTCAAAACAGAATTTTATGGTACAGAGAATTAATCTTGATGTAAGAATTTTTTTTAAATCAACCAGGAGGTAGGGAATTAACCAGGATGGGATATAGACTATAACAAAAAAGAATCTATGACATAACTTTATTGAAGGTGATGATAGAAAAAGTTTCTAACCCAAGTAACTTTCGAAAACAGTGCTCGCAAACTGTAGGACTAGAGACAATGATGGATGTGCTCATAAACACTGTACCTAGTTCATAAAGTTGCATCTCATGGGGGTATGACTTAAAAATTCTGAAACTGCTTTGCAAATATACTGGAGTTGGACAAATAAGTAAATGGATGGGAATCATGTTTCTCACTGTTGGAGAATGAAGTTTCAGATAAGCAAGGGAACAAAGAATAGGATAAGACTGAATAACATCATTATGGACTCATGTTTAGCTACATATTCTAGATACAGAATGATAGATATAATTATAGATATAATGTGTATTCACAGGTTAGTATACGTACATATATTGCCTTGCTCTATGAATTGAAAGATCCTAGAAACAATGACACCTAGGCTGCAATGAACTAATCTAATAGACAGATACTGATTTCAAATACCATTTTCCAGTAAAGGAAACCAGGGTTTTGGGGCTTGGGGGTTGGGGAAGGAATATACAAAGTGCTCCTGGGCATCTTATAATGCCAGAAAGTAAAGAAATGATGGAAAATACAAGGACATGGTATCCAACCTGGAAGAACTTCCAAAGACCAAAGCTGGAACATTTCGAGGATAAAAATAAGTGACATAGTATTGGATTGTAACCCAATATTAAATAAATATCTAATTTATACTAATATAAATAAATTAGTTAATGAAATAAATAAATGGCAGTAGAAGACACATACCTCACATACAGAACTCCAAATGGAGTATTTTTTTCCAAATGTATTTATCTTTAAACAATATAAACTAATTTGATGAAAACCAGGAGGAAGCTGGGAATGAGTGGAGTGGAACCTATGGGGTAGTGCTGGGACCAGAGCAGTATAGCTTCTTGCCTGAGACTGTGGTGAGGAAGTTCTCTTACAGGAGGATCACAGCCATCAAAGCAGCAGTCTGACTGGGAGAGGGTCCACATGCTGCTCAACAGGAAATTCAGTCAACAGGAGTAGCAGAATGGGCAACAAGGCAGGGTCTCAGACAGGTCTGTGGAGGAAAACCACAGGCAAAGAAAACAGGTAAACTGCAAGTAGTTTTTTAAAAAAGCTTTGCATGTATTCACTTCATAAATATGTGTGCACTCTATACACATGTCAGTGTCTATTTTCAGACGTTCAATAGATCTTAAGTCTGACAGATAAAAGTTTCTTCTCTAAACAGAGCTTACAGTCATTGTGGTGGAATAACAAAGAGAAATTCAAGGAAATAAAAATAACAATGTATGGTTTTAAAAGTACTATGAAGAAGTTATTATGGTGGTATTTGAGCGGAAACTTAATGGTAAGTCTTAGGCACCCATTCCTAAAAAGGGGGTAGTGTGTTGCATTCAACATTTTAGGCAGAGACATGAAATGATCTCACTTAATCCTCACAACAATTAATTAATTCCTCAAAATAGTAAACACTACCTTTGCCTCCACTTTACGATTAGAAAACTCAGGGTTGGCCATCAGTAACATGCACACTGCTTGCCATGGGCTGAGTTGTGTGCCTTCAGAGTCCATATGTTGAAACTTTGATCCCACAGCTCAAAATCTGTCTGTATTTGGATACAGTGCCTTTAAGGGGTAATTAGGTTAAAATGAGGCCAGTAGGGTTGGCCCTAATGCAATCTGAATAAAAAGAGAGAATTTGGACATACAAAGAGATGCCAGGGAGGTACCTGCACACAAATATCATGTGGGGGGCACAACAAGAAGGCATTCATCTGCAAGCCAAGAAGAGAAGCCTCAGAAAAAAAAACGAATTTGCTGAAAACTTGATCTTGGACTTCCAGGCTCCAGAACCATGAGAAATAAATTCTTATGTTTAAGCCACACAGTCTGTAGAACTTTGTTATGGCAGTCCTAGCCAACTAATACATTACTTAAGATGGTGACACAGAAATGAAAATCTCACATGCTGTGATTTTAATTACTGTTGTGTATAGTATCTCTCCACAAGATATTTCTGAACTTACTTTAGGAAGTTCCAAGTAGAATTAATGTTCTTTCAGGATTATGTTGGGGCAAATGAGCAGCAGACTTGGGGGACAATGTAACCAGGAAATGAAGCTCAGATCAGGAACATCAGGCACATCTGCATGACTCCATTGCAGCAACATGTCCGACGAGTGGTGGAACACTAAGGAGGGAAAGAAGCCTCTCAGTGAGTGCTGAGCTCTGGAGTCAGATTTCCTGGGTTTAAATCCAGGTTCCCCGACTTACTAGTTGTATTATGGGGGGCAATTTGAATGTAAATTTTTTTTTATTTTTCTCATCTGTAAAATAGCAGTAACAATAATTCCAGCTTACAAGGTAGGTGTGAGATTTATGAACAAGTACAATGTAATCAGAATGGTACCTGAGTCATTGTAAGTACTCAATAAACATGGGCTAATATCATTTATAAAGCAACAACTGCACCTATTGATAGAATCAGGAATGGGGGTGTGAGTGGGTATCTTGATTTTCTCACTTCTGTATATGCAAGACCTGGTAAGACATGAAGAAATGATTGCTGAATGAATCTTACCTAAACTTCCTAAGATACCAATTAGAAAACATTTTTTAAAACTGTAGCCTGACCTGGCTGACATAGCTCAGTGGATGAGCATGGGCTGTGAACCAAAGCATCACAGGTTTGATTCCCAGCCAGGGTACATGCCTGGGTTGCAGGCCATAACCCCCAGCAACTGCACATTGATGTTTCTCTATCTCTATCTCCCTCCCTTCCCTCTCTAAAAAATAAATAAATAAATAAATAAACAAATATCTTTAAAAAAACCTGTAGCCTAATAATCATAAGAGTCTAAGAAAGAAGATTCATTCACATATGATGTCATTACTATCTCTTTTTTCCCTTTGTCCAAAATGCTACCCAAAATCAGCAAAGGGGAGAGGGTGCTGCCTACAGTGGCCATTTTGTCTTTGGGCCTAATGGAGAGAGCTGTAGGCATAGAGTTATCAGAAAATTCTTCTCTGTTTTCCTGGCAAATGAGAAAGAAACAAAGCAGTTGCTGACTTGATACCAACTTTCTATATAATCAGTTCAGGCAAAGAATACCTTTCTCTCCAGCAAGGTCAGCCTCTACAGCTTCAAAAGCACCAAAGCACCCCTTAGGGACAGATATAACCTACCTCTTATGTGGTGGACCTATCTAAAGGGATAAAAATAAAGTTTTTGAGACCAAAGGGACACACTGGCTAATTGCTAGAAGCCTGAGAGCAAGCATGTGTATAAGCTGTTTGAGGTCTGACAAGTATTTCATAAGGTGCTTTGGCTCTGTGTGTTAAGAAAACGTGATCACCTTGTCAAAGTGTGGCTGCCAAAAATGTTCCTTTACTCTGATGATTAACGAGCTTATTATTAATCCTTTCTGTGGTTATCCTTGAATATGTGACACAGATCCTCTGTCATCAGAAGAAACACTGTTTTTACATTCCAGTGAGAACTTAAGAAGGGTTTAATTACTATCCACAGCATCTGTTTATTTGAGTCTTCTTATGAATAATCATGTAGACCAACATATCCAGATGGCCAGGCTCTCTTGCTATTTCTGCCTTTTCTTCCTTTCTCATGATTAAAGACATTTATTTTATATACAGAAAAGTCATGTATCAGAAGACTGCTGAGGATATGGCTCCAAGTGCTTGAGATAATATGGAAAAGTACATCATAATAACAGCTTTGGCTGGTGTGGAGCAGCTGGTTGGAACGTGGTTCCATAACCTGAAAGGTCACAGGTTTGATTCCCATTCAGGGTGTGTAGAGGAGGTAACCAATTGATGTTTCTCTTTCACATTGATCTCTCTCTCTCTCTCTCTCTCTATTTCACCCTCTGTCCCTTCTTCCTTCCAACAGCTGTAACCTCAGGTAAGAATTTTTTTTAAATCCTAACAGGAGAGCACACAATACCTATGCTGATAAGTTGGTGAACATTTGCCTCACTCTAGTAATTTTTTACTGCATAATTAAATAGCCTTTCGCCTTGGGCAAAATCATACCTCTGCCACAAAATGGAAACTTCATTTACCCTGTGCATCAGCAGTAGAAGAACTCTGACTTAAATGATGTACAATGTTATGTGGTGAAAAGTAATTTGCAGATTGCCTGCTCTATTAATACTCAAATAACCACAAAAGTTAAAAAGCTATCACTAATTCATATTGGTAAAGAAAAACATACCTCAAGCTGTTTTTTAAATAACACACAAACCAATGTGCATTATTTGGTGCTGTTCTTAAGATGGAAGGTGTCATTCATGATCAAACACATTCAGTAAATAGAGATTCACAATAAGGCTCATAAGTGTTCTAGTAATTGGCTTAAACCTGTTCAATATAGGTCCCTAAACTCTGACCTCAGAATAAATTTTGTTGTTTTTGCTTTTACAAAAGTCCAACATGATGTCAGCTATGTGAATCTCATTTGGGAAAGACTGCCTTACATATATAAGATCACTTCTGTAGAACTCTAAGACATATTTTTCTTTATGATGGTGCATTTTAAGCTCCAATCACTTAGATTGCTCCTCTGGATGACCATTCTGCTTTCCAAACTAGTCATGGGATAGAGGGCATTCAGCCAAGTGCATCCACCCAGTGGTCTTGGAGAATTAGCTTCACTTCTATCTAGAGAGGTTGTTTTATGGCTTCCAAAGTAATAAAGTGCCCTATTCTTAATGCAACACCAATAACAGCAGTTGCTTCCCACATAGGCTAAAGATTAACAGCAGGACTTGGGCAGATTTATAGGGCAGGTTATTATACCCTTAAAATAAGAGGGTGTTACTAATTCTCTTTCCTTTGCTTTAATAGACTGACAGCTTCCTGGGCTCCAGGGAGTTTCATGAGATAAATAACTCTTCAAATAAACCACCTGGGAGAAAGAAGCTCAGAAGTGACTCTGCTCTCTCTGACCTATCACTGTGCACTGCTGCAAAGGGACAGCTGCAAAAGCGCCAGTTATCACACAGCACTTCTAAAAGTATGCAGTAAACTTTAAGTGTCAGCCTGAGAACGATTGGTGTTAGGGTAGGCAACTGCATGCTCACCCCTCAACCACACCCCCCACAACTCATCACACTCTTCTGGGACCATATACAGTCTCTCACGATCTGTTTCTATCTCAGGTCCAGTGCATAATAACTGAATCAACTTGAGGTTCTTTATCTCTTCCTTTTCACCCTAGGAGAGGTGACAAGTAATATAAATTCTCAGAGACACCAAAAATAATGCTGAACTCAAAGCTGAAGACCCCCATTTCTTCTTCCACTGGGTCATTTCCTGGGGCTCCAGTTTAAACTTTAGGGTCTAAAATTTCCACTGGTTTGGTGGGGGAGTTTGAGTCCATTATCAAGTAACCAACAGTCTGCATAGTACACTCTTAAAGAATTTTGAAGGGGTCTTTTCTGCCCAAATAACTACTGTATGCCCCTGAGATACCTGAAATATCTAAGTTTAATATTAATCTGAAGAAACATTTTCAAAAGATTAAGATAGAATAGACATTTTTTACATAATCTCTATAATATAATCTTATAATAGAGTAATTTATGGTCATCTGATAATGATTTTCAATCTTGTTACAACCTAGCATTTGTTTCTGGGAGTTATCAAAGATACAGGACATTACAATGATCTAGTTCTAGGTTCCAAACAGATTCTAGGGGAAAACACACCGTGCTGCTAAAACAAGCTCCTCCTCTGGAATTATTCATCACATCCTCTTCATCCTGTCCTGGGGTCAGGATCATGCTGTACTATAGACATCAGGGTATCTCACTGGCACAAATATATCTGTGAGGCAGGGTAGTATGAGGAGTGGTTAGGAGGGACCTGGGCAGACTGCTTGTATTTAATTCTGGCTTTGCCATTAACAAGAATTGGCATCAATTTCTCTGAGTCTCAGTTTGCTTACCTGTTAAATGTGTCAAAATTTTTAAAAATTATTGTTATAAAATTATTTAACACTTCACAATACTGTACTATCAGTTAGAAGAGCTACTTAGGAGCTGAGGAGTTTGATTATGTACAATGGACCCTTGAACAACATGGGTATGAACTTCACAGGTCCACTTATATGCAAATTTTTTTCAATGAATACAGTAAATATATTTTCTCTTCCTAATAATTTTCTTAATTACATTTTCTTTTCTCTAGCTTACTTTATTGTAATAATACAGTATATAACATACAAAAGTATATTAATTGACTGTATGTATCAGTTAATTTTCCAATCAACAGTAGACTATTAGTACAGCTGTCCCCATCCTTGGTTTCCCAGCCGAGGATCAAAAATACTCCTTTTGATCTGCAGTTGATTGAATCTGCAGAAACAAAAAGTTGGCTATGGTTAAGTTTGTGGGAGTCAAAACTCATATGAAGATTTTCATCTGCATGGGGGATTAGAGTCCCTAACCTCCACATTGTTCAAAGGTCAAATGTATATCAAAGTGCTTTCATCATGGTAACTGTACACCTTTTGCTTCCTTCTCATTTACCTGTGGCCATGTGAGAATGCCTTTCTCAGAGCCTCTGTGGCAGTGCACCAGCTTCTGCTCTTTGAAATTCATCATAGCATTAGCACTGAGGTTGTTTCTTCCCATTTTTTTTTCTGTTCCTGGGAGGCACCGGCATCCTCTGATGGTGGCTTGGGATCAAGGACATTCCAGTTGCCTTGCCTGACTTTCATTAGAACTGCACATTGGTCTAAGGTGCTTCTACTCAACTTTCTTTTCTTCTTTCCACTTAAGCTATTTTCTCCTTCCTTCCTTCCTTCCTTCCTTCCTTCCTTCCTTCCTTCCTTCCTTCCTCTTTCCATCTCTCCTTTAGTCAGCATCAGAGTTCTATCATGGTTTGTCATTTCTCTCGGGCTCTCCCAGTATCATGCCCATTTTATTTCAAAGACATTTCATTTCTTGTCTATTTAGTTCTATCTTGGCATCTTCCTTTCAGAGGAACTGGATGAACACAGGGATAAACCTCATAATAAATTGCAAAATAGCTACTTGCTCTCTCAATTCTAACTTTCATTCTGCTCTTAACATGCAGATACACATTAGTTTTTTAAGGGGTACATGTGCCTGAAAGGGCAATCACCGCATTGCATATACATTTTTAATGTCAATGATACATTTTACAGTTAAAGTGACTTTTCCTAAAGGAAGAAAGGAAATAAGTGAGAAAGGAAAGAAGGAAAATTAGATATTTATTGAGTGTCTACTATGTGCCAGGTATACTGTTCTGACAGGCCATTTTATTTCAATTCCAAAAGAATCTTGTAATGGAGATTTGCATATGAAATTGAAAAAGTATAAGTTCCATATGAGAAAGTAAGTATCAGAGACATGGAAGAACTCAAAACTTCAACCCTGGTTTCCTTAGTTTTTTGGTCATTTTAGCACATTATAAAAACACTGAAATACAGTATTTTCTACTGCATTTTAAATAGATATATTTTCCAGATATACCTGAATATAATTATCTGAGCATACACACAAATGTGTATACCCACAAACAATGAGATATCTACATGTGTATGTACATATACATACACATAAACACATAGTTGGAGATATAAACATATATAAACAAATATAGATATATGTTTATATATAGATACATAAACACATACATATACTCTACATACAGAGTGTTTTGTGTTCATGATTTATTCAAAGCTATGGCCCATATTACCATCAGGGTCTTTTGTTACAATGAAGTAATCTATTCCTAATAAATTAGGATTTAACATGTAGAAGGCCAAAGATTTCAATGAAGACAAAGCATCAATAATGCCTGGTGGAATTCTGATCTATATTTGAGCTCCATTCATTCTGCTTATGTCATTAGATGTGTGAGGTAGGAGTTAATCAGGTGCCCAAGAACAGCACTGAAAACCAATAGCTCACCATAGGAAACTGACATTTTCCTACTGGGTCCTGTTGAAATTTATTCTAGTTTCTGTCTATGTAACCAGGCTTATTAGTAGCACGTGAATTACATCATCCAATAATTTTAGGAAAAAAATATGCTTGCTTTAAAAAATGCCTCAATTCATAAACTAGTCTATGCACAATTATAAAAATGGTAGAATTGGTCTGAATAACAATTTCCCACATACTGAAAGCCCACTAAATATGTGAAAAAGTATTAAAAGCTTTGAATGCATTATCTCTCATTTATTATGTGTCCAAATCACATTTCTAATAAGTATGAATAGTTGCTTCTGGAACTTTCCTTGTCTAATATGTAGGTCACAAAAACCCAAAGTACTGGCAACTGTCAGTGACCTCTCTTTTTTTGACAACCCACTTTGATCCCATCTTTACCCCCAAAACATACACCCTCAGTCCCCCACAAACATACATGCTCAGTCCCATTATTTTTATATTGTTCCTGGCATGCATAAATGTCCTGAACCCCTAAGGGAGTCATCCAACTTCACCTCCGAATGAAGTACTAGGCTCATTGCATCTTGTTTGCTCTACAAAGCAGTGCCCACCAGTGATGGCAACAGGTCTTCTGGTGGCTGCCTTGGTTCATGCTGGCTCCCACAAAAGGTGAGTGGCAGGCTATGTTTGAATTACCCCCATGGCTGGGTGAGCTCCCCTTCCTTGCCTGTGTGAAAATAGTCATGCTTCAGTCCTTTGACTAGGGACCACTGGCTGTAATTGTGATCGAGCTAGTGGGACTCAGATGAAAACCAAGAGTTACATACAGACACAGATGCCAAACTCTTTCCTAATCAATTGTGCAAATGAATGATGGGTTGCAGATTCAAGTTTAGGTTGACAAGTGGGTGACAAAAGAGGGTGACCAAAGAGGGTGATCTCTATGTACAAGAGAAGGAAGCATGAGGTACAGCTAATAATCTGATATAAGGCAGGAGGCACAGACTCAGGACTTTCCCGAGAGGAGGATTTGAGATAGAAAAGAAAATAATTACTAATTGAGTACTGCTATTTAGTCCAGTATACCATGCCTAATTTACTCAATCTGTATAAGCTTCATCAAACCTCTTCTTCGTTCTGTAACACACACTGTTCTAGATATTGTGGAGCTGATATAGGGGAGTTAAGAGGAAGGAAATAAATACCTAAACAAACAAATAAGATGATTTCAAGGAGCAATAAATGTTATAAAACAGTAACATAAAATGCTGTGCTAGAATGGGGTTATGAGAATAGTCCTTTTTAATTGAGTGCTTAGGGCAGGCAATTCTGAGGAGAAGACACTTGAGCATACACTTGAGGAGTGAGATGTCCGGCCCTGTGTGAAAATCTGGAGGGAGAGTGTTCCCAGCACAAGCCAAGTTGCTGGCCATGGGAAATAGGAAGGATGACTAAGGTAGGAGGCCTAGAAGAAGGACAAGCTGTACTGGCTCAGTTAGGGCATTTATTGTTAAGGAAAATGATTTGTATTCTAGTATTTTTTCAAATTTAATCTTTTTATTCATTTTTATATTGTTGTTCAAGTATAGTTGTGTCCATTTGCACCCCACCATGCCCCCCCACCCCCATCCATCCCCTCCTCCCACCCTCAGAGCTACCTCCTTTGCCTTTGTCTCTGTGTCCCTTATACATAAATGTGACAAAAATTCATTGGAAGATTTTAAAAATAAGGAGTGGCAATGATATGATTCACACATATTAAAATCCTTCAGGCAATTATAGAGGAATGGATTGTGGAAGACTAGCCAATTTATACATAATGAAACATTGTGGATAGAAGCCAGTGTCATTTCAAAAGTTACAGAGACATTAAAAAGCAGAGCTGGAATTTAAACTACCTTGGCTCTATAAGTAAAGGAGATGCTATCTCCTTTGACCCTTTTTCCAGGACACCAAGTAGACAACTGTGAACTATCAACTATTGTAATGAATTGGTTTATTTGCCCATTAAAAGCATTGGTCAAAATGTATAAAAGGGTTTTGATCCCTCTTTTCTATTTCTTTTTTGGATGCAGAGCACAGAGTATTTTGAAGCTGTCATCAACACCTTTGCCTTACTACAAAGAGTGTATTTTTATTACTATTTAATTCTTCATGATTACTAGATTTCACTGCCACCTAATTTTGCAAACAGCCCATCCTGCTCTGTTTTCACCTTGTCCCCCTTATCATGTGGTCGAGAACTGAGAACAAAGCTCTGGGCATGTGCATAGTTTGGAAATATTTAATTTTTATAATTTGGTTCTAGAGGAAGAATTTTAAATCTTTTGAAGAGGTTGTATGTTAATGATATATAAGTTTATAAATAGGTAGCATACTCATGTTTCTTGTTCTAACAGATTAGCGTGCAGCATACCAAATCTTCCACCTAAACCAAAGATAAATGTTGGCTGAAATGCCAAGCGCATCTGTCTGAAGGCATTATAGAGCTATCACGATAGCTGGGACTCAAGACCGATATTCCAGAGAAAAGCACAGAAGTGTGAACCAAACAGTCAGAATCAATGTTTCCCTCGAGACATTTGAAGAAGTAACATCAATCTTAAACTCACTTCTTTAAAAAAGGGAAGTATTTTCAGCTCATTTTGCCAACCAAAAATGTTTTAATATGAGAATGTCATGATGTTATAACGAAGGAAAAAATTAAAATAGATCTCTCATCAAGGTAGCTATAAAAGCACTAAAATCATATTGGAAAACCATGGCCAATAATCAGTTTAAGAATCAAATGCAATACGTACAAAAAGGAAACACTGAAACTCAGGTACAGTAACCCTCTTACTCCCAAGAGCACTTTCCACAGTTGCCGTTACTTTGGTGAATCGCTGTCCAAAATTTTAAATGAAAAAGTCCAAAAATAAGTTTTAAATTGCGCACAGTTCTGAGTAGCCTGGTGAAATCTTGACCCATCCTGCGCCATCCTGCCCAGACACGGGTCCTCCCTTTGCCCAGTGCTCCTGCCGAGTTCAACACACAGACCCTCCGTCATGGCACAGCAGTCATCGCAGGTACCAGCTCTGCCTGTGGGTATAGCAGTGCTTGCGTTCTAGTGGCCCTTATTGTATTTAGTTACAGCCCCAAAGTGTAAGGGTAGTAATGATGATGTTTTGGATATGATAGAGAGAAGTCATAAAGTACTTCCTTTAAGTAAAAAGGTGAAAATTCTTGAGTTAAGATATTTTGAGAGAGCAAGAGAAATCACAGTTACATAACTTTAATTACAGTATATTATTACAATTGTTCTTTATTATTTGTTATTGTTAATTGCTCACTGTGTCTAATTTATAAAATTATAAATTAAGCTTATCATAAGTATATAGTATAGGAAAAGGCCTATCATATATAGGATTTGGTACTATCTGCCTTTTAGTTATAATAATGTATCCCCCATGGATAAGGGGAAACTTCTATAACTAAAATGTGTACTGATCATGCAAGGTTGGTTTAAATTTTAATATTATCAAATTATCTCATCTGTCCAAAATAAAGCACAAAATCAAGTTATTATCTTAATAAAGGAGAAAAATCATACCATATGCCATATGCAAAATCAATTTTAAGTGAAGTATAGACCTAAATGCAAATGTCAAAACAATCAAAGTTCTAGAAGATAGAACATGGTAATCTTTTCATGACCATTGGGTAGGTACAAAATAAGCAATAATCATGAAAAATTAGTGATACATTAGACCACTTAAAACAAGATCCTTTATTAACTGAAAAACTATGTCTAGAGAATAGAAAGGCAATGCAAGCCACAGAGTAGAGGAAGATATAGGAGATACACACCTTGACAAAGGTCTTGACTCCATGATGTATAATGAAGTCCTGTAAATCAATAAGAAAAGACATTAAGAAAAACCCAAACATAATACAAAAATAAGAATGGAACAGACATGTCACAAAATGATGTACACAAATAGCCAATAAACATATTAAAATGTGAGCAACCTCCTTAATCATTAGAACATACAAATAACATTCACAACAAAATACTATCATATAATCATCCAAATGGTAAAGTGACAAAAGGTAGGTAAGTACTGGTAAGAATATGAAGCAGCAACAGCCCTTATGACTTTCCTGGCTGAAGTAATATTAATAGAAGTACCTTGGAAAGCCTTTGGAAGAACCTACTGAAGTGGAAACATATACATAATGTATAACTCAGTGCTTCCATTCCCAAGGATGTACCTATATGTTTCAAAGGATGTATAATAGTATGTTTATAGTAACACTGTTTTTAAAAGACCCACATTTCTAAAAACTTCATTATTCCACAAAATTAGAATGGGTATAAAACAGAGTTATACACTGGGATATTATACAGCAATGGGAATGAAGTACTACTGCTACTCAGAAAAACATGGATAAATATCAAAACCACAATATTGAATGAAGAAAGTCAGATCTGAAAAAAATACATGCAGGAAAAATGTATTTGTGGAAATAGAGGCCAGAAAAGTGTTTGTCTCTGGGGAGAAGTAGTGACTGGGAAGAGCCAGTAGGTGGGTTTCAGGGGTGTTGGTAATACTGTCCTCACCACTCTTTGTGGTCCTGTGTACATGTGTTCCCTTTGTAAAAACCCATCCAGCTGTTCACTGTGATTAGTGCTCATGCTCCACACCTGCTGTGCTTGGCTACCACTAGTTTTGGTATCCTCTTCATACAGAACCGAGGCAGAAGGGAAATCCCCTTTCTTGGCTAGGCCAGTCTTGTAGTAGAAGGAAAAGGAAGCAAGACACAATCACATTATATATCCTAACAGAGCCGCTCGGGGGAGGGATGGGCTCCTTCCCTGACTCCCATATCATCACCAAGGCAAGTCACAGAGCAACTCTGATGTCGATGGGAAGCAAGTGAAGTTGTTTCCCTGTGTTAAGGGGAAAATATTTTGAAAAAATAGTATAATTTTCC
The DNA here is from genome assembly GCF_019186645.2 of Phyllostomus hastatus. Classification (NCBI taxonomy): domain Eukaryota; kingdom Metazoa; phylum Chordata; class Mammalia; order Chiroptera; family Phyllostomidae; genus Phyllostomus; species Phyllostomus hastatus. Next base: position 5,476,778 of record NW_025334038.1, on the reverse strand, counting down.
TCAATTACTTTCTTTTTGGCAAAGTAATTTTACATCGTTAAACAGAAAACTGTTTTTTCATAAATTTAAAACACTCAATTGAAACAAGTTAAAAAATAACTTTTAAGAATTCCCTAAAATTCTCAAAGAAGTTATGTGAAATTGATTGTAAGTAAAACTGCTTGTAAATCTGCCCAGTAAGATTTCTCCTATAGCAAGGTTTACAAATGCCCATACCATTAATGTCTCTCATCTAGCTGCCAAAGCTGAGTTATTAGTCATGCTAAATTGCAACTTTGGAGCTATTTTTGGAATATAGTTTTATTCTGCTTCTAGAGGTGTTATTTGTAACACTCCTGTAGAAAGTTTTAATTGGGTAAATAGACTACTTCTCCATCCTCCACCCCCTAAATTCATCAGGAAACATATGTACATATGTATTCATTTTAAATGCAAATGATTCAGGTTAGGTTGTCTACAACTGAACACTTTTACATCATGTGTAATTTTAAAGAAGCAAGTTTCACATTTCTCATAAAGGAATAAAACTAACCTTTCTGTCTGCTCAATGTAACTACGATGACTTTGCATTGTTGATGTTGGAAAGGCAGGTCTTTGAAATTATGTGTGTGAGGATATTTGTCAGTGTGGGACTAGATGGTGCTAATGTACATGGAAGACCTACTGTGTGTCAGGCAGCCTGTTAGGCTATTTTCGCACAATATCTCATGTTTCTCACAATTAGTGGAGCTACAGCTTCCTTTTACATAAAGAACACTGTTGGTGTATCACCTATAATGCCCCCAACAGTCCTGCAAGCTGTCAACACCCACACCTTACCTGAGAGATATATATTCCAAGACCCCCAGTGTATGTCAGACTTGCAAATACTATATGAACCCTATATACACTATGTTTTTCTCCCTATACATGCATACCTATGATAACATTTAATTTATAAATTAGGCACAGTTAGATATTAACAACACTAACTATTAATAAAATAGAGCAATTAGCCCTGGCTGGCATAGCTCAGTGGATTGAGCATGGGCTGAGAATCAAAGCATCTCAGGTTCAATTCCCAGCTAGGGCACATGCCTGGGTTGCAGGCCATGGCCCCCAGCAACCACACATTGATGTTTCTCTCTCTCTCTCTTTCCCCCTCCCTTCCCTCTCTAAAAATAAATAAATAAAATCTTAAAAAAAAAATAATATAAAAATAAAATAAAATCTCAGAGTTTATTTTAAAAAAATAGAGCAATTATGTCAATATACTGCAACAAGTTATGTGAATATAGTCTCCCTCTTCTCTCTCAAAATACCTTACTGAACTGCACTCACACTTTGTGTGATGGTATGCAGTGATGCAATGTCTATGTGTCAAGATTTGCCAAGTTGAGTGACATAGGCTTCTCATGCAATATTATTGACCTGATAATGATATGTCAGAAAGAGGGTCAAAACTAGCACATATTTCTTTCACTTTCTATAGAGTTCATGAGTAGAAGATTTGTTCTTACCATAGATCTTAGCTATCTCAGCATACCACATTGTTTCTTTCCTTAGTAAATCAAAAGCTTTCATCTTTTTACTGAAAGAAAACATTGTATGGCTTCTCTTTGGCATATCTGAATTGCCAGCATCATCACTCTTGAGGTTTGGGACCATTATTAAGTAGAAAAAGGGCAATTTGAATACCATCACTCTGATACTACAAGTGCTGATTAATATCCAAGACAACTAGTAAGTGACAAATGGGTGGGTTCCATATACAGTATGGATGTGCTGGAGAAGGGGGTGATTCATGTGGGTGGGTCCCGTATACAGTGTGGATGTGCTGGAGAAGGGGAGATTCATGTCCTGGGCCGAATGCTGGGAAACTGTGTGAGATATTGTCACATTATGCAGAACAGCAAGCAATTTAAAACTTATTCATTGTTTATTTCTGAATGTTTCATTTAATATTTTCAGACCATGGTCAACACCCAATAACTGAACCTACACTAGGCAGAATCATGAATAAGGGGGTATAGGAGGCCATTCTGCATGGCATGGGCCCAGCTCCCACTCGAAGATGCACAGGACCCATGCCCACTGATAGATAGGTTCTCCTGTGGGGAATCAGGCCTGCAATGTACCTAGACTGCTATGAGTCTTGCTTTTTGCTAAAAATCTCTCACCCCGAATTGAGGACATTTACTGTAAAGTAACTTCCTAAAATCCATGCTAAACCTTCAAGGATGAGTGTAACCAGTTCAACCACTTTTGCCTTTTCATTTGCAAATATCCCTCTTCTGTGATGTGACTAGTGGCATTAGTTCCTTTGTTTTCTGTAAAAAGTAACCACCTAAAGTGAACCTGTGCATAGTAAATGAGGACCGTCATGTAATGGGCGGAGGAATCCAATAAAGGCCTGTCATTGAGGAGGCCCTGGCTTTTGCTCCCCTTGAGAGAAAAGCCATGCTGTCCCTTTTCCTCCACCAGACTTGGTAGTCTGTGTGAATGTCTTATTTTATCCATAATGATGTGGACACTGCAGGCCAGTGTCTGCATCAAGGGGGGACTACTGTAGTTACCTAAGTAAATCATCCAAGACCATATAGCTATTAACCCAAAGTTCATGCCCTCTGACAAATCACTCTCACTCTTCTTGCTTCCTTCCTTTACTAATAGTTGGAAACTCCAAAGTATCATCAGTGCTAACAAATAATAATCCACAGATTGTGGTACCCCATGCATGTTAATTACCACTTCAGTTTTAATTTGAGCATACCTTGTTTCATATACATTTCTTTTTGAACAATGAAAGGAAACTTAGAGGTAAATTGTGATAGACATTGTTCATCACTTGGTACACTGTGAGTTACATTGTTTTGTATTACCATTGGTATATAAGGCCTCTTTACTGACCATGTCAAAGATTCAAAAATGAAGGTGAGAATAACCACAGTGGTGAAAATGATTCAGGTATGCATGTGTGTTATCAGTGATATGTGGGCACAGACCCACAAATGGGTTTGGGATAAAAATCTTTGAATGGACAGATAGGAGGACAAGTGAATCACCAGCTAGTAGAGTATGCATGCCATCAAAACCATAATAGCTCTTTGGCATCACTTACTCTAATTTAAAGCAGAGTTAGAATGGAAGGTCTGATGATAGGAGTTAGAACGGTCCAGACATGAAAGTAACTAAAAAAATTTCAGACAAACAAATAAAACAAAATGAAACAAAACAAAGAAGCCCAGGCATTCCTTTAATTGCACCTAGATTAGAAAGATTTAAACTAGAAAAAGATACCCAATGGACACTTGCTTCTGACTTCATGCCTTAGACTGTATTCCTTAATGGATAATTATTAAAACCTCAACTTTTATATAAAAACAAGTATTGAAAACATATTAAAAAGAGCTATTTTAAATGCCTTGTGGCTTATGTTGCAATATTTATTTTCTTGTATTAGAAAGATTTCTTTATAGAGAAGAAAATGTATTTCTTACACATTGTCCATTTTGCCACCCTCAATGAGCAATACATGGGTGCAGCCACTCTACACAGCTCCCAGTCCCATCCTGTCTTGCTCACTCATGGGGTTCCCTGCCCCCATCCCCCACCAGAGCCTGTGTGTCAAAGAGCCCTTTGCATTCCTCCTATGTTGAAAAATGCAATTAATAAAGCAATGTTTTCTGTGTAAGCAAAGAAACAAACAAACTGGGTTTTAACATGTTTTCCATTGATTTCAGGTGTTAACAATGAGAAGAAAAAAAAAGGAAGAGAACTGATAATAGTCATCATCCACAAGCAAAACTCTAAGCTATAGTTGGCTCACAACTGATGTAGATCTTTTGTTCGATCTTTACCAAACCCTGGGCCACCATGTTTATCTCCAGACAGATTCACCACGCACACTGATGTTCTTTCGTTTACTGTTTCAGGTAATGACGACATCTATGGCTATGATATCAGCCTTCCCATTCAATCTTAGAACAACATAAAGGTTCAGAGACAAGAAATCAAAACAGGCCTTTTATTTATTTTTCCAATGCGAAGACACAAAACTCAGATGTCTGGGTGGATGACACTTAAACACATGTGATATTATACAATGGTTGACCTTCATTTATATATGTGAAAGTAGTTACTTAACTAGGACAACATGGTCGTTGTTTCATCAGAAGAGTTCTGTTTTTCAAATAAGTCTTTTAATTTTAGCTCATGCAAAGATTATTGCCATTATGGAGCATTTTTACAATTTCATGGCTATGCCCAGTGCTTCTGAAATGCTTGCAGCCCAGAAAGGAACAGATGATTCTAGCTGAATTCGCACATCACTCTAAATTGTACCATTTCTTGGTATTTCTTAACCCTAAATCATTCACCTTTTAAAACAATTCTGTTGAGGGTCCATATATAGATAGATACATACATGTAGGCATAAAATATATAATTTTTATGTAAAATTCTTTAATTTTAACATGTTGGCATTAACAAAACTATTACACTGTTTCATTTTGGAAAAGGTAATAAGTAGTCAGGAAATATAGGGATATGTTTTTGCTTTTGGATCTCTATGTCAATTAATAATAACTAGTCACCATTTATTTCCATTTGCTGAGTGCCAGTTAGAGTGACAAGTTTGTTTTAAGGATTATCTCATTTAATCCTGACAGCACTCCAGAAGTTAGTGCTATTATATTATAGCAAGACCGATTATATTGTAGCTAAAGGAGTTTAAAGGAAATTACATAAAATGGGGTGTCATGTTATTGACAAGGTAACGGGTTGCCCAGTGAAGTCTGTGTAGTTAACCTAGTGAAAGTGTGCTCTGAGCAAGGTCAGTACAGCTAACTGTGCAACCCAAATCTTTATTTGGCCTGGAGTTTGGCGCCACCTGCGGGTGGTTGTTAGTTCCAGCTGTTGAGTATTCTGTACAGTTGTCAACATAGCGCCATCTCAGTGAGTTGGTGCCCATTCCTTTCAGAAATATTAGGACTCCCTAGCATCTTAACATTTCATACAGTAAGAATTTTTAGCCCATCCCTGCTGGAGAAGATAATTGAAGAAGAACTTGATCCAATCTCTAACATGTAATAGGCAGCAGTTTGGTACATGGTATCAGAAGGTTTTGACTGCATTTTGAGGAGTAACTTTCCTACATTAATGCAGCTATTAATAAGCAGAGATGCAGTGGGAACCCAGGCTGACAATGTTGGCAAGGTAGGAGATTTGTCCCAGGACATATAAGTATAAACGTGGAGGACTACATCGAACCAAAGTTGGTTTACCTACCAAGTCAACACTAAACTAAACAGGAGGTGAGATAAGGAAGAAATCAAGAAATAACAAATATTTAAAGGTTAATAATTTATACTTCAATGAGAAAATTTTGGTGCAAAAATGTAACCATCATTTGTAGAGGGTTTACTGTACTTTAGGGCTTGTCATGAAAATCTATATAAGAAAAACATACAAAATCTGTAATCTAGTAAAAATGTTTCATTTAAGAAATTGACCACCTACCAAGCTCCCAGAAAAATGGATGTTTTTTTTTCTTCCCTCCCATCAGCTCTGAATTTTTATATTATGTTATTTAAACAATAGTTTTCACAAGCTATACCTCAGCAATCCTCTCTTTAAGCTGAAGAATATGGTCCTGGGGATTTACGGAGCCCTGCCAGGGCCCAGTCAGTGTGTTCCAGAGTACCAGCTTGGCTCCAAGCCTTTCTAGCTGTGAAGCCCATGGGCTTCCTCTAACACAGTCCTGTCTCTTCCCCTTATGCTGTTAATTCAGAAACTCACTATAAGATATTGCAGTCTCTGTCTTTATATGTCTTTAATGTCCCCTTTCAAAAGGCACACAAGAACACAGATAAACTGGCAACCATTACTCAGAAAAGGCAAAAGAAAGAACCACACTAGGATTTAATCATGCATATAGGAACACAGCATCATCCATTCTGCCTCACAGGAAGCATGAAATGTTGCCAAGGAGCCTCATTTTCTTTTTTGTTAGAACGAGTAAAACAATTTAGCCACCAGAGGATGGATCAGTGTCTGTGCATTGGGCTTCCAGGGCCAATAATCAACTGGTCCATCCACTAGTGTCCATCAAAGCCCATGGATACAAGCACTGCTCTAGATGGTGAAGCTTTAAGAGGACAAACTATAAATGCCCCAATAAAGGCAAGTGTTCAGAATCTCTCCTTGTCTTTTCTTATTTAGTGTTTAATGGTATCTGGAACTTGACCAATCACACAGGTCAGGGATTTAAAATGACATTAAGCAAGAAAGACAGAAATCCCCAAAATACAACCAAGCTCTACAGAGCAGACTTGGCAGATCTTGGAACTCTGAGGCCACCGTGGCCTCCTGAAGCTTATTCAAAGTCAATGGTTAGTTAATGTCACCTTCAAGTTAGAGTCCCAAAACTCTCTCACATACAAGGAAAACAAATACATTTTTAAATTATCCCAAGGAAATTTCATTAAGAAAAGAGATGGTTGTGTTTCTATTAATGAAGAATGGGAGTTGTATAATGAAATCCTCAATTAAATGGCCATCATAGCAAATACCTTCAATCTTGATTTTCATAGATTTATACCCAAAGTTGCTTATTCTTGGCTAGAATCCCTAAACTTTTCATGAGCATGTATTCTGTTCTTGACATCATCCTAGGCACAGGGAAATACAACATTGAAGCAAAATGGTTGCATGATTTGTATTTGATCAGTTTTTAGGGAAGATGGGAAGGAAAACTAACAAGTTTAAAATAGTCAGGTAAACTCTGTTGAAGATTATGGACTTGATGCTATAGAAGCCAAGTGAAGAGGAATGTAAATCATATCCAAATGTGTGTATATTTGTGTATATCTATTGTGTACATGTGTATATCTAAGAGGGATGATCATGAAATTAAATATTGAAGTTGAATAGGAGAGAGTCATATATGTTGTTGTTGCTGAGGACTAATGGAAGGTATTGCAAGCAAAAATAAAAGCTTTTCCAAAGGCAGGAAATGGGTGGTATTTGAGAATTCATGAACAACTTGGTCTGCTCCATCTGCCTAGACTCCATTGAGATCCACATCTCTGGTTAGACAAAATTATGTGTTTCATTAATTTTATAACCTTGCTCCTGTCTTTGGATTTTTCATAGCTTGATTCTATTTTCTTCATATCTTTTTGAGATTAAAGCTGATTGACCTTTGAGAAAGAGAGAGGGGTATTTACATGTATTGGCAATCTATTTGCTTCAAAGTCAAAGCTACACAGAGGTTATCTTATAGACCTTCACAAATTTAGTTAGCACATTGTCTACTCTAGTGACATTTCTACCTTGTCCAAAGCATTTTTACTTTGCCTGACCTTTCTATAAAGATTTAATATTCATATTTGGCTGCTGAACTATCACAGCTTCATAGAGTTTCAAAGCCGCTAATCCAATCATGTCTCTCCATTCTTCTCATCTCTCTCATTTTGTCACTCTGCTGGTAGCAAAAGCAGACACAGATTTCATTTAAATTTTGTATGATTCAGGACTGATGACCCAAGGGGATATTCAGGGCATGCCTTCCTTTTAGCAAGAATATCTGGGTGAGGAAATTCAAATGAATATAGTAATTCATAGTATGGACTCAATTACATCAATCAATAATTATGTGCTTACTTTCAACCCAATGTCATTCAACGTACTAGAAGCTGAGGCAAATAAATTCATGTGGTTCCATTATGAATTACCTTCAATCTGATTAAAGATATGAAACATATCAATTAATTCATTTTATTTATTTACCCAACAAACATTTCCACAGTGCATACTCTGTGTGACATGGCAGATATACACCAGTAAGTAAACAGGACATGGACATTACCTTTAAGGAGCTAATACATATTCACATGGAGGATGCTGACAAGGAAAGAGTAAGTTGCAATGCACTGTAACAACTATTAGTGTAAAAATAAGCACAGGGTCACCAAAACCAATCTTGGAAGCTGCAGAAAGGCTTTCTAAAGGATATGATTTCTTAGCTGATACGTAAGGAATGAAGCAGAGTTTCCTAGTTTGAGAAGGAGAAAAAGAGTGTTCCAGTCTGTCATGGGCTGAATTGTGTCCTCCAAAAATGCATTTTTTGAAGTTTTAATGTCAGAATGTTACTGTATTGGCAAATAGGGCATTTAAAGAAATGATTACATTAAGATGGTGCCCTTTGAGTAGGCTCTACCTAATTCAATATGACTGGTGTTGTTTTAAGAATAGTAAACACAGACACTGGGACCATACTCACAAGGTCATGTGAGGACTCAGCCACAGGGCAGCTGTCCATCGACAAGCCACGAAGCCATGGAAAGAGGACTCAGGAGAAGCCAGCCTTGCGAACACCTTGGCCACAGACTTCCAGCCTGCAGAACTGTGAGAATGTGCACTTTTGTTGTTATAGCCTCCCAGTCACAGGCACTGAAACAGCATGTTCAAAAGCCGAGAGATAAGCTCAATCTTAGCATTATACAAGACCTGAACACTGCGTGTGTGTGTGTGTGTGTGTGTGTGTGTGTGTGTGTGTGTGTGAAATCTTAAGGCTGAATCAACAACGAACTCTGGCTGGAGAATTACAGATGGAATTGGTTGGATAAAGACAACAGCAAGCATGGTCTAGGCAGTGGCATTTGTGGCCGAAATGGGCGATTATTGACATTGGAAGCAGCAACATAAATGACCAGGTGCTGGGAAGCGCAGAAGTGGCAGAACACAGAACAAAGGCTTGCTGTGAAGCAAAGATGAAACATGCATTTTCACGGAACAAATGGATTCTCAGAGCAATGGTGACAGCCCTGTGCACCAAGATGTAACAGGAAGATAAAAAATAAAACCCAACTATTTGAGGGCCTGGAGCTATGATGAAAGTATAAAGGAAATGACAGTCTTTGAAACTTTCCAATAACCCCTTCCCCAGTTCTCTGTGAACTTTTCACAATTAGCGTCCTCTAGGGTTCAATTCTTGGCTCTCTTGTCTTCACTTTCCGTGTGTTGAGATCTTCTCTGAATATCACCCATATACTCATGACTCCCAAATATATCACTCAAGCCTGGACATATCACCATCACTCAAGTCCGCCTATCTGATATCTTCACCTTGATGTCTAACAGACCTCTCAGGTTTAGCATATTCTAAACTTAATATTTGATTTCTACCCTGTTCCCCAAATCCTACTGCAAGCCCAGTTGTCTGCATAACCCTGATGTCAATTTTTTCACTTACAAAAGTTCAAACCAGAAATCTTAAGTGGTCTTGGAGTTTCAGCATTCTCTCACACTCCAAGTCTGTACTGGTTCTACTTTCCAAACGTACCTGAAATCCAACTGCTCCTCAGTAGCTCACTCTTGTTACTTCCATCTAAACCAACAGCATTTCTGACTGGATTATTGCAATTTCCTCTTAAGTGTCCTCTCTGTTTTTATTCTTGCCCTCCCTGTGTTTATTCTCATCACCATAGTCAGAATCACCCTCTTAAAAGTTAAATCAAGTTTCTAAACTCTGGCACTCTTGGCACTTGGAGCCAGGTGATACTGTGTTATGGGAGGCTGTCCTATTATAGAATGTTTATTTAGCAGCATCCCTGGTTTCTACATATAAGGTGTTAGTAGCACCTCTTTTCACAGCTGTAACAACAAAAAGTGTCTCTAGACATTACCAAATGTCCCCTTGGGGAGGGTGTCTGCTTATAAGATTAAAATGAAAAAATGAAGACAAAATCCTAAGTATTTATAAGGGATGTAAAGACTACACCAGCCTGCATCCCCAGCCCTTTGTCCTGTTTTTGCTCTGTCTCACTTCTCTCTCCTTTGTGCTCTCTGCTGCAGACTCACTGGCCCCTTCTGGTTCCATTGAATTTCAGGCATGCCCTGGGCTCTTCTTGGGAACCATTCACTTCTTACTTCTTTCAAGTCTTGGCTCAGTTGTCACCTTCCAAACGAGACCCACCTGACCATCCAAATGTAATTCACATTCTAGTGCTACCATCTCCGTGACACTGACATCAACTGTTTTCTCCTAAATTCGTTATCACTTAATCGTCTTTAACCATCTAACATGTATTTTACTGATTCGTTCAATAGATATTTACAGCAGACCCACCACTCACCTTGTAAGTGGACACCTGACTATGCTTCTGGAGTTTGGGAGTAAATGAAGCACAGTCCTAGATTCCAGCTGGGTGAAGTAAGCTATCAGCAAATCAACCAATGAAAGATGTAATATGTCAGATGTAATATGTCTAAATGCTTTTGAAAAACATACATCAGCTAAGAAGGTGAGGAGTGCTGGTAGGGATGTTGCAGTTTTAAGTAGAATGGTCAGGGAGGCCTCATTTAGCTTGGGGGATTTGAAAGAGTAGCCAATTGAATGTTTCTTTGTATTGTTTATCCTCCATAGCTCAGGGAGGTCAGTGATTTTCTCCCCCTTATTTCATTCCAGGCAGCTCTACCAACTTGAACAGAGCCTGACACCTAGTAGGTAGGTGCTCAATAGATATTTCTTGAACTTCCCTTGAATCAATAATAATAATAATTTGTTATGAAATCTTTATACTTTTGGTCTGATGGTGTGGAAAGGAAGAGGTTCAACCTAAACAGATGACACCCACTTCTTGCATGAGTCTCTTATGCATGTATCACAGACATTGGAGTTTTGCATTATCTATAATGCCTGCATGAAAAGAAAGCAGCAATATAGGTTACTGTGGTAAGTGTTACAGAAATGGTACATGCAGTGTTTACAAGGTATACAGATGAAAGAGTCGGTTTCAGGTGACCACAGAAGGTGTTTAAAATACCTTGAAGAAAGGGTACGATTCCAAGAGAATGGAAGCAAGGCAGAACCATCTCAAAGATAAAGAACCTTGTGAACCAAATATCAGCAGAGCCCTTCTCTGAACATGGGCCCATCCCCATAAGCAACCACTGACTTTTTAGCTTTTGATGTGTGTACCCAGTGAGATCTGGTGTGTTACTGTCCCACCCAGGTTACTTTTGCAAGTAAAACGAGATCTTGTTAATAATTAAACTAGGAAAATGGGTTTAATTTGGGGCTGTTACAGGCAGACTTTAGCTATGTTATTATAAACCTTACCATGTGTCCTCTTCTGTTATTGTTTCTTCTTTAATACGGCCTCCATCACACATGCATCCCTGTGTTGACTTCTAGCTCAGAAGCAGAGGGGTGGAGTCTTGCCTCTCCTCAATCCTCACTTCTCATCCAATAGGGAGGGAAGGCAGAGAGCTCCCCCTGTGTTTGTTGTTTGCTGGTTCTTAATTCCCTTCAGCTCAAAAGAATGTAAAAGTGGCATATTTTGGTGTGGCATATTCTGATCCCCTTCACAAGAATCAATAGGAACAGATAAAATATTTTCTTAACAACAGGGAGAGGCCAATGCAGTAGATTTAGTTTCTATAAGGAGGCACTGGAGCAGGAGGAAAGGCCAAGGGTTTCGGGGGTTTGAACCAAATGTAGTACCAATGAGGGAGCAAAGCTGCATTAAGACTACATTAAAATGATTAAAATGTGGACTGCAGGGGCCTCAGCCTGCTGAATCCCTCCTGTGACTCCTAGAACCTCAGCTCTACTCCAACACCCAACAACATCAGGAAGACAACTGGGTGCTGAGATATCAGGGTGAATTCCAAGCAGAGCTTTCCAGGTAGCTTTGTCTATATTTCCTTCTTTTCAGGAATCCGAAAAATGACTCCTACTCTCTTCCTGATGTAGTGTTCTTTTGTCTGATGCCTTTGGTTTTGATGTCTTTTGGGCCTAAAACATCTTCACCAACTGCCCACAACAAATTTCACAATGTTGAAATGCTACTTCCTTACTGGAGGCCTTCTTACTCTCTTCCAGTGAATTTTTCTCACTGTATTTCTGTAGCATTCTGTCCTTGCTCTATTATATATAGCATTGGCACCTAATTAACAGAATATTGATATGGTCTTGCACCTTGCCCATGTCTCCATGAAATGTTTCATGGTTTCCAGGAACTTACCTTTTTCCTCCTCCTCTTGTCTCTCATCCTATTTCCATGTTCTAGTCTAAAGAATTTTAATTTCACGTTTACAATTTTGAACCTAAGTATTTAAAAAAAAAGGCAGTAGTAATTTGTTCACTTCATCCAAACCTTTGCATTCTGACAACCACACACCTTTCCACCCTCCTCCAACATTAATCAAGTACAGAGCTCAAACACTATTCTAAGTAACACAGCTGGTCAGCATCATCTCTTCTTTTTGGTTCTTCATGCTAAAAAAGCAAAAAACAGGGTCCTAGCTAGGAGATGGCAACAATAGAGACCTAGCAGCAGAGATTATTTTCCAAAGGAAGGGAAATTGGAGAACAGAAACATTTTATTTCCTAACTTTCAAGATAGAACTATAGAACTGTGGTAGTTAAGAAAATGAGGTAAAATTGTTCTTGACTATAGCCTCCCCAAGTGGCTTTTGAAGAGATTCAGTGTATTTGGATAAAGGCTTCTAGACTCTTACTGCCGTTCAGAGTTCAGGATGGTGAAGATGGTGCCGTCAATGGGTACTGAGATAAGCTGATTTAAGTACACAGTATACATTAGAGAGAACTGAATATGTTCTCTGGTTAAATGCATCATTTTCTTTAAACAATGTTTGTATCTGTTTTGCCTTCATTTTAAATTTTGGAACTAAGGATTATCTCAGCTCCTAACAAAATTGATATTATGTAAGTACAGTAATAATCACTCATATGTTGCAAATTTCTTCAAATTCCATCTCTTAATATGTTGTGGAGTTCACATGTAAGAATTTTAGTGCATGAACAGCCTATGTGATATAGTCACTATAATTTTTCTGGAGTTACACCCCTACCCTTTTTAAAAGAGAAATGATTTCAATACTCCATTAATTTCATATTAAATAATCATTAATGAAAAATACTCAAATATTTATAGAAGTATATTACAAGCATCTTTCAGTATTAAACTGTAACAAAGTCTACCTATTTATGGCTTCAGAACTTGTCAGGCTTTCTGTTAAAATTTTAATACTCCTATTTGCAAACAATGTATTATAATGTTTCTGTGATACTCTTTTGCTTATTAAATTTTAAGTAATCTGAGGACTAAGGGAATATCTATCTCAAGTTTCCTCTTGTTGAGTACAGACTATGTGCAGACCGTAAGCTGAAAAGACTTTATTATTGAAAAATAAATGAAGAACTGTTACAGAATTTGTCAGTTCTGCACCACCAGGAGCACATAATTAAAGAAATGTAGAAACAAGTAGAAGTCGGTGGAGGAGAAGGGATGGGTGTTGTGAGTATGTGTTTCACAATATAGTCTTTTCTATAAGTCAGGTTTTTATTCCTACTCAGATCATCTGATCCTGTACTTAAGAACAGAAATTGTCAAGTTGCCTGTACAACCACCAGTCCTACAGGTGACTCTGGCACCGAGAAATAACAGGGAGCCAACACAGATGACTGTGCTCTTCACTTGACTTTTAATTCAGATTCAGTACAAATCTACAAAAACCTAATAATGACAATAATCACTCAGATGCAATCAGCAATAACATCACACAAAAGAACTGAGGGACAATGAACCGGAGTCCCAGATTCTCAGTCTGTAGGTCCGGAAAACAGCAGTGGAGGCAGGGGAGCAATCAAAGTCTTACAAGGTAGAATCTCCAGAGTTGGATTTGCAGTGAGGCAAACAAAGTCCTCAGTCCAGCAAGGCAGAGCCTCTGGCAGCAGGGCAGTCAGAATATCAGCACAGTTTGGAGCAGCACCTTGGCATGTGGGGATTTGCTATCTCAGCTGTGGTTTGAAGTCTACCTCAGTTATACCTTTGAGAGCTGTGTAGTCCACCCTTCTGAATCTCTTAATAAATATCTTGAGACCCTTGATAAATTGTTGGGGAATCCCCAGTGGGCTTATTCTGGGGTATTCCACTTCCACAGGCATATCTGTTCAAATCACATGTATACATATCTTGAACACTCCACCCTGCCAGGCATGACTTAGGTAGTCTCCTTCTTGAACCAAAGTGTCATAGCTGACTGGCAGCCCTCTTATATGACATGAGTGATGTCATTTTGTTTTAAATATTTTATCCTATCTTGACCTGACCGATACCATTTTATTGGTCCTTCCACCATGGGCTAGGACAAGGAAGCCAAGGAAGCCAAGGAATAATTTTTAGTGGAATATTGAGAGAGAAACAGAATTCTCTGAGACATAAAGAAAAGAATATTCTCGGATATCTGAACAACATCCACAAGGTCTTGGAGGTATAAAAGATCTGGTAAAATGAACATTTAAAATTAAGGGGCAAACAGTATGGGAGTAAGAGGTAAGTAGAAACATTATAGGTTTAGACCAAGTTGTGCAACCTCTTTGAGTAATCCAAAAAATGTGTTGCTTTTCTGCAGACAAAGAAAGTCTAGAGAATTCTAATCAACAGAAGTTCATAGTGTCTGACTTGCCTAAAAAAGTATCTATATTCCACTTTACACTAGAGCTCAGGATAGATAAAAAGTTTATTTTAATGATAGAATAGGAAGTAAAAGCCGAAGTCATTGATCCTTCATTGCTGCAGTCTTTTCTTGCATATCTTCATGTAAGTTTTGTAGTTGCTGTTGTTTTTAATTAATCAATAATTCCTACAAGATGCATTCATTTGTGTGAATCAGCCACTGTATGAGAGATTCAGGTGAGAAAAGACAATTAGGCAAGGAAACATTGACTGGTTGCCCCTCAAACAAGCTGTGACTAGGGACCAAACCTGAAGCCTAGGCAGATGGCCGACCAGGAATTGAACCCACAACCTTTCAGTTTATAGGATGATTCTCCAACTAACTAAGTTACATGAGCCAGGGCTAAAGGACTCTTAAATATATTTTTATAGATATCTGAATCAGCTGCTAGCCCACAATTTCCTAAATATAAACACCCGGCTTGGTCAATGGAAATGAATTTGTCCACCCAAAAGTAATTCCTTAACAAGGCTTATAGGAGACAGCAACTTACGCTGGTTTGTCACATAAACTGTGTAGTATGAAGGATAAATATCTACTCATACAGGTACTGTGGAACATCCTTGAAGCTTTTGTAAGTTCTTAAGTTTCAAGAATTTCATTCTTCTGATGCTACAAATACTGATGCTTGCCCTAGGTGGTGTGGCTCAGTGGATTGAGCACCAGTCTGAAAATTGAAGGGTCACTGGTTCAATAACTGGTCTGGGTTGAGCACATGCCTGGGTTGTGGGCCAGGTCCCCAGTGGGGGCATTCCAGAGGCAACCAGACAATGTATCTCTCACACATCCATGTATCTCTTCCTCTTTATTCCTCCCTTCTCATCTCTCTAAAAAGGTCACCCCCTGGGGTATGTACAGAAGGCAACCAATAGATGTTTCTCTCTCACATCTCTGCTTCTCTCCCTCTCTTCATCCCTTCCCTTCTCTCTTGAACAAAAAATAAAATAAAATGCAAAAAATAAAGATTTTTAAAAATAAAAATACTGATGCTCGTGCTTCCTTCATAGAGATTTAATAATTTTGAAGTGGAGACTGAGGGTTAGTAATCTTTAAAACTTCTCAGGTATTTTTAATGTGCATTCATTTATTAATTTCAGATGTCAATATGGGCTGTTCAAAGTGCAATTCTGGCACTAAACTGCTCCTTACAGTTTACAGAAAGATTTTTTTCTTAAATTAAAAGTGAAATGAGTTCTGAAATTGACAGTAAACATTTAAAAATGTTTATAGGCATTTGACATTGCTGTGACATTCAAGAAAGTGATTAGTGAATACCACTCATTAAACAAGGTACAAACTGGTCTGGGTGCTTTTAAGGTCACTTAAATCACATGAGCTACATATTTGTCATATGCAAATGCTACCTATCAGTTCACAATGAAGAGGAAAATGAAAACTGATCCTTCAAGATGAAAGGTTAAATGCACTTAACTTCTCAGCTATATTGTAAGTTATTGAATAGCCACCATTGAATTTAGCACAAACTCTACCTACAGCAGGTACTTCAAAGGCTTCTTGAATTGTAATAAATGACGATTTAATATTTCTTAAATTTAAGAAATTAATTGGCCCTGGCTGGCGTAGCTCAGTGGATTGAGCATGGGCTGGGAACCAAAGCATCGCAGGTTTGATTCTCAGTCAGGGCACATGCCTGGGTTGCGGGCCACAGCCCCCAGAAACCACACATTAATGTCTCTCTCTCTCTCTCTCTCTCTCTCTCTTTTTTCCCTCCCTTCCCTCTCTAAAAATAAATAAATAAAATCTTAAAAAAAAGAAATTAATTGAATTTTAACTGTGGCCATTAGTGTTATAATGTCTTTAATAAGGAAATAATTTACTTAAGAAAGTGGGGATTTCTAACTGTGGTTAGACTATCCTGCAGCAGAACGAGCTTCTGAATGTTCTTTAAATGATCCAATGTCTCTTCTTTTACCCAGTTGACCTACTTGTAACAGCCCTTACCCAAATGTACTGTCTCACTTGCAGTGAGAAGCTGTGTCAATTATACCATTGGCACCATAGACCATGGCTCATTTGTCTCAGACTTGTAGAAATTATATACAGGCCTATGCTTGTAGTTGCCTAACCAACATTCCCTTCCCTTCTCTTACTTTTTGGGCATTTGAGGTTGGAAGGTATTTACCAAGCACTAAAAAGTGGATTAGTGGAACTACACATTTTGCTGAAAAATGTCTTCTGTTCGAAACTCAGTAACTTGTTCAGAGCTAAGATAACATTGTCATAAATCTATGACTGTCTTTAAGAAATGATGTTGTGATTTACCAAGGCTAAAATTGTCCTCAATTATCAGCCTGTCAGATACAATATTTAGTTCCATAATTGTGACTTAATAGATGTGGGCAAAGATAACACCTTTGTCAACAAAGACAACAAAGAATAGATTTATGAAATAGCTTGAGAAATCCAAAGAAGGCAATAAATTACATTTAGTTATATTTTTATAGATATTTTTATATAGTGGTAATAAATAAGTAAAAGAAGCTCCATGTGGTTAAATAATATTAACAAAGACAGAACAATGAGTTAGATGAATGGTTTATTTAAAAAATTCTGGACAAATACCTATGCCTGAGACAGGACTTATTAGGATCCTTGAGACAATTCAAAACATATAAGGTCCTCTGAAAATGTTAAAGAAAAAAACTCTTCTGATATTTGTTAAAATGGTAAAGAAGACTTTATGCAGGACTATCTTATCAGATGTTAAGACTATTGCAATAAAAGAGAGGGAAATGACAATTACAAAAACAACAAGAACAAGTGGAGATTTATAGTCAAGAAATAGAATCAGTGGATGGAAAAGTACTAACAGAAGACATCACAAGTAGGGGGATTCTTGCTAGACCAACTTAACACTTTAAAGACAAGCTAGGGTAATCAGATTTCAAGTGTGGGGGTGAGGAATTTGATCATATATCTAATATGAGCAGATGGGGAGGTGGTGGATTCCCATTTAATGGGCTTAGCAGGATATTTTTTTTCCTAATACTGGGCTAGGCAGGTAGAAGTGTAACCATGTAGAAACCTTATTTCTTTAATATGACCTTTCTTCCTTTCTTTCCTTTTGATTCAAACTGGTCTTACCCAGCACCCTGACTCCCTCGCCTCTCTTGTACAACCACTCCCTTAATCACTCTCTGGGCAGTGACATTCTGATCAGCATCAGATAATCTTAAGAGCGAAGCCTGTTGTCTGTTGACCCCATAGATGAAGTTTCTGTCACAGTAGAGATAACATCTAGGTGTATGCTTGTATGTACATGTTTACATATTTAAACACACTCTTTGAATAAATGTATTTAATAAAAAATGTGGGAAATGTAAGACACTTAGGAATGAAAAAGCCAATATTTCTTTACCCAAAGACTATCTAAAAGTATGCAAATGCATTTATTTAAGAAAATGTAAGTATAGTTTTAAGGACAAAAAAGACATCACACACTAAACCTGACAAGCTCAGGAGAAGCCTGCATTGCAGATCTTACAAACTCAGAGACCTAAAGTGACCACATAGAATGGTCTGAAATTAAAATTTAACTATAAGTGAGTCATGTCAGGTAGCCATGTCCTAGGCCGGTATCTTCCTTGACTAAGATCAATCTTCACCTTAACTGAACCTATTGTTCTTTTTGCAGCAACCTTTGCAATGTCAGAATAATTCCCTATTTCTAGACTTTTCAGAGCATAATCTCACCAGAACAGGAGACCAGGGGACCCTTCATTACTATATTGCTCTCTCGCACACCATCCCTATGTGCTGTAAATGTTCATTGTTAACTGTCCTATACTGACCAGTATAAAAGAAGTATGTGTCTCCTCATTTTACTTTGTATCCAATCTCGAGAGATTTCTCTACTTTGCTTTCTCCCACCTCCCTAATCTACCACCAATGAATTCCATGTAAACTCCTTTTGTTTTCTGCTTTGATTTTGATGTATAAAATAAAGAGCAAAACTGCTATTTTTAGAGTTTTTCTCAATCTGTTAAGATTTTGCTTCCCAGTAATTGGGATTAGTTTGGTTCAAATAAACTTATAAAAAAATCCCTACAGGTTTGGATATTTCTTACTGAGTTTTATACAATATTATATTTGTTATGCCCTGGCTGGTGTGGCTCATTGGAGTGAATGCTGGCCTGAGAACCGAAAGGGTCACCGGTTCAATTCCCAGTCAGGGCACATACCTGAATTGGGGGCCAGACCCCCAATAGGGGGTGTATGAGAGGCACCCACACATGGATGTTTCTCTGCCTCCTTTCCCCTCTCTCTAAAAATAAATAAATAAAATCTTTAAAAAAATATTGTATTTGTTATACGGGTTTTGAGATAGAATTTGTAGTGAATGATAAGGATTATAAAGACTACCAAAAACATACTAAAACCAACCTCCAATGGATTTATGCCTTAGAACTGGCAGAATACCAGTTCAAACCAACATAGTAATAGAGGACTCAAGACTTGGAAAATTTTAGCTTAAGGTAAAAAATTATGTCTAGCAAGTAATGTGTATGTTAAAGCTTTTGTTTCAGAAACTACAGATAAGGCCCATTCTGGCTCCTTAGAAAACAGCTGACCTCCTGGGGCACTGTTAGAGATGACCACATGGGGACAAGTTGGAGGCATCCAGGCCTTTGTGTTCCAGGGAGAGCAGATAACCACTCTCCCCAGGAACAGCTAACTGCCCAGGACAGGGATGTTGCAGTTTCTGAATCTCAAAGCTCTCACCACACCTTGTTTATTCCCCCCCTTATAAAACATCTGGCCTGGAAAGAAAAGACAAGATGGTCTGTTAGGGTATGAACCCACCATCTTCTCAGATCGCCAGCCATCTGAATAAAGTGCCCATAAAGATTCAATTGCTGTCATTGCTTATTGGGTTTGGTAGTGACAGGCAGCCTGAACATCGGTGTCTTTTCCGGTTACAATAGTGCCTAATTTCATCTTGCAGTAACCTCTAGACTCATTTTATGCTTATTGTAATATATTAGCATTCTAAATGACATGCGTGGTGCCACCATAATCAGAAACAAAAGCCCATGTAAAGACACAAAATAGTCAAGGATGTTCCCACCCCTTTCCCAGAAAAATCCTAAATATTCCTCTCCTTTATTGAATGCCCTGAGCCTCAATAAAAGAGGTAAATCCCACCAAGGGGGGGCTGCTCTGCCTGTGGATCAACTTTCTTAAACTCTTACTTTTAACTCTATGCTGGCTCAAGTCTGAATTCTTTCCTCGTGAAGCCTGGAATTGACAGTGAAGCACCAGAATGCTTGCATCAGCTTCAAGTGTACAATACAGTGGTTCAATATTTTTATACCTTGAAATGTTATCACCTCACTAGTTATAGTAATCATTTGTCACCATGCAAACTTGTCACAATATTATTGACTATATTCTCCATGGGGGAACTCACTGAGATGAAATATGGCGCCAGCAGCAAAGGCATCTGGGAAATGTTAGATTCTTAATTCCTTGTAGCCTCAGGCTTGGCTGACTACCCAGAAAACCAACCAGAATGCCACCCAAAAATAAAGATCTTGCCTCCAGGAATGAGGCTACTGAATATATAGAGTGTGGATAACTGCCTGATGTTACCTGTTACCTTAGGGATGCATTGTTCTTTCTGGTTGTCTACATGACTAGCCACCATATGGTTTTACTATTAACCCCCTACAAAAAAGGGGCTCTTTCTTGGGAGGGGAGTGGATTCTTCTAAGCAGGCCACTACTGGGAGCAGCTGCTTGCCTCCTGTATATAACTTTCTCGTAGTAAAACTCTTATGAATTTGAATAAGGCTACCTGTCAGTTCTTGACTCAGTTCTGAATTTATGTTTAGACTTTTATGTCTTTCTCAAACATTCCTCTTCACTTTTTCAGCCACTGCCATTCTATTTCCTTTGGCAACCGTCCCTTTGGTCTGTTCCCATGAGTCTGTTTTTTGTTTGTTTGTTTGTTTGTTTGTTTGTTTTATTTTTTTGAGACCCTTCTCTTATTACATGTACAAAAATAAACTGGAAATTGATTAAAAATTTAAATCTAAGACCTGGAACCATGAGACTTCTAAAAGAAAACATAGATAGTAAACTGCTTGACAACAGTCTGAATAACATTGCTTTTGATTATGTCTCCTTGATCAAAGAAAACAAAAACAAAAGTAAACAAAGACATTTTAAAAACATTCATTCTATTTTCTTTCAATATTTTAACACGCATATAGCTTTAAAAGTGTAATAGTAATAAGCCAGTCCAAACAACAAAAAATAACTTTAAAAAGTGTGCAAGCAAATACAAGAGCAGGTTAAAATTCTTAACTCTATATACGGCATCTTGCTGATGGAATTGTTGATTTGAGGGCAATTGACTCCTATGAATTTTACCAAAGTGTGACAATTACTCAAGTTCCTGAGCTGAGAAGCAGCCCTGCTGTGAAAATTTATAGTGCTCAATAGTCCTCAAAATGTCTCATTTGTTACCCAGGGTGAGATGGAGAGGTAGCATAGGGGGATGGGTAAAGAGGGAATTGAGTGTGGAAAGGAGAGCAGGAGGATTTTGCATTCCAGTTGGAAGCTTGCAAAAGAGAGGGGCATCAGTTGAGGTTCTAGGGTTTGGCTAGGATGAACCATCATTCTGATTTGTGTGTGCATGTGTGACAACTATACGGAGTCCCTTTAATCTAGGATCTACTAAAACTGCTTCCTTGGCTGTCAAATGAAACCAATAAGACCTGTTTTTCTAATTCACAGGAATTTTCTAACAATAACATTATATAGATTTTCAAAGAGCTACAAAATTTAAAGTACTAAACATTTAAAGAACAATGATTTGTATAATTTATAGAGAAGTGAGCAGACTTTTTCTATAAAGGGTCATATAGTAAACATTTCAGATTTTGCAGGCCTCTCTTTCTCAGCTACGCCACTCTGCCCTTGTGGTGTGTATGCAGCCAAAGACTCTAAGTAAACAAACAAGCCTGGCTTGTCCCAACACAACTTTATTTACAGAAATTGATATCTGAGTTTTATTTTCACATTCATTTTACATGTCATTACTTGCTTATTATGCCTTAATTTCTTAACCATATTTTAAGCTGCTAAAAGAAAGAGTCCAACGCTTTTGTACTAGGCATGTGCTAGATAAGTATTGAATAATAGATAAAAACTACTCTGCCTTGTTTGAGCTAAACATCATGGAAAAGAAAGGTATCTGGGAGAAGTCCTCTTTGTTAGCATAAGAAATTCACACCAAGTCATTAGTGAGAGACTTGGCATAGCAGCAGTCACTTCTACTTTTTTTTTTAAACACAGAAACAATCCCTGTTAAGATCACAGTGATAACCAGTATGCTTTGGAGAATGAGAACTACCAGAAGATATGACTTGGGTCTCCAGGAGAGCAAGCAATCAATTTCAAGAAAAATAGTTTTATTATAGAGACTGAGCTGCTGAGTAATTTCAATTCCCTGGTGTTCCCCAAGGCCAGCCACAGGGGCTCAGGGCTCAGCAAGTTCACATTGGCTGCACAGTGAACTGTTTCCTGGGATGAAAAGTAGAAAGGCTCCTCAGGGAATGAAGCAGGCAGAGGAATCTTAAAATAATCTTTTTTCTGAAACACAGGGAGAACTGTGACTTAATTCACTGGAAAATGAAAGTATATAAAGGCAGTATGTGAGCGAGCGGCATGTGTACTGTCTGGACTTCTGGTCAGAAAGCTGAGTAGATGGCTTACCATCAGGTCAATAAAGAGCATCCAACCTCCTCACTGTGTCCTCTCTTTTATCAAGACTAAAGCAAGCCAAGCAGTAGAACTTCAGGTCAGTGGAAGCAGCTGGAACTTTGACAGGCCAAACTTCATTTCTTAGAATAGGCACTATCCTAGATGCGGAAGAAAGAGGATTCATTTTTGGTGACACTGTAAACCCAAGGCGTCAGACTCATTTTCACCAGGGGCCACGTCAGCCTCACGGTTGCCTTCAAAGGGCCAAATGTAACTTCAACTCCTTAACAGTTAAGGAGTTATTACATTTATACAGTCCTAAAATTATTTTGGCCCTTCAAAGGCAACTGCAAGGCTGATGTGGCCCCCTGGTGAAAATGAGTTTGACACCCCTGCTGTAAACTATGACTCTTCCTCTAACCTGACAAGCAGTCTCTCTTTGACAAAATTTGGTCAGGTTCCTGTGAAGCCTCTTCCTAACTAGGCATCAACTTCTGTACTTTCATTATCTGTCTTTGCATAGCCCACTTTTTGTGAGAAAACTGCTAGGTTACTTGAGCCAGAAATCTCTACCTTCCATATCTGATCACCCTCCCTATTTGGTTGAGGTCTTCATCCTCCATCATCTCCCACATGATGTCTGATTATCCTGGCCTTCCTTCAACAAGTATCCTGATAGGCGAGATTACCAGAATCCCCCTTTTCCCTTAATCTTTTTTCTTAATGATTTTCCATCCACCAATCTCCTTTCACTTTGTTCCTTGCTATAAAGAAAAGTAGGAACTTTTCTTTATTCTATTTGAAGTTGAGCCCAAACTCTCTCCCCCACTGCAAATCCCCATTGCAGTCATCTCTGCACCTATTGTCATTATTCTGAATAAAGTCTTAGCATTTTAACCAGTGTCATGAATAATTTTTTCTTAAACAAATTTTTCTTCTAGTAATCTCATGACCTAAAATGGTTTAGGAATTGTGCCTCAGGGATGCTTGCAAAACACTGCAACTTTGTCTGTGTGGAGGTAAAGAGCTCTTGTTCCCACTGACTTTTGGTACATCTTTTGGAGGATATTCCTGACATTCTGGCTCTAGTAAATACCAATCCTTATTGAAGGGTGGAGGAGACTTACAGGACATTAAGTCAAATGTCTAAAATTGACCTTATGATGTGGTCTATTAAATTTTTTGTTATTAATGGTATTAGTATTATTATATAAACCTATTGAAATTTTTATTAATCATTGATTGTATTCTGATCTTAACAATTAATATTACAGTGAGATTCTGGCTCCAAACTAAATAAAACTTATTAAATACTTCTCCCCTCTCCCAAATTTTTTTCAGATCTTCTTTCTCCTTTTCCAAATGATTTTCATTTACACAGTTTATTTGAAGTGCTCCATATTTTAGGTACAACAACATTTTCCTGAGAATCAACTGTCTTAACTTATGAGTGAAAGTGTCAGGAGAAAGAATAATCCCAAACTGTGGGTCATTTGAAAACCTTACACTCAGATTTGGAATGCAGTGTCCTTCCTGCAAATAGCTTTAGTCAAATACAAAACTGCTAAAAAGAGTATCAGAGAAATTATAATGGGAAATGAACTGCTAATACCCTCAAAAATGTCCAAAGTGTATCATTTTTACATAGAAAAGAACTCATTGGGAAGTATGAATTTTATCTCCTAAATAGGTTATCTTTTATATTGGAGGCTATAGAATTAACTGCTTACCAATTTAGTGAGCATTCCTACTACTTTGACTATAGAGAAACTCATTCACACGGTATTTTGCTGGAAAAGGTTTTGTTGAAATTGGAAATATTTTTAATCCTCAAAAATCGATGAGAAAAAGTTTTTTTATGTGTCAATGAATTTGCTGAAACCTGTGTGGGCTGGACCAAGGAACCACTTCACAGGGCAATATTAAATTGAACCTCAGATACTCTGAAGGTTTTCTTTATTTTATTGATTCTGGCAAAATAGCGTTTATTGAGGTTGAGATGAAGTTCATATCACATTATCTTTTCCAACAGTTTTCTAGAAGGCCTCGAAAATCTTGGTCATGACATTCCTTCCCATGCCACCCCTGGCCCCAATACTCTGGTATTAGCTCTTGGGTGTGGAGTAGTTGAGACATTTTTGGAGTTTTAAGAAAATGCTTATCATGAAACACTGTGAAATTGTGTCTGAAAATCTTATTCACATGTTTAAAAATTACTCTAACAGTGTTTTGCTCTGGCAGAAAGAAAAGCTTTTTTTAATCAGTTAAAACTATGTAACTTATTTAACCAGGAAATTGTGGATAAAAAGAGAATTAAAAATGAAGTTTGCTAGAGGGTAAGTCAACTTTTTAAGGGCTATAGGTGGTATTTAATTATCCAAAACAGCTAGAAGCTAATTAAGGCCATAAAGTGTTCCATAAGGTTTCTAAATTTGAAAGGGTTTATTTGTTTATTTTCTTTTGTTTCCCTTGCCTGAAGAGTTATATCAGATAAAATATTGCTACAAGCAATGTCTAAGACTTTATTGCCTATGCTTTCTTCTAGGAATTTTATGGTTTTAGGTCAAACATTTAAGTCTTTAATCCACTTTGAATTTACTCTTGTGTGTGGCATAAGAATTTAGTGCAGTTTCATTTTTGGGCATGTATCTGTCCACTTTTTTCAACACCATTTATTGAATAAACTATCTTTACCCCACTGTATGTGCTTGCTTCTTCTGTTGAATATTAATTGACTATAAAAGTGTGTATTTATTTCTGGGCTCTCTATTCTGTTCCATTGATCTGTGTGTCTATTTTTATGCCAGGACCATGTCGTTTTGATTACTACGGCCTAATAGTATAGTTTGATATTAGGTAGCACGATTCCTGTAACTTTGTTCTTCTTTCTCAAGATCTCTGTTGTTATTTGAGTCCTTTTTCTGGTTCCACATACATTTTTTAAGTATTTGGTCTAGTCTGTGAAATATGTGATTGGTATCTTGATAGGAATTGCATTGAATCTATAGATTGCTTAGGGTACTATGGACATTTTAAATGGGACTACATCAAACTAAAAAGCTTTTGCATGGCAAAAGAAACTATTGACAAAATAAAAAGACAACCCACTAAGAGGGAGAGCATATTAACCAATACATCTGATAAGTGATTAATATTCAAAATTTATACAGAACTTAAAAAACTAACACCAAAAATTAGAAGGGAAGGAAGATGGTGCTGAGGTAAGTGGGGGCTGAACCCACTTTCTTGTGCACCCAACTGGGACACCTAGCAGATCTTCTGAGGAACAGAGTGCACAGCCAACAGAATTCTAGCTGATAAGAAGTTTGGAAGCCAGAGGTTGCAGAAGACATGAAAGCAGAAGGTAAGGAGATTTTGCAGGCTTTTGGGAAGGTCCCTGGGCCCTGCGCCACAGACCATGGTTGCTACAGCCGCCTTGAAGAAGAGCCAGGTCAGTCATTATTACTTGATGGTTCCCTCCTCTCCTAGAGAAGTGAGTTTACAGAACCATGCCAGGAGAGAGCTGGATGCTTAAAGTCACTGGTTGGGGAAGGGGCTGGATGCATAAAGTCACTTGGGGCAGGAGGAAGACACACTAAGAGACACAAAGCTGGCGGTGTATACCAGCTGGACTGTGGTCACTGGCTAGGGCAGTACCAGAGAAAATAGGGAACTAGGTGATACCTGGAGATGGGAGAAGAGATGGGCCAAGACTGGCCATGACCCAGATCATCTCTGGACTGGTCACAGAGTTGATCTGTGTGGAAAGCCGGGTGCTTGTTAGGAACAGCCTGCCCCAAACAAGGAAAGACTCTTAGATGCTGTGCAAGAACCACTCATACGCAGTAGCCAGACTAACAAAGGGGAGTGCGTGATTTGCTCATTCTCAGGGCAGTTCAGGGATTGATCAAAGGGGGCAGTAGGAGCTCAGAGAGGTAGCAGAGAAACTTAATTTAATAGGGGAACTAAACTGTCCTGAAGGGATTTTGTGCATGCAAAGGCACAGGCCAAAAGAGATGGAGAAGGAGGGCTGCGATTTTGCTCCCACTCAGTGCACCTCATGGAGTAACCAAAAGGTTGCATAACGAGGTGGATGACAAGCGCCAGACTGGCACATATGGATAGTGGGGGCCACACAGCGCTATAAAGGCATGGAAGGGAAACTGGACAGGTGTGAAAATTATAGCCCAGACTAAGCCTCTGTACTCCCAGAACCACAGGAAAGGAAGAAAGAAGGAGCCCAGCCCTCCTCTGCCTACAGCATCCAGGCAAACCGGCAAAACTGGTTTGGCAAGTTTAAAGTTAGCAGGAGGCTTTTTTTCCCCAAGTGTAAAACCATAGGACCTGGAGTTATAGAAGACCAAACTTGCAGATCCAGAAAGCAGTCAGAAGGCTAACAACAACAGCTGAGACAAATTTCACATTGCTATCCTTCATAAGTTACATTTTATTTTATTTTTTGGGTTTTTTTTTATTTCTCTTCTTTCCATGGGGGGGTGGTTTGTTTGATTTCATTGTTTGATTGGTTTTATTTATTATCCCTTTCATATTGCATTGTAATTCTTCTTCTTTCACTGCACTCATATTCCAATAACACACTATTCTTGTCTTTTATTTTTTATTTTTTGACTCAGATTATATATTTCTCAAAATACTACTATTATTCCAAATCCCACACAGCACCCTTCCCTAGTCTTAATCCATTTTGCCATCTTCCCCAGTTTTACTACTGGTGTGGCTAACTGTATTCTCTCACACACTATACCAAGGTTCTATCCCTTACTCTCTCTGTATCTCAGCATCTAACTTCACATAAGTGCTCTGCATTCTAAAGTTAGCTCATATTCTTTTTCCCTTCTAATAAGAGTCTTATTTCATTTTCACCTTTTATAAAAGCAGCTAGTTGGGTGAAATATCATGGTTATTGCTGTACTTCTCCAAAAGACCTCCTATATGTCCTCTACTTGTTAGTACTTTAAATCCCATAGAATACTCTCCCACTGTCTTACTCCATTTCATCTTTGCCCTGCTCTTGATCACATACAAGACAAGGTGGGAGCAGTGAATAGCAAAAACCCACTGGAGGGACAAAGGAACAACCAACAGGTAAATCCCAAGTACAACAAAAGAGCCCACACAAGTGGAAGAAAGGGCAACCCTAGAGCTACCAGACGAGATCAAAGAGACCACACCACTGAATCCCATAGAATTCCTACCATAGAAATTTACCCTACAAAGTTACCTGGCAAAGCAGAGCCTCGGTAATCACAGAAACAAACAAAAAGACTCAGCTAAAATGGGGAGACAAAGAAAGAACCTGTAAACAAAATGAATAAAAGACTCCCCACTAAAAGAGCTAAATGAAATGGAGGTAAGCAAACTATCAGAATTCAAAATAATGGTGATAAGAATGCTCAAGGAACTAACAGACAATTACAAGAAACTTATGGGAACTGTAAGAGCATGAAAAAAGAAATAAAAATTATGAATATGAACCAGGAAGAAATAAAGAATACAATTTCTGAAATAAAAAATACACTATAAGGAACTATAAGCAGGCTGAGTGAAGGAGAAGACCAAATTAATGAGCTGAAAAACAAGGTAGAAATGACCAGGTAGAGCAGCTACACATGCACACACACACACACACACAAAATTAAAATAGCTTAAGAGAACTGCAAGACAACATGAAAGGCAACAACATTCAAATCACATGACTCCAGAAGGAGAAGAAAAGGAGCAAGAGATAGAAACCATGTTTGAAAAAATAATGACAGAAAATTTCCTGAACCTGGAGAGGGGAAAAGCCAAGCAAGTTCAGGAAGCACAGAGGGTTCCAGTCAAGATGAACCCAAAGAGGCCTACTCCAAGATGCATCATAATTAAAATGACAAGTTTTAAAGACAAAGAGAGAATCTTAGAAGCAGCAGAAGAAACAAGAAGTCACATACAAGGGAAGTCCAAAAGACTAGCAGCTGATTTCTCAACAAAAACTCTGCAAGCCAGAAGAGAATGGCAAGAACTATTCCAGGTAATGAAAAGCAAAGGCCTGCAACCAAGACTACCTAGCAAGACTCTCAATTAAAACGGAAGGCAAAATAAGTTTCCCAGACAAAAGTAGACCCAAAGAATAAATCTCAATCAAACCCACACTAAAAGAAATGCTAAAGGACCTGCTCTAGGAAGAGGAAAGAAAAAGAGTGAGAGAAAGGAATGCAGGTACAAAGGGCAAAAATTAGTAAGTATGTATAAATGATAACCTTAAATGTTAATGGATTAGGCCTGACTGGTGTGTCTCAGTGGATTGAGCTCCAGCCTGCAAACCAGAGGGTCACAAGTTTGATTCCCAGTCAGGGCATGTGCCTGAGTTAAAGGCCAGGTCCCCAGTAGGGGGCTTACAAGAAGCAACCATACATTGATGTTTCTCTCCCTCTCTTTTTCCCTCCCTTCCCCTTGCTCTAAAAATTAATAAATAAAATATTTTTTAAAAGATGTTAATGGATTAAATGCTCCAATCAAAAGACATAGGATAGCTGGATGGGTAAGAAAACATGACCAATACCTATGCTGCCTACAAGAGAGCCACCTCAGAACAAAAGACCTACACAAACTGAAAGTAAAGGGTCGGAAAAAATATTCTGAGCAAATGGACATGAAAAAAAGCTGGCGTAGAAAATCTTGGAGGACTTCAAGAAAGATATAGAGAGCAACACACTTATACAAAGAGATTTTAACATCTCACTGTCAAAAGTGGGTATATCTTCCAAACAAAATATCAATAAGCATATTGCTGCATTGAACAAAGCCCTAGATCAAATGAACTTAACTGATATATGCATAGAACCTTTCATCCCCAAAAAGCAAAATACAATTCTTTTCAAACACACATGGAACATTTTCAAAGATAGGCCACATGATAAGACATAAAACAAGCTTCAACAAATTCAAGAAAATTAAAATCTCATCAAGCAATTTCTCAGACCACAAGGGCTTGAAATTAGAAACCAACCTCAAGAAAAAAATCAAAAACACTCAAATTCATGGAGATTGAATGACATATTATTAAACAATGAGTGGGTATATAATGAGATCAAGGAAGAAATCAAAGAGTTTCTGGAAACAAATGAAAACGAACTCACAATAATCCAAATCTTATGGGACACAGCAAAGGCAGTCCTGAGAGGAAAATTAATAGTGATATAGGTCTATCTGAAAAAGATAGAAACATTTCAAATAAACAACCTAAACCTACATCTACAAGAACTGGAGGAACAACAACAAAGACAGCCCAGAGCAAGCAGAAGGAAAGAAATAACCAAGATCAAAGCAGAATTAAACAACATAGAAACTAAAAGCACAATTCTAAGGATCAACAAATCCAGGAACTGGTTCTTTAAAAGGATAAACAAAATTGACAAGACTTTAAGCACGCTCATCAAGAGAAAAAGAGAGAGGACCCAAATAAACACAATCAGAAACTAAAGAGGAGAGATTGTAACAGATACCACAGAAATACAAAGGATTGGAAGAAATTACTACAAAGAACTGTATGTCAAGAAATTTGAAAACCTAGGTGAAATGGACAAATTTTTAGAAAAATGTAATCTTCCAAAACTCAAGGAAGAAGCAGAAAGCCTGAATAGACCAGTAACAGCTGACGAAATTGAAGTAGTAATCAAAAAACTCCCGACACACAAAATCCCTAGACCAGATGGTTTCACAGGAGAATTCTACAAAGCATTTAAGGAAGAGCGAATCCCTATTCTTCACAGATCATTCCAGAAAATCCAAGAGTAAGGAAGACTCCCCAAATCTTTTTATGAAGCCAGTATTATCTTAATTCTAAAACTTGATAAAAACACAACAGAGAAAACTATAGACCAATACAGTTGGTAACATAGACACTAAAACCGTCAACAAAATATTGACAAACTGCATCCAGCAATAAGTTAAAAAGATCATACACCATGACCTAGTGGGATTCATCCCAGGGATGCAAGAATGGTACAATAGTCACAAATCAATGAATGTAATACATCACATAAACAAAAGAAAAAAATCACATGATCATATCAGTAGATGCTGAAAAGCATTTGACAAGTTACAGCACCCACTTCTGATAAAAACACTAAGTGAAGTGGGAATAAAAGGAGCATACCTCAACATAACAAAAGCCATATAAGAGAAACCTACAGTCAACATCATACTCAATGGGCAAAATGAAAAGTTTTCCCATTAAAATCAAGAACAAGACAAGATTTCTGCTTTCACCACTCCTACTCAATGTAGTATTGTAAGCCCTAGCCATAGCAATAAAACAAGAAAAAGAAAGAAAATGCATCCAAATTGGAAAAGAGTAAACAAAACTGTCACTGTTTGCAGATGACATGATAGTGTACATAGAAAATACTATAGACTTCACCAAAAAACTACTTGACCTAGTAAGTGAATTTGGCAAAACAGCAGGATACAAAGTCAATATTCAGAAATCAAAGGTGGTTTTGTATACTAACAATAAAATATCAGAAACAGAAATCAGGAAAAAATCTCATTTAATAAAGCAACAAGTAAAATAAAGTACCTAGGAATAACCCTAACCAAAGAGGTAAAAGACCTGTATTCAAAAAACTACACAACACTGAAGAAATATATTAACGAAGACACAAACAAATGGAAGCATGTACCATGCTCTTGGATTGTAAGAATTAACATCATCAAAATGTTCATATTATCCAAAGCAATTTATAGATTCAATGCAATACTTATTAAAGTACTAATGGCATATTTCACAGATATAGAACAAACACTTCAAAAATTTATATAGAACCATAAGTGACCCCAAAGAGCTGCAGCAAATTTGAGCAAGAAGAAAAATGTAGGAGGGA
Organism: Phyllostomus hastatus; assembly: GCF_019186645.2. Taxonomy (NCBI): domain Eukaryota; kingdom Metazoa; phylum Chordata; class Mammalia; order Chiroptera; family Phyllostomidae; genus Phyllostomus; species Phyllostomus hastatus. Next base: position 5,445,634 of record NW_025334038.1, on the reverse strand, counting down.
TCACAATACTTGATATCAAACTGTATTACAAGGCCACTGTCATCAAAACAGCCTGGTACTGGCATAAGAACAGGCACATGGACCAATGGAACAGAATAGAGAGCCCAGAAATAAACTCAAGTCTCTATGGTCAATTACTGTTTGACAAAGGGGGTAGCAGCATGAAATGGAGTAAAAATAGCCTCTTAAACAAATGTTGTTGGGAGAACTGGACAGCTACATGCAAAAAATGAAACTGGATCACCAGCTTACACCATACACAAAAATAAATTCAAGGTGGATAAAAGACTTAAATATGAGTCATGACACCATAAAAATCCTCCAGCAGAACACAGGCAGAAAACTCAGATATTTCACACAGAAACATTTTTACTGATATGTCCCCTAGAGCAAGGGACATAAAGGAAAGAATAAACAAACGGGATCTCGTCAAAATAAAAAGCTTCTGAAAGGCTAAAGATTACAGCATTAAAATGAATAGAGAACCAAATATATGGGAAAATAAAACTGCCAATGATACCTCAAACAAGGGTTTGATCTCCAAAACATATAAAGAACTCACATGACTCCACTCCAGGAAGACAAAAAAACTAATTAAAAAATGGGCAAAGGACTTGACCAGATACTTCTCCAAGGAGGACATACAAAGTGTCCAAAGACATATGAAAAGATGCTAAGTATGCCCAGTCATCAGAGAGATGCAAATTAAAACTACGATGAAATACCACTTTAAATCAGTGAGAATGGACATCCTAAACAAAGCAACAAACAACAAGTTTTAGAGAGAACGTGGAGAAAAGAGAACCCTGGTGTACTGTTGGTGGGAGTGCAGACTGGTGCAGCCACTGTGGAAAACAGTATGGAATTTCCTCAGAAAACTAAAAATGGAGCCCTGGCTGGTATAGGTCAGTGGATTGAGTGCAGGCTGCAAACCAAAGTGTTGCAGGTTTGATTCCCAGTCAGGGCACATGCCTGGGTTGCAGGCCATGGCCCCCAGAAACTGCACATTGAAGTTTCTCTTTCTCTCTCTTTCTCCCTCCCTTCCCTCCCTAAAAAACAAACAAACAAACAAACAAACAAACAAACAAATAAATAAAATCTTTAAAAAACCCTAAAAATGGAACTGCTTTTTGATTCAGCAATTCCACCGCTGGGATTATATCCTAAAAACCCTGAAACGCCAATCCAAAAGAACCTATGCACCCCACTACTCATAGCAGCAAAATTTACAATAGCCAAGTGCTGGAAGCACCTAATTGCCCATCAGTAAATGGATCAAAAAACTGTGGTACGTTTACACAATGGAAAACTATGTAGCAGAGAGAAAAAAGGAGCTCCTACATTTTGGGATAAAACTGGAGAGCATTATGCTAAGTGAAATAATCCAGGCAGTGAGGGACAAATACCATATGATCTCACCTTTAACTGGGACCTAATCAACAAAACAAATAAGGAAGCAAAATATAACCAGAGAAATTGAAATTAAAAACAATCTGACAGTAACCAGAGGGGAGATGGGAGGGGATAACGGGGAAAATGGTGAAGGGTTTTCAGGAACTACTATAAAGGACACATGGAGAAAATCTAGGAGGGTGGAATCAGGGGAGGGAGGTGGGGATGCCTGGGGTAAGGAGAAAAGGCGGACAACTGTACTTGAACAACAATAAAATTGAAAAAATGGGAAGAAACGTATGATACATTTACACAGTGAAATACTACATAGCAGAGAAAATGAAGGAACTTCTATCCTTTGTGACAGCATGGATGGATCTGAGGAGCCACACTGTGAAAGACAAATACCACATAATCTCATCTATAAGTGGAACCTAATCAACAAAACAAACAAGCAAGCAAAATAGAACCATAGACACTGAAATTAAGAACAAACTGACAGTAACCATAAGGGATGGGGGAGAGGATAATGGGGGAAAAGGCAAATGGTCATCAAGAGACACATAATAAAGGACACATGGACAAAGCCAAGGGGGGATAGGATGGAGGGTGGGAATTAGGTAGTTTTGGGGGTAAAAATGGAGACAACTGTACTTGAACAACAATAAAAATTTTAAGAAAAACACAGAAAAAAAATCAATCCAATTAAAATATGGCCAAAGACCTAAATAGACAATTCTCCATATAGGACATACAGGTGGCCAATCAATATATGAAAAGGTGCTCAATATCACTCATCATCAGAGAAATGCAAATTAAAACCATAGAAGTGTATCATCAATAAATCAACCAAAAAAATGCTGGAAGGATTTGAAGAAATGGGAACCCCTTTGCACTGTTGGTGGGAATGCAGACTGGTGCAGCCACTGTGGAATGCAGTATGAAGATACTCAAATAATTAAGAATGGAACTGCCTTATGATCCAGCCATTCCCAATTCTAGGAGTTTAAAAAAAACAACAACACAGTAATTTGAAAGATCATAAGCACACCTATATTCATTAAAGGGTTATTTATAATAGCCAAGATTTGGAAGGAGTGCAAGTATCCATCAATAGATGAGTGGATAAAACAACTATGGGATATTTACACAGTGGAATACCACTCAGCCATAAAAAATATTTTTACCCATTGAGATAGCATGGATGGATATGGAGAACATTATGCTAAGTGAAATAAACCAGTCAGAGAAAGACAAATACCGTACATAATTTTACTCTTATGTGGAATCTAATGAACAAACTGAAATAACAAGCAAAACAGAGACAGACTTATGGATAGAAAGCAGGCTGACAGCTCTGGGGTTTGTGGAGCTTAGGGGATGGAGAGATAGAGCAAAAAGGAAAACAGACTCATGGACATGGACAACAGTGTGGGGGAAGTAGGTATAAGGGGGAAAATAGTAATGGAAAGTACAATAATAATAATTTTAAAAGGGTCTAAATCATATTTCAAAAATGAAAACAATTCCCTTCTTAAGTCATGGGTGTTCTTATTTCTAACAAAGAGAAGACCATTTATTTCAGCATATCTTTGCTTCCATTTCTGGTTTCCTTTTGTTTGCTCTTTAAATGTGTGCCACTCACCCTTGCTATTCCTTTCTTCTCAGCATGAACAACTTTGAAATTGAGATATATAAACCCTTTTCCCAAAAGAAATCAGGAAAGACTTCACAACAGAAGTGACACAGAGCTGTTAACATGTATCAGTGCCCTGCTTAACATCATTTTCTAGGTAGGGGAAGACAGCTCCAGTACCTCACTTAATGGGCCTAAACCAGTGGTTATTGGCTATCTTACCTTTCCTAGACATTTTCTGGAATTGTTTTCCAACTGACAGCACCACAAAACATCTAATTGTCTCTGTTTGATATCGTAAGTTGTCAATGACTTTACCCCATGCATCCAAATACAAACTCTCTTTTAAAAACTAAATTCTAAATTATTGATTGACTTTTCTAAAGAAGAAATTGATATCCTTATTTTTGTGCTTTAAAGCCTTCATTGATTCAGTGTTGATAAAGGAATAATTGCAAATACCTTATCATGGCATGGAACGTGAGGCCTGACTCTGTGCCTGACATTAGCATGTCTCTCTCTGTATCTCTGCTGTGTCACTTTTTTGATGTCATAAATATTTCCACTTTTCACACTTGAGATAATCATGTATGAGTTTCCCCATTGACTATAGACTTCTCAAGAGCAGTAAATGTCTTAGGTGTCTTTGCATTCCTATAATGAATAAATGTGTGCAATTTTGCCTTGTTTCCTTTATGACTTGTTGTTGTTGTTATATGACAAGAATAAACATTTAAATGTTAGAGGGACAACTGTGAAAAATACGTTGATAAATATTTTAATTCGCAGAAAAGAGATTGGAAGGAAAAAAGAGGAGCAGTCATTCTATCATTTATGTAATCAGTGTGGTGCCTTATACCTTTTATGCTTACTATCATGTTACTAATTATAGTTGTTATGATAGTGTTATACATTTTGCATTTTTGTTTATTTTTAAAATAAACTTTATATTTATTAATTTTAATTAAAGCAAAAAAATTCCAAAATTTATCACCCAGATAATAGATGAATAGATAGATATAGACACAGACATATAGACAATTTGGCTATATATAAGTAGATATAGAGATATAGATATAGATGATATAAATATATTCAGGGATTATCTGGGTAGTAAAATCACAAACACAGACACAATACAAATAGTGTAATTATTCAATTCATTAACCCAATTTATCTCTCTAAGGTAACCATTGATAACAGGTTTTCTTAAATTCCTTCCTAAAACTGTTCTATGCTTTTACTAGCATAAATAGACATAAAATATTGATATGCATAATGTATAATTATATAATTATAATTTTTACTATAAAGGTGATAATATTCTGCCCAGAGCTTTTGATATTTAATAATAGAACTTACAAACCTTTACTTTCTATCTCATTTTTAAATGGCTACATAATATTTCTTCATGTCTATTTAAATATGCTCTGTATTTATTCATTTTAAATTAAAAAACAAAAAGTGGTCCAAAAATTTATTTATTTCACTGATCTTCTACTAACATTACTTGTTTTCAGTGTTTGCTACTATCAAAGAAAAAAATGCAATGAGCATTAGGAGTAAAGCCCTTTGTAAATCTTTGTACATCTGCAGGGGCAACTTCTTGTAGCATAATTTAGAAAAGTGTGTGCCTCTTAAAATGTGATACATGTTGACAAATTACATTCTAAAAATGCACAAATGTACACTTCCCAAAGACCGTGCCCCTTATCTTCATTCTCATGACTAATGGTTGAGGACATAGATTCTAAAAGAAGAAGTAAATAAAGAAGCTAACAATGCAGCTCAGGCCTGTTTAGCTTCCAAAATTGTGCTGAAGGCTCCATTGTTTAAGTATTTTGATTAAAAGAAAAGTCTAGATAATATTGTATTTTATTGACATTTATAGCCTATTAAACTCTCTTGAATTTGTGATTCCACTTGATTTCTGCAATAACCAGTGAAATTTAGAGGCTAAGTGAGTAATTGAATGGTCTAAGAGCAAGTAACCACATGTTGCCCTATGCTCTGTTGTTTCCTTAGTCAGGTCTCATCCTCTAGCACTCCAGGGACTTTGGACAAGTAACCATCTTGTCCAAAGTTTGTGGTTTGTACAATAAGGAAAAAAACTAAGAGATTGAATTAGATGATATCTATGGTAAACTGTAATTTCATTGCCTTTTTTAAATTCTTTTTCCTTAGGGCAGGAATTATATAGTAGAATCTTATTTATTTTTAGGTACTACCACCTAAGAGTATTATTTGACTGTGAAAAGTGTGTGTGAGTGTGCACATACAAGGACAAAGATAAGGAGAGGGGGCAAGAGCCAATATCCTTACTTGTGTTTTGAAAGAACCAGCTGGGTACTATATTTGGTTGCAATACAAGAAGCTTATAACTAACTGACACTTTGCTGGCATTATGAATTTCTGTTATCTGTACTCCTCTTGCAGAATTTTGAGTTTAAATATCCAACCACAAGTGTTAAAATCCAGGCACGTTCTTCAATGATGTAGAAGCAAACAGCATTTCCTATTAAATTAAAACATGATTAGACAGAAAATATTTTTAGAAATTTCAGTAGCTAAAGATTAGTAAGGTTACTAATTTGCTCAGGTACTTTTACTTCTTAAAAGTTTGCTTGCCATGAGTCATCATTTCTTTGATTATTGCTGAAGTTGGATATTTTACATTTTTCCATCTTTTTTATGTTTTTGAAATAAAATGGAGACCACAATGACACTGGGCCAGAGCCTCCAATGAATCATTATCTGACCAGGTGACCTGAGGTTGGGCACCTGAATGTTTCAGTTTTATTTTGTGTAAACTAAGGATGATGAAAATTATAAATACCATATGTATCATGTACTCTGTGTGGACAAAAATGACAACACAATAAAAGTATTTAATACTAAATACATTATTCTTGCTATTCATTGCTCTCTCCTGTAACATTTAGTCTTTATAGAATTGGGAGATATTATAACCAAGCACAAAAGATTGGTTTTGAAATAGTATTATTATTTTCTTAAATTTAAAGAAAATAAATAAATGCTATTTTTATAAATTTTTATTCTGAATAGTCTAATATCCATCTTGATGGTGATTTTTATTTTTATAAATAACTCAACAAATATTTATCAAGTTCCTTACCTCCTGTGAAACTGTGCTAGGTATCTGAGAGCATTAGTCAGTACATTTTTATAATTATGATCTAACTTCTATATATCCTGTTTTGCTGCCTTTGCCTTTCTTTCTTTGAAGAGCTTCTCTGAAGGCTGCAGCCATTCTACCTCTCATTCAGACCTTCATCACCTTATCCACATCATTAGTTATCTTATGCTTTGATGCAACCAGAGTTAATTTGCAGGTATAAATGCATGTGATTATGTCATTCTCTTTGTCTGGTTTCATACAAACTTTTCTCCATTTTCTGCCATATAAAGTCATGCTCTGACTGTGACTATCAAGTATTTTTATAATCTCACTTCAAATTCACTTTCAGAACATTTATCAAAGGTAACTCATAGATTTGAAATCATCAATATATTGTTTAATTTTTTATTATAAAAAGGAATAGAATGAGAAATAATTAAAATTTAACCAATAAAAAACTTCAACAGCAAAGATTCAAATTATTTTCAAGCTATGGTATATATCTAATTTTTTCTTTGAGAAATTCTATACCTTCTTAAATTCTAATCTGGCCCAGTGAGGGAAAGGAACCTGCATTTCTTCAGTGAATCCTTTCCAAATGTTTGCTCCATTTGATCAAAATGGACTTGTTCCTTTTGCAAAATGGAATAATCACATTAGGCCCATGAATTAAAAGGTAGGTTTTTAAGAGGTGTGGCTAGGCTTGGTGGCCAGCTTAGCCTAAGGAATGACACACTGTTCATTTCTTCCACTAGTAGTTATCGTTTCAAAAGCAATTCATTGCTTTAAATAATGAGGTAACTCTTGGTGAGAATCACAAAAGCTTGCCAGCTGGCATTTGTCAGTGAGCAATATATCACCAAAGAGATTATGTGCCTTTGATGGGTGAAGCCAATATATCATCCAGATGAAATTCTCTGATGATGTATAGAAGACCAGGAAGTCCAAGAAAGGAATTGGGTCATTTTCTTTTTCCGATGGAGATAAGAAGAAAAGGAGTTAGGGACTCTTTAATTTATAAAAGTAACAAAGAACCCTGAGGATCTTTAAATTACAGCTGTGTCATTGGTGAGGTGTAATAAAGATGGTCAAAGGAATGAGGCAATAGTTCTTTGAAAAGAACAAAAGAAGTATCTTTCCAATTGTAAAGCATTATAAAGTGGATTTCTTTAATAAATCAGCTGAATGTTAAGTTCAACTTTCTATAGTTTCCAAGCAATGCTGACCTTTGCCTTAAGCAAATAAAACTGTGTGGAAATGCAGTTTCATAAACAGGGCATTCTCTTTCAGGAGACTGAGGCCTTCTGCCTCTGGAGGACAGATGGAGAGAGGTTGCTCTTATAGGCCAAGTGTGTTTCTAGATAACAATAGATAAGGTCTCTAATTGTTACGACAATTATGAGCATAATTTTTCTCTACGTGGAATTTAATAAATCTAACTTTTACCTTAAGAACAGCTCTTCAGGGATAAGAAAATTAATTATTTGAAATAAAGGATTTTGTTTTCCAAAACTTCAGATTGTCACAAAATGTGTGCACATGCTTCTACGTGCATGTATGTACAAACACACACATACAACAACTAAAACAATTCTAAGCCACTTCAATTTGAAAAGTTCTTGGTTTCTTCAAAGTACCCCTCAGGATGTGCCTATTCATGAAGATGTAGCTTAGATGTTAAATGGCCCATGCAAGCATGCTATTCGTGGTAGCATGTGATACAAATATCAACAGCCTAAAACACAGGACTGATAAGGCCACAAGCAAAATATCATATTTCTGATTGGTGATTTTATGTTTTCAGTGGTCTTAGGTAGTAAATGTCATACCTGATTATTAAAAGTTTTGAGGCAGTGTTTGGTAGGATGAAAAAAACTACTTGCCCCAAGTTGATTAGTATCTTAAGAGAGCTAAATACCAGAGAGGTAGGAAAACTAGGACAAAAAACTGAACAAGCCCTGGAGACAGACTCAGTAACTAATAGTGAGTTTTAAAAATAGGCAATTCTTTTTGAGTATAGCCTTTGGATATTAAGAGAATCACAGAGAATATTTAGTCTAAAGAAAAATTTAGAAAACAGTGAGATTTTGTTTTCCTTCACTCTATTTCATATTTGTCCTTCCTGAAAGTTCATTATCAACACAAATGAACATATTTATTGAGCAGTATTGCTTGTGTGACATTGTATGTGGTGCTGTGATCTATCAAGGAGTTTACAGTTAGAAGGTGGGTATTGGGAGCAGAAAGGACAAATACATAAAAGCACACACAGTTTGAGATAAGGCAAAAAAAGTTGTTTAGTAGGTGCAGCAGAAGTTTCACAAAAGAAATGATTAAAATTCTGCTACTTAAAAGCTAGATTAGTGTTTTATACAGGTCTGTATTACAGGTACATAGCAAAATAATAATCATTTGATAATACTTTATGTTTAAATAAAATGAAAAAAATAATGAATATGTAAATGAATAAATTATAAATGACTTTTTTGTGGATGTTACCTTTTGTGTAATATGTAAGGTTTTCTCTTTGTATTGAAAGTTTATATTTTATTGGGCAGGGCAAGAGAGTACTAGAAGACCCTTGTATAATCCTACCTTTATGGGTCTAGGTACATTTTGACCATTTGCCATGAGACAGTGTTTCCTCTAGTTATGATCATGGAATTTTCAATTCTTACCAGGGGAACATACAACAGTAAGTCTTAGGTCATGCTTTATTTGCATGAGATTATTTATAAAACATATCAAAAGAGAAAAATAATAAAACTCTTCAAGATCCTTAAATTTCATGTTATGTTGTGCGAACATTTGTGTGATTGTTTCTTTGTAGAGTCTCTTTAAGAGAATAGAGCAAGGCCACCCCTGAGAGAGCCAAATGAGAAAGGAATAGTTGTCATTTGGATGTCCTCACTGTTAATTATTTTGACAACAAAAGAGAGAAGGGAGTCAGTTCCAGGTGTGACAGTGACAAGATGGTGTCAATGGATCTTGACCACAGAGATACAGATATATTTATTTATGCTTCAGTGCAAGGAAAGTGACCTCTGGAGAAATAGGACTGAACCATCAGTGCTGGTAATATCAGGTAATGTCTGATTAGTAAATTGTTTTGAGTGGAAAATAAAGAGGTTTTGTTGACAACCCCTGTTGCATGGTGTCTTGGCATTTTAAAATTTTATTTACTGCTTTATAAAAAAATGTAGTAGTTAATTTCAAAAGGGAGCGGTTTCCTTGATCTAAATAGAAAACCCCTAAGTAGTATCCCATGGAAACAAATAAAAGGAATTGAGATGTGGGAGGGAACATTCCAGTTAAAGGGAAGAGTGAGTGCAGAGATGTGGAGGCAGAGAATGTGGCTTATTTTGAGAAAACAGGAAGTACAGAGGGTAGTTCACTCTGTCTCATGTGGGATCCTCAAATATTACTCTACATAACACTAGCTATCTTACTGAAAAGAATAATTCTAAACTGCATATAAGTAATTCTATATATAGCCAGTGTGGGTGCAGTCTAGGGTGCAGTTAAAAACTTCATTTTTAACAAATATGTCAAGGACCTTTTTAAGCATTTGAGAACAATAGGAATTTTACTTTTATATTATAATATAGGTTTTTTTTTTAAAATACTGGTTTGTTAGACACGGAGTTTGTATGACAGCAGCCACACTCTGACCCGTATATGTGGGTCCAACAGGAAGTGCACCTTGGGAAGCATGCTGGGTCTGTGACAATGAATGTGGAAAGACAGCACAAAATTAGAAGCTTCAGGTTCTACTAAGAAAGCAGCTGTTACATACTCCCAGACAATTGTTGACATAGTTATGATTAATTTCCCCCTTTAAACAATTGTGTATAAGCCAAAATGACATGTGTGTGGGCTGGAGATAGTCCATGAAACGTTTATTTTTGTAGACATAAGAAAGTCCAAACTAGTACAGGATTTTTATTAAAATGTATTTGAACCAAACAGAGGACACTCCTGGAAGCAAGATTTCAACTGACTGAGAAAAATGCCTTTCATGATGGCAGTTTGCAGCTTCTAATGTGCATTCGAAATTAAGGAGGGAGTGTAAGAAAGATTACATGAAGGTGGGAGAAAGCAAGGCAGGTGTGGATTACAGGTTAGTTCACAAGATTATGTGCTTTCTTGAGGCAGTCACACTTTAAAAGGAGAGGTCTAAGAGGGATTGTTTCAAAGGTAGGTTAACCTAGATGCACAGAAACAATGGAGAGAGCTTGCTTAAGGCAAAAAAATAAACCTTTCACTAAAGAAATTATATGTCTGGGTGTGATAATCCACAATGACCTACCAGTTAGGAATTTATGATCATATCACCCTGTGAGGTTACTTTGTATAGAATCTCTGCAACCTCTATCTAGAGTTTAGGTTTAAGTAGTTTGGAGGAAAAGTTAAAAAGGAGGCTACAGAAATTACTTGGCCTCACGAATTTGAAGGACTCAATGTTAGTTCCTTCAATTGTAGGCATTGGAGAGCCATTAAAGACTGTGAACTGAGGAATGACATACACAATAGTAGTTCTTATTTGACCATTGGATTCCCAGTTAAGGGAGCAATTTGTTATAACAGAATGGGTACTGGGTTTAGTGACAAAACTTCCCTTTTTTATTCCTGTTGTACCACTTATTTATTGAATTAATGAAGGGATACTACTTAACTTCTGTGAACTTTATTTTGCTCTCTGTAAAATGAGCAACGTAGCTTTATTATGAGGATCAAACAATCTGTTGCAAGGGTCTGTAGCTTGTTAAGTGATGTTCAAATACATTTTTCTAGAGTTTTTAGGTCAAATGGAAGAGACTTTGGAACCTCAGAAATGGCATTGGGAGCCTACTTGTAATGGTCCAAGAAAGAGAGGGTGCCATAAATATGTGCATAATGATCAGGCTGATGGCATAATTTGGGAGGCTATAGAGAATGAGCAAACTCCTATGGGAACATCTCTGCTATACCTTATGTGGGTAACAGAGGACAATACCCAGAACACAAACTAAACAAAAGATGAGCATCTGCTGTACCATCTGGAAGTTTCTTCGGTTAAGTTCTGTGGTGTAATTCAAAAGTGGTTGGAAATCCAAAATCATTAGTGTCCACCTTTAGACTACCATGGGCATTTTAGCTATCAAAGTCTTTTCAGCAGTATTGCTTAGAGGGTCAGACTTTGGCCTATGGACTCTGACAGAAGTGGAAATTAATCTTGATTCTTCCACTTATTAGCTTAGGTAAACTACTTAAACTCTCTGAGAATCAGAGTGCTCATATGTAAAATGGAAGAATCATAAAGCCTGTTTTTTTTAACAGTGCTATGAAGATTAAATACAATGATATATATAAAACATTTAGAAAAAAACTCCTATCATAAAAAGCACTGAAAAAATGGTTGTTATTTATACTGGTGAAATTGTTCTTCCTGCTCTCATCTGCATAATTTGAAGATAAAATTACTACACATTACATGAATACACACACACTCACTCACACACATCAGCCTCATAATGTTTGGATAGTTTGGGGTATTAAAAAATTGGTAAATTGAGCTGTTTCATTTACAAGTTTAAAGCTCAACATTGCCATGGAATTAAGTAAAAATATGTCTTCATCTTCAATGGTGTTCTCCCTGTGTACAAGCCTGTGTACAAACTTTTCCTTTTTACAAGAACATGAGTCATATTGGATTAGGCCTCACCTTAATGACCTCACTGTATCTTGATTACCTCTGTAAATACCTTATTTCCAAATAAGGTTATATTCTGAGGTACTGGGTACTATGACTTCAATATCTTTTGGGATATGCAATTCAACTCATAACACCTGGATTACTGAAATAACTTCTTAATCATTATCTGTTGGGAACTGCCCTGACTGGTATCAGAAGCTGAAACTCCCACCTAGGCTAAGGCTAAGGGAATGCCCTTGGAACCGTAAGCCAGCAAGGAGACAAAAGCTTATCTCCCTGGCAGGAATGCTGCTTCTGCTGCTTTATTCATAACTGAACCCCAGAAAGCTTGGTCGGTTAGCCAAAGATGGGTAAGACTCCCCAAGGGGGGAATGATCTAAGACAGGCATGATCACTTGGGAGGCCCCCCAAAAGAAGGACTTGGGGGGCTGCAGCAAAAGGGGGTGATGGACCCTCGCTCCTCGGCTTTGACATAGCCTGAGTCCCCATCATCTGGGAGAAAATCTTATCTCTTGGTTGCCTTAGTTCCCTTGATCCACCTAAGCCTGAAACAATGACAGGGTGGTGCAGCTCTGTGCTGAAAAGGGCGGGTTCCCTGGGTGATCAGGTCTAAGAAAGAACAGGTAAATTACTGTGAAACCTTCTTTGTTTAGAATGCTCTCAGTTGAATGAGAGGGGTCCAAGGAGGAAGTTAGTTTGTTCCTCAAAGTCTTACAGCTCTTTGACCCCAACTCAAAATAGACCGGCAGAGTTCCTTGTTTTCTATAGCTCCTCACTTCCTCGTAATGAGTACTGTACTTGAATTATTATGCAAAATGAGCCCAATAAAAGCAGGTTTGGACGGTAAATCGGCGCGCTCCTCACTAAAGGGGGTGGCCATTTCGTCCCTACTTCCCCACAGAAACTAGTTTGTCTCTGTGCATGTTTTTTCTCGCGTGTTTTCATCGAGCCATCCGCAGCGTTCCGTGATCACTGCTGGCCGGTGACCCACGCATCAATTATCCATGTTTCAACCCTTCTCCCTACAACCTATTCTCAATTCATGATAATGAAATTCAGTAACACTGCATGTGAGTAAAGTCTTCCAATGGCTTCCTATCTTTTTTCAGAGTAAAAGCTAAGTCTTTCAGATGCCCTCCAATGTCCTCAGATGAGAAAATCAGTCTATGATGAATAGTTCACTTAGTACCAAAGTTTAAAAGTCTTAACTAACAAAAGAATTTATTATGTTTTACACTTCCAGGCAAACCTTGTTGGGAGGCATCAACCTATGGTCTACAGGTCAAGTCCAGTTTATTACCTGTTTTTGTAAAAAGAAAGTTTTATTGGAACTTAGCCATTTTCATTTATTTACATATTGTTTATGGCTGTTTTCAGCTATAATGATAGAGTTGAATAGTTATAACAGAGATCATATGGCCCCAAAAGCCTGAAATACTTACCTAATGGTCATTTATGGAAAAAGTTTGTTGATCCCTAACACCAGTAAAATGTCTTCAATATTTTACTGCTCTGGACAAAAATTACAATCCTTTTTAAATCCTAAGAGTTTTAGTGAACAAATGTTAGTGGCCTCTTTTCAATTTATACCCTTCAAATACTGGTTTGCAGTGTGTCACCTTTTGACTTTCCTCAGCATCATGAAGTCTCGCTTTCCTTTCCCTACCTAATTATCATGTATCTCTTGGCCTACTCTTCTCCTGATAATCACAGGGCAAATCCTGAAGGGAGTCTTGAGTATATTTATAGACAGTGAGATCTATAATTCAGTGTGGTCTCTCTCCCCATTTCTCTCTCTCTCTCTCTCTCTCTCTCTCTCTCTCTCTCTCTCTCTCTCTCTCTCTCTCTCTCTCTCTCCCTGACAACAGAGTTGGTATCCCAAGCGATAGCCTTCTGGTATCATCTCTTATTAATCTTTTCCTTTTTCAAACACCATGAGCCACAATGCTCCCATTTCTGTTCAATGAGTTCACCAGACACACTTCCATCTCATGTCTCTTGTCCTTGCCATACTTTCTACCCAGATTCTTCAAATATGTACATGGCTTGTTTTTTACCTACTTTAAGTATTACTCTAATGTCAACTTCTAAGAAAAAAAGGAGCTTCTCTGACAGCACTTGAAGTTATAACTCCCACACCTAACACACCCAAGCCTGATTTTATTTCACTTCATAAAGTATGTTACATAATTTGCTTAATTATTTTATCATTAACAATCTATATTCCTGGAATATGAGCTACATTGTGCACTATACACTGTAGTGAACAATGCCATGTCTAGAACAATGTCAGGCATAGAAAAGGCATTCAGTAAATACAAATTATAGAAAGTGAAATACAACAAGTACCACATAAAACACAGTTCCAAACCCATACATTTGGAGTTTAGGATCAGTGTGTGCCGATAGTTGGAAATTTTTGGCATTGGTCATTCATAAAGAAAACAATATTTACTGATTGTCTATTATACGTCTGCCACTGTTTCATGAAACAGAAAATGAACATCCTGCTTTGTTTTTCCCTCAGCACCTATCATTCCCGGACTTCAAATAATAGATATATGTATACCTTTTTATTGTCTACCTCCCCACAATGACTCTAAGTAGTGTGTTAGCTCTGTAAAAACTGTCATTTCTTCTGTCTTGTTTATTGTTCTGTTCCCAATTCTCAGAAAAGACCCTGGCATGTAGTTGCAGGGGTTCAGAAGGTAACCGAGTGAGTGTAATTTGTTCTGAGTCTCTCCCATGTATGACCTTTCATTCTCCTCCAAACTGTCAACACTACTCCCTTCACTTGCTCTTTCCTTCTGAATCTGAGACGTTTTGGTTGTTCAGTATTTTGTAGATGTGGAAATCTCCCACCCTTTGACATTTAAAGTAACTTACACCTACTTGGCTACCTAAGAAGTGATCTATGAGAAACTTGGAAGGGAAAAAATTACAGCTCTCTTATTTTAGGTCCTTTATTTTATTTTAGATGTAAATAATGTATAAATCATTTTTTAAAGAAAAAAATAAAATCACTTAGACCTCTAGTGTTTATTTGAATTTTTTAACTGAAATACCATCTACCTATACTTAAAGTGTCATGTTTATTGACATTTTACAACTGAAAATATTAAAAACCACAAAACTATAAAAATATTTGTATCAGTGTTAATTAACATGGTCATGATGTTGTTTGGGAACAGAAAATGTTATTCTCAATATGTGTACAACTCTGAGTGTAAGATTTTTTTTTTAGTTTGTCTTGAATATGGCAATAGTACTCAGTGCTAGGTAATTACTTGATTATCTTTTGACTTTTCATTTTTGGAATGCTTGCATAAGTTTTGCATAGTGGTTGATTTTAATTAGGAAAAATAAAGAATATTTACCACCAAGTTGTCTTCACTTTACTGATGTTTAGTTGGATTTTAGCCTGAAACAATGAAAATAGTACTGACTAGCACTCATTCTACCAAACATGTGTTTGAATATAGACATTGAATATACCAGCACTGGGTCACAAGATAATCATGTAAATGATCCCAATTATGCTTATATTTATTTTTAAAATTAATAAAATCAAACTAAACATTTTAAATTTATTGTAAAAAACTAAAGTATCCTAAAAAATATGAGTACATGTCCCTGCCATCCCCCTCACCCTCACCCTGCACATGCCAAGCCAATTCACAAAGTACTGTGGTGGGCCATTCCCAGTTCGACCTTCTGTGTACTAGCTGCTCCCATTGTAAAAGAGCCTCAGGTTCATTTGAAAGGTGAATGAGTTAATATGAACACAGCCAGTAGAGATTCTGCTAGTTCACTTCCAATGTCACTTGGGCAAGAAAGCACCCTAAAATGTGAGCATTGACATTCACACATATGCCTCTAGTACATATTTATGTCTTCGAGTTGTCTGGAAAACTATTTCCCAGTAATATTAATGAATATCAATCATAGAGTAAAAGGAGACCTTTACAGTTGCAGTGACTAGGACATATTGATTGCTTGGCCATAAAAGAGGCTGAGACACTAGAAGTCTGTAACCACTGGAGTCACAGGGAAGAAAGGGGTTTCACTGAGGCTGCTTATCACTTTCCTCATGGGCAATGGACAGTGTTCTGTTCAGTGTTCATGGGCAATGGAAGTGAGTTCTGTGGGCTTTAGAAACTGAATGATGTATAATTGCTTAAGGATATTCTCAATAGTGTTCAATCAAACCTCAGAAATATGGAATTTAGAAGGCAGTTTTCTACGTATAGATAGAGGAAGGAAAGCGGGACAGAAAGAATGAGCAGGTAAGAGGAGAAGGAGTATATGTAAGGAAAGGTAAAGAAACAGACATGGAGTTTGAAATGGGACGTGTACATAAGCCACCAAGACAAAAATTTTGTTTCTTCATACACAAAATTTATTTTAAAAGGATGGTAATTTTATGACTAAGAACTCAAGTTGCAAAATTGAAGAAAATTAGATTAAAATCAGTGACTTTGCTAAATAAAAAATGCCTAATTTAAAAAATAGCAATGGGAATAATATTTCTCTCATAGGATTTTATAAAGCAACTGGCCATTCCTGGGTTACTTCTAGAGAAAATACTTGTGCACCTGAATAATGTATGGACTCATAAAAAATAAACACCGGCAATAAGAAATGTCATCAAGATGGCAAGAATAGAGGGAGATATATCTAAAATGACCACTCTTTCTTTTTCTCTGCCTTCCTGAAGGCAGAGAACACATGCTTGGAACATTTGTAGTGACATTTTAGGAGATTAAGGTGCTATCGGGAATGGGCTAGAGGAGGTAACTAGCAGGAGGACATGCAGGGTGAAGTTGTGTTCAGAAAACAAGGCTGAGAGACCAAAAATAGGTGTGGGCAGCAAGAGTAATGATTCTCTGTCTTGATTCTTTTACATCAGTCACCAGCCACCCTCTCTATTTTTATTCTTCAGTGATCAAGCCATCATTTCTGTCTTTATATGATTTGAGAAAAAAAGGGAGTATGAAAACCCAGGACTTGGAACACAAGAAGGCTACTTTTGGAAGCTTGTCAAACATTTAGTGTCCTTGTTTGGTTCCCCCAGAAGCAAACATTGATAGAAGGATTTTACTACAAGTAATTGATATAAAAATTGAAGAAAATTCCAATAGCTGAATGTAGAAGTTCAACACAGAGAGGAAGGAAGGTAGGAACAGGGCATACTACCAGTCAGCTGTTACTGTGGATTATGAGAGCTTCAAGTCCTAAAGAAGCTGACAGCCAGTGTGAGACTAGCATCAAACTTACGCACACTGAGCCACAAGGAGCATGGGATACTCATACACCAGCTCCTGTTTGCTGTTTGGTGAAGAATCACTTGAGCAACAGGCACATGATTTGCTGATACTGCTGACCTTCTACACAAACAAATAAAGTAAGCTTCAGAAGGCAAAGTCAGTTGTTAGGGAAAAAAAGGGCAGGTGTTGTCAGAAGAAAGTAGGCTGATATGCAATGAAATTGTAAGGGAGAGGAAATAAGAGTAAGCACAAAGAAAAAATTGCTACAGTGTAGTCAGATCCACTCACATTACATGTTAAGTTCACTTCATCCTGTCACTGATTCTTTGAAGCAGTGGTCATGAAAAATTTATTAGAAGAATATGTAAACATGAAACTAAAGGAGAGATGGAGGGACAAGTTTTATACCTCTTTGCTAAACAAGTGATGTTTATTATCTGCTTTCTCTACCATCCATTCTAGATTCTCCTCACCATTTCTTGGCTTGTATTATGAGGTAACACAGACAGTGAAACCCAAGAGGCCCTGCTCCTGGCACCCTTGGTGAATGACAGCTGCTAAAAACCCACATGTACAGATAATACTAAGCATAGAAGTGGCAAAAAAAAAACCCTTCTGTACCCCCACACCCACATACCTATGATTCTCCTGAACTCAAGAAATACCCCTCTTTGCCCCTATGTATCAGCAGGATAATCAGGTTTAATTTGCCAGTATAGTGACTCTCTTCTTGAACTGACACAAGGATCCTGTCACCATTTGTAACTTTATTCTTTTAAGATTTTATTTATTTTTCAGAGAGAGGAGAAGGGAGGGAGAAAAAGAGGGAGAGAAATACTAACATGTGAAAGAAACATTGATCTGTCACCTCTCACACGCTCCCATCCCAAGACCTAGCCCACAACCCAGGTAGGTATATGCCTTGAACAGGAATGGAACTGGTAACCTTTTGGTCTGCAGGATGATGTCCAACCACTGAGCTAAAACAGTCAGAGTCACCATTTGTAACTTTAAGTGCAGTGAAAATATTGCTACATTCCCCAGTAGAAGTGTCCTTTCCCCTGATTACTGGGAATCAGAATACTTATTGCAACAAAACCTAGAGCTATAGAACCAAGAAAGAAGAGTCACCCCTGGATCACTAAGGCAGAGGTAGGGGTCTGTTTCCACCCCTTAGTTCACATCTTTGTGGCTTCCAATATTCAGGTACACAGTACCATGTGACATGGACATTGCTTCAAAATATATTCCTCATTTTGAAGGACTGTGACCATCTTTACAGTGTCATGGCCATCTGAGAAGACTTAGATGCACTATTTAAAAAAAATTAAGACTCCTAACTTTTATTTTTTATTGAAAGTATTGGAGTTACATTAGTTAATTAAATTATATAGGTTTCAGGTATACAGTTCTATGGTACATCAACGGTATATTGTATTGTGTGTTCACCACCCCAAGTCAAGTCTCCTTTTATCACCACTTATCCTTTCTTTACCCTTTTCTATCTTCCCCACCCCTTTTTCCTTCTGGTAATCACCATACCTTTGCCTGTGTCTATGATTTTTCTTTTGTTTAACCCCTTCATCTTTTTCACCCAGTCCCCCAACACCCCCCTCCTCTGACAGCTGTCGGTGTATTCTCTGTTTCTGTCAGCCTGTTTCTATTTTGTTTGTTAGTTTATTTTGTTCATTAGATTCCACATATAAGTGAAATCATATGGTACTTGTCTCTCTCTGGTTTATGTCAGAATGCCTATTATTAAAATGGCTGAACCTACTCAGATGGCAGCTGAGTAGGTAGAAGCTGAATCCAATTGTTCCTGCCCCCATCCAGATTTTCAGCTGAACTTCCAACATCCAATCTGAACAATCAAGTGAATCTTTGCTTATATGAAGTTTTAAAACCAAGGAGTATAGGAGAAGTTTTGTAGAGTCCAGTAAAAGGGGTTTATAAGTGTAAAGGGAAAGACCCCTTGCATGGCCTTGTTGCAGCTGAGAGACCAGTCAGAAATTGCACCTTTGAAGCAGCCTCCCCACTCTGAGGAGCCAGGGCCCTTAATTTCACACAGGGTTCCCCAACCTTCATCCACAGAGATGGGAAGAGGAGACTGTGTGTTGTCTATCAGGCGAAATTTGGGGGAATCCACTGAGACTGTGAGACTCAGGCTATAGGCTCACAGCATGCAGTACTTCCATTGCTGAGGTGCCCAACTGGAGAAAGCTCAGAACAGGGACTCAGACTGCTAAAGGGACCAGGTTGCCACACAGGGTCTTTCAGAAACACCTACAGCCTGCAGCCAGCAATGACTTTCAGAGACATTCTGTTCCTTGGGAAAGTTTTACACAGAGACTCAGACAGTGACTCAGTTGAGTGGTATGGGTACTGCATAGAGACGGATAAGAGAAAATGTAATGTGAATGGTCAAGGACCCAGTGTGCAGCTGCTCTGCTAACTGAGTGACTGAGTTGAAAAAAGCAGCTGAGCTCCCTCCCCTTAGAACTGTGGAGTCATTTGCACCTAGCAATTCCCAACTCACAGCAATAGAGATGGAAAGAGGAGACTTCAGAGGTCTCTGGCAGCAGGAATTAGTGTGATTCCACCATACCAGTGAAAATCAGAGATCCCAAATTTAGTGTGAAATACTTCTATGGTTTTGGTGCCAGACTGAAGAGTTCACTACATGAGTTCAGAGCACAGGAGAAACCATGCTGCTACAATAGGGCCTCTGAGGGTGGCAGAGAGCGGTGGCATAAAAGGGATATCTGACTTCTGGGGAGGCATGGGGTGGAGACCAAAACTGAGAACTTACTAAGTGGCTTGGAAAAGAGTACTGGTTCCTCTCCTTCACAGGAGAGGTGTGTGGGTGGCACCCAAGTGGCTGGAGAAGGAAGTCTAGCAGAGCTGAATTTTTTTAAGACATTTTGAAATAGTCTCAGCATTGCCAAACCCTGCTGTGTCTTAAGGTCCTTTCCCAATGAGACCAGCTGGGCAGACAGATCAGAAATTTGTGCAACAAGGGTCCCCACCTGGCTTGGGTTGCAGGCAGGCCAGGTGCTGCACAGAGCAAAGAAATCTGCACTGTATCTCCTATGAGTCTGTTGGCTGGGTGTTACATGGGTGAGAGTTGAGCTGCTGGGATATTTTGAGATGAGACAAACCCCACTGGGGAAAAAAAAAGGAGTGCCCACCTCGCTCCTACGGGGTGGCAGGTACCATGTGCAAAGGGGAAACTCTCCAGAACAGCCCTGTGAAGTCCCAGATTCCCCCACTGGGAGCATTTCCATGGGTTCAAGAAAAAGAAACTCAGAATGGGGACTTCGGCATATTGCCTGAGAATGGAGCAGAGTTTAGCCTCCTACTAAGGTTTTAGGATGAAACTGAGCTTAGCACCCACCTGTGGTCTATTCTAGCTCCAGCCCCAACAAGAGGCTCTTTTAATCTATCCTCTAAAGTTCAGAGCTGCTGAACTCACTCCTGCAAAGGGGAAAGCTGAATGTACCCAACCTGAACCTGCAGTGAGCCTCCCTGAGGAAGCAAGTGCCCAAATCTCTGAAAAAGACTGAGGGGTTGGCTTTCAGTAGGGGCTACTCTCTCCTCACTGAGTGCCCTACAGACCATACAACCAATGAAGTGGGAAACCTGCTAGCCCTATCTTAACAGGCCTGGTTCATTGTGCAGACCCTCATCAAAAGGCTCAGGAGGAAGACCCAGTAACATCAGGGAGGAGCAGAGCAGCTGAAAGGGGCAGGCTGACCTCAGGGAGTCTTGGCTCTTTACAGGACTGCCACCAATTCCAAGCAGGAAAAAGCTGACTCTTTTACATAAACTGAACCCTCACATGCAAATGAAGGTCCAGTAAACACAAACACAAGCAGCATGCAGCATGGTAGCTATAGAAAGAGAGAGCCTAGGGCTGGTTATACACAATGTCTGACAGTGATATATATCTGAACCCCACGAAACTGGACCCAGAAAAAATCAGTGATGGGCTCCAAACCACACCCAAGCTCAAACTAGCCACATGATTAGTACTCCCAGAAGGGGATTTCTGCACGTTCCAGACCTTGCTGGTAATGCTTCATCTGGGGGTAACAACTGCACAGCATCTCACACACAGAGCTTGTAAGTTACTCTTATAGCTGCCCAGAATGAAGGAATAACTCTACCAACAAAACAGCAAACAGCATACAAGATATCACCACAACAAGTGGGATACAGAACACACACACACACACACACACACACACACAAATATTGGACCATGGAGTTCAGGGATTTTGAAGGATTATGCAGCTGATTCCAGCAAGACACCTTTATCATAAAAATAATAAAAGCAGGTTCAGGAGATATAGCACACCTACCTAACACACAGAGATTAAATAGGGCAACAACCAGAAGAAAATGTCCCAAGTAAAATAACAACAGAAATCCCCACAAAAATAATTAGCAGATATAGATGAAATGGAAACAACACAAATACCAGATGCAGAGTTTAAAATAATGGTTATAAGGATGCTCAGAGATTTTAGGGGAAGGATGGATGATCTCAGCAAGAACTTAAATAAAGATATAGCAAGCATTAAAAAGGATACAGAAACCATAAATAAGAACCAATCATAAATGAAAATTACAATATCTGAAATGAAGAATTTCCTTGAAGGAATCAACAGGTTAGATCAGGGGTCCCCAAGTCCCAGGCCAAAGACTGGCACCAGTCTGTGCCCTGTAAGAAACTAGGCCACACAACAGGAGGTGAGTGGCAGGAGAGTGAGTGAAGCTTCATCTGTATTTCAGATGTGTGCCATCATTCACATTATCACCTGAGCTCCTCCTCCTGTCAGATCAGTGGTGGCATTAGATTCTCATAGGAGTATGCACCCTACTGTGAACAGCACATGCGTGGGATCTAGGTTGCCCACTTCTTATGAGAATCTAATTCCTGCTGGTCTGAGGTGGAACTGAGGTGGTTATGCTAGCACTGGGAAGCGGCTATAAATACAAATAATCATTAGCAGAGAGGTTTGACATCACAGAGACCATAATAAATTAATTGCTTACAGATTCATATGAAAACCCCATCAGTGAGTGGCAAGTGAAAAACTGCATATGGTGGCAGGCTTTATAGTGGCAAGTGAGTTGATGTACTTCAATTGTACAGTTGCATCTGGTAGCAGGCTTTAAGTGAGAATCTGACACTTATTTTAGTCCATGTGTGACCTGCCCATTGTTTTATGTACCACTTTCATCTGTGCCTCTTTCCTGTAGTACAAACTTGTCTCAGTCAAATTTTTGATAAGCCTACAAACTAACCCTAGGCAAAATGAGTGAAACACAAATATAATTGGAGAGCCTCTTTGAAAAAGAAGAAAGATCCAATGATGAGACAGCAAAAGACTCAGACTGCCCACAAAAAAAAAGCTGCATTTTAAAGAAAATACCAAGAATCTTACTTAAATTATGGGTTCATTGCAATAGGTGTTTCACATTTTCCAAACCTGCTTTGTATAAGATGTGGTGACAAGTTATCCAATGAAGCCATGAAACCTGCAAAACTACTTTACCACAGGGAGACCAAGCTCTCTGCATTAAAAGATAAGGCTTTGTAGTTTTCAAAAGAAAACAATGTGAACACAAAGAATAGAAGCAATTATTGAAGGTCACCACTTCATCAAATGTATCTGCACTGAAAGTATCATTCTTAGTGGCTAACTGCATTGCTAAAGCTAAGAAACCCTTTACTACTAGTGAAGCGTTGATCCTGCCTGATGATAAGGACATTTGTCGTGAACTTTTAGGAGCGGCTACAATTTAAAAAAGGTGGCATGTGTTCCTTTTTTGACTAGCACCATAAGTAGACAAATTGATGAAATAGCAGAGAATACTGAGGCACAATTGTTTGAGAGGATTAATGAGTCACTGTGGTATGCAATCCAGGTTGACAAGTCTACTGATGTTGGCAACAAGGGAGCAATGTTTGTTTTTGTATGATACATTTTTCAGGAGTATGTGCACTTTGTTGCCAACCAACACCTCAGCTGCAGAACAATTCATGTCTTTGAATGATTACATATGAAGAACACTGAACTGGTCATTTTGTGTCAGTATATGCAGAGTGGCTGCCATAACTGGACAGCTTTCTGGTTTCACTACTCAGGTCAAAAAGGTCACTTCTGAATGTGATTCTACCCACTGTGTCATCCATAGAAAAATGCTGGCTACATAAAAAATGTCACCTGAACTTAACGTTTAATCACACAGAGTGTGATTAAAATTATCAACCACATTAAAATACATGCCCTCAACTCATGTCTGTTCACACAGCTCTGTGAGATGATGGATGCAGAGCACACATGTATCCTCTTACACACAGAAGTGAGATGGCTTTCTAAAGGTAGATCACTGGCCAGAGTGTTTGAGTTATGAGAGATGCTTCAGAGATCTCTTTCAGAAAAATAGTCACCACTGGCAGCACATTTCAGTGATGCAGAATGGGTCGTAAAACTTGCTGACTTGTGTGACTTATACAACCTGCTCAATGAACTCAATCTGGGGAGATTCAGGGGAGAATGATAACTGTGTTCAAGTTGGAAGATAAAGTGGATGCATTGGGATTTTTGACATGTTTCAAATATTAGCAGAGATTTTGAAAGAGACTGAGCCAGGGCCTTCTTTCTCCCAGCTGATGCTTGATCACATATCTCAGCTTTCAAAAGAGTTTGAGCATTACTTCCCAAACACAAAAGACCCCTGAACTTGGAAGAAATGTATCTACAACCCATTTGTGAATAAATCAGTTGAACCAACTTTGTTTGTACTAGAAGAGGATCTCCTGCTTGGGACTGCAAATGATGGTGGACTTAAAAATATGCTTGGGACAACTCAAAATCCCCATACATTCTAGATTGAAGTCAAGGCAGAATATTCTGAGATTGTCACAAAAGCATTGAAAAGCCTGCTACCATTTCCAACATTATATCTTTATGAAGCAGGGTTTTCTGTAGTGACAGCAACCAAAACGAGATTAAAGAATAGACTGGATATAAGCAACACACTTCAGGTGTCACTGTCTTTCATCATCCAAAAATGGGACTGTCTAGTTGCAGGAAAACAAGCTCAGGGATGTTGGGAACCACCCTGCCTGGTTTCAGAAGGTGTAACCACCCCATGGCTAAGGCTGAGTAAAAAGGCCTTAGGGACATACTTTGCTAAGAAGACAAAAATTTATCCCCTCTCTCATATCCCCCTGCTTGACTGGTTAGCCAGTGACGGGTGAGATTCCTCAAGGGAGGAACAACCTAAGACAGGCACAGTCATGAAGGGACCATCAGGGAAGGATTTAGGGGACTATAGAAAAGGAGTGATGGACCTTCACCCCTCAACTTTTTTATAGCTTGAGTCCTCATTCCACTACAGGAAGACTCCTACTGTCTTGGCTACTTTGTTTCCCTGGCCTGACTCAAGCCTGACAGAATGCCAGATAAGGGGAAGTGCAGTCCCATACTATTACAGGTGGTTTCTGGGCACAATCAGGCCTGAAAAAAAATGCATGAAGTCCTGTGAGTCCTGCTTTGCTAAGAATACCCTTAGATTAATCTATGTTATCTGTTTAGGCTTCAAGCATAAAATGAGTTTGTTTCCCAAAGTTTTATGGCCCTTTTACATCACTCTATTTGACCCTGACTCAGAATAAGCCCTTCTAGTTCTTTAAAGTTTATCTATTCCTTGAATCATTACTGCCTGGCAATGATTGATGAGCTTTACTATAGGGAACCATTTAGCATGGCATGGCGAATGTAGCCCAACCCTATCTGAAAGTCAACAGATGTAAGTCAGGAAATAAGAAACCAAACCCACGGACCGGTTTTCCTGTGGGGAATCAGGCCTGCACTGTACCTAGGCTGCAATGAGGCTTGCTTTTGCTAAAACTCCCTCACTCTGAATTGAGGCAGCAAATACTTACTGCATATCTTTAAAGTAACTTCCCGAAATCTATGCTAAACCTCCCAAGAATGAGTGTAACCAGTTCAACCACTTTTCCCTTTGCATTTGCAAATATCCTTCTTCTTTGAGGCAGTTAGCAACATCATCTCCTTTGTTTTCTGTAAAAGATAACCACCTAAAGCAAAATTGTGCATAGTAAGTGAGGACCATCCTTGATGCAATGTGGCCAGAAAAGCAACAAAATCCTGTCCAGGCAGGGGTCAGGGCCCTCTCTCACTCAGAGAGTGGCCATGCCATCCCTTTTTCTCCACAGGACTTCTGCAGTCCATGTGAATTTGTTCATCACATCCACAACACATGAACCCCATGGGCCAGGGTCTGCATCACTTTACTTATATGCCTTGTATTCCTATGCAAACTAAACCCAATAAAAGCTCAGGGAAAGAGGTGCTCAAGGCCCTTCTCTTCTGAGAGATTGGCCAACATTTTCTCCCCAAGCAGATCATGTCTTGGTAGATTTAATCTCATCTGCAGTGGTCAGGAGAGCTCTGTGGAATGGAGTTCACCCACACAGGGCTCCCACTGATTCTGCATTATAGTGAGTTGTATAATTATTTCACTATATATCACAATGAAATAATAATAGAAATAAAGTGCACAATTAATGTAATGTGTTTGAATCATCCCAAAACCATCCCCTTCCCTCTGGCATTGGAAAAACTGTCTTCCATGAAACCAGTCCTGGTGCCAAAAAGGTTGGGAACTACTGGATTAGATGAAGCAGATAATAGAATCAGTGATTTAGAGGACAAATTGACATTATTTACCCAAAAAGAAAATGAAAAGGAAGAGAGACAAGAGAAATGAAGAAAGTCTAAGGGACCTTTGGGTTAACATCCGGTGTAAAAACTTTCACATCATAGGAGTGCCAAAGGGAGATGAGTGTGAGAGAGGGATAGATAAACTATTTGAAGAAACAATGGCAGAAAATTTCCCTAACCTGATGAAAGAGAAGGACATACAAATTCATGAAGGACAGAGTCCCAACCAAAATGAACCCAAAGAGATCCATGCCAAGACCCATCATAATGAAAATGGAAAAGCTTGAAGACAGAGAAGTTTAAAGGCAGCAAGAGAGATAGAGAGCCAGTTACATTAAAAGGACACTCCATTAAAATCTTGGCTGATTTTTATACAGAAACACTAGAAGCCAGGTTCAGAGTGATGAAAATTAAGAACATGCAGTCTAGATTGCTTTACCCAGCAAGGCTATAATTTAAAATTGAAGGCCAAATAATTAACTTTCTAGGCCAAAGAAAATAATAATAATAATGGTAAAGGAGTTCATTACCAGCAAACCAGTATTGCAATAAATGTTGAAGAACCTTCTTTAAGAGAATAAATAGAGAGATAAAAACATAGGTACAATATAAAAATGGCAATAAATAAATATCTACCTATAATGACCTTAAATGTAAGTAAATTAAATGATTCAGTTAAAAGACACAGTAGCCAAATGGATGAGCAAACACAACCAGTATATATGCTCTTTACAAAAGCCCCACCTCAGAGCAAAAGATTTCCACAGGCTGAGAGTAAAAGGATGGAGAAAATCATTCCATGCTAATGGAAACAAAAAATAAATTTAAAAAACTGTGGTAGCAATGCTTATATCTGACAAAAATATTTCAAAATTAATACCATAAAAAGAGACAAAAAAGGTCACTACATAATATTAAAGGGATAGATCCAACAAGAGGACATAACCCATATAAACATGCATGCACCCAATACAGGAGCATCTAAATATATATATATTAAAAAAAATATATATATATAGATCTTGGTGGTCTTTAAGGAAGATATCGATAACAATACAGTCATAATAGGGCATTTTAACAACATATTGTCAACAATGGATAGATATTCCATACAAAACATCAATAAGGATATGGCAACATTAAACAACACACTAAATCAAATGAATTTAATTAATATTTCCATAACATTTCATCCCAAAGAATTAAAATATGCATTCTTCTCAAGCACATATGGATCATTCTCAAAGACAGACTAGATGTTAGGTCACAAAACAAGTCAGAAAAAAGTCAAGAAAATTGAAATCATATCAAGCAATTTTACAGATCACAATGGCATGAAATTAGAAATTAATCTCAATTAAAAAAAAATCAAAAGCACTGAAATACTTGGAGGCTTAAAAGCATGTTACTAAATAATGAATGTGTAGCCAATAAGATCAAGGAGGAGTTCAAAAAATACCTGGAAACAAATGAAAATGAACACACAATAACCAAAAATCTATGGAACACAGTGAAAGCAGTCCTAAGAGGGAAAGTTCATAGCAATACGAGCTTACCTAAAGAAGATAGAGAAATCTCAAATAAACAATCTACTCTATATCTACAAGAACCAGAGGAACACAACAAACAAATCCAGGAGAAAGTAGAAGGAAGGAAATAATCAAGCTCAGAGCAGAATTAAATGAAATAGAGACTAAAAAAACAATCCAGGGATCAATAAATCCAGGAGCTGTTTCTTTAAAAAGATAAACAAGGTTGACTTTAACCAGATTCATAAAAAAAGAGAGAGAAGAGTAAAATAAATAAAATCAGAAATGAAAAAGGCAAAATAAGAACTGATATTGGAGAAATACAAGGGTTTGGAAGAAATTACTATAAACAATTATAAACCAAGAAATTGGTCAACCTGTTTGAAATGGATGAATTTCTACAAAAATGCAATCTTCCACAACTAAAATAGGAAGAAGAGGAAAACCTGAATAGACCAATAACAATGAATGGATTGAATCAGTAATCAAAAAATTCCCAGCACACAGAAGTCCTGGACCAGTTGAATTCATGGAAGAATTTTTCAAATTACTCAAAAAAGAATTAACACCTATACTTCTCAAACCATTCTAAAAATTCAAAAGGAGGGAAGACTTCTGAGGTCTATGAGACCAGTATTATCCTAATTTCAAAACAAAGTAAAGACACAAAAAAAGAAAACTACAGGCAATATCCCTGATGAACATAGATGCTAAAGTCTCCAACAAAATATTAGCAAACCAGATTGAACAATAAATCAAAAAGATGATCAAGTAGGGTTTATCCTGGGGATTCAAAGTTGCTACAATAGTCACAAATCAATAAATGTTATATATCACATAAACAAAATGAAAGACAAAAATCACATGATTATATCAATAAATGCAGAAAAAGCATTTGATAACAATCCAGCATCCATTTATGATAAAATCTCTCAGCAAAGTGGGAATAGAAGGATCACACCTCAAAATAATAAAGACCATATATGAAAAATCTATAGCTAACATCATTTTCAAAGGGCAAAATTAAAAAATGTTCATGAGAACATGAACAAGACATGGATGTACACTTTCACCACTCATTCAATACAGTTCCGGAAATCCTAGCCACATCTATCAGACAAGAAAAAGAAATAAAAGGCATCCATGCCCTGGCCAGTGTTGCTCAGTGGATTGAGTACCAGCCTGAGAACCAAAGGGTCACTGGTTCAATTCCCAGTCAGGACACATGCCTGGGTTACAGGTCCCCAGTAGTGGGCATGTGAGAGGCAAACGGGTATGTTTCTCTCCCTCTTCTTCTTCCTCCTTTCTCACCTCTAAAAATAAATAAAATATTTTAAAAAAATAAAAATAAATGTTAAATGCAGGCATACCTTGTTTTATTGCACTTTGCTTTACTGAACATCATAGATGTTGTCTTTTTTATAAATTGAAGTCAAGACCCTCCACCATCAAAAATATTATCACTTGCTTTATTGTGATACTCACTTTATTGCGGTGGTCTGGTACCAAACCTGCAATATCTCCAAAAATGCTTAGAGGTATTTCTGTAGATAGAACAGTTCTATTTCAAAGTGTTATGGTCATGTACTGCATCTCTCATATTACTACTTGGAAGAGACCAATATAGTGTCTTTATCTACAACTGGTGCCTCTATGGAATCTGCTGGGTCATATAGCACAATTGGCAGGGTTGTTTAAATTTCAAACTTCCTGCAAAGTTATAGTATGCTTTGAGTCCCTCTTAGAAATTAGATACCATTTGACTCACTAAATAAGTTGAACAGTATTCCAACATGTGATATTGATAGAGGACTCAAAAGTTAGAAAATTTTAGTTTAAAGTAAATAGTTAATAAGCCTAGTAGGTAATGCATATGTTAAAGCTATTGTTTCAGGAATTGCAGGCACTGCCTACCCTGACTCTTGGGAGAGACTGCCATCCACCTGGGGCACAGCTGGAGGCATCCTAGCCATTGTACTCCAGGGAGAGACAGACAACCGCCTGCCAGGGGAACAGCTAACTTCCCAGGGTGAGAATGTTGCAGTTTTTTTAATCTAATTTTCCCTGGATTTCAAAACCTCTCACTGCATTTTATTCTCTGCTATAAAAAGGCTGGCTTGAAAGGAAATATATGGCAATCAATTAGGGTACAAACACAGTCTTCTCAGATAAATAAAGCCATCTGAATAAAGCATTCATAAAGATTCAATCCCTGTCTCTCCTTATTGGGTCTGGTATGTGACAGCCAGCCAAACACCAGCTTTTCCTGTTTCAGTGTGTGTTATATTCAAAAGCTGAATAAATTAACCAAATACCTCTATCTTACTTACCATAGGGCTTACATCTTAGAATGCCCCAAATCACTAGACCCAAAAATTTTACCTTTTACCAGGCCCCTAAATTATTGCAAGGCTTATCACTTATCCTTTGATGAAACATCAGATGGCTTGCATTTTCAGTTCTCCAGTTTTCATTAATAAGGTATCATCATTATAGTGATTTTCTGATGAGAGTCCAAAAGGTCAAATATCTACATATGTAATGCTGTGGAAAAACCTTAAATAGGTGCTGCTTTTTCTTCTGGAGATTAAAAATAAATAAAATGGGAAATAACTATCTATATATTTGCCATGATGTTGCAAGCCCTTCCTTAAGGAAGTTTTCAATTTATGGGATCTGGGTCTGAATGACTCAAGAATATAAAGTGGGAAATAGGTTATAATTTTCCATTGAAACTTTTATTCAGTCACTTGAAAGTTGTTTCTTCTAAAGATCAAGCAATATTCTTATTAATTGCCTCTCTAATTTAATCAAGGTTCTCCAGAGAACTACCAGGATGTGTATGTATTTAGAAGGAGTTTATTATAAGGAATTGGCTCATTTAATCATAAATGTTGGTGAGTCCAAATTTTGTAATAAACTGACAGGCTAGAGCCTTAGGAAAGTGGATTGTGTAGATGAAGTCTGAGGACAGTTTGCTGGAGTATTCTCTCTTGCTTGGGGAGGCCAGTCTATAGGCTCCGCTTAGCTCTTCAATTTATTGGATAAGGCCCACCCAGAATATAGAGGCAACCTCCTTTATTCAAAGTTCACCAATTTAAATGATAATATCATCCAAAAACACCCTCCAAGTATTCACATAAAATTAACTATCACACTATTTATTGTCCCTATGGTTTGGAACACTATGGTTTGTTAATCTTCTCTAGAGATCCTTGTGAGTCAGAGTCCATTAGATTCTGGTTTTCTGCCTATTATAGTAATTATATCATCTTACCTCTGATGATTACGTAGTACCACTGGACTTTTTAGATTTCAGAATTTCATTATCTTCCTTGATATTTGGAAGCCTCCCCAGCTACTAATCTTGGACTACAAAGGACAGTCACCACTGAGTTGCTCAATAATGTCTCCTCTCAGTAGTACATTTGTTGTTGTTGCAGGCAAGGGATGGTTCTCTGCACCCTGCCAGAAAATATATTCATTTGGTAAAACTTTCAGTCTTATATAGTAAATTCTTTCTAGTATACTCATCTTTTTGAGTCTTCTGCCTGCCCTTCTTCAGTCACATGCCAACAAAATTCTGGATACATCTCATTTTTTTGCAGCTTTTCATGTTTTCCTAGCTATGACAAGCCATGACAGCAGCATAAAGGATCCAGTTCAAGGTACCTTTTTCAGAATATTAAATATTAAATAATGAGAGACTGACCTTACATCAATAAACTCCAGCTGTATATTTTTCTACCTTTTTTCAGTGACCAGAATTTTTAAGCTCAGGTTGCTAGGCATTTGTGACTATTCAAATTCTTAGGGAAAATTAATTTAATTTGAGTTGAATTAAGGAAAACTCTACATAAATGAAACATATCTAATATCACAATTTACCAACAGGGTTGTATCTTTTAGTAGGTTAGAGATAACTTGGTAATTCTAATCCTTAAAGTACATTGCTATCTTTATTTCAGTGCCCCTCACATCTACTAGCTGTAGAAAAATAGAAACACATTTCAAAAACAATCAGGTTTTCAGTATAGAATATGATCCTAGAATTTGGTGGATGTATTTTTAATAGGTTTAAAAGTCAAATTTATTATTTTAAATACTCATGAGACAAATATTAAAATAAAGCAATTTTAGTTAACACAATTCCAAAAATAGTATATCCTATTCTTTAATCCTGTGCTAGCATTCCATTTGCTGTTACGCACCTCAGTATTAGGAAGAGACAGAAGAACATGTGACATGGAGGGAGGCATACAATTACAATGGAGGATGGCGAATTATCGGAATCACAGGCCATTGACTTTTACCTTTCTCTTGACACAGTGAAAAGTTTTCCTGAGTTTAAAAATGCTTAATGCTGGGCTCCTACTGTCTGTAAATGAACAAAATCTTTATTTCATAAACCATTTTTACTTGTTTGATACAGGTACAATTGTACACTGAAGGGTTTCTACTGTGCCCATAACTGCTTGTGGTACATTTTCCTGTCAGCTTGTAGAAAAACAACCCTTTTTCTTCTGACTTTCCTGTTATCTCAGTGTGTTTTTTAAGTGTGTTTGTTTTTATTCCTCATTTATATATTCTAAAATCCTAGATTGACCTATATACTTGCTTAGTATAGTGATTGGTGACCAAAACAACAAAATGCTAATTTTACATAACATTAATGTAGGACTCTTTTTTAAAAAAACTAATTTTAGCAGTTTTAACACTTTAGTATTTTTTAAAGTTCTGGACACTGTTAAAGATTTCCCCAATTGTCTCCCTACCTCCCTTCACCCAGCTCTCCCCACCCCAGCCTTCACTACATCATTTTCTGTGTCCATAGGCTATGCATATATACATATATGTTCTTTGGCTAATCTCTTCCAGTTGGAGCTTTTTTTTGTTTGTTTCATAGGAAGAAGTTTTTATTTTTAGAAGTTATAGCCAATGTGAAGCATTTAATTATTTTAATTAAAAAGATAATATATTATTGTTAAATTGAAACATTGTAAGAAGATAGAAAGTAATAAGTGCATGGTCTCTATTTCTTGCTGCCTTTCTTATCACAACTTCAGCTTAAGTCTTCTTAATTTCTTGCTTCAGAGGAAATCACTGGTAATGAGTTCTCCTATGCCCTTATAGATATGTCCTTTGCATTTACATGTATATTTTTATGCAAGTGGAACCCCACTCTGAAAAGAGTGCTATGACTTGCTTTAGAAGCACAAGTCTAAATGCATTTATATATACTCACAAGCTTATCCACTACATAAATTTCTAGATATGTCAAATGGTATTCACATTTTGGGAGCCAGTACCAAACTGTCTTCTATATGCCACTGTATGCCTGTTAGAATGGCTACAACACTCCCCTAAAAAAAACCCTGGATGAGATCCTGTAACAGAAAAAGGAAATTGGGGGGGGGGACTAAAGAAATCTTAATAAAGTATAGATTTAACATACTGATATTAAGTTCATAAATTATAAAAAATGTACCATACTGACATAAGTTGTTAATAGGGAAAACTGGGTGTGGGATGTATAGGAACTCTGTACTATCTTCACAATTCTTCTGTAAATCTAAAACTACTCTAAAATTAAATTTTATTTTTTCCTTTTTTTATTGTTGTTCAATTACACTTGTCTCCATTTTTCCCCCATTACTCTCCCTTGCCCTATCCACCCCCTCTCCCACAATCAACCCCCTCACTGCCCCTGTTGTCCTTGTCCAGGGGTCCTTTAAACATGTTCCTTGATGGTCATTCCCCTTCTTTCCCCTGTTATCCCTCCCACCCCACTCCTGTTCCTGTCAGTTGGTTCTTTATTTCCATGTCTCTGGTTCTATTTTGCTGGATTGTTTGCTTTGTGGATTAGGCTCCACTTATAGAATAGATCATATGGTATTTGTCTTTCATTGTCTGGCTTATTTCACTCAGCATAATACCCTCTGGTTTCATCCATGCTGTTGCAAAGGGTAGGAGTTCCTTCTTTCTTTCTGTATGCAGACTGGACAGCCACTGTGAAAAAGAGTATGGAATTTCCTTAAAAGGTTAGAAATGGAACCGTCCTTTGACCCAGCAATTCCACTACTGGGATTATACCCTAAGAATCCTGGAACACCACTTCAGAAAACCCTATGCACTCCACAGTTCATAGCAGTGTTTTATAATAGCAAAGTGCTGGATACAGCCTAAGTGCCCATCGCTAAAGGAGTGAGACTCTTTCTAATTACAGTCTGGTTACTTATGCTTCCCAATATTTACCAATTCATATAATCAATATTTCAACATTATATTATGCAAACATATCTAGTAGCTACCCTTTAGCATTGTGTGCCTTAGTTTCATGGTTCTTATGAAGAAAGAAGTGACAATATAAGAGGTAAAAATCTGTCTTGTTATTGCCTCTTGACAATTATCACCTTGTTTAATCTAAGACATTGACTTTCAGGGAAACCATTACTTTGTGTAT
Source organism: Phyllostomus hastatus (assembly GCF_019186645.2). NCBI lineage: Eukaryota > Metazoa > Chordata > Mammalia > Chiroptera > Phyllostomidae > Phyllostomus > Phyllostomus hastatus. Next base: position 5,411,751 of record NW_025334038.1, on the reverse strand, counting down.
CACTATCAAAGAAAAACTACAGCTAATACTGGCATTCTTCTATTAAATGATACACCCCAATGTCAGCTGCTAAAATATTTTAAAATGTTCACTTTAATACCCATGAAATATGGTACATAAAATGCTTTCTCCAACCATCAGAAATACAACTTAGTTTCCAATAATATATCTTTAAGAAATTATCTAGAATATATTTCTAGTGAATTTCAAATGGACCTGAGGTAGAAAGCATTTAAATTTGCATCAAAAAATAATTTATCAAGAACCTATTCTAGTTAAATAAGACTCAAACAACAGAAGAAAAAATTAAAGCATTTTTCTTCTCACTTTCTCCTTCAGTGAAATCACAGATCTAAAACCTGGCCAACATAAATAAACTCAGAAGAGCATCTACTGGGCTTTCTAAAAATGGGTATTTCCAAAAGAAGAAACAATTCTTCCAAGATAGTTGCCACCCTCATGTTTACAAAAGAGAATATGTGTATATAAGCAGCAGTATTACCAAGTCTGCTTAACTTTCTACAAGGTGTTTTGATGAATAACAACAAAGAATAAATTGCCACTAGGGTAACTAGTTTTATCTTGAATTCTATAATCAACCATGACAATCTCTGCACCACAGTAAAATCCATGTTCTAACAAGATTTAATAAAGAATGGCACCAGAGAACAGTGTGTACACAGTATCACAAACAGAATCTTGATTGAATTTCACGCAGCATAGAATATTGCCATATTCCTAAGTAATTCAAAATAAATATTTGACAAGTATTTCTGCACTTATCAGTTACTGAGCATCTAGTTATTTTTCTTGCAACACTTGTTTCTGAACCTTAGGAAGTATTAATTAAAGAAAGAATAAATAAGAAAGATGAATTCCAACTGTGTCTAACCTACTCATAAAATTAATTAAGGAAAAGTACTGTTATAAAGAATGTCATAGATGTTGCATTATACAATTACATGTTATTAAAGTCAGTAAACTACAATTTTTGATTGAATTTTGAAAGCGCATACTTTAATAAAAAATACATTTATGGTATTTCTTAAATTTTTACTATACAATTTATATAAGGTAATATAATTATTACTTGTGGGTATGTCTGTGTATTCTGTTAAATTGTAAGGTCTTCATGGGAAGGAATTATGTCTTTTTTATGTAATATTTAATATTGTACTTTCAAAAGCATATTAATGAATATGTAATTTGTCTCAATAACTATAAAATGAAAGCCTATGAACACACTGGTGTACTCAACTTAAGAATATGTATATCCCCCCAATGATTAATTCTTAATGCTCCATGCATTCTCCCTGACTCCTTATTCCTTCCACCACCAGTGGTAACAACTATCCTCAATTTTGTTTTTCATGCTCTTGCTGTCTTATGTTAAAGTGCTATTCCCTCACAGGTGAGTTCTTACATGATATACCATTTTGTTAGCTTTATAAATATATTATTAAGTTGTTTTCCTAACATATGTCTGTGCTAGTATATGTATCTGTAGCTCATTCATTTTCTCTGTTCTATAAACTCCCACTGTTTGTATATCTTAAAGATTTGGTTTGTGCCCAAGTTTAGTATGCAATTTTCTTTATCTTACAAATTGAGAGTTCTGGGATAATAACTAGTTTTATCCTATTTTGTTTTTTATGAGTAACTAAAAATAAATACCCTCAGAATCAACTGTTTCTAAATCATTTCTATAAGAAATACACTAAGGCCAAGAAACAAAGGTTCTTTAGCCCCTACTGTTTGATTTTTCAACACATAACCATAAAAATATGTTTGAGTTTTGAAAACTCAAGAAAAAACAATGTAACCACATCAGGGAAGAGAAGGCTTTGGAACTGAAATCGAGGCAATCCAAAACCTATATAAACACTAGATGAATATGTAAAAACTCTTCTGTATCAATAAAGTGACCAAAAAGTAATAGGCAATTACATATATGTAGATATATAATGATAATAAAGAATAATTATAATTAGTGTAAAGAATTAATTTTAAAAACTGATTATATTAAGGAGATAATATAAGTTTATAATTTAGGAAAATACAAAGATTTTACTATATTCATATTAAATTGAAAATAATCTATATAACCTTACACCTTAAAAGGTAATACTTTCCTGGATGTACTTCTCTTGGTTGTCTAACATTACAGCAGTTCATTGTCCCAACACCAATTCCTATGTGCAAGGTTTGAGCCCAGATTTCAATTTATGTTATTATTGTTTACTAAAAGGAAGCTGGAATATTTGGAGATTAGTGGATTCTGCATCTTGGGGAAAAATTAGAAATAGTCTTGGACTATCTTTATCCTATCATAAAGTAAAAATATTTTCAAGAATGCAAGGGGTCATTCAGAAAAAAATGCAAAGCAACCAGCCCTGTTTCACTGTTTCTAAAAGATGTAAATATTAAATGATAATGGTTAGTCTTCTTACATATCAAACAATTTGAAATCTTAGTAACTTACAAGAACAAACATTTATGTCTCATTCATATTACATGTGTCCTGCCGCTGCTCTGCTCAGCACTTTGTATGTATTCTTCTTTAGGAACTAGGGTAAGGGGACAGTCTTAGTGTGAGATCTGTGAAACTTGAGGGTAGACAAGAAGGGTAAGAGAGACCAGACCACACCATCAAATCTTATGTCACTTGTTCAGATACGGCCTATGTTAGGTTCATTCATATCCCATGAGGCAATTAAGTTACAAGTCTAAGTCCAACATTGCTGAGGCAAGAAAGGATACCCCCCTTATGGGGGGTTGGGGGTAGTAAATATTTACATATAATTGTGCATTCTACACAATACTCAGTAAGAAACAATTATAAAATATATAACAAGTATATACAGAAGACATTTTAAATATTTTAATTAAATATTTAAAATTAAGTGCAAATAAGCATATGAATTTATTTTTTAAAGTATGATAGTTTATGAACAATAGGTTGGTGTTATGTTTGTTTTGTTTTGAATTGTGTAGATGAGTGGGGAAGTACCAATTACTGCCAGTGGTTAGTTGTACTAAACAAAAAGAAAGAGAATCAACATTTACTCACCACAGGTGGTTATTTCCTATGATAAAACAGAAAGAAGTTTCAGCCATATATTTCAAAATACAAATTAGCTTGTATATTAAGAAAACAGTTAGTTGTACTGGTTAGAGTCCTGAGGGATGCCTCAGAATTTAAAACTTCTGTGTAACACTATTAATTGCAAAACAGCACTATTAAGGCTTAAATATACTATTAAATAAGTCATCTGGTCAGACCAGTGTGAATTAATGCCAGGACAGTGGGTCTTATAACACTATCTGAACAAATCTAAGAGTGCTTATACAGAACAACAAAAGAAGAATAAAAGTAAAACAAATGGAAAATGTGTGGATATAAAAAGTCACAGTAAGGACTTTCACTTTTGGGAAGATTAGAGGAGACAGAATTTTCCCTGTTTTTCCTGATAAGTACAACTAAAAACCCTGGAAATTATATGTGAAACAGCCATAAGAAGACTCTGAAAGATCACAAGAAGAACATGAGCTAGGGACCTTGATGCCCAAGGAATTTCGTGGTGATAAATTCCCTGAGTTTTCTTTGCCTCTTAGATGCCAGATTTAGAGCTGAAGAAGCCATCAATCTATAAGTGCCAGCAGATGCAGACAGAATAAAAGACTGAATAAAAGCCTCCTTTCTCTAGCCAAAGATCACAAAAGGATCAGCTTAGAAAGACAGAAATTGTTTGGACAATAACTACTCTGTTCCAGCCAAATATGAGAAAAAGAAGAAAAGACTGTGACCACATCCTCAGCCATGTCAACAAAGGCTGAGTGGAGAACCTGCATTTCTATCCTTGTCAAGTGACCCCAGTCCTTATATCCTGTGTAGTGTCAGAGAAGGCCAGGTAGGGACTTCGTCCCAGACAGGTAGCCACAAGGTCCCCTTGCCTGGCTATGTCTGTAGAGATCTCATGTGGAGCTGGGACATTCATTCCTACCTGGCAGTAAAAAGGTGTACTTCCATCACTCTGCCATGTGCTACTGGAGGCAGTCTAATTAAGAGTTAGGACCTTTGCTACTGTTCACTGCTCTCACAGACACTCCCCAACCTGTGTTATCAGTGAAGACTCCATGGGAAGCAGTAATAAGGTACTTCTATCACTCTGAGTCAGGGAGGTATCTGTGGAGGCCTGGTGGAAAGTTGGAACTCCAACCCCCACTCAACAGTAATGAAGAGCTCTCTTCCACTAGATACCAATAAACCAAAGTGGGGAATCAAGACTTTTACTTACACCTGGCAGTAATGAGGTGGCAATACCCCATCTCCTGCCAGAGTGGTGTCAGAACAAGTCAGCTAAAAGAAAATATTTAAACAGTATCTGGAGACTCATAAAATAATTACCCCCCCTAAATTACTGGTCATACCAAGATCTCAAACTGAATAAAAAAGATATTCCATAGATAATATTGAGATGACAGAGAGTTTAGAATTTTCAGAAATATTTTAAAGAAGTCATCATAAAAACACTTCAGCAATAATTACAAATATGCTTGGAACAAAAATAAAAAGGAAAGGAAAGGAAGAAAGAAAAATTTCAGCAAAGACATAAATGACATAAGCAAATGAAAGTTTTGGAACTAAAGAATACAGTGGCTGAAATTAACATCTCACTAGATGGGATCAAAAGCACATTTATAAGACAGAGCAAAGAAGCAGTAATTCTCAATACATAACAGTAGAAATTACACAATCTAAACAGAGTGAACACAAAAACAGACCCTCAGGATCTAAGGGACTATAAAAAAGGACTTAACACTGAAAGACATAAATAGATTCAGGAAGCTTGGTGAATCCCAAACAGAATAAACCCCAGTCTCCTGGTTATTCAGCCTTTACTGCCACAGGCAATACCATTTAGAGGTCAGCTTCAGATGACCTCAGTTTTCACCCTACTAGCTGAATGACTCTGCTTCTCAGGTCTTAGTTGCCTTTACTGTGAAACAAGAGAGTAGTATCAGATGATTTCTAAAGATACCATAATTTATATTATGCACTTAATACATATTTTTCTTTCATGGCAAGCAAATTTTGGCTAGTCCAGGTTACTTTCCAGTGGATACCTCCTGTTTAAATCTCTGGCTGACCACTCCTAATTCACAAGCAAAAAATTTAAAACACATCCAACTTGGGATGTGGGAGGAACTCTGTCCAGCAGCACATTCCTCCTGTCCACCACAGAAATAAGTAGTTAAGTAGAGAGAAATAAGTAGTCCTGGACACAATCTTGCTGTTCTGGTGGGAAAGGGGGTGGCAATTCCCTCTAGTGGAGAAAGCCCCGAGCCCTTCTCCCAAATGGCTTTTATTTGGAATGATATGTGCAGGTGTATACAGCATACATGCATAGCTCATCAATCAGTGTCAAAAAGGCTGTAGTCATACAAAAACAGGTATTATCTATGGATAACAATTGAAGGAACACAGAGATCTGTCATAGGTCAGGGTCTGTGAGACATGCTGACATCAGAGGTTCTTCAAGACGTATTTCATGAGATAAGGAGTTTAGTCCTTATGCCTTGAACTTAAACATCCCATTTATATCACCAGGGCTATATAAAACAAAGCAGAACAAGCCTCAAAGGATACAATGTACATTTCAGGCCTAATTCCCATGGGAACCCTAGGTGTTAGAGTTGGATCATGTCTGCCACCTGTGTTTTTACCTGGTATTCCAGGGAGACTTACTAGCCCCTTTCAGGGCTTGCTCTTGCGGGGCTACAGTCTCATAAACCACACAGAGGGTTCCCCCACATAGGTACACTTTGTTTTATTCCAGTGATTTATTGGACAGTCTACCTTGATACTCGAGACTTCAGAAAATAATCAAATAATCAGGTGGATTTTTCCCCATTGCCCTTATACGAGTTTCTTAGAGGCAGGTAGTTTGTTTCCCTCTTATTTGTCACATTCATGAAGTGGCATAAGGAAGAAGAGGAATACATTCTTAGAAAACTCAGATTTCATATTTGACAACTGGTTCTTATTGTATCACAGGATTTGTTCTATTTAGTATTATTCTCATCTATGCAATCACAAAATTATCATGTCAGGAAAAAACGTGAAGTAATTGCTATTCTACCCTAAGGAAACCCTACTTGATAATATTGAAAAAAAATGTAATTGTATGCGGTTGCTGATATCGTCCATAAGCATATGTTATTGTGTATGTTATTGTGTCTTGTCTATTATAAATAACTATTCATTAATCTTAATGTTTATAACTAGTTTCATGTACAGTTGATGGTGTTGGCCAGTTAAGATATACCTAAACTAAAAATGTAGCAGGATGTGACTCTTCAGGTGACATTCCTAATTAGAGATGGAGTGGGCTGATTATACCCCTCCCAGACAGTCAAAAAGCCTCACCTCTGAAAACACATTTTGTTTGGACAACTGATAAATATCAGTGACAGATGGAGCAACTGCTAGGTAGCAATTAGAAAAGTAAGGTGAGGAGAAGAGCCTTACATCTATAAAAGAAAAGGTGTGTGCTTGAGCTCACTCCTGAGCATGCTCCACCTGAGCTTCTGCTTTTCACCTCATGACTACTCCAGCTCTCCTTTTGCTTAATTCAGAAACCTTGAACTTTTCTTTCTCTTACACTGGGGAAGTCAAAGACAAACAAAGACAGACAGAGGATAAAGAGGTGAAGGCAAATTTTATTCAGGATTATTGCAATAAGGGAAAAGATACCCCAGTATTGAACTGGACTCTGTTTCAAATACAACAGGGACAAGTAGAGATTTATAACCAAGGAGCAGAGAAATAGGTGGGTGAAAAAGATTTCAGGTATAGGGGGGATTCTAGCTGAACCAACCTGACAATTGCTGCTGAGGGCAGACGAGAGTGATCAGATACCAAGGGTAGGGAGTAAGAAATATGGATCAGATATTAAGGGTGGTCAGATATCGAGGGTGGGAGGTTTTTGCTAAACAGACTTAGCAGTGTTCTTTTTAAAACTGGCTTTTATAAGGAAGTGCAGAGATGGGCCTAAGAGATGACTTAGGGGCAAAATAAATTTGGTCAAGCAAAGAATCTTTGTCAGGAAATCCTATTAGCTCACCTTTAAAACCCATATAGAATATCACCCTCACTGTGACTACTTTGTCTGAGTTATGTTACTGGAATTACTACAACAGCCTTCTAACTGAAAAGGTTTTTTTTTTTCCATAAGATGACTCTTATTAGTGATTAATTGTCTTTAAATTCATTTGAAACAATTTTGTTAACTTGTTTTGTGGCAACTGTCATATCAGCATACCTTAAAAAAACTTACTGAAATTGGTGAATTTTATTATAGCCATTTTAATATTGAAGATGGAAGAAAATATGCAACATTTTGATGTACTATGCTTTATTATTACAAGAAAGGTAAGAATGCAACTGATACACAAAAAAAGATTTGTGCAGTGTATAGAGAAGGTGCCATGACTGATGGAACATGCTAAAAGTGGTTTGCAAAGTTTTGTGCTACAGATTTCTCACTGGACTATGCTCCAAAGTCAGGTAGACCAACTGAGGTTAATAGTGATCAAATTGAGACATTAATTGAGAACAATCAATGTTATACCACACAACAGGTAGCTGATGTATTCAAAATATTCAAATCAATAAAGTTATTGGTGAAAATTAAAAATGTGTCTTTTATTTTACAGAAAAAAACTAAATGAACTTTTTGGCCAACCCAATATAATCCCTGCTTCTTTTCTTGCTCCCCTCTCCACCACTTTAGATGAGTCATTTTACAATGTAAGTTAGATCATTTTAAAATATTGAATGTCTCTTCTTTATAAACTGCTCCCTTTACACTTTGATTAAAACCCACCCCAGTCACTAAGGAGATCCCATGTGACCTTCACTTTGATCTGCACCTTGCTCTTTCCACTATAAGAGCACCAGCCTCTTGGCTCCTTTGTGATTGCAACAAGCCATTTCTACCTATTCTAGAGCATCCTTTTCTCCCTTTCTTCTGATCTTTCATTAAATCTCACCTCTACAGTAAAGTCCACTTTAAACACCTTTTCTAAGTGTGCAGTCTGTTATAGCCCCCAGCCCATTGTCAGTCCCCTTAAGATTACTTTTCTTTTTTCTTCACAAAAGTAACCAATTTTGATCATGCTATAAAAATTATTTAGGTTTCTATTTATTAATCATTTTCTATCTCCTCCCTACTAGAATGTAAGCTCCACAGGACAGGGATATGGTTTTTATTTTGTTTTGTTTTGATGGGTCCTAAACTTTGATAAAAGTGTCTAGGGCTCTATAAATATGTGTTCAATGAATGAATTAACACAATTTATTTATTTTCTTCCAAACAACACTCTAATCTAAAAACATCTATATTTGACCTGGCTCCATGTTAAGTGCTAGGGACACAAGGAGAGATAATTGGTGCTGTCTTGGCTAGAGGAAGTCACAGTCTAGTGGGGAAGACAGACCATGATTGAATGACTGTTATGCAATGCTGAGTGGATGTGGAGCAGATATACTGGGAAATCCTGTTACATGATAGAGGTTCATATTTCTCTTCCATTTTATTCCCCAAGCAGTACCTTTGTTGCCTTCTTTTTATCTTTTGTTCTTTTATCCTTTTTTATAATTCCTGACTACTTTTACTCCCCAGACTCCTTTTTATAATTAGTATATGATTATATAGAACAACTTCTTAAAATTTAAATACTACCAGGGTTCACCCAATGTGGAATATTAAGGAGACAATAATCTTGGTTCAAAATGTCTAGGGAACTTGATAAGTTCTCCATAATAATAAGTAGATAGTCTATATAGCATATAATGGCCAGAAGCAAGAAGAAGAAAAGAGGATCATGAAATGACAAGTTTTGGGATGAGAGTCTCTGTAATTCAATTGATTGTGTTTGCTTTCTCTTTCTCCTTCATTGCCCCAGTTTATTATTTGGGGAAATGGGTTATTATGAAGACTGTGAAAACTGAGAAAGATGAAATGTTCATAAAGCTTATTAAAACATATTATTTGAGTCATTGAGGTATATGTCTCAATGGTGCCAAGGACCATTGTGAAGCAAGTAACTTGACTTTAAATATTGAAAATTAAACTATCCTTTGTCATCTTTTCTTTTTAATGTATAAAGATGTTTATTAAAGCACTATTCATGGTGTTGAAATAATGAGAATGAAACAACAAAAAACCTTTGAAACTAGAAACTAAGTGAATACCCCTTAGTTGGATAATAGGTGAATAAATTCTGGTAAATCATCATTACTGAATAAAGTCTAATTTTAAAATGTATCATAACAAATAGAATAAAGAAGCCTGTATACAAATTTGATTTTCTTCCTTTAAGCCAGATATTAAAAAGACTGGAAAAATGTACAACATGCCACTCTTTACATTGACTTGTATTTGAAAATATATTTATCATTAAATATTTTAATTGTGTTTACATGCATGTGTTTATCATTGTTATTTTAATGATACATAAATATCTGATAATAATTTTCACTGAACAAGAATCATAAGGAAACTACAAATTTAAGTGAAAGAAAAATTAGACAACCCAACAGAAAATTGGCTAATGACCTGAGCAGACCTCATAAAAAGGAAATCCAAATAACCAATAAATAAAAGGGACCTTTTTTAAAATTAAAAATATGTTGTAATATTAGCAGTATGGTACCAAAGTTAACTTTCTGATTTTCATCATTGTCCTGTGATTATACAGAGTGTTAATGTTAAAGGATTTTCAATGAAGGGTCTGCAGAAATTAATTATCTGTTGTTGTTTTAAATTTAAGTATAGCTGACAAATAAAATTGTACTTATTTAAGAGTTACAACTTGATGTTTTGGTACATGTGTACATTGTAAAGTGAACACCAAAATCAAATTAATTAACATATCCACAGATCCATCTCTTCATATAGTTATTTACTTATTTTTAATTATTTTATTATCGTTCAAATACAGTTGTCTGCATCTACCCTCCACCACTACCCCCTACCCCACCCATCCCAACCTCCCTGGCCTGCTTCCAGCTCCCTTTGGTTTTGTCCATGTGTCCTTTATAGTTGTTCCTGAAAGCTCTTCCCACCTTCCTGTTATTTATTCCCTCCCATCTCCCCTTTGGTTACTGTCAGATTGTTCTTAATTTCAGTATCTCTGGTTATGTTTTGCTTGTTTGTTTTGTTGATTAGGTTACACTTAAAGGTGAGATCATATGGTATTTCTCCCTTACCTCCTGGCTTATTTCACTTAGCATAATGCTCTCCAGTTCCATCCATGCTGCCACAAAGGGTAGGAGCTCCTTTTTCTCCACTGCATAGTATTCCGTTGTGTAAATGTACCAGAGTTTTTTGAGCAACTCATTTACTGATGGGCACTTAGGTTACTTCTAGCATTTGGCTGTTGTAAATTGTGCTGCTGTGAACATTGGAGTTCATAGGTCCTTTTGGATTGTTGTCTCTGGGTTCTTAGGATATAATCCCAGCATTAGAACTGCCAGGTCAAAAGGTACTTCCACTTTTAGTTCTGTAAGGAAGTTCCATACTGTTTTCCACACTGGCTGCACCAGTCTGCATTCCCATCAAAAGTGCACTAGGGTTCCTTTTTCTCCACAGTCTTTCCCAACACTTGTTCGTTGATTTGTTTATGATGGCCATTCTCATGGGTATGAAGTGGTATCTCATTATAGTTTTAATTTGCATTTCTCTGATGGCTAGTGGTGCTGAGCATCTTTTCATATATCTCTGGGCCCTCTATATGTCCTCTTTGGAGAAGTGTCTGTTCAAGTCTCTTGCCCATTTTTTAATTGGCTTTTTTGTCTTCCTGGAGTAGAGTCGTGTAAGTTCTTTAAATATTTTGGAGATCAAACCTTTGTCTGAGGTATCACTGTCAAATATGTTTTCCCATATAGTGGGTTCTCTTTTCATTTTAATGCTGTTTTCTTTAGCCATGCAGAAGCTTTTTAATTTGATGAGATCCCATTTGTTTATTTTTTCCTTTATGTCCCTTGCTCTGGGAGACATATTGGTGAAAATATTGCTGAGTGGAATGTCTGAGATTTTTTTGCCAATGTTCTCCTCTAGGATTTTAATGGTGTTGCGACTTATATTTAAGTCTTTTATCATCCTTGAATTTATTTTTGTATATGGTGTAAGTTGGTGCTCAAGTTTCATTTTTTTGCATGTTGCTGTCCAGCACTCCCAACACCATTTGTTGAAGAGGCTATTTTTACTCCATTTTTTTCTACTACCCCCTCTGTCAAACAGTAATTGACCATAGACACTTGGGTTATTTCTGGGCTCTCTATTCTGTTCCATTGGTCCATGTGCTTGTTCTTAAGCCAGTACCAGGCTGTTTTGATTATGGTGGCCTTGTAATACAGTTTGATATCAGGTTTTGTGATCCCTCATACTTTGTTCTTCTTTCTCAAAATTGCTACAGCTATTCGGAGTCATTTATTGTTCCATATAAATTTTTGAAATCTTTGTTCTAGATCTGTGAAATATGTCATTGGTTCTTTAATAGGGGTTGCATTGGCCCCAATTTATAGATTGACCCCAATCTATAAATTGCTTTGGGTAGTATGAATATTTTGATGATGTTAATTCTTCCAATCCATGAGCATGGTACATGCTTCCAGTTGTTTGTGTCTTCCTTAATTTCTTTCTGCAGTGTTGTGTAGTTTTCTGAGTACAGTCTTTTACATCCTTGGTTAGGTTTATTCCTAGGTACTTTATTTTTCTTGTTGCTATAGCAAATGGGATTTTTTCCTGATTTCTGTTTCTGATGTTTCATTGTTGGTGTACAGAAATGCCTTTGATTTCTGACTATTGACTTTGTATCCTGCTGTTTTGCCAAATTCACTTATTAGGCCAAGTAGTTTTTTGATGGAGTTTATAGGATTTTCTATGTACACTATCATGTCATCTGCAAACCGTGACAGTTTTGCTTCCTTCTTTTCAATTTGGATGCCTTTTATTTCTTTTTCTTGTGTGATTGCTGTGGCTAGGACTTACAATACTACATTGAGTAGGAGTGGTGAAAGTGAACATCCTTGTCTTGTTCCTGATCTTAGTAGTAAAGGTTTTAGTTTTTTCCCATTGAGTATGATATTGGCTGTAGGTCTCTCATATATGGCCTTTATTATATTAAGGAATGTTCCTTCTATTCCCACTTTGCTGAGTGTTTTTATCATAAATGGGTGCTGTATCTTATCAAATGCTTTTTCCACATCTATGGATATGATCATGTGGTTTTTTCTTTTCTTTTGTTTATGCGATGTATTACGTTTATTGATTTGAGAATATTGTGCCATCCTTGCATCCCTTGAATAAATCCTACTAGATCATGATGTATGATCATTTAAATGTACTCCTGTATGCAGTTTGTCAATATTTTGTTGAGGATTTTAGTGCCTATGTTCATCAGCGATATTGGCCTGAAGTTTTTTCTCTTTGTTATATCTTTATCTGGTTTTGGGATTAGGATGATGTTGGCTTCATAAAAAGAGTTTGAGAGTATTCCATCTTCTTAGATTTTTTTTTTGGAATAGTCTGTGAAGGATAGGGATTAGCTCTTCCTTAAATGCTTTCTAAAATTCTTCTGTGAAACCCACCAGTCCAGGGTTTTTGCGTGTTGGAAGTTTTTTTTTTTTTAATACTGCTTTAATTTCATCTGTTGTTATTGGTCTGTTCAGGCTTTCTGCTTCTTCTTCATTCAGTTTTGGAAGACTACATTTTTCTAAAAATTTGTCCATTTCACCTAGGTTTTCAAATTTCTTGGCCTACAGTTCTTCATAGTAATTTCTTACAATCCTTTGTATTTCTGTGGTATCAGTTGTAATCTCTCCTCTTTCATTTCTGATTGTGTTTATTAGGGACCTCTCTCTTTTTTGTTGATGAGTCTACTTAAAGGCTTGTCAATTTTGTTTCTTTTTTTAAAGAACCAGCTCTTGAATATATTGATTGTTAGAATTGTGCTTTTAGTCTCTATGTCTTTTAATTCTGCTCTGAGCTTGGTTATTTCCTTTCTTCTACTTGATCTTCTACTTGTCTTTGTTGTTGTTCTTCCAGTTCTCGTAGATTTAGGGTTAGGCTGTTTATTTGAAATGTTTCTATCTTTTTTTAGTTATGCTTGTATTGCTATGAAGTTCTTTTTCAGGACTGCCTTTGCTATGTTCCATAAGTTTTGGGTTGTTGTGGGTTCATTTTCATTTGTTTCCTGAAACTTTTTGATTTATTCCTTGATATCATTCTTGACACAATCTTTGTTTAATAATATGCTATTCAATCTCTGTGAGTTTGAGTGTTTTTGAGCTTTTTTGTGTGTGTTTGAGCTCTGTTTTTTGAGTGGTTTTTTTTTTGAGGTTGGTTTCTAGTTTCAGTCCCTTGTGGTCAGAGAAAATGCTTGATATGATTTCAATTTTCCTGAATTTGTTGAGGTTTGTTTTGTGTCCTATCACGTGGTCTTTCTTTGAAAATATTCCATGTGCATGCAAAAAGAATGTGTTTTTTGCCTTGTAGAGATAAAAGACTGTATATGTATCAGTTAGTCCATTTGATCTAGGATATTGTTCAATGTCACAATATCTTTGTTGATATTTTGTTTGGAAGATCTATCCATTTTTGACAATGGGTCATTAAACTCCCCCATTATAATTGTGTTGCTGTCAGTATCTTTCTTGAAGTCCTCCAACTATTTCCTTATGTATTTGGGTGGTCCTATGTTGGGTGCATATATATTTACAAAGTTTATGTTTTCTTGATGGATTCTTCCCTTAAGTATTATGAAGTAAACTCCTGGTTCTCTTTTTATGGCCTTTTTTAAAAAGTCTATTTTGTGTGATATGAGTATTGCTACCCTGGCTTTTCTTTCCTATTTGATTGGAATGTTTTTTTCAAGGCCTTCACTTTCAGTCTGTGTAGGTCTTTTGTCTTGAAGTGGGTCTCTTGTAGTCAGCATGATTTCATATCCTTTCAGGTATTCTATTTCTTTTGATTGGAGCATTTAATCCACTTATATTTAAGGTTACTATTGATAAGTACTTATTCATTGCCATTTTACTTCTTCTCGCTCTCTCTCTCTCTTTCCTTTTCTTAAAGGAGATGCTTTAGCATCTCTTGTAGAGCTGGTTTGGAGGAGGTATATTTGGAGGGGGGGCTTCTTTTGTCTGGGAAACTCCTTATTTGGCCTTCCATTTTAATTGAAAGCCTTGCTGATAGAGTAGTCTCAGTTGCAGGCCTCTGGTTTTCATTAGTTGGAATATTCTTTACCAATCTCTTCTTGCTCAGAGCATTTCCATTGGGAATTCAGCTGCTAGACTTATCAGGACTCCCTTTATGTTACTTCCTGTTTCTCTCTTGCTGCCTTTAAGATTCCCTCTTTGTCTTGGAATTTTTCCATTTTAATTATGATGTATCTTGAAGTGGGCCTCTTTGTGTTTCTCTTGATTGGGACTCTGTGTTTCATGGATTTGTGTGACTTTTTCTCTCATCAAATTAGGGAAGATTTTCATCATTACTTTTCAAACAGGTTTTCTATCTTTTGCTCTTCTTCTCCTGGTATTTTTGTTATATGGATATTATTACCTTTCATGTTGTCCTGCAGTTCCCTTAACACCTCTCCCTACTTTCTGAGTCTTTTTTCTTTTTCTTGTTCTTTCTGGGTATTTTTTTTTCTACTTTGTCCTCTAATTCACTGATTCAATCTTCTGCTTCATCTAGCCTGCTTTTGATTCTTTCTGCTGTTCTTCAATTCAGAAATTGTATTATTCATTTCCTCCTGGCCCTTGTTGATGGTTTCTATTTCCTTTTTCATGTTTATATAGTTTACAGTGAGTTCATTGTAGTTTTCCTGTACTTTTTGGCAATTCTCTTTGAGCTCATTGGACTTCCTTATAACCATTGCTTTGAACTCAATGTCTGATAGTTGACTTGCCCCTATTTCATTTAGCATTCTTTCTGAGGCTTCCTCCTTTCCTTTCATTTGAGGATTGTTTCTTTGTCTTCCTATTGTTTGTGAGACTCTCTTTGTTAGCCTCTGCTTTTTAAATTGATCTGTTTTGACACCCTAAGTTTGTGGTGTAAACTTCTATAGTAGGAAACCTGTGAGATTCAGTCTTACAGTCTCCTTCATCTCCTGAACTTGCTGTTCTTGGGCTGTGATTTATGTTGGTTCTCTAGATGTATTTGGGTTTTAATTGTTGTGTCTTTTTGGGGTGGGGGGTCCTTCCCTCCAACTGGTTAACTGAGGGTCATTCCACCCACCATGTCCTGTATACTGTTGTGCAGGTGTGGACAGCTTGTGTCAAACCTGGTTCTTCTGTCTGTCCAAGGTTTTGAGGTTACTCTCTTACTATTGTTCAGTTGTTTGTTCTAGGTAATTTCTCCACCATTTAGTTGTAATTCCAGTTTGGTCCTGGGTGGAGGTTAGTGTGGCTTCCACTCACTCCTTCACCAACTTCCTTTATTATATGTTGGTGGTTCTTTTTTGGTCGATTCTCTCTTCCAGTAGGTATACTGATGTTCACAGCTCCCACCTACTCTTTTATGTGATCAGGTAGGGTGAAGGCAAAATGGATTAAGACAGCAAAAGTGTATTCTATGGGATTTAAAGTACCAACATGTAAAGAAGAGATACGAGATCCTTTGGATAAGTATATTGTTAACCATGGTATTTCATCCAACTAGCCACTTTTTAGAAAGGGTGGAAAAAAGACAAGACTTTTGTTAGAGGGGGGAAGGATTGTAAATTGAATCCAGAAAACAGTAAACCTGTGGGAACTCAGATTATGAGATATAGTGAGAGTAAAGGATAAAAAATAGGCATAGAGTGTGAGAGAATAGAGTTAACCACAACAGTAATAAAGTTCCAAAAGACAGTGAAATGGACTAAGATCTGAGAGCAGTGCTGCATAGTATTTACAATTGTATGGAACAACAATTCTTTACAATAATACTGGAACAACAATCATATGAACAAATCTGTATGATCTGAATAACAAGAATAGGAAGTATATGAGCTAGAATAGTGTGCTATTGGAACACAAGTGAAGTAAAAGAAGGAATATTAAAAGTATACTATGAAAGAGAGAACAAGGAATACCAGTCAAGCAATGCAATTAAACAAACAAAATGAAGAAAACTAAACAGAAAGTAGAGAAATAAAAAATGCTAATAGAATAAAAAAGTAAAAATAATACAAATAAACAATAACTTGCATGTTCTCTGGAATAGCAAAGTGAAATTTGTCTCAGTTTCTCAGTTGTTGGGATGATCTCTCTTTGGGTCTGACACTGGTCCTTTCACATCTCCAGGTCTTATTGTCTCACTTGTGGGGAAAAAAAGAAAGGAAAAAAAAAGAAAGAAAGAAAGAAAGAAAAAAAGCTTCCTGTTGAGGTTAAACTACCAAGAGAGTTCTGGTGGTCTTCCTGGCTGCAGCAGGCTGAGGGGAGGTGGGTTTGGCTTTTCTCCCTTACTGTGGTTTTGCAAGGATGGGGGCCAGGTCTGTACCATACTCTTCACAGTTGCCTAGCCTCTAGCTCAATTTCACAGTTCATTGCCAGGTCCCCAGTGCCCCCCTGCACCAAGCCTATGCCTTCAGTCTACCAGGTGTGCTGTCCTTGATGTGCACCATTTAGGGGCAACTCACACACCACCTTCCCACTCTTTGCTGTCTTAGGTGCTAGGCACTCTCAAAGTCTCTTCAGGGTAGTTCTGCTCCCTGACTGAGTTAATTCTTTCTGGAGACTGCTAACTCCCTGAGCCCCGCTGTTCTCTGTGGGGAGCACCTCCTCTTTCCTCTTAGCGAGCCAGTCTGGCTGCAAGGGTGGGGGGTGGAAGGGTGCAGTGGGGGTGCAGCTGCAGCATCGGGGACAGGCACATGGCCAAGGCTCTGGTGGCAGTGGGAGCCTGCCTTCCATGGCTGCAGTGGCAGAGGTATGACTGGGCCAGCTGTTGGGGCACAGCCAGGACAAGAGGGGCAGCCGCTGTGGGAGAGTTCCCTAATAATCCTCCCAGAGAACCTTTTTTTCTAACAAAATCCTCTTATTCAAGCCTGCCACTCCCAACAAGCCCCTAGCCTCTCACACAACCCAACTTTCCAACCAGAATGGAGACTATCTGTGTCAGGGTCCATCACAGCCCAACTCTTCTCCTTTCTCCAGGCATCACCCAGCTCCCTAATTTATTGGGTAATGACCCAGACGGTGTCCACAGTCTCATTGTGTGCACACCACCACCCCCGTGCATTTTCCATTTGTATTCCCCCCAGCAACTTCAAGCATCCGCAACCATCCTGGTGCCGCTCTATCCTCCATGTTCGGCAGGGGAGGGTACCTTAACGTAGCTCTCTCTCAAGATACCTGTGGCAGACCCGGTGGGCCCTGGGCCTGGGGCTGCAGCTGCCCTGGTCTCTGCACTGGTCCCAGGGAGCTTATCATCCTAAAGCAATCTCCTTACCATCTGATTTTTCAATGTCCTCTACAATTTTGGCCTCCAACCTTCATATGTGCTAGGATACCATTGGCTGTTCACTCTGTTCCTTAGAAGATCGGCTAGGTGTTCCACCTGTGCACAAGAGTAAGTGGACTCTGCTCCGATCTCTCTCTCCACCATCTTCTTTATTTTTGTGTGTGTGGTAAGGACACAAACTGTATTCTCTTAGCAAATTTCAAGTATACAAGATAGCAATATTAACCATACTGTATATTAAATCTCTTGAATGCATTTATCTTGTGTAACTGAAACATAAAACCCTATGATAAAACATTTGACAAATATCTACGCATTTTTCACTCCTCCAGTTTCTGGACCCCATCATTCTAGTAGGTTGAACACCTTATCATGTATCTGTTGGCCTTTTGTATGTCTTCTTTTGAGAAATGTCTATTCAGGTCTTTATCTTCTTTTTTTAATCAAGTTCTGTGGGGGTTTGGTTTTTTGTTTTCTTTTTGGCTATTGAGTTGTTTGAGATTCTTATATGTTTTGGGTATTAATTATTTATCTAATATATGGTTTGATAATATTTTCTCCCATTTGATAGATGGCCTTTTTATTCTGTTGATCATTTCCTTCACTGTGTAGAATCTTCTTAGTTTGATGCAAACTAACTGGTCTAGTTTTGCTTTCGTTTGTTATATTTTTGATGTCATATCTATAAGAATTATTTCTCAAGTCATATTGATCAAGAAACTTTGTCCTTATTTTAAAATATTTTTAGAAGTTTTACTTTTTCAGGTCTTATTTTCAAGTCTTTAATTCATTTTGAGTCAGTTTTGTGTGTGTA
The DNA here is from genome assembly GCF_019186645.2 of Phyllostomus hastatus. Lineage (NCBI taxonomy): Eukaryota > Metazoa > Chordata > Mammalia > Chiroptera > Phyllostomidae > Phyllostomus > Phyllostomus hastatus. The sequence goes on along the minus strand of NW_025334038.1, from coordinate 5,393,424 downwards.
TGTATGTGTATGGTGTGGCATAAGGGTGCAACTTCATTTTTTTTTTGGTGGATACCCAATTTTCCCAACACTAGCCTCTGTATTCTTTGTGTGTTTTTTTTTCTCATGATCCCAGGAAGACCACAGCTACTGAGGGACAGATGTATCTGTGCAGAAAGCACACAAAAATCTGTGTAGAAAATAAGTTATTCTGGAACCCCAGGGAGAAATGGTTAACTCAGCTGCTGAAAGATGTTCATGGAAGAGTTCCTTCAAAAGGGTTAAAAGATGAAATTGACACAAGCCAAAAGAAGAGGGAAAATAGCATTCTAGAAAAAGGAGACACCCTGAAAAAAGGAATGGCAGGCAAGAAAAGACATATAGTATATGGAGGGACCACTTAGAGGGTTGTGTTGCTGGGGCTCACAATCAAGCGGGAAGTACAATGTATAACACTCAAGAGATTGTGTGCCTTCTCATTATCTTCACCTTCTCTTTTCTCTCCAGTGTATACTTTCTCTGGATGATTTCATCTGCACGTACTGTAAGTCTTTATATTATTTATATTCTCATACTTCTAGAATCATCCCTCAGACATTTTGTCTTTTTGGCTCAGTGATGCAAGAATTCCCTAGGAAGTCAAAAATTATTTTAATTACCAGTTATAACCAGTAATTTTTCTGGCTTGTAATTCAGTTTCCTATCTCCACTGAAAGAGTATGCTAAATTCAGTGATATTTTCTTGGCCATTTCCTGCAAACAACTATGGATTTTAATACTGTTCTTCTTTGCTTTTCCTATATCTCTGACAATTCTTTGCATGCCTCATTTTCTGAGTTCCCTGCCTTCCTCCTTAAAATTAGTGTTACCAGTTCTCTTCACACTGTCCTTTAGTTAGTTCATTGAGATCACAGATTTCACCAAAACTTTTCTAAAGTTTCCTAAATTGACATATGCATGTCTGATCTCTTTCCACTTTCTGTGCTACATTCTCAATTGTCTAATGGATGATATCTCCTGAATATGCTGTCACCACATCAAACTATTTTTAAAATTAATTTAATCATCTCCCTTCCACAATATAGCCTTTTTGTGCCACCTCAATTATTTTTTTTCCATGGGTATATATAATTTTAACATATTTTTTCATTTTATTTTAATCATTGTTCAAATACAGTGTTCTCCTTTTAACTCCCAGTCCAGCCCCACCTCCCAACCCTCCCCACTTGCCTCCCATTACCACCCAGCCCTAGTTTTTGACCATGTGTCCTTTAAGTTTGTTACCATGAACTCTTCCCAATGACCCCTGAAATTCCCTCTACTCTCCCCTCTGGTCACTGTCAGCCTGTCCTCTATTTCAGTGTCTTTGGTTACATTTTGCTTGTTTCTTTGTTTTGTTGTTTAGGTTCCTGTTAAAGGTGAGAACATATGGTATTTGTCTTTCACTGCCTGGCTTGTTTCGCTTAGCATAATGTTTTCCAGCTCCATCCATGCTGTTGCAAAGGGTAGGAGCTCCTTCTTTCTTTCTGCTGCATAGAATTCCATTGTGTAAATGTACCATAGTTTTTTGATCCATTCATTTACTGATGGGTATCTTGGTTGCTTCCAGCATCTAGCTATTGTAAATTGTGCTGCTATGAATATTGGGATGCATAGGTTCTTTTGTATTGGTGTTTTAGTGTTCTTAGGATATAGTCCCAGCAGGGGAATCGCAGGGTCAAAAGGCAGATCCATTTTTAATTTTCTGAGAAAGTTCCATACTGCTTTTGATAGTGGTTGTACTAGTCTGCAGTCCCACCAACAGTACTCTAGGGACCCCTTTTCTCCACAACCTCTCCAAACACTTGTTTGTTGCTTTGTTTATGATGGCCATTCTGTCTGGTGTGAAGTGGTATCTCATTGTGGTTTTAATTTGCATCTCTCTGATAGCTAGTGATATTGAACATCGTTTCATGTGTCTTTGGATTTTCTGTATGTCCTACTTGGAGAAGTGTTTGTTAAAGTCCTTTGCCCATTTTATAATTGGGTTGCTTGTCTTCTTAGAGTGCAGTCCTGTAAGTTCTTTATATATTTTGGAGATTAAACCCTTGTCTGAGGTATCATTGGCAAATATGTTTTCCCATACAGTTGGTTCTCTTTTAATTTTGATACTGTTTTCTTTAGCTGTGCAGAAGCTTTTAATTTTGATGAGGTCTCATTTGTTTATTCTTTCCTTTATGTCCCTTGCTCTAGGGGACATGTCAATAAAAAGTTTCTGCATGAAATACCTGAGATTTTCCTACCTATGTTCTCCTCTAGGACTTTAATGGTGTTATGTTTTATATTTAAGTCTTTTATCCACCTTGAATTTATTTTTGTATATGGTGTAAGTTGGTGTTCAAGTTTCATTTTTTTGCACGTGGCTGTCCAGTTCTCCCAATACCATATGTTGAAGAGGCTATTTTTACTCCATTTTATGTTGCTGCCTCCTTTGTCAAATATTAATTGACCATAGAGACTTGGGTTTATTTCTGAGCTCTCTGTTCTGTTCCATTGGTCTATGTGCCTATTTTTATGCCAGTACTAGACTGTTTTGATTACAGTGGCCTTGTAGTATAGTTTAGTGTCAGGTATTGTGATCCCTCCTACTTTACTCTTCTTTCTCAAAATTGCAGCAGCTATTCAGGGTCATTTATGATTCCATATAAATTTTTGAAGTATTTGTTCTATGTCTGTGAAATATGTCATTGGTACTTTAATAGGTATTGCATTGAATGTGTAAATTGCTTTGGGTAGTATGGACATTTTGATGATGTTAATTCTTCTGATCCATGAACATGGTATATGTTTCCCCTTGCTGCCTTTAAGAGTCTCTCTTTGTCTTGAAATTTTGCCATTTCAGCTATGATGTCTTGAGGTGGGCCTCTTTGGGTTCCTCTTGATTGGGACTCTCTGTGTTTCCTGGATTTGTGTGACTTTTTCTCTCATCAAATTAGGGAAGTTCTCCTTCATTACTTTTTCAGCTAGGTTTTCGATCCCTTGCTCTTCTTTTCCTTCTGGTATCCCTATTATACAGATATTATTACATTTCATAATGTCTTGCATTTCTATTAATCCCTCTTCATTCTTTCTGAGTCTCTTTTCCTTTTCTTGCTCTTTCTGGATGTTGTTTTCTACTTTGTCCTCCAGCTCACTGATTTGATCTTCTGCTTCATCGGTCCTGCTTTTTATTCCTTCTACTGTGTTCTTCAGTTCAGAAATTGTATTCTTCATTTCCTCTTGGCCCTTGTTGATGATTTCTATTTCCTTTTTCATGTTTACATAGTTTGCAGTGAGAATGTTGTAGTTTCCCTTTAATTTCTGATAGCTCATTGTGAGTTCATTGAACTTCCTGATAATCATTGTTTTGAACTAACTATCTGACAGTTGAGTTGCCTCTATTTCATTTAGCATTTTTCCTGAGGCTTCCTCATTTCCCTTCAATTGGGGGTTGTTTCTTTGTTTTCTCATTGTTTGTGGGTTTCTTCTTGTTAGCCTCTGTTTCTTAAATTGATCTGTTCTGGTTCCCTGTAATTATGGTGTGAACTTCTGTGGTAGAATACTTGTGAGATTCAGTGGTGCAATCTCCTTCGTGTATCCTGGTGTTCACAGCTTCCCCCTACTCTTTCTTGTGATCAGTTGGAGGAGTAAGGGGAAATGGTTTAAGACAGCAAGATAGTGTACTATGATATTTACATTAGCATCCAGTAGAGAAGAGATGGGTTATCCTTTGGCTCCTTATAGTGTTAACCATGATCCTCCACCCCACTATCCACATTTTAGAAAGGATGGAAAGAGGGTAAGACTCTTATTGGGGACAAGAGGATTGTTGGTTGGATCTAGAAAGCTATGAGGGTGTGACAGGTCAGATTCTAAGGTAGGGTTGGATTAAAGATTAGTATATAGGAGTAGTGTGTAAAAGAATAGAGACAACCCCCACAATAGTATAGTTCAGGAAATTGCAAAGTGGGCTGAGATCAGGTAGGGGTATTGAGTAGTATTTACAATTGTATGGACTAGGTGTTATTCACAGTAATAGTAAAGTGACAGTCTTGTGGCAGAATCGATGAGATCTAGATAACAAGAATAAAGAGTATAGAACCTTGAGAGGTGTATTAATGGAACACAGATGAAGGATAGTAAATTATCAACACACTGTGACTGAGATACCAGGGGGAACCTATCAAATGACAGTATAACCAGCCAAGCAAAGATGATTATACAAAAAGAAAAAGAATACCAAAATATTATTAAAATAAAAAATGTCGGAAAAGTGAGAAAAAGATAATGCAAATTTACAGTAACTTGCTAGATTAAAAAAAAAGGAAAGAAAAGCAGAAGATGTAGTACAGGAGAGATAAATTTGGAGTGGAAAGAATAATATTAGGATGAATGGAAGAGAAACATAAAGAGTTGCGAGGTATAAAAATAATAATAGAAAAATAAGCCCTGGCTGGCGTAGCTCAGTGGATTGAGCACAGGTTGGGAACCAAAGTGTCCCAGGTTCGATTCCCAGCCAGGATACATTCCTGGGTTGCAGGCCATAACTCCCAGCAACCGCACATTCATGTTTTTCTCTCTCTCTCTCTCTATCTCCCTCCCTTCCCTCTCTAAAAATAAATAAATAAAATATTTAAAAAAAAAGAAGTAAAAATCTAAAAAAAAAAAGAAAAAGAAAATGTCACTTAAAACAGAAGATAAAATCAATCAACCAACAATAGCCACAAAAACCAAACCAAACCAAACCAAACAAAACAAAATAAAAAAAAAAACCTCTTCTTGGTTTTTAACTGGCCAGACCAGTTTTTCTGATCTTGCTGGCTTCAGCTGGCTCAGGGACATTTGAAATGCTTCTCTCTCTTTCCAGCCAGATCTCAGCAAGTCTCTCAGGAACCCTGGATGCTCCCGAGCACACCTGCTCTCCGGAGCTAACTGCCACGTCCTTCTGGACTCCGGGGTCCCTGCAGGGTTCCAGTTCTATGATCTCAGGAGGCACCCGCGACGTTTTGGGATTCACTGCACCCTCCCTGGGAATTGTAAAAGGGTGCGCCCCTCCACAAAGGTTTGAGATTCAGGCTCTAGGAATGCCCTAAGCGCCGCGACCGTTCTGGGTTCACAGCGTGCGAGTCAGGATTCCCGATGGGTTGAGCGCTTCCACAGATCAGAACTGCAGGCTCCCGAGACCTGAGAACACCTGAGTTCTTCCCAGCTATGGGTTTTCCACCTATCCACACTCCCACCGGGTTATGGGTGTGGGCACATTTCCCGGCTGCCCCTGGTCGGGCTGGCTGGAAATTTTTGAGTTTCGGGCTGTAGGAGCGCACTAAGCGCATGTCCCTTCCAGATCATAGCACGCGAGTCAGGATTCCCAATGGAGCACGCGCTTCCCCAGATCAGAACTGCAGGCTCCCGAAACCTGAGAATGCCCACCATTCCCGGCTCTGGGTTTTCCTTCGATCTGCACTCCCACCAGGCTAGGAGTGCGGGTGGTCTTCCAGGCCGCCCCTGGTTGTGCTGGCTGGAGGCCCTCACTTCTCCCAGGTCTCTGGGTGGGTGTTCATAGTCCCTGGGTGATTTTTTCCCAGTCCAACTGGCCAATCTGTGCCTTCAAGCAACAAGTTCTCCCCTGGAGTTGCTCAACCCCCATATTCGGGGGAGGGAGCAGCGACTCCTCTCTCCTGGGAGCCCTGAGGCAGACCCGGGAGCACCGGGCCTGGGGACTGCACACCCCTAGTCCCCGTGCTGATCCCTGGGTCCCTTTTGTCCTGAAGCAGTCTCCTTACCATCTGGTTTTTCAATGATTGCAATAATTTTTGATGTCCTGCTTTCAAAAGTGATTTGGTAACCTAGTCCACTTGCTCTGTTTCCCCAACTGAACCGCAAGTTTCCCTCCTCTTCACAGAAGCCAAGAAACATGCTGCCTAGAATAAAGCCACTATCTTGACTCCCCCACCACCTCAATTCTTAAATTCTGTGACTTTCAGGGTCCTTGGCCAAATTTTAGTTCTGTTTATTTCTTCTTCTCACCTACCTTTATTGTAGTTAATCAGTGGACAACTCCAGTGTCCTCAACCTCTGAATTATATTGGAAACATATCTTTAACTATCCACTTTACCAATACTCTGATATTTCAATTGTGTCACTTTTTGACCATGCAATTTGACATAATTCCATCATTTGAATTGTGTTTCTTGCCTTCCTCAGTAAGTCACCTTCTAAAGCATGCCTGCACCTTCTTCTTCCAGGCTCACACCCTTCCACCCTTTTCTTAAAGCCCTAATGGCCTCCACAAAACTTGCGACCAGGGGAACAGTAGGCTGCAGAAGTTCAACTGGGCTAAACCTCCAGAGCACCCTTCCTTTGCTTCTGTAACTTGCTTCTTGAGTCCATGTAGCATGGTTTATTCCAACCTCTTTACACTCTCAGCCTCCCTTCTTGGGACCTACAACCAGAGAAGTGGTCAATGAAGGCAGTTTGTTAATGCCTTCTAAGAGCCCAAACAAAATCTTTACCACATAAATAAGAGCCTAAACTCATTTGGCTCCAAATATAAAGGCCATTTTAAGCAAACAAACAAACAAACAAACACTTTTTTAAAAGGAATACTAAAGATAAAGTACATAAAGATAATAGTACTTCTCACAGACTTTGCCTTCCTCTCCTTCCCTACACAATTAATCATATATTTTAGCTTATACTTGTGGCAAAGTGGCTCTGCTCTACCATCCAAACCCAGTTTTATTGTACTTTCCAATAGACCTAAGCTCTAGCCAAACTGAACCTTAATGCCTCTTCAGGTGACTTGAGCATTTCCACCCTCAGGCTGTCCATGTTGTGCCTCCATTTGCAATGCAGTTTCTGGTAGCTCCTTGTTTCTAAATTGGACCCATGTTTTAAAGCTCACACCAAGGACTTTTCTGAATTATTTCACTAGAATAATTTTCTATGAAATCTATGTATGTTTAGTACTTATAGTTTCTTCAATGTATTTATCATAAGTTATTTCATATCATAATTCTTTGTAACAAGATACATCTTCCTCCATAGAGTGTCCATAAGCCTCTTGAAATCTGTCTATTTTTTTTCAGTTTCTGTTTTCCCAAAAGAGCACATAACACATGGTACAATTTTTTAAACAAGTTGATTAAATGTATATGCAAATATGTAATTATGGCTATCATCCACAGACATCTATGGCTTAGCTACTGTATGCATACTTGGAAATGTCTAATTTCTTCAGAATAGTTCAGCAGTACAACATCTGTCCTTGTGCATTTACGGTCTTTCAAACATGTTCAGAATAGTTGGGTTACACTGGGAAACATCACATGCAAATGAAATGCTATTTAATGTACATGTGAGTATTTATATATCAGGATTTCTCAACCTTGGCATAGCTTACATTTTGGGCCAAATGATTCTCTGTTGTGGGAGCTACCCTGTGACTTGTAGGATGTTTAGCAGTATTTTTGGGCTCTGCCAATAGATGCCAGGATCACCTCTCCTCTATTCTGAGAGCCAAAACTGTATTTCAGTGTTGCCAAATGTCCACTGCTAGTCAAATGCAGCCTCATCTGTGTTGAGAATCACAGTTGCATAACTGGCTATCCAACCTTATACCCACATGTATTGGTTAAAGTAGGTTGCGATATGTATCTCTAATGACATTAGCCTTATTGCAATAAGCATTTATATTTCATTTACACAGAGTTCAGTACTCATATTCTCATCTGGATAGCTTCCCATGAGTGACCTTTCTCCAACAACTGGTTCTAATGTTAGCTCCTTCTTTCATGTGTTTCAACAACCTCAGAGCCCTCTGCATTCAGCTACATGTATGTATGGGTATAAGAGAGAAAGCAGTGTGTAGTGAAAGATAAAATCAAGCCAGACTTGGAAATGGCTTCTATTTCTTCTGCTCCATTCACTGACCAGAACTAGTCACATGGTGCCATGTAGTTTGGGAACTGCCACCTTTTGTGCATTGCCAAGGAAAATGAAATAGTATGACAAACACATTGTTTCAGTCACACTAGGTATGAATCTTTGAAATTTAATAATAGGAATATCTAAATGTGCTGTATAATAAAAATGTATTCAATGTATATATTTTAAATTTAAAAAATCTTTAATTATCTATATTCTTTTTTTTCCTTTTCTTTTTCTTCTTGTTTTTGTTTTATTTTTGTTTTATTTATTTTTTAAATTATTTTATTGTTGTTCAATTTCAGTTGTCTGTATTTTCTCCCCACTCTTCCCATTTTATTGGAACTCCCACTTCAGACCATTATGGAATAACAGGGAATGAATTTATCAGACATCACCTCTCTCCTACACACCTGAAACACCAGAAAATAAAAATAAAAAAGAATAAAATATAGGAAATAGTGGTGTCAAAACAGTGACCTTTAACTGAAATCAAACAGGGAAATCTTCATTTGCAATAGCCCCAATGTAGATACAAGCATAATGGCCATTAACAGGCAAATTGATAGACTGTGCTGTGTCTACATAATAGAATATAACTCAGCAACAGAAAAGGTATAAACTCTTTTGATAAACCCAGCACTTTCAAAATAATAATGTGAATTAAAATCACTAGACAAAAACAAAACATTTCCCATATGGTTACATTTATTGAAACCCTAGAAAATGCAAACCAATCTACAGTGAGATAAAATCCCTTAGTGTATTCCTAGGGAGGTGGGGAACAGAAAAGAGAAGAGGGAGAGATTGTAAAGGTCATGAGGAAACTATTGAGGATGATGGAAATGTTCATCATCTTGACTGTGGCACTTATTTCATGGATGTATACTTGTATCTGTACTTAAACTTGTAAAGTTTATTTTATTTTAATTATTGTTATTTTAGGGTAATTTAATTTTATTGTGCTTTAGTCTTTCCAGAGTCTACAGAACACTCTCTCCAAGGTCAAAACAATTGCACACAGGCAAAGTATGAAACCCTTAACTCAGGCCCTCCTTCCTTACATTACATGGACCTGGCTGGCCTTTATTTCTCAGGAAGTAGGAATCAATATTCACAGGGAGGAGTAGCAGAAAATAAGAAAACATTAGGCATGAAAAGAAGAATTCAAATCAAGTCATCTGAATTCAGGCTCTTTGTACAGAGCCAACATGACTGATCTTTACTTCAAACCTATGGAATTTCATCAAGGCCAAAATTTGCTCAAGATTCCAATGTCAAATTATGTGCATGTTTATGGAATGCAAGAACTGCTTGAGCCTGAGCCCTTGGAAAATGGTCAGTGGCCCAACCTCCAGACAATGGCTCTGAGATGCTTCTCTGTGCTGTTTCAGAGATTCAGCAACACTCCCCACCTATTTTAAAGCTTGCAAAGGCTTGCACTGGCTTGCAAAGGCCCTGGGCCTTATTATATCTAAGCTTTATTTCTACTAAAGGTCCTAAAGGAGATTTTCATCAAAAGCAGAATCAGTGCCAAACCAAAGACACCTGTCAATGAAGAAAGGTTAATTTTCAAATCCTCTACCCCATTGGTTTCTGTAGGAAAAAAATCATTGATCTATCTGTAAGTGCAGTAGAGAACTTTTTTATAAAGAGAAATATATGGCTCAAGTGTGAAAATCAGTGCAGTTAAGAGAAAAAATGGACTAACAGAGAATGCAGATATTCCACAAAGGAGAGAGAAATGGCAATGGAGTCTCAGTGAAATACAAATATGATGAGAAAATGAAATCACTCTGTTCATGCAGTTTAATTTCTAAGAAGTTCTTGAGGGAAAGGATTCTGCAATTTTAATTCTAATCCTGAAACAGAAAAATATTCTAAGATTTAAAAAAAAAATTCCTGACTTAAATAAATAAAAGTACATATTTTAACAGTTTTATCCTCCAGATTCTGTCCTATTTTCATATATGTTGATTTTCCAGCTTCAAATGATTTTTTTTCAGTTGGAAAAATGATAATTAATATCCCTTAAGGAATGGTAATGCAATTGTCTTTTTTCCACTTTGAATTCTCTGACAGCCTGTAATGGAACTTGATGTGCTTTCTTATGTGTTGGGAATAGAGACACTATTCAAAATTATTGTATCTATAACAGAAAATATATTGTAGAATCACATTTCCTATTACTACAGTCAATACAGCCATAAGTGTATCAAGAAAGAAACATTTATGGAAATCTTTACCACATGAAAAAGAGTTTTAAACTCACAAGTATGATTTAAGGCAAAAACCAAAATCTTTGGAGGCAGAGAAAGTTGACTTCAATACCTATCTCCACCTCTCATAAGATGCAGATAGTACAATGTTAAAAATTTCTGCTGAGATTCTAATACCACCAAACATTAAATGCCAAAGTAAATTGTGAAATACGCCCAACTTAGATGATTCTGAAACTACCTCATTGCCATTGAGAGTACTGAAAGATCAGGAAAAAACAAGTTGGTGAGCTGAGGAGTCAGGGACTTATGTAGGTAAGTCTCTACTGTGAGTTCCATGACCACACAAGGTGGACATTTGTGAGGCACAGGTCTCAAACCTTTGAGAAGAGCCTCAAAAAGATTAAACAGTAAGCTTTATAAATGATAAGTTTACTCTCTAGTTGAGAGATAAGCGAGGATTTAAATCCTATCCAAAAAAGACAGCCTGCACAAGATCAGTTTAGGGCTGCCAGCCTCGAATAGGGTTGCCTAGGGCAGTAAAACCCCAGTGGGAAGCCTTCAAGTTAAGGTACTGAATTCTTAGTGTCTGCACGAGTCTTTGAAAGCCATCTGCAAAACTACAGACAATACAATTCTGCCTTAAAAAAATCTCTGGGAGAGATCACAGAAATTGGAATGGGAGGACATGTCAAAGAATCCACATCTCAATCTCAAAATCACCCAAATGAGGATAGGTCAGATTTAAAGATCTGTCAGACACCAGGAGTACAAAGTGAATAAAAGTTCTCTTGCTATCCAAAAGTGGAGCATTCCCATGAAAACTTTCCTATGCTGAAGTGGTATATAAAAAAGAAGCAATACCATTAATTTATATATTTTTATTTTGTTCCTGATCAACATGCTCAGTTACATTGAGTAACACCCTGAGTTTTAGGCTAAGAGTAATGTCCTTATGAGCTCTCTTAGTCTTTCTTGATATTTTAGGACACATCTTGCTAACCAATGTAAAAAATCAATCAAGATAAAACACACATGCTCACAGACACAGTTCAGAGTTCTGTCATCTTGATGTTGAGATGCTGAGTGTAATTTCTAAGTAAAGAACTTGGCCAGGCCACTCTTGCTGCTGGCAGTATAAGTTATCTCTATAACAGCTTGCTCAAAACAGATGTTGAATGCTATCTTCTTTCTTTGCTTTTGTTGTAAAAGTTAAAATCCTCTTTGGATATCTTGGTTAGTGAAAGCAGGTACTAATGTAGGCCTTTTGTAAAAGTGAAGTGGTATAATGCAAATTTTCAAAAAATAGGGGCTACATTCATTTCAGTAATAAGCATGTGAGGACTGGAGTCATGAAAATGGAAAGTTGACCATCTTTCTCTGGATGCTCATCCCTACCTGCCAAAGACCATGCCAGGGGAAGGGAATGCTAATAATTATATGAAATGAGACATTTTAATTTGTATTCTGTAATTCTGTTTTATGATTTAAAGTGACCTTAGTATTCCATAGTACTGAAAGTAACCAAAAAAACTCATGAGCTGCATGAATGCTTATATAATGGGATAAGGGGAAACAATAACCCCATTAAGCTTGTTAGAAGAGAAAGAGTGGACAGCTAAAATTACTTTATTTTCTGTTTACATCTCATTGGTAAAGATTGTTTAAGATACATGATACACAGACAATTTTAGGCAATTTGTTCACCCTCATTAAACTTTCCCTTCCTTACTATTATGGAGGGTTAAGTAAGATAATTTGTGTATTATAATGAATATGAAAAAAAATCAATTCATCTACCATGCTTCTGAGTATGGTTCTTTGTCCTTTCTTACCATTGCTAGCTTCCTGCTTTCCTACATGCCTCCTTTCCTTCTCTTTCTGTTGATTTTTCCTTTGTTCATTTTTTTTCTCTTTTTAAGTCAGTAGAATTGCTATCACAAAACTCTTGAACTTTTTCAGGCCAATATCACTAATGAACATTGACGCTAAAATCCTCAACAAAATACTGGCAAACCGTATCCAACAATACATTAAAAAGATCATACACCATGACCAATTGGGATTCATTCCAGGGATGCAAGGATGGTTCAATATTCTCAAATCAGTAAATGTAATACATCACATAAACAAAAGCAAAGACAAAAACCACATGATCATATCAATTGATGCAGAAAGCATTTGATAAGATACAGCACCCATTCATGATAAAAACACTCAGCAAAGTGGGAATAGAGGGAGCATTCCTCAACATAATAAAGGTCATATATGAGAAACCTACAGCCAACATCATTCACAATGGGCAAAAATTAAAATCTTTTCCACTAAGATCAGGAACAAGACAAGGCTGTCCACTTTCACCATTTCTATTCAATATAGTACTGGAAGTTTTAGCCACAGCAATCAGACAAGAAAAAGAAATAAAAGGCATCCAAATCGGAAAGGAGGAAACGAAACTGTCACTGTTTGCAGATGACATGATAGTGTACATAGAAAATCCTATAGACTCCACAAAAAAACTGCTTGACCTAATAAATTCATTTGGCAAAACAGCAGGATGCAAAGTCAATATCCAGAAATCAAAGGCATTTCTGTACACCAACAATGAAACAGCAGAAGCAGAAATCAAGAAAAAAATCCCATTTGAAATAGCAAAAAGAAAAATAAAATACCTATGAATAAACCTAACCAAAGAGGTTTAAAAGACCTGTATTCAGAAAACTACCTAACACTGAGGAAAGAAACCAAGAAGACACAAACAAATGAAATACATACCGTTTTCATGGATTGGTAGAATTAATATCATCAAAATGTCCATACTACCCAAAGCAGTTTACACATTCAGTGCAATACCTATTAAAGTACCAATGGCTTATTTCACAGACATAGAACAAACACTTCAAAAATTTATATGGAACCATAAACGACCCTGAATAGCTGCTGCAATTTTGAGAAAGAAGAGTAAAGTAGAAGGGATCATAATACCTGACACTAAACTATACTACAAGGCCACTGTAATCAAAACAGCTGGTATTGGCATAAAAACAGTCACATGGACCAATGGAACAGAACAGAGCTCAGAAATAAACCCAAGTCCCAAGGACAATTAATATTTGACAAAGTGGCCAGCAACATAAAATGGAGTAAAAATAGCCTCTTCAACAAATGGTGTTAGGAGAACTGGACAGCTACATGCAAAAAAATACAACTCAAGCACCAACTTACACCTTGTACAAAAATAAATTCAAGGTGGTTAAAAGACTTAAATATAAAACGTGACACCATTAAAGTCCTAGAGGAGAACGTAGGTAGGAAAGTCTCAGATATTTCATGCAAAAACTTTTTTACTGACATGTCCCCTAGAGCAAGGGACATAAAGGAAAGAATAAACAAATGGGGCCTCATCAAAATAAAAAGCTTTTGCAAGGCTAAAGAAAATAGTATCAAAATAAAAAGAGAACCAACTGTATGGGAAAACATATTTGCCAATGATATCTCAGACAAGGGTTTAATCTCCAAAATATATAAAGAACTTACATGACTCCACTCTAAGAAGACAAGCAACCCAATTATAAAATGGGCAAAGGACTTGAACAGACACTTCTCCAAGGAGGATATACAGAGGATCCAAAGACCCATGAAACAATGTTCAATATCTCTAGCTATCAGAGAGATGCAGATTAAAACTACAGTGAGATACCACTTTGTAACGGTCAGAATGGCTGTCTTAAACAAAGCAACAAACAACAAGTGTTGGAGAGGTTGTGGTGAAAAAGGAACCTTAGTGCACTGTTGGTGGGAATGCAGACTGGTACAACCACTATGGAAAACAGTATGGAACTTCCTCAGAAAACTCAAAATGGATCTGCCTTTTGACCTTGCAATTCCACTGCTGGGACTATATCCTAAGAACACTAAAACACCAATCCAAAAGAACCTTTGCACCCCGATGTTCATAGCAGCACAATTTACAATAGCTAGGTGCTGGAAGCAACCAAGATGTCCGTCAGTAAATGAATGGATCAAAAAACTATGGTACATTTACACAATGGAATTCTATGCAGCAGAAAGAAAGAAGGATCTCCTACCCTTTGCAACAGCTTGGATGGAGCTGGAAAGCATTATGCTAAGTGAAATAAGCCAGGTGGTGAAAGACAAATAGCATATGATCTCACTTTTAACAGGAAACTAATCAAAAAAACAAAGAAACAAGCAAAATATGACCAAGACACTGAAATAGAGGACAGGCTGACAGTGACCAGAGGGGAGAGTAGAGGGAATTTCAGGAGAGAATGGGAAGGGTTTACAGGAACAAATTTAAAGGACACATGGACAAGAACTAGGGGGAGAGTAGTAATGGGAGGGAAGTGGAGAGGGATGGGTGGGTGGGCTGGAATGGGAGTAAAAGGGAGAAAACTGTACTTGAACAATGATTAAAATTTTAAAAAAAGAAAGTAATAAAAAAACTCTTGCACTTTTGTTTGTGAAATGGAACAGGAAAAACTTTTAGGCCTATGTTGGAAAAAAATTCTTGTTAAAAATTCAGAAAGGACCATCAGGGACACACCACAATTTATAGCAGATAAAAGAATTTGAAAAGTAAAAGAATATCGGATCCATTCTGACAGGATCAATCAGCTGTTCCAACCTAGATAACAGCAGAAGTTTCTAGTAAAGACCCTGAGATACTGAGGGAAAAAAAATAAAAATTTTTCATAAGATTATAATTAATAAAGTAGTAACTAGTAAATCTAGAATAGCTTTTTAAAAATTATCATATCAACAAATACTTGGTAGATCTGAAGTTCAATAAAATTTCAATATCTATTAATGACAACAAACACCTTATTAAGTAAATTAGTAATTGAAGAACCACTAAAAAAATAGTAGTTTTAACTAATAGTAAATAGTAGACTTAATAATGCAACAATAAAACATTCTCATCAGACCCAGCAATTAGAGTAATATGGCTATTATTTTGGTTATTATTTACTATTAATGCAGAAGTAATAGGCATTGAAATAAAACATGAAAAAGAAATTATTGCTATGAATTTTTGAAAAAAACAAAAACAATTTTGTTAAAAATAAGCAATTTATCTTTTCAAAATTTTCATTCTGAGAATTAAAATCAATAACCTATCTCAGCAAAATGACATATTTGAGAAAAATATATGTTAATGTATTTTTCTTTGGAAAATGTTAATAGTTGCCATATATTTGGCAGTAACAAATTTGAAGATATAGTAAATAATTTTCCAAGACTATTTTTAAATTGGAATACTACAAATTTAAAGTAGTTAACAAGGTAATTGTGGGGGGGAATATTAATTACACATATGTATCAAGAGTCAAACAAATCAACTAGCTTAATGGAAATTCATATCATGCTTTTTGAGCAGAAGAAAAATATAATTATGATGAATCTTCATAAATCCACTTGTACTTTTAAACTAATCTCAATCAAATATTACATTTAAAAGACTCATATTTACATGGAAACTTAAAGGTTAAGGCAGTTAAAATAATATTTTTACAGCAAGATTGATATGATGGGGCTTGAAGATTTAGTCGAAGCTATAAATGATATTAAAACATGCTACAAAGCTATAATTTTTAGCATAGTAAAGAGGTGACACAGAATAAAAAAATTTTCATGAATGAAGATACTCTTTAAAAAGAAAGAATATGTCAAATATAAATTATATTTCTCTAAGATTGATGAGATATAAATTGGTAGTTTGTAGATTTTTCATTTATTCAGTATTTTACTTTTGTATTAAGCAAGTATTTGTTCAACATTTCTATGATTAAGACTTACAACTCAATCTTCTATTTCCATCTTAGATTTCCTATACATGCTTGCCCCTCAGTAGACCTGTCATTTTTTTTAGATGAATTCCCCTACTTATATTCAATTCTATCCCTGAGCACAAGATGGCTTTCTATCAGGTACAAAAGAATGGCTCTTGCATTACTGGAGAAGCAATGGGATTGTAGTACTTTGTTTTGCTGCTATAACAAATTACAATAAACATAGTGGGTTTAAGCAACACAAATTTCATACCTTACAGTTCTGGAGGTCAAAAGTCAAAATGGGTCTCACTGGACTAAAATCAAAATGCTAGGACCTGGCTGGATAGCTCAGTTGGTTAGAGTGTCATCCTGATATGTCAAGGTTGTGGGTTTGATCCCAGCTTGGAGCATATACAAGAATCAACCAATGAAGGCATGATTGTACAAATAAGTGAAACAACAACTCAGTGTTTCTCTCTTTCTTTCTCTCTCTCTCTCCCCTTCTCTCTCACTCTAAAATCAATATTAAAAAAAAAGATGCTGGTTGGCAGGGCTCCATTTCTTAGAAGGATCTATTTCCTTTCTTTTCCAACATCTACAGGCTGGCATTCCTTAGCTCATGGCTCTCCTCTATAATCAAAGCCAGTAACCACCAGTCAAGTCTTTGCCATGATACCTTCTATCTGGTTTTGTTCTGCTTTCTTCTTCCACATTTAAGAATTCATGTAATTACAAGAACCACCCAAATAGTCCAAGATAATCTCTTTGTTTCAATGTCAGGTGATTAGCAATTAGTTCCCTCTTGCCCTGTAATATATTCATGGGTTCAAGGGATCAGATGTACATATCTTTTGGGATGATTATTTTGCCCACTACAGGATATACTGCAAAGAAAAAGAAAAAGAAAACACATTTTTAAAATATACTTATAGTTTTGGATTTTCACTCTTGCCACTTGTTGTTTATTTGTGACATTGTACAAAACTCATAATTTCTCTTAGACTCTGCTTATTCCTGTGTACAAAAAAAAAAGAAAGAAAGAAAAAAAAAGAAAATTTTGACAGGAGTTCCAAGGTGGCTGCAGAGTAGCTAGAAGCCCTGTCCACTTCCTCCCAGCCTGGACCAGACCTGAAGCTAATAGATCAGAAGCAAGACAAGGGTGTCAGCTTTCACCATTCTAATTCAACATAGTACTGGAAGTCCTAGTCACAGCAATAAAACAAGAAGAAATAAAAGGCATCCAAATTGGAAAGGAGGAAGTAAGACTGTCATTATTTGCAGATAACATGATAGTATATATAGAAAATCCACTAAAAACTACTTGACCTAGTAAGTGAATTTGGCAAAGTAGTGGGATACAAGTCAATATTCAGAAATGCCTGGGTTGTGGGCCAGGTCCCCAGTATAGGGCATGTGAGAAGCAATCACACATTGCTCTTTCTTTCCCTCTCTCCTTCTCTTCCCCTCTCTAAAAATAAATAAATAAAATCTTAAAAAAAAATAAAAAAAACCTGTGGTACACGGTACACTTACACAATGGAATACTACACAGCAGAAAGAAAGGAGCAAGTCTTACCCTTCACAATGGCATGGGTGGAACTGGAGACTGTTATTCTAACTGAAATAATTCATTCTGTGAAAGACAAATATATGATCTCACTTATAAGAGGAATCTAATGAACAAAACATACTCATGAGCAAAATTGAATCAGAGGCATGGAATCAGGGAATAGACTGATAGGTGTACGAGGAGAGGGAGGAGGTGAGGAATGGTTAAAGGAAAGTGAAGGAATTAGAGAACATACATGAAGGACCCATGCACATAGAAAATGGTATGGGGATTGACTATGGATATGGGGGTGGCCTGGGACAAGAGGATCAAAGGAGGAGAAAATGGGGTATCTGTAATAGCATGAACAATAAAACATCAAAACAAAAAAAAGAAAGAGAAGCTATTTTAAATATTAAAGGTGCATATATATCTAGCACACAGAAAACATTTAATAAATGATGTTTTTAAAATCTTACCAATATATTAGCTTTAACATCAGTCACATAGCCATAGCGGTCATTCACATGCACTCAAAGAAACAAATGTTGTAGCATCCTTCAGACCATTCGTCAATCAATCTAACATCAAATGCATACCAAGCATTGTGCTAAGGCCACTAAAAACAAACAAGTAAAAAAATTGCAGGTACAATATTTTTGTGAACTTTAAGAATCTGATCAGTGAATTATTTTTAAAACACTCAAAGTGTTCTATATCATTTTGTTGTGCAAGCAATTTAAATGTAAAAGAATCTAACCTGTGAGACCAGTGAGGTTATTAAAGCATTTAACTAAAGTTAAGGAATACTTTTTTAAAAAATGATTGTGAGGGGGAGGAAATACTGTGTTAACTACAAATGTGTTGAAGTAGCATTGAGGGTACTATTGTTGGAATTATTTGTTACCACAGATCAAGTTTGCATTTTCTGATAATTTCTTACCATTTTTAATAGAACTACTCATTACTGTTCCCACTACTTTTAGGTTAAAGGAAAAAAATATATTTGGGGAGTATTGGTTAACTTTTACTAACTAGTATATTTCACATAGCATTATAGCAATGCTTTGTGATTAAAAGAAAATTAAAGTAAGTATACACTGTATTAGCAACCAAGAGAAAAGAATTTAAGGATAGAGCCATATATCTGATGAGTGGTAAAGCATAATATATCTGATGATTCTAAATATCACTTAAGCAAAAAACAGAAACAAAAACAAAAAACCCAAAACACTGTGCCTTAAGGTTCTCTTCTCTCTCTACCAGTCAAAATCCTGTATATCCTCAATTCATTCAATGTTAATCTTTTCTTATTTTACATTTTAATAGCCTTTACTGAACAAGATTATAGTGCAATATTATTTAGATTCACCTTCAGTTAGTCATTCCAATCCTTATATATGAGGTCATGTCTTGATCTCCTGGGATTCTCCTCCTCTCAACATAGTAGCTAGTACTATTCCCCCCAAATATTGGCATTCAGTAAATTTTAGCTGAATCAAAGTACTGTAGATCACTAAATCACACAGAGATGAAAGAAGTACAATAATAGAGCTATGAAACATAGATAAATAAAAACAGACAATAACTCAAAAGCTTTGGCATTTCATTTTATTTAGTTTTGAAACTGGGCTTTACAAAATGCGTTAGCACCATAAATTCCCTAATGCTTTAGCAGCCACTTACACTTCTGGTGCTTGTGAGGCATATCGGAGAACTCTCCAGGTCCATCAACATACACTACACCTAGTTAGGTCTTTGACCCTCAAGCCCTACCCTTCATCTCCTACCCTTAGCTGGGTAGAAACATTCATGGTCTCATCTGTGAGAACTGAGGATGCTTCAGCTTTATCTTGAAGTGTCTTGATGTATTCATTGGATCCTCATGGTTTTCCTCCAGGGAAGCAGTTTTCCATATGACCAAAAAGAGATTACACACTCAAAGTCATAAAGCTACTGGCATAACCTGTGCAAAGATGTATTTTGTACAGTCAGCATAAGGGAGAAGAAAAAGGAAAAGGAGGAGTAGCAGAAGGAAAGAAGGAAAAATCAGGATGCACCTAGACAGAGCATTTGCTTTCAAATGGATACGGGCATTGTCATTCCCTGCTGTTAGCATTCACATTGAGAATCTCTCTGCCCCTGGATGCATGTAACATTTCAATTTCTGGAATTGGAAGAAAATTATCCTGAACTACCCACCTTAGATATTTCATTATGGTGCTCACATCATATCAAATAGACAGGCTTCTCCTGAGGCAATGTGTGGCAATATATTTTGTGTATAAATCTAATTGAAGCAGCTGTGTATGAGGGAAAAGAAAGAAGAGGTCTTCTTTTACACAGCCCCCCTGAAAATTATCCACCATGAGAGATATGCTTAGGCTTTGCTCACATGTTAGAAAATCTCTGCCTTGTAGCAGAAAGCCAAGTTTGCCTTCCTGAGCAGTGTCATTTTCTCCTCTTCCACTGGGTTAGGAGAAGGGTTCTCCTCCTAGACTCTAAAAGGTACTATTAATACTCATTAGAATTCAGCTATATCTTTCAAAACAATAACTTCTCTCCGTCAATTCAGTGCAGAAGTTCTTCAACATTTATCACTTAGATCTTTGTTAACTCATTTATACTGTCCTCTGCCCAAGCTTGGGAAGAAGTTAACATATTTTCCTTGACAGAGGATAAGAAGTAAGTAAATAATATTTTGAGTCAAACCATACTTTTTTTCAAATATAGATTTGCATGAAGGAATGATATTGGTATTTATTATAAATGATGAATTTCATTAAGTGCATGAAACATCTTATTTGGTTACACAAATAACTATTTGGAAAAAGTATCACTACCTCTACAATAAGGATTATGTTAAAAATCTTTAATATTAAAGTTATTATATGTCATATATTATTTTGATATTATAATATTCACTTATGTATTGAATGTCTACTATATTGTCCTGGTACTTCTCTGAATAATTGTATATAACAAGACAGATAAAAATCCCTGGAACAGGAATTTATATTCTAATTGGGTGAGACAAATAATGAAAGAGAGAGAGAGAAAGAAGAAAGAAAGAAAGAAAGAAAGAAAGAAAGAAAGAAAGAAAGAAAGAAAGAAAGAAAGAAAGAAAGAAAGAAAAAGAAAGAAAGAAAGAAAGAATAAAGAAAGAAAGAGGGAGGGAGGAAGGAAGGAAGGGAGAGAATCATTTTTCCAGTTGGTGATAGGGTCATGGATTAAAAGTATGCAGAACAAAATCATATGAAATATTAAGGTCAGGGCAAAGCCTTGAGATCTTAAATAGGTTTCTCTAGGGCAGACCTCACTAAAAAAGTGATATATGAGCAAAAACCTAGGAAAAATATTAAAATAGGAATAACAGTGAGAAGCCAGAATAAAGACCATTACTAACCACTATATATAATAATAGCAATGAAAGATGTAATAATAATAATGATAAAAATAATAGATTTCTTTTTTTAGCTAAACAAACCAATTTTGATTTAATCTATAATGTATTTTTCCCATTACTATTTAGTTCCCTTATACCTCTCTCCCCTCTAATAATGGATTTCTTACAGAACCCAGTTTATGTCAATCTAGAGCTTGTTCCATGAACTACTAATTTATTAACAAACTCAGTAATTCTTTAAAAATGCCCTGACTGGCGTAGCTCAGTGGATTGAGTGCAGGCTGCGAATCAAAGTGTCGCAGGTTCGATTCCCAGCCAGGGCACATGCCAGGGTTGCAGGTCACGGCACCCAGCAACCGCACATTGATGTTTCTCTCTCTCTTTCTCCCTCCCTTCCCTCTCTAAAAATAAATAAATAAAATCTTTAAAAAAATTTCATTGAACTTACTCTAATGTTAACTTGTTCTGAATACTAATCAGTGATTGGCCTTTAAGACTGAATTTTTAAAGAGTATTCCGTCCCAGTGCTTAAGTCATACACAAAGAATACTCTCCATTTCTAACAAACAAATGAGTCTGCATATCATTTAGCAGAGCAGCTGGTATAGGTCAGGTTTTACAGGTTATTGAACAGAGGCTGTTACCTTGATGTTTCAACTGTACTGTTTATAGCCCCATCAGCATTTACTAAAAATGAATCCATTCAAATTATATATAAATTCTCTAACAACAGTGTGACAAGCTATCAGTTTACCGGTGCTTTGATGAATTCTAAAACCCTCTTCAAAATATTTTGCTTTGGGGTTTCAGTATAACATTATCCTCTATTTAAGTTAACTGAGAGACAATTAAAGGTCACAAAGGTATTAAGATATTTTCTACTTCTTGATCTTTCCAGGGCCATGAAAATCTTCAGTATCAGTCTCTCTTAAATTAAGAAAAAAAAAGACATTATCACACACTAAAATGTTAACAAGTAGGAGGAAAAAGGGAGATGCATCAATACATTGTTTATTGAACCCATATTTAATGACAAGAACTTTACATGTATTATTCCATTCTAATTGCCACTAGAAAGACAAAACAATTTTTTAAATATTTATTGATTTGACAAAGAGAGAGGAAAGGAGAGAGAGAGAGACAGAGAGAGAGAGAAACGTCAATTTGTTGTTCCACTTGTTTTTGCATTCATTGGTTGATTCTTGTATGTGCCCTGACAGGAGATCAAACCTGCAATCTTGGTATATGGGGATGATACTCTAAGCAACCGAGCTACCAAGCCAGGAAGACAAAAAATTTTAAGTTATATATCATTTTTTCCATTTTATAGATAAGAAAAAATGAGATTCAAGAAATTTACTTATGCACATCCACAGAGTTAGAAGCCAAGACAAAAACTGTCATATTTACATAATTTCTATTATGTAGCCAAAAATACTATGACTGGAATTTTAAACAACATTCAGAGTTGCACAGCTATTAAGTGACAGGGTTACCTACCATCAAGCCCCAGTCCATGTGTATCCCCCAAGACATCAAGCAGTCTCTAATGTATTTGGAAGTAATAGAAAAAAATTATCTCAGTGGTGAATAAAGGAGAGCAAGGAGTCATAGCATATGATGCTGTGAGACAGACTGGCCCCTGAGGGCCATCTAGAGCACACCATGAAGGGATAGGAAGTGAGCTTCCATGTGAATGGTACTGTCACTACAAGCAGTGGAACCTGGATTATTGGGAGATGGTTATGGGTTATGCTGATGTGGTTTCTTGGTGAAAATGTAGTTTATTGGAGTCTAGAACAGTGGAGAGGAATTTCATACTAAATAAGATTGGGATACAAAAATAAATAAATAAAGTGATGGCAATGGGGCAAGGGCTGGTGCTAGAAGAGCATTGCATAGTGATGCAGGGGGACCTGGAAAAAGAGTGTATATGTCTCACATTCTGTCCCAGTGCCAGCCCTGCTTAACATTGATGGGATAATTATTAGGGCCCAATTATACAATAAGCAGCAGTGATTTATGATCGTCTACATCCAGCACTGAATCAATCTGTCTGAGTAGTTGTAAGTCTGCATAAAGTTTTAATTATGAACATCATAAGTTAGTCATATGGAGAAAAATGGATTATGAATTTATGATACAGTATATTTTCCTACTGAGTGGCTCTTCTGATCAGAGCCTGATGACAGGATGACAAAAGACATGTAGGAGAAGCCAGATGCTTGGCAACGAATCTACTCCCTTTCAAAAGTAAGACAGGGACCAGAGCTGTGGGAGCGTTCCAGAGGGAATGTCAAGGGATGTCAGTCAACTGGCTTCATAACCTTTGGATCCCAACCTCAGGTGAGACATAGCTACCAGGGCTGTGACAATGACATGCTACTCAAGACTGGCATATTGTTGCAGGAAGTAGCGTAAAAACTTTGAGACTGTACTGCTGTTGCTGGCCAGCAGCTAGAGTCCTGGTTGCCATGCAATACCTTTTAGCATTTAGGTAACAGCTAGGGATGAGAGGCCAGAGAGGAAACAAAGGCAAGGCCCTCACCATTGCAATCTAACAAAGAAATTAATACAGGAGGCTAAAAGCAAAGGTAGTTGTTGTCACTGAACCTTGTTCAATAAAGTTGCCAGGTATTCCAAACAACAAGGTAGTGTAAGAGGGGGAAAGCCCCTGAAAGTCTGTGTGTATCCATTAGCTGGGAAAAGGAAAACCTTGAGATTGTGTATTCATCCCAAGGCCTAGAAGGGGGAAGGAGTGGGGTCTACAGTGACCAAAGAAAAGCCCCTATAACAGCTTTGGTTAACTGCCTGCCTCCCTACATGCATGCAAAATAAACAAGTAGAATCTGGAGCAAGAAAAGGATTCAGGCTAATAGGCCCCCATACATACCTATGTATGGTATGGGGGGTAATCATGTCTCCCCCAGAAGCTGACACCACCTTTACCCATCAATCAATATGTAACTCCCTCACCCCCATTCCACCAAGTGTGTAAGTCCTCAAAACAAAGGACTCTCTCTCTTCTCTTGGCTTTTTGCCACACTGCAGGGGTGGGGGTATGGGTAGCGCTGGCCGCTCAGCCTTTGGCCAGGGGGCTCCTGGCCACCCAGCTTCTGGCAACCCTGCTCTTGCAATCCTCGCTTTTGTTCTCCCATTAGAACTTAGCACTTATAAACATTGTGTGCATGCTAATAGGTTTGCTGGCCTGTAGTTCTTTATTGTGCTGGCAAGAAGAACCAGAGTTTCTCCAGTAACAATATGGCAGGATAGAAATGAGTAGGGCAATAGTCCTGGCTTGCTTAACAATTCTTTCAACATTCTTTATATTAGAGGATTTCCCAAATCAATGAGATACTCATTATATTTTCTCTTCTGGATTTTATGGCTCAATAAGCACATATTTAGAGTTTATTTTGTGCCAGGCTCCCCTGTGTGTGTACAGAGGCCAGAATGTATGGGCCAACTGGGGACATCTTTGCAAAGGCACCACAAATGAAGAACCCCTGAAGGGAATGCTGAGTCTATGACTGCAACACAAGCCACCTTCTTCTTCTGCTCTTTCCTCCTTCCTTGACTTCCCCAACAAGTGTTGATTTGAGGAACATTTCCTATAAAATTTCTGTATGTTAATCTCCATTTAGAGTCAGCTTCCCAGGGAGCCTGACTTCTAAAATCAGCATGTCATTTGAAGAGACTTTAATTTCCTGGGTCACCAACCGGACACTCATATAAGATTTGGTAAAATGAAAATATATATTCACTTGTTTTTATATCCTTTTATCATTTCTTTATTCAAGCACATTTCAATATAGTCCTTACTGTGTAGCAAGCACTGTGCAGCAAGCACTGTGCTAGGCATTACGGGTACAGAGAAATTCCACATTGAAGTAGTTTACAGTCAAGTCCAGAAGACAAGACAATAATAATCACTTATTGTGGCAAATAGTATGATATAGTCAGGCACAGCAGATGTGGGAACACTGAGGTGGGACAACTATCTCAACATGAATATTGGGGAGTCAAAGAAGTCTCTGGAAACAATAGCAATTTAATCAAGTAAGAGTGTGTGCCATATGCTCTTCTTTCTGGACACTCACAGAGGGAGTTAATCTACAAGGAGGGAGGTCAGGCTCTATCAGCTGGTTCTACACCTGAGCTGTGCCGTCTTCGCTCACATGTGCACAGCCAGACAAGGAGACTTTGCACCAACATTCCAGGAAATTCTGCCCACCTCCTCAGGCTGTCCAACTGGGACTCACCTTTCAGTGTCATTTCCTGGTGTCTCCTGGCTTAAAATTACAAGATCACAATGTGGAATTGATACCTCTCACTCCAGACTTTGCAGAGAGATGGTCTTGTCCATATCTAATAAGCAAGAAAGCTAACTATCTTTGCAGCAAGGTCACTAGAAACATGTGCCTGAATAGTGTAAACACTTCTAAATACACAGGACAGAAGCAGCTCATGGCTAGCAACAGGAATCACTGTCTAACGTACTTTCTTACCTGGTGGAACTGAATACCATGTTGTATTTCTCAAATCAAGATTCTGAGTCAATCATTTCTGCACACTCCTAATTTAAAAACTGCTGATGAACTAATAAACAAAAGGAAGTTTGGAACTGATACACAGAGTTTCAACCACCCTTTTAGCTCTGGCAGCTTGAAAGATGCCCATCTAATTACTTTACTTTTTAAATCTTAAAAATTCTTCCATAATGAAGCCTGTCTGATCCACTTCCCCTCTCTCAATATATGTATAGGTATGTGTGTATCAGGTAGATAGATGATAGATAGATATTCAAATGTAGCTCATTTGAAGCAAAAGGGAAGAGCTAAAAGGCTAAAGAACATAAATGTTCTACTTATATTGCCCTGGAAGTCTGGAGATCAATTATTCTAGTTTAGTTTCAAACAAACAAACAAAAGAACTCACTAGTGTTTACACTGTCAGAGAAAAAATAAAGTGACTACACTTTACAATATATGTTGGTAATTTTTAGAGTAGCAACTTATTATGTCTGTCTAATATATAGATAAATACTATATTTGGTATAGGGACTGGTGAATGTTTATGATGTATGGAATACATACATAGAATAGTAATAGCTTAAACATAATAATAATGTTAAACATCACTAGTAAATTAAAAGTAAGGAATGTGAAAGTAAAGAAAATCCCATTTTTAAACTACCAAATTAGCAGAAGTTATGTTCAGTGCTGTTGACTCTGAAGGGCCATGTGCCTTCTTATGTGCAGCAAATGTGTGTGGAAGCTGACAACACTGGCTTGAAGCTCAGTTTGCGTGTGTTGAGAGCCCTGAAAAAAAGTACATGGGCTCTCCATGTCTAGAAACCAACACATTGTGTTTCTAGAAGTTTATATTAGAAAACATGTATGCCACTGTTACCAAGCACAAGGGGTGGGGGGCAAGGCTATATACTATTACCAAAAGAAATCCCCCAGGTTTGTTATGTCTGCTGCCAGAGGAAAGACATCTCTCAATGCCAGAGATTCGTGAAAAGGAAAGGAAATGTTATACAGACTTAAAGTAGCGACCTAATGTCTTCATCAAAATCCCAAAGTCCCTTAAAACACCCACAAACACACACAGTACTTCCTTCCCCCTTTGCCCAGTCTGGGGTACCATATCTCAGGAAAAGAAATAGATGTCCATGGCTCAGGCAGCCCCCAGTTCTTCCCAGTAATCCGTCTGGGCTGGTAGGCCTCCCTCGGTTCCCAGCACCATCAGCTGTGTCACCAGGACCTCTGCTAAAGCCAGGTAGTGGCTCCCCCTTGTAAAGCTGCAGGGGATCCCCACTCTGGCAAAGCCGCGAGGTTCTCTCTCCACTGCCCCAGCTGCCGTGGCTCTCCTTTCTATTGCCACAGCGCGTGGTCCTGTCTGTACAATGGCTGAGAGGAGGGGGGTGTCACCACTCTGCCAAAGCTAAGTGGCAGTTCTCTGCTAAAGCTGCATGGTGATTCTCTCTCACAGGACTGTGGGAGTCCCCACTCTGATAAAGACCAAGTGGTTCTCTCCTCACTGCCCCAGCCTCGTGGTTCTCTCTGCACAATGGCTGCAGGAGTCTCCACTCTGGCAAAGCCATGTGGTTCTCCCAGCATTCTCATATCCTTCCAGCTTTACTGGGCTGACATCATGAGTCTAGCAGGCATGGCCCCATGTCAGGGAGCCAATCTTCTTCAAGCTCCCATGCAGGCTCTGTAACTCGGGGGTCATGCCCCCAGTTATTTCTTGGTGGGGAATTTACTTCCATTGCCCTGGCTCAGAGCATGGCCACAGCTATTTAACATATCTGTGCAACCAGTTAAAGGTTATAGATATGTTAAATGACTACACCAGAAGTTAGCTGCAAAGCTGATGCTATATGCAAAACAACTCTCAATGGCCCTGCTCCATTTGTCCCTTCCCCCAACCCACACCTGTGGTGGGGGGGCAGTGAGGACATCCTAATATTTCCTGAACACCTTGAGTTCTGGGCCCCATTCCAAATCCCTATTTGGGACCCCCCTCTTGGTTGAACCCTGTTATACCACCACTGCCAACAACCATTGTCAAACTTTTATAATGCCAAACTAGTATGATTATAAGTGCTCACAAATTAGGCAAAGGATCTGACTAGACAATTTTCAGAAAAGCAAATCCAAATAGTCACCAAACATGAAAATTTGTTTAAACTCAATAATAATCAGCAATCCAAAAAAAAAAAATAAAACATTTTTGGTATGAGAATTATAAATGCTTACAATAATAAGATCTATTGCTCTTAGTGATATTACTGAAATGCACATTTATACATGTTTGATTGAAATGCTCATGGTAATAGTTATTTTAGAGAAGAAATCTGGTGATGTTATCAACATTAAAAATATTAATATGCTTTAACCCAGCTCTTCAGCTTCAAGGCACTTACCACATAGAATCATTGATGTTTAAGATATTAATATTAATTGCAGTATTGCACAGAGCCTCCCAAAGTAAATATTAATTATAGAAAACAGTTGAATAAATTATTGAAATATTTTGTAGCTACTACAAAATAAATTGCAGTGAGATTTTGTGACTGATAGTAAGAAATATATATTTGGCCTTCATCTCCATTTTTATCTTAGCACTCCTAAAATCTTGGAATTTCCTGTGAGCAGAGCAATCGAGATCTCTCTTGTTATGTTAATAAGGCACCTCCAGATGGGGCTGGTTGCCAGAAGAATCAACCTTGTGATTACAGGGGTGGAATGGTCAGCTCCACCTCCCTAACCCTTAACCTCCTCCAGGTTGAATCAGTAACCAATGGCCAATGATTTAATCAATAGGGCCTATTTAAGGAAGCCTCCATGAAACCCCAAAAGGACAATTTGTAGAACAAGTGGACATTCAGGAGAAGATGTGGAAGTCTGTGCCCTTTGTATGCCTTGAAAAATAGTAGATGAACAGGTTTTGGCGAGCTTCCAGACTGGTGACCTAGAGCTCCACAAAGATAGAAACCTCTTTGTTTGGGACCTCACCCTACATGTCTTTTTTTCCGGCTGTTGGTTCATATCTTTTAACGTCCATTGTAATAAACTGTAATCTATCGGATAAACTGGTTTCCTGAGTCCTAGGAACCACTCTATAAAATTAATTAAACTCAAGAAGGGGGTTGTGGAACCTTTGATTTACATCAGTCAGTTAGAAGCATGGGCAACAACTTGGACTTGCAATTGGCATCAGAAATGGAGGGCAGCCTTATTGGGCTGAGTGCTAAACCTGGAATTTGATGCTGTGTTCAGGTAGATATTGTCAAGACTGAGTTGAATTGTAGGATACTAAGTTGTTGTCCAAAAATTGCTTAGTGATGTAGGAACCCCCTACACACACATTCAAATTGGTTCTAGAACATTTACAATTAAATCAGTTAACTTGGAGGTTTCAGTGAAATATTGGTTGGCTAAAGAAAGAAAGATGCAGAAAAATGTATATAATATGTATACATATATGTTATTAAAGCTAGTGTTCATATATGTCTCTGTGTGTATGCATGTGTGTATATGAGAGAGAATATGGCACAAATAATACCCCTTTTATTACAAAAATCTTTTATTACAAAGTATAAGCATGTACTTCTATAACATAACAATATTACACTCAAGCACATGATATGAAATTTTAGGTGAAATATTCAAATTAAAACTATATATTATTACACCCATGTTATTACCTACCAACCATACTCAAGTAGTCATTGCTTCTGCCAGACCATATATATATAATATATATTATATATACACACACATATGTGTGTATATATAATATATATTATGTATATACATGACAAAAATATGGAAGAATTCATCCAAGGTGGTTAATATAAATTATCTACATAAGGGTGGGGAAGGGAGGAAAGTGCAACAAATAAAAGGTTGCAAATAAATACTAAAGGCAGCATATGATATGATTTTATTCATTTATTTGTGTAGAATTGTATGTATGCACATAAAAATGTATTTTAAAGAAAAATTAATTTTCACAAAGCTTACATGGGGACCTTAGTAAAGTGCGTCTCACCATCCCGGCTTTCATTCTCAGGCATTTGGAATGAGACACCAAAGATCTTTGTGTTTATAAAGAAGCCCAAGTGAGTGCAATGCAGCCCATCCATATGGAACATGTATTCGCTATTTCATTCTTTATGAGGAGGAAGTATTCACAATTTCATTCTTCATGATTTTAGGTATAACACAGTGTCTGCCTCTTTTTCTTCAAAGCCAGTGTCCACAAAGATGACAGATACTCTATATGCCTGCCTTTGGAGCCCCCATGAAAGACTCAATTGACTTAAAAACTGTAGCAAAGTACTTTAATAGTTTAGAATTTTTCTCAAACTTTAAAATATTAAAAAGTCTGGCCTCTCATCCTTAACTACATACAAAAGGCCATGCCCAAGTTCAGGGATGGAAAATAGCCCGTACTTCCTTTTCTTCTACTCATGACAGATATTTTCAATCTATCCCAGGACTTCTTTCTTAATGAATGAGGGCACGTCTTTGGAAGGCTTATAAAACTGCAGTCTAGACAGTCCAATGCAATGGTCTGGTATTAGCATAAGTTGAAAACTGTTTGCATTTCTGAATTAAATCTGTAACTTGACACTCAAGAGAAGTCTATCATGAGAATCTCTGAGGAGCAGCTGATGCCCTACAGGTGCTCATGCCACTGTGCTCACAGAGGGAGTATGCTGCCTCTGTGTGTGTGTGTGAAAGGTGGGGTGCAAGGAAAATGACTGAGGACACTAGTCTTCACTCCCATTAGAACATGAAAAAATACATAGTGAGCCCTTAGTATTCCCAAATGATAAAAATGAGTATTTATAGAGTTTTTTATTATAATCCACTCACTATTAAAGGACTTCAGCTATATTAAATACTTTTATCCTCTCAAAGGGTCAATGAAGACAGTTATTATCATAACTTTTTTGTTTTATTTGTTCTTCTTTTGTTGTTGTTGACACTATTACAGACATCCCCCTGCATTTGCTCCCCTCCCCCCAGCCCCACTCTCCCTCCCTGGCCTTTACCACATTGTTGTCTGTGTCGTGGGCTACACATATATGTTTTTTGGCTAATCTCTTCCAGTCACAGGAACATATATCAATATACAAAAATTAATTTGTATTTTAATTAATACACCCCCCACCCCTCCAAGATCTGTCAGCCTGTTCTATGTACTTGTGCCTCTGGTTTTGTTTTGTTCATCAGTTTGTTCTATTCATTAGATTCCACATATGAGTGAGATAGTATGGTATCTGTCTTTCTCTGACTGACTTATTTCACTTAGCAGATCCACCCATGCTGTCTCAAAGGGTAGGAGCTCCTTCTTTCTTTCTGCTGCATAGTATTCCATTGTGTAAATGTACCACAGCTTTTTTGCCCAACCATTTACTGATGAGCACTTGGGCTGTTTCCAGACCTTGGTTATTGTAAATAAAGCTGCTATGAACATAGTAGTACATATATTCTTTTGGATTAGTGTTTTGGGATTTGTAAAATATATCCCCAGAAATAGGATCACTGGGTCAAAAGGCAGCTGAACCTTTTTATTTTTTGAGGAAACTCCATGCTGTTTTCTACAGTGGCTGCACCAGTCTGCATCTCCACCCACAGTGCACTATCATACCCTGTTCACAAATGAGACCAGAATCAGAGAATGGCTGAACAAGTAGCCCAGGGTCACATAGCTAGTGGTCAAGCTGGGGGTCAATCGAAGTAGTTTGTCTGCAAAGTCTCATAGAGAAACACTCTTTATGGCATTCTCATGAGCTGCTGTCCATTTAAACTCTTCTGAGCCATTTCAAACTCCATGTAATATTTTGCAGAGGCATAATTTTGGTTTGGATTGCTATAAGGCCAGGATGAAAAAGTAATTAATTAGTAAATGTGACAAACCAAGAAAAGTAAAATACTAAAATTATTTCAAAGTAGCTTTAATGTTTTATGTTCATTATAATATGAGAAAAACCTTTAATTAGCTAGTTTAATTGCTTTATTTATGGGGAGGTCTCCAAAAAAAAAGTCAACTACTAAAGAAAGTGTGAAGGTCTTAAGAATATGCTAACTGTTTTATATGAACTAATTCAAACAAGCTTTGCAACATTACTGAAAGTTAAAAGTTTACTCACTTTGCAGAAAAAGAAACTAAACTTAGGTGAAGTGAGTTGCCCAGTGAACCATGAACTTGATATTTGAACCCCTGTCTGTGTAATTTCAGGGCTCAGGTTAACAGGTATTTCTCTGCAGATCTATCTTGTCAATCAAGACAGCATTTTCCAAACATTTGCTCTTCAAACTGCTTTCCCAGGCTGTCACTCATGTGAGAATGCTTTTACATGCCCAAGGGTGAAATTCTTACCTGAGGGTCCATAGTCATCATAGGCCAAATTTCACAATTTTATTTTTATAAAGGAAAAGGTAGAAAAAGGAGGGACAGCACCTAATTGCAGATATCCTGTGTATCTACTATCAATAACAAAAGAAGCTCATATGGGCCAACATGAATTTATTTAATAAACATTTGTCAGTCCTCTACTCACTGCCAATTCCTGTGCTTGGCACTGGGGTGACAGAGAGACAATGTCATACCCCTGACATTGGACTACATTTCAAGTTTCCAGCATGTAAATAGATTCAGACTTTTTAAAAATATTTTATTGTTGTTCAATTAGAGTGCCACTACCACTCTCTCCAACCCCAGCCAAACCCACCTCCCTCCCTTCCTTCCACTCAACCTCCTTGGTTTTGTATATGTGTCCTTTATAGCTGTTCCTGAAAACTCTTTCTCCCATCATCCCCACCCTCCTCCCCTCTGGTTACTGTCAGATTGTTCTTAATTTCAATGTCTCTGGTAATATTTTGCTTGTGATTTTTTTTTGTGGATTAGGTTCCAGTTAAAGGTGAGATCATATGGCATTTGCCTCTCACCGCCTGGCTTATTTCACTTAGCATAATGCTCTCCAAATCCATCTATGCTGTTGCAAAGGGGAGGAGCTCCTTCTTTCTCTCTGCTGCGTAGAATTCCATTGTGCAAATCTACCAGAGTTTTTTGATCTACTCATTTACTGATGGGCATATAGGTTGCATCCAGTACTTGGCTATTATAAATTGTGCTGCTATGAACATTGGAGTGCATAGGTTTTTTTAGATGGACATTTCAGGGTTCTTAGGGTATAATCCCAGCAGTGGAATTGCTGGGTCAAAAGGTAGTTCCATTTTTAGTTTTCTGAGGAAATTCCATACTGTTCTCCACAATGGCTTCACCAGTCTGCAGTACCACCAACAGTGCACTAGGGTTCCCTTTTTTCCAAATCCTCTCCAATACTTGTTTGTTGATTTGTTTATGATAGCCATTTTGACTGGTGTGAACTGGTATCTCATTGTGATTTTAATTTGCATCTCTCTGATGGCTAGTGATGCTGAGCATCTTTTCATATGTCTCTGGGCCCTCTATATGTCCTCCTTGGAGAATTGTCTGTCCAAGTCTCTTGCCCATTTTTTAATTGGCTTTTTTGTCTTCCTGGAGTGGAGTTGTGTGAGTTCTTTATATATTTTGGAGATCAAACCTTTGTCTGAGGTATCACTGTCAATATGTTTTCCCATATAGTTGATTCTCTTTTCATTTTAATGCTGTTTTCTTTAGCCATGCAGAAGCTTTTCATTTTGATGAGATCCCATTTGTTTATTCTTTCATTTATGTCCCTTGCTTTAGGGGGGATATCAGTGAAGATGATCCTACGTGGAATGTCTGAGATTTTCCTGCCAATGTTTTCCTCTAGGACTTTTATGGTGTCACAAATTATATTTAAGTCTTTTATCAACCTTGAATTTATTTTTGTGTTTGGTATAAGCTGGTGATAGAGTTTCATTTTTTTGGCATGTAGCTGTCCAGTTTTCCCAACACCATTTGTTGAAGAGGCTATTTTTACTCCATTTTATGCTGCTGCTCCCTTTCCCTGTTTGTCAAATATTAATCGACCATAGAGACTTGGGTTTATTCAAATTTTTAAAAAAGAATTAAAGCATTGGTTTAAAATATTTGTTGTTGTTGCTAAATATATATCACGAATCAGGGGCATGCCAATTTCCTTTCATATCTGGGAAATGAAGTGACTCTTGAAACACCAGCAGTTCTTGAGTCTCATAAAATCAAGCATGTTGAGATCCTAAGGGCTCTCTACCCAGCACTCACTCTTCTCACAGAAAATATATTAATCCACTCCTGGCTCTTTTCTCTTCCTCCATCCCCTGTGTTTATCCAGAGTGTCCTAGACTTGATATCAAGAACCATCTTCTAGCACACCACCTAAAAGACTGGGAAAGTTTGCAGAGACTCTGCCCTAAGTCAGATATTGGGGACAGCAGAGACTCAAAACTATTGAAATGTTCAGATGTCACTCACTGACTTATTTGAGTGAATATGATTTGTTTCCTTACAAGAGTTTTGAAATAGTGGTAAAGTAGAAAGAGGTAGAAAAGTAGTACACTGAAGTTTAAAATAAGACTGTCAAAATTTTAATTATCTTATTACCTGTACAGTCAACCTATAATTATTTCTCCTCTGATTATAGAATAAGCTTTCATTGGATATCTAATATGTATAAGATGCTGAGATATTATAATCCCTGTCTACTGATTAGTATTCACCACTCTATCCTCCAAGAAGTCAGGAACTTGCTCACATTGACTCTGCACTATTTACTACAGAGCCCACATAGAGTGGGTGCTCAAAAATGTCTGTGGGTTGAATGACTTAGTTCTACTTCTATTAGACAGCAAATACTTTACTTGTTAAATAAAACTTACTTTTTTGATGGTAAAGTAATAAATGTTAAATACAGAGGAGTATAAAGAAAAATTGATTGATATGGTTTGGGTGTACATTTCTCATAATTTTCTAATATATAAATAAATATGTGTGTTCAAGTACCTACTTATCATCTATGTATTTACATTAAAATTGAGTGTTACTGCATATGCATTTTGCTTTTTGTTTTTATAGCCATTCAATATTATGAGTATTTTTTAATTATTTAAATATTAAAAACAATTTAATAATTTTGTAGTGAAATTCATCACATGGATGTATCATAGTTTATTTAACCAAGATTGTCTCAAATGATATTTAAGTTACCATGTTTTGTGTGCACATTTTTGCCCAAATGTTTGAGGGAAAAATAAGAATGTTCATTATACATGGATAGTACCTAAAATACCTTGTCTGTTCTTATGTTTTGTAATTATTTGTTATATAAAATTTCTTGTACCATAATATGTTCATAAATAAATGCTAAAGTCCTGTACAATACAAAAAAACAAGTATCTAAATGTAAGTAAATAAATAATGGGATTAAAAAAAGTTAAAATGAAAGATTTTTTTCCTGAAAGTTTGGGCCAAAAACATGGTTGCACATTATACATGGCAAAATATGGGTATTCTCCAATTTTGTCTTTATTATTAATACTTCAATGAGAACCCATGTGTGTGTGTGTGTGTGTGTGTGTGTGTGTGTGTAGCCAAAAGCTGAGTTAGTGGGTATGATTGAACCAACATAAACCATTATTAACCAAATGTTGGCTTGAAGAAGTATAATTGTAAGAAGTACTGAACTGAGCTGGGTGTAGAAATGGTCCACAGATCCAAAGCTAGGACTTAATTAGAATTGAGTGTTAATAGTACTGGGAAAATTTAGAAACAGAGATCATAAATCTAAAATGGTGCATTAAGCATGCTTTTTAAATTTTCTGATGCTTTGCTGTTCTGGGCCTTGCTGCTCCTCCCATGAGAGCAAACAGCTTCCCTGGGAGTGCACCTTTCTCACACAAACCATCACTCTAGAGCCCAAGTCCCCAGTATCCCCCCTTCAGGGCTCTCGCACTCAGGGCCCTGATCCCACTGCTCTTATAACTCATGGCCAGACAACTCTGTATAGCTCCTATGCCCAGACCCACTGAAATGATTCAACCTAACTAATCCTAAATCTGCTTGCCCTGCTTGGCCCATTCCTTCCCATGGGAACCACAGTGCTTTTCCCCTTACCCCCTGCTTCCTGACTGACCCTGGTTTTTCCCACCTTCATGGTGTGGTGTGCCTCCTGTTTCCAGAGATTTATGAGTATAAAAAACTCCTTCCTCTGTGATAGTCATTTCCATGTCTGTACGTTATCATATATGATTAAAACAAATCTTTGGCACCTTAAAATAAAGGATGAAAATGAAGCAGAAATAATAGACAGAAAACCAAACCTATTTACAGCCAAACACAATTCACATTGAAATGAAGAGAAGTGTACACCTGAGATCTTGGAAAGAACTCTACACTTCTTGCTGTGTTAGCTCGTTGGCTTACCCTGCACATGGAACTCATTAAAGTTTCTGTCCTTTATAAGGGTATCTTAAAAGTATCAAAATAAAAACATGCTCATGTAAGATATAACCTCTATAATTTCAAAGATAAGGATCTAAACAAACACCCACCTAACTATACTAGAGTGTGGGAAGGGATGATAAGATAGATCTAGAGCAAAGTGTGATGCAATCACATGAGAAGAGGAATGATTCAATTTACATTTATACTATATTCCAAGGCTTTCCTTGTCTGCTCTTTCAATGCCTGCCTCTTATGCCTTTCTCCCAGAAACCCCTCTAGTCCCTTCAGTGCCCAGAAGCAGGGAGAGGGGGTGAATACAGACATAGTGCCACTCCTGCTTGCCCATCGTGAGCTTTATAACAGAAGTCTTATTAAAGAAAGGAGTTGCCTGGCCAGGATGGCTCAGTGGTTGGAGCATCCTCCCATAACCATAGGTTGTAAATCAATTTCCAATCAGGGCACATGCCTAGCTTGTGGGCTCATCCCAGGTCAGGTAAGTGCAACCCTCTTCTGGATGCCCCCCATCACTGGTGAGGTCTAGGGGCCTACTGAGGCAACCAATCAATGCTTTTCTCTGATTGATGTTTCATTCTCTCCCTTCCCTTCTCTCTGTCTCTCTCAAGAAGCAAAGGGAAGTGTCCTTGGGTGGAGAAGAAAGAAATAGAGATCAAGAGAGAAAGAAAATTAAAAATAACCATTGAAATTACTTTCAGGAATTACCCTTGGATTTCATCTATCCCCATTCTCTCTTCTCCCCATAGGCAGGAATAATGAGCTGTTTGTGTTTTTATTTTCAGAAAGTCAATGAAATTCTAAACTCTAAGAAAAGTATATTCCCTCAAAAATAAGAAAAATATATCAGATAAATTGTTTCGAGAACAATCTGCCCAAAGTTAAATTTCTGAGGCAAGCTTGATTTATCTTAATATGATGGAACATTATACTTATATAAAATATTCATATGATTGAAAAGAAATTGTCTTGAACTTGGAGCAGTATAGACTCTAAGGAGAAAGCCTTGAAAATATACATTCTGTCTTAACTGTCTTAACTTAAATGTTTCTGTCTTAGGGATTTGAAAGTCATATAAAATTTTAAGATAGATATGCTTTCAAACTTCCCAGAGAATGTTTTCAATTACATAGACATTTATTTTTTCTTTCTTTTCTTTTTTTGCTGTTATTCAAGTACAATTGTCTCCATTTTCACTCCTCCATGCACCACCACCCCCATCCCCACCTCCCACCCTCAAACTCACCCCCTTTGGCTTTGTCCATGTGTCCTTCATACATGTTCCTTGACGGTCTCCCCCCATTATCCCCTATCATTCCTCTCTCCCTCCTCTCAGGTTACTATCAGACAGTTTTAAACTTCAAAACAAGTGATCTAAGAAGGTAAGAGTAAACCTATTTTCAGTCAAATGTTAACAGCCAACATTATAGTTACCATAATGTTTTAATATAAAGATAGTACTGGGAGATTTTTTCCCCTCTGCTGCTTCATGTATATGTTCATATAGTAATACTTCTTAAAAAGGCATAGGGTTAAGTTATAGTTATGAATCACCTTTATATTTCTAAAAGGAAAAAAAAACAATGTCCCAAAAAGTCTACTTAATCCAATACACCTGATACAAAGTGTTCAAGAAATACTTGCTAAATGAATGAAAAAATAGATAAATGAATATTTATTCAAATGCCATGTTTAATACTCTAGAATATTCTTATGAATATTTATAATGTTTACAGGTCTCCAAATACTGAGAATTAGGCAGTAATTATTATTTTCACATTACATCATATATTTACCACATATTAGATATTCCAGATAATGTTTCTCCAATATTATTTCTGAAATAAGGTCACTTTCTAAGAGGTTTATTTGGATTTCATTAATGAGATGAGTTACTGTTGAGTCTCAAATGACAATTCTTTAAGTTAAAGGGACACATAACAGTGCTTCAGTTTTGTCATTTGTAGTATGCACAGTGCTATGGAGGAAGTACAGAAGCAAGAAGATGAATGAGTTTGATCTGGAAAAATATGTATTAAAACTATGTTAATTACTTAATCAACAAATATTGCAATCTTAACCTTCCAAAACCTAAATGATTAAGAAGAAGTAATGTCTCCTCTACATGTTGTATTGTTTCTAATATTAAGTTTAAGTTATTTTCTTATACTAACTGATAATGTCAAGTAATCCTAATAGAAAAAGCAAAGAAAAACAAAACAGAAAATGTGTTTCTGTGTGGTTGCTATAGGAATGAATTAAGAAAGAGGCAACTTCTAACCCCCTGGCTGGCATAGCTCAGTGGATTGAGCGCGGGCTGGGAACCAAAGTGTCCCAGGTTCAATTTCCAGCCAGGGTACATGCCTGGGTTGCAGGCCATAACCCCCAGCAACTGCACATTGATGTCTCTCTCTCTCTCTCTCTCGCTCTCTCTCTCTCTCTCTCTCTCCCCGCTCCCTTCCCTCTCTAAAAATAAATAAATAAAATCTTTAAAAAAAAAAGAAAGAGGCAACTTCTGTGATATTTACATGAGATGACAGTTAGGACAGCAGTAGCCACTCCTACCCTGTCCTGTTATATCCCAGCAGGACTTTGTTCCCAAAACTGGCTCAAGCTTTCTCCTCTTTAATGTGATAAATAAGTGAAAGATCAAAAGAAACTAATGTACTGGATTGGTACTGGGAAGAGTAAGGTAAACTCACATTCTAACTGTGAAAAAGACAAGTAGCCCAAAGAGCAAAATCAACTGAAATGTGTAAAAAGAGGTTTCAGCAGTGATGATGTAGTCGTAAAGCCAAACTACAGTTTCTTACTCCCATTAATGACAAATCATCATTATTAATTGTATGACTTTAATTTCTACCTCTACATGTCACTAAATGAGTATCCAAGCTAAGCTGATAATGACTCAGACATATAACTGCATTATTCATTTCTTTATCATTCCCTGTTTAATTATTTTAATAAATGGAGTATCTAATAGACACTCATAATTGCTAATGAATCCTTTAAATTTGTGTGGTGATACATGCATGTATATTTATACATGTGTGTGTGTATAAACTATTTTAGATGTATTGAACTCATCCTTGTCTTTCACATTAACTAATTCACAACCAAGCATGTACATGGGACATGAATTTGAATGTATAAGAATATCTTACATTTGTAGAGTCTTTTGGAGAGAACCTCTGTCAGAGTTGAACTAGATGATGAGCTACATAGAATTCCTCCCCAAAAGAGCAAACAAATCATCCCCAAATCTTTCAAAACCAAAATTCCATTCTAGTTTTTCACAAATGCAATATAACAAATGCTTTTCTCTTCCCAGCTCCTTGTCCTTTCCTCCTTCCCTCACAGTTCTTTATTTCTGTCAGCAGCAGTACATATTCTTACTCTTAGTGATACATTTTCCAACTATTGAAATGCTTTTTGGAAACTTTCTTTGAACTTCCCGTTTATTTTCTCCTTTGACTTCTTTGTTACATTTCACCTGAGATTAGATTCCAATTATTTCCTCTGCTCCTCCTTATTGTGGTTCTGCATGGAAACCCTCTATTCTAAGGGTGGGATAGATGCCCCTCTATTCTGTCCTTATCTTCCCTCTCTGTCTCTCCTCCCTGCCTTCTGCACTGGCTCTCACACAGGTCTATTCTTACTGAAACAGGCCCTACTGGTCTCCTTCTAGTAGGAAACAGCTTCTCCGCTACCCTACCCTCATGCTCTCATGTCTTTTCATATATATGGCCTTTCTCATCACAAACATTACACACTACTCATTTAGTGCAGAAAGATTAGCAATCTCCTTTTTCTCCATATCTGGAACACATTTCCTAACTGCATGTTAGAGTCTGATGTTTTCTTGAGCTCACCTATACAGGCTTTATCTCTTTCCTGTAAAATTAACACTTAAATTAAAAAATCACACTTGGCAGGCAGTTAGCTCTACCTTCCCTATTTCAAACTTGTGTAGTCCATTGAAGTCCCAAGTACTCAAGCAGTTTTCATAAGAATTAATCAAAAGGGGGTTGCTTGCCTCCTGGTAGAAACATGATTCCAAAAGTTCACAGTCACTTTCATAAATTAGATGGTGGTGGGAATGGGAGAGAGTGTTGAGAAATGTTTACTTCACTTTCTAAAATAAATGAGGTAGTTCTGACTGGTGTGGCTCAGTTGGTTGGGTGTCATCCCACAAAGCAAAAGGTTGCCAGTTCTATTCCTGGTCATGGGTTATGGGTTTGGTCCCAGGTTGGGATGCATATGAGAGACAACGCATTGATGTTTCTTTCTCACATCAATCGATGTTTCATTCCCTCTTCTTCTCCCTCCCTTCCCCTCTCTCTAACAAATAAATAAATTTAAAAATAAATAAATGAAAAACTAAAATACAGAACAGTCATCACTCAGAACCACCTGCCATCTAGCTGAATGGAAGAAGTCCTAAACTAAGGATATAAAGAAGAAGCCACATTGAGAATCATATGAAGGAAGGAAATAAGGCAGGGGCTGGTCTCACACCCATGTGTGATGGGTAAAAATTGAGAAGGATATCTCAGATGCAGAGGTCCCTCTGAGGGGTGAGGGGTTTTAGTCCCACTCCAAACACCCCAGCCCAGGGTTTCAGTGACAGGAAGAGAGGTCCCCATAACTTCTGGCTATAAAAACTAGTGGGGATTGAGGTTAAGGGAGATGGAGGCTCCTGGAGTCCCAAGCAGTTCTTCTGAAAGTACCAGCATATGATATTACTTATATTCACTCCCTCTGAGTTCTAGTGCTGGAGCACTAGGGACATATGGGGACAAACTGAGTTGTCTGGCATTTGAGAAAGGGCTGGAGGGGCAGCTTCTTCACAGCAAAAGTGCTGGCAGAGGCCATTGTTTTTTGATGAGCCCTCTCCCCCACAAAAGCTGCAGGCTGGTGCCATATCTGAATATCCATCAACTTGGCTATCACTGTTTTCCCTGCCCTGGTGATTCTCTAAGACCCACAATTCGCACAAACTGTGGGTCCACCTAAATTGTTTCCATTGGCTTTTCCATACAAACAGCCTATCTTGGCTCATGCTTTGGATTTTCCTAAAATCTCTCAAATAGCAGCACCTCACCTCCTTGTTCTGCATACCTACATAACTCCTGTTAATTGACCCCAGGCCTTACATTAGCAGTAGCTGCCCTTGCTTTGAAGCTGGGCCTCTCCTGGGAACCTCTAAGTCCAGCACAAGTGCAGCCATCTGAAGCTCATGCCATTTGTAGCTCATGCTGAGTGGCCCTGGGAAAGGCACAGGTGGTGGCTGACCTTGGCGTGCACCTCCTGGGAGGCCCCAGAGCCAGCACACCCAGTTGACAGCTTAAGAACAAGTTGAAGCATCACCAGCCCTCCTTCACAAATGATACACATAGACTCAGCAGGCACCAGAGTCCCCTGAAGTAAGTCCTGCTCTGTGGGATGGTCCTTGAACAGCTGATCTTTCTGATGATTGAAGTCAGTCCTCACAGCCAGTTGGCCTAGTGGTAAATTCCTCCCACTTATATGCCAACAACAATCAAAGCTGAACTACAACAGGAGGATGTACATAGCCCACATAGGCATGGGGGGAACTCACCTGGTATGGCTGTCTTAGGAGATCTGGGAGGCTGTGCCACTGAAGCCTACAGGACACGACATTTATTACATAAGACCACTATAACAAGCCTGGGAAATATAGCACATAGATATATCTTTACCTAATACATAAAAACAAACACAAGGAGGCAGCCAGAATGAAGAAACAAGGAAATGTGTCCCAAATGAAAGAAAAGAACAAAATTCAGGAGGGGAACTAAACAAAATGAAGACAAGCATTCTACTAGATGCAGAATTCAAAACACTGGTTATAAGGATGCTCAATGAACTTAGGAAAAGAGTAATGAGAACCTCAACAAAGAGATGGAAAACATGAAAACAAAGATAGGAAATAATAAAGAAACAATAAGAAATAAAGAATACATTGATTAAAATAAAGAATACATTATAGGAAATCAACAGTGGAGTAGATGAAACACAGGATTGAAGCAGATATTTGGAATACAAAAAAGCAGACAACAACCAATCAAACCTGAAAAGAGATAAAAAAGAATCCAAAAAAATGAGGATAGCATAACAAGTCTCTGGGACAACTTAAAGCATACCAATATTTACATTATGTGGTTGCTGGTAG
Source organism: Phyllostomus hastatus (assembly GCF_019186645.2). Classification (NCBI taxonomy): domain Eukaryota; kingdom Metazoa; phylum Chordata; class Mammalia; order Chiroptera; family Phyllostomidae; genus Phyllostomus; species Phyllostomus hastatus. The sequence goes on along the minus strand of NW_025334038.1, from coordinate 5,351,407 downwards.
GAGAAGAGAGAGAGCAAAGAATTGAAAGTCTATGTGAAAAAATAATGATAGAAAACTTCCCTAATCTGGGGAAGAAAATAGACATACAAGGCCAGAAAATGCAGAACATCCCAAACAAGATGAACCCAAAGAGGTCCATACCAAGATACATCATAATTAAAGTGCCAAAGATTAAAGACAAAGAGAGAATCTTAAAAGCAGAAAGAGAAAAGCAGTTACTTACCTACAATGGAACATCTATAAGACTGTAAGGTGATTAGCCAACAGAAACTTTGCAGGCCAGAAGGGATTGGCAAGAAATATTTAAAGTGATGAAGAGCAAGAACTGACAACAAAAATTACTCTACTCCACAAAGCTACCATTTAGAATTAAAGGAGTTCAATACCACCAAAGCAGTATTATAAGAAATGTTAAAGTGTCTTCTTTAAAAAGAAGAAAAAAGAGAAAAAATGTGAATAATAAAATGGCAATAAATACAATTAGTCTAAATGCAAATGGATTAAATTCGCCAATCAAAAGACATATGTAGGCTGAGTGGATAACAAAACAAGACCCTTACACATGTTGTCTTCAATTTGAAGAAATTCACTTCAAATTGAAAGATACACACAGACTAAAATTAAAGGGATAGAAAAATATATTTCATGAAAATGGAAACAAATAAAATTCTAGACAAGCAATAACTTATACCAGACAAAATAGATTTTAAGGCAAAGGCTATATAATAAGAGATAAACCAGGATCTAGCAGTTCCACTTCTGGTTTCTTATTTAAAGAAACCAATATCACTAAAATGAAAAGACATATACATCCATATGTTCACTGCAGTGTTATTCACAACAGACATGACATGGAAGCAACATAAGTTTCCATCAGTTGAAGAGTGGATGAAGAAAAGTGGTGCAAATATACAATGGAATATGACTCAGCCATAAAAAAAGAACTAAATCTCGCCATTTGGTTGCATACCTGAAACTAATGTAATTTTGTATGTCAACTATAATTTAAAAATAAAGCATTATTTAAAGTTAAAAATAAAATAAAACTAATGAGGTAGAATATCACATGGGATTGGAGGTATTTCTTAAATGTGCCCATAAATACACAGTCTTACCTCTGTGTGTGATATTTTTTGGCCAGAATATTTTCTTTATTCTTCTCTGAATGTGGTTCTAATTTTTATCCCATATCAGAGATAGGGATATGGTGCAGAAGTCAGCATACTATGACCCAGGGACCAAACCTGAGCTACCATCTGTTTTTGTAAATAGAGATTTATTGGAACCTATTCACAAATATTGTTTATGTAATGTTTATGGCTTTTTTGTATCATGATTTCAGAGTAGAATAGCTGCAACAGAGACCATATGGCCTGATGTATTTAGTCAGGTCTCCAGAAACACAAGACCAGCTGGCTCATGCAGTTATGGAGGCTGAGAAGTCCCACAGTCCTCTGTCTGTAAACCAGAGAACCAGGGACTTGAGAACCAGAGAACCAGGGTGGTATAATTTAGTCTGATTTCAAAGGCCTGAGAACCAGGGAAGTTGATGGTGTAAATCCTAGTATGAGGTTGAAGGCCTGAGAAGCCAGGGAGCTCCTGGGGGATGGCTGCTGATATAAGTCCCAGAGTCCAATGACTGGAGAACTAGGAACTCTGATGCCAAAGGGCAGGACAGGAAAAATGTTCCAGCTCAAGAAGAGGGAGATAATTTGCTCTTTCTTCTTCTTTTTGTTCTATTTAAACCCTCAATGGTTTGAATGGTGCCAGCCCCACAATGGTGAGGATGTAGTCAGAGACATTGATCAGGGTCAAGTGTAGGTGAAAATGGGGAAAGCATGGCAGGATAGAGGCCAGGACATAAAAACAGTAACATGGAAGCACAAGGGAAAGAAATAAAGTACTCTTCTTTTGCTATCTTCCATAGTAGGTTCTATAGCAGTAAATATGAAGGAAATATATACCAAAATTATATGTATTAACTATCCCCAAATTAGTTCCATTTTCTTTGTCCCTGTTGTCTCTTTTACCATTACAGTCTACATGACTTATGCCACCTCTCTACGCTCCTCTCTCTCCTCCTCTGTTGTCCTGGTGTCTGCCTGACCAAACTGCTACCATAACTCTTAAAAGTCTCCTGTCTTTTTATCTTCCATGGTTATCTGGCTTCCTAAGTAAACAATAGCTGCCATCTACAAGAGTTTCAAATGGGAAAATGTCACCATTTTACAGGTACAGAAAAACTGAAAGAGTACTTGAAATATCCTATCTGAACCTTGAATTTTTATCTCCTTCTGTAAATTCCACTGGTTATCATGCCCTAGAAAGACAAAAAAAGAGGAGGGAAGAAAATGTGCTGACTCTCTCATACGTGTCAAGGACTCCTGGATGCTTACATGAACATTATTGAATTTAGTTCCCATTACAATCTTATAAAGCCAATATTATTACTTCTATTGAGGGTATAGACAAGTAAGAAACTTTCCTCAGGCTACATAATAAGGTCACATTGCATAGTTTTCATCACATAGATATCTGACTCCAAAACCCATGGTCTGTTATACTGCAGCACACTGTTCTGCATTGTTACTTATTATATAATCTGTCTTGTTTCCTGAATAGGACAGAACCAAAGAACCATCTATTTTAATACTTATCACAGAATTTAAGGAGGAGTTCTACACACTGAAATGACATACAAATTATCTGTGAACTGGCTGTCTTACTGCTGGAACAAGTTAGGTGCTGGTGCTGTTATGTTACATGGCTTCATGCTTGGAAACAGACAAAATAATTAGTAGCAGTAAAAATAACACTGAAAAGAAATGATACCATTTCAGTCTGGATACTAGCCAGAGAGCCATGTCACAAAGTGGATATTTGGTTAGAGTTTAGTTAAGGAACTTTTAACAGGATTCAGAAAATTGGGCTGATGCAAAGCTGAAACATTCACATCAGGCTCATGTTAATCAGAAATTGTATCCAGTTTCAAACATGCAGGCAGTCGGAAGACACAGGAGAACAGAGAGATCCAGGGCATTGGTTCTGTTGTTCCACACCCTTAACTCCTAGATTGGGCTTGCATTGATTGCCTCATCTCGGTTGAAAACAATGTTTATAACTGAAGTGTCTGCTCAAACAGCAAGGAAATTTGAGGTTATAAAACATCTCCATTGTATGCTCAGATAATTCCAGGTAATTCCATAGTTTGCATTGCCTTTTCAAGCAGCTATGCCCAATAAATTTATAGATTCTAGTTTTCTTAACCTGAAGTCACCCTAAATTATCATGTTTACAGCAGTCTCTATCATTAGATTATCAAGAGATTGGTTATCATCATGTTTACCTGATGATTAGACCAGGTCTCTTACCATCACTATTTTTCCAAAGAACACGTTATCATTAAAGGGAGAGAAATAGATCAGCAGGCAGCTGCTTATTCCCTTTCTTCCCCAAACCAGCAAAGGAGCCATTAACTAACCCTAGGGTAAAGGAACTGAATGGAAAGCAATAACCCTGCAGAGAGAGAATTAGGAAATAAACATGCATTACTTCCTCTCACTCTTGAATCCCCAGAGAGTACCTTCCTTTGACCCAAATCTACTAGACAGCAGAGCTCAAAGAAGTCCATTCTTATGGACCACCATGCCTCAGGGCATAAAAAAGAGGATGGAGAAAGGTAAGAAGTACATCTGGAGGCCAAACAGGTATACCATGAGAGGATCTATAGTATGTAAGTGGTAAATACCTAATTCTATTGAATCATAAAATCAAGTCCAGAACTTTATTTATTATTATTTCTTATCCAGGTCTGTCTTTGGTAAAATAGGTTTACAGATTTGTGTGGGGATGTGGGGGAGAGTTGGGGATGAAAGAACATCATTCCCATTTACAAAAGTTTTCAGAAATCTTCTAATCTCTTTATTATTGAAAATGGTACAAAGTAGTTTATTCAATACATTATTACAGGTCCTGTTGTAATTAACATTTAAAAATTTTAGCACTTAAAAAGAAACATGCTATAGACAGCCTGCTCTATTTTTAAAACTGAGTAAAACAATAATTAACAGTAATGTTCAAATGGCATACATTTTCATTACAAGTACAGAATATATTCTTCCCATTCTTTCTCAAAATTGGAAATTACTTTTGATACAAATGTCTTTTTCCAATTAGTCTTTTATCTTTTTAAAATTACATGAGAGAATTATGATAGAAAGACAATATTTATTGAGGATCTATAAACAAAGGCATCATGTCACTTCTTTTCCCCTTATTGATGCTGAGATTTTATTCTCAGTGTTTAACTTCTGAACCTTCATGTCTTTATTGATAAAGTCAATTTTCATTTTTACCCTATATAGATAGGAAAGTATTTTGAAAATTATGGTGATATACAAAGTTAGTTTGGGGCATTCTACACATAAAAATCTATGATCTCTCTATCTCAGGGAAATTCAAATCTTTCATAACTATTTATTCCATTTGGCCCTGGTTTGTTTTTCTTCTATCCTTGATGGCTCTGGTGGAGTGCATGGGAGTTTTCAGCAAGCTCCCCAGGAGGGCATCGTGATTTTTAAAAGGGCTCATGTGAAAAATCCCTTGAATCAAGATACACCATGACCCATCTATCTCTGGAGACCTGCAAGCATGACAATAAAGGAACGTGGCTGCTCTCAGAGTTAAATCCAATCCCCTTATACCTCCTCCATGGACGACTGGGATGTAAAAGGTGTAACTAAACTTTCCCTTGGGAGTGAGCTCTGCATAAATCAGAAAAGAAAAAAATAAAACTAGAAAAAACATAAAGTTCAAAATCCATTTTACCAGAAATAAATCATTTTTGGACTTCCCAGGGTGGATGAATTATCAGAAACAATTTTATCCCTCAGGCTCCCCCTTTTATCCCCTCAAAGTCTGTTTATTTATTTATTTATTTATTTTTATGTTCAACTATCATTAACCTAACAAAGTCACAGCTGCCATTCTGAGACCTCTGTTTAATGAGAAAAATAAACTGAAGGCATTTGAGGGAGTATTTCAAATGGAATCTCATTAATTTGTTGTTTCCGAAAGCAGTCATCATTAGCAATCACTCTACTGTTTCCAATGGCAGAATTTTATGAAATCCAATTTATTATGCCCTCTCTCTTTAGGAAGAAGCCTGGGCTAATGTAATAACTTGGCTTGTCATTCTGACTATGCTGCCACATTTCCTGGCAAACTGGAAGCATTCATTTTCTTTCTCTTGTAACCTGCTTAGGAGTTATTTCATACTTTATTTAAGCTGGGAATTTGCCGGTAGTCTATACAAGGAAAAAAGTTGCCTCCCTGGGATTCTTCTAGTGACTTGATTCTTCCTCATGGTGCCCATGTTACCTAGCACCCATAAATAAGTCTAAATTTTGAGACCTAGATTTTTATTTCTGGTTTTGACTCACTGATTCCAGGGCCACCTAAACTAGCAGAGGTGTCCAACTTTTTGGCATGTCTAGGCCACACTGGATGAAGAGTTGTCTTGGGCCACACATTAAATGCATTGTAACATGTAATCACAAACAAAAAATCTCATAATGTTTTAAGTAAATTTAAAATTTTGTGTTGGGCTGCATTCATAGCCATCCTGAGCATGCATCCCACAGGTCACAGATTAGACACCCCTACATAGAGCTTAAAAGTTATTATTTTAATTTCAGTTCCTCTGAAGCAAGTAGCTTATTTGAGAGGTGATTTTAGAAAGTGAAAGAAGGGAGGCTGAGGTCCTGTTTGGCACCAAGTTGTCTCCCACCATGCTATCCTAACTCCCAATGCTTCTTTGTTGTACTTGCACTTGGGCTGATCTGCCTCTCTTGGCCTCAGAGCAAGCAGAAAAATGCAGCAATGTGAACAGAATTGTCAGTCCAACTGTGCTGAAATCAGGAGCCCTATGGAAGAGTCATGTCACTCCACTACAAGTGGAACATGGACATCTGAGAGGCATCAGTGTTTGTTTATGTAGTGCATCACCATATTTTAGTTCGCTTGCATTTCTTTGCACATCTTTTCAGCCAATGGGGTTTGCTATAATCAAATCCAAAGTCACAATCCTGGTACCACTGTACTGTCACCATACAATGTTGAGTATTTGTTCTAGTGTGAACTCACATAGTTGTAGGCTATTGTTCATGGAAAGAAGTGTTTTATTTTTAAAGACCATAGTGGAGGGCCTGGTTTTACATGTAGCATACAATTAAAAATAAATCCATTGGTCTGTCCCCTTTTTTTCTCTTTTTTAAAATTTCTTACTCATATATTCTCCTTTTATTTTAGAAGCATATTGATTTAACTTATTCTTTCTTTTCACCCTCTCAACATCTTTTCTTTCTTTTTTGTTTATTTACTACTAAGAATGATTTGATACAAGCAATATAAGAGAAAGGCAAATTTTCAAATTCTGAAATGAAATGCCACATATTATTAATTCTTGATTCTACATATTATAATTTTTTAAAAAGCAAGGGCTTTGGGGTCAGAAAAGCCTCTTTGAGCCAGTTATTAGTAATTTTTCCTTGTAAAATTTAACCTTTTTTTCTCCTAAGTTTCTCTATTTTATTTTTCCTGAGCTTTATTGAGGTATAACTGACAAATAAAATTATATATATTTAAAGTGTGAAAGCTGATGATTTAGTATACATATATTTTGTGCAGTGATTACCATAGCCAGGTTAATTAACACGTCTATCATCTTACATAGTTATATTTTCATGTGTAGTAAGAATGCTTAAGATCTACTCTCTTAGTGTATGTCAACTATTATAGAAAACTAAAATATATATCTATATATCTATATCTATATCATCTATCTATATATGTATAAAAAATCTAATCTTTTAGAAAACTTCAAGTACGTAACACAGTAGTAGTTCTACAGTCATCTGTTGGACATTAGATTCCCCAGAACTTATTTGTTTAATAACTGAAAGTTTGTACCCTTTGGTCAGTGTCACCCCATTTTCCTGCATTCTCCAGCCTCTGGTGACCATCAGTCTACTCTCTGTTTCTATGAGTTGGATTTTAAAAATAGTCCACATACTGATGAGGTAACATGGTGTTAGTCTTTTTCTGCCTGACTTATTTCAGTTAGCATGATAGCTTCTAGGTTCATCCATATTACTGCAAAAGGCAAGAATTTCATTCTGATAGCTGAATTATATATATACAATCTTATCCTTTCATCCATAGACAGACACCAGATACTTAGGTTGTTTCCATATCTTGGCTATTATGAATAACGTTACTATGAACATGGGAGTGCAGTTATTTCTTTGAGAGACTGGTTTTTCAACATCTTTTCTTAGCAATGGATTCATTAGGCTCATTTCAATTAAGGTGTATGACTCATTTGGGAAATATTTGCATGTACCTAAGAGGTAAGAAGCCTTAATACAAATAGGTAAATTTTGTTTGTGAAATTTCAGAGCTTAGTAAGCTTGAGAGAGATACAAGAGGAAACTAATAGCTACAGGTAAGCTGAGCATTGGCGGATAACATAAAGTTCTATTAATGTCTGGTCAGAACTTAATGGGAACTACATTCTGTGCCATTATACATCTTTGACAACTATTTCTAAGTTACACCTATTTAAAAAATGTGTAGACACAATACCTGGGGAATTGTGCTCTGTTGTTGATGGCTTTTGTCTTTTTATCAGCACTGCATGTTACTTTGAAAAAAATCTGAATCTTCTTTCTCAATTATAGCACTTGATTTTATTTTTTTAATTCCCATAGAATTCATTTTTTTATATTTTATGGAAATACATTCATGAGACGTCTTAGTTATTTCATTCTTTTTCATTATTTTTCTAACACAAAGACAGTTTACTTTCTCAATTTTCCAATACGTCTTTGAACATGTCTTCCATTTTATTGTTCTGATCTATTTTTTAAAGGCACTAATTAAGTTTTCATTGATTTCTGTCTGTCTCCCTATACTCTATAATTATTTGATGTTGTACAGTTAATTTTGTTCAGTTTTTCATAGGTCTGTCTTCCATTTATCTAATCATATTTAAAATCTTTTTAGAATAGTATTATATTTCCTTTGTATTTTTATCTTAATTTAATTTACTCTTCCTCTTTCTCCTACACTATATACTATCATTTTTCCACCTTTGAGATATTGCATCTCTTCTTTGAGTTCTTATTTTAAAAAGTCAAATTTGTTTTCCTTTGTTTTATGGAAATATCTTTATTATTTCTTTAGTGGAAAAATAAAATTGGAATGCAAATATTATAAAGTTCCTATTTACTTCTTTTAATGCACATCTCCTGATATATGTTCTCTATCTGCCTTTGATTATTTAAGTAGTTTTTCCTTTTTTAAAAAAAATCGTTTTGCTCAAAAGTCACTTCAGCTTGTTTTAAACATTTTAAATTCAGGTACAATACACATACTATGAAATTTGTAGATCTGAATAGTTATATAAAAGTTATAGTTCAATTAGTCTTGTCATATACATACATGCCCTCATCAAGAATTCTACTCCCAGCCCTGGCTGGAGTAGCTCAGTGGATTGAGCATGGGCTGCGAACCAAAGTGTCGTAGGTTCGATTCCCAGTCAGGGTACGGGCCTGGGTTGCAAGCCATGACCCCCAGCAACCGCACATTGATGTCTCTCTCTCTCTCTCTCTCTCTCTCTCTCCCCCCGTCCCTCCCTTCCTTCTCTAAAAATAAATAAATAAAAATTTTTTAAAAAGCTGTTGGATCAGAGCTTTCACTTAAAAAAAAAAAAGAACTCTACTCCTATCACATCACATCAGCATTGCCATCATCACAGAAAGTTCCCTCTTATCCTTTCATGGTCAGTCTCCTCCCCACATGCAACTGAGGTTTTGACTCATTTCACTATAAATTAATTTAATCTGCTTTTGAGCTTCATAAAATGGAATCATAAAACATGTTCTTTTATGAGTTGGGTTTCTTAGCATATTTTAAAAAATTCATCTTTATTGCATACATTTATAGTTTATTCTTTTTTATAGATGAGTTGCAGTTGGTACATAATAGTTTGTTCATTAATTTTGTTGTTGATTGACATCAGCATTGTTCACAGTTTGGGGGTATTATTTAAAAACTGGTATGATCTGGTTATTTTTAATTATTATTTATTAAATGGAGGTATTTGCTATTCCTGATAGTTACAAAAACAGTGTTGAATAAAGCCTTTATCAGAGAAGCTTAAAGTTTGGTCTTTGGACTATTGATTTTCTATCAACACTTGACCCAGGTACAGTTCTACTCTGGCCTAGCAGAAAGTCTCCCATGCTCAAAGTGAAGCCGTCTCCAATACACCACCCTCTTTTTGTCAAAGTAACTTCATGTGGTGCATTAGTCTCTAGTTTTCTGCTGATCAAGAGCAGCGAGGCTTATAACTCACAAAATGGATTCACTATTTTGTCATTCCAACAACTTGCTGCTTACAGACCTAAGGCACCTGGAGACTTCCTCATTCTGCTCTGACTCCCTTGACACTGTGGCACTTGACAGTGCTCAGACACTTTGCAATGGCTTTCTTCCCCTCACCATGCTTGCTGTTCTAAGATAGAGTCATTCATTGGCTTTGGCCCTCAAATTACATAACTCCTCTCTAGAGGAGAAAATAATAAACATAATTAAGTTTTGAGTGCTTCTATATGACACACATGGTTCTGAGAACTCTGCATATAATGATTAATTAATCTTCACAATACCCACATGAGGTACACCATAATTATATCGAATTTACAAGTGAAGAAACTGAGACACAGAAAGTGACTAAGTAACTTTCTCAAAATTATATGGCTCTTTTTTAACATTTTACAATATTTTTTTTTATTTTAATTGTTGTTCAAGTACAGTTTTCTGCCTTTTCTCCTCACCCCAGCCCAGCCCCCTAGCCCTCCCCACCTCCCTCCCATTTCCACCCACCCCCAATTATTGTCCATGTGTCCTTTATACTTGTTCCTGCCATCCCTTCACCCTTTCCCCCTGAAATTCCCTCCCCTCTCCCTTCTTGTCACTGCCAGCCTGTTCTCAATGTCAGTGTCTTTGGTTATATTTTGCTTGTTTCTTTGTTTTGATGTTTAGGTTCCTGTTAAAGGTGAGATCATATGGTATTTGTCTTTCACCACCTGGCTTATTTCACTTAGCATAACGTTTTCCAGTTCCATTTATACTGTTGCAAAGGGGAGGAGCTCCTTCTTTCTGCTGCGTAGAATTCCATTGTGTAAATGCACCATAGTTTTTTGATCCATTCATTTACTGACGGGCACTTGGGTTGCTTTCAGCAGTTGGCTACTGTAAATTGTGCTGCTATGGACATTAGGGTGCATAGGTTCTTTTGGGTTGGTATTTCAGGGTTCTTAGGATATAATCCCAGCAGTGGAATTGCAGGGCAAAAGGCAGTTCCACTTTTAGTTTTTTTGAGGAAATTCCATACTGTTTTCCATAAAGTTATAGGGCTCTTAAGTGATAAAACAAGGCTCTCATTTGGGCATGCCAACACTTGTAATTATGCACTGCTCCAGTACTGAGATTTGTGGTACAGTTTGTATAGTATTTGAAACTTTTTTTTTGTGGACTATATTTCTGAAATATAGATATGTACCTTTTTTTAATGGTAAAGTCTTATTTGGTTTCTTTTTACTCTTTTATTTTAGATAACATGAAAAAGAGAGGAAATTTTAGTCTGCCACTAGCTGATCTTCACTGAAGAATGAACAGGTCAAGGAGTAAGGAATATGAATTCTCTAACAGAAATTAAACTAAAAAGAAATTTCAACATATTAGCAAAAAAGGCAAAAGCAAAAAGAACATCTGAGAATAAAAAAAGACTCAGAGGCCAAAGTTAAAATTCTGGATTCTACTCATAAATTATTATCTTATACTGTAAATTTTGAGAAGTCTCTGCTCTCTGGAGCATGAGGATAATTTTTCTACTTAGCTCACAAAAATACATAAAGTTAAATATAATACCCAGATATTAAAACCTTCAGAAAAACAAGAGTTCCCATACTTTTTGAAGGTATGTTGTACTTTACAGAGTGTGTTCAAATGCATTATCTCATTAGGACTCTACAAAACACCCTGTGACTTAGGGAGAAGCAAAGTAGAGGAACACCTGATTCATGTGGGATCACAGAGATAAAACTTTTGCATGTGAATGATTAACTGAATCTTACCTATTTCCATTGCGTGACCTGCACTGGAGAGGAAAAGCTTCTAATGTGTGTTAAGAGTCTACAATGAGGCAAGAACTCCACCTATACCATGTTGGTAACTCCCAACTATGCCTGGTAACACAGGCATTATTGACCCAATTTTACTGCTGAAAAAACTGAGGTTTCAAAAGGTTAAGTCAGCTACAAATGCATCAGGTGAGCAAGTGGTAAAGTCAGGATGTGGATTTAGTTCTCTCTCTGAGTTAGCCATATTTCCACTACAGCTTGATTTGTGATTTATTTTTTTCTTATAATAATAGAATTCAGCTTAGTCAGGTCCTATGATATCCAGATACCAGGTAAATCATCTTTTCTTTCTAATCTGATAACTGAACTTCACTTTCATTGTCATTTGTCACTGTTAATTTTTTGGAGAAAAGGAACCAAAAAAATTAAAATTTTCTCCATGTTATTTTAGCAGAATAAAACCCAGAATCAAAAAGAATTCCACAAAATAACATAATGCTTAGCAAAGGAGGTTAATATGGTCCTACTTGTAGTTTAATTAATAGCGCAGTTTCCCTTTAACTGGCAGGCTCATCTCAGACAATGCAGGAAGTATCTAATGTTTCCCTGCCTGATAACTGACCTTTTTTTTCTAGTATATTATGTACTGATGATAAAAGTACTTTAACAGGATAAATATAATTTTCTTGATGCAGGGTTTGGTTTTGATGTCTCTTACTAAAATGATTGCTTATTTTTACAAAGCATACTTGCTTAACAAGTGATGTAGGAAAGATAACCAGATAGGCTAAAGTTCTTATTAGTACACAGTGAGTTGAATGGTCCAGATCCCCTGGTTCATGGATCCTTAGCTCATCTTCTCCTAGAGCATCAGTGACACAGAGGAGGAAACCTTAAAGAGTGTCAGACTGAAGACTAACTTTGCTTCAACATTCCAAAATGCAAGAAGGAACCAAGAGGGACATCAGCTTCTATTTGGAGGGGTGGAATTTTCCAAAGATCTCAGGGATAGATTTGTTCTCCAGAGAATCTTGGATAGAGAAGTAATATAGGGGCAGGGAGGCCTAGGAGGCAGGGGCCATGGTTATTACAATAAATATCCCTCTGTGGTATGAACATGCAAATAGAATCATTTCACACCTGGTTCACACTTTGTAAGTGAATATGGTGATAAATTTTACAATTGAAATAGCATAATGCAAACACATACTGAACATTTAGAATTGAATTTTATGCAAAGCCATAGCTAAGAGGTTCATGAAAGAGATGCTCATTGTTCTCAAATTAGAGCAGAGCTACAATACCACTCAAAACATTACTTTTTTTTCAAGTCTTGACTAAGAACATAGAGAACAATTCCCTTCTTGATACCTTTCTCATTTTCTATATGGAGTACAACACAGTGGTGCAATTGTCAGAACTGAAGCCGCTCAATTTCAACTAAATGTCCTTGTAAACTCATATATACATATGTGTGTGTATAATTTAAGCTAAGCCAAATAAGTAGCAAAATTTAATCATATATCTGTATACTATTTTACATACTGTCTTCCAATCATTTATTTATTTATTTTAGAGATTTCAGTTGTATCATTTTTTTAACACATCTTTTTTTTCTACTTTTTTTAAAAGATTTTATTTATTTATTTTTTTTAGAGAGGGAAGGGAGGCGGGGGGGGGGAGAGAGAGAGAGAGAGAGAAACATCAATGTGTGGTTGCTGGGGGTTATAGCCTGCAACCCAGGCATGTACCCTGGCTGGAAATCGAACCTGGGACACTTTGGTTCCCAGCCCGCACTCAATCCACTGAGCTTTGCCAGCCAGGGCCGTGGTTTTATATGTTAATACATTTCAGAAGCATGACTGCATCACAAGGTTTACCAGGTAAAGTTCTAAAAATCCATACATCATAGCCAGTTTATGCAGAACAACAATTTTCAAAATTGTAGAACAGTGCAACCCCCTATTTTATTAGGGAAGAAGTGTAGACATGTGAAAATATCCCTTGCTATGAATCCATTAATAAACCCAGGATCAATAGAATGTTTATCATTAAAACACACATGAGAGGTGGCAGCAGCAGATCATCCCATCATCAGAGAAGTGGATTCTTGTCTGCTCATAGCACTTAATTTTTCTTACCCTGATTGGTCACAGGCATGTTCCATGGCCAGATAAGTAAATGAATAAACTTAACTCAATACATTATTTTAATAACAGAAATATGCTCAAGATGTAAACAAATATTCTTCAACATATATAATATATATATAATACATATACAGGGGTTGGCAAACGTAGGTTAACTGTTGTGAGCATGTGAAAGTTTATTGTTGTATTATTACTTATGGTATTATTTATTTGTATTATGACTGTAAGCCTACTTTTGCCCACCCCTGTATAGTATGTACATATACACATATAATTCTTCATAAATTTCATAATATTTTATTTTAAAGTGTCATGGGGAAGACACTTATTGACGAAGAATTATGTGTACTCACTCAGAGACTTACAGGTGCAGGGATGATGACTGGAACAATGTTCCTGGGCAAATGCAAGGAACCAAAACCTTTGGATATAGGATATGTTTGTTGATGCCATAAACATTAATCAACTTATTTAGTTAAAAACAAAAATATCAGAAAATGGATATCTAAAGTACACTCTGAAAAAAGAAAGCAAGCAACATTTGCAATTAGTACATAGTAGTGTAATAAGCATATAGAATATTCTTTGCGAGAAGATAATTCTGCTATATAAAGAGAGGCACAAGAAAAATTTATAGTAATGGATTCCAGATTTCTTCCTTCTAAACAAATTCATGTAATATTGGACTAATGACAAAGAGGTGAAGTCAGTAATGGCTGTCAGAAATAGCAACAGATAAAACGCTTAAAGCTAAAAATTTTATCAAAGTGTTATAAATTCCCTAGAGAGCTAAAATTAAAACAAAAAAAACTAAAATGATCATTGCTATTAGTTACTGGGCTCTTTCTCAGTAGTAAAGAAATATATATATATATATAATCTTTTACTGTGACACATCTCTATGAGGTTGATATTATTATTATCCCATTTTACAGATGAGGATATCTTCCTCAAGCCTAGAGAATTTGGCTTAGGTCAGATAATAAACAGACGTAGGATTGTACTCTGGTTCATGATAATCTCTTTGCATTTGTACTGTAACATAATATCTCTAGCTCATCTCTAGGTGATCAGAAATTAAAATAGAAGGTAGAAATTTTCCATAAAATTATAGACAAAGGAACACATTTTTTTTCTCCTTAGTTGCTTAAACTACTTGAGTCAAAGACAATTGTAGTAGAACAGCAGATTTAGGTACAATGAGAATACAAAAGAAGAAAACATTCCAGGGCTTGGCAGATGAGAGAATGTGTCCATGAGAAATACATAAATAGCCTTGGCTGGAATAGCTCAGTGAATTGAGCGCGGGCTGCAAACCAAAGCATCGCAGGTTCGGTTCCCAGCCAGGGCACATGCCTGGGTTGCAGGCCACGGCCCCCAGCAACCGCACATTGATGTTTGTCTCTCTCTCTCTCTCTCTCTCTCTCTCTCTCTCTCTCTCTCTCTCTCCCCCTCCCTTCCCTCTCTAAAAATAAATAAATAAATCTTTTTAAAAAAGAAATACATAAAGAAATAGAAAGCTGAGATTGAAATAGCTGGGTTGCAAGGGCAGTGTGTTTGAACTCCAGAAGTAAAGTCCTGGGGAATTAGCAAACCAGACAAGGCACTGTGGATTGTTCCCAGAAATTAAAAGATAGGAGAGGGTGAAAGATGAACACCTGCAGCAAGCCAGATAAAAGTCTCTGTCCATATATTCTTAGCATGTGTTTAATATCTCCTGGCACATACAGATAAGCTGGGAAGGGAAGTTAAAATAAGCAAATGGCATCAAGCCTTTCCAGCTTTCACACATTGTCAGGAAGTGAAGACAAATCTGAGCTGATTGATAATTCTCTGAAACACACACACACATATAGCTATAAGGTTTGTGGGGGTTTCATTTTTCAGGATGAAAATGGGAGCTCAAATTCTACAAATTCAAGATTTAGAATCTGCTTATTTCTTCAAAAAGCCCATTATTAACTTTTCATTCTTTCCTTCAACTGCAGGTAAGCCAGTGTTTTAATGAAGCACACAGTTGTTACCTTGCAGTGCCAAGTTCCTATTATGCAGTGCCAAGTAGTAAAAATATAGCTACTTAGATATTACACACATACATATAATGCATTTAAATTTATTGAGAATGATGGTTTTATTTAATCAGTTGTATAACTGATTTTTCTGTTCATGTATTTCAGAGTCATCCAGTTAACATGGGTGATTTTTCCATAAGCAAAAAGATAAATGTGTATATGGTCTCACCAAAAAAGTGCTCAATTATAACTTATGTTTTATTTCTCTGAAATGTTTTTTGAAACTCTGAATATATTCTCTTCTTAAGAAAAAATAGTTTTTCTGCATAAGTAAAGAAAAGATTTAACTCCCCAGATTTAACCCTGGGATAAAAATATTAAAATAATATATGCATGTTTATATTTACTATTAATATATATTAAAATAATTGTTATTAGAAAATTATTTAAAATATAAAAACATGCCTTCCTAATTTTTTTGTCAAACATCGTGCTTGTTTGTTTGATTTTTTTCATTAAGGCCATAGAATAGCAAAAATATTTGAATTAAGTATCTGGACGTAGCTTCTTCATTGTGTACAAATGTGCATAGTATTGTGCTGAGGGTCAGCAGAGCACAGAAAGAATGTGCTTTTTTTATTAAGTGTGTCCTATGATCTTTAATACATGTTACTTCTACTCCTGCTCACAATCCACTGCATATGATTAAGGCCATTTTCTCCATTTCACAAGCAAGGAGAGTGATACACAGAGCCATTAAAGAGCCTGAGAATTGGAGGGCAGCTCCAAGAGTGAAACCTAAGTATGAAAACCACACCTCTATCTTCTGTCCTATCTCATGCAGACTACTGTGGCTGTGGAATTTCAGAACTTGGATACTACTGGTCTTCTTGAATGTGATGCATGACACAATTGAACATAGACAATAAATACAATAATTTTGCATAAGTAATGCAATACTATCTTACAGCAACATGTTAAAACACTGTTCTCTAGAATTAGCAACAAGAAAAACAAACATTTTGTTTCTTCATTTCTTTAAGAAAAATTGACTTTAAAAAAATGGAACTGTAAGCCCTGGCTGGCGTAGGTCAGTGGATTGAGTGCGGGCTGCGAACCAAAGCATCACAGGTTCGATTCCCAGTCAGGGCACATACCTGAGTCACAGGCCATGGCCCCCAGCAACTGCACATTGATGTTTCTCTCTCTCTCTTTCTCCCTCCCTTCCCACTCTAAAAAATAAAACTAAATAAAATCTTTTAAAAAATTGACATTTAAAAAATAAATAAATTAAAATTTTTTTAAAATGGAACTGTTAGTCTACTTTCTTAGCCAAGTAGCAGATTGCTGTTTCTTTGGTGTTATTTGTATTATTTGAGTTCATTTTTTGTTTCATATGTTCTCGGGATGTGATATCAGTCATATCAGTCAAGTGCAAAGCGAAGGCAGAATGATGTAGCTCAGTGGTTTTCAACCAGTGTGCCACAAGAATTTTTAAAACATGCAATGCCTGACTATTTAGTCAGGGACACTGACCTCTTTTCCCTTAGATTATCCAATATAAATAAATAAATAAATAAATAAATAAATAACAACAGCCAATGCAACCATAGTTCAGTGTGAATGAACAAAAACTATTCCTATTTTTTGTCAGATTGACAAAAAATAAAATATATTTTTCAGTATGCCACAGACTTTTAGTAATTAGTTTATATGTTCCATGAGATGAAAAGGTTGAAAATCACTGGTATAGCTCATTTTTTAATTTACACAACAGTTGATTCTCTGCTAGCACTTAAAATTAACTTAAAGAGAAGTTTAAAAAATTTAGGTTCATTTCAAATCACATAAAGCACTATGATTTTATTGAAATGCTAAAAACTGATTAAGTTGAATTAGTGTAAGATGATCACACAGTAAGAGTTAAAAATATTAAGTATTAAATATTTCAGCCAATTTCAAAGGCCCTGACTTTTAGTGTTTAATTGCCATATGAAACTCCAGTTTATGTCACAGGATAACACACAGGAGAACAGCCATGATAAGTGTACATTGGAAACTAGCAGTGACCTGGGTTTATAATTTCATTGTAATTAACATTTCTTTGGAAGAGAAATAATAGCCCATATATGTTAATTAACTAAATGGGTATAGAAATAATGGTATAACTAGTACTAGAGACATGCATATCATATTTTAGAATTTTTTAAAAAATCTAAAAATTTGTGTTACATGTTTAATTCATTAGTTTTACAAATGCTATAGACTACAACTTGTTCATCTTTGTTTTATGTTAGACAAAAAAAAAAACTTTACAATAAGAACCTGTAATATAAATGTAATTTTGAACAACTCAATCTGTGTACAACTAATGAATCTAAATCATACTTTTCAAGCAAATATTTTCATCTTTGAAGGTGCTTTAATGTAACTGAAACTTTAATAACTTTAGCATAGTCTGTGTTTTCCACTAACTACAAGCTAATACTGATGAAGACTAATTTTGCTATTTGCATTTATTTGCTTAAGTTTGAGGGAATGTAGAATGAAGAAAAAATTAGTGAATAGACAAGAAAAGCTGATGAAATAGTAGAAATTAATAATAATAATAATAATAGGTAAATACTTACAATGGACAAGGGATTTCAAAACTTCTGATATCCAGGACTCACCCCAAAACCATGTATGTGACTCTCTATAAGAAGAGTCAGAAAAAGGCATTAAAGTTTTAAAAAGCTCTTTGAGTAGTTCTAATGTGCTGCCTTATACACCATGGAGCCCTGACTCTTGGAAGCTCAGGGTATGTGTCAGAAGGTGCTTTTCCTCAAAAGTAGCAAGTGGAAAGGCCAAGTCCCAGGTGAGTGGTGACTGGTGAAATCTGGCCATCACAGAGATGTGTGGATGGAAAGCTCTGCTAAGTGGATACAGGGCTGGACAAAAGTAGGTTTACAGTTGTTTGTACAGAAGATAATACATTAATTAGTACATAAAAAAGAATAAACTGTGTTTTATGTACTCACAACTATAAACCCACTTTCAATCTACCCTATATTTTAGAGGATGCTGATGATGATTTTAGAGAGGAAAGTATCAGAATCCATGTTGGGAACCACCCTGACTGGTATCAGAAGCTGAAACCCCTACCTAGGCTAAGGCTAAGGGAACGCCCTTGGAACCGTAAGCCAGCAAGGAGACAAAAGCTTATCTCCCTGGCAGGAATGCTGCTTCTGCTGCTTTATTCATAACTGAACCCCAAAAAGCTTGGTCAGTTAGCCAAAGATGGGTAAGATTCCCCAAGGGGGGAAAACCTAAGACAGGCACGATCACTTTGGGAGGCCCCCCCAAAAGAAGGACTTGGGGGGCTGCAGCAAAAGGGGGTGATGGACCCTCGTTCCTCGGCTTTGACATAACCTGAGTTCTCATCGTCTGGGAAAAAACCTCCTTGTCTCTCAGTTGCCTTAGTTCCCTTGATCCACCTAAGCCTGAAACAATGACAGGGCGGTGCAGCTCTGTGCTGAAAAGGGCGGATTCCCGGGGTGATCAGGCCTAAGAAAGAACAGGTAAATTACTGTGAAACCTTCTTTGTTTAGAATGCTCTCAGTTGAATGAGAGGGGTCCAAGGAGGAAGTTAGTTTGTTCCTCAAAGTCTTACAGCTCTTTGACCCCGACTCAATAGACCGGCAGAGTTCCTTGTTTTCTATAGTTCCTTACTTCCCCCTAATGAGTACTGTACTTTACCTGAATTATTATGCAAAATGAGCCCAATAAAAGCAGGTATGGACGGTAAATCAGCGCGCTCCCCACTAGGGGGGGTGGCCATTTCGTCCCTACTTCCCCACAGAAACTGGTCTGTCTCTGTGCATGTTTTCTCTCGCGTGTTTATTGTCGAGACATCTGCAGCGTTCCATGATCACTGCTGGCTGGTGACCCACGCAACAATCCAGAGTACAGTGAGGCAGGTAATGTCCTATGCCAGCTCTGTAAGAGAAGAGAAAGCTACAATATTAGGATCACTTGTCTGATAAGGCAAGGTGGGTTCAGGAGAACAGAGAACTGGTCACTGACTCACATGCAGTCATTTCAGAGCCCACAGCCTACCTAGCATTAACCCTCACTTTTGTCCAGCAGAGAATTAACTCAGAACATTTATGGCCATCAGCCAGCTTATGAGTGGAGAACAAGGATGACCCCAGGAGGTGGTATCCCAACCAGAGTGTGTGGGAGCATTCCTTCAGCACATGTTTCCAAAGTGTTTCCAATGAATGCTATATACATAATGTGTTGAAATAGTAATTAAGATAGTAATGAGAAGTTAACTGAAGTGTGAAAAAGGGTCAACTAACTCAACATTCAACACATGATAGAAATAGCAGATAACCTTGAAATATGAAAAAAAAAGATTTAAAAGGCAATACCTTTTCAATGTACTGGCTTTCCCACCAACATGTGCGTACATTCTACTATTCTCTACCCCAACTAGCTCCACTTCTAAATTTTCCAGATTGATGTTAAAAGATGACATTTTTTTTTCCTGGGGTTATTCTAGTTGGATGGAAAATGTGACATTTTTCCTGGGTTTCTGGTATGGCACAAATCTGAGTTCTTACAAGCCCTCATGTGTCAGAGGAAAGGCCAGCAGAGCAAGAATGCACTTGACAGTAGAAATGGCCATACTCTGAAAAAGTCCCAACTGGAGACATGGGCTAAGGGCATATACTGAAGTGTGGCCACTGTGATGGCATCATTCTAACCCAGCATCAGAGAGGAGAGGCTTCCATATATCATCCAGAATTCCTCTGGACTACCTCCCAGAAAAAGAATGGAAGTGGCCTGGTTCTGGATGAGTTAGATGCAAATCAGAAAAGCTGAGCACCCACATTATGAGGTATCTAGAAAGGAAGTGTGATTATGAATCAAATAAGAATGTGTCTAAAAATTATTTAAAATATTAAAGACATGTTGATTGCATCTGGTATACTAATAAGAGAAATATTTTAAAGAATTATTTCCTTTATTTGTTGTTGCAGTTATGCCCTTCTGTGTACTGATACTGAAAATATAAGGAATATATATTGCTGCTAAAGACATTAATTAAAGGTTACTGTTCTGGAGAGAAATTCTTCAATATGGACAAGACAAGTGTTTATATCTCTTAAAAGTCATGATAGTACCAATTTCAAAAGAACGATTATACTTACTGAGCACCATGTGTTCAATTTCAAGAACATGTCATATAAGGAAAGTTTAACTGTATCAGGGAGGTGGGAACTCCCAAACTTGTAAAATATCATTACCATGAAAAAGGATCTATGGGTGTCCAGAGACTAACATCAACACCCACAGATAATATCCAAATACTGTGACTCAATTTGAAAATATATGTAAATATATTTGGATCAATTTTTGTAATATTCAATTTAGCAACACACAAATACTCATTCTAATATCTTTAAGTTCTAATTAATTGGCATTACTTTCACCAAACTTTAATGCAAAAAAAATATTTCTGTGTAATAATATTATTTGTCAATATCTAGTATTAATGTAGTGTTGTTACTAGCCCCAGCACAATACAGATGCTAAAGAGAAAAAGATTCTGTCTGTAAAGGATGTATAATCTAGTGGGAATATAGGAATTGAAAATTACAAATACAAGCTCCTGATCAAAAAGGTACCATCAAAGAGGGATTGAAAATATGCCTAAATATGAGTGATAAGGGCAAAGAGTAAGTTTCTGACTTTCCATAAAGCAAAAAATGACAATGAGTATAAAAAGCATTTATTAGCATTGAATTTACAAAGTGAAAAGACGCAATGGAAGGGAAATAAACATTAATGAGGTGAGGGGGATTGGACTTTATTCATTAACAAACTAACTAAGTAGGTAACTAACTTTGCATATTTACATTTGGAATCAAGAACCCAAACAGGTTTTCAATCAGCAGTCTTCAATTGTGTGTATCTATTTAAATACAATAAAAGGACTGTCTAGCTGTTAAAAGATTTGGATTGATAAAAATGTGCTATTTATGCCTTATGTGATTAATAACTTTCAAGGAATCATATCACCACAAATTATATTCAACAACAAAAAAATTATCTGAGCATATGTTGACCATCCTTGGGTAATAAGCTCAGTTTCTTAAAGTCATTGTTATCAACAGCAGCTGTTGATAGTCTTCCTCAGCACTTTCACGTAAAATGCTTACTCATTGTAGAATACATACAGCAAGATGGGGACTAAATACATTATCATTTCATGTGTTACTGTTACAACTTTTTACTCTGCCTAATTAAAAATATTCAATGGTTTGCCATACTAAGCATATTATTAAATGAGAGTTTTTTTGTTAAGGTAACTACAAACATATTCTTTCCCTTTTTCAATAAAATATATTTTTAGAACAGCTTTAGATTTACAGAAAAATTGCAAAGATAATGCAGAGAGTTAACATGTATCCCCACCCAGTTTTGTCTATTATTAACATTTTACTTTAGTATGGTACATTTATTATAATTGATGAAGCAATATGGATACATTAAAATTAACTAAGGCCCATACTTTCTCACATTTCCTTATGTTTATCTAATTTCCTTTTTCTGTTCTAGGGTCCCACATTACATTTAGTTGTCATGCCTCCTTAGGTTCCTAATGGTTGTGACAGTTTATCAGAATATAATCGTTTGGGATGACCTACATGGTTCTGAGAACTCTTGGCCAAGTATTCTGTAGAAAAATGCTATATTGGAATTTATTCTTTTTTAAAAAAATATAATTCAATTGGGGTTAGATGTTTTGGGGGAGAAAGAGCACAGCACAGGGTTAAAGTGCTGTTTTCTTTATATCACATCAAGGAAACATACTATGAAAATGACTTACTCTTGTTAATAGTCTCTTTTAGACAATAAGTGCTCTCTTTATATCAAAACCCACAGAAAAAAAACTGGCCCAACCATAACCATTCAAGCACATGTTGAATGGGGAGCCTAAACTTCTACATCGGCCAGGGTGTAATGAAATACCTCAATACCCCCATTGGTATGATATCCAAGAAGAAAATGTAAAGAGTCAAGACTCCATACCACAAGCCAGTAACAACCCCTACTCCCAGCAGCGTCAGCGGAGATCACATTGGGACACCTGGAAGTCCACACAAACTCAGCAGTAACAGATGTGTCCCTCCTCCTTATGGTTGGGGTGATGTCAGAAGAAACTGACTGTAGAGGCAGGTCTGCCACCATGATCAAGCAGTAGTGAAAATTCCTCCTCTTGGGTATAAAAAGAGCCCAAGTGGGAAACCAGGATTTTTACCTCCACCTGGCAATACAATGCAGTTCCCTTCTGCTACTGCTGGAGGAGCATCAGAAAAAAAAATCCAACTGAAATAGAAAGTTTAAGTAAAATCCAGAGTGTCATAACAATACATAAAATATCCACATTCGCCTCAAATAGAAATATCTTACACTGATTGGAAAAGACTATTGATAGATGTCAACATTCAGATAACAGATATTTTAGAACTCTTTAACATGGAAATGAGAGCTTATGCAGACCCCAGCTCGTGGGGTCTGCCACATTGTGGATGAGACATGACAAATTCACACAGACTACTGAATCCTGTGGAGGAAAAGGGACTATGTGGCTTCTCTCTCAAAAGGAAAAAAGCCTCAGAGCACCACAGCCACTATCTCAAGGAGAGAGCGCCTCGACCCTTGCCTTGACAAGCTTTTATTGCTTTTCTGAGCACATTACATGATGGTCCTCATTTACTATGCACAGGTTTACTTTAGGAGATGACCCTTTACAGAAAACAAAGGAGAGGATGCCTCTAATCACATCATAGAAGAAGGATATTTGCAAAGGGAAAAGTGGCTGAACTAGTTACACTTTTCCTTGGGAGGTTTAGCATTGATTTTAGGAAGTTATTTTAAAGATACTCAGTTAACGTTTGCTGCATTAATTCAGGGTAAGGGAGTTTTAGCAAAAGCAAGTCTTATAGCAGTCTAGATACACTGCAAGTCTGATTCCCTACAGGAGAACCTGTCCGTGGGCATAGATCCTGTCTGGGCCCATGCCATGCAGAATGGTCTCCTATAAAAGCCACTTTATCAAATTGCTTTGATAAACAATTATAAACATGATTGAAGCATATCAAAAAAATAAGTCATAGTAAAGAAAACAATGTCTGAGTGAAGAAATAAAATCTATAAAGAATAATTAAGTTGAAGTTTTAGAAATAAAAATACAATAAATTAAATGTAAACAGGAAAGAATCAGTAAACTGGAAGAAATAATCCTATAAAATTTTAATTCACAAGCTCCCTCAAAAGAAATCTCCAGTAACTGGTGATTTGCACCAAAGAATCCTATCAAACATTTAAAGAATACCATGCTATAAAATTGTTTTCATAAAGGTAGAGCACATTTCTTAACTCATTATTATCACTTTGATAATGAAACCAAAGACAGAATAGATAGATGATAGATAGATAGATGATAGATAGATAGATAGATATAGATACATATAAATAGATATTACTAAAAATCAATAACCTTCATGAACACATATACAAAAATCCTCATGAAAACATAACTAATACAACTCTCCAATATAATAATTAAACATCATGACCAGTTGAAGTCTATTCCAACTATGAAATGCAGGCTCAATATTCAAAAATTATTCACTGTAATCTACCATATTTAGAGCCTAATGATAAAAACTCAATCATTATCAACTGACACATATAAGCACTTGAAAATATTCAAAACTCATTCACATTAATAACACTTGACAGATCAGACAGTAACTTTCTCAATTTGGTAAAAAGCATCTACATAGATTTTACAGTGCAACTAACATTGCACTTAATGATAAGAGACTGAATGACTTCCCCCAAGATCAGAAACAGTTAGGTTTTTGCTTTCAGCACTTTTATTCAACATGTTACTGAAGTTCTTTAGCCAGTGCAGTAAGGCAAGAAAAAAAAATAGAGACATAGAATTAGGAATAAAAATAATGAAAATAAGTTTTTTATTTGCAACTCACATGATTGTCTACATAAAAAAGAACATATTTGTGGTCACTATGTGTTAAGAGGGGTAACTATGGAAGGATATAGCTACAACATTAGGGATCCCTTTGGTGATGAAAATGTCTCAATTCTTCATTATAACAACTTGAATATCCTGATGATATTACAGTTTTTCAAGGTGTTAACTTTGGGAAAAAATGAATAAAAGTTACAGGGAACTCTATTACTTTACAACTATATGCCAACCTATAATTATGTCAAAATAAAAAGTTTAATTTAATATATTGATCCTTTTTAGTATTTAGATCTACATGTTTTTACAAATGCATACAGTTCCATAACTTCCACCAAGATATAGAATAATACCTTCACCCCTAAAATTTCCTTAGGTCACTTCATTATCAACTCTTTTCTTCACCTGCAAACCCTGACAGCAAACCATTGATTGGTTTTCTGTTCTATATTGTTTATATTCCAAAATATCCTAAAGTCTCATAAATGGATTTATATAATATGTATTGCATTTCAACTCTTTTTTGTAAACTCTCTTTCTTGTAACATCATTCAAATATCTAATTTAGGCTTCTGTTGTTGCGCATGGGTCACCGGCCAGCAGTGACCACGGAACGCTGTGGATGGCTCGACGATAAACACGCAAGAAATAACAACATGCACAGAGACAGACTAGTTTCTGTGGGGATGTAGGGACGAAATGGCCACCCCCCCTAGTGGGGAGCACGCTGATTTACCGTCCATACCTGCTTTTATTGGGCTCATTCTGCATAATAATTCAGGTAAAGTACAGTACTCATTAGGGGGAAGTAAGGAACCATAGAAAACAAAGAACTCTGCCGGTCTATTGAGTTGGGGGGTCAAAGAGCTGTAAGACTGAGGAACAAAATAACTTCCTCCTAAGACCCTTCTCATTCAACTGAGAGCATTCTAAACAAAGAAGGTTTCACAGTAATTTACCTGTTCTTTCTTAGGCCTGATCACCCCGGGGAATCCGCACTTCTCAGTACCAAGCTGCACCACCCTGTCATTGTTTCAGGCTTAGGTGGAGCAAGGGAACTAAGGCGACTGGGAGACAAGGAGGTTTTTCCCCAGATGCTGAGAACTCAGGCTATGTCAAAGCCGAGGAGCGAGGGTCCATCACCCCCTTTTGCTGCAGCCCCCCAAGTCCTTCTTTTGAGGGGCCTCCCAAAGTGATCGTGCCTGTCTTAGGTCATTCCCCCGTGGGGAATCTTACCCATCTTTGGCTAACTGACCAAGCTTTTTGGGGTTCAGTCATGAATAAAGCAGCAGAAGCAGCATTCCTGCCAGGAAGATAAGCTTTTGTCTCCTTGCTGGCTTACAGTTCCAAGGGCGTTCCCTTAGCCTTAGCCTAGGCGGGGGTTTCAGCTTCTGATACCAGTCAGGGCGGTTCCCAACATTCTGTTACTCAAGTCCTACACAAACAATCAGCATCTTAGGTTTATTTGAAGTCATCACATAACACATTTTGATTTAAAATTCATTACTCGCTAGACTTCAATGATGTGCATCATTTTAAAATCCCCCCAAAAAGACTTAAGATGGCTTCCCATCAATGCTAAATATACTGCTGACTGCTTCATTTCTGAAAATTCAGCCCAAACACATTAGTCCTGACTTTCACAAGTAGCTTAATGACATTATTTTACATTAAATAGATCCTAAGTCATATCTGATGGACGTTAGACTTCTGAGAAATGAGTTTTCTGTGTCTCTTATTTTTAATGTTTTCTATTGTTGCTCAAATACAGTTGACTCCATTTCTCCCCTACCACTTCTTCCAACCCCAGACATCCCCACCTCCCATCTTTGATCCTACCCGTCTTTGTCTCTATCTTTTTTGAAGACACGTCTGTAAAGGTGGCTTAGAAATCAGTTTGCTACTTTATACCCCTAACATGTTTTTCTATTGATACTTTCCATTTCCTGTTTGCTTGGAGATATAGAACTTTAAAATTAAAGTTCTTAATAAGTTTGTTATAAAAATTAATCCTCAAATATGTGATTTTAATGAACAGCAAAGCATAAATTGATCCACTAAGTATATGTAATGACCTTATTGGAATTTCATGCGATTCAGTTTTTAATTTAGTGTTGCAGGCATTCAGCACTGCTTTAACAACATGCTAGAATGCTAGCAAATGAAGTTTCAACACTTTGATGTATAAAATATTTTTGCTTGCCATTGAGTTCGATGTCTCTTTACATCATCTTCCAAATATTCAAAAACATTCAGCTTACCTTAAGAGAATTTACTAAGCATGAAAACTTTTGCTAAATGTAAAAAGTGGCTAGAGAAATAAAGATAAAAGACTCAGTGTCTGTCTTCAAGGAGCTCAGTGTCCAGCAGAGAAGAGATACAAACAGTTTACTATATTTTCTGAAGAGTGATAGTTTCTTCCATGGGACTCTCAGCAAAAAGAAGAGACTTCTAACGCAATATGCTGTCACTGATTTTGGACCTGATATGCCTGCTCTGGAAATTGACTCATAATAAATAAAAGGAGAAATTATTTCATGAAATAAAGGAGGACATGAGCAAAACTGGGATTTCAAATGACTGGAATACTGAGTATTGAGTGCATAGAGAAAACTTGAAAATGAGAGTGATGATGCTATATAAATACATAGGATATGAAATATTCATTAAGATTCTAAATAAACTTATTGAATATTATTTTGATCTGAATACAAATTCAGAGAAGTGTGAATTTTTCTGCATCATAATTCATCAGCGTAGGCATAGGCACACAGAAGAAAGATGATGGATGATGTGAAGAAGGTAGTGATAGTTATTTTTTAACAATTTTTTTAGGTTTTACTTATTTATTTTTAGAGAGGGAAGGGAAGGAGAAAGAGAGAGAGAAACATCAATGTGTGGTTGCTGGGGGTCGTGGCCTGCAACCCAGGCATGTGCCCTGACTGGGAATCGAACCTGTGATGCTTTGGTTTGCAGCCTGTGCTCAATTCACTGAGCTATGCCAGCCAGGGCTGTGATACAGTTTTTATATTAATTAGTTGTCTACTTGGTTAGTCAAAAGATAAATTGTAAATCCCACTATTTAGGTGAGATCAACACTATCTAAGTTGGAGATTTGTCATCTTTTTTTAATAAAAATATTCTTTTCTTTAAGATTTTATTTATTTATTTTTAGAGAGGGAAGGGAGGAAGAAAGAGACAGAGAGAGAGAGAGAAACATCAACATGTGGTTGCTAGGGGTCATGGCCTACAACCCAGGCATGTACCCTGACTGGGAATTGAACCTGCAACACTTTGGTTCACAGCCCACGCTCAATCCTCTGAGCTACACCAGCCAGGGCCTAATAAAAATATTCTTTTAAGACTGTCAACCCCTATCATTTTTAGAAGCAGGCTGTCCATAATATTTGAAATACTACTGATAATTCAAAGATCTCTGGTTAGCTGTTGAAAAGTCAACTGTCATCAATTTCTGGATAAGGTGAGAACTCAATAATCTAGAGCACAAATGGAGATCAATCAGAACTAAGTCAGGCTTCCTTTTGGAAACCAAAGGTGGACAAGAAGAAAAGGTAGAGTGAAGAAAACAGAAAACCTCAGAAACAGAAAAGAAACAAAAATAGAAAGGGAATAACATGAAATACAACCACAGACATGAAAATATGGAACAGACTGAAAGTGAAGGAGAGTAGAGGGAGGAAGATAATGGTGGAAAGAAGGCAAAGGGGCTAGACAAAGAATGTGTATGAATTACCCACAAGAATGGACAACAGTGTGGGGACTGACTGTGGGAGTGGGGGTGTAGGATGGGTGGAAGAGGGCAAGGGGGGGGAATTGGGACAACTGTATTAGAATAACAATAAAAAATAATTTTAAAGAGTGTTAAAAATAAGGAAAGAAATTGTTATCTGGTATAAATATCAGAACTGACAATATTTTACATAGTTAATTTGTTTGTTTAGCCTTACTTTTGAAGAATATGAAGAAGCAAAATATATGGATAGAAGAAAATCTGAATGGGTTAGAATCTTATATACCAAAACATGACAGAATCAACCATGCATTACTGCTACTACTGTTTATATCCTACCATATTGCATATGATTAATTATATATTAGTTTCCTTTTCTTGAACCTATGTTCCTTAATGATAAAGAGTTCTTTTTATTTATTCTTGAACCTGACACTGAATTTCAAATATAAGTTCTTAATTAGTCTGTTGACCTAAACAGGTTAGCAGAAATCAAACCATGTGCATTTGAAAGTGATATTGACCTATTAAAAAGGGAAGTGGATGAAGAGGTATTTTTAGGAGATACAACAAAGCAGAAGAGCCCATTAGTTTGTTTTGTCCTCAGAGATATTGCTGACAAACAAAAGTCAACACAGAAAAGCAGGATAAAAGCTGATGATACTTTGTATGCAGTTAAAAGCTAGCATATTGAGAACATGAACCACCAAATGCCTGATCAAATATGGATCAAGTAGAGGATTCATGACAAGTTAAACATGTGGGGTGGCATTTTACATATAAGTGCTACTGGTAAAAAAATCTCCATCCAGAAAGCTTATGGTAGAATAGTAACCCAGAAGCATAGTGAAATCTAAAGATACCTCTTAATAAGTATTTCTGCTTGCATATACATTTTTACTATTAATTCATGAGCTTAGATGTTCTCAGGAGATCTAATTAAAACATAAAGAGCATAATAAAATTGAAATGTTTCAACAGAAATGCACTTGTTTCTTAAAACACAAAAATACTCTATAGAATAACAAGTTTTGTATAAAATACCATCAGACATAGATTCCTAGCATTTATTAGGCAAGGGTGGGAAGGGGCTGTCATTATTTCTGCAGTTGCATGATGGGCTTTAAATTCAAGTGGAAACACACTTTAACAATTAGCAATTTAGCAATTATTTGAGAAAACAAGTGGAAGGATTATAGCTATTGTGACTCTAGAATGTATCTGAGTTTAATTTTTAGCAATATCAATTTTTGAGCCACTTCTGCACATTGTTAATAATAATTACAATTATAACAATAATAGTAAGCATTCCATGGCTGTGGAAACCTTACTTCTTCAAAGTGCTGACATGTCCATCTTATTAGATTCTCATAATATATAACCCATATGGTAAGCCTGTGAGACCACATCCTGACCTTTTTACAGAGCTCTGAAGGACTGCTGTAGAGGCTGCAGGCCCACAAACCTACAGCAAAGATCAATTTGTC
Source organism: Phyllostomus hastatus (assembly GCF_019186645.2). NCBI lineage: Eukaryota > Metazoa > Chordata > Mammalia > Chiroptera > Phyllostomidae > Phyllostomus > Phyllostomus hastatus. The sequence goes on along the minus strand of NW_025334038.1, from coordinate 5,321,751 downwards.
GATACAGATTGAAAGTCATTTGAGACTTCACTATACTCTCACAGGAAGAGAGTAAAGCATTAACATTGCATTTATACTTAAAAGGGAGAGAAAACATTTTTTGCTAGCTTCCCTCTCTACAGAAAGTCTCTGGTACTTAGAAATCTTCATGTACCAGAAATGTACCAGAAAAAATCTTCATTTTTTTCTCCTCTTTCTCCTATCAGACTGTCAAGCCTTTGGTATTTAATTAATTCATTAAAAAATAATCTGCATGCCCAGCATGTGCTGGGCACAGATTTCAGTGCCAGCATAAGAACAATGAAGTTACTCTACTAAGAAACTTGTAGTTCATAATGCAAATTTCTATCTTCATTTTCCTCCACATCAAAGCTCTAAGCATACTATATTTTCATAATCATATATAAAAGAATATTCTATTTTATTTATATTTTTATATGAGACGTGTTTGAAGTGGTAGATTATAATTAGTATGTCCGTGTGTTTCAGTGTGTCTACCTGTGGAAATAAATAATAGTGAATTGGGCATTACATTTCTCCAGTATCTTCCTTGATCACAATTTTATCCAATAAAGAAAAAATAAATTTTTTAACCTCATTGTCTCTAAAATTCTATAATAAAATGTTAACATTATTCAGTATTAATAATAATGATATCTTGTTAACAAAAGTAAAGGTAAAGCAATTATATCTTTAAAAAACATATGTCATCTATCCAGCAAAATATGTCATATAAAGCATGAAAACATGTAAAAATAAAGATATATAATGAAACATTCTTTAAGGAGAAAAGAATGTTCTACATCAAATTAAAAAGTTTCTGCACAGCTAAAGAAAACATCAGCAAACTAAAATGGGAACCAACTGTATGGGAAAATATATTTTTGCCACTGATACCTTGGACAAGGGTTCATCTCCAAAATATATAAAGAACTCACATGACTCCATACCAGGAAGACAAACGATCCAATTAAAAAATGGGCAAAGGACCTGAACACACATTTCTCTAAGGAGGACATAGAGAGGGCCCAGGGACATAGAAAAGCATGCTCAGCATCACTAGCCATCAGAGAGATGCAAATTAAAACCACAGTGTGATACCACTTCATACCAGTCAGTGTGGCCATCATAAACAAATCAACAAACAACATGTATTGGAGAGGTATATGGAGAAAAGGGAACCCTAGTACATTGTTGGTGGGAATGCAGACTGGTGCAGCCACTGTGAAAGACAATATGCAATTTCCTCAAAAAACTAAAAATGGAACTGCCTTTTGACCCAGTAATTCCACTGCTGGGATTATACACTAAGAGCCCTGAAACACCAATCCAAAAGAACCTATGCACTCCAATGTTCATAGCAGCACAATTTACAACCAAGTGCTGAAAACAGCCTATGTGCCCATCAGTAAATGAATGGATCAATAAACTGTGATACATTTACACGATGAAATATTATGCATCAGAAAGAAAGAAGGAGCTCCTACCCTTCATGACAGCATTCATGGAACTGGAGAGTATCATGCTAAGTGAAATAAGCCAGGAGGTGAAAGACACATACAATATGATCTCACCTATAAATGGAACCTAATCAACAAAAGAGAAAACTGAGCAAAACAGAACCAGAGACATGGAAATAAAGAACAAACCAGACAGTGACCAGAGGGGTGGGAGGAGGGGAAAACTGGGAAAAAAAGGAGAATGGTCAAGTCAGGGAACATGTACAAAAGGCCCCTGGACAATGACAAGAGGGGTAGGGTGAAGATTGAATGTGGGAGGTGAGGAGGTGGGTAGAGCAGGGGAGAGGAGTGGGGGGGGGCAGATATGGGGACAACTATAATTGAACAACAAAAAACTAAATAAAATAAAATGTATTTCTTTGTTTCTCTGCCTCTTTGTGTATGTATATTGTATAGATAGATGTGTGCATAAATTTTTATTTATACATATACAAAGCAAATACCTATGTACACATATCTATTATATATGCATACATACATATTGTATATAGAAAATCAAATGAATAAAATCTTTATTTCAACCTCAGTACTTGACTGTATAGAAGGTAGATATTCCCATCTTTGACCCAGTTTGTTTTATTCCCTTTCTTATTATCAGGTATTGATTGTATTTCTTTCCCAATAAGTAACATTTTACAGAAAGACTAAAAAGAGAAAGAAAAAGAAAAATGTGACTTTGCTAGAAATCTGTTTTTCTACTTTTGAGCAAAGTTTTGAAAGTAGAGAAGTTGGTAATTGGAGATAAAATTGAGTTTTTGTTTGTGGATGATATTTACCTAGTCTCCTTTTCATAGATCATGAAAAGGAAGAATCTACCTGAAGTTTTCTGGACATTTCCCATATTACTACTTTCCATTTGTCTAAAACTTTAAGTTTAGGAACTGGGAAGTATATTCTAAGATTATCTGTAACAATTCAAAATTTAAGGAAATATTTTTTTATTTGATAGATTAAAGAAATCACAGCAAACATATTTATTTCTGAGCAGTGGGTATAAGTAAAATAGGTGGTAATGATTACATAAATTTATCATCATCAAGCACCAGATGACATACAAAAAGTTTTTCTAAAAAAAATAACTTTAAAATTTTTGTAAATAATACTGGAAATTCCTGAAAAAATAGATTACAATCTTCTTTATTTTCATAATTTCAACTTCCTTGAAAATATTTTGCTCTTTAGTAACATGTCTTTGTACACAGTGATCTGCAATTCTATGTCTTTTTTAGGTTTATGCGCATAATACTGTTTTTTAATTAAATTTACTGAGGTGACATTAATAATGAGTTTCAAATGTACAATTCAATAATGCATCATCTATATGCTACATACACAATGATGTTTTAAACTAGCTGTACAAAAAGTCCATTGGTAAATATAAAATATGAATCTCTTTAGCTGGATCTCCTCAAGTGAGCTTTATCATTTTCTAGAAAATATCATATAATAAATTGAATATGATTGTCTCATAAGAATATATTTTTTAAATTTTATTTTTTCTATTACTTTTATTAAAATCTAAGGCCCACAGATTATATTATTAATGCTACTTCTTATGTCTCTCTTTATCTTTTATTTACTTGAAATATATTTGTTAAAAAAAAGTGGACAGTTTGTGGACCATTGTTTTCTACAGTCTAGATTTCACTTGTTATATGAATGTGGGGCCATTGAATATTTCTGTGCCCTCTGTATTTACTGTAATCAGAACTAGAGGCTTAATTTCATTAAGTTATTTACATTTTTGAAATGCCCCTTCAGTAGTAAAGGCACATATCAAAAGGAAGATACTTTCTTGTTGTTTTATTTTAAGTTAATAGCCATTATAATCTTTGCTTGGGTTGATTATTTTGTTATGAATTTTTCATTATAAATATCCTGTGTCAAACAAAGGAGAATGAAAAGTTACCCTCCTGAGAACTGTGTCAGTTTGACTACTTGAATGTTATGTAAAAATATATTAGGACATGTGCAGATATAGGACTGATTAAAGAGTTATTCAGTAAAAGAGAATTCAGAAATATGAAAAGAGAAGTCTTTAATTGTATAGGACAATGAGATAATGTACAATCACTATGTAAGTTTAATGCCTGAATCTACCTGAAGAAGAATTTTCAAATTCAGCCACCAAGACAAAGGAAGAAGATGTAGGTAAGAGAATATTAGAGCTGATGAGCTGAACCAAAGATCAAAGAGAAAAGAAAAAAAGGTTGAAGAGTGGCTGGTCAAAAAGGTGGCATGTCAAATTTCAGAGACAAGAAAGGAAGACAGAAAGACTCTATCTTTCTATAGAAACTAATTTGTAAGTTGTACTTACAAATGATATTGTAAGTGTCCTCCAATTAAAATTACATGTTGTTTTAATTTCTCTCCTCGATATGTAATCACCTATTTAAGTTTTGCATTATGCACAACCCCACTTCCTCATAGGGCAACCTGTTATATTTTGAATTATTTTCTTGCCAAGAGATATGCTAAACTTATCTGTTGCCAACAGCTAAGCCATGTTTGTGTTCAAATGTGTCCTGTGGGAGGTTAATCATGTGAGATGCTCCAGGAAAGATTTCTGTGGTTCAATTTGTTCAAAAATCACTGCTTACATTACTACTGGGAGCACCTCAACACCCATTGGAATACTAATAAAGAACACCTCAGAATCACCCTAAGTTTTGTTCACAAAATTATATTTTTAAAGAAAACATCTAATAACCACCAATGAAAAGTGTACCTGAAGTGTAATCTTAGAGTTAACAAACAGAAACCAGAACAAAGCAGATCTGCCTCAGGCTGGCTTGTAGTGTATGGGTTCTTGACTCATGTAGAAAAGATCTCATGACACAAGTCCAGGTGATTTTGAGAATATGTTTATTAAGGCTGTGGACAGTGAAACAAAGGAAAAACTTAGAGTGGAGGAACTAACAGGAGAGAGACTAGGCAGGGCTGCTTTGGCTCTCTTGAAAGTTATAGAAAAAAGTGAGCCAAGGCAGGGCTGCTCTTAGCTCACCTGGAAGTTAGAGAGAAAAGGGGGACCTGGGAACAATATTGTTACCAAACAGCAAGTCGGGTACTGCTGATCACTGCCAACCTCTAGACAAAATTCCAGTTGCAAAGGTTAGGTGTTGAAGGTAAGGAGTCTTTATTCAAAAGTTTCACAATTATAGAATAACAGCTTTCCACATGTATTAGTCACTTAAGCCTATCAACTAAGGCTAACCTCTTTAACACCTGAGTTCTCCTATCATTTCCCCCATTAGCTTTTAATTATTTTATTTCTATAGGGTTAGTTTACAAACTAAAACAACATAAGATACAAAAGCTGCACAATTTTAGAAGAATGGTAGACTTCTGCTGATATGGACACTGGCCCGCAGTGTCCGCGGCATTATGGATGAGACAAAATTAATTCACATGGACTACCGAGTCCTGGGGAGGAAAAAGGATGACATGACTTCTCTCTCAAGGGGAGAGCAAGCCTCCGAGTGCCTCAACAACCCTCTCAAGAGGAGAGCCTTCTGATCCTTGCCTGGAGAAGCTTTTATTGGATTCAGTTCTGCATAGGAATACAGAGTGTATACCTAAAGCTCAGTAATCATTATCAGGCAGTAAGGATCAAACAATAGACAGCATACAAAGAACTACGAGGGCTTATTCTGAGTCAGGGTCTGTTAGCTAAAGGGCTACAAAACTTTGGAAAACAAACTCATTTTTTGCTTGAACCTTTATCATTTAATTGAGAGCATTCTAAACAGAGCAGGTTTCACAGGATTTTACATATTCTTTCTTAGGCCTGATCACCCTAGGGAACCCACCCTTTCCAGCACAGGGCAGCGCCCACCACCGGCATTGTTTCAGGCTTAAGCCATTGTCTCAGGCTTAAGTCAGGCAGGGGAAGTAAGGCAGCCAAGAGATTAGGAGATATCTTGCAGACAGAATGAGAACTCAGGCTTTGTCAAAGCCAAGGAGCATGGGTCCATCACCCCTTTTCTGTAGCCCCCAAGTCCTTCCCTGGGCGGCCCCATGATCGTGCCTGTCTTAGATCATCGCTCCCTTGAGGAATCTTACCTGTCATTGCCTAATCAATCAAGCATTGGGGGACAGGCAAGGTGAAGTAAAAGAGGCAGAGGCGGTGCCCCTGCCAGAGAGATAAGCTTTGTCTCCTTAGTGTCATATGGTCCAAATGTCACTCACTCAGCCTTAGCCATGGGGGGTTACAGCTCCTGAAACCAGGTAGGGCAGTTCCCAACATTCTTCTACAGAGCTTGTCCCCTCTAAAACACCCAAAGAAGAATAATACTGCCACCCTCTGCCAGGCCAGACTGATCCTAGGCTGCACCCCGAGTTCCTTCGCATCCAAAATACCATCAGTTGGGGACACACAGGCAGCTGCAGCACAATCATCCAGTAATCTTAGAGGAAGAAGAGCCCAAGAGGGCCTGAGAGAGAGAGTCCCTGAGCTGGATAGGCAGCCCTCTTTTTATCTACATTCACTCTGGAGACATTCAGCCTGTCAGTCAATCCCATCCTAGACTGTTTACCATTGCCTTGACAAGCTCCTCCTACGGCTCCTCCCTACTTCTCTCCAGTGATCTGATCAGATCTCTCTGTATCAATCCCCCCATTTAACACTTCTGCACCTTTGTATTCTTACAAAGGCAAATGGGTGATGGTCTCATTCTTCTGTAGCTACTTCTTCCTGGCCATGGACATAGTCCTACCTATTCCCTGGTCCAGAGATCCCTAACAGAAAGGGGGTCTGGAGTGGAGGGAGGCCTTCACTTGAAGAAGACGGGTCTTGAAAAGTCCAAGTCAGTTTGCTGTCCATGGAAAGTGGCACACATAATGTCTAAAGGATGGCATTGCTAGACAAGTTGACATCCTTGTCATACTCTGTTGGTGACAAATTTGGCAAGAGTGTTAGAAGGTACAATGAGAATAACCACTAAATGACAAAGGTAGGGATCAATTCTACAAAGTCTCTGACTAAGAAAAAGTGGCTTCCTTTGAAGAAGGTGTGCAGAATTTGTCACACCTCTCTGAAGACCTTCTACCCACTATACTTAACTCAGGGTGAGAGGAAATATTTTAAGATTCCCTTCCCCTTTAGCATGTTTAGGCCCTTTATGTCTGAGCTATTAGGGCATAAAAGGAAACCAGTTTTAAAGTGAAGCTCACAGATCGCCCCATACTTCACCAACCCAACCACTTAGTCCAGCCAAACCACTGAATCACAGGATGTGGTGATGAAGATGGGCTTCTGAAGTGAGGCCTATACTGTGTAAACAACCACCCAGATAATGAGGTCATAGGCATATGCCCTATGAAAACAGAAGTGAGAACACACAGATTAATTCACACAAGAAATCACAAACCATTCTCTGAGTTCACAAGACTGTCTGTTAAGAAGACATCCAATTGCAAGGCCTTTGCTGGAATGACATCAAAGAATGACAATTTGGAAAATCTTGCTTTCCCATAAATTGAACATCTCTGATGACATCACAAACCAAGTTTAACTTTCAAGTGAAAACAAAACTTTGAAGACAGTTAGCTGCACTGGACTAATGTGCACCACTGAGCATTGTGATTTTCCTTGTAACATGATTCTTCTCCTTAAGATCACACTCATCATCCTCAAAGGGACTGCATTAGGTCCAGTTTTTATTTTTTCCTGTTCATTTCCATAAACACAAGAGCAAAAATTGATCACATAGGATCTTTAAGTGTGCTTTGTTGGAACTTGCACAAGGAACATTTAGACTGAGCCTTAGTCAGTCCTTTGTGGCACAGAAGCAAAGCCACACAGCTACCATCCAGCTTTCCCTGTGGTACCTGCTTCCCTTGAGTCCTTAAATTTCCCATGATATCTTAAGTTTGCTTCTTGCCATATTTCAGGAAGTTAACCTTAATTCAGTCCCTTGAAAGACTTCCACAAACCACATAATCAACCAAGGTACCAGGTCTTTTATCCAGTGAGCTTTCATTAGCTTTGAAAGTCAATCTTAGCTCCTCAAGAACTTCTGATATCAACTAGAATCCAGGCAAGCCTCCTTCAGGCATGACATTCCTATCAAAGTCTCTGTTAACAAAACCAACATGGTGAACTGGTCTTATTGGTTTGGCTTTATGTAAAGAAACTTCATGGAATTTTCAGAATGCCAAATTCTGGAGGGATCAGGTAAGGAGAAAAATATAAAGCATGATGGAAAGTAGGTGTCCTTCCAATATCCACCAAGATTGTATTTTCATACTTTACACCTTTCATTGTTTACCTTTCACTTGTTGTAAAGTTTTAACTCTCCCTGGGAAACTTCAATTTCCTTCTGAAACTGAAGTAAAGTGGAGTCCAAAGTAAAAGCAGAGTTCCAAAAGAAGAAGGGGGACTGAAACTAGCCTTAGGATCTTGCCTCATTGTCACACTTATGCCACTAACTGTTCACACAGGCCACCTTTGTGTCTAGGTCCCAAATGGCCCAAAGCCTCACTGACAGAGACACTCTTTCACCTACAAGTTCCTCCACTGGTCTCTTGACAGAGATGTCCTCTTATTCCAAGCTGGCTCACTGACCATAATTCACTGCACAAAGCCCCAATGGTACAGGTACGCTCTTACCTGCTATTGTGTCCATTGGTCTCTTGGCAGAGACATATTCTTTTTCCCCAACCTGGATTCCACTGACACTAAATGACCCTTCTTAGGTCCCAAATGGAAAATGCATTCTCCTCAACCAATTTCACCCATGATCTCTCCTAGGTCCCAATGGCCAAACAGCAGAGACAGAGGATTCCCGAAGTAACCAAAACAGTAAAGTTCAAACTATGTCCCCATAAGATCAGAAAACAAGCAAAGAAACCAAGCAAGCAAAGAATAATTTTACACAAGAGTGAGGTTTCCTTTCTTCCAGGATTAAAACTTTCACAACCTTTCTATATACCTTTACTCATTTAGATTTACTCATTGAGATTCATAACTCATATTCAATTCTTGTTCTTTTTCACACTGGGAAGGACCATTTTCAAACTCCGTATCTGTCAGCTAAAAGTCCCTAGATTTATAAGCACCTGAATAAAATGAAAGAAACATTGTCACTTTGTATTGGGGGTCACTTTCCCTTTCTGAGAGAGGAATTTCAAATCTCCTTCTGAAGTGCAGGTCCAGCTTTCCTTTTCAGCATTAACCACAGCAGCAGTGTCTGCATCATTCACAGATGGTGCCTGTTTTATCCTTGTGTGGTGGATCCAGCGTTTCATTCCTATTAGCTTTAGGGAAGAATGTGTTGTCAACACCATCTCAAAGGGACCAGTCCATTGTTCTGCTAGCTGCTGTTCAGAACCTTGAGCCTTCCAGGTATTTCATCTGTCTTTGGGTGTAGTTATCACTAATGGCACTAATTGAATTTCAGCTATTTCCCTGAGTAGGGTGATTTAAGCTATTTATGCCCTGGCTGGGGAGGAGAAGTATAAACCATTTACTCTCAAATGTTCTTGGTTTAGGGAAGATAGGATTTTGCAATTTACTAGCTGGTTATAAACTGTTTGGCCACTTATTAATCTACTTAGTTACCCTATTTCACTTGTCCTAGCTTACTGGTTTGTCTCATATTTATACAACTGATACAATAACATGAATATATCTCAAAAAAAATCTGACAAAATACGCCAGGCAAGAGAGTACATACCATATGATTCCATTTACACAAAATTATAGAAAATTCAAACCTAATCTATTCTATTTTTTCTTTTTTCTTTTTGTTAGCTTGCAGTAGGCACATTGATTGATGCCTATTGGTCCTCTCCTCCATCCTTTAGGGTTCTGTTTCTTCCTTTGTCCTCACCTCCCTGTTACTAAGAACACTGCAGCCTGCTTTACCTTCCTTGCTTCCCATGCATTGTAAACTTTAAAGGCTATGCCCACCAGCTGAGAGGGATTCATTCTCAATACCCCACCTAACTTCTAGAGTTTCCTTCTAATATCTGGGGCACTTTGCCCAATAAAAGTAATGTTTACCATTCACACATTCTCTTGTGCCTGTGCATCAGCATCAGTGTGCCTCCTAAAGGCTTGACAGATCCTCTGTAAAAATTCAGAAGGGTCCTCATCTGGTCTTCGTGGAACAGCTAGTATATTTAGACCCTTTTGTTTGGGGACCTGTTTCTTAAATCCTTCCAGTCTGTACTTTCTGTGATGTTCCAGGAAGGCTAGGCCCCTACAGTTTGGGTTCCAGTTAGGTTCTGTCAGGGAAATTTCCCCAGCTTGGTTGGGGGTCCCATCAGGATTCTATTGGTAGGGATCTTAGGCCTCTTCATTAGTCCTATTTATAACCAGCCATGTCTCCTCTGCAGTTAACAAGATATTTAGGAGAGCCTAAACATCTGCCCATGTTGGGTGATGAATGGAAAAAATGGAGGCAATAAGATCTGAGGATCATTCCTATATGAGGGGTTGGAATTCTTCCAATTCAGTAAGTTTAAAGTGGAGAATATAGTATGGGCTCAATAGTAGCCAGTAGGCTGAATTTGCTGATTTACTCCACCTATAGGATATTGCCTCAAAGGAAACTACTTTGCTCTTGGATGCTCCAAGAAGGGGCATGGGCAGGTTCTAGAGTGAGACACCCTGTGTCTTTGTTCTGAGGGCTTTTCATCTTTTTTATTCCTGTGGGTAAGAACCTTAGGGGAAGGTTTCAGCAGAATATCCACCAACTTTCCAGGTGCATTTTTAATATGCATATGTGTTAAAATGAACACATAAGGAAGGTTTTAGAAATATTCTCTGGTCTATTATGCTGTTTAAATTTTACTTTGAGTCTGTCTGGATTTTAACAGGGCTTTTGTTATTTGTTCCCCTGACTTCATCTGTCTTTGCATTTAGCTGGCACAAATGACATTACTTGGGTCTCTGCTCTCTACTTCCCATATGGGGGAGATTTAAGCTATGTATTCTTTGTTAGGAGAGGTATAAATGATTCCCTCTTAAGTGTCTTTGGTTAGGTGAGATAAGTTCTTGTAATTCACCAGCTGGCTGTAAGTTGCTCAAAATATTTGGCCTTGTTTTATTTATTTTTTGTCTCTGTTTCCCCATTTCACTTGCCTAGGAATCTTCTTAGCTTGTTACTATCCTGTCTCAGAAGGAAATACTGCCATAGATGGAGGTGCCAGAAAAACTTGTCTTCTCCAACCTCCGTAGCTGGATCAGCCGAATAACTATGAATCTCACTCAGAAAGTCTACATTCTGATACTTTGATGGGTGCTAGCCAGTCAATTAATTTCATGGTGTATAATAAGAATACTGCTAACACAAAAACCATACTGCTGAGGACATTAAAAAAATCATGAAGTCTGATTCATGTAGACTTCATTGTCATTATTAGTTTTTTCTTTTCTAAAGCACCATGATATTTCATAGCTCCAATAATACTCAAATATTAAATGGATTATTCACTATTTAACTGTATTTTGGCTTAGAACTTCTATACTTACAGCTAACTATTCTCCATATCTACATGGATGCAATGTATATTTCAGTCACAACAAACTATCAGAGTTCCCAGTCATACCTTGTTCTTGCTCAGTTCTGTGTTTTTAAATAAGCTGTTTGGGATATCCTTCTTCCTTCTTCTCATCCTGCCAATTACTACTGGCTATTCAAGACCTTGGTCAAATGTCACCTCAGCTGTAAAACTTCCCTGACACCAAGAGTCACATTGTTCTCTGTTTTTAATGACATTTTGTAGGAATCACTCTGTCACACCTAGCATGTTATATGTGCTATAAATATGAGATTCTTTGACTAGCCCCCAACTCTTGCTGGGAAAGTTAGAATGAAGTCTTATTTAATTGTACATCTGTTTTGATAGAATTCTTCTGGAAGATTCAACTACTCAGGAAGAGAGAGAGAGAAAGGCTACAAAAACAATTGTTTTGGGTGGGAAAACATGCTATATCAATACTTTTTTGACAATTTTTAAATTAAAATTGTATGGAGGAAGAAGGGCTCAGACCATAAACTTCAGCTCTCAATGCCATTTGGTCATTCAAAATAAAGGCATTGTTTTATTCTTGGCTAAACTGAATATGTTCTTTTATATAAGGCATCACCCTCTCCCACTCCACCCCCATTAGCTGAAAAAAATCTCTAAATATCTATTATGGGCTAAATTTTAGTCCAATTTAGTAATTTAACTTCCCAAAAGGGAAGTCTTCAGTGTCTCTTGCATGAAAGTGTGCAGCCTCTGGAATAGCATCCCCTGAGTTTGCCTTGGCATCTAAACGTACTGAAAAGTAGGTTCCATATGCTTCCAGAAGAAGAAGGTAAAGCTGACCTCATGCCAATGCTTGGATCTTCCTCTTTCAATAATAATCCTTTTGCATCTCTCTGGTGTTGCACGCCTTACTGACCTAGTAGGGAGATCTTCAGTCAGTTTGTCTCATAGGTCTCTCTAGGCATCAGCAATAGTTTTGGGATATTCCCTGTAGACTACATTTTAACTCATCTTCAACTTGTGCTTATTCTTGGTCCATCCTCTATCTTGTCCCCTGCCATGAATTTCTGCTAACATTTTCCTATGAGAGGCAATCTTGTTCATCCACCAGTATTCCCTCACAGCAGACCACTGGCTGGCAAATCAGCATTCATACTCATTTGGGACTGAGAGTGGCCAGGATGGCTGAGCTCCTGTACTCCTCTCTGCTTGACCACAGTGCCCAACATAATTGATAGGATAGGAAAGTTTATGAGATGATCCTCTTTCAGCAACACAACAATCATTTCTCAGTGCTCCTCTCATAGTATACATTCAGCTCTTCCTCACTGAGTTAGATGCTTAACTGGCTTCCTCACTCTCCTCTTCTTCCTTCCTCCCCCCAACAACGCTTTAGTTTGAAAAAGGATTTGTCACCCTTCTTTTTAATTAGCTTTCCTTATGTGAAATCTAGCCCGACATCCTTGTCTGTTAATATGTTTAAAGAGGAAAACCAGAAGTGGAAGTTAGGCAATCCATTATCAAGAAAGTAGCTTAAGTTGAACATGATTTTTTTCCTGTAAAATTGCATTTTTAAGTGTAAGAAGCTAAATATTAAATTCATAATTTTCTCTCTACTTTGTACAAGTCCCAGGATATGAATACTATGGGTCAACTAGGATGAAAATCATGTACTCAAGAAATCTATGGGGGAAAAATCCCATTAATAATTGTTCAAACTTTTTTCTATTAAAAATAATTTCTCTCTATAAAGAAATAGTCTCTAGATAAAATAATGTTACTATGTATTCATTTAATGAACTTCACTAAACACCTACTATGTACTTGAAATGTGTTAGGATTCACTTTGGGGAAATTCATTCAGTATGGGTTATTCTAAATATAGACACATTCCATCTCTCCTCCATTTCAATCTTCAGGTAGAACTCTAACAAAAGAGTGGACAATACAGACCCAATATTATTTTACCAATGGGCTTTATTCATAATATATGCTAGATAGGGTTTTGTGAAAATAAGTTGACATAACAAATAATGACCATGTTTTTAAGATTAAATATTGACTCAATTCTGGCAATCCATGATTTTTTTTCTTTGATCTTTTATATTTCAAACTTCTAAAGTCCATGCTAAATTTCCCAGTGCCATTTCTGTTGTAGCATTTCATAGTCCCATAGAAGGTGAGGTTACTCTTCCTTCTTATTTATCTCACATAATTGTTCATTTACTCACTCACAGAACATTCTTACTTAGAAGGAACTTCTTAGAGTACTCCATGAAACTACAAGGGATAATTAGTCTATTTAAATATTTCTCACAAAGTTTTTATAGACAGAGAACAAGGCTCCAGAAAAAAAAAATTAACCATAGTAGTTCCCATACATAAGCAAACACTTATTTCATTGTGATCACCAGGTTTTTGCATATATATACCTACACTTATGTTTGCATTATTATCCATTACTATCACTGATAAAGAAAACCATTAGCCTTCCTCTCATTCCTGTTTAAAAGAGAGTTTATACATGACAAAGAAACCATTCAAAAATGTGCTAGGAACTGATTATATCTAAAAAGCTCTTGAGTTAGTCTAAAAAATAAATTACATTTATGTAGAACTTTCTCATTTCTTTTTGATTTGCACTGCTTCCAAAATTCCATCTTCTTTTCCCTTTTTATCTGCTGTTATCTAGCAATTAGGAATGCAGGTTTGTAGGTTGTGAAGAGAGTTGTTATTACACAAATTTAGTAGATGTTTAACTATTTTGAACTAGGTTAAAGGACATCAGAGTTCACTCATTAAAGCAACAGCATCTCATCACCTAGATAAGCCTCATTTATGGCTGGAGCCAGGCATAATAAAGTCTGCTAAAGCTCATTACCAGTGCAAGAAAATTTCTATTTTTATCACCATTCCAAACAAATTCTTTAGGGAATAAACATGTTCTCTAACTCCTGTTTCTTAGTATAGTGAATTTACTCTTCATCTCCTGTTCTCCCTCTGCCCAGGCAGCATTCCCAGGCCAAAGCCATTTATTCTTTCAGATCCTTTAACCATTCTCAAGTGTCTTGTATTTTCACTTTTCAGAGGATTAGATTCTTAACACAAGAAAGGAACAAACTTTCAGTATTAGTCAAGGTAGGAGGTATTGGAATGGGGACCAGTCAATACCCTCCCTGTTTTTGATATTATATCACATGTCCAACCATATACTCTGCCGTTATGCAATATACATCTGCATAATCATTAAAGTCCAAATAAGCATTCTTAGAAAACAGTACTAAAGGACTCTGCCCTCAATGTTAGAGGTCATCTTTTGTAGCAAAACTATTCAAAATGTGCTCTGTGTCCTGCTGTCATTCCCTAAACTGATTTCCAGGCTATGTATATTAGGCACATTTCTCTATAGATATAGAACAAATAGGAAATAGATGAATATATATAGTATAATAGCAGATTTACTATAGGAATTGGTTCACATTATTATGGAGGCTGAGAAGACCTGAAATCTGCTATCTGCAAGTTGAAGAATCAGAAAAGCTTGTAGTGGAATTTAGTATGAATCCCAAGGCTTGAAAGTGAGAGAGTCAAATTCCAGTCTGAGTCTGCAGGCCCAAGAACCAGGAACATCTGTGTCATAGAGTAGAAGTTCAAGCTCAGCTCAGACAGAGATGGAATTTGCTCTTCCTCCACCTTTGTGTTTTATTCAGGCTCTTGTCTGAGGATGACACCTACCACATTAGTGAAAGTGAATCTCCTTTACTTGTTTTACTCATTTTCTGAAGATACCTTCACAGATATACACACACATGTCTTACCAGCCACCTGTGCATCCCTTAGTCCAGTCAAGGAGACAAATAACACTACCCAACACACTATAAGTGTAGAAATACAAAGTGTTTAGAATCTTTCATAGCAATTAAAAAAATCTGTTCTTATAATTTTTAAATTGCCTTAATTTTCTGTATTTTAAAAAATTTCATATTCATAGTAATGTACTATATTAATGTACTTCATTTTATAAAAGTGTTGGTGACAGATTTAAATATAAAATAAAGCTGATTCTTACTACTGAGAGTAAAAGAAACATTGCTTTAGACATTTGTTCCTAAAGAAGCACTGTTTTTTGATATATTACTTAGAATATACCATTGACAGTATTTTATTTAAGAGAAAATAAATACATAAGAAAGCTAATCTCCGCAATAGATCTCAGATGACATATGACAGTGGCAAGCTTGCTACTTCATAAATGTGCCTGCATTTATGCATATGTCTAACTTGCATTATTCAAAGAAATGGTAAAAGGGGGCAAAAAAGAATAAAGGCAATTCATTATATTAAATGAATATATTAGGAGTATCATTTTCATTTCACTCAATTTTTTAACTATATTTGTTTTCTTAGGAATTTCTCTAAGGATCACAATGCAGGTCTTAATTTATCACAGGCTAATTCAGGCTAATGATTATGTAATTTTAATAATACATAGTACTGTTTTTCTAATAAAGATCCATTTTCTCCCTGTTTCTTTGTATTATTGACATATGTAATAATATCTATACTTTATAAACCCAATATTTGAATGGTATGTTAATTGCTTTACAAAATCTCATATTTTTATAACAAATTTATTAGAGAAATAAATTTTTTTACAAGTGCTGTGTTTTATATTTATACACATATTGTCATTACTGATTATCCTTATTTTTTTTCTTATATTTAAATTAATGCTTGGTGTTATTTTCTTTTTCAGACTAAGGGTATTTCTTATAGAGCATGCCTGTTTCAACAAATACATTTTTTTTCCACTTCATTTTGTTTTTTTGCTTTCAAAAGATAATTTTGTTGTATATATAAAATTATTGGTTATGTAAAGGGCTGAGCAAACTCAGGGGTTGTAAGTGACTGAGTTGTATGGCTTTGGAGTGAGGGTCATTCCCCCTACATCTCATGAACATGATGGTGCTTTTCTTCACATGAGATCTGCTAGAACCACCCTCTGAGGTCAGGTGGCTCAGTCACCCAACTTGTAGTGGCTCTGCCCTGTTGAGGTCTGGGAAAAATATGGGAGAGACTAAATTGTGTGGCTCTGAGATGGGGGCCACATCCCCTACTTTCCCCAAAATTTGACTGGCGCCACTCATCACAAGACATCAATAAGCCCCACCCTTCCTACTCTTAGCAGCTCCACCCTGCTCAGCTCAGGCTCCTGGAAAAATCTTGGACAGACTAAGTTGTGTGACTCTAAGACAGAGGCTATTTTTACCTTGAATCCCCAACCATTGCCTTTCCTTCACATGGGCAAAACTTGATCTTCTTGGGCCTGATCAACTTTGCTGGCCTCACACTGATGACTCCCTGAGACCCTGCCCCACAACAAAAGTATGCAAATACCCAGCAGGTGGCAGCTAGACTTTGTATACCTAGGAACATATGCTGAGTGACCTCAGACCCAGCACTGGTACTGAGTTTGGACCTGTATCAATCTGTAATACCATTAGCAACTACCTGGTGACTCACTGAAAACCTACTTCATGAAACTCAAGTATAGCCAGAAGTTGTTTCAGTGATGAATGAAACAAATAGCTGACAGGTAAAGGCAGGTAGAGGCTAATCTCAGGGTACCTTAGGACTTTAGCTGACCTGGCCCTGACCCAGTGCTCTTCAAAGCTGACCTTTTTATGAAACTTGCTTCTTCCCATGCACAACCAAGTACAATAGAGGCAGGCACAAACTGAGAATTTATTTGTAAATCAAAACAGTTACTCAGAGCCAGTCACAGGCAGCATCTAACATTATTCTGCACCAGAGTTCCTCCCAGAGGCCCAGAATCAACTCACCAGGGACCAGACTCAGACAACATAAGAGTAAAATGCAATAAGCTTCACAAGTGGCATATCCAAAGGGAGAAATTAGCATACACCAAGCCCTGCTGAGGCAAATGCTATGTCATGTGGTCAGCACCTACTGCAGCAGCTTACATGTTGTGGTTGGGACTGAACCTAACAGTCAATGAGTCTGAGGGTTGGCCCGATGCATAAATGAGCCTATAGCAATCAAGACTCAATTATAACAGCAGGACCCATATAATCCATAGAAGTAGCATTACTGGAGTACCCAGGTCAGTTTATCAAAGGATTGTGTCACTGACTTTCACAGGATATCTACTACATAAATTTACCCCACTAAGACTAAAAGTCATAGCATATCTACCTAATCCATAGAAATTAGCACAAAAAGACAGCCAAAATGGTGAGACAAAGGAACATGCCCCAAATGAAAAAAACATAAAAATCTTCAGAAAAAAGAGCTAAATGAAATGGAGGCAAGCAATTTTCAGATACATAGTTCAAAGAAGTAGTTATAAGGATGTTCAACAGCAAGGAAAAAAGACATAGAAACCATAAAAAACAGTCAAAATAAAGAATACAATATCTGAAATAAAGAAATCACTAGAAGGAATAAACAGTAGGTTGGAATGAAGTAGAGGATCAAATGAGCAATTTGGAAGACAAGGTAAAAAAAATACTCAATGAGACCAGCAAATATAAAAATATAATTTAAAAAATGAGGATAGTTTAAGGGACGTTTGGGATAACATAAAGTATAACAGCATATGCATCAGTGGGGTACCTGAAAAAGAAAAGAAAAAGCAAGGTATCAAAAAATTACTTGAAGAAATAATGACTGAAAAATTCCCTAGCCTTGTGAAGAAAAAAGATGTACAAGTCCATGAAACACAGAAAGTCCCAAACAAGTTAACCCAAAAAGGCCTATAACAAAAATTAAAGACAGAGAGAATCTTAAAAGCAGCAAGAGAAAGGTGGTTGGTTACCTACCAGGGAGCTCCCATAAAACTATCAATTGATTGATCAACAGAAACATTTCAGGCCACAGGGACTGGCATGAAATATTCAAAATGATGAAAATTAAAGATCTACAACCAAGACCACTTTACCCAAAAGGCTATCATTACATTTAAAGGAGAAATAAAGACCATCCCAGACAAGAAAAATCTAAAGCATTTTATTACCACCAAACCAGTATTGTAAGAAATGGTAAAGGACCTTTTTGAGGAGGAAGAAAACGAGAAAAGGTGGAGGAGGCAAACAGGAGCATAGTAAAAAGAATAAAATGGCAATGAATACCTACTTATCAATAATTAATTTAAATGTAAATGGCTTAAATATTCCAAGTGAAAGACATAGGGTAGCTGAATACATAATAAAACAAGACCCATATATATTCTACCTCCAAGAGACCCACTTCAGAACAAAATTTATGGATAAACTAAAAGTAAAGGAATGAAAAAAGACATTTTGAACAAGAAAGGGAAACAAAGACCTGGAGTAGCAATGCTTGTATATGACAAAATAGACTTTAAAACAAAGGCTATAGTATAGAGACAAAGAAGGATACTATAAAATGATAAAGGGAGCAATTCAACAAGAAGATATCACCCTTGTAAAACATTTATAGAAGCATTTATGGGCACTCAACATAGAAGGCCATACATATGTGAAGATATGGATAGACATAAAGGGAGAGCTTGATAGTAAGACAGTCAGAGTAGGAGATTTTAGCACCCAGTTGACATGAATGGATAGATCTTCCATACAGAAAATCAGCAAGGAAATGGTAGCTCTACATAATACAGTAAATCAGTTTTGTTTAGATTTTCAGAGAATTTCACACCAAAGCAGCAGAATATATGTTTTTGTAAAACACACATAGCACATTTTCTAGAATAGATCACGTGCTGGGACACAAAACAAGTCTCAGTAAATTCATCTTCTCTGACCATAATATGAAACTAGATATCAATCACAAGAAAAACAAACTAAAAAACACACACAAGGATATGGAGACTAAATATGCATTACTAAATGATGAATGGGTTAACAATGAGATCAAGGAGAGGTTAAAAGATACCTTAAATAAGTAAAATTGAGAACACAAAAACACAAAATCTATGGGACACAACAAAAGCAGTCCTAAGAGGAAAATTCATAGCATTATAGGCCTGCCTGAAAAAACTGATAAAATCTCATACAAACATTAAAATTTCACACCTTAAGGAATAGAAAAACAAAGCTCAAATTGAGTGGAAAGAAGGAAATAATAAAAATCAGAGCAGAAATAAACAAAATAGACTAAAAAATAAACCCACCAAAGGTCAATGAAAACAAGGACTGCCTGTTTTAAAAAGATAAACAAAATTGACAAATATTTACTCACATTCATCAAGAAACAAAGAACAAAGACCCATATAAATAAATCAGAAGTAAAAGAGGAGAAGTAATAACTGACTCCAAAGAAATACAAAGGATTGGAAGAAAATATTATGAATAACTATAGCCAAAAAATTGGAAAATCTGGGAGAAGTAGAAAAATTCCTAGGAACCTATTATCTTCCAAAACTGAAGCGGGAAGAATCAGAGAATCTGAATAGACTGATTACAACTAGTAAAATTGAAGCAGTAAACAAAAAAACTCCCAACAAACAAAGGACCTTGACAAGATGGCTTCACAGGTGAATTTTACCAAACATTCAAAGAACAAACAACTGCCTTTCCCAAACTATTCCAAAAAATTTAACAGAAGGGAAGACTCCCAAGCTCATTTTATGAGTTCAGCATTATCCTAAATCTAAAACCAGATAAAGACACTACAAAGAAAAAATTATCTATTGGTGTCTCTGATGAACATAAATGCTAAAATCTTCAACAAAATAGTGGCATACGGAATCTAATAATACATTAAAAATACCATATAAAATGATCAACTGAGATTTATTCCAAGGATGCAAGGTTGGTATAATATTTACTAATTAATAAATGTGATATATTACTTAACCAAAATTAAGGATGAAAACAATATAATTATATTAGTAGATGCAAGAAAAAGCATTTGATAAGACCCAGCATGCATTTATAACAAAAACTCTCAGCAAAGTGTGAATAGAGGAAATATATCTCAACATAACAAAGGCCACATATGACAAATCCACAGCCAACATCTTTCTCAATAGACAACAACTGAAAGCATTTTCAATAAGATTAGAAACAAGACAGGGATGTCTGCTTTCATCACTTTTATTTGACATAGTACTGAAAATCTTATCCACATAAATAAACAAGAAGAAGAAATAAAACATCCAAATTGGAAACATAGAAGTAAAACCATCATTATTTTCAGATGACATGATTGTATATGGAGAACCCTAATAATTTCACCAAAAACTACTCGAACTGATAAATATATTCAGTATTGTAGAGGATAAAAATAAATATCTAGAAGTCAGTTGCATTTTATATACCAATAATGAACTATCAGAAAGGGAAACCCATAGAAAGGGAACTATCAGAAAGCAATCCCATTCTCACTTGCATAAAAAACATGCCTAGGAAGAAATTTAATAGAGTACATAAATGACTGCTGCTCAGAATATTATAAGACAGTAAAGAAAGAAATTAAAGAAAATACAAATAAAGGGAAATATATACCATATCCACAGATAGAAAAAAACATTATTCAAAAAGTTTTTATTACTCAAAGCAATCTATAGATGCAACACGATTCCTATTAAGAAACTAATGACATATTTCACAGATTTAGAACAAACATTCCAAAAAATTATATGGAACCATAAAACACTTCTAATAGCCACAGCAATTGTGAGAAAGAAAAACAAAGTTGGGGGGATCACACTACTTGATATTAAACTATTCTACAAGCACATAGTAATCAAAACAGCATGGTACTGGCATAAAAACAGACATATAGATCAAAGAAAAAGAATAGAGAACACAGAAATAAACTGACAACTTTATGGTCAATTAATTTTCAACAAAGGAGACAAAAGCATACAATGGGGTAAAGACAGTATTTTCAATAAATGGTGTTTGGAAAATTGGAGACATAAATGCAACAAAGTGAAACTAGACCATCGATTTATACCATGCACAAGAAAAAACTCAAACTGAGTTAAAGATTTAAATGTTAGACTCAAAACCATAAAAACATAGAAGAAAACATAGGCATTAAAATCTTGCATATTTCTCAACAATATTTTTTCTGATATATTGCTGTGGGCAAGGGAAAGAAAAGAAAAAATAAATGATGGGATGACACCAAACTAAAATTTTTTGTGCAGCAAAGGAAACCATAAACAAAATGAAAAGACAACCATTGCCAATGATATATCTGATAAGGGGCTAATATGCAAATTTTATAAAGAACCTACAAAACTCAACAGCAAAAAAACAAATAATTTAATTTAAAATGTGCAAAGGACCTGAAAAGACACTTTTCCAAAGATGACATACAGATGGCATTATCACCAAAGAAATGCAAATTAAAACCACAAGGAGAGCCCAGACCTGGCAGTTCAATTGGTAGAACATTGCCCTGTGCACGAAAGGTTGTGGGCTTGATTCCCAGTGAGGGCACATACCTAGGCTGTGGGCTCAATTCCCAGTTGGGGTATGTATGGGAGGTAGCTGATCAATGTTTCTCTCTCACATTAAGGTTTTTCTCTCTTTCTACCTCTTCTTCTCTCTTGAAAATCATAAACATTTCTCCTTGTGATGATTAAAAAAAACTGTCTAATTCTTAATGATGAATGTAATGTATAGGTTTGTACATTTATTCAATCAATTCACTTATATAATTTTGTTCATTCGTTCACTGTGTACCACTATGTTTGGTATAAAGAACATGGGTTTTACTATATTAGGCAGATCTGAGTTTGAATTCTAACTTCAATTGCTGATAGGTAATCTTGAGTAATATGTTTAGAAATAAATAATTCATTTTGTAACTCACTGTGTAAGAAAAAGAGCAATAAACTCAGAATTAAAAAATGCATTACTAGTTCTGTCTCTAAACAACATTCAAATCTAAGGTAAACAGGAATATATGGTCTTATTAACCTTATCTATAAAAAAATTTTGTATAGAATGATTTTCAAGACTCTAGTTCTAAAGTCTATAATTAACATTAAATTCAGTTTCACATGTCAAAACTGTGATTGTATTTTGCAATCTCTCCCTGTGTGTGTATATGTGTATTTATAGGCAGGTGGTGATTCATATAAACTCATTCTTTTTATATCAGCCCTATAAAACATCACTATTATGGCATCTCATGAAAGAGGCCATTTATACTCAGAGAGAGAAGCAGCTTGCACGTTGTCCACAGTCCCTGCATGTTCTGAGTATGTCAACCATGCCCGCTTAAAGTCCTCCATGTGTTTCTGCCTAGAACTTTCAGCCCTTTTTTGCATCTTGTCCTACCTGACTTGCCTTTAACTGACTCTTTCAAGTGTCAGTTTAAATTTTATTTCATCACAGAAACCTTCCTAAACCTCTCCCCACCTCTATTCCCAACCTACTTTAGGCTTTCTCATGATAGAGACTTCTAGCCTGTATGGCACTCATCACAATTATAACTCAATAATAATTTTTATAATTACTCAACCCAGGTCTATAAAGGCAGTCATTATCTTAATTGTCTCTCTAGTACCTTTCACTGTGCCAAGTTTATAATGGGTACATAATAGATATTTGTTGGATTAGATGAATGAAAATGACTAATAAATGCAAGCCTGGGCATCTGATTCCAACTTCCAGATCCCTCTCCTCACCTCTTGTGACCAGAGAAAAGAAGATAAGCTTCAGAAATGTGCCTTGTACAACAAAGCCTTACCAATATTTGTCATAAGTTTGGATCACAGTCTTTCTTTCCCGAATGTCCTGGGAATCATATATTAAATATCTTGGCCAGCATTTCAAACCTCAGCTGCCTTCACTGTTCTTTCAGTGGCAAACTCATTCATGTTTTGATGATTTTGGTAGGCTGTAATGGCTCTATTTTAGATAATTGATTACAACATAACCTTAAGGACATACTGGGGTTATGAGCCAAGCAAAGCATGGGAATAATTCCAGAGTCTATCACTGTAATTAAAGGAGTAACTCTCTAAGGGTAGAATTCATGATTCCCAGGCTGGTGGGTGAAATTAGCATTTGACTAGGGTCCATGGATAATGTAAAAATGAAAGTCAACATGAATTATCCCTTTATTTGTAAATAAATAGTATTTCTAAGCAAATAAACCATGCATTCATAAATGACTTAAAGTGCCAAATCTTTGGCACTTTTCAAATCCTTGTAAATAATTAAAGGCCCTGATATTTTGTAGGTACTCAATCAATGTTACTCAATTATAGATTGACTGAAACAGTTACACTTAAAAGGACTATTTCTCTACTGTGTATCCCTTGTTGATACTCAGGGATTATAGAAAGTCTATTAATTTAATTCAAAATATTGAATGAGAAGGATAAATGAGATTTTAAAAAGAAACACAATCTGATAGTTCTAGTCAAGATGGTGATACAGGGAAACACAGCTTCGGCTTGCCTCTTCACACAACCACATCAAACTTCCAACTAAATTATAGAACCACCATCATTTAGAAATGTCAGAAATCAAGTTAAATGGAAGTCTGACAACTATGAAATTAAAGAAACTACATCCAATACAGACTGGTAGGAGGGGTGGAGACATAGAATGGGCTGGTTCCACATCCATGTGTGGTGGATAAAAACTCAGAAAAAGTGTCTCAAAAGTGAGGAGTCCCAACCCACACCAGCACCCCTAGGACAGGGTTCCAGTGCCAGGAAGATAATTCTCCATAACTTCTGGCTGCAAAAACCAGAGACAATTGAGTTGGTGGAAGAAACTGCTGGAATGCCAAGCAGTTCCTCTTAAAGAACCCACATATGCACTCACCTACTCAGACTCACTCCTTTTGAACTCCAGCACCAGGGTAGCAGTACGGAAGGCCTCAGTGGCATACAGAGAGGGACTAAAAGTGTTTGATATCAAGGCAAGACCTGGTGGACAGAAAGGTGGACAGAGGCCATTGGCCCTTTTCTGAACCCTCACCCAACAGAGCCACAGAGCTGGCAGGCTAGTGTCATATCTGACACTCTATCAACTTGCCTAACACTGTTTGCCCTGCCCTGGAGATAGCCTGACACTGCACACCACCCAATCATCTGTTAACAGTAGCTTTTCCATATGAATAGCTAGCATTGGCTCATGCTTCACAACTTACTAAATCCTTTCAAACAAGCAACAGCTGACTTCAGTGAGGCCTCAGCCCCCATACCTCTTGCTAAGTGACCCTGAGCCAGCACTAGCAGCATCCAGCCTACATTCACAGCTTGGCTTTACCTGGGAATTTCCAAGCCCAGCACAAGTAGCAGCCATCTCAGATTGCTTTATAGTTCAGGCACGGCATCCTTGGACAAATACAGGAGGGGACTGAACTTGACCTGAACCACCCAGGAAACTCTGCAGCCTGTGCCCCAGTGGACAGCTGCAGGCCACGTAGCACCACCACCATCTTGCCATTATTGCACAGCTGATTGTCCACAGAGGGTGGAGGTTGGTGGTCAGTGGTCACAGCCATTCCTTGCAGCTGACTGGCCTGGGTGAATCTCTGCCATTGGACTGCCAACAGCAACCAAGGCTCAACTACAAGAGGAGGGGGTACTCAGCCCACACAAAGGGCTCACCCCAAGTACCCACTTGGGTGGTATGGGAGGCTGTGTGACTAGACAATACAGGACACCTACTATATTACTCTATGCTATCAAGACAGGAGTCATAGAAGCTCTACTTAATAATAGAAACAAACACAGGGAGGCTCACAAAATGATGAGACAAAGAAACATGGCCCAAATGAAAGAACAGATAAAAACTCCAGAAAAAGAACTAAACAAAATGGAGATAAGCAATCTACCAGATGCAAAGTTCAAAACACTCGTTATAAGAATGCTAAGGGAACTTGGAACCTCAACAGCATGAAAAAGATCCAGTCAGAAAAGGATACAATAATTGAATTAAAGAACAATGTACAGGGAAACAATAGAGTGAACTAAGAGATAAATCATGATCTGGAACATAAAAAAGCAAAAGACAATCAGTCAGAACAACGAGAAGAAAAAAAGGATCCAAAAAAATGAGGATAGTGTAAGCAATCTCAGGGACAGCATCAAGAGGTCCAACATTCACATCAGAGGGGTGACAGAAGAAGAGAAAGAGCAAGAAATTGGAAATCTATTTAAAAACTAATAAAAGAAAACTTCCCTAATTTGGTTAAGGAATAGTCGTGAAAGTCTAGGAAGCACAGAGAGTCCCAAACAAGATGGATGCAAAAAGACTGACTCCAAAACACATCATAATTAAAATGGGAAAAGTTAAATATAAAGGGAGAATCTTTTTTTCCACATTTGTTATTATTGCTTAAGTACAGTTGTCTCCATTTCTCCCCACCCCTTCACCACCCCAGCCATTCCCACTTCCTACCTTTGATCCTACCCCTCTTTGGTTTTTTCCTTGTGTCCTTTATACATGTTCCTGAAAACTCTTCCCTTTTTCCCCCCATTATCCCCTTCAACCTCCCCTCTGGTTACTGTCAGTTGTTCTTTTTTAAAAAGATTTTATTTATTTTATTTTTAGACAGAGGGGAAGAAGAGTAGAAAGAAAGGGAGAGAAACATCAATGTGTGGTTGCCTTTTGTACACACCCTACTAGGGACCTGGCCCACAACCCAGGCACGTACCCTGACTGGGAATTGAACCTGCAACCCTTTGTTTCACAGGTCCATGCTAAATCCATTGAGCTATACCAGCCAGGACTGTCGGTTTGTTCTTTATTTCAAAATCTCTGGTTACATTTTGCTTTCCTGTTTTTTTTTATTAGGTTCCATTTATAGGTGAGATCATATGGTAACTTGTATTTCACTACCTGGCTTATTTCACTTAGCATAATGCTCTTCAGAAACATCAATGTTGTCACAAAGAGTAGGAGCTCCTTCTTTCTGCTGTGTAGTATTACATCATGTAAATGTACTATAGTTTTTTGATCCATTCATTATTGATGGGAACTTAGGTTGCTTCCCACACTTACTTATAAATTGTGCTGCTATGAACATTGGAGTGCATAGGTTCTTTTGGATTGATGTTTCAGGGTCCTTAGGTTATAATCCCAGCAGTGGAATTGCCAGGTCAAAAGGCAGTTCTATTTTTAGTTTTCTGAGGAAATTCCAT
Organism: Phyllostomus hastatus; assembly: GCF_019186645.2. Classification (NCBI taxonomy): domain Eukaryota; kingdom Metazoa; phylum Chordata; class Mammalia; order Chiroptera; family Phyllostomidae; genus Phyllostomus; species Phyllostomus hastatus. The sequence continues at coordinate 5,295,624 of NW_025334038.1, read as the reverse complement.
ACTATTTTCCACAGTGGCTACACCAGTCTGCATTCCCACCACCAATGTACTAGGGTTCCCTTTCCTCCACATACCTCTCCAACATTTGTTTTTTGTTGATTTGCTTATGATGGCCATTCTCACTAGTGTGAGGTGGTATCTCATTGTGGTTTTAATTTGCATCTCTCTGATAGCTAGTGATGCTGAGCATCTTTTCATATGTCTCTGGGCCCTTTGAATAAAAAAGGAGAATCCTAAAAGCAGTAATAGAAAAGCAGTTAGTTACCTACAAGGGGGTCAGCTAGACTGTCAGCAAGAAGGGATTGGCATATAAAGAAATATTCAAAGTCATGAAAAGCAGGAACCTACAGCCAAGACTGCTCTGCCCAGCAAAGCTGTCATTTAGAATGGAAGGGCAGATAAAGAGTTTCCCAGACAAGTAAAAACTAAAACAGTTCCTCATTACCAATCCATTATTATGTGAAATATTAAAGGGACTTAAGTAAAATAAGATTTAAACTATAAATAATAAAGTGGCAATAAATACATATTTATCAACAATTGAATCTAAAAAGAAAAACTAAGCAAACAAGAACAGAAACAGAATAATGGATATGGAGAGGGTTTTGATAGTTGCCAGATGGGAGTGTGGTGTGGGGGAATGAATGAAGAGGTGAGAAGATTAAGAAGTGCCAATAAGTAGTTACTGAAGAGCCATGGGGATGAAGAGTACAGTATAGGAAATGGAGTAGCTGAAAAACTTGTATGCATGATCCATGGACATGAACAATGATGGTGGGATTGCCTAAGGGAGTAGGGGGTGCCATGTAGAGGGGGCAAAAAGGAAATAATTGGGAAAACTGTAATAGCATAATCAATAAAATATATTTAAAAATAAACAAAGTCCAAGATATGTAAAAACATGATTGAAGGGTGTTAAACATTTCCAATTCCCAACAATAAAACTAAGTACATCAAGTGACTAAAATGATGATGGTGAAGTCCCTAACACACAGTGTATCTGTGCTCATTCATTCATTAAAATGTGAGCTTGACTTGTCTTAAACTCATTACAGCTTGAAAGTTAACTCTCAGGACTTCATCTCTCTCCCACTCAAATATAAAATGATAACAACTGAAATGGATACAAATAGTAACAAAAATATAGCTACACTCAAACACATGATGAACTTCGGTGACAGAAATGCCAAAATGAGAGACCAGCTTCTCTCCAGATTCAAAAACTAACAGAGACAACTGGACATTAGCTCATACTGAATAGCGAGACTAAAGGTATTCCCCTGGGGGAAATAGGACATATCAAATGTCACTTTCTTTGGTGAGAGCTGAATTTAGACAGGAGAGGAACCTGAAAGAGGCCACCAATTCTAATATTGCCAATATAATTTTTCTGCCTCTATAAATTGTGGTGACACCATATTCTTCTTCTGTATGTCAATATACCTTTTACTGGCTCTTTTTTGTTCTTATGTCCTCATCATTTTTTATCTTTTTCACCATTCTTTCTCTCACTCTTTCCCCCATATTTATCTCTCTTCTTTGTCTCACAAAAATTCTCACACTAAGAGGTAAATACTTGCTATTATGTGGCCCAGAATTAGAATTAGTGGAAATGAATAATGGCACAAAAATATCAGGATTGATAAATAAAAACAATTTATTTTAGTCTGAAGCCTGATTATTGAATCATATTTTCATTAGTAATTTAACTTTGGAGAAATATTTGTACTATTGAAACTAATTTCAACCAAATAAAAATAACTGCTAATCCTGCAACTCTAATGTATAAAAATTAATCTGAAATAAAATGGGCTGAAGAAATCTTTCCTAGAAAATCTTTCTAAATGATACTTATTTGGGTTCATAACATTTATATTAAAATGCTTTGGTTTAAAGCACCCCCAGGGTTAATATACTCCAAGATCATAGGAGTTATTCAAGACATTTTTTTAGAGGTCATGTTAAAGGACCTCTAAAAACACTTTCACTTCTGAAAACTTGTTTTTCCTATTTCACATTATTCTGATAAAAAGTTTCTCATGAGATATAAAGGCAACATTCCAGTACATTTATAAGACAAGACATTTTATTTTTAAACTTTTGCAGCTGAGTGGGTGAGACTTGAACACACCTGATCTTAAAGGAAATTATAAACATATGGGATTTTACAGCAAAGTTTTTCAAACTTAAACTGCTATAAAGTCATCACAGATGTTATTCTTTAAGCTTCATTTCCATTTGCAAAAATGGTGTATTTTTCATCAGATCTCAGTTATCTCTTATTTTGTCTAAATTGTTCATCCTCAGGAAAGAAAATGAGAATGTTTCAACCTCATAAAGAAACACCATTGCTTAAGCAGCCTTAGTTTTCCCTGCTGGGGAGATCCAAGGTGAATGATTCAATCAAGTCAGCACTAAGGCCCAGCTACGATCCTGTTGTAAAAGAAACAAATGCCCAGGAATCTGAGTTCTTCTCAGATTGGTTACAGAAAAGAAAAACACTTTCATTCCACGTGAGAAATGACATTTCTAACTATTACCTGTGCCCAAGAAATCATTGATTAAATGCTGTGCTGGTTCTTGGGAGAAGAAAAAGCAGACTGACCTGGAGGGAAATGCTGGTCATTTTTCCCATTTCATGTCAAAGGTTAATGGATATGAAAGAACATGCTTAAAATAATTTCTTTTATAATGCAGAAGAAAAGAATAGCCTAGTGGAAAATGAATATGTTCTGTGGCCTTATGTTTTTGAATGCCTTTTTAGACGTGTCAACCTACCCTCTTCCATGTGAGGCTCTTCTTATCTGTCACCCCTGAGTCATATTTGTGATCTGTATCCTTTTTTATACACAGTATAAATTTAAACTCCTGAGTAAACATACTGTTTGTAGGGCATTTCTTTAATCCTCACCTGAGAACATTTTCTTCATTGCTTTTGAGAGAGAGAGAAAGGAGAGAGGAAAAGAGAGGGAGAGAGATATGTGAGAGAGAAACGTCGACTAGCTGCCTCTTGTATATACCCCAACAAGGGATCCAACTCACAGCCTGGATATCTGATCTGACCGGGGATCAAAACTGAAAACTTTTGGTTTGTGGAATGACACTCCAACCAACTGAGCCAGTCTAGCCAGGGCATCATATGTTAGGTTCTTAATATTGAAGTTGTTACTTAGGTAAGAATTAAATTTATAGTCATGCTGTGTGTGTAAGCAAGGGCACTGCTGGTTCACAATGACCAGGACATCTCAGTATGTCCAGAAACTCTCCTGAAGCAAAGCCCCATTAAAAATGAACATTAATCCAATAGGGATAGTGAATATGGAAGTAACTCTCTGTAAATAAATGTTTCATGGAAGTTAATGGATATCTTCAGGTATTCAGACAACTGGCTCACAGACACCAGTAACTATTAAGTTTAAAAGCAAAATGTTCTGTCACTAAAAATACTTCAAAAAGAGTCAAAGACCATATCCTTGTCATCTTTGCATCTCCTACAAACAAAAACTACCACCATTCTAAGCACAATATTGATTACTAATATTTATTATATGACTAGGTGGTTCATCAGTAATACTGCATCTGGTTGCAAGAAATGGAAGACCTGACAAAATATGGCCTAAGCAAGTAGCAAAAAAAAAAAAAAAATAGTAAGTCCTCAAAAAGAAAAAGTCCAGAAAGAGCTAGCTCAGAGTTGATCTGTCAGTTCCACAATTCCATAATGATATGTGGGTATCTTCTATTTTCTTGTTCTATCCCACCATTCTCAGTATTTGGCTTTCAGGTTCATTGATGTCAAGGTGCTGGCAGCAATGCTAGGTATTATAATGATGTTCCAGTCTGGAGGAAGAAAAAGCAAAGTGTAAAGGAGAAAGTGTCATGTGTCAACTGAGTCTGTTCCTCTTTACATGGAGTGCAATAGCTTTCCTAGAGGCCCTAACAAATACTTCCACTTACATTTCACCTGCTAGAAGGGGGTCTCCTCACCATACAAGATGTTATCTAGGGAAATCAAGGTTTTATTCACACTTACTGTCACATCTCAAAGAAAATTGAATAAGAAGTACAGGCAAAATGGATACAAAATAGGCAGTTAACAATAGCTATGATAAAAAGAGAATTTCTAGGTATAGATTACTGTTAGCTAGGTGGACACAGACTGGAAGAACATGCCTCTACATGGCCCGGAAAAGCCTCTTCATCATCTAGTCTCAGGAGCTCAAATATACCTGCCTTTCATTGAAGAAATCATATATGTGATGCTGTCACATATGCTTCCCTGTACTTGAAATACCCATTTCTTCTTTATTAATTCATAAAGCTCTTTGCCATCACAACTCAGTTAAGGTATCATCATATCTACATGCAAGCCTTATCCTGCTCTACCAGAAATAGTTTGTTGATGGTGCATTAGAAAGGGACTCTTATTGAGGACAATAACTGTCTTTTTTACCTTTGTATTTTAACTCTCAAACCAATGCCATCATAATTTACTTGGTTTATACTTCACATCTGGAGTTCAGATATTATACATTTCTGGCTAGTGCACATAAATACATGGCCATCTCATATAATGTATTAGGGCTAGAGAACCAACAAGAAGGACACACATGTTTCTCACTAGTCTTGAAACAGTTCAAATACATGGGTGAACAATAACCAGTGTTCCAGTTTTATACAACATCATAAAGCAAAGTTCACAAAATCAATACTTTGCACATACAAAAGGTAACTAAATGCACAGAAAGATTGAGTCCCTGGAATCGGAATAGTGAGTGCTGTGATGAACCAGTAGATACACATCACACCTAAAATACTCAAGTGAAAGAATGTTTAACCACATTCTGGCCACACAAACCTCACCTGTGGCTGAATTTGACCAGTAGGACAACAGTTGTCAACATCTAGAAAATTACATAAGAATGACAGCCCAGATTTCTTTAAAAAAAAGTCTTCCTATTCTCATCTACCACATTTTAGACACTCTCAGAAATCATTTATTTAAAAATACCTACTTTTACTTAATGCAGAATCCTAGTAAACTCGCCACAAATAATTAATTATAAATCATGTATTTAGGTCACTGAATTTATTTTATCCATTATAGACAATGGTTGGTATGAGGCATGTAAATTTTTAAATTCAGGTATTTGCCAAATACCTAAATTATCTCATAATCTGAGATAAAATAAAGGTACAAGAATGATTTTTATTGACTATATGAATAAATGTTATTAAGACTCTGATGTTGTTTAAAGTAGGGTCAGTCATACACTAACCACAGAAATATATGATATCTCTTAAGTACTGATTTAGTTGTTGACTAATGCATTAATGAGTAAATAAATGAATCAATGGCTTTTTGTTTAAGTCCGTGGTTAGTCGCACATTAACTAACCTAACATAAATTCATGGTACCTGTGGAAGTTTAAACTAATGCTTTTTTTCTCATCTCTCCCTTTAGCAGCACTCTCTCATGGTCTCAGTGGATATTGGGAGTGACCATGCATCCCTATCCCTTGACTTTGAATTCAGCTTTCTGACTTGCTTTGCTAGGCCAATAGCATAAAGACAAAAATTACAATGTGCCAGTTCTGACTCTAGAAGTTAAAAGTCTTGAATGTCTCCACTCTTTTATTTGTTTTATTTAATTTTTTTTTACATCTCTGATACTTACAGGGGGGTAAAAACTAATACGTAGAGATTTGGTTAATTTAAGAAGAGATAGAGAATGCAACTTCCGGCAAGATGGAGGAATAGGTGGACGCACCGTACCTCCTCGCACAACCAAGAAGAGAACAATAATTATTTACAGATATAATATCACTTAGAACTGGCAGAGGATTTATCTGAATGGAAGTCGGACAGCCAAGAAGTTGAAGTAGACCCGTACATCCAGACTGGTAGGGGACAACGAGCCGGGCAGGCGCGGGGCTGGCGCGGGTCGGCGGCGCACGGAGGTCGGGGAAAATTTGGTGCAAAATTGGCGCGACAGCCATCCGGGGTGCAAGGACGCAGCGGTGATCCCTGAGTGCGCAAGCTGCAGCTGGGGGACCCAGTGAGGCAGCAATTGTGGACCAGGGCGGAGCTTGCGGCCCAGGATCCCGAAGAGGTGTCTGAGCCCAGGAGAACGGAACTACCGCCATTGTTCCTGCCCGCCCCCGCCCCCGCCCCTGCCCCCGCCCCCGCCCCCGCCCCCACATATAACGTCACAATCTAGCGACTGGGGTGCCCAGCTCTGGTGAACACCTAAGGCTCCGCCCCTCACCGTAACAAGAGCGACCAGACCAGGAAAAAAAAAAAAAAGGGAGACAGGGAAAGACATAAGACATGTTTCCAGCAGAACAGATCAGTCCCCCAGGACTCATCCTTTTGAGCGACCAAGAAATAGCCAATCTATCAGATGCACAGTTCAAAACACTGGTGATCAGAAAGCTCACAGAATTGGTTGACTTTGGGCTCAATTTAGATGAAAGGATGCAGGTTACCATAAAAGAGATGCAGGAAGATACTCGGAGGAGAGCCAATAGTGAAAGGAAGGAATCTGAGTCTCAAAACAATACAGTGGACCAGAAGGAAGATAGAATCAACCAAGCAAGAAAGCATGATGAAATAAGAATTCAAAAAATCAAGGAAAAGCTTAAGAGCATCCAGGACACCTTTAAACATTCCAACATTCAAATTACAGGGGTACCAGAAGGGGAGGAGCAACAAGTGGAAAAGTTATTTGAACAAATAATAAAGGAGAACTTCCCCAATCTGGCAAAGGGAACAGTCTTCCAAGAAATCCAAGAAGCTCAGAGAGCCCCAAAGAAGTTGGACCCAAGAAGAAACACACCAAGGCACATCATAATTACATTAGCCAAGGTAAAAACGAAGGAGAGAATCCTAGAAGCAGCAAGAGATAAGGGGACAGTAACCTACAAAGGAGTTCCCATCAGACTGGCAGCTGATTTCTCCAAAGAGACCTTACAGGCAAGAAGGGGCTGGAAAGAAATATTCCAGGTCATGAAAGACAAGGACCTACATCCCAGATTGCTCTATACAGCAAAGCTCTCATTTAGAATGGAAGGGAAGATAAAATGCTTTTCAGATAAGGTCAAGTTAAAGGAGTTCATCATCACCAAGCCCTTATTTTATGAAGTGCTAAAGGGACTTATCTAAGAAAAGAAGATAAAGAAAAGACATGTATAGTAAAAGGACAGCAAACTCACAATTATTAACAACCACACCTAAAGCAAAACCAAAAGAAACTAAGTAAACAACTAGAACAGGAACAGAACCACAGAAATGGAGGGCACATGGAGGGCTAGCAGCAGGGGGTGGGAGGAGGAGAGAGGGGGAAAAGGTATGGAGAATAAGTAGCATAGAATGTAGGTTGAAAATAGATAGGGGGGGCAAGAATAGTACAGGAAATGTAGAAGCTAAAGAACTCACAAGTATGACTGACACATGGACATGAACTAAAGGGGGGAATGTGGGTGGGAGGGGGGGTACAGAGTGGAGGGGAGAGAAGGGGAGAAATTGGACAACTGTAATAGCATAATCAATAAAATACATTAAAAAAAAAAGAAGAGATAATGGGGGAAACAGGGCAAGGGCCATCAAGGAACATGTATAAAGGACACATGGACAAAGCCAAAGGAAGCAGGTTGGAGGGTAGGAAGCAGGGTGGGGTGGAGGTGGGGAGCCTGGTGGGGCAAAAATGGAGATAACTGTACTTGAACAGCAATAAAAAAGATATCTGTTTAAAAAAATAATAAAATAAACATCTCTTTTTCATTTAATTTAGATTTTAATGAGACTTCAGCCACATTTTTAAAAAAGTCTTTTATAAATGTTGAAACTGCAGTCCCATTAAAGACCTAAATATAAGGTTTTTTTCCTATTGAAATTTCATGTGAAGATTTTTATATGAGCTTTATTATTTGACAATCAAGATATGAAAAATAATTTTAGAGAACATATGAAAAATTAATGCATCTAATTCATTCTAATTTTTTTATTCTAAAAATACCAATGTCCTTTAAATATTCTATAATTCTATATTCTTGCAAAGAAAAAAGACATTAATTTCTCTCTTACATAAAGGATATTTTTCCATTGGTGACTTGGTTTCAAAAATAATTTATGAGTAATGGAATTAGTATTCTCTGAGACAAATTCAATAAAAGCATTGTTCATGAGCTTTTTACTCCATTCCTTACTGTAAATTACTGAATAAGCACTTTTATTATTATTTTGAAATAATAAAATTGAGGTTCAGTGAGTTTAAGTTGCTTTAAATCATGCAATAAAAAATACACAGGTAAGATTTGAAACCAGCACTGTCAGACACCAAAGTTTTTGCTGATTTAGTTGTACTACATCATCATGTCAGAAAATGAATTAAGTATAAAAAAATAATTCAATACTAAAATAATTTGAAACATGCCAGAAGATATATGATCTCCATCATAAAGTTTTTGGAAAGAGAAATTCTTTAAGAAAGAAAATTTCTGAAGTTCTTTAAGAAAGAAAATTTCTCAACTCTCAATCTGTGTTGAGAAGTGAAGAAGAGAAGAAGGCATTAATTTGGGGGCCCTGATCTAGGAAAATAAAGCCCCTAGTCCGTGTTGATGGAACATACATTCTACACCCTCAGAAGTTGAAAAGGGGAATCTTTCAGCTATAAAGTCATGTTCCACCCTGTAGGAGACAAGATAACTTTAGGTGATGCAAAGATGTAGCCTTAATAACATTTAATCATATAGTTGAAGAAATATTCTTCTATAATGTTTTATAAAACTAGAATATGCAGGAGAGAAAATTAAAAATATTTAGGAGTACAACTCCATGAATACTCACAAAGTGAATATTCCAGTGTAATCATCAACTGAATCAAGACTAAGAACATCACCACCACCTAAAAGCTTCAGTTTGTGTACTCTCACAATCTTTTACTCTTCCTTCTTTTCAAAATCAAGTACTGACTGACTTCTGAATCCACAAATTAACATTCCCTGTCCTTGAGCTTTACTTAAATGTATAGATCCTTCTGGAATTTTTCACATACAATGTCACTGTCTGGAAATAATAGCCGTTTATTTCTTCTTTTCCAAGCTTTATATGTTTTTATTTTTTTCTATATATATTTTTTCCTAGCTTCATTAAATTGGCTGGGTGATTAAATAAAATATTAAGTATAAGTGGTTATAGTGAGATATTTTTCTCATACTCTATCTCATCACTTCACCATGAGGTATGATTGGCACTATAGGTTTTTTAATTTTTTAAGTATTTTATTATGTTATTATATCATCCCAATTTCCCCCCTTTGTCCCTCCACCTGGTACCCCATTCCAAGCAGCAATCTCTCCCCCTTAGTTCATGTCCATAGGTCATGCATATTGGTTCTTTGGCTACTCCATTTCCTGTACCATTCTTAACATCCCCTTGTATATTTTGTACATATCAATTTGTACTTCTTAATCCCCGTAACTTTTCCCCTATCTTCCCCCTTCCCATTCCTAGCTGAAACCCTCCAAATGATTTCCATATCTTTGATTCTATTCCTGTTATGCTTGTTTGCTTAATTTCTTTTTATATTCAATTGTTGATAGTTGTAAATTTATGATTTTTTTTATATAATTCTTTTTAACATTTCATGATAAAGTCTTTGTAATGATGAACTCTTTTCAGTTTTACTTTGTCTAGGAAACACTTTGTCTGCCTTTCCATTCCAAATGATAGCTTTGCTGGATAGAGTAATCTAGGTTGTAGGTTCTTGCTTCTCACCACTTTCAATACCTCTTGCCAGTCCCTTCTAGGTGGAAAAGTTTCCTTTGAGAAATCAGCTAACAATCTAATAGGAAATTCTTTGTAGATAAGTCTCTGCTTTTCTCTTGCTCCCTTTAAAATTCTTTCTTTACACTTAGCCTTTGGCATTTTAATTGTGATATGTCTTGGAGTGGTCTTCTTTGGGCCCATCTTGCTTTGGGACTTTCTGTGCTTGCTGAACTTGTATGTCTATTTCCTTCACAAAATTAGGAAAATTTTCTTTCATTATTTTTTCAATAAGTTTTGTTTTTCCTCTTCTCCTTCTGGCACCTCCATCATTTGGGTGTTTGTATGTCTGAAGATGTCCCAGAGTATCCTCAGTTTTTTAATTTATTTTTTTTTCTTTGTGCTATTCTGATTGAATGGTTTTTCTTCCTTATGTTCCAAATCATTTATTTGATTCTCAGCTTTTTGCCCTTCATTGTTGGTTCCCTGTAGATTTTTCTTTATTTCAATTATGTAACCTTCATTTCTGCCTGGATCTTTTTTATGCTGTGGAAGTACACGAGGAGTTCCTTGAGCATTCCAATAATCAATGTTTTGAATCTGCATCTCATAGGTTAGTTACCTCCATTTCATTTAGATTTTTTTCTGGAGTTTTGTTCTGTTCTTTCATTTGGGTCACATTTTTTTGTCTCCTCATTTTGGCAGCCTCCTTTTGTTTCCATGTATTAGGCAAAGATACTTTGACTCCATCTTAGTAGTGTGGTCTATTGTAGAAAAGTATACCTGTAAGTTTTGTTGGGTGGAGCCTTAGGTAATTGCCAGGGCCAAACAACCCATGTCACTGCTCTGTGGGTCTGTGTGGGGGAGGGCTTGGAGAGGGGACAATGCCACTTATTGGCCTCTGGAATTTTACCAGGGAGGAAGCTTTCTCCCAGCACTTACCCTGTTTCCAGTCACTTAAGTTTCTCTCTGTATGCCACTGGTGCTGAATCCCAGAAGGGATGAGTCTGTTTAAGTCCTAAGTTCATTGCAGGCCCTTTCAGAGGAGTTTCCTGAGAATTCCCCAGTTTCTTCCACAACCTCAGTCTCCAATGGATCTTACAGCAGAAGTTAGGGAGACTTATTTTCCCGGTGCTGGAACCCTGGGCTGGGTGGTCTAGTCTGGGGTTATGATCCTTTACTCTTGAGGTATTCCTCCCAAATTTTATCCACCACAAGTGGATGTGGGACCAACCACATCATATCCCCATGCCTGTCCTTGTCACACAGAGTCTCCATGCCTCCCCCTTCTTCTCTAACTTTCTGCACCTCTCCACATGTCTCCACATTTCCACCCCTCCTACCCACCTGGATGAATGTGGCTTATTTAAATCATTGGTTATCAGACTGTCATACAGCTTGATTTTCTGACAAATCTGCATAATATTTGTTTTGTAGACTAGTTGTAATTTTTGCCATAGTCGTGCATTCTTTATTCCCTTTAGATAAAATTCGCCTTTTAGATGAAACAGGTAATATTCTGTTTGCCTTATTTTAGCTTTGCTCTAAATGAAAAGATCTTTGAATTGTGGACTCTATTTATTCACTAGATATTAAATAATTAAGATTTTGATTTTTTGTCAAGTTTGATTTTTTCCTAAGAAATTGTACATTACATCTACATTTTCCTATTTATTGTCATAAAAGTTCTTCATATTATAATATTAACTAATGTTGTGGGAATCTGTTTCTATATGCTGCTTTTTATTCCTGATATCTGCTGTTTGCATCTTCTCCCTCATGTTCTTTACTCTCTTTGTGTTGATTGATGTTATCAGTCATTTATTAACCTCTCCTTTTTAAGTGTCAACTTTGGATTTTGGAGACTGTCCCTATTAGTTTTCTATTTTATTAGTTTTCTTTCATTAATATTACTATTTCATTTTATTTTAGTTTAATATTTTTATTTTTAGCATTTTTAGAGACATGCTTAGATGATTATTGATCAGCCATTCTGCTTTTCTAACATGTGTTTATGTATAGGAACATCCTTATAAGTCCTAATTCAGCTATATTCTAAAAATCTTATGTCACAGCTTCATAATATTTTTCTTGTCTTTTTTAGGTTCTCTTATAATCTATGCATCATCTTGAAATGTATTCCATAATTTTAAAATATATAACAATTTTCAGTTATCTTTTTGTGATAGATTTCTAGTTTAATTTTGAAGAGAGGTAAAGAACATAATCTAAATTATTTCTATTCTTTGAATTTTGTTGTGGCTCACTTACCAGACTAGACAATGATCAATTTTGTAAATATGCCATATGTACTTCAAACATCTTGGAATTTTTCCAATTGTTGGTTGTGTTATTTAAAATGTATTGATCAGATCAACCATTATTTATTGTTATATCTTCTATGGTCTTAATAATTTTTGTCAGGAAGTTCTGTGAGTTCCTGTGAGAATATGAGTGGAGACCCACCCCCCAAAACAGAATTATCTTCTGGGGGGTGGGTGTCAGTTTCCCCCACTAGGTGAGTGTTCTAGGAACCTACCTGTATCTATGTACCAGCTGGCATTGTTGTAAGAGGCTGCATTTTGCTTCAGTGAAATTTCTTTGAAGGCTCTTTCAACACATTTTCCAATTTCATGTGGGTGGTTTATGAGCACACCTGCCAACAACATGCTGAATATTCAGCAGTTTTTGACTGAAAAATAGCATGGCTCCCATGCCCTTCTTTCCCTATTCACCCGATCTCTCCTTGAGAAATTTGGTTTTTTGGATGAAAAAATCCAAAACATATTCTCAAAGAGAAATATGTTGGATGAAAAAATTCTCAAAGAGAAATATTTTGCTGATGTGGAAGAGGCAGAGAAAATGTCAAAAGCAATAAAAGACATCAAAAGTGAAGTTAAAAAACTGTTTTGAGCAATGAAAAAATTCAATAGGTGTATTGTATCAAATGGAAAGTACTTTGAAGGTGACTAAGTTTAAACATGTAAGAACAAAGACACAATTTTTATGAATAAATTCAATTTTGGGTGTACCCCCTCATATCATATCTTCCACTATGGTTGACAATTTGTCCAATTTCCCTTTTATTTCTGTTCTATCTCATTTTATATAGTTTAGAGGTATATTTTCAGATACATTCCAGTTCATTATCATTACATTTCTTTTGGATTGACATATATCATTGAAAAATATTGTTGCTTATCTCCAGTAATGTTATGTGAGCTGTTTAACTCATAAAGGAATGTAGGAATCTATCCCAGAACCTCTATCCTTCTCAAAATTTCTTAGCAACACTACTAATTCCCTAGTATTCCTGAACCCTTCCACCTGTCAATATACATTGTCAGAGCTTATTCATCCTGGCCTTCTTCAACTATCCTACAGGATCATATGGATGGCAATGGAGGTGTTACACTAATAAAGCAGGAACATGCATAACAGACTCCAACCAGGATCTTGTGCAGATATCAGGCCTTTTCTTTCTGTAATATTCATATTTTATGTAGCATTTATCCTCCAGGTCTGTACACATTTTTATTTGGAATCTTGACTCATCTATTATTCCACCTTCTTTTTATTTACATTATATACATAGGATAAAGTGAAATTGAGTTGATTGGATAATGTCTCAACATTCCTCATAAATTTGTTTCATCTGATTTCCCAGCCTCTCTGCTTCTTATAAATCATTTTCAGGATTGTAGGATTAAGAGTTTGTATGCTATAGTGATCCCTGAGTTGACCCTACAATGTTTCTTTAATTTTTACAAATTCCTATAGATCTCCTCCTCTTTTGAAATGTAGACATCAAATGTTTCATTTAGTTTGTTAAAACACCATGCAAATATTTTTTATGCTAGTAGTAAACACAATGTCTCTTTATCTGAATTTTTCCACTTATTCTGGCTTAGTATTTTTGACATATTTTATCGTAAATATTTGAAACGGAATCCCAGGTTGAGGTTAAATTTTGTTCATCATAGGATTCAGCTATGTCTGTATCTGTTTGGGAAACTTATAGGGTGAGTCTTTTTAGGGCTCTAGTTATATAATAGATTGTGAAACTCCTGAAACAAAACTCACTGTGAAGGAAGGAATGAATCAAGTTCATAAGTGAGGTCCAAGGACCATGGGTCCAGGCTGGAGCAGAGCAGTAATTGTGAACACAGCAGTCTCATTCACTTCAATCATCTTCTGGTCCAGCCCCCAGGACGCATGTCTGAAATCAAAAGTATTACATGAACTTTAGTGAAATATGAAAAGAGATATTTCACAAAGAATTTGTACCAAATCTTTAGCAGGGATGAATGTCTGAACCAGCAGTGTTGGAAGAATGTGTATTTGTTGCATACATCTGAACATTTGATACCAGGCATATGGGACTTAATTTCAGAAATGGGTGAGCACTAGAAGCAGCTGTGGTGACATCTGGCAGGCAAGTCAATAGTGACACCTTGGGAGGTATCAGCTCCACACTTGTTGCATCAGCTATTGTAGCTATGGTAGTCATCAGAGTAAACCAAAACAGGAGATGGACAAAAACAATGCATGCCATGGAATCATCAAGACAGTTGCCCTGTGGAGCACAAGGGGACATGTCTTGGGAAATTCTCACAATGCTCTGGAGAAATGTAAAGAGAATGAAATTTCTTCAGAGCTGACCAAGAAAACCATAATACTGTACTAATTTCATCATATCATATCATATATTATATACTATATATGTTTGTTACATATTTATATATTTCTTTATGTTGTATATTTATTATATATATTATGTATTATATATACAGTATATATATGATGATATAACACACACACACTAAAGGTAACTTCCCCAACATACACTTATATACCCACTAGGCTGGAGACACTAGGTAAGTAGTTATGTATGTTTTATATATTAAGAGATCTAAGATAAAGTTCTAGCAACTTGAAACAATTAAGATAAATATTTCATCCAAAACGTTTATTTTAAGAATTTCTGCTTTCATATTAGTTAATGATGCAAAAAAATTGGTTAAATATAAATCATAACGATTTTCATCTGCACACCACCAACATTTAGATGATAAAATTTAAAACCCATTCCCATGCTTGCTTCATACCTGGGCTCATTTAAAATACAAGTTTTAAAAACAAATAAAAGTATAATAAAATAAAAAATGTCTTTCTATCCTTTGTTACAATATCTTTGATTTGGAGACTATTAGAATTATAAATATCACACAACTACTGTTAGATTTCAATAAGAATAAAAATTACTATAATCAAACACTATCTGGCTTGTCAGAAAGATACAGGTACTGGGGAGACCTTGAGTATTTAATTTTACTCTTTTCATTACAAGTACTTTAACATTCAAAGATGTTTTTCATGTATAAATATCAGAGAATAGAAAAAACAGTTTATCCGAAGGAAAGGTTATTTAATTTACCCTAACCTACATTTCCTTGTATTTTTATTGCTACCTAAACTAATCATTACTAAAACAATTAAACTTGAGACTAGGTACTAGGAATCAAAACATTGGGTTAATAATTCATAGTAATTAGGTTTTACGTTTTTTATTTTTTCTCAAAACATTTTACTTTAATTTCTCAAACAATGAATAGTATAGTATAATGCAGAATGAAAATTATGACACACTGCTCAAAAAAACTGAAGAGTAAAAATTAATTTCACAAAAACAGTATAGCAGAACTAAAGCCATCAGAAACATTACGTAATATTAAATTTGATTTTCAAGATAATGCATGTTAAAGCATTTGCTCAAATATGTAACAACCACAGACAATAAAACTCATGTAGTTATCCTATAGCAAAAAAATATGTTGCTTTTTAAGACGTGCTTCCCAAATTACTACAAAATGAAAGATCCAAAATTGTATAGGAGGGGCAATATTTCAAAGGCTTATATGAGAAAAACTAATAGACTCTAACAAGTATTTTGCAAACTTCAGATATGATTTGAAATAATGAAAAGCCCATGAAATAGTAGAAGAAATGGCATTGGTAAATACACTATGACTTCTGTGCACAGCCCTCAAAGCCACGAGGGGAAGCTTGAGTGTTACAGAACAAACTAGGGGGGTTTGGGACGATATAAAGAGGCCCCCAGGTCCGTCATGTCCGCCGCCAGAGGAAAGACGTCCCTCAATGCCAGAGATTTGTGAAAAGGAAAGGAAACGTTTATTTAATGCTATACAAATGTAAAGTAGGGACCTGATGTCTTCACCAAAAATCCTAAAGTCCCTTAAAGCACCCACAGACAGGCACAGTGCTTCCTTCCTTCCCCCTTTGCCAAGTACAGAGTACCGTATCTCCTAAAGCTGCAGGGGTCCCTACTCTGGCAAAGGCACGTGGTCCTCTCTCCCCGGACCACGGGAGTCCCCACGCTGCCAGAGCCACGTGGTTCTCTCCCTCAGGGTCACGAGAGTCTTCCCTCTGCTAAAGCTGTGTGGTTCTCCTCCTTCAGGGCTGCGCATGGTTCTCCCCCTCAAATGGCTGCCGTGTCTCGGTTTAAAGCCCAGTGCCAATCTTCCTCTGAAGCCCTGTTTCTGGCTCCTCTCACAAAGGGCTACAGCTGCCAGATTCCGAGCAGGTGTGCCCCCGTGGTGTGGAGCCAATTATCTCCAGGCTCTTCTGGATCTTATTACAGATCCCTATTTGTGGCTCCCCTCTTGGCTGCTTCCTGTTACATGAGGAATCCCTTTCCTCCCTCTTGTGATGGCAAGACAGCAGTCCTGTTGGCACACATCACTTTGACATACTACAGAAGTGCCCTTCACCTCAGCATAGATTCGACAGATCATTGCATTTTCAAAAACTGCCTAAAAAACATTAAGCTAAATAAATTAACACAATTAATGTGTCTCATAAAATTATCCAACTGTTTCCCATCTGTTAGTTATATCTATCTAGAACGAAAGGCTCTTAAATAACACAGAATACATGGCCTAATTTTTTTAGCTATCTAATTACATTTGACAAGATACAGAGGATATACAATATCCTTTCCTTATTTTCTCTTTTGATTCATTTTTTTATTATTAATCTTTACCCTTATGTTAATTTTATTTTCCAAGTTTATTATCATATCATTTACAGATTGTGATTTTCTTTTATTCCAATTTTGTATAAGCAATATATGAATAGATTATCATTGTATAGAAATTCAAACAATATAGAAATATTTTTAATCACAAACAAGAATCCTTTCTAAGTTCTTCAAACATCTTTTCTGAATGTAAGCACTGTTCATCTAAAGTTTTTTCTGTATATTTCCATAAGTCTATGTGTAAAAATACCTACAGTTTTGCTTTTTTAGTTTCATATTTGGAATGTACTTTATGTAGTATTATTTTTGTAGTTGTCTTAAATATTTTTGAAAGAATTGCAAACTTAGACATTTCAAATACATGACAACTTACTTTCCTAAATTAGTTAAGAGGGAGTTACTGACCTGAGACCCCATATCCTGTATGGAAATTCAGTGTGAATTTCCTACATACAATGATATTATCCTATCCAATAGAATCATTAAAATCAGCTAATCAACATCAATAGATTAAAACCATCTTGTCTGAGACTGCATCTTCATTTTGCCAATGTCCCAATAATGTTCTTTATGGCAAAATGATCTAGTTCAGCATCATATGTTGCATTTTGTTGTATTGTCTCTTTAGTTTCCTTAGGTTTTTTCTGACTTTCATGACCTTAATAATTTTGCAGATTACTGGCCTCTGTAGAATGTCCTTCAATTTAATTTTGTTAGTTTGATTATTTTTTTTCCTCATGATTAAATTCTGGTAACACAGAGGAATGCACCGGTGGGCATGTCAAAGAAGTAAATCTGTTCTTCTCATTTTTTAAATTGAATTTATTGGACTGACATTATTTAACAAAATTACATAGACTTCAGGTGTACAATTCTATAATATATCATCTATATATTTTATTATGTTTACCACCCCAAGTCAAGTCTCCTTCCATCACCATTTATCACCCAGTATCCTCTTCTTCCTGTGTTTCATAACTTTTTGTAATCTAATTATAATATTGTGAATTACATAAAATGAAGAAAGCATAGAGAAACATGAAAAAATAAAAGAATAAGACCTGCAATGCCACTACCAGAAAAAGTCTCTGCAAATATCTTGGTATAGGAGACTGTTCTGCATAGCGTGGGCCCAGACAGGACCTACACCCATGAACAACTTTTCCCATGGGTACAGGCCTGAGTTGTACCTAGAATGCTATGAGACTTGCTTTTTGCTAAAACTCCCTCACCCTGAATTGAGGCAGCAAATGTTTACTGTGTATCTTTAAAGCAACTTTCTAAAATCTATGCTAAACCTTCCAAGGACCAGTGTAACCAGTTCAACCACTTTTCCCTTTGCATTTGCAAATATCCTTCTTCTGTGATGTGATTAGTGGCATCCTCTCCTTTGTTTTCTGTAAAAGGTAACCACCTAAAGCGAACCTGTGCATAGTAAATGAGGACCATCATGTAACGTGCCCAGGAAAACAATAAAAGCTTGTCAAGGCAAGAGTCAAGGCACTATCCTCTTAAGAGAGTCGCCACACCATCCCTTTTCCTCCACAGGACTTGGTAGTCTGTGTGAATTTGTCTTGTCTCATCCATAACACTGTGGAACCCAGGACCTGGGGTTCACGTCATCTTGGTGTATTTCTTTGTAGTTCTGTGCCCGCCCTTCCAACCACATTTGGAGCAACTTTTCCATTTTTCATTTATTGTGTTATTTTTAAACATATTCACTAATACATCTGATAATTAGTTAATATCTGAAATTTATAAATAATTTATGAAACTCAACACCAAATACACAAACAATCCAACTAAAAGAAGGGCAAAGGACCTGAAGAGGTATTTCCCCAAAGAGGACATATAGATGGCCAATAGACAGATGAAAAGGTGCTCAACATCACTAACCATCAGAAAAATGCAAATTAATTAAACCACAGTGAGATATCACCTCACGCCACTCAGAATGGCTATCATCAATAAATCAACAAACAACAAGTGCTGATGAGTATGTGGAGAAAGGGGAACTCTTTTTCACTGTTTGTGGGAATGTGGATTAATCTAACCCTTGCGGAAAACTGTATGGAGTTACCTCAGAAAATTAAAAAGGTTCACTTTCTTATAACCCAATGATTCTACTTCTGGGAATTTATCTGAAGAAACTCAAAACTTTAATTTGAAATGTTATATAAGCTTCCATATATTCATTGCAGCATTATTTACAATTGTCAAGATTTAGAAGCAGCCCAAGTATCCATCAGTAGATCAGTGGATAAAAAAACTATGGTACATTTACACAACAGAATATTACCCAGACGTAAAAAAAAAAGAAAAAAAAACTTCTACCTTTTGTAATAGCATGGATGGACCTAGAGAACATTATACTAAGTGAAATAAGCCAGTCAGAGAAAAACAAATACCATATGACATCACTCATATATGAGCTCTAATGAACAAACTGAGTTAACAAGGACAAAGACAGACTCATAAAGAGAGAGCAAGCTGACAGCTTGGGAGCTGGGGGCATGGTGGTTAGGAAGTGAAGAGATTGAGCAAAAAAGAATAAGGACAATGGTGGGACTGTGGGGGGAGGGAGGATAAAGAATAATGGAAAAATCCAACAAAAAATAAACTATTTAAAAAATTAAGTGGTTCTTAAATTTTTATTCTGCATAGAATTGTACTTATGATATTTAGCAATAAATCTTTATGTATAGATGTATTTTCAAGACATATTCCTAGAAACTGTATTATTTGAATAAATGAATATTTTAGGCTACTGGTACATGTAGCCAACTGACTTCAGAAAAAGTCTAAATAATGTACACTGCAACAAGTTATGTGTAAGAATGCCTTGTTCCCAGAAAACTCAATCTTTCTCAATCTTTGGCAAATTTATAAGTGAAAAATAATGTTTTCATTTTTTAATTATACCATGTGGCTATATTTTTCCTTATGGTTTTTCTTTTCCATTATAACAATGTATGTTTCTCCATTTATGCTCAGATGTAAGACCAAAATCATTACCCTGCTTGTCCTGAGCCAAACTAGACCAAAGCTGCCAACAGATCTCAGACTCATACACTTGTGTGTTATGGTTGTTCTTACTGCTGTAGAAACTTGCAATGCCATACAACCCTTAGCATCTTTTTTTTTTTTTTTGCTATTCTTACTATTCTTACTATTTTGGGGGGTTACATATTATTCTGGACTTAGACCAAAGTTCCTGATCTCTATTCTAGATCTTCTTAGCATAGAAGTATTCACTGGAATTCTAGGCCTTAACAACATGCCTTGTTCTTATAGCCCCCTTTCCAGGGGCCACTGTTCTACATACTCCTGGCCACTTACTTCAGTGATGCCATCTCCTGCATCTTTGCAAGTTTGGACACTATCTGGAGATGCCTGATGCTTTTATGTTTATTCATTTATTTATTTGTGTTTATGAAGTGTCTCCTACAGTTAGGTTCATGAGAGGTATTGATGGTACCATGGTAAACACATGGCATGTTCTCTCCCCTGATAAAGCTTGGAGTCTAGTAAAAGGAGGGAGAAAAGAGATGTCAGTAGGAACATATATTAAACAAGAAAACACATTACTAAATATGTAATTGTCAAAGATAAAACTAGAAAAGTAACGAGGTTGATTTTATTTAGGATTTTTAATACAGCATTGCACATTCAAAGACTGGAGTATCTCAGCAAGGCAGTTTTGCCTTAAACTTTTATGAGGAAGTATAAACAAGTTGCCCGTGGGATGGTTTGCAGGTGGGGTTATTTCACAGGCAAGGAAAGTTGCAGTCAATTATCTAATAGAAAATGTTTTTCTCTGTGGATAGCTACTTTCAGAATAATTGTTTTGTAATGAACAGTTATAATCTTAGCTAATCAATTATGACAAACAGTTCTGATCTTAGCTAGTCAATCAAGAGACAAAGAATGGGAAGTTGGGTTTTGTCTTGCCTTAGCAGATTCTGGCAAAAGGGTAGTAAAGAATTTATATTTAGTGTTTTCATAGTTTAAATTGTAAAAAAAAATTTTAAAAACTTAAAAGGGGTTTTAAAAGGAATTAGCAGAGTTTAGTAAAAGTTAGCAAAGTCTTCTTAAGGCTGGGCATTTGAAGACTTTTGGAAAAGCTTCCTAACAACAGAAACAGCAAGGTCAAATTCCTGGAGCAGAGAAAAGCATGAAATAAATAGCCAATAAAATTTAAAAGCCAATGCAGCTGAAGTGTGTATGAAGAAGAAAACACATGTCAGCAAGGGTCAGATCATGCAAGATCATGCAGGATATGATAATATGTTTACTTTTTATTTTGAATGCAATGAGAAAACAGTAAACAGGGCTGAGTATTGTGGTCCAACTGATGTTTGGAAAGATGGCTTTAGCTGCCACATAGAAAACTAATCACATCTGCAAGAGATGCATAGGCAAAGGTAGGGGAATGGTGATGAAGTTATTGTAGTAATATAGATTTTAAAAACATGAAAGCTTGGTTTTGCTACTATCTATGAATTGACCAGATGCCTTACAGTTTTATTCTGATTGATATTTCATTAGCATTTCCACACCTCTTTGAAGCAGAGAATTTAGAATGCTGACAATAAATAACCTTGAAGGCCCAGTAAACCTATGGGCCAATTCTTTTTAATAGTTCATTTTTTACTGTATTTTTTCCATTACCATTTAGTCCCCTTATACTCACCTTCCTCCTCCCCTCCCCAGTCTCCACACTGTTGTCCATGTCCATGAGTTCTTTTTCTTTTTTGCTCTGTCCTTCCACCCCCAAACCCACCCCTGCTCAGAGCTGCCACCCTGTTCTCTATGAGTCTGGCCCAGTGTTGCTTATTAGTTCCTTTTGTTCATTAGATTCCACATATGAATGTAATCATACAGTATTTGTCTTTCTCTGACTAGCTTATTCTTAAAGTGAGGTAACCCAAACTCATCTTCTTTCTTTCTACATCAACCAATTATAGAGGTTGTAATGAGGCTTATAATCATACTGGATTTGGTTTCTACTGCCATCTCCAAAATTCAGTCCCACATCATGTCATACCTGTATTATGACATGATACCTGTATCATGTCATACCTGTACAGGTCTTGATGAAATCTTGCACACTGTTCCTGAAATAATCATTGTGTAAAAGTTTAATTTTATATCACTATTCTTGACCCCCCCAAAGCTTAATTATTAGCTATAAAGTGAAACTCAAAGTCCTTAAGGATCTTCTTCAAGAGAGCAAACTTATCTTCTTATTAATTTTTTTACAAACTTTCTAGAGCAACAAGAATAGTATACTCATTCACACCTATTTCTTTTTCAGTTGTTATGGGTGGAATGTGTCCTCCCTGCCAGATT
Organism: Phyllostomus hastatus; assembly: GCF_019186645.2. Classification (NCBI taxonomy): domain Eukaryota; kingdom Metazoa; phylum Chordata; class Mammalia; order Chiroptera; family Phyllostomidae; genus Phyllostomus; species Phyllostomus hastatus. The sequence continues at coordinate 5,273,450 of NW_025334038.1, read as the reverse complement.
CAGGTTATTAGGAAATGGAAACCTGGAGAGTAAACAGGTTATGAGGTTGGAATTAGTGCTCTTTGAAGAGAGCTGAGAGTTGCTGCCTCTCTCTGTTTTTCTCCACGTCAGGATACAACAAGCAGACGGGCATCTACAGCCCAGTATGTGAGCCCTCGCAAGACACTAGATATGCTGACACCTTGATCTTAGAACTGTGAGAAATAAATTTCTGTTGTTTATAAGTCCTTTAGTCTATGGTATTTTGTTACAGCAACCCAAACCAACTAAAACAAGTGTACGTATATGTGTGGGTGTGTGTACATTTGTATGTCTGTGTGGGTGTATAATAACTTTTAAAATACTTTTCTACTGATAAATTTCTTCTTTTTTACATGCTTTTAAGGAGAAGCTTAGAGAATCTTTGTAAGAAAGAAGTTCCTTCTTGTTAGGTAGAAGCAAGTTTATTTTTAACACTGTAGGGAAATTTAAATATGTGTAGAAGGATCTGAAAAGATGTCCAGGAGTCAAAAAGGCTCAAAGTGCTGGAAATGAAGTATTTGTTTCTCAGCTTCAAACTCAGCTTTGCAGGGCTGGAGCTGAAATTGCCCACCTCATTTCTGCTTTGTCACCTGGGTCCCTGTTAATCTCTGTGAGTAGGGGTGCTTGAGGTTGACAGAAAGGCTAAAGGAAGAAGAAAACAGTTGTGCCTTTCTTATTGTTCCCTATTCCTATTAATCTCACTGCACCAATTATTCTTCATCCTTGCATTGGGTCCTCGTTTCAGGCTTTCCATACCCTAAAGCCACCTGACAATGCCTGAGAGATACCAGCATTTGTCAATTGGCACCTCCGCCTCAGGGTCTTGACCCCAGTGCTATGGGCCCCTCCTCCAAGACCCTAACATTCATAGTTTCTTCCTGAAGCTCCATTTTCTATGTTCCCTTTGAGCATTTTCAGTTGTCTAGTAACTGGTTAACAAAGCCTGGTGCTAAATTATCTTTAGTAAAATAACTGGTGCAGTTTCTTTCCTAACTGGACACTGAGTGGATAAGTAGGGAAGTTTTATGACAAGAAGTGACTTTAAATTTTTATTTTGTTCTTTGGTACTGGGTAACAGAATCCATGTACAGATTTCATAAATGAGACTGACTAACGGACCCACATTGCAATTTTAAGCAGCTTTACTGCTCTTGGTTATTATGCAACTCAGTTAACTTTGCATGTGTGTGTGTTTTAGGCAGAGGGAAAAGAGGTGATCAGATCTTTACTGTTTACTAGTTGGTGAACTTGGACCACTTAACTGTCAAAGAAGCACTTGGTCTCAAACCTTAACTACCTGGGTTCACACCTTCTCTACTTACCTACTCTGTTAACATTGGGTAAGTGATTCAACCTCTCTTTGCCATATCTGTAAAATGGAGGCAATAAATGATTCATAATATTGCACTGAGGATTAAATTTCATAGTTTATCTTTAAAAATTATAAATTTACTTGTCCCAAATAAATGTTCAGTACATTTTCTGTCCTTACTGTCATTCGCCATGTAATTCACAATATTTTATTGCTAATGCATATCAAGTGAAAGTGAACATATTTCTCATCACAGTTTGAAAAAGTTAATCTAAGATCTTAGCTGCAATCTGATAAATCACCTTTTCTCATTGACCCAAATCCCTATGTGCTCAGAATAAGGTGTGTGAGCTTAATCAGTGCCAGCAGTTCATCTGTGGTCTGAGAGAAAGGCAGTGCTTTTATTCTGGGGAAATAATCTCACTGTTTTGATTTCCTTCATGTAGGCAGCTTTAGCATATCAGCAGGGAAAGTATATGAAATATATGAAGTAATTTTCTTTCCTTAAGTTTCACATCTGGATTTGTGACACAAAGTTTACAAAATGACCCTGGTCATTACAGTCAAATTATTTGTGGAAAACCAAGTTTGAATGAGTCGACCAAACTGCCATCAGAACACAAGGCCAAAAGCATGGTCCCAGGTGTGATTCTGCCTAACATTGCCAGCCAGGCTAGTCCTCTGCCATATTCCCTGTCTCTCAAGAAAAAAAAAATTATATGCCATAGGGAACCATTCCGTGTGGTGTGGGGAATGTAGCCCAGCCCTCACTCAGAAAAGCCAGTGGGGAGTGAGGTCCAGCACACAGGACCCAAGCCCATGGATAGGTTTTCCCATGAAGAATCAGGCCTGCATTGTACCTAGGCTGCTATGAGACTTGCTTTTGCTAAAACGCCCTCAGCCTGAATTGAGGCAGCAAATGTTTACTGCATATCTTTAAAATAACTTCCTAAAATCTGTGCTAAACTTCCCAAGGATGAGTATAACTAGTCCTATCACTTTTCCCTTTGCATTTGCAAATATCCTTCTTCTTTGATGTAATTAGCAACATCTCCTTTGTTTTCTGTAAAAGGTAATCATCTAAAGCCAATCTGTGCATAGTAAATGAGGACTGTCCTGATGTAATGTACCCAGAAAAGCAATAAAAGCTAGTCCAGGCAAAGGTTGAGGCTCTCTCTCTGACTCAGAGAGTGGCTATGACATCCTTTTTCCTCCTCAGGACTTCTGCAGTCTGTGTGAATTTGTTTGTCACATCCACAACACACAGACCTCGCAGTCTGGGGTCCACATAAATATGCTAAATGTGATTTCCTCCTAATAACTCTGATTTATAGGGAAACTCCATGTGGCCTCACTGTGAAGGATCTCACTGAACATTTTAGATTCTTAGAAATACAAATTCAAATACAAACAAGATACCATTTTCAATCATCAAACTGGCAAAAATTAAAAAGATTGAAACAGCAGTAGCTGACAAGCCTGTGGAAGACTAGATTCTCTCATTCTTTGCTGATGGGTATCTAAACCACTACCAATTTTTGGAAGGTTACCCGGCAATAAAAAATATTAAAATGTTCCTAATCTTTGAAGTCATCATTTGCACTTTTAAAATTTTACCATACTGGAAAAAAAGCACCAGTATTGAAAAATGTAACTACAAGAACATTGTTTTAGCACATTTTTAAAGTGCTAAATTTTCCATAAATAAATACTAGTTAAATAAACTATGGAACATCTAGATGTTATTGCTATATTTAAACCTGTTAAAACAGAGGGTTCCTGGGAGAGATATGAAAGTTAAGTGGAGAATGTGGATTGGAAAAGAGTGTACATAGCACTTCTTGATATCATAATACATAATACAGTTTTGTTAGAAAAAAAGAGAATACCTATGTATGCTTTTTCCTGTGTATACCAAAGTTTAGGGGCACAAAGAATAAAAGATACTACACAGATAATATTGGCCATATCCACGCATGTGTTTAAGGTGGGGGCCCAGATGGAAAGGGTTGTCAGAGTGACTGTTATTTATTTTCTATGAATGTTTGTAGTGTTAAGGTTTGTCACAACAGCCATGATTTTGATCTGTAAGTTTTAAATCAAGTACAATGAATAAAAGTTAATAATTTATTATAACAATTAAAAGAACAAAATCTAAGGACATCCTAAATTTCCACATCTAATCAGGAGATAATTAATATGATACTTGAATCCAAAGCTGTATGCTTCTGAAGCAATCTCAATTGTTCTACCAACACTTCCTTCAGCCTTGTGAAATACACACTTCAAGGCAACAGGTAGATTCAGTAGTTTTAGGCTGGAAATAGCATTCCAGCTCTTTTGGAAATCACATTCACATGAAACTTTTTGTTTCATGTGGGATTCACCTTGCTTATTGGTGAGAAAACAGGCAGAACACACTCAGTCTGATGACTGTCTTTTCTGTAACATTTAAACACAATTAGCCATGTCCAGTAGTGTCCAGGAATACTGAAATAATGCAACAGCACCATTTGGAACAGGTATAGAAAATCATTGCCCAGCACTGAGGAGATAAGAGGAAGAGACACTGTTCACTGTCACTTCAATTCATTTTTCAGGGCCAGAGCTTCCTTTTGGGCAAGAGAGAAAAAGAAACAAAAAAAAAAACTAGAGTTTGTGAGGCAGCTCAGCACATTAAGCCATGAGCTCAGGTACCCACAACATGTAAACAGCATCTAACCACACATCTGTCACGCCTTCCTTGAGCAGGGTTAAAAGGGCTGATAACTGGTGAAGTATACTTATTGAATAGTTTGCTTTTTATGAAAATGCTGTCTTGTGGGAAAAAAGAAGCCCATGCTTCATAAGCAGCCTTAGAAGCTGATGAGAAAAGCAATAAAGCTCTGCAAAGTCCTGCATCATAACATTTCCCCAGGGCCCTCATCTTACGAGCATTGCTATGCAATGTGAATTAATTCCACTGCATAGAGCAGCCACCTGGTGCTTCCGAGTTGATTACCACTAACCCTGGAGGCAGATGCTTTCTGCATCACAGGGTTGGCCTATGGGAACAGGGCTTACTGAGCTCAGTGCCCAAGGAGCTTGGAATGCCCTTTGAGTGAAAGGTGACTGAGGCATTCCCTGGATGTGAAAGTCATGTCCTAAATTACTCTTACATTGATTTGGGCAGCTGAGAGAGGGCATGGGGTGGAGAGACATGAAGAAGATATTGGAGCACTAAATCAAGGGCAGTAGACATCTTTAACAAAGCGTTCATGGTGCCAGAGTCAAAAAATGCAAAGAGGCCATGCAATCCATTGTGGAAATTGCTGTCCTGTGCACTCAGAGTAAGAAAGTGAAGCAAAATGAAGTCTTCAAGGCCGAAAGCCCTCCTGTCCAAATCTGAAATGGGAGGGGGTAACATTTCATATTCTGTCTTCTAATCAAGCCATTTCACTTCCCCTTGGATTATCATTTGTAATTCATGTAGTTATGGGCTCCAAAGAGTCTCACAAAAAGAAGCCAAGTCCTATTGTGTAAAAACAAGCTTTTGCAGTTTGCTTTTTCCAAATATAATCCCAAAGTGGCTGTTGTTGTTACTCAGAAAATAAATCTTTGAAGACTTTAGAAAGCATAGAGAAATATGTATAAATTATATTAAACCCAGATAAATATCTGGCACCCTTAATTGTAATTTAAAAAATGTCTTTGCTCTTGTCTTTAGGAAGAACTTCAATGTCAACAAAGGGTTATTTTCAGAGACTGAATAATTAAGCAACTTTTCAGCCATTAGTAATTATCATCTCTTTCCATAGCCCCATGTAATTAAAGATAATTTTCATAAAGAAGTTTTTCTTCCCTCAAATAACTCCTGTCCTTAAAATTATATCACATTCACATCTCTCATTTGATGTTTTGGTTTGTTTTGATTTGATTTTATGTTCTCATCTAACATTTCTGACTGAGAGGCTAGTAAGTATATATGGTTTATTTTATTTTATTATTTTTGTGAGGACATAGATTTATCCTAAATCACACAAAAGAATAATTAAAAATGAAAATAGAAGCAGGATTTCTCAAGTCTTCATTTGCTGTTTTTCTAACCAATTCATACTGAATTCTGAGTCCTCTCCCTCACTCCACCTGGTTCTCCTAATTGATGGCCAGATTTGTGGTGGTAAATGTTTAAATAGGCACCAGGTGGCAAAGACACAGGGGCATATGTGCGCACACAGGAAAGAAGGTCCACCAGTGAACTGGAGTTTGAGTCATGAAAGGAAACCATGTGAGAACAGATTTTCTCTCAAACATATTCATCTTGCAGCCCACAGAAAGAACAGGGAAGAAGCTGCTTCTAAGAATGTCCAAAGGAACAAAACCAGAAAAAGAGGTTCAAAGTGTTCCCAGGATAGCAAGTCACACAAAATGCCTTATCGGCCCTCTCTGCTTATGCTGCAACAAGGTCAGTATGATTACCTGGAAGTTCAAAGAACAGACTCTCCATCCTCAGCGTACAGGTCTGACCTTGGGCAAGTCTGAGAGCACTGACAGGACTATTCAGTGCAAAGATGCAAAAAAGGCTCACAGACACAGGGACAGAGCACAGGGATACTTGCAGACATCAGCCAGAAAGCTAACATTTGTTTCTAAAGTTATTTTTATCTCAGGGTCAAAACTCCTAGGGTGGAAAATGGAGAAAAAAAAAAGCCCTTATGTGAAAAGCTGCCTTTGCCTGCATAGGGAACCTAGCTTTTCAAGTATGAGAGTTCCTTTGTATTATAAAAGATTTGTGAACCACCCTATGATACCAGTTATTTTCAACTATGGATTAATTGAAAGAGTACATTATGATAAAATAAGTGCATAAATCCAATAAAACTTTTAAATAAATATTTATGAAATTAATTATAGAAAATCTACATACTCATACAATTGACATACTGTATAATGTTGGTGTGAGATAGTGTATTTATTTCAGACTAAAAAATATTCATCTGTTTTCTTAATTGAAAAGACTGAAAGAAAAAGCATGTGGTGGGATAAATTTTTTAACTTCTCATCATTGTCTTCGTTGTCCTGCATCCTTAAACCCCTAGTCCATGCTTCCAAAGAGTGCTGGTCATTATGCTGTGGGATGGTGTTGGCAGGAGTAAATCTAGAATTGAGACGTGCCAAATTCTCAAATTCTAGGTTTGATTGTACATGTAGGGCAAGTAGTGATCAAAGGAAAAGTGGATCTTTGCACCCATCTGTCAGAATCTTAAAAGTTAATATAGAAGCCTGAGCAGGAGACAGTCACATACATCATCCAGATGGTCTCAACAATACATTACACTCTCAAGGCTGCCTCCTTGAAACAGCTCCCCCTGTGCAAATGATGGACAGAGTATGCATTCCAAGTACAGAAGTTGGGGAAAGAAGCTTCCAGTTGCCACAGTTCACCAGCACTCATGTCCTCTCCAAAACCTCCTCCAACACAACCTTATATCATATTTTATGACACTTCTTTGACTTATTATTTTAAAGCAAATCCCAGATATGTATTTTTCCTGGAAATATTTCCACATAGTGTTTTATTTGTTGCTGTTGTTTTGCCTGTCATTATCACAGCTAGTCAAATTAACAATTTTTTTTCTATTTCCTAATACCTATCTATATCCAAATTTGCCTACTTATCTCAAAAATGTTTTTTAAGTCAGTTTGTTTAAATCAGGGTCAAGCAAGGGCTACATATTGCATTTACTTTCCTCTTAAATCTCTTTTAATCCCTAACAATCTTCCTTCCTAAGTCATGCACTTGTTGAAAAAAAAAAAAAACTGGCTTATTCTGGGTTTGACTGATTGCTACCTTGTGGCATCTTTAACTTGTCCCAACTCTTTTTCTAGTAACTTATAAACTGGTAGTTAGCTCGATTTAGAAACTTGAACATTGAGGTTTTTATTTTACTTTGTTTGGTTTTGCAAGCACAGGTGCTCTTCTATTTATGTCTCGCCAGGAATCATGTATATGTAGTGAATCCTTTTTTAGCGTGCTAAGATTAAATCTTAGATATCAAAAAGTAATAGGACAAGAGTGACTGAAAATAACATGTATCAAAAGGATAAGTGTTTGTTGTTTTGAGCTGCAAAGAAAGAATGGAAGTTATCAGGAGGCTAGAGGTTGATGAACTGGGGCAGCTGGTTGGACCTTGCCCACTCTTCAGACTGCAGTTATGAGAGGAGCAGCTTGAAAGCTCCATCAGTCTGAGACTCTGATGGTAAAGGAGATTTAAATCCTGCTTTCCACATTGAGTTCTGAGAAGTCACATCATCTCAGAAACAACTCCCATCACAAGATCAGTAGCCCTCCATGACCCAGCAACAACTTCAGAAGCTAGTCCAAAGTTCACCCATTTGAAGTACAAAAGAGGATCAAATATGGAAAAGTGTATTAGGGAGGTCTGCTTAAGATGTCAGTCTGGACCAAGTGCTTGGAGGACAGATGGACAGAAGTCTCAGCAAATATTCACATGAATAGTGTTCACGGCAAAGAAACACTACTCTCCACTCTTACTTCTCAGCAGGTAGTCTTCCCAGCACTTCACATGACCATACACAAAGATGATCCCAATAAAGAAGCAATTTTCCTACTTTCCCCAATGAGATCATTTTGTTAAATTCATTTTGGTCAATTTGAACATATAGACATAATTGTTCTGCATCTAGAAGAAATCACCAAATACCCATTTATAATAATATTTAATTCATTATTTATACATGCATATTTGAAATCACATATAGAAATTTTCAATTTCCATATTTGTTCACATTCTTGATATATACACCCTAAACAGATAATAGCCCCTGGTGGCACATCATTCTCACTTGCATTTAAGTTATTTGAACTATAGTATGCTTTGCCCTGGCTTGTGTGGCTCAGTGTGTTGGAGCATCCTCTCATAAACACAAGGGTTGCAAGTTTTGATTCCTGGTCAGGGCATATGTGCAGGTTGCAGGCGTGATCCCTGTCTGAGGCACGTGGGTGAAGACAACCAAAGGATATTTCTCTCTCTCTCCCTTCCTCTCTCTTCCTAAAAACAATGAAGAAAATGGCCCTGACTATTGTGGCTTAGTTGGTTATGCTCACAGATTTCATTCCCAGTCAGGGCACAGCCCTGGGTTGCAGGTTCCATCTCCAGTAGGGTGCATACAAGAGGTAACCAATTAATTATTCTTGCATTGATGTTTCTTTCCCTCTTTATTTCTCCTTTTTCCTCTCTCTAAAAATAAATAAATAAAATATTTGAAAAGATAAAAGCAATAAAAAATTGCCCTTGGGTGGGGATAAAAAAGAAAGAAAGAGAGTATGTTTTTAATCTTGTGCAACACTGTGTTACCAAAGACAAAATTCTATCACAGGTGCCAACCATTCTTCCAAAAAACTTTAGAACAGTTGCTTTTTTTCTACTTTGTAATTGGTAAAAAATTTTGGTCTCTTCAACATAATCATTTGTGCTTTTGCTTTTCAAACATATTTATTAAAAGCATACTTATTACAACCACTAACTTCTAATTATGAGCTAATTTCCCCAGTAAACTAAAATAAACCTGTATTAAATTTATTTGCTTATTTTTTAAACAACTCTGCCAGATGACCTTCATAAGCATCTAAAATTATTAATTATCCTTGCATTTTGACACATGTAAGTGATTCCTTCTTCCCTTCAGCCATGTGAAAAATATAACCCCAAGTAAACAAAAAAGAGAAAATAATATATTTGAGTAATATTTAAGTCTGAAATAACTGAGAAGAAGTCATTGAATTTAAATAATATTTCTTAAAAGTAACTAAGTTAAACATTTTGCTATTAGAAAGAATTGAGTCTCTAGAAATTAGAATATTATATAAAAATAAAATAAATTCTATTTTTCACAAATGAGTATATGGCTGCAAAATCTGTGATTAATCTATATGCATTTGGGTGATGATAGTAGAAGAATTAATAAAATTTGATTTAGTGCAATGAAGATCTGTTGAGTTCCTCTTAAATTCTAGAGACTGAGGTAGTCACTGAGCATAGAAAGATAGGAAGATAGAGCTAGTCCTTGCAAAATTTCCTCACTGAGGTTTTCAATATTCTAATTATATCCTGTCTTTTCTTTTTTTTAATTTAAATTATTTTACTGTTGTTCAAATACAGTTGTCTGTATTTTCTCCCCACCCCTCCCAACCCTACCCCAGCCAAATCTCCCTCCCTCTCTAGCCCACCCACCCAACCCTCCCTACTTCCTTCCCATTACCACCCACCCCTAGTTTTTGTCCATGTGTCCTTTAAATTTGTTCCTGTAAAACCTACCCATTCCCCCCTGAAATTCCCTCTTCTCTCCCCTCTGGTCACTGTCAGTCTGTCCCCTATTTCAGTGTCTTTGGTTATATTTTGCTTGTTTCTTTGTTTTGTGGTTTAGGTTCCTGTTAAAGGTGATGACATGGGGTATTTGTCTTTCACTGCCTGGCTTGTTTCGCTTAGCATAATGCTTTCCAGCTCCATCCATGCTGCTGCAAAGGGTAGGAGCTCCTTCTTTCTTTCTGCTGCATAGAATTCCATTGTGTAAATGTACCATAGTTTTTTGCTCCATTCATTTACTGACGGACATCTTGGTTGCTTCCAGCACCTAGCTATTGTAAATTGTGCTGCTATGAACATCGGGGTGCAAAGGTTCTTTTGGATTGGTGTTTTAGTGTTCTTAGGATATAGTCCCAGCAGTGGAATTGCAAGGTCAAAAGGCAGATCCATTTTGAGTTTTCTGAGGAAGTTCCATATTGCTTTCCACAGTGGTTGTACCAGTCTGCAGTCCCACCAACAGTGCACTAGGGTCCCCTTTTCTCCACAACCTCTCCAACACTTGTTGTTTGTTGCTTTGTTTATGATGGCCATTCTGACTGGTGTGAAGTGGTATGTCACTGTGGTTTTGATCTGCATCTCTCTGATAGCTACCAATATGGAAGATCGTTTCATGTGTCTTTGGATTTTCAGTATGTTGTCCTTGGAGAAGTGTCTGTTCAAGTCCTTTGCCCATTTTTTAATTGGGTTGCTTGTCTTCTTAGAGTGGAGTCGTGTAAGTTCTTTATATATTTTGGAGATTAAACCCTTGTCTAAGGTATCATTGGCGAATATGTTTTCCCCTACAGTTAGTTCTCTTTTTATTTTGATACCGTTTTCTTTAGCTGTGCAGAAGCTTTTAATTTTGATGAGGTCCCATTTGTTTATTCTTTCCTTTATGTCCCTTGCTCTAAGGGACATGTCAGTAAAAAAGTTTCTGCGTGAAATATCTGAGATTTTCCTGCCTACGTTCCCCTCTAGGACTTTAATGGTGTCACGGTTTATATTTAAGTCTTTTATCCACCTTGAATTTATTTTTGTATAAGGTGTAAGTTGGTGCTTGAGTTTCATTTTTTTGCATGTAGATGTCCAGTTCTCCCAACACCATTTGTTGAAGAGGCTATTTTTATTCCATTTTATGTTGCTGCTTCCTTTTTCAGATATTAATTGACCGTAGAGACCTGGGTTTATTTCTGGCCTCTCTGTTCTGTTCCATTGGTCCATGTGCCTGTTTCTCTGCCAGTACCAGGCTGTTTTGATTACAGTGGCCTTGTAGTATAGTTTAGTGTTGGGTATTGTGATCCCTCCTACTTTACTCTTCTTTCTCAAAATTGCAGCAGATATTCAGGGTCGTTTATGGTTTCATATAAATTGTTGAAGTGTTTGTTCTATGTCTGTGAAATAAGCCATTGGTACTTTAATAGTTATTGCATTGAATGTGAAAATTGCTTTTGGTAGTATGGACATTTTGATGATATTCATTCTTCTAATCCATGAACACAGTATATGTTTCCATTTGTTTGTGTCTTCCTTGATTTCTCTCCTCAGTGTTATGGAGTTTTCTGAATACACGTCTTTTACCTCTTTGGTTAGGTTTATTCCTGGGTATTTATTTATTGATTGATTTATTGATTGATCGATTGATTTTTTGCTATTTCAAATGGGATATTTTTTCTTGATTTCTGCTTCTGCTGTTTCATTGTTGGTGTACAGAAATGCCTTTGATTTCTGCATATTGACTTTGTATCCTGCTGTTTTGCCAAATTCATGTATTAGGTCAAGCAGTTTTTGGTGGGGTCTATAGGGTTTTCTATGTACACTATCATGTCATCTGCAAACAGTGAGTTTTATTTCCTCCTTTCTGATTTGGATGCCTTTTATTTCTTTTTCTTGTCTGATCTCTGTGGCTAAAACTTCCAGTACTATATTGAATAGAAGTGGTGAAAGTGGACAGCCTTGTCTTGTTCCTGATCTTAGTGGAAAAGATTTTAATTTTTGCCCATTGAGTATGATGTTGGCTGTAGGTCTCTCATATATGGCCTTTATTATCTTGCGGAATGCTCCCTATATTCCCACTTTGCCGAGTGTTTTTATCAAAAATGGGTGCTGTACCTTATCAAATGCTTTTTCTGCATCTATTGATATGATCATGTGGTTTTTGTCTTTACTTTTGTTTATGTGATGTATTACACTTACTGATTTGCGAATATTGTACCATCCTTGCATCCCTGGAATGAGTCCCACTTGGTCATGGTGTATGATCTTTTTAATTCATTGTTGGATGTGGTTTGCCAGTATTTTCTTGAGGATTTAATGTCAATGTTCATCAGCGATATTGGCCTGAAGTGTTTTTTGTTTGTTGTGTCTTTATCTGGTTTTGGAATTAGGATGATGTTGGCCTCATAAAAAGAGTTTGTGAGTCTTCCATCTTTTTGGATTTTTTGGAATAGTCTGTGAAGGATAGGGCTTAGCTCTTCCTTAGCTCTTCCTACAATGCTTTGTAGAATTCTCCTGTGTGAAACCATCTGGTCCAGGACTTTTTTGTGTTGGGAGTTTTTTGATTACTGCTTCAATTTCTTTTGCTGTTATTGGTTTGTTCAGGCTTTCTGATTCTTTTCCATTGAGTTTTGGGAGATTATATTTTTCTAGAAATTTGTCCATTTCATCTAGGCTTTCAAATTTCTTCCCATATAGTTCTTCATAGTAAGTTCTTACAATCCTTTGTATTTCTGTGGTATCTGTTGTGATCTCTCCTCTTTCATTTCTGATTGTGTTTATTTGGGTTTTCTCTCTTTTTTTCCTTGATGAGTCTGCGTAAAGACTTGTCGATTTTGTTTATCTTTTCAAAGAACCAGCTCTTGGATTCATTGATCCTTAGAATTGTGCTCTTAGTCTCTATGTCATTTAATTCTGCTCTGATCTTGGTTATTTTCTTCCTTCTGCATGCTCTGGGCTGTCTTTGTTGTTGTTCCTCGAGTTCTTGTAGACGTAGGGTTAGGTTGTTTGTTTGGAATGTTTCTAACTTTTTTAGGTGGGCTTGTATTGCTATGAACTTCCCTCTCAGGACTGCCTTGGCTGTGTCCCATAAGTTTTGGGTTGTTGTGAGTTCATTTTCATTTGTTTCAGAAACCTTTAGATTTCTTCCTTAATTTCATTCTTGACCCATTCATTGTTTAATAGCATCCTATGTAATCTCCATGAATTTGAGTGTTTTGGGTTTTTTTTCCCTGGGGTTGGTTTCTAGCTTCAGTCCCCTGTGATCTGAGAAAATGCTTGGTATGATTTCAATTTTTTTGAAATTGTTGAGGCTTGTTTTGTGTCCTATCATGTGGTCAATCTTTGAAAATGTTCCATGTACATTTGAAAAGAATGTGTATTTAGCTTCTTTGGGTTGGAGGGCTCTGTATATATCAGTGAAGCCCATTTCATCTAGGGTATTGTGCAATGCCACAGTATCTTTGTTGATATTTTGTTTAGAAGATCTGTCCATTTTTGATAGTGGGGTGTTAAAATGCCCCCACAATAATTGTGTTGCTGTCCATATCTTTCTTGAAGTCCTCTAAGATTTTCTTTATGTATTTGGGTGCTCCTATGTTGGGTGCATATATATTTACAATATTTATGTCTTCTTGATGGATTCTTCCCTTGAGTATTATGAAATGACCTTCTGGGTCTCTCTTTATGGTCCTTTTTTGGAAGTCTATTTTGTCAGATATGAGTATTGCTACCCCGGCTTTTTTTTTCCTGTCCATTTGCTTGGAAAATTTGTTTCCAGCCCTTCGCTTTCAGCCTGTGCAGATCTTTTATCCTGAGGTGGGTCTCTTGTGGGCAGCATATGTGTGGGTCCTCTTTTCTTATCCAATCAGCTATTCTGTGTCTTTTGATTGGAGCATTTAATCCATTTACATTTAAGGTTATTATTGATAGGTACTTATTCATTGCCTTTCATGTACGTGTGTTCCTCTCTCACACTCTCTTTTCCTTTCTTTCCTTAAAGCAGTCCCTTTAGCATCTCTTGCAGAGCTGGTTTAGTGGAGGTGTATTCTTTTAGACTTCTTTTGTCTGAGAAGCTTCTTATTTGGCCTTCTATCTTGATTGAGAGCCTTGCTGGGTAAAGTAGTCGTGGTTGCAGGCCTCTGGTTCTCATTACTTGGAATATTTCTTGCCATTCTCTTCTGGCTTGGAGTGTTTCCATTGAGAAGTCAGCTGTTATCCTTATTGGGGCTCCCTTGTATGCTACTTCCTGTTTCTCCCTTGTTGCCTTTAAGATTCTCTCTTTGTCTTGAAATTTTGCCATTTTAATTATGATGTGTCTTGAGGTGAGTCTCTTTGGGTCCCTCTTGATTGGGACTCTCTGTGTTTCCTGGATTTGTGTGACTTTTTCTCTCATCAAATTAGGGAAGTTTTCCATCATTACTTTTTCAAATAGGTTTTCTATCCCTTGTTCTTCTTCTTCTCCTTCTGGTATCCCTATTATACGGATATTATTACGTTTCATATTGTCTTGCATTTCTCTTAATCCCTCTTCATTCTTTCGGAGCCTCTTATTCTTTTCTTGCTCTTTCTGGGTGTTTTCTTCTACGCTGTCCTCTAGCTCGCTGATCCGATCTTCTGCTTCATCAATCCTGCTTTTCATTTCTTCTACTGTGTTCTTCAGTTCAGAAATTGTATTCTTCATTCCCTCTTGGCTCTTGTTGAGAGTTTCTATTTCCTTTTTCATGCTGATGTAATTTTCAGTGAGTTCATTGTCGCTTCCCTGTAGTTTCTGGTATCCCATTGTGAGCTCATTGAGTTTCCTGACGATCATTGCTTTGAACTCAATATCTGATAGTTGAATTGCCTCTATTTCATTTATCATTCTTTCTGAGGCTTCCTCCATTCCTTTCATTTGGGGATTGTTTCTTTTGTCTTCCCATTGTTTCTGAGACTCTTCTTGTTAGCCTCAGCTTCTTATATTGATCTGTTCTGGCTCCCTGGGTTTATGTTGTGAACTTCTTTAGTAGAACAGCAGTGAGTTTCAGTGGTGCAGTTTCCTTGATCTCCCTAGCTCATTGGTCTTGGGTTGTCATTTAAGTTGGCTTTGTGTTTGCCTTTGTGTTTTGATTGTTGTTGAGTCTTTCTTTGGTGGTTCCTTCCCACCAGCTGGTTGAATGAGGGTCACTCTGTCCACCACCTCCTCTATTTTGTTGTGCTGGTTAGGGCAGGTTGTGTTGAAGCTGGTTCTTCCGTGTGTATAAGGTTTAAAGAATTCTTGTTCAGTTGTTTGTATTGGGTACTGTCTCTACTGTTTAGCTGTATTTCCAGATAGGTCCTGGATTGAGGTTTGTGTGGTTACTACTCCCTCCTTCACCTTCTTCTGTTGTTATCTGTTAGTGGTTTCTTTGTTGTTGGGTTTCCTCTTCCAGTGGGTATCCTGGTGTTCACCACCTCCACGTATTCTTTTTTGTCATCAGTTGGAGGGGGAAGGCAAAATGGTTTAAGACAGCAACAGAGGATTCTATGCTATTTACAGTAGTAGCAAGTAGGGTAGAGATAGGAGATCCTTTGACTATGTATAGTGTTAACCGTGATCTTCCACCCAGCTAGCTGATTTTTAGAAAGGATGGAAAGAAGATAAGACTCTTGTTGGGGAAGGAAGGATTGTGAGTTGGATCTATAAAGCAGGGAGATTGTGGGAGGTCAGATTCTGAGGTAAGGTGAGAGTAAAGGATAGTAAATACGTGTAGTGTGTGAGAGAATAGAGTTAACCACTACAGTAATAGACTTCAGGAAACTTTGAAATGGGGTAAGATCTGGGGGGGGGGTTGTTGTGAAGTAATTACAATTGCATGGAACAGCAGTTATTTACAATAATATTATGGCAACAATCATATGACAGAATCTGTGAGATCTAGGTAACAAGAATAGAAAGTACAGAACCTCGAGTAGTGTGCTAATGGGACACAGGTGAGTTAAAGGACAGCAGATTAGCAATACAGTATGGAAAGTGATATCAGGGGAAAGCTGTCAGGTCATACAATATATCCAGCCTAGCAAAGCAGACTATACAAAAAGAAGAGGGATATAAAAATACTATTTAAAAAGATGTAGGAATACTGGAAAAATAATAATAATACAACTATGCAAATAACTTGCAGGTTCTCTGTAAAAGCAGAGTGAAATTTATCTCACTGTCCCAGCTGTTGTGATGCCCCTTCTTTGGGCTCAACTTTGGTCTTTTCACAGATCCAGGATTTTGTCTCACTTGTAGGTATTTAGAAAAAAATTTAAAAAGTAAAAAATGGAAAAGGCAGACAAAGGAAGGAAGAAGAGATAAAATTGGAGGACAGGAAGGAGGATGGAATAAAACAAGAAATCAGGTAAGAGAGGAAAAAGAAATCAAAAGAGAATAAAGACAATAAAAATTTAAAAATTAAAAATTGTTAAAAAAATAGAACCAAATCAAGTCTCTTGGTTTCAAAGTGGCCAAACCGGTTTTTCTGCTCTTGCTGGCTGCGGCAGGCTGAAGGGTGATTGGTATGGCTTTTTCTTCCTGGGCCAGTGGAGCTGGCACTGGCTCCTCAGCCTTGCACCCTGGGTGTGGGAATCAGGTCTTTCCCCAGGGTTACTGCTGTGCACTGGGGTGTGGGGATGCTCTCCCTGCACGTGCGCCCATGTGCCCATGCGCCCATGCGCCCCTGCGCCCCTGCGCCCTCGCACCCATGGCTGGGTAGCAGGGAGGCTGGAGCCACTGATCACTTTAGGAGAATTCCCCAAACAGTGTCTGTGCCTATTCACTCCTTCCTCTTGAGAAATTCCTCCTGTTCAAGCCTGCCGCCCCACACAGTGGCCTGGCTTCTCCCACCGCCAAACGCTCTAGCCAGACTGGTGACTGTGCGGGTCCGGGCTTGCTGTGGGACCCAGCCTCTCTGGTGTCTACAGCCTCCAAAGGTGCTCACAGCCCTTGTGTGTTTGCTAGCACCTGGATTCCTCCCAGTGCTGCTCAGACTTTGTTTGGCTGGGGAGGGAGCAGTTGTCCCGGCTCTCTCCCAAGGACTCTGTGGCAAACCCAGCAGGGGGCCCTGGGCCTGGGGCTTCAGCTGGTCCCTGTGACCCTACTTTGTTGCAGCACTCTTCTTAGGGTCCCGTTTTTCGGTTCTGCCACAATCCTTGGTCCCCTATTTTCAAAAATGCTGAAGCATGTTGGTTGCTTGCTTCTCTACTCCATAGATAGGTCAGGATTTTCTCCCCTGAGCAGAGGGAAGCCGAACCTGCTCCTTCCTACTCCGATGCCATCATATCCTGTCTTTTCTAACACCATTTTAACACCAGACACTAAGCCTAGGTTCATGGATTTGGCTGCTTTCATATTTTCAGAAGTCTCAGTGGCCTTTAGTCCCATTTAACTCATTCATTGTAACCATTGTTGATTAGAAAGATTTTAATTAATTAAATTAAAATTTCACTTAATGTAGTAAATTCAATCATTCACTCATTAGCCTAAGTTTACTGACAATATTACTACCTCTTCAGGTAGTAAAAATAAAGTGCATGTGGAGATTTTTTTTAGTGATGTTTGTTAAGTAAGCCTCAATATTCCTTGTCTTTATTTTTTTATTTTTTTCAACAGTTTATTTTGTTCATTAGATTCCATGTATTGGTGAGATTGTATGGTATTTGTCTTTCTCTGACTGGCTTATTTCACTTAGCATAATAATCTCCAGGTCTATTGATGCTGTTGCAAAGCATAAGATTTTCTTCTTTTATATGGCTGTGTAGTATTCCATTGTATAAGTGTATCACAGTTTATTTTCCATTTTATACTGATGGACACTTGGGCTATTTCCAGATTAAAGGTAATTATAATATCCAGCTCAAAGTATTGCTGAAAGGAGTAAATGATAAAATGCATACCATACAATTAGCATAATGGTAATTGATCCTAATGGCTTATTGTATACAAGTGTTGCAATTCTTGTATACATTGCTATTTAGAGTAGTTGTTATTGTGGAGATTACATTTGTTAGGTGGTCTGCAGAAGTTTCCATAAATCTGGATCACAGGTGCATTGTTCACCTTATACTTCTTTCTCACTGGCATTTGGATTAGTTCACCAAACCACAGAATTTCACTTTGATAAGCCCACTTTTCCCATGAAACCAAATCCATCATTGCTTAGAATAAGAAATATGCTTTGAAGCTTAATTAGAGAAAACATTTCATGTTTAGTCAAAGAAAGTGGAAATGGTAGTGTGTTTTTTCCAGGGATATAAACTCACAATTTTGATTAAGTATCTATGGAATTAGTAATTATTTGGAAAGATTATATAAAGTATGTCTAACCTCTACTGTTGATAATTCTAATTATTTAAAAAAGAACAACACTCAACTTAAAAAACAAATTACATAAAGAAGCACTTATAGTAGAGAACTATAATAAATTTCAGTCAAGTTCAACAAATGTATATTGAGCACTGGTAAGTACCAGACACTGCTCTAGGAACTAAGAGTAAAAATATAAAGAAGAAAAAAGTCTACCCTAGAGTAACTCTGATTAACTGTTTGCTCAACACATTCTACCATTAACTGTATTTACAAGGTCTGTCTGGAAAAAGTCCAACCCTTGTTAATATAAGGAGAATGGTTTGTGTGACATCAGTGTAACCTGGCAGCCAAAGAAAGCAGACGGGAATATGCATGTGTGAACAGTGATGAATTCAATGTACTGGCCAGTGGGTATAGTAGACTCCATTGAGTGAGGATGTGTACTTTGTGCCTGTCCATTCAAAATAACTGAGCAAGTAGAGCAACAAATCTGCACCATATTTATTAAGCTTGAACACTCCTCTGCGGAAACTATTTGGATGATTCAAAAGTCCACAGCTATGGGCAACTGGTGATTGGCAGCTTCCTCATGACAACATGCTTGCTCATGCATTATGTCTTGTGCAGAGTTTTCTGGTGAAATGTCAAATCACCCAGGTGACTCAGCCCCGCTACAGCCTAGGTTTGTAGCCCTGCAACTTCCAGCTTTTCTCTAAACTCAAAACACCTTTGAAAGGGAAGAGATTTCAGACCATTAATGAGATTCCATAAAATACACTGAGCATGTGATGGCAATTGGAAGAACTGGGTGAGGTTCCAAGATGCCTACTTTGAAATGGAATGAGGCCTCATTGTCCTGTGTACAGTGTCTTGTATCTTGTATCTTCTCCAATAAATGTCTCTATTTTTCATAGTACATGGCTGGATACCTTCTGGATTCTGGATAGACCTTCTATTTTCAATGAGTGATTTTCCTATCTCCAACTGAAGTTACACCCATCACCCCTACCCTTTCCTAATCCCACAGAGATAAAAACCTTATTCTTTCAGAAATGCTTTCAGAACCATTATTACTCCCTGCTTTTCATGACCCAACCATTCTGTTTTAGCCATTCCCAATTTAATTATTGACTAGGAATTTGTTAATAAAACATTTTGTTTGAACAAATAATCACTGCATTAGGTCATCAACCCAAGTTTTATATAGTACTGTTCTAGAAAGTCAAGTCACATGGTTATTTCAATGTTACAAAGATAATTTGGAAGGTGCCATTTTCAAAATCATGATAGTTATACAAAAACATTAACTTAAAATAAAAAGAGCAAGAGAAACGCTGAAAAGAGATAGAGGAAAAGAATACTTTGAAATAGATATTCTTATGAAGAAGGAAGAGAAATAAAGAAGCAAAGTACCATTTTCTGAAAATGTTTCCCCACCTTTGAAAAATTTCATTTGTCATTTAATCATTATAGCAGTGGAATTGACAAATATAGCCTACTTTCAGAGAAAATGAAGCTGAAGCCCAGGAAATGCATCTTAACCAAAGTCACATAACAAATAAACAGCAGAACCAGAATTTTGGCCAATGCCTACCTGCTCTTCACACCCATTCAATTTGCATTAAAGACTGATTATACGCCCTGGCTGGCATAGCTCAGTGGATTGAGCGCAGGCTGGGAACCAAAATGTCCCAGGTTTGATTCCCAGCCAGGGTACATTCCTGGGTTGTAGGCCATAACCCCCAGCAACCGCACATTGATGTTTCTCTCTCTCTCTCTCTCTCTCTCTCTCCCCCTCCCTCCCTTCCCTTCCTAAAAATAAATAAATAAAATCTTTAAAAAAAAAGACTGATTATAAAAATTCAGGTATTTGATTTTGTAGTATATTTTATTATGATGAACTATTTTCTTGTTGTTCATCGAGCACAGTTGTCTCCACTTTCTCCCCAACACCCTCCCCCATCTCACTCACCCTCACCTCCCACCCTCAACCCTTCCCCCTTTTTGGCTTTGTCCATGGGTCCTTATGTAACAGGATGCAGCCAAGAGGGGGGACCCCAAATAGGGATTTGGGGGGTCTAGAACTCAAGGTGTTCAGGAAATATTAAGATGTCTTCACCTCTTCCCCTTTAGGTGTGTGTTGGGGGAAGGGACAAATGAAGCAAAGCCATTGAGAGCTGTTTCGCATAGCAACAGCTTTGCAGCTAACTTCTGGTGTGGTCATTTAACATATCTATAAACTTCAACTGTTTACATAGATATGTTAAATAGCTGTTGCCATGCTCTGAGCCAGGGGGATGGAAGTAACTTCCCCACCAAGACATAACTGGGGGCAGGTCCCTAGAGTTACAGTGCCTGCATGGGAGCTTGGAGAAGATTGGCTCCATGACATGGGCCACACCTGCCCAGACTCATGATGGCAGTCCAGTAAAGCTGGAAGGGTATGGGAGTGCTGGTGAGTGTAGCCAGTTGTGGGAGGAGTTGGAAATGGGGCTGCACAGGAAGATTTGCACGGGGATTTAAACCCAGATGTGGCAGCCATTGAGGAGAGAACCACTTGGTCTTTGACAGAGTGGGGACTCCCACAGGCCTGCGAGAGAGAATCACCATGTGGCTTCAGCAGAGAACTGCCACTCAGCTTTGGCAGAGTGGTGACACTGCCCTCCTCTCAGCCATTGTGCAGAGAGGACCACGTGGCTGTGGCAACAGAAGAGGGAACCTCACGGCTTTGCTAGAGTGGGGACCCACGGAGCTTTAGAAGGGGGAACCACCACCCAACTTTAGCAGAGATCCCAGTGACACAGCTAATGTTGTCGGAAACCGAGGGAAACAGATTACTAAGAAGAACTGGGGACTGCCTGAGCCACGGACTTCTATTTCTTTTCCTGAGATACAATACCCCAGACTGGGCAAAGCGGGGAAGGAAGGACAGTGTATGTTTGTGGGTGTTTTAAGGGACTTTGGGATTTTGATGAAGACATTAGGTCACTACTTTAAGTCTGTACAGCATTAAATAAACATTTCCTTTCCTTTTCACAAATCTCTGGCATTGAGAGATGTCTTTCCTCTGGCAGCAGACATAATGAACCCAGGGGGTTCCTTTCAGTAATAGTATATCATCCCAGGCCCCCCCTGTTGTTCTGTAACACTTACAAATGATCCTTGATGACTCTTCCGTTCTTTCCCCTGTTATCTCCCTCCCTTCTCTCCTCTGGTTACTGTCAGTTTGTTCTTTATTTTTATGTCTCTGGTTATATTTTGCTTACTTGTTTTGTTAATTAGATTCCACTAACAGGTGATGAATTATTTAAAAATAACTTATTTTGTCATTTGAAATTATTCAATGCAACTAAATAGAATAGCCATTTGTGACTATCAGGCACAAGAACAATAGTCCAACCCATGTTCTCAACAGCAAAGACATTGGTTAATAAGAATTTTTTCTCCTACCCTCAGGCCCTGTAAATACCAAAAAGTGCATTGTGTATTATTGCACTTGCACCTCTAAGAACATATCATAAATGTGCAGAAGAAAGAGCAAAGCTCAAGTAAAAGGTGAATTAGTCAATCAAGTAAAAATATACAATCTTTCAATATGAAAGCCTACCATGTGCAAAGTAATAGGCCAGACTCAGGCTCTAAGTGTCAGAATCTTGCATCCAAAAAAAAGAAGAAGAAAGAAAAGAAAAAAGCTGATAAAGCTATTTGATGCAGACACTGGCCCACAGTGTCCATGTCATTATGGATGAAATGAGACATTCACACAGACTACTGAGTCCAGTGGAGGAAAAGGGATAGCATGGCTTTTCTCTCAAGGGGAGCAAAAGCCGTGGCCTCTGCCATGACAGGCCTTTATTTCTATCTCTGGGCACATTACATGATGGTTCTCATTTACTATGCACAGGTTCACTTTAGGTGGTTACCTTTTATAGAAAACAAAGGAGCTAATACCGTTAATCATATCATAGAAGAGGGATATTTGCAAATGAAAAAGCAAAAGTGGTTGAACGGGTTACACTCATCCTTGGAAGGTTTAGCATGGATTTTAGGAAGTTACTTTGCAGCAAATGTCCTCAATTCAGGGTGAGGGAGTTTTTAGCAAGAACAAGACTCAAAGTGGTCTAGGCACATTGCAGACCTGATTCCCCATGGGAGAACCTATCCGTGGGCATGAATCCTGTGTATCTCTTTGTGGGAGCTGGGCCTATGCCATGCAGAACGGTCTCCTACAGCTATTAGCTAAGACTAGAACCCCAGAATTGCAATAAAGGAAGAAGAAAACCATAAAGTTTGAGAGAGTAAGTTGTTGCAAATAAATGCTAAGCCAGAAATGGGGAAGTAAATTTTTATAATATCTATGTGAGACTTAGTATAGCTTAAATACATAAAGAAGCATTTTACATGTTTAGAAAAGTTTACAGATGATAGACATATACAAAATTATTAAAAGGGTTACCTCTGTAGCTTGACCTTAAACTTCCACTTTTGACTAAAAATGAAACTAGGATGTATTTACAGTGACACCATTCTGTGTTATTCTCATATTTCCATTCACTCATTCATTTGACTGTCATTAATTGGATATCTATCTTGTGCTATTCTTTCACAGATGCAACAGGAATAGTGATGCATCTATTTTGTGGCCATGCATCAAGCTAACTAGGGTACAGACAGTTCTGGTGGTAATGTTCTATTAGGGGATACAGACATTTATCTACTAGTTACATTGTTAATTATTTACTTGTAATTGTAAAAGGTGTTACAAAGGAGAATTGGGCCTTCAGAAAGAATACAACTGTGTGGTCTGATTTGTTCTGGGAAGTCAGGACTTCCTGAGGAAATGAAGCTGAAATCTGAATTAACCTGTCCATAAATGGTGAATTGAGGAGAAAACAAGAGCATTCCAAGTAAGAATGACGTTGAAGTTGCCACGTAAAAACCAGTTACTAGAACATACACACACAGTGACAAAAGGAGGTGGAAAGTGGGGGCTGAAGAAATCAGTATGCACATCTTTGTCTGCCATGGGAGGAAGTTTAAAATTTATACTGTGAGCAGTAGAAAGGCATTGTCCTAGTCCAAGAGATGTAGAGATTTACGGTTGTTTTTTTCTTGTTTGTATTACTCAGTAACGAGAGTGCGAGGAAGCCATTAAAAAGAAAGACTGCTGTGGCCAGTGAAGCTCAGCTCGCTTGTTTGGAGTGTTGTCCCATGGAACAAAGGGTCATAGGTTTGATTCCTGCTCAGGGCATATGCCTGGATTGTGGGTTTGATCCCCAGTCAGGGCTCATATGAGAG
Source organism: Phyllostomus hastatus (assembly GCF_019186645.2). Taxonomy (NCBI): domain Eukaryota; kingdom Metazoa; phylum Chordata; class Mammalia; order Chiroptera; family Phyllostomidae; genus Phyllostomus; species Phyllostomus hastatus. Next base: position 5,250,172 of record NW_025334038.1, on the reverse strand, counting down.
GCAACAAACTGATGTTTCTCTCTCACATCAATATTTCTTTCCCTCCTTCTTTCACTCTCTTTCTCTCTGTAGAATCAAGGAACATGTTCTCAGGTGAGGATTATTATTTTTTTTGACAAATAGCCATCTTTTTTTTAGTTTTTTTTTTAGACTTTATTTATTTTTAGAGAGGGAAGGGAGGGAGAAGGAGAGAGAGAGAGAAAGGGAAAGAGAGAGAAACATCAATGTGCGGTTGCTGGGGGCCATGGCCTGCAACCTAGGCATGTGCCCTGACTGGGAATCGAACCTGCGATGCCTGGTTCACAGCCCGTGCTCAATCCACTGAGCTATGCCAGCCAGGGGAGGATTATTTTTTTTAAAAAAAGAAAGACTGATATTAATGGAGTGTTTACAGTGAGTGAGGCACACAATGTGTATTCATCTAATCCTCACAATAAAATAATTATGACTCCCTTATACAAAGGAGAAAACTGAGACTCAAAAACTTGGAGATCATATTTTTGACAAAGTAAGATCAGATTTAAATGTTCTGCTTTGCTGTAAGCTTTTCATTCTTTCCCTTTGCATCTTTTTCTTGTATCCATTCCTTATTATTAAGAATGCCTCTGTTTACTCTTTCCTCTTATCAAATCATCTGACACCAGCCACAGTCCTCATAAGAAAAACAGACATGGTCTACTTTGTTCACTGCAATGAGTTCCTAATACATGTCACACATTTGATAAATATTTGTTGGATGAATTTCAACATTCTGTCCTCCACCATCTGTCCTTCTCCCATCTCCTCCTTATTATTTTATCCTTTCATGCTAATAATGGACAAGAACATGTCATTAGCTACAACTTCTAACTGGAGTACCAGATTGATATTCCTGTTTGTCTTTTAATGTTTCACTAGCACTTTAAGTTCAACATATTCTGTTTCTTGCTCTGACACCTTTATCTAATCTTTCCTAAAAATGAATAACCATCCCCCCAAGAACTTTATCTCAAAACCTGAGTTATCTTCATAGCCTTTTTGCTCTGTACTCCTCACATTTAGATAACTTAGAAGTCAACTGAGACTTGCACATCCAGGTGAATGTAACCTGAACTCGTTTCTACCAACTCATAACATAGTCAAATGTCTCCTTTGTTCTAATTCCAAAGTATACTTCCTAAGGCTTTCTCAACTCTGTTTTTATTCTCTATATATCATTTTTGTTTTATCCTAAACTGGTTTGTTCTCATTTGTGTTTTTCAGTGATGAAGGTGGAGGAAGCTATTAACAAAAAAAACTAATATGGATGGAGTGTTTATAATGAGTGAAGCACTTCACATATTTTCTTTATCTAAGCCAGGGGTGTCAAACTCATTTTCACCGGGGGCCACATCAACCTTGCAGTTGCCTTCAAAGGGCCAAAATTATTTTAGGACTGTATAAATATAACTACTCATTAGCTGTTAAGAAGTTGAAATTACATTCGGCCTTTTGAAGGCAACCAGGAGGCGAATGTGGCCCCTGCTGAAAATGAGTTCAACAGCCCTGCTCTAATCTATCACTCACCCATCCCAAAGCATATGCTCACAGCAATAATCATGAGAATACAGCAACTTTCCTGAGGATGTGGAAGTGTCACATAGAAGAGATCATATCCAGCACCCATCAGCTTCCATACCCTGTTGGCAGCTTCTCTTTCAATTTGGCCTCTTCCACAGCACATGTATTAGGAGTAGCAATTTTTCCTCCACATTCAGCTTCCATACTCCACATACACAGCTACACTTTCTCAGTGAATAGCTCCACTTGGCCAGTGTGCTTTCTCCCAGATTCCTGGATTAACAATGAATGAGGGATCTTCCATTTTATTGTAACCATTTAGTCACCAAGTCCTGATTCTTCCTCATAATATTTTCACATTTTCATCTTTTCTGTTATCACTGCCATTTTTCTATGATTAGCCCTTAAAGAATTTCCTGAATAACTCCATACCTCTTAATTCTGTCCCCAGATTCTACTCCTTAAATTATATACTTCATTCAATCCCAGAGTTATCTTCCTAAAACACATATTTGCTCATAATCTTTAGACAATCAAAACTACTTAGCATAATATTTAATTCCTTCCACAGACTGACACAAACCTCTGTTTCTACATCACAGCCCACATTTCTTATTTAGCTACTCTTCACGCAGCATTCAAAATGTTTGCAATCTCAAACCCACGGTCATTTTTCTTAAGACAATATATTTACTATATTTGCTCATACTCTTCTCTCTTCCAAAAACGCTTTTATTTCCTTAATTTATATCCAACCACTAATATTATTTACACTCTTTTGAGAATTTTATTTTATTCATTCATGAAACCTACCCTAAACTTCACTTCTCATGCATTTTTTTTATTATCAGAACCTTGTAATCATTTCCATGATAATACTTTTCACAGTTACCTGAAAGCTCACCATGCTTTAGGATTCACACTGCATTTTTCTCACTATATTTTAAGGTCTGTGAAGTCAGGAGAGGTATTTTATTGCTTTTTTAAAATCTTGGTAATCCTTAAAATGTACTACAAATTCAATCATTTTCAATATTATTTGATTACAACATTCAGGAAGTCATTCACCTGAACACTAATAACTATTGCAGAAACAGTTCCATCTCATTTACTTACTGTTGTGAGTAGAATTGCTCTACATAAAAATTGACCTCAAAGGTTAATGTGATATGTCTTGTTTTGTTTCCATTACTTTCTGTACATCTGAGGGGACCAGAGTTAATTGGAGGTGGAAGGTTGTGGTACAGGACTTCACAAAGTAGCTTCATTTAAATGCCGTATACACTTTCCAATGGTTGGAAAACCCACCTGAAAGGCTTCTTCTTAGCCAATAATCTCAAAATATAAAGATAACTACTAGCACAATTACAACTTATTAAACAAAAATAAAAATAGATACATCTCAGGAATGAGTGAACCATTGGCTGGTGTTTGTGGTAGTGGACTACTGTGCTTCTCCTTACCAGGACAATGTCCATCTTACTCAGTTTGCTCTTGGTTCCCCATAAACAAGCACACTGTTTGCATACATTTGCTGCTCGTTGAATCACATTTAATTTTTCCGTTTTCTCTATAACCTCATTTTAAAGCCTAAACATAAGACCAACTAGATAAATCTTGCTCAGTTCTCCCTGACTCCTATGATGTTCTGATTTTACATTCAGTGTAGGTTAAAAGGGTGATGAGTGGGTTTTAGAAGCTTTGACCTGAGCTTTTTAAATTTTCCTCATTCTAAACTTTGAAGATCTCTATTAGGCAGGAGTGGCTGGGTGGGCTAAAGAAGTGAAATTCATCTTCCATTTTACCTGTCTAGTAAGTGGGAGTTTTTAACATATTTTTAAAGTGGATTTTTAAAACATATTTTGGACCACATTGTCATTTTCTGAATATCCTGGGCTCCCACATATTTAGATATGTTATCAAGTAGGAGGACCACACATCAATTGCCACAGGAGAAATTGCACTCATTCAAGTGGTTACTAAAGTCTCTTTTTCCCTCTTTCCCATATTAAAATGGGACGCTAAATTACATTATATATATGTATTTTATATTCATATATATAAAACCATTCAACACTTGCATGTATCTTTACATTACCACACTTACTCCAATGAGCTGTCTTCATTTTACTTCAAAGAGAGTAACTGGGTGACTGTAGGAGGGTTATGTGACTATTTGAGTTCGGCTCTATCTTCAGCCATGTGCACTAGCAGATGTGATTCTCATTCTGATATATTATGAGAAAATGACACTCTAGAATAACGTATTAAACAATGGCAGAAAGTTTATACTTCCTTTCACAAGTTTCTTGATGCTTAGGGCCAAAACCAGCTTTAAGACAGATCATTTGTTTTGTGAGAAATCATACAGGACAGGAAAAAAAGAATATCTGCAAACTATAAAATGGTATGATATACAATATATTCTTCTTTCAACTTTCATGTTTGAAATATATTTGATATGCAGGTAAAAGGAGCATGCAGCTGCCACAGCTTAAACTCATTGGTGATATCTTTCACAGGATTCAGAATACATTTTAGATCTGATTTTTATTTGCTCTAATATCAAATAGTACTTTAACAGAACAAGATGGTAAGCTGAATGGCTGAGGGGATGAGGAATTGCTACTTCTCTCATTTTCTACCATCAGCAAACATTATAGATAGCTAAAAATGGGCGTTAGGAAGATTAGCCTAGAAAATGATATATTGTGGGAATAGGAAGCAAATTTTTGCTCTCTCTCTTTCTCCAGGCCCTCTTTCTCCAAGAGTGTTTTGATTGTAATTCCTAAAACCAAAAACCGATCTTCAGTCTTTTTAATACCTGAACACAGCTGCCCCCCACTGCACACACCAGGATCACTAGATGGTCTACATATCAAGGTGTGGCTCATAACTACCTTCATCAGACTTAACTTGTAATTTTGTTAAACTGTGGATTCCAGCATCCCATGCTTTGTGCATTGTATTAGAGTCTCTTGTTATCTGAAATTGAGATCCTCTCACCTAAAATGAATACCAGTCTTCCCTGATCCTTGGAATTTACCAAAGAAGATAAGTATATATACACACTTCTCCCAGTTGATCAGAATATAAAAAGGGTCTCCATGTGTAGCCTGTTCCATACGTTAATGCCAGATCTTCTTCCTTTCATTTGTTCTTGCTCCCAAATTATTTTAATTTAATTCCTTTTTCTGCTTCCAATAGCAATGATTAAAACAGTTGGTCTCTAATTTCAGCATGATAAATATTATTTTCTGTACAAGAAGATTCTGCATATGTAAGTTCTACTTGAGTTAACTGCTGTGAGGAAGAGCTGTTCTATCTTTGTACAAGTTTTGTGTGACACCAGCTCACATGCTGAAGTTTTCACTCACATGTCAGGCAGGCAGGCACTCTGCAAGACAAGGTTCGAGTTCACATCACCAATCCTATGTTTACTTTATACATCTCTGAGCTTTACTTTAAAAATATTATACCCTTCAAGTCTTTGATATTTAAGTTGGAAAGAACACTAAATAAATAATATAAAATAAAAACAATGAGATTTTAGACACTTATATGGCATATTGCTCGATGAAAAACACTTTCATAGGACCATGAAGAAATATAAATGGATACAATACACATATTTATATCTATTTCTGCTATACTGACAATCCAAATAATTATTCTGGAAGTCAAGACAGGTTCATCTCACCACATCTGGGAGTCTTTGAGACAAAAAAAATAGTCACTAGTGTACATAAAATGTATAATAGAGAGTGAATGATATCCAAGGATTTTACTAAGAGACTGTTTCAGTTTACAAAGAGTGGAACAATGAGGGTACAAACAGCAGGGATGGTAGACTTAAGCTGTTCAAGATCACCCAGCATTCCACAAAGACTCTTCATGGAGGAGGGGCATTGAGTCAGCCTCAGGGTTTGGAAAGGAGAGGCTAACAAGTTATGAGAGGCTTTGAAGATGGGGCTTACTGTGGAGAGACAGCCCTTTGAGGTTTGGTGAAGAAAGGTATGGTCTGTGGACAAACTACTTTTCATCTACTCAACCAGTAAGACAGAAATCCTCTGCATGCCTCAAGCAAAAGAAGAGTACAAGAGCTGTTGAAAATCAAATCCTAAATATACTAAGGAACACAAACAAATCGTCTCTTTTCTGTCTTAAGAAAATTGACAGCTAAGCAAAATAAGCCAGGCAGTGAAAGACAAATACCATATGATCTCACCTTTAACAGGAACCTAATCAACAAAATAAAGAAACAAGCAAAATATAACCAAAAACTGAAATAGAGGACAGGCTGACAGTGACCAGAGGGAGAGGGGAAGGAATTTCAGGGGAAAAGGGGAAGGGTTTGCAGGAACAAGTATAAAGGACACATGGACAATAACAAGGGGAGGGTGTGGAAACAGGAGGGAAGTGGGGAGGGCTTGGGGGGTGGGATGGGATGGGGGTAAAAAGCAGAAAACTAGCCCTGGCTGGCGTAGCTCAGTGGATTGAGTGCGAGCTGGGAACCAAAGTGTCCCAGGTTCGATTCCCAGTCAGGGCACATGCCTGGGTTGCAGGCCACGGCCCCCAGCAACCGCACATTGATGTTTCTCTCTCTCTCTCTCTCTCTCTTTCTCCCTCCCTTCCCCCTCTAAAAATAAGTAAATAAAATCTTTTTTTTAAAAAAAAAAGCAGAAAACTGTACTTGAACAATTAAAATAAAAAATAATAATAATAAAAAGAAAATTGACAACTGACATTTCTGGAGACGTTTAATAATGAACTTATAATTGAGGCAGCAGCAATTTCCAGGCAGCAGGACTAGAAAGGGTCATGAGGGAAATCTCTAGGGTGAAAGATTTGGAGTGCTGGTCATAATAATAACCAGGGTTAATACAGTTGTCAAAAGTTATTGACACACACTAAGGTCTTTGAATTTTACCACATGCAATTATACAATTTTTTAATCTTGTCGAATGTTTTCTATAAAAATTTGATAGGCTCCTTTAACATTTCTTATGGAAATTCAACGGGTCAAATAGAGCTCAAATAACCTTGAAGAAGAATTGATTTGGAAAGCTTACTCTCCTGGATAAAAAGTCTTATTACAAAGCTATGGTAATTAAAATGTCATGGTTTGGTGTAAAGAAATACTAACAGAAATTAAATGGAATAGAGAGTTCAGAGGGAGACCTAAACTGACATGGATATTTGACCTATGAAAAAGTAGCCCTATAGGACAGTAATAAAAAGACAAACACAATTTTTTTAACTGCATATCCATATGGAAAAAATCTTATATTCTATTTTGCACAATAATAAAAAAATGCATTCTTGCTGGCTGGTAGACTTAAATGTTAAAGGTAAAGATAAAAGTCTCAAAATATAATATAAAATAATATCTTTATAATTCCAATTTACAAAGATTTATCTGTTAGAAAAGGCAGTATAAAATAATACATAAAATAATAATACAAATTAAGAAGCAAGGACAATCTAAAGAACAAATCCCCCAAAAAGAAAGGAAATAAACAAAAGCCAAAATTAATGAAATTGTTTAAAGAATAAATAATCTAGAAGGACAATAAGCATAAAAATTGATTCTTTTACAAGTCAAATAAAACAAACTTTTAGTAAGAGTTATGAAAAAACAAGAGAAAGAGAAGAATGCTCAAAAGAATAATTAGAAATGGAAGAAAGCTTTAAGTACAAACACAGCAGAGATAAAAAATATGAGTGAGAATTTAATATAAGCAACATTTGCCAACAAATGCCAAGGCTTGAATGAAATAAACTATTCTTAGAAAAATATAAATCACCTACTGTAACACAAGAAATAAGCCTAGAGAATTTTCTTGATAAGGCCTACCACACATTCAAGCATCTTATGAATTCTGTCTCATAATCAATAAATAGATAATTCAAAAATGGATGAACTCCATTATAAAATGATAGAAGATGAAATAATCTTCAGATAACTTTGTGGTTCTAATGTATGAGTATCCTTGGTAAAAAAATCAAACAATATTGGTGAGAAATAATATTGGCCAAGCTCACTCCTGAATATAACCAAAAAATTTCAAACAAAACATTAATAGATAAAATGCAGAGGTGCATTTCAATTTTTTTATTTTAAATACAATGTACCTAAGTGGATTTAATATAAGATTGTTTTTAATTTTAGGGAGTAGTTTTTAAATTAACATATTAAAAGAGAAAAACTACATGATCATTCAAATAGATTCGAAAAGAAAATTAAGAATAGAAGGTAACTTCCTTAAATTGCCATGATAGATATTACAAGGGCTTCTCAGATTCCTTGGTGTCCTCTTATCTCACAACAGAGGAAAATTTCCCCATAACCTCCCTCACAGATGGAGATGATTATGTAACAGAATTCTGACCATTAGATTGTGAGAAGAGATGCGCACTATTTCCAAGCTTGAGCCATAAAAACCTTCCTTGTGATTTGTCTCCTTCATGAGCTAGAGAAGCAAGGAAATGAGAATGGCTAGGAGAGAGTAAAAGTGAGGCCATTAAAATGAGGTTGGAAAGATAATGAAGCACAATTGTAAGGATTTTAGCTTTTGCTTTGAGTAAAATGGGATGCCATTGCATAGTTTGGAGAAGAGGAAGGCCATGAGCTTATTGACATTGGAAAGAAAGAGATCTCCTGGCTACTGTGTTGAGAATCACTTTAAAGGCAGCAGGGTGGATTCAAGGACCAAGTCAAGTGATTTTTGTTTGTTTTGTTTTTTACCCATTCAGACAATCTATGATGTTCAATTGGTATAATTAGACAATTCACATTTAGAGTGATCATTTGAAATAGTTGGATTAACATCGACCATGTTTCTAACTGTTGATTTGTTGATATTATACTTGTTCTTTATTCATTCTCCACCCCAACTTTTTTAGTGTAATTGAGCATTTTCTGTAATTCCATTTATCTCCTCTCAGCATGTCAACTACATAAATATTTTTAAAACTAATGACTAGTCTAGAGTTTACAAAATACATTTTTAGCTAATCTAAATCTGTCTTCAAATAGCACTATACTGCTTCACTTATAGTACAGAGAGCTTATAAGTGAATATTTCCTCCTGGCCCTCATGACTCTGCTGCCATTCATCCCAGTTATCCATATGCTATGATCACCCAATGTACTGTTGCTATTATTGCTTTAAACAGTTATGTTTTAGATTAAGAATAGGAAAACTAAAGGATATTGATTTACTTTTTATTCTCTGAAGCTTTTTCTTCCTTTTTGTAAATCTGAGATTCTGACATATATTCAGTCTTTCTGAAGAACTTCTAACATTTCATCTGGACAGGTTTTTGCTGCTGATTAATTCTTTCTTTTTTTTTCTTTAAGGTTTTTATTTCTTCTTTGCATTTGAAGGGTAATAATTTTCCTGCATTTAAAATTTTAAGTTGATAACTTTTTCATTTTGCAAACTTTAGTATTTCACTTTACAGTATTGTTTTCATGCTTTCTGATGGAAACCCTGTTGTAATTTTTACTATTGTTCCTTAATAGCAAACTTTTTCTTTCTTTCTTTTTTTTCACTTCTTTCAGGATTTATCTGTCTTTGGTTTTCTACACTCTCAATATGATATGCCTACATGTTGTTTATATTATTGTTTTTATATTAATTTTGGTTGATATTCTCTGAGCTTCCTGGATCTGTGCTTTGGCATTTGTCAATAGAAAGTTCTTGTCTAATACCATTCAACTATTTCTTCTTCTTTTTAGTATTTCAAGTATCCATATATTACATTTTTTAAATTGAAATTGTTTCACAGTTCTTAGATGTCCTGCTTGACTTCTTTCATTTTTTTATCTATCCATTTCAGTTTGATAATTTTCTCTTATGTTTTGTATATTTTTATTGTTATTCTATTACAGTTGTCCTAGTTTTTTCCTGTTGTTCTCCCTCAGCTACCCATCCACATTCCCATAGTCAACCCCACCCTGTTGTCTATGTCTGTGGGCCATTCATACATGTTCTTTAACTGGGCCCTTCCCCTTCTTTCCTCCCCTTCCCCGCTTCCTCTCTGGTCACTGTCAGTCTGTTCTTTGTTTTCATGCCTCTGGTTCTATTTTGCTCATTTGTTTTGTTCATTAGGATCCTGTTATATGGTATTTGTCTTTTGCTGCCTGGCTTATTAATCTCTTTTCAACCTCATCAATTCTTTCCTTGGATATGTTGAGTTACTGATGATTCCATTAAAGCCACTTTTTCATTTCTGTTATAGTGCTTTTGACTTCTGATATTTAGTACTGACTTAAGGTTTTCATCTCTCTGTTTACATTACCTGTCTGTTCTTGCATCTTGTCTCTTTTGCCATTAGAGCCTTTAGCATATTAATCATAGCTATTTTAAATGTTCTGTCTGAATATTTTAACATCTGTATAATGCCTAAGTCTGATTCTTTTGATTGTATAACCATGCAAACACTTCATTTCCTTAATTGACCTTTTCTCCTTCTTTCCTTTTAATTCAAACTGGCCTTATCCAGCCTAGAAGCACCCTGACCCACCTGCCTCCCTCTCCCTTGCATGTTCGCTCTCTTAATCATTAAACACTAAGGGCATCAAGGTTCTGGTCAACATCAAATAATCTTAGGAACAAAGCCTTGAGTCTGCTGACTACACAGACAGAGTTTTAGTCAAACTAAAAATAACATCCTGGCCTCAGTTGTTTTCAGCTCCAGAACCAGAAAAGTAGAATGACTCCACTAACCACATCCTTGTGAAACCAGACATAGTGATGCCGTGGCTGACAGCAGGACCAGACGCAACGATCAACTATCCCTTGCCCTAGAGCCAATAGAACCACAAACCTAACTCCTGTCCCCCCATCTACCACATCTTCTAGAAGCCATCAGGAGGCTAAACCTGGGGCTCCAGGTTTAGTGCCATGACCTTAAAATATTTTTTAACTTTTTTGGCTGCACATTTAATTGGTGTTTGATGCACTGAGGCAAACAAACCCCTTTAGTCCAGTAACAATTGCTTTGTCTTATATGACGCTTTTTTAGGCTTATATTATAATTTTTCTTGCAAGTCAGGCATGTTACATGTATCAAGTATTATGAACTTGATACATGTAACATGCATCAAGTAAATAAAATTTTAGTGTGAGGGTTTATATTAATATGTTTTGGAGTCATTTGGGGTTAAACATTTGCTTTAACCATAAGTGCCAGGGGTTTCAAGATTTTTAGCATCTTCAATTTTGTCTTTCCTTTTGCTTCAGGCTTCCCTAAGTACTTCTTTTCAGAGATAGTTTGTGTCTTGAAGTTTTTCCAGCTGTAATTCACTTTATTATATTGAAACATTGTTGGGGTTATGTTAAGGTATGGGGAAGGGAGGACATTGTGTAATAGTCATACTAAATTCCAGTCTGTGAAGCTGTGGCCTTCACAAGTATTTCTCTAGTCATATCATCTTTTCCACTTTTTCCTACTTCTTTCCTTTGCTGCAGTGCCCTCAATCTGTTTTCTTGACACTTGTTGATTATTTCCTTCCCCACCCCCGGCCCCCACCTGTTAGGTGTGACAGGAAAGCTGCAAGGAGATGTTACAGAACAAACAAGGGGGAGCCTGGGACGATATACTATTATTGAAAAAAAGCCCCCAGGTCCGTCATGTCCGCTGCCAGAGGAAAGACGTGTCTCTCAATGCCAGAGATTTTTGAAAAGGAAAGGAAATGTTTATTTAATGCTATACAAACTTAAAGTAGTGACCTAATGTCTTTATCAAAAATCCCAAAGTCCCTTAAAACACCCACAAACAGACACAGTCCTTCCTTCCTTCCCTCTTTGCCCAGTCCAGAGTACCGTATTTCAGGAAAGGAAATAGAAGTCCATGGCTCAGTCAGTCCTCTGGTTATTCCCAGTTAGTACTCCATCTCAACTGGGAAACCTCCCTGGGTTCCTGGCACCCTCAGCTGAGTCTCCAGGATCTCTGCTAAAACCAGGTGGTGGTTTCCCCTTCTAAAGCTGCAGGGGTCCCCACTCTGGCAAAGGCACATGGTCCTCTCTCCCAGGGCCACAGGAGTCTCCACTCTGTCAAGGCCGTGTGGTTCTCCTCTCAATGGCTGCCATGTCTGGGTTTAAATCCCGCGCCAATCTTCCTCTGCAGCCTCATTTCTGACTCCTCCTACACTCAGGCACACTTGCCCTCAATCTGCTGTCTTCTCCAGCTTTTCTGGTTGCCATCATGGGTCTGGGCAAGTGTGACCCCATGTCATGGAGCTAATCTTCTCTGTGCTCCCACAAAGGCATTGTAACTTGGGGGACCTGCCCCCCAGTCCCATCTTGGGGGGGAGGTCCCTTTCCATCCCCCTGGCCTTGAGCATGGCCATAGCTTTTTAGCATATCTAATTGACCAGCCAAAGGCTATAGGTATGTTAAATGACCATGCCATGGATTAGTTGCAAAGCTGCCCTGCATGTTCTTGCTCTGTGTGCCCCTTCCCCAACTCACACTTGTGAGGGAAGGGGTGGAAACATCTTAAAATCTCCTAGACACCTTGAGTTCTGGACCCCATTTCAAATGCCTATTTGGGGTCCCCCCCTAGGCTGCACGCTGTAACAGAGATAGAGTGTGAAGATACATTTCCTCAACTAGGATGAGACTCTGACAAAGTCTCTTTTTTTGGAAAGTAGGCCCTTGTTATGGAGGATGCTCCAGGCATACTTTACAATAACTATTCTTTCTCTCCAGCTACCTTAGTCATAATGGGATCCTTCTCAGGTATTCACTTGGAGGTAAATCCCAGAAAATGTGGGGGCCTCCTAAAACTGTGGCCCCCAGGAGTTTCTTACTCTCAAGCTAATCTACCTCATTCCCCAGCAATTCCTCAAAATTATCATTTAAGCATTTTTATTGGTTATGGTTGCAGTGGCTTCTGCTCTAAAAGAGCAGACCCCAGGTGTGGCTCTCTGGAAATGCTTGTTCCTGTGAATTTGGGGGAGGCAGTTTGCCTTGAAATATCAGTTTTATGACAGGCCCAAGAAAAGTAGTTGATTTTTAGTTTATCTTTTTCTTATTCCAAAGTGGGGGTAATTGCTCTCAAACTCATTACACGTTAGGTTTGAAACTGGATGTCTTGTGAGACTTCTTAAGATCTAGGCTCAAAACTGGCAAAATTTTATTTCTACCCACATGTCATTTGGCAAAGCAAGGCAAATGGTCAAGCCCCGACCAAAGAACAGGGTCATAGCAAGAGTGTGGACATAGGGAGGGAAAATAATTGAGACCATTTGCTCATTGGGCTGCAGGAAGATGGTTTCTTGGTATTATTAATTTCTGGGTTCTTTCATCATACCCTGGACTTTCCATTTCTCCATCATTTCTGTAATCTATTCATTCTATGATGTTCTCTCTGTTGAAACCGCTGGAGTGTTTCTTTTTTCTTTTCTTTTCTTTTTTTTCTGACTGACCCTCACTGATGCACTTTCAAATTCAGAGAGGGAAAGTTGTGCTATTACTGTCCCTCTAAAACCCCACCAACTCTCTCAGCGATGTCTTAGTTATGACTCTTTATTTGCAAGCAAAATAAATTTACACCATTGAATTTAAGTCCAAAAAAGGGAGAAGGTTAAAAATGTCTTAGTAAGAATCTGGAATAGCTAACTGAATCCAGAGCAGAAGGATTCTGAGACCTCTCCAAGGCCTGAAAACTGAAAGTGGAAATGATGAGAAACCCCACCCAGGGCATTGGCTGCAGCTCTCCTTTCTGCTTCTCCAAGTATCACACTCTGTTCCTGCAGACTGGCTTGCTCTGTTTCATGAACAGAAGCCAGTCCTGTCATCCTCAAGTATTTACCTCCTTGAGGCAAGAGTTCTGCTGAAGCAGGATGGCTGGCTCTCAATTTCAATTTCATACTCTCAAAGTATACAGTAAATATTTTGGCTTGGGTCAGTCTCTCCCTCCTGATCCTATCAGTGGGCATTGAAGCAGAGCTCAGGGAGCCCACACCTGGCTGCAGAGGTTTGAAGGAGCAGAAACCACAGAAGCACTCACTAGGAGCTGAGCCTGTAGTTCTCAGGAGGCATTTGGGCTCTCTAAAGACTTACATGTCTGTCACAACTGGGGGCATGCTACTACCATCTAGTGGGTAGAGGCCAGGGTTGCTGCTAAATATCCAAAAATGTACGGGCAAGTTCCCACAACAAAGAATTATCTTGCCCAGAATGTCAATAGTTCTGAGGTTGAGAAACCTTGAGCTGAGCTAACACCTCAAAATGAGAATTGATGCATACCCGTCTAGCACTGACAAGGGTATGGGGAGAATATGAAAGAAGAGGAAGAAGATTGACAGATAACAATTGCTGCATTTAATGAGCATTCCAAACACTAATGTTTGACTAACATCTTTTCACTGACTTCTCACAACAATCCCACAAAACAAGTAGTACTATTATCATTTGTTTTATGGAAAATTAAATTGGACTCTCTCCCTCCAAAGCTAATGTGTTTCCACCCCTCCCAACCCAGGGACATATTTTCCCATTTTAGAGAGGGGGTCGGGGAGAGAGAGAGAAAGAAACATCAATTGATTGGTTGTCTTCTCATCAACTGGGGATCTAACCCTTAAACTGGATTTGTACCCTGACCGGGGATCCAACTCACAGCATTTTGGTGTATGGGGTGATGCTCCAACCAATCGAGCTGCACCAGCCAGTGTCAAAGCTCATGTTCTTAAATAGAAACTCGAAGGTGAGAATGAGCAGTCACCCTGTCTTGTGAATCTGAACATGTTTTCACCTAAAGTAGCTAGAAAGCTATAAACAGATCCTTAGGTCCTGAACTTGTGAGTCTAACAAGTGATGGTAAATAATAACACCACTGTCATCACTGCTGGAAAACACCATAAAAGTGACAGTCAGATCATGCTTTCATCAAAGGGACTTGAATGTAACATAAGCAGCTATGCAAATATGCAGGCTGATGTGAAGAGGGAGTGGAGAACAGAAAACCCAGGCATGAGATGTGCTGAAACATAACAAAGCATTCCCGAGACTAATGTACTCACACTTCCTCCCCCTCCCAAACTTGTAGGCCCTGTGCTTGGTCCATACTGAGACCATTTCCACACCTTCAGATAGGAGTAAACACACTGGATTTGCAGGACTGTGATGAAAAACTCAGAAATGTACAAGCAGCAGGGTTTAGCAGTTAGGTCAGGTGTGGCCTACTTTTATAAATGACATTTTCTTGGAACACTGCCTTGCCCTTTTATTTATGTGTTGTCTGTGCTTGCTTTTATGCTACAATAGCAGAGCTGTATTATCACAATACACATTGAGGTTCATCCTCAAATCCAAAAATATTTCCTGCCTGCCCATTTCCAGGAAATGTGTGCTAACATTTAGAATAAAGTGGTGGTTCTGGCATACAGTGTGGCCCTCCCTTCCCCAATCCAAGGAATTACTGGATCTTTCTATCCAAATGGGGAGAATTTTCTCTGCATTTCTTTTTTCAAAGATGTGTTCAAGGTCTTCCAGCCAAATGGGCCTTTTACACCTTCCAAATCATCTCTTAAAACACAGAGTTAAATGGCAGTGAAAGACAATCAGATAAAGATACATTTATCCCCAGGAGATGGAGATGCTTTCCTTTTGTTTTGCAGTGGTAGGTGAGCAGGTTAGGGAGTTTGGCATTGCCAGCATTGTTTAGAAGAGAAGGTAATGAAAAGAGAGAGGTATGGGAAGGGGAGAGGTTCAGATCTTAGCTATTTGGCATGTTAGTTGTGTCAGACTGTGGTCAACTTTCTTAAAATCTCTAGTCATCAGTTTTATCATGTAGATTAAATGAAGTAACTCAAAAGAACTGGATGAAAATGAAAATGTTATAAACAGATGTTATACTAATGATGCACTTGTTCCATATATAATTTCTAAGTGCCTAGTAGAGAGATATAGTAGGGTAAGTCTCTGCCTCCATCCTCCTCTCACCTCATGGAACTAAAATGGCAGTAGTATGAGCTAGAATTTACTGAACTTTCTATATCTTTTATTCCAGGGGTGTCAAACTCATTTTTACCAGGGGCCACATCAGCCTCATGGTTGCCTTCAAAAGGCTGAATGTAATTCTAGGACTGTATAAATGTAACTACTCCTTAACAGTTAAGCAAGAGCTTGGGGCTGCTGCTAGGTAGAAACAAGGAGGAGGGCCAGATTTGGCTCTTGGGCCTTATGTTTGCCACCTGTGCTTTATTCTGTTCTAAGCACTTCATTTGTAATGACAAACTCAATCTCTGCAACAACCCTTTAAGGTATGTACTATCAATGTCAAATTGAAGTTGAAGATAAATTCTAAGGCAGAAAAAGTTTGGTGGATTTTTCAAGGTCACACAGCCATGTTAGGCAGAGTTACAATGATGCACTCATCCAGTCTAATTGCAGAGCCCAACATTTTCAACAGCTTGCTGAGCATCAGCTTTGTAACACATTTGCCAGTGATTCATTTTAAGTCCAGAAGGTCTTTGTGGCTGAAGGTTTCAGCATGTGTGCTGAACTTTGGCGCCAGGTGCAGCTTTTGGGATGAGGCCTGTGAGGTCTCTAGGAAAAGAGAGCTGTGAACAACACAGGACTCACACATGCCTCACTTTCAAAGGTGTAGAAATTCTGTGATGTGATGAAGGGGTTAGCAAGTACTAGTTTTCAAGCTGTATATCTATACCACAGAGAGGGAGAGAGAAAGTAAAAGAACAGTTTGTCTATGATCTGAATTGTGTTGGTACCTGTTATGGGCTGAATTATATTCTCCCCAAATTCATATGTTGAAGCCACAATGCCAGCACTTTCTTATGTGACTATATTTGGACATAGGGTCTACAAATAAATGATTTAAGTTAAAATAAGGCTTTTAAGGTCGTCCCTAATGCAGTCTAAATGGTGTCCTATGTTAAAAACAAAATTGAACTGAGTAAATTTTAAGACTGATTTGACTTTAGAGATTCATGAATTGGGCAGCATCCCACCTAGCAACTAGTAGAGTGCTCTAAGGGGTTATACAAAATAGAAGGCTTTTATTGAATCAGGGTAGAGCAAGGAAGCTATAACTTTTTGTTTTTTTTTAAAGGACTTATTTGAGGGTAGGGACATCTTTTCTTTAGGAGAAAGGAAACAGTTTTTATTATGTAGATTGGCTGTTTTTCTATGGAGATGGAGAGGGTTTGTGTGACAGATTACCTTAATGGTGTTTAACCGAAAAATATTATTGGTTGTTTAAAATTATGTTTCTGGGAGAAGCTAAAATTGCAATTAGATCAGACATTAAATATAAGTGTATAACATGGGCATTTAGCATGAGTGAAACTCTTCTGGGCCTATGTTTTTTCTTTTACACCTATAAGAAGAAGACATCAGGACACAGAGAGACAGCCAGGTGTACGTGCACAAAGGAATGACTTGGGGAGGACACAGTGAAAAGGTGGCCATATACAAGCCAAAGAGAGGAGCCTCTGAAGAAGCCAATTCCGCCAATAACTTGATTTTGGACTTTCAGTCTCCAAAATTAAGAAAATAAATTTCAGTTGTTTAAACCAGCCAGTCTGTGGTACTTTGTTATGGCAGCCAAGCAAATGAATATGGCACCCCAGCAACCATCCATCAGGATACCTTTATCTGAATCCAGAACAAAGAATCAGGCACCTTCCTCTGTCATCCTGCCATAGACCACAGAGCAGATTTGACTTCTGCGAGTGTGCAGAGGTGACATCAACCAAGAAATGCTCAGCCTGGGGATCAACACACACTTGGTACGCAGAGGAGGAGCCCAAGGTGGTGTCAGTGTGTGCTGTGGTAGTGGCCAATTTCAGGAAAATACTCTCCATAAAGAGCAGTGGCAGAGAAAAACAGACCCAGCAAAGCAGTGGGAAGAAGCGGCATGGCCAGTGGAGTGGCAAAGAACCTAGGAAAAGTCAGCATATGTCACACATGCCTCTGGAGATTCTGAAAATTCTTAGAAGGTAATTTTCAGGGATCTGGGATTTATGCATCAGCAGTTTGGGGAAATGAGCCAGAAAAAAATAGGTATTAATATCAGTATTCAAACATATGTACCTAGAGGGTGGTGAAGCTTGGGAAAATTACAGTTCCACACAGTTGACCCCAGAGCAGATGTCTATGAAGATGTGTCTGCAAAGCTAAAGAAGATGCATTGGAAGAAATAGACTGACAGGCAAATAATGGTGAAGCAGGGTGGGAGACAGAGGGAGGAGATTTGTGCAAGAAGTAGAAAGGGAGTCTGTTGGGTCCATGCAGGTAGATTTAAGCCACCTTACCACACTTCCCAGGATTATTAGAGAATTCTTGATTTAAAAGACCTTGTAAATAGAACATGCTATGTAGATGGTTTATTAAGAAAACTGAACTTTATTTAACATGATAAAGGAAGACATTCAATGGCATGAATAGGAAATTAATGAAAACAATTAATAGACTAAAGAAAAAAAGAAAAGAAAAGAAATTTAAGCAGATTTAAAAGGAACTAGTGGTTTTTGTATCTTTTTTTCCAAGTTGGGGATAAAATCAGAAGAGAGATCTTGTATGAATATTCTAGAAACAGAAAGAGAGGGAGAAATAGTAATTTGTTGACCTTTTGAAGAAGGGGCACATAGACTGTGAGTGCCCAGCTTCCCTCTGAAACTGAAGAACGCAGAGGAGGGCTGCTCCCTATACACCATCATCAGGGTGCTGGTGTGAATAGTGCAGAATCAAACGAGAGGGCCAGCCAAACTCTCCCTGGGAATGAGGCTTCCTGTCCTTAGGCTACCCATTTTTAATCAATAAAAAGATAGGAATTAAAGGTGAGAATAAATGTTCCGGTTTCTTCTCCTCTGCTGACTGTCATGGGAGGCAGGCAGAGGGTAGTAGACAGGTCACTGACTTTGGAAATAGCAACTCTTTCTTACAAAGTTGCTGAGATACTGTATACCCATTCCTCCTGTTTTCATGAAGATTTCCATGTCTCCAAGAGAACACAACAGTGGAGAAACATTCCCAATTCTCTCCATTCCATGTTTTTTTCTCAGGTGACATATAATTGGTGGAGTTGGGTAGCCCCAACTTTTGCCTATTTTATTTCCACTCAGATTAGCCTGCTGAGTCTTTCTCTGATTGGCTCAGATTCAGTTTTGTAAACCCAGCTTTCTCCTAGCAGATCCCAAGATCCTAGATTAGGGATATAGAAGGAGGAGTGAGGCATCTCATTCAGCACAGTATAGTTGATGAAAATCCTCATCTGTGTCTGGTATCTGTTCTCAATTACTTAAGAATTAAGCAGAGGGTTGACTATTTTTGCATATTTGAATATCCAATAAACTACCTACTACCTAAATAACCATTGCAAAATCATGTTTCACTATAAGCCTCACTTAATCATCTGAGAAATTCAGAAAAATAATTTCTGTATAGAAAATCTCATTTGAGAATTATGTGAAATAATGTATATGAAGGTATCAGATTATAGTATACATGCAGTATTTAACTATTTATTGTGGGTAGTTTGGAAAATTTCTTCCAAACATTTTATATTTTAGTGTCTCCAACTTTTGAAATAAAGTTGCAGATGTTTAGCCTTTTTTGAAAAAATTTCAGGCATCAGAGTGGGATCTCTGCAATGTGCTAATTAAAATGGACTGTCTTCCAATGTTGTAGAGCAGGCAACACTCTAAAACTTGAGGGATTCAGCTACTGCTATGCCTCATACTTATGTAAACGAGCAAACAAATGATCGATTTAAAAATGGTCAAGTTTTACCAAAGCTGCAACTACAAAACAACCACCATTCAGAACCACCTGAAATCTAGCTGAATGGAAGTCCTCCTATCAGCAAAGTAAAGAAGTCACATCAAGACTGGTAGGAGGGATGGGGATGCAGAGAAGGCTGTCCATATCCCCACATGTGCTGGATAAAAATTGGGAGGGATATCTCAGCTGCAGAGGTCCACCCTGAGGAACGATGGGTCCAGGCCCCACACCATGTGCCTCATCCAAAGTTTCCAGTACTAGAAAGAGGAGTCTCCATAACTTCTGACAGTAAAAATGATCAGGGATTGATACTAAGAGAAATGGTAGTCTGTTGGATTCCCAGGCATTCCTCTTAAAGGGCCCACACATGGATTTACTCAGACTTACTTTCTCTGAGTTCCAGCCCTGGGGCAGCAGTTTGAAAGGCATCAGAGACATACCAAGAGAAACTGAATTGTCTGGCATCAGGGTGAGAGCTGGCAGGGGGCAGCTTTCTCTCAGACAGAAGTGCTGGCAGAGGTCATTGTTCCTTTGATGAGCCCTCCACCAACAGAGCTAGCAGTCAGGTGACCCATCTGAGTTTCCATCAAATTGCCCCACCCATCTTTCAGACCCACCCAAGGTGTTTCCTGTGGCTTTTCTATACAAATGGCCTATCTTGGCTCATGCTTCAAATTTTCCTAAAATCTTTTGAACAAGCAACATCTGGCCTCAGCATGCGCAAAACCTCTCTATAAGTAGTTCCAACCCCAGCACTAACATTCTTTAGCCTTGATTCACAGCATGGCCTCACTTGAGTATCTCTAAGCCCAGAATAATTAGCAGGTATCTCCAGGTTGCTTTGTAGCTCATGCTTTGTAGTCCTGGGAAGAACACAGGTGGCAGCTGACCTTGGCCTCCACCTTCTGGAGGCCTCAGAATCAGGACACCTAGTGGACAGCTTTAAGCTACACCAAGGCATGGCCTCTACAAGTAACACACTCAAGGGGAAAACTCAGAAGATACCAAAACCCCAATGAAATAAGTCTTTCTGTGTGGGGTGGGCCCCTGCACAGCTAATGTTGCACAGTGGTTGGAGACAGTGATTGGCAGTCGCTGCCAGTCCTTGTGGCTAATTGGCCTGGGGATAAATTGTTCCTATTAATGTGTCAACTATAAGAGGAAAGGGCACACCTTGAGTGCCCAGCTTTGGTGATCAAATATATGAACAATAAAATGGCAATAAATACATATATATCAATAATTTAATCTAAAAAATAAAATAAACCCACAAGCATAAGAGAAACAGATTCATAGATACAGAGAACATTTTGATTGTTGCCAGACAGGAGGGGAGGAAGGGGTGGGTGAAAAAGGTGAAGGGATTAAAAAGTTCAAATTGGTTGTTACAGAATAGTCATGGGGATGTAAAGTACAGCATAGAGAATATAGTCATTAACATTCTAATAACTATGTATGGTATCAGATGGGTGCAGGATCTATTCGGGTGATCACTTAGTAAGTTTTGCAATGCCTGATCACCTGGGTGTACACCTGAAACTAATATAATAATGTATGTCAACTGTAATTGAAAAAATAAAAATAATTTTTAATGGAATTAAAAAACACAAGAAAATGGAGGCTCAGGTACTGAGAAATAGAGCTGGAATTTGAACCCAGGATTGTCTTGTCCCAACAAGTACTTTAGGGTTTGCCATGTGGAGATGAGTAAAGTATGGGCCTGCCATTTTCATGCTTCTGCATTAGTGCCCAGGTGGGCATAAAAAACCCTGACACAATTCCTTAAAATGTTAAAGATAGAATTATCATATGCTCCAGCAATTTCAAGTCTAGGTAGACACTCAAAAGAATTAAAAGCAAGGACTTAAGCCAATATTTGCATACTAATTATCATAGCACCATTATTTATAACAGCCAAAACATAGAAACAACCCAAATGTCAAATCAATAGAAATGTTCAATCAAAACACAGAAACAACCCAAATCAATAGATGAAAAGATAAATATACCATACAATAAAGTGTTATTCAGCCACTAAAAGAGACAAAATTCTAAAAATACTACACCACCAATGAGCCTTTAAAACATTATTGGTGCTATTATTCGAACACTTGTGTCCCCCTAAAATTCATATGTTTAAACTTAACCTCCAAAGTGATGGTATTTGGAGGTGGGGTCTTTGGAGATGATTGAGTCATGAGGGCAGATCCTCATGAATGAAATAAATGGCCTTATAAAAGTGGTCCAAGAAAGCTGGCCAAGTCCTTCCGCTATGTGAGGAAATGGAAAGTGCCCTCCCTCAGCCACAGGGGAGCTGACTTATACAAAGAGAAGTCTCCACCCTAATACCTTATTGGTCCATCCTTATGCAAATGAGGACTACAAATACAGTTCAGTCCAAAAGCACTGTTCTAATTGGTCAGAAGGAAGCCATTCCAATTGGTTGGTGAAAATGTTGCATAGCTCTGATTAGACAGAGCAAGTCTGAGTCCTGTTGAGTGGAATATGACCTCAGGAACTCCTTTGTAAGGGCTGGCTTAGGTGTCAGGAAGACAATGTGGGATGCAGGCAATTCAGTGCAGGCTTCTCCCTGAAATTTGGCTTGTGTGAGGGGCCCCTGTTTAGGACTGTTGCTAGACTAGACTCTGTTGTTAAACTTGAGCTCAGTTAGCCACCAGGACATCTTCTTGGTAGGTTCTTCTTTCTTAGGGTCTACAGAACTATAATATAATTAAGTACTTGGAATGGGGCTGTATAATATTGTGGCCATGTATGATAGTTTCAGATCCAAGCTGTCTGGAGTCAAGTTCTACTAATTATTATGTAGAAAACCTTGGGTAAGTAATTAAGTATCCAAGTTTCAGTTTTCCTATCTATTAAGAGGATAATAGAAATTCCTACCTCAAAGGATTGATTATGGCCTGGGGACTACCTTGCTGATTCAGGTTTATTATTTAGAAGAGTCTACTAAGCATTCATAATAAGTATGGAATAAATATCAATAAAAATTATTCAAAATATTACAACCTAACTAAAACATATAATACTAATGTAAAATAATGTTTAAGAAATAAAGGTATTTTGTAAAGGGCTATAAATAGATTAAAAGCTTATGTCCAGAAGAGTTAACTATTAGAAAGTTAGAATTATAAAGTTATATTAGAGACTGGTTGGGCAGAAATATCAGTGTTTATTAATTGGTTCTTGGAATATGATTACTGTTCCTTGAGCACAAAATCTTTAGGAAGAGATTAACACTCAGTAAGTTCAAAACTCCGAGGTTTCTTATTTGTTCTAAGAGCAGTCTTTTCATCTGTTTTCCTCTTGACTGATAGCATAGATGAAAAGCATAGAACTAGAATGAATCCTAATAATATCTTCATAACAAGCAAGTCTATCTAATGTAGGGGTGTGAGCAAAGAAAAAGGAGAAATGCTTTAGGATGATAGCTTTATGTGTGACAAGATAGGGAGATAGGAGAGAGAATATGTGTTTTGCATCTTCTGAGTCTTTCAGCAGGCAGTTAAGCTGTACTATTGTTGTCTTATGGAAGGAAAGAGCTGATTCTGACTCAGCTGGCTGGATACCGAGGGACAGAGACCAGACCACATTCTTGTATTGTTCACTCTTACTAAAACACCCAGGAGAGGCTAAGATGGCGTCAGAGTAGGAAGGAGCAGATTCGGCTTCTCTCTGCTCAGGGGAGAAAATCCTGACCTATCTATGGAGTAGAGAAGCAAGCAACCAACATGCTTCAGCATTTTTGAAAATAGGGGACCAAGGATTGTGGCAGAACCGAAAAACGGGACCCTAAGAAGAGTGCTGCAACAAAGTAGGGTCACAGGGACCAGCTGAAGCCCCCAGGCCCAGGGCCCCCCTGCTGGGTTTGCCACAGAGTCCTTGGGAGAGAGCCGGGACAACTGCTCCCTCCCCAGCCAAACAAAGTCTGAGCAGCACTGGGAGGAATCCAGGTGCTAGCAAACACACAAGGGCTGTGAGCACCTTTGGAGGCTGTAGACACCAGAGAGGCTGGGTCCCACAGCAAGCCCGGACCCGCACAGTCACCAGTCTGGCTAGAGCGTTTGGTGGTGGGAGAAGCCAGGCCACTGTGTGGGGCAGCAGGCTTGAACAGGAGGAATTTCTCAAGAGGAAGGAGTGAATAGGCACAGACACTGTTTGGGGAATTCTCCTAAAGTGATCAGTGGCTCCAGCCTCCCTGCTACCCAGCCATGGGTGCGAGGGCGCAGGGGCGCAGGGGCGCATGGGCGCATGGGCACATGGGCGCACGTGCAGGGAGAGCATCCCCACACCCCAGTGCACAGCAGTAACCCTGGGGAAAGACCTGATTCCCACACCCAGGGTGCAAGGCTGAGGAGCCAGTGCCAGCTCCACTGGCCCAGGAAGAAAAGCCATACCAATCACCCTTCAGCCTGCCGCAGCCAGCAAGAGCAGAAAAACCGGTTTGGCCACTTTGAAACCAAGAGACTTGATTTGGTTCTATTTTTTTAACAATTTTTAATTTTTAAATTTTTATTGTCTTTATTCTCTTTTGATTTCTTTTTCCTCTCTTACCTGATTTCTTGTTTTATTCCATCCTCCTTCCTGTCCTCCAATTTTATCTCTTCTTCCTTCCTTCGTCTGCCTTTTCTATTTTTACTTTTTAAATTTTTTTCTAAATACCTACAAGTGAGACAAAATCCTGGATCTGTGAAAAGACCAAAGTTGAGCCCAAAGAAGGGGCATCACAACAGCTGGGACAGTGAGATAAATTTCACTCTGCTTTTACAGAGAACCTGCAAGTTATTTGCATAGTTGTATTATTATTATTTTTCCAGTATTCCTACATCTTTTTAAATAGTATTTTTATATCCCTCTTCTTTTCGTATAGTCTGCTTTGCTAGGCTGGATATATTGTATGACCTGACAGCTTTCCCCTGATATCACTTTCCATACTGTATTGCTAATCTGCTGTCCTTTAACTCACCTGTGTCCCATTAGCACACTACTCGAGGTTCTGTACTTTCTATTCTTGTTACCTAGATCTCACAGATTCTGTCATATGATTGTTGCCATAATATTATTGTAAATAACTGCTGTTCCATGCAATTGTAATTACTTCACAACAACCCCCCCCAGATCTTACCCCATTTCAAAGTTTCCTGAAGTCTATTACTGTAGTGGTTAACTCTATTCTCTCACACACTACACGTATTTACTATCCTTTACTCTCACCTTACCTCAGAATCTGACCTCCCACAATCTCCCTGCTTTATAGATCCAACTCACAATCCTTCCTTCCCCAACAAGAGTCTTATCTTCTTTCCATCCTTTCTAAAAATCAGCTAGCTGGGTGGAAGATCACGGTTAACACTATACATAGTCAAAGGATCTCCTATCTCTACCCTACTTGCTACTACTGTAAATAGCATAGAATCCTCTGTTGCTGTCTTAAACCATTTTGCCTTCCCCTCCAACTGATGACAAAAAAGAATACGTGGAGGTGGTGAACACCAGGATACCCACTGGAAGAGGAAACCCAACAACAAAGAAACCACTAACAGATAACAACAGAAGAAGGTGAAGGAGGGAGTAGTAACCACACAAACCTCAATCCAGGACCTATCTGGAAATACAGCTAAACAGTAGAGACAGTACCCAATACAAACAACTGAACAAGAATTCTTTAAACCTTATACACACGGAAGAACCAGCTTCAACACAACCTGCCCTAACCAGCACAACAAAATAGAGGAGGTGGTGGACAGAGTGACCCCTCATTCAACCAGCTGGTGGGAAGGAACCACCAAAGAAAGACTCAACAACAATCAAAACACAAAGGCAAACACAAAGCCAACTTAAATGACAACCCAAGACCAATGAGCTAGGGAGATCAAGGAAACTGCACCACTGAAACTCACTGCTGTTCTACTAAAGAAGTTCACAACATAAACCCAGGGAGCCAGAACAGATCAATATAAGAAGCTGAGGCTAACAAGAAGAGTCTCAGAAACAATGGGAAGACAAAAGAAACAATCCCCAAATGAAAGGAATGGAGGAAGCCTCAGAAAGAATGATAAATGAAATAGAGGCAATTCAACTATCAGATATTGAGTTCAAAGCAATGATCGTCAGGAAACTCAATGAGCTCACAATGGGATACCAGAAACTACAGGGAAGCCACAATGAACTCACTGAAAATTACATCAGCATGAAAAAGGAAATAGAAACTCTCAACAAGAGCCAAGAGGGAATGAAGAATACAATTTCTGAACTGAAGAACACAGTAGAAGAAATGAAAAGCAGGATTGATGAAGCAGAAGATCGGATCAGCGAGCTAGAGGACAGCGTAGAAGAAAACACCCAGAAAGAGCAAGAAAAGAATAAGAGGCTCCGAAAGAATGAAGAGGGATTAAGAGAAATGCAAGACAATATGAAACGTAATAATATCCGTATAATAGGGATACCAGAAGGAGAAGAAGAAGAACAAGGGATAGAAAACCTATTTGAAAAAGTAATGATGGAAAACTTCCCTAATTTGATGAGAGAAAAAGTCACACAAATCCAGGAAACACAGAGAGTCCCAATCAAGAGGGACCCAAAGAGACTCACCTCAAGACACATCATAATTAAAATGGCAAAATTTCAAGACAAAGAGAGAATCTTAAAGGCAACAAGGGAGAAACAGGAAGTAGCATACAAGGGAGCCCCCAATAAGGATAACAGCTGACTTCTCAATGGAAACACTCCAAGCCAGAAGAGAATGGCAAGAAATATTCCAAGTAATGAGAACCAGAGGCCTGCAACCACGACTACTTTACCCAGCAAGGCTCTCAATCAAGATAGAAGGCCAAATAAGAAGCTTCTCAGACAAAAGAAGTCTAAAAGAATACACCTCCACTAAACCAGCTCTGCAAGAGATGCTAAAGGGACTGCTTTAAGGAAAGAAAGGAAAAGAGAGTGTGAGAGAGGAACACACGTACATGAAAGGCAATGAATAAGTACCTATCAATAATAACCTTAAATGTAAATGGATTAAATGCTCCAATCAAAAGACACAGAATAGCTGATTGGATAAGAAAAGAGGACCCACACATATGCTGCCCACAAGAGACCCACCTCAGGATAAAAGATCTGCACAGGCTGAAAGCGAAGGGCTGGAAACAAATTTTCCAAGCAAATGGACAGGAAAAAAAAAGCCGGGGTAGCAATACTCATATCTGACAAAATAGACTTCCAAAAAAGGACCATAAAGAGAGACCCAGAAGGTCATTTCATAATACTCAAGGGAAGAATCCATCAAGAAGACATAAATATTGTAAATATATATGCACCCAACATAGGAGCACCCAAATACATAAAGAAAATCTTAGAGGACTTCAAGAAAGATATGGACAGCAACACAATTATTGTGGGGCATTTTAACACCCCACTATCAAAAATGGACAGATCTTCTAAACAAAATATCAACAAAGATACTGTGGCATTGCACAATACCCTAGATGAAATGGGCTTCACTGATATATACAGAGCCCTCCAACCCAAAGAAGCTAAATACACATTCTTTTCAAATGTACATGGAACATTTTCAAAGATTGACCACATGATAGGACACAAAACAAGCCTCAACAATTTCAAAAAAAATTGAAATCATACCAAGCATTTTCTCAGATCACAGGGGACTGAAGCTAGAAACCAACCCCAGGGAAAAAAAACCCAAAACACTCAAATTCATGGAGATTACATAGGATGCTATTAAACAATGAATGGGTCAAGAATGAAATTAAGGAAGAAATCTAAAGGTTTCTGGAAACAAATGAAAATGAACTCACAACAACTCAAAACTTATGGGACACAGCCAAGGCAGTCCTGAGAGGGAAGTTCATAGCAATACAAGCCCACCTAAAAAAGTTAGAAACATTCCAAACAAACAACCTAACCCTACGTCTACAAGAACTCGAGGAACAACAACAAAGACAGCCCAGAGCATGCAGAAGGAAGAAAATAACCAAGATCAGAGCAGAATTAAATGACATAGAGACTAAGAGCACAATTCTAAGGATCAATGAATCCAAGAGCTGGTTCTTTGAAAAGATAAACAAAATCGACAAGTCTTTACGCAGACTCATCAAGGAAAAAAGAGAGAAAACCCAAATAAACACAATCAGAAATGAAAGAGGAGAGATCACAACAGATACCACAGAAATACAAAGGATTGTAAGAACTTACTATGAAGAACTATATGGGAAGAAATTTGAAAGCCTAGATGAAATGGACAAATTTCTAGAAAAACATAATCTCCCAAAACTCAATGGAAAAGAATCAGAAAGCCTGAACAAACCAATAACAGCAAAAAGAAATTGAAGCAGTAATCAAAAAACTCCCAACACAAAAAAGTCCTGGACCAGATGGTTTCACACAGGAGAATTCTACAAAGCATTGTAGGAAGAGCTAAGGAAGAGCTAAGCCCTATCCTTCACAGACTATTCCAAAAAATCCAAAAAGATGGAAGACTCACAAACTCTTTTTATGAGGCCAACATCATCCTAATTCCAAAACCAGATAAAGACACAACAAACAAAAAACACTTCAGGCCAATATCGCTGATGAACATTGACATTAAATCCTCAAGAAAATACTGGCAAATCACATCCAACAATGAATTAAAAAGATCATACACCATGACCAAGTGGGACTCATTCCAGGGATGCAAGGATGGTACAATATTCGCAAATCAGTAAGTGTAATACATCACATAAACAAAAGTAAAGACAAAAACCACATGATCATATCAATAGATGCAGAAAAAGCATTTGATAAGGTACAGCACCCATTTTTGATAAAAACACTCGGCAAAGTGGGAATACAGGGAGCATTCCTCAACATAATAAAGGCCATATATGAGAGACCTACAGCCAACATCATACTCAATGGGCAAAAAATTAAAATCTTTTCCACTAAGATCAGGAACAAGACAAGGCTGTCCACTTTCACCACTTCTATTCAATATAGTACTGGAAGTTTTAGCCACAGAGATCAGACAAGAAAAAGAAATAAAAGGCATCCAAATCAGAAAGGAGGAAATAAAACTCTCACTGTTTGCAGATGACATGATAGTGTACATAGAAAACCCTATAGACCCCACCAAAAACTGCTTGACCTAATACATGAATTTGGCAAAACAGCGGGATACAAAGTCAATATGCAGAAATCAAAGGCATTTCTGTACACCAACAATGAAACAGCAGAAGCAGAAATCAAGAAAAAATATCCCATTTGAAATAGCAAAAAATCAATCGATCAATCAATAAATCAATCAATAAATAAATACCCAGGAATAAACCTAACCAAAGAGGTAAAAGACGTGTATTCAGAAAACTCCATAACACTGAGGAGAGAAATCAAGGAAGACACAAACAAATGGAAACATATACTGTGTTCATGGATTAGAAGAATGAATATCATCAAAATGTCCATACTACCAAAAGCAATTTTCACATTCAATGCAATAACTATTAAAGTACCAATGGCTTATTTCACAGACATAGAACAAACACTTCAACAATTTATATGAAACCATAAACGACCCTGAATATCTGCTGCAATTTTGAGAAAGAAGAGTAAAGTAGGAGGGATCACAATACCCGACACTAAACTATACTACAAGGCCACTGTAATCAAAACAGCCTGGTACTGGCAGAGAAACAGGCACATGGACCAATGGAACAGAACAGAGAGGCCAGAAATAAACCCAGGTCTCTACGGTCAATTAATATCTGAAAAAGGAAGCAGCAACATAAAATGGAATAAAAATAGCCTCTTCAACAAATGGTGTTGGGAGAACTGGACATCTACATGCAAAAAAATGAAACTCAAGCACCAACTTACACCTTATACAAAAATAAATTCAAGGTGGATAAAAGACTTAAATATAAACCGTGACACCATTAAAGTCCTAGAGGGGAACGTAGGCAGGAAAATCTCAGATATTTCACGCAGAAACTTTTTTACTGACATGTCCCTTAGAGCAAGGGACATAAAGGAAAGAATAAACAAATGGGACCTCATCAAAATTAAAAGCTTCTGCATGACTAAAGAAAACAGTATTAAAATAAAAAGATAACCAACTATATGGGAAAACATATTTGCCAATGATGCCTCAGACAAGGGCTTAATCTCCAAAATATATAAAGAACTTACTCGACTCCACTCTAAGAAGACAAGTAACCCCATTAAAAAATGGGCAATGGAGTTGAACAGACACTTCTCCAAGGACAACATACAGAAAATCCAAAGACACATGAAATGATCTTCAATATTGCTAGCTATCAGAGAGATGCAGATTAAAACCACAGTGAGATACCACTTCACACCAGTCAGAATGGCCATCATAAACAAAGCAACAAACAACAAGTGTTGGAGAGGTTGTGGAGAAAAGGGGACCCTAGTGCACTGTTGGTGGGACTGCCTACTGGTACAACCACTGTGGAAAACAGTATGGAACTTCCTCAGAAAACTCAAAATGGATCTGCCTTTTGACCTTGCAATTCCACTGCTGGGACTATATCCTAAGAACACTAAAACACCAATCTAAAAGAACCTTTGCACCCCGATGTTCATAGCAGCACAATTTACAATAGCTAGGTGCTGGAAGCAACCAAGATGTCTGTCAGTAAATGAATGGAGCAAAAAACTATGGTACATTTACACAATGGAATTCTATGCAGCAGAAAGAAAGAAGGAGCTCCTACCCTTTGCAGCAGCATGGATGGAGCTGGAAAGCATTATGCTAAGTGAAACAAGCCAGGCAGTGAAAGACAAATACCCCATGTCATCACCTTTAACAGGAACCTAAACCACAAAACAAAGAAACAAGCAAAATATAACCAAAGACACTGAAATAGGGGACAGACTGACAGTGACTAGAGGGGAGAGAAGAGGGAATTTCAGGGGGGAATGGGTAGGTTTTACAGGAACAAATTTAAAGGACACATGGACAAAAACTAGGGGTTGGTGGTATTGGGAGGAAGTAGGGAGCATTGGGTGGGTGGGCTGGAATGGGATTAAATGGGAGAAAACTGTACTTGAACAATGATTAAAATAAAATAAAAAAAAAACAAAGAGAAAGCAGAGACTTGAAAGTGCAATCTCTTTGAATGCATTTTTAGGTATTAAGGCAGGGTACCAGCCCTCTGGAGGAGAAATAAAAGGCTCTTGATGAGCAGCTACTGCACACAAGCATTTATTTATTTTACACTTTAAAAATCTTGAGAGTGGGAGGCAATAAGGTCTGGTGAACAAAGCTCTAAATTGAGAATCCTGTATATCTGATGTCAAGGAGCTGTGTAGCACTGTGTAATCTTGGGCTGTTCTCTTCTGCCCTGGCCTCAGTTTCTCCATTTTCACAAATGGGTTGAAGTTTTGCCTATAGGATCTGATCTCTAAGTCTCTTTTCAGCTAAAGAAATTCTATTCTATATTGTAATGTCAAGAGACCTGATCTGCACGCCCACAGTTTGTTCATTCTCTTTTCCATGTTGTTTTAGCAGTCATCTTATTGCCTACTTATCTTTCTCACAGCCTCTCTGGTACAGGCAAACACAGCCCACTTCTACCCCTCTTCCCTTGCTGAATGTGTGCTCTTCACCTTCACTGTTTCTGCTTTAATTCCCAAATACATGGTGCCTTTGGAACTCAACTCAAATGTCTGTTAAAATAAATTTATAGGCTCAAGATGCAGGTGCTCCTGCTTCAGGTGCCATAGCAGCAAAAGAAACTTTGGGTTCCTGTAAGTCTTCCACTTGACTGGAAACAGTATAGCCAGTCAGTCAATCCCCACATACCAAGCCAACTCTGTTCCTTGATCTTCCTAAATAAGGTTAGATGTGCAACCCCAATAAACACTTCCCAGTCTGCTTCTAATGCTTTATGAAACTTTCCCTTGCCCAAATCCTTCAGGAAGAGTGCCCTACTGCTTGTGAGACACTGCACTCCCCCAACCCTGAACTATTTTCTCTTGAGTAAAAAACATTGAGTACATCATTCAATTGTTTTACTTTTGACATTATGCATGTTTTTATTTTCCTTCCCAAAAGAAGTAGTGATCTTGACCTCCCTTAATGTCCATAAAAGTTCCTTTGTGCCCTCTTGAGAAACTTATTTCACATGATATTATAATCATTAGTTTGTATAGTGTTCTTCTGAGTAGCAAGTGCAATAAAGTCTGCAGTTCCTGGGACCACTGGAAATAAAGACAAGTTATCACAGTGTTGAAATAATATGCCTATAACATTTGAAAGAGAGCTTCTGCCCCATACTTTCCACAGAGAACTGCCCTTCCCCAAGCACACTCATCATTTTCCCCATGACACTTCATATCCTTTCATTCAAATAACTGGAGTGACAACTCAAGGGTCCTAGTCCTGGTAATGGCTATATTCTTTTCTTTTTTTATCCTCACCCAAACTTTGTTTCCATTGCTTTTTAGAGAAAGAGTAAGGAGACACAGGGAGAGAAACATCAATGTGAGAGAGAAACATCAATTGCCTGCTTCTCTTCTGCACCCCAACCAGGGATTGAACCTATTGCCTGGGTATGTGCCCTGACTGGGAATCGAACCCATGATCTTTCCGTCTATGGGATGTTGCTACAACTAACTGAGCAATACCAGCCAGGGCAGCCTGGTTCTTTCAAATAGGTCAGATATTGTACAAGTTGTTAAATGTTTTGAATATTACACTTGCTCTGTATCTTCCCTGCACACAATCTCCTGTATAGTGGCTTACTCATAAAAATAATGGTAAATAAGTGATTGTTAAATAAGAGAACCCAGGCTTGTTCCAATACCACAAAAAGTATTCAGAAAACATTAAGAGTGGGAGAAGGTGAGAGAATGAGATGTTATCGTCCCATGAGTCAGTGTTTAAGGCCTGTCCCTTGGCCTCAAAGGGCACATAAAAATTTTGAAAGGAGAGCAGAGAGAGTATAACAGGTAAAATTTGAAGATATTAAGCAAGTTGAAGGGAAATAAATATATAATTGAATACTGCAATGGGTTACAGATTCTAAGAATTTCAAGAGTTTGTTGAAATGTTCCTTGAGTTAGATGAGTACTGAATATATTGTCTTCTCCCAATTACCCCTCTTCCCATCTCCATTCCTTTTTTGTCTTTCTTGGAACTGCTCTTTTCTCCTGATTCCCAGTGTGACTCCTTCCCAAACTTTGATATGTTTACCCTCTCCTTTCTGTATTCCATTGCTATAATGAGTAAAAAGTTTAGCAAAGCTGCAGATCACATAGAGAATATACAAAACACAGCTTTTTGTATACTAACAACAAACAATTTGAAATCAAAAGTTTAAAAAGGTAAAATAAAATATTACCATTTAAGATATCACCAAAGAAAACAAAAGAAAACTTAGGTATTAATCTAACAAAATCTGTGCAAGTGCTCCATGCTAAGAAATGCAAATGACTGATAAAAGTCATCAATTAGGATATAAGTACAGTTTTGGGCTTCCGGCCAAGATGGAGGCATAGGCAGAAATGCTTCACTTCCTTTCACAACCAAAAGGAGGATAGCAACCAATTTAAAAGCAAAGAACAGCCAGTACTGCCAGAAAATCATTTGCATGGAAGTCCAACAAACAAGGAGTTAAAAATCATTCATTCAGATTGCTAGGAGAGGAGGACACAAGCAGCTGGGACAGAGAGTACACAAGGCAAGGCTATAGACTGTGTGGGTGATCCCACATTCATGTGCAGATAAGCCTGGAGGAACAATGGGGAGTGAGACAGACCCTGAAACTGAGGGTTTCAGCATGGGAAACTAAAGACAAAACCCTGGCTGTAAAAAAACTCAGTGGGGGTTGCTGCCGTGGGAGAAACTCCCAGCCTCACAGGAAAGCTCATTAGAGAGACCTGTGGGGTCCTAAGACATATACAAACCCACCCACCTGTGAATCACCACGTGAAAGGGCACAATCCACTTGTGGGAAACAAGGAAGTGATGGAAAGTGGGACAAGAGCAGAGCAAGTGGCATTATTTCCTCTCTGACACCTCCCCCACAGACAGTGTCACAGCAGAGCAAAATGGGTTGCCCTGCCCTGGCCAATACCTAAAGTTGAACCCTTTATCATGTAACAGGTGTGCCAAGACAAAGAAATATGGCCCAAACAAAAGAACAGATCAAAACTCCAGAAAAAGAACTAGGTGATGAGGAGATAGACAATCTATCTGATGCAGAGTTCAAAACACTAGTAATCAGGATGCTCACAGAAATGGTTGAGTATGGTCACAAAATAGAAAAAAAATGAAGGTTATGCAAAGTGAAATAAAGGAAAATACACAGGGAACCAACAGACTCAATATACAGGGAAACTGGGACTCAAATCAATGATTTGGAATGAAAGGAAGAAATAAACATCCAACCAGAACAGAATGAAGAAATAAGAATGCACAAAAAACGAGAAGAGGCTTAGAAACTTCTCGGACAACTTTGAGCATTTCAGCATCCAAATCATTGGGGTGCCAGAAGGAGAATAGGAAGAGCAAGATACTGAAAACTTATTTGAAAACATAATTAAGAAAAACTTCCCCAATCAAGTGAAGGAAATAGACTTCTGGGAAGCCCAGGAAGCCCAGAGTCCCAAAGAAAGTAGACCCAAGGAGGAACACACCAAGACACATCATAATTAACTTACCCAAAATTAAAGAGAGAATCTTAAAAGCAGCAAAAGGAAAGAAGACAGTTACCTACAAAGCAGCTCCCATCAGATTGTTAGCTGATTTCTCAAAAGAGACCTTACAGGCAAGAGGGGACTGGAAAGAAGTATTGGACATCATGAAAGACAAGGACCTACATCCAAGATTACTCTACCCAGAAAAGTTATCATTTAGAATAGAACTGCAGATAAAGTGCTTCCCTGATAAAGTTTAAGGAGTTCATCATGCCCAAGCCCTTATTATATGAAATGTTAAAGGGGCTTATCTAAGAAATAGAAGATGAAAAACTATGAACAGTAAGATGACAACAAACACTATAAACAACTGAACCTAAAAAATGAAAACAAAAACTAAGCAAACAACTAGAACAGAAACAGAATCACAGAAATGGAGATCACATGGAGGTTATCATGTGAGGAAGGGGGGAGAATGGGGGGAAAGGTACAGGGAATAAGAAGCATAATTGGTAGGCATAAAATAGATAGGGGATGGTTAAGAATAGTATGGGAAATAGAGAACTCAAAGAACTTATATAAACTAAGGGGGCAGGGACTATTGGAGAGTGGGGAAAACAGTGCAGGGAGGAAGGGGATAAAGGGGAGGAAAAAGTTGGGACAACTCTAATAGCATAATCAATAAAATATACTTAAAAATGACATAAGTGAATAAAGAGATATATTGTGTTTATGAGTTGAAAGATACAAGGTATTTAAGATGTCAATTTTCACAAACTGATCTATAGATTCAATGCAATACAAATCTTGTCAGAATTTGTTGTAGATATCAATAAGCTGGTTTTAAAATTTACATGAAAAGGAAATAAGCTTAGTATAGCCAAAACAACTTAAAACAAAAGAATAAAGTTGGAAGACTTATGTTACCTCATTTGAAGACTAACCATAAAGCTATAATAATCAAGACAGTGTAGTATTGGGAAAAGAATATATAGATAAATGGATCACAAGAGAGTCAAGAAATAGACATGCAAAAATATGACCAATTGATTGCTGACAATAGTACAAAGCAGATCCAATGGAAAAAAGGATAATATGTTTCAACAAACTGTGTTGAAACAGTTGGATATCCATATATATAAAGAACATTAATCTATAATTACACTTAGACAAAATATAATTCAAAATAGATTATGGACTTAAATGTAAAATGTAAAACTATATGTATATTGAATAAAACATAGGGAAAAAATTTTGTGACCTTAGATTAAGTGAAGTTCTTAGATAAAAACATCAAAAGTATAATTCATAAAAGGGAAAACTGGTAACTTTGGCTTCATCTACATAAGATGACTTTGCTTTGCAAAAGACATTTGTTACAAAAATGGAAAGACAAGTCACAGGCTAGAAGAAAATATCTGCAAATCATATCTGAGAAAAAAACTCTCAAAACTCAGCAATAAGAAAACAACCTAATTTTTTAAAAAGGCAAAAGATTGAAACACAGTTCATCTAAGAAAGTATATTGACAAAAAACTAACACATAAAAAGATACCAACATCATTAGTAATTAGGGAAATACAAATTAAACCATGGTGAGATATCTACCCTACACACCACTTATCATGACTAAAGCAAAGAAAACAAAAGCAGACAATTCCAAGGGGTGGCAAGCAAGCTAAGTAACTGGAACTCTCACATATTGCCAAAGAGAATACAAAATGGAAAACCTACTATGGAAAATAGCTTCTCAGTTACTTGTAAAGTGAAACACAAATGCCCTATATGACCCAGACATCCCACTTGTAGGTATTTGCCCTAGAGAAATAAAGGTATATGTGCACACTAATACCTGAAGTGCATGTTTATAGCAGCATAAAACTAATATGATTGCTCCAAACTGAAAATAACAAAATGTCCTCCAACTGTGGTGCATTCAAATAAAATTTACACTTTTTGTTGTACATTTCTACAAATTTTCACAAATAGGTAGTCATGTAACTATCACCACAATCAAGATATAGAACAATTCCGTAATTGTTTAGAAAAGCAATTTTCCTTGGTTTTGTATCTTGTTTTAAAAATAAAAAATTAAAATGTGTGAAATAAATAAAAATTTGTCTAGAAATACTGCTGTCTAAAATTTGATAATTTGAAAACAACATGGCAGTATCTAATAGAACTGAGTGAATGTATGTCTGTGTGTATATATATGTGTGTGTGTGTATAGATTATTTGCATGTATAAATATTATATATGCATATATGTTTCTATATAGACTATATATTCCAGACATTTCATTCCTAGGTAAACTCAAGAAAAATGCACCCTTCAGCCCACAAAATTGTTTGTATAAGTATGTTCATTGTAACATCATTTTTAATAGTCCCCAGCTGCAAACTACTCAAATATCCATTAGTAGTAGAAGGGACATAATGGAAGAGTGGAATAGACATTAGCATAGTGGGATCATGATGTTTTACATAGTGCAATACTATACCATAAAAAGAATGAATAATTTACAACATCACATAATAATGGATGAATTTCACATTATGTTGAATGACTGAACCAGACAACAAAGAGTATTTATTATGTGTTCTCATTTCTGTCAGATTCAAAACAAATAAACTGGTCTCTGGTATTAAGCACTGGCATAATGGTGAGTTTCCTTTGGGGTGGGTGGGCAGTGACTAGAAGAGGCATACAAGTGGCTTCCTAGGAACTGGCCATAATCTGGGTTCCAAGTTGCAGGAGCATATTTAGTTTGAGAGATTCATCAAGCTGAAAACTAGTAATTTGCATATATTTCTGAGCATATGTACTTTAATAAAAAGTCTACACTAAAAGCAGCAAAAATGTATCCTTTTAAAATGTACTTAATTGACATCTAACTTTACAAGAATATAAGGGCTGCATAAAAGTGAAATACATCTTCCTTTGATGTCATCCTTTTCCTTTGTATTACAGGCACTTTCCTGAATTTCAAGGCTTTCATCAGTTTTGGAGCTGTCTTTAATGTGTAAGTTTAACACTGCTCAAGAAAAGAGTTGGTTTGCTACCCTCCATCAGTTTGGTTGCACTTTCCCAAGACCCATGCCCACCTGTCAGTTTCACAGGCCAAGCCAAATACAGGCTTGAAATGAAAGGCTTTTTGAAACATCCCTGCTGTGTAAGGGCATTGTTTCACTTCATTAACTGCAGGCTGTACCTCCTATCATTCAAAGAGTAGTTTGTGCATTCAGCTAATACTTCCTCCATAGCTTCTGCAGGCATTTAATCATATTGAAAGTGTTTTATTTTTATTTGCTTTATTTTTTTATTGATTTTTAGAGAGAGAGTAAGAAGGGAGAAAAGAGAGAAACATCGATTTGTTGTTCCACTTATCCAGGCACACATCATTGATTCCTGTACCTACCTTGATGGTGGGGGATTGAACCCACAACACTTGTGCATCCAGATAATGCTACAACCAACTGAGTACCCAGCCAGGCATCTCAGAAGTATTTTACTGCAACTCAAGCTAGGCAGGAAGTCCATCCCCAGAAGATTTTATCATTACACAGTCATGAACCAAATTCTGGGAACAGTGAAAATAGTTCATACTTTCCTTTTTCTGTCTTCTATCAAACCACACTGAGCTCACCTCAGAGAGACATAAGGGCACATCCTCTGTGATTTTTCTCCCTCTTCTCATGGTCTCTTGGTCTTCTAACTCCCTGCCTACCTCACAGAGTCCCATTCTTATTTCACTCAGCCTCTAACTTAACTAAAGATGTAATTATAGGGAGCAGGAAGATGGCAGCATGGCAGTAGGGAGCGAATTCCCCTCCCCGCTATGCATGGGAGAGAAACTGGCCAATCTGCAGAGGAACAGAGCAAGGGGCCAACAATATCGCAACATTTATGAAAATAGGACATCAAAAATTATAGCGGACATTGAAAACCCAGATGGTAAGGAGACTGCTTGAGGATAATAAGAGCCCAGGGATCAGCACAGGGACCAGGGAGGTGGTAGCCCCCAATCCCAGTGCTTCCAGCTCTGCCTCAGGGCACTCGGAGAGTGGAGTCAACCACTCCTTCCCTGGCCAAACAAGGATTGAGCAGCTTGGGGGAAGGTCTTGTTGCTCAAAGGCACAGAGAGGGGAGTGAGGACTGAGAGACAATTGCACAGGGGCTGCGAACACCCCTGCATAGCCCTGGGAACAGTGAGTGCCCCAGCTGTGCAACCAAGGGCAGCCTGGCCTTGAACCTGAGCCTCCAACCTGGTGAGAGTGTGGTTTTGTGGAAGACCCAGACCCCACAGCCCTGAACAAGGAAAGGGCACTGGCATTCTCGGGATTCTGGAGCCCGAGGCAGTGAACTCTGGAAAGTGCGTGCCCCCTCAGGATTCCCGGATCTCACACCGTGAACCTGGAAAAGACGCTGGCACTCTGTGGGACCCTGGAGCCTGGGAGACCATGGCAGTGAGCTCCAGAGAGCATGCTTGGGAGCGCCCAGACCCACACCCAGGGCCCTGTAGAGAGGCATCAGACCAGCTCTGGGGAAAGCATTTGGCTAGCCCTGGGGACAGTACAAGAGAGACTAAGTTCTGACTGGCAAGAGTGAAAAGCATTCCAATCGCCCCTTAGCCTGCTGAAGCCAGCAGGACCAGAAAAACTGGTTTGGCCAGTTAGAAACTAACAAGAGGTTTTTTTTTCTTTTTTTCTTTTGTTTGTTTGTTGTTTGTTTGATTTAATCTTTTTTAAGTAACTATTTTTTTAATTCTTATTATTTTTATCTCTCTCAATTCCTCATGTTTTTCTTCCTTTCATCCTAGTGTTATTCTTTCCATTTCAAACTTATCCCTCCTGCACTCCATCTTCTGCTTTTTTTTCCTTTTTTTTTGAACCTGCAAATTTGTATTATCTTTTTCTCATTATCCTTACATTTTTTATTTTAATAGTATTTTGGTATTCCTTTTCTTTCTGTATAGTCTTCTTTGCTTGGCTGATTATACTGTATCATTTCATAGGTTTCCCCTGTTATCTCATTCATACTGTGTTGCTAATTTACTGTCCTCCATTTGTGTTCCATTAGTACATCACTCAAGGTTCTATACTCCCTATTCTTGTTATTTAGATCTCATAGATTCTGCCATATGATTGTTGCTCCAATAATACTGTAAATAAAACCTATTTCATACCATTGTACATACTACACAACACCCTTCCCAGATCTCAGCTCACTTCGCAATTTCACGAACTCTTTTATTATAGTGATTAACTCTATTGTCTTACACATTATTTCTATTTATTATTCTTTACTCCCACCCTACCTCAGAATCTGACCTCCCACAGCCTCACAACTTTCTAGATCCAACTCACAATCCTTTCCTTCCCAATAAGAGTCTTATCTTCCTTCCATCCTTTGTAAAACGTGGCTAGGTGGGGGGGGGGGGGGGGTGGAAGACCATGGTTAACACTATATGCAGCCAAAGGATTTCCTATCTCTTCTCTACTAGCTGCTACTGAAAATATCATAGAATACTCTCTTGCTATCTTAAACCATTTTCCCTTATTCTTCCAACTGATCACAACAAAGAGTAGGAGGAAGCTGTAAACACCAGGATACCCGAAGGAGACTGCACCATTGAATCTCACAGGTATTCTACCACAGAAGTTCAAACACAGGGAAACAGAACATATCAATTTAAGAAACAGGGGCTAGCAAGAAGAGTCTCACGAACAATGAGGAGACAAAGAAACAATCCCCAAATGAAGGAAAGAAGGAAGCCTCAGAAAGAATGCTAAATGAAATTGAGGCAACTCAACTATCAGATACTGAGTTCAAAGAAATGATTATCAGGAAGCTCAATGACCTCACAAAGAACTATCAGAAAATACAGGGAAGCTACAATGAACTCACTGCAAAGTATACCAATATGAAAAAGGAAACAAAAACCATCAAAAAGGGCCAAGAAGAAATGAAGAATACAATTACTGAACTGAAGAACACAATTTCTGAACTGAAGAACACCGAAGAAGGAATGA
The DNA here is from genome assembly GCF_019186645.2 of Phyllostomus hastatus. NCBI lineage: Eukaryota > Metazoa > Chordata > Mammalia > Chiroptera > Phyllostomidae > Phyllostomus > Phyllostomus hastatus. The sequence continues at coordinate 5,210,166 of NW_025334038.1, read as the reverse complement.
AAAACAGGATCGATGAAGCAGAAGATCGGATCAGTGAGCTAGAGGACAAAGTAGAAGAAAACACCCAGAAAGAGCAAGAGAAGGAAAAGAGGTCAAGAAAGAATGAGGAGGGATTGAGAGAAATGCAAGACAATATAAAACATAATAATATCCATATAATAGGGATACCAGAAGGAGAAGAAGAAGAACAAGGGATAGAAAACCTTTTTGAAAAAGTAATCATGGAAAACTTCCCTAATTTGATGAGAGAAAAAGTCACACAAATCCAGGAAACACAGAGAATCCCAATCAAGAGGAACCCAAAGAGGCCCACCTCAAGACACATCATAATTAAAATGGCAAAATTTCAAGACACAGAAAGAATATTAAAGGCAGCAAGGGAGAAACAGGAAGTAATAAACAAGGAACCCCAATAAGGCTAGCAGCTGACTTCTCAATGGAAACACTCCAAGCCAGAAGAGAAAGAAAAGAAATATTCCAAGTAATGAGAACCAGAGGTCAGCAACCACGACTACTTTACCCAGCAAGGCTCTCAATCAATATAGAAGGCCAAATAAGAAGCTTCCCAGCAAAAGAAGTCTAAAAGAATACACCTCCACCAAACCAGCTCTGCAAGAGATGCTAAAAGGACTGCTTTAAGGAAAGGAAGGAAAAGAGAGAGAGACAGGAACACAAGTATGTAAATGGCAATGAATAAGTACCTATCAATAATAACCTTAAATGTAAATGGATTAAATGCTCCAATCAAAAGAGATACAATAGCTGAATGGATATGAAAATATGACCCACACATATGCTGCCTACAAGAGACCCACTTCAGGATAAAACACCTACACAGGCTGAAAGTGAAAGGCTGGAAATAAATGTTCCAAGCAAACAGAAAGGAAAAAAAAAAAGCCGGGGTAGCAATACTCATATCAGACAAAATAGACTTCCAAAAATGGGCCATAAAGAGAGACCCAGAAGGTCATTTCATAATACTCAAGGGAAGAATCCTTCAAGAAGACATAAATATTGTAAATATACATGCACCCAATATAGAAGCACCCAAATACATAAAGAAAATCTTAGAGGACTTCGAGAAAGATATTGACAGCAACATAATTATAGTGGGGGATTTTAACACCCTACTGTCAAAAATGGACAGATCTTCGAAACAAAATATCAACAAAGATATTGTGGCATTGAACAATGCCCTAGATGAAATGGACATAACTGATATATACAGAGCCCTTCATCCCAAAGAAGCTAAATACAGGTTCTGTTCAAATGTATATGGAACATTATCAAAGATAGACCACATGATAAGACACAAAATCAGCCTCAACAAATTGAAGAAAATTGAAATCATACCAAGCATTTTCTCGGATCACAAGGGACTGAAACTAGAAACCAACCACAAGGAAAAACACCCAAAACAATCAAAATCATGGAAATTGAATAGCATGCTATTATACAATGAATAAGTTGAGAATGAAATTAGGGAAGAAATCAAAAGGTTTCTGGAAACAAATGAAAACGAGCTCACTACAACCCAAAACTTATGGGACACAGCCAAGGCAGTCCTGAGAGGAAGTTCATAGCAATACAGGCCCACCTAAAAAAGATAGAAACATTTCAAAGAAACAAACTAACCCTACACCTACAAGAACTCGAGAAAAAACAATAAAGACAGCCCAGAGCAAGCAGAAGGAAGGAAATAACCAAGATCAGAGGAAAATTAAATGACATAGAGACTAAAAGCACAATTCTAAGGATCAATGAATCCAAGAGCTGGTTCTTTGAAAAGATAAACAAAATTGGCAAGCCTTTAAGCAGACTCATCAAGAAAAAAAGAGAGAAGACCCAAATAAACACAATCAGAAATGAAAGAGAGGAGATTACAACTGATACCACAGAAATACAAAGGATTGTAAGAACTTACTACAAAGAATGGTATGCCAAGAAACTTGAAAACCTAGATGAAATGGACAAATTTCTAGAAAAATATAATCTTCCAAAATTCAATGAAAAGGAAGCAGAAAGCCTGAACAGAACAATAACAGCAAAAGAAGCAGTAATCAAAAAACTCCCAACACAAAAAAGCCCTGGACCAGATGGTTTCACAGGAGAATTCTACAAAGCATTTAAGGAAGAGCTAAGCCCTATCCTTCACAGACTATTCCAAAAAATCCAAAAAGATGGAAGACTCACAAACTTTTTTTATGAGCCAGCATCATCCTAATCCCAAAACCAGATAAAGACACAACAAATAAAAAACACTTCAGGCCAATATCGCTGATGAACATAGAGGTTAAATCCCCAACAAAATATCGGAAGACCACATCCAACAATGAATTAAAAAGATCATAAACCATGACCAAGTGGGATTCATTTCAGGAATGCGAGTATGGTTAAATATTCACAAATCAGTAAATGTAATACATCACATAAACAAAAGCAAAGACAAAAACCACATGATCATATCAATAGATGCAGAAAAAGCATTTGATGAGGTACAGCACCCATTTTTGATAAAAACACTCGGCAAAGTGGGAATAAAGGGAGCATTCCTCAACATAATAAAGGTCATATATGAGAGAACTACAGCCAACATCATACTCAATGGGCAAAAATTAAAATCTTTTCCACTAAGATCAGGAACAAGACAAGGCTGTCCACTTTCACCACTTCTATTCAATATAGTACTGGAAGTTATAGCCACAGCGATCAGACAAGAAAAAGAAATAAAAGGCATCCAAATCAGAAAGGAGGAAATAAAATTCTCACTGTTTGCAGATGACATGATAGTGTACATAGAAAATCCTATAGACTCCACCAAAAACTGCTTGACCTAATACATGAATTTGGCAAAACAGCAGGATGCAAAGTCAATATGCAGAAATCAAAGGCATTTCTGTACACCAACAATGAAACAGCAGAAGCAGAAATCAAGAAAAAAATTTCATTTGAAATAGCAAAAAAAAAAAAATACCTAGGAATAAACCTAACCAAAGATGTAAAAGACCTGTATTCAGAAAACTACACAACACTGAAGAAAGAAATCAAGGAAGACACAAAGAAATGGAAACATGTCCCATGTTCATGGATTGGAAGAATTAATATCATCAAAATGTCCTTATTACCCAAAGCATTTTACAGATTCAATGCAATACCTATTAAAGTACCGATGGCATATTTCACAGACATAGAACAAACACTTCAAAAATTTATATGAAACCATAAATGACCCCGAATAGCTGCTGCAATTTTGAGAAAGCAGATCAAAGTAGGAGAAATCACAATACCTGATATTAAACTGTATTACAAGGCCACTGTAATCAAAACAGTGTGGTACAGGCATAAGAACAATAGAACAGAACAGAGAGCCCAGAAATAAACCCAAGTCTCTATGGGCAACTAATATTTGACAGAAAGGGCAGCAACATAAAATGGAGTAAAAATAGCCTCTTCAACAAATAATGTTGGGATAACTGGACAGCTACATGCAAAAAAATGAAACTCAAGCATCTTACACAAAAATAAATTCAAGGTGGATGAAAGATTTAAATATAAACCGTGACACCATTCAAGTCCTGGAGGAAATCATAGGTAGGAAAATGTCAGATATTTCATGCAGAAACATTTTTACTGACATGTCCCCTAGAGCAAGGGACATAAAAAAAATAATAAACAAATGGGACCTCATCAAAATAAAAAGCTTCTGCATGGCTAAATAAAACAGTATTAAAATAAAAAGAGAACCAACTGTATGGGAAAACATATTTGCCAATGATACCTGAGACAAGGGTTTAATCTCCAAAATATATAAATAACTTACACAACTACACTCTAGGAAGACAAGAAACCCAATTAAAAAATAAGCAAAGAACTTGAACAGACACTTCTCCAAGGAGGACATACAGAGGATCCAGAAACATATGAAATGATGTTCAATATTGCTAGCTATCAGAGAGATGCAAATTAAAACCACAGTGATATACCACTTTGTACCGGTCAGAATGGCCGTCTTAAACAAAGCAACAAACAACAAGTGTTGGAGAGGTAGTGGTGAAAAGGGAACCCTAGTGCACTGTTCATGGGAATGCACACTGGTACAACCACTATGGAAAACAGTATGGATATTCCTCAGAAAACTAAAAATGGATCTGCCTTTTGACTTAGCAATTCCACTGGTGGGGCTATATCCTAAGAACTATGAAACACCAATTCAAAGGAACCTTTGCACCCCAATGTTCATAGCAGCACAATTTACAGTAGCTAAGTGCTGCAAGCAACCTAGATACCCATCAGTAAATGAATGAAGCAAAAAACTATGGTACATTTACACAATGGAATTCTATGCAGCAGAAAGAAAGAAGGAGCTCCTACCCTTTGCAACAGCATAGATGGAACTGGAAAGCATTATGCTAAGTGTAATAAGCCAGGCAGTGAAAAACAAATACCATATTATCTCAGCTTTAACAGGAACCTAAACAACAAAACAAAGAAACAAACAAAATATGATCAAAGACACTGAAATAGAGGACAGGCTGACAGTGACCAGAGGGGAGAGAAGAGGTAATTTCAGAGGAGAATGGAAAGGGTTTATGGGAACAAATATAAAGGACACATGGACAAAAACTGGGGGGAGGGGTTGGTAATGGGATGAAGGTGGGGAGGGATGGGTAGGTGGGCTGGAATGAGAGTAAAAGGCAGAAAACTGTACTTGAACAATGATTAAAATATGAAAAATTTTTAAAAAGCAGGAACTTGAAAAAATGATGTAATTATAAACAGCCTTTCCTTCCTCAGAGAAGGTGGTGTTTTTCAGAGGAATGGTAGGTAGACAGAATCATGTCTTACCCTGATCTGAGGGGTTGAAGAAAAGCTTCCTTTGAGACCTAGTCTAATGGGGACGTTTTAAACATTCAAAATGGTAAGATTGTCCAGTATTTTACAGAACTGTGGTACATCATACTCACAAGAGTCTAAGTCACTTTCTTCACTTTGCTTTGCTTTCCTAACCATCCATATTTATAGGGACCTAGAAAAAGGAGAGATGATATTCACCACACCCCAGAAGGGTAAAGTGGTTATAAACACTTTGATGTCACATTACTATGGCTTAGTTAGAGTTATATCTAATTCGCTTAACTTCATAGAGATGCAGAGTTTTAGAAATATTCCATTAAAATAACAAAAGCACCAGCATTTCTTGCAGCCACTTTTAAAAAATATTTTATTTATTTATTTATTTATTTATTTATTTATTTATTTTAGAGATAAGGGCTTTTTAAAATTTTATTTATTTATTTTTAGAGAGGGAAGGGAGGGAGATAGAGAGAGAGAGAGAAACATCAATGTGCAGTTGCTGGGGGTTATGGCCTGCAATCCAGTCATCTGTAGCATTCAGCAAACGCGAGGACAAATATCGGAGACTTTCAGAGTATCAAAGATATTACTTTATTGGCCAAGTTTAACCTGCGCAGGGGCGAACTCTCAAAGTGTCCAGCGACACAGTGCCCGCAAGGAGCTGCAAACGAGAGCCGCACCGAGCGCTTACAACTACGTTCTTATATATGGGCAGACAAGCAAGCGTTATACAGAAGCAGACATGGCAGTTAGTAATTCGCTTACAAAGACCGCGCGCGGGAATTTCAAACCAAGCATTCTTTCATAAGGCGGGAAGGCAGGGTGTTTGTTCATTAACCTAGTAATCTCCTGGCTCTAGCCAGCTAGTTTTCTATTTTCTCATTAAAAAAAACTACAAAGCACTGCTTATCTAGCCTACCCAGGGGAGAGCGTCTGCTAGACACAGGACGTTTGCTTTGACTGTACTTTGTCTCTTTTATCATTTCTTTTTAGCTACAATGTGGTTCTTGTCTATTAAGGTTAAAATTTAGTTCTTAATTTCCTTGTTCCCAACATCATCTACCCTGGCTGGGAATCGAACCTGGGACACTTTGGTTCCCAGCCCACGCTCAATCCACTGAGCTATGCCAGCTAAGGCTATTTATTTATTTTTAAAGAGAGAAGGAGGGAGGGAGCAAGAGAGGGAGAAAATCATCAATGTGTGGTTGCCTCTCACATGTCCCTGCAAATGGGGACCTGGTCTGCAACCCAGATATGCGCCCTGACTAGGAATTGAACTGGCAATGCTTTGGTTCGCAGGCCCATGCTCAGTCCACTGAGCCACACCAGCAAAGGATCTTGCAGACACTTTTAATGGAAATATAATTTAAGGGAATTCCACACGCAAACAGAATTTTCAGACTGTAAGCCAAGACTGATTGCCAAATCCAATGATTAAACTGTACCATTGTGGTTCAGGAATTACAACTAAACTTGGCTCCCATGCTGAATGTCCCCAATTACTATGGTCTTACTATGATGGCATCTTCATTTTAGCTTTGCTGTCTTCTCCTAAAGTGTCAATCAGCTGTCAGTGAAATGGACTTAATATATATGACAACCCTGGTGTACATTTGTGATTCATCAATGTTCGTTCACTTCCTTCATTATATTAGGGTTATTTTTTAAATTTAAATTATTTTATTGTTGTTCAATTACAGTTGTCTGTATTTTCCCCACCCCTCCCCCATCCTCTCCAAACACACCTCCCCCCCTTGCTTCCACCTCCCCCTTGGTTTTGTCCATGTGTCCTTTATAGTAGTTCCTGAAAACCCTTCTCCCAACTGCCCCTCTTCCCCTCCCCTCTGTCTATTGTTAGATTGTTCTTAATTTCAATGACTCTGGCTATATTTTGTTTGCTTTTTTATTTTGCTGATTATGTTCCAGTTAAAGGTGAGATCATGTGGTATTTGTCTTTCACTGCCTGGTTTATTTCACTTAGCATAATGCTCTCTACTTCCATCCATTCTGTTACAAAGGGTATAAGCTCCTTCTTTCTGTCTGCTGTGTAGAAGTTCCGGTTAATTTTTTTATCTTACTATTTCTGCTTCAAATTTTCTCTGTACTGGTAAATATATAGCCTCCAATCAACTAGCAGTTTGTTCATAACCTGCCTTCTTTCCATCAGGATCCCAAAAAGCAAAAGGAAAAATAAAAACATCAATAAATTTGACTGCAGTGAAATTTTAAATTTCTATATTCCAGTAATCACCATAAACAAAGTGAAAAGTAACAGGTCAGGCTGAGAAAAATATTTGTAACATGTAATTCATGGTTATTAAGCAAAATAGTTGAAGAGCTACCACACATCAATAAGGAAAAATAAATTAAAAAATAAAAACAGTGAAAGATATGAGCAAACAATTCACAAAAAAAATTGCCAATAAATACATGGTCTGGCAGAATTAAGTCCTGCTTGAGTGTGGTTGGTAGGATAACAACATGGATGTAATAATTTAGTTTTATTTGAACATTTCACCTAAAATATCATATGGTTTGATAGTGTGATATTATTTATATTACACAATCACATGCTTATGATTTTGTAATAAAAAGAGGTGTTACTTGTGCTGCATCCTGTGTGTAAAAACTTGCTCAAACTCACTAGTAATTAAAGATACGCAAATTATAATTAAAATGAGTTACCATTTCTCCTCCATCAGATTAAAAAATTATTTGCATATGATCTAAAAATGCTAGTGAGTACATGAGGAACTAATGCCATAATATATTATTGATGATAGCATAAATTAGTATACTTCTCAGGGAGAAGGTTTTGCAACATCTCTTCCAATTAAAAACGTGTTTCTCTTATACAACCAGATCTCTACCTTTGAGAAACATTTCCACACATGCATATGGTGGTATGTACTAATAGGTATCATTTATCAATAAATTGCTTGCACTGTTCTAAGTGCTTTGCATGCTTAAATGTCTTTTGCCTTTATTACTTTCTATTTCTATCCCCATTTTACAAATTTAGGATCTGGGGTTTGAACCCAGATAATCTGGCTCCAGAAGCTGTGTTCTTTCCCATTATGCCATGTAATCTCTAAAGAGAATTGTTCTCTTGTAAAAGAATGCTTATTAAAATGTTATAAAAAATGTTAAATGATTTGAAATGTAATGCTTTACAGCAAAGGAATTAGGTATATTTATATTATTGGTTCTTAACCAGAAGCAATTTTTTCCCTAGGGGGCATTTGGCAATGTGTGTGGAGAGTATTGATTTTAACAATTGTGGGATGGAGTGGGAGGTGCTAATATCATCTAGTGGGTAGAGACCAGGAATGCAGCTAAACATCCTACAAAGCACAGGACAGTCCCCCTATAACATTGTCTGGCCCAAATGTCAATAGTGATAAGTTTGAAAACCCTGACCTATATTTATATTTACTGTTCTCTAAGAAATAAAGTTTACTTCAAAAGCCAATTTATAGGTTATATCAATTATTTTACACACACACACATGCACACAGAACATTATACTGTTTGGGTGTGTATATGTTTATCTGTATGTATATACTCATACATGCTTAGGAAAAGTTCTAAAATAATGCATGCAAACTATTAAATGTGGTTATCCCTGAAAGGTGGTGAAAGGGATAAGGACTGTAGGAAACAGTGGACAAAGAGAACTTCAAAAATAAGAGCAATGTTTCAAAGACATTAAGAAAAAATGTATTTGTGTATATTACTAGAATTACAATGTTTTAAAGCACTATTACTTATTGTACCACTAACTATCAAGTAGTAGTAGTACTATTACTATTGAAACACTATTTACTACTTATCAACCTGACAAAGATGAACAAAAATAATGAGCAGAGATAGCAGGGTGGGATTAAAAATTTGCTCTTACATTCTGACCAAGCAATGTCTCTTTTGGAAAATACTTCCTATGAATAACATAACTTTAAAATTCATATGATGAGTGGTCTCCTTCATATAAAGAAGTCCTAGCCCCATTCACTGTGTACATCTGTGCACCAAAGAGAAAAGATCTTAAAGGAAACACACCCGACTGAGAGGGCCCTCGGGTCAAAAATTGGATTCAGCTAGGAACCAAAGGGGATTTCCCTTTACCTACCTCAGTTAAAGATTTTACAAAAATATTTTTAACATGTTACATCAGTGATTAAAAATAAATTAGTAAAAAGTGTGCACAAACACAAATGTATAAGAATGTTATTGGCTATGATGTTATTTTAAATTCAAAAACAAAAACATGAAGGTAGTATAAAGACCCAAGAATAAGAGAGAAGGCAAGTAAATTAATCTCTACTCATTTAAACAGATACCTTATATTCATTAAGAATAACAGTCTGGAAATTAAATCACATGGCTAAATGGAAAAAAGGCAATTACAAAACATATACATGGAATTATATTCCATTATTTCAAAAAAAAAAGCTAAGCATAGGCATAGGAGGGAAAAGTTTAGAGGGACAGTTACTATGGTTTTAAGAACAACATATTTTAGATGGCATAAGGAGCCTATGCAATGTAGTAATACAAATATATTTAAAGTAACTGAGGAAAGTAATGAGAAAAGAGTACTAGTAAGAAAATGAAATAATATAAGAAATAATAGAACCAATTACAGCAACTTGGGATCTAAGTTTGGCTTATTGTTTAAGAGCCGAGTGACTGTTAGCAAGTTGCTTAAACCATTTGAATTCCACTATGGGGATTAAGTGAGAAATTATATTAATATATGCTGAAGTATTGTTTAGTGGTTTAGAAAACCCCTCCAAAGCTCAGCTGAAATACACAGTATTTACTCAGGATTTCCCCAAGGACACATAATTCATTCATTTCTCTAGATTCTCAAAGGTGGTTGAGTAGCCATGAGTTAGAGATTACTCACTGACAAGTACCCTGAGCACAATTAGTCTTTAGCCTTGCCTTTCAGTGTGGTCAAAATATCAACAGTGTTTTTGGGAGAAGTGTCTACTCTTGACCCACCTTCAACCTACAGAATCAGAACCTACATGAAAATTTCTCTGTGAGATTCATATTGACACTGAACTACTTAATACCAGTTAGAAACAAAATCCAATGCCTCTAGAGTTGGCTGGGTTAGTTTTGTACTGCCAGATGCTTGTAAAAATCGAGGCACTAACGAGTGCATATGACTGGTGAGACAGTATGCACCTCCAGTACGAAGGACCTTTGTTATCCATTTTGGTCTCAAGGTTAACTGCAAGGTAATTGATGAGACAACATGTTTTGAAGGAGTAGATGAAAGAAACAGAATTAGTGTACCATAATCAAGTGACTGAGAAGGCAGAGAAAAATGTCATGATACTGAGTATGGCCTGGAATGAAGAGGCGAAGAAACAGATGGGAACAAATGGGAAAAGTTGGTGACAGTAACTTCACCTCTCTGCCTGGGTGCACACCTCTGCCACTTACCTTTGTTCCAAAGCAGTATAGTGTTGAGCATGGAGCATGGGCTTTAAAGTCAGAAAAATTGCATTTACATCTGTACTGTACTGTACCCTTTATAGTTGTATATATTTCAGCTCAGTAGCTCTCTGTTTTCTTATATGTACATTGAGAGTTATAATATCTAATACATGCTATTATTGTAATAATTTAGTTGAATTAATAAACTGTATGGTTTAGTACCTGATATATTTTGGGTGCTCCTGAAATAAAAGCTATTTGTTGATTTTTTTTTCCTTAAAGACCAGTCAGTGACTCTCCCCAGGACCTCCTGTGCAGATCCCACAAATCATCCCAAGTGTAATGAGTCACAATGTCCTCATAACCCTTCTTATGAGATCTGCAAGTGGTCACTCAACTTGCCCTACTTACTGCACATTACTTTATAGTGATGTATTTCAAGTCTATCCCCTTGCCCTGGCTGGGTGGCTCAGTTGGTTGAAGCATCATCCTGTATAGCAAAAGTGTGCAGGTTTGATCATACATAGGGTGCACATTTGATCCCCAATCGAGGCTATTATGGGAGAAAACCAATCAAAGTTTCTCTCTCACATCGACGTTTCTCTCTCTATGTCCCTTCCTCTTTCTCTCTAAAAATCAATAAAAATATCCTCAGGTTAGGATGATAAATAAATAAATAAATAATGAATGAATGAATGAAGCCTGTCTCCTACACTTCCTGTGAACTCCTTAAGTTTAGTGACTCTTAATTACCTTTGCAAACTTAGTGATTCCCATAGAGCTTGGCAACAATATTCACCAATCAATGCTGGTGGATTCAATGTGTCAGTGGGGTTTGAAGATTGTGACAGTGTTACAGGATGACTTCAGTGAACAACTGAAGAACATTAGGATGTAGCCACTTCCAGACTACTGGAGCTCCTAGGATATCTCCACCAAGAATTCCCAATCGCTGTGAGTGCTGTGGAACACATATGACCAGTTCCTGGAAGATGAGGCTTAAAAAGGGCACAAACAGTGAAGTAAGGCTCTTTGTTGCATCTGATCAAAGGGACCAAATTTAACATTCTCTCCAGATGGTGCTGAAACCAATTCAAATCAGGTAGCAAACAAAAGGAGTTTTTCTCTTCACAAAGTATTTTGTAGATCTTTCAACTTGATACATGACTGCAGTCCCACTGAACCTAAGTACAAAAATTTAAGGTAAAGGTTGTTTTTCTTTTTGGAGTCTTCTGAAACTTTATTCACAGGAATGTCATCTGAGTGCCTTTTTATGACAAAACCTAAAAATGATTAAGCTTAGAGCAGTCCCACAGCTCCAGGATGCCTCATTTTTAGGTAACAAAAGCAGCTGTTGCACACCCTCCAGCCCAACATGGATCAAAAACCTGGCAGATTTCCCTCAGCCCCATCTGAGCTAAATAAAGCCCTTAGCTTCTTCAATCCTCATGTCACCCACTCATGTTGAGCTGGACACCAGCCACAGCTCTGGCTGTTCTAGTCAACCTCAGAGGCAAAGTTGCCCTGTGAGCTGACAGGTCAGATGATTCCCAACACCAGTATGATGACCTGACCCGCTTTCACATTCTGCGCACTTTCCTTTTTCCCATCAGACTTGGGATTTTATTGGAATTGTCAACATGAAGTTATTTAAACACAGCTCCATCTGTCAGTGTTGGGTCCTGTAGGTAAAGTTTCATGTTTGATTTTAGATTATCATTTGTTGTGTTGTCAAGAAGGGCTTGGGGGAGGAAGAAAAAATGCCTGCATTCAAACTGTTCTTTGATTAAAATGCACAAACACCTTATTTGCAACTTGGACCATTATTCGATCTGTGTTTCTCTTGTTTCTCTGCAATCACAGCAACAGCCTCTGTGACACTCATAAGGTAGGCCTCAAAGAGTTGCCCACAATGAAAAGCAGACCTTAACCCTGAGCTTTGGAGCTTACTTTGGGTCATCCCTCATCTATAAAGTATACAACAAAAGTAAGGCTTGTTCTTAGTGTGCAAAACATGAGTGTAAACAGACCCAATGGTCTCCTGCTTAACCCATGGATACTTGAGTACATAGAGATGAATTAGGCTACACTCAGAAATTTTCTTCTGGATATCTGTGTCAAGGAGATGAGATCTAAATAGAGAATATACTTTGAGCATCTTTCTTCACAATGTGTTTATATTTATAATTTCAAGACATAAAAACAAGATACATTCAGAAATTAATAACAGAGCAGCAGAATGTTGGTAATTGTTGAAGTCGGAGGATGGACGCATTGTGGTGCATGTGTTTTTTTCTTTTCTGTTATAAATAATTGTAAGACACATATAAAAATTATAGTGTGGTTTGATTCATGTGCATTAAAAATGCAAAGAAGAATGACAGAGGAATAATATACCAAAGGCTGTTAGTCACCAGCAACACAATACAACACGTGCCAAGGGGCCTAACTCAGTGCCACAGGACTGCCACACTGCTGAGAATGCAAGTATGCTCTAATTAAAAACAATAGACACTCCAGACAAATACTACATTTAAGTTGTTTGCTTGAGATTTAGCTGTTATCAACATGACAGAATTCATGAGCTAAGTGACTAGGAGAGTGAACAGACCAAGTCTCCCGCACTGTGAAAAGGGGAAGACATTGGTGCCACAGCAGGTGCAGAGGGGAACTTAAGGTAGCTGGGCAGAAATGTGCAGGCACTGATCCACCAGAAATGTGTGTAGAATGTGAAACTGATCAGTCATCTGATTCAGAGCAGGAAAGTGGTTCCTTCTAAGGCCCAAATTTGCATAAGGGGCTTTGTCATTGGAGGCAAGACCTCCTTCCCATCCTCAAAGCCACCAGCACCCCTGTGCCACAAGCCAGGCACCAAATAAAAATGCACCTGAGTTCTGCCTCTGTTCACTGCACAAGAGAATGGGACCTCATCCATTCTTCTCCCTCTTCATGATTTACTTACCATTTTGTTTTTTATGTCAATGCTAATTCTCTCACCTTTAGATCACATAACCATCCAGACAAGAATTTGTGTGCTGCCTCCCATAGTGATTCTCTGCCTTGTACAACGTAGGCTCTTCCTGTACTTGTGGTATTTCACCATACACTGGAGCAAAACACTTTCTAATTTGCTCACATTTCTCAGTGCAACATCATGGCTATCCAAATAACTCCAGTATGAAAAACAAAACTCATACACACAAAGAGAGGAGTAGAGTGATCTGCATTTATTCAGGGTACTGGACAATCCCCCCAGTCTGCTCTTAATTGCATGATGAAAGAGTTTGGGAACAATGTTTCAGAGAAAGCTCAGATGTCTATTCCATCATGACTTTTGATGGAATCATTAATACTGTCAAACAGAGTGATGGAGTTCAAGGAAAAAAATTAGAGTTCACCAAGGAAAAAAAATTAGAGTGCTTTTTTGCCAGTGAAATTAAATTTTCATTGACAAACTTCCAGAATTGTAGCCAGGTACATGTACCTGCCACATCAGAAAGATGAATGGATCACAAAAAACTCATCTTAAAGACTAGCACATGGGGATTTTACTTAGAAGATACATGCCATCCTTTGAATTAAAAAAATATGTATTTTTTGGCTACTATTTTTTAAAATTTTATTTTTCAAATACAGTTACATTTAATATTATTCTGTATTAGTTTCAGGTGTACAGCATAGTGGTTAGGTAATCACATACTTTACAAAGTGTTCCCCCTGATATTTCTAGTGCTTACTTGGCACCATACATAGTTGCTCCAACATTATTGACTATATTCCTCATGCAGTATTTTACATCACCATGGCTACCAATTTGTACTTCTTAATCCCTTCACCTTTTCCACCTAGGCCCCTCTAGTCCACATCAGTCTGTTCTCCACGTCTGAGTCTATTTTAATTTTGTTAGTTGATTTATTTCATTTTTCAGATTCCACATATACTGGTAAGTAAAATCATATGATATTTGTATTTATCTAATTTTACTTAACATAATGATCTCCAGGTCTGCCCATGCATTGGCAATGGTAAGATTTTATCCTTTTTTATGATCAGGTAATATCCCATTGTATCTATGTACCATCACTATTTTATCTACTTGTCTATAGACAAGCACTTACTTGGGTTGCTTCCAGATCTTGGCTATTGTAAATAATGCTGCAAAGAACATAGGGGTGTATGTAATCTTTTGAATTTGTGTTTCAAATTTTATTGGCTACACTCAAGAGTGGAATCACTGGGTCATGAGGCAGTTTCATTTTTAATTTTTTGAGGTGCCTCCATATACTTTTCTACAGTGGCTACACTAATCTGCATTCCCACAAACAGTGCATGAGGCTTCCTTTTGCACCTCATCTTTGCCCACACTTTTTGTTTGTTGATGTACTGATGATAGCCATTCTGACAGGTGTGAAGTGATATACCACTGTGGTTTAATTTGTGTTTCTCTGATGATTAGTGACATTGGACATCTTTTTATATGCATGAAGACCATCTGTATGTCCTCTTTGAAGAAGTGTCTATTCAGGTCCTCTGCCCAATTTTTATTGTATTGTTTCTTTTTTTGGTGTTGAGTATTATGAGTTCTTTATAAATTTCAGATATTAACCCCTTATCAGATGTATCATTGGCAAATGTGTTCTCCCATTAAGTAGTTTGTTTTTGTTGGTTTATTGATGTTTCCTTTGCTGTGGAAAAACTTTTAAATTTGATGTATCTCATTTGTTTATTTTGTCTTTTGTTCCCTTTGCTTGAGGAGATGTAGCAGCAAAGTATATTGGTGAGACATATCAGGGATTTTACTTTTTATATTTTCTTTTAGGAGTTTTATGGATTCAAGTATGACATTTAAGTCTTTAACCTATTTTAGTTTTTTCCTTGTATATGGTAAGAAGATGATCTATTTTTACTTTCTTGCACGTATCTGTTTAATTTTTCAACACCATTTATTTAATAGACTGTTTTTACTCCCATGCATCTTTGTGCTTCCTTCGTTAAATACTGATTGAGGAGTGGGTTTATTTCTGGGCTCTGCATTCTGTTCCATAGAAATATAGGTCTGATTTTATGCCAGTACCATGCTGCTTTGAATACTATGGCTCTTTAATATAATATATCAGTTCACACGATACTTTGTTCTTCTTTCTCAAGATTGTTGAGGCTATTCAGGGCTTTTTGTAGTTTTTAGAAATTTTTGGATTATTAGTTCTAGTTCTATAAAATAAACCATTGGTATCTTGATAAAAATTACAATGAATTTATAGGTTGTTTTGGGTTACATAGACATTTTAATGGGGTTAATTTTCTCTATCCATGAGCATCATATATGCTTCCATTTATGTGTATCTTCTTCCATTTTTTTTCAGTATCTTATCATGTTTTGAATACAGGTCTTTTACCTTCCTCATTTAAATTTTCCCTAGGTATTTTATTTAGTTTAATGCATAGTAAATAACATTGTTTTCTCAGATTTCCTTTCTGATAGTTCATTGTTAGTTTGTAAAAATGCAACTGATTTCTGAATATTTATTTTGCATTCTGCTACTTTATTGAATTCATTTATCAGTTCTAGTAATTTCTGGTGTAATCATTAGGGTTATTTATATAAAATATCATGTCATTTGTAAACAGGGACAGTTTTGCTTCTTTCTTTCCAATTTGGATGTTACTTACTTCATCTTCTTGTCTGATTTCGGTGGCTAGGACTTCCAATACTGTATTGAACTAAGAGTGGTAAAAGCAGACATTCATGTCTTTTCCCAATCTTAAGGGAAATACATTTAGTTTTTCCCCATTGAGTATTATGTTGCAGGTGTGTTTGTCATATATAGTCTTTACTATGTTGAGATATATTCCCTCTATTCCCACTTTGCTGAGTTTTTATCATAAATGAGTGTTGGATTTCATCAAATACATTTTTTGAATCTATTGATGCGATCATATGATTTTTATCCTTCATTTTGTTAATGTGGTGAATCACATTTATTGATTTACCTTGCATCCCCATAATAAATCCCCTTGATCAAAGTGTGTGTTCTTTTTAATATATTGCTGAATTTGGTTTTACCTAATCTACCTTGCATCCCCATAATAAATCCCCTTGATCAAAGTGTGTGTTCTTTTTAATATATTGCTGAATTTGGTTTGCTAATATAATGCTGCAGATTTTTGCATCTATCTTCACCAGGGATATTAAATATTTTTTTCTTTTTAGTGTCTTCATCTGGTTTAGAAATTAAGATAATGCTAGCTTTATATAATGAGCTTGAGAGTCTTTCCTCTTTTTGAATTTTTTGGAATAGTTTGAGAAGGATACATGTTGTTTTTTTAATGCCTGGTAAAATTCCCCTGTGAAACTATCTAGTCCAAGACTTTTGTTTGCTGAAAGTTTTTTATTACTGTTTTTATTTCATTTTAGTTGTAATCAGTCTGGACAGGTTTTCTGATTTTTCCTGATTCAGTTTTGAAAGAATTGTATGTTTCTAAGAATTTATCCATTTTTCCCAGATTGTTCAACTTGTTGGCATGTAGTTGTCATATTTTCCTATAATCTTTTGCATTAATGTGATGTCAGTTGTTACTTTTCTTTCATTTCTGATTTATTTGTCATCTCTTTTTTATAGGAGTATGGTTAAATGTTTATCAATTTTGTTTATCTATTCAAAGAACTAGCTCTTGGTTTTATTGATCTTTTGTATTTTTACATTCTTTTATTTATTTCTATTCTGATCCTTATGATATCCTTCCTTCTACTTTCTTTGGGCTTTTTTAAAACTGGTCTTATGGGTGTAAGATTAGATTGTTTATTTGAGATATTTCTTGTTCCTTGAGGTAAGCCTGAAATGCTATAAATTTGTCTCTGAGGACTGCTTTTTCTGTTTCCCACAGATTTTGGCTATTATGTTTTCATTTTAATTTGTCTCAGCATATCCTTTGATGTTTCCTTGATCTCACTGTTAACCCATTGATTGTTTGTAACATGTTAGCTAGCTGCCTTGTATTTGTGTTTTTTGTGTGTGTGCAATTGATTTCTTTTTATTTATTTATTTTATTGTTGTTCAAGTACAGTCTTCTGCCTTTCCCCCCCACCCCTCACCACCACTCCAGCCCTCCCCACCTCCCTCCCCCATTTCCATCCCCCCTTGTTATTGTCCATATGTACTTTATAATTGTTCCTGTAAACCCTTCACCCTTTTCTCCCATTATCCCCTTCCCTCTACCCTCTGGTCACTGTCAACCTGTTCTCAATTTCAATGTCTTTGGCTATACTTTGCTTGCTTATTCATTTTGTTGATTAGGTTCCTGTTAATGGTAAGATCATATGATATTTGTCTCTCACCACCTGGCTTATTTCACTTAGCACAATGCTCTCCAGTTCCATCCATGCTTTCTAACTTTAACTGCTGTGGTCACAAAAGAGGAATTATACCCAGCATCTCACAAGAAATTTACTTTTGTCATTCTCTTACAACAACATTGTTCATATTTTGGAGATTCTTGTTTAGCCATAGTTGTTTGGTCCAGGTTATAGAAACTGAATCTAATGTGGGACAGTCAAATTCTATAATCTCCTGTTGGAAATGTGGATGAGATATCTAAGTTTATTATACACTGAGTTTTAATTGAGGTGATGCAAACTTGGGAACTATGGGTGGGCAATGTTCCACCATGTACACAATAAAGCAGAGAAAGCCAGTCTGTAAACAGAGGAAGTGAATCACATACACTTCACTTTTCCTTACTTGTTTTTTTTTGTTGTTATTGTTTGCTGTTTCTTTATCCAACTCAGTTTTTAATACCTGTAACCAAAAGAGACTAAAACAGATGGTGAATGGTTTTTTAATAATATGAATAAAAAGTTTCATGGTTTTAAAGTATTAGAAAAAACTGGCAGGTGTTTTATGCTAAGTTCATGCAACAATTTTACCCTGCTAAGTCACCTAGGTTTCAAGGTCTGCCCACATATTGTACAGAAGATAAAACTTTTTATTTCTCTATTTTTTTTTAGTTTTCAAGTTATGATAGGTCAATGAACTGATCCAAAATGATCAAAATCACAAAATACTGATCAACCAATCAGAATTTTCTACATTGCTGTAGAAAAATATAATTGACAGACTGTAGTTAATTAAGGAAAATAATTTTAGAAAGATAGATATATGGTCTATCCAGAAGGTACCTAGGCATATAATATGAAAAATAGAGACATTTATTGAAGAAGATACAAGATACTAGAAACACTGTACATGGGACAATGACAGCTCAGTCCCCTTCAATGTAGGCACCTTTGGACCTCACACAGTTCTTCCAATTTTCCTGAATCTCATCAACAGTCTGAAATCTCTTCCCTTTCAAATTTGATTTTGGTTTTTGGAAAAGCCAGAAGTTGCAGTGCATCAATTCTGGGCCGTAGCAGGACTGAGTCACCTGGGTAAGTTGAAATTTCACAAAAAAACTACAGGAGACCTGATGCATGAGCAGGTACATTGTCGTGATGAAGCTGCCAATCACCAGTTGCTCATAGCTGTAGCCTTCTGAATCATCCAAATAGTTTCCATAGAGGAATGTTCAAGCCTAACCAAAATTTGGTGCAGATTTGTTGCTCTACTCACTCAGTTATTTTTAATGTGATAGCCACACAGTACACATGCTCACTCAACTGTGTCCATAGCCCCCACTGACCAGTATAGCGAAGTCATCATTATTCCCACATACACATTCCAGACTGCCAGGTTACATTGATGTCATGCAAACCATTCTTGTTGTATTAACAATGATTGGACTTTTTCTGGACAGACCTCATATGTATATCTGACATTTGCACATGATTCCCTTACAGCCATTGTTGCATTTTGTACCTATGATACTCCACTGCTTCTCTGTTAGAAAATCTCATCTGCAAAGAGCTGGTAACTCGATGCTCTTTTTTTTAAAAAATCAACTCATTTTTATTGTATTTTATCCTTTACCCTTTATCCCCCATTCATCCCCTACCCCCTGCAATCACAACCCTGTTATCCATGTCCATTAGACCTTTTTCCTTTTTGCTCAATCCCTCCACCCCACTAACTACCCCCATCCTGCTCTGTCATCCTGCTCTCTATGAGTCTGTTTCTATTTTTCTTGTTCATTTATTTCATTAGATTTCAACAATGAGATCATATAGTATTTGTCTTTTATTGACTGGCTTATTTTACTTATCATAATAATCTCCAGTTCCATTCATGTTGTCGTAAAAAGTAAGAATTCTTTGTTTTTTGATGCTGTGTAGTATTCCATTATGTAAATGTAGCACAGCTTTTTTATCCACTCATCTACTGTTAGGCACTTAGGATATTTCCAAATCATAGCTATTATAAATAATCTGCTATGAACATAGAGGTGATTACATTCTTTTGAATCAGTGTTTTGGAGTTCTTTGGATATATTCCCAGAAGTGGGAATTTACCGTGGCCTTGTGGTGTAGTCACTGGGTCAAAAGGTAGTTCTATTTTTAATTTTTTGAAGTATCTCTATACTGTTTTCCAGAGTGGTTGCACCAGTCTGCATTCCTGCCAACAGTGCACTAAGGTTCCTTTTTCTCCACATCCTCACCAGCACTTGTTTTTTGTTGATTTATTAAAGATAGCCATTTTGGCAGGTGTGAGGTGGTAGCTCACTGTAATTTTAATTTGAATCTCTCTGGTGGCTAGTAATGTTGAGCATTTTTTCATATGTCTATGGGTCATGTGTATATTCTCCTTGGAGAACTGTCTATTCAGGTCCTTTGTCCATTTTTTAATTGGATTGTCTTCTTGGTGTTGAATCATATGAGTTCTTTGTATATTTTGAAGATTAAACTCTTGTTGGATATATCAATGACAAATATGTTCTCCCATGGAGTGGCTTCCCTTTGTATTTTGCTGGTGGTTTCTTTAGCTGTGTAGAAGCCTTTTAATTTGGTGTAGTCCCATTTGTTTCCTTTTTCCTTTGTTTCCCTTGCCCTAGGAGTATATCAGCCAAAGTACTTCTACATGAAATACCTGAAATTTTACTGCCTATATTTTCCTCTAGGATTTTAATGGTATCATGACTTCATTTACATTTTTTATCCACTTTCAGTTTATTCCACTGTATGGTGTAAGTTGGTAACCTAGTTCCATTTTTTTGCAAGTACTAGTCCAGTTCTCCTAACACTATATATTGAAGAGACTGTCTTTACTCCATTGTATGCTCTTTCCCTTTTTATGAAATATCAATGGACCACAGAGAAATGGGTTATTTCTGGGCACTCTATTCTGTTCCATTGATCTTTGTGTCTGTTCTTAGGTCAGTACCAGACTGGCTTGATTACAGTGACCTTGTGGTGTAGTTTGGTATCAGGTATTGTGATCCCTTCAACTTCATTCTTCCTTCTTAGGATTGCTGAGGCTATTTGCATTCTTTCTTGGTTCCATATAAATTTTTGGAATAATTATTCTATATCTGTGAAATATGTCATTAATATTTTAATAAGAACTGTGTTGAATCTACAGATTGCTTATAGACATTTTAACAATGTTAATTCTTCCACTCCATGAACACAGTATATGCTTCTACTAGCCTCAATTTCTTTCATCAGTGTCCTACAGTTTTCCAAATACAGATCTTTTACCTCTTTAGTTAAATTTATTCCTAGATACCTCATTTTTTGTTGTAGCAATAGTAAATGGTATCTTTTTTTTTTAGTTTCTCTTTCTGATAGGTCATTATTGGTATACAGAAATCCCATCAATTTCTGAGTAATGATTTTAAATTTTGATGTGAGATTTGTGGTATTTGGCCACACTCTGTGAAGTATAATACAAACACAATTTGAGATGAGTCTACATCTTTTCTCTGCATAAGTCTCTCCATTTATGTGGCTCCCTCCAGTATTTCCCTACATTCAGCATTCCTTCTGGCCTTAGATTCTCATTCTCTCCTTTAGCTGCAATTGTGGAATGCTCTCCACACTGTTAAAGGATTGTCCCTGTCAAATATAAAGAAACTTTTTTCATCACCTTGAAATTCTATTCTCCTATGGATGTCCATTCTATCTTCTTTTTTCCTTTGACAGAAGGACAAAAGCCATTTGGGAAGTGAACAGTTCTATTTTGTCTATGCCATATATTGACATTACACCAAAGGCTCCACAGAGCTTCTCTCTAAATTCTTTGCTTTTTTTCTACTATGAATGTGACATTTGGTTTTCTTTAGCCCTATATGCTCAATTTTAGATTACCCTCTTGGGTACTGTATTTATAGATCAAGCCACTGTCTCCTATTGATCTTTAGTTATATGACCTTATTTTCTTCTTTTGTACACTCATTACTTTTTAACCTCAATGTTCACTGAAGAGTTACTGGGACACATAAATTAATTTTTGATAGTGTATTTGGAATTATTCTTCATTTGAACCAAACTAGAGAAAAATTCAAATATGAACTCTGATATATCATTTATTTTTCTCAACAAGAATAGATTATAGGTACTTAAATAGAGAGGCACAGTTATCATCATTTTAATTTCCCATTTATACAAGACTCAATCCCTGAAATAACCAGGCAATTATTCTATATGTCTTACTATTGCTTGCTTACCCAAGATTTTATTTTTCTTTCTTTTCCTATGTTATTTTTTCTTTTCACTACTGAGGACATTGAGATAAGGTTCAGAAATTCACATAGATTAAACTGGCAGAGTTAAATCTAGAATCCAAGCCTTAGATGTCCACTTTATTCAGAGTACTTAGTAAATACTCTCAGGTCACAAATAATTTATCTCATTTTTCTAATCTAGAAAACACTTAAACAAATGGCTCCATAAGCGAGTCAAATGACAGTGCTCAGATCATTTGAGAGAATCTGGAGAACATGATGACAAAAATACCTCCCAGTTGATTAAGAAGAGGACCAATATCCACCTTTACCTTCAAAGTTGCATTCCTCTGATACCATTTTTTTTCACTCACACCCTGCTCCCATTTCAAGCATATTTATTTTTCATATAAACCATCCTTTCTGCTGTTTCTGCCAGCCCATACAGGTTTGTATCATTGACTTTCCAAGTCAACATGTGTTCATCTAGTATAGTAACTCCTAAAGTTATTGTGTACAGGAAGTCTTCTGGGATTCAGTAGGAATTCAGAAGTTTATGTATCTTCTCTACATTTCCTTTCCAGTCACTTACCTGAAATGGATTCATCTCATCAGGGAGTGATGGGAAGAGTATGCACTTTATTTAATTCATGGGGGGTGGCACTGCATTTCCCTAGCAACTACACTAAGCTTAAAAGCCTTCCCAGAAAATCAAGGTCAATTTATGTGTAACCAAATAGTAACTAGTTCTACTTTCTGAACTGTTTATCATCTTCTCTAAAATAAATTTATTAGACAAGATGCATTTTAATACTCTGACCACTATGTAATTCTTTAATTTTCTGACTCCTTTGATGATAAATCAAACATTGCAGAATATCTTTTGTATTAGTAGAATGAACTGTTTTTATGGAAATATAGCTTCCATGCAATAAGATTCACTCTTTTTAAGTTTGGAGATAATTAGGTTTGACAAATATATGTAGCTATGTAACCAACATCAGTAGCAAGGTATAAAATATTTGCATTTCCTCCAAAGTATCTCCCATGTTCCTTTGCAGTCAATTCCTTCCCCATAACTGTAGTCCTTGACAACCACTGACTATTTTCAGACTCCACAAATTTTCCTTTTCTAGAATGTCATAAAATAAAATCAGATAACATGTAGTATCTGACTCTAGGTTTTTGCACTGGCACAATGCTTTTAAGACCTATCTGTGCTATTGCATGTTTTAGTAGTTTATTTCTTTTTCTTGCTCAGTATGAATCCATTATATGAGTTTACCATAATTTTTTATTCACATGTTGATTGAAATTTAGTAATTATGAATCAAGCCATGATGAACATTCATGTGCAAGTCTTTGTGTAGACATACACTTTTATTTTTATTGGGAAATAAATAGGAGTGGAATACTGAGATATGTGGTAAGTGTGTGTTTAATTAACTGTAAAACATTTTCAAACATTTTCCCAAAGTGGCTTTACCATTTTACATTCCTATAGTGCATGAGTGTCATAGTTGCTCTATATTCTTGCCAACACTTTGAGTCTTCAGTCTTATAAATTTTAAGAATCCCAATGAGAAAGTAGTGGTATCTCCTTGTGGTTTGAAATATGTGTTTCCCAAGTGACCAATTGTGTTAGCTATCTCTACTTGTGCTTATTTATTATACATATGTCTTTTTGGTAAATTATATGTTCAAATATTTTTCTGCTATTTTAAAAATAAATTGCTTCTCTTATTATTATTGAGTTACAAGAGTTATTTACATGTTTTGGATATAAAATTGTTTTGTAAATAATTTTTCCCAGTGTGTGACTTGTAATTTATTTAACAGTCTTTTTTGAAGAAAGAAAGTTTACAATGTGATAAAAGTTCAATTTATCAATTTAAAGAAGTTGTTTTGCATTCTTATCTTAAGAAACATTTATGCGACTCAAGGTAGCAAATATTTTTCTCCTGTGATACTTTTAATTTTTATGGTTTTATCACTTTTATTTAGTTCTGTGATACATTTCAAGTTAACTTTTGTATGTGATGCAAGATACTTGTTGATGTTTTGTTTGTTTATTTTTTTTGTTTTATTTTGGTTTTTTTTTTGCTAATGGATGTCTAATTGTCCAGCCCCACCATTAAAAAACTATTATTTACCCGTAGAATTAATTGAGAACCTTTATCAAAATCAATTGATTTTATACAGTTGAAACTATTGTGTTGGCCAGAAGGTCCATTCAGTATTTTTTCCATAAAATAAAGGACATATTCTTTTTATTTTCACCAATAACTTAAGCAATGTGGATATTTTGAGTATGTCAGCTATCTTGTGCATGCTATAATGTTGATTGTTCTTAATTAATGTCTCTATTTGACCGCTATCAACTTCAACTGGACTACCTGACTATGGAGAATCATCCAGCGAGAGATAGCCAGCATGAAACTTCACAAACCATTTTTGACATGTTTGACCAGTCACAGCACTTTCCCTATACACTGCACAAATATATTTTTGTGTTTTAGTTGCATTTTTAGCTTTCTTGAAATAACAAAGCATAATGCGCTGAAAATGTTGCATATTTTCTTTCATCTTCAATATTAAAATGGCTATACAAAAATTCACCAATTTTGATGGGGCTTTTTTAGGGGCATGTGACAGGTGCTAATATGACAGTTGTCACCATATAAACTAACAAAATTGTTTCAAATGAAGTTAAAGACAATGAAGCACTACTAGAGTCATCTTATGAAAAAAAAACAAGCTTTTGGCTAACCCAATAATATGCAATAACATTGAATGTCAATTATAATTGAAAAATAAAATGAAAAAAATATTTTTTCTTATAAGTGTGTGTCTATCTGGATTTCTGGTCTCTCTATTCTGTATTACTTCTCTTCATGTATATCTTTTGCCAATACCACACTGTTTTGGATAATGTAGCATCATAGTAATTATTGCAATTACGTAGTGTGTGTCTTTCAGTTTCTTCCTTTTCAAAGTAGCTTTACACTGTCATAATAAAGCAATACTATTAGACATTCTTCTAAGTACTTTGCATGCATTGTTCATTTAGTACTCACAACACAATAAAATACATTTTTTTTTGCTTTAAAGATGAACAATTGGAGGCTTAGGCAGATTAGTAAATTGACCAAGTTCATTTTAATTGGTAAGTAACAGATCCAGAATTTGAATCCAAGTCTCCAGAGACTGAGCATTTATCTACTTAGCTGCATTTATTCCACATCTGACTTACCTTCTTGCAATTTTTTATTCACAATTATATCACCAATATATGGTTAGGCACTAAATAAATATTGTAATTGATTAATTTTCCCACCATGTTTAGAGTGAGACTCTGTACCCAGTTATAACATTTTGGGATTCAATTAATTGAGATGTCTTCCCTGAGCTGGTGTTTTAGGGCCACATCAGGCACATACTCAATATTCTCATTCTTCTGCAGTCTTTGACACTTCAAAGCCTAGGTTACAATGGTGGGGGCACTGTGAAGCAGAGCTTAAAGGGCAGTAATGAAACTCTAATGCTAATAAAATCCTGGGCCATGGGCATTTTTGCTCTAGCAGAATGTGATCTATATTTTCAGTAGCCTCCAATGCCCTTTTCAACAGACTCTTTACAGCTCATTGGTGGATAATAAGTCTTGACCAGTATTGGTCTTTGACATAGGTAGTAAAATACAATATAAAAAGCACCCACTGGAGTACAAAAGTCAGCATCAGGACAGTGCAGATGATTTCTAATGTAATATATTTCCCAATTTGGATCACCAAGTATAGGATCCAGAAGGTATGTATTTTACTCATGAGGTTAAATTATTAGTTGGACAAAATTACATACTGTTTCTTGGGTATGAAAACTTACATATAATACTTTTTATAAAGGCTTTTTTAGTAGTTACGCTTAAATAAATAAAATTACCTATTTAGAATTCACAGTATCAGTTTGTGGATGCTGTTATATATAAGTGAAGAAATTTGACCTAGACAGTGAGGGCCAGGGAGCAATATAATTTAAAATTTGAAGAGATTTGAAGTTACTCAGGGTATTATGCTAAAAAAGAGAAGACCAAGGTGGGAGCCTAACTTCCCTCTTTAAATATTTTAAATGGTCTTTTTATTGGTTGAATAGTGTCCCTGCCCCTTATTCATAAACACCTGATACCTCAGAATGTGACTTTATTTGGAAATAAAATCCTTGAAAATGTAATTAGTTAAGATGAGGTTATATTGGATTAAAATGGCCTCTAAATTCAAATTCCAATGTTCTTATAAGAAGAGGAGAGGGCTTCTGGTCAAGATGGCAACATAGGTAAACACAGCTCACCTCTTCACACAGTATCAAACTTCAACTATAATGTAGAACAACCATCAGAAATCAAGTTGAATAGAAGTCTGACAACTATGGAATTAAAGAAACCACATCCATCTGGACTGGTAGAAAGGGCAGAGATGGGGAATGGGCTGGTGTGACATAAACATATGGTGCATAAAAATTTAGGAGGGATATCTTGAGAGTTAGGGGTCCCGACCCCACACCAGAACTCCAGCCCAAGATTCCAGTGCCAGAAAGATAAATTGCCATGATTTATGGCTGCAAAAACCAGTGGGAATTATGTGTGGAAGAAAGTTTTGGAGTCCCAAGCCATTCTCCTTAAAGAATCGGTACATGGACTCTCCTACTCCAACTCAATCCCTGTGAGCTCCAGCACAGGGTAGTAGTTTGAAAGGCACCAGTGACATACAGGGAGTAACTAAAGTGTCTGGCATCAAGACAGGAACTGGGGGACAGCTTTTTCCCAGACATAAATGTGGGCAGAGGCCATTGTCCCTTTTCTGAACCCTACACAGAGCCACGGAGCTGGAAGGCTGGTGCCATATGTGAGACTCAATCAACCAGGCTAACACTGTTGGCCCAGCCCTGGAGATCCCCTGAGACTCCATCCCACCCAGCTTATGGGCCCACCCAAGTTGATAACTTTGAGTTTTCCATATGAATGGCTGGTCTTGGCTCATACTTTACAACTTACTAAATCCTTACAAACAAGCAACAGTTGGCTTCAGTGAGGCCTCAGCCCCTGTACCTCTTGCCAATTGGCCCCAGGGCCAGCACTAGCAGTAGCCAGCCTAGATTCATAGTTTGGCTTTGAGTGGGAATCTCCAAGCTCAACATAAGTAACAGCCATCTAAGATTGCTTTATAGCTCAGGCAGGGCATCCTCAGGCAAATATAGGAGAAGACTGGCCTACCTGCACCACTGGGAAACCCTGTGACCCAGTGGACAGCTGCACCCTATATCAGAGCACCTCCACTCTGCCACTGCACAGCTGATCCCTCAAAGAGGGTAGAGGTGGGTAGTCAGTGGTGACAGCTAATCCTTGCAGATGACTGGCCTGAGTAAATCCCTCCCATTGACCTGCCAACAGCAACCAAGGCTCAACTACAAAAGGAACATGTACTCAGCTCACACAAAAGGCACATATCAAGTACCCAGCTTGCGTGGGTGATAGGCGAGGCCATGCCACTAGATAGGGGAGGCTGTGCCACTAGAATCTACAGGACACCTACTACATTAGGTCATGCTACCAACACAGGGAGTCATAACAGCTCTGCCTAATACATAGAAACAAACACAGGGAGGATGCGAAAATGAAGAGAGAAAAAAACATGGTCCAAATGGAAGCATAGATCAAAACTCAAGAAAAAGACTAAACAACATAGAGATAAGCAATCCATCATATGTAGAATTCAAAATATTGGTTGTAAGGATGCTCAAGGAACCTAGCGAGGACCTCAACAGTGTAAAAAAGATCCAGTCAGAAACAAAAGATACACTAATTTAAATAAAGAACAGTAGGTAGGGAAACCAGTAGAGTGGATAAAGCCAAGAATCAAATCAATGATTTGGAACATAAGAAAAAAAACACAACCAATCAGAACAAGAAGAAATAAGAATCCAACAAAAATAAAATTGTGTAAGGAGCCTCTGAGACAACTTCAAGCACTCCAACACTCCCATCACAGGGGTGCCAGAAAGAGAGAAGAAAGAGCAAGAAATTGGAAATCCATCGGAAAAAAATAATGAAAGAAAACTTCCCTAACTTGGTGAAGGAAATAGACATACAAGTCCAGGAAGCAGACAGTCCCAGACAAGGTGGATGCAAAGAGACCATTTCAAGACATACTGTAATTAATATGCCAAAGATTAAAGATAAAGAGAGAATCTTAAAAGGGGCAAAAGAAAAGCAGTTAGTTACCTACAGTGGAGTTCCCATAAGACTCTTAGTTGATTTCTCAAAAGATACTTTTCAGGTTACAAGGGATTGGAAAGAAATATTAAAAGTCATGAAACATCAGGAACCTATAGCCAAGATTGCTATACCCAGCAAAAATATTTAGAACCAAAGGGAGATAAAGAGCTTCCCAAACAAGAAAAAAACTAAAGGAATTCATCACCAAACCATTATTATATGAAATGTTAAAGGGACTTATTTAAGTAAAAAGAAGAACATCACATGGATGGAACTGGAGAGCATTATGTGAAATGAAATAAGCCAGGTGGTGAAAGACAAATACCATATGATCTCACCTATAAGTGGAACCTAATCAACAAAACAGACAAGCAAGCAAAATAGAACCAGAGACACTGAAATAAAGAACAAACTGACAGTTGCCAGAGGGGAGGGGGATGCGATAATGGGGGAAAGAAGGGGAAGGGTAGTCAAGGAACATTTATAAAGGACCCATGGACAAAGCCAAAAGGGGTAGGATTGAGGATGGGAGGTGAGGGTAGGTGGGGCAGGGGGGAGTGGTGGGGTGAAAATGGAGACAACTGTACTTGAACAACAACAAAAATAAATAAATAGGAGTTTATGTTGCATTGAGAAAAAAAGAAAAATATCAAAACTATGAACAATAAAATGGCAATAACTACATATCAACAATTGAACCTATAAAACAAACTAAGCAAACAAGAACAGAGACAGAATCATAGATATGGAAATGGTTGCCAGATGGAGAGGGTTGAAGGGGAGTGGTTGAAGAGATGAGGGGATTAAAAAGTACTAATAGGTAGTTACAGAATAGCCATGTGGATGGAAAGTACAGTATAAGAAATAGAGTCACCAAAGAACATGTACACATGACCCATGGACATGAACAATGGTGTGGAGATTGCCTGGGGGAGTGGAAGTTGCTGGGAGGAGGGGGACAAAGGAGGAAAAATTGGGACAACTGTAATAGCAGAATCAATAAAATACAATGTTTTAAAAAAGAAGAGAGAATGCACAGTGATGTACACAGGGAGGAAGGTCATGTGGAGCCAGAGGCAGGATTGAAATGGCATAGCTAAAAGCCACAGAAAGCTATGAAGTGCCAGGAGTCATCAGAAGCTAGGACAAAGTAAGGAATTTTTTGCTAGAGCCTTCAGGGGGAGCATGCTCTTGACAATACCTTGATTTTAGACTTCTATCTTCCAGAACTGTGAGATAATAAATTTGTGTTATTTTAAGTTATGAAGTTTGTGGCAATCTGTTATGACAGCTTTCAGAAACTAATGTATTTTTTAAATAAAATCGGCAAAACTTTTTCTAGTTTCTATAATTAAGGGCAAGGGGAGGAAAGTGCTAACTTTGCTAAGTGGACTCTTGGAACAATGGAATAAGCTTCCTTCTGAAGATGTGACAATCTCACCATTGAAAGTATATTATACCTTGATTATTCATCTATAAGGAATGTAAAATAATTCCTACACTTGGATTTTAGAATAGATGGGCACAGAGAATACTTCCAGCAATACTACTCTATGACATAAATAAATATATTGTTCCAAATATCTTTTAAAATATATAAAGCACATTTTGCCTAAAGTACTTACAAATAACTAAGCTTCTTGACTGGGTTTCTTTATAAGTCTGAAGTTCCTCGATATAAACCATAAGGTAATTTCCCTTTCTTGTAAGAAGCACATAAAATTAACTGGCTATTACCATCACCTTCTCTTGAAAATAAAGATATCCTTTCCATCCTTTAGAAGAAAACTACTTATCTAAAACATTGTCCTTGTTTGTTTTTACATGGTTTTATTACAGAATATATAAAAATTTGTCCTCCTCCCTTAAATGAGTAATGAGTACTGGGTTAGATATTATCACCAAACCAACTTATATTAGATTTTATTATTTGCCTTATTTCTTTTCTTTGTATTTATACCTTTTACTGTGTGTCTTTGGAATTTCTACCTACAGAAGCAGAGTGAGCTTGGGCTTAGCTATGTATCTTCTTTTAGTCAATAGGACTTTAGCAGATGTGATACTGGTAAAGGCTTGAAATATGCTTCATGGATGTGTGTGCTGTTGTAGGTTTCTGCCTCTTTGTTGAGAAGAGCAGCTAGTCCACTGACATAAGGAGGATGATGTCTTCATGATTCCATATTTTTTCTGCCAGAATACATAGTAAAGGGAATAAGACAAGCTCTTCACACCACACTCTACTTGAACTCAAATGGCCCCAGAGGACTTAGCTGAAGTCCACAAGACAAACTCTCTCCAACCACTTTACCAAGTGTATTATATCTGATTGGGGTTCAGAAACTGTGGCAAATGCTTCTGTCTAATAAATCCAACTATCTTCTTTCTTATTAAGAGAACCCCAACATTATTTGGAAGTGATAATATAGTTAAAAATACCTCTCTAACTCCCTTATGACTCAAATATAAAAAATAACCAACTTTGGATCAAAATAATGAAAGCCAGTAGCTGAAAATGGCTTAGCAGAACAATAGAAGCAGCCTGATTTTCTGAAGGCATTATGAATATGTTGTTTTGCTTTCTTCTCTAAGGAGGGACAATGTGATTAAATCTCTGTTGTCAAGTTTCTATTATATGCAGCTATATGCAATTTTAGCTAATGTAAAATTTGATGTTAGATAGGGGTCTGACAGTTACAGAATCTACAACATAAAATTGACTGAGTGAAGGAGGTAGGCTTTAGGAGATTAGAATTCAGATATTACATGTTAGTGATTATTTAGTAGAAAAATCTTTGATCGTGTGGTCAACATGTAGGCCACATTTATACCAAAGATATAGTCTTGAAGAATATTGAGGGGAAAATTTAGATCATTGTCATATGCTGGTTACTGTTTCTCCATTTTAGCAAAACTTTTCAAGAGTGAAATGAATTCAGACTAGAGCTAGCAAGCCTGCAGGTAGATAGAAAGAAAATATAGCTTTGCTAAGAGAGATGCTTTCTG
This sequence comes from Phyllostomus hastatus, assembly GCF_019186645.2. Classification (NCBI taxonomy): domain Eukaryota; kingdom Metazoa; phylum Chordata; class Mammalia; order Chiroptera; family Phyllostomidae; genus Phyllostomus; species Phyllostomus hastatus. Next base: position 5,178,995 of record NW_025334038.1, on the reverse strand, counting down.
CCCATGTCTTGCAATATAAGTTGACCAAAAGTCTCATAATATGAAGCCTTGCATCCTTGAAAAAATTTACTCTTGTACATTAAACATAAACCTTATAAGCACTGCTATGAGGTACTGAACCTTAGATTAGATTGTGGCCTCCAGACTATTTCAAACCCCTTCCATTAAGAGGTAAGCTGACAGGCAAAGAGGTTGCTTTCTGAATGGAACTGATTTTGGATTGCCTCAAGGTAACTACTGTTCACCAAGTCAAGGTTAGGGGATAAGCAGAATTTACAAGTCAGTTGATAAAAATATGAGTCTTTAGGTTAAAAGAGAAAGTTTAGGCACAATTTTATCTGCATATATATAAAATTTACTAAGTTTCAGATAGAAGCAAAGAAAATCAAAATTCAGGCTTACCTATGTATGTTCAACTCTTATGGTTATACCTGGGCCTCTGAATTTATCCCACAGAAAGAAATTCATGACAGCCTTGAAACTTCTTTTTAAGAAGGACATTTTTCTAAGCCCTAATTTAGATATTTAACAGACTAGAACTATTTTGCCCAGAGGTCAGAACCAGGAAAGTGATAGATGTTAAATGAAGCCCTGTCAAAATGAGTCCTGTCAGATTAAGCACATCCTAGAGTCTTTAGTATTTCTAAGATGTGTGCTGGTTCCGTTATACCTTTTTCCCCATAAGAGCATAATGATCCCTTTCTCCCAACAAGAACACTGTTATTGTCTGATTCTTTCCTACCATTGCACATTGGGTATGTTGGGAGAAGACAACTTGTCCTTTACTTTTAAAACTTGAGAGATCATGAGGACCTTCATCCTATCCAGGCAGACAGGATTACACATAACCCAGAAAGCCATACTCTGAATAGGATGAATGAAACTAGATGAGACTTGGGGCTTGTCTCCTTTGGGAAGGAGTGTATTTAACTTAAGGAAAATATTGTTAGATACTGTTGTTTTCTTGCCCCACATTTGAACTCGTATTTATTTTTTTTAAAATTCTGATATTGTTAGGGATAGCAATGTGTCCAGTTTAAAACCCAAAAGTCACCTCTCATACTCCCTTGCAGCTAGGGAGAGCCCTGTGTCCCAGTTCTAGCATCTGAGATGGGATGACTTGGTGGAGATTCCAGGAGAGCTATTACTTTCCTGAGAGAAAAAAGAAGTATTTGTCTATCACATACATTTCACCTTTTGCACTATCTCCAACTTCCTTTCTGGAACTTAGCCATCTTGTCACTATAGAGTGAGAAGCTCACTGAAGACTATAGAAAAGAAAGAAAAAAAATATGAGTTCTTGGTATCACTGGAGAGTCCCTGCACTTGTGTAAACTGCTTACTGCTCAACTGCTTGTCACTTCAGGAGTAGAAACCCTTTGGAATATAAAACAAAGAGCGACAAACTAACAAAAACAAACAAACAAACAAAAAACTTTATAGATGCAGACAACATTATGGTGGTTAACAGAGGGAAAACATGGTGGGAGGAGGTGGAAGAGGGTAAATATATGGGGATAGAGGTGACCTGGGTTAGGGCAATAAACAGATGATGTATTATAGAATTGTACACTTGAAGTATATAATCATATTAACTAATTTCACCCCAATAAATTTAATAAAATTTTAAAAAGAAGTTAAAATCCCTATTTTTTAAGTCAGTGTTGTCAGATTTGTCTTACATAGAAGTAACTATAATTCTAACTGATAGCTTTTTAGATGTTCAAACAAATACTGCATCCAAACACAATAAAATTTAAATGCTGTGAAACAATGTAATTTATAAGAAATAATGGGATTGTGAAAAACAAAACAAAAAAAAACACATAACACCTATATTAGCTAATATTTTTCTTATGATAGTCTTAAATATCCACTGGTTATAATTAAATAAATTTGAGAATGATTTCCTTTAAGGAAAGAAGAGAAATCTCCTTGTGTTGAGAAATGTTAGAATACCCATATAAGTACTCTTTATTTGTTGGTCCCACCAACTAATATTTTTTAAGTGCAGAAAAAAAAAATGGGCTTGAGGTAGCAGTTTAGAGATTCCAAATTGACTAATCTTCCCTCATTACCCAGTAGATGAGTATGTCTGCTTGGAATCCACACACTAGAGAGCTACTCTCTTTCCAGAAGCATATAAACCAAATAGTCACATAAACCAGATAAAACTATGAGCACAATATAAAAAGTAACACCCTTACATTCTTATTTTGATACCCAGAAGTGTAATGTCCATCATTCTTAGGCCTCCATTTCTAGGCCTCTTCCTAATCTTTTTAGCCCTTCTCTAGGGGTAAATGAATGATACTAATTGTGATGACTGATTTTCTGGCATGGCCTAAATTTTTGCTGTACTAATAAGACAGCAAAGTTAGAATAGAGAACAAAGGCCTCAAGCTCTAATCCTCACTTTCTCCATCTTGGCTGGAACATCACACATGCTACCTTCACTGACCACCTGTTCCCTGCTTCTCCCTCTCCAATTTCCTGTAATTGGGAGTACCAAAAAGAAATCACTATCTGGAGAGGAAAGACAAGGACAAGCTGAGACAGAAGTCACCACACCAGCGTCAGAAGCAAAGGGCCACCCAATCCCCCACCCCCTTGGCTATATTTAATAAAACTTTCAACCCAGACCCCAAAGGGGCATCACAGGCTCTAAGGTCACCAACTCTTACTTCTCGACTGTGCACTATCACTTCAATAAGTTTATTGTGCTTTGCTAAATCTTTCTGTCATGTTCTTGAATTCCTGCTTTTTCCATGACAAGGATCTGGATCAGTTTGAGGCCTCACTTAGCCCCCCTGGGTGCTGCTTGGCATAGTTACCTTTATTAGAAAATCCCTGAAGGGCTTTGCAATGGGAAAATCTATAAGCCATTGTTATTGAAAATCTATGCAAATCAACTTCTAACATCCACAATAGATGAGAACTCTCAAAAAGAACTTTCCCTCTCTCCATGTCTCTTTTCTCTTGGTCTCCCATGAAATGCAGCTATAGACACTGAAAAGGTTCTACATGAGCCAAAAAGACTAGCTGGCATTGTTGCTGGGAGTTTTATTTTCTTTATCATAGGGTTTCCTAGAAAACAGGCCCCAAGTGAAGAATCAGATAAAAGCAGATCAAATTTAACAAATGAAGATGGTTGTCATTGGCTACTACAGGTATCAGCAAATATTACTCTTATGATTTCACTTGATGGGTTAGATGGATGGAGTCAGCTGTGATTTCACAGCTCCTTATGTTCTTATACTTTCCTCCAACAGTGTTTGGCTTCTGGTTGCATTTTCAGTAAAAATAGGACCATGTTCATACTTTATATCTCACCTCAATTAATTTCTTTAAGAAAGTGTATTGGATAATCTTTGATGACACCTAAGTTATATTCAAAGAAATTTGGCAGTGTCTATAAAGGGGAAATGCTAGAACTGAAAGTATTATGCCCTAGAGTTAGGACTGACATGGAAACTTGGAGGTGCATTAAAAGATAGGAGTTAAAAATCCTACACAGATCTACAGATATTAGCATCCCTAAAGGATTTTAACAATGCACAGCTCCTTCTGACATTCAGGATTCATGAAGATTAATTAATCTAGGCTTCTCTGCAAATCTGTCCCATCAATTAAACAAAGGAACATAAAAAATGTAATCCTTTTATCAAATAACATTTATATGTTACATAAATAAAAATAAAACTTGGCCATGCCTTGACTCCTGAAGCAGATGCAAGGCATCCCAACTAACACTAGTGTTTCAAGAATGACAATTCATAAACCACTGATTTAATCAAACAATTTCATTTTACTAGGAGAACTCCTGAGACACACAAATGCCCAATATTTGGATTGTGCTGCTAACCATTTCATCTGCCTATGTGCTTCAGGACCAATACTGGAATTTGTCAGGCACTCATAATAACCATCCCTCTCTATCATCCCCTGCTTTGTTTAGAAAGTGGAGACCTTAATGAGGAAGAAAAAAGGATCAAGTGTTGAGTTGGCTCAAAATAACAAGTACAGGGGAAATTTTTGAAACTGGTGTTTAGGATTCCTGATGGGAAATTGGATGACTGCATGGTGCACTGGGGTATGACAGAACAGCATAGACCTCGGGGTCTATGAGGCAGTGCAAAGCATCAGGGCCCACAGATAGTGCACCAAAGCAGGGGCAGGACCCCCAAATGGCAGCGGGAGGAAGAGGAGGCCAACAGCTAATACTTGAGAACTAGATCCCTTCCCATCCCACCTAAGCCCTCTTGGTATTTATATGAGCCTGGAGATGAAGACAGTCCCCACTCCCAACACCCCTCATGCTACTGCCCCCACCACAGTGTGATAGAGATGAATTTTTCCCTACCATGCCTTGGGAGGTCTCAATGTTGGGATGACAAAGAATGCTGTGGGCAATTCATAAACCAGTACAATGTGAATGGCAAAAGAAATTTATCAATTGATCACTCAACCATTCTGATGTAAGTCTTGCCTTTAGGAACTTGAAATTTGTTTCAGCTTGCAGGTCCTCAGAAGTGTGCCTTTGCTCTTGCTTTTCTAACTTGTTTTATCCAGTGGATATTCTCTGAGCTCTCTTGAAGATATGCCACATGTTACATCCTAGTCTGTCTCAGGAGACCTTGTTTAGACTCTCACACCCAAGGGCAGAGACATTACGTATCTAAGAGGTCATTCAGGAAAGACTGTGGGAAGGAACTCTGTGTCCATAACAGATGACCATAAAAACAAAATGGATCTGTCTGCAGTATTTCTATTAAACAACAGGAATAGAGACCACATACTCCCAACTCCATATATCCAGAAACTCAGAGTGTTTAATGACACAGGTAAGTTCTGGAGACAGGAGGAATGACACCAGTGCAAAACTAGAGAAGAAAAAGAAACATTTAGTGGAAGTCATTTATTTTCTATGTAATAAAGTCATTTGTCTCTATCCAGCATTGTGTCTATTGACCTGTTGTTTTTCTCTGGGGGAAAAAAAAGAAAACCAGTAAGCCATGGTGCAAGGGGAAAGAAACCCCAAATACACTGCAGATGCACTTGCTCTGGCAGCTGTGCTAACTTAAAGATTTCTCCAGCAGCTTTGGAAAATGAGTTACTGACAAGGCGGGAAACCCTCTGCACTTTTATGCTGGTTTCCAAAGCTGCTGATTCTTATTTCCTGGAGAGAGCAAGACTCTAGCAGGAGCTTCCAATGTGGCTGCCTGCGTTCAGAGGTTAATGCCATTTAAAATTCTAACACATATTTCCCCTTATAACACTACTTTCTTTTTTCTTTTTTTTGTTTTATACAGTGAAGCTTTTTGAAATATGTGAGAAGTATAGAGATATGTAAAATGAATTTAATTCCCCCATCAGATGATAGCATTTTGTCACACATGCTTAATATTTTTTAAAGAACAATTTAAAGCAATAGTTGGCCTCTGTGTTTTCCTCCCTACTCACAATGTCTTCCCACCTTCCTGTTCTGAAGACTGTCCTTGCCTGATTTGTTCGCTATCATATTCATGAAGTTTATATATAATCCTGAACAATATACATGTGTGTAAACTTTTTTTAATGATAAAATATTATGTATACCACTCTGTAACTTAGGGATTTTGTTTAATATTATGGTTTTTGATTTTTGATACTTAGTATAATCAATTCTACATAAGATTACATTTGATTAGGATTGGTACATAAGACTATAATTGGTTTCTGCATCAAGTAATCTTGCTAATTGCTATTAATGTCAATAGTTTACCTGGGTTCTTTTGGATTTGTTATGGCAGTAATCATAAACTTGCAAATATTGACACTTTTTAAAAAATTCTTATACTTTCCCTTTCTTTTCTATTGACTTATAGCATTGGCCAAGCACTGGCATAATACTGATTTTAGGTGGGAATAAAGGACACATTTAATTATTTTCTAACTTTAATGAGAATATTTTGAAGTTTCACTATCATGCATACCATTTAATAAAGGACGTTGATATCCTTTGTCAGATTAAAGAATTTCTTTTCCATTCTTAGTTTGCTAGGAGTTTTATCATGAACAACCTTAGTATTACATTAAATATTCTTCCTGTATCTATTTAGATAATTATATGATTTTCCCACTTTACTGATAATAGAGTTCCTGATTTTGAAGCAGGAATTTTACTTTTACCATAGTAATTATATTTAATAGTGTTTTACTTTGGGATTTTAATTACTTATAGTTAAATTTAAAAATAGCAACAAAATGCATATTTTTAAATAAATCTTATAAATTTGTGAAGGCCATCTATAATGTAGAAAATATTTCCTTTTTTTTCTTATTTTTTAAGATTTTATTTATTTATTTTTAGAGAGGGAAGGGAGGGAGAAAGAGAGAGAAACATCAATGTGCAGGGTCATGGCCTGCAACCCAGGCATGTACCCTGACTGGGAATCGAACCTGCGACATTTTGGTTCACAGCCCGCACTCAATCCACTGAGCTATGCCAGCCAGGGCTTTAAAGTAGAAAATATTTTTGAAGGACAAAGAATACTTATATATGTAATGCTTATATTTATATAAAAAATTTTTTGTAAGTGTTGCGCGTGGGTCACCGGCCAGCAGTGACCACGGAACGCTGTGGATGGCTCGACAATAAACACGCGAGAAATAACAACATGCACAGAGACAAACTAGTTTCTGTGGGGAAGTAGGGACGAAATGGCCACCCCCCTAGTGGGGAGCGCACCAATTTACAGTCCATACCTGCTTTTATTGGGCTCATGCTGCATAATAATTCAGGTAAAGTACAGTACTCATTAGGGGGAAGTAAGGAAATATAGAAAACAAAGAACTCTGCCGGTCTATTGAGTTGGGGGTCAAAGAGCTGTAAGACTGAGGAACAAACTAACTTCCTCCTAAGACCCTTCTCATTCAACTGAGAGCATTCTAAACAAAGAAGGTTTCACAGTAATTTACATATTCTTTCTTAGGCCTGATCACCCTGGGGAATCCGCACTTCTCAGTACCAAGCTGCACCACCCTGTCATTGTTTTAGGCTTAGGTGGAGCAAGGGAACTAGGTAACCAAGAGATAAGGAGATTTTCTCCCAGACGCCGAGAACTCAGGCTATGTCAAAGCTGAGGAGCGAGGGTCCATCACCCGCTTTTGCTGCAGCCCCCCAAGTCCTTCTTTTGGGGGGCCTCCCAAAGTGATCGTGCCTGGCTTAGGTCGTTCCCCCGTGGGGAATCTTACCCGTCTTTGGCTAACCGACCAAGCTTTTGGGGGTTCAGTTATGAATAAAGCAGCAGAAGCAGCATTCCTGCCAGGAAGACAAGCTTTTGTCTCCTTGCTGGCTCACGGTTCCAAGGGCGTTCCCTTAGCTTTAGCCTAGGCGGGGGTTTCAGCCTCTGATACCAGTCAGGGCGGTTCCCAACATGTAAGCATTTTTCTTATTTTGCTGTCTTTTAATTCATCTTTGTTTAATCTTTTATTTTTATGCCTTCTGCAATAGTTTTTTTAACATGAGAGAGATTATTTATTGTCTTACAGCTGGATAAAAAATTTACTGTAAAAATTCCTGGTCTTAGTGATCTAGACCTTTTCACTGAGTATTTTGAGAAACTTTGTCTCTCAGTGTAGATGCATAAAGTTTCAGAGAGACTTTTATAATTCTGTTTCTGAGTTCTGCATGATCATTTCCAAAATAGGACACAGGCTCGAGAGTTCAGTACATGTAGTAAATGATGGTGAATGACCTGATAGGGGTGAAGGGTCGTTAGTTTAGAGTGTATCTGTTCTAATAATCCCTTGGGATTTTCTTGCATATTGGAATTCTTATCAAATTTGGATTTCTTTATTTTAACATATGGAATTAACAATTAAAATATCATAAACACTCTGCATATGGTGCATTGATATATATCACATATAAATGTGTCGTGTTGTTTAAAAATGTATTAGGAAAGAAATAATATTTGTATAGGGATAAAGATATTAAATGTGGAGGAAAATTCTTGACATAAACTAGAACTGGTTTCATTTTGCAGCTTGTTAGTAATTTTAGCTTTGTGATCCCAGCTAAGTAACTTCTACCCTCTTAAGCTCTGATACTTCATCTGTAAATGAGAGTGTTGAAAACAATGCTTCATGATTATGCTTTGTGGAATCTTAAGGGGCTTTATAAAGTCTACTCAAGAATTGTCATTGTTGAGGATTCTAGGCATATCCAACATTCTTCAACCAATGGATACTTACCATGTATCAAGCTTTGCTCTGCCAACTTTACAGGTATTAACACAGTTAGGCTATACATTTTCAAAACCCTACAATTAGGTAGAATGGTTGTCCACTATTTGCAAATGAGTAGATGGGGCTATCAGAATTGTACGAAACTGAGGGGAATAGGGAAATATAAAAGAAGAAAACCTCTGATTCCTCAGACTAAGAAGACCATGGCTCTCTGAATTCCAGCTGTGCAATGCCCCATGGACTGGGGCTGCTATCTGGTGGAAAGCAAAATAAACTTAGTCTCACTCCATGATTCTCATCCTTCTAACTTCTGCCTTCAGGGACTTCAGAGAGCTATTATCATTTTTTCCCATTGTCTCTAGTTGTTATTACCTGGAAGGATTATTTCAAAACAAGTTACTTCCCTTTTACTGGAACCAGAAATTAGATTGTAAATATTGAATAAAAATAATTTTACAAGCTGATATAGTGATAATCAATATATATACAAATAGGAGAAACAGAGAAAGAGAGAAGAAAAGGAAAATTTTTCTTTTGTATAGAAGAAAGGAACAATTTAGAAAATTACTGTATTTTGCTGTGTATAATGCACATCCACATTTTTGTGCACATTATACATGAAATTATCATGCCCATTATTATACCTATGGTATATAATCATTATACCCATGTACAATGTGTATCCTTACTTTTCCTTTAAAAATTTGGCCAAAAGAGTATACATTATACACAGTAAAATATGGTACTACTCTACAATTCCCCATTATAAAAGTTGCTTCAGCCACTGGCCATCAAATGTAAAAGGCTGTTGAAGAATAGAATATGTTCATGGTGAAGTCCACAAGTTGCTTACTCATAACAATTTTTGGGGGGGGAAGAAATTTAATTTGAATTACAAAATCACAATAATAAAAATTTGATTTTTTGTGTTATGAGTTTTAGTCACTCATAAATATAAAGTATGAGATTAAAGTATAGCCTCCTATTAAAACATAAATATTTAGAACATTGAAAATAAAAAGATAATAACATTGGCATGGAGTATGAGGCTGGTGGCAAAGGAAGATTAATTGAGCCAAGTTCCTCATTTTTGATGATGGCGCATTTGTAGGTGCTCTCAAGTTGTTAAATACCAAATAGATGGCTAATTTTTAAAATATTTTTATTTTAATGAGAGAAAAAGAGACAAACAGACTGCCATCAATTTGTTTTTCCACTTACTCGTAGTTATGCATTGATTGCTGATTCCTGTATGATTCCTCTGTGATCCCTGACAGAAATCAAATCCACAATTTGGGCATAGAGAGATGATACTCTAACCCACTGAGCTTCCTGGCTAGGTGACTAAATGTTTTATCTAAAGCCATAAAGGTGAAGACTAGATTAACTGAAAAGATGAAGCCTTGGCAGAATTATCTCTACGGAGTGGGAACAGAATTGAGAGAAAGGAAGATTGTTTCATTTTTATTTTATTCCTTTACTTAAATTATTTTTGTTTAATGAGGTCACATATTATTTCTCTTATTAGAAAAACTAGTTTAAAAAAGTAAATATACTGTATGAATTATTGTTATTCAAACACTGAAATACTATGCAGACCAGTTGTAAACAGGATAAACCTGACAGAAACCCAACCTGGTACGTATAGCCCACTGCAAAGAAGAAATCAATATATAGTTGACCAAACAGTGTATATAAACAATGACTAAGCTTCCCTTTCCCTAGGCAGAGCTTTGGATATGAAACCCCTGCCTCCTTGCTGCAAGTAAATAAAACTACCGTGCCACTACCACACCTCCTTTCTGAATAGAGTACCCCAAGCGGTGAACCCCTTGAGTTCAGTAATATTCCCAAGTGTGTAAAAACAACATATTCATGTAAATGTGTGTCTTTACATATTTCATATAATAAAAACATGTTGGTTAAAAAAATAATCTCAAAGATAGAACTTTGTACTCAGTGGTTCTCATAAACTCTAGCAATTCCCATTAAAATGTTAACAGCCCTGCAATCAGGCTGGTTCCACCCTGAACCCAGTCTAGGTCCAGCTGAGATACCCACTACATTTCCTATGGCAGTCTCTCCTAATCACACATGTTTCTACTATTTCCATCTGTACATACTGAGTTGTTCTGCCTGTGGTGAGCTAGTAACCTGCAACTCTGTCAGCTTCATATAAATTTAAACTTTATTTTGTCAACAGTTTACTAGATTATCTCAGATCAACTATTAAACATCACATCGCCTTCATTACCCATGCACCCACTGGAAAAAGGTGTTGGTTGAGAATGTGCTATTGGATGTGCTATTGGCTAAGTAAGCACGTCTCTGTGGGCCTTGGTTTCTTCTGACAAACCAGGAGTCTGGGCCAGAAGACTCCTCTTGTGCCTTCAGCTCCTTTATTCTCTAACTCCAAGCTCTGATTTGTGACTGTCTTATAAGGGCATTGTTTTTTTGTTTTGTTTTGTTTTTTTAAGTTCGCAGCTTACAAATGATAGGAAGACTGCCTGACAACAGCTTCAAGCAGCACTAAGAAATTCAACCACGAGCTCTTCAAGTGTCCTAGAGGACAAATAAAAGTTTAGGACACAACATGCACGCTCCACACCAGAACAACCCATGAGAGGAAATACTTGGCTCTCATGGCACTAATTCAGCCGCATTAAGTTGACAGCATGCATGAGCTGCTGACTGCTTGCTGAAGTTCTTCACTGACTGGGGCTGGTTGAGTACACACCTGCCCTGAGCAAGAGCAATTCTGTGCCAGGCAGCTGTGGGGTGAATAACTTATGCACAACCAATGAAACCTGAAGCCTCACTAGCTAATCAGTGAGTGCCATGGAGAGAGTGAAAGCAGAGGAAGGTACATGTAGAAAGAGGAAGGTGATGCGGAGCTGATATTAAGAGGTGGAAAAACTTGTAGGAAAATATGTGCCTTCCAGTTAGAAACAAATGGAACACAGCTGAATACAATTGCTGAGACACAGCATGGATAGGAAAACTAATTTGGAAAGGCAAAGTGCTGAGACTGGAAGGAGAGAGAGTTAATGAAGTTGTTTCAGAGGGTTGAATAAATATGCTGATCATAAAATACATGGAACACCAGAGGAGACTGAAATCTAGGCTGGATGGTTTATATGTCAACTAGCTCATTGCTAGTTGAGGCAAGAAGTGGCAGCATGGGCTCTGAAGATATACTTTGGGTTTCTATTTGAAAGAGGCAATGTCTTATAACACAGATCTTCAGGATATAGTAAGAATATGCAGTAGTTAGTTGATATGGTCAATCTCAACATTTCAAATTGTAGCCTGGCTTGTCTGGGGCTTCTGATGTGCAGAGGCAGTCTGTCTGTGGAAGGTAATGCTTACGTGCCCAGCCACTCAGGAAATCACCCGTCAACATCTCCTTACTCTCCTACTTAGTAAACATACCTGCCTTTTCTGGGCCACCTGTGGGCGTAAACCTCTGCTATCTCTTCTTTCTTATTCCAATTATGAAGCCCCCAAATAACAAAATGACAGCAAGAAAATACATCTAAGGGATTGTCTAGTCCAATCTCTTCATTTTTCACATTGGAAATTAGGTTCAAAAGGAATTTGCCCAAAAATATTTAGTTAATTAATGGTAGGGCTTGAGCTAATTTGGTTTTCCTTTCTCTCAAACTTTCCTACTTATGCTACCTCACTTTAAAATTTAGAGATATATTTCACACATTATCTATATCTCTTTAATAATCCTTCCTAATTCTTTGGCATGTCTTTTTGGGGGGGGGGGTTATTCATTCATTCAGTCAACAGACAATTGAGTGACTACCATATGTCCTCATGAATCTTATATTGCAGAGTGGGAAATAAAGACAAGCAAATGAGGACTATAACCTTGGGGAGGTATAGGAATTATGAAGAAACAATGCAGGTTAAGGAGACCGACAGGCACTGTTTTAGATATGGTATTAAGTTTAAGCACAAACTTAAAAGAGGGGAGTAGGAAAACACATAAACATCTCTCAAGGGTAGACCTTCTATAAGTTTTCCTTAATATTTTGTCCTATTTCTTATGTAAGTATAAGGGGTGTGAGGGATGATGTATAGTGTACAAATTTATATTTTCCCTACTTATAACCTTTCTTTTCTTTTTTCTAATTTCAAACCATATTTCTTCTCACATTCAGCACTGAGAGACCAACAGTGAAAATCACTGCAGATTCTTGTTAGTTTTGATTTTGGGCCTTGTGCTCCTTCCTGTTGGGTGAAAGAATCCATTTGGGCGTTTATTAGGTGACAGTGCCAACACATAATCCATCATCTTAACTTATTACATTATGAAGCAACATTCTAGTGAGTCCAGACCTAACTAGCCAAACTGCATTCTTCACTTTTATTTTTATTTTCTTGAAAACAGTGAAATACTTTTTTTGAAATGAGCACTGTTACTTTCCAAACAAGTTTCTCAGCTGTGTGTTTCTGACCATGTATTTGGGAACTCTGATTTTGGAAATGCCACAATAGTGGTGGATTTTCATTCTTTGTGATTTCAGTAGTAGTGCTTGGGCACATTTGGGCACAAACAGTGTGGCTATAAAGTAGTAACATAATTTTTCATGGGGTTTAGAAAGAACTCTAAATCCAATTCCAAAAGAGCCTTCTCATAACATTTTGTGGATTGAAAATATTGCTTATTCTCCTACTGCGAAACTTTAATGTGGATGTATAAATTCTAGTGCTTTTTAGATTGAAGAAAATCCCTATTATTTTATTCAATTACCTCATATATATGTCTTACCCTTAATAAACAGATGGTTAAGAAGGTGATTCAGTCTGTGAATCCAAGAAAGCATATGCCCACTAAGAAGAGCTCCTGGTGATTAATTGGGCTCAAATCTTTTAAAAAAGCAGAATCTACCAGCCATTTTTACACAGGGTCCTCTCACACAAAATGCACTTCAGTGAGAAGCCTGCACTGAACTACTTGCCTCTGTGCTGAACTGCCCGCCTGCATGTGTTTCTGCATCTGAGAAAGCCCTTAAAAAGGAGTTCCTAGAATCTCATTTCAACCAAAAGGACTGAGGCTTTCCCTATGCAATTGGAGCTACACAAGTTCAACCATCACAGAGGCTCTATTATGACCAATCAGGACAGTGCCTTTTGGACTAATCAAACTGCAAGGATTAGAGTCCTCATTTGCATGAGGAAAGACCAGTCAGGGACCAGGCATGGGGATTTCTGTCTATATATAAGCCAGTTCCGTGCTGGCTTGGGGATCTACTTTCTCTTTCCATGGAAGACTGAAGATTGCTGCATTTCTCCTGCTAAAACACTGCAGGTCTCTCTGTGATGTATCACCATTGAGCTGTTTGCACTGAGTAAAGTTTCTTTCTTCATTTCCTGTTGGCCTTGAATTGGTAGCAACAACCACTGGTTAACAAATCTTATAGGAGTGTCATTTGTAGTCTCCTAGATGGGAGGCATTGGTTGATAATCAGCAGATTTTGGGTGGATCAAACCTGAAGGTAAGAGATGGTAGGATGGAGTTGTAGAGATGGCTGGAAGGGCAATGATTCCTGGGCGAAACATCTATGTGGATTTATGATGTAAATAAAGGGCAAATATTAAATTTATCTTTAGAATAAATAAAACAATATATGATAAATTTCATCAACAGGAGGGAATGAAAACTATTAACAAAGGCATTTAAAAATTGTCCTATTTCACTTCCGGCCAAGATGTAGGCATAGATGGACACACTGCCTCCTTGCACAACCAAAGCTAAGGACAACAAAAATTTAGAAACAAATAAAAAAAACAACCAGAACAGACAGAGAAATGAACTGTATGGAAGTCTGACAACCATTCATCCAGACCGGTAAGAGGGGCGGAGTCAGAGACCCACCCGAAAGGAGTCAAGGGGTCCCGGCAGGAAAAAGCTGTGGCTGGCAGACTCGGGTGCACAGGACTCAGGTGGCAGTTAGTGGACCCCAGGCACACAGGAGCAGCTGACGGACCAGTGGCAGACCCTGGGCGCAGGAGGCAGCTGGCTGTCTGCAGTCACACATTCACATGCAGATAACCCAGGCAAAAACGGACAGTAACACAGACTGTGCAACCCAGGAACCCAGCACCAGAAAATAAAACCTAAAAGCACCAATTAAAAACACCTGTGGGGGTTGAGATGATGGAAGAATCTCCCAACCTCACAGGAGAGTTACTTGGGGAGACCCACAGGGTCCTAGCACATACGCAAGCCCACCCACCCAGGAGCCAGCATCAGAAGGCAGTGGCAGAGAGGACTGAAGTCATATAGAGAGCGGAAAGAGCGGAGTAAGTGCCATTGTTCCCTCTCTGACCTCGCCCCCACATACAGCATCACAACCTAGCCATGTGGGTTACACCGCCCTGGTGAACACCTAAGGCTCCGCCCCTCAATACATAACAGACATGACCAGACCAAAGAAAAAAAAATGGCTCAAACATAACAAATCAAAGCTCCACAGCCAATACTTTTAAGTGACCAAAAGATAGCCAACCTATCAGATGCACAGTTCAAAACACTGGTGATCAGGATGCTCACAGAATTGGTTGATTTTAGCCACAAATTAGATGAACAAATGAAGGCTACAATAAGTGAAATGAAGAAAAATGCACAGGGAACCAATTGTGATGGAAAGAAAACTGGGTGAATGGAGTGGACAAGAAGGAAGAAAAAAAAAACAGTCAGAAAGGAATGAAGAAATAAGAATTCAAAAAAATGAGGAGAGGTTTAGGAACCTCCAGGAAATCTTTAAATGTTCCAACATCCGAATTATAAGGGTTCCAGAAGGAGAAGAGGAAGGGCAACAAGTGGAAAAGTCATTTGAACAAATAATAAAGAAGAACTTCCCCAATCTGGTAAAGGAAATAGACTTCCAGGAAGTCCAGAAACTGCAGAGAGTCCCAAAGAAGTTGGACCCAAGGAGGAACACACCAAGGCACATCATAATTACATTACCTAAGATTAAAATGAAGGAGAGAATTCTAGAAGCAGCAAGAGATAGGAGACAGTCACCTACAAAGGAGTTCCCATCAGACTGTCAGCTGATTTCTCCAAAGAAACCTTACAGGCAAGAAGGAGCTGGAAAGAAGTGTTCAAAGTCATGAAAGGTAAGGACCTACATCTAAGATTACTCTATCCAGCAAAGCTATCACTTAGAATGGAAAAGCAGATAAAGTGCTTCCCAGATAAGGTCAAGTTAAAGGAGTTCATCATCACCAAGCCCTTATTATATGAAATGTGAAAGGGACTTATCTAAGAAAAAGAAGATAAAAAATATGAACAGTAAAAAGACATCAAACTCACAGTTATTAACAACCACACCTAAAACAAAAGCAAACTAAGCAAACAAATAGAACAGGAACAGAACCACAGAAATGGAGATCACATGGAGGGTTATAAACAGGAAAGTGGGAGGAGGAGAGAAGGGGAAAAGGTATAGAGAATAAGTAGCATAGACGGTAGGTAGAAAATAGACAGGGGGAGGACAAGAATGGTATGGGAAATGTAGAAGCTAAAGAACTTATGACACATGGACATGAACTAAAGAGGGGGAATGTGGGTGGGAGGGGTGGGAAGGGTTGAGGGGAGTGAAGGGGGAAAATGGAAAAACTGTAATAGCATAATCAATAAAAAAATTAAAATAAAATTAAATTAAAAATTGCCCTACATTTTGTTTCTTAATATACAAAGATTCTGTAAAATTGTTAGAGGTTTACTTTCTTTTATACCCCTGCCTCCCCTTCCTTCCTTCCTTTTTTAAAAAATCTGAGACTAAGCTCAGAAGATAGTCTGACTCTCTAGATCAGGATGTCAAGCTCATTTCCACCGGGGGCCACATCAGCCTCATGGTTGACTTCAAAGGGCCGAATGTAATTTTAGGACTGTATAAATGTAACTACTCCTTAACTGGGGGCAAGGAGCTTGGCGCTGCTGGTAGAAACAAGGTGCTGGGCTGGATAAAACGGGGTGGAGGGCCAGATTGGGCCTGTGGGCTTTTTGTTTGCCACCTGTGATGTAGAGATATAAGTAATAGAATATATAAGATTTGGAATTGAGTTTCAATAGCTGTTCCAGTTATTAAATGTATAGTATGATATTAGGCCTGCACTTAAACTATATGAACACCAGTTTTGTCATATGTAAAAGAAAAGTGATACTATATGCATCTTAGTGTTCTTGGGAGAATCATGCACAATAAAAGTCAGCATAGCTTAAGCTTTTATCAGTGATTTAATCAATTTAGCTTCCCTTTCCTGGTCAGTCACTTTCAAACCATCTAGTTGAGAATAATGCCTTAGATGTAAATACTAAATCTTCAAGCAAAAACAAAAAAGACCATAACATTCTATTTGCCATATAATCTCCAGTTTTTTAGTCAAGAAAGGCCATCTTCTTTCAGTTCAGAGTGGATTAAAGCTGAGTCCTATGGACACACTTCAATTAAATAGAATGATTGTCAGTGATTCTCACACTTCATTGTACAACACAATCACTTGATATGCCTGCAAACTATAAAAACCTGCTCTGCAGCTCCCCAAGGAGTCCCATTAACAGTCCTACTATGGGATACAGGAACTTGCATTTTTCACAATTATACCAGGAGATTCTTTTGAAGAAAGTCCACAGAGTTTATTTTGAAAGAATGAGAGAGAGACCACTGAACTTTATCAGTAAAAATATAAATAATCTCTCTTTTTAATCACCTTTTAGTGGAAAACATTTTGATATATTTGAATTTTCTGCATTAGTGAATGGAGTCTACTTATTATTAAAGTTTTCAGTGAAAAAATATGCCAATTTTTATTGTGGTAATTATATTTTAAAAATAAGCAGTTATTTTTCTTTGGGACAAGTTGCACCAATTAATAATTTACATTATATATTTTTGTGTTTGTTTCTGTCCATACATCTATAAATATTGAATGGGTGATTATCAGCCTAAATCTGGTTGCTGTAAGAGAATAAGATGTGCCTTCAAGGCAGCTTACTTAAAAATAGAAAGAAAAAAGCCTGCATTCACTGCAGGTCTTGGGAGCTCTTGAAATAAGCTGCCTGGACTCCAGAATTATGAGGGAATAAGTATGCATTTTCATAAACCATCAAGTTCATGACAATTTGTTATAGCAGCAATGGGAAACTAGTACATTGATAAAGCACATAAATAGGAAACTATGAACAAAAGTATAAATATATTTTTATGATATATTTTCCAGTCATTATAGATTTAGGCTTTCTTTTCACTTACTTCCTAACCTTGTTTGATCTCAGCAAGTTTGTCTTATCACCAGGGTAATTTTTCCTAACTCCCTTGACTGGTCAATTCCCCCTGTTATAGGTACTTTGGGGACCACTTAAACCACTTCTTCAAGTTTTAACTTTACCTTTATCAATGTGATTATTTCCCACCAAGATTCCAGTGGAGTCAGGACCTTGTGTGTTTTGTTTATCATTTTATCTCCAGGGTCTAGCAAGAAGTCTGGGGAATAGTAGACCTTCAAAAAATGTTTGTTGAAATGAAATGACAAATCTGGACAGACTTGGGTAATGAATTCAGCTAAGGAAGCCAGAATCAGGTATAGGCAAGTCAGGTGGAGGAAATTTCGAACAATGAATCATGGTCTATGAAAGACCATGTTCTCAAGATCAGTGTCTGGACAAGAATAGGGAGTAGGAGCCTGAGGAAATTGAAGGCACTGTTTGGGTGCACCTGTGGCTTCAGGAAGCCCTCAGACTGTCACTGAGCCACTTCTGTTCCAGGGGCTGGCCCTCCCCCAATGTGCACAGGGAAGTTGTGTGTGTCAGGCAACCTCCAGATCCTTGACTTGTGCAGTAAGAACTTTAAGACACTTGTCCAGATGAAAGTAAGCGTAAATTTATCAAAGCTTGAGACAATGAGGCAAAGGAAGAACCCCTGAGACAGGATCAGGGGTGAACCCAGGAGGAGCTGCCACTCCATACTCTCTTCCTGGGTGCAAGTTTTACCAGGACCCGTAGAGCCTGAAACAGAAAAAGCAAAGTACAAGTCTGAGGAAAGGAGAGGCATGAAGGTACTCAAAGAAGAGTGCATGCTAGCGTCCTTTCTCCTGAGGGTTTTATCTATTTTCCACAGGTGCGAATTTTAGGACATGACTCAAGAGAGGATTCAACAGAATATGCATTAAATTTCTGGGTGTTTCTTCTTGTATGCTGGTGCATTAATATGAACATACAATGGAGTTTGGAGTCATTCTCTGGTTAGTTTCACCTCTATTTTGGATTAGTCTGGCTCTAATTTTTTGTTGTTTTTACTGTTGTTTTATATCTTCCCAACTAAGGTGATTTAAACTACCTGCTCTTGGAAAATAGTCTTGTGATTTATCAGCTGGCTATTAATTTCTCAGCCTGTTGTCTCAGGCTCCTCATTGCATTGCCAGGGAATTGTCCTAGTTTCTTACTGACCCATCTCAAATCCACCTTCACTTTGGAGGTGCATGTTGAGTTGCCAAGAAGAGTAAAGTCAGGGTAAAAGCTTTCTTATATTTTCTTTCTGGTGTTTTCTCTGAGGAACTTTAATTTTTATGCCTTTCAAAGTGTGCACAATTTTATAATTTTGTTGGAATAGTCATTGAGTCACCATATAGTAAAGAAATAATATTATGATAAATGTATTTTTTAAGTTGAAATCTTTAAAAGCTCTCTTCTTGACACTTTCTCACATTTATAGACCTTGGAGCCTGAGAAATCATAATGGTCTTCAATAGTTTTGTGTCTTTCTTTGTAAACTGGACATTTTTCTAGGCTTGTTCCTAAATTCTTAATGATTCCCAATCAAAATAGAAAATATAACATATCCTCAAAAATACTTACAACCAAAGCTTGAACCATCAGAATGATTAGAAAAGAGCATTTCTCACTCATTTTTAAATATAGTTAAAATGTTTGTTCTTATGGAAATATTGCCTGTCCTATTGATGGATGTTTTTTTTTTTTTTGCCAAAAAGATAGCTTGGGAGTTCTCAGCATTACTGAACACACTTAACAGGATACTGTTCTGTTTTCAAGATTCAATAAATGAACTTAATTATTGAGTATCTCTCTTATGGCAAGAATTGAGCGAGGCTTTATGAAATTAGACATTGGTCCTACCATGTAGGCATTTTAAATAATTATATGAATGGTTTATATTTAAAAACATTTTCAGCTTACAAATCTCTATTACTTGCATGATTTCTTTTACATTTTTACAGCTATCTATGTGGACTAGAAAGGAGAGTTTGCTAATGACTAGTGCATGGCCTTAGGCAAGCCACTTTAATCTGAACCTCAGCTTCCTCACATGTAAAAGGAAAATAGTGTTATACTTAGCTTGCAGGGTTTTTGTGATAATTAGAATTTAACTCTATCAGGTGCCTAATTGCATGCTTAACATACAATAGGTAATCAATAAATTGATTATGGATTAATAAATTAATCAATATAATATCGATAATAATCAATAATAATTATTGATTATTGGCCAATAAATTGGTTGCTATTATTATCATTCCATTATTCTTTTAAGGAAAAAGGAGTTTCACATAGACTGAGTATGCCTTATTAAAAATAGGCTTTTGAAACTCAAAATTGGCTTCCTTAGGCAGTATTGAGTTTCTTATATGAGACATATTTAATAACAAGTTTAATCACACATCGGCAGAACTGTGATAAAGAAGATTAGATTGTTTACTAATAAATACTTATTGAGCCCCAAATATAACCTTCATTGTCCCTTCCAATCCTGAAACTCTTTTACTTAACTCAGTGTGGTGAACAGGACCAATAAAACAGCATTGGTCTGGTCAAGATAGCATAAAGTATATAAAATAAGGTGGAGTTACTCGTGTCAGCCATGATGGCTGCCAGTCAGCAATGACACTTTGGTTCAGGAGGGAAACTACCTAAGTCATGCTAGACACATCTGGCAAGGATATACACCTAAGATATCTGTACATGTGATCAAAACAGTCATGTCTGCAGAGCAGGACCATAGAAAGGCTCCTAGGGAAATTCCCCACTTGGGATCAGGGGTGTTGAGACATTTATCAAGAGACCCAGAAGGGTGGAGTATACTACTCTCAAGGGTATAACTGAGGCAGATCCCAGAGCACTGCTGAGGCAGCTGAAGTCCACACACCAAGATGCTATTCCATGCCACACTGATCTCTTTTGGCATGAGCCACCAGAGGCTCTGCCCTATGCAGGAACTGAGGACTTCATCTTGCCTGCTGCCCTCCTGGCTCCAGAGATTCTTCCTTGCAAGATGCTGATGGCTCCTTGCTCACTGTTCTGTCTCCTGGACCTGCAGACTGAGACTCTGGGATTCAGGTTATCCCCTATTTCTCTTGTGTAATATTATTACTGATTGTATTTGAATGATTAGAATTATTATTAGGTTATTATGGATTTGTATTAAATCTGCCTTAATAAAAGCTGAGTGAACCTGCATAATAAGATCTGAATGGCCTCTCCACAGTTGTTCCTCCCAGTTTATCCACACGAAAATGTGGGTCTGCCAGTGGCCACCTTGCCTGATCTGGTCCTCCAGCCACTGCCTTGCCATGAGTCCTCTCTGCCCACCTGCCCATATCCACCCCTCCTACCAGTCTGGATTAGAGAATTTTCAGAAACTGCAGAAGGCAAAACAGATTTTGACTAAGAAGAGAGTGGAGCCCTCTATGACTACTGGCAAAGAAGCCAGATAGCAATGCCATTCCAGCAGTGGAAGGCTTTGAGTGACTCAGTGAAAACGTCAATGCATGGGGCTGTCAGAGGTAAAAAAGATCTGATGCTGGAAGAAACTGACCAGATTCATACCAACAAGGCTGAAAATGAGGAACAGATGAGCAAAGAGAAACAGAGAGGAGCTGGGTTCAACCACAGAGGAAATGGAGCAAAAATAATCTGAGTCCCTGGAGAACTCATTCTGCCCACAGAATCCAGATTCTTCAAGGTTTTCAGATATGAACTTTGCACCTTTGTTTTTGCTGGTCTGGGGATGCTCCTTCAGAACTCCAGATGACATTGAGAAACTATGAAATATAAAATGTCCTTTCTCCATTGGAAAGTGAGTGAGCAAGACCATCCCCTGTCCTGCCAACATGTAGTCTTTGTTCACGTCTTTAAAATGTCATGTTTATATGTCATGTCTGGGAATTGCTGAGTGTTGGGAACCACCCTGCCTGGTTTCAGAAGCTGTAACCCCCATGGCTGAGGCTGAGTGAACAACCTTGGAACCATAAGCCACTAAGGAGACAAAGCTTATCTCCCTGGCAGGGCTGCTGCCTCTGCCCGCTTTACTTCACCCTGCCTGGCCCCCAGTACATGACCAATTAGTCAATGATGGGTAAGATTCCTCAAGGGAGGGATGACCTAAGACAGGCAAGGTCACAGAGGGCTCAGGGAAGAACTTGGGAGTCTATAGTAAAAGGGGGTGATGGACCCTCGCCCCTCAGCTTTGACATAGCCTGAGTCCTCATTGTGTCTGTGAAAAGTCTTCTAATCTCTTGGCTGCCTTACTTCCCTGGCCTGACATAAGCCTGAAACAATGACAGAGGGAAGTGCAGCCCTCTGCTGGAAAAGGTGGGTTCCCCAGGT
Organism: Phyllostomus hastatus; assembly: GCF_019186645.2. Lineage (NCBI taxonomy): Eukaryota > Metazoa > Chordata > Mammalia > Chiroptera > Phyllostomidae > Phyllostomus > Phyllostomus hastatus. The sequence goes on along the minus strand of NW_025334038.1, from coordinate 5,157,121 downwards.
GATCAGGCCTAAGAAAGAATACATAAAATCCTGTGAAACCTGCTTTGCTAAAAATGCTCTCAATTAAATGATAAAGGTCTGATCAGGAAATGGGTTTGTTTCCCAAAGTTTTGTAGCCCTTTAGCTAACAGACCCTGACTCAGAATAAGCCCTAGTTGCTCTTTGCATGTTGTTTATTGTTTAATCCTTACTGTCTGACAATTATAAATGAGCTTTACCTGTATTCCTGTGCAAAATGAACCCAAGAAAAGCCCACTGAGGAAAAGACTCTTGGTCCTTCTCCTTTGAGAGATCGGCCACCTTTCCTCCCTAAGCAGACCATGTCTTGGTAGACTTATCCTCATCACTCAGACATTTTTTAACCAGCAGTAATGTATGCCCTAGATGCCTTCTCTAGAACCTTTTTCTAGGACAATGTGCATTATGCTTTTAATAGCAACAAAGGTATAAGGTTCTGTTTTTATGTGGGATAGATAGAACATTCAAATGAAAAAATCTGAAATAATAGGTAGAATTTGTGTGTTGTTTTTTCAAAGTATTTTCCCAATTATCTTCTGATATTACTTTGCCTCTTAACATCCCTGAGCAACAGGTAAACTAATTTAAATAAAAGTTCCAGGTAAGAAAGTTAGGTAAACAATAATGAATTGATTTACTAGGCATGGATTATAAATTACAAGTAGAATTGAAACAAAATTCTCTCTCTTTCAGACAATGACTGTTTCTAGCTTAAATGGGGAGCAAACATCTGAAAAATAGTACAGGTGAGTTTTCCACCTAGGTCTTCTGAGTGTGGCTTCATTTCTCTTTTTGCTATACCACATCACTTCTGATTATTCTTAAAATTCTTAAATATTCTTTCAGGAATGACAATGTCTTTTCTCACAGAAAGTTTCAATAGATTAATACACAGAAGAAACTGTTTGAAAATACTACAGAGCAATTTAAACATGTTATTGAAAATTATTATTAATATTGTACTATGCTTTATGACAACTTGATGCACGTGGCACCTCTGAGATGTATTTATGCTGTTTGATTTGATGTGCTTCTGAATTCGAATATTTATGCTTCTTACCAGATACTGAAAATTTTCAGCTACTGAAGATTTTTTTCTCCCACAGTCTCAGGATTCTATAGCCTAAGGAGAACTGATTATAAAGCATTACTACCAATTAGAAACATATTGAAGCTGATTATACCCTCCAAAGTTCTTAGTCTCTTTTGTTTTTTAATTTTTAATTCTTTGTGGCATGTTTCATATAATTTCTGCAGATGTACTATCAGAGCAGATCTTTTCCTAGTTCCATAAGGAAGAAGCTGATGTCAAATTGATTTGAGACCTTTTTTCCTTTTCTAACATATACATTTAGTGCAATAAATTGTAAAGTATTGCTTTCTGCAAGCCATAAAATTTGACATGTTGTTTTCTTTTCCACTCAATTCAAAAAATTTTGGATACCATTGTCCTGAAGCAATTCTTACCTCAATGACTATGAACCAAACGCCATCAGTGAAAGTATCTGATGGCTGAGTCTAGAGTATTTATTACCATCTAACTGCCAAAGTGGAATAAAAGATTAGCTACATATTAATTTGGACAATTGTAGTGATTTTGCGAATCAAGGTCTTGCCTGCCACCAAGACTGATAAAGTAGAGGACTTTTTTAAAGGTTTGGATGATGGGAAGCCAGAAAAATGGAATATAACTATTTCACAATAACTATTTCATAATGTCCAGCCTCCTGCATTCCCTATCTGAGTTCTCCATAGCTGAAACTAGGGTTTTGAGTGCCCACAGAACAGTGATTCTAAAAGTGTATTCCACAGAGATATTTTGTGGAATTTGAAAGTGTTCCATGATTTGGAAATACTGCATCCTATAGCTTATGTTTGAAGTTCCATAATCCACGTTTATATACAGGTTCTGAGAACCCTGCAGTAAAGAAACATATTTAAATCTGTTAACTAAGTTTCTCAAATTAATTTAATTACAAAACACTTATATTCATGTAACACTATATGGACTGGAGCAGTGTTATAAGATATGGAACTTATGGCTTCCAAAACCTAAAGAGTCTCACCAGGCCCCTGAATCTTCATAGGGTTTATCTCCCACCCTCTGGACCTCATGTATTTGACAAAGTCCTTCAGCATACTATCAAGCTTATACTACTTGGCCTGATCAATGTAGTTTTCAATGTGATATTTTGTGGGGTGTCCAGAACTTTTTGGACTATATTATAGGTAGGATAGTTAATCTTACCTAGGTGAAAACTATGAATATTTGTTAATGTAGACTTTATGGAAATATAAGCTGTTCATGATTCTCTTTTCTGATTAAGATAGAAAAGAATGAATTCACTAAATAATGGCTGCAGACCATGTATCTTAAGTTATGGTAATCTGCTGCTACAAAGATACTACAGCTGGCATGGTGATTCTTATAACTAGAAATAGTACTTTTTGAGTGCATGATTGTCACTATCACCCACCAAGATATGTTTGGTTTCTCTAGGGGCCAGATTATAAATAAAATATATGGAGCTATAATAGGTATCCCCTCATTTATTCTTTATATTGTTAGGGTGGCTCTAATTTCCTTTTACCAGTACAATATTTATTGCTTTGGTAAATGAAGGTACTTGGTCCTTTCTAAGAACATAAATAATATATACCTTTGGACCACACATAATGTGTGCATTTCCACATGCCTACCTACCTGGGCCTTTTATTTCCCTTTCTCCAGTATCTGCCAGAGTAACTCTTGCATTTCAGCCTCGCTTGGCATGAGCCATCACTTTTTCCATGCTTTGAGATATTCACTATATCATTTATTAAAGTGCATTTATGGTAAGTAGCAGATAAGTAAGATTTTCTTTGTGAATCAATTTGAAAATAATTTAAAATAAGTTGGTTAAGTGCAATCATATTTATTGATATGACTGAGAAGTTTGCTGCTAATTGTTACTTTATAATTAATATCTTAATTGCATTAATTTTTGCTACATTTCTTTATTTGGCATATCTTTTATTTAATATTTTAACTTGGAAGCTTGAATGCTTTTGGATAATGTATATTTTTATACCTCTTATAGTGTCTTCAATTTCCTTTTTTATTAGTTAATATTACTGGACAGTGTATCAGTTTTATATGGTTCCATTTATTTTCTCCACAATAAGCAATTTACTTATTCTGCTCTTATTTTCTTTGTATTTCTCCCATTTTTTGCTTGCATTCTTTCTAATTTTTCAAAATCATCCTTCACATACTACTATTCTTGACACTCAATGACTTCATCTTCATTTTAGCCTCATATCTCAAATTAAGTATATTGAATTCTCAACATTGATTTGTTTCCTGAAATTCCCCCAGTTATCTTTTGGAAAACTGAATTTTATTCTTTAGTAGATACCTCAGAAATTTGAGACATCACAATAACTGAAACTTTTTAAATAGTTTTGGTAGTTGAAAAAGTGTTTGGATAGATATAAAATCTTTGTCTTGTAACTACTCTTTCAAGTTAATTAAAAAATGTGCTCCATTGTCACTCTTGGAAAGTGAGATGAGAGCCTACTTCTCTTACTCTTATAAGTAATTATTAAATAGATCTTTTTGTCCAGTGACCCTAAAACTTATTTTATTTGACTTGAATATCTAAGAATTAACCCATTCAGGTCAATGTTGACAGGTAGGACATTTCAATGTAAAGGTTTACATTTTTTCTTATTTCTATGATATCTTTTTTAATTATATATACTTTTTGTTTCTTTCATTTTTTTCTGTCATCTCACTTCTGTGTAACTTTTTGCTGATGATAATTATATGTATGTTGGAATTTTTGCTTGTCTTTATTTTAGCAACTTTCTTTATGATCCTCTATATTTCTTTAACTTATTTTTTTCCTGGTGTTTGTGTTCTACCTTTTTAAATGCACTTAAGATTGAATTCACCTTTTATTCCTTGCCACTTATAATTTATTTTTTATTTCTTAGACAATTTTTGTCTTTCTCTCAGTTTTTCTTCTGTTTAATAAATTTCATTAATTTTTTCTTTTTGTATATGTATTGATTTTTGTTCTTAGTATTTGAATTTTTTATTCTAGTTCTTTATTTTTAAATAAATGTATATCTCAAGTTTTTGAGATTTGACTCAGTTAGATTGCCATGTTACAATGTTTGCATCAGAGTCATTTTTAGGGGAGAATATTGATGAAATAATATTTTGTAATTTGAAATTTTTTATGTTAGATTATGATAATCAGTAGAGACACTACATAAAAGGTAGTAGAGTATCCATCCATCTTACCTGTTCTTCTTAGGTATATTTAAGTGTTTAGTAAAAAAAAAACAAAATTGTTACCAAATGTCTACTAAATTAAGAATTATGATCAACTGAGCTGATGAATTAATGAATTAATGGTAAAATGCCTTTAGTCAGAATTTCTTTCAGAATTAGAATTCTTCTTTAAAGGAAATAGCTCTCAAATCAATAGTTTTCTACCTTGAGGAACTAGGAAAACGATAGCAAAATAGACCTAAATCTAGCAGAAGGAAAAACATAATAAAAGATTAGAGTGAAAGTAACAAAAAAAAAAAACAAAAAAACACAAAACAGGAAAACAGAAACAAAAACTCAATAAAAAAGTTTATTCTTTTAAAATATCAGTAAAAGTGATAAACTCATAGAATAACAAAAAATGAATAAAGATGCAAGTAACTCAAAATGTTTATTTCATTGTTTGACTCATCTTTTATTTAGAAATATGTATAATATGGCCAGTTATACAATGTTCTTTATAATGAATATTTCACACTAAAAACAAAACAATTATTACTAGCCAGAGTAAAGAGATATCAAAGAAGACCCAGGACATTCTATAAGGGACCCCATATGTGTTATATTTTATTGGTAGGATTAAGATATAGAGTAAAGTCTACTCTATATCTGAACTAACAAAGCTTAACTACATGTGAAAGGATTAAGCTGATATACAAGTAACTTGCTTGCACAACAAAATTTGACAGTGTATAAAGGAACACAACAAAATGCAGGCACTCAACTTTCCAATAGTCACAATATTCAACATCCAATCAAAAAAAAATTGAGACATGCAAAAAGATAGAAAAATGTGATGCATAATTAGGAAAACACTTGGTCAATGGAAACAAACACAGAAATGACCGAGATGATGGAACTAATAATATTTTCTCCTGTTACATGGGTTGTCTTTTAATTTTTGATAATATGATGCAAAGAAGTTTTTAATTTTGATGAAATAAAATGTATTACATTTTTTTCTTTTGTTACTCCTGCTTTTGATGTCATATCTAAGAATTCATTGTCAAATCCAAGGGCATGAAGATTTACCATTATGCTTTCTTCTAAGTTTTATGGTTTTACCTCTTATGTTTTGATCATTGATTATTTTGAGTTCATTTGTATATATATGGTATAAAGAAGGGGCTAACTTCATTCTCTTGGACGTAGAAATCCAAGTTGTCCCAGAAACATCTGCTGAAAATACTATCATCTTCTTCATTGAATGAATTTGGCACCTTTATCAAAAATCAATTGACCATATGTTTATGGATTTATTTCTGTACTCTCAATTCTGTTCCATTGGTCTATATGTCTACCTTTAAGTTGTTACCATGTTGGCTTCATTACTGTAGTTTTGAGGTAAATTTTAACATCAGAAATTGTGAGTCCTCCAGCTTTTTTGCTCTTTTTCAAGATTGTTTTGCCTATTAAGGCCCTTTGCAATTCCATATGAATTTGAAGGTTGATTTTTCTATTTCTGTAAAAATAAAGTGTATTGGCATTTTGGTAGAGATTGCATTGTCCCTGGATCTGTGGGAACTGTTCAGTTTACAGTTTTCTAGCAATCGCTTCATCCTCAGACTTGTGGAGTTTCACTTTGGGTATGTGCAGCTTGGTTTCAGCCAAAGAATCAAGATAAACCTATGAAGATTCCTATTTCTTTTGGAATTTTCATCATATGCACACATCTATTTTCCAGTATTATGCCTCCCATCTATCAGCTAGCTCCACCTCTTCAAGCTCTAACATTTGTTTTTCAACCCAATGTGGCTGCCAGTGTTTGCTTATGTTCTGTATCCCTGCTCTGTGGTCCAGAAACTGCCTCCTCACAGAAAGCTGGGGCCATTGTTTTTTCCCTTGTTTCAGGAGTCAATTCTACGCCACCTGTTTTCTGATATTTTTCTTTAAAAATAGATTTAAACATTCCATCCACCTTTCTAATTTTTTATGACTAGAAGGCAAATCTGACACTGGTTATTTCATTAGGGCTGCAAATGTGTTCCTTTTTGAAATATTATAAAATGTACAATTCTTGAGGAGATTACATCTTACTCAAACCTTTTTTCCTAATTCACATTATAGGGCTTGATACAAATTATGCTTCCAATGAACATTTTGAATCGACTGTTGTATCTGCCACTTGTATGCAATATTTTATTATCTTTAAGAATATCATTGGAAGTGGAAAGATGGTGGTGTGGTAGGAGGGAGCAGATTCCACTTCCCCTTACACATAGGAGAAAAACCTAACCAATCTACCGAGGAACAGAGCAAACAGCCAACAATATCACAACATATATGAAAATAGGAGATCAAAAATTGTAGAGACATTGAAAAACCAGATGGTAAGGAGAGCACTTCAGGATAATAAGGGCCTAGGGATCAACGCAGGACCGTGGAGGTTGCAGCTGCAGGCCCAGCACTCGCACATCTGCCTCAGGGCACTCAGGATAGAGCTGGGTCAACTGCTCCCTCTCCCACCAAACAAGGATTGACCAGCACCAGGGGAAGCATGGTTGCTTAAAAGCACAGGGAGAGTAGAGTGAGGACTGAGAGGCAATCACACAGGGGCTGTGAGCACCCACACAGAGCCCTGAGAAGAGTGTGTGCCCAGCCTATGCAACCAAGGGTGGCCTGGCTGTGCACCCACACCCGCAACCTGGAGAGAGTATGGTTTTGTGGAAGACCCAGAGCCCACAGCCATGAACACGGAAAAGGCGTGAGCACTCCGCAGGATCCCCAGAGCACACAGCCTTGAACACAGGGAAGGCTAGCACACTCAACAGGATCCCTGGAGCCCACAGCCCTGAGCTCTGGAGAGCGTGCTTAGTAGGGCCCAGATGCTACACCCAGAGCCGTGCAGAGAGGCACCAGACTGGCTCTGGGGAGAATGCGTGGCTAGCCCTAGGGAGAATACACAAGAGGCTGTCTGAGTGCTGAATGGGAAAGGGAGAAAAGCTACTAAAATAACCCCTCAGCCTGCTGAAGCCCACAAGACCAGAAAAACTGGTTTGGCCAGTTTCAAACCAACAAGAGGTTTTTCATTTGATTGTTTGATTTTGTCTTTTTTTAAGTACCTTTTTATTTTTTAATTCCTATTATTTTTATACCTCTCAATTCCTTATGCTTCTGTTTCTTTCTTTCTAGTATTATTCCTTCTTCATTTCTTTCCAAATTTATCTCTTCTTTCTTCCATTTTCTGCTTTTTTTCCCTTTCTTTTTTTTTTGAACTGGCAAGTTATTCAATATTTGTATTATCTTTTTTCATTATTCTTACATTTTTTATTTTAATAGTATTTTGATATTCCTCATATTTCTGTATAGTCTTCTTTGCTTGGCTGGCTATATTGTATTGTTTGACGGGTTTCCCCTGCTATCTCATACATAGTGTATTGCTAATTTACTGTCCTTCATTTGTGTGCCATTAGAACACTACTCAAAGTTCTATACTCCCTAATCCTGTTATCTAGATCCCATAGATTCTGTCATATGATTGTCGCTCCAATATTACTGTAAATAATAGTTATCCCATACCATGTAAATACTACACAACACCCCTTCCAGATGTTAGCCCATTTCAGAGTTTCCCAAACTCTATTACTGTAGTGGTTAACTCTATTATCTTACACACTACACCTATTTACTATTTTTTACTCATACCCTACCTCAGAATCTGACTTCCCACAACCTCACTGCTTTCTAGATCCAACTCACAATGGTTCCCTCCCCAACAAGAGTCTTACCTTCTTTCAATCCTTTCTAAAAAGTGGCTACTGGGATGGAAGATCACGGTTAACACTATACACAGCCAAAAGGCCTCCTATCTCTTCTCTACTAGCTGCTACTGTAAATATCATAGAATACTCTTTTGCAGTCTTAAACGATTTTGCCTTACCCCTCCAACAGGTCACAAAAAAAGAGTAGGGGGAAGCTACGGACACAGGGAGAACTGAAGGAGAATGCAGCACTGAATCTCACAGGTATTCTACCACAGAAGTTCACACCACAAACCAGGAAGCCAGAACACGCCAATTTAAGAAGCTGAAGATAACAAGAAGAGCCTCACAAACAATGAGAAGACAAAGAAACAATCCCCAAATAAAGGAAAGAAGGAAGCCTTGGAAAGAATGCTAAATGAAATAGAGGCAACTCAACTATCAGACATTGAGTTCAAAGAAATGATTATCAGGAAACTCAATGAGCTCACAAAGAGCTAACAGAAACTACAGGGAAACTACAATGAACTCACTACGAAGTATATCAACATGAAAAAGGAAATAGAAACTATCAGCAAGGGCCAAGAAAAAATGAAGAATACGATTTCTGAACTGAAGAACACAGTAGAAGGACTGAAAAGCAGGATCAATGAAGCAGAAGATTGGATCAGTGAGCTAGAAAATTAAGTATAAGAAAACACCCAGAAAGAGCAAGAAAAGGAAAAGAGGCTCAGAAAGAATGAAGAAGGATTAAGACAAATGCAAGATAATATGAAACGTAATAATATCCGTATAATAGGGATACCAGAAGGAGAAGAAGAAGAGCAAAGAATAGAGCACCTATTTGAAAAAGCAATGATGGAAAACTTTCCGAATTTGATGAGAGAAAAAGTCACAAAAATCTAGGAAACACAGAGAATCCCAATCAAGAGGAACCCAAAGAGGCCCACCTCAAAACACATCATAATTTAAATGGCAAAATTTCAAGACAAAGAGAGAATATTCAAGGCAGCAAGGGAGAAACAGGAAGTAATATACAAGGAACCCAAATAAGGCTAACAGCTGACTTCTCAATGAAACACTTCAAGTCAGATAAGAATGGAAAGAAATATTCCAAGTAATGAGAACCAGAGGTCTGCAACCAAGACTACTTTACCCAGCAAGGCTCTCAATCAAGATAAGAAGCTCTCAAGCCAAATAAGAAGCTTCCCAGACAAAAGAAGTCTAAAAAATTAGACTTCCATCAAACCAGCTCCACAAGAGTTGTTAAAGGGACTGCTTTAAGGAAAAGAAGAAAAGGAGAGAGAGAGAGAGAGAGAGAGAGAGAGAGAGAGAGAGAGAGGAACACCGGTACATAAATGGCAATGAATAAGTACCTATTAATTATAACCTTAAATGTAAATGAATTAAATGCTCCAATCAAAAGACATACAATAGCTGAATGGATAAGAAAGTATGACCCACACATATGCTGCCTACAAGAGACCTACCTCAGAACAAAAGACCTACACAAACTGAAAGTGAGGGGCGGGAAATAAATTTTCCAAGCAAATGGACAGGGAAAAAAGCCAGGGTAGCAATACTCATATCAGACAAAATAGATTTCAAAAAAAGGGCCATACAGAGAGATCCAGCAGATCACTTCATAATACTCAAGGGAAGAATCCACCAAAAAGACATAAACATTGTAAATATATATGCACCCAATATAGGATCACCCAAACACATAAAGAAAATCTTAGAGGGCTTCAAGAAAGATATCGACAATAACACAATTAGAGTGGGGATTTTAACACCCCACTGTCAAAAATAGAAAGATCTTCCAAACAAAATATTAACAAAGATATTGAGCCACTGAACAATGCCCTAGATGAAATGGACATAACTGATATATACAGAGATCTTCATCTCAAAGAAGATAAATACACATTCTTTTCAAATGCACATGGAACATTTTTGAAGATAGACCACAAGATAGGTCACAAAACAAGCCTCAACAATTGAAATCATTGAAAATTGAAATCATACCAAGCATTTTCTTGGATCACAAGGGACTGAAACTAGAAACCAACCCCAAGGGGAAAAAAAAACCCAAAAGACTCAAAATCATGGAGATTGAATAGCATGCTATTAAACCATGAATGGGTCAAGAATGAAATTAGAGAAATCAAAAGGTTTCAGGATAAAAATGAAGATGAACTCACAACTACCCAAAACTTATGGGACACAGCTAAGGCAGTCTTGAGAGGGAAGTTCATAGTGAAACAGGCCTACCTAAAAAAGATAGAAACATTTCAAAGAAACAACCTAACCCTATATCTACAAGAACTCGAGGAACAACAATGAAGACAGCCCAGAGCAAAGAGAGGGAAGGAAATAACCAAGATCAGAGTAGAATTAAATGAAATAGAGACTAAAAGCACAATGCTAAGGATCAACAAATCCAGGAGCTGGTTCTTTGAAAAGATAAACAAAATCGACAGCCTTTAAGCAGACTCTCAAGAAAAAAAGGGAGAAGACCCAAAAACACAATCAGAAATGAAAAAGGAGAGGTTACAACTGACACCAGAGAAATACAAAGGATTGTAAGAACTTACTATGAAGAAGTATATGCAAAGAAATTTGAAAAACTAGGTGAAATGGGCAAATTCCTAGAAAAATGTAATCTTCCAAAACTCAATGAAGAAGATGCACAAATCCTGAACAGAACAATAACAGCAAATGAAATTGAAATAGTAATTAAAAACTCCCAACACACAAAAGCCCTGGACCAGATGGTTTCACAGGAGAATTCTACAAAACATTTAAGGAAGAGCTAACCCATCCTTCAGAGACTATTCCAAAAAATCCAAAATGATGGAAGACTCCCAAACTCTTTTAATGAGGCCAGCATCATCCTAATCCCAAAATCAGACAAAGACACAACCAAGAAAGAAAACTTCAGTCCAATATCGCTGATGAACGTTGACGCTAAAATCTTCAACAAAATATTGGAAAACTGCATCCAACAATACATTAAAAAGATCATACGTCATGACCAAGTGGGATTCATCCGAGGGATGCAAGGATGGTATGATATTCGCAAATCAGTAAATGTAATACATAGCATAAACAAAAGTGAGGACAAAAGTCATATGATCATATCAATAGAAAAGGAAAAGGCATTTGATAAAGTACAGCACCCATTTATGATAAAAGAAAAACACTCAGTAAAGTGGGAATAGAGGGAGCACTCCTCAACATAATAAAGGCCATATATGAGAGACCTATAGACAACATCGTACTAAATGGGCAAAAGCTAAAATCTTTTCCACTAAAATCAGGAACAAGACCTGGCTGTCCACTTTCACCGCTTTTATTCAATATGGCATTAGAAGTTTTAGTCACAGCAATCAGACAAGAAAAAGAAATAAAAGGCATCCAAACAAGAAAGGAGGAAACAAAACTGTCACTGTTTGCAGATGACATGATAGTATACATAGAAAATCCAATAGATTCTGCTAAAAAACAACTTGACCTAATAAATGAATTTGGTAAAACACTGGGATACAAAGTCCGTATCCAGAACTCAAAGGCATTTTTGTACACCAACAATGAAACAGCAGAAGCAGAAATCAAGAAAAAAAATCCTATTCAATATAGCAAAAAGCAAAATAAAATACCTAGGAATAAATCTAACCAGGGAGGTAAAGGACCTGTATTCAGAAAACTATATAACACTGAAGAAAAAAATCAAGGAAGACACAAACAAATGGAAACATATACCATGTTCATAGGTTGGAAGAATTAACATCATTAGAATGTCCATAATACTCAAAGCAATTTACACATTCAATGCAATACCTATTAAAGTGCCAATGGCATATTTCACAGACATAGGACAAACACTTCAAAAATTTATATGGAGCCATAAACAACCCTGAATAGCTGCTGCAATTCTGAGAAAGAAGTGTAAAGTAGGAAAGGTCACAATACCTGATAATAAACTGTATTACAAGGCCACTGTATTCAAAACAGCCTGGTACTGGCAGAGAAACAGGCACATGGACCAATGGAAGAGAACTGAGAGCCCAGAAATAAACCCAAGTCTCTATGGGCAATTAATATTTGACAAAGGGGGCAGCAACATAAAATGGAGTAAAAATAGCCTCTTCAACAAATGGTGTGGGGAAAACTGGACAGCTATGTGCAAAAACATGAAACTTGACTACCAACTTACACCATACACAAAAATAAATTCAAGGTTGATAAAATATTTAAATATAAGCCATGTCACCATTAATGTCCTAGAGGGGAACATAGGCAGGAATATCTTAGATATTTCATACGGAAACATTTTTACTGACATGTCCCCTAGAGCAAGAGACATAAAGGAAAGAATAAACCAATGGGATCTTTTCAAAATAAAAAGCTTCTTCATGACTAAAGAAAACAGTATTAAAATAGAAAGAGAACTAACTGTATGGGAAAACACATCTGCCAATGATACCTCAGACAAGGGTTTAATCTCCAAAATATATAAAGAACTTACATGACTCCACTCTAAGAAGACAAGAAACCCAATTAAAAAATGGGCAAAGAACTTAAATAGACACTTCTCCATAGAGGACATACAGAGGATCCAGAGACACATGAAACGATGTTCAATATCTCTAGTTATCAGAGAGATGCAAACTAAAACCACAATGAGATACCACTTCACACCAGTCAAAATGGCCATCATAAACAAAGGAACAAACAAGTGTTGGAGAGGTTGTGGAGAAAAAGGGGTCCCTAGTGCACTGTTGGTGGGAATGCAGACTGGTACAACCACTATGGAAAACAGTATGGAATTTCCTCAGAAAACTCAAAATGGATCTGCCTTTTGACCCAGCAATTCCACTGCTGAGATTATACTGGAAGAGCCCTGAAACACCAATTCAAAGAACCTATGCACCCCAATGTTCATAGCAGCACAATTTACAATAGCCAAGTGCTGCAAGCAACCTCAGTAGATGAATGGATCAAAAACCTATGGTACCTTTACACAATGGAATTCTATGCAGGAGAAAGAAAGTAGGAGCTCCTACCCTTTGCAACAGCATAGATGGAACTGGGAAGCATTATGCTCAGCAAAATAAGCCAGGCAGTGAAAGACAAATACCATATTATCTCAGCTTTAACAGGAACCTAAACAACAAAACAAAGAAACAAGCAAAATATAGTCAAAGATACTGAAAAAGAGAACAGGCTGACAGTGACCGAGAGGGGAGAGGGGAGGGAATTTCAGGGGAATTTCAGGGGAGAATGGAAAGGGTTTATAGGAACAAGTAAAAAGGACACATGGACACAAACCAGGTGGGGTGGAAATGGGAGGGAGATGGGGAGGGATGGGTGGGTGGGCTGGGATGGGAGTAAAGACAGGAAACTAAACTTGAACAATGATTAAAATAAAATTAGAAAAAAAATAACATTAACTTTCTATCCAGCTGTTTTGACAAATTCATTTATTAGTTTGAGTAGTTTTTTAGTGGACTCTATAGGATTTTTCTGTACATTATCATGCCATCTGCAAACAGTGACAGTTTTACTTCCTCCTTTCCAATTTGGTTGTCTTCTATTTCCTTTTCTTTTCTGATTGCTGTGGCTAGGACTTCCAGTATTATGTTGAATAGGAGTGATGAAAGTGAGCATCCTTGTCTTATTCCTGATCTTAATGAGAAAGCTCTAAGTTTTTATCCATTGAGTATGATATTGGCTGTACGTCTCTCATACATGGCCTTTATTATGTTGAGGAATGCTCCCTCTATTCCCACTTTGCTGAGTGTTTTATCATAAATGGGAGCTATACCTTATCAAATGCTTTTTCTGCATCTATTGATATGATCATGTAATTTTTGTCTTTTGTTTTGTTTATGTGGTGTATTGTGTTTATTGATTTGCAAATATTGTGCCATCCTGGCATCCCTGGCATGAATTCCACTTGATCGTGGTATGTCATCTTTTTAACATATTGCTGGATGCAGTTTTCCAATATTTTGTTGAGGATTTTAACATCTATGTTCAACAGCAACATTGGCCTGAAGTTTTTTTTTCTTTGTTATGTCTTTCTCTGATTTTGGAATGAGGACGATTCTGGCTTCATTAAAAGATTTTGAGTCTTCCATCTTCTTGGATTTTCCGTAATAATCTGTGGAGAATGTGGGTTAGCTCTCCCTTAAATGCTTTGTAAAATTCTCCTGTGAAACTGTCTGGTCCAGGGCTTTTGTGTGTCGGAAGCTTTTTGATTACTGTTTCAATTTTATCAGCTGTTATTTGTCTGTTCAGGCTTTCTGCTTCTTCTTTATTGAGTTTTGGAAGATTATATATTTTCTAGAAATTTCTCCATTTCACCTAGGTTTTCAGCATCACTAGCCATCAGAGCAATGTAAATTAAAACCACAGTGAGATACCACCTCACACCAGTCAGAATGGCTATCATAAACAAATCAACAAACAATTGTTGGAGAGTATGTGGTGAAGAGAGAACCTTAGTGGACAGCTAGTAGGGATGCAGACTGGTGCAGCCACTGTGGAAACTAGTATGGAATTTCCTCAGAAAACTAAAAATGGAACTGCCTTTTGACTCAGCAATTCCACTGCTGGGATTATACCCTAAGAGCCCTGAAACACCAGTTCAAAAGAAACTATGCACCCTAATGTTCATTACAGCACAATTTACAATAACCAAGTTATTGTAAATAACCAAGCAACCTAAGTGTCCATCAGCAAATGAGTGGATCAAAAAACTGTGGTACATTTACACAATGGAGTTCTACACAGCAGAGAGAAAGAAGGAGCTCCTATCCTTTGGGACAGCATGGATGGAACTAGAGAGAATTATGCTAAGTGAAATAAGCCAGGCAGCGAAAGAGAAACACCATATGATCTCACCTTTAGCTGGAACATAATCCACAAAAGAAAAAAGCAAACAAAATATAACCAGAGAAATTGAAATTAAGAACAATCTAACAATAACCAGAGGGTAGTGGGGAAGGGACCGTGGGGAGTAGGGTTTTCAGGAACTACTATAAAGGGCACAGGGACAAAACCAAGTGGGGGGGGCGGTGGAAGCAAGGGAGGGAGGTGTGTTTGGCTGGGGCAGGGGCATGATGGGGAGAAATAAAGGCAACTGTAATTGAACAACAATAAAATAATTTATGAAAAAAAAATTATGTGCTCGTCTGCTTGAACCTGGTAATGGTAGACAGCCTGTTCAAACCTCTGGGAGCAGGCTGGGGAGGTGACTGGATAGGAGGGGCCACTGGAGGAGATTGAGCTATGCCCTGGGAATGGTACCTGGAAGCCACTTATGCACTGATCCTTGCCCTTCAGGAACAGAAGTCAGAGGTAGAGCACTGAGGGTGTGGTCTGCAGCCAGACAATATCTTCACAAACTTTCTGGGGCCATGGGGAGAATAGTGAATTTTGTTTTTGTGTTGTTTGGATAAGAAAGCACTTATGTGCCTTAGGTACAGTGCATCCCTTGCTGTGAAGCTCCAACTCCTGGTTGCAGATGCCCCATCCCTCCTGCTGAGGCCATCCTCAGGGAGTCTGAGAGGCTATGCAGTTTCCAGGGTCCCTTTCCTTAGGCTTTTGATTCCATCACTCTGTTGGTGAGCCTGGGTGTGGGCAACTCACTGCTAGCAGGAGGAGTGTGTGGGAGGGGTGGAGCTGATGGAGCTCCATGGGAGTCTCCCTGATGCCCTGGACATGGCAGCAGGGGGAGGTTCTTGCACTGAGCAGGCACAAAGTTAGCAAGATAATTGGATAGGGGGGCAAGCCCTCCCACTTGCTACCAACACCAGATTCGGGATGGGACTAGTGGAAGGCAGGCACGTGCACAATAGAAGTTAAAATGGCAGCAGGAGGAGGTGCTGGACCAAAAAAGCCTGTCAGTCTAACCTAAGGAGAGAAGGGATTGGTTGGGCAGTGGACCCATCTGAATGTGAGAAAATACTGGTCCATCTCACATCAGGCCTGGTATAGACCCAGGTGAAGAAAGAACCATTCTCTTGCCCATCTAGTGAATGCACTAGCTGGTACATTTGCAGGACCTTGTGGTCCTAGAAGCCACATAGCCAATGATGGCACCAGCCCCACACATGATTTCCAAGAGGGTACCTGAAGCCAGACAGCAGCCAGGAATAAGCTAAGCTACCTAGATGAGTGCTTAGCAGTTGCCTGCAGGTCCCAAAGGACAGTACTTTGAGTGGAAACAGGAAATCAGACACTGCCTTTTGTTTTGGTCTAGCCGCGGACGGCTGGGCTTTGCCTGGGTTTTCCAGAAGAGATGGACTTTGAGAAAAAAAGTCTGCGATTCTCCTAGATAGTGGAGTATTTGAATTTTATTTTTTTTAAAAAAAGGCCTCTTTGTTTTCTCACCAGCCTGTGGCTCTCAAATTTGCTTTTTTGGTGGTGGTGGGTAACCAAAAACCCATTTTTGTTTGGTAACAAACCCAAGCTCAGTAGCATATGTGTTTAATCTGATGTTTAAGAAAGTTTTGTTTGTAATAAGTCTTATGTTTTAATGCTGATCCTTCCACGAATGCAGTACCTTGGGAAAATCAAAATAATATAAAGTTTTTAAAAATTCCTGTGACAAGAGAATCCCTGCACTGTTTACCTCACGAGTTTGCCAAAAGAACAACAAAAAAGACATGACTCACTTTTGAGTAGTAAAATACAAAGGATTATAATCTAATTGAGAGTTGAACATATGTATTCATTTTGTTATCCTCCCCATATCCACTCCATGCCAGAATTTTGATCAGTTCTCCACATATATAAAGTGCTCAAAAACGTTGAATTAATTTGAATATATGCATAGACCTCAGTAAAATTCGAATCATGTTTACTGTCTATCATGTTATTAAAGATAATAACACTGAAACTAATAAATTCTCAGGGCAATAGATATACTGCAAAAATCAGTGCCTATTAAGATTTAATTCCTGAAACAATCTCAACAGCAGTGATATTTCAAAAGAATTTGGAATACATTATTATTTTTGTTTCATTTGTTTTGGTGTGAAGAATTTGTTAATAAGAACATTGCACAATTGGTCATATTATCCCTATTTCTAAATAAAGAATGAGTTGAGTAAAGAAAATTAGTATTTGGAAAGTAGATGATACTTTGCAATTAAATTTATCTAACCAAGTCAGAAGAACTTAAGAGTATCCAAAGGGAAAAGCCATTAGGTCTAATGCAGAAAGTGTATGCTTTAGAGACAAAGATGAAATGGCAAAGGCTGTCAAGGTGAACTCTCCGAAATGTCTGACAGAATATAATTGTTTCTTATGTTACCCAAAAGGGTATTTCCAGATTGCTGACTTGGCACCTTTCTCTTCTTTGTCAGAACATTTCAATGACTCTTACTTTTCAAACTATGCACAGTTCCCTGTTCCCTGGAAACTTTGTATCCTATTGACTTTCATCAACCCTCCAGCTGGCACTAAAGGGACATATTATCAAATAGCTTCTGTTGCAGAAATCACTTTAGAATCATAGTAGGTCACTGCTAAGAGGGGCTTTGGAAAAGTAGTGGTCCTCTTGTCCATTTTTAGTTAAGAAAATGAATACCTAGAAAAGGACACTGACTTTCACAGTGTCTTAGAGGTAGTAAGTGGCACAAGGAAAACCTAGTTGTTCCATTATTTTACATTATTCTTTATGTGAAAGAAGATGATGTGGAATCGGCTATGCAAACACCAATGTTACTTGCTTCCCTTTCTCTTTCTTCCTTCCCTACATTCTTTCCTTTGTTTCTCCTTTCTTTATCCCTTTCATCCAGTAAACTTATGTCGAATTACTTATTAGTTTTCAAGAAGTTTATGAGAATATGTTGTGTGTGTTTGTATGTGTGTTCATGTGTACACACATACAAACACATTACTGAACTTTTGTGATGCCATTACAAGTTGCAGTGTTTTAGGATGGGAAATGTAAAAATTTTCATCCCATTTAGTGTCTGCTGTTTTGTATGGGGCAAGCCTATAAATCAAAACTTATAATGGATTCCTAAAAACCAGTTTTCTTCAAAACTGAAGTGCCTTTTTCT
This sequence comes from Phyllostomus hastatus, assembly GCF_019186645.2. NCBI lineage: Eukaryota > Metazoa > Chordata > Mammalia > Chiroptera > Phyllostomidae > Phyllostomus > Phyllostomus hastatus. The sequence continues at coordinate 5,138,999 of NW_025334038.1, read as the reverse complement.
ACTTTCAAATTCACTTTACTTAGATATCAAATGAAACCTATTTGGTGTAGAAAATTAAAGTAGCTGCATTTTTCCTGAGCACAGAAAATCTTTTATTTGCCTCTAACCCTTTCCTATTTTCATGACAGCCATTGCATTTTCTTCTCTAAAATACAAACAATAAGTCAATGTAAGCTTGGCTGGCAGGCTAAAAATGATTATGGGATAATTTGTGTTTGCCAAACAAAACAAAATTAATCACCATTGTTTAGAGACTTGAAACATTAAATGACTATGAGAGGATGTTTCTGGACTTTCACAAAATGGGTTTCTCAAACATAGATAAGGCAGCAGAACATCAAATACCTTCAGGTATAGTTTGTAACTTTAAAATTTGCATAAAAATGTAAGCTATACATATGGTGGATTAACTCCACTTTATTAATGCAAACTAAAAGCAGCTTAGCACTATTGAAATGATCATGTTAGTTATAGGTTCTCAATGGGCAAGAATATATAATGAATGTTTATATGAAGCTTGAAGTAACCATTTCAGAAATGCAACTTGCTGGCTTCTAAAAATGGATGGAAGATAACTTTACAATGGAATGAAAATCACAAAAGCATTGATAGAAAAAAAGTGTATACTGTATCTCTAGCCATTAGTTTCTAAGTACATTAGTACACTCCCATACCCCCTATCTGAAAAGGATACTTCCAAGACCTCTAGCAGGTGCCTAAAATTGGGAATAGTACTGAACTTCATACACACTACATTTTTCTCTTGTACATACATACCTTTTTACTTAAGGCAAGCACTTTATGACTTCTCTTTGGCATATCTAAATAGCCAGCATTACTTGTCTTGCTCTTTGGGACCATTTTTAAGTAAATTTAGGGTGACATGAGCACAAGGCTGTGATACCATGACAATGTGATAACTCAGACAGCTACTAAGTGACTAATGGGTGGTGATCGTGTTCAGCATGGATATTTTGGATCAAGGGATGATGCACATCCAGGGCAAAATGGAGCAGGACAATGTGAGATGTCATCATGCTACTCAGAATGGAACACAATTTAAAACTTAATAATTGTTTATTTCTGGAATTTTCTATTTAATATTTTCAGACAGTGGTTGACCACAGATAACTCAGACAGCACTGAGACAGCTTAGCATAACTCAGATAGCATAACCACAGGTAAGCGGGGCTACTGTATGTATACTCAATGGAGATTTTTTCAGGGGTGAAGTTTTGTGTTTGTTTTCTTTTGTTTTGATTTGTTGTGGGTTATTTTCCTCATCTATCCCACTTGTGAATTCTGTTAGGGAGGATATGGTCCATAGCACTCTCCTCTGAGAGGATCTAGGAATCAACTTTCCCTTGGGGAAGGTGTATAGTTGCTCTACTTGCGAAGAAGTGATGCAGAAAATTTGGCCCTAATTTTAAACTGGTAGGGATTAGTTAATTTGGGCATTTAAGGATTAAGACGGGCCCTTCAGTTTGTAGGATAAACTGAGTTGTCTTTGAAACTCTTAGAAAAAAAGATGGATCTTTCCAGCCCAGCTGTCAGTAACACAAACTATTTTTTGTTTTTCTCTATTACTTTCGATCTTTCCATGAAATGTGGCTTCAAATATTTGATGGCTTGGGAAATCTTTATTCTCTCTCTCTATTGTTGTTCAAATACAGTTGTCTCCATTTCCCCACCACCACTCCCCCAACCCTCATTATCCCCACCTCCCACCCTCTATCCTATCCGCCTTTGGCTTTGTCCATGGGTCCTTTATACATATTCCTTGATGACTTTCCCCCCTTTTCTCCCCATTGCTTCCCACCTCCCCTCTGGTTACTGTCAGTTTGTTCTTCATTTCAATGTCTCTGGTTATATTTTGCCTGCTTATTTGTTTTGTTGATTAGTTTCCACTTACAAGTGAAATCATATGGTATTTGTCTTTCATCACCTGGCTTGGGAACTTCAAAGCAAAGAAAAAAAAAATCCATATAGGTCAGGTTCCCTCACAGCAGATCCTGAGATGGATATTTTTGTTTTGGTGAGTTATTAGGTGTGTGCTCCCTCTCAGGTGGAAAACTTTAAGTGAGGGAAATATAGAGCAGGAGAAGAAGATGGACACCAATGTGGCTTCCCCTTGAGACAAGCTTCAGCCTGTTCCTGCAATAAATTCTGAATAGTAATCATGCCAGACTGTTCTGCTTTGAGAAAAGTAGACCAGCTTTTATTTTGGTCAAATATTGGCTACAGACAACTATCACTTAGACCCTTGGAAGATGTGTCAGCTCCAAGACATGTCTTTTTGAGATGGAAGCTCTCACTGGCTAAAAGTAATTCTCTGTGGTGGATGCAGCACTGATTGGTGAGAAACAAATACTCATTGTAGTAAACAACACAGGGTCTGGCACAAATAATGCCCCTGTTTATTACAAAATATTTTATTACAAAATCATAAGCATGTAATTCTGTAACATAACAATATCACACTCAAGCACACCATATGACATTTTAAGTGAAATGTTCAAATTAAAACTATAAATTGCACCCACATTGGTACCCTACCAATCACACTCAAGCAAACCTTACTTCTTCTGCCAGACTCAGTATATTCAGCAGCTCAATGAAGAGGCTATGGTCAAGATCCCAACATGGTCTACTAAATAGAAACCAAACAATTCAGAAAGATAGACAACCCAATTTAAAAACGGGCAAAGGACTTGAATAGACACTTCTCCAAGGAGGACATACCGAGGGCCCAGAGATATATGAGAGGGTACTTAGCATCAGTAGCCATCAGAGAGATGAAAATTAAAACCACAATGAGATACCACTTCATATCGGTCAGAATGGCTATCATAAACAAAGCAACAAACAAGTGTTGGAGAGTATGCGAAGAAAAGGGAACCCTAGTGCACTGTTGGTGGGAATGCAGACTGGTACAGCCACTGTGGAAAACAGTATGGAATTTCCTCAGAAAACTAAAAATGGAACTGCCTTTTGAACCAGCAATTCCACTGCTGAGATTATACTGTAAGAATCCTGAAATACCAATTCAAAAGAATCTATGCACCCCAATGTTCATAGCAGCACATTTTACAATAGCCAATTGCTAAAAACAGTCTATGTGCCCATCAGTAAATGAATGGATCAAAAAACTGTGGTACATTTACACAATGGGATACTACTCAGCAGAAAGGAAGGAGCTTCTACTTTTCACAACAGTATGGATAGATCTGGAGAGCATTATGCTATGTGTAATAAGCCAGGTGATGAAAGTCAAGTAAATGCTGTATGATCTCACCTATAAGTGGAACCTAATCAACAAAACAAACAAGCAAGGAAAATATAACCAGAGACACCAGAAACACTGAAATAAAGAACAAACTGACAGTAACCAAAGAGGTGGGGGGAAGGGATAACAGGGAAAAAAGGGGAAGGGTCTTCAAAGAACATGTATAAAGGACACATGAACAAAGCCAAAGAGGGGTAGGATGAAGGGTGAGAAGTGTGGAGTATGGCTGGGGCAGAGGGAAGTGGTGGTGGGGAAATGGAGACAACTGTACTTGAGCAATAATAAAAAAAGGAAAAAAATTAAAAAAGAGAGAAACAAACCTTTCCTTTCTATAACTACATGATGCTTTGTAACATGGTATTTCTTTGAATGGATGTATTATATTTTATTGATCTAGCTACTAGTGATCAACAATAGTTTCTAATCTTTTCAAATTATTATTTCAACATGTCATTATGAATATATTGTTGTATTGCCCATATGTGTATAAATATAGGCAACAGTCAAAGATGCTGAATTAATGGATTAAAAGGTGTGTGAGCTGGTAATTTTCTTTGAGCTTATGTCCAAATTGCCCCTTATAGATGTTTTGCCAATTTACACTAGTGGTGTAGAAGGAAACTCTTTCTTCATATGTTCATTAGAGAGTACCACCAAACTTTGTGATATTTGCCAGTTAGATGAAAAATGTACAGGCTATTGTGCAAATAGAATTTTCTCTGTCTGGAACCCTTATCTCCCTCTCCACCCACATGCCCCATTAAATCTTCTTCATTTCAATCTCCAATAAAGAATCTTTGAAGGAAGCTTATCAGACCCCCAGGCTAAATCAGATGCTCCTATTAACAATCATAAGCACCAAGTGTTTTCATTACTAGTCTCACAACTGTTTGTATTTACATATTTATTTCTTATTGAAAAACATCTTTTTTCTCTCCAAGCCTCTATTGGCCTTGTTTAAATATCTGTCTCTAACAGCTCCATTTATACTCTCATAGATACCTGTGGAACAAAGCACAAAATAAGTGAATGGGTCCCATTACTAAAAGTCAAGCTGGACTCTGCTGGATCACAGAGCTCATACTCTGTTACCATGTTTTGCCAAGATGAGATTGTTTATGACTCAGAAATTAATATCCTATGCAATAAAGCCATGTAAATATCTGCCTGAAATTTTGGATTACAGTTTATTTTTCCATTTAATTTCCATAAAATCATATATTAAGTATCTTGGCCAGCTTATCCCAACCCTCAGTGGTTCTCACTGTTCTCCTCTCAGTGATGAAGTCATCTGTCTTTTAGTGATTTGGATTTTCCTTAATGGCTCTTCTTTGGGGAAAACACACCATTTAAAAACATGGGGGAATATGATTCATGGCTTCCTGGAAAATAATCCACTACTGTGTATCAAGGGACCAGGCTTCAAAGGTGAAATTTCATAATTTCCCATACTGTGCTAGACTAGGCTATATAATACCTACCTTGTTTTGTAGTCTGGGGATAATGGATGACTCAATCTTTTTGTCTGCTTAATTATTTAACTGACAAAAAAAAGTGATGCAAAAGAATGCACATGTAATCTAAATGGTGGTTTCCATTGACGTGCTGCTAAAGCTAAGGGCCTCAGCTTTATGCAAAATTAGGAATTTGCCTGGTCAGAAGATCTCAGTATCAGGGTTTTTTGTGTTTTATTCTTTTTTAGGTTTGAATGTAGCATAAAAATCAGCCCATAACACAGACCTAACATACATGTTTTGGAGCTACAATTTTTGATTGCTCAATAGTTAATGTTGTTACCAGCTTAGATTATCCAGTCCCCTACTGTGAGAATCTGGTCCCCTGAAAGGATTTTCTGTCCTTCTAAGGGTTCTTTCTCCATTCAGTGTTATCAAGCCAGAAAAATTAAACTGAAGCTGACTGTTCAGCCACACAAACTTTTACTCAATGGCCTGAGAATAGAGACGTGGAAGTCAGACCCAAAAATCAACTTCTTGTTCAAGAGAAGTATGGGGAAGATTATTTATAAAGGGACAATAATCAGTTTCTCGAAATAAGTTGGTCTCTTCCCAGAACTGAGGTGCTACCTCTCTTCTTTCCTTACATGATCTGAGTCAGAGTTGTCATGGCACCAGTGCGTGTATCACTCAGTATGTTAATGTATTATAATCAGTGTATAGTAAGATTCTGGGTGTTCTGGAGGTCAGATCCAGAGCCATCTTGGTTATGGCTGACTCTGAACATTTTTTGTTCTTTTATCCCTCTTCCTTTTCTCATTTTTCCTATAACTTAAAAGGAAACATAAGTACACAAGTTTTCAACAGCCCAGGTCATACACCAATAGTGACAATGTGACTCTGTTACTCCTGAGACAGTTTCCTATTGGACCTTTGGGCTCCTCAATTCTACAGGACAGTAGGCCTGACTCACTTCTACCACAATCCTCTCTTTGATAGGAAATGGAGGGCAAGGAGGGAGAGACGTAAGGGTGATATTTCTTGTTCTCTACAAGTTTATAACAGAGTTTATAACAGAACTCAATGATGTGATAATGCTACCTTTTTAACTGAGTACACTTTTAATTGCAACACACTGCCTCTTCCCACCTAAAGCAGTAACGGATAATCCAAGACCATTTTATGTTGTATAAATTGTCAGGTAAACATAGTATGGGTGGACACAGCTTTGGAAATAATGGCTCATATAACTTCATTCATCTTTCAATATTTGACACACCAAATTTTCTTATGAATTTAATCAACTCACAGCAGTTTATAAATTTGCTGTTCTTTGGTCTGACACATTATGCAATTCTTTACATTTTCATTGCCATCCCTCCCTGGGTGTCAGACTAATTCTGTATATATTAGAGTCCAGGTGTCTTAAACCATAAAGCCAGGGATCTGTACCTTTGAGGTCCAAGGTCTCTTTTAATTGGCTTGATATATGGCTAGATAGCTTTCCTTGCTTTATTTCTCACTTTCATTTGCCCTCCTTTTTTTTAACCTTTTCTTTCCTCTATGCCACTCTTTCATTGTATTGTCACACTTTATTTTAAGTGGTAGAGTACTGCTTTGTTTAATGTCACTTTCTTTTTTTTAAGATTTTATTTATTTACTTTTAGAGAGGGAAGGGAAAGAGAAAGAGAGAGAGAGAGAGAAACATCAATGTGCTGTTGCTGGGGGCCATGGCCTGCAACCTAAGCATGTGCCCTGACTGGGAATCGAACCTGCGATGCCTGGTTCACAGCCCGCACTCAATCCACTGAGCTACGCCAGCCAGGGCTAATGTCGCTTTCTGACTGCATAACAGCTAACATACAGGGTCCAGCACAAATAACACCCTTTTTATTACAAAATCTTTTATTATGAAATCATAAGCATGTAATTCTGTAACATAACAATATCACACTCATGCACACCATATGACATTTTAATTGAAATGTTCAAATGAAAACTATAAATTATTACACCCATAATATCACCCTAGCAAACACACTCAATCCTTACTTCTGCTGAACCCCGGTTATTTTCATAATTGCACCTGCTTTGTTTCTTTCATAGAAGTAATTACAATACTGATTTTTAATACATTTTATTGATTATGCTATTACAGTTGTCTTCTTTTTTTCTCACCTTCATTCCCCTCTGCCCTGTACTCCCCCTCCCACCATTACTCCCCCACCTTAGTTCATGTCCATGGGTCATACAGTTAAGTTCTTTGGCTTCTCCATTTCCCATACTATTCTTAACCTCCCCCTGTCTATTTTTACCCGCCATTTATGTTTCTTATTCCCTGTACATTTTCCCCCATTCTCTCCCTCCCCCCCCCAATGATAACCCTCTATGCAATCTCTATTTCTGTGAATGTGTTCCTGTTAAGTTATTTGCTTAGTTCCTTTTTATTTTTGTTTTTGTTTTTTTAGGTTCAGTTGTTGATAGTTGTGAGTTTGTTGTCATTTTACTGTTGTTAGTTTTGATCTTCTTGTTTTTCTCAGATAAGTCCCTTTAACATTTCATATAATAAGGACTGGATGATGACGACCTTTAACTTGACCTTATCTAGGAAGCACTTTATCTTCCCTTCCATTCTAAATGATAGCTTTGCTGGATAGAGTAATCTTGGATTGAGATCCTTGCCTTTCATGACTTTGAAATCTTTATTCCAGCCTCTTCTTGTCTGTAAGGTTTCTTTTGAGAAATCAGCTGGTAGTCTTATGAGAATTCCTCTGTAGGTGACTGTCTCCTTTTCTCTTGCTGCTTTTCAGATTCTCTCCTCATCTTTAATCTTGGGTGATGTAATTGTGATGTGTCTCGGTGTATGCTTCCTTCCCAAACTTCTTTGGGACTCTCTGAGCTTCCTAGAAGTCTATTTCCTTTGCCAGATTGGGGAGGTTCTCCTTCATTATGCTTTCAAATAAGTTTTAAATTTCTTGCTCTTCTTCTTCTCCTTCTGGCACCCATATGACTCAGATGTTGGAACGTCTAAAGTTGTCCTGGAGGTTCCTAAGCCTCTCCTCATTTTTTGGAATTCTTTCTTCACTCTGTTCTGGTTTATTTTTTCCTTCTGCTCCAACCATTGATTTGAGTCCCAGTTTCTTTCCCTTCACTGTTGGTTCCTTGTACATTTTCCCTTATTTCACTTTTCATAGCCTCTACTTTTTCCTCTATTTTGTGACCATACTCAACCATTTCTGTGGACATCCTGATTGCCAGTGTTTTGAACTGTGCATCTGATAGGTTGCCTATCTCTTCATCACTTAGTTGTATTTTTTCTGGAGCTTTGATCTGTTACTTCATTTGGGCCATATTTTTTTTGCCTTGCTGTAGTTGTTATGTAGTAAGGAGAGGAGCCCCAGGTATTAACTACTGTGGGGCAACCCATTACACTGCATTGTAGCCCTGTATCTGGAGGAGGGGTCTGAGAGGGAACAGTGCAGCTTTCTCAGCTCTGGGCTGGCTTTCAGTCACTTTCCCCACTACCTATAAGCAAATTGGACCTTTCTAGTGCTGGTTCCTGGGAGGGTGGTTTTGTGTACATTCTAGGACCCTGTGGGTCTCTCCAATGAACTTTTCCTATGAGTCTCAGAGTTTCTCTTCTGCCTGAAACCCCACAGTTTTTTTAGTCAGAGATTTTGAGGCTTTATTTCCCTCTGCTGGAACCCTGGGTTGTGTGGACTGTCTCACTCCCAAGTCCCTCCCAGTTTATCTACACGCAAATGTGGGAGCACCTGCTTGACCAGCTGCCACATCACCCACCCCAGTCCTCTAGCCACTGCCTTGCTACAAGTCCTCTCCACCCTAGCTGCCTATCTTCACCCCTCCTACCAATGTGGATGAATATTTCTTCCTTAATTCCTTGTTTGTCAGACTTCCATACAGTTGGATTTTCTGGCAGTTCTAGTTATTTTCTGATTTTATATTTGTTGTTGTCCTTCTTTTGGTTTTGTGAGGAGGCAAAGTGTATGCACCTATGCCTCCATCTTGGCCAAAAGTCCACAAGACTGATTTTTTTATTTCTATCTTTTTTTAGTGCTCATAGGTCTCTCTCACTCATGAGATCAAGGGCTACATCAGTCATCTTCATTGATAGTCTTGGCATAGAATAGTGCTAAACAAATATTTGTTGAAATAGTAAATCCTCACATTTTGGTCAATTTCTGTTACTCTCTATTCCCTATTGTTGGAGCCTAAATATTGTTTATGGCAGTCACTCTTTGCAAAACTCTCTATTAACCAGCCAAATTTTCTTATGGTAGCCATGCTAAAAAATAAGCTGTTTTGTATTTCATACTTCTGGGATCCTGGTGTGGGCCAAAGGCTCTTGGAGAAAAATTAATCTGTAAACTGATAGTCACTTGTGTCTTTTAGGGATCTTTGATTGCTCTGTTAATTTTCACAAAAATGAATAGTATTGAAAAAGTGCTGGGTTATCCAAAGCATTTAGGTATGGAAACATAGGGAAAGAACAGGGTAGATGCTCGTGAGGCTTTTATTGTTATTGCTATTGTTGTTCTTGTTATTGAAAGATTGAGGGAAACCTTCCTGTTTTTGGTTGCCTAAAAAAAACAGTGGGTTCCTGAGACATGACTATGAGGCCAAAAAGAAGAGTGGGTCAAGCCACACTAAGCCAGGAGGAACAATAGTCTGGGGCAGAGGAGGCCTTGTAGCATCTTTAAATCATGATACATATATTAACAGTCATTGCCTCCATCTACACATTATCGAGTTAGGAAGCAACTCATAGGAAGTCTATGTTCTAAATCATCCAGCTTACAAGTGACTTGCATACAAATGATGCTAAACAAGCTTGTTGAATGTGTGACAAAGTGCTGCATCATACAGTTCTGGGCCCCTTGCTCTTAAAAGTAGATACATGCCTCCAGAAATAGTTACATATCTATTGTGCACTAGAGTCTTGTTCCTTAGAGCCCCATAAAATTTGCAAAAGCCTGTCCTGCCCTAGTGCCCAAGTGTGTGGAGTACAGCACTTAGACTCACTCTTTAAATAGAATGCAGTTGGCTTTACACCTCCACAGCTAAAATTTCTTAAATTACCCTTTTTGAACAGATTTAGCCAGTGTGATAGGAAATTGAAAGGGAAAAGAAAATGAAGGAGAGCTTTTAAGAACCTGTATCCAGCAACAGAGTACTTCACTCCTCCCTCAGAATGAATGGAGACCAGAAATTGGATGTTTATGACCAAAAAAGCAGAGTTTTATCCAGCACTTCTCTGAGATTGTCAGGATGATGACTGAAGATGACATGGGGCACCCAGAAATAGGAGATGCTATTGCCTGTCTCAAGGAGGTCCTGGAGTACAATGTTACTGGAGGCAAGTATCAATGGGGTATGATTGTGCTGATAGCATTCCAGGATCTGGTAGAACCATGAAAGCTGGATGCTGACCATCTCCAGCAGGCCATGACTGTGGGCTGGTATGTGGAACTGCTCTACACTTTCTTCCTGGTGTCAGATGACATCACAGATTCATCCCTCACCGAACGAAGCAGATCTGCTGGTATTAGAAGCCAGGCATAGGTTTGGATGCCAGCAATGATGCAAATCTTCTGGAAGCATGTATCTACCAACTGCTGAAGCTCTACTTCTGGGAGCAGCCCTATTACCTGAACCTGTTAGAGTTCTTCCTGAAGAGTTCCTATCAGACTGTGATTGGGCAGACCCTGGACCTCATCACAGCCCTGCAACATAGCGTGGATCTTGGCAGATTCACTGAAAAAAGGTACAAATCTATCATCAAGTATAAGACAGCTTTCTACTCCTTCTACCTACCTGTAGCTGCTGCCATGTATATGGCAGGCATTGCTGGGGAGAAGGAACATGCCAATGCCAAGAAGATCCTGCTGGAGATGGGGGGCTCTTTCAGGTTCAAGATGATTACCTTGACCTTTTGGGGGACTCCAGTGTGACAGGCAAGATTGACCTGACATCCAGGACAGTAAATGCAGCTGGTTGGTGGTTCAGTGTCTGCAACAGGCCTCTCCAGAACAGTGTCTGATCTGTAGGAGAATTACAGACAAAAGGAGGCTGAGAAGGTGCCCTGGGTGAAGGCTCTGTATGAGGAGCTGAATCTGCAGGCTGTGTTCATGAAGTATGAAGAAGACAGTTACAGCCACCTTGTGGGTCTCATTGAGCAGTACTTATCACCTCTGCTCCTAGCCATCTTCCTGAGGCTAGCACACAAGATCTACAAGTAGGAAAAGTAACCTAGAGACTACAAGGGCAGGAAGGGTAGATTCTCAATTATAGTAAATTACAAAATTTTAGTAATTTTACTACAAAATTATAGTAAATCCTCACTTAATGTTATCTATAAGTTCTTGGATTCTGTGACAAAATTTTGCCATAGGCTAATTTATATAGACAAGAGTTAAGTTCCTATGGCCTATTTCTGGTTACAAAAACATCACCCAATATTTCTAATATTAAAAACTGAAATAAATGTGAGCTACACACACATTTAATGAATAAATAAAAGCATGGAAAATTATTTTCCAATACGCTTATTCCAGTTAAGAGTTGTGGGTGACAGGAGCCTATCTGAGCACAATGTGGGAGCCAACCCTGGACAGAAGGCCCTTCTATCACAAGGCCCACCCTGGCAATTTAGACACAAATTCTCACCTGCTTACCTTTAGGATGTGGGAAGAAACCTGGGTCCTGGGAGAAAAGCCACACAAGGGAAGAACATTCAAGTGCCACAAAGTGCAACCAGGTGGAACAGATTTTCTTTTCCCAAACCAATAAGAAAATAAGGGTGAATAAAATGATGTTATTCCAGGAAAAAAAAGATGAAAAGTTTTGTGCTATGTGTTTTTCATTCTCTTCTTTCTTTGGCTCTTTTGAGAGTTAACATGAAGCCTTGGCTAGTGTAGCTCAGTGGATTGAGCACTAGCCTGCAAACCAAAAGGTTACGGGTTAGATTCCCAATCAGGGCATATACCTGGGTTGAAGGCCAGGTCCTCGGTAAGGGTTTGCTTGAGAGGCAACCACACATTGATTTTTCTCTCCCTCTCTCCCTCCCTTCCCCTCTCTAAAAATAAATTAATAAAATCTTCAAAAAATAAATAATAAATTAAAATTAAATTAAAAAGTTAATATGAAAAGATCACTGAGCCTGAAATGCATAATTTTTGATGTGCCAACCGATTAGAAAAATTACTAATTCCTGTTAGGTTGTTGCAATTACTGAAATGGTGGATGTCTAGATAGGTCTTTATTGTGATTTCTACAGAGAATTAAAATGTTATGTGGCTTTCCTGGAGATTTCTGTTGTTTCATCCAGGATTATTTAAATTATTTAAAAGCATATGGTTAAAAATCTCTAGGATAAAAATTCATAGTCAAGGATCCAAAGGCTGCATATTGATTTAGGTCATAATTTGATTATAAAATTTATCTAGTTCATAATTCTTCATTAGTTTGTGAGTAGTCAAAAACTCCTCTGATCTTTTTCATTCTTAGTGAGTAATTCTATGCAATAAATGAACCACTATACCAGGGAAAGACAAAGACATGAGCTGGAGAAACATCAAGTTTAAATGTCACAGCAAAGGTAGAATCAGTCCATGTGATTTGCCCACTTGGTATAAAGCACTTTATTTGATGTTAACAAACTGGAAGTCATTATCCAGAAATCTCCAAATCCCCTTAGTGCTTACATCAGTGGTTCTTCTGTAGAAGGGTTCTAGTGACCTGAGGATTCCAGAAATTGTGTGCAAGAAAGTATATACACACAAACACAGATTTCATTCAATTCTGAAATGTTCCTTTCTCATAAAGTAAATATATGTAAGTCTAAAGAATAAAGCTAAAGTTTTAAGGACATCAGTGGCCATACTACATAGTCCAAGTTTTATTCTTTCAAAAATGTTTCCTGAACACCTATGTGGTTGATACAGTAGTAAACAAGCAACATGTGAGCTCTATGCTTATGAAAGGAAATAAATTACTAATAACAGATTGCATAATGATCTATGCAATCATTGTATATAACACACATATACACACACACCCATTCACTAAGCCAGGCAACTAGTACTCAAAATAAACATTTGGATCCTTTTCTTCGCTATTTCTTAAACCTCATTTTCCAAATGTATTCTGATTCTCCTGAATTCTGAATTTTAGTGGCTTGATTCCAGTAGTGAGAATCACACAAGTACTTTGGACCTGGGGCCCCAATGCATCAGATTGCTCTAAACATTCAGCAGTTTTAACCAGGATTTTATTTTACTCATTCCTGAGACAACTACTTCTGTCCTTTTGAGGTAATGAACCAGCCCAATAACATTTGAATTTAAGTTTTTGATCCCATCCTTGTCCTGATCCCTGCACCCACTTTTTGTACTACAGTTGCTCATGTTGGTGCATTGAGAAGCATGGATTTCCCTGGGAACTCGGTTCTTCTTCTACATTACTTTTCTCAGTCCTAGTCAGCATTTAAGGACCCAGATAATAGTTCTTTTCATCTACAAAAACTTCATGGTTCCTTGTCCAGAGTTTATCTACCCCAATGTTTGTCAACATTTTTCCTAGGATCTCATACGAGATGTATTGAATATTGCCTCTCTCTCTTGAAATTAAATACTAAGGAATAAGATTTTGTTGGTAGGGTAGAACTTTGATGTAAGCATTGTAATATCTATGGTTTCCTCTTCACACAAAAAACAATTTTCACACCTTTCTAGGAAATATCATCTTGTTGAGAATGTGTGATTGACACTAGTTTGTGTCAGAATCACCCAGTGTTGGGGGCTCATTAACATTCAGATTGTTGGGGCCTACCCCCAGCCACTGACAAATATATGTTATTTTTAATCTAGGTTTATATTTGAATATAATGTTAAAAAAGTAAAAAATAATAATTTTAGTCAAAACTTTAAGAAGTGTTTCTGTAAATAGGTTTTAATGTATTAGTTATATTTGGTCTATATACCCAATTTCCTTCTGGAAAACTCCTAAGTGTAGATTGAGACTTTTTTTCAAATAACTATGACTGTATTAAAATAGTATCATTAGAGAGAATCATATAAACTAGTATATTCTAAGCCTAAATTCAAAAAAGTAGATGCATAGTTTTCATGCAATCACATATGAGTTTTATTGATTTAATTTTTAAAATTAATAAAATAATTATTTATTAAAAATTATTAATAAAATAATTTTTAATTAATAAAAAATTAAATTGAAAAAATGTATAAACATATTTGTTCTCCTTAAAGCTTAAGAAAGGTGACTTGTAATTTATGGGCCAAATATTATAGGCATATCTTAAGATTTGTTTAAATATGATTCTTAGTTATTGTTTTTGTTTCCAATAATTTTAAAATATAACATTTAAATAGGCATTTTGGTTTAAAATAAACAAAATGGCATGCTAAAATTAATATGGGTAAATTATAAATGATAGGAACAAGGTAGATCAGAAAAAAAGACAGAAATATATTGAAATAAAATTTGTATACCAGAGGAAACAAAAAAACTAAAGGAACAAAAATAGCTAATAAGCATTGAAAATATTTAACTGTAGAAGTTAAACTAAGACAAATGTGGGAATTCAAATGCAGAATAGAATAAAAGTATAATTTGGTCAGACAATAAAGAAATAGTATCATAATATGAGTTGAGAGGAAAAGACAAAGGAAAGGCCTCAGAGCTATTTCAAGCACAAAAGCCAATAAAATAGAAAACTGTAGTGTGCAAAGATACAGAGGGCCATGTGCTGCTTCTTTTACATCTTCATTTTTGTGTGTGTGTGGTGAAGAGGGCAGTTTTTATCTATTAATTACTGAAAGAAGTGTGGAATTATCAATTACTCCTTATAGATCACTTCATTTTTGCTTTATATATTTGACCTGATACTTCTGTATCTAATATAGTTTGTTTTGTAGTATGTAATTGCAAACACATAAAAAAATACTGTCTCTCTTTCTTTTCTGCTTAAAATGGCTTGTTTATTTTAAGGTGCTCATATAATTTGTTTAGAACCATTTAGGCTGAGGAAGATAAGACATTGGTGCCAAAATTTGTATTGGAGATAAAATCCACAAAATATGAATACTATTTTAATATTTTAATATTTACAATACTTATAAAATCCATGTATAACAAGAATATTTTGCTTTAAGTAGAACAAAGTATATTATTTTTGGATGAAAAAATTAATTATTGTTTACTGAGATCAAGAATATTGTGGAACAAGCAGGTTACGGAGAGATGAGTAAAAAGTTCATTTAAGTCTTATAATCTATTAGACATCTAAGTAGAAACATTGATGAAGACAGATGGATATATGACTTGAGAGTTCACTGGAGAGGTCTGACCTGGAAGTATAAACTTAAGAGTTTTAGCATAAAATACTATTTGGTCGTGGAACTGGACTGGAGCAACCAGGGAATAAGTATAAATAGGGCAACGTTCAAAGACTGAGCCTTGGTTCACTTTAACATTTAAAGCTTGGAAGATCGAGGGAGTCATGACCAGTGAAATTAGGAGGAAAAATCAAGAGAGTAGTGGTCCACAACCCAATTTAAGAAAATATTTCAATAAGAGAAAGCAATCACATGTGACAAAGGCTACTGATAGCTCAAGTAAGATGAAAAATAGAATTAATCTTCAGGGTTTTATTTTTTAATGTGGAGCTCACGATTACCTTAACAAGAACTGTATTCAGTGACGTGGTAGGTAGGCATTACCTACCTTGCTGGCATTAACCCTGTCTTTCAGTTCACCATTTCTCACTTCACTGGTACTCAATGGCTATTCTCTACACCAGCAACATCTGTATCACCAGGGATCTTGCTAGAAATGAACATGTCTGGGCCTCAGGACAGACCTGTTAAGTCAGAAACTTGACAATGAGCCTCAATCATGTGTGTTTTAACAAGTCTTCCAGGTGATTCTGATATACACCAAGGTTTGAGAACTACTCTTGATAAATAACAGCAAGTCCTCTCAGAAAAGCTGTCACATCAATAGAGCTCATGCTTACTCTTCAGATTTTCAACTTTTTCTTTAAGAATGTGGTGATAATGTCCTGGCTGGTATAGTTCAGTAGATTAAGAATGTGGTGATATATTTTACCTTGATTTTCTACATGACTTGTAGCAGAACTGTTTTTCAGGATGGTGAGTGTGTACAGAAAGAAAGAAAGGGAATTGAATATAGTATGTATGCACACCTATAGTATATATGATATATGAGGTCTGTCCAGAAATTATCCAGCTATTCAATGTGGAAAAAAAGACATTCTTTTTCTCATTTTTTATTGTCATTCAAGTACAGTTGTCTCCATTTTCCCCACCACCACTACCCCCTACCCCAGTGATCCCCACATTCCGTCCCTGATCCTCCCCACCTTGGCTTTGTCCGTGTGTCCTTTATCCATATTCTTGATAACCCTCCTCCTTTTTCCCCCCATTATACCCCCCTCCATCCCCTCTGGCTATTGTTAGATTGTTCTTAATTTCAATGCCTCTGGTTATATTTTGCTTGCTTGTTTTGTTGATTAGGTTCTACTTATAAGAGATCACATGGTATTTTTCATTCACTGCCTGGCTTATTTCACTTAGCATAATGCTCTCCCAACACATCCATGCTGTCACAAAGAATAAGAGCTCCTTCTTTCTGATACATAGTATTCCATAGCAGCACAATAGCCAAGTGCTTGAAGCAACCTAAGTGCCCATCAGTAAATGAATGGATGAAAAAACTGTAGAGACATTTATTGAAGAAGATACAAGATACAAAACAAAACAAAACACTGTACATAGGACAATGACACAACAGCCCCTTCAAAGTATGCACCTTGAGACCTCACGCAGTTCTCCCAGTCACCATCAGCTACCCTATCATATTTTCCTGACTCCCATGAATGATATGAATCTCTTCCCTTTCAAAGGAAATTTTAGTTTTGGGAAAAGCCAGAAGTCATAGGGTGCCAAATCTGGGCTGTAGTGGGGCTGAGTCACCTAGGTGATTTGATGTTTCACCAAAAAACTCTGCATGAGACATGATGCATGAGAGGCACATTGTTGTGATGAAACTGCCAATCACCAATTTCCAACAGCCTTCTGAATCACCCAAATAGTTTCTGCAGAGGAATGTTCAAGCTTAAGCAAAATTTGATGCAGATTTGTTGCTCTGTTTGCTCATTTTGAATGCAATGGCTACACAGTACATGCTCAGTCAGAGTCTACTGTCCCCACTGAGTAGTAGAGTGAAGTCATCATTTTTTATGTATGCACATTCCAGTATACTCTCCTTGGCTGCCAGGTTACACTGATGGTCTGCAAACCATTCTTGATATATTAACAATGGTTGGGCTTTTTTCCGCACAAAGCTTATAAATCCTGTTGTATTATCTGTTTTAAAATATTTTTGTTTTGAATGAATTTAAACTTAAAGAAAAAATGCAAATCAAACTATTTTTATTTTGAAATAATTTTGAACTTAAAGAAAAGATACAAATCAATGCACCCTGTCCACCTTCTCCTAATGTTAACACCTTATGTAACAATAGTGCAATGATCAATATTGAGAAATTAACATTTATACAATACTATTAACTAAACTATATTCTGTATTCAAATTTTCCCATTTTTCCCACTAATGTTCTTTTTCAGTTCTATGATCAATCCAGGACCTCACATTACATTTAGTTGCTGTCTCCTTAGTTGCCTGAAATCCGAAAGAGTTCTTTAGTCTTTCCTTGTTTTTCATGACCTTGTCACTTTTGAAAATTATTGGTCAGTGATTTTGTTGAATGTTCCTCAGTTTGGGTTTGTATGATAATTTCCCCAGATAAAATGCAATTAAACAGTTTTTGACAAGAACAGCACAGAAGTGATGTACCTTTCTGAATGCATTTTTAAATTTAGCACATTCGAAAGTTGCACTTTGGTTGTAACTTGTTTTACTGTATTAAAATCCATTTACTTGGTCTCTGGAGTATTACACAAAGTAATTCTAGGTTAATCTTTATTACCTTTTTTCCAACATCAATTTTAATATTGACAATGTAAAGTAGATTCTGGCAGATCTAAAGAAAAAAAAAAAAACACAAAACCTTGGTACTTTGACAGGTGAATACAGTTAAGAGTAAGAGTTCCAGCAAGTTAAGAATGGTCCCTCAGGAAATTCTCTGTAGTCCTCCTTGCAAACCATGAGATCAATGCTAATTCTGCTTGAAAATTGTTCCACTATATTCTAAGCATTAAGACAGTTATTGATTTCTCTGGCTGGCTTCCACTATCCATTGCCTAAATAGGAATTTCCCATCTCAGAGTCCAAGCCAGGAACATATACTGGGGCAATGAAAATGGAAGTTCATGGTCTAATTTAACTGCAGATCACTGAACTCTGCCTAGGCAGAAGCATTTCTTCACATCATTCAGTCTACCTTCCCAACTGACAACACTGTTTTTTAAGAAACACCTTAAAGCACTAAAATATTTTAACTTGTTTGGCCTCTCCTTTGTGAAAGTTGAGGTGGGTAGGGCTGAATAGTTTTGAAGACTTGGACTCTAAAGTTCAATGTCAGATATTGTGAGAATTTTGAGAGACCAACCAGATCCTTATTATTATGACTCTCTGTCCTGCCTTAATGTTAACCAGTCTACCAATACTGTTCTTTAGTGCTACCTGAGAGAGCCGGATGGGGAGCCATGGTGAGCTGTTTCACTAGGCATCAGAAGTGACCCTAGCCTATTTTAAAGAAGAGTTGTGGAATAAATATGCACAAGCTATTAAAATTGCTCAGTTGGAGATGCTTATGAGACAGTGAGGGGGGTTTGTATATATAAAGCTAAGCATAAGGTTTTAAAATAAACATAAAGAGTTTAGTGGAAAAATTCTTGTTAAATAACCAGAATTTGATAGGTTATAAACTATCACCTGTTCATCTTTGTCAAATCTAACATAATGTCTGGTAGATCCTACAGTTTTTTAGTAACTTATAGGCATTAAGATTTCAGGCATGTTTAAAAAATCTCATACATCTACTCTATGTAACATTATACAAACATAAAAGAAATGAAGATATGCTTTGTATTCTGATATAAAAAGATCTGCATAATAAATTGCTAAAAGAAACACAAAGTTTCAGAGTAGTGGACATCATATCAAATAAAACTTTTTTCATAAGAAAAAGTAGACACATGAATCTTTTGTGAAAGACATAATCTTTTTTTCCTTTGGTATAATAAAGTCACAGAATTTTATATAAGTTGTTATCTGCAGGGAAGGTATGGAATGGATAAAATAGGATAGTATGTTGTCATTTGGATCTTTGCAACATATAAATGGATTATTGGTTTAAGATAAAAAAAGTAGATGAAATTTAACAAATGGCTTAGTATTGTAAAACCAAAACCCAGTCCAGTGTAAGAAATTACAATCTCTCCTCCTTTCTTCCTGTAGTAGAATTCTAGGATACCTCATAGACCGAGACACCCCTCCTACTTTTCCCTTTTGGAAGGGAGGAAGCAATGGTCTGTTTTTACTTCCCTTTCATTTACATTTTTTTATTCTCCCTTTTTCTGGAGTTAGGAGAGCTGAAGAACAACATAAGAAATAGCAGTGCTTTAGTTAGCTAGCTCTCTATCAGTTCTTTTTTCTTAAATGTTACTGTGTTTCTGACTAAACCAAACTGGCCAGAGATGCCCTCTTGGAGGCAGGTATCCAAATGATAGCTCTCATAGGTGAATATATTGAGTTCTTGAAAACAGAAAAGTCAGCATTCGTGCTGCCTGTCACTACCAAAATCAGTACATAGAGACAAGGATTGAATATTTATGGGTGCTTTATTCAGACAACAGTGATCTGATAAAGTGGTGGATTATGTACCCTAAAAACCATCCTAACATCTCATCTCAAGCCAACATTCTTATAAGGAAAAGAAAAAGAGAGTTAGTAAGGGGTTTGGAGAAAAGTTAGTCAGGTAAGAGTTGCAGTCCAGTAGTGATTTTCCTAATATTTCTTTATCTACTGATCAACAATTCTTAGTCTGCATCATAAACGTTTCCTCCCTGGAATACCAGGGCTCAGATACCATCTCAATCACTTGAAGACACACTGGGGCACAATGGTTGAATTGCTTGTTGACCTCCTGGAGTTAGTCACATAGGTGACTGGGACAGCTTCCTGGGACAGGTTTCTACAAGCACTAATCACTGAAACTTATCAGTTATGACTAAAGCTAAAATCTTAAACTGTTGAATTGCCCTACCATTGAAGAGCCCTCTCTCCTCCAACATTCCCTGATGTGGGAGATTTGGGGTTGACATTTCTAACCCTTCTCTACTCCTGCCTTTTGGTGATGAGGTTCCCTCGCCCTTCCTTTTGGGTGGGATGTTTGCTGCACAACTCAAGCTGTGCTATCCCACAGTGTCTCCTTGACCTACTGAAACTCAGTTATCTTTGCCAGACCAGAGGACCACACCTCATCACTGTTTTGCCAGCTTTGCTCAGTAATCCCTTTTCTGCTGCTCATAGAGGCTTAGAAGGAAGGTCAGCAAGTCTACTGCATAAAAAATATCAAATCAAGGAATAGATGCCAATTGCTCTTTTTGAAGAGCCTCAGTCTCTACAAATGAGATTTCTTGGAGCTTCTCTCCCCTATCTTGTTGGCTAGGAAGCATCCTTTTGTCTCCATTTTTGGGAACAGTGGGAAAGCTTCAGCAGCTATAAATAGCCAATAACTTATATGATAATGCTTATATCCTCTCTCTAGTTCTCCTAGTCTTCAGGTACAGAATGAGATGAAGGATGGGAGAAGCTGAGATGAAGTAGCATAGTTTGTTTAATGACCTTGAAAAATGTCCCAAAGATGACATTTCCCACTGGTTGTTTGGGTTTCACTTTAAGGTAATGAGTATCCCTCTTTGTCTTAAACATTGGTTTCTAGTGATCAGTTCTAGGGCAACAGGAAATATTTCAGTTAACAGTCCAGATCAGATTAACCCAAAGAGTATACGTATTTAGTTTGCCTTTTCCATAACAAAGCATGGTGTTGTGCAGATATAGTGCCTACTGAATGAAAGGATGAAAAGCAAGAAAAAAGAAGAAAAAGTAAATAAATGAATGACATAGTATGTAGTTTTGAGGGGTAGACCATTTTATAGGATAATGCAAAGAGAATGTTCTTCAGAAGCATCACTTGAAGTTAAACAGATACATCTTATGGTCAATCATAAGGAAAGTAACAGGGGATCTGATGGAGAGAAGGAAAAGAGACAAGCATTCATATTGTTTGTTCTAGTGCTTCATTGCCTGCCTATCAAATACTCCAAAGTTTTAGTGCAATCACATTGGACAGTACACTTTCCCAAATCCTGGGTGTTTTTCACATTATGTGAGAAATATACAAAGTAAAACACAATATGGTATTCTAGAGAAAAAGGATAGAAGCACTGGGCTTTGGAATAATTTTAAGTTTCCAATATCAAAATTTAATGTGTACAAAATGTGCTAAATTTGCATAAATATTTTACCTGGTTTGATTTTTTTTTGTTATAAAACAATGTATGGTTTCATCATTACTAATTCATCTCCTAGCAGGTCAGTGTGAAATCTGGCCTGGTCAGCTCCATCTACAGTGACTTTTGTAGCTGTAGAGCTGCTACCCTGTCAGCTAGTGTGAATGTACCCATCCTCTGGGCAGCATAGTAAAGAGTAAAGAGAGAGGATTAGCCACACAAGCTTGTATCTCCCACATAGACATTCCTCTAGAAATAATAAATTTTCAAGAGCCAGTTCTTAGAAGTTACAAATGTAGTATGATTTCACTAGCTGGTAATGGAATTTGCTATCTCAGAGTTGCCTCTTCCTTTGACATTGCATGTTAGCAGACAAGTTGAAGCTAATTATAGTAGTAAGAATGGCTCCTGGTGAGACAGGGACAAGGATAAAGATGCTCATTGCTTTTCTTTTTCCTTGAAACCTTCATGGCTGCTCTAATATACATTATTTTTGGTCCTTTTGAATAACTTTAAGTGCATACATTCTATTGCTTATACTGTATTGAATTAAATAAAATACAACTGTAAATTTTGTTGTGAATTTTTAAAAATTAATTCAACCAACTTTGATTGAGTGCTAGGTACACAGTATTGACAGATGACCAAGATGATCCTTCTAATCAAAGGAGTTGCAAACCAAGAGGAGGACAAGCAAGGGAACCAGTATTGTAAGTAAACTGCCCTGTGAATGCACAGGAAGGATGCACTTGGACTGAGGAGTCGGGAAGCATATTCTGTGGCAAATGTTGTAGATCCCATTTGATCCCAATAGCATGCAATAACCTTGAGCATTTAGAAGAGCATCTAACAGTGAAAACTTTTTAAATGAATACATAAATGACTGAAGCATTTTATTTTTATACATAGTTTCATAAACACCAGGAGCTTAAATATAATTATTTATTATAAATCTTAAACTCAAAAGTAATTCAGCTTCAACTTTTACTACTTGAAAGTAATGTAAACTATTCTGGCAACCCCCTACATGTAACTTTCCAGTGAATGACCAGACGTATAAACAAAAGGTCCACATGGGTTCTGTTTGACCAGAAAACTTCTTTAATAACATCCTGTCATGTAACATATTTTCCACCACATCTGCTGTGAAATGAGCATGAAATTAAAAAATAATAATAATATAATATATTGTGTTCCCACAGCTTTACTGGGTAACCAGCTCAGAAATAAAGACTATAAGCACAGTGGAAATGATGAATTAATGTTAGAAAGCAACAAGATATAACTCCAAAATGAAAATAAACTTAAAAACTCCAAAATAAAACTGTAACTTAAAAATAAATAAATAAATAAATAAATAAATAAAATGTCACATCAAAGTGCTGTCAGAAATAAAAGAAAAGAAGCAAAACCTCTCCTCTGTTTGAATTAAAATACTAGGAAAGTTGAATTTAACTTAAATATGTTTAGTTCAGTTGCATTTAGGTTTTGCTGTTAGTTTAAATAATGACATCATCTTGTTCTAGACACAACAACTAGTGATAGCACTTACATAATCAGTTTCAAAGGAGGATTGAAAAAGGAAAGATAACTCATCTTCACTGAGGATCTAGTAGGTGCCAGGCATTTTACATTTATATTCCTCCTTTTTTCTTTCCCTTTTTGCCTTCCTTCACTACAGTCTCTCTTTTCTTATACATCCCATTCTTCCTATGGTTGAGACTGCCATATTGTCCCCCAATGTCTTCTCTCCCTTTATTCTTCAATAATAGAACAATTAATGTTGGCCAGATAGATTGCTGCCCCAAATAAAGACTCCTGTCCCTGGCCTTACTTGCAGCTGGATTCTGAGCATGGAAGAAAGTGGAAATGGTGTGGAAACTGTGATACATCCTTAGAAGTAAGGTGTCATGAATACTTCCTGCTTCCTTTCCTTCTTCCTACTGACTCAAATGCGCTAGAGCAACTATGTTGAATTTTGAAGTGGAAGCTGGATGTTTTATGTTAGTAAAACAAGGAAATATGAGTAGCCAGGTTCCTAATAACAGATTACTACCAAGACCTAGATTTATGTGAGAAAAACATTTTGCCTGAAGCATTGTTATTTTGAGTTTTTGTCACTAACAGCAAAACTAATACTAGTACATTTCCATATTTCATCCATACATAGTTGCATAATTTTAATTCATTAAACACGGTGGCCCACAGAAAAAAGAGGTAGCCATACAACAAATATCTGTTGGAAATTAGTACACAAGGATTTTTATATCTTCAACAACTTCATAGCTATATGATCTTTAAAAAGTGATTCTAATTTTACTTATTTATAAAATTATACATTTAGACCAGTGGTTCTCATCTCCCAGAGAACTTTTGGCAATTTCTGGAGACATTCTTGATTGTCACAAGTAGGTGGTGGGGAGCTATGGGTAGGTGGAGGCCAGGGATGCTAATGAACATGCTATAGTGCATTCTACTACCTCCATGACAAGGAATTATTTGCCTCAAAATTTCAATAACGCTAAAGCTGAAAAACCCTTGTTTAAACAAAATGTCTTGATTCTTATCTAAACTCCAATCATTTTTGTAGGATTGGTAATAATACCATTCATTATAGGACTGATAATAGCACTCATTAAGGGTATATTATAATTCTTGTGGTAACTTTGATATTATGTAAGGTAAAACCTTTAAACAAGGAAAAGGGAAAATTTATCTTATATAGTAAGTGCTGTGGTAGGGCAGTTGCCAAAGTCAGTTAAATCAACAGAGATTACTCTATCTTTCTGCTCTGCTCTCCTCGACATGATGGCTTTTCTTCAAATTGGATCTACTTAGGGTTGTGAAACGGCAGCTACAGTTCCACATAGCACTCATGAAGAGAAAATATGCAGCAGAGGAGAGTGATTTTGTCTTTCTATGTCTATTTTTTACTGGGAAGAAAGTTCCTTTAAGATAACCCAAAAGACTTATCCTAACAAGCATTAGATAAAACATCTGTCCTGCATTTTCTTGCTGTAGATAACATCTGAGGACTGGGAGCTACCATCTTACAAAGGGAAGGAGGCCTAGTCTGAAGGCGAAGCCAACCTGCTGAGGATAGCAGAGAAAAAAGATGGATAGGACATGGGTTCTTGAGGACATCATTCATTGCTCAGGTAACAAACTTTAGAAATACCATACCACTGAAATTTTTATCTTGTAAAATAAATTTTCCTAAGTATCACCTGACTTCAATCACTTGCAAAAGGAATGAAACCAGTGTTCCCTTTAGAAAGTGAATCACCCACCAAGACTGGATGAGAGCTCATCTCTCTGGAAGCATAATGCTACATGGAAAAGTGTGGGTTCTTGAATGAACTCTGGGCTCTGTTAGAAATGACAAAGGGGTAAGATGGTTGTTAAGTAGGAAATCTATAATAGTGTCAGCTATTAAT
Source organism: Phyllostomus hastatus (assembly GCF_019186645.2). Classification (NCBI taxonomy): domain Eukaryota; kingdom Metazoa; phylum Chordata; class Mammalia; order Chiroptera; family Phyllostomidae; genus Phyllostomus; species Phyllostomus hastatus. The sequence continues at coordinate 5,114,281 of NW_025334038.1, read as the reverse complement.
ATTTACTATATGGTAAACACTGTGTGGGAGCTGGAGTATCTAGATAAATATGGCAGATGACTCCTGCTCAGTTTACTGGTGAGGCACATGAATAAGCTATATAATATGCAGAGCCATTCAGGCACGTTGTAAACTATAATATGCTAAATGAAGTTTACTTTGGTAGCAAGCATGAGAAAATGGTGGCAGTGGAAATAGGATTCTTCTACAGAGCTGTGAGAAAAGCATTTCAATAACCCATGCATAGGAGGGTGTAAGCAGCTGTGGCAAGATTTAGTCAAGCAAAAACAAAGGACTGCCTCCAGGTGCCTGATGTCTCATCCACAATCAAATGGCTCACCTCCATCTTGCTGTGAAAGAAGTCCAGCCTCTGGGCCCTCAGCCCACACTTGTCACCAAGCTCAGGAAGGCTAGGACTCAGAGATGCCGAACTTCTCTGCCTCTCATTTCCCCATCTGTGTGTCCACCACTCAGGCTATTCTTTGCTTTGGCCCTCACTTGGGCCCATGCTTAGAACTGCACAGCTGCCACACCCAGGCCCTAATAAATGAGCCTCAGATCTTCATTAAGCTTGGTTTCAGGAAGGGGTAATCTTTCTTTTAAACTAACCAGTCTTCCTAATTCTAATTCTTTGTAGTCTTGTGCTGGTCCCTCCACCTATCCAATCCCTTCCCTGGATCTCCCAGGTTCCATGCCTGTATCCTCTCTGATCCTTTCCCTTGAATTATCCCAGGTTAGATCCCTCCCTTTTATAGTCATCATATGGTTTCTACTGTGTATGCCTCAGCAGAGGAATTTTCCCTGTACTGTCCCTCCATCACCTTAGTAACCCAGGGAAAAGACAGTTTTTTCCCTGGGGAGATTGGAAAGCCAGTTCTTCCTCCCTGCTGGGAATTAACACTTCAGCAGAGGATAGAGCTATCCCCTAGAGCATCTGGGAAGCTGTCATTTTCCAGCTTAATTAAGCTTAGTCAATTTTGCTCCTTCTCTTTTGTTAATACCTAACTAGCTGCCTACTGTAACAACACAGTTTAATATAAGTCTGCCAAACATACAAATGCATTTAGGAATTGAAAATAAGACAATTATAATGTTTTTATCGTTGTAACTTGGTAAAAAATAAAAATAATTAATGGGAAATTTTCTGAAGAAAAGTAAATTTAAAAAGGCAGAGAGTGCATCTCACATTCTTTCTGGAAAAATAATGAGGATGCACATTAGGACTGTATAAAAATATGTAAGAAGAGCTTCTGTGAAAAAAGGCAGTATTGACACAATTTGCATCTATACTGTTCATCCTGTACTTTTGTGATCTGTCATAGTATATAGGGGTCCAATTTTATGTAAATACAATATATAGAGTTTCTTTTAGGATATAAAAGAATGTTGTATGAAATTTCAAGCAGTCTGTGATGAAAGCCATAGTGATTTTCATTTTCTAGACCACCCAGATGTTAGCCAGTGAGGTTGTTACAGAACTCTGCCAATGCTGTTGGGACCAAACCTGGGGCTCAATTGCTTGCCACCAAGAAGCATGATTCCCAAGGCAAGAGTTTAGTGAAGAAGGAAAGGGGTTGTTTATCTAAAGGCTTACAGATTTAGTATAATGGCAGATTTTTGCTGTTAAGTCCCGCTCCCTTTAAAAATACCCCAAAACAAATACTCCTGCTTCTGCCAAACCAGGCCAGTTTCAGAATACACAACTCAGAGGTACCATCTTTCAGAAGAGCAGAAGTCAGCAGCTCAGCATTCCCAGTCACAGTTGAGTTCCAAGCATCTCTTATGAGTCTGGGTGGCCAGGCAGGTCCTCACAGCACTGCCAGCTCTGCTGCCATCTTCTTCAAGCAGCCTTTTCTACAGACCTCTCTTCAGACCTCGTGGCTGACTGCCTACATGATCTGGCCTAATATCTGGCCTTTCCTCTGGTACATTAGTGTCTGCCATTTTTGTCAGCTTCCCCAGTGTCTATGATCTTCCTTCAGCTGTCATCTTTAGTAAAGGCAAGAGTTACCAGTGACACAAAGGCATCTGGGGTGGGCACACATCCCCCCTTAGCTCACGCAGGTGCTGTATGAGTCTCCCCCTGGCTGGGTCATGGGTCACTGCACATTCTCACAGTCATGTACACAATTCTGCAGCTTCCAAGATCTTCCTTTCAGGAAGGTAGAGGCTGTCAACTTGCTTGGTTATGTAATGTGTCTTGAATGCTGTACTGTTCCCTGCCCCTCAATCCTGCCTGAAGGCAGGATTGTGATGATGTTCCCCTACTATTAGGGGACCCATGCTCTGTACCCCATTAAAGGTTAGTGATATTTTGCCCATTATGTTCTATTTTGTTTCTCTGCTTGTGACATGGGTTTAAATCCTGCATCATTAGCTAGACTGGAAGTTTTGTGAGGGTAAGCCTTTGAAGGTAATGGTGATCTATATTTCACCTTTAATAGCAGGGAATCACTGAAACAGAAACCAAATACTTCCAACTGAAATAAAAGGACTTGTCTACTAAATCTCTCTCTACTGTTTGATCCAGCAGTGAAATTTCAGAACATTTAATTTGGCCAAGTTAAAAGTTCTTAGCTGTAGTCCTTTTTTTTCTTCTCAATTTTACAGAGGGAGGCTTGAGATCTATTTTAACCTAATTATTTTTGACAGGCCAACTGTAGCAAAGAGGATGAAATTATAACCTTTTAAGTTAATTGTTGTGATTATCTACTTAGCATAATGTGCCTGCCTGTCACATTAAGGACATGCCTGCTGTGAGGACACAGCTGGTAGTTAGGTATGAAGGGTGTGCCTTAAGATTTCATTTTAAAAATATCAAAATTTGTATGCTTCAGGGTCTAAAGCAGAAAACCAGCACCTAGGTAGCTAACTGGTCAATAAATTAAAAATTTTCTGCAGATGAATGAATGACTAGACACTCTTTCAGTTTGACTCCTTTACATATCTTAAAAACCAGAAAAGGCCCTGGCTCAGTCAGTTGGAGTGTCATCCCATACACCAAAATGTTATGGGTTCGATTCCCAGTCAGAGCCTACCTGGATTTTTAGATTCAATCCTCAGTAGGGCATGCACAGGAGGCAAGTTATTGGTGTTTCACTCTTCTTTCCTCTTTCTGTAAAATCAATAATAAAATATCTTCAGGTGAGAATTTTTTTAATTTTAAAAAGAAAGGGAAGAGTAAATTAAAATTTTGATATTATGTTAACAGTCTTTTCTCACTGGAATAACATAAGAAGGCAGCAGCCTAGGGTAGGGTAAGAATGAGGAGGGTAGAGCATTTCATGAAGGAATTTGATGCAGCATAGTAGAGAAAAGAACCAAAATTATAGCTAAGGAATTACTCTCAATAACTTCTTTTTAATGGAAAAAGTTAAGTGATCTTGCAGTGCATAAAAATAAATGCATAAAGGGCAATAAAAGTTATGGAAAACAAGAATGGCAAGTAGAAAATAAAACATAACTTGGAGAAGGAACCTTTTAAGACATTGTGTCCATCTTGTTGATTTCATCAGAGGACTTCTTTGTCTTTTAGTTTGGTCCAGATACATTACTAGGATGAAGGACAGTCAGGACATTCATTATTACTTTTTTCATGAAGGGATAATAATGTCCACATTACAATTTCAATTTATATTAGCTAAGGACAAGGAGAATCAGGACTTGTGATTATATATAGGTCCAGGACCAGGAAAGCTCATGTCTAAAGGCTCTCTTGGTGTTTGATGTGAAAACCAGAGGTTTCTCTTTATGGGTCCACCCTTGAACATAACCTTATTTCTAATTGTCTTCAATATTATTCATAAGCAAAAATAATTAAAGTATATTCAAGACTTTAGAGAGGGCACCAAAAGTCAAACCTTTACTTAGGACTTCCTGATATATATTGCTTCCATGATGACTGACCTCAGAAAATGTCAGTATATTTTTTAGGATTTGTAGCCCAATAGCCTTGTCTAGTTAACTTACAAGAGTTGGTAAGTTTTGCCTTTCTTCTAAAACATGGATCTTAGACTTAAGGAGCTTTCTGTCATTTGATACGGAGTAGAAGAGGAGGTTAATACAATTTATAGGTGTTTAATATCTAACATTCAGAAAAAAGTGGGTTTACTCTACATCAAACATGCTAGGTACATGTTACACCTTACAGACAGAAATGATTAATCCATTCATAAGTATGTGTTATTGTTTGCTTGATTTATGCCAGACATTGTATTATTTCTTTAATTGTACCTGTTTTAATAGGTCCCTGTTCACACAACAAAAGATCAGGCTGAAGTTGTGGATTTTATCTGTCTAGTATATGTTAATTTATTAATTCATTTGAGTGTATTGATAATAAGGCCCAAAAGGACAATTAAACTAAATTTTGTCCTGGCAATCTGCTTCGAAAACAATGTCAATTTTTTATGAGGCGTTGTATGTAAAAATGAGGTTAGGTCAGAGAGGTAGGGTCATCCTATTGATTGAGAACTTGGACTACAGAGTCAGGTGGGCTGAGTTTGTATTCCTGCTGCACTATTTGCTTCCTGGGTGATCTTGGGCAAATTATTTAAATTCTTTATAGCACAGTTTCCTCATCACTGAGATTAGGACCATCACAGTGCTCATCCACAAAATTGTCTGAAAGTTCAAAGAGTTAACACAAGAAAAGTGCTGAGAAAAATACCTGGCCCATATTAAGCGTTCAGTAATTTTTAGATTACTGATTGTAGTGGTCTCATTTTGTATTACATAAGGCTTTATTATGACCTTGATGAGAACTGGGACTTTAAATTAGAAAAGAATTGGATTAAATAGTTAATAATAATTTTGAGAGTAAGGAAAGAAGTTATTATGACTCTATGATTTTGCCTTCCAATATTCTTTGAGAACTGTCTCTGTGTCTAAGGATATGTATGGTTCCTCAGCTCCATACTTGTTCTTCTATAGCCTCTTCTCTAACAATGGAGCTAGAAAGCTGCTTGTTACATTTTAGACACAGTTCTACTAGGTTCTGCCCCTGGGAACTACTTATAGAAAACTGGGAAGTGGGATAAAGGGGAAAAAAGGTGTCTCTAGTCACTAGTAGCAATAGAAATGATGGTTGCATCAACATCTTTGCACCAAACAACAGTGCTCCGTGTTACCTTTAACACAAATATATTGCACGAGAAGGTGAGTCAGACTCCTCAGCAATCCCCTGTGTGAGCATATCTGGTTATAGCATTTACCTCATCATTCTGAAGCAGCTGGCCATATAGGATGAGAGGCAATTCTCAATACCAGCTTGGAGAAAACACCTTGTAGTTGGCTACTTCCCTATAGGGTGTAATATATGTTTTGAACCTGTGAGGAATATATCATGCTGTTTCTTTCACAGCAAGAATGAAGAAGTCTAGGTGTCAAGAGTGGAAGCCAGAATGACTCATATCACTAATGAGCCTAACAACACACTCATAAATATTTTCTTTTCATTCCCAAAATTTTGAACTTTTCCAGTTTAGGAGTTTTAGTTCCCAGGAAGAGAATTTCTAAGGATCACAATATTATTTTCAATAAAATCAAAGTTGAAACTGTCTCCTGGTTACTTTGTGTTCTTTATGCCTTTGAAATAAGAGTCAAATAATGGGGCTACTATAGCAGTTAGAGTTTATTTATTCTATGTATCAAATGGAAACAGACTGTCACTGACAGAGGCAGGAGAACACAGAAACCCAGGGGATTTTCTGGGGTGCCTGTGAGTACTTCCGTGACTTCTATGTACAGTAGTAAACATTAATGAAAGATTACAGAAATCCAGGAAAAATGGGGCCAATAAGTTATCAGAACATTCAGAAATCAATTTTTAGGTCAAACACCAGATTAAAAAAACACCAGTTAGCCAAGGCATTCACTGGAGCAAAGGAAAGAAGACATAGGTTGGAGATTAAGGAAGTTATAAATATCAACTCTGTTCTCATGGATAGCTACAGAAATGATGACTAGCAGCTACTCATATTTTCCTGTGTGCTTGCTCTATGCATATTTTATATATTATTTTTCTTCTTCCCTTTTCCTACTACATTATGTAGAAGTGTTACAATTATGTATTTAGGTAATGATATATCTTAGTGAGTGGGTAACTAAAGTAGAAATGGAATTAATATTATCCAGCCATTTATTTGACTTAATATGTGCTCTTTTTCAGGAAATGAATGAGTATATGAGGTCTGTCAAGAAAAATTCCAGCTATTATTAATGTAGCAAGAATGATGGTCACAACTCAATGTAACCTGGCAGCCAAGGAGAGTGGACTGGAATGTGCATGTGTGAATAATGATGACTTCACTGTACTACTCAGGAGAGGTAGTAGATGCCATTGAGTGAGCACATGTACTGTGTGGCCATCACATTCAAAATGACTGAGTGAGTAAAGCAACAAATCTGCACCAAATTTTGCATTAAGTTTAAACATTCCTCTGTGAAAACTATTCATATGATTCAAATGGCTGTAGCTATGGGCAACTGGTGATTGGCAGCTTCATCACCACAATGTGACTGCTCATACAACACATCTCATGCAGAGTTTTTTGGTGAAATATCAAATCACCCAGGTGACTCAGTCCCCCTACAGCCCAGATTTGGCAACTTGTGGCTTCTGGCTTTACCCCAAACTAAAATCACCTTATCATCAGATCATCAATAAGACTTGAAAATGTGATGGAGCAGCTGATGGTGATTACAACAAAGGATATTACAGAGTGTTTTGAACAGTGGAAGAGATGCTGGGAGAACTGTATATGGTGCCAAGGTGCCTACTTTGAAGGGGACTGAGGCATCATTGTCCTATGTACAATGTTTTTATATCTTGTATCTTCTTCAGTAAATGTCTCTGTTTTTCATAGCACATAGCAGATACTTTCTGGACAGACCTCCTATATTTATATTATGAAAATTCTCTGCTTTTTGTTGTGTGGAAAACTGATGTTGTTAGGAAGTTTAAATATGAGAAGAATGGTGGATATGAAAATGTGCTTCCAGAAGTGAACTGTGCCAAACAGGGACTATTCTCTCAGCTTCACAGTAACCCTTTTATGTGGTCTTCTTGCCTACCAGAACTGGAAGGCTAGGCACTATACCTCTCCAAATTCCCTTGCCAGCTGGTGCCCTGTCATGTTCATCCAATGGGAGATATCAGAGTGAGATTAGAAGGCAGGAATAATGGATAGCCATTTTCATTTCTAGCTTCAGGCAGTACTTTCTAAAGTGGTGGTGGTACCACCAGCAGAAACAGTGGCAATGTTAGTGATGGTTACTGGAAGACTGTGTACCTTGGTTTTAAATGAGGTAGCTCAGATGCCACTGCAGAATTTTCAATGTGACAGTAACCATGGGTTCAAGGTGGTAGCATCCTTTTGTTTTCTTAGCCTATGGGAAGTAGCAGCCACCTTCAATTACATATTTTGTGATAAACATACCTTCCTCTTTAACTTTTTCTGATCTTTCATCTCCTTTAAACCAAATCTTTGCATTAAATTTAAATTTTATAGGTCCTGGAATTTTCTTTATTGGGTATGAACTAATACAGCTCTACATAGAGAATGCTTTCAATTTCACCCATTTCCTGATCCTGCTTCTTGGATTGCTTAAGACTATGACAGAACATGATCAAGCTAATAGAGGAGGGAGGTATGGCACAAATTTAGCCCCATAGCTTTTGGTTTCTTTCTACTCAGTTCCAGGCTTCTATCTCTTATGTCTTTATTATCGCTCCAGCCTGCTAAACAGCACTGAGCAGAATCTATTCAGGAGATAGATCACTAATTCAAAGTGCAATCAGTCCTATGTTGTTTCTAAAATCATTTTTTTAAATTATCTCTATTTCTTTGGTTTATTGCTGGAAGATGGATTATTGCTCCACTTTTGTGGAAGCTTTCTGACACTGTTTTTCCAGGGTTGCTGGATAAAATGCTGAACACTCAGCTAAATTTGAATTTCAAATAAATATCATGTTATACCTATAATTAAAAAATATTTTGTTTATATGAAGTTCAAATTTAATTAAATGTCTTGGAAGTTTGTTAAAAATGCCCCACTTGTGTTCCATCAGAACTACTGAGTCAGAAACTCTGGTTGGAGCCCAGCAATCTGTGTTTTAACAAACCTTCCAGGAATTTGTAACATGAGCTGGAGTTTGAGAACCACTGCCTTAATGTTGGCAAACACAGAGCACCTCTAATTTTACTTCCTATTTCTTTCCTGTAATGGAACTTTTCATTTCTTGACTATATCCATTCTGGTCCAAGAATATTTCTTAATGTAATTCTTTAGTAAGACACTACTAATTTATTTCCCAATGCATTATTATCTCAGAGTATACTTTCAACTTCTCACCCTCAAATTTTGGAACCTAAAACTTACTTTTTTTCTAACATAATGCCTTATGTTCTGAAATATTCTTCCTTATAACCTTCAGTTTCTTTAGCTCTAAGTTACCATTGAAGATGAATCAAAAAGGACTACATGGTTAGTGAGTTAAAAGAGCCTCATGTGTTAATGCTGGCTCCTGGTACCACAAATGCACACTTGAAACTACTGAAATTCATTGTCTCCATAATGGCAAGATGAAAGACACTGTGGATGGAAAGTTACATAAGTTATTTTGGTTAAGAAAGATTTAACAGTGGCCTGCAAATCATACTGAAACAAGTAACTATTTATTTTGTCTATGCATAAATTATGTTTTTGGTCTGTTTCGTTAGGGAAATCTGGGATATAAAATTCTTGTGATGAGTCCATTTGGGTTGATTTGGAGATTTTGATAGAGGCACTGTTTGAATTCACAGAGAAGGAATCTCATGTTTTTACAGGTAAACAATTCTTGAAATTGCCATTATGATGTGGCTTATTTACCATCAATACATACCCCCATAGTTGGATGTTGAATGGATCAGTTGCAAGACAGCATTGGGCCAGGTAAACGTTAGAAAATAAATGATAAAGTGTTGCTCAGCAAGGCCATTTTTAATGAATAAGATTGAGTAATTTCTTTCTTTCTGCAGAGGCAGGATTCATGCTTCCAGGACACATGCTTTGACTGAGAGAACTGTTGGGCAGAGCATGGACTTAAGCATTGGTTTCAAATTATGCAGACACTGGTCAACTTCATTACTAATACAAATATTCTCATTAAAACAATAATGAGATAGTATTTTTTCATCAATATTATTAGCAATTTTAAAAACATAAACAAAGGATTATAGACTATCAAAAGTATAGTGAGGCCTAAATTCTTAGATTCTTCTTATAGGAATGTTAATTAGCATAAATTTTATGAATGTTAATTTGATTATATACATCAAAATTCTTTCAAATATTCCCTTTGACTCAGTAGTTCAATCAATTGCGTATCATCTTAAATAACTAGAGATTAGGAAATATTTACATACAAGAAAGTTCCTTAAAAGTTTTAAAAATAGCAAAAATTTAGAAATGTCTAGCTTGAATGTCTAACAGTAATAGGATGACTAAATGAATTATGGTGTTCATAAGGCAGAATCATTATATGGCAATTAAATCATTTTTATATAAAATTCTTGTGATATAATGTGAGATGGAAAGGCAGGATAGAATATTATACAGGGAGGTGGGAGAAGATAGTGAGGGGAAGAGTTTTCAGGAACTATGATAAAAGACACATGGACAAAACTAACGGGGGGTGGAAGCAAGGGAGGGAGGTGGGTTTTGCTGGGGTGAGAGGTAAATGCAGATAACTGTAATTAAACAATAAAATAATTTTTTCTTGTTTAATTTTTATATTTATTTAATTTTATTTTTTATTGTTGTTTAAGTACAGTTTTCTGCCTTTACCCCTACCCTACCCCAACACCCCATCCCTCCCTACCTCCCTCCCCTGTTTCCACCTCCCCTTGTTACTGTCCTTGTGTCCTTTATAATTGTGCCTGCAAACCCTTCACCCTTTTCCCCTGAAATTCCCTCTCCTCTCCCCTGTGGTCACTGTCACCCTGTTCTCAATTTCAGTGTCTTTGGTTATATTTTGCTTGCTTGTTTGTTTTATCTATAGTTTCCTGTTAAAAGTGAGATCATATGGTATTTGTCTTTCACTGCCTGGCTTATTTTGCTTAGCCTAATGCTTTCCAGTTCCATCCATGCAAAGGGTAGGAGCTCCTTCTTTCTTTCTGCTACATAGAATTCCATTGTGTAAATGTACCGTAGCTTTTTGATCCACTCATTTGCTGATGGGCACTTGGGTTGCTTCCAGCACTTGTCTATTGTAAATTGTGCTGTTATGATCATTGGGGTGTGTAGGTTCTTTTGGATTGGTATTTCAGGGTTCTTAGGATATAATCCCAACAATAAAATAATTTTTTTAAAAAGAGTATTATACATAAACTATCTGAATTTTGTGTATATATACACAAGTGTGTTCATAATAAAATGGGGGAGAATAAAACATGAAAATGCTGATAATTACTTTCTCTAATTGATAGTTTTAGTATTTGGATCTTCCTTATTATATCTCTCCCTGTATTTTCTAATATTTATAAATAATAATTTATTAATTGAAAATTGAAAATAAAATTGTATGCTATTTAATTAAAAAGTTTTATTGAAATTTCCCCAGGAATTCCATGATTAGTCTAACAATTTAATTATTTATCATTTTATAAAACTAGCTTTTATTGAGTGCCTATTATGTGCTAAGCACAATAATACACATGCACACATAAACTATGTCAGGCAGTGATAAGTATTATGAGAGCATAATGTAGGGCATAAAAATAAAGAATAGAAAGTGATGGAGTTGGGATACCATGTGTTTGTTTGTTTGTTTTTTTGAGGTGAGAGAAGGCCTCTTCTATGAGACTTACAGGAAATAAAGAAGCTGGCTACACAGCTACTTGAATGAAGAACATTTCAAGCAGAGACAAAAGCAAGATAGAAAGGTCCTTGGGTTGACAGCGTGTTTGGTATGTTTAAAGTATACAAAAAAGCCAATCTAACTGGGGAGAATTGAGCAATGAAAAAAAATTAAAAAGTTAAGGTGAAGCCAGAATATATGACATTGTAAGACCTTAAAAACGTCATTCTCTAGTTAATGACATGGAAAACCAATGGAAAATTCTGAGCAGACAATTGACATTATCTAACTAGTTTGAGAAGGATTATTCAATATAGTGAATAAAGAGGCTATAGAGAGAGGAAAAGTGGAAAAAAGACCAGTAAGGAAGCTTGAAAGAAGACTAGTTAGAAAGCTTTTAGTATGATTCACTTGAAAGATATTGGTTGTTTTAATAAGGCTGGTAGCAATGGAGGAAGTGAGACGTGGTCAGATTCTGGGTGTAGTTGAAAATACAGCCAATTAGACTTTTTGTAAAGATTTTATTTAGTTTTATAGATAGGGGAAAGGAGGGAGAAAGAGTGGGAGAGAAACATTAATGTGTGGTTGCCCCTCACATGCCCTCCAGTGGGGACCTGGCCCTCAACCCAGGGATGTGCCCTGACTGGGAATTATACCAGCTACCCTATGGTTCACAGGCCAACACTGAATTCACTAAGCCTCATCAGCCAGGGCTCAATAAGGCTTTTTGATGACTAGATGTCAGGCACAAGAGAGGAGTCAGGATCATGCCAAGATTTTGTTGTTGTTGTTGTTGTTGTTGTTGTTTTAACTTTATTTTAATTGTTGTTGCAGTACAATTATTTTCTTTTACTCCCATCTCAACCCACCCACCCAGCCCTCCCATCCTCCCTCACATTTCCTCCCACCCCTAGTTTTTATCCATGTGTCCTTTATACTTGTTCCTGTAAAACCTTCCCCATTTCTGAAATTCCCTCTCCTCTCCCCTCTGGTCACTGTCAGCCTGTTCTCTTTTTCAGTGTCTTTGGTTATATTTTGCTTGTTTCTTTGTTTTGTTGTTTAGGTTCCTCTTAAAGCTGAGATCATATGGTATTTGTCTTTCACTGTCTGGCTTATTTCGCTCAGCATAATGCTTTCCAGTTCCATCCATGCTGTTGCAAAGGGTAGGAGCTCCTTCTGTCTTTCTGCTGCATAGAATTTCATTGTGTAAATGTACCAGAGATTTTTGATCCATTCATTTACTGATGGACATCTAGGTTGCTTCCAATACTTGGCTATTGTAAATTCTGCTGCTATGAACATTGGGGTGCATAGGTTTTTTTGGACTGATTCGTCAGGGTTCTTAGGATATAATCCTAGCAGTGGAATTACTGGGTCAAAAGGCAGATCCATTTTTATTTTTCTGAGAAAATTCCATGCTGTTTTCCATAGTAGTTGTATCAGTCTGCAATCCTACCAACAGTGCGCTAGGGTTCCCTTTTCTCCACAACCTTTCCAACACTTCTTTGTTGCTTTCTTTATGATGGCCATTCTGACCAGTGTGAAGTGGTATCTCATTGTGGTTTTAATTTGCATCTCTCTGATAGCTAGCAATATTGAGCATCTTTTCATCTGTCTCTGGATCCTCTGTATGTCCTCCTTGGAGAAGTGTCTGTTCAAGTCTTTTGCCTATTTTTTAATTGGATTCCTTGTCTTCTTAGAGTGGAGTCGTGTAAGTATTTTATATATTTTGGAAATTAAACCGTTGTCTGAGGTATCATTGGCAAATATGTTTTCCCATACAGTTCGTTCTCTTTTTATTTTAATGCTGTTTTCTTTAGCCATGCAGGAGCTTTTTATTTTGATGAGATCCCATTTGTTTATTCTTTCCTTTATGTCCCTTGCTCTGGGGGGGACGTATCAGTAAAAATGTTGCTGCTTGAAATATCTGAGATATTCCTGCCTATGTTTTCCTCTAGGACTTTAATGGTGACATGGCTTATATTTAAGTCCTTTATCCACCTTGAATTTATTTTTGTGTATGGTGTAAGTTGGTGCTCGAGTTTCATTTTTTTGCACATAGCTGTTCAGTTTTCCCACACAATTTGTTTAAGAGACTGTTTTTACTCCATTTTATGTTGCTGCCCCCTTTGTCAAATATTAATTGACCATGGAGACTTGGGCTTATTTCTGGGCTCTTTGTTCTGTTCCATTGGTCCATGTGCCGGTTTTTATGCCAGTACCTGGCTGTTTTGAATACAGTGGCCTTTTAATGCAGTTTGGTATCAGGTAATGTGATCCCTCCTACATTAACTTCTTTCTCAAAATTGCAGCAGCTATTCAGGGTCATTTATGGTTCCATATAAATTTTTGAAGTGTTTGTTCTATGTCTGTGAAATAAGCCATTGGTACTTTAATAAGTATTGCATTGAATCTGTAAATTGTTTTGAGTAGTATGCACACTTTGATGATGTTAATTCTTCCAATCTATGATCATGGTATATGTTTCCCTATGTTTGTGTCTTCGTTAATTTCTTTCTTCAGTGTTGTGTAGTTTTCTATACACAGGTCTTTTACTTCTTTGGTTACATTTACTCCTAAGTATTTTTTTGTTAAAGATTTTATTTATTTATTTTTTAGAGAGGGAAGGGAGGGAGAAAGAGAGAGAGAGAGAGAAACATCAATGTGTGGTTGCCGGGGGCCATGGTCTGCAACCCAGGCATGTGCCCTGACTGGGAATCGAACCTGCGACACTTTGGTTCGCAGCCCGAGCTCAATCCACTGAGCTAGGCCAGTCAGGGTACTCCTAGGTATTTTATTTTTCTTTTTGTTATATAAAATGGGATTTTTTTTCCTGATTTCTGCTTCTGCTGTTTCATTGCTGGTGTACAAAAATGTCTTTGATTTCTGGATATTGACTTTACAACCCACAGTTTTGCCAAATTCATTTATTAGGTCAAGCTGTTTTTTAGCAGAGTCTATAGGATTTTCTATGTACACTATCATGTCATCTGCAAACAATGACAGTTTTGTTTCCTCCTTTCTGATTTGGATGCCTTTTATTTCCTTTTCTTGTCTGATTGCTGTGGCTAAAACTTCTAATACTATATTGAATAAAAGTGGTGAAAGTGGACAACCTTGTCTTCTCCCTGATTTTAGTGGAAAAGATTTTAGTTTTTGCCTATTGAGTATGATGTTGGCTGTAGGACTCTCATAAGGCCTTTATTATGTTGAGGAATGTTCCCTCTATTCCCACTTTGCTGAGTGTTTTTATCAAAAATGGATGCTGAACCTTATCAAAAGCTTTTTTCCACATCTATTGATATAATCATGTGATTTTTGTCTTTGCTTTTGTTTATGTGATGTATTACATTTACTGATTTGCAAATATTGTACCATCCTTGCATCCCTGGGATGAATCCCACTTGGTCATGGTGCATGATCTTTCTAATGTATTGTTGGATGCGGTTTGCCAGTATTTTGTTGAGGATTTTAGCATCAATGTTCATCAGAGATATTAGCCTGAGGTTTTCTTTCTTTGTTGTGTCTTTATCTGGTTTTGGGATTGGGATGATGCTGGCTTCATAAAAAAAAAAGAGTTTGGTTGGGTGGGTGGGCTGGAATGGGAGTAAAAGGGAGAAAACTGTACTTGAACAAAGATTAAAATAAAAAGAAATAAATAAAAGAGTTTGGGAGTCTTCCATCATTCTGGATTTTTTGGAATAGTCCGTATGGGATAAGGATTAGATCTTCCTTAAATGCTTTGTAGAATTCTTCTGTGAAACCATATGGACCCAGATTTTTGTGTGCTGGGAGTTTTTTTATTACTTCTTCAATTTCATCTGCTGTTATTGTTCTGTTCAGTCTCTCTGCTTCTTTTTTATTGACTTGTAGAAAATTATATTTTTCTAGAAATTTGTCCATTTCACCTAGGTTTTCAAACTTCTTGGCATACAGTTCTTTACAGTATTTCTTACAATCCTATGTATTTCTGTGGTGTCAGTTGTAATCTCTCCTCTTTAATTTCTGATTGTGTTTATTTGGATCCTTTCTCTTTTTACCTTGATGAGCCTGCTGGTCGGTTTTGTTTATCTTTTCAAAGAACCAGCTCCTGGATTCATTGATCCTCAGAATTATGCTTTTAGACTCTATGTCATTTAATTCTGCTCTGATCTTGGTTATTTCTTTCCTTCTGCTTGCTCTGGGCTGTATTTGTTGTTGTTCCTCGAGTTCTTGTAGATGTAGGGTTAGGTTGCTTGTTTGGAATGTTTCTATCTTTTTTAAGTAGGCCTGTATCACTATGCACTTCCCTCTCAGGACTGCCTTGGCTGTGTCCCATATATTTTAGGTTGTTGTGAGTTCATTTTCAATTTTTTCCAGAAACTTTTTGATTTCTTCCCTTATTTCATTCTTGACCCTTTCATGGCTTAATAGCATGCTATTCAATCTCCATGATTTTGAATGTTTTGGGTTTCTTCCCTTGGGGTTGGTTTCTAGTTTCAGTCCCTTGTGGTCTGAGAAAATGCTTGGTATGATTTCAATTTTCTCTAAATTTTTTAAGGTTTGTTTTGTGTCCTATCATGTGGTCTATCTTTGAAAATGTTCCGTGTGCATTTGAAAAGAAAGTGTATTTTGCTTCTTTTGGATGAAGGGCTCTATAAATATCAGTTAAATCCATTTCCACAAGGGTATTGTTCAATGCCACAATATCTTTGTTGATATTTTGTTTGGAAGATCGGTCTATTTTAGACAGTGGGGTATTAAAATCCCCTACTATTATTGTGTTGCTGTCAATATCTTTCTTGAAGTCCTTTAAGATTTTCTTTATGTATTTGGGTGCTCCTATGTTGGGTGCATATATATTTATGTTTATGTCTTCTTGGTGGATTCTTCCCTTGAGTATTATGAAGTGACCTTTTGGGTCTCTTTTTATGGCTTTTTTTTTTTAGTCTATTTTGTCTGATATGAGTATTGCTACCCTGGCTTATTTTTCCTGTCCATTTAGTTGGAAAATTTGTTTCCAGCCCTTCACTTTTAGTTTGTGTAGATCTTTTGTACTGAGGTGGGTCTCTTGTAGGCAACATATATGTGGGTCATGCTTTCTGTCCATTCAGCTATTCTATGTCTTTTGACTGGAGCATTTAATCCATTTACGTTTAAATGGTTATTATTGATAGGTACTTATTCATTGCCATTTTCATACCTGTGTTCCTTCCTCTCTCTCTCTCTCTCTCTCTCTCTCTCTCCCTTCTTTTCCTTAAATCAGGCCCTTTAGCATCTCTTGCAGCGCTGGTTTGGTGGAGATGTATTGTTTTAGACTTCTTTTGTCTGGGAAGCTTCTTATTTGGCCTTCTATCTTGATTGAGAGCCTTGCTGGGTAAAGTAGCCTTGGTTGCAGACCTCTGGTTCTCATTACTTGGAATATGTATTGCCAGTCTCTTCTGGCTTGGAGTGTTTCCATTGAGAAGTCAGCTGCTAGCCTTATTGGGGCTCCCTTGAATGTTACTTCCTGTTTTTCCCTTGCTGCCTTTAAAAGATTCTCTCTTTGTCTTGGTACTTTGCCATTTTAATTATGATGTGTCTTGAGGTGAGTCTCTTTGGGTCCCTCTTGATTGGGACTCTCTGTGTTTGCTGGATTTCTATGACTTTTTCTCCCATCAAATTAGGGAAGTTTTCCATCATTACTTTCCCAAATAGGTTTTGTATCACTTGCTCTTCTTCTTCTCCTTCTGGTATCCCTATTATACGGATATTATTACGTTTCATATTGTCTTGCATTTCTCTTAATCCCTCTTCATTCTTTCTGAGCCTCTTTTCCTTTTCTTGCTCGTTCTGGGTGTTTTCTTCTACTTTGTCCTCTAGCTCGCTGATCCAATCTTCTACTTCATCGATCCTGCTTTTGATTCCTTCTACTATGTTTTTCAGTTCAGGAACTGTATTCTTCATTTCCTCTTGGCCTTTGCTGATAGTTTCTATTTCCTTTTTCATGTTGATATAGTTTTCAATGAGTTCATTGTGGCTTCCCTGTAGTTTCTGGTAGCTCATTGTGAGCTCATTGAGCTTCCTAACAATCATTGCTTTGAACTCAATATCTGATAGTTGAGTTGCCTCTATTTCATTTAGCATTCTCCCCGAGGCTTCCTCCTTTCCTTTCATTTGGGGATTGTTTCTTTGTCTTTCCATTTTTTTTTTGAGACTCTTCTTGTTAGCCTCTGCTTCTTAAATTTATCTTTTCTGACTCCCTGGGTTTTTGGTGTGAACTTCTGTGGTAGAATACCAGTGAGTTTCAGTGGTGCAGTTTCCTTGATCTCCCGAGCACACTGGTTTTGGGCTGTCATTTAAGTTGGCTCTGTTTTTGTCTTTGGGTTTTGATTGTTGTTGGGTCTTTCTTTGGTGGTTCCTTCCCTCCAGCTGGTTAAATGAGGGTCATTCTGTCCACCACCTCTTGTATTTTCTTGTGCTGGTGAGGGTAGGTTGTGTTGAATCTGGTTCTTCCATGTGTATAAGGTTTCAAGGATTCTCTCTTGCTCTTGTTCAGTTGTTTGTATTCAGTACTGTCTCTACTGTTTAGTTGTATTTCCAGATAGGTCCTGGATTGAGGTTTGTGTGGTTTCCACTCCCTCCTTCACCTTCTTCTGTTGTTATCTGTTAGTGGTTCATTTGTTATTGGGTTTCCTCTTCCAGTAGGTATCCTGGTGTTCACCACTTCCACCTACTCTTTTTTGTGATCATTTGGAGGGGGAAGGCAAAATGGTTTAAGGCAGGAAGAGAGTATTCTATGATTTTTACAGTAGCAGCCAGTAGAAAAGAGATAGGAGATCCTTTGACTATGTATAGTGTTAACCGTTATCTTCCACCCAGCTAGCTGATTTTCAGAAAGTATGGAAAGAAGATAAGACTCTTGTTGGGGAAGCAAGGATTGTGAGTTGGATCTATAAAGCAGGGAGATTGTGGGAGGTCAGATTCTGAGGTAAGGTGATAGTAAAGGATAATATATAGGTCTGGTGTGTGAGAAAATAGAGTTAACCACTACAGTAATAGAGTACAGGAAACTGTGAAGTGGGCTAAGATCTGGGAGGGGTATTGTGAAGTATTTACAATTGCACAAAACAGCAATTATTTACAATAATATTATGGTGGCAATCATATGACAGAATCTATGAGATCTAGGTAACAAGAATATGGAGTACAGAACCTTGGGTAGTGTGCTAATGGGGCACAGGTGAGTTAAAGGACAGTATATTAGCAATACACTATGAAAAATATATCAGGGGAAACCTGTCAAGCCATACAATATAACCAGCCTAGCAAAGCAGACTATACAAAAAGAAGAGGGATACAAAAATACTATTTAAAAAATGATGTAAGAATACTGGAAAAATAATAATAATACAAATATGCAATAAGTTTCAGGTTCTCTGTAATAGAAGAGTGAAATTTGTCTCATTGTCTCAGCTGTTGTGATGCCCCTTCTTTGAGTTCAACTCTGATCTTTTCACAGATCCAGGATTTTGTCTCACTTTTAGGTATTTAAAAAAATAAAAATAAAAAAGGCAGATGAAGGAAGAAGAGATAAAACTGAAGGAAAGAAAGGAGGAAGAAATAAAACAAGAAATCAGGAAAGAGAGGAAAAAGAAATTAAAAGAGAATAAAAATAATAAAAATTAAAAAATTAAGAATTGTTAAAAAATAGAATAAAATTAAAAAGTCTCTTGGTTTCAAAGTGGCCAAACTGTTTTTTCTGGTCTTGCTGGCTGCAGCAGGCTGAGGGGTGATTGATATGGGTTTTCTTCCTGGGTCAGCGGTGTGCACTGTCAGGGAAGGTATAGTGGCTCCTCAGCCCTGCTCCCTGCTTGTGGGAATCAGGCCTTTCCCCAGGGTTACTGCTGTGGACTGGGGTGTAGGGATGCTCTCCCTCACACTCTCGGCCAGACTGCCTCACCCTTCCTGGTGCTATGGGGGTGTGCAGGGTCCTCCATAGAAGCACACATTCTGTGCAACCTCAGGATTGCTGCCTGGCTGGGTGGCAGGGAGGCTGGAGAGATTGATCACTTTAGGAGAATTCCCCAAACAGTGTCTATCTTTTCACTCCTTCCTCTTGAGAAATTCCTCCTATTCAAACCTGCCACTCCATACATTGGCCTGGCTTCTCCCGCAGCCCAACTCTCCAGCCAGACCAGTGATCATAGGGATCAGGGCCTTCTCCTCAACCCAACCCCACCGGTGTCCACAGCCTCCAAAGTGCTCACATCCCTTGCATGTTTGCTAGCAACTGGGTTCCTCCCAGTGCTGCTCAGACCTTGTTTTTCTGAGGAGGAAGCAGTTGTCCCTGCTCTCTCCCAAGGACCCTGTGGCAAACCCAGCAGCAGGTGCTGGGCCTGGGGCTGCAGCCCCCGGACCCCATGCTAGTCTCTGGGACCATACCATGTTGCAGCACTCCTCTCAGGGTCTGATTTTTTGGTTCTGCCACAATCCTTGGTCCCCTATTTTCACATATGCTGAAGTATGTTGGTTGCTTGCTCCTCTACTCAGTAGATCGGCCAGGATTTTCTCCTGTGTGCAGAGGGAAGCCAAATCTGCTCCCTCCTACTCCGACACCATCTTCCTTCTCCAGGATCATGCCAAGATTTTGGTCAAACCAATTGGAAGAATGAAGTTGCCTTAACTAAATAGAGAATACCATAGGAGAAACAGATTGATGGTTTGGGAAGGATGGACAGAGAATCAAGAATATTTTGGTGGGTATGTTTAATTTAAAGTATCTATCAGACACTCCAGTGGGGATATACAGTATACAGTAGAGTACAACTGGATGCAAATATCTGAAGTGTATGAAAAAGTGTATAATTTCCAATTTATGATTGACACTGCAGTTCTACAAAACATTTAAAGAGATGAGACTAGATTATGTAAATTAAAGTGTTGAGTGCAGATACAGAACATGTCTGAAGATAGAGATTTGAAGCTTCCCAATGTTAGAAGTTAGGCAGACAAACAGGAATTGTCAAAGGAGACAGCATCTGCAGCCCATGTGAGACCATTATCTAAGGTAGAGATTCTTGAATTTTAATGTACATATGAATTACCTCAGTATTGTATTAAAATGCAACTTCTGACACTGAGTCAGGATGCCATTTGTGATTATGCATTTATAACAACAGGCTCCCAGGCAATGCTTATTCCGCTGGCCCTTGGACCACACATTGAATAATAATGACATACAAGAGAATGGCAGAATAAATTGATTAGGGAAATATTCTTGTATCTCTGGCAAGTTATAAAGACCCACTTAAAATTCATGATCATGAATTTAAACTGAAATTAGCATTGTTATGTGTTTCTCTAAAGCCATTTATCTATTTGGGTGCAGGTGTAAAGTAGGTGCAGATCAGATTTAAACTGGGTTGCATTTTTCTAAGTGAGTAAGAAGGAGGGTGACAGGGATCAAAGAGCAGACAGACTAAGCAAGGGAGAGATTGTAATGATGGACTATGAACATAAGAACAATAGAGATAAATGAAAATATTAAGGGGTGAGTGATCAATGGTAAAATTTTGGTTAAGGTCAGTGGTTTGGAGATTACAGTGGATTGAGACAATGTTAGGGTTGGAAGATGAGGGGGCTAAAATAGAAAGATTGGAAGTATTAATAGAAGCATGTCATGCTTGAGATTATGGGGGGATTGCAGTCATTTCAAGGTCCAGGTTATACATACCATAGTGGCTGATAACTGAGGTGGAATGATAACAAAGACAGTTAACTGAGTGGAAGATATTAGAAAGATATCTATACAGAAATTAACATCATTGAGCATTGAAACAAAAAATGTGGAAAGGACAGGGGGTGGGGAGAGATGAACTATATACTAAAATTTAAGAAATTAAGGACAATTGTTCTGAGATTTACAGATAACTGAAACAGTGAAGGACACTAGTGGTGAAGGAGAGTAGTTAGTGAAGTTCAGAAGTATTTTCCATTCTCCTTTTACAAGTAGTTTGGTAGAAATTCCCCAAAGAAGTTATGCCTGTTCATATAAATCACTTTTGTCCATTAATGTGAGCACAAGATGTCACATCTGTAAGACCATCTTCAAAAGCCAGTATGAGTGTCCATCTCTCCTTATCTCTGCCACAATGAGTAATTAGATGTAGGTTCTATCCATCTGGCCTCCAAGTGATGGTGACATAGAATAAATATTTCCACTGACCAGAGGCGGAATCATTAGATGAATAAAAAATACACCTCTGTTGTTTTTTTTTAACATGCTATTTTTATTTATTTTGTTTTTAATATAGTTTATTGATTATGCTATTTACACCCCCTTCCACCTTGCACACCCTCTCCCACCCACATTCCCCCCCTTTAGTTCACATCCATGTGTCATACTTAAGTTCTTTAACTTCTACATTTCCTACACCATTCTTGTCCTCCCCGTCTATTTTCTGCCTACCATCTATACTACTTATTTCCTGTACTTTTTCCCTCTCTCCTTTTCCCACTCCCCTATTGTTATCCCTCCATGTGATCTCCATTTCTGTGGTTCTGTTCCTGTTCTACTTGTTTCCTTAGTTTGCTTTTGGTTTTGTTTTAGGTGTGGTTGTCAATAATTGTGAGTTTGCTGTCATTTTACTGTACATGTTTTTTATCTTCTTTTTCTTAGATAAATCTCTTTCACATTTCATATAATAAGGGCTTAGTGATGATGAACTTCTTTAACTTGACCTTATCTGAGAAGCACTTTATCTGCCCTTCTATTCTAAATGAAAGCTTTGCTGGATAGAACATTCTTGGATGTAGGTGCTTGCCTTTCATGACTTGGAATACTTCTTGCCAGCCCCTTCTTGCCTGTAAGGTCTGTTTTGAGAAATCAACTGATAGCCTTATGGGCACTCCTTTGTAGGTGACTGTCTCCTTATCTCTTGTTGCTTCTAGGAGTCTCTCCTTAATTTTAATCTTTGGTAATGTAATTATGATGTGCCTTGGTGTGTTCCTCCTTGGATCCAACTTTTTTGGGACTCTCTGAGCTTCCTGGACTTCCTGGAAGTCTATTTCCTTTACCAGATTGGGGAAGTTCTTCTTTATTATTTGTTCAAATGACTTTTCCACTTGTTGCTCCTTCTCTTCTCATTCTGGTACCCCTATAATTCAGATGTTGGAACATTTAAAGATGTCCTGGAGGACATCGGGAGGTTCCTAAACCTCTCTACATTTTTTTTGAATTCCTGTTTCTTCATTCTTTTCTGTTTGATTGTTTCTTTCTTCCTTCTGGTCCACTCCATTGATTTGAGTCCCAGTTTCCTTCCCATCACTATTGGTTCCCTGTACATTTTCCCTTATTTCACTTAGCATAGCCTTCATTTGTTCATCTAATTTGTGACCAAATTCAACCAGTTCTGTGAGCATCCTGATTACCAGTGCTTTGAACTGTGTTCTGATAGGTTGGCTATCTCTTTGTCATTTAGTTGTGTTATTTCTGGAGCTTTGATCTGTTCTTTCATTTGGGCCATTTTTTTTGTCTTGACTCACCTATTACATATTGAGGGGCGGAGCCTTAGGTGTTCACCAGGGTGGGGCAACCCACGTCACTGGGTTGTGACCCTGTATGTGTGGCAGGGGTCTGAAAGGGAACAATGGCACTTGCTCTACTCTCTGCTGGATTTTAGCCATTTCCACTGCTTCCTCCAAGAAAACTGGGCCCTTCTGGTGCTGATTCCTGTGTATGTGGGTTTGTGTACATTCTAGGACCCCATGGGTCTCTCCAACAAACTCTCCAGTGAGGCTGGGAATCTCTCCCTGTGCCTCAACCCCCGCAGGTGTTTTCAATTGGTGTTTTAAGGCTTTATTTCCCCACACTGGGACCCTGGGTTGCACAGTCTGTCTTGCTCCGCAGTTTCACCTGGTTTATCTGCACACAAATATGAGACTTCCAGGTCCACCAGCCACTTTGTGTGCATCACCCCTCCACAATCCAGTACCTCGCTGGGTCAGCCTGCTGCCACCTGTGCGCTCGGGGTCTGCCAGCCAGCGCTTTGTCGCTGCTTTGCCAAGAGTCCTCTCCACCCAGTCACATGACTCCACCCCTTGCACTGGTCTGGATAAATGTTTCTTCTTTAACTCCTTGATTGTCAGACTTCCATACAATTCAATTTTCTGTCAGTACTGGTTGTTTTTTTGTTTCTAAATTTTTGTTGTCCTTCTTTTGTTGTGCGAGGAGGCACAGTGTGTCTACCTATGCCTCCATCTTGGCCAGAAGTCCCCCTTATTGGAGATTCTTAATGCATACAAGCAGATTAAAGACTGGAAGAAGTTCTGCCTGGTGCCCTACCACCTCCACCAGCCTTCAGGAACCCCTGTATCAGCCAGAAAGCACCTCTGTTGTTTTAAGCCAGTAAAATACTGGATTGGTTGTTAATGAACCATAATGAAGGCCATCTTAATTAATATGCTTAATTTGAAGTATGAACCTCAAAGAAACTTGAAATTTTCAGAGAAGAGCCTTGATGTGCTATCAAGAGCAAGGAAGTTAATATTTCCTGTTCCAGGCTTAAAGTTACCAGCTGTGTGGGAGAGAAAAGAGAGAAATTATATCTTCAGAAGGTCAGGAAAGAGAGATGCTATAGAGAATTTGGGTCAACATATGGGTATTTGAAAGAGGTAGCTAAATTGGCTCAGAATAGAGGGGTACTTGGACAACGAGTAAGAGATGTTCTGGGAGACTTGCAGTAATCAACAATACAGGGCAGAGGTCACCAAACTTTCCCTCTATAGGACAGCTAGTAAGTATTTTAGACATTATGGGTCAAGAGTCAAAGTTAAAGGTGTATGGGTGCTTATGTAACCATTTTAAATATAATTATTAAAATATGTTTTTAAACATTCTTAGCTCTCAGGACATACAAAGTCAGAAGGTGGGATGTAGTTTGCTGATTCCTGATTTAGAGCACAACAGATGAGGTCCTCCTTGGTTTTCAAGAATGTCACTGTAATCAGTATATAATTACTGCTAAGCATGCTCCCACTAGGCTGTTTCTGCGTCTGTGCCTGTAACATCCACTCCCACCTCCATTAACTATTACTGCCAACTCCACAATAACAATAGATGATTACTATTATTCCTTCAACATTATCATTCCAAGTACTGCTTTTTCTATGCTTTCTGTGTAGAATCATTAGCTTGTTTATGGTTTACCATAATCCTGTGAAGCTGGTGGTATTATTTTCATCGAAGAGCTGAGAAAACTTTGACTTAGAAAAATTAAATTCTGGTCTGGAGCCAGAAAGTTGGGACCCTGAGACCATCTTCATGTGCTGGTCTCCACTGCCAGTGGCAGTGGTCTGCTCGAGCAACTAGAACCAGAGCACAGAGATGCAGAACATTTTTAGCAAATTGGGATTGCATCTAGCTCTTTGAAACAGGGACTCACATGAGGCTTCTGGGGCCAGTGCCCAAAAAGCCCAATGTTTATAATTTCAAAACCACATATGATGAAATGTACAATGGTCTCCTAAGGAAAGATGAAGAACTCTTACCAACACAATGGCATTTTACACATGTTGAACAGAAAAAAGCAAATGAAGCCACAGACAGAGGAGTTGCAGAACTGCAAACATCTGTTCAACTTGATCCTCACCTGCAAAGAGATGGAAGACCTGAATTCCAGTGAGTAGAAGACCTACCCACCAGTGCACGTGACCAACATGGACATCTAGGACAACCAAGAAGAGGCTACCCTGAAGGTATCCCTCACCTGTGAGCTCCACCAGTGCATCCAGCACAGGAGGACTGGAGAATGAGATGGAATCACTGCTGAAGTTCAAGGAAAAGAGCAACCATATCTTCCTGCACATGTCTGCTTCTACTGAGTGGCCAGTGCCCTGAAGCCACCTTCTTGTTCCTCCTCTTGTTAATACTTGTCACTTCCTGTCCCCTGTTTTGACTCTAAGGGCTGCTGCCTATGGATGGCCACCTCTACACTGCAGATTGAGTTGAGAAGACAGATATGAGTGCAGACCCACAACGATCAAGTTTAGTATCCCACTCTTACTTACAAGTGTGATATTGATTATAAAGTTTTTCTTCAGCTGTGCAGAAGCTTTTAATTTTGATGAGGTCCCATTTGTTTATTCTTTCCTTTATGTCCCTTGCTCTAGGGGACAAGTCAGTAAAAAAGTTTCTGCGTGAAATATCTGACATTTTCCTACCTATGTTCTCTTCTAGGACTTTAATGGTGTCACATTCTATATTTAAGTCTTTTATCCACCTTGAATTTATTTTTGTATATGGTGTAAGTTGGTGCTCAAGTTTCAGTTTTTTGCATGTGGCTGTCCAGTTCTCCCAACACCATTTGTTGAAGAGGCTATTTTTATTCCATTTTATGTTGCTGTCTCCTTTGTCAAATACTAATTGACCATAGAGACTTGGGTTTATTTCTGGGCTCTCTGTTCTGTTCCATTGGTCTATGTGCCTGTTTTTATGCCAGTACCAGGCTGTTTTGATCACAGTAGCCTTGTAGTATAGGTTAGTGTCACGCACAGCTAAAGAAAACAGTATTGAAATTAAAAGAGAACCAACTGTATGGGAAAACGTATTTGCCAATGATACCTCAGACAAGGGTTTAATCTCCAAATATATAAAGAACTTACAAGACTGCACTCTAAGAAGACAAGGAATCCAATTAAAAAATGGACAAAGGACTTGAACAGACACTTCTCCAGGGAGGACATCCAGAAGATCCAAAGACACATGAAATGATGTTCAATATCGCAGCTATTAGACAGATGCAAATTAAAACCACAATGAGATACCACTTCACACCAGTCAGAATGGCCATCATAAACAAAGCAACAAACAACAAGTGTTGGAGAGGTTGTGGAGAAAAGGGGTCCCTAGTGCACTATTGGTGGGACTGCAGACTGGTACAACCACTATGGAAAGCAGTATGGAACTTCCTCAGAAAACTAAAAATGGATCTGCCTTTTGACCCTGCAATTCCACTGCTGGGACTCTATCCTAAGAATACTTAAACACCAATCCAAAAGAACCTATGCATCCCAATGTTCATAGCAGCACAATTTACAATAGCTAGATTCTGGAAGCAACCAAGATGCCCATCAGTAAATGAATGGATCAAAAAACTATGGTACATCTACACAACGGAATTCTATGCAGCAGAAAGAAAGAAGGAGCTCCTACCCTTTGCAACAGCTTGGATGGAGCTGGAAAGCATTATGCTAAGGGAAACAAGCCAGGCAGTAAAAGACAAATACCATATGATCTCACCTTTGACAGGAACCTAAACAACAAAACAAAGAAACAAGCAAAATGTAACCAAAGACACTGAAATAGAGGACAGGCTGACAGTGACCACAGGAGAGAGAAAGGGGAATTTCAGGGGGCATTGGGAAGGGTTCACGGGAACAAACTTAAAGGACACATGGACAAAAACTAGGGGGAGGGTGGTAATGGGAGGGAAGTGGGGAGGGTTGGAAGGCGGGGCTGGATTGGGAGTAAAAGGGAGAAAACTGTATTTGAACAATGATTAAAATAAAATTAAAAAAAGGTTTTTTTTTAACCAACACAGAAAAACACCATTTATAGTTCATTATCACCCAAAGTATATTTCTTTCACAGTGCATTCCTTCCCTTCCCCCATATGGCTAGAATATAGAAACACCTATTGGGAAAGAACCTGCAATCATTCAATGAACAGATGCTGCTGGTCAGAAACAAAGGAAAATTATATTCCTCCCATACTTGTGTTGTGGGTACCAATACAAACAACGTTCCCCTTTCCACAAAATGTCACACCTAAAATTTATATTGTGTTACTCATTAATACAGTTCCTCCTTTACAAGACATTAGTATGTTTTAACTTCCCCTGTTCAGAAGGAATACTGGTAGCAAGATAGACAAGCTATATAATTTGCTCTAAATGTTATAAATCCTGTGACTATTGATATGTTGAAGTGTTCTTCTGCCCTTCCCTTTTCTGGCCTAGGTTATGATTCCCCGCAAATTGGTTGACACTGGGCCTGGAATAGCTGCCCTTATGTTAGTTTGATCTTATGAAGTCAGTACTTGAGGTTTTAAATATTTAAAGTCAATGAACAGTTTGAGAAGAAGAGAACTGATCAAATGAGAGGTATGTGACCTCAATTTCTTCAATGTATTTGAAGTTGACTTTGATTTCCTAAAGGAAAATAAAAAAGATTGAAACTAAAATAGAAAAGTGTACTTTTGTTGTAGCCAGATAATGTGTTCAAGCTGCCTGACCTGTCTCAGAGAAAAGAAAAGCCAATTGAATAATATGATGAGGCCTATTGAAGAGGACTAGTTGGACAGATAAGACACAACAGAATAACAATAATAGGATAGGATAACCTCTGTTAACATTTGCTGTGCATTCACTTTACATGCAGTTAAAAACAACAACAGCAATGGAATAATACTATTTATATTTTTGCAACTTGATTATCCTCTTAGACATTATTTTTGGGACATTTTTTAATTTGTAAGCATCTTTATTAAACATTTGTGATAAAAAATTACATAGTGTTACATGGTGTGAATGTAATTTATATCTATATCTACATCTAAGTAAACTCCTTTTTAATATATAGGCTATTTACAATTTTTATGTGTTAGCATTTCCATTATATGTTAGTATTTGCAGCCATTTATGGTTTTTTTCTTAGAACAATTTCCTACAGATTGAATTTCTTATTAGAGCTTAAAAGTCAACAGTTCTCTTATGATACATGTAATCACCAAACCATAATTATTGAAAATAAGAAGCTCCTTGAATTTTAAGGAAGTATTTCAAAAAGTTTTTTTAATCTGGTTTACTTGGGTGGGAGTTAGGGGACAGGATAGCATTGGAATGAGAGATGGTAATAGGTGAATTTCCCAGATAAGAGATACTTTATTTTCTAAGTTCTGATATTCTCTAAAACATTCACAGATTTAGAGTTATCAGGACAAACACTGAGCTTCTTTCAACTATTCTAATTGTTCTATATATTCTGTATATAACACATTGCATGTGATAAGAATACACACATATGATACCATATCATCTCAATAAGTTGTGATTAATAGTTAGTGTGTATGGCAAGTGGCAACTTTTCTTCTCTGGATGCTTAGGTTTGCTTTAACAGTATACATGGAAATAATTTTATCAAATGATAATATAGCTAATTAATGACATATCTGTTTCTAGACACTCTATTGCTATATTCTCCAATGTCCATTGGAGTTTTAGCCCCATAAACAAATCATCAGCTTTTAAAATTAAATGGTTTCAAGTGACAGGTATAAGTAATTTTGATGAAGTATGTGGATGGAAAGTGTAGTCTTTTATAAAGTAATTGATAAAATAGAAAAGTTACATGTATACTGAATTTTTAAAAGCTCAGTATTATGCTGTAAAATATAGCATATTTTAAATGTACTAATGAAAATTACTTTTTAAAGAATTATTTAATAATTATTTTAAGTAATTATTAGATGTTTTCTCAGATCTAATACAGTACCAACATTCTTTGAAATCAAAAAATAGTTCCACATACAGAGGACTCTGGGATTTCCCAGATCATGTTCCAGTAAGTGACAATTCTGTGCAGCTCATGGTGCTATCTTAGAGAGCCAAAAGGGACAATCATTTCATTTTTATTATGGGTATTTCCAGGCTGATGGGATTTCATAAATTCTGAGACTTGAAAGATGGACAAGTTAATAAAGTAATGAACATTCGTTTGAAAAACTTTTAAAGACTGGTCTCTAAGAATAAAAGTGAAGAGACATCGAAAAGGTTGATCACAAGGTCTGAAGTTAATTAATTTATCTTTCTACCATTTGGGGGTCAAATCCCAGACATTTAATGAAAGATACTGTATAAATTATTAAGCCATAGAACAGAAGAGGTCTTAGAAACTAGTTAGCCCAAGTCTCCCATTTTATAGATGATGAAGCTGAGATGCAGGGACTTCCTAAAACACATTGGTGGGTTGTGATGGGCCTGGTATTAGATCCAAGGTCTCCTGTTTCTCAGTCCCAGGCCCTTTCCTCATGTTGGCTTTATTGTGAGACACATACCCAACTGTGCAAATAAATACTGGATTTGTACCTGCACTGAAGGGTCATATGGGTTGATTCCTCTTGATGTTTGAGTGAATAAGCTATATTAACGACCTTGTCTCTTCAACCCAGGTGTTATTCTGTGAAGGAAGAGACTGCCTTATTTAATCCCCTCTTGTCTTCAAGTCTCATTTGCTTTTTATCTGTCTGACAGCCAATTTTTGTTAGGGGCATTTTTAGGCCTTTCTTGTAATGGAATTTATATGTCCTTCCTTCACATTCCTTTTCTTTTTGTCTGTTCCTACACATTCATTGGATATTTCACTTGCTGAGATATTTTATTTGTAGCCTATCACTTGATTTTATTTTTTTTTCAGTCTCAAGCTTATTTTGAGTAATGTATTTTTTTAATCCTCTTTTCTCCCAGGGAAACAAAGAGGAAATACAAGACAGAGGGGGAAAACATCCTTTTTGCAAAGAGTGAAAGCTAATCTCAGTTTAGGTGGCACTGTCTTCTTTTATTCATCTTCTTTACTTTTGTAAAAAAAAATTAGAATAAGTGAAGAATATTCTCCTGAATTCCAGGTTATACCTAAATCCTCAGACATTTTCCATTTACTAACAGGCTCATTAATAGTTTTTTACTCACTTAAAAATATTACATAAGGAGCTAGTCAAAATAAATCAAGAACTAAAGTTAAGAGAAATTTTTACTAATAAATGTACCCCTTTTATTGTCAATACTGTAAAAAAATGTGTGACTATAATTTGAAGCTTATTAAAAAAACCATAATGATATATTCATAATAAAGCTTTCTTTTAAATAAATCATATTAAGAAACTGGCTGACTGTCTTAATATTTTGTTGCCCAAGGTATGTTTGGAAGTAATTTCTGAGCCACACAAGGACAGTAGTTCCATTGCTTTATGATGGCATCCTATTTTCTGACTCTGAGTCCCCATCATTATTTAAATGACTTTGACAAGAAGATAACTTTCAAATTACATTGGAATATTTATAAAAATCAAATATACATCAATATACAAATCAATATACAGAATGGAATAAAGGTTTGCACTCAGTGATGGTCTGTAATGAACTTCTGTAAATGATTTTTTATATGTCTAAAGATATATATTAGCTTGTGCACATACCTTCACCACAGCAGATGTCTGTGGGACCATGTCTTTGGGATCAAATGCACATTTTGCCAACCATCAGTTTAAGTTCATTTCTGAGATGGTGTAAAATAGATGAAAATCTTCTCTTATACATTGTTCTATCCATCTTTTAGATAGATAATGTTACCTTGTATCATCTTGTATATTTCTATCTCTAAAGTTACTTTTTTCAATAATTTACAAAGTTCTAAATAAATAGAATTTATTCATAATTTTTAAGGCTTGCCTCACAAATTGTTACCACCTTATCTTCAAACTCAATATCAATCTCAATCAGTGTTTTCAGGATCTTTCTCTCCATGTCTTTCTCCCAACCTCTATCTCCTCACCCTTTGCACTCATTCCTTCCACCTCTTGGGTTATCTAGGTGCTTCTGCATGAAGCCCATCTCTTAACACTAAGGATCTACTACTTCAGATTTAACTTACTCAAATCAGTTACTTAAACCACAGACCTTAGAATTCTTTCCTTGAATTCTCTTCTTTTCTCATACCTTGAATCCAATCCATCAGTAAATTCTGTGGGTTCTGCCTTCAGGTTCTTCTACTGCAATCACACTGATATAAGCTATCATATTTCTCATTTAGATTATTGCAATTACTTCCTAACTAGTTTGCTTGCTTCTACATTTACCTCTAGCATTAGTAGTGAGGCTAGAATGAACCTTTTTGAGTGACAGTCAGATCATGCCATGGCTTTTCTTCAGACTTGCCAGTGACCTCTTATACCACACTCAGAGGAAAGGTCCTTGCAATGGCTTCTGTGTCCATTGTTGATATGCCTCCCCAGTATTTCACTAATTGTATCTCCCATCATTCTTGCCTGATTGGATTCCCTGCTTTTTCTTGAACATGTCAAACATTGTCTTGCCTTAGATCTTTCCCACCTACTATTTTCTCTCATTGGAATGGTCTTACTCCAAGTGTGTACATGGCTGCTGGGACATTTTCCTGAGGAGCTGTTCAGTTGCCACTTTATCAACTCACAGAGAATTATGATACCGCTGCTGTTCTTCTGCCCCTGGGTGACCACCTACTTAAAATAGCATCACCCTCTGCTGCACTCCCTGTTCCTTTCCACTTTGCTTTCTTTATCTCCCCTAGAGATTTATTATCTGGATATATCTGTTTATTCATTCATGGTCTGTCTTATGCCTCCAAGAATGTAAACCCCATGAGAGCAAAAACTTGCACTTAACACATACAAAGTGTTTAAAAAAATATTTGTTGAAAGAATAAAAATGAATGAAAGAAAAGATGTTAGTAACGTGTTTAAAAACATAATCATTGGTGTAACAAATGCTCACATAAGGTTATGCTACTGCTGCTGCTCTGCTGCCCCTTGAATTTGCATCTTGGCTTAATGAATGATAGAGCAAGCCCTGAACCCTCCTCTTAGGGGAAGATATGCACAGTGGCACAGACTGTCCCTTCTTTCAGGATATCTTGATAGCATAAGCACTTGTTCATCTGGGCTCATAAGGTATTTTTTTATCACAAGACTTTTGTTAGATATTTTATCTCTGTGATGTATAGCGCATTTTACTAAGCCATTGATTAAAATCAACAAAGATAGAGCCTCTGACCTTGCTGTCTTGTACTGCTGAAATCAGATCAGGAAATCAATAAAACCAAAAGAAAATAAATCTTTAAAATCCATTTGAAGTCAGCAACTTCAAGGAGAAACTTGAGTTTCTGGAATAAGGATATTTATTATTATTGTCAGATGAGTAACTGCTTTTTTTATTTCACATCTTTCTTTCAAACGTATCAGACATGGGAGATTTTCACTTCATGTATCCCGGCAGTTAAAGAGTTAAAGATCTATTAACTAAAATTGAAAATTTCCAACTCTCTTGACCTTTGAGAACATGTTATGTTTGTAAGAAACAGTGGGAGTGGGGCTTGGTAATCAGGAGGGAAGCCAGTATCTAAAGATAGAAATGATAGAAGAAAAGTTTGACATGTAATTTTAAAACCTCTGGTTTGACATGTAATTTTAAAACCTCTATTAGGTTTGACACCTAATAATAAAACCTCTGAATTGATTTAGATTTATTAGAAATATTTTCTAGCTCAAATACACTTTACTAAACTGGTGTACTCCTTTGTCAAAATAATTACTACTATTGTTTGGGAATGATCTTAACAAATAATATTAATAAAGAGAACTATCTCAGGCATAGCCACTGCTTGCTAAGTAAGTGTTAGCTCTAGGCTAGGCATTGTTCTAAACTCTTGGTAAATGTTACATCAATAGACCCTCACATCAATACAATGACTTACTGTTATTTGTCATATACTATGGATGGAAAAAAAGCATGGCAGGATAGTATAGCTAGCAAGTGGCAGAAAGCCTGTATTTCACTACTGAACCTCCCTAGACAATAAGGTCTAGGCTTTTGCTTTAATGCCTCCCAACAGAAACCTGAATCACTTATAATATGTGCCTGATAATAGATGGATTTACAATTTATTAGTGGCACAGAGAGGATCATTGGATCAGGACTCCTCTCAGCCAGGTGCAGACTTTCTTGATCCCACTTGTCATTCATATCAGGCTTTGACTTTGGATTACTAGTTACTTCAAGACACTTTATGGTGTAAACAGGTATGTCCTTGGAAATCTATATGCTTTTTTTCTGTGCCCCTTGAATTTGCATCTTTGCAAATCTTCAAAATCTTAGTGGCTTACAAAATGAATATTTATTTTATTCTCATTATATGCATGGGGTTTGTTTAATTTAGATAGGACTTGGTTGGACCAGACTGGACTTCTGGCTGAGTTCAGATCTGTGTTTTCACTCCCTTCAACATTTCCTTCCATGGTAGATCTCAGGAAGACAAGAGGGAGCTATATGATATGTGATGCTTATATGTCCTCAGTCCAGAATTGGCCCATTGTTATTTGGACCAACATTCTTTTGGCCAAAGCAAGTTTCCATCAGTGGCATAGGGATATGTTCTCCACCAACCTGGATGTAGAATTCCAACACACAGAGGGAGGGAGTGGAGAAGTGAGAATAATGTGGAGGCCAACTGTTGACTCCAAAGTCCACGCTGGGTTTATGGCATGACTTTATCTACTAAAATGTAAGTAAAAGCATTTCTCTCATGGTTACCTGGTGAAGATAAAATGACATAATCTATATACAGACTGCAGGGGATGCTATCTGGCATCATAAATAATCAATAGTAGCTTTTGTTTTTCAAACTGCACTTATCTTTATATCATTAGCCTCTTCAATGCATGCAAATCAATAGATTCCTAATCACTTATTTTACCTTTAATAAAAATTATTAAATAAATACTTATTGAACTACTACTCTGAGTTAACCTTTTACGTTAGTAACTAAATCTGTTTTTTCATCTCTTCCTTGTATAGTTTCTAAACATTTTCATATTCAGATTCCTGGTATATAATTTCTTCTCTCACTTGCCACTGTTAGCTTAATTTCTGACTGTAGCTTTGCTTAAGTATATGTGAGTGGCTTTTGACAGCATGTGACTTTTTTTACATAAACTAAATTTGTGAATTTTAATTATTCATAACATTTTGGTTTTTGTATTCTAATTTGCCATTTCCCTATTACTTAAACTTATTTGTGTGGCATGCCCCCCCAAAAACAAACAACAATAAAAAACACAAACTGGCTTAAGCAAAAGGGCAGTTTACCCGAACATTCCAGGGGTAAGGGCAGGTCATTCCAGAGGTAAGAATATACCATTTCAGGAGTAAGGGAAAAATCTCAGGACAGTTTATGGCAGAATTCACTTTCTTTCTTTCTGTTCCTGGCATCCATCTGGCTGATTTGTCTCTATTCACATTCAGAATCCATTTTGCCCTTTTGGAGCAAGATGATCTCAACTGCTGTAGGCTAAATGCTAGCTGATAACCCTATGAACAGGCACATTGTTTTATGTAACATATCTTGAGTATTTGTGACAGACTGTTGGCTATTTATCAATGGTAACTATTTGCTGATTGAAAGTGGGAAGCAATAATATTCATCTGACCAGTTTTCTCTTAAAACCACTTCCATGACATGATGGGACTCAATTATGTTTTTTATTTCAGTCACTCCTGATAAATAACAAATCTGAAGACATAAAAAATATCTGAAATACAAAAAAAATTACTGCTTTTTAGAAGTTTCTGCTCGAGTTTAATTTCTTCTTAACTGACTGTATGGAAAAAACAAGTCTATCTCTGAATTGACTACCATAGACTGAAAAAATATTTTGATTGGCTTAAACCTAACTCCCATTCTCTACTCCAGGAATTGAGGGCTGACTCAGCCTCATCTATGTTCATGGGCTAAAAACAGGGCAAGGATGGTTCTCAAAAATCAACACTGAGAGGCAAAAAACAGTAACAAAAACAAAAAAAAATGTTTAGTGCATTCCTTTTCTTTATTTTCTCTATTATTTTTAATATGCTGGGTCTATGCTGGGTCTATGCTGTTCTCACTGAAGTAAAGATTCAGCAAATAATGAGGTGCATTTGTATAGACAGAGGAGTGTGTTTTATAGGTTCCTCTCTCCTCTCCATCTACTCCAATTCTCACCAATAAACTTTATTGGATGACTGAAATTAACTGCATATAGTTATTACATCACACAGAAGCTTTATATTTTGTCTTGGGAGCTCTATGGACTCCAGTGCCAAATGAACAGTCTTTAATTTCTGCAAAGATTTAAAATCAGGCAAATATGTTATTTTTGACTAGCTATGCTGCCAGTAAGGATGAAGTTGCAGAATATCATTATTATTTCATGTCTGTTTCTTAGATAGTTCATTGACCTACAGCTTTCAGAAGTTTATGAAAAATATCACCTTCCTCTTCCCTCTGGTCTTTCTGACTCCAATGAACTATTTATATATTATGGTCAACTTATCAATACCTGTTACTTATCACAATGATACTGATGTTAAAACACATGTGTGCAACATTATAC
Organism: Phyllostomus hastatus; assembly: GCF_019186645.2. Lineage (NCBI taxonomy): Eukaryota > Metazoa > Chordata > Mammalia > Chiroptera > Phyllostomidae > Phyllostomus > Phyllostomus hastatus. The sequence continues at coordinate 5,079,241 of NW_025334038.1, read as the reverse complement.
TTTACTGAACACATTCTCACCTGTTCTTTTATTTAAACCCCATAAAAATTCTGGCAGGCAAGTATTGCCAATAATTGTAATTTATAAAAAGGCCATACAAGGACTAAGAGGTTTAATTATCTGACTTCACATTTAATATTCATCCCACTGTACTACTCTATGGTCTAAAACAAACAAACAAACAAAAACAAAAAGACAATTCATCTTAGCCAGGTGCCTTAAAAGAAGAAATGGGTGCTTATATACATTTGAAAAATTCTGATAAGTGGAATAGGAAATATTACCCTCAAAAAATTTTGTCTTTGAGGTAAATTTCATTAATACAACTACTTACTTCAACAAAGGCAGAACACAGATATAGCTATATTTTAGTTTAAAAGGGTTATATGTGGGTTCTAAATCAATTAGTTTATAGGCTCTGCTTTTTATATTTACCATTAATGTACTGTTAGAACAGATTTTATGTTAGGAATTTTGCCATGTATTAGAAATCATAGGCTCTGTAATTATTATATATTTCATCTTGGCAAATTACAATGCTAGATAATATATTATTACAACCATATATAACCTAATCTTGCTTGACTAGACTAGAATCAGTATTTTCAATACCATCTGTGAAAGGAAATATTTCATTTGCTTAATTCTTATTAATCTGTTGAAATGGGATATTTTCATGCTACTGTACAAATAAGTCTATAGAATCTTCTTTATTATAAAAAGCTATTTATTCTTTTCAGTAAATTGCTGAAAATAACTACTAATTCTTAACTTAATTATAGCACAATTCATTGGGAAATTACTTTGCATATCACTAAGTTATTTCAAACTTATAATAAAATTGTTGTTAGTATTTTTATATAAATAAACTTACAGAATAACTTCTCCATAACATTGTTTTTCTTTTTCTAAGTAGTGTTTGCTGATGATTGGTAGTTCAGGCCTCTAAATTTGGTGATAATTGTGAGGAGTGGAGGCACTGTTATCTTAGTTGACAGAATAGAAGAGGACTCAGATGAAAAAGAGAAAGATTTTTTTTATTTATTTTGTTTCATCTAAAGACTTTTATTGCCCTGGCTGGCATAGCTCAGTGGATTGAGCGTGGGCTGCGAACCAAAGTGTTGCAGGTTCGATTCCCAGTCAGGGTACATGCCTGGGTTGCAGGCCATGACCCCCAGCAACTGCACACTGATGTTTCTCTCTCTCTCTTTCTCCCTCCCTTCCCTCTCTAAAAATAAATAAAATCTTTAAAAAAAAAAAGACTTTTATTTAAGGTTGGTTCACTGGTAGAGCACTGGATTTTGTTTTTTGTTGGGTTTTTTTTTTGCTTTTTTTTCATTCTAAAGAAAAATTTATTTATTGTTATTGTTATTCCAGCCCAGTTGCCTCCACTTTCTCCCCACCACCTTCCTGTACCCCACTCACCACTACTTCCTACCCTCAATCTTACCCACCTTTGGCTTGGTCCATGAGTCCTTTATATTTACCTTTTTTTTATTTCTTGTGAAAAACAAACTCAAAGGGATAAAAGTAATTCCAAATAAATGTAAATATGTCTCAGCAAGTGAGCCAGCAGCTGCAGCTGTGTGGCAGCAACAGAGACTCCAGGGAGCCTCCACCAACCTCTTGTGCTGTCTTAAACAACATTCACGTGGTTGAGACACCAACTTACAGAAAAGTAAAGCAGGATTCTTGTCAGTAGTAAGATGTACAATAAGAATATTAATTAAAGACTTATATATTTTTTCTTTTGTGACCCAGATAACCCCCAACACAAGCAACATCCTGAGCCAATTTGACTCCTGTGTTACCTGATAATTAAGGGTCAATTATTAAAATTTTTTATCCTTAAGGAAATGTAGGATCTAGGGGAAAAGAGCTTTTTCTTTATGAAAATATTTATACAGGGTAATAAAGTTTAAAATAACTTGAAATGAAGACATAAGTGAAAAAATATGTATCAGTAAAAAAAATGGCAGAAGCACGGGGCCTGGTGAAGTTACCTTCAACAGAAGCAAGCCCACTTCTGTGGGTAGCAGGTCGCACCATGCTGACTTCTATTTTGGGAAGTGGGTTTAGTTTATGAAAATTCAATTTCAGGGAGAGATCTGTCTAATTCATTTACTTTTCTTGTTTGTTTGTTCATTTCTAATTATTCACTGTGGTCTTCTGCCCTACTTTATAACCTTTTGAAAGCCTTTGTTCCTTCCCCAAGTGTGAAGATATCATAATAATTTTTCTTAATACTTGAAATTTAGATTTGAAACTCAGAAAACTTAATTCATAATTTCAAATATTCATTAATATTTATTATATTTTCTACAAAAATAATAGATGATTCAGCAAACATTTATTTATTTTTCTTTAAAGCCAGGATGTCTTCATTTTCTTCTCTTTATTATTTCTTTCTTTCCTCTTCCTTCTTGGAAGAGATGTGGTTTTTCTTATAAAAGAAAATATCAAAAACATTTCCCTAGATGAGAAACTAGGAGAATTGCTATTTTTGTTGCTTGAATACAAGTATTGTGCAAATATATTTTTATTGCTGTAAATTTTGGAAGTTATAAAGCTAGCTATGAAAGGTTGATAGTGCAGGAATTTTGTCAGAACTCTGCAACTTCCAGATATAAATTGGAATGTGAATTGGGTACACACAAGCAATGAAAACAGTAAACTGATGGGACCTGTGACTGGCAGTCAGATAGAGGGCATCATATATATAAGCTAAATAAGGTGTGTTGTCAACGTGTATAAAATGCGGGTGAGTGATAGTGAGATGGAGAGATCTACCAAGACAAAGAGACATATCTTCCCTACCCAGCCTGCAAAGCAGCACTTCACATAACCAGTCTGCCCTCTGTGGGTCACTGCTGGCCTGTATCCAGCTGAGTCCATCAGGTTGTTGTCAGGGAGCCACTCTGGTCTCTCATGTGTACCCACTCCTGAATGTATATGCTGAACCGAAGTCAGAGAAAGGTGGTGTTAACATTGTATTGTAGTATCAGGAACCTCAAGAAAGGTCCAATAACTTACTTCTTTGCCCCAAATAACATCTAGGTCTCTGGCTAATGCCTTCACAACTTTATCACATAAGATCTTCACTGCTTAAGTGATACCTCCAAAATCCAAACTAAACAAGTCGCTTCTCTGTGAGACCCTTCTACAGCTCCCACTTGCCTGCAGCATAAATGTCAAACTCCTGGCATGAAACACAAGGTCCTTTTCATTTGGCCTCTCTGTTTTTCTTCTGTCTATCAGCCTCTGTATCTTCTAACCATAAACACTAATTTTGTCTGGAGGCACTTTTTCTCAGCTCAAAAATAATTTCCTACATTAATCCCTGGCCCTAGTGTCTGCTGGTAAGCAGCAACTCATTCCTAATGACATAACTCATTCATCACCTCTTTGCTGAACTTTACCTGATTCATTCATTGTTTCATATGTATGAGAGTAGAGCAGGTATTCTTCCTCTTCCTTCTGTACTTTCAGTTTTTTCATGACCTGCTTACATGGAACTGAGTTTCCTGAGGTTCAAAGCAGGTACTGTACCTATCTTGTTTGCTATCATCTTGCCGACGTATGGCACTAGACCTGGTACATGTTAAGTTCTCAATAAATTTTGTTTGAATGAATAATGATGGGCAAACACTAAATGCTAATATGAGGTGCTATTTGAATTAGCTTAAAAGTATACTTGCAGTTAATTTAAATAAAAATAACAATATGTAAGGTTTTCTAAAATATTATAAATTTCAGAATCATTATACTCTAAAAAAAATGGAGAAACTCTGGTTTAGGCAAGAGAGGAGGAAGCCTCAGTATGTGAGGTCTTAATGCTGGTTTTTGAGAAGTGAATGCATGTGAAGAGGATGAAGGTAAGTCTAGTACCCATTCCCCATCTACTTGGCTCTGATCTATTTAAGGGCAATAGCTACATCCAGATTGGTTCTTTGGACCTAGTGCCTACTTAAGCAAAAAGTTCATAGTTGCTGTTCATTAAATATTTGTTGAAAAATAAAAATTAAAAAGGGACTTCCAGCCAAGATGGAGATGTAGGTGGATACATTGTGCCTCCTAGTACAACCAAAAGAAGAACAACAAATTTAAAAACTTAATGCAAGCAGAACTGCCAGAAAATAGAACTGCATGGAAATCTGACAACCAAGGAGTTAAAGAAGAAACATTCCTTCAGAATGGTAGGAGGGGCAGAGACCGCCAGCCAGGGCAGAGAGGATTCATAGCAAGGCACAAGAAAGAAGCCCAGGGCAGGTGAGGTGGCAGCTGGCAGAACATGCAAATAAATTGGCAGGGACAACTAAGGAGTGACAAAGACCACATAACCCAGGGTTCTAGCACAAGGAAATAAAACTTCAAAACCTTTGACTGAAAAAAACCTGTGGGGGTGGGGGTGGTGTGAGAAACTCCCAGCCTCACAGGAGAGTTTGTCTGAGGGAAACACAGGGTCCTAGAGTGTACACAAACCCACCCTCCTAGGGATCAGCATTAGAAGGGTCCAGTTTGTTTGTGGGTAGTGGGGGAAGTGACTGAAAGCCAACTGAGAGTCGAGCAAAAGGCATTGTTCCCTTTCAGACCTCTCCCCTACATACAGCACCCTGATGCAGTGTCATGGTTTGCACTGCCCTAGCGAATACCTAAGGTTCCACCCCTTACAATGTGACAGGCATCCCAAGACAAAAAAGTGGCCCAAATGAAAGAATAGATCAAAGCTCCAGAAAAAAATACAACTAAACAATGAAGAGAAAGCCAACATATCAGATGTACTGTTCAAAACACTGGTAATCAGGATGCCCACAGAAATGGTTGAGTATGGTCACAAAATTAAGGAAAAAGTGAAGGCTATGCAAAGTGAAATAAGGGAAAATGTACAGGGAACCAACAGTGAAGAGAAGGAAACTAGGAATCAAATCAACGGTTTGGAGTAGAAGGAAGAAACATTCAACCAGAACAGAATAAAGAAACAAGAATTCAAAAAAATGAGAAGAAACTTAGGAACATCCAGGACAGCTTTAAACATTCCAATATCCAAATGGTAGGGGTTCCAGAAAAAGAAATGGAAGAGCAAGACATTGAAAACTTATCTGAAAAAATAATAATAGAGAACTTCCCTATTATGGCAAAGGAAATGGATTTCCAGGAAGAGTCTATTCAGACACAGAGAGTCCCAAAGAAGTTGGATCCAAGGAAACACACACCAAGGCACATAATAATTGCATTACCTAAGATTAAAAATAAGGAGAGAATCTTAGAAGCATCAAGAGAAAAGGAGACAGTTACCTACAAAGGAGTTCCCATATGATTATCAGCTGATTTCTCAAAAGAAATCTTACAGGCAAGAAGGGGCTAGAAAGAAGTATTCAAAGTCATTAAAGGCAAAGACCTACATCCAAAATTACTCTATCCAGCAAAGCTATCATTTAGAATGGAAGAGCAGATAAAGTGCTTCCCAGATAAGGGCAAGTTTGAGGAGCTCATCATCACAAAGCACTTATTATATAGAATGCTAAAGGGGCTTATCTAAGAAAAAAGATAAAAAATACAAACAATAAAATGACAGCAAACTCACAGTTATCAACTACCAAACCTAAAAAACAGGAACAAAACCAATGTAGCAAACAAGAACAGGAACAGAACCACAGAAATGGAGATCACATGGAGGGTTATCAGGGGGGAAGGGGAAGGGTGAAAATGGGGGGAAAGTACAGGGAATAAGAAACATAAATGGTAGGTACAAAATATACAGGGGAAGGTTAAGTATGGGAAATGAAGAAGCCAAAGAACTTACAGGTATGATCCATGGACATGAACTAATGTGGAAGAATAATGGTGGGAGGGAGAGTACAGGGCAGAGGGGAATAAAGGGGAGAAAAAAAATGAGACAACTGTAATAGCATAATCAATAAAATATATTTTAAAATCTCACAAAAATAAAAAAAATAAAAAGCATACACATTCCAATCTTAGGTGTGGAAAAGAATTATTGTTTTTATTAACTTATGCTTTCATAGATAGCAGTCATCATCTGCATTCAGTGTTTGTCAATCTCAATGTACTTGTTCATTTCAAAGTAGCAGCACAGACTAGATTTGCCTCCTTGGGAGGAAAGGAGGCAAAATAGGGCTAAATTTCAGAAGTATTGGTGTCAATCAGTCTTTAGGGTTTTTTTTTTTTTAATTTCCTTCTTTTTCTGATTTCAGATCCTTTGTGTCTCCTACCCTAACTTCTGTCATGTGCACATTCTCAACTGTTCTCACTTTCTACCTATAAAATTCTTAAATATAAGAAGGTTTCCTTCTCTAAAAAGAATGTTATAAAAACTTACAGAAGGACCAAGAACTAGGAGCTCCATATCTACTGACTTCGGTATGTTCCCTTGGATTCTAGAATGCTTTTGATTTATACTAGCTTGCCTTGTCATAATTTATACATTTATAGCCTGTTAATTCCAAGCTGTCCAACTAGTTTTAACCATTATCTACCATGATGATAATAAAACCTCCAGATGTTTATTATGCTTCATACTTCCCTTCTTCCAGCTTTCAGTGCAGAGATTTCCTTGCTGTAGATTTGTAGGTGCTCATCATCTCAAAAATGACAGAATAAAAAGATATGATTAGGCCATTGTCACACCTCTGAAGACCATAAAGACCTTTGACTAGGTTAGATTCCCTTTGAATCCAGAAGTGTCAATCTCCTGCTACATTGATGGCTGCATAAATAGGTATGTCTAGTTTTATAACATATTTACAAACTCATTTGCTTATTATGTCTTTTTAAATAAGAAGGTTTCCTTGAGATAACTCACTACTTCTCAGAGAGAGGCTCTGGAATATAGTTATGGTAGAAGAATGGGTGTGAGGTCCAGTTGCCTAAAAGGTTGGTTTATCTTCTTAGTGCCTCAGACTACCATCTTTAAAACATTTTAGTTCTCACAATTTAATAAACATTTCCAGAGTGCCGCCATGAACCTATGTGCTGTGTATACCAAGAAGAAAAAGATGTAATCTGTACCTCTGAATGTCATATAGAAAGATAGGCAAACATGGAGTTTCAGCATAATAAGGTGAATGAATGTACAGTGACACAGATGAGTACAAGCTGGTATAGAAACACAGCAAAGAGACTTATTTTCTAACCAAGTGGTTCTCAAATTTTATTGTGTATCAGAATCATTCAGAGACCTGACTAAAACACAGTTGGGCCCATCCCAAGAGTCCCTAATTTGGTAGGTCTGGCACTGGACCCAGAGTTTGCATTTCTAAAGCATGCCCAGGTAATACACCTGATGCTGGTGTATTGGGCTGTAATTAGGGGTACTGAGGAACGCTTTCTGAAGGAGGTAATGTCCATGCAAGTTTAAAAGGATAAATGAAAAACCAAGAGGGGGGATTTCAAAAAATGAAAGAGGAGGCACAAAGTGATATGCACAGGGCATAACAACATTTCTGGAGAGAACAGAGCAGAAAATAAGGTAGGGATCTCAATCAATAAGCTGTGGGACTTCTTTTCCTCTGACATCCAGGGTGGAAGTGCTTACTGTAACATTTCAAATCTGTATAACTGAAAAGAATCACAGAATTGCCAAAAATTATGGGCAACTCTTTGCTCCTGGGCCACGTTCAGAGACTGGTCTTATTCAATATGTCTCTGAAAGGTAAGAGTTTTTAGAGTGTTTTAAGCAGGCTAGAACAAATTTAGATGTATAATGATTACAAGCTACAAGAAAATAATGTAGAAACTCAACAATATTCTATACAATGCCTGTCCAAAACAGAGGTTTAAAAATGCTTGTTTGGTAAAATTCAAGAGTACACCTTATTGAATGTCATCAATGTGAGTCTGAAGCACACTTTTGTGACTATTGTTTGCCATTTCCAGTTATACCATCAAAAAAGAAAAAACCCAGAAGCTAAAGTAAAATAAAATAATATGCAGTCTAGAAAAATCTTTTTTTTTTGTTTTACCACTCATAAATAAAACTGGAGCTTCCATGTATATAAAGAAAAAAAATACATCAGGTAGTTATATGAAGTAGGAGTTTTTGTTCTATACACTTTGAGGTTTTATTTTCATTAATATTTTCAACAATAAAATACATCACACAAAAAGTGTCTACAGAAAATAGGCATCATTTAAATAATATTAATAATATGAATCTAATTATTCACTTTAGGCCATAATCCAGTATCTTTGAGGCATCCAGTTTACCTCTCCCCAATCACAATCCCCTTCATCCTTCCCAGAGGTAAACACTAGCCTTACTTTTGTTTTAATAATTTTCCTCATTTTAATTACAACCCAGAATATTCTTCATTTTAATTACAAGCCACAAGTTTCACCGCTTGTGTATTTAGAAACTATATTTTTCTAGTTCTTCTTTTTTGAAATGTATGTAAATGGAACATCACTGTGTGTATTCTTAGGTTCCTTAAAATTTTTCCTTAACATAATGTTGTCGAGAATTGGATATGTAGACATATGTAGCAGTAGGTCATTCATTTTCACAGCTGTAGATATTCCATTTTATAAAACATAACAACTGATTTGTCCAACTAAGTTTAATGAACTTTAGATGGTTTTCATTTACATGTGTTTCATTACAAGCAGTATTATTATAAGTTTTGAGCATGCCTGCTGAGTTGTAGGCTATGGGCATGTATAGCTTTATTAGGTAATGTTAAATACTTTTTAAAATTATTTGTTACAAATTTTTCATTTTCTCTGGAAGTGGATGAGAGAAGTCCTCATTCTTTGTGTCCTCTGGTACAAGTTTTACTTTTCAATAAAATTGTAAGTATGTTAAATCATTTTTAATTAGCATTTCCCTGAATAATAGTGAAGTGGATCATTTACATTTATATCTTTATTCATGTTTTTTCCTTCTATAAAAACATTTGTTCATATCTTGTGTCCACTTTTTATTTAAGTTGACTATTTATTGATTCATATGATTGTATAAAAGCCTAGAGAATCCTTTGTCACATATATATTTCAAATATCTTTTCTTAGTTCTAACACACACACACAGACACACACATATATAATATATACGCAGTCCAACAAAAATAACACCTGCTCGAGTATGGTCAGTAGGGTAATAATATGGATGTAATAATTTATAGTGTTAATTTGAACATTTCACCTAAAATGTCATATGGTGTGCTTGAGTGTGATAGTGTTATATTACATAATTACATGCTTTTGATTTTGTAATTAAAGATTTTGTAATAAAAAGGGGTGTTATTTGTGCCAGACCCTGTATGTATCTGATATATGTACATGAGGTCTGTTCAGAAGATATCCATGTAATATTATCCATGTAATATGAAAAATAGAGATATTTATTGAAAAAGATTCAAGAAACATTGTACACAGGACAATGATGCCTCAGTCTCCTTCAAAGTAGGCACACTGAGACCTCACACAGTTCTGCCAGTCGCCGTGAGCTGGCCTGTCATATTTTCCTGAATCTCTTTGATCATCTGAAATCTCTTTCCTTTCAAAGGTGATTTTAGTTTGGGGGAAAAACAGAAGTTGCAGGATATCAAATCTGGGCTTTAGGGGGATTGAGTCACCTGGGTGATTTGTTGTTTCACCAAAAAACTCTACACAAAATTTAATGCATGAGTGGTTGTGTTGTCATGATGAAGCGGCCAATCAGCAGTTCTATAGCTGTGGCTTTCTGAATCATCTAATTTGTTTCCATGGAGCAATGTTCAAATTTAATGCAAAACTTAATGCAGATTCATTGCTTTATTCACTCAGTCATTTTTAATGTGACAGCCATACAGTACACGTGCTCACTCAACAATGTCTACTACCCCTACTGACTAGTACAGTGAAGTCATCATTGTTCATACATACTCATTCCAGTCCACTCTCCTTGGCTGCCAGGTTACATTAATGTCACACAAACTGTTCTAATTACATTAACAATGGTTGGACTTTTTCCAGACAGATCTCTTGTATGTATATTTTCCCCTTGGAATTTCTCATACCTTATATAGTTGAAGGTACCAAACTCTTCTTTTACAATTTGTACTTTCTAAGCATAATCTCCATAAGTGTTTTAGACTTTCTTCCAAAAGTTTCTAGGTTTCATGTTTTTCCTTTCATTTATTACATTTGAAACGTGTGTATGATATAAAGGATCCATTAAAATATTTTAAAAATGGATAATCAGTTGTTTACCCATTTTATATATATGTATACAAAATACATTTGTAGATACATACATATATATTTTTCTTATACCTTTTAGTTTTATTGATTTATTAGTCTATCTATATGACACTCACACTTTATCAGTTACTTTAGCTTATAAGTTAAGTGATATTATTTAAGGTAATTTCCCATACCTGGTTATTCTTTTCCAGGAATATATCAGCTATTTTAAACCCTTTTATATCCATATATATTTTAAAGTTTGACTTTTTAATTTCATTAAAATCAGGCTGAAATTTAATTGAAGATTTCTTTGAATCTATAGATAATTTTGGGGAAAAAAAGCGTTTTTGCAATATTGTTTCCACAATTATGAACATAGTATATTTTTCTATTTAGTTCTTTATATACTATTAATTTGGTTTTATAATTTTTGAAATATGCATGTTATTTGTTCACATTTATTGCTAGATTTCTTAAATTTTGTTGCAACAATTATGGTGTCTTTTTTAAAATTTGATTCTGAGGAATTTATTGTTGTATACAAATGCAATAGACTTTTCTACATTGATCTTACATCTGGCAAATTTCTTAAACTAGTCTTACTCATTCTTTTTACTTATTAATGAGGTTGTTTGGATACTAGGTAGAGAATCCTATATTCTGTTGTTTTATTGTGCTAACCATAACCTCTAATATTTACATGTAATAGAATGCTCACTATCAATGGCTGGTAGATATTTTTTATCAAGTGTATCAGTCAAGATAACCTTACTCACCTAAATAAACAACTTTAAAATTTAATAGTTTTGAAACATAGGAGTTTAAAACTGTGTTCTAAGCATGTATCTTATACCACAGACCAAGATTCTGCTCTGGTGCCAAATCTGACTTGCTGTCTGACTTCGTAAATAAAGTCTTGTTGAAACACAGCCACTCCCATTTGTTTAGTTATTGTCTATGGGTGATTTCAAGCTACAGAGGCAGAATGGGATAGCTGCACTAAAAATTCTTTCAGCTCCAACTACTGAAATATTTACTCTCTGCACTTCACAGAAAAATAATTTTGCTGCCCTCTGATATAGACCATAGCATTTGGTCCACTGTTTTCAAATGTACTAACAAACAAAAAAAAATATATAAACAGAGATTTCAAATCTGTTTTCCTTCTTCTTTCCTTCCTCCCTCCATCCCTTCCTTCCTTTCTCCCTCCCTCCCTCCCTCCCTTCCTCCCTTTCTTCTTTCCTTCCTTCAATTCTTTAATTATTTTTGTCTTTTCCTTTCTATTTTTCTTTCTACTTTCTTATCACAAATAAAAGTACCTTTCCTACTGAAGTCTTCATTTCATTTTATTTCTCTTAGTTGGGTCCATCATATAGAAGGAAAGGATACAGATAGCACAAGGAGGAACACATAGCAGAGAGCAGGAACATATTTACTAATCATTACATGGAACCCATTTATGACTTCTGAAAGTTGAGCCCTTTCATTTGCTTTTAGCTGCATAAAATATCTTCACACAAAACTCAAAGAAAAATGTTTTTTAAAAACTTTGAAATAACGCCACACTTCCTGGCTAGTGGGCCTTACTGTTTAACAACCTGGCTGAGAGGGAGTAATTTTTATAAATTCTCCTAGCTGGAAATAAGGGGTGAGGGATGCACTCAAATTCAGAGAGATCTAAGATAAGCTGAGTGCTCTTAATGAAAGCCCTGCCTAGGTGATGAAGGACAGGTATCAGAAAAAGCAGCATGATGAGCATGGTAAGATATGGAACAGCAAACTCTTGAAAGAACTGCAAATGCATGCTGTGCCAGAATGTCACCTGGGCACTTTCCAGGTAACCTGTTCTGTCTCCCAGTCAGTGTTCTATTACACAACACTGCTTATGTGGAAGAGCATAGGTATAGAGTGAGAAATTCAGTCACGGAGAGGTTTGTAAATACATGAAGACTACTCAAATGAGAACAAATAGAGGCTACTAATTCAGAACTTGCTATAGCAAAGCAAGGAAGTCAGCCAACATCCTGGAATTGGAAGATACTCAAAACAGGCAGAGGAGTGGGGAAGCTTTACAGTGAAGAAAAGGTGGGAGCAAGGCCCCACTGTGTGCTGATTGAAGGTTGTCAAGGTAGGAAAGCTGGAGGTGGATTAATGAAAAATGAGGTATCTCATGTGATGGTTTGGGAAACATTTGGCTTTCTCTACTTGACTCTGAGTTGGAAGCAGGAGCAAAGAATAGGGAAGTTGGCAGTCAGTGATGTTCTGACTATTCTGGGCAATTGCTGTAGAGACTGTGGTTTGGTTTCTCTGATTGGTTGCTGTGGAAGTTGTGAGTTAGAGATTTATTGTCATATATGATCTGGCCAGTGTCTATTTGTATATTTATCCTCTTAGAGAAAAAGAAAAGTATTTGTCCAAAAGTTGCACATAAATGCACAGTGGAAAATAAAATGGTTGAAGAAAGAGAGATAAAGGAAGAAAGATGACTAAGGATAAAGAGAGTGATTATTACATCTCTGGTTAGATCATTGATATTATTTAAGTGGAGAAGAAAGTAGAAGTGAACATCTAAAATATCTAAGTAACCAGTTTATGCTTTTTATGCCCCTTCAATAAAGAACTAAAGTTCTGTGCCCTGGCTGCTGTGGTTCAGTGTATTGAGTGCTGGCCTGTGAAGCAAAAGGTTGCTGGTTCAATTCCCAGTCAGGGCACATGTCTGGGTTGCGGGCCAAGTCCCCAGTAAGGGACACATGAGAGGCAACCACACATTGATGTTTCTCTTCCTCTCTTTCTCTTTCCCTTCCCTTCTAAAAATAAGTAAAATCTTTCTTTTTAAAAAAAAGAACTAAAGTTCTGTGTTTTATTAATTTATTAAGGTATTTTTTACTTCCACACACTGAAGTGAGACTTATACATTGTTTCTGCTTCTTCAAGCCAGCAGTTTGATTAAAAGACCAGGTGTCTTCACATGCTGTAAAAATAAAATATAAAAGCACAATTAGAACTGCTTCTAATAGTGTGTTATAGCACCTCTCAGAGCACTCCTCTTCAAAGTTTTGTTGACATTTCATTACCCACCCAGCAAAGTAAGGTTATAGCTCAGCTCTTCTAATTTCCACTAACTGAAACTTTAGTACACAAAATATGTCAACTTAAGTGTATCACCCCTCCACTTTTAGTAAAGGGAATGTAAATTGTCTTTCTATTCCTGAGTTTTAGGACAGATTTTTCTTGGTCTGTACCATTTTTGCTTGGAGCTCAACTGTCAATAATAAATAATGTATGTAAGAAATAATTATAGAAATTTACACAAAACTGGCATTGAAGATGGACTAATTTTTATGGTTTCCAACCCATAAATGGTCTAATTTTTAGCAATTTTCTGCTCACGAAAAAACCTTTTAAAAAATCAACTTCTCTTTGAAACAGAACATACACAGTGGTTCTTTTCACTCACAATGGCACTGAGCTTCTAAATGTTGATTGGTGTTTCATGAGAAATCTGGCCTTTTTTTCTCCCTCACCTGCTGAGGAAAGCAAACTTATGGCAAATTACACAAGTGAAATTCCTTGTTATCCTTTGTTATCTAAGTTCTGGAAACAAAGACAGAGCTCTTTATAGCTCATTTGAAATTCATGGATGCTAAATAAAAAGATGTTTGTTGAGTAGTCACAGCCCATAAAGGTTTGAATATTTATAAATATCCACTGATGTTTAGCCTTTCATTGCGTTATGATTCTGAAACACTTTATTCTTGGTCTCTAGCTGGCATCAGCTATTCCTTAGCTTATCTCTGTAGGCAATAAAACAACATAATAATATTTCCTCATTTGCTGGCACGGAGCAAATGCAATCCTGGCATCAGAGTCAGGAGGACAGTGTTCTGGACTTTTCCCTGCCACTAACAGACACATGATTGTTGGCATTCCTTGAGCTTCCTGAACTGTAGTTTGTTCACCCACTAAATGACAGATATGCATTAGATAACCCAGGCAAAACTTTTAAGGGCAATATTTCACAACTGTAAAAATAAGTGACTAACTGGCTAGCAGCTGACCTTCCCCAAATTTAATGTTTTTTAAAGAGGTGAGGTGCCCTACTAATGGTCTCTGTGACCTCTGAACAAAACACAGTTAATTTTATAATATTATCAACATGTCTTTACACAATTGTTACAATAGCATTCTTGTTTCCCACAAAATTAATTAATGGAAAAGTGAAATAAATAAATGCTTGCAAGACAACATTCAAAAGGAAGAGAAAGCAAACAGAAAAAAAGAGTGGTAATCAATATTTATGCATAAGATGCTCCCATCTATGCAGCTGACAGAAAATGTCACAGCCACAGCTGGGATGAAGGGATTAAAGAGATTATCAGTTTCTTTCTCAATAAGTCATTCACGCACTCACTTATCTATTCACTCAACAATTTTTTTCTAGACACTATGTATACATATAACACAGGCAAGATTTCCACATGTATAAAACTTACATTATAGTGAAGACTGACAATGAACAGGTGACAAAGATTAAATAATAAATATTAAATAATATATACTAAATAATAAAATTTTCAAGGAGTGACGGTGCTCTGAAAAAAATAAAACTTGGGTGGTGATCATGTAACAGGGTGCAGCCAAGAGGCGGGCCCCAAATAAGAATTTGGAATGGGGCCCAGAACTCAAGGTGTCCAGAAAATATTAAGATGTCCTCACCGCCCCCTCCCCATGGTGTGGCCCCAAGTCATGGAGACAATCTTCTGGGTTGGGGGAAGGGACAAATGGAGCAGGGCCATTGAGAGCTTTTTACATAGCAACAGCTTTGCAGCTAACCTCTGGTGTGGTCATTTAACATACCTATAACCTTTAACTGGTTACATAGATATTTTAAATAGCTGTGGCCACGCCCTGAGCCAGGGGAATGGAAGTAACTTCCCCACAAAGACTTAATTGTGGGTCAGGTCCCCCAAGTTACAGCGCCTGCGTGGGAGCTTGGAGAAGATTGTCTCCATGACATGGGGCTATGTCTGCCCAGACTCACAGTGGCAGCCCAGTAAAGCTGGAAGGATATGAGAGTGCTGGCAGGTGTAACTGATTGTAGGAGGAGTCGGAAGTGGGGCTGCAGAGGAAGATTGGCACGAGGATTTAAACCAAGACTCGGCAGCCATTGGGGGGAGAACCACATGGTTTTGGCCAAGTGGGGACTCCTGTGGCTATTGTGCAGAGAGGACTAGGCAGCTGTGGCAATAGAAAGGAGAGCCATGCAGCTTTGCCAGAGTGAGGACCCCTGCAGCTTTACAAGGGTGAACCACCACCCGGCTTTAGCAGAGATTCCAGCAACACAGCAGATGGTACCGAGAACTGAGGGAGGCCTACCAGCCGAGACAGATTACTGGGAAGAACTGGAGGACTGCCTGAGCCATGGACTTCTATTTCTTTTCCTGAGATATGGTACCCCAGACTGGGCAGAGGGGGGAAGGAAGGACTGTGTGTGTTTGTGGGTGTTTTAAGGGATTTTGGGATTTTGATGAAGACATTAGGTCACTACTTTAAGTTTCTATAGCATTAAATAAACATTTCCTTTTCACGAATCTCTGGCATTGAGAGATGTCTTTCCTCTGATGGCAGACATAATGAACCTGGGGGGGGTTCCTTTAGGTAATAGTATATCGTCCCAGGCCCCACCTTGTTCTGTAACAATCATACAATATGGTATGCAGATGAAGTATTCTAGAATTGTATGCCTGAAACTTATATAATTTTATTAACCAGCATCACCACAATAAATTGAATTAAAAAGGTATTTAAAGAGTTCAAAATGAATAAAACATAAATATGATAATGAATAGTGGGAGGTTGGAGAGCAAGAGACTCTAAGAGGCTGCAGATTGGATGGTTAGGAAAGGAGACAATTATTTAAAGACCAGGAAGGAGAGAGTTTCAGGTAAAGGTAGCAATAGGTACTAAGGCTCAGAAAAGAGAGAGCTTGGGGTTTCCAAAATAAAAGCAAAAGTGGGAGTTCCAGCCAAGATGGAGGTGTAGGTAGAAACCCTTTGCTTCCTTGCACAACCAAAAGGAGGATAACAACCAGAAATCAATAAACAACCAGAAGTGCCAGAAAATCAAACTGCAAGGAACTCCAACAATCAAGGAATTAAACAGTCAACCAGACAAACCAGACGAGTAAGACAGCAGATGGAGAAAAACAAGGCAAGGCAGTGGACCGTGTAGGTGGGGCTGACTGAAGGGGAAACTGAGACTCAGAGCCGACTGTGGACTATGGCAGGGGTTGCCATATTGCGAAAAACTCCCACTCTCACACAAGGGTGTTGCAAAGTGGGCCAGAGCCGAGCAGGCAAGCTGCACAGTTTCCTATCTGTCTCCTCCCCCACAGACAGCGCCCAGCATAGCCAGGAAGGTTGACCTGCCCTGGTGAATGCCTAAGGCTCTGCCCACTTACAATTTAATAGGTGCAACAAGACAAAGAAATAGTGCCCAAATGAAAGAACAGATCAAAACTCCAGAAAGAGAGCTAAGCAAGGAGATAGCCAACCTATCTGATGGAGAATTTAAACCCCTAGTAGTCAAAATGATCACAAAACTGATTGAGTGTGGTCAAAAAATGAAAGAACAAATGAAGACTACCCAAAGTGAAATAAAGCAAAATATTCAGGGAACAAACAGTGAAAGGAAGAAAACCAGAACTCAGATCAACCATTTGTAGCAAAAGGAAGAAATAGGCATTCAGCTGGGACAGAATGAAGAAAGAAGAATTCAAAAAAAACAAACGAAGAAAGGTTTAGGAACCTCTGGGACAACTTTAAACATTCCAATATCCAAATTGTAGGAGTGCTAGAAGGAGAAGAACAAGAGCAATAAATTGAAAACTTATTTGAACAAACAATGAAGGAAAACTTCCCCAATCTGGTGAAGGAAATAGACTTCCAGGAAGTCCGGAAAGCCCAGAGAGTTCCAAAGAAGTTGGACCCAAAGAGGAACACATCAACACACATTAAGTTATCCAAAATTAAAAATAAAGAGAGAATCTTAAAAGCAGCAAGAGGAAAGGAAAAAGTTACCTACAAAGGAGTGCCCATTAGGCCATCAGCTGATTACTCAAAAGGAAACCTACAGGCAAGAAGGGGCTGGAATGAAGTATTCAAAGTTATGAAAGGCAAGGATTTACATCCAAGAGTACTCTATCCAGCAAAGCTATCATTTAGAATGGAAGGGCAGATAAAGTGCTTCCCAGATAAAGTCAAGTTCAAGGAGTTCATCATCACCAAGCCCTTATTATATGAAATGTTAAAGGGACTTATATAAGAAATTTAAGAAGATCAAAAACTATGAACAGTAAAATGATAACAAACTCACAACTATCAACAAATGAACCTAAAAAAAAAAGAAAAACAACAAAAACAAAAACTAAGCAAACAACTAGAACAGGAACAGAATCAGAGAAATGGACATTACATGGAGGGTTTTCATTGGGGAGGGAGAAGGAAAGAATATGGGGAAAACATACAGGGAATAAGAAGCATAATTGGTAGGCATAAAATAGATGGGGAGGTCAAAAATGGTATAGGAAACAGAGAATTCAAAGAACTTATATGTACAGCCCATGGGCATGAACTAAGGGCATGGGGAATCCTAGAGGTTTGGGGGATGCAGGAAAGAGGGGAGATAAAGCAGGAAAAATTGGGAAAACTGTAATAGCATAATCAATAAAATATACTTAAAAAAAGAAAAGAAAAGAAAAACTTCTATGGTAGCTGGAGTCCAGTGGGCAGAAAGAAGAATTGTTTGAGGTGAGTTATGGAAAGAGCCCAGTGCAAATTGCACAGAGCCTTGTAGGAACTATTAAATCATCTGGATTTTTGAAGTTTCTACAAATATACTGCTGTGCCCTTTGTGGCATCTAAGAAAGTAAATGTGATCACATATATGATTAGATGCTGTCTCAGCAGAAATCTATAACAATAACAACAACAACAACAACAACTAACTTTTACTGAATACTACTTTTAATTGGCTAGCCATTGTGCAGAGAGCTTTTATGTATTAATTCAGGTACTTCTTATACAACCCTTAGGTAATTATCAGCAGATCCCTTTACAGATAAGAAAGCTGAACCTTATAGTTTCTATATGCCTTGTTAAAATAGACATAACTAAAAAGTGAAAGATCAAGATCAGAACCCAGGATTCTGTTTCATAGCCTAATTTAGATTTATTTAAATTGTGATAGGCATAGTAGAGATCAGCAGAGAGATATTTGGTTAGAATAAACGCTCTGTGAAGGAAGAGATCTTTGTTGTGATGAGGCCAGCAGGACATAGAGAAGTACCTTTCACATAGTTGGCATTCAAAAAGATATTAATTGCATAAGTCTAAAATTTACAGGTTTTAATATAACTAAAAAGGAGGAAAAGAGAATGGATGTCAATTGGCATTCTTTTCCTAAAGTTCACATTAATTTTTCTCTCCAAAAAGTGTTTTATTTTCCTCTAAACCCCTTTTAATCCTATTTATTTAACCCATTGGTTCCTACAATGTAGGTTGTAGGTTGTATTCATGGTTCCATCATGAATATCTCCACCCCAACTTCTCCATTTTCTTGTCTCATTGCCAATACTGTAGGGTTCCTTCTCAATGTTTCTTTCTACTAGGCACCTGTTAATTTACTCACTTTCTGGTTAAGGTACTGTATATACTGTCTCACTAGAATCCAGGCCCTGCTTCATTATATCAGGCCCTGATTATGAGAAGTGTACCCATTTTACCTAGTATTAACCATGTCCCCTCAATGTGGTGGGCCTTGGAACAGATGCCCACAAAGTTGGTGTTCTTGCCAATTATATTGGGGACTGAGTAAAAGCAGGATCAGGTTACTGGGAGAGAAAAAATAAGCACAGAATTTGAGGAGACACTAAATAGGTAAAGGTAAAGACTAAAAAGTCTTATCAGAGGCCAGATAACAAATACAAGGATATATTTGTTATGTATAAAGCAGCATAATCAAGCAACAACTTCAAGAATTAGTAAGTGCCCATAAACTTGGGTCTCTATCTTTCTAGAAAGTACAGAGCAAGGTAGGTGGTCAGAGGGGCTGCTGACCTACAAAAACGGAAGTGAAACAGAAACTGAGAGTATGAATAGATGACTGTAAGGTCAATAGATAATTACCTGCATTTTTGTTCCATATTAGTTGTTAACATTTATTTCTTGCTTTCTGAGAGCCAGTCCTGAGTGGCATGTAGGGAGTGTTAACTGATACCAGGAAAGAATGAACATAGTTCCTCTGATGATCTGTGTGCCACATGAACCTATCTGCCAAGGACTGGCAGAATAGCTGGAGTGGGGCCTGGGGAAAAGGCAAACTGGCTTCATAAAAATCTCTCTTCATATCTTTTTCTTTATTCACAATCTCATTTATTTCATTCTGTCTAGGATGGTGATTTGAGATCAGGTCAAGGAGATATGTCTGTTAACCACAAAATTCTTCTAGGGATGATCAATCAATGATAGCTTTAGAATGCTATTAATATTAGAAAATGTAAATTTAATTTCCTTTTTATTTACCATTAATGTGATGTTCAAGACATTCCTTGGCCAGGCCCCAATCTTGCCCTCACCATTAAGTTTCCTGTTTTCAGAGCTTTGTGTCTTCCAAGGGTTCTTGGCCTGGCAAGCTTAGATTTAGGCAACCAAGGTGAATTTCAGGGAGTCCATGAGTTCTGGGTAACTTCACATAAATTATATTGAAGTATACATGTGCATTTATTTGGCTTCTTAAAGGGGTCTGTGACTCCAAAAAAAGTTAAAATCCATTATGTTATTCTCTCAGCCTCAAATGATTGTTTCCTTATTACTATCATTGGGTGACATTATTTGTTGTTATTCTTTAAGACCTGTCTGATGTCAACCCCATTCTAGAATCCCAGGGCAAAACCAAATCAACCTTTACTCTCAACTGACATTGTGGTTTGGATGAACCTCTAATGAAAACATATTTCTATTTGCCTCATGGTAAGATCAATAATTAAATGCCTGTGTATCCTGAGGGACTGATAGTTCCTTGGGGAGAGGAAAACTCATACTATATTTACTTTTGTGTACACTAGTTGTAGCAGTACTTTATAAGTAGTAAATACAAAAATAATTTATGTGATGAATTGAAGAGGAAAATGTTCACTTTTATTGCATTTAACACATTTTAAAATGTATCTTTCTGGGTTTATGGTACTCACTCTATTTCTTATTTTTTCTGCCTTTGACCTCTTACTGATTTAAATTCTAGGCTTAACCGTAGCCATGCCTGAGCAGTCTCATTCCACACTCACACTCCCAACACTCATATGGCATGGCATGGCTTTACTTCTAGCCCTAAGCTCAGGTTTCTGCCCACCAGTTCCTATAGTTCTGTTGTGAACTTCAGCCTCAAGTCAGCCTCTCACTGCTTATTCAAAGACCTTATTCCAAAGACCTTTGGAAGAAACTGTTATGTACCAGAGCCTGAACCTAGTATTGAGGTTCAAAAGGTAAGTAAGAATAGACACTGACTTACAACACCACCTATAGTTTGAAGAACTTTTGAGTGTTGATTTTGGCCCTTGACATATCAGTCTCATGTCACATTTAAATTTCTCAATGATTTTGTCCACCTTACCAAAGAGTAAGGTACAAGAAGATAGTTGTGAATATTGACTTTGTTTGCCTCTAAAAGGCCCTGGAATATTGTGCTGTGTGTTTTTAATAATATGATATTACATATATAACTAAAGTTTGGTAGCCACACCATTTTTTTGGCTACTTTTACAATTTTGTTTTGCTGCCATGATGGACTGTCTTGTCCTACAGCAGAATTCCACATTAGGATGAGAGATGTTTCCTCTAAATATGGAATAGTTGCAAAGCAATCATGATAATGAAATGGAAGTGCCTGTGTTTTCTCATTATGGCATATTTTGCTGTGATGTTTCTATAATGAATGTACCACTTATATGTATTAAAAATGATATAAGTGATCATTATAGAAATATCATATTTTTCTCATGATAATATTGGGGACTGCTTTCTTAGTGGAAAAGGGTATTGTCACTTGGAAGTTAAATTTTTAAGTGGATTCCTTTGTTTATAATGTATAAGTAATAAAAAGAAATTTAATAGAGGACTTCCTTCACTTCTTTTTCTGTTGTTTCTCATTTTCTCTTATGTCTTTGAGACTCCCAATTATGCAAAGATCATTTCCACATCTAGATGGATATGATTAGCCAGTGCTATAAAGAGCCTCTGAAAAGCCTAGATCTACCTGAGGAAAAGAAACCTTAATTTTGTCTTATATAGAGAACAAAAGAAAAATATGTAGAGATCCCTTCAATGTGACATGAATCAGTATCAGAGGATGGCCACCTTCTCTTTCTGTTTCTCCTTCCTTCTATATCTCTTTCTATTGAGCTGTATAAGCAATAGTTATCATTAGTGTATTTGTTATGACCATTAAGGCCTCTTGCTATTTAATTTCTTGGGTCTGTAGCTCCAAGGGATATGGGATATTTGGAAGGATTCTGGCTGTTGTTTTTACTGGTGACACAATATCTATGCCATCCATTTATGCTGAATTTACATTGTTTATACCACCATTTTTTTTCAACTTGGCTTCAATGCCAGTTTAACTTTTCCTTACTTTTAAATGCATCTCACGCTATAATTTCTTCTCTGAATTCCTTATTTCCAGTCACTCTCAAGTGGTTTGTGAGGCATGCCTATTCCTCTTGCAGATGGTTGGGAAAGTTAGAGTCTATTCTGGAGACCACTTGCTGCAGGTGGGCCCTCAATATTAGGTTAAAGAACAGCAAAAAGAGACCTTCACTTTGTCCTTATTTCCCAACTATTCTTTCCCATCCATCTATAGCCAAAACCTTGTTTTTTAGGAATAGCTTGGCCCAACAGTAAAACTAACACATGGGTTTCACTTGATCTCTTAGTGTCTATTTCTCCATTATTTAGAAACCAAGGAGTGGAAATGGGTGTGTTAATGCATTTTACACTCAGACTCCCCCATACTCATAGAAACCTCAACAAATTATCGTGAAAATTAAATGAGATATCATATGTAAGAACATTTGCATTCCTTACACATTGGTGTAATCTTTCATTTTGAAAGGGATTTCCATTTGTTTTCCTTTAATGGTATATTTTGTGCATATAAGGTACATAGTGACATGTTTGATATGTAGAATGCTCAGTGAAGTTAGTTTTTACTAACTGATTGGCTTTTAGATGCTCATAAGACTCAAGACTCATGTCTTGCCTAGCAATATAACGTATTCACTTTGTTCTGTTTATTTTATTATTTTTTGTTTTGACTTTTACTTCATCTAATGGCATAATCTTATCTTTATAAATCCTCTAATTAAAAATATTTTACCAACATGTTAATTTGTTCCTGCCATACAATATGACAGGTTTCAATTCAGTTCAATATTTTCTGTGCAATTAAATACATATTTTATAAATGCTATACAAATAAATATATATCATTTCTTTTATCTAGTGTTTTTTAAAAATATGATTTGAGTAGTAAGACCTCTATGTTAATTTTGCTTTTTAAATATTTGATTTTTTATTAATTTTTTAAATAAGTAATGCAGTAACCTGGTTCAAATATCAACCATATATTAAGTCTGGCTCCTACTCCTGTTCCCATCCACTCTGACTCCCTATCTTTCCCAAGAAACAACTGTGTAATTTGTGTACCCTTCTAGTGTTCCTTTTTTAAATTTTTTTAATTGTTAAATTACAGTTGGCATATGATATTTTATTAGTTTCAAGTGTACAACTCCATGATTAGACATTTATATAACTTACACAGTGCTCACCCTGACAATATAGTACCTATCTGACACCTTATATAATTATTACAATATTATTGACTGTATTCCCCATGCTGTACTTTACATCTCCATGACTATCCTGTACTACCAATTTGTACTTCTAAACCTCTTCACCTTTTTCACACATTTCACACAAGGACACTAAAAACATACAAAGACAAAGAAGGTCAATAACATGTTACTAAACAACCAATAGGTTAACACTGAGATCAAGGAAAATATCAAAAGATACCTTGAAACAAATAAAAATTGGAACACAACAACACAAAATCTATGGGACACAGTAAAAGCAGTCCTAAAAGGGATTTATAGTATTACATGCCTACCTACAGACACACAAAAAAAATCTCAAATAAAAAAATATAACTTTACGTTAAAAAGAGCTAGAAAAAGAATAAGAAATGAAGCCCAAAGTAAGTATAAAGAAGGAAATAATAAAGATCAGAGCAGAAGTAAATAAAGCAGAGTCTAAAAAAACAATACCAGAGATCAATGAAACCAAAACTTGTCCTTTGAAAAGCTAAACAAAATTGATGAAACTTTAACCAGACTTACCAACAGAAAAAGAGAGAGGACGTAAATAAATACAATCAGAAATGAAAATGTAGAAGTAACAACTGACACCAAAGAAATACAAAGAATTATTAAGAAAAATATTACAACCAACTATATGCCAACAGATTGGACAATCTAGATGAAATGTATAAATTCCTAGAAACATATAGTCTTCCAAAACTGAATCAAGAGCAAAGAATCTGAACAGACCATGTATAACTAATGAAATAGAAGAATTGGTAAAAAATGAAAAACTTCCAACAAACAAAAAACCTGGACCAAATAGCTTCACAGGTGAATTTTACCAATTATTCCAAAAAAACTAACACTTATCCTTCAACTATTCTAAAAAATTCAAAAGGACAGGAGACTTCCAAGCTCATTTTATGAGCCCAGCATTATCCTAACTCTAAAACTATATATGGATAGTACAAAAAAAGAAAATTATGGGCCAATATTCCTGATGAATATAGATGATAAAATCCTCAACAAAATACAGCAAACCAAATCCAGCAATATATTAAAAAGACCATACATCATGATTAAGGGAGATTTATTACAGGGATGCAAGGTTGGTACAATATCTGCAAATAAATAAATGTGATTCACCACAAAAACAAAATGAAGGTTAAAAACTCTATGATCATATCAATAGATTCAGAAAAACCATTTGATAATATCCAGCACCAATTTATGATTAAAAAAAACTCAAACGTAGGAATAGAAGAAATGTTCATCAATGTAATAAAGGCCATATATGACAAACCCATAGTCAACATCATACTTGATAGGCAAAAACTACAGGCATTTTTCCCTTAAGATTAGGAACAAGACAGGGATGTCCACTTTTACTGCTCTTATTGAATGTAGTGCTGGAGGTCCTAGCCACAGCAATCAGGCAATAAAATAAATAAAAGGCATTCAAATTAGAAATGAAGAAGTAAAATTGCCACTGTTTGCAGATGACAAAACACTGTATGTAGAGAACCCTAAAGATTCCACTCAAAAACAAATTATAGTAATTGTTTATAGATATAATGTTATTGACATTTTTATTATTCATATTTTTATATTTTTTCTCTTCTTCCTCTTCTTAAAGAAGACCCTTAAACATTTTTTGTAATACTAGTTTTGTGGTAATGAACTCCTTTAGCTTTTTTTTTTTATAAAGAGCCTGGGAAGCTCTTTATATGTCCTTCCATTCTAAATGATAGCAGTGCTGGATGAAGTAATTTTACCTCTAGGACCTTGATTTTCATCACTTTGAATACTTTGTGCCAGTCTCTTCTGACCTGAAAAGTTTCTGTTGAGAAATTAGCTGACAGTCCTCTGGGAGCTCCCTTGTAGATAACTAAATGCTTTTCTCTAGCTACTTTTAAGATTCTCTCTTTGTCTTTAATCTTTTGCATTTTAATTATGGTGTGCCTTGGTGTTGGCCTCTTTGAGTTCATCTGAACTTCCTGGACCTGCATGTCAATTTCTTTCACCAGGCTAGGGAAGTTTTCCATCACTATTTTTCCAAATAGTTTTCAATTTCTATATCTCTTCTCCATCTGGCACCCCCATGATACAAACACTAGAATGCATGGAGTTGTCCCAGAGGCTCCTTACACTATACTCATTTTGGGAGGATTCTTCTTTTTTTCTTTCTTTCTTTCTTTCTTTCTTTCTTTCTTTCTTTCTTTCTTTCTTTCTTTCTGTCTTTCCTTCTTTCTGTCTTATTTTTTTCTTTCTTACTTTTTTTTTCTGTTCTGATTGGGTGTTTTCTGCTTTCTTCTCTTCTAAATTGTTGATCTAATCCTCTGCTTCATCTACTCTACTGTTGATTGCCTATAAGGTATTCTTCATTTCAGATTTTGTATTCCTCATTTCTGAATGTTTTTTCTATCTTAATTTTTATGCTTCCTATCTCTTTGTTGAACTTCTCACTATGTTCCTTTACTCTTCACCTAAGTTCATTAAGCATCCTTATAAACAGTGTTGTGAACTTGCATCTGGTAGATTGCTTGTCTCCACTTTGTTTTAGTTTTTTTCTGGAGTTTAGTTTTGTTCTTTCATTTGGGACATATTTCTTTGTCTCATATTGGCTGCTTCCCTGTGTTTGTTTTTATGTATTAGGTAGAGCTACTACATCTATCCATCTGGCCTAATGTAAGAG
Source organism: Phyllostomus hastatus (assembly GCF_019186645.2). Taxonomy (NCBI): domain Eukaryota; kingdom Metazoa; phylum Chordata; class Mammalia; order Chiroptera; family Phyllostomidae; genus Phyllostomus; species Phyllostomus hastatus. Next base: position 5,053,448 of record NW_025334038.1, on the reverse strand, counting down.
GTGTCATGTAGGGCTTAATGGCACAGTCTCCTCAGTCACCTGAGCTTGGGGTTCCTGGTGAAACCTTTTTGTGGGTTGTGTTCAACCCTCCTGTTGCAGCTGAATATTGATTTCTGTTGGCAGGTATTTGAGATTAATTTAACCCCAGGCTGATTTGCTGTGAGGACAAGCTAAGAACACTGTGGAAGATCTGCTCTGCAGGAGCCAACACCACAGAGCAGAAACCACTTTATCAAGGCTCAGGTACCCACTGGCTCTTCCACAGCAAAGATATCTCTCCCAATTTTTATCCATCATGTGTGAATGTGGGACCAACCCAGTTCATGTCTTTGCTCCTCCTACCAGTACCAATGACTTCTTTTTTATACACTTAATTATAGATTTCAGGTGGTTCTGAATAACAATTGTTCTGTAGTTTTCTCGTAATTTTTATGTGGTTGTGGGATGTCCTAAGTATAGCATTTACCTATGCTGCCATCTTGACTGGAGGCCTAATTCTGCTTTTAAAATTAACATATTTCATTATTAATTCATCTTTTCAACCCTCCTAAGTATTCTTTGAGTGTACTTTTTATTTGTTTCATTTGTTTCTCTTTCTTTCTTGAAAGAATCTGAATTTTCATTGAATTTTTATTCTCTAATATCATCTGTAGCTATCACATTTTTGGTCTTATTGTATTCACCTCTTCATTCTTTCCTCTAAATAACTTTTGCCTCAAAGTAAACAAAACACATTTCTCAGATGAAGGAACTAAAGTTCAGAGGTAAAATAGCTGGCCTGAAATCTTACTATTGGTAAGTAGCATAACCATTTTCAAAATAAGATTTTTACTTTTGATTTTAACTACATTGCTTTTTTTACCCACTAAGTGCTCTTAACTATACAATTACTTGACATTCTCAGGGGTCACCTGGATTTATTATCAGATTTGGATTGTGTTATAATAGATAAGCCCAACATTATTATTTTTTAAAATATTATGTTAAATTTATTTATTGAATGGCTACTTTATACAGGCAGTGGATCCCAGTTGTGAATTTTGGAAGAAAGATATCTTTATCCATAAATATATCTATATATATAGATATATAGATATATATATAGATAGATAGATACAGATACAGATATGCCTTTATTAATCAGAAAAAGTCAAAACATTTGAATTTAACTTTATCCTATGTTTCCTCATGACAAATTTAGATTTCAAAGAAAGTATGTCTTTTGTTTCCTATATGCAATATTATATTGGTGTTAATTACCAGTATTTGGGTAGAACATTAAGTTTAATAAGTATGTTATTTCATGTTGCTAACTCAGGGAATTGTCTGTGCTAGTTTCTCCAGAGGAGGAAATCGAAGTTCAAAAGAATTGGCACTTGTCTGTGAACTAATAGCTTAGCAGAAGCCTAAATACAGGTCTTCTGTCTCCAAATTTCCTCTTCTGTTTTAAAATTAAGTATCAGTTCGGGCCCAATCAGAATGAATTTGAAATTTGTGGGTAAGAGGCTTATTTTTTCCCTTTCCAAAGATTTTTAGTTTTCTTTTTATAGTACATATTAGTTTCTAATCTTAATGTATACACAATTGTATCATATATTTGTATATTATATATACATATGTTTGCAGTATATATGTGTGTATGTATATGTTTCTGTATCTCAATAATATTTGCCTCTTAAAAGATATTCTGTATGTGTGTCTCTCTTTCTCAAAACACAGTCTCTAAATGCTCTATCCCAAATCAGATGGAGAGAACATATGCAGAGTAAGTCGCTTGATGATCATGCCCACCATGCGGAACACTAAGTACCTGACAAAGTGACTGCAGAAACATGACAGAGCCAGAGAGCTATTCTAATTGGCTTCTGTTCTTCTCCAGATACTTAGAACTGATCCTAGCTTGGATGGATGGATGCACATGCTTATACAACAGGAATTAGTGCATTTGTTTAGCTTTCACAGAAAAACTCAAGTGAGCTCTATGGTGGTTGAATAAAATAACCCAAAACTTGTTTAGTCCAGCATGTTATAGAAGCTGAGTTAATTTTTTAAAGTAAACTGCAGGTTCCATATGTTTAGTTTTGTCCAGTAGAAGGACTAGGAATGTAATATTTAAGATTTTGTGACCTAGGCACCTATAATTACATGAATGACTTACCAGAATATCTTCAAGTCTTATTAAATAAAAGTGGACTTAAGAGCTAAATACATTTGAAATGATTATCTTTACAAATACCTGAATAAAAGTGTCATTAACACTACAGGATATTGTGAACTCTTCTTGCTTGGCCTCTCTGTTTTTAGGTCAAACTTATCGATATCCAGTGGATGCCAAATGTTAATTAGTAACTAGACACATAATCTTGATTTTACATGGATTCTTCCTGAATAATATGTATACTTTCATGGGGGCACTGCTAAAGAATTGTTTTTGTATCACATCTTTAGCCGTCAAATTACATTTATTTTGTCAATTTGCATATTTGTTTGGAAATTTACAGTTCTATAAGGTGCTTATTGACTTATTCTCCTGAAATCATGAATTCTCTAAGACAGCTTTAAGAATTCATTGGTCTTGACCCCAATTAGTTATTTTCCTCTTCTGTCATGTCCTGAGACTTATTTGTAGAATATTTCTTGAAAAGAAAAATGTGTGTTGCCAAATCTAATAAACTTTTCTCACTAGGGTCATTTTTTGTTTATTGAACAAAGAGTATTTGGGTTCCTACCTATTTTTTAGGAGTTTTGCACAGGAGTATTTGGGTTCCTACCTATTTTTTAGGAGTTTAGGAGGCCTGGTGATTCAGTGGTGAATGACCAAGATATGGTGCCCTCATCATTCTCAGGGCTTCTAGTTTAGCAAAGAACCAAAAATAGTGAAGAGAAAGAGAATGAAAAAGGTGAAGGTTAGAGTTTCATGAGACATATAGTATACAGCTATATATACAGTTTTTAGGGAAAAAACTGGGAGCTGTAGGCTGAAGGGGATTCAATGTCCAGTGTTTTGGAAGAGGGAAAGGAAGGAGGAGACATAAATGGCAGAAATTTAGAAACTGAAGGACAGGCAGAAAGAGAATCTGAAAAGCAGGAGAAAAGACAGAATGGTGAAAAAAATGGCAGGTTGAAAAAGAAGCTGAACAAACAAGAACTAAATGAGGTATAACAAAGATAAAAATGAATTGACAGGGATAGGAGACAATGGGTTGGAGAGGGCAACGTTGAACTCTCGTTTTTGTCTCCTGATTTTTTTGTCACAGCTGATTTCTTCAGGGAGCTCTTCTTTTTATTAACTGTAAGTTGGGTTTTCCTAACATGTAATTCCAAGCATTCTGACTATATGTGGCTTAGGGAAGTTGTGAATTGAGGATTTTAGGGGAGGCTGGCATGGAAGAAAGATCTCTTCCTCACTTAGCATAAGAGTCTCCAGTTCCATCCATGCTGCCCCAAAAGGTATAAGCTGGTCAGTAAAAGACAAATACCATATGACTTCACTTATAAGTAGAATCTAGTAAAAAAAATGAGCTAACAAGCAAAACAGAACCAGGGACATAGAAACATAGAATAGACTGAAAGCTGCAAGAGGGGAGGGGGAAGGTGAGAACTGGTTGAAAGAAGGTGTAGGGATTAGCCAAAGAACATAGACGCCTGACCCAAGGACATGGACAATGGTGTGGAGATTGACAGTGGGAGTGGTGATGGGCTGGGTGGAGGGGGCAAAGGGAAAAAATCTTGAACAAGTGTAGTATCATAAACAATAAAATATTTAAATTAAAAAGTAAATCAAATGAAAGAATTGTAAGAAAATTTTTAAAATCCCTTCCTCCTCTTTGTGTACTAATGCTCTGACCCAGTGCTCCCCTAAATTTAGTGCACAGTCTCAGAAGGAGTGATCCCATACTCTAGCATGGGTAGGCTATGGCTGGAGGCATGCTCCCAGCCTGTCAGATTTCCAGCTCAGATGTGGGCCAGCAATTCCACACCAGGTTAGTGAGAGCCATTTGAGGGATTTCTCCTGAAACTGTTTGGGAAAAGTTTGAATCTTTCATTGGGCATTAAGTTAATAGAGAGTATGCTTAGAGTTACTTGTGGGAGCTTACTGAAGAATAAATCCAGCTCAGAGAAAAGCATAGTTAATTTAAGAAAGAGATTACTGGAGATATTGTTTGAGCACCTAGACCCAGTCACAGCTGATTTCTTCAGGGATCCCTCCTTTTTATTAGCTGTAGTTGGGTTTTCCTCACATGTAATTCCAAGCATTCTGACTATATGTGGCTTAGGGCAGTTGTGAATTGAGGATTTTAGGGAAGGCTGGTAAGGAAGAACGATCCATGTAATTAAAATTGTTTTGTCTGTCATGATGGCAAGTTTTGGGTGGTCAGTGTTGTCACTGGGCATTTTCCAAGACTGGGCAGGTCCAGGTCAGTTCAGGCCTATAGACTACATTAAGGTATGACAAAGAGGAAGACCTTCTCTGAATAAAAGAGTCTGTAGCAGGGTGTTCCTTGATCTTAGGTCAGAGAGTATGACCTAAAACTAAGGCTTTTTGGCAGCAATGGAGTTGCTGAAACAGAGATTCTATTTCAGTTTATGCCCATTCTCTCTATGGGTAGAAGTAGAAACCAGAAACAATAAATAGCACCAGTGTTAGCAAATAAGTCCAGGTATTGGACCAAAGTTCTCACAGGACTTCACTCATGGTTCACTTGGTGCCTATTATGTCCCAATTTTCATTTCAGGTTTCCTCAATGGTATTATTATTATTACATAAAAAGTATTGATCTTAACAAATGACTTACTTAAGACAAATGTTATATTTCTTATCTTTTCCTGTTTTGAGCATACCACCACTCAGTCCTTAAAAAAATAAAGCCAGTTCTATATACACATTATTTAATATGTAAAATAAGTTATCATATTTGTCACTTACAAATTTAAAAATCACCAGAAGATAAAAGGTAGAGACCTAGAATTATTCTCATGTATCCATTTTAACCTGATATTTCTCACTAACTCAGATGTTAAACTATCCATTTAATTATGATTTTCATAACACTGTAATTTTACCCTAACTTCTCAAGATTTTCAAGGAAATTACAAATACAGTGTCTGATATGGAAGCATTTGTAGAGGAACTCTGTCTAAACATGTAAGCATAACAATCAGGGTCAGTGGAAAGCAATGTCTTCAAATCTCTCTTGGTCACAAGGAAAATACATCTACAAGCTACCAAAAGTAAAAGAAAAATTCAAGTAGGGATGTGGATAGAAACCATAATAAAAATATTGATAGTTGCAGCTACTACTTTTGGGTGTTTAATATGACTTGCTATGCTAAACACTTTACTTACCAAGTAATCCTAATAAGCAAATTATGATGTATGTTTCTTTAATTTTCCCACTTTGTACATGAGAAAACTGAGCCCTATAATTACGTAGTAGCTCCTCTATGTTTACACAAACCAGAGAAGTTGGACTGAGAAACAAATTTAGTTTTTTGATGTCCAGGCTTCATGTAAGGGCAGGATAGGTAGCAAGAGTCTACAGAGATTGAACTGGGCACTGGAAATCCAAGCAGTGAGAGTGTTTCTCCATCTTTCTCACATCAACTTCACTTCTTAGACTTCTTCCCTCTTACAGAATGTATTACATTCTCTCTTCTAAATATTTTCTGCATTTATTTCATCACGCAATTTCATTGTCTTGCTCTTAGCCAAGTATGGCTATGCTAATATTAAATCTATAAGAGGTTTTGTCTGAAACCCCTACCACTTACTGACCTCAATGTTGTCTTCCTGGTCCAGCTTTCTAGGAAAAAAAACAATTGGCCCTTTGTGACAAATTACGTCTTCTTTTTAACATGGATGGTGGGCAAGAATAGTTCTCTGAAGGATGATTGCAGTGGTATCCCACAAGCTATGAAAATTTCCAAACTGTGGACCCAAAGCATAAGCTCAATAGGAAATCAGAGAAGGAAGAGGGCAGTGAGAGCTTCCTGGAAGATATTTAACCTGGATTAGTTCTTGAAAGCTGGGAAATCTGGCCTGGCAGATACCATGTTGGGATATTCCAGACAGGGACATGAGATGAAGGATATCAAGGAGGAGGTAATGTGTGCAGTAGGTTCTGGAGTAAGAGGCAAAGATGTTCTTCCTGTATCCAGTGGTTTGTGGAAGGGAGCACCAGAAAAGAAAATAGTGGAAGATTTTATTTCTTCAAAGTATTATCCCTGATATATGTTTTTTTTTACTGCAAGAATATGCTATTTAATATTATAACATCACAGAATTTCTTCCATTCAAGGCATCATAATATGGCAGAAAGAGCAAGTGGCAGAGGAGCTGATTTGTGGTCACTGCATCTCAGAGCACCTAAACAACTTCAGGCCAATCATTTCACATCCTATGGATCATTTTTGCATCTCTCAAATCCTTGCCTATCTTACTGGATTATTTATATGTGAAAGCTGAGCTTCTTAATCACTAATGCAGAACCATCCCATTGAATTATTTAAAGCAAGAATATCACAGATATCTTTTCCATGTAGTCTCATCTTCAAAGATTGTGTTAAAGCTTTTATTTATAAACAAGACCAGGATAATTCCATATTCCACATTTCTTTCTATTTGGGATTTAATATATATATAAAATTCCAGTTTAGCCAGATTCAGATGTTGATGATCAGAAGACAGTTATTATTTTCATTAGTTGTTAGCCACCGCCACTGTTCAACCATTTGTAATCAGGTCTGCTGTGCAGTGTAATTGATTTTGAAAACTGAATGTGAAACAATATATCATTTTACTACAACTAATTTTGTTAATTAAATTATAGATTTTGAATGTAGAGTGACAATTTTTTCTGAAAAAATTTTTGTCTTCCAACTGACAATGTATTTCTTAAATTTATGTTTACATACAGGCAAAGACTTACTGATATTAATAAGAATTTTAACAGGTGTTCTCATTTTTCTTTTCAGTCTTAGGGGTTTGAAATGTTTTATGCATGCCTAGTTTTTCATGTCTAGCATTGGCTGTATGTATGTATATATTAAGGACATACACGATGTAATTACAAAGAGCAAAAGTACACTAAAATCTGTGGTTTCTATAACTTAACTAGAATCCTCTAATATCTGAAACACCTTTCATATATTCAATTCTTAGTTAACAAAAATAGGTAAATAATAAAATTTTTAAAAACAATTTTTAGGAAGGACATTCCACCTGTGTTCTCTGATCAGTACAAATTCTACTCCATTTTCTTCATTTTTTTCTAAGGCTCTATAGCTAGCCCAAGGTTAAGAAGAATGACTTTGGGCTGTCCAAATTATTTTAAGTTTCCTATTGCCAGTGTAACACACTGACACAGATGTAGTGGTTTAAAACAACACAAATGTAAAATAGCAAGTGCTGGAGGATGTGAAAAAAAGGAGCCCCTGTGCACTGTTGGTGGGAATTTAACTGGTGTAGCCACTACTGAAAACAGTATGGAGGTTCCTCAAAAAATTAAATAAAACTACCATATGATATAATTGCCAAGACATGGAAACAACCTAAGTGTCCATAGATAAAGAAAAGGTGGTATATATTTACAAAGAAATGCTATTTGGCCATAAAAATAAATGAAATATTGCCATTTGAAACAACATAGATGGACCTTGAGAGCATTATTCTAAGTGAAATAAGTCATACAAAGGCAAATACTGTATGATCTTACTTATATGTGGAATTTTAAAAATAAGTAAATAAACTGAGATCATAGATACAGAGAATAGAATGGTGTTTTCCAGAGTCATATGGTTGGCTGGGGATGTATAAAATGGGTGAAGGGGATCAAAAGATATAAACTTCCAGTTATAAAATAAATAAGTCATGGGATGTAATATACAGCATGGTGATTATATTATTCTTAATAATATTTTACTGCATATTTTAAAGTTACTGAGAAAATAAATTTTGAAAGTTCTCATCACAATAAAAAATGGTAAATGTTAACTAGACTTACTGAGGTGATCATTTTGAATATATACAAATATCAAATCATTATTTTGTATATGCCAGTTATACCTCAGTTGTAAAAATTTCACAGATTTATTAATTATATTGCTTTTTTAGAAGTCAGACACCAGAAACATAATGCTAAAATAAAGAGCAAATGTGTTTCTTCTGGAAGGTCTAGAAGGAATCCCATTGCCCTATTGTTTCTAGCTTCCAGAGGCTGCTTGAATTCCTCAGAGGTGTTCTCCTCCCATTTTCAAACCCAGTAGCAAAGCATCTTCAAATCTCCCCTTTCTGACCTCTGTATCTATCATCATGTTATCTCTTTGAGGCTAACTTTCCTGCTTCTCTCTCATTAGAACCTTGTGATTCGACTCAGCCCAGCCAGATAATCTAGGATAATTTTCCAATCCCAAGATCCTTAATTTAATCACATTGTCACAGTCTCTTTTTCAACATAAGGTGACATACTCACAGGCTCTGAGGATTGAGACATATACATTATTGGGGACCAGTCCTCCACTTACCAAAACTATCAATGATGAATAATTCAAATATTACTACTTTCTTTGGCCAGGAGACTTGGCATTTGACTAAAATCAACAAACAATTATTAAGGTTGAGTATGCCCAAACAAAAGAGTTACTGTTGGATTATGATACTCTGCACCAACACGAAGCTTACAAGAAGACCAATAAATGACCAAATGAAACACGAAGCAGAATGGGTGGGGTGAACTGACTGCTCAGACATAAAGGAGTCAGGCCCTTGGCCATGATGTATGGAGGGAAATCAAAATTTTGATGAGGGTTATATTAGGTGACCTTTTAAGCCATTTCCAATCCTTATATTTTCATGATTTCTACTGTTGTAAAGATTCTTAACAAATTAAATTTAGGACTTGTATTATTATTATGGATATGTCTTAAAGGACTTGTGAAAGTGTATAGATTAGAGTACAGTGAACCATAAGACATTTAAGAATAAGAGAGGATGGAGTCTGTCTGACAGAGCAGATCTTTTAAGCTTTAGAACTGAGTATGTTGAAACTCATGGGCTATAAATGTGACTTTTAATCTTTTGATTATTATGTCAAAAAAGCATATAGTTAGACTCCTGACCAAGATGGAGGCATAGGTACATACACTGTGCCTCCTTGCACAACAAAAAGAACAACAAATGTAGAAACAAGAAAACAACCAGTAGTGCCAGAAAATTGACAACCAAGGAATTAAAGAAGAAACATTCCTCCAGATTGGTAGGAGGGGCAGAGACTGGCAGTGGGGCAGAGAGGACTCATGGCAAGCTGGCAGGTGGAAGACCCAGGGAGGCAGTGGCTGGCAGAGCAGGCAGTTTCACATTTGCATGTGGATAAACATGGAGGAACAACTTGGGAGTGAGATAGACTGTGCAACCCAGGGTTCCAGCATGGGGAAATAAAGGCTCAAAACCTCTGACTAAAAAAATCTGTGAGGGTTCAAGTGTCAGAAGAAATTCCCAGCCTCATAGGAGAGGTCATTGGAAAGACCCATAGGCTTCTAGAATGTGCACAAAACCACTCACCCGGGAATCAGCACCAGAAGGGCCCAATTTGCTTGTGGGTAGCAGAGGCAGTGACTGAAAGCTGGCAGATAGCTGAACAAGCTGCATTGATCCCTCTTGGACCCCTCCCTCACATGCAGTGCCACAATGCAGCTATGTGGGTTTCCCCTCCCTGACGAATACCTAAGGCTCCACCCTTCACTAAGTAACAGATGAGCTGAGACAAAAAAAAAAAAAAAAAAAAAAAATGGCCTAAATGAAAGAACAGATCAAAGCTCCAGAAAAATACAACTAAGCAACAAAGAGATATCCAACCTATCAGATGCACAGTTCAAAACACTGGTAATCAGGATGTTCATGGTAATGGTTGAGTATGCTTGCAAAACAGAGGAAAAAGTGAAGGTTATGAAAGTAAAATAAAGGAAAATGTACAGGGAACCAACAGTGATGGGATGGAAATCAGGACTCAAATCAACAGTTTGGACCAGAAGGAAGCCATAAACATTCAACCAGAACAGAATGAAGAAAGAAAAATTCAAAAAAATAAGGAGAGCCCTGGCTGGTATAGCTCAGTGGATTGAGCGCGGGCCTGTGAATCAAACGGTCACTGGTTCGATTTCCAATCAGGGCACATGTCTGGGTTGAAGGCCAGGTCCTCAGTGGGGGGTACGTGAGAGGCAAGCACACATTGATGTTTCTCTCTCTCTCCTTTCCTTCCTCTCTCTCTAAAAATAAATAAATAAAATATTTTTAAAGATGAGTAAAGGCTTAAGAACCTTCGAGAAAACTTTAAACGTTCCAACATCTGAATCATAGGGGTGCCAGAAAAAGAAGAGGAAGAGCAAGAACTTCAAAACTTATTGGAAAAAATAATGGAAAACTTCCCCAATCTGGTATAGGAAATAGACTTTTAGGAAGTCCAGAAAGCTCAGGGAGTCCCAAAGAAGTTGAACCCAAGGAAGTACACACCAAGGCACAACATAATTACATTACCCAAGATTAAAGACGAGGAGATAATCTTAAAAGCAGCAAGAGAAAAGGAGACTGTTACCTACAAAGGAGATCCCGTAAGAGTATAAGCTTATTTCTCAGAAGAAACCTTGCGGGCAAGAAAGGGCTGGAAGGAAGTATTTGAAGTCATTGAAAGGCAAGGACCTACGCTATCAACAAAGCTATCATTTAGAATGGAAGGGCAGATAAAGTGCTTCCCAGATAAGGTCAAGTTCAAGGAGTTCATCATCACCAAGCCCTTATTATGTGAAATATGAAAGGGACTTATCTAAGAAAAAGAAGATGATCAAAAAATATGAATAATAAAATGAAAATAAACTCACAACTGAACCTAAAATAAACAAAAACAAAAACAAACTAAGCAAAGAACTAGAAAAGGAATGGAATCACAGAAATGGAGATCACAGAAGGGTTATCAGCAAGGAATGGGAGGGAAAAGGTACAGGGAATAAGGAGCATCAATGATAGGTAGAAAATAGACAGGGGGAGGTTAAGAATAGTATACGAAATATAGGAGCCAAAGAACTTATATGTATGACCCATGGTCATGAACTAAGGAGGAAGGGGATGCAGGTGGAAGGGGATGTGCAATGCAGAGGGGAATATAGGGGGGAAATGGAACAACTGTAATAGCATAATCAATCAATAAAATATATTTAAGAAAAATAAATATATATTTTTAAAATACTGAAAAAAAGAAAAAAACTGCATATAGTTAAGCAATACTTTTGGAAGAGGACAAACTTAAGTAGGTATGTGTAATTTATATCCTTGAACAAGGGACATCCAGTGGCATGATGGCAAATAATTTCAGCTATATTCTTATTAAAAAAAAAAACAGAAATGTTCATTAACAATAACTGAAATCCACAACACTCTGGTAAAAACTCACTAACTCAATTTATCCTTTATACTTCTCTTTCTCAAAGAACTTTTATAGAGTTTTTACTGCACTTTAGACTATCCCAGGAATTACTCATTTTGAAGGGATGTATTTGGACAATTATTAATCCCTTGACACTAATCCCTTAAAATCATTCTGGGCAAATTCAAAGTATTAAAATTTGGGGGGAGAAATCCAAGTTTTCAATCACTTATAAAACTCTGATTTTCAAGTAGTTGGAAGTCTTGGTAAATGTGGAAATGTTTGGTCGCATCTGCTTAGAAGGAAACCTGGATGGCCTGTCGGAAACAGTATACTAAGAAAGAGGCTCTGGATGCCCTTTCCTTCCCTTCTGAGAGACATTGGTAAGCCAACACCCCTCCAGGATTAACTGCCTTCCTTTGCTGTGAAAATTGTTAGCACTAGGGAGAAGCTATATGGCCTCACCAGAAGGGAAAACATTTTGCCCTCCTAGGAGATTAAAAAATGCAACGAGTCTTGTGTTGTGTGCCTTTCAGCCTTACTGTATATTACACTCATTGGCATTAAGATGATAATTGCAGAGAAATTCTCCTTTCAGACCATAAATTAAGAGCATGCTTCCGCTGTCTGTTTTCTTGTGTGTGTGCATGTGCTTTACTTACAACAAAAGCAGTTACTTTTTGTGCACACTTAATCCCACCAGTTTAATGGGGCATGTAAAATATGCTTTGCAATTTATGCCTTATTAATCTTAGCCTTACTGAGAATGAGACCCATCTAAACATTCAAATGTTTAAAAATAACAGCCTGCCCTTCAATAATTTAACCTTTGTTTAATTTGAACAAATGCAGGAGTTTCTAAGAATCACATTCTTTGCAGTAACAGGCTGTTCTGAGGAAATATTTGCCTAAACCCTAACAGGATCCTAGGAAGGGCTGGATGGCACAATGCTGCCTGAAGCTGCACTGGTGGGCGGGGAGGGTTTGCCTTACCTAACAGTTGGGGCAGAGAAATGTAGGCTTGAGGATCAGTCAGCCTAAGCTTGCTGCCACTTACCGGAGAATTGACGATGTGACCTTGCCTAATTTACTTTCTCAATCTCAGTGTCTTCAACTGTGAAACAGAATAATGCATACCTTGGGAGAGACGAAGGTAAGGACTAATGTAGTAAACCAGCCACCATGTGGTAGAATTTAAGTGAAAAGAGTGGTTCTACTCAAGTAGTAACTGTAGGAATATTCTTACTATAATTTATGTTAATATAATGTCTTAGGATCCAGAGAGCACCAATCTGGGTCAGAAGGATTTAAAGAATCTGAGCTAAAGTTGTTCAAGGGGAATGAAGATCGAAAGAAAAAAAAATCTGAACGCCTAGAGGTAGAGGGTGGTAGCAAGTTCCAAACAAGAAAACGGTAATGCCAGACAGAAAGACATGGGTAAGAGCTCACATAGAATGGTGTAACATTGATGAAAATGTGAAGAAGAACCTAGGTAAAGAAGGAAAAGCAGAGGCTGTATTCAAGGCCTGTTTGTATAGTTATCCCAGTTAGACTGTGGTCTGCTTGGGCTGCCAGAGCAAGATGCCATAGACTGGGTGGCTTACACAGCAGAAATATTTTCTCACCCTCTGGAGGCTGGAAGTACAAGGTAAGGGGGTTACCAGTGTTGGTTTCTCCTGAGACATTTCTTCCTGGCTGTAGACAGGTGCCATCTTGCTGTATCCTTACACAGCACCTTCTCTGTGTACATGGGGAGAGAGACATGTCTGGTATCTCTCTCTTTCTTTATAAGGACACCAAGCCTTTTAGATTTTGGCCCCACCCTAGTGACCTCATTTAACCTTAATTATCTTCCTAAAGCCCTATCTCCAAATATAAGCACATTGGGAAGAACACAATCCAGTCTGTAACATACAGATTAATTCTAAAGTTTCTTGCATTCAAAACCTGTTCCTATCTATTTCAATAATGCACTTAAAAGAAAGAGAGAAGGATGTGGGGGAAGAGAGAGGAAGGGAGGAAGGAAGGAAGGAAAGAAGGAAAAGAAAGAAAGAAAGAAAGAAAGAAAGAAAGAAAGAAAGAAAGAAAGAAAGAAAGAAAGAAAGAAAGAAAGAAAGAAAGAAAGAAAGAAAGAAAGAAAGAAAGAAAGAAAGAAAGAAAGAAAAAGAAAAGAAAGAGCCCTGGGTGGTGTAGGTCAGTGGATTGAGCATGGGCTGTGAACCAATGTGTCTCAGGTTTGATTCCCAGTCAGGGTACATGCCTGGGTTGCAGGCCATGACCTCCAGCAACTGCACATTGATGTTTCTCTCTCTCTCTCTCTTTCTCCCTCCATTCCCTCTCTAAAAATAAATAAATAAAATCTTTAAAAAAATGTTTAAAAAAAGAAAGAGAGAAAGAAAGAAAGAAAGAAAGAAAGAAAGAAAGAAAGAAAGAAAGAAGAAAGAAAGAAAAAGAAAGAAAGAACAAAGAGAAACAAAGAAAGAAGAACCTAAAAATCCAAACAAATTATTAGGAAAATATTTGAGTGATGGGTGCTTTCCTGCTGTACTCATAATCACTTAGTGTAGATTTCTCTCAGTTCTACCTGGGAGTCACTCTTTCCCATGGCTTCCTGGTCTTTCTGATTGTGTCCTGGGTCCTGCTTGATTTTTTGTTTTTTTAACAGATTGTATTTTATTTTCACTTATGATTCCTGGATCCTGTCCATTGACTTAACATAAAAGTAGTTTTACAATAGTGAGTATGCAAAACACAGTTTATTTTTGTATTATTACTTATTAATTATTGTATTATTTTCCATAAAAACAACTGTAAACCTACTTTTTCCCCACCGTATATTATAGTTAAGTGCTATTGAAACTGAAGTTAAAGGTGTGTTCAGGCCTTGACCTTAAGGACACAGATTTTCTCTGTTCTCTATCTCCCAGCTGACATCTGAACAGTGCCTTTGATTTAAAAAGGGAGGTTGTATAAGGAACTACTCATCACTCCAAGGGAAGGACTGCTGGTGTGGGATCAGAAATGTTACCTTTGTCCAAATAAATCAGCATTGGAGAGAGAAAAAATTGACCTAGTTTCCAGTGACCTGGATTCTAGCTGAAATCTAGCTGGAAATTGCTCTCAGACATTGATCAATTCTTTATCATTCCCTGGTCCACACACATATAAAAATGAGTTGAATATGGTGAAAGGTGAATTTTTTTAAATTTATGACAGTAAGTCCTATTATTTGGGGTTTTAAGCTACTTGCAAATTGTGTGGAAGACAGATGCCCAAGTTAAACTTTAAGGATAATTTACCTTCATCTGGTACCCCACCTTCATGTGTATAGAAAGACAATTTGGCAGACTGGATATGATATTTGAGAGAATTGGATGAGTACATAACATCAAAAAAGGGGTCAGATGGTAGTGTGAGAGATTGCTTATTCTACCTCAGGTGAATTTTTGACAAACACATTACTACTAGGAGCAATTTCACCTGGCATAGCATGAGTGGGTCATCAGTGATGGGATTAGATGTGGAACAAAATTTAGATAGAGAGCAGAGTTTATATCTATAAATAATAATATTGTATATCTGCCTTCCTAAAGCCCTTGGACCCCTAACTCCCTTTCGCAAGCTATCCCCAGTTGATCTGAGTGGCAGAGGTTTTCTATAATAGTCTCATGCTTACTCCAAGCAAGTAGGAAAGTCATAGAAAGAAAAAATAAAAGGAAATAACAGAATGAGAAATAATCCTCAAGAAGGAGCAATGCATTAGACACCTACAACAAAACCAGGAGATAAGACATTGTAGCATTTAGGTTGAAAAGATGATCAGGAGATGCCTTTATCAAAGGCAGGAAATGTGTTAGGATGAGGGGCTCCCTATAGGCATGGTGTGAAAGCAGGTCCAGATTTCTCAAGTGGCAAGTAAAGGAAGACTAAGCTCAAACTCCCTTCAGCTAAGAGGAAGTGAATATATTGGCTCAGGTAACTGAACAATCAAGGGCAGTACCTTCAGTCATTGATGCAACATGAAGCCTAAGAAGAAGATAACATACACACAGTTTCTGTTTAACTTTTTAGCTCCCCTCCCTAACAGAACACACCTGGAACATTTAGGCCCCTCAAAATGTGTATGTTGATGAAGGAAGGAAGATGGCGGGTTCACTCTAGGCAGCGTTTTTCTCGGCTTCTGTGAAGAGGAGGGAAACTTGCGGATTAGTGGAGAAACAGAGCAAGTGGACTGGGTTACCGAATCACTTTTGAAAGCAGGACATCAAAAATTATTGCGATCACTGGAAAACCAGACAGTAAGGAGACTGCTTCAGGACAAAAGGGACCCAGGGATCAGCGTGGGGTCTAGGGGTGTGCAGTCCCCAGGCCTGGTGCTCCTGGGTCGGCCTCAGGGCTCCCAGGAGAGGGGAGTCACTGCTCCCTCCACCGAAAACGGGGGTTGAGCAACTCCAGGGGAGAATGTGTTGCTTGAAGGAACAGATTGGCCAGTTGGTCTGGGAAAAAATCGCCCAGGGACTATGAACACCCACCCAGAGACTTGGGAGAAGTGAGGGCCCCCAGCCAACATGACCGCTCCTGGTCGGGAAAGGCACCAACACCCCTAGCCTGGTTGGGTGCAGATCAGTGGAAAACAAAGAGCTGGGAAGGGCTCCACTCGCACCCCATTGGGAAGCCTGATTCGCGCGCTGTGAACCCGGAAGGGTCGCGGTGTGGTGCTTAGGACGATCCTAGATCCCTAATCTCAAAAGTTTGGTGGAGGGGCGCACACTTTTATGATTCCCAGGGAGGGTGCAGTGAATCCCAAAACGTCTCGGGTGCCTTCTGAGATCATAGAGATGGAACCCTGCAGGACCCTGGAGTCTGGAAGAACGCGGCAGTGAGCTCTAGAGAGCGAGTGTGCTTGGAAGCGCCCAGACCTGAGAGTCTTCCTGAGATCTGGCTGGGAAGAGAGAGAAGCATTTCAAAGGTCCCTCAGCCAGCTGAAGCCAGCAAGATCAGAAAAACTGGTCTGGCCAGTTAGAAACCAAGAAGAGGTTTTTCTTATTTTGTTTTGTTTGGTTTGGTTTGGTTTGGTTTTTGTGGCTGTTGTTGGTTGGTTGATTTTATCTTGTGTTTTATGTGACTTTTTTTTCAATTCTCATTATTTTTTATCTCACAATC
Source organism: Phyllostomus hastatus (assembly GCF_019186645.2). Classification (NCBI taxonomy): domain Eukaryota; kingdom Metazoa; phylum Chordata; class Mammalia; order Chiroptera; family Phyllostomidae; genus Phyllostomus; species Phyllostomus hastatus. The sequence goes on along the minus strand of NW_025334038.1, from coordinate 5,036,871 downwards.
CCTTATGTTTCTCTTCCATTCATCCTAATATTATTCTTTCCACTCCAAATTTATCTCTCCTGCACCACATCTTCTGCTTTTCTTTCCTTTTTTTTAATCTTGCAAGTTACTGTAAATTTGTATTATCTTTTTCTCACTTTTCCGACATTTTTTATTTTAATAATATTTTGCTATTCTTTTTCTTTCTGTATAATCTTCTTTGCTTGGCTGGTTATACTGTCATTTGATAGGTTCCCCCTGGTATCTCAGTCACAAGGTGTTGATAAGTTACTATCCTTCATCTGTGTTCCATTAATACACGTCTCAAGATTCTATACTCTTTATTCTTGTTATCTAGATCTCATCGATTCTGCCACAAGACTGTCACTTTACTATTACTGCTAGTAAGACCTAGTCCATACAATAATAAATGCTACTCAATACCCCTACCTGATCTCAACCCACTTTGCAATTTCCTGAACTATACTGTTGTGGGGGTTGTATCTATTCTTTTACACACTACTTCTATATACTAATCTTTAATCCAACCCTACCTTAGAATCTGACCTTCCACAGCCTCACAGCTTTCTACATCCAACTAACAATCCTCTCATCCCCAATAAGAGTCTTAGCCTCTTTCCATCCTTTCTAAAACGTGGATAGTGGGGTGGAGGATCATGGTTAACACTATAAGGAGCCAAAGGATAATCCATCTCTTCTCTACTGGCTGTTAATGTAAATATCATAGTATCCTGTCTTGCTGTCTTAAACCATTTCGCCTTACTCCTCCAACTGATCCCAAAAAAGAGTAGGGGGAAGCTGTGAATACCAGGATACACGAAGGAGATTGCACCACTGAATCTCACAAGTATTCTACCACAGAAGTTCACACCATAATTACAGGGAACCAGAACAGATCAACTTAAGAAACAAGAAGAAACAACAAGAAACCCACAAACAATGAGAAAACAAAGAAACAACCCCCAATTGAAGGGAAACGAGGAAGCCTCAGGAAAAATGCTAAATGAAACAGAGGCAACACAACTCTCAGTGAGTACAAAACAATGATTATCAGGAAGTTCAATGAACTCACAATGAGCTTTCAGAAATTAGAGGGAAACTACATCAATCTCACTGCAAACTATATAAACATGAAAAAGTAAATAGAAACTCTCAACAAAGGTCAAGAGGAAATGAAGAATACAATTTCTGAACTGAAGAACACAGTAGAAGGAATGAAAAGCAGGATCGATGAAGCAGAAGATCGGATTAGCGGGCTAGAGGACAAAGTAGAAAACAACATCCAGAAAGAGCAAGAAAAGGAAAAGAGGCTCAGAGAGAATGAAAAGGGATTAAGATAAATGCAAGTCAATATGAAACGTAATAATATCCGTATAATAGGGATACCGGAAGGAGAAGAAGAAGAACAAGGGATTGAAGACCTAGTTGAAAAAGTAATGGGAGGAGGAAGATGGCGGCTTTACTGTAGGCAGCGTTTTTCTCGGCTTCTGTGAAGAGGGGGGAAACTCGCGGATCAGTGGAGAGGCAGAGCAAGTGGGCTGGGTTGCTGAATCACTTTTGAAAGCAGGACATCAGAAATTATTGCACTCACTGGAAAACCAGACGGTAAGAAGACAGCTACAGTACAAAAGGGGCCCAGGGATCAGCGCGGGGTCTGGGGTGCACAGACCCCAGGCCCGCCCGGTGCTCCGGGCTCTGCCCCAGGGATCCCAGGAGAGGGAAGTCGCTGCTCCCTCCCTCCCCCGAATACAGGGGGTGAGCAACTCCAGGGGAGAATGGTTGCTAGAAGGAACAGATTGGCCAGTTGGACTGAGAAAAAATCACCCAGGGAATATGAAATCCCGCCCAGAGGCCGAGAAGTGAGAGCCTCTAGCCAACAGGACCAGGGGCATCTCTAGCCCGGTGGAAGTGCAGAGCGGTAGAGAGCACAAGCCAGCCGAGCTCGGCTCGCGCCCCATAGGGAGGCAGGAATCACGCGCTGTGATCCAGGAATCTCGCGCTGCGATCCCAGGAGGGACGAGGGGCTGGGTGCGTTCCTTCAGTGGTGGCTCAGAGATTTCCAGCCAGCCCGACCGGGAGAGCCGGGAAAGGTGCCAACATTCCGAGAGCCGTTCGGCGGGGAACACGGAGCAGAAAACGGCTGGGCTCCCGCACCTTCAACGGGAAGACTGACTCTCTCGCACCAGTGTTTTCGGGAGCGCCCAAGGTACCTGACAGACTTGCTGAGTTCTGGTTGTGAGAGAGAGAAGCATTTCAAAGGCCCCTCAGCCAGCTGAAGCTAGCAAGATCAGAAAAACTGGTCTGGCGAGTGAGAAACCAACAAGAGGATTTTTGTTTGTTTGTTTGTTGGTTGGTTGGTTGGTTGGTTGGTTGGTTTTGTTTGGTTTTTATTGGCTTCTCTAGCTGTTCTTGGTTGACTGATTTTATCTTGTATTTTATGTGACTTTTTTTTCAATTCTCATTATTTTTATCTCACAATCCCTTATGTTTCTCTTCAATTCAACCTAATATTATTCTTTCCACTCCAAATTTATCTCTCCTGCACCCCATCTTCTGCTTTTCTTTCCTTTTTTTTAATCTTGCAAGTTACTGTAAATTTGTATTATCTTTTTTCTCACTTTTCCGACATTTTTTTATTTTAATAATATTTTGCTATTCTTTTTTCTTTCTGTATAATCTTCTTTGCTTGGCTGGTTATACTGTCATTTGATAGGTTCCCCCCTGGTATCTCAGTCACAAGGTGTTGATAAGTTACTATCCTTCATCTGCGTTCCATTAATACACTTCTCAAGGTTCTATACTCTTTATTCTTGTTATCTAGACCTCATCGATTCTGCCACAAGACTGTCACTTTACTATTACTGCTAGTAAGACCTAGTCTATACAATTGTAAATGCTTCTCAATACCCCCTACCTGATCTCAACCCACTTTGCAATTTTTCTGAACTATACTATTGTGGGGGTTGTCTCTATTCTTTTACTCACTACTCCTATATACTAATCTTTAATCCAACCCTACCTTAGAAGCTGACCTCCCACAGCCTCACAGCTTTCTACATCCAACTAACAAACCTCTCATCCCCAATAAGAGTCTTACCTTCTTTCCATCCTTTCTAAAACGTGGATAGTGGGGTGGAGGATCACGGTTAACACTATAAGGAGCCAAAGGATAACCCATCTCTTCTCTACTGGCTGCTAAAGTAAATATCATAGTATACTATCTTGCTGTTTTAAACCACTTTGCCTTACTCCTCCAACTGATCCCAAAAAAGAGTAGGGGGAAGCTGTGACCACCAGGATACACAAAGGAGATTGCACCACTGAAACACACAAAAATTCTACCACAGAAGTTCACACCATAATTACAGGGAATCAGAACAGTTCAAATTAACAAACAAGAAGAACAAAGAAGAAACCCACGAACAATGAGAAAACAAAGAAACAACCCCCAAACTGAAGGGAAACGAAGAAGCCTCAGGAAAAATGCTAAATGAAATAGAGGCAACCCAACTATCAGATAGTGAGTTCAAAACAATGATTACCAGGAAGTTCAATGAACTCACAATGAGCTTTCAGAAATTAGAGGGAAACTACATCAATCTCACTGCAAACTATATAAACATGAAAAAGTAAATAAAAACTCTCAACAAAGGTGAAGAGGAAATGAAGAATACAATTTCTGAACTGAAGAACACAGTAGAAGGAATGAAAAGCAGGATCGATGAAGCAGAAGATCGGATTAGTGAGCTGGAGGACAAAGTAGAAAACAACATCCAGAAAGAGCAAGAAAAGGAAAAAGAGGCTCAGAGAGAATGAAAAGGGATTAAGATAAATGCAAGTCAATATGAAACGTAATAATATCCGTATAATAGGGATACCAGAAGGTGAAGAAGAAGAGCAAGGGATCGAAAACCTGGTTGAACAAGTAATGAAGGAGAACTGCCCTAATTTGATGAGAGAAAAAGTCACACAAATCCAGGAAACACAGAGAGTTCCAATCAAGAGGAACCCAAAGAGACCCACCCCAAGGCACATCATAATTAAAATGACAAAATTTCAAGACAAAGAGAGAATCTTAAAGGCAGCAAGGGAGAAGAAGGAAATAACATACAAGGGAGCCCCAATAAGGCTAACAGCTGACTTCTCAATGGAAACACTTCAAGCCAGAAGAGAATGGCAAGAAATACTTCAGGTAATGAGAACCACAGGTCTGCAACCAAGGCTACTATATCCAGCAAGGGTCTCGATCAAGATAGAAGGCCAAATAAGAAGCTTCCCAGACAAAAGAAGTATAAAAGAATACACTTCCACCAAACCAGCTCTGCAAGAGATTCTAAAAGGACTGCTTTAAGGAGGAGAGAAGAAAGAGAGAGAGAGAGAGAGAGAGAGAGAGGGAACACGCGTACATAAAAGACAACGAATAAGTACCTATCAATAATAACCTTAAACGTAAATGGATTAAATGCTCCAATCAAAAGACATAGAATAGCTGATTGGATAAGAAAAAATGACCCACATATCTGCTGTCTACAAGAGACCCACCTCAAGATAAAAGACCTAAACAGGCTGAAAGTGAAGGCCTGGAAACAAATCTTCCAAGCAAATGGACAGGGAAAAAAAACTGGGGTAGCAATACTCATATCAGACAAAATAGACTTCCAAAAAAGGTCCATAAAGAGAGACCCAGAAGGTCACTTCATAATAGTCAAGGGAAGAATCCATCAAGAAGACATAAATATTGTAAATATATATGCACCCAACATAGGAGCACCCAAATACATAAAGAAAATCTTAGAGGAATTCAAGAAAGATATGGACAGCAACACAATCATTGTGGGGCATTTTAACACCCCACTATCAAAAATGGACAGATCTTCTAAACAAAATATCACCAAGATATTGTGGCATTGAACAATACCCTTCATGAAATGGACTTTACTGATATATACAGAGCCATCCATCCAAAAGAAGCTAAAAATACATTCTTTTCAAATGTACATGGAACATTCTCAAAGATAGACCACATGATAGGACACAAAACAAGCCTCAAGAATTTCAAGAAAATTGAAATCATACCAAGCATTTTCTCAGACCAAAAGGGACTGAAGCTAGAAACCAACCCCAAAGAAAAAAACCCAAAGCACTCAAAATCATGGAGATTAAATAGCATGCTATTAAACAATGAATAGGTCAAGAATGATATTAGGAAAGAAATCAAAAGGTTTCTGGAAACAAATGAAAACGAGCTCACAACAACCCAAAACTTATGGGACACAGCCAAGGCAGTCCTGAGAGGGAAGTTCATAGTGATACAAGCCCACCTAAAAAGGTTAGAAACATTCCAAACAAACAACCTAACCCTACGTCTACAAGAACTCAAGGAACAACAACAAAGGCAGCCCAGAGCAAGCAGAAGGAAGGAAATAACCAATATCAGAGCAGAATTAAATGACATAGAGACTAAAAGCACAATTCTAAGGATCAATGAATCCAAGAGCTGGTTCTTTGAAAAGATAAACAAAATTGACAAGCCTTGAAGCAGACTCATCAAGAAAAAAAGAGAGAAGACCCAAATAAACACAATAAGAAATGAAAGAGGAGAGATTACAGTGGATACGACAGAAATACAAAGGATTGTAAGAAATTACTATGAAGAACTGTATGCCAAAAAATTTGAAAACCTAGATGAAATAGACAACTTTCTAGAAAAATATAATATTCCAAAACTCAATGAAAAACAAGCAGAAAGTCTGAACAGACCAATAACAACAAAAGAAATTGAAGCAGTAATCAAAAAACTCCAAACACACAAAAGCCCGGGACCAGATGGTTTCACAGGAGAATTCTACAAAGCATTTAAGGAAGAGCTAACCCCTATCCTTCACAGACTATTCCAAAAAATCCAAAAACATGGGAATCTCCCAAACTCTTTTTATGAGGCCAACATCATCCTAATTCCAAAACCAAATAAAGACACAACAAAGAAAGAAAACTTCAGGCCAATATCACTGATGAACATTGACGCTAAAATCCTCAACAAAATACTGGCAAACCACATCCAACAATACATTAAAAAGATTATACCCCATGACCAAGTGGGATTCATTCCAGGGATGCAAGGATGGTTCAATATTCGCAAGTCAGTAAATGTAATACATCACATAAACAAAAGTAAAGACAAAAACCACATGATCATATCAATTGATGCAGAAAAAGCATTTGATAAGGTACAGCACCCATTCATGATAAAAACACTCGGCAAAGTGGGAATAGAGGGAGCATTCCTCAACATAATAAAGGCCATATATGAGAGACCTTCAGCCAACATCATTCTCAATGGGCAAAAATTAAAAACTTTTCCATTAAGATCAGGAACAAGACAAGGCTGTCCACTTTCACCACTTCTATTCAATATAGTACTGGAATCAGACAAGAAAAATAAATAAATTAGCCACAGCAATCAGGCAAGAAAAAGAAATAAAAGTCATCTAAATCAGAAAGGAGGAAACAAAACTGTCGCTGTTTGCAGATGACATGATAGTATACATAGAAAACCCTATAGACTCCACCAAAAAACTGCTTGACCTAATACATGAATTTGGCAAAACAGCGGGATACAAAGTCAATATGTAGAAATCAAAGGCATTTCTGTACACCAACAATGAAACAGCAGAAGCAAAGATCAAGGCAAAAACCCCATTTGAAACAGCAAAAAGAAAAATAAAATATATAGGAATAAACCTAACCAAAGTGTTAAAAGACCTATATTCAGAAAACTACATAACACTCAGGAAAGAAATCAAGGAAGACACAAACAAATGGAAATATATACCATGTTCATGGATTGGAAGAATTAATATCATCAAAATGTCCATACTACCCAAAGCAATTTACACATTTAATGCAATTCCTATTAAAGTACCAATGGCATATTTCACAGACATAGAACAAACACGTCAAAAATTTATATGGAATCATAAATGACCCCGAATAGCTGCTGCAATTTTGAGAAAGAAGAGTAAAGTTGGAAGGATCACAATACCTGACACTAAACTATACTACAAGGCCACTGTAATCAAAGCAGCCTGGCACTGGCATAAAAACAGGCACATAGACCAATGGAACAGAACAGAGAGCCCAGAAATAAACCCAAGTCTCTATGGTCAATTAATATTTGACAAAGGAGGCAGCAACATAAAATGGAATAAAAATAGCCTCTTCAACAAATGGTGTTGGGAGAACTGGACAGCCACGTGCAAAAAAAAAAAAAATGAAACTTGAGCACCAACTTACACCATAAAGTAAATTCAAGGTGGATAAAAGACTTAAATATAAAACGTGACACCATTAAAGTCCTAGAGGAGAACATAGGTAGGAAAATCTCAGATATTTCACAAAGAAACTTTTTTACTGACTTGTCCCCTAGAGCAAGGGACATAAAGGAAAGAATAAACAAATGGGACCTCATCAAAATTAAAAGCTTCTGCACAGCTAAAGAAAATAATATCAAAATTAAAAGAGAACCAACCCTATGGGAAAACATATTTGCCAATGACACCTCAGACAAGGGTTTAATCTCCAAAATATATAAAGAACTTACAAGACTGTACTCTAAGAAGACAAGGAATCCAATTAAAAAGTGGGCAAAGGACTTGAACAGACACTTCTCCAAGGAGGACATACAGAATATCCAAAGACACATGAAACGATCTTCAATACTGCTAGCTATCAGTGAGTTGCAAATTAAAACCACAATAAGATACCACTTCACACCAGTCAGAATAGCCATCATAAACAAAGCAACAAACAACAAGTGTTAGAGAGGTTGTGGAGAAAAGGGGTCCCTAGTGCACTCGTGGTTGGACTGCAGACTGGTATAACCACTATGGAAAGCATTATGGAACTTCCTCAGAAAACTAAAAATGGATCTGCCTTTTGACCCTGTGATTCCACTGCTGGGACTCTATCCTAAGAATACTAAAACACCAATCCAAAAGAACCTATGCATCCCAATGTTCATAGCAGCACAATTTACAATAGCTAGATGCTGGAAGCAACCAAGATGCTCATCAGTAAGTGAATGGATCAAAAAACTATGGTACATTTACACAATGGAATTCTATGCAGCAGAAAGAAAGAAGGAGCTCCTACCCTTTGCAACAGCTTGGATGGAGCTGGAAAGCATTATGCTAAGGGAAACAAGCCAGGCAGTGAAAAACAAATACCATATGATCTCACCTTTAACATGAACCTAAACAACAAAACAAAGAAACAAGCAAAATATAACCAAAGACACCGAAACAGAGGAAAGGCTGACAGTGCCCACAGAAAAGAGTAGAGGGAATTGCAGGGGACAGTGGGAAGGGTTCACGGGAACAAACTTAAAGGACACATGGTCATAAACTAAGGGGAGGGTGGCAATGGGAGGGAAGTGGGGAAGGGTGGGAGTGGGGGCTGGATTGGGAGTAAAAAGGAGAAAACTGTATTTGAACGATGATTAAAATAAAATTTTAAAAAATGTGTATGTTGAAGCCATAATCCCCAGTACACCTAAACATATAGCTATTTTAAAAAGGATATTTAAGGACGCAAGTAAATTAAAACATGGTCATTAGAATGGGCTCAAAGAGACTTCCAGACAAGATGGAAGTATAGGTAGAGACACTGTGCCTCCTCACACAACCAAAATAGGGACAACAACAATTTGGAAACAGAATAACAACCAGAACTGACGGAAAATTGAACTGTATGGAAGTCAGATAACCAATCAGTTAAAATAGACATGTTCATCCAGAGCAGTAGGAGGGGCAGAGTCGGGCAGCCAGGCAGAGGGGTCAGGGCACAAAGAGCATTGGTACTGGGTGTGTAAGATAGCAGCGGACAGACCCTGGGCATGCAGGTGGCAGCTGGCAGACCCTGGCTGAGTGGTGGCAGCTGGCAGACCCAGCAAGGCAGTGATCATGAAGCAAGGCACTGCACCCAACCCAGGATCCCAGCACTGGGAAATAGAGCCTTGGGGCACTGACTGAAAACACCTGTGGGGGTTGAGGCACAGGGAGAGACTCAGAAGTTATTGGAAAGACCCACAGGGTGCACAAGCCCACCCACATGGGAATGAGCACCAGAAAGATCCAATTTGCTTGTGAGAAGCAGCAGAAGGGACTGAAGTCCCACAGAGAGCAGAGTAAGTGCCATTGTCCCCTCTCGGACCCCGCCCCCACATATAGTGTCACAACCCAGCGACAGGGATGCCCTGCCCTGGTGAACACCCAAGGCTCCACCCCCCATACATAACAGGCATGACCACACAGAGAGAGAGAGAGAGAGAGAGTAGAGAGAGAGATGGCTCAAACAGAAGAACAAATGAAAGCCCTAGAACCAGTCCTTTTAAGTGACCGAGAGATAGTCAACTTATCAGATGCACAGGTCAAAGCACTGGTAATCAGGAAGCTCACAGAATTGGTTGATTTTGGTTGCAAATTAGATGAAAAAATGAAGGGTATGCTAAGTGAAATGAAGAAAAATGCACAGGGAACCAATAGTGATGGAAAGAAAGCTGGGTCTCACATCACTGGAGTGGACCAGAAGGAGGAAAGAAACATACAATCAGAAAAGAATGAAGAAATGAGAATTCCAACAAATGAGGAGAGGCTTAGGAACCTCCAGGACATCTTCAAATGTTCCATCGTCTGAATTATAGGAGTATCAGAAGGAGAAGAGGAAGAGCAACAAGTGGAAAACTTATTTGAACAAATAATAAAGGAGAACTTCCCCAATCTGGCAAAGGAAATACACTTCCAGGAAGTCCAGGAAGCTCAGAGAGTCCCAAAGAACTTGGACCCAAGGAGGAACACACCAAGGCACATCATAATTACATTACCCAAGGTAAAAATGAAGGAGAGAATTCTAGAAGCAACAAGAGATAAGGAGAGAGTTACCTACAAAGGAGTTCCCATTAGACTGTCAGCTGATTTCTCAAAAGAGATCTTGCAGGCAAGAAGGGGCTGGCAAGAAGAATTCCAAATCATGAAAGGCAAGGACCTATATCCAAGATTTCTCTATCCAGCAAATCTTTCATTTAGAATGGAAGGGCAGATAAAGTGCTCCTCAGATAAGGCCAAGTTAAAGGAGTTCATCATCACCAAGTCCTTATTTCATGAAATGTTAAAGGGACTTATCTAAGACAACAAAAATAAAAAACATGTACAATAAAATGAAAACAAACTCACAATTATTAATAACCACATCTAAAAGAAAAACAAGCTAAGCAAACAGCTAAAACAGGAACAGAACCACAGAAATGGAGATCACATGGAGGGTTAGCAACAGGAGAGTGGGAGGAAGAGAGATGGGGAAAAGGTATGGAGAATAAGTATCAAAAGTGATAGGTAGAAAATAGGGGGAGGGCAAGAATAGTATGGGAAATGTAGAAGCTAAAGAACTTATGACACATGGACAAGATCTAAAGGGGGGGAATGTGGGTGGGAGAGGGTGTGCAGGGTGGAAGGGAATGAAAGGGGATAATGGGACAACTGTAATAGCATAATCAATAAAATATATTTAATAAATTAAAAAAAAAGAATGGGCTCAAATTCAATATGACTGGTGTCCTTACCCGAAGAAGAAATTCTTACACAGATAGGCAGAGAAGGAAGACCATATAGCAGAGATGTCAAACTCATTTTCACCAGGGGCCACACCAGCTGGCAGTTGCCTTCAAAGGGTTGAAATAATTTTAGGACTGTATAAATGTAACTACTCCTTAACTGTTAAGGAGTTGAAATTACATTCGGCCCTTTGACGGCAACTGTGAGGCTGATGTGGCCCATGGTGAAAATGAGTTTGACACCCCTGAAAAGGAATAGGGAGAAGCTGGCCATCTATGAGCAAAAGAGAGAGCCTACAGAAGAAATCAGCTCTGCTGACAACTTCCAAACTATAAAGATAAATTTCTGTTGTTTGAACCACACAATGTGTGGTATTTGTTATGACAGCCCTAGCAAATTAATACAGATTCTAAGTTGGTTGGTTCAGAATTTCAGAATTCTCAGCATTTTGGTGGTGACTATTATTGAGAGAATTTCTGCCTGGACACCTAGAAACAAAGATATGAGGAAAAAACATTCATTGCGACAAATGTCCTGCTATAGGTAGGGGTGGATAAGAATAAATTTAGCTTACTGTACCTGAGGATAAGCTGAATTATGGATACTTCCCCTCTGTGTTAAGCAATTCAATTTAGAGGGTGTCTTGATCCTCTAGACTTAATTTGAATATTAATTGCAAAGATTATATTCTTGTACAAGTCTGCTTAGTAGTTTATTCTTAATTAAAGATCACTGTACGTGTGATGTTTTCCCTTTTGTTATAGTCATGGTATTTGCATGTAGGGCATTTATTTCCCTTACTTCTTAACTATTTTTTTCCCTATCAGCTTCAGAAAAAAAAACAATTCTTTTGTCTCCAAAAATTGGTAATGAAAAACTTCTATAACTGTAAAACAAACCCCCAAGCTCCCTGGCTATGGTAGAACACAATCTCTCTAGAAGGCAAGAATGCTAGGCCAGCTTTTCCTACACCCCATTTCCTGTAAGAGACTGAGGCAGTCAGAGAGGGTTCTGGTTTGTTGGCTTGGCTCTCTAGGCTCTGAGACATTTCCACAGAGAGTCAACCTCCAGAAAATCACATAAAAATCTTGGGCCCACCGTGCCTCCAGAGTAAATGTCCCCCTGAAGGCAGTTGAAAGAATTTTTCTATATCCTCATCCTCTGCCTCCTGCATTTTGCCTGCCATTGAGCACAGTTGACAGTAGTAATTCTGTTGCCAATAACAAGACTTGATCTTCATACTTCAGTCATAGTGAACCAAGCTTCCAATGGGGAAAAAATACATGTTTGCAAAATAACGCTGGCCTTTGTCTTTTTCTTCATAGAAATAATATTTTATACGTACCAATCTGTTTATTTTTATTCCTACGAAAATAGGAAAAATATATTCCCCACCCACCTTACATCTAGGTGTGGGTTATATGACCAGTTCTGGCCAGTAAAATGTGGGAGAGGTATGCACTCTTTTCCCTGGCTGACCCCACCAAAATTACTTTCCAGGTATGACTGACTGTCCCTCTTTACTGACCACATGTAAGGACAATAGTGTTCCAGGGTGGAAGGAGTCCAGGTTCCTGGGATTTTGGAGGATCCTCTCATGAGAGCTACCCAACTAGGAATCTCTGCATTAAAACTAATGTGTATGGCAAAGTTTTACTCTACACTGTTGATATTTTTTATATTGTTGGATATTGAAGTATTTTATCCCAAGTAATACAATGGTGGGTTTTTTTTATTATTTGTATAGGAATGATGATGACACTCAAAGGCTGAGTACCTGTGAAGGAGTGAACATATTATATAGATGATTTCAATTACACAGTAGCTTAAGGAATACTAAGTTGAATTCATCATGTAATACCTCTAAACCCATTTTTTTTATTTTGCCTTCTTTAACCTTAAAATCCAAATAGGAGTATGTAAGTCTATTTCCGGTGTGCCTTACGTACCTACAAAACTGTGACTGAGGATGACAATTGTGTTGTGGGAGGGCCACTGGTGTGAGAACTGGGAGATTGGGCCAGAGTCTCTGGTGATATGAGCAGCTATCAGACCATAAAAAGTTGTTTCCCTCTCTGTATTATGTTATGAGCACAAAAAGACATTTGCCATACCAAGGGTACACCTGAGTTCTCCACCCTACCTGCCCCACCAGGTAATGTTTTGAGATTTGAATTCTCAAATTCAGAACTCAAAACCTGACAGTCTATGGTGTAAGGTTTTGTTTTGTTTTTGTTTTTTGGTTGCATTATGTCTTAAAAATAAGAAAATTTCATGTGTAAACCTGTTTCATCTTTACAGACAACACTTGCTTTCTCATATGGCAATACAAAATTGGAGTTGAGTAGCAGTTGCCCTGTTTAGATAAGATATGTGCATTAAATTTTTCATAGTTCACTTCATGATGTGATACTTTGACCTAATTCTATCTACCTAGTCACTCCAGACATTGGAGCTTTCTTCAAGTTTAGAGTGAATTTAACCTTGCTTAAAACTGACCACACCAAGAATGGAGGAGGAAAGTGGATACTGAGACACAGCTGAAATACAAATTTGGCAGAGCCAGGGAATGATAGGAGGTAAGAGTGAAGGCCAAGCTAGAGAGTAAGCATCAGGGTCTACTGTTAGGTCAGAGTCATTCAAGAAACCGGACAGACACAGTGAGCTAAGAAGAGCAGGGTTTATTAGCGGGGAATAAGAAGGAAAGTGGAGCCAACCAAGGGAGGTTAGGAGGAAAGTGGGGCCCACAAGGGAGGTTGGAGAGCCAACCTAGGGAGGTTAGGACTTGTGGGGGAAAGTGGAACCCACCAAGGGAGGTTGGGACTCGCTCAGTTTTTCTTAGATCAGGGTTTTTAAACGCAAAAACCTGCAGTTGGGGTATCAGAGTCTGATGGGCTAGAGCTGGTTGCTGCGTGAAAGCTGCATCCTGTTATGCCAGATAGGCTGACCCCAGACCCTAATCTTCCTGGGTAGGGTCTGCAGGCAGCTTCTCATGATGCCATTTTCTCTCCTGGTGATTTTCATTCCTCCTAGGCCTGCCTAGATATAACATCTACAACCAAGTCAGCCTACAGAAATTTGATAAATTAAAAAAAGATCATCATGGCCCTCATCAGGTAGCTCAGTTGGCTGAAGCATCATCTTGTGGTCAAAGCATTGCCATTTCAATTCCCGATCTGAGAGTGTGCCTGGGTTGCAGGTTTGATGCCGAGTCTGGGCATGGGAGATTCCCTGTCAGGGCTTGTGCTGGGGGTGGCCAATGGATGCTTCTCTCTCACATGGATGTTTCTCTCTCTCCTTTCTTCTTTCTCTAAAAGCAATGAAAAAGTGTCTGCAGGTGAGATAAGCAAATGCATTAATTAATTAATTAATTAATTAATCCTGCATCCTGCAATTAATCCTGCAATTAATTAATTAATTGCTTAAAATAAGGCCATCATTGTAATTCCTTGATAGTTTCACACAGTGCCTTTGCTACTTCTTTGATAGATCAAGTACTTTAAACATTTTCTCGTTTCGTATATGAAAATGGATAATTATATACATCTCTTAAGGCTCATTTGAGAATTAATGAAATATTTTGTGTGAAGCACAGGGCCTAACACATAATAAATGCTCAGCAAATGGTGTCACCATTATCCTTATCACAATTAATAAAAGTGATTTTTAGATAGGTAGCAATAGGACTCAATTTGAGGGGAGCTGTGAGGTAAAGGTGAAGACCTGGCCTCCATTATTTGTGACTGAAGAGGACTCAGGGAAACTTCCAATAAGGCAAGGGAAGGGAATTTTGCTAGCTTATACTTAAGCTTGTACTTAAAGCTCTAAGAGGCTCTCTCCCTCTTTTCCTGAAAACAAGTCAAAGCACTGTTTTCTTTGATTAATATAACTGAGACTATATACAATTCCTGAGACTTTTCTCTTTCAAGTTTTATTTTAAATTGCTTTCACCCATCTTATAAAATTTGAAACAAGAAGGAAAATGATAACAAAGAGAATGTTTAAGGAAGCTAATAGTGATTAAGCAGCTATTGTGTGCCAAGTGCTGGGCTTAGTACTTTCCTCACAAGAATCCTGCAGATTTGATTTTGTGAATTCCATTTGACTTATAATGAAACTGAAGTTGAAAGTAGTTAAGTGACATTTTTCTGTTTCACTTTCATCAGAGCACTTATCAAAACATTAAATGCATCTTTTATCCATATGTTGGCCTGCTTTGCTGCCCATTGTACTGTTCTAAACTAAGCTTCACAAAGGAAGTGGTTCGGCTTACTGTTTTCTTAATAGTTCATACCCAGCACCTGAAACCTGGAACACAACCTGGAAACATAAATATTTGTTGGATGCATTAGTTAATTAATTAATTAATTAATTAATGAGTGAGTAAAAATCACATAACACTAACTCTGATCCTGCCACATCTTTGCCTCAGGCCACAACCAATCAATCTTAATTTTGAAGGTGACTGTTCAGAAGTTGCCTGGGCGGCATGACCACACTGGGAGTGGCACACACACAATGTGCCATTTGGTCTTCCATTTCCCTCACTGGTTATGAAATAAAGATTCCATGTCTCTCCCATTCTTCTAAAGATGCCTCTTATTATAAGTTTTAAACATGAGTAATATTAGGTGTGTCTACTCTACTACTAGCTTACAGCTGGAAATGTTGTCTGTATGTCATATATGAAATATCAAGAAGATTCCCCTAATGCAGAGGCATCTTCTCTCTCAGCCAAGGAACATCTTCACACTTTATCTTAGGCAGAAGACGCTCACAGGCATGGTTATCCTGTCCTGGGGACAAGCAAACTTGGAAGCCTGACAACCCAGGCTGCTATCCTCATCTAGCAGTACCTGGTGGTACTTTTTATTGCCTTCATTGGAACAGAACTATAAAAAGTGCTTTCACACCCATGCTACCATATCAAAGAACTTCATGAACTCAGAGCTGGTGGTGTTAGTTCAACTTTTCAGAGTGCGAAGTAACAGCCAAAAAGCTAAAGTGACTTGTCTAAGACCACAAAATGTTATCAGCAGAGGTGGAGCTCAGAAACTCAAATTAGGCCAGTGTCTTTTTAACAGACTATGCTACATCTTGTCCTCTTAATTTTTTACACTCAAAATGTCCTGGGTTCTCAAGTAAGTATAGAGTGCAGAAGCAGGAAGCTTGATGTGGTGAATATGGCACAGATGATAATATTATGGAGCTTGAGACTTAATTGCTACACAGAAATTAAACTCATACAGCCTGACCCACAGCCAACCCTCTTATAGGCCTGGAAGGGCTGGAAAACAAGAATCATGATATCTTGTTTCCTCTAGTTTCTTGAACACAGTATCTTTTGGCAGCTGTGGTTTCTTCTGAATTCAATGTACTTTGCTCTCTTTAGAATTCAGCCCAAATTCTAACGGGTGACAATAACTCAGTGGAGGAAAAATAACTCTAACAATCTCAATGTCTCCTATCTACTATCCCCAAGACTCAGTGTCAACATTTCTTAAGTTAAATTGAACCATGGACTTTTCTCCATTTCTGACAGCAAGACAGATAACCCCAACATGAGTTTAATGATTTCTCCAGTTATGCAGATACAGTTTTGCTGAAAATCATCCCAGGCCAATAAACCAAGTCTGTCTCCATGCCATAAGATAATAAAATCTTATGGAAGAGGCACATCTGCTTCTTTCTGAATAGGATCCCGCTTTCATTGGTTGCAACAGCCATTTACTTTTAAGGGAAAACATGTACAGGGAAGAATTATTAACAATTTCTGGAACTAGTACAGTTTAGGCAGCATGTTTATCTTAAAAAGATATTGGAAACAAACATTTTTGTCTGGAGTGTGAAGTGACAGATAACAGCAGAGATGTATGAGAAGCCAGTTGAAAACATATGGCTTTATCCTGGGTCTGTAAGAAAATGTTGAGTGAAAAGAAAAGTTTGTAGAGGAGTCATACCTCAAAAAAACAATCTGTGAGTTGTACCCTTTAAGAGAGAAAAGGACTTTTAAGGAGAGGAATATTTTGATATTCTAGAAGCACTTGATGGCTTATAATCACCTTCCTTCAGTAACACGCCTCTGTGAAGATGAAAGACAGAAAAGCCCGGAGAAGGAACCACTGTGCAGCTCCATATTTCAACTCCTGGGGACAGAGTGTTTATGGAATCAGATAAGGGGCAGAGTTAGAACTGAAGTGTCTTTTCTTCATGGGCTTGAAGTAAAAAAGTGGTTATCAGTGCACATTTCCCTGAATATTATATGGCTTTAGGTCATTATTTTACTTCTCTTTCATCTAAAATAGTGATTTATCTTAACAGCATATTGGTGGTTTGGGAACCTAGTGAAGTATTGAAGTGTGAAAACAGATTTTATAGCTTAGATAGAATGTCAGAAATCACATAATCTTTTTTATAATTTAAAAATAGTTATTAAATCATTTGTTAATAGTGAGTCACAGGAAGTAGCATTTAAGAGACCCTAGAAGCCATCTAACCTATCTTGGGTACAGTTTTTCTTACACACCTTGTCACTAGAGAATCTCCAGCTTGACACAGGCCCTCATGGGGTCAGAGAGCTCTCTCTAGTCTGACTAAAAGTTGTTCTTTAAATTGGACCTCACTGCTACATTCACCTTCTTATTCTAACTCTCCTGTCCAGGGTAATATTTGAAAATAAATTAAGATGTTTATACCTTTTTCATGTTTATTTCCCTGAGGGGCATCCTAGCTCCTTACCATTCTGGTTACTTCCTCTGGACTCTGTCCACTTTTTCATCCTCTATTGTAAAATGTTACAATAAGAACTTGACATAAACTTAAATCTATCAACATATGTATAGTGGTCAAAATTATGTGTGGCACATAGCAAGTGCTGTACAGGTTAGACCCTGTTTCCTCTCCAGATATATTCTAATCATATCTGAAGAACAAAGAGAAAGTGTTCCCTTTCTTTGTCTGGGGAATGTTTTTCTATAGTGTCCCAAAGATATGTGATACCCTTACCTAATATTACATTTTAAGCTATTGGAAACAAGAACTGGTGCCAAACTATACCTCTCATACCTTTCAATCTAAATGTAGAATTTTACATTTAACCCCCAAAACTACCTTTGTATTGCTCTAACATTACAGTTAATCAAAATCTTTTAGCTGTTTTCCATTATCTGGAAACTTTCACCTTTGGAACAAAGATATAGAATTAATTGCCTTGTCCCCTATATTTCCACACAGGTCATAGGTGAGGATTTTGAACAGAATGAGACTGAGAACAGAGTCCTATGTCCTACATAAAGATTTTCTTGCAGCTCGATAGCAATTTATTAATAAGCTTTGCCTAATTTTTTCTATCTCCATATCTCATTGTAGTAGACTTTCCTGTTTTTCCTCTATTTCCCCATCATGTCTGTATGACCATTTTGAGAAGCATCATTTCATGCCCAGCAGAATAGACACTTGGTGCAGATTCTTCTCTTCTGTGATCTTGTGTATTAGTATATAAGTAATGAATTTAATTGAGCTTGACGGAGAACATGGCTTCTTAGGAACCCATGTGGCAGCCTAGTAGTTAAATGCAGCCTATTTATTAGTCTGCTCAAGAATTTTGAAAAACTGTTAGTGTAGAAAGCTAGATATTAATAAAGGAAGAGAGCAGAAAGAATCAGACATTATTAAGCATAGTAAACGAGGGAGCATAAGCCTCCTTGCTTTACAAGGAAATTCACACACTCCCCAGGGAACTATCAGTCTGTTCCTCCTGTTCCTCACAGATTACTGGTGGAAGAGACAGAACAATAAAGGGGGAGGTAAGCACATGGGTGGTAAGAGCCAAAATGATGACCATAGAGGCCTATCTGTTTAGCCTGGGAAAAGGGATCAGATTGGGTAAGAGATATAACCATAGAAGATCTAGGGGGGTGCACAAATCAGAAGTGTGCAAAAGCTTAGGAAGTTGATTGGTTATTTCGAAAAAGCACCTGGTCAATCCCAAGCCTGAGATAATATAATCAGCTTAACAAAGAAATATCTTTCTTTGTTTCTCCCTCTCCCCTTCTCCCTCCCCACTCCTCTTTCTTTGTCTCTCTCTCCCACCAGATAACACGGCTAGCCCTGTTTATCCACACCTTGTCTCTGTTGCAGCTGTGTAGCTGCACAGACTTTAAGCAAGTTCCAGGCTGAGCCACCCAGCTGGAGCACAGCCAGGAAAAGGATTAATTTTAATATGCCACAAAATGTCTGGGCACTGGCCTATTTCTAGGCATGATGAAGGCATTATGAAGGCATGATGAAGGCAAGATTGGAATTTTCATATGGTGGAAAAATCCAATGCATGGAGAGATGGGATATTGGAAACCCAGGGAAGTGCTTTTGATTTTACATCTGGTGCCACAAATAAATTTTAACACCAGACCTCATCCTCCCTTGTGGGTCTTCTGGAATGCTTTCCTTGTGACACCACAAGAACCCTACTTCCACCAGCAATAGAGCAATGTAAAAAAGAAATATTTGTCAATATTTATTGTGTTTATCCCACATGCTTGACAACATTCATTAACTTAGTGCGCACAACCACCAACAAAAGTTCACCATTACCATGTTCATCTTACAGCTCAGAAAATGGAAGCACAAAAGTAAGTAACTTGCCTGAGCCCACACAGTTGAAAAGTGATAAAGCCAGGATGCAAATCTAGACAAAGCGGTGAGAGAATGCATTGTCCTAGTCACTACTCACTTTCTTTCCTTGCCTCCTGGTGTGCCCTCGACTCTGATAGCTACTTTACATTTTGTGTTCTCTGTCAGCCCACCTCCCTTCTCATCTCTCTCTCATATGTCATGATTTCTCAGTTGGTGGGGGGCTCCACCCACAGAACTCCCCCAGGTCATCTCGGATGAGAAATAAAAATGTCCAATGCATGATCTGCTCGGGGAGGAAAGGTGACCAGTCCCTCAAAGGAGAAAGGTCCTGAACACCTTCTTCCCTGCATTTTTATTGACTTCAGCTCACACAGAGATACATAGTATGCACATAAAGCTCATCAACCAGTGTCCAAAAAGCTGCAGTCATGAAAAACTGACATCATTTACAGATAATAGTTGAAGAAACACAGGGATTGTCTCTAGTCAGGGCTGGCTTTAGTTTAAATTTCTGTTTCAGGGTAGCAACAAGGCAGAGCAAACCTCAAAGGAAACAATGTATATTCTTTCTCTGGCCAGATTCACCCCCTGGAACTGTCTGTTCTACTATAAGGTCCAAGCTGCTTCTTGGCATAGTTCCCAGGTTGAGTCAGGCAGGAAGAGCAAAGCAGTCAAGAGACTAGGGGACTTTTTCAGAAAGACTAAGGACTCAGGTAATGACAAAGCCAAAGGGTGAGGGTCTTTCTGCCCCTTCTCTGAAGACCCCTAAGTCCTTCCAGGATGGCCCTTCATGACAATGTCTATCTGAGGTTGTCCCTCCTCCTTTGAGGGATCTTACCCATCATTGGCTAACCTGTCATCTTCCCAGGCCAAGCAGAGGGAAGTGAGGGAGGCAGGGGCTGTGCTACTGCCAGAAAGTACTTTTCTGTCTCCTTAGTGGCTCATGTCCCCAAGGCCTTTTCACTCAGCTCTAGCCATGGGACAAAAGGCTACAGTTCCTGAAACTAGGTGGGATGGCTCCCAATACTCAGTAACAAAATGCATGCACAATCTTCTATCTTTTTTCTGCAGTTTCATTGATACTAATTTGAAATCTTCATTGTTTAAGGCAGCTAGGTGCTCTCTTTCCTTCTTTCCAACTATATGTTGGGTCGTTGCTCTCTCTTTAGCAGTTTAAAGCTCAGCACCTTAAATACAGAGGAAAATAAGAGTTGGACATATCTGCTCTTTGTCATTCTGAACAAAGTTTAAGCAAAGCTTTTTTGCCAACTTTATAATTTTGCCCGAGTTTTGGTACTCTGATTTTTACTATTAGGATATAATTTTGTTGCATTCTGCAGTGATTATAAATATATTAGAAGGCAAAGTCCTGGAGAAAATTTGAAATTACATTTTATAAGAATTTGAAAGAGTCTGTTGGAAAGAACTAAGGAATACCATAATTTAAAGACTCTAGCAAAAGAACTATGGAAAAAGGAAAGAGCCAGCATCCTTATGTGGCACTTAGTTATGCTCTGAAGGAGCAGATTTTGAGTCACAATGAGCAAGAGACATAAACATCAGCTGATAAAAAACCATCAGTGGCTTTCCTGATATGGGGGGAGGATACCTGGTAAGGGACAGTAACAAGACAGCATTAGCTGGATGCCATGATAAATGTGGGAGAGGAGAGTGTGCAAAGGCTGAGAAAGGTGTACCATCTTCACCCTGTCAATTTAACATCATTTGATATCACCTTTCATTTTGGAGATGCAGAGAAAACATATGACTTGCTAAAATCACAGAGCTTCTCAGAGACACATTGCTAGGATTAGAATTCAGGTCTCCTACTTCTTAATCTAGTATAAATTTAAGGCAAAAATAACGCATTTAAACCTGACTTGGTGCTAGAGGGTTAGATTTGGAAACATAAAGACCTCAAACAAATAAAAGATATTGTGTAATAAAACAAACAAACAAAAGAAAACAACTAAAAGTGAACACTACCCAAAACCATGAAGTAGACACCAGAACTTGTCAAAAAAAGTACAATAAAATCCTGGGCATTTTTTACCATGAAGACTACTTTTCTGTTTCTTTTGCAATATCAAAAACAAATTTTGACAAGTCTTTGTATGCCCTCTGTGTCCCTTCACACATTCATAGTGATATGGATTGCATTTCTGGAGTCTGCTCATGTCCAGCCAGAACTAACTGCTGTGTGACTGGAGTGCCATAGAGCAGAGCCAGCAAGTGCTCTGATCCAGGAGGCAAATGCCACATTTAACAAGGAACACAAGGCAGGATTTCTGCAGGAGATAATTCATGTGGTTTAGGAAATGATAGAATAGATTCCTGGGGGTCTGTAATAAATGGGTGGTGATGAAGCCAAGGAAATTTATTGGAGGAAATGGGGTTTAAGCAGAATTAGGAGGAAGTGGAAGGACATTCCAATAGAACTGTAAGTCCACAAAGAAATTATAAATGTTATGGAATAAAAAAGTCGAGTTTGGAAATGGGGCTAATTGGGAAGGATGAGCCCAGATTGTGTAAAAATTTGAATGTTATTTTTTCAAAAATGTTTATATGTACTTAATACATGCCAGACTTTGTGGTGAGTACCAGGAAATCATGGATAGTGAGATCCATGGACCTCACAATTCAGAAAAGAAGACAATCTATTCCAAAGGAATAACATGGTAGAACAAAGGTGATTATAGAGCAAATATCAGGGACCTCTGAGGATGTCACAGGCTCATCTTCCCAAACTGAGAGGAGTATTAGGCAAGTTCTCATGAAAGACATGGTGTTTAAGCTGCACTTAAAGGGATATTAGTAGCCATTTGAGGAGTGGGAGGTGTGTAGTGTAACCTAATTGGCAGTGACACAGACCAATGCTGGAGAGAAAGGTGGCAGCAGGTCATGATGCCTTCCCACAAACACATGCACACATGCTGACTCCTTCTATGGAGTGCCACCAGAGTCACCTGGATGAATGTCTTACTTATAGTTCCTGCCCTGAAAGTGTTTACAACATAGCAGGTGACAGAGAAGCCATTAAACTATTTTCAAAGTCATATGCTAAGTATCACGATAGAGATATGCACAGACAAAAGACCAGCTAAGCAAATAACTGCATGCATTTTGCTCACTATTTATTCTCATTTATTCACCAAATATTTATTGAGCACCTTCTATTATGTCAGACAGTGAGGATATTAAAACACATGAAAACCATTTCCCATTCTTAAGGAACCCATAATCTCCTTAGTATGACATGCAAGAAAGTTAACATTTATACCCAAACATGGTAAAAATAATGACAAAGATACTTACAGGGCACAATGAGAAGGCAGAGAAAAATAATGTATCCCACCTGGAGACCAGAGAACACTATAGGTAGAGACAAAAGGTTATTTGTTAAAAGCTGGGTAGGAGATAACTCTGGACAGGAGCAGCCTCTGTAGGTAGATGGGCTGGTACATATCTGCGAAAGTAATCCCTCATGTACACAGTGTTGCAAGGCATATGGAAATGCTCTGTGACATGGTTCATAACACCACTGCCCTACATTATAACTCAGCAGAATTTCATTTTAATAGAACCCAAATCGGTCCTCTCTGGAGAGTAGATCATATATTTAGATGGCCTCCCTGGCCATAATTTTAACATTTGCATTCATGTTTCAATCACACACTCTAATAAAACATGAACCTTTTAAAGGAAGTCAGTCATTCATGGATCAAAGTCACCTGGCACAGTTTGGTTTTCTGCCAAATTAAAATTTGGCTCTATATTGCTGGTCAAAGAAAGATTGTCTCTAAGGTAAATATTTGGCATTCAGGAAACATGGGCAGACTGCAAGATTTTCAAGTTATAAATGAGATTAACCAAAGAACATATATGCACAGCACATATACACAGACCACAGTGCGGTGATGACCAGAAGGAAGGGGTGGTGGGGGCTGAGTAGTGGTGGGCAAGGGGGTGAGGAGAATAGTACTACATCTGTAGTACTGTCAACAACAATAATAAAATTTAAAAATTCCAGACTGTAGGGTTCTTTATTAAGCAATACAATTTCTTCAAATAATAAACTTCAAGGAAAAATAAAGAAAACTAAAAGAAACTATAGATTTAAATAAACTTAAGTGACAACAAGTAATAATAATGTATAAATGTTACTTCACTTCAGACCCAAACAGAAAACTAAAAAAAAAAAATAATTATTACATTTCTGAAATAGTGCGAGTTGTGAATATTGAGTGGATATTTGATGTTAAAGAATTGGTATTAATTGTTAAAAATAAAATAAAAGATCACATTTTGAGCTTCACTCTCTCAGATATATCTTATTAATTTACTTGGTTAAATTAAAAATTATATGTAGAAAGGGGATCCTTAGTGCCCTGTTAGTGGGAATGCAGACTGTGCAGCCACTGTGGAAACAGTATGGAATTTCCTCAGAAAACTAAAAATGAAACTGCCTTTGACCTAGTGATTCCACTGCTAGGATTATACCCTAAGAATCCTGAAACAGCAAGTCAAAAGAACCTATGCACCCCTGTGGTCATAGCAGCATTATTTACAATAACCAAGGGCTGGAAGCAGCCTAGGTGCCCAGCAGTAAATGAGTGGATCAAAAAACTGTGGTATATTTATACAATGGAATACTACTCAACAGAAAGGAAGCAGGAACTCCTACATTTGCTACAGAATGGATGGAACTGGAGAGTATTATGCTAAGTGACATAAGCCAGGCAATGAAAGACAAATACCATATGATCTCACCTATAAGTGGAACATAATGAAAAAAACAAACAAATGAGTAAAATAGTACCAGAGGAAACAAGGAACAAACTGACAGAGACCAAAGAGAGTGGGGAGGGGAATAGGAGGGAGAGAAGGGGAAGGGCCTAATCAACAAACAGGTATAAATGACCCATGGACATGGACAACAGGGCGGGGATTGACTGTGGGAGAGGGGAGGAGAGCAACAGAGGAAAATTAGGATAACTGTAATATAACAACAATGAAAAATAAATAAGTAAAAAGAATTTTTTAATTACATGTTAAAACAATGAGACTTAAAAATGCAATATTAATAGAAAAATCTCAGGATAAACTTGTACTAAATAAATGTTAAGTCAGGAAAAACAATGTAAGTTTATAGTCAGAGCTTTTGTTCTAACTTTTAGTGTCTTTGTAAAGACATTTGGGTTACAGAGCAGGTAAATTAGTTTTGACATAATTTTTTTTTACTTTTAATCTTGGATCAAGAAAAAAGGTGAACTCTACCTTTGTCAGAAATTTACTATAATAATAATAATAACACCACCTTGGATTCAGGAATTTCAGCCAACTATCTCAACTCTACCTAACCTTGGATTCCTCAACTTTTAAAAGGAAATTTATAATAGGAACACTAATGGAAAGGCCAACTTTCTGAGCCTCAGTTTCTCCATCTGCAATGTAAGATAGTTGTATCAGTCTAGGGAAGGCTGATAGGTAGCTTATCTAATTTCTCAAATACATTTAAATTTTTCATAGACACATGATAATACTGTTTTGCCTAGGATGGTGCTCAAAACAGTGAGTGGTTCTGCCCTGACTGGGGTGGCTAAGTTGGTTGGATGTCATCCAGCAAAGTTAAAGGTTTGATTCCCAGTCAGGGCACATGTCTGGGTTGTGAGTTATGTCCCTGTTTGGGGAACATGCAACAGGCAACCAGTTGATGTTTCTCTCCCTCTCATTTTCTCTCCCTTCTTCCCTCTCTAAAAATAAATAAATAATTTTTTAAAAAAATGAGTAGTATAATATTTATTCATGAAATAAATATAGCTTAGTTTAACTTTATATCTAGTAAAGTTTAATTGGAGATGGATGAAATTATGATCCAGAAATTTTACTCTGAGGTATTTACCTGAAAAATATGAAAGCAGAGGCTCAAACAAATATTTATACAACAATATTAAAAGCAGTGTTGTTCACAATAGTCAAAAAGTAGAAACAACTCAAATGTCCATTGATGAGTGAATGAATAAACAAAATGTGATATACACATACAATGCAATATTATTCAATCTTTAAAAAAGAATGAAATTCTGATACATGCTATGATATGGATGGACTTCTAAAACCTTATGCTAAAAGAAATTAGCATTTTTGTCCTCATTCAAAGAGGCACTTGAACAGTCAAATTCATAGAAACAGAGGTAGAATAATGATTACCAAGGACTAAGGGAAGTGGGTAGTGAGGAGATATTATTTAATGAATATAGATCTTCAATTCAGGATTATGCAAATATTATAAATATGGATAGTGTGATAATTACATGACAATGTGAATATACTTAATGTTATTGAATTATATACTCAAAATAGTTAAAATGGTAAATTTTACGCTGGGTGAATTTTACCATAGAAGAGAAAAGAAAAAAATGAATCAACTCCATCTCCTTACAAGAAAAAGAAAAAGTCATGTAAAACCATTATTATAATATTATGCTTCTAGCTTCTTTGACAATCTGGCAAATAATGTGTGAGTTGAAATTTTTGAAAAAACATCATTCAGCACTTCCTCAGTGTGATGTCCATTTTCTTTCTCCATAGTATACATTCTTAACTATGACTAAAATATGGAAGCACTGACAATATATGAATAGAATTCAAACATTAGAGTAAAAAACAATGAAATTAGTAAAAGAAATACAAACATTCAACAATTTGGGATTATTCAGTGTAAGGGAAATCAGGTCTTCACATACCTCAATAGTTCCTGCATGGTAATTCTGTAGAGGATAAAAAAGAGCATTTATCAAGGTTGACCTTGAGTTAACAAGAACATGCTCATTATTTTAGGGCCTCTGTAGTTTTAGTAGTTAAAGAATGTGAACATGCTACATAGTTGTGAAGAAAAAAATGATTATTAAAACAAGGTCTTAGTATGTAAAGATATAAGTTGATTTTATTTAGAAATATGGCTTACTGGGAACCAAGCCCCACTCTCTGATGATATTAATAAGTTAGATTAAAAATGAACAAATAGAGGTTGGCAAGTTTTCAGAGAAGTTTCAGGCAAAGAACAAAAGTGATTTTAATCAGCATCACTCTGTACATTATGGAATATTTTATTCATAGATTTAAGGATGTGCGGTAACTAATTTTGATTTAAATTGAGTTGATTTAAACTGCTAGTCAGGAAGAACCACAGTAAACAAACTTCCTCCTCAGAAAATTACATTTTTCTTGTTTTACATAGCCTTAATACATGGGATGTGGAAGTCATTTATTAGATGTGCCAAGTACACACTTCAACCAGTGATTTATTTGATACTGTTTTTAAAGCATCATGGAAAAATTAAATAAGTGGGCTTCTGGCCAAAGTGGAGGCATAAGTAGATATGTTTCGCTTTCTCTCACTACCAAAAAGAAGGATAACAACCAATGTAAAAACAGAAAACAACCAGAACTGTCAGAAAATCAAACTGTATGGAAGTCCAACAACAAAGGAGTTAAAGAAACATTCATTCAGACTGGTAGGAGGGGCAGAGACATACATGACAAGGCAACAGCTAAAATATGGGATTTCTCACATTGTGGGGAAAAGCCAGGAGGAACAGCTGGGGAATGAGACAGACTGCACAACCCAGGGCTCCAGCATGGGAAACTAAAGCCTCAAAACCTCTAGCTTTAAAACCTGTGGTGTTTGCAGCAGCAAGAATCTCCCAGCCTCACAGGAGATGCCTGTTGGAGGAGTCCATGGGATCCTAGAAAGCACACAAACTCACTGACCCAGGAATCAGCACCTGAAGGGCACAATACACCTGTGGGAAGCAAGGGAAGTGACTAAAAGCAGGGTAAAAGCCAAGCAAGTGGCACTGTTCCCTCTCTGATCCCTCCCCTACAGTGCCACAGAATAGCAAAGTGTATTGCTTCACCCTGGTGATTACCTAAGGCTCTGCCCCTTGCAATGTAACAGGTTCACCAGGACAAACAAATATGGCCTAAAAGAAATAACAGATCAAAACTCCAGAAAGAGAACTAAGCAATGAGGAGACAGACAACCTATCAGATGCAGCATTCAAAACACTGGTAATCAGGATGCTCACAGAAATTATTGAGATCAGTCACAAAATAGAGGAATAAATGAAGGCTATGTAAAGTGAAATGAAGTAAAATATGCAAGGAACCAAGAGTGAAGGGAAGGAAACAGGGACTCAAATCAATGATTTGGAAGAGGGGGAAGAAATAAACATTCAACCAGAACAGAATGAAGAAACAAGAATTCAAAAAAATGAGGAGAGGTTGAATGAGGAACTTTTGGGAGAACTTTAAGTGTTCCAACATGAGAATCATAGTGGTGCCAGAAAGACAAGAGGAAGAGCAAGACATTGAAAACTTATTTGAAAAAATCATGAAGGAAAACTTCTCCAATCTGGTGAAGGAACCAGACAGAACGTCCCAGAAGCTCAAAGACTTCCAAAGATATTGGATCCAAGGAGAAACACACTAAGACACATCATAATTAAATTACCCAAATTAAAGATAAGGAGAAAATCTTAAAAGCAGAAAGAGAAAATGAGAGTTACCTACAAAGGAGTTCCCATAGACTAGCAGCTGATTTCTCTAAAGAAACCTTACAGGTAAGAAGGGGCTGGAAAAAAAAGTATTCAAAGTCAAGTTTGAAAACAAAGACCTACAGCCTAGATTACTCTTTCTGGCAAAGCTATCATTTAGAATGGAAGGACAGATGAAATGCTTCCCAGATAAGGTCAAGTTCAAGAAGTTTATCATCACCTGGCTCTTATTATATGAAATGTTAAAGAGGCTTATCTACAAAAAAGAAGATCAAAACTATGAACAGTAAAATGACAACAAACTTGCAACTATCAGCAACTGAGCCTAAAAAAAAAAAACAAAAACTAAGCAAACAATTAGATCAGGAACAGAACCACAGAAATGGAGATCACATGGAGGGTTATCAGTGGGGAAGGGGGAGGGGGAGAATGGGGGATAAGGTACAGGGAATAAGAAGCACAACTGGTAGGTACAAAATAGGGGAAGGTTAAGAATAGTATGGGAAATATAGAAGTAAAAGAACTTATATGTACAACCCATGGACATGAACTAAGGTGGAGGAATGCTGGAGGGAGGGGGTGCAGGGAGAATGGGGAGAAAGGGGAGAAAAAAATGCAACAACTACAATAGCATAATCAATCAAATATATTTAAAATTAAATAAATAACTTTTTAAAATTTTATTTATCAAATATAATTTTAGCAGATCAAGGCCATTAGAAGGGGAATCTCCAATTCAACTAGTTAATGAATAATATTTGCTGATACAACCATAAAGCAAGGACTTTTACTTATATTGACCAATAAAGAAGGAAGCATACACAGACTGGCTATCATTCCTAAGTAACAAAAATGTAATATAATGTTTTAAAAATCAACTTACATTTATATGACATTTTCCCATATATATATTTATGTATGTTAGTGTATATATTTTTATATGCAAAACTATCATAATATGCTATATGTAAAGTAATATATATTGATTACCACTGTAAAGACAGAAAAAAATTTAAATTTCATTGGCTACTTCAATGAAGGCAATTCATTGCCTTCAATAGAATATTTGAAACCCTGACTTATGCTTCAAGTCAGCCTTCTTGTTAATTCATAGACTGTAAAAGAACACAATGCTATCTGCATTTTTAATCTTCAGTTTTCAACTCAAACTATATTAGGTCAAAAGAGGAAACAATCTGATGCAGAGAGATCTGACTAAGATAACTCAGAGGAGTAGTAGGGAGGGCTGTAGGAGGAGGTTGCCCAGGCAATTGTGTGCAGTCTAGGATGGGATTGGCTGAGAAGCTGAATGCCTCCAGAGCCAATGAAAATAAATAGAAAGCTGGCACTCTGGCTCAGAGAGAGCTCTCTGGCTCCTGAGCTGGCTCGCTCTCTCTCTCTCTCTCTCTCTCTCAGGCTCTGGCTCTGGATTTCAGGCTCTTCTTCCTTGAGGATGCCTGGATGATTATGCTGCAGCTGCCTGGATTTTTTTTCTAAAAAGATTATATTATATTCCATTGGTTCTGTTTCTGTGGAAAACCCTGACCACTACACCTAGTAATTTTATATATATATGGAGAGAGAGAGATTGATTTATTATAAGGAATTGCTTCATACAATCATGGAGGCTGAAAAATCCAAGATCTGCAAATAGCACACTAAAGAGCCAAGAAAGCCAATAATGTAGTTATAGTCTGAATCCAAAGGACTGAGAACCAGGTAAATCAACAGTGTAAGTTCCAGCCCCAAAGCCAACAAGCTCAAGAACCAAAAGGAAATAATATTTCAGTTGAAGTCTGAAGGCAAGAAAAGACCAACGTCCCAACTCAAAGCAATAAAGCACAGGAAGTTTTGATAACTAGACGAATTAATCACTTTTGTTCTTTTATGCAAACATTCAACTGATTGGATGAGGGCCAGCCATATTAGGAAGGTCAATCTGCTTTACTAGATCTACTGATTCAAATGTTGATATCATTCAAAAACACCAAATATCTGGGCACATGGTGGCACAGTTAATGAACACATATAATTAACCCTCACACTAGGCTTATCTATTATATTCTAGTAACTACTATTTTTTTCTTGTTGTACTTCCTAGATTATGTACATATGTTTGTGTGTGGTTTACATATATTTATTTTCACAACCCCATGAATCTCACTCTTGCATTCTTAATTTACTTGTTGGCATGTTTAGTATAATAGGCTTCAATGACAGCCACTTTTGTCATCTCTTCTCTGAGTTAATTTGGGACTTACTGTGTACCACAACATTATTCTGAGACATCTTAGTCCAATCATACCTTTGATTTGATCTTTGTAATAATGCTGAGTTCTAACCAATCTTTATTATTCAAAAGGCTTTTAAAATATATTTCATTGATTATGCTCTTACAATTGTCCCATTTTGTCCCCCTTTATTCCCCTCAAGCCCTCACCACCTCTCCCACCAGTATTCCCTCTCTTCTTACTTCATGTCCATGAGTTGTACATATAAGTTCTTTGGCTTCTCCATTTCCCATACTATTCTTAACCTCCCCCTGTCTATTTTGTACTTACCATTTATACTTCTTATTCCCTGTACCTTTTCCCCTATTCTTCCCTCTTCCCTTCCCTACTGATAATCCTCTTTGTGATCTCTATTTCTGTGAAGGTGTTCCTGTTCTAGTTGTTTGCTTAGTTGTTTTTTTATATTTTTAGGTTTGGTTGTTGATTGTTGTGTTTGTTGTCATTTTACTGTTCTTAGTTTTTATCTTTTTCTCAGATAAGTCCCTTTAACATTTCACATAATGACAGCTTGGTGATGGTGAACTCCTTGAACTTGACCTTATCTGGGAAGCACTTTATCTGCCCTTCCATTCTAAATGATAGCTTTGCTGGATAGAGTAATCTTGGATGTAGGTTCTTGCCTTTAATAAGTTTGAATACTTTTTTCCAGCCCTTCCTTGCCTGCAAGGTTTCTTTTGAGAAATCAACTGATAGCCTTATGGGAACTCCTTTATAGGTAACTGTCTCCTTTTCTCTTGTTGCTTTTCAGATTCTCTCTTCATCTTTAATTTTGGGTGATGAAATTATGATGTGCCTTGGTGTGTGTTTCTTTGGGTCTAACTTTTTTGGGACTCTCTGAGCTTCCTAGACTTCCTGGAAGTTTATTTCCTTTGCCATATTGGGGAAGTTCTCCTTCATTATTTGTTCAAGTAAGTTTTCAATTTATTGCTCTTCCTCTTCTCTTTCTGGCAACCCTATAATTCAGATGGTAGAATATTTAAATTTGTCCTAGAAGTTCCTAAGCCTCTCCTCATTTTTTTGAGTTCTCTCGTCTTTCTGTTTTGATTCAATGTTTATTTCTTCCTTCTACTCCAAACCATTGATTTGAGTCCTGATTTCCTTCAAATCACTGTTGGTTCCCTGTACATTTTCCTTTATTTCACTTTTCATAGCCTTCACTTTTTCCTGTGTTTTGTGACCATACTCAACCAATACTGTGAGCACCCTGATTACCAGTGTTTTGAACTGTGCATCTGATAGGTTAGCTATCTCTTCATCACTTAGTTGTATTTTTTCTGGAGCTTTGATATGTTCTTTCATTTGGGCCATTTGCTTTGTCCCAGTGAGCCTGTTATGTAGTTAGGGGCAGAGCCTTAGGTATTCACCAGGGTGGGGCAATCCACGTGGCTGCATCATGGTGCTGTATGTGGGGGAGTGGTTCGAGGAAGAACGGTGATGCTTTCAGACTTTCAGTCACTTCCCCCACTAACCACAAGCAAACTGGACCCTTCTGGTGCTGATTCCTGGGTCAGTGGGTTTGTGTATGTTCTAGGATCATGTGGGTCTCCCCAACAAACTCTTCTGTGAGGCTGGGAGTTTCTTCCACGGCCTCAACCCCCACAGATTTTTTCAGTCACAGGTTTTGAGGCTTTACTTCTCTGCACTGGAACCCCAGGTTGTGCAGTCATCTCACTCCCCAGTTTTTCCTCCCGGTTTACCTACATGCAAATGTGGGACCATTGGTCTGCCAGCCACCTCCTTGCAGTGTTTGCCCTCTCTGCTCCGGCTACCTGTCTCTATCCCTCCTACTGGTCTGGATGAATATTTCTTTAACTCCTTGGTTGTCAGACTTCCATACAGTTCTATTTTCTGGAAGTTCTGGTTGTTTTTTGTTTTTAAATTTGTTTTTGTCCTTCTTTTGTTTGTACAA
Organism: Phyllostomus hastatus; assembly: GCF_019186645.2. Classification (NCBI taxonomy): domain Eukaryota; kingdom Metazoa; phylum Chordata; class Mammalia; order Chiroptera; family Phyllostomidae; genus Phyllostomus; species Phyllostomus hastatus. The sequence goes on along the minus strand of NW_025334038.1, from coordinate 5,004,872 downwards.
AGAGGCATAGTGTATCTACGTATGCCTCCATTTTGGCTGGAAGTCTCAGAAATAGAGAGTTTACTGCCTGTGTTTTCCTCTAAGAGTTTAATGGTTTCATGTTTTACATTTAATTCTTTAATCCACTTTGACTTTATTCTTGTATATGGTGTAAGAATGTGGTCTAATTTCATTTTTTGCATATATTTGTCCAATTTTTCCAATATCATTTATTGAACAGACTGTCTTTACCTCATTGTATGTTCATGCCTCCTTTGTCATGTATTAATTGACCATATATGTGCAGGTTTATTTCTGGGTTCTGAATTTTGTTTCACTGATCTACATAAAGACAAATCTCTACAGCAGTCAGGATAGGCTAGATCATATTGTAAGCACAACAACAACAACAAAAAATCCTCCACAATTTTAGAAACTTATAACAGTGAAGAATGATTTTATGCTAATGCTATGTGTTTGTGGTGGGTTGTCTTTGGGCTCTGTTCCATGACTCTCACTCTTATACCCAGACTGATGAAGCAGCTACCATATTAAATAGCACTGACTATGACAATGGAAAAATAAAAATGTGTCAGATTGTGTACTGCTCTCAAAACTTTGTGCTCTGTTTAATTGACCAAAGCAACTCACACAGATACAAATAAATCCAAGTAAGTAAAGCAGTACAATTTAATTATGTGCCAGAGAAGGAGAAGTATAAATATTTGGTTAATATTAATAATTGTACTGAATACAACATCCTTTCTAAATGCAAACGTAACCTAAGTTTTCCAAATACAATCAGTCTTTACTTGACATATGCCCTGAGAGTTTTCCATTTCTAATTCTTTGTCTAAACACACATTTGCATATTTATAGACAGGAGACAGGATAACTCAAACTCCTTGAAGATTTTTACAAAGAAAATCAGTAATGGAGATTCAGTGCTTAATCCTCTTTAATGCACAGAACAGTGTGTTGTAGTATTGTACAAAGAACCCAGACTTTGGTTTTAGTATGAACTAGATTCAAGTCTCAGCTATACAACTATGTGAGTACATGTGGTTAAATTAGTTTACCTCTCTGAGCTTCATGTTCTTCATTTTCCAAGTTGAAGTAATATTAGAATTGCTTTCTACCTGAGTTGTAAAAACTAAGGCTTAAAGTTATTAAAAGTTTTTCAACAATTCTATTGTTAAATTGAAATGTATCATTAGAATGTGTAATAAATCATTCAATGATCCTATTTTTAGGTTGAAGTTTATTGAGAGAGTATTCTATTTTAGCAAAGACAAGTCTTGTCTTGTTTGTTGAGCATTCATTTCCAAAGACTCCTTAAGACAAGGTGATTGCTTTGTCATGTGTGTGTTCCAGAAAGCTTACCCTTTAGGAAATAGCCAATTGTCTAGAGAGAAGAGAGGCTTTATTAGGCAGCCAAGCAACAAAGCAGAAGGGGTGTGTATGTGTGTATGCATGTGTGTGTGTGTGTGTGTGTGTGATCAACAGTAAAGGTTTACTGTGAAGTCAAATGTTTGTTTGAGAAAAGAAGTTATAGAATAAGATGTCCATTGGAGCTAGAGCCTTTTATTCAAGCTCTAGTATCTCTGAAAACAGATTCTCCAAGGACTACCCTTTCAGTCTGATTGCGGAGTATGCTGACTATGCTAATTTCCAATGGAGCTTATTGAACTTGTGGAATTTAGTGGGTGGGAATTAAATGGAATGATGTTGGGCTTCATTCTGATTACTTCTGAATCCATCTAAATCTTTAAAGGTTAGTATCAAAATTCTCTTTTTCTGAATTAACTAGATATTTCAGTCTGAAGGCAATGGTTCTCTACCACTTCATAATGTTCCATAAAAATCAGTTGAAGAGCATCTAAGAACACTATAAATCCAATATTCAGCCACCAGATTTCAAGATTTTGATTTGATTGTTTCAGATCAGGCCTGGAAAGCTGTATGCAAGTAGACCATGATTTGAGAAATTTTGAAACAGTGTCTCCCTAGTTTGGCTACTAATTAAAACCACCTGCCAAATTTTCAAAACACAACTCTGAACTTCAGACCAAAGTATTTGAGAAGATCTGAGGGTGAAGGCCTTGGCACAGGTATTTTTTAAGCACTCAAGTGATTCCACTGTGTAATCAGGGTGACAACTTCTGTATCTAGCCTAAAGAGAGCTCTGTCAGGTTCAAGGATATCCTACCTGTGTCCTGAAAAGTATTTGATAGAATAAGTTTCTCCTTTGTAAATATTGCAGAAAATTAGAGTAGAAGGTATCTAACATAACAGGATGAAGGTTTTTCAACTTAGAATGTCTATGTTGTCCTAACAGGGTAAGCAAGTTAAGAAAGCAAATTTGGAGCCGAAGTTCTGGAGAAAAAAAAAGGGTACAAGCCAACACTCCCTGTCAGAGCCTACCACTCTCTCAGCTCTTATACATCCCTAAACCCTCCTTCCATCCTTCACCTCTGTCCCCCAGGTTCTCCAGACATCTTTCTGTGTGCAACCTCCTGCCCCCACCAAGGTTGTGCAAGCCCCCCCTTTCCACCCGCCACAGACCATTCTTCTCTCAACCAATCCTTGCTCCCATTCTGCAAAGCTGTCTAAATTATAAATTAAACTCTTGGGAGCTCAAGCCTTTCTATAAACATTCTGTTGCCATTTTATCCAAACAGCAATTTTTATTTTTCTAGCCACACATTTTCCTGAAAAGATCTCCAAAGGAGTCACCACTCCTATCCTAACCCTTTGAGTGACAATTCACTACTTATTGCTCTTCACTGAAGCTTTCAAAAAGTTATTACAGGGCTCTTATCTCTCAGTAAACTTTTCTGGTTTAAATTGCACACCAGATGGTTCAATTTATACCCCCACTACCTGAACACTGTATTATACTGACCTCTTCTCCAAAACTTTATTTTTAATTTAACATTTATTGAGCATCTTTAAAGAGCTAGGTACCATGATAGATACTATTAACAGATACAGTGAGATTTTCATTTTTATATGATGGGTAAGGAGACTGAGGCTTAATGAGATATGATTTGTTGAGGAAAAAAGATGGAAAGGCAGAATCTGAACTCAGATCTATTTCACAGGCCCTTATATCAATTCATTTTAAAATTATTAATCGATTAATTATTAAATATTTCAGAAACACACAAAAGTATAACATAATATAATGAATATTTGTGTAGTGGCTACTTTGTTTAAGAAACAGAATATTAAAAATATAGTTGAAAGCTTTGTAAATGACAATCTAATTGCATTCCTTTCATTCATCATCCACCCTCAAAACTGACTACAAATGGAACTAGAACTGAGATGGCCCTTCAGAATTGTCTCTAACTGAGTCAAGGGGCTGGGCCTCTATACCCTAGCATGCACCAGCCATTGGATATGGGCCGACTACAGAGTGGGGGCACATAACTTGGGTGAAGCATCTCCCATTGTCCAAAAATTCAGCTGTGAATTGTCAAAAGCTAACACTCCTGATAGCTGGGAAAATAGTGCCTTGTCTTAAATGGGGGATCTAAGAGACAAGTTATAGTATCAGTATAGATGCTGATGCAAATATTTGCTACATTGTTGACTTGTGTTTACATGTAGGTTCATCAAATTATTTGAGTTTAATGTAGATTGAATTGTTGGCCCAATTTCTTTAGTTCTGTCATTTTCTATATTTACTGTCAAGGTTATAAAAACTTTATCAAATAAACTGTGAAGCTCTCCTTTCTTTTTTCCTATTCTCATATTATTTTTTCTTTAAATAGTTGGAAAACTCATTGATAAAACTGAATTGTTATTTTTAATTATTTCTAGTTTGCTTGATATTTAACTTAAGATTTAATTGTTATAATGATTTTTTTTAAAAACTATAATTTCCTGGCTGGTGTAGCTCAGTGGATTGAGCTTGGGCTGTGAACCAAAGTGTCGCAGGTTCGATTCCCACTCAAGGCACATGCCTGGGTTGCAGGCCACGACCCCCAGCAACTGCACATTGATGTTTCTCTCTCTCTCTTTCTCCCTCCCTTCCCTCTCTAAAAATAAATAAATAAAATCTAAAAAAAAACCACAAAACTATAATTTTATTTTTCTTCTTGAGTTGTTTTGGTGATATTTTTCCCTAGGAAATTGTTTTATTTGCATAGATATTCTCATGTGTTGGTACAAATTGTTCATAATATTCTCTAATCTCTTTGAATCACTAATCTATACTCATGTCCCCTCTTCATTATTATTATTATAAACAGGGTTTTTCAAAAGTTAAAAATTCATCTTATATTTATTAGAATAAAATAAGTGATGCTACATTATAAACAGCCTTCAATTTCAGTAACTTAACCCATCAAAAGTTCATTCTTACTAATACAGAGACTACTTCAGGTAGCTGTTCTCAATAGCCCAGGCTGCTATGTGGACTTCATGAAGCATCAAGTATGTAATAGTTTGTACAAGTTGCTTTTCGGTGCTGTAGCCCTGAAGTGACTGATACATCACTTTTATTCACGTTTCTTTTCCCAGAAGTAATCACATGGCCCTTCTAAAACACCACACACACACACACACACACACACACAAAATGAGGTGTTTTATCCTTCTCCCTCTTCTCTGCCACTTCCTCCTCCTCCTCCTCCTCCTCCTCCTCCTCCTCCTTCTTCTTCTTCTTCTTTCCTCTTCTTCTCCTTCTCTTTCTCCTTCTCCTTCTTGATTCCAGAGAGAGAGAAAGAATGGAAGAGAGTGAGGCAGAGAAACATTAATGTGAGGAAGAAATATCAATCATTTACCTCTTGCATGTGTTCCAACTGGAGACCAAACCTGCAACCCAGGAGTGTACCCTGACTTGAATCAAAACCTCAACCTTTAGGTTTGTGGGATGAAGCCCAACCAACTGAGCCACACTGGCTGGGGAATGTTTCTCCTTTTTAGGAGGACATCCCCCCTTGCCATGCCTTCCCATTTGCCTCCTCTGGGATGTTTTCTTACTAATAATTTCTCTGGCATGCTACATTTTTCCTTTCTATTTTTTAAATTATATAATATGTTTATTGGTTATATAGAGAGAGAAGTGGGTAGAGAAAGAGAGAAACATTGACTAATTTCCTCCCAAACATGCCCCAACTGGGAATCGAACCTACCACTTATGTATGTGCCCTGACAGGGAATCGAACCCCCAGTCTTTCAGTATACAGGAGGACACTCCAACAAACTGAGCCACACCAGTTGGGGCTAAATTTTTCTTTCCTTTCCTGGCAATTTTCCTCTGCTGATAAACATGCCTGAGCCTTTAAATCAGGTGTGTCAAACTCATTTTTACCGGGGGGCACATCAGCTTTGCGGTTGCCTTCAGAGGGCCGAATGTAATTTTAGGACTGTGTAAGAATAAATACTCCTTAACTGTTAAGCGAGAGATCGGTGCTGCCACCAGGGAGAAACAAGGTGCTGGGCCAGATAAAACAAGGTAGAGGGCCAGATTTAGCCCATGGGCCTTGTGTTTGCTACTTGTGCTCCAAATCTTAAAAGAAAATAAAAGACCAACACTAAATGCTTCATCCACTCACACAGATTTCTCAGTTTCATACCAGCAGGCACTTAGACACTCATTCTACCTATGGTTTTCCTTCTTAAAAGGACTAAGGAAGGACCCATTCCAATTGTTATATCATTGGGTGAGGAGAGGAATCTAGAGTGTTCATGCCTCTTATCCACTTTTGTCACTAAAGTGAAGGGTTGGTCCAGAAATTAAGTCAAGTTGCACCAGGAGGAACTCCAATCACATATTTTCAAGTTTGAAAAAGGTCATTTTAAAGTAAAGGCAAATTCAAAGCCCAGGAGGTCCTGGGAGTGAAGCTCAAGGGGAAAACACAAGTACAGTAATTCTGGGCCCAGCAAGGAGCTACTACTTCCCTTGACCAGTCCCTGGTTTCTGGGATTTCAGGTGTGTATCCCAGATAGGTAAAACAGAAAACATACAAGTAAGGGAATATTGGAATTTAAACTTTCAGCTTTTTTGTTACTGTTTCTATTTTTCTGCTATTGCAGACTCAAAACTAAGGCCCTGGTGATTCTGAACTCACATGCTGACACATCTGAAAGGCATGAAGGTGGCTAAAGCTTCATCCTGAAGGTCAATGACATGTAAATTTGATTTTTTATTAATTTTTTAAATTTAGATCTTTTCTCTAGAATCAAGACAAATTTCCCTTTCACCTTTTCAGTGGTCTAATCGTCCTTTTGTGAAGTTCTATTCCTTCTCACTGTGGGAAGACATAAATGAAAAGGACTCACAAGTGTTAATGTCACTGATAAAGGTACTATCTGAGAAACAGAAGAATGCCAGTGGTCTGATGCCATCACTGAAAACTAATATCTTATAAAGAGCCCTGAAAATAAATACATGTTTAAGTTTCAACTTAAAACAAACACATACAAGCCCTGGCTGGCATAGCTCAGTGGATTGAGCGCAGGCTGCAAACCAAAGTGTCGCAGGTTCGATTCCCAGTCAGGATACATGCCTGGGTTGCAGGCCATGACCCCCAGCCACTGCACATTGGTGTTTCTCTCTCTATCTCCCTCCCTTCCCTCTCTAAAAATAAATAAATAAAATATTTTAAAAAAACACATACAAATAATAGCATCCAAATTCTATTCTGGGTAAGTTGTTACGTAGGTATAATTTCAATTCCCAAGACTGGCTCAGTCTAGGAAAAACAACAGAATCTACAAAACTTCTCTCTCTTTTTGTTTTCAAGAGATCATCTCTATCTTTTCCCTAGTCAAAATTTTCAACAAGCTACTGTTCTTCTAAACATACTTGGCTGTCAGCAGTGAGCTTTGATTTCTGTGGTGTTGATCTTCAGCTCAGACATGGGCTTCTCTTTGAAAAACAAAAGTATGTGTTAATGCATCTTAGCTGCCAGGGCTTCTGCTCATTTTCTCTGAAAGTACAGATTCACTTATCTGCAGGCTTTGTTATTCAAAACTGCATGAGAGGCAAGCACACATTAATGTTTCTCTCCCTCTTTTTCTCCCTCCTTTCCCCTCTCTCTAAAAATAAAAATAAATATAAAACCTTTTAAAAATGCATAACCTCTTCCTACATTAAAAAAAAACCCATTTGGAGAAAAACAGACACCTTTAAACCTTCTAGTTTTCTGCCAGAGCCACACAGCTTTGTCCACTGATAGTAACCAAGAATTTTGAAGGCTCCAGAGGCCCAAGTATATTCATGTCATTGATGGAAGGGCTCCTCTAGGCACCTGCTGCCAGGTGTGCTCATTGCACCTTTGTGAAGTGTCCTGATAACAATGGTGTTTCAACATTTACTTTTCTTTCAGTGAGAAGCCAAGCGTACCTCAGGGATTCATGTTGCCTCACAAAAGTTACCTATATGAGATGGTCTGCTGTGAAAAGCAGAGTGATTCCAGAGGGAAAATTATAGGAGTGTGGGCAGGTATAGAAAATAATTGTCAAAAATGCTAGAAATTTCTCTCTCTCTCTCGTTTTCTACCTCCATCATACCTTACCTTATTCCATTTTCTAAAATCTATCTACCTACTGTACATAGTTGTTAATGGATCAGAACCATTAATTAAACATTTGTGAGCCCTCCCTCCCTCCCTACAACAAGAGATAAACTGTTTAAAAATCTTTTTTGTGGATCTGCCCTTAATCCCTCTGGCTCTCTGGACCCAGCAATCTGTACAAGTTTCTCTCATTTTTACTCATTTTTAGCTACCTAATATTTCTTATTATTACCATTGAGCAAATGTCTTCTTCCATGACCAAATCACAAGATAATCTCTGCTGACCCCTATTTTATTTAAGGCTATGTTTATGAGTTATGAGGATTTAAGAATGTATAGGAAAATCTTTATTCCCAAATTGTTTCTGAGTTTACTGAGGAGCTATTATATAAACTCATTCTTAGGATAAAAGGATCATTATCATGAGAAAATTGAGGTTCAAGCATTTTAAGTGATGAGCAGCTATTTATGGTTAAAGACATAATTTGAATTTAAGTTTGCTGATGACAAAATATTTGCTTTTTCCAATTCTAAATAAGAACTATCTAAAGTTGCCCTGGATGGTGTGGCTCAGTGGATTGAGTACCAGCTTGCGAACTAAGGGGTCACAGTTTCCATTCCCAGTCTGGGTTGCAGGCCAGGTCCCCAGTAGGGGGTGTGAAAGCCCAGGAAGGGGTGAGTGAGAGACAAACACACATTGATATTTCTCTCTCTCTCTTTCTCCCTCCCTTCCCCTCTCTAAAAATAAATAAATACAATTTTAAAAAAGAAATAACTAAAGCTATAGAAATACACTTGATGAAATCCTTGCTCCAACTATTATAAACTCAAGTAACTGAGAACATTTCCAATTGGTCTAATTTCTCTGATAAAACAATGGAACTGTTCACTGGTTGAAGGTCAGGGGTTTACCAGGTGATAATGCTATGTCAGACATCAGTACAAGAAAGAAACGGAAGAAGCTTTATTGTCTGGAATTAAACCAGTTAGCTTTCTTGAAGTGATTTTCAAATAAATCACACCAAGTCATTTATTATTCAATATTTTAGTACATTAGCTAGAGCTGGGTGATATAGCAGTCAAAAAGACAGGTATGTGGTAGACTAAGCAATGGCCTTCCAAAGATGTGTATTATCTCATTCCTTGTGAATATGTCACATTTTATGGGAAAGAGACTTTACAATTATGATTAAGGTTAAGGACCTGAAAATGAGAATAGTCTTTTGGAGCTGCATTAACAAGATACCACAGACTTGGTAGCTTAAATGAGGGAAATTCATTTTCTCACAATTCTGAAAGCTGGAAATTCAAGGTCAGGTTGCCATCAGGGTTGGTTTCTGGTAAAATTTCTCTTTCTGGCTTGTAAATAATTACTTTCTCATTGTGTCTTCATATGCCCTCCTTATTCTCCATATACAGGAGAGAGAGATCTCTGGTGTCTCTTCTTTTTCTTATACAGACACAAGTTCTATCAAATTAGTATCTTACCCTATGGCCTCATTTGCCGTCCTTAAAGGCCCTTCCTAACTCCAAATGCAGTCACATTTGGAGTTAGATGTTCAATATATGAACTGGTAGGGAGGGGGCCACAAAACAGTCTCTAACAAACAGTAAGCTGAATTATCTAGGTCTGCCTAATCCAATCATATGAACACTTAAAAGCAAAGACTCTTCTATGACTAAAGTTAGAGAAATAGGTTGCAAAAAGAGCTCAGAGAGATTTGAAGTATCAGAGGGACTCAACCTGATATGCTGGCTTTTGTAGATGGAAGGGGACCCAAGCCAGAGAATGCAGGTGGTTTTTAGAAGATAAGAATGTCCTTGGCTGACAGCCAGCAAGTAAACAAAAACTCAGTCCTACAACCATGTGGAATTGAATTCTGCCAACAATTCTCATAAGCCTGGAAGCACATTCTTTTAGAGCCTCCAAAAAGGAATAAGGCTCTGTAGACATCTTGACTTCAGCTTTTGAAATTTAAGCAGGTAAACCAAGCAAACCCACTGGATTTTAAAACACACAATTCTGAGATAATAAATTTGTACTGTTATCAACTACAAAGCTTATGGCACTTTGTTATAGCATTAATAAAAAACTAATATAGATTTGATCTCTTTTTTCCTAGAGCTTATATATTAGTGGGCCAAACAACAATGGAGCAAACTAATAAAATAATTGTAAAGTGTAAAACAATTGCTATGTGGACTTCTGGCCAAGATGGAGGCATAGGTAGACACACTGGGCCTCCTCACACAACCAAAATAATGACAACAAAAATTTAGAAACAAAAAAAACAACCAGTACTGACAGAAAATTGAACTGTATGGAAGTGCAACAACCAAGAAGTTAAAGTAGACACATTCATCCAGACTGGTAGAAGGGGTAGGATCCAATGGCTGGTCAGAGAGGGGTTGTGGGCAAAGTGGTGGCTGGTGGACTCAGTGAGGTGCGAGATTGTGGAGGGGCACCAGCATACAAGATGCCTGGTGGACAGGGCAGTCCCACATTTGCACACAGATAAACCAGGCGAAATTGGGGAGTGAGACAAATCACGCAACCCAGGGTCCCAGTGCAGGGAAATAAAGCCTCAAAACACCAATTAAAAACATCTGAGCGGTGTTGAGGTTCTAGGAGAGACTCCCAGCCTCACAGGAGAGTTCGTGGAGAGACCCACAGGGCTGTAGAATATACACAAGCCCAACCACATGGGAATCAGCACCAGAAGGGCCCAATCTTGGGGGAAGTGGCAGAATGGACTAAAATCTGTCAGAGAGCAGAGCAAGCACCATTGTTCCCTCTTGGACCCCTGCCACACATACAGCATCACAATCTAGCAACTGGGTTTCCTGGCCCAGGTGAATACCAAAGGCTCTGCCCCTCACTATGTAACAGGCACATTAAGACAAAAAAAAAAAATGGCCCAAATGAAAGAACAGATCAAAGCTCCAAAAAAAATACAACTAAGTGATAAAGATATAGCCAACTTATCAAATGCATAGTTAAAAGCACTGGTGATCAGGATGCTCACAGAACTGATTGAATTTGGTCACAAATTAGATGAACAAATGAAGGCTATGCTAAGTGAAATAAAGGAAAATGCATAGGGAACCGATAGTGATGGAAAGGAAACTGGAACTCAGATCAACACTGTGAACCAGAAGGAAGAAAGAAATAACCAAACAGAAAAGAATGAAGAAACGAGAATTCAAAAAAATGAGGGGAGGCTTAGGAACCTCCAGGACATCTTCAAATGTTCCATCATCTGAATTATAGGGGTACCAGAATGAGAAGAGAAAGAGAAACAAGTGGAAAAGTTATTTGAACAAATAATAAAGGAGAACTTCTCCAATCTGGCAAAGGAAATAGACTTCCAGGAAGTCCAGGAAGCTCAGAGAGTCCCAAGGAGGGACACACCAAGGCACATCATAATTACATTAGCCAAGATTAAAAATAAGGAGAGAATCCTAGAAGCAGCAAGAGATAAGGTGACAGTCACCTACAAAGGAGTTATAATCAGACTGTCAGCTGATTTCTCCAAAGAGACCTTGCAGGCAATAAGGGGCTGGCAAGAAGTATTCCAAGTCATGAAAGGCAAGGACCTAAATCCAAGATTGCTCTATCCAGCAAAGCTTTCATTTAGAATGGAAAGACAGATAGAGTGCTTCCCAGATAAGGTCAAGTTAAAGGAGTTCATCATCATCAAGCCCTTATTATATGAAATTTTAAAGGGACTTATCTAAGAAAAAGAAGATAAAAAACATGTACAATAAAATGACAACAAACTCACAATTATTAACAACCACATCTAAAACAAAAACAAGCTAAGCAAACAACTAGAACAGGAACAGAACCACAGAAATGGAGATCACATAGAGGGTTAGCAACAGGGAAGTGGGAGGAGGAGAGAAGGGGAAAAGGTACAGAGAATAAGTAGCATAGATGGTAGGTAAAAAATAGACAGGGGGAGGATAAGAATAGTATGGGAAATGTAGAAGCTAAAGAACTTACAAATATGACACATGGACATGAACTAAAGTGAGGAATGTGGGTGGGAAAGGGTGTGCAGGGTGAAGGGGAGTGAAGGGGGGAAATGGGACAACTGTAATAGCATAATCAATAAAATATATTTAAAAATAATTGCTATGTGAGAAATAAGCAAACAGATGAAACAATGAATCACATAGGAGACTTATGCATTAAGAGTTGTTTTGGTAAAGTGATATATAAGCTGAACAAAAGGAAGAGAAGGATCTGGCTACTCAAAGAAATGGAACAAGAGCATCCCATGCAGGAAGAACGGGAGTGCAAAGGCTTTTCAGTGGGACACAGTTCAGGGTATTCAAGAAACTGAAAGATGTCCAGTAAGGTTGAGCATAGCAAAGGGCAGAATTTAGAAAAATGGAGTTGTAACATAGGCTAAGTAGAGAGCTTAATGGTTTACAAAATGTAATTAGAAATTTGGATTTTATTGTAAAAGCCATAGGAAATCTTGTAAGCCATTAAGGAGAAGAGTGCTCTGAGGATGAAATTTTGAAATAGAAAATGGGCATTACTAAAATAAACAGAGAAATTTAATAAATGTCTTTAGATTAGTTAATAGTATTATACTAATCTTTTAGTCTTGATAATTGTGCCATTATGTAAGGGTGTTAACTTTCAAGATGCTGGGTGATTATTGTAATTCTCTGTAATAGCTTTGTAACTCTTCTACAAGTCTAAAATTATTTCAAAATAAAAAGTTAGAAAGAAAAAAAATGTCATGACCCACTTTCTAATTTAGGAAGATCATTCTTACTTCTCAGTTGGAGTATGGGTTGTTAAAGCAGAAGAATGAGAGACACAAGTCAGGAAACTAATTCAGTAATCCAAGTGAGAGACAGCAGAACAGAATTTGCTAAGGGGCAAGGTCAAAATCTGTTTTTGAAGTAGAATCTCCAGGACTTGATGAAGAATGAGGTATGTGTATATGCATGTGTATGTATGCATGTGTTCATTGTTGGGGCGGCCGGTGAAGGAATGGAAGAAATTAAATTCTAGGTTTCTGGCCTGAGAAATTAGGTAATGGCCTCATTTACTAATGGGAAGACTGTGGAGTAGGGAGAGAAAGGAATCTGAGTTTTTAAGGTCCATCGGCCTCTAAATGAAGACATCAAGTGTGCTGCAACTAAAAGGTGCAATCTGAGCTTGAGATGTGTTAGGTAGCTGCATGCAGAAACAGGATATTTACATGTCACTCCCCTGTGGTAAGAAGTAAAAAGCATCTATTCATATAAACAACCAAGAGAGTTAACATCCAGGGAAAAACATAATAAAGTCAGACCGAGTGGATTCGTGTTAGGAGAATGCTTTTAAATTTCCTCTATGACTTTCTTCTTTCTTGGTAAAGTTCTTATCAGAAATGCCAATTTACCACAGCTGTACAAGGCAGAACCAAGAAAGAAATGGAAGTATCTGTTTATGCTTGAGCTGGAGTAAAATGAGAAGAGTAATGGCAAGTGAGTCAAGATATGGGCTGTCTATGGAAAGGACTTTGAAGACAGAAATGTGGTCAGTATTTTGAACTAGAGACTTCTCTTTTTAGAGAGAGAGGAAGGAAAAGAGACAGAGAGAGAGGGAGAAAGAAAGAGAGATGGTATATATGGAATATACAACTTACATAAATAACTATATATAGTTATATATAGATTCAAAAACAAGTCAACCTTTCTTCATATCAGACATAGTGACACAGAAGTAGCATCTGCAAATCACTGCTGAGTTTCTATGAGAAAATCCATAATGAAAATTCTAGGCAGAATGTAGCATGTAAGAAAGTTTATATTATTTCCCAAAATCAATGTTTAAAATTTAATGCTTCTTAATGAAGCATGGATGAGATCTCAATGAAGATGTTAACCACATGAGAGGATGGAAAGATGTCCCCAATTAACAGAAACGTAGTGTGTCTGAGCTAAGTGTAAAGGAGAATTCTCCTCATCACCCTTTTGTTAGAATTATTTCACAGAGCATTCATTTTATTGGTCTCTAGTCCAGACCTATATGTCCAGCTCATTGCCTGTCTTTCTCCTTGTAAACAATGTATAAATTGAAGTTTTAATAAGAGCCTGTTTCAGAGGTCAGAGACAAAACTTGGACCACCATCTTCATGTGGCTTGGATTATGTTAAGAAAAAAGAGAGCCTGACTTTCTTGGATAGTTTGTTCAATTGATATAGCAGAAACAATTGTTTTTGAATGGAAATCTTTCTAATAAATTTATATTTATTCAGTTTGATTTGGAACCTTGAAGACAGGATGTTCTTTACTATGCAAGTTCCTTAATTTTTATTTAAATCTATTGAAAACATGGGTCAAGAAATGTTACATTACAACACCTGACCCTGTCTTTAAGAATTTGACCCTGATTTTTCCAGTGATCTCTTCCTATGGAGCACTATGCTCCATTGTGAGAAAACCAGAGATGTTTGTGTGTTCCCGTTCTCACCAGTTTCTACCACTGTTGTTGTCTCCTATTTCCCCTGAGCTGTCTAGCTTTCCAGATGATCTAGCAGTGTGCCCAACTCCAGGCATCAATTCGTTCACTGTTGACCTCAGCTGCATGGGCAGATAATACTGCCCAGACATAGACTGCCTTTCACAAGGCAGTTAACTTCAGTATTGCTATCCAAACGGGGAACAAAGAAAAAGAGAAAAGGCTCTTTAATAACTAGAAAGTTGTTGGCGCTACCAGCTGAGTCTATTGAGAGGACCAAGTTGACCTTCAAGGAAAGAGTGAAGATATCCCATGAAGCAATTGTACAAACCTCTAAGTGGAACTCCCTTTTTAAGTGGATCACCTGGTGGTTGACATCACTTCCTTGCTTAAAAGCATTACCATTTTCTGTGTTTTAACTCGGTTGTCTTTTTACAAGCTGAACCCCCTGCTGAACTCTTCAGACATACACTATTCACCCCAGCACACCCTCTCTGGAGTGGGTAAGTGGCAAATAAAAAGGTTTTCTCCATCAAGTCGATTGAGGAGGGCAGGTGGCAGGGTACCAATGATGTTTTTGCTCTCCATGCTGCTTAGTGTCTCCAAGATCAAACACAAAAATCATGGGAGGAACAGGTGATCAGCGGGCGACAACAGATGACTGTACTAGGTTCCGGATGAGTTGTGCAACTCCGACAAAATGGATGGCCCCGTTTAAAATGACTTCAGAAGTATCAAAGAAGGTCTCTATAGTTACCGTATGTGCCTTCAGACTCAAATATTATTTTCTAGTCCTGCTGGTGCTATTGCAGAGTGAGAAGGAAATGTAAAAAAAAAAATGATTTCTTATCATTCAGAATTCTTCCCCATATGCTTTTTCCAAAGAGAAATACAAACTTCATATGTGGGTTTTGGAATGAGGTTGAGACAGTCTAGCCTTCTTCACAGAAATGGTTGTAGGGTGCAAGAAAATAGGCATGCTGTGGCCATCAGTTTTCACCAAGATAAAATACCAGATAATTACTCATTAGGGACATTATATGAAACAAGTTACATAGTTTTAGTTGTTAAATTTATTTAAAAAGTTTAATTGTTCATATTGAATTGTCAACTCCTTTTATACTATAATAGAAAGACAAACAGCTCTCTGCACATATATCAAACTTCTATAATGGTCAAAGTAAAATAAAAATTTCTCCCAAAGTTTTATATGACAAATATGTTTTTATTCATTCTTTTAAAATATTGGTGTTTTAAATTAATATCTTAAAAGCTCAAGCAGTACCAGGAGTATCACATGAAACATCTGTCTCCTTCCCACTCTACATCCCCAGTGTCCTCATTCTCTCTCTCAAACATACCCACTATTCCTGATTTCATGTATTCTTCCAGACATAGCTTGCACATTTATGAATATATATAGTGGATATATATATATTATTTTCTATTTTTTACACAACTAAGGACCTACCATCCTTATTGTTTCATACCTTGGTATTTCAATTTAACTATTTCTTATAAATATTTACATAAAGATATATGTATACATATGTATATGTATGTATACATATTTATATTTAACTCACTTTTAATATCATTCCATATCATTCCATAATATAAAACCTCCAAAATTTACTTATTTTTTCTCTATTTATTGATATTTAGATTGTTTTCTTTTTTGGTATTATAAACAATGCAACAATTAATATTCTTACACAGATGTGTAAGATAAATTTCTTGAATGGAAAAGTTGTAAAAGCTTTGCATTTTTTGACAGATATTACTGATTGCCTTCTGACCTTGGTATCAATCTAAACAATCACTGATAATGTATATTACCTATTTCCCCACATAGTTGTCAGTGTAATATATATTTAAACCTAATTTACTTTGTTCATTTGAGAGATGGAAAGAATGCTAACTTTAAGCATGTTTTTTATTAATTAGAAATGAGACTGAGTTGGTCTTCATGCATTTAAATGTCTTCTTTTGTGAATGGCCATAATTTTCTCATTGATTTGAAATGCCACCTATATATTATGTTGGTACACATGAAATAGCTATTTCCATGAGTCTGATAGGGCTAGAACCACTAACTTCATATATGGAACCAGGTAGACAGACAAACAGAGAGGATAAATGGATAGTTATGTAGGAGAATGGATGATACATACTTGTATCAAAGTTTATTTAATATGACAAAAATAATAAGATATTTCTTAATTATTATTTTCCAGAAATGTATTTGCATTTCTAAATTTCTATATGAACAATTAAAAGTGTTATCTTTTTCCAAAAACTAAATATTTGTATTTTTTCAAATGTGTATTAAATTACATTTAAAGTTGAATTTAGAGATAATAACTTTATTCTGTTCAATTTTCCTATCTTCCTCTTCTGGAGTACAAAAATTCAATCTTTTAAAAATATAAAATCCTTAATGTTTCTCAGTAGATATTACAAGTTTTCCTTTTCCTCTCATGTAGCTCTTGTATATTTTTGTTAATTATCTTTCTAGGTATTTTATAAATATCATGACTATTAAAATGAGATTTTTTCTTTTATTATATTTTCTAATTTGGGTGTTAAGAAAAAAATTAACTCTGAGTAATAACCTTACTAGTTAAATTCTTTATGGTAATAATTATAGTTAATTTCATTAAGTTCTCAAATATAAAATCATGCCATCTTGTATAATCATAATATTGACTCTGTCTCTTACATTTTTCATACCTCTTTTTCCTCTTTATATCTAGTTGCATCAGCTAGTATTTATAAAACCAATATTTTGTTGTTAAGCAAGATTCTGGTTTCCAGTTTGAAGTATATGTGTACTAAGCAAGTATTCATTCATATATATGAATATTTTAGTAAGAGATTTTATATAATATGCTTATTAAATTTTATTAAATACTATTTTAGAATACCTTTCACACAGAGTGAAAGAATTATATGATTTTTTCTTTTGATCTCTATTAACAAAAAATTTTATCAATAGATATGCTAAAATTGAACCATCCTTGCATTCCTCACATAAATGCCATTAGCTGTGGTATAGCCTTCATTCATGTGTTGTTGAATTCCATTTGCTAATGTAATGTTTTATTTCAAATATTATACCAATATTTGTAAGTGAGATTGGTTTGTAGCCTTATGGTATAATATTATTACTGCAATAATGGTCTTAGAGAAAGGAAATTGGAAATTTTCTCAATCCTCTGGAATAATTTATGCAACATATCAGCAATTTCAATATTAAATATTAGCAAAATATTAGCAAAATTTACCTGTAAAGTTATCTAGGTCTGGTAAGAGTGTTTGGCAAAATTCTTTTATGTCTTCTAAGATACTCAATATGTTTTATTTCCTTTAAAATATTTTATTTTGATCATTTCTTCTAATGTTATTATAGTTTATATTTTCCCAGTTTTAAAAAATAGATCATTAGTAAAATAATAGAATGCCACTTGAACATATTTTGATGGGCTCATGTTCCATCTCAACAAACAAGTGCAGGTGAGGATGTGGGGAAAAGGAAACCCTAGTGCACTGTTGGTAGGAATGTAGACTGCTGCAGCCACTGTGGAAAACAGTATGAATTTTTCTTAAAACATTAAAAATGGAACTCCTTTTGACCCAGCAAATCCTACTTCTGCAAATATACCCTAAGAATTCCAAAACACCAATTCAAAAGAATAAATGAACCCCTATGTTCATACAGCATTATTTATAATAGCCAAGCTCTGGAAACAGTCCAAATGCCCATCAGTAGATAAGTGGATTTAAAAAAAAGCTGTGGTACATTTATGCAATGGAATATTATGCAACAGTAAAAAAAGAAGGAACTCTTACCTTTTGCAACAGAATGGATGGACCTGTAGATTATTATGCTAAGTGACATAAGCCAGTCAGAGAAAGATAAATACTGTATGATCTCACTTATATATGTAATCTAATCAACAAAATAAACTGATGAACAAAATAGAAACAGAGGCATGGATACATGGAACAGACTGACAGCTGTCAGAGGGGGACTGGATGAAAGAAGGTGAAGGGATTAGCCAAAGAACATACATGCATAACCCATAGACACAGACAACTATGTAGTGATGGACAGAGGGAAAGGGTGTTCAAGGACTGGGTGGAGGTGGACAAAGGGGAGGGAATAGGGACATCTGTAATAGTGTAAACAATAAGAAATAAAGCTAAAAAAGAAGGGTTCAAATTAATAATCAATTATCTACATAATATTTGTGTTTATTTTTATGACTTTTGTAATTTCTATATATAGCAATGGGCAAAATCTGGAGACAAACAATATAGTTTCATGTGTATATGTATTGTGCATGTGTGGAAGAGCTCTGATAATATTTCTATCTATAAATAATTTTAATTCACTATTTTATAGTTGCATGAAATCTTATAGTTAATACAAGTTGTGGCAAAGGTAGGTTTACAGTTGTGAGTACATGAAACAGAGTTTATTCTTATATTATTATTTATTATTGTATTATTTTTCATATGTACAACTGTAAACCTACTCTTGCCCAACACTGTTATGTACATGTGAAATTGTTTATTAAAACTTTATTATCTTATAAAGAAATTCTAAAAGGTAGGTAATTTGCCCAAATTTTCAGCTTAGCAATAACCCACAACCTTCAGACCAACTAATCTGCCCAAATTTTGAAAGCTAATACAGTGTTAACCTAAGACCAAAGACCATCCTTCAGAATTGTGAGGTTATTTGCACCCTACTATTTTCCTTCCTTTCCTCAAAAATCATGAAAAATTGTAGAATGACTACCTTTAGTTTCATAATTTACAGATTAAATGTATATGTTTTAAACAGGGTAGTAATTGTTTAAATAAGAAAACACTATCTTAAGCCAAAAGATTTTAAATTATTTTCAATATCTATCAGCATAAGTAACTACATTTAATAAATAATATTTGTAAACTATACTTATTATTTGTAATGCATAATTTTTGTTTCTGCAATATGCAAAGCAAATGCTTATTAACAACCAGAGGAATAGTGTATGAAACTATAAATAAATGACAAAAGAGAATGCCATCTTAAATTTGCTGTTCATTCAAAAGAACAATTAATGAGGATTAAGAGTGGTTCTGGTAGATTCATAGACAAGGTAGGAGACATTTCTAAACACAATATACAGTAGCAAAAATTTTTTAATTTGGAGATTTTTTTGGTTTTCAAAGTGGGAATTGATGCCAAAATGACATTTAAATAGTGTAATGGTATAAGGAGTAATTTTTTTCTTGAATTATTTGGAATTTAAGAAAATAAAAGTATACATTGGAGAGTGCCATTTATATGATTATGTTTAACAGAACAGAAATAGAGTTGTATATATTTGGACAACTAGGACCATATCCCTTTTTAGCCATTATATCCAATATAAGAGGTTATGATTTGGTTAGCTAAATTATATATACATAAGGGTTTTGGAGGTACAGAGAGCCCAGAATTCCATGAGAGCTGAGCATGAGCTACCCAAGCCTAGCATAACTTGAGATATGCATTAAAAATTTTTTATGTGCCAACCTTCACCAACATCTTTCTTGGTAACCACCCCCATCTTATGATGGCTAGAAAATGTTGGGGGAGGGGAGAAAAGACAAACTAAGATTCTAATCCTATATTTTCCAGGTCCTCAATACTTTCAATGCTCTAAATATAACAGAGTAAGATGTCTCCATAACTCATACCAAACATCGGGCATCAGAGTGAGTGACCAAAATTAGTCACATAAGAGAAATATATCTTCTTCTCTTTCTTCCTTTCACCTATATTCATCTAGGACTGTAGAAGATACTAAAACAGGAGGTCATTACCAGGGATAGTATCACATTGTTAGCTGTAAAGGACAAAATGTAAAGGACTGGAAATTAGAGATATTTTGCTTTAAGAAACTTCAGGCAATAAAGAAAAACTGCTTGAACTTTTTCTGCCTTTTTGTTATTAACCATGTTTTAACTAATGTAAATTTCTCCCTGAACATTATTAGTCCTCAACAGTATAAACTTTCTTGATTATGTCAAGTTTAGTTTTTCTATAGCAAACAATGCAATTCCTCTTGCCATGACTTGCACTAAATCCTACTAAGGGAAAAAGGTCATAAGACATGAGTGACTAAAAAAGTCACTGCATTCTTTCAGACCTACATCTTCTCACCTGCCAGATGAACTTGAAGGTACATAACTTCTGGTTGCTGAACTGCACCTGAAACTCAGAAGGTTGCTTTTTCACTTATATCTCTTTCTGAGTTGGGAATTTTCCCAAGAAATGTAAGTTTTATTTAGGAAGAAGCAAAGACAGAATAGTTTTTTGAGATAAATACATAATTATCATCAGTGGATATAGAGGCATCCAGCATTGCATAATTAAGTGAGAATATGTTATTTTGAGAATAGTTCAGCAAAAAGTAACCTTTTCCCATTATCTGTACTCCTTTTATTATGGTACAGCAACTACATTCCACTCAGACCAGCATGATTTTGTAAAGAAATTCCTCTTTATTTTATCTCTAGAAGTCCAGATATAAGTGTGTATGGTAGAAAAAAACTTACTTTTATTATCTCCATAACCTCCATTTCTAAATATTAAATGTTCTCCCCTGTTACTTTTAAAGGCAAACACTAATTATAAATTCACACTAATAACAGATTAACTAGAAAAGACTACTTACATGGTAAGAGAGCGAATTTCTACATTATAACATTTAGGATTGTGTGTGCACTCAGCACTTGTTCTGTGATGTTAACTGTTATCCATTAACCAGTTAGGCAGTGAATGCTAATGGTACAAAAATGCAAAAAATATGTCAATATTCATGATGTGGTAGGAAATATAAATATAAAATGTGATTTCCATTACTCTCTACTGGGAGCTATAAGTAAAGCTGAGTAGAAGGGAAGAAGAGCTTGTTCAGAAACATGAGCACAGCAGTAAGTTTTGCAGGAAGGCAAAGTCCCAGGATTTTTAGCTTTTAACTCTTTCAGCCCTCAAATGTCACTATCTGTGACATGGCCATGAGTGATGAGCCTACCTTGTCTTTGTTGAAATTTTATTGGAAGCAGTTAAAGGCACGTTACCTACCACTTGCTGCCCTGATCCATTGAAAGTCTGTGGGACACCATGGCAGGCAGGCAAATGCTGCTGGTGGGCTCACAATTATTGCCAATTGCTGAGCTAAAATTGTGATTCGAGCAACACATTTTAATGTCTTCATTCAGCAAGGTGGAAAGCAGCTCATTGTTCACACATTCCACAGGTGGGAGGAAATTCTGAAGGAAAGATTTCTATGAAAACATCTGTTAAATGGGTCTAAATATCATTAAATTGCAGAAAATACTTTACAATAATTAAAAGTGTTTATAAACTAGGTACATAGTGAAGGCCATGCACAAATGAACCAAGGAGTATAAATATTCTCAAACTAAATCTCCATGGTAAGAGAAACAAGGGGCTAAGGTAGAAACCATGCTTTGGAAGAGAAGGTCCTCCTGTATTATGCTAAAAATGTTCATTGGTATCATAAAATTTATAAAATTAAAAAACATAGTAATACTACTCCATTTTTCTTTTTTCTAATGAATTTTAATTTATATTTTGTCTAGAAGACCATAAATATTTCAAAGCCATAAAGAAATGGAAAGTGTGTTTTTAATGCAAAGTAGCATTTTAGGACATTTCACCTATAAAAATGGGCTGAAAGTGCTTATTAAGATACAGTCTGTATTTATACCTTGCTCAAAGTGACAAATGTGATAACTGAAGTAGGTTTTGCCACCATGTCTGAGTGATCCTGGGTAGTCTATGAAATCTCAAGGTGGTTCTCATGGAATACATAAAATAATCTTTCTACCACTTACCCCATAAATAATCTTTCTACCACTTACCACTTGATGGGGAGAATAATGGAAGACAATTGCTATCAAAATGTTTTGATTAAAATATGACAGAATAAGTAGAATGCTAATAATTTGTTCATAATTCAACAAATATTTTATCAAATGCCTAAGATAGGATAAGCACTACTTTTGATGCAAGGAATTCACTGGTTAGTCAAACAGTTCTTGACTTTATGATCCCATACTTTAGTGGAAGAGAAAAACATTAATAAATTTGCAAAAATATATGATATCAGGTAGTGATAAATGCTAAGAAGAAAATAGACTGGTTGTATTTGAGTGTAGAAACACTTCTGGATATATTATCAGTTAAGACTTTTCTCATGAAATTTTGTTTGAGATCTTAGTTACTTGAAAGATGAACTATGTGAAGATATGGGGCCTGAGCATTTATAATTAAAAACACAGCAAGTACAAAGAACTTAGGCAGGAACATATTTGGTGTATTTGAGCAACAGTGAGGCTGGAGCAAACAAAGAGTAATAAGAAATGACATTGGAAAGGCAATCAGGGAAAATCATGTGTGGAGTCATCATAATGAGTTAGAATGTTATTTCAAGTGCCATGGAAAACTATTGGAGGGTTGTGAGCAAAAGAGGCCTGTGCCCTTATTTCTGCTCCCAAAGGATGATCTTAGCTGCCAAGAAAGAGTGGGAATGGAACCACAGTCAAATCCACAGATGATGGTGGCTTGGACTGTTGGTAGGTGCAGCAGAAGTGGTAGACTTGGAATATGTCTTGAAGGCACAACTTAATGAGTTGTCAGAAAAATCCTTTGTGTATTAATAAACTTGACTCTTGACTGCTATTGTGGCTGCTCCCTGGCTAAAAGTATAAAGGGCAATGAGCCTTTGTATCCCTGGGCTCCTCTGACCTGGTACATGCCTCAATTCATTTAGGTCGTTTTGAACAAAAGTTAGGGTAACTGACTTTGAAAAGAACTAGAAGGTAATGAATGGACAGCTACATTTACTCACTTACAATCTTGACCTTGTCTACTACTCACATAATTTGTTTTCTGGATGGTAATAAACCGAAGTACAAGCAACCTCCAGCTCAATAAAATAATCTGTTTTCTTGGTGAAAAAAAAAAAGAAAAACAGAAAGGAAATTGATTGAGAGGAAGACACTGGAGAGCTCATTTTAAACATTTAAAGTGAGGGGAGGTATAAAATACTTATATGGGAGACTGGGAAAGTAAATTGACTAGGGAAATGTATAATGACTAACTTGAAATTAATGGTGATTATTTAACAGTAGATCTGCTGGCACGACTATGTATTTTTTATATCCATGTAAGCTGCTTGAACTCAGGAACACAGTGGTTAGAGATGCAGGTTTAACTACCTTGAGGATTGCTAGTAAGTCTGATGCAGGAGGCAGAGAGTTGAAGAACCATGGAAGGTAAGTTGGGTAAGGAGGTGTAAGAGAACCATGATGAACACTGAAAAGTCATTGAGTCAATAGATGGAAGGACTACTAGAGTACACTAAGAAATATTCTAGAAAAATAGAAAGTGTTGAGAAATGACATCCATGAAATTGGTGATGCCATTATTGATAATTGACCAGGTTTGGGGTATGGCCTTGGGAATGGATGGCTATATACATGCTAACTTAAATAGGGAAGGCATTCAGTAAGTATTCTTGGCTCATAATTGATTCTAATAGAGGCTTTCATATCAAGTTTGAGGCTCTGAACTCTATGTAGAGCATTTTTATTTAATATTTGGTCTTTTTCTTAATTATCTAAGTCTAAAGTATCTAGGATATTTTCTCTGAGAATATGGGCAAATTCTTTTTCTGTAAAGCTCATAAATAATATCACTTTGGGGGGAATCTTTCTGAGACTTCAACCCTCAAGTGTGAAAGTATTGTTTATTATAAATCAGAATTCCATGTTCTAAGATAAAGTGTTTAAATTTATTTACTTATTTATTTATTTCCTTCTCCTCCCTCTCTCCCTTCTCTTTCTCCTTCTCTTTCTCTTGCTCTGTCTCCACAGAAAAATATGGATAAATATTCATTAAAGAATTAGGATATAGGTAAATAAAATATCATTGTAATAGAACCTAATTTATCCTCAAATTTACCTGAAATGCACTGTGAATTAAATTACAACAATGATGGATGGCAGCAGCTTTTTAGCATCAAAAGGGATAATGTAGCCATGAAACAACTACATTCCTAAGACCTTATGAGTCACCAGAATGTAAGTCTCTAACTCTCAGAAATTTAAGAACTTATAGAACAGAACTTATCCATCAACACTGAGAATTTCTCCCTTCAAAGTAGCTACTTTGATAGGTTATATCTTATGTATTTATTCCAAAGATGTTGACATGGCTCTAGACATTTTGTGAGCTACTCTTCTGGGTATACCTTTAAAGAATTTTCTTTTCAGTGTTTTTAAATGATGCTGAATCATATTTGTTAAAAAAACATTTGACTTCAAGTTAAGACAGTTTGGAACTAGGGTTGACAGGTGATGATTTTAAGAGATTTGAATTATAAATTAAAAGTTGTGTAGACATAGACTACACCATTAAAGACATAGACTAGTTTACTTGTAAGTGGTGTAAATCAATTCAGAAGAAGAATTTGCAAAGAGAGATAACTAATATTTTGAGCTATAACCTCACCTTTGAATTGAATACCTGACCTTTTAAAGTGACCCTTTTGCAGTGGAAAATGAGGCTTTTGCTTTGGGGCCTCTGAGGCCTTTGCTTCTTAACCCAAAGGAGAGCAAATAGTAAGGATGCCTGATGTTCAACATTGTTTCCCTAGCTCACATTCCCCCAGTCCACAGAGTTACAGATGAAAAATTTTCTATTCGTCAACAAAACTGAAATAGTTGATACTAGAATGAGGCCATCACTGAATTCCTGGAGAACCACCTGTGATCTGTCTGCCAAAAGCAGCAGAGAAAGGCCAGTGTGTTAGCAGCGTCAGCATAGGTCTTTTCTCCTGTGTGTTTCAAGAACATCTCCCTCAGATCATGGCTGGTTCATTCCTCAACTATTCTTCAAAACACAGAGGCTCAAAGGACAGCCATAATAGTCACTTGGATAGCAGGTACACTAGATTCATTAGTGATCAAAGCTCATGCTGTGAGAGTATTGATATTATTTTTAACATCCAAAGCTCCTTTACCTGTGCTTCTCAGTAAGGTCATCATTCCGAATGTGGTTAAGAATTTATTTGATAAAAGTTTGGCCTCTGGAACATCAGGTGTTCTTGCTCTTTGTTGTCCTGTGGGCCAGGAACCAATTCCCCCTCATGACCCCTGGCATGTCCAGTTTCTATTAGGGTGAGGCTGTTTTCCTCCTCAGGGTCTCTGTTCCAGTCCTGCTGCTCTTTGAAAGAAATAAAAATATTTCAAATATATTATGCCTACCTAAGGCATTGCAATCCTATTGTTAATATAAAAGTGATATACTTTTTGACCAAGAGATTTCTTTTCCTCAGAGTTCTTCCTACTTTATTTTATTTCCATCTCCCTAAAAACATAAGAATCAATTTTTATATCACTAGCAATAAATTAATGTTCTTAAGGGAGTTTTTTTCCTAATTATACAATCTGTTAATTTTTATTTGGGGAATTGGGAGATGGTGATGATACTGGCATTGGTGACAACCTGGTTGAGATTAAGAAGGAAGACCCTGGAGAGGACGAGACTGGATTGATAAAAAATTTTTTCTACTAATTAGGGATCTATTGTATCCTGGATTGGGCAGTGGTAGTGAAATTGTGACAATGACTGCAATAAAACTGGACACCTATTGAGAATTTATTCCATTCTCATTTACATTCTTTGCATCTGTTTTCCTCACTTGATCTTCACATCACTGTAGAGTATGACCAGCAATATTTTACAAGTGAGAAAACCAGAGCACAGAAAGGTTAAGTGACTGCCCAATGTGACCTTTAGAGCACAGCATAGCTGAGATCTGAACTGAAGGAGACTTACACAATAGCCCCCAGGCTTTCCTGTAACACTGCTCTGTCTGCTTAATTTGCCTAAATAAAGCAAGTGATTTCTGAGAATGCAGAACTGTATTCCTGAAACTGGGAACAAGAATGGGGGGTAGAACTAGAGTGCAATGGGGAAAGTATGTTCAAAATTCTATCCCTGATAGAATCCTTGACCCTACAGAGTGTAGAAACTGCCTCATTGTTTCCATAGCACTTTCTACTTATCCCATCACAGACTTTCACGCTGTAGTCACATTTTCTGCCTACCAGTTTCATCCAGTAAACACTAAGTTATTTGAGAGTGAGGATAATATTTTGTTCAAAATTTGATCTATATTATATAGAAAAGTAACCAGAATGTAGTAGGATTCTAGCAGGCACATTGAGTTGCCATCTCTATTCTCCCTAGGTCAATAGGCTATGCATAGAATGGAGATTACATACATATTAAATGTAAAGAATCCCGTGGCCCCAACACTTCAAAAACTGATGTGTTTTGGTTCTTTTGATATTTATGCTGTATCAATCCCAGTTAAGAACTGGGATCTTTGACCATTGACTAAACTAATTGGCTCTGAATTAAAATAATCAGCATCCAATGATTTTAATTTTTAGGCTTTCCTCTCAAAATGTCCAGGTAAATGTGATAAAGGCATTGAGTGTTAGGAAGGACTCAATGTCTGGAATGTTAAGTTGTAACTGAGGAATCCAGGTCAGCCATAAGCTTTCTATTAGTTTCTACTACCTTAGGAGACAACTAATAGTTCCTGAGATCAAACAGACAAATTGCTTTCTTCTTTCTGGTTCTGGCATCTGCTGCTTGGAGTTTTG
This sequence comes from Phyllostomus hastatus, assembly GCF_019186645.2. Classification (NCBI taxonomy): domain Eukaryota; kingdom Metazoa; phylum Chordata; class Mammalia; order Chiroptera; family Phyllostomidae; genus Phyllostomus; species Phyllostomus hastatus. The sequence continues at coordinate 4,978,148 of NW_025334038.1, read as the reverse complement.
ATAGAATACCCTCCTCCCTTCCCTTGTCTGAGTTCCAGAGTCCTGTTATTAAGCCCATACTATGGATCCTTGCCAGCCTTCCCTTGGATCTTGCTGTCTTTCTCCCATTCCTGAAATTCTTCTGGCTTGGGACACCTACCAAGCTCTTAACTCATTCCCTTTGCCTTGATCCAAACACCCTGGATTTGTCAGCTTGCTTTATGTCTGACTTACTTCTTATCCTGGCCCCATTTTAGTGGGCCTGAATTACTTGTCACAGTAGATACCTGCATATACCTTTGTCACTGAGCTCAGGCTAGCGGCTAACTGGCCTCTGTCCTCACATCAGTGGTGATGCTATTGTGTTTTCTCTGCTCAGTCTCTGTATGCTGACTGCACACTTCCTGTTGGGAAACTTCTTCTTTCTTTTAATTTTCATTAGTGTTCACCCGGGGATATATTCCTTGATTCCAGAGAATGAGGAAAGGGGAGAGAAAGAGGGAGGGAGAGAGAAAGAGGGAGAGATGAGGGGGTAAGAGAAAGAGAGAAAGAGAAAGAGAGAAAGAAATATCAATGTGAGACAACATTGATCAGTTGTTTCCTGTATGTGTCCCAACTGGGGACTGAACCCTTGACCTTTTGTTTATAGGTCAATGCTCCATGCAACTAAGCCTTGCCAGCCAGGGCTTCTTTCTTTTTTTTAACTTCCTATGCTATCCCATATATCCTTGCCTCTGGTCCTATTTTGTTCATTAGTTTATTTTGTTCATTAAATTACACATATTAGTGAGATCATATGGTATATGTGTTTCTCTGACTGGCTCATTTCACTTAGCATAATAGTGTCCAGGTCCATCCATGCTGTTACAAAGGATAAGAGTTCCTTCTTTTTTACAACTATGTAGGATTCTACTGTGTAAATGTACCACAGCTTTTTTTATACACTCATCTACTGATGGGCACTTGGGCTGTTTCCAGATCTGAGCTATTATAAATAATGCTGCTAGGAATATAGGAGTGCATATATTCTTTCTGACTGGTGTTTCTGGATTCTTAGGATATATACTCAGAAGTGGGATCGCTAGATCAAAAGGTTGTTCCATTTTATGTTTTTTTTAGGGAACTGCATACTGTTTACCACAGGGGCTACATCAATCTTCATTCCCACCAACAGTGCACTAGGGTTCCCTTTTCAGAGGAGAGGTGTGTGGGGGAACTGGATGAAAGGAGTTAGCTAATGAACATATACACATAGTCCATGAACACAAACAACAGTGTGGTGATGGGCAGGGGAGGAGGGGCCAGGGGCTGGTTGGCAGTGGGCAAAGTGAAAGAAAATGAGGGACATCTATAATGGTGTCAACAATCAAACATTTTTAAAAATTTGTATGCTGTCTTTTAAACTGTTTTTTCCCTAGTTGAATTCTCTTCTTTGTATTTCTCCCTTCTCTGGACAGGCTGAGCCTAATACTATGTTTCTGTTCTCTGAACTAAAAAAATATTCTACTCCCCTAAATAACTGCCTCCTCATCTGTGGCCTTAACTCAACTATAATGACTCTAAAGCAGTTGTTCTTAAAGTGTGGCCCCAGGACCAGCAACAAGTATATTTCCTAGCAACTTGTTAAAAATGTAGTTTCTCAAAGGGGTGATATCCAACAAGATGGCTGAATAAGACATCTCTCCCTCATATTCCCACCTCAACAAAACAATTTGCTTTCTATCTATGAAAAAAAGTACCTTTGTGGGAGCTATGGGATCCAGGTGAGAGATTATGAGACATCAGTATAGTTCAAGAACAAGGAGAACTGTTTTAAGAAGGCAGCCCACACCCAGGTGCCTGACTCCCCAACCATGTATGCTCCAGACTGTAGATGCAGAACTCCTCACCCCCTTAGCTAGCACCTCACTGGGATTTGGTTCTGTCACCAGTACCATATGGCATGGACTCAGGGGGAGTCTTGCTCACCCTTGCTTTGCTAATAGTCACACAGACCTTGATCTCAGCAGTAGACTCTGAAGTGGCCTGTGAACTAGCTCCAGTCACATTTGGCCATGGTCTGGAAGCCCTGGAAAAGCACTGAATTAAATACTCATCCACAGATGAGAGAGCCTTTGTGGAAGTCCAGAAGTCAAACAGAGAAGTTCCAGGACATGGATGCAGGGGAAAAAAAAAACAAAAAAAAAACAGAGATTGGGTGTACTAGAGAGGATAAGAGGAACAGTTTGACTTGACCAACATTATCACTTCCCCAGGCAACACGACTCAATGCCAAGTAATCAGTGATCTTCTCTGCTCATGTTTTCCCCCGTGGGGACAAGTGAGAATATATGAGTAAGCACTCAGCTTCCTCAGCTGTGCAGACCACAGTCAAAGAGGCTGGGTTCTCACAACTCACCTAGAGTACCGAGTTGTGAGCTACACAACTGAGAAATGATGAATGACTATGAGAGCAGCAGCCAGGACTCAACAAAATGTATCAAGGGCATGCAAATCTTATTAAGGGGCTTTTTTGGGACTCTCCTCAAATCCAGAGAGAGCTTTGTACATGTATATCATAAAGCTCATGGGTACCCAAACAAACTCAATTTAAAGAGATATTCTCTAAGACACTTTAAAATAAAACTGTCAAAACCAAAGAGAAAGAGTCAAAAGTAGCAAGACAAAAGAAGCTTGTAATATACAAGAGGATTCCCATAACTTTATCAGTGGATTTCTCAGGAGAAACTTTAAAGGCCAGGAGAAAGTGGGATGATGTATTGAAAGTGCTAAAAGGAAAAACTGCCAACGATGAATTCTCTACCTAGTGAAGTTGTTGTTCAGAGTGGAAGATAGACTCTCCCAGAGAAAACAAAGCTGAGGGAGCTAATTATCACAGGACTTGCCTTACAAGAAAGGATGAATGGAGTTCTTGAAGCTGAAATGAAAGGACACTAATTAGTAACATGAAAATACAAAACACAATGATAAAGGTAAGTGTATAGCAAAATTCAGAATACTTTAATACTGTAATGTGGTGGCATGTAAACCACTTAACTCTAGCATAAAGTTTAAAGGGCAAAATTATTTAAAATAGCTGCAATAATTTGTTAACAAATGCACCCTATAAAAATGTAAATTGTGACATCAAAAAAGTAAAAGGTGATGGTGAAAGGATAGAGGTTTTTATGCAATCCAAAGTATTGTTAGTGTACAATAGAAATTATATCTATATTTTATGTAAGCCTCATGGTATAACCAAAAATATACAGTGGATATACTGTTATTAAAGGACAAGAGATAAATGTTGAGAGTATATGGAGAAAAGAAAACTCTTCTGCACTACTGGTAGAAATGGAAATTGGTAAAGCAACTAAGAAAAAAAATATGTAGGTTCCTCAAAAATTTGAAAATAAAACAACCATATACTGCAGATTTATACTTCAGGGTATATGTAATCTGTCTGGAAAAAGCCCAGCCCTTTTTAATATAAGGAGAACAGTTTGTGAGACATCAATGTCACCCAGCAGCCAAGGAGAGTGGACTGGAATGTGTATGCATGAACAATGATAACTTCACTGTAGTAATCAGTGGGGGCAGTAGACACCATTGAGTGAGAATGTGTACTGTGTGGCTGTCACACTCTAAATTACTAAGTGAGTAGGGTAATACATCTGCATCAAATTTTGCATTAGACTTGAACATCCCTCTGAGGAAACTATTCGGATGATTTAGAAGGCCATAGCTATGGACAACTGGTGATTGGCAGCTTCATCAGAACAATGTGCCTGCTCATGCAGCACATCTCATGCAGAGTTTTGGGGTGAAACAGCAAACCACTCTGGTAACTCAGCACCCTACAGCCCAGATTCAGCACCCTGGGACTTCTGGCTTCCCCCAAAACTAAAATCACTTTTGAAAGGGAAGAGACTTCAGACTGTCCATGAGATTCAAGAAAATATGACAGGGCAGCTGATGGTAATTGGGAGAATTGTGTGAGGTGCCAAGGTGCCTACTTTTAAAGGGACTGAAGGATCATTGTCCTATGTACAATGTTTCTTGTATCTTGTATCTTCTTCAATAAATATCTCTATGTTTCATACTCCATGGCTGGATACCTTCTGGACAGACCTCATATGCCTAAGGGAAATAAAATCTCAGTCTTGAAAAGATATTTGGATTTCCATGTTCATTGCAGCATTATTCACAATAGCCATGAAATATGGAGAGAAAAAACCTGTGTTTATCTGTGAATAAATGAATAAAGAAGATACACGCACACACACTGGATATCCAACCATGAGAATGAAATTTTGCCATTTTGCAACAATATGGATTGATTATTAGGGTATTATGATAAGTGAAATAAGTCAGACATAGAAAGACAAATACTGTGTGATCTCACTTATGCACGTATTCTAAAAAGCTGAACTCATAGAAAAGGGAGAAGAATGGTGGTGGCCAGAGCTGAAGGAAGGGGGAAATGAGAAGATGTCAGTCAAAGGTACAAACTGCCAGTTATAAGATGAATGAGTTCTGAGAATCAAATGTAAAATGTAATTATAATTAATAATACTATATTATATACTTGAAGGTTTTTAAGGGAGTAGATTTTAGTGATCTCAAATTTTAAAAAAGGTAATTATGTGAGGTGATAGAGGTATTAACTAAACTTTTTCTGGTAATCATTTTATAATAAATGGATATATATATCAAATCATCATGTTACAAAACTAAATCAATAGTATTTGCCAATTATATCTCAATAAAACTGAGGAGAAAAAGAATTGTTATGTCTCATTTTATATCTATTGAATCAAAAGCTCTGAAAGTATGGCTCAAAAATAAGTTTTTTATCCAGTCTATAATGATTCTAACGACACTGAAGTTCAAGGACTATTGCCCTAGAGAAATGTTCCCTTCACATAGGCCTAATCTTCCTTCTCTTCTTTTTGCCTCTTGAGTTTAGGGCAAACAGAACTAACTTCTGTTTACTTTCCATTTCTGATCTCTGCTTCAGAAAGTGTTTATAATTATCTAGATTGCAGGTTACTAACTTATTCATTGATTTAAAAAATTCTGCTTGGTCAGGCCTAGCTTACCTGCCACCATATGTCTAAGTCCTATTGAAACTGTGTGATGACAGTGTTTACAGCATCTGAGACACATTCCACCAGGTAACAGCACTGCTGCATACTACCTGCTATATCATGACTAATATCTAGGTAGAATCATCTGAAATGCAGAAGCTGATGTCACACAGCAATTGTGTCTTGGCATGCCTCTGAACAACAGTATCCAAGAGGATGGATACTTAAGAAGTATTTGGGGAGGTGAAAACCTTTGCTCATTGCAACCTCAATCATTTCTATCCTCTCCCCACCAAAAAAAATCCTAAGCAATTGAAAATCAACTTCAGAAATAACCCAGAGTATTTTCCTGGTAAAATCAATACTAAGAGAGTTTTGAATCTAGTTTCCTGTTGAATATAAACTACTTCATCACACTGGTATAGATGCTTAGTTGAAGCCAGTGAGAGGTATATAAAATCTAATGGCACCCCTGATATTAACATATAACTACAGTCATTTTTCAGTTATGATCCTACATTTGAAAGGTCAAGGGAAATTGTGTACTAAGGCCTTAAGGAAGTTTTGTATATAACACAGAGAAAGTGTGAACCATTGTGGATCACATATGAGGTTAATTCTAGACACCAGGGACATTTTTATTGTAAAGTTAATGTTAACAGTTTTGTATTACATCAGACACCAATGTGTATCTTGTCTCCATGTTTCTTCCAAGTAGCCTTATTGTCCTTCAGTGCATTTTCTTCCCAATCAGCTAAGCAGATTTTACTAGTGTGAGGTTTGATAAAGCATGAATTTGAGATGATGATCTCAGTGACTGGCTGCCTCTTAATCCTGCAAACCCTCTATAGATGAAGTTGAGTCAGGAGTGTATTTGGAGGCTCTTTCCCATGGTGCTGTTGGATTTTGCATAACTGGCACAAGAAAGACCTTGTGTTTGCAAATTCACAGGTGAAGCAACAGATGGAATGAGATTACTCTTCTGAGTAGGTGGAATTGGTGAGAAGCAACTCATCCAAGAGCTCCTAAATGTGAACACTGCACCTTTACTTCACTGTTACCTACCAGACCATGCCTCATCCTGAGGGCATGCTCTGTAAATACCTGTATCTGAGCACATTTGATGGACTGGTGGGCATGGTACAAGAAGCCAACTTGCGCAAGGTTTCTATGTTTCTGTATTATTATTTTATTTTTCATCCAGAGGATTCTGGAAGATGACTAAAATTGGAAGGCCAAATAGTGTTTACCTAAGATATTGGAACCCAGCCTGGACAAGTCATATATCTGAGCACTTTTATTTTTAGACAGTGGGGAAGGGATGGAGAAAGAAACATCAATATGTGGGGGAAACATCAATGGTTACATCTTATATGCACCCTGACCAGGGACTGAACCACAAGCCTAGTATGTGCCCTGACCTTTTGCTTTGCAGATGACACCCAACCAACTGAGCCACACGGGTCAGGGACGAAAGTTCTGTTTTCATAAAGCACTCAATAAGAAAATGGAACTCAGATGAGAACAATGTTCTGTGGGTAGAATAGTTGACCTCGTGCCCAGTTCTATGAGTGGCTTTGAAATAGCAAGGACAACAGTGCCAGCAGAGCTCAACTTTGCACTGGGGACAACACCTGCATTAGAGGCATTAGTCATGCTGGCCCTGTTAGCAATGGAAGTAGTTAAGTGTTGTCCTTTCATAGTGACTGATCATGAAGGAGAAAAGCAAGCAAATCACCCTGAGTCCAGAGAGACTCCAAAACGTTAAAGAAGGATGAGGTTCTGGAAAAGGTACCTGCAGATTTGGGGAACTAGCTTTATGTGACTGCATATTTATGCAAATACTGGTATGTTGGAGACTGCCCTGCCTGGTCTCAGGAAGCTGTAACCCACTGTGACTTAGGCTGAGTGAAAGACCTCCAGACCAGGAGCCACTAAGGAGACAAAACTTATTTCTCTGGCATGAACACTACCTGTTCTAATGCCTGGCTTCCCTTTTGCATGATCGGCAGTCAATGATGGGTAACAATTCTCTAAGAAAGAGAATGAATCTAAGACAGACGTGATCATGTGTGAATGCCTTAAGGGAAGAGATTTGGGGCTGTGGATAAGAAGGGGTGATGGCATCAACCCCTGCCCCCTCGGCTTTGTCAAAGCCTGAGTCCTTGTGAGAAACCCAAGTCTCCTGGCTGCCTTTGTCTTCTCTGTTAACTCAGGCCTGCTGGAAATAGCAGGGGCGGTGCAGCCCAGACCAGAAACAGCCGACCCCCAGGGTAATCAGGCCTGGGACATAGAATATGCAAGACACTGTGAGATCTCTTTGCTGGAGGATGTTATTAGATTAGAATTTGAAGGCACAGACAGGAAACCAAAACTACCCTTTGAGCCCTGTTAGATAAAACCCCAATCTCTACCCAGAATCACAGCAGGGGTTCTGTCTGCACCTTTGTAAGTCACCTACTTCTTTTGATCTTTTCTGCCAGACTGTGAATCCACAAACTAAGTCTGTTTTCTCAACAAAAATCTGCTTGGGAATGGAGAGGAGGAGCTCTCCCCACCACAGAGAGTGGTCTTTCCGTTTTTACTTCCCCACAGAAACCGCTTGTCTCTGTGTATGGCTTTCTCATGTTTCAACGAGCCATCCACAGCGTTCTGCGCTCACTGCCGGCCGGTGAGCACACTTCACTGGTAAAGCTTTATTCACACACACGTGCACACACACACACAGCAGGTCTATAAAACTTATTAGCAAGTCAGTCTTGCTTCACTGTTCTCATGTCATCTCTTTGCTCCAAACCTGGAAACTCCACTCCTACAGGAAAAACTCCAAACACCTTATCATTGAATTCCAGATACTAAGTCTGTCCCCATCTAACACAGTGATATTCTCACTCCGCTCTCTAAATGGCACTTTGGCCACATATTGTTGACCTCTATAGTAGCCTTTGGTGTGTGTCTTCTCTCTTCTTCTCTGTATATTTCTCATCAAAGCCTAGGTTAAGCTCTGCCTTTTTTAAACCTTTTCCTGAAAAGCCCACAGTAGTCTTTCATGTTTATATTTTATCTTAGCCTCATATTCCCTTCCTATTTATTCATTTAGGTTGTAGCATGCATCACCTTATTTGTTAGTCATCTTTTCATGTAATATCTTGTTCCTCTCCCTAGTTGCATCACAGGCCCATTTACTTCTCCTCAGCCTCCTGCTGGGCCTGCCCACTGGAGGCATATGAAGTTGGAAAAGGCCTGTTGCATGACTGAGCTACTGATGATCTGACATTGGTATCTTGGTGTGATTGTCTCATGCCTCATTTTTGTTGAGATATGGGGGAAGAGCAGAAAGTCCCAGTAAGTGGCTTCTCAGCACATGAGCATATTTATCAGCACTTTGGCTCTCCTTGATTCCTGTCCCTTTGGGGTCCACCCCTGCTGACTGGGTTTTTAGACCATTCCAAAGATTGAGTGGTTTGAAAAATTTGCTGACTTTCTGAGTGGGAGTGTGGTGTCCTGGAGACAGGATGAAATCATTTGGCTTATTTTCATTTTTGAACATAAATTCCCTGAAGTCTAGATTCACTTTCTTGGAATAAAGTCCTAAAGTCATACACTGTCAGAGGAGGGAAGAAACATGTCACATTATCATCACTGTCATCTTTATTAATAAGTTAGTAAAGTTATATTTGAATCATGGTCTTACATTTATAACTCTTTGACCAGTTATAAGGCTGTTTTCCTCAACTGAAAACTGACAATAATATTTCTTACTTAGAAAGTTACTGATGGAGATTAAGAAGGTAAAATGTATGTGAAATATCAGGAGTCAAAACTGACATATAACAGGTGTTTAATAAATGATAACTATAATATCAATTATTATCTACCCAGTAATTATAAGTATATTCATTGTGATAGGTATCAGAGATATAACAGAATTATCATACATTGCCTTTTTCCCCAAATGCTATTAAATGTCATTATAGAAATTGAACATAATGTATAGTGAAGATATAGGGGAATTAAGGGGCATATATGTTATATGGATATCAGAGTCTTTTTGTCTACAAGTAGTAACTTCAAAAAATTTCAAACTGCCTAAGCTTTAAAGGTGATACATTGTTTTAAATATTAATAAGTTCAGACAAAGGACCGCAAGGCCACCAGTCACATGTACATTAAGTACATGTCTTGATGTACTATGGTACATTACATTATGTACATTAAGTTGTAGAGGGCATATGTACATTAAGTTGTAGAGGGCATAAATGACATGGCTCTATGTAGTGGATCTACACTGGCTAGGATTTGAGGCTAATGGATTATATGTTCAAAGTCATCAAGACCCACATTTTCTTCTGACTTTCCTTTCTGCTATCTACAGCATTGGCTTCATATGTGGAATTGAAGTTTGGTTTATAATGATTATTGAAGTTTCATGTTTTCTGTTAGAAAGATAAATAAATTAAATAAATAAATAAATATGATGATGATAGATATATGATGGATAGATAGATGATGATAGATTAGATAGATAGATAGATAGATAGACAGACAGAGAGATATGAAGTGGATGAGGGAGACAGAAAATCAACAATCCTTTAGTCTGATTGGGCCAGCATATTCATTTGGGCAAGTACACTATCATGTGTGATTGGCTTAAGTTTGAGTTCCTAAACCATTGATGATCATGGTCTCCTCAAACTAATCAGGTTACACTTCTGGAGCTAAGTTCTGTAACCCAAACCACATAACTACTATACAAATGATAGGGGATGGAAAATATAGTGGAAATAAAGCACAATGTCCTAAACTGGGTTACAATTATGAGACAAGTTAACCACATGGCTTCATTTACACATTTTTACATTTACCAATAATTTTCATCACTCTCTACAGACATCACAAGTGTTGGACACTGAACACCGTTAAAAGCTCTGTCATGGCTGCTGCTGTCCCAGGGCCAGTATGAATTTTTTACTACTGCTTCTAGCCATTTACTCTCAAGAGCAGGATTTAATTGAGAGTCGGTATCAGCTATGTGCCTGACATAAGGGAAGCTGGTAAATAGGGGATCATCTTCCATAGACTTATGTGTTAGTTTCACAAACTTATAAAACATTTATAATTCATTCTTTAAGCAATGGAAAATGCTACTACTAATGGCAAAAATGATGAGGAGAAGAACGATAATGTGATGCTACCATCTAATTAATGTTTCCTTTATGCTTACCCTCACAACAACTTGATGAAAGGCATCAAGTCTTGCCCTGTACAGATAACCATCTTAAGTTAACCATTTGAGGTACTTAAAAGGGGAGTGTGGTAATAAATATGCTCTAGAAATATCTCATTCATAGCTGTGTGGAGGAGGGTTAGGAGTGTTAGAGATTGTAGTCAGAGAGACCTAAAACAGGATGAAAGCCTAAACAAAGGAGGAGAGGAAAGATTAGAGCAGTTGTTGTGGAACATCAGGGTGCATCACAATCTCTCACCTGTGGGAGTTGTGAAAGCGCAGGGCACAGGGCTCCAACCTCAGAGTTTCTGATTTAGCAGGTCTGGCTGGGGCCTAAGAATGTGCAACTGTAACAAGTTCCCAGTTGATGATACTACTACTGGTTCAGGGACCACATTTTCAATTGAATAGGTTGAATGGCTTTAGATAAAAGGATTAAAATATGTTTCTTAGGACTTCTCATCAAGATAGTGGCATTGGTAAACACAGCTTGTCTCCTTGCACAACCATATTAAAATTACAACTAAACTATAAAATTTAACTATCACTCAGAACCATAGGAAATTGAGCTGAATGGAAGTCCTACACTACAGAATTCAAGAAGAAACCATATAGAGACTGGTAGGAGGGAAAGAGACACAGAACAAGCTGGTCCCACACCTATGTGTGGAGGATAAAAATTGGGGGGGGGGGCGGGTATCTCAGGATCAAGTGCTCCCAGAATCACACTAGGCCCACCATCCCAGGGTTCTAGTGCCAGGAAGATAAATTTCCATAACTTCTGGCTGTAAAACCCAGAAAGGATTGAGTCTGTGGAAGAAAGAAATTCTAGAATCCCATGCAGCTTCTTTTAAAGGGCCCACACATGGACTTACATGGACTCACTCCCTCTGAGATCCAGTGTCAAGGCAGCATATCGAAAAGCATCAGAAATATACAGGGAGGAACTGAATTGTCTGGCATCAGGGTGAGAGGTGGGGGTCAGCTAATTCTGTGTGACCCCGAACAGAAAACAGGCAGTGGCTGACCTTGGACATGCCAACAGCAATCAAGGCTTAACTACAGGAGGAGGATATACACAGCCCACATAGTGAACACTCCTTGAGTACCCAGTTTGGGTAATAAGGGAGGCTGTGCCACTGGACTCTACAGGACACCTACTGCATTAGGCCACTCTATCAAGCCTGGGAGATATAAGAGCTCTAGCTAATACATAAAAACAAACAAACAGGGAAGCTGCCAAAATGAGAAGACAAAGAAACATGGCCCCAATGAAAAAAGAACTAAACAAAATGGAGATAGTAATCATCAGATGCAGAGCTCAAAACACTAGTTATAAGGAGGCTCAAGGAGCTTAGTGAGGACCTCAACAGCATAAAAAAGATCCAGTCAGAAATGAAGGATACACTAATTGAAATAAAGAACAATTTAGAGGCAATCACAGTAGAGTGGATGAAGCTGAGAATCAAATCAGCAATTTGGAACATAAGGAAACAGAAAACAACAATTCAGAACTACAAGAAGAAAAAAGAATAAAAAAAAATTAGGATAGTGTAAGGAGCCTCTGGGACAGCTTCAAGCATACCACCATTCACATTATAGGGGTGCCAAAGGAGAAGAAACAGAACAAGAAATTGGAAATCTATTTGAAAAAAAATAATAATGAAGGAAAACTTCCCTAACTTGGTGAAGAAAATAGATATACAAGTTCAGGAAGCAAAAAGAGTTCCAAACAAGATGAACACAAAGAGGTCTACTCCAAGATACATCATAATTAAAATTCCAGAGCTTAAATACAAAGAGAGAATTTTAAAATCATCAAGAGAAAACCAGTTAGTTACCTACAAGGGAGCCCCCATAAGACTGTTGACTGATTTCTCAAACAAAACTTTGTAGGCAAGAAATATTCAAAGAGATGAAAAGCAAGGACCTACAACCAAGATTACTCTACCCAGCAAAGCTATCATTTAGAATCAAAGGACAGATAAAAAGCTTCCCAGACAAGAAAAAGCTAAAGGGATTCATTGTCACCAGGCCAATAGTATATGAAATGTTAAAGGGTCTTCTTTAAGAAAAAGATAAAAAAACATGAACAATAAAATGGCAATAAATATCTATCAACAATTAAATCTAAAAAACAAAATGAACAATCAAGTAGAACAGAAATAGAATCATAGACACAGAGAATGTTTTGACGGTTGCCACAGGGAAGAGGTGCCCAGGGGATGGTTGGAAAAGGAGAAGGTATTAAGAAATACAAATTGGTAGTTACAGAGTAGTGATGAGGATGTAAAGTACCGCATTGGGAAGAGAGTAGTCAAAGAGCATATATCAGGACCCATGGACATGGACAATAATATGGGATTTCCTGAAGCGAGAGGGGTGGAGGGGATAAAAGGGGGAAAATTGGAGACAACTGTAATAGCATAAACAATAAAATATAATTAAAGAAAAATAAATAAAAACAAAAATCTGTTTTTCATGGACACCTTTTAATCAAATATATCACTTATACTACCTATAGCTCCCTTCTATTAAATTTAATATTACTTAAAAATATACAGATATAAAAATAGGTATAAAAACTCCTTATGCTTATAGCTCATATACAACAGTAAAATCCAAACCATATTTAAATTAAATACAAAAAGTATGAAATTAATAAAATGCAAATTGTCATTTACTTTAATGTGAAATATGTTGCTCTGCTAAAATTAAAGAACCATTGTTACATTTAGGATTAAAAAGTATATAACCTCAAAATCAATTTTATTTGTAATCTGTTTTATAACACTTGTGTAAGGAACTACTATTTGCATAAGTATATTCTACAAAATAGTATTCATAACTTCCAGGCTCTGTTTCCAACCTTATACTTAATCACAACTCTGCCAGTGAGCACTACCATAACAGCAGTTTTAATAAGATGTTTTTTAGTATCACTGTGAACCTAGTTTCTGGTGCATTCTAAGAGAATTGTGACATTACTGCAATCTGGATTAACTAGTTACCTAATGCAATTATTGCTGAATTTGGTAACATAAAAATTTCTCATTGCATATTTACTGTTATACTTTTAATGCTAGTGATGAGTTATAAGTTGATATGTGTCATGATCTGATCCACACAAACCTTTAATTCACCCAGAGATGTGGCACTGAATTGCAAGATACACATCATTAGCTCTTTTATTTCAGCAGTTCTTACAACCATATGCTATGTGATGATTTGATTCTACTTTTGCGATTCTCTTCTCTAAGTAATGCAAAACCTTTATCATATATTTGATAACATCTGACCTTATTTGGGCCAAGCCCCAAGCAAAACATACTAATAAATGAAATTTATTAGGAAATGTTCTCAGGAAGGCCAGTGGCAAAATGGAGAAATGAGACAGGCAAAGTAAAGAAACCAGGTGAGGGCCTGATGTCAAAGAAAGTCCTTGCAGAAAGTAACTCTGACTCAATCCTGCAGGGGAGCTCTGGAGACTAAATAGGTCACACCCATAGTTTTCCTGACTGAGGAAGGGAAGCCTAACTATTTATGCTCATGCTCCCATCACACTCATCAGTTGTAGGGTAAAGGATTGCCCTAAAGAGACATAAATTACTGAGCACTTCAGGAAAGCAGGATCTGGCAGTCTAAATGCAACCCTCTGATAGATACATGGGTGCTGACTATTGGATATAAAAGCAGGTCTCGAAATCAGTTTGAGAAAATGGTGAAGGAATTGAAAAGACATGGATAGATACTCTTCCTTAAGCAGGGAATGTTCTGCCCTAAGAGTGGGCATAGCTAACTTATTCATTTTATCCAGGTTTATGCTCAAATGTCACCTTCTCAGTGAAGCTTTTCCTGTCACCCCTATTAAAATAATACTCTCTCATAATTCTCTGTCTTCTTACATTGATGTGTGCAATGTTATACTATTTATGTGCATTTGTTTAGTGCATGTATTCTCCCATTAGGACATAACCTCCATAAAACTAAGTACTTTGTTTTGCATACTGTTATGGGCTCAGAAACTGGAAGTTTCCTAACACCTAGTAGACACTCAATAAATATTATTTAATGAATACATGAATGAATTAATTGACTAAGCTGGAGATTTAAGCAAAGACCAAATGAGACAAGGCCTAGTAGTCCAAGACAAGGATTAGTCTAAAAGCAAAATGTTTTTAATCAGGCAGGCTAATAAGATCATGTTGGTCCTTTATAGTGTTCATTCTAACTGGAGGAGAAAATACAGGCTGCACAGCAATAGGCTGAAAGGTGATTGTGATAATCCTGTAAAAGGTAATAATGGCTTGGACTTAGATTATGCCAGTGGAGATAAAGAGATGTAAACATACTTTAGATGTATTCAAGAAGTGAAATCAATTGTAAAATATTTGATATTGATGAATGAGAAAAAGGAGGGTATCAGATATCATCACAGAACAAGATAAATAGGGAATACTAGGTATAATCAGATCTTTTATGAGATCAGATCATGAGATCACTCTGGACATCTAAAGTTTAAAACTGAATTAACAAGAAAGCAGATGAACATAAATGTCTGTAGTTCAGAAGTGGAATATGAGCTGATGATTTAAGTTTAGAAGCTATCTAAATATGGAATCAGCACTTCAAGGAATTTAAAAATGAAACTATATTGATACAGGAATCCACATTTTTTAAAAAGTGGACCAGGATGTGAAATATTACTTTACCTAGAAACTGACTGCTAAAACAAAATAGCAATAATAATCAACATTATATAAATGATTTAAATAAAAATCAAAGTCTTATATCATAAAATTCAGCGCATACAGTATACTCAAAAATTTTTAATAAAAAATGTACAGGAAAACTCATGAAATTCAAGCAGGAAGAAAATTAATAGATACTAGTCCTGAAATTAGCAAATGATAGAATGACTATGATTGTCAGGCTACTATTCTAACTATGCTCTAAGAGGTGAGCACAAACACTTTTTTTAAAAAATGAAAAATGAAAGTTCAACACAGAAATAGAAATTCTAAAATAAAACCAAAACAAAATGGAAAATTTAAAATAAAAATACAAATAAAAAATTTACTGGAGGCACTCATAGAATTGAGAAGACAGAGGAAAGAACAGTAAACTTGAAGACAGAGCATTAGAAAGTATTTAACCTGAACAGACAAAAAACAACAAAAAAAAAAGAGTATAATAAGAAAGTGAAAAAAGATTCAAGTATCTGTGAGACAACACTCAAAGAGCTAATATTTATGTAATAGGTGTCACCAAATGAAAGAATAAAAAAACATCAATGCAGGGCAAATATTTGAAGCAATAATTGCTGAAAACTGCCCATATTTAGTGAAATACATAAATTTAAAAACCCAAGAAACATCAAAAACTCCAAACAACATAACTTTAAAGAAAACTATGCCCAGACACACTATCATAGAATTGTTGCTGAAAAACAAAGATTTATAAAAATGTTGAAAGCAGCCAAAGGGAAATAGCACATTATATGTTGGATATATTCAAATGACTGCAGATTTGTGATCAGGGTCCTGGGAGTCCAGTACACAATTTAACTATATTTCTTAAAGGCTGAAAGAAAAGAACTGTCCACCCAGAATTCAATAATAAGAGAAATTATCTTACATGAATAAAAACAAAATGCAGACATTCTCAGATGAAAGAAAACCATGCTGCCTTAAAAGAGATACAAAAAAGTAGTTCTTCAGGTGAAAAGTAAATGATGGCAAAGAAATCATCAAATAACAAATGGTAAGGATGTGAGTAAAGAGAATAGATATTTTTTCTCTTAAATTTATTTAAATTGTGTATGACACAATTAAATAAGTCAAAAACTTATGACTTTGCCTTGTGGGATTTACAATGTATGGAAATTTAATGCATATGAAAGCAACCTCATAATGGGAAGATGGTAAAGAAACCTATATTGTTGTAAAATTTGTATATGTTCCTTAGAATGATAAACTATTATTTATAAGTATATACATAAACTTTTTGTGCATAATATAACAATGAGATTAACCATTGAAAAAAGATACAAAGTCAAAAAATTAATAATAATTAAAATGGAACTTTGAAAATATTTAAATAATAAAAAGGACAGGGGAAATTGAGGAATGGAAAAAATAGAAGGAACAAACTGAAAATTTACCTAAATCCATCTATAACAATTATATTAAATGTCAATAATTAAAACAAACCAATTAAAAGACAGAGATTGCTGAATTGGATGAAAGAAAAAAGGCCAACTACATGCCATCTACAGGTACCCCACTTAAAACATGATGATATAAATAGTTAAAAGTAATGGAATGGAAAAAGATATATCATTTAAATACTAAAAGAAAACTGCAGTGGATATTTACGACACACAAAGCTGAATTTAGAACAAAGAAAATTACCAGGAACAAAGACAAACATTACATAATGAAAAATGCATCATTAATTCAACATTCATTTTAATTCTAAATGTGTATGCACTGAACATAGACTTTCAAAATGCATCAAACAAAAGAACTAAAAAAATAGATAAATCCAAATTTTACAAAATGATCAACCAATCCGCTCTAATTGATATTTATAGAACATTTCACTGCACCTTCTCAAATGCACTTTAACCTTCACCATGAAGACCATATTCTGGACCACTAAACAAACCTTGTTAAATTTAAAAGAATTAAAATTATTCAGTTTCCTAGCTATACAAAATAAAATTAAAAATTAATAATAGACTACTTGTAAAGCCCCTAAATATTTGAAAATGAATAACACAATATTGAATAGTCATGGATTTAAGAACTCTCAGGGAAAATTAGAAAATATGTTGAACAGAATAGAAATGAAAATGCAATAATGATGCAACTAATGTAGTGCTTATAAGGAAATTGGTAGCATTAAATGTTAATGTTAAATGCAAGGAAGTTTTTTAACCAGTAACTTAAGCTTCTACCTTAAGAAATCAGAAAAATATTAAGTAAATACAAAAGAAGCCAAAAAAAGTTAAAGGTCAGAGCAGAAAGAATGAAACTGAAAACAGAAGAAAAAAAATAAAATAAAACCAAAACTAATTATTTCCCCCAAATGAAGACAAAATGTAAACCACTAGCCATATTGATTATTTTTAGTCAAGAAAAAAGAAGACACAATGCAAAAGGTTATATAACTAGTTATCTCACAGATATTAAAGAGATAATAAGGGTATACTATGAATAATTCTTTCCTTGCACATAAATTTGAAAAGTTGGATTAAATATACCAATTTCTAAAAAGACATGAATAATTAAAACTCACTTAAGAAATAAAGAATAACCCTATATTTATTTTATGAAAATTGAATCTGTAGTTTTAAACTTTCTTTAAAAAAAAAAAAAGAAAGAAAAAAGATGCCAGGCTCAAATAGAAAATTCTACAAATATTCAAGGAAAAAATAATTCAAGTAAAATAATAATAATAATAATAATAATAATAATTCCTCATTATGTCTTTCCAATAAGCAGAAGTGGAAAGAACCCTTCAGAACTCATTTTATGAAGCTAATATTATCTTTATATCAAAAGTAGTTAACAAAACTACAGACCAGTATCCTTTATGAACATAGATACAAAAGTCTTCAATGGGAGAGAGGTCGGGAGGGCTGGGGGGCAGTGGTGCTGGGATGGGAGTAAAAGGCAGAAAACTGTACTTGAGCAACAATTAAAATTAAAAAAAAAAGAAAAAAGAAAACCCTCAATGGGGTAAAGAGAAGTGTAAAAAAAAATGTCTTCAACAATATATCAGCGCATTGAATCCAGCAGTGTAAAAAAAAAATCATGACCAAGTACAGTTTACAGTTTATCCTAGGAGTGCAAGGTTTATTAAATACCCAAATAATTACATTAACAAACTTAACAAGAAAAACCAGTCACATCGAGAAATGCAGAAATATATTTGAAGTTTTTCAGCATCCACTCATGATAAAAATTTTGAGTACACTAGGAATAGAAGGGAACTTCCTCAATGTAATAAAGTTCACTTTAAAAAAAATCTATGTGCCTACCCTTCATGACAGCATGGATGGAACTGGAGAGTATTATTCTAAGTGAAATAAACCAGGCAGTGAAAGACAAATACCATGTGATCTCACCTTTAACTGGAACCTAGTCAACAAAACAAACAAGCAAGCAAAATATAACCAGAGGCATTGAAATAAAGGACAGACTGACAGTTAGCCAGAGAGAAAGGGTGAGGAGAATAATGGGGCAAAGAAGGGGAAGTGTAATCAAGGAACATGCATAAAGGACCCATGGACAAGGACAACAGGGTAGTGGGGAGGATTCAATGTGGGAGATGGGGGTGGGTAGGGTGGTGGTAGTAATCAGAGGTAAATGGGGACAACTATAATTGCACAACAACAACAACAACAAAAACCCTATGGCTTGTTGGGAATCACCCTGTCTGGTTTCAGAAGCTGTAACCCCCACCAAGGCTAAGGCCGAGGGAACGACCTTGGACCATAAGCCAGCAAGGAGACAAAAGCTTACCTCCCTTGCAAGAGCACCACTTCTGCTCCTTTTACTTTATCCATAACTGGCCCCCAATGCTTGCTCAGTTACCCAATGACCAGTAAGATTCCCCAAAGGGGGGAACGACCTAAGCCAGGCACAATGATGGTGAGTCCCCCAAGGAAGGACTTTGGGGGGTATAACCAAAGGGGGTGATGGACCATCGTCCTTTGGCTTTGACAAAGCCTGACTCCTCATTCTGCCTGCAAGAAAGTCTCCTAATCTCTTGGTTGCCTTACTTCCCCTGCCTGACTTAAGCCTGAAACAATAACAGAAGGTGGTGCAGCCCTGTGCTGGAAAGAGCAGGTTCCCTGGGCAATCAGGCCTAAGAAAGAACATGTAAAATCCTGTTAAACCTGCTTTATTTAGAATGCTCTCAATTAACTGACAAGGGTCCAAGCAAGAAGTAAGTTTCTTCCTCAAAGTTTTACAGCTCTTTAGCTATCTGACCCTGACTCAAAATAGGCCCTCAGAGTTCTTTGTTATCTATTGTTTGATCCTTACTGCCTGACAATGATTAATGAGCTTTATCTGTATTCCTGTGTAAATGAACCCAATAAAGCCCATTGAGGAACAGGCTCCTGGCCCTTCTCGAGAGATTGGCCACCTTTCCTCTCGAAGCAGATCATGTCTTGGTAGACTTATTCTCATCCTTGGCAGCTGGAGGCACTGTGGGTGTAGCCCCCCCCCCCCATAATGGCTAACACTGTATTTTACAGTAAAAAGAAAAACAAAAAAACTAAATACTTCCTCCCTAAAATTAGTACCTTAGGCAAGGATGTTCACAATCTGTATTCAATATCATACTAGAAGCTCTAACAAATGCAGTTAAGCTAAAAATAAAATAAAATAAAAAGTAGCAGATTGGAAAGAAGAAAATAAAACTATTTTTATTCACAGACAGCATAATTGTATACATAGCCTGAGAAATCTATTTTTTAAAAAGTTCTTGAAACTCAAAAATAAGTTTTGCACAATGGTAAGACACATATTGCAATATCAATATGCAAATGATTTCTACACACTAGCAGTGATTACAAATCACAATTTTAAAAAATTATAATAGGTGCAAAAATATGAAATAATTAAGAATAAATTGTTAAAAATTTATACAAAATATGTATGCTGAAAACCATAAAATACTGATGAAAGAAGTTAAGAAGATCTCATAAAGAGGCATGTATAAATGTATTAGAGGTCTCATATAGTTAAGATATCAATTCTAACCAAATTAATCTTTATATTTAATGCAATCCCATTCAAAATCCTAGCAGGATGCCTTGTATATATAGAAAATCTGGTTCTAAAATTAAATTGAAAAGTAGAGAATCAAGAATAGATTAAATAATTTTTGAAAAGACAAATCAGAAGATACACTACCTGATTTTAAGGCATATTTACAGTTACTGTAATTAAAACAATGTTGTAATGGTTAAAAGGATAGACATATAGACCAGGGGGGATAGTTTTAAAAACTACAAATAGATCCACGCAAATATGGTTGATGTATTTTTTTTACAAAAGTGCAAAAGTAATTCAATGGTGAATGTGCAAATGAGAGTGTAGAAAAGGGATCTCCATATTCAATAAAAATGATCCTTGACCTACACACTACATGACAAGCAAAATATAACCCAAATGAATTATAAACATAAATGTAAAACTATAAACATCTTACAGGAAAACATGGAGAAAAGTTTTATGATTTCATTTAGGCAAAATGGTCTTAAATATAACACCAAAAATACAATCAATAAAAGAAAAAAGTGATACAGGAGAATTTTACCAAACGTTTAGAGAAGAGTTAATTCTAATTCTTCCCAAACTATTCCAAATAATCCAAGAAGTGGGAAAACTCCCAAACTTTTTCTGAGGCCAGAATTATCATAATTCCAAAATCAGATAAAGACACAATGAAAAAGAAAACTACAGGCCAATATTGTTGAGGAACATAGATGCTAATATCTTCAATTAAATATTGGCAAACCAAATCCAGAAATACATTAAAAAGATCATACACCACAAACAAGTGGGATTCATCCCAGAGATTCAAGAATGGTACAATATATGCAAATCAGTAAATGCAATACACCACATAAAAAATACAAAAAAAAACAAAAACCACATGATCATATTAATAGATGCAGAAAAAGCATGTGATAAAATACAGCATTAAATTATGATAAAAATACTCAGCAAAATGGGAGTAGACACAGCATACCTCAACATAATAAAGGCCATATACAAGAAACCTACCACCAACATCATACTCAATAGGCAAAAACAAAAAACTTTCCCACTAAGATTAGAATCAAGACAAGCGTGCCCACTTTCACCACTTCTATTCAACATGGTGCTGGAAATTCTAGTCACAGTAATCAGACAAGAAAAAGAAAAAAAAAGCATCCAAATTAGAATGGAGGAAGTAAAGCTGTTACTGTTTGCAGATGATATGCTACTGTACATAGAAAACCCTATAGACTTTACCAAAAAACTACTCAACCTAATAAATGAATTTGGCAAAACAATGGGATGCTAAGTCAACATTCAGAAATCAAAGGCATTTATGTACACCAAACATGAAATATCAGACACAGAAATTAGGGGAAAAAACATTTACTATAGCAATAAACAAAATAACATACTTAAGAATAAACTTAATCAAGGAGGTATAAGATCTGTACTCAGAAAAATATATAACACTGAAGAAAGAAATTAAGGAACACACAAATAAATGGAAGCATATACCATGTCCATGGATTGGAAGAATGACATCATCAAAATGTCCATAATGTCCAAAGTATACCAATGACAGATCTAGAACAGATCTAGAACAAATATTTCAAAAATTTACATGGAAACATAATCAACCACAAATAGCCTCAGCAATTTTGAGAAAGAAGAACAAAGTAGGAGGGATCACAATACCTGACATCAAACTATATTACAAGGCCACTGTAATCAAGAGTCTGGTACTGGCAGACTCTTAGAACAGACACACAGACCAACAGAACAGAATAGAGAGCCCAGAAATAAACCCATGTCAATATGATCAGTTAATATTTGACAAAGGGGACAGGAATATAAAATGGAGTAAAAATAGCCTCTTCAACAAGTGGTGTTGGGAGATCTGAATAGCTACATGCAAAAAAAATGAAACTTGACCACCAATTTACACCATACACCAAAATAAACTCAAGATAAATAAAAGACTTAAATATAAATCATGACACCATAAAAGTCCTAGAGGAAAACACAGGCAGAAAAATCTCAAATATCCCACACAGCAATATTTTCAATGATATGTCCCCTAGGGCAAGGTCCATAAAGGAAAGAATAAACAACTAGGACTATATAAAACTAAAATGCTTCTGCATTACTAAAGAAAACATTGACAAAATGGAAAGGGAACCAATTGTATGGGAAAATATGTTTTCCAATGATATCTCAGCCAAGGGTTTGATCTCAAAATATATAAAGAACTCACACGACTCCACTCCAGGAACACAAGCAATCCAATTAAAAAATGGGCAAAGGACCTGAACATATACTTCTCCAAGGAGAACACACGGAGGGCCCAGAGACACATGAAAAATGCTCAACATCTCTAGCCATTAGAGAGGTGCATATTAAAACTACAATGAGCTACCACTTCACACTAGTTAGAATGGCCATTATAAACAAATCAACAAACAAGTCCTGAAGGGGATGCAGAGAAAAGGGAACCCTAGTGTATTTTTGGTGGGAATGCAGACTGCTACAGCCACTGTGGAAAACAGTGTGCAATTTCCTCAAAAAACTAAAAATGGAATTGCCTTTTGAACCAGGCATCCCACTGCTGGGACTATACCCCAAGAATCCTGAAAAAAACAATTTAAAAGAACATATGCATCCCGATGTTCATAGCAGCACACTTTACAATAGCTGAGTGCTGGACACAGCCTAAGATCCTATCAGTAAATGAATGGATCAAAAAACTGAGGTACATTTACACAATGGAATACTATACAGCAGAGAGAAAGAAGGAGCTCCTACCCTTCGTGGCAGCATGGATGGAACTGGAGAGCATTATGCTAAGTGAAACAAGTCCGGTGATGAACGACAAATATATGATCATACCTATAAGTGGAACCTAATCAACAAAACAAATGAGAAAAATAGAACTGGAGACTTGAAAATAATTAACAAACTGACAGTGACCAGAGAGGAAGTAGGATGGATGTAACAGGGGAAAAAGGGTAAGGAGCAAGTCAAGGAACATGAATAGAGAAGATTGATGGGCATGTGCAAATGTGGGGAGGGAGTGACTGTGGAATTGTGAGGAGAAGGGGTAGGGTGAGCAAAGGGGGAAAAGGTGGTACAATTGTAACTGAATAATAATTAAAAAAGATAATAGATGATAAATAAAAGAAAAAAGTGATAAAATCTCATCGAAGTAACTTTGATCTGTTAAGAACACTGTTAAGAGAATAATAAAACAAGCCACAGAATAGAAAAAAAATATTGCCAAATTACATATCAAGCAAAGGATTTGTATCCAGAAAATTTAAAGAATTCTCAAAACAAGCCTAAAACAATCAACTCATTTTAATAGGCAAAAGAATTGAAGAGATTCTATTGCAGATGCCAAATAAACACATTGAGATCCTTAACATGATTAGTCACTAGAAAAGTTGGATTTGGATACACAATGAAATATCACTGCATATCTATTGGAAAGCTAAAAATTAAAAATACTAATAATATCAAGTACTGGGAACAATGCAGACCAACAGGAATTCTCATACACTGATGGTAAGAATGCAAAAGGCACTACAGAAAATAATTTGGCCATTTTTTATAGAGTTAAACATATATACTTTATATGACCCAGTAATCCTACTTCTGGGCATTTATTCTAGAGAAATGGAACTTATGTTCACTCAAAAACCTAAACACAACTGTAAGTAGCAACATTATTCAGAATTTCCAAAACCTTAAAATAATCCAAATGTATTTTAATTGGGGAATGGATAAACAAACATTCACACAACAGAATACTATAGAGCTAACTCCACATTGATATAAATGGTTGTTATGATTAGCTACTGGTTAGCAGGGACTCTAAGTACATGTTAAAATGAAGTTGTTCTGAAACAGAAATAAACCCACAGATAGATAAGTGGAGCAAAACAGTTGTTGCCAGATGACTTATTTCATGTGGCTAATGTTCTCTAGGTCCATCCTTACTGTGCAAAATTTTCTTCTTTTTTGTGGCCAAGTAGTATTCCATTGTGTAAATGCCCCATAGTTGTTTTATCTACTCATCTACTGATGGCCACTTGGGCTGCTTCCATATCTTGGTAATTATAAAAAACACTACAATGAACATAGTGGTGCTTATGTTCTTTTGTATTAGTATTTTAGGTTCCTTCAAATATATTCCCAGAAGTGGGGTCCCGGGGTAAAAAGGCAGATCCATTTTTAATTTTTTGAGGTATATCCATACTGCTTTCCACAGTGGCTGCACCAGTCTGCATTCCCACCAAGAGTTAAAAAGGTTTCCCCTTTCTCCACAGCTGCACCAGCACTTGTTTTGTTGATTTATTCATGATAGCAGTTCCCACAGGTATGAGATTATATCTTATTGTGGTTTTAATTTGCATTTCACTGATGATTAGTGATGTTGGGCATCTTTTCATATGTCTATTGGCCATCTGCATGTCCTTCTTGTAGAAGTGTCTATTCATGTCCTTTGCCCATTTTTTAATTGGGTCATTTGGGGAGTGGGGTTTGATGTTGAGTTTTGTAAGTACTTTGTAAATTTTGGATATTAACCTTTTACCAGATGCATTGGTGAATATGTTCTCCCATTCTGTGAGTTGTCTTTTTATTTTGTTGATAATCTCCTTTGCTGTGCAAAAGCCTTTTAGTTTGATGTAGTCCCATTTGTTTATTTTTTCTTTTGTTTCCCTTGCCTGGGAAGATATATCTGATAAACTATTGCTACAAGC
The DNA here is from genome assembly GCF_019186645.2 of Phyllostomus hastatus. NCBI lineage: Eukaryota > Metazoa > Chordata > Mammalia > Chiroptera > Phyllostomidae > Phyllostomus > Phyllostomus hastatus. The sequence goes on along the minus strand of NW_025334038.1, from coordinate 4,953,328 downwards.
AATGTCCTATGTTTTCTTCTATGTTGCCTATGTTTTCTTATATGATTTTGCTGCCTATGTTTTCTTCTATGATTTTTATGGTTTCAGATCTTTCATTTAGGTCTTTGATCCATTTTGAATTTATTCTTGTGTGTGGTGTAAGAAGGTGGTCTAGTTTCATTTTTCTACACATATCTGTCCAATTTTCCCAGCACCACTTATTGAATAAATTATCTTTAGCCCATTGTTTGTGCTTTCTTCCTTTGTTAAATATTACTTGGCTATAAAGGTGTGGGTTTATTTCTGAGCTCTCTACTCTGATGGGAGGGATTTGGGAGGATGGGTGAAAAAAATGAAAAGGATTAAGAAGTACAACTTGCAGGTTATAAAATAGTCTTGGTATTTTTAAGGTAAAGAGATTAACTAAATAACATATATGCATGACTCATAGACACAGAAAACATTGTGATAATGGCCTGGGTAGGGTGAGGGGCTGGATGGAGGTGAGCAAAGAGGTAAAAAGTAGGGACAACTGTAATATGTAAACAATAAAAAAATAAAGAAAAAATTAGTCTTGGGAATTTGGCCTATAACATCATAATTACTATGTATGGAATGAGATGAGTACTAGACTTATTAGGGTGATCACTTTGGAACACACATCAGTGACTGATCACTATGTTGTACACCTGAAACTAATATTATATTGTATATCAGCTGTAATTTAAAAATAAATTTTAAAAATACCAAAAAAAATAAAGCTGTTCAGATATTCTCCAATTATCCATGAAAATAGCCTTCCACCATCTTTTATAAGAAGAAACGATTTCAAAGTTTTTTAGGTCTTTGTTTGTTTTTGTTATTGCTGGGTTCCATTTGATTCAAGGAAAATCATGTGGCTACAAACTCAATTATTTCAAAATATTTAAATTAGAGCCAGTTATTCCATTTAAGTGTTGAAATAGACCAAAGCGAGTTTAATCAGAATATGTGATAAGGTTAGTGTATATAGCATTAGTGTATTTTAGTGAAACCAGTTCAATTATTTGATCAGCCACCCCAATGCAAGCAAAGTATGTGGACAGTCCCCACAGCCTGTATATAGACATCACTTGGTCTCTTCTTACACTGCAGTTACTTCCTATTCTGCTTTTCTCAGCCAAACACTGTTATTTTTCTCTCATCTCTTGAATCTGTTGCATAATCCTGCTACATATATGTTCTGTTTGCCTTGGCCTCTCAAACTATACCTACTTGTATAAAGTCTGCAATGGCTTATCCTACACTAGCCCTGCACTGGACTGTACATGGCCCAGGTCTTTGTAACTTAGCAAACACTCTCTCTTGGCCCTGACTTCCATGAAAAGGAATCAAACCAGATCCACCTGAAGAAAGTGGCCCTGACATGTGACTTAGAAGGAAGACTGGGTTTGCTGAACAGATGAATAAAGTCATTCTAGGAAATCAAGATAGCATATGCAAAGACTCCATGGTAAAGGAGGGAGAGGAGGGGGGAAATCTTTGTTGCTTGAATGCTAAAGCACAGCATTGATGTTTGAGGACATGCTGTACTGAAAGAAAAAAAAAACCACTAATGTTCAGATTCCTGTGCAACTTCTGCTTCACTCAGGATATCTAACAATATCTCAAATCTTGACCTTCTTATGCAGAGATATCAGTTAAATAATGAACTTTCAATAGCAGAACAAAATGTCATCAGGTTAACCAGACACTTCCATTTTCTCCTACACGTGAAAAATAAATCCATTTGCTATTGATCTCCACAGCTAAGTTTCAGCATTAATGTAATTCTTACTGTCAAAGAGTAAACCGATAGTTCCTGAAAGCACACAAACATATTGTTTTTTACTCATCAGATGAATCCTACATAGATTCCCAGGCAACCTGATCCATTGGGTGTTTCATTACAAAAGTTATGAGCTTGGAGCTGAGAACCATAGGTATTGAATAAACAACAATGATAGAACTCTAAGGAGGAAAAGGTACATATTGTAGAATACAGTCTGTGTTCTGGCAGATAACTGATATATGATCCCTGCTGCTACACAAAGATAATAAGATAGAAAGATTTCTCACCTGAGGTTCTGGCATTTGACCCTGATAGTCTGGCCAGATATCATTTTACTTGGCAATATCATCATATGAACACATTGTGGCCAATCCACTGGGCAGACTGTCCTCTACCAGTATTATTTCCCAATGGCTAGAGCTTGAGAAAGTATTGAGAAACCAGTTCCATGTACAAGGTCTATTCAGAAAGTATCCATCCATGTGCTATGAGAAATAGAGACATTTATTGAAGAAGATACAAAATACAAGAAACATTGTACGTTGGACAATGACACCTCAGCCCCCTTTAAATTAGGCATTTTGGGACCTCACACAGTTCTCCTAGCATCTCTTCACTGTTCAGAACACTCTGCAAAATCATTTGTTGCAATTTCATTAGGCGCCCCATCATATTTTCCTGAATCTCATCAATGGTCTGAAATATCTTCCCTTTCAAAGGTGATTTTAGTTTTGGGAAAAGCCAGAAGTCACAGGTTGCCAAATCTTGGCTGTAGTGGGGCTGAGTCACCTGAGTGATTGATGTTTCACCAAAAAACTCTGCACAAGACACGATGCATGAAGAGAAGTGTTCTTGTGATGAAGCTGCCAATCACTAGTTGCCCATAGCTGTGGCCATTTTCATCATATTGCATCTCTCAACCAACAAAGAACATTGAAGTAGTACTCCTTGTTCATTGTTTGGCCTGGAGGAGTGTACTGGTGATGGACAACAACTTCCCAATCAGAAAACACAATTAACATGGTCTTGATCTTACTGCAACTTTGCTGTGCCTTCTTTGGGCCTGGAGAACCAGGTGACTTCCATTGAGATGACTGGGCTTTGGTAGCAAAAACCATGAAACAAATGACAAGTTTCATGACAAGATTTTGCCTCAAAATCTCAGATACAGTAGCTTTTGGAATCTTCAGATCAACTTCTAGTTTTCACACTGTCAGTCACTGATCTTTGTTGATTACAGCCATACAAGTTCAACATTCTCAGGTGTTCCGTTTGTTGCAGGCCTTCCAGAACATAGATCACTTTCAACAGATTCTTGATCATCTTTGAAGCATTTGTGCAACACTTTTATTTGTGCTGTGCTCATTACATCATCTCCAAAAGCCTTCTGACTCATTCAAATAATTTCTAAGGAGGAATGTTCAAGTTTAATGCAAAATTTCATGCAGATTCATGGCTCTATTCGATCAGTCATTTTGAATGTGATGGCTACCCAGTACATATACTAACTCAGTGTCTACTGCCCCCACTGACTAGTATAGGGAAGTCATCATTGTTCATGCATTCATGTTCCAGTCCACCTTCTTTGGCTGCCAGGTTACATCAATGTCACTCAAACCACTCTCATTATATTAACAATGGCTGGACATTTTAACAATGTACAGACCTCTTGTACATTCAAGACATCTCAGTTATGCAACAGTCACATGAGCTGCACTTTCCACCCATTTGTGGATTAGTCGGTCATTGTTGATTTCACTGGCCTCCAGTTTCTGTTGAAAGGGTTCCTTCCATTCCCTTTTCCCATATGGTCAGATTCCAAGACTTGAGTTCTTTCAAACGCTGCCTCTAAATCGCCATTACTTTTATTACATAACTCACATTTGTGATTGTTTTCCAAAATGTTTTGTACTTATCTACAAGTGCAAGATAGGGAATGTATGCATGTATGGCCAGAATTTCAGAGTCATAGAAAAATGAGTGTCTGTATCCCTCTCCTAGAACTAGAAAACTGCCATTGAGAGGGCCATTTGTACTACATGTGCTCAGTAGAAGTTTATTGAATGGGTGAATAAATAAGCTCCTGGGCATTTAATCTCTTAAAGATTAGAATCTAAGGGATCATAATAGCGAAGTATGGAAAATTGCCAGCAGTTTAGTCTTACCCATATTAAGATCCATCTCCATTAGCTCAGACAATGCAGTTTGCTAAATATGTGTGTTGACACATACTTCTTTCCAGAAAATAATTTTTTTACCCAAATATAACTGATACATACAGTGCCCATGCTTCCCAGCTTTCCCAGGACAACCCTGGTTGCTCCCATTGCTTCACTGTCTACTCACCTGGATTTTCCATTTATTTATGAGATATTATTATTAATGGTTGTGTTAAAATAAGGCAGGTTGAGTTTGATAAACCTACATTCTTCATTCCAGCCTCTACCATGATATTACGTAGTAGGATATGAACAAATTTCTGATTTAGACACTACAAAATCTGAGGTAAATAACCATAACCCCAATTTTATCTGGCCTTTTCCAGGCACAGTATAACTAATACCTCCCTTTTAAGTACATCACTAAAGGTGTTCAGTGGTTAAAACAAAGTGTACTCAAACACTAGCAATAGGGGACAGCTAAAGTGGTGGTGAGAGAAGTATTCAAAACTGCTGTCTCTACCATCCAGTTGGTCCACCAGCCAGTTATTTGTGACCTAGGGCACAACCTACAAAATGCCCCCAGTCAGCTGAGTCACTGAGAAACATAGTAAATTACATGTTGTAAAATTATTAGTTATAAGATGTAAAATATTTATAGGACATGGAAGCTGAGCACTCCAGTTCTGAAACACATAGAGAAGAGCTACCACACCTTTGTTACCATGGTTATGCCATTGGTTACAAGGTATCATTCCATAATGTTTACTTATTTTATACATTTAGATTTTGTTTTTATTTTACACTAAACATGGTTGGCAGCAATGAACTGAAAATGCATGTTTTTAATTCCTAAAGTGAATTTATCCTATTTCACACTATTTTAACAGTTGACAGTGAACATGTAACATACACATAGCCACAGTACAGGGAGGGGCATGTAGTGATATCACTGGCCACAAGGAAACCAGAAACACAAATCTGTGCAAAACAGCAGTATCTATCTCAAAAGCTTATAGTTTACTTAGACAAGACTATACCCAAAGACAGCTATTTACTATATGCAGAACCAGACAGGCATTTACATATTACTCTGTGAAGCATCACTTTCTATTTAGATCAAATAATTGCTATTCTAAATTAATTTTACTCACTTTCAATTTTAAATCTTTTCATGTATATGTGAAGAAATGGCTCCATTTGCAAAAAGAATAGCATCCAAACAGTTTATTGATACTTATACTATACCTACATCATCAGCTGCTATAATTAGTCAATTAATTTCAAAATACTTCAATTATTATTTAATTTTTAAAAACAGAATATAGTTTTTAGAAGTTTATTCTATTGAAGAAGTAACATTGGGAGTTATTGAAAATGCTATGGTAATCCAAGTTAAAATGTTTAAAATTGAAGATGAAATTATTGTTTTGTGGTATAATAATAATACTATAATTTGGTGTATCATTTGTTGTGGTAAAAAGTACATTTTTAAAAACATATAACTCAGAAACAGCCAGATAGAAGAGATGCCTATGGCAAGATCTGTGTTAAGGGTATGGAGCTTCCATACTCTCTCCAAGGACACCATTCTCCACCAAATCTCCATGTGTTCACCAACCAAGAAGCTCTCCAAACCCAGTTGTCTGGGTTTTTCTAACAACTTCATTGCAAATGGATGATTGATTAAATCATTACCCATTGATTCAACCTCCAGGCCATCTTTCCTCCTAGAGATTAGGGGGTAGGACTAAAAGTCCTAACACTCTAATCACATAGAGTTGGTTCTCCTAGCAACCTGCTGTCTTCCATTGGTGCTTTCCAAAAGTCACCACATTAACATAACAGAAGATACTTTTAACATTCTTGACACTTAGGAAATTCCAAGCGTCTTGGTAGCTGTGAACCAGGATCCAATATAAAAAGTCTGTCCAGAAGGTATCCAGCTGATGGTAATTGGGAGAAATTTTGCAAAATGGCAAAATTTCATTCTCATGGCTGAATACCTAGTGTGTGTACATGTGTGTTCTTTATTCATTTCTTCACAGATACACACAGGTTTTTCTCTCTCCATATTTCATGGCTATTGTGAATAATGCTGCAATGAACATGGAAATCCAAATATCTTTTAAAGACTGAGATTTTATTTCCCTTAGGCATATGAGGTCTGTCCAGAAAGTATCCAGCCATGTACTATGAAACATGGAGACATCTATTGAAGAAGATACAAGAAACATTGTACATAGGACAATGACCCATCAGTTCCCTTCAAAGTAGGCACCTTGGCACCTCCTGCAGTTCTCCCAATTACCATCAGCTGCCCCGTCGTATTTTCCTGAATCTCATGGATGGTCTGAAATCTCTTCCCTTTCAAAGATGATTGTAAGTTTTTGGAAGAGCCAGAATTCATGAAATGCCAAATCTGGAGGGCTGAATCACCTAGTTCATTTGATGTTTCACCCAAAAACTCTGCACAAGATGTGCTGCATGAGCAGGCACATTTTCCTGATGAAGCTGCCAATCACCAGTTGCCTGTAGCTGCAGCCTTCTGAATCATCCAAATACTTTTTGTGGAGAATGTTCAAGCTTATGGCAAAATTTGATGCATATTCATTGCTCTACTCAATCATTTGAATACAACAGCCACACAGTACACATGCTCACTCAATGGTGTCTACTGTCCCTACTGACTAATACAGTGAAGGCATCATTGTTCACACATGCACATTCCAGTCCACTCTCCTTGGCTGCCAGGTTACATCAGTGTCATGCAAACTGTTCTCATTATATTAATGAGACTTTTCTAGATAGACCTTATGTATGAGAAATATATGTCACTTTTATCACACATGAAGCTTCCAAGTACATGAGATTTTATTATCATCTCTATTTTCATCTATTTGATACATATTTTTACCTCTGCACTACTACACATTGTTTTTATCATAATAATTTACAATATGCCTTCACACCTGGTATAGAAAAACCCATTCTTTGCTATGCTCTTTCAAAATTGACCTAACCATATGTGAACATTATTTTCACATAAAGGGTTAGAATTTTTTTGGTAGAATTGCACAGAAGTTAAATTGGAGACAAAACCTCTATACAAGTTTAGGCCTCTCCCTCATAAATCCAGTATATTTCTCCACTTGTTCAGTCCTTACTAAACACTCCAATATTTTTCTCTGCAAAGAGAGGTGATGAATCTATACTTGTTGTTTTGTTCTTTATTGAGATGTTATTTTGTGAGCTACTTTGTGAAGGTAATATTTGCTGGGATAGAGGGTGCCATTGATTATTGTTAATATACCTTGAATCTGGCAATATTTCAGAATTCTTTGTTTTGTTTTAATAATGTCCGTAGAAAATATCAAGTTATCAATGTAGATAAATATATAATCTTTTAAGGAATAAATTTAATCTCTTCTCTTTCAATTTTTTATTTTTCCATCCATTATTTATTTATCAAGTATGATTTTGCTATGTTAAATAATCAGTGTGATAACAGTATTCTGACCTCATATTTTTTTCAACTTAAAAGCAATATATCAAGAGATCCAAGCTGGTAGCAGAGCAGGTGGAAGGTACACTAACCTCCTCCAAGGACCAAACTGGAATTACCACTAAATTATAGAAAAATTATCTTGAATAACAAGCTGAACACTACCTTAGAGAAGTCTTATAATCAAGGACTTACAGAAGAAATTACATCACCACAATGAGGCTAGTAGAAAGTGTGGAGCAGTAAGAGGCCTGACTAGGTTCCCATGAGAGGCAGCTGAAATTCTAGAGGGATATTTTGGCAGCCTAAAAGGGTTTCCCCTCTGAAATATGGGTTCTAAACCCCAAGCTGGGCTCCCTAGCCAAGACCACCAGCACCAGGAACAGAACCCAAATAACATCTGGCTGTGAAAAGCAGCAGTTTCTGTCCACAACAGAGAGAAGGCTAGAGATAGACAGTGCCTCTTGAAGAGCACATAATTTCATTTGTAGCCACTTACCCTAGATCTGGAAGAGGGAGGACAGAGAACACGAGAGCCACAAAAGGAGAGTTTGGAGTTCGTGGCTCTCGGGAGAGAGCTGAGGAGTCAGCTGCTATGATCTATGTGTTGAGTCATTCCCCATATTGCAGAAGCCATCTTTGTCGTGCAGAGCACTCCCCTCCAAGTGACATCAGCCTGGGGGGAAGCAATAGCCCCACCTGCAGGAATCCATCTCACTCTACCCTGTGGGGTTTAAGCTGGGCTGCAAAAGAGTACAGCTGGAGTCTATCACAGAGATCAACCATAATAGAAAGCCTACAGATGGAGGGAGATCTCTAAGAGTTCTGAGACTTTAGCTGACCCATCCCCAGGCAAGATGCTGGTAAAAGCTGGCCTTGGTTTGCAGCTTGGTTATGTCAGCACACACCTAGACCCAACAGAGGGATCCAAAGCTGTGGGTCACTTATATCTCCAAACAAGTTGTCCAGGGCTGGTCATAGGCATTGTCTGGCATAGATCTGAACCAGAATGTTTGCAGATCTACTTAATATATAGAAACATACAAAAAGAGGTGGCCAAAATATGAGAACAAAGAAATGGGCTCCAAATTACTGGGAACCACCCAGCCTAGTTTCAGAAGCTGTAACCAACGCACCCACCCCCTGCCCACCATGGCTAAGACTGAGTGAGCAACCTTCAAACCATAAGCCACTAAGGAGACAAACCTTATCTCCCTAGCAGGAGCACCACTTCTGCTCCTTTTACTTCACCCTTCCTGGCCCCCAATGCTTGATTGGTTAGCCAATGACCAGTAAGATTCCTCAAGGGAGGAATGACCTAAGACAGGCACAATCATGGGGAGGCCCCAGGGAAGGACTTGGGGGGTTATAGCAAAAGAGGGTGATGGACCCTCACCTTTCAGCTTTGACATAGCCTGAGTCCTCATTCTGTCTACAAGAAGTCTTCTAATCTCTTGGTTGCCTTACTTCCCCTGCCTGACTTAAGCCTGAAACAATGACAGAGGGCAGTGCAGCCCTGTGCTGGAAAGTAAAGGTTCCCCAGGTGATCAGGCCTGAGAAAGAATATGTAAAATCCTGTGAAACCTGCTTTGTTTAGGATACTCTCAATTAAATGATAAGGGTCCAAGCAGGAAATGAGTTTGTTTCCCAAAATTTTGTAGCTCTTTAGCTAACAGATCCTGACTCAGAATAAGCCCTCATAGTTCTTTGTATACTGTCTATTGTTTAATCCTTACTGCCTGACAATGATTAATGAACTTTACCTATATTCCTGTGCAAATTGAAAGCCACTAAAAACTTGTCAAGGAAAGGTTCAGTGTGCTCTCCCCTTGTGAGAGTAGCTGTGCCATGCCTTTTCCTCCACAGGTCTTGGTAGTCCATGTGAATGTATCTTGTCTCATCCATAACACCGCAGACACTGTAGGCCAGTGTCTGCATCACCAAATGAAAGGGAAAAAAAGAGTTTTCCAGAAGAAGAACTAAATGAAATGGATACAAACAATTTATCAGCTACAGAGTGAATTTAGAATAATGATTATAAGGATTTTCAACAGCATGAAAAAAGCCATAGAAACCATTAAAAAGGACCAGTCAGAAATAAAGAATGCAATACCTGAAATAAATAATACATGGGAAGAAATAAACAGTAGGTTCAACTCAGCAATTTGGAAGGCAAAATAGAAAATAACACCCAAGCAGAGAAACAAAAAGAAAAAAGAATCTTAAAAAATGTTTTAAAACAACTTTTAAAAACCTTTGGGACAACATTAAGTGTAAAAACATCAGCATCATGGGAATATCAGAAGAGAGTAAGCAAGGGATTCAGAACTTATTTGACCAAATAATGGCCAAAAACTTCCCTAACCTACTTAAGGGAAAAGACACACAACTCCAGCAACCATAGAGAATCCCAAACAAAATGTACCCAAATAGGCCTACAGCAAGACACATCTTAATTAAAATGTCAAAGCTTAAAGAAAAAGAGAGAGACTTAAAAGCCACAAGAGAAAAGCAGTTAGTTACCAACAAGGGAGCCTTAATTAGACTGTCAAATGTTTCTCAACAGAAACATTTCAGGCCAGAAGGGTTTGTCATGAAGTATTCAAGGTGATGAAATGCAAGGGCCTACAACCAAGGCTTCTTTACCCAGCAAGGCTATCACTTAAAATTGAAGAAGAAATAAAAAGCTTCCTAGGCAAGAAAGGGGTAAAAAAAATATTGTTAACACCAAACCAGTACTGCAACAAATGTTAAAGGGCTTGCAAGAAAGAGGAGGAGAAGAAGGAGGAAGAGGAAGAGGAAGAGAAGGAGAAGAATTAGAAGAAGAAAAAAGTTTAAAATAAAATGGCAATAAATACATATGTATCAGTACTCACTTTAAGTATAAATGGCTTAAATGCTCCAATCAAAAGACATAGGTTAGCTGAATCAACAAGAAAGCAAGACCCCTAAAATGCTGTCTCTAAGAGACCCACCTCAGATTGAAAAACACACACAGACTAAAAGTAAAGGGATGGAAAAAGATATTTCATGCAAATGAGAAAGGAAGAAAAGCTGGAATAACAATATTTATATCTGACAAAATAGAGTTTAAAAACAAGGCTATAGTAAGAGACAAAGAAGGACACTACACAGTGATAAAGGGAACAGTCCAGGAAAATATAAATCTAGTAAACATTTATGCACCCAACACAGGAGCACCTAAATATGTAAAGCAGATAGTGGTGGACATAAAGGGAAAGATCAACAGAATTACAGACATACTAGGGGATTTTAACACCTCACTGACTTCAACAGATATTATCTTTCAGAGAAGACAAGGTAAAGTGGCCTTAAATCACCTGTTACATTACATGGATTTAATTGTTATCTACAGAGCAGTTCATCCCAAAGCAGCAGAATATAGATATTTTCCAAGTGCACATGGAATGTTACCTAGGATAGACAACAAGTTAAGACACAAAACAAGTCTCAATGAATTCAAGAAGATTGAAATCACATCAAGCCTCTTCTCTGACCACAATGCTATGAAATTAGAAATCAATCACAAGAAGAAAACTAAAAAATCCCCAAAGATATGGAAGCTAAATAACATGTTATTAAACAATAAATAGATAAACAAAAAGACCAAGGAAAAAATCAAAAGATACCTCACAATAAATGAAAATAAGAACAAAACCACCCAAAATCAGTGGGACACAGGGAAAGCAATCCTAAAAGGGAAATTCATAGCATTGCAGGCTTATCTCAAGAAACAAGAAAAAGCTCAAATAAACAATCTAACTTTACACATACAAGTATTTTAAAAACAACAACAAACAAAGCCCAATGTGAGTTGAAAGAAGGAAATAATACAGATCAAAGAAGAAATAAACAAAATGGAATCTAAAAATAATACAAAAGATCAATGAATTCAAGATCTGGTTCTTTGAAAAGATAAATAAGATTGGCAAACCTTTAACCAGAATCATCAAGAAAAAGTGAGAGAGGATCCAAATAAATAAAATCAGAAATGAAAGAGGAGAAATAAGAACTGACACTAAAGAAATGCAAAGGATTATAAGAAAATGTTATGTACAACTATATGCCAACAAATTGGACAACCTAGACAAAATGAATAAATTCCTAGAAACATACAGTCTTCCAGCACTAAATTAGGAAGAATCAGAGAATCTAAAGAGACAGATTATACCTGGTGAAATCGAAGCAGTAATCAAAAAAACTCCCGGACTTCCAGCCAAGATGGAGCCTTAGGTAAACACACCGTGCCTCATTGCACAACCAAAACACAGTCAGCAACAATTTAGAAACAAGATAACAACCATATCTGACAGAAAATTGAACTGTATGCAAGTCGGACAACCAAGGAGTTAAAATATATACATTCATCCAGACTGGTAGGAAGGGCAGAGTTGGGCAGCAGGGTGGAGAGAGGTTGCAACACAAAAGCGGTGGCACTGAACGCATAAGGCACCCCGAGCGCAAGACTGCAGCAGACAGACCCTGGGCATGCAGGCAGCTGACAGACCCAGCAAGGCTGTGACTGTGAAGTGAGGCACTGCACACAAGGTGCCTGGCTATCCGGGCAATTCCACATTTGCACACAGATAAACCAGGCGAAATTGGGCACTGAGACAGACCACGCTACCCAAGGTCCCAGGACAGGGAAATAGAACCTCGGGACACTGACTAAAAATACCTGTGGGGGTTGAGGTGCAGGTAAAGACTCCCAGCCTCACAGGAGAGTTCGTGGAGAGACCCATAGGGTCCTATAATGTGCACAAGCCCAACCACATGGGACTCAGCACCAGAAGGACCCAATCTTGGGGGAAGTGGCAGAAGGGACTAAAATCTGTCAGAGAGCAGAGCAAGCACCATTGTTCCCTCTCAGACCCCTGTCACACATACAGCATCACAACCTAGGGACTGGGTTGCCCACCCAGCTGAACATCTAAGGCTCTGCCCCTCACTATGTAACAGGCACATTGAGACCAAAAACAAAAAAAAAATGGCTCAAATGAAAGAACAGATCAAAGCTCCAGAAAAAATGCAACTAAGTGGTAAAGTGATAGCCAACTTATCGAATGCATAGTTCAAAGCACTGGTGATCAGGATGCTCACAGAATTGGTTGAATTTGGTTGCAAATTAGATGAACAAATGAAGGCTATGCTAAGTGAAATAAAGGAAAATGCACGGGGAACCAATAGTGATGGGAAGAAAACTGGGACTCAAAGCAACACTGTGGACCAGAAGGAAGAAACAAACAACCAAACAGAAGAGAATGGAGAAATAAGAATTCAAAAAATTGAGGAGAGGCTTATGAACCTCCAGGACATCGTTAAATGTTCCAACATCCAAATTATAGGGGTACCAGAAGGGGAAAAGGAAGAACAACAAGTGGAAAGTTATTTGAACAAATAATAAAGGGGAATTTCCCCAATCTGGCAAAGGAAATAGACTTCCAGGAAGTCCAGGAAGCTCAGAGAGTCCCAAAGAACTTGGACCCAAGGAGGAACACACCAAGGCACATCATAATTACATTAGCCAAGATTAAAATAAAGGAGAGAATTCTAGAAGCAACAAGAGATAAGGAGACAGTAACCTACAAAGGAGTTCCCATCAGACTGTCAGTTGATTTCTCCAAAGAGACCTTACAGGCAAGAAGGGGCTGGAAAAAAATATCCCAAGTCATGAAAGGCAAGGATCTACATCCAAGATTGCTCTATCCAGCAAAGCTTTCATTTAGAATGGGGAGGGCAGATAAAGTGCTTCTCAGTTAAGGTCAAGTTAAAGGAGTTCATCATCACCAAGTCCTTATTTTATGAAATGTTAAAGGGACTTATCTAAGACAAAGAAGATGAAAAACATGTATAGTAAAATTACAGCAAACTCACAATTATTAACAACCACACCTAAAACAAACAAAAAAAAACTAAGCAAACAACTAGAACAGGAACAGAACCACAGATATGGAGATCATGTGGAGGGTTAGCAACAGGGGAGATGGAGGAGGAGAGACGGGTACAGAGGTACAAAAGGTACAGAGAATAAGTAGCATACATGGTAGGTATAAAATAGACAGGGGGAGGGTAAGAATAGTATAAGAAATGTAGAAGCTAAAGAACTTATGACACATGGGCATGAACTAAAGGGTGAAATGTGGGTGGGAGAGGGTATGCAGGGTGGAGGGGAGTGAAGGGGGAAAATGGGACAACTGTAATAGCATAATCAATAAAACGTATTTTTAAAAATAATTAATTAATTAATTTAAAAATCCTCCCAAAAACAAAAGCTCTGGACCAGATGGCTTCACAGGTGAATTTTGCCAAACCTTCCATGGACAAGTAACGCCTCTCCTTTTCTAACTATTTGAAAAAAATCCAAGAGGAAGGAAGACTGCCAAGCTCATTTCACCAGGTCAGCATTATCCTAATTCCAAAACCAGATAAAAACACTACAAAGAAAGAAAATTATACACCAATATCCCTGATCATCATAGATGTTAAAATATTGGTAAACCAAATACAGCAATGCATCAAAAAGATCAAACACCATGATCAAGTGGTATTTATTCCACAAATGCAAGGTTGGTACAACATTCACATATCAATAAATGCCATACACTACATAAACACAATGAAGTATAAAAATCACATGATCATATCAATAGATACAGAAAAAACATTTGATAAAATCTAGCACCCATTTATGATAAAAATTCAGCCAAGTAGGAATAGAGGGCATGTACCTCAATGTAATAAAAGCTGTATGTGACAAACCCACTGCCAGCATCATAGTCAATGGGCAAAATCTACAAATGTTCCACTTAGGATTTGGAACAAGACAGGGGTGTCCCCTTTCATCTCTCTTATTCAGCATAGTACTGGAAATGCTAGCCATAGCAATCAGGCAAGAAGGAGAAATAAACAGCATCCAAACTGGAAAGGAAGAAGTAAAATTGTCTTTATTTGCAGATGACATGATACTGTGCATAGAGATCCTAAAGATTCCACCAAGAAACTACTACAACTGATAAATAAATTCAGTAAATTAGCAGGATACAAAATTAATATCCTGAAGTCAATTAAACTTTTATATGCCAACAATAAACTATCAGAAAGAGAAATTAAGAAAATAACTCCATTTGTAATTGCTTCAAAAAGAATAAAATACATAGGAATAAATCTGACCTACTATGTAAAAGACTTGTACTCAGAAAATTATAAGACACTGAAGAAATACACTGAAGAAGATACAAATAAGCAGAAGCACACACCATGTTCACGAATGGGAAGAATTAACATCATTGAAATGTCCCTGCTACCCAAAGTAAACTATATATTCAATGCAATTCTTATCAAATACCAAAGATGTATTTCAAATAACTAGAACAAATATTTCAAAAATTTATATGGAACCACAAAGGCCCTGCATAGCAACAGCAATCCTGAGAAAGAAGAACAAAGCTGGAGGAATCATGATACCTAATATCAAACTATACTATAAGGCCATAGTAATCAAAACAGCATGGTATTGGCATAAAGACAGACATATAGATCAATGGAACAGAAAAAAGAGCTCAGATATAAACTGACACCTTTATATTCAATTAATATTTGACAGAGGAAGCAAGCATATACAATGGACTATAGTTTATTCAATGAATGGTATTGAAAAAATTGAACATATATATACAGAAAAATGAAACTAGATCAGTTTTACACCACACACAAGAGTAAATTCAAAATGAATGAAAGATTTAATTAGACATGACTCCATAAAAATCCTAGAAGAAAACATAGGCTGTAAAATCTCAGCCATGTCTCATAGCAATATTTTTTTAAGATTTTATTTATTTATTTTTATAGAGAGGGGAAGGGAGAGAGAAACATCAATGTGTGTTTGCCTCTCACATGCCCTCTACTGGGGATCTGATCTGCAACCTAGGCATATGGCTTGATAGGGAATCAAACTGGCAACTCTTTGGTTCACAAGCTGGCACTCAGTCAACTGAACCACACCAGCCAGGGTAGCTTGCAACAATATTTATCTGATATATCTCTTCACACAAAGGAAACAAAAGAAAAAATAAACACATGAGACTACATCAAACTAAAAAGGTTTTGCACAGCAAAGGAAACCATCAACAAAATGAAAAGACAATGCACTTCATGGGAGAACATATTTGCCAATACATCTGAATTTATAAAGTACTTATAAAACAACACACATACAAAACAGTCCAATTAAAAAATAGGCAAAGGACCTGAACAGACATTCTCCAAAGAGAATAATAGATATATCTAAAGATGTTCAACATCAGAAATCATCAGAAAATACAAATTAAAACATATTGAGATACCACTTCACACCAGTCAGAATGACTATCATCAATAAACCAACAAACAAGTGCAGGCAAGGAAGTGGAAAAAGGGGAACTCTTTTGCACTGTTGGTGGGCATGCCAGTTGGTGCAGCAACTATAGAAAACAGGATGGAAATACTTCAAAAAATTAAAAATGGAACTTCCTTTACCTCAGCAATCCCACTTCTGGAATATATCTGAGAAACCAAAAATACTAATGTTCGAAAGGACATAAGCACCCCTATGTTCATTGCACCATTATTTACAATTACTGAGATATGGAAGCAGCCCAAGTGTACATCAGTAGATGAGTAGATAAAGCAACTATGGGGCATTTACACAATGGAATACTACTCAGCCATAAAAAAGAAAATTTACCCTTTGTGACAGTGTGGATGGACCCAGAGGACATTATGCTAAGTGAAATAAACCTGGCAGAGAAAGATAAATATCATATGATTTCTCTCATATGTGGAATCTAATGAACAAACAAGCAAAATAGAGACAGACTCATACAGCACAGGTTGACAGCTATAAAGGGCAGGTTAGGAGGTGGAGGGATAAAGCAAAAAGGAAAAAGAACTTATGGACATGGAAAACAGTGTGGTAATTACACATGAGAGGAAGGTAAAGGGGGAAGGGTGGTAATGGAAAAAGTACAATAAAAATTTTTTTAAATGCAATATGTTATGTTTTCCCCTTCATGTAAGATGTTTATGTATAGACTTCATCAATTTAGGGAAATTGCTTACTGGTTATAATTTTCTAAGTGGTTTTTATCACAAACAAATGTAATACTTCATCAAATGCTGTTTTGTTTTACATCTCTGGAGATAATCATATATTTTTTTGTTTAGTCTATTATGCAATGAGCTATATTGAGAGATTCTTCTAAAGTTATAGTTTTCTTACATTTCTAAAACCAAGCTGATATTTTAAAATTTTTATTTATTTACTTTTAGAAAATAAAAGTAAAAGGGGAAAGGAGAAAGAAAGAGAAGGAGAGAAACATTAACGTGTGGTTACCTCTCATGCACCCACCACAAGAGACCTGGCCCTCAACCCAAGCATGTGCCCTGGCTGGGAATCGAACTGGTGACCCTTTGGTTCACAGTCCAGCATTCAATTCACTGAGCCATACTAGCTAGGGCTGATTATTAACATGCTTATTAACATGTTGAATTTGGTGAACTGATATTTTATTTTGGACTTGGTATATATAGTAGTTTTATTGGATATAATGAAGGCAAAAAATAAATACAAAATTCATATTGTATTTAAAATATGCAAGCCTGTGTTTTAGACTGAACAGTCAGTAGTCACAAAAGAGAAGCTTGAGAATTCAACTAATATCCTTTCTTCTACGTTTCATTTTGCTTGCATGGTAGATTTTGCCACCTACTCTGCACCTTAAAATTGTTCTTGAATATTTAAGTAGAATTGTTCAAAAAAATCACATTATCATCTACTAGGGAATAAGTACATTATTCTAGGCATTAATTTACAACTCCACAAGTTAAAAAAAACCTAAAAGTAAGAGTACATTTGATCTAATGCTATGATGTTTATAGGCAATCCTGTCAGAAACCTGGTTGTTGAACTGCTTCCACTCTTAACACTCTGTTAGCTACAAAATTAGGGTATGGATGGGACACAATATACAAAATAATTTGAAAAGTAATCTGCTAGGAGCCCTCTCACCTCTGCAGTTGTCACCAGAAAGGGACTGGGACAAAAGCTGGTCTGCCATAGCATGGCCTATAATGTGTGGGTTCTTGACTTAATGCAGGAAAGATTTCATGATACACATCCAGCTGATTTTAAGAGTATTGTTTATTAAAGCTGGGGATATTGAAATAAAATCAGGGCTTAACATAGAAGAGGCAAGATAGCAACAGGAATGAGCCCAAGTGGACCCTTGGTCCTTTGAAAACCTGAGGAAGAGTGGAGCCTAGGCAAGCCATCTTGGTCCTTTAGAAAGAAAGTCACAGAGGCAGAAGTAAGCCATCTGGGCTACATGGGCTCAGGAAACAAGTTATAGAGGCAAAAGGAGGGCCATTAGAGGCAGGATCGGGGGTTAGCTTGGGACAAGCTGCCATTGCCCACTGTTCCCCTGGTTATAAGTCTTGTGGAGACCTTAGGAGAAAGAGAGCAATGATACACACGTGAGGAAAGAAGGGCAGGAAGATGTGGGCTTTCACTAGGGAGAGCACACACTGGGTCCTTTTTCTTAAGGGCTGCTTTCTGTTTTCTAAAGATGGGAATTTTAGAGGAGGTCTTGGGGGAGGATCTTAACAGAATATTCATCAGCTTTTCAAATGTGTCCTTTAATAAGCTGATTCACCAAAATTAGTGTATAGAGGGGTCATGGTCATTCTCTAGTCAGTTTCACCTTCAAAACACATTATTGAAAAGAGACTGGGTCTGAGGTAGGTACTCCCCTGGCTTGTTCTGAAATGTATAAGCTATATGCTCCTAAGTGTCCTTGCTTAGAAAAAATAAGACCTTGTAATTTGTTATCTGGCTGTAAATTGCTTGGCCTGTAAATTGCTAGGCCATTTAACTATCTGTCTGTTTCCCCATTCTACTACCCAAGGAATTTTCCTAGCTTCTTAATATCCTGTCCCACACCTACCCCCAGCCTCCCCTGCAAGTGATTTGAATTGTTTCTGCTGAAGTCTGCATTCACAAATAAAAGCAGTGTCATGAGTCACTGGGAAACAAAACTAAACACATGTGCATTCAGTGACCGCTGTATGAGGGATAACAGCATACTGAGGATGTTTATGCCATAAAAAAGATATCTAGTAAGGAATTTCAATATTATGAAATTCAATATTATGGGTGGTGTTTTAGCAGAAAGCAGGATTCCAGGGCCTCAGCCCTGAATCTTCTCTTTCTTTGAGAAAGCTTTCTTTAAAATACTGAGATGAAGATCAACAAGAAAGGAAAACTCCAAACAAGAATTAATTAATAGTTTAATCAATTCACCCATGTCTTTTGAGCTCTAGCTAAGCACTGATAATTGAGACTGCTGAATGCAAAGATGGACTTTTAGAAACACACACTGTTTCTAAGTTCCTCCTTTTAAGAATGTACAGGCATACCTTGTTTTAGTGCACTGTACAGATATTGCACTTTTTACATATTAAAGGCTGTGGCAACCCTACATCAACAAAGTCTATTGGTGCCATTTTTCCCACAGGCTAAGATATTGTTTAGCATTGTTTAGCAATTTAATTAAGATATGGCCCTGACTGGTATTACTCAGTGGATTGAGCACCAGTCTGTGAACAGAAAGGTCATGAGTTTGATACCCAGTCAGGACACATGCCTGGGTTGCAGGCCAGGTCCCTGGTTGAGGGTGTGCAAGAGGCAACCAACTGATGTTTCTCTCCCTCCTTTCCCCTCTCTCTGAAAATAAATTAAAAATCTAAAATATATATATGTACATTGCTTTTTTAACATAAAACTAGTGAACACTAATAGACTATAGTATGGTGTAAACATAACTTTTATATGCAAAAAAGTCACATGACTTGCTTTATTGTGGTGGTCTAGAACCAAACTCACAATATCTCTGGGGTTTTCCTGTACAGTAGAATGAAAAAGACCCACAGTAAACAGATAATAATAATGATGAGCATAATAATGCAATGTGATAATGCTAAGAATACATAGGATGATATCAGGCAGAAGATATTGCAGCCTAGACAAGGAGGAAGTCAACTAAGCAACCCATAGGAAAAGACACCAGAGCTTATTTCTACAAAAGTAAAAGTTAGCTAAGTAAAGACAGTGCATGTGCAGGTGTGCACTCATACATGTATGTGGGTTCAGAAGTAGGGGTGAGGAGCTAGAAAGTTCCATTATGAAAGAATAATATATGTGAAGTCCCAGATGCAGAGGAAAGAGAGCCTACAAGTGTTTGGACAACTGCAAATAAATTACTTTATGAGACTCAGTAATTAAAGAAGTCCCTGTATATTAGAGAAAGGTAATTGATCTTTTAATAAAGTCTAAGGGAACCCACTCAAGACAAGTAAGTGAAGGAAGGGCATTAGCAATGAGGAATTGTCTGCCATGGCAGTGGGCTTCTCATAAGAATTATCACCCTAAAAAGTTCCCCATCATTTCTTTTTTGTTCCAGAATATTGCAGGTAACATAAAACCCCCCTCCAATACTATTGAAATGTCCCCAGACCACTTGCTTATCCCCTTGCAGCCAAAGACAACCAAATATACTGAAGATCAATTAGATAATCTTCCCCAAAACTCCCAACTTAATAGAAAACGTGCCAATCAGAGTTTGTCTCAGTGTTTCTGTTTTTACTCTAGAAAACTGACTCTCCTTCCTATGCCTTTGAAACTCTGCTGATACAGATGCAACAGCAATTGGGTTCTACTCCTCAAGTTTATGAATAAAAGCTTGTGCTACTTCTGTCTCAAATTTAGTTTTTTCTTTTACATTAAAGATGCCACAGTATAGAAAGTAGATTGAGGGTAAGGGAGTTGTTAGACTAAAAACAAGAAGACAAATGATGATACTGATGCTCCAATCTAGGCGAGAAAGGAAGAAAAGGAGAAAGGGATGGAGAAAGAGAGGGAGGAAGAGAAAGAAGTAGGGAGAGAGGCTCTTAGCCATGGCATGACAATAGGGATTAAAAGATACAGATGAACTCAATGGGCACGAAGAAGGAAGAATTAAACCAAGTTCCTGATTTCCAGGTAAGAAGGGTAATGTTCTCTGAATAAATGTGGACCAGATCATGCCTGTTCATAAATAATCAAATTAAGCTTTTTTAAAACAATAATTGGGAGAAAGATTGAAAACCACTTTTAAAAAGCAAAAATATCATGAACTAAATGCATACAAAATAAGCCCACAATATTTTTTAAGTAGGCCTTTCAATATTAGAGCAAGTTTTTTTTAAATGGTGGTTTCCTATTCTTAGGACCTCACGTGCAGAAAGAGCTGGCAGGTCAGGCAGCCTGGGATGCATCCACTGCCTCAGACAAGACAGGAGCTTCCTGGAGCAGAGGGTTCTGCAAGGAAGCAAGAACAGGCACCAGGTGGTAGACTAGTAGACTCAGGCCAGACCTTGTTCAGCAACCTTGGTATTTGAATTCTGGCTAGGAAAGAATTCAGTGTCAAGGCTCAAAATATAAGAAAAAGTTTATTTAGTAAGTCACAGTGGTAGAAGTGAGCCATAAAAGAAATAGGCTCCAGAAACAAGTTTCAGAAGCAAAAGAAGGGGCCCTTGGAGCTTAGGAGAGAGATAAGGGAAAGTTCCTGGGGGAAGAACTAAGACAAGTGGGCGAGGGAGGGGAAAGATGCAGGTGTACTCACTGGAGGAAATGTAGCTGGGTCCCCTGTCTTAAGGTATTTTAGGAGTAGGGATTTTAGGGGAGGTCCCAGGGAGAGAATCCAATAGAATATTCATCAGCTTTCCAGGTATGTCCTTTCAGGGTCATGGTCTCCACTGATTAGTGGACACCAGAGCAGGGGGTCATTAGTCAATGCAGCTGGTCCTGATGTCAGCCATGGAGTTGTTTGTCTGTCTTTGCTTCTTTTCTGGGTTGGACCTGAAACACAATGGAAGACCAGATATAATTTCTAGGGAGGAAAGGTCAAGGGGTCCAAACCACATGACCAGGGATATGCTACAGGAGGAAAGATTACCCTGAAGAATTTGTGACCAGGCACATGTTATCAACTCCTCAAGATAATTTAGAAGTGATGACACTTAGAGCTGGATTTTCTCCTTCTTCCATAACAGGACCCTCCTTGCAATTGTGCTCACATTACTTCTGCTTGTCTTTTTCTGATCACTGGTTGTTTTTTCACTCTGAGATTGTGAATTCCTTCCCAGTAAGGAACTGAATCTGAATTATCTCTCTCTCTGCCTCCCTTTCACTCCTCTTTTTCGACTTCTCAGTTCCTCTCTGGCACTGTCTCTCTACCTCTTGTTTTCTGCCTCCATTTCTGTCTTTCTACATGAGTATACAAAATCTTCACTCAATCCCTCCTGCAGCATTTTTACCAGCTCTCCTAGAAGGCATTTAAAAAGCACCACGACAGAAAATGACTTCTCCATCTTATCTCTCCCCTGAGGACAAGTACATTTGTACATTCCAGGTTAGGCTGTCCTTTGGCTCTCCATGCAGGCACACAAGTGCACACACACATTTTTACCTTCTATTTACTTATCTAGCTCTTCAAAGAGAACCTTAAGGACAAGAACTGTTTGATTCTCTTAATTTCCCTAGAAGTCAGCCTAGGGCCTGATACCTAAGAGGTATTTAGTCAATATTGGTTGAATGAATTAATGTTTAATAAATGTTAAATAAATTAAGAAAATTCTAAACTATGAAAAATATGAGTTAGGCATCCCTAAAACAATAGAATAATTAATTACAAAACTGTGACATTGATTATAGGCAGTGTAAACTACAAATCAGTGCACCACAAAGCACATGACAACAAACATGTATAATCGAGGAAGCTCCCTGTTCACATGGGAGACAATTAGTATAGTCTGCTTCCTTATATAGGAAGTGTAGTTCCCACATAAAAATATGTCACATTATTCAAGAAGTATTTAGCAAACTACAGTATATTCAGGTATTAAGATAGATGTAGTTAGAATTTGTTATTCTTTCTAATTAAATACTCTGAGTTGGGAAGAAAGAGGCTGTTACCTATACATGCAGTCATGCAAGTGACCACTGTGTGTGTCAGCCTCTCTGCAAGACTGTGACTCTTTACATAAGCACAAATGAACTGCCTTTCATGTCCAAAAAGAAACTGAGCTTTCCCCAGCCATCCCAGTCCAGGGAAAATTCAACAGACATTATAGAGGCTTCCTCACAATTTATTCCCTGAAGGCATAAGTTCTTTGAACAATTTGAGAACATGGCACAAACTTGAAAGCTGGCAGATGGATGGAACTGTAAATATAAAATTTTAATGAAGGCTCTTCCTTCTTACTTAAAAGCAGATGGTAAATATTTCATGCCCTTCTCAGCAGGGCTTCAAGTGCCTGGTACTATTAGTGAGATATTCTTTGTCTTCTCCAAAAAGTTAACACTGTTTTGTGATATTTCATAATACCCAAACTTAGCCCAACTCTCCCACTCCACACAGTGAATACTTAAACTTCATGGGTCAAAAACAACACTCAATCATCACAATAATGCTACATTTCTTTTGTCCAATATTTTTGTCATGTTAGGACAAAGTTATAATTGATTGCATGTAAAAAGAAACTTTGGATAAAACAGTTTGTAAATTAATTGAAAATTTTATTTCATCCTGTGCTCTTGGAAATCTATTTTTCTCATACTTGGCCACTTTGGTCACAGTGAGTCTTCTAAGCCCAGGATAGGGCTGGAACAGTTATAAGTAAGAGAGGGTTATAGTAAGATGCAGCGTAGAAACAAGGAAAACTTCAGAAACTTACAGGAAAGTCAACAGGGAGTGCATAATCTTTCCCTAATGTCAAAATCAGGATCTAGAATAACAGAAATGACAAAACAGCCAGTCAAGACAATGGCTTTAGAGAAGAAAAGCAAAAAGAGTATGAATGTTAAATACCAAGTTAGGTCACCCAAAGAATTCCATTCTTCAAGGCAAAAGCAAAGAGCAGCAGGACCCACAAGAAAATGCAGAGTGAACAGGAATAAAATAGAAACAGACTTCATTACACTGACTGATGTAAAGCAAGATTCAACCCCATACACCAATGGCCTTGAGGAGAAGCAAGACTCCCCTGGCACCTAAGAAATCTAAAATGACCTTGGTGTCCAGGAATATGCTACAGAGGAACTGAGGACTGTGTAATAGACTCTAAGGGAGCCTACCAAAATAAATAACCCCACAGTTTCTCGTCTTTATCTGTGTGATCTTAGGGAATAATTTAACCTTTCTAAATCTCAGTTATGGGATTTAATAGCAACTGACTCATGTAATATTAGTCTGACTACCACCCCAAAGGCATTCAAGGTGTTTGATACCTGATTTTATTGCCAAATTATTTGTAATATTAGTCCTCCACCCTGTATATTCCCCTTGCAAAACAAACAAAAAACAGTAACTATTTCTGAAACTACTGCTTCTGAAAGTATATCTATCTACACTACCATTTGACTAATTATGGCAAAAGGAATGAAAGTCAACCACCTGGATATTTAAAGAAAAGCTGAGAGTGGATTAGAAAGTGAACAAGGCCTGAACCTATCTCGTTTCTGCTACTTCCTTCAGCCTCCCTCTGGGAGATGCCCCATCCACCTCCAGACATCCAATGTCTTCTAACGCAGCAGAACTAGAAAAAGACCACATAAAGGTCATTTACAGCAGAATGTGAAAGTGTAGAGTTACTCCTTTCACATCAGACTTACACTAGGAATAAAAGTCTCTCTATCCTGTTAAAGAGACAGTAAACACCGAAGAAACAAGAAGGAGGTATATCAAGTGCCACTTTGCCAGTCTTCAAGGACTACTCTGCCTACTGCTAATGCTGGTCCCAACTCAACCTACAGAAAATAATTAAACCTTCCTTTAATTCATCAGACTCATTCATAGTCTCAAAATTACCACTCAGAACATTAGAGATTATTATAAAGGGAAATGAGACTGTATACTAATTTTAGACAGTAGCCCAGAAGTTTCTCTTTGAAGGAAATAACAGTCTCATCTGACCTGTTCTCCTAAAATTGAAAACAAAACAATTTAGTCAACTGGGGAATCCAGTTAAATGGTATTTTCTTTAGTTTGGGCCTTTCCTGTGATCCATAGCTGAAGGGGTCTCCATCTACTTCTTATTTATAAAACTCATTACTTAACAAACCAACAACAGTTCCCATGCCAGTTGACCTAAAAACCCTCCTGACTTCAACTTGATAAGGATCACTGAATTAATGAAATCCAAGCACATTCTCCTGAACTAAGACATGGTTCCCTCAGTAAGAACTGCAAACACAACCCCAGAAGCCATATGTGGCTGGTAACATGAGAAGCCCATTCCCTCAGCTGCCTTTCAATTAGTTAGGAAGGTAAAACTGCCTGCTATCTTGGGTTTGGGATGTGCCAGGCTATTCTGGTGGATATAGTATGTTATTAGTCAGTGCATTGCTAAGTAGTTGGTTCTGCAGCATGTGGCTGTGGAAATCAAATACCACATAACTCTACCCCCAGTCCTGGATCCTCTCTTCTTAGTTTGTTTCATTGAACACAATTCCTGGCAACACAAGAAAAAATACATAATGGAAGATGGGAAGTGTGTGCCTGCCTGTCTTTATTCTGGGGTTTTGAAAAAGGTCCCTCCTTATAGGAAGCTAAAACATCAGAGAGCCTCAGGGAGGTCAAGTAAGTGAAGGCCAGAACCCCTAGCCCTGAAGGGTACCCTCCATTGGTGATTCAGACTTTACAGATGACAACTCTTCTCATTTCACATC
The DNA here is from genome assembly GCF_019186645.2 of Phyllostomus hastatus. NCBI lineage: Eukaryota > Metazoa > Chordata > Mammalia > Chiroptera > Phyllostomidae > Phyllostomus > Phyllostomus hastatus. The sequence goes on along the minus strand of NW_025334038.1, from coordinate 4,928,054 downwards.
CCAGCAGCAAGAGGTAATGGATCGAAAGGGTAGTGAGTGACAGGTTGCTGGAAGACAAACAATTCAAAGTTGGAGCGTTGGAACCAGGCTGTGGGTCATGGGGGAGTCAGAGAGGTAGGGCTGAATCTCAACGTATTCTACACTTAGCCTCCCACTGGTGCAGAGCTCCTCAACTCTGTTTTAGTAAAGTTATAAAGTTAGCACCAAGCATATTAAACATCTATTATGTGACAAATCTTTAAACATTCCTCATTTAGTTGTGACTTAAGTATTTTATTGGATAAAGAAAGGAGGGTGAAATAGTTTGCTCCAAGTCACACGGGTGCTTATAGACCCAGGGGTGATGCATGTGTCCTTGGTGTCAGAGCCAATCATTGTAATCCTCAGCAAATACAAACTCATGGGCATTCTGAGGCCTAGTGGGCCAGTGTTCCCACTAACTCATTATCTTAAAAATTCAATTTTAGGAGGTGTGCTTTTCAAAAGGAAATCCCAAAATAAATAAATAGATGACAGCAGTCTAAGAAAATATATTCTCTTCTGAACTTAATTGCAATTAATTAGCACATAAACTTAGCCTCAAATTATGATGCACTTTGTACTGGAAATTAAATTAATTAATTATGGTGCAGCCACCACTAAGATCTTGTAGTTAGTACATCCTCTAAATAAAGCATCTGAAAATTAATGACATACTTATTCTTGTTTATTAACAATTGAATAGTTATGTGTTAAGCTTTTTTAATTAGGTGAGAAGAAAAGGGTGGTGAGAAAATTGGGAAATAATCCTATCAGCAGCACCCTTGAATGGAGAATAAGAGAATCAAGATTTCTAAAGAGAGCTATCTTTTGTCTTCCTAGGAGATGAGAAAGGTAGCTGAGCCTGTCCTTAAAGTATACTATTTTGTAAGGGTAAAGAAATGCATAGAATGCAATGAAAGCTCAGAGGAGAATTTTGGGGAAGCATACTTCAGGAGACAAGGAAGACTTCCTGAAGGAGGTGGTTGAACCATTTATTTAAACATCATAAGAGTTAACTAGACTGATGAGAAGGAACAAAGAGTAGAACAGTCCACAGAGGAAGTGGAGCATTAAAACATGCATGTAAGCTAAAAACAGGATGTTGTATACCATGTTGCTCCTAAAACCAGTTTAGTAAACCAGGGTCAACAAATTATATTGGGGGAAGAGTTAAACAGAGAAGATACCATGGAGGGTCTTGCATCAATGAATGTTAATGAGTTTGATCTTTGTGTCATCACATAACTTTTGACATCATTGTGCTGTCAGCCAAATTGGCATTTCACAACCAGGGATGAGATAGTTCATAAGTGAGATATTACTAATAAAAGTTTAAGTAACTAAGGTTTTTACATGATTAACTATTTTTATAAAGTGCAAATTCAAAGTTAGTCCTATAATTATATTCATAACCCTTAGTTACTCAGTTTTTGACATGTTTTCTTGTGTTGGAGAAAAAGAGAAGACAATACATGAAGCATGCCAAAAAGTAGTTGCAACAAGACAAGACATCTATGGAAGGTCTCCCATGTGAACTGCATTTGTCATGCGACTCCGTGGAGGAAAGATTGATGACATTTACAATAGTGAGGGAATGTCCCTGAGAAACTAGGTCTTATTTCCATGCTTTCCTTGCACAGTTGTGATTACCTCAGTTTTCCACCTCTCCCTGCATAGCACTTTCCTCTCCCTTCCATGACAACTGTCATCATCAATTTTGTTCAAAAGTCAACCCCAGCATCTAGAACAATACTTAAAACTAGGTGTTCAATATATGTCAACTGTTGAATTAATCAACTAGGGCTAAATTTTCTAACACCAATCATCTGACATCTGTGTCTTGCTTGTTATGCAGCTCTATATAATGGCAATAGATAACTGATGTGAAAGTTGATACTTAAAATGAATTCTGATATAATAATGACCTAAAGTATATGGAATTGGTTTTGGGAACAGACAGCAGGCAGCAAGAAAAATGTTATAGCCCTGGCTGACACAGCTCAGTGGATTGACCATGGGCTGTGAACCAAAGAGTCTCAGGTTCAATTCCCAGTCAGGTCACATGCCTGGGTTGTGGGCCAGGTCCCCAATGGGGGCCACACAAGAGGCAATCACACATTAATGTTTCTCTCTCTCTCTTTCTTACTCCCTTCCCCTCTCTAAAAATAAAGATATATATATATAAATGTTATAGGAGGTATTATGGACTGAATGTTTGCGCCCTCCCCCCAAATTTATATGTTGAAATCCCCAAGGTGATGGTGTTAGTAGCTGGAGCCTGTAAAGTAATCAGATCATGAGGGTAGAGCCCTCCTGAAAGGGATTCATGCTTTGATAAAAGACAAGGAAAGAGCTCTCTCATTCCTTTCACCATATAAGGACACATAGAGAAGATGACTATGAACCAAAAAGTAAGTCCTCACCATAAATCAAATCTTGATCTTGGGCTTCCAGTCTCCACAATTGTGAGAAATTTCTGTTGTCAATAAGGTAGCCATGTCAAACTAAGACAGGATGCTAGAAAATACTGAGGAAACTGTTTTTAGAGTGCTGGAAAAGTCATGAGAAATTATAAGACAAAGCTAGAAAAAGTGGCAGGAAATCTACTATAAGAAGCTAGAAAACTGGTGATCATATTGTCTTGTGGTGAAACATTTGGTAAACTCATATCCTTTACTAAACCATTACATTTGAAAATACACCAATCACAGAGATAGCTCACATAAGTAGCATCAGTTCTAGAACCAAATATCTGCATAAAATTGTCATCTCTCTTGGTTTAATGAGAAAGTCAAGGTCCTTATGAATTTTCTGACACAGTATATTTTGTAGCATAAACTCTGGAATCAGAGTCCATTAGGAAAAGTCATCAATTCCTTATGCTGTCACTGACTCTATAAACTTAGACTCACCACCTGACTTCTCTGTGCCTCAGTTACTTCATCAGTGACATGAGGAGGAGGGAGAAGGGTTAACAAGGAGAAAGATGTGCATAATGCACTTGAATCTTTTCTCCAACTGAGTATGAAGAGCACTCTGTATCCAGGAAAGAAGAGCCTTCAAAATTTGCCAGGACTAGCACAAGAAAGAGTGTAATTAAATGATAATTGTCTTGAATGGGATAAAACAACAGCAAACAAAAGTTTCACTGGGCAGAAAAAATTACCTGCAGGCAAAGCAAAAACACCTTTAAAAAATAAATCAAATTGAACCTAGCAAAAATTATGAAACAAATAAAGGAAAAAAGAGCATAAAAGGCAAACAAAAATCTTTCTCCAGAAGATGAAGAATATCTTAAGCAAATGACTACTTTGAACTTTCAAACAAATTAAAGAGAATTGAGACTTCATTAAAAAAATCAACTATGAGAGACAACAGAATAGGTAAAAAGGAGTGTGAAAACCTAAAAAGAAAAACTGAGGAAAAAAATAACATTATAATTTAAACTGAATTAGAAGCAATAGTGTACCACATGCAATATAAAAATAAATAACAAGGAGAGTATCAAAGATATGTAAGAAATGTTTAAAAAGAGAAGCACAAAATTCAGATAATTAGTGCTTCCTATAAAGATAATAGAATAAAATAAAACAAACAATGAAAGATACATGTTAGTCATAATTATTTATCTATGTTTAGAATAAAAATGCAGGAAAAAGTTTATTTTTATCTTTGGATAGTATAATTTCATGGAGTTGTTATTAGTTTCCTTCTTTTCTATATTTCATCATTTTCCTACAAAAGAGTGCCCCTCTTCATGTTTATAGAATGCAATGAGAGTTCTTACTTGCAGCCTCAGTATGGTGTTCCACAGTGTTCTGAGGGTTCTACCAAAAGCAAACCAGACTATCATAAACTACAATGACTTCAGTGAAAACAGTCTTTGTTCACTTCTGAGGTAGCTTACCTGAATCAATCATGTTATTACATCCTTAAATTCAGACAGCATTTGAAAGATTATTGTCAAAGTCAGTTTTTCTTCCAGATGCAACATGTGATCCTTTACTACCACATATACCAAAGAAAGTACACTAACTTTCTAGAACTCAGATAGCATTAACATTTAGCACACACCATTTCTTAGTTTTATCCCTTTCTTCTGTCTAAAAGCAGAGACAAAAGCTTCGGAATGCAAAGTTGATGCTATAAACCATTCTTGCTTTTCTCAGAGTGCCTAGCAAAATGTAAGAGACAGAGAATGTTCTCAAACTCTTTCTGAAATAGGCACTGAGTCACTCTGGCAAGCAAATGCTGGTATCAAGCCAGTTACAAGTGACTCTGCTTCAAATCTGGACCCAGACACTAAATGCAGAACAGCATGGCTTTTTTCCTACTAGATGCAGATAAAATATTTTGCATTATTTAAATCTCCAAAAGCCAGCAGCCTTGATTTTTTTCAAATCAGAAAGAGAGCAATAATATAGGACACATGAATATTACATGGTCCAACCCCATCCTTTTGTGCACTATAACTAGTGAAGATCAATGACAACAGAACAGCCTTGCACTGCAAACCATTTGATGGAATATGCTGAAGCTATTAGGTATAGTCATTAAGTTTCACACACACAGAAGGTCTATCTCTATAATTTGTCTCAAAAAAAGTCCAAGGCAATCTGATGTCCCTTCTTTTTCAATTTCAGATAGGTGGGAGTTGGTGGGCTCCATCTGTTAGAGAAAGCATTATACTTCAGTTTAGAGAAGAAAGCAATTTATTTTGCAAGAGATAGCCTGATATAAAATTTATCCAGCTGTCCAAGGTTGAGGTGGAGGTTCCCATCCATAACAGCAGGAATGACCATGAAATGAGGTGATAAGAAAAATTACAAGATAACTGCAAGTCTTGAGCATGTGACCACAAACAAGGGAATAAAAATATAGTATAATAATAAAAATAATTTGTAAGATGGCTTCCTCTCATGAGCCTTCCTCAACACAAAGTAGTCAGGAAGATTAATAAGGGCCCTGCACATATCCAGAAAGGTGAATGCATTTCCTTGAGAGGAAAAAACAGATCTTTCATGATCTCAGAATTTACTGAAGAGCTATTTTCAGTAGTTTTCTTCACCTAAGCTCTGGACTTACAGGACCTCTATGCCCAACACCAGAAGGAAGTCTATAATATTCCTTCCATAATTAAATGAATGGCTATAGCCTCAGTTTTATATTTCTTTCTAATCTAAAATGCTCCCCTCAAGTAAAATACATTGTTACCCTCCTTTAAAACCTGGTGCAAATAGAGATTCCTCAAGAAGTATCCCACATTATTCCTTTTTGTTCTACTCTACAGGCCCTCTAATCCCTCAGATACTTAAAAAATAAAAAATAGATTGTTATGACATTTGACATTGTCTATAAGAATTAAAATTTTCAACAGAAAATTTATAATCTTAAATCCTATTTACACACTTATACTTTGGAAGATAATCATTTGTGATACAAAGTACAAGGATCAGCACATGAAAGAATGGCTCAACATGAGTCTTCACCAGGACATGCAGGGCGAGATAGATGGTCACATGTGCAATTGGCCCTCCATACCCACAGGTTCCTCATCTGTAGATTCAACTAAACTTGAATTGAAAATATCCCCCCCAGAAAAATTATATTGTTGCTGACATAAACTGTATAGTTAGGCCTACATTAATTGTATCTGTACTAAACATGTACAGACATTTTTCTTGTCATCATCTCCTAAATAATATAGTATTACAACTGTTTATACAGCTTTTATACTTGTAGAGGTATTATAAGTAATCTGGAGATTAGTTAGCATATACAGGAGGTTGTGCACAGGTTATACACAAATACTCTGCTATTTTATATACGGGAATTAAGCATCTGCAGGTTTTGGTGTCTGTGGGGTATCCTGGAACCAATTCTCCATGGATACAGAGAAATGATTGTAGTTGTGGAAATACAAACTTGTTTTAATTTTATTATAGTCACTGATACCTTTAAAAAAAATAAGGGCTTGAAATAGCTATTCAATACTCAGAGGAATGTTTAGTTAATATATACCTATTTCACTTACATATATTTTTTCAATACCTATCTTATTTAAAACTCTGTGTTAAAAGAATACAAGGATACTTCCAGCACTTGGTTATTGTAAATTGTGCTGCTATGAACATTGCCCACCAATAAATGAGTGAATCAAAAAACAATGGTACATTAAAGAAGGATCTCCTACCCTTTGCCACAGCATGGATGAATCTGGAGAGCATTATGCTCAGTGAAATAAGCCAGGCTGTGAAAGATAAATACCATATGATCTCACCTTTAACTGGAACATAATCAACAAAAGAAAAAAGCAAACAAAATATAACCACAGACAATGAAATTAAGAACAATCTAACAATAGCCAGAGGGGAAAGGGGATGGGACAGTGGGGAGAAGGGTTTTCAGGAACTACTATAAAGGACACATGGACAAAACCAAGGGGGAGGGTGTAAACAAGGGAGTGAGGTGGGTTTGGCTGGGAGGTGGGGTAGTGGTGGGACGGAAATGCAGACAACTGTAATTAAACAAAAATAAAATAATTAAAAAAAGAATACAGGAATAAATAAGACCCAGTCTAGGCACTTGCAATATAAATGGTTACAATACACTATAGAATGAACTTATTCAATAACTATGGTTTTAGGATCCATGACTTGACAAGCACTGTGCCAAGTATGTTGTGACAAATATATAAACATCACTGAACTCAGAGAGTTTACTGACTAGCCTAGGAACCCCTAATCCATGCTTAGAGAGACACAGTGCTAGTGTACTGAGTTGGGGCTGGTGGGAGATTAGATCTCAGGGAGAGGTCAAAGAAGCCTTCATTAAAGAGGTTATAATAATGATACAGCAATGAAAGTATGAAACAACCTTCATTGCCAATTGGATATTTGCAACTCCTTGCTGCAGGCATAAGCCAGTCTTCAGTCTTTAGCAGTGCTGATTATATCCTTGCTGGCTACATATTCTTAAGTATGCCTGGCCTATTTCCTGCAACAGTCTCTAAGCTCCCACAGCCATAACCTTTAAAATATTTATCAAAGTCTTCTATAAGCAGGAATCCTGCTGGGACACTTTCAATATCAGTAGAGTGAACAAATTATTAATTAAAATCAGAGTTTGCAAAACTATTTTAGCAGAGTCACAGACAACATAATCCAGAGAACTATTAAAGTAAAGCGACTGTATCCCAAGTAAAATACTCCTTTTAATACATTGCTAGGCCTCCAAAAAGAAATAGAAATCTCTAAATCCCTTATCTTTCCTTCAAAGCTGAAAATGGATCTGAAATAGTTAGCAGATTTAAGGGTGGGATCTCCCTGAGAGCAAATGGGAATAACAACATTGAAATCTAGAGACTATATTTGTGAGAGCAGCAAAGTCAAGGTGCTGCACCTGAAACCTTCAAAGTCAGAGACCATCAAAGGAAGCCAGTATAACTCCATATTGTGAAAGTCCTCCAACAGAAGCCAACACAAATCTTTTCTGAAGGAAATCATCTACCATCAGGATTCCTAGAAATTAAAATCAAACAAATTCAATACAATTCACAATCAAAAAAATGAACATAAAACCCTTCATGACTGAAGCTCAATACAAACAATGAACAATGGGCTTAGATTCCTAAGGACTTTGAATTCTGAAATTACTACTGTAAATATAGATCATTATACAATTATGAACAAAACTACAAACTGGAATCTTAAGAATGAGGAAGATTTAAGAAAACATTTAAATTAACTAGGTAAGTTTGTAATGTCTTCTAGAAATGAAAAATTATTCTCTAAAAAAATTGAAGTTTGGGTTAAATATCAGATTATACATAATGAAGAGTAAAATAGTACAGTAAAAGAACTGGCCAAGAAAAAAAAAATAGAAAAAGGAGATGGGTAATAAGAGTGAGAGGTCAAGATAAATGGGAAACAGAATGAAATGATTTTACAACCAACTAATCAGATTGCCCAAATGGAGAACATAGAAAAAATGGGTAAGATATCATAGCTGAGGACTCTGGCCAAGATGGAAGCATAGGTAGACACACTGTGCCTCCTCGGACAACCGAAAGAAGGACAACAACAATCTAAAAACAAAAAACAACAGGAACTGTCAGAAAACTGAACTGTATGGAAGTCTGACAACCAAGGAGTTAAAGAAGAAACATTCATCCAGACCAGTAGGAGGGGCAGAGATGGGAAGCCGGGTGGAGAGGCCTTGCAGCAAAGTGGTGGTAGAGGACCAGGGCAGGCAAGGCAGTGGCTGGTGGACCCACTAAGATGGCAGATTGTGGAGTGGAGTGCACAAGGCTGCAGCTAGCTGGCAAGGCAGCAACGGGCAGACCAGCCACATGGAGGATTGTGGACTATGCAGTCCCCCATTCGCATTCAGATAAACCAGGAGAAGCAACTAGGTAGCGAGACAGACCATGCAGCCCAGGGCTCCTGTGCAGGGAAATGAAGCCTCAAACCACTGACTGAAAACACATGTGGAGGTTGAGGCAGTGGGAGACACTCCCAGCCTCATAGGAGAGTTCTTAAGAGAGACCCACAGGGTCCTAGAACATAATACAAACCCACCCATATGGGAAATCAGCACCAGAAGGGCCCAGTTTGCTTGGGGGAAGTGGCAGAAGTGACGGAAATCAGGCACAGAGTGGAGCAAGGGCCTTTGTTCCCTCTCAGAACATACAGCATCACAACCCAGCCATGTGGGTTACCCCGCCCTGGTGAACATCTAAAGCTCCACCCCTCACTATGTAACAGGAACACTGAGACAAAGAAAGAAAGAAAAAAAAAGAAAAAAAAGAAAATGGCCCAAATGAAAGAACAGATCAGAGGTCCAGAAAAAAATATACCTAAGCAACCAAGATATAGCCAACCTATCAGATGCACAGTTCAAAACACTGGTAATCAAGATGCTCACAGAATTGGTTGAATTTAGTCACAAATTAGATGAAAAAATGAAGGCTACACTAAGTAAAATGAAGGAATATGCACAGGGAACAAGTAGTGATGGGAAGAAAACTGGGACTCAAAGCAACAATGTGGACCAGAAGGAAGACAGAAACATCTAACCAGAAAAGAATGAAAAAATAAGAATTAAAAAAAATGAGGAGAGGCGTAGGAACCTCTGGGACATGTTTAAATGTTCCAACATCCAAATTATAGGATTACCAGAAAGGGAAGAGGAAGAACAACAAGTGGAAAAGTTATTTGAACAAATAATAAAGGAGAACTTCCCCAATCTGTCAAAGGAAATAGACTTCCAGGAAGTCCAGGAAGTTCAGAGTCCCAAAGAACTTGAACCCAAGGAGGAACACACCAAGGCACATCATAATTACATTAGCCAAGATTAAAAATAAGGAGAGAATCCTAGACGCAGCAAGAGATAAGGAGACAGTAACCTACAAAGGAGTTCCCATCAGACTGTCAGCTGATTTCTCCAAAGAGACCTTGCAGGCAATAAGGGGCTGGCAAGAAGTATTCCAAGTCATGAAAGGCAAGGACCTACATCCAAGATTGTTCTATCCAGCACAGCTTTCACTTAGAATGAAAGGGCAGATAAAGTGCTTCTCAGGTGAGGTCAAGTTAAAGGAGTTCATCATCACCAAGCCCTTATTATATGAAATGTTAAAGGGATTTATCGAAGAAATAGAAGATCAAAATCTATGAATGGTAAAATGACAACAAACTCACAACTATCAGCAACTGAACCTAAAAATCAAAAACAAAAACTAAGCAAACAACTAAAACAGGAACAGAAACACAGAAATGGAGATCACATGAAGGGTTAACAACAGGAGAGTGGGAGGCAGAAAGAGGGGGGAAAGGTACAGAGAATAAGTAGCATAGATGGTAGGTAGAAAATAGAAAGGGAGAGGGTAAGAATAGTATAGGAAATGTAGAAGCCAAAGGACTTATATGTATGACCAATGGACATGAACTAAAGTGGGGGAATGTGGGTGGGAGGGGGTGTGCAGGGCAGAAGGGAGCGAAGGGGGGAAAATGGGACAACTGTAATAGCATAATCAATAAAATATATTTTTAAAAAGTGATCATATTTCAAGAGATGATAACTGTTCATTAACATGAAATATAATGCATCCTAAGCAGGATGAAGAAAGAAATTTATGCCTAGTTACATTGTAATGAAAACAGAACATCAAGACCAAAGAGAAAACATGTTAGTAGACAGTAAAAAAAAGAAAGATCATATAAAACTGGCAGTAAACTTAACAACAGAAGCCAGAAAACAGTGGAATAATATTTTTAAAGGGATGAATGAAAAATCACTTAACCTAGAACTGCATACCCAAACTTCCAATAAAAAAATCCTAAAGAAAGAAAGATCAGAGAGATATGAAAAAAAGATGATGAGCAAATAAAATGCTTAACAAGTATATAAATCTAATAAAACATGATTTTATGAAATATTAACTATAACAATAATATAAACTTTGGTGGCTTAAAAGGACAGATATAAAATACTGGACAAAAATAGTAAGTTGGGCCCTGGCTGGTGTGGCTCAGTGACCTGAGTGACAGCCTGCAAATCAAAGGGTCACCAGTTTGATTCCAAGTCAGGGGACATGCTTGGGTTGCAGGCCAGGTGCCCAGTAGTGGGTGCATGAGAGGCAACCACACATTGATGTTTCTCTCCCTCTCTTTCTTCCTCCCTTCTCCTCTGTCTAAAGATAAATAAATAAAATCTTTTAAAAAAATAACAAGTTGGGAATGGGTGTGTGATCAGAGTTAATATATTCCCAAGTATCAAAGGAGTTTAAAAAAAGAGATGAATTGCCCTGGTTGGTGTGTCTCAGTTAGTTGGGCATTGTTGTACAAACTGAAAAGTCACAGGTTAAATTCCCAGTGAGGGCACATGCCTATGTTTCAGGTTCAGTCCCTAGTCCGGACATGTGCCAGAGACAACCCATCAATGTTTCCCTCTCATAATGATGTTTTTCTTCTCCTCTACCTCCCTCCCTTCCACTCTCTCTAGAATCAACAAATAATTTTAAAAATATGGATTGAGAAAACAGAATTAGTATTGGTTCTGTCATAGAACTTAATTTGAATGGTGAATTATTACTATGTTTATAATTTATATGTGTTGCATATCTCCTTTAGAAGTTATCAAAACCTTTTTTTAGAAGAACTTTGCTAAAGGAGTATTTTGCTTCCTGGTGCATGACACAAAGAAGGAATAAACCCTTTAGTGTCCCCATTCTCCTTCAAGACTCTTCTAAAGACCTCCACTTAATCTATTTACCTAGGAACATGAACTAACCTCATGAATGAAAAATGGAAGAGACTCATTTAGTTATACACTTTTTCTTCTTACCTGATAACAGCATCCTCTAGATTAGCAGGGATCAAGTGAGATTTGTACTTGTAAAATAGAAAATTAGTTACATGAAATGCATTAACAAGCATCAGCAGCTTCTAGACAAAGGACAATTTCACAAGACACAGGAATTTAAAATTGTGCTGCATCAGTGTGTGGGGGAGGAAGACAGGATTTCAGCTGTTTGTATTACTCAAATATGTTGTGTGTGAAGGTGGTTTTAATACATGTGTTGAAATTGCTGGGATTCATATCCCAAGGATTGCAACCCAACATTAAAAGGTAAAAGTGAGCATTTTGGATTATGTATGTTAACAACTTTGTGAATTTGGGTATACTGTGGAGATATGGGCATCTGTGTGTCTGTGTTCAGGCATGTCTGTTTATACATAAGACAGAACATTATGTTAACACTCTATCATACTACAATTATATATTTGTTGGGTGGGTTGTGTGTGTTGTAAAGGGTGAAGTATTGGAGTTCATTTGCATGGGAAGGCATTAAGAGTGTGTGTATGCACTTTAATGTATGTATTGAGTATTGGAATATTTTGTTCCTTCACTAATCTATCTTTTTAAGTGACCAAATTACGTTTTATCAAGAGTGTTGCTGAAGGCAGCCAGATGTTAATGTCTTTAATCATCCAAATATGGAAGAAGTAAAGGTCCTTGTTGGACCACTAGGCATGTTGAACCTGTATCTAAATGTTAATGAGAACATTGATTCACTTAATATGCTGGGCAACTGCCCTTATTCAGATAATAATTTCCACAAACAACAAAATCTTCTTGGGTTGTTGTTTTCCCCAGCACTTAAGCAAAAGGAAATACCCAAAGGCCAGTTGCTTGCTCAAGACAGCCTAACACTTTAGTGAATTTTTTTTATCACCAAGCTAATAAAAAAAAGCTGACTTGAACACATACATAATAATAGAGCAAAAGTTCTTTCCACAGCAGAGAATGGGCCATTGAATATTTTAATTTAGTATGCACTATCCATATCATATCAGAGCAACTTCAAAAATATTATACTTTCATGCTAAAATCATATCCAATTAACCTCTGATATTTCAAAAGAAACTATGTAATGGGAGTGGGGGGAAAGTGAAACTTAAAAGGTGAGCTAGAACCCTGGCTGGTGTGGCTCAGTCAGTGATTGAGTACCGGCCTGCAAATCAAGGGGTCACTGGTTCAACTCCCAGTCAGGGCACATGCCTGGGTTGTGGGCCAGGTCCCCAGTAGGGGGTGTGTGAGAAGCAACCACACATTGATGTTTCTCTCCCTCTCTTTCTTCCTCCCTTCCCCTCTCTCTAAAAATAAATAAAATCTTTTTTAAAAATTCTTGTTTAAGAAAACAAAAAGGTGAGTTAGAATTACCACTCCACTCCTCATTAGCAATGTGACTTAGCACATGGATGACTCAGAGCTGCTCACTAACTAAGAAGTCAATCCTACCTAACTCTCATGGTTTTCTGAGGATGAAATAGAATAACCACATAATAGCATTTGGAAACTCCAAATAAAGGTCAGTCAAAATGCCAATTATTTTTATTATTATAGTTACCATATGTAGTCTGCAGATGTACAAAGATGCTAATAATTCTGGGAAATTGTATTCCAATGAACCTATCTTTAATGTACATAGGAATTTCCCTTTTGTGAATGCCATAGTTTTGACTAATGTCTAGTATAATAGCAAGGTTGTTGAACCAGAAAAGCTGTATATTGAGGGGCAATTTCAATCCCTACTGTGTGAAGCAAAGAAATTCCATTTGTCAACATATTCAATAACTCTATCCCATCTGTAACGATAACGATTAAGGAGTATATTTTATGATTTAATGAAAAAAGTGTTGCAACATGATTTCATAAAGTCTTTAGTAGGAAAATCTCAAAAAAATTTATCTGAAAATAGAAAATCCATTTTCTTGGAAATTAAATATCACACTTTTCATGTTGCAAAGCAACAAATTGAGACTTTTCCCCCCATTGATAATGAGAAAAATAGGAGAGTGTGAGATTAATTGTACTTTTAAATTTTGAGTAGGATATGTAATACTTTGTGACAAATTCTAGCAAAAGTAACTTTATAGTCTAGGTGGTTGTAAAAGGGCCCTCTTTTTTTTCAATCTATCTTGAGCATGGGGTTATGTAATAAATGCATAAAGTCAATCTCTGATTTCCTTCCTCTCAATCACCATGATTTTTATATTATTACATCTGTCTCCCTTGACCCATACAAGGGAGACAGATGTAATGATAAAATGTCTTCTTCTTTCTTTTACCCCTCCATACATTTAGACCATAGCTGCAAGAATAGATACATCAGAGGACTTATGTACTAAGTCCTCTAGCCAGCAGACCCAGCAACCACCCTTCTTGAAGAGACTGTTGAGACCATGTGCACAAGGAGACTTACCATTTTTTTTTCTCTGTCAGTAGCCACAGTATAAGCCCACCTGGTCATCTTTCTACTGTACTAACTTCCCCAGTAATGCTTGTTACCTCCTTGACTTCATCCAGCTCTCCACTTAAATTAAATTAAGTGTCCAAAGTCACACACATACAAAATGACAAAATAAAAATTTGAATCAAGCAATCTGATTCTAGAACCACTTGACTCTTACACATAACCCATTATGATCTGCACATGCAGCACATTTCCCAGCTCCTCAAGAGCTTCCCAGGAAAATTCTGTACCCACTGATCTTCACTGTAATCTGGCATGTACTGAAGGTAGGACCTTTTCTTGTATAGATACTATTGTTTCTCTCACATCCCAGGTATGAGTCCTCTTTTCTTTCCCCTGTCTTTCCAAACAATTACTTCCTCTCCTTTAAAGTGTAAGACATTCACTTATATGATTTATTTCTGCTTCTTACCACTATTATCTACAGCTTGCTGAGTCCTGATGAGAAACACAAAGCAATGGAATATAAATAAGTATGGCAGTAAGATTTACTGAAATAACACTAAGAAGCCAATATAAAAAGCAGAGAAATCTGAGTTCTGACCAAGCAGAGCCTCACTCTGATCAGCCTGTGGAGGTTGCCATGCTTCTATCATACCTCCATTAGTAAGTAGGATGACATAATTTATTTTCATAATTTCCCAGCCTCTCATTTACACCCTCAATTTCACATATATGTCTTCCTGAGTCAAGAGAAATCAAAGTAAAAACATTAGCCATATTCAAGGCATCCTTTTAACCAACTCCAGATACAGATTATTCACTGCGGTCTAGCCTAGTTAGTCTAGAAACTCAGTGTCTCTCTCCATAGTAGTCCTGGCATCACCCTGGATGACTTATCTGTGTGTGCAGATGACATATCACTCACCAATGATCATTTCCCCTATAATTCCTCTGTCATCATTTTCTGTACACCCTTACCAGAACAGTTAAATGATGCCATAAATAACATAATAGGTTAATGTTTTTATCAACTCATGATCACTTATTTGGAAATGGCTCTCATTCTGTCTGACAATCCAGCTACTCTGCCCTGGTAAACTCATACTTCCACTCTCTTTCATGGCTACTATGAGCCTTCCCAAATTACCTCAAAACTATACCAAACCACTTCATCCCATTTACCTTATCACCCTGAGAAGATGACAATACCATCTACTTCATAAGAAAAAAGGGACCTTGAGGCAGCATTTCCAAATCTAACATTTGTTCTTCTCCTCTCAGAGAAGAACACCTCTCAGCCCTCCACCTGTATTTAGCAAGCCCACTCTTCTTCTTTAGAACATCCCATTGTTATTTGTTTGTCTCTTTTAGATATAATTTACACTTTAAACTAAATCTTCTCTCTCAACATTTAAACATCCCCAAGTATAATCCATCTTTACAAGTAAGCTACTTTTAGCTCCATATTCTACTCTAATATCACCCTGTCTCTTTTCTCTTCAAAACCAAACTCTTTGAACAAGTTTTCTATTCTTACTTTCTCTCTATTTCCTCATCAAGCATTCATTCCAGACTGACTTCAATAGAATAGCTCTTACTAAGGAATCTAGTGATATACATGAAGTTAAATTTAACAGTGTTTTTTCATAAATCAAATTATTTGTTCTATTGCAGAATTTCATTAAATTATTCAAATAATAATTAACCATCCCTTACTAGGTTCTCTCCATTATTCTAGGCCTTGGAATATAGTAGTGAACAAAAGAGACAAAAATCTCTGACCTCTAGTATTTTAATTGTGTGTAGTTGGGTGGGGGGATACTTCATAAACAAATAAAATTTAAAAATATATAATTTCAGGTATTAATGAGTACGAAATGTAAAAGTAGAATAAAGAGTATAGACCCTGGCCAGATTAGAAGGGTGTAATGCTAAGTTATATAAAACATATGAACAGAGACCTAAAGGAATTAAGAGAGCAAACCTCACAGGTGTTTGGGAAAGAATATTCTTGGTAAAAGAATCATTAAGTACAAAGATCCTGAGGCTGGGACATTCATGAAATGCTTTAATAAAATAAGAAATAAAGAGAATGTGGTTGGGGTGTGGTTATCATGGGGGAGAGTGGTAGAGATTAGGTCAGAGAGTTAGTGAGAGACAACTTACACACGATCTTGTGGTGCATAGTAAGGGGTCTGGATTACACTTTACAAAATAAGAAATGGGGTAATTTGAAAAAGGAATGACATACTTTTGACTTACGTTTCAAAAGGATTGTCTCTCTCTTATTGGGGAGTCAAAATTGAAGCAAATATTCTATGAAGGAGAGGATAACTCCTTGGGTCAGGGTAAAGGGAATATAGTGAAGATTAGATTATATCACCTAATATTACCAGATTAGGTGATATATTTCAAAGGAAAAAACAACAAAATATGCTGCTATAGTGGTATAAGAAATGGGAAAAAGAGAAGAAGGAGTCAACCATTACTTAAGTTTTTTTGGCCTAAAAACTGAAAAAATAGAAGTACAATTTATTAAGATGAGGAAGGTTGCAGGCAAAGCAGATTTGCTGAGAGATGGTAAAGTCAACTTTAGACAAGTAAATTTACAGAGTAGGCAAATTTATCAAATTGATTTAAAATCGGAAGTTTACTAAAACCTGGACTGGATATAAAATCACATGAGTTATCAATGCTTAAATGGTATTTAAACCATGGGACTAACTGAGATGATTTGCAGAGTGAATGTAGCTAGAGAAAAGAAGAGTTTCAAGGACTGAGCCTTTGAGCACCCCCATATATAGAGGCCAGGAAGATGAAAAAGAGGCAGAAAAAAGCATCTGGTTAGGTTGAGAAAACCAAAAGAGAGGTGAGCTGCAGAGCCAAGCAAAGGAAATGTTTCAGAAAGAAAAGTGAAATAAGATGAGAACTGAGAATTTATTTGGATTTGCCAACATGAAGGTCATATGTAACTTAGATAAGAGCAGTTTCAGTGGAGTGATAGAGATAAAACCTCAATTTAAAGAGAAGTAAAGGCAGTTAGTGTGTAGTAGTTGAAGAACCCACAACAAGGATGCTAAACTCTGTCAAATGTTTGGTTTTTTCATAAAGGGAAAGAAATTGAAGGATTGGGTGCCTGGAATGGAATGTAGGTCACAAAAAGGCTTTGCTTTTAATAATGGAAAATATTGCATCATGTTTGTATGCTTATGGAAATGATACTGTGGAGAGTGAAAAACAAATATGGGACAAACAGCAATTTCAGGAGCAAAAGCAGACAAGAAGGAATGAGATGCAATGCACAAGGGGAAGGCTTGGTCTTAGCTGGGAAAAGAGAGAGTTAATCTATCATGATAGGACAGAAAGCAGAATATTTGGGAATAAATTCAAGTATACTGGTAAATTGGATGGTGGGAATAGGTAGGGATTTGGACCTGGTCAAAACAATTTATCTATAAATTAAAACTACAAACATTTTTTTAAATGACCTATAATATCTGACATGGTCTAGCACTGCCTGCCCCTGCAGAAATTCACCCTTTCTTCCCCATTCTCTAGCCTGTCTGGCTTTCTCTCTACTCCTCCGCCTACCTAGAATCCTCTGCCCCTCTTCCTTACCTTTTTATCCTGCAGATCTCAGTTCAGGTATCTCTTCCTGAAGGAAACCTTTCCTGATCCCACATTGATTCCCCTTAATGCATCTGTTCTCACTAACCCATACCTCTATTTCCTAGTGTTTATCATAGCTCTACATTGACATTTATTAAACTTGACGAGGGCATGAATTTTGTGCATTTTTTTCATTGCAACACCCTTGCCATCTAGCACCGTCCTCACATGTCATAGGCTTTCCATATTTGCATAACTACACGAATGATGGCAGTTGTCACAAGAATTATAAAAATTGATAAAATAAAGACATAGACACAAAAGTACATAACTTTAATTCCCATAAAGTGTAAAATAATTTAGCATCCCAAGACAGACACACAGAGGTAGACACATAGGGTACTCCCTGTTTATAATGAGCCTGCATCATTTAAAAATTTCTGCAAATTTAGCATTGCTCAGAATGGCCTAATGAAAGAAAATTTCCTGGGAGACAGTAACCCTATATGGCACTCATTCTGCCACTCTCCAGTTGTGTACTTTTTAACCTGGTGTTTCATCGGTCTGGCTTTTGATTCTCATCTCTGTAAAAGAACAGGCTGACCCAAACTGGTCCCCACATACCCCTATAGGGTCAGAATCCAGAGGACTTTTCATCACTGACAAGAAAGCTGGGTAAGCAGAGGAGCAATAAAGAAGAGACCTCTGTGTTCTGGGATGATGTGGATTTGAGCTGGACCATAAATGAAAGTTTCAGGCCAGCTAACGGCAAAAAGTGACATTCTAGAAGAAGCAAAGAGTTGATAGCACACACGGTATTTGGGTGACAATTTGTAACTTACCAAACTTGAGAAAGAGACTCCGCCCACCATGTCTTCCCACCTCATACCTTGTAGAAGCTCTTCTGCCTAATATCCAGCCAGTTCCTCTGGCTGAAAGCAGTGCCTGGTAACATTCTTCTCAGGACTTGGGGCAGGCCTGCTTGCATCAGCGTTGCCTCCATTCCCCACTGTGGACATCTAGGAATGTAGGAAGGCCTGGGCAGTAATGAATCATAGATGTGTCAGTAACATGAACTCCACAGCCATGCTAAACAAGAGTACAAACAGATAAGGGAGTGGCCTCAGTCTCCAGGGTCTTGTGGAAAATGCCAGGAATTTTCTTTCCATCCCTAAGAGGGAGATCAGCCTATACCTGAAGGCTCCATAAAGGCTGTTTACTAAGACATTTGTTGACATCCTTCTGGCTGCCTCTGACAATATAATCCTCTTATTCTTTTCATGATTTGATGCTAAGCGAAAAATTGTGATCTAGAAGCTGGGGATGCTGAGCCTGCGAAACCACTGGTAATCCACTGATACTCCAATATTTGATTTGCAGGGATGGAACAAAGCCAGAAAATATGTATCTGGCCAAAACAGCCACACTTCCTGTGTGGGACAAATGCAGCCTTCTGGAAACAGTCGGTGAGAGTAAGGGAGAGCACAAGGGGAGCAAGGCATCACTCTGGCTCATTTTTCCTTAAAAAGCAAAACAAAAACACCAAACTAAAAGCCCACTTTAATAAAACATAATGTTGTGCAGACTTAAGATAATTTAAAAGCATCTTTTTAAAAATGTCTAAAATTAACTGAACTTGGGAAATTATGATTATGAAATTGGGGGGCAAGTGCAAGGTCAAAGATGGGCAAGGTAGATGTGTGGGAAGCCAGAGGATAAAAGAGTGAAGTGAGGGGAAAACAAAACAGTTATCTTAGAAGTTTGCTCTTTCTGTTTCTACATCCAAATAGTTATCCTCTCCTCCATGGCATTGTGACAGGCTTTCTTGCCACTGTACCTCTCAAAAAGTTGGAAAATAATAGGATTTTGTGGTTCTGGGAACTTTACCCTCTACCTTTGCCCTTCACTCCTTGAAATTTTCCAGGTGTAAACTTGCTTGACTGAACTCCACTTCATTTACTGCATTTCACCTTCCAGCCACCATGTCCCATCCCCATCGTTGGATAGACTTCAAGGAGGGAAGAGAGGAGGTCAGAAGCTTACATAGTTTCATTTATTATGTGGTCCCACAAGTCTAAATATGGGGAACACAGCAATAAAGGAAAGATCCCTGTCCATATGCACCTTCATTCTTGGGCAGAGGGTCAGGCAGTCAAAGATAAACACTAAACAATTGAGTTATATGGTTTGTTAGAAGGTAGTAAGAAGTCTAGGTTATATTCTGAAGGAGAAGAGGTGGAGCAATTTGAGCAGAGGAATGACATAATTTGACTTATATCTTTTAAAAAGATTATTCTGTTTGCTGTTAGGAAGCCAAAGTGGGAGCATATATGCCATGGAGGAGAGGATAACTATTTGAACCTATGGATAGGGTCACCAGATAATTGGGCCACTTGAGAGTGAAGGGGAATGCTATTAATAATTATAGTAAAACAGCAATGACAAACCAGAACTGTCCTGGGAAAATGTGGATGCATGGTCACACCAGTGTAGGAACAGAAGTAGCACAGAGTAAATAGAGTCTGCAGTGTGGGGTGACAGGGAAATTTTAATAGCATGGTCAGGGTAGGCCTCAGGGAAGAGATGACACCTTACCTTTCCAAGCCACCATTTCCTTACCTGTGAAAGAATAAACTTTGCCTACAATTATTGCTAAGCTTTTGCACAGTTCTGATATTTCACACTCAATGGTCCAGGACTGATGGGCTACTCTTCTCTGACCTGTAGGAGAGGGGAGAAGAGGGTACCTGGGAGAGCTGAGTGTGTTCATCAGAAAGGGCCCTGTTCATGTTTACAGATATGCTGCAGTCTTCTGTGCTCTTTTCAACTACTAAACGTGCATTTTCAAAGTTGTTCAGGCAAAAATGGTCCTCTGGCACAGGAAGGCTGTAATATGACTCACAACTTCGTGTGATAGCAACCCTTCCTGAGGAGGTGGAGTGAGGACCACCCGCATGGTGATCAGTGTTCTTCAGATTGACCTGGTTGTCCTTGTTCTGTTGGTGTGTAAAGCCATTCTGTTGGGAAAATAGCAGAATAGTTGACAAAAATGTCTAAGAAGTTTAGAGGTACTTCTGGCTGCATGGAAAGAGGATATTTCATCTGAATATGAAAAGCTAGAAGTGCCCTACCTGTCATAGCTCAGTGGTTAAGTGCTGGCCTATGAACCAAAGGATCTGTGGTTTGATTCCCAGTCAGGGCACGTGCCTGGGTTGCAGGCCAGGTCCCCAGTAGGGGGCACACAAGGAGCAAGCACACATTGATGTTTCTCTTCCTCTCTTTCTCCTGCCCTTCTCCTCTCTCTAAAAATAAATAAAATCTTTTAAAAATTTTATAGAAAAAGAAAAAGCCAGAAGCAACAGAAAGCCATCAGGTGAAAATAGCCAGTGACAGATGCTATGTAGGTTCTCAGGAGAGTGAAGAAAAAGTGAGTCAGTTTAGCCCACAGGTTAGAAACACTGGCTTCACAGCCCAAGTGCCCATCAGTAGATGAGTGGATAAAAAAGCTGTGCTACATTTACACAATGGAACACAACTCGGCCATAAAAAAAGAAGGAAATTTTACCCTTTGAGACAGCATGGGCAGACCTGGAGAGCATCATGCTAAGTGAAATAAGCCAGTCTTAGAAAGACCAGTACTGTACCATATGATTTTACTCATATGTAGAATCTAGTAAACAAAATAAACTAAAAAAATAGAAGCAGACTCATAGATAGAGAACAGACTGACACTTGCCACACAGGAGGTAGATGGGGGACTGGGTAGTTGAAAAATGTGAAAAGATTAAGCAAAAATAAAAAACCTCATAGACACAGACAACAGTATGGTGATTGCCAGAGGGAAAGATGGGTGGGAGATATAAAAGAAGGTAAAGGAGGGATAAATGGTGATGGAAGGAGGCTTGACTTAGAGCCCCGAACACACAATATAATATACAGATGATGTGTTATAGAATTGCACACCTGAAACCTATATAAGTTTATTAACCAATGTCACTCCAATAAATTTAATTTTAAAAATAAAAATAATAAAAATACATACATGAGAAAAAAGAGCACTGGCTTCAAAGTCAGGCAAAACTGGATTCTGGTTAGCCACAGTTAGTATTTAACTTCTATAAGCCTCAGTTTGTTTACCTGTTAAATGGTGACAATGAAACCAATCCACAGGGACTTTTGAAATAGGCATAAAGTACTTAGCATAGTATCCAGCACACTCTAGTGCACAGTATGTGGAGAGTTATGGCAGTTGCTATTGTCATGGTTATTGAGCTATTGATTTAGAAATGACAGTTGAAACTATAAATGTGAATGGGTTGGAGAAGATATGAGGGAGAGCAAAAGTCTTTTAACAACCTCAGAAAACTCTTGAATTCAAGAAGAGAAGACAGAAACAACCCAAGGGACAGAGGCAAACACACGACAAGAGGTTGCACTTGACAGCAATGTAGAAAGACAAATTGGAATGGTGCTGCCTCAGAGAAGGTGGCTGGCATCTTCAAATGCTACAGAGAGTCGATCGCCATGAAGATTACCATTACCATGGGAAATATGTAGGCCATGGAAAAGCTCAATGATTGGTGCTGGACTAAAAGGAGCTAAGGAAAGCTATTTTGAGGAGTAAATTAAATCACTAGATGCATTTGTTTAAGAATAATGCCAGTTAAAAAAAGATATTAGCTGCAGTAATGACACCAGGGCTTAAAGGCAGATAAGAAGGAGAGATTAAATGGGTCAGAGGAGAAAGAGTTCATTTTGAGAGCAAGAATCTGGAAGACACTGTAAGGGGTGACCTCCAGGGTTTAAGTGTAAAAGTTACAATAGCCTAAGACCTTTGTTTTTCAATTACTTTTTTTGCCTGATCTGCTAATGTCTAGAAACAGAGTGGTATACACCACCCCCCATGAATCCAGAGCAGGCCCTGGGAACATTATAATCCTAGAGGGTGTTTGTTGAATGAATATAACAGTTCATATTCCCTCTTCAGGACACCTTGGTCTTTCTTTCTCCTGTAAACCCAGCTGTCAATGTCCTCCTTTGGAATTATTTCAGGTATGTTAATTTTCTAAACCTTCCCCTGTCTTTCTCCCCAGAGTGGGACCCTTCACTCAGGCCAGGTTGCTCTTTCAGACAACAAGCCTATTATAAACTGCTTATCCAATGTCTTTGCCCAGATCAGTGTCTTGACTGGGATTCCTTTTGATCTTGTGCCAAACAAAATCCTTCAGGACTTAGTTTGAATCTCAAACTGCTCTGACAGAGTTCCCCAAGTGCCCCAGAGTAACGCTACTTTGACTCCTCTGAAAATGTCTTTGGAAGGCATTGGCTTGTGTTGACAGCGATAGTTTCCTTTGCACAAGCCCAGCACCACACATGGCTTGGATGCTCTCAGGGGGTCATATGAAGACAGCCATTTCTGAATGCGCCACCAAAGAGTATCAAAAATTTTCTGGCCTCCTTGACCCATTTTTAAGACTTTGTGCCTGAGCCTGAATAAAAGTGACACCCAAATAGATATTTCAGGTCCCATAGACTTGGATTCTGAAATAGCTGCTTCGATAATTACTTCAGCAATTACTATGACTATCTAAAAAATTACCCCCAAATTTAGTGGCTTAAACAATGACAACATTTATTTTGCTCACAAATCTGCAAATTGGACAGGACTCAGCAGGAATAATTTGCTCCATTCTACTCTGTAACAGATGGGGCAGTTTCGAGGCAGTAGTTAGAATGACCTGAAAGTTCACTTATTCACATGTCGGGTGTCTAGACGGGGATACTCAAATAGCTGGAGTCTGGAACAGCTGGAGTTTTCCAAGACTTTCAATCTGCATGTGCTCTCTCAATTAGGTCTCTCCAGCAAGGCGACTTGAGGGTTGTCAGACCTCTTAACTGTTGGCTAAAGATTCCCAAGGGGCATGTTAAGAACATACAAGCCAGGTCCAAGGGCAGGAAAATAGAGCTTACATCTCAATGGCGAAGTTCAAGAAGGAAGGCAAGTAGAATAGAATGTATATGTATACATTCTATTCTATGTATACATTCTAGAATAGAATGTATATGTATGTAGATGTATAGTGTGACCATATTTAGAAAATATCATACAACCTACCACCCTTATATTTTTCCTTTGATACACCTTTTGACCACTCCTCTTCTGGCTCCTCCTCCATTTTGACGGCATTTTGTTTACTCTTAGGTCTTGATCTTTGCCTCAGTGTCCTGCCAATAGCTATAAGATGTAAAAGCTTGAACCTTTGATCAAACCAAAGCAAAATACTGTCTTTCACTTGTATAACCTTAGGCAAATAACTCATCTTTGTGATCTATAGCTCTCACCTGGACAAAAAAAGAGGATGAAACTACTTTCCCGTGCCATTGTTCTCAGTAAATGATTCCATCCTTTCAATCCTTATTGCCCCTCCACCTGGTCCCAGTCAAGCCTTAGAACTCCCTCCTGTGCCTGTCCTGTGGATAGCCCCACACCCAGGTTCTCCAGAGAAAAACAAAACAAAATAAGGCTTTAAATAAATGCCATTAAGTGAATTCATTCTACAAGCACTGTCTTTACATGATAAACTACTTACTCATGTGCTAATGATGAATAGTCAACTATCCTGATGCCAAACTTTGGAGGACAAGCATGCCCTCCATGCCCTGGTGTTAATTACTTTCTTGACTAATTCTATGAGACACTTATTAAATTTTGAAACTCTCTGCTTATGAAGTGCCCATGCCAATGCAGCTGCTCTCTCTTTCACTTTCTGAATTTAAGCAACAAAAATGTCAACCAGGGAAGAAAGGAAGAGTCTTGCTGAGGTGGGGAGAAGCAGATGGAAATACATTATACTAGGACCAATCATCCAGGGAGCAGCAGTAGCTGTGCAATACAGAGGCAGCTCCAGTAATGTTACAGGGTGCAGCCAAGAGGGGGGGCCCCAAATGGGCATTTGAAATGGGGTCCAGAACTTAAGGTGTCCAGGAGATTTTAAGATGTCTCCATCCCCTCACCCAGGGTGTGGGTTGGGGGAAGGGACAAATGGAGCAGGGCCATTGAGAGCTGTTTTGCATAGCAACAGCCTTGCAGCTACCCTCTGGCATGGTCATTTAACATATCTATAGCCTTTGGCTGGTCGCTTAGATATGTTAAATAGCTGTGATCATCTCTGGGGGGGGGGGGGGAATGGAAGTAACTTCCCCACCAACACGTGACGGGGGCAGATCCCCCCCCAAGCTACAGCGCCTGCGTGGGAGCTTGGAGAAGATTGGCTCCAGGACATGAGGCCACACCTGCCCAGACTCATGATGGCAGCCCAGTAAACCTGGAAGGATACGAGTTCTGGCATGTGAAGCCGAGTGTGGGAGGAGTCGGAAATGAGGCTGCAGAGGAAGATTGGCCACGGGGATTTAAAACCCAGGCTTGGCAGCCATAGGAGAGAGAACCACGCGGCTTTGACGGAGTGGAGACTCCTGCATCCCAGAGAGAAAGAACCACGCGGCTTTGGCAGAGTGAGGACTCTCCCTTCCCGCAGCCATAGGAGAGAGAACCACGCAGCTTTGGCAGAGTGGGGACTCTCCTGTTCCCGCAGCCCTGAGAGGGAGAACCACGCGGCTTTGACGGAGTGGAGACTCCTGCATCCCAGAGAGAACCGTGCTGCTTTAGGAGAGAGAACCACGCGGCTTTGGCAGAGTGGGGACTCTCCCCTTCCCGCATCCCAGAGAGAGAGAACCACGAGGCCTGGACGGAGTGGGGACCCCCGCAGCTTTAGAAGGGGGAACCACCACCTGGTTTTAGCAAAGATCCTGGCGACTCAGCCGAGGGTGCCGGGAACCCAGGGAGGTCTCCCAGTCGAGAAGGAGGACTAAGAACCAGAGGACTGTCTGAGCCATGGACTTCATTTTCCTTCCCTGAGATACGGTACTCAGGACTGGGCAAAGGGGGAAGGAAGGAAGGACTGTGTCTGTTTGTGGGTGTTTTGGGGGACTTTGGGGTTTTTGATAAAGACATTAGGTCATACTTGAAGTTTGTATAGCATTAAATAAACATTTCCTTTCCTTTTCACAAATCTCTGGCATTGAGAGATGTCTTTCCTCGGGCGGCGGACATGACGGACCTGGGGGCCTTTTAAATAATAGTATATCGTCCCAGGCCCCCCCTTGTTCTGTTCTGTAACAGTAACACAGCAACCACACAGACCTGATTCTAATGATTCATCATGCTGGCATTTGTGAGCATTGTGGTCTCAGGCTACTTAGTTTCCCTTACAGTTTAACCTATAAAATGGGATTGTGGTGTCTACCTTGTTAACTTGCTGTCAGCAATAGTGCTAATCTTGGAGATAGTGCCTGATCCACAAAGTGTGAGCAATAAATGGCAGATACCACTGTTGCTAATTACTATTACCACTATTGGAGCTTGATTTGACAATACCCCATTATATTTAGTACCCAAGACAGCCATCATCAGAGAAAGACAAAGGTAAATAATGTGAAAGAGGTAAATAGTATGAAGGAGAAAGAGGCGATCCTCAAAAGTTTATTTAATGATCCCAATGGTGATATCAAGACTTTGCTGTCAACATTCTCTGGTTATTTAGATATCTTTCCTAAGTTTTATCACTTGGAAATTTCACGAAATCAAATCAAACCAGGAAATAAATTTAAATCCTAGTACCATCACCTCCTTACTGTCTGGCTTCAACTTGTTGTTCTATAAGATGGAGATAATACAGATACTACATGTTCATTTGATATAATAACTACACCAGATGTATGTTGGAGACAATACCTACACTACCTGTAATATGTCTAAAATGCCTGTTTTGTAGTAGGAGTGTTACAGGGTGCAGCCAAGAGGGGGGACCCCAAATAGGCATTTGAAATGGGGTCCAGAACTCAAGGTGTCCAGGAGATTTTAAGATGTCTTCACCCCTTCCCCTACAGGTGTGAGTTGGGGGAAGGGGCACACAGAGCAGGAACTTGCAGGGCAGCTTTGAAGCTAATTCATGGCATGGTCATTTAACATACCCATAGCCTTTGGCTGGTCACTTAGATATGCTAAACAGCTATGGCCATGCTCTAGGCCAGGAGAATGGAAAGGGATTTCCCCCCAAGATGAGACTGGAGGGCATGTCCCCTGAGTTACAGCGCCTGCGTGGGAGCTGGGAGAAGATTGGCTCCAGGACATGGGGTCACACCTGCCCAGACCCACGATGGCAACCAGAAAAGCTGGAGAAGACAGCAGATTGAGGGCAAGTGTGGCCAAGTGTAGGAGGAGTTGGAAATGGGGCTGCAGAGGAAGACTGGATAGAGGATTTAAACCCAGACACGGCAGCCGTTGAGGGGAGAAGCACGCAGTTTTGGCTGAGTGGGGCTCCCGTGGCCCTGGGGGAGAGGACCACATGCCTTTGCCAGAGTGGGGGCCCCTGCAGCTTTAGAAGGGGGAACCACCACCTGGTTTTAGCAGAGATCCCAGCAACTCAGCTGAGGGTGCTGGGAACCCAGGGAGGTCTCCCAGTCGAGATGGAGTGATGCGTGGGTCACCGGCCAGCAGTGATCATGGAATGCTGTAGATGGCTCGTCAAAAACGAGAGAAAAACATACACAGAGACAACCAGGTCCTGTGGGGGAATAGGAACAGCAGGAGCACTCCTCACATGGGGAGCGCCTTGGTTACCCTCTCTCCTGGAGGGTGCCATGGCCACCCTCCCTGGTGGGGAGAGCGCGCCGTTCCCCCTCCGGAGAGGCTTTTTATTGGTTTCGTTTGCATAAGAATTCAGGTAAAAGCTCATTACTCATTGCTAGGAAGTAAGGATCAAACAATAGATAACAAGGAACTCTGAGGGTCTATTTTGAGTCAGGGTCAAACAGCTGTAAGACTTTAAGGAACAAACTAACTTCCTCCTTGGACCCCTCTCATTCAACTGAGAGCACTCTAAACAAAAAAGGTTTCACAGTAATGTACATGTTTTTTTCTTAGGCCTGATCACCCAGGGAACCCGCCCTTTTCAGCACAGAGCTGCACCACCCTGTCATTGTTTTAGGCTTAGGTGGAGCAAGGGAAGTGAGACAACCAAGAGATAAGGAGATTTTCTCCCAGACCATGAGGACTCAGGCTATGTCAAAGCCAAGGAGCGAGGGTCCATCACCCCCTTTTGCTGTAGCCCCCAAAGTCCTTCTTATGGGGGCCTCCCACGTGATCGTGCCTGTCTTAGATCATTCCCCCCTTGGGGAATCTTACCCATCTTTGGCTAACCGACCAAGCTTTGGGGTTCAGTTATGAATGAAGCAGCAGAAGCAGCACTCCTGCCAGGGAGACAAGCTTTTGTCTCCTTGCTGGCTATGGTTCTAAGGGCGTTCCCTTAGCCTTAGCCTAGATGGGGATTACAGCTTCTGATATCAGGCAGGGCGGTTCCCAACAAAGGAGTAATAACTGGGAATAACCAGAGGACTGCCTGAGCCATGGACTTCTATTTCCTTTCCTGAGATACAGTACTCTGGACTGGGCAAAAGAGGAAGGAAGGAAGGACTGTGTCTGTTTGTGGGTGTTTTAAGGGACTTCAGGATTTTTTGATAAAGACATTTGGTCACTACTTTAAGTTTGTTTAGCATTAAATAAACATTTCCTTTCCTTTTCACAAATCTCCGGCATTGAGAGACGGCTCTCCTCTGGCAGCGGACATAATGGACCTGGGGGCTTCTTTCAATAATAGTATATTGTCCCAGGCCCCCCTTGTTTGTTCTATAACAGGAGCACCACCAACCTTAAGATACATTGTCTCTTTAAACTCAAGAAATATTCAAGCCTCTTCAACCTATAGTAGAAGCACAATCCACAATCTGTACCCTTCACACATTGCTGTAGCCCACCCCCATACACACAGTCACCTGTGAGCACACACACTTATATACATATTCACATATACAAAAACATGCACATGCCCACATATACACAGCCACACACTCATGCGCATTCACACACTGACACATACACACACATAGTCACACATTCAAATGCATAGCCTTCCCCTAGAATGGGTGCCCATTCTGCCCCTCACCCCAACCCTTAGGTCATCCACTTAATCTTGGGGGGGGAATCAATTTGCACCCAGAACAGGATATAACTCAGAAGAGATTGTTCTGACTGCATCTCTTTGGTCACAATCTATTTCACACCAGGCCATGCAAATTATGAATAATTTTCTTGGGCTATTGAAGATTTAACAAATCCAGGCTGATGTCACAGTTTCCTGGGTACTTTATAAAAACACATACCTAGGTCCTTCCACAGATCCACTGAATCAGAATACAGAGAACTGAAGTCCTGCAATGTATATATTTTTAAAGATCCCTATACAATTTTAATGTTCAACCACATTCAAGAATAACTTACTAGATTGTTGCAATCACTCTGCATGATAGCTTTGGGCAGAATAATTAACTGATTTTGTAGATGAAGGAAGTGAAGATGAATAAGATTTTACCCAGTTGCAAACCAATGAGGGGTATAAACAGGTTCAAATTTTTTTTTTACCACTAGTCCATCCCTGCTGGTAAGTAGTTATGTAACTGTGGAAAAGTCCCTAAGAGTCTCTGGGCTTTTATTTCCCTATATATAAAATGGAGATTGTACTCTAGTCTCCCTCCAGGTTTAAGGAAGAATAATAAAAATAATATAAGGAAATGTGTGAGAAAATTAACTGTACACTTCAAGAGCAAATAGGAGATGCTGTCATTATCTAAATTCAAGACCTAGAACTTCTCCAGAAGTGAAGGTATCTGCTGTTTATGCAGATTGCTGGGCAGAGCATTTCCATCTATTTCTATCTAGTGCATCAGAGTGGGCACAGGATCCAGAGCCTCTTCCAGAGGAATTTGGAATTGGGATGAAGGGCAATTTGTAGTCT
Source organism: Phyllostomus hastatus (assembly GCF_019186645.2). Taxonomy (NCBI): domain Eukaryota; kingdom Metazoa; phylum Chordata; class Mammalia; order Chiroptera; family Phyllostomidae; genus Phyllostomus; species Phyllostomus hastatus. The sequence goes on along the minus strand of NW_025334038.1, from coordinate 4,898,756 downwards.
CTTTGGGGGACTAGAACTTGTAATATGGTTACTAAGGCAGCCACTTTCCCCACCTTATGCACTGAGGAGCTAAGACTACCAGTCTACTAAGAAAGAAGAAATAACTACACAGTGAGAGAAGCAAAGATGACGGGGCAAAATAAAAGTATTCTCTCCCAGCTATCCATTCTCTGGTTCCAGTTCATTTCTGAGTCTTTTGCACATCCCTTGAAATACTCCATTATCTTTATAATTGATTTCCAATTTGTATCTAAGCTAGTTCAAATGACTTTCTGTTAGTGTTATCCAAAAATTGCTCTAAAATATGCAGATCTAGTCACTTTAGTAAATGCTTTTGCTGATGATGTAGACAACATAAAAGAAAGTGGCCATGCCTCTTTGCTCTCCAACAGTTCCACAGATGCCAAGGCCCTCTTCATCCATCTGGTTTCTTCCCTTGGGATGTCTCCTAGAGGTAGAGAAGCTCCTCAGAGGTAGAGAAGGTGGAATATTTTTCTCTCTCCATTCATTATAATGACCTCCTTTTCATCTGCTGTGATAGGAACCATCATGTTCTGGAATCTTCTTTCAAACAGATTCAAAATGGTTCTTGTCATCCTACAGCTGTTTGGCCAATCCAAAGGCAAAGGAAAAAGAACTAGGAAATAACTGGATTTTATGTGACTTCGTGAAAGGCAAATCTATGTAGATTTCTGTTTGGGGCATAAAAGTTATTATTTTCTAAGTGCCTGATAAGAAGGCTAAGAGCTAAATATTTGGTGGTTCTATATTGAGTGCACTGTGTTATGTAGGGGTTTTTTTGTATTGGTCTTGCTCCTGAATCTATTTTATGTCCCTAACCTTGTTTTGCCTTTTCTTCTTTCTTATTTCTAATATATATATATTATTTTTCTGCATTTTCAGCCTCCTTAAACCCTTTCTGAAATAAGAGGCAAATATAACAAAATAAAAATAGATTTCCCCTTTGTTATCAGAAGAATTCTTCCACTTTTATGTTGCACGTAGACACATAAAATTATGAATAATCAGAAATTCTGTGAGGGAGGGAAGAAAGGAAGCTTGCTCTGCTTCTGGTCCTCAAGTTCTATAGCACTACAGACACAGTTGAGATGGGCATGCAATGGTGGACTGCAGGGTAAGGCTTCCCAAGTCCCTCAGGAACATTCCCTCCCAGTCACACTGAGGTGTGCATGACAGATGTGGGAGTCAGACCTGGGTTTGTGTCCACCTTCTCACCACTCACTACTTGAGTGCTTCTAGAAAACCACTAGATATCTCAGCCTCAGTTTCCCCATCAAAAGAAGATAAAATGATGCCATCCTTTTATCAGAATTTAAGATAAATAATGGGAATAAATGGGAATAGCATAGGCCAATAAATAGAAGCAGCATATCTGATTATTCAACTGTTTAGCACCATATCTTCACTATCTAACAACATTACCTCTGTGCTGGGTGCTGAATATCTATTTTATTTGGGAAGATAAGACATATATGCAAATAATTATGATACCAGACATTATCTAAAGGGAGCATCATAGAATAGTAGGACAATAATTACAGAATTCAGAGGATGTTCAGGTTTAGCTTCTCACAGAAAACTTCAGGAAGGTGGTGTGAACTTCAGATATGTGTTAGAAACCTTTCAACAGCCAACAACTGGAGGTGGCATTCCATGTAAATAGAATGAGAAGAGCAGTGGCCCTGACGGAGGACTGAAAAATGTTGTCTGGCAGATGTTAGCATCAGGTAGGACTTCAGAGGTCACCTAAAGGACACTTAGGTGAGAGACTAAGAATGAGTCTTAATCAAATACTCATTGTCTTTCAGTCTGGCATTCTTCTATTCACACACACACACACAGAGGGAGAGCTTCAATAAATAAGGCTCAGCAAATGCCAGCTGATGAAAATCAAGACGTGGGTTGAAAATGCTTCAGTGGGAATCTTGGAGACAAGATCCCAGGGTCAATATTCTAAATTAATTGAGCAGGAAACATTACACAAATCTGAGCACAGCATGAGATCTATACATGATACAATTGGACAGGCAATAGGCCCCTGGAGCAAACTCTCTCTGGCATGTAATAGTTCCTGAAAATCTATCTTTTGGTTAAGACATTGAAAGCTTATATTAAAATGTGAGTCTTACTACATGTCAGCTTCCCTGGGAAGCAGCCACTGCAATAGAGATTGTATGCAAGCAGTTCACTTGGCAACATGCTCAGGTTCCACAGCATGGGAAGGAATGAAGGAAGCAGGATAAGGCAGACAGAAAAACTCGGCTGTGTTGCAGGTGCAAAAAAGGCCTCAGATTATCCCACAGGAGCTCTGATGCTGGAATTGCTTTTCAGAGTTGTTCCTCATTGAGACAAGGGAGTTGAGCTTTTGTATGTCTATGTCAACCAGTCAATAAATGCCCAAGAAATGGGGCATGAGCTTGGGCCAGGTGACTCCCTTTAGCCAAGAAATTTCCCAAAGATTTCTAAGGGCTATTTGCTGGTGGCTCTTCCAGCAGTTTGAGAAATAGATCCTTACCCCTTACTCCTTACTCCTGAGGAGCACATTCCAACAACCACTGCCTGTATGTGTACAACTGTACTACACCTTCAATTATTAAATCTGTCTAGCAAGAGCAAGGCCAGGAAACAAGGGGACACTGTCTGAGAGAGCAAAAGGGACAAGAAGATCATCAGCAGTGACTCCCATCCAGGAAGGGTACACCTGGACCAGGCAGCATGGGGGATCCCAGACCATTGAGGGTAATAGGGCCTTCTAGAGAAGCAGGCACAAAATAAAAAGAACAGAACATCTTAACTCTTACTCATGACAGTTTTGTCACATATTATTACTATAAGTAATAATAATATATCTATAATTATTTGAGTACCTACTATGCATCAAGCATTGTGTTTTTTGTAAATAAACACTACCTCATGAAAACTGGGCATGGTCAGTATTATAAGTTCATTTTATAGAAGAGGAAAACAGATTCAGAATGAAGATTCCAAGGTCCCAGAGCTCAGGAGTGGCAAGTACATGATTAGGTGGGTCTGGCTCCAAATCCATGCTGTTTCCACCCCATGGTACTTTGACTTTACAAAGTCCCACTATTTCAAAATGATATGTCAGAGTCCACCACAGAGTACAAAGGGAAGGCCCACCCACAATGCCTGTTTCAGCCAAAATGGCCCTAAATGTATCTGTTCTATAAAAAGAATCCACTAACAATTCCACTTTGGGCTATAAAAACTAGACTTGAAGAAACTACTCTGCTTCTAATATTAGTATTACCAGAACCTTTGACAATTCTTCTTTGTGTGGGGCACATTCTTTTAGACCAAGGATACAACATTATATGTTGGTTAGGGTCACAGCCTCTGGAGTCAGTCTATGTGGGTTCAAATCTCTACCTCAGAATCTGTGTGATCTTGAGCCTTATTCTTCAGGTTTTTTTAACCTGTAAAATAAAGGTAATAACAGAACTATCTTCATAGATATTTTATGAAAATTAATATAGTAAATGCTTAGAATACTCATCAAATACTAAGCGTTAGATAATTGCTAGCTATTACAATTTTTATGTGTGAATCAGTGAAATTTGAAAGGCTGTCTCTGAATCACCCATATCTGCCTATTTACTCAGTCCTAGAAATTATAATCCAAAAGGATACAACAAATGTTATCTCTTTTCATACCAGCTAAATCTACTAAAGTCAAATGCTCATTAATCCTCTGATTCATTAATTCTGTCATGAATTCATCCAGTCAAGATTCATTGAGCATCTCCTAGGTGCTAAGCAAAGTTCTAAGTACTGAGGATATAGGGATGAGTAAAAAAGACTAAGGTTCTAATCTTATGCAGCTGGTATCTCATTATGGGAGATAGACAACAAAAATATATAAATATAGAATTTGTCAATGATTATTGTGGGGGAGAAAATTAAACAAGCTAAGTAGATAGAAAAGAATAGGAGAGGTATCACATATGAGGACCACAGAAGGCCTTTCCAATTAGGTGACAATGGAACACAGACTAGAATAAAATTAGAGAGCAAGAAACACACATGTAAGTGGGAACTGTACAGCAGAGGGAGTAAATATCCAGTGCAAAATCCATGCAGATTCTTGGAACCTTGGAAGTTTTAAGGAACATAAGTCAAATCAGGAGGCAAATAATACAGATCTTTAAAGAACACAGTAAGGAAGCAGATTTCTACTAAATATGATGGGAAGTTATTAGCAGGTCCTAGGCAAAAGAATGACATTGCCAAATTTACTTTTTGAAAGATCACTTGGACAGCCATAGGGAAAATAGACCATAGGAAGTCAAAGACTGGAAACAGGGAGACCAGTAAAGAGGTCAGGGTGAGGTATGAAGATGGAGTGAGTCAAGTGGTCAAGGTAATGAGAATAAGAAGTGGTCAGGTTCTAGACATATGTCAGAAGGCAGGAACCATCAAGTTTTACTGATGAGTTTGGGTGTGGGGGTGGAAGAATAAGTAAGGGATATAGTCAGTAATAACTCCAAGACTTGGGGGAATCTTCACTGTATGGTCTTTTACACATGAATGGGATGGGATGTGTCCATCCTCGGTGGGATGTGCCCCACTGAGGGTGTGGGAAGAGATGAAAAAGATGGTGGACAAAGTACTGGGTCCCCCTTACCTTTAAAGGTCAAGAAGGAGAGGAGGCCTCAGTCAAGGGAGTGAAGAGAAAAAGCCAATAGGACAGAAAGGGATCTAAGAAAGGAGGTGCCCCAGAAGCCATGAGAAGAAAATATTTTAAGAAGGAAGTTGTGAATGGCTATTTCAAATGATGCTTCAAAATAGGTTTAAAAAGATGAGTCCAAAAAATTGAACTTTGGATTTAAGAAACTTTGAGTGCCGGTGAGCTTGACAAGAGCAGTTTCCTGCAGCATCAGGGACAAAAGCCTGCTGTGAGTTATTTCATAAAAAGCAGGGGCTGAGGTAGTATTAACTGCACTTTGAGAAGTAGTGCTGTGAAGCAAAATGAACTGAGGGCTAAAGAGATTGGAGATAAGAGAATACTATTTAAGATGAGAGATATTAAAGCAGATTGTAGGCTCCTGAGAATAATCCAGGAGGAGAAAAATAGTGATAGAGCAGAAAAGAGAGGGGATGATCTTTGGGCAAATGCCCTTGGATAATAGGGCAGAGCAGGATCTGGAGAACAAGGAGAGAAGCTAGTATATTTGGACTCAAGGCAGAAGGGAGACAGGTCCAAATGGGTGACAAACATGGAGTCAGAAACCTTTCCCGTTAAGAAATTATCTCTCCTGATAAGGGAACTGAAGCCCCCAGCCATTAAGAGACTCCATAATCACACAGCTAGTTAATGGCAAAACCACTTCCAATCCCCCTGAAATTAAATCACCAGGTCTCAGCCCACTAGAAAGTGTTAATTATTCTTTCTGCACCTCATTGTATTGTCCCTTTTAGATTCATGGTTGCTGGGGTTGTTGTTGTTATTGTTTAATGATCCTGAATTCCTCTTGAACTTCTTGGTCACATGCCAAACACTAATATAATGAGTAATCTGGATTGTGCCCTGAATGTCCACTTACAGAGATTTTAAAATCCCCCAGTGACCATTTGAGAGGGAAAAAATCCTTTGAATCCATCTAGTATCTCTTCATGATGGTGCCAAAATCCCCTGAGTGTAGTCATTAACATATTCTATATGCATTTTTCTATTGTCTATCTCCCACAATGAGCAGAGCTGAGTGCTCTGCTCACAACAAATGTGTGTTGAAAACTGGTGAATAAACCAGTGAACCATTACTATTACAAATTTTTGGAACTTCTAAAATTGAATCAATTATTTTTCAAACCTGATGTTAATTCCAGCGTTTCCACTGTGAAATACCTAAGGGTGGTTTTTTTTTCACATTTGTTTGGAGACTGAAAGTTGAATAATATAATTGTTCATAAAATGAACAGGCAAATACATAATTGCAAATTACTTAGGCCCAATTATTGGTATTCAGCCTTAGGAACAGAGGTCAACTGCTATGTTATCATAAATATAATAATCATATTAATCCCAAGTTTAGTTAGTCCAGAATATCACAAAGACCTGGGGCCAGAGGCCTATGATGTGCAAACTCCACATGGCCCCTGAAGGACATCTGGTTAGCACAGAAGAGACTGGCTAGATAGGGAAGTCTCCTGGTCACTTTCCAAACTCTGTCCCACTAAAAAGTTCCTGAGCCATTCTTAGATTCAGATGGATGCCCAGCAATCCTTGCTATTGCTCTAATTGACTATAAAGTTGTGAATTTTCTGCCAGCCTTACCTTGATTAGGCAGGCAGCCCTTCATTGCTCAAGAGTTAGGGAGCATATTCTTTCAACCCTTATATACAACATGGGGTCATGTCCAGGACAAGACAGGCTCTCACTTGATCTTTTTTTCTTACTCTAGCTTCACTGAGATATAATTGACACGTAATATTGTATAAGTTTGAGGTGTACAACATAATGATTTGATATACATATATGAGGTATGTCCAGAAAGTATCCAGCCATGTGCTATGTAAAAATAGAGATATTTATTGAAGAAGATACAAGATAGAAGAAACATTGTACATAGTTCTCTTCAAAGTAGGCACCTTGGGACCTCACACAGTTCTCCCAGTCACCATCAGCTGCCCCATTGTATTTTCCTGAATCTCATCGACAGTCTGAAATCTCTTTGCTTTCAAAGGTGATTCTAGTTTTGGGGAAAAAACAGAAGTTCCAGGGTGCCAAATCTGGCCTGTAAACATGGGGGTGGGGGTCAGTGGCTGAGTCACCTGGGTGACTTGATGTTTCACAAAAAAAACTCTGCACAAGACACAGTGCATGAGTGGGAGTGTTGTGATGAAGCAGCCAGTCACCAGTTGCCCATAGCTGCAGCCTTCTGAACCATCCGAATAGTTTTCCAAGGAATGTTCAAGCTTAATGCAAAATGTGATGCAGATTCATGTTGTACTTCCTCAGTCATTTTGAATGCCACAGCCACTCAGTAAACATGCTCATTCAAAAATGTCTACCAACCCCACTGACTAGTACAGTGAAGTTGTCATTGTTCATACATACTCATTCCAGCCCACTCTTCTTGGCTGCCAAGTTACATTAATGTCATGCAAACTGTTCTCATTATATTCACAATGGCTGGACTTTTCCCAGACAAGCCTTATGTGAATGAATTACAATGTACAGTTAATTATTACATCTATCATCTCACATAGTTACTATTTTATTTTTCTGGTGAGAATTTTTAAGATGTATTGTCTTATCAACTTTCGAGTTTACAATCCCAAAAATTTATCTTTTTTTTATTTTAATCATTGTTCGAGTACAGTTTTTTCCTTTTTACTCCCCTTCCAGCCCACCCACCCAACCCTCCCCACTTCCTTCCCATTACCACACTCCCCCTAGTTTTTGTCCATGTGTCATTTAAATTTGTTCCTGTAAACCCTTCCCATTCTCCCCTGAAATTCCCTCGTCTCTCCCCTCTGGTGACTGTCATTCTGTCCTCTATTTCAGTGTCTTTGGTTATATTTTGCTTGTTTCTTTGTTTTGTTGTTTAGGTTCCTGTTAAAGGTGAGATCATATGGTATTTGTCTTTCAGAGCCTGGCTTGTTTCGCTTAGCATAATGCTTTCCAGCTCCATCCATGAGGTTGCAAAGGGTAGGAGCTCCTTCTTTCTTTCTGCTGCAGAGAATTCCATTGTGTAAATGTACCATAGTTTTTTGATCCATTCATTTACTGATGGGCATCTAGGTTGCTTCCAGCACCTAGCTATTGTAAATTGTGCTGCTATGAACATCAGCGTGCAAAGGTTCTTTTGGATTAGTGTTTTAGTGTTCTTAGGATATAGTCCCAGCTGTGGAAATGCTGGGTCAAAAGGCAGATTCATTTTCAGTTTTCTGAGGGAGTTCCACACTGCTTTCCATAGTGGTTGTACCAGTCTGCAGTCCTACCACCAGTGCACTAGCGTCCCGTTTTCTCCACAACCTCTCCAACATTTGTTGTTTCTTGCTTTGTTTATGATGGCCATTCTGACTGGTGTGAAGTGGTATCTCATTGTGGTTTTAATTTGCAACTCTCTGATAGCTAGCAATATTGAACAATTGTTTCATGTGTCTTTGGATCTTCTGTATGTTCTCCCTGGAGAAGTGTCTGTTCAAGTCCTTTGCCCATTTTTTAATTGGGTTGCTTGTCTTCTTAGAGTGGAGTCGTGTAAGTTCTTTATATATGTTGGAGATTAAACCCTTGTCTGAGGTATCATTGGCAAATATGTTTTCCCATACAGTTGGTTCTCTTTTTATTTTGATAATGTTTTCTTTAGCTGAGCAAAAGCTTATTATTTTGATGAGGTCCCATTTGTTTATTTGTTCCTTTATGTCCCTTGCTCTAGGAGACATGTCAGTAAAAATGTTTCTGCATGAAATATCTGAGAATTTCCTACCTACGTTCTCTTTTAGGATTTTAATGGTGTCATGGTTTATATTTAAGTCTTTTATCCACCTTGAATTTATTTTTGTATAAGGTGTAAGTTGGTGCTCGAGTTTCATTTTTTTGCACGTAGCTGTCCAGGTCTCCCAATGCCATTTGTTGAAGAGGCTATTTTTATTCCATTCTCTGTTGCTGCTTCCTTTGTCAAATATTAATTGACCGTAGAGACTTGGGTTTATTTAGGGGATCTCTGTTCTGTTCCATTGGTCCATGTGCCTGTTTTTATGCCAGTACCAGGCTGTTTTGATTACAGTGGCCTTGTAGTATAGTTTAGTGTCGGGTATTGTGATCCCTCCTACTTTACTCTTCTTCCTCAAAATTGCAGCAGCTATTCAGGGTCATTTATGGTTCCATATAAATTTTTGAAGTGTTTGTTCTATGTCTGTGAAATAAGCCATTGGTACTTTAATAGGTATTGCATTGAATGTGTAAATTGCTTTTGGTAGTATGGACATTTTGATGATATTAATTCTTCCAATCCATGAACACGGTATATGTTTCCATCTGTTTGTGTCTTCCTTGATTTCTTTTCTCAGTGTTATGTAGTTTTCTGAATACAGATCTTTTACCTCTTTGGTTAGGTTTATTCCTAGGTATTTTATTTTTCTTTTTGCTATTTCAAATGGGATTTTTTTCTTGATTTCTGCTTCTGCTGTTTCATTGTTGGTATACAGAAATGCCTTTGATTTCTGGATATTGACTTTGTATCCCGCTGTTTTGGGAAATTCATTTATTAGGTCCAGCAGTTTTTGGGTGGAGTCTGTAGGATTTTCTATATAAACTATCATGTCATCTGCAAACAGCGACAGTTTTGTTTCCTCCTTTCCGATTTGGATACCTTTTATTTCTTTTTCTTGTCTGATTGCTGTGGCTAAAACTTCCTGTACTATATTAAATAGAGGTAGTGAAAGTGGACATCCTTGTCTTGTTCCTGATCTTAGTGGAAAAGATTTTAATTTTTTCCCATTGAGTATGATGTTGGCTGTAGGTCTCTCATATATGGCCTTTATTATGTTGAGGACTGCTCCCTCTGTTCCCACTTTGCTGAGTGTTTTTATCATGAATGGGTGCTGTACCTTATCAAATGCTTTTTCTGCATCAATTGATATGATCATGTGGTTTTTGTCTTTGCTTTTGTTTATGTGATGTATTACATTTACTGATTTGCAAATATTGAACCATCCTTGCATCCCTGGGATGATTTCCACTTGGTCATGGTGTATGATCTTTTTAATGTATTGCTGGATGTGGTTTGCCAGTATTTTGTTGAGGATTTTAGCGTCAATGTTCATCAGTGATATTAACCTGAAGTTTTCTTTCTTTGTTGTGTCTTTATCTGGTTTTGGAATTAGAATGATGTTGGCCTCATAAAAAGAGTTTGGGAGTCTCCCATCTTTTTGGATTTTTTGGAATAGTCTGTGAAGGATAGAGGTTAGCTCTTCCTTAAATGCTTTGTAGAATTCTCCTGTGAAACCATCTGGTCCAGGGCTTTTGTGTGCTGGGAGGTTTTTGATTACTGCTTCAATTTCTTTTGCTGTTATTGGTTTGTTCAGGCTTTCTGCTTCTTTTGCATTGAGTTTTGGAAGATTATGTTTTCCTAGAAATTTGTCCATTTCACCTAGGTTTTCAAATTTCTTGGCATACAGTTCTTTGTAGTAATTTCTTACAATCTTTTGTATTTCTGTGGTATCCACTGTAATCTCTCCTCTTTCTGATTGTGTTTATTTCGGTCATCTCTCTTTTTTTCTTGATGAGTCTTCTCCAAGGCTTGTCAATTTTGTTTATCTTTTCAAAGAACCAGCTCTTGGATTCATTGATCCTTAGAATTGTGCTTTTATTCTCTATTTCATTTAATTCTGCTCTGATCTTGGTTATTTCCTTCCTTCGGCTTGCTCTGGGCTGTCTTTGTTGTTGTTCCTTGAGTTCTTGTTGATGTAGGGTTAGGTTGTTTGTTTGAAATGTTTCTAACTTTTTTAGGTGGGCCTGTATCGCTATGAACTTCCCCCTCAGGACTGCCTTGGCTATGTCCCGTAAGTTTTGGGTTGTTTTGAGTTCATTTTCATTTGTATTCAGAAACCTTTTGATTTCTTCCCTAACTTCATTCTTGACCCATTCATTGTTTAATAGCATGCTATTTAATCTCTATGATTTTCAGTGTTCTGGATTTTTTTCCTTGGGGTTGGTTTCTAGCTTCAGTCCCTTGTGATCCAGGAAAATGCTTGGTATGATTTCCATTTTCTTGAAATTCTTGAGGCTTGTTTTGTGTCCTATCATGTGGTCTATCTTTGAAAATGTTCTGTGTACATTTGAAACGAAAGTGTATTTAGCTTCTTTGGGATGGAGGGCTCGGTATATATCAGTAAAGTCCATTTCATCTAGGGTATTTTTCAATGCCACAATATCTTTGTTGATATTTTGTTTGGAAGATCTGTCCATTTTTGATAGTGGGGTGTTGAAATCACCCACTATAATTGTGTTGCTGTCCATATCTTTCTTGAGGTCCTCTAAGATTTTCTTTATGTATTTGGGTGCTCCTATGTTGGGTGCATATATATTTACAATATTTATGTCTTCTTGGTGGATTCTTCCCTTGAGTATTATGAAGTGACCTTCTGGGTCTCTCTTTATGGACCTTTTTTGGAAGTCTATTTTGTCTGATATGATTATTGCTACCCTGGCTTTTTTTTTCCTGTCCATTTGCTTGGAAGATTTGTTTCCAGCCCTTCACTTTCAGCCTGTGCAGTTCTTTTATCCTGAGGTGGGTCTCCTGTAGACAGCATATGTTTGGGTCAGTTTTTCTTATCCATTCAGCTATTCTATGTCTTTTGATTGGAGCATTTAATCCATTTATGTTTAAGGTTATTATTGATAGGTACTTATTTATTTTCTTTTATGTATGTGTGTTCCTCTCTCTCCCTCTCTTTTCCTTCCTTTCCTTAAAGCAGTCCCTTTAGAATCTCTTGTAGAGCTGGTTTGGTGGAGGTGTACTCTTTTAGACTTCTTTTGTCTGGGAAGCTCCTTATTTGGCCTTCTATCTTGATTGAGAGCCTTGCTGGGTAAAGTAGCCTTGGTTTTACACCTCTGGTTCTCATTACTTGGAATATTTCTTGCCATTCTCTTCTGGCTTGGAGTGTTTCCATTGAGAAGTCAGCTGTTAGCCTTATTGGGGCTCCCTTGTATATTACTTCCTGTTTTTCCCTTGCTGCCTTTAAGATTCTCTCTTTGTCTTGAAATTTTGCCATTTTAATTATGATGTGTCTTGAGGTGGGCCTCTTTGGGTTCCTCTTGATTGGGACTCTCTGTGTTTGCTGGATTTGTGTGACCTTTTCTCTCATCAAATTAGGGAAGTTTTCCTTTATTACTTTTTCAAATAGGTTTTCTATCCCTTGCTCTTCTTCTTCTCATTCTCGTATCCCTATTATATGGATATTATTACGTTTCATATTGTCTTGCATTTCTCTTAATCCCTCTTCATTCTTTCTGAGCCTCTTTTCCTTTTCTTGCTCTTTCTGGGTTTTTTTTTCTACTTTGTCCTCTAGCTCGCTAATCCGATCTGCTGCTTCATCAATCCTGCTTTTAATTCCTTCTACTGTGTTCCTCAGTTCAGAAATGGCATTCTTCATTTCCTCTTGGCCCTTGTTGAGAGATTCTATTTCCTTTTTCATGTTGATACAGTTTGCAGTGAGATCGTTGTAGCTTCCCTCTAGTTTCTGGTAGCTCATTGTGAGTTCATTGAGCTTCCTGATAATCATTGTTTTGAACTCAATATCTGATAGTTGAGTTGCCTCTATTTCATTTAGCATTTTTTTCTGAGGCTTCCTCCTTTCCCTTCATTTGGGGATTGTTTCTTTGTTTTCTCATTGTTCGTGGGATTCTTCTTGTTAGCCTCTGTTTCTTAAATTGATCTGTTCTGGTTCCCCGTGATTATGGTGTGAACTTCTGTGGTAGAATACCTGTGAGATTCAGTGGTGCAGTCTCCTTTGTGTATCCTGGTGTTCACAGCTTCCCTCTATTCTTTTTTGTGATCAGTTGGAGGAGTAAGGCAAAATGGTTTAAGACAGCAAGACAGTATACTATGATATTTACATTAGCAGCCAGTAGAGAAGAGATGGGATATCCTTTGGCTACTTATAGTGCTAACCGTGATCCTCCACCCCACTAGCCACATTTTAGAAAGGATGGAAAGAAGGTAAGGCTCTTATGGAGACAAAAGTATTGTTAGTTGGATCTAGAAAGCTGTGAGGCTGTGGGAGGTCAGATTCTGAGGTAGGGTTGGAATAAAGATTAGTAAATAGCAGTAGTGTGTAAAAGAATAGAGACAACCCTTACAATAATATAGTTCTGGAAATTGTGAAGTGTGCTGAGATCACAGAGGGGTGTTGAGTAGTATTTACAATTGTATGGACTAGGTCTTATTTGCAGTAGTATTGAAGCAACAATCATGTGGCAGAATCTATGAGATCTAGATAACAAGAATAAGGATTACAGAACCTTGAGAGGTGTACTAATGGAACACAGATGGAGGATAGTAAATTATCAACACACTCTGACTGAGATAACAGGGGGAACCTATCAAATGATAATATAACCAGCCAAGCAAAAAAGATTATACAAAAAGAAAAAGAATACCAAAATACTATTAAAATAAAAAATGTCAGAAAAGTGAGAAAAAGATAATACAAATTTGCAGTAACTTGCAAGCTCAAAAAAAAAAGAAAAAAAGGGGAAAAAAGCAGAAGATGGAGTGCAGGAGAGATAAATTTGGAGTGGAGGGAATAATACTAGGATGAATGGAAGAGAAACACAAGGGATTGAGAGATATAAAAATAGTAAGAATTGAAAAATAAAAAGTCACTTAAAACACAAGATAAAATCAATCAACCAACAACAGCCAAAACAAAAACAAACAAAAAAAAACCTTCTTGTTGGTTTCTAACTGACCAGACCAGTTTTTCTGGTCTTGCTGGCTTCAGCAGGTTGAGGGGCATTTGAAATGTTTATCACTCTTCCCAGTCAAAACTCAGTAAGTCTCTCGGGTACTGTCCCCAGGGCCAGCAGGGCGCTCTCCCCAGAGCCAATCTGACTTTCCCCTACAGGACCCTGGATGCTCCCGAGGGTGCTCTCCTGAGCTCACTGCTGTGGTCTCCCAGGCTCCGGGTGGCACAGAGCTCCAGCGTCTTTCCTGGGCTCAAGATTCAAGCTCCGGGGATTGCAAGGAGACACGCCCTTCCCCCAAATTTCACCGCAGCAGGCACTATGTTCTCGGGAAGCACCCGCATCTTTTCAAGATTCATGGTGCAAGCTCTGGGGATCGTAAAGGGGTGCACACATCCACCAATTTTTCGGTTTCCAGCTCTAGGAACCCTCTAAGTGTCGCATCCCTTCCGGGTTCACAGCGAGAGAGTCAGGATTTCTGAAGGGGCACATGCTTCCACAGTTCACCACTGCAGGCTCCAGAAACCCGAGAACGCCTGCGCCCTTTTCTTGTGCAGGGTTGCAAGTTCTGGGTTTTCCACCGATCCACACTTCCACCAGGCTGGGGATGTGAGCCCAAGTCCAGGCCATCCCTGGCTGTGCTGGCTGGAGGCACTCACTTCTCCCAGGGTTATGGGTGGGTGCTCGCAGCCCCTGCACGATTGTCTCCCAGTCTAACTCCCCCCTCTGTGCCTTCAAGCCATAAGGTCTCCCCCGGTGTTGCTCAACCCCCGTTGTCTGGGGAGGGAGCAGCGACTCTGCTCTCCCGGGTGCCCTGAGGCAGACCCAGGAGCACCGGGCTTGGGGGCTGCAAGCCCCTGGTCCCCGCGCTGATCCCTGGGTCTCTGTTGTCCTGAAGCAGTCTCCTTACCGTCTGGTTTTTCAATGTCAGCTATAATTTTTGATGTCCTGTTTTCAAAAATGTTTCGGTAACCTAGGCCACTTGCTCTGTTCCTCCGCCGATCCACGAGTTTCTCTCCCCTGCACAGAAGCAGAGAATCACGCTCCCTCAAGCAAAGCTGCCATCTTTGAACCCCCCAGAGTCACACAACATTTCTAATCACAGTCCTACCTTTCCCTCCTTTGGGACGTTGAACCAGTTATGTAACCTCCCCGAGCCTCAGATTCCTTGACTGTAAAATAGAACCTACCATCTAGATTAGCTAGGAAGATTAAATGACATAAAATGTTCAAAGCTTGGTTCCTGTTCCCCCTTTCCCCTGTCTGGGCTCCTAGGGTCTCACTAATCTTGAGCTCCTTCCTCCATCTGCCCTTTTTTAACAGGCTTTCAGGAAAAGCTATGAACTTCTAAATCACCTACTATATACACATATGTGGCCAATTCTACACATGGTGAATATACAGGTAAATAGATTTTCTTAGATTTTTTCCATTCCTCATTTCTTTTTTTAATCATTTTATTGTTGTTCAATTACAGTTGTCTGCATTTTCCCCCCACCACTCCCTCATTTCTTGATTTGACACTTCAGTTTAGGGAAAGCTAATGCAACAGCTATTGCCATATATGTGAAATTGGTGAATATCATTTCTGATGTGTAACTGCTTGCAGGTGCCCACTCATTTTCACCAGGGGCCACATCAGCCTCGCAGTTGCCTTCAAAGGGCCAAATGTAATTTTAGGACTGTATAAATATAAGTTATGCAGTTAACAGTTAAGCAAGAGCTCAGCCCTGCCACTGGGTAGAAACAATGTGGAGGGTCAGATTTGGCCCTCAGGCCTTGTGTTTGCCACCTGTGTGCTAAAGAGATAAAAAACAAAAAAAACAAACAAAGAAAAAAAAACCCCTTAAGCACATTTTACTTTTCCCATGACTAAAGCATTGGGTAAAATCACTGAGGCTAATATTTGAGTGTCAATTGCCCTGGGAATATGTGCTAACTAAAAATTGAGAGAAGCACAGTGGGGCAAGTCATGTGTAAACACTCAAACACTTGGATCTAGCAAAATATTTCAAATATGACTGTTGGTATTATAAGCCCTCAGGGCAGGAACAATGTTTTTCTTGAATCTGTATAGCCCCAAGGATACTGTCATTACTCCACAAACATGAAATAAAATAATATTATTCATAGTTTACTATGTACATTTTGTCATGCCTCTTGAGTCTGATACATTCAGTTGGGATTACTGCTAGCAGCTGTATAGAAATTAATTTCTAAGAAGATGATAGAACATTCTTTCTTTTGAAAACTTGTTGTTTCAGTCAACAAAGAAATCACTCATCATCCAGGGAGGCTTCCTGAATTGATCACAGGAGATGTTGGTCCCCACATGTCCACTTCCTCTGGCCATGAGTCTCCCTTGGTTGCTCTCCCAGAAATTCATGCAAATTGAATGTTTCCTTGTCCTTAATCTCTATAAAACAGAAATTACTAAAAACAACTTATATTATATAGTTCAATTAAGCTAATGTGCAATATCTAATTACTGGATAATGTGTAACCTTAACCAAACTACCAGGTTCAAATCCCAGCCCTTTCACTTTTACTTGTACAACTTCAGCAAGTTTTCTAACTCTCTGTACTTCATTTTTTTAATGTATAAAGTTGAGGTTATAATATTCTGTACTTCACAGGAGGCTTAGAAAGAGTAAATGAGTAAATATATGTAAAGTACTTAGAGCTAGCATGCAGCAAGGACTTTATAAGTGTCAGGTATTTTTACATAAGCCATAAAAGATCGGCTAATGTTCATGACAAAACAAAATACCTAATACCAATTTGTAACAGCAATAGTTATTTAACCCTATCAGTCACAGAAGACCCAGCAAGACAACCTTCCATTTCACTTCCTCATCTGCCAAAAAGAACAAGTGGTCTGCACAACTACTATCTAAAAGGAACCCAATGGTAGGTGTCAACTCTAACATAGAAACTGTTTTGTCAGAAACCTGCCTGACTCTGTTTTGAATGAGTTGAACACAAACAGCTATATTTTTGAGGAGGGGAGAAAAAGAATACCTGTCATACTAACCTCTGAGGTTAGTTTATTTTATTTTGGTGAAACAATAATGTGCTCAGAGCATCCCACAGAAGAGGCATCATGGAAGCACTCTTTCCTCCACCTCACTCTCATCTTTGTGCTTTTACCGCACCTAGCTCTCACTAATACACCCAGTGTTTTGTGTCTAAGGCCCTCCTAGTCATGCTCTGTCCACTTCAGACAGCCCTCTCTCTCCTCACTACCCTTCCCTCACAGTAAAGTCTATTCAGCTTGACTCAACAAACTTCCCTCTAAAACACTCCTAGCTCCCCAAGTAGAGCTGTCAGCTTTCTTTATATTCCACACAAACTAATTGCCTACAATTCTTACAGTTTACTCACTTATCTCTCATTGCTATTAAATGCTGAAATTTTTGAATGGAAGAATTAGCCTTGATGGTTCTCTATATCACTAACCTCTGGCAGAATAAAATATACATAATAAAAGAGCAATAACTGCCCTTTTAATAAATTAATAAACTTAGTAACTTAATGATAAAATTAAATTTAGTTAATTCAAATATTGGTCAGGCATGGGAGCTTGAAAAAATAAATTAGAAGGACACTTCTCTGCATAAGACATAGCTTACTCTTTAAAAATTCCGTGAACTTTAGCAATGCCAAGAGATTTCCCTGAATCCTCAAATCACTTTATGAATGAAAAGGGTAAGAAAAACTCTTACTAAATCAGTCTCAGAACCCTAATATGTTGAAACTTATCCTGGTTCTACTTAAGGAGCCCCTTGCAGAACTTCAGGGAATCAGTGTAACACTGTTTTGATTCACTCATTAGTATTCTGACAAGAAAACATGTCAGCTGGACAAGAGTCCTCTGTACACAGAAGTCTTGTATGATCAGAGGCTCTAGTTAGTGTATATTGACAGTAAGAAGGGGGGGAAGGAAGCATGGGTTTAAAATATGAAGAGACTAAGAAATACAAATTGGTAGTTACAGAATAACCATCGGGATGTAAAGTATGGCATAGGAAATACATTCAATAATATCATAACAGCTATGTATAGTGTCAGATGGGTACCAGAAATATCAAGGGGAACACTGTAAAGTCTATGATTATCTAACCACTATGCTATACATCTGAAATTAAAACAAAATAATACTGGATGTAAACTATAATTGAAAAAGTTAAAAAGAAAATGTTAATTTCTCCAAACTACTAATCTAAGAGTACTGAGGCAAAACTTAGAAAATAATTCCCATATTTTCCTCCACCATGTGTCTACATGTCTCTGTCCAGGGTGATTTCTTTGCCTCAAAAATAACAGAACATTCAATTAGTTCAATTAGTTCAATTAGTTGGTTTAATTGTGCCAAGGAAATCAGACTTAAGCACTACACTCATATCAGGAAAAAAGTATTACAAGAGTTAGTCAAATGCACTCTATAAAATTCACCCCCAGAAGCCCTTTCTCAGGTTCAAATGTGTGTTGGGGTGTATTTCAGCAGCACATCTCAACAGTGACACCTACAGGTGCATTAGGAAATGTGTTTGTCATCTCACGGATAGAGACAACTAAGTTATTTTTCACTTTCAAAGAAATTACTCCTGCTGTACTTCTTGTTTGACGTATTTATTTATCATGGATTTGCCCTTATTTAACCTGAGGATTTGTTTTGTTTCATTTTGTCTTGTTTTTCTGTAGCTGAAGTTTAAAGTATCCCAGAAAGTCAAAGGCACATAATACAGTTACACTTGGGTCATACTTATTTTCATAAATAAAACTAATAAATAAAACTAATAGAAAATAAATCACTGTCTATTTTACACAGAAAGGATAGTTAATCTGCCTTCCAATAAACACAGTGAAGAAAATTGAGGATGGAACAAAATCTATTGACAACTGTGCAGTGTTAGTAAAAACAGAGGATACCTTACAGACATCTTCACCAAAGTCAAATTCTTCAATAAGGATAAAATAAGCCCTGGCTGGTGTAGCTCACTGGATTGAGCATGGGCTGCGAACCAAAGTGTAGCAGGTTCGATTCCCAGTCAGGGTACATGCCTGGGTTTCAGGCCATGACCCCCAGCAACCGCACATTGATGTTTCTCTCTCTCTCTTTCTCTATCTATCTCCCTTCCTTCCCTCTCTAAAAATAAATAAATAAAATCTTTTAAAAAAATAAGGATAAAATAAGGTGAAGACTGAAACGTCAACTGCTTACACCTGTCACTCAAAATATGAAGAATTGTTCAACTAAATTATAACATAGAAAATTGATTTTGTATTAGGCCTCTTCTCAGTTGCACTAAAAACCAAATCTGGGGACTTCAGGTTCTCTGTTCAGAGTTCCTTTGGAACATAGAGTAGCCGACATTCACTTCCCACATCACACAAGTGTCACACCCAACCCCATAGTACAATCAGAGTCAGAGTTTTGCACATGAACAGTGTCTACACGATTGCCAATTCATTGAAAATAGAAAATTCAAACAACAGTTTAAATAAAGTGACACTGAGCAATGATCTTGGGAGGGGGGGTTCATTAAACTGATTAAAATGACCTTTTGTCAGAATCCCTGTCTTCACTGAAGTAATCAAAATCAAATCTCAAAGAGAAAACTGCTACTATCAACTGTTATTCCCAAGTGAAAAGAAAAAAAAAGAATTTATTTTCTAAAGTTAACTACCTACATTCATACATGAGTATGAAAAAACATTAAAGTCTGAAAAACCTGGGACAAACTCACTAAAGACTCATCAATGCTGTTTCTGGTAGGCAAAGAAACATTAACAATAATATAACCATAATAACATGGGGTAATGGAGAGAGAAATTAACTAGAAATCTGAAGACTTGGATTCTGGTCCATTTCCATATATGGTAGATGACCTGGGTAAAAACAAATATTTTTTAATAAACTTCTAAGTTGTTGTTTCCTTACTTGTAAAATGGAATTCATCACTAACCCCATACAAGTACATAAGGGTCAGCAGACTTTGAAGTCATCATTTTCATCACTATTTTCATCATATCCACCATCACCACCACCATTAAAGAAATCATAGTGTGAGCATATTTCCACAATTTCATTAACTGTTACTTAATTGAATGTGAATGTCAAAGATTTAAGTCTTATTTTCATCTTTTAGAAGTAGTCTATGAAAAAATTAACAATATTAAACATTTCTAGTGACTTGAGTTAGAATTCTCCAAAAGCAAACACATTGAATTGTTTCGTTGCTCTCTGTACCAAATTTGTATTAAGATTAATTTATCTTTTTGTCTGATAAGTGCTAGGACATGTTCATTGTTAGGAAATTTGAAAACTTTCAGAAAAAAAAAAGAAAATTCTCCCCATCCCAACTGATAGCACTGCCCCTCCCCACAAAAAGTGCTGTTAATAGCAAACTGGTGTTTTTACTAATAAATTTTATGTGATTTTGTGCAGCTTGAGTTTTTGTTCTTTGGGGGTTTTTTGTTTTGTTTCATTTTTGGTAAGACATATTTTTTAAAAACTAGTTTTTGATTAATCCATTTTGTCTATTGTTATTTTATTTATATTTAATTAAAATGTGCTCATATTGCTATAAAAAATAAGTGGCCTAAAGTGTTTCAGGAAAAGTTTGACAATAAAGATCATATCATTTCAAAATAAAAAGAGGTAAAGAGGCAAAATATTTCAAATATTGAATCTGGTTTCATTTTCCATGTGGTAATGACAAAAACTATGTGATACTAATAAAAAGATACCTTGAGACGTCAAATATTTGCCCCATAAGACTTAAGACAAGGTTCTGACATGCTATTCTCATGAAGGCCCTCAGAACAAAGGTCATTAGGAACACCAAATATTACTGCATTCCCTTTTCCTTTTACTTCTTTATAAATGTCACCATCTCCCATCAGCAGAGAAAGTCATAGAAAGTTTGAGCATAGAGTCTCCATAGGATGTGGAGAACCAAGACAGTAAGAGATGTTTTCTCAGCCAACTGGAAACACCTAAGGGTAAAACCTTGTAAGCCTCAAGCAGGCTGATTCCTCAAAGTCGTCATGACAGACTCCTCTGTGAAGGTTTCTTGGATTTTCCACGTGCAGCTACCCCTTCCTCATCACCCTTTGCTGTCTGTGCTTGATTTCTCCTAAGCACCTATATTATACTTAACTGTGCTTGTTTACATGTCCACAAAACTTGAGGAGAAACCCCTTAACATCAGGCTCTATATTCATTATCTCTGTATCTCTAATAAACACCTAGCACTAGAGAAAATTAGATAATTAAATTAATGAACAAGTGAAACTTTGGCCATTTCACGGCTATATCATGGCCATTTCAAAAAACCTCAGTTCTGTATCCATATTATTACAAAACACTTCAAATCTTCAAGGAAGCCCCTTGAAGACATGCAAGGGGTATTACATTGCAGATCTCATCACTCACCTGAGTTTTTCAAAGGAAGGCCCAGCTATCACAACAGACCCTCTCAGTTCCCTTCTTTCTCTCCCCAAGCTTCATCTTTGCTCTCTCAAAAGTCCAACCACCCTGCTGCCCTGTTTGGGCATTGTACGAGTTGCCTGAATACATCCCTTTCTCAGCACCAATCCAAAGTTACACTGATACTTAGGTCAGCACAACAAAAATTCAGGCTTGGTAACCTCCAGAAAGCAAAATATTCCTCCTCCTCTGAAATGGGCTCAAAGGAAAGCTATAAATAGTTCAACATTCATATTATTATTTTTGTCACAAAAAACAAATAAATTAATGATTTTCTGGGCCCTCTCTGGGGATGACCTCCATCCCTTGATCCTTTCATCTGATTACCATTTCCTCCCTAAAGCCTTCCCTCCTTAGGCTCACAACTGTCATCTGTAAGTAATGGGCCATGTACACAGATTCTATTCCTGCAACAAACAGAGCTGGGAGAATATTTCCACCCGGCTCCCAAGTCTCCACAGGGTACTCAAAGCCTGTGTGTCATCCCTGAGCAATTTTCATCAACTTGCTCAGAACTTGCCTGAGGAGAAGGGGGGCTGGAGCGGAACCATCTCTTTAATGGGATTTTAATGTGATCTTCAGCAAACTAATCTTATTTAGATATCATAGGAAGCCATGTAATCTCATCTAGGCACTCTTATTTCCTAAAGAAAAGCAAAAGCTTTGTAATTCATTTTCAGCAATAGGAACACTTTAATAAAATCTGCTTCTGAAGGTTAAATGATCAGACAAACAGTTGTAGCCTCAAGATCCTATATCCATCTCATTGATTGGGGCAAGCATGACAACAAAATGGTCACTACAAAGGTTGTTTAAATAAAAGCCATGCTAAGAGTTTATGTCACTGTTGTATGCCTCTTCCCTCCCGGCTTTGTTTTAGAGGAAACTTAAATGCTGAAGGAAGCCATGCTAAAATAAGCTGGTGTCTGAAAGTATGGGTTTCTTTACTGAAGATAATGATGCAGTGGCCCGGGAAATTTCTCAGGTTGAAACCTAATCCCCAATGTGATGGTGTTTGGAGATGGAGCCTTTGAGAAGTGATTAGGTCAGAAGGGTGGAGTTCTCATGAGTGAAATTAATGTCTTATATAAAAAAGAGAACCTAGAGAGCTCCCTTCCCTGTTCACAAGAGAGGACACAGTGAGAAGGCAGCCATCTATGAACTAGAAAGCAGGCTCTTACCAGACACCAAATCTGCTGGCACCTTGATCATGGACTTCCCAGCCTCCAGAAATGTAAGAAGTAAATTTCTGTTGTATATAAGCCACCCAATCTGTAGTTTTGTGTTTCGGCAGCCCAAATGGACTAAAACAATCTTTAATACAGCTCCTCTGCTTTATGTATGCATCCCCCACCCTAAAGTACAAACTCTCCCTTCAAAATAGAGAGTGTACTTGTCCATCTATCTTGCCCCAAACACCTAGCACAGGACCTGATACACAGTAAATGCTGCTTAATAAAGATTTGTGCTGAATAAATTTTTGTTGAGCAAAAAGATGAGTTCTTGTTTTTTGCATAAAGGCTACAGACCTAGGAACTCATTAGACATTATCTTCTTTAATTTTCACACACACACACACAAACCATGAAGTAGCCCTGGCCTATGTGGCTTAGTTGGTTAGAGTATTGTCCTGCAAACTAAAATGTTGCAGATACAATTCCTGGCCAGGGCACATACTTAGGTTGCAGGTTTGGTCCCCAGTCAGAGTGTGTGCAATGGCTTTTGAGTCAGTTAATATCAATTCTAATTCATAGATTATATAAAAACCCATTGGTTATTTCTTAGATTATATAAGAAAGCCATTGGTTTTCTTAAAATAAACATTAATTCTTAAACTCAACTTGATTAGATGCCACAAAGTCAACATAATAATCATTAAGACAGTACACATTTCCGATGGAATTAAATCAATAATATCTACTGAGGTGTAGAACTTTATTTCCATTCTTCTAAGGAAAGCCTTTCCTTAAGAAAGGATCAACCTGTGTTGGGCAAGGAGGACCCACCTACCACCCATATATATATGGTAAAATTTTAAGGAAAGTTGTACTTGTTATTAAAATATCCCTGCCTACCACTTTGCCTTAGCTCAGGTCCCTAGAAACAGAATCTGAGGTGAAGATTTGTATGTAGTGTGTTGAGGACCAACATCTATAAGGAAATGAGGAACACATTGGACAGAGGGAGTAGTAGCTGAACCAAGATGCAGTCTTGAGAGAGGCCTCGGCTGATTCTACAGGGAGCTCTGGAACTGTGAAGTCCTTCAGAGCTGTCCCTGGTTGAAGTAATAAAGTTAGAAGCTTGTATGCCAGCATCACCTGACATTAGATACAGGTAATACCCCCCAAGGGGCATGAACTTGATTGAGGCAGCTCCAAAAGTATCAGGAGAACACAGCTTTCATCCATCAACAGTCAACATTCTCAGCAGCTGAGGAATGAGTATGTCCATCATAAACAGTGTGTTATCTGGATAGTGTAGCTTCCACTACATCAGTATGTTTGGATCCCCTTACTTCTTATAAGTTCACTCCAATTGGGAATAGGTCCTCCAGAATTCAGATTGTTCCTGTTTCCTGGGAAGAAATGTTTGTGGAATAAGTCATACTCCTGCTGCTCTGCCTGCTTTCAAGGCCAAAAGTGATATTCATTGTCGCTCTTTCCGCTACTCATCCTAGCTTTTCATATCCATTGGTTAGCTCATCTGTGGTCTAGGTGGCTTACCAAGTAGCGTAACTGAGAACCTCAACCTGAGAGGTCACAACTCCTAGTCATTACACCTCTCTCAAGCTCCTAAGAGATCACAGAAAAATTCCCGAGAGGATAACCTGGGTGACATGTACTTTCTCATGTTCCCATTGTGGAACAGAAGCCCTGTCTCACTGACCAACAGACAATGATGCCTGCCTGATAATAATTCTTTCACTTGCCTGTTGGCCTGTTAACATAAGTAGCCCAAGGTAGGTAGGTAGCAACTTTAGATTAATTCTTGAGAACTTGTTTGGAGGCTGTAGCAGGTGAGCACAGCTACTCGTATACACTTAACTGAAGACTGCTCCTTTCCTCTAGTTGGGAAGGTCATCCTCTTCAACCAAGCACACAGCTTTGGGAGGGATGTACATGGATCAGTGAGGGAGGAAGGGGACTCCCACCTAGCCAGCCAGATCAGCCAAATCAATCCTGGCTATCAATGGGGTGACAGATGTCACAGCCAGATTGCCCTCACATCCAATTTTAGATTAATTCTTAATGGGACTCTAAGTGTATCCCCTTCTGTAGGCATTCCCACACTGGGTACCAAACCAGTAGACTTATAGACTAACATGAGGTGACAGGAAGAACACACTCTCCAAATGGGTCACCATACCTATTTCTACTCCTTATTTTTCAGACCTTTGTAATCTATCTAAGAATTGCTCAGAGTATAAACTGAATCCTCCAAGTTCATGGTTGGCTATTCTTTTCAAATGCCATTTTATCAAGCTGGTAGCTATTGGATGGTATGCTATGTGATATGGCAAGAGGGCCCCACTACCTCAACTCCTTTGCTGTAATGTGGGTCCCTTCATCTTGGATAATATTATGCAGAATTCTTTGTCAATGGATCACACTTCATAAATCCTTGGATGCTAGTTCTGCCTGGGGCAATGGGTATGGGGAAAGAAAAGCCATACCTACAATATATGTTGATCCCACTCTAGACAAATCACTGCCCTTCCAGGGTGAAAAGACTCCAATGTAATCAATTTACCACCAAATGTTTGGTTGCTCTCCACAAGTGATGGTGTTACAGCAGAGGCTCAGGATTTGTCTCTGTTGTAGGAAGGCTGAACATACAATAGCAGCACAGTTAGATCAGCTTTCAAAAGAAGAATCCCATGCTATTGTCTCTATTCCTTCATCATGGCACTCATTGGTGAGCCCATCATTCTGCATTAAAGTGGCTAGTGACAGAGGCTGGAGGACATGAACTGGCCAAGGCTATCTCTTTTTTTGTCTATTTAGTGCCTTTTCTATGGCAGATACTTACAATAGACATTAACATGGCTTACAAAGATCAGACAGCATGCCCACTCTCATAGGTCCATCCACATGCCTTCATGCTCCAAATCTTTCTGTCTTTCTCATTCCTGACCCCAGACCAACTATCCAAAGTATTCACCAGTGCCTATGAATTTATATACATTCTTCCCTAGGGACAATTCCATTTCCAAAATGAATAATCTAATGCATCACCTAAAACTTTTCCTCTGAAATGTTTTCCCGATACTGTTTTCAGCAAAAACCTTGAATTAGGCTGAAGTATATCATTAGTGCATTTTCAGCTTGCACCCTTGCCCCAGGGACACCATGCTCTATTACTTACCTCTCAAACTATATGTATGTTATTCCCCTGCCTATCATTCCAACCTTGCCAGTCATTACAATTTTACCTACTTTGGTTCTGATTAAGTGTCACCATCCAGCCCCTATTATTTCAGGTTCTGATCATCCCCACTGCCATCAGGGAACCCAGTTCTGTAACAGTACTTCCTACGATCACCCCATCCTGATCTCACTGCTACTGGTTCTCCTCTTCCCAGAGTGTTCCTTATTGCTTTGGTAAATGGAGTGTCCTCTAGGACCCCCTAAAGATTGGTCAGATTTCCTCTTTTTAATAGTATGTATATGCTAACACGTCCACTCTCTCTGAGCCTTTTTATCCCTTCTTCTATTGTCTGTCACAGCAATTCTAGCATTTCTACTTCTCATCGCTTTGTCTAAGCTTCCATGAGTCATGCTGACAGCTTGTTAGCACAGTCTCACATAGCCATTTTTTGTATTGTGGGAGAGTTAAATCTTGTGTCACAGGAGAGTGCTCTCATTTTGATCAATTCTCCCTTATTTTATCCAACTTTATGTTCTATCACCTCTTGATTCAGCACCATCAGGATCCAGTCTCATAAATGCTATCCAGCTCTGCAGGTATGTAATGGCTCAGTCCTACAGGGCCTTTGGCACAGAGTCCTTTTTTCCCCTCAGCAGGTCCAGCACCTCACTGGACAAGTCATGTCATGATTGGACTCTATTGATCTGGTGGACAATTGGGGGAGCAGTTTCATCATGAGGCTGGCACATGGTCTCTTGCAGCAGAGGCCTCTGCATTTTCCTCAAGCAAGGAAGGGAACACTCATGTTTCCAAGGAAGGACTGTGCCATTTCTGCAAGCCAGAGGGTGCACAAAGAGGAATCGTTTTAAGCTTCTTGTATGCACTGATACCACTGTCACTGTCCCAAGTATCAAGGTCCCACTCTATCTAAACCAGAGTCCTAACTGTGGTGTAGAAGACTTGCTGAGGCATAGAATTTAACATTCTCTGGAGTTCCACTGCCCTGGGCCTGGTCTCCAACTTTGCTCTCCAGCTACAAAGGCATATCGTTTTCATGCTATCACAGAGGCTTTCTCACTGTCACACTGTGCCCTAAATTGATGATTAATCACCTTCAGCCTTTTGTGTCTTTCTCAAATGCATTAATAGCATGTCTGCTTCCATACTCCTTAAATTCACTACTTTCCCTATACCTTCCAAGAATCTGAGATATTATACCAGCTTGTTCATTCCCTTCCACTGATATGCTATTCCAGTTTTAAGAATTGTACCTACTGCATACAGTAGAGTCCTCTCTGCCAGAGAGCCAATGGGTGATCTAGTTCCAAATATCCATATGAGAGGCTGCTTCCTAGAACCACTTTGGGTACCAACTGTCTGGGTCAAAGATTTGCATGCAGCAGTTTTATCGAGGAGTGTGCCCAGCAACAAAACCTCTGAGGAAATAAGGGAAGTCAGATGAGCAAGCAGAAGTGGAATTACAATGCACCAATATCATAAACCTCAGCCAAGTCCATAGGGAACTCTGTTAGTAGGAGGGTCTTTCAGAGTTGTCCTCAAATATGGCAAGGGGGACTGGCCTTTGTACTCCTGTGACATTAGTAATTGAATGTGATTGGAGCACAGACTTGGGCAAGGCAGCCTCTGTGAGTCTCAGAGACAGATGCAGCTGTGAGCCATTCGAAACCAACACTGAGCAGTTGGGAGAATGAGCTTCTTGGTGTAGAAGTGTGAACCTTGGTATTATATCACACCTTCCTTTCCATAAAGGCAGGGGTGTCAAACTCATTTTTACGTAGGGCCACATCAGCCTTGTGGTTGCCTTCAAAGAGCTGAAGGTAGAGCTCCTTGCCCCTAGTTAAGGAGTAGTTACATTTATACAGTCCTAAAATTACATTTGGCCTTTGAAGGCAACTGAGTGGCTGATGTGGACCCCGATGAAAATGAGTTTGACACCCCTGCATTAAGGTTTTGAAGGATATCTTTTTAGTGCAAAAAAAAAATGATAAAATAGAGACTTGTTAATTGTTAACCATCAATACCTTGAAGCAAAGTGGTTTATGAGATTAAATTCAGTAAAGAGCAAGAAACTTTTGATGACCATAGAAATCTGGCAAATTTTGATGAAGATGAAAATGAGAAACACGAAAGGCACTGCAGTGTTGTCTTTAGGATACTACAGCTTGGACAGCCCTGTAACCAAGAGATAGTATAAGAGCTCAAGATCCCCAGAAAGGAACAGGCAAGAAAGAATGAGAGAGAGGAAGAGAAAGAGACAGAGAGAGAGAAGGGGAAAGCAAGCTGTCCAACATGACAAGCTTTAAGTCTTTTATCATATATTACATATATTCATTTCATTTGTGGCAAAAAAAAAATCAAGATGAATACCCATGAATTCAACCCCTCCTGGAGGGGAGGGGGCAGAATCAAAGAAAAGAAAGTCCATATTTCTTTCAGACAAACATACATATCATACATATCCCGATTTCAGGGACATAAACTTACCCCAGATAAATAATTTTTAATTTTCAATATGCTCATGTGAGTTTTTCTTTCTTTCTTTCCATCTGTTAGTAAGCCTTTTTTGAGATCCCAGGAATGCCAGGCTCCCTAACTGCACAAGGGATGCAGACACAGAGCTGCTGCCCCCTAAGCATCTCACAGCCTGTAGGAAAAACTGCATGTAAACAAATGAATTGCTAAAGTAGGCAGACACTTAGAGCATCCTGAGAGCAGAGAGGAGCAGGAGCTTGCATATCTGCACAGGGTGACTAGGGAATGTCACTGAGCCACCTTGAATATCACAGAACAGCTTTGCCACCTTCTATTTTATTTTCCAGTCTGTTGCTCTGAGCCACATTAAGAACAATGTTATCTTTTACTTTAAATGCTTCCTTTGATTCTTTATTCCTTGCATGCAAACAAGAACTTTCTGAAAAGTATAATAATCTTGCCAAAAACAAATACTTTCTACATAAAATTCTAATATAAATGGCTTACTTGTATGTATATTTCTACAACTACAGTAATAATTTTGATTAAGTTCAACCCAAATTTCATATATTTCATGTTAGAAAATGACAAAGAAAGACAGACTAGAAATATGAAATGAAAGTTAAGGAAGGCAAAAAATATATAAGGACTGTATGCCAGGCTCCAACTCCTTGTTTTTAGCTGGAACCTTCATCTTTCAGAATTCACCAAAATGACTAACACACAGGGAAAGAGGAGAGGAACCCCCTACATGTTCTACAGGCCTTTTAGAAAACATGGAGTTGTTACTTTGGCCACATATAGGAGAACCTACTAGAAAGGTAAGGTTGTAGACATCAAGGGACTGGGCACTGTTCAAAAAGGAATGTCCCATAATTGTTCCAACAACACTGGAGGTGTCTACAATGTCACCTAGCATATGTTGAGCATAGTTCTGAACAAACAACTTAAAGGCAAGATTTTTGCCAAGAGAATTGATGTATATATTGAGCACATTAAGCGCTCTAAGAGCTGAGATAGCTTTCTGAAAATGTGTGAGGGAAAATGATCAGAAAGAGAAGTAAGCCAAAAAGAAATGTACCTGGGTTCAACTGAAGCACCAGCCTGGTCCACCCAGAGAAGCACACTTTGTAGGAAGCAATGAAAAGGAGCCTGGGCTGCTGGAGCCCATTTCCTATGAACTCATGGTGTGCTAAGCATAAAAAAACAAAAGACCTCTTTTGTTTTAAAAACAAAAGGTATATAGAAGCACTAGAGTAGAAACTTTTGTATTAATAGTCTTGGGAAAATCAGAAGAAATTAAACTTGAACAATAGTGTTTCACTTCTGCAGTTTGTCAATTGGCTGAATTAAAATACACACTAGGGCCTGAGTCAGGTCCACATGTTCTACCATAGTTGAATGCATTCTAGAATGAAACCTGAGAAAAGTTTTGTGAAATTTTCTGAATATATTATTCAAAAGAATAAGGTTTCTGTGTCAGTAGGAAGCCAATCACCTATAAGTAACAGAAATTGGGCCACAATAATTTTAATAGAGGTTTCTTTTTCTCTCAGCACATGGGTATAAGATGACCAACACAGCATTGCCAACAGGACCTCACAGCAGAAGAACAAAGGGTCACTCTAACCAACCCATTACTTTTTATGAGAAAAGAAAATGATTCCCCAGAAGTGCCCATTCCATGTAAGAATTCTGTATAAGTTTGTGGCCAGAATTACATCCCACAGCCATCCATAGCTACAAAGATTTGAATAAAAGAATATTTCAATGTCCAGCCTCTATATTGAAAAATACTAAGGGAGACTGGGATAGATAATGGATTGAGGAGAGCCAATTAACAATATTAGCTACCATTTTTATAGGTGAATTTAAGACATGCAGGGTAAAATATTGAGAAACACCTATTCAACCATAGTCAGCTGTGGTGTCTACAGGTTATAAAATGTTTTCTATTTCAAACATTCAAGTTACTGAATATCTTTGGGAACATAGTAGAATTTTAGAATATGAAATTTGTAGAAAAAACACACAAAAGGGGAAATTTACAACTTTATGAATATATACCCTATCCCTAATACAAGAATTAAATAGGTTCATGATAATATCTCCAAAGAAGAGGGAGGGTCTTAAAAATATTTATATAGAAAGGGAAAGTAAATGGAATTAATAATATATTGTCAAGTTGTCACTTGTACAAGAATTTACATCTATCTGGTCATTAAACCCTATCTTAACTGAAGCCTGTGGGTATTGACTTCAAGCCTTATAAGGCATACATATTTTGTTGTGGTTAGAATTTAACAACAAATACAATGTTTTAATTGTGAGAAGAATCATTAGCTTTTAACAATACACATTGAAAAAAACTGATGCGTTAACAGATGCATAGGCTGCCCCAATGACTGTATACTACTTCTGGTGAGAGCCACAACCACACTGAAGTTGCCCCATGAAAGTGAAACTCCCTCCTGCATGTTCTAGGAAATTCTCCCCATTATGTTCTTCAGGACAACCTGAAAAGACAACATAAATTCTCTGGACTTTGCAGTTGTAGCCACAGCTGCTAGAATCTGCAGCCAGACCTACTATTCTACTCTCACTGAATGGGGATGGTTGACTTATAGCTTCTCAGGGTTGCATGGAGGCCTACATGGTGCCAACCCATTTCCTCCATCATCAGGGTTTGCCGTACACTGTCTAAATTTGTGAGAGTTATAATCCCAGCATTTCCCTGGACCAGAGGCCCACATTTTCTTCCCTTATCTACCTCTATAGAGGTGAAAATCAAAATCAAAGCTTCCTTTTGTTTACTGACTAATGCCCACCCACTTTGCTTAAAGTGATAGGGGACTCAAGACTTGGAAAATTTTAGCTTAAGGTAAAAGTTATAAGTCTAGCAAGTAATGTGTGTTAAGCTTTTGTTTCAGAAACTACAGGATAAAGCCCATCCTGGCTCCTGGGAAAAACAGCTGACCTCCTGCCTCCTGGGACACTGATAGAACATTACCCCTGGGGACATCCGAACCTTTGTTCCAGGGAGAACAGACAACCACTCCTCCCCCTTGGGATCAGCTAACTGCCCAGGACAGGAATGTTGCAGCTTCTGAGTCTCAAAGCCCTCACCACACCTTGTTTGTCCTCCCCCACCCCCTTATAAAAGATCTGGCCAGGAAAGAGAAGGGAAGATGGTTTGTTACGATATGAACCCACCATCTTCTTGGATCACTGGCCATCTGAATAAAGCGCCCATAAAGATTCAATTGCTGTCATTGCTTATTGGATTTGGTAGTGACAGGCAGCCCGAATGCTGGTGTGCTTTCCAGTTACAAAAGCACTTGATTTTCATATTCTGATTTTTGTTTGTTTTGAATCCATCTCAGAGGATACATAGTCTTACCAAACATGACTAGATTCACAACATAGCATGAGTCCAACAACATCCAAACTGATGTGTATCCTGTTCAATAAGGCAAGTCCACTGGTCATGCAGTTGGGTGTCACAGCAACATCAAATCCTTGACAGTTCATAAATACTCTCAAAGTCTGTACTCATCTTGTGTGAACAAAGAGTTCACACAATGTCCCATGAACTTATTTTGAGTAGCACTGGTTTAGAGACAAGGAACCTACTCTTAGTTTCTCTTTGGAATGGACATTTAGTTTTTAATCACATAATAATAATAATAATAATAATAATAATAATAATAATAATAATAATCCCAACATTCTCTTCATTTTGGTTGCTGGATTCATTTATTTTATAAGCACCAAAATATTTGTGAAGCTTTCCTCTCATGATCAACCTCTTAAAATTCATAAATTCTCCAGCTTCTAATTCTCTGAAGTATAACCCTGCAAGGTAGTGAAAGAATTCTCCAGCTTTATCTACATAGAGAATATTCTAGAATCACAAATAACCACAAATCTGCTAGGCTTCCCTATTAACTAACTGCTTCCAAAAGGGAAAAGAATCTTGAAATTAGACAACTTGTTGATATAAGCCAAAGGCTGTTTGAATATTATGAGTGTAAGAATCAAATCACATAGCTGTAAAAAGCATTCTGATGCATGTTCTGTGAATAATTTGTAATTGAAAATCCATTAACAGAATAAGTGGAGATGAATAATGCTAAAGTGGACTGACCAGGTATGCCAAAATAAGGATGTAAAATGCATTCTAAAAGTGAGGTAAAATGCTTCCTGTAAAGCCATCCAATTTTTTTCTTCCCTCTACTAAAAGAAATTGAAGATAATTTAAATTGTTCTGAAACAAAATCTGTTGACAAGGATAATAACAAGATGAATGAAAGTAGAGAAAGAAGTCTTTGGCATAACAACAAGAGCTTAACAAAAGAAGTGTGAATTTGCTGGCTGCAACCATTCAATATATTTCAGAGGCGATTTGAACCAGGACTCACATATTAGTAAAAAACAAAGTGAAATGCTGATGTTGCAAAAACAAGCTAAGGAAGAGGAATGGACAAGAACAATAGCATCACATTACTAGAATTAGAATCCATTTAGAAAGATATTGAGCTAAAATCTGTTTTTCTTCCAAAGTGCCTGATATAATTAGAATGAGGGCATGTTTGCCATGATTGTTCTCTAGTGCTTTGATCTCAGGGGAGGGGGAGATGCTGGATAGTACTGCAAATGGTGCATTAGGGAAGTGACATTCATACTTCCATGTTGATTTCAATTTTTTCTGTGAAATGTACCTCTCTGGGGATCTGATTTTCACATCATAATATGAATATTCAAAATGCTACTTTACATATCACATGTGGTTTGGATTTGAATGATTTCTCCTCAGACTAGAGGGATTTCTCTCAAGCAAATCTGTGTGCTGTTTTAGAAATTTGCACTTAAAAGTTTAGAAAGAATTTTTTAAGTAACCCAGGAAGAAATCTGAACTATATAAGAGCTAAATATTTTCTACTCTGTCATATTTTTAAAATAGTCCAACTAATTCTTTCCAAATTTTGGACACTAGTTCACTTACACACCAAAATCATTAAAAGAAAAATAAAACTCAGATGTTAAAATTAAGATTCAGAGATGAAAACATCACAGACAATAAAATAAAAGTAAAAATGTCAAAAGTCATTAATACAAAGCCTATGGGAAGAATATAATGTTATTAAAATTATGCTAAATATTTGGTTAATTCACAGGAATGCACAGGGCATGAGAGATTTCAGTTAACTTAAATTTTTTAGATAATTGAAACTAACCCTAAAAATCTGTTCCCTTCCTTTGTGCTTATCTTTTTAAATATATTTTATTGATCATGCTATTGTTACAGAACAAACAAGGGGGGGGCCTGGGACGATATACTATTATTGAAAGAAGGCCCTGGGTCCGTTATGTCCGCCGCCCTAGGAAAGACGTCTCTCAATGCCAGAGATTTGTGAAAAGGAAAGGAAATGTTTATTTAATGCTATACAAACTTCAAGTAGTGACCTAATGTCTTTATCAAAAGTCCTAAGGTCCCTAAAAACACCCACAAACACACAGTCCTTCCTTCTTTCCCCCTTTGCCCAGTCCAGAGTACCGTATCTCAGGAAAGGAAATAGAAGTCCATGGCTCAGGCAGTCCTCTGGTTCTTCCTCTCAGGGCTGCGGGAGTCTCCACTCTGTCCAGGCCGCGTGGTTCTCCCTCAATGGCTGCCGTGTCTGGGTTTAAATCCCCGCAGCCAATCTTCTTCTGCAGCCCCATTCCCGACTCCTCCTACACTCGGGCACACTTGCCCTCAATCTGCTGTCTTCTCCAGCTTTTCTGGTCGCCATCGTGGGTCTGGGCAGGTGTCACCCTATGTCCTGGAGCCAATCTTCTCCCAGCTCCCACGCAGGCTCTGTAACTCAGGGGACCTGCCTCCTAGGTCCCATCTTGAGGGGGAGGTCCCTTTCCATCCCCCTGGCCTTGAGCATGGCCATAGCTATTTAGCATATCTAAGTGACCAGCCAAAGGCTATAGGTATGCTAAATGACCATGCCATGGATTAGCTGCAAAGCTGCCCTGCATGTTCTTGCTCTGTGTGCCCCTTCCCCCAACTCACACCTGTGGGGGAAGGGGTGAAGACACCTTAAAATCTCCTGGACACCTTAAGTTCTGGACTCCATTTCAAATGCCCATTTGGGGTCCCTCCCCTTGGCTGCACCTTGTAACACTATTACAGTTGTCCCAAATTTTCCCCTTTTGCTCCCCTCCAGCCAGTACCCCCAATTCCCTCCAGCAATCTCCTCCCCCTTTAGTTCATGTCCATGGATCATGCCTATAAATTCATTGGCTACTCCATTTCCTATGCTGTTATTAAAATCCCCCTGTCCGTACCTACCAATTTGTACTTCTTAATCCCTGCATCTTTTCCCGCATTCTTCTCCTGCCCCCTCCCAACTGGTAACCCTCCAAATGACCTCCATGTCTATGATTTTGTTTCTGTTCTGCTTGTTTGCTTAGTTTGTCTTTTAGATTTAATTGTTAATAGTTGTGAATTTGCCATTTTAATGTTTACAGTTTTGATCTTATTTTTCTTTTTTCTTTTTTTTAAGATTTTATTTATTTATTCTCAGAGAAGGAAGGGAGGGAGAAAGAGAGAGAGAGAGAAACATCAATGCACGGTTGCTGGGGGCCATGGCCTGCAACCCGAGCATGTGCCCTGACTGGAAATCGAACCTACAATGCCTGGTTTGCAGCCCACACTCAATCCTCTGAGCTACGCCAGCCAGGGCAATCTTCTTTTTCTTAAATGAGTCTCTCTAACATTTCATATAATAATGGCTTGGTGCTGATGAAATCCTTTAGCTTTACCTTTTCTGAGAAGCACATGATCTGTCCTTCAATTCTAAATGATAGCTTTGCTGGATAAAGTAATCTAGATTATAGATCCCTGCTTATCATCACTTTGAATATTTCTTGCCAGTCCCTTCTAGCTGAGAAATCAGCTTACAATCTTATGAGAAGTCTTTTGTAGATAACTATTTGCTTTTCTCTTGCTGCTTTTAAGATTGTTATCTTTAACTTTTGACATTTTAATTATGATGTTTCCTGGTGTTGTCCTCTTTGTGTCCATCTTGTTTGGGAAGCTTCATGCTTCCTGGACTTGTGTGTCTATTTCCTTCGCCAAATTAAGGAACTTTCATTATTTTTTCAAATAAGTCTTTAATTTTTTGCTCTTTCTCTTCTCCTTCTGGCACCATTATGATTCAGATGCTTGAAGCTGTCCCAGAGATTCCTTCGCCTATCCTTGTGATTTGGATTCTTTTTTGTTCTCATGACTCTTACTGAATGTTTTTTTCTTCCTTGTATTCCAAATCATAAATATGATTATTGGCTTCATACACTCAATTGTTGGCTCCCTGTAAATTTTTCTTTATTTCACTTGGTGTAACTTTCATTTCTGCCTGGGTCTTTTTTATGCTGTTGAAGTACCCAATGAGTTCCTTGAGCATCCTTATAACCAGTGTTTTGAATTTTGCATGTGATAGATTGCTTATCTCCATTCTGGTTTGTTCTTTTCCTGGAGTTTTGTTCTGTTCTTTTGTTTGAGCCATATTTCTTTTTCTCCTCATTTTGGCAGCCTCCCTGAGTTTGTTTCTATGTATTAGCTGCTTTACTCCCTGTGTAGAGCTGCTTTACTCCCTATCTTGGTACTGTGGCCTATTATAGAAAATCACACCAATAAGCTGGATGATGTAGAGCCTTAGTGACCTAAGTGAACCATGTGAACCAGGTTGATGGAGTCTATGATATGGTGTAGCCACTCTGTGTGGAGAGGGCTCAGAAAGGGTACAATGCCACTGCCTGGCTTCTGGAGTTTTTTCAAGGAGAAAGCTACCCCCTGATACTCACCCTGATGCCAGATACTTCCATTTTTCCTTGTATGTCCCTGATGCCCTTCCAGCTGCTGCCCCAGTGCTGGAGCCCAAAGGAAGAGAGTCTATCTAAGTCCTAAGACCATTGTGGTCCCTGTAAGAGGAAACTCCTGAGAATCCCAGTTTCTTCCGAAACCCCAGTCCTTACTGAGTTTTACAGCAAGAATTTATGGGGACTCATTTTCATGGCACTGGAACCCTGGGCTGTGAGTCTGGGATCCCTCAGTTCCAAAGTATCCTTCCCTATTTTTATCCACCACACATGGGTGTGGGACCACCCATCCCATGTCACCATGTCTCTGTGCCTCGTCACATCTCTGCACTTGTCTGGATGAATGTGATTTCCTTATTCCCTGGTTGTCAGACTTCTGTAAAGCTTGATTTTCTGATTATTCTGGGTGATAGTTGTTTTGTAGTCTTTTTTCTTAAGATTTTATTTATTTATTTTTAGAGAGGGGAAGGGAGGGAGAAAGAACGAGAGAAACATCAATGTGTGGTTGCTTCTCATATGGCCCCCACTAGGGACCTGGCCCACAACCCAGGCATGTGCCCTGACTGAGAATCAAACCTGCTTTGGTTCATAGCCCGTGCTCAATCCACTGAGCTATGCCAGCCAGGGCCTGTTTTGTAGTATTATTGTAATTTTTGCTGTGGTTGTGCAAGGAGGTGACCCATGTTTACTTATGCCTCCCTCATGAATGGAAGTCTTGCTTATCCTTTAAAGGATATCATTACTGAATAATAACTCAAATTTTATAGATATAAAGAAGTAAAAGGAAATTTGGGTTAAGTATAATGTTTTTCTATGGGATAATACCTGTATATGTTTAATCACTATGTAGTATGAAATTATACCAGGAAGGCCAAGGTAGGGGAGAACATACCATTTACATGGTAACTATGATGTACTAGGTACACAGGTACTAAACAGTGTCTCCTTACCTTAACTCATTTACCATGCCAAAAAATATTTGAGAAATTATTACCATTTTACCAATAAGGAAATCAGAGCTCAGAAAGTTTAGTAAATTTCCTTTCGAATCACACAGTCAGTAATTGGCAAAACAGAGATTCAAACTCAGGTCTGTCTGACTCCAAACCCATCCTCTTTCCATCATACCACTGTTACCTATGCTTTATGCCAACCTTTACCATAGTTAGGCTGTCAAACCTGGTACCATATATATTATCTCTGTTGGCCTTAGTTTGTCGGTCTTTAAAACCTAGGACCATGTATTTCACCTCTACTGGCCTTAGGTCATGAATCTATAAAATTAAAATATTGCTATTTGTAGCAGAAACAATGTATTTCTCATATTTACATTGTATTAGAAATCCAATTATCAGCTAGGCATGTGGCATGGATGTTATATTTCCCATTTGCCCTTGCAGCTAGACATGTCATGTGACTAATGCATATGACTAATTACCAATGGGGTGTGAACAGAATTGATAGGTACAAATTCTGACCACATTCTTAAAGAAACTGAACATGCCCTTCTTAGCTCCTTTCTTAAGAGTTGGAATGCGGAGATAATGGCAAGAAATAGGTGAAGGGATTAAGAAAAAAAAAAAAACCACATAAGCACAAACAATGATGTGGTGATTACCAGAGAGAAAGAGGAATGGAGGGAGGTGGAGGAGGGTAAAGGGAGGATAAATGGTGACAGAAGGAAACTTGACTGCAGTGATGAGCACACAGTAGACTATACAGATCATATATTATAGAATTGTACACTTGAAACCTGTATAATTTTATTAACCATTGTAACCCAATAAATTCAATAAATATAAAATTTTTAAAAATGCTAGACTGCACAGACAAGCACAAAATCCTAGAGTTAGCAAAGCAGTGAAAAAGGAGTCCACATGCCTGGAAGCATGAAATGCTAAAGTTGTTCATGTTGCTTATTTTGGGAACAATATGTGAGAGAGATACAAATCTCTGCCTGTTTTAGGCTATGGCTTTTGTTGTCCATCACATCTGAAACTAACCCTAAACAATGCCTCTCTCTTCCACTCTAAATGCCATAATTGCAAATTTGTGATAGGTTTGTTATAAACAAGAAATACAGTGTGTTTGAAATTCAGATAAAGAAATAAATAAGCAAGAATTATTTTTGTTGGAGTGGGAGGTCATCTGATTCTTCCTATAAAGGTGGTGAATAGAAATAAAATTTCATCATTTACTTTCACTTAATCAAAAATTTTACTCTATTAATATTATATAATTTTCTGCAAAGTAAAAATGATCAAATTTCTCTTATCTGTAAGAGGTGCTTTTTTCCTAGTTTATTTTATATTTTAAATTATTTTATTGTTGTTCAATTACAGTTGTCTTCATTTTCCCCCCACTACTTCCCCCACCCCAGCCATCTGCACCTCCCTCCCCTGATTCCACCACACCCCCACTTGGTTTTGTCTGTGTGTCCTTTATAGTTGTTCCTGAAATCCCTTTCCCCCTTTGCCCCTACTATCCCCTCCCACAACCCCTCTTGTTACTTAGATTGTTCTTCATTTCAATAATTCTGGTTATATTTTGCTTATTTGTTTTGTTGATTAGGTTTCACTTGTAAGTGAGATCATATGCTATTTGTCTTTCACCACCTGGCTTATTTCACTTAGTATAATGTTCTCCAGTTCCATCCATGCTGTTGTGAAGGATAGGAGCTCCTTTTTTTCTGCTGCTTCATAGGGTTCCATTGTGTAAATGTACCATAGGTTTTTGATCCACTCATTTCCTGATAGGCATTTAGGTTGCTTCCAGCACTTGGCTATTGTAAATTGTGCTGCTATGAACATTGGGGTGCATAGGTTCTTTGAATTAGTGTTTCAGGACTCTTAGAATGTAATTCCAGCAGTGGAATTGACAGGTCAAAAGGCAGTTCCATATTTAGTTTTCTGAGGAAATTCCATGCTGTTTTCCACAGTGGCTGTACCACTCTATAATCCCACCAACAGTGCACCAGGGTTCTCTTTCCTCCACATCCTCTCCAACACTTGTTTGTTGATTCATTTATGATGGCCATTCTGACTGGTGTGAGGTGGTATCTCATTGTGGCTTTAGTTTGCATCTCTCTGATGGCTCGTGATGCTAAGCATCTTTTCATATGTCTCTGGGCCCTCACTATGACCTCCTTGGAGAAGTATATGTTCAGGTCCTTTGCCCATTTTTAAATTGGATTGTTTGTCTGCCTGGAGTAGAGTTGTGTGAGTTCTTTATATATTTTGGAGATCGAACCCTTGTCTGAGGTATCATTGGCAAATATGTTTTCCCATAGACTTGGTTCTCTTCATTTTAATGCTGTTTTCTTTAGCCATACAGAAGCTTTTATTTTGATGAGATCCCATTTGTTTATTAAGTATTTTTATTGATTATGCTATTGATTTTCCCAATTTTTCTTCCTTTATTTCCCCTCCACCCTGTCCCCCCAACCCTCCAGCATACCCCCTGCCCCGCTTAGTTCATGTCCATGGGTTGTATATAAAAGCTCTTTGAGTCCTCTGTTTCCTATTCCATTTTTTTCTTGCCCCATTTATTTTATGCCTACTAATTATGCTCCTTCTTCCATGTACCTTTTCCCCCTATTCCTCCCTTCCCACCCCCCCCCCCACACACACTGAACTCCTTCAGTGTGGTGTCCAATTCTCTGATTCTGTTCCTGTTCTGGTTGTTTGCTTAGTTTTTATTTTCCTTCTATTCTTTTCTCTTGGTCCATTTGTTAATAGTTGTGAGTTTGTTGCCATTTTATTGTTCATATTTTTTATCTCCTTTTTCTCAGAGAAGTCCCTTTAACATTTCATATAAGGGCTTGGTGATGATGAACTCCTCTAACTTGACCTTCTCTGGGAATCACTTTATCTGCCCTTCCATTCTAAGTGAAAGCTTTGCTGGATAGAGTAATCTTGGATGTAGGTCCTTGCCTTTCATGAGTTCAAATACTTCTTTCCAGCCCCTTCTTCTTGCCTGTAAAGTTTCTTTTGAGAAGTCAGCCGATAGCCTTATGGGAACTCCTTTGTAGGTAACTGTCTCCTTTTCTCTTGCTGTTTTTAGGATTTTCTCTTTGTCTTTAATCTTGTGTAACTTATTGATGATGTGTCTTGGTGTGTTCTTTTTTGGCTCCAACTTCTTTGGGACTCTCTGGGCTTCCTAGACTTCCTAGAAGTCTATTTTCCTCACCAGATTGAGGAAGTTTTCCTTCATTATTTGTTCAAATAAGTTTTTAATTTCTTGCTGTTGTTCTTCTCCTTCTGGCACCCCTATAATTCAGATATTGGAATGTTTCAGGTTGTCCCAGAGAATATTCAGCCTCTCCTCATTTTTTTTTATTCTTATTTCTTTGTTCTGATCCAGTTGGATGTTTATTTCTTCCTTTTGTTACAAATTGTTGCTTTAAATCCTGGTTTCCTTCTTGTCACTGTTGGTTCCCTGAATATTATGCTTTATTCACTTTGGGTATCTTTAATTTGTTCTTTCATTTTTCAACCAAGCTCAATCAGTTCTGTGAGCATTGTGATTACCAGGGCTTTAAATTCTCCATCAGATTGGTTGGCAATCTCCTCAGTGCTTAGTTCTGAGGTTTTGCTGTGTTCTTTCATTTGGGCCATATTTCTTTTCCTTGGGGCACCTGATAAGTTGTAATGGGAAGGGCCTGAGATATTCACCCAGGCAGGGCAACCTTTTTTGCTGTGCTGCCTGTGGGCAAGGGGCAAGAGAAGGAACAATGTAGCTTGTCTGCTCATCTCTAGCGCACTTTCTTACAGACTCTCGTGTCAGACTGAAAGTATCTCCCACCATGGCAACCCCAGCCTTAGCCCACAGCCAGCTCTGAGTCTCAGTTTTCCCCTTAAGTCAGTCCCTCCTGCACAGCTCCACAGAGCTCAGCAGTCAACCCCACCCCTCAGCCCCCTCGCCAACATTTTTCTGAGTTGGCCCACAAGGTCCGTCTTACCAGTCTGGTTGTTCTAGTTGTTTTTTTTTTCTTTAATTCCTTGGTTGTTGGAGTTCCATGCAGTTTGATTTTCTGGTGATTTTGGTTGTTTATTGATTTTAGATTGGTTGTTATCCTCTTTTTGGTTGTGTGAGAAAGCTAAGGGTTTCTACCTATACCTCCATCTTGGCAGGAACTCAAGATCCCATTTGTTTATTCTTTCCTTTATGTCCCTTGCTCTAGGGGACATATTGGTGAAAATATTTCCACATGGAATATCTCAGATTTTCCTGCCTATATTTTCCTTTAGGATTTTTATGGTACTGTGCCTTATATTTAAGTCTTTTATCTACCTTGAATTTATTCTCATGTATCATGTAAGTTGGTGATCAAGTTTCATTTTTTCGCATGTAGCTGTCCAGGTCTCCCAACACCATTTGTTGAAGAGGCTATTTTTACACCATTTTATGCTTATGCTTGTAAGGGGTTCTTTTTTAAAGTGATCTAATTACTTAAAACTTTCTTAGGGGTCATTTATAACAAGGCTCTGAAAGGGCAAAGGTTTTAGATGTCATCATAGCTCATTAGAGCTAGAACAAATGTTAAAACATAATCATACATTTTGAATTTTACTTAATTTTTTTATTCCAAGTACTTTATAATTAGTACCAAAATCCCTGTTACACCTATTCCATTTATGTGAATTTAAGACAAACGCCATGAGGAAATAAAATGCTTCATAGCCAGGACTCTAAAGCTATGAATTTAAGGATCCAACTGGAAAGCAGAGCAAATCAATCTTCCACAATGGAGCTGAAAAAATAAGAAGAACAGGATGCAGTAGGGAATGGGTGGTTAAACCACAAATGCAGCATTTGCTTTGACCAAGATGAGATTTGGAATGGTTGTACAGTTACAATTGAGTTCTCAAACACAGAGAAGATTGAGTTGAAAATCATGCCAAGAAAAAAATTATTGTCTTTACTCTGTTGGCAGAAGAAACTCTGGGAGGGAATGAATTTCCCACAAAGCATATCTTGAACCAAACCATCAGTTAAGGTAAATGCAGAGGAAAATCTCAACTCAATAGCTCCACTGAAGCAGACTGATTCTGCTGCCCTGTTTGGCTATGAGATATAGCTCCAAGAATTGGGGAAGCATTTCATGTCAGAGGGAGAGCAGATTAACAGACCATTCCTCCATAAGGGAGCTTAACCCTCACACTTTTATAATGCCATTGCCACAACAGTCATTCATTCAGTAATTCTATAAGTTTTTAATCAGGATCTACCCTGTGCCAAGTCCTGTTCTGGGAGCTAGAGATACAGCAGGAAACAAAACAGATGATCATGGTTCCCATGAAGTTTACATTGTTGGGGGAGGGAGAGACAAATAATAAACAAACAAAGAGTGTGTCATATACCAGTAAATATTCTAAAAAGAATTAAGCAAAGAAGAAAATATTGAAAAAGCAGGTGCAGTTTCATGTAAATGATCAGAGAAGGTCTCTCCCAAAGATGATATTGAGGCAATAACTATATGAAGATATTTGGAGTAACAATGCATTGGGAAAAGACATAGTTCCAAGACCCTAAACCTGTAGCATGCTCAGTGTGTTCAAGGGACAGCAAGATGACCAGAGCTCCTGGACCTGGGTGAAGAAGGTAGATAAGGAGAAGAGGTGAGTGTGAAGCCAGGTAATGAAGAACACTGAAGTCTCAAGGTAAAGACTTGGATTCCACTTTGATGGGAAGAAATTGGGGGGCTTTGAACAGAAATAAAAATGACCCCTTACATTCTACTAAGGATCACTCTAGCAATTGAATGGAGAAAAAATTAAGTGTACAAGGTTGGAAACAGGAAGGCCAGTTAGAGGCTATCAAAATCCAGGTGGAAGGTAACAACAAATGAAACAGTGGAAATGGGAGTTGCAGGTATGAGCAGTGGGGGGATTCTGAATGTAATTCCTAAATGAAGCTAACTCTAAATTCCAGGTATGAGAGAAAGAAAACAAGATTCTTATCCTGAAGACCTGACACATACGGAGTTGTAATTTATTGAGATGGGAAAATTGGTGAGGGGAAGCAGTTTAAAGGTGAAAATGACATGTTCAATTTTAGATGTGTTACATTTGAGATAGTTATTAGACATCTAGGTGGAGACATAAAGCAAATAACCAAACACTCAGTTTTGAAGTTCAGAGGAAAGATGAAAACTGGAGAGGTAATTTGAGGAGTCAGAATGTATATCTAGTGGATGAAAACACCTAGATACACCTAGTATGGTCAGAGAAAAGAAGCAGTTTGAAGACTGAGTTTTAGAGTTCATAACAATGATGAATATAGCAGAGACTTCAGGTTGCCTTCCTAGTACCACTTTACCCCTTTTCCTAATAAAAAGAACCTTAATATTATGGTAAAGCCATAGTGTTCCAATGTTAAGGAAAAAAAAAAACTACATTTCCCAAATTTCCTTATAGAAAAGTAGAGTGTATGATTAGTGAATGATAGTCATTCAGTGGGGTTTTTAGGTCACCTTGCAAAAGGCATCCTTTTGTACTTCCTCTCCTTTCTGCTTAAAAGTGGTTATGATGAGTAGAGCTTCAATAGCCATTTTAATTCCACTAGACAACATGGAGAACAGAAGCACATACCATGGAAGGTGGAGCAAATAGAAGGCAGCTGGGCCACTGATAACTCATGAAGCCACTTTACTAGCCCTGGACTCTCAGCCTATGAAACTCGTATTACATGAGAGAGAGAAACACATACCTTGTTTAAGCCACTGTATTGATGAACTTTCTCATTAGCCACCAAATATAATCCCTGATGCAAGGATGAACCAGCAAAGGAAGCTGAGGACTAGCCAGCGGTAGCAGGGTAGAGAAACTATGGAGTCCTAAAGGCTCAGTGTAGAAGAACAGGTGTTTTAAAGGGAGAAACTAGATCAAATTGCGCTAATAAGCCAGGTGGAAAAAGGACTGAGAAAAGGCCATTAGTGAACTTGACAAGACTGATTTTATTGAGAGGTGGTACTGAAAGTATAATTAGAGTAGATTTGAGAAATAATAAAAGTAGAAGTAGGCATAGACAACTCTTGGATTTGGCCATTCAGAAAGCAAAGAAATGGGATGTTTGCTAAAAGAGGGATGTGGGGATCAGAGAAAGTTGATTTTAAGATTACAGTGTTTTGAAATATGCCAATGATTACACCCTAAATCCACATAGCTTAGCATACAGATGATATAGAGAAAAGAATTTAGAGTCTGAAGTCAGACAGGTCTAGGTTTGAAGCCCTACCCTACAACTGTCTGTGTCTTTAGGTGAGTCCTTAACTTCTCCAAATCTTCTCAGCTATATAACTCTACCCACTTTAGGTTGCTGAGACAAAGAAATGATATGTGTGCAAAAGTACATGATAAGTTACCCTGCAAGGCTAGCTACTGCAATTATTAATTCCTCCTCTTCATATGCTTTTTTAACAAGGTGGCTTCTAGGTGTAGTGGACAATGAAACAGAAGCAAAGTGAGAAAGAGTATTACTGTCTGGGAACACAGAAAATTTCCATGAACCAAAAAGATTTTTTTATGGCTTTGTGACTTTTTATAAGTGATCTGGTCAGATAAAGATAACTCTGGTTCTTTCCCCATTTTATTTTAGAGGAAACTGGAGCAGGAACTTTGCCCTTTTAGAGCTTTCAATAAGCAAAAAGTGTGCCTGCCCTACAACCTCTGTAACAGCAGTTGTGGCTCTTGGGATGGGAGGATTTCACCCCACTTGAGCACACTTGAATCTATGCCCTCTCCCAGGGTAAAGACCTGCCTGATACATTCATCACCCAAACCTGTTGCAAGTGATTTTTATCTGCCTTTATGATGTCACCTCCTAGCCCTGCACCAGTATACTGTATGCTCTATTATGTGCAAATCATTCAGGAGGTTTTCTGCCATGAGTAATTTTACCCCAGAAGGGTAAGCCTAGAATTCTAAATGACTCAGTAGAACAGATAGAAGAAAAAGTCAATGTGCTGATAGATCCATAAATTGAGGTCTCTATTGGCATAAAGAAAAATATATACAGTGTGCTATTTCTCCTGAACAAAACCGAGGTCCTTTGAAATAATCTTATACATCAAAGGCTTTATACATGTTGTCCCTGGGGTGCTCTCTATTACCTGTTCATGTATGTATCTTCA
Organism: Phyllostomus hastatus; assembly: GCF_019186645.2. NCBI lineage: Eukaryota > Metazoa > Chordata > Mammalia > Chiroptera > Phyllostomidae > Phyllostomus > Phyllostomus hastatus. Next base: position 4,853,942 of record NW_025334038.1, on the reverse strand, counting down.
ACTCTTGTTGCAATACCCTGTTTATATGTCACCTGTTCCAGGTAATGAAAATGTTACCTGCACACTCTCCCTTGGTCACATGAATTCTGTCTCCTATGATTTCCAAGGTTCCCAGAGCTTATCACTATCAAAACATTAATCACACTGCATTATAATTTTGCATTTACATATCTGTTTTACATACTTACACACTTTGTGTGTTTCCTGAGGGATATTTTTATTTCTGAAACTTCAGTGTCTAGCACACATTAGGTATTCAATAAACAGTTGGTCAACTAATATCCAGTTCGCTAAAGTTTGCTTTTTTAAAAAGACTTTATTTATTTTTACAGAGAGGGAATGGGAGGGAGAAAGAGAGGGGGAGAAACATCAATGTGTGGTTGCCTCTCACACTCCCAAATGGGAACCTTGTCCACAGCCCGGGCATGTGACCTGACAGGGAATCAAACTGGCAACCCTTTGGTTTGCAGGCTGGCACTCAAGACACTGAGCCACACCAGCAGAGCTGAAATTTCTCTTTAAGAAACTTAATATGACACTGCTAACACTAAATGTGTTAAATACATTTGAAACAAGTATACATTATATATTTTACACACACATTATAATACACCAAACTGGTACAGAAAATGCACAGAAATAAAACAGTATTTCTGGGAGGTAGAATTATTTTTTTTCTTAGATTTTGTGGAATATACTAAAAGTTCAACATGAACATAGTACTTTCAAAGTGTTTAAATAGTAATATGTTTTATGTTATTACTATATATGTTAATTGTTCTATTTAATAATGATGACAAGTTACTAACTTACTGACCACTAGTAATTAGGATCTGCTTGGCAACATATTTTCTAGTGATTGTATGGCTTTTTGCAATTTTCTAAATCTCACCCAGCAGGAGCAATCACATTTCCTAATGGTCTGCTCTCTACAGACATATTTAGCACCTTTCACAGCTATAGAAACTGTGGGACAGCACAGTCACTGTGGATCCCCTGCAGACTTCACTGGCTTTATTCCACAAGTATTTGTGATTGCTAATGTCTATTACCCAAGTCTCTCTCCATTCTCCTCTTCATGCATCCTGGCCAGATCCTGGGCACTGTATAAGCAACCACTACAAGACTCTGCAGGTGGGTTAGTGCAAGATGCCAGCCAAACTCCTGCAACTGACACACACTGCTATGAGCATGGTCAGCACTAACTATTCTAGCTGTGCACTTGCATGTTGCTGGCCTGACACCCTGCATCATTCTCCACTGCCCTGTGCACATGGCAAGACCCACCAGACAAAGTGGTAAATGGTGACAGCCAGGACCAAAAGAACTGCTAGTGCTCCTGCTGTTGGTCCCAGCCCTCACTGCCTTCCCTGGATCCCAACAGCATGTATATATTTGCGAGCAATCCCTGGAACTGCACAGGTACCTACAGTTAATTCCTATGACCAAGTGTATGTGTGCCACTGGCTCTCACCACGACTGCTGCTTTTCTTGGTACTAAGGGGCTGGACTTGGAAGTGTTGATGAGGAACCAAACAGCCTTTCCAGCCTCTGAGGGTCCCACAGCACTTGCCAAGGATCATGCAGTCATTGGTGGTGAATCAATGAGCCACCAGCCCCACCCACCCCCATGACCCAGTGATGCCACACACACCTACATTTTGTACCCTAGACCACTAGACTTGTCACACAGTGTTCCAGCATGTTCCCACCTACAAGTGAAAGTAATCCCTTACTGAAGTCAGTCCATAAAGTCTAAAAAAGGTGAAATCTTTTTCAAATATGCAGACACCTATACAAGGCTACAGGAATTCCAAAATCAGGGGAACATAACTCCAGTAAGAAATACAGTAAACCTCTAATAACTGGCACAGGATTTATAATCATGATTAAAAGAAACAACAGAAAGGTCATTGGATTCCCAGAACAGGGAGAGAGAGGAAAAAAGTGATAGAAAGCTCACTTAAAGAAATAATGTCTGAAAATTTTCCAAACCTGGGAAAAATTTAGACATCTAAGTTGATAAAGCTAATAAATTACCCTAGCATCTCAATCTGAAACAATCTTCTCCAAGTCACATTATAATATAATTGTTTAAAATAAAACAGGGAATTTTTAAAATAGCCTAAGAAAAAAAATTTTCTCTTATACAAGAGAACCTCCATGAGGATATCATCAGATTTCTCACTACAGACCTTGCAGGTCAAGAGAGGATGGGATGACATATTCAAAGTGCTGAAAAAAAGAAACTGCCAACTAATAATACTTTACCCATCAAAGCTGTTCTTCAAATCAGGTGAAATACTTTCCCCACAAAACCCAAAGAGTTCCAAAAGAAGCCAGAGGTGACCTCTGAAAATGGTTCACTATTCACTTGACCCAGAAAACACCACAAAGTCATGCAAATCAAGAGACTCAAATCTTCACATTCAGTTTAACGATGTGCATAAAACTGAACAGACCATAAGGGTATGCTTATATCCAAAAGCCACTAAGTATCTAAAGGATGACACTTTACAGCAGCAATGTGAGCCATTCCATTGTTACAGTGGTAGAGTAGATGGCTGTGCCCAGGCCAAAAGTTAGGGCTTGACACAGGGTCAGTAGCCCAAAAAGAGTGCTGAATTTTTGTTGCACATGCTTAAAAATGCAGAGAGTAATGCTGAAGTTAAGGACCTAGATGTACATTTTCTGGTCATAGAGCATATTCAGGTGAACAAACCTAGATGCACCTTCCTAGATGCAGCACAGAACCTACAGAGTTCATGGGCAGATTAACCCATACATGGGCTCTCCCTGCCACATTGAGATGGTCCTCACCGAAAAAGAGCAGATTGTTCCTAATCCAGGAGAGGTGGTTGCACAAAGGAAAAAGATATCCCAGAAGAAACTGAAGAAACAACAACTTACAGCTGAGGGGTAAATTCAGCATCAAATACATGCTAATAAAAATATATTTTTTTCAGAAACCAAAGTCAAAGTAGCTCATCACCAGAAGATTTGCATTTAAAAAATGCTGAAAGAAGTTCTTCAGTTTGAAATGAAACTACACCAACTGATAACATGAAAACATATAAATAAACAATACACTGGTAAAGGCAAGTATTTAGTCAGATTTAGAATACTTTAAAAGTGTAATAAATATGTGTTAATCATCTAACTCTAGTATAATGGTAAAAAGACAAAAATATTAAATATAGCTATAACTACACCATTTTTAGTCCTCCTCTGAGGATATGTTTACTGATTTGAGAGAAAGAGAGAGAGGAAAGAAGAGGGAAAGAAAAAGAACATCCATGTGAAAGAGAAACACCAACTAGTTGCCTCCCATACATGCTCCAACCAGGGATCAAAGCCAAAATCTAGGGATGTGCCCTGACTGGGGATCAAACCCACAACTCTTTGGTGTATAAGATGATGCTCAAACCAACTGAGCTACCTGGCCAGGACTGCTACACAATTTTGTAATGAATATACAACATAAAAAGATATAGAGTGTGACTATAAAGATATAAAATGTGGGTGAAGGGGAATAAAAGAGTAAAGTGCTCGAATGTGACTGAAACAATTAGCCTAAAATAGACTGTTATATGTATAAATGTGTTGTTTTTTTTCTTTTTTAAATATATTTTATTGATTATGCTATTACAGTTGTCCCATTTCCCCCTTTACTCCCCTCCAACCTGCCCCCCTCCCACCCACATTCCCCCCCCCTTTAATTCATGTCCATGTGTCATAAGTTCTTTAGCTTCTACACTTCCCATACTATTTTTGCCCTCCCCCTGTCTATTTTCTACCTACCATCTATGCTACTTATTCTGTATATCTTTTCCCCCTCTCTCCTCCTCCCACTTCCCTGTTGCTAACCCTCCATGTGATCTCCATTTCTGTGGTTCTGTTCCTGTTCTATTTGTTTGCTTACTTTGCTTTTGTTTTAGGTATGGTTGTTATTAACTGTGAGTTTGATGTCTTTTTTTACTGTTCATATTTTTTATCTTCTTTTTCTTAGATAAGTCCCTTTAACATTTCATAAAATAAGGGCTTGGTGATGATGAACTCCTTTAATTTGTCCTTATCTGAGAAGCACTTTATCTGCCCTTCCATTCTAAATCAAAGCTTTGCTGCATAGAACATTCTTGGATGTAGGTCTTTGCCTTTCATGACTTGGAATTCTTCTTGCCAGCCCCTTCTTGCCTGCAAAGTCTCTTTTGAGAAATCAGCTGACATTCTGATGGGAACTCCTTTGTAGGCAACTATCCCCTTATCTCTTGCTGCTTCTAGAATTCTCTCCTTCATTTTTACCTTGGATAATGTAATTATGATGTGCCTTGGCATGTTCCTCCTTGGGTCCAACCTCTTCGGGACTCTCTGAGCTTCCTGGACTTCCTGGAAGTCTATTTCCTTTGCCAGATTGGGGAAGTTCTTTATTATTTGTTCAAATAACTTTTCCACTTGTTGTTTTTCCTCTTCTCCTTCTGGTACCCTTATAATTCGGATGTTGGAACATTTAAAGATGTCTTGGAGGTTCCTAAGCCTCTCCTCATTTTTTTGAATTCTTGTTTCTTCATTCTTTTCTGTTTGGTTGTTTCTTTCTTCTTTCTGGTCCCTTCCATTGATTTGAAACCCAGTTTTCTTTCCATCACTATTGGTTCCCTGTGCATTTTCCTTGATTTCTCTTATCATAGCCTGCATTTGTTCATCTAATTTATGACCAAAGTCAACCAATTCTGTGAGCATCCTAATCACCAGTGCTTTGAACTGTGAATCTGATAGGTTGACTATCTCTCAGTCACTTAAAAAAACTAGCTCTGGAGCTTTTAGTTCTGTTTGAGCCATCTTTTTTATTTTATTTTATTTTTTTTCGTTGGTCTGGTCACTCCTGTTACGTATGATGGGTGGAACCTTAGGCATTCACCAGTGTGGGGCACCTCAGTCACTGGGTTGTGACGTTGTATGTGGGGGCAGGGTCTGAGAGGGAAGAATGGTGCCTGCTCCACTCTCTCTAGGATTTCAGTCCCCTTTGCCACTTCCCACAAGCAAAGTGGGCCCTTCTGGTGCTGGCTCCCAGGCAGGTGGGCTTGTGTACTTTCTTGGACTCTATGGGTTTCCCCAAGGAGCCCTCCTGTGAGGCTGAGAGAATCTCCCAGCCTCAACTTCCACAGGTGTTATCAATTGGTCCCTTCAGGCTTTGTTTCCGGCACTGGGTCCCTGGGTTGCATGGTCTGTGTCGCTGCCCATTTTCGCTTAGTTTGCACGTGAATGTGTGGCTGCAGACAGCTAGCTGCCTTGTGCGTCTCACTGGGTCTGCTCGTTGCCTCCCATGCCTAGGGTCTGCCACCTCTGTCAGCTGCCCCCGCACTTCTGGGGTTTGCCAACTGCTGTCTGCATCCTGCACGCATCTGCCAGCCACTGATTTTTCCTGCCAGGACCCCTCAACCCCTCTCCATAGGCCTCCGACTCCACCCCTCCTTACCAGTCTGGATAAATGGTAGTCAGACTTCTGTTCGGTTCCTTTCTCTCAGTTCTGGTTGGTTTTTTTGGTTTCTAAATTCTTGTTGTCCTTAGTTTTGGTTATGCAAGGAGGCACAGTGCTACTACCTATGCCTCCATCTTGGCCGGAAGTCATATGTATAAATGTGTTTTAACTAAGGCTCAGGATAACCCAAAACAAACCTTGTAGTATATCCACAAAGGATAAAGAGAAGAAAATCAAAATATACTGTTATAGGGTACAGCCAAGAGGGAGGACCCCAAATGGGCATTTGAAATGGGGTCCAGAACTTAAGGTGTCTAGGAGATTTTAAGATGTCTTCACCCCCATTCCCCAGGTGTGGACTGGGGGAAAGGACAAATGGAGCAGGGCCATTGAGAGCTGTTTCACACAGCAACAGCCTTGTAGCTAACCTCTGGTGTGGTCATTTAACATATCTATAGCCTTTGGCTGGTCACTTAGATATGTTAAATAGCTGTGGCCATGCTCAGAGCCAAGGGAATAGAAGTAACTACCCCACCAAGATGTAACTGGGGGGCAGGTCCCCCGAGTTACAGCACCTGCGTGGGAGTTTGGAGATGATTGGCTCCAGGACTTGGGGTCACACCTGCCCAGACTCATCATGGCAGTCCAGTAAAGCTGGAAAGGTATGAGTTCTGGCATGTGAAGCCGAGTGTGGGAGGAGTCGGAAATGGGGCTGCAGAGGAAGATTGGCTCAGGGATTTAAACCGAGATGCAGCAGCCATTAGAGAGAGAACCATGCGCAGCCCTGAGAGGGAGAACCATGCAGCTGTGGAAGTGCAGAGAGGATCACAGCCACTGGAGAGAGAGCCACACAGCTTTAGCAGAGTGAAGACTCCCGTGGCCCTGAGGGAGAGAACCATGCGGCCTTGACAGAGTGGAGACCCACGCAACCCTGAGAGAGAGAACCACACAACTCTGGCAGAGTGGGGACCCCCGCAGCTTTAGAAGGGGGAACCACCACCTGGTTTTAGCAGAGATCCTGGCTACTCAGCTGAGGGTGCTGAGAACCCAGGGAAGTCTCCCAGTTGAAATGGAGTACTAACTGGGAATAACTAGAGGACTGCCTGAGCCATGGACTTCTATTTCCTTTCCTGAGATATGGTACTCTGGACTGGGCAAAGAGGGAAGGAAGGAAGAACTGTGTCTGTTTGTGGGGGTTTTAAAAGAGACTTTAGGATTTTTGATAAAGACATTAGGTCACTACTTTAAGTTTGTATAGCATTAAATAAACATTTCCTTTCCTTTTCACAAATCTCTGGCATTGAGAGACATCTTTCCTCTGGCGGTGGACATGACGGACCTGGGTTTTTTTTTTCAATAATAGTATATCGTCCCAGGCCCCCCTTGTTTGTTCTGTAACAATACCACTATGGAACAGTATCAATTCACAAAGAAAGACAGTAAGAAAACATGAAAGGAACAAAGTAACTATAAAACACCCAGAAAACAACAAGATGCCAAGTCCTTATTTATAAATAATTACTTTAAATGGAAATAGATTAAATGCTCTTTTCAAAAGGCATAGAGTAGCTGTATGAATAAAAAAAAAACAAGAAAATATTCTCTGCCTACAAAACTCACTTCAGTTTCAAAAACATATACTCTCAAACAGAAGGGATGGTAAAGATATATACCACATAGTTAGAAACCAAAAAGATCAGGGGTAGCCATACTTCTATCAGACAAAAAATAATTAAGTCAAAAACTGTAACAAGAGACAAAAAAGGTCCTTATATAATGATAAATGGGTCAATTCATCAAAAGAATATAACAAGGGTAAATATATATGACCTCAACATCAGAGCAACTAAATATAAAAAGCAAATAAAAAACAAATTTGAAGGGAGAAGTACACAACACAATAACAGTAGTAGAATTCAATACCTCACTTTCAACAATGGGTACAGCAACCAGAGAAAAATCAATAAGGAAATATTGATTTTAAGTATACTTTACACCAAATAGACCTAAGTAATATATATCAAATATTTCATCAACATCAACAGAATATACATTCTTCTCAGGCACACATGGAGCATTTTCCAGAATAGACCACATGTGAGGCAACAAAACAAGTCTCAGCAAATTTTAAATATTAAAATTATATCAGGTTTCTTTTCCAACCAAATGGTATGAAACTAGAAATCAGCAACAGGAGGAAAACTGGAAAACTCACAAATACGTAAAATAAAACAACACACTTCAGAAAAACCAATAGGTCAAAAGGAGAGAGAAATAAAAAAATACATCGAAACAAACACAAGTTCGAGCACTACATACCCAAACTTATGGGATACAGTAAAAGTAATGCTATGAGGGAAGTTTTTAGGGATAGCTAACTGCATTAAGTAGAAAGAAATATCTGCAGACTGGAAGATAGTGGTGAAGTAGGTGGAAGCTGAACCCATTTACTCATGCACCCAACTGGGACACCTAGCCAATCTTCTGAAGAACAGAGTGAACAACTAACAGAATCCCAGCTTATAGGAAGTTTGGAAGCCAAAGATTGCAGGGGACATTGAAAAACAGATGGTAAGGAGATTGCGTAGGGATGGTAAGTTCCCTGGGACCTGAGTGGGACCACAGCTGCTACAGTTCCCAGCCTCACACTTGGTACCCAGACTGTGGCTGCTGCAGGAGCTTTGGAGAAGATCCAGATCAGTGATTGTAACTTTGCAGCTACCTCTGCTCCAGAACAGGGATGCCAGTCCTGCACCAGGAGAGAACTGGATGCTTGAAGTCACTGGGGGAATAAAGACACAGTGTGAAATGCATAGAGGCAGTGTTCTCCTGCAGGGACTGTGGTTGCCCGCTAGGATAGTGCTAGAGAAACTGGGGATCTGGGTGACACCTGGAGATGGGAGAGGAGTTGGGCTGCGACAGATCCTGACTCAGATAGTCTCTGAACTGGTCAGAAAGTTGAACAGTGTGAAAAGCCAGGCGCTTGTAAAAAAATGGCCAGCACAAACAAGGGGAATTTGCTAAAAAAAAAAAAAGCTCTCAGCCACTGTTTCAGGAATTCTCATGTGCTACAGCTAAGGACAGCAAAGAGGGAGGAGGGGCGCAATTTACTCCAAATCAGGGCACCTCATGGAATTATCAAAGTGGGGAAGCAGAGGTTCAAAGGGGTAGCAGTCCCCAGAGAGACTTAATTTAATAGGGAAACTCAACTGCCCTGAAGGGACTTTGCATGTGCAGCACCCTGACCAGCAAAGAGGGAGGAGGGGTGTGAGTTGCTCCCACTCAGTGCACCTCACAGACTAATCAAAGGGTGGCATAATGAGGTGGATTAAAGGCACTGGTCTGGTGCATATGGAAAGTGGGGGCTGTGCAGGACTTTGAGGGCTTGGATTGGAGGTTGGATACCCGTGAATATTGGAGCCCAGACCAAGCCCCCAATTCAGAACCACAGCAAAGGGGAAAAAATACAGCCCAGCCCTCTTCTGTCTGCAATATCCAGGAAGACCAGCAGAACCTGCTTGATGGGTTCAAAGTCAGCAGGAGGATTTTTTTTTCTTTTTTCTTCCAAGTGTAAGACAATAAGACCTGGAGCCATGAAAGGATCAAAGACAGATCCAGAAAGAGATCAGAAGATGAACACCAACAGCAGAGACAAAATTCATTTCATTATCCTACAGAAATTGCATTTTTTTACTTATTTTTATTTATTATTATTTTTTAAATTTCTCTTCTTCTGTATAGTTTTCTTTTTTAATATATGGTTTATTGATTATGCTATTACAGTTGTCACATTTTCCCCCCACTCCCCTCCACCCTGCACAACCTTTCCCACCCACATTCCCCCCCTTTAGTTCATGTCCATGTGTCATACTTATCATTTCTTTAGCTTTTACATTTCCCATACCCTTCCCCTGTCTATTTTCTACCTACTAGCTACGCTACTTATTCTTGTACCTTTTCCCCCTCTCTCCTCCTCCCACTCACCTGTTGCTAACCCTCCATGTGATCTCCATTTCTGTGGTTCTGTTCCTATTCTAATTGTTTCCTTAGTTTCTTTTTGTTTTTGTTTTAGGTATGGTTGTTAATAATTGTGAGTTCACTGTCATTTTACTATACATGTTTTTTATCTTCTTTTTCTTGGATAAGTCCCTTTAACATTTCATAAAATAAGGGCTTGGTGATGATGAACTCCTTTAACTTGTCCTTATCTGAGAAGCACTTTATCTGCCCTTCCATTCTAAATCAAAGCTTTGCTGGATAGAACATTCTTGGATGTAGGTCCTTGCCTTTTATGACTTGGAATACTTTTTTCCAGCCCCTTTTTGCCTGTAAGGTCTCTTTTGAGAAATCAGCTGACAGTCTGATGGGAACTCCTTTGTAGGTTACTGTCTCCTTATCCTCTTGCTGCTTCTAGGATTCTCTGCTTCATTTTAATCTTGGCTAATGTAATTATGATGTGCCTTGGTGTGTTCCTCCCTGGATCCAACTTCTTTGGGACTCTCTGAGCTTCCTGGACTTCCTGGAAGTGTATTTCCTTTGCCATATTGGGGAAGTTCTCCTTTATTATTTGTTCAAATAACTTTTCCACTTGTTGTTTTTCCTCTTCTCCTTCTGGTACCCCTATAATTCAGATGTTGGAATGTTTAAAGGTGTCCTAGAGGTTCCTAAGTCTCTCCTCGTTTTTTTGAATTCTTGTTTCTTCATTCTTTTCTGATTGTATGTTTCTTTCCTCCTTCTGGTCCCTTCCATTGATTTGAAACCCAGTTTCCTTCCCATCACTGTTGGTTCCCTGTGCGTTTTCCTTCATTTCACTTAGTGTGGCCTTCATTTGTTCATCTACTTTGTGATCAAATTCAACCAATTCTATGAGCATCCTGATCACCAGTGCTTTGAACTGTATATCTGATAGGTTGGCTATCTCTTTACCATTTAGTTGTATCATTTCTGGAGCTTTGATCTGTTCTTTCATTTGGGCCATTTTTTTTTGTCTTGACACTCCTGTTCTGTAGTGAGGGGTGGAGCCTTAGGTGTTCATCAGGGCAGGGCAACCCAGTTGCTGGGTTGTGATGCAGTATGTGGGGGAGGGATCTGAGTGGGAACAATGGCACTTGCTCCACTCTGTGCCAGATTTCAGTTACTTCCTCCATTCCCCCAAGAAAACTAGGCCCTTCTGGTGCTGATTCCCATGTGGGTGGGTTTGTGTACCTTCTAGGACCCTGTGGGTCTCTCCAACGAACTCTCCTGTGAGGCTTGGAGTCTCTCCAGGCACCTCAACCCACACAGGTATTTTCAATTGGTGTTTTGACACTTTATTTCCCAGTGCTGGGACCCTGGGTTGCAGGGTCTGTCTCACTCCCCGGTTTCGCCTGGTTTATCTGTGTGCAAATGTGAGATTGCCCAGTCTGCCAGCCTCCTGGTGCACCAGTGCCTGGCTGGGTCAGCCCTCTGCTGCCTTGTGCGCCCGGGGTCCACCAGCCACTGCTTTGCTGCTAACACTCTCTCTTGGCTGCCTGACTCCACCCCTCCTACCGGTCTGGATGAATATTTCTTCTTTAACTCTTTGGCTGTTGGACTTCCATACAGTTCAATCTTCTGTCAGTACTGGTTGTTTCTTTGTTTCTAAACTTTTGTTGTCCTTATTTTGGTTGTGCGAGGAGGCACGAGGAGGTACTCCTCCATCTTGGCCAGAAGACCTGTGTATTTTTGTTTTTTTGTTTGATTTCATTGTTTAGTTTCTTTTCTTATCCCTTTCATATTGCATTTTAATTTCTCTTCCTTCACTTCACTCTTATTCCTATAACACACTACTCTTGGTCTTTTACTTTTTTTTTTATTCAGATCATATATTTCTTGTCACATTGTTGTTCCCATTCCCACACAGCATTCTTCCCTGGTCTTGTCTTTCTGAGCTTTATTACTGTTGTGGTTAATTTCATTGTGTACCAATTTCTTAGTGTAGAAACTACACCAAGTTTCTATCCCTTACTCTCACTGTATCTCACCATCTAACCTAACATAAGTGCTCTGATTTTTGGAGCCAGCTCACATTCTTTTCCCCTCTAATGAGAGGTCTTATCTCTTTTTCATCTTTTAAAAAGGGTGGCTAATTGGATGAAATATCACAGTTATTGCTGTACTTCCTCAAAGGATCTCCTATCTGTTCTCTACTTTTTGGTACATTAAATCTCATAGAATATTCTCCCACTGCCATAATCCACCCTGCCTTCTTCCTGTCCCAGATTATATACAAGATAAGGTGGGAGTTCTGAATATCAGTAAACCCACTACAAGAGAGAACCCATCAACAGGGAGCCACCAATGGGTAAACCCCAACTGCAAACAGATCCCACTCAAATGGAAAAAATGACAACCCTAGAGCATCCAAACAAGCAAATCTAAGAGACCACACCACTGAGTGTCATAGAACTTGTACCATAGAAGTTCAACCTATGAAGACAGATAACAAAGTGGAGCATAGGGAATTGCAGAAACAAACAAAAAGAGGCACCTAAAATGGGGAGACAAATAAAGACCTGCAATTAAAAGGAATGGAAGACTCTCCACTAAAAGATCTAACTGAAATAGAGGCAAGCAAACTATCACATATAGAATTCAAAAGGATGGTTATAAGATGCTCAAGGTACTCACAGACAACTACAAAGTACTGAGTGATAACTACAACAGTATGAAAAAGGAAATAGAAACTATAAACAAGAACCAGGGAGAAATGACGAATACAATTTCTGAAATAATAAACACATTAGAAGGAATTACAAGCAAGCTGGATGAAGCAGAGGACTGAATTAGTGAGCAAGAAACAGACAAAGTAGAAAGAAACACCCAGGTAGAACAACTGCATGAAAAAAAGATGAAAAAAATATGAAGATAGCTTAAAATACTGCAAGACAACATGAAATGCAACAACATCCAAAAGGAGAAGACAAGGAGCAAGGGCTAGAAACCTTCTTTGGAAAAAATGACAGAAAACTTCCTGAATGTAAAGAGGGGAAAAACCACACAAGTTCAGGAAGCACAGATGGCTCTAACCAAGACAAACCCAAAGAGGCCAACTCCAAGACACAATAATTAAAATGCAAACTTTTAAAGACAAAGAGAGAATCTTAAAAGCAGCAATGGTAAAAAAAAAAGAAGTAACATACAAAGGGGCTCTGATAAGGCTAACAACTGACTTCTCAAGAGAAACACTACAGGCCAGAAGAGAATTGCAAGAAATATTCCAAGTAATGAAAAGCAAAGGCCTGCAACCAAGACTACTCTACCCAGTGAGGCTCTCAATGAAAATGGAAGGACAAAAAAGGAATTTCCCAGGCAAAAGAAGGCTGAAAGAATACACCTCCACCAAAACAACACTGAAAAATATGCTAAAGGGACTGCTATAGGAAGAGAAAGTAAAAGTGAGGGAGAGAGGAACACAAGTACAAAGGGGAGGAAATGAATAAGTACCTATCACTTCTGGCCAAGAAGGAGCCATAGACAAATACACTCTGCCTCCTCCCACAACCAAAAGTAGGACCACAACAAATTTAAAAACAAAAAAAAATAACCAGAATGTTAAAAAATTGAACTGTATGGAAGTCCAACAACCAAGGAATTAAAGAGGAAACATTCATCCAGACCAGTAGGAGGGGCAAAGATGGGAAGCAGGGTAGAGAGGACTCAAGGCAAGGTAGCAGTTGAAGAACCAGGGCCAGCAAGGCAGTGGCTGTTGGACTGGATAAGGTGGTGGCTGGTGGAATAGGTGATCCCACATCTGCATGCGAATAAACTGGGAGGAACAACTGGCGAGCAAGAGAGACCATGCAACCCAGGGTTCCAGTGCAGAGAAATAAAGCCTCAAAACCTCTGACTGAAAAAAAACCTATGGTGGTTGAGGCAGGAGAAACTCTCAGCTCCATAGGAGAGATCCCTGGAGAGACCCACAGGGTCCTAGAAGATACACAAAACCACACACCCAGGAATCATCATGAAAAGAGTCCAATTTGCTTGTGGGTAGTGGTGGAAATGACTGAAAGCTGACCAAGAACTAAGGAAACAGCATTGTTCCCTTGCAGACCCCTACATGACATATAGCACCACAATGCAGCGATTAATACCATAATCAATAAAATATATTTTTTAAAAAAGAAATCACTACAAACAACTATATGCCAAGAAATTTGAAAACCTAGGTGAAACTGACAAATTTCCAGAAAAATATAATCTCCCAAAACTGAATAAAGAAGAAGCAGAAAGCCTGAACAGACTGATAGAGCTAGTGAAATCAAAGCAGTAATCAAAAACTCATGGCACACAAAAGTGCTCTACTAGATGGTTTCACAGAAGAATTTTATAAAACATTTCAGAAAGAGCTAACCCTTATCCATCTTAGACTATCCCAAAAAATCCAAGAAGAAGAAAGACTCCCAAACTCTTTTTACAAAATCAATATCACCCTAATTCCAAACCAGAAAAAAAAAACACACAACAAAGAAAGAAAACTATGGGCCAATAGCACTGATGAATGTAGACACTAAAATCCTCAACAAAATATTGGCAAACCACAATCAAGCAACACATTAAAAAGATCATACACCATGATCAAGTGGGGTTCATCTCAGGGATGCAAGGATGGTACAATATTCATAAATCAATAAATGTAATACATCCCATAACAAAAGGAAAGTCAAAAATCACATTATCATATCACCAGATGCAGAAAAAGCACTTTATAAAGTACAGCACCCATTTATGATAAAAACACTCAGCAAAGTGGGAGTATAGAAAGGATACCTCAACATAATAAAGCCCATATGTGAGAATGCTATAGAAGTATGATACAAAATGGGCAAAAACTAAAATCTTCCCCACTGAGATCAGGAACAAAGCAAGGTTGTCCACTTTCATGACTTCTATTCCACATAGCATTGGAAGTTCTTGCCAGAGTGGTCACATAAGAAAAAGAAATAAAAGGCATCCAAATTGGAAAGAAGGAAGTGAAACAGTCATTGTTTACAGATGACACAATAGTGTACACAGAAAACCCTACAGAACCCACCAAAAAAACCTCATGACCTAATAAGCGAATTTGGCAAAACAGCTCAAAACAAAGTCAATATTCAGACATCAAAAGCATTTTTGTACATTAACAACGAAATATGAGAAACAGAAATCAGGAGGGACAATACCATCTGATATAGCAACAAGAAAAATAAAGTGCCTGGGAATAAAGCTAACCAAGGAGGTAAAAGACCTATACTCAAGACACTAGACAATATTGAAGAAAGAAACTAAGGAATGCTCAAACAAATGGAAGCATGCACTATGTTCATGGATTTGAAGAATTAACATCATCAAAATGTCCATATTACCCAAAACAATTTATAGATTCAGTGCAATCCCTATTAAAATACCAATGACATATTTCATAGATATAGAACAAACATTTCAAAAGCTTACATGGTACCATAATTGACCTTGAAAAGCTGCAGCAATTTTGAGAAAGAAGAACAAAGTAGGAGGGATCACAATATCTGACATCAAACTATATTACAAGGCCACAGTAATCAAAACAGCCTGGTACTGGAATAAGAACAGATACAAAGATCAATGGAACAGAATAGAAAGCCCAGAATAAACCCAAGTCTCTTTGGTCAATAAATATTTGACTAAGAGGGAAGAAGCATAAAATGCAGTAAAAAATAGCCTCCTCAATAAATGGTTTTGGGAGATCTGGACACCTACATGCAAAAAAAAAGAAACTCGATCACCAAATTATACATAAATGTATAATTTGAATTAAAATGAATATACATATTCAAGATGGATAAAAGATTTAAACATAAGTTGTAACACCATAAAAGTCCTATAGGAAATCATTGGCAGGAAAACCTCAGATATTCCACACAGCAATATTTTCACTAATATGTCCCCTAGAGCGAGGGACACAAAGAAAAGGACAAAAAACAACAAATGGGACCTCATCAAAATAAAAAGCTTCTGCATAGCTAAAAAAAAACATCAACAAAATAAAAAGGGAACCAACTGTATGGGACAACATATTTGCCAATGATACCTCAGACAAGGGTTTGATCTCCAAAATATATAAAGAACTCACATGACTCCACTCCAGGAAGACAAACAATACAATTAAAAACTTGGCAAAGGAACTAAATAGACACTTCTCCAAGGAGGACATACAGAGGGTCCAGAGACATATGAAAAGATGCTCAGCATCTCTAGCCATCAGAGAGATGCAAATTAAAACCACAATGAAATACCATGTCACACCAGTCAGAATGGCCAGCATAATCAAATCAACAAACAAGAAGTGCTGGAGGGGTTATGTAGAAACGGGAACCCTAGTACACTGTTGGTGGGAATTAGGCTGGTGCAGCCACTGTGGAAAACAGTGTGGAATTTTCTCAGAAAACTAAAAATGGAACTTGATTTTGACCTGGCAATTGCACTGCTAGGATTATACTCTAAGAACCCTGAAACACAAATCCATAAGAATCTATACACCCCAATGTTCACAGCACAATTTACAATAGCCACGTGGTGGAAGCAACCTAGGTGCCCATCAGTAAATGAATGAGTCAAAACCCTATGGTACCTTTTCACAATGGAATACTACACCGCAGAGAGAAAGAAGGAGCTCCTACCCTTCACAACAGCATGGATGGAACTGGAGAACATTATCCTAAGTGAAATCAGCCAGGTGGTGAAAGAGAAATACCATATGATCTTGATCTCACCTATAAGTGGAACCTAATCAACAAAACAAACAAGCAAGCAAAATGTAACCAGAGATGTTGAAATGAAGAACAAACTGACAGTAGTTAGAGGAGGAAGGGGAGAAGGATAATGAGGGAAAATAGGTGAAGGTCCACAAGCAACATGTATGAAGGACACATGACCAAAACCAAAGGTAGGTAGGTTCAAGGGTGGGAGGCAGGGATGGGTGGGGCAGGGGGCCATGGTGGGGTGAAAATGGAGACAACTGTACTTGAATAACAATTAAAAATAATAATAAAATGAAATTACAATTACAGTTTTTAAAAAGAAAGAAAAAAAATCTCAAATAAATAACCTGATTTTACACCTCAAATAATTAGAAAAACAAGAACAAACTAAGTGAAAATTTAGTAGAAGAAAGGAGATAACAAAGATCAGACCAGAAATAAATTAAATGGAAATCAGAAAAACAATAAAAGAGATTAGTAAAACTAAAAGTTTGTTTTTTAGAAAGATAAAAAACTGACAAATCACTAGCTAGACACCAAAGAAATAGCTCAATTACATAAAATTATAAATTAAAGAGGAGACATTACAACTGATACCACAAAATACAAGGCTCATAAGAGACTAGTATAAGTAATTACACACCACAAAATTGGACAATGTAGAAAAAATGGATGGATTCCTAATAATTTACAGTCCATAAAGTCTGAAGTATGAAGAAATAGAAAAATCTGAGCAGACTAATAACAAGTAAGGAGAGTTAATGAGTAATCAAAACCTCCTAACAAAGGAAAGCCCAGGACCAGATGGCTTCAGCTGTGAATTTTACCAAATATTTTTAATACCAATTTTCCTCAGACCTTTCCAGGAAACTGAAGAGAGACCATTCCCAAACTCATTTTATAAAACTAGCATTAATCTGATACCAAAGCCACATAGAATAAAACAACAAAAACTACAGGCAACATCTCTGATGAACATAGATATAAAATGCTCAACAAAATACTAGCAAACTGAATTCAACATCACATTATAAAGATCATACACCATGATCAAGCGGGATTTATCCCTGATACACAGGGATGGTTCAACATATGCAAATCAGTAAATGTAATATACCACATTAATAGAATAAAAAACTAAAATTATATAATCATCTTAATCAATGCAAATTTTTTGAAAATATTCAATATCTCCTCATGACAAAAAAACTAGCTCTAGAAGAACTAGACTTCAACATAATAAAGGCCATATATGACAAACCCACAGCTAACATCACACTGAACAGTGAAAGGTTGAAAGCTTTTTCCATAAGACCTGGAACAAGTGTGTTCACTCTCACCACTCCTATTCAACATACTACTGAAAGTCCTACACAGAGAAATAAGGCAAGAAAAAGAAATAATAGCCATCCAAATTAGAAAGAAATAAGTAAAATTATCTCAGCTGGTAGAATGGTTATATAATTTTAAAGACTCCATTAAAAACCTATTATACCTAATAAGTGAACTCACCAAAGTTTCAGGATACAAAATCAACATAAAAAAAACCCAGTCACATTTCTATACACAGAAATGAATTATCTGGAAAAGAAATAAAGAAAACAATCCCATTCATAATGGTATTAGAAACTAAAATATTTAGAAAAAACTAACCAAGGAAGTAAAACATTTATACCAAAACTATAGTATATTAAGAAAAAAAATAAGAAGATGCAAAAATGGAAAAATATCCCACCTCATGAATCAGAAGAGTTAATATTTTCAGAATGTCCATACTACCTAAAGTCATCTATGTCATCTATAGATTTAATGCAACATCAAAATCCCAATGGCATTTTTCACAAAAATAAGTAAAACAATCCTAAAATTTGTATAAAATCATAAAAGACTCCAAACTGCCAAAACAATCCTGAGTAAGAACAATGCAGGAGGCATCATACTTTCTGATTTCAAACAATGTTATAATACTACAGTAATTAAAACAGTATGGCACTGGAATAAAAACAGACACATAGATCAATGGAACAAAATTGAAAGCCCCCCAAAAAGAAAGGTGGTCAGAAGATGAAAATTTCCAATTATAAGATACATAAATTCTAGGAATGTAACACACAAGATGATGACAATAGGTTTGCACTGTTGTATAGTATATAGGGGCTGAAATCAAAAGGCAATACAACTGTATAAAGTCCCACCCTGATAAGGTGGAGAGGAGACCCTAGTTTAAAGCAATATAAACAGATATAAAGGAGACCCACACATCTGCTTCAAGACAAAGAAATCCTTGCTTTGCAGGCAATGACACCTGCATTTCAGACCTACGTGAAGTCAAAGGACTGAGAATTCACACTCGACTTCCAGCCTCCCTCACTTTACCCAGCAATTGGATGCCCTTGAGCGAATCCTTTAATTTCTTTGGACCTCACTGTCATTGGCAGTAGACGATTTGCATTTGGATCTAGAAAAAGCCATCTCCTTGTTCTAGCATTCTGTTATTCTCAGGAGTTAAGTCACTCCTCAGCACACGCTCCTCTGACTGCATGCATGGGTGTATAGCAACAGGCCCTCAAGCCAATCCCTCAGCATCACCCTTCCAGTTGAAAATCCCTACTTCTGAAATATCTGATTATGTCCTTTCACCTCCCTTTCATCAGGGGTTTTGAGGAGTTTCAGCAGTATGATCTGCAATCATTGTGATTTAAAAACAAAGGACCCAGGCTTTCAGAAAGGACAAATACAAATATTAGCCAGGGGGAGAGAAGCTGAGTCTTGCACAGCTGTTCCTAAGAGCTCTGTGCTGTCAGAAAACAGGCAAAATCTACTCTGATCTTTAACCCACTCCATCCTGATTTGCTGCTGCACTCAAATTGTCTGATACGTCTCACCTGGTGGAGAGGCCTACTAGGGGACACAGGTAGTGTAGACCTGATATGAGGAAGAGTGGGTAAGTGGGGGCAGAAGCACCTGTCACCCACAGCTGTATGGGGATCATCACATGGCTGCAAAGTTATTTCAAGGGACAATTGTGACGGCTACAGACAGGCAAGCAAGGCCAAGTGTTCAAAGTAAGGAGAGGCTTATTTTGGGTATTAGAAGCTTATGAACTGAAAGGAAGAGGGCAAGGGGCCGTAGGCTTAACAGGCAAGCAGGAGGGTAATAGAGACAAACGTTAAGTGCAGATAGCTGAACTCTGAAGTGCCAATGGTGGCTTGCAATGCAGGTAGGTGACATCCAATTAAGAGCCTAGATGAAACAGACACAAATGACCAGCAGCTCTCAATAGAAAACAAGGAAAACTTTTTCTTTCTCTAAAGTCTTTATTAAATCAAGTGAGGCTGGTGTCCCGTAGCTGTGATTTATTGCACTGGGAAAAAACAGAACCACCAAGTGACACCTTTACTTTCACTCTTAGCAAGTACTTAGCCTCTGTATTGCTATCGAGACTGTCAGCAGTCCTGTCAAGGAGAAAGAAAACCCAGCTACTTAGAAGTGCCACGCTTTTTGCATTACTTGCTTTTTCCTTTGCCCTTTAAGACCTTTTCTTCGGGGTCTACTATACCTTTGTAAGGAAGACAGTAAAGGAAGGACCAGATGTAGCAATTCAGAAGTCACTGACCACAAGATGGGAACAGGTGTGCTGAGGGAAAAAGAAAGGGCAATCCCCTTCCATGGGCAAATTCTGCATAATAATCACTGGTAATACATGCCATAAATCACATCTGTTAATCCTTACAGCTGCCCTGAAAACAGTTTACAGGGGAGAAAACATAAACTTGAGAGATTAAGTAATTCACCCAAAGCCAGGCAAACCCTGGGAGCCAGGATTTGAACCCAACTCTGCTTGCCTCTTCAGTCCATTCTGGTGCCATTTCAGTACCTTAAATAGACAAGGGTTAGGTGGCATTGGACACTGGGCCTGGACTAGAACGAATGTTTCATGAATACTAGATCTCTCCCTCCCTCTCCTCTCAGTAATGACAATTGCTCAAGTATCAAAATATCATCTGTACAAAGACTGAATACAATTTTGTCTCCCACGGAACATTTGGCAATGTCTAGAGACATTTTTGGTTTTCACAATCATGGGTGGGGAGTAGAGGCCAGAATGCTGCTCAGTGTCCCACAGTGCACATGACAACCCCACACAAATAATTACATGATGCAAAAGGTCAATAGTGCCAAAGCTGAGAATCCCTGGAATACATAAAGTACATATATGGTGTTATAAAGCCATTACAAATATTCCAATTGTAGTTATTATTTCTCCCAAGCATAAGCACATTTATTTAAATTCATATTCTTCCTCTTGTCCCTACTGCAATTGTTTCTCTTACTGTCTAAATCAAAGGTGTCCAATGTTTTAGCATCTCTGGGCCACACTGGAAGAAGAGTTGTCTTGGGCCACACATTAAATGCATTGCAAGATGTAATCACAAAAAAATCTCAGAATGTTTTAAATAAATTTACGATTTTATGTTGGGATACACTCTTAGCCATCCTGAGCCTCATGTGGCCCACAGGCTACTGGTTGGGCACCCCTGTTCTAAATGAAAGCAAGTCCAGACAAAGAGTGTAGCTTTTCCCAGATGGGGGTATCAGAAAAGAATTTGAATCCACAGAGCTTGCATGAGCTAATGACATGTCCCAAGCCCTTTCCCTCTCCAGATACTAGGCTCCTGCTGAATTCATCACTTCTCCCAGCTGCTGCTCCCTAAACCCTACTTGGAGAGGCTCCGCCAAGTACCCAGACTCCACATGTTAGTTAGGGTTCTGGAAGTATGCATGACATATCTTCTGGCCACAGAGTCATAGAGATGTGGGGTTTTCTGCAGCACAACCCATGGACAGTGAGCAGTTTCATCACGTGGAGAGGGAATATTGTGCATGGGAGTGTCCAGAGGGCAGTAATACTGCCATGGTGGCCTCCTGACCTCCATCTCCCTTGCTGGGGCAGAGGTGGGAACTACGTGGTCACACCAGTGCAGCCACCTGTCTCAGGCTCTGTTCCTGGATACCAAAACTAGAATCACTCCTCCATCCCTGCCAACAGTTTCATGAACTCTTAATGCTCTGAAATAGCTCTTAATCCCTTTTAAATAGCTAGGGTGGCTTCTATTTCTACAAAAGATCCCACCTGGTTCCATATATTTTTCCCCTAACCCAAACCCCATCAGTTCCTGGTCTCAAGCACCTATGTTCAGTGAAAACATAGACAGAACAGTAGGTCTTTATGTGGACCCCAGACTACCTGGGAACTTGCTAGAAATGCTTATTCTCAGGCACCACCCCAGATCTTCTGAAACAACCTCTGGGAATGTGGCCCAAAAGTCAGTACTTTAAGAAGCCCTTCAAGTGATTCTCATGTATGTTAAACTCTGAGACCTGCCTGGTTAAAAGAAACTTTGTACATAAATAGTTTTCCTTCATTGGCTGACTTAACTGTATATCTCCTCCTTCTGTACAGTACAGGTCATAGACCAAAAATGCAGAACCCATAGTCACAAAGAAAGGGCATAGGCTGAACCTGACTGAATTCTTTTCCTCCCTAGACTGAGGATGGGGTGGGACTGGGGTGAGCTCAGCAGCATACTCCAGAAGAATATGAAGCAGGTCACACAGACAAGGACTCTCTTCCCTTGATGGAGGGAGTGTGAACACCATAAGTTATATGTTGGAAAGTCAAACCCAAAGGTCAAATTCAAATCTCATCAATCAGTACTTGGGATGAACTATGGGAGCTCAGACCCTGAAGCAGAAGACCCAAGAAAGTGATAAGTGAGCTCCAACAGAAAAGTTAAGCAGTGTGTGGCCTAGAAGCTTTCTGGGGATAAAGCATTAATTGATTCAAAAACTTTTACCCTGTGCCCAGGTCTTAGAATCTTTGATGCAAAGGACAAAATAGTAAGCAAGGTAGATATGACTGCTGACCTCAAGGGCTTAGATTCTATTAGGGAAGACCAACAATTAAACAACTGAAAAATACATACCAGCACATGCAGAGCTGTGGGTTAAAGAATACATAGCTTTATGGCATCTTGAAGAAGGGATTTGCTAAACAAGTACATGACTGTGTAGGGGCACAGAGGAGGAAATGGATAGTCCTTTCATGAAAACACTTTAGAATTTGCCATTTATGACAACGCTTATGCTCTTTTAAAACCTTTTTTCCCCTGCTTATTATTGTGGATCTCCCAAGGACATTCCCTAGGCAACAGGTTGTCAACCTGACATTCAATTCCTTTTGAGGGTTAAAATTATAAATTTTTCTTTTTCTAAACAGAATCTGTAATTCAGACTTGCCTTTTCCCATTTGTCTAAATGGTAAAATCTTTTAACATTAGAAATGTATCTAGGAGCCCTGGTTGGCGTTAGCTCAGTGGATTGAGCATGGGCTGCGAACCAAAGTGTCGCAGGTTCGATTCCCAGTCAGGGCACATGCCTGGGTTGCAGGCCATGACCCCCAGCAACCGCACATTGATGTTTCTCTCTCTCTCTCTCTTTCTTCCTCCCCTCCCTCTCTAAAAAATAAATAAATAAAATATTTTAAAAAAAAAGAATTTACAATTCATTAAAAAAAAGAAAGAAAATAAGAAATGTACCTAGGCATCTCCTCCCTAATGTCAAAAATCCATTCGTAAAAATTAGACTTCTGGTATTAAAATATTAGGTGAAAAACCCCCAACCAATTTCCTAAAACACAGTAAAATGCCTATGTAAAATGACAGATAGAGTTAAATGCCAGCACAGAAATTATAAACTGTAAGGTTCTGGTGTTAAATGCTTAAGACCCTGCTTCTGGATGATGAGACAGTTAATACAATATTCACCAAAAGCTGCCTTGTGTGTAGTTACTATTCATCTCTCTGTTGATGCCTAGTGTTGTTTGCAAAACATCAACATGGGATTCTGCTAACTGATTTGAAATACACTATAACTGGAGACTTATCCAGGATAAGCTAGGTCTCTCAGACCAACATCAGAGGCTCACAATGAAATATTATTTGGCCATAAAAAGAATGAAATCTTACCATTTGCATGGATGGACTCAGAGGGTATTATGCTGAGTGAAATAAGTCGGTGAAAGACAATTGTATTGAATACAATACAATTTCAATTATATGTGGAATCTAAAGAACAAAATAAACAAATAAACAAAACAGAAATAGACTCATAGATACAGAGAACTGACTGGTGGTTCCCAGAGGGGAGGGGTTGTGGGGAGTTGGATGAAAAAGGTGAAGGGATTAAGAAGTACAAATTGGTAGTTACAGAATAGTCATAGAAATATAAATTACAGCACAGAGAATATAGTTAATGGTATTATAATAACTGTGTATGATGCCAATTGGGTATAACATCTGATTATCTAACCACTGTGCTCTACACCTGAAACTAATACAAAAGAACATTGAATATAAACTAATTAAAAATTAACTGTGTCTATTAAACATCAGGCAAGCATTGAATTAAAAATGGGAAAATCACTTGTTCAACTGTTGCCTGTTACATTCAATGTCAGACAGTCAGTTTAGTAGTTTTCTCCACCCTCTGCATTATTTTAGTTTATTCTGTCATTTTATAACTTGGTCATGAGACAGTTGTGGTAAATATCCTTAGAAGTGAAATATGATAGATGATTTTGTGTCACAACAAGGACCAAAACTCTGTGTTCACTACTTGAATCTTATTAGGAAATATTCTGAAACAATGAAATGTGTCTTCAATGTTAGAAAACTATAAAAAACAACACTGTAACTTCACGTTCACAGAAAACTACCTGAAGAAATAAAGACTACAGACTGTGAAAGGTGATTTTGTCTTTTAAATATTGCTTTACATATTTTAATTCTTGTTTTTCCCTTGAGGGTTAGATATTTTTGGTAACACAGTTATCCAATTAAAGTGAAAACTCTCTGCTTTATCCTTTAGGCGAGGACAGCTGCCAGCTGCTAAGTTTTATAAAGTCTTTAATCTTGTCCATAAATATTTAACAAGAATCAGCTGGTACACAAGCTGAAGTAAAGTAAGAAATCAAAGAAAGAATTCAGAAATAACCTCTGTGTTGTGTGAAAGCTGTATAAAACAAAAACCAAATGACTGATGTCCTCCATTTTATTGAAATAACCATTAAAGTATGTCTGAGCATTTAGATCACTCTTTTAACCTGCTTGTCCTCACAAACGTACAAAAATAGATAGGGTATAAAAAGATATTAAATATGACTATCTGTGTCCTTTTCCTGCCATTTGTTTCTGAGACAGACTTTCATGTTTCCATGGAAACCCATATGAAGGATCTCTAAGCACTTTAGCAACATCTGAAAATTGAGTATTGAACATTGACTACGTTTTCATTCCCATCTACATACACATGTACACACAGAGATGCATACATGTAGACCCACATACTCATATCTACACACCAACCACCACCACCAATCATGACCTCCTTATGCATCATTATCACCATATCCCAAACAGACTAAAAATTCAGAGTAAGAAACTAATCAAAAATAGGCAAAGGAGTAATGTCTTCTCTTCTTTGACATGCTGCTGAAAACAGAATGCTACCATTTACCTTGAACGGCTCTTTAGACTTCCTCTCCTTCCCTTCCACCACCCAATTCCATTTTGCAAGACTGAATCTTTGAGGTAATTCACTTCCACATCCTCCCAGGCAGAAACCCCTTATGAGTTTTCCTTGTTCATTGTCTTTTATGTGGGATCATAGAGCATTCTAGAAAATGGAGAATTTATACCACTGTCAGAAATCCCTTAGACCAGTGGGGAGGAGGGCTCCACCCCCAGCCACCATGGATGAGAATAAGTCTACCAAGACATGATCTGCTTGGGGAGGAAGGGTGGCGGATCTCTCAAAGGAGAAGGGCCAAGAGTCTTTTCCTTAATGGGCTTTTATTAGGTTCATTTTGCACAAGAATTCAGGTAAAGCTCATTAATCATTGCCAGGAAGTAAGGATCAAACAATAGATAACAAAGAGCTCTGAGGGCCTATTTTGAGTCAGGGTCAGATAGCTAAAGAGCTGTAAAACTTTGAGGAACAAACTACTTCTTGCTTGGACCCTTATCAGTTAATAGAGAGCATTTTAAACAAAACAGGTTTCACAGGATTTTACATATTCATTCTTAGGCCTGATCACCCGGGGAACCCACCCTTTCCAGCACAGGGCAGCACCACCCTCTGTCATTGTTTCAGGCTTAGGTGGAGCAAGGGAAGTAAGGCAGCCAAGAGATTAGGAGATTTCTCACAGTGAGGACTCAGGCTTTGTCAAAGCCAAGGGGTGAGGGTCCATCACCCCCTTTTGCTGTAGCCCCCAAAGTCCTTCCTTGGGGGCCTCCCACATGATCATGCCTGTCTTAGATCATTCCCTCCTTGGGAAATCTTACCTGTCATTGGCTAACCAACCAAACATTGGGGGCCAGGCAGGGTGAAGTAAAAGGAGCAGAAGTGGTGCTCCTGCCAGGGAGATAAGCTTTTGTCTCCTTGCTGGCTTATGGTCCAAGGTCGTTCCCTCAGCCTTAGCCTTGGCAGGAGTTACAGCTTCTGATACCAGTCAGGGTGGTTCCCAACAGACCAGAAGGTTTTCCCCACTTGCCCTAATGCTAAAAAGGAATGAGCTAGTAGTCACAAAATAGTCTCAGGGATGTAAAGAACTGCATAGTGACCATAGTCCATAATATTGTAATAATTATGTATGGTGTCGGGAAAGTACTGGAAATATTGGGTGAATACTTTGTAAAGTATAGGACTGTTTAGCCATTATTCTGTACACTTGAAACTAGTATAAAATAATATTGAATATAAATTGTAATGGAAAAATAAAATTCTTTAAAGATTAAAAAGAATTGAGTGCCCCTTACTATTAAGAACTTCTTAGAAGCTAACTAGAATCCTTCAATTGTTTTTTTAAACTCACTTGATTGTATCCTTTCTCCATTCATATGAGATAAAAATTTGATGGTAACTACTTTCTTTATATCAGGGTAGATTGGTAGATGAAAGACAAGAGATCCAAAGGGAGGGAAGAGAGGAAAAATATTGATGGATGTTCCTCAATCTTTATTATATCAATAATTCTGAGTACTCAAGTAATTATCTTCATTTCTTCAGAAATATTATTTTCTACTATTTTAATTCTTAGTTGTCTTCCACTATCTCAATGTCAGGATTTTTTAATTCTGGACACCCCAGAAAACCCAGACTTTTTACTCTGGGAGTTCCCATGGCCTTTGATGTTGCTACACTGTAGCAGTTGTCCATTCTGATTCTATTCCATTGTAAAGGAATAGAATCTCAACACTTGAATTGTTTACTCAAACAAGTGGAGTAAGCTATGTACTAGGCACTGTTCTAGGCACTGGGTTCATAAGCAATGAGCAAAAGTGACACAGATCCCTGCCTACAAGGAGTTTACACACCACCCTCACCTTAATGTAGACTGATCCCATGCATTCTCCAGTCCACCATTGACTTCAGCTTAGCCTCCCATTTATAATCCAGATCCTTCCCATCCCCCATCAAATGCTTGAGTTGATTTTTCACTCCCTTGACTCTCGACTCTGTTACAAGTTGTCTCAGAGCTACCCAGTGACATCGTTATTTTTATACCATCTCAAGCTGTGTCCTCCAGTCACTTCAATAACTTGGAAAGATAACCCTGATCACAATAGTTTTTAATTTTTTTATATGTTGCATTTTTTGTGTGTGTGCCAGGTACTGTTTAAGGATTTTACATGTATTAATTTATTTAATCTTTTAACAAAACCTAAAATGAGGTACAGTTTAGCTCCATTTATTGACTAATGATGAACAATGAAGGTGTAACATGCCCATATCCATCCAGCCAAAAAGTGACAAACCTGGGTTTGCCTTTTATATTTGACAACTTAGTTTCTCATTTGCTCCAGGTATTCTTGTTGCCTTTGGTTATGTTTCTGCCCATATTTCCTTTTTCCCAAGATCATTTGAAATGCTATCCTTACCACGCAAACTATCTATCATTTAGTGTTTCTCTTTCATATCACCAATGAAACTTTTAAGTTTCATTGCGTAAGTGAAACTAGGCCAAGGACATTACCTTGCATGTACCACTTATTCCATGCCCATATTGATAAAGACTAAGACATCTAGGATCCATTTTGTCAAACAGCAAAGAACCAGTGCTCAGGCATACACCCTGCATCTCAGGTCTGCAATTATGAAAGGTGTTTGGACTTGACTATCTCCTCCCATATGGTGCTTCATTACATTGTCCACATGACATCCTCTATCCTTGACATATCTCATTCCTCATGTAATGATGATTTCCAGCCTCCCACTCCTCTAATATCTCTAGGGCAGTTTCTTACACATCTAGGTTTTGTTTCATTTATTACTTCTCTCTGCCCTTTCTTGACTTAATTAAACTCAGCCTCAGGACATAGGAAGCTAGAGAACTTATTTTTTCTTCCTTTAATGAAAGTGATATTTTTTCCTGGAGACAGCAAATGCTTGCCCTTCACCTTCACCCCTCCCCAAATTCACTGGTTATATCTCAAACACCCTTTGTCCTGTGTTTTCTCTTTTCTGCTTGGCTGAGTGTTTTAACATTGGATTTACATTTTAATAGTTTCTGATCCAAAGTGAGGGAATAAATGGGAAATGGCCTTCATTTTCCTCACATTTACCATCAGCTCCTGTCATTTTTCCAAAGCATTGAAAACCAGCTATTTTCTCATTCACTACAATCTTCACAACTCACAAGAAGGGAGGCCCTTTTTGTTATTTACATAAGTAGATGGATGGAAAAGAATTTGCCTGGCGATAACAATTCTCAGTTATCTGTGGGTTATAAGAAAGAAAGGCCAGCAGGTCTCAAACTTCAGCAAATATATGTTTAACTACACAGTATGGCTTGAGGACTCACCACAAATTGGAGCTGTCTTCCATTCTCCCAAATCTCATTCAAAGCAACAACAACAAACATACTGTTCTTAGGGTCATATAAAGTCAATAATATCAGTGCAGTGAGCAAACTGAAGCAGCCAGTGATCACACTCAAGAAAAAGGTGCATCCTTCCCCAATCCATTTGTCTTCCATATGATAGTCAGAATGAGCTTTCTGGGCTGTTATGCTACAATTCTGTATGAAAACGTTCATGATGGCCCTTGTCTTTAGGCTGCAGCCTAGGCTTAATAACCTGACAATAAAACCCTCTATCACCAACCTCCCTCAGCCTTTCCAGTCTCACCTCTAATACACCCTGCATTTTCCACCTGTGGTCCCACCATCCTAGAATCACATCCCTCTGCTGCAGTGATCAGCTTCACCTTCCTGCTCACTCTTCACTTGGCTAATTCTTTTCCCAACTCAACACAACTCAGCTCATGTGCTACCTCCTTAGGGAAGCCCTTCCTGACTGTCTATTCTAGTCTGCTCTCACTCCAGGATGATCTTGAACTTCTCACCATTATGGCTCCAAATGTAATGGTCATTCTCTTCCTACTCACTATTATCTTACCAGAAAAAAAAGATTTTCATTCATGTTTCTATTGTACTTCCCAAAAATAATGTAATAATCTAATCAGTGGATAAATAATGGAACAGACAATTCAAAGAATGAGTAAAAAAATGAAGAGCCAAAAGAATAGAATCATCCAAAATTAATCATACCAAGGGTCACAATTTTCCTGAGGGCCTCTCCTGATTGTGGCAACCAGAAAACCCAGCAGGTACCTGGAAGTACCCTATATACCTAATGACCCCAAAGTCACTGGAACCCAGGAGAGTCTCAAATTTGCATAATTTGAATCAAAAAGAGGATGTTCCCAGAATTTTGCCAAGGGGACAAGCTGTTCACTGAAGCTCTAACTGTCCAAGACATTGATGTCCCTTTAAGATTCTTCAGAGCCAGCATGGATCACTATAGGAAACTTTCTCAGCCCGGATGGGCCAAGACAGTCCTGTCACCGGCAGCCCCCTGATCCATCCCTTGAATTTTCACTTCCTATTTAAGAATGAGGACATGTAAACCTTGAATCACTACCAGGACTTCAATCCCCTGGAAAAAATTCTCAATTATCCATGGCAATAGGAGATGATCTAGGCATCATCATCACCATAACCATTATCAAAAACATGATTTTTCATAAGTGTCAAATAGAATGTGGCCCAGGTCTTAAAAGACCATACAAATGACCACAAATGGAAAAGGTATTTTTTACAATTCTGCCCTGGCTCATGTAGCTCAGTGGATAGAGCACAAGCTTGTGAACCAAAGGGTTGATGGTTCCCAGCCAGGGCACATGTCTGGGTTGTGGGCCAGGTCCCCAATAGAGGGTGCTCGAGAAGCAACCACACATTGATGTTTCTTTCCCTCTCTCCTTCCCTCCCCCTCTCTCTAAAAATAAGTAAATAAAATCTTAAAAAGAAAAAAAGAATTAAATGACAGATAAAGTGCTTCAAGGAACAAGAAAAAGCTAAAGGGAACTCATCACTCCTAAACTAGTATTATAACAATGTTAAAGGTTCTTCTTTAAGAAGAAAAGTATATATTAATAATAAAATAACAATAAATACATATCAATCAACATTTACTTTAAATGCAAAAGGATTAAATATTCTTATCAAAAGATATGCAGTGATTGAACGGATAACAAAACAAGATACATACATATATTGTCTACAAGTAACTCACTTCAGATTGAAAGATACACACAGACTGCAAGAAAAGGGATCAAAAATATTTTATGAAAATGGAAATTTAAAAAAAAATCTAGGGTAGTAATACTCATACCAGACAAAAATAGACTTTAAAACAAAGGCTATAACAAGAGATGAAGAAAGACCCAGCAATCCACCTCTGGGTATTTATTTAAAGAAAATCAAAATACTAAACCAAAAAGACATATATGTTCATATGTTTATTGTAGCATTATTTATAATAGCCATGATATGAAAGCAACCTAAGTGTTTATCAATAGATAACTGGATAAAAAAGAATGGGTGCATATATACAATGGAATATGAATCAGCCATAAAAAAAAAAGAATAAAATCTTGCCATTGCAACAACATGAATGGACCTAGAAGGTATTAGGCTAAGCAAAGTAAGTTAGACAATGACAAATGATAGATGATTTCACTTACATTTGGAAATTAAAAAACAAAATAAATGAGTAAGCAAAACAGAAACAGACTCATAGATACAGAGAACATTTTGAGAGTAGCCAGATGGGAATTTTGGGGGAATGGGTGAAAAAGGTGAAAGGATTTAGAAGTAAAAATTTCTCATTACAAAATAATCACAGGGATGTAAAGTACAGCATAGGGAATATAGTCAATAGCACTGTAATAACTATGTGTGGTGTCAGATGGGTACTAGATTTATCAGAGTGATCACTTTATAAGTTATATAAATGTCAATTACTGAATTGTACACCTGAAACTAATATAATATTGTATGTTAACTATAATTTAAAAATTAAAAAACAATAAATAAATAAATCAATCAATCAAAAAAGAAACTGGAAAAATAAATACACACGTGCAGATGCTCAATAAATTGAGGTAAAGTTTCCATGGAATCTCTCTGTATGATTTTTTATCACTGCCCATGAATACACAGTTATCTCAAAACAAAAAGTTTAAATTAAGAAGTAAAAGGAAGCAGAGGACAAAAAAGTTTTGACTGACAATTCACCAAAGAGCAAGTAAACATAAAAAATAAAACTGGGGGGAAAGTTTAATCATACTAATCAAGGAAGTTGACAGGTTTTTTTAAACAAGAAATAAGTTTCCAGTAGTTTCTCCACATAATGGAGAAGTCCCCTCATAGCAAAACTTGCACTTTGGTGTAACAAATTCTTTTGTGTTTTATATTATATGATAATTTCATGGCTAACTTGTATTGAGTAACACTGTGCCAGGAACTACACTATACACTTCACATGGATCATATCATTTAATCTTTGCTGGGATCCTAAGAGGAGGATCCTCAAATCAACCTTCTTTCACAAGTGAGGAAATTGACTCTTAAAGAGATTAGGCAAATTGCATAAGATTACCCAACTCAGAAATAGTAATATCAGGATTCCAGGTCAGGCAGTCCAATCCCAGAGGACACTCTCACATCAAGGCTTTAGCAAAAGCTGCCTCTCCTTGGTAAGCAGATGTTGTGGAATGAATGGATTGATTTGCATTAGCAGCCCAGGAGCCTTCTGAGATCAAACCTGAGGCCCCTACTCCCTGAGGGATTCAGATTGAGAGGAAAAAATATGGAGGACACCACAGGGACCTCACCAGAAAGTAAGAGGCATGTAATGGCCCAGGCACAATAAGAAACCTAAGATCACACGCTAGATCTGTGAGAGCATGGGACAGAGTATAAGCATTACCCTCCTCACCCCTCCAACCCAGCCAATCTGGCACAACTGCTGAGCCTGTAAACACCAAGCAAGCATATATGGGGCACAGGATAAGGATCCAAAGTGCACAGGGCCAGTCTTCAACAGCAACTCTTGGCAGCCTCTGGCAGAAGATACTCATCAGACTATCCAGTTATTTTATTCCCAAACATTTGGAAATCAGACAACTTCCATCCTGTGGATTCTCAGATGAGGCAGAGAAAGGGATATTGCCGGGAGGCCTCTGAAGGGACATACTAAACATCCTGCTAAGATTGGCTATAAATGCTTAAATAATCCTTAGAGGGCAATTAGAACAACATAATCATATTTCTATCTTGAGTAAGTAAAGTAGGCCATATACATGATACTAATTATCAAAGAAATGAATATTGAAATAATTGTGGAATTACATCTATTTTTTCTAAAATAGGCAGTAAAATATGATATTTCCTGATAGAGGAGAGAGTGATGAAACTGGAACTCTGCTGCAACACCATAGAGTCTATATACGTGGATGCAAGTTCTCTAGAAAGCATTTCTCACTGTGTATCCCAACCTTCATAGGCCCAACAGAGATTTATGGGGAAAGAAGTTCACTGCAGCAACACCTATGATGGTGACAAATTAGACACAACAAGGGAAAGTTAAGTAAATTAGAACTATCCAGACAATGGAATATTATTGGTCATTAAAGTTATGAAAAATATGGTCATTGGTATAAGGAAATGCTCAGAATATAATGGTGAGTGAACTAAAACAAGACATAAAATTCAATATGTAGCATCATTTCAACTATGTATATGCACAAGGTCAAGCCTAGACAGAAATGCAGCAAAATGTAAGTAGCAGTATCTCTCAGTGGTGAGATTTCAGAAGTGTTTTATTTTACCTGTTTGCAAATTTTCTAGATAGTCTAAAATTGGTATGTTATTTTTACACTAGGAGGGAAAGAAAGGAGAAACAGGTGAGTCTTACCTGTGTACTCTGGGAGGTTGCAAATGAAGAAGATGGAGCAGTGAAATAAAAGCTAGTGCAGGTAAATGAGAGAAGAGAAGGGTGCTACCATGTATATATGAGGTGTGGATCCCCCTCAAAATGGAATTATTTTCTAAAGGGCAAGTCCCTTGTAGTACAGACTTCCCCTGCTATGTGAGTATTCTAGGATCCCATCTGAATCAGTGTTGTGAAAGGCTGTGCTTGGCTTTGGTGAATTTTTTCTGAAGACTCTTTCATATTTGCCTATTTCGTGATGGGTGATTCACAAGTGTTCAGAGTGTTCAGCAGTTTTTGACCAAAAACAACATTACTCCTGTGCCCCACCCTCCCTATTCACCTGATCTCACCCCAATCAACTTTTTGTTTGTTTCCCTGGATGAAAAAAAGTCCTCAAAGGGAAATGTTTGTCAGTGTGGGAGAGTTGAAACAAAAAATGGCAGAGCCACTGAAAGGCATCAAAATCAAGGAGTTCAAAAACTGTGTTGAGCAGTGGAAAAAATGTCTCTATAGTTGTTTTGCATCACCTGGAGAGTGCTTTGAAGGTGACTAAAGTTTAAACATGTAAAATAAATATGCAATATTTAATAAATAAATTCTGGGTGTTTTTTGTTTGGGACCCTCTTCACATGTTCTCACGTATGTCTTTATGGGTGTTAGAAAGCTGCTAGCAGGGAGAAAATGGATGACTCATGTTCATTATTTATCATTGTCACTGTCTGACAAATAATGCCCAAAGGGGAAGGCCAGATGGCACCTGACTAGGAAAGGACAGAAAAAAAGAGAAGGGTCTGAATAACCTGTAAATTAGGGAATACCTGGCTAGGTGATGGATCTCTAAATTCAAATAGAGATTAGCACATTGTGTTACTGGGCATTTGTGTTTTCACTCTTTTCTCCCACCTGGACTCTCCTCCAGCAGAGGCCTGGACAACCTCAACAGGAAAACAAATAGAAAAAAAAAAGAAAACTGACTTCTTCCCTTCAGCAGCCCCAACCTTGCACACACACCACTGCCTTGGGGATGCTCAGAGCTCTGACCCTGGGGCTAAATCACAGCAGATTCAAAGTTGCCAACAGCGTTCCTTTCTGCAAGTAATGGCCACAGATACAAACCCATAGACCCATGTGCTCAGGAGAGAATAAACTGCAGGTTGGACTTTGTAGTCTTTACATTAGATTAAAATGCCCAATACCTGGACAAGGATCAAACTCTGTCATCCTTGCATGAAAGCGAGAGAGATTAATTTATTTATATTTCTAGAAAAAGAATTCCTGTGGAGCAATCAGTCCATGTTCAGAGAAGCATGACTGCACCTTTAAAAAAATAATGTGCCTTTAGAACTTCACACTAGCCTCTTTGTTTTTACAAAAGACATTCATTAGTGCCTATTTTCATTAACCAAATGATTTGGGGGGGGGGGGAGTGAAGATAGTGTTCAAAGTTTATTTTGCAGCAACTTTTGTAAAGGGAGCATGCACCCAGAGCAGGAGTGAAGGTGGCCCCACCAAGCTCCTTTCCCAGAAACTACACTCAGCTTCTCAACAATAAACCACTGCAATGTCTGTTAGCATCTGGGCTTTATCTCCATTGATTTTGTGCATTCGTTAGCAAGATATTTCCTAAGGAATCAGAGAAGCCTGAGAGACCACGTAAGACTGTTATGCTTGGTGTAAAACTGGACTCAATTAAGCATTTCTATTGTGGTGAACAAAATAAAGACATATAAATTAATGGTAATTGCTTCTTTGCTTTCTGCCATTTCAAAGGCTTAGGGAATGCTCTACTTCCAAATTGCAGGGGAAACCTACAGAGCCCCAGTGCCAATAACACAAATGGAAGGGGACAACCAGCAAAGCCATTGCTGAGAATCCTCTGACTTGAGCTAAGCAGACTACAGACATAAAATGAGACAGATGCAAATTTTGTTGACTCTTCTAATGTGGGAAGCATTTTACATTTGTTATTTTATAAGAGTAGTCCTAAATGGTTCAAATATTATTCTTTTCTGCATTTTAAAAGGGACTATCAGGCCTATCATATTTATAAAATAATTTGAGAGAGTGAAAATACGACATATGCCCCTTTCATTATAATTATATAAAATTTTACATTTTCTTTTCACTGACTCTTATAGCTATCCAATTACCATTTTATCATTATTATTTTATCCTTTTAACATCATCCATTCTTTTATAATTCTGGTTAATGTCATTATTTCATTATTCTGAAATAATTCTCTTTATTTTATTTTATTAGTCTTTTTCCTGCCATTTTCCTGGCACTGCGTTAGTGCTTTATCATTATTATTACTATATTGAACTCTCAGGCTAACCCTTCATAAGTAATATGTTAACAATATTATTACATGGAAGGAACTCTAGCCTTAAGTTAAGTTAAGTTACTTGCCTGAAATTGCACAGGTAGAAAAGTCAGGGCCGATTTGGGGCTTTTACCTTCTAAGTCCTTCAGTTACCTATTATCCCATACCACCTCCCCTCGCCTCTACTGATGAGACAAAGACACCCTGAGATCCTCTGAGAACTCAGCCCGAAAGTCACTTAACCCAGTGTGATAGCCTCAGCTAATAATGCTGCCCATTGACTCCAACCATGAAAATCTTCCAGAACCTACAGTGTCCATAATTATTGAGCTTATCACCAAACTATTTGCTGCTCTTGCAAAGAAACAGTAGATAAAGTAAACATTTTAGAGGAGGATAAAGCACAACCATTTAAAGGAAGCAAGAAGTGCAGTTGATAAAATACAATTACCTGTTTTTTTCTGGAACATGTTTGCAAACTATAATCTCTAGTTTTGCTGTTTCTATTGCTGCAGACAATAAAAGGCATTTAGGAAAACTGTTGTTAAATTTTTCTCTAAGCTCTAAGTATCAGGCAATTTTACATTGCAATTAATTGATTCTTTTAAAGACAATGTTTTAAGACAATGGACAAAGGCTTCTGAGCCTTTGCCTCTCAGTATCTTATGCCATATTAGGAGATTACATTCCATAATTAAAATGATACATCACTCACAGTTTCATATTCTGTGACATAGTTCAAGAAAAGACATGTCTCTATTGTATTCTTTAAGTTATGTTCTATTTTAGGTGTTGGGTATTAATACAGTCAGTAGTATATGTGATATCTTTGAAATAGGAAGTACAGGAAAATTTTTTTCCTTCCCTCTGCTCTTTCAAACATGCTTTTGTAGGACTAATTCTCCCTCATATTAAAAAAATGTTTCCATATTTTTTCCTGTCATGCTTGTGTTAAAAAATCTTCTACTTTTAAACCCCCAATCTTTTTTCATAATAAAACTATTCAGTCCCAAGCAAGAGTCAAAACTCTTAACTGCACTTATAGCAGAGCTTCTTTATCTAGGAGCAGGGTCAAATCCATTTTCTCTGTTTTTCCACCTGGAACATCCTGCTTTCTCCTTAATTCAAGATGCCTCTGCTTCCTCCAAAGGCAGGACAAAAGAGGATCCAAGGTTAGGAAAGG
The DNA here is from genome assembly GCF_019186645.2 of Phyllostomus hastatus. Lineage (NCBI taxonomy): Eukaryota > Metazoa > Chordata > Mammalia > Chiroptera > Phyllostomidae > Phyllostomus > Phyllostomus hastatus. The sequence continues at coordinate 4,817,820 of NW_025334038.1, read as the reverse complement.
ATTGCCTCCAGTTCTGGCAGGGTTAAGGCCAACTCTTCCTCTCAGGGGTCCTTTTTGCATGGGCATTTCAGAGGCCAGTTGTAGGCATTATCTCCTCCAAATATCTGCTTTGGGTTTCTTCCTTAGCCCTTGCCTCTTGAAGCACACCAGACATAGTCTGGTTCTATTGGGTCCTAAAGCCCATACAAGTGGCCTACTTGATCTATGAGTTTCTTTAAGATAGTTCCAGCTCTGCTCTCTTCCACTTGGCTCATTCTTTGTCCATCCACCCTACCCTATAAACTCTGGATGTATAGCCTAGTCCGAAATCAGCAAGCACCCCTGCATCTGGCCACAATATCTCCCCTTTGAAGCTTCTGCTTGGGGTTCTATTGTCTCTGTGCCATGTGGTCCCAAATGAATAGGCCATGCTCTCTGTGTTCTCTCTGAAGCCCCTCTCATTAGGTAGAAGTAAAAGGGAAGTACGCTTCTGCCTTTTGCATCAGGGCAAGAGAAAGAACATGCACAACGTTTTGACAACTTCCTTGAAGAAATCATCTCTGACTTTCCAGCTTCTCCTTTATATAGACATATAAGTCTGCAATAACTAATTAGCCCCAAAGTGTCAGTAGCTTAGCAAAACTTTATTTCACTCATAGGCAAAGCCTGCTGAGAATCTGGATGTCTTGCAAGGTCTGCTGCTCCATCAGGTGACTGTTTTGCAAACAACTTCAATTCTGTGGCTCACTGAAAACCACCAAGAAGAGGGAAGAAAGTACATATAGAAGTCACATCCACTCTTCTATAATTTGGCCTAGAAGTGACAGGTGTCCTAACCATTAACAGCTCATTGACCAGAACTAGTCTTGTGGGCCCACCTAATAAAAGAGGCCAGGGAAGGTAGGAAAGTACAGGAAGTATTGTTGAGCATTTCTATCTTATCTACAACCCCCAACACAGATAAGGGACTTTTGGACCAAAACTAGCTTTTCATTTCCTTTACAAGTCTTTCTTCAACACTAGAACATCTCACTTTGTTATATGAGGATCGTTGGCACCTAATGTCTTGGGTATCAGCTAAAATACAGACAACAAGAGTCTCATTGAATCATCCCATTGTATGTGGGGTAAACTTTTAAAAGCTTAAAGCATACAATGAAGAGAATTAACACGTATTGAGCACCTTTAGGTACCAAGCACATGTTCATGTGTTTATATGCATGACTTCATTTGATCCACACACGAATGTTAAGATATAGGTGGTAATGCCCAAGTTTACCATATAATGAAACTTAAGTCTTAGAACCTAAATACATTGACCAACATCAGTTCACTAGAGAAGGAGTTCAGGTTTAGAATCCAGGTGTGTATTTCACCATAACATTTTTTTCTTCATGGTTCACATTTTGTTCATTTCAAACAAAATACACCAGTGCACCAATTCATTTTCTCAGCACCTGGTGTATTCAGAAAGCTTAATAATGAATTTGGAGTTAATATTAGGAACATTATCAGAATTAATGATCTTCCCTAGATTATAGAAATGTTACTAGGCCTCAAGTAATACAAAGTCTAACAATTATTTCTTTCATTTCTGTCCCTAATTATTCTCATCTGATTTTGTGCTTACATGAGCCAGGCCTTCCATGGGATCTTGCCTTAGTTATATCCTCAGCCTTACCCATCCTTGGTAGATGGAAATGCTTAGATGTTTGAGGCAATTAGTAAAATGCATGCTGACATTTGCTTGATCTCCTCTCACTTGCTTACTGTCCTTATCTCTACCTTGACCTCTGTGAGGTCTTTTAGTTAAACACCTACTTCTTATACACCCCAAATAATGTAAACTTTGATATAATGATACGGGACTCAAGACTTGGAAAATTTTAGCTTAAGGTAAAAAGTTATAAGTCTAGCAAGTCATATGTATGTTAAGCTTTTGTTTCAGAAACTACAGATAAGGCCTATCCTGGCTCCTGGGAAAAGCAGCGGTCCTCCTGGGGCATTGGCTAGAGATTACCACCTGGAGACATCTGAACCTTTGTTCCAGGAAGAAACAGGTGACTACCCCTCCCCCTTGGAAACAGCTAACTGCCCAGAACAGGAATGTTGCAGCTTCTGAATCTCAAAGCCCTCACCACACCTTGTTTGTCCTCCCCCACCCCCTCATAAAAGATCTGGCCAGGAAAGAAAAGGGAAGATGGTTTTGTTGGAGTATGAACCCGCCATCTTCTCGGATCGCTGGCCATCTGAATAAAGCACCCATAAAAGATTTAATCACTGCCATTGCTTATTGGATTTGGTAGTGACAGGCAGCCCAAATGCCGGTGTCTTTTCCAGTTACAATAATTCATCCACAAATAACAATGGTTTGTGTAGTTTATAAGATGTTCACACTATAAATCAAATCAATATGTCATACCATGATTCCAACTTCCTCACTCTTGGGAACATTATTATGTGCAGGTACATAGGATTCTCAAGTTGGAGAAAATCTAATAAATTAGACTGTACTAATTAGAGTTACAGTGTGTGGTTTTGAATGTGTAGAAGACATGCTATCCTCAAGAGCATGTAGCAGATAGAATCCAGAGAGTGAGGACACAGTCTCAGTGAGACTGTCAGTCTCAACTACTTGCAGCCTATTGGAGGAGTAGGGGCAGGGAAAGCTTTTGCAAAAGAATCCCCATAATTTTAGGCAATAATTCTTACCTCTGGCTCCAGAGATGCCAAAGTGCTTAAAAAATTAGCAGTGTAGAGGGTAAAAAAAAAGAGAAAAAAAAGAGACACATTAAGTGAAGTCTCAAGCAATTCTGTATGGCCTCTCCAAAAGCTGGCTAAAAAAATCCCACACAGGCAACTCTAGCATCAGGCTACTTGCATTTTTTTCTCTCATGAGCAAAACCAATACAATGCCACAGATATTTACTAAGCTGTCTTGTGCAGTGGCCCAGCATTCTTGATGCAGGAAATACAAACTTGAGTGAGTGTGATGTTCTTGCCTTGTGTCTATATTGGATGGAGTCAGGGCCAGGAAATCATACAGAAGCCAGCAAGGACCAAGTCCAGGGCTGGACAAAAGGCCAGTGCACTAAACAGGAGTTAAAGATCACAGACCAATGGGAATTCCCCTCAGGATTTTGTATGCATGCATGCACACAGCAACACTTGCACTAGATCTGGCTAATTCACACCATTTCTCAGCCCCTCCTCTTTTGACCAGCTTCCTCTAGGTGCAAAGGAGATTACTTTAAAATCAACAGCAAATTAGGTGCTAAATATCTGATTTTCCACTCATCTGGCATTTAGGTAAATTACTCTTCTATTCTACTCTCATGAATTCTTTACTGAACTAAAACCTCATCCCTGCCCTAATCAGCATGGCTTCCTCATTACATTTCAGATTTCAGGCATGTGTTTCACTAAGTAAACCTATTTTGAACACAAACCACCTTCCAGAATCTGTGTTAGATACTAGAGACAAAAATGAATATGATATAGTCTTCAACCTTAAAGACTTTATGCTGTAATAGGGGAAAGAGAACATGCAAAGAAAACATGTGTCACATATTATTTCTTAACCCTTTAGAACCACAAGTCCAGTGAGGATTTTGACAATTAAAAGGAAATAAACTGTAGAGGCAGGAGTTGTGGATTAGAAACCTGAGGAGAAGGCAGGCAGTATGAAGAAATTGAGAGAAAAGCATGCAGGAGATATGGCAAGCATCACTCACAGTCAACCCAGCAGACACTCCTCTCCAGCTTTGTGCTTATAAGCAGAGACTCTTTAATCACAGAGCAGGAAGCAAGCACTCCTGCCCCACCTTCCAAGGTATGAATCATGATCATCCTAGGTCAATATGGAATCTCTTTGGCAGAGATTTGTCTTAGGGTGGGCACAATTCTTGCCAATGATTCATAAGGGAAAGTCCATGGTAGGCTTTCACTTGTATGATAAAAAGACAGACTCCCTCTGAGAGAAAAGCTTTGGCATCACTTTTGTTGTGTCAATGCCATGAGCACATGGTGTCCTGGAATCAGAACAGCCACCTTGTGGCCAGAAGATACATACAAACAGCTGAAGAGCCAACACAAGAGGGCAAAACGCAAGGATATAAAGGGTGTGAGTCCCATCTAAAATCACTGATCCATGAAATGCCCCTGGAACTGCTTACATCTACACTACTTTGTAAGTTAACAATGAACATCTCCATAAATCAAGCCACTGTTCATTGAGTGTTCCATTACTTGCAGCCAAAAGCATCCTGACTTGGGGCTGGGGTAGGTATAAAAATCAAGCAGCCAAAGATTCCACTAATAGCTTGAGATGGTGAGATGAATATATTCCCACCTGTGCTCTCATAAACCAAACATTATTTCATGTTAAGCTATGAAAGATGTGAGTACAAGGCATCATGAAAGAGAATTCCAAAAGGAAATGCCTGAAATTGAGGGGAACTGAGATGGAGAAAGAGGTTGGGCAGGGCTATTCCATGCTGGCTGCACCTACTTTCAGGCTGTGTCAGGCCACCCTATTGCCAGCTCTTCCAAGTTCTCCCATAAAACCTGCTCTGGAAAATTTGACTCATAACGTCTCTCTGTCACTGTCCTCTCTGTGAGAATTATGAAGTGGATGAGGATAGACAAAGGGCCAGAGAGCTATAACTCTAAGAAATATCCCTTCAATAGGCGACTTCAAAGTTCTCTTATTGGGTTGAAGAAAGCTACTCTGAGAAGCCCCTGCAGGCAGCAGAAGAAGATGCGGTAGGGCTGGACTCTCCCCACTCTCCAGTGGTTCCTCCCATTGGCTCATTCTCTGTTGGTTCTTGCAGGCAAAAAGCCTGAACAACAACTGATGCCACAGAGGTCCACAGTTAGAGGGAAATTAAAATCATACATGACAATCTATTACATCTGAGCAGTAGAAACAACCCACCTGAATTAAACAGCAGAAGCAATCCACCGGGTCAATCATCATCTTTGCTAAGGTCTCTCCCTCATGCTAATTAGGACAATTACCATGAACTAGGACTTCACCAAATTCCAGGCACTATGTGAGTTGCTTGACATATATGATCTTAAGCACTTCTCACCATAATTCTGTAAGAAACATAATGTTATTACTCTCATTTTAAAGATGAGTAAACTAAACCTCACATTATTGAAATAATTATGTCAAAGTCACATGGTTTATAAGCAAGTACCCAAATGGAGATTTGATCATGCATCTAATTCCAAAGGTTGATCTCTTACCACTATGAAATCTTATTCTCACAAAAAAAAAACTGAGTTCATTCCCATAAAATTATTTGCATAATGACCACAATTCAAGAAAATAAGTACAAAAGTCTGTTGAGATTCAATTTGAACCTATTATCCCTTAAATTCAATAAGAATTTACTGCTTTGGATTAGGTACTGGGTTACAGAAGTGTATTCAACAAGGCCCCTGCTCATAGTTTCAGAAGAATGAATGACCTCATATTCTACAACAGCCCTAACCTGAATCAAATATGAAGCCAGACATAAGCTGACAACTATAGAATTCGACTATGCATCTAGAGGTAAAATATCTGGAAATAGAACACTGTGGTTCTTCATGAGCATGGAAAGGTGAATAGAGTCTGAAAAAGTCAACCCATCATCCAGATGGTTTCAAAAATCCTCATATCTGAAGTCACAGTGGCCACACACACAAAAGAGTGGTAATGTAATGTCCTTCACCTTTCAGCTGGTTGTATCACCTCTCCTCAGAAGAGGCAGAGCTGCCATAAACTCACTCTCAGGATTCCAAATTCCAGTCTTATGTCACCCTTCTCAGTGCTGCTTCAGATGCTTCAACAGCTCCTTCAGTTCTTTTGTGCTGTTGTTGATACTCCAAACAAATCCTTGGAAGTCTAGGTGCCAGAAAATTATTGCTGCCTTGACTGCAGGTTTGCAGGCCAGCTTGAATGTCCCAGGATTTAGTGCTTTAATCTCATGGGCAGAGGAGGCAAATTTTACCATATGCGACAGCAAGGGCCTTACCCATAGTTTCAGGTATACTCAAGAGAAATGCTAAAAATACGTAGAATAGTAATAAAGCTAATATTAATCAAAAGTTGACCTTATTATAACTTTTTTTCAAGACGCCCATCCCCAGAAAAAGCCTCTATTTTGTGTCATATCTCATAAGTGCAGTTTTCTCTTACTCATTCTCCTCTCCTCTCTTGTCTTTATCTGTCTCTCTGTTCTCCTTCTCTTTCTCTCTCTCAGGTCAAACAGAAGTATTCATTAATGTTTAGTTCCAGAGCAGAGGAACACCTCCAGGAAAACTGTGCAAGGATCTAGCCTGGGGCTGGCCTGCTCAACAATTTTACTGTTGATTTGAACACTGGCATTGAAATCATGCCAACCAAATTCTCCATCAAAGCAAATTATCTTTTAAAACGGTTTTGATTATGATGCCTGGGTTCAAAACTATCAAAATAGTCAAATGCAGAGACCTGTATTTAGATTCAAACATCAATTTCCCAAACATAAAATGAAAATCTGGCTTAAAGTTGAATATGCTATTAAAGGGTTTTTTTAGTTATTTTGTGTTGAATTGGTTTAAATTACACATTTTTTTAATTTCACAGAAATGTCATAGTTCAAAGAGAACATCAATGTCATCAGCCCTTTATTAAACATGCATGGGGTTCTCCTCAATGTACTTTTATGGTAAATAGAATAATGGACCTTAACATGTCCACATGTTAATCCCCAGATCCTGTGAATATGTTGTTAAATGGCAAGAGGGAATTAAATGTGAAGATAAAATTAAAGTTGCTAATCAGCTAACCTTCAAACAATGAGATTGTCCTGCGTTATCAGGGTGTGCTCAATGTTCAAAAAGGCATTTAAATGCGAAAGAAAGCAACAGAAGGTCAGAGTCTGAGAGATTTGAAAATATTACACTGTTCTCATTGAACATGGAGGTAGAGGCCATAACCAAGGAATGCAGGGAGCCTCTAGGAGCTAAAAAAGATTAAAGAATTAAAAGTTTTCCCTAGAGTCTCTTGAAAGAACATAGCCCTGCTGATACCTTGATTTTAGCCCAGTAACACCCATGTTGGACTTCTAACATCCAGAACTGTAAGAAAATAAATCTCTGTTTTATAAGTCACTAGTTTTCTGGTAATTTGTTACATCAGCAAGACAAACTAATACAACTAATTTTGTTTACACTTATTCACTTTTTTATTTGATCTTTACTATGACTCAGGCATTTATCCCTATTTTACAGATGAGAAAATTGAGGCTCTGAGAGTTTAAATGACTTGCCCAAGACCATGAGGCTATTTATTGACAGAAGAAAATTCAAACCCAAGTCCTTCTGACTAGAGATTCCAGGGTCTTTATTGCAACCTGTGTTCTACTGCATCAGCAGTTTTAGCAGTTCACACACTGCCAACCACAGTCCACTAGTCCTCAAATTAATATAGAAAGGGATAACTTTTAAAAAATGAAATTAGAATATAAAATAAAAAGAGAATAAACTAGAAAAAATGAGAGGAGAGGAGGACAAGCAAAGGGAGGAGTGGGAAAGAAAAGGGAGGAAAGGGACAAAAGTGCACTACAGATGCTACAGGTAAGGGTTTATAAATGTAGGAATGTTTTAGGTGTATGTCTGGTCATGATGTAAAATTTATTTCTTCCTGCGGTCGAAATAAAAATTTTTGAGACATTTCTCAACAGCAAACCTAGTAGAGAGGAATTGAAAATATGGCCCAGCTCTTATCCTGAAGAGAAACTCATAGACAAACCACCAGAATGCACTGTCGGAGGGGCTGAGTCAGTTACAAGCTTCTGGAGAATCACAGTCCACACAATGAACTCACAACCTCCTGACTGCCCACTAGAGGTCTAAGGAGGCCCTCAGTGATCCATACACAGCAAGCATAAAACAGAATTCATTACTTTCATTACAAATCCACTTCTCATCTAGAGCCGAGGTTGTAGTTAGCAGCATCACTAGAACTGTCTCCTCAAAATGGAAATATAAAATTCTCTCCCTTCCATCTCTTCTGTCATCAAGACCAGTAGATTGTACCTCCTAAATCCCCAAATCATCCCTTTCTCTCCATCCCTATTGCCATAGCCTCTAGGCTCTCCTCCTCTCCCATCTGGACAACTGAGGTATTCTCTCAGCCTGTTGCCCTGACCCCAGTCCCTTCTTCTCCATCCACACTGCAGAATGAGACCACAGATCCTATTTCACCACCATTCCTGCCTTCTCCACTCTGAGATATGCAAGTTCAACACTTATACCCCAAAATTGCCATTTCCAAGCACTCCCACAGTACCCAGACCCTATAGCCTGCCTATATCAAACTACTTGAAAGTTCCCAGGAGGACCATTAATTTTCAGGCCGTGCAAACTTTGCAATCCTGCTTTCTCTCCCTAGAATGGTGTTCTTTCTGCTTTTCTTCTAGGAATACTCTTCATCTAGCAACTTAACTTTGCTTCTAGGAACTTAATTTTCCTGACCGCCTTTGACAGAGAAATCCTGTCCTCTGGAAACCTCATTGCTGTGTGAACGTAACATGTATTTCTTTCACAAAGTTCATCGAAATGAATTCTACTTCCTTCTCCAGTGTTTTCAGAACAGAAACCACTTAACAGCTGTATTGTCACCCCAACACCTAGCTCAGGGATCAGAGTATGGTAAACCTTCTAAAAAATAACTAAATGATGGTGATAGGGGACTCAAGAGTTGGAAAATTTTAGCTTAAGGTAAAAAGTTTTAAGTCTAGAAAGTAATGTGTACCTTAAGGCTTTTGTTTGAGAAATACAGAGAAGGCCCATCCTGGCTCCTGGGAAAACAGCTGACCTCCTGGGGCACTGCTAAAAGATTACTGTCTGGGAACATCCGGACCTTTTGTGTTCCAGAAGATACAGATGACCACCATCCCTGGAAACAGCTAACTGCCCAAACAGGAAGGTTGCAGCTTCACTCACTGAATAATCCTCCCTGAATTTCAAAGCCCTCACTGCACCTGGTTTATTCCCTGTTATAAAAAATCTGGCCAGAAAAGAAAAGGGAAGATGGTCTATTAGGGTATGAACCTACCATCTTCTCAGATTGCCGGCCATCTGAATAAAGCGTTCATAAAGATTCAATCGCTGTCATTGCTTATTGGGTTTGGTAGTGACAGGCAGCCCAAACGCCAGTGTCTTTTCCAGTTACAATGGTTGTAAAGTGCACTCTGGAGCTCTAGCCCTTGACATCTGTCTGACTCCTTGGTATTTTCTCCTGGTTGGTTCCCATGCATCACAATTGTATGTGCTCTGAAGTGGAGGGTTAACCCTCCTCCAGAGGGCTGCACCTTAGTAAATGCAGTCCCTGAACCAGAAACACTGTTGACCTCTCTGTCACTCTCTCCTCATCCCCAAAATATGCCAGTATTTACCTCCAATGTGTACCTTCAATGCATCAGCTCATCTTTATTTTCACTGTCACCTCCCTGGCACAACCACCTTCACCTCCTGCCTGTACTGCTAAAACAATTTTCTACTCCCTCCATATCCACATTTGCAAATTCCACACTCCAAGTCATTCTGCTCAAAATCTCGATATGGAATTTCTTAACCTAAATATAAAAAGCTAAAGTGAGAAAAAACAAGCATTTATTTGAGATCAAAATGAGTTGTGAGTCTGGCAAGCACTGAATCAGACAGAAACCCAAATCATGTGAAGGCAAAGGGTATTTATGAGAAGGATAAGGAGAAGAATTACATGAATAGAAGGAAGGGATTTCTGTAGGTGCAAATTAGCTAAGTTATTCTTTAGCTATATATAGTAATGCTAATTCTAAAGAATGCCTTTAATTTTCAGTCCCAAGACATCTGCTTTCCTGTTAGCTTTGCAAACAGTTGTTTGAATACAATGCTGCTTTGGCCCACTAAAGGTTACTTTGCCCACTTGAAATCTTCCAAAGCTTTGAGGAGTAAAGTGTTCAAGGCAATTCCTCTGGGATGGCAGCTCTGACTCCATTTATATCATCCTTCACAAGTTCAGTGTTTTCCCATATTTTTAAATGGCATATAAAGCCCTGTTCTGTCTACCCCCTGCCTATTTCTCCAGATTTCACCAGCTTTCTCATGGTTGCACCATCCACCTTCCACCTCAGGGCTTTCTTAAAGCTCCCTCTGCCTAGAGCATGAATGGTTAACAGGGGCAGTTCCACCAAGGAAGACATCTTTCTTGCCTCAGCTTTACCTTCTTGACTCTTCTCCCCAAAGCACCGTCCTTTTTCCTTTCTAGCATTTATCAAAGCTTCAATTTTACATTCTATTTGCACATGTACTCGATATCTGTCTACTGGATACTAAGCTCACTAAAGGCAGGGACTGTATATATCTGGTACATTCCTCTCTCCCATCTATCAACCTGGCACACTGTAAGGGCTTGTCCAACATTTGATTAGTGGAAGAAGTTATTCAGCACTGTTGACTGTTCTACAGACCACCCATTTCCCAGAAAAACCCTCAGGACCCTGGATGGGGCCACAGAGAGGCAGAGCAGGTAGACTTAGGACTGTACACCCACTTGGTCCAGAGAAGCTCTGCACAGGTCTGATTTAGATGCTGACCTACACATAGAAGTTTATTTTGAAAATAAGCATTATACATGTAAAGTGTGTACAATTAAATTTAAACACAGAAAAGTAGAGGGCAGGGTTTTGATCATAAAGGGACATTGTGAGAGAATTTGGAAGACGATAGAACTGTTTAGCATCTTGACTGTGGCAGTAGTTCCACAATTGTGTGCATTTGTCAAAACTCATAGAAAGTGCTGAAGTTTACAGTATGTAATTTTTTTGATGACTTTTTTTAAGGTTTTTTTTTAAGATTTTTATTTATTTATTTTTAGAGAGGGAAAGGAGGAAGATAGAGAGAGAGAGAAACATCAATGTGCGGTTTCTGGGGGTCATGGTCTGCAACCCAGGCATGTACCCTGACTGAGAATCAAACCTGCAACACTTTGGTTCACAGCCCACGCTCAATCCACTGAGCTACACCAGCCAGGGCTTACAGTATGTAATTTTTTAAAGCAAATAAGAGTAGGAAAGACTTGATTAGCCTTGGAAGATATTACAAGATTCATAAGTTTGCAAGAATCCCATATAGAACCAAAAAAAATTATGCTGTGCATTTCAAAATGCAAAGCTAGCCTGAATGTGAGGCATGCAGCCATGTTCCCAATGAGGAGGTCAAAAAATTGTTTTTGACTTGCTTCAATATATTAACTGTTAGAGCAGATTAAACTGACAAGTAACTAACTATAAGATTTATTTTATTAAATTTGTAAACTATTTAAAATCATATCATATATAATCACATGTGGATTTAGAAATATTGCTTTCTTCATTCACACATTTTATGAAACAGGTTTCTGGGAACTCTTCACATGCATTGCTGACAACAGAATGTCTGCTGTCAGCAAAGCCGATTTTGAGTCACATAATACAAAACATGATTTTTCACAACACATCATCTTCACTCCCATAACAGTTATTTGTGGGATAGCCCTTTATGAATCCATGTGATGCTGTCCCTTGGACAAATTTCATTAGTCTTGTCCTCATGTTCAGGATCTCCACAAAGCGAGGCTCCTGGGCTATGGCACTTGTGCCTTTGGGCCTGGGTAATTCCTTGTTGTGGGGCTTGTCCTGTGCACTGTGGAACATTTATGCCAGTCATGACAATTAAAAATGTGTCCAGAAATTTCTACTTTTTCCCCGGGGGGCAAAATTGCCCCCAGATAAGAATCACTGTCATAGAGCAACCTTTACTGTACAGTAAGTCCTCCCTTACCACTGTTAAAACTTCTTGAAAACTATAACTTTAAGGGAAACAATGTATAATAAAACCAACTTTATCACAGGCTCACTTAATATAAACAAGAGTTAAGTTCCAAAGGCATAATATTTCTGGCCACAAAAACATCACCAACTTCTAAGTTAGTACTCAAAACACTTCTAATATTAAACATTCAAATAGATGTGAGCTTTATATACATTTAAGAAAGATGAATAAAAACAAGTAAATCATTTCCCCACCGACTTACTCCAGTTCAGGGTCACCTATTGCAGCAGCTCAAGGTGGGATGCCACACCGTACAGCACACCCTTCCATAGAGGCTCGTGCTCACGCACACAAACAAGCAGACTGGGACCATGAAACATGCTGGTTCATCTCACACACGCATCTTTGAGATGTGGGAGGAAACCAAAATTCACAGAGATATGGGGAGAACATGCAAACTCCACACAGACAGTGACCCTGGATAGGAATCAATTTTTTTTCCTCATCAACATTATAACAAAACAATGTTGATCATAATGACATTATCCAAGGACCTGCTATATTGTTGTTTTACACCATTTTAAAATTATTTTTATAATAATGTCAATATTTGAATTGTGAGATCAGACACCCAGAAATCATTACTAAATGTTTTTGCAATCCTTTGTTTCATTTATTATTTGAACCTACAATACACCCAAAGTAGTGCCCATTAAAGTATTTCAAGTATTTTCAAGCCTAAGTATCTTCTCCAGAGATTTGTTGTATTTCCTGTGTGAGAATTCAAATATAAAAATATTCTGGTTCTACTGAGGGTTAATTTTGAAGGAAACCTCACCTAAGAAGGAGGCACACAAGATAACCCAGCCTAATCTCATTTATAACATTCTCACTGCTTGAATACTTCAAGTGACAGAGGAATCACTACTTCACCAGGTATTTCTGATAGAATAGTTCCTCCTTAGAATAAGCTCAGATCTCCCTGCCTAGAACCCCTAGAATTAGGCCAAGTTCTGGACAAAGTCTGCCCCTTTACAACATAGAAGCACTTTCTTTAAATATCTTCAGACAACAAATACATTCTGATTTTAGTCATTTCCTTTCCTAGCTGATGATCCCCCACTCCTTCAGCTGCTATTCATAAGAGGTTTTCTTCAACATGACTTTGTGTTAGGCCTTGTCCATGGCCTATTAGAAAGTGTGGGTTAGGATGAACCCTGTGAACTTTTTCTGGAGGGGAGCTTTGAGCATAAATTCCACATAAATATTTATTTTTTATTAAATAAATTAAAAAACAGTAGTAAGTGCTATTCTGAACCCAACTTTGCTCAACAAAGAGATATGTTTAGTGAAACAGAAGGGTCACAGGAGAACGTGACCATGTGGCATCTGAAGAGCCCCCTTCCTTCTCCAAACAGAAGCAGAGACAGAGACAGAAAAACATTAAAACAGAGCAAAAAATTAAAATAGAGAAAAATTCCAACATCTTGTTAGATTTTCTTTGTTTTGTTTTTTGTACAGGCTCATGTGGGCTTTGTCTTGTGGTCCACTGTGACTCTCAGATTTTTTACTTGTGTAGCTGCTCAAAACCAATCCTTCTCCACTGGTTTTTGAAGAAAAAAAGTCACATGGTTGAGAGTCAGGAGCAATGATACTCTGTATCCTTTAGCTAAACAGAATTTTAAAAAATAAAGCTTGATTTCTGCTAAACCTTAAGAGAATGATTATGCAGGGCCTATTTTCCCTATGACTTTATGTCATATAGTGCAGGATTATATGATTTGAGATTAAAAGCCACCCCATAAAAGCATTAGTAATGCATAGGAGCAGTTCCAAAAAATGTATTTTATTTAAAAAATTTTATTATCTAATGATGGCCACCACTAAACTGAATTAAGACTAATGACTAAGTTTTCTATGTGGCCTTCTAATTTGCATTTCCCCAAGAGTTAAGGTAACTAGTAAATGTGGATTAATAACTTTTGTTCAGGATGCAGTGAAGAGGCAATTTGTAATCTCGGCAACACTGAGAATTAAGCTACATGGGTATTTGTGAACCTCTTCTCCCAACCACCCATCTCTCTTTCTCTGGAAATCAGCCAGTGCCCTGTGGTTACTTTCTCTGTGTGATGCAATGAAAACGGGCCTTCGGCAGTAACCCCTGGCATCTGGGTCATCACCAACCTCATTTCCTCTTGAAGATTTATCTGGCCCATGGTTCAGCTCTCACAAGTTCAGCTAAACAGCTGGATTAAAATCTTGTTAATAGCAGTAAAGAACTGGATGTCTCCTGGTTAACACATAGCTCCATTTTAGATCAATGACTAATAGAGGCAGTTCAGACAGGAAGGCAGTGCCGTGAAGTAGGTGATTTTGATAGTGCCCTCTACCTTCCTCTGGGTGGGTGACCCTATGCACTGTGGCTGGGAGGTCTAAGGTGAGGATTTTTATTTGTTTCCTCTGTGTGTTTGTGTGTTTAAGCACTGCACAAGCACTTGAGTTTAAGGATCTTATTGTAACAGGGTATAGCCAAGGTGGGGGGCGGGGGGCAAATAGGGATTTGCAATGGGGTCCAGAACTCAGGGTATCCAAGAAATATTAGAAAAAAAAAATATATATATAGAATGTCCCCACCCCCACAAGTCTGAGTTGGGGGATAGGACACAGGCAGCAGGGCCATTGAGAGCTGTTTTGAATAGTAACAGCTTTGCAGCTAACCTCGGGGTGATCATTTAACATATCTATAACCTTTAACTACTTTCATGGATATATTAAATAGCTGTGGCCATGCTTTGAACCAAGGGGATGGAAGTGACTTCCACCTAAGATATAACTGGAAGGCAACTCCCACTGGTTACAGAGCCTGCCATAAGAGCTTGGAGATGATTTGCTCCATTCCATGGGGCCATGCCTGCCCAGACTTACTATGGCAGCTCAGTAAAGCTGGAAGAATACAGGAATGCTAGCAGGTGTAACTGACTGTGGGAGGAGTCAGAGGTGGGGCTGCAGAGGAAGATTGGCATTGGGATTTAAATTCAGGAATGGCAGCCATGCCTGGTTGGGACCATGCGGCTGTGGCAGAGTCAGGACCACGTGGTTTTGGGGTGCTCCCTTTTGCCACATGGCTTAGGAAGCAGGAGAAACTTTGCCTGGAAGAAAAGGGGTGAAAAGACTCTTGCTGGTGGGCCATGAGAAGGTGCCACATGGTTTTGGATTAACTGGAGATCGCAGCAGTGACACAGCTGATGGTGCCGAGAACTGAGGGGCTATGTGAGCCATGGACTTGTACTTCTTTTCCTGAGATATGGTACTCTGTACTGGGCAAAGAGGAGAAGGAAGGACTGTGTGCATGTGTGGATATTCTAAAGGACTTTAGTATTTTAATGAAAACATTAAGTCATTACTCTAAGTCTGTATAACTTTTAAATAAATAATTCCTTTTCTTTTCACCAGTCTCTGGCATTGAGAGATGTCTTTCCCCTGGTGGTGGGCAAGGCGAACCTACTAGGTGGGGGGACCCCTGGAGAAAAAGAGGGGGTCCTTTTGGTAATAGTATATCGTTCACACACACACCCACCCCAGGTCTGTAACATAATTACCCCAGTTATTTTGTCACAGGTTCAAATTATTGACCACTTCATGTGAGCCAGTACATAAGCCCATTCTCACATCTGCAGCAGCAGGCAAGAGGCAGAAGCTTAGAATCACCTAATCTGACCATCAGAACTTTAATTTTCTCCACTGAGGAGCAGAGAAGACAATAAAGCTATGAGCAGCACACATGCTGCCAGTAAATAGCCACCCTTCCTGCTCTTGAGCTGAGATCCAATACCAATTCAGTCTTATCTTTCCAGAAAATCATGATTTGGAGACTTGAAGAAGTTTTCACTTCTTATAGTTTCATATGCAGCACAAGGACAGGGAGGATATGAAGTGTGGAACAAATTTGGTTCACTTAAGCACCCACAGGAAAAATATTCAGACAGTCTCTCCATGGATCAGAGGGAAGCCATGAGTCACAGCACTCTCTGTCCCTCTCTGAGGTGGATGAACATTGGCCTTTGGGATAACATAAAAGTGATGAGGTCTGTATGGAGAAGAGTATAAAATGTAAAAAGCCAGTTGGGCTTCTTATGTAATATATAAAGAGCAGTTTCTGAGCACCTACTCTGTGCCAAGCACTGCAAGTCACATCCCTCAAGGAGTTTAGAGCCTAGGGAGATCCAGATAAATAAAGCAAGGCTTATAGAATTGGTTGAACTTTATAGAAGTAATAATAAAACAGTACTGGGGATGGAGGAATTACATAAATATAGGGGATTACTTAGGTTAAAAACACTGAATTTTAAAGCAGAAAGGCATTTGGGAAAACTTAAGCTGGTGTGGGAGGAAGAACAGCATGCCAGAGAGATAATGCACCAAGTAAATTTTGACCATGTTCTTCAAACATTGGCTGTGCCCCCAAGAATTGGCCCCATACCATCCAAAGCTTGGAGTTCAGTTTGAAAAGCTGATACATATGCAACAGTTAGGGATCATAGTATGGTGCTGACTCTAAGCTCAAAAGTAAAACTCAATGCAGACCAGAAAAATCAGGCAAGAAAACCAGAAGAACAAACACTAGTCTCTGAACATAAAAGGAAGAAGAAGAGGGAGCATGCAAAGCAGAGGGGACAGCATGAGGAAATACATTGGTAGAAATAAGGAAGACAATTAACAAAAACCTGTTGGGCTGCAACAAATGGCCTCTGTTGGGAAATAATAGGCATTAATATTATAGGGGCCTAAAATTAATAACTATAAGACTAATATACAGACAAAATTAGAGTGCTGTGTGCTCAACCAGATGGCAGACAGTATTGAAATTGATTCTTACCCTTTCCTTCTCTGTTTGACCCAGGGATACTCCAGCTTCCCTCCTTTGCTCTCCAAGGTAAATGCTTTGGTGATGGAGAATATCCTCCGTACCATATCTCGGAAAGGAGTCCCTTTGCAGGGGCTGGTCCCAGGCTCTGAGATGAAAGGTATAGATCAAAAGAATCTCCCCCCATTTTACAGACAGAGAATCAGAGGCCCAGAAAGGAACACTAACTAAGCCAAGGTCATACTCTCATTCTTGATAGATAGAGGCATTGATTAAGGCCCTGAAAGTGCAGGTGGTCAGCACCAGATTACAATTTGTAAAGAAAGTTGAAGAGAGCTTAAAGTCTAAACTTTAGGAGTAAGCATAAACTAACAGCAAGAAAAAAGGAGATGCAGTGGTGAGATAACTAGGGAAAGAACTAAGAAATTTATGATGGACTGTATTAATTATATTTTTATTTTCTATATTTTAGGAGTTTTGACATCTTAAAAACCTTGCTGGTGAAAAGAGATTGCCATTCTCAGGTAGAGGGGACTGTTCCACATGGCATGGGGAATGTAGCCCAGCCCCTACTTGGAAAGGCCAGTGGGGAGCAAGGTTGGCACAGGGGACCCACACCCATGGATAGGTTTTCCTGTGTGGAATCAGGCCTGCATTGTACCTAGGCTGCTATGAGACTTGCTTTTGCTAAAACTTCCTCACCCTGAGTTGAGGCAGCAAATGTTCACTGCATATCTCTAAACTAACTTCTTAAATCTGTGCTAAACCTCCCAAGTATGGAGTGTAACCAGTTCAACCACTTTTCCACTTGATCTGCAACATCCTTCTCTTTGAAGTAATTAGCAACATCCTTCTCTTTGAAGTAATTAGCAACATTCTTTCCTTTCTTGTCTATAAAAGATAATCACCTACAATGAACCTGTATATAGTAAATGAAGACCATCCTCGATGTAATGTACCCAGAAAAGTCTGTCCAGGCAGGGGTTGGGGCCCTCTCTCTCACTTAGAGAGCAGCCATGCCATCCCTTTTTCTCTGCAGGACTTCTGTAGTCTGTGTGAATTTTTTTGTTGCAGCCACAACACACGGACCTGTGGGCCGGGGTCTGCATCACTCAGGACTAGCCAATCCTAGAGATAACAAAGGGCTCAGACATGAACATGCCTTTCATATGCAAACTAAACAATACAGAGACTTTATACTTCAATGATACTTCAAAGTACTTTATATTTTATACTTCTCTATTTGGTTTGTACACTCCACCCTATTCACCGCAGGGTCAGGTACCAGACAGCTAGGAACAGCAACTATGCCCCAGGACCAGCCAAACTATTCAAACTAGCCATTCTTAAGATGTTTACCCTGCCTTGTCTTTCCTTTCCCTTAGAAATGCCCCCAAAAAGTGGTGGCTTAGGCTTTCCTCTCACTCCAGGTTCTAACTCCTGAACAAAGCTGGTGCTTCCCATGTGGCCCTGTGAGGCAGGGTATGTCTCCTTTCCTCTAAAAATATGAGTTATAAAAATTATTTCAGTGACACTTGCCTCCCTGTGTTATTCCTCAGTCACCTTTATAAATTAAGAGCCAGCACAGATCATGGGCCCAGATAACATTTTAACTTGAAATAGAAATTTACCTCCAAATCCTCCTCTCTCATAGATTATGGATAGTCTCTTAGAACTGAACAGACCAGCCAAAATGAAACAGAAATGATTTATTTTTCCTGAGACCAATAATGTCTATCTCAATCAACATATTGACTTTTCAATAGCAACATTAATAGAGTATCTAGAAAGAGAAAATGAAGACTTCCAGTCAAGATGGAAGCATCAGTAAACAGGACTCGCCTCCTCACACATCCACACCAAAACTGCAACTAAATTATAGAACTACCATCACTCAGAACTATCAGAAATCAAGTTGAATGGAAGTCTGACGGCAACAGAATTAAAGAAACCACATGCATCCAGACTGGTAGGAGGGGTGGAGACACAAACAGACTGATTCCATACCCACATGTAAAGGATAAAAATTAGGGGGTGGGATATCTTGGGAGCAAGGAGCCATAGCCCCATACCAGACCCCCCAGCCCTGGATTCCAGTGACAACAAAGTCCCCATCAATTCTAGCTGCAAAAACCAGCAGGGACTGTCAGTGGGAAAGACTTCTGGAGCCTCAATAACTGACATACAGACTCACCTACTTAGACTCACTCCCTCTGAGTTCCAGCAATGGAGTAGCAGCTTGAAATGCACTAGTGGCATAAAGGGAGGAACTGAAGGGTCTGGCATCAAGGTAGACAGAACTGGGGAACAGCTTTCTCTGAGACAGAAAGGCCCTTGTCCCTTTTCTGAAGCTCCCTGCCACAGAGCTACAAAGCCACAGAGCCAGCAAGCAGATGCCATATCTGAGATTCCATTAACCTGGCTAACACTGTATGCCCGACCCTGGAGATCCCCCAAGACCTGTACCACCCAACTTACAGGCCCACCCAAGCTGTTAACAGACTTTTCCATATGAATGGCTGATCTTGGCTAATGATTCACAACTTCCTGAATCCTACAAAACAAGCAACTTCCGACCTCAGTGAGCCCCCAGCGCTATACCATTTGTTAACTGGCCCCAGACATGGCACTAGCAGGAGACAGCCTAGACTCACAATTTGGCTTTGCCTGGGAGTCTCCACACCCAATAAAGGTAGAAGCTACCTCAGCTTGCTTTATAGCTCAGGCAGGGTGGCCCAGGCAACACAAAGGTAGGGAATGACCTTGGCCTGTCCCACCCAGGAAACCCCAGAGCCTGACCACCCAATATACAACTACATACTATGTCAGAGCACCAGAAACCTGAACCTGCACAGCTGATCCTCCATGGTGGGCAGAAGTTGGTGGTCAGTGGTCACAGCCAGTCCTTGCAGCTGACTGGCCTGGGTAAATCTCTCCCATTTATCTGCTTACAGCAACCAAGCCTTAACTACAAGAGGAAGGTGTACTCAGCCCACACAAAGGGTGTGCCTCGAGTACCCAGATTGGGTGATGGGGGAGGTTATGCCACTGGACCCTACAAGACACCCACTACATTAAGACACACTACCAAGACATGGAGTCAAAGCAGCTCTACCTAATACATAGAAACAAACACAGGGGGGCTGCTAAAATGGAGAGACAAAACAATGTGGTTCAAATGAAAGAACAGATGAAAACTCCAGAAAAAGAGCTAAACAAAATGGAGATAATCTATCAGTTGCAGAGTTCAAAACACTGGTTATAAGGATGCTCAAGGATCTTAGTGAGGACCTCAATAGCCTAAAAAGTATACAGTCAGATACAAAGGATTCACTAACTGAAATAAGTAACAATTTACAGGGAAACAACCATAGAGTGAATGAAGCTGAGAAATCAATGACTTGAAACATATAGGGGGAAAAACGACCGATCAGAACAACAAGAAGAAAAAAAGAATGCAAAAAAATAAGGGTGGTATAAGTAGCCTCTGGGATAACTTCAAGAAGTCCTACATTCGTATCATAGGAGTGCCAGAAGGAGAGGAGAAAGAGCCAGAAGTTGGAAATCCATTTGAAAAAGTGATGAAAGAAAACTTTCCTAATTTGGTGAAGGACATAGACATGCAAGTCCAGGAAGCACAGAGAGTCCCAAACAAGATGGAGGCAAAGAGGCTCACTCCAAGACACATCATAATTAAAATGCCAAAGGTTAAAAATAAAGGCAGAATCTTAAAAGCAGCAAGGGAAAAGAAGTTAGTTACTTACAGGAGAGTACCCATAAGACTGTCAGTTGATTTCTCAAAAGAAACTTTGCAGGCTAGAAGAGATTGGCAAGAAATATTCAAAGTCATGAAAAGCAGGGACCTAGAGCCAAGATTGCTCTCCCCAGCAAAGCTAACATTTAGAATTGGAGGGCAGATAAAGAGCTTCCCAGACAGGGAAATACTAAAGGATTTCATCATCACCAACTCATTGTTATATGAAATGTTAAAGGGACTTATTTAAGAAAAAGAAGACTAAAACTATGAACAATAAAATAGCAAACAATATATATCTATCAATAATTAAATTTAAAAAGCAAACTAAACAAACAAAAAGAAGAGAAACAAAATCATGGATATGAAGTGGGTTTTGATGGTTACCAGATAAGAGGGTGTTGTGGGGGGAAAGGATGAAGAGGTGAGGGGATTAAGAAGTACAAATAAGTAGTTACAGAATAGCCATGGGTATGTAAAGTACAGTCCAGGAAATGGAGCAGCCAAGGAATTTACATGCATGACCCATGGACACAAACAATGGTGAGGGGGATTGCCTGAGTGAATGGGATGTGCTGGGTGGACGGGGCATAGGAGGTAAAACCAGGACAACTGTAATAGCATAATCAATAAAATATAACTTAAAAAAAGAAAAAAGGGTTAGCTTCCCTTCTCTCTCACTTAACAGTTAATGATTGTTCCCTAAGGTGGGAGGTGACATATAAATACCCAGGAATTACCTCTTAGTAGGCCAAGGGCAACTGTTAAAGAAGATATGCAGGCATTGGCTATAGGAAGCACATTCAAGTAGGGAGGGAGGGAGGTTTTGCACAGAAACAGTTAATTTGGGGACATCTTAGTTTTGGCCTATTTAAACTAATTTTACACAGATGTCTGTCAAGGAAAAATCAAGATTGGTCTCTCTACTTTCTGGTGATAGTGAAAGACAAAGAGACATGGGGTGCAAAAGGACCATCCTGTCATTA
This sequence comes from Phyllostomus hastatus, assembly GCF_019186645.2. Classification (NCBI taxonomy): domain Eukaryota; kingdom Metazoa; phylum Chordata; class Mammalia; order Chiroptera; family Phyllostomidae; genus Phyllostomus; species Phyllostomus hastatus. Next base: position 4,796,405 of record NW_025334038.1, on the reverse strand, counting down.
GGGGGGCAGTTGTGATGAAGTTGGCACTTGTGACTCCAGATTCTGGTGTCAGGGAATTGTCCTCCAGCTTTTGGCCCAGTTGGCATGAAAGCTGGGTATATCAAACTGTAGGTGGGCTCTAGTTTAATAAAATCTGACATACGGTAATCTAAAGGGACCAAAGACAAAGACAAATTAAGGCATGTCTGTTTACATTACAAAAGCATTTACTGAAGATAAAAGTATAAAAACCAGCGTCCCTGGAAATAATTTCTAAATTATCAAAAAATAAGAATCTTACTGTTTAGTGTTTTAAAAAAATGTTTGCTAAAAGGGATTAGGAAATTTCTTTTTTAAAAAAAAGTTGTTAATAATAATTTATATGCAGGCATAGGATTATCCTAGATGAGATATGAAGGAAATAACCTTTTAAGGTCACTCAGATGTTTTGATCACATTGCAACAAAATTGGAATCCCATGTGTTATCAGAACTGTTTATGTATAACACCAGGCGATATAGGAACATATGGAAGGAACACAGGAACTGACAAATGTATCAATTGAATTGTTATGTTTCTGTGACTTCTGTTTTGTACATGTGTCACAAAGAAAGAATAAAGCCTGTGATTATCTTTATCTTAGACTAGCAAATGAATGTATAAAAGTTGAAGAAAAGACAGACATTGTATTTACCAGACACTCATGAACTACCAGAAGATGGAAATAGAAGTGTGAGAATCAATGTCTTAGTGCTTGGAAATGTTATCAACATTTCAGTCGTAACTTCAAGTAATGTGAGATTTAAAAATGAATACCAAAATGTTCTTGTTTGGGAATGTTTTAAACTTTGGTTTTAAACAATAAATCTAAATATCTTCATTCCATTAAAAGCCCTGATATTTTATTTTCAAAATATTATGTTTTCCTTCTGGCACACAATTCTTTTGCTTCCTTAGCCCTTCTATAGCAATCATACACACAAATAAAAATTACCCCAAACTTTTAATTTATTGTGTAGTACTGGCTCCAACTCAAAAGCTGCCTGAACTTTTTAGCAGAATTATTTTCAACATATTTTTGTTTTACTACCTAGCTATCATACCTATCATACCTTTTTTTAAGGAAGAGGAAATAAATATACTTTTTATAATTTTTTTTTATCAGTAAGGTGACATGGCCATACAATTGGCTTTTTTTCCACCCTGCAGCTCTTGGATTCCCTCTCTGTGGAGTCTTACTGGGTGAAGTCCAAGGTGCCTGCTGCAGTGGAGTTGTGTCTCTGTCCTCTCCGTGGTGAAGGTGCATGCATATAATGTGATCCCTGGCAGCTAGGATTAGCAAGAAGAACATTATAATGGGCACAGACTGATGTGGCCATGGTGGTTTAAAAGTATGCCTACAGTTTTTTATTTTCCAACAAACAAATATTTCTATTCTTTTTCTCAATGCTTACACACCCCCTTACCCCAATGACAGTTGTAAGCCTGCTTTCTCTTTATGAGTTTGTCTTTATTTTGCTTGTTAGTTCATTTTGTTCATTAGATTCCACATGGGAGTGAAATCATATGATATTTACCTTTCTCTGACTGGCTAATTTCATTTAGCATAATGCTATCCAGGTCCATGCATGCTGTCACAAAAGGTAAGATTTCACTCTTTTTTATGGCCACATAATATTCTATTGTGTAAAGGTACCACAGCTTTTTAATTCACTCATCTACTGATGGACACTTGGGCTAATTCCAAATCTTGGCTATTGTACATAATGCTGCAATGAACATAGGGGTGCATATATTCTTTTTTTTTATTATTTTAGGTTTCTTTGGATAAAGTCCCAGAAATGGAATTGATAGGTCATAAGGTAGTTTCATTTTTATTTTTTTGAGATAACTCCATACTGCTTTCCACAGTGGCTGCACCAATCTGTATTCCCACTAATACCGCACAAGGGCTTCCTTTTCTCCACATCCTCACCACTGTTTGTTGTCTGTTGATTTATTGATGATGGACATTCTGACAGGTGTGAGGTAATATCTCACTGTGGTTTTAATTTTCATTACTCTGGTTATTAGTGAGGTTGAACATCTTTTCATATGTCTATTAGCCATCTGCATGTCTTTGGAGAAGTATCTATTTAGTGGAGAGATTAAGCAAAAAAGACAAAAAGAAAGAACTCATGAACAGAAAACATTGGTGGTTGTGGGAAAGAGGGATGTGGGTGGATATAAAAGAAGGTATAGGGAGGAATAAGTGGTGATAGAAAAAAAATAAAGGAAATTAAATAAAAATAAATTGGATTTTTTTTGCTCTTGAGTTTTAAAAGTTCTCTATACATTTTGGAAATTAACTGCTTATCTGATGTATCATTGATGGATATATTCTCCTATTCAGTGGGTAGTCTTTTCATTTTGTTGATGGTTTCCTTTGCTGTGCAAAACTTTTCAGTTTCATGTAGTCCCATTTGTTTATTTTTTCTTTTGTTTCCCTTGCCTGAGGAGATATATCAGAAACAATATTGCTATAAGAAATGTGTGACATTTTACTGCCTATGTTTTCTTCTAGAATTTTTATGATTTCAAGTCTAACAGTTAAGTTTTTAATCCATTTGAGTTTAATCTTGTGTATGGAGCAAGAAGGCAGTCTAGTTTCATTTTTCTTCATGTATCCATCCAATTTCCCCAACACCATTTATTGAATAGACTATCTTTACCCCATTGCATGCTTTTGCTTCTTTTGATAAATAGTAATTGACTATAAAGGTGTAGGTTTATTTCTGAGCTCTCTATTCTGTTCCACTGATATATATGTCTGTTTTTATGCCAGTACCATGCTGTTTTGAGTACTATGGCCTTATAGTATAGTTTGATAACAGGAAGCCTGATTTCTTCAACTTTGTTCTTTTTTCCTCAAGATTACTGTAGCTATTTAGGGTCTGTTGTGGTTCTGTATAATTTTTAGAATATTTGTTCTCATTTTGTGAAATATGCCATTTGTATCTTGATAGGAATTGTGTTGAATCTATAGATTGCTTTGGGTAACATGGGCATTTTAATGTTAATTCTTCCAATCTATGAACACAGTATATGCTTCCAACTTATTTGTATTGATACCTTCTTCAATTTTTTTCTTCAGTGTTTTATAATTTTCTGAGTACAGGTCTTTTACATCCTTGGTTAAATTAATTCTTACATATTTTATTATTTTTGAAGAAATTGTGAATGGGATTGTTTTCTTTTCTTCTTCTTTTTTTAATCCTTACCTGAGGACATTTTCTTTTCATTGCTTTTAAAGAGAGAGGAAGGGAGAGAAGAATGGAGAGAAACATTGATGTGAGGGAGAAACATCAATTACTTCTTTCCTGTTTGCACCTGAACTGGGGATCATATGTGCCCCAAATGTGGGATTGAACACACAACCCTGGTATGTTCCCCAACCAGGAATAAAATCTGTAATGCTTTGATTATAAGATTATGCCCAAACCAACCAAGGCACACCAGCCCAGGCTGGGATTGTTTTCTTAGTTTCCCTATGTGATAGTTCATTATTGGAATATAAAAATGCAACTGATTTCTCAAAATTTGATATTTATTTTGTATCCTGTTACCTTAATGAGTTCATTTACCAGTTCTTGTAGTTTTTTGGTGGAATCTTTAGGGTTTCTGGTGTACAATATTATGACATATGCAAATAATGACAGCTTTACTTTCCCCTTTCCAATTTGGATGCCTTTTATTTCTTTTTCTTGTCTGATTGCTGTGGCTATGATATCCAGTACTATATTGAATAAGAGTTACAAAGTGACATCCCTAACTTATTCCTTATCTTAAGGGGAATACTTTTAGATCTTGCCCATTGAGTATAATGTTGGCAGCACGTTTTTCATATATGACCTTTATTATATTGAAGTATGTTCCCTCCATTCCCACTTTGCTGAGAGTTTTTATCATAAATGGCTGCTGGATTGTATCAAATGCCATTTCTGTGCCTATTGATATGATCATATGACTTTTATCCCTCATTTAGTTTATGTGGTGAATCATATTTATCAATTTGTGAATGTTATACCAAACTTGTATTCCTGGAATAAATCCCACTTGATCTTGGTGTTTGATTTTTTTGAACCATTGGTGTATTTGGTTTACTAATATTTCCTTAAGGATTTTAGTGTCTATGATCATTAGGGATGTCAGCCTATAATTTTCTTTCCTTGTAGTGTCTTTATCTGGTTTTGGAATTAGGATAATGCTGACCTGATAAAATTAGCTTGGAAGTCTTCCCTCCTCTAGATTTTTTTTAATAGTTTGAGAAGAATTGCCATTAGTTCTTCTTTGAATGTTTGGTAAAATTCACCTGTGAAACCATCTGGGCCAGGCCTTTTGTTTGTTAGGAGTTTTTTGTTTGTTTGTTTTATTACTGCTTTAATTTCCCTAGTTGTAATCTGTATATTCAGATTCTCTGATTCTTCCTGATGTAGTTTTGGAAGATTATATGTTTCTAGGAATTTATCCACTTCTTCTAGATTGTCAAATTTCTTAAAATTCTTTGTAGTTCTTTGGTGTAAGTTGTTACTTCTCTTTCATTTTTTATTCCATTTATTTTGATCCTCTCTCTTTTTTTGTCCATAGAAATTTAATTCTACTCCTTTTAAGAGGTAGAGCCTATTCTTCATCTTTCCCTTTTCCCCCTGAGTGTAGGCTAGATTTAGTGACTTGCTTATGAAGATTAATAAGACAGGAGTGATAGTGATGACAGAGCATTATCCCAGGGACACGTCATGAAATGTATTGTAGCTTTCTTCTCTCTCTTTCTAACTTAAGACTTCTCACTCTGGGTGGTGTCTACTGACACAAGCCATGAGTACATTCAAACAGTCCTATGGATTGAGGTCCATTGCTAATAGCCATGTGAACTATTTATTTTGGAAGTGGATTCTCCAGCCTCATGAAGTCCTCAGATGATTACAGCCCTGACAGATACCTTAACAATAACCTCATGAGGGACTCTGAACCAGCATTAGCCCTCTAAGGTGCTCTCAATCCTTGATCCAGAAAAACTGTGAGATAATAAACAGTTGCTATTTTTAACTGCTAAGTTTTAGGGTAATTAGTTATGCAGCAATAGATAGCTAATGAATTGACTATTCATGGAATCAGGAGAAGCACTGTTTCTATTCCCCAGCATCGGACATGGAAGAATTCTTCACAGGGAATGTCAGCATAGCCCATGTGCATAGAGAATAAAGGGGAGTGCATTTTTAGCACAGTGGATGAAAATCTACTGTGCTGGGTATTTTCCAGTTGCCCTTCCATACTCATTTTCTACTACTCCCACCTTGCACTGTGTCCTGAAAGCCTGGCCTTTATGGACTATGGTGATTGGGTTTTCTTGTTCTCTGATTTCTGTTGGATTTGTCCAGCAGGTAAAACTATGAGGAGGGAATAGACTAGGTAAAGAGAAAAAGCAAGGAGTTTATTTCCCTGGTTCCCTCCCTGGTGGTAAGTGGGCCAGGACCTCCTCAGCAGCTTTCTATGGCCTGCCTTAGCTGTTCCCTGTACTTGAATCTTCAGGTGTAGAAGTCATATGGGCTCCCCACTGTTGTTAGCCTTGGAGTGCTTTACCCATTTACTGTGGTTTCTTTAACTCTGGTCACACTTCTGAAAATAGTTCTGAATCACTCATTTTGAGTATATCATCTCTTTATTGCTCAGACTCTGACATCCAGCTGGGCTTTCTTTGGTGTCCTCTGGTGCATGTATAGCTTTAAGTGGAAAGACTTGCTTTGACCTTGAGGGTTGCAAATTACTACTTGATGTGGACCCTGGCTCATGGGGTCCACCACATTGTGGATGAGGCACAAAAAATTCACATGGACTACCAAGTCCTGTGGAGGAAAAGGGATGGTATGGCTTCTCTCTCAAGAGGAGAAAAAGTCTTGGCCCTTGCCTTGACCAGCCTTGATTGCTTTTCTCTGCACATTACATGATGGTCCTCATTTACTATGCACAGGTTTGCTTTAGGTGGTTATCTTTTACAGAAAACAAAGAAGATGATCCCAGTATTCACATCACAGAAGAAGGATATTTGCAAATGCAAAGGGAAAAGTAGTTGAAGCAGTTGTACTCCATACTGGGGAGGTTTAGCACAGATTTTAGGAAGTTATAGTAAGCACTTGCTGCCTCAATTCAAGGTGAGGGATTTAGCAAAAGCAAGTCTCAAAGGGGCCTAGGTACATTGCAGGCCTGATTCCCCACAGGAGAACCTATCCATGGGTGTGGGTCCTGTCTGGGCCTACACCATGCAAAATAGTCTCCTATTACTGCTACCTTCTACAACATTTACTAATTTTACTTTCCCCCCTCTTTTTGTTCTTCCTCCACCTTTTGTTTTTCTCCTTCTTTTATTATTGGAAACCTCTTTCTGAATGAAACCTTAGGCTGACTCCAAAATATAAAACACATATACAACTATAAAGTGAGATATGCTCAGGTTGAAGTGGGTGAGGAGGGCAGACATCCCATCCAGAGGACCATCTTCCCTCTTCTCCTTGAATGGAATCCCTTGAGGCAGTGCCCAATAACAAAAGCTCATACTCAGACCCTAAAACCACTTACTGGCACCCCATCTTCCTCTTTTCTCTGAATCAATGTTTAGTTCTTCATGACCCTGAAGAACTTCTCTTTTCTTCTGTCTTTGCTTGAGTTCTCTTATCTAGAAACCCATAGTTGTCTATGACCTTATAGGTGTCCAAAGTTTTTTATTCCCTTACCCTTTTATTTGTGCCTGCTTTAAAAATCCCTAACCCTGCACAACTGCCCAATGTTTGCATTCTCTTTCCAGTATGTATTTACAGGTATGCATTGTTATGGAAAGCTGAAATGAGACTGAGTCTAATAAGTATCCACACCCTCTTTCTCAACCAGGGCCTCGATTCAGCAGAAGACTCCTTTTAGTTTTATTCCGTCGATTCCTTGTTATGTCCTCTTTATAACCACTCTGTTCTACGTTCATCTTTTCCTCATTCTTTTCTCCCAGTTTATAATCTTACCTTCTTCTTTCCTGTGAAGACAAGACTCTAAGGCCTTACCCTTATGTTCATTAGGAAACATCCCATGAAATGGCAGGGGCTTAAACAGGATCAAGTCTTTTTCTCCTCTGTGTAGTTAGTACATTGAAGGTTCAGGGCCCTATACTGGCTTCATGATGCTCAGGAACCCAGATACCTTCCAGCTCTCCCATGCATGGGTGTGGCCTTTACCCTCCTGATCTAATGGCTGCTTGAAATCCATTCTAGGAAGGAGGATGAGGAAAGGGAAAAACAGTCATATCCCTCTGTTTCAGGACATACCCCAGAAGTCACATACAACATATCAGCTCACAGTTCACTCAAAATTTAGTCCCATAGCTTTGCTGAGTCTAGACAATGCAATTTTCTCTGGGTAGTCACTGGCTCAACTGAAATGTCAGAGGTTCTTTTTCTAAGGAAGATAAAAAGGATTGCTGGTTGTCTGCAATCCTTACTTCATGTTAGTTCCATATAGTCACAATTCTCTGACTTTATTTTTCTTCCAAGGACACTGAGCACCCCTTCCTTTTTAAGGTGACACCATCCATATATGCCTGTGCTCCCACACACTTCATAACTATTTGAAACTGCATACTTATTTCCAGAATTATGTTATGTGTTCATTTCTCTTTGTAGTTCTGTTGATGCTTTTATTGTAACTGCTTTCTTTCAAGCTGAAGCTATTCCAAAGATATTTATTTATTATATATAATAAAAAACAAAATTACTCTCTGACTGCCTGATACTTTTATGGGTCTTTTGAATTTGCTTTAATTTAAAAAAATATGACTGTGTTATATATATGTGTGTATATACAAGCATGATATATGAATGAAATATACATATATAGCAAATGCTCACTTCTAATTTTTTTAATTATATTTTATTGATTATGCTATTACAGTTGTCCTGGTTTTACCTCCTATGCCCCGTCCACCCAGCACATCCCATTCACTCAGGCAATCCCCCTCACCATTGTTTGTGTCCATGGGTCATGCATGTAAATTCCTTGGCTGCTCCATTTCCTGGACTGTACTTTACATACCCATGGCTATTCTGTAACTACTTATTTGTACTTCTTAATCCCCTCACCTCTTCATCCTTTCCCCCACAACACCCTCTTATCTGGTAACCATCAAAACCCACTTCATATCCATGATTTTGTCTCTCTTCTTTTTGTTTGTTTAGTTTGCTTTTTAAATTTAATTATTGATAGATATATATTGTTTGCTATTTTATTGTTCATAGTTTTAGTCTTCTTTTTCTTAAATAAGTCCCTTTAACATTTCATATAACAATGAGTTGGTGATGATGAAATCCTTTAGTATTTCCCTGTCTGGGAAGCTCTTTATCTGCCCTCCAATTCTAAATGTTAGCTTTGCTGGGGAGAGCAATCTTGGCTCTAGGTCCCTGCTTTTCATGACTTTGAATATTTCTTGCCAATCTCTTCTAGCCTGCAAAGTTTCTTTTGAGAAATCAACTGACAGTCTTATGGGTACTCTCCTGTAAGTAACTAACTTCTTTTCCCTTGCTGCTTTTAAGATTCTGCCTTTATTTTTTAACCTTTGGCATTTTAATTATGATGTGTCTTGGAGTGAGCCTCTTTGCCTCCATCTTGTTTGGGACTCTCTGTGCTTCCTGGACTTGCATGTCTATGTCCTTCACCAAATTAGGAAAGTTTTCTTTCATCACTTTTTCAAATGGATTTCCAACTTCTGGCTCTTTCTCCTCTCCTTCTGGCACTCCTATGATACGAATGTAGGACTTCTTGAAGTTATCCCAGAGGCTACTTATACCACCCTTATTTTTTGCATTCTTTTTTCTTCTTGTTGTTCTGATCGGTCGTTTTTCCCCCCTATATGTTTCAAGTCATTGATTTCTCAGCTTCATTCACTCTATGGTTGTTTCCCTGTAAATTGTTACTTATTTCAGTTAGTGAATCCTTTGTATCTGACTGTATACTTTTTAGGCTATTGAGGTCCTCACTAAGATCCTTGAGCATCCTTATAACCAGTGTTTTGAACTCTGCAACTGATAGATTATCTCCATTTTGTTTAGCTCTTTTTCTGGAGTTTTCATCTGTTCTTTCATTTGAACCACATTGTTTTGTCTCTCCATTTTAGCAGCCCCCTGTGTTTGTTTCTATGTATTAGGTAGAGCTGCTTTGACTCCATGTCTTGGTAGTGTGTCTTAATGTAGTGGGTGTCTTGTAGGGTCCAGTGGCATAACCTCCCCCATCACCCAATCTGGGTACTCGAGGCACACCCTTTGTGTGGGCTGAGTACACCTTCCTCTTGTAGTTAAGGCTTGGTTGCTGTAAGCAGATAAATGGGAGAGATTTACCCAGGCCAGTCAGCTGCAAGGACTGGCTGTGACCACTGACCACCAACTTCTGCCCACCATGGAGGATCAGCTGCGCAGGGTCAGTGTGCTGGTGCTCTGATGTGGCCTGTAGCTTTCCATTGCTTGCACTGGCCCTGGGGTTTTCCAGGTGGTACAAGCCACAGTCATCCCACCTGTGTTTTGCCTGGAGCACCCTGCCTCAGCTATACAGCAATCTGAAATGGCTGCTACTTGTTCTGGGCTTGGAGATTCCAAAGCAAAGCCAAGCTGTGAATCTAAGCTGGCTGCTGCTAGTGCCAGATCTAGGGCTCACTGGAGCCAGCTGTTGCCTGTTTGATAGAATTTAGGAAGTTGTGAAGCTTGAGTCAAGACCAGCCATTCACATGGAAAAGCAGCTTGTATGTGCCATTAAGTTGGGTTGGGGTAGAGTCTCTGGGGATCTCCATGGTGGGTCAAACACTGTCAGCCAGGATGATGGTGTCTCAGACATGGCACCAACTTCCCAGATCTGTGATGGGAGGGTTTAGAAAAGAGACAGTGTCCTCTTCTCCCCTTGATGGCAGACACTTCAGCCTCTCTCAGTATGTTACTTATGCCTTTCAAGCTGTCATCCTACTGCTGGAGCTCAAGGGAGTGAGTCTGAGTATGTGAGTCCATGTGTGCATTGTTTAAGAGGAACTGCTTGGGGCTCCACTAGTTTCTTCCACTGACTCCATCCCCACTAGTTTTTGCAGCCAGAAGTTGTGGGGACTTATCTCCTGGCACTGGGTCCCTATGCTGAGGGACCTGGCATAGGCCTGGGACTCCTCACTCCCAATATATCCATCCTGGGTTTTATCCATCACACGTGAGTGTGGAACTAGCCCTTTCCATATCTGTGCCCCTCCTACCAGTATGGATGCATGTGTTTTCTTTAATTCCATAGTTGTTACACTTCCATTCAATGCATTTTTGTAGTTGTTAGACTTCCATTCAACTCAACTTCTAATGGTTCTGAGTGATGGTTGTTCTATATTTTAGTTGTAATTTTGATGTAATTGTGCAAAGAGGTGAGCCATGTCTGCCTACAATGCCATCTTGCCTAGGAGTCTCCTTCTTTTCTCTAAATGAGAAACACTGATATGTTACTTACTTTCCAGAGCAGGCCACACCCTGGCTTGGCTTCCTCTCATTCCCTGTGCTGCTCCCTCCCTCTCTCCCTGGTCTCCCCTGGGAACCCTTCTTGAATAAAGCACCCTCACATGAATTTTCAACTTTGGTCTGTTTCTGAAAACCAACCTAAAACAGTCAAATCCAGAAAAGCAATTATGCTAATAATTTTTTCGGATGGAGTTATACCTAGTTTCCAAGTTAAGACAACACTCTCTGACTTTGAAGTATACAAGGGTTTTTTAGTAGAAATCATATAGTACTTGCTGAATTACCAGGGATCTTTTGAAGACCACTTGTACCTTTACCTCTTATTATTTCCAGCGAGGCCCAAATGTTTGAAATGAGGGAAAATCAATTATTTGACATTTGTACCAGTCAGGATGGATGAATTTATGCTACAGTTACAAGCAAGTCACAATGTCAGTAGCCAACAGCAAAAAATAATAATAATTTCTCTCTCACACTACATGTAATCAAACGGGATCATCAAGGGGCCCTGTTATTGAGGTCATTCAGAAAACCAGGTTGAGAAAACTACCACCCTGGCATTGTGTTCACATTTACCACTGCAGGGGAAAGGCTAGAATTCATGGTGGAGCACACACTGACCCTTAAAGCTTCTGCTTGTGACACATCACTTCCACTCATATTTCATGAGCTCAGGCAAATCATATGTCCATGACTAACATCAAGTAATAAGGAAGTGAGTTATATCATGTACCCAGAAGGATGAGAACCATATATGTGTGAACTTCTATCATGATTGATTACCACAATAGTCCTAAATATCACCAGCAGGACCTGGAGAAATTAGATGTCAACTACTTCTAAAATTGAGCTATCTGATTTTCAATGATATTTATTCATTCAACAAACATCTGTTATATCTTCTCTAAACAATGGAATATGCTTAGGCTTGGGAGACAGTGTAACACCATGGTACTGGCCAAATACTCTGCGTCACAAATTCAAGCGAATTACCTTTCTGATTCAGTTTTGTTGTCTGAAAAATGGGGATAATAATAGAATGTATCTTATGCAGTTGATAAGGGGATTAGAAGTAGTACAGCATGTAAGTACCCAATCAATGTATGCTATTATCTTAATTATTATTCCAAAGATTAATGAGACATGGTATCTGCTTTAGAGAAGCTCACTCTGCATTATGGAATATGACTTTCAACTCATTTTAGCTCTGTTTGAAAAGTATTTGTTGAGGACATACTGGGTACAGGACACTGGAGAGGACACTGGGGTATAAGAATAAAAAAGGTCCTGGCCCTGCCCTTAAAAGGGGCAGAGTGCGGTGAGTGAAATAAAACATAAACAAAATATTCTTTGAGCAACAAGATGGAGTCTACGGGAATGCAAAAGGGGAATGTTTAGCTACATCAATGCAGTTTTTGAAGGAGAGCTTTTCCTGGAGTGTATTTTAAATGTGAAATCATTTCAGCTTTAACTCAAGGTTAGTAAAGAAAGCTTTCAAACTCTCACTCACCCAGAATGCCTCCCAGAAAGCCTCACAGCACTGCATTTGTCCGGTGGTTGACTGACAGGGAGCCCACCCAGCCATCCTGCTCCTGTCTGGGATTTAGACTCTCAGATGTGCTGTTCAACAGAACTGCCAGTCAAAACTGGAAAGGGATAGAGAGGGGCAGACATTCACTGCAGTCAACCTGATAAATATTTGATTCTCCTCACAAAGCGAATTGTGAAAAACAGATGAAGTGTCTCAAAAGAGCCATGGCCTTCATGTCACAGTTCTGTGAGCACTTGCTCACAGATCTATGATAGTATTTTAACTATGCTGAGGGAAAATTTTTTTAAAAATTATTTTCCATGATTTATCTGCTCTCAGGAACATGAAACCCCTGACTACCTTAAAATGAATATTGGCACCTTTTGATCCCATGCCTTTCATATCTTTTAACTCAGAAACACTAACATGTTTCTCAATGACTACAATCAGACACAATGAGAATAAGAAAGAAGACACACTTTTCTATATTTAAAAGGGAATGTACGTATAAGGTAAACAAGAAGGCAGAGGGCCCTGTTTTTATGTACAATTATGTACAAAATGATGGTTTCTATGGCAGCATAAAGGGTTTTCTCAAAGGAGCTATTAAATTTACGAAGATTCACTCACCCCATACAGGTCTTTCTTCTTTTTTGATAATAGGCCAGAAATGATGAATTTTAGGTGATTCATGCCACAATGCTTATTCTGCAATACTCAAGAAGATGCGTGGAAGGGACTCTCATTTTCTTCTCTACAGCTGGGTGTTTCCCCAGGGCATATGCCTGTAGGTTTGTAGATATCCACACAGAAGGAAGGAAACAACAGTTAATTAATTCCATTAAATGAAGAAACAGTAGGTATGCAGAATCAGAGAGAAAGAGAGGTGGCAATCTGCCAGATATTTTGAAAGGACTTGATTAAGAATTCCAATCAGGAGACCTGCTGATATGCTGATAAAACAAACAGCTGCATAATTGATAATTATTTCTGTAATCAAAAGAGGAAACATTTAATCTATCTTTTCATTACATGTGATTATAGCTGGTGAACTCAGCATCCATCAGAGGCTGGAAATGCTAGTTTACAACTTTCAGACCTGCAAGGCCAGGATCTGTTTCCACAAGCAGATGGTAATGGTCACCAAGGGCCCACTGGTGAAGGAACACCATCCAAGAGATTTTGGAGCTTGGGTAGCATGGTCTCAGGTGTGGGAAAGAATGCAGACCTGCAAGAAGGCAAATAACATCCCAGGAAAAGTAAATAACAATGTCAACACAATTTATAGGACACTAGTGTGATGTATTGCCATGCCTGAGCTTTCTCTCATCCCAGACTAACACATTAAACTACCTGCTGCACATCTCCATTTGGATGACCCTCAAGCAACTCAAGCCCCTACCAAATGGAGCTCTTCAGCCCTGATTTAGCACCCTCTTCCTGTGCATACAGGTCAAGAAATGGAACGGCCATCCATGTGGCAAACAGAACCAGAAACCAGGAAGTCATCCCAGACTCTGCCCTCTGCCCTCTCCCAAACCCTCACTAGTTCCCACACTCTGCACTCTCTAATGGGTCTCAGCCTCCATGCTCATGGTCCTATTCTAGAGGAGGACTCTCAACTTGCTCCCTGCCCAGTGTTGTCCCCTTCCATCCATTTCCACACTGTTGCCAGAGTGCTGCTTCTATACATAAATCCAGACACATTTCAGGTCATGATCTTACTTAAAATCCTCAATGGAACCCATAGATTTTGGGTTGGTTTGTTGGTTGTTGTTCTTTTTTTTTAAGATTTACTTATTTTCAGACAGAAGGGAAATAAAGGAGAAAGAGAGGGAAAGAAATATCAATGTGTGCTTGCCTGTCTCGTGCCCCCTACTGGGGACCTGGCCTGCAACCCAGGCATGTGCCCTAACTGGGAATCAAACTTGCGACCTTTTGGTTCACAGGCCAGCACACATTCCATTGAGCTACACCTGCCTGGGCTGTGGATTATGTTTTGTTGAAATATGTTTGACATATAACACTGTATAAATTAATGGTGTACACATGTTAATTTAGTATATGTATATATGTATATTATGATTCTAGCAATAGTGCCTCTATCAGGTCACTACAACATGATTGGGTTTTTTTGTGGTGGAAATAATTAAGATCTAGTCTTTTATTCAGTTTTTTAATATAAATTATTTTATTGTTTAGTTACAGTTGTTCATATTTTCTCCCCATTCTCCCCACCACCTCAAAACCCACTTCCCTCCCTTGCTTCCACCTTCCCACTTGGTTTTGTCCATACTTCCTATACACTAGGTCCTGAAAAACCTTCTTCCCATCATTCCCTTCCCCCTCCACTCTGGCTATTGTTAGATTGTTCTTAATTTCAGTGACTCTGGTTATATTCTGCTTGCCTTTTTCTTTTGTTGACTATGTTCCAGTTAAAGGTGAGATCATATGGTATTTATCTTTCACAGCCTGGCTTATTTCACTTAGCATAATGTTCTCCAGTTCCATCCATACTGTTGCAAAGGGTAGGAGCTCCTTCTTTCTCTCTGCTGTGTAGTATTCCATTGTGTAAATGTACCATGGTTTTTGAATCCACTCATTTACTGATGGGCGCTTAGGTTGCTTCCAGCACTTGGCTATTGTAAATTGTGCTGCTATGAACATTTGGTTGCATAGGTTCTTTTGGATTGGTGTTTAGGGGTTCTTAGGGTATAATCCTAGCAGTAGAATTTCTGGGTCAAAAGACAGTTCCATTTTTAGTTTTCTGAGGAAATTCCATGATGTTTTCCACAGTGGTTGCACCAGTCTGCATTCCCACCAACAGTGCACTAGGATTCCCTATTCTCCACACTTGTATGTTGCTTTGTTTATGATGGCCATTCCAACCAGTGTGTATCTCATTGTGGTTTTAATTTGCATCTCTCTGATGGCTAGTGATGCTGAGCATCTTTTAATTGGTCTCTGGGCCCTCTGTATGTCCTCCTTGGGGAAGTGTCTGTTCAAGTCTTTTCCCCATTTTATAATTGGGTTTTTGCCTTCCTGGAGTAGAGTCATGTGTGTTCTTTATATATTTTGGAGATCAAGCCCTTGTCCCAGGTATCATTGGCAAGTATATTTTCCCATATGGTTGGCTCTCTTTTCATTTTAATGCTGCTTTCATTAGCCATGCAGAAGCTTTTTAATTTGATGAGGTCCCATTTGTTTATTCTTTCCTTTATGTCCCTTGTTTTAGGGGACACATCAGTGAAGATGTTGCTGAGTGGAATGTCTGAGATTTTCCTGCCAAAGTTTTCCTCTAGGACTTTTATGGTGTTACAACTTATATTTAAATCTTTTACCCATCTTGGATTTATTTTTGTGTATGGTGTAAGTTGGTGATCAATTTACATTTTTTTGCATGTAGCTGTCAAGATCTCCTATGACCATTTGTTGAACAGGCTATTTTTTGCTTCAGTTTATATTTCTTCCACCTTTGTAAAAAATTAATTGACCATAGAGACTTGAGTTTATTTCTGGGCTCTCTGTTCTGTTCCATTGGTCTATATGCCTGTTTTGTGCCAGTACCAGGCTGTTTTGATTACAGTGGCTTTGTAATACAGTTTGATATCAGGTATTTTTATCCCCCCTACTTTACTCTTCTTTCTAAAAATTGCTGCAGCTATTCGTGGTGATTTATGGTTCCATATAAATTTATGAAATATTTGTTCTATATCTGTGAAATATGCCATGGGTACTTTAATAGGGATTGTATTGCATTTATAAATCGCTTTGGGTTCCATGACCATTTTGACGATGTTAATTCTTCCAATCCATGAGCATGGTACATGCTTCCATTTGTTTGTGTTTTTCCTAATTTCTTTCTTCAGTGTTGTATAGTTTTCTCAATACACATCTTTTACCTCCTTGGTTTGGTTTATTCCTAGGTACTTTATTTTTCTTGTTATTATATCAAATGGGATTTTTTTCCTGATTTCTGTTTCTGATGTTTCATTGCTGGTATACAAAAATGCCTTTGATTTCTCAGTACTGACTTTGTAACCAGCTGTTTTGCCAAATTCATTTACTAGGTCAAGTAGTTTTTGGTTGTCTTTAGGATTTTCTATATATACTATCATGTCATCTCCAAACAGTGACAGTTTTGTTTCTTCCTTTCCAATTTGGATGCCTTTTATTTCTTTTTCTTGTCTGATTACTGAGGCTAGGACTTCAAGTACTATGTTGAATAGAAATGGTGAAAGTGGACATCCTTGTCTTGTTCCTGATCTTAATGAGAAAGCTCTAAGTTTTTGTCCATTAAGTATGATGTTGGCTGTAGGTATAATATATATGGCCTTTATATATGGATGGAACATTCCATCTATTCCCACTCTGCTGAGGGTTTTTATCATGAGTGGGTGCTGTACCTTATCAAATCATTTTTCTGCATCTATTGATATAATCATGGGATTTCTGTTTTTGGTTTTGTTTCTGTGGTGTATTATGTTTATTGATTTGCAAATATTGTACCATCCTTAGATCCCTGGAATGAATCTCATTTGGTCATGGTGTATGATCTTATTACTGTATTGCTGGATGGGGTTTGCCAGTATTTTGTTGAGGATTTTAGCATCTATGTTCATCAGGGATATTGGCCTGAAGTTTTCTTTTTTTGTTGTGTCTTTATCTGGTTTTGGGATTAGAATGATGTTGGCTTCATAAAAAGAGTTTGGGGGTATTCCATCTTCTTTAATTTTTTGAAATAATCTCTGGAGGTAGGGGAGTAGCTCTCCCTTAAATTCTCTGTAAAATTCTCCTATGAAATTGTCTGATCCAAGGCTTTTGTGTGTCAGAAGATTTTTAATTACTGTTTCAATTCCATCTGCTGTTATTGGTCTATTCAGGCTTTCTGATCTTCATTGAGTTTTGGAAGATTATATTTTTGTAGAAATTTGTCCATTTCACCTAGGTTTTCCAATTTCTTGGCATACAGTTCTTCATAGTAATTTCTTACAATCTTTTGCATTTCTGTGGTATCAGTTGTAATCTCTCCTCTTTCATTTCTGATTTTGTTTATTTGGGTCCTCTTTTTTTCTTCATGAGTGTGCTTAAAGGCTTGTCGATTTTGTTTATCTTTTCAATGAACCAGCTCCTGGATCCGTTGATCCTTAGAATTGTGTTTTTAGTCTCTATGTCATTTAATTCTGCTCTGATCTTGGTTATTTCCTTCCTTCTACTTTCTCTGAGCTGTCTTTGTTGTTTTTCCTTGAGTTCTTGTAGGTGTAGGGTTAGGTTGTTTGTTTGAAATGTTTCTATCTTTTTTAGGTACAACTCTTTCACTAAGAACTTCCCTCTCAAGACTGTCTTCGCTGTGTCCCATAAGTTTGGGGTTGTTGTGAGCTCATTTTTATTTCTTTCCAGAAACTTTCTGATTTCTTCTCTAATTTCATTCTTGACCCATTCATTGTTTAATAGCACGCTATTCAATCTCCATGATTTTGAGTGTCTTGCGTTTTTCCCCCTTGGGGTTGGTTTGTAGTTTCAGCCCCTTGTAGTCAGAGAAAATGCTTGGTATGATTTCAATGTTCTTGAATCTGTTGAGGCTTGTTTTGTGTCCTATCATGTGGTCTAGCTTTGAAAATGTCCCATGTGCATTTGAAAAGAATGTGTATTTAGCTTCTTTGGGATGAAGGGCTCAATATATATCAGTTAAGTCCATTTCACCTAGGGCATTTTTCAATGCCACAGTATCTTGTTGAGAGTTTGTTTGGAAGATCTGTCCATTTTTGACAGTGGGGTGTTAAATCTCCTACTATAATTGTGTTGCCGTCAATATCTTCCTTGAAGTCCTGCAAGATTTTCTTAATGTATTTAGGTGCTCCTATGTTGGGTGCATATATATTTACAATGTTTATGTCTTCTTGATGGATTCTTCCCTTGAGTATTATGAAGTGACCTTCTGAGTCCCTCCTTATATTTTTTGGAGTCTTTTTTGTCTGATAATGAGTATTGCTACACCAGCTTTTCTTTTCTTGTCCATTTTCTTGGAATATTTGTTTCCAGTCCTTCACTTTCAGTCTGTGTAGGTCTTTTGTTCTGAGGTGGGTCTCCTGTAGGCAGCATATGTGTGAGTCACGTTTTCTTATTCACTCTGCTATTCTGTGTCTTTTGATCGGGGCATTTAATCTATTTATGTTTAAGGTTATTATTGATAGGTACCTATTCAGTGCCATTTTTTTGTACCTGTGTTCCTCTCTCTTTCACTGTTTTTCTTCCTGTTCTTAAAGCAAACCCTTTAGCATCTCCTCCAGAGCTGGTTTGGAGGAGGTGTATTCTTTGAGGCTTTTTTTGTCCAGGAATCTCCTTATTTGGCTTTCCATTTTAATTGAAAGCCTTGCTGTATAAAGTAGTCTTGATTGCAGGCCTCTTGTTTTCATTGCTTGTAATATTTCTTGCCATTCCCTTCTGGCTTGGAGAATTTTCATTGAGAAGTCAGCTCCTACTCTTATCAGGGCTCCCTTGTATGCTACTTCCTGTTTCTCTATTGCTGCCTTTAAGATTCTCTCTTTGTCTTGGAATTTGGCCATTTTAATTATCATGTGTCTTGAAGTGCGCCTCTTTCGGTTCCTCTTGATTGGGACTCTTTGTGTTTCCTGGATTAGTGTGACTTTTTCTCTCATCAAATTAGGGAAGTTTTCCATCATTACTTTTTCAAACAGGTTTTCTATCCCTTACTCTTCTTCTTCTCCTTCTGGTATCCCTATTATATGGATATTACTACATTTCATATTATCTTGCATTTCTTAATCCCTCTTCATTCTTTCTGAGCCTCTTTTCCTTTTCTTGCTCTTTCTGGGTGTTTTTTTATACTTTGTCCTCTAGCTCACTGATCCAATCTTCTGCTTCATCGATCCTGCTTTTGATTCCTTCTTCTGTGTTCTTTAGTTCAGAAATTGTATTCTTCATTTCCTCTTGGCCCTTGTTGATAGTTTCTATTTCCTTTTTCATGTTGATACAGTTTTCAGTGAGTGCATTGTAGCTTCCCTGTAGCTTCTGGTAGCTCATTATGATCTCATCGAGCTCCTTTATAACCATTGCTTTGAATTCAATATCTGATAGTTGAGATGCCTGTATTTCATTTAGCATTCTTTCTGAGACTTCCTTTTTTCCTTTCATTTTGGGGATTTTTTCTTTGTCTTCCCATTGCTTGTGAGACTCTTCCTGTTAGCCTCTACTTCTTAAATTTATCTGTTCTGACTCCCTGGGTTTATGATGTGAACTTCTGTGGTAGAATAGCTGTAAGATTCAGTGGTGCCTTCTCCTTGATCTCCCAAGCTCACTGGTCTTGGGCTGTCCATTATGTTGGCTCTGTGTATGTTTGTGTTTGGATTGCTGTTGGGTCTTTCTTTGGTGGGTCCTTCCCACCAGCTGCTTAACTAAGGGTCAGTCACTCTCTCCACCACCTCTTGTATTCTATTGTGCAAGTGTGAGCAGGTTGTGTTGAAGCTGGTTCTTTTGTGTATACAAGGTTTTGAGGATTCTTTCTTGCTCTTGTTCAATTGTTTGTTCTGGGTAATTTCTCCACTATTTAGTGGTATTTCCAGATAGGTCCTGGGTTGAATTGGTGTGACTTCCACTCCCTCTTTCATTTTCTTCTGTTGTTATCTATTGGTGGTTCCTTTTTTGGTAGCTTTCCTCTTCCAGCAGGTATCCTGGTGTTCACAGCATCCACTAACTCTTTTTTGTTATCAGTTAGAGGGGGAAGGCAAAATGGTTTAAGACAGAAGGAGTGTATTCTATAATATTTATAGTACCAGCCCATAGAGAAGAGAGAGGAGATCCTTTGGATATGTATAGTGTTAACCATGATATTTCACCCAACTAGCCACTTTTTAGAAAGGGTGGAAAGAAGATAAGACTCTTGTTGGGGGTGGGGAGGATTGGAGTGGGATCTAGAAAGCAGTGAACTTGTGAGAGGTCAGATTATGAGGTAGGGTGAGAGTAAAGAATAGTAAATAGGTGTCATGTGTGAGAGTGTAGAGTTAACCACAACATTAATAGAGTTCAGGAAACCATGAAGTGGGCCAAGTTTGGGGGGGGGGAGTTCTGTGTAGTATTTACAATTGTGTGGAACAACTATTATTTATAATAATAATGGAACAACAATCATATGACAGAATCTGTGTGATCTGGATAACCAGAATAGGAAGTATAGGACCTAGGGTAGTGTGCTAATGGAACACAAGTGAAGTGAAAGACAGTAAAAGAACAATATACTATGAAAGAGAGAACCAAGGGAAACCAGTCAAACAATGCAATTTAACCAGCCAAGTGAAGAAGACTAATCAGAAAGAAGAGGAATACAAAAATACTAATAAAATAAAAGATGTAAGAATAATTAAAAATAATAATATGAATATGCAATAATTTGCAAGCTCTCTATAGTAGCAAAGTAAATTAGTCTCACTGTCTCAGCTGTTGGGATACCCTCTCTTTGGTTCCATCTCTGGTCTTTTCACAGTTTCAGGTTTTTTTGTCTCACTTGTGGGAATTATTTTAAAAAAATAAAAAGGAAGAAGAGATTAAAAGAGATAGAAGAAATAAAACAAGAAAAAAGGAAAAAGAGGAAGGAGTAAAAAGATTTAAAAAAATTTTTTTAAAGAATTACTTTAAAAAAATAGCCTCCTGCTGGCTTCAAACTGGCTAAGCCAGCTTTGCTGTTTTTCCTGGCTGCAGCAGGCTGAAGGGTGATTGATTTCTCTTTTTTCCTTTCCTTATGGGCAGTCAGCCTCCAGCCCAGTTCCACAGTAGTCTCTGGTCCGTGTGAGCACTTTCCCCAGGGCTTTGGGTGTCAATTCAGGGACCTCTCCCTGAGGCTTCATGTGTGGGCTCTGGGCCTTCTGCAGAGCACACTCTCTCTGATTTTCAGACCTGTACCCTTGGCCTGGCTGCCTCTGGTCCCTCAGCTTCGGTCACGCACTCTTCCCAGGACTATGGGAGTGTGCACAGGGCCTTGTGTGCCATCTTGGGAGAGCCGAGCAACTGGGTGGGGAGGAGGCCAGAGTGGCTGCTGCAGAAGAATTCCCTAAACAGCCACCAATTGTCTCTTTTTTCACTTTTTCTTTTTGAGAAATTCCTCCAGCATAAGCCTGCCACTCCATGCAGAGGCCTGGCCTCTCACACAGCCCAATTCTCCAGCCAGACCGGGGACTGTCAGGGTCAGGGACCATCACTGCCCAACTTTCAATTCTCCTTAGCCAGTGTCCACAGACTCCATGAGTGCTCACAGCCCCTGTGTGTTTGCCACTTAGTCCTTATTCCCCTCTCTGCCAATCCAAGCAACCAGGTCTCTCTCGGTGCTGCACAAACCTTGTTTGGCAGGGGAGGGATCAGTTGCCCTGGCCCTCTCTCAAGGACTCTATGGAAGACCCAGTGCACCAGGCCTGGGGCTGCAGCCACCCTGGACCCCACACTGGTCCCTGGGACCTTATTGTCCTGAAGCACTCTCCTTACCATCTGGTTTTTCAATGTCCTCTACAATTTCTCGTCTCCTATCTTCATATATGCTTGAGTACTATTGGCTCTTTGCTCTGTTCCTTAGTAGATCAAATGGGTTTTTCTCCCATGTGCAGAAGGAAGTGGGCTCTGCTCACACCTACCTTGCTGCCATCTTCCTCCCTCAAGATCTAGTCTTTTATCATGTTTGATGATTATAATAAAATGTTGTTGTCTATGTTCAGTATAATGCATGCTAGATCTCAGGACTTATTTGTCTACTAGTATCAAAAGCTTGTGCCCTTAAACAACATCTCTCTTATTCCCCCATCTCCAGCCCCTGGGAACCATTTTACTCTGTTTTGACAAGTTTGACTTTTTTAGATTCCATATATAAGTTATTGTATACAGTATTTGTCTTTCGGCAATTCCACTTCGGATATGCCTGAAGGAAATGAAAATAGTCTTGAAGAGATATATGCACTCCCATGTATATTGCAACATTATTCATAACAGCCAAGATATGGAAACTACCTAAGTATCCATCATGAGTGAATGGATAAAGAAGATGTGGCACATATATATAATGGAATATTATTTAGCCATGAGGAAGAAGGAAATCCTGCCATTTGCACCAACATGGGTGGACCTTGAAGACATTATGCTAACTGAAGATAAGTCAAACAGAGAAAGACAAATACCACATGATCACACTTACATATGAAATCTAAAAAAGTCAAACTAATTTTTTTAAAGTCAGATCTATAGCTTTTAGAATAGTCTATCAGGACTTGTCATGATCCAGTCCTTGCCTAGTTCTCCATCCTCACTTTTCAACAATGATGTCTGCACTTCTGTATAAGAATTATTTGCTCTCCACAGTGACTAACATCACCCTGAATGTTCTGTACTGTTTCACAGTGGCTGCCTTCATACAAGGTAGTGTAATTGTCAGTGTCTGCCCAGGTTGTGCTCAACTGGAGGCATTGGATTGAGCTGTCCCAGTATCAGGCACATTTGTATGATTCCCATCGAGAGAACTAGGAATTGGAATCATTGAGACAGCAAACTATGAACAATGGCCATACACATAAGTTTTGTTCAGCTCCTACTCCTCTGGAACCTGTCATATTTCACTTTGTAATAGTGAATTAAATTGATTGAGGGGTTATCAAATAGCCTTAGTAACAGAACAGACATGTGTCTAGCATTTATAGAGTGCTTATGAGCTGAGAACTTGGTTCTAATCTCATTTCAGCTTCACAAGGACTCTGTGGGTGAATGTTATCATTTCTATTCCTTGGGTGAGAAAAGTGCTCTAAAATATGGAAAGGTAGCAATATCAGTCCCTTTTCTCTAGGGGCAGGCTCATCATGTCCCAAGGAGAGATATCCAAATCTAGACAAAATTTCCTACTTACTTTTTCTTTCCTCAAATTTAAAATTTATAAATGATTAGTCTGTGGCATGGTCCAGTCCTGTCCAAAGCAAAATCTGCTTAGCTTTGTGAAAACTGCAGAAAAGGATACCAGTTGAAAATCTCCATTCCAACCAGGACACCTACATTAGCAAAGAAAGAAAAATTCTTCCACTCTCTGACAGAAATTTCAGTGTGCAAACATACACACACAATGCTTCCTTGAAGACTTAATCTGAATAGAAAAATATTGAAAAAAAATAGAAGTGTATCAAGAGAAGATTTTTTAAAAGATCTGATTTATTTATTTTTAGTGGGGGGGAGGGAGAAAGAGAGGAAGAGAAACATCAATGTGTGGTTGCCTCCCAAGCGCCCCTACTGGGGACCTGGCCCACAACCCAGGCATGTGCCCTGATGGGGAATCGAACTAGCAACCCTTTATTTCTCAGGCTGGCACTCAATCCATTGAGCCACCCCAGCCAAGGCTCAACAAAAGATTTGTTAAACCAGCTGCTAAAAAAGAAGATACATATTAATATGGAAACATGTTCCAAGTATATTTTTAAATAAAAGAGAGGTAAAAGCAAGTTCAGAAGAATAAGTATAAAGTATGCAACTTTTGAATAAAAAGAGGGAGAAAAATAAGAATCTATGTTAGTATTTGTTTGTATATGTGTAAAGAAACTAACAATATTGGATACCTGTAAGAGCATGAGATGAGAACTGGGTGTTTGAGAAACAGGGTAAAAGGAAACTTTCTCTTTATACCTTTTAAAATATTTTAAACCATGTAAATGTATTATATATTCAAAAAATAAATTAAAAAATTTTTTATAACTCTTTGCAGTTTAAAAACTCTTTTGCATGTGTCACCTCATTTGGATTTTCACAATGTAACCAGAAAGACACCAGCATTTGGGCTGCCTGTCATTACCAAACCCAATAAGCAATGACAGCAATTGAATCTTTATGAGTGCTTTATTCAGGTGGCCAGCTATCTGAGAAGATGGTGGGCTCATACCCTAACAGACCATCTTGTCTTTTCTTTCCAGGCCAGACCTGTTATAAGGGTCAGTGTGTGGGGGTGGGGAAATAAACAAGGTGCAGTGGAAGCTTTGAGATTCAGAAACTGTAACATCCCTGTCCTGGGTAGTTAGCTGTTCCCAGGGGAGGGTGGTCATCTAGACCACAGAGGCCCGGATGCCTCCAACTTGTCCCCAGGCAGTAATCTCTAGCAGTGCCACAGGAGGTCGGCTGTTTTCCCAAGAGCCAGGATGGGCCTTATCTGTAGTTTCTGAAACAAAAGCTTTAACATACACACAACTTGATAGACTTATAACTTTTTACCTTAAGATAAAATTTTCCAAGTCTTGAGTCCCCTATCAACAATTCTACATGTTGTCGTTATTCCCACTTTACTGATAAGGAAACTAGTCCTGGAGTCACTAAGTGACTTGGAGTGGCATCACACATATAAGCGATAAAGAACCACAACTGGCCATGGTGGTGGAGCTCCCCACCATTCCTCCGACCTGACATCATCCAGTAAGGGCATGGCAACCCAAGTGCAGGAGGAACTCACTGTACTTCATTTTGTGAGGGAATAAACAATCTTTTCTAAAAAGAGCTCCTCTTCCCACCCTTGCTTTATGAAGGATGCCAAAAAATTTCAACCTTGAACTTAAAACGTTATCCTGCAATGCAAAGCAAATAGCTTGGAAATGCATGGTTCACTTGTATTATATACAGGGCTTCAGCATCAGAAACTAAGACTTGGAATTATCTCTGGGTAACTTAAGTAAAATCAGTTTAATAACTGGTAGGGTACAATAAAATTTTTAAAAGCTTTACCTGCTCTTCATTGCTGTCTACAAACATCCTTTGTCAAGGCTCCCTGATAAGTAAAACCCAGAAAGTAAATAAACCATTGCAAAACCAGGGTTGGTTACAGAGAGAATCAAGAAAGCTACAGAGCTTCAAAAGACATTCCACTCAATGTGAGGCTACTGAGGTGAGTTTATCTTATCTACTAAGTCTCCTCAATTGGAAGGGAACAACTTGAGTCCTCTGTCACCCAGGGTGGAAGCCAGGTACCTGTATTTACTGTTGCAACAAGACCTGATAAAAGGAGAGTGCTAAGTGGCCACTAATTGACAAATGATTACTACTATTTCCTTATTAGCATCACCTTTCAATATGTTAATAAGCTCATTCCCAAAGCAACAGTGGTGGAGACTAGCACCATCTACTGAGAATGATATGCAAAGCAAGCAAGGGTGAATGCCTTATATCTAAGGCATTTTCCAGGAGAGGATACCTGAGCAGAAGACCAAGGTTATGGAGAAGGCTCCTAGGATGAGAAAAAGGAAGGTCATGGGCAGGGGGAGAGAGACGCAGAAGCCTTGGAGGAACCCTGAAGAAAAGCCCCCAACCTCTCCTGCCCATTCAGGGTTAGTGTAGGTAGATCTCCTACCCTGAAATTTGGCACTGGAACAAGTCAACTGACAAATATAGATTCCTGACTAGGAAGAAAAAGAGGAAGAAGCAACCTCTTTAATTTATTAATTATAATAATACAATAAAAATACATCTGGCTGCTTCTCTCCCCTAGTTAGATCTCTTACCTTTTCACAGTTTCCTGCAAGTTTCCACTTATAATCCTTCGAATTACCATCTAGGAAAACTGAATGATGTATTTTAATATTGCTGCAGGTGCAGTTTGACCTTTAAATCACATTATTTCAATATTAATGACATAGCAGGAAAGTGGCCTATTGACAGGTGTTCTACAAGTCAGACCAAATAGGACACTAAACCCGTGAGCACCTTTGAAACTCCCATTAAAGATAATGAGGTACAGGAATGTATTTCCACACATTGTCCAGCACTGGCTCACTCCACATCCAGTTAGAATAAATTAACTGAACATTGTGTTGGAAAAGAAATCATCCTCTTCCTTCAGAATGCATTTAATTGACAGTTTTGTCTGACCTTGCATAGAGGTGCCCCAGCTAGCAAGACAGGATATCTAAACAAACAGACCAGAGTGGGAGAGCACCCAAGTAATCAGTCAGGGACAGGATAGTCCCAAGAACTAGAGAGCCACGGGATAGAAACACTGAATAAGAGAAGGGAGTAGAGCAGTTCAAAGTAAGCAATTATAAGACTACTTCCCCATAGTATGCGTGTGCTCACGTGCTTTTTTTTTGGGGGGGGGGGGGGGAGGGTGTGCGGTTCTTTAAAAACCCTGCACAGAACCACCCAGTGGGAACTGGTCTGAGCTGGGAACTGGCCTGAGCTGGGAACTGGCCTCAGCTCAGCCACTCCCCCTTCTTCACTCCTGAGGGACCCCGTTTTCAATAAACTCCTTGCTTTGCTATTAGCTTGCTGTCTCATGGTTCCTTGGTAGCTCCGATCTCACATTAATAACTTCTGTATCTCCACACAAGGATAACAGGAAGGGGCCTATTTGTTGCTCAGACTTTAAAGTGAGCACCATATTTTTGCAAGGGCTGAATGACAGGAGCAATCTTGCTTCCTGCAAGACCTTAGCAGACCTTCCTCTCTATCTACCTCTTCCTCCTGGCTGGCTTGACAGTACCTGGTGATCCCAAGTCACTGTATAGGTTTCTTAGATCCTTTAGTTGGAAACTGAGACTTCAAAGGCTACAATGAGTTACCATCCTAAGGCACCCAATGAACTGAGGGCATCTCAGCTCCTTTCCCTTACACTTCAGGCCAGGTTTCCTTAACCTTGGCACAATTGTCATTCAGAGCTGGATAGTTGTGTGACAGGCTGCATTGTAAGATGTTTAGCAGCAATCCTGGCCTCCATGCACTAGAAATCAATAGAAATTTCACAGCAGTAATACTCCAAAATGGCTCCAGACATTGCCAAATGTTCCCTGTGGAGGGGCAAAATTGACCTTGGTTTGCAACCACTGGCCTAGCCAAATATATAGTGTCCTCATGTTGCTACACAGCTGTTCAAAGCCCTCAGTTTGGATTACAACAGCCTGGACAATTCCCCTGTTGATTAACTTTGACATATTCTTCATGATGCTCTAGACCAGAAGAGGAAAATTAAAGTTGCAATGAAATATAACAGACTGGGGAGATGACTCTGAGTTAATCGACTTAGGTTGAAATAAGAGAAGTCCATGAATTCTAGGGGAATTCTTTCTCTAACCATGCTGGGCCTAAATATACCATAGTTTTAATACATTTAGCTCAACTCCACTTATTCTAGAAATAATATTTGTTGATCATGGGACACTATGCAATGAGCAATAATGGATAATCTGGTCATTATATTTGCATATCTTATTTGACTTGAGTTAGATATTTTCTAATATCTTTCTGTGATAAGATATAAATAATATCACTCAAAGTAACCCCCCCCCCCCAAAGTATTCAATCGTCTCATTCTTCTGAAGTGTGTGTCTTCAGAATTTAAGCTGACATGGAACTGAGGAGTTTCTGAGAAAAGTCTTGCATGGACACAGCAGCAACAAAGAGTGAACCAACACATAACCAAGATATCAAGCACCCATTTGGGCACTGTGATACCCACAGATGGGCATTTTTCCATTGGCTCTTTTTTGTATTTTTTAAGATTTGCAGATGTCAATAGCAAGAAAAATAACTTCAAAGTTTATAATTAGGGTTCGGTTTACAACTCTGGCTAACTACAAGTTGGTTTTATACTGGACACCATTTGATCAAACCACTGGTACCCTTAATAAACAAAATATGTGTGAATTTCTCAGAGCACGTTAAAACAAACACACTTCAAATATCACAGTGGGACGTCCAGTTAATGACTGTTTGTGTGTTGCTTCACACAATCTAAATCCCAGCTTTGGTAGGTGGTTCTCAAAGTGTAGTCCTCAGACCAGCAGTACCAACAGCCACTGGGAGCTCACTGTAAATGAAGATTCTCAGGCTCTCCCTCAGACCTAGTGAATCTGAGACTCTGGGTGGAGCCCAGGTATCTGATTAGCAAGGCCACAAGGTAATGCTGATGCAGCTAAAGGTGGAAACCCACGGATTTAGAAAATGAGTTTCACTGAGAAGTTAAACCAAACTCTAGTTCATGGACCTTGCTGATTTCTTTCCTACCACCAAACTTAATCCAGTGCTTCTTGCCTGTATTATTACTTACATTTTAAACACTGACAATATTAATTACAGGTGGATTGGAAAAAGAACAATGTAAAATCAACAGAATCCTAATCTCGTTTCTCCCTAGAAAGTTCTGAACTATGTAAAAATTTTACTGGCACCCACCAAATCTGAGAAATTCAGAATACTGAGCATCTTGACAACTTTCTCTTCATCCCTCATACATATGCATTATTAGAGAACATATGTTGTTTAATCAAAAGATAACACACTGGGTAATGTTCATAAACATTCACAAATATTTCACTTACAAGCTGCCATAGATAATTATTTGGAAAAATATAAATATTCACATTTGGCCAAATTCCTTATGCCTCCTCCCTCTTAGTTCTTCTGCAAACAGCAGCCCCACTCAGGTGTCCCATTGCTTATTTGCATAAAGCTCTTGAAATTCTGGTTTAAAAAAATTCTGTTTCTAGTTGACAATACTCCACTGTGAATTAATATGGGAAATAAGGCCAGAGCACATAGGAGAGACTTAGGGATTCTGAAAAAGAGAGGTGTGAGAGAATACCCCAGTAAGGATCAGAGGATGAGTACAGGCGGGTTTTGCAATGAGACGGAGAGACTCAAATCCAGGCCCTGCCCCTCAGGCCTCCTCCTTATAAAATGGTGATAATGGCTCCTCGTGGGGTTATTAAGAATTACATAAAATAATCCAAGTAAAGCTCTTAGTTTAGTGCCTGGCATATAATGAGTGTTCAACACACTTCAGCTATTTCATTACCATTTTGCTATTGCAAAAAAAAGAAACAAAAGAAATCATTTCTGAAGTAATCAAAGTGATATCATTAGTGAGCTGAGTTGAGCATCTTCTCTCTAGAATTGAATATACGTCCCTTATGTCACTTTCCATCTCTCAAAGAATATTTTTGAACACTTACTTTTGCCATGCACTATTGTAAAAGAATAATGTAATTTTAATTATTTTATTTTCACAATAATTATATTACTAAAATGAGGCACAGAAGTTTAGCTACTTAATCAAGTTATACAGTGAGTAAGGACTTAAACCCCAATAGCTTGTCACTACAGAGCGTACACCTAACAGATATGTTATGCCACCTCTCTATAAATATTTAACATTAACTTAGCAAATATTTTTATTAGTTGAATTAACCTCTTAATATCCAAATACACCTGAGAAAAGTAAAATCAGTCATTTACTCCTTATCAAACAAAAAAACTTACTACTGACTCCTCAGCTCTCTGGGCTTGGAAGATAAAAAGTATAGTTCGAAATAATTGGACAGTAATCCAAATAAAATTTATTGCACTTAACAAAATGGTGTAAAGTATAGAGCTCATAGTTGCACTAGAAGAAACAAAGACTTAGGAGTCAGAGTGAGCTGAACATGTTAGTGAAAATCTTTATCCTCAGTTTTGTCTTTTGTAAATTTAATTTAAGAATATCTGCCACATATTCTTGCTATGACTATCACATGTAGAGACTCTATAGTTGTCTGGCACACAGTAGCCACTCAAATTTGGTCTGCAAAAAAGTGTTCCTCTCACAGAAGTTTGCATTGAATGTGGTGCCACAATGGTTGTCATGGACATCAAGAAGACATGAGCCATCTCCTCTAAAGTAAAGATAAAAACAGCTGAAAAGGGAGTGAAGAATATCAAAACCATGCCTTATTCAGGATCAGCTTTCTGAAGCAATTCACAAAATTACCAGCTCACATTGCACTTGCAGAGCTAAATTGATGGCAGATGTAGATCTCACTATCTAAAACTCAGTTAAGAAAGGATGCATTTTGATATATAATAATATCAATATAATAGGGATACCAGAAGGAGAAGAAGAAGAGCAAGGGATAGAAAATCTATTTAAAAAGTAATGATGAAAACTTTCCTAATTTGATGAGAGAAAAAATCACACTAATCCAGGAAACACAGAGTCCCAATCAAGAGGAACCGAAAGAGGTGCACCTCAAGACACATTATAATTAAAATGGCAAAATTCCAAGACAAAGAGAGAATCTTAAAGACAGCAAGGCAAAAACAGGAAGTAACATAAAAGGGAGACCCATAAGGTTAGCAACTGGCTTCTCAGTGGAAATGCTCCAAGCCAGAAGGGAATGGCAACAAATATTCCAAGTAATAAGAACCAGAGGCCTGCAAAAAAGGCTACTTTACCCAGCAAGGCTCTCATTAAAGATGGAAGGCCAAATAAGGAGCTTTCCAGACAAAAGAAGTCTAAAAGAATACACCTTCTCGAAAACAGCTCTGCAAGAGATGTTAAACAGACTGCTTTAAGGAAAGGAAGGAAAAGAGAGAGAAAGTGGAACACAGGTATAAAAATGGCAGTGAATAAGTACCTAACAATAATAATCTTAAACATAAATGGATTAAATGCTCCAATCAAAAGATGTGGAATAGCTGAATGGATAAGAAACATGGCCCACATATATGCAAGCAGAAGGAAGGAAATAACCAAGATCAGAGCAGAATTAAATGACATAGAGACTAAAAGCACAATTCTAAGGATCAATGAATCCAAGAGCTGGTTCTTTGAAAAGATAAACAAAATCGACAAGCCTTGAAGCAGACTCATCAAGAAAAAAAAGAGAAGACCCAAATAAACACAATCAGAAATGAAAGAGGAGAGATTACAACAGATACCACAGAAATACAAAGGATTGTAAGAAATTACTACAAAGAACTGTATGCCAAGAAATTTGAAAACCTAGGTGAAATGGACAAATTTCTACAAAAATATAATCTTCCAAAACTCAATGAAGAAGCAGAAAGCCTGAACACACCAATAACAACAACAAAAAATTGAAGCAGTAATCAAAAAACTCCCAAGACACAAAAGCCTTGGACTAGATGGTTTCACAGGAGAATTCTACACAGCATTTAAGGAAGAGCTAACCCCTATCCTTCACAGACTATTCCAAAGCATCCAAAATGATGGAAGACTCCTAAACTCTTTTTATGAGGCCAACATCATCCTAGTTTGAAAAGCAGATAAAGACACAACAAAGAAAGAAAACTTCAGGCCGATATTGCTGATGAACATAGACACTAAAATCCTCAACAAAATACTGGCAAACCACATCCAACAATACATTAAAAATATCATACACCATGACCAAGTGAGATTCATCCCAGGGATGGTACAATATTCACAAATCAATAAATTTAATACATCACATAAACAAAAGACAAAAATCACATGATCATATCAATAGAAGACAAAAAAGCATTTGATAAGGTACAGCACCCATTTTATATAAAAACACTCAGCAAACTGGGAATACAGGGAGCATTCCTCAACATAATAAAGGCCATATATGAGAGACCTACAGTCAATATCATATTCTAAATTGGCAAAATTAAAATCTTTTCCACTAAGATCAGGAACAAGACAAGGATGTCCACTTTCACCATTTCTATTCAACATAGTATTGGAAGTTTTAGCCACAGTTATCAGACAAGAAAAGGAAAAAAAAGGGAATCCAAATCAGAAAGGAGGAAACAAAACTGTCACTGTTTGCAGATGACATGATGGTATACATAGAAAATCCTATAGACCAAAAATCTGCTGACCTAATAAATTAATTTGGCAAAACAGCGGGATACAAAGTCAATATGCAGAAATCAAAAGCATTTCTG
Source organism: Phyllostomus hastatus (assembly GCF_019186645.2). Classification (NCBI taxonomy): domain Eukaryota; kingdom Metazoa; phylum Chordata; class Mammalia; order Chiroptera; family Phyllostomidae; genus Phyllostomus; species Phyllostomus hastatus. Next base: position 4,764,650 of record NW_025334038.1, on the reverse strand, counting down.
TATACCAACAATGAAACAGCAGAAGCAGAAATCAAGAAAAAAAAATCTCATTTGATATAGCAAAAAGAAAAATAAAATACCTAGGAATAAACCTAACCAAGGATGTAAAAGACCTGTATTCAGAAAACTACATAACACTCAGGAAAGAAATCAAGGAAGACACAAACAAATGGAAACATATACTGTGTCCATGGATTGGAAGAATTAACATCATCAAAATGGCCATACTATCCAAAGCAATTTACACATTCAATGCAATACCTATTGAAGTACCAATGGCATATTTCACAGACAGAAAAAACACTTCAAAAATTTATATGGAAGCATAAATAACTCAGAATAGCTGCTGCAATTTTGAGAAAGAAGAGCAAAGTAGGAGGGATCACAATACCTGATACCAAACTATATTACAAGGCCACTGTAATCAAAACATCCTGATACTGGCATAAAAACAGTCACATAGACCAATGGAATAGAACAGAGAGCCCAGAAATAAACCCAAGTCTGTACAGTCAATTAATATTTGACAAAGGAGGCAGAAACATAAAATGGAGTAAAAATAGCCTCTTCAACAAATGGTGTTGGAAGTGCTGGGCAGCGACATGCAAAAAAAATGGCACTTGAGTACCAACTTACACCATACACAAAAATAAACTCAAGGTGGATAAAAGATTTAAATATAAACCATGACACTAATAAAGTCCTAGAGGACTTTAGGCAGAAAAATCTCAGATATTTCACGCAGCAATATTTTCACTGATATGTCTCCTAGAGCAAGGGACATAAAGGAAAGAATAAACAAATGGGATCTCATCAAAAGAAAAAGCTTCTGCATGGCTAAAGAAAACAGTATGGGAAAATGTATTTGCCAATGATGCCTCAGACAAGGGTTTAATCTCTAAAATATATAAAGAACTCACAAAACTCCACTCTAAGAAGACAAGCAACCCAATTAAAAAATGGGCAAAGGACTTGAACAGACACTTCTCCAAGGAGGACACACAGAGGATCCAGAGACACATGGAAAGATGCTCAATATCGCTAGCTATCAGAAAAATGCAAATTAAAACCACAGTGAGGTACCACTTCACACCAGTCAGAATGTCCATCATAAACAAAGCAACAAACATAAGTGTTGGAGAGGATGTGGAGAAAAGGGGTGGTAGTGCACTGCTGGTGCAATTGTAGATTGGGGCAACCACTTTGGAAACAGTATGGAATTTTCTCAGAAAACTAAAAATGGATCTGCCTTTTGACCCAGAAATTCCACTGCTAGGATTATACCCTAAGAACCCTGAAACACCAATCCAAAAGAACCTATGCACCCCAATGTTCATAGCAGCACAATTTACAATAGCCAAGTGCTGGAAGCAACCTAAGCACCCATCAGTAAATGAGTGGATCCAAAAAATATGATACATTTACACAAAGGAATACTACACAGCAGAGAGAAAGAAGGAGCTCCTACCCTTTGCAACAGCATGGATGGAACTATAAAGCATTAGGCTAAGTGCAATAAGCCAGGCTGTGAAAGACAAATACCATATGATCTCACCTTTAACAGAAACCTAATTAACAAAACAAACAAGCAAGCAAATATAACCAAAGACACTGAAATAGAAAACTGGGTGACAGTGACCAGAGGTGAGAGGGGAGGGACTTTTGGTGGAAAAGGGGAAGGGTTTGCAGGAACAAGTATAAAGGACACATGGACAAAAACAAGGCTGAGTGGAAACAGGAAGAAGGTGCGGAGGGCTGGGGGTGTGGACTGGGATGGGAGTTAAAGGCAGAAAAAACAAAGAAAGGATGCATTTTTGGGAAGTAAAGGACTAGATGATGTTATTTGGGAATGAATGACTAGAGCTAGAAAAATTGTTTTCTAGTCTTCCATAGACATAAGACAAAACTCTTTAGCAGTAAAGATTGTTAACAGGAGTTTCTCCATAGAAAGTCATGAAAATATGTGTCAAGATAGTGGTTTGTACATGTACTGATGTAATGTATAGCAATCCCAGCCATATCTCAGTCTTGTCAAGACTGAATCCTGTAGGAAGCTTGATTATCTTCACTCTAGACATCAAAATCATGACTATAAAAAAATCAGGTGAAGACCACCTAATCAAGGTACTACCTAGATATAGACAAATACATAATGCCTAAAGATTATTGATACATGATATTAGAGAGATCATAAAAAATTTTTGAATGGCTGGTCCAATAGCCTGTAATGAAAACAAATACAACTTATTACTATACACACAAATATCTAATGAACCACAAAGAGAAATACATTCTGATATCTGTTTCTATTTTATTTTTACCAATTAACTGGTAATGATTGTGAGGAGCAGTAGTCCCACAATCAACATTTGTCAAATATTTAACAAAACCAATGTGTTTAAGGAAATAATTTTGGTCTGGACAATATTCTTCTTCCAGATCCCAGGGATCCTTTTGTGGGCCCTACATTGATCCACTTATATCCTCCGTGTAATAGTTGACCTCTGGATCCTTTGTGAGGAATCATGAGGTACTCTAAAAATTTTTTAAGCCATGTTCAAAATTACTAGCTCACATCTGCAAATGTTCAGCAGCATCTCTTGCATATTTATCTGAGGAATTGCTGTACTACAGCTTTCTGCTTTCTAAACTACATGATCTTCACTCTCCTTAGGAGATGGTTTCTGCCTAAATAGTGAACTTCTCTGCAGGCTGTGGCAATGAGATGGGTCCTTTCTCTTTGGAATCCTTCATAAAATTGGTGTTCCAGTGCTTAGGACCACAATAATTCCAATATTGTACCATCCGACTTCCAGAAAGAGTTTGGCAGCATATTTCTGAGTCATCACTTCACTCTTGGTACTGTGTGACTTGCATATACACATCAAGAACCAGTGAGTTGTCAGACAAACAGTACAGACCCATTTCCATATCTAGAACATTTATTTGGTGGAGACAAGCTAAAGAAACAGAAGCCAACATTTCTGATTTTGGAGAGAGAGACTGTTGCAAGTAAGCACATATCCACACATAAAGGAAGCAGTACAAAAAAGCATGTCAACAAATGCAAATTCTTATGGTGTACCCCAATCTATAACTAGATTGATAATGGATGTTTTCATAGAAAATTTTGGTCTGAGTTTGATAGTAAACAGAAGGAAGAATAGGGATGGGAAGAAAGAATTTGAGAGGAAAAAAATGTAAATACTTGGAACATACAAGCTAGATGGTGACTTGGCCTCATTCTGTCATTCAGCAATAAAAGGTTGACAAGGAGATACAAAATATGAAAATAGCTTCACCCCAGAAAAATGCGTGGTTAGAAAAATCTAACCTGACCTTAAAAGACTCCATCTTTTTCTGTAAACCATTCTGGGAACTGCAGCCCAACACCGTAACAAGAGAAACTCTTGACTTTCCCTTCTCCCATGAATGCACCAAATGTACAGCAGTTCCTTCTAAGAGAAACTGAGAAATTAAGTGACTCCCACACATTGGGCAAATGAAAAAATGCCCACATTGGAACAGGTAGAAAAGGCTGAGACAGGTAGAAAAGGCTCTTACTGTAAACCCCACCCCCAGCTGAGCACAATACAATCTGGAGGGCACACCCAATTCCCAGCTTCTCCCTGAGGAGAAAAGTGTTTGGAGCACACCTCCAGTGCACTGACTTTTAAGCTCCCACCTGAGAGATGAGCCACCAAAACACCAAATTGGTTTGCTCTGCAAACCAATGAGACTTGAATTCAAGAATCCCACTGCCTGGGTCCAGCCTTGGCAGGGTCTCAAGGTCCCCAAAGGATTCACCACTAAGGCAAAGAGACTGGAGCGAGACACCTGGTGGGGTGCTGGAGGACAGCCAGGCTTTTTGGGCCTGACTGACTCTCCAAGAAAAATCAATCTTTATTTTTATAGGGGAGGTTATACAACATTCAATGCATAGTGTGATTATTAAAAAAGAAATGGTTACCATAGAAATAATTTCTAGAAACACAGAAGGTTTTACAGATCAATCATGTTAAACAAAGAAATAACCAAAAAGTACAGGACGTCCCACAGATCAACCAAATTAAACAAAGGTTATTTTGACCAAGAGGATCGTTAATCAGATAGCCAACAAAGCTATATGGGCATAAACTTTCAGGTGCCAATTAGTAACTAGGTATCTATTAAAATTCTAGGGATTGGTTTAAATTAAAAGAGTGCAAGGGGTGATTTATAGATATATAGAAATCAACTATTAACCGTTGAGGTTAAATTTGTCTCAGGTAACTGACTTCTTGCCTAGGTTTTTTGATTTATACATCTTGGAGGGGGGCATGTTTTGTATTTGTTTTCATGTATTAAGATTATTATTTTTCAACTAGAACTCCTTGCTTACACTGCTGTCTAGGGGAGGGGAGGGGTAGTGGCTCTAATAAATCTTAAGCTTTTAAGTGGTGACTCCTTAAGAAACATTCCTAGCAACAGCTTCCTTCAGCATTCTGGCAGTTGGTCTGTCCATAGTTTAATTTTGTCCTTAACTTCCCAGGTGGAGGAAGCAGGCAACATCAGGGTTGCTAGAGGTCTCTATTCTGTGGTCGGCAAGTCATTTTGCGCAGAATCAGAGGCATCATGCAGATTTTTTGTTATAACACACAGGTATCCAAAAATCTCACCACCTATTGCTAACAGTGACAGGCATGCAGGAAGAGATAGACAGGAGATCCAACCATAGTCACCTCTGCTGTGCAAGTGCATCTCATCTGACCTGACTGTGTCAAAGGTCAGCTGTTGGTTGGCTCCTGACATCCCACTGTATTATAGCAAACAAGCTGTCTTTAAAGGGCACAGGGGCACTCTTCTTAGCTATCCCTAAGGGCTCAGCACAGAAGAGACAGGACAAAATGCCCATCCCCCAGTCTTTCCCAGAAGGGTTTGACTACATGTTTTATAAACTGCTACCTGAGGATCCAATTTTGAAATAGCACTAACATTGACACTCACTGCAGTCCTTCCAGGAGCTTGAAAGAACTGGTGAGCACTTCCTCTGTCTCCTCCCTTTTAGATCATTTCAACAATAAAATTAAGTCATCACTATTAACCTGGAAGGAGTTTGTTCACATATCTAGTGCCCAACTTTTATGTCTGTCATCCAAAGAACAAGCCTCTAAATCACCTACCTCAGATAACCAATGGGTTTTGCATTCATGAGTTCGATGGGAGTATAGCAAACAAAGAAGCAGTTTTTAAATGGGCACAGAGGACTCTTCAATAAGTGGTGTTGGGAAAACTAGATACCTACATCCAAAAAAAATGAAACTGAACCACTTTCTTATACCATACACAAAGATTAATTTAAAATGGATTAAAGACTTGAACATGAGACCTGAAGCCATTAAACTCCAAGAAGAAAATATGTTATAAACTCCTTGACATTAATTTTTTTGGATTTGACACCAAAAGCAAAAGCAACCAAAGTAAAAATAAACAAGACTACATCAAACTATAATAAAATGCTTCTTCCCAGCAATGAAAATTATCAACAAACTGAAAAGGCAACCTATGAAATGAGAGGAGATATTTGCAAACCACATGTCCATTGAGGGGTTAATATCCAAGATATATAAGGAACTCATTTAACTCAATAGCAAAATCATCATCATCATCATCATCATCATCATCATCATCTAATTAAAAACCAGCAGAGGATTAGAATAGATATTTTTCCAAAGACATACAAATGTCTGATGGGTGCAGGAAAAGGTGTTCAGCATCACTGAACAGGGAAATGCAAATCAAAACCACGATGAGCTATCCCCTCACACCAGTTAAAATGTCTATTGTCAAAAAGACCAGAGGTAACAAATGAAGGTGAGGGTGTGGAGAAAAGAGAGCCCTTGTATGTTGTTGATGGAAATGTATAAATTGGTATAGCCTCTGTGGAAAACAGTATGGAGGTTCTTCAAGAAATTAAAAATAAAACTACAATATGATCCAGCAATTACTGAATTCCAGCAATTCCAGACCTCGTAGCCCAGGGCTCCTTTTCTGGGTATACAATTGACCCTTGAACAACATGAGGGTAAGAGCACCAGACCCCATCTGCATCCTGCAGTAAAACAATTGCATGTAACTTATAACTCTACAGTTACCCTTCACATCACAGGCCAACCCACCACAGATGGAAAAGAGTATTTTTGACCCACAGTTGGAAATCTAGGGTTCAAAAATAGCAGATGAGAATTAAAATATTTTTTGATCAGTTGTTGGTTGAATCCATGAATGATAAACCCACATATGTGAAGGGCCAATTCTATTTATTGAAAAGAAATCCACACATAAGTGAACCCATAAAGTTCAGATTCATGTTTTTCCAGGGTTAACTGTATATACAAAAGATACAAATCACTCTCAAAGAAATATCTGTACTCTCATGTTTAACACAGCATTATTTACAATAGCCTAAGTGTGAAAACAAACTAAACGTCCCTCAGTGAATGAATGGATACAGAATATGGAATGTATTATATATATATATATTTATTTTATATATATATACCATGGAATGTTCTTAAGCCTTAGGAAAGATGGAAAAGTTGTCATTTGCAACAACATGGATGAAACTGGAAGGCATGATACTAAGTGAAATAAGCCAGACATATATATATCACCTTTATGTAGAATCCAAAAGAAAGTCAGAGAAGAGACTGATGGTCAAGATGGAGGTATAAGTACACACACTTTACCTCCTTGCACAACCACAAGAAAAATCACAACTAACCACACAGCAAAAATCACCCAGAAGTGCCAGAAAAATCAAACTGCATGGAAGTGTGACAACCAAGGATTTAAAGAAAGCACATTCACCCAGATGGGTAGGAGGGGAAGAGACTGAGAGCCAGGGCAGAGAGGATGTAGTGTGGGGCAGAGATGTGGTGACAGTGATGGAACAGGTGGTCCAACATTCATTCACATGTGGTGGATAAAAATTGGGAGGAATACTTTGGGAGTGAATGATCCCATCTCCAGGCCAGACCTCATAGCCCAGGGCTCAAGCATCAGGAAGAAGCTTTATCTAAAGCTTCACAAATGCTGGCTATAAAAATCAGTGGGTTTTGGGTCAGTGGAAGAAACTACTGAATTCTCAAAAGAGTCTGTTTAAAGGGCCTTCATGGTCCTAGAATGTACGCAAACCTACACACTCTGGGAATCCACCAGGGCAACAACTACATCTAGAAGGTCACCAGTCACACACAGGAAAATAGGTGAAGTGACTGAAAACAGGGCAAGTGCTGAGTAAGCCTCCAGAGGCTAGGCAGTGGCATTGTCCCCTCTTTGACCCCTCTCCCCCACATAGCACTACAAAGCAGTGAAGTGGGTTGCCCCACCTTGGAGAACACCTAAGGCTCTGCCTCTTACAACTTAACTGGTGTGCTAAGAAAGGGAGTTAAAGCAGTTCTATCTAATACACAGAAAGAAACACAGGAAGGCTGCCAAGTTGAAGAGATAAAGAAATATGGATCAAGTGAAAGAACAGAACAACCCCACCCCCCAAAAAAAAGTACAAAGTGAAATAGACAGAGCCAACTTATCAGATACAGAGTTCAAAACATTGGTGATCAGGATACTTAGAGAAATCACTGAGTACAGAAAAAAAACATAAGAGAAGAAATGAATACTACACTAATAGAAACAAAGAAAAATCTACAGGGAACCAATAGTGAAGGGAAGGAGGCTGGGATTCAAGTCAACAATTTGGAACATAAGAAAGAAATAAACATGCAACCAGAACAGAATGGAGAAATAAGAATTCTAAAAAACAAGGTGAATATAAGACTCTGGGACATTTCCAAAAGTGCCAACATCAGAATTATAGGGATGCCAGAAGAAGAAAAGGAAGAAGAAGAAATTGAAAACTTATTGGAAAAAATAATGAAAGAAAACTTCCCTAATTTGGTGAAAGAAATAGACATACAAGTCCAGGAAGCACAGAGAGTCCCAAACAAGTTGTACCTGAAGAGAACCACACCAAGACACATCATAATTAAAATACCAAAGGTTAAAGATAAAGAGAGAATCTTAGAAGCAGCAAGAGAAAACCAGAGAGTTATCTACAAAGGAGTTCCCATAACTTCTCTTTTGAGAAATCAGCTGATTTCTCAAAAGAAACCTTGCAAGCAAGAAGGGACTAGCAAGAAGTATTCAGAGTGATGAAAAGCAAGGACCTACAACCAAGATTACTCTATACAGCAAAGCTATCATTTAGAATGGAAGAGTAGATATAGTGCTTCCCAGGCAAGGTAAAGCTAAAGGAATTCATCATCACCAAGCCATTATTACAGGAAATGTTAAATGATCTTCTTAAAAAAAAGATCAAAACTATGAGCATTAAAATGAAAAAAACTCACAACTATCAACAACTGGATCTAAAAAATCAAAAACAAAAACAAACTAAGAAAACAACTAGAAGGGGAACAGAATCATACATGATCATTCAGAGGGTTATCAGCCAGGAGAAAGAAAGGGGAGAATGGTAAAAAAGGTATAGGGATTAAGAAGTATAATTTGTGGGTACAAAATAGGGGAATGTTAAGAAGAGTATAGGAAATGGAGAAGCTGAAGAACTTACATGCACAACCCATGGACATGAACTATTAACTGAGAAGGGCAATTGCTAGAGGGAAGGGAGGTAATGGGCTGAGAGGGGGAAATTGGGACAACTGCAATAGCATAATCAATAAAATATACTTAAATTAAAAAATAAAAATAAAATATGAATAAATAAATAAAAATTTTGAAAAGTCAAATTCATGGAAACAAAGTAGAATAGTCATTGCCGGGGGCTAGGGAGTAAAATAGAGAGAGGCTGGTCAAAGGGTATAAACTCATTTATGAGATGAATACTTTGTAAAGGTTTGATGTATAACATGGTGACTAAATATAGTATTGATAATACTATATTGTGTATTGAAATTTGGTAAGAAAGTAGAATGTAAGTGTTCTCACCAAAAAACAGGTAAATATTAAAACAGTGATTGATGTGTTGATTAACTTGATGGTGGGAATCATTTCACAATGTGTACATCTATTCAATAACATTGTACACTTTAAATATATTACAATCCTCTTTGTCAATTATACCTCAATAAAGCTGAAAACTAATGAAAATTTTTTAAATAAACTGGAAAGAGGAACAAAACCAACCTCTCTGGTAATCAGAGAAAAAGGTCTGTCAGTCTCCAAAGGCTGATCCTCCTGACCATTGCTGGCTAAACATAGCTCAGGTTTTATGTCATCTACCTTCATGTGCAGAAGTTTCAAGAATTCAGACCAGGCTGTTTCATTATCCCCAAACTCATTCAACCTCAAACTTACACCCAGCCAGACTATGTTAAGGGCTGGCAACCTGAAGTAGTAGGAAAGTCAGAAAATGAGGGTCTTCTCTTGGCTTGATCAAATACTAAATGGTCCATTGTTGGCAGGCCACTTTACTTCATAAGTCTTGGTTTCCTCACTTGTTAAATGAGAAGAATTGTGTGGTTCCACCACCTGTCTGTAAATAGTTTTATTGGAACACAGCCAAGCTCATTTGTTTACATATTGAATATGGCCACTTTCTCCCTACAGTGAGTGGAACAGTTGAGCAGTTTCAACAAAGACCATATGACTCACAAAACCTAAAATATTTACTATCTGACCCTAACAAAAAAAGTTATTGCTTATATAAGATGAAAAGAGTTGAGGTAAATTTAAGTCAATTTGGGGCTTATTTCAGAGTCCAAATATGGTTTGAATGTCTATGTCCCCCATAAATGCATATGTTGAAACTCTATGCCCCAAATGTGATAGTATTGGTGGGGAGATCTTCATGGTGATTAACATTAGATGAGGTAATCAGAGTAGCGCCTTCATGAATGGGACTAGTGTCCTCATGAGAATCACAAGAGAGTTTGTTTCTTTTCTGCTGTCTGCCATGTCAGGATACAATGAGAAAACGATCATCTGCAAGTCAGGAACAGGCCCTCACCAAACATCAAATGTGCCAGAGCCGTGATCTTGAACATCTCACCCTTCAGAGCTATGAGAAATAAATATTTGCTGTTTAAGTCACCCAGTCCATGGCAATCTGTTAAAGCAGCCCATGCATACTAAGACACTATACAATGTCCTCAGGAATCCAGCTGTCAAGTCTACTTTCTCTTTGATGGCTTCACTCTCAATATTCTCAGGATTGGGCCCAGCATCTTAAATTCTCACTGATATAATATGAGTACAGAGAAAGAGAAAGACTCTTTATTCTGTAACACTGTACCCACAATCACTGAGCAAGGCTTTATTGACACTGATAGACATAACTTGGGTCTGGGCTTGTTCCTGAACAAGTCACCATATCAAGGTAGACAGAGTGCAATGATTGGATAGCTTGTGTCATGTGATAAGTCCTAAAACCTGGAGTGGATTCATCTCAAAGCACATTGGCTGAGAGTGGAGGATCATGGCATACTTGCTATATAGTAGACATTTATGTTAGGCACAAAAGTCACACAATTTCTCTATAATGGTACAATAATCTTTCAGTCCAGAAGAAATTTCTTTAAAACTTTGGGAATTGCATATAATGTACATTGGGTAGTCATTGAGAAAAAATTATTTAAAAAGAACATAATTACCAGAGAAAGTACAGAATATAGAAAGTTAAAATATTAGTAACCACATACTAGAATTTAAAGTTCATGATAACTTTTTTATGAGAGCCAATGGTAGGTCAATGAAATGAGAAAGTTTTTTTTATCACTGTCAATGAAATGAGAAAGTTTTACTTAATCACTTTGAGGTCAGGAAGGATTTTGAAGAAACAAATCATTGAAAAAACTAAACACTGCATGGTTAATTTAGCTCCCTCATGGATTTCTTCTCAAAGAATACTTGTTCTTGTTGTTTGCTGCTGAGAAATCTTGAGATCTTTGAAAGGCACAGATTCTAAGTAGACCAAAAATGAGCCAAAGACGAGCAGGCAATATTTGGTCCATTGGTAAGATTTTATACAGGGTCCAGCTGCTCCCAAAACTGCTTCCATATACCAGTCACAGAGACAAGCACTAGACCTCAGGTCAAGGGTACAGGTAAATAGATCCTACTGCTTCCTGATAAGCCATGCTCAAGACCAGATTTTACCACTGCTCACCTAATCAAAAGGTATCTCACTTAGTGTCTTTCTAGGTGTACCAATAATCAAAAGTTTTGAAGTCTCCTTAAAGAGGAAGAATAAAACCTAGAAATAAACAGTAAAAAATCAGTAATTCCACTTTATTTGTGTCTAGTTATCCTCCATAAAATTATGACCTATTCCTAAACCATACTTTTCTAAGAAAATCACTCTATGTGGAAGAAAAAAATGGACAAGCAAGGAATTAATATTATTGGGATGATTCTGGAGTTTTACATATGTAGGCCCTTTCATTTCTCACAATAGCCTTTAGATATGTACTGTATACAATTTAAACATGAGGGCAGTAATTTCTCACAGATTCAGCCAGCAGTGAGCAGTGTTTTGAGCCCATGCCTATTTAAAGTCAAAATTCAGATTTCCCTTTAGTATATTGCTCCGAATATCTCTATCCCATTTACAAATAATAAGAGAGCCATAGAAATGTCTTCCCATCTTCCCATCTTCTTGGCTTTCTTTTCTTTCTTTCTTTCTTTTTTTTTTACTTATTTTAATTGTTGCTCAACTACACTTTTCTATCTTTTACTCCCAGCCCACCCACCCAGCTCTCCCTACCTTCCTCCCATTTCCACCGCCACCCCTAGTTTTTGTCCATGTGTCCTTTATACTTGCTCCTATAAATCCTTCAATGTTTCCCCTGAAATTCCCCTGAATTTCCCTCTCCTCTCCCCTCTGGACACTGTCAGCCTGTCCTCTATTTCAGTCTATTTGGTTATATTTTCCTTGTTTCTTTGTTTTCGTAATTAGGTTTCTGTTAAAGGTGAGATCATATGGTATTTGTGTTTCACATTCTGGCTTATTTCGATTAGCATAATGCTTTCCAGTTCTATCTATTCTGTTGCAAAGAGTAGGAGCTCCTTCTTTCTGTCTGCTGCGTAGAATTCTATTATGTAAATGTACCATCATTTTTTGATCCATTAATTTACTGTTGGGTGCTTAGGTTGCTTCCAGCACTTGGCTATTGTAAATTGTGCTGCTATGAACATTGGAGTGCATAGGTTCTTTTGGATTGGTGTTTCAGGATTCTTAGGCTATAATCCTAGCAGTGGAATTGCTGGGTCAAAAGGCAGATCCATTTTTAGTTTTCTGAGAAAATTCCATACTGTTTTCCATAGTGGTTGTACCAGTCTGCAATCACACCAACAGGGAACTCAGGCCCCTTTTTCTCCACAACTTCTCCAACACTTGTTTGTTGCCTTGTTTATGATGGCCAGTCTGACTGGTGTGAGGTAGTATCTCATTGTGGTTTTAATTTGCATCTCTCTGATAACTAGCGATATTGAGCATCTTTTCATGTGTTTCCAGATCCTCTGTATATCCTCCTTGGAGAAGTGTCTGTTCAAGTCCTTTGCCCATTTTTTAATTGGGTTGCTTGTCTTCTTAGAGTGGAGTTTTGTGAGTTCTTTATATATTTTGGAGATTAAACCCTTGTCTGAGGTATCATTGGCAAACATGTTTTCCCATATGGTTGGTTCTCTTTTTATTTTAATACTGTTTGCTTTAGCCGTGCAGAAACTTTTTCTTTTGATGAGATCTCATTTGTTTATTCTTTCTTTTATGTCCCTTGCTTTAGGGGACATATCAGTAAAAATGTTGCTGCATGAAATATATGAGATTTTCCTGCCTATGTTCTTCTCTAAGACTTTAATAGTATCATGGCTTATATTTAAATCTTTTATCCACCTTGAATTTATTTTTGTGTATGGTGTAAGTTGGTACTCAAGTGTCATTTTTTTTTTTTGCACGTCGCTGCCCCGCACTCCCAACACCATTTGTTGAAGAGGCTATTTTTATTCCATTTTATGTTGCTGCCCCCCTTTGGCCAAATGCTAATTGCCCATAGAGACTTGGGTTTATTTCTGGGCTCTCTGTTCTATTCCATTGGTTCACCCTGTTTTTATGCCACTACCAGGCTGTTTTGATTACAGTGACCTCGTAATACAGTTTGGTATCAAGTATTGTAATTCCTTCTACTTTGCTCTTCTTTCTCAAAATTGCAGAAGGTATTCGGGGTCATTTATGGTTCCATATAAATTTTTGAAGTGTTTTTTCTATGTCTGTGAAATATGCCATTGACACTCTCATAGATATTGCATTGAATCTGTAAATTGCTTTGGGTAGTTTGGACATTTTGACAATGTTAATTCTTCTGATCCATGAACATGGTATATGTTTCCATTTGTTTCCTGTCTTCCTTGATTTCGTTCTTCACTGTTGTGTAGTTTTCTGAGTACAGGTCTTTTACCTTCTTGGTTAGGTTTAGTCCTAGGTATTTTATTTTTCTTTTTGCTATATCGAATGAGGTTTTTTTCCTGATTTTGATTTCTGCTGTTTCTTTTTTTTTCATTTTTAAAAATTGTTCCTTCAGTACTATGTTCTATCTTTTACTCCCATCTCAACCCACCCACCCAGACCTCCCCTCCTCCCTCCCATTTCTACCTGCCCTAGTTTGTTCCATGTGTCCTTTATACTTGTTTCTGTATACCCTTCTGTATAAACCCTTCCCCTTTTCCCCTGAAATTCCCCTGAAATTCCCTCTCCTCTCCCCTCTGGACACTGTCAGACTGTTCTCTATTTCAGTGTCTTTGGTTATATTTTTCTTGTTTCTTTGTTTTCTTGATTAGGTTCCTGTTAAAGGTGAGATGATATGGTATTTGTCCCTTACCCTCTGGCTTATTTCATGTAGCATAATGCTCTCCAGTTCCATCCATGCTGTTGCAAAGGGTAGGAGCTCCTTCTTTCTGTCTGCTGCGTAGAATTCTATTATGTAAATGTACCATCATTTTTTGATTCATTCATTTACTGATGGGCACTTAGGTTGTTTCAGCACTTGGCTATTGTAAATTGTGCTGCTATGAACATTGGAGTGCATAGGTTCTTTTGGATTGGTGTTTCAGGGTTCTTAGGCTATAATCCTAGCAGTGGAATTGCTGGGTCAAAAGGCAGATCCATTTTTAGTTTTCTGAGGAAATTCCATGCTGTTTTCCACAGTGGCTGCACCAATCTACATTCCCACCAACAGTGCACTAGGGTTCTTTTTTCTCCACACTTCTTTGTTGTTTTATTTATGATAGCCAGTCTGACTGAACATTTTTTCATATGTCTCTGGATCCTCTGCATGTCCTCCTTGGAGAAGTGTCTGTTCAAGTCCTTTGCCCATTTTTTAATTGGGTTGCTTGTCTTCTTGGAGTAGAGTTGTGTAAGTTCTTTATATATTTTGAAGACTAAACCCTTGTCAGAGGTATCATTGGCAAACACATTTTCCCATATGGTTGGTTCTCTTTCTATTTTAATACTGTTTTCTTTAGCCATGCAGAAGCTTTTTATTTTAATGAGATCCCATTAGTTTATTCTTTTTTTCATGTCCCTTGCTCTAGGGGACATATCAGTGAAAATATTGCTACATGAAATATCTGAGATTTTCCTGCCTATGTTCTCCTCTAGGGCGTTTATGATGTCACGACTTATATTTAAATATTTCACCAACCTTGAATTTATTTTTGTATATGGTGTAAGTTGGTGCTCAAGTTCCATGTTTTTTTTTGCATGTAGCTGTCCAGATCTCCCAACACCATTGGTTGAAGAGGCTATTTTTACTCTGTTTTATGTTACTGCCCTTTTTGTCAAATATTAATTGCCCAAAGAGACTTGGGTTTATTTCTGGGCTCTCTGTTCTGTTCTATTGTTCTTATGCCTGTACCACACTATTTTGATTACAGTCGCCTTGTTATTACAAGGCCACTTACAAGTTTGATATCAGGTATTGTGATGCCTCCTGCATTGTTCTTCTTTCTCAAAATTGCAGAAGGTATTCAGGGTCCTTTATGGTTCCATAAAAAATTTTGAAGTGTTTGTTCTGTATCTGTGAAATATGCCACTGGTACTTTAATGGGTATTGCATTGAATCTATAAATTGCTTTGTGTATTATGTCCATTTTGATGATATTAATTCTTCCAATCTATGAACACAGTATATGTTTCCATTTGTTTGGGTGTTCCTTAATTTCTTTCTCCAGTTTTGTGTAGATTTCTGAGTACAGGTCATTTACCTCCTTGGTTTGGTTTATTCCTAGGTACTTTATTTTTTTTTGTTGCTATATCAAATGGGATTTTTTTTCTGATTTATGTTTCTGATATTTTATTGTTGGCGTAGAAAAACAGGCAGATGTTTATATAAGGAGGAGAGGGGAGCAGAACAAAGAGATAAAAGGTAGGGAGTTGGAAAGTTCTCTATGTGCAGACCAGCACAGTCCATTCTGATAGGGATTTCTAAAGTGGTCAAGCAATAGTCTGGCATACATCATCTCAGTTTGTGTCATCCTGATTTTATGGTTGAAAGTCAGAAAATCTCCTAGAGCTGATATGACTGAAGGTTGATGTCTGTATCTTCTGAAGTTATATCCTATGATTCTTATACAAACATGGTGTTTATGTACAAGATACACATTAGTGAGAGTCAGCATTTACAGAAAAAAGTGTCAAAAGAATGTTTGGGTAGGTTACAATTCCCCACTGTTACACCACTAGCCTTTTTGAAAGGGCAATTTGACCTTCTGCTTAGCTTTTTTCCTTGATAGTAGAAGAAACAGGCTCAAAGACTGTTAGATATTTTTCTTGGAAAGAAAGAGAAAATCCTATAGATTCTGGCAAAAACTTGCCCGACCTAATAAATGAATTTGACAAAACACTGGGATACAAAGTCAATATCCAGAAATCAAAGGCATTTTTGTATACCAACAATGAAACAGCAGAAGCAGAAATCAAGAAAAAAAATCCCGCTTGATACAGCAAAAAGAAAAATAAAATACCTAGGAATAAACCTAACCGAAGAAGTAAAAGACCTGTATTCAGAAAACTACATAACACTCAGGAAAGAAATCAAGGAAGACATAAACAAATGGAAACATATACTGTGTTCATGGATTGGAAGAATTAACATCATCAAAATGGCCATACTACCCAAAGCAATTTACACATTCAATGCAATAAGTATTAAAGTACCGATGACATACTTCACAGACATAGAACAAACACTTCAAAAATATATATGAAAGCATAAACACCCCTGAATACCTTCTGCAATTTTGAGAAAGAAGAGTAAAGTAGGAGGGATCACAATACCTGATACTAAACTATATTACAAGGCCACTGTAATCAAGACAGCCTGGCACTAGCATAAAAACAGGCACATGGACCAATGGAACAGAACAGAGAGCCCAGAAATAAACCCAAGTCTCTATGGTCAATTAATATTCAATAAAGGGGGCACAACATAAAATGGAGTAAAAATAGCCTCTTTAACAAATGGTGCTGGGAGAACTGGACAGCTATGTGCAAAAAAATACACAAAAATAAATTCAAGGTGGATAAAAGACTTAAATATAAGTCATGACATCATAAACACCCTAGAGGAGAACATAGGCAGGAAAATCTCAGATATTTCATGTAGCAATATTTTCACTGATATGTCCCCTAGAGCAAGGGACATGAAAAAAAGAACAAACTAATGGGATCTCATTAAAATAAAAAGCTTCTGCATGGCTAAAGAAAACAGTATTAAAATAAAAAGAGAACCAACCATATGGGAAAATGTGTTTGCCAATGATACCTCTGACAAGGGTTTAGTCTTCAAAACATATAAAGAACTTACACAACTCTACTCCAAGAAGACAAGCAACCCAATTAAAAAATGGGCAAAGGACTTGAACAGACACTTCTCCAAGGAGGACATACAGAGGATCCAGAGACATATGAAAAAATGTTCAGTCAGACTGGCCATCATAAATAAAACAACAAAGAAGTGTGGAGAAAAAAGAACCCTAGTGCACTGTTGGTGGGAATGTAGATTGGTGCAGCCACTGTGGAAAACAGCATGGAATTTCCTCAGAAAACTAAAAATGGATCTGCCTTTTGACCCAGCAATTCCACTGCTAGGATTATAGCCTAAGAACCCTGAAACACCAATCCAAAAGAACCTATGCACTCCAATGTTCATAGCAGCACAATTTACAATAGCCAAGTGCTGGAAACAACCTAAGTGCCCATCAGTAAATGAATGAATCAAAAAATGATGGTACATTTACATAATAGAATTCTACGCAGCAGACAGAAAGAAGGAGCTCCTACCCTTTGCAACAGCATGGATGGAACTGGAGAGCATTATGCTACATGAAATAAGCCAGAGGGTAAGGGACAAATACCATATCATCTCACCTTTTACTGGAACCTAATCAACAAAAGGAAAAAGCAAACAAAATATAACCAGACGCATTTAAATTAAGAACAATTTGGCAGTAACCAGAGGGGAGGTGGGAGGGGGTAATGGGGGGAAGGGTTTTCAGGAACAACTATAAAGGACATATGGACAAAACCATGGGTGTGGGGTCGAAGCAAGGGAAGGATGTGTGTTTTACTGGGGTTGGGGGGAGTGGTGAGGGAAACACGCAGTCTGTATTCATGGTTCACTCATGAGCTGTAATTGAACAACAATACAATAATTTTTTAGAAAAGGTGACTCTAATAGAACTTAGTTCTCTTTAACTGAATTTGAAATGATATTGTTAGATTGTATTATAACAGCTGTCATATCAGTGTGCATTTCAAAAAAATCAAAATTGGTGAATTTTTGTGTAACCATTTTTTAAATTTTTGTATTGTTATTATATTAGAGTTGTCCAACTTTCCCCTTTGCCCTCCTCCACCCAGCCTACCTAATGCTCCCACTGTCCATCCCCACACCATTGTCCATATCCATTGGTCACTCATAAATGTTCTTTGACTACTCCCTTTCCCTTTTTCCACCATTATCGCCCTCCCCCGTCTCTTCTGGCAGCTGTCAGTCTGTTCCATGTTTCCATGTCTCTCATTCTATTTTTGCTCATTAGTTTATTCCAATCATTAGATTCCTCTCATCAGTGAGATCATATGGTATTTGTGTTTCACCACCTGCCTTATTTCGCTTAGCATAATAGTCAATCTCCGGTTCCATCCATGCTGTTACAAAAGGTAGGAGTTTCTTCTTTATTTCTGCTGCATAGTATTCCATTGTGTAAATGTATCACAGTTTTTTTATTCACTCATTTACTCATGAGCACTTAGGCTATTTGAAGCACTTGGCTATTGTAGATAGTGCTGCTATGAACATAGGGGTGCATAAGTTCTTTTTAATTGGTGATTTGGGATTCTTAGGGTATATTCCCAGCTGTGGAATCAAAAGGCAATTTCATTTTTAATTTTTTGAGGAAATTCCATACTGTTTTCCCCAGTGGCTGCATCAGTCTGCATTCCCACCAACAGGGTGCTAGGGTTTTCTTTCCTCCACATCCTCACCAGCACTTGTTGCTTGTTATTTATTAATGATAGCCATTGTGACAAGTGTGAGATGACATCTCATCCTGGTTTTAATTTGCATCTCTCTGATAGCTAGTGATGTTGAGCATCTTTTCATATGTTTGTAAACCATCTATATGCCCTCCTTGGAGAACTCTCTATTCAGGTCCTATGCCCATTTTTTAATTAGATTGTTTTTCTTTCTGGTGTTGAGTTGTATGCGTTCTTTATATATTTTGTAGATTAAACCCATGCCTAATGTATCATTGGCAAATATTTTTCTACCATAGAGAAAATATTTCAGTACCCTTTTAATTTTGATGATGGTTTCTTTGGCTGTGCAGACGCTTTTTAGTTTGATGTAGTTCCATGTGTGTATTCTTTCCTTTATATCCATTGTCCTGGGAGATATATTGGCAAAAATATTGCTGTATGGGATATCTGATATTTACTGCCTTTGTTTTATGCTAGGGCTTTTATGGTATAATGACTTATACTTAAGTGTTTTATCCATCTTGAGTTTGTTCTGGTGCATGGTGTAAGTTGGTGATCTAGTTTCACTTTTTTGCATGTAGCTGTCCAGCTCTCCCAGAACCATTTGTTGAAGAGGCTATTTTTACTCCATTTTATGTTGCTGCCTCCTTTGTCAAATATTAATTTGCCATAGAGACATGGGTTTATTTCTGGGCCCTCTGTTCTGTTCCATTGATCTATGTGTCTGTTCTTATGCCAGTACTAGTCTATTTTGATTAAAGTGGCCTTACAGAATCGTTTGATATCAAGTATTATGGTCTCTTCTACTTTGTTCTCCTTTCTCAAGATTGCTGAAGATTGTCAGAATCTTTTTGGGTTCCATGTAATTTTTTAAAATATTCTAGACATGTGAAATGTGTCATTGTTATTTTAATAGGAATTTAGCTGAATCTATAGATTGCTTTGGATAGTATGGACATTTTAATGATGTTAATTATTCCAAACTATCAACATGGTATATGCTTCTATTTGTTTCTATCTTCCTTAATCTCTTTCTTCAGTGTTCTATACTTTTCCAAGTATAGGACTTTTAACTCTTTGGTTAAATTTATTCCTCAGTAATTTACTTTTCTTCTTGCTGTAGTAAGTGGGATATTTTTCCTAGTTTCTCTTTCTGATAGTTCATTATTGGTATACAAAAATACCATTGATTTCTGAATGTTGATTTTTATCTGCTACTTGACTGAATTCATTTATGAGAACAAGTAGTTTTTTGGTGGGGCCTATAGGATTTTCTATGTACAGTATCATTTTGTCTGTGAATAATGACAATTTTACTTCCTCCTTTCCAATTTGGATGCCTTTTATTTCTTTTTCTTGTCTTATTTCTGTGGCCAGAACTTCCAGTACTATGTTGACTAAAAGTGGCAAAAGCAAATACTTATCTTGTTCCTGATCTTAAGGGAAAAGTTTTTAATTTTTCTCACTGAGTATGATGTTGGCAGTAGGTTTCTCATATATGGTTTTTATTATGTTGAGGTATGCTCCCTCTATTCCCAATTTGCTGAGTGTTTTTATCATAATGGATGCTGGATTTTATCAAATGTTTTTTCTGCATCTATTGATATGATCATTTGATTTTTGTCTTACTTTTTTTGTTGTTGATAAAGGTAATGTATCCTTATTGATTCTTTTCTAGGGAAATCTATCCATTGTTGGCAATGGGGTGTTAAAATTCCCTACTAGGCATGTGTTGCTGTTGATATCTTTCCTGACATCCTCCAAGATTTTTCTCATGTATTTGGGTATTCTTATGTTAGGTGTATATATATTTACAAGGGTTAAATCTTCTTGATGGATTATTCCCTGAAGTATTATGTAGTGTCCTCCTTTGTCTCTTTTTATGGCCTTTGTTTTGAAGTCTATTTTTTCTGATATAAGTATTATTACCCCAGCTTTTTTTTTTCCTGTCCATTTGCTTGTAATATTTTTGTTCCATCTCTTCACTTTTAGTCAGTGGAGATCTTTGTACTCAGGTGGGTCTCTTGTAGTCAGCATATATGCAGGTCATGTTTTCTTATCCATTCAGCTACCTTATGTCTTTTGAGTGGAGCATTTAATCCATTTACATTTAAAGTTATTGATATGTACTTATTCATTGCCATTTTTTCCTTTGTTTCTGCATTCCTTTTTCCTTCATTCTCTTAGAGCAGTCCTTTTTAGCATCTCTTGCATTACTGGTTTAGTGGAGTTGTACTCTTTTACCTTTTTTTTGGCTAGGAAGTTACTTATTTTACCTTTCATTTTAAATGAGAGCCTTGCTGGTTAGAGAAGTCTTGATTGCAAGCCTTTGCTTTTTATTATTTGGAATATTTTTTGTCATTCCCTTCTAGCTCACAGTGTTTCTGTTGAGAAATCAGCTAATAGCCTTATCAGAGCTCCCTTGTATATTACTAGCTGTTTCTTACTCGTTGTGTTTAAGATTCTCTTTTTGTCTTTAAATTTTGCCATTTTGATTGTAATGTGTCTTGGAGTAGGCCTCTTTGGGTTGATCTTGATTGGGATCCTCTGTGCCCTCTGGACTTGCATGGCTTTTTTCCTCACCACATTAGGGAAGTTTTTTGGTCATTACTTTCTCAAATAGATTTTCTATCCCTTCCTTTTTTATTCTACTTCTGGCATCCCTGTGATATGAATATTATTATAGTTCACATTGTTCTTCAGCTCCCTTAAACCTTTTTCATTCTTTATAAGTCTTTTTCCCTTTTCTTGCTCTGTCTAGGTGTTTTTTTTCTACCTCCCTCAACTCATTGATTTGATCCTCTGCTTCATCTACCCTGCTTCTAATTCCTTCTAGTGTATTCTTCATTTCAGATATTGTATTCTTCATTTCCTCCTGGCTGTTATTCATAGTTTCTATGTCCTTTTCATGCTAGTGTAATTCCCACTAAGTTCCTTGTAGCTCCCGTAGAGTTCTTGTAGTTCTCACTGAGCTCCTTGAGCATCCTTATAACCATTATTTTCAACTCTGTGTCTGACAGATTGCTTGCCTCAATTGTATTTAGCACTCTTTCTAGGGATTCTATCTTTCCTTTTGATTGGGGGTTATTTGTCTCCCCACTTTAGATAATGCTTTTAGTTTTTTCTGCATATTAGAATGATCTGCTTTGACTCCTTGTCTTTGTGGTGTGACCTCTGTGGTAAGAGACCTGTGGGACTCAGTGGTGTAGTCTCCTTGATCTCCTGAGCTAGATGTACTTAGGATGCCCTTTACGTCATTTGTGTGGGATGTCTTGTAATGGGTTTTGGTTATTAGGTTATTCTTTAGAGGGTTCTTCCCTCTGGCTGGCTGATTGAAGGTCACACCACCCACCACCTTTTATATGCTATTATATGTACAAGTGCTTGGTGGAATTCATCTCAGCAGATTCTAGCACTTGCCACTGTCTTCTCTTTCTGGATCTGCCCCTGATAATGTCAGATGGTGTCCTAGTCTCTCTCCAGGTAGCCTGTTCAAGACTATAAGTGATCCACTGTCTGTGGCTCTCTCCTTCAGGCTTAGCCGGTCCCCACTGTTCTGCATGCTGGCATTCCATCAGCACAAAGCCCAGGAATAGTTCATCTAATGTCCAAGAGCACTGTCAGTACCACCTCCACCAGTCTCCAGAGTGGGGCTCTGGTGTGATCAGGAGGGTGGAATCTCTGGGTCACCCCTGGGAGGTGCTGTTCAGTCTTCTGGGAAGATGATGGAAGTGTTTTCCTGCCCCACCATCACATGTCTTGGTCTGTTCCAGATTATTTCCAATAATGTACAGTTTCTGATGAATTAGTTCTCCATTTCCTGTGAGGGGCCAATCTATGTGAGAAAGGCAGCTCTTTCCTGTTTGCCATTGATGACAACTCTGTATAAGAGCCAAGTCTGGGTAGGACCCTGAACAGCCCTTGTTGCACCTGCCTCTAATCTTTCTGTTCTGATGATATAAGTGGATCAAGGCATGAGGAAACAGCATAGCTCATAGTGTCTGATAGGAGTTCAGAAAGAGCCCTTTTAGAGCTTCTCCTTCTTTCCCTTGTGGATATGCAGTGAGCAGGGGACTCCTGAGCCTGCCCTGACTGCGCTGCAGAGCCTGCAATCTCACAGATTGGGGTTAGGCATATCTGCCTGTGAAGAGACCTGCCTGGATACAACAAATCTCAGACATTCAGTTCCTGGCCATCTAATCCCCAGCCTGCCATGTGTAGCCATTTTAACATTGAAGATGGAAGAAAATACACAACATTTTTGGTATATTATGCTTCATCATTTTTAAAAAGGTAAAAGCACAATTGAGATGCAAAAAAGATTTGTGCAGTGTATGGAGAAAGTGCTGTGACTGAACAAATGTGTAAAAGTGGTTTGTAAAGTTTCCACTTTTACTGGAATCAGTCAGGTAGACAAAGTTGAAGTTGGTAGGAATCAAATTGAGACATTAATAGAGAACAATCCCTGTTATACCATGTGGGAGATCGCCAACATACTCAAAATACCCAAATCAATAAAGTTATTGATGAAAATGAAAAATGTGTCTTTGATATTATGGAAAAAAACTAAATGGACTTTCTGGCCAACCCAGTATAATATATCAGTGAGGGCTAAAATCTCTCTATCACTCCTTTTCTCTTTCAGCAGAAACTGGTGAGGAGGAGGAGGAGGAAAAGCTATTCATGATCCACTGAGGTACAGAACAATCTGTGAGCCCTTGTATGTACTAATAGACGGGGAGCTGAGATGAGTGTTTTAGAATTTTTATTATTGTTATTCCTTAATGGGGAGGGGGTAGGAGTAGAGGAGGAAAGGTATAAATAAATAGGATAAGAGACAAGACCAGAAAAAAGGAGTGAGGATTATCAAGTAACACACTGGGAAGTTGGAGCCTCAGTTAGTAAAAATAGTAAAGGGTTCATAAAAAATATTGTTCAATTTTAGGTTGTTTGCATTTTTATAATAGCAGTCCCTTCTATCTGCCAAATCTTCACTAAAGTCAACTACCACATGAAGACCTCAATTTGTAGATGCAGGGAAGAGGTAGAAAAGTGAGAAAATGGGCTGAGTTCTGCAGCTTGAGGGATGCATTTTTGGAACATGACAGTGCATGTGGGACAGCAACACACTCTGTGAACTGAATTACTCTGGGAAACAGCCTTGCAGTCAGAGGCAACCAGCAGAAATGTAAGCCACATCCTCCCAGAATTCCTGGAGAGACTTGGAATGACTGAATTCCTACTGAATTTTTAATGGGATCAGAGCCAACTTCACTTGAATCTCAGGGGTCAGGAGAACTCAGCTGACATTTAGTTAATACAAAACTGCTCTGAGTAGTTTGCAAGCCCAAGCAAAGCTCAGCTTTCTAGGTTAGGTACTACCAGATAGTTGTCATTATAACTGTGAGACCACCTTTCTGCATCACCATTCACAAGTGGCCAAAGAAACATGGGGATCCCCTGGCTCTACACATTTGCAGCATCCTTTAAGATTGAGTCATGCCCAAGCATTTGGGAGTTGTCATGTTTCAAGAAGAAATATCATGTACACCTTCCCAATATGACTCAACAGTACTGGGGAAGAGAAGTACAAGTTTCTAAGAAATGGGGACAAAGAAAAACACTGCTTGAGAATAGAACATTGATTGGTGTCATCTAAAAAGTAATGAGTAATTTGTATTAGCTTTCTGCTTTGATTTACACAATAACCTTTTTTTTTCTCCTCCACAGTGAAATTCACAAACAACAGAAATATCTGTTTATTGGCCTCCTATCTCCCATCTGAATTTATTAGGCATCTGAGGGGGGCAGTGCAGGAACTTCTAACTCATCTACCCTTCCCCTGACAGCACCTAATTCAAGTGCCCTTTTTACACCCAGAGGACCCTCTTACTAAGCTGTAACTAAAACCAGTTTCCTTTGGTGGTTTTTGAGTACTAATGACGTACCCCATTTGCACATGGAATTATCCTGATGGTGAATGGAAAACCAGTGCCTAAAAAGACTTTCCAATGTCTTCCCCCCATCCCCTGCCAGTATGCACACTAAGGTGTGAGAGGAAGGGAGCCTCAGGTAAGGTTTTCATACTTGGAATCCAAGGGTATGAGGCCCCTAAGGATGGAAGAGTGACAGAAAAAGGTTTTTATGACATGCCACAAAGTACAATGAAGTCCCATCAGATACGCACTTAAAGAAAACATTATCTTTTCTGGGATGGTTGCTGTCACTTCTCTTCACTCTGGGGAGGCTGTTTCAATAGTTCCCTAATTATCCCACCTTAATATCAAATTACTAAGACAGTAAGTCTATAAAAGGACTGTGTGGAGTCATGTGACTGAGCTAAAAATTTGAAAAGCACTCAATTGTATAGTAAGGGAGAGTGTGTCTGGAACTAAGTGTTCATCTATACTGTCCTATTTTTTTTCCTTTTGAAAGCTTAATGACATTGTTTTTACCCCCTGTCTAAAGATTTAAGGTCTAGTGGCAGATCCGAATAGCAAGTGCAGTTAGTAATTGTTGAGTTGCCACAACCAACTCATCCATTCCAGACCCTAGAGCCCTCTAGCCACTTCTACCTCTTGCTAAACACTCTTTGGCCATTATCTCTAAGGCAACCACAGCTAAAGTAGAAGAATGCAAAACTTCAGAATATACCATTTCAAATGCAAAACTAGAGCCACATGCAAGCTACTAAAGTTTGCCCCAAACAGTAGCTTTGCTCTAGAAGACACAGATGGGACTTCATACCCCAAAACAGGCCTCCCCCTAGCGCTACCTACAGTCCTGAATTGCTGCCATTACTTTCTTTGGTTTTACCCAATGAAGGGATGGTACAATTGAAAACTATGGTATTCAGAACTAAACAGGCCTCAGTCTCGAGTCTGACTCTTACTCAACTTCTCTGAGCCTAATTTTTTTAATGGAAATCATTATACCTACCTTGTAGAGCCTATATGTAGTAAATGGCAGATGTTTATCCTTTGTTGTTCCTGCTGCTGCTGTTGAAACAGGACAGGAGGAAAAATAGAATCCTAGTAGTGAGAAACTATTTATTGAGAAATTGTATTCTTAGAAATAAGAACAACACACTTTTGCACAAAGGAAAGAATCCTGGCCTTGTCACTGCCAGATCCAGATATCCCACTCTGCCCTTGGAGTTAAGAAATACCTCAAAATAATCCTAAAATAGAACAAAAGCCTTTCCAATTCTTCCCAACCTGAAAATTCCCCACTCATGTAAAAAATGGGTGGTGAATTAAAGACAACCAAATGCACTTAAGGCCGATCAGAAAGCTACCCTAACTGAATGTTCACCTATCAGAGACTGTCTCAAGACTTCCTTTATTTATGCTATAAAACCTTTCCATACCCTTCAAATCTTACTAACAGGAAGCGGATGGTTCCCTTGCAGCTGTATGCTTGTGAATGCCTTTGCTAATTGGGTCTCTGGTTTGCTTTTGTCTTTGACAGTGGGGTAACCTATGAATTCACCATAAGTCAGTAATGTGTCACCCTGATTTGTTACTAGGAGGGTCTGTCTGGAAGGGATATGTCACACAGCACTTATGCTTAGATAGCATTAGGAATAAGGCAAGAAGAATAGGATGCCTTCTGCAAGAAGAGGGACCTGGGACCAATGACATGCACCAGATACATGCTGGTTTTCTGGGATGAAGCAGTAGATGCATTTGAATGAGAGAGGGTGGTTTTTGAGAAAGAGACAAAATGCTAAAAATGAATTAGTATCTAAGTCACAGTTGCTTCCAGAGACTGGCACTAGAGATCTCTTTTGGAAATAGTGTGATGCTAAGCTAAACATGTCATCTGTTTTCAGATGTACAGCATATATATACATTCATTGGACCTGAAATTATAAGAAACATCACATGGCTTCATTTTTATATTAGATTTAATTTGTTAAGTTCCTTAACTTCATGTAAATCCATACAGAGGTCCTAAAGAGGGAGGAATAGCTTACACACACCAGAAAATTTAAGAAAGGGATTCATGTCCTTACATCTCTGTTGGTTGCTGCTAAGATGTTCAATGCTCAAGTTGGCAAGACATGTTTAGAGGTGGAATGTCTCTGATCTTTACCAAGCTGGGCCTCAGAGATATTTTTCAAAGACTTCTAAGCAGATCCATTTCTCCCTTGTTTCAGTGAAGCCACCATTCCATCCACAGTTGAGAGACTGTGGACAAGCAGGGCCTGGGTCTCTCCTTCTCTTGGAGACAACACCCACTCCCAATCTCTCCTTGGTCATAAGAAAGCCATCCCAACTTATGAGCAACACAAAGGCCAAGACAGTGCTGCCTTCTCAGTTCCCATTAAGAATACCCTCCCCATCTTCTCAATGAGCTCCCACCCCAGCCCCCAGATAATATCAAGGTAGGGCCACACAGATACTTGGCTACCTTCATATATTGAAAAAAAGGGAGTAAATCTGTAAGTCTTTAAAGTTCCTTAACTCATCTGGGACCTTTATGCAAATATGGAAAAAGTACCTCTTCCTTAATGTACACCCCTGCCATCTGTCAGAAAATTTTTGGTATTTGGAGTTCCAGCCAAGTTGGCAGCATAGGTAGAAATACTTCACTCCCTCACACAATGAAAAGAAGGATAATAACCAATTTAAAAACAAAACACAACCAGACCTGCCAGAAACTCAAGCTGCATAGAAGTCCAACAACAAAGGAGTTAAGAAGCATTCATCCAGATTAGTAGGAGGGACAGCAACAGGCAGCCATGGTAGAGAGGACAAGCAGCAAGGCAGCAGCTGACAGCTCAGTCAGTTTCACATTCGCATATCAATATGCTGGGAGGAACAACTGGGGAGTGAGACTGAACACAGACCATGAAACCCAGGATTTCAGTGCGGAAAACTAAGACTCAAAACCTCTGGCTGTAAAAATCTGTGGGAGTTGCAGTGGTGGGAGAAACACCCAGTCTCATGGGAGAGTCTGTTGGAGAGACCCACAGGATCCTACAATGTACACACCAACCCATCTGTGAGTCAGCACCTGAAAGGGCACAATCCATTTGTGGGAATCAAGGGAAGTGATGGAAAGTGGGGCAAGAGCCGAGTAACTGACATTGTTCCCTCTGATCCCTCCCAAACAATGCAGCAAAGAGGGTTGCCCCATGATGCTGAATACCTAAGACTCCACCCCTTACTACATAACAGGTGTGGCAAGACAAAGAAATATGGCCCAAATGAAAGAACAGATCAAAATACCAGAAAAAGAACTAAGCGAGGAGATAGACAATCTATCTGATGCAGAGCTCAAAACACTAGTAATCAGGATGTTCACAGAAATGATAGAGCTCAGTTGCAAAATGAAGCCTAAGAAAGTGAAATAAAGGAAAATATACAGGAAACCAACAGTGAAGGGAAGGAAACCAGGACTCAAATCAATTATTTGACACAAAAGGAAGAAATAAACATGCAACTGGAAAAGAATAAAGAAACAGGAATTTAAAAAAATGAGGGGAGGCTTAAGAACATCTGGGAAAACTTTAAATGTTCCAACATCTGAATCATAGGGGTGCCAGAAGGAGAATAGGAAGAGCAAGAAATTGAAAACTAGCCCTGGTTGGCGTAGCTCAGTGGATTGAGCATGGGCTGCAAACCAAAGCATCACAGGTTCGATTCCCAGTCAGGGAACATGCCTGGGTTGCAGGCCATGACCCCCAGCAACCACACATTCATGTCTCTCTCTCTTTCTTCCTCACTTCCCTCTCTAAAAACAAATAAATAAATCTTTTTTTTTTAAAAAGAAAGAAATTCAAAACTTTTTCAATATATTTTATTGATTATGGTATTACAGTTGTCCCATTTCCCCCCCTTCACACCCTCTACCCTGCACACCCTCTCCCACCCACATTCCCCCCTTTAGTTCATGTCCATGTGTCATACTTACAAGTTCTTTAGCTTCTACATTCCCCATACTATTCTTGCCCTCCCCCTGTCTATTTTCTACCTACCACCTATGCTACTTATTCTCTGCACATTCTGCCCCTTTCTCCTCTTCCCACTCACCTGTTGAAAACCTTCCATGTGATCTCCATTTCTGTGCTTGTGTTCCTGTTCTAGTGATTTGCTTAGCTTGTTTTGTTTTAGGTGTGGTTGTTAATAATTGTGAGTTTTCTGTCTTTTTACTATACCTGTTTTTTATCTTCTTTTTCTTAGATAAGTCCCTTTAGCATTTCATATAATAAGGGCTTGGTGATGATGAACTCCTTTAACTTGACCTTATCTGAGAAGCACTTTATCTGCCCTTCATTCTAAATGAAAGCTTTGCTGTATAGAACATTCTTGGATGTAGGTCCTTGCCTTTTATGACTTGGAATACTTCTTTCCAGCCCCTTCTTGCCTGCAAAGTCTCTTTTGAGAAATCAGCTGACAGTCTGATGGGAACTACTTTGTAGGTAACTGTCTCCTTATTTCTTGCTGCTTCTAGGATTCTCTGCTTCATTTTAATCTTGGGTAATGTAATTATGATGTGCCTTGGTGTGTTCCTCCTTGGGTCCAACTTCTTTTGGACCCTCTGAGCTTCCTGGACTTCCTGGAAGTGTATTTCCTTTGCCAGATTGGGGAAGTTCTCCTTCATTATTTGTTCAAATAAGTTTTCAATTTGTTTCTCTTCCTCTTCTCCTTCTGGTACCCCTATAATTCAGTTGTTGGAGTGTTTAAAGATGTCCTGGAGATTCCTAAGCCTCTCCTCATTTTTTTGAATTCTCATTTCTTTATTCTTTTCTGGTTGAATGTTCCTTTCTTCCTTCTGATCCACTCCATTGATTTGAATCCCACTTTCCTTCCCAACACTGTTGGTTCCCTGTGCATTTTCCTTTATTTCACTTAGCGTAGCCTTCATTTGCTCTTCTAATTTGTGACCATCCAATTCTGTGAGCATCCTGATCACCAGTGCTTTGAACTGTGCATCTGATAGGTTGGCTATCTCTTCGTCGCTTAGTTATACTTGTTCTGAGGCTTTGATTTGTTCTTTTGTTTGGGCCATTTTTTTTTTCTTGACATGCCTGTTATGTAGTGAGGGGTGGAGCCTTAGGTATTCACTCACCAGGGTGGGGCAACCCACCTTGCTGCGTTGTGATACTGTTTGTGAGGGTGGGTTCCGAGAGGGAACAATGGCAATTGCCCCACTCTCTGCTGGATTTCAGTCCCTTGTTCCACTTCCCAGGCAAACTGGGCCCTTCTGCTGCTGATTTCTATATAGGTGGCCTTGTGTATGTTCTAGGACCTTGTGGGTCTCTCCAACAAACTCTCCTGCAAGGCTGGGAGTTTCTCCTGCTGGCTCAATGCCCACAGGTGTTTTCAATCATTGTTTTGAGGCTTTATTTCCCCACACTGGAGTTCTGGGTTGTACGGTCTGTCTCATTCCCCAGTTTTTCCTGGTTTATCTGCGTGCAAATGTGGGACCTCCTGTTCTACCAGCCGCCTTGTGCACCACATCTGTCCACAATCCGCTGCCTCGCTGGGCTCACCTGCTGCCACCCAGCACCCGGGGTCCACCAGCTACTGCTTTTTTTGCCACGACCCCTCTCTACTGGCCCCCCAACTCCGCCCGTCCTACCGGACTGGATGAATGTGTTTATTTTAACTCCTTGGTTGTTGGACTTCCATACAGTTCAATTTTCTGTCAGTACTGGTTGTTTTTTGGTTTCTAAATTTTTTTTGTTCTTATTTTTGTTGTGCAGGGAGGCACAGTGTGCTTACCTACATCTGCATCTTGACCATACATCTAGAAATTCAAAACTTATTTGAAAACATAATGAAGGAGAACTTCCCCTATCTGGCAAAGGAAGCAGACTTTCAGGAAATTCAAGAAGCTCAGAGAGTCCAAAAGAAGCTGGACCCAAGGAAGCACACAGAGGCATGTCATAATTACATTACCCAACATTAAAGATAAGGATAGAATCTTAAAAGCAGCAAGAGAAATGGAGAAAGTTACCTACAAAGGAGTTCCCATAGGACTATCAGTTGATTTCTCAAAAGAGGCTTTGCAGGCAAGAAGGGGCTTGAAAGAAATATTCCAAGTCATAAAAGGCAAGGACCTAGATCCAAGATTACTCTATCCAGCAAAGCTATTATTCAGAATGGAATGGCAGATGCAGATAAAGTGCTTCCCAGATAAGGTCAAGTTAAAGTAGTTCATCATCACTAAACCCTTATTATATGAAATGTTAAAGGGATTTATCTAAAAAATAGAAGATCGAAAACTATGAATGGTAAAATGACAACAAACTCACAACTATCAGCAACTAAACCAAAAACAAAAACAAAAACTAAGCAAACAACTAGAACAGGAACAGAGTTACAGAAATGAAGATCACACTGAGTGTTATCAGTGGGGAGGGGGAGGGGGAGAATGGGGGGGAGTTACAGGGAATAAGAATAATAATAGATAGGCATAAAATAGACAGGGGAGGTTAAGAATAGTATAGGAAATGGGAAGCCAAAACCATGGTTGTATATGTATGACCCATGGACATAAATTAAGAGGGGTGGGGGCAAGGCTGGAGAATGGTGGGGTGCAAGGAGGAGGGGGATAAATGGGTAAAAAAAATTGGGACAACTGTGGTAGCATAATTGATAAAATATACTTTAAAAAAGAAGAAATTTTTTGATATTTGTTAGACAAGACTCTACTTCCATTTGCCAGACTTTTTTGTATAAGCACACAAAGAAATTATGTATACAGTATAATGGAGCCCACCTTAGTGAAGGTGCCTTTTTTCAATTCACAACCTGCACAACTTTGAAGCCTCACTTACAACTGTACATGGACACTCTAAGAGCAGGGTGCTAAAGAAAACCCAGTATAAGAGGACAAAGGTGCCAAATGTTCTCAGCTGCTTGGAGAACACATGTGTCTGCATGGCTTTCAAAGAGTGCCTTTTCCTAAGGTTGGACTATGCACCAGGCAGTCTTCTACGAGATATGCATATGCACAATGCAGACCACAGGCCTCCAGTATGAAAATGAAAAGTAAAGAAGTACCACTGCTCTTAATCTTTAAAAGTATTCATGATCTTCATAAGTTATATAAACATCTAACCACTGGGTTGTATACCTGAAGCTAACATAATATTGTATATCAAACTTAATTGAAAATTAAAACCTTATTTTTAAACAAACACCTAGTATTTTACCTTATGTGAAGACTCCAGAAGCTGGCATTTATTCTCAAATGCTAGTTTTCCACTGAAGCCAGGGACTAGCTGCCTTTATGGTCCAGTGACAAAAAAAAAAATACTCTTTGCATTGTGCTCAGACAGTAGCTCCAAAGTTGAATCAATGCAGTTTCTAAAACCATTGCATTTGGCTGCATTCACTGAGTGATCCTTGACAGAGGTTAGGGAGCCTCAGTCTATGGACTGGGATGATAAAAATACCACATCAATGCCTGGAGGGGGTGCATGGAAAAGCCTAGGTATATCTGATCATACAAGTTCTTGCAGAGCTAGGGAAAGGAACCCAGGGAAATAGTCAAGGAGAGTGAACTATCATCTTTGCACTATCATCAAACTGGGAGCTATGGGAAAAATCTTTTGGAGGGTTTTGCATGGTGACAGCCCACCTTGATGAAATAGGGTTACCAGGTCAGTGCCATTGTCTCCTTGAACATCCCCCCTGTGAGCCAAGTGCATTGCCCACCCTCAGCACAACTCACAAGGATCATTTCAAAACTGAGTGTCAGGCCCAGTTGCCACTTAGACACTACTTCCAGGCTCTGTGTGTGCGTTTATTCTCAAGTATGCCGAACTTTCTTCTCTCCATCCTCAACTTATTCTTCAGGCTCGACCCTGTGTCTTTTTCTTCAGGTATCACTGTGGTTTCTCTAGACACCAACCTTGATAACTCTCTACTACTCCAAGTGTTACTGCCTCTGCAGATCAGCCAGCCTGCTCTTGGATCCTGTTCCCTGGGTTATGCTCAAACTTGACCCACCCCAACCGGGAAGCATGCAGCCCACAGCTCTAGATGAGATAGATGAGAGCACCATTCTCCAAGATCCTCTGACTCTTCAGTCCCAAGAACTTTCTGGGAGAGGCGAGTGGACTAATATTAAATTCTGCTGTGTGGAAAATAATATTTCTGAACATTTAAGTAAAGAGAATCACAAATTCTGTGTTGGAGTGCTTATGGCAATGAAAAAATGGAAAGTGGTAATGCATCTCATATGTTACAAGTCACGCTTTCTCTTCCATTACTCTTCCATATTTTAAACAATATCAACAAGTAATAATTCATTTACCAGAATAACATCATTTGGGCAATCCTAGCTGCTTTAGCTTTTAACACTTACAGCCTCCCTAATATAGTTAGACAAAGGATAAAGAGGTTGAAAATAGGGATCAGATGAGTCTGGCTGAAGTATCTACCATAGCAGAGTCAGAAATTGAACCTGGTTATATCTGACTCCAAACCCTCTTCTTTCAAGCTCCATTTCTACAGAATGTTTTTCTTTTTTCTTTATTTTTAAAGATTTTATTTATTTTTAGAGAGGGAAGGGAGGGAGAAAGAGAGAGAGAGAGAAAGAAACATCAATGTGCAGTTGCTGGGGGCTGTGGCCTGCAACCCAGGCATGTGCCCTGACTGGGAATCAAACCTGCGATGCTTTGGTTCACAGCCCGCGCTCAATCCACTGAGCTACGCCAGCCAGGGCTATGTTTTTCTTTTTTTAAACAAAAAACAAAAACTGTCACCCAATGCAACTTCAAAGGCACTAAATCATGAGAGTGTAGTTGAGAAATGGATAATAAAAACTAGCTAACTGAGAAAATTCATAAGGAGGCACATGGAAGCGTCTAGAATGAGAAAGGACTGAACCATTTAAGGAAACAAAAAAAGGAATTGGGGCAGGATGGTAGAAGAGAAGAATAAGGAAAAGAAAAAGAGAGAGAAAGAGAAAGAGAGACAGAGGGAGAGGAAAGATAGAAGTGAAGAGGGAGGAAGAAAGGAAAGAGGAAAGGGTTTGGTTTAATATATAATTCCATTTGAAATTTATTCCATGTAAGTAGTATAAGAACTCAAAGTTTGCCAGAAAACTCTGAAATAAACAATAGCTGTCTATGACTGAACACAAATTTGCTTAAAATTAACACGAACTTTGGGTCAATATGTAAAAGGTGTAGTTTTAGGAGGTCCCCTTTCAGCTAATCAATTAACCAGGTCTCTCTAGACCCTTTAGACACCCTAAACACTCACCTCTTTTGGGGCAAACTTCATAGTTGGCTCCCTTCTCACTGCCTTCCCTCATTTGGTCTGAGCTCTCAGACTTGCTTGCGTGGCTGGGGAAAATAATAGACTAATTCCACCAGGCTATGGGTGTCACTGACAACCCAGAATATTCTAACATATAATCTGAGAATGCTGATTCCTCAAGACAATAAAAGAATTTACACAAAAATTATTTATTGTGGCAAATACCTGCTGAATAAATAAATAAATGTAAACAAGTTTATTTACTTGAGAACATCCTAAACCTTAACTGTGCTGATTTATATTGTTAATATATGATAGGTTATAGTTAATGTCATGTCTCTTAGGCATATTTTTCAAGAATATTGAGGGACTAGTATTATACAAAAAACATTTGAGGCTCACTGAGTTGATCAGCTCCCCTTTCTAGACAATTTTGCATTTTACTGGAACCACCCCTGGAGGCAACTTTTACAGTAGAATGAACTTTCAGACAACAAGACAAGAGGATGAGAGAATGATTCCTGGGCAAAAAGGTCAGATTCTCTAAACTCCCACCATTTCCCTGCAGTTGGGCTGCAGTGGGTGTGTAACCATCATTGTTTTAAAGATTTTATTTATTTCTTTTTAGAGAGAGGGGAAGGAAGGGAGAAAGAGAATGAGTGAAACATTGATGATGTGTGAGAGATACATCAATTGGCTGCCTCTCACACAGCCCCAACCAGGGACCTGGACTGCAACACAGGCACATGCCCTGACTGAGAATTGAACCAGTGACCTTTCGATATGCAGGCCGGCATTCAGTCCACTGAGTCACACCAACCAGGGCATAACCATGATTTAATATTACCAATCTAGTGATCAAAGTTGTGTACTCTGTAACAAATCAAAGTATATAATCAACCCTATGCTTTCACCTCTGGCCAAGTTCTCATTACAGTTGAATGGCCTGTT
The DNA here is from genome assembly GCF_019186645.2 of Phyllostomus hastatus. Taxonomy (NCBI): domain Eukaryota; kingdom Metazoa; phylum Chordata; class Mammalia; order Chiroptera; family Phyllostomidae; genus Phyllostomus; species Phyllostomus hastatus. The sequence continues at coordinate 4,729,940 of NW_025334038.1, read as the reverse complement.
CAGGGATAAGGAATGCCAATGCCAGCAACAAAATTACAGATCTCCAGTTGATGCATGTTGAAAAATAGCATCAAAGCAGGAAAAGTGAACTTGAGCCAGAACTTCACAACACCAAAACTTCCACAGTTCCCCCTTTCCCATGATCTGGGAGCTGCTGCAGTCTTGGGAACAACATGGGAATTAATGCCACCCACTGCAGAAGCAGCAGGGGCAACTGCCCCATCTCAATGTGTATGAAAAAATGACACTTTTAAACTTACTTCTTGTCCAAGACTGATATCTTCCCCTGCCTCTTCCCTAGCCTCCTTAAAAGTTGTGAAGGATGCTATGTAATTAAACAGCTTACTTCTGAGCACACTAAAGGAATGCAATAATCACTAGAAATCCGAGAGAGTTATTTAATTGATGTGTTTTAAGGTTATTAACAGAAATATGTATGTTTATTTTACCTGGGTTTATAAAAGTAAATTCATGATATTTATCTCTGTTATGAAATTTGTCAAGAAAATGGCTTGGGTAATAACTGACTTTAAAATATCATAGGTTTTAAAAACTTATATATAGGTATAACTAAAATAAAGGGTTTTGATAAAGTTCTTCAGTAATAATTATATTATATAGTTTTCCAAAATCTGATAACTTTAAACTTTAGTTTTACTAAGTTAAATAATAAAAGTTATCAAATACATATCAAGGTATTTTTAAATAACAAAATACCAGAACATTAATTGATCTAAGTTTACCTCCTTTTGGCTTCTTATTACAGAACAGCTAGAAAATAGATTGAGATCTGTTAATGAATATGTCTTATATTTTATTTGAAGTATGTTTCTTGAAAATGTGAGTATATTTGCCAATGAAAGAACCTATTTCTAGAAGTTATAAAATGTATCTGCCAGTCTAAAGAATGTTAATTACTTATTTTTAGTTGTCACTAAAAACATCAAGGTTTCTAATAGTTCAGAATTATAAAAAAGAATTCTAACTAACTTGAAAAGAAGTTACATACTTTGGTAATAAAAGATATAGAAACACTTGAAGGAAAAGGAAAAAAATAGCTGTTCTAAAGCAGGTTATTTCTAAACAAATAAGAAAAAGTAAACTTAAAGGGACTAGGAAAGTTATAAAAGGTTTGTGAAGAACAATAATTGGGGGGAAATTACATGGTTAAGCAAGGCAAGGAATGAATTTAATTAAGTAAATAAATTCAAAAATCAAAAGTAAACTAACACTAGATATAGTTAACATATCTAACATACTAACATTAGATATGGTTATTTTTTGCTCTGTTAAAAGGACAAGGGTTTGTTAGGCTGATTGAAATAAGCCAGGCAGTGAGGGACAAATACCTTATGATCTCACCTTTAACAGGAACCTAACCAACAAAACAAACAAACAAGCAAAATATAACCAAAGACACTGAAATTGAGAACAGGCTGACAGTGACCAGAGGGGAGAGGGGAGGGAATTTTAGGGGAAAAGGAGAAGGGTTTGCAGAAACAAATTTAAAGGACACATGGACAATAACAGGAGGGAGGTGAGGAGGGCTGGGGATGGGCTGGGATGGGGGAAAAAGGCAGAAAACTGCACTTGAACAACAATTAAGACTTAAAAAAAAAGAAGGACAAGGATTTTCCTTTTGCTTTCCAGATACATGGAAACTTGTTTGTTTTCTTAGAGCAATTTGGTGAATTCTACCTTAATAAGCAATATTAAAGCATTTATATATTTCTCCACACTTGATCTCTCCAGAATTTAATAACTCTTAGTAAGTGAATAGTATTATTTTCATAGCAATATGTTTGTTTGCATAAATTTCATAAGAATCTATTCCTTTTATAACAGGACAAGTTGCAGTTGTATTAACCAGGACTTTGACTGGAATGTCATGTCTGAGAAAGCCATGCCTAGACTCTGGATGTCACCAGGAAGCCTTAAGGAATGAAGATTGCCTCTGATGCCAACAAAAGCTTGTTAAAGATAGAAAACCCTATAGCATCCACCAAAACACTACTTGACCTTGTAAATGAATTTCACAAAATGGCAAACGGAGTTTGTGGATACAAACTCCACACTCAGAAAATGAAGACATTTTGTACACTAACAATGAAATATCAGAAACAGAAATTAAGGAAAAAATCACATTTACAATACCAACAAGAAAAATAAAATACTTAGGAATAAACTTAACCAGGGAGGAAAAAAACCTGTACTCAGAAAACTACATCACACTGAAGAAAGAAATTAAGGAGGACACAAACAAATGGAAGCATATACCATGTTCATGGACTAGAAGAATTAACATAATTAACATATTCATACTACCCAAAGCAATCTATAAATTCAATGCAAGCCCTATCAAAATGCCAATGATATATTACACCAATATAGAGCAAACATTTCAAAAATTTATATTGAACCATAAATGACCCTGAATAGCCTCAGCAATTCTGAGAAAGAAGTACAAAGTAGGAGGGAACATAACACCTGTTATCACACTGAAACCAGAAAAAACACCAGTGTTCAGGCTGCCTGTCACAAACCAAACACAATAAGCAGAGACAGGGATTGAGTCTTTATGGATGCTTTATTCAGATGGCTGGTAATCTGGGAAGACAGCAGGTTCATACCCTAAGAGACCATCTTACATTTTCTTCCCAGACCAACGTTTTTATAACAGAGAACAAAGTGCAATGAGGGGTTTTGAAATTCAGGGAAAATTAGATTTAAAAACTGCAGCATTCTTGCCCTGGGCAGTTAGTTGTTCCCAGGAGATGGTGGCCTGGATGCCTCCACTTATCCCAGCCACTAATCTTTAGCAGTGCCCCAGGAGGTCAGCTGTCTCTCCCAGGAATGGCGGGCCTTATCTGCAGTTCCTGAAACAAAAGCTTTAACAAATGCATTATTTACTTACTAGGCTTATAACTATTTACCTTAAACTAAAATTTTCCAACTCTTGAGTCCCTTATCAAAACTATATTAAAAGAACACTGTAATCAAAAGAGTCTGGTACTGGCATAAGAACAGACACATAGGCCAACAGAACAGAACAGAAAGCCCAGAAATAAACCCATGTCAATACAGTCAATTAATATTTGATAGGGGGCAGCAACATAAAATGGAGTAAAAATAGTCTCTTCAACAAATGTCGTAGAGAGATCTGGACATGCAAAAAAATAAAACAACCACCAACTTACACCATACACCAAAATAAACTCAAGATGGATAAAAGACTTAAATGTAAGTCATGACATCATGAAAGCCCTAGAGGAAAACATATGCAGGAAAAGTTCAGATATCCCATGCACCAATATTTTCACCAATACATTCCCTAGGGTGAGGGATATAAAGGAAAGAATAAACAAATGGGACTACATCAAATTAAAAAGCTTCTGTACTGCTAAAGAAAACATCAACAAAATAAACATGGAACCAACTATATGAAAAAAAAATATTTGCCAATGATAACTCGGACAAGGGTTTGATCTCCAAAATATGTAAAGAACTCATATGACTATTGGAAGCCAGGAAGACAAACAATCCAATTAAAAAATGGGCAAAGGACCTGAACAGATATTTCTCCAAGGAGGACATACAAAGGGCCCATAGACACATGAAAAAAATGCTCAGCATCACTAGCCATCACAGAGATGCAATTTAAAACCACAATGAGATACCACTTCAAACTGGTCAGAATGGCCATCACAACCAAATCAACAAACCAGTATTGGCAAGGTTGTGCAGAAAAGGGAACCCTGGTGTACTTTTGGTGGGAATGTAGACTGCTGAAGCCACTGTGGGAAGCAGTATGAAACTTCCTCAAAATAGCTAAAAATGGAACTGCTATTTGACTCAGCAATTCCACTTCTGGGATTATACCCTAAGAATCCTAAAACACCAACTCAAAAGAACCTATGCACCCCAATGTTCTTAGTGGTGTTATTTACAGTAGCCAAGTGCTGGAAGCAGCCTAAGTGCCCATCAGTAAATGGGTGGATCAAAAAACTGGCTCATTTACACAATGTAATACTACACAGCAGAAAGAAAGAAGGAACTCCGACCCTTCGTTGCAGCATGGATGGAACTGGAGAGCATTATACTAAGTGAAAAAAAACAGGCAGTGAAAGACAAATACCATAGGATCTCACCTATCAGTGGAACCTAATTAACAAAGCAAACAAATGAGAAAAATAGAACCAGAAACATGGAAATAAAGAACATACTGACAGTGATCAGAGGGGAGGGGGAAGAGGATAATGGGAAAAGAAGGGGAAGTGGCAAGTCAAGGACCATGATTAGAGGACTCATGGGCATGCACAATGAGTGAGAATTGTCTGTGGGGGTTAGGGATTTGGGGGTGGAGCAGGGGAGAGCAATGGAGAAAAGATAGAACAAATGTAACTGAACAACAATAATAAATACATAAAAGGATTTTTTTAAGCTTTTTAGAGAGATGGCCAGGTTCCTTGCTCAGTCATATGGTTCATGGTAGTATTTCCAGGTAAGCAACAAAGGTTGCTTTCCTGGGAGATGGTGAAGGAAGATCCTCAAGACATTTGGGGGGACCTTGAGAATATGAAGTATTTATCCGAACTCACAAGTATTGCCAGCAGAGCCTAATGGAAACTGTGTGTCTTGGCTTCTTTGTCCTGAGGGGCAAATTAAAACTCAATTTGAAGATTTCTTATAAGATTCTAACAGAGGAGATTTTAAAAGGCCTACATCAGCAGTGTCAAACTCATTTTCACCAGGGGCCACATCAGCCTTGCATTTGCCTTCAAAGGACCAAAATAATTTTAGGACTGTATAAATGTAACTACTCCTTAACTGTTAAGGAGTTGAAATTACATTCAACCCTCTGAAGGCAACCACAAGGCTGATGTAGCTCCTGGTGAAAATGAGTTGGACACCCCTGGCCTATATAATCAATTACTACTCTTGTGTTTATGTAAATAATCAGGCCACATTAAAAGTGGACTTAATACAGTAAGTGAATTCATCTTGATTTGGCTCTTTGAAAGGTGAAGGGGAGAAAATGTGTTTCAATAGACTCTATAACACACCATTATGGACATTAGACTCTAGTTCAGTTAATTGTCTTCAAAATTTTACTTTCACCTATAAACTGAACTGGATTCTGGATTTTTCTAGCTTCTTCCCCCAATAATATTGAGATTTTTTACACAGTTTTTCTCCACTAGGTTACAAGCCCTGTTCATACTCAGGGAATGCCAACCCTAGACACCATAGCAACCTTTTTTCATACCCAGGCCTTATCATTCCCCTGACAGAGCAAGTATCTCTTGGCTCTGAGAGAAAATGTCACCCTTCTTTAGCAGGAAGCAACTACAGAAGAAACTCCACACCCATATTCTGTGAAGGATTCGCAGTTAAGGAGAGGACGATTATAGGTAATTAGTCAGCAAGATCAGAACAAAGGCAATAAATAGGCCAGGCAGAGAAGGTCACCAAGGCAGAAGGCCTTGGGTGCCTAGCAATTGGCAAAACTGGGAAAACAAGGACCTTGCCCTCAGGGTAACTTTCACTCCCCTAACATTTTGTTTGTTATGTGGCTTAGATGCCTTGCCCTGTCCTCTCTACAGATAAGAGCTTGACCTCAGTTGTATTTCAGCTCCAGGCTCAGAAAAGCAGCAAAACTAGGTGGATGATGCCAGAACCAGCTGCGTTGACTAAAGGCCCCAAAGAGAAATGATGCAAAAGGATATGAAAGAAAAGGACTTCTAGATGAGAATCAATGCTCATATTGCAGAGAGGAAGGACATTGGAGAAAAGATTGCACCAAACTAAAGAAAGAGAAAAAAATCTGAAAAACAAGAGAGGAACTCTTATCAACTGATAGTAGAACAGGGCAGTGACTCAGATGATAAATGAGGAGGTCCAGGGGCTTCTCTAGACACCTCCTGGCACCATTGTTATTTCCCCACAAGGCCCCAGGTACAAGTGACAGTGGGGAAGAAGTTGAATGACAATTTAGTAAACACAGGAGCCATGTGATTACAGCACATGTTAGACCACCGTACCCCTCTGTTTGAGGGATAGGTGAAGAAATTATATTTGTTTTCTTCTTTGTTTTCATGGATACCAAGTGTAACCAGGTCTATTTTAGAGGATATTCCAAAACTCCTTATCATCCTTTTAACATATTGTGTTTTTAGAATAATTACCTGTTGTTTCAGCAAATGTAGTAAAATGTTGTCTAAACCTTTAGAAATACCTTATTCTGATGCTAAGAGCTTTGCTTCTGATCAAGAGCTTTCATTTTATAATAAATCAAAAGATTATGCTCCTTAAAAGACACCATAGAAATGGAGTCAGAACTGATAGTGAAGAGTATTAATCATGATTTAATATTACCAATCTAGTGATCAAAGTTATGTACTCTGTAACAAATCAAAGTATATTATAATCCTGTACTTTTACCTCTGGCCAAGTTCTCACTACAGTTTAGCAGCCTGTTCTGGGAGCAAAGAATACTGACACTGGCAGCAAAACCAAAGATATCCAGTTGACCCACATTGAAAAATAATATCGGGATGGAAGATGGTGGCTTTACTCTAGGCAGCGTGTTTCTCAGCTTCTGTGAAGAGGAGGGAAACTCGCGGATCGTTGGAGAAACAGAGCAAGTGGACTAGGTTACCAAATCACTTTTGAAAGCAGGACATCAAAAATTATTGTGATCACTGAAAAACCAGACGGTAAGGAGACTGCTTCAGGACAAAAGGGACCCAGGGATCAGTGCGGGGTCTAGGGGTGTGCAATCCCCAGGCCTGGTGCTCCCGGGTCTGCCTCAGGGCTCCCGGGAGAGGGGAGTCGCTGCTTCCTCCCTCAAATGCGGGGGTTGAGCAACTCCAGGGGAGAATGTGTTGCTAGAAGGAACAGATTGGCCAGTTGGACTGGGAAAAAATCGCCCAGGGACTACGAACACCCACCCAGAGACCTGGGAGAGGTGAGGGCCTCCAGCTAGTGCATCCAGGGGCAGCCGGGAAGTGCTCCTGCACCCCTAGCCCGGTGCGAGTGCGGATCAGTGGAAGACCCAGAGCCTGGAAGGGCTCGGCTAGTGCCCCATGGGGAGTCCTGACTCGCGCGCTGTAATCCCGGAAGGCTCGCGGCGCTTAGGGCGATCCTAGAGCCCCAATCTCAAAAGTTTGGTGGAGGGGCTCGCCCTTTTATGATTCCCAGGGAGGGCGCAGTGAATCCCAAAACATCTCAGGTGCCTCCTGAGATCATAGAGCTAGAACCCTGCAGGGACCCCGGAGTCCAGAAGAACATGGCAGTGAGCTACGGGGAGAGAGAGTGTGCTCGGGAGCACCCAGGGTAACTGAGAGACTTGTTGAGATCTGGCTGGGAAGAGAGAGAAGCATTTCAAAGGTCCCTCAGCCAGCTGAAGCCAGCAAGATCAGAAAAACTGGTCTGGCCAGTTAAAACCCAACAACAGGGTTTTTTTTATTTTGTTTGCTTTGGTTTGGTTTGGTTTGGTTTGGTTTTTGTGGCTGTTTTTGGATGATTGATTTTATTTTGTGTTTTAAGTGACATTTTATTTTTCAATTCTTCTTATTTTTATATCTCGCAATCCCTTATGTTTCTCTTCCATTCAGTCTAATATTATTCTTTCCACTCCAAATTTATCTCTCCTGCACTCCATCTTCTGCTTTTCTTTCCTTTTTTTGTTGTTGTTTTAATCTTGCAAGTTACTGTAAATTTCTATTATCTTTTTCTCACTTTTCCGACATTTTTTATTTTAATAATATTTTGGTATTCTTTTTCTTTCTGTATAACCTTCTTTGCTTGGCTGGTTATACTGTCATTTGATAGGTTCCCCCTGGTATCTCAGTCACAGTGTGTTGATAATTTACTATCCTTCATCTGTGTTCCATTAATACACGTCTCAAGATTCTATACTCTTTATTCTTGTTATCTAGATCTCATCGATTCTGCCACAAGACTGTCACTTTACCATTTTGTGAATAAGACCTAGTCCATACAATTGTAAATACTACTCAATACCCCTACCTGATCTCAGCCCACTTTGCAATTTCCTGAACTTTACTATTGTGGGAGTTGTCTCTATTCTTTTACACACTACTCCTATATACTAATCTTTAATCCAACTCTACCTTAGAATCTGACCTCTCACAGCCTCACAGCTTTCTACATCCAACTAACAATCCTCTCATCCCCAATAAGAGTCTTACCCTCTTTCCATCCTTTCCAAAACGTGGCTGGTGGGGTGGAGGATCATGGTTAACACTATAAGGAAACACTATAAGGAGCCAAAGGATAACCCATCTCTTCTCTACTGGCTGTTAATATAAATATCATAGTATACTGTCTTGCTGTCTTAAACCATTTCGCCTTACTCCTCCAACTGATCACAAAAAAAGAATAGGGGGAAGCTGTGAACACCAGGATACACGAAGGAGATTGCACCACTGAATCTCACAAGTATTCTACCACAGAAGTTCACACCATAATTACAGGGAATCAGAACAGATCAATTTAAGAAACAAGAAGAAACAACAAGAAACCCACGAACAATGAGAAAACAAAGAAACAACCCCCCAATTGAAGGGAAACGAGGAAGCCTCAGGAAAAATGCTAAATGAAATAGAGGCAACTCAACTATCAGATAGTGAGTTCAAAACAATGATTATCAGGAAGTTCAATGAATTCACAATGAGCTATCAGAAATTAGAGGGAAACTACATCAATCTCACTGCAAACTATATAAACATGAAAAAGGAAATAGAAACTCTCAACAAAGGTCAAGAGGAAATGAAGAATACAATTTCTGAACTGAAGAACACAATAGAAGGAATGAAAAGCAGGATCGATGAAGCAGAAGATCGGATTAGTGAGCTAAAGGACAAAGTAGAAAACAACATCCAGAAACAGCAAGAAAAGGAAAAGAGGCTCAGAAAGAATGAAGAGGGATTAAGAGAAATGCAAGACAATATGGAAGGTAATAATACCCGTATAATAGGGATACCAGAAGGAGAAGAAGAAGAACAAGGGATCGAAAACCTAGTTGAAAAAGTAATGAAGGAGAACTTCCCTAATTTGATGAGAGAAAAATTCACACAAATCCAGGAAACACAGAGAGTCCCAATCAAGAGGAACCCAAAGAGGCCCACCTCAAGACACATAATAATTAAAATGGCAAAATTTCAAGACAAAGAGAGACTCTTAAAGGCAGCAAGGGAGAAACAGGAAGTAACATACAAGGGAGCCCCAATAAGGCTAACAGCTGACTTCTCAATAGAAACACTTTAAGCCAGAAGAGAATGGCAAGAAATACTCCAGGTAATGAGTACCAGAGGTCTGCAGCCAAGGTTACTTTATCCAGCAAAGCTCTCAATCAAGATAGAAGGCCAAATAAGAAGCTTCCCAAACAAAAGAAGTCTAAAAGAATACACCTCACCAAACCAGCTCTGCAAGAGATTCTAAAGGGACTGCTTTAAGGAAGGGAAGGAAAAGAGAGAGAGAGAGGGGAACACACATACATAAAAGGCAATGAATAAGTATCTATCAATAATAACCTTAAACGTAAATGGATTAAATGCTCCAATCAAAAGACATAGAATAGCTGAATGGATAAGAAAAAATGACCCATATATATGCTACCTACAAGAGACCCACCTCAGGATAAAAGACCTACACAGGCTGAAAGTGAAAGGCTGGAAACAAATCTTCCAAGCAAATGGACAGGAAAAAAAGCCAGGGTAGCAAAACTCATATCAGACAAAGTAGATTTCCAAAAAAAGGTCCATAAAGACAGACCCAGAAGGTCACTTCATAATACTCAAGGGAAGAATCCACCAAGAAGACATAAATATTGTAAATATATATGCACCCAACATGGGAGCACGCAAATACATAAAGAAAATCTTAGAGGACTTCAAGAAAGATATGGACAGCAACACAATTGTAGTGGGAGATTTTAACACCCCACTATCAAATCTGAACAGATCTTCCAAACAAAATATCAACAAAGATATTGTGGCATTGAACAATACCCTTGATGAAATGGACTTTACTGATATATACCGAGCCCTCCATCCAAAAGAAGCTAAGTATACATTCTTTTCAAATGTACACAGAACATTTTCAAAGATAGACCACATGATAGGACACAAAACAAGCCTCAACAATTTCAAGAAAATGGAAATCATACCAAGCATTTTCTCGGACCACAAGGAACTGAAGCTAGAAACCAACCCCAAGGAAAAAAACCCAAAACATTCAAAATCATGGAGATTAAATAGCATGCTATTAAACAATGAATAGGTCGAGAATGATATTAGAGAAGAAATCAAAAGGCTTCTGGAAACAAATGAAAATGAACTCACAACAACTCAAAACTTATGGGACACAGCCAAGGCAGTCCTGACAGGGAAGTCCATAGCAATACAGGCCCACCTAAAAAAGTTAGAAACATTCCAAATAAACAACCTAACCCTACATCTACAAGAACTCGAGGAACAACAACAAAGACAGCCCAGAGAAGGCAGAAGGCAGGAAATAACCAAGATCAGAGCAGAATTAAATGACATAGAGACTAAAAGCACAATTCTAAGGATCAATGAATCCAAGAGCTGGTTTTTTGAAAAGATAAACAAAATCAACAAGCCTTGAAGCAGACTCATCAAGAAAAAAAGAGAGAGGACCCAAATAAACACAATCAGAAATGAAAGAGGAGAGATTACAACAGATACCACAGAAATACAAAGGAGTGTAAGAAATTACTACAAAGAAATGTATGCCAAGAAATTTGAAAATCTAGGTGAAATGGACAAATTTCTAGAAAAATATAATCTTACAGAACTCAATGAAAAAGCAGCAGAAAGCCTGAACACACCAATAACAACAACAAAAAAAATTGAAGCAGTAATCAAAAAACTCCCAAGACACAAAAGCCCTGGACCAGATGGTTTCACAGGAGAATTCTACACAGCATTTAAGGAAGAGCTAACCCCTATCCTTCACAGACTATTCCAAAAAATCCAAAAAGATGGGAGTCTCCCAAACTCTTTTTATGAGGCCAACATCATCCTAATTCCAAAACCAGATAAAGACACAACAAAGAAAGAAAACTTCAGGCCAATATCACTGATGAACATTGACGCTAAAATCCTCAACAAAATACTGGCAAACTGCATCCAACAATACATTAAAAAGATCATACACCATGACCAAGTGGGATTCATTCCAGGGATGCAAGGATGGTTCAATATTCGCAAATCAGTAAATGTAATACATCACATAAACAAAAGCAAAGACAAACCCGACATGATCATATCAATTGATGCAGAAAAAGCATTGATAAGGTACAGAACCCATTCATGATAAAAACACTCGGCAAAGTGGGAATAGAAGGAGCATTCCTCAACATAATAAAGGCCATATATGAGAGACCTACAGCCAACAGCATACTCAATGGGAAAAAATTAAAATCTTTTCCACTAAGATCAGGAACAAGACAAGGATGTCCACTTTCACCACTTCTATTCAATATAGTACTGGAAGTTTTAGCCACAGTGATCAGACAAGAAAAAGAAATAAAAGCTATCCAAATAGGAAAGGAGGAAATAAAACTCTCACTGTTTGCAGATGACATGATAGTGTACATAGAAAATCCTATAGACTCCACCAAAAAACTGCTTGACCTAATACATGAATTTGGCAAAACAGCTGGATACAAAGTCAATATGCAGAAATCAAAGGCATTTCTGTACACCAACAATGAAACAGCAGAAGCAGAAATCAAGAAAAAAATTTCATTTGAAATAGCAAAAAGAAAAATAAAATATCTAGGAATAAACCTAACCAAAGAGGTAAAAGACCTGTATTCAGAAAACTGCATAACACTCAGGAAAGAAATCAAGGAAGACACAAACAAATGGAAACATATACCGTGTTCATGAATTGAAAGAATTAATATCATCAAAATGTCCATACTACCAAAAGCAATTTACACATTCAATGCAATTCCTATTAAAGTACCAATGGCATATTTCACAGACATAGAACAAACACTTCAAAAATTTATATGGAACCATAAATGACCCCGAATAGCTGCTGCAATTTTGAGAAAGAAGAGTAAAGTAGGAGGGATCACAATACCCGACACTAAGCTATACTACAAGGCCACTGTAATCAAAACAGCCTGGTACTGGCATAAAAACAGGCACATAGACCAATGAAACAGAACAGGGAGCCCAGAAATAAACCCAAGTCTCTATGGTCAATTAATATTTGACAAAGGAGGCAGCAACATAAAATGGAGTAAAAATAGCCTTTTCAACAAATGGTGTTGGGAGAACTGGACAGCCACATGCAAAAAAATGAATCTTGAGCACCAACTTACACCATATACAAAAATAAATTCAAGGTGGATAAAAGACTTAAATATAAACCGTGACACCATTAAAATCCTAGAGGAGAACGTAGGTAGGAAAATCTCAGATATTTCATGAAGAAACTATTTTGCTGACTTGTCCCCTAGAGCAAGGAACATAAAGGAAAGAATAAACAAATGGGACCTCATCAAAATTAAAAGCTTCTGCACAGCTAAAGAAAACAGTATCAAAATTAAAAGAGAACCAACTGTATGGAAAAACTATTTGCCAATGATACCTCAGACAAGGGTTTAATCTCCAAAATATATAAAGAACTTACACAACTGCATTCTAAGAAGACAAGGAATCCAAGTAAAAAGTGGGCAAAGGACTTGAACAGACACTTCTCCAAGGAGGACATACAGAAAATCCAAAGACACATGAAACGATGTTCAATATCGCTAGCTATCAGAGAGATGCAAATTAAAACCACAATGAGATACCACTTCATACCAGTCAGAATGGCCATCATAAACAAAGCAACAAACAACAAGTGCTGGAGAGGTTGTGGAGAAAAGGGGTCCCTAGTGCAATGGTGGTGGGACTGCAGACTGGTACAACCACTATGGAAAGGAGTATAGAACTTCCTCAGAAAACTCAAAATGGATCTGCCTTTTGACCCTGTGATTCCACTGCTGGGACTCTATCCTAAGAATACTAAAACACCAATCCAAAAGAACCTATACACTCCAATGTTCATAGCAGCACAATTTACAATAGCTAGATCCTGGAAGCAACCAAGATGTCCATCAGTAAATGAATGGATCAAAAAACTATGGTACATTTACACAACGGAATTCTATGCAGCAGAAAGAAAGAAAGAGCTCCTACCCTTTGCAACAGCTTGGATGGAGATGGAAAACATTATGCTAAGTGAAACAAGCCAGGCAGTGAAAGACAAATACCATATGATCTCTCCTTTAACAGGAACCTAAACAACAAAACAAAGAACCAAGCAAAATATAACCAAAGACACTGAAATAGAGGACAGGCTGACAGTGCCCACAGGGGAGAGTAGAGGGAATTTCAGGGGACATTGGGAAGGGTTCACAGGAACAAACTTAAAGGACACATGGTCAAAAACTAAGGGAAGGGTAGTAATGGGAGGGAAGTGGGGAGGGTGGGAGAGGGGATGGATGGGGAGTAAAAAGGAGAAAACTGTATTTGAACAATGAATAAAATAAAATTTTTAAAAAATTTTTAAAAAGAAAGAAAAATAATATCGAAGTCTAAGATCGGATCCACTGAGAAACCATGAGAAGACAACGAGCAAATAGTAAAACCAGGAGTTTATTGAAAGTAGGGTTTCTTGAGAGAGATGGGAAGTTGTCAAGCTGAGACCAGTTCCCACCCTGATGACTCTGCAGGTTTTTTTAATGAAAACCAACCCCCACCCCCTGCAGTGAACACTATGAGGAAGTAGTCTTATGATTGGTTACTTTGAACTACTATACTATACTTTTCTCTTATTGGGTGTTTCTATCCCGTGGCTTTCTAGTTCCTGGGACTCATTCCTGCAGCTTTCTAGTTCCTGGAACTATGCTATCTCTGACTGATTATTTGTATGCTGTCCTACTCGGGCCTGTTTGTTCCAATATCCTGTCTTGCTGGCTCAGGTTCCTCTATGCAAGGTCAGACCAGACTGTCACAAAGCAGAAAGAATGAACCTGAGCCAGAACTGCACATCACCAGAAATTGCAGTTACTGTTTTCCCACAATTCCCTTATATAATCTGGCTGAAGTGCCTGAGACATTAAGACAGGCTTTGGCTTTGGGACCGGAGACCCTATCTTTGCAGGTGGCTGGCACTTCAATAAACTTTCCTTCCCACTAGCACCTGTCTCACAAGTACAGCTTTTGTTGCAGTAGGCAGTCAAATCTGTGTTTGGTTTCAGGTGGAAACAATCCCTCCAGCAGGTGGTATGGACACCTCCTTGGGCTGAGTGTCCATTTCTCTAAAGATACTGCAGAGAAGCCTTCATCTCAATCATCAACAGGAAATCCACATTCTTCATATTATCAACAAGAAATAAAGACAGTAGACAACATGGGTCTTAAACGTACTCCTAAATCAATCAGCATACAACAAAATCTCTGTTGGCAGTGTGTTTGGGGGAGGGGGGAGGGGGGCTAAAGCATATTTGTGGTTCTAACCCATCCCACCATTCTTTTGGCATTGTTTCTGTAAGTGATGACTTATAAATTCATATGTACATAAATAGCCTTTTTGCTTAAAGCATTCTAGGAGCTAACTTCAAAGGATGCACACTCCTGCCTTCAGTCATTTCAGGTTTAGAATATTTTCTGAACTTCTGCCCTAAAACCAGGATGATGAAAACCAGACAATCACTTTATTGGCTGAGGTTGTTATCACAGCAGACTGTGCTGTGACTCATACAAAGCACCCTCAACAGAGCACCCACAACCCCCTTCAGTTTCCTTTGTTGTTCCTTCCTTTCCCCACTCATAAAAATCCATGCTTGCACTGAGATGTTAAGACAGTCTTTGTGACATTAGTCTGCCATCTTCTCAAGCTTCTGACTCTTGAATAAACCCTCTTTCAAGTTTATTGGCTTTCAAGTGTCAGGCAGACAAACTTGGTTCAGTATCATCATCATCCCAAAAAGCTCAAAAGGAAAATGATTTTGTAAAACAATGAAGGGTATATAAAGGAGTAAACTAAAGTGTCTTGTCCCACACGTGCCCCCACTAACTTGTAAGTGACCTAACATGACAGTCTCTCTTCTCCCTCTTGGGGAAGCTGCAGAGCTACTCTTCCCTGAAGCCACTGCAGCCAACTTGCCCAAAGGAGGTGGCCTTCTTTGTAGATCCAAACAAATCTTCAGGCACTGTGGGCCCTTTCTGCTGTTTGCTTTCAGGAAAAACTGCCATTGATTTACAAATGCCCACTTCCCACACAAAGAACAGCTTCTGGAACAGAACTTCCAGGGGAGAATTAAACCCCAGGATGTGCCAAGAACTGAAAACATTCCTCTTTGCGTTAATGAATGAGAATGTAAATGACAAAGAATGCTGTAAGTATGAAGCTAGCACCTCCACTCCAGGAAGATAATTAACTCTACAGGTGGGATTCTGTATTCCCGGGACAGGAGTGGAAGAGGTATTCTCTGAAGGGAAGTTTCTGGGGGGCTTCTGATCAGAGGCACAGCTTCCAGTGACTGGAAACAAAAGAACAATAGGAGACTCCAAGTGGGTGTCCAATGCTGAAAAAGCCAAGACTGGGACTAATGCTGGGGCCAGGAAGTCAGGGTCCAAAATACAAGAGCAGGAAGAAAAAGAGCCTGGCATTTTTTATAAATTATCAATTTTCTTACCAACCACCCAAAGTTGCTGTGGACTTGAGTAGATAAGTGACTTGCTAAAGTAACACAACTATGAGAAGCAGAACAAGCATTTGAGGAGACCTCAGCCTTTCCCCTGTTTAAAAAATAAACCAAAGTGTTACAGAACAGACCAAGGTGGGGTAAAATATACTATTACCAAAAGGACCCCCCACTAGGTTCTCTATGCCTGTCACTAGAGGGAAGATGTCTCTCAATGCCAGAGATTTGTGAAAAGGAAAGGAAAGGTTTATTTAAAAATTATACAGACTAAAGTCCTTTAGAATACCCATAGACACACACAGCCCTTCCTTCTCCCTCTGCCCTAATCTGGGGTACCATATCTCAGGAAAACAAGCAGAAGTCTGTGATTCAGGCTCCCACACCATCAGCTGTGTTGCCACCAGGATCTCCAGTTAATCCAAAGCCATGTGGCATCTTCTCATGGCACACCAGCAAAAGTCCTTTCACCCCTTTTCTTCCAGGCAAAGTCTTTCCTGCTTCCTAAGCCATGTGGCAAAAGGGAGCACCCCAAAGCCACGTGGCTCCCTCTCACCAAAGCAGTGGGAGTCCCCACTCTGCCAAAGCCACATGGTTCACCCACCAAGTAGCTGCCAAGTCTGGATTTTAAATCCCCATGCCAATCCTCTGCAGCTCCATTTCTGACTCCTCCTACAATCAGTTACACCTGCCAGCATTCCTATATTATTCCAGATTTACTGGGCTGCCATGGTAAGTCTAGACAGGTGTGGCCCCATGGTATGGAGCCAATCTTCTCCAAGGTCTCATACAGGCTCTGTAACCAGGAGGAGCTGCCCCCACCCAGTTCCATCTTGGGTGGAAGTCACTCCCATCCCCCTGGCTCAAAGTATGGCCACAACTATTTAACATACCTATGAAACCAGTTAAAGGTTATAGATGTGTTAAATGTCCATGCAAGAGGTTAGCTGCAAAACTGTTGCTATGTAAAATGGCTCTGTATGTTCCTGCTCCATGTGTCCCTTCTCCCAACTCACACCTGTGTGTGTGGGGGCGGGGGGGGCAGGGGGTGAGGACATCCTGTATATCTTTCTAATCTTTCCTGGATACCCTGAGTTCTGGACCCCATTCCAAATGGGAGCCCCCCTCTTGGCTGTACCCTATTACAAAAGCATATTATTAGAAAAGTTTTAAGAGTTTATTTGAGCAAAAGTTTATCCTAATCAGGCAGTGCCAAACTGGAATTGGTTAGGAGCCCTCCTTGGACAGGAGTCAAGGGATATACTCCTACATAGAAAGTGTGGCAACAAAGAAGTGATTTGATTGGCTACAGCTTAAAGCCCAGTTGGCAATCTGTGATTGGTTTTCTTTAGTGCTCTTGATTTTGTCATGTTAAGACATTTACAGGCTTAGATTTTGGTTTGCTTACATAGGTCACCATGGCACTAGGCCTCATTATTGAATTAATTTAACACCCCTATGGAACTGTCTCCCTGTGGCCTGAGACTGATAAGGGGATTCAAGAGTTGGAAAATTTTAGTTTAAGGTAAATAGTTATAAGCCTAGTAAGTAATGCATTTGTTAAAGCTTTTGTTTCAGAAACTACAGATAAGGCCTATCCTCACTCCCAGGAGAGGCAGCTGACCTCTTGGGGTACTGCTAAAGATTACTGCCTGGTAATAAGTGAAGGCATCCAGGCCACCAGCTCCTGGGAACAACGAACTTCCCAGGGCAAGAATGCTGCAGTTTTTTAATCTAATTTTCCCTGAATTTCAAAACCCCTCACTGCATTTTATTCTCTATTGTAAAAAGGCTGGCTTAGAAAGAAAATGTAAGATGGGACTTCTGTCCAAGATGGAGGCATAGGTAGATACACTGAGCCTCCTCACACAAACAAAAGAAGGACAACAATTTAAAAACAAAGAACAACCAGAACTGATGGAAAATTGGACTATATGTAAGTCCAGAAACCAAGGAGTTAAAGAAGACACATTCATCCAGACTGGTAGGAGGGGAGGAGATCGGCAGTCCGGCGTGGAGGACTCGAGGCAGGGCAGTGGCTGGAGGACCCAGTGAGAACCAGGCAATCTCTCATTCTCTTCTTTTTTTTAAGATTTTATTTTTATTATTTATTTTTAGAGAGGGAAGGGAGGGAGAAAGAGAGAGAGAGAGAAACATCAATGTGCGGTTGCTGGGGGCCGTGGCCTACAACCCAGGCATGGGCCCTGACTGGGAATCGAACCTGTGATGCTTTGGTTCGCAGCCCATGCTCAATCCACTGAGCTATGCCAGCCAGGGCTCAATCTCTCATTCTTGAGCAGATAAACTGGGAGGAACAGCTGCAGAACAAAAAAGACTGCGCAACCCAAGGTCCCAGCATTGGGAAATAAAGCCTCAAAACCTCTGACAGAAAAAACCTGTGGGGGTTGTGGCAGTGGGAGAAATTCTGGTGAGCCAGAGAGTTCATTGGAGAGACTCACAGGGTTGTAGAATGTACACAAGCCCACCCACATGGGAATCAGCACCAGAAGGGCCCAATTTGATTGTGGGCAGCAGGAGCAGTGACTGAAAACCAGCAAAGAGCATAGCAAGCACCATTGTTCTCTCTCAGACCCCTGCCCCACATATAGTGTCACAACGCAGCAATGTGGGTTGCCCCACCCTGATGAGTGAACACCTAAGGCTCCACCCCTTACTATGTAACAGGCACACTGAGGAAAAAAAATGGTCCAAATGAAAGAAGAGATCAAAGCTCCAGAAAAAATACAACTGAGCAACAAAGATATAGCCAACCTATCAGATGCACAGTTCGAGACACTGGTAATCAGGATGCTCACAGAATTGGTTGAATTTGTTCACAAATTAGATGAAAAATGAAGGCTATGCTAAGTGAAATAAAGGAAAATGTACAGTGATGGGAAGGAAAGTGGGATTCAAATCAATGGAGTGGACCAGAAGGAAGAAAGAAACATTCAACCAGAAAAGAATAAAGAAAGAAGAATTTTAAAAAAGTGAGGAGAGGCTTAGGAATCTCCAGGACATCTTTAAACATTCCAACATCTGAATTATAGGGGTACCAGAAGGAGAAGAGGAAGAGCAACAAATTGAAAACTTATTTGAACAAATAATGGAGAACTTCCCCAATCTGGCAAAGGAAATACACTTCCAGGAAGTCCAGGAAGCTCAGAGGGTCCCAAAGAAGTTGAACCCAAGGAGGAACACACCAAGGCACATCATAATTACATTAGCCAAGATAAAAATGAAGGAGAGAATCCTAGAAGCAGCAAGTGATAAGAAGAAAGTTACCTACAAAGGAGTTCCCATCAGACTGTCAGCTGATTTCTCAAAAGAGACTTTGCAGGCAAGAAGGGGCTGGAAAGAAGTATTCCAAGTCATAAAAGGCAAGGACCTATATCCAAGAATGTTCTATGCAGCAAAGCTTTCATTTAGAATGGAAGGGCAGATAAAGTGCTTCTCAGATAAGGTCAAGTTAAAGCAGTTCATCATCACCAAGCCCTTATTATATGAAATGTTAAAGGGATTTATCAAAGAAATAGAAGATCAAAAACTATGAATGGTAAAATTCATAGTAAAACTAGGAATTGTACTATGATAGTACAACTATCAGCAAGTGAACCTAAAAAAACAAAAACAAAAACTAAGCAAACAACTAGAACAGGAACAGAATTACAGAAATGAAGATCACATGGAGGCGTATCAATAGGTGAGTGGGAGGGGGAGAGAAGGGGAGAATGTACAGAGAATAAATAGCACAAATGGTAGGTAGAAAATAGACAGTAGACGGTTAAGAATAGTATAGGAAATGTAGAAGCCAAAGAACTTATATGTATGACTGATGGACATGAACTAAAAGGGGGGGAATGTGGGTGGGAGGGAATGTGCAGGGCAGAGGGGAATAAAGGGGGAAAATGGAACAACTATAATAGCATAATCAATAAAATATATTTAAAAAAGAAAATGTAAGATGGTCCATTAGGGTATGAACCCACCATCTTCTCAGATCGCTGGCCATCTGAATAAAGCATCCATAGAGATTCAGTCCTTCTCTCTGATGATTGAATTTGATACATGACAGGCAGCCCAAATTCTGGTGTCTTTCTGGTTACAGGACTGCTGCTAGCACAGTCACTTCTGGCTGACCTCTCTAGTTTTTAATGCATCATGAGTGTAAGCTCTTCCTTATACACTAAAAAAGCATAAAAAATAAATGCTTTCAACTATTGCAGATAAGGTCTATCCCCTACTGGACCACATCACCTCAACCTTGTCTTCTAAAGCAGTAGCCACTGCTATGCTTTGGTACTTCTTCTTCCAGAGCTTCTTGCATTTGTATTCATATATGTGTGTCTGTGAAGACATATAGTATTGTCTTATGGGAGTAACTCTCTCCTATATGGTGTCCTATAATCCTCTGCAGTTTAATTTTTTTTACTGGTCAATACATCTTAGAGATCTTTCTCTGATGGAACACCCAGAGCTACTTCATTTGTTTTAACAGAGCAATGCATTCAACATCTTGGCTGTGCCACGACCTATGTAGACATTCCCCATTGTCGGGCATTTACTGTATTTTTCTGTGTATGTGTACCCACATTTTTAGCCCAAACTTGCAGGAAAAAAATATTTTGTTTTAATTTTTTAATTCAATTTTTATTTATATTTTAAAACAAAACCAATTATTGTATTCCAAGGTATTACTTTGCATATAGATACCATTACTGCTTTCTAGAGTAACACTTTTAATGCATAAGCAAAAATAAAAGAATTAAAAACATATATAGGTATAGAATTAGTACCACCCATGTATAATGTGCATCCTTCTTTTTCCCTCAGAAATTTGGGCAAAAACGTGTGCAATATACACAGCAAAATAGGGGAAGTTGTGACTGGCTCTTCTAATGTATCAGTCTTGTCATGACATGTGGTGATGACCCAGGCACATTTGAGGATCTGAGATAGGACAGACTTCTGTGAATTATCTGAGAAAGCGTCTCTGGAGAGACAGATGAAAAGCCTGTAACTAAAGCTGAGGCTCTGGAAGTTCTGTCTGAAGATCCTCGATCCTGCTTTTCCCCAATGGCCTCAAATCAAGTTTGTTGGAAACTGAGAAGTCACTGTTTAAAAAAAGACACAGCCCATCTTCCAGTTTAAAGAAGAGATTGTAAGTACCAACACATTTAAAAGTGGAGTTGAATCCTCCCTTCAATAATCAAAGCATTAGTCAGGAAAGATTTAGTATTTCTTGTATCCAAAATCCAAACCAACTTGAAATGAAAAGTTAGAATTGATAAAGCATGAGAATTTTGACTCCACAAACCATGCAAAGAGGATTTGAAATGCAGCCTCTGCTACTTTTTCTTCTTTTTAAGCAAATAAGAAAATAGATTAGTTCTCTATCTGACCCATAAATGTACAGGGAGACATTGACTAAGGAAATCCATTGATATGGACAAATGGAACCTACTACACCAGAAGGAGAGAAAATTAATTTTATTCATCATCCTTACCAATCCAGTTAATCCTGAGTTGCATGAAGCTTCAAAAGATTATATTTTATTCTTCTGAGTTTGCCACCAACTATGCCTGGGGAACTTCTACATATCCTTCCTGACTCTGCCAGCATCTTCTGCAGGATTTCTCATTCCTCCTGAACCAACTTCAATTCCAGCATAGTAGTACATACATATCTATACAACATAGCATTTCTTGTTCATCATTCAAATTAATTGTGAGTAAGCTTTTTGAGAGGAAATACTATAGTGTGTGCATTTTTTTTCCCCAACACATAGCAGTTTCTGGCATCTAGCAGGTTCTCAATTAAAATATATTGTCCTGAAGATCTCTAAGGAAAAAGAGTAGTCTCATCATTCAGTAATTTCCAAATGTTTATAAAAACAGACAGGAGAGGAAAGCAGTAATCCACTAACTCAATTCATCAGTTTGTCTAATAACACTTAAGGCATTAACTCTGTGAAGTAAAGATGTCCTCCTTAAACTCAAGTATACTTCCTAGAATCTTCAGTACCTCAGATTTTGGATTAAGGATTCTTGATTAATTGGATGGTAGGTTTTAGGGTCAAAGAACCCAATGTTGGGGGGTGGTATTTATAATTAATTGCAGCCATACAATCTAATGGAGCATTTTCACCTTTTCTAATGCATGTTTCTTTTTGATAAAGAAAAGCTCTCAGATCCTACTCTTGGAGCTGTTGGCCTCCTGAGATTGAAGTAAGTAAATACCCATGCCTGAGTGAGAATCTCCTGGCTATTTGAAGTTCTGAGCTAAGATTCAGAAGATTAGAAACTACTTCCAACATTTTCATTATGAAATTTCATGACCTTGGGTGTATTTGCCAACCCCCAGTTTCCCCATACAAAATGGGAATAATAAACATCCTACTTTCTAATCGAGACTGTCAGCTCCTACCAATCTTTTAACAACCCAAGCATCACCTCAGCTATGGAGGTTTCCTTGACACTTGCTACACGCAATTCCATTAAGAAAAATATTAGATGCTCCTGGGTGGACTGCATATTTTAAAAGTTACCACAGCAATATCTCTATATTAACATGTTCTTCCAGTTCTAACAAGTCACCTCTCTCCGATTCAGAGGTGAAATCTCTCTCTCCTCCCCTTGACCTTAAGCAACTCATAAAAGCTTCCACAAATAGGATGTATGAAAACCATGCTGCAGAAGGTCCAAGGTTAGGTTATAAAAGGTGAAAAAGGTTTATGCTTTGTTTCCTTTGCAAAGTCATGCCCTCTCTGACCCTTAAGCTACCAGGTAAGAAGTCCATTTATCATGAAGCCACCAAGCCAGAAAGGCTATGTGGAAAAACCAAACAGAGATACAGAGATATGTCTGAAGTTCCCCAGCTGCTCCAGATGCTCCAGTCCCCAATCTTCTCAGCACAGGTGCCAGGCATGTGAGTAAATAATCCTTTGGGATGACCCCAGCCCCAGGCGCCACCAGATTGCAACATCATCAGAGACTGATCCAAAACTGCTCCACAGAATTGTTCCTGAATTTCTGACCTGCCATAAAATGTGAGATAATAAACAGCTATTCTTGTTTTAACAAGAGTGTATGAAAGCCATGCTGCAGACACTAAATTGTGAGATAAATTGTTATATAACGATAAAAAAAAGAACAATTCTCTCCAGAAAACCTATATGTCTATAGCACACCTATCACCACAAGTAACTGTTTTGTTGTCATCCCTTATTTGGAAGTAAGGTTTTCTAGGTCTAGAACCATATATTATTATACCTGATATCTTGTGCAAGAGTCTAGATACAATATATGAGTTGACTGGTAAGTTTGGAAGAATAGATAAATGGATGAATAAATGAATGAATGATGGAAGGAGCGGTAGAGAGATAAATAAATACTTCCTAAGGACTCTGTCCTTAGGTCAGATCATATATGTGAATGAATACAAAATATTTTTAACAATTCCCTAAGTAAAGTTTTCTTGTTCTTAAGTGATATCAGTTATTCATCTTAAGATATGTATGACATGTTTAGAGAGATTTAAGATAACAGACATTTTCTGTATGATAAATTTAGAAACTTTTGGTCAAGATAACAGTATAGGCAGACATGGTTTGCCTCTTTGCACAACCACATCAAAATTATAACTAAAATATGGACAGCTATCACTCAAAACCATCAAAAATTGAGTTGAATGGAAGTCTGAAAACTACAGAATTAAAGAAACCACATTCACTGAGACTGGTAATAAGTATGTAAACATGGAACAGTCTGGTCTCTCACCCACGTAAAAATTTGTCTCTCCCATAAAAAATTTCTCTCCCATAAAATTTCTCTCCCATAAAATTTATCTCTCCCATAAAAATTTGGGAGAGATATCTTGTGAGTGATGAATCCCACCCCCACAACAGGCCTCCAAGCCCAGGATTCCAGTGCCAGGAAGATGAGTCCCCACAACTTCTGGCTGCAAATACCAGTGAGGATTGAGTCAGTGAAAGAAAATTATGAAGCCCCAAGCAGTTCCTCTTAAAGAACCCACACATGGACTCACCTACCCAGGCTCACTCCCTATGAGCTCTAGCACTAGAGTGGCAGCTTGAAGGGCACTAGTAGTATAATGTGAGAGGCTGAATTGTCAGTCATTAGGGCAAGAACAGGCCATTGTCTCTTTGCTGATTTCTTCTCCCCCTGCCCAGCAGAGTCACAGAGCCAGCAAGTTGGTGTCATGTCTGAGACTCCATCAACCCAGTAACACTGTTTAATCTACCTTAGATATCCCAAGAAACTCTGCCCCACCCAACTTATGGGCCCACCCAAACTGCTTTTCCAAATGAATACTGGTCCTGGCTGATTCTTCAAAACTCCCTAAATCCAAAATTGGAGGCGTAGGTAGACACGCTGCCTCCTCACACAACCAAAACAAGGACAACAATGGTTTAGAAACAAAATAACAACCAGAACTGACAGGAAATTGAACTGTATGGAAGTTTGACAACCAAGGAGTTAAAATAGACACATTCATCCAGACCTGTAAGCAGGGCAGATTCAGACAGCTGGGTAGAGTGGGATCTTGGCACAAAAAGTGGTGACACACGGTGTTCAAGGCACCCCAGGCGCGCATGACGGCAATGGGCAGACCCTGGGCATGCAGGTGGCAGCTGGCAGACCCCAGGTGCAGGGTGGCAACAGGCAGACCCAGCAAAGCGGTGATTATGAAGCAAGGCACAGTGCGCAAGGCGGCTGGCTGACCAGGCAGTCCTACATTCATGCACAGGTAAACCAGGTGAAACTGAAGAGCGAGACAGACCACGCAAGCTAGGGTCCCAGTGCCGAGAAATAAAGCCTCAAGTCACTGATTGAAAACACCTGTGCAGGTTGAGGCATAGGGAGAGACTCCCAGCCTCACAGGAGAGTTCACTGCAGAGACCCACAAGTTCTAGATGTACACAAGCCCACCCACATGGGAATCAGCACCAAAAAAGCCCAGTTTGCCTGGGGGAAGCAGCAGAAGGAACTGAAAACTGACAGACAGCGAAGCAAGCACCATTGTTCTCTCTTGGACCCTACTCCAATGCACAAGGTCACAACCCAGAGACTGAGTTGCCCCACCCTGGTGAACACCTAAAGCTCTGCCCCTCATATATAACAGGCATGACAAGACAAAAAAAAATGGCCCAAATGGAAGAACAGATCAAAGCTCCACAGCAAATACAACTAAGCAATGAAGAGATAACCAACCTATCAGATGCACAGTTCAAAGCACTGGTGATCAGGATGCTCACAGAATTGGTTGATTATGGTAAAAAATTAGATGAACAAATGAAGGCTACACTAAGTAAAATGAAGAAAAATGCACAGGGAACCAATAGTTATGGGAAGGAAAGTGGGATTCAAATCAATGGAGTAGACCAGAAGGAACAAAGAAATAACCAAACAGAAAAGAATGAAGAAACAAGAATTCAAAAAAAAATGAGGAGAGGCTTAGGAATCTCCAGGACATTTTTAAACATTCCAACATCTGAATTATAGGGGTACCAGAAGGAGAAGAGGAAGAGCAACAAATTGAAAACTTATTTGAACAAATAATGAAGGAGAACTTCCCCAATCTGGCAAAGGAAATACACTTCTAGGAAGTCCAGGAAGCTCAGAGGGTCCCAAAGAAGTTGGACGCAAGGAGTAACACACTAAGGCACATCATAATTACATTAGCCAAGATAAAAATGAAGGAGAGAATCCTAGAAGCAGCAAGAGATAAGGGGACAGTAACCTACAAAGTAGTTCCCATCAGACTGTCAGCTGATTTCTCAAAAGAGACTTTGCAGGCAAGAAGGGGCTAGAAAGAAGTATTCCAAGTCATGAAAGGCAAGGACCTACATCCAAGAATGTTCTATGCAGCAAAGCTTTCATTTAGAATGGAAGGGCAGATAAAGTGCTTCTCAGATAAGGTCAAGTTAAAGGAGTTCTGGTAGGTAGAAAATAGACAGGGGGAGGGCAAGAATAGTATGGGAAATGTAGAAGCTAAAGAACTTATGACACATGGACATGACCTAAAGGGGGGGGGGAATGTGGGTGGGAGAGGGTGTGCAGGGTTGGGAGGAATGAAGGGGGGAAATGGGACAACTGTAATAGCATAATCAATAAAATATATTTTTAAAAACTCCCTAAATCCTATCAAACAAGCAACAGCTAGCCTCAATTGGGGCTAGAGCCCCAGGCCAGGCACTAGCAGCAGCCAGATTAGTTTCACAGCTAAGCTTACCTGGGAATCTCCAAGCCTAGCACAATTAGCAGCCTTCTCAGATTGCTTTATAGATGAGGCAGGGCAGCCCTGGGAATAACACAGGTGGGGACTGACCTTGGCCTGCACTACCTAGGAAATGTCAGGGCCAGTGCATCCAGTGGACAACTACCCGTCACTTCAGATCTGTGCCACCATGACCCTGCACAGCTGATCCTCCATGGAGGTTAGGGGTTGGTGGTAAGTAGCCACAATCAATCCTTGCAGCTGGCTGACCCAGGTCAATCCCTCTCATTGATCTGACAATAGCAAACAAGGCTCAACTACAAGAGGAGGGTGTACTCATCCCACACAAAGGGTGCATCTCAAGTACCCAGCTTGGGTGATAGGGGAGGCTGTGCCACTGGACTCTATAGGACCCCTACTACATTAGGCCAACTACCAAGATATAGAGTCAAAGCACCTCTACCTAATACATAGAAACAAATATAGAAACAGGGTGGCTGCCAAGATGAGGAGACAAAGAAATATGGTCCAAAGGAAAGAACAAATCAAAACTCAGAAAAGAACCAAATCAAAGAACAGAAAAAGAGCTAAACAAATGGATATAACCAATCTATCAGATGCAGAGTTCAAAACACTGGCTATAAGAATGTCCAAGGAAATTAGTGAGGACTTCAGCCACATAAAAAAAGATCCAGTCAGAAATGAAAGATTCACTAATTGAAATAAAGAACAACTTACAGGGAAACAACCATAGAGTGGATGAAATCAAGAATCAATCAATGAATTGGAAAATAAGGAAACAAAAAGCAACCAATGAGAACAAGAAGAAAAAAGAATCCAAAAATAATGAGGGTAGTAAAAGCAGCCTCTGGGACAACTCCAAGAGGTCCAACATTCACATCATAGGGGTGCCAGGAGGAAAAGAGAAAGAGCAAAAAATTGCAAATTTATTTGAAAAAATAACAAAAGAAAACTTCCCTGATTTGGTGAAGGAAATAGACAGATAAGTCCAGGAAGCACAGAGAGTCCCAAAGAAGTTAGACCTAAAGAGGACCATACCAAAACATATCATAATTAATATGCCAAGGGTTAAAAATAAAGGGAGAATCTTACAAGCAGTAAGAAAAAAGGAAACAGTTACCTACAAAGGAGTTCCCATAAGACTGTCAGCTGATTTTTCAAAGGAAAATTTGCAGGCAAGAAGGGGCTGGAAAGAAGTATTCAAAGTGATGAAAAGCAAGGGCCTAAACCCAAGATTGCTCTATCTAGCAAAGCTATCATTTAGAATGGAAGAGCAGATAAAGTGCTTCCCAGCTAAGGTAAAGCTGAAGAAATTCATCATCACCAAGCCATTATTACATGAAATGTTCAAAGGACTTTTTTAAGAAAAATAAAAATAAAAAATGTGAACATTAAAATGACAACAAACTCAAAACTATCAACAACAAAATGTCTAAAAAATAAAAACAAAACAAACTAAGCAAACAACCAGAATAGGAACAGAAGCATAGGTATGGGGATCATTTGGAGGGTTATCAGCTAGGACAGGGAAATGGGGAAATAGTGTAGGAATCAAGAAGCAAAATTGGTAGGAACAAAATAGATAGGGGGACTTTAAGAATAGGAAAGGGAGAAACCAAAGAATTTACATGCACCACACATGGACATGAACTAAGGTGTGGGGGTTATTGCTGGAGGGAAGAGGGATACCGGGCAGAGTGGGGCAAAGGAAAAAAATGAGACAACTGTAACAGCATAATAAATAAAATATGCTTTAAAAATTCAGTAACTTTCACTCATTCTACCCAAGTCCAGCTAAGCTGTACTGCAATTGTCTGTATCCCCACAGGTTATAAGTCCTGTGGGAGACAGAACCATGCTTATTTTGTCTACCATAAAAGCCTACCCCATGCCTGCCATATGTGTTTCTTCATGAGAAGTGTCAGAAGAAAAGAAAAAACTATATCAAAATTCAACAAGGGTATTTTTAACTAGGTATAATACTGTCCCTAACTATATAGTTGTCACCTTTCTTAAACTTTCCAACATTTTAGTTCACCATTTCAGATGGAAGCCAGAAGACATTTGGAAAAAGAGAAATCTAAGCCCAACACTTAAGTCACCATCATTATCAAGGCTTGATCAAGCAGTGACCTGCCTCAGCTGTGAGCTGTGCAGTTATGAAGAATCCCTGCCTTCTACCAGTTTCCATCTGAACAGAATCTCAAAATGTGTTGATATATAGCCCTTCCCACAGTGCCATGAGCAGAAAAACCTGTAGTTTGACTCAGTGGCAGGTGTCCTCAAGAGATTGTTTTACAGGTGAAAAAATAATACAGTCCTGAAGGTTAAGCAGTTTTCCTGAAGTTACTTACTGCTGGTAATAATAATAGCTGCCATTTATTGAGCCTTTAGAAACTTAAGCATTTTAATGAATTAAATCATTTAATTCTCATGGCAACTCTAAGAGGTAATATTAATAGCATCCCCATTTTAAAGATGAAGATTCTGATGCACAGAAGCAATTTGCCCAAATCGCAGAACCAGAAGATGAGGTAGCTGGAGATTAAACCAGGTGGTCTCTCTGCTCTTATCATTATGCCAAACTACCAAACTCATGGCTGCCATCAAAAGTTACAGAGGAAAATCCACCTTCACTTTCTCCCAGTTACAGACACCATGGTAAAGCATGAGATTGGGGATGTAGAATTTACTCTGTGAGTAACCATAAAATTCCTCTTAGAGAAAATTAAGTAAAACAAGCTTCATCTTCAGATCTAACAAGGGCTTGAGGCTCTTTAGGCATAGCCTGGAAGAACTAAAGTTACAGAATTCACTTTTTATGCAAAAGATGAACAAGAAAGTAAGTGGTAGGCAGGGGATGAAAAAGGTGAGCCCAATAACACAGCAAGGAGCTGAAATTTTAAAAGAAAATATGGCCAATGACAAGTCGCACAGAGGTGGATGCAGCTAAGGGGCTTCCCCACTTAGGATATCTAACCATTCATTTAAAAAAAGTCATTAATAATGAGCATACGATATCTCCAGTATTTCCATTTCTGGGCACACAGTTGAGATGGACTTCCCAGGCCCCTGTAACTGAATGGAGCCAAATGACTAGTTCTAAAACAAAAACAAACAAAAAACCACAGAAGTCACATCCCATACAGCACATTTAATTGCCTCCAGCGTTCCTTCCCCTCTGTCAGTGTGATCCAAGATATTTTAGATGTTTAGACCTCCAGCTTGACCCATGATGATGCATAATGTGAGTTATAGTTGTGGCCTTTCCAACATTTGATTATGGAAATTCTCAAACATTTAGAAATTGAAAGAAGTTTATAGTGAACACCTTTGTACCCAACACCTAGATCCTACAATTAACATTTTGTGTATTGTATTTGCTTTTTCACATATCTACCTACCTTTTCATCCCTCTATCCACTCAATCCATTTCATTTTTTGGGTATATTTCACAGTAAATTACAGATATCAGTATACATTATCCCTAAATACCCCTGCGTATGTATAACTAAGAGAGGCCCAAAATATGTTTGCAGGCTTTGGTTGTTTTTGTTTTTGCCAAAATGTGCATATAGTGAAGTGCACATCTCTTTTTTTGATTCTTGTTTATAGTATTACAGTTGTAACTTTTCCCTCTTTGCCATCCTCTGTCCAGCCCACCCCACCCCCACTCCCAAGTCCATCCCAAGACCATTGTCCATGTCCATGAGTCATTCATACATATTGTTTGACCAATCCTTTCCCCTTCTTTCTACCATACCCCTACCCTTTCCTCTGGAAGCTGTCAGTCTCTTCCCTGTTCCCATGTCTCTGGTTCTGTTTTGCTTGTTAGTTTATTCTATTCATTAGATTCCTCTTATAGGAGAGATCATATGGTATTTGTCTTTCACTGCCTGGCTTATTTCACTTAGCACAATAGTCTCCAGGTCCATCCCTACTGTTGCAAAGGGTAACAATTTCTTCTATCTTTGTGCTTCATGGTATTTCAAATGTAAATGTAGCACAGTTTTTTAATCCACTCATCTACTGATAATTGCTTAGGCTGTTCCCAGTCCTTGGCTGTGTAAATAATGCTGCTATGAACAGTGGGCTGCATAGGTTCTTTCGAGTTGGTGTTTCAGGATTCTTAGGGTATATCTGCAGCAGTGAGATCACTGGGTTAAAAGACAGTTCCATCTTTAGTTTTTTTAGGAAATTCCATGTTTTCCATAGTGGCTGCACCAGTCTGCATTCCCACCAACAGGGCAGTTGGGCTCTCTTTCCTCCACATCCTTGCCAGCACTTGTTTATTGATTTATTAATAATTGCCATTCTCACAAATGTGAGATGGTAACTCATTGTCATTTTAATTTGCATCTCTCTGATAGCTAGTGATGTTGAGCATTTTTTTTCATATGCTTATGGGCCCTCTGTATGTCCTCCTTGGAGAAGTGTTTATTCAGGTCCTTTGCCCATTTTTTAATTGGATTGTCTTCCTGGTGTTAAGTCATATGGGTTCTTTATATATTTTGGAGATTAAACCCTTGTCTGAGGCATCGTTGGGGCAAATATGTTCTCCTGCAGTAGGTTCCCTTTTCATTTTGATGCTGGTTTCCTTAGCTGTGTGGAAGCTTTTCAATTTGATATAGTCCCATTCGTTTATTTTTTTTTTCCTTTATTTCCCTTGCCCTAGGAGACATATTGGCAAAAATATTGCTGCATGGGATATCTGAAATTTTGCTGCCTAAATTTTCCATGAAGACTTCATGGTATTATGATTTATATTTAAGTATTTTATCCTTTTTGAGTTTATTCTGGTGTATGGTATAAGATAGTGCTCTAGTTTCATTATTTTGTATGTACCTATCTAGTTCTCTCAATACCATTTATGGAAAAGGCTATTTATACTCCATTGTATAGTCGTGCCCCCTTTGTCAAATATTAATTGACCACAGAGAAAAGAGTTTATTTCTGGGCTCTATTCTGTTCCATTGATCTGTGTGTCTGTCTTATGCTAGTACCAGATTCTTTTGATTACAGTAGTTTTATGGTATATTTTGATATCAGACATGTTGATCCCTTCAACTTTGTTCTTCTTCCTCAAGATTTCTGTTGCTATTTGGGGCCTTTTTTGATTCTATATAAAGTTTTGAAATATTTGTTTTTGATCTGTGAAATATGCCATTGGTATTTTGATAGGGATTGTGTTGAACCTATAAATTGCTTTTTCTCAATCCATTAATAGAGTATATGCTTCCATCTTTTGTGTCTTCCTCAATTTCTTTCTTCAGTGTTCTGCAATTTTCCAAGTACAGGTCTTTTACTTCCTAGGTTAAATTTATTCCTAGGTACTTTTTTTTTTTTTTTGCTAAAGTAAGTGGGATTTTTTTCTTAGTTTCTCCTTAATTTTGGAATATTGACTTTGTATTCTGCTACTTTCTGAATTCACTTATTAGGCCAAGCAGTATTTTGAGAGACTATAGGGTTTTCTATGTATCCTGTCATGTCATCTGTAAAAAAAAATGACAGTTTTAATTCTACCTTTCCAATTTGGATTCCTTAATTTCTTCTTCTTGTCTGATCACTGTGGCTAGGACCTCCAGTTTTATGTTGAGTAAGTGGTGAAAGCACACATCCTCCTTGTCTTATTCCTCATTTGATAGGAAACACTGTTAGATTTTGCCCATTGAGTATGGTGTTGGTGGTAGGTTTATCCTATGTAGCCTTTATTATGATGAGGTTTGCTCCTATTCCCACTTTGCTGTGTTTTGATCAAATGCTTTTTCTTCATCTATTAATATGACCATGTAATTTTTGTCTTTTATTTTGTTTATGTGATGTATCACATTTACTGATGTGAATATTGCACCATCTTTGCATCCCTAAAATATATCCCACTTAATCGTGATGCATGATCTTTTTAATGTATTTATGGATCTGGTTTGTTAATATTTTGTTGAGGATTTTAGCATCTATGTCCATCAGAGATGTTGACCTGTAATTTTTTTCTTTGTTGTGTCTTTTTTTATTTTAAATATTTTTTAATTTATTTTTAGAGCAAGAGGAAGGGAGGGAGAAATGGAGGGAAACATCAATGTGTGGTTGACTCTTATGCACCCCCTAATGGGGGCCTGGCCTGCAACCCAGGCATGTGCCCTGGGAATGGAACTGAGAATGGAACCTGCCACCCTCTGGTTTGCAGGCCAGCACTCAATCCACCGAGCCACACCAGACAGGGCTCTTTGTTGTGTCTTTACCTGGTTTGGGGATTAGGGTACTACTGGCCTCATAAAAAGAGTTCAGGAATCTCCCCTCTGTGAATTTTTTGGTGTAGTTTTAGAAGGATAGATGTTAGTTCTTCTTTGAATATTCGGTAAAATTCATCTGTGGAGCCATCTGGGCCAGGGATTTTGTGTGCTGGGAGTTTGATTACAGCTTCAATTTCACTAGTTGTTATCTATCTGTTCAGGTCATCTGCTTCTTCCTAATTCTGTTTTGGAAGATTGTATGTTTCTAGAAATGTATCCACTGTGCAGTCCTAGTTGCACTATCCAAGTTGTCCAATTTGTTGGCATATAACTGCTCATAGTAATTTCTTATAATAGGTTGTATTTCTGTGGTATCAGTTATTATTTCTCCACCTTCATTTCTGCTTTTATTTATTTGGGTCCTCTTTTTCTCTTAATGAGTCTGGTTAAAGGTTTGTCAATTTAGTTTATCCTTTCAAAGAACCAGCTTCCAGATTCATTGGTCCTTTTAATTATTTTTTTAGGCCCTATGTCATTTAACTCTGCTCTGATCTTGGTTATGTCTTCCCTTCTGCATGTTCTGGGCTTTCTTTGTTGTTCCTCTAGTTATTTTAGAAGTAAGGTTTGGTTGTTGATTTGAGATTTTTCTGTTTTCTTTAGGTAAACCTGTAACACTATGAACTTCCCTCTCAGGTCTGCCTTCACTGTGTCCCATAGGTTTTGGACTGTTGTGTATTCATTTTCATTTGTTCCCAGATACTTTTTTGATTTCTTCCTTGATCTCATTGTTACCCCATTCATTATTTAATAACATTATTCAGTCTCCATGTATTTGAAAGATTTTGAGTTTTATCCTTGAGATTGGTTTCCAGTTTCAAGCCATTGTGATCTGAGAAGATGCTTGATATCATTTCAATTTTCTTGATCTGTTAAGGTTTGTTTTGTATCCTACCATGTGGTCTATCTTTGAGAATGATCCATATGCATTTGAAAAGAATGTATATTTTGTTTCTTTGGGAAGAAATGTTCTATAAATATCATTAAGTCCATTTGATCTAGAGAGTCATAAATTCTGTAATATTTTTTATTTTTTATTTTTGGAAGATCTATCCAATTTGACAGTGGTGTGTTAAAATCCCCTATGATGACTGAATTGCTGTCTACCTCTTTCCAAAATCCTCCAATATATTCTTTATATATTTAGGTGTACCTATATTGGGTGCATACATATTTTCAAGTATTATATCCACTTGTTGGACTCCTCTCTTAAGTATTATGTAGTGACCTTCTTTGTCTCTTGCTATGGCCTTTATTTTGAAGCCTATTTTGTCTGATATAAGTATTGCTACAACAGCTTTTTTTGTGTCCATTTGCATGGAATACTTTTTATACATCCCTTTATTTTCAGTCTGTATATATCTTTTGTTCTGAGCTAGGACTCTTGTAGACAGCATATATGTTGGTTTTGTCTTCTAATCCATTCAGCTACCTATGTTTGTTGATTGGAGCATTTGACCCATTTATATTTAAGGTTATTATTGATAGGTA
Source organism: Phyllostomus hastatus (assembly GCF_019186645.2). Taxonomy (NCBI): domain Eukaryota; kingdom Metazoa; phylum Chordata; class Mammalia; order Chiroptera; family Phyllostomidae; genus Phyllostomus; species Phyllostomus hastatus. The sequence continues at coordinate 4,696,144 of NW_025334038.1, read as the reverse complement.
CTTATTCATTGCCACTTTTTCCCATTGTACCCCTGTTCCTCTCCCTGTCTCTCTCTCTCGCTCTTTCTCCTTCTTCTCCTCCTTCTCCTTCTCCTGTCTCTTCTCCTTCTTCCAGTCCCCCTAGCATCTCTTGTAATGCTGGTTTGGTGGTGATGTACTCTTTTAGCTTTATTTTGCCTGGGAAGCTCATTATGTCACCTTCCATTTTTAATGACAGCTTTGTTGGATAGAGTAATCTTGTTTCAAGTCCTTGCTTTTCATTTCTTGGAATATTTTATGCCTATCTCTTCTGGCTTGTAGTGCTTCTGTTGGGAAATCAACTGATATCCTTATCAGAACTCCCTTGTATGTTATTAGCTGTTTAGGTTTATCCCTTGCTGCTTTCAAGATTCTCTCTTTGTCTTTAAATTTTTCCATTTTTATTGTAATGTATCTTGGAGTGGGTCTCTTTGGATTCATCCTGATTGGGATCCTCTTGCTTCCTGGACTTGCATGATTTTTTCCTTCATCAAGTTAGGGAAGTTTTTTGTTATTATTTTTTCAAATAGATTTTCTATTCCTCACTTCTTTTTTCTCCTTCTGCTATCTCTATAATTTTATGTTGTCCCAAAGCTCCCTTAAATTATCCTCATTCCTTAGAGTCTTTTTTATTTTGTCACTCTGACTTGGTGTTTTTTCTACCTTGTCTTCCAACTTGCTGATTCCATCCTCTGCTTTGTCTAGCCTGTTTTTAATTCCTTCTAGTGTGTTCTTGATTTCAGATATTGCATTCTTGATTTCCAACTTGTTCTTATTCAAGGTTTCTATGTCCTTTTTCAGACTGATGTAGGTCCCACTAAGTTCCTTGTAGTTCTCACTATGTTCCTTGAGCATCCTTATAACCATTGCTTTGAATTCTATGTCTGATAACTTGCTTGCCTGATTTCATTTAGCTCTTTTTCTGGAGATTCCTCCTTTTCTTTTGTTTAGGGGTTGTTTTGTTTTGTTTTGTCTAAATATATTTTATTGATTATGCTCTTACAGTTGTCCCATTTTCCCCCTTTATTCCTTTCCATCTTGCACACTTCCTCCCACCCGCATTCCCCACTTTAGTTCATGTCCATGCATTATACATACAAGAAGTTCTTGGGCTTCTACATTTCCTATAATATTCTTAACCTACCCCTGTCTATTTTCTACCTACCATTTATCCTTCTTATTCCCTGTACCTTTCCTCCTTCTACTCCCTTCCCATTCCCCATTGATAACCCTCCATGTGATCTCTATTTCTGTGATTCTGTTCCTGTTCTACTTGTTTCCTTAGTTTGTTTGTGTTTTTTTTTTTAGGTTTGGTTGTTGATAGTTATTGTTGATAGGAATCTCCAGTTTGTTGTCATTTTACTGTTCATATTTTTTGTCTTCTTTTCCTTAGATAAATCCCTTTAACATTTCATATAATAAGGGCTTGGTGATGATGAGCTCCTTTAACTTGACCTTATCTGAGAAGCACTTTATCTGCCCTTCTATTCTAAATCATAGCTTTGCTGGATAGAGTAATCTTGGATGTAGGTCCTTAACTTTCATGCCTTGGAATACTTCTTTCCAGCTTCTTCTAGCCTCTAAGGTTCCTTTTGAGAAATCAGCTAATAGTCTTATGGGAACTCCTTTGTAGGTAACTGTCTCCTTTTCTCTGTCTTTTCTCGCTTTAAAGATTCTGTCCTTATATTTAATCTTGGCTAATGTAATTATGATGTGCCTCCTTGGATCCAACTTGTTTGGGACTCTCTAAGCTTCCTGGATTTCCTGGAAGTTTATTTCCTTTGCCATATTGGAGAAGTTCTCCTTCATTATTTGTTCAAATAAGTTTTCAATTTCTTGCTCTTCCTCTTCTCTTTTTGGCATCCCTATGATTCAAATGTTGGAACATTTAAAGTTGTCTTGGAGATTCCTAAGCCTCTCCTCATTTTTTTTTGTTGAAATTCTTATTTCTTCATTCTGTCTGGTTGAATGTTTATTTCGTCCTTATGCTCCAAACTGTTATTCTCATCCCAGTTTACTTCCCATCACTGTTGGTTCCCTGTATATGTTCCTTTATTTCACTTTTCATAGCCTTCATTTTTTCCTCTAATTTGTGACCATATTCAATCAATTCTGTGAGCATCCTGATTACCAGTGTTTTGAACTGTGCATCTAACAGGTTGGCTATCTCTATGTCACTTAGTTGTAGTTTTTTTTTTTTCTGGAGCTTTGATCTGTTCTTTCATTTGGGCCATTTTTTTTTGTCTTGGCACACCTATTATGTAGTAAGGGGTGGAGCCTTACTTAGGTTTTTACCAAGGCAAAGCAACCCATGTCACTGTTGGTGTGTTGTGGCACTGTATGTAAGGGAGGTGTCCAAGAGGGAATAGTGCCACTTGTTCCACTCTCTGCCAGTTTTCAGTCACTTCTGTTGCTACCCACAAGCAAACTGGGCTCTTCTGGTGCTGATTCCCAGGTGGGTGGTTTGTGTATATTCTAGGACCCTGTGAGTCTCTCCAGTGAACTCTCTGGTGAGGCTGGGAGTTCCTCCCACTGCCCCAACCCCCACAGATTTTTTCTGTTGGAGGTTTTGAGGCTTTATTTTTCCTACTGGAACCCTGGGTTGCATGGTCTATCTCATTCCCCAGTTGTTCCTCCTGCTTTATCTGCATGTGAATGTGGGACTGCCTGGTCTTCCAGCCACCTCCTCACCCGCCCCCAGGTCCTCTAGCTGCCACCTTGCCATGAGTCCTCTCTGCCTGGCTGCCTGGCTCCACCCCTCCTACCAGTCTGGGTGAGTGTTTCTTCTTTAACTCCTTGGTTGTCAGACTTCCATACAGTTCAATTTTCTGGCAGTTCTGGTTGTTTTTTGTTTTTAAATTTGTTGTTGTCCTTCTTTTGGTTGTGTGAGGAGGCACAGTGTGTCTACCTATGCCTCCATCTTGGCCAGAAGTCTAGGGATTGTTTCGGGGATTTTTTTTGTCTCTCCATTTTAGTTGTCTTTTTGTGCTTGTTCCTATGTATTAGGTTAAGGGATGGCAGACCAGGTAATTTCCTTTGACTCTCTTTTCTTGTGGAGTGGCCATGTGTGTTAGGAATCCTATGGGACCCAGTGGTGCAGACTCCTTGATCTCCTGATTTGGATGCTCTAAGAATGAGCACTGTGTGGGTTATATGGACTCTTCCATTGCATTTGGGTCTTGATTATTATTGGCCATTCATTGGTGGGAACTCCCTTCTGACTGGCTAACTATGAGACTCAACCCCCACCACATGTTTTATGCTATTGTATAGCTCTTGGTAGAACAAAGCATAACAACACAAAAACAATGCCAAAACAAGTACCCCCCCAAACTACCACAGCAATATCAACCACAAGAGAGCAAAGTGTAATAACAGTGGAAAGTGAAATGTAATAGTAGAGAAAAGGGAAAAGGGAAAAGGAATATGAGCACACCAAAGGAAAGAAAAGTAATTATGAGAGGAGAAAGGAGAAGAGAACTACTACTTGTAATGAATTGAAAGAGGAAAACAAGAAAAAGAAACATAGAAAAGGTAACAAAATTACTAAAAGGACAAAAGAAAAGGCAGCTGAATAATCAAAGATAAAGATAAAAAGGAGATATGAGAGGACTTCCGGCAAGATGGAGGAATAGGTGGACGCACCCGTACCTCCTCGCACAACCAAGATTAGAAAAACAATAAAATATGGTCAGCATAACACCCAGAACCGACGGGATTCATTTGAATGGAAGTCGGACAGCCAAGAAGTTGAAGTAGACCCGTACATCCAGACTGGTAGGAGACGACCAGCCGAGCGGGCGCGGGGCTGGCGCGGGTCGGCGGCGCGCGGAGGTCGGGGAAAATTTGGCACGAAATCGGTGCGACAGCCATCCGGGGCGGAAGAACGCAGCAGTGGACCCTGAGTACACAAGCTGCGGCTGCCGGACCCAGTGGGGCAGCGATTGTGGACCAGGGCAGAGCTTGCAGCCCAGGAGCCCGGGGAAGGGTCTGGGCCCAGGAGAACGGATCTGCCGCCATTGATTCCCTTCCGTCCCCTTGCTCCCGCCCCCCTCCCCCTGCCCCCCACATATAACGTCACAATCTAGCGACTGGGGCGCCCAGCCCCGGTGAACACCCTAAGGCTCCGCCCCCCACCGTAACAAGAGCGACCAGACCGGGAGGAGAGAGACAGGGAAAGACGTAAGACGTGTGTGCAACAGAGCAGATCAGTCCCCCCAGGACTCATCCTTTTGAGCGACCAAGAAATAGCCAATCTGTCAGATGCACAGTTCAAAACGCTGATGATTAGAAAGCTCACGGAATTGGTTGATTTTGGGCGCAATTTAGATGAAAGGATGCAGGTTACCATAAAAGAGATGCAGGAAGATACGTGGAGGAGAGCCAATAGAGAAAGGAAGGAATCTGAGTCTCAAAACAATACAGTGGACCAGAAGGCAGATAGAATCAACCAAGCAGGAAAGCATGATGAAATAAGAATTCAAAAAATTGAGGAGACCCTTGGGAGCATCCAGGACACCTTTAAAAGTTCCAACATTCGAATTATAGGGGTACCAGAAGGGGAGGAGCAACAAGTGGAAAAGTTATTTGAACAAATAATAAAGGAGAACTTCCCCAATCTGGCAAAGGAAACAGTCTTCCAAGAAATCCAAGAAGCTCAGAGAGCCCCAAAGAAGTTGGACCCAAGAAGAAACACATCAAGGCGCATCATAATTACATTAGCCAAGGTAAAAACCAAGGAGAGAATCCTAGAAGCAGCAAGAGATAAGGGGACAGTAACCTACAAAGGAGTTCCCATCAGACTGTCAGCTGATTTCTCCAAAGAGACCTTACAGGCAAGAAGGGGCTGGAAAGAAATATTCCAAGTCATGAAAGACAAGGACCTACATCCCAGATTGCTCTATCCAGCAAAGCTCTCATTTAGAATGGAAGGGAAGATAAAGTGCTTTTCAGATAAGGTCAAGTTAAAGGAGTTCATCATCACCAAGCCCTTATTTTATGAAATGCTAAAGGGACTTATCTAAGAAAAGAAGATAAAGAAAAGACATGTATAGTAAAAGGACAGCAAACTCACAATTATTAACAACCACACCTAAAGCAAAACCAAAAGAAACTAAGTAAACAACTAGAACAGGAACAGAACCACAGAAATGGAGGGCACATGGAGGGCTAGCAACAGGGGGGGGGGTGGGAGGAGGGGGAGGGGGGGGGGAAAAGGTATAGAGAATAAGTAGCATAGAATGTAGGTTGAAAATAAATAGGGGGAGGGCAAGAATAGTACGGGAAAGGTAGAAGCTAAAGAACTCATAAGAATGGCACATGGACATGAACTAAAGGGGGAGGAACGTGGGTGGGAGAGGGGGGTACAGGGTGGAGGGGAGGGAAGGGGAAATGGGACAAATGTATTAGCATAATCAATAAATTTTAAAAAAAAGAAAAAGAAAAAAAATAAAAAATAAAAAAAATAAAAAAAAGGAGATATGAAAGAAAAATTAACGCACCAAAAAGAAAAGAAAAAGAATAGATAAAAAGATAAATAAAAGGCTATGAAAAAGGGAAAATAGCTAAGATAATGAAAAGAGCCTAGTAGATTTGTCTCAGCATAGTTTAGGTTTTGCCTTCTGGTTTCTCTGCTGGATACTGTTCTGATGTCTGTGTCTGGTATAAGCCACTGTCAGGAGCTCTCCACATCTGGCCCTTGGCTGCCTTATCAAATCTACAGATGATCCACAGTCTGTGGCTGATTCTTCTGGGCTTGGCTGCTCCCAGGGTAAGCCAAGCTGCTCTGCAATGCTAGTTTTTAACAGCACTGGGTATCATCAAATGTCCCAAGTTACCACAGGATCCACCTCTGCCTGTCTGTTCCTGCCAAATTTAAACTAGTCCCAGACCCAATTATTTCTGAGAGGGCTTCTGGAGGAAACAGGTGCCTGTGATTCCTGGACCTCCCATGGCAGGTGCCGTTCAGACTTCAGGGAAGATAGTGAGTGTGTTCCCCCTCCCCCAAGCCACTAGTCTGAGTTTTTCCAGGATTATTTCCTTATACTCATCAGGGCAGGGCCCCTAGTAGGCTTCCAGAGCCCAGATTTTGGGTCTTCCAGAGGTTGGGAGGGTGTTTCTGTGGCTCACCCATGAAGGAAAGCACCAGTCTGTTTCCCAGGATAGTGTAGGGATTGGCTGCACCTTATCACCAGTCTCTGATGACCCTTGAGTCAGTTTATGTTGCTGTTTCCTCAGCAAGTGTTAAGATACAGAATGGGAGAAAGTAAAGAAAACAAACAAACAAAACAGAACACAAAGACAGAGCAAAACTGAAAAAAGAAGAATAAAAGTTGCTGACTAGAGCAAACAGGTTTTCAGAGGTTGTAGCAAGAGGATTTCCAGAGGGTGGGGGCAGCAGTATCCCACAGGGTAAGGTAATTGATTTTTTCCTGGGAGTGGCTAGCTCTTCTCAAGAAAGATGGCTTCTGTGGAGTCCAGGTATAACCAGGCCCCAAAAATCCCACAGCCACTACCCCAAGACTCTCCATGGTGCTTCCCACTCCAGATTCTCCTCATGTGATTCCAGTCCATGCCTCCAGTCCATCCCTCCCTTCACTGGGGTTCAAAGTGGGCAGCCACAAACAAAAAACCTGTGCTTTGCCCCTTTAATGACAAAAAAAAAGATGGTGGCTTTCTCTCCAGTGGTTTTCATCTCTCCTCAGAGCAGAGAGCTCCCATGGTAAATGCTCCTTGATCTCCTAATCTGGATGTTTTAAGAATGTCCCTTGTGTGGGTTATGTGGACTGTTCTTTTCTGTTTGGGCCTTGATTTTTATTGGCCTGTTTGTTGGTGGGAGCTTTCCTGCATCTGGCTGACTAAGAGGTTCCACCCCTACCACAACCACCTCTGCCTTGAGAGGGCTTCTAGGGTGGGTTGGACATACAGGAGGCCACAATCAACGCATATCTCATACCAATGCTTCTCCCCCTCTCTCCCAAAATAATAGATTATATCCTGAATGCATCATCTTTTTTCAAGTCTCATATCATCCTGAAGGGGTGGGGGAAGGAAGAGAAGAGTCCAACAGCAAAACTATAACACTGGACGGTGGTGTGGTGCTCACCTGGCTCCCTCCAGTGAGTCTCAGCCTCGTGCTCCCACCACTGTACTCCCACCACAGCCTCTGCAGCCACACCGCCCTGGCCACCTCTTGCTGTTCCTGATGCTCCCAGCTCTTCAGTTAATCTGTAGCCTCCTCAGTCAGACTCTGTCCCATTCACAGACCTAGTGGTGCCCAGGGCCAGAGACCCCCCTCCTTGGCAAGTACCACAGTCCCCAAACCCTGGCCCTGGGTGGTGGCAAGGTGCACAGCCCTGTCCAGGGTAAATGGCACAGACATAAGTCCAGGCAAGTCCCAAGGAGGATGTTGTAATTTCCACAAAATGTCTCTCACTCCAAATCTACACAGCCAGACATGCCAGGCTGGGTAGCAGCAGCAGCAGCAGCATCTCCAACAGGAGTACCTGGGCTGCCCACTCCCGAGTGCCTTTGCAGGCAGGCAGGTACTTGCAAACTGACATACACACATGCACATACTCATCCATGCACATGCTAACTCATACCCACTCAAACACAACTTCTCTCATGGCTGGATTTTTTTAGTTGATTGCTCTGTGGTTTAGATGCAAGACCAGTCTGGGGCTGAGAGCCATTGCATTTCTCTTAATTCCTCTTCATTCTTTCTGAGCCTCTTTTCCTTTTCTTGCTTTTTCTGGGTGTTTTTTTCTACTTTGTCCTCTACCTCACTGATCCAATCTTCTGCTTCATCAATCCTGCTTTTGATTCCTTCTACTGTTTTCTTCAGTTCAGAAATTGTATTCTTCATTTCCTCTTGGCCCTTGTTGATAGTTTCTATTTCCTTTTTCATGTTGATACAGTTTGCAGTGAGTTCATTGTAGCTTCCCTGTAGCTTCTGGTAGCTCATTATGAGCTCATTGAGCTTCCTGATAACCATTGCTTTGAACTCCATATCTGATAGTTGAGTTGCCTCTATTTCATTTAGCATTCTTTCTGAGGCTTCCTCCTTTCCTTTCATTTAGGGATGGTTTCTTTGTTTTCCCATCGTTTTTTGAGACTCTTCTTGTTAGCCTCAGCTTCTTAAATTTATCTCTTCTGGCTCCCTGGGTTTATGGTGTGAACTTCTGTGGTAGACTACCTGTGAGATTCAGTGGTGCAGTCTCCTTGATCTCCTGAGCTCACTGGTCTTCGAGTGTTGTTTAAGTTGGCTCTGTGTTTGTTTTTGGGTTTTGATTGTTGTTGGTTCTTTCTTTGGAGGGTCCTTCCCACCAGCTGGTTAACTGAGGGTCACTCTGTCCACCACCTCTTGTATTTTGTTTTGCTGGTGAGGGCAGGTTGTGTTGAAGCTGGTTCTTCCATGTGTACAAGGTTTTGAGGATTCTCTCTTGCTCACTTGTTTTTACTGGGTAATTTCTCCTATACAGCTATTTAGTTGTATTTCCAGATAGGTCCTGGATTGAGGTTTGTCTGGTTTCTACTCCCTCCTTCACCTTCTTCTGTTGTTATCTGTTGGTGGTTCCTTTGTTGTTGGGTTTCCTCTTCCAGTGGGTATCCTGGTGTTCATCGCTTCCACCTACTCTTTTTTGTGATCAGTTAGAGGGGGAAGGAAAAATGGTTTAAGACAGCGAGAAAGTATTCTATGATATTTACAGTAGCAGCCAGTAGAGAAGAGATAGGAGATCCTTTGGATATGTGTCGGGTTAACTGTGATCTTCCACCAAACTACCCAGTTTTTAGAAAGGATGGAAAGAAGATAAGACTCTTATTGGGGAGGAAAGGAATGTGAGTTGGATCTAGAAAGCAGCGAGGTTGTGGGAGGTCAGATTCTGAGGTAAGGTGAGAGTAAAGGATAGGTGTAGTATGTGAGACTATAGAGTTAACCACTACAGTAATGGAGTTCAGGAAACTGTGAAGTAGGCTAAGATCTGGGAGGGGTGTTGTGAAGTATTTACAGTTGTATGAAACAGCTATTATTTACAATAATATTAGAGCAACAATAATATGACAGAATGTATGTGATCTGGATAACAAGAATAGGGAGTATAGGACCTTGAGTAGTGTGCTAGTTGGACACAAGCGAAATGAAGGATAGTAAATTTGCAATACACTATGAAAGAGAGATCAGGGGAAACCTGTCAAATGATACAATATACTAGCCAAGCAAAGCAGACTATACAGAAAGAAGAGAAATACAAAAATACTATTAAAATATAGATGTAAGAATAATGAAAAAAATAATACAAATATACTATAACTTGCCAGTCTCTGTAGCAGCAAAGTGAAATTTGTCTCACTCTCTCAGTTGTTGTGATGCCCCTTCTTTGGGTCCAACTCTGGTCTTTTCACAGTTCCAGGTTTTTGGTTTGTTTTGTTGTTTTGTTTTGTTTTGTTTTGTCTCACTTTTAGGTATTTTTTTAAAAAGGCAGAAGAAGGAGGGAAGAAAAGATGAAATTGGAAAGAAAGGAAGAAGAAATAAAACAAGAAAGAAGGGAAGAGAGGAAAAAGGAACTGAAAGATAAAAATAGTAAAAAGTAAAAAAAATAAAAATTATTTTAAAAAAATAAAAATAGAGTAAAATAAAAAAGCCTCTTGGTTTTAAAGTTGCCAAACCAAATTTTCTGGTCTTGCTGGCTGCAGCAGGCTGAGTGGCGATTGGTATGGTTTTTCTTCCTTCCTGATCTTCACTTAGTCAGCCTCGAGAGCACTCTCTCCGGAGCTATCCTGGCACCTCTCCCCTGAGTCTTGGGTGTGGGATCCAGGCCTTTCCCCCGGGGTTACGGCTGTGGGATGGGGTGCGGGTGCCTGCATGCTCATCCAGGCTGTCTCAGTCCCACAGGGGCACACTCTTCCCAGTGTTATGAGGGCACAGGGTCTTCCACACAACCTCCCACACAACCTCCGATCGCTGCCTGGCTGGGTGGCTGGGAGGCTGGAGCAATTGCTGCAGGAGTATTCCCCAAACAGTGTATGTCTTTTCACTTTTTCTTTTTGAGAAATTCCTCCTACTCAAGCCTGCCGCTCCATACAGCATCCTGGCCTCTCCCACAGCCCAATTCTCTAGCCAGACCAGGGACTATCCGGGTCAGGGCCCGTCACTGCATGACTTTTAAGTCTGCCAGCCTCCACAGACTCTGTGAGTTCTCACAGCTCCTGTGTGTTTGCTACTTAGTCCTCTCTGCAATGTCAAGCAACCAGGTCTCTCCTGGTGCTGCTCAGACCTTGTTTGGCTGGGGAGGGATCAGTTGCCTGGGCTCTCTCCCAAGGATTCTATGGCAGACCCAGCATGCCAGGCCTGGGGCTGCAGCTGCCCTGGACCCTGCACTGGTCCCTGGGATCTTAGTGTCCTGAAGCACTCTCCTTACCATCTAGTTTTTCAGTTCCACTATAATTTTTGGTCTCTTATTTTCATATATGCTGAGGTACTGTTGGCTGTTTGCTCTTTTACTCTGTAGATCAGCTAGGATTTTCTCCCACGTGTAGGAGAATGTGGAATCTGCTCCCTCCTACCCTGATGCCATCTTCCTCTCCTGTGTTTTTTACTTCATTCCTGACTCCTCTTTATACCTCCACCAGTATTTTTTACTTGTTTCTCACCTGCTTATCTTTATTGTGTTTTGAAAAGTTGAATATGCAATGGAAAAAGTACAATAAAGATTAAATAAAAATAAATAAACTAATAAGACTTACTTAAAAAAATCATTTATGGACCAAGGAGAAGAGACACACATTTATTAATTCATTCGGGCAAATTGACCTAAAGCTCAATTTTGTCAAATGTTAAGAAGCATTTTAAATGTGATTCTTCTTTCAAAAACTTAGTGAGATGCAGTAACAGAAACAAGACATTCTGATGACTTTACCCATAAGTGGCAGCTAACAAGTGCTTCAGTCCATAATGATTCAAAGGTCTGTGAGTGATTCTGTGTTTAAAAACTGTGCAGAGGGTCAACTAACAGCAGAAAGAGATGTTGTTAATGATTATTGGTCCAAAACTAAAAGGATGAGCACCAATGACAAACATCGTGTATTTAATACTTTTTCTTCAAAGACCAGCCCTAGAAGTTGTGAAAAACTTCAAAAGTTTGACTAAAGGAATGCTGGTGGAACCAGTGGACCCCTTGGGGTCCCATAATGATTCTACACAAACTTGAATCACCACCATGGTTAATTGGAGCATCCATTTGTCACCTGTATAGATTAGGAAGCTTCACTTTTATTCAGAATGAAGAAGGTTTAAAACAAAAAATGAGAAGAGTTGATTTCACATCAGCTTCTGTAAAGACAAATATCGCCTGCAAATTTTTTGAAGGCTAAAAGTTTAAATTCTCTAGACTGACTATTCAGTGGTAGGGGATGCAATCTACAACAGATGTAAGTCACTTCTTGCATTATATGTTGCTAAAATGACATTGCCTGATGTTAAAAGCTCTTATGTATTAAAAAACCTTCATACACAGCATCAGAAATAAAACTAAAGTTCCGAAAAATTCAAATTGCTCCTTCTATCCCAGCCTCATTTCAAATCAAAATATGTATCTCTTTTATTTGTAAAATAATACACATATTTATAAATAAAAGCCCAAAGCTGGGTATTTTGAAATGAGTTATCTAACCTCTGCAAGCAAATAAGCGCATTTCCCTTCACAACTCTTCACTTGCAGCAATAATCTGACTGAATTTTAACCAGCTCTGAATAGGGAGGGAGCAACTATTTGCCCTGGCCAAGTGTTTCAGGAATCCATATTCATGTTTTCTTCTTTTCTAAAAGCCTATCTCTTAAGATGATTTTTTATTAATGTCCTCAACCAGATTTCCATGATCAGATGTTCTTGTCCTACATTGCAAAGGATCTATGTGTTAGTGGTCACTGGTCATTATGTAAGTAAATAGGGGAATATCCTCTGTGTGATTCAATGATTTAATAATTATTGAGACATTATGCCTTTGTACATTTCTGACAGATGATTAAGTGCACTATAAATGTTTAACATTTCTCTCTGAGGGCTGGAAATGTGATGCCAGGTGTTTTCTCATGCTTCACACAATCAGAAAATACAAATTATGTTATGGTAATATGGCAGTATTTTTGTTGTTTTATTTACAAATTGCAGGTAAAATGTAATATGAGAAAAAGCATGTGTGATGATGGCAGATCCATTTACTTGAAAGTTTGCCTCTGTACTCATTTGGAAGCAAGTTATCTTGTAGGCAGTTGGTGTTGATACAATGCTTATTTCAACTTCTTGAACTCTGCTTCTCCCCATCGGGCTCCAGACAGAGGGAAGAACCTCATTCTCACCTTACACCCGTGGCCCATTTTTGCCAATCCATGGATACAGGAACTTTTGCCCAGAAATCTGTTTGCATACCAGAATCATCTAGAAAATATTTTTAAATACAGACTCCCTAGCCTCCCCCAACCCAGTGAACCCATAATGTCTTGAGATAGTCATGCCATTATTATTTTATTTTTAACTTCAAAATGTTTCTAAATATAGTCATGGTTTGAGAATTTCTGATTTATACCATTCATTGTGCTAGATTTAAAACATAGATGAAAAATTCTTTGATACATCTCCCATCAAAAGATGGGGTCTTCCCCTGACTAGTGTGGCTCAGTTGGTTGGGCATCATTCCACAAAGCAAAATGTCACTGGTTCAATTCCCAGTCAGGGCACATGCCTGGGTTTCAGGTTCATTCCCCAGTCAGGGGAATGCTTCTCATATGTATGAGAAGCAACTCATTGATGTTTCTTTCTTACATTGATGTTTCTCTCCCTCTCTTTCTCTCTCCTTTTTCCTCTTCCCAAATATAAATAAATAAAATCTTTGAGGGGAAAAAAGATGGAATCTAGTTGCCCACCCTAGAATCTGGGTTTCAAGAGAACTTGATGGAGAGATTTTAAGGCAAAAGTCAAACTATGCCAGTTTCCAGGTCCAGTACTTAACAACTGGCAGCTTCCACTCCTTCCTGTCTCTTCAGACTTCATTCTTGGAACCCAGCTACCACACTATGAGGAAGCCCAAGTAACCTGTGGGGAGGTCCATAGGGAGAGAAACTGAGACTCTGACCCAGAGTCTGATTGGGCAACCAGACTGTTCAGCCACATTGGAAGTGACTCCTTTAGCCCCAGTAGACCTGCCCCAGCTTTCATCACAGAGAACAGAGATACGCTGTCCCTGCCAAGCCCTGGCCAGACTTCAGATTCATGGGCAAAATAAATAATCAGTTATTTTAATCCATTCAATTATGTGGTGGTTTGTTAGACAATAAATAACTGAAACATCTGCTTACCTAAATGGTGTCATAGAAAGGGATTTACTCTTTTAAAAGTTGAATTACAAGCATTAATGGGCTCAGTGCCACAAAACATGCAGAATTTCACCTCCTTGTTGGCAAAAATAATGAAACCTTCCCCCTTTCTTAACACATGATGTGGTTCCTCTACAAAGCCTTCCCAGTTTGTATCAAGTCTCTGTAACTTCTCTAATCATTCCAAAACTAATTAGTTTACAAAAGTAATTAGTCCCTTGGTCACATAAAATTATAAACTCAAAATACTGAATACCAATTTTCATTTGGAAGGTAACTTGATTTGAAAATAATAGTAAGCTTTAAAGAGCCAAATTCTATAAAAGGGAATAAAGGCTTGAATGGAACTCATAAACATCAGATTGAATGCATAAGGAATACAATGATAGATGGAGAAATTACAGTGTGAAAGAGTGGGGAGAAGGACTGTTTACATAGTGGGAAGCTAAACGTCAGTAGTGGGCCTTAGAATATGTATTTGTCAGCTCAGGCTGCCATAACAGAATATCACAGACTGGAGGCTTAGACAACAGAAATTTCTTTTCTCACAGTTCTGACAGCTGGAAGTCTAAGGTCAAGGTGCCAAGGTTAGTTTCTGGTGAGACCTCTCTTCTTGGCTTATAGACAGCTGCCATCTCACTGTGTCCTAACGTGGCCTTTCCTTTGTGTGAGCCTGGAGAGGGAGAGAGAGAGATCTGCTGTCTCTTCCTCTTCTTATAAGAACACCATTTCTATCATGTCATGCCCCCATATTCATGACTTTATTTAACCTTAGTTACCTCCTTAATGGTCCTATCTCCAAATATGGGGAGTTAAGCCTAAAACATACAAATTTTCAGAAGACACAATTTAGTCCATTGCAGAATGAAAAAGCCTTGGAAGAAGTGGAGAAGTTCTCGATGGAATTACATCTTTCCCATGTGCCCCAGGGTAGGTAGTCATTTTGCCATTATTGTTACTATTAAAAATGACAATGTTAACCATTTATTGACCAAACACCTAGAGCCTGGCATTTCATGTTATTACATTGGCTTTTCAAAAGAGTTCTACAAAATAGGTTATATTATCCTCATTCTTCACAGCTGATAAAGCTAAACACAAGAAAGTTCAACAGCTTATCCATGATTTCATAGCTGGTTAATATAAGAACAGGAATTTTAGCATAGGTCTGTGGCCTTCAAAGACCCTGTTTGCAATGCTAAAGCAAGTGATCTGGGTTTTTTTCTTTTTACTCATTTGTCCCTTCACAAATTATTAATTGAGCACCCATTATGATTCTGGTCCTGTGTTAGATCCTCAGGGTGCAAAGTCAAGCTGACCCTGCTCAAAACAAAAAATTATTCTGACACTTGTTAAGACAGTAGGAAAGACTTTATTCAAGGGGGTTAATGCAATGGAAGTTTTGCAATAGGAAATGGGATGGGGCTCCACTCTAAATGCAAAGAATAGGGTGAAGGTCAGTGAATGGAAAATTACTAAGAGGAAATAATAGTGGTAAAAGGGGATTCTTGCTAGACAAACTCAACAGGATTCTTGCTGAAGGCAAACCAGGATGATAAGATATTGAGGGTGGGGAGTGGTAAGAAATTTGATTAGATATACAGGGTAGAAGATTTTCACTAAACTGACCCTACAGGATTCTTGCTTAAACTGGACTGAGTGGGCCAAGGACATGGGCCACTGTCAAGACCTGGGTAGGAAGAGGATGCAGAGGAACCTGACTGAAGTTTATCAAGGATATAGTCTTTGTCAGTCTGCTTGCAAGGAGCTAACAGTTCAATGAAGAGACACTAGCCAGCAACTGCAGTCCAGCACTATAAGTCTGTGGATTTTTAACCCAAGTTTTTGTGCCTATACATTCTGGTTTTGAATGTGACAGAGAAAGTGCAGGAGGAACTGTAAGGCACCATTGTTGGAGCCCAGCAGGGAAGTCACAGACATGAGACAGTGCCTCATGGAGTGTTGAGAGCCCTGGAGGATGAGCCAAGCACATAGCAGGCTCTGCTTATTTTTGGCACTCAGTAACTATGAAAAATCAGGTCCTGGTCCACCCATAGTCAAGCAGGTTATCTTTAGAGGTCTCCTACCTTAGAGGTTTCCTCAAAGCAAATCAAACAGTCATTTCTTCATAACACAATCTTTGTTTTTCTTTTCATCCATTTCCTTGGTGCCACTAACCAAAGTCTTGATTTGTGCTCAGCTGACACTAAAACACATTATGTCCCTGGACCTGCCTTGTCTCTTGCTTCAGTTTTGCTTTTTAAAGCTGGATTCCTTGTTAAGTGCAAAAAACAATCTGCCCTTAAATTGATTGGGAGGCTTCAAGAACAGCAACAGAATTCACAGCCCTGGTTTATCCCAGTTCCCATCACAGACCAGGATGTAATGCTGGATTGATTGGAAATGGCCCCAATTGATTCTGAAATTGCTCCCAGAGAGTGGAGGCACATGGACTTTTTCTGGATGGTGTAAGCACTGACCAGTGTTGCCAAGAAGAGGTCGCTTACTGAGGGAAGGAGCCCTGGGAGGTTTCTACTGTCCATGCTTCACCTCTGCTTTCTCCCCAACCATCCTTCACACTCACATCTCTCTCAATCTCCTCCACTCCAGAGCCCTCACTTCTACCTCCAAACTGCCAGGCAGCAAGGGCACAGAAAGTATTATGTTTTTTTTAATTTTTAATATTTGAAAATGTTTTTTGCCCTACCATTTCCAAAGAATAGCACTGTTGGAAATATTTCAATGCCCTGTGTAAAAACAAGGAAATTGTAATAATTTGTCACAAAGATTTTCAGAAAAGAATATAAAAGATGTATAATTACATAGCCTTTAGTTCAGGGAGTTATATTTCTATAACATAGTTATGTGCTGTCTTTTCTTTTATTCCTGTTGGATAGAACAGCTTGTTTTAAAAACCTTTTTAAGTACTGTTTTAAAAATCATATAATTTATGTCCTGACAAACTTGTATTTTCAAACTCCATGTTATTTCTGTGATGCAGACACCAGCCTGCAGTGTCCAAGTCATTATGGATGAAATGCAACATTCACACGGACTACCAAGTCTGGTGGAGGAAAATGGACAGCATAGCTTTTCCTGTCAAGGGGAGCAAAAGCCTTGGCCCTTGCCATGACTGGCCTTTATTGGGTTTCTTAGCATATTACATGATGGTCCTAATTTACTATGCAAAGATTTGCTTTAGGTGGTTACCTTTTATAGAAAACAAAGGAGCCAATGCCACTAGTCACATCACAGAAGAGGGATATTTGCAAATGAAAAGGCAAAAGTGGTTGAACCAGTTGCACTCATCCTTGGAAGGTTTAGCATAGATTTTAGGAAGTTACTTTGCAGTAAATGTCTTCAATTCAGGGTGGGGGAGTTTTTTAGCAAGAGCAAGACTGAAAGCAGCCTAGGCACATTGCAGGCCTGATTCCCCACGGGAGAACCTATCCATGGCTGTGGGTCCTGTACATCTCTGAGTGGGAGCTGGGCCCATTCCATGCAGAACAGTCTCCTACATTTCTGGAAGACAGTTAACATTACAAGTAGCCCAGTGGTATGTGCCCTAGATAATAAAGGATTTGACTGTCTGGGGCTGTCAAGCAATTTCAGTGAGGGAGGGGCATGAGATGACTGAAAAAAAGAAGAATCAGCATGGGAGAGTCTTATGGGGGTAAGCCCTCGCTACTGATGAATGACTGAAACACCCTGGGGTTCACCCTGGCAAACAGAGTGGGTACAAATGTCTGAAATCCTCTTCTTGCCCCAGATAAGTCAATCAGGAAGTGAGATTTTTTTTCTTAAGACAGAGGACTGAGAAGAAACCAGGTAGTTGTACAGTCAAATTGCTGAATTCTTTTAACTAATTAATATTTTTCAGTGGAAGTTGTAAATGTGTTTTGATTTTCTCAGTGACGTAAGTAACCATGTTCAACCTAGTTCTGCTATACTTTAAGAATAGATGGAAAATTTAGTGACTTTATAGCTAGTCATGGCCTAGAAAAAGTGGGCAGGCAGAACTATACAGATGGAGCTCTGTAATATCACTGTATATTAGGTATGAGGGTGGACCAACAGAACATACATGAGAGCCAGATTTAACCCTTAGTCAGCCAGTTTAAGACTTCTGTAACCCACAAGTTCTAGAGTACTAAGCATACATGATAATTAATTTTATGTGTCAACCTGACTGGGTCACAGGGTGCCCAGATATTTGGTCAAACATCATTCTGCATGTGTGGAGGAGGGTGTTTCTGGAGGAGATTAACATTTGAATTAATACACTGAGTAAAGCGTATTGTCCTCCCTAATGTGGGTGGGTCTCATCCAGTCTGTTGAAAGCCTGAATAGAACAAGAAAATTGAGTAAGGGAGAATTCATGCTTTGCCTGTCCTTGAGCTGAATCATCAGTTTTCTCCTGCCTTTGGATTTGGACCGAACTGGAACTTATACTATCAGCTCTCTTGCATCTTTAGCTTGCTGACTGCAGATCTTAGGACTTGTCAGTTTCCATAATCATGTAAGCCAACTCCTTATAATAAATCTCTGTATAAAATGACAGATAGATAGATGATAGATAGACAAAGGAGTCAAGGAAAAGACAGACAGAGAGATGGAGACAGACAGAAAAGGATGCAAACAGGTAGAGAGCAGAGGGACACATCGACAGAGGTAGGTAGAAAGGAACAGACAGGACAAAAACAGGGCAGACATGCAAGCACACAGACATACATACAAACATAGGCACCAATACAGACAAGGGTAGGAAAAGGGTGAGAAAATATATGGTATTTCATAATGTGCTATTATGGTTTGCTCATGGAGCTTTATTTCTCAATTTCAAGAAGCACCTCTGATGGGAAAATGTGCCCCTCATATTTTGATCACACCTCTGCCTGGTCAGAACCTGCTGTCAAATATACTTGTCAGCAACCTACCTGAGAACAGTGACTAGGAAGAAAGGATCAGCTCCAACACTTCACAGCTACTCAGATACTAACCTGCAGTCAAACCTGAATCCTGACACCTACCTGGTCTCACCTCATGTCAACATGGCTGCCCAGTGGAGTTGCCTCAGACCTGACCCCACAACCAATTAAATCAGAATCTGTAGGGCTAGAGAGCATTGCTATTTTTTGCAAGCTCCTGAGAGGAACCAGGAAACAGAGATCTGGCCATATGCCTGGGTTGCAGAGTTCTAACTTGAGAGCAATGAAAGTAGCCAGGTTCAGTGATACTTGTCACCTGGACACCCAACAATTACCCAGGAGGTCTATTTTCTATGCCACTTTCAAAGCATGGACCACGGACCACGATACCACATTGTCACCCTTCGGTGCCAGGCTAAAGGCCCTCCAGTTGTTGCATCAGTTAAGTCAGTTAACCTCACAACACCCTGTGTCATATAGATACTATCTTTGGTTTTTCAGGTAAGGAAACTAAGGTCGGAGAGGTTAAACAGTTTGCCAAGATCAAATAGCCAGTACATGGCAGAGGCAGGATCTGTAACCAGATCCTCTGCGCTGCTGCACAGAAAATACATGGAGGCAAAGCTTTTGGTTTTATTCCCTCCTGCTCCATACTGTCTCCCACACAGATGGTTTTGAAAATGAAAACCAGCACTGCTTTCTGTGTGGAGCACAGGCCACACACGAGAAGGCATCTGGGCTTCTGTCAGGGTGATTTTATTCTGGCCACGCCAACTGTACAATACATGTCACTTCAGCCTGGCCTGAGAAAAGACAAAGTTAGAGCAACTACCCACCAAAAATAAGACAGTGGGTGAACTTAAGTTTCTTCATTGAGTTTAATTAAGCTCACCAGAGAAGTAGATCACAAGGGATTCTGCAGAATTTTCTCTAGTTTTATTTATATTATTCCTAATTCTAATTTAACTGAAAAACATTTTTCCCCGAAATACTCCACCAATTTAGGGCTTTCTCTATATATTAAGAAATAGCGCCATCTATTGATGCAGCTCATGCTGTTCTTGTAAACCATGAAAAAAATTAACTTTATGCCTTAATTATACACACTTTCCAAGACACAGCCCTCCTTTACAGATGTCTGTTTGCACTTAAAATCATATATATTATTTTATTTTATAGCCACAAATGACAATTTGGTTTGAAATTACCATAATACTTTCAAACATATGTCTCGAAAAACAGAGCCCACAAATCAGGGCTTGATAAAGTGGGAAAACCAGGTGGCAGGTGCTTAGGTGTGAAGCCAGGAGGACAAGGTACCCTACACAGTAGTGACCACACCTGTTTACCTGAGTGTGCTTGGAAGCTATACAGCCAACCCAGAAGGAATATAAATCCTATATTGCAAAATATGAATTACCTAGGAATCAACATAAAAATCAATGTATATGACTACTACAAATCTACTTGTCTTATTTGTCTCATTAAGAGAAACCAAAGGGTATCTAAATAAATGTCAGGCTATACTATGGATTGGGATTCATATTCACAATTGGAGTCAAAGATCCAGGACATGGAACAGGCAGGATTTGTTGGGGAAGAAAAACATCGTGCTGTTTTTATATGTAAGGCACAGTTATACTCATGCAGTATATACATCTCTGGCATTAAAACTTCATGGGTGTCGGAGGGATGATGGGGAAGAGTCAAAAAATACTTTTAGGGGGAATATCAGGAAAAAAGGTGTTCAGCAGCACTGGATTAGAGCATGTACTTGGGGCATGTAAATATGCCCCAAACTGAGTTATAGATTCAATGCATTTCTAATCAAAACTCCAATAGGGTGCATGCCTGTGTGCACATGCCTGTGCTTGTGTGTGCATGCATGTGCGCCAGCATGTGTGTGTGAAGTGACAACAGATCATAGATGTACATTGAAGGAAAAGGAAGAACAGGAGGTTGCTCCACCATATCTCAAGATTCGTGATAATGAAACGATAATTTTTTTAAGACACTGTGGTACTGGTCCAGGCAGACAAAGAGACCAGTAGAAGGGAGTGGAGAGCCCAGAAACAGATTCCAATGCATCTAGACCCTTGGTTTTCAGAACAGTGGAGAGGAGACAGTCTTTTCAACAAATGGCACTGGATTTCCATATGTGAGAAGTGAAAACTCACTTCATAATTTCTGGTGGATTATACATATAAATGTGAAAGATGAACAAAACTTCTGGATCAATGACTCTTAAAGTGCAGTCCCCAGACTAGCAGTGTCATCAATGCCTGGGAAGTTGGTAGATATGTGAATTCTGCCGCCTCACCTAGACCTGCCTGATTCGACCCAGCTCATGGGATCCGAAACATTGTGGATGTGGGAGAGACATTCACATGGACTACCGAGCCATGTGGAGGAAAAGAGTGGGTGGCTTTGCTTTCAAGAGGAGCCAAAAGCCTTGGCCTTCGCCATGACAGGACTTTATTTCTATTCTGTTCACATTACATGATGGCCCTCATTTACTATGCACAGGTTGGCTTTAGGTGGTTACCTTTTACAGAAAACAAAGGAGCTGATGCCGCTAATCACATCACAGAATAAGGATATTTGCAAATGAAAAGGGAAAAGCAGTTGAATCAGTTACACTCCATACTGGGGAGTTTTAGCATGGATTTTAGGAAGTTACAGTAAGCACTTGCTGTCGCAATTCAGGGTGAGGGAGTTTTAGCAAAAGCAAGTCTCAAGTTGACCTAGATATATTGCAGATCTGATTCCCCACGAGAGAACCTATTCATGGGCATGGGTCCTGTGCATCACTGAGTAGGAGCTGGGCCCACACCACACAGCATGGCCTCCTACACCTGCTGAGTCAGAAAGTCTGGCAATGGAACCAGCAGTCTGCTCAGGCAAGCTTTGCAGTTGATTCTGATGTTCACCAATGCTTGAGAAACACTAGCTTGAGGGGAATATTTGCATGGCTGAGGTAAGACAAGGCTTTCTAAACAAAATGGAACCATAAAGGACAAGATGGGTAAATAAAACTATAGAATTTCTGTTCATCAAATGATGCCATGAAGAAAGAAGACACAGTAGAAAAAGAAGCTTGCAAGGCATAACTGACAAAGGCTCACATCCAGAATAAAGAACTCTTACATACCAATGAGAAAAAGACAGCCCAAAAGAAAAATGGGCAAGATACCTGAACAGACATCCTTAGAAGATAATATCAAAATGGCCAATCAGCTTGCTGAGGTACCCAATATCTTCAGAAATCAGAGAAATATGAATTAAAATTATGATGCGGTATAATTACAGACCCATCAGAATAACTCAAATGAAAGAAACTGGCACCATCCTAGTATTGGTGAGATAGCAGAAAGAAGTTAGCAAGCTTTTCCTGTAAAGGACCATCTAATAAATTCTTTATGCTTTGTGGTCAAAAGACAAAGACAAAACCAGGGATGTTATGAATGCAGGAACTTCTATAAGACAAAACTCTTGTTCCCCTCACCACACTCCACACCTCACCCTGCCATGTTTAACTGAAGTGGACAGTTCCAGGTGGTAGGCAGCCTTTGTCCCCAGTTGTGGTTGACTAGAGACAGACCTAAGGGGCCTGGTGAGCAGGAAGTTGGGGGCAGCCACCATGGTCAGTTTCCCTCTCTGCCCCAAGGACCATCAGATCCCAATTCTCCCTCCTCCTGGGGAACTTATTTCAGGATGGACGAAGGTGAGGCTGACTGAGATTTCATTTCTTGGTACCCCAGCAGTTGGCAACAGCAGTGTCCCCGGGGTGTAGGTGGTGACCAGCACAGGCTCTGGGCAGCAGTGATGTGTGGCGGGCAGCAGTGATGTGTGGCTGCCAGCAAGAGAGTAACAATGGTGGAGAGGGACAGTACAGCTCAGCAGCCTCCATCACTCCACACTTGACAATAGTGTGTTGATCCTTGATGTAGAACTATCAGAACTCTTGTGCACTGAAGGTAAAAATATCAGTACAACTACTTTGGAAAACTGTTGCTACTATCTATTAAGATACAAGTACAAAGAATACTCATGCCAAACCGACAGGTATGCACATGTGCACCAAAAGTCATGCACAGGAATACTCATAGGAGCATTTTTCATAAAATCCAAACATGAAAATTACCATCAGATGCCCACCAGCATTAGGATGGAAAAGTGCATGCTAATATATTCACGTAAAGAAATTCTTGACAGCAATAATCAAATAACCACTTCCTGGACTGGGGATGAATTTGATAAAGAGAATGCCAGGGAAAAAATACTGTATGACTTCATTAATGTATGTATGTTTGCAGATAACACTATAAAGAAAAGCAAGGATTATAATAGCATAAAAGTCAGGATGGGAGCGAGTGGGTGTAGATGGCGTTTGGGACCACACACTAGGATGGTCCTGAAATGCTGGCAATATCATATTCCTAGTACTGGGTGGTAATAACACTGGGGTTTGTATTGTCATAAATCAGGGATTGGCAAACAAAATCTGTGGCTCAAATGTATTCTGGCACTAGCTTTGTAAATAAAACTTTATTGAAATACGGCCCCACATTAGTTTGCATATTATATGTTTCTGCTTCTATGTTAACAACAGCAGACTTGAGTAGTTGTGAAAAAGATCGTATAGCCAATAAAAACTAGTATATTTAACATCTAGCCTTTTACACAAAATCTGTTGCCAAACCTTGTATTAAATCACTGAATGGTACAGTTTTATTTTATATATTCACATATACTTATACATATACATATGTACATGTATGTATCTACTTATAAATATGTTATATTTACATACATGCATGTTGTATTTTACTATTTTAACCATAATATATAGTTAAATACTATATATATATATGTGATACATATACATATATATATATCGCTGGTGCCATCATTAGAAACCACTGTCAAGGGCTGCTTGAGAGACAGAGGCTGCTCCTATATTCAGTGACTCTAAATTATGCTTCAAAATTGTTATTTTTATGTCCTGGCTGGTGTAGCTCAGTGGATTGAGCACAGGCTATGAACCAAAGGGTCACTGGTTCAATTCCCAGTCAGGGCACATGCCTGGGTTGCAGGCCAGGTCCCCAGTGGGGGACACATGAGAGGCAACCACACATTGATGTTTCTCTCTCTCTCTCTCTCTTTCTCCTTCCCTTCCCCTTTCTCTAAAAATAAATAAATAAAATCCTTTTAAAAATTGTTGTTACTTTTAAAATCTGAATGTGTTTTATGGTGTCCTCCTTAATGTTTGCAATCTCCTCCTGCTGCCTATATATGTGTGTGAATAACTAGACTCCATGCTTAGCTCTGAATCCTCCTCGGTTGTAGCCATTCAATGCACACACAAAAAAATCAAATCAATTAGCTTTAAGAAAATAAGCACCCATTTTTTAAATTAAAAATATCAATTATAAAGACAAAATAAACTGTATTTTCCTTCACAGCTGATTTTAGTCTCAATTTCCACATTTGCAAGAGAATGGATAATCAATCTTCACTCTACATACTTTGATGATATATTTCTTAAAGATGCTTTAAAGACTGCAGAGTGATACTTGAAGACACTTTTGACAAGTGCCTTACCAAATGTTGTCGCTTCTCTATTCAAGTTGTTCTTAGAAGATTGAACCCAGGAACCTATAAACACAACAAAATTCAAAAAAGGAGAATTTTCAGTCAAGCCTTATACACATAAATAAGGCACATTCAGTCATGCCTTATTTATTCAGTGATGTGGGGGGAGGCAACTTTTCTGATATATTGAGTTTCTCTGCATTTAGTAATTCATCTGTTCAACAAACATTTACTTAGAGCTTATCATGCCAAAACTTTTATTTTTACCATTTTAATGCAAATATTTCTGAAATATTTTTATCTTCCCTGCCATTTTCACAAAGAATACTGAACATAATTTAATGACTCAGCCTCATTGTGGAACCAAACTATAAAATGCTGGCTTTCAAATACACATTTTAGCTGAGAAGCCCTTTTACAAAAGTGGAACATACAAAATAGATAAAAAGAATTGAAGTGAGAGATTGAGGTGCAGCTGAGTCCCACCCATTTGGTATCCCTGGGACAACAAAAAAACCTGAAGGCTCCAGGAATCATCCTTAGAAACCACTTGTGCCATCATTAGAAACCACTGTCAAGGGCTGCTAAGAGACAGAGAACTGCTCCTATCCTCAGTGATTCCAAATTATAATTCAAAATTGCTGTCATTTTAAAAATCTGAATGTGTTTTATGGTGTCCTCCTCAATGTTGTCAATCACTTCCTAGTAAATTTCAGTGTCTCTCCCGGTACCTGCCCTCTCTGTCACCCACCCAGCCCCAAAACCTGTGGTTTCTGTAGACTAGAAAATTAGTCATCAGTCTTCAAAAAAGTGTGGGTAAATCAAGAGTCCAGAGACTTGCAAGACTCAAGAAGCTCATTCCTGTGTAAAGGACATGGGTTTCCAGGGATGTCCAACCCCTGGCCCATTGGCGCAGATGACCCAGAAGGCTATGAATGCAGCCCAACATAAAATCATAAATACTTAAAACCTTTGTTTTGCTCATCAGTTTTCATTAGTGTTTGTGTATTTAATGTATGGCCCAAGACAGCTCTTCTTTCAGTGTGGCCCAGAGATGCCAAAAGGTTGGACAGCCCTGTTAGACCTTGTGTGATCCATTTTGACAATCAGACATGATTTTTAGTCTAATTTCAAAATTGCCAAATGTCTGTTAGAAGCAAAGTGACCTCTAATAAGGAAGAAAATTTGCTGCTATCAAGATGAGAATGAATTAGCATTGTAAATGGTGATTCACTTTCTCAAATGAGGAAATATTTCTAGAGTTTCTCAGTCTAAGAACCATTATCTACTAGCAACTTAGAAATGCAAATAGTCTAATTGACTCCTATACCTTTAAGTAGACTTTTATAGAATCCATATCCATAAGTACTGAGGAAGAAAATATTCTCCACCCCATACACATACATGAACACAAAATCTGTGCTCCTCACTTAACTCCAACAGTGAACTCAGTCTTGAAGTTCACTGAGTGAAAGAAGTTGACTCCAGAAATAAACTGTTAAATCCATTCTAAGATGATACCTTCACCCCTTGCATTCCAGAGCCCTTCTAATAGCAGCCATCTTAGCAAATTGACATCATTTGCTGATATTATGAGAGCACTGGGTAAAAGAATGCATTAAACACATTTATTAAAGAAATGTATTTATGCCTATGTGCACATGACATTTATTATGTGCACATCAGCATTGCACAAGCAAAGTATAAAGGCACACGGATTCAGTTATACCTAATGACCAGTTACAGAAACAAAATCAATTCAATCACTTAATCCTGAATAGATATTCCTCCAGGGAACATAAGCAGTCTTCAAATTAAACTTCCAGTTTATTTTACATCACAAAGACACTTGTGTATAGAGAAACTGTACAGACCTGGTTGGGTGGTTCAGTTGGTTGGACTGTTGTCCCATTCACCAAAAGGCTTCAGGTTCAATTCAGGGAACATACCTCGACTGTGGGTTCAGTCCCAGGTCAGGATGCATACTGGAGGCAACCAGTCAAGGTTTCTCTCTTACATCAATGTTTCTCTCTGTCTCTCTTCTTCTCTCTCTAAAAAAAATCAATAAACATATCCTCAGATAAGGATTATAAAAAGAAACTGTGGAGGTTGGAACCACAGTTTTAATGGAACTGAATGTAGTATCTGATTTCACACAAGTACTGGGTTGCCAAAAAGTTCATATGGTTTTTTCCATAAAAAAGACATGTTTTTCATTTTCACCCATAACTTTATTGATTTGGATATTTTGGGTATGTCAGCTATCTCCTGCATGGTAGAACATTGATTGTTCTCAATTAACGTCTCAGTTTGATTGCTATCAACTTCAACTGGTCTACCTGACCATGGAGCATCACCTAGAGAGAAATCTCCAACATGAAATCTTCACAAACCACTTCCAACATGTTCAATAAGTCTCAACACCTTCTCCATACACTGCACAAATTTTTTTGCATTTCAGTTGTGTTTTTATCTTTCTTGAAATAATAAAGTATAATATGCCAAAAGTGTTGCTTATTTCCTTCCATCTTCAATATTAAAATGGCTACACAAAAATTCACCAATTTTGATGTTTTTTTTAAATGCACACTGATATGACAGTTGTCACAATACAACCTAACAAAATTGTTTTGAATGAATTTAAAGACAACTAAACACTTCCAGAGCCATCTTATGGAAATACCAAAATAAATATTTTGACCAACCCAATATAATATCTGAAACATGGGCAGTATCTTAAAGGACATCTCTACTCACCAGATTTATGATGCTTGAATCTCTCCTGCCAATCCCTGCCAACTGGTTATCTGTTATCGTCAAATACAAGGTCAGAGAACTTTCTGGATTAATTCTATATTTTTTCAATTATTACTAGAATATATTCATGTATTATCAAATATTTGCATTTGGTACAACTTTAATTTTGAATTCAATGTAGATTTCAGTAAAACTATAAAATTCTTTCTATACTTGAGAATAATCATACTTCAGATAAGTAATGTTAAACCCACAGAAGTTGATTTATAGATAAGCAGACTAAACAGATATTTTTCATTTATTCAAAACAATAGAACCTTACTACCTATATCTCATTTTAAATAGTGGGAGTCTCTTCTCCCCAAAAGAGATCATTGAAATAAAAATGACAATTATTTTGAAACTCATACATAATCTTACTGTTAGTACCTAACTAAATATGAGCAATATTTTTTCTAAAAATTTAAATGGATTGGGACTTCTGGCCAAGATGGAAGCCAGATACGCTTTGCTTCCTCATACAACCAAAAGAAGGACAAGAACCAATTTAAAAACAAAAATCAACTAGAACTGCCAGAAAATCAAACTGTGTAGAAGTCTGACAACCAAGGAATTAAAGAAGAAACATCCATCCAGATTGGTAGGAGGGGCAGAGATGAGAGACCACGTGGGTGAGGCAGCTGCTGGTGGACTGAGAAGTCCCAAATTCGTGTGTTGATATACTGGGAAGAACAACTGTGGAGCAATACAGACCATGCAACCCAGGGTTCTAGCCCAGGAAACCAAAGCCTCAAAACCTCTGGCTATAAAAACCTGTGGGGGCTGTCACAGTGGGAGAAACTCCTACCCTCACAGCAGAATTCATTGCACAAACCTATGGGGCCCCAGAACACATATAAACCTACCCAATGAAAAATCAGCATCAGAAGGGCCCAATTTGCTTGTGGGTAGTGGGGGAAGTGACTGAAAGCAGGGCGTGATCCCAGAAAGTACATTTGTTCCCTCTCTGACCCTTTCTTAACATACAGTACCACAATGTAGCAAAGAGGGTTGCCTGGCCCTGCTGAATACCTAAGTCTCCACCCCTTACAATGTAACAGGTGCTCCAAGACAAAGAAATATGGCCCAAATGAAAGAATGGATCAAAACTCTAGAAAAAGAACTAAATGACAAGATGATAACCAATCTATCAGATGCAGAGTTCAAACCACTAGTAATCAGGAAGCTCACAGAAATTATTGAATACAGACACAAAATAGAGGAAGAAGAGAAGGCTATACAAAGTGAAAATTTTTTAAAAAGTACACAGGGAACTGACAGTGAAGGGAAGGAAACTGAGACTCAAATCAATAATTGGGAACAAAAGGAAGACATAAACATTCAATCACAACAGAATGAAAAAACAAGAATTCAAAAAAAAAAAGGAGAGGCTTAAGAACCTCTGGGACAACTTTAAACATTCCAACATCCAAATCATAGGGATGCCAGAAGGAGAAGAACAGGAGCAAGAAATTAAAAACTTATTTGAAAACATAATGAAGGAGAACTTCCCCAATCTGGTGAAGGAAATAGACATCCAGGAAGTCTAGAAAGCCAAGAGAGTCCCAAAGAAGTTGGACCCAAAGAAGCACACACTAAGGCACATCATAATTACATTACCCAAGATGAAAGAGGAGAGAATCTTAAAAGCAGCAAGAGAAAAGGAGACAGTTACCTACAAAGGAGTTCCCATAAGACTATTAGCTGATTTCTCAAAAGAAACCTTGCAGGTAAAGGGGCTGGAAAGAAGTATTTGAAGTCATGAGAGGCAAGAATCTACATCCAAGATTACTCTATCCAGCAAAGCTTTCATTTAGAATGGAAGGGCAGATCAAGTGCTTCCCAGATAAGGTCAAGTTAAAGGAGTTCATCATCACCAAGCCCTTATTACATGAAATGTTAAAAGGACTTATCTAAGAAAAAGAAGATCAAAACTATGAACAGTAAAATGATAACAAATTCACAACTATCAATAACTGAACCTTAAAAACAAAAAAAAAACTAAGAAAACAACTGGAACAGGAACAGAATCACAGAAATGGAGATCATATGAAGGGTTATCAGTGGGGAGGGGGATGGAGAGAATGAAGGAAGGGTGCAGGGAGTAGAAGCATAAATGGTAGGTACAAAATAGACAGGAGGAGGTTAAGAATAGTATGGGAAATGGAGAAGCCAAACAACTTATATATATGTATGACCCATGGACATGAAATAAGGAGGGGATTGCTGGTGGTCAGGTGAGTACATGGCAGAGAGGTATAAAGGGGAGAAAAATGGAACAACTATAATAGCATAATCAATAAAATATACTTTTAAAAAATGAACTGTAGCCCTGGCTGGTGTAACTCAGTGCATTGAGCAAAGGCTGTGAACCAAAAGGTCATCAGTTTGATTCCCAGCCAGGACACATGCCTGGGTTGCAAGCCAGGTCCCCAGTTGGGGCCACGTGAAAAGCAACCACATATTGATGTTTCTCTCCCTGTCTTTCTCCTTTCCTTCCCCTCTTTCTAAAAATAAATAAAATCTTTTAAAAAATAAAGAAAACTAAAAAATGAATTGTACAGATTCATAAAAAATATTTTATGGAGTTCCAGCCAAAATGGAGGCATAGGTAGAGACCCTTCGCTTCCTCACACAACCAAAAAGAGGATACAACCAATCTAAAATCAATAAACAACCAAAAGCTCCAGAAAATCAAACTTCATGGAACTCCAACAACAAAGGAATTAAAGAACAAAACAACCAGAACAACTAGACTGGTAAGGTGGCAGACCGCGCAGGCCAACCCAGAAAAACCTCTTCAATGTGTGGACCTTGGAAGTGGGCCTGGCTGCCAAGTTTGGCGGGCTGCACAGGAGCAGCTGACTTAAAGGAAAAATCGAGACTCAGGGCTGACTGGGGGTTATGCCTGGGGTTGCTGCGGTCGGAGATACTCCCAGCCTCACATGAGAGTTTGTTGGAAAGTGTGCCAGAGAGGAGCAGGAGAGCTGCACTGTTCCCTCTCTGGTGCCTCCCCCAGAAGCAGCGCTGCAGCAGAGCAAAGAGGGTTGCCCTTCCTGGGTTGATACCTAAGGCCCCGGTCCCTTACAATCTATCAGCTATGCCAAGACAAAGAAATATGGCCTACATAAAAGAACAGAATAAAGTCTCAGAAACAGAGCTAAGCGAGGAGGAGATCGCCAACCTATCTGATGGAGAATTTAAAGCCCTGGTAATCAAAATGTTCACAGATCTGATTGAGCTTGTTCAAAAAATGAAAAAACAAATGAAGGATACCCGAAGTGAAACAAAGCAAAATATTTAGGGAACCAACAGTGACAGGAAGGAAACCAGGATTCAAAACAATGATTTGGAAAAAAAGGAAAAAATAAATATCCATCAAAATGAAGAAACAAGAATTGAGAAACTGAAAGGACTCTTATAAACCTCTGGGACAACCTGAAATGTTCCAATATCCAAATTATAAGGGTGCCAGAAAGAGAAGAGGAAAAGCAAGAAATTGAAAACTTATTTGAACAAATAATGAAGCAAAACTTCCCCAATCTGGTGAACACTCCTGGGCTTCCAGGAAGTCTAGAAAGCCCAGAGAGTCCCAAAGAAGTTGGACCCAAAGAGGAACACACCAAGACACATCATCATTAAGTTACCCAAGATTAAATATAAAGAGAAAATCATTAAAGAAGCAAGAATAAAGGAGAGAATTACCTACAAAGGAGTTCACATTAGACTGTCAGCTGATTTCTCAAAAGAAATCTTGAAGGCAAGTAGGGGCTGGAGTCATGAAAGGCAAGGACCCCTACATCCAAGATTATTCTATCTAGCAAAGATTTCAGTTAGAATGGAAGAGCAGATAAAGTGCTTCCCAGATAAGGTCAAGTTAAAGGAGTTCATCATCACCAAGCCCTTATTATATGAAATGTTAAAGGGACTTAACTAAGAAAAAGAAGATCAAAAATAGGAACAGTAAAATGACAAGAAACTTACAACTGTCAACAAATCATCCTAGAAGAAAAGATAAACAACAAAAACTAAGCAAACAACTAGAACAGGAATAGAATCAGAGAAATGGACATCACATGGAGGGTTTTCAGTGGAGAGGGGGAAGGGAGGAATAGGGTGGAAAAGATGAAGAAGCATAGTAGGTAGGCATAAGGTAGACGGGGAGAAATAAAAAATAGTATGGGAAACAGGGGACTCAAAGAACTTATATGTACAACCCAAGGACATGAACTAGGGGGGGGGGCGAACACTGGAGTGTTGGGGGGGCATGGCAGAGGGGAGATGGAGGGGGGAAATTGGGAAAACTGTAATAGCATAATCAATATAAAAGTCATTTTTAAATATTTTTATGGCCACAAATCATATCGCTTTTGAACAATTAAGAGTTGTCTTGTAGGTATACCCAATTAATTATTAACTTCAAAACAATCTATGGTTCTTGATACAGAAAATCTAAAGAAAAATTTAAGACCAATTTAGTACAAAGAATGAAATGTTAAGAAAACATACCAAATACTCAGCACAGACCTTGAAAATCCCCGTTATTCTAGTTCAGTGAAAAAGTAAAGAAATGTAGTTTACTTTTTATTTTTGCTTTTAATTTAAGAAATGAGTCTTTTTTTTAAAACCACATGAATGTCAAATTTACATAAAATCTTAGCTCATCAAAAAAACAAAAGCCAAGCATAAAAGAATATTCAATATTACAGTAAAAAATTGATAAAATCCCAGACTACATCAAAGTCATTTCAACAGCTGCTGCTGTATTCTAGGTGAAAATGTCCATGAGAGGAAGCTAGTCTTTAAATAG
Organism: Phyllostomus hastatus; assembly: GCF_019186645.2. Lineage (NCBI taxonomy): Eukaryota > Metazoa > Chordata > Mammalia > Chiroptera > Phyllostomidae > Phyllostomus > Phyllostomus hastatus. The sequence goes on along the minus strand of NW_025334038.1, from coordinate 4,664,625 downwards.
GCACAAAGGCACCCCTCCAATTTCCACTGTGGGTATTTGATCTGCTGTACTCACTGAAAGAAAAAAAGACCTTTGAAATCCAATAGAAACATTTTCAGGGCCCCCTGGTGGTGATTTCCTGACCCTGGATGTCAGATAAAAATGACCATGAATGAAGTAAGCTACCACAGGCAAGGCCAAGACCAAGTTTAAAAACTAATATCTCCTCCACATAGCTCTTAGCATTTTTAGGGTATCTATTTTATCTATATCAACCACAGTTGAGTGAATCTCTCTATATGTAGTCTCCTACAAAAGAAATACAGAAGTTTTTTCTTACCTCTCAATTTGTTGCAACCTAAAAAAAAAAGTGAACATTTAATATCTTGTCACCATCCTTGTCTCCCTCTTCAAAAAATCTTAACTGAAAGAGTATTGTACAACACTGTGGTTAGTGTTATATAATACAAACCTATAAATCTGCATTGAATCTATTTACTTATTCTTAGATCTGGCAAAGCATTACTGTTGGCTTAAATCTTTTGAGTGTCAATGTACTGTTTAGAGTAGTGGATTTAACTAGATAGAAAAGAGTACAGTTAGTCATCACTCAGTATCCACAGCCTATCAGCTCCAGGACCCACCCCCACCATAGACAGAAAATTCCACAGATGCTCAAGACCCTTATACAAAATGGCATAGATCAATGTATATAGCCATCCCTCCACAGCTGAAGATTACCAACCACAAATCAAAAATACCATTTTTGAGGTCTTCAAATCAAGATGGTGGTGTAGGCAGACATAGCTTCTCACCTCCTCCCACAACCACATCAAAATTTCAACTAAAATATAGAACGACTATCTCTAAGAACTGTCAGAAATTTAGTTGAATGGAAGTCTGACAACTACAGAATTAAAGAAACCCCATCCATCCAGGCTGGTAGGAGGGGCACAGACATGGAACAGGCTGGTCCCACATCCTCATGTTCATGTGGTCGATAAATATTCACATGGAATATCTTGGAAGCGAGGGGTCCCAGAAGGTAGTTGCCCAATGCTAATTGTCTACTTGTTCTCATTCCTATGAGAGCTTCCTCTGCTTTAAGCTGGTACCATAACCTCATTCGGTATCAGATTTATCTTGGCAGTTGTACGAGCACCTGTAGAATAGATTAACTTACTCACATGATCACTTATTACTGTATTCAAGTAACAGAGCAAAATACTGCTCTAAGATTATATCTTGTCTAAGTGAAGAAAAGTTAACCACGTTGTTTAAAGCAAGAAACTATCCACTTGGGGCCTGATGAATGTGATATTTCTTTATGTTAAGGAGATTTTAAACAGACTGCCAAAATAAAATAAAAGGCAACACATATTTCAATATATAAATGATTGGCTATGACCACATTAAAAGACCCAATAAAGTATTCATGGGTTTGCACATGATTTCATGTATAGAATCATGTGAATGAATGAGGCCCAAATGCAGGCCAATATACAGGTTTGTATATACAGGCTTAAATACTGTCAGCAGCTTTGCCATTAGTGACAAGATTTACCAAAATGATGAGTAACTCTTATTGAAGTTTCAAACAAAATAAAGTATAATCTCTCCTCAATCTACACTGAGGTTACATTTTTGGACAATTCTGTTTGTAAAATCATGCAAAAACACTTTGCATTTCTATGTAAAATGGAGTTCAAATCCAATCTCAAAGAATGAAACACGTAAGTATCCAGAAGGACGTTTGAAAGTCATGTGTGAAGTGAGACAGAACTTTGTGTAAAGGACTGTCCCATGAACTGTGGGATCTAACACTCTGTTCCACCTTCCTCTAAATGCCTCCATCATTGTGGGGGCAAACAAAATGTTCCTACAGATTTCCAAAGTTTCTGCTGGGTGGCAGTACTGTCCCCATGACAGGCATGTAGCAGCAATCTTTGTCCTTAGCACATTCACATTCCATTCTCTCAGAATCCTTTTTTTTTTTTAATGACGCATCCATGTGTCAATATTCAAGTAATGCCTACCACCTTCATAGATTCAGAGCACAGGAAAATAATGAGAGTACCTGAATTTTGCTCATCTTTGTGTTCCAAGTGCTTTGTATGGTGCCAGCACAGTAGGTGCTCAATGGATTTTGGTGAATGAATGACTGAACATGATTCCTCTAGTGCTGGATGCTGGAAAAGTGGACAGCTCCTTGTCTGGCTCTGCACTTGTACCAAAGGCACAAACAGGAATCCAGGACAGCCAGTGGGAATACTGATTACCTTGATTGACTTCATATGTACCTCTCCTCTTGCCTTTTAGTCATTTCAAGTTGCTATAACAAAATTCCATAGACTAGGTGGCTAATAAACAGTGGAAATTTATTTTTCACAGTTCCAGAGGCTAAGAGTCTAAGATCAGGATACAAGTATGGTGAGGACCCTCTTCTAATTACAGCCAACCAAATTTCTGTTTTATCTTCACATGGCAGAGGGAAGAGAGGGAAAGCAAGTTTAGACCATTATGAGGACACTAACTAATTCCATCCATGGGGGCTCTACCCTCATGACCTCATCCAATTCCAACCACCTGCTAAAGACCCTACCTCCTAATACTATCACATTGGTGCAGAATTTCAACATGTGGATTTGGGAAGGAAACAAACATCCAGTCCATAAGATTTATTAAATTTAATACACTTTCTTTTTATTTAAGAACTACCAAGTTAAGATTGCACTTCCATTTAGGACAATGTCAAAGTAAGAGCTAAACCACACACTTTGTAATAGGCCCTCAAATATGGTGAAGGAACCAAAATACAAATTTGTCATGAAAACTGATCTGGAAGAGGTGACAAAGGAGCTTCCATTTCAAATAATACCTTCAGGTCATTCACAAATAATTCAAGTGTCCAGGGCAATTAGGTGCCCAAAAAGGTTGATTTTATTTCTTTACTATTGCTTTTATTTCACATGTGATTATTAGGACCAGAAGGAGTGACTAGGTTACTCCACGTCACAAAACTCATTGAAAACTAGCCAAAACCATGCTAGTTTTGTGATGAGCTCAGAGGGGGCTTATTCTAACACAAGTCACACATGAGAAGAAAGATAAATAATACTTTTTGGTATCAGATCTTAGGAGCTTCCTCATTATAAGTGATATATGTTTGTCTCTCCTCCCAACATACATCTTATGATTTAGAAGGATATATTTGTCAAGTCATATAAATCTTCCACAATTTATTGATAATTTTAGCATCAAGTAACAGGTCCAAAGAGTAAACACACAAGATTGAAGCAATAGGATAGACTTCCAGAAGAAATGGCTCTGGGAAAGAGAATAATTTCATGGTTATAAAATGTCCATGATACTACAATATGTTTTAAAATTTAAAACATGTGGGTAATAAATTATTTTAAGTGAAAACAAGACAACTAAAATGTCAGAAAGATAAGCTGCCTGCTTCTGTCATGAATAATATTTATATGTGCATAATGAGGCAAGCATGAATGAATAATTAAAACATTAACAACTGTATCAGGAAGGATTAAGGAAAGACCTTACTAAAAAGAGGGAAAAGTTCCTATCATTATAGAAAGTCAAAGAGCCAAAACTTTTCCCTGACTGGTGTGGCTTAGTTGGTTGGATGTCACACTACAAATCAAAGGGTTGCTGGTTTGATTCCCAGTAAGGGAATATGCTTGAATTGCAGGTTTGGCCCTCAGTTCATGCACATGAAAGAGACAACTGATCAGTTTCTCTCTCACATGAAGAGAAGCAACCAATCAACATTTTTCTCTCTCACATCAATGTCTCTCTTCCTCTATTTTTCCTTCCCTCCACATCTCTAAAAAAATTAATAAAATCTTTTTTAAAAGCCAAAACTTTTAAATTAAGATATAGCAATAAGTACCAGGGGGACCCCCAAAAATTGGAATTATCTTCTGGAGGGCAGGATCCTTGTAGAACAAGCTTCCCAGCTAGGTGGGTGTTCTAGGAACCCATCTGTATCAGTGTACCAGCTGGTACTGTTGTGAGAGGCTGTGTTCAGCTTCAGTGAATTTTTGTTTTGAATACTCTTCCAACACATTTGCCCATTTCATGATGGATTATCTAGGAGCGCACTTGTCCATACTGCACTGTTCAGCAGTTTTTGACCAAAAACAGCATGACCCCCCCCCAATTCCCCACCCTCCTTGTTCACCTAATCTCTTCACCCTCAGTGATTTTTTCTTGTTTCCCCATATGAAATGAGTCCTCAAAGGGAAACATTTTTCCAGTGTGAAAGAAGTAAAAGAAAAAAACTGTGGAAGTACTAAAACCCTTCAAAATCAATAAGTTCAAAAGCTGTTTGGACCAGTGGAAAAAAGTCTCAGTAGGTATATTGCATCAAATAGAGAGTATTTTGAAGGTGACTGAAGTTTAAACATGTAAGAATAAATACACGATTTTTTATAAATAAATTCTGGGGTTTTTGCATGCCCCCTCCTAAGTTACTGAGAAATACAACATGTACCAGAAGAAAGCTTAGAAAGTTAAAAGAATTTGCCATGGCATTTACACCAGAATGGGAGACTTTTCATTGTAAATGTCACAGTACTTTTTTATTATATAAGACTATTGTCTGAATAACTTGTTAGCACTGACACTTTTCAGAAGGTCCATAATCAGAGACTATGAATCACATGAGCATTTAAATGACATATTTATCCCATTCTGGGTCCTGTTAAAAATAGTGTGATTTAATATATTGTTTCACTCACAAAAATCCAAATCTTAAGACCTTAATACTTTGCAGAATTTGAGCAATAATAGCTGTGTTTTCTCAGACATTGGTTTAGGAGTGGACTGTGAGCTAAAGACTTTAAATCCACCACCATAATGACTTAATGGCAAAGTGCACATTTCTGAATGACTTCTTGGCCATAAATTACTTTATGAACTGAAAACATGAACTAATTATACAGGTTTATCCCAGGTTCTTCTCTGTGTGTGTATGTCATGATTTCTTTTTTTAATCATTTTTTCTGTTATAGTTGACATATGATATTATATTACTTTCAGATATACACCCCAGTGATTGGACATTATATAATTACTAAGTGATCATTCCATTAAAACTGGTACCCATCTGACACTATACACAGTTATTAGAATATTATTGACTACATTTCCTATGCTGTACTTTACATTCCTATGACTGTTTTGTAACAACCAATTTGTACTTCCTAATTCCTCACCTTTTACACTCATTTCCCCAAACCCCTCCCATCTGGCAGCCACCAAAATGTTTTCTGTATCTGTGACTCTGTGTCTGCTGTTTATTTATTCTGTTTTTTAGATTCAATTGTTGATAGATATGTATTTCTCATCATTTTATTGTTCATGCTTTTTCTCTTTTTTCTTCCTCTTCTTAAAAGAGATCCTTTAACATTTCATGTAATACTGGTTTGGTGGTGATGAAGACCTTTAGCTTTTTCTTGTCTGGGAGGTTCTTTCTATGTTTTTCAATTCTAAATCATAGCTTTTCTGGGTAGAATAATATTGGATGTAGGTTTTTGCCTTTCATCCCTTTGAATATTTATTGCTACTTCCTTCTGACTTGCAAAGTTTCTGTTCATAAATCAGCTGAAAGTCTTATGGGAGCCATCTTCTAGTTAACTAACTGCTTTTCTTTTGCTGCTTTTAAGATTCTCTCTTTGTCTCTAACCTTTTGCACTTTAACATGTGTCTTCATGTGGGTCTATTTGGGCTCATCTTGTTTGGGACTCTCTGCATGTCCTTGACTTGAATGTCTATTTTCTTCATCAGGTTGGGGAAGTTTTTCATCATTATTTTTTCACATAAGTTTTCTTTTCTTTTTTGTTTTTTTAAATATATTTTATTGAGAGACTTCCAGCCAAGATGGAGGCATGGGTAGATACACTGTGCCTCCTCCCACAACCAAAATAAGGTCAGCAACAATTTAGAAACAAGATAACAACCATATCTGACAGAAAATTGAACTGTATGGAAGTCGGACAACCAACAAGTTAAAATATACAGATTCATCCCGACAGGTAAAAGGGGAGGAGTCAGGCAGCCAGGCAGAGAAGGGTAGAGGCAAAAAAAGCAGTGGCACCGAACTCATAACACATTCCGAGTACATAAGGCATCCTGGGCACATAAGGCATCCCGAGCCCAAGAGCACAGGTGGCTGGCAGACCCAGTGAGGTGGCAACTGTGAAGAGAGGCACTGCACACAAGGTGCCTGGTTGTCTAGGCCACATTAGCACACAGATAAACCAGGCAAAATTGGGCAGTGAGACAGACCAAGCAATCCAGGGTCCGAGTGCCAGGAAATAGAACCTCGGGACACTGATTGAAAACACCTGTGGGGGGTGAGGCGCAGGGAGAGAATCCCAGCCTCACAGGAGAGTGCGCTGGAGAGACCCACGGAGTCCTAGAAGGTGCACAAGCCCACACACATGGGAATTAGCACCAGAAAGGCCCAGTTACCTTGGGGAAAGTGGAGGAAGGGACTGAAATCCAACAGAGAAAGGAGCAAGCGCCATTGTTTCCTCTCAGAGCCCGCCACAACACACAACCCAGAGACTGGGTTTCCCCACCCTAGAGAACACCTAAGGCTCCTCCCCCATACATAACAGGCGTGACCAGATTAAAAAAAAAATGGCTCAAACGGAAGTACAAACCAAAGTCCCAGAGCCAATACTTTTAAGCAACCAAGAGATAGCCAACCTATCAGATGCACACTTTAAAGCACTGGTGATCAGGATGCTCACAGAATTGATTGAATTTGGTCACAAATTAGATGAAAAAATGAAGGCTACACTAAGTGAAATGAAGAAAAATGCACAGGGAACCTATAGTGATGGAAAGGAAGCTGGGATTCAAATCGATAGAGTGGACCAGAAGGAAGAAAGAAACACCCAACCAGAAAAGAATGAAGAAACAAGAATTCAAAAAAATGAGGAGAGGTGTAGGAATCTCCAGGACATCTTTAAACATTCCAACATCCGAATTATAGGGGTATCAGAGGGGAAAATGAAGAGCAACAACTGGAAAAGTTATTTGAACAAATAATAAAGGAGAATTTCCCCAATCTGGCAAAGGAAATACACTTCCAGGAAGTCCAAGAAGCTCAGAGAGTCCCAAAGAAACTGGACTCAAGGAGAAACACACCAAGGCACATCATAATTACATTAGCCAAGGCAAAAATGAAGGAGAGAATCCTAGAAGCAGCAAGAGATAAGGGGACAGTAACCTACAAAGGAGTTCCCATTAGACTGTCAGCTAATTTCTCAAAGGAGACCTTGCAGACAAGAAGAGGCTGGAAAGAAGTATTCCAAGTCATGAAAGGCAAGGACCTACATCCAAGATTGCTCTATCCAGCAAAGCTTTCATTTAGAATGGAAGGACAGATAAAGTGCTTCTCAGGTAAGGTCAATTAAAGTAGTTCATCATCACCAAGTCCTTATTTTATGAAATGTTAAAGGGACTTATCTAAGAAAAACAAGATAAAAAAATATATAGTAAAATGACAGCAAACTCACAATTATTAACCACACCTAAAACAAAACCAAAACCAACCAACCAAACAACTAGAACAGGAATAGAACCACAGAAATGGAGATCACATGGAGGGTTAGCAGCAGGGGAGTGGAAGGAGGAGAGAGGGGGAAAAGGTATAGAGAATAAGTAGCATAGATGGTAGGTAGAAAATAGAGAGGGGATGCTCAACAAAATATTGGCAACCTGCATCCAACAATACATTAAAAAGATCATACACCATGACTAAGTGGGATCCATCCCAAGGATGCAAGGATGGTACCATATTCACAAATCAGCAAATGTAACACATCATATAAACAAAAGCAAAGACAAAAATCACATGATCATATCAATAGATGCAGAAAAAGCATTTGATAAGGTTAAGCACCCATTTATCATAAAAACACTCAGCAAAGTGGGAATACAGGGAGCATTCCTCAACATTACAAAGGCCATATATGAGAAACCTACAGCCAACATCATACTCAATGGAAAAAAATGAAAATCTTTACCTCTAAGATCAGAAACAAGACAAGGCTGTCCACTTTCACCACTTCTATTCAATATAGTACTGGAAGTTTTAGCCACAGTGATCAGACAAGAAAAAGAAATAAAAGGCATCTAAATCAGAAAGAAGGACACAAAACTGTCACTGTTTGCAGATGACATGATAGTGTATCTAGAAAATCCTACAGACTTGGCCAAAAAGACTGCTTGACCTAATACATGAATTTGGCAAAACACTGGGATACAAAGTCAATATCCAGAAATCAAAGGCATTTCTGTACACCAACAATGAAACAGCAGAAGCAGAAATCAAGGGGAAAAATCCCATTTGACATAGAAAAAAAGAAAAAGAAAATACCTGGGAATAAACCTAACCAAGGAGGTAAGAGACCTGTACTCAGAAAACTACACAACACTGAAGAAAGAAATCAAGGAAGACACAAACAAATGGAAACATATACCCTGTTCATGGATTGGAAGAATTAACATCATCAGAATGTCCATACTACCCAAAGCAACTTACACATTCAATGCAATACATATTAAAGTACCAATGACATACTTCACAGACATAGAACACACACTTCAAAAATTTATATAGAACCATAAATGACCCCAAATAGCTGCTGCAATTTTGAGAAAAAAGAGCAAAGTAGGAGGAATCACAATACCTGATAGTAAACTATATTACAAGGCCACTGTAATCAAAACAGCCTGGTACTGGCATAAAAACAGGCACATGCGCCAATGGAACAGAACAGAAAGCCCAGAAATAAACCCAAGTCTCTATGGGCAATTAATATTTGATAAAGGGGGCAGCAACATAAAATGGAGTAAAAATAGCCTCTTCAACAAATGGTGCTGGGAGAACTGGACAGCTATGTGCAAAAAAAAAAAAAAATACATACTCAAAAATAAATTCAAGGTGGATAAAGGACTTAAATATAAACCGTGACACCATTAAAGTCCTAGAGGAAAATATAGGCAGGAAAATCTCAGATATTTTACACAGAAACATTTTTACTGATATGTCCCCTAGAGCAAGGAACATAAAGGAAAGAATAAACAAATGGGATCTCATCAAAAGAAAAAGCTTCTGCATGGCTAAAGAAAACAGTATTAAAATAAAAAGAGAACCAACCATATGGGAAAACATATTTGCCAATGATACCTCAGACAAGGGTTTAATCTCCAAAATATATAAAGAACTTACACGACTCCACTCTAAGAAGACAAGCAACCCAATTAAAAAATGGACAAAGGACTTGAACAGACACTTCTCCAAGGAGGACACACAGAGGACCCAGAGACACATGAAAAGATGCTCAGTATCAGTAGCCATCAGAGACATGCAAATCAAAACCACAACAAGATACCACTTCACAATGGTCAGGATGGCCATCATAAACAAGGCAACAAACAACAAGTGTTGGAGAGGTTGTGGAGAAAAGGGGACCCTAGTGCACTGTTGGTGGGACTGCAGACTGGTACAACCACTATGGAAAACAGTATGGAATTTTCTCAGAAAAGTAAAAATGGATGTGCCTTTTGACCCAGCAATTCCACTGCTAGGATTATATCCTAAGAACCCTGAAACACCAATCCAAAAGAACCTATGCACCCCAATGTTCATAGCAGCACAATTTACAATAGCCAAGTGTTGGAAGCAACCTAGGCACCCATCAGTAAATGAATGGATTAAAAAACTATGGTACATTTACACAATGGAATTCTATGCAGCAGAAAGAAAAAAGGATCTCTTCCTACCCTTTGTGACAGCAAAGAAGCTGGAAAGCATTATGCTAAGTGCAATAAGCCAGGCAGTGAAAGACAAATACCACATGATCTCAGCTTTAACAGGAACCTAAACAACAAAACAAACAAACAAGCAAAATATAGCCAAAGACACTGAAATAGAGGACATGCTGACAGTGACCAAAGGGGAGAGGGGAGGAAATTTCAGGGGAATTTTAGGGGAGAATGGGAAGGGTTTACAGAAACAAGTACAAAGGACACATGGACAAAAACTAGGGGGTTGGAAATCGGAGGCAGGTGGGGAGGGATGGGTGGAAGGGCTGGAATGGGAGTAAAGGACAGAAAACTGTACTCGAACAATGATTAAAATAAAATTTTAAAAAGAAGTAAAAGAAAATAGACAGGGGAAGGGTAAGAATAGTATGGGAAATGTAGAAGCTAAAGAACTTATGACACGTGGACATGAACTAAAGCAGGGAATGTGGGTGGGAGAGGGTGTGCAGGGTGAAGGGGAGTGAATGGGGAGGGGAAATGGGACAACTGTAATAGCATAATCAATAAAATATGTCAAAAAATACAGAATAAAAATTAAAAAATAAAAATAAATATATTTCATTGATTATGCTATTACAGTTGTCCCAGTTTTTCTCCCCTTCATTCCCCCCTGCCCTGTACCACCCCCCTCCCACGAACATTCCCCCACTTTAGTTCATGTCCATGGGTTATACATATAAGTTCTTAGGCTTCTCTACTTTCCATACTATTCTTAACATTCCCCCATCTATTTTGTACCTACTATTTATGCTTCTTATTCCCTGTCCCTTTCCCCCATTCTACCCAACCCCCCCCCCCACTGATAACCCTCCATGTGGTCTCCATTTCTGTAAATCTGTTCCTGTTCCAGTTGTTTGCTTAGTTCATGGTTGTTTTTGTCTTTGTGTTTTTAGGTTCACTTGTTGATAGTTCTGAGTTTGTTGTCATGTTACTGTTCATAATTTTGATCTTCTTTTTTTATATAAGTCCTTTGAACATTTCATATAATAAGGGCTCAGTGGTGATGAACTCCTTTAATTTGACCTGATCTGGGAAGCACCTTAATTGTCCTTCCATTCTAAATGATAGTTTTGCTGGATAGAGTAACCTTGGATGTAGGTCTTTGCTTTTCATGGCTTGGAATGCTTCTTTCCAGCCCCTTCCTGCCTGTAAGGTTTCTTTTGAGAATTCAGCTGATAGTTTTATGGGAACTCCTTTGTAGGTAACTGTCTCCTTTTCTCTTGCTGCTTTTAAGATTCTCTCCTTCTCTTTCATCTTGGGTAATGTAATTATGATGTGCCTTAGTGTGTGCTTCCTTGGGTTCAACTTCTTTGTGACTCTCTTGGCTTCCTGGACTTCCTGGAAGTTTATTTCCTTTGCCAGATTAGGGAAATTCTCTTGTATTATGTTTCAAATAAGTTTTTAATTTCTTACTCTTGTTCTTCTCCTTCTAGCACCCCTATGACTCAGATGTTGAGACATTTAAAGTTGTCCTGGAGATTTCTAAGCCTCTCCTTATTTTTTTTTTGAATTCTTGTTTCTTCATTTTGTCTGGTTGAATGTTAATTTCTTCCTCCTGCTCCATCCCATTGATTTGAGTCCCAGTTTCCTTCCCATCATTGTTGTTTCCCTGTATATTTTCCTTTAATTCACTTTGCATAGCCTTCACTTTTTCCTCTATTTTGTGACCATACTCAACCATTTCTGTGAGGATCCTGATTGCCAGTGTTTTGAACTGTGCATCTGTTGGGAACCGCCCTGACTGGTATCAGAAGCTGAAACCCCCACCTAGCTAAGGCTAAGGGAACGCCCTTGGAACCGTAAGCCGGCAAGGAGATAAAAGCTTATCTTCCTGGCAGGAATGCTGCTTCTGCTGCTTTATTCATAACTGAACCCCAAAAACCTTGGTCGGTTAGCCAAAGACGGGTAAGATTCCCCACGGGGGGCATGACCTAAGCCAGGCACGATCACTTTGGGAGGCCCCCCCAAAAGAAGGACTTGGGGGGGGGGCTGCAGCAAAAAGGGGGTGATGGACCCTCACTCCTCGGCTTTGACAAAGTCTGAGTTCTCAGCGTCTGGAAGAAAATCTCCTTATCTCTTGGTTACCTAGTTCCCTTGCTCCACCTAAGCCTGAAACAATGACAGGGTGGTGCAGCTCCGTACTGAGAAGTGCGGATTCCCCAGGGTGATCAGGCCTAAGAAAGAATATGTAAATTACTGTGAAACCTTCTTTGTTTAGAATGCTCTCAGTTGAATGAGAAGGGTCTTAGGAGGAAGTTAGTTTGTTCCTCAGTCTTACAGCTCTTTGACCCCAACTCAGTAGACCAGCAGAGTTCTTTGTTTTCTATAGTTCCTTACTTCCCCTAATGAGTACTGTACTTTACCTGAATTATTATGCAAAATGAGCCTAATAAAAGCAGGTATGGACGGTAAATCAGCGCGCTCCCCACTGGGGGGTGGCCATTCTGTCCCTACTTCCCCACAGAAACTAGTCTGTCTCTGTGCATGTGTTGTTTTTTCTCGCGTGTTTATCGTCGAGCCATCCACAGAGTTCCATGGTCACTGCTGGCCGGTGACCCACGCGCAACATGCATCTGATAGGTTGGCTATCTCTTCATCACTTAGTTTATTTTTTCTAGAGCTTTGATCTGTTCTTTCACTTGGGCCATTTCTTTTTGTCTCCGAGTACCTGTTAGGTACTAAGGGGCGGAGCCTTAGGTATTTGCCAGGGTGGGACAACCCACTTCCTGCATTGTGGTGCAGCATGTGGGGGAGGGGTCAGAGAGGGAACAATGTGGCTTCCTCGACTCTCTGCTGGCTTTCAGTCACTTCTTCTGACCCACAAGCAAATTGGGCCCTTCTGGTGCTGTTTCCCAGGTGGGTGGTTTTGTGTCCATTCTAGGACTCTGTGGGTCTCTCCAATTAAGTCCCTTGTGAGGCTGGGAGTTTCTTCCACCACTGCAACCCCCACAGGTTTTTTCAGTAAGATATTTAGAGGCTTTATTTCTCTGTGTTGGAACCCTGGGTTGTGCAGTCTGTCTCACTCCCCAGTTGTTCCTCCAGGTTTATCTGCATGCAAATGTAGGACTGCCCAATCAGCCTGCCACCACCTACCTGCCCCTGTCTGCCAGCCACTGCCTTGCCACATGTCCTCTACTGCCCTGACTGCCCAACTCTGCCCCTCCTACCAGTCCGGATGAATATTTCTTCTTTAACTCCTTGGTTATTGTACTTCCATACAGTTCAATTTTCTGGAAGTTTGGTTATTTTTTGTTTTTAAATTTGTTGTTGTCCTTTTGGTTGTACAAGGAGGCAAAGTGTATCTACCTATGCCTCCATCTTGACTGGAAGTTACATAGGTTTTCAATTTCCTGATTTCTCTTTTCCCCTTCCAGCACCCTCATGATGCAAATGTTGATATGCTTAAAGTTGTTCTATAGGCTCCTTATACTAACTTCATTTTAATGGGTTCTTTTTTCTTTCTGCTGATCTGATTGGGTGATTTTTTCTTCCTTATATTCCAAATTGCTAATTTGATTTTTGGCTTCATGTACCGCTCTACCATTGATTTCCTGTAAGTTAATTATTCTTCATTTTGGTTAATGTATTCTTCATTTATGATGGGTTCTTTTTAATGGTTTCTATGTCATTTTTCATACTATTGAAGTTCCCACTAAGTTTTTCAAAGTTCTGACTAAGTTCCTTGAGCATCCTTATAATCATTGTTTTCAACTCTGTATTGGGTGGTTTGCTTGCCTCCATTTCATTTAGTTCTTTTCTGGAGATTTGTCATGTTCTTGCATATGGGACCTGTTTCTTTGTCTCCATATTTTAGATGCTTCTCTATGTTTGTTTCTAAGTATTAGGTAAAGCTGCTATGTCTCCCAGACTTGGTAGAATAGCCTTATGTAGTTAGTGTCCTATGGGTCCCAGTGATGCAGCCTCCCTAATCACCCAAGGGGGTGCTCCAGGTGCACCCCTGTGTGGGCTGTGTACAGTGTCCTATTATAGTTGAGCCTTGATTGCTGTTGGTGTCACTGGGAGGGTTTGACCTCCAGACCAATCAGCTGCAAGGATCAGCTGCAACTAAAGCAGGGAAGCTGCTGTGCAGTACTCAACACTATGGAACAGGACTTGCTTCATTGAGGCTTTTGTGCTCACTGAGTCTGCCCCTCAAGTGTGTCACTCATGGAGGTGGTAGTGTAATCTACCTTTGTCTGAAGCTGTCCACCAGGTGCACTGGCTCTGGGGCCTCCTGGTAGGTGTAAGATCAGCCACCACCTGTGCTTTGCCTGGGGTTACCCAGCACAAGCTACAGAATGATCTGCAGGTGGTCATAACTTGTGCTGGGCACCTTGGAGGTGCCCAGGAGAGGCCATGATGCAAACCAAGAGTAGCTGCTGCTCGTGCTGGGCCTGGGGCCACTTAGCAAGCAGTACAGAGTGTGGAGAGGGCAGATGCTGTTTGTTTGAGAGATTTTAGGAGTCTTAATCATAAAGCAAGAGAGGCTATTTGTATGGAAAACCACTGGAAACAGCTTGGGTGGGCCTGTAAGTTAGGTGGGGTAAAGTCTCATGGAATTACCAGGGAAGGGGCAAACAGTATGAGCAAGGTTGATGGAATCTCAAATGTGGTGCCCACCTGCTGGCTCTTTGTGTGTGTGTGTTGATGCAGGGAATGTCAGAAAAGAAACAATGGCCACTGCCAGCACTTTTTTCTAGCAGAGAGCTACCCACCCCAACCTCTCACCCTGATGCTGGCCAATTCTTTTTCTCCCTATATGGCCCTGGTTCCTTTTAAGCTGCTGCCTCGCATTGGAGTTCAGAGGGAGTGAGTTGAGTAAGTCAAGGAACAGGTCCTTTAAAGAGGAACTGCGTGGGACTCCAGAAGCCCTCCATGTCACTCAGCCACTATTCCTGCTAGTTTTTACAGCCAAAAGTTATAGGGACTTCTCCTCCTGGCACTGGAACACCAGTGCTAGAAGGTCTGGTGTGAGGCTGGGACCCCTCACTCCTCAGGGAGGACCTCTGCAGCTAAGATATCCCTCCCAATTTTTTAAATGTGATTTCTTTCTTTTTTAAAAAAAAATATTTTATGTATTTATTTTTAGATAGAAGGGAAGGAAAGGAGAGAGAGAAACATCAATGTGTGGTTGCCTCTCACATACCCAGCTCAGGGCCTGGCCTGCAACCCAGGCATGTGCCCTGACTGGGAATTGAACCAGTGACTGTTTGTTTCACAGGCCCACGCTCAATCCACTGAGGTATACCAGCCAGGTCCCTCCCAATTTTAAACCACCACACTTGGGTGTGGGACTAGCCTATTCAGCATCTCTGCCCCTCCTACCAGCCTCAATGGGATGTTCTTTAAATCCTTAGTTGTAGGACTGCCATTCAGCTAGGTTTCAGGTGTTTCTAAATGATGGCTGCTTTGTAGTTTAGTTGTAATTTTGATGGGGTTGTGGGAATATTTGAGTGCCACATTTATCTACACCATCAACTTGACCAGAAGTCATCATCATGATTTCTTAAAATGTTTTTTTAGCTGAATAGGTATAAAGAATTAAAGTGCACTTGATTGAAGGGAAAGAGATTGTATTCCTTTTATAGAGAAACTTCATGTTAAATAAAAATAACTTATTATAGAAAGCTCTGCACCCCAGGGAAAATTGTGATTTTAAGTATTATGAACCTGTCGGTCTATAAGTTACAAGCTAGAGGCAGCTTCTGAAGTTTTGATTAATCTGCTCACTATTCAGTTGATGCTACTTGCTAAGCTTGACAACAAGTAGAAAGGTCTGCAGTGCTAATGCTACTTCAAGTAGAAAACATGGAAGTACATTCTCAACAACAAGACTCTTAGAAGTGTTCAAGTAGATTATGAGAGCTGTGGAGAGGTGATCTGATAAAACAGGTGCTTGGCGCTTTATGGTTTACAATTCTGTGCCTGTAAGAGTCTTCATTCTTCCCCTGTCCTTTGGAGAATTTCAAGCCAATGGGTCTGAGCTCTGAGCTATACAGTGTGACTCACATGTATGTGCATCAGGCATATGAGGATTAAAGAAGACATGGCAAGGATTAAAGAATCATTAACAGCATGTTCATTCACTCACCATGTCCCACTGAGAAGTCAGGCATCGCACTGCATACTGGAAGACAAGTATAATAAGATACATTCTCCTGGCTCCAAGACCTCAGAGCCCAATGAGCACATTATTGATGAGCTCTCTGGCTGGCTACTTTCACCCTGCATGCGGCGTTCTTTACAGACACAAAATAACTGTCAAAGGAACATCTTACTGACATTAGACAGCATTCATCAAGTTTTTCCTATGTGACAGAACTGTTCTAAGCATTTGGTGTATGTTTATTCATTTTATTCTCTTGATAAACCTACAAGGTATTTTCTAACATCATTCTGATTTTATAGATAAGGAAACAAAGCACAAAATTTTAAGTACATATTGGGGATGCCAGTCGATTATCTCTCTGAGGCAGCATTAGGCTAACCCAAAGAAAAAGTAGAGAAGAATAAAGAGACATTCTTGTTTCATAGTGACAGAAGAGAATTCCTTAAGATATAAAAGAGAAACACTACAGCTATCTAGATATGCACTGAGCTAACACACCATGCTCATAGTTCAGGTCTTCCTTTGTCTACACATGAACTCATGCTCCAGGAAGTCATATGCTTGTGAATTCATAAGCAGCTACTTGCAAAATAAGCCCATGATAATGAAACACTAAGTATAAGACTTGTTATTATCAAGTTGAGCAAAGACAGCTTAAAGAAAGAAGCAACAGAAAATAACTAACTGTGCACATTTTTCATTTAGTAATTTTAGCCTCACTGTACTGATTATCTAAGAAACTTGGAGAAAGACAAGGCATTTCAGTAGAGGCCAACAAAATGTAGATGAGATTGATGCTGTGGACTTGCTGGAGACATCTACTGCATGGCATATAAGGCATGTGCATGAAGGAAGACACAATGAGGCTGCCACCTAGGCTCAACTGGAAGATACAGATGAATCACAGAAGGACCAATGCCTATGGGGACTTCTTAGAATTGAGTTGCTTGCCCCTAAAAACTGCTGGGGCTTCCACCTGTCCAGGTCTTCAGTAACAGAGCTAGATGAGGGATGGCAACTAGAAAAATAAGGAGAGAAATATCCCACCAGCAATATGTGCTTGTTTGTCCAAGAAAAAGTCATTTCCAACCAACAAAGATAAGGAGAACCAACTCACCATTAAAAAATTAAAAAATTAAATGAGTCTTTACATTTTCCCTCCCCTCTCCTCACTGTAAGGCCCCCAGAACAGGAACAAGAAAGAAGAAGAAGGAAGAAACTGAGCAAATGCCTCATTCCTCCCCTTGAAATCTTTGAGACAAATACCTTGCCTGCTCTTTAAAAAATAAAAGAAAAAATTTAAAAAGGAAGATCTGAATTAAATGTGAGATTGACATGTTCGATAGGTTAGGTCTTTTAATAACTAAAAATGACAGAAAAATTATAGAACCAAACTGAAATACTGTTAAGGGACCCCACAACACAGCAGGTATAGAGTTTTGACAGTGCCGTGTAAGAATTAAAATTCAAACTACAATATTTGCATCCTGCTGAGCCTTAGATCTCTCAGTGGAACCAGGTACAGGCTGACTTGGTATGTGAGGGGGAAAAAGTCATCAATTAATACAGAAATAATCTCAAGATGTTATCTGAGACTATCTCAGTCCAAAAAAAGAGACACTTTTGTAAAATCCTAGGATAAACAATTCAAATTTGAGGCTAATTCTATGGCTAATTATAAAGGGAGTCTTACTACCTTTAATTTATACTTCAAATAAAACATGTAACTTATTAATGTGATTAATAATAAATACATGATATAAAATGTATCCAGCATGTACTGGACAGAGATGAGTGATGAATAACGCATATGACAGATGAGATGGGCAATAAATATCATGATTTAAAAGAAAAAAATGACTTCTATTTTGAACAACCATGGGCATTTATTTTGGGATATCCCAACTCATATTTTTCATGAATAGTCTTTAAGAAATAATTTTTAGGGACAAATATACTATTGTATTAAATTATCAAAGAAAATCTTTGTATCTTTTTGTTTCTTTTTGCCTTAAATAATATTTTAACCTGACATGCAGGTTAAGGCTATGCTCAGGCCTCACAGGACAAGACATGGAGATCCCTCTAATAATGGACCTAATCTCCTTTCTTGATTGAGGGCACTGGGTCTCTTTGTTTTAGTGGAATTATTTTCCTTGCCTAAAACCAGTTATGTGATACCTGTTTCACTGCCTCCTTCCAATGTGTGTGGAATACATAAGAACATATATTCAAATTTTTCTGTGATCAGCAAGCCTGATTTTGTGTCAGAAGACATCCAGCTGCACCTTCTCCATGCCCCATCCCCAGGGGAAAGGCATTCACAGTTCTCCTTGAGCCTCTACCCTGGGACCCTGATAGCCCAAGATTCCTTCCAGCCCTGGCATCCTATAAATCCTTCTGGACAAAATACCTCTGCCTTTCCTATCCCAGATCAGGTCCTCAGATCCCCTGATTAGGAATACAAGTCAGACATTCTGGCAAATAGGATAAATTAGTCTCTGCACATCATTACATAAACCCAAGCAAGGAAACTTGGAAGTTTACATCAGGTTGCCCTCTATCATAGGCTGGAAAACCAAGCCAGCTACTCATAAATTTCATATTTTTAGTATAGTTTTTAACTAAGGTATATGAAGACACTCCTTCTGGATTTTGATAATCATATATTTTTTCTGTCTTCTAGAAATGGATACATAGAATCAGTTTTCAGCCTGAGATTCAATAATTACTGTATTTTGCCATGTACAATGCCCATACTTATTGCCCAAATTTTTGAAGAAAAATTAAGGATGCACAGTATACATGGCTGTAATGATTACCATAGGTATAATAATAGGTATAATAATCCCATGTATAATGCTTACAAAAATATGGGTGCAAATTATATAATGGAGTGCATTATACACAACAAAATAGGATATAACCCTAGACCCTGTGCCAACACATTCCCTTTCCTTTGATACAGAAAGGTGACTATGACCTGGACATATGGGTATTCCTCCCAATTAGTCACATGAGTTTAGTTAGTACTTCACCCCAAATTTCCTGTATAAAATACAGAAATTCTTTAATGAGATGCTTTGATAGGTGCAATTTAATTAAACTTACTCAAAAGTGATTACATGAATGTATCAGAGATCCATTTCCCTTGTCCCTCATCTTATCAGTGCCCAGCTCAAGGGCTTCCCCACTATTATTGGTTTTAACTGGCTGTCCCTATTCCTAGCCAATTCTCCTTTAATTCTGCTCCTTGTGCATGAATAATGACAGCTGTCATTTAATAAAAGCTAAGCATTAAGCTAAATGTGTGTAACATATGTAAGTTCACAGAATCCTCACACAATTCCAAGAGATAACTATTATTACTATATCACTTCTTCAGATAAAAAAATTGAGGCTAAAAAAAGGGTAACTACTTGCCCAAAGTAATATAGGCAGCAAATGACAGAGCTGGATTTCAAACTTACATCTGTCTTACTCCAAACGTAAGCCCTTAAACACTAAATTTAATTGTTCTCTTGGAATCAAAACATGTAGCATTTTATAGTTTCCAAACTAAATGTATGTGTATAAAGGGTATATATGTGTGTAAAGAGTCAAATACATATATAATTTATACATATATAAAATTTTCAAATACTTTATGTATTTGTATAATGTATAATTTTTATATATTATTTAAGCATATCTGTTATATGTTATTATGTATTATTCATATATGATGCTGTTCCAGACCAAATGTATTGCTCCCAGAAAGCTCACCACCCCCACTGTACCTTCAATGAATACATCATTTCTGTAAGTGACAGCTCTTCTTCCTTTAATTCAATTAATCAATAAGTTTTATCAATTTTATCTTTCTCCAAATATACTCTTAACTCATTCCTTTTTCCCATTCTCTCAAAGTCATTAATTTATTGAAATCAATTTGTTGAATGCCTATTACATTCTAGGCAGAGTTCTGGAGCCCAGGGATAAATCTCTGTCTTTGAGTAACTCATAGTATACTGGAAAGAAAGATATTCAAGAGAATATGCTATCACCCATTGTGAAAGGAGCATCAGTAGAAATCATGCCCAACACACTGGCAGCCCTGAGGAGGGAGGGAGCAGCCCTGACAGAGGGGGAGGGGCAGAGGGCAGCTCTCCAGAGTGGGCAGCATTGAAGCTGAGTCTTGAAAGATGAGGAGGAGGCTGACAGGCGGACAAGACTGAGTGAAGACAGGGAAGGAGGGAAGGATGTTCCATTGTTCCATGCACAAGAGACCACAGGGGACATGGAACAAGCACCAGGAAATCCCATCGCTTTTTTCTGGATTACCAAAATAGCCACAGCTGGTCTCAAGTCTCTCCCTATCGAAGTCCACATGAACACTGCTGAGAAGTCCTCCAAAAGCATGACCTGGATCACTCCCTGCCCCTGTTAAGAGTCTACGTTGTCATAAACTATCAAATCATGTCCATACAGCAGCTTCTTATTTAAGAGCCTTATATATAATGTTTCCATAATGCCTTATCTTCATTATTACTTACCCAACTCCCCTCAAAAACTTCTGAGCCTACTCCTTTAGTGATGGGAGGTTCAATCCTACCTTACACCTTCGATATACTATTCCCCAACCAAATTTGACCCATGCTTCAGACCCAGTTCCTGTGACACATGTTCTTGGCCCTGCCCTACCTTTTCCAGCTGCAAAAACTGCTGGGAAAATTGTATCACAAACTAAGAATTTTGTACAGAAAACCCTTTAGCTCAATTTAGCCCATCATTCCCATCCATCCAGTTTCTCAAGTGCTGATCCATTCCTGCTTTCACTCATCCAAGACACTGTGGATCATCTATTACATGTAATTCTTCTCAAATACAATGTTCACTACCCATTTTCTCTTCTGCCTTCCTCCTCTCCACCACCATCCTCCAAACTTTTTTTCCTGTTCCTGTATTCTAATTCATCCCAAGCTGGAAATTTCAGAAGCATCCTTTACTCCTCTCTCTCTCTCTCTCTCTCAACTCCTATATCCAATTGGTTACCCAGTTATGTTCATTCTTTCTCAGAAAATATATCTAACTTACTTTGTTCTAGCTCCATAACCTTTATAATGTCTCTACTGAACCCCTGAAACAGCCACCTGATTGATCATCTCACCTCCATTCTCACCACTGCTGTCAGAGAGGACTTATCAAAACACAGTATCCAACATTTATTTAGGGACTATTTAAATACTTAACTCCAGGTACTCACTGGGCATGGGAAGTCTAAAGAGACACAAGTATGTCTTTGACTTTCCCCACAGTGTGAGCATTTGAGGGTGGGTACTTTGGCTAATTTAACTTTATATTGCCAGCACCTAGCTAGCCAATTACATGGCACAGCACCATTGATTAATCCATACTAGTTTGAAAGAAGTAGTGAATTAATGGAAAGTTCTAAGTGTGGGCAGTCTCTAAAGATGAATGAACTAACATTCCTTTCTTCCAGAAGGCAAAATTCGATGAGAAGTATAATATAGGTAGGACTTTGATAAATTGCATAAAATTAGTTGGTGATGAGTCAGCCTTCTCATAGTTTTCATTGCAGTGAAATATCTAGGTAGAAGATTGAGGTGTAGTAGCTGCCTCCCTAAACTCATTCTGCAAAGTAGTTCATTTTCAAAATTTTTTAAAGAAATAAGTTGACATGGTGGTTGTAAAAATTGCTGTGAAAGAACTATAATGTGAACCCCAACACTATCCTGGGAAAATGTGGAGTAAGTAAGCATGAGGGTGGGGGAGAGATCTTGAGATACACTTATTTAAAATCTAAAAATTAGTAAAAATGACATCTTATGAGCTAAAATGTGAAAATGACCAGCTTCTGGCAAGTAGCTATTCCCCTTGTTATGTCTTCACATAGATTGTTTAGGAAATGGCAAAAATCATATTTCAGAACATTCTCTACATACAACTTGGTATCTTGGATAGGATCCTGGTAAAGAAAAAGAACATCAGCAGAAAAACTGTTGGAACCTGAATGAAGTTCGTAGCTTACTTAGTAATAACTTACTAATGTTAAGGTCTTATTTTTACAAATGTCTATAGCTACACGAATTGTTCATGAAACATTAAGGGGAAACTGGGTGAAGGTATTGTCTTTGCAGTCCTTTTATACATTTGAAATCATGCCAAATAAAAAGAGTATTAAAAATAAACCCCAATTCTGAACTCTTATTTCCACAACATACTGGATAAGCAAGGGTCTTCTGTGATTCAATCATCAACCGCCAGATTGGATGGCTTGGAAGGAATGTAGTCAAAGGAAATTGTCTTTTTAAAGTTTTCACCCTACCCATATTCAAGACTCACTCCCCTAATCTGGCTCAGTCCCTGGCCTCTCTCCCCTGCATAGCTGCTCTTGTGGTTCTGATACTATTTAGTGACATATTAGGCTTATCTTTGCCAGTCCTCTCTCTGACCCCAGTTCATTGCCTAGCTGACTTTGTCTCCACATAAATACCTCCCATCCTGAGTAGCATGCCGCCCTCCACCTCTATCCATCTCTCTCTTATATTACATCATCTTGTTTTAATGTCTTTTCAGCATTTAGCTTAACATAAAATTATCCTGTTCACTCAGTTGTATTACTATCTGATTATATCTGTCTCTCCCTCTCTAGGCAGTAAGCTCCCTGGAAACAAGGGCTTTGACTGTCTTGTTCACTTCCAATCCCCAGCACCCAGGACAGTACCTGGCACAGAATAAATATTCTTTCATAGTAATAAATTAGTACACTTATTGAGAGAAAGGTTTCTGTTATGTATTTCTGGACCCTCTCCAGCTCCTAGAACCATTGCAATAATAATGACTCAATAATAATTAGAGAATTGTGGATGGCCCCTAAAATGATGTCTCATTGTCACATCTATTGTTCACTGAAGAAGACATTTCTTAAGCACCTGACATCTGCTTGGTAAATGCAGAAATACAGAGAACCAAAGTCTGGTCCCAGAAAGTCAAGCCACAAAAAGAGAGCAACATCCCACTTATTTACAGTAATATAGCACTTTTTTTGCTATTTGTTTATTGTTGTTCAAGTACAGTTGTCTCCATTTGCCCCCACCACTCTCCCTGCTCCACCCACCCCCACCTCCCACCCTCAACCCTACCGGGCTTAAGTTCATTAACGTTATAGAGTGGTTTAACTCATAGAAAATAGCATCTGAAAGTTTCCAGAAAATCACTTCAAGAGTCCTAAGGCAGTAATTGGACAGAGTCAGTTATTTCTTCCTCAAACTATAAGGGGTTTGTGGAATAGATTGATGATTTTTCCCAGTAAAGTAAGGGTTTTTATTTTGAATTAAAAGAAACTACTCAAAAATATGCCTTTTATTTTATAAACACTTGTCTAATGTTAATGGATCTCAAATGAAATTGAAAGAATGGTATGGGTAAGGCATGGTCTGTATTAAATGTAAACATTTCTCATAGGCAGACAAAGGCAGCAAATCTGCCCCCTGCTCTGACTACTGATAGCTCAGTGTTTGTGCACAGTGGGTATTGAGTGAAAGACTCCATCCCCAACCCCATACATTCTCATAGCAGGGTGTTTCCCAATCATGTGCCTCCCTTATTACTGCATAATTTACCATAATTCTTTATATTTCTATCTTCTCCATGTAAGCCCTGTAAGTCCTATGAAGATGAGTTGAGACGATCTTATCCACCATTCTATTCCCAGCACTTAGCACACACCTATCACATACTCCAAGCATAAATATGCTCAGTGATTAATTGCTAAATAAGTGAATAATTGGCAAATGGATATATTCTAGGGAAGGACACATCTGGGATGGAGAGCCCATGCAAACAGTTATAAAGACTTAGACATATACTGAATAGATAAATACTAAGATGGGCTCTAGCAGTGAGGGATGATAGGGTTTTCAGAGGCACACAATTAATTACTACTTCCCCAAACCTCACAGATATTTTCTGAAATACAATTTAATGATATTCATTTGTTTACTAGACTTGGTCTTGTAAATTCACTCTATTAAAATAAATCCCACCACCAATTTTGAGAGCTGATCCAAGATTATCATCTCTCATAAAAACCCAGAAAAACTGACATCGGTAGCCTTATATATGAGGCCTGTCCAGAAGGTATGCAGCCATATAATATGAAAAATACAGGAATTTACAGGAGAAGATATGAGATACAAGAAACATAGTACACAAAACAATGATGCCTCAGTCCCCTTCAAAGTAGGTACCTTGGGACCTCACACAGTTCTCCCAGTTGCTATCAGCTAAACTGTCATATTTTCCAGAGTCTCATCAATGATCTGAAATCTCTTCCCTTTTGATGGTGATTTTAGTTTTAGGAAAAACCACCAGAAGTCACAGGGTGCCAAATATGGGCTGTAGGGTGTCTGAGTCACCTGGATGATTTGATGTTTAGCCAAAAAATCTCTGCACAAGACATGACGCATGAGTGGACGTGTTGTCATGATGCAGCTGCCAATCATCAGTTGCCCATAGCTGTGGTCTTCTGCATCATCCAAATAGTTTCCACAGAGGAATGTTCAAGCTTAAGGCAAAATCTGATGCAGAATCGTTGCTCTACATGATCAGTCATTTTGAATGCAGTGGCCACACAGTACACATGCTCACTCAATGGCATCTACCACACCCACTGACTAGTACAGTGAAGTCAGCACTGTTCACTCATATACATTCCAGTCCACTCTCATTGGCTGCCAGGTTACATCGATGTTGTGCAAACCATTCTTATTATATTAACAATGGCTGGACTTTTTCTGGACAGACTTCATATGACTCTTGAAAGGCTGTCAATCCCTAAAATAAATAATTTCCATGCACCTGAAGGAACCAGCTTTCCTAATCTAAACATCTTTAATACACACTAACTGTGGATTCTATGGTCTTCTGAAAGTGACTGCCAAATCCCACTATTAGCTGGAAGAGATCACTCTAGAGAAAAGAACTACTTTCCATTACTACAACCAAAGCATTAAAAGACCCACAAATTGAAGTTACAACAGAAAGGAAATAATAATTTTCAGCACTTTCTATGTGGAAGACATGCTGGTTGTTGCACCTAAGGGTAGTGGATGTGAATTTCAAAGTCACATACCCAATACTTGTGTGTAATCGTGTGAATGTATGTACAGATAACTATAGAAGTAGGTATGTATTTTGTGTTGTTTGCTCTTTTGTGTGATAGGCAGTCATGTGTGACAAGAAGAGACAGGCATAGGAGAGGCTCAGTAAATCAAAGATTATTATACTCACAGGTTGTAGAAACAGGAGGCACACCACACCATAGGAAAGCACCAACATCTGTTAGGAGGCAGAAGAAACAGGACCAAGGGCAGGATCAAGGCCATGGCCTATATTAAAATTCCATTGGGAAAGTCTAGGTAGGACAATGTAAACAATTTAAGTTAGATTGGCTAGCTGCTTAGTACCTGGTCCTTGGAATAGTTAAGGCAGAAAAATATTGCATGTGCAAAAACCAGATAGAGAAAGCATAGCCCTGGATTGGCATTGGTTCAAAACCTCAGGATTTTCCCCGGTGAAGTCTGAAACTGGCCCATACATAGAGGGTAAGGAAAGAGGCAGACCACTCCAGATTGGTAGGTGGCAGGTTCACCAAGCAAGGGAACTGACTTTCCAGGCTTGTCTTAGGTAGCCACAAAGTGAGTAGATCTCTGCACCCACCATCTGAATTTTCAGACCATCTGGAATCTTAAAAGTCTATACAGTGCCTTAATGGGATTCAGTCACTTATACAATCCAGATGGTCTCACAATCCATTGCTCTCTTAAAGCTTTGTCCTTGAAAATGTCTCCTCCCACTGTGGAAATGTGGGAAATGTTGCCCATTCCATGGGCAGAGGAGGGGATAAGGGGTTTCCAGTTGCCTGGGTTCAGCTCCAGGGTCAACAGGTGGGTCAAGTCCTCTCAAAGACCTCCTCTAACAATTAGTTAATTTGCCTATCGAAGGCATGCTCCTAGCTGAGTTTTTCCCTATCTCTAAGAATTGGCTAGGCCTTGGAGGAAAAATCTCTCCCAGAAAGAAGATTTTTTATGACAAAATATCATAATATAAAAAGAATTAAAATATAAACAATACCATGTATACACATATATACTTAAACTGGTATCTATTTAAACTGTGTTATGTGTGTGCAGCTGTGTTTATTTGCAGGCCAGTTTAAATTTGTGACTCATCTTTTAGCCTGCCTACTACTCAGCAATCTAGGCACACCATGATTCATTTGTCTTGATTTTCCAGGCCAATTCAATGTGATTTCTCAGTCAATTCATTCACCTTCTGTTTAAATTGCCTACAAGTTCTCCCCCTCCCTTCCTCCCCATGATCATGTTTACTCCCCATCAGCTCTTGCCCTGCCTCTTCAAGTAAACAAATTAATTCAGGTTTCATTGACCCTTCTCATTATTGCTCAGTCCAAATTGGTTACTGCCAAGGGAATTGGAGCATATTTGTAAAGAAAAATATCAACTTTATATAAACTGCCCCAATTTTTTTGCAGTCATAACTATTTTTTAATTGTTCTATACACTCCTCTCCCCCACAGAAAATAAGTAGATAAATAAAAGAAGTGGCCTACTAGATAGCCAAACTATAATTTCTGTTCTAGACTCCTAGATGGTTCATGGGTGAGCTTTGGGGATTTATAAACCTGTTTTTCAAAATGCAGCCAACCCACTAATATTGCAGTGATATAAATTTAAAAGCATTGTCATGTGAATTTTAATGGCTCAGAATAAAATAATGTACAATGGAATGGAAAGAAACATGAGTGAAACACCAGAGTAAGGGTATTGTTTTGAGAAATGTTATATTTATGTGACCGTGTGTACCAAACAACATGGAAAATATATTTCTAAGGAGAGTGGGCAAACAAGTTTGGAAACACACGAACAAATATATAACACTCGGACTTAATTCAACTTCTCCAGTTGTCCATGGTCCAAAAAGAGCACGAACATAATAAAATCAGACTCCCTTAAGGGCCTCCTCTGGGGTTACTCAAATTCTACCAGGACTCCCTTCCAGCTCTGGCATAATGTGGACCCGGCGCAGGCGAGGGCGCAGGCGCAGGCCTCCACTCCCCTAGAGGGCGATGAACAGAACCTGGTCGCCAAGGGTAGCTCAGCGCACGCGACCGGAAGCATTTCCACCCGGGACACATTTTTCGGTTCACAGGCCACGAGTGTTTCCTGTGACGTATTATCTGTTGGCAGAGCTGATCACGTGCTGTAGGAGAGGAAGTAACGTCACTCAGGGACCAGAAACCTGGCTGTGGCGCCGCTCTGAAGGTGTTCCATCAACATGTCTCATCTACCGATGAAACTCCTGCGCAAGAAAATCGAGAAGCGGAACCTCAAATTGCGGCAGCGAAACCTAAAGCTACAGGGTGAGATGCGTTAAGCTTAGCGGCGCCTCGGTTGCTGTGGGAGCCCACGCACAGCCGTCGCGTTCTTCGAGTGTCACCGCGGCTGCGGTGTGGCGTGAGCAGGGTCCCTGCGAGCACGCGTGCGTGTTGATAATGAAAAGGCAGCTTGGGGCACCCTTGAGTCCCGTCTCAAGCTGGTGCCGACTCGGCCGTGGCCTCACAACTGTCGTGACTGTCAGATCACCTTCTTCCACCTCTGCTTCCTATTCTAACTTCCTCACCTTCAGGTTCCACCTCGTCCCCACCTCTCACCCATTTCCGATTAGACACGTGGAACTTTATCTCCATGCAGCTTGCATTTACATTATCTATAATTGATTTCTATATTTTTTCAAAAGAAGCTCATCGTCACCCTTTTCACAAAAGTATCCTGATAACGTTGCCTTCCTCTGCCCACGTCCACTCACTTCCTACTCCGCTCGCACACGCATTTACAATTCTAAAAAGTGCTACACGCATACGTCGAACGCAAAGCCTCTTTCCAACCCTGTTTCCCCATCACTTCCAACTTGAGTTTATAAATTACTTAAGGGCTTCTACATATTTATATCTTTCACAAACACATGTAAAAAGGATTATACGTGAATCACCTTGCTTACCTATCTTCCTGACGGTGAGCCACAGGGATTGAAGTTATTTAGAGTAAGAGTTTTCAGCCCTATATAATAAGATGTAAACCCACGAAGGCAATTTTTGAGAACTAATGCTTTTACCCCAGTTGGTTTTCAAGAGAGATTGATTTATTGGAAGAAGCCTTGGAGGAGAGGGAACGTTTGTGGGTTTTGGAAATAATGTTTTTTGAAATTCCTTTGTATTTCCAATTACTAACTACTTTTTGGTAGTTAAAGGAGTGGCTAAAATAAAAGATGGTGTTATCTGTTTCTGTAAATAAACATGGAAACTTTCATAAAGACATTCTTGGGTAGTTTATGTAAGTATTGGGACAAATGTGTGGTTTATTCAGCAATTTTCAGTTCACTATCTAGGAAAGTTGAGGGAGAATGTTTTGAAGTTGTATTTATATGAGAAGTATTAGTTGTGTAAGATGTAAGTTGTTTATAATATATCTGTTAGTCACACCTTTATCAAATACCTAATAGTAAAATGTATTTTTTATAACTGCTATTGTCTAGCCCTAGCTGTTTAAATATTTAACCTCATAAAGTTTTCCTGTCCTGGACTTTTTACTCCTTAAGGACAGAGATGGTGGTTTTCTGAAGTAAGATGCAGCTTTCCCTCTTACAGCATTTTTCTGTAAAGGAAATTTACTTGCCCTGTAGTGCAACATCATAAAATTGCAAGTGGTTTTAATGATAAGCAAGAAGTCCTCAAATAATGTTTTGTTCAGTGTTATTGGTTGTAGCATTAATAAGATGCCCTAGGAACTTAACTCTCATTTATATCATTTAGCCAATGTAAATTGGTTGCAGTTCCAAGAACCTGTCAGTGACATTAAGTGAGAATTTAGTGTTTATGAAAGGAAAGTAAAAGCTAAATCATTTCAGTTCTGGAAGCCATGGAATTTCTCACTGGGGATTACAGTATTTCTAAGTATACTTCTTTGTTACAATGTGTTCTGTTTCTGCTTTTAAACAGGGGTCAGGAATGTGAGCCTATCAGAAATTGAAAATGGAGATATGTCTGAAGAAACAGTAGGAAGTGGAAAAGTTAAAAAATCCTTACAACAGTCTATGAAGGTAGGTTTATCAGCAGCCCAAAATGGAGATACATCTGAAGAAACAATAAGAAGTGGAAAAGTTAAAAAATCTGTAAAGCAGTCTATGAATAAGGGTTTGTCGGAAGCCCAAAATGGAGATACATCTAAAGAAAAAGTGGAAAATGTAAAAGTTAAAATATCCCCCAAGAAATCTACCATATTAACCAATGGGGAAGCAGCAGTGCAGTCTCCCAATTCAGAATCAAAGAAGAAGAAGAAGAAGAAGAAGAAGAAGAGAAAAATGGTGGATGATCATGGGCCTGGTAAGTATTTCGTTTCTGAATTTAAGCTGTTTAAACTATTTTTCGGTTGTCATTCTTCCTTTATTATTATTGTGCCTGCATGACATGCAAGGCACCCCTCTGTACTCACTAGTATATCAGAAACTGGGCTGGTAGCTAAAGGAAACATGGTGGGGGGGAGTCAGTTTAACTTTTCCTAAAATATTGAACAATGTGTCATGCCTTTACATTCCTTAAGAACCTTAAATAAAACCTGACACTTAAGAATCTTCTGTTTATGTCTTCCTTAGACATTTACAAATTTGCTCTTCTATTACCTGGACTTTGTATGAAAAACAGAACATGCCGTGACATAGTATTTTAGGTGTGCCTGTTTACAAAGAGAAATGTGGAGTTATTGATACTAAAGAAATCCAGGCTGGTAGAATCTACCTCCTTGGGCCTTTTTTTTTTTTTTACATTAATGATTCTTTTTAATTATTTTTTGCCCCCCTTTTTTTTTTTACCATAAATTTCTTCCTTTTGAAAGGAGAGTCAGTAATAATTTGGGCGTGCAAAGTGCACAAAATAGCAGTTAGGAAATGCCTGGATAAATAGAATAGTAATTTCCAAGTGAGTATGATGGCCAGGATAGTATTAAGTGGGAAGTGAAGTGAAGTTTTCTTTTGGAAGACGATTGGATTTGAATGAGCTTAGGTGAAAGGAAAGGCATTTTAATGGAGATGTGAGCAAGCAGAGATTTCAAGGGAAGATAGAAAAGATATCACCAAACTATTCAGCTTTCCACCTATTTTTGTGGTGGGCGGGAAGCTTTACTGGAACACTGCAATACCTATTTGTTTATTTGGTCTTTATGGTGACAGACCAGATGGCCTGAAAAACCGAAAATGTTTATTATCTGGCCCTTTTAGCAAAACTTTTGCCAACACTTGAGTTAGAATTTTCTGTTTATGTCTTATCTGAAATAAAGCTTTCATTAGAAAGGAGCTTTGAACTTTTCCAAACATGTATGGCTATCTTCATGCTGCCTACAGACTAATGTACTTACAGGTTATAAATTGCATAAATAAAAATGTGAAGCAAGATAGAGAAAAGCATGAAGGTAAGACCTTACAGTTTTTATTTAAAAGTGATTGTCATTGTGTTCTAAAGTTATTAGTGCCTTTAGGGTTCTTTTTCTAAGTATGGCTAAGAAAGTGATTTATTTCTATTCTCAAGCACTGAATTTCAGGGCTGGGACTTTTAAGGACTATTTTAAGGAAAATACAAGTGATAAGTCATGAAGACCAGCTGATGGTATCCATGGCTTTTGAACATGTGAGTCCTGCAGAGATGACCATTTCCCAGAAGGATGGTAGTAAAGTCTAAGGAAGAGGCCAGTTCTGGGCTACAGCATCCTGAGTTCTGGTGTGGGTCAGGTCTGCTCTAACCAGTGTCACTAACTACCGTAAATTGATAAAAGCCCAGGATGGTAGTTGACCCATTTGACCCAAAGAGACTTTGAAGAGTGTGATGAAAGTTGTGAATATAGAAGTAAAAAGCCAGGAGGCCTTACCTTTTCTTCCCTCAGCCCTTAAATTCAAGGGCAGGCCAGTTTTTGTCACCTTGCTACGTGAATTGTTGCCCCTGCTTTGTAGTCTTATCTTTAGTGACATGAAGAGCCTTTGGTATTTCTGTTCATCTTTAAAACAAAATTAGCTTTTATAGAAAACGTAACATTTATGGTATGGGAGGAAAATTAGTGCTTGTTATGAGTTTTGTTTTGTTTTTGTTTTTGTTTTTTAACATTAATGATATGCTTTTTTCCCCTCAGTGAAGTATTATAGAACTTGGAACAATTAGAATACTTAAATTGCTTAGTTAGACTCTTTTTTAAAAATGGTTACATAAGGAAGTTTTGTTGGAAAATCTGGATATCCTACTGGGTTTTTTAATATAACCAAATCTTTAATTATGAAAAAAAATTATTAGCAAATTAAAACTGAAAATTTGTTTAAGTTTTGAAAATAAGCCTCTTTAGCTCTGGCCAGTGTAGCTCAGTGGATTGAGCACTGGACTGTGAACCAAAGTGTCGTAGGTTCGATGCCCAGCTGGGGCACATGTCTGGGTTGTGGGCCAGGTCCCCAATGTGGGGTGCGCAAGAGGCAACCACACACTGAGGTTTCTCTCTCTTTATCCTTCCCTTCTCCTCTAAAAATAAATAAGTCTTTAAAAAAAACGGAAAATATGCCTCTTTAAATCACACATCTTTTGTTTTGTGATCCCATTTGGTATTTTTATGTCAAGAAAAAAAAGGGGGTGTTTTGTTTTTTAAAACAAAGATACCAAAAAAGCAAAAACCGAAGACAAGGTAGAATTGGAAGAAGGTGCCCAGGCTCCAGAAGAAACAGAAACCAGTGTGGAGAAGCCAGACGATGGAAAAGAGGACAGTGAAGTGCCCGGCCTGCCCCTGGGACTGACAGGTAACTTGTAGAAAGTTTTCCAGATAGATCTTAAAAATTCCATACCTCTTTGCATTATAAGATTTGCAGTTTTAATTGTGACTTTTATCTGGAAAAAGTAAGGACTGACAAATTTTTTATATCTTAAGTGATGCGTTTTATTTTCCATATTGTATCTTAGTGTCTGTTTATTTTTTCCTTTACTCCTAACAAAATTTTAATAATGCACACAAACAGCTTCTGGGGCCCTTTGTTCCTTTGGTTTATCGTTTTCTAAAGCTCATTCCCTGTTGTAGTAGGAAAATTATTGGCCAGAAGTCTGAAGACCAGAGGTTTAATACTGGCTTATTACTGAGAAAGAAGGTAGAGGCAGGAATTAACAGTGTTGAAGAACTTGTGCCCGGTTAACCTCCTGTGGCCTTTGTTTCTATATCTGTAAATTCAAGAGTTTAAACTAGAATTAGTTGCCCCTAAACAAGAATGTTTGGGAGTTACCTGAGTTGTTTTGTTTGTTTTTGTTAAAATATTGAGGCCCCACCCCAGACCTGCATAGTTAAAATTGCAAGGGCTATGGCAGTAGTTCTCTGCCAGGGCGGTTTTGTCTCCCCGGTGGGGTTGCTGCTTCACCTGCTGAAGAACCACACACCTGATATGTAGGTTCAGCCTAGCAGGTTGGTTCTGTCTGACTCGGTTGCCTTTGGGAATGAGGTTAACCACCCTTTTGATTGACTTAACACATGGTTTTTATTATACTGGTTGTTTTCACTTCTTATTTCAGATTTCTTTAAATATTTTATATTACATAGAAATTATTGGAATTTAGTCTTAGTGGAGAAAGCTATTATAAGCTTGACTTCAACCCAGTAATGCTTTCAATCAGCAAAACTAAGTTAGGCAGCTCCAGCTATATGAACTACTAAAAATGATAAATGTGCTAATAATAAACTGTTTTCTGTCTAGGAGCTTTTGAGGATACTTCATTTGCTTCCCTATCTAATCTTGTCAATGAGAACACACTGAAGGCAATAAAAGAAATGGGCTTTACAAACATGACTGAAATTCAGCATAAAAGTATCAGACCACTTCTGGAAGGCAGGTATGATTAACATTGATTGATGTTTGACCATTAGTATCTCTGTTTTTAGTGCTAGCAATTTGGAGAGAAAGTACCAGTGTGTTCTATTGATTTTGCACTGTGTTGGTTTGCATATCCAACCTGCATTAAAGACTTTAAATTATTTACTTATGGTTGAAGAAAAGTGTTTACTTTTGTTTCGTATTATGATTCTTATTTCTAAGTTAGGTTGATTTCAGTGATAGAAAAGGTAGCAACTTCGTCTTTCTTACTCCTATTCTGCCTGGGAGCCTAAAACCTATGTGATTGTGCCTGGTAGCTATTCAGTAAGTATTTGATGAATGAGTAGACTGTGTCTCTCTCCTCCTTTCCCTTTTTCATATTCAGGGATCTTCTC
This sequence comes from Phyllostomus hastatus, assembly GCF_019186645.2. Lineage (NCBI taxonomy): Eukaryota > Metazoa > Chordata > Mammalia > Chiroptera > Phyllostomidae > Phyllostomus > Phyllostomus hastatus. The sequence continues at coordinate 4,631,313 of NW_025334038.1, read as the reverse complement.
GCAGCTGCAAAAACAGGCAGCGGCAAAACCCTGGCATTTCTCATCCCCGCAGTGGAACTCATTGTTAAGTTAAAGTTTATGCCCAGGAATGGTAAGCCTTTGATCCAATTGTTTCTGCCATTGTCTGACTAGAAATTTATTGTAGCTGTTATGAACTCGTGGTGATAATTACAGTTTGACTTTTACCATATCTCATTTTTTGCTTTTTAGGAACAGGAGTTCTTATTCTCTCACCTACAAGGGAACTGGCCATGCAGACTTTTGGTGTTCTTAAAGAGCTAATGACACACCATGTTCACACATACGGATTAATAATGGGTGGCAGTAACAGATCTGCTGAAGCACAGAAACTCGCTAATGGGATCAACATCATTGTAGCTACACCAGGCCGTCTCCTGGACCATATGCAGGTAAGAAAACACTAGTGTGTAGTGCCTGTCTCGTCTTGTGTGGCACAACCTTGACAGCTAATGGTGTTTCTTTATCCTTTTGTCTTGTTAGAATACCCCAGGGTTTATGTATAAAAACCTACAGTGTCTGGTCATTGATGAGGCTGATCGGATCTTGGACGTTGGGTTTGAAGAGGAATTAAAGCAAATTATTAAACTTCTGCCAAGTAAGTAGTAGCATCTACATGTGGCTTGCAAAGTAGTTGCTAGAAGCAGGTGAGGGTTGTTCCTATATGAAAAATATTAATACCAGAACTTTAATATAACAAGTAAAGTAGCTGTGCCAATTAACTTTAGAGGTAGTTTGCAATATAAGTATCAAAATTACTAGTAACTTAATATAGTGGTTTTGCCATTTTAGAGGCTTAATGCAAGTTAAACAGCATTATGTCTCTCATCCACCCCAATTCTCCATCTTACTTTTTCTTTATCTGACATTTCCCAGGTAGCCATAGACTTGTTGCCTTCTGTGTATTATTTGAGTTATACATACCTTGATTATAGTAGTTGTAACATTATAAACTGCTTATATCTGTAATAAGGCCATTATTGCACTCATACAATTTGTTTTGTAATGCTTTACTGGCAATCTGTAGATATTTTAAATGCACAATTTGATAAACTTTGATGCTACACATGTGAAAACCATTACATCTATATAGTGAACATCTCCATAACCCTCAAATGTGTCTTCAATGCACCTTTGTAATCCCTCTCAGCCTCAGCAGGAGCAACCTTCACCTACGTCCAACAGCTATTCACACACATAGATTTCTCCCAGGCAACTGATAATCTACTTTCAGTCACTGTAGATGAGTTTTCCAGAGATTTATGAGTTGCAAACATTCATCTACAGCTTTTTTTATGGATGCTTATTTTCTTTTCTCTTGGGTACCTACTGAGAAATAGACTGGCTAGTGTGTATTTAACTTCTACCATGTTACGTCCCCATCAGCACTGTACAGGAGTTCCAGTTCGACCTATTAAGTCTTGAAATTAGGTAGCATTAACTCCTTTGTTCTTTTTTCAAAAGTGCTCTGGTTACTCTTGTCCTTTGCATTTCTATATAAATTTTAGAATTAGTTTGTCAATTTCTACTCCCTAAAAAAATCAGATTAGGGGTATATTGAATATAGGTCATTGGTGAAAGGCAGTATTCAGTTCAACCCATGAATAAGGTACATTTCCATTTATTGGCCTCTTGACTTCTCTCAACAGTGTTTTTAGTTTTCAGAGTGCAGGTTTTTTCACATGTTTCATTATCTTTATCCCTAAGTACTTCATTAAAATTTCAATTTCAAATTGTTTGTTTATGGTATGTTCATGTACAGTTGATTTTAGTTTATCCATCCTATGTCTCGCAAGGTAATTATTTCTGTGTTCAACTGGATTGTTCAGTATGACCCTTCAAATGAGGCTAGCTGATAGATTTTCTGCATAGGCAATCATGTCATCTAAAAATTTTAAAAGTGTATTAAATTCACTTAATATTTTTCTTGCCTAAATGCACTGGCGAAAAACTGCAGTACAGTGCTGAAGACATCTTTGTCTTATTCCTGATCCTTAGAGGGGAGTCTTATTCCTGATATTAGAAGGGAAAGAAAGCATTCAGTCTTTCTCCATAAAGTACAATGTTAGTTGGGGGTTGTTTTCTATAGATGCCCCTTGTCAGATTGAGGACAATCCCTTCTGTTTCCAGTTTGCTGAGACTTTTCTTTTTTAAAAAACATATTTTATTGATTATGCTATTACATTTGTCCCATTTTTTCTCCCTCTTATTCCCCTCCACCCTGCACTCCCCCCATCCACATTCCCCTCCTGCCCCCATTTCCCCCATGAGGTCCTCCAGCCACTGCCTTACCCCCTGTCCTTTCTGTCCCTCATGCCCTCTCCTCCCTCTACCTGCCTCTGCCCCTCCTACCAGTCTGAATGAATATTAACTCCTCTAACTCCTTGGTTGTCAGACTTCCATACAGTTTGATTCTGGCAGTTCTGGTTATTTTTTGTTTTTAAATGTGTTGTCCTTCTAGTTGCGCATGAAGGCAAAGTGTATCTACCTACGCCTCCATCCTAGCTGAAAGTCGACATTTTTCAACCAAGAAATAAATGTTAAATTTTGTCAAAAGCTTTTTCTGTGTCTGTTGAAATCATCTGATTTTTTTCTTCTTCAGTTTGTTAATATAGTAAATTATTTTTTTTAATTTTCAAATATTAAAGCAACCAATCCTGCATTCTTGGAATAAACCTTACTTGGTCATGAGTTATCCTTTTTTTATATTGCTGGATTCACTTTGCTAAAGTTTTGTTTAGAAATTTTGCAGATGTGTTCATGAGTCATTGTCAGGGTAATGGCGGGCTTCAAAGAATAAGTTGGAAGCTAAATTCTCTTTAGTGCTCTGGAGAGTTAGTGAAGAACTGGTAGTATTTGTTCCTTAAATATTTGAACTCACCACTAGAGACCAATAGGGATGGAGTCTTCTTTACATAAAGTTTTCAAGTACAGTTTCTTTAGTAGATGCAAGGCTGTTCAGGTTTTCTGTTTCTTGAATAAGTTTTAGCAGTTTGTCTTTCAAGGAAATTGTCCATTTCATCTAAGTTGTCAAATGAACATAAAGTTGCTCATGACATTCACTTAATATCTCTAGTGATGTAATGTCTCCCATTTTTGAGAGTTCTACTTAGGAGCATTTGTAGTTATAGAGCAGTTCTAAGGAGTCCCTGAAAGATTTGGGTTATTTTTACGTATATCTGTTTTAGCACGCAGACAGACCATGCTATTTTCTGCCACACAAACTCGAAAAGTTGAAGACCTAGCGAGGATTTCTCTGAAAAAGGAGCCATTGTATGTTGGTGTTGATGATGATAAAGCTAATGCAACAGTGGATGGTCTTGAGCAGGTACTTATTTTCAATATCTTAAATTTTAAGGATTTTTTTTCTTTGGTGTTTCCTTCTAATTGTTTAGAGTATGCCCCAGAAAGCAAGTGGGTTATTGAACTTTTAATTCCAATATAGCGAACTTGGGTATTGGGTCTCTGGCTTTCCTGGTTAAGGTATCTTGAACTCTGAATAATTTTTTTTTTAAGATTTTATTTATTTATTTTTAGAGAGGGAAGGGAGGGAGAAAGAGAGAGAGCGAGACAGAGAGAGAGAGAGAGAAACATCAATGTGTGGTTGCTGGGGGTCATGGCCTGCAACCCAGGCATGTACCCTGACTGGGAATCGAACCTGCGACATTTTGGTTCACAGCCCACGCTCAATCCACTGAGCTACGCCAGCCAGGGCCTAACTCTGAATAATTTAATTAGCTGTCTTTACTGTCTCTTAATACCACTTGCCATGTAAGAAGCATTATTAGCCACTACCACATATTGATGCAGTAAAATAAAAGTTGATTGTTTTAATAATCTCTTGCTCTAAGATGTGAGGTAAGTTAGAAGATGGAGAAGCTGGTTTCAGACACATAGCTGTGGAAAATAGGAAATGAGACAAAGATCCAAACTAGGTTGATTAAAAATAGAGTTTTCAGGTAGAATCTTTGATGAATAAAATATTTTCTGCAACAGTTTAGTTTAAAAAATTCTTATTGGTTTTTATTTTTTAAAAGTATGTTCATCCAGCTCTGTTATCTTGTTTAGGATTATGCACTTAAGCTGTGGTTATTTGAGATCTTGCTATTAAAGACCTTTTGAAACATGAATCATTGATATATCCTTTTTTTAAATCATTTTATTGTTCAATTATAGTTGTCTGCATTTTCTCCCCATCACTCCCCCAATATATCTTCAGAGTTGCAGTTAGTGGTGTTAATATGTTATGGTTGCAAGAACTGTTGGTAACCTGTAATCTCAGAAATATGGAACAAATTTAGTGTCCAGTGATTACAGCCTGTTAAAGGAATCAGAAGAGCTTAAAATAGCCTTATTTTAGGAATCCTTTATTAGAATGATGGCATGATTTTACTACAGGTGGAGCATGACACTCTGTGTGCAATGTTTATTAGTGCATTCATCAAATTACTGGCTAATGCAGCTGAAAATGCCCATTTGGTTATTTTATATCTGTTCATTTCAATTACGTCTAGGGATACGTTGTTTGTCCTTCTGAAAAGAGATTCCTCCTGCTCTTTACGTTCCTTAAGAAAAACCGGAAGAAGAAATTAATGGTCTTCTTTTCATCTTGTATGTCCGTGAAATACCACTATGAGTTGCTGAACTACATAGATTTGCCTGTATTGGCCATTCATGTAAGTGATTATGAAGTTTATTAAAAACAGGTTGTGCTTATCAAGTTACATAGATTGTGGAGTTCCAGGTATTACCCTCCTCTAAAAATAGGTCAGTCAACATTAGGTGATTGATCCTGTGGGGGAGGCAGGGAGCTCTGCTGGGTGTTGAAGGGTGAGAACCACAGAAGAATAAGAGACATCACCTACTTAGGAAAATTACAGGCCAGGGAGTGAACTTGAAATAAAGTAGTTTCGCAGCTCCACAGTTTGGGGGTTCTACATCTAGACCTCCCCAAAATAGACCTCCCCAAAATAGCCTTAAGTTGCCAGCTGTAATAGATGTTCTGGTTTGATTCTAGGGAAGGCAGAAGCAAAATAAGCGTACGACCACATTCTTCCAGTTTTGCAATGCAGACATGGGGATATTGTTGTGCACAGATGTGGCAGCCAGAGGGCTGGATATTCCTGAAGTTGACTGGATTGTTCAATATGACCCTCCAGATGACCCCAAGGTAACTGGCATCTTTGGAGTTTCTCAGAATGGCTACATTAAGGAGCACACTTCCTCTCCTGGTTCCCTGAGGAATACTACATTTGACATTCAGAAGCTTATTCCTTAGTTAGTCATGTTTTATTGTACAGTAACTTTGCAATATTTCTCTGGTGCTGGAAGTGTAATAGGGCTTTTGCAGGACCAAAAGGGTGCATGTAAAACGATTTGAGAGGCCTCAGTGGAACTTAAATTAGGAGTGTTAACATGTTTGGAATGAGTTGTTAAGAGCAGTAGGTGTCAGAAGGAAATAAAATTTGCTTACAGAGATAGATAAGACTCTGTAGTATATGTAGTAAAATAAGTTTATTAAGTATTTTCAACAAACAATAGATAAGATAAATTGTCAGCCAGCATTTAAACATGTTTCAGAAAGCCATTTTGAGGATGAAGCACACTTACTGGTCATTTTATTAGATCGTAGAGTTCATGTGACTAACATGCCCAGCTTTCCTTGGGCCTCAGTCATCATCCTCCTCAGGTGTGGAACGTGAAGAAGGAATGATGGACTCAACTTTGGGAACAGCCCTGGGGGAGGGGCAGCATCTCATAAAGAGGTACAGACACACTTATGTCCAGTGCCACACAAGTCCTGGACATGCAACCTGTGGCAGTCAGTTTGTAAACCCAGCTTTCTCTCTCCACTAAAGGAATACATTCATCGTGTGGGAAGAACAGCCAGAGGCCTAAATGGAAGGGGGCATGCCTTGCTCATTTTGCGCCCTGAAGAATTAGGTTTCCTTCGTTACTTGAAACAGTCCAAGGTAAAGACTTTTGCTTGGATAATCTTAAGTTGGGAATGAATTCCTCTTGGTGTAGGTATTGTTGGCCAGTGCAGACGGCCTGAAGCACAGTTTCTAGAAGTGTCTGATGAGTCATGATTTGCTGCAGTGTTATTAGAACCATTGTTACAGAAGTAAACAAGATTTCACGTGGGTCTGGACCAAGAAATGTGAACAGAGAATACTACCCAAATGCCTCATTTCTTGTGCTCTGGTTGGTCAGCAGTGCGTCTTGTGTCCTCATCTCTCCTCCCCTGTTCCCTACACCCCATTTGAAACCACCTCCACTCCTTTAAATCTCCCTCACACCTGAGCATCTCTCTGCCTCCTGCTCCCCTTCTTACAGTCTTGTCTGCATCTTTTACTCCTGGTGTCTTTGCCTCTTAACCTCACCGGAAGCAGTGGGGAATCTTTATTTGCTCCTTCTTTCTTCTCTTCCTCTCTCTCATTCATCAACTCTGCTTTTCAGCCAGTCTCTCCCTTACAGTTAGCTCTTTACCATCTCAAGTGTTTCACCAAGAAAAATAACTTCAACCCTAAAATTCTGCCACCTCCACCTCCTACGAGGCTACTGCCTGTTACCTTTCTTCAGTCTGCCATTTTGAAAAATGGTTCCTGTTTTTTCCATTTGTTTTCCATTCACCCTGTTGTCCACTGTCCCTCATCTGACTCTATCCCACCAAATCTGAATTCATTGGGATTTTAAGTGGCCTCTTTGTTGCTAGATGTGGTGAATACTTATCATACCTTCTTTTCCCTGTCATCTGCCTCCTGTTGGTTTCCCTGGCAAACAGTCTTGCCATGTGCAGTTTCTTCTATTCAGTATGTAGGAGGAGTACTCAGAAATTGCTCTACACACTTTCACTTTTCCTGTTCAGTGCCCTTTTCCTGGTTCTCTAGATTGCCTCTGGTTTTAGGAAGCTGTTGTCTTCTGGGAAGCATCACTGACTCCTGCCCTCATGTTTCTGCAGCAGGAGTGCTCCTTGAGATGTTGCCTCTTATCTGTCTCCCTGTAAGACTATAAGTTCTTTGAGGGCAGAGCCCATAGCCTGGGTAGCTATTCCCACCCCACCCCACTCCCGTAGTACAGGTCTGGCACTCTTCCAGTTATCCAGCAAGTGATGGCTGGCCAGAAACCCTTCCTGTAGGAGCCTATGGTCATCATGACCTCTGGTGTTGCAGACTCCCATCAGAGGGCAGTGTTGTGTCAGGGCAGCTCTCCTGGCATGGATTTTAAGCTAGCGGGCCTCCTGAGTAGAAGCTTTGTGCTGCTTCATCAGGGAAACCCTTGTTTAGAGAAAAGGGCTTCCTTGACTCATCCTGAAATTCTTCACCTTCCTTTTAGGAAGATTCTTCAGTGTAGTTATGTGCGCTTTGCAGAAGTAAGATCAGACTTTTCCATTGGCATTGGGATGCAAGTGGGGGCAAGTTTCTGTGCCAGGGGAACCCCAAGGCCGGGTTGTTGTGTCACTTTTTCAATGCCGGATAAGCCGTCCTGACACCATTGCTGCCTGGCTCCATCATTCCCCAACTGCTTGTAGGGCTTGTCAACTGTTCACATATCTCATCATCTAAACATCTGAATATTGATCCATCCTAGTTTACTGACATTCACGCTTTTGTTTTCTAGGTTCCATTAAGTGAATTTGAATTTTCCTGGTCCAAAATATCTGATATTCAGTCTCAGGTTTGTTTGGTTGTCTGTCTGCCTGTCTCAGCCTCATTCCAGCTTTGCCTCTGTAGTGTTCCATTGGCAATCATTGTCTTCCTGGACTCCCTTTTTTTATTATTTATTTATTTATGTATGTGTGTATGTGTTTATTTGTTTATTTATTCTCCTCAAAGGATATGTTTATTGACTTTAGAGAGGGGGGAAGGGAAAGAGAAACATGAGTGTGAGAGAGAGACATCGATTGGTTGCCTCCTATAAGTACCCTAACAAGGGATCAAACCTGCAGCCTTTTGGTATACAGGATGACGCTCCATCCAACTGAGCCACACCAGCCAGGGCGAGTCTCCTTTTTTTATTAATGGCAAATTTGGACTCTGTGATCATTCAGGTTTCCTGCTACACTGATACCACATTTCTTTCTATCTCTGTGTTGTTTCAGACCATGCCATTACTGGAACTTCATAATTAATCTTACTATGGCATGGTTTTGCAAATATTACAAAGCTTGGGACAAGTGTATTGGGACAAACTTTTTTTGTAGGGTGGTTTTTCTAATATATATGAAATCTGTCTTATTAAAACCAATGTTTCTTTCCATTTCAGCTTGAAAAATTGATTGAAAAGAACTACTTCCTTCATAAGTCAGCCCAAGAAGCATATAAATCATACATTCGGGCATATGATTCCCATTCTCTGAAACAGATCTTTAATGTTAATAACTTAAATTTGCCTCAGGTTGCTCTGTCATTTGGTTTCAAGGTGCCTCCTTTTGTTGATCTGAGTATCCTTTTTGTTGTTAGGAATTCATGCAGGAATTAAGGAACAAAAGCTTGACAGACATTTGGGCTTAACACTGGGCCAGTGTGTGCTCTGGCTGAGAACTGGAGGAACGGTGTCCAGCCTGGTCACTGCTTATAAGGAGGCAGGGATTAGTGATAGGAGTGTGGATTATACAAACAGGACAGGTTATGACTTAGGCCTTAAAAAACACAAAGGAATTTGTCAAACAGAGCCAGAACACTGCAATCTGAAGAAAAGCACAGAGGGAGGAATTGCAAAGCTCCACTGTGTGAGGTCCTCAGACTATTGCAGAGCTTCACTGTGTGAGATCCTAAGAACCCACGTAGGGAGACTGTGGTGTCGCAAGATGGTGTATTTGTGGGGAAGGGTGCCCCTGTGTCCCCTCTCCATCTGTCCTGCCATGGAAAAAGTCCCACTGTGTCTTCAGCAAGGCCAAAACAAGAGCTAGTGTCCAGAGTTCCTGCTTCATATTAAAGCTCAATCCTTAGGAGCCCACACAGTCTGTCTCAGGCCCAGTAGCTGCTAGACCCACAAGGTCACATGCTCCTGGATGAGAGTATATGAACTGGACTAGTGTGGGTTCCCAAGCAGGAGCCTTTGTTCCCCTGGGATTATGTTAGTTTGGGTTTGGGACAGACCAGGTGCTTTTTCAAAAGAACCAATCAATTTCCCACTCTTTTGTGGGCTTTTTGATGGTTCTAGCACCTAGTCAGACTGATAGGCCTGTATGGTCCAACTCATCACCCCACCCAACAATCTGGTATTAGAGTCAGGAATGGAGGAGTGTCAAATCCCTTGGCAGAGAAATGCTGTAATCCCCTGGACTGTGAAGCTGTGGTTTTCTGTTAAAGCAAACCACTTTATGCTTCCCAATTTATTAAGCCCAATGTCTAATTCCCTTTGCTGTCCTTCCTTTATTAGTATCTAGCTAACTACCAACAGTAACAGCTTCCTTGTGTGACATCTTCAGGCTATTGCTAGGCTTCACTGTATGACAGCTGTTGGAGGAGCATGATGCCCTGAAGAGAGGAGACAGAACTTTCATAGGGCTTTTATCCTCTCACAGCCATCCGTATAAGGAGGTTGCAAGATCAGCAAAAGAAAACTTAAGTACTACTCAAGATAAAAGGCAAAAGGAATATCTCCAGTTGATTCTGTTAGGACTTTATAACGTGTGTTTTATTATGACATTTTCAACGAAAGAAACTGAAGCAGCTAAAGTAAAGCCTGCTCAATAACGCTATGGTGTTAACTGCCAAAGGAGAAAACCAAATTTGGGTCACCCTCATTGTAAGCACTGAGTAAATGCCTACATGTTCAATTATATGAAAAAAAAAGAACTCCACTCTTTTAAGCATTCCTTAATTAGCCCCAAACAAAGGTTAAAGTCATTTGTTTTGACGCAGAGTATTTTTGTGTTCCTATAAACTTGATGATTTACCTCTTAGAAGTAATTGTAATTGTCTTGAGTTTCTTGTGTGGAGAAAATAATTAATGATGGTTATACTGGACTTAAAATCACTCCTGCTAATTTTAGTCGGCAGTCAACATGAACACTCCTAATTTCCTGTAAGTGTGTTGCATAGGCTAATGTTTGTACGTTTCCATGGTTCAGGGAGGGGTTGTGGTAAAAGGACAAGAGGGTTCATGCTGCTTGGTTCTCTGTGTAGGTGTTACATTAGAGTTCTATCTGTGTGTTGCTTGATTTCCTTAACATGCACCTTTAGATGTAAACAGCAATGAAGGCAAGCTTAAAAAGAGAGGAGGTGGTGGTGGATTCGGCTACCAGAAAGCCAAGAAAGTTGAAAAGTTCAAAATCTTCAAACACATCAGCAAGAAATCTGACAGCAGACAGTTCTCTCACTGAAGGCACGTCCACCTTTCATCTTCAAGAGCTTGTCCTGAAATGATGTTGTCTTTATTGCTCTAACAAAAAAAATTCTTTACTTTAGGATTTGGACTGATCTAACGAGTATAAGTTGACTTGGGTTATGAGCACTGGGCATTGATATTTCTAGCAAGTCTCTTATTTGAGGTTATAAAATAGTTCAGTTTTTCTTGATTTCCCAACAACAAAGCAAAGGATCTTTTTGGTCTTCGTTGTGATTATAGTTGTTTTCTTCTCTATTTGTCACTGTTTCTCATTCTTTTTGTAACTTTCTGGTATCTGAAGATTTGTGCAGCATGGATTGCTATGGTAACCTGATATAAAAGGCAGGCGACCTAGTACACTGGACAGGAGGTGATGGTGGTGGTGACGATGCAGGAAATAATCTCGGTTTATTTTTTTGGTTTTTGTTGTTTCTTGGGCCTTAATGGTACTTCTTGACCCCTCCTGAAAATGCTGCTGTGTAAAAGGGCAAAGAGCTTTTGGAAATACCTAAGAAGCACCTTCAATTAAAGGTAGCACTGACTTATATATATATTTACCAGATATTAAAATAATAAGCCTTTCCTAATTTTATTGTTTTAAGAGCAAGAAGTATGAGTTGTTAACAATTTGAATAAAATGCCCCTAGCAGTTCTTTTTGGAATGAGGGGAGATCTCAGACTGCTGAGCCTTACACCAGTGCAGGTGCAGTAGGCTTCCATTCTCTATTAGGCAATTCAGCAGAGGCCTTTAAAAAGAATAGGATTCTCATTCAGATTTGTTCTAGGTGATTTGGGTTTTTGCAAGCCCTTTCAACACTGCAATGCATTTTGGGAAGGGGGGCTTGAAAACAATCGCCTGTTTCCAATCTTTGAAACAAATATACAGTGAAATTGAAAATGAAGTCAGAAAGAGCAGGGATTTAGTCAGATGTAGTTTTTTTGTTGTAGGAGCTCTTAATTTATATTTTATGTTTTAGTTCTAGTGTGTCTCAAGTACAAAATGGTGGTTACATTTTGTAGCAATTTAAAACCAAAGTTGCTAGCATCATTTTGCTATTGTGCCAGCTCATATTTATAAATTCTTGTTAAATATATGTGTACTGAGAACATCAGATGTAGATAAAACAGTCTGATAAATAGTATTCTAGAAGGGAAAGAAAAGAATGACATCCTGCAACTGGGTTCTCAACTGTCTTTGAAGCGGGACCTGTCTTGAGTTTCAGACTTGGATTGCTAGACTCCTCACATTTACTAACTCTTTCTTTATCCATGACTTGTTTTTCTTTTTTGTTTCAGAAATAAACATGTTTCAGAAAATACACAAAAGCAAAAAGAAGAATATTTAATCACTGAACAGAAGACTGAATATTTTCATATATAACCTTCCAGTGTTTTATATATATACTTTTAAATTTTTTATCAGAAGTGAAATCTTCTACCCACTATTTGTGACCAGCTTGTTTCATAACATGGTATTTTCTCTGTCATTAATCACATCAGTTTTGTGTTTCATTTATTAATATACTTTGTTAACTGTGCTTGGTCCGCCTGGATTTGGGTTCTAGATGTCTGATTGTCTCAGCATTTCTAAGAAAAGGTGGTGGAACGATTAGCTTCTACTATAATAACGGCTAGGGGCATCCTGGCAACCAGACTTGACCAACCATGCCAGGATTTAAATCCTGAGGGAACCAGTACTAGAATCAGATACAAGGTCAGGGTAGCACCATCTGCAAGGCTTATTTGTGTAAGGAGAAGGCCTCCTTGGGTTCCTGTGCTAAGAGCACAGTGGCTGGTGGCATGTGTGGAGCTGTTTACTTGACAGGTGGGATTAAGTGGCTTTAGCCAGGAAGGTTTGGCAGCATGGATAGGGAGCCAAGCAGATCACTACATGCCAAAGAAACCTTTGGATCCTCTGGGCTGCAGACAGTGATAAGTAAGTAAAGCTGAATCCAGTACCCCAAAAAGGATCTTACTTATTCAACTATATGGAGCAGTTAAATGAATGCTCTAGAACCAGAATATCTGGATTCAAATTCCAGCTGTGCCTCCTATTTTTCTGGGCCTGTTAAATGAGTGAAAAACAAGGTAGGAAAACCTGTTTTGTAGGACTGCATGAATTGAATGAGCTAAGTACTTAGGACAGTGCCCAGCACAAAGTACCCTATCCATTAGCTGTGTTGATTAACATGCATCCTGCATGAAAAGTTTGCTGCCCCACAGTATCAGATATGAGGACTCATCAAAAATCCTGAGCCAGCTTGGGCCTTTGGGCCCAGACTAAGGAGTTCCGACAGTCTGAATCCCCTGGAATTGAAGAAGGTTCCCGGATCCTGCAGCACCTTCCTAAGGCAACTGTCAAGTAGATTAATGCAGTTTCAGGAGTACTCAGATTTGCACTGGGTGTTAGGTGGAGGGATCAGCAGAGTGCACTTGGATAACCCCAAGTCACCGTGGATTAAACGGCTGTTAGGTGTTAGGAACTGTGCACAGGACACACGTGCCGTAGCCTAGTTCCTCTTAGGAGCCTGGTTACAGTCTAGAGGAGATAGAAAGGTGCTGGGAATGATTGTAAAGTTTTCCAAGTCATGATGCAGATAGATAGAAAAATACTCAAGCTGTTTCTAAGCCTGGAAAACTGCATCCTTGAGTTCTGGTGCATTTCGGTGGATGAAAAGGTGATGGAACCTTCTCTGCCTATAGAGGACAGGCTTCTGTCCTGGTCAGTAAGTTCCCAAATGCCAGTTGTGCTACAGACAAAACAGATTTTTAAAGATTTTCTTGCCCTATGTCCAGGAGATTCTGATTTAGGTCTTTGGCAGGACAGAGAAATATGGATGATTCTCCCGCACAGCTAGGTTTGGGAATACCCAAACAAGAATCAGTACGTGCAGAACCTCTTGCCAAACTGCATAAGCTGTCATCTTGCAAAGTGGATATACCTAACCTAGGAGATAGGTTAGTATGTTTAGTCATCCACACACTAGGGTGGCTCAGAGGGGACTTGGGCTTTCCAGAGGGAACAATTGTTTAAATGTCTTTTGCATGAAAAAGCACAATGTAGGATGGCGTAACTACCTGGCCCTCATGCTCCCCCAGCCAGCCAAGTCCCCAAGGTCCCCCAACAGTGCTCTATTAAATTGGAATTCAGTTGATTAATTTCATCCCGGGAGATGAAACCGATTTGTCTTGGCCCTGTATCTGTGAAGAAAGCCATTCTCTCCTCTAGGATTCATCTTCATCTGTAATGCAGGGGGAATGGGAAATTTAACTGGCTGACCACTGTAGTGGGCGCTCTGTTGTGAGGGCTACCCAGAGTCTAATCCTGTGTTTGGAGACTGTCATTTAAGTCCTGGTGAGTCGCTGAGATCACTTCTCATCAGAAAAGCTGAAAAGCCTCCCCTACAGCCAGAGCAGGGCTGTGACCTGGGTTTCATTGGCCAGATGGACACTGAGTCAGGTAGGAGTAAGGGAGCAGAAGCAAGGGGTGGCTTCTTCATCAAACTTCAGAGGCAGCTGCAGGAAGCAGAGGTGATGCCAGCTGTGGCTTTGACAGCAGCACAGTGCTTAACGAATGGTGGCTGGGTGGTCCTGCGTCTTACCCACCTACCCTTAATTCTGCCTGGTTTCCCAACAGAGTTCTCTAGCCACCTGCTGTGGCTTCACTTTCCAAGTGGCTCTTCATTGCTTATAACTAAGAACCTGTAACATTCGCCGTCCTTAGACTGGGTTTCCTTCTGTTGGTGGGTGAAGTGTCTGATGGCTTCCCACCATTCAGGCTCTCCTTGCCCAGAGCCTTCATGCTCCCCAAACACAGGGGAAATGGTTGATTTGGACCAAGGTCGGGACTTGAAACCCACAAGGCAAGGGTGTGTTGAAGGAAGAACGAGTGGCAAGCTCACCACCTCCAAGGACAAATCTTGGAGAATCTGGCCTGGATCCAGAGAGTTTGGAGGCAGGAGGAAAGCGGGCCTTCAGCATTACTCAGCCTCCACAGGAATATCTGCAGGGAAAGGGCAAGGCTGACCATCCTCCCAGTCAGGCAGAGCTAGGGTGAACCCTGGCCTCACCCTTGCTGTGCCTCAGTTTCCTCATCTACAGAAAGGGAACAGGTGATGGGAGCACAGGGTTAAATCCCCTAGAGACATTTAGCATAGAATTGAGTAGTTAGCTCTCAGAAATTACAACTATGGTACAGTTACCAAGGATATCAGAAAAGCAAGACAGAAACAAAACAATGTTTTCTAGGACATACCTGCTTTCTCATATCCTGTCCTCACTATCAGAATATCAAAGTTCCTGATGCCTTAGGCCAAAAATCTCTGGAGGAGTCTCACTGTTTCTGATTCCCCAATCTCCCAACAGAGGGCCTCCAGCCAGGGGTGAGGACCCTGAGAGGGGAGCTGTGCTCCGAAGGGGGCCCCTGGAGGGGTGGGACTGGAGGTGGATTGATCCTCATTTTGGTGGCTAAGGAGGTCTGTAGGGGATCCTTTTACCAGCTGGAGAAAAGGGAACCCAGTAGGGCAATAGCAGGGACAAGGCACTGCCAGGCCCCATCATCCTCAGAACATGGGCTGAGGAAAACACAGTAATAAGTCTGACGCTGGAGAAGCCAAGCTCCCAGCGAAATGCTTTCCATACTTGAACTTGAAACTTCCAGCAGTCCTGGAAAGGACAGGTAGTATACCCCAACATTACAAAGAGGAAATGAAAGCTCATTAGATGGCCAATAATAGCTGTTAAATAAACAGCCTGGCCTGGAGACTAATGCTGTACTGCTCAGCCCTAAAACAGGCTACATTCCCATTTGTGGAGCAGCTCCGAGGTGGCTGAGGCAGGCTTTCCTCTTTTCCCCAAGAGAGAATGCTTGAGTCCTCAGATGCAGACGGGAGGGTCTGGCGAGCACCTAGGCACCTGAGCCCTAATGCAGTGCTGGAGGTGCTGGGTGAGGGCACAGAGGCTGGCTTGCAGCCCTGACACTCCAGTAGCTGTGGCTACCTGGTGGCTTTGATTGAGTAAAAAAAAAAAAAAAAAAAAAAAAACCGTGTGAGCAGTGGCCTCAACATTGTTCAGATAGCAGGTGTTTGAGCATCTACTGAGAGCAGGATGCTAGGGGTACAGGGGTGATTCTAGTTCTATTATAGAAGCTTACTCTGAAAGGGATATGAGATAAATATGGGGGAACTGTACTAAAAGGAGAAAATAATCATCTCCAAGGGCTAAATGATCAAGAACAGCTTTGGGAAGGTGATGTCAGAGCTGAACCTCACAGGAACTGGAGCAAAGTGAGTGGAGGAAGAAAGGTGTTCAAACAATGGGGGCAGCATGATCAAAGACTAAGAGGAAGCAGCCAGGGGTCACGTGTAAAATAAGAACAGCATCATCAACCTCACTGGACTGCTGTAAGGATTCTGTGAACCAGTATGGTAAGCACTTCAGAAATAGCTGCTGTTGTCAGAGCACGATGTCTGCTTTGGAAGACAGTGAGAACTCAGAGACATGAGGTTAGGAAGCAGACCCATGAAGTTTCCATTTGATTTGCAATGGAGAGAAAGATGCAATATCCACTTTGCATTGAGATTAATCCTGGCAAATGTTTAGGGTGGAAAGGATTAGGGTGAAACAAGGTGGGGAAAACGGAACAAAAGAAGGAACAGATATGAGAGACATTGTGACACTGCAGTTCTCCAGACATTACCGCTGATTGCTGTTGGGGTGAAACTGGGGTGGTTTGAAGAAGATAAGAATGTGATGATGGGGTGGTGGAGAGAAAGGTGGTCCCACTAGCAAATACAGAGAAACTGATGTGTAGCCTTGAGCATGTAACTTTAACTCACTAGCTCACTTTCCTCCTAACACAAAATAATCTCTATCAAGATTACTGCAAGAATGAAACAGATCCACAAACGTAAAGCAGTTTTTGTGTAGCAAGGAAAGCAAAGACTGAACAAGTGTTAGCCCCTCTGTTTGCCGTTATGTAAAATGCTCTTACATTGTCTTTTAATTATTTCACGTGGCTAAGCTTTAGCTTATTGACCAGTTCATCAGCATAGATACAAGTACTTTCAAAATCTGCAATTTAAGTTCCTTACAGACCATTTTTGTACTTTGTGTTTATATCTGTCTGTCTCACACAGCAACTTTTTCGTTCTTTCCTTTTGCCTCTCCATCTAGAACAGTGGTTCTCAACTGAGGTTGATTTTGTCTCCCAGGGGACAGTTGGCAATGACTGAAGACATTGGTTGACATGATTGTGGGGAGGATACCACTGGCACCTTATGGGTCAAGACCAGGGATGTTGCTAACCATCTCTGTGCACAGGATAGGCCCCCACAACAAATTATCCAGCCCAGATGTCAATAGTGTGATGGGAAGCCTTGATCTAAACAGTCCTTGAGTGCCTGGATGAAAAAAAACTAGACCAATGCAACTTTCTCAAACACAATTTGAAATTTTAGGAGTTGCAATATGATTACTGAAAAAAGATGGAAGCTCATTAATTACAGCATCTTCATCCCAATGATATTGTCAAATATTCTTGCTTCCCAAACCCTGGAACTGCCCAGCCTCTCACATCTCTAAGCCTGGTGGTCGAGTCTTCCCTTTGAGTCAGTGAGCCCTTTCCTTAAGTTAGACAGCCACTTTCTGTTACTTGCAACCAGAGTGCATTAATAGAGAAGGGGAGGGAGCAGAAGAGGGAGAGAATAAGATAGATAGCCTAAAAGTAGGAAGAGAACCAAAACAATGAACTGATATAGAAGCCATGGTAAACTCATATCATTTTTTAAAGAAAGGTAAAAAATAGCAAATATTCAATCTCCTTTCTATTTGCAGGTGTTGCCAAAAAGTGCTGGTTGTCCCCCAAAGTCCATTTCTCCCTTCTTCCTCAACTGCAGAGCTCCTTATATTAACTAGGCACAGGGATGCCCAGAATAAGATCACCTTGTTCAGCCTCTCTTGCAACTAAATTCTGGCCAATGAGATATCAGAGGAAGGAGCATGTGCAACTTCTGAAAAGTAGCCTAGAAATATGAGTTGTGGCAGATACCAGCCAGCAGTATCCATCTCTGCTACAGATGCTCATCAAAACACGAGAAAAACATACACAGAGACAACCAGGTCCTGTGGGGAAGTAGGAACGGAATGGCCACTCTCTCTAGTGGGAGCATCATATCCATCCCCAAGCAGATTTTTATTGAGAATACAGACTTAGTTTGTGGATTCACAGTCTCACAGAAAAGATCAAGAGAAGTAGGTGATTTACAAAGGTGCAGACAGAACCCCCGCTGTGATACTGGGCAAAGTTTGGGGTTTTATCATTACAGGGCTCAAAGGGCAGTTTTGGTTTCCTGGCTGTGCCTTCAAATTCTAATAACACCCTCCAGCAAACAGATCTCACAGGATCTTGCATATTCTATGTCCCAGGCCTGATTACCCCAGGTGTTGGCCGTTTCTGGTCTGGGCTGCACTGCCCCTGCTATTACCGCAGGCCTGAGTTAACAGAGGAGACAAAGGCAGCCAGGAGACTTGGATTTTTCACATCTAAGAACAAGGACTCAGGCTTTGACAAAGCCGAGGGGGTAAGGGTTGATGTCCATCACCCCTTCATTTCCACAGCCCTGAGTCCCTTCCCAGAAGCCTCCACATGATCATGCCTGTCTTAGGCAATTCCCTCCGTGGGAAATCTTACCCATCATTGGCTAACTGATCAAGTTTAGGAGGTCAGGCACAGAACAGGCAGCGTTCATGCCAGGGAAATAAGTGTTGTCTCCTCGTGGCTCCTGGTCCAGAGGTCTCTCACTCAGGTTAAGTCACGGGGGGTTACAGCTTCCTGAGACCAGGCAGGGCAGTCCCCAACAATGGGTCACATCCCTTGTGCAGTTTCTTCCTTTGGGTTATTTCCATCTTTCTGTCTGGAGTGTGAGGTGACATGACAAACACACAAGCTAGAAGGAACTGGAGGACCTGATGGTCATGCAGTCCACATCACTGGACTCCCTACCTCCAGACTTTATTTATGTGACATAGAAATAAAGTTTTTATCTTGTTTAACCCTTGTTACCTATGGTTTTATGTGTGTGTCTCACATTTAGCCAGACCTAGCCCTAACTGATAATGAGGGTAGAGTGGGAAGGATTTCTCTACAACATAGACTTCTGATGAAATGCCTGTGCACTGCCTCCTGGCTAAAGAAAATCTTTCTTCCTGTTCCCTGTGCCAAGTCATGGGCCTAAGATCAGATCTGCCATACGGATACCCCACTCAGAACTTTGCATATGTGGAAATTGATATGAAGACAAAGGACACTGAAGAGTCCTGTACAGCAGCCACATGGTGTCCTGTGCAATGAGCACTGATTTCCTGTTTAAAATGTGGTTCCTTGCCCTTGCTGGTGTGGCTCAGTGGATTGAGTGCCAGCCTGAGAAATAAAGGGTTGCCAGTTTGATTACCAGTCAGGGCACATGCCTGAGTTGCAGGCCAGGTCCCCAGTAGGGGGCGTGTGAGAGGCAACCACACATTGATGTTTCGCTCCCTCTCTTTCTTCCTCCCTTCCCCTGTGTCCAAAAATAAATAAATAAAATCTTAAAATAAAATAAAATGTAGTTCCTTTACTTGGGGTGGTGAACACACAATATGCAGATGATGTATTATAGAACTGTATACCAGAAACCTATATAATTTTATTAACCAATGTCACCCCAATAATTTCAATAAAAAAGAAAAAATGGTCCTTGAACTGCCACCTTGTCTAGGTCAAGGGCTACTGCAATATCCTGGGAAGGTGGTATTATTTGCTTTTTTTAGGAAAGAAGAGACGTAGGCATATGCTTGGTCAAAGGAAGAGAGAGAGTGAAGAAGGAAAAGAAAAAAATGAGAGTAGTTGATGAAGCAAAGTTTCAGAGAAGCCTGGCAGGTAATTGAATTAAAATATGAAACTTTCCTACTTGACCTCTTCCCCTCTCTAAATAATACTTAAGCCCACAGGGGTGTCCAACCTGCAGCCCACAGGCTGTGTATGTCCCAGGATGGCTGTGAACGTGGTCTAACACAAAACCATAAATTAACCTAAAACATTATGAGATTTTTTGTGATTACACGTCACCATGTATTTAATGTGTGGCCCAAGACAACTCTTCTCCCAGTGTAGTCCAGAGATGCCAAAAGTTTGGATACCCTTGATAGTGTCTGTTTCATAAGACTATCCATAGGCATCGTTAACTATAAGGTATAAGGCAACATTTTAGCTCTCCTGGCACCAGGGTCTGGAACGCATGTGAAAGACCAGTTTCTGGTTAGGACAGGCATACCTACAATGTGTTGGGATCTGTGGCAGGCAGAATAAGCGCCCCCTCCCACTACCATTGTTACAGAAAAGACGACTCAGATGGCCTTGGAGTTTTCGAAGTGGGTTTATTCACGCATGGAGACCCAGAGAAGATAAAAAATCCAAATTCTGGGCAACGAGCTCAAGCTGGAGTTTCCTTTATATGCTTGTTACAAGGCAAAAAGGGAGGGGGGAACAACTGCTAAAAGCAAGCATACAGAAGCGGAAGCGAAGGTTAGTGTTTTGGCCTTGAGACAACTGCTTATTGGGGAAAGGCTGCTGTCTGGGAACAGCTGCTAGTCAGCTCCTACCTAACAGTGGCTACTGTTCAGCTATGTCCTGTTACAATCCCCCCTTTGATGCTATAAGGTACTTTTATCCCTTTAGCATCACTATATACCTGGCTATATGGCTGAGGTCCTTGGGAGGGTTGCAGCTGCTGATATTGGTGTTGGTACCGCTGGAGGGCTAGCACTTTGGTGGCTGCCCTATGAGTCACTGTGGCCCCAGGTGCTGAACCAAGGTCCGGAGGATACAGGGTCCCATATGCCTGACACCTCTGGGTCTGGTATCCTATAGTCCTGGATATCACTCCAGTCCGGTATACCTTCCCTCTCCAAGTGCAGAGGGATTGCTGTGGCTGAATGCAACCTGATGGCATGTCAGTGGAGGAGCTGAAAGCTGACCTTGGGAGATAGTAAGAGACCACTCTATCGATGAGCATAATCCTATGCCCGGGGGTATTACATTTGCAGGCTGGGACTGAGACAGGGGACGCATTTGTTAAGTGAAGCATACAATAAACCCAAATGCAGAGACCAAACAGAGATAAACTATTCCTAGGGTGATCTGCTCCGCGGGATTACATTCTGCAGGCATCATAGTCACTAGTACAATTCCCAATGCTCCTGCAAAGGTGCCAGTTAAAGTCAGGTACCCTGTGGAACAATGGTCCATTCCTTGGTGTCTTCTTTACTGGTTGGCATCCTCCAGTGCCTCAGCATGGGTATTCTAGGTGCAGGCCTAGTCCTCAGGTCCTCAGGATCTGCTGCTGTTTTGGCCCAGCTGTATTGGGTCCAAGGGGTGATTCCTGCCACCTAGGCAATGCTGGCGGCAGCAAGTCTGTCCAGGGCAGTCCTGTTTCCTGGTAGAATTTAGCTAAGGTCCCATTTTCTGTCCATGCCCCTGATCATACCGTGAGTACTTCCGACAAGCCTGGTTGCTGAGCGCTGCGCTGGGTGATGCACCAGAACTCCGAAGAAGCTCGTAGGCTGCTGGGGCAAGTGTACCCCATGGAACACCATGAAGGGCCATGACAGAGGACTGTACAGATGGCTGTAGGGGCACTTCAGATACACAGCGTGTGCCCTCTGCAACTCGATGTGAAGAGTAGGAGTGTGTTCAGGATATGCTTCTAGTGATCTTTCCTTAATTCAGCCAGGTGCTTCAGCAGCATATGCGTTCCCTCCCAGCACCGTTCCTGGGATGGGCCACCAGGAGGAGGTTGTCCATGTACTGCAGAATTGTCAGGTCCAGCCCCGCTTTAGCAAGGGTCTTCAGGTCTCCTGCTAGGGCTTCCCCAAATAAGGTTGGGGACTTCTTAAACCCCTGGGGCAGTTTAGTCCAGGTCAACTGAGTCTTGACCACTGTGTGTGGATACTTTCATTCAAAGGCAAAAATGGGTTGGCTGGAAGGTGCCACAGGAATACAGGAGAAGGCATCCTTCAGATCAAGGCAGGTAAACCATGTTGCTGTTGGGGGAAGCTGGCTCAGGAGGGTGTACAGATTCGGGACAACCAATGGAGGGTGACGGCTGCTTCGTTGACGGCCTGCAGATCCTGGATGGGCCGGTACCCCTCCCGTCTGGCTACCATCATGGGTCTGGGCAGGTGTGGTGCCATGTTATGGAGCCAATCTTCTCTGAGCTCCCACGCAGGCACTGTAACTCAGGGGACCTGCCTCCCAGTCACATCTTGGGCGGGGGGAGTCTTTCTTTATCTCCCTGGCCCAGAGCATGGCCACAGCTATTCAGCATACCTAAGTGACCAGGCGAAGGCTATAGGTATGTCAAATGACTATGCCATGGATTAGCTGTAAAGCTGTTGCTGTACAAAACAGCCCTGCATGTTCTTGCTCTGTGTGTCACTTTTCCAACTCACACCTGTGGGGGAAGGGGTGAAGACATCTTAAAATCTCCTGGGTGCCTTGAGTTCTGGACCCCATTTTAAATGCCCATTTGGGGTCCCCTCTCTTGGCTGCACCCTGCAACAATCTCTTATTTCAGATATACACCCACTTTAAATTCCTTTAAAGGACAATGGATGAAGATCTTATCTTCTTGTAACTACTTCCAGCTGGAAATGGACATTGTCCTACCCACCCACGGGTCAGGGGTGCCCTGAAGGGGTGGGGGTGCAGTACGGAGGGACTCCTTCCTGTAAGGGGAAGGACCTTACAGAATCCTGGTCAGTTGGCTGTCACCAGAAAGTCGCAGGCTTGGTGTCCAAAGACTGGCATTACTGGACCGTTGACATCCTGGTCATATTCTGGAGATGACAGATTTGGAAAGAGTTGGAAGGCACAATTAAATCATAACCACTAAATGACAAAGGCAGGAACTTAAGTAAAGAATGGTTTATCTGGAGGAAGGTGTACAAGGCATGCTACACCTATCCAAAACTCTTGTGGCCCATTATACTTCACTCGGGCTGAGGGGAATATATTAGGATTTCCCTCCTTTCAGATATCTGAACCCTTCCTGTCCAAGCCATCAAGACAGAAAAGGGAAAATCAGTTCTAAAGTGAAGCCCACAGATTGCCCGAACTGCTCATCAACCCAAGCACTCAGTTCAGCCAAACCACTGAGTTTCAGGGGGCGATGATGAAGAATGGTCTCCTTAAGTGAGGCCTGTATTGCGACCAATCACTCAGGTAATAGAGTCATAGGCGTACGTCCTATGAAAACAGAACACATAGGTTAATTCACACAATAGTCTCCAAACCAGTCTCTGTGCCTGTGAGACTGTCTTTTGGGAAGACATTCAGTTGCAAGGTCCTTCCTGCAATGACATTTAGCAATGGCAATTTGACAGGTTCTCCATACCTGTAAATTGTATATCTTTGATGATATTACAAAACCAGTTTTAACTTTCAAACAAAAAGACGCTTTCAAGACAGTTAGCTGCACAATTCTGGTGTCTACTACTGAGCATTGTGATTTTCCTTGAACCACAATTTTTCTCCTTAAGATCACCCTCACTGTTATTAAAGGGACTATTTTGAGTTCTGCTTTTCATTTTGACTGTTTGTTTGCATAAACACACCAAGAGCAGCCTGGATCACTTATGATCTTTAATTCCGCTTTGCTGGAACTCACACAGGGAACCTTTAGATTGACTTCTCAGTCCACCCCATGGGGCACAGAAGCAGAGCCACACATCCGCCATCTGGCTTCACCTGTACCAGTTGTTTCACTCAGATCCTTGAGGCTTCCATTGTGCCCACAGGTTTCTTTTTGGCCATCTTTCATGAAAGCAACCTTTGTTCCTTCCCTGGAAAGACTGCCATGAACTGCACAACCAACCAAAGTACCAGGCTTTTCTCGTGGGCTTACACTATCTTCACAAGTCAATCCCCGTTCCTCAGGGCTTTCTGGTGACGACCAGAACCCAGACCTGCCTCCTTCAGGCGTGACATTCCAGTCAAAGTCTTGGTTAACAAAACCACTATTAGCGACTGATCTTATTGGTTTTATGCAAAGAAACTTTATGTCTTCACTCACTCCTTCAGAATGCCAAATTCTGGAGGGATCAGGTAGGGAGAAAAATACAAAGCCTGAAGGAAAATCCCTTCTGATATCCACTGGGCTTCTCAAAACCTTCACTTCCAGACATTCTGCAACACTCACAAACCCTCTATTTGTTCTTTCATACACCTTCTGATATCCACTAAGATTGCATCTCCATGCCTTATACCTTCTGTTATTAACTAACACCGCGTAATTCCTCCCTAAAATTTTTACTTTTCCATTTATTTTTGCAGTTTCCCACAGACCTTCTTCATTTATATATAGTATATTATATTTTTTATTTACTTTCCTACAGAGTGTGAAGTTTCAACCTTCCCTGGAATCCTCAATTTCCTTTTTAGAGCAGATACAGAGCAAATCCAAAACACAGAGTTCCAGAACAATACACAGGTAGGGGCATTCTCTTGCACCAATGCGTCCATTGGTGCCTCACAGAGACATGCTCCATCAGGCCCGGTCTTTTGGCAGAGATATGCTGCTTTGCCTCTGGCTGCAGCACTCATCAGCCCCAAATGACCCTTCCTGGGTCCCAAGTGGCAAAGGCATTCTCCCCAACTGGTTACAGGAGACCTTTCTTAGATCTTACAGGTGACCTCAAACAGGTCTTTAAGTACAGAGGGTTTCTGATCAGAAACAACACCAATGTTAGAAATTTGTTCTTTTCCCACAAAACCAGAAAACAAATAGTTGAGGTTTCCTTTAGTCCAGGTTTAAAACTTTACATTCTTTATACATAATTTTGCTCATTCAGATTTAACCATCATTCTCTTTTAATCCTGGTTCCTTTCCCACACTGGGAAGGACTATACTTAAACTCAGCATGTGGCAGCCAAAAGTCCCTGGCACTGCAGGTACCTTCCACTAAAATTCCCTAGATTTGCAGGGACATCCTGCAGTTTTCTGAAGCTCAGACCCTGCAAACACCCTATAGGTCAGATGCTCACCCTTGGACCTCAGTTCATGTCCTTCAGAACCAGAGCCATTCTTATCAGAACCAGTTACACAGAGAACCAGACTGATGTGGTGCCCACACAGCAGCAGCATACATCTGCAGAGATGATTATAAGCAGCAGCCTATAATCTGAAGAGAGCCCTTAGCATGGCACCTTGTCCAGTTCCAAGATGGAGGGGCTCTCACGTGACCCATCATCCAAGATGACGACAACCATGCATGCTCTACCCTCCACGGTGGGCCACTCATGTGGTTTGTCCTCCACTTTACCCAAAATGGTGGCGCACCCACATGGCTTGCTGTCCAATCTCCAACATGCATGCAATCTAGTACTGTAGCAGGGCCCCCCCCATGATGAATTCTCCCGATCGGTGCTGACAAAGGAAGGGACTCTTAGGTCGCCCGCCTGGCCTCACCCCTCTCGGGGCTCGTAGGTTCTGTCTTAGCTAAGGCTGCCCGTGTAGAATTGGGGTTAAACTCCCAGATGTTATGCTCTATGACAGACCGAGGAACCGCAGGTTAGGGCTCACTCACGCTCTGTAGACTTCCACCCATGGAGGAACAAGCAGAGTCATTCACACAAACACACCGAGTTTATTACATTCCCACCCGCCCAAACTGTGGGAGCCCTGCCTGGGCCTTCCAGCCTGAGGGGTGATCAGTCCCTCCTTCCACTCCAAGAGTGGGCCTGGTTTTCGGGCTCCTGTTCCCGCGGGGCACTTACCAGATTCCAGATTGGCACCTTCCCAGATACCACCAGTTTGCACCCCACCAGCCTGGGTCAAAGAGCGGTCCAGGAGCCGAGCCTGTGGAGCCCAGGATGTCCAGGACCCAAAATCACCGGGGCACACGCACCTCCTTATCACCTCTGGGCCCCACCAGGCGCCCCAAGGCTGCCTTCACCGTTGGCAACAGCCTGCTCATGTGAGTTCCTTCCTGGTCAGGGAACCAACTTTCCGTCTTTTACGGAAAAGATGACTCAGACAGCCTTGGAGTTTCCGAAGTGGGGTTTATTCACGCATGCGGACCCAGAAGAGGTAAAAAATCCAAATTCTGGGCAATGAGCTCAAACTGGAGTTTCCTTTATATGCTTGTTACAAGGCAAAAAGGGAAGGGGGAACAACTGCTAAAAGCAAGCATACAGAAGCAGAAGCGAAGGTTAGTGTTTTGGCCTTGAGACAACTGCTTATCGGGGAAAGGCTGCTGTCTGGGGACAGCTGCTGGTCAGCTCCTACCTAACAGTGGCTACTGTTCAGCTATGTCCCGTCACATCATCACAAAGACACCCACATCCTAACCCTCAGAAACTTTAAATTTATTACCTGACATGAAAAAAGGGACTTTGTAAATGTGATTAAGTTAATGATCTTAAGAAGTTATCCTGGCTTATCCAGATGGGCCTAATGTGATCACAGGGGTTCTTAAAAGAGGGTGGAGGCAGGAGGGTCAGAGTCAGAGAAGGTGATTCAACAACAGAAGCAGAGGTCAGAGAGTTAAAGAGAGACTCAAATTACCTCTTTGCTGACCTTGAAGATGGAAGAAGGGGCCACAAGCCAAGGACCATAGATAGACTTTAGAAGTTGAAAAAAAAAAGCAAGGACACAGATTCTCCCTCAAGCCTCCAAAAGTTCTGCCAACACTTTGATTTTAACTGAAGGGAGGCCCAGTTTGGACTTTTAACTACTTTAAGATAATAAATGTGTGTTGCTTTATACCACTAAATTGCTGGTAATTGGTTACAGCTGCAATAGGAAACCAAGATAGCTCTTTCCCATTTTCAGTTGAAGGGCTTACTGTACTGTGCTCATTTCTCAGGATTCTTGGCAACTATTTGGAAGACAGACATTGTAAAAGAACTGGACTTCTGCACTCGGACTTAGGACAATATTTGACAACTATTGAAACCAGCATTCAAATATTAATGGAATTCCATTGTAATTGAAAAAACTATAAAGCAAGACATATTTTGACTCCAAATTAGATATCTTGCAGTCCCATTACAGACGATTCTGCAAATCCCAATGTGGCAAGGAATTAAACTTATCTCCATCCCCTGCTTTAGAGAATTGTCCTCTGATAATTTCAGTTGAAATAAACCCTTTCTCCTCTGTAATGGACACAGACCAGCAATGTAACCACATGTCTTTGTTTTCCTTAATTCTTTCAAATGCCTTTGGGTAACCAGTAGTGACTGAATGGCTGGAGGGCTCAGTTTTTCAGTCCACCTTCCTTTTTCTTGACTCTAAATAACTGTTTTTTACCCTGGCTGGTGTGGCTCAGTGGATTGAGTATCAGCCTGCGAACCAAACGGTTGCAGGTTTGATTCTCAGTCAGGCACATGCCTGGGCTGCAGGCCAGGCCCCCAGTAGGGGGAGTGCAAGAGGCAACCACACACACTGATGTTTCTCTCCTCTTTCTCCCTCCCTTCCCCCTCTCTAAAAATAAATAAAATCTTTATTTAAAAAAGACCAATATATCCAAATAAATAAATAAATAAATAAATGTTTTTCATTCCAGAATAGGTTACCATAGCAATGTTCTCTGAGCAACAGGTGAATTGAACTGCACTACAGAATAGAAACAGAACATATTAATAACAACCTGAGAAAGTCCAGTCACTCCACAGAGCTTCAAGGGTGCTAAAATGGAAATGGATGAGTTCCCCTGTTATCAGAAAGTGCTGCCACCAGCTCATATAAAACACAGTATGGGAAGCCACAAGTTGCCCCGCCCCGCAAGCCCCCCACCTCCTCATCTCCAAGTCACCCATCCAAAAAGCTCAAATGAAAAAAGATACAGGTAAACTGGGGGAAAATATTGGAAATTCATATTAAAAAGGGACATTTTACAAAGATCCCCTACAGGAATTCTAGAAAGATGATGGCAGAGATGCTAGCATAATTTTTGGAATTTTTAGAATCCTCATATAAAAGTAGAGCAACTGGAGAGCAAAACTAAAAATCCATAGGCAACAATTACAACAAAAGTAAGTGACAATGTATCCTCTTGAATCCTAAGATACAAGCAGGTAGGACAAAGCACCAAATAGAGGGAGGCCTGCTTGTTATACTGGGTCCAGCACAAATAACACCCCTTCTTTTTTACAAAATCATAAGCATGTAATTCTGTAATATAACAATATCACACTCAAGCATACCATATGATATTTTAGGTGAAATGACCAAATTTAAACTATAAATTATTATACCCATATTATTACCATACCTACCACACTCAAGCAGGTGTTACTTCTGCCAGACCCTATATATTGGTAAAGTACAGGAGGAAATAACAGGAAATAATTCAGCAACTGGTGGACTTACAAACAGAAAAACCCCCAGGATAACCAAGAGTGGGCCAGTTTGAGAACAGCAGCTGGGCCGGGAGGGTTTTCCTGCTCCATAATGAGTGAGAGCAAGGGGCCGGCCACAGGGCCTGAAGAGCTAGAGGAGTCCAGTCCCTTTGAACCTTTTTCTGAGAGTTATATCGATATATATGTTATGATGTAATTTACATATCATGCAATTCACCCATTTAAAGTGTTCCCCCTTACTCAGAGTTGTGAAACATCACCACAGTCAGTTTTAGGACATTTCCACTCTCTCCAAGAAACCCTGTTCCTATTAGCAGTCACTCTCCACTTCCCCCTCTCCAGCCACTGGCAACCACCATCTGTGTTGTTTTTATAGATCTGCCTATTCCCTTTCAAGCACATGGAATCATATAATACGAGGCTTGTCCAGTGTACCCAACACTGCATGGGTCCCCAGCCCTCAGTCAATTAGTAGCCCTCTCAGTTATCAGATCCATTATGGCAGACCACATTCACATAACTTTTCTGACAGTGTATTGTCCTAATTGCTCTATTTTATTATTAGTTTTGCTGTTAATCTCTTACTGTGCCAAATTTATAAATTAAACTTTATCATAGGTATGTATGTATAGGGGAAACAGTGTACAGAGGGGTTGGGACTATCCACAGTTTCAGGTATCCACGGGGGGTCTTGTCGTGCAATATTTCACCTAGTGTCATCACAGCCATCAAAATGTCACAGCACATCACATCAGTCACATGTGTCTGGTGATGCTGGTCTGAACAAACCCACTATTGCTGGCCATATAAAAAACACAGCACATACAATTATGTACAGTACATAATACTTGATAATGATAACAGATGACTATGTTACTGGTTTATGTATGTACTATACTATACTTTTTGTTATTATTTTAGATTGTCCTCTTTCTACTTAATAAAAAAATAGATTTTATTTATTTTTAGAGAGAGAGGAAAGAAGGGAGAAAGAGAAGGACAGAAACATCAGGGTGTAAGAAATGTATCAATTGGTTCCCTCTTGCAGACCCCCAAATGAGGACCCGGCCCACAACCTAGGCATGTGCCCTGACTGGGAATAGAACTAACAACCTATTGGTTCAGAGGCCATCACTCAATTCGCTGAGCCACAGCAGTGAGGGATAAACATTATTTTTTTTTTGGCTTTAAAACTGTAAGCCATGTTGTGCCAGAAGCTGCCTCATACAGCTTGTATTTACCATGTCTCTTGATTGCATCATTTTCTCTTGATTTAATGTCATATTCCTAAGTTATAGCCATCCTAGTGGATATAAAATGATAACTCATGAATTTGATTTGCTTTTCCCTTGTGACTAATGTAATTTAGCATCTTTTCATGTGCTTGTTAGCCATTTGTATACCTTCTTTGAAAAAATGTCTATTCAGATTGTTTGCCCACTTTAAAATTAAGTTCTTTTGCCCTGACCAGTGTGGCTCAGTTGGTTGGGCACCATTCCATAAATTGATAGGTTGTGAGTTTGATTCCTGGTCAGGACATATATGTGAGGCAGCGAATAGATGTTTCTCTCTCACATCAATGTTTCTCTCCCTCTCTTTCTCCCTCCCTTCCCCCTCTCTAAAAATAAGTAAATAAAATCTTTAATAAATAAACAAATAAATAAAACAAGATTGAGTTACTTTGTTGCTGCCACTTTGAGTTGAAAGAGTTCTGTATTTTGAATACTGGACTCATATCAAATATATGCTTTTTATCATATCAAACATATGATTCACACTGATGTTTCCCTTCCTCTCTATCTCCCTCCCTTCCTCTGTCTCTAAAAAATAACATAAAATAATAATTTGTTTTAAAAAGAAGGACAGTCTGGGAATTTCCAGAATTTGTCATGGAGTCAGTCATGGCAGGGTGAGGTGTGGGTCTGATGGTTGTGATTTCCATAGCTCTGTATCATTTCACCCTCAGTAAAAAAACACTATGGTTCTGAGAGTTCCTATCTTGTTAACATAATATAAATATTACTCAAGGAAGATACTATCTAGCAGCTCTTTTGACTAGATGAATCCAGCTGTCAAATTGCTGAGGAAACAGAAAACTCTCCACTGGACCATACAGGCATAATACAAGAGACTTGAAAAATTAAAAAAAAAAACAGGAAAGAAGAAAATATATGACAAGATTGTCTGGGAAGTGAAAAACTATTTGAATTGAGAGCTTCATACAGGAAGTGAAAAACTATTTGAATTGAGAGGTTCATACAGGAACCAAACCGAGCGTTCCTGTAAAGCTGCTTAAATCCAGTTGTCTTTTCATTAGTTTTTTACTTTGTTCTTTTGTGCATGATTTAAATGTCATTTATTTCCAAAAACAGGTAAATAAAAAGCAATAAGACCATAAACAAAAGAAACAGATGTAGTTGTTTAAAATTATTGTAAAGGGAGTGATAATTTCTGCAATTAAAATTAAATATGAAGCACAATGAGATACCCATTCACACCTACTAGGATGTTTATAGTTTTAAAAATGGATAATAATGTGTTAATGAAAATGTGGAGAAATTTTGTAAATCTCATACAGTACTGGTGGAATATAAAATGGCTCACCTGCTGTGGAAAACAGTTTGGTGGCACCTCAGTGAGTGAAATGTATGATTGCCACATGGGCCAGCAATTCCACTTCTAGGTATATACCCAAAGGAATGGAAGGCAGGGACTCAGTCACTGGCATGCCTATGTTTATAGCAACATTATTCACAATAGCCAAAAGCTGTAAACAATCCAGGTGTCCATCAACAGACAAATGGTTAAACAAATGTGATGTATACATTTCAATTGAGTATCACCTAGCTGTGGAAAGAAATGAGATTTTGTTACATACATTGCTCCCACCTGAGTCCAACCACCCCTCACTCCCTATTTCTGTCAGTGGAACTGCCACCCAACTGGTGTCCTTCCTTCAATTTAGTCCCAATGCTAACCTGCCATATAAACTGCTAAAAAAACAGTACTCGCAAGCACACAAACCCAGTGGGTGACAGGGCAGTGGCACGGGTCCTGGTACCTTCTCTCAAGTTCCCATTGCAGTGGTTCAACACCCCAGCAGGGAAAGCACAAGTGCCGTGGAACGGTCCGTCAAGTTCATGAAGCAGCTACACATGTGGCGAAACTGGGTCACTGTTCTACTCTACAACAAAGGGAAAAATAGTAGATTTGTGTTAAAATAAGTAAAATTAGTAGTGATTTTTTGCAATTATTACTATCAAGAATTATTATGAAATCTCTGCCCATCTGGCCCAACAATTAATTAGGGGTCACTTATACCTATATACCTATATATGCTTCATGTGTCCTTCTTCTTACCCAACATGCCTAGTAATTCTCTCACTGTTTGTGGGTATTGGATGTCTCAGCCTGTCTGTCAAAGTTCTTCCAAATCTGTATCTCACCACAGTCTGGCTTAGCCAAACCATGTATCTAGCTCCTTCCCACCTTCCAACAATGTCTGCTTTGCCCACATAAACTCCTATTCCACAACTCAGGGATGTTCATTCTCAAATCACTTGAGCAATTCCTTCTACCCAAAGCACCCTGTGTTGTTTCTCTTCCTTTTCAAATTCTATCAATAAGTCCCAGCTCTTACTCTGCCTCTTCCAGGAAGCCTCCCCTCACTGCTCTTGCCCCGTTGATGTTTCCCTGTGACCGTGTTTTTTGAACAGTAACTTACGACTCTTCATTAGTAATCATCTTGTAATGCTATCAACCTATTTAATGTGCATTTCTTTTGTCCATCAAGTAGTGTCTTCTGCATCCCACCTCTTCATGGCTGTTGCAAGTGGGGTTCCCTAGGACACAGTTGCTGAGATGGAGGCTAGTGTGCAGGAAGTTTATTGGGGTGTGACTTAGGGGAAAACATCACTTTCAAGGGTGAAGATGGAAGGTTTGGGTTGAATAAGAATCTGAGCCATGAGTCAGTCTCAATAAAAGTCGAAGATAAGCCTGTGACTCACCTGAGTCAAAAAAGGGGCCAAGACTATACTCCATGTTGATCATGATCATGCAGCCTCCTAGAAGGGGCTGTGACCTTGAGCAAGGAATTCTCTTGAGCAGAGGCAATTCCAGAAGAACCTGCGGATGGAGGACTATTTGTGACAGTCTCCCCATCAAGCAAAGGAACAAGTCCTTCAGTCTTAAAGGGGAATCTGAGAGTTGGTGCTGATGGCTTAAAAAGGAATGAGAACAGAAAGGCGAAGAATGGAGCAACAAGGGAAAAGAAAGGGAAGGAGTTCATCATGTTCACTTGTCAGGTCTTATTTGGAACAGAATGTGAGAAGGTTGTCCTCCCTTATTGAGGAGGCCCCTGCAAGAAGGCAAGGAGACAGCTGTGCAGAGCAGTGACCCACCAGACCAAAGGGCACTGCTGGCTGCTGGCTGAGCTGGCATCTGCACCCAGGCCTGCCATGCTCCAGAGATCCCCTTCATTCTCCACTCAGCTAGCAAACAGGGCATCCGGCCACGTCATTGCTCAGGAAGTGTCTGGAGATGCTGAAGGAAAAGTGTGCACAGAACAAAGAAAGAGAACCTTGCAAGTTCTCTGCTTTCTTTGTAACCCTTAAAGACTAAAGAAAAATTCATTGAAGAAATATAATTTGGGACACAAATTGTATGTTTTTTAAGTTTGCCTAAAGTGAGAGTATCCAGAGACCACACTTCTTGTAAAGCCTAGAAAAAAAGCTCAGACTTAGCGAGATGGAAGAGTGTGCCTCAAATGTGTTGGAATCAGCAATCATAAACATCAAAGAAAGTCCATGGAGGAGGCGTGGTAATGACTCTTTCCTACCCTCCACAGGGAATTCAATTCCAAGGAAGAAGAAGATCAAAATGATAGAAGTGAGAGCAGAAAGCAGGGGGCAGAGATGAGTCCAGCTGGAGTTGTTATACTGGCTTCCAAATTCTGAAGTTTACTTATTGACCATTAGCACGCCAGGGAAACTGAACCTCTGAGGCTTTTCCTGAATCTCAAGAATCTGAATTCATCTCAATCCACTACTCACCCCTTCCAGGAGAAGCAAACATTTAGAGCTTTCAGAAATCATAACACCTTCTGTACCCATCTTGGGCAGAACTAGGGTTTCCATCCAGGATCGAGAGGCAGGACAGTGTGTGAAGCAGTCTACACTTAAACTCATGCCTTTTTCAAAATAGTTTATGCTTTTCTCTAAAACTTTCCATCTGAATTCCACCAAGAAGAACAAGGATATTTCTTTATAACTCTCTATATTCATCTTATACGTCTTATATTAAATTTACCATGTATCATCTTGCCTTGACCTATTTTTTTTAATCTATAATTCTCTGTGAGATATTTCCTAATTGATCTTTCCAAATTAAAAGCCTTGGGGTCCTTGGATTCATATTTTTGGTTGTTATTGTCTTTAGCACTTTTATCTTTTGCTCCTCTGGGGTTAGAAATTACAACTATTTGTCAGCCTAGGGCTGATGGTTCCATTAGGATCTAGTGCTAAAATCATCAGTCCTCACAGCTCAGAGCAGGGTGCAGGATGTCAGTGGGTGCAGGGGAATGGGGGTAATTCCAGACCTCATTACAGCCCTCCTTCCCAATTTTGCCTTCCTGTAAAAGGCTTAAAAAGGTCCACTGAGACACAAACTGTCTTCCATGCGGCCCTACTATTCTGTGTCTATCCATGGTCAGATGGGAGGCCCAACACATGGCAGGA
Source organism: Phyllostomus hastatus (assembly GCF_019186645.2). Classification (NCBI taxonomy): domain Eukaryota; kingdom Metazoa; phylum Chordata; class Mammalia; order Chiroptera; family Phyllostomidae; genus Phyllostomus; species Phyllostomus hastatus. Next base: position 4,597,827 of record NW_025334038.1, on the reverse strand, counting down.
TGAGCCGGAAAGAATAAGACTGGAGTAGAAACAGACCAATGAGCCTGGAGAAGATTGTCTGGGCAGCATCCTCAGCCACCCACCGTGGACTCACCTTGGGATGTGACCTGTTTGTGCAGGGTCCTGGTGGCTATTAGATGGTCTTCATCGTCATCATCATCATTAACTCTGGAGAACATTCAGCTCTGAACAATGGGTCATTGCTAGAGGTCTTTCCTCTAGTGAGAAAGGGATAGTTATGGGTTGAGGTTTGAATGCATGGGGGAAAAACTACCTTTGGTCATAAAAAACAAACAAACAAACAAAACCCAGCTGTGGCAGAAAAAGGAACCCATCTGATATTTATAAGTCCAGAAGTAGGAGGAGGAATAAGTACTCTAAGGCATTCTCTTCCCCTCTCCTCTGCCCCTGCAAACAAATTAGCTGTAACACCCACATGGGGAAAAAAACCAAAACAAAACAAAACAATTATGCCTAGCTGTTTCCTTGAACATGTTTTATCTCCACAAGCACGGTTTGGTCACTAACATTACTTTGGTAGTGGGTTGGAGATAAGTCCATTACTTATCCAGAAAAATTATTGCTTCCCAGTTTCATTCTAAAGTAAAGCCACAGCAGTGGAGAGGCTGGGATGAACAAGAAGCCCCAATCAATTTCCTCATGTGTGCAGGATGAGAAAACCACCACCATCATCAAACCCAGATGGAACCCAACCTCTGGTGGCTGAAGACCAGCCGTTTGTAGTGTAGGAGAGGAATATGCTTTTAATTGTTAAACTTCAGTGTGAAACATAACTAAAGAAACATGGTTAAATAGTTTTTTTATAAGAGCAGATGACACTATGGCACATGTTAATGTATAGAGATAATATATAGATTTACTTCCAACTACAGATATAATGGGGTACCTGGCTGAGACTAGCCCATGTACTTTTTAAAACCTTGACAGAGACAAGCAGTGGGTGGGAGGAGGAGGAACTATTTTAAAGCTGCAGGCAGATTTTTGTTTTTTTCTGGAGGTGGAGGCTTGAATTTCGCCTTTGCTGGCAGGCGTTTCTTTTGAGCATTTTGGTTATGACAAAGTAAAGCAGCAGTCCTTACTGGAACAGAGAGGCTCGGGGACCACCAGGAGGGAAACTGGTCCCCCAGATCCCATGAGTACCGTCACTGTTACTGTGGAATGGTTCCCTGCTGATCGTGTTCCTATAGGGGAAAAATTCCTCTGAATATACACTTAGGTTATATTGTCTTTAATTTTCTTTATTTGTTCCTTGGAGATGTGCCTGAGTGGGCTGGTGTGCACGCGTGAGTGTTCTTGTGCAGGAACGGAGCTCTCTGTGGGTGGAAGCAAACGGAGCTGGCTGGTGGCAGGAAGCCTGCCAGGACCTGTTCAGTTCACACTTCCTTCCTAAAGCTCACATCAGCCCTCATGCAGATTTAGATTCAAAGACTCTGGCCTCAGGGACTCTACCTACATCTTTTAGAGTTTCGGTGTTGTTTAGGTGAGGGGTGGGGTTGAGGTAAGCCTTTAGGAGGTTATCTGGTAGGAACAGATACTGTGAGGGCTAGAGGCCCCAGAAAGCTTGGGATGTGAGGACTGAAGGACTAAAGCTGGAGCGCCGGGGAGGTGAGAAGTCCTCAAGCGCCCTCATGTGGTGGGAGGAGGTTAACCCTCGCAATGTGGTGATTTGGGACAGCCATCTCCGGCGCTCACTGGTCTCTGTGTGTGAGTCCTTATAAAGAATGTCAGTTATCAGTGCTCGCTTCCGCAGCACATATACTGAAGTTGGAACGCTACAGATAAGATTAGTATAGCCCCTGAGCAAGGATGACACGCAAATTTGTGAAGCATTCCATATTGCTATATAATTATATCATGTATCAACAATATCAGTTATATGTTACCATGTGGGGATCTAAAGCTGGCACCATGCCAATGCTGAGGAACTTTCTCTGGGACACCGCAGGAGGGGAACCCAACTGGATTGACTTACCATAGTTAAGCAGGACATTGGAGAGGGGAGATGCCAGAGAGAGAGAGAGAGAGAGAGATCTGAATTACCAGGGTCAGCCATTCCCAACTGTGGTGATTCTGATCCCCAGGTGACATTTGGCAATGTCTGGAGACATGTTGAGTTATCACAACTGGGAGGTTGCTACTGGCATCAACTGGGTCATGTCAGTTTGTTCAAAATCATCCAAAATACAGCTTTCTCCAAACCCTGATCCTTGGCATTTGCAGCCTGCATGGTGGTCTCCAGCCATCTTGACCCCAGCCATTCACCTTCCTGCCAGATCCAGCCCTCCATTCATCTTGTCCAGAATCTGCATCCCTTCTTCACCTCAGTGAGTATAAAGGCTTCCCCGACCACAACTTACCCCATCTCTGTGGTCCCTGAGTAGCTCATTACTTCAGATGTTTTTATCCATCACTTGACACTTATGACTGTATTTTTATTTTGACTTATTTGTATGTTGCTTTTTATGCCCTGTGAGTGTGTTATCCAGTCTGTGTAAGAACTGCCACACACACTATGCAAAAAGCAGAAAGTACCCGAATGGATAAGGAAGGGAGAGTAAAGGAGAAGGACATTCTTCTTTGAGTGTCCTTCCTGCAGGGCCCAGGTCTCCAAGGATCATCCCAAGTGCCAGCGGTGGGGCTGCTCAAGTGAAGAAAACCCCTCCACCTGCTGCAGCCTTGGGGCCTCTCCAGGAAGTCTCCCTCTCTGGGAGCTAACTCTCCTGAGTGCCCTGCTTAGCCTTCAGCTGTTCCTAGAATGTTAATAAGAAGCCAGGGGATGACTGCCTGTTTGCTGCCCTAACAAGAGAAGGGCCAGCTTGGGCTCAGTGTTCTTCATGTTTCTGTTCCATCCCCCAGGTACAGAAGTAATAAAGCTTTAGGTTGATTCAATTATGACTGAACTGTTTTTTAAGAAGTTCTCATTGATTTCTACCTTCGCCTAAGGGTCAACAAAAAATTACTCCAGCCTGAAACAGGAGATGAAGAACTGGAAGACATACAGTCAAGGATGTTATTCAGGCAGGGCAGGGTGGGAAGCCGGGCAGGGTGGGAAGTGCCAGGCAGGGATATGATGAGGCAAGTGGAGCATGGTGAGAAATGGCGAAGAGCTGGTAACAGCTGCCTCTTCCAGGCCTCTGCCAAACTGCTCAGAAGCCCCATTCTTTCTGCATGGACCAGCTACTCAAGGCACCAGAAAGCCCTCGCCAGGCAAACGTACTACGAGTGAAGCGGCAAGATGGAGCCAGGTTCAGGAGTTTCCCGTTTTATATATCCTGATACCTGAGTCTCCTATTCCAGGTTTACATAGGACCCAGAGTCCTGCAAAGCAGAATCCAGAGAGCGGCCAGCCCCTCTGTTTCCTGAGTTACAATCGTGCCACCAGGCCCGTGTAGGGGTCCTTTGTAAACATCCTCCAGAGACTACCGCAGTTAGGGTGTCCTATGTATGGCGGAGGTAGGAAGATCCGTGGGACAGTGTCAAGACCCGGCTTCTGTTGGTAGGTTCTGCAGACCACCCGCACCCCTGCCACTTCAGTGCAGCCCTGCTCCAGCCTCCCGCAAGGCTGGGGTGAGGGCATCGCACCAAGGCCGCCCTGCCCTCAGACAGTCGGCTGTTTTCCGGGGTTCCCAGCCGCAGCACAGCGGGTTGCCACAGAGAGGCAGGAGGACAGGCACGCTGAGAGGAGCTGGACTCCCGAGGGCCCCACTCTCATTTTCCTCCACTGAAAAACGGAGCTCCAGGCAGAGGCGCTGAACCGGGGCTGCGGCATGAAGAGGTACCAGGGTTGTCACACCTGGATCTCTTACTGCACTCAGAGGCCCCTTCCACGTCACCGCCCACCCAGTCCGTACAGAGACGCAGGCTGCGTGTGTGTCTGCTTTAGGGGTGCGGAGATCGGTGCGCAGGGCGCCATGGCGACCACTAACCTCTCGGCCGCAGCTGCGGGTGTCGCCCTTTCCCTGGGACCCAAGGCCTGCAGCAGCAGCCCAAGCCCTGATGGAGTCTTCCGGTTGATTTCGGGTGGCGCCACCCAGCCCACCCGAGAGCCGCCCTCCTCCATCTTCACTGTGCTGGTGGTGACGCTGCTGGTGCTGCTGATTGCGCCCACTTTTCCGTGGAACCTGTTGTTTCTGGTCACCATCCTGTGCGTCCGTGCCTTTCACCGTGTGCTACATAACTTGGTAGCTTCGACGACCATGTCTGACGTGCTAGTGGCAGCGCTGGTGATGCCTCTGAGCCCGGTGACGGAGCTGTCGGCCGGGCGACCTTGGTGTCTGGGCAGGAACCTGTGCCACGTGTGGACTGGATCTCCTTCGCCGTGCTATGCTGCACCGCCAGCATCTGGAATGTGGCGGCCATAGCCCTGGACGCTACTGGACCATCACGTACCACCTGCAGTACATGCCGAGCACCCGACGCCGAACTTCTAAGCTTGTGATCGAGCTCACCTGGGAGCTCTCTGCACTGATCGCCCTGGAGGCGCTGCTTGGAGCCAGGAATACCCCTACGCCGTCTTTTTAACTTGCAGTGCCTTCTCTCTGTCGCTTGGAGTGGTGCTGTTTGTTTACTGGGAGTTCTACTAGGCGGCCAAGTTTAGCTACAGCCGTCGCCGCAGGGCCGTGCTACCTTTGCCCGCCACCGTGCAGGTGAGGGGGGGGGGCTGCGTGGTGCGGGGTTGGGGGAAGAGGACACTGGCTGAAGAGAACGCTGCGCAAAAGGGAGGGGTGAAGGCGGAAGCTTGCTCACTTGGAGCGCGCACACCAAGGTCGGCCACTGTGCACCTGGAGCGCACGCGGAATTTGCCATCTGTTTGCCTAAAGAGTACACGAATGGGGCTCACACCTGCACCCGGCGGGTACGCGAATGGTTCGCCACTGCGTTTTTGGTGCTCTGCGGCAAGGTGTTTCAGCACCTGCACACCAGGGCTGTAGCTGGTTCCGCCGAACCACGCATCAGAAGCAGGGCGGAGCTTCCAGGGAGTGATGAGAGCTTGTCTGCTCAGCTGTGCCCTCTGTTGCTTTTCCCCTGGAGCCGGCGATTGGGTTCGCGTGACCCCGGCTGCCGCCAACCTCCTGGTCCCCGCTAGACCAAGTGGCACTGTGGGGGCTGGGAATTCGCCCCGTACTTGAGTGAATTCCTGTGACCCTTCACCCCTTATTTTCCATCCATCCTCTCCGGTCCAGAGACTGTATCCCTTAACACTATTGGCCAGTTCCTTGCCAAGGGGGGAAGTGAGGATAAAAAATAATCCAAGCGTCACTTTCACCATCCCAACCTCAGTGCTGTCCTGCAGTGACTTTGGCAGAAAAAGTACCCTGACATTAAATCCCAGCTGGGGACACTGGGGCAGTTGTTTCCTCTCTATGCATCTCGTTTCCTCATCTTTAAACAAGTGAGCTCCTGCTTCATAGGGCTGTTGGTGAGGATTGCATGATATAGACTGTGAAGCTCCTAGCACAGTGCCTGGTACACGGGGGTGGGCGGAGGTGGATGGAGTAAGGAAGTAACCCAGTGTGGCCTGGTAGTCTGCTGTGGGCCTGAGCATTACCCTGGGGGTGAATGAGATGAAGAATCCGGCATTTGGCAGAACTCTGGACTGTATTTAAAATCGAGGCTTTCTGTCTTTTGGCCAGGCCCTAATGCATATTAATTAACTCCTCAGCCTAGAAAACCCAAATTTTCCTTTTGGAGGTGGGAGGTGGGAATGGTGGGGGGGGGGTGTATGTCTCAGGCTCACTGTCTTTGATAATAACAAGACTTACTGTCCCTTTCCAAATACAATATATGGACCAGGGAAAGGGGTTATGAGAGAAGAAAGAGGGAAAGGTTTTGTTGTTTTGTTTTCAGTACATTAACTCAGCTACTTTGGCTACTCAAATATACGTGTTTTGAAAGGCAAGCTTTCCCCACCTTTCTAAATGGCAAAGGGATTTTGTAGCACAAAATAGGAATATCAAGATTATAATTAGAAAGTGTTAGGGGAGAGCTTTATTCAGAATTAATGATGTTCTTTGAAAGGTCCCTTGGAAATGCATGGAGTGATTATAACATTTCTGTCTGATTGCTGAGGTAGGACTGACTTTTAATAGCGGCATCAATCCAATGTGCACCCAGAAAAATCATGGTGAAATGGATGTCAGAAAGGCTTGACAATCCTGAGTTTAGTGTTCACTTTTGACAGAACCCATTCAGACAGGTGACACAAAGATATAACTACACAAGAGCCTAGCCAATCACCGGGGTGGCCACTGGTAGGGGAGAAAGTGCTCTGGTAGGCAGGGACACTGTTGTTCCTCAGCACGGTATTTCACTGGCAGTGGACCTGGCGCACGCTGCTTCCCCGCTTTGGGTTGCAATTTCTCCTCTCTAATACACAGTATTGGTCTAAGTCATGGCTGAGAGTCAATCATTTGATGCTAAGATTGTAGGTGAGATGGTGTTTGAGAGCATCCTGCTTCTTTAGGTGCCAGCAAGTTGTCACTCAAACTCCTGGGTAATGTTGCTGAGTTTATTTCATTCTCACTTGGGATGCAGTGTGGGTCTGGTGCCCTCCTGCATAGCTCTCCTCTAGGCTCATGGATCTGGGCCACTTGTCATTTTTTCAGCTCTGACACTTGGAACATGTGGCTTCCAAGATTGCTGTGGTGATACAGTAGTTCCCTCTTATCCACAGTTTTCCTTACCTTTGTGGTTTCAGTTATCTGAGGTCAACCGAAGTCTGACAATATTAAGTGGAAAATTCCACATATAAACAATTCAGAAGTTTTAAATTGTGTGCTGTTCTTAGTAGCATGATGAAGTCTTCGGAGTGCAGCTCATCCCTCCGTCCAGCGTCTCCACCCTGCAGATGCTGCCCGCCCACTAGCCACTTGGTAGCTGCCTCTCAGTTACCAGACCGACTGTTGTAGCATAGCAGTGCTCGTGGTAAGTCCCCCTTATTTTACTTAATAGTGATCCCAAAATGCAAAAGCAGTGATGCTGACAATGCAGCTCTGACAAGCAGAAGCTGTGAAGTTCTTCCTTTAAGTGAGAAGGTGAGTGCAGTAAGTCCCTACTTGACAACACCAGTAGGTTCTGTGACTTTAAGTGAAATGACATATAAGGAAATCAATTAACCACAAGCTAATTTATACAAAAAAGAGTTAAGTTCCTACAGCTTCTCATCAGTGTTATGATGAAACAGCATTGAAAGAAACAATGTTATTCAAGGACCTGCTGTATAGGAAAAAACATAGTATGTAGCATAAAGTTTGGTCCTATCCCAGGTCTCAGGCAGCCACTGGGGTTCTTGGAACATATCCCCTTCTGATAACAGAAGAGGGGCTACTGTAGAGCAGCTTTCACCTGCCTTGTCCCTCAAGTGGATCCGTGTCACTTCTGTTCACAACCCATGGCCAGTCACTTCACTTGGCTCCCCACATGAAATCTAGGGGATCACTAACTGTCTCTGCCACACAGCACTCATTTTACATTAGAGAAAACCAAAGCACCACAGACAGTTTATCCAAGACCACACACAGTTGTTGGGTAGAGAAGCTGAAGCTTGTACCAAACCTAAAGTCACTGCTCTTTTCATTCACTTTTCATTAATCCTCGCTGTCTCTGGCAACATAACTCCAGAGCACTGTCCCCGTGCTCACAGGATCTGACCTTCATAGGAGTGAAGCAGTCGGGGGGGGGGGGGGCAGGGTCTCAAAATACTGGGGGAACACTCACAAAGGAAAGGACTCTTCTTTGCCCACATCTTCATGACCTCTTTGCAGGCCGACTTAGTGATTTTACAAATAAACAGAGCCAGGGGGGTAGGAGAAGCAGAGGAAGGCACCGAATTTAAAGGAGGAGTCCTGGGTTTGCATAAGTCAGGCATCCTGGACCCCCCACCATCACCCCCGCCAACTCCCTTAGCTTTGGCCACTGTGACCCACGTGAGAAGACACAGGAATATGCGTGGACACTGCAAAGTGCTTCACAGTCATGTGGCTGTCCTGAAAGTTGCTTCTAGTTGTGACTAACAACTTGCCTGGAAACCTCTTGTCCGTGTGTGTTTGGCAGCAGTTGTGGCCATGTCTGGCAGCATTTAGGAAAGAAGGAGAAATGTAGGCATGGACCATTCTTTTGTAATGACCAATCATTAATTCAGCAGCTATTTCCTGGGGTCCCTACCAGGTGCCAGGTGCTGCTGCCAGACAGCAAACAGGATCGGAAGAGGGAGATACAGTCACTGCCCTCCTTTGGCTTGAACCAGGTGTCACACCCATAATCACACAAATTGCTTCAAAAGAGGAGAATGCAGAAACAAACAGGGAGATGTGATTCAGTTAAGAGGGTCAGGAAGGCTACTCTGAGAGGGGTGGTAGCTGTTAAGCTGAGAGATAAGTAAGAGTTAAATCAGAGGATGGCAGTGAGGGGCAGAGCATGGGCCAGAAGCTCCTTAAGTGCAAGCTAGTTATTAGCACAAAAGCATTTACAATTTGTTTTTTGAAAGCTAGGCAATACAGAATTGACCCATAATTTACACTGAATTCATTCAGCACAGTAATTATACTTTTTTTTTCAATATTAATGTTTACATGCTACATCTTGAGCTGTGAACTTTGTGAGGGGCAGGCCTGGGTCTGTTGCATTTGGGGTCCTAATCTCAGCCCCAGGCCCACTCCATCAGTGTTGAGTGCATGAGTGCATGGGCCAGGGGTTGTGCTGTGCACCCAACACACATTCCCAGTTCATCTCCATGACAGCCTTACAGCAAGAGGTGACGACTCTGGTCACCTCACTTCAGAGGTGGAGAAACAGTCTGCAGAGCTGGGACTGACACCAAGGTGCCCCTACTAACTGCCTTCCTCCCTTTTTAATCATATTATTTGACTTTGTGAGGACTGCCACTCTCACACCCTGAAGAACCTTTGGACCCTATTTTAACCTACAGTTTTAGAAACCTTTCACCTAACATTTTTTGATGGATTATGGTCAAATGCAGCTTGGATGAGGCTGCAAGGGGAGGTGGTAGCCAAGACTGGAGTAGCCTCATGTCATTGTACTCACCCAGTGTATTTTCTTTTTAATTCCATGTTTCCTTTGTTCCAGGTGAAGGCGGCACCTCAAGAGGTTGAGATGGTATTCATGGTGTGCCACCCAATGGTGGCCCTTCAGACAAGCAGGGACTTGTGGTGGCAGCAGGAGAAGAGGGCCAACCTGAGAGCGGCCATCCTCATTGGTGTGTTTGTACTGTGTTGGGACCCCTTCTTCCTGACGAGCTCAGCAGCCCCCTCTGTGCTTGCAGTCTGCCCACCAGAGAAGCACATTCCTGTGGCTTGGCTACTCCAATGCTTCCTTCAATCCCCTAATTTACACAGCATTTAACAAGAATGACAACAATGCCTTCAAAAGCCTCTTCAAGCAGAGATAAACTCATGCCTGGCGAGACATGCACAGAGTTGTGGGGTGGAAACTTGCATTTCTCCCCTTCCCCAGGCCGCCTGGAGCCTTCCCCCACAGCTGGGTATTAAAGGCACTGAGAGTAGCACACGGGGCCTGGGCTGCAGGGGCAGCCCTACAAAGGCTCTCCAGACAACAAGTATGTGGCATGTGTGCAGCTCACCCTCTGCCCGTGGCGACAGACACTGCTGATCGGTCATGGCACATGTCCCCACTGAACAGGAACTCTGCTTCAGAATCCTTCCCCAACAGTACTTTAGGCAGTTATTGCTAATTGGTTGGAACTGACAAGAGCTGATTTGCCTTTCCTTTGTCTAATACTATATTCATCAGGGGTTCTCTCAGCACAGGGCTTGTTTTGTGGCCCACTCAGAAAACTGTCTCATTTATAACAGCCCTCCCCCAAGCCTTTATCCACCCAATCCAATTCATCTTCCAATTTCAAGGCAGTATGTCCTATATTCGACCTGAGGATCATCCAAAGGTCATCCAAAGTTTTGGTATTTATAAAGTGTTCAGTGAAACCCCTATCTATTGAATCAGACTTTCAAAAAAGAGGTCTAGTGATTTGTATCAGTTCTCCAGAGACATTTTTGGAAAGTGAGAGATTGCTGAATGTTCAGGTTGCTCTTTGGACCAGATAAATTGGTGTTCCTGGGCAGCGGGTGAGAGCCAGGTGGCACTGCTTTTGAAAGCTCCCCAGGTGACTCCAGTGTGCCGCCAGCACCACGAGCCCCTGGTGAGGTGCCTTCTCTGCTTCTGTACCACAAGGGAGAACAGCTGCGAGAAAATTTCCCATTACTTCCCCATACTGACTTGTATGTGTAATAAAAATACTCTACGTATTCATTTCTAGGCTCAGAGTTAGTCATATGTGTGTGTACATACATGCAAATTATCCATCTATATCTACCTACCTACCTTGCTATTCAACACACACACGTGCACACACAATGACAGATTGGGACGGCAAGAGAGACACCTGGACTAAATCACCTTGACCACAGTCCACCTGATCTTGCAGGTGGGCCGGATACCTACTAATTAGGCCATTTAATTTACACAAGTCCTTTCCACCACTGGCTCACCTGATGGCTGAGGTATGAAGACATTCTTTGAGCTGACTGACAACCTGAAGGAAATGGGGCAGGTAGATACGTGATTCTCAATCAAACGACCTTCTCGGCCATCCATCATTATTGTGTTTTAAGGGCTATAGCTCAAGCTTGGGGCTCTTGGGAATTTTCCCATCTTGGTTGAAAGATACCACATGGTGTTAATGATCTTCCCCTCTATACCTCCTTTCCTAAAATACGCAATCAGGAATAAATTTTAAGATGACTGCTTATTGACCACCATGTGTAGCTGTTGTATCAAGTGCTGGCCATAAGTGGGTTAGACACCCATGTGTAAACCAATTCCTGGCGGAGAAATAGGATTTCTCTGTCTTAGAACAACTGTTGTGATCCTCTCCTAGTGCTGGATGTGGCTGCCTGGGCAGGACAAAGTCAGAGTTCTGCTGGAGTACCCACAGCTGGTTTCCACGAAGGACAGGCATAGCTTGTGGAGAATGTTAACAGCTCCCCTTGGACCATGGCTCAGAGGTACCACCTCTACATTTTGAGCCCCAAAAGCCAGAAGAATGCAGGCTGTCCTAGGATCCTTGTGAGACAGAGGCAACCCTGCAGCAGCCTCAGTCTGTTCCAGTGCATAGCTGCTTCACAATCTGTTCCCTCCCTTCTCTGGCTCATCACCCCAACATACTCACACCATCAGAGCAGAACCATCTTCACTGCTTTGCCTCCCAATGCTGCTCTACCCGAAGAGGACAGCTGTCTTTTCACTTCCCTAGTCTCACCTTCAAGACTCAAGAAAAGGAGAGTTTAACTACTTTTGGCTCAAGGGCTTTAAACTCTTAAGGAAAGCAGATTTACTAAATGAGAATCTTCTGTCTTCTATTTTTTAAAAAGTAAGCCAAATTAAAATGTAAACATTTTTATTTTTTGAACAGATAATACATGTACACGGTACACAATTTAAAAGGTACAAAAGGTATACGTACAGTGAGAAGTAATTTCTACCCCTCTGCCCAGAGGCAACCAAGGCCATCAGGTTCCTGTGTATCCTCCCAGAAATATCTGAGGCACATGCACAGAGATGTGTCTGAGACACATTTGTGTGTGTGGATAAGATACATACCCACAGATATACCCATAGGCATTTTTCCCCATCTCCTTTCTCTTTTTATAAACAAACATTAGTGTACTATGAACCTCTTTCCCCCCACATTATCCATGCAGCCTGTGGACCATCCCATGGTGGGACATACAGAGTGGCTCTGTTCTTTTCATATTCCATTGTATGGATTCACCATAATTTATTTAGCCATTTGCCCTATGATGCTGGTAGATTCCAACTTTAAAAAAAATTATTTTATTTCTTTATTTTTTGTAGAAGGGGGAAGGGAGTGAGAAAGAGGGAGAGAAACATCAATGTGTGGCTGCCTCTCACGTGCCCCCTACTGGGGACCTGGCCTGCAACCCAGATATGTGCCTTAGACTGGGAATGGAACCAGTGACCCTTTAGTTTGCAGGTCAGCACTCAATCCACTGAACCACACCAGTCAGGGCACCAATTTTTTGCTATTACAATGCTGTAGTGAAATCCTCATACACAGGAACAATTTCTGAAGTAGGATTGCTGGCTCAAAAGGTTTGTGCACTTGCACTTTTGAGAGATATTGTCCAACTGCTTGCCCTCCAGAGACCGTAAAATTCGTACTTCTGCCATGAGTACTCCTTTCCACTTCTTGGTTTCATGTGGCTGAGTCATTTCAACCAGTTAAGTTACATTCAGATCATGACATACTTTGAGCCAGAACACACTTATGATCTAATCTCTGACATCAGTGTGCTCCCCCTTTCTCTCCCCCAACCTACACAGGGAGAAAACATCATTAAAAGGTAAATTTGAACTCTGACACCTTTTTCATTCCAACCTTCAAGGGTAGAGTATAACAAATACACTCAGAGATTCTCTAAAGCTGCTCAATAAATTGTCTACCTGTTCTGAAACTAAGCATAAATTAGGTGGAAACTTTGCTAATATAGGGATGCAAAGTTGCAATTCAAAGAAGCTATTTTATCCAACCAGAATTTCCTGATTCTCCAGGTGTGCCAGATGCTGGGGAGACTGCAGTGCATAACTCAGGCAAGGTCCCTGCTTATGTTACTCTTACACTCCGGAGGGCAGAACAGGCAACAGCCCTCACAAAGGACTAGGACCCAAACAGTTCCAGCAGGAGCCATCTAGACCACAGGGAAACGATAGAATGTGATTACATGCATATGCTGACACTGAATGGATTTTTATGAGTACCAGGTGGTCAGGGAGACCTACTGCCCACAACCTTGGAGGAAGAGCGGGCCAGGTGTGGCAACAGCAAGGGCATTGGCCACAGACAGGCATGAGCTTGGCTTGTTTGAGAAACTGATGTGGGCTGGCACAGAAAACCTATAGTAACCCCACGTTGTCCAAAGGGCTGCAGAACAGCTAGTAAACCCCTCCTAATGTTTTACATATTTATTTGTGAGGTCAGTCCATGGAAACATTTTTTTATGTAGCATTTTTAGCCTGTCACCATGTGCTATATGAAGGAATGCTCAAAACTGGGGGATACTGAAGATACCTCGCACAAGGCACATCACTTAGTGAGTGCCCAGCCACATGTACAGACAACAGGTGCCTCATTCTAATGGGCTTTCACAGTACTGCTTCTGTAGAGAGATGTGCTTTTACTTTGAGGCCAACACTGGCCATCAGTAAATTATAAAGCATGCCCTTAAAGTGTTCTTCCTCAGAGCATGTTTTAAGCCAATTACTTACACTTCACACTTGGCCAAAGCAACTGTCAGAACTTACTGGTAGCACAAGAAGGCAGGTGGGCAGGGGGCAGGGCACGGGATACTCGTGAATGGACCAACGAATGGGGCTGGCGGATGTCCAGGCTGCTGGGCCTGAACAAATGGCGGAGGCTGTGGTAACTTGAGAGACTCAGAGGACTTTTTACCAACTTTTACATAATATCCTAGTGTTACATGAGGCTTCATTTTGGTCCCTCATTTTAGCCTCGGAGCAATAACCAACTAACTTGTGAATATAAAGAAAAAAGAGACCTAAAAAGACTTCTGAGAGTAGCAATCTTGTAGATGAGAGTTCTGAAGCAGACACGTTAAGAAGGTTTTCCAGCAAACATGGCAATAATGATTAGTGGCCTGCATCAGAAAATGAAAATTCCAATTTTGATACCAAGAATATCGTGAAACCAAGCCTAGCAAAGCTGACTGCTATTCAGCATTACAAGAAAAACATAGAAGCAAAATATGACATTGTGAGACCAAATACTAGGACCTTATAAGAGGTAAATAGTTTTCACAGTGAAAAAGAAGATGCAGTTCAAAACTTTCCCAACAAATAATAAAAGTCCAGGGCTTTTCTCATTCTGCCCTTCCATCACCTGAACCTCTTCTGAAAGCTTCTTTCTTGTTTTAGCAGTCACTGGTCTTACAAAGGAAAAAGCAACACAGCCAGCAATTGGAAAACAGGTACATGGTACTGATATGGTTGAAAGTGCTCCCCAGGGGCAAACCAATAATGACATTTTAACTTATGTTAATGGAGCATGTACACTAAAAAAAAGAAGTAATAAAAAGTCAGCATTAGGATTAGTGGAAGTTATAGAATCATTATGGGTTCTGACAACAACTCTGCAACTCTTCCACAGAAGTATGTTAATCATTTATCTAAAGCTGCCGATAAAAGAGAAAAAATATACTAACTGGACAAGGAGAAGAAGCGTTTTATATACTTTCTTGCATGAGTGGATCAAGAACCTTTAAGGTGGCTGAAGGATGGCTAGAGGATTCAAGAAATGTAGACAATTCCAGTTCCCTACATTGATTCTCCTGAAAAATATCCTCACTTGAAGACAAAGAAGCAAGCCCTACATGAAAGAACAGGATAAATCTCCATTAAAAGAACAAAATGAAATGGAGATAAACAATCTAGCAGACTGAGTTCAAAACAACAGTTAAAAGGATGCTCAAGAAATAGGAGAACAATGGATGAACTCAGTATGAACTTAAAGAGAAAGTAAGCATAAAAAAGGGCAGAAACCATAAAAACCAGGCAGAAATGAAGACTACAATATCTGAAATAAAGAATACACTAGAAGGAACTGTAATGGGGGGCCCCCCACTGAAATGGGGAGTGGTGGAGAAGCATGAAAGATAGTTCATGTGTGTGTTGCTCTGGGAACCAGGACAAGTGCAGGACAAGCAAAAATGTAGGGCTGGAGCCAAAAGCTAGGGAGGTGATTGGATGGGAGGTACACATCTTCTCATCTACTTCCACTGCTGGGGTGATTACAGAAGGGGTTCTTTAAAAGCAGAATGCACACAAACGCCATGTGTTTTTGTTCCCCCATGCCCTGGCTGGTGGGTCTGTGGCTGAGGGCTGAGATTCCTGAGCTGGTGAGATTCCCCATGCCCCTGCCCTGGTACTCTAGGACCTGACTGGCCAGGAGTGCAGCAGGTTCCAGGAAGAGGGCTGGGGGGAAGGCTTGGGACAGTACGCTCAGGGAGCATGGCTGGCCAGCAAGCCCTGCATCTCTTACCCAGACGGAAAGCCGTGGTGCCTGCTGGCTGCCCACAGCCCACGCCAGCGTGGGCCTGTCAGGTACAGACCCAGAGAAGCCAGGGGAGAGGCCCCGAATCTCTCCCTGAGCATTCTGGGCCAGACTGGGAGCACTATGGGCACTATGCTGGTAAGAAGGAGGAAAGGGGGAGGGGAGAGAAGGCTTTGGCTGGTGGGTCCTGGATGTGCTGCAGCTGGGTGGCAAGCCCTGTGCCCCACTCCCATGTGGGATACCATGGGAAGCCACAGTGGCAGCCACCTACTAGCTGCCTGTGTGGTCCTTTGGCAGGGGGACCCCATCAAGAAACCTGTTGTGTATATTTCATATTTAAAAAATTCCCTTTTTCTTTCCACTGGACTCTGTCTCTGGAGTTATTGCCTATGGGCAGCAAGTGGTAGGACCCCTAGTTGTTCAGTTACAGATTCAACATTAGATTAGATGAGGTAGAGGAATGAGTCAGTCATTTGGAAGGTAGCAGGAACATAAACAGAGCAGCAAAAAGAAAAAAAAATTAAAAATGAGGATAGCTAAAGGACCTCTGGGACAACATCAAGTGTAACGACATCTGCTTCACAGACGTACCAGGAGAAGAAAAGACAGCAAAGGACTGGGCGAGGAGGACAGTGAAGGCTGGTGTCATACAGCCGGAACCCGCAGGGGTTAAGAAGGAGATAGTTAACCACAAGCTTCAGCTGAATGCGACTGTAACTTCTGCAGAAGGAATATTTATCATTTACATAGCCTGGGAACAGAGAAATTATACCCGCAGTATTTTCCCGAGTCTGTAAAACGTTCTTGAGCCTTTTCCGACTAACTCTTATAAAATAAACATGGAGACCATGTTCAGGGTCATTGTCTCTCCATCAGAGGACGATGTCCCACCTGGTCCCCACTTTTCCTTAAATTGTCTGTGTCTTTATTAATCTCCTGTTGTCCCCCCTCAGGGACCCCTTCCCCATGCTGGTCAAGGTAACTGAGAACCTATTTAAAGAAATAATGACTTAAAACTTCCCTAAACCTGTGGAGGCTGTGGCTGATCTGAGAGGTTCAAACTCTTTTCTTAAATATTGTTACATACATCAGGTGCATAGGTTTATGCACGTGGTAAATGTTATGTCATGACTAGCTGAACATTTGTAAGTGACTACTGTTAAGCCATAACGTTTAAGCTGTCAGTTTGGTTATAACGTGTTTTGTAAGGGTGTGTGATAAACAAGAGTAAATTGTATCTGAGAGATACCGTAAACTCTGAAGTCATGGTGGTGTAGTTGGTTTGGTTTTTTTTTCCCCCCCATGAATTTCAAGTCAGTGTTGTAAGTGGTTTGTTTTTTTTTTTTAAACCATTGAAAATGGCTGGAAAAATGTATTGATTTGATAATCCAAGAAATGTTGAAGAACTTCAGCAAATGCTACTTGAGTCGATGATGATAATGATAAAACTGAATGTGAAAATAAAAGTGATTTAGAAGATGAAGATTATGTAGAAGTTCATTCAGAAGATTTGGATACTAGGGTAGATATTTGTAGTGAAGAAAGTGAAGATGAATTAGACATGACAGAAGAGTGTTTTTTGGAAAGGATAAAGAATCAAAATGGAGGAAAAATCCATTAAGAAGACGAATTAGAAGACAGCCTCAGAATATTTTGTGTCAACTTCTGTTTGGCCAAATGCAAAAAATGCCAAGACACTAATTCTATCTTGAGCCAATTTTCATGAGAAAGAGATGCTAAATGAACAGACAAAACTGAATGGAAAGCATTTTTAGACCTCTTATATCTGGTTTACATGATAACAATTGGCTCAATTTGCAGGATTTATGGGCTACAGATGGTAGTAGGACTGAACTTTTTAGAGTTACGATATCTTTATGGAGATTTAGATTTATTCACAATTGTATTGGGTTTGATGAAAAACCTACCTGCTTACAATGCCTAAAAGTGGACAAATTAGTGGCCGTGACAGACATTTTCTCAGCATTTGTAGATAATTGTAAATTATGTTACACTATGGGATAGAATGTAACAACAGACAAAATGTTGCTTGATAAGAAGCAAATGTGGGTTTAAACAATATATTTCATCCAAGCCCAGTAAATACAGTCTAAAAAGTTTTGCTATGGTCAAGTCAAAAGCATTTTACAGAGAAAATCTTGAAATATAAGCCAGTAAGCAGCCAGAAGGTCCTTACTTGATTAGTAATAAACCAGTAGACGTAATCAAGACACTTGTAGAACCCATTTATTTATCAGAATGTAATACTACAGCTCAATCAGATAACTGGTTCACTGATATAAATCTTACCTCCGACTTGAAAAGAAGTAACTTTCATATGTGGGTACTATTCGTAAGGACAAACCCCAACTACCCCTTGAATCTGTGTCTTTTAAACTCAGGCCTGACCAGGTTGACCAGGTTCCTAGTTGGGGGCATGCAAGAAGAAACTGATCTTTTTATCTCTCCCAAATTAATGTTTCTCTCCCTCCCTTAAAAGGAAAACAACAACAACAACAACAACAACAACAACAACAACAAAAACAGGGCCCAAATAATCCAACTTACTTGCTTTTGGTGCATATTGCACTTTTATCTCATATACCCAAAAGGGAAAAAACCATAATTTTAGTTTCATTATGCATTTCAATGATGTCATACATTTAGATTTGCAAAAGCCTAACACGATAGACTATTATGACCAAACGAAGTCAGTAGTTGACACTGTGGACCAAATGATAGGTACATATAATGTGGCCAGGAACACCAGATGATGGCCTATGGTTATATTCTACACAATTTTGAATACTGTAGGAATAAATGCTCAGACTATTCATATGCTAAAAAGCAATGTGAAAATAAGGTACAGAATATTTATTAGAAATCTTGTAATATAATTAGTATCAGAATAATAAAAAGGCATTCAGAAATCTCTACTGGTATGCCTAAGCTTTTAAAAGTGAAACCTCACCACTTTCAAATACCAATGGAAGGAAATTCTAATGATGAAATAGATACGGCTCCTTCAACAAGCAGAAAAACAAAAGGATATATTAGGTGCTGTGCATCCAAAATTTGTTGCTTATCAGTATTTTTGAAAGTGTTGTGAAAAGTATTTATGCCTTGAGCATAGCAATATTGTTTGTGATGACTGTTATATACATTTTGCTTTAAAGCCAACTATTGAAGATTCTGATTCATTAATGTTAAAGACATTTTTTGGTTGTATTTTTAAGCAATAGCCATATTTCCATTATTTGAAAAGAAACATTTTTAGTCTTCATGTGTTCCTATTCTTTGATAATTTCTGGATTGTAACAGAAATTAAAAAATCATGTATTTTGTTATGTAAGTATAATACAACCTACACTGTAATTTTTTTGCCTATAACCTCCACAGGGTTAACATGGTAAAGGAAAAAGACACACAAGTCCAGGAAGCACAGAGTACCCAAGAACACCAAAGAGGCCCATGCTAAGACACATCACAATTAAAATGCCAAAGGTTAAAGACAGAGAGAGAATCTTAAAAGCAGCAAGAGAAAGACAGTTAGTTATCCACAAGGGAACTCCCATAAGACTGTCAGCTGATTTTTAACAGAAACATTTCATGCCAGAAGAGACTGGCATGAAATATGGAGAGTGACAGAAAATAAAGACTTCAGGACTCCTGGCCAAGATGGAGGTATAGATAGACACACTGTACCTCCTCACACAACCAAGATAGGGACAACAACAAGTTAGAAACAGTAACAATGAGAACTGACAGAAAACTGAACTGTATGGAAGTCAGACAACCAAAGAGTTAAAACAGACACATTCATCCAGACTGGTAGGAGGGGTGGAGTGAAGCAGTGGGGTGGAGAGGGGTCGCAGCACAAAGAGTGGTGGGACTGGGCATGTAAGGCATCCCGGGCGTGCAAGACCTGGGCAGCAGGCAGACCCTGGGCATGCAGGAGGTGGCTGGCAGACCCCAGCGCGGGGTGGCAACTGGCAGAACCAACAAGGGGACAATTGTGAAGCAAGGCACTGCGCGTAACCCAGGGTCCCTATGCTGGGAAATAGAGCCTTGGGGCACTGATTGAAAACATCTGTGGAGGTTGAGGCACAGGGAGAGACGCCCAGCCTCACAGGAGTGTTCACTGAAGAGACCCACAGGGTCCTAGAACGTGCACAAGCCCACCCACATGGGAATCAGCACTAGAAAGGCCCAGTTTGCTTGGGGGAAGCAGCAGAAGGGACTGAAGTCTGATGAAGAGCAGAGCAAGTGCCATTATTCCCTCTCAGACACTGCCCCCACATGCAACGTCACAACCCAGGGACTGGGTTGCCCCGCCCTGGTGAACACCTAAGGCTCTGACCCTCATACATAACAGGTGTGACAAGACAAAAAAAAAAAAAGGCCAAAACAAAAGAACACATCAAAGCTCCAGAAAAAATATAACTAAGTGACCAAGAGATAGACAGCCTATCAGATGCACAGTTCAAAGCACCGGTGATCAGGATGCTCACAGAACTGGTTGATTTTGGTTGCAAATTAGACGTACAAGTGAAGGCTATGCTAAGTGAAATGAAGGAAAATGTACAGGGAACCAATAGCGATAGGAAGAAAACTGGGACTTAAATCAATAGAGTAGACTAGAAGGAAGAAAGAAACAACCAAACAGAAAAGAATGAAGAAATAAGAATTCAAAAAATGAGGAGAGGCTTAGGAACCTCCAGGACATCTTTAAACGTTCCAACATCTGAATTATAAGGGTACCAGAAGGAGAAGAGAAAGAGCAACAAGTGGAAAAGTTATTTGAACAAATAATAAAGGAGAATTTCCCCAATCTGGCAAAGGAAATAGACTTCCAGGAAGTCCAGGAAGCTCAGAGAATCCCAAGGAGGAACACACCAAGGTAAATCATAATTACATTAGCCAAGGCAAACATGAAGGAGAGAATCCTAGAAGCAGCAAGAAATAAGGAGACAGTAACCTACAAAAGAGTTCCCATCAGACTGTCAGCTGATTTCTCAAAAGAAACCTTGCAGACAAGAAGGGGCTGGAAAGAAGTATTCCAAGTCATGAAAGGCAAGGACCTACATCCAAGATTGCTCTATCCAGCAAAGCTTTCATTTAGAATGAATGGAAGGGCAGATAAAGTGCTTCTCAGATAAGGTCAAGTTAAAGTTCATCATCACCAAGCCCTTATTTTATGAAATGTTAAAGGGACTTAACTAAGAAAAAGAAGATAAAAATGTACAGTAAAATGACAGCAAACTCACAATTATTAACAACCACACCTAAAACAAAAACAAAAACAAAAACAAAAACAAACTAAGCAAACAACTAGAACAGGAACAGAACCACAGAAATGGAGATTACATGGAAGGATAGCAACAGAGTAGTGGGAGGAGGAGAGGGGGGAAAAGGAATGGAGAATAAGTAGCATAGATGGTAGGCAGAAAATAGACAGGGGGAAGACAAGAATAGTGTGGGAAATGTAGAAGGTAAAGAACTTATGACCCATGGACATGAACTAAAGTGGGGGAATGTGGGTGGGAGAGGGTGTGCAGGGTGGAGGGGAATGAAGGGGGGTAATGGGACAACTGTAATAGCATAATCAATAAAATATATTTAAAAAAAGAAAATAAAGACAACAAAGATTACTCTACCAACTAAAGCTATCACAGCTGAGGGAGTTCATTACCACCAAACCAGTATTACAAGGAAAAAAAAAAGAAAAACAAAAGGGAAACACAATTACAAAAAGTAAAATGGCAATAAATAAATACCTATCAAAAATCACTTTAACTGTAAATACATTAAATGCTCTAATCAAAAGACATAGGGTAGCTGAATGGTTAAGAAAACTTATGTAAATGTTGTCTAAAAGAGACCTACCTCAGAACGAAAGATACAAAAACTGAAAGTAAAGGGATGGAAAAAGGTATTTCATGCAAATGAAATTTAAAATAAGCTGGGGTAACAATACTTATATCAACAAAACAGATTTTAAAATAGAAACTATCATAAGAAACAAAGAAAAACATTACATAATGATAAAGGAGTCAGTTCAACCAGATGATATATAACCCTTGGAAGCACTTGGACCCAACACAGGAGCACCTAAAATACATAAAAGCAAATATTTTTTTTAAAGATTTTATTTTTTTTTTTAGAGAGAGGAGAAGGGAAGGAGAAAGAGAGGGAGAGAAACATCAATGTGTGGCTGCCTCTTATGCGTCCCCTACCGGGGACCTGGCCCACAACCCAGGCATGTGCCCCAACTGGGAATCGAACCAGCTATCCTTCAGTTCACAGCCCGCACTCAATCCACTGAGCCATAAAAGCAAATTTTGATGGAAATAAAGGGAGAGACTGGTAGAAATACAGTCATAGTAGGGGATTCTAAACACCCTATTGACATCAATATACAGATATTCCAGACAGAAAAGTAACAAGGAAACAGTGGCCTAAATGGCACATTAGATGAGATGGGCTTAACTGATATACGCAGGGCATTTCACCCCCAAAAAGCAGGATATACTTTCTTTTCAAGTGCACATGGAACATTTTAGGACACTTCATGTTAGGACACAAAACAAGTATCAATAAATTTCAGAAGATTTAAATCTGACAATGGTATGAAACTAGAAATCAACTAAAAGAAAAAAACTGAAAAATACAAACACATAAAGGCTAAATAACATGTTACTAAACAATGAATGGGTTAACAATGAGATCAAGAAGGAAATCAGAAGATACCTTGACACAAATGAAGTGAGAACACAACAGCTTAAACATCTATAGGACACAGTGAAAGCAGTCCTAAGAAGGAAGTTCATAGCAATAGAGGTCTACCACAAGAAACAAGAAAAATATCAAATAAACTATCTAACCTTATACCTAAAAGAACTAGAAAAAGAAAAACAAAGCCCAAAGTGTGTAGATAGATTAGAACAGAAATAAATAAAATGGAGTCTTACAAAATACAAAGTCAATGAACCAAGAGCTAGTTCTTTGAAAAGATAAACAAGCTGGATAACCTTATCCGTATTCATCAGGAAAAAAAGAGAGGACCCTAATAAATACAATCAGAAATGAAAGAGAAGAAGTAACAACTGATATCACAGAAATACAAAGGATTATACAAAATATTATGAAGAAGTATACATCAACAAATTGGACAATCTAGAAGAAATGGATAAATTCCAAGAAATGTCCTCCCAAAACTTTCCTCTCAAAATTGAATCAAGATACAAATAGAAAATCTGAACAGACCAAGTACAACTAATGTAATAGAAGTGATACTGAAAAAACTCCCAACAAACAAGTCCTAGACCAGATGGCTACACAGATTACAAGTGAATTTTTACCAAACATTCAGAGAAGAACTAACATGTATCCTTCTCAAACTATTTAAAAGAATTCAAGAGGAAGGAAGGAAGGCTCCCAAAATTATTTTACCAGTCCAGCATTACCTTAATTCCAATAGCAGATAAAGACACTACAAAGAAAAAAATTATAGGCCAAAATAGATATAAAAATCCTCAACAAAATATTAGCAAACTTAATTTGGCAAACATTAAAAAGATCATAGAACATGGTCAAGTGTGATGTATTCCTGGGATGCAGGTTGGTACAATATCTGCCAATCAATTAATGTGATACAACAATATAAACAAAGTGAAGGATGAAAAACACGATCATACCAATAGATGCAGAAAAAGCCTGACAAAATCCAGCACCCATTTATGTTAAAAACTCTCTCAGCAAAGTGGGAATAGAAGGAACATACCTCAGTGTAATAAAGGCATATTATGACAAACCCACAAGACAGGGATGTCCACTTTCAACACTCTTATTCACCATAGTATTAGAAGTTCTATTCCCAACAGACAAGAACAAGAAATAAAAGGCATCCAAACTGGAAAGGAAGAAGTAAAATTGTCATTGTTTGTAAATGACATAATACTGTATACAGAGAACCCTAAAGATCCTGTATGGGGCGGGAAAGAAACTCACGCTGGAAATGGGAAAGGGTGGAAAAGAACCCAAGATGGCACATGCATCGCCTTAGCAACCAGGACTACTGTGCATGACAGAAAAAAGAGGATTCAAAAGCTAGGAAGGTGATTGGATGGGAGGGTCATACTCTCCCATCTACTTCTGCTGTGTGTGTATATGTGTGTTGGGGGGTTTCTTTAAAAGGTGGAGCGCCTGAAAATGCTGCACTTTTGCTCCCCTGTTCCCTGCTTGGTGGGTCTGAGGCTGGGGGCTGAGTTTCTTGAGCTGGACACCTAGCTGGAGGGGTTCCGAGTGCTCCCTGCCATGGTGCTCTAGGACCTGCCTGTCTAGGAGCTCAGCAGGTTTCAGGTATGGGAGCTGGGGGAGGCTTGAGAGGGCAGCGGGGGAGACGCAGGCTGTGGCGCTCTGGGAGGCTTGGGTGGACAAGTCCTGCACCCCTTCCCAGGCAGGAAGCTATGGCTGCTGCTTGCCATGGACCATGTCCCTGTAGGCCAGTTGGTTTCAGCCCCAGGGCAGCTGGGGAGGGTCAGGTCCTGCACCCCTCCCTGAGAGCTTCAGGCCTCACAAGGAGCACTGCTGGTGCTGGGAGTAAGGCCAGTAAGAACAGGGTGATGGGGGTGGTGGAGAGATTTGGGCTGACAGGTCCCCAGCAGTGGCATTGCCAGGTAACAAGCCCCGTGCCTCTCTCCCACGCACAAAGCCCTAGAGAAACCACTGTGGTGGTTACCTCCCAAGTCACCTGCCAGCAGCCTGCTTGCTCTTCCAGTGGTGATGGTGGGTGGGGGGTGCACATCAAGAAATCTACTGTCTGTAAGTAAGTAAAAATTTCATTTTCCTTTCCAATGGACTCTGTTTCCAGAGTTACTGCCTATGGGTAATAGGCAGGGAGACCCCACTAGTTCGGTTACAATGACACCAGATAACTACTATAACTAATAAATTAATTCAGTAAAGTAGCAGAATACATAAGAAATATTCAGAAATCGGTTCTCTTTCATGCTGATACCTGTATGATTAATCATTTGTCTCTCAGGTGACAAAGCAGATTTGTTTTCAAACAAATCGCTTCTCAAACAGTTTCCAGGATGAATTACACTTAAGAACGGAATTTCCACTGTTTATCTTCTTGGGCAAGGGGAACAAGCAAAAATAAATGAGATGACATCAAACTAAAAAGTTTTTGCATAGCAAAGAAAACCATCAACAGAATGAATAGGCATTCGCCAATGATACATCTGATAAAAGTTACTATCTAGAATTCATAAAGAATTCATAAACAAGGATGTGAAAAAAAAAGGGAATGCTTATGCACTGTTGGTGCGAATGCAGACTGGTGTAGCCACTGTGGAAAGCAGTATAGTTTCATCAAAAAATTAAAAATGGAACTGCCTTATGTCCACTTCTGGGTATATATCTGAACAAATCCAAAACACTATTTTAAATATATGCACCCATATGGTCACTGCAGTGCTATTTACAATAGCCAACATATGGAAGCAACCCAAGTGACCATCAGCAGATGACTGAATAAAAAAGTTGTGGTATATATACATATAATGGAATATTACTCAGCCATACAAAAAACTGAAATCTTACCATTTGCAACAGCATGGATGGACCTAGAGGGTATTATGCTAAGTAAAATAAGTGTGTTGGAGTAAGACAAACACCAAATGATTTCACTTATATGTGGAATCTAAACAACAAAATAAGCAAACAAAATCGAAACAGACTCATAGATACAGAGAAGACACTGACAGGTGTTGAGGAACTAGGTGAAAGAAATAGTGAAGGGATTGAGAAGTAAAAATTGGTAGTTACAAAATAATCATCAGGATGTAAAGTAGAGGGCAGGGAATGCAGTTAATATTTTAATATTTATGTATGGTGTCAGGTGGGTACTGGTAATACTGGGGGAGTTTTAAAGTATATGATTGTGTAACCACTATGCTGTACACCTGGACTATTATAAAATAATACTGAATGTAAACTATAATTAAAAAATAAAGTTTTAAAAATTATTGCTAGAATGTCACTTCCCTCTTACACTGATGATCAGTCACCCTGCAGAGAGAGCAAGACTAGGCTGGCTGAGGCGAGAGCAGGCCACTCCTGTTCAAATTGTCCTTTTAGGCAGGTTTGCTTTGGTCACTATAGAGGTGATGGGGCCACTGATGTTACAATCTGAGGTCACTTTATGAGGTAGTAAGAGGGCTGCCTGAGGCCTTCTCCAATGGCTGCTCTGATTTCAGGAGGTCCCAAGAGCCTGGGAAAGTCCTCCTGTATGGACTTGCACCTCTGTCTTCTGGTTCTGCTGTTGAGACTCAGTAGATGCGGGTAGGACCTGTCTATCCACAGAACACAGGCTGCAAAGTAGAACCCAGTTAAAACCACACATTCCAGACTCTAACAAGGGCTTAGTCCTGACAAACTTGGAAACTGTGCTCTCTGTAAAAAAACAAAGCTGACTTCTCACGTCTAACTGTGGTAACTGTTCTTGGCATCTCCTTCGAGTGCTATTAGCTGATTCCAGTGATCCATGAGAGACTGAACCCAGGCCAAGGATAACAAAATATGTCCAAGTGTCTTTCCAGATGCCTCTTCTAGTTTGTCCACTCACAGCAGCTCTGATTTGGGTTTAAACCGAAGCAGCTTCATGTATTCCATGAGACGTATGTGGGAGGAGGGGAACTCCCAACCCAAAGGCTGGCAGAGAATCCTAGGGCATTGGTGGCCAACCATTGGAAGCCTGCCCTATTAGCAAGCACACTGCTAGACAGCTGCATGCTTGCCAGGGAAACCTCATTCCTCCAGATGCTTATGTTCCCCCGCTTCTTTCTTAGCTCTGGGAAAGGGTATGGGCTCGGCAGAACACCCAACCATATTCTGCCTAATGTGTTCCTGGGAGGAACCCCTGCTGGCTTCTGAAGTGACTGGGCCTGGGCATCCCCTCAGCCTGCAAAGCACACTTAATGTCCTGTTATTCAAAAAGGCACCACTACTGTGTAGGTTATCTATAGCAAACATGGAATTCTCCAGACTGGCTTCTGCTAATTCAAAATGTGTTCAAGGAGTGGAAACTAATTTATTAACAGTATTAGGCCTTGTAGATGACACAAAGGGAAAAGATATCAACTGAGACCTCTCTGCACCAAAACCAAGCCAAATAAAACTCTTTGGAAACATAATCCAACATAAATCCCCCCACTTTGAAAAAAAATATGGGTTGCTTTGGATTAGTCATGCCATATTTTTCCCAACAACATAGAGAGGTAGCCTAGAGTAACTGTAGAATGTCACCCACTACTCATCCCCACCACTTTTGGACAAATATCTGAACAATCTCCTAACTCCTCAAAAAGTTAATTAGGAAGTAGATCCATGAACTTCTCAAGATGACAGAGATGTTTCCTGGAACCTGAAATAATTTACAGTTAAACTGCTGTTTTCTTTCTCTGCCCTCCAAGTGCTACCCATACTTTGGCAGTGAGTTCTTACTTTAACTTCACCTTTCAAAATCCACAAAGGCCATGGCCCAGGGCCCAGCCTAGGTGGAGATGTCCATGGTTCAGCTCCACAAGCAGCCATCCGTCATGTAGGCCTCGTTGGCCCTGGCACAGAAACCAATAGCTGCTGTTAATCCAGCATGAGATTTTCTTATATGTCAGCCATGCTTAATCATGTACCTGAGAGAACTAAAAATGAATGTGACCTTCCTGTGATGGCAATGAATGACCCATTTGCCTAACATGTTTAAGCTTTTATGTTTTATAGTCCAAACCTACTGACTAGTATGTGTACAAGATTTATGTAGAATGAAGGGCAAACTTCACACTGGGCCTTCTGGAACTTGACTGAGTTGCCAGATCCCTGGGGACCAGGACAGGAGTCCTGTGTTGGGTTTGGATTGTTTGGATCATTTCCAGAGGAAAAAGTCAATTCTTCAGACCTCCCTTCAAGGCCCTCCAAAAGCTGGTCCCAGCCCACCTTTCTGGACTGGTCTCTAAAGCCTTCAGATAAAATATTACAATTTAAAAAAAGGACAGAAAGTAGTATTTGGTGGATGATTTAAATTCAACTCTGTCTGGAAATGTCCAGCTAAATGTCTCTCTCAGCCATGTCATTTTTAAAAACTGAGATGATTCTTAGAAGAGAAAATGCACAGAGATTGGCCCATCCCTCACACTTTTGAATCTTTAGTCATAGTCTAATCTTTATCCAAAATGACCTTCCCACCTACCTGTACCTACTAAAATGCTAGGACCCCTTCAGATATAGCCCAAATCCTCCCTCCTCCATGAGGTCTCCTGGATCTCTACACAACTTACTGCTCTTTCTCCTCTGACACCTCCTGACTTCTTGACAACTGCTCATCATCTGTCACTCTGAGATTTATCACATACTGTCCTGGACTGTAGCGAATGGTGTGTCTCATCTCAGTGCTTACACCACCACCTGTCCAGAGTGTAAGGCACGTGAAATGAGGGGGATGCACAAGGCCATCCACGTGATGGCTATGACTGAAATGAAAACTAAAGAATGATAATGTGCCATTCATATTTAAGTCCTCAATATGAGGCCCTTGTTTTCAACTTTCAGTGAAACGAGCTTGAGCAGTACATAAGAAAACAGCAGACACTGAGTTTTCTTTCTAAGTAATATACCATGAAGCCTGCTGGCTGGCACCATGAGCGGCCAGGAACAAAAGGCACCAAAGGCAAGTGTAGGGCTCAAATGACCAACACTCACATGGGATGATCACTTAGCTATAAAACCCTTTGTTTACTAAAAAAATAATCCCAGGTGGCCAAGCTCTGTGGTCAGGTGGACCATACCTATTCTCTGGCCCACTTGCCGGGTGTCCGACCGCAGGGACTGTGTTTGACACATCTGTCTCCACAATGCTTATGTGTCAATGGTTGTTCAATTAATACTTGCTAAGCAAATGAATTCCTCTTTATTCAGAGTCCATACAAATACAGGTATCAGGTCATATGTGCAGTGTTATTGGAGAAATAAAAGTTGAGTCGACATAGAGAACAAATACTGCTCACATTTCTGCAGAGGACGATGGGTGTAATCTAAGCCACAGTATTTACACTGACTGATTGCATCAACAATAACCAATACAGAGACAGAATGGAAGCCAACAGGAGAAAGAAAACATCCAGGGTATGGAAATCATTACACCAGCATCTCTCCACTGCAGCGTTCAGAACCATTTTATAATCTTGTATCAGATATATGGTGTTTAAAAAAAAATCAATGACATACGAAGATGGCTGGGAACTTTCAGGAGGCCTTGGCTTTCACCTTGGACAGCAGCACCTCATTCTTGCGGCCCTCCTGGGGGGAAAGCAGAGAGAGTGTGTACAGAGAGGTGGTGGCTACATTAGCACCCATGTGAGGCTCAGGTGGTCTTACTGTCCTGCCGTGAGTCCCATGGTAGACAACTTTTGACCAATGAAACCAGACTCCTAGCATGTTGCCACCAGTGTGGTGAAACCTCCTGGTGACATACTGATTTTCATACCAGAACAGTGTATAATGACATTGGCTGTCTGCACTGTCAGACTGAGAATAGGATGACAGGATTAGGCACTGTCACTCCAAACGATTTCATGAAACCTCTAAACCCTTCAAGGGGACAAGAGCTGAAAGCAGACACTTGTGTACCAATCTTGGATTACCACAGAGAGGGAAGAAAGTGGGGGAGGTCCTTGGAGACAGACTAAGGAGCACAGCAGGCAACGCAGTAGAAAAGCTCTTATTTTGGCAACAGTGAAGGTTAAGAATATCCTTAACTTTAAGAAAGACAAACTCACATTTGACATGAGGAGAAATAGGCATCAAGGGACACCTGCTCCCCCTTAAGAATTAGTTGTATGAGATCTATTACTGTATATGCTGAGGATTATCACTGAGGGAGGTCAGTGGCCCCTTCGTCTCTGTGGAACTGACGTCCAGTGGTACAAGGTCACCTCTGCATTATTTTATATTTCCTTCAGATATCTTCAGAGGCTTCTCATTGTGTGTCTTTCTGCCCCCTTGTTCTGACTGGACTTGATAGCTCAGGATACCTCCATCTGCTAGCAAAAATCTCCACCCCTTCCCTGGGTCATGGCATAGGAGCCCTGCTTTAGACTGAGAGGTGAACATGGTAGTGGGAAGAGCCTGGAGAGATTGAGCTTGAGAGCCCAGGACTCCAGTAGCCATGGTTCTTCCCTGGAGATTCATTTAGTGTGGAAGAAAAAAGTTCAATTCACGCTTGAACCCTCTTCAACCAAGACCACCAGAGTCAATGTTTCCATCTCCCTGGGCCTACATGCTTCCAGTTTTCTGGTGGCCCTTTGTTCTTTCTGGCAGAACCACAGCTCATGGCTGCAATGACCCTGGTTTTACTAAAACAAATGCCAGTTTACCTATAGAGTTTACGCTTATCTTTCACTCAGAGCTGGAGAATAGCCAGGCTCTTGGGCTGGGGGTAAGGCTGAATTCTTCTGTCAGAAGCAAGGTGCTCTGACATTTTTTGAGCACATGTTTTTGGAGGGGGAGGCAGTTAATTTTTTTATAGGGTTAGGAAAAGAAAAAGGTGAAGTTGAATAACATTTGTTCTATTAGAAAAGTAAATAAGAAAGTTTTCCTTTTAAAAATCAGTTACTAGGAGAAAAAAACTTCTACACCTCTACCTCCCAAAGTAGGGTGGGTAGAGCTGGAACAAAAACAGGTAGATAGTCACACTGTTATAGTACTTTCTTGACTTCTGTGTTTTTTTGAAATTTCCCACAAAAGACAAAATGATACAATAATGAATAAACTAGCTTTAATTGTTACCCACCTCAACTTTTAAACAAGGCAAAAACAACTCAGGCCCTGGCTGGTGCGACTTAGTAGACTGAGTGTTGGCCTGAGAGCTGAAAGGTCACCAGTTTGATTCCCAGTCAGGGCACATGCCTGGGTTGTGGGCTGGGTCCCCAGTGCGGGGCGTGCAAGAGGAAACCAATCCATGTATCTCTCGCACATCAATGTTTCTCTCCCTTTCTTTCTCTCTCCTTTCCCCCTCTCTAAAAATAAATTAATTAAACCTTAAAAAAAAAGAATGGCACTGTTAAAAAAAAAACAGCAAATGTTTAAGAAAATAAAAATAAAAACAACTGTGAGCATCAAAACACTCCCAAGGTACAGAGTTCCCAGCAGGGATAATTCTGTATATCACACCACACTGAGACAATGCCTGATTTTTCAGTAAAGATATCTAGGCTGTCAGCTGGTGGGTGTGAGCATTGAATAAACTCCATGTAATCTACTAGACACCTTTGGGAGGCTACAGAATAATACACTCTGTTTGTTCAAAGCAAATACAGAAAGAATCCTTTAGATAGTTCTTTCTAGAAGAAAAGGGAAACTATCTCCTTGCCTCTGTTTCTTTCCTGCTTAAAACCATGGGGGCCTGCTATGTGACAGACATAGCACTTCAGCTCACCCAAGATTAAGAATGCCAAGCCAGCTTCATTCATCAGTGCTAGGCTAGAATTTAAATTCTTGCTTTGGTGACCCTGTGAGTGATTTTAGTTTAGAGACACAACTACTTAATGTACTATTGAAATTAAGGCAATCTGTGATTTCAGAATATGTTTTGTTTCTTGGCAGACTTATTATTAACAAACTCTCCAGTGTGATCCAACCAGTGGAATTCTAGAGACAACCCCATGTCTCAAACCAAAAAGTCTTGACACCAGAGGAGGCTGGAAATCACGAGGTGCCTATATGGAGCCCATGGGGCTTCACTAGTGCTCAATTAATGTGGAACAAGCCACACACAATAAAGGGAACAACTAAGGCTGCTGAAGATGATCCTCTGGACAATATTATTGTGCTCTGCATAAAGAGTAATTATTGCCCAGCACAAGTACTAGGGGCCAGGATGTGGCAGGAATTCAGAAGTTGGGAGCCGGAGACTAAGCATCTGGGGGAGAGGCAGGCAAAGCAGGCAGGACAGAGAGGGTTCTGGGAGAAGGCTCCATCCTGGGATGAAAGTCCAAATTTTCAAACTGGTTTGCTACTACAAGTGAGCTCTTACTTGGAACTGCAATATATAAAATATCAGAATTACTCTGGTTGAAAGTATGGAGAGGCGATTGGGGAGGAGCAAGCAAGGTACCATTGCAACTGGGGTGGCCCCAAATTACCTCAGAGGAGCTTGTGGAAGAAAGTTTAAGGTTTTAAAAAACTGACAGGTACTTGCTAATTTAAAATTTTTGCCAAGTAAAATGCTATTGAACAATAACTATGCACTATCACCATCATTTTATAAGAGAAAAGCAATTTTAACATCAAAAAAACAGGAGGACATGATATTTTTTAAAAAGGTGAGGCCTTTCGATAAAAAAATACTTAGCTATCTGAAGAACATACTACATTTCTCCTCCCTTCTATTCCTCAGAACACTAAGGCATGGGCAAGCACCTGGTCTAGCGGGTCTTCCCTGGCTCTGAAGGGCCCATCCTGGGTCTCTGCTGTGACAGTAACTGAGTTTGAGAAGGCAGGAACACAGAACATTGTGATGCTTAATGTATCTGAAGGAACCATTTCCTCTGGATGTCATCCTAAGCCCTTAGCCCTGAGAGCCTGTGGTGCAAGTATGAATTCTGTTTTAATTTGCTTTGATTTTGACAACATATACTTATCCCCCCACCTGATTTGCTTTTTGTTTCTGCTATCAAAAGGGTAGTGTTGGCATTTCCAAGCAATATTTGAAATATAATTCTTCTCCTCTGGGCCTTCACTCTTTGTGAGTTATTTGATTTTAAGAGAAAAAAAGAGCCTCTTTGTTCCTTGCCTGCTCACTCATCGTCCCTTCTGAAACTTCAGCTCCAGCCCCTAGATCTCGAACACCTCGCCTGGCCACTCTCCCACGCTGCCCAACTGCAGGCCTTCAACCCGACTGCTCCCTTGCTGAAGGACTCTTGTTCTGCCCATGGCCAAGTCCTTCCAAGGCTGAAATTACTTATTTCTTATTACTAATTTATTAGGGTTTCTGTTTGTTTCTGTTTCCTCACTTATCTGCATCCCCCATCACAATATAAACTTCTTGACATAGGGACAGACTGAGTCTATTTTACAACCTGATATATTCCCAGAGGCATAGGAGGAGCTAGAAGAACATTTATTAAAAAGATAAAGAATTTTGAAATGCCCATGGGTTGTGACTTCAAAAAGTTAAATTGCAGAACAGGGATGGAAAAATAAAGAAGGAAAAGATGGGGAAGGAAGGGAGGAGGAAAGGGAGGTAGGGAGGGAGGGAAGGAAAGGAAAGAGAGAGGCAGGGAGGAAGGGAGGGAAAAAGGAAGGAAGAAAGGCCCTAAAAATACCTAAAAACAAAATTATTGGTATGGAAAGGTTATTTTTTACTCTATAAACCAAACACAAGACTACAACCTACCTTTAGAACCTCTGTATTTTCAGCAATCTCTAAACTCACTAAAACCATATGGATTTAAGTTAGAATAGGGAGGAAACTCCTGGAAAAAAAAGTTGCTGAGATCCTGGGAAGTGACAAAATAACCTCCCTTCTGGAATATCTCTTAAGTGGAGAGCAAGTATTTGTCTTTCTGGAACAAGTGAGAGTAGCCCTGACCAAATGCAGGGGAGAAAAGACAGAGACAAATGAAATTCAGTGACTATTGGGAGGTACAGGTGCCAGATGCAGTGCTAGATACGTTCGTTTCTCATCTGACCCAATAGAACCCACCAACAATGGGAGGGGCTACATCACTGCCCAAGTGCACAGATGCAAAGTGGTAAAGGTAGGATTTCAACCCAAGCCTGCACACTCAAAGTTTACTCTCCCTACATGGCATTTCAAGGTCCCTCTCCATGTGAAGATTGAGGGGAGGAAAAGCTCCAGATCTGCATCTATAACAAATGTCATTTCTAGGTGCTCTTTGAGGTGGACTGATGTCCACCTCCAAGTACTGGTCATTTCATGAATTTAATGTGCTTATTAAGTGTTAGAAAAGTGAAAATAAAGATGTAATGTCTCTGGAGCATTCAATTAGAGCCTCAAGACGGTCTCAGAACAATACAATGTTGACTTACCCAGATGCCACACACACTTCACTGTCAGATTATACTGCCAATGGAAAACCAACTAACTAAGTGCTCTGGTTTTTAAAGGCTTATCTGGAAATGAACATAAATCTCCCTGTAGCTTTATATAACCGGCCCAACCTCCCCCTTACCTCCTTGAACTCTTTCACAGTCTTAAAGTATAGCCTCTGTTTTTCCAACAATTCCAAGTACTGGTCATTCAACTGGTCTCTTCTCATTTTGTTCTCTTGCTTCTTCTTTTCCATCTGTTGAAACATTTTGGGAAATGGTAATGAAAAGTATATTCTGACCAATAGCTGTTAGCAACATCCAGAAGGCAACTCTTACGAATATTTCATAGATTTCCTCCAGTATCTTCCCTCTTTATATAATTTCTGAGGTTGGTTTATTTATTTGCATGATACTGCACAGAGGCTCTATTTATTCAGCACTTCTGCCACTGGGCATTAACTGTTCCCTTTTAAATTTTTTTTTGTGACTAAAAACAATTTACAATCAGTAAGTTGGTGGTCCTCAACCAAAGGCTATTTTGCCCCCCAGAGGACATCTGACAATGTCTGGTGACAGCTTAGATGGCTACAACTGTGAGGAAGGGGTGCTACTGGTATTTACTGTTAGAAGCCAGGGATGCTGCTAAACATCCTACAATGTATAGGACAGTCCCAATAAAACAAGAAATTATCCAGCACTGAGGTTCCAACAGCACAGTACCTTCCCCAGGAAGGCATCTCCTAGTAAACAGGAAGGAGAAGCCAAGGGAAAAAGTCCAGTAAGTTCCTGTTGTTCTTACTATTAGCAAGAGCAGCTCTCAGAGGAGGAGCATGGCAGGGTGGAAGGGTCACCACACTGAGATTTGGGTTGTGATTGGCTCATGGTGAGCCAGGTTCTCTGTCCTCCACCCACCTCATACCCCAGATCATCAAGAAAGGACTCCATGCATTCTCAGCAAGACAGCCTATCCCACCTTGGGTAATTGTCTATGCGCAAGGTAAATGCTGCCTCATATTAGCTCTCATTAGCTCTTTGTGGATGAAAAGTCTCATCACTAGTGACACATTTTTTTCTCCTTTGACATCATTTTTACTAAAGTTATTAATGGGGAGGTTAATATTTTTCTACAGAGAAAGGGATATGGAGAGGATTTTCCCTCAGTTCATCACATGAGATGAGATTATAGGCAGCTTGAAAGTTTGCCTTTTGTGGATGGGTTTTTATGATGATGTGTCCCATAGGCAACTCTTTGTTTGCATTCTGGCATCGACCACTCTGCTCCAAGATCATAAGAAGAAATACCCTAAGTCCCCAGAAGGTTTTAATGCTTTGCCTGAGGATTGTTTTCTTGTGATACATTTTTAAAACAGGACTGAAAGCAAGAGCCATTTGCAAGTACTGTACTAGTGAGGATTCACCTGGTTACAAGTAGTAGGAAAATACAGCTGGTCTGGTTTATAGACAGCAAGTCTGTTTCACTACTGACAAAAGGGCCCACATTCAAAGCCACAATTCAAGGAAAATCCCATGCTGTCCCCAGACTGGATGATTCTCTGCAAAGAGACCTCTGGAGCACCCATACCCCTTTTCAGTTCCTCAATATTCAATCCTGTCTTCTGAGACATTCAATATCCTGTCACATCAGTACAATTCAGTTCAGCAATTATTTGCATTTTTTATAGGAGATTCCTGAAAATTACAATGCTCTTGAGATTCTAAGGAATCTAATGGCAAAATCAATCTCTAATGGCAGAATGTCAGGAACCAAAGATCCAGTGAGGAAGTGTTTCTGAGCAAAAGTGGAAGGCTGCTGGTGAAAGCTGGTTTCATCTGTAAAATGGGTATAACACCACTTACTTAAGAGGGCTTAAGGAGGCTTAGTACGGTGCTTGGCACAAAGTAGGTTCAGTGGAAGGTTCTGCTAAGAGCTGCCTTTGAATCACCAGGGCACAAAGCCCTGGGAGCTGGCCCTGACCATTGCAGAGACACTGAACATATTAGCTCAGGCCTGAGAACAACGAGAAGAAGCTGATATTTCCCAGGGCCTTCTCCATCACCAGTATAAAACCCGTGTTACACAAAAGATGCCATCTAACCTTCATTCTACTTTGCTTAATTCCTTCTACGATCTGTTCCATCTGACGTAAAAACTGGTCTCGGGCAGCAGGGGAAGCCATGGCTCTGAAAGAAAAACCAGTGGAAGTGTGATCAATACCCAGGAGTGAGCATGAGAAAGGCGCCGGGAGTCAGCCCCATAGCCACATGATGCTCCAAGAGGCCTTTTCAGATGCACCCGTGAGGAACCCAGGGATCCCAGACAGTTAAGAATTCTAAACTCTAAAGAAGGCATAAAAATTAGCCTGGTTTTATAACTGAATATTAATCTTTACTTTTCCTACAATTTTCTTCAGTAACATGTATTTTGTTAAATCAAAATGAAATATCACTAAAATTAACAAAAACATTTTTTACTTTGAATGATAGTAGGTACTGCTTAAGAAATAAATTTCATTTAGCTTTTAAAATTTTGAGGATTTGGAGACATTGCTCAAGATTAGTAGCTATATCCTGAGATTTTCCTAAAACCAAGCTGGGAAATCTGTTTCTCGAAGTTGAAGCTAAATGAGTAGGTTCCCTGATGTCCTAAAACGTTCCCTTCACCTCCAGTTCTACAGAGGAAGAGACACCAGAGGGTCAGAGAGCATGTATACAAGGACTGAGAATTCTTTCAAAGAATGGCAACAGCATGCATCACAAAAACACTCAAACTGCAGACTCTCTCAACTGTCAAGAAAGAAAAATGAAGGCACCATTTTTAGAGATGTTATAAGGTTCTAAGTTACTAACGAAATCTTATCAGGGAGTTATAGGTGTTTTTAATTAGAAATGAAGCTTAAAATCTAGAGCTTGTAATCTATTAAGATCTTAAGTCACTGGTCACCTGGGGGAGGACAGTAGAGATTTGTGCTGGAAGAAAATAAAGTCTATTGTACAGAGAGCAGGCCCTGGAGCTGTCTGGATGGTGGGAAGGCCAATGGGCATGCATGCCTGAGGGCTGGTAGGATCTCAGTATAGGTGGACCTTGTCATCCAATTTTTGGAGGAAAAAATTCATATCTGAATGAAGATGTTTAGAAGATACACATTAATTTAAAAACAGTATCTACCACAATATTTTAAATAATCTTTTAAAAATTATATAGATTATTTCATTATCTAGATTTAAAACATCTCTATGTCCTCAAGAATAAATGGTATCAATCTAATCTTAGCAAGACAAAAATAATACACAAAGAGGTTACAGTAATTTTGCATATTCAAGTTATTTGAAAGTTAATTTTTCCTTAAGATATTTCTTGGTGTTTTTTAAAATTAACTCTAATATAGTGTTTTTTGTAAAAACTCAAGAATCATGTGAACCAAGAAACATCTGCGCTTAGTAGAGGGGTGAAAGTGTCAGAATCACATAACACAGCATGGAGTCTTGCTCTGTCACACCACTGGAACACCAAGGGGAGCCAACACAAAGTGCAGGGCACACCATGGTACTGACAAGGAGGAGGACTGACAGTCTGACAGCACTTACTGTGAGAAGTTCTCATGAATTGAGTTCAGCAGGCTGATCTGAGAAAGAAAGAAAAAAAGGAAAAAACTATACACAAAAGATTGAAAGATCCCTGTGCTGCCCCAACTACTGAAAGCCTGCCCTGCTCTGGATAGTGCTTCTGAAAGAGCACACTTTGTTTATGGAGATGAAACTAACATGAAAAAACCAAAACAAAACAGCAACATGTTCTTAGCACCACAGTTTTCCCCCAGAGAATCTACTTGGACACCCCATGACCACAGGAATATAGGAAGAGGGCTCATTAAAAGGACCTAAATCCCCAAAGGGAAAACACTAAGCTAATATTTGGGCTCTTTAGGCAAGCTGCCATCACTGTCCTTTCTATTTTGCAAACACTGCCCTTTATTTTGAGGGTTATTAGCTGAGCACAGGGTTAGTCAGGATGGGGAGTGAGAACACTGTTTCCATCCTATTCCTTCCCACAAAATATTTTTGCCAGTGTGGTCAACTGAGTGGCTCTGAGGGCCTCCATTCCCATGGAAATGGGAATTTCCTCTGCACAGTATGCCCCTCTATCTGCCCCAATGATATAGTCAAGGGCAGAGCTCTGAGTCCAGAGAAACTAGAAACCTAGTTCCTCCTTCTGTCTGTGTCACTAACTTGTGAGCTCAGTCAGGACTAAGAGTTTACTACACTTGGACCTGAGGTTCACAGTCTGTAATGTGGAAATGATATCCTTGTCCTATGACTCCACTGGGATGTCTGAAAGCTACAATATCACAGGCATGAACAGGTTTGGAATAAAATGCACAATTCATGTGAATGAAAAGTTATGTGTTAATATGGCTTAGAATTAAAATGCCCCCACTCCCCTGCATACTCCTAGTTTTTAAAAGAATGCAACTTCACATGGACAAAGCCAAAGGAGGGTAGGATCAAAGGTGGGAGGTGGGGAGTGGTGGGGGGAAAATGGAAACAACTGTACTTGAACAACAATAAAAAGAAAAAAGAAAAAAACCTCCCTAATTTGGTAAAGGAAGTAGACATGTAAATCCAAGAAGCGTAGAGAATCCCAATTATGATGGATGCAAAGAAGCCCACTCCAAGACACATCATTATTAAAAGGCCAAAGGTTAAAGATAAAGAGAGAATCTTAACGGCAGCAAGAGAAAAGAAGTTAATTACTGGAAGGTTGCCAGATGGGAGGGGAGAAGGGGAGAATGGGTGAAAAGCTGAGATGATTAAGAAGTACAAATAGGTAGTTACAGAATAGCCATAGGGATGTAAAGTATGCATAAGGAATGGAGTAGCCAAAGAACTTATATGCATGAACAATGGTGGGGGGATTGCCTGAGGGAGTGAGGGGTGCTGGGTGGAGGGGGGCAAGAGGGGAAAAATCAGGATAACTATAATAGCATAAACAATAAAATATAATAAAAAAAGAAAAAGAAATAAAAGAATGCAACTTCAGACATTGCCAATGAAGGAAGTTCAATGGGTTCAAGTCTTTTTCAGAAGGGGCTGGCCCATCCCTAAATTAGGGTAGGCAAGTCTTTCGCATGCCAGGGAGGAAGACTCCCAAGGCCAGGACATGTAGCAGAGCTATCCCAGCAAAGGCAATCAAATCATCTACCCAAACATTTAACAAATGCCCGTTATGTGCCCATCGCTATGTAAGGCCCTGGATACAGAAAAAAATGAGAGCTCAGCCTTCCTTAAGGAATGTCTCTACAGGACAGGGGTGTCAAACTCATTTTTGCTGGGGGCCGTATCAGCCTCGAGGTTGCCTTCAAAGGGCGGAATGTAATTTCAACTCCTTAACAGTTAAAGAGTAGTTACATTTATACAGTCCTAAAATTATTCTGACCCTTTCAAGGCAACTGTGAGGCTGATGTGGCCCCTGGTGAAAATTAGTTTGACACCCCTGCTGTAGGAGGAGATTTCTCTCATTTGATTAACATCAGGCAATAAGGGTGACAATAATTACAGATGCCTCCATGTGGGTTCAGGTAAGAGATACGTCTGTAACATTGTTCTTATTAAAGTGGCAATCAGTGCAGGTTACAAGGTGATAAAATAAAAACAAATTCTGTCAACCGTAAAGTGAGGGAGTAAGCTGGAACTAACATGAATTGAAAACTATTATGTGCAAGGAACTCCACATTTTTCTCATTCTGTCCCCATAATCATTTGAAGAAGGTGTGTCCCCATTTTCCTTGTGGGGAAAATAAGGCCAGGCTACAACCCAAATCCGTCTGACTCCGAAGCCCCTGCTCTCAACACCACACTGTGCTGCTACTATGAAGATCAGTACTGTCCCGTTTTTAAATGTAGTTATATACTAAGCCCCCATCATTCGTCATCCAACCTCAGGGAGACCTGACTCACTAATGGATTTAACCTGAAAGTCAGAGGAATATGGAGGGACTGTCAGTGCCATGTCAGTGCCCTTTTCACTCATGCTTTTTATCATCCTTTCAGTTCACGCCTCTGTCTGCCACGATAATTAAACAGACATTTCCCCATGAAAACTATGACAAGTGCCCCATCCCCATTTCATTTAGCTGGTTCCTTCCTTTAAAACTCAAACTGAAGTTTCATCCACTCCAGGCCCCCCTCCATATGCATCTCCTGACCTCCCACTGTTTCTCTTAATGATGGCATGTCTTGCATGCACTATGAGACAGCTGTCCACCTGCCTCACCTCACCCCAGACATGAGCTCCCATGGAATCTTGTGCACTTTCTGAGTATTTCAGCCCTGGTCATACAACAGGCACTTTTTCTGCTGAAAATGAATGCATCCCAGACACTAAGTTCATTTGAACCTCAGGGGTCAGCAGCACTGGCAGCTGCTAATCTGATTAAATATTTTCTTTTTATAAAGGTTCTTACCTCTTTTTCCAAATAAACCTTTTTATCATCCAGTGTATTATACAAAGTGAAGAACTGCTTGGTTTCCTTGTGCACTGCTGAAACTATAAATGCAAAGAAATCAGCACATGGATTAAAAAATGTATCAAAATAACTCTAAGCACACACTCCCCCATAAGACACCCTCTACCACCAAGGGTTGGACCTGTCAGGCTGACACTATTGACC
Organism: Phyllostomus hastatus; assembly: GCF_019186645.2. Classification (NCBI taxonomy): domain Eukaryota; kingdom Metazoa; phylum Chordata; class Mammalia; order Chiroptera; family Phyllostomidae; genus Phyllostomus; species Phyllostomus hastatus. The sequence continues at coordinate 4,557,903 of NW_025334038.1, read as the reverse complement.
TGCACTCTGGGAAGAAGCCCCACAGGTACCAAAAAAAAAAAAAAGCATGCGCAGAGCTGCAGCAGGCTGATGGCACAAAGCCAGTTGTAAGTGGCCCAACCAAGAGGGGTGGCTAGAGGAATCTCCCTGTCAGATGTGGGTTTCTCAGAAGTCCTTCAGGTGAGGAGTCCTGGGAAGAAGGTGGCAAGGATGATGAAGCCACCACTCAATGTCTTCCTGTTTGTATGGCTTCCTCCCTTCCCGCACCCCCAAGAGTAGGAGCTGTAGCCTGTTCACTTTTGTAACTCCCACGGTGAGCACAAATCCCTTCAGGAGACCCTCTAAAATACCCCCTAGACAAATGACCTGCCTAACCAGGGGCAGAATAGACATCAAATGAGTATGAATTCTCTTCCCATCCCTGTGCATGTGACTAAGGAGACACTTATTTACCAAGGCTCCCAATATCTTTACCTATCAAATTACTCTATATCTCTGCCTAACTCCCCTTCCTCACTTTTCCCTATAGAAAAATGATTCACAAGGAAATGGTCAAATTCCAGAACTGTGAATGTGCTGTGTTCACCAGAGAATGAGGTCACTGAGGTGAAAGCTTCCTACCCAAACTTACCCCTTCCATTCTGGCTGGGTGGCTGGGCAGCCCCTGTCACATAGCTCTGAGCCTGTGACCTCTGAGCTGCTCTAAATTCCCATAATACAAAGCTGCCCAGAAAGAGGTGAAATCCCCAGACAGGGGTTCACAGTCAGGCTTTGTAAGCTAAGCACTTCACTGTAGCTGTAGCTCAAGACCCTGATACCTAAAGGTTATCAGGCATGGCACAGCTGAGACTATGATGAGGTCTGGTTTCCTGCTATGGACTCTGGCTCCCTGAAAAGCAGGTTCCCTCTGGAGCAGCAGGACTAGCAGGGTGGAGCAGGGCAATGGGGAGGCAGAGCAGGCCTGGGCAATTCTGGTTTCTTGGGCAATTGCTATAAACACTTAAATATGATTCTTTAAACAAGTCACTTTTGATTTTTATATCTAGTAACAGCTGTGTCTCTCTGCTGCAGTGCAACTCAAAGATAGGTGGAAGTCAGGGAAATATGCTGAACATATTTGGTAACAGAAGTTAAAAATCGGATACAAGTACTTTGATTCAATAGTAACAAATGTTCCCAAGTCAAAATGTCTAATTTATAGAAAATCACATTATGACTAATCAATATAAAGTATTATTATTATTATTGCTAAAAGCTTTATAACAGTGGTACTCAATCCTGTCTGAAAAAGAGAATCACTTGGGGACCTTTTAAAGTCCATGATCAATTATATAGGATTCTTAGGGAACGGGCCCCAGGTGACTACAATGGGTGGCCAAAGTTGAAAATCACTCTGTAAACCAACCAACCAACTTTCAGCTTAACTGCTCAGGAGTGTAGCTGTCACCCATACTCCATCCAGCTCAAGGACTGGGTGGCGGGTGCAGGTATTTGATGACAATATTTTTTTTAAAGATTTTACTTTTTTATTTTTAGAGAGAGGGGAAGGGAAGAAGAGAGAGAGGGAGAAAAGCATCAATGTGTGAGAGAAACATCCATTAGTTGCCTCTCACCCACTCCTTACCAGGGGACCAGGAATCCAACTGGCACCCTTGTGTTTCGTGGGACAATGCCCAACCCACTGAGCCATACTACTCAGGGCCTGATAATTTAAAAGAGAAAATGATGTAGATATTCTGGTACAACAGATTAAAATGCTTCTGGTGTAAAAATGTCCTATCAAAATGACTTTAACATGTGAAATTTACCCTGTGAAATATACAAATACAAGGTATTACTTATTGTTAAAAGCTTTAAAGTAGGCAGGGTAGAAAATTCAGAGAAAAAATTTAACTTAAAGGTTGAAACTATTTTCTGCTGAGAAACTGCTATTGTTGATACATGCCCCAGAGCATCTGAATCAAACGTGAAGACTAATATTCAGGCTCTGACTGCTGTAGCTCAATGGGCTGGGTTCCCAGTTAGGGCACATGCCTGGGCCAGGTCCCCAGTTGGGGGTATACAAAGCAGCCAATCGATGTTTCTCTCGAATATCAATGTTTCTCTCCTTTTCTTCACATCTTCCCCTTTCTAAAAACAAAACAAAGCAAACAAAAAAACCCACTATAATGCTCAGATGGTGGGGAAAGAAGTGAAAGAAAGCATGATTCTGGACTCAAATAAGGACAATGCTCTAGACTGAACTAGAACGATGCCTGAGAGGCCAGGATCTCAAGGCAAAGTCTGAGTTGGATTTTAAAAGATAGTCAAGGTTTGCTGAGTGGGGACTGCAGGGCAGTGGCAGTTGGACTCACAGACTGGCTCACAGGCCACGACTCACACCTTCCTGAGAAGGCAAGGTCAAGTGGTGACTCTGGCTCAATGATGCAGGACTTCATTAGTGCACTTAGGATTTTGAAGATTATCTGATAAGGTAGGGGGAGTTACTAAATAGAGCTCTTAAAGAAAGAAGGTAAATCATCAAATTTGAGAAAGATCTGCCAGGCAAGAGTACAGAGAAGGGGTCAGACTCTGGGCAATGATGAGAATGTAGCTACAGCAGAAATCCTAAATAAATGGACTTGGCCATTACTCAGAAATGGAGCATGCAGAGTAGTGTGACTCAAGAGTGGACCAAGGGGGCCCAGCTTGGCTAGACAGTGATGCCAGTGACCATGAAGAAAAACGGGACAGGGAGGCTGAATTCAGTTTTGTGCCTGTGAAGTCTGAGATGTCCAGGGGACATAAGAGTGGGAGCCCATAGGAAGGGGTGATGGTCCAGGACTTGTTTACAAAGGATATCTGAGCTGATCTTGAAGGATTTTGTCAGACAGAGGAGAAAGGGTCCCAGACACAGGTCGAGGCCTCAGGTGGCAGAGGCAGTGCGAGGACTGGTGAGGCCAGAGTATGAACTTGGAGTGGGGGCCCCCAGGGCAGCCATTTAGACAGGAAAGAATAAGGGGAGAGGATTGATTTAGGAGGCCCTGGAGGCCCCTGAAGATTTCCCAGCAGACAGATGCATAGATGAGAGACTCACAGCAAAGGCTGAAGACCAGCTAATGGTCACTCAGCTGAGTTCAGATGCACGTAAGAACAGGTATGGCAGTAGCAGTGGGAACAGAAGGCAATGACAGCTTTGAGGACCACTCTATGCCTGACAAGATGTGGTCACTGATTCAGACTGAGGGAGATAGAGTCCTGGATTACTGAGTGAATATGATGCTATTAAAGGCAAAGACCACATAAGCCCAAAAGTATGTAGAGAAGGACAATGAGTGAGATCTAATCTAGAGATAACAGGGTCATAATGTTCTATGTAATTCTGGAAAGTGGACGGGAAGCTCAGTGGATGCAAATGGCTGATTGGGATGAGCACTAGTTCAAAATATTGCTCTGTAAGAACTAGAGTAAACTGTTCATAAAGAGGACAGCAAGAGCACATCAGTGCTGCTCCCAGGGTTATGAGTTGCTCATCAGGGCTACATGGAATGAGTGCTGAATGGGCCTGACAATATAAAGGAGTCCTTTACAGGGGTTACTTTCACGACTGTGCTATGATGCACACTCCACTACACTAAAATGGCACAAAGCCCTTAAGCTCCTGTCCCTCCCAGGACCAACTTCGAGAGCTCATTAGTGGTCAATACACCTACTCTGGCGGTAGAGTTCAATAAATCTCTTCTGATACTGTATTAGCTCAGCTCGGCTGGGCACTTCATCAATCTTGCGATGCAAAATCGCTATTTCTCGATTTCTTCGAGCCTAAATGCAAAAGGGAGGAAGAGAAAACACTATTTGGTAAAAGGCCTTACATGTTTTCTGGGGAACCAAAACATTTCCTGCCACCCACCTGCCCTGGAATACAGGCCCAAAATTCTGCTGTTGGCTTCAGGGCTCCATCTCAGATTCTGACTTTACAATATATGGAGAAGGTGTGGCTGCAAACTAGAACCACAGAGGGCACCAAATTAATGGACAAAAAAGGAGGATTCTGAATGGGATTGGCTATGTGGCCAGAGAGCCCAGCCAGCCCACAAGGCCCCAAAGGACTCTACAGTAGCCAGTTCCATCAGTGCCAGGTGACAAGGAACTGGTGCCACCTTGCCTCCTTATATATTCCAAGTCCCTTCATCTGGCTAAAAAGCTCCCACAGCTGACACCTAAAATACCTCTCTAGTATTTTCTCTTCACCACAGACTCTGAGTACACGGGCCAGAGTGGCTCACTGACTGCATCCAGGGAGGAGCAGCAGTGTGGTGTGGTGCAGGGGAGAGCGCAGCCCCTGAGGCAGGCAGCTCCGTGCACCATTTTCCCCAGCAGGGCGGATGCCTGAAAAAAGCTGCTCAGCTCCCATCAACATGTCCAGTCTCAGGAATAAGTGGGCTCTCGGTGCTGCCTTTCCTCTGTGCCTCCTTGTCCTCTGGCTCCCCAAGCTGGCTTTACTCACAATGGCAGATGTGGCTCTCTAAATCACTGGGGAAATATGAGCCTCCAAATGACAAACCCACCATCCACTCTAGTACAAGCACCCCCCATGGGTGTTCAGGCTCTGACTCCGTTTTTATTTTTGGAATCTAAAATATAATTATTCATACTCTTTTGTTTTAAATTTAAGATTTTATTTATTAATTTCTAGAGAGAGGGGAAGGGAAGGAGAGAGGGAATAAAAGGTCAATGTGTGAGAGATACATTGATCGGTTGCCTCTCACACCCCGCTAGTGGGGACCAACCTGCAACCCAGGCATGTGCCCTGACTGGGAATCAAATGGGTGACCTTTTCGGTTCACAGGCCAGCTCTCAATCCACTGAGCCACACCAGCCAGGGCCAATTATTCATTATTTTTACTGAATCTCTAAGCTTTCCCTTTCTACTGCCTCCTTCTCATCAGCACTTAAATAAGTTCAAATCCTGCACTCCTTGAAAAAAAACCCTTCCTTAAACCCTGATCATGTTTCAGCTACCATCCTTTCTCCTCCTTTGAACAGCCAAACTGCCTGAGAGCCACATACTCTCTGTTCCTCTAACTCCTCATTCCCCTCCAGACATCCTTTACCCAACACTACAAGTGGCTTCTTCAACACCCCACTGAAACTATTCTTGGCAATGTCACTGCACATCTTTTCTGGGATATGTCTAATGGGCAATTCTCAGATTCTAGCTTTCTTAACCTCTAGCAACATTTACCACTCTACTGAGCTTTTGTTCAGCTGCCAAGAGACCCCATACCCATGTTTTCCTTGCCTTCAGCTGCCCACTTGGCATCAAGCCTGATTCATGCTTCCTACTTTCCCTTGGCTTCTTCTTAGAGGGTTTAGCCCAGGACCCCTTCACGGCCTGCATTTTCACAGCTTCGATTATCACCTACACAGGTGTCACCTAAGCTCCAGCTCAGACTACGATGAGCATTAGACCCTTGGACAGAAATGTCCACTTCTTGGACATTTCTACATAGTTGAGTACCCTAACTTTCAAAAGCCCCAAACGGATCTTGCTAATACTCTTAGTCACACTACAAAACCCTTTAGTCCTATTCCTTTTCCTTTAATGTTTTTTTTTTCTCAACGAATAACACAGGCATCCACCCTACTTCGCAAGTCAGAAATCAAAGCACCATCCTTGACTCCTCTTTTTCTCTCACCCATCAGTCAGTTCCATCAGATATAGCTTCTCAGTCTCTCCCCTGCTGTTCATTTCTGTCCATCTCCATCCATCCTGTTCTGGCTCAGGCCCTTATGATTTTACTGTGGCTTCCCTCTAGCCATTCTGAAGCTATTCACAGTTTGGAATTTGCATATAAGCTCCCTTGTACTTTGATGCATATGGATGTATCTTGGTCCTCAAGAGCAAGCCAGCTCCCAGAAAATGGGCCATTCCATTTATTATTCCTGAGATCTAATGTAACACTAAATATAATCATGCAGTTAAAAAGATTCCAAATACACAGCTATACTGTTCTGTGTCTCACCCAAATTTAAACAGTGCAACAAAATAAGCAGGAGCCAGAGATAAAAAAAACAACACTGCCCACTGCCCACATCCCCACAGCCCTTTGCCAGAACCTGCCTTCCCTTCCCAGATAACAGAAAGAAGGACTGGGCTGGAGTATAACACAAGTTAACTATTGGCCTTGAGCTACTATGGGCAATGTAAGGGATTTTACAATGCTATTTTGACTTTATGTGAATGTAGCTTTGGAGCCAACTTTAAAACCTACCTCCCCCATACTTGATATCCTCACAAACCTCCAGGGTAATCAACTAAGACAGCTAAAATGGGCACTTAATTTTAAAGGGAAAGTATTAGACAAGAACACTGGAACCTGAATGCTGGCTCTGGCACTTACTAGCTGCTTGATCTTGGTCAGGTACTTAATAGATTTGAATCAATTTCTTCATATAGAAAACAAGGCTAATACCTACTCTTGACCAGGGTGAGGATCTAATTAAGTAAGACGATAGTGAAAGTAACATACCAATGTGAAGCGTTATGAACATCTTAAACCACTGAGTTACCCTCTAGAGAGAAGGGCAGCAAACAGCAGCCTTAGTACCATGTCTCTCTAGTTCTCAGAGACTGAAACTTTCCAGTCCTGCTATAGGACATTCATATCTAGCTAGATACATTTATATATTTGCGTGCTGTTGTTTTTACTCACCTGTAGTAAACGGATCTTATAAAGCTTCTCTTTCTCCATATTATATCGTCTGTCTAGGTCTTCCTAAAAATTGGAGGAGGACACAATTATCTGGGAATAGAAAACTTGCATTCTTTGACAAGGTCTTTTGAAGTTGAATGCTTTTTACCTTTTCTCCCCCTTCCAAAAGCCCCGAATTTCTTTTCTCCAATGACCAAGTTTTAGGGTCTGGGCCCTGTGTCATGCGAGACCTTTCACTCCCTTTCACATCCCTTATAACAACTCTTCCTTCTTCTAGGATCCATGCTGAATCCAATGTTCTTAAGTGAAGTGTCCCCCAAATTCATTTACCACCCCCACCAAAAACAATTGTAACTTAAAGAACCCATTGCCCTTGTTTCTGTGTTGAAGGTGATACTGATTCGCTTTCTATGTTTCTATTTGGAGCTGCACTGTCTAATATGATAGCCACTATGATAGTACACATGGCTACTTAAATTTACATCACCTAAATAAAAAAAAAATTCAGTTTCTGAGGTGCTTTAGCCACATTTCAGTGTAGCTAGTGGCTGGCTACCATATTGAACAGTGTAGATACAGAACATTCTGACAACTGCAGAAAGTACTTTTGGACAGAGCTGAATTAAAGAGAAAAATTAGTCAGCTCACTGAACACAGTAAGTTAAGAGACATGGATGGCTAGATGGTTTGCTGAGTTAGGGAAAGCTCCCTGACCCACAGCATGCACACGCAAGTGCACAACACAGGAGAGGCAGGCAGGCAGGCAGACAGACAGACAGACACAGTCTCCTCCACAGGGTTCAGCTGCAGGCAACCCCCTAAACTTCACCACATGAGTTCTGAAGTTCATTCTCTGGGAATTTCTAAGGGCACAAAGGGAAGAGAAACCCGAGAGAAGGCATATGTTTAAAGGCTTTCCTGCTTCTCTCTTCCTCCTGAAGCTCTGCTGGAGTGCCGGAGCCCTGGAAGCACTAGTTTAACTCAGGACAGGGGTCACCAAACTACAGTTGAAGAGCCAAATCCTACCGCCATTGGGCCAAATCTGACTCTGCCTGTTTTTGTGGGTAAAGTTTTATTGGAATACTGGCATGTGCTTTGATTTACATATTGACTACAATTGCAAGGGTGAAATTGGCATACAGAGCTAAAAATATTTACTATCTGGCCCTTTACAGTTTGCTGACCCTGGAATATAATACCAAAAAATGAGTTCTTTCCCTCTACACCACCCCCACCACTCAGAGCCTGTGGGTTCTGACCGGCATGCACAGTCAGTGCATGCTCTCCCCTTCTCAGAAGAGACACCAGAGTAAAGACAGAACACCTGCACAAGAACCCCCGTCCTCCCAGAACGGTGGCCTTCAGGGCCATCCCTGGTGAGGTCCTGCCTCCATCTGAGGGGCCAGCTATATAAAATGGGGCAATGTTCCTGATAGACTACAGATGAGGAGTGGCCATAGAGAAAATTAAAGTAGGCATGAGAAAGTGTCACAGAGTATAAAGCTGGCCACCACACCTGCAGGGAACACTGGCAGCCCTGACAATGGGCAGGTACTCACATTATGAGATATCACAGGGGTAAGGGCATCATGTGGCTCTCCACTGGAGAGGGTCTGAAATGATAAGTAAGGTGAATGAATGGGACAGAAGCTGAAAGTCTGGATGCAGGAAGGGGTAGGATGGAGGACAGTTCACTGACCATGTCTGGTCAGGGAACAGAAAGGAAACAGTTATATATGAGCCCCAGATTTTAAATTGCTCTTAAATGTCTATCAGTTACACACAAGTAAGCTAAACTTGTCTTTGAATGCTAGTTATAATCCTTCTAATGAATTGCTGAGAAGAGAATTGGGATTCTAAGTCTGTGATGTGTGTAAACTCAAAAGCTGACTGGGCTGACAATTTGAGCCTCAAAGATTCAAAATTTTAGAAATAGCTAGCAAGGCAAGCCATGCAATGATGTCCCAGGACACCACTACACTGCATAGCCTAACTCTGCCACTCCTTGTTCTCACAGGTAGGAAGAGTAGTGTGGCCTGGCTGACACAACCCCACCATGCTAGGGAGGCAGCATGTCCCCGCTGAGTGTGACAGTGTCCCTCTCAGTCCCTCAGTGAAGGGGGCGAGGGAGGGCACTCCTACTGACTGGCCTGCCCAAGTCTCTTCCCGTCCCTGAGCCTCAAGTGCTCCATATCTACCAGGGAGATGGTGCAATTGATGAGTTCTGAGGCCATGTCTAACTCTCATGTCCCAAGTATAAGGGTGCTCAGGAAATAAGCTTTGAATCAAGTGTGAGAAGGAAAAACAAAACATAGCAATCCTTAAAATCTTACTTGGTAAGAGAAGCGGACTTTTTTTTTTTCCTGTCCTTGTGTTATAATTTAATGCCTGATGGAGACCCAGTCTTTGTTTAGAGAGCCAGATGTGCCCCTTTAGTCCATGGAGCTTCTGCACTGTTGGGGCTCTAATATTAATCCAGCACTGCTCCCATTTCCTGCTTATTGCTGCCTTTTAAAGATTGGGCACAAGGACCCTAGGCAGGAGTGGAGGGTGAAATGAGTAAACTGGTACTAAATTTAGAGAAGAAAAGATTGAGTGGAAAACAGCTCTCAGGTGGTTCCTGGAAACACCCCTTTCCTAAAGGAGGAAGACTTGTAATCTGGTAATTCTTGTCTGGAGTGGCTCTCATCCATACCCACTGCTGCCTTTTACCCACCAGAAGGAAGATAAGGGAGAAGGATGAAAAATCTAACAAAATCATGTTGAAACCAGTTGACAAATGTGTGTGCACAAAACCCAGTTAAGGGAATTTGTCCTTTTCAGCCAGTCCTTCTGCTGGTTAATTCTCTAGAAATCTTTTCATGGTCAACACCTCAGGGTTTGAGGACTCCTTCAAGGCCTTTACCTTTTCTTCTCCACCTGGTGCTCTGTCAGCTTTCAGGTTTTCAATTTCCTGTTGTAGACGTGTCATCTCCTCCTTTAAAAGTGATATAAATATTTACAAAACCTGGACAAGCTACAAATTGGGTACAATTATTCATCTTGATCCAGAGTCTTATTTTCACATTTTATGAGTTTATGCTAAAACAAAAAAGTCTTCTAAGAACTAACTGCCCTGATCTCCAATTTTCAGCCTGGGGAAGTTCTTTCCAAGAGGCTACAGGCAGCTGTTCTTCAGTCAGAAGAGCCCTTTCTTTGTAAAGGGCAGGTGAGACATGCAGGAATCACTGGGGCATGAAATAATTGGGTGGCTCGGAGCCCACTTCCAATTGACCTTCTCTGTTTCCACTTCTCCACAAGACTGTCCACCTTTCTGGGTACCCTCTAGCCTGGAGACCTACCTAACCAAGCCCCTCCTCCCCTGGAATATACACAGGGCTCACCTGGCCTCACCTCTTGCCTCCTGCTAAGGTCATGGGCACCTGCACACCCATCACTCCCACTACTAAACAGTGAGTTCCCAGATGGTAGAAACGAAGGCTTACACATGACAAACATACATCCCAGATTTTCAGGACATCCCCGGTTTTATGTAATGTTATTCCTTTATATTTAATAAGACTTTTATTTTCAATACATGTGTAAGTTAGAAAACATTGTAAAGAACTGTGCTCTCAATTTTTGGGATTTGACACACAGTTACTAAACTACCTCACTTCAGCGAGGGACCTACCACAGCGCTCTACTCATCTTAAGCAACTGACCCATAAGTGCTTGATGAATCTATTACTTTTCTAACTGCACCTGGATAGGATGCCACAACAGGACAAGGGGAAGCAAAGCAAGAGATTTTACAAGAGTCCTGGTTTAATGTCTGCAGACATCAAGCAACACTTACTCGACAATGGGCTTTAAACTCCCGTTCCTGGCTTTTTAGATTTTCATTCATGGCTACAAGTGCTCTCAAGTTCTGCAGGATACTGAAAAGAAAAGACCAACAAATAACATATGGCAAGACCAACAAATAACATATGGCACAGCTAAAACCAAGTCTCAAGCTAAAAAAGGAATTCCTTTTTAATTTCCTTTGTCTCTCCCAAGTGTCTAATGAGCTCTCCACAAATGATTAAGAGTGCCATTATTTTGAGCGCAGGCTGCAAACCAACGTGTTGCAGGTTCGATTTCCAGTCAGGGCACATGCCTGGGTTGCAGTCCACGGCCCTCAGCAACCGCACATTGATGTCTCTCTCTCTCTCTCTTCCTCTCTCCCTCTCTCTCTCTCTCCCCCTCCCTTCCCTCTCTAAAAATAAATAAAAATAAAATCTTAAAAAAAAAGACTACCATTATTTAATTGAGTCAGAGTTCATCAAGCTACATTCAAACAAACATTACAGAATCCAGAATGAAAATGTTAACTGCAGAAACATCAATGAGTTTCAAGAGTGCTAGATATAATTAATGATACGAATTACCCAGCAGTACTCAAAACATAGTAGGGAAAACTATTTCTAATTATCCATTCTGAAAAGAAAACATGTTGCCTAAGGTCATTAACACACTAATTTGAAAATAAAAATGTCAAATATCTAATAGTACTTTGCTCCATATCATGACAGAAGGTTTTCTAATTATAAAGCCAAGTAAATTTTGGGCACTTGTTTGCTAAAAATGTCTATCAAACCCAGAAATGCTCAATCTGTGCCTGAAGCTTTTTATGATTTCAAAATCTCATTTGAGTGAGTGACACTTAGAAGATATTACCACCCAAACTGTTTAGTGACAGAAATATCAAATGTAAGTGCTTCTTCTACATAATTTAAATTGTCTAAAAACAGGCAATTTAAAATGTGGGAAAAAAAAAACCAGAGGCTGATTTTCACAGAAAAGACTGCACCTTTACTCCCAAGGAGACAAGACTTAAAGCAAGTGCTGTTAAAAACTGGTAACATTTAATATCTACAACTGTGTTTTACAGATTCCCAATTCCAGATGAAACACAACTGAACTAAATCCTGAAATCCTGAATCTTTCCAGTTTTCTTAAATATTTGGCTACAATTCCCCAAACTTAATGTTACAGTTTTCTCCCATCCTCTGACTTGGAATTATTGAGAACTACTGCTGCAGTGTAAGCCATACAGAATTTACCTGAGCATCTGATGACAATACCAGATACTCAAACTGCACATAAGGAGAACCTATTAAATTGGCACTGCTTGCTTTCATTTCAGCAAAAGAAACTTTCAGCCTAACATCTAAAAATCTTCTGAAGACATACAGACTCAGAAACTGGTTTATGATTTGCTCTGATCATTAACCTTCGTTTTTCCTTCTGTTTTCACAGGCATACCTCTTATTAAATACCTGATTGCTTGTTTACACAATACAGGTCCCACTTTGGAGGCCCCTTTGCAGCACTGCCTCTTGAAATGAGTCTCAACCATTTAACTGAACTGACTTATTTTCAGGACTAAGTAATTGAGTCAATGAAAAAAGAAGCAATCTACGACTTCACTTCAGGAATGTAAAACTTTCTTATTTAAAAGGGTGAGACTGAAGGCACCAAAGTTCTGCTACCTTGCAACTATTTTTCCTTTCCTGCCCAAGAGGTTGAGACAGAAGAAAACCTACTTCAGTAAGAAGATTTTAGGATGTTCCTCTTAGCCTAACCTGAATTAAGTATGCTAAACAAGAAGGCTTCAGGCAGCTGACATACCTTTATGAGGGAGGTCCCTCAACCAACCTAATCTGAGATACTGTGAAGTATTGTAGGTCCCTTCCTCTATCACCTGGTTCTTATCTCTACTCAGACCTTTAGTTACTATAATTCTGTTTTTCATCTTTGGACCATGTCTTTTTAACCTTCTTGCCAAATTTATCATCTCTAGGATACAACAATTCTATACCAAGATGACGACGGTTCAGGGATTCCGACCCATCTCTACTTCATTGTTCCAGTCTCAGATCACATTCCCTTGTCTCCCTTATATCAGGCAGCGAGAGACCATACTTTATGCAGGCAGGAACCATGACCCTTGTCCACAGGAAGCAGTTACTGAAAATACACTATCTTCCTTCATCACCCCTAGATTTTAGGGATGGAAGTCTCTGACAGGGGTATGAGGCAGGATAGTAAGAAGCTAGGAAAATTCCTTGGCAAGTGGAATAGGAAAACTGAGACACATAGTTGAACAAACTGCTCAGTAATTTACAGCCAGATATAGAAACTCATCACAGTAGAAAGCCCTGGGTGCCTAGCAACCAGCAGAACTGGAGCCAGACCTTACCCCCAAGGTAGCCTCTCTTCCCCTGGCATATTGATGGTCATGTGGTTTAGAATCCCCTGACCTTTCACATCACTGGTCGTGCAGTTCAAACCCTCCCCTGACCTTTCCTCCCTGGGGAATAACAACTATGCCTCAGTTGTATGAGGTCTGTCCAGAAGGTACCCAGCCATGTAATATGAAAAACAGAGACATTTATTGAACAAGATACAAGAAACATTGTACACAGGACAATGACACCTCAGTCCCCTTCAAAGTAGGGACCTCACACAGTTCTCTCCATTGCCATCAACTGCCCTGTCGTACCTTCCTGAATCTCATCAGTGGTCTGAAATCCCTTCCCTTTCAAAGGTGATTTTACTTTTGGAAAAAGGCGTAAGTTAAATGGCGTCAAATCTGGGCTGTAAGGGGGCTGAGTCAAATGGATGATTTGATGTTTGGCCAAAAAACTCTGCACAAGACATGATGCATGAGCAGGCATGTTGTTGTGATAAAGCTGCCAATCACCAGGTGCCCTAACTGAGGTCTTCTGAATCATCTGAATAGTTTCCATAGAGGAATGTTCAAGCTTAAAGCAAAATCTGATGCAGATGTGTTGCTCTATTCACACATTCATTTGGAATGCAATGGCCACCCAATATACTTGTGCTCACGTCTAACGCCACCACTGACTAATATAGTGAAATCATCCTTGTTCACACATGCACATTCCAGTCTACTCTCCTTGGCTGCCACTGATGTTACACTGATGTCATGCTGTTCTTGTTATATTAACAATGGCTGGACTTTTTTTGGAGAGACCTCAAGTTTCAGCTCCAGGCCCAGAAAAGCATCAAAACTAGGCAGGCAATGCCAGGATGCCAAGATCGGCTGCAATGACTAATGACCCCCTGCCCTGGCACCAACCAATCAGTAGAGACCATGACCCTGAAAGGACACATCTGGAAAAGCTGATGAATGTTCTATTGAGATGGTCCCCTGAGACTTCCCCTAAAGTCTGGAAATTGGGTAACACCCTTCAAAACAAAGAAGCCAGCATGTGTTCTCCTTGGGGCATGCCCACTTACATCTCATTTTTTCAAGTGAATTTTCTTTCTCTTAAACTCTAAGAGTCCCCATGAGACTTGCAACCAGGGAAGCAATAGGCAGGGGCAGCTCATCCCAGGCTAACCCCTTGAACCTGTCTCCATGGCTCCCTTTTCTCTCACTTTCCAGAGAGCTGACAGCAGCCCCATCTTGGCTCACTTCTTTCCCATAATGTTTCTAGAGCACCGAAGCAGCCTCACCTAGGCTTTCTCTTGTTGCTCCTTTTATCCTAAGCCCTTCTTGTTTCACTGCCTCCGGCTTTAATAAATGTCCTCTCAAAATAAAAAAATAATTAATTAAAAGAAAACTGGTAACAATGGTTGACTCCAGGAAGAACTGAGTATCTGGGGGATGAGGTGGGAGGGAGACTTTTCACCATGTACCTTTTTGTATCATGAATAAATTACTTAGTTTTTAAAAATGGAAAAATAGTTAAAAACCCCAAAACATATTGCTTCTGATCTTCAGAGCAACTGGGAGGAACAGGCAGCCCAAGCACATCTCAGCACATGACTGAGCAATGGGCACATTCTGGATACCATGTGAAATTAACTGACCTGTATGAGGACAAAATGACCTCTGGCTCCTTAGTCCTGTGTTCCAACCAATTAAGCCACCAGATACTGGAAAAGTAACTTTCTTTAAATAAAAAAATAAACATGTGCTGAAGCCTCTTACCTTGGATCAGCTTTGGATTCTATCTTCTCAAGGGATGCCTGTTCCTTGTCCAGTTTCTCACTATAACTCTTCAACTGCAAGAGAGAATGGAGGCATTGTTGCTAGAGCTTTGGCAGAACAGAAGAGCAAGCGCTTCCACTCTCCTTCCCCTTGGTTCCACCTGTACTCCACTTCTGACAGGTGGGTGAACCCACAAGATTTAGCTATACACTGAGAAAATAGGTGGACATGAAAAATAGGATGGGTTGGAGGGACAACATGGAAAGGTCAAAACCAGACCCTTCTTGATGCATACTGATAGTTAATAAAACCTTGGCAACAACTTTCAATCACAGCAGCAAATGGGTAAAAAGTCAAAAGTAATGTTGACAGCAGGTACCTTTTACTAGGAAGGGGAACTAGAAGGAGTGGCTGTGAGAGAGAGACCTGGGTTTAAATGGCAGAATGCCAGTATCAGGTTTATTAACAGGGCAGGACTAAATCTCCTATCTTCTTGAATAATTTCACTTCCATTTTCTGAGTCAGAGTAAGGTTTTCAAAAAAGAAATTTTAAAGAAACTTAAAAAGAAATATAAATTATAGAGTGTACAATTATATTACATAATAGAATACGAAGCCACTGTTAAAAATGTAATTCGTAATGATGATTTCTAATATCTACTGTTACATGAAGAAAACAAGGTACAACACCACAAATATAATATGCTTACAATTATTACAAAGAAATGCATATATTAAATGTATATGAAGGGGGACCCCTCCGAAAAAAAACAGGCATTATTTTCTGGAGGGTGGGTCCCTTGTAGTACAGGCTTTCCCTGCTAGGTGAGTATTCTCGGAACCCATCTGTATCAGTGTACCAGCTGCCATTGTCATGAGAGATTGTGTTTGGCTTCAGTGAATTTTTTTTGAAGCCTCTTAACGCGTTTGTCCATTTCAATAATGGACGACTTATGACTGCATCTGCCCACACCCTGGTGAGTGTTCAGCAGTTTTTGACCAAAAATGGCATGACCCCCATGCCCCACCCTCCCTATTCACTGGATCTTGCCTAGAGTGACCTTTGTTGGTTACCCCAATGAAAAAATTCCTCAAAGGGAAACATTCTGCTGATGTAGAAGAAGTGAAACAAAAACAGCAGAAACACTGAAAGGCATCAAAATCAATGAGTTCAAAAAACTGTTCTGAGTAGTGGAAAAACCATTTTGACAAGTGTACTGCATCAAATGGAAAGTACTTTGAAGGTGACTGAAGTTTAAACATGTAAGAATAAATACACATTTTTTAATAAATAAATTCTGTTTTTTGGGTCCTCCTTTGTACATGTATGAAAGAATATACATGTTACTTTATATGCATAAACTACTTCTGGAAAGATCCATAAGAAACTGGTTACACTAGTTATCTCTGGAGAGGGAAATTGTGTGGCTGAGTTACAGTAGTATACCTCATGTACTTTTTGAATTTTGAGCCATGTGAATGCATTACCCATTCAAAAAAAAAAACACATTAAAAAAAGTACCAAGGGCTCTAGCTGAAAAAAGACCAAGCACAAGTTGCAGAAATCCCTTCTTGCCTCAGGTCCTAAAAATCCAGACTATTATGTTGAAACAAGGGACAAGAAAGATGGACAGTAGACAGGAATGGACTGAGGAGGCCTACTGTGTGGAATTAGCGGACGCAGAAGGACTGGGCTGTAGGGCTGGGATATGCATCAGGGTCAGCCAGCGGAGCTAAACCACATGGCCAGGCTCCCTCAACCCATGAGCTAATTCAAGAGCTGGTGCTCGAATCACAGAGGCAGAGCAAGGCCCCAGAGAGTCAACAATGTCCAGGAGAACTGGAGAGTTGGTCAACACCAAATATTAGGTACCATTGGCTGATCATACCGAAGAGTAGGGCCCACCCTCTCAGAATAATCACATGAAGCAGACTGCATAAAATGGATACACAGTCCACATAGTTGGTAACAGGAAATCTGAGAGTCAAAGACAGGGATCCCATCAAGAATTATCAAACACCTGAAGAAAGAAAGATACAACCATAAAAAAGAGTGTGTGGAGGACAGTGAAGGCTGGCGTCATACAGCCGGAGCCCACAGGGGTTAAGGAAGAGATAGTTAACCACAAGCTTCAGCAGAATGCGACTAACTTTTGCAGAAAAAATATTTATCATTTACATAGCCTGGGAATGGAGCAATTATGCCTGTAGTTTTTCCCTGAGCCTGTGAAACATCCTTGAGTTTTATCTTATAAAATAAACATGGAGACCATGTTCAGGGTCATTGTCTCTCCATCAGAGGACAATATCCCACCTGGTGGCCACTTTTCCTTAAACTGTCTGTGTCTTTCTCAATCTCCCATTGCTGCCCCCTCAAGGACCTCCCCTCCCTGCGCAGGTCTCGACAAAGTGTATAAACTTAACATGAATTTTGATCTGAAGAAATAGTTTATAGCTCAAGAAAAACTTGACACAATTTATGCCCTTAGAGAGACAGGACAGGATACAGCGTATATTAAAAAGGATTAATCATGCACATAGGAAATTAAAATTGTGATTGCTGAATTTAAAAAGTGGACAGGCTAAAACCTGGTGGCCAATGCAGGGGCCAGCCAATCTGCTGGCCTTCTTACAGCGATGTGCAGCCTGCCCTCGTAGATGGCATGTAGACATCTGTCTTCTACTTTCCATGCCTGGCTTTACTTTTCCTAAACTTACTGGAAAGATAGGTCTCCCCCGGTTTTCAGTGCCACTAGGGTATCCTGGAAGAGCAGATTTTGCTGAAATGGTAAAACCCGTGAATAATGATGTAAAAGGGTTCACTGTACTCATTTTGCCCAGTCTTTGCCTCGCATTGGTACGGAGACTGAGGCCCAAACACAAAGCTCATTATTTATTCATGAGCTTGGTCTTCAGTGTTCTGACAAAATCAGGCTTCTTTCTAAGTTATTTAGAACTAGGTTTTGTAGAGCTTCCCATTTTTGTAGATGGGAATTGGTTTGACTGTCCTACTAGTAAGCTCTCTTAGAGGTCTTTGGTGCCACACTACCAGCTTGGACCTCTGCATGACCTTTCTGCCTTATTTCCCTATCTGCAGAACAGGGATGATAACTGTGTTGTTTGTGCTGTTGTGAGGACTAAGTGGACTTATATACAAGTGATGGGCCCAGAGCACACCTAGCACATAGTAATGCTGACAGCTATTATTATTTGAGGATAAGCAGATTACTTATTACTAATTTAAATCACACCTCTACCTTTCCAGCACCTGAAAGTGGCTTAACAAATACTTGATTTAGTGTTCAGCACAAAAAGCCACTTAGGATTTATATCCTAAGGCATATACATGGTTTAGGAAACTGGTTTTCCAGATTGTTACACACAGACTGAACCATGACTTGGCACACTTCATGTTAGAGACTCTTCAGCATTAAAAGTAAGACAGCAGCAGAAATTCCACCCCAAGAATTGGTCATCTAATCCATAAGGAATGTAATCACAGAAGAGTAGAAAGAAAGCTCATCTGCCCTAACACAACAAATGCATCTTTAGAAAGAATTTTATAAGAATTTACTCTAACTGCCTGATTTAAACATTCTAACAATAATCAAAGTGATCTAGT
This sequence comes from Phyllostomus hastatus, assembly GCF_019186645.2. Lineage (NCBI taxonomy): Eukaryota > Metazoa > Chordata > Mammalia > Chiroptera > Phyllostomidae > Phyllostomus > Phyllostomus hastatus. The sequence continues at coordinate 4,539,620 of NW_025334038.1, read as the reverse complement.
CCAGGTCAGAATTAAAAACCCTAGTCAGGTTTTCAGGTGTGTAAGTGCTGCATACTGCTGTAAACATAAGAATTTTAAACAGGCAGATTTCATGTGAAATTTTAAAAAACAGGGACTGGTTTGGTTTCAGAAATGTCTGAAGATTAGTCCAGTTTCCATGAGGTCCACAAAGTACCAGACGGGGCACTCACAGAGAGGCCCTTATAGAGTATAGCCATAGCCTGAGCTCCAAAATGACAATGAAAGCTCTCCTGGTCAAGGTGAGTAGTATTATGGGAATGCAAAGGACTATCTCTAAAGAACTATCTCACTCTCCTCATGACAGAGCTGGCATCAAGAAGTGTTTGTTTTGCTCGTCTGGTTCCCAGGCAATCTGATGTGGGAGGTAAGCAACACTCAAATGAAAATGTGAGATGGTACACTCATAATCTGGGTTAGAAAATGAACCACATGCTCCAAGATATACCAGTAAATCCCCTTTTCTTTTGAAACCTCCTGCCCCATCCCACCTAGGCTTAGTCAGTAATTTTGAACAGCAAATTACATCACTGTGGTTCTCTCATATTATAAAGAGAAAGCATCTCACTCTCACAAAATTCAGTATTTTGGAGCTATTCACATCCTGTGGCTTGAGGAGCAGGGGCCATTGACTGTGAATGACCCTCCATGTTCTTCGTTGTGGCCTGCCCCACCCCCTCATCAGGCCTACCTTCCTCAGGAAGCCTATCCTGACCTGTGCACCCGCTCTGTGATGCCTCCCACCTAATCACTGATGCGTTAGATAGAACACAGAAGCATGGATAAACTGATGGCATGGGTCAGGCACTATCATGTGATTGCCCTATGCCCCCAAATGGACCTGAGCCCTGAGAAGGGATTCATGACTCCTCCACACAGACTGATGGCACATGGCATTCATAACAGTGCAAGTCAAAAATGAATTTTAAAAAGGCCCATGGAGAAAGGAAAATCTGCTCACCTCTGTCAGTGTTTTCTTCATTTCATCATACCTGGCTTGTAGATTGGTATGATTTGCCTGTAGCTGTAAAGGAAACAAAGAAGACAGCTGCTCTTATTCTTACATCATACATATGGGTGATACTCCCATTTCACAGGTGAGAAAATAGAAGTGCAGAAAGATTCAAACTGAACAAATGTGGGAATTTTAGAAAGGCTGACAACAACAAATGAAGGAAAAACTCATATATAATATAGTATCAACTACATGTCAGGAGAGATACCAGATATTCTGCATAAATCCTATCACTGAAACTTATGTTCAATGGAAGAAGACAATATCTTTATTTTAAAGATGAAATATAGACTCAGAAAGATTAAGTTACTTGACTTGACTAAAGCTTCACAGCTGATAGCTGATAAAGCCTGGACTTAAATTCAGGTCTAACTTTTCTATATGGCTACAATTGCTTCAGTTAAACAACTTGCTCATTCACAGAATACAAACTGCACTTCAGTACTCAGGATTCCAGCACAGAACATGACTGATTGGCAAACACTGCAAGAAAGAAGAAAGGATTCAGGATTTCAACACTAACAGGAAGAAAAATGATTACCTTTATTTTGAAAGTTGCATAAATTGTAAACTTACATCTCAAAAATGTCTTTCCCCTTTTCCTCACTAAAAAGGTTTATATAGATAGCCTTGTGTTGTCTATGAACTTTCAGAAATCTGAAAACATTCCATTAAAAGTTCAAAGGGTTTGCACATTTCTACTTTGAAAGGGGAAATGGCAGAAACCATCATCAAATTACTTGTTACCTGTGTACAAATTAACACTGAGAAATTTTATCCTATTATCTCAAAAATTATGTCAAAATGACTTTGCTCCATCCTTGAACTTGTAAGCAACTTATTGAGAATTGTATCATCATCAGAAATCATTATTCCTCAATCATACTTCTTATATCAGTCTTCAGATTGATGAGTAGTTATACTTCAACAAGGCGTATCAGGAAGCCAACTCAAAGAGACAGCAAAAGTGACAAAGGAGGGAAGCAGGAAGGCTCTGGTTTCTTCCTTTTCACAGGGAAGCACCTGTTCAGGGACAGCTTTTATTAACCTATTTATTTAACTGGTAGATGACAGTATTTCTGGAGGAAGCATTTTTTTTCCTCTTGAAATCCTAGTGTTTTAACTCTTGAAAACTCTTTGAAGCTACAGGAAGGGGTCCTGGCATTTTCCCATGGGCTTCATCCACCTGCCTGCCCTCTTCTTACTCCTGTACCCACCCACCCATCTGGTATTTACCCAATACTCTGCGCTCAAATGAGTATTTTAAAGTGGGGAAGAGCAGCAGCTAAGACCAGCCCATGAGGTGCCCAAGGAAACAGTCACCTTATTCATTAGGAAGTTCAAGGAAGTCTTCACCAACAGATTTACACTCAACAGCTGGATCTTGGCAGGGAAGTACATGAGTGCTAAGAGTGGAAGACTCATTTCTTCTGTTAACTAATTTAACTAGTAAGTGTTTTACTCTTCTCCTCATCTGACCATATTTTCTTAAACAGGACTGTCCCAGTAGCTAGGCTTAGTCTTCATTTTGCTGTAGTCCTCCAGGTTTCTCCTGCCTACACTTTCTTTTTCCTTAACCTTCATCACCCCAAAACTTCAGCAGCTGGTTAACACTTTCTTACTTGATTCCTCTTTCTTCCCTCAATCTTCGGTGTCTTCTCAGCTATCTACCAGCTGCACTGCAGTTCTGTGCCACTGCAACATGTTTGCTTGGATCATGGGACGTCCTCTACTCCTTCTCTTGCTTCTACCCCTCCCCCATTTCTCTGTTGGACTAAAAACTTCTCCAGGGCTCCTAGCATTAAGGCCACAGGTGCCATCTTGGTTGCTTTCCCCCTGCATTACTTGTAGGAGAGGTTCTTAAAGTTTCAATTCTCTGTTATACTCTTGATAGAAATGTAAATTGGTAAAATAATTGATAAATAATTTGGCAGTTTTTCAGAAAACTGACAATGCATGTATTTTTTGATCCAACAATTCTACTTCCTAAAATATATCTTAAAGACATATTTACATATTTGCGCCAAGATGACAGCATGAGGATATTCACGGTAGTAAAACTTGCAATTGGGAAAAACAATCTTGGAGAAGCCTACATATGCATGAATAGGGGTCAGGTTAAATAAATTACAGTACACATATACTATGTCACACCATGTAGTCATTACAAAGTATAAGGTAGATCTATATGTTCAAATCTTGGTTCCACTGTTAATAAGCCATGTGACCATGGGCAAAATTACTTCCTTTCTATGTGTCTCAGTTTCCTTATTTGTAAAATAAAGACAGTCTACAGCCAGACCACCCGGAATCCACCGGATCTTATCTGATCTCAGAAGCAGGGTCAGATCTAGTAAATACTTGGATGAGAGAGTACAGTAATAGTACCTTCTTTGCAAGGGTGTTGTGTGAACTGAATAAGTTAATTAAAAAAAAACACAAAACACCTTATAGTTAGTCAGTAAAAAAAAAGTCCTTATTAGCCATTATTATTACTGAAAGAGAGATATCTGTGATAGAGTAAGAGAAAAACAAACTCAATTTTGTAACCAGACAATCCACCATCTCCAGGTGAATGGGCATATATAAGTACTTGCAAAGGTCTAGAAAATAAAGGCTGGCTCTAAGAAGCAGAACATTTTTTTTATATGGTTCTATACTATTTGGTTTATTTAGCTTATATGATTCCTATAATTTAAAAGATGTAAAAACCTGGCTGAAGAGTGTAAACATTGATATAGAAAAAAATGTATTTAGTATAGACACACACAGCATATGCTCTCTCAGTGTGACTCACTATTCAGTGTGCACTAAGAAGAAAGTGTAAGGTGGTCTCACAGGGCCAGATGAAATGGCCAGGGAGACAACTGAGAGAACAGGAGGAGCTAGAGTTAAAGCTCTAGAGACCTGGATTCTTATACAAAAGGCTTGTTAGGATTGTTGTTTGTGACCCCTGTCACTTCTGACAGAATTAGAGACTATTACAAGATGAAAAAATTCCATAGATCAGCTAGCTGAGAGGTGAGCAGCAGGACAAATTTAGGGACAGTAACAAAGGGATGTCCAACCTGTGTCCCACAGGCCACATGCTGCCCAGGATGGCTATGAATGTGGCCCAACACAAAATTGTAAATTTACCTAAAACCTAGTTTTTTTTTGGTTATCAGTTTTTGTTGGTGTTTGTGTATTTAATGGTGGTCCAAGACAACTCTTCCAGCGTGGCCCAGAGATGACAAAAGGTTGGACACCCCGGCAGAGGCTTCATATTTTCTTTTTTGACAGAATACTGCAAATTAAAATGGGTATAGCAAGTTACCTAGAAAAAAATGCACATTCTTACAGCCCAAGAAAGTGTTTATGAAAATGTTGATGTTGGTTTTACATCTTTATAAAACATTCATATCTAGGCTTATTTGGAAACATTTTCTTCTTTGGTTCCTTATATTTGCATAAAGTTTTGGTTCATTAAAGTCCATTCCTGTTTATATTTTCATTTCATTCTTGAAGCAGTCTCTCCAGGCATATTTTTATCATCATCTGAGACTCCCTAATTCATACATGATATGTGACCCTAGGCAAATCCCTACCTCATTTTCCTCGTCCAGTTGGCCTAGCTACATAGGCAGGGGTTATTGCACATGCTGGTGCCACTGCAATAATGATTACTGTCCTTTACTAACAGACTGCTACGTATTAGGCAGTATGCCTAAAATATAGTAGGTTTTTGGTAAACACAGGTTCAGAGAGGCTTGCCGTTTTTAGCTGGACGAAGAACGTGCCAGGACTGCTCCTGGAATAAGGCAGAGCATCCTTTCTCTCCAAGTTTAGAGTTAAAAGAAAACATCTACTCATGCTGAGATACTCTGGTCCACAGGGTCTACAGTATCCTCACAACTATTCTCCCTCAGAGGAGAAAAACATTCTGATGGATAGAGCCTCATCCTTGATTCATGCCCATCTTTTTGAATCAATCAGTTCTTTTTGAACCAATCAGTTCTTTTTGAACCAATCACTTTCAGGTTCTTTTCTCTGGCAAGGATCAGGAGTAAAGATTATATTCTCTACTATGAATTAAGATACCTAAACAAATCATTAAATGAAAACCAATCACAGTCCACCTTGGTATCCTTGTTTGCTTATAATTCAGGGTGTTTGGTAAAGAAAACCTATTGTTTGTTCACCTGTGGTAGAACAAATTCTAACAGAACAAATTCAATCAAAGAAATGACTGGCTAGACCATCTGATATAGTACTATCTTTTGAAAATGTGGGATTTGAAAAGATCAAAAACGTGTAAGTTCAAAATGCCAACTGGCACCCATTTTTTAAAATTATTTTTTCAACAATTGAAATTACTGGTGAACTTCAGAAAGCAATATTCATTCCCATTTTCTCCTGCTAAATGTATTTTTCTAATTAATTAAATCTTATTACCAATGCATATAACAATGCTTTATCTTCTAATGACTGTTCCTGAGTGAACCCCCCCAGCTTCCTTTTATGTGTACTTTTCAAGGTGAATATATAAAGGTCTTTCTAAAACAGTACTATCCATCATCATACATTACAGATGCCATCCCACAGCTTTAGAGCTCTCTTTATTATTTAAAAATGATCTGGTTTCCTCCATTTTCCCTAGGATCACTAGTCAAAGCCACCAAGAGCTCATGTCTGGACTACTGGATCAACCTCCAAATGGTTCTACTGGAATCCCTTCTCACCCAAATCCAATTAATTCATGCTCCCAAAGCAAACAGAATGTTCTTTGAAATATGCAAAGCTGATCATGCTACTTTTCTACTTAAACCCTAAAATGGCTTCCACTTTCCTTAACATGACCTCAGATGGCTCTGCTGACCAGCTGCCTCACGCATGACTCTCCAGCCAAAAAACAGAGACTAGTCAAGACCCTTCCTCTTCCAGGTCTTAGTTCATGCTGTAGCCTAAATCTTCACCCAAGCCCCACACAGTTCCCATGCAGACTTCCTGCCCAGCCAGCACCTGCTCATCTTTCCAGCTACAGTCCTTTGTGACGAAGATTAGATCAGGTCTCCCTATCAGCTCTCTAGACTTCTCTTTCAAGCACTTACCACGTCACAGCTCTAAATGATGCATGTGCTTTGTTTAGTGTATGTCTCCCATTACTATCTTAAGATCCTTGAAAGCGGGAATATCTCTTTCTTCATTCATCCTCATGGTCTAGTTTAGTTCCTACCATGTAGAAGTGCTGAGTAAATATTTGTGAATTAATAAATGCTACTCTAGCCCTGTGATCTTCTTCTAGAATAGAGGTTGGCAAACTTTTCCTGTAAAGAACCAGAGAGTAAATATTTTAGGCTTTCTAGGCCATGTGGTCTCTGCTGCACCTACTCAACCATGCCACAGGAGCTTGACAACAGACATAGAAAATATGTAAACATGGGTATATATTTATTCCAAAAAAGCTTCGTTTACAAAAACAAGTGGGGACTGGGTCGGCACAAGGGCCATAGTTTACTGACCCCTGTTCTGGAACCTCCTTTGACCATTTTATCACAAAGACCTTAACTCCTCCCCTAATTCTTCACTTCTTAAACAATGGTTCCATTTTACTTGAATAAAATTATGAAAACACCAACCTCTTCCAGATGTTTGGTCTTCTGCAGAATCTGTTTGTTCAAGGAAATGACTTTCCGACAGTGAAGTTGGGAGGTTCCTAATTTTTCTGGACTTTCTTCAGCTGATAGCTCAGACTGCTGTGGAAAACAGGGAAGGCAAATCCAAAGGATTAATCAGTCCATTTTGGTTCATGTAAGAGAGGTCCATTCCTGCTCAATCTGGGCAGAGCACCACTGGCTCCTGTGTACAATGTAGGTCCAGAGAAGAGACTCAGCACAATGATCACTCCCTGTCCATGTAACTACATTCCTGACACAGGGAATGGCATGTGCCGGAGCACAGGAATATAATATCGACATAACTGTGGTTATATTGCTACCATCTGACAAAGGGCATCATCAAAGGTCTTAAACAGAGGAATAACACAGTCACATTCACAGCTTCATATTACCACTGTGGAGTTATCATCAAGAATGATGAATTGATTCACTTTCATCAATGGTTAAAAAGTTTAACCATTCAGAAGCACTTACAATGAAAAACATTAGTCTCTCAACTTACTTCTCCCCACCCATGGGCTCTTTTAACCATTTATTTCTCTTTTTTTGGTGTTCACAGAACATAGATTTAAGAGGCATCAAAGTTGCTGACAGAGGCCAGTAGGAAATTCCTGAAATTATATACATTAGGAGGGGATGGAGAAGAATGGCTGGACAGGATATAGAGACTGTCAGGAATGGAAGTAAGGGAGAGATTTCTGGATGAGGTGAATGTAGTAACATTACTGAGAAATCACACAAAGAAGGAAGCAGCCTGATGTAGATGCTGAATACAAACACATGCCTCAGGACACCAAGGAGAAGCCCCAGGAAAAAGAAACAAAAAGGCTGACCCTGTTGCAATAGGTATACTTAGAATACTCATTTAGAAGATCACAGATAGCTTTACTGAACATGAATAGTTTAATACCCATTATAACCACATTTCCTTTTTATTGGGAGCATCCCAATTCCAAGCAAATTACTGATTTTAAGCTCAAGTACAATAAAACAATTGGGTATTTGATTTTCCTAGTATGTTTTAACAGCCACTGTGGACTTGAAAGTCCGGAAGATTTACCCATGGCAAAGAGAGATGGGAAAGTGAGAAGGAGGAGAAAGTAAATGGTACAGTCATCATTTAATTTGGGCAAGGATTTCCCTGAATAACTCAGCAGCATTTTTAACAGATGACTTTTAGCTCCTTAACAACTCTGGAGGTAGGAAACAACCAGCAGAGTGTGGCTGCATAAAACAGTAAGGAATGTCATTTTCTATCTTGTGGGCTGGTAGGCCATAAAGGAAATAGAAAAACAAAGCATTTGTCCTTGCAACATATCTAGTCTCGAAACCTAGGATTTTGGAAAATGTCAACTAACATATTTCAGCTTATCCAGACTTCTGGGAAGTGGAGTTACCTTTTAAAGATATAATTGGACATATCAAGACATCCACAACCTGTAGTCTGGGGAAGGAGAATTCTTTTTGAAAATTATTTGAGTACAAAAAAAGGGGAAGAAGAGGAAAGACCAACCCCTCTCAATTTCCAAATCACCTGTCAGAAACAGAATTATAATTAACTAATTATGTCTGCTCTACTTTGACTACATCACCCTGAACTATGTTACTAATTTGGTCACTTTCGTCCGCTATATATTTAGTAGCATTTTTCTTATAGATAATTTAGATTTGGGTTTTAACATCCAACTTGACCCTGATTTCTAAAGTGTCACTGGAATATCCTCAAAGCATTTTACCTTACTAACAGAATGACATAAGCCTTCTACCTCACAATTTACTGACATTTAAATTAGAATTAATTCTCCATCCACAAGCACTACCCCACATGGTATATCCCTATGTTTGATGTTCAGATTATCTTGAGTACCCTGATCTCCTCCAGCTGCTTGTCTGGATTTGGACCAGACCAAGTTGTGGGCAGGCAGGCCATGGGGGGTCAGTGTCTCACTCATGTCCCAGACCTCCTCCAGTCTGCAGGGGTGGGCACACACTCATTCAGTGCTATCCTGAACCTTGGGCATGGGTTGGATGTCTCTAACTCTTAGTAGGTTTTCTGACTGATTAACTGATTTTATGACCAAAGTTCCAAAAGAATGAAAATGCATTTCCCACCAAATTTCATACCCTCTATCAGCGTACACAGTACACACACAGCTTTGTTTCAAAACTATGACCTTTGACTTTACTTCCAAGAACTCTTCATCAAGGGAAACTAGTAGCTATTTTGATATTTGTAAAGATTTCCAGGATAGTCTATATCTTTCTTTTTCTCTCTATATCTGGCTATCTTTCTCTCTCTAGTATCTATCTATCTATCTGTCTATCCATCCATCTATCTATCTAATCCAATCTATCTAGATTTAAAATTTTAGCCACAGTTGTCTCACAGTCTCATAGGACCCTTTCAGGGGAACTTCAAGGTCAAAATCCTTTTCATAATAATACTAAGATATTTTTTCATTGTCATAACTTTATAGTGAAAATTTCCCAGATTTTACATGATATGTGATAACATCATTGCTTTGATGTTAATATGTAATATATTTATTATGGTTATTTGTAAATGAATTAATATATAAGCCATTGGGATCTCAGTAATTTAAAGAGTTCTAAAGGGTCCTGAAACTAAAAATTTTGAGAACTACTACTTTATTCTAAGGGGACTGACTCACTCAGAAATTCTTTATTGGCCCCAATCATTGATTGAGAGAGCTTCATAGCACTGAGCTCCAATCATCGAGTGGGTCCACCTATCATTTATATAACACATAAAGGAGGAAATCCTTTTCTGATTCCACTCTTTTAATAGACAGGTGATTCAGAGAACCATAAAAACAGAGAGAAAATATTAGCAGTGCACAGAAAGACTCCTGAAGTCTCTGTACAAATGTACTGTTATATCTCTGCACTAACAGTATGTATTCTCAGCAAACACGGGCTTTCAAAATCCTTTCCCTTACTGCTAGGTAGCAATTCTCATTGCTCTGAGGAGTCCCTTAAATTTGTATCTGCAAAGCATTAATGTACACCAATATTGGGACAGTAAGTACCATTTCCATATTTGACACTTCTCCAAATTAAAATGAATAATATGCACATGAGCAGGCCCATAGTATATATGAATTTGTGAGTTCCTCCACTTGCTTTTGAGTCTAGAGATGGTACTATGCAAACTGCTTTCTTTAATGGGAAGTTAAAAATCATTTATTCATTCTAGAGCTGAACAGCAAAGACTTCTTAGCCTAATCAATGGAAAGCTGATTGCTTTATTTTTCAAACATACTTTTAATTAAGCAATCTACATGTTTCATTTCTTTCAAATACCCTCTAAAAAGCCTGAAGCACGAGACTGATGAAGTCAGAAACAGGTCTTTACAGCAGTATGTCTCATCTGACATTCTTTTCATTGAGAGTCAAAGTGGAAGAACACTGAAGGTGACCAACTTGGATCTTGAAGAATGAAGACAAAATTGTCCAGCTAGAGAGTAGGAAAGAGGGCTTTTCAGTAAATTCTTGACATTTGAAAAAAATGTAAATCCTGGGGCATATTAATTGATTTCAACTTGAAAAGTGTAACATCTCTCAAAAAATTACCAACCATATACAAATATTCCACTTGTGTTTACACTGGAGTGAAGATTATAGTACCAATCTAATTTTGTTCAACAATTTCAGATTAAGAACATGCTTTCAAAACCACAACATGGATTAGATGACTTCTCATTCAGATTCAATGTTTTCTAATAACTGACATGTATTCACAACTCCCATTCTGAGGGAAATCAGATTTAAATGTTTTTCAATAATATTAGCTCAGTTTAAAATAGTAAATTCCTCAGAGAAACAAACAAAAAAAATGATTACTTTAGCTAAAACTATATATTTTCATAATGAAAGAGACCCAAAAGGTTATCTACATAAAAACCTTCTTTTTAATACAGGAATCTCTCCTATATTACCCCCCTCCCCAAATATGGTCACTAAGCGTCAATAGTAAAGATCTCTATCTCACAGGGGTGCCAGAAGTTCTCTACTGAATAGATGAACTTCAGTTACTGGCACCTTGACTAACCTTCCTATTAAAAACAAATATAAAATATAAAATATTTATTAATGTAATCTTTTAAAAAATCTATAAGCTAGCAAAAATGTAAGAAATCTTGGAGTTCCAAAAGGCTAGTGAAAAGTGGAAATCCAGGAAGGTGTGTGAATCCACTGAAGTTGGCATTTTTCTTGTGCATATTTGCCAAAACCAGGTGATCTCAATCTGATTTTTCAATTCTGCACCTGATGTTCATAAACCTTGACACAGGTATAAGAGGAAAAACATCTGCAATAATATTTTATAACAACAGATTGGCCCACAGGTGATTCTGTTGTTTTGTTTTTTTAATTGCTGTTCAAGTTCAGTTGTCTCCATTTCCACCCCATCAAGCTCCCCAGCCCCACCCATCCCCATATCCCACCCTCGAACCTACCCACCTTTGGCTTTGTCCATGTGTCCTTTATACATGTTCCTTGATGGCACATGTCGTTTTGCAATCTAAATTTACACACTACTTGGATAGTCCCAAAACCCACAAGTCAAGACTATGAGTACAACAGACCTGGGCTGGGGTGTCCCCAGGTGCTTGCCAGAAGCAAAAGCAAATCTTTTCCGGAAGAACACAACTTCAACTCTAGGACTCAAAGAAATTCTACAGATAAATTTCCAAGAAGTATGAACTCACAGTAAAAAATGAAAAGCACACACAAAGTTCAAGTATGACAGGCAAAAGCTAGCAGAAACAGACAGCAAGATCAGGTCTGCCAAGATGCAAACAAGTACCTGCCCATTTCTCCCTGAAGCAACGGAGATTAAGTGTAATCACCCTTTCACAGTTTACTTTATCTTATCTAGAAGCATCACATATCTTTCCTCCTTCCTTTTTATAACAAGATGTCAGTAACTTTCTCCACCTTGGCTGTTTCTCCTCTGAACATACCCTAGTTGGTTAAGTGAAATTTTCAAGTACTCCAGGTATAGTCTGAGAACAGCAGACAGGATGGGACCATCCATCTACTTTCCCTGATCTACACTCTGCTTCTATTACTGAAGCTGTATACATAAACGTTCTTTTCAATATTCTTGATTCCACGAATTTCAAAGACACACATGTTGGGAACCGCCCTGCCTGGTATCAGAAGCTGTAACCCCCGCCTAGGCTAAGGCTAAGGGAACGCCCTTGGAACTGTAAGCCAGCAAGGAGACAAAAGCTTATCTCCCTGGCAGGAGTGCTGCTTCTGCTGCTTCATTCAAAACTAAACCCCAAAGCTTGTCAGTTAGCCAAAGACGGGTAAGATTCCCCAAGGGGGAACCATCTAAGACAGGCACGATCACGTGGAAGGCCCCAAAAGAAGGATTTTGGGGGCTACAGCAAAAGGGGGTGATGGGCCCTTGCTCCTCGGCTTTGACATTGCCAGAGTTCTCATCGTCTGGGGGAAAATCTCCTTATCTCTTGGTTGCTTTAGTTCCCTTGCTCCACCTAAGCCTGAAACAATGACAGGGTGGTGCAGCTCTGTGCTGAAAAGGGCGGGTTCCCTGGGTGATCAGGCCTAAGAAAGAATATGTAAATTTCTGTGAAACCTGCTTTGTTTAGAATGCTCTCAGTTGAATGAGAAGGGTTCAAGAAGGAAGTTAGTTTGTTCCTTAAAAGTCTTACAGCTCTTTGACCCTGACTCAAAATAGGTCTTCAGACTTCCTTGTTATCTATTGTTTGATCCTTACTTCCTAGCAATGAGTAATGAGCTTTTACTTGAATTCTTATGCAAAGGAAACCAATAAAAAGCCTCTCCAGAGAAGGAACAGCGAGCTCTCCCCACCAGGGAGGGTGGCCATGGCGCCCTCCAGGAGAGAGGGTGGCCAAGGCACTCCCCACGTGAGGAGTGGCCCTGCTGTTCCTATTCCCCCACAGGACCTGGTTGTCTGTGTATGTTTTTCTCGCGTTTCGACGAGCTATCCGCAGCATTCCGTGATCACTGCTGGCCTGGGACCCACGCATCACACACATTCATGTAACTTTGCTGAATCTAAGGCACAGCTCTGGGTCCCAAGGTAAGAATGCACTTAACATTCAGGATGTATGTAAAAAAATCCAAACCTCTCACTTTATCCCCATGAACTACTGTCAGGTTAGATGGCGTCCTCAGCAAATCCTGAATTGGTACAACTGATTTTTCTGAAACTAAATAAAATAGTTCACATTTACCTTCTTTAAGAAATGAATTTATTGGTTTGGGCTCATAATTTCAATCTAAGATATTTTTGAATATTGATTCTATTCTCCGGTGTACTAGCCACCTCTTCTTTTCTAGCTTTAAATGATGTTCAAATTTGACAAAAATAATTCTTATGACTTTATCCAAATTGATAAAGACCCTGGAAGGTATAGGCTGTCCTGTGAGACTCGAGACAATTCTACCATGTTGACAATTCATTAGCAATACCATTCTCCCTGCTGGTAGTAAGTTACTGTGTATCTCATTAGGAAATCTTGAAGCAGTTTCGAAACACAAACATAGTTTGGAAACACAAACATATTTAGCATGATTCTCTCCAGATATACTGGGTTCCTTTCTCTAAATTCTGATTACAGCTGTAAATCTCTCTTCCTACCTTCCTTGGTTTGGTTCAACTAACCTTTGATCAGACTCTATTTTGTGTGGGGCAGAGTGGAAGACATTGCAGATGTGGAAAAAGACACAGGTGTTACCACTGGACCATCACATTCTAGTTGAGAAAACCTGATTCATTCATAAATAAAGGGACTATATCCTCCACCTTCTCCCCAAGCCTAAATTGTGCCACAGAGAGTTTTCAAAAAGCTCTTCTTGTTCCTTCTTCTCCCTTACTACCTTTCTTCCTTCCTTTAACAAATGTTTATGAAAACCCCATTATGTTAGGCACTGGCAATATACAGTGATCCCAGCCCTCATTGACAGCAAACAGTGTAGTCCTGGGAGACAGGCAGAGACAAATAAAATGGTGCTTTGTTAGCAATGCTGTGAAAGAGACAATAAGGAGATGATCCACACAACATCACAGAGAGACCTATCTTAAGAAGGGAAGTCACCTGTCATGGCTATCTGGTGAGTCTCCACAGTCTTCCAGTCATCTGTCAGCCTCTACTGAGTAATATTTGGCAACATAGACAAAAGATGAAATCCTGGCCCTCCAGAATATACAGATTTCAGATATGACTTGTCTAACACCTGTGACCCTATGTGAAGAAACAAGTCTAGAAGGAAAGGTTATAAAAATCTACCCTTGCCCTAGCTGGTGTGGCTCAGTGGATTGAGCGCTGGCCTCTGAACCAAAGGGTCGCCGGTTTGATTCCCAGTCAGGACACATGCCTGGGTTGCAGGCCAGGTCTCCAGTAAGCAGTGTGCAAGAGGCAACCACACACTGATGTTTCTCTCCCTCTCTTTCTCCTTCCCTTCCGCTCTAAAAGTAAATAAAATCTTAAAAAAAAAAAAAATCCACCCCTGCTCTCACCCTCCTGATCCCAACCTGGGTTTTAATATCTGTGGCCACAGCAAGAAGTTCCCAAGAAGTCAACTCCTCCTTTGCCCCACATTCTTCCTCTACTCCATATGCCAGTGCTGCTAGAAAAATGGTAAAAACGATTTTTGGGGTGTACCCAGATGATGGAATTAGAAATACTCACATCTAAGCTTATTAGCAATCACCCTGATTCTAGTTCAGGCCTGATTCTCTAATAAAGTAGCCAGAGCCTGCCAGTTGCTAAGCTTCCCATCACCTTCTGATTCAGACAAGGTTCCTGGGGTGTAGTTATCTTTATTCAGCCCAAAGCCCTCTTAAATTATTCTTTTAAGTCAGGGTTAATAGCTTGGATGGGACAGAGTCTCCAGGGATCTCCAGGGCTGGACAAATAGGGTTTTAGCCAGCTTGATAGTCTCAGACATGGCATCTGCCTGCTGGCTCTGTGGCTCTGTTGGCGGAGGGCTCAAAGAAGAGATAATGGCTTCTGCCTGCCTTTCTGTCTGAGAGAAAGCTGTCCCCCAGCTCCTGCCTTGATGCCAGACACTTCAGTTCCTCCCTGTATGCCACTGGTGCCTTTCAAGCTGCTACCCTGGTGCTGGAGCTCAGAGGGAGGGAGTCTCCGTAAGTTCATGTGTGGGTTCTTTAAGGGGAACTGCTTGAGACTCCAGAAGTCTCTTCCACTGACTCAATCCCTGCTGGTTTTTACAGCTAGAAGTTATGAGGACTTACATTCCTGGAACAGGAACGCTGGCCTGGGAAGCCTAATGCGGGGCTGGGACTCCTCACTCCTCAGATATCCCTCCTGAATTTTTATCCACCACATGTGGAGGATGTAGGACCAGCCTGTTCCACGTCTGCACCCCTCGGACCAGACTGGATGGATGTGGTTTCTTTAATTCCGTATTTGTCAGACCTCCATTCAACTAAATTGCTGATGGTTCTGAGTCTCATCTAGCCCATTTTAAGAAGAGTGTTACCCTTGGGAAACAAAGGGAGATGGTGCTCCTTGGCCTAGAGTCTACTGACACCCATGCATTATATGAAGCTTCTTCATGTTCCTCTTCCCTTATGCTTTACAGGAACCATACTGAGTTACATATCTCAGAGACTTGCTTTGAAATGTGTGGATTATTTATCATGTTACGTTGTTATAAGAACTTTTGAACTAACAAATGAAAGAGAAGCCTGCATATACATATATTTTAACCTTATTTTTATATCCCACTGCCTGTTAATTTTCTAAACATCTGGACCAGGCAGGCTGTTTGATTCATTCCTTGGTTACAAAGTCATTTTCACACTTTCACCTCCCAAAACTATTTTGTCCCTTTTTTTCATTAAGTGAAAATCTGTCCTGATCTCAGCATAATTTGGATTTCTCTCAAAGTACCACTGATGATTTCCCTCCTGGGTATTCCTCAATCCCATCTCTACTTCCAACAGTTTCGCTACTGAGACCCTGAAGGTAGGGACATGGGTTTTAGATAAACTGGCAGTGTCTGGTTTAAGCTCAATTTATGGCAGTAAAATTAAAGACAGAAAAAAACACATTGTGGCAGATAATCCTAAAATGGTCCCATAATCTCTTCCTCCTAGAGTTCAGGCCTTTGTGTAATACCTCCCACTGAATGTGGGTGGGACCTGTGACTTGCCTTTACCAATGGAATACAGCAAAGGATATGAGATGTATGTGATTGCATGTATATAACTATGTTAGATAAAACTGTAATGTGTCTTGTGAGAAAGCACTCTCCCTTGATTGCCCTGATGAAACAAAAGACAATGGTGGGGAGGCCCACATGGCAAGGAAATGAAGGCAGCCTCTAGCTGACAGCCAGCAAGAACTGAATGCTGCCAACAAACATAAGAGCTCAGAAGTGAATTCTTCCCTCATTGAGCCTCAGATGAGATGGCAGCCCTAGGTAGCACCTCTATTGCAAACTGGTAAGAGTCTAAAACAAAGAACTCTGCTAAGCTGTACCCAGTTGCTGACCCACACAAACTACATGATAATAAATGTGTGTTGTTTTAAGTCACATTTGTGATAATATTGCTATGTAGCAATAGATAATTAATCCGACAAAAAAAAAAACATGCAAGAAAGAGAAAAGCAGCCTCTGATATCTGAGAACTAACTTTAGCAAGGCCTTGATGTTGATTGAGCTGTTCTGTACTTATACTAGGCCTTGGTGTTAACCACAAACAATTCCAAAAAATATCAACACCAGACAAGGTCATAAAGACAGAAGCAAAAATTATGGCCATTCTGTAATCATGTCTGAACATGAACAAAAACCTGAACATTGATCAAATCCCTCAAATGACCAAACATCCCCCTATATTGGCTAATATAAGTACACAGCTTTAACCTTGATTCACTCCCCATTGTGTATATATATGAGATTTACTTAGATGTCCATTCGTTGAATTGCCCTTCTTTAAAGCATCCAACACAGAGTAAAGTGTTACACTCTTGAACTTTCACCCAATGACCTAAAACAAGCCTAAATCCTATAACAAGTCTTTTCTACTGCTTCCTTATTGAGATGCTGCATGGTTCCCCACTGCTGTGTGATCTTCCCATAGAACCAGCGATAAACTCAACTTGTTCAACTAGAGGTGTGTCCCTAGTGGTCTTTGGCCCTTCATTACTGATAGTATTTTATACTGTTACAACTTATTTATAAGGCAACACAGAGGAGTCATTACCCAAACATCAACTCCTAGGAAACGTTTTAGCAGAAAATACCTGCTCAGGCTTTACAACAGTATTATCTACAATGGCAAACAGAAACAACCTAAAAGTCTAACAATAGGAAAATGTTTAATGAATTGTGTTGCATCAACACGTGGCTTACCTAGTATTCACATAATCATGAAGGCTAAACCAGAAAATGTTTAGGGTCTGATTTGACAAAAAAAACCTGCAGACTATAAAAATGCAAATAAAGGTTACTCATTAGCTGAACAGCTATAATGTGTCAGGCACTATTTTAGGCATTTTGATCAGTTCATTTAATCTTCATAATACCCTGCCAGGAAAGTAATATTATTTGTTTTTCAGAAGAAGATACTAAGGGCAAGGAGAGGTCAAATAAATTGGCCCTCATCACATAGTTGGGAGTAGAGGAGACAAATATGAAATGAAATATGACCCCAAATGCTATGTTTTTAACTACACTGTTCTACCTCTTTTAGAAATATATGACGATTGCAACTAGGTATAACTATGGTATCACAAACACTAGAAGATAATATGCAAATGTGAAATAACTGTGATATGGGATTACGATTAAAGGCAATTTAATTTTAAAAATCATCATCTTTCATGCTATATGATCTACTCAATGCAAACAACACAGATAATCGAGCAATGAACTCTTGACCTCCAATTCTCTCTGAGAAATTAAATTACCCTGCCAGGCAGGGTATGTCTTTGGAAAAAGAGCTGTCCAAAACTACTTGTAATTTTACTTTTTTCTGGCCTTCTAAGCAAGACAGTGAGTAACCTGCTTTTGACTGTCTGAGGGAGAGGTTCTGTTGTCCCCATTCCCCAAGTCAATGTTTCTTAACATGGGTTTTCTAATCCAACTTTCATAGAATCCAAAGTGTCCTCTATTTCAATTTACGACAAAGGGAAGGTAACAGTGGTCAGAATGCCTTCTGAGGTTTGCCCAGAAAAGGGTTTAAGTTATCCTAAAAGTACACGACTACATCTTCACATCTTTTGAGGTTTTTATTTGGGAGATGACCACCTGCTGTGACATCCCCTCCCAATTACATCATTGCATAATCATTTCAGAAGACTGTTGCACAGGGGTCAAAGCAGAGCTCATTTTTTGACAAGGCTTCTGAGGCAGGGAAAGCAAAGCTGGATGCTTCAAAAGACATGAACATTTTAAGGGGGGCAGAATGAGTATGGTGAAGAAAGGATGTGAAACAATGCCTTGTAAATTTGATTTTACTGATACTACATCTCAGCCACACCAGAATTAGTTATGTGCAAAATGATTAATCACTGTCTCCATGAGATATTCAAGGTCCTGCTGCCTATTCTCAGCATAAAAAATATATAACACTGAAATATGACTTTCAGGCTTGTGTTCATTCTATACCCTTTAAATAAAGTGGAACAAAAAAATTTGCCTTGGCCTTGGCTGAGTTATGTGGTTTATCTCCTAAGTGGCAAAGCTTCATTCCTCAGCCCAATCACCAAACCAGGCCCAAGTCATAAGAAGCCTAGTAGAGAAGGAAAAATGCCTGTGCTGTATCTCAGACATCGATTTATCAGATGCGATAATTGTTCTGAGAGACAGGTTCTCTCTTTATGTTTATAGAAAAATAGGCACTGAAAAGAAAATTAATTTAGTTAATGGGCAAATGCTGATGGCTTTGTGAGACATATGATTTTTGATAAGTGTAGCTGATGAATTACAACCTGCCTCTGCTAGAGGAGGATGTAGAGAAAAAGGACAAATCTTTGGGGTGTTACCTGAGGCAAAGACTCCAGCTGAGCCCCCACGTACCTTCTCGGCATACTCAGACACAATCTGCTTGATCTCAGCGGAGCAGAGTCCCACAATCTGGCCCATGGAGCTTGCGGTGAGACGGCTCTGCAATCACAGGGAGGGTGTGTTCTCAAGGCCATGCCTTGTCTTTGACAGAACTGGAAAACCTAACACTCTGAATACTACAACAAAATAGATAATATTCCCAGGGGAGAAAATAATTTGGCTTTTGTTTATGTATTCATCAACAAGAAAGGGAGAAAACAAGCTTCAGGACAAATCTGAAGCCACCTTCTCCACTTCCTGAGGCACTCGGCTCACTGCCAGATTCTCTTGGGATCCCAGGTACCACTGGAAAATCATTCTTCATCCTTTATACTCCATCCCAAGGTCTCTCTTCCTAAAAGGTCACTACACAGAGCCTGTTGGGAACTTTGCAGCCTTAGGACCCAGGGAAAAAGGAAGGTCAAATGGGAGATAAAGAAGAATCTCAGAACTCCTAAAATATCTCTACCACAGGCCCTTCCTGCCCTCCAAAGAAATGATCCTTTCAAAGTCCTTGGTAAAACCTCCTGGAAAGCCCTTGACTTCTGAGAAGACCAACTCTAAATTTGGTATTCTATTTTCTACTTAGATGGTAGGAAGGAAGCAGAAGACAACGGTTCCTTTGGCATGGGATGTAACTCATGGTCGTGAAGGAGGAGAACTGAACCATGGCTCTTCCACTGAGGCCCATATGGTGCTATCCCAGCAGGGACATCCTGCCTGCACAAGGGTTCCTCAAGTCTTCCTCCTAGAGGTTAACATGGATGGCAACACTATGAAAAGCTTCCCAAAAGAAAGAGCCCTAGGAAGCAGGAAACACTGAGTGCTGAAAAGACAGGGCTCTGAAGAAGGTGGTCCCTCCCTCTGGGAAGAGGTCCCACAGAGCCAAGCAGGCTGGTTCCAAGTCCCCATCTCCACACCACACCCTCCCCCACAACCACTCCCATCTCACCTCTTCATTTGCCATGGCAGTCATCTTGGTCATCAGTGACTGAATACGCTGCTAAGAGAGGAATACAGAGAAGTAGCAGTGAGTGGATCTGACCACCTAAGACTAACACAGTATGCCTAAATAGGACATTGTTTTACTTGATTTCATTTTATGGTGAGTCTTGTGAGAGGTGATAAAAGGAAACTGGAAAGGGTGTGAAAGGTCAACTAACAGCAGCTGGCTGAGGGAAGCACCTGGCCATTCTGGAAAGCTGGGGATGAAAGTGAAATTTCTCCCC
The DNA here is from genome assembly GCF_019186645.2 of Phyllostomus hastatus. Taxonomy (NCBI): domain Eukaryota; kingdom Metazoa; phylum Chordata; class Mammalia; order Chiroptera; family Phyllostomidae; genus Phyllostomus; species Phyllostomus hastatus. The sequence goes on along the minus strand of NW_025334038.1, from coordinate 4,519,605 downwards.
AAATGGTTAAGCAGAACCTTCAGAGGACCTCCGTGGGCCACACACCTCTTCAGCAGCTTGAAGCTCATCTTCCTCATGAGCATCAGCTTTTTCTGCAGCCAAGAGCCCTGCGGGAAGTGCTGTTTTCTTGTCTTCAGCCTAGAAGGCAAGATGCAAAATCAGCTGAGCATCGAGTTGGAGACTCAGTAGAGAAAGGACAATATTGCAAAGAGGCATGAGTCTGTGAGAAAAAACACACAGATCTGGAGGGCAGAATCAATCCCTGCAAAAGAATGGAGAATCCAGAGACCTGAGTTTCCATTCCAACAGCAGAGCAAGCATATTGAGCTTCAGACCCCAGCCACTGCCTGTCTCCATTACTAAACTGCTTGCCGATTAAATCCCTATGAAATCATTCACATTTGCCAGACTTATCCTTAAATTTTGATAGGGTCTTTCCCTTACTTTAATGCTTTCAAGAATAGATCAATGTCCAAAGGAGTGCTTTTCAAAACTGCCAGTTGAGACCTATTAGTGGGACATGAAAATAATTTAGGTAGAACGAGCATCTAAACAGATTAAATAAAAATAATAAAGAAGGCACATATCAGAGTGCTTTGCAGGCAGTTAAGGGTTAAGTACTGCTTTATGAAACTTCAAGTCAATAAAGTTTGAAAGACACTGGCCTAAAGGATAAAAATCTAAACTGCTTCACCTGGTGATCAAGCTCCATATTCTGTATCCAGTCTCAGGCTCTAAATGTACCACACCACACTTAAGATATATGAATTAAGTATGGTTACTCAAATGTGGGCTGGGAGTCTTCAGTTCTTGGTTTTAATTCTACCTCTGCCATCAATCAGCTAAGTGACCTCAGGCTTAACTTCTCTGGATATTAGGGTCTTCTAGGGTTGAAAGGGAGGCCTGGTCTCAAATACCCTTCTCAGACAATCCTAATTCTGGAATGCTTTTCTATAACAAGTCTACAACTGTCCCTGGGGAATACCCTAGCTCCCAACTGCTGCGTGTATCTATAGGGAACAAGACTTCCAGTGTAAATGTGCCATCTGACATAAGAATGAGAAGATGAGCCTGATGTGAATACTCTTTCATGGGCATTTCATGATTTTCCCATCATAATCAACCTGCCTTATTCCAGGATATAGTCATATGCATAAACATTCCTGTCAGACTGAACTTAGACATCAAATTAAATGTATGCATCAAATTCTTACATATCAGATGTCACATGACATACTGAAATCCAAAATATGCCTTGTTTTGAAGGAAATGCCAGTTTAGTTGAGTGGAAACACAAATGTGGAAAAAAATAAATAACAAGAAAACCAAAAAAAGATATAATTAGCACATGACTAATTGCTAATGAAATAATAATAACTACATGTTTAAAATGTATGGACCATTCTGTGTGCTTTGTATTTTAATCTTCACAACAATGTTGCAAGGTAGTACAATTATTGCCCCCATTTTATAGATGTTGTGAAGGCACAACAATTAAGCATATTATCCAAAGTCATACAGAGAAGGGATAAGGTTAGGATTTGAAACCAGCAAGTCCAGCTTTAGAACACACACTTTAATCACTGTCAGGGCCCTCCGATGACTGAGACAACTACCCCAGGAAGCAGAAGGAGGCTAGAATCAGGGAAGGTCTCCAGAAAGAAAATGTGAAGGATGTGGAACCTAGATAGAGGGAAGGGTGGCAAGAGAACAAGAGGAGGAGTGGTGTTCCATTATAGAAAATCTGGGGGTCAGGTGAGGAATGAGAAAAAAGATTAATAGACCTCACTCTGCAGAACTCTATTGTTTAAGAGTTCATTGACTATTTTAGTTAGCACTTTATTATTTTAAAGGCAGAGGTTAAGAGTGCATACTTGATGTCACACGGACCTGGATTCAGATTCTTAATATGGCACTTAAGAAGCTGCGTGATCTTGGACAAATCACTGAGCTTCTCTGGGCCTCACCTTTCTAACCTGAAATACAGGAATAAGCATGTCCCTCATAAAGCTGTTCAGAGGAGTAAGTGAAAAAATACATGTGGAACTCTGAACAAAGGGCCTGGAGCACAGTAAAGGTCTGGCACTGTAAGATTATATGCATGCCCTGCTTCTGACATTAAGGATCATTAATAAACACATAAATGAAGAAAAATCTTCAAGACTAATTTGTGAAGTTAGAAAAATCTACCTTGACTTATTTGATTTTTTCCACACTAGCTATCCTAGTACAGGGGCAGGCCTGTAATTTATGGTTGTGTTTTATTTCACTGCCAGTATCCTGTTTGCACCTGTCCGTGGTCTCTCTCACTCAATGAGGAATGCACAGGGTCTTGGCAGTGGACTTCACCTTCACACTTTTAGAATTATTAGAGCTCACAGGATTGAGCCAGGAGCCATGACATCTAATCACCCTTCACTTCCAGTCCCAGATGAGGTTGCTGCTTCAGCTCCCCCAGCCTGGCGAAGGACATCTTCATGGCGCTGGGTGGCCCAAGGACCAGAGCCTGGTTGGCAGTAGCCCTGCCTTCCCACCCCTGCTGGGCAGCCTGTTAGTGTAAGACAGAGACAAAAGGGAGGATCATTTCCATCTCTCAAATATACTCTCCCATTATATATGCTTTTCTTACCTTCTCTATTTTGCTCTGGCGGCTAAATCCATATCTCCTGCAGGCCACAAAAAAGAGAGTCCGATTACTATTCAAAAATCACATAAAGTTAGTAAAATGCATTTTAGTTGGATTTTTATATGAAAAATGAATTTAGGCTATTTGGTGACTGGAGAAAGTTCTTTAAATATCTACACCACAAACATATTCCACTGTTTTTGAATAAAGGGCCAGCCACCCTATTTGCCATATGAATGAATATTTAAGGGAGAACTCTCAGACAATGTAGAGTGCAATATTCTCTTTAAGTGTAATCGTTACTCTAGAGAGGAACTGCATTTCTGATCCACAGTTTAAGCTAAGAGCCTTAAAAATACCTGTATAAACAAATGTGAATGTATTTGCTGAAGCTAAGCATGTTCTCTAATGCCAACTTTCACACTTTCAGTCCAGCCCATTTTTTATTCTCAAGCATAACTGAAGCATTTTGCCAATAATGTGTTCATGTCACTCACTTTAAAAAATATTCATAAATGCACTTTAGTTTAAATTAGTTTATTTTCTGGCTCTAATTAATATCTACTTGTTTAAAGTAAGTATAACAATGCAAAAACCATTTGACCTAAAACAAAAAGCATGAGGAAAAATACCCAACTTCACTCACTTTTAAATAGTTTACAAGGAAATAAAAGTTACAACATGCAGCCAGTTAAGAAAAACAGATTAAGGGCTTTGGCTCTGCTCTCACTGTGTCAGGCCTCACAGTGAGATGTCTCAGTGTGCTGCCCTCTTAGCTAAACTCCAACCTCACTCTACTCCCACTCTTCTTCCCCATTCTTCTTTTTAAAAATATTTTATTTAGTTTTAGACAGAGGGGATGGGAGGGAGAAAGAGAGGGAGAAAAACACCAATGTGTGGTTGCCTCTCTTGAGCCCGGTACTGGGGACCTGACCCATAACCCAGGCATGTGCCCTGACTGGGAATTGAGCCAGTGACCCTTTGGTTCACAGGCTGGTGTTCAGTCCACTGAGCCACACCAGCCAGGGTTTCTTCCCCATACTTATCCAACTTTCCATTGGCCTGATCTGCACCAATCAACAGCAGGCCTCTTCCCTCAAGACAAAACGACCTCCTGGGCACTCTCATGAGGGCTTCCCTTCTATGGCCCTGCCTAACAACCATTTCACTTCCTGCAGCTCACCTTACATGCTCCAGTGCACCCAGCCTGAAGAGACAGCTTTGCACACACTGGGATGTCTTCTCCCTTTCTATTTTCCTATTCACTCCTCACACTTCAGCTCTAAAGCCACCTTTTCTCCAAAGCATCCTCATGCACAGACACCCTGCCCTAGATGATCCATCCCTATGTCTATGCATGTTCCCCCACTTCCTACATGGCAATCATGTTCTACTACCTATTTGCATGTCTGCATCCTTCTCCTGGAGGGCACTGATGCTATTTTTACATTTGCTATTTCCAATGTGTGTTGAAATAAATAAACTAAAACAAGTGAATGAAAACAAAGAAATCAAGGAGCCAAAAATACCACCTGACCATGCAACGGATTGTCATATAATCAGAGAAACCACTAAGTTAACTGCTGGGCACAACACACTCAACCATTAGGCATAAATCTACAGACCCAAAGTACACAGGGATAAGATGGCAGCCAAGTAGGTGGAAGCCGAGCCCACTTGCTCTTGCCCCCAGTGCGGATATTTAGCTGATCTTTCAACAATCAACAGAATCTTAGCTGATATGAATTTTGAAGCCAAGGAGTAAAGAGGAGGCTTTGCTCCATCCAGTAAGAGATTTTATAAGTTGAAGCGGGGGTACCCTGCATGAGGTCCCTGCAATAGAGGAAAGAGCAGAGGACAGAAAAAGCAGCTTAGTAGCTCTCACCCCTCTTGGAGTGGGGTAGGGGCCCCAGTCCCACACAGGGGATGCCCAACCCTAATCAGGAGACACTTGGGAGGATATAGGGAGTCTGGGAGACTCAGGCTGCATACACAGAGCAAGCAGAATGTCTACAGCTGCAGCACCAACTGGGAGAGTTCAAGAGAGAAATTCTAGCTCCTAAGACTAATTGAGGCACTGGCAGGCTGAGGTCAGACCTGACTGAGAAAGATTTGCCTTTGGGGGAAGTAGAGTGTACAGAGAGCCAGGCAGCAGCTCAGGGTTGCAGTGTGGGTGACACATAGCAACTTTTTTTAAAGAGAGGAGCAGAGGCACGGCTGAGTAGGGAACCCATGCATTTGCACAGCTGCTCTGCCAGCAAAGGGGCTAGATTCAAAATGCAGTTCATGCCTGCTGAACCCAGCTGGCCAGGAAGAGTGGAAGACTGCACACTGCAGGGCTCTATCCAGCATAGCTGGCAATTGGGGTTGGGGAGGGATGCACACAGAACAGAGGGTTTGAGTCTGAAGTCCCTGCAAGAGCAGTGAGCTGGGAACTGGATGGAAAGGAGCTGAGCACCTGAGATTCTTTGTAGCTAGGCAGGGCCATTCAAACTGTGGAGTACAAATTTCTGGGAAGGGGAAAACATCCCAACCCCCACCTGCAGGGGCAGCAAACTCTACACAGCAAGGCCAGGCTCAAAAACCCACTGCTGAGCACATATCCAGAGAGGAAAGAAAGAGAATCTCCAAAGAAGCCCTTCATGAACTTTTATTAGATGTTATGCTGGCTCCTCCTTAGGCCCTATTCCACTGAAAAGAGAAGAGCAGAAAGATCAGAAATTGGTGCAGCAAGAAGTATTCAGGACTATGCCCAGCCTCAGCTCTCACAGAGCTGCCATCAGCACCAAGCAGGAAAGAGCTGACCCTTTTACACAGATTGTCCTCCTCACATGAAACAGGCAGCTAATTAATTAGAAACTATACATTATTGGAAATAATCTGGGACAAACCAAGACATTTGGCATAGGGGCAGGGGAACACACCCATCATTTTACCTAGAGACTGAACAGTGCCTCCTGGGGGGTGATCCTGGGATCCCACCCTCCTGATAGCACCAGAGGCTCCCTCTGGAAGCAGGTGGAGGTGGTAAATGTGCTGTCGGATGTGCTGTCAGATATTAAATGAACCACCCCTGGGCCTTGTGTTGATAAAAAGCCATTAGGGCAGAACAGAAAGCCCCTACTATGGGGCTACCATAGCCCCATGGTAGGGGCTATGACCCTCAGCCAAACCTATGACCCTCAGGCAAACCTGAAGGAGACGGCCACAGACTGTAGATTGCTTATAGCCTTGAACAGGCTGCCTAAAGCTAGACTATGACACCAGCTGACATGAGGAAAGGATCCTGAAGGAAAAGACAGTAGGCCAACAAACACCAGACTCTGCTGAGATGAATTCCACCTCATTCTTTTTCATTATTTGTGCTATTTTTTTCTCCTGCATAGATTTTTAACATTGCTTCTTTGTCTTCAATTAGTTCCTATTTCGCTATTTTTATTTATATATAGGTATTTTTTACTTTTATCCTTTTTTTAAGTTTTAACTCCAATCTCATATTTTACTCTTCCCTCCTCTTACTCCATTTTGTCTTCATCCTTCTCTTTCTTACTGTTTTAAATTTTATTTTTTCCTTTTCTACACCTTGTTTCTATTCCTTACTCTTACTATTACTCCTCCCTCCATACCCTCAAAACCATCTTTCTTTCCACTAGTCATCTTACATTCTTTTCCCTTTCTTATAATATCCTTATTGTAGTTCCACCTTTATTAATAGTTCCTCAGTTGTCATTGATATTAAGGTTATAAATTATTGCATTTATTCAATTTTATCTCTAGTTGTTTACTATTTTTTTAATTTTTAAATCTCATTTTTCACTGTTCCCCTGTCCTAGCCCATTTTGCCTTCCTCCTCTGCCTTACCTTCATTTTAACTTTTATTTTCTCTCTTTCTTAGCCTCATTTCTAATACATACACTTATTGTTTCTCCTCCCTGTATCCTCTCAAAACCATTTTTCTTTCCTTTAGACCCCTCATAATCTTTTTTCTTTCTTATAATACTATCATTCTCTTTCCATCTTTATGAAGCTTGGCTCCTTTGGCATAGATATTGCTGTGGTGGTTGTTTTTCTTCAATTTGGTTCCTATTTTTCCATTATTTTTTTCTACAAACCTCATATTGTACTCTTCCTATGTCTTATTCCAGTTTACCCATTCCCTTCCTATTTTATTTACATTGTAAATTTTATTTTTTCCTTTTCCTTACCTTGTCTGTATTGCCTACTCTTATTTCTCCTTCCCCTACCCTCTCAAAATCATTTTTCTTTCCATTAGTCACCTAATATTCTTTTTTCCTTTCATATAATATTCTTACTCTCTTCCCACCTTTATACATCTTAGCTCATTTGTTGTTGGTATTGTGGTAGTGGTTGAAGGGTATTTTTGCTGGTGTAGGTCTTGACTGCTGGGATATTTTGTTCTGGCAGCTCCTGTACAACAGCATACAAGACATGGTAGGGGCTATGACCCTAAGCCAGCTAGAGGTGAGAACCCACCAGTGAGTGAGCCGCCAACAACCAAAACCCAATTACAACAACAGAGCCCACATAAACTGCATAAAAGGCATCTCTAGAGTATCCACATCAGGAATACAAGGAGACTGCACCACTGAGTCCCACAGGATTCCTACCACAGAAAGCCACTCAATAAAGACAGGGAGTCAAAGCTGATCAATCTAACACACAGAAACAAACAAAAAGAGCCACCTAAAATGCAGAGACAAAGAAACAATCACCAATTGAAAGGAAAGGAGGAATCCTCAGAAAAAGTGCTAAATGAAACTGAGGCAAGCAATTTCTCAGATATAAGAGTTCAAAGTAATGGTTATAAGGATGCTAAAGGAACTCAATGAGAATGACAAGAAACTACATCAGCATGAAAAAGGACATAGAAACTATGAAAAATAACCAGGAGGAAATGAAGAATACAATATCTTAAGTGAAGTATACACTAGAAGGAAATAAACGCAGGCTAGATGAAGCAGAGGATCAAGTCAGCAAATTGAAGGTACACGAAAAAACACCCAGTCAGAGCAACAAAACATAAAAGGACTAAAAAGGAATGCAGATAGTTTAAAGGGGCTATAGGACAATATGAAACATAACAATATTTGCATATAGGGATTCTAGAAGAAGAAAAGGAGCAAGGGATAGAAAACATGTTTGAAAAAATAATGAGACAATACTTCCCTAACTTGATAAAGGGGAAAAGTCATGCAAGTTCAGGAAGCACAGAGGACGCCAATTGAGAAGAACCCAAAGAGGCCTACTGCAAAAAACACCATAATTAATTTGACAAAATTTAAAGAGAGTTTTAAAGGCAACAAAGGAGAAACAGGTAGTGACATACAAGGGAGCTCTGCTACGGCTATCAGCTGATTTCCGAATAGAAACACTACAAGCCAGAAGGGAGTGGCACAAAATATTCCATGTAATGAAAAGCAAAGATCTACAACCAAGACTACTCTACCTAGCAAGGCTCTCATTTAACATGGAAGGTGAAATAAGGAGTTTCTCAGACAAAAAAATAAAAAGGTTAAAAGAGTACACCCCCATCAAACCAGCATTGCAAGAGATGCTAAAGGGACTGCTTTAAGAAGATGAAGAAAAAGAAAGAGAGAGAGGTACAAGGAACACGGGTACAAAGGGAAAAAAATGGTAATAAATAGCTCTGGCTGACGTGGCTTAGTGGATTGAGCGCTGGCCTGCAAACGAAAGAGTCACTGGTTCGATTCCCAGTCAGGGCACATGCCTGGGTTTCAGACCAGGTCCCCAGTGAGGGGTGTGTGAGAGGCAGCCACACACTGATGTTTCTCTCTCTTCTCTTCCTCTGTCTAAAAACAAATAAACAAAATCTTTTTTAAAAAGCAATAAATAAATACCCATCAATAACCACCTTAAGTGTGAATGGATAAAATGCACTAATCAAAAGACACAGGATAGCTGAGTGGATAAGAAAACACAATCTGCATATATGCTGCCTACAAAAGACCCACTTCAGAACAAAAGATCTACACAGGTTGAAAGGTATGGGATGGAAAAAAATTTTTCAAGCAAATGGACATAAAAAAAAAAGATGGGGTAGCAATACTTAGACAAAATAGACTTCAAAACAAAGGCCATAACAAGAGACAAAGAAGGTCACTACATAATACGTAAGAGAGTTGTCCAACAAGGGGACATAATCCTTGTAAACTTATATGTACCCTCTATATGTATATAGAAGCACATAAATACATAAGGAAAATCCTGGAGGACTTTAAAAAGGAGATCGACAGCAATACAGTCATCATTGGGGATTTTAACATTTCACTGTCAACAATGGATAGACCACCCAAACAAAAATCAACAAGGATAGTGTGGCATTGAACAACACTCTAGAACAAATGCACTTAATAGATATTTAAAGAGCATTTCTCCCCAAAGCAGCAAAATATACATTCTTTTCAAATGCACAAGGGATATTTTCATAGACCACGTGGTAGGGCACAAAACAAGCCTCAACGAAGTCAAGAAAATTGAAATCACATCAAGCACTTTCTCAGATCACAATGGCTTAAAGCTAAAAACCAACCTCATGGAAAAAACTCAAAAACATTCAAATACATGGAGACTGAATAACATGTTATTAAATAATGAATGGGTAACAATGAGATCAAGGAAAAGATCAAAAAGTACTGGAAACAAATGAAAATGAACAAACAACAACCCAAAACTTACATGATACAGTGAAGGTAGTCCTGAGAGGGAAATGCATAGCAATATAGGCCTACCTACAGAAGACAGAAAAGTCTCAAACAACCCACCCCTACCTCTAAAAGAACTAGAGGAACAACAAACAAATCCCAGAGAGAGGAAAAGGAAAGAAATAATCAAGATCAGAGCAGATTTAAATGACATAGAGACTAAAAGAACAATTCAAAGGATCAATAAATCCAGAAGCTGGTTCTTTGAAAAGATAAAGAAAAGTGATGAACCTTTAACCAGACTCATCAAGAAAGAAAGATAGAGGACTCGAATAAAATCAGAAACTAAAAAGGAGAAGTAACAACCAATACTACGGAAATACAAAGGCTTGTAAGAAATGACTATGAACAATTATATGCCAAGAAATTGGACAACCCAGGAAAAATGGACAAATTTCTGGAAACACAATCCTCCAAAACTGAATCAAGAAGCAGAAATCCTGAATATACTAGTAACTACTGAAATTGAAGTAGTAATCAAAAAACTACCAGCACACACAAGCTTGGACCATATGGCTTCATGGGCAAATTTTACCAAACATTCAAAGAAAAACTAATTCCTATTCTTAAACTACTCCAAAAAAATTCAAGAAGAGGGAAAACTCCCAAACTTTTTTTATGAGGCCAGTATTATTCCAATTCTAAAACCAGGTAAAGACACAACAAAGAAAGAAAATTATAGGCCAATATCTCTGATGAACATAGATGCTAAAATCCTCAACAAAATACTGGTAATCTGATCCAGCAATACATTAAAAAGATCATACACCATGATCAAGTGGGATTTATCTGAGGGATGCAAGGATGGTACAATATTCACAAATCAATTAATTGTGATGCACCACATAAAATGAAGGACAAAAACCAAATGATCATATCAATAGATGCTGAAAAAACATTTGATAAAACCCAGCACCCATTTAGATAAAAACACTCAGCAAAGTGGGACTAGCAGGAGCATACCTCAACATAATAAAGACCACATATGAGAAATCTACTGCCAATGGACAAAAATTAATAACTTTTCCCATATGATCAGGAACAAGACAAGGGTATCAGCTTTCACTACTCTTACTCAACATAGTACTAGTAGTTCTAGCCACAGCAATCAGACAAGAAAAGGAAATAAAAGGCATCTAAATTGGGAAGGAGGAAGTAAAACTGTCATTATTTGCAGATCACATGATAGTGTACACAGAAAACTGTAGTCTCCATGAAAAAACTACTTGACCTAATAAGTAAATTTGGCAAAGTAGCAGGACACAAAGTTAATATTCAGAACCCAATAAAAGCTTGTAAAGGCAAGGGTCGAGGTGTTTTCCTCTTGAGAGGGTGGCCAAGGTGCTACGAGGCTTTTTCTCCTCTTGAGAGAGAAGCCTCGCCATCCCTCTTCCTCCACAGGACTCGGTAGTCCGTGTGAATTTGTTTTGTCTCATCCATAATGTCACAGACCCCAGGAGCTGGGATCCACGTCATAAAATGCATTCCCCCATAATGGCCATTTTATTTTGTAGTTAGGTTTTTAGCTACTAAAAGTTGATTGGGGCCATAATAAAATTAAAATATTATACAGCTGCAATTTTGTTTAAGTCTAAAATAAAAACTATTAGTCTTGTTTTTCTGACACCATAACATTTAAACAAATATAGTCGAACATGTTTTTAATAGACACATAATCCTTAAAGCCTTCAGCATGGTTGACCAGGCTCACAGTCTAGCCTTATTTGAGCAAGGAAAAGTCAGAACAGGAAGAAGAAGCTGTAATGCTGACCTCAAAGCCAGGTACATTGTGGGCCTAGGCTGACAAAAGGAACACTGATGAATGATGGGGATTTGTATTCCTAGGTGGGGATGAGCAACTAAGGTGTGCACAACAATAAGGGGAAAGGCAGGATGGAGCAGTGAGTCCCAGTGCCAGCAAAGGGCCAGCCTGCCTGACAGGGAAGGAAGAGTGGGTAAAACTTCCCGTAACAGGGTTAGAGAGAGGGCTAGTCCTAGAAGTAATGAGTATATAGGGACAAACATGACTGAAAGGGAGGTTTAGGAAAGGATCCTTATTTGAAAGTAAAGGTCATATTTAAGGTATTTTAGAACTGAAAACTGCTGTTGCTGCTGCTGTGACCTTAGGACCTAATAGTTAACATTTAATGTTTTCTACAAAAGGACAAACTGTTTCAAGTCCTTCACATGGTTATGTGATCTTCATTTAATTAATGGTAAGGATCTCCATGAGGCGGAGAGTACTGAATAAACTGTGAGGAAAGAGTCTAATAGAAAGGAGGCAAGGGGCCTTCCCCAGAACAGGGAATAAAATGCACACTTGTCGGGGCTTTATGTTTCATCCAGTTTGTTCTATAAGTTTAATAACAACTCTCTTCTTATTCAGTCTCAGACCAAACAAAGACTGGGCCTGTCTTTCTAAAACCAAGAACCAAACTCTCACTGGAGGCTCAAACAATGTTTATAGATAATGATCATGCCATACTTTTGGAGTCTAAGAAACCTGACTTCAAGTCCTAGTCTGAGGCTCTTAATAGTTCTTAATAGTTAATAGTTGACCTCAGGCACCAAAAAAAGGTTAATTCTTACCCTTTTTTGAATGCAGTCTTTAGTATTCTCAAAAAGGGAAATGAACTAAATAAAATATAAGAATTAATATGTATTTATCTCTCCACTTCTCAAAACCTCACCATTCCTTAACAGCAAAGCTGAAAAGAAAGCAAAATAATCTCTCTCCTAAAAAAGAAAACAAATCCTTCATCCTACCTACCTAGGCTTAGAAGTCAGCATGACTCCACCAACAGGAACTAAGACTGGAATTGAGACATGTTGCTCTTTCTTACCCTCCAAATTTACGAGGAGTCTAAAACAAAACCAGTGTCTTGCTCGTTTCCCTAAAGAAACTCAAGCCAGACTCTGACCTCAGAGTGCTCCAATCACTCCTGAAGATGGGCAGGAATGTCCTGAATTTACCCAGACTTCATATGGTGACAACTATCATTCATGACACATGCAAAAGATCCAATGTGAAACTGATTATTTCAAAACAAAACAAAATATTGAAATTCGTAGCATGGTATTCATGAGGTAGACAATTTACTGAATCTCTGATTCCTTTTCAGCACCAGGAACATTGGGAGTTTGCATGATAATGGCAAAACTGGAAGTATGAACAATACAAACTAACAAAAGCCACAATGTCCCTTAAGTACACTTTGGCCCTGGAACATGCCGACACAAATAAGCTTTCTCCCCAGCACTGGCTCTCCCAGAGGAGTGCAGTTTCACCTGCCCAGCTGCAGCTGGGGTTTAGCTGGAAAGACCCCACCACAGTGCCCAGGGCACGTGACCTATCCAGGTGCAAAAGGCTCCACACTCAGAAGTGCCCCACATTTGGCTGTTTTGCTGTCTTGAAATTCTTAATAATTAATCATTTTAATAATTCTTAACAAAGGGCCCTGCATTTACATTTTATACTAGGTCATACAAATTATGTAGTTGGTCTGACGATGCCTTACTCAGATGAGTTCAATTCACAGCAACAACTGGTGAGCTGCGAGGGTAGCCATCAAATATGGCTCAGGGTCAGGACTAACAACTTCCTTTGAAACAGACTAGTTTCCATTCTTAGGGAGGAAGGACCTGACCCCACACAGGCCCCTCAAAAATACACACAAAAAATAGTAATAATTCCATTTGAAAAATGGAGTACTTCAGCCAATTAAGGCTACTATCCTGATTCTCTCTTACTTCCTATTCATAGAGGTGGAAACCATCAGATGCTCACTCAGGGAGATGTTAGTGGCAGTGCTGTTAGTTCCAGACACCCAATGAGGGCTGGGTTATGAGGCAGAGCAGCACACAGCAACCACTCCCAATATAAAGGAAAGAAGACCAAGGAGACATACTCACATCAAGGAATCAGTTACCCTAAGTAGAAAACACGGGACATAAATGAAGGTTAATATCCACTGTCAACCAAAAACTTCAGTGAGAGGAAGTACTTCCTTATGTGCTGTGTTTTAAGTAAAAACTGAGGTTATAAAGTAAGAATTTTTTTTTTACTTTAGAGATTTTTTTAAGAAGTGACAAAACTACTTCTAAATTTTTCATTTTCCTAGTTAGGGCAATTGTTCAAAGGAAACCAAAACTATTATTCTAATACTTAAACTGTTGAAAACTCTTTAGTTTACTTGGAGATTTTATCAAAAGGCAGGGACATGAAGGGCAGACCACCCCCAGCCTCCACAAATGCCCCAAACTCCCAACCCCCAAGGAGAACAGAGCCAAGGCACAGTTACACAGATTTTTAGAGAGAAGTTCCAAAGATCAGGACTCTACTGCCATCAGGAAGCTAACCTCAGAAACTTGCGTGATTCAATACCAGAGAGAAAAGTTCCAGGTGCTGGAAATCTTAGGTCCAAAATAGTAAACTCAATCAGGTAAAAAGCCAACCAAGTTAATCCCAATGAAGAAATTCAGAATAGTTTTTCTTTCCAATTGCTTTATAAGATTGGAGACACTGTAGACTGGATCCCATTCATACCTGCCATATTCCAAAAGTGTAGCATGGACTCGAGATTCTTCATCGAGCAGCTCCTCTGCTCCCTGTTGGCGTTTGTATTTTCGACGGGGCTTGTAAACATCCTGAAAAGTAAATGAGACAAAGGAGTTATGGAGCATGAGATAGCTCTCCTCCTGAACTAGTTGCCAAATGCAAAGTCAGGGGAATGTGTATTTCCCCATCACAACAGTGGGCATTAAGGGTGTCTGCCTTTGAGGTCTCTGCTCCTTTGACATTTAGGTAGCAAATATTTCCATCCAATTAAGTGCTTATCAACTTTGTTGTAACTTGGTGTTTTTTTGTCCTATGACATTTCAATATTTTATGTAGTCAAACTTATCACTTTATAACTTATTTCCAATTCCAGAAATTTTGAAAAAAGTTCTTGTCTGTTAATTTTATATTTAGCCTTTTCATTCATTCAGTTTTTTTTGGGGGGTTTTTTTTTTGGGTATAATGAAAGGTAGGGATCTAGCTATGGGTTTTCTGAACGGAAAATCCAGAATCCCAACAAAAGTTTATTCTTCCCCTGATTTGGAATACACATACACACACCCCCTCCTAAACAAGTATATGACACATAGAGGTGCTCAATTACTGTATTTAGGTTTTCACCCCCAGGTGATCTGCATTAGTCATTCTATCCCAAATGAATGTCCTTGACTATCAAGCTGGCACTCAAATAATCCCTTAGTAGTATTTGCTGAGGGCTCTGGGTCCAAGGGGCAACTGTCTTGTACAAGCAAGGCATTCTACTTCTGTGTCCCAGGAACTTTTCTTCTCTGATACCAGAGCTCAGCGCATCTTATCTCTACCTGGACATCACCAGGACAAGCATTACTATCAGGTTTCTCCAGATAGTAGCATTTTTATTCTAATTAGAGTTGTTCCCCCCACTCTGATAATTCTGGTTAACTTTATTATTATTTTATTTTTTAAGTATATTTTATTATTCTATTAGTTATTCCAATTTTTTTCTTCCCCTTATCCCCCCTCTGCCCTGAATGCCTCTACCCTCCACCATGTCCCACACCCTGACCTTAGTTCACATCCATGAGTTGTACATGTAAGTTCTTCGGCTTCTGTTTCCTGTACTGTTCTTAACCTGCCTTCATCTATTTTATGCCTACCAGTTATGCTTCTTTTCCCTGTACTTCCCACCTCCCCCACTGATAGCACTCCATGTGATCTCCATTTCTCTAGTTCTGTTCCTGTTCTAGTTGTTTGCTTAGTTTTTGTTTTATAGCTTCAGTTGTTGATAGTTATGAGTTTGTCATTTTACTGTTCATAGTTTTTTATCTTCTTCTATTTCTTAGATAAGTTCCTTTAACATTTCATATAAGGGTTTAATGATGATGAACTCCTTTAACTTGACCTTACCTGGGAAGCTCTTCATCTGCCCTTCCATTCTAAATGAAGCTTTGCTGGATAGAGTCATCTTGGATGTAAGTACTTGCCTTTCATGATTTCGAATACTGCTTTCCAGCCCCTTCTCACTTGCAAGGTTTCTTTTGAGAAATCAGGTGATAGTCTTAAGGGAACTCCTTTGTAGGTAACTCTCTCCTCTTGCTGCTTTTAAGATTCTCTCTTCATCTTTAATCTTGGGTAACTTAATGATGATGTGCCTTAGTGTGTTCCTCCCTGGGTCCAATTGCTTTGGGACTCTCTGAGCTTCCTGGACTTTCTACACATCTATTTCCTTCACCAGATTGGGGAAGTTTTCCTTCATTATTTGTTCAAGTAAGTTTTCTATTTCTTGGTCTCCTTGTTCTCCTTCTGACACACCTAGAATTTGGATGTTAGAGCACTTAAAGTTGTCCCATAGGTTCCTAAGCCTCTCCTGATTTTTCTGAACTCTTGTTTCTTCATTCTGTTCCACTGGATGATTATTTCTTCCTTTTTTTCCAAATCATTGTTTTAAGTCCCGGTTTCCTTCCCTTCACTGTTGGTTCTCTGTATATTTTGCTTTATTTCACTTTGGGTAATCTTCATTTCCTCCTTCAGTTTGCAACTGAGCTCAATCAGTTCTGTGAGCATCCTGATTTACAGTGTTTGAACTCTGCATCAGATACATTGTCTATCTCCTCATTTAGCTCTTTTTCTGGAGTTTTGATCTGTTCTTTCATTTGGGCCATATTCCTTTGTCTCTGCATACCTGCTATGCTGTAAGGGGGTGGAGCCTTAGGTATTCACCAGGGCCAGCAACCCTCTTTGCTGTGTTGTGGCACTGTGGGGGAGGGGTCAGAAAGGGAACAATGCCACTGCCTCGCTTTGCTCTAGCCCCACTTTCCAATGAACTCTCCTGTGAGACTGGGAGTTTCTCCCACTGTTGCATCCCCCTCAGTATTTTACAGATGGAAGTTCTGAGTCTTTAGTTTACTGTTCAACCAGCCCCACCTTGCTCGCACAGTCTGCCACCTTGCTGTGCATCCTCTCTGATCAGCTGTCAGTCTCTGCCCCTCCTACAGGTCTGTGTGAATGTTTCTTTAACTCCTTGGTTGTCAGAGTTCCATGCAGTCTGATTGTCTGGCCCTTCTGGTTATTGGTTGTTTTTTTTTTAATTCTTTATTTATTTATTTTCAGAGAGAGGGGAAGGGGAGGGGAAAGAAGGAAAGAAACATCAATGTATGGTTGCCCTCGTGCGCCTCCTACTGGGGACTTGGCCTGCAACCCAGGCATGTGCCCTGATGGGGAACTGAACCATCAACCCTTTGGTTCGTAGGCTGGTGCTCAATCTACTGAGCCACACCAGCCAGGGCTGTTTATTGTTTTTAACTTGGTAGTTTTCCTTCTTTTGGTTGTGCAAGGAAGTGGAGTGTTTCTACCTCTACCTCCATCTTGGCCTGAACCTATTTTACTTTTTATCATGAAATATTTTGAACAGAAAGAAAAAATTCTTTCTGTAACATATACTATATAATTTCAAGTTTTGTGCAAAAGAAATGCAACAGGGTCTGAGATGATGCTGGAGGGTTGTTCTTATAGCTTGCTACCACAAATATTCCCTAGTTTGCTGCTGGTGTCTACATGAGTAGAAAGCTATAAATAACATAAAAGAGATTTATGGGGTAATGAAAAAAAATATAATGAACTCATATGATGTCAGTTACTGTGTATGCTTTAATTTCCACTGAACTCCGCTATTATAGCTCCACAGTTATAGCAGCACTATATAATTGAGCTTAATTGCTATCTTCCATAGTAGTTACCGTTGACAAAGTCAATGACCCAAAACAGGAAATTGGATTCTTCTAAAAAAAGGAATGACTCCAAAACAATAGCATACTGAAATCAACAGTTAAAAGGAACTTTTATTCTGCTAAACAATGACAATGTTGGCCTTTGTGTAATTATTCCTTATATTTTAAAGTGCCTCAATAACATCTCACGTTTTGCAATTTATAATTACCCTGAGATAGAGGTAAGGCAGATACTAGTACCTCCTAGTATCTGAAGAAGCAGAAATTAAATAATTTGTTCAGGATTGCTAGGTTTTATGCCTGGCCCTAGGTACTCTGGCTACTGGCCCCAAGGTTTTACCACTACACTAACTCAGTTCTGATGGGCATTCTAGTTACCCACCAGCCATTTCAGTTGACCCTCTCATGAGAGTCACTATAGAATCAGAGGCTGCAACATGAATTATTACAATGATGTGGACCTAATAAGGACCTAATAGTAATAGTAATTTAGACCTAAAAGTCAGAGGTTTCTAGGTTCACTAAAAAGAATTATTACCGAGTCACCCTTTAAAGTAATAGGAGTCAGGAACACTGATGTCTAATACTATTTCTGCCACTAACTAGCTGGATGACCTTGGGAAAAGCAGCTCCATCAGCAGGCTTGTTTCCTTATTTGTGAAATGAAAGCTGGATTAATAGGTCTTGAAGGAGACTCCCAGTCTCTCATTCTTCATGTTTTTTTTTAATTCTATAAAGATACTGACTTTGTAACATAATTCCATCATTAATTCAAATTTTGAGATTAATTAAGAAGAAACACACTCCATGCTTGACATGACTGTACTCTTAAAAAGATATGCAGCATCGACTTATCTTTGCCATTACTAAGAGCAGCACTAGTAATGGCTATCATTTATTGAATGCTAGGTGCGTGCCAGGCATTCAATAGCTGTTGCCACCTCATGGCCATATCTTTTTCCTTGATGAGCCCCTAACTTGTCGAATTCCTGACAGCTAGAGTCACCTCAGCTCGTAGAATGTGGTCTAGCTCACAGTGAGTCCTCATCAGTCTGACTAAGTGAAGACATGGAGTCAGACAGGGTTTTAGTCCTTACCTCATCACTACCTGTCTGAAGTTATTTAACCTCTGTGGCTTTCCATCTATAGCTTTCCATCTATAAAATAGGTATAAGCAGAGCTGCTGTGAAGATTAATTATTTAACAGAATCTAACACATAGTGAGAGCTTAGATACATATCTTTATATACAAATATGTATAATAAAATATACTGATATTGTTTTATTTATGTTGCCACATTTACATTTTATGTGCTGTATGAAAGGCCCTCTCTTTGGAAGAACACAATGGAGAAGTAATTTTAAACATCATGGTCTCTTAGGTGATCTAATAAGTTCAGCAAAGTATTTCCTTTCAACTAGCCTGGAAGTTCTAAGAAGTCTTTTTTTTTTTCCTGTTCCTAATATTATCATATAAAATTCTAAGCATTACCAAAAATGCTCAATAAATAATAAATGAATATCTTTTGGGACTTTTGGTAAAAATTCACAGGTACTCTTCATTCAAGGTTAAGAACAACAGACCTCACTGCACAGGACAGTTTCTTCAGGCACATGAACGGCTGCCAGCTCAGAAAAAGAGGAGGTAAAGCTGTGCAACAGTGTACTGTACTAAATAAGATGAATGAGTGGGTACAGGGCAGAGGGGGATAAGGAGGAAAAATGGGACAACTGTAATAGCATAATCAATAAAATATATATTTTTAAAAAACATGGAAGGGGAAGGTGGTGAGGAGAGGTCTGCCCTGGGTGGCAATAATTTCATTTTCTTATGTCCTCTAAAAATACCACCACACCTCCCACTAAGCAGGCTTTCTATAACATTAAACAGCTAGATACTGTATGATAAGATGATATGGAAAGTCAAGAAGGTAATACATTTCAAAAAAGAAAGCAGAAGTAATGGGAATAATCCCAAAAGGAACAAAAATTAGTCTAAAAGACATAAACCAGGCAGTGAAAGACAAATACCATATGATCTCACCTTTAATAGGAACCTAATCAACAAAATAAACAAACAAGCAGAATATAACCAAAGACACTGAAATTGAGAACAGACTGATAGTAACCAGAGGGGAGAGGGGAGGGAATTTCAGGGGAAAAGGAGAAGGGTTTACAGGAACAAGTATAAAGGACATATGGACAATAACAAGGAGGGGTAGAAATGGGAGGGAGGTGGGGAAGGCTGCAGGGGTGGGCTGGGATGGGGGTAAAAGACAGAAAACTGTGCTTGAACAACAATTAAAATAAAAAAATAATAATGGAAAAAAAGAGTGAAAGCATCTAAGGTGAGGAGCTCAAGTTATAGTTCACAACAGTCTTTCTGCTGGCAATCTGGCAAAAGGTACTATTAGCCTTAGGCATAACCTTTGACCCAATTCTACTTCATGGAATATGTCCTAAGAAAATAACTAAAGATAAAAGAAAAAATTTAGCTATGAGGATGTACTACATAGTGCCCTGCCTCAAAATTAAGCTAGTTACATTACTACAACACAATGAATAATCTACAGACATTAAAAATGTTACGGAGATTTATTGGCATGGAAAGATAGCCTAGCTTATATTAGCTTTCTTGAGCAAAACAAGCCTGCATCAAAACAGAATATATAGCATAGTGCCATCTGTTTTTACATTTCCTAATTCTATATGGATATCCATAACTCTGTATTTCCTAATTGGGATATCAGTGATTATCCCTGGCTGGTAGTATCATGGCTGATTTGTCTTTGTAATTTTTCTCTATAGGAACTGTTCGGCATGGTGTGGGCCCAGACAGGACCCACCCCCACGGATAGGTTCTCCCGTGGGAAATCAGGCCTGCATTGTACCTAGGCCGCTCTGAGACTTGCTTTTTGCTAAAACTCCCTCACACCAAATTGAGGCAGCAAGTGCTTACTGTGACTTCCTAAAGTCTGTGGTAAACCTCCCCAGTATGGAGTGTAACCAGTTCAACCACTTTTCCCTTTGCATTTTCAAACATCCTTCTCTTTGAAGCAATTAGTGGCTTCCTCTCCTTTGTTTTCTGTAAAAGGTAACCATCTAAAGCGAACCTGTGCATAGTAAATGAGGACCATCATGTAAGGTGCCCAGAAAAGCAATAAAAGTCGGTCAAGGCAAGGGTCGGGGGCCCTCTCCTCTTGAGAGAGTGGCCATGCCATCCCTTTTCTTCCACAGAACTCAATAGTCCATGTGAATTTGTCTTGTATCTCATCCACAATGTGGCAGACCCCATGAGCCGGGGTCCGCATCATTTCTTCATTTCTCAATTTTTCATTATTATTATTAGTATTAGCATAAAAGAAAAATAAGCTTTTTAAGAACAAAAAATCATGCACCAAAAAAAAAAATGGATGGGCGATATAACCAAGGACAAATGTAAAAGACTGAAACAATCCTATAAGGTTGGCTAAAATCAAGAATAAGTTATATGTTTTGAAAAATATTAAAATGTTTATAATTTATTTTTAAAAAAATTATTTGTAAGCAAAAATAAGTAAAATCATTCTGTTGAAGCACACTGGTACATATTAATTCATTAAAAAAAAATAATAGGACAATCACCATTTTGGCAAACATTCTCCAGCTGGACAAACAAAGGGTCTTCAAATGGGAAAAGTCACAGTAAATGCTCCCGTAAGTGAATGCTGAGGTCATAGGGGAGCACATAACCAATCTGATGTTTCTGAGTCTCTGGGACCCAGATGAATAACAGCTCAGAGTCCTAGAGTCAAGAACAGTATTGCAAAATCAGCACCAGGATAAATGGGAAATTAGAGAGCAGATAGACAGAGAAAAGTAAAAAAGCACCAACACTTGTCCCATTGGAGGAGTCAGATATAAAATCAAAACTGGCTGCTTTTTCCTGGCTGCTATGTAGGGAATTATTAACCTTTCTGAGATTCAACTTCCTAATTTATGAAATACAAATAATAACACGTCACTCCCTGAGTGTTGCTGAGGAGTTAATAAGATAATGCCTATAAAATACCCAGTTAGGTGCCGACCACAGAGAAGACACTCAATCAATACATGGCTGCTGCACACAATTTATATAAAAGGTTGGGTCTGAAAGTAGGGACCTGTATATTAGACTTGATTTTAATCCTTAATTTACCATTCACAGTTTAAATTTTGAACTTCAGGCTTGTCAATAAGGAGCAGGTAAAAAATACTGATGAAGTACCTGAAAGGAGAACTAAGGAAAGACTGAAGAAGAAAAAAATCCCTCTTTAGAACCTGAGACTTCCAAAGAGCCACAACCCCTGGTCATCTAAGAAAGATTCATTCCCTTTACTGAAGGAAGGATTCTCCTTGGGAATAGTGACAACAACAACAAAAAAACAGCAACCTATTCCATTTCTTACACAGACTCACAATAAGCCAGGGACATGCACTGCAGCCCTGGAGTCTCTTATGAGTTCCTGGGACTCATTTCAAGGCTGCAAGGAAGCCATCGCAGAAGTGGTAGGTGGGAGAGATGGAAGTAAATGGCAATGGAATGCAGCTAAGAAACCTAAGAGTTTGGAAGTGGGAGCTATTTCCAGCAGACAGGGAGAGAAGAAAATAAATCCCACAGCCTGGCTCTTGCCATCTACAGAAATTCTTAACCACTCCTGCCAAAAATGTATTGACAGTCAACAAGTAGGTTTACACATAAAAAAGGAAATAAACTAAACAATACAAACTATTATATAATTTTTTTTCATTTTCCTTTATCTTGATATTATCTTCTGATCAGTCACACACATCTTTTTATCTAGAGACTCACAGCATGTTGGTTTGCATCCTGGTGCCATCATCACCAATGTGACCTTGGGCAACTTATATAACCTATCTGTGCCTCACTTTCCTCACCTGTTTAAAAAAATACTACTATTTCATAGGGCTGCTGTTACACATTAATGTTCAGAATAATATCTGGGTACTATGTATTTGTTATTATCATCTCCTTAAATTCTATACAGTCACATTATCAAGAAGAGGAGGTTAAAAAACTCTATTACAAATGAAAAGAAGAAATAATTTCTCTGGAGGCCTGAGATATTTAATAGGTATAGAGATGTCAGGCCCTCTTTCACTGATAGGATTATCGACAGCTACAATGGCTTTTTATTCTGGGAAACGTGGCTAAAAACCATAATGTTTTCTTACTTTCTGCCCAGGGATCATAGTGAGATTTACATGTGAAGATATTCAATAAAGCATTACAAAAACTTTACTTTTATTTATTGTGTTTGAATAAGTAATACACAAACTTAGTACAAAATTCAAAGAGAATTTCCCTCTTTCTACTGCCACTGGCTCCTTAGCTTCTTGTATCAGAGGTAATGCTTAGTTCTCCTCTCTTTCTAAAGATGAAGCATCATTTAAAATAAGGGAAAGCAACAGCACATCCAACCAATTGGTTATTATTTGTCACGACAAATGCTGTTAGGAAGAATCTTTAATAGCTTAAAGACTGTACTGGTAAGTGAAAAAAAACCGACAAAATTATATTTAAAGTATAATTCCAATTCAGCATAAAAATGCACAATAACATAAAAGAAGTATGTACAAACATCAAAAGTGGATGCTTCTATATTCTGAGATTAAGGTTGATTTTCTTCCCCTGTATCTACCAACTTCAAAACAATAACTTTAAAGAAGTTCTAAACTGAACATCTATATCAACACCAGAAAAAAAAAATTACTCTGCTGTCATATCATGTGCTCTCTTTTTAAAAGATTTTATTTACAGTGGTACCTCGGTACTTGTTGTTAATTTGTTTCAGAATTCATAATGAGTGCCAAAACCAACAAGCACCCAATGATGAAACACTTTCTCTTGCAGAGCAGCATCGTGAGTCATACAAGTTCTAGCAAGTGCACGGAATCCGGAGCAAGTGCCAAGTGCTGAAACATTTTTTTTTTTCATCAAAATGCCACAAGTACAGGGTTTGATGAGTTCTAAAGCCAACAAGTACTGAGGTATGACTGTATTTTTAGAGAGAGGGGACAGTGGGAGGGCAGAAGGAGAGGAAGAGAAACATCAATGTGTGAGAGAAACATCCATCAGTTGCCTCTCGCACACGCCCCAACTGGAGACCGGGCCTGGAACCCAGGCATGTGCCCTGAACAGGAATCAACCAGCGACCTTTCACTTTGCGGGATGATGCCCATCACTCAGCCACACCACTCAAGGCACTCTTTTTCTTCTTATTTCTAATATGGCCACCAAATCTGACTTCAGAGTGTAACTATATTAAAAATTTTCCACTCCTCCCACTTCCAAAATGGAACTGAGGAAAAGATACAAATTATAATTATAAAGTGAGAAAGACTTTTTTGTTATTGTTTTAAACAAGCACTTCATGTCTTTCACCATCAAGTGACTGTTACTCATTTCAGAGTAATCATCCTGGGAGACCACATACTTATTCTTAAAGTAAAAATCATGCAAAATAGCACTATATATTATTTTTGGAAGAGAATTTCTACCCAGGCATTGAAGCTTCCTTCCCTTCAGCTCAGGCAAGAAGGTTGGAAAGTAAGGTGCAGGTGGGCTGACAGTGCTTCTGCTGGGCTCTGGCCCACAGTGTTTTGAAAAAGCCCAAAGCTTTCCTCTGCCCCTTGCACTGGGGAAATGGGCACATGAGTGCAGTCCCCCATCATTAAGATACACTGTATATGATGACAAAGGCCATTCCAGAGTTTCTTATGCAAAGCTCAGATTCTGCTCTGCCTCTCCAAAGCCACCATGGAGGTGATGACCCAAATTTACCATCTCCAGTTCTCATCTGCTTATCTGCTTTCTTTAGAGCTATTCAAAGTTACACCTGTCACTGGCTGGCACAAAAGAGGAAGGGCTTCAGGTTTGGACAATTTCTCCCTTAAAGCTGAAACTAAGGAAAACATAGGGTGGTGGTTGTGTCAAGTTTTACCCATGAATGGTGGTGTTCAAATCTGGGGCACAAAAGACAGGCAGGGCTTCCCTCTCACTCACCAGAGGTCAGCTCCTGGGCAACCCCAGCAGAGAGAAACCTGAGAGGGGTTTCACCAGGGTTTTGTGATTTAAATCAAAGTGCTATTTGCAGACTGTAAGCCTTTGTTCTTCTTTTTCCAGAAGAATAGGGGCAGGGAAACTTACTGAGAGGTCAACAACAGTCTTGATGGCCTTTTCTTTTCTCTTTATAAAGTCATCATCCTGTAAAACAAAACACAGGGATTAAACAAATCTTGTGTGAAGACTGAAACTCAACTGGACTGCTCAGAAATCTCTTCACATAACTTTGCCAGAAAAAGTCTCAATTTTCTAACAAATTGAAATATATTTTGTATGGGAAAAGCTAGGGCCTCTGCAGATGGCTCCTAAACAGATCCCTACAGTGGGTAAGAAAAAGGGGAACCATAGAGCGTAGTGGTACAGACAAATATTCTCATTTCAAATCCTTATGAGCTCTGAAACCTCGGGCAAGTTACCTAACCTCTGAGCCTCAGTTTCTCTATCTATAACATGGGACACCACCTATCTCAGGAAGCAGTTGAGAGGACTAAGGAGTAGAAGGCGTGTGATAAGCTGAGACTGGAACAAGTAAGAATTTGATATCTGTCAGCTATTGTTGTTGGGATTATTACTAAACTATTAATACAGGAATGTCCTCAGCAGATGGTCTCTGGAAAAGCTTTATGTAACTCTACAAAAATATACTCACGTTCTCTTAATTTAAAAAAAGCTCTGGACCAAGAACCAACACTGAGACAAAAGGACAAAATTGTAGGACTTTATACTCAGTGCTCATAGAAAGAGGCAGTTCCAATAACCCAAGAGGCCCTGTTTCAATGCTGACCCAGTAGAATCACAGATGGCAGGGGGGTGAGCACATAGGGGAGCCTGAGCTTACTGAGCTCCTTCCCAGGGAATCTCTAAGAGTGCAATCATGGTCTCAGCTGGACAAGAGAAAGGTAGAAAACTCACCTCAGGGAGACTATAGGTTTTTTGGAACTGGGATATAGAGTAGGAACGGATGTAGTCACCCATTTCTTCTTTTGTTTCTATAGCTCGCTTCACCAGCCACTGGGGAGGAAAGTTAGGACTGTGAGTACAGATGAAATACCACCATGGTGAAGGCCAACTTAGAAATGGCACAACTTGCAAAACAAACCACCATATTTGAATGGGCTGAGTGATAAACTGTCAACAAGTATTGTCCTACAGGCAAAGGTACCAAATGGACATCTGAGATGCTATGATCCAGTGAGACCTAGAGCTGAGTAGATGTGCGAAAGCTTTAAAGCCTCACCTTAGATCCTCAGGACTCAGTTTCCCTCTCTGTGTAATGCAGAGGTGAGAATATCAGTTCCTTTCACCTCATAGAGCTGCTGTGAGAAGCAAATGAAATCACAAGTACTGGAATATTTTGCAAATACATGAAGCGTAACAAAAACAGAGCTATTTCCCACAACTGTTACAGGGTGCAGCCAAGAGGGGGGACCCCAAATGGGCACTTGAAATGGGGTCCAGAACTTAAGGTGTCCAGGAGATTTTAAGATTTCTCCCCCCCCCCGCCCCCGCCCCGCCCCAGTTGTGGAGCAGGGCCTTTGAGAGCTGTTTCACATAGCAACAGCATTGTAGCTAACCTCTAGTGTGGTCATTTAACATATCTATAGCCTTAGGCTGGTCGCTTAGATATGTTAAATAGCTGTTGCCATGCTCTGAGCCTGGGGAATGGAAGTAACTACCCCACCAAGACTGGGGGGCAGGTCCCCCGAGTTACAGCTACAGGGCCTGCGTGGGAGCTTGGAGAAGATTGGCTCCATGACATGGAGCCTCACATGCCAGACTCATGGTGGCAGTCCAGTAAAGCTGGAAGGATATGAGTTCTGGCATGTGAGGCCAAGTGTGGGAGGAGTCGGAAATGGGGCTGCAGAGGAAGACTAGCGCAGGGATTTAAACCCAGATGCGGCAGCCCTGAGAGAGAGAACAACGTGGCCTTGACAGAGTGGGGACTCCCACAGCTTTAGAAGGGGAACCACCACCTGGTTTTAGCAGAGATCCCGGTGACTCAGCGGAGGGTGCCGGGAACCCAGGGAGGTCTCCCAGTCAAGATGGAGTACTAACTGGGAAGAACCAGGGGACTGCCTGAGCCATGGACTTCTATTTCCTTTCCTGAGATACGGTATTCTGGACTGGGCAAAGGGGGAAGGAAGGAAGGACTGTGTCTGTTTGTGGGTGTTTTTAGGGACTTTAGGATTTTTGATAAAGACATTAGGTCACTACTTTAAGTTTGTATAGCATTAAATAAACATTTCCTTTCCTTTTCACGAATCTCTGGCATTGAGAGACGTCTTTCCTCTGGCGGCGGACATAACGGACCCGGGGCCTTCTTTCAATAATAGTATATCGTCCCAGGCCCCCCCTTGTTTGTTCTGTAACACAACTATCTGGTTCTAGGCAGATCTTAATATATCTCTCTCCTGTGCTGCTTGCACCATGGACCAGAGAACAGGGAAGAACCAGAGAACACCAAGTATAACCACTCATTTGACAGATTTAAAAAAAAAAACAACTCCAAATAGTCAGATTTGACAATAGGGTATACTAAATACATAGCCCTTGGCTTTGGGTTGGTTTGGTCATCACATTTTCTTTCTTAATCCACATGTTATGAAGTAGTTGGTGCTTGCTGTGTTTTAAAGAACCTGACGCTCAGATAGGCTACATAATTTGTGCACTGATCCATAGCTAGCAATCCACAAAGCCACAAGTCACAACTGGAGGGGTGGGTCTTCCACACCAGAAGACTGGACATGTGGGTTTTAGTACCAATGTTTCCCACTTCTATTGGGCTGATATGCAGGAGTAACTACTATTGATTTTTCCCTATTTTAAACCCCAGTTAGTTAAAACACACACATGTACACACCCACATCCCATAAAGGGTGGAAGGATGCAAGAGCAAAAAACAGCCTTCGCTTCTCTACCCTGGCTCTTCATTCATTCCCCTTATTACTAAAGAACACTACAGAATGGGATCCCATCTGTCAGGGTTGTCATTCTCTCTCCAAAGAGAGCTATTACATCTCAAAAGCAGTTTTTAGACAGTAGTTGTGTTTCCCTGACAGCATAGCCACACTTGGCAAAATATAACCACCTAGGAAAGTAGACACATGGCATACAACATACTGTTCCCACAGGGTTGGAAAGAATGTTTGTGTGTGGAGGGGGCCAGCCCAAGTAAAGGTCACATTTAGGAAGTTGTCCAAGATAAGGGTGGCTGCAAGTAACTATATGAGAAATATTCTTTTGTTGTTAATATCTTCCATTTATTTCCATCACTTCACTCTACCCCAGTTCCAATGACCTCAGGCATTAAAATCCAGAAGCAGGGCAGGTCAGAAAGCATTCAGAATTACGCTAGTACCATGGAAAACAGTATGGAATTTTCTAAGAAAACTAAAAATGGATCTGCCTTTTGACCCAGCAATTCCACTGCTGGGTTTATATCCTGAGAACCCTGAAACACCAATCCAAAAGAACCTATGCACCCCAATGTTCATAGCAGCACAATTTACAATAGCCAAGTGTTGAAAGCCACCTAGGTGCCCATCAGTAAATGAATGGATCAAAAACTATGGTACATTTACACAATGGAATTCTATGCAGCCAAAAGAAAGAAGGAGCTCCTACACTTTGCAACAGCATGAATGGAACTGGAAAGCATTATGCTAATCAAAATAAGCCAGGTTGTGAAACACAAATACCATATCATCTCACCTTTAACAGGAACCCAAACAACAAAACAAACAAGCAAAATAGAACCAAAGACACTGAAATAGAGAACAGGCTGACAGTGACCAGTGGGGAGAGGGGAGGGAATTTCAGGGGAAAAGCGGAAGGGTTTACAGGAACAAGTATAAAAGGCACTGGACAAAAACTAAGGGGGAGTGGAAAGGGGAGGGAGGTGGGGAAAGCTTGGGGGGGGATGGGCTGGGATGGAAGTAAAAGACAGACAACTGTACCTGAATGACAATTAAAATTAAAAAAAAAAAGAAGAATTATTACTCTAGCATCTTACTTGCACCCTCATGCAACAGCATAGCCCAGGACAACAAAGGAGGCTGACTCCTGCTCAACCCAATTTTGCTCTGGTTTCCTTCATATGGGGAGATCCAGTTTCTGGCCTTTCAGGCTTGTTTCCTATTCAGATTTTCTTCCATTAATCAGATCTACACTGAATAATTATTTGTCTGGATCCTGAAGAGTGTGATCAGAAAAGGAAAGTAAAGCCTGTTGAGTCATAGGATTCCCTTAGGGAATTGATTGTTCTGTTTTGGAGATCCCAGTGTGAAGGGCTATGGAGGGAACGAACACCTTGGATGACCAAGCTCTGTCACAGGTGCCAAGCATTCAAAAAAAAATTACTGCCCTCACAGGATTCACATGTCTGGCATGAGAGAAAAAGATGTGACCTAGAACTAACAGTGATTGGAAGCTGGATTGCTTTTCTCTTAGCTGGCATTCAGAATGTAACTGCAGCTTCACTAAACAGAGTGAACACAGGAGGTGACCCTCTAGAATCACACAGACGATTAGTTCAGAATTTTCCAATCTATGGTCCATGAATGTTCTCTAAATTTGTCTCCAGCAAAACAGGAAAAGGCTACAGACATGTGGTGAGTTTTTCATAATGCTAAAGTTATTAAATTTGAAGACCTGTCCTTTATACTGAGATTGAGGTTAAATGGCATTTCTTTTAGTAAGTAATGGTGAAAGCAAGATAAAAACAACCTTGCCTGGAAAAATACAGGTGCAATTGTCAGTCAACCTCCACTTTTGCTTTTAAATTTTATAGGTCCATGAAATTAAGATCTGGTAACCACTAGCTTAGGCTCTCACATCCAGACAGAAAGTCCTCCAGAATTCTACTCTCAAAACAGAACTGTTCATTCACAGACATTCAAAATGCCCACACTAACTACAAAAGATCATTTCCTTTTCATCCCCTTCTCATATCTGGACTAGATTTTTTTGCCCGTAATATTCTAGCATATGGTGGAACAAGGTCTAATCACTAGAGATCCAGGCTTTCAGGGGGGAAAGGCAACAACTTCACAGAGTGACAGTGTATGAGGTTTCAGTAAAAATCAACAGAGGGTCCCTACTTCCTATTTTCACAAAAAGGATTAGGTACCATTTCCCTGAATTGCAGAGACAGAAAGTCTAACAGATACAAATCAAATTTTGAGTAAAAGTCTTAGCCTCAAATTTACAAATTCATGGAATCTGATTTGAAGTCTATCGTAGCAAAGATTCCCAGGAAGAGTATAACAACAAAACAACTGTATAACACTTATAAAACACTTACTAAATGTGCCAGTCTTTCAGCTACGTGCTTTACACATAGTAACTTAATTTTCATCCTATCAGGTAGGTACTATTAATACCTCTATTTCACAGATGAAAAATTAATCTCCAGAGTCCATGTACCTACACTATATAATCTTGAGAGTTAAGACTTTTCTAGCAAGGGCTGTGCAGCTTTCTTGTAGGTGGCTGCATGAATAGCGGAGTGGGAAAGTACAAGGCTTGGAGATAGAGAGTTTAGACTGGAACATTTGCTTTTCTACTCTGCCTTTAAGCAGATCAATTACCCTCTCTGAGTCTCACTTTCCTGAGATGTTCAGATGAGGATTATAATACATGCTTCAGAGTCTCTATTAGGATTACCATATTTTTCAGATTATAAAATGCACTCCCCGCCCCGAATCTGGGAGGAAAATGGGGGTGAGAATTATAGTCCAAATGTAGCTTACCTGGCTTGCTGTGGGGGGAGGGGCAGCGGCCTATGTTATTTATGTTATTGAATATTTTACCACATTTTTTGCTTCAAAATTTTTTTCCTGTTTTCCTCCTGTAAAACCTAGGTGCGTCTTATGGTCCAGTGCGTCTTAGAATCTCAAAAATTCGGTATATGCAAAGTATTGTTCACAACGCAGACAACAAAGGCAACTCTCTTTGCTCCTTCTCTTTTCAAGGTGCTTAGAGGAGAGGCACACAAGAACTGCAGAGAATATCGGGAGCTATACAGCATGAGCCACTTAATCACAGAATCTTTGGGAAAAGCTGAGATGGAGATAAGTCTCCCATCAGGCATTTAGTCATCAAATAAGAACTAAATAACCACAAAGTGTCAGGCAGTCCATGAGGTGCTGGAGACACAACAGTGAACAAGACAGTCATGGTACTTGCCATCATGAGGCTTACAATCTGATGGAGACAGATAAATAACCACACACTTGAATATATATGGTAGAAACTACAGTATGGAACATTCCTATGAAGAAAGGGAATGTGGCTATGTAACTGGATATACCAAAAGAACCTGTTTTAGATTAAAGGGTCAGAGGAAGCTTTCTTGAGAAGGCTTGGTGGAACTGAGGCCTGAAGAATAAATATGAATTAAGCAGTTAAGAAGAAAAGGAAAGAGCCTTTTCGGAAAGGCCCTATAACAGGAGGAAGCATAATAACCATGAGAAAATCTGAATCAGAGGGACTAAAACAGAAAGAACAAAGGAAAGCAAGGAAAGAGTCTGGATAGGTCAGAGGTGACCAGCGCATGAGGGCTGCAGAGTCCTAGCTTTACCAAAAAGACAATGAAAAGCAACTAATGGGAACATTCAAAGATCAGGTGAAGGTGTGAAACTAAGGAAGGTGGAGTACCTGCGACCTTCAGAGGAAGACATCAGAAACGTCATGTTCTGCTGCCACCAAATCCATACCACATCCATTAGATTCAGAACAGAGCTCAAGAGTCAGAAATGTTACAGGAATCTGATGTTCAGAGGACAAGAAACCACACAGAAAGTCTCACCTGAACAACAGGAAATATGTGAATAAAATCCATCCCCTGGATCTGGTGAGGCTCCAGCTGGTGTGGACACTTCATCCTTGGAAGAACTGAGACAATTTTTTCTGATAGAGCTCTATTTGGAAAAAGCAACAAGCAAAGAGTGAGAACACACTAAGTGGCCTATAAGACATCTCTCAAGTCTTGGCAGCATCCCAGAAAAATCTGGCACTTCTCAATGCCAGACCATCACCAAGTTTCTCTGACTGCAAAATTAGAAAAAATAAGCACAATTTAGATGTGTTTGTACATGCATGTAAGGCCACAAAACTGCCTTCATCCTTTATTCTAAGATTATATGCTTCCTACTTTTTTATATACTTTTTCTTTATGAAATTAGGGTGATGTTTGAGGTAGTAGGTATCGTTTTTTAACATCTTTACACAGTAAAATAACAAGTTATCAGCGCACCACATTCGTTTACATTTCACGTTACTGACCTACTTTTCACATAATCCTGGGAACCGCTAGGTTAACACATTTTAAAAACTGTTGTAAATATCAGCCAGGCAAAAAATAATTACCAGACTTGTGCCAGGTGCCCAGAATATTAAGACAAAATATGAGGCCTCAAACTCAAGAAAAAATAGGAGTTCTCTACTCTGGAACAAAGTATTTTCAAAATAAAAAAAAAAGTCTTTAAATTCTGATATGCTAAAATCAATACTAGATTTTGGGGAACCATGTATCCTCATTCTTTTTTTCCAGAGAGAAATTTTCTGCTTTGCATTAGGGACAATGACTTCTCTCCAACACCTCACTTCAGTCCTCCTCCTAGATTGCAGGGAGTAGAAAGTAAGGAATCAGGCTCCCTGAGGTCCCAAAGCATTCTTCTTTCTCAGGAGGTAAGCCCCTCTCTGCTGCTGTTAAAGTTTTTCAGCTCAACCTGGGCCTGGGTGGGACAGTTTTATTGTAGGAGTGATAGAGGGACTTGTGTGCAAGTCCATTTTACCAAAGATTTAAGCCTCCTTTTCTAATCAGCTGATATTTGATCTCCAACAGTCTTCTCATGTCTGAACTAAATCCAATTCAAGAGGAGTGAATAAAGATTATATAGTGGTTCTGCTAAACCCCAAAGCCATGGCACACAGACCAGGAACATTAAAGTTACAAGGTAAGGCCCTACAGGGCCATATGGAGAAATCGGAACTTCTGGCTCAGCCTACAGGGATAGGTTAGGTTATATCCCCATATAAGACCCTTATTTAAAAAAAAAAAATCTTACCCAGTTACAGCAAATACTGTGGCTTTGTTTATAAGTGGAGGAGAATTTGCTAATAAATGAAGGCCCTGGTGTTACCAGGTCTTATTAGATGCTTCAAATTCAGTAAGTTTTGGGTCTACCAGAAGTAGTCCTTGTTCAGAGAAATCTTGTACCTTTTCATCTTTCTGCAGTTCCATAATCCTTCCCAGGAGACACACCCTTAACACCAACATCTAACTCGTCTAGATGAGAGAGATTATCTTATCTATGTTCCTTTAGTAGGTTTCATCTCCTCAGTCTTGGTAGGAACTAAGTAACCTAGGGACAAAAGCTAAATGGGTACCCAGGGAATGGTCCCTGGAGAACACATAACGAAAACATTATATACAGAAAATAGCTAGCTATACAAGGTGGGACCAAGGTTAAAACTGTTGAGGGAAATAGCCACACCCCCAGCTTCACTTATCTGTAGTATCGGTGTCCAGTCTAATATGTTAAAAATAAAAAACTCGGAGAGTGGAAGACTGATACCCTACTGTACACATTCACAGAAGATAGGAATATCCACTTCTCAGGAGGGAAGCCTACAGGATGTGTGATTTATCCAAAAGGTCCAAGATATGAAAGAAAATTGTCATGTGGCTCTCAGCCATTCCTGTAGTCCCTCCTTTCTGAGAAGCCTGTCCATACGTCTTTTCTGCCATGAGATGTGTGCCCTGCCTCAGTAGGGAAGCCTGTGGTTGTCCAGCTCTTCCTGGGGCTAAAACTGGAATATTTGGTAGGAATATATTAGCAAACCCATTTGGCAATATCTAAGGCACTCTCTCTCTGATGAATTTTATTTTCATCTTTACCAGACTTATGCCTTGAAACTTCTGAGGGGAAGAAGTGGGTGGTTAATTGGCCCTACTCCCCAAACTTCAAGGTTTGTGTCCTTGCTCCAGGCAGGTCTTAAGTATTTATGGTAGAGGAGGGGCCACCTTTCCTCTCCACTATATTTTAGTTCAGTAGGAGGAAAGCTCCCTCTAGTGGCTATAGGTCTATGGGTTTGCATAGGGTAATGATTACCTACAATCATTCAGTAGCTTAAAAATGAAGCTGGAACACCCAACAACCATCACAACCCTCTACCTTTAGACAAAGTTCTCCTTGGCCAGTCCTAACAGACAGTTATCTCAGTTCATAAAGGCCCTGAGAGAGGATGCTGCAGGTCAGCTCAGGATTTACAACCCTCTTAAACCTACCTCCTTGTTGGCAGCATATAGAAGCACCTGAGGCACTAACACTTCCAGGGGACGAAAGCGAGGATTTCTTAGAGAAACCCACCAGTGTCAACTGGCTTCTCCCTGGAGCTCAGGGTGAATCCTCTGACTTTCTAAAACTAAGGGAAAATGACAACTGCAGAGGTCACCAGGCAGGTTTCCTAATCTAAGATTTTATGATGCCCACATGTCACTATAGGTGATTAGTTTGATTCTTTAGTTTTTAAGAGTGTTCAGTGCACTGTTTCTTCCTCCACTGCAAAGAGTTTAAAAGAGGGTGCATTAAATCTGGATCTGGATTCCAGTTCCATCACCTACTCTGGGATTTTTGCCAAGTCACACAGATGGCTCTGGTCCAATATTCCTATCATAAAATGAAGGATAACCCCTATCCTGCCTATTCAAAGACTGTTTTGAAGGTTAAATAACAAAAAGCATGCCCAAGTGCTCTGCACATAGATGCCTAGTAATGTTGTTAAAATGAACACAGTTATAAGTCTAAAATCCCATCAATGGATCTCTGAGCATAAGACCCTATAGTAATAGGCTTTAGGACAGGCTGGGATGGAGGGCAGAAGCTCATGGAACCCTCAAGAAAGAAGGATCAAGGAGAATAAGGCCCCAGTTGGCACGCAAAGAAGACCCTGAAAGATAATCATGCTCAGTAGATAAATGCACTCTTCAGACAGTGCTACCTGGCCACCCATCACATCAGCTGGGATATGGTGAGGTGCTGTAAACAGGTAGTATTAGGCTAAATTGCACCTAACCAGAAATTTTGTAAGAAGCAACCCCCAAACACAAAACATATTCCAAAACCAAACAGAGAAGACTTTTGGATAATTCAGTGTCCTATGGCTATGTCATTTCTCCTACAGATAATAAAGACCCAACTGCCTGAAGAACTGCTAGGAGTCTGACAGATAACTTTAAGTCGTGCAAATCTCTGTCCCCAGCTTTGCCCACAATTACTATTCTAGCTATAAACTTAAAGGCTACACATCAAGTACGTACCAGAGAACATAATACATCTTCAATCCCTTAACCAAACTCTTTGGGGCCAAATGTGTTTTAGAATTCAGACTTTTTCAGATGTTTGTACCTTAGTGCACCTAAGAGGCATGCATATACTATATATTATGTAGGACCCCAGCAAAATCTAGAGCACACCCTAAAATCAAATAATATTTATACAGCAAAACTTATGAATATTCACATAAGTGGGATCAGTAAGGACAACAAATAGCTTTAAGTTAGTTCAGGCTATATTTTGCTTCCATGAGTTTTGAACCCACGCTTAAAAAGAAAAAAAAAATTTTCAGTGTGTTTTAGAGTTCAGAAATATGGATAAAGGACTGAGAACCTGTATAAAAAACACTATATTCCAATATCTATTAATAGTACTATCACTGATGGAAATGTATCATAACCCCCAAGAACACCAAGGTGAAAATAAACTAAGGACCACTGTAAAATGTCAAAATAATTTATGGAGAAAAGATACATAGAATGTAAGAAATGGTGAGACTAGACCAGAAAAAAATGCAACGGAAAGAAATCCCAGTATGTCATGGTGCCACAAATGTAAAAAGCAATCAGCTCAAACTCTAACAGAAAAAGGCTTCAATCAAGAGTGTCCTCAAAAAGACAGTGAATTCATGATAGTATATAGACTAAGAAGCTGGGTGATCTTTCCTACAGGTAAAGGTATGTGCTTCTTTGTTAACAAGAAAAAAGGCAATTAGAAATTTAAAAAAAAAAGCCATAAAGTGATTTACAGTTGACCCTTGAACAACATAGGGGTTTGGGGCACTGACCCCACACAGTTGAAAATTCAAATATAACTAGTTAACCCTCTGCATCTGTGGCTTCCTAAATTCGACTGAAAATGCATACGATGTGTGGGATTTTCAGTGACTCATACTGGCCACCTTGCTCTGGCCAAACACCTCAGAATAATCCTTGATTTCCCTCTTAACTCATACCCTGAGATCTAATCTGTCATGAAATTCTTAATATATCAAAACTACCCAGAACATGCCTGACCCATAGTAGGAGCTCAATAAATATTGATGAGTCAATGAATAAGTGAAGAGATTCCTTTTGATTATGCTATTTTAAATATTCTCTTTTAAACAATATCATTATGGTCCAAAAGATAATATTTCCTCTTCTCTGCTCCCATCACAAGTCTTAGTTCTTATTGTAAACACTGTTTATAGATTTACTTTTAGAATCTACCTGTAGATAAAGCATGGACAATTTAATTCCCATTATTAAGAGACTCTAAATATTATGCCCCAAAGATTATAAAAGTAATGTTATAATGGTAGATGGAGGCTGAAAAGTAAAAGGAAAAACAGAGATACTAAAATGTTTACCTTATGTATGTAGGAGCCAGGAGAGACTATCTTATATTTGTAGGCCAAGAAATAGAGGGTTAAATAGATTAAAATTATACAAGTGATCACAGAAAAGCAGGTAATAAAAGACTGGAAGATGGAAGATGGATGTACTGAGCAGTATAGGGGAGCTAATTTCCTCTTCTCATCAGACACAAATGAAACAGAGTGTATACATAGTTGGGAGATGCAGAAGTTACCACTCCGAACAATCTAAAACCTAAATAGTCAAAGATGATTCTTTCCAGGAAATTAAACTGGTATATAGAATGGGGAGGGTGGGGGAGACAGCTGTATATTTTGTTCCCTTTGGTAGTATCTGAATTTTTTTAACTTCGTGGATACAACACCTACATAATAAAAACAAACAAAAAGACAGTAATAAAAAGTTATCTCTTGATTTAGCCTGACCAGCAGAGAGCAAATCCAGACACCTGGACTCCACTGCACTGCCTCCCAGTGCAGGACTTGTCAGTACTGCTGGCAGGATATGATCCCACAGTCTCACAGCAGCAGGTTTTAGGGATGCAGAGTCCCATTCTTCATGGCCTGGGCACTGATGAGAACAGTGTCACTGTGTTAAATAACAGGTATCTGGAGAAATGGTCCTAGTATTAAGAATTTTGGTGATTCTGAGGGACTGATTTTTCTTTTACTATATAGAAACTGTGAACTGGGTCATTTATTGTTTTTCTTTTTGTTGTCTGCCAGAAGCTCAGAATTAAATCTGTAGCCCACCCTTAAGAAAACAAGGCATTTTGTGGCCCATCGAAGATGTGTTAGCCTTATTCCCAACTCTGCCTTTTGTCTCCATTGTTTTTCCCTTTCCCTTCTCTTTATCTTTGCCTCAACTTTCAGTGATTACTGCTTCATATGCATATTTGTAAACCATCTTTAATTCATTGGGTAGTGTTTTTTTTTCCTGAGGGAGAATAAGACTTCAAAAAAAAATAGTAAGTGAGTCACAGAATCATTCAGATCTGAGGTCACAAATCTCTCTTCTCACAGATAAGGGAGCTGAGGCTTGCCTAAGGTAACACATACACAATGCCAAGGCTGGGAGCAGAACTGGGGATACCAAAAGGTCTAACTAAATCATCAAGCTCCTGGTGAGCTATGGAAGACCAGCCAGGGGGCCCCCAGGTGAAATCTCTAGCAAGGAGCCCATGCCTTCTCTAAAGTGAAGCTCTGTCTTTCACAAAGGCAACAGGGAGGGAAAGATTCTCTTTTTCTCACCCTATTCAACTTCCATTGAAATTAGCTGCCATTAGAAAGAGATACACTAAGCAGTTTATAGAAACTTTCATCAAGAAAAAGTATTAGAGTTGTTGACCAGCATTACTCATCAGGGAAATGTACAGTAAATCAAAACCACAATGAGACATCACCTCACACCTGTTTGAATACGTGTCATCCAGAAGACAAGAGATAACAAGTGCTAGAGAAAAGAAACCTTTTTTCTTTTCCTGTGTACTGTTGGAGGGACTGTAAATTGGTCTAGCTGCTGTGGAAACCAGTTTGGAGGTTTCTCAAAAAATTAAAAGTAGATCTACCAGATGATCCAGAAATTCCATTTCTGGGCATATATTAGAAGGAACCAAAATCACTATCTAAAAGAGTTACCTGCATTCCCATATTCACTGCATTATTTACAATGTCCAAGACATGGGAACAACCTAAGTGTTCATCAACAGATGAATGAAGAAAGAAATTTAGTGTATATACCATGGAATATTATGAATCTATAAAAAAGAGGGAAATCCTGCTATTTGCAACAAAATGGATAGACCTTGAGGGCACTGTGCTAAATGAAATAAGTCAGACAGAGAAAGACAATATGTATGATCTTACTTAACCGAACTCATAGAAACAGAGAACAGATTGGTGGTTGGCAGAGGTGGGGGTGGGCAAAATGGGCAAAGGTGGTCAAAAGGTACAAAGTTCCATTATAAGGTAAATAAGTTCTGGGGATTTAATGTATAGCATGCTGACTATTTTTATCAATACTACATTATATATCTGAAAGTTGCTAAGAGAATATATGTTAAAAGTTCTCATCATAAGGGAAAAAATGTATACCTGTGTGAGAGGATAGATGTTCACTAAACTTACTGTGGTAATCATTTCACTATATGTATATACATCAAATCATTACGTTGTACACCTTAAACTAATATGACATTATATATCAATTACATCTCAAAAAAACTGGAAAAAAGTTTAAAAAAGTGTTAGGCAGAGCCTAAACATTAAAATGACTCTTATATGCTACCTGTGTGACCATGGCTTCTTTCAGCCTCAGATTTGTAATCTATAAAACTGTGATAATACCTGTTATAATGAAAATTAAAATAAAATATGTAAAAATGTCTAGCACATCCTCTGGCATATAGTAGACACTCAAATGCTACTCTCCTTTTCCCTTTAGGCAAACCCTAACAACTTACATTTTTTGACCTATTGTAGAGTTTTCTTGAAAGAGCAAATCAACATCTATGTCAAAGTTGCAAGTGGTAATGCACCATGTCATTCCTCCTACCACCTGCAAGACAAAGAAAATATGTTTTCTCTTTCTAGCTTGGAGAGAGGGGAAGAAGTGAAAAGTAGTTAAAAATATAAATAAATATTTTTTACAGTCTCAACATACAAAATTATCTATTGTTAGAGAGGATATATATGTCCTGACTTTATCAACTACAATTCATCTAAAATAGCACTGTTGAATAAAACTTTCTGCAGTGATAGAAAAGTTCTGTATCTTCACTGTCCAACAGAGCAGCTACTAGCCACATGTAGTTACTGAGCCCCCAAAATGTGGCTAGTGTGACTAAGAAACTGATTTTTATTACTAAATGGACATATCACACTTGACTTTCTTTATACTGAAGGAGACAGACATTAATGTTCAAATGAGAGAAGCCTTAACCACCCAGTTTCAGGCTTCCATGTGTTTTATGGACCAGACACATTAGTAGCAAAACTGAGATTTTATGGCTCATTACTTAATTTCCATACATCTTATGTTTTTTTCAGCTACCAAAAGGAAACGTGAATCCCTGCTCTATTTTTTTCACTGGGTTTCTCTGAGATGCAAATGACATGAAAGCTAAAAATCCATTTTGAAACAAAACCCTTTTTGAACACAACTTGACGTAAAAAACCCCAAAAACCAGTGAATCTTACTTCTAGCTGTGCTGTGAACTGAGATACCTAATAACATATACATTCCAGGTCCCAGTCCAGATCTAATTGACCAGAATTTCAATGGTGAGGCCTAGACATCTATATTCTAAAACAATCCACAATGATTCTGTAACAGGCAGCCAGGGCTGTGGCCCACCGGAGCACTCAGCACTTTCTTCCACCATTGGAAGCTTTCTCAGCCTGCCCTGTCTGACCAGGATGCTTCATTTCTGTGTATAGTTCACTGCAGTAGTATTTACTGCATCATGCTCTTTATTCTATGCATGTTGCTTTTTCTGTCTCTCTTTCCTATGCTATAGAGGTCAGATCCTTTGATTACAGGGTGTCTGTCTTATCTCTGTGCCCTCAACACCTATTACTAAGCCTTGTGAATAATAATTGTTTCAGGTTCTGCTGAATTAAACTTCACCCCATAGTGACTTCTCCCTCCTCCCAATGAAGCATTTACCATTCATCCAAAGAAAATCTGGTAATTGTCTGTGAGCACACTGACTTGGGATAGCTCATTAACTCAGATTATTTTATTTTACATAAGTTTTATCTTCCCACCCCAAATGTAAGTTCCTCAAAATGAGGAATTTCGATTGCTTATTTGCATTCCCCAAAGCTTCGTGCATAGAAAAGGAATTCAAAGTATATCTATTGACATATTATTTTCTTTTAATAAGAAATTTGAACATTTCCATAATGAACTTGAATAAGGTAGAAAGGGAAACATGGACACGGAGAAGTAAAAACACAATCTCTTCTCCCTTCCATGGTTAATTAACTATGCTATCCTAACCAAAAAAAAAAAAAAAGAAAAAGCATACTGGTTTAGAAACATTTCCTCTTACCTTATCAAAAGGTGACAAGCCTTTAATTCTTGCCCTAAAATACCCAGCTGCAACCAAGAGCTCCAGAATTTCAGTCAATTTGACATTTTGTTCTTCATCTTCTCTTGTTTCTACCTAAAACAAAATGTAAAGGGCTTATAAATGCTACCTTGAATAAAGGAACCAGAGAAAGGGAGATTAAGGCACATTACCTCCCTGTTCTCTTACACACAGTTTACCTGACAGGCTCTCAAATAGTTTATAAATTCCTTACAGACAGGAACAAGGTGGTTTTTATTTTTCATTTTTAACTTCATACTCATTTTGGTCCCAATTGTTTTAAAAAGGTGCAAGAAAAATTAATTCAAATATGTACGCCTCTCTACACTACTAATTTTGATCTTTAACGCAAATATAAAGAAGGCTTTTAACCCAGAGATATTAAAGGGCCTTATTGCCATATAACAGAACTCCCTTAAAAATAATAAATTTGGACTTCCCAAAGTGTAAGGATAGACTAATTGAAATAAAGAACAATTTACAGGGAAACAACAGAAGAATGGATGAAGCTGAGAATCAAATCAATGATTTGGAATATAAGGAAGCAAAAACCAACCAACCACAACAATAAAAAGAAAAAATAATCCAAAAAAAAAATGAGGATAGTATAAGCAGCCTCTGGGACAACTTCAAGAGGTCTAACATTCATATCATATGGGTATATGGGTGCCACAAGGAGAAGAGAAAGCACGAAATTGGAAATCTACTTGAAAAAGTAGTGAAACAAAACTTCCCTAACTTGGTGAAGGAAATAGACATGCAAGTCCAGGAAGCACAGAGAGTCCCAAATGAGATGGATGCAAAGAGGCCCACTACAAGACACATCATAATTAAAATGCCAAAGGTTAAAGTTATCCAAAGTCATGAAAAGCAGGGACCTACAGCCAAGATTGTTCTACCCAGCAAAGCTAGAATTTATAATCAAAGAGAAGATAAGGCGTTTCCAAGATAAGAAAAAACTAAAGTTGTTCATCATCACCAAATCCTTATTATATGAAATGTTAAAGGGACTTATTTTAGAAAAAGATCAAAACTATAAATAATAAGATGGCAATAAATACATATCTATCAACAATTGAATCTGAAAAACAAACTAAACAAACAAGAAGAACAGAGACAGAATCATGGATATGGAGAATGTTTTGATGGTTGCCAGATGGGAGAGGGGTGGGGGAGAATGGGTGACGAGGTGAGGAGATTAAGAAGTAAAAATAGCGGGGAGTTCCAGCCAAGATGGAGGTGTAGGTAGAAACCCTTCACTTCCTCTCACAACCAAAAGGAGGATGACAACCAATCTAAAATCAAAAAAACAACCAGAAGCACCAGAAAATCAAACTGCATGGAACTCAGACAACCAAGGAATTAAAGAAAAAATCAACCAGAACAACCAGACCGGTGTGTCAAGACAAAGAAATATGGCCCTAATGAAAGAACAGAGCAAAACCTCAGAACTAAGTGGTAAGGACATTGCCAGCCTAACTGATGGAGAATTTAAAGCCCTGGTAATCAAAATGCTCACAGAACTGATTGAGCTTGGTCACAAAATGAAAGAACAAATGAAACATACCCAAAATGAAATAAAGCAAAATATTCAGGGACCCAACAGTGACAAGAAGGAAACCAGGATTCAGAGCAATGATTTGGAACAAAAGGAAGAAATAAACATCCAACCAGAACAGAATGAAAAAACAAGAATTAAAAAAAATGAAGAGAGGCTGAATATTCTCTGGGACAACTTTAAGCACTCTGACATCTAAGTCCTAGGGGTGCCAGAAGGAGAAGAACAAGAGCAAGAAATTGAAAACTTATTTGAACAAATAATGAAGGAAAACTTCCCCAATCTGGCAAAGGAAATAGACTTCTAGGAAGCCCAGGAAGCCCAGAGAGTCCCAAAGAAGTTGGATCCAAGGAGGAACACACCAAGGCACATCATCATTAAATTCACCAAGATTAAAGACAAACAGAAAATCCTAAGAGCAGCAAGAGATAAGAAGACAGTTATCTACAAAGGAGTTCACATAAGGCTATCAGCTGACTTCTCAAAAGAAACCTTACAGGCAAGAAGGGGCTGGAAAGAAGTATTCCAAGTCATGAAAGGCAAGGACCTAGATCCAAGATTACTCTATCCAGCAAAGCTTTCATTTAGAATGGAAGGGCAGATAAAGTGCTTCTCAGATCAGGTCAAATTAAAGGAGTTCATCATCACCAAGCCCTTACTATATGAAATGTTAAAGGGACTTATCTAAGAAAAAAGATAAAAAAACATGAACAGTAAAATGACAACAAGCTCATAAGTATCAACAAATGAAACTAAAAGAAAAGAAAAACAACGAAAACCAAAACTAAGCAAACAGCCAGAACAGGAACAGAATCAGAGAAATGGACATCACACAGAGGGAGTTCAGCGGGAAGGGGTAAAGGAGGAATGGGCGGGAAAGGTACAGGGAAGAAGCATAATTAGTAAGCATAAAATAGATGGGGAAAGATAAAAAATGGAAACAGAGGACTCAATGAACTTATACGTACAACCCATGGGCATGAACTAAAGGGTGGGGAATGCTAGAGGGTTAGGGGGCAGGTTGGAGGGGGTATAAAGGGAGAAAAATTGGGAAAACTGTAATAGCACAATCAATAAAAAATAGTTTAAAATTTTTAAAAAGAAGTAAAAATAGGTATTTACAGAATAGCCATGGGGATGTAAAGTACAGTATAGGAAATAGAGTAGCCAAAGAACTTATATGAAACCCATGGACATGAACAATGGTGGGGGTATTGCCTGAGAGACTGGGGTGTGCTAGGTAGAGGGAGGTAAAAGGGGAAAAATTCAGGACAACTGTAAAAGCATAATCAATAAAACAATAAATTTATGTAATATATAGAGATTTGATTTAACCATTTTAATTAATATTCTACCTTCACTTACTCCCAGGTGTTTCTTTACAAGTCAAATATATCTAAATTTTCTAGTACTTTTGCTTCCATTCACGTTCATGAGCTGTGCCTTTCCTCTCTTGCATCACTGCAGAAAATTTTTTTGAAAATTTATCTATATAAACCACCACCAAAGTATCCTGGTTCAAATCCTTGTACCCACTTCTGACTACTCCCTTACTCAACAATGACTTTAAAATCTTCCTTTATTATGCACCTCACATTAATCCTCCCTTCCCTTTTATTTACACTTCATGCCAGGACTATTGCAACTGCCTCTCAATCTTTCTTCTTTGTTAATTTGTCTTGCTCATTTGTTTCTGAATTACAGCTTTCACATCATTATCTTTTTAGCTCATCCCCTGGCCTTCTTCATCATTACTGCATCACTTATAGACAATACCTATAAGATAAACTCCAAATGTCTTAGTTTGGCATCCAGATCTTCAGTGGCAACCTATATTTTCAGCTTCATCCTTCACCTCCCCTCAAAACAATCCAGACATGGCTATGGCCAACACAGACAACCAGTGTTCACACCAGTCCCCTTCTAACATTCTCTGAACATCCAGAAATTATCTTCAAATTCTAGCTCCTATTTGAAGCCAAACCCTACAAATAGAGCCTGAAATGATCATTTCTCTGCATTTCTATTTTATTTATAATTCATGTTATTCACACAATTAAGTAACAACCTCCTTTGAGTGGCATGTCTGGTGTTAATGAACATGCCTGTTGTCCCAAATAGACTATTATATTAGCTGGTTCAGGAGAGGACCCATACATTATTCATCCATGTTCATCCCTCTGTTCTGAAACAGCTAGGCTTCAAAGACACACTTGTTATAGAAATGACATGATCAGTCATTACATAAAGTGCATGACCTACACCAGTCACATATTAGCAAAATGTTTTTGTAGTAATGACACTGATAATGGGAATTCAAGTTTATTCTGAAGGACAAACTGCCAGGAGAGGGAGCATACATATGAACATATAGTTGAACAAGGAATTAAAGTGACTGTTAATCCAATGGCAGGGGTGGAGATGACAACCATGCACCACTTACTCATTTAACTTAACTCCCAAATGGCCTTGGTCCAGCCTATCAAAATTCTAAAGCATACCACTCACTAATTACTACTGGACATGCAAAAATAATGTAGTATTAATTATTCACACCTTCTCTTCCTTGGCAAAAGACATATGATGGGTGAAAAACAGCTACAAGTAGAGAAATTCAAATGAAAGAGAAGGCATGAAACAGTTATGGTTCACAAAGATAGAAAAGAAAAATGGGATGATAGAAGTACTTTCTTAAAACTCCTGGAATATAAAACAGAAAGCTTTCATTTGTTTAATCATCATTTATCATAAAAACACTTCTAAGAAGAGTAGAGCATATCATGGGATGATCATGCCTGCCTCAACTTCTACCTAAGGAGCACCCCATGGAAGATGC
The DNA here is from genome assembly GCF_019186645.2 of Phyllostomus hastatus. Lineage (NCBI taxonomy): Eukaryota > Metazoa > Chordata > Mammalia > Chiroptera > Phyllostomidae > Phyllostomus > Phyllostomus hastatus. The sequence continues at coordinate 4,475,182 of NW_025334038.1, read as the reverse complement.
ATGGCCCATGCTTCTCAACCATTCACCCCCAGACTGGAGAAGTATGCCATGGCAACATAAACTGTGAAATAACTTTTGGGCACAAGATATGGATAATGCTAATAAGACTCCAAATTCGTTTCACAGATTAACACTGAAACAAAATGAAAAAGAGCATGAAAGAATGTCTCCTTAAAGTCATAAAAAGCCAGGCTGGGTAATACATACAATTGTTAAAAAAACAAAATTGTGGTGAAGATGAATGACTGTGAGCTCCTTAACCAGGCACACTAAATTTTCAATTGCCTTCTACTGTATATCCACGTAAGCTGGAGAGCAGGGCCAAGTCCTAAGCTATCTTTCTATCCTCCACTTGCATGCCATTAAGGGTTTAAAAAACTGAAGTTAACAAATTAACAGGACTAGTAACAGCTTAATGACACAGCCTATACATACTGGTTTTTTAACTAAATGATATAACTTGATTATATAGTCACCTTGTCTGCCTCCTGATTGGCAAGAACTGTCCCAGGCTCTTGGAAAAGTGAAAAGCAAGACCTAGCCTCCTAGCAGTAAGAGAAGGGTTAAACAAAGTACACACAGAAGCAGGTTGCTTGTTATTTTATAAAGATCTCCTTTGGTAGAGGGACATTGAATCCAATGTATCTAAAGTAGAACCAGGAAGACAGAAGTCTACAGCCAAAGACTAGGGAAAAAACTTCCTAAGAGCCTAGAATAAAGAAATGGCAAAAAAAATGTTAAATAAAATATCACAGTACAGATCCCAGTATTCACAATTCCTGGCATCATCAAAGCATCTTGAGTGTAAGGTTTTACCTAATACAAAGGCTCTGACAACCTTACCCTTGTTAGGATTCCTAAGATAACAAATGGACTTGCATTCTAGGGACAGAACACACACTGACTGATAGGTAAGTCTATCTTTCCATCACCACATCCCAGCTTTTATGCACAAAACAGTGACCTCTCAATTAGTGGGTACTAGTGAGATGAAAGAACTGAGCGGGAGGAGGACAGAGAAGCAAGACTGGCCACAGACAGCTAAGAGGAAAGGGACCACTCATCATGTCCAGAAATCAGTCCCCTGCCAAGGCCTGCTTCAGAACCTTAGGCAGAGAAAGAGATGCAGCGTGGATTCCATTTCTTGCAAGAATGTAAAAAACTAGACTAGCTTTCAAGTGAATGCACAAGAGAAGGCTGTAAACCACCTAGTTAAGTGATACTTGCATCCAGAAGGAAACGCACTTTCCCTTTATTCCGAGGCAACTGGAGAACCGGAAACAACTGATTATCCCATTCCTTAGGACCGAGTGAGTACTTAATAATAAACACCTCTGGAAGAAAAGGCACCAGTTATCTTCCAGATAAGCAGCAACGTTTCTGCCCACTGCTGCGTCCCTCTGCCACGCAGCACCACAGGAAGCGCGGCAAGCTGACCCAGCCGAGCACGGTCCCCAAGCGTCCTAATGCCACCGGGTCCCAGCATAGGGGTTACTGTAGGGGGGTGTTCCCTCCAGGGACCAAGGCGGGTGGGGCTGGCCGCCAGAACCCCGCGGGTCTAGTGAGGCAACTGCAGGCGCGAGGCCACCCGCTGTTGCACAACCCGAGCCCAGACCATCCCAAAGCAAGTCTCGTGACTCCTGGTGTAACACCCTTGCCCTCCGGGCCGAGCCTCGCGGCGCCCAGGGTCCGGGTAAACTGCCCCGGAGCACGAGAGTGGTGGGACCCTGGGTCCGCGGCACTTAGGGCTGCGCTGGGGCAGTTATTGGGCTGGGAAGGCCACCTCAGTCCTAGCAGACCCGAGACTGCTCAAGTTAGTCCCCGCCCACACAGGAGGACTTGCTCAGGCCCAGCGGACCCAGCCTCTGAACACACCTGAGGGAGGGGACGGGGTGCCCCAAACGCAGCCGGGGTCCTCCATGCCCGCCACCTGGCTTACTCAGCCCTCTCTCAGGAGCCTGACATGTCAAGAAGAGGGGGTTCCTCACCTCTGGGACACCTTGGCTCTCTGGCCCCTTAGGTAACCCCATGATCCGGCTGGACAGACGTGCGGGTAGCACCCAAGTCCGTGGGGCCCCCAGAGAAAGCTATCCCCCGCCGCGAAGCTGCTACCGGGGTGAAGTGCAAAGCTGGTACTTCCTCCGCCCCCGCCGGAGCCGAGAGCGCCTTTGCCCTACGGAGCATGCGTGCTGAGGCCGGAATGAGGCGCGCCTGCGTCAGCGCCGGGGTGGCCTGCTCGCTGCGGGACGAGGTGACCTGAGAACTTGGGTCTTGCTTTGGAGGCCGTCGTTCTGCGGAATCTTTGCACTGGGGCTGGGCATTTCCTCCAAGGTGCTTTGTTAAAGGGACTACTCCTGTGTCTTGGGGAATTTTGCATTCCGGTTCCCCTCTCTGCTTCTCAGTCTCATAACTCAAGTGGGTTCGGTTCTCCCTCACCAGGACTTAAGAAGCCTCCTAGCTCCGTGGTCAGAGTTCCAGCACTGATGAGCTTGGGGATTCCGAATTCAGGCCTGGTGCTAGCTCAGAATCGGGTGTCCCCTGATTAATTCGGAAACTTTTTATATGGACCGGGGACCGATACCCTGGAAAAGGATTCTTCGCGCATGCAAGCCTCGCTAATTTCTGAGCCAGTACATCTTGTTCCCAAGGAAAACTCGTCTGGGATAATGTTCCCCTACCCAGTTTCTGGTCTTCCTTTAGGGAAGGTCTCAGAGAATGCGGTTATTTTTTTAGCTGCCACATCGCTTACATGATGCACCCGTTATCTATCCCAGAGGATGGCAGTTACTTAAAAGACTTGTCTTCCTGGCCACAAGCCACTGTACCTACTCCATAATCACTTTTCCAGCATTTTCTTATTTTTGATAGGGGCTTAAGACTTGGGAAAATTTAGCTTAAGGTAAATAGTCATAAATCTAGCAAATAATGTGTATGTTAAGTTTTTGTTTCAGTAACTACAGATAAGGCCTATCTTGGCACCTAAGAATAAGCAGATGACCTCTTGGAGACGTCTGTACTAGGAAGAAGCAAGCGACTACCCTTCCCCCTTGGAGGCAACTGTTGAATTTCAAAGGCTTTCGCTGACACCTTGTTTGCCCTCCCCTAACCCCCTTATAAAAGATCTGGCCAGGAAAGAAAGAGTAAGATGGTTTGTTAGGGTATGAACCTGCCATCTTCTTGGATCGCCGGCCATCTGAATAAAGCGCCTATAAAAGATTCAATCACTGTCATTGCTTATTGGATTTGGTAGTGACAGGCAGCCCGAACGCAGGTGTCTTTTCCGGTTACATATTTAAGTGATGAAGGAAGAGATGACTTGTGAAAACTTTTGATTCTTCCCTCTCTGTGTGTGTTGGCGGAGGGACAGCAGTTTGAGGCTATGAGCTCCTTGTGATCAAATAGGTTTTGTGTGTTTCCTCTCTGCTGCCCTAGAATCGTAAAAAATGGGTATTCCGTAAATGTCTGTCCTTGAAGAAATTCTTCCCGCCTTTTGTACCCCACATTTCTGGAGTTTATCCTGACAAAAGAGGTGTCAGGTGTCTCTGGAACCCAAGTACACATATGATTAGAAAGGCCTTATGCACTGCCATTTCCTTGTTAAATGCAGGTGTACTGATAAAACCGCATGGACCACCCTCCAGTCCTCAATAATTTAAAAAATTTGAATATGCAAGTTAAAGTTTTAAGATGGGAACTGTTAGTTTTATGTGTATTAAAATATGAAGTAGAAATAGCCCACATAGTGAAGCCAAAGAAACCCAATTTCTTTTTTTTCCTGGCATATCTTTATTTTTAATATATTTTATTGATTATTCTATTAGAGTTGTCCCATTTTTTCTCCCCTTTATTCCCCTATGCCCTGCACATCCCCTCTCACCTGCATTCCCACCCCTTTAGTTCATGTCCATGGGTGATACATATAAGTTATTTGGTTTCTACCTCTCCTATACTATTGTTAACCTCCCCTTATCTATTTTCTACCTGCCATTTATGCTACTCATTCATGACTACTCATTCATGACTTTGAATACTATTTCCCAGCCCCTTCTTGCCTGTAAGGTTTCTTTTAAGAAATCAGCTGATCTTCTTATGGGAACTCCTTTGTAGGTGACTGTCTCCTTTTCTCTTGCTGCTTTTAAGATTCTCTCCTTTTTAGTCTTGGGTAATGTAATTATGATGTGTCTTGGTGTGTGCTTCCTTGGGTCCAGCTTCTTTGTGACTCTGAGCTTCCTGGACATTCTGGAAGTCTATTTCCTTTGCCAGATTGGGGAAGTTCTCCTTCATTATGTTTTCAAATAAGTTTTAAATTTCTTGCTCTTCCTCTTTTTCTTCTGGCACCTCTGTGATTCAGATATTGGAATGTTTAAAGTTGTCCTGGAGTTTTCTAAGCCTCTCCTGATGTTTTTGAATTCTTGTTTCTTCATTCTGTGCCAGTTGAATGTTTATTTCTTCTTTCCCCAAACTGTTGATTTTAGTCCTGATTTCCTTCCCTTCATTGTTGGTTCCCTGTACATTTTCCTTTATTTCACTTTGCATGGCCTTCACTTTTTCCTCTATTTTGTGACCATACTCAACCATTTCTGTCAGCATCCTGATTACCAGTGTTTTGAACTGTGCACATGATAGGTTGGCTATCTCTTCGTTGCTTAGTTGTATTTTTTTGGAGTTTCGATCTGTTCTTTCATTTGGGGCTTTTTTTTTTTTCTGCAGGGGGCGGTCTGGGTGAGCCTGTTACATAGTAAGGGGCAGAGCCTTAAGTATTTGCCATGGTGTGGAAACCCACTTTGCTCTCTTGTGGCGCTGTATGTGAGGGAGGAGTCCAAGAGGGAATGATGCAGCTTGTTAGCTCTCTGCCAGCTTTCAATCACTTCCTCTACTACCCACAGGCAAATTGGGCCCTTCAGGTGCTGATTCTCAGGAGGGTGTTTTTGTGTACATTCTAAGACCCTCTGGGTCTCTCCAATGAACTCTCCTGTGAGGGTGGGAATTTCTCCTGCTGCCTGAACCCCCACAGATTTTTTTAGTCAGAAGTTTCAAGGTTTTATTTCCCTGTGCTCTCCAGCACAGTGGTCTGTCCCGCTCCCCAGTTGTTCCTCCTGGTTTACCCACACACAGGTGTGGGACCACATGCTCTGCAAGCTGCCACCTTGCCTGCCCCAGTCCTCTAGCTGCCACCTTTCCATGAGTCCTCTCCACCCCTGGCTGCCTGTCTCCACCCCTCCTACCAGTGTGGATGAGTGTTTCTTCTTTAACTCCTTGGCTGTCAGATTTCCATACAATTAAAATTTCTGGCAGTACTGTTGTTTTTTTTTTTAATTTGTTGTCCTTCTTTTGGTTGTGTGAGGAGGCACAGTGTATCTATCTATGCCTCCATCTTGGCTGGGAATCAGAAACTCAATTTTTAAGGTGCCCACACTCATAATTTCCCAAATGTGTTATTTTTGTTATCTTAAAATTGTCCTTCTCTGAAATAGTATAGAATGAAGGAAAATAGAGTGCTATCTGTAGCCACTGTTGGGTGACCAGGCAGGTACTGATGCTTTGGGACAGGAAGCAAAATCTCATTTAGCAGGTGAGCCACAGTAGCTGTATTTAAAGCAACCCAGGGAATAGAACCTGAAGAATAATAGAACTCAGGTAGGCCAGCAATTTTCAACTTTTTTTCATCTCATGGCACACTTAAACTACTAAAATTTTGCAGCATGCCAAAAAATATATTTTTTGCCAATATGACAAAAACAGGAATAATTTTGACTCATTCACACTGGAGAGCTTTTGCTGTGTTGGCTATTGTCATTTTTTTAAATTTGAGAGTCTAAGGAAGAAGAGGTTAGTGCCCCTGAGTAAATATTCAGGTAATACATATTTTAAAAATTCTTGCAGCACATCAATGTGCCCCTTATTGAACACCAGTTGAAAATTGCTGGGGTAGGCTATACAGAAGTCCTCTCTTATAAAAACCTTTGTAATGTTTTTAATAAATATGAGTGTCTATCTTTCCCAGTAAGAAAGTGTCCTGTTTATAACAATGGAACATTTATACAATGTAATATTACTATGCTGTAAAAAAAGAAGAAAATTTTACCCTTTGCAGCAGTATGGAAGGATCTGGAGAACATTATGCTAAATGAAATAAGCCAGTCAGAGAAAGACAAATACCATATGATTTCATTCATATATAGAATCTAATGAACAAACTGTACTAACAAGGAAAATGGGGACAGATTCATAGATAGAGAGAAGACAGTATTAAGGGTAAGGGGAGGTTAGAAGGTAAAGCAATGGGGCAAAAAGGAAAAAGGACTCATGGGCATAGACAACAGTATGATGATAGCTGGGGGGAAGAGGGTATAAGGGGACTAAATGGTAATGGAAAAATATAATAATAATTAAAAAAAGAGAAACTGTCCTGTTTTAACTGTGTAAGGTGACAGTAGTAGAGTTGAGTTGACAGCATGGGTTTGTTTGTTTAAGATCTCAGCAAAACAGCTTAAGAATGTTTGAGTAGCCCATTTTTGAGAGAGGAACGCTGCACAGCCTTGGAGACAAGGCAGCTTTGTGAGGACTGTCTTAGATGAATGTATCTCTCTCCCGCTACTCTGGTTCAGAGTATCCACACACATACTTTGTCTTCCTAGTGGGATATTGAGAGTTATATTAATAATATAACATATTAAGGGATTATTTTGTCTCCTCTCCACCTCCAATACAGAGATATGTGATGTTCTTCTAAGTGCAAGATTCTCAAGGCCCTCACAAATACTTTCTTCCCTGGGTAAAAGAGTATCATAATACTGAGCTTCCCATTAGGATCACCTTTATCCTGGATAAAGTTTTCTATAAAGCCTCAATCATTCTGTCCTCATGTTTCTCCTGATCCTTTCCTTCTGAGCTCTTGCTGTCACTAAGAAGGGAAATCATGAAGTCTTGAAGCAGGAAGAGATCTTAGGAGGCACCTAGTGCAACTATGGGTGTTTAGAAAGTAGTGTGACACTGTTTAGGTTACATATCATGTTAGTGGCAGTGCTGGGACTAGAGCTCCAAATTTTTTATTTACAATATCTTTTTATTCATCCATCATCCATTCATCCATCCATCCAACCAATGTTCTGAGTTCATTCTATGTCATTGGCTCTCAAACTTGGCTGCATGTTAGAATCACAAGGGGAGCTTTAAAAGCTACCAATGCCTGACTGAGTTTCACCCCCAGAGATTCAGATTTAATTGGTCTGGGGAGAAACATAAATATTTATTTTTTTTTGAAATATATTGTTTTATACATAAGACAATATATACTGTTTATATATAAACCAATACAGGGGACATACAAGGTCTGTCCAGAAACAGTCCAACCATTGTTAATATAATAAGAGTGATTTGCGTGACATCAATGTAACCTGGCAGCCATGAAGAATGGACTGGAATTTGCATGTGTGAACAATGATGACTTCACTGTACTAGTCAGTGGGGGTGGTAGATGCCATTGAATAAGCATGTGTACTGTGTGACCACCAAATTTAAAATGAGTGAGTGAGCAGAGAAATGAATGTGCATCAAATTTTGTATTAAGCTTGAACATTCCTCCAGGGAAACTGTTTGGATGATTTAGAAGGCCACAGCAATGGGCAACTGGTAATTGACACCTTCAGCATGACAATGTGCCCACTCATGCAGCACATCTTGTGAAGATTTTTCTTTCTTTTTTTAAAAGTATATTTTATTGAGTATGCTATTACAGTTTTCCCAAATTTTTAATCCCCTTTATCCCCCCTCTGCCTTGCAACCCTCCACCCTCCAGCATCCCCCCTCTTAGCTGATGCCCATGGGTTGTACATATAAATTCTTTGGCTTCTCTGTTTCCTATAGTATTCTTAATCTCTCCCCATCTATTTTATGCCCACCAGTTATGCTTCTTATTCCCTGTACCTCCCCCCTCTTATTCCCCTCCCCACTAAAAACTCTCCATATGATGTCCATTTCTCTGGTTCTGTTCCTGTTCTACTTGTTTGCTTAGTTTTTTGTTTTAATTTTTAGTTATTGATAGTTATGAGTTTGTTGTCATTTTACTGTTCATAGTTTTTATTTTCTTCCATTTCTTAGATAAGTCCCTTTAACATTTCATATCATAAGGGCTTAGTGATGATGAACTCCTTTAACTTGACCTTATCTGAGAAGCACTTTATCTGCCCTTCCATTCTAAATGATATCTTTGCTGGGTTGTGTAATCTTGGATCTAGGTCCTTGCCTTTCATGACTTGGAATACTTCTTTCCAGCCCCTTCTTGCCTGTGAAGTCTCTTTTGAGAAATCAGCTGACAGTCTGATGGGAACCTCCTTTGTAGGTAACTGTCTCCTTATCTCTTGCTTCTTCTAGGATTCTCTCCTTCATTTTAATCTTGGTTAATTTAATGGTGATGTGCCTTGGTTTGTTCCTCCTAGGGTCCAACTACTTTGGGACTCTCTGAGGTTCCTGGACTTCCTGGAAGTCTATTTCCTTTGCCAGATTGGGGAAGTTTTCCTTCATTATTTGTTCAAATAAGTTTTCAATTTCTTGCTCTTCCAATTCTCCTTCTGGCACCCCTAGGACTTAGATGTCAGAGTGCTTAAAGTTGTCCCATAGGTTCCTAAGCCTCTCCTCATTTTTTTGATTCTTGTTTTTCCATTTTGTTCTGGTTGGATGTTTATTTATTCCTTTTGTTCCAAATCATTGACCTGAGTCCCTATTTCCTTCCCTTCACTGTTGGTTCCCTGAATATTTTGCTTTATTTCACTTTGAGTAGCCTTCACTTCTTCCTTTATTTTGCAACTGAGCTCAACCAATTCTGTGAGCATCCAGTGTTTTGAACTCTGTGTCAGATAGGTTGTCTATCTTCTCGTCACTTAGTTCTTTTTCTGGAGTTTAGACCCGTTCTTTCATTTGGGCCATATTTCTTTGTATTTGTGCACCTGTTATGTTAAGGGGCAGAGCCTTAGGTATTCACCAGCTCAGAGCAACCCTTCTTGCTGCATTGTGGCACTGTATGTGAGGGAGGGTTCAGAGAGGGAAAAATGTGACTTGCTTGCGCTGTTCTAACCCCACTTTCCAGTGAACTCTCCTGTGAGACTGGGAGTGTCTCCCGCTGTTGCAACCCATGCAGTATTTTACAGCTAGCTTTGAGTCTTTAGTTTCCTGTTCAGCCAGCCCCACCTCACCCACCCCATCAGCCATCTTGTCAAGTATCTTTTCTGCTCAGCGGCCTGTCTACCTCTCTGCCCTTCCTACCTATCTAGGTGAATGTTTCTTTAACTCCTTGGTTGTTGGAATTCTATGGAGTTTGATTTTCTGGCACTTCTGGCTGTTCCTTTTTTTTAATTGGTTGTTTTCCTTCTTTCAGTTGTGTGAGGAAGCAAAGCATTTCTACCTATGCTCCATCTTGGCCAGAACCTGTTGTACAAAGATTTTTGACACAACATCAAATCACCCAGGTGACTCAGATTCCCTACAGCTCAGATTTGGCACCCTATGACTTCTGGCTTTTCCAAAAACTAAAACCATGAGATTTTAAACCATCAGTTAGGTTCAGGAAAATAAGACAGGACAGCTGACAGCAACTGGGAGAATTGTGTGAGGTCCAAGTTACCTACTTTGAAGAGGACTGAGGTGGCATTGTCTCATGTACAGTTCTTATATCTTGTATCTTTTTCAATAAATGTCTCTGATTTTCATACTTCATGGCTGGATACCTTCTGGACAGAACTCTTATACTCTGAGTAACACAGTAGTGAACAGTGACCTCATTATTATAATATTTCTTTATAGAGCACAGTGGCACACAAAGTTTGAAATTCATAAACTGAAAGTCCTTAAATTAAATGAGGTCTTTCTGAAAATTCTTAATTGTATGCCAATCAATTCTCAAACAGTAAAATTTTACAACACACTTCTTACTGGGATCAGTGAATTTCTAAAACTTCAGTTGATTTCACTGAGCAGCCAATTTGCGAACCACTCTTCTCCATGCCAGAGAATAGTTCCAGGCACTGGAGATACTGTAGGCAGCACACCAGATGCTGATAGAAATTAAACATGTAAATTAGTAAAATAACATAGTGTAGAAATAAGTGCTCTGCAGGGGGTGTGGGGAAGCAATCCAGTGTAGTATCATAGGGCATAAATGGAGGCTCTTTTAGATGAAGGGCTCTCACATTTGAGGGGAGACCTAAATCCCAAGAAGGTGCCATGGGACCACTTCAGGGAAAAGCACTTCAGGCAGAAGGACCATCTAGGGTAATCTGGACATCTTCCCTCTGCCCCTCCAGGTTCACTCTCACCCCTCTTGCCTCATTTGCTGCAATACAAGGCTGGCCAGTAAGGGCTCCTTCAACGGGGCCTGGAGTGTGGGCACCTAGGGTGTGAAGATCTGGGGTATGGATTCTGAGAGGTGGGGAGGATATAGGTTATGGTGCCTGGAGAGTAGACTCTCAATAGTAATTTGGCAAAATGTATCAAGAACTTAAAAAACTATCCCTGGATATGATAATTCCACTTTTAGGATTTATGTACAAATATCTTCATCACAACGTTATTTATGAGAGAAAAACCTGGAAACTATGTAAATAGCCCATAAAAAGGTAAAGGTTAAATAGATTATAATATGTCTATTTGATAAAACATCATGTTGATACTAAAAACATTGAGTGCAGCAGTCCACAAAAGAAAAGGATGAGACATGAAGCTGTCTGAGTATTAGCAATGTCTGCCTGTTTAAAAAATCATTAAAACATTTAACAGACAAACTGGAAAAATATTCACTACTTGTGACAAGAGGTATTACAAATGAGGGGAAAATTTAATAGAAAAATGGGCAAAAGACTTGAATAAAGAACTGCTAAAGAAATTCTCACTAAATATAAAAAATTATCAGCCTTACATTAAAAAGTTAAAATTAGCTACCTTTTTTGCATGGAAAAAGTAATGTTTTAAGAATATTAAACTAATGCCATAGCACTCCCTAGTCATTGAGTAAGTTTTTACAAGGGTTCTGAAGGACAAATTGGCAAAATTAATTTTTCAGCAAATACTCATTGAGTGCCCATTGTGGTCAGGCATTGAGAAGAGTTCTCATTGTGGGTGACTCAGCACCCAAGGGGCACTTAAAGTTTTCAGTGACTGGAAGGTATTACCAACATTTAGCACCCAGATGTTATGGATATCAAGTGTCCTGCTTTAACTTTGAGTCATAAGAATTGTTTTGCCCAGAGGAATGTGGGAAGATATGGGACTGCTAGTTTTGGGGCAGAGTTATTAAGAACCTTTTACTCTGTGTTTCCTTTATTCTCTTTTGCTCCTTCCATCCATCATAGGAACATACCCAGGTAGCCACCATACCCTCACCTAAGCCCTTGAATGGGAACCAGATAAGAGAAAAGGCAGCAGATCACAGACCCAAACCCAGCCAAATCCAGCCAAGCCAGACCCATGAGTAGGATATCAGTATTTGTTGTGAGCATTGAGACTTGGAGTGTTTATACTAAGCTCTCTCATCGCGGCATAACTTAACTAATACACCAAACAAGAAAGAATTGTCCCTCCAGATGCCTTAATTCTCTGCCTGAAAAACATTGGCTACAGAAAAGGAACAAAGTGGAGCTTCCTAATGAATGTGTACAGTCAACAAATAATCATAATAAAAATTGTATGATTGTATGTTGAAATAAGTGTCCTTAATGGCAAGTTTAAAGGTGGGATGAGAAAGAGTAGCAGGAGCAATGACTTCAAATAGGAAGTCAGTGAGAGTTTCTCCAAGGAAATAATATTTAAGGCCTGGGGTCGAGTAAGAGTGAGACTCAGAGTAGGGGGAAGTGTTTCAGGTTGAAGGACCTGTGTGGGTAGAGCAGGAAGAGCGGGGTTGGCCCCGGGCCTGGAGCACTGGAAGCCTGAGGCAGAGGGGCCTGGCTCAGGCAGGACCATAGGCACCAGAGAACGGGGCTTGAATTTCACCTAAGCACAGCGAGAGCAATCTGAAGGCTTAAAGAAAAATTATTGGGTAAACATGTTAGTCCTATCACTGGAGTCAATTCAGCCACTCGTGTCTTGAAATGAACTTTGAGTTCCAAATGTCCCTAGTGACAAGATTGCTCATGTGAAACTGCCATTCATATTACAGGGACTTGGTAAATAGCAAAAATTGGAATCCAACCCTTATACTGTCTGGCTACAGAAGGAAAGGGAACAGTGACTTAGGGAATGTACTTTGACATAATCTAAATTCATGTAACGTTATCCTAGGAATTACAGTTTTGTCAAGTGTCTATGTGAAGCTAAATGAGAGAAAATCCAAAATTATTTTAGAAGAGAAACTAAAAATTATGTGTTTTTTTGATCAACAAGAAAGACTTCTTAAATAGCAATAAAGTATAACACATTATACTTTCAGTTTGAAATTAAATGATGGAAATAATTTTCAAATAAGATCCATACCTATGTTGTAGAATCTTTTTCCCTAAATGTTCTTGGTAAAGACAAACATTACTGCCAAGTTTATGGATTATTTTTTCAGACATGTTAACATCAACACAAACACTCTAATCCCTCTACCTACAAATATAAGGTTGGCCAAGAAGTTTGTGTGCTTTTTTCTGTAAAATAAAAGACATATTTTTCATTTTCACCAATAACTTTATTGATTTGGGTATTTTGAGTATGTTGGCTAACTCCCACATGGTATAACATTGATTGTTTTCAATTAATGTCTCAATTTGATTGCTATCAACTTCAACTGGTCTACTCAACCGTGGAGGATCATCTAGCAAGAAATCTCCAGCACAAAACTCACAAACCCTTTTGACACTTTCCATCAGTCACAGCACCTTCTCCATACACTGCACAAATCTGTTTTTGTGTACGTGTGTTTCAGTTGAGTTTTTACTTTTCTTGAAATAATAAAGCCTAATATAATGAAAGTGTTGCTTATTTTCTTCCATCTTCCATATTAAAATGGCAACGCAAATTTACCAACTTTGATAAGATTTTTTTAAATGCACACTGATATGACAGATGTCACAATACAATCTAACAAAACTATTTCAAATGAAGTTAAAGACAACTAAGTGCTACTAGAGCCATCTTATGGAAAAAGCCAAATGAACTTTTTTGACCAACCCAGTAGAATACTCTGGAAGTTATTGATTTATAAGACTGGCATTTAAATAATCTAAAGTCATAAAAAATAAAACATTCTAAAAATCACAATCCTAAAACTATTTATTTGAACTATTATATCATCTCTTAAGAGCAGTAAAAGTAAGAGGAAGATAACCATAATTACATCGTAGAGAAAGAAAAATACTACCCTGTTGCAGTTCTGGATCTTCAGACATGGACTCGTTACAAGGTAGGATCAACTTGGAAGTTGAATCACTGTTTTTAGGTTGTGTGGACAGAGGACTGAATCCAGTGCTTGGTGTAGAAACATTTCTTGCTGCCAGTGGAAGATATGATGGGCTAGCCAAGACTTTCCGTGGAAAGCACTCCTGGGGAGTTTCTTCCTCACTTTGCATGATGGGAAGAAGGACAGAAAGTCCTCTTTTCAAGAACACACGTGTGGACAAGGAAGTATGCATGAGATTGTTCATGGCAAGCATTGTTTGAGATAGAAAAATACTAAGTATGACCTAAATAGTCATTAAAAGAATAGATATATAATGTTTTATCTCTTTATACAGAGAATATTGCTGTGGTGAAAATGAACTAAAGTTACATGTTTGAATATGGATAGATATTAAAAATGTAGAGTTTTTAAGAAAAGCAACATTCATAATGACTTTTCTAAGTTTACATTCAATCCTTGTGAATACATATGTGTAGTAAAAGTGTGAAAGCATGCCTGAGAATTATGCTCATAATTCTGGTTTTTGCTGGGGATGGAGCAGGAAGGAGGACCAAAGAGTGTCAACTCTATCTGTAATGTTTTATTTCCTGGGTAAAGGTGATCTAAGGCAATTATGATATAATATCAATATTTGATAAAGTTGGGTGACAAGTAGATAAGTAATTATAATATTGTTATTTTCTACATATTTTAATTATTTTATAATAAAGATATGTTGAAAATGAAATAAAGAAAAACAACCACTAAAATGAATTAGAGGCAAGAAAGAAGGAACCATGGGTGTAAACTCCCCTGTGGAGAAATTTGACTATGAATTGAAAGAAAGAAAAATTATTTGGTGATTTAGTTAGGGGCATTGTGATTGATAGAGACTTTTATTTCTTTGGCTTTTTTTAAGATGGAAAAGACTTAAAATTTTTTAGTTAAATTATAGGGAAGAAGCCAATTAAGGGAGAAAAAAATAAAAAGGTTGAAAATATAAAATAGAACCTTAGAGGCATAGCTCTTACAAATGCCCCTCAAAAAGCAAAACAAAACATGTTTTCTCCCCATTGATTGTCAGCTTTTCAAGAAAGGATAAGGGCTGTGTGTTTTACCTGCATGCTCAAAGTCTGCCTTGAACAACTGTGCCTTGGATGGTTGGGTGGGTGGATGGATGGATGGATGGGTGGGTGGGTGGATGGATGAGTGAAGGGGTGAAAAGTGTAGTATGGTAAAATTCTCCTACTTGTGTGCCTCAGAGTGGCCACAAGATGGCATATGTGACAGTCAATAATTATCTTCAGAGAAGTTCAAATGGTAGTTACAAGTTAGAATTTCTCTCTTAAGTGGAAATTGTGACCATTCTGTCATCTATTGATTTGTCATTTTGAATATCTCTAGGTCAACTTAGTTTTTTTCTGAAAAGGAGCTCTTGGTACAAAAAGAAAAAGTACAATTTCATTAACTGAATACTTGTTCCCATCCTGGAATCCAAATAAAATGATGGAAAAGGTGTAACTCTACAAGAACAAAGAGAATGGAAAAACAACAATGCTATTATAACCAGTTTATTAAATTGGTCATACCTGTCAAAGTGCAAGCAGGAAGCCACCTGGTTTTCTTCCTATCCAACTTCTTTAAAGTTGTTTTGTTGGATTTTCTTTCTTCCCCACCTGGATGGTATCTTGTGTAGATTCTAAGGCTCTTCAGGGCACTTTTGTAGACTAGAATAATCTCATTTTCAGATGTTTAAAGGTCCAGTCTAATGTAGTCTTTCATCTCTCATCCAATTCACACTTTCTCCTCTTCCTCACTTAGGTCTGACCTTGAATTTTCAAAATGAAAGTGAGGATTTACGGTGGTTTTTCTTCTTTCTCACTCCACTTCTTCCCCTATTTACCAACTGATTGTTTTACCCCACTCCCAGTGTCATGCTAAGGGAAACTGGAATTAGAAGAGAAGGAAATCATATTTGATTGAGCTGTTGAAACTACCATTGATTCCTCTGTGTGGCAGATGTGCCAAAGCCGACCCTTTTGGTGGTGGTGCTTTTGAAGGATTTTATGTGTGTACTGTCTTGTGGGACTTTGAACTTGCACTGTTCCCTACACTTAACTGCAAGGAGCACCACGAAGCTGATGTCTGATAATGTCCCCTTAATTCTCCTTCTACCTACTCCTGACACAAGCTCATTCTGGTAATGAGCTTGTTACTTCACTAGTTTTCCTCTTAGTTCTTGAAAAAACTCATGAATCTCTGCAATACAACTATGGAAATTTAGACCGTTTCTGCTGTAGTCCCTTCTTTGTTCTACACAGGCCTCTCCAGACAGTCCCAAGGTGATTAAAAGGCTCTAATCTCTTTGACACTCTACCCTTTACCCAGGTTGTAGCATAGATCAAGCCCATAGGCTTCTGCAGCTCAGCACAAGAAGACGGGGCCTTGAGATGTTCTCTCCACATGACAGTGAATCCAGGGTCTTCAGTGTGTGTCATGAAGCCTCCCCTTGCTTGGCTCAAGTGGTGGAGAGAAACCTTCACTTTAAATGTTCATATTTTCATATGTAACTCTTCAAAAAAAATGCAGACTCTGAAGACTCTGTAGCCTTTTTATTTATTTGTTTATTTGTATATTTACTTATTTTTATATATGAGCTAGAGATGGGAGGTGGGCTAAGGACACAGGACTTGTCTTACTGTCTCATAGTGAGTCCTCTATGAATGGTCTAGCACCTTCCTTTGGAATATGGAGCTACATTACATTCTGGGCTTTGAGCCTCAGCCAAAACACCAAATTTATTTTTTAAAACCTGAATTAACAGCTTTGCATACTATAATTACATAATTATAATTATGGATAATTACTGATTATAATTAATAATAATTAAAATATAAAAAATGGAGTTTTTGAAAATTAAAGAACAACAGCTAAAATAAAAAATTCAACAGAAGAATTGGAAGATAGAGCCAACCCAACATCCAGGCGGTCAGACATCCAATAGAAAACAACAGGGGAGGGGATTTTCAAAGAAATAATACAGACATGTCCAAATTGAAAAGACCCTCCAAATATTATGCATAATGAATGGGAAAATGATCCACACTAAAGCATATTATATTAATATTTTAGAACACTAGAGAAAAAGAGAAGTTGCTAAGATTTAAAAGACCTCGTCACATATTAAAAAAATGAGAATCAGAATCGCATTTCTTAAGAGTCATGCCAGAAGCCAAAACAAAATGAATCAATGCATTCAAAATTGTAAATAAAAAGTATTTTAAACCTAGAATTCTATAATTTAGTACAATTTTATTTTATTTTATTTTATTATTTTATTTTATTACTGTTCAAGTACAGTTTTCTGTCTTTTACTCCCATCCCAGCCCACCCACCCAGCCCTCCCTACCTCCCTCCCATTTCCACCATCCCCAGTTTTTGTCCATGTGTCCTTTTTACTTGTTCCTGTCAAACTTTCCCCTTTTCCCCTGAAATTCCCTCCCCTCTCCCCTCTGGTCACTGTCCGTGTGTCCTCTATTTCAGTGTCTTTGATTCTATTTTGCTTGTTTCTTTGTTTTGTTGTTTAGGTTCCTGTTAAAGGTGAGATCATATGGTATATGTCTTTCACCACCTGGCTTATTTTGCTTAGCATAATGCTTTCCAGTCCCATCCATGCTGTTGCAAAGGGTAGGAGCTCCTCCTTTCTTTCTGCTGCATAGAATTCCATTGTATATATGTACCATAGTTTTTGATCCACTCATTTACTGATGAGCACCCAGGTTTCTTCCAACACTTGGCTATTGTAAATTGTGCTGCTATGAACATTGGAGTGCATAGGTTCTTTTGGATTGGAGTTTCAGGGTTCTTAGGATATAAACCCAGCAGTGGAATTGCTGGGTCAAAATGCAGATCCATTTTTAGTTTTCTGAGGAAGTTCCATTCTGTTTTCCATAGTGGTTGTACCAGTCTGCAATCCCACCAACAGTGCATTAGGGTTCCCTTTTCTCCACAACCTCTCTAACACTTGTTGTTTGTTGCTTTCTTTATGATGTCCATTCTGACCAGTGTGAAGTAGTATCTCATTGTGGTTTTAATCTGCATCCCTCTGATAGCAATACTGAGCTTTTTTTCATGTGTCTCTGGATTCTCTGTATGTCCTGCTTAGAGAAGTGTCTGTTCAAGTCCTTTGCCCATTTTTTCAATTGGGTTGCTTGTCTTCTTAGATTGGAATTGTGTAAATTCTTCATATATTCTGGAGATTAAACCCTTGTCTGAGGCATCATTGGCAAATATGTTTTCCCATATGGTTGGTTCTCTTTTTATTTTAATACTGTTTTCTGTAGCTGTGCAGAAGCTTTTTATTTTGATGAGATCCCATTTGTTTATTCTTTCCTTTATGTCCCTCGCTCTAGGGGACATATCAGTAAAAATGTTGCTGTATAGAGTATCTGATATTTTTCTGCCAATGTTTCCCTTTAGGACTTTTATGGTGTCACGGCTTATATTTAAATCTTTTATCCACCTTGAATTTATTTTTCTGTGTGGTGTAAGTTGGTGATTGAGTTTCATTTTTTTGCATGTAGCTGTCCAATTCTCCCAACACCATTTGTTGAAGAAGGAATTTTTATTCCATTTTATATTGCTGCTCCCTTTGTCAAATATTAATTGACCATAGAGACTTGGGTTTATTTCTGGGCTCTCTGTTCTGTTCCATTGCTCCATGTGCCCATTTTGATGCCAGTATCAGGCTGTTTTAATTACAATGGCCTTGTAATACAGTTTGGCATCAGGTATTCTGATCCCTCCTACTTTGCTCTTCTTTCTCAACGTGTCTTTTTCAAAATTGCTGCAGCTATTCAGGATCATTTATAGTTCCATATAAATTTTTGAAGTGTTTGTTCTATGTCTGTGAAATATGCCATTGCTACTTCAATAGGTATTGCATTGAATTTGTAAATTGCTTTGGGTAGTATGGAAATTTTGGTGATGTTAATTCTTCCAATCCATGAACACAGTATATGTTTTCATTTGTTTGTGTCTTCCTTGATTTCTTTCTTCAGTGTTGTGTAGTTTTCTGCATACAGGTCTTTTACCTCCTTGGTTAGGTTTATTCCTAGGTATTCTATTTTTCTTTTTGCTATAACAAATGGAATCCTTTTCCTGATTTCTGCCTGTGTTGTTTCATTGTTGGTATACAAAAATGCCTTTGATTTCTGGATATTGACTTTGTATCCTGCTGTTTTGCCAAATCATTTATTAGGTTAAGCAGTTTTTTTGGTGGAGTCTATAGGATTTTCTATGTACTCTATCATGTCATATGCAAAGAGTGACAGTTTTGTATTGTCCTTTCCAATTTGGGTGCCTTTTATTTCTTTTTCTTGTCTGATCACTGTGGCTTTCAATGCTATGTTGAATAGAAGTGGTAAAAGTGGACAACTTTGTCTTGTTCTTGATCTTAGTAGAAAAGATTTTAGTTTTTTCCCATTGAGTATGATGTTGGCTGTAGGTCTCTCATATATGGCCTTTATTATGTTGAGGAATGCTCCCTCTATTCCCACTTTGCTGAGTGTTTTTATCATAAATGGGTGCTGTACCTTATCAAACGCTTTTTCCGCATCTACTGATATGATCATGTGATTTTTGTCTTTGCTTTTGTTTATGTGGTGTATTACATTTACTGATTTGTAAATACTGAACCATCCTTGCATCCCTGGGATGAATCCCACTTGGTCATAGTGTATGATCTTTTTAATGTATTGTTGGATGTGGTTTGCCAATATCTTGTTGAGGATTTTAGCGCTCTATGTTCATCATTGATATTGGCCTGAAGTTTTCTTTCTTTGTTGTGTTTTTATCTGGTTTTGGGATTAGGATGATGTTGGCTTCAAAAAAAGAGTTTGGGAGTCTTCCATCATTTGGGATTTTTTGGAATAGTCTGTGAAGGATAGGGGTTAGGTCTGCCTTAAATGCTTTGTAGAATTCTTCTGTGAACCATCTGGTCCAGGACTTTTGTGTGTTGGGAGTTTTTTTATTACTGCTTCAATTTCATCTGCTGTTATTGGTCTGTTCAGGCTTTCTGCTTCTTCTTCATTGAGTTTTGGAAGATTATATTGTTCTAGAAATTTGTTCATTTCACCTAGGTTTTCAAATTTCTTGGCATACAGTTCTCTGTAGTAATTTCTTAACAATCCTTTGTATTTCTGTGGTGTCAGTTGTAATCTCTCCTCTTTCATTTCTGATTGTGTTTATTTGGGTGCTCTCTCTTTTTTTCTTGATGAGCCTGCTTAAAGCCTTGTCAATTTTGTTTGTCTTTTCAAAGAACCAGCTCCTGGATTCGTTGATCCTTAGAACTGTGCTTTCAGTCTCTATGTCATTTAATTCTGCTGTGATCTTGGTTATTTCCTTTCTTCTACTTGCTCTGGGCTGTCTTTGTTGTTGTTCCTTGAGTTCTTGCAGACACAGGGTTAGGCTGTTTGTTTGAAATGTTTCTATCTCTTTTAGGTAGGCCTGTATCGCTATGAACTTCTCTCTCAGAACTGCCTTCGCTGTGTCCCATAAGTTTTGGGTTATTATGAGTTCATTTTCATTTGTTTACAGAAACTTTTTTATTTCTTCCCTAATTTCATTCTTGATCCATTCATTGTTTAATAGCATGCTATTCAATCTCCATGATTTTGAATGTTTTGGGGTTTTTTCCTTGGGGTTCGTTTCTAGTTTCAGTCCCTTGTGATCAGAGAAAACATGCTTGATACGCTTTCAATGTTCTTGAATTTGTTGAGGCTTGTTTTGTGTCCTATCATGTGGTCTATCTTTGAATATGTTCCATGTGCATTTGAAAAGAATGTGTATTTAGCTTCTTTGGGATGAAGGGCTCCATACATATCAGTTAAGTCCATTTCATCTAGGGCATTGTTCAATGCCACAATATCTTTGTTGATATTTTGTTTGGAAGATCTGTCCATTTTTGACAGTGGGGTGTTAAAATCCCCTACTATAATTGTGTTGCTTCAATATCTTTTTTGAAGTCCTCTAAGATTTTCTTTACGTATTTGGGTGCTCCTATGTTGGGTGCATATATATTTGCAATGTTTAGGTTCTTGGTGGATTCTTCCCTTGAGTATTATGTAGTGACCTTCTGGGTCTCTCTTTATGGACCTTCTTTTGAAGTTTATTTTGTCTGATATGAGTATTGCTACCTCGGCTTTTTTTTTCCTGCTTTTTTTTTTTTTGGCTTGGAAAATTTGTTTCCAGCCCTTCACTTTCAGAATGTGTAGGTCTTTTGTCATGAGGTGGGCCTTTGTAGGCAGCATATGTGTGGGTCATGCTTTCTTATCCATTCAGCTATTCTATGTCTTTTGATCAGAGCATTTAATCCATTTACATTTAAGGTTATTATTGATAAGTACTTACTCATTGCTCTTTTCATGCCCATGTTCCTTTCTCTTTCTCTCTTTTCCTTCCTTTCCTTAAAGCAGTCCCTTTAACATCTTGCAACAGAGCTGGTTTGGTGGAAATGTATTCTTTTAGACTTCTTTTGTTTGGGAAGCTCCTTATTTGTTTCTGGTATCCCAATTATATGGATATTATTACATTTTATATCATCTTGCATTTCTCTTAATCCCTCTTCATTTCTTCTGAGCCTCTTTTCTTTTTCTTGCTCTTTCTGGGTGTTTTTTTCTACTTTGTCCTCCAGCTCACTGATCTGATCTTCTGCTTCATCGATCCTGCTTTTGATTCCTTCTACTGTGTCCTTCAGTTCAGAAATAGTATTCTTCATTTCCTTGTGGCCCTTGTTGATAGTTTCTACTTCCTTTTTCATGTTGATATAGTTTGCAGTGAGTTCATTGTAGTTTCCCTGTAGTTTCTGGTAGCTCATTGTGAGCTCATTGAGCTTCCTGATAACCATTGCTTTGAACTCTATATCTGATAATTGAGTTGCCTCTATTTCATTTAGCATTTTTTCTGAGCCTTCTTCCTCTCCTTTCATTTTGGGATTGTTTCTTTGTCTTCCCATTGCTTGTGAGACTCTTCTTCTTAGCTTTAGCTTCTTAAATTGATCTGTTCTGGCTCCCTGGGTTTATGGTGTGAACTTCTGTGGTAGAATACCTGTGAGATTCAGTGGTGCAATCTCCTTGATCTCCCGAGCTCTCTGGTCTTCGGTTGTCATTTAAGTTGGCTGTGTGTTTGTCTTTGGGTTTTGATTGTTGTTGGGTCTTTCTTTGGTGGGTCCTTCCCACCAGCTGCTTAACTGAGGGTCACTCTGTCCACCACCTCTTGTATTTTGTTTTGTTGGTGAGGGCAGGTTGTGTTGAAGCTGGTTCTTCCATGTGTACAAGTTTTGAAGAGTCTCTCATGCTCTTGTTCAATTGTTTGTTCTTGGTAATTTCTCCACTATTTACTTGTGTTTCCTGGATTGAGGTCAGTGTGGCTTCCACTCCCTCCTTCACCATCTTCTGATGTTCTCTGTTGGTGGTTCATTTGTTGTTGGGTTTCCTCTTCCAGTGGGTATCCTGGTGTTCACAGCTTCCACCTACTCTTTTTTGTGATAAGTTGGGGAGAGAAGGCAAAATGGTTTAAGACAGAAACAGAGTATTCTATGATATTTACAGTAGCAGCCAGTAGAGAAGAGATAGGAGATCCTTTAGTTATGTATCATGTTAACCATAATCTTTCACCCAACTAGCCACTTTTTAGAAAGGATGGAAAGACGATAAGACTATTGTTGGGGAGGGAAGTGTTGTGAGTTGGATCTAGAAGGCAGTGAGTTTGTGGGAGGTCAGATTCTGAGGTAAGGTGAGAGTAAAGGATAGTAAATAGGTGTAGTGTGTGAGGGAATAGAGTTAATCACTACCATAATAGAGTTCAGGAAACTATGAAGTGGGCTAAGACTTCGGAGAGGTGTTCTATAGTATTTACAGTTGTATGGAACAGCTATTATTTACAATAAAAATGGTGCAACAATCATATGACAGAATCTATGTGATCTGGATAACAAGAATAGGGAGAATAGGACCTTGAGTGGTGTGCTAATGGAACACAAGTGAAGTGAAGGACAGTATATTAGCAATACACTATGAAAGAGAGAACAGGGGAAACATGTTAAAAGCTACAATATAACCAGCCAAGCAAAAAAGACTAAACAGAAAGATGAAGAACACAAAAATACTATTAGGTGATATAAGAATAATGAAAAAAATAATAATACAAATATGTAATAACTTGCAGCTTCTCTGTAATAGCAAAATGAAATTTGTCTCACTGTCTCAACTGTTGGTATACCCGCTCTTTGGGTCCAACTCGGGTGTTTTCACAGTTCCAGGTTTTTTTGTCTCACTTGTGGGTATTTAAAAAAAAAAAGAAGAAGCAGAAGAGGGAAGGAAGAAGAGAAAAAATTGGGAAGAAAGGAAGAAGGAATACAACAAAGAAAGAAGGAGAGAGAGAAAAAGAAATTGAGATATGTAAAAGTAATAAAAATTAAAAAATAAAAAATTACTTAAAAAAAAAAAAGCCTCTTGCTCATTTCAAACTGGCCAAACCAGTTTTTCTGGTCTTGCTGGCTGCAGCAGGCTGAGTGGCTTTTTTCCCTTCCTGATCAGCACTCAGTCAGCCCCACTCTCCCCAGAGCTAGCCTGGTGCCTTTCCATGGGGCCTTGGGTTTGAGATCTAGGCCTTCCTCAGAGCATACTCTCCCTGGGTTGTGGGTGCGCAGTCAGGCTGCCTGTAGCCGCATGAGTTCAGGTGGGCACCCTTCCTAGTGCTATGGGGACGTGCAGGGCTTCCTGCACTACCCCAGGAGTGCTGCCCAGCTGGGTGGGGAGGAGGCTGGAGGGATTGTTGCAGAATTCCCTAAACAGTATCTCTTTTTTTTTTTTTTGAGAAATTTCTCCTGCTCAAGCCTGCCACTTTGTATAGCTGCCTGGCCTCTAAAACAGCCCAATTCTCTAACCAGACCAGAGACTATCAGAGTCAGGGCCCATCACTGCATGACTCTCAACTCTCCCCAACCTGCATCTATAGACTGTGGGTGCTCACAGCTCCTGTGTGTTTGCCACTTAGTCCTTATTCCCCTCTCTTGACTTCAAACAACCAGGTCTCTCCCGGTACTGCTCAAACCTTGTTTGGCCAGGGAGGGAGCAGTTGACCCAGCTCTCTCCCAAGAACGCTGTGGCAGACCCAATGGGTGCTGGGCCTGGGGCTGCAGCTGCCCTGGTCCCCGAGCTGGTCCCTGGGACCTTATTGTCCTGAAGCATTCTCCTTATAGTCTGTTTTTTCAATGTCTGCTATAATTTTTGGTCTCCTATTTTCATATATGCTGGGGTACTGTTGGCTGTTTGCTCTATTCCTCCATAGATCAGCTAGGTTTTCTCCTCTGTGTAGGAGGAAGTGGAATCTGCTCTCTCTCTCTCCTACTTTGCCACCATCTTCCTCCTCCTCTACTTTAGTAATATTTTAATCAACCAGGAGATAGAATAAAAATATATTTAAATATTCAAAATATACTTGTTATTTGTCTATACAACATCCATTCTTCTTTGCTTCCTTTCCAGGAGAACTTGATTGGCTTAGAAATGAGCTCAGTTAAATGCTACATTTCCCATGCTGCCATGCAGATTACTGGCAGACATGTGACCCAATTCTGAGAATGAAATGTAAGTAGCTGTTTCCTAGGAAAAATCCTTCAAAGTTGGTAGCATACATCATACATATTGTCTGCTCTTTTCTGTTCTTATCTTCCTGCCTGGAAAAGTAACATGGAACAGAAGTTATAGCACCATTTTCCCCCATTTCTTTATAAAGTGTTGGTTAAACTGTACACATTATTGTGAATTCCATGACTTTCTATTTTCTAGTTATGTTATCTTACCCTGAAGCCTTCCCCTCAATGAACACAATATGTTACCCCTTTGATCAAAGCTGCTGACTTAATGTGTCTTATTAAGTCACCAGTGGAGTAGGTTTTAAGTAAATAAATGAACCAAAGAGTGAAGAAACACCATCCTCCTCTGTCTCCTTCCAAGACACACTTACCTTCCTTTAAGACTTTAGTACTTAATTCATGCCTTATTTTTTATTTGAAATTTTAAGGTCAGTTTTATTAAGTTCATTGATGAAAGCTTTCAGAAGAACATTATCCTAAAAATTATTTTTCCTTAGGAAAAAAGAAAGGAAAATCAACACCCTCTCAGCATAGCCATAGATGCTGTGGCAATCAAGCCTCTCTGCAGACAGAGACGGTCCATCAATTGGTCAAGTCACTCTCTAGGTCAGCAGGATTGTAGTCTGGATCATCCTGTACATCCTCCAGCTCCAAGTCATCCATTTTCTGGAACAAAGACTCATCTACCTCCACACTGTTTCTAGCATCCTCCAAGAACTGGGTATCAGGTGTATCAAGGTTATGATCTGTTTCAAATAGCTGTTTCTCACTTCATTTACTTTTCCTGATTTTTTTCTTCTTTCATTCATTTCTTTTTATATTTTTTTACTTTTTTTATACAAATTATTTTATCGTGGTTCAATTACAGTTGTCTGTATTTTCCCTCCCCCTCCCCCACCCCATTTCTTTTTAATTTCTAAGAGTTCTGCATTAAACTTAGCTTTCCAATTTAAGAAATTCTCAATTGTAACAGGAGTGCCATGAAATAATTGCTCTTCAGCCTCTTCTTCTTTTTCTGGTTATTTATTTTCTTTTTCTCTTCTAGTTTTTATTCGATCCACTATTTCATTTAATTTTTCTTACACAGCTGTCACTAAAGTAAAGATCATCACTATACCAAGGTTCTCTCCTCCTGTAATGCTAATAATTTTAAAATACTGAGACATCATTATCTCCTAGATTTTCCTGGGAGGATATTTCATAAAGAGGGGCTTCATCTGGATATTTATGACTGTATGTAAACTTGAGGGTAGTCTGGACAGTTTCATCATTTTCTCCAGCCTCAGATGTCACAGTAATGGTGAGGCTGGGAGAATTTTATGATAATACTGTAAAGGGGTAGAGGTAGATGGACTCCAGAGCTTCCAGCTCTTTGCACTGCTCCTCACTGGAATCTGCCATCATGGCCCTCACTGCTGTCCATGGATTGCCCAGACACCCAGGCTGTGCGTTACAGCTGGGACCAATTCGTGCTTTATTTTTCTCACCAACTCTTGCTCACAACTTCCATGACATCATCACCCATAAATTCTTCCAACCGCTAGTCTCAATGCACCTTGAGTTCCCATGGGATGAACTAAACAATTCACAAGTTCTGTTCCTTCTTGCATCCCTATTTTCCTCTTCCACAAGTTTTTCATTGCATCTCACCAGAAAAATTACGACCCCATGGCACTACCACTAGATTTATCTTATCATCTGAACAATGTACATCGCCCAATTTAAAGACCAGCTTATTGAAAATAGTCTGTGGACTTTAGGTTTCTCCTTCACAATGTAGTCCCAACACTTTTTTCTCTTCTAACCTCTCACAGCCACTCTAGATTTCTCACTTCTTCTCAAATCTTCCTGGATTGTTCCCATTTCTTTGTGATTTCTTGTACTATTCTCTCTGCTGAGAGTTGTGCTTACATTCTCTCCAACCCACAGCCCTTCATTTCAGCCAATTAAAAATGTTCTCACTGTCCTAGGACCAGTCCCACTGCCACTTTCTCCCATGAAGCATTTTCTTGTGATTCAAGCAGAATTAATCCCTGGAACCTTTGTGACTACACAAACACTTTGCGATTATGTCTACTGTAGTGTTTATTAGGACAGTGAATGTTACCTGCCCGTGTTCACTCATTGAGGATATTCCATTTCTTTAATACTCACAGAATTAGCACATGGTGCCTAGCATGTAGTACAATACGTACTAAAAATTGTTAGATGAAATGAATTAAGATTCAAGGAGTTTTTCTTGACTGTGATTTAACTATAGTGAAATGTGGAAGTAGGCAAGGGCAATGCATATCTACTCCCTTAGGAACACTGCCTCATAATTATTTTAAAAAGTTTTCTATTTTATCAAAGAGCCTTAGAAACTGCTCCTTTTCAAAGCTCTACTGAAGTATTAGTTTTCTAATTAATTACTGCAGAGGGATAACTATTGCATAAATCAATTCTCACTTAGTTTGATCATGATCACTAATGAAATAAATTGGAGATCTGTAGCCCCAAAGAGAATGTTTTCAGATGAATAATATATTTTATTTGTCAGCAGTCCTCAGGCTCAATTTATAGTGAAATTAGCTGAAAGTGGATTGAAAATAATTGTCAGCTCATTGTCAGTCTGCATTTCTAAGGCCTTGAATAGATTGAATGATGAAAGGTAATTTTGTTTTTCTTCGTAATTACTTCTGAATAAAACCAGAACTTTTGAAAGAAAGCATGAGGCTACGCATTTTGAAAGTTTCAAAGAAAATGTAAAGTTTGGGTTGAGTACCAACAATTCTCAATATGTCAGATGCAACAGAATTAACATTTCTAGGTTCTTTACAGCCTGTTCCACTAAAACTGTCTACAATAGATAACATGATTTTAGACATGAGGTATGAAATATACAATTTTACGTGTTGACACTGAAGTTAGGATGAGGATCTGATTCAATTACTTTTATGGGAATTTCTGAAAGGGATTAAAATGCAAAATGCTCTTTTCTTTTTAAATTTTTAGAAAAGTTTTCAGTTATTTATATTAGTATCATGTGTACAGCATAGTGGTTAGACATTTATATAACCTACAAGGTGGTCCCCCAATAAGTCTAGTATCTACCTGACATCATACATGGTTATTATAATATTATTGACTATATTCCCTATGTTGTACTTCACATACCCATGGGCAGCAATGGTGAAGGAAGAAATCCAACTTAGTTAAAGACAAAAAACAACAAGCTCAGTTTTCTGTCATTTATTTACATTTATTCTCAAAGTGAATTAAGACAAAGGAGGTTATTGGTTGCTATAATGCCATAAGTCACTGACTATTAAAATGTCCCTGAGCACTGTGCTATCAGGCTTCAGATCACCATTTTCACAGTGTGGTTTTTTTTTAATTTTTTATCCTCACCAGAGGATTTTTTTTATTGTTGCTCAATTACAGTTGTCCCCATTTTCCACTCATTACTCTCCCCCTGCCCACCCCCTCCTCCCACAGTCAATCCTTCCCCCACCCTGTTGTCTTTGTCCATGTGTCCTTCATACATGTTCCTTGATGACCCTTCCCCTTCTTTCCCCTGTTACCGCCCCCCCCCAGTGTGTTTTTGGAATAAAACCTTGATGTTCACCCCACAGAAGGGCTCCATGGTTCAAACAAGTTTGGAAGTGCTGCACACTATTTCTACCTATAGTTAGAGAACTATAATGCACATTAACATGAGAAATACCTGGAGAAGTCCTGCAATAGAAAAACTGTAACTTTGATTAAGTATTTCACAAAGGTATTGGCCTATGGATACCACTTGACACCTTGTGGAGCACTGGTGTTCCCCAGGAAGACTATCTGAGCAGTGGTGCACTGAATGACAGTGCTGGCTGGTTATGCAAAAGGGTCTTGTTTATACACTTAAATGTAGTCCATTCATTCCCTGGGGATATATCTGGGAAAGGAACATATGCCTGATCCTGTGTGTCTGTGAGAGATCAATCAACACAGTGACAAAGCTGTCTGGTGCAGAATGGGCAAGAAAAATGAGGAGAGATATGATGGTTTATATTAAGAGTGGATCTGCTAAGTGCAAGTTGGAAAATTAAATATTGCTACAGAGAGACCCTCAGTTGTCAACACATCCAGTAGGAAAACTGAACATCCACCCTTTTCTAAGTAATCTATGATGTATCTCCTCCTTGATGCATGATGCCCTTCCAATAGGTTCCAGAGCTGAGTGCAACATTCTTTACATGAGCTACAAGTGGCTGCCTGCTCTGGCCCAAGCCTACCACCTCATGTTTGTTTCACACTGCTCCCTCTGTTGCATCCTATGCCACAACCTTTCTGATATTCTTTTAGATCTTCCAGAGGTCAAGCTTTTCTCACCTCAGTGCCTTCTACAGGCTTGTCTCTGTGAACTCCTCTTTGCCACTTCTGACTTTTGGGGGGATGTTGTGCTGTAGTCTCCAGATCAGATCAGGTCTTCTTGTGGAACACTGTAGTTTTCCTTGATAGCATTTATTGCCAATAATTAATTATACATGAGGGTATTTATTAACATTGTATTGGGATATAACATATACCCAGTAAAGTGCCTGATGCTGAAGAATGTTAATATGTGTGTACATCCAAGGAACCACTATCCAGATCAAGCTACAGAATGTTTCCAACATCCCAGAAGACTATGCCCCCTTCCACATAAATGACTCTCTTTTCTAACTTTTATCACCAGAGACTAATTCTCCTATTCTTGACCTCCTTACACTATTTTTACTATGGGATGGTTCACTATTTTGACTATGGGATGGATCTAGATTGTTGTATGTAGTAGTATTTTATTTTGATTGTAGCATTCCACTGTATGAATGTGCCACACTTTATTTATTCTAAATATTTTTCAATCTCTTCCTGTCAGTGCTTTAAACTTCATGAAGCTTCAGAGATTGTCCTTAGGTGTCATATGGTGCCTGGCAAAGAGAAGGAACCATGCTTTTTGTTGAGAATTTGAGTGGTTTGTGTATTTTTAGTATTGGGATTAATCTTCTTAATTAGCTAATGCAGTCCTCTCATTTTATGGGTGAAGACTCAAGACCTGAAACATAAAGAAGTGATCATAATATTAAAACAAATCCTCAAATCCAGCTATATACAGTTCTGCAGCTGCACCCCAGGAAATGCCAGATTGCCAGCAAACCACCAGAAGCTCCAGAAAGGCAAGGAAGGATTCTCCTATTAATTTCAAAGGGAGCATGGCATGCTGACAACTTGATCTTAGACTGCTAGTCTCTGGAACTGTGAGACAACGAATTTCTGTTGATTTAAGATGCCAAGCTTGTTGTCTTTTGTTATATGGCAGCCTAGGAAACTGATACAGAGCATAAGGAGGAGGAAAACCACAGGTCTTCCCACTACCCTTCCGGTTTATTACACCATTGTGGTGCCCTTGAGGATGTGCCTCTCAGATCTCTCATGCAATGAGTGCAGTTTTCCAAAGGCCCAGGTGCTGTGCTCTGATCTCTTGTTGCATCAGGACCATACTTCCTATGATCCAGTGACTGAGCCAGGAGGGATACTTGGGACTCTTCTGGGCAGCTTTGACTTGGGGACTTCTTCCTTCATCTCTGTAAGTTCCTTCGTGAGCTGGGAAAAAGGGGTGGGGTGGCTGTAATGGATGATCTTGGCACCTCAACCTCCATAATGCCAGTGACCCACCAATGAAGGTGGAGCATTTTTCCACAGAGCTGCACACATGTGTGATCCAGTATCCTGTAAGGCTGAACATCAGTAGGGGCTGGAGGAACTGCCCTACACCACCAGGATGAGCCAGAGGATCAATGACAAGGTGTGGGGGATTGCAGATATGTCTGGCACCCTACACCAACTTTCAAAGCATAGTAGAGGCTGCTTCACTTTTTCTGTCTCCAAACTTCACACAGATTCCTCTTGTCACCCTCACTCAGAACCACACAGGAAAGGGGATTGTAGTCCCCACTTGGCTAAAGTGCCACAGTACAAACCACCATCATTGATACTCTGTATTGTTTCAGCAGAGAAGCTCTTACAGTGTTTTTCTTGGGGTGTATACATCTGACTACTGATATTCTGGCAAAATAGAGGAGATGGGAGGGGACTCTAATCAGTAGCTATTAGCCATTCTCTAACTCCTTAGCTTGGGGCACAGAACCACATATGTGGCTCTACGTTGCAAGGGGTTCTACAGTTAGGATTCTGGCCCTTTCAGTGTCTCCAGAGAATAATGCTCTGATTTATTGTGGGAATCAAGGAATTCATGACCCAACTGTAAAAGATGGGGGTAGGAAGATTAAGGATGTGTCTGGTGGCTCTAACCGAGGTTTTCAGACAGTTTACCTATTGCCAGAGCCTTACTCTGGTTCTCAAGATACCTGGTACCTCAGCCCCAAGGCTTTCAGAGTTCTTGGTGGTAAACCACTGCCCACCATCTGCAAGCAGGTTCTGAGGCATTATTGTTCCTCCCTCTTGTGAAGCCAGATTCTAGCCCTCCATCTGTTTTCCACTTCCAAAAATTTGTTGATATTTTTTATTTGCAGTGGCCCACTTTCATCCACTCTAGTCTGTCATGTTATCATGGTTCTTGCAGGTTGAACTCCTTAAAAAATATTTTCTTTCCATTTTAGTTGTGTCTCAGAAGGAAGTAGCAAACCGTATGTGTACTCAACTCACCATTTTTAACACAAAGTGTTCACATTGACTCTTTAACCCCTGTCTCCTGGCCTTGTTTCTCATCACCCAATAAACTCCTGGTGTGAGTCTCCACCAACCTCCTAATTGCCAAGTCAATACACTGTTTTCAATCCTCATCTTTTGGATCTCTCTTCACTACACTGTCACCATGGCTTCAATTACCATGTTTATACGATGGTTCGTAAATCTATATCTTCATTTGTGCTAGGTCAGGCTTCCTTGTTACAAGTAACAGAAACCTGATTTAAGTTTGTTAAGAATAAAAGGGAGATTTATTTGCTCATTTATGTAACTGAGGACTCAGCCAAGATGCTCAAAAGCTGTATTCCCTTAGAGATTTGTTTCTCTCAGCATCTCAATTCTATTTTCCTCCACATTGGCCTTGTTCTCAGACAGGGGCCCTCTCTACATGGTAACAAGTTGGCCACAGGATGCTCCATGACTTTGTTGTCCCCAATGCCTCAAGATTCCAGAGGAAGAGGGTGTCTCTTTCCCCATAGCCAAGGTGATGTCCTTGTGGAGCATGTGGCTTTGCCAGGCCTGCCTAGGGCCCCTCTGTGGCCCCTGGTGGAATAGGTGAGTCCACCTCATCTGAACCACAGGGACTGAGCAGGACTGGGAAGAGAAAATGGCATAGGAAGAGAAAAGTGAGTTGCTAAAGGACAGGTGGGTTGGGAAAGAAGAAATGAAGACAGAGAGATATTGTGTTCCTTTATTCAGTTTAATTGAGGAGTCTGGACCCAGAGCACCAGGGCTTTCATCCTGACTCCACTGGTTTCTTATCCTTTGCCTGCAAAAAGAGGAGGCTGGACCCATAAGATGCTCCAGCTGACATAGTCTTAATTTTAATTCTGTATATCATGGAATCTATAGTGTAGAACATTTAAAGGTGTCTCTTGGCACAGTCTGAGGATCAGGAGAACATGGTGTTTAAGAGCATCAGCTCTGGATTCAGACAGTCTGTGTATATCTGTCTTCTCAGGACTGCTTCATGGGTTTGAGGCCTGTGTAGTCTCGGGGGACCGCATGTACCAAGAGCCCCACACTTGATTGAATGCTTTGCTATCACAGTCTTGAAATTTTTGATGGTTATGTCTTTGAATTTATGTTTTATAAGTGAAGGCTGACAGGATGTTAGCGCATGCATGTGAGCAGAGAAGATGAGCTCATATGGGTGTCCACTGTGTCTGTCACCTCATTCCTTTAAAGAGTTCACAGTGCCCTGTGAGCACAGAGTTCTGGTGAGTCCATGATATGTGGAAGTTCAGTGAGACTCAAAGTATATACAAGGTAAGCATGTTATGTCTATGATTGATTTTCCATTTGAACGAGAACTTGCTTTGAATACAGAAAGAAGGCAGTAGCATACTGAGAAACATGAATGACAGGGAACCCTACCAAATTCTTTCTTATATTATTTCTCTGTATTAGCAACCACTTCTACTGTAAACAATGACATAGAAGGAAAGAGAATTATTATAGTTCCTTTTCCTTTCAGTTCTTTGCTCATCAGAAAGCCAAAAGTACAAAGTGTTGTTAGAATGTGCACATATCAAGTGTAATAGAAACAGTTGAGTTAGTCTGTGCAGCATTTCCACTCTTCTGGTAAGAGCAAAATACCTTTATATGATGATACAAGCTGCAAAACAACAAATTGTGTAACTTTGGCTATTTTGCATATGACTTAAATGCTCTTATATTTACATTTAAAGCTGACATGCACAATATAAAAATGAGTGATAAATTTATACTAATAACTCAAAATTATTATTTTTTGCTTAGAATGACATTAAATAGCAAATTAAAAATCACAACAAATTCAGGGACAGATTAGGAAGAAAGTAAAAAGGCTTATATTTTAGTGCCTTTAATGGCACTTTTGTCTGCTATTAGAGTAAGAGACCCCATATTTTCATTTTGCATTGGACCCTGTAAATTATGTAGCTAACCCTGCATCAGCAAATTACTTTACTTCTCAGGGTTTTGGTTTACTTAATTGCAAATGGGCACTCCATCATTAGATTGTCTCAGAAATGAACAGTGCTTGGCACTCAGCAATCATTCAACAAACGTGAGATTTATTATAAAGATGAGTTAGTATAAAATAAATCTGTAGGTTATCAACCTTAAATTTCCCTCAATCAGACTTTATGTAAACCAAGTTAGTTAGCTAGTTTCCTGTTTCATATTTTTCCTATGTTGGTGTAATAGGAATATTTCACTGTAATTTGTAATGGACTGACTTAACTTACCACTTAGATGATATCATTAAATTAGTCAACAGAAGAGTATAGTCAGTGACAGGACAAATAAAATTAAACAAAACGTTTAGGAAGGGAACATTGAGGATCAAACTTTCAAAATTCAAATAAAACCTGAGCAGTAAGGATGAAGCTATTGTTCATGTTAAAAAAAAAAAATTAAAAGACAGAATAGGTTTTTTTCCACTTCCCAACAACAGATGGCGATGTAGCTAAGCAAATGGAGAATATTGTTCCTTGCTAGAGAAATTTTGTGATCCAGAGTGAGGGAGTAAAAGTATAAACAACATATGGAAAACAATAAATATTTTAATTATGTGTTTTAATAACAATATTGATCTTTGTCTTCCCCTAACTCACAACAGTATTATGACAGCTATTTAGTAAGTGGTTGCAAAAAGAAATGATTAATTATTTACAGTAATAATTAGAATAACTTACATGCTTGTAGTCATAAAATGGTTTTCAAAAAGTAGATGGATGCAAATGCAAAGCAAGTCACTGTTCTGCTGTTGCAAGGATATTATGGTGCCTTTTTTAGGAAGATTTCTATTATCATTCCACACTGTCTGAATTTATTAAACAGGTACTGTTATGCATTTATTCCATCAAGTTGCATTCCAGTCACAGAATATAAAATCATGTATGTATATTTTTAAAGGATCCCCTGTCTTACTTATTGAAAATCATGTATATAAGGGTAAATGTGAAAGCTTCCTTATGTGGGGAAACACTTTGCAAAGATCTCAACCATAGAACAAACCCAAACCAAATCCTGGACCAGAGGAATAAAGCCTCCCCACTTGAGTTTCAGTTTCTGGCATCTGATTCTCATATATAAAAATAAAACTAAAAAGCAAGTGTATAAGCCCAAACTTCTTTTTCTCCTCCTTCTCATTCCATGTTTCAAATCTCTTTGAACTGCCTCATGTCTTCAGGATATAATGAAATCCCTGGCTCTGGAAGGAAGCCATGAAAGATAGATTTCAAGACCTTTTTCTTTTTTTCTGCTAGTAGCAGAGCTAATGCAGTTTACTTATTAGATGAGTCACCATGGATACTGATGCACTCAAGCCAAGTCTACCAGAGTGAGGGGAATTGGAGAATTGAGGCAATTATCTTCATAATTTAAATAAACAGTGTCCCCCTTGTTTTTGTTTCGGTTACCTGAACTTTTCAGGTGAATGTCTAATTTTAGTTTTGAATTATTAGAGGTAGTGCTTGCCTCAACTCTCATTAAATTTACTAGTGGAGCTCTGGACTTCTTTGCTGTGAAGCACTTTCAGAGCATTTACCCAAGGCAAATGTATTCTTGTGCTCTCTGTTTTATCATCCCAAGCATTTCTAGTGTTGGGTAAACAATGAGAATAACTCAGGTCTAGGATGAAATATTTCTGAAGGGTGGACAACGTTCAGATCTGGAAATGGTTGCTTAGAGAGACCATGTATTTTCAATCAGACAAAGACATTCATAATAACATGTTTTTCCTAGGAATATGGCCCCCAGCATGGTTTTTCCACTGGCCCCTGTCCAAGTCATGACCTGTACTGGCACTTCCAATTGGGATTTTATGGCTGGTGTTGATTACCTCTCTTAAACCCTTTTCTTCTCAGGCCACTTTCCAACTTAGTCAGTGGGAAGTCCCCCATTCACTACCTGGAACTTAACGCTGATGAGCATTCTATGGAAGTAGAGGAGCTTTGTAAGCATAAGACATGCTTATTATTGGCACCATATTATTGTTACTTAATACCCATATTCAATATCTTAGTTATTTAACACTTTTTTTCTGTAAGCCACTCTTTTTGTCAAGGTTCAGAAAGAACCCTAGTGATGGCTATTGTATGAGCCCCAAAGTGGCTATGATCTGCATTTCTTGCCACACTGTGCATATATGAAGACTGAATTTTTCCACTGTGTTTTGCTCTGTGACTCAGCATTGAGGGCTCCAAAGGTTACCTTATCTCTAATTTCTTCCCACTCTCATCAGCAGGAGATAGTTCTATGACGTGTTAAGGGGTCAAGTGTTTGTCTGGTTAGACAGTATTTTGTGGGCAAAAGGATCATATGACAGAAATGGACATTAGCAGTTAATGGACCCGGGTCTGAATATCATTCTTTTACTTCACTGTTGTATTCTTTGTGAATATGGCTTATCTTCCTTGAACTTCAATTCTTGTTTCTGTGAAACAGAGATAATAATACAGATCTTGCAGAGTAGTGATTGGAAATCACTTATGTCAAGTATCTGGCACTAGGTATGTGTTGAATGTTAGCCATTATTAGAATTGCTCTTCACTCAACAGGGGCAGATATTTTTATTCTATTACTATTATGCTTCATTCTATTTTTCCCACCTTCATAGGACTTTATCCATCAGTGCTTATTTTCTGAAGATATGTGTTCCCAACAGTACAAAATGGCATGTACTGCTGTGACTCTGCATTTAATGAATTGTTCTCTTGTTAAGAAAGAGCATGAAAAAGGGTAATACTACTAATAGCTAACGTATATTGAGAATTTTACTCTGTGTCATACTTTGTGCTGAATGCTTTACAAATTGAATCTCATTCCATCATCATAACATTCCATTAAACAAACACTTTTATTGCCCTCTGAACTATACAGGTGAGGAAAGTGAGGCTCAGAGAGGTTAGGAGACTTGTCCAAGGTCAAAGTCACACAGGTAAGAATGGTAAAACAGGGAGTTTATCTCAGGCCATCTGACTCTAGAAACTGAGCCTTTAACCACTCTTCTTACATGTTCATATGGGCAGTATTAAGGGGTGCAAACAAAGGGCAGTTCACTTTCAGAAAATGGAGAGATCCTCATAGTGTGAAATTCACCTGAAAGGTTTTTTTGCAGGAGAGTACATTTATCTCAGTCCCACAAGGCTATATTTATTTCTTTTATTTTATTACTGAATTACAATTGGCATGTAATATTGCATTAGTTTCAGGTGTACAACATAGTGATTTTCACATGCATATACATTACAAAATGATCACCACGATAAGTCTAGTTATCATCTGTCACCATACAAAGTTAGTGCACCATTATTGACTATTTTATCCCTGCTATACATTACATCCCCATGATTTTATTTATTTTCCATGTGGAAATTTGTACCTCTTCATCTCCTTCACTGATTTTTGTGTCCCCATGCTATCTCCCTCCCCTCTGGCAACCACTGACCTGTTCTCTGTATCTATATATCTCCGTATCTATGAGTCTGGTTTTATTTTGTTTTGCTTCCTTGTTTGTTTTGTTTCTTAAGATTCTGCATATAAGTGAAATTATTCTTTTTATGTCTGAGTAGTATTCCATTGTGTGTATGTGTATTCTTTATCCATTTATCCATTAATGAACATTTAGGTTGTTTTCATATGTTGGCTATTGTAAATAATGATATAATGAACATGGGATGCATGTATCTTTTCAAGTTAGTATTTTCATTTCCTTCAGATAGATAACCAGAAGTGGAATTGCTGGATCATATGGTAGTTCTATTTTTACTTTTTGAGGTACCTCTACGCTGCTTTCCACAGTGGCTGCACCAATTTCCATTTCGAACAATAGTGTGCAAGGCTTCTCTTTTCTTCACATCCTTACCAATACCACACAAGGTTGTTTTTACAAGGTAATAGTTAAAAAAATAAAAAGTAATGGTTAATGGTAAAATGTAACAATCACGAGAAGGTGAATTAGAAGTTCCCTATGAAACCACATGTCCATCATTTTTCTATTTGAGTTTATGCCAGGGACTAAATCTTCCCAAGTAATTCACTGCTGGTCAAGGTGTCCCCTGCATCCTGTGATCTCATTTTTCTTACATCAATCATTTGGACCCCATTGTTTAAAGAATCAAAGAATTTTTGTGCTGGAAGGGATGCCAGGAGTCCCATTGTTAGCTCCAGAAAGCTGGTGCAAATTGCCCAAGACAACACAGCTGGCCAAGCTAAAAATCATGCCTCCTGACTACCACATGGGTCCTCTTTCACTTTGTGACATTGGGCCCCTGCCTTTTATGGCATTAGGGATGGGGCTGGAGGAGGTTTTACAAAAATTCTTCCAACTCTGTTTCAAGTGCTTAGCGTATGGCCTTATTTAATACAAATTTCCTTTCAGATATCTTCCTTCTCTCAATTAGGGCAGTAAATATTTACCAAAAGACATTATTGGTCAGTCTCCATCTTCCTCATCAAAATGACACTCTATTGTCTTGCTTACAAACAAACACAATATGCTGAGGGCTCCCTTTCTTCTACTGAAAAGTCATGCTTCCCCCCAAACTGGAAGCAAGGAGTGTTCACACTCAAAATCCTGAGGGTTTGATTAAATTTTAAAGTTGGCCTACATCCTCTTCCTGCCACCCAATATATTATGTGTTCAGCTGGGGACTCTTTGTTTTGAAATAATGTCTTTATTTAAAACAAAAAATCAGAGTCCAGTTAAACAAATGTATAAACAGGTATCCGATTCCGAGTGACTTCTTCCAAAATACAACCTCTTGCCGGCTGTCAGTTGGTCCCCGCTGAGTTGTTTGATGCATTCACTGCATTTTATATTACTTAATGTGGCTTATGTATCTGCCAATAAATCTGAAATACAGGTCACAGAATATGTGGCTCAAGGAAATCCATAAAGTAGTAGAGAGAGGCTTCACTAACTGCATCAGATTGCCAAAAACTGAGGTCATTTCCTCTTGCTAAAAATGTAGAGCTTCATAAATTATTTTTATCACCTCCAGAGCCAAGCAAACAGTTTTGCACAGATGCCAAAGAGGTTTCATTGCTTTTTTTCTCCTAAGCTGAAAATATTTTTCTCAAGTCTTCTGCAAAATGATTATGGGTTTGTTTTTCTAGTATTATTTACATCCATGCAAATCTAGGAACAGAAACACAGTAGCGTCTGGCCAGAATCTTCAATGAAAGTGACACAAGAGAAGATGCTTCTGACCTAGGTTTAATTACTCCCATGATTGGGAGTTGACATTGTTTCCTTTAAAACATTTTAAAGCAGATGTTAGGTATGCAGAGACAGTAAAAACGAGCAGCGAACATTCAGTGAAGAACTTTATAGAAAACACTACTGAATTAACTTACAGTACATTTGTTAAACATGAGCACCTCTAATAATGACATTTCATTTAACAATGCCCTTTGTCTTTTCAGTTCATCAGTTGCCTATTTCAGTAATGAACTGCAGTCATACCATTCTGATTTTCTCCTAATGTAAAGGCTCAGCTCACTTCACTGCCAGTGAAGCATGATGCTATTATTCAGTTCCTGGCTTAGGAAAAGAGCTATAGAATATATCACAATTCTAATTGGCTAACAAATATTAAACCTTATGATTGTTAAGGGCACCCAATGATTCTGTTTAGCTTTTGATGGGGATAAGTAAAATAAAGAAAGGGAAACGATTTGAAGGGGAAAAAAAGGTTGACGTGTATAGTTTATGAGCAGTAACCCAAGTATCCATTGAAAAAATATGAGCACACATTATATTTAATAGTGCAAATGTTATCTTAATTCTTTATCAACAATTCATGCATATAGTTTAATACCAAACATTTTAGGTAGGATTAACAATCTGTGAAACAGAAGGTTTAGCAAATGAGAGACTGAATTTGTTCTACCTGCAGCTGCAAGAGGAGGCAAATGTAAGCTCCTGGAAGCCTGGGTCGTGCATGAGACATTCTTTCTCTGCCAAGAAATTGCAGGCAGATTTGGAAAATATTATGGTTATTGTATCCCTGATTTATACTTCCCATGGAAGGTAATGAAGCCTATGTCCAAACTTATTTTTGTCCTTTTGCAAAGATTTCCTGGGAATGAAAGATAGGTGCCTTCCTTGTTTTTCTTTTTCCATGTGGCAGAATCCCCTAAAGCATCCCCCCGCCTTTTGAACTCACCAAAACATCTCATTAGTAAAAGCAGGATTCAGCTCACCATAATCTTTCCCCAGCTGAGGCAAAGCTGCACAATTTACAATAGATCTTAGGAAAACTGCTTTTTACTGAGTGCTGCTGCATCTATAGATCTCTCTCAATTACCCACAGTAAATTTAGGCATTGTACAAGAGCAAATTTTACAGTCCATGAAGAGATGAAGTGAAATCTAGATGAAATTCATTGTGACAGATTCCCAGTTAGTGCTCTGATGTGTCTGTATTACAGAAGATAGACATTCTATTAGCATGGAAGCTCCCATAATGGACTGTGAATCATCTCAGGTAATAGAGATGCCAAGCAGAATGACTGAAAAGCACTATTGAATTCCATTAGAGCTCTTTGTTTTTAAATCAGTCATTTCTTGTGAATAACCAACTATACACTTCTTGACCCTATCGCCAAGTGATAATTGTGGACTAATATTACAATACATTAATCTGAGTTACTGTGCAATTAGTGTTTCAGTCATAGGCTGATTTGGGGTTTCCTAAATGCAAAGGCCTACTCCTCTGGACACTGGAAATTACATCACAAAAATGCAGTTTCAGAAATGGGCTTATTTATGATTTCATTTTTAGTCCTGTTTCAATATCACTGGAATCATTCCTTGGACATACTGGATACAAGAATTTTGTATTGTGACTTTGTGACTTCCCACCCTTATCCTTTAAAGATTTCCCTTGCACCAGATCAGACATTCGAGGCAAAATAATTATTACAGAGGTAAGTCCGTAAGGAAATGATTTTAAATAAGCCAAGTTAGCTAGTTGTTTTCTTTTAATCTTAAATGTGTAGTTAATCACTAGGAAAAGAAAGAACATCACATTCTGCTACATAAACAGCCCCACCTATTCTATCAATCAAATATGATTGATCAGACTTAGTAATTACTTAGGTAATTAGTGCAGGGTTTAGGTTTGTGCAGTACTTTGAAGCCTTCAGGATGCCTGCATAATTACCACTTGTACAGAAGATCGTGTTATGTGAATTATTCTATTCAGTTATAACATAAACATGAAACACTTAAAACAGACAACCTGAGTAGCACACAGTTCTTAATTCAATGCATTTGATAAAAATGCAATAACTTGTCATGAGGCAAAACTTTCTCTTTTTTTTGTTTTGGCCAAAGGCTCTGATGTTAACATATATACATTGAAAACAGAACAAATCTCTTCTTATGTTTAGTGTCTTCCACCTGATTTACAAGGCAGGAGAGAGGTTGTTTTGAAAGAAGACTCTGGTATCCAAAGTGCAACAACATCAGTTGATATGCCTCGCTATTTTCCCATAAATACCCAGGGGCAACTTTAAAAAGAGTTGACTTTACATCTTCTGTCTACAATCATCTATTTTCACATCAGGATGTGAAAATAGATTATCCTCATCACGGGAGGACCCGAGAATACTGCCTCAACATGAGGCTCTCTCCTCAATGTTGTAATGACAGGTATAAGATTAACTTTGTTAGGTGTCTAGCCACTCATGCAAACTAAATTAAATTAATGGAACAAATTTCTCTCATAATTAAGATAAAAATTCATGTCAGCTGTAACCTTGCTGTACACTAATTATATACAAATGATTTATCATCTGCTTCGCCCAGAATATTAATCCTTACCTCATTGATAACTGCAGCCAGTGTTAAGAGATGAGAGTTGATTAACTATGACAGATTGGGCAACCACAGCCCTCAGTGCTGGCACAACCAGTGAAACCAATAACACTCAAGTAGCTTTCCATGTTTAAAATGCATTCCCATGGAAACAGATGCATGCTTAATGAAGGATACTGAGATTATTTTCAATAATGACTGATATTGGAACAGTGGGCAGAACTGATCAATAACAATTAACCACTTAGTCTGCTAAAGACATGGTTAGAGAGAGCAGGTTATTTACACATTAGGAGAATCGTATTCAAAAATGAGTACTCCATAATGTCTCTATGCTGTACTCTTTCTCTTTCTTCCTGCCTGGAGGGGGTGGGGAGCTCCATGGTGGAGGGATGGTAATGTGCAAGCATCCTCCTATCATATTTATTTATTTATATTGAATTAATTGGGGTGACATTGGTTAATATAACTATATAGGTTTCAGGTATACAATTTTATAATACATTTTTGGTACATGGTATTGTGTGATCACCACCCCAAGTCAAGTCTCCATCCATCACCATTTATCCCCATTACCCTCATCTACTCCCTAAATCCCCTTTTCCTCTGGTAATCACCATACTGTTGTCTATGTCTACGAGATTTTTTTTTTTTGCTCACTCCCTTCATCTTTTTCACCAAGCCACCCAACTTCCCTCCACTCTGACAGCTGTCAGTCTGCTCTCCGTAAATCTGTTTCTATTTTTTTTCTTTAGTTTATTTTGTTCATTAGATTCCACATATAAGTGAAATCATATGGTACTTGTCTTTCTCTAACAGACTTATTTTACTTTACACAGTACTCTCCAGGTCAATCCATGCTGTTGAAAAAGGTAAGATTTTTCTTCCTTTTTTCACAGCTGAGTAGTATTCCATTGCATAAATATACCACAGCTTTTTTATCTATCCATCTACTGATGGGCACCCCAAAAATGGGCAAATGACTTGAAAAGACACTTCTCCAAAGAGGACATAGATATGGCCAGTAGACATATGAAAAGATGCTTAATATCACTAATCATCAGAGTGATGCAAATTAAAATCACAATGAGATACCACCTCACACCTGTCAGAATGGCTATCACCAATAAATCAACAAACAATAAGTGTCAGTGAG
This sequence comes from Phyllostomus hastatus, assembly GCF_019186645.2. NCBI lineage: Eukaryota > Metazoa > Chordata > Mammalia > Chiroptera > Phyllostomidae > Phyllostomus > Phyllostomus hastatus. The sequence continues at coordinate 4,433,494 of NW_025334038.1, read as the reverse complement.
GTTGTTGAGAAAGGAAACCCACATCCCTTGTGCACTGTTGGTGGGAATACATATTGGTGCAGTCACTGTGGAAAGCAGAGTGGAGTTTCCTCAAAAAATTAAAAATGGAACTGCCTATGACCCAGGGATTCCTGTCACCTCTTAATGCCTGCTTATGAAATGAGTGGTTGATGTTGCCAGCAGTTCTTTGGATGCTCTCAAGATAACTGCCAAATGTATCAAGGAAAGTCCCAAAGCAACTGTGACCATGAAACTAATACTGCTTTGTAGGGATTTGCTGTGATGGAAAACTTCACTGCCAAGATGTAACTCAATTGTATAGAAAATTCTTTTGATCTTTCATTGTATGCTCTTTTATTTAATTTTAAAGAGTCCAAGACAAGTTGTGCAGATATTTAAGGAAACCCTCTGCTCTGGACCCTCGTCATACTATTTGGAAAGGGTTTTAATAGCATACATTTAATGATAGATATGGCTTTCAAAGCTATTTGGAAATTTGCACTTTTATTTTGTATTAATTTGAATCACCCCAGGAGTCAAGATCTTGTAATGCTAATTACCAATATAGACTCCCAGAATCCCTGCCCTGACAGTCAGCTTGGAGAAATCCCAACTCCCTGGGCCAAAATGTGTTAATAAAAAGTGATTAGCTACTTAGGCCAAGTCATATTATAATAATGCCTTATATTTCCCTTGAATGGGTTATGTGCATTCTCATTTCTCTGGATAAAGAGAATGGTTAAGGGTGATGAAAATCAGGCATTTTAACTAGCATTGTTACTAAAAGAATTAAGCTCTTAAAAAAATAGGAAAATGCTTCTTTCTTTACCCTCCTTAGATTTTAAGACTCTAAAGCTAAAAATGCATACTCAGAAACCTACTCTGCATGTTTGCTAGTCTAATTCACCTATTTGTTCTGTTATGCAGACCTGTGTGTAAACCCATGCCAGCAGCTAATGCTAAATTTAACATGCTATATTTTTGTTAGAAGTTTTAAGGTTAGGTAAAGAAAAGAACATAATATTTTGTGTCCCTTAGCCCTGTGGTATGGATGTTCCCTACTTAAATCATCAGCCACCGGGTGTATATGGCTGGGACTCCATACAGATGCTAATGAATTTGGAACAACACTTATATGGCTGAATAAAAATAGATCCTAAACACTCCTAGTCAAACACAGCAAACAAGAAATAGGCTGACACATTTCTATCAGGAAGGCAACCAGAATGTCAAACTGGTGAATGATATTGGGCCATTTCAGCTCTGTTTTACCATCTCAGTAAATAAATCTAAAGATGATAAACAACCATAAATACCTGTAAAAAATGCTCCATAAAAATCAAATCTTAACTGTACCCACATATCCTTCCCATATCACTCTCTTACCAAGACAAACAAACAAACACAAAACCTTTTAACACAAAGGTAGTGATGATACCAGTTTTTCTACTACAGGGATTAGAATATTGGGAGGAAATAAAATAACATTCTCAGGGTACAGGCTCATTAGTTTATTTAGCTGTTGTTATTGGAGTATATATTCATCACCTTTCCCAAAACACTATGATCTTATCCCACTGCCGAAGGCTTCAATCCTTACCACAATGAAAACAGTTATACCCCAAACCCTGTATGCAAATGCAGTGGAGCAATTACCCCTTTCCTCGTGTTGTCTGAACAACACAATTATTGGGAAGATAATAAGATTATCCAGACTTTTGCTTCTCAAAATTATACCAGGGAACACCAACTGAATACTGTTTCTTATGCATTCATCTTTAAAACAAATAAGAGAAGTAAAAATGTGCTGCTAAGCTAATGAGGACCATGAGACAGAGCTGTAGATACCTTTTCTCACTTGCCTAATGAGCAAAGTGACAGACAGTGAAACAGTTCACACTTGAGTAATTCTCTAGTCATCAGTAACAGCAGAGGGGCCCCTCCTCTTAGAGCTTTGAGGGAATGGTTGGGAGATGTAATAAATAGACCCTAGCTCTGCTGGCCAGAATAAGTTATCACAGAGAGAGGATTTGGGGTATGCTCCCTGAGGAAATTTATGTAGAGGATAAAAAAGTTCACTTAAGGCATCTACGAGCATACATTCAAGATAACACAAAATTAAATTAAATTAAAACAATGGAAAAAAGAATCATCTCCTCCTCATCAAGCCAGCTGCCTAAGGAGGGTAGAGAGGCTAGACCTCCTCCCCACTGAGGTCTGAATGCAGTTTTTAAATGACCTTCCCTTGTCTGGGCTTTGCTCTCATGCAGGCTTTATTTTAGGGGAAAGTGGGGAAGTTGGGAGAAGGGCAAGTGCAGTCTAGGATGTGATGGGTGGGGGTGGGTTGTGTGTGTGTGTACATGTGCATTTGTATAACATACAGTTAAAACCAATGTTCTTACTGACTATTTTCAGGGGCCTATGTGAGAATGGGGGCCAGGGAGTCTGGGGTGGGGGAGGCTTAAATATTCACCACTTTTCCTGTTTGAGGGAAAGAGACTAAAACTTGCTTTCTACAAACTAGATACTAGGCCCTTTTTATCCTTATTTTATCCCCAAGCTGACATTGGAAGTGGGCTCTGTGCTACTTTAGCCATTTTATGGAAGAACAAACTGCTAAGCAATTTGCTTCAGCTCAGGTGACCAGTAACTGAAAACACTAACATTCAAATTTCAGTCTACCTGGTCCCAAAGCCCAAGCTCTTTACATTAAAAATCTCATCATTCTCCTAGCCAGAGGACCATGGGAGGAGAAAAATTTGAAGGAGAAGCCAGTCAGAGAAATGCAGGGAGCTAGTGGTCCTTTTGAGACATGAAATCTTTGCCTAGAAAAATAATTCTTTGACCCAGGGATTGAGACTTATAATTTTTCATTTAAATTATTTTATTTACTTTATGAAGATTGTCCTCAATTTATGGAGAGTGACAGAAGTCCAGGAAGTCTGGAAACAAACCACAGAACATGCATAGGAGGGATAAAGCCAGGAGCAGACCAAGGTTCCCTGATCTCTTTTCCTGCCACCACACTCACTCACCTATCTGTATGGAAGTGGTTTGTTGATATGAAAAGAACGCTTAAAGCTGATGCAGTGTGATAGAAACAATGTCCTGGAAACTGTGATAAAGATGTTTTGTTACTTATACTGTATTTGTATTTGTTGAAAATCATTAGTAAAGCAGCAATACTTGGAACCCTTCCAACTAGATTGCTATTTGGGAAAACTGTATCCATGAGGAGTTTCACCTGGTTTGTATGAGACAGCTGCCTTAAATCAAAGAGATCTGGACTGGTTAAAGGAAGAAGACAAGTAATGCCTAAAATGTTGGATTCAGTCAAACAAAGGAGGTATGGTTTTGATCTTATAAGAATATTTATTGGTTATTAACCTATTGGTATCTACTATTTGCTAGGTGAAATGTATACATTATCTCTAATCATAATAGCCACATTAAGGGCATGCGTGTGCGGAGAGAGCACTATTTTAACTCTCATTTTACAAATGAGAAATCTGAAGCTCACAATGCAATGTTTCTTACTCATCACTGCCACTTTATCCCTGGATCCTGGCAAGTTGGTGTGACTCAAGGGCCAAAGCTCAACAAAGCTCTCAACAGAGCTCCCAGGACACCATTTGTTTCAATGTCATGTATATCACAAATACATATGGCTTAAAACCTGTTTAAAAGACTTAGCACATTCTGTATCTTTTTATCTTAGTGCCTCAACTACCACAATACCTTTGAAACTAGTGCAGGCCACCAGTTCTGACACTTAAAAGATAGCCTGTTTTACAGGGACCAGTGCTCCATCTTTTAGAGGTTCTTTACTTTATTTAAATTTCTAATCATTTAGAGCATCACTAAAAGATGTTCTCCCTTGCTCCCCATGCATGCTTAACCTAATTAACTATAAATGAGGAAAATGCTACTTACATTAAAAGAAAATGTTAACCTATAAATTATCCCACTCTTTCTGGTGAGGCTAAGGAGCTCTTTAGAAAGCCTGGTCATGTGGGCAGACTCTCTGTTTCTGTCCTACCCCACATTAGAACCGGCCACAGTCTTCAGTTCATGGTGGGTCCCTTCCTCTGCATTGATTATAGTACTATTATAAGTTCTCAAATTGCCTCCTTTGTGTTTGCTTAAATACTCTCAGGAAACCAGAACAGCAAAGTAGAAAACCTCTAAAATGCCCTCAGGAGCTGCCTGGGATAGAAAAACAGCAAGTTACACTACACCCTAGACTTGTCTCCCAGTACAGGAAATCCTGAGCAACACCTGCCTCTATAGACAGATCTAGCCATAGGAAGCCAGAAATATTCCCAAAATATTCTACCTCTGGCTGACCTCCCCCCTCACCATGCTGTCTTCCATTTGAGCCACTGTATTAGATGGGTCAACACAAATGGGGAAAGGTCTTTTCAAAATTCTTGTTAGACAAAGTGCCCATAAATGCATTAATCTGAAAGCCCAGATTAATTTATCAAATTAATCCTAGCTTTAACCTTTGAGAGGTGAGGACAGGCCTCTGGCAGAACAGAATATGGAGCAGGAAATTGGCTATGGGGCCCCTGCTGGGTATGCAGATTATCCCCAGGGTAAGCTGTTGGGGTAAGACCTTGAACAGCTAATGACCTCAAGGGCCAGCGACAAGTAGTAAAGACAAGAGGCAGCAGTTCCCAAACCAGAATTACCCATTCTTCAACTTTCATCTTAGTTGTCCTGCTTTTAAAACATATGATGGATGTATTAGGTTAGACAATTCTGAGGTTGTAGTAACTTGGAAAATGCAACTGGCACAAACAATTCTTGATTCTCTCTTCCATGACACCCTTGCTCCTGTTAACCTTCGCTCTGGTTGCAGAGGTCATAACAAACCTCAGTTTATCCCTGTAACCCTGGGGGAAGCTCTAATCTTTGGGGGTGTTAGTAGAAGGTTATTGTCCCAGCCTTGCTGTGGATTTATACCTCCATTCCTACTCTGGACTCTGTGTGGTGGAAATGGTGGGGGCAGGGGCCGTGATCAAGCCACTGGGGGATGCCTGAGTCCAAGCAGGCTTCACATTCGCATGTGCAGTCCTTTCTTGATTATCCACACCAATGATCTGTGACCCAAGCTCAGGTAATACCAAATAATCAACAGTTCAAAAGGAATTTCTTTTTGATTTTGAGATATGCTCTGATTTTCCCATCTATAGATCTCCTTCTCCCAGTATGCTTTTCTTGGTGGGATATTAAGAATCATTTATGTTCCTTTAGCTGGGCACTTGGTCTGAGCAATGACTTAAAGTCAGCTTCAGATTGAAAATTTGCCTACTGCATAGACAAATGATTCCCTTGTAGGCAGTTGAATTTGACAGTATCATATATTGCATAAAGAATAATCCATCTGGGCCAGTGTTTTTCATTCACGCATTCAACGCATGCATTGAGCTCCTACTGCATTCTAGGCACTGTACTATGAATTAGAGATATAGAGAAGAAAGATTGAGCCCTAGCTCTTGAGGGAAAGACATTCTAGTGGGACTCAATGGAATAACTTCTAGTATCTTCCTCTGGACCTGCATGTGCCCATTGCATATTCACTTACAACTCCCACTTTTCAGCTTAGCATCTATCTAAGCTTTCATTTGAGAAGTTTCAGTCTATGAGGGGAAGAGTTGTAGATGCTGGCTGGGTAAGGCAGGGCTTCCCAGAGACAGACAGAACCCAGCCTACCCCATTTTTTAAGGGTTTAGATATGCTAAAAATGAACAGACGCCAAAACATTAACACATATGTAGTAGATTTTTTAAGTTTACATTTTAAAAACCAATAATTTAACACTCTAAAAGTATAGTGTCAAAATAACTTTATTTGGAGAGAATGTCAACAATCTAAATTTCAGACTCTTTATGAATGTGAGATCTGGCTCCTCTCCCTTTTATTTCCCACTCACACTTAACCACTGCCAAGAAAAACTGGAGTGGGTGGGAAGGAAGTCTAAATGTGGCTGAGTGGAGTCATTTTCATGCCCAGAGGAACCTTGGTAAATATAAAGCATTTGGTCCATGGCTCTGTGCCCTGTGGTCACAAGGAATAGTTCTTAGCAGGGCAGACACATCTTAAGTACATTGTCTCAAAAGGCATCAAATCAATTTGTTTCTACAAATTTGCCTGTTCCTGTGGCATTGGAAAGGTCTTGATGGAGTACCTGGCTACCAGCTATCTCTTCCTGGTATCCCCCTCCCCTGCTGCCCTCCACAAACCAATATCAACCCTCAGTTCTCTTCTCAAAAAGACCAAGGAAGATAAGAAACTTATGATGGTGCAAAAATTGGCATTAAACTTCAGAAGTTTTCACTCAACTTCTATTTTTTTACATTTCTGAAGGTAAAACAGTAAAGTTCAAACAACATTTTGGTGGCATTTCACTCATTTATATTAGTTATGATGGATACAGTATAATTAATTTTATCTTAACACCAATTACTTATTAGTGCCTTTGCAGACATTCTCTACTGGAGAAGATCAATCAGATGCTCATAAATTTGTTTTTCAGATAATACGCATGCTAGGAGGCATTTACCTCTGTATCTTTTCCTCTATGTGAATGTTCAATGTTTGTTAATATTATGCATGACTCAGAATTATTAATTCTCACCTCCAAGTTCAGAAATGCAGAGTAGTTTCTAAGGTGTCTAAGATGGAAAAAGCCTTGGGCTACTTTCATGGCTAATTTGGTATATTTGAAATATCTGTCCAATAGCCAGGATTATGGCCTCAGCCCTACCTTGAACCCTGTTCATACACACCTTGAACCCTTTGCTTCCTGGCAGAAATAGTTGTCTCCTTTTTTTCTCCAATTTCCTTCAGAGTTTCCAATGCTTGATCACTAAAACCTCTTTTCCTTCTTTGTCTTCTACATCAATCTTTCTTTTCTATTCCCAACACCCAGTTCTCTCAATTTTTCCAACAGGAGTGATTCATGTAACACAGATTAAAACTTGAAATTTCTATGGTTGCTTAAAAGACATACAGAAGTCAATCTTTTGATATTCCTATTTTCCACAGGAAAATCTGTGGTTTAGAGACATTCTCTTGTGTGTGTGTGTGTGTGTGTGTGTGTGTGTAAGGTTTATAGGTAAAACAGTGAGAATCATAGGTAGTAAGCTAGAAGAAGACAAACAGGAACAGGCACAAGCCTGTGGCTGTTTGTTATGGCTGTGGTTATGAAGAAGCAGAAGTTAAGAAGATCCCATCAGCCCTGATAGTTGGATGGCATAAAGTTAGTGCAAGCTTTTATGAGGTTGAAATAAGGGTTATTTGATAAAGAGTGTGATGATTTGCTATCCTGTGAAGGAAAAAAACTCATTGTTTAAATAAAAGCTAGAATTTAGCAAGCATTTCTTATGCTAGGCATATATAAATGCTTTTGTAACTGCACCTCACTCAATCTTGACAACGGTTCCATGACTAGAACCTTTAATAATACCTATTTTGTATAGCAGAGAAGCTAAGAATTAAACTTGAGTATGTATGACTCTAGACTCGAAGTGCTTGACCATCACATGCTAATGGCATAGAACTCATCCTTAGGAATTACTCATAAAGCAGTGGGGACAGGATGACAGTTAGGCTAACATCTTTTCCCTAAATCTCATGATTGAAAGAAGGCAATTGGGATTAATACTACACTTTGCTCCAGGTACCTATTGTTGGGTAACAAATCATCCAAAAGCTTACTATTTTACATCATCTTGTTGTTACAGGGTGCAGCCAAGAGGGGGGACCCCAAATGGGCATTTGAAATGGGGTCCAGAACTTAAGGTGTCCAGGAGATTTTAAGATGTCTCAATCCCCCCACCCAGGGTGTGGGCTGGGGGAAGGGACAAATGGAGCAGGGCCATTGAGATCTGTTTTGCATAGCAACAGCCTTGCAGCTACCCTCTGGCGTGGTCATTTAACATATCTATAGCCTTTGGCTGGTCGCTTAGATATGTTAAATAGCTGTGATCATCTCTGAGCCAGGGGAATGGAAGTAACTTCCCCACCAACACGTGACTGGGGCAGATCCCCCAAGCTACAGCGCCTGCATGGGAGCTCGGAGAAGATTGGCTCCAGGACATGGGGCCACACCTGCCCAGACTCATGATGGCAGCTCAGTAAACCTGGAAGAATACGAATTCTGGCAAGTGAAGCCGAGTGTGGGAGGAGTCGGAAATGAGGCTGCAGAGGAAGATTGGCCGCGGGGATTTAAAACCCAGACTTGGCGGCCATTAGGAAAGAGAACCACGCGGATTTGGCGGAGTGGAGACTCCTGCATCCCAGAGAGAACCATGCTGCTTTAGGAAGGAGAACCATGCACAGCCCTGAGAAGGAGAGCCATGCACAGCCCTGAGGGGGAGAACCACGTGGCTTTGGCAGCGTGAGGACTCTCCCCTTCCCGCAGCCCTGAGAGGGAGAACCACGAGGCCTGGACAGAGTGGGGACCCCCACAGCTTTAGAAGGGGAACCACCACCTGGTTTTAGCAGAGATCCCGGAGACTCAGCCGAGGGTGCCGGGAACCCAGGGAGGTCTCCTAGTCGAGATGGAGGACCAACTGGGAAGAACCAGAGGACTGCCTGAGCCATGGACTTCTATTTCCTTTCCTGAGATATGGTACTCTGGACTGGGCAAAGGGGGAAGGAAGGAAGGACTGTGTCTGTTTGTGGGTGTTTTTAGGGACTTTGGGATTTTTGATAAAGACCTTAGGTCATTACTTGAAGTTTGTATAGCATTAAATAAACATTTCCTTTCCTTTTCACAAATCTCTGGCATTGAGAGACGTCTTTCCTAGGGTGGCGGACATAACGGACCCGGGGCCTTCTTTCAATAATAGTATATTGTCCCAGGCCCCCCTTGTTCTGTTCTGTAACATTGTGATTTTGTGCTCAGGATCCTAGGCAGAGCTAAGGCAGCCCTGCTCTGAGTAGCTTTGACTTAGGTCACTCAGTGGTATTCAATTGGTGGGTAGACTGACCTACAGGCTCCAAGACTACTTCCATTGCATGTCTGCCACTTGGAGGGGATGGGTGGAAGTCTTGGTTTAGTTGAGACTGTTACCATGGACTGGTGGTCACTCTTCTTTTTTTTAAAAAGTACATTTTATTGATTATGCTATTACAGTTGTCACATTTTTTCACCCCTTTATCCTCCTTCCCCTGCACTGCTCTCCTCCCTTAGTTCATATCCATGGGTCGCACATATAAGTTCTTTAACTTCTCCATTTCCTATACTATTCTGAATCTCCTGCTATCTATTTTGTACCTATCATTTATGCTTCTTATTCTCTGTACCTTTCCCCCCTCCCCCTCCCCCTCTTTGCTGGTAACCCTCCATGTGGTCTCTATTTCTGTGAATCTATTCCTGTTCTAGTTGTTTGCTTAGTTTATTTTGTTTTTGTTTTTTTAGGTTCGGTTGTTGATAGTTGTGAGTTTGTTGTCATTTTACTGTCCACAGTTTTGATCTTCTTTTTCTTAGATAAATCCTTTTATCATTTCATATGATAAGGGCTTGGTGATGATGAACTCCTTTAACTTGACCTTATCTGGGAGGCACTTTATCTTCCCTTCCATTCTAAATGATAGCTTTGTTGGATAGAGATCACAAGGAGGGTTACCAGTGAGGAGGGGGAGGGGAATAGTGGGGGAAAAGGTACTGGGAATAAGAAACATAAATGGTAGGTACAAAATAGACAGGGGGAGGTTCAGAATAGTATAGGAAATGGAGAAGCCAAAGAACTTATATGTAGAACCCATGGACTTGAACTAAGGTGGGGAAATGCTGGTGGGAGGGTGGATACAGCGTGGTGGGGAATAAAGGGGTGAAACAAATGGAACAAGTATAATAGCATAATCAATAAAATATATTTTTAAAAGAAAATGAATAAATAAAATTGTTAGTAGAAAAAGAAATTGTGCTGAGATTTAAAAACTGTGTTGTGGTTTTAAAGAGAGGGCATTGGAGAGAGAGTGAATCTTTCTAGCTTCCTCTTCTTGGGAAGTTATTTCCAAAAAGAAGGCTCCTTCTTAATGAAAAATGTGGTGTAATGGGAGGGCAAGGGATTTGTGGCTGATGCATCTAGGTTTAAATCCTAATTCTCTCAAAGTGAAGATCATAATTTCCATTTTGTAAAATTGTTGTGGTGACAAAATCAGTTAATCTATATAAAATACCAAGCAAATAGTAGGTTCATAAATGTTAGCCCTTCCCATTAAATCACATGACATAGCAGATATCACTCTCAAGGCTGGGCTTCATTTCCCATTTAATACTTAGGAGGTACTTCCTACATAATAAAAGTTGAATAAATATTTGCAGGAGGAAGCATGAATAAACTAGTCACCTTATGTCTTTAAGAGGTTGGTTGCCATGAAAACTCTCTAGCTAGAGATGATTTTCTTTCTTTTGTTCTTGCTGGAACAAGAACAGAAGAGGTAAGTTTCATAACTCTAGTTGATTTGTAGCCTAGTCCTATCTGTATAATAATCAGTAAGGTTTTAAGGAGGCTAGGTCATTGTCTTGGCATGCAGTCCTCCAACAGAGGACGTGTGACTGTCCATAATATAAGGCAATAAACACAAACAGCCTCATATTCTCTTGTGGTCACAGAAAAGGTAGTAGAGAAGAAGAATACATTCAGAGGCCTACATGATATCACTTGGTCCTGGGTGTAAAAGGAAAGGTTTTCATGCTTGGTGGGTCTCTCTCCTTCTACCTCTTTGGTGCCTGTGAAGAAGGCATCAACATAACTTTTTAAATAAATATTTTATTCATTTATTTTTAGACAGAGGAGAAGGGAGGGAGAAAGAGAGGGAAAGAAACATCAATGTGTAGTTGCCTCTCAAATGCCCCCTACTGCGGACCTGGCCGGCAACTCAGGCATTTGCCCTGACTAGGAATTGAACCAGCATCCCTTTGGTTCCCAGGCTGGCTCTTAATCCACTGAGCCACACCAGCCAGAACTCAACATAACTTTTTACTAAGATTCAAAGAAAGAATCACGACTGAGACTACCCCTTTGGGACTACACATTGTGAATCATAGGCATTTAACATCTCCCTATATGACCTGTCTCATTCTGATTCATTTGCCATATAGTCATAAGCATAAGCTTTTGGAAACAAATTTCATATGCTCTATCTTTTACTTCCTAGTCAATTTAGGATAAAAATAAAATTTCATAACATGGCATATAAACCCCCATGTGGTTAGGCTTCTTCATCCTATGTGTTTCTCCCTTCAGACTTCACCTCCTTCCCTGGCTATGTCAAAGTTCCCTCATAATTCTATGTATCTCTCCTTCATGGCCTTTGGCAGAGTCATTCAATTTTTATTTGTTAATATCCTTCTATGATTAACATTGGTCTTTCTCTAGTAAACTCTTTGCTCCATAACAGCAGGTATTGTGTTATGGATGCTTTCTATTGTATCCCCAGAGCCTGTCACATAACAGCCGCTCATTTAAGAAGTATTTAATGAAAAGAGAACCAACTATATGGGAAAACATAATTGCCAGTGATGCCTCAGACAAAGGTTTAATCTCCAAAATATATAAAGAACTCATATAACTCTACTCCAGGAAGACAAAAAACCCAATTAAAAATGAGCAAATGACTTGAATAGACACTTCTTCAAGGAGGACATACAGAGTGCACAGAGACATATGGAAAGATGCTCAGCATCACTGGCCATCAGAGAGATGCAAATTAAAACCACAATGAGATACTACTTCACACCAGTCAGAATGGCCATCATCAACAAATCAACAAACAAGTGTTGGAGAGGATGCAGAGAAAAGGGAACCCTAGTGCACTGTTGGTGGGAATGCAGAGTGGTGCAGCCACTGTGGAAAACAATATGGAATTTCCTCAGGAAACTCAAAATGGACCTGCCTTTTGACCCAGCAATTCCACTGCTGGGATTATACCCTAAGAGCCCTGAAACACCAATCCAAAAGAACCTATGCACCCCAGTGTTCATAGAAGCACAATTTACAATAGCCAAGTGCTGGAAGCAACCTAAATGCCCATCAGAAAATGAGTGGATCAAAAAACTATGGTAAATTTACACAGTGGAATACTATGCAGCAGAAAGAAAGAAGGAGCTCCTACCCTTTGCAACAGCATGGATGGAAATGGAGAGCATTATTCTAAGTGAAATAAGCCAGGCAGTGAGGGACAAATACCATATGATCTCACCTTTAACAGGAACCTAATCAACAAAAGAAAAGTGCAAACAAAATATAACTAGAGACATGAAAATTAAGAAAAATTTAACAATAGCCAGAGGGGAAGGAGGAGAGGACTGAAGGGAGAAGGGTTTTCAGGAACTACTATAAAGGACACATACACAAAACCAAGGGGGTGGGTGGAAGCAAGGGAGGGAGGTAGGTTTGGCTGTGGGTGGAGGGGAGTGGTGGGGAGAAAATGCAGACAACTGTAATTGAACAAAAATAAAGTAATTCATTAAAAAAAGAAATATTTAAGAAATACTTCTTAAATAAATGAGTAATTAAGGAAATAGATGATATCATTAGTGAACATCACTTCCCCACTTCAGCCTAGGACCCAAACCCACTTTGAAAAAAAGTTGTAATTACCACTTCTAAACCAAAAAAGATTTGAGACAGAAATAGAATGAGTTCATTGATGATGATGATGGTGATGATAGTATGTAATATTAATATGTAATTAAATAATAGAATAATTGTAACTAATAGTTAAATCTCAGTATTTATTGAGTGCTTATTGTATGTCAGTTATTATGATAGGTAATGGGGATAAAATATGGAGCAAAATCAAACATGGTACCTCTCATGTACTATCTTTTTTAATAAGTCCATTAATTAGGTATAATAATTTTCCCATTTGATAGATGAGAAATTGTGGAAAGTTAAGTAAATTGCTCATGATCACAAAGCTAGTAAGTTGCTGCTGATAGAACATGTATTTGAACCCTGGAGAGACTCCAAAGATTTTTACCATTGAATTGTATAAATTTTGAAGACAAGAAATTATATTTGACTAGTGTATTAACCGGAGAGATAATATCTCTTAGCAAATGCTGCAGATGCTACTAGATCTCCCAGCATCCATAGCAAACTGAGCATCACTGCATGCCAGAGATTGATTTAGGCGCTATGGGTATATTTTCTTTAATTTTTAAAGATTTTCATTAAAAAAATAAAGAAAAATTTTAATTTTCTTTAATCTTTTAATTTTATGGTAGGTATTATCCTCACTTTTATAGGTGTGTTGACAAAGGCTCAGGTAGGAAGAAGAAGCAAAGAAGTGGGCAAAAGCAGGTGAGATACTTGAAAACTTTCCAGCTCCTAAAGCTTTTACAGTATAACTTTTAAGCTGTATTTTAAAGACAGGAAAACCTTTTGAATTCAGATTCAATAAACCTAGAATTTGTAGCATTGAGACACTGAATCATAGGCTTTTATAGCTGAAAAAGACCTGAGAGACCACCTAGTCTCAGCCCTTCATGGGCCTTCTGATTGAGTTTAAAATTAGATAAATCTTAGGTAGCTCAAAACTTTTATATTATTTGCGTAATGTTATGATTTATAGACCAGTCACATCTTGCCATTTTAGAAGACCTACTCAATTTAAATGAATTACTAACTACTTCAGTCAATTTATAACTACATTTGCATGTAAGAAAAGTGTAATTCTTTATAAATATTTTACATTTGTAATAGTTACTAATTTAGTAGATAGGTCACCAACAGCATTCCTCTACGAAGAATGAGATGTGAACAAGACTTTTGTCATTTGAAAATGTCTCAAGACCTGAGGCACACATATATTAGAAAAGAGCCCTGGCTGCTGTAGCTCAGCAGGTTGAGTGTAGGGTGTGAACCAAAGGGTCGCTGGTTTGATTCCCAGTCAGTGCACATGCCTGGGTTTCGGGCCAGGTCCCCAGTGGGGGCCACCTGAGTGCAACCACACATTGATATTTCTTTCGCTCTCTTTCTCCCTCCCTTACCCTCTCTCTAAAAATAAATTTAAAAATCTGTTTACAAAAGCAAAGAAAAACACATTTTCAAAGTGTGATGGAGATGAAAGTCTCCCTTTCCTTCCTCCCTCTTTATCCCCCTCCTTCCCTTGTTCCCTCCTCTCCCTTCCCCTTTCTTTCTTTCTTTCTTTCTTTCTTCCTTCCTTCCTTCCTTCCTTCCTTCCTTCCTTCCTTCCTTCCTTCCTTCCTCTCTCTCTCTTTCCCTCTGTTTCTTTCCCATGCCACTGCTGCATTCTATTGTCTTGAACAAATAAGGATGAATCACATTTTAAATCTTTCATTTTCTGATCTATTAGTAGGATCTTGAATGCTTCTGGTCCCCAGGCCATTCAAAAGGAATAACTTTGAATAGAAAAGATGACATTATTGGTGAAATTGAAGGCTCACCTGAATTTACTTTAATGGGGATCCTAACTCCCCAGGGGAAAATGTCTGTAAAGATATCACTGAGCACTCAGAGGAAAATATTATGTTCTAACCTTTTAAAAATTAATCCAACTATTAGCAGGGATCCCAATTGTATTTCATTCAAGCCATAATCTGAAAGGTAGAGTGATTAAACCAAGACAAATGTAGTGTCATAAACAAATGTCATACCATAGATTTACCTACCACAAGACATTGGCATGGTTCAGGTCAAAGGTTAATTAAAGACATCGAAAGGTCATTCTGTGATTAGCTGAAAGCAGAGCTTTAATAGGGCATCAGTCCGAGCACACTGACAGAAGATTTATGCCAGCTGCGATGACACCGCCACGAATCCTGCTGATAACAAGAGCCTCAATATTGGACTGAACAGAATGATGAATGGAGCACACATATCCTCACACTTCTCATTACAAGCTCTTTCACTCCTGGTGGCACTGAGAAGCATTTATTTACTGGGGTTTGAAGGTGCGGGACAGCAGAACAGTATATCTAATACTTTTAAATGTAGACTTGTGATATAAAAATGAAACAAGAGATAAGATTAGGTCTTTGAATAATTGCACAGCTTTTCTTCCAAGATTATATTCACTTCTACTAACATTATTTTTCCCCCTATTGCTCTTCTAGTGTGTAAGCAGTTCAAGAAAATTAATTGTCTGAGGCAAAAGGTCAGAGGGAAAAAATTACTGATAAGCATTAAACATGCTTTAAAATAGTACCTCACCACATTTTGCCTTCCATAGCCCTCAGTACGTGGACAAAAAATAATATAAAGAAAAAGATATAAACATTTCCCACTATGCCATATTTAGGGTTGCTTAAATGCTATACTTATGTGCATTTGATTAGGTAAAGGACCTAGAAAGAAAGCCAAGTAAATGAAATATAAATAAAAATCAAACAAACACCTTATAATATTACTTAGCTGAAAGCAAAATGTGAAACTAAAGCCCTGATGAATAATGTTTACTTTTCCACAAAACTCCTTTTCAATATGTTATATATTTATCAAACTACTAGAGTATAAATTCTATGAATAAGTTCTATCATCTCTCAACCAGCAGACACCATGAAAATTATAACTACAAAAACTGTTATATTGTAAAAAGGCTACTTTCTATAGATTCAAACGTACTTGCTGCTGTAACTTCACAGTAGAAAAATCAGACTCTTTCTGCTTGGGCCACCAACCAGGGCCAGACCAGGGGGAGATCACATCACATATAACCCCAAGTCAATCCTCACATTTATTCAGAAACAAGCATGAGTCAGCCTGAAAGGAAGTGGTGGAACTAGAGGAGCTCTGAAAATTTTTCTTTCCTTTTTATAGGCAATTGTATTTGTGGGTAGAGAACAAATTGGAAATAAACTGATACAAACCATTAGTTCAGCCCAGCACGTGCAATCGTGTGGAGCCATGGGAAATACAGACATGTATGTGTCACCATGCACACAATATTAGGGTCACTTCTTGGCACTGAACAAACTGAATAAGTAGTTTGAGTGGCTGATTTAACTCCATCTGAGTGAATAAAAGCTGTTAATAATGAGAAGGATTTTCCTGTTGGGTTTTGAAAAGAGGCTTCTTTCATCACTTGTAGTTTAGGATTTTCAATTGCCCTAATAAATGTTAGCTAGCAAAGTCTTCAGAACAAATAACGTGGCCACGCAAAGAGCTTCTTGTCTCCTCCAGTGTGATCCACCAGAGGCTCATTTATGTAGGCAACCTCCAGCATTAAAATGCTGGACATGGTGGAGCAGTCCTGCCTGAGACCATAGGTCTTATCCAGGTCACTCATTCAATAGAATGCCCATTAGGCAGATTATCATGATGGCCATCAGAGAACTGTATTGGTCAATTTTTGGCAGTCCACATTTTGTCTGCCAGTATTTATAAAGCCCTTATAAAGTATGTATGTGTGTCTTGCAACTGTTTTGGGATAGTTGGAATCAGTATATTGTACGTGAGGTAAGTATTAACATCATGTATTTATACATAGAAAGGGTAATATTTTCCAAGCTACCTGTAAGAAATGTATGGCTGTCCCTCAGAAAAACTAAAGCTAACCAGTTTAAACAGCCTGTGCTCACTTCCCATGGCAAACAACAGGACTGAATGGTGTGAAAATAACATTATATCTTTCATTCTCTCCTTTTTGGTACCAAAAACATCTTATGGAAAATTTGGATATATTGTGTTCTTTAAAAAAATCTACTAAATAATTGATGATAAACTAATGTTTCTTGATAATCTATTTTGAGATAGGTTTTACAAAGGATTTATAAAAAAGTACAAATCAGAGGCCCTGCCCCCAGTGGGCTTACAAGCTTAAAAATCAAAAGACATACAAAACATGACAGTATGAGTTGCAACACAAAGTAAGGCTGTATGATAAGTATTGTGAAAATGGTATAGACCAGAGCTTGGCAAATTTTTCTGTAAAGGAAAAATAGTAATTATGTTAGGATTGCATGTTATGTGGTCTTTGGTTCAAATATTCAATTTTGCTCTTGTAGGGAAAAAGCAGCAATAGACAAGATGTAAATGAAGGATCATGGCTGTGTTCCAATAAAACTTTATTTTAAAAAATAGATGGCAGGCTGGATCTAGATGGAAGACCATGTTTTGATGGTATAGATATTAAGTAGTATGGGTATTCAGAGAAATAAGGGAATGTTACAGTGGGTGGAAAGGGAAGTCTTCATGCAGTAGCAGGAGAAAGATTGTACAGGAATGTATTGGAGAGTGATATTCTTGGTGGGAACAGAGTGTACATGAAAGTTATGTATAATAAAAAGCCTCTGTGTAGTTCTCTGTGTAGAAATAGAAGAAAGAAGGGCTCCTTCATGAAAGTACCCCAAGAAGAAAAGGCATTTCCCTTCTGAAAATCAACTGCCAAGAGATTAAATGTACAAATTAGGTCTTAAAGTGCATATTCCTAAAACCAAAGAGTCTGATTTAGGTGCTTTTCCCTTCTGTCAGGCTATTTTTATAGCCTCTCCTTGTGTAGGATTGGCATTGTGAGCTCCAGGGTGCAGTGATGTCAGACCACAGGAAGGGTGAAATTCATTGTATGAATACTTGGGAGAATTCCTTTGCAATGTTTTCTCTGTGTTAATAGTCACACACCAATCCAAATGACCTAGTAGTTCTGAGTATCTGTCTCTGATGACAAGAACTCTAGTTTAAGCCAAACCTTAAGTCAAATGGGTAATGTGTTAAAGTGTGTTAATCAGAATATTAGTTCTGGCTAGATAATGCCAGAAAAAGAGGGTTCTGTGGAATAAACTATGCTTCTTCCTAGAGATTGGCCAGATATATCGGAAAATTAAAGGACATGAAAATGCCTATTGCAAAGAAATGTTTAACTTGTATAACTATACATTTCCCAAATTTTAAACCACAGAACACATTTCTATGCAGCATCTATGAACATTTCATAGAACCTATTTTGGAAAACAATGCTTTAGCAAAACATGTGAAAATAAATATTGGTAACAATTTCTAGTTGTGGCTTCAAGTTAGCATGCAAGATAGGGGAGGGAGTGATGACAGAGATTTAAAAGCTCAAATGACTCTTGAAGGATATATGTATAGGGTGGAATTGCATCTTCTTATTTATTGTAACTATTTAAAGTCTACCTGTTTCAATGTACTTGCAACATATCAACTGCTGGTAAGCAGTACTAAAATGCTGAGATGGGAGAGCAGCAAATGGAGAGCAGGATATTTAAACTTTTAGATTATATTTTATTGACTATGCTATTATAGTTGTCCTGATTTTACCCCCTTTGCCCGACTCCACCAGCATCCCCCATTCCTCAGGCAATGTTCCATGATTATTCATGTCCATGGATCATGCATATAAGTTCTTTGGCTACTCCATTTCCTATACTGTATTTTACATGGCTAGTTAAATAGCCATGTACTTTACATGGCTATTCTGTAACTACCTATTTGTACTTTTATTTTTTAATGTTTTATTTATTTATTTTTAGACAGAGGGGAAGGGATGCAGAAAGAGAGGGAGAGAAACATCAGTATGTGGTTGCCTCTCACATGTCCCCTACTGGGCACCTGGTTCACAGCTCAGGCATGTGCTCTGACTGGGAATCAATCCAAGCAGCTACCCTGTTGTTTGCAGGCCAGCACTAGATCCACTGAGCCACACCAGCAAGGGCCCTATTTGTACTTCTTAATTCCCTCACCTTTTCCCTCCCATCTGGCAACCATCAAAACATCCTCTATATCTATGGTTCTGTCTCTGTTCTTCTTGTTTGCTTAGATTTTTAGATTCAGTTGTTGATAGATATGCATTTGTTGCCATTTTATTGTTCATAGTTTTGATCTTTACCATTTCCTATAATAACAGTTTGGTGATGATGACTCCTTTAGTTATTTCTTGTCTGGGAAGCTCTTTATCTGCCCTTCGATTCTAAATGATAGCTTTGCTAGGTAAAGCAATGTTGGCTATAGGTCCTTGTTTTTCATGACTTTGAATATTTCTTGCCCATTCCTTCTAGCCTGTGAAGTTTCTTTTGAGAAATCAGCTGACAGTTACGGGAACTCTCCTATAGTTAACTAACTGCTTTTCTGTTGCAGCTTTTAAGATTCTTTACCTTTAATGTTTAGCATTTTAATTATGGTGTGTCTTGGAGTGGGCCTCTTTGCATCCATCTTGTTTGGGACTCTCTGTGCTTCCTGGACTTGCATGTCTATTTCCTTCACCAAATTAGGGAAGTTTTCTTTCACTGTTTTTTCAAGTAGATTTCCAATTTCTTGCTCTTTCTCTTCTCATTCTGGCACCCCTATTATGCAAATATTGGATCACTTGAAGTTGGCCCAGAGGCTGCTTATGGTATCCTTGTTGTTTTTTTTTTTTTATTTTTTTTTTCTTGTTCTGATTGTTTTTTTGCTTCTTATGTTCCAAACATGGATTTGATTCTTGGCTTCATCAGTTCTACAGTTGTTTCCCTATAAATTTTTCTTTATTTCAATTAGTGTATCCTTTGTTTATGACTGGATCTTTTTTATGCTGTTGAGGTCCTCACTGGGTTCCTTGAGCATCGTTATAATCAGTTTTTTGAACTCTGCATCTGGTAGATTGCTTATCTCTACTTTGTTTAGTTCTTTTTCTGAAGCTTTGATCTGTTCTCTTATTTTGGCCATGTTTCTTTCTCTCTTCATTAGGCAGCCTCCCTGAGTTTGTTTCTATGTATTGGTAGAGCTACTTTGGCTCCATGTCTTGGTAGTGTGGCCTAAGGTAGTAGGTGTTTGTAGGGTCCAGTAGCAGAGTCTTCTTTATAACCCAAGCTGTGAATCTAGGCTGGACACTGATAGTCCAGGCCTGGAGCCACTTAACAAGAGGTATGGGAGCTGGGGGCTCTGTAAAGTGGCTGTTTCTTGTTTGATAGGATTTAGGAAGTCAGGAAGCATGAGCCAAGAGCAGTCATCATGTGGAAAAGTTATAGTTAACAGTTTGGATGGGAAAGACTCTCAGGGGACCTCGAAGGCTAGTGTTAGCCAGGTTAGTGGAGTCTCAAATATGGCATCTGCCTGATGGCTCTGTGACTCTTTTGGGGGAGGGCTGAAAGAAGGGCAATGACCTCTGCTTGCCATTCTTTCTGGGAAAAAGCTGTCCCCAGCTTGTGCCTTGATGCCAGACCCTTCAGTTCCTCCCTGTATGCTACTGGTGCCTTTCAAGCTGTTACCCCAGTGCTAGAGCTCAGATGGAGTGAGTCTGAATAACTCCATGTGTGGGTTCTTCAAGAGGAATTGCTTGGGACTCCAGTAGTTACTTCCACCATGTCAATCCCTGCTGGTTTTTGCAGCCAGTAGTTATGGGAACTTATTTTCCTGGCACTGGAACCCTGGGCTGGGATGCCTGGTATGGGACTAGGACTCCTTATTCTTGAGATATCTCTCCCAAATTTTATCCACCACATTTGAATGTGGGACCTTCCCATTGTACATCTCCACCCTTTCTACCAGTCTGGATGGATGTGGTTTCTTTAATTCTGTAGTTGTCAGACTTCCATTCAACTTGATTTCTGATTTTTCTGAGTGTTGGTTGTCCTATAGTTTAGTTGTAATTTTGATGTGGTTGTGTGAGGAGGTGAGCCCATGCCACCATCTTGACTGGAATATTTAAACTTAATTTCTTCTTCTTTTCTTTGTTGTTGATGTTAAAATTCTGGCTTAGTTCCCTTCATCCATGTCCTTCTGGAGCTTTGTTTGACTGAAAGCATGAAAATGATTGTCATCCTGAGCTATTCTTGTCAGGCAGAACTGAGCTAAGGGAAACAAATGTGTGATTAGCAAGTTCATAAACATCCCCATCCAGGCCTAACTCTCCTTCTCTGTAGAATAGAGGCAGAGTTGTGCAGAGGAATGAAGCAACCAAGATTTCTATTTCAGTATCTGGAGAATTCACTGGGAAGTGCTGTGAAATTTCCTGCAAACAAGTCAGACTTTACAATCTAATTAAACATAATTCTATGTTGAAGAGGCACTGGTTAGCGTTTTATAGCATTTTCTTTGTACTTCCTGGACATCCTAATTTTTATACCACTGTATTGCTATCTAATTTTTATCAGTTTGTTCACTTTATAGGTATTTATTAAGTAACAAGAACTAGCAAACTAATTAAGAATAAGACATGACCCCTGCCTTTGAGAGGTTGATAGTCCAGATGGGGAGAGTCACCAAAGCTAATTAATGTAATCAAATGTTATAAATGGTATAGAGATATGGGAACCCAAGGGAAGCAGTTGTCAGTTCTACCCAGGAATGTCAGGATAAGCTTCATGCATGGAACCAAATCTGGAAAAATGAGCAAGTGAGCATATTACCAGACCGATAGACATTCACATCCTCCAGAAATATTTTGCTGGTTAGTTCCTTGTGTATGTGGGTGATCAGCAAACCCTTAAGCCCATCTCACCTCTAACCCTTTTGCATTTGAGAATATTGTATCATCAGAGATTTTCAAAGTGGAGTGTATGAACCTAGGCTGGGACATGTTCAAATGATTCACTACAGTGTAAACAAATAATGTCAGAACTTTGAAAATTTTATTTCATCCCTTTGAAATCCCTTTGAAGTTTCTATATTTGAGTTTTATAATATACATATTAATACCATACTAGAGGTTTATAATTTATAAGCACATATACATATATTTCGTCTGCATGGTACAAATTGTTTTTACTTCTGGGGTGCAAGATCAGAAAGCTTTGTAAGCCACATGTATTCATTAGTTATCTGAAGTAATTGTAAGTACCTAAGTTTCATCTTCTTTATTCAATAATTATTCCTCAGAGTTTTCTCATTTTTAGTAAAAATAACACACTATTTTATGTCTGATGTTCCAGGCTCTGTACTAAGGCACTTTGTATAAAGTACCTCAGTTAACTATTACAATAGTCTAAATGAGATTGAGGTAACTATCCCAGTATATGATTGAGAAGCTGAGGAGCATAGATATTTAGTAATTTTCCCGATTAAAAAGTGGCAGAACAAGGGTTGAAATTAGATGTAGCGCCATTTGAATGTCAATGTGTTGAACATTTAACAATTGTCTTTTCAAAGTCAATGCAAAAAAATTACTCGTGGGCTCTTTGTTTTGTTAAAGATGATAGAAATTAGGTACCCATAGCCTTTTACAGTGTAATTTTCCTATGAAAATATGTATGCCTGTAAACAAAATTAAACTGTGATGCTTATTAAATTTATTCCTAAGTCTTTTATAATTGCATTTGATTTTTAAAAATGTATCTTTGATTTTGAAAGAACTACTCATCTTTGATAATTTATCATAAATA
The DNA here is from genome assembly GCF_019186645.2 of Phyllostomus hastatus. NCBI lineage: Eukaryota > Metazoa > Chordata > Mammalia > Chiroptera > Phyllostomidae > Phyllostomus > Phyllostomus hastatus. Next base: position 4,411,194 of record NW_025334038.1, on the reverse strand, counting down.
GGAAAATATTTATTTAGTACTTACCATATGTCAGACACTGGGAAAAAAATCTTTCCACATAATAGCAAGTCTCCAGTTAAGTTACTATTCAGGGTAATAGTTAAGTAATGGAGCCAAAATCTGAATCCAGGCAGTCTGACTTTGGCTTTGGAATCCATGCTGTTAACCATTAAGCTATATTCCCTCTTCATAAAACAGCATACAGTTTTCTGAACAAGAATGTTCATTGTAGTGTCTGTAACTGTGAAAAACTGCAAGGAACCTAAATGTCCATCAACAATGCCATCATTGTATTACATTCCCTATGGTACATCCACGTGGAATGGAATACAATAAATGTAAGCAGCCAATAAAAATGCTAATTGTACTGGTTGCCTAGGGCTGCCATAACAAATTATCACAGACTGGGTGGTTTAAAACAACAGGAATTTATTCTTTCACTGTTCTAAATGCTATAGGTCCGAAATCAGTGTCTTACCAGGGTTAGAGTTCCTGGGTTCCCCAAGATATAAGTTGAGAGAAAACTCCAGAGAAATTTCCAGATAGATTTTATTAAGCTTATTCTCCAGCACAAGGGAGGCAGCACACAGGAATGGAAGGTCCTCTGAACTGGCTGGGGGGCCTGGCTCTCCTTGACTGCTTTTACAAGCTGGGAACAAAGTAGGCTTGCTGCAAAGACAGGTTTATGTGAAAAGGTGGGATTTTTGAAAAAGGAAGCCTTGGCAATTTTCCATTTCAGGGTCCAGTGACTTCCTTTCCCAACTGTAGTTGCCTGGTAACTACTTCCTGCCTGTGCTGTGGGGACAAGATGATGGCCTACTCATTACTACCACCTTAGGAAGATCCTATAGAGGTTAAACCTTGATCAACTGTGTGTGTGGTTCATTAGTCTAAGCAGGGAGTTAGAAGATAAAAAACAGCCACTTATGTGTTTTTGAGTAGACAGTAGAAGGGTATTGACAATTCTGTGTTCCTTCTAGCCACCTGGTTTTAACTTGGCTTCCTGACCACCAGGTATTTTCCATTTCCACGCCCAAGTCCCTATGTTGTTTCAAAGGTGTCAGGAAGGCCAAAATCTCTCTGGAGACTGTAGAGGAGAATCCTTCCTTGCCTCCTTCAGCCTCTGGTGTCTCCAGGTATTCCTTGGCTTGCAGCAGCATCATTTCAGTCTCTGTCTCACATTTGCATGGCCCTCTCTGTCTAAATCTTTCTTTCCTTTCCCTTAACACAAACATCAGTCATTGGATTTAGGGCCCAGCCTAAATCTAGTATGATTTTATCTCTAGTATCTTAAATTTGATAGTCACTATTTCCCCCACCTGCTGTGGCTTAGCGGATTCAGTGCCAGCTTGTGGACCAAAGGGTTGCCAATTTGACTCCCAGTCAGGGCAGACATTGATGTTTCTATTCCTCTCTTTCTCCCTCCCTTGTTCTCTCTCTAAAAGTAAATAAATAAAATCTTTAAAAAAAAATAAACTCACTACTTCCCAGTAAGGTCACATTTTGAGATTTTGTGTGTATATTAATTTTGGGGGGATACTGCTCAACTCACCATACTTATTTAAAACTATATTTATTGAGATTCAAGATTAGATATTAATTAAAAATCCATTATAAAGCAATATGCATACTATTTCATTTTTATTAAAAACAAGTTTCTTTTTCTATGTATACATGAATAGAAAAATGTTTAGAAGAGTATACATCAAAATGTTAATATTGATTATATCTGTGTAGCAGGACTATGAGTGTTTTCTGCTTTTCTCTTTATTGCCAAACTATCTATATGTTTTGCTATGAAGAAAAAATAATCAGAAAATAATATCTATATTTTTAAACAAATCTATATTTACCTCAGAATTTCCTGTGGTACATTTACACAGTGGAATACTATGCAGCAGAAATAAAGAAGGAACCCCTACCCTTCACAACAGCATGGATGGAACTGGACAGCATTATGCAAAGCGAAATAAGTCAGGCAGTGAAAGACAAATCCGTATGACCTCACCTGTAAGTGGAACCTAATCAACTAAACAAACAGGCCCACAAAATAGAACCAGAGACATTGAAATAAAGAACAAACTGACAGTAACCAGAGCGGAGAGGTGAGCGGAATAAGGGAGAAGGGGAAGGGACAAGCAAGGGAACATGAATACAGGACTCATGGCCATGGACAACGAGGTGGGGAGATTGACTGTGGGAGTTGGGGGGGGAAGTTGAGGTGAACAAACAGGAAAAAGACAAGTATAACTGAACAACAATAAATTAAGAAAAAAAAGAAACCCTGTTGTCCTTATGCCTCTGCTGCTTTCAGGAAATCACTTGGGGAAAATCATTAGAAAAAATTTTGCTTTCTGTTTGCACAGAAAAAAACAATCTACTAGTTCTTCCTAGATTTCTAACCTCAAGTCCTTTGTTATTGTTTCTCGCCCCCACCCCCTTAACTACAAAAAGCCTCTAAATTCAACTTTTTACCTCTTGGTTATGGTCATACATAATTTTTTTCCATAGAATTTTCAGATATCAGGCAAAGGGTTTTGAAAGTATTTTACAGTGTAAATCAATGTCCCTTTAATTTTTCCATGTGCAAAACCTCATCTTCTCACCAATATTGTGACCCAAGGAAAAGATTATGTCACATTTCCTTGTGTTCTCATATTGTGATACACTATCTCTCAATGCCAAGAAAATATGTAATTATATGAAGACTAATTTTCTATGTAAAGACACCTCTTTAAAATAAATATTTAGTTCCCATCTAATATTTTATGAGAAATTAAGAGGCTTTTCCCAGGATATGTTTTTTATTTACTGAAAATCTGTTGTTTATCTCAACATACTCATTGTTGCTATATTACCATCAGCTACTTGGATAGTATTGTTTCTCTACTTGCTATCTCTGCAGTCAGAGTTCCAGTCCCTTGGGATGTTCAGACCATTTTAATCATCACCTTAGCAATTTCATGTTTTACAACATGAAAAATACATTGGTAGGCTCTTAAAATTGAGAATAATGTTGGGAATATTAACAGATCCACATAGTCAAATTTATTATGAGCTCCCTACTAAACTGAGAACTCTGAAGGCACAAACTGGGTTTTCTTCCTTCTTGTACAACCTCTGCACCATCTGGCCTATAGTGCTTACTAAATGAACTTACCAGTATAGTTTCCAAGACTCTAGACCTCCCATCAGCCTTATTAAGCTGAAGCTCAGAATACTTTTTTCCATTAGGGATGGGAAGTGACAGTGCTTGGCAGAGCACTAGGAGAAAAAGGGCTGGCAGATTCTTCTAACCCTGCTTCTATGTAAATATGTCCCTGGAATGTAGGGCATGCAAGTGTTTTGGCCCTTAGCTTTGGGCACACTTGCTTTTAGGCTGTGATTTAGGGATGCAAGAAGATGAGCAGTGGGTGGAGATTCTTTAGTGATTATAAAAGGACTCAAGATCAAGGAACTATCTGTCCCACCCCAGTCATCAGCCAGTCAAAGCACGCAGAAGGAACTTTCTGCTTCTGTCCCCTCCTTACTCCCCACCACCATGCACAGTCACTAGATGAACACAGACCCTAGGACCAGTAATGTACCACACACATATCCAGACACTGTCCATGAAACCCAGTCACCTCTGAGAGGAGTGTTGGGATTAAATGTATTTATGTATTATTTGGTGAGTATGTGGTGACAGGGGAGGTTGGGGATAGCCAGGACCAAATACACTCAGGTTTCTGGAAAGTGGGCACAAACACTGGATCCCATTTTTTTGCTGCAAAGCCTGTAACAAGCCCAGAGGAACTTTGGTTTACACAGTGGGGTACCTGTTGCCTCAATGCTAGGAGTAATTCCTTCAGCAGAGGTTGTAAGGCAGATCATAAGGTCAAAGAAATGCTCTATCCCCTCCCTGACCACATACAAGATTGAGAGTGCCAAAGCTAGCTGAATGTTCATCTTGTGATTACTGGCATAACTGAGTTTGGTATTGCTTCAGCAATTATGTTTCTGAGAAAGGCAGCAATACTGGTTAAAAAGGAGAACAGATCATTGAGTGACTTCATCCAGAAGAGTCTTCAGCATAATATCAGGAGTAGAATACATCATCCTGCTAGAAGAATCAGAAAAGAGAGCAGCTGAGTCAGTTGGGATGCTGAATCACTGAACAACATTCTGCATAATTATTGGAGCAAGAAAGAAATGCCAATGTTGTTTGCATCATTTCTTGCTTCAGTAGAAGAGAAGCTAAAGAACCTGATAAAGACAGATGTAAATTTTTTTTTAAATTATTTATTTATTTTTAGAGTAAAGAGAAGGGAGGGATTAAGAGGGGGAGAGAGAGACAGCAGTGTGTAGTTGCCTTTCACGTACATCCAACCAGGAACCTGGCCTATAGCCTAGGCATGTTGCCCTGACTGGGAATCGAACCAGTGACCCTTTGGTTTGCAGACCAACACTCAATTCACTGAACCACACCAGCCAGGGCTAGATGTAAAATTTCTGTTTCAAGAATCCCAGTTGACACTGATGGATTCCTGTTAAAAAAACAACCCCACAAATGTTTTCCAAAAATTAAATCTTACTGCAAAAAATGTAAAGGAGGGGAGTAAAGTAGCCTCAGATGTGAGAAATATCAATCTTCAAAGTCCATTATCCAAAGACCTTGTACATCAATACTTGATTTGAATTATGGAGCTGGGTTGTACCTTCATTTACATGGTATTTCCCCAAGTAGCCAGATAATATCAATATCTTGCATTTATATGACAATCATCTTCCCAGATGGCTTCATTAAATTGTATGTTTTATGAGACCCACTTTCTGAAATGTGGTCATCTCTGAATGAGAATGATGCTCCTGGGTAACTTAGGGCAAGGGAAAACTGTTTTGCATTTATGCTGTTTTTCTATAAGCGGACATGAAAATCTTTAGTTAGCAAGTGTTTACTGAGCATCTGTATGGGCAAAGCCCGAGACAAGGCTCTATATGGTAATATAAGAAAGATTAAAAGGCATGGTCTCACTGATCCAATACCAATATCTCAGTCTCTATTTAGAACAATTTTTTTCTGGGTCACAAATGTGGAAACTTGTGGCCAGAGAAATTTAGAGAACTGGCGAAGGTCAGGTGGTATTTGTTCTCGAAATGGGGGTCTTTATTTCCAGGTTTGGAAGAGTGGTTTTGATAACATCTAAAAATGTGTAAAATAAAAATCTGTTTAAGTGGAAAGGTTAAGGCTTTGGTTTTAGGAAAAGAAGAAAACATCAGTTCTCCAAAAAGGAAATGAAGGGTCCCTTATATGGTCATACAGATTTACTAATATTACTAAATATCTAGGACTGTGGTCATTGCACTGAGGCAAAGGAAAGCAGGGTTCCAACACTGAAGAGCTTGGCTGACTTTGAATGTATACTACTGCCTACATGTGGCCAGGAAACAGGAGCTATAGGGACATGACACTATTATATTTTAAGTACCAACAAGATCATGAATCATGGTAGAAATCCCAATTCTAATACTGTCTGCTCGGGATGTGGGACAAGTCACTTTACTTACCTGGGCCTTAGATATCCCATTTGTTAATCAAGAGGATGAACTAGATAATCTCTAAGAAAATTTTCTATTATATACAATTCAGTTATTCTATTTAAATGAGACTCTAGGATCATTTGGTACTAGAAATAGGGGAACGACTGTCCTGATGCTTACTTAGTGTCATGAAGAAAAGGGACAGTATTTAAATCAAAGGTGTAGTAACTCTTTCTTAATATAATATTAGAGCATTTCAACACATCAGTTTATTGATCAAAATATATTGGATTCTATACTGTCAACCTTAAAAGGCTTTAGCCAACTTCAGATGCATTTGAGTAACAAATGATTCATCTCTGTTCTAGATTCTGTATATTTTTTCTTTCCTAAGCTGGGATCTTCTTCAGAGATGTCTAACTTGTGGTTCTTAGTTTGTAGTAAAACTCCTAAAGTTTTTAGGTAAAAATAAACTTTTATGTATAAAACATTCTAAATTTCAAGACTTTTCCACAAAATGAAAGTGATAGATTATATATTAAAATAACAAGTAGTATAAAAATTCAGAGGGTAGTAGCATTATAATCATCATAGGTAATCAGGAAAACTTCCAGGGATATTTCTATGGGGCCTTAAGTTTGGCCTTGGGGAAATTTCAGAGAGCAATTGTTAGAGAAAGAGGCATTTTAGTTTTAATGATATTGTACAAAGAGCAGGACTTCCCAAATGCAGGTCTAAGAACCATTATGGTGCAGACTGAAGTTTGCACTGATACATAACTATTAAAAAAATTAAGAGCGATATAGTAAGTATGTCTGAAAACTAAATATAAGCAATTTAAAGGACTGTCCTTTGAGACTGTGTCCTCCCATCATTTTACTGTTAAAATATCCTTTTATGAAATGATAGTGGCCATGGATAGTAGATATTCTTATTTTGTGAAGTAATGGCATCAAATTTGTCCTTTGTATCATGGACTTTCTCTTTGAAATTTTATTGGGTTATGAAATTCTAAGTCCTGGGCACCACCACTTAGGTGATCATTCCTGATTATTTGGCCTTTACAGCCCTCACCCATGTGAGCCAAGATGTCATGTATAGCTTTACAACCAGGAAAAGCTGCACTACATTTTAGGATTTCATTTCCCTGTCCTTGTGATACCATCATGGCAGTAAATCCTGGTAAGGCTTAGTGGTGATGATGATATACTTAATTAAGCTTGATATGTTGGACCTAGGATATAGTCCAGGTCTTTCAATGATGATAGCACCCTGGAAAAAGCCATCTGCTTTGTAAACTGTTACTTTAGAGCTACATGCCATGTTGGCAGCAGAGGAGCTCCCAGTTCTTGTCAACATCAGTGCTTTGTAGGGATTGAATAAAGGAACTCTTTCATTATCCTTTCTCACTCTCTTGATTTAGAATTACTTGATTATTGATTTTTACTGTACTACAGATATGCTGAGTTCTTTTCTCAGAAGCCAATCTGGAGGATTTAAGTGATGCCTAACTTCTTGCCCACAGAGTTGTCCACCCCTCTAAGCCACCAGGTAAACATCCATTTCCCTGAGGAAATAAGTGTGGGGACACAGTGTTTTAGTGTAAAACCTTATGGTTTCATGTTTCTAAATTTGCTTCCCATGTCTCCTGGCCCCTTACTAAGGAGTATAAGGGAATTTTAATGGTGATACTAGGGCTGGTGCTATGTAAAAAGATGAGCTTCCTATATTTTAATAGACAAATTTCATACATATTTTTACTAAGCATTATGATTTTTTTTTTAAAGATTTTATTTATTTATTTTTAGGGAGGGAAGGGAGGGGGAGAGACAGAGACAGACAGAGAGAGAGAGAGAGAGAGAGAGAGAGAAACATCAATGTGCGGTTGCTGGGGGTTATGGCCTGCAACCCAGGAATGTACCCTAGCTGGGAATCGAACCTGGGACACTTTGGTTCCCAGCCCGCGCTCAATCCACTGAGCTACGCCAGCCAGGGCTAAGCATTATGATTTTTGAGTTAATGAAAATACTTTAGAAAAAAATATTTTAGAAACACAAACTCTGATTTTATCTTTTTCAATTCATAGATAAAGGAAACTAAGGCACAGATTAGGTAGTGACTAGCTCAAGGTCACCCAGCTGCTTAGCTGAAGTGTCAGGACTTGAAGTTGATCTAGTGTTCTCTCTTCAACCTCCCTCCAATACCCCATTGGAATTGAAATCATTGCAATAGCCACTGCCAAGTACTTAACAATGGATATTTGATGGTGGTCCTTTAAGTATGTACCAGGGTGGTTTTCAGTTTTTCCCTTCATCAGCACAGGAAGGCAAGGACATTGAACTGACTCTAATATTTCATGCTTAGCTCTGGATTCCCTTGGTTTTATATTTCTGACTCTTCCCTCAGTTTCTTGTAGGGCTTTATGATTTAATTTAATTTCATCTTATGGCTGGCTTTGGTACCCAGAAGAGTGGTAATTTGTCCTCTAAATTATTCACCCAGGGGAGTCAGTGTTCTTAGAAAGTGAGGAGGGGGGAGAACCTATAAGCTTCATCTCCTCAGAGGGATACATGCCACACACTGAAACCTCACTCACTTGTTCTCTCTCCACAATACCTTATCTCCTGTGTTCAGCTCTGGTTCCTATAATACCTTGTATTTCTGCAGAGCTTTTCACATTAACAAATAAAGCAATTTACAGAGTATTTACACAGTGACTAGTGACTAATTATACACCAGTAAACACTGCAATCATTCTGGACAAGCAGCATTTCTCTGCATTAGGTTTCTCTGTAGGAATGTGTATTAGAGTTATTTGCAGAGAGAGATTTGGGGCAAGTCCTGGCTCTGATGTCCAATTGTGCAATATAGGGACAGCTTATATAATCTGGGATGCACCTCTGGACTTTGTAGTTCAGGCCTGAGCTAGAGGCTAGCAGGGTTACAAAAGAAGAGAAAAAAAGGGTGACCATGAGTCTAGTGGATCTTACTAAAATTGCTGATAAAACCAGGCAAAAATGTATGTAACATTTTTACACACATTTGTGAGCTGTTGCTCACAAACAACATGTGAGATGATAAAGTCACTGCCAGAGTGTTTAGTATAGATATACAGGTGATGTTTTATGAAGAATTGGAGTACAGAATGGAGGACTGTTGCAGTTTTCAGTTAAAAGGATAAGAGATGAAAAATATTAAGGGCTACTATTTAATGAGTGCCTACTATGTGCTAAATTCTTTACATGTATTCTTTCATTTAATCCCACTGTCATACCATTAAACACTTAAAATTTACTAAGTTTTAAAGAAGTAAAGCAATGTTCTTCAGATTACACTGATAATTAGCAAGGGAGAATGGGCATTAAACCCTAGTCTGCATGGCTCTTAACCATGCCATTATCCTTCTCTACCCTAAGGAAGGGATGACAAGCTTAACAAGAGGCAAATACCTAGTATGTATATGTGTATATGTTGAAGTGGGTTATGCAGACAGAAGAAAAGGATTGGTAGCATTCTATTTATAGGGAAGCTAAAAAAATGAATTCAGTATTCTCAAAGTTTAATTTTTGGCAATACAATGGGGTGGGAGCACTGGAAGAGCTCCTAATAGACTGATGCAGTCCAGAAGCTCTTTGATGAATTCAAACAGAAAACAGACAAGCAGTCACATTCACAGATTAAACAGCAATACAAGCTTGTAAGAATGTTATACGTTAAATATCCAGAATGAAGGAAGATGTATGAAAAATTTAAGTAATCTAAAAGAATTTGTACACTTAAGTAGAGAAGGAAGAACAAGTAGCAAATGCCTTTGTTATATGGTGCCTGAGCTCTGTTCATCAGGCTCCACTAATCATGTGGTGTTTTAAAAACTTGTCTGTAAATTAAGTCTTTGAATCTGGGTGGAATTTAGTGGTCAGCTGACCAACAGTAGGGCAGAAGTGACGCCATGTGACTTAAAGGTGATTCGGCTGCTACCTGGTTTGACATGCAGCAGTGGATAACTAGAATGAACACCTGGTGAGAATGTCAGACTGAAGTATATCACCCAAAGGAAATAACCCATTTGCTGAAGTGGGACATTTACCATTGAAAAACCAAAGCAGTACAGGCAAAGTTTAGGAGCAAAGAGAAAAGTCAAAGTATGAGAAGTATTGGGTCTAAGGAGGGAAGTAGATAGAAAATGAAAATAAATCATAGGATCAGACTGGAAACAGGTCAGACTGTAGAGTGTAAGAATTCAGGACTGAAGTTATGAACAATACAAATATAAGTGGTTTGGGACTGATATGGTAAATCACACAGACACATTTTCACAGGTTGCACAGACATGTAACTGAAGTTTAAGGAGTGCCCGATACTTAAAATGTTAAAGGAGAAGAGCAGGAGAGTAGAACCCCCTAACTGCTTTAATTCCTATGGCTGTTTTTTTCCCATCTGAAAGACTGTAGAAAGGGAAGAGCTGCACTAATGTCAGTTTATTTTTTTTTAAATAAGGTACATTTCTTGGATGCTGAATGAACTCTGGGGTAAAATAGAGGAATTCCTGTCAATCATTTTTGAGACATCTTAAGAATTAAGGAAGACTGAAAATTGATAAATGTCTTATTCTCAAAACAAAGGTGAATCCTGTAAACTCTAGGAGATGGACTTAATAGCTAGGAAATTTTCTAGAAGAAATCATTCAAGACATGATTTTCAAGCCAGCAAAGAAGTCAGTGTAAGTTAGTGAAGATGAAATGGTTAGCTTGAATTTCTATTTCAAGTTACCAATCTCTAATATCACTCTGAATATGAGCTGGGTATATAGTAAACAAAGAGTTCTTTCTGATGAACAGATTTATCTCAACCAAAAGATAGGACTACCTCTAGAGCTCACCATAGGCCTCTGTGCTTGGCATTGTATTATCCAAAATGCTTATTAAGAACTTGGAATAAAATTTTGATGGCATGATGGCGTGTGGATGCAGGCTGAAAATAACACAAAGCTGAGAGGGCTCATCACTAGGTAGAATTATGGAATTTGCACCAAAAAGACCTCGATAGGTAGTAACTGTGGACATGGTTTAAAAGGAAGAAATTCAATAGGAAAATCATAGACCCTCTTACGTAGGCATCCACTCCTCAAACTCAGTGGAAAACACAGAAAAATCCAAACACCCCAAAATTTGACCCACAACCATAAAAGAACAGGATAGAGAAAATGTGGTTTGTGCACATGAAGAGTATTTAAGGTTGTTTAAATTTAACAACTTAATACAACTTAATAATGAGATGTAGCTGCCAAAAGTGCTATGGTAAATGGATATGTTAAAAGGAGGATCCAGAACAAGGGATGTGATGCTGCTGCTCTCTTTTCTCTGGAAGTGATTCTAGGGAGGGGATATTGTCAGATTAAAGTATATCTATAAGAAAACAACAATTGTGGTCAGAGGATAGAGAACCCTTCATATAGAAAATGACTATAGAAATGGGGTATATTTAGCCAGGACAAGAATCTTTGGTGGGTGCACTGTGGGAGGAAGATTAAAGAACTTTAAGGGTCATCATGTGAAATGGAGTCAAGGGATGGGTGCTGTAAAGAAGTTGAGTACAGATGAACCCTAGGAAAACCTTTTTCATATCTGGAGTTATGTAAAGATGAAAATAGTTACCTTAAGAGGTGATGAATTAGTAATCTTGGAGGCATTCAACAGAAATAAGGAGGTCATTTGTCAACAAGAATATCAAAGTGATTAATAATACCCACAAAACTATAACCTGTTTTGACTTAATCAGATACATTCCCTATAACAAAAAGTAGTTTAATGATGAGGAAATGAAGGCTCAGAGAAATCAAGTATCTTGCCTAGAAGATTAACAGAGAGCAAAGACTGGAAACCAGATCTGCCTCATTCTAAACAGGGCATCCTTTCCTACTTCCCCAGCCTTCCTAAAATAGAATGGAGCTCTAGGAGAGGACATTGTGTCAATCTTTCAGTTAACAGAGGAGCTACTGGATCTACTGGAGCTTGAGCGTCTGATAAACCCTCTGAGACTAGTAAGCATCACTAGGACTCTCCAAGCCATCATTTAGCTACACATATTGTGTCTCAGTTTGGAATGTCTTGTATGGTTCTATCATACTTCAATGCTAAAATTAATTTTATAAGTCTAAGATCTGCTTCTGAAAAGTCGAAGTTTTTAAAATTCTCTTTAATCATTATCAGACCATTAATTCCTAGCCTTAAAAAAAATAAATCCTTCTCAAATTCCAAAGACATTAAATTTAAAATCATTTCAAATGCTTTATTTTTATGGAAAATTCTTTTGCTTTTGGCAAATCTGAGTCTCAGAAGAAATCTAAATTCGAGCCCAAGAGTTTTCATAAGTATGTTTTATGTCTATTATATCACCTAGCCTTATACATATGTCTCTTGGAAAATTTTTAGCTTTTTGATCTTTTGGGTCCTCCATCTATTATCAGATAAAATCCTCTGCTTTGTGAATCTCTCTCTCTACACACACACACAGTTAGCAAATCACAGGAAATTCAATCTGAATTAGTCACAGAGCTGAATTAGCACAAGAAAAGTCTTTTAGAGAACACCTTATGTTTTTTGACCTCAAATTGTGTGGGCCCTTGTAATAACAGCTAGTGTTGCCTCTTGATTCTTGGTCTCTATTATTGCCTCTCTGACAAACAGTTTATAGCCTATGATCTTTCCAGTTGTCTTCTCACCCGATATTTTATACCTCAGGGACTTTGTCTTAGAGCTGTTCTGCATTTGCTTGCTCATCCATGGTGACCTTGTTTGGGCTTTTAGTTTATTTGTTGCCCGACGATACATACCAAGCCTTACAGGGACCATTGACTTTATATACATTCAATTTATTAACTTTAGTCATCACTGCTTCCTTACAGACTCAAAAAGCACCCTGAAAGGGGTACACCAAGGTCACCCTTTAAAGGTGAATGCCCTTTTCATTGCTGTCTTCTTTCAGAGATGTGGAGGTTCAACCTGTTCTATTCCCCATCCAGCCACGACCAGTCCCCCACTTTGGCCATTGTTTTTTTTTTTTTTTTCTGAAACCAGCATTGATCTTACTGATAATCATAGATTGCAGCAATGCAACCATGAAAATTCAGGTTAGTTTGCTTGCTTGTGACTAGATTGATTTATAAGCACCTCTGTCATTCCCCCTACCCCTTTTTTCAGTTTGTTTGAATGCAGTATAGAGTTTGTCATTGATTTAAAAATTAAAATCAGGTCAGTAATAGCAGAAAACATTTAATGAATTTACATCCAAGAAGGTAAGCATCCCTATTAGGAAACCACCTCACATTTGTTAACTACTTACTACTGAATGGTGGGTGACCTCAATATAGAGAGTTACAAGATGATAAGTAATACTGAATATTCTGGGCATATTATCAAGGAAATGTATAAAAGCTTTATCTACAAATATACCAAGAATTATCCATTACCATCTCAAAGTCCATTAAATTAATACAACAGAAAAAAATTTATTTTACATGATCTAAATGATTTAAAACATGGTCCTTTGTGGGAAAAAAATCACTGGATTAGGAAATAAAGGATCTTATACCTTTTTTGACCCCAAAACTAGTAAACCTTGGGCAAACTCTTCCTCTCTGTGAGCCTCTCTTGTCTATCTCACATCATTGACAAACGATGTAAGATGGTCCTGTGCTTAAAACGACAGCCTCTTTTCCCTGCTAGAATCTAGTCATTCCTTGATCTAGTTGCCCCATGCACTCGCAGCCCAGCAACTAAGTTGTGTGCCTATTAAGAGTCTGTTGTGATTGTTGCCAGTTGTGTCCTTGTAATTACATATTGTAATACAAAATTTGTAAGTTGATGAACTGAAAATATAAAAGGGCAGTTTTATGTCTATGACAAATAAGTTAAAAGCTATGGAGACCTGGATAAGGAGAATGTTACAAAAGAAACGTGCATATGTATTTATTAACTGTGAGCTAGATATTTGTATAAGAATGGACACAATATTTAGAAGGGTTCACATCACAGGCATTTTGGACCCTATATCAGTCTACGACCATTTTAAACAAAATTAAAGACAGAAAGTTTTTGTATTTACTGAGCTGGGGTGTGAATTTGCAATGCAAATTTACCCAAGGGCCAGCTTGTGGCCACGTTTCCACAGGTACTTATTTTTTATGCTTTTATTTCTCTCAGCTCTAGTCATTCTATGCTGTGGGACAGCGGTATACTTCATATTACTCTAATCGTGCTGTACTTTGGGGTCCTGCCTTTTAAATTTGAGGCCGCTGAATCTCAAGTTTAGCAGGCCCAACAATTTTATATTTGTTTTCTTATCTGAAAAAATCTGTCAAAGCAGAATTTCAATATTTTCCAATCAGTAAAAAATTTCACAGTAAGAGTGCCTTTCTTGCTATGTTCAGTCTTCTAGGGTCCTACTTTCTCTTAGATTTGGTTTTGTAATCCCTCTTCGCTTTTTCAGCCCTTTGATGATACTTAAAATATATTCTAACAGTTTTGTTTTCAGCAGGAGGATTTTTCTTTATAACCTGTTCTACATTATATGCCATAGACTTTCTATAGGCCACATACTCATGATTCTTGTTGAAAAACCAAATTGGCTTTTGAAATTGACACATCCCTCTGGAAGAGGTTGGTACCAGGTAAAACTTAATATTGCCAAAACTCAAACTTTTCCCGAAGTAAAACTAAAACTACTGAACTCCTTTGCGTTACCTAATTCTGTTTCCAATATGCTAAAAGACCTTATAAATTTTAGGTGGCCTGATTGTTGGTAATGATTTCATTTCACCTCCATGCCTTGATTTTCTTCTAACCTTATCAGCATTTTGAGAAAGCTAAATTTATATAAATCATCTAATACAAGGCTTTCCAGTAAAAGCCCCATGTGGGGCTTTTGCATACTTGTTACATGGCTAGTGTGACTGAGGAATTGAATTTTAAATGTATAAGCTGCACATGGCTAGGGCCTGCCCTACTGGAAGGCACAGATTCTAAGACAAATTTATTTATGATACTGTAGGGCAAATATTGGTTGTAGAAGAAGGCTTCATAAAAACATTTTTGTAAGCATGGTAGAACCACAAACACTACACTCAATCTTACTTATTTGGTTTTTGGTCTTTGTTGTGGCGTTCTGATGAGGGCATCCATGTTGACAGGGACACAAAAATAGTCAAGGGATTTTGTCTTTTTGAGGTTATAGGAGGATCATTTATTAATCTACTCATCTCTCAAAAGCTATCACCTGAACACCTAGCACATCCAAACACTTGGCCCTGGACCTCCTAAGGAAAATAAAACAAGGTTCCTACTCCTTTGCAGTTTGCAGTCTAGTTGGGGAAACATGCAGTAAACAGTTAATATATAATATACAATTTTAAATTGAGACAGGTGCTACAAAAATGATAAATATCTCCATACTTTTTTTTTCTTTCCTGGATGTTTTTGAGTTAGGCATCCATTCAGGTCCAGGATTCTTAGAAGCTTACTAAAGGCTTAGTAATCAACCCCTGTACAATTATGTTAGTCTAACAATATCTCACTTCAACAAGGCAAATAAATGTGTGTGTTTGTATTAGCTAAGTAAAGAGATTTTTTTTTTTTGGTTTGGTTTCTAGTTTACCTCTTGGCCCATTCAGTTGGAAGACCAAACATGTAAGGTTAAGGGAAAAAAACTTTCTCTGAAGTCACAGATTTACCAAATTGTTGATTACTTTGTCTCTGAAAAGGGCCCTAGAAATAATCTAGACTAATCCTTTATTTTATAAATGAGAAAGGAAGCCTAAACAATGAATTTACTGTACATGAATATGCACTTGCAGTCACAGCACCAGGTTTTAAGAATCCTTCATCAGTGTTCTATTGACCATATTACACCAACTTTGGATCACATCAAAGTAATCCAAAGTAGTGGTGATTTCTCAAAGTTCTTAGTCAATTTACATTCTATCATCAATTAATTTAAGATTTTAATGTTTCTATTAAATTGTGTCTTTTCGGGGGATTCTTTTAAATTCCTCATCTATTTAGTATGTAATCAGCTCAGATTGTATTATTTACTTTTTTTTAATTGGTAGTGTAAAAACCTATAAAAGAGAAATTTAAGAGCTATAGAAAACATTACAGAAACAAGGTCATATAAATTTAATTTCTCCTTCAATTTTATAAATAAATGTACTGCTAAAAAGGTCAGGAACATAAAAATCCATCTTATCACTTACCAGTTCAAAGTAAAAACAACAAAGGAATTTCACCAATTGTCAGGCGTTTGCAAAGCTTTTAAGCAATTATTCTAGGCCCAAATTTCATCTAAAACTTTCCTCAGCCCACTGTAACCTAACCACATCCATTCCACATCACTTTATGAGGATTGACAATCATTCAGCAGATTCAACCAGGTAACGTGGTTTTCATTCTAACAGTTTGAGAGGTTTACAGCAAAGAAAGGAAAACACAGAATATTATAACTTATTTATCAGGAGTACAATAATATGGATGTGGTTAGATTACAACAGTCTTGAAGAAGGAAAAAAGGTAAACAGCAGAGCCCAGCAAAAGCACAAAGGTACAGTCAGCATCCTTAGTGGGCCGGGCGGCCTGCACTCCAGACCCATTCTTTCAGCCCGGAGGAGAGGGACGTGCTGACAGGGGCGCCTTCGAAAGAGCGTGTGCGTGTCAGTGCCCATTACCTTACACAGCCCACAGGGTCTGGGCACTAGTCACAACCCACGACGGCCTAGTCAGCAAGTAAGAGCTGATCTGACACCCGCCCATTACCTAGACCGCCCACGCCTACAACCAACGGCCAATTTCTCGTGGACCGGGATACCCTTTTGCCTCGGTTCTCGGCTCCACAAACGAGCCGGTCAGAACCGGAAGCTTTTCTGCCCCGGTCTTCGGGCGTGTTTACGTCAGCCGCACAGGCGCAGTAGAGCTCAGGCGGAGTTGTGGGAGGAGAAAAGGAAGAGGCGGAGGGGGTTGGGACTGGTCCCAGAAGATGGCGGAGGCGGGGGTGAGTTGGGGTCTTCCTGCGAAGCGCCAGTGATTTGATCCTGAGGGAAGTGGCCCGAGGAAGTGGGTGGCCTGTGCGAAGAGGAACTGCTGGTGATTTTGCATTCTAGGAACTCTACTGCCAAGGGCGGGGAGCCAGGACTACAGATGGGGCCTGAAGGCCGAGGAGTTCACTCACCTGGAGACTGGTCGGCGAGGTTCAAGGGGACAACGGGGTTGGGGAGAGGTAATTGGAGTGGTCGAGGCTCCCCAGACAGTGTAAGAGTGTCGTAGAGGAAAGAAGGCTGGGGGATGGCGGGAAGGGCGACCCTGGATATCTGATGGGGGTGGAGAAGGTCGGCAAGCTGTCCAGCATAGAGCTGTTAGGACTTTGGAGGCTTGTAGCCAGGGAGAATGGTGGATCCAAAAAGGTAGATATTGCAGTAAGTTTGGAATCTACAGGACGGCAATGTTGACATTGGGTTGAGGAGTGGGGCTTTGGCATTTAGGATTGGAATTGGAAACTTTTGGAGAAGGTATGGGTATGCCAAAGAGAATTCTCGCCAAGACCCAGAAGTTGGTTGGTGATAACTCTCACTGCGCTATTCTAGAGTTGGTCAATGGAAAATAGCTGTCTGGTAAAGGAAGGCAGTGTGGATGATGGGGGGACGGGGAGAGGGTGCTAAAAGTGACAAGTACCAGTGCGCAGTTAGTGTTGGAAAAAAAGTTATTAAAGTGTTAGCTAGATCTGAAAATATACAATGAAGAGCTTACTATTTGGTAGGATTGATGAAGAAATGCTTTAAGAAGGAATTGATAGACTTGACAGCTGGGTCACTGGAAATGACCCGGATCAGTATTGCAGTGGAGCTGAGGATTGCAGGAAAGGCACACTCCAATCCTGGATGCAGGAAGAATGAAGGCAGCCAAGCAGTAGTTAGTGTTTCCCAACCTTTGGGTTTGGACTTGGTATAAGCCACTTTGTGAAAACAAAGAAGATGCTGACACTAATAGGGTTCCCACAGGAAAAAAAATAATAACCATATTGTCCTTCTACTTTCCACCGTCATTCTTTCTCTGGACATTTTGTCCAGCACTGTGTTTTGTTAGAGTTTTCAGTAGATATTGATATAAAGTGACCAAGCTGTGAATTGGGTACATTTGGGAAAGAGATTGATTCTTTTTAAACTGACAACTGTTGCTTTTACATATGATGGGCTGAAAAGGAAAGAATAAAATGTAACTCAGAAGTTTAAAGACAGCTTGTTTTCATTGTTATCAGAAAATTACTCCCAAACAGTGTAGGAACATTTTTAGAGTGAAATTTGACATTTAAAAGCAGTAATGGAATGTGAATGCTGCTTGGTTAATGGTTTCTGTGTCTGGATTTTAATGTGGAGAGGAAAGGTGAGTTTCAGTGTCTTCAAGGCAAACATTTTTCTTCCTGGAAGTTT
Organism: Phyllostomus hastatus; assembly: GCF_019186645.2. Classification (NCBI taxonomy): domain Eukaryota; kingdom Metazoa; phylum Chordata; class Mammalia; order Chiroptera; family Phyllostomidae; genus Phyllostomus; species Phyllostomus hastatus. The sequence continues at coordinate 4,393,202 of NW_025334038.1, read as the reverse complement.
TTAGTGTGTGTAGCCTATGATTCACATGTGTGTGCTTTTATTTAAGAAGAGTTAATTTTTTTTATTGATTTAAGTGTGTTTTTCCTAATGCTAATGCTTATTCTATTTTGAGAATGCCATTCTAATTAAGAGACATATGATGAAAAAGATGTGAGGTAGTAATTTAATTTAACTATTGAGTAGCCTTTGTGACCTAAGCACCTGAACAGACAGGATAATCCGAGGGAGCAAACATACTTCTGTGACTACTAATTATTGTATAGTGAATGATCTTGTTTGATTTTAGGGGTTGTTGCAATTATTAGATGCAACTGGTTCATAAGGTCACTAGGAGATTTTGTTTGTGTGTTTGTTTTCAGTAGCTTGTTGCCTGAAATTGTTTTAGTGGCAAATGTCAATTTTGATTTTCATTCACAAAGTTCAGAATCACTTGTAATGCTCGTTTATTTAGAAGTAATTAATATCAGTCCACTAACAGGTAACCATGTACCTGGAATAATGTCTTTCCAGTTTTGATTATTTGTTACTTATCTATCCAAACTATTTGAACTGTTTTTCTTTTTGTTCAGTAATGTACATTATGAAAATTGTAGGTGAGTGAACAGAGGGGAGAGGGGAGGGAATTTCAGGGGAAAAGGGTAAGGGTTTACAGGAACAAGTATAAAAGACATGGCCAAATACAAGGGGGAGTGAAAATGGGAGGGAGGTGGTGAGGGGTGGGCTGGGATGGGAGTAAAGGACAGAAAACTGTACTTGAACAACAATTAAAATAAAAAAAATTGTAGATCAGGGCCCAAGGTAGAATTTTTCATACCCTCTGGAAGTTTTTCTTTGTCAGTTGAAAAAAAAAAAGCTTATTTTGGTATTAGCAGTTCTTTAGCCACATGACTTTAAAAACTGTTTCTTGTGTAGCACTTAAATTGTTTTTGTGTGGTGTTTGTAGATGGAGGCAAGGAAGTGCTCCGGACATGGAACCAGAATGCTTGAGGCTAATACTGGTACTAGCTGGTAACAGTTTTATGATCTCAGAAAGTTACTTAACCTATTTTATTTTATAAAGTGAGGATTAAAAACACCTGCCCACTTACCAAGATTATTGTTGAGGATCTATTGAGATATTATCCTCTAAAGGGTATCTTTATACCAGAGACTTCTTTCCTGATCAGCAAAGTGTTTCTAGAGTAATGAAAATTTTTCAAATAGTTATTTTTTAATTTTGGAGAATCAAATTTATTATTGATATAGGTAATATTTAAAGCTATATGTGTGCTTTGTTTAAAGAAAATAATTTCAACACATAATCAGAAAAACAAACTTTAAAACAAACAAATTAGGGAATACTTATTCTAAGAGCTTTCACTTTAGAATAATCCACTCCCTTTTTTTTATCATTAATGTTATTACAGCTGTCCCCAATTTTCCCCCACTTTGTCCCCTTCCACCCAGTCTCCACCCCGCAAGCCTTCATCACAAAAAAACTATGGTAATTTACATTACATATATTTACCAAAAAAATCCACATCCTATAATTATAATATGACTGAATATTTTTCTAGAGAATTTTGTGTTAGGGATGTTCACCTGCTCCTAACTAAGCCAACCAGTCCCTTTCCTATCACAATGGTTAGTACCAGTGGTAGGCAACTGGCTCAAAGAAGCCGTATAATAGTCCCTTATCTGAAGATTTGAAGTTAAGTTCCAGAGAGCCAAGACTGTATCATTATTTAACAAAATCTACTGTTTAGCTAAATTTTAAGTATGTATATTCACAAAATTATAGTAATAAATAAAGAGTACAAGGAACAACAAAGTAAAATAACCCACTCCCCTAGTGTGTGACTAATATTATAAACAATATTATTTTCCAGTAACTTAATTGTTCCACAGTAGAGAATGAATGGTCTAGTGGAATTTCTTATCCCTTTGATGAGTATGGCCATTTCCAAGAATTCAATTTACATGTCTGTGGTAGTGAGATCCAGTAGAACACAGTCTTGATCTTGTCATTGCACATGACCACATTGAGTCTCATTTGCATCACGAGCAAAATGAGAGAACAGTCAGATCACTGGTTCTTAACTTCTTTGGGATTGTGGATTTGTTGGTACTTGTTATACCCTGCAGAACTCTCTTCCCAGAACAATGCATATATGCACAACTTTTTTGTTTGTTTTTGTTCTGCATTAGGCTCACATACCCCTTAGAATGGATGATCACCCATTTCACTGTCATTGCTTAAATTTTAGGATACTATGATTCTAAAGCATTTAACTTTTATTTTTGTCTACAGTAATTATATAGTCAGAAAATTAGGTTTTTAGACTTTTCAAAGATCTTTAAAAAACTCATTCAAATTAACATCAAAGAAATATCATGCTATTTTTAAAGAAAACTTTTAGGGTGAAGGAGGAAACTGTAAACAAGCACTACTAGGAAAGGTTGAATAAACAGCTGTGGTAGAATAACGTAAACAGTTTAGAAAGTCTCTAGCAGCCTTGAAATAGAATAAGGAAAGAGTGTCTAGAAATTAGTGGCTCTCAGTGGAGAGTATTGTATCTCTGGGGGCATTTGGAAATCTGCGGGGACATTTTTAATCGTCTCAAATTGGGAAAGAGGCATGTAGTGGCATCTGGTGGGCACAAGCCAGGGATGCCCAGTGTTTTGCAATGTTTAGGGAGGTTCCACACAACAAGGAATCATCCAGCCCCAAATTACAAAGCCTTTTGACAGCCACTGGTGAGTGATTGTGAGATGGGGTCTACCACAACTGAAATAACTGCATGAACAAATGATTTACTAGAGCAGTTTGGGTAACTTAAAATGTATATACAGTTCATCCTTGAACAAGATGGGTTTGAACTGCATGAGCCCATTCATATACAGATTCCCCCCCACCCCAGTAAAATTCATTTGGCCCTTGGTACTGTGGGTTTTGCATCCACAGATTCAATCAACCCTGTATTGAAAACAGTATTTCCAATCCTTAGTTGGGAATCCACAGATGTGAGAACTGACTGTATTCATTGCCGTATGCCATATTATATAAGGAGCGTGAACATCTGTGGATTTTGGTATCTGTGGGCAGTCCTAGAACTAATCCCTTGTGGATACTGAGAGTCAACTGTAGTTAAGGTTTTTGGAGAGTCAGAAATTATACACAGGCTTTCAACTGCAAGTACAGCACCCCCAACCCATGTTGTACAAGGGTGAACTAGTTTTAACAGCAAAAAAGGGGTTTTGCTGTGTTTCCTCGAAGTTTGGAAAGTAAAGAGTCTATTGTTGGTCTAATGCAGCCTGTAAAGTTGGCAATAAGGTTTTTTTTTTTCTTTAAAACATTTTTTTTATTCCTTGATTTAGTACATTTAAAGATAATTTTGCCCTGGCTGGTGTGGCTCAGAGTGGACTGAGTGCTGGCCTGCAGACTGAAAGAAAATTTCAGGATGTTTGTACATTCATTGTGTTTGTGTTACTATATAGTCGCCTACTTATACTGGCATTAGTACCTTGAGAATGTATTATAGTTGAGATTGTTTTCTAATATCTACCTGTTAGCAGCAGTGTTAGACCTTGGTTCATGAGTTCAGCAAAGAAAGAATTCAGAACCAAGAACTCTAGTGCAAGATGATTATTTAGAAAGTCACAGAGGTAGAAGAAGTGAGCCAGCTGGGCTGTGTGAACTCAGGAAACAAGTTACAGAGGCAAAAGAAGAGCCCTTGGAGCTTAGAAGAAAGAAAGCAAAGGTACACATGCCTGAGGGAAGAAAGTGGTGGAGGGGAGGCATGGACTTGCACCAGAGAGAGAGCATACACTGGGTTCTTTGTCTTAGGGGTTTTTATCTGCTTTCTAAAGGTGGGAATTTTAGGGGAGGTATCAGGGGAAGACCTCAATAGAACATTCATCAACTTTCTAGGTGTGTTCTTTCAGGATCATGGTCTCTACTGATTGGTTAGTTCTGGGGTAGGTTTCATTAGTCATTGCATCTGGTCCTGATGTCATCCATGGCGTTGCTTCATCTGCTTTTGTTGCTTTTCTGGGCCTGGAGCTGAAATACAGCTGTGGCCACAGAGACAGAGTTTTGGTCAACAGACTCAAGGCTTTGTTCCTAAGATTATTTGATGCTTCTCAGAACCCCCTTGTCCTGTGGACTTAAAGCTTAAGGGAGTGGTCCTGCAAGGGAGGAGGAGGCAGGTGGGTAAGGGTTTTGGATGTGGCCAGCTTGAATCAGCTTCTGCCCTGGCTGGTGTGGCTCAGTGGATTGAGCATCAGCCTACGAACCAAAGGGTTGCTGGTTTGATTCCCAATCAGGGTGCATGCCTCGGTTGCAGGCTAGGGGTCAGAGGTGTGTGAGAGGCAACCACACACTGATGTTTCTCCCCCCACCCCTTCCCCCTCTCTAAAAATAAGTAGATAAAATCTTTCTAATTTTTTTTAAATCTTAAAAAAAAAAAGAACCAGCTTCTATTTCAGTTTCCTCATTTCAATGGCCAAGGAATTTTCCTAGCTTCTTACTACCCTGCTTCATATCCATCTTTTCAGTAACCAAATCCTCTTCTATAGACCCAGGTGCCTGAGAAGTTAGGCTGGAGTGAGACTCAAAGGTTAGAGGGGAGAGAAAGGGCTTTGGAATCAGTCAAATGTAAGGAAGAATCTCAGTTCTAATATTGCATATCATGTGACAATAAGCAAGTTGCTAAATCTCTTTGACTTAATATCTTCATTTATAAAATGGGGGTGATAATACTTATGTTTAGGGTTATTTTGAAGATTAGAGTTACTGTATGTCTGGCATGGACTAGGCCCTCTGTAAATGGGTGCTACATCAATAGAGATGATGATGATGATGATAATGAAGATGAAGAAGATTTCTGTAGCTACTGAATAGCTTGCTTAAGTGACTAGAACACATGACTTGCTGACATGCTGCATACTTACAGCAAGGAATGGTCTGTGAGATCAGGTCAGGAGGAGGTGTTTTCTGGGCGTTTTCAAACGGTGTTCAATCTATTTTCCCATGAATCAGCTGTAATGTGTACCATTTTCTCTAGTTTCCTAAGCTGTGCAGAGGTGTCCAACCTTTTGGTGTTTCTAGGCCACACTAGAAGAAGAGTTGTCCTGGGCCACACATTAAATACACTGTGACACATAATCACACAAAAGTCTTACAATGTTTTAAGTAAATTTACAGTCTTGTGTTGGGCCACATTTATAGCCACCCTTAGCCTCATGCAGCCTGCAGGCTACAGATTGGACACACCTGCTGAGAGCTTAGTTATGCTATAGACTAAGTAGGTTTGTGAGGGCTGGCTTGAGGACAGAATTCCTCCCTTGATTGTTGAATACGGAGCTTCGGGTGTAGCAGAGGCTTAGTAAAAAAGTGTGCTGTTTGTTTTTATCATATGAAACTGATAGGCTCTGAAAATTGCTAGTACTTGACAGATATTTTCATACTGATTATTTCTAAAGGCAGTACCCCTTCCTGCCAATTCACACACGAGTTTTGTTCCAAAGTTCATTTGTAAGATAATTTGAAACTTGGAAACTCAAGAGGAAATGCACTGTGCTTTCCCATGTATAATGTGGTCCTATATATAATATGTACCCATGGTTTTAGCACTGCACATCTATAATGTACACAAATCAGTACTACCCATGTAGAATGAGCATCCTTATTTTTCCCTTAAAAATTTGGTCAAAAAGTGTGCATTATACATGGCAATATACAGTATTTTAAATGATGATCAAGTGCTCAGTTTACTTTCCCAAAGGCCTGTTTAGCCCAGGGAATTTGATTCAGAAAGAATTAACCCAATTTCTTTAAACGAATGTGAATATATAGAACTCACACTGTGGTCTAGGCCAGTACCTTTCTGGATACATAGGCACAGTGGTGACTTAATAGTGAATAGGACCTATATAAAAAGTTAATAATTCATAAAACACTATACATATTATCATAAGATAGCTATTAGAAGTACCATCCTAACCGTTTAAATAAACTGCTTTGAGATTCAAGGGAAACATCATATATGTGCTGACTTGTGATGATATCCAAGATATGTTATTTTGGGGTGGGATAAAAATAAGTTACAAAAATAGTGTAATTAGTATTTTCCCATTAAAAATGATAATATTTATAGAAAACACACTTTGGGAGGAATTTCATGATTAGAATGAGGGCTTTGGAGTGAGATGGCATTGGTTTGGTTTCCAGCTCAGCCTCTTATTAGGGATGTAAACTTGGTTAAATGACTTAACTTTTTTGGCTTTCTTGTCTCACCTATAAAATGAACATAATAATCTCACTTACCTTTTAGAATTATTGTGAGAGTTCTATGAGTGACCATATGTCAAATGCTTTGAATAGCTCATAGAAAGCCTCAAATGTTGTCTTAAACAAAAAAGAAAGATTACTTTGGTTAGAGGAGTGAACAAATACCTACATTGATTATACTAGCAAAATTCTAGCTTTTAGAAATCAGGATCTATGTGGATAAAATTTGTTAGAATCTAGCTTCTTCGTTAGAATCTAGGTTATTCTTCATTTCCTTAGCTTTCTTTCTTCTGCTTCCTACTCCAGCTTTCTCATAAAAGCGCCCATGATTATAATAAGGGTGGATTGAGTCAAGGCTGGGGTGGGACACAGCTGTGGATGTGGAGAGACCAGGTCAGATCTGGTTTCTATGCTTGATATTTGTGTAGGTGACTGGGTAGTGGTTTATGTTTGGTAAGACACTTTGTACAGAATTTCAAATATATATGCATTAAATACTAAAACACGTTGGGGACCGTCCTGCCTGGTCTCAAGAAGCTGTAACCCCCCGTGACTTAGGCTGAGTGAGAGACCTCCGGACCAGGAGCCACTAAGGAGAGATGGGTAAGATTTCCCCATAAGGGAATCATCTAAGACAGGCATGATCACGAGGAGGCCTCTGGGAAGAGACTCGGGGCTGTGGAAATGAAGGGGTGATTGACATCAACTCCTGCCCCCTCGGCTCTGTCAAAACCTGAGTCCTTGTTCTTAGAAGTGAGAAATCCAAGTCTCCTGGCTGCCTTTGTCTCCTTTGTTGACTCAGGCCTGTGGAAATAACAGGGGCAGTGCAGCCCAGACCAGAGACGGCGGACCCCTGAGGTAATCAGGCCTGGGACATAGAATATGCAAGATCCTGTGAGATCTGTTTGTTGGAGGATGTTATTAAATTAGAATATGAAGGCACAAGCAGGAAACGAGACTAGCCTTTTAGATCCTGTAGTGATAAAACCCCAAACTCTGCCCAGAATCACAGTGGGGGTTCTGTCTGCACCTTTGTAAGTCACCTACTTCTTTTGATCTTTTCTGTCAGGCTGTGAATCCACAAACTAAATCTGTATTCTTAATAAAAATCTGCTTGGGAATGGACACGGGGCGATCTCCACTAGAGAGAGTGGCTGTTCTGTCCCTATTTCCCCACAGGACCTGGAGGTCTCTGTGTATGTTTTTCTCGTGTTTCGATGAGCATCTGCAGCAGAGATGGATACTGCTGGCTGGTATCCGCCACAAAAACACATCATTTTGTCCCCCACTAAAGGTTATCCTCATGAGCAAGTCACAATTTATTGTGAACAATTAAGCATTTTCAATCAGAATGTGTTAATTTTCTGTAAAGTATAAATTTCTGTGAAGTGTAAAGATTTAGGTATGAGTAACAGAAATCTGAATTTTGATCTTTCAGATTCTAATGGAAGTGTCTCATATAACTTGTTCTACTTTTCTCTCAGGTGGGGGAAGCTGTTCTTACTATTATTCTTGCTTTTGTCTCTTAAGTTACTTATTCTGTTGTACTCAATGTTAAGTGTTACATTTTAAAAAGAATTACAGCATTCATATAGAAATTGTTTTAAACCTCAGAGAGGTTTAAATTGTTTTATTTAGTAACTAATTTAAATAACTATATGATTGTTAATTCATTATTTGTTCTTTTAAATTAATTAGTATTGAAATCAGGAAAATTATATAATCATTTATTCCGTATTAGACCCACATTGATTTTTTTTTTCTTATCTCTTGCAGGATTTCTGGTAGGTCCTATTTTTAGGACAAGATGTGGTACTATTGAAACGCCAATCTACTCTGATTCACAGACACTTACCTTTTCAGCTGGGAAGCCTTTTTTTCCCCCAGCTTACTGAACCTATGAAACCATGGCGGAAGGAGAGACAGAGTCACCTGGGCCCAAAAAATGTGGCCCCTATATCTCATCTGTGACTAGCCGTAGTGTAAATTTGATGATTCGAGGAGTAGTGCTTTTTTTTATTGGAGTATTTCTGGCATTAGTGTTAAATTTACTTCAGATTCAGAGAAATGTGACGCTTTTTCCACCTGATGTGATTGCAAGCATCTTTTCTTCAGCATGGTGGGTACCACCATGCTGTGGCACAGCCTCAGGTATGTGTAGGTTATTTCTGTAATGCTTAGAAAGAAAATGGGGTGAGTGTGGATGTTGTCAGAGCAACACTTCATTTAAAAATCAACTTTATTGAGGTATAATTTAAATGTAATCAATGTACCTGTTTTAAATGAACAGTTTGATGAGTTAGAGCAAATGCATATAGTCATGTAGCTACCACCACAATCCAATGATGGGACATTTCCATTACCCTCAGATTCACTTGTGCCCTCTTATAGTCTACTTCCCACCCCCAGCTTTAGGCTTCCACTGATTTTTCTATGACTAGTGTATTTTTGCCTGTTATAAAATATAATATGAATGGAATCATGGAGTATGTACTCTTTTGTGTCTGATTTCTGTCTGACCTATGACTTTAAAAAATATAATTCTAAAAACCTGATTCCCTTAGGGATGGTGCTTTCAACCTCTTAATTTTGTTCTATCTTCAACCCATCGCACGTAAGTCTTATTTTAAGTTATGTTGATGATCACCACTGTTTGGTTTGAAGGGTTTGGTTTTAAGGGTGTATTATGGTCTTCTTGAAGTAAATAAAAATTTGAAAGCCAGAATAGTTTGTTCAAGTGTACAGCTTCGAGTTATTTTTCAGGTTTTGTATGTTTCTTTCTTTGGCATCATGTTTTTAAATGTACCTTACAAATAATGAATGCTTAAAGAGATCAATTAGGTAAATTCTCTTTGCTTAAAATCATTATAATCTTATACTTGGGATCCTTTTTTTGGTGGACAGTATGTAGTGGATAAAGCTGTGCATTTCAGAAGCCCTATTGATGATGCTGATCTTTCGTAATGAGTAGCTCTGTAGCTTTTTCTAGTGACTGAGACCAATAGATTAATGATATTCTATACAATAAGGTAATGGAAGTCATGCTTGTGTGGTAGGAGGGAGTTCTGATGAGGGAGAAAATTGCTCATTTGAATTTCTATTTGGTGTCTCCTACTTAATATACACAAATAATTTACACTATAATGTAGATCCTTCTTGACTTACATCCTAAAGCTGGAGGTCAAAGGGTAAGGAGTTAGTTGTGAGATGTATTGAACCTCCTAAAACCTACCAGATAATTACATAATTCCATTGCTTGGATGGGTGTTGTCATGGTAAGATTTCAGTGTAGTTTATATGTTGATGTCTCACTATTTATAATATTCATATCAAAAGAAAAGTTATAAAGGTGATGATTCTTAGCTTCCACAGGGTTATTATTCTCTGAGAGAATAGGTAAAATAGTCCAAAGACAAGACAGCATAAATGATAATTTGTCATTCTCTGTTGTAGCATGTACTTTCCTTTCTTTCATTTTAATTTGGAAAGAGGAAAAGTTTTCCCAACAACTTCTTCTAGTTCTTTCTTTATTTTCTACTGCAGTATAACTGCTGTCTGGCTACCAATAAAAACTTTTGGTGACTTGGAAGAACATGTCTTTTAAGAATAGACAAATGGAAAGTCAGAGGAGGGAAATAATTACTTACTGAATGTCTACTCATGTGCTAGGCCACATCCTTTAACCCCAAAGATCTTCAGGGCAACTTTGGGAGTCAGAAGTATGGCACCATGCCTGTTTTGGAGGGATGAGGAACCTGAAATGATGAGAGGATTTTTTTTTGTTTGTTTTAAATTTTAATATATTTTATTGATTATGCTATTACAGTTCCATTTTTTTCTCCCCTTTATTCCCCCCTGCCCTTTACCCCCTGCCCACCATCAGTTCCCCACCTTTGTTTATGTCCATGGGTCATACATATAAATTATTTGACTTCTCCATTTCCCATATTATTATTAACCTTCCCCTTTCTATTTTGTAGCTACTGTTCATGCTTCTTATCCCTGTACCTTTTCCCCCATTCTCCCACCTTCCCCACCCCCTGCCCCGCTGAAAATCCTCCATCTGATCTCTATTTCTGTGAATCTTTTCCTATTCTAGTTGTTTGCTAAGTTTGTTTTTGTTTTTTTTTTTTAGGTTCAGTTGTTGAAAGTTGTGAGTTTCTTGTCATTTTATGTTCGTGTTTTTGATCTTCTTCTTTTTGTTAGATGAGTCCCTTTAACATTTCATGTAAGAGCTTGGTGATGATGAACTCCTTTAACTTGACCTTATCTGAGAAGCATTTTATCTGCCCTTCCATTCTAAATGATAGCTTTGCTGGATAGAGTAATCTTGGATGTAGGTCTTTGCCTTTCATGACTTTGAATACTTCTTTCCAGCCTCTTCTTGCCTATAAGGTTTCTTTTGAGCAATCAGCTTACAGTCTTATGGGAACTCCTTTGTAGGTAACTGTCTCCTTTTCTCTTGCTGCTTTTAAGATTCTCTCCTTCTCTTTCATCTTGGGCAATGTAATTACGATGTGTCTTGGTGTGTGCTTCCATGGGTCCAACTTCTTTGGGACTCTCTGAGCTTCCTGGACTTCCTGGAAGTCTATTTCCTTTGCCAGATTAGGGAAGTTCTCCTTCATTAAGTTTTCAGTTATTTGCTCTTGTTCTTTTCCTTCTGGATCCCTGTGATTCAGATGTTGGAACACTGAAAGTTTTCCTGGAGGTTCCTAAGCCTGTCCTCATATTTTTGAATTCTTATTTTTTCATTCTGTTCTGGTTGAATGTTTATTTCTTCCTTCTGCTCCAAATTGTTGATATGAGTCCCTCTTTCCTTCCCATCACTGTTGGTTCCCTATGCATTTTCCTTTAATTCACTTTTTATGGCCTTTGCTTTCCTCTGTTTTGCAACCATACTCAACCATTTCTGTGTGCATCGGGATTACCAGTGTTTTGAGCTGTACATCTGATAGGTTGGCTATCTCTTCATTGCTTAGTTGTATTTTTTCTGGAGCTTTGATCTGTTCTTTCATTTGGACCATATTTTTTTGTCTCGGCATGCCTGTTATGTAGTCAGAGGCAGAGCCTTAGGTATTCACCAGGGCAGGGCAACCCAGGTCACTGTGTTATGGTGCTATATGTGGGGCAGGGGTCTGAGAGGGGACAGTGCCACTTGCTGAGTTTTCTGCGGGCTTTCAGTCACTTCCTCTACTACCCACAAGCAAATTGGGCTCTTTTGGTGCTGATTCCCAGGTGGGTGGTTTTGTTCTAGGACCCTGTGAGTCTCCCCAAAGAACTCTCCTATCAGGCTGGGAGTTTCTCTTGGCCCCCCAAACTCCTACAGGTTTTTCAGAGGTTTTGAGGCTTTATTTCCCTGCACTTGAGCCCTGGGTTGTGTGGTCTCTCTGGCTCCCCAGTTGTTCCGATTTATCTGCATGTAAATGTGGAACCACCTGCTCCACCAGGAGCCACCTCGCCTGCCCTGTCCTCTAGTTACTGCCTTGCTGTGAGTCCTCTCCACCCTGGCTGCCTGTGTCTGCCCCTTGTACCCGTCTGGATGAATGTTTCTTCTTTAACATCTTGGTTGTTGGACTTCCATACAGTTTGATTTTCTAGCAGTTCTAGTTGTGTTTTTGTTTTTAAAAATGTTGTTGTCCTTTTGGTTGCGTGAGGAGGCGAAGCGTATCTAACCTCTGCCTCCATCTTGGCCAGAAGTCCCAAAATGATGAGAGGATATTAAGGAATCCAGGGTCCCAGAGGCAGTGAATGGTGTGGTTAGGTCAAATGTCCCATGCTGGTGAAGGGGAAAGAGGGAGCTACTCTACTCCTGGTGCATCTTTTTAACACCTGTGGCCTAATAAGTGTGAGGGAGGCTTGGATGGAATGCACTGACATGGGTTGCACATCCTGGGCTGGGGTAAGAGAACTTAACTAAGGTTATATTGTACCTCCACTGCAGATATGAATGGAGCGATGTGGGCACTTCTGCCACAAACTCACGATTAGGAAGGAAAATTCTGAATATTAATGTCACTCACTTCGTCCCTGTTTTCCTTCCTTTTCCCAGCTACTAGGTTTCTCACACTTGCAAACTTAACATCATACCTTTTCATTTGGGAATTTGCAGTTCTTGCTAAATTGTTTCTTCTGAAAGCAGTGTATTCTGTGATGCACCTGGGCAAAAGAAATTAAGAGGCATTAGGAGATTTATATTTCATTTACCTGTGCTACTGATTCTTTTTGGATAATTCATGTTGTTTAGTAGATGAGGATGAAGATATCAGATTTGTGGAAGTTGCCAAGGATGGGAAATGAATTCTTGCATAATTGCTGCTCCCCCAATCCTCAATTTTAGGGAAAATATCAAGGAAAAATAAATGATGTAAGAAACAATGTGTACAAGTTTGTGTGTATGTAGCATGCATATTTTTTCTGTATATGTGTTGGTATACATTTTCAAAACTCTCTAGGCTTTTACCATCTTAAATCAGAAAAACTGGTGATTGTCCTTTGATTTTCCTGTCCAACTAATATTCATAGACTGAGCAGCTACCTCCTGGAGGGTCTCTACAATAACCACTTTCTATGTGTAAACAGAAGGGCCCCTGATTATCTGCTGCCTTTCTGTATAACACATAGGGCTGGGGAATTTGCTATGGGTGCTTGTGGAGAGACAGCTAGTAGAGAACTTTGTTAAATTGCTTTTGATATGATTTTCCTTTTCTTAGTTCTCTCTTTTTAGTTTAGTAATGACTAATGTTTTAAGTTGATTAATTTCTTTATGTTCAGTGAATTAGAATTGGCATTAGAAACCTCTTCAACATTATTGAGGGCCTCTAAAGGAACCTTTCTGAAGAATAAATAGAAAGAAAAAGATAACTGTAATTGTAGTGCAAAATAAGTAGAGAAATTGATTAAAAAATCATAAGTTTTACCAGATGGTACTCATACCTATGAAACCAACATCTGATTTAAAAAGAAAAAAACAAGTCTTTCCTGCTTAGCCATGTAGTCAGTTACCCAGTTTCTGGAGAGCCCTGCAAGACTCCTCTCTCTCTAACTCCCACATCCATTTTCCAAGTTTTACATCTTTCCTCTATCTCTTTCTTGGGCCAGGCCCTCAGCCATTCTGCTTAGAATTTTCAGCTTTTTCTTTTTCTACCTCTAATTTTGTCCTCTCCCTCAGCCTTCCATGTAAGAGCAGTTTCCTTTCCATTTGGTACAAGTGTTATTTTCCTGGCTCCCCAACATCTGTAGGGTAAATTCTCTGTGATTTGGCTCTTGCCTTTTCTTATCTTCCTCAGAGTCTTTCTGGATCCTGAGCTCCCTTTCTGCGTAATGCTTACAATGTCTATGCAGTACTGGGTATTTTCTGTTCCCAAATGTTTCACTTTGGTTAGAAAGCTCTTTCTTTTTTTTTTTTTTTAATTTTATTTTAATCATTGTTCAAATACAGTTTTCTCTTTTTTACTCCCAATCCAGGGCCCCCCACCCCTACCCACTTCCCTCCCATTACCACTCTCCCCTTAGTTTATGACCATGTGTCCTTTAAGTTTGTTCCCGTGAACCCTTCCCACTGTCCCCTGAAATTCCCTCTACTGTCTTCTGTGGGCACTGTCAGTCTGACCTCTATTTCAGTGTCTTTGGTTATATTTTGCTTGTTTCTTTGTTTTGTTGTTTAGGTTCCTGTTAAAGGTGAGATCATATGGTATTTATCTTTCACTGCCTGGCTTGTTTCTCTTAGCATAATGTTTTCCAGCTCCATCCACGCTGTTGCAAAGAGTAGGAGCTCCTTCTTTCTTTCTACTGCATAGAATTCCATTGTGTAAATGTACCATAGTTTTTCGATCCATTCATTTACTGATGGGCATCTTGGTTGCTTCCAGCATCTAGCTATTGTAAATTGTGCTGCTATGAACATTGGGATGCATAGGTTCTTTTGAATTGGTGTTTTAGTATTCTTAGGATAGAGTCCCAGCAGTGGAATCGCAGGGTCAAAAGGCAGATCCGTTTTTAGTTTTCTGAGGAAGTTCCATACTGCTTAGAAAGCTCTTTTCTGTACCACTTATCTGATGAATGCTCCTGCCTGAAGTATCCCCTCTTCTGTGAAGCTTTCCTGACACCTCTCCTCCTCTCAGAGCATGCCAGGAGGAGCCTGGGACCTCACTGGGCTCTGTCAGTGCTACCCCTAACACATTACTCTATTTAATTGTTTCTGTGGTCACTTTGGAAGCTTAAGTATTTGTTGAATGAAAACATTGCCTATCCTATAATATTCCATAGTTTTCCATGAAAGTACATCTCATTAAGTGGTTTTGTTTTTTCAGCCTTTTTTCCTGACAAAATGGTTGATTTAACTGTTCCTTTTAGTGTATCACTGCATTAAACACATTACCATGAAAAAGATGACCATATTGATGTTTTACAAACTTTTCTTGCTTATAGCCTTAGTAGCCTGTCACTAGTCACTGGAAAATAAATATACAGGTGTACTTGGGAGATATTGTAGGTTTGATTCCAGACCACTACAATAAAGCAATATTGCAATAAAATGAGTCACATGAATATTTTGGTTTCCTAGTGCATATAGAAATTATGTTTACATTATACTTTAGTATGTTAAGTGTGCAATAGCACTATGTCTAAAAAAACAATGTACATACCTTTATTAAAAAATACAATACCAGCTAAAAAATGCTAACTATTGTCTGAGCTTGCACTGAGTTGTAATCTTTTTGCTTAAATTGGTAAAAATCCCTCAATATCTGCAAAGCTCAGTAAAACAAAGCGTAAAAAATAAGGTATGTGGGTGTCCTAAGAAATATGATTTTGCATCAGAGAACCATCTAACTAACCAGGATTTGTTTGCATATGATTTTATGCAGGCATGCTTATAACAGTCTTTTTTGTTAAAATATGAAAGTAGAGAAGGAGGAAAAGAAGACCAAAATACCTATGCTGAGCTCATAAATAGGAGAGCATCATTGTGCTGTAGATATTGCTATCAGACTCTGCCTTGCTTTTATGTAAAGGGAAGAGAGAAGACATTTAATGGGAAGTGACAAGCTTCCTTGAAATCTCCCTCTCAGTGAGCATTGGAGAACTGTGCACTCAATGGATTTGATTTTTATTGGCAAATCCCAAGGTTGGCAGCATGGCAGTTTAAATTCCTTTTGTGTTTTTTGCTTTCTCTCCTCAGTTGTCTCTCACTTTCGAGTCAGATATCAAATGCATAAAAATATAGTCAATTTTACTTATTTATATCTTTGCACACATGTCAGTCCTCTCTATGTGATAATTCTTTACCTATGGTGTCAACTGCTGAGGAAAATTGACTTGGAATGCCTGATCTTAGTTGGTTTTACTTAGCAGCAGACAAAGGGAGGAGAGAGAGGGCAAGAATGAGAGTGAGGAATGACATATGAGCTGTTAGTTTTATGACCCAGTAAGAAAAAAAAAGAGGTAATATTCATTTAGATACACTGCAGCTCTAGATATGCTTGTTGCCACTTTAATTTTGTAGAAATTTGGAAATGCTGTCAATTAATTTTACAGGATTTTAGAGCATAGCTTTTCAAATAGGAATATGCAGTAAATTCTCATTCAAAGTCTTCAGTAGGTTCTGTAGTTTTAATTGAAATAACAGATAACAAAGCCAGTTCACAGGCTAATTGGTATAAACAAGAGTTTAAGTTCCTACAGAGTTGTAATGAAATGGCAGTGAATGAAGTGACCTTATTCAAGGACCTGTTGTAATGTAAGACTTTTAAATTTACTGGTAGTCTTTGGAGCTCTGCATTACTGAAGTTTGTTGTTAATCTCTTGATAGTCCGTGAACCTATATAAAGCCAAAGCCTAACTCAAAAGAGCATATTCAAGTGTTTTGTGGATTACAAAATGCATACATCATTGCAGCATCTCACCTCCAGATGGAAGGGCAGTCCTACAGCCTATTTTTCATGCTGCCCCATTGGTCTGCTAGCCTGTGATTTTTGATATTGATTTCCATTTTCCTTGAAGATGGAATGCATCATTTGTGAGGTATAGCTACCCAGTATCAAGCCAAGCAGAAGCTTCTGATCCTCAGGCACATAGAGTTTGGTACAATAGTTTCGTGATATGTCATAGGTAGTATTGGATGTTTTAGACATGCTTTTCAACTGATGTGACAGTTGTGTCTTTGTTTCCTTATGGGAGCATAACCATTTTGTTTTTAGGAAGATTAATAGGAAGTAGCTAGGCAGCTTTGATTTGCTAAATTTAATCTGTGAAAATACATTTTCCTTATAACTTGTGAAGAAAGTTCTGGTTCATTAGTTTATTTTTTATGACTAAGCATTTTTAATCTTCTCCAACCAGATGAATAAAAAGTTGAGGATTGACAAGTATTTAAGTTAAAAATTGGGTGAGACTGATATGTTCCCTAGAGCAAGGGATATAAAAGAAAGAATAAACAAATAGGACTTTATCAAAATAAAAAGCTTCTGCACGGCTAAAGAAAACATCAGTAAAATGAAAAGGGAACCAACTGTATCGGAAAATATGTTTGCAAATGATAACTCGGACAAGGGTTTGATCTCCAAAATATATAAAGAACTCACACGAGTCCACTCCAGGAAGATAAACAACCCAAGTAAAAAATGGGCAAAGGATTTCAAAAGACACTTCTCCAAGGAGGACATG
Organism: Phyllostomus hastatus; assembly: GCF_019186645.2. Taxonomy (NCBI): domain Eukaryota; kingdom Metazoa; phylum Chordata; class Mammalia; order Chiroptera; family Phyllostomidae; genus Phyllostomus; species Phyllostomus hastatus. Next base: position 4,376,266 of record NW_025334038.1, on the reverse strand, counting down.
CAGAGGGCCCAGAGACACATGAAAGGATGCCCAGCATCAATGGCCATCAGAGAGATGTAAATTAAAACCACAATGAGATACTACTTCACACTGGTCAGAATGTCCATCACAAACAAATCAACAAACAACAAGTGCTGGTGAGGTTGTAGAGAAAAGGGAACCCTAGTGCACTGTTGGTGGGAATGTAGACTGTTGCAGCCACTGTGGAAAACAGTATTGAATTTCCTCAGAAAGCTAAAATGGAACTGCCTTTTGACCCAAAAATTCCACTGCTGGGATTATACCCTAAGAATCCTGAAATACCAATTCAAAAGAACCTATGCACACCAATGTTCATAGTAGCCAAGTGTTGGAAGCAACCTAAGTGCGCATCAGTAAATGAGTGGGTCAAAATATTATGGTACATTTACACAATGGGATGCCCTGCAGCAGAAAGAAAGAAGGAGCTCCTGTCCTTCCCGACCGCATGGATAGATCTGGAGAGTTTTATGCTGAGTGAAATAAGTCAGGCAATGAAAGACAAATACCATATGATCTCACCTGTAAGTGGAACCTAATCAACAAAACAAACAAGTGAGCAAAATAGAAGCAGAAACATTGAAATAAAGAACAAACTGATAGTAACCAGAGGGGAGGGAGGAGAAGGATACTGGGGGAAAATAGAGGAAGGGTCGTCAAGGAACATGTATAAAGGACACATGGGCAAAGCCAAATGGGGTAGGACTGAGGGTGCGAGGCAGGGATGGGTGGGGCGGGGGGAGTAATGGGAGGAAAATGGAGACAACTGTACTTGAATGACAATAAAAGAATAAACTGGGTGAGAATATTTTGAGTCTCAATTGTAGACATTTTGCATATACTTTTTCATAGTTAATTACACAATTAGCAGTCAAGATGGTCTTTCCAAAAGTAAGAAATGTACTAAAACAATATCTTATATTTTAAGTGAATTTAAATTTTTACCAAAAATTTAGAATTCTTATATAGACCATGTTTCCTCCATATTTTTCTATGTGTAGATTGAATCTTATGTGTAGATTTGTGTTGCAAGTTTTTCTGCTTTGACAGTATGACCTAGCCCATTATAGGGCCAGGGTGGGAGGGAGTGTCAGATCAAGGCACTAGAAGCAGGAGACTGAGACAAGATGATGAAGAGGCAAAGATGATCTATGTAACAGGATAGCCATAGCCATTTGCATATTGTGTGTATGATGAACTTATTGTATGTGTTTAGCTCCTAGCTTTTCTTTAGGATGATGGCGTTTAATACAATATTTCATGGTTACATACTTAGAACATTGCTTAACTGGCAAATGGTTTGATGCTTTTCAGGTCTCAGAGATATTGGTAGTAGAAAAGTAGCATGAATCATTGAGTCCAGTCTGCTAAATTGTGAATCATAGACTGAAATAGTGTTGTGCCTTTTATAATTTAGAATACTGTTGTACTCATTTACAGTACTTTCATCAGTAGTGTTCTCATATTTTATTCCTTTTGGAAGGTAAGTTTAAAATATCAGTTGTCATTAAGTAATTTAAAGAGTTTTTTAAAAGAATCTTTCAAATGGTTATGGTGATCGTAGTGACTCAGCGTTAAGTTTTGACAGTATAACATTGGAGATGACTTAATTTTTTTCTCTTTTTATCTGCAGCTGCGATCGGGTTATTATACCCCTGTATTGACAAGCATCTAGGAGAACCACATAAATTTAAAAGAGAGTGGTCCAGTGTAATGCGGTGTGTAGCTGTCTTTGTTGGTATAAATCATGCCAGCGCTGTATCCTTTTGTTATAATGAAATGCATAATAAGAAAGCAGCTCCCAAAAAACCAAAGGTTAACTGATTCCTTGCAACTTAACTGTTGTCAAATTGTGATTATGCCCACTTAGTCATAAAAAGAATTTGTGTCCTATTGTTGAAACATCACGATAGCATCTGTACGATGCTGCTACTGTGTGGGGTTTAGCCTTTCATTTGAATCTCATTTCTTCAAATATAACTTAGAAAATTTGCATGTTTAAAACACATGTTTTTGTTAAATTAGGTCACTAAACTACTTATATACAGGTTTTGTAACGCTAGCATTGAAAGAGGTAAATTTTCAAAGGATTCCATTCCTCTCTCTTCATTTAATATTTGCCACGAAGGACATGTGGTGGCTTCATGTGCTGTTTTTTTGTTTTTTGTTTTTAATTTCAAGAACCTATAAATACTGCCTGCCCCCTACCCCGACAGACTGTCATTTGTTGGTTTTAATTAACACCAGCAAACCACATAAATGTTCTTAAAGGTGCCATAGTAGAAATATCCAGTTTAGACCTTGGTTAAAAACAACTTTTTTCTCTAAGGTACATATTTTTATAGTTCGATCATTTAAGGATTCTCATGTTTGATTTAGTGATTAATGATCATTTTTATAGCTAGGAGGGCAAGGTAGCCTACCTCTACTTTCCTTCTCCCCTTCTGTTTTTTACTTCTCAGAAAAAAAAAATTTCTACCCTTAGAACAAAAGTTTTTGCTCTAATAAGGTTTTAATTCTGTCATCCTCATTACTTTCTTCACTCTCACCCCCAGCTTTCCTTTGTAGAAGAGGATTTGGGAAATGCCTATTCAATCTTCCCTTTTCTATAGGGGTGGCTTAGAGACGTGGTGGGAGTCTTTGGTATTGGGAAGAGCAGGAAGTGTGACTCAGGGCTACCCAATGTTTCCTCATGTAACTGCACTGGGCTTAGGGCTGGCATTCAATTGGAGATAGGGTGAGTCATGCGGCCATTCGATTGCTATGCCTTTTACGGAAAGTATTGACATGTTTTGAAGAAGCTTGGGGAAGAGGCAGGGTCTTATATGCTGAGAACACATCTGTTCTTTCTGTTCCCATTGTGTGTGGCCCTTGAATATCTGTGGATTTGGAAGGCCCTCAGGGGCTGTTACTATGTTGGTTTTACATTTCCTTTTGTATGAAACAATTTCCTAATATGTTTAGTTTGGGGAAATCTTTGATATTTAGGATTTTATAGTGAACAAATCTAGTGGTTAGGAGGACTTAAAAAGATTGACTCATAGAATATTATATCTAGAAGAAAACTTAGAAATCACCTACTTCCATATGTTCTTTATAAAGATGATAAGACAAATAAAGGCTAGAGGGGTTAGGTACTTTGCTATGTCATTCGTGCTGCAAGGCTGTGCCAGAGCTGAGACTAGACCCCAGAGATCCTGACTCCAATCTAGGAATGTTCACTGTCCTACCAAGGAGCCCCACAAGTGTATAAATTTTCTCTATCTAGCAGATTAGACCATTCTTTCTCAGACATTTTAGCTATTTAAAAAATATTTTATTTATTTATTTTTAGAGAGGGTAAGGGAGGGAGAAAGAGAAGGGGAGAAACCTCAGTGTGTGGTTGCTTCTTGCATACCCACTACTGGGCACCTGGCCTGCAACCCAGGCATGTGCTCTGACTGGGAATCAAACCAGTAACCCTTTGGTTTGCAGGCCAGCACTCAATCCACAGAGCCACACCAGCCAAGGCATTTTAGCTATTTTTAAGTTGAGGAACCTAAATAGCCTTTTTCTGGAATTTAAAAATGTTTATATATCTAAATTCTTTGCTTTGGTCTTTCTTTTTCATCTCCAGGAAATGCTTAAAGTATTTCAGTCTTATACTTAAACTGTGACGGTCTTAGGTGGACATCCTTTATGCAATATCCAAAGTGTTTTCAAATTTGTAACATACAGTTAATTTGACTTCATAAAATCACATGGTACTATTTTTAAGATTGATATTTTACCTATTTCCATTTCCTTTACCTATTTCCATTTCCTTTTGTATGAAACAATTTCCTAATATGTTTAGTTTGGGGAAATCTTTGATATTTAGGATTTTATAGTGAACAAATCTAGTGGTTAGGAGGACTAACCACTAGTGGTTAGGAGGAGTAACCACTAACCATCTAGTTGGTCAGGTTTAGTATGTGTACCCTAGAAGCTTCCTTATTTTGTATTGACGCTTAATGAAGTTAATTTAGTTAGCAAAGATAGTACCCAGTTAATGTCAAAATCTACTCTTTATGTCAACGTAAGAAATGTCCAAACCTGTAAGAATTTTTATGAGTTTATTTGAGCCAAACTGACAACAGTCACTGGGAAAAAAACCTCAATAGATTGAAAAAGTGCTCCGGAAAATGGCATTTTTGCACCTTATTTTATACATCAGAATCAAAGGAGAAGACATAAGGGGGTTACATAAAATCTATTGATGATAGATTAGGGAGGTGGGAGAAAGCAAAGCAGGGAAAACCTCTGGGATTGAATAAAAGGTAACATGATAGACACATACTTTTACACAGGTGAGTAGCGGATCGTTATCAGTTAACAATTAACATGATAACATTAACAATGAGGAGGCTCGGTGGTCTATCCTTGTACAGTGCCTATGCTTTGAGGGGTCCTGAAAAAGAAAATTTGACATGCAAAAAGACAACTGACATGCTTCGTTGAGGTCAAGATCGACTTTTGTTGGGGAATATTCTAGCCTAGGACAGTGACTGTCCACTATGACTTGCTTTTAGTTAAAAGTTTTTAATTTCAGACCATCCTCTGTGGTTGCTTTCGGTCTCTGAGTTTGTAAGGCTACCATGCAGGCCTCCTCTGAGTTGGTCAGGTTTAGTATGTGGCCCTTTTTCTTCCACATTTACAAGATTGTTTATCGCGTAGAGAAATTAGAGTTTACAAGCTCTTTGGGGAGTTTTGGGTATTAATGCCTGTTAAAGAGTAAGAAAAGCTAAAAAAAAAAAAAAAAGAATAAGAAAAGTTGGCCCTGACCAGTGTGGTTCAGTTGGTTGGAGTGTTGTCCTGCAGAGTGAAAGAATAAGAAAAGCTTTTTCTGAAAGCATACTCATAAACTATAGGTTTTTTTGATAAATCAAGCCTCAACAGGGAATGACCTTGGAGGAGTGCCCATAGCTGAGAAGTAAGCACACTGGGTGTTCAGGATACTAGCTGGTTGGGTAGGGGAGGGAGAATGCTGGTAAACAACACAGTGTTAAAGGAAGTAGGGAGTGGTTTCTTATCTGTTTTTGTTTTTTTTCTTTTTTGTTTTTGTTTTTTTTTTCAGTCTACTCTCTTCTCTGTAGTTGCAGCTTGATGAGTTAGTTTGGTGAGGTACGTAGTTTCTGCTGGGGAGCTGGATATAAAACCACAATGTGGGCTTTGGGACATAGATAACATCCCTTTAGTGATACTTGAAATTAATTCTTTTAGTGTAATCCTCTAGCAAAGAAATGAGAAAACTGAATGTGTAAAGCTTCGTTTTGCTCAGAGATTTTGGAATAGGAAAGGGCTATACATTTGTGAAATAGTGCTTAAGTAGGTGATGGAAATAAAACATCATTTGAGCAAACTGTCCTATACCAGAATGTCTCAGGCACCAAACTAATTTGACAGGTTGCAAGATAATGTTCACTTCAAGGCTTTATCCTCAACAAATTAAAACTAGAGCAGTTGACATAATAGAAAGGGATACTGTGTCCTTGGTACTCTTGTTTCCAAACTGCGTTATTATAAAATGTGTCTGTCAGTAAATCATATAGAGAATGTAGACCCTGTTAAATAGCTGTCAGCTCTTCTATTTTCAAATTCCTGTATGTTTCTCAACTAATTCTCAGCCTGTTTGAGAAGTAATATTGGTTTTCTTTTTAGCAAAAGCGTGTTTCTTTAGCAGAACTTGTGTTCTCAGGCTTCCTGGTAACACATGCAAAGAAAGCAGTTCTCAAATAATGAGTCTGCTCTTATAATTGGCAGTGTGTATAGAGTGTTTTTGTTTTGTTTTAGGAATTACAGGTTGGTAGGATCTGTTAATGAAATGCTATGCCCTCTGTGTGTCTTTAATAAATATCAGAGACCATTTTAATCCCATCTAATCTCAGACATTGTATCAAAAGACTGCACTGTAGAATAAGCAATTAATTTCCTTTTAACAGTAACGTCTCTTATTTTGAAAAATGAATGGGTTAAATTATTGGTTATAAATTTTAAGATGACTCTTTAACATTGACCTCAGAAAGTGGACTTTGATAACAACATACAGTTATCTCTCACATTGGCTGCACTATCCATTGGACTGTGGTGGACTTTTGATAGATCTAGAACTGGTTTTGGCCTTGGAGTAGGAATTGCTTTTTTGGCAACATTGGTCACTCAACTGCTAGTCTACAATGGTGTTTATCAGTAAGTATTCTTTTTGGTGCTTGTTTGGTAAAAGAGATCAGTGATAACTGAATTCAGAATTGAGATGTTAAAATTGGTTTAGCCAGATTAATCTGAAAAGTAACTTATTTTTATTGTAATTATTTTAATAAATGTCATTATACATTTATTAATGTTAAAAACATTTCTATTATTTTAGATATACATCTCCAGATTTTCTTTATGTTCGTTCTTGGTTACCATGTATATTTTTTGCTGGAGGTATAACAATGGGAAACATTGGCCGACAACTGGCAATGGTAAGCTAATGCTTATTTAATCACTTTTATTAAGATGTAAGACAAGTTTTCTCCAAATGATAGTCACTTTTTAAGGGAAAGCAATTTGTGAAGCCAGCATTCTTTGATTTCTCTCTGCAATTCCACTGAAATAAGCCATTTAGAAGAATTTAGTCACAAGTGTATTAAAAGTTGAAGGAACCACTGGAAAGGAAAGCTAAAATGGGTTATGAATAGGGTGATATGATTTATTTCCCCTCTTTTTAAAACTAATTTTATAGGTTTCTACTCCTCAAAAGGGGACAATTTTAAAAGTGAAAAGAGGCTCTATTAATAATGGCATTGCAACAATAATATAAATTAGAACTATCTCCAGCAAATCAAGATGTTTCATTATTTTAGTTGAAAAAGAAAGGACATTATTTACAACCCCAATCGTGAGTGGCAAAGGTTGGGGAGTAACATTCAGCGGCCACATCAGTTTCAAGAATAAGTGTTGTGACTTTTACCATTTTAATGAGTAGGGGAATTGGGTAGTGTATGTTGCTTTCTTTTTGATAATCCAAGTACCCAATTATTCTAAGTATACTTGTTCCCTTTGAATTGTGGGTGTACATTTTTATAGTTTTACTTTTAAAATATTGTTTTGGATAGAAACTTTTGCTAATGTAATAGATATTTTCCTTTAAATTGTAAAGTGATTTGAAAATAAATTATCTGAATTCACTGTATAAGTCTTGTCCTTAAGTTCATAACCTTTCCTTCACTGATTAACCTTACTGAGCACTCAAAGAAACTTACTTTCATATTCTAGGACTCATCTGAATCATAAACTGTCACTATTTGCTTGTAATGCAGAAACTTCATCTTCTGCTTTTGGCTATGGCACTTTCACTTCTAGAATGTGATTTTTTTTTTTTTGCCCTATCACATTTGTCATTTAATCCTTATAGTTGTGTAACTCTGATAGTCTTTGAGGAATAAAGTGAGCATAGATTAATAACATATTAATTTTTAAAAATTTTTAGTTTAAATTGCTATTCAATATAAACCCTTATTTGTTAACCTTTTAACCTTTTCAATTTTACAGTATGAATGTAAAGTTATCGCAGAAAAATCTCATCAGGAATGAAGAAGTCAGAAATGTATTTTTTGTACAGAAAAACAAGTCGAAAAGGGCATGTAAATGATATATACCAATGAAACTATGGACTCTAAAATTGCCAGGATGCAGTTTTTACCTTGATTTATATATATATATATATATATATATATATATATATATATACACACACACACACACACACACACACACACACATATATGCATATATTACTGCAATCTGTGATTGCTTCATCTGTAAATCAGTTACAAACCTTTATGTATTTGACTTAAATAATTGTAAAATATATATGCACTACATTAAAAATGTAGATTAATAAATGAAATTCTTAACTAATTTTTTAAACATACCATATGTTGTATCGCAATGTTGATGTGCCAAAATATTCTGTTACTGTCAGTATAAGAATGCTTTGAACAATTTATAAACTTAGTGTAATAAAATAAGAGGAAAGCCAAAAAAAGAAAAAAAGGAATTGGAAAGCTGGTATATTCTCTTCGCTTACTGTTGTGCCTATTTATTTTTCTAATCATAACAGTATGAGTATGAATGCCCTAGTTAGTGTCCACAGGGTGGGGCAAAAGTAGGTTTACAGTTGCTCATATAGAAAATAATACAATAATAAATAATACAAGAACAACTATGTTTCACATGTTCGCAGCTGTAAACCTACTTTTACCCTATCCTGTATTTTAATGTTGTTTCAGAGAACTTTGGATGTTTTAATTAAAATGTGATACAAATGAACTTCCATAGAACATTTTTCAAACTTGCATTACTGGAGAGAGTTCAGAGAGTAATTCTTCTTTCGACAGATTTTACTGGAGGTAAAAGTGATCAGTGGGAAAGGCTATCAGCATTAAATTGTTTTTAGTCTAAACCTAAACATATATAATTAAAACTAAGGACCTCTGGGGAATTTAGTTTTAGAAATACAAAGACCTAATTCAGTGCTACAAAGTGTTAAGTCATAACTGTCATTTGCAATATAGAAACCTGCGGCTTTTGCACAAGGAACACCTAAAAACTCCCAAACAGATTTAGATGAAGTTTCTAATTCTATTGAGTTCTGTTCAATAGATTGTAAAATCTGTTGGTTTGCATAAATTAAATAACTTTGGTTGGGCTGCCTCATATGACAGGTTGTAAAGGATTGCCATCTGGGGAATGGATGAGCACATAATTTCTTATGTATTCCTATGCCCATTAGTGGGTAGTTCAAACCAGTTTAAGAATGTATTGAGATGGCATATTGTGCACACATTAGAGATCTTGATAACAATTTTGTGCTTATCTTTTAAACAACTAGAGTAATTTAAATATGTTTGAACATATTTTTAATTAATTTTCCCCACTTTTTATTTTTGAAATTGATGGCAATTATCAGATACACAAGGGCGAATGAAATCTGCTTACTCTGTGTGTGTTTGTGTGTGTATGTACTGAATTGAGTGAGAGAGAGAATGTATATGTGTATTTGGATGTTATGTACCTGTGTTCTCTTAACATGTTAACTATGTATTCGTTTTTTGGTTTTAAAACCAATGCTGTCAGACTGAATGAAGTCTTGTATGCCAAACTTGAATGTGCTTTTTACATTTTAAGGCTGAAAGTGTTAAAGTCCTAAGAGCATTTTATATTGAATATATGTATGCATTCAAGACTATAGTGGTGATAAACATATTGCTGTAATTTATTATCCTGTCTTCCAGATAATGTTATTCATTTAGACCAAATAAGGTATATTTTTAGAATCAACTTTGTAAGCACTATAAATCTTTAATAAGTTATAAGGTCTATGATGTGTTTACTTTGAAAATTTCTGTTAAAAGCAAAGTGTATTAAATATATAATTATATTCTTGGTTAAGAGTCATTTTTTCTTTTTCATGTTAAGTCATAGAATGTAGTCCTGAGGATTAATTTAATTGATATTAACATGTATGGTTGAATTTACTAAGATATGAAAGGATATTAAGTTTAGCATTACAGGAATTCAATGGTGTCATTTTGAGCGTTCTTAAATTATTTTCAGATTATCTAGGAAGCATGAAAATATCACAAAATTGTTTTGATATTTTGATAAGTGTATAAATATATTACATCTTTATTTTGCAGTGAAAGTAGTAAAATGTTTTAATGTTGTTACATTGGCAGTGATTTCTTGATTTTATTATTTAAAGTTATAGAAATTTAGGGGTTGAAACTGAGACTAAATTCTACAAAAACACAAGAATACAATTAAAATTAACTAGCCAGAACCCTGCTAATACTTTTGTTATAAAATATTGAACTGAACTATTTTAACATCTTTAATGTTGAAACCTAAGTGGTGCATAGACTTCACACATCTTGCATTTTCTAGATAGAATCTAGAGTTGTTCAACATTTTTAAATACCTCTCTGGTTTTCTTGGCTAGCTCACCTGCATAATGAAATATATTATTTGTAAGGCAATTCTTTCAGTGGTGGTCTTTGAACAGTAGAGTCTTATGTTCATGTGTCTGAAAAAGTCTACCATATTTTACCATGTATAATGCTCACTTTTTTGCCCAAATTTTTGAGGGAAAAATAAGGGTGCCCATTATACATGGGTATAATGATTACCTACCATGGGTGAAGTAATGGATATCCTGTATATAATGCACACAAAAATGTGGGTGCACATTGTACATGGCAAAATACGATATTTCTTTTTTATTTTTATTTTTTTAAATATATTTTATTGATTATGCTATTACAGTTGTCCCATTTTCCCCCCTTCACCCTGCACACCCCCTCCCACCCACATTCCCCTCCTTTAGTTCATGGCCATGTGTCATACTTGTACGTTCTTTAGCTTCTACATTTCCCATACTATTCTTGCCCTCCCCCTGTCTATTTTCTACCTACCTTCTATGCTACTTATTCTCTGTACCTTTTCCCCTTCTCTCCTCCTCCCACTCCCCTGTTGTTAAACCTCCATGTGATCTCCATTTCTGTGGTTCTGTTCCTGTTCTAGTTGTTTGCTTAGTTTGGTTTTGTTTTAGGTGTGGTTGTTAATAATTTTGAGTTTGCTGTCAATTTACTATACATGTTTTTGTCTTCTTTTTCTTAGATAAGTCCCTTTAACATTTCATAAAATAAGGGCTTAATGATGATGAACTCCTTTAACTTGACCTTATCTGAAAAGCACTTTATTTGCCCTTCCATTCTAAATGAAAGCTTTGCTGGATAGAGCAATCTTAGATGGAGGTCCTTGCCTTTCATGACTTGGAATACTTTTTTCCAGCCCCTTCTTGCCTGCAAAGTCTCTTTTGAGAAATCAGCTGACAGTCTGATGGGAACCTCCTTTGTAGGTTACTGTTCCCTTATCTCTTGCTGCTTCTAGGATTCTCTCCTTCATTTTAATCTTGGGTAATGTAATTATGATGTGCCTTGGTGTGTTCCTCCTTGGGTCCAACTTTGGGACTCTTTGAGCTTCCTGGACTTCCTGGACATCTATTTCCTTAGTCAGATTGGGGAAGTTCTTTATTATTTGTTCAAATAATTTTTCCACTTGTTGCTCTTCCTCTTCTCCTTCTGGTACCCTTATAATTCAGACAAAGGAATGTTTAAAGATGTCCTGGAGGTTCCTAAGCCTCTCATTTTTTTAAATTCTTGTTTCTTCATTCTTTTCTGATTAGGTGTTTCTTTCTTCCTTCTGGTCTACTCCATTGATTTGAGTCCCAGTTTCCTTCCCATCACTGTTGGTTCCCTGTACATTTTCCTTTATTTCACTTAGCATAGCCTTCACTTTTTTATCTAATTTGCAACCAAATTCAACCAATTCTGTGAGCATCCTGATTACCAGTGTTTTGAACTGTGCATCTGATAGGTTGGCTATCTCTTCATCACTTAGTTATATTTTTTCTGGAGCTTTGATCTGTGTTTTCGTTTGAGCTATTTTTTTTTTTTTTGTCTCGACATGCCTGTTTTGTAATGAAGGGCGGAGCCTTAGGTGTTCACCCGGGCAGGGAAACCCAGGTCACTATGTTGTGATAAATGTGGGGCAGGGATCCAAGAGGGAACAGTGGCACTTGCTCCACTCTGCCAGGGTTTAGTCACTTCCCCCGCTTCCCCCAAGCAAATTGGGCCCTTCTGGTGCTGATTCCCGTGTGGGTGGGTTTGTGTATGTTCCAGGACCCTTTGGGTCTCTCCAGTGTGAGGCTGGGAGTTTCTCCCGGCACCTCAACCCCCACAGGTGTTTTTAGTTGATGTTTTGAGGCTTTATTTGCCCACGCTGGGACCCTGGGTTATGTGGTGTGTCTTGCTCTGCAGTTTCACCTGGTTTATCGGCATGAATGTGGGACTGTCTGGTCCGTCAGCCTCCTTGTGCGCAGCACTCCTCCACAATCCGCCGCCTCACTGGTCCGCCAGCCGCCACCTGAGTGCCCGGGGTCCACCAGCTGCTGCCTTGTGCACCCGGGGTCCGCCAGCTACTGCTTTGCCGGGACCCCTCTCAGCCTGGCCGCCCAACTTTGCCCCTCCTACCACTCTGGATGAATGTGTCTACTTTAACTCCTTGGTTGTCAGACTTCCATACAGTTCAATTTTCTGTCAGTACTGGTTGTTTTTTGTTTCTAAATTATTGTCCTTATTTTGGTTGTGCGAGGAGGCACAGTGTGTCTACCTACATCTCCATCTTGGCCAGAAGTCTGGTATTTCACTCTTGAGGAACAGTTTAGCAGACCATAGAATTCTAGGTTCACAGTGTCCTCTCTACTGCCATCACTTTGAAGATTTTTAAATCTTTGTCTTGTCATTTAATGTTGCAGATGTCAAGTCTACTATTGGTGTGATTTTCTTCCCTTTGTAGACAGTTTTTCTTTTCTCTCCAGGAACTTTATATGATTTTCTTTTTATTCCCAAGGTTTTTCATTTCCACTTTAAATTATAGGTTTGTTTTTAATTTTCTTGCTTGGTATTTGGTATGCATTTTCAATTTGTGGACTCATGTCTTCAATTTGGGAAGATTCTTAAATCTGGCTGCATATTGGAATCATATAGGAATGTATATAGATACTCTGATGCCTGGCTCAAATCCCCAGAGACTCTCATGTGATTGATCTAGAGTGTGTCCTAAGTGTTCAGAGTTTTAGAAGTTCCTCAGGTGATTCTAATGTGCAGTTCATGTTGCCAATTACTGGTGTAGATACATGTAAGAGAAAGTTGAGGGTGAGAGAGTAGTGACTTTGGAAATGAAGAGTGAGACACATTGAGCTAAATTTTGGATTGAATCATCTGAACTTGGTGACTTTAATGTGAAGGTTAAGGATGAAGAAGTATCAAAGGTAACTTAATTTTTCTTTCTTGGGAAAGTAGGTAGGTGGTATTTCCATAAAGGCAAAAAGAAGTATGCAGAGAAGTAGATGAATGGATAAAGTTACTGAGTTGAGTTTATGTTGAAGTTGAGATAGGTAGGAGACATCTGGTAAAGATGAGTCATAATGAGTTGGATATTTGAGTTATCAGCATTTGGCAGATATAAATGAAGTTCTAGGAGTGGATAAGATCATGTAGGGAGCACGTTACAGTGAAAAGGGACCAGATCTGAGGCACACTGGCTTGTTGGCAGAGGAACTGGTGAAGGAAATAAAGGAGGTGTGTTCAGGAGTAGGAGGGAAAACAGAAGAGTGCTATGAATAAAGCTAAGGCAGGAGAGAGTTTCACGCAAAGGCTAATTGGTAGTATGAAGTGCAGTTGGAAGAAATAATTAACCTTAGAGATAAAGGAAGTAATATCTTGTAGGGAACCATTTCCCATGTGTGGAAATGTAGCTCAGCACACATGTGGAGAACCAGTAGGGAGTGAGTGGCACACAGGACCACACCCATTGAGAGGTTTTCACTTGGGGAATCAGGCCTGCATTGTACCTAAGCTGTTATGAGGCTTGCTTTTGCTAAAACTCCCTCACCCTGAACTGAGGCAGCAGGTGCTTATTGTAACTTCCTAAAGTCTGTATTAAACCTTCCAAGTATGGAGTGTAACCGGTTCAACCACTTTTCCCCTTGTTATGCAACATCCTTCTCTTTGATGTAATTAGCAACATTCCTTCCTTTATTATCGGTGAGAGGTAGTCACCTGCAGGAACCTGTGCATAGTCAATGAGGACTACCCTCCATGTAATGTACCCAGAGAAGCAATAGAGGCCTGTCCAGGCATGGGCTGGGGCCCTCTTGTGCGCTTGCGCGCTCTCTCTCTCTCTCTCTCTCTCAGAGAGTGGCCATGCCGCCCCTTTTTCTCCGCAGAAGAAATAGGGAAATCCTTTTTCTCTACAGGATTTCTGTAGTCCGTGTGTATTTGTCTCGTGGCTACAATGCACGGATCCTGCCAGCTAGGATCCACATCAGTATCTGATGTTTTACGTTGAAAATGCTTTTTTTAACCTGTTTTACCTTAACATTTAAAATATAAATTAATAGCTTACAAAATATATTTAAGAAAAGCCTGACAATATACTAAGTCATTTATTGTGAGTGAGAGGAACTGGAGGCAGCTAGAGATTTTGAAAGAATGGTGGAGATTTGGACACCTGTGAAGAAGGGACACAGGAAATGACTAGAGATGAAAGAATCGCCAGACAGTTTTGAGGCCATCAGGGACCCAGGTGAAACTAGAGATCAGATCAGTTTGGAGCCAATTGACATGACTATGCCCATCAAAGTGGGCTCAGTAGCTGAGGAATTTAGGCCAATTGTGTTGAAGTAGATTGGTTGTAGTTGGGGATTCATTCATTGGTGATGTGGCACAAAACTATGTGAAAAATCAATGGAGGATCCAACTGAAGATCAAGAGATTTATTGTGGGATTCAGGAAAATTGGAGAAGGAAGTTGAATCAGCAGAGGTGACCTGACAGCATGACAGAACAGGGTGAGGTAAAAGGACAGCAAGTCTTAAGATTAAAACTCTTTAATAGGAAGGGTGATAGGTTTGGAGTTCTATAGTCACAGAGGAATTCAGTGCAACATTTCCAGATCTTGAGGTCCAGGGAGTGGTCATAACTGTTTTTATAGTTTACTGAAGTGGGTGGAGATGAACAGCAGTGGAGTAGAGTTCAAAGGCCTGTATTACTAACTGTGAATACCAGTACTAGTATTTCTTGGAATGATCCACAGGTCAGATGGAAGGGTCTCATCTATGACCATTTAAATGAAATACTTATTCAGCTGCCTTGATTGTATAGGCATACCTTGGAAACGGTATGGGTTTGGTTCCCAACCACCATAATAAAGCCAGTATCACAGAGAGAGTTATGTGAATATTTTGTTTCCTCAGTGCCTATAAAAGTTATGTTTATACTAGACTGTAATCTGTTAAGTGTGCAATAGCATTATGTATAAAAAAAGCACATGCCTTACTTTAAAAATGCCAAATTTTTATTGCTAAAAAAATTGCTAACCATTTGACCCTTCAGCAAGTCATAATCTTTTTGCTGGTAGAGGGTCTTGCCTCATTGTTGTTGAAAACACAGCATCTGTGAAGCACAATAAAGTGAAGTACAATAAAACAAGGTATGTCTGTATTGGGGTTTTAATTAGAGCTTCTATTCACCTCCTTTTATTTATTTTTAGTATTTTTTCATTGTGCTAGGTGTTCTGAAATTTTCCCATAGGTTGTTTAGGAGTGGATCTTTTCCCATTAATCCTGTTTGTTCAGATATTTCTTTAATTCTGGGCAATTAAATTTGTCTTTGCTTTTATTATTCCTTTGTTCACCCCCCCCCCAAAAATTTCTTTATTCAGGAGATCTTTGACCTTTTGTTTGTGTTTTCTATGTATCCCTTAGCTTTTCTCTGTTGTGCTACATTCTGGGGTTTGCTTAAGTGGATCTTCTGGCTCCAGAAGTTGCTCTTCAACTATAGCCATTCAGTGTTCAGACCATCAGTTGAATTTTTAATTTCATTGATCACAATTTTAATTTCTAAGATCTCTTTTTTTGTGTGAATGTGGAAGTGTGTTGTCATTCTTGTATTTTCTGAGGATATTAATTCTTCTAAATTTCTACACTCTTTTAAAGAATGATTGTAGGGGAGGGAAAGATGAACCTGACCAGCCTTATCTCTGGATGTAAAGGCTCCCTGATTTGCTCTGGGCACACTGCCATGCCCCTCTGACCTAATGCTCACACTTACACTCGCCTCTGCAGGTAGATGCTGTGTTGTCTGCTGAGTCCAAGGTGGGTCAGTGGAAGTGTGAGGGGTTGACCAGATAGCTGCTTCTGCAGGAGGCTGCTCAAACCTGTCAGATCATTTGTTTTTGTCATTTCCAGCTCTGGGCATCAACCACCTCTGAGCTTTGAATGTCCCTGGTTTCATATTTAGCAAGTCTTCTCCTGAGTGTTTTGTGTTTCAGTTTCTCTCCATCTATCTACTCTCAATGTTTTTTTGCTTTCAGGGATTTCTTGTAGTGTCAAATCAATGGAGGATACTTTTCCTTATTTGGCAGAATAGTTGTGGATTTCTTTTCTTTTTAAAAATCTATTTTCTTGTTATTTCCATGGATTTGGGAAGGAAACAGGAGCTGTAGCTTGACTAGTCTGTTGCCCTGATTCAGCCTTCCCCACCATTATTGTATACCATATAATCATGTCATCTGCCTGATCATTTGTCTTTACATTTCAAAAACATAATTTAGTTGAGAGCTGAGGTAAATAGATGAAGTCTGTGGTTTCTTACTTGGTTTCAGTAAAAATTGGGGCATAGAGATTTTTCTCCCTTGAAATACATTTAGTTCATTGAGTTCATTGTGCCAGGAAGGATAGTGTACTAGAATCTGTTTTTTATGTATGCCTCTTTTCTTTTTTATCACTGATGAAATCTGTGAAACCTGTCATTTTTCTTTGTGACTTGTAAGACAGATTTTCCAGGGTATGTCAACTGTTCTGAAGACAATGTTGTTAAGTATCAGATTTGGCAGATTTGATAGATAACGATGTGCCTGGGAAAGACTTGGCTATTGATGAGCCCCGTGTCAAAATGATCACCATATATGGACAATTTTCCCTCTCACCATTTCTCTGGTTACTGCCTCTGAGGATTTTCATCAATAAGGGGCAGTTTTGATTCCACATTGAAATTGTGTGCTGGTGCAACTGTGTCCTATTCTGCTTTTCCATGCTAGGGTTTGTGACTGCTAATGTGCTGTGGCCTCCCCAAAGGTGTGTTTCAAAAGTAATGAGCATCCTGTTAAGAAAAATAATTGCCTTTTAAAAACAGTCCTGTTTTATTATGGTTCTGAGAACAAATTCATCCAGCTCTACTGTGTTTCCATGAGATTGTTCATTTTCAAGATTTGTTTCTTCCAGAAACACTTCTTTAGGAAAATGTGATCATGGACTGATTCACTGTGGTGAGCAATTGAGTAGACAGAGGAAAGAAAGAATTCAAGGGCTGCATCTGTTTGTTTTAGAAGAAAAGTTTCTAAAATACATTACCTGGGAATTTCTGCTATTGAACAAAACTCATTTTATTCTCTTTATAGTCATCATATGTCACTCCTAGATTTTCCAGGAATGTCTGCTCAACCAAAGTATGATGGCAGCAGTTCTGTTTTGAAGCAAGTCTTTCTGCTTTTATAAAAGCTTGAGAATTTCCAGCAGGACATTATAGAAAGACAAAGTGCTCCCCCTTCATCTTAGGATCAGTTGGATGCAGCTGCTGTGCAGTCTCTGCCACTCGGCCTGGGAAGTTTGCAGACTGACAAACAGCAGATAAAGTATAAAGATGTGTGTAAAGACAGATCTTAGTGGGATTTTTTATGCCTGAGACCTAGTGTGTGTCAATATGCCTGTGCAAGAGAAAGCAGAGCAGTATATGTTGAAGCAGCTCTTTTTTCAAGTTATATATAAAATACATAATGAAGTTAAGTCAGGTTCAGCTTTTTATCCCAGAAAAAATAAACTAGTGATCCTTAGAAGTTTGTTAGGATTAGTCCTGGTCCTATGGCCCCAACTAACTGCAAAGGGACTGGGATGTGTGAGGCCTCCCCCAAGGGGCAGAAGCACCAGCCAAGTACAGGTGATCACTGGTAATGTCTAACACAGTTGGAGTAGTGTTTTGTAGCACTCTTTTTACTACTAGAATATTTTTCTTCCTAGATGATTCATGGTGAACACAACTATAAGAAAATAAAACATTGTTTTTGGTGGTAAATTAAAAGTACAGTCTTTAAAATATATAAAATATAAACTCTATTCAAATCCTTGAAAGGTGGGAAAGAAGAAAAGTGTTTGCTTTTGTCTTTTTTCATCATCTGAAAGGAGAAGTGAGGGGGCAGGAATGATTCAAGCTTTGCCTTTGTGTCTCCCATGAACATCTTCACCACACACCTGCAGATGTTGGCCAGTTTATAGCTGCCATGTCCACGTTTCCCTGAATGGCAGGACCATGTTTCAAACCCTGTTCTGACTTCACTGTAAAGGCCTAGGACTTTCTACCACACTGTACTGTCTGCAAGTTCCTGCAAGTGGTTCTTTATATGCATTTCCAACAGATTTCTAAAGCCATCATTTCAACTAAAGTTGACTTGGCACTGTAGGTGTTGCTGATGTGAATGCACACTTGACTTCATAGACACATGTTTAATATGTTACTTCACTCTGGAGTCTGGGTTCTTTTGAAAGTTAATATAAGCCTTCTTAGAAATAGCCTAATGACTTCAGCCCTCAGTGATGCCTGGACTTGGACCTTGAGCCTCCCAGTAACAGATGTTCTGCTGCAGCCTCCACAGGCACAGTCCCATATGGAAATCTGACAGAACAGAAGGAGATAAATTTTTTGAACAGGTTTGATTTCTGACCTTTTAAAAAGTTCAATGTGAGAGAAATCTGTGAATTATTGTGCTGGTTGGTATAGTTTTTGATGTGCCCTGTAATACATAAGTACAGGCCTTGTGGGATCCATGCAAATGGGTTGTATAGATGGTACTCTCTGTACCATCCTTTGCCTGTGGGCAGGAAAGGCCTCTGAAAGGTTGGGCACAGGTACTTGACAGGGTTTGAAGGAAAAGTCAGACTCAGCTTGAGGACCTAAGGGCATTTCTCTTTGGCATGGGATGGACAGGAAAACCACAAAGACAGGTAAAAGTACTGAAGAATCTGTGGTCCAGTCTGGAAGTAGTGAAGATTGCAGGGGAGAAAGTGGTGGGAGGTAAGACTTAACAGACTTTACTTCTCTTTGGGGATTTAAATGACTCCCATGACGCCTAGAAGCAGGTATGCTTCCACTTAGGCAGGGTGCCTAAGATTTAGGAAGCCTGCAAACTGAGACTGCTGCACTACCACAGTTCATCACATTCCCGTTAACATAATTATCAGACTTTCACTGAAAAATAATGTTCTGCGGCTGATGATGATGTGGTCCTGAAGTGCAGCAGAGCCAGGAAAGAGCGCTGGGATTAGACAACTCTAGACTTGAACACTGGGGCCCTACAGAAGTCTCCCAAGCTTTCTAACCTTCAGTTTTTCATCTGTAAAATGGAGATACACTACCAGTTTTCTTTGAGGCCTGTTAACATTAAATGCAATATGTAAATGGACATCAGTGAAATATTAGTTCCTTTTATTTCCCTCTTCACTTCAGAATATGGGTAAGAGGCAGTGCATTAACATTTCCTTTGCATTAGGGTACTTTTCTAATGACTCGGTCAAAATGAAAGGAAGCTTAATGCATGAATCCACTATCCACAGCTTCTTCAGGATTAGTTAACAGAGCAGGTTCCTAAGAAAGTAGGGCAGCAAACTGGCTAGTTTTTACGTTGAGTAATTGATTGGTGGGTTGGAGGTTTGGCCAGGTGCTGCTGGGGTGTTTTCCAGGAAGGGAAAGGCAAGGTGCTACAGGATGGCATGAAGACACCAGAGGAAAGGAAGGACATGAGAAATAGGAGCTAGGTTTTGTTAGTATCTTATTTTTGCCTAGGGATGATGGCTTTGTTCTCATACTTTACAGTGTTACCTCTGTGAGAGTGCAGTTTCCTAATGAAGAGTTACATTTTAATTAGCCATAAGATATCTGATTTCTAATATATCAGTTCTTTTCTTCAGACTTCAGCGTTTCGGATTCCTGCCACTTGCCTACTGCTTTCACATGTATCAGGAGGAAACCACCAAGCAGCCTATAAATCCTATTATGAGACCTCGGGATATTAATTGTCAAGTTCTCCTCCTTGGTTACACAAGTGCTGAAAAAGTGGTTTTCTTTCAATAGTGCCTTGTCAAAACGCCAGGCACAGTTTGTTTTTGACATTTGCTGCTACTGTTAAATAATAGTCTTGCTTCTGTCATAGCTAATGTTGACTTGAAGGCATTTGGAGGGCATTGCTCAACTCCAACCTTAACAGTAAGACCTGGGTCTTGACAGGTATTTTTCTGGCTTGCCCACAGCAACTGAATGTAAGGATTGTGACCTTTGCTTTTCTAAACTCAACAAAATTTCAGGTGGGCACATACCACTTAAAACTTTAGATCTAATTGTGCACATGTTTTGTACTCACAGATGTAAACACACAAATGCACATACACAGACAAGTTGGAGTTCTTTAAGTTTTGCCATTCTAGGAATGACATTGGTATCAATTTAATAGTATCTCAGTTGAAGACCCCTTAAAGCCTGTCTGTGTGCCTTGGTACACCTTTATCTGTTAGAATGCCACACTTAATTACAGATCTCTTTAAAAAAATCAATAAACAGTTTTATTGTTTCTGCATTTGCAATGTAGCAAGCCCCTAAGCACTGCCCAGCCAGCAGTGTGCACTGCCTGCCATCTGTCAGAGGGAATCAGGGCTCTTCACATGCAGCATTTTCTTCTGTTGCTATCTATGTCCATTAGAAATTTAATTGTGTACCATTTTTTCTAATTTTGTGTGATAGCATATTTTGAATTTTTTCTCCAGTGCCTTACGGACAAACATGTAGACACCTCTTTCTGATGGGATGATTATTTCTGAAATGTCCAACATTTATGAGATAATGAACTGAAAGATTTTTAAAAAAATGGTCAGAATGAGAACTGTATAAGAATTCTGTGGAACTGCATAGGAGTTGGCATCATTTATATATGAAGAGGCCAAGGAATGTGCGGCTGGTTTCAAAATAAATAGCAAAGGAATGGTTAATTAGACAAGTCTGTTTTGCAGTTTCAGAAAAATAGAAGTATACCAGTCATTAAGATTTCTAATAACTAAGACAACTTGGACTTGGAACTTTATATGTGAAGCAGTTGTAAACCTAATGGATAAGTTTCTGTCATGCCCTGCAACACACTTTTCTTTAACTCTGTTTATGTCATCAAATTTATCTTGAAATTTTGAGATAAAATTTTTAGAGATTTCCCAAGTTACAAAACCTGAGCATATGAATTCCTGTGCTGTTTTCTCTGTCTTCTTTTTCCTGAGGCTGATATTTGTTTGGGAGACTTGTTTAAATTGCAGCAGTTTTTCTTCTGAGAAGAACATGGACTCATTTAGAATCAGGATATAATTATCACATGCCAATTCATATATATTACATAGCCAATTAACTGAATTATGAGATTCACAGAGAAGAATGGTAGAGCTGGAAGGGACCCTAAATTCACCTAGGGCTGTCCAGCCTTATCATTTTACAAATGCAGAGGCAAAACTCACATTGGTTTAGTGCTTATCTGTGGTCACAATGCCAATTAATGGCAGAAAGGGACATTTTAGTAGTTTTAATGGGGCATTAACATTTCAATTCATGAAAAAAAATGTAATTTTATAGCTATAGAAGATTTATGGCAATGTTGACAACTAGTAGGCAATGAAACATTCATGAATTATGAATGTTTGTATTATGAAGGACAATTATTTGTTACCTTAAATAACAGCTGGTAAATAACATTGAATATCTATTATATGCCTTACCTATACCACTTCATTTACTAACCCCATTTAAACTATGGAGTAAATATAATTATAAAAGTATAAAGTCAGTCCTTTATATGTGAAGAAATAGGATTACAGAGATCAAGTGTAACCTGCCCATGTCACACAGGGAGACTCTACTCTTAAAAAGCTGGGATGGAGCCCAGTCCTTGTCTTCCCCAGGCTGCACCTGTACTGCTTGTGATGTCAGCACAGGAACGTGTGGGTGGAACCTGGTTCATTTCTATGAAATGTTGGATGTGGAACTTAAACATATATGTGAAGATCATGCCCTTGCCCTTCCTAAGCAATTTTAAATTTCATTTGGAGCCATGAACAACTCCACTGGTACAGTTCTTGGCTAGGGAATAGGTTTAGAGCCTGAATATCATTATTTTTTGATGAAACAAATTGGACGTCTTGAAAGAAGAGGTGTAGGGAAGATTATTTGCATCATGACATTAAAATGCAGATATTTTTAAATCAAGGAATTGGGTTCAATATTCTCATAATGAAATATGATAATACATTTTAATTTATGACAAATATAAACCTCTAAGCCACTCTATTTTCTTAAAGTTTAAAATTAAAATTGAAATACTTTAAAAATTTTAAATGTTGTTAGCATGACCATAACAGAATAACAATGAAATAGAGTCATTATTTTCTAAATTTTCATTAGACTTGCATATGAAAAAATAAGCATTTATGAAATTGAAAGTAATTGCTGCATATTATGCCTTATATTTTGAAGTTCATGACTTTAATGACAAGACAGAAAAAAAAAGATTAGGCTAATTATAAGATCAAAGACTAATTAATGAATATAAATGCAAGAGGTCAATTATTTCATCTCCCTCTGCCCCACCTTTAGATCTGAAAAGGATAGTCCTACATACCGTGTTAAGCTCCACTTGTCCCCAACTTTGTCCTTCCTAACTAGGCCAATCAGAAGACTAGAGCCACAAGGTCCTGTGGAGGAGTGGGGTTGGCTCAGTGGGAATTCTACTGATCTATCCCAGCTCTATCAGTTTGGGACTTTAGGGGTTATGCATGACAGAACACCTGATTCATAAATGACTTAAGCAAGAAAGAAAGTTACTCGCTCATGAAACTGAAGAGCAGGACTGGCTCCAAGTATGTATAGCTGGGATTCAGGTTGCAAAAATGGCCATTGCAATTTAGCTTCTTTCCATCCCTTTGTTCTATCTGCTGTGATGGCATTTGTCTGGGCTTCACGGAGGTGGGATGGTGTTGGCAACTCCAGCCTAAGAGCTCTCCCATTCAGGTCCCTATCTCAGAAGTCTCTGCAAAAATCTCATCATACCTTGTTGGCTCTGGACAGATCAGGTCCATTGCCAAATCAAATACCATGGCTGGTTCTCCACAGAGGAGATAGGATATGATGACAAAAATAAAGATAAATATTTTTTTTTTACAAAAGATGTCCTCTATTAGAGCCAAAAAGTCATAAGTAGAAGCTGAAAAAGCAGTAGAGAGTTGCTAATTGTAGAGAGAATCAGAGACTGTAAACAATGAGGAAAGAGAAGAGAGGAAAACCATGAATGTCTTCCTATTCCCATGAAACCTACATTTCTCTCCAATAAACTCTTTAAAAAGGATTTAAACTGAGTAGTTTTCTGTCCTTTTAACTAAATGACCAAGACTAAGATAGTGTGGTAGCATTCTCTCTATTGAGTAAGGCTGAATTCTGGGTAATATGTAAACTATAGATGTCCTACAGATGAACTTGCGTTCCTCAATGGGAAGAGAAGCCTGCCTACTAAACAGATTATCCAAAGGTTATTTGGAGCAATTAGATGTACGGTTTGAACTAAATGAGCTTGGAGGCCCCATGAAACCTGAGGTTCTAAGGGTGTTTGGTTCTCAGAAAATATCTACACTTGGTTTCATGTAAAACTCACCTTTTTCAACCCTTTTATCACTTTTACCAAATATGTGTTCATTTATAACTTGAATTTCAAGCAAGTGGAAAAATTCCCAGCTTAACTTACTTGGTGTAATAGAAGGTCTATAAATAATAATCCATGTTTAAAGCATGAATTACCTATACTTACTTTCAAATAGGATCTTCTTTTGCAAATAAGAACATTTAGTTAGGTCAATGGACCTGGAGGCACCATTGAAAGTTCCTTGAATCTGAGCTAGGTCACAACTAAACCATTTCAGTCCCTTGAAAACTAGGAAGATTGGAAAAGGGGAGCATAGAACCTTTCCAAGAAGTCCATCCCAATTTTCCAGCAGCAATCATCCTCATTTGGCATTTACCAAATGCTAGGTTGGATGGCTTGGGAGATCAATTTGCCCTTCAAGATGATAGGAATGCATTTTATTTAGTTCCAGCTGCAGATTCCAAAGAAGGCAGTTTGTAGGACAAATCTTTTCATGATGTTGTCATTCAAGAGAAAGATTAGTTTTTCTGTTCTTATACTTCACAGAGATTTTGTGCAACCAGATGACAGATTTCCAGGGCTGCTTGTTTACCCTTTCTTTCTGGCTCATCATGAATGAATCCAAGTGGAGCACCACCAACTCTAGCATCAGGATCAGGTTCTCTAATCTGAATTTTTGAAGGTCTCTGTATGGAGTTGCACCAGGAGTACCACCTCTGGTCATTTGGCTTAGATCCCTGCCCTAGCAAGTTATACAGCTTTGATTTTTGGCAAGCCAATTAATTCCACTGGGATAGGATGTCTTTACAATTTCAGAATGAAATTCTCTTGCCAAAACCATTATGTCCTTTCTTAGTAAAGTTGATATGCTGGGTCAGACTCCTCCCAAGTGTTATAAACTGCTTTCTCTTTTCATAATTACTGGAATAAGTATGGAATGAAGAAAAAGAATCTTGACATCTGAAGCCAAGCAATGTAGGAAGATGTTAGATCACTTTTGGCAAGAGAGAAAGGCTCTGAGAGCTGGACTTAGATACAAGAAACTCACCCCTTTATGTGCTATTTTTTAATGGTCATACTCACCCCTGAGGGTTTGTTAGTATTTTTTTCCCTCATTGGCTATCTTTAGTTCCTACTTGTCCTGGGAAAGTGCCTGTTTTCATGCCTGACACCCACGATCCTTAAGCAAAGAATAAAGGTCATGTGCATGGGAATAGGAGAGCACAGAAGATGCCTATTAAAAATTCATCCCCCTAGAAGGATTAATCCCTTGTAGAATTTTAGTTTTTGTTATTTGGCACATCTTAGTCATATTAAAAGTGAACTTATTCTATAGCTGAGTGTTTGTTCAGGAGTCAAAAAGAATACATTATTGGCTTCTGGCCAAGATGGCTGTGTAGGTAAAGGAGGTACTGTCATCTTCCCATAACCACATAAAAAAAAAACAGCTAAACTACAGAACAAATATTTCAGAATCACCTGAAATCTAGCTACACAGAAGTGCTACAACTAGGGACTTAGAAGAAGCCACATTGAGACTGTAGGCAGGAGGGGCAGAGATGCTGAATAGGCTGGTCCCACACTCGTGTGGTGGATACAAATCAGGAGGGATCTTATCTGCAGTTTCCCCCTGAAGAGCAAAGTGGTCTAGGCCTACACCAGGCCCCCAGCCTAGGGTTCCAGTTCCAGAGAGAAGTCTCCATAACTTCCGGATGTAAAAACCATGGGGGATTGTGGCTGAGTGAGATGGAGGGCTTCTGGAGTTTCAGGTGTTCCTCTTAAAGGGCCTGTGCATGTGCTTACTCAGACTCACTCCTTCTGAGCTCCAGCACTGAGGCAGCAGCTTGAAAGGCTCCAGGGGCATAAGGGAAGGAACTGAAGTGTCGGGCATCAGTGTGAGAACTGAAGAGTCCAGTTTCACCAAGAGAGAACTGCTAGCAGAAGCCATTGTTTTTTTCTGAGCCCTTCCCTAACTGAACCTGTTGGTGGGTACTATATCTGAGTCTCCATTAACCTGGCTAACCTTGTTTGCTCTACCCCTGGTGATTTCCTGAGATCCTACCCCACCAACTTGTGGGCCCACCCAACCTGTTTCCAGTGGCTTTTTCACACAAATGACCTATCTAGGCTCATTCTTCAGACTTTCCTAAAATGTCTCAAGCAGAGTCTGGCCTCACTGTGCCCTGTACCTCTCACCAAGTGGCCCCAGGCCTAGCACTAGCAGCAGCCAGCCTTGATTTGCAGCTTAGCCTCTCCTGAGCACTTCCAAGCTAAGCACAAGTAGCAGCCATTTTTAGATTGCTTTCTAGCTCATGCAGGGTGGTTCCAGGAAGAATACAGGTGGTGACTGATCTTGGCCTGAATTTCTTGAAAGGCCCACAGCTGGCATTTGCAGTGGACAGCTTTAGACTATGTTAGAGCACCACCCAATCATCTCCACAAAGTGATACACTCAAGGGGTGGACTCAGCAGTCACCAGAGACTTGCTAAAGTAAGTAAAGGGGCTTCAGGAGGTAGGCCCTGAACAGTGTAATCTCCATAGTAGTCACAGCCAGTCCTTACAGGTGATCAACTTGGATATAAATCCCTCCCATTGACATGCAAAGAGCAATCAAGGCTGAACTAGAAGGTGTACACAGCTCACTCAGGGTAGGGGGTACACCTGGAGTTCCCAGCTCTGGTGAATGGGGTGGCTGTGGCACTGGACTCTACAGGACATCTACTACAATTAGGCCCAAGCCTGAGAGATGTTGCAGCTTTACTTAATACATAGAAAGAAAAACAGGGAGGCTGCCAAAATATGGAGACAAAGAAACATGCCCCAAATGAAAGAACAGAACTAAACTCCAGAAAAAGAACTAAACAAAATGCAGACAAGCAATCTACTAGGTGTGGAGTTTAAAACACTAGCTGTAAGAATCCTCAGTAAACTTAGGGGAAAGTAGATAGAAAGAACTTTAACAGCATAAAAAAGGCCATGAAAACCATAAAAAAGAACCAGTCAGAAATGAAGGACACACTAACTGACATGAAGAATAATTACAGAGAATCGACAGTATAGTAGATGAAGCTGAGAATCAAAGCAGTGATTTGGAATATAGAGAAGCAAAAGGAAAAAAAAAAAACACCCACTCAGAATAGCAAAAGAAAAAAAAAGAATTAAAAAAATGAGGATAGTATAAGGAGCCTCAGGAAAACTTCAAATACATAAACATTCACATCATGGGGGTGCCAGACAAAGAGAGAGAGAGAAATTGATAACCTATTTTAAACAATGATGGAAAACTTCCCTAACCTGGTGAAGGAGATAGACATACAAGCCCAGGAAGTGTAGAGGGTCCAGAACAAGATGAACCCAAAGAGGCTCACACCATGACACATCATAATTAAAATGCAGGAGGTTAAAGACAAGGAGAGAATCTTAAAAGCAGCAAGAGAAAGAGTTACCTATAAGGGAGTTCCCATTAGACTCTCAGCTGATATCTCAACAAAAGCATTGCAGGCCAGAAGGAATTGTCAAGAAATATTCAAAGTGATGAACAGCAAGCATCTACAGCCAAGATTACTCTACCCAACAAAGCTATCATTTAGAATAGAAGAATATATAAAGAGCTTCCCAGACAAAGCTAAATGAGTTCATCACTACCAAACCATTATTATATGAAACATTAAGAAGAAGAAAAAAAGGTAAAAATATAAACAATAAAATGGCAATAAATACATATCTATCAATAATTGAATCTAAAGAGCAAAATAAACAAGCAGAACAGGAACAGACTCATAGATACAGAGAACATTTTGATAGTTGCCAGGGGGAGGGGGCTCAAAGGGATGGATAAAAAAGGTGAAGGGATTAAGAAATACAAATTGGTAGTTACAGAATGGTCACAGGGATGTAAAGTACAGTATAGGGAATATAATCAATATTTTAATACTGTTATGGTGTCAGATGGATATGAGATTTATTGGGGCAATCAGTAAGTTATATAATGTCTAGTCACTGGATTGTACACCTGAAACTAACATAATATTGTATGTCAACTGTAATTTAAAAATAAAAATTGATTTAAAATGTATACATTATTTAGATAGCTTTGATTAAAACATTTTGCATTGACTCTGTTGTTAGCCCTGCAGTCCTGTGAAGTGAGGCAGACAGAAGTTGCTATTCAATGATTAGCCCTTACCATCCAGCAAATTACAACCTTTTTGTATTACAAAGTATTGATTCTTTACATAGTCAGGGGTAGTGCTGTATGGTGAGAGGGGTCTGAATAAAGATCTGAATACCAGGGATATAGGTTCAGCTCTGCTGGTAGTTTAGTGGCTGACTCAACAACTTAATTTCACCTATAAAATGAAGCAACTGGATGAGTTGGTCTCTAACAGAGGCAATAAATCATAGTGACTAAATGGGGTTCTGGCTCTGCCACTCAATAGCAGTTTGAACTTGGGAAAGTTATTTTACCTCTACTTGCCTTGTTGTTTAATCCATAAAATGGGAAATATTATGAGTTGATGTGAGAGTTAAATAATCTAAGACATACTAAGTCTTAGAAGAGTCCTTGGTTCATAGTAAGTGTTAAAATGTTATTAGCAACATCACCACCTAAAACCCTCCCAACTCATGAAAGGATCTTGTCCTAATCACCATAGTAGTATAAAAGGAGGACTGGATTTTTCAACATGGTTTGAGAAACCACATCTGTCTAAGAAAAAATTAGAAAACAATACAAAATTACCTCCTGATTAAATAAAAAGTTCATTCTTCCTCCTTTCAAGTAATACCAATAGAAAAAATATATATATAGACCTTGGTCAAATTTAGGGAGCCCTTTTCATGGTAAGAGTGGTTTTTGGTGGGTGATGATCTAATAGACAGCAACAGACCTAATCATGTCTCCATACCCCGCTTCCCCTCAGAACTCGCTCCTCTCCAGCCTTTCCATATCTCAAGAGATTGCAATACATCCTCTCAGATCAATTAAACCAAAATTAAATAAGAGCACAGAAGATCTCAGAAACATAAGCATAAAAGTATATGTGATGGATATAAATCAAACTATGAGTCCTGTAGGTAGGGAATATATTTCTTGCTTTGAGTGCCCATGGAAAGCCACAGTAATTGAATACCATAAAGAAAACCACAATAAATTTCAAAACTAGAGATAATGTAGGCATCATTTTCTGTTCACAGTGCAATAAACCTAAAACTTAATTTAAAAAATCAGAATTTTAAGTTAGTTGTCATTTAAACAACTTTTGGGTTAAAAGGAAATTAAAAATCCAAATTACAGAAATTTAAAAAACCATTGAAAATGAAAATATTACATATGACTTTCTGAATCTAGAGGATAAATCTAATGCAATACTCATAGGAAATGTCATAGCATAAAATACATATAGTTATATAAAGCATAAAAGGAATAAAATTGGGAATCAACTAAAAAAGTTAGAGAAAAGAACAACAAAATAAATTCAAGGAAAGCAAAAGGAATAAAATAAAGATACACGGAGTAATGAGTTAAGATAATGGGGTTTGTGGAGACAAAGTAAGTGAATTCCTGAATCATTTGGGCAAAATCAGTAAAACAGGTAAGTTGTCTCAGAGAGAAAATTGTAAAGAAGTTCATTTTTAAAAAAACACCAGGGCTAGCTGGGTGAAGAAATTTAAAAAAACCTCATAGACAATAGAATAGTGATTATTAGAGGGTAAGGGGCTTGGGGGAGTTACGGGAGGGGATAAATGGTGATGAAAGGACACTTTACTTGGGGTGGTGAACACACAATACAATATGCAGATGATGTGTTATAGATTGTATCCCAATAAGTTCAATTAAAAAATTAATAAATTGAAAAGCACCAGGGCTCAAAATTTCCCAGGCAAATTTAACTAAATACTTAAAGGATGGATGATCTCAACATTATTTAAATTGTTCCAGAACATAGACAAAGAAAAACAACTTCCAAATTCTTTTTATCCAGCAAGGATAGCATTGATAACTAAGGCTGTACAAAAAAGAAAAGATAAATGAATCTCTCACATGAATATTAATGCATAAATCCTAAATAAAATATTAGCAATCAGAATGCAACAGTGCACTAACAGAACAATACTTCATGACCAAGTGCAGCTTATTCTAAGGATGCAAAGTCAGTTCATCAAAATAGATCTAAGGAGAAAAATTACATGAACATCTCCATAGATACTGAAGATCCATTTGACAAAATTCCAGGCATGCTTATATTTGCATGAAAAAACACTGGGAGGACAGGTAAGAAACTAATGAAATAGGTGATCATGGAGGCAGAGAGCAGGGATAGTAAATGGGGCACATACATAATGGGTGGGGCAAGTTTCTCAGTGTACATCTTATATTGTTTTTCTTTTTGAGCCATGTGATCATTTTACCCGTTCAAAAATTAAAGTTCATCTTAACTGTTAAATAGTATTATTTTAACTACCACTGTATTCTATGCTAGGGAGTTTGAACTGCTTTTGTTGAAAAACAAAGCTTCCAGTGAATCACTTGAAACTGAGAGCTAACTAAAAATAAAAACCAAACATGCTTGTTACTCCTCTTCTAGACGGTCTCTCTGCACCATCTTGAGTACAGGATGTAGGCTGACCTTGGAGTTGCTGTAGCACAAACAACCCTACTTGTAGGCTGTGGTAACTCCTCTGTTGTCACAAGCTCACAATGCTGGTCTAACCTGTCATTTGATAAGAGAGGAAAACAAAACTTTAAGTGATATACTTAAGTCATTCTGGCAGAACCCTGGTGGGGCCTCCAATCTTTCTACTACTTGTTACTCTTTTCCTCAAAAAGGAACTGTGAAGTGTTTAATGGGCAGTGTTGCTCAGGCCTAACAGGGATGCCAAACCTGCAGCATGCAGCCCAGGATGTCTGTGAATGTGGCCCAATACAAAATCATAAATTTACTTAAAACATTAAGAGAGTTCTTTTGTGATTACATGTCATAGTGTATTTAATGTGTGGTCCAAGAAAACTCCTCTTCCAGTGTGGTGCAGAGATGCCAAAACATTGGACACCCCTGAAGTGTCCTTAGAAATCCACTACAGGTATTACACTGTGTTTATCAAGGACCTACCTTGTCCTGGCATGGGCTACATGGAGCTAAAGGATTGCTCTCATTCCTGCAGAAAGCTTAGACTAGTAGCGGATACAATCTGGGTTACCTGCTAATACCTGCTCCAGCAGACATATATAAAGGGCACAGAAGAACTGAGCCAGGGAGCTCAGGTCACCCAAACCTTCCCAAGTTTTAATGGGGAAGCTGGAGCTTGTAAGACAAAGAGGCAAAGGGGAAGAGTGTTGAAAACACCAAGGGAGAGCAATGGCCTTTGCTCAAACCTCCCCTCTGCTGAAAAGGTCTTCCACCTCCCCTCTGACCACTACCCTTCAAGTCCCCTCCACAAAGACAATTCAAGAAGGACATCCTCTGCTCTTCTCTCAACATGCTGGTGTGGTTGATTATGTCCACCATGTACTCCCAGGACTGAGCTCATTGCTAGGCATCCAATTGGTGCTTGGTAAAGATTTGTTAAATGGCCAATGAGTTTTGTTCTTGAAGGAAATTTGGCGAGGAATTTATGCCTCCATTTCTTTGGATAAATCTCTATGGCAAGCAGGAAAAACCATTGCAGTGCTTTTTTGTTTCCAAAAGAGACTATGTGGGACAGAGTGTTTGAGGGCAGGACTAAACTCAAAATCCTGGGCTTGAGACCAGGGGTACCCTGACCAAGTCCACTTAATTCTTTTTGTTTCCATTGCTCTACCTCCTCCTCACCCTTTACTTACCACACATAACTTCCCCTCTCCCCGTGAATCATAGCAAAGATATCAAGGAAGTCAGTCATTTAGGTGAAAATACATTTCAGATGGCTGACTGAAGGAAGACTCTACTCTTGGTGGGTAGCTCATGGATGTCCATTGCTATTTATTTACTGTGTGTTCTCTAGCTGCTCACTTAACTTCTCAAGCCTTTGTTTCTTCCCCTGTAAAAGAGAAATGTCATTTCTACTCTTTTTATTGGCAGCATTTATAAAACTCATAATGAAACACCTGGTGCATAATAGCTGCTCAATAAACGAGAGATGAGTCTCTCATCTAATAATAGGGGTTGCTATTATTATTGGTGATGGTGATGGTGTGTTTATTGGTTCATGCATCAGTCTCAGCACATTACAATCCAATTAGCAGAAACACCCCCTTTATCCTGTTATGTCTATGTGTGCAGGGAGCAGTAATGAGTAAACAAAGATATTGAGAAATTAATTGAACATACTAAATGAGTGGGGCAGTGAAATGGAAATCTCAGAAAATGAAGATTAGAAAAAATAAGACTGAAACCAAGGATGTTTTAAGCCACAAGGAATAACACCATCCTTTTCATATCTACTAAATCTGTATTTAAGTACTCAGAACTCTGTTGGTAGGAAATTCTGGATGTCTGAACTACATCCTCAACCTCTAACTTGCTTTGGTTTTGGGGAAAGCACTCACTTGTTTACCTCCTTCCTCTCTACTCACTCCTTCAATTGCCTCTGGGCTCTGCTCCTATGCTCTTTCTTAAAGGTTAGTGCTTCCCAGGTATTCCTCCTTAGGTCCTGTATGCCACTCTGACCTACCCATCATCTAGGCCGGGACCCAGTATGATTGATTCCTTTTCTTTTTCTTTCATTCATCTGTATCTCTTTTTTTTTGTATTGTTGTTCAAGTACAGTTGTGTCCATTTTCACCCCACCATGACCCCCTGCCACACCTGTCCCCACCTCCTACCTCAAACCTACACCCTTTGGCATTAATCTCTATCTTAATTTTCAAACTTTTCATCCCCACTGGCATAGTCCTCTTTCAGACTCTAGTGGTAGGAATAACAGCTAGACTTCCAGGGTAGTCCCCAAACTGTCTCTCTGCCCTTAGCTATCACCTACTCCCCTCTCCCAGTATGTCTTTCATTCACCCTGCAGTCAGACCCACCATTTCGACAATCTCTGCTACCCTCACATGACAGTCAGGGCTCGTTAACATGCATGACTAAGGCCCTTCAGGACCTGGCTCCTGCTCATCTCTCCAACCATATTGAACTTCTCACCATTTTTCTTTCCTTGCCCACCCCTGCCTACAGTGCAAGACAGAAGCTCTGCTCTCACCCCTTAGCATCTTTCTTCACATGCTTCTCTTGCAGATCATAACTTTCCCCACTTCCTCACCAGAACTCAGCACAGGGGCCATCTCTAAGAAGCCTTTGCTGACAACACCCCACCTCTCACTCAACTTATAAGTTATTATTGTCCTGGACATCAAGTACATTTACTGTATCATAATACTCACAGCACTTGTGACATGTGTTAAGGTCACCTCTTGACTGTCTGTCTCCCTGCATAGGGTAGTGCTGAAAAGTGGGGACTCTGGAGCCACCTCCCATCTTGGTGCTACCATGCATAAGCTGTAGAGCCTGACACAAATTTTTTTAACCCTTCTGTGCCTCAGTTTACACATATGCAAAATGGCTCCTGGTTCTCAGGTTGTTGTGCAGATGAAATGAGCTAATACATAGAGAGTCCCAGGAACAGAGTATGGCCCATAAGCACACCTAAATGAGTGTTAACTGTTATTATTAGACTATGATCACTTTGAGGACAGGGCCCTATTAGCCACCTCTGAGTCTTCCATCTCCACCCAAGCCCCTGGTGCTGAATTGATGACTAATATTAACAGGACTATCAATGACAGTAGCATTGAGTGGCTGTAGAGGTAGTGCTTGATATAGACTGTAAATATGTTCACATACTGAATCTCAGTTTTCAGTACACTGCTGTCAGGTACCTCTGATTACCTATTTCACAGGTGAGGATACTAAGTCTAAGAGAGTCCTGGACAAGTCCAATTTTTTTGAGGAGTAAACAATAGAGATAATATTCAAACAAGTTCTTCTGACTTTAATACTCATACTTTTGGAATCTGGGGGTTTCAGTGTCTGAGATTTGGTCAGCATATTCTCTTTGCCTAGAAGTCTCTTGACCAGATTTCATCCGGCAAACTGTTGCTTGTACTTCAACCTTCAGCTTCAAAGTCTCTGCTCCTAAGGAGCCCTGCTGACCACTACCTTCTGTCCCAACTCTGTCATCTGTGCCACCCACGGCATTTCTCTCTGTGTTCCTCTCTTTTTCTGATATATCCAGTGCTCTGTGAGCTCTTCAAAAGCAAGCACCATTTATGATTCATCTCAGTATCTCCCATGCTTAGCATGGCACTGTTGAACGGTGGTGCCAGGACTAACTAAAACTTAGTTCCTGAATTCAGCATGTGATGTGCTAAATGGGTGGCATGGAATGTGGATCATAGGTAGAGATGCACTGTGGATATGGGGAGCTGGACAGGACTCCTCCTTCCTGTCTGATCCCACCATTAAAGTTCCTGGGCATTGTTCTTCAACTCCTCCCATAGTTTGTGAACCCTTCCTTGGGAAAGCCACAATGACACCTCTGCTGGAGAGCTAGGCATAGCCCCCACTTCCCACCTTCTAGCACACATCCTGGCTTTTACCTTCACAGGAAGACCTGCAAGTCTGAGGTAGTTTTGCTGAAGGTCACCAAGAGCAGCTGTCAGTGTCACTTTTCCACCCCTTTTTTCCCAAAAGAAACACAAAAGCAAAGGAAAATTTGATTTACCCTTTCTAAAGGCTGCCGACCCATTTTTGAGCTCTCATAGTAAGTGTATAACCTCAAATTCAGTGATATAACTTATTGACAGAAAGAAAAGGCAATGATTTGTATTTAAAATATTTCATTCTCCTCAGAGCCTGGCTCTCAGTGGCATACAAGTCTCAGTAACCTAACCCAGGAATTCATCAACTCAGTGCAATAATGAAGACAATGTGTGGTGAGGATTTGGACCACTGATGAGGGACAGGTTCTGTCCTGCTATGTTTACAGCACTTTAGCAATTGATACTGGTGTTAAGAGTTCAGTTTCCAGGGCTATGCAATGTGAAAGGACAGATAATTTTAAGCTCTTTTGGAAATTTTATTAACTAATTTTTTTGAGCCGTGATATCCTCACCTATAAAAGGAAGACCCTACTAATGCTTTACAGAGTAAAGAAAAAATGATGAAAATGGATATGATTATTGCCACCAAAGAACCTCTTTTCAGCCAAACTGGAGAGCCAAGTCTTTGGCAGATCACTGTGACTGGGGTCTGTGGTAGACTGTTAAAAGTTCCCACCTTCTCATTATATGTATGCCCATTGCCATGCAGCTCTGCAGTGCTTTTCTACTCTGATTCTGAGCTCAACTTTGGGACTTATTCTGGCCAATAGAAGGAGGCAGAAAAGGTAGCATGCTAGTTCTGAGACTGGACTTCAAGAGCCTTTGCATGTTTCATTTTTCCTCTTGTACTGCTTCCATCATTGTGAGGACATGCCTGAGCCAGCCCCGCTGATTCCAGAGGAGGAAGAGACAGATGGATCAGAGCTGAGTCACTTCAGCAGAGGCCAGTGATGATCCATCAACACTTAGCCAAGCTGAAATCCCAGCTAAGATCATTAAAACTGTCCTGTAGAGCCCAGTTTGGATCATTGCTGGGCCCTACAGACATGTGAGAACTAAATGTTTGTTGTTTTAGCTTCTGTGGTTTTATGTTTTTTTTGTTTTGTTTTTGTTTGTTGGACAACACTAGCTACCTGATATCATGTGTCATATCACTTGGAATAATAATGGTAGTGAGAACCCACAGGCTGTTAGGGGCATGAGCAGTCCAGAACACCCACAGGGCCTCATACACAGTTCACCATAAGTCTGTTTATAGGTTTGGCCCTTTTGGTATGAGAGCTTGCCTGTATAAAGTCAGATTTTCAAATAAACTTAGTGATTATAGAAGTGTTTCTCGGTAATAAATAGTGATAGAAAGGAAATGCATGTAAAAGAGTTTCTCTTTTTAGATCAACAAATTACCCCTGTTTCTGGACAGCTAATCAGGATTTTTCTTGTCTCTGTCCTTTCTTCTTGTATTCCTGACTTGCTCTTTGTATTTGGAAAATTATCATATAATCAGTGCTAATGATCAATGTTAACTAAGATAAAGGATCAAATACTTCTCTTATCCAACATGCACATATCATGTATCTCACTTTTCAGTTGGGAGAAATTATGATAAATCTTTGTCTATTAGGTTTCAGCAAGTAAAACTTCAGATTTAACTGATATTGACTAATTACTGACTCTGTTTGAAGTTTTATGGAAATACTGGTATGAATGAAATTGTGCCATATACTAACATTGTTTACATAATTCTCCCTTTGTTCATGCCTTCCTCTTGAATCCTCTTCATAGAACCTTAGACATTTATAAACAGTATTCAAATTGATGTTCTCATCTTATTTTACCACTGATCTCAATTCTAGTTGCTTAATAACATGAGTTTGGATATTAATCAACTTGGATATTAGCTTAGCCTGGCTAGTCACTGAGTGACCTTAATCAAGTTAAACTCTCTGAACCTCTGTTGTCTAATTTCTAATTGGAGTAAAAGACACTTAACCTATAAGGATTGTGAATATCAACTCTGATGACAGGTGTAAAGCACCCAGTGCAATGATAGGCACATAGTCGCACTAAATAAATATTAGTTTCTATTGGGAATTTTTGGGTCTGAGAAACAGAAATAGAAAAGACTGAAGAAGAGTGAATGGAGCCAGAGGGACATGCAGAACACCATAAACAACAGACCAACATGTGCACTGTGGGACAGAAAGAAAGAAGAGAGAGTAGAAAAAAAGGCAAAAAGAATATTTGAAGAAATAATAGCTGAAAACTTCCCAAATTTGATGTAAAAAAAAATATAAGTATTCAAGAAGTCCAATTAAGTCTAAAACCAAAGAGATCCACACTGAGACACATTATAATCAAACTTTCTAAATACAAAGAGAAAGAATCCTAAAAGCAGCAAGAGAGAGTGACTCATTCACATACAAGAGATTATTATAAGATTATTAGCAGATTTCTCATCAGAAACTTTGGAAGCCAGAAAGCAATGGACCAATAGATTCAAAGTGCTAAAGGAAAAAAAACTAGCAACCAAGAATCCTAAATCAGGCAAAACTGTCCTTTAAAAGTGAGAAATTGAGACATCCTCAGGTAAACAAATGTTGAGAGTATTCACTCTCACTAGGCCTGCCCTGAAAGAAATGCTCAAGGGAGTCCTGCAGGATAAAATAAAAGACATTACACAGAAACTTGAAGTCATATATATATATATATATGAAGATCTCAATAAAGGAAAATATATAGATAATTGCAAAAGCTTACATTATTGTAACACTGGTTTATAATTCCACTTTTTGTTTTCTTCATTATTTAAAAGGCTAATACATTTAAAAACATTATTAGTTAAAAAACTAGTATTATGATAACTTTAGTTTGTAACTCCACATTTTACTTTCTATGTAGTTTGAAAGACTACTAATGCATTTATAAGAATTATTAGTTTATGTTTTTGGGCACACAATATATAAAGGTGAAATTTTGTGACATTAACAACTGAAAGAGATGAGGAGAAAAAATGTAAAAGAGCAGAGATTTTTATGTTATTGAAGTAAAACTGGTAAAATTCAAATTAAAGTGTTGTGACTTCAGAATGTTATGTGAAATTTCAATGGTAACAACAAAGAAAACATCTATAGAATATTAAAAAAAGGAAAAAAGAAAGTTAAACAATTTCACTAAAATATCAATTAAACATGAAAGAAGACAGTAACATAGGAGATAAGGAACAAAAGTCTTTGAGGCATATAGGAGGCATACAGAGGCATATAGGAGGCATTTGCTATTTAGCAAATGACAGAAGTTTGTCCTTTCTTATTAGTAATTACTTAAGTATATATGGATTAAACTCTCCAGTCAAAATATAGAATTTGGCAGGATGAGTAAAAACATGTGATCCCACAATATGCTGTTCATAAGAAACTCTTTTTTAATTTTTAAATTATTTTTCAGTTATAGTTGTCCCTATTTTTTCCCTGTTGCTCTCCCCTGCCCCATCCAACTGCCACTCCCAAAGAAAATCTCCTCCCTGTTGTTCTTGTCCATGGGTCCTTTGTACATATTCCCCTTCTTTTCCCAATTATCCCCCACAGAAACTCTTTTTAGACAAAGACACAAACAAGTTGAAAGTGAAAGAATAGAAAATGAAATTTCATTCAAATAGTAACCAGAAGAAAAAGGAGTGACTAATATCACACAGAATAAACTTTAAATCAAAAAGTTTATGGAGATCCAAGATGGTGGCAGAGTAGGTGAAAACTACACTAACCTCCTCTCAGCACCCAATTGGACCTCCAACTATTTATAGAAAAGTAATCCTGAATAAGCTACGGTACTAAGGACATATGGAATAAACCACATCACCATGATGAGACTGCTAGAAAGTGTGGAGGTGCAAAGGGGCTGGCTGGACTCCCATGTGTGGCAGCTGAAGTTCTGAGGGGATATTTCAGTGGCCAGGGAGCCTCTCCCTGAGAAGTGTGGGGACTAAACCCCAAGCTAGACTCCCTAGCCTAGGGCACCAGAACCAGGAAAGAAACCCAAAGAACATTCCCCAAAACAACCAAGGTATATAAACACAATGGAATACCACTGAGCCATAAAAAAGAAGAAATTTTACACTTTGCAAGAGCATGGATGGACCTGGAGAACATTATGCTAAGTGAAATAAGCCAGTGAGAGAAATACAAATACCATGATTTCACTCATGTGCTATCTAATGAACAAACTGAACTAACAAGCAAAACAGAAACAGACTCTTAGATGGAGAGCAGATGACAGCCAGTGTGGGGGGGTGGGGCAAAGTTAGGGGGTGGAAGGATTAAGCAAAAAGGAAAAAGGACTCATGGACATGCATAACTGTGGTGATTACAGGGGAGGGAGATAACTGGGAAAAATGTTAATAAAAATACAATAAAAAGGGAAAAGTTTACAAGAGACAAAGAAGGGCATTATATAGTAATAAAATTTCAATACAGCAAGAAGAAACATTTATGAACCTAATAACAGACCATCAAACTGTATAAGGTAAAAGCTAACAGGGCTGAAGGTAGAAATAGACAGTTTCATAATAATGATTGGAGACTTCAAGTCCTCATTCTCAAAATGAATAGAACAACTAAACAGAAGATAAGTTTTAAAAATGGAGGACTTAAGCAACACAAACATCTGTGAGTTCTAACATATCTACAGAACTTTGTACCCATCAGTAATAGCAGACACATTCTGAAGAGCACAAGGAACATTTTCCATGACAGACCATATGTTAGGTCACAAATTAAGTCTAAACAGATTAAAAAAGATAAATATTGTACAAAGTACATATCTTCTTTGATTACAATGGGATAAATTCAATAACAAAGAAACTGGAAAATTTACAAAATTCTGGAAACTGAACAACACATTATTAAAGAACAATGGATCAAAGAAGAAACTGCAAAAAAATTTAAAAAATATTAGAGATCAATGAAAGTAAAAACGCAACATACCAAAGCTTACAGAACACAGCAAAAGTAGTGCTAAGGAGGAAATGTATAGCTATAAACACATTAGTAAGAAAAATCTCAAATCAATGACCTAACTTTACAACTTAAAGAATTAGAAAAAAGGACAAAGTTAACTCAAAGCCAGCATAAAGAAGATTTAAGCCAAGATGAATAGAATAGAAAATAAAAATAGAGAAAATTGACAAAACCAAGAAATTGGTTCTTTGAAAACATCAACAAAATTGATAAAGGTTTAGCTAGATGGGCTAAGAAAAAAAATGACTCAAATTACTAAAATCAAATTACTAATATAGTTCTATGAACAAATGTACTCTAACAAGCTGAATAACCTACATGAAATGAACAAATTCCTAGAAACACAAAACTTGCCAAGACTAAATTAGGAAGAAATAGAAAATCTTCACAGGCTTGTAACCAGTAAGGATATTGAATCGGAGATTAAAAATCTTTCAACAAAAAAGCCATGGAGCTGCTGGTTTTACTGGAGAATTTTACCAAACATTTAAAGAAAAACTAATACCAATCCATCTCAAACTTTTCCAGAAATTGAAGAGAAGACAATACTCTCTAACTCAGTCCATGAGGCTAACATTACCTTGATACCAAAACCAGACAAAAACATTACCAGAAAAGAAAACTGCAGACCAATATCCCTTATAAACATGGAGACAAAAATTCCAAACTAAATACTTAAAAATTCAATTCAGCAACATGTTAAAAAGATTATATAGCATGATCAAGTGGGATTTACTCTTACAATGCAAGGATGATTCAACATATGGAAATCAGTCATACAATAGGCCACATCAACAAAATGAATTAAAAAATCACATGATTATCTCATTTAATGCAGAAAATGTTTGACAAAATTCAACACAATTTCATGGTAAAACACACAACAGAATAGAAATAATCTACCAATGCATAATAAAAACCATATATAAAAAAAATCCACAGCAAACGCAACACTCAATGGCAAAAAACAAACCTTTTTTTGTAAGATTGGAATAAGGCAAGGATGTCTGCTTTGTTTACTTTACTAAACATAGTACTGGAAGTTCTAGTCAGAGCAATTAGACAAGAAAAAGAAATGAAAGGCATTTAAGCTAGAAGGAAGAAGTAAAATTACCAGCCTGTTCACAGATAATATAATCCTATATGTAAAACTCTGAAAGATTTCACCAAAAATCTGTTAGATGTGAGGTGGTTTTGATTTGCATTTCCTTTATAACTAGTGATGTCAAGCATCTTTTAATATTTCTCTTGGTAATCCTTGGAAAAGTAAGTATTCAGGTTCTCTGCTCATTTTCTTAAATCTGTTTTTTGGGACTGTCAGCCTAGCCCTTATGAAATAACAGATTGTTTTTTGTTACTGAGTTGTATGAGTTTTTGTATATATTGATACTAATATATATTGATACTAACCCTTTATCAGAAGTATCATTTTCAAATATCTTCTCTAATTTGGTTGGTTGCCTTTTTGTGCGTGTGTGATGGGTTTTTCTTTTTCAGAAGCTTTTTAGCTTGATGTACTCCCATTCATTTATTTTCACTTTTACTTTCCTTGTTTTTGGGGGTCAAATTCACAAAAACCCCTCTGAACCAAGGTCCATAAGTTTAGTGCCTATGTTTTCTATTATGTTTCATTGTTTCAGTCACTGGTTTGGCTGAAATATGAAAACATATGGGATGTAGTATGTAGTGGCAGGTAGGCAGGAGCCACTCCATGGAGGTTCTTGATGAGGAATTTTGAATTTGTGGATCAATATGGAAATGAGTCCTCGATACTTTAGGAATAATGAAAATGATATGAGCTAGTGTACATTTTTAGTTTCTTGTTTTTATTGAATTTATTGATGTGATATTGGTTAATAAAAAACACAGGGTTAGGTGTTGGAAACCACTGTGCCTGGTTTTAAAAACTGTAACTCCCCATGGCTAAAGCTGAGTAAAAAGACTTTGGGACCCTAAGCCACTAAGGAGACAAAGCTCCTCCCATCAGGGGTGTTGCCTCTTCCCCCTTTACTTTACCCTGCTTAGCCCTGGATGGATGACTGGTTAGCCAATGATGGGTAAGAGTCCTCAAGGGAGGGATGACCTAACACAGGCACAGTCACAGGGGGCCCTCAGGGAAGGACTTGGGAGACAATCGAAAAAGGGGGTGATGGACCCTCGCCCCTTGGCTTTGACATAGCCTGAGTCCTCATTCCGTCTGCAAGAAGTCTCCTAATCTCTTAGCTGCCTTTCCTCCCCCACCTGACTTAAACCTGAAACAATGCCAGAGGTGGGTGCAGCCCTGTGCTGGAAAGGGAGGGCTCCCTGGGGCAATCAAGCCTAAGAAAAGAATGCATAAAATCTTGTGAAACCTGCTTTGCTAATATCTTCAATTTAAATGATAAGGGTCCAAGCCTAAAGCTTTATGGCCCTTTAGCTATCTGACCCTGACTCAGAATAAGCCCTTATAGTTCTTTGAATGTTATCTTTTGTTTGATGTTTACTGCCTGACAATAATTGAGCTTTACATATAGGCCCTTATTTCTATGCAAATTAAACCCAATAAAAGCCCATTGAGGAACAGGCTCAAGGCCCTTCTTTGAGAGGTGGGCTACCTTTTCCTCCCCAAGCAGATCATGTCTTGGTAGACTTATTCTCACCCTTGGCAGGTGTTGGTGGGTGGGTAGGGGGCTCTTTGGGCAGATCCCCCCCACCACAGTTAGGGTTGTTAAGATTCACACTAAGCGCTGAAGTGATACAAGATGCCCATGGTGTGATGAGGTTAACTGGCAAGTGCTTTTTTAAGGGGAGCATCATTAATCCAACTTAAGGTAGGCAACATGGATGGGATGTGGTGGGAAAAGGAGAGGGAAGATACTCAGGAATGATGTATTAAGAGCTTGAAAACTGAATATATGTGCATTGGGGGATTAGGTTCTTTTGATGTAATTTCATAAGGGCTAGGCTGACTCAAAAAGAGGGCAGGAGTAAGTTGGGGCTGTTAAGTTGCTTCGGACTTAATGATCTCTAAATCCAGGTAGAATAGGGGGTACAGAGGAGTCAGTTGGCCCTTGGACTAGGATTCAGAAAAGCTGTGGGTGATCTGATGTTATTTTTTACTGTCTAGGCAAATAAATGCATTAAGTTAGAAATTCCAAGTTCAAATGTATTCATGTGCCAGGTAGGTCATGTGACAACCCATTTGCTATAGATGTGAGATAATAGGGAATGGTGGAGTTGGGTAGAACACATATCGCACTTAAAAGCACTTTGATTCAGTTAAACTGGACCTGTCAAACAAAATGCATCCAAGAGTTTTCCATGTTGTTGAACTCTATTTTGTGTGGGAACACTCATGTGTTGCCACATCTTCAAAATTTAGATCTTGAGATGTGTTTGTTCAGGTCTTCCAAGAGGCAGACTTTGAGTATGAGATATGCAGTGAAGAGATTTATTTGGGGGAAATGCCTGTGAAGAAAAATGGGAAAAAAGCCAGAATAAACAGGCAGAGTCTTTAGGCTGATGTACAAGTATGGCAACTTGGAAATGAGTTGGGGGAGGAGGAGGAGGAAAGAGTGGGCAAGAAAAGTGTCAGGCTGTAGGGAAGTCTCAGCCAGGCCTGTGAGGAGTCCTCAAGCCAAAGGTATTTTTAAAGGAGTCCCCCGTGGGCACGAATGGGTCTACCCTAATATGGGTCAGTCTTTGGCTGGGAGCAGCCCAGAGGAAGTGTGACATGGACACAATGTGGGTCAGAAGGGCAGCAGCTGGAGCTGTCAGTCAATTACTATCCCCTAAGCAGCAGATCTGAGTGGGGTCTTTGCATGGCTGCCACATAGGTAAGAGCATCGGATTGTTCTCCTGAGTCACAAATTCTGAGTTGGGCTGAAGTATCTACCTTCTTGTTTCTTTTGGGATCCCACCCCCCACCCCAAATAAGGAGATAAACTGGATCTTGGAAGTCCAAAAATGACAAATATCCACCATAAAAAGAACTCTGTGGAAAGTGTTGTAACTCTTCCCATTTTAAAAAAAAAAGAGGGCATTTTAGCCAAAAGAGTTTGAAGAATATCTGTTTTTAATTCTTTTTATTGAATTTATTGTTCCACTTATTTATGCATTTATTGGTTGATTCTTGTATGTGCCCTTACCTTGGGATGATGCTCTAACAAATCAAGCTACCCAGCCAGGGCAAGAACACTTGTTTTTAAAGAAAAGCAAGCAGATGTCTAGGATTTCTCAGAGCTGTGACTAGACTGATATATATCAGTCTAGAGTGTGAGTGTGAACAGGAACAAATGAGTGTGTAGAGTTTGTCAAATTTATTTGGCCATTGATTGAGCTTCTATCCCTAAACTTTTATTATATCTTTTATAGACTATCATCTTACAAGACATGATTTTGAAAATGTTGAACATGTTGTACATCTCCTGTTTATCCTTCCAGATCCACTTCCCATCCTTTTCTACCTTGTTTTGCACTCAACAGGCTGATCTTTGTGGGAAGTGGCCCTCCCTTGCCTTTTATGAGACTTATGCAAATAGAACTTAGGGAGGATGTACACATTCTATATCTTTTCTGTCCAATGTGAGAGCCACTAGCCATGTGTGACTATTGAACCCTTGAATTGTGGCTAATTGAAGGAACTGAATTACCAAGGAACTGAATTTTTTATTTTAATTAATTTAAATAGCTGCATAAGCCCAGTGGCTCCTGTACTGGCTGGGTTTAGCCAGTATGAGGCACCAGCAGGAGACGAGGGAGTATAAGTGTAACAGGGTGCAGCCAAAGGGGGGACCACAAATAGGGGTTTGGAATGTGGTCCAGAACTCAGGGTATTCAGGAAATATTAGGATGTCCTCACCCCCCTCTCCCCCACAGATGTGGGTTGGGGGAAGGGACAAATGGAGCAGGGCCACTGAGAGCTGTTTTGCATAGCAACAGCTTTGCAGCTAACCTGTGGTGTGGTCATTTAACATATCGATAACCTTTAACTGGTTACATAGATACGTTAAACAGTTGTGGACATGCTCTGAGCCAGGGGATGGAAGTAACTTCCCCACCAAGACATAATTAGGGGGCAGGTCCCCCGAGTTACAGTGCTTGTGTGAGAGCTTGGAGAAGATTGGCTCCATGACATGGGGCCACGGCTGCCTAGACTCAGGATGGCAACCCAGTAAAGCTGGAAGGATATGAGAGTGCTGGAAAGTGTAGCCAATTGTGGGAGGAGTCGGAAATGGGGCTGCAGAGC
Organism: Phyllostomus hastatus; assembly: GCF_019186645.2. Taxonomy (NCBI): domain Eukaryota; kingdom Metazoa; phylum Chordata; class Mammalia; order Chiroptera; family Phyllostomidae; genus Phyllostomus; species Phyllostomus hastatus. Next base: position 4,332,033 of record NW_025334038.1, on the reverse strand, counting down.
AAGATTGGCTTAGGGATTTTGTTACGGAAAAGATGACTCAGATGGCCTCAGAGTTTGTGAAGTGGGGGGTTTATTCACACATGTGGACCCAGAGGAGATAAATTCCAAATTCTGGGCCTTGAGCTTAAGCTGGAGTTTGCTTATATTCTTGTTACAAGGCAAAAAGGTGGGGCTGGGAAACAACTGCTAAAAGCAAGCATACAGAAGCAGAAGCGAAGGTTAGTGTTTGACCTTGAGATAACTGCTTATCTGGGAAAGGCTGCTGTCTGGGAACGGCTGCTGGTCAGCTCCTACCTAAGAATGGCTACTGTTCAGCTACGTCCCATCACAATTTAAACCCAGATGTGGCAGCCATTGTGCAGAGAGCACCACTCAGCTTTGGCAGAGTGGGGACTCCTGTGGCCCTGGGAGGGAGAACTATGAGGCTTTGGCAAAGTGGCAACGCCCCCCTCCTCACAGCCATTGTTCAGGGAGAACCACACAGCTTTGCCAGAGAGAGGACCACAGCCAGTGCAGGGGAGAACCACTCAGTCTTTGGTAGAGTGGAGACTCCTGCAGCCATTGTGCAGAGAAAGGACCACTGGGCTGTGGCAGTGCAGAGAACCATGTGGCTGTGGCAATAGAAAGGAGAGCCATGTGGCTTTGCCAGCATGGGGACCCCCGCAGCTTTAGAAGGGGGAACCACCACCTGGCTTTAGCAGAGATCCCGGTGACACAGCTGATAGTGCTGGGAACTGAGGGAGGCCTACCAGCTGAGACGGATTACTGGGAAGAACCGGGGGCTGCCTGAGTAAAGGACTTGTATTTCTTTTCCTGACATATGGCACCCCAGACTGGGCAAAGGGGGGAAGGAAGGACTGTGTGTGTTTGTGGGTGTTTTAAGGGACTTTGGAATTTTGATGAAGACATTAAGTCACTACTTTAAGTCTGTGTAGCATTAAATAAACATTTCCTTTCCTTTTCACAAATCTCTGGCATTGAGAGATGTCTTTCCTATAAAGCGGTGGACATAACGAACCTGGGGGGTTCCTTTCGGTAATAGTATATTGCCCTCGGCCCCCCTGCGCTCTGTTGTTCTGTAACATAAGGAGAGTAAAGAGTGTTATTGATTTCCCTTCACTCAAAATTGTTTAAAATTATGCCATATTTTGGGTTGTTTTCTGTTAGGCTATGATTATTTTATACAAATTTTCTTAAGTTTTGACTTTTCTTTTTGTAGACAGAAAAACCACATATATTCTTACTATATGCTGAGTACGTAGTTCTGTAGTCACTTCATCAATACCTTAGAATCCTTTTTATTTTTGTTCTTTAATATGATTTTCTTGAAACTTTCAAGACTTGTAGCCAACTTACTCAAGGGGAGCAAAAGCTGTGGCCTCCACCATGACAGGCCTTTATTTTTATCTCTCCACACATTACATGATGGTCCTCATTTACTATGCACAGGTTCACTTTAGGTGGTTACCTTTTATAGAAAACAAAAGAGCCAATGCCACTAATCACATCACAGAAGAGGGATATTTGTAAATGAAAAGGCAAAAGTGGTTGAACCATTACACTCATCCTTGGAAGGTTTAGCATGGATTTTAGGAAGTTACTTTGCAGTAAATGTCCTCAATTCAGGGTGAGGGAGTTTTTTAGCAAGAGCAAGACTCAAAGCGGCCTAGGCACATTGCAGGCCTGATTCCCCACAGGAAAACCTATCTGTGAGCATGGGTCCTGTGCATCTCCGAGTGGGAGCTGGGCCCATGCCACGTAGAACGGTCTCCTACAACTTACGACTCAGGGCTTCTACCCTGGTTAGCTGTACAATTTTCTGTATTTCACAGTTCTCTTTTCCTTGGTGTTGCCTACTCTTTCTTTCTCTATTCTCTTTTTGGAGGGTACATCCTTGGGATAAATTTTTAAGAAAGTGTATGGGTGAGGCAAAATATTCCGAACACCTGAATGTTTAAAAAGGATATCTTTTTTCATTCTTTACCTGGGTATAGAACTCTAGGTACAAAATAATTTTACCTTCATATTTTGAAAACTCCATTCTGGTGTCTTCTAATATTTTTCAATGCTGCTGAGAAGTATGGATCATTTTGACTCAAATTCTGTTCTAGGTCTTTTTTTACATTTTTTCCCTTGAAATTTCAACAATGCTATTTTGGGTGATTTGATATTTTCCATGGTATGTCAAAGTCATGTTCTTGCTTTAATTCTGATTAATAGTTGTGTTTTTCTTCAGCTCTTGGAGTTATTTGTATTGTTTCTTTGAGAACTTCTTTCACTGATTTCTCTTTTATTGCTTTGTGAACTTCTCTTAATTGTCCATTGAATCTCCTGTATTTATCCCCCTTGACTCTTTTTCATTCTACTATTTTTTTGTCTTTTTCTTAATGTTATAGGAAATTTCCTCAATTATATTTTCTAATCTTTCTGCTAATTTTTAGCTATTTTTTTTTATTTTGGTGATCTAATTTCCCAGAAATATTTACTATTCTCATTGTCATAAAAGCCAAAAAAATCCTGGTTTCACCTTAGTGGATATAATGTCTTTTAAAGTCTCTGTTTCCTTGAATTCTTTCTATCTATCCCTTATGGCATATTTTTCTATTTTTATCAAATATCTGTTGATTTTTAATTGTCCATTAATTTTTAAGAATGAATAAATCAAAGTTCTGTTTTATAATTTTTCAATCTCTTATAAGTTAGATCATAGAGAAATCTAATGAACAAAATAATGAGCAAAATAGAACCAGAGACATGGAAACATGGAACAGAGTGACAGCTGCCAGAGGGGAGGGAGGTGGTGGGGATAATGGTGGAAAGAAGGGATCAGTCAAAAATCATGCATGAGTGACCCATGGACATGGACAGCAGTGTGGGGGTTGACTGTGGGAGCCAGGGGAGGGCTGGGCAGAGGAGTACCAAGGGAGAAAGAAGTGGGACAACTATAATAGAATAACAATTTTTTAAAAAAGAAAGTTAGTTGACACTGAATAGAAAGTCAAACTTTCATTGCATGAATGAATGATTTCTTTAGTTTTACTAAGGTGACATTTTTGTAGGAAAAAATTGTGTTCTATAGAAAACTATGTGGCATGGAGAGAACAGCCCTCCAGGTTATCTGATTCTCAGGGAGCTATTTTATAACTGTAAGTTATAGGTAACAGAGCAATGAAAAATAATTCTTGTTTACAGACATGCAAATTCTGTTCTGTCTGGTAGAAGCTCAGTTGACTTCCCTCTTCTTCCCTGTGAAAAAATCACTTCACTACCATTTGCCCATTTACTCATTCATTTTAATACTGCCTTACTATAATCTATTCAATATTGTTGATCTATAAATGTGTCCATTAAAAAAAAAAACCTCTCTGAACTGGTAAATTAAAAAGAAGCTACTTGAAATGCATATAAATGTATATTGACATGTATGATTTTTTTTGTGTGATTCCTAGATTTTATTGACTTTTTAAAAGATCTACTTTGTTGAGTTATAGCTTATGTTCAATTAGAAGCATTAATTTAAAGTGTAAAGTAAATAATTTGTCAATCTTTCCCCCTCGGATATTTGTTCACATTTACCTGTCAACTCATTGTTAAGAATGAGGACTAGAAATGCTCTCAGCCTCAATGCATATCAGCCGGTAAGTTGTCTCTTAGGAACTCCTAAACAAGAAGATACTACTTTGGGAGGTCAAACCCTACACTAACTGTCCTGGTCTTCCCCAGACAAAATAGTTAAATCTCTTTAGAGGGGATAAGCCTTTTTTTCTTTTTTCTTTTTTGCTGGGGTTAAGCCTGAAGTCTTCCCTAGAGGAGGACAATCTGACCTCCAATGTCCTCCATCATCACCCACTTCTTGTACTTTAGGCTGTGGACAACTGTACTCACATTTTGCCATGAACATTTGTCTCCCTGAAATCTGTCAAAATTCTTCCTGAAAGACAGCACCCCTCCTATTCTCTTCACTATTATTGATTTTATCATTAAGAAATATTCTATCATATGAATGGATTTGAAGAAGGAGAAAAGGCAAGTTCTCAGCTTCAGCTTATCATCTTGAAGTAGAAACTTCTGAAATATCAATTAGGTAGCCCAAGGTCTGTTCTTAGATACCATCACCTTAAGGCTTTGAATATGTTGCCTCTCAAATGTCCCTCAGAATTATTTCATTAAAAAAAAAGCCTGAGGTAATTTGATGAAGGAATTAAAAAATTTTCCAGCTGGAAGTTTTATATTTGCTGATAAAATAACCAGTAGTTTATCTGAGCTCTTACTTTACAGTATTGTGTTACAGGTGGCATATAGGTCTTCAATAAACACATATTGAACAAATAAATGGTTAATAAATAAGCCGGAAGTCCTGAATAAACAACTAATCCACTATTTAAAAAACAGCATAAGGAAGTGGATAATATGTATATTTAGTCAAAAATAAATAGAATTGTTTATATATTTGTACATTCTATTTTTTGATAAATTTCTCAGGGGTATAGATATTAATACAAATAGGTTGACTTTTAAAATGTGGTAAATAAATTAAAATAACATTGACTTTTAAATCAGTTGTTTTGAAAGTGTATTTATCTTGCGACTACTCACTGATGAATGTTTTTGGAGGTTCTGTTTTGAACTTCACTATGCACATTTAAAAAAATTTCTTCAGTTGGTGGCAAATTTTTATTCTTTGAAGGTATATTTCACCTTTTTAAATAGCCAAATATTAGTCAGATTTGATTCTTTAGATTTAGAATGATACATTATTTTTGTGGTTAAAACCATGTGATAAAGGCAGATTTAAATGGGATTATAAACTAATTCTGCATAAAGCCCCAAAAGAGGAGGTTCTTTTTGCTTATTTGTTTTTGTGAACAATAGCTGCAGCATTTGAAGAAGTGTGTACTTTTCCAAGGTGCCTCTGCCAAGGGGACAACACCCATGTTGACATACAAAATGAGCCCACCTATCACACACTATCTTCTTTGCTGTTCATCACAACGATTACTGTGAGGCACATGATAGTGGTAGCTGTCACTAGTAAGAGCCTACTGTGTAAAGCCATACATTTCATACATATGATTCATTGTGTTCAGTTGTGACCCCTATTTCACAGGTGAGAAAACTACAACTCAGAAATTACATAAAATGTCCAAGATATTACACTAGGAAATGGCAGAGCTGAAGTTGTAGCTCTGCCAATATCAAATCTGAGTGCTGAGTTCTTCTACCTCACAATCCTACCTGGCCAAGTATTACTTATCTTTTATAAGTGTCATTTTATGAAGGAACTAAAACACTTGACCAGGATGATGGACTAGATGATTCAGTTCTTGGATCCCAGCCCAGCAGACACTCCTAGCTCTCTCCTCCTCCCCTTTGTTTGACAAAATCCTTCTAGGCCCAGGGTGGTCTCCCCAGACAGCATCTGTCAGAATGCATCTACCACACACTGGCTGGGTCTTCTGTGTGCCTGTACCCTGCTTGACATGCCAGCCTGTTGCAGGAAGGTGAGAGGTAGGAAATACTGAGGTCATATTTATTCAGGAGGTTACTGATTGTTTAATGTCCCTGCTTTCTTCATGTGATTATGTTCCTTGGTGGTGTTCTCACAGGAACTGTCCATTATGCCTCTGACTGTAGCTTTTTTCTCTTTGGCTGTTGAATTACACCTTCTTCCTTCCTATCAAGGCTCATCTGGGGTATAGCCTCTTGGGCTTTTCCTCTTTCTGGAGGTTTGGGTATTCCTTTGAGGCTGTCAAATTTTAGGCAAGTAGAATGTGGAGGCATAGTCTTCTCCCACCATCTGTCAATTGGCAATCAAAGACTGGTTAAACCAGTGCTGTTCCAGAAAGGTGGGGCATAGGGTGATACCTAAGGGCATATCTGTTCAGGGAGGAAAGCAAGGAGCCAGCAAATGCTTCCAGAAATTTCTGAATACAGTGTGTATGTGTGTGTGTGTGTGGGGGGGGGGGGTGACGTTGTGCTGGCAGTTTTAATAATTAAGAACCTGAGGACTGAAATAAGCTAATACATGCTAATAAAAGGTCCGAGTTATATAACAGTCATTCCTATATCCACAGGCAACCAACACCCTGAATAACAGTTTTATGAGATCCAAGAAATTGGTATTTCAAAACCCTGCTGGACACTCAAGGATCCAGTAGACTGACCCATTTGCTTCTCATTGCTCCCTGAAGAGTGTGAGGCCATCTTCAGATGGCTAGATGCTTACTCTCAACATTAGAAATAGTGCTGGCCTAGAAGCCAATCAGCATTGTCAAATGGATAAAAAAGTCCAAACTACTGTATTCAGTGCCCAACTAAGTGTTCAGTAAGACTTTATTACAGATAACTCATTTGGAGATGGGAGAATGTAAATCTGTATAAATATTGAAATATATCTATCATTTTCTGTGTGATCAGAGAATGTATAAAGGGGCCATGGATCAGGTGCAGATTTGTAGATTTCCCTAATGGATTACGGATCCATTCTCCTTTCCAGAGAATCATATTCCTGCTCCGTAACTCAGCAAAAATTCTCACTGAGGCTGCATTCTTCTATAAAAGGTCTGCTTACTTGAATCATGGGTGTCTTGACTATAGTTATCATCCAGACTGTGAGCCAGATGTTTTTCTTTCAGTACATTTAAAAGACTTTTTTTCTGAGGACTTCATAAAGTTAAGAGAATTATCGAGTTGAGATGAAAGAAACCCACAGTGATGAGGAACCCTGGCTAGTTTACTAACAATGAACTTGAGACAAGTACACATGTGCAGTGACTAGATAAAGAAGTGACTACAACAGGGTGCTGGGGTTAACTGCCATTGTGCCTCACTAGATCATGTGTGATTCTCAGTGTGCCTCCCCTGAATTTTCTTCTACATCCCATGTGGAACCAGGTCAGTTCACAATGGGCTGGTCATATCCTTCTGTAAAAGTCAATATGCTGGCAGCACAGGCTTCTCACCCTAGCTGCAATTGCTTGAGATGGCGATTGAGAATACCTCACAGACAGCTATGTTCTGGAGCTCTGGCTGTGATTATTTCACTAGGCAGGCACAGAGCTGAGCAAATTCTGTAAAGTGCAGTTGCCTGCTGAAGTGTCTAAGATTGGTCTTCTTGTACATGGGCCTGCTGCAATGATTCTGTGGATTTCCTTCACTTTTGACAGGAACAACTCATGTGTTGAGTGCCACCTTAAAAATCTCCCAATCATTACTAAAAAAAAAAAAAATTTTCTGGTGACTATACAGTTACCTGTGACTTTAGCTATTCTGTGATGCCAAATTCTTTTGTGACGTAGACTATTGGACCATATTGTGCCCAATTGTGAATGATCTTCTTAGAGGAAATTTCTCCCACATTATTGCTCAAATGTTGGCATTATTGCATTGTGTCATATATTCTTTGCTTCTTCCCAGCTTCTGGTTGCTGGAATTCCTTGGCATTACTTGGCTTGTAGCAGAATCACTCTAATTTTTGCCTCTGTCTTCACATGTCTCTCTTCGTTCTGTGTGTGTCTTCCCATGAACTTTTTATAATGGGGGCACCAATTATTGGATGTAGAGGGAACCCACTTCTAATACAATCAGACCGCATCTTAACTAATTATATCAGCAAAGACCCCATTTCCAAATAAGTTCACATGTGCAGGTTTTGGATGGATATGAGCTTTGGGGAGACACTAGCCAATCCAATGCACTTACAATTTACTAAACTATGGATCCATTTTCTTTTCCAGGCACCCCTATTTATTCTCCCTAACTGGGGCTCTTGTAAGAATAAAATTCTATGGAAATATCTGCAATTCCCCAACTCTGAAATTTGGAGGAGCTCAAAATTTGAGTACAATAATGGGTTCTGTCCCTGGTACTGCTATAATTAGGTTACCTTTATTCCTCTCTGAATCATTAACTTTAAAAACTGCTGGTTCAATCTGTGACAACCAGTGATACATCATGTTTAACCAGTGTGCACTACCATAAAAAAATGCTGCTCAGGTACTAATTCATTGCTCCATGACACAAATGGTGCATCTCAAACAAACTTAGTCAATTATGAGGATGATTTCTGAGCTGTTTAAAAAGGCTTCTTCTGCCAGCCTTTGGAAAATGATGCTTTAGAGATTATTATTTTCACTTTTAGGACAAATCCATGAATTTGGCCCCTTCATGTTAACTATAGTGAGAAGATGCATCTCTTGTCCATAAAACTTGAATACTTGAGTGTCAGAAGTGATTTTTCTGAAGTTAACTTTTCCCATAGTTGGAGTTATCCATTTCTGTCGCGCTGGTGTGCATTTCAGTTGAGATTTTATTACATTGTGTTGGCAGCACATTATGTTTTTTACACATGGATTTGATTGAGAAATGAAACTGGAATAAGAATGAGGTAGCAGAGGCATCTGCTGCATATTGCTGTTGTCAATCAGCCTGATTGATTAAATATGGTGGTACACATTTTTATTAAAATGAAATACTTCTCTTGAAAAGGTATATTATGCCAATAGATTGTATGACTCTCCTCAAATTGTGCCTGAGAAAAAGGCCTCTTGGAGGAGTACAACGACTATAGATAGCTGGAACAAACTGGAGAGTTCACATCAGATTTGGCTGGTTTTACAAATTTAAATTTGGGTGTGTATGGAAGAAGTGAATCAGCATTTTGGGTGACTAAGCCAAGTGGAAATGTTGGAGTTTGATTGGACCCCAAAACATTGGTGTCCTATAGTCCACTTGGTTTTAAGGCAACCAGCATGAGCCAGAGCTTCTTTGTAATAGGAGAAAATATCCTGATCAACTGAAGTTCCATTTCTCTCATTTACCACTCAAATCCATTTTAGCTTTCTGCCATTTTATAAAGCTGGAAAACAGACATTCAGACAGAGACAAGAACAAAGATTCTAGAGAATGAGTGTGATAGATTATCCCATGTACTTGGATCAGGACCCAACAAACATCATCCCTCTGTGCAAAACACTGGCATTTGGAGAAACTTCAAAGAGGAAGTGGTGAGGGGTTGGGTAACAGACCATTACAGACCCAAAGAGGCTAAGCAGGAAACCAGGACTGCTCCCTGGAGGACAAAGCAATGATTTAATTGGTCCTGTTCCATTTTAATGTGGATGATTTTTTGTTTTGCTGTGGTCAGGTTTCCTTGGCTGGGTCTGGGTCTTCATGGAGTGTTAAGGCTCCACGCTGGCTCAGGTCACCCTAAATTCCAGGGAGCCTCTTTGCTCATGGCCCCCAGCAAAATTTCTCCTGCTGGAGTCCATTTTGGATGATAACTCAAAAGGCTTTGCATCAGTGTAAAACAATGTTTCAGAAGAGGGCTTTTCAGAAAATAAGTGGGCAATAAGAAAGAAAAAACCTTGGGAGTAATTCCTTGAACACACAGAATGCTTCTTCTGCTGCAGGGCTGTGTCAAGACTAATCCTACAGGATTGAGATATTTTCAGCTGTATCCAATTTAGGTTTCGGCTTTTCTTACAGAGGGATTGCTCCCAAAACAATCTTTCACTACTCTCTCCCACCCCCATCTTAGAAAGCCTGTTTGTAGATTCCAGGATTGCTAACAGATTTTCAGAATAACAAGAAATCTCTGAAATACCATGCATTTAAAAGCCAAAAAGAAGACCACTTGAGAACTTGCTTTTTATTTAAAAAAAAAAAGATTTTGTCAAGGGGTGGGTGGTCTTCAGCTGTCAGTCCACTTTCTTCTCTGTACTCAGTCATGTTGGATGAAAATCCCACAGAGAGTCATAGATTTAAACTTGGAACTTCCTATAGGATTCATAGACCTCTTTTTGGGATATGACCTTCTCTATTCATCTGGGTTTTTTTCTTGGCATCTTGGATCTTGAAATACCAGATCCACAAACAGAGACCACCAGATGAATGTCAGAATCAGAATATACAGTGAATTGTCTGGAAGCACACAGTCATTATGGTTGTCCAGCCAGGAGTCTGGAGTTTTGCCATTGCTAGAGGTCAGGAACAGGTAGGATATCATTAGCCAGACAGGCACCACACATGTTGAGGGGTGGGCAGATATGTGGGTATAAAGCAAATGAAAATTCAAAAATCCTGGAAGGCATATAAGAGAGTTCCACATAATAACCCAAATACTGTGTTGTGACCCAATTCAGAGACAAAAGTCTAGAGATTAAAAATATTGCGTCACTCCTAGCTCTAATGCAGATACTAATTCAATGTCTATTAGGGCATATAGCTTAATATTTCTCACTGTCCTCATCTGTAAAGTAGAAATTATGTACCTTCCTTACAGAGTTATTAGGTAGATACAATAAAATAATGATAATTGAATCTCTTGTCTGACACACAGTAAGTGCTTAATATGTTGTAGTGATTATACTTTCCAATTTATGTAATGATTATACTTGCCAATGTGCTCCCCTCAAAGGCAGAGCAGATATGAATCTGAGAAAGCCTAAGCCCACAGAACAGGTACAACAAACACCAGACTGATTGTGGAAAATGATAAGAAAGAGAGTCCCTTTGGACCTAGCCCTGGTGAACCAATGGCCTTATAGCAAAAAATTGAGTGGCTTGCACTAACTAGTTTTTCTCCTCTTCAATTGTTAGTAGTTTTAAAGATGTTTTACCAGCCTCAGTTTTGTTGCTATTGTTATTATGGTGTATTTCATGCAAAAAACACATAATCACAAAACAAATTTTCACAACTTGAGCACACTCATATTAACCAGTAGTCAAATCAAGATAAGAGCAATTCTAGCACCTCCCAAACCCTCTTTTTCTCCCTCCTAGTCACTATTCCTATCCTACAAGGAGCCACTATCCTGACTTCTAACACCAGAGATCAGTTTTACCTGTTTTGACTGTGTGTAAATAAAATCACATACTATATGATCTTTTGGGTCTGGCTTATTTTGCTCAGCACTTGTTTGTGAGATCCATCCATATTGTGGCTTGTATTTCAAGTTTACTCATTCTAAATATACATCTATGGTCTTCCATAGTGTGCATACATCTGCATATTCATTCTACTATTGGATATATAGGATATTTCCAATTTAGGGATATTATGACTGTTTCTTTGAACATTCTTGAACATGTCTTTTGGTGGCCCTGTGCAGCCACTTCTCTTGAATATCTCCCTACAAATGGAATTACTGGGTCAGCTATAGTACATTCTGTCAAACAGTTTTCCAAGGTGGTAGTACTAATTTACTGTCCTCCAGAATATATGTGAATTCGTCATTGTTCTACATCTTCCTCATCACTTGGTATTGTCTCTTTGTCATTTTAACTTTTCTCATGGGTCTACTGTGCTGAACTGTGACTTTAAATTTTCATTTCCCTCTTGACAAATGAAGTTATGTGCTTTTTAAGTGGAATTCTGTGGCCTTGAGAAGCTAGAAATTCTCTTCAAAGACATACAACTAAGAGATGACTATAATAACAAGTCTCATGAGACTATATCAACAATGCCTCATCAAACTGAGGTATGTATTTAGGCCATAGTGATCAGAATAGGAGAGGTAATGGTTCCTCATGTTCTGTGTCACTTCTTTGAACCTTGGGTAGCATGTTCTATTTTACACACCATGCTTTAAGAAAGATGAGGATGAATAAAGGTATGTTTCAAGGGTAATGTCCAGGTGAGCATTCATACCAGTATGTGAAACAGTAAGAACTGGGATTGTTCAACCTATAGGGAGAAGACAAGGAAGGGGGACAGAAACATTGTCATTTAATTTATGGAGGGCCATCTTTTGAAAGAGGGATCAGGCTTATTCTATGGGATCCATGAAGTGAAACAAAGATTGTGGGAATAAAGTTTATAGGGTGGAAAAGTTCAGGCTTTTGTTATCTTGCTCTTTCTTCTGGCATGGCCTGGTGTAGGCCTAGATAATAAGGTCAGGGTAGTCTCCCTTATAGGACACGAGAATGTTCTCATATGATTTTCATGGACAGTTTGTAAATAGGGCACACCTGAAAATAATAACAGTGCACCTACTTCATAATGTCATTCTTCCAAGAAATATTATGGACACTTCGAAGCTTCAGGGCCCAGATCTTCATAAAGGTCTTACATATTCACTGATAAATTCTTTTTAAAAAATGGTACTTTTAAAGCAAAGCCAATCAGAACAGGAAAACAACCAAACAAAAAAAGACAGTACAAAGGAACTTTTTATTATGTTCTGTTGACTCAAGGTGAGTGAGAGATGCTGATGGCCAAGAGTAGGGCCAAGTTTGCACAAGGCCAACAAAGTTTGAGAGGTCTCAACAAGGTTACAGGAAACAATGTGATTTTAAAGGAAGGGATGGCTAAGCAAGGGCTGTTGAAAAGGAGTAGGCAAGGCAGGCCAGAAAAGGAAGGAGACAGAATCAAGTGCAAAGGCAGAGGGGGATGAGAGCCTTGAGGAAGTGTGCAATAGGAGGAAGGAAGTGTAAGCAGGGTGTTGGAGGGAAAAGGGTTAGAAAACAAACAGTGGGAATTGTTTCAAATATATTGCAAATTTGTATACATTTCAAATATTGTATGCATAATGTATGTCATACAAAAGTACATTTATTCTTAATTTTAAAGATGTACAAACATTATACTGATTTAAATATCTTCCAAAATTATACTTAATTCATAGTTTATTTTGTCATGTATTTTTTCAACTAGTAGATTCCAAAAGTACAGCTTCTTACATGCATGAGAAAGGGGAATGTTTTTTTCATATAAAAGGTGTTTTATACTTGCAATCATTGGTAAAAATTAGTTTGGAATATGGTTGTTGGTGTCAATCTACAAAAAACTAGAAATACAGAGAAATAGGAGGGGAGAAATAGGTGAAGTCTGAAAGGGAATTTGGGTTACTCATTGTCATTCTTAGGGCCAAAAGGAATATAGGAGCTCATATTATTCATCCCCCCTACTTCTGGCCAGGGTCAAACCTCATCCAACTTAAATAGATAACATCTACCTTGACCTCTGTCACTGTTTGGATTTGTCTCACAGGGCTTTTTTTGAGTGGAAATCACTGGAGTGGGTACAATAAAAAATACAAAGGTAAACAAATTCTGTCCCTGTTTTCTGGAAAGAAAAATATACTACCTGCTTGGATCCTTCCTTTTGAAATCGTATTGCTCTTTCAACCACAATATCTTTACCGAATCTTGATTTGACTTTTAAGAGATTGTCATGGAAGAGTCTTAGGAGATATATGTATTTGTCTAGTGAATCACACAAAAATGCCTGATGCTTAAAAGTCAGGAAGAGCAAAAGGCTAGATGCTTTCCACAACCCGTTTCATTACTGTCCACAACTCTATTGCAGTACCATTGAGGAAAATGTAGTAAAGACATAGAAGGGGGCTGGCTAGTCACAACAACGAAAAAGACGTTCTCTCTCCCCCATCCCTGCAGCATACACGTGCGAGTGTACACACATACGTACACACACACCTCTTGCAAACCTTCTTCCTGTAAAACAAGCTAATCAGTGCCGGAAGAGGCAAGCAATCAAACAAAAAAGACAGTTTAAGGAAGGCTCCTATTTTTTCACCGACAGGACACACATTAACTAAACTTAGCAACAGCTGCTCTGGTGGGAAGATATTTTCTTTAGGCTGTCAACATGTTTTGATCCTTCCCCCCACCATTTTCCCAGGATATATCTTAAAAATTCCAATGTGATATCACTATTTCAGCAGTTAGCTAAATGGTTGGTGTAATGCAGGAAGCATTCTCCATCCTCTTCTGAGTGGGTGGATGGAGTAGTTTTGCTTTTCCAACCAGGCCATGAACTATGGGTAGAGGAGCATTGTCATTCTCCAAAATAACACACCTAGAAAGAAATTTCCCAAAGCTAATGAATTTTGAGCTAAGCTTTGAATAATGAAATCTACCACACCTTTCATCACAGCTGGTGCATATATTAGTGCCTTAATGTGTAGCTATTGACTAATTGCATTAATACACACCAAAAAGGACAAATACATATATTTGTTGTTTAGCAGTTAGGACTAAAGAGTTCTATGATATTCAAAATTATTTATTCAAATATTTACATGAGATAACAAAAAATGAAATGACCTCTATCCACAAGAAACTCACAATCTGATGGAGAAGATACATACAAAAGTGCACAGATTAGAATATAGTAGTATAGATGATAAAATGGAGTAGATATAATGTTTTATAGGCCTGTGAAGAACAGCCACTAACCACATTTGTCCTTAGGTAAGGAAAGGCTCCCTCTGAAGGTTAGCTGGTAGAGGATGTAATATGATGTTCCTGGCAGAGGAAATTATGTGTGCATACATTAGAGAGTGTGGTAAATTAGGTCAATGGGTTTTAACTGTGATCACATATTAGAACCATCTGGAGAGACTTTAAAAGCAACCAGTCAACTTCCACTTCTGCCTATGATTAAATAGCTAGTATGACAATACACTTAACAGTGAAGATAACTCTAAAAACTATAAAAACAAACAAACAAAAACAAATCCTTGAAGTCATTGGAGAAAAACCCAAGAAGCCAGACCTTGTAGATACTAGATTCTAGGAAAAATCTGAGTGCAATATTTTCTGATGCATTTATTTCTTTTTTTTTTTAAATTTAAGTATTTAAAAACATTTTAAAAACCAAAGGCAGGTAGGATCAAGGGTGGGACGTGGGGATGGCGGGGGTGGGGGGAGTGGTGGGGGAAAATGGAGACAACTGTATCTGAACAACAATAAAAAATGTGGAAAAAATAAAAAATAAAAATAAATAAAATACAGAAAAAATTATAGTTGACATATTATATTAGTTTCAGGTGTATAGCATAGTGGCTAGACATGTATATAATTTGTGAAGTTATCCCCCCAAATAGTTCAGTAGCCACCAGGTGCTATACACAATTATTATACTACTATTAGCTATATTCCCTATGTTGTAATTTACATCCATGTGGCTGTTTTGTAACTACCAATTTTTACATCTTAATCCTTTTACCTTTTTCACTCAGCCCCCAACGTCTTTCCCATCTGGCAACCAACAGTTTGTTCTTCTATCTGAGGTGTTTCTGTTTTGTTTGTAAATTTATTTTGTTTTCTAGATTCCACATACAAGGGGAATCATATGATATATTTCTTTGTCTGTTTGACATATTACACTTAGCATAATACCCTTGAGTTTACCCATGTTGTAGCAAATGGTAAGATTTTATTCTTTTTTATGGCCAGGTAATATCCCATTGTATATATGTACCATTTTTTTTTTGTCCAATGATTTATTGATGGACACTCAGGATCTTGGCTATTGTAAATAACACTTCAATGAACATAGGGGTGAATATATTTCTTCAAATTAGTGTTTTGGGTTCTTCGAATATCCAGAAGTGGAACTAACTGGTCATAGGTAGTTTCTATTTTTAATTTTTTGGGAAATCTTTACACTGTTTTCCATAGTTACTACCCCCATTTGCATTCCCACCACCAATGCATGAAAGGTTCCCTTTTTTCCACATCCTTGCAAACATTTGTTGTTTGTTGACTTATTCATGCTCACCCTTCTGACAGATGAGGTGATACGATAGCTCATTGTGATTTTTAATTTGCATTTCTCTGATGATTAGTGATATTGAGCATCTTTTCATATGTCTATTGACCATCTGTTCAGGTCCTCTGCCCATTTTTTAATTTGATTGTTTGCTTTTTGGGGGTTAAGTTGTATGAGTAAATTTTATTAAAAATTTGGAAAATAACTTTATCAGATGTATCATTGGCAAATACCTTCTTCAATATGTTGTGTTTGTTTTGTTGATGGTTTCCTTTGCTATGCAAAACCTTTTTAGTTTGATGTAGTCCCATTTATTTTTTATTTTGTTTCCCTGTTCAAGAAGACATATCCAAAAAATATTACTAAGAACAATGTCAAAGATTGTACTACTTATGTTTTCTTCTAGGAGTTTTATGATTTCGAGTCTCACATTTAAGTCTTTAATACACTTGGGGGTTTTTCTTGTATATGGCATAAGAAAGTAGTGAAGTAGTTTTATGTTTTTTGCATGTATCTGTCCAATTTTTCCAACACCATTTATTGAAGAGACTATTTTTACCCTATTGTGTATTCTGCTTCCTTTGTCATGGATTAATTTACCACATAGGTATATTTTTATTTCTGGGGTCACTATTTTGTTCCATTAACCTATGAGTCTTTTTATGCCAGTACTATGCTCTTTTGATTATTATAGCTTGGTAGTATTGTTTGATATCAGGTAGTATGACACCTCTAGTTTTGTTATTCTTTCTCAAGACTGCTTTGATATTTAGAGTCTTTTGTGGTTTGATACAAATTTTAGGATTATTTGTTCTAGTTCTGAGAAAAATGCCACTGGTATTTTGATAGGAATTGCATTAAATCTATAGATTTCTTCGGATAGCATGGGCATTTTAACGATGTTAATTCTTCATATCTATGAGCATACTACATGCTTTTATTTATTTGTATTTTCTTCCATTTCTATCTTCAATGTTTTATAATTTACCAAGTACAGGTTTTTACCTGCTTGGCTAAATTTATTCCCACATATTTTTTGATGGAGTTATAAATGGGATTGTTTTCTTAGTTTTCCTTTCTAGTAGTTCATTATTGGTGTATAAAAATGCAACTTATTTCTAGATATTTATTTTGTGTTTTTTTTTGTACATTGCTGAATTTGTTTATCCGTTTTCATAGTTTTTTTTCCTGGAATCTTTAGGGTTCTCTCCAAATAGTATCATGTCATCAGCTAATAATGAGTTTTACTTCTTCTTTTCTAGTTTGGATGCCTTTTATTTTTTCTTCTTGTCTGATTGCTGTGGCTAGGACTTCCAATACTAGCTGAATAAATATGAAAGTGGACATCCTTGCCTTGTTCCTGATATTAATGAAAATGATTTTAGCTTCTCTCCATTGAGTCTGAAATTATCTGTAGATTTGTCCTATGTGGCCTTTATTATGTTGAGAAATGTTCTCTGCATTTTCACTTTGGTGAGTTTTTATCCTAAATGGATGCTGGATTTTGTCAAATGGTTTTCTACGTCTATTGACATGATCATATAATTTTTATCCTTCATTTTGTTTATGTGGTATGTCATGTTAATTGACATTAAACCAACCTTGCATCCCAGGAATAAATCACACTTGATCATGGTGTAGGGTCTTTTTAAGGTGTTGCTGAATTTGGCTTGCTAATATTTTGTTGAGGATTTTTCCATCTATATTTATCAGTAATATTGTTCTATAGTTTTCTTTTTTGTAATGTTTTTGTCTGGTTTTGGAATCAGGATAATGCTAGTCTCAAAAAACAATCTTGGGAGCCTTTTCTCCTCTTGAACATTTTGAAATGGTTTGAGAAGAATAGGTATTAGTTTTTCTTTGACTATTTGGTAAAATTCACCTGTGAAGCCATTTGTTCCAGGACTTTGTTTGTTTTGAACTTTTTAATTACTGCTTTGATTTCACTCTGTTCAAATTTTCTGATTTTTCTTGAGTCAATCATGGAAGATTGTATGTTTCTAGGAATTCATCTATTTCTTTCAGATTGTCCAGTTTGTTGGCATATAATTGTTCATAGTATTTTCATATAATCTTTTGTATTTCTGTGTTGTCAGTTGTTACTTCTCATATTTCTGATTTTATATTTTGGGGTCCTCTATTTCATTAATGAATCTGTTTAAGGATTATAATTTTTTTTATCCTTTTAAGATATCAACTCTTGGTTTTATTGATTTTTGTATTATTTTAAAAATATTTTATATATTTATTTTTAGAGAGAGGAGAAGGGAAGGTGAAAGACAGGGTGAGAAACATCAGTGTGTAATTGCCTCTCAAGTGTACCCTGCTGGGTACCTGGCCCACAACCCAGGCATGTGCCCTGACTGGGAATCAAACCAGTGAATCTTTGGTTCTCCAGCTGGCACTCAATCCACTGAGCCACACCAGCCAAGGTGATTTTTGTATTATTTTAAAAACTCAATTTAGTTTATTTCTGCTTTGATATTTATTATTTTCTTCCTACTGATCAGTTAGAGGTTTGGGTTTTTTTTTCTACTTCTTTTAGGTGTTAAGTTAAATCATTTATTTGAGATTTTTCTTGTTTCTTAGGATAGTCCTATATTGCTATAATTTTCCTTCTTAGAACTGCTTTGACAATGTCCCACTGATTTTGAGTCATTGTGTTTTTATTTTTATTTTTTTATGATATCTTTTGATTTTCCCCCTTGATCTTGTTGTTAACTCTCATTATTTTGCAGCGTGTTATTTAACCTCCACATATTTGTGTATTTTTTCAATTTTCTTGTAATTGATTTATGATTTTGTACCATTATAGTCAGAGAAAATTCTTGATATGATCTCAATATTCTTAAATTTATTGAGACTTATTCTGTGGCCTAATGTTCCAGGTACTCTTGAAAAGAATGCATATTCTGCTGCTTTGCATGAAGTACTCTAAAAATATCATTTAAATCCATCTTGCCTAATATGTCACTTAAGACTGCTGTTTCTTATTAATTTTTTCTCTCAATGATCTATTCAATGATGTCAATAGGGTGTTAAAATCTCCTACAATTACTTTATTACTCTTAATGTCTCCCTTGATGCCTGCTTTATATGTCTAGGTGCTTCTACATTGGGTGTGTAAATGTTTATAAAAGTTATATCCTCTTGTTGTGTGGTTCTCTTTATAATTATGAAGTGTCTGTCTTTGTCTCTTGCTACAGCTTTTGTTTTAAACTCTATTTTGTCTAAGTATGGCTACATCAGTTTTTTTTTCATTATTATTTTCATGGATTATCCTTTTTTATCCTTTTATTTTGTGTATGTCTTTTCATCTGAAGACATTTTGGTCTCCTGTAGACAGTATGTATATATAGTTTATATCTATGTATATATGTAGTTTATATATTTATATTTATATATATTATATATAGTTTATAGTATATATACATATATGTGTGTATATACGATATATGTGTGTATATATATGTGTGTGTATATATATGTATAGTTTGTTATCTATTCAGTCATCCTACAACTTTTGATTTGAGCATTTAATCCATTTACATTTAAAGTTGTATTTATAGGTATGTAGTTATTGCCATTATATTATTTATATTTATGTTCTTTTTCCCCTTTCTTTGCTTAAAGAATTCTCTTTTACATATTTTGTAATACTGGTTTGGTGGTGATAGACTCCTTTAGATTTTTCTCATCTGAGAAGCTCTTTACCTGTCCTTAAATTCTAAGTGTTAGCCTTGCTAAGTAGAGTAGTGTTGGTTTCAAGTCCTTGCTTTTCATCACTGTTAATATTTTGTGCCAATGATGCTTTTACTCTTAATATGCTTGCTGATTTATAAGCAACAAACACTTTATAAGAGACTTAGGGACTGAGAAGAAAACAATGAATCAGAGCTTTTGGCAGTATAATGGGGCTAGCAAGGCAAAAATTGGAGTTTAGGGTTACTAACGCAGATGGCACTTGGAAACCCAAGATTTCAGAAAAGAAAGAACCTCACAGAAGTGCACCAAATATTGTCATGATTTTACCTTGAGGAATTTTCCAGTTTCTAAGTTACAGAGACCAACTTAGTCTAAGTTAGTCTAACTTAATCTAAGTTAATGACACTAAAGCAATTCAGAAATTTCTGCAGTCTCACATTGATGAAGGGATTATCATTGGATTTCAGAAAACTATGAAGAAGGCCTCATAAATACTGAGGCCTTTACATGATACCTATAAAGTCTTTACCCTAAGATTAAGGGCAAATCTAAAATGTATTAGCCCTTATGGAAACCAAAATGAAGTCTTGAGTTATTTCAACTATTATTTGGACAAGGTGATTTTTTTCTACTTTAACTGCTAGCCACAATAAAATTAAAATGCCTGTGGAGGAAAATAACAGATAATAGAAACAGACCCATAGGTAATCGAGTTACTTACAACAGTTTATAGCTGTGATTAATATGTTATAAAAGTATACAATAAGATAGAGAATTTCACCAGAGAGCTGGAATCTGTAAATAGGAATTAAAATGAATTTCTGGAACTGAAAACTACAATAACTGAAATCACTCAATAAATAGACTCAATAGCACAATCAAAAGAAATATCAAGAGCAATGATTAGAAAAATTAAATGTAACTGAAAATATTAGAATAAATCACAAAAAGAAAAGTGTTGGAAAACACACACATAGAACAGAAGAGACATATGGGATGGTGAAAAGTTCTAACAACATGTATGTGTAAACTCAGAAAAAAAAAGAGAGGGAATGGGACAAAAGCAATATTTGAAAAGATGCTATCTGAGAACTTTCCAAAACATGAAAATCATCTAGTTACAAATGTAATAAACACTAGGAACATACATACATACAAATAAAATTGCATCTTGTCACATTGTAGTAAAACTGTTTGAGATCAAAAACAATGAGACAAGATAAAAATCTTAAAATAGGCCATTTAAAAAAGATACCTTAACTTCAAGGATGCAGCAATAAGATTTATAGTTGACTTCTCAACAGAAATGCTGGAAGCAAAAGAACAATGAAATGGTGTATTTATGCTTCTGAGATTTTTCTTGTTTTTTGAGATAGACCTGTAATGCTATGAATTTCCCTCTTAGGATTGCTTTCCTAGTGTCCAATAGATTTTGGATCGTTGTGTCCTCATTTTCATTGTTTCAAGGTATCTTTTGATTTCTTCCTGATCTTTTCATTGACCTATTCATTGTTTAATAACATGTATTTAGCTTCCATGTCATTGTGTGTTTTTCAGTGTTCTTATAATTTATTTCTAGTTTTGTAGCATTGTGGACAGAAAAGAGGCTTGATATAATTTAAATTTTTAAATTTATTGAGACTTGTTTTGTTTCCTAACATATGGTCTACCCTAGAAAATGTTCCATTTGCACTTGAAATGTATGTATATTACAGAATATGTAATATATGCTTTGAGGTGAAATGCTCTGAAAATATCAATTAAATGCATTTGATCTAGTGTGTCCTTGAAGGCCACCATCTCCTTGTTGATTTTCTTTTTTTAAGAAAATATATTTTATTGAGCTATGGCTGGTGTGGCTCAGTGGATTGAGTGCTGACCTTTGAACCAAAGGGTCACTGGTTTGATTCCCAGTTGGGGCACATGCCTGGTTTGTGGGCTGGGTCCCTGGCTGGGGGTACAGAAGAGGCAACCACACATTGATGTTGCTCTCCTTCACTTCCTCCCTCCCTTACTCTCTCTAAAAATAAAGAAAGAAAAAAGGAAAGTGGTGAATATATTTTACTGATTATGCTGTTACAATTTTTCCATTGTCCCCCTTTATTCCCCTCAGCCCTGTATCCTCCTCCCACCCACATTTCCCTCCCTTAGTTCATGTCCATGAGTTGCACATACAAGTTCTTTGGCTTTTACATTTCTTATACTATTCTTAACCTGCCCCTGTCTATTTTGTAGCTACCATTTATGCTTCTTATTCCCTGTACCTTTTCCCTTATTTCCCCCCTCCCCTTTTCCACCGATAACCTTCCATGTGATCTCCATTTCTGTGGTTCTGATCCTGTTCTAGTTGTTTGCTTAGTTGTTCTTTTTTTGTTTTTGTTTTTTTTTAGGTTTGGTTGTTGATAATTGTGAGTTTGTTGCCATCTTAACTGTTCATAGTTTTGATTTTCTTCTTTTTCTTAGGTAAATCCCTTTAACATGTCATATAATAAAGACTTGGTGATGATGAATGGTAAATTTACTTGGTGAATTCCTTTAACTTTACCTTATCTGGGAGGCACTTTATCTGCCCTTCCATTCTAAATGATAGCTTTGCTGGATAGAGTAATCTTGGATGTAGGTCCTTGCTTTTCGTGACTTTGAATACTTCTTTCCAACCCTTTCTTGCCTGAAAAGTTTCTTTTGAGGAATCAGCTGATAGTCTTAAGTTACCTACCTTTGTAGGTAGGTTACCTTTGTAGGTAGGTAACTTATCTACCTTTGTAGGTAATGGTTTCCTCTTCTCTTGCTGCTTTTAAGATTCTTTCCTTCTCTTTCATTTTGGGTAATGTAATTATGATGTGTCTTGGTGTATGCTTCCTTGGATCCAACTTTTTTGGGACTCTCTGAGCTTCCTGGACTTCCCAGAAGTCTATTTCCTTTGCCAAACTGGAGACATTCTCCTTCATTATGTTTTAAAATAAGTTTTCAGTTTCTTGCTCTTCCTCTTATCCTTATGGCACCCCTATGATTCAGATGTTGGAACATTAAAGTTGTCCTGGAGGTTCCTAATCCTCTCCTCATTTTTCTGAATTCTTGTTTCTTCATTTGTTGTGGTTGAATGTGTATTTCTCCTTTCTTGCCCAAACTGTTGATTTGAGTCCCGGTTTCCTTCCCATCACTGTTGGTTCCTTGTACATTTTTCTTTATTTCACTTTTTATAGCCTTCACTTTTTCCTCTATTTTGCAACCATACTCAACCATTTCTGTGAGCATCCAGATTGCCATCATTTTGAACTGTGTATGTGATAGGTTGGCTGTCTCTTTATCACTTAGTTGTATTTTTTTCTGGAGCTTTGATCTGTTCTTTCATTTGAGCCATATATTTTTGTCTTGGCACACCTTTTATGTAATAAGGGGTAGAGCCTTAAGTATTCACCAGGGTATGGCAACCCACATCTCTGAGTTGTGGCACTGTGTGTGGGGGAGGGTTCTGAGAGGGAACAATGATGCTTGCTTAGCTTTTGGCCGACTTTCAGTCACTTCTTCTGCTACCCAGAAGCAAAGTGGGCCCTTCTGGTGCTGATTCCCAGTTGGGTTTTGTGTACATTCTAGAAGTGTGTCTCTCCAATGAACTTGCCTGTGAGGCTGGGTATTTCTCTTGCTGCCTGAATCCCCAGGTTTTTCAGTCGGAGGTTTTGAGGCTTTCTTTCCCCAAGCCAGAACCCTGGGTTGTGTGGTCTGTCTCATTCCCTAATTGTTCCTCCCAGTTTATCCACATGCAATGTGGGACCGCTTGCTCCACCAGGTGCCTCCTTGCCCACCCCTGTCCTCCAGCTGCTGACTTGCTGCAAGTCCTCTTCACCCGCCTCAACCCATCTCTGCCCCTCCTACTGGTCTAGATGAATGTTTCTTCTTCAACTCCTTGGTTGTCGGACTTCTATACAGTTCAACTTTCTGGCAGTTCTGGTTATTTTTTGTTTTTAAATTTGTTGTTGTCCTTCTTTTGGTTGTGCAAAGAGGCAAAGCGTATCTACCTACACCTCCATCCTAGCCAGAAGTCCTGATGTTGAGTATCCTCATAGTCATTATCTAAACTCTCTATGTGAAAAATTGCTTGCCTCCATTTCATCTAGTTCTTCTACTGGAGGATTCTCTTGTCTTTCATTTAGGGTCAGTATCTTAGTCTTCCCATTCTTGGCTGCCTCTTTGTATTTGTTTCTATGTATTAGGTCTCTGGTTCAGACCTTTATTAGACACTGATTGTGACTAGCCCTGGGCAACCTGTTTAGAATCATTAGTGATCCACAGCATATGGTTCACTCTGCTGGGTATGTTTGTGTGAAGAAAGGAGACCTGGCTTTATACCAAGGCCTGCTTTTACCATCACTGTGCCTGGAGGATGTTCAGCTAAAGTCTCACAGCTCCCAGAGATCCACCTTAGCTGTTAAATATAATCAGCCATATAACCTCAAGCTATACTCAGAAGCCCAGCTTAAGCTCCACAGGGCAGGTCAGAGCAATTAATGTGTGCAAGGCTATTGCTTCTCTTCAGGCTGATGCCACTTGGAGGGGAGTGCTCTGTCTGAGAAAGAGGGCTTCTGCAGTGTGGGGAAGACTCAGCACAGGTATCCTGGCAACTATTTTTTCAGTCCTCTCCTCAGAGCCACCAGCCCCAGACTCTCCTCACACATCTCCAGTCCACTCTGTCCTCCCTCTGCTGGAGTCCAAGGTAAGTGGCTGCAAATGAAACTTTGTGTGTTGGCCCTTTAAGAGGCTCTCTTTGTCTCCTGCTGTCTCTCCCTGGCAGACAGAAATCCTGCTGCTTTTCACAGCTGGATGTTATCTGGGTTTCTATCTCAGTTCTGGTACTGTGAGCTAGGGAGCCTAGCTTGGGATTTAGATCCCACACTTCTCAGGGAGAATCCCGACTCTGTAATATCCCTCCAGAACTTCAGTTGGCACCCAGCCAGCCCTTTCAACCTCCGCAATCCATAGCAGTCTGATTGTGGTGATGTATTTTCTTCTATCTGTCCCTGGTTATAAGACTTCTCTCCAGCTAGTGTTCAGTTGGTTATTCACTATGGTTTCTCTACAATTTAGTTGTAATTCCAGATTGGTCCTAGGAGGAGTTTAGTGTAGCTTTCACTTACCCCTCTGCCATTTTTTATCTCTGTATTTATTATTCTGACAGAAAATATTTCTCACTCTGAAATTCTATGTCCACCAAAACTTATTCTTTAAAAATTAAAATAAGTGAGGACTTTTTAGAGAGCCAAATTTGAGAGAAGTTGCTACCAAGTAGCACACTAAAATAAATACTAAAAAGAGTTATTTAAGCAAGTGAAAAATGATCTTGGATGAAAGTACAAAAATACAAGAAGAAATGAAGATCGATATAAAATGAAAATGCATGTGTAAATTAAATGAATATTTACTTTGTATAACAACAACCATGAAATCATGCCCTTGGGGTTTAAAAGCAGATAGAATTAAAATTTATAAAAATTAAACCATAAAAATAGAAATTAGAGTATGGAGTTAAATAATTCTAAGGTTGTTTTAATATCTGGGAAATAATAAAAGTATCAATCTATAGTAGACTCTAGTAAATCAAGGATGTACAATGTAACCTCTATGGCAGTGTTTTTCAAAGTGTGATTCCTGGACCAACAGCACTGGCATTACCTGGAAACTTGTTATAAGCATAATATCCTGGGTCCTACCCATTTTCTAAAGCAGAAAACTGAGGGGAAGCACAGAAACCTGTATTTTCAAAAGCCTTTCAGATATTTCTGATGCACGCTAACGTTTGAGAAACACTGCTTCAGAGTGCCCACTAAAAGAATGATAATAGAATTTATAACAATCAGTCTAATACTAATATAGGGGGAGAATATCATAATCAGAGTACTTGGTTTATGCAAAGGAGGTGATAAAGGGAAAATAATGAATGAGTGAAGAAATGGGACAACTAGAAAACAAATTATAAAGTGGAGAATTTTAAAACTAAATATATCTAATTATTTTAAATGTAAATGCACTATAAAATTTAATTAAAAGGTGAAGATTGTCAAAACGTTTAAAAATGCAAATTTTAACTACATGCTACTTATAATTGACACATCTTAAAATATAAAGATACAGAGTGATTCAAAGTAAAATGATGAAAAAAGATATACAAGGAAACATTAACCTAAATAACTTTTGTAGTTATACTAACACCAAATTAGACTTTAGGAAAAGGAGGTATTCTAGAGATAAATAGGGATGTTTCAAAAGGTGAAATCAAGACCTATGCAGAAGATACAGGAAATATTATTTTAAATAGCCTTAAAATAAATAAAACAAAAAGATGGAAATAAAGAAAAAATGGAAAATTGTACTAACAATATATGAGATTTTAACATAGATTTCTCAGTAACTGATAAAGAGAAAAAAATGTCAGTAAAATTACAAAAAATTTGAACAACACAATAAACAAACCTCCTAACTGACATCTACAGAACACTGCATTCCATAACTGCAGAATATATTTTCTATTCAAGCACTCATAAAATAATTATGAGAATAGGCCATACATAAACTGAGCAATAAATCAAGTTTCAACAAATTTCAAAGGACTGACATTATATGGTACAGATTCTCTGACAATAGTGAAGTTTAACAATATGTAAATTAAATCCATGATACAAGAAATCAAAATAAAAATTAGAAAATATTTTGAAGTGAATGATAATGTAGATAAATTATATAAAAACTTGTGGAATACAGCTAATGTTACACTTAGAGAGAAATGTATATCCTTAAAAAAAATCTATGTTTTAAAGATAAGAAAGGGTTAAAATCCATTCTTTTAATATTCATCTTTAGATGTTAGAAAACTAATGGCAAATTTAACACAGGAAAGAAGGTGATAATAAAATAAAATTAGTGAAAAAAGCATATTACAAAAAAATCAATAATGCTATAAATTGTCTTTTAATTGACTAAGAGAATTGATAAACCTCCAATAAGAATGATCATAGAGAACACACAGTACCAAAATAAAGATGATATTAATGTGAAGAAATGAAGAATAAGTAACTACAGATTATAGAGACACTAAAAAGTAATATGATGTAATGAAGAATATTATGATAATAAACTTGGAAATTTAAGGAGATAAATTTCTTGAAAAATACAACTTGCCAATACTGACTTTTAAAAAAGGAAAAATTAAACAGAAATTCTAAATACTCCCATAATCTGTTCTAATGGGTACAGATTAATTGCAGTTAAAGACTGTGTCAAATAACTTCAGAGTCTGGATTGCTTATAGCTCTGCTTCTATTGCTTTTTCTTTTTCTTGTTTTTCCTCCAGGGAAATGAAATCCTTTTCATAAAGGAAACACCAAGCCCATATAATTTCACTAGTGAATACTTTCTACTATTTAAAGACAAGATAAGATCAATCAGTCACAGACTCTTCTAGAGATTAGGATAAAAAGAAAACAATTCAGAACTTATTTTCTGAAGCCACAAGAAATTATTTGTATCACCTTGGGTGGTGAAAACATTTTAAATACAAAATCATAACAAAAAGATTGATAAATTGGACTTTATTAAAATAAAATTAAGAACTAAAACCCCAAAAAGCATGAACAGAGAAGCCATAGCATGAGAAAAGATATTTGCAATTCATATATCCAACAAAGAACTTCTGTACAGATATATGAAGATCTCCTACAAATGAATATGTAAAAGCAGATGACTACTTCATAGAAGAGTGGTCCAAATGGCTGATAAATATATGGAAATGTCCTCAGGTTGGGGTTTTCAAGGAAAGTATAACCACTGATAACTAACATCATCAGTATGGTTACAATTTAACAAAAAACTCAAAATACCAATTTTGGAGATTGTGGAACAAAAGGGTCACATGCTGTTGGTGAGAATGTTAATTTGTACAACACTTTGGAAAACTATTTGACATTATCTACTAAAATACATATCCTATTATTCAGCAATTTTATTCCTAGGTGTACATATGGAAATGTGGGCATAAAAAGAAATGTAAATAAAATTTGTAGCAACATTATTCATACATAATATCTTTCAATGGAGCAACCTAAATGTCAGTGAATAGTAAAATGGATAAACAAATAATAATATATTCAGTGGCTTCTGGCCAAGATGGAGGCATAGGTAGCTACGCCTCACTTCCTTGCACAACCAAAAGAAGGATAACAACCAATTTAAAAACAAAAACAACCAGAACTGCCTGAAAATCAAAGTGCATGGAAGTCTGATAACCAATAAGTCAAAGAAGAAATATTTATCTAGACCAGTAGCAGGAGTGGAGGTAGGCAGCTAGGGCAGAGAGAGGACACACAGCAAGGCAGTGGCTGGTGGACTGGGCAGTCCCAAATTCATGTGCAGATAAAATGGGAGGAATGATAGGGATTTTATTTTTCCCATGCAACCCAGGGTTCCAGTGTGGGAAAACAAAGCCTCATACCCTCTGGCTTTAAAAATCTGTGGGGGTTGTGGCCTTGGGAGAAGCTCCCAGTCTCATAGGAGATTCTGTTGGAGGGGTCCACAGGGTCCTAGAATGTACACAAGCCAACCCACCCAGGAATCAGCACCAGGGCAGCACCTGAAAGAGCACAGTTAACTTGTGGGAAGTGGGAGAAGTGACTGAAAGTGGCACGAGAACTGAGCAAACAGTATTGTTCCCTCTCTGATCTCTCCCCTACATACAGTGCCACAACTCAATGAAGTGGGTTTTCCAGCCCTGGTGAACACCTAAGACTCCACCCCTTACAATGTAACAGGTGTGCTAAGACAAAGAAATATGGCCCAGATGAAAGAACACATCAAAACTCCAGAAAAACAAAGAAACGAGGAGATAGCCAACCTATCTGATGCACAGTTCAAAACACTGGTAATCAGGTTGCTCAGAGAAATGATTGAGTATGGCCACAAAATAAAGGAAAAAGTGAAGTCTATACAAAGTGAAATAAAGAAAAATATACAGGGAACCAACAGAGAAGGGAGGGAAACCAGGATTCAAATCAATGATTTGGAACAAAAGGAAGAAATAAACATTCAACTGGAACAGAATGAAGAATCAAGAACTCAAAAAAATAAGGAGAAGCTTAGGAACCTCCAGGACAATTTTAAGCGTTCCAACATCTGAATCATTGGGGTGCCAGAAGGAGAAGAACAAGAGCAAGAAACTGAAAACTTATTTTAAAATATAATGAAGGAGAATGTCTCCAGTCTGGCAAAGGAAATAGACTTCTGGGAAGTCCAGGAAGCTCAGAGAGTCCCAAAGAAGTTGGACCCAAGGAAGCATACACCAAGGCACATCATAATTACATTACCCAAAGTGAAAGAGAAGGAAAGAATCTTAAAAGCAGCAAGAGAAAAGGAGACAGTTACCTACAAAGGAGTTCCCATAAGACTATCAGCTGATTTCTCAAAAGAAACCTTATAGGCAAGAAGGGGCTCGAAAGAAGTATTCAAAGTCATGAATAAGGAGCATAAATGGCAGGTAGAAAATAGACAGGGGAAGTTAAGAATAGTATAGGAAAGGTAGAAGCCAAAAAACTTTTATTTAAAACCCATGGACATGAACTAAGTGTGTATGGAGGGATACTGGTGGGAATGGGGGTACTGGGCAGAGTGGGGTAAAGGGGAGAAAAAATATGAGGCAACTGTAATAACATCATCAATAAAATATACTTAAAAATAAAAAATAAAAGGATTTTATTCTGTTAATTAAAAAGTATATATGTATTCATACAGTAGAATTCTATATAGCAATGGGCATAAAGAAGTTATTGTTATGCACAAAGAGATGGATGAATCTCTGAGTAAAGGAAGTCAGAATCAGAAAATGCAAACTACATGTTTTCATTTACATATAGTTCAAAAAACAGGCAAAGTTCAACCTATAGTAATAGAAGGAAGAACAGGGGTTCCCAGAGAAGGGAGGGGTAATAATTTGCAGAAGGTATAATAGAGATTTCTGGGGTGCCAGCAATATTTTATGTCCTGATATGGTGGTAATTCAGATATGTTCACTTTGGGGTTGGCAGACCTGCGTTGAATCCTAACTTATTGGGGAGTGGTATAAGCCTGAATTTCTTAACCTTTTCAAAGTCTGTTTCTTCATTTGTAAGGTTCAGATAATAAGACCTAGTAAGGATTAATGAGATAACAGAGGCTCAGGGCCTGACCTGACTAGATGCTCCACAGATACTAGTTTTTTTTCACCTCTCTTTGTACTGCCTAACCTAGTTAGATGAAACACTACCCCACCTCTTCTTTCCTACCTCCTACATGTATTACTCTTTATAAAAAGATTTATCCTGCAATGGAACTGGCAGCTATCTATGCAATAGAAATGCAGTCAATGTCTGCTCAGCAGAGTAATGATATCTAACTGAACTGGGACCAAACCTATGACTTTGACTATGTTGGGCTAGGCTTCAGACTATATGTACAGCATGTATGCCACAAGTGTTAGGGATCTTTCCTAGTTCCAACTCTCTTCATCAGGATAGCATGGCCTTTCTGGTGTAGGTAGAAGTCTGTCATTTTTCTTCATTCAGTCTCTTGGCATAAGGGATGAGGCAATGATGTGGGGGTTACTCTGTGTATTTGGCTGAATCCCAGTTTGTAGGATTGGATTTTACCTCCCTGGACTCAATTGGATCAAGTGTCCT
The DNA here is from genome assembly GCF_019186645.2 of Phyllostomus hastatus. Taxonomy (NCBI): domain Eukaryota; kingdom Metazoa; phylum Chordata; class Mammalia; order Chiroptera; family Phyllostomidae; genus Phyllostomus; species Phyllostomus hastatus. The sequence goes on along the minus strand of NW_025334038.1, from coordinate 4,302,117 downwards.
CATCCTCCCTGCAATCCCTATTGGATCAAGTGTCCTCGGCTTCCTGTCCTTGAACTGCTGGAGGGGGAGATTGGGCAGCTGTGAAACATCTGCCACTGCATTCCACCTTCATTAGAGAGGTGGACCAAGTGATATATGTGTGACTTTTTCCAATAGTGTGTGTGTTTTTGTGCAATTGTATAAAATTTCATTTTTAAGGCACTTCTTGGAGTCTTGAGGATGAAAGTCCAAATGGAGTTGATGCTATCATTATTACAGTGAGACACTCATGTTGCTTTGGCAGATATAATGTTTCCCAAGCATATAATGTTTTTTTTTTCACTTGAAGAAACAGCCTAGAGCACATTCCAGCTTGAAAGATTTTCCTTTCTAGATGGTGGTTTCCTACTCCAAATCCTTGGGAAAATATTACCACATTTTTTTTTTTACTTGAATGATTGGCATGCTGGAAAAGAGCATACAGAGCTCCTGTAAAGATTTAATTTTTATGAGTTCTCTAATTCTTTCTGGAAAAAACGATCACTACTCAAAGTCACTCTATGAGCACAAAGCTCCAGTGGGAAGGCTGAGGCCAGGACCAAGGGTCAGAAGTTCCTTATACTCGTGGTGCTAGTGGAGCATTGCAGGCTAGGGAGTTCAGGGCCATTCAGAGGGAAAAATGTCTCTAAGTAGCATTTGTTTGAATTTTGGCTCCATCTCCTTAGTGTTATGTTCTTGGGCATTTAATCTGCTCCCTGAAAGCAGAACCACAATCCCTGCTCTACAGGATTAAATAAAATAGTATACAACAGTGGTTCTCAACTGAGAGCATTCCTCCTTCTCAACCAGGGGACATTCAGCAACGTTTGGAGATGTTCTTGGATGGCACAGATTGGGGCAGGGAAACAGTGTGTGTTACTGGCATCTAGTGAGCAGTGCTTATAAACATCTTACAATGCACAGAACAGCCCCCACAACAAAGATTAATAGGCCTGGAATGTTATTAGTGCTGAGGTTGGGAAACTGTTGGGGCAGAGCTGTCACTTAGCCAGTCTTCCATCCCTCTCCTCTTTCCTTGGTCTATATTTTTTCCCCTAAGCATTCTTCCTGCTGAGGAACTCCTAGAATTGTAGATGTTTTTTTTCAGTGAGTTCACTCTTCCCTTCTCTACAGTGGTTATTTTGAGGTCATGTCAGACCTCACATCCCAATAACTCTCTCCTTTCACTCTTGGCAGATAACAAACTTACAGAACAAAATAGATATTTGATGAGAATTCATTCAACTTTCTGCCCCCCAACACACTGATATACCATATCTGTACCTCTGAGGCAGACACTGGTGTTTCCAATCTAAAGTCACCACTTGTTTGCCAGTGGCATCCTGATTCTCTTTGGTTGCTGGGTGGAGATGTCCTTATCTCAGAGAAGTGGGCCCAGCTTTGGTCTAGGAATGACTCTAAGAGCCAATTTTAGGTAATGCAATATATTAAGAAGCCTTCTAGAAGGCTTCTGGAAAAACTCCTTAATTTAACAGGGGTATATGAGGAGAAACTCTCTGCATTGTGCCAATCCACATTTCCTGACTTTGAATTGGTCACATAAAGATGTGATGCTGGACTTCTGGCCAAGATGGAGGCATAGGTAGACCCACTGTGCCTCATCACACAACCAAAATAAGGTCAGCAACAATTTAGAAACAAGATAACAACCAGATCTGACAGAAAATTGATCTGAATGGAAGTCGGACAACCAGAAAAATAGACGCGTTCATCCAGACGGGTAGGAGGGGCGAAGTCAGGCAGCCAGGCACAGGTTATGGCGCAGGGAGCAGAGAGCATTAGGACTGGGCGAGTAAGGCTTCCGCGTGCAAGACTGCAGTGGGTGGACCCTGAGTGCGCAAGCAGCAGCTGGCAGACCCCTGCCGAGGGGTGGCAAACAGCAGACCCAGCGAGGTGGCAAATGTGAAGCAAGGCACTGCACGCAACCCAGGATCACAGCGCTGGGAAATAGAGCCTTGGGGCACTGATTGAGGACACCTGTGGGGACTGAGGAGCAGGGAGGGACTTCCAGCTTCTCAGGAGAGGTTCTTGGAGGGTCCCACAGTGTGCACAAGCCCACCTACATGGGAATTGACACCAGAGGGGCCCAGTTTGCTTGGGGGAAGCAGCAGAAGGGACTGAGGTCCCACAGAGAGTGGAGCAGGCACCATTGTTCCCTCTTGGACCCCACACCCACCTACAACATCACAGCCCAGCGACTGGAGTAACCCGCCCTGGTGAATACCTAAGGCTCCGCCCCTCATACATAACAGGCACAACCAGACCAAAGGAAAAAATAAAATAAAATAAAATAAAAAAAGATGGCTCAAACAGAATTAAAAGCCCCAGAGCCAGTTTTTTTAAGTGACCGAGAGATAGCCAACCTATCAGATGCACAGTTCAAAGCACTTGTGATCAGGATGCTCACAGAATTGGTTGATTTTGGTCACAAATTAGATGAACAAATGCAGGCTACAATAAGAGAAATGAAGGAAAATGCACAGGGCACCAATAGTGATGGGAAGGAAACTGGGACTCAAAGCAACACTGTGGACCAGAAGGAAGGAAGAAACAATCAAACAGAAGAGAATGGAGAAATAAGAATTCAAAAAATTGAGGAGAGGCTTAGGAACCTCCAGGACATCTTTAAATGTTCCAACATCCAAATTATAGGGGTACCAGAAGGGGAAGAGGAAGAGCAACCAGTGGAAAACTTAGTTGAACAAATAATAAAGGAGAACTTCTCCAGTCTGGCAAAGGAAATAGACATCCAGGAAGTCCAGGAAGCTCAGAGAGTCCCAAAGAAGTTGGACCCAAGAAGGAATACACCAAGGCACATGATAATTACATTAGCCAAGGTAAAAATGAAGGAGAGAGTCCTAGAAGCAGCAAGAGACAAGGAGATAGTAACCTACAAAGGAGTTCCCATCAGACTGTCAGCTGATTTCTCAAAAGAAATCTTGCAGCCAAGAAGGGGCTGGAAAGAAGTATTCTAAGTCATGAAAGGCAAGGACCTACATCCAAGATTGTTCTATCCAGCAAAGCTATCATTTAGAATGGAAGGGCAGATAAAGTGCTTTTCAGATAAGGTCAAGTTAGGGGAGTTCATCATCACTAAGCCCTTATTTTATGAAATGTTAAAGGGACTTATCTAAGAAAAAGAAGACAAAAAACATGTATAATAAAATGACAGTAAACCTACAATTATTAACAACCACACCTGAAACAAAAGCAAACAAAAAGAAACTTAGCAAACAACTAGAACAGGAACAGAACTATAGAAATGGAGGTCACATAGAGGGTTAGCAATAGGGGAGTGGGAGGAGGAGAGAGTGGGAAAAGGTATGGAAAATAAGTAGCATAGATGGTAGGTAGAAAATAGACAGGGGTAGGGCAAGAACAGTATGGGAAATGTAGAAGCTAAAGAACTTATTGACACATGGACATGAACTAAAGGGGGGAATGTGGGTGGGAGAGGGTGTGCAGGGTGGAGGGGAATGAAGGGGGAAATGGGACAACTGTAATAGCATAATTAATCAAATATATTAAAAAATGATGTGATGCTCAGAGCTGCTGCAGCCATCTTGCAAGCATGAGACAAAAGTAAAGCAAATCACAAGGGTTATTCTGAGCTCTGTTAACATTGCATTGCTTACTTAATGATAGTGCAGTAGGCAGTTAGACAGGCATGAAGAAAACATGAAAAATGGACCAAGTGCAGAGGGTCATGAGAGCAGAGAGCCCCAGGGGCCTAGCAATGGGCAGAACTACAAGTCCTTGCACAATCACTCCCTTAAGCATTAACCCCTGGAGATGACATCTAGGCCTCAGCTGTGTTTCAGCTCCAGGCCCAGAAAAGCAGCAAAAGTCAGTGGAGCAACACCATGGTTGACATGAGGGCCAGTTGCAATGACTAATGATCTCCTTCCCTGGCACTGACCTGTCAGTGGAGACTGGGACCTTGAGGAGACACACCAGAAAAGCTGATGAATGTTCTATTGAGATCCTCCCCTGAGACCTCAGATAAAAGCCCTCGGTACCAGTGCACTTTCTATGGAGCATGATCTGTGCCTTTCCCTAGCTTTTTCTATGCCCTTCTTTCCCCAAGGGTTCACTCTCCCCTTAACCCCCATACAAGAGCACACTGGAACCTTTCCTTTGTCTTTCATTTCTCAAGGCTCTATCTCTAGCTTTCTTTTTCTTGAGCTGTAACATGTTTCCTGAGCTCATTTTTTCCCTTTACAGTTCACTTCTTTTACCTCTGTGACTTTCTAAATAAACCTTCTCATAAAATTCTTGGCTCTGAATTTTTCTCCTAGCCAGAACCCAAGAACTGAGGTTGCTGAAGCAAGGTTAACACCTCGCGCCATTTTTCCACCACTAACAGTGGCAAAAAGCTATGTCCTGACTTCTAAAATTTGAATTTGAGTCACAATCCTAGAGGATTGTGATCTTAGGAGATTTACTTTTATTTGAACGTGGAATAATTTCTAACAAATACTTCATCTTCTTCATTCTTGTTCCAGTGAAATATCTCCTAGATCCTATTGCCATCCATTTCCCTTTGGATTCTGCTCCATCAATGCCTCCTTCCTCTAGTCATATATTTTTAACCTTTCCTTCCTATCATTTTTTTTTCTTATGAGTCTTGAGACATACTCAAAACTCTCCCACCTTAAAAAAACATTATCCAAAACCATCTATTGACTAATCCCCTTTCAAGTACTTCCCTGTCTTTCATCTTAACTATCATAGGAAGTTCCTGGTAAGTTTTGCCTGTACTGGTTGTCTCCTCCTCCCCATCTCCCACCTGCCTCTCAACATTGGCAATGTGGATTCCCCTGGAACTTGTGCAGGTCACCAAGACTTCCACTTTTCCCTACCCCCAAAATTCTTCTCCAGTGTTATTGTGGCACTGCCCTCTCCTCTCTTGCCTTCTGTAATGTAACACTGCACTCTCTGTGGAGCTTTCTTCCACCTCTGCAGTTGACTGTCAGTCTCTTGTATTGATTTCCTTTCTTTTAAGAGGATCCTCTGCCAGCTCTCCTCTCTTCCTCTTTGCTCCTACTTTAAGACACCTCATTGACAGCCAAGCAGCCATTTGTTACCCATATGCTCCCAAATTCTATCTATAGTACAGAGCTTCACTTATTTGAGATCCATATATTCATCTGTTCTTACACAATTTCACTTGGCTATTCCCAAGAACCTCAATCTTGACACATATGTGGACAAAAAGAGGAAAGTAACCTCAGATAGTGATCTTATCATAAATTCCTAACTGGGCAGGTCAAGATGGGTAGTCATGCCCCAGGCATATGACTTTTTAGTAAAAGGTTTATCTTTGTTTTAAACAAACCACGTTCATTGTTTCTGTCATCTAGGTTAACACATTTTTAAAATAAACTGTAACCACCCTCAAGAAAGCACGTAATATTCTTAACTATCCTGTAATCCAGTTCTACCCTTGCTTTTTCCCACCTCCATGTAATCTTTCTTATACTCCCTCCTTAATTTCAAATGCATAAAAAATTGTAAAACTGTTATTCTCCAGAGCATTTGAGAGCTTTCTCCTCAGTGTATGTCATCAGTTTGGCTTAAATAAACTCATAATTTTTTTGCTACAGTCCTGGTCAGGTGGCTCAGTTGTTTGGAGGGTTGTCCCATACACCAACAGTTTTGGGTTCAATTCCTGGTCAGGGCATATTCCTAGGTTGTGGGTTTGACCCCTGGTTGGGGAAAAATACCCAGTTGATGTTTCTCTCTCACATCAGTGTTTCTATTCTCCCTCTCAATCCCTTCTCTTCTCTAAAATCAATTTAAAAAATTTGCTCAGGTGAAGATTAAAAAAAGATTCTCTACAGGTTTGGATATTATCCCAAAATTAATTTTAACATCTACCTGAAAATCTCATATTAGTCAATAATACTGCATTTTACCTAGCTGCCTAAGCAGATACCTAGGAATCACTGTTGACGTCTTCCTTTCCTCTTCACTCCAATTTCTCATGAATGCTGTAAATTACATTCTTTGAATATTTCTCTGGTTCCCCTGGTCACCTATAATCTCTCCCTTAATTGATTTCCTGCAACTCTTTCCTAACTTGTCTCCCTATCTCTGTTCTGCCCTGCTCAAACCCATTTGGCTTTTTAAAATGCTGTTCTGATCAAGTGTGTCACTCTCTTGCTTAAACCTCTATATTGGCTCTTATGATATGGTTCAAACTCATTACCATGATTTATGAGGCTCTGTCTTGTCATCACTTCTCTTATACCCTTCTAAGGCAGTGCAGATCTCAGCCTCCATTCTCTCTAGAACTTTCTACTCCCCTACTTTTGCCTCATCCCACCCCAGCCTGGATGACTCTACTTGACTCTGAAAGCGGAGATGTCATGTGCCTCCAATGAGTCTCTTCTCACTCACCTGCCTGGATTAAAAGCCACTCCCACTTCACACCTATGTCTCCCACCTTAGATTGAATCCATTGAATTCAAGTCATTTATTTATGTGTCTGTATCTTTCTTCATTTGTAGGCTCCATGAGGGCAGGTCTTGTGTTTGACTTGTTCACCATCTGCAGATGCTCATCAAATATTTGAGGATGACAAGACTAACAGGATGAACAAGCAGTTATGGACTTGTCAAAGGTCCTTCATCACACCACACAGATGACCTCTCCTTCCGTCAATGCACACCTTTCTTTTTTTGTACATTTCTCCTTGTGCCCCACTTTTGATCCATTGCCTTCTAAAGTCCACGTGCATTTCCTCTTAAATGTAATCTTATCAAGTTTCATTTAATTCTTGGGACAATTGTGAGATGACATTATAACTTACATTGTAAAGTTAAAGTTCAGAAAGCTGAAGCAAACTTCTGGAAGTCACATTGTTCAACAGTGGCAAAGCCAGGATTCAAATGTTTTGTCCTTTTAGCCCTGGGTTCCTTCCACCACAGTGAGCTTGCATGAATATATTATAGACACATTTTGTTTACAAGATTGTTTAGCTCTTCATGTGAATTCTCTGTATATTGCTAACTAGAGTGTTGAGATGTGAAACGGGGCTGCTGCTTTCTTCTTCTTTCTCCTCCTCCTCTTCTTCTTCTTCTTTTTCTTCTTCTCTCTTGCTTTAACTAGAAGTTTTCAGGAAATGCTTGTTGGTAGGTTGACTGAAAATTCCATCTTATAGCTGGGTAGAGTCTCTTTGTGGATGGCAGGAAAGAGAATTGCTCTTTAGGGCTGATTCCAGGACTCTACCCTTCATTCCCTGAAAGGATAAAAAGGTTGTCTCTAACCTCAAACTCCATTTCTGACACAAAATGGGGGCATGATAAATGTTAATTCTCTTCTCTCTGGCCCTGAAAAACTTTTATGAAATTTTTCTAAGAACTTTCCAAGGGAACTTGTTTCCTGAAGCTTGCATGGCCTAGAAAGTTAGTTTCCTATTTTGTGTTTCTGAACTTTCTGTTATAATTGAGTGTTTTGTAAATGGAGTTCTGGGACTGTTAAATATGGCAAGTGGTAGTCCCATCAGTGTCCCTGGGGTCCTAGAGGGTAATGTCCCTAGCATTTGAATTCCACAAAATCCCCTTGAGGAATTTAACACTACATTATCTGTTGTCTTTCAAAAAAAAAGCTACGGTTGATTATGCTGTTTGTATTGATTTGTTCATTTATTTATTCACCATATATATATATTTGAAAATCAATGGCAGGCTTTGCTTGATCCTCTGGGAATACAGATCAGAAACAATTACAATGACTAGAAAAATTCTGGGGCTGAAGTGCTGGGAAAGGCTCTCTGAGGGAAGTAATGACCTAGCCAAGATCTGGGAGATAAGCAGATGTTTTCCAGGTGCACTGTGGGAAGCACTATAGGAGGCACTGGAAGGGGACACAAGAGAAACCCAAGCCTTATTCTGTCTTTTGAAAACTTAAAGGGCATGGCTGCCTCTTATGATATGGTTAAGAAACACTGTCAAACAGTGGCTATTAAGTGTCCAAGTGAATGAAATATATTTTAAATGCTAAAGAATTCCTATAAGGTAACATCATTGGTATTAAGGGATCTGGGAAACTGGTGGAGAGATTTCAGTTTAATAAGAAGAGGAGAAGGCTCAGGATGAGAACCTCACTACCTAAGCCTACCTCCTGAGGAAGTGAGTTCCCCATCACTGGAGGTATTTGAGAAGGTCAAAAGGGCCACTTATGGGTAAGGTTGGGTGGTCAGGGGAGTTTGCAAAATTCATTTACAGGGAAAAACTGTGTGTTCTGAACTTCAGTTGCTCAAATACCTCTTTCATGATTTTTTCTATATCTCAAACTCCAACTGTGCTATTATTTAGTTACTGTTTTAATTAAAGAAACATATTTTAAAAGGAAGCTAATGCAGATCTATGTTTATAATATAAATTATCTCTAACATTTATTAAGCAAATTAGCAAGATGTAAAAGAATGTGATGTATCCCATCATTTGTGTAAAAAGATACATTTATATATCATATACATATCATGCACTTATATATATCATACATAAATTTTTGTTGAAAGTATAAAATAAGTTGGTAATACTGATTGCCTCTGGAGCAAGGTGCTGACAGACCAGAGCATATATTACCTATTAAAAACAATAAAAATAGTAATTTTAGAAATCAGTATCAATTATGTTTCCATTTTGTATATTAGAATGTATGCTATATATCTACAGAAAGAAAGCAAGTAGTAAACACCAAGAGGCTGCCTTTCTTTATTTTTCTATATTTTCTAAAATTTCTCTGGGAAATCTACACATGGCTTTAGATTAAAAAATTGTATTAAATGACACTACTTGATAATGAAGCATAAAGCACAAGGAGCAGCAAGAGCTACACAGAGACTTAAAGAGTAGAAATGGAGAAACTATGGCCATGAGGAGGTTTGTGATCTGAGTGAGAGTTTTAGTGTGACTGAGAAAGTTTGGACCTGGGAATGAAGGAAGAATCCAAGAGTGGAATCAGAGACTGACTTTGATATTCTATCATGAGAGGTTTAAGAGAAGGGAATGGCTTTGACTGGAGAAAGAGTCTTGGAGGCTGAGATCAGGATAGCACCTGTGGAAAAGGAATGGGGAGGTTGGAGGAGTTATATAGGGCAGAGAGTTGAGACCGAGTGGTTGTCAGGCCTACTGAGTTGCCCGGCCATAGTAGGTACCTTTCAGTTTGCAATTATACATACAACCTCAACAGCTAGATGTGGCACCCTTGGTTGGAACTCAGGAGAGGCCTAGGAGGGCTGAGCAAAGGCTTAGGGGCTCTAGAAGTAAGAGTTGAGAATGAGCAGTTAGAAGGCATGGACTTAGGAAGGGTGCTGTGTAGGGGGGACCTGGGTCTAGATGATGCAGGGCGCAGATCTGGGAAAATCTGGTTTGGTTGAGCTTGTCTCCCAATGGCAGAGGCTGTATGGGCCGTACTGATCTGGAACGTGTGCCTGCCAGTCAGCACCTGGCAAGGGAAGTCACTATGTTATCTGAGCACCACTTCACTTCATCTTCCTGGTTCCAGCTGTGGCAGGTACGCTCCACTTTAGGGAACTGTGGCTGCAATGGAGGTTGGACTAGATGGCCTCAGAAATCCTGGAACACCAGTAGGTAAATGGTTCTAGGCAACTAAGAAAAGCACTTACTAACTGGTGTATTAGAGGTGGAGAGAGACAGAGATGACAAAAATGAAAGAGGTCTATGGAAGGGTAGGGCAACTTCTAAAAATTGTCTTATTAAACAAGTACATGATGCCCTGATATGGAAGGCTGTGGGCAGCAGAGAGAATGAAAACATAGACATCATTTCCCTTTTTCTCATGGTTAGTGAGAAAAGGGGTCCTTCTTAAGTAGAATTTAATAAAATCAACTTGGCCTTTCATCCTGACCCAGTTAAAACATCCCTCACATAGCCTTACCAGTCTCCTGGGAAATGAGGCCTCTTAGAAACATTAAATTAGAGGTTATAAAAACATTCTTTTCCATAATTCTGAAAACCTAACAATGTATTTATCTCTCTATTTGGGATTCCATCAGAGATGGGTGTTTCATTCTCCTTTCAGACTAAGCAACAGGAAGACGTATTTCCTTTTTTCCTAATTTCCCTTAGAAAAAAAATGACATTTGCCTATACAGTTCTATTTTTTCCTTTTGGTTTTTAATTATAAAAAGCTCCAGCAGCTGATTTATTATATAGGGAACAAACTGTGTCTTTGAGAGTCACTGCACTGTAATTACTTGAGTTAGCACTGCGGATATCTGTGCAGGGGCCAGCAGTCAATTTTGACTCAGAATAGATAATACACGGACTGCTATTAAGTTTAATGTAGATTAATGTGAGTTGCTTCCCTTTGCATGTATGTATGCAGGTACCAATAATTAAGATTAATTTCCACTAGATAGAATGGCCTTCACTGTGCACAGTGCCAGAAAATGCTTCTCTAATAGCTGTTAATTGGATATATTTGCTTTGATGGTGAAATTCTGTTAATCTTGTTACCCTGAAAACTCCCCTCCTTGCTCCCCTACCCCTACACACTCTTTAGAAGTAAAAAAAGAGATTGACAATAGCAGAGTCAGAGCTTTGGAGGTGATGGACACTTTTGCACTCACCTACCCAAACCCATCCCACATCCTCATTTTTGAGTGAATCAGTCTTACTTGCTTTCATTTACTGAGGGCTGTGTTCATTCTTACTGTAAGGTGGAAATGACACCCTGTTTATACAAATGACGAATCTGAAGTTCAGCCAGGTTAAGGCATTTACACAGATCACAGGGTTAGTGCTGAAATGGGGATCCCAGTCTGGCCACTTTCTGAGTCGATACATAAGGACTTCAAAAATTGCCAAGAAGGGTCATTATGTTATTAGCACTGTTGGTACTTTCCATTTTCCTGTTCTTTTGCAGGTCTTAGCACCTGAACTGAAGTGCCATCTCCCCTACTTTCTCTGTTTTTGTTTTCACTATTATTTTCCCTTCTCCCTGTACTAAATGGGTTGAGGTTAGTTCAAAAGAAAGGGAATCCCTCAAAGTTAGTCAGAAGCACCAGGCAAAAGCCTGTGTATCTCTTCAACAGGTCCTAAAGGCTGGTTTATGAAGGGCAAAGATGTGACATGGCAATAGCAGTTCTAGAAAGATGTTATACTTCTCCTTAGAATTAATTGCCCTCACCATTTGTATTCTACAATGAGAGCTTCTTCTCTTTTATCTTTATGTTTTTCACACAGCATAGGTACTCTAATAAAAAGTAAAAATTCCTGGCAACTGCAACCTACTGCCAGCTTCTCCAGGCTAACTCTGGTCATGAAGGGCTCTGGTTGAAGGAACCACATGAGGAGAAGACTTCTAGATGAAGTTGGCCTCTCCAGGTTGGTGGAGTCTCTAGAAGAGCTAAGGTGTGATTTGCTATGTCCACAGACATATATGATTTGGTGTCAGGGGGTGGAGTGGGCCTAGCTTGCTGCTTTCATGTGGTTCTGAGGGACCATTTTGCTGCTGGAATCTTGCCTTTGTCACAAATGAGCTTTTTGACCTTGGTCAGCTTACTTACTCTCTCTGAGACTCAGACTTCTTTCCTCCAATACTACTTGATTCCCAGGGGTTGGTTGGTTGTTTTTCATAGAGGAAATGAGATCATGGGTGTTAAGTATTGCACTTAATGCAGGATTTGGCACATTCATTGAATATGATTTCCTTTTTCATTTCTAGGGATTGTGGCCCCTACTGAAGAGTTGGAGGAGAAGCAACAAGTTTCATGATTTTTTTTTCCTGGGGGAGCTGAATACACCCTAAAATCAATGGGCAGAAACAAAAATTCTCTCTGGGTCTCTTTGGGGGAAATCATTAAAATCCTTCTTCATCTGTAAAATGAGAGAGTTAGACTTAGTCAGTGGAATAACACTGGTATTTTGAATGGGCAATTTGTCATTCTTGGGACTGTCTCACACATTAGAGCACATTTAACATAACCTGCCTTGTTCACTAATTACCCACAGCATCCTCCGTCACTGTAACAACTCCCTGTCACATTTCTGAGTGCCCCCAGGGAGGCGATATACTCCCCACTCCAGTTGAGGACCCCTGGCTGAGTTCCTTAGTTGTAATATTCTCATTGGCTCTCTAGCCCTTTCTCCAGAGTGTGAGGGCACTATGAATCAGGCTGCTTTTCTGTAAACTGCCTCCAGTGGTTTGAGATTATCTGTGGCAGAGGCCTGGCCTAGCCACCCACCTTCCTTCCTCAGCGCAGGTGGCAGACATTAGCCTGGCTCCCAAACCCCTCCCCATCACACACTGGCCAAGGAACTTTGCGGTGGGAAAGAGGTGAAATGCCCTGACCTCTCCTGATACTCTGTCCGTGTGCGGCTCTGAGTTGAAAGGGATGATTTAAGTCTTGTGTCAGACCTTCGGTGTGGGGGGTCTTATAGGTTGGCTGATCACTCTGATCAGCAGTAGAAGGTGAAATTAGAGAAAAAACATTGTTGGTGTTTAGACAGTAGGATATGATTTTGGGGAGTAAGTCAAGCAGATGTGTTTAATAACTATGAGTATCTAATTGGGCCTAGATTCTATTTTCAGAAGTTTTTGTAAATCCCACTATGATTGTAAGGTGAATATATTAAATTACATATTTTCTGACGGACATAGAGGAGCATATTTGGTATCTCTGGCTGTGAGTCTTACTTGGGTTTGAATCCAATTTCTGTCATTTATCAGTGCTGTGATATTATGTGAATTACTAAACCTTTTGCAGCCTCACTTTCTCATCTGAAAATGGAGAAAGTAAAACCTATTTTATGGAGGGTTATTGTGAGAATAAAATAATGTCACAAAGCAACCAATATAATGCTTGGCACATGATAGGTTTACAATTAATGGTGTTATTATTAGGAAGGGGAATAGCTTCTGAAAAGACAAAAATCTTAAGCCCGCAGAATGGATTTAGATTAGAGTAAAATGGGCCAAAGTGAGCTGTGAAAAAATATCTTGAATGTATGTATTGTTTTACCTTAGAATAAAGAGTAAGAGAATGTCTGGAATTCCAGGAAATCTTTAGGAATACATGATCTATTTCATTAGAAATAGTTCTTTAGTGGCTTAACCTAGTGATTTTCAACTAGTGTGGCACAAGAATTTTTAAAATATGCAATACTTGACTCTTTATTTACAGGTACTGACCTCATTTCCCTTAGATTATTAAATAAAAAAATGACAACAGCAACCCAACAATAGCCATTTGGTGTGAATGAATCAAAATTATACTTATTTTTTGTCAGATCATCAAAAAATATACTTTTTGGTGTGCTGTTGAATTTTAGTAATTAGTTTATGTGTGCCATGAGATGAAAAAGGTTGAAAATAGCTGGCTTAATCCAACAGAGTGAGAGAGGTAAGGTTACCTTAGACTTTATATGATGGCTGTTTTCTCACCTGCCACTGCACATATTATAGCTCAGGCAGATGCAAGGAAGGTGTGCTTGGATCTTGGCTGGTGTCTAATTTGTATGTGGCTCCCCACCGCCCTGGTCAAGGATGTACTCATGCAATTTGACCCAAGTGGACATGCACAGACCTGACTTTTTAAAAGAACAAATGCTGAGGCCTATCTTCCTAATAAGGCCACATTTAACAGAAGGAACTTATATATGCTCAAGGTTGTCAGAAGATGCTGGATTCAGAGGTCTGCACACAGGCAAAGAATCTGGCAGCAAAAATGGGCATTCTGAGATATTAACATTTGACACATGACACATTAGCATATAGTGGGACATATCTGGAAGAGTGGGACCCAAAAGATTAACCTCAGTGTGACAAGAGCAGTCATAGAACTGGGCAACCTGGCAGAGAAAAGTACTGGTGGCTTTTGTGATGGCCAATGGCTGGTCTGGCTAGAATGGCCATGCGAGATAAGAGTGGCTTTTGTAAGGATGCTCAATATAGAATCATTGACTTTAATTCTGTGGTTTTTGGAGTGTGTGAATGCTGGGAACAGCTGAGAGATAATGACAGAACCTGAGGCCCTGGCATGGATATGAGCGTGCCAGACTCAGACTTATGCTAATGTCTGGATCATTGGTGAAGGTGGACAACAGATGCTTCAACAGCTGCTGAGGTTGCCATTGCTATTAGGGCTGGAGTTTATCCCATTCCATTATTAAGGGGTGTTTCCGACATTCTTGTTTTGACCACAATATTTGAGATGGAAGGATGGGTGGATAGAAGGACAAGTAGATGAAGGAAAAGTAAATGGGAGGGACAAAGAAGGAAGGAAGAAACAAACGGGTGGATAAAACCTGAAGTATAAAATTGGATCAGAGTGCTCTGTGCAGTTCTGGCTTTCATGATCAAGAATGAAAATGCAGAGACACAGAAAACACAGAAAGTGATACGGATGACAAGTACCAAATAGGATTTATAAAAGAAAAAGGAAAAAAACCTCATAACCCTTCAGTACACTCAGTATAAGCTGGGATGTGCCTAGAGCTAAAATCAAAAGACATGCATAAAGCCAACTTGGGCACAGTCACCAGCCTCTTGAATTTTAGTCCAATGATCCAAATGCTTCAAGAGGTAGTTTCATCACAAATTGAAAGGAGCATTTCTTTCTGTTCTATGTATATATATGGAACATGAGGTGATTATGGATTGGAATTATTACTGGGACTAATGGATGGTATTTACCTGGAGGCAAGTCTATCAGGAAATTTATCATTAAAGGACTTCCCAGCAATGAGGCAGACTTCTTGTGACATCTTGAGCTCCTGGACATTGAAAATGACTTGTGAGGCAGGTAGGGAAAGTGATTCCTACACTGAGTCTATGGTTGGATCAAAGACCTCTCAGTTCTCTAATTCCTTGGTTTTATGTTTCTAGAATCAAGAAGGACTTAGATAAATTCTCATGTAGCAGATCCCATTACAAGTTCTTATTGGAGGTTGAAATATAGTATAATACAAATTTATGGAGTAACATCAAAGAGAACACAAGGGAAGAAGAAAGGAATAAAAGAATGCTAAGTAACATGTATTATGCTAGATAGGACCTGTGCTGAAGTTTATATTGTCTCATTTAATTCTCACAATTACCCTGGGAAGTAGATGTGATTAGTGTCACTCTTACAGATAAGGACACCGGTGGTCAGAGAGGTTAAGTGACTTATCTGAAGTGACACAGTTAATTAGCAGCACAGATGGATTTTTGCCTAGTCTTTCTGAAGCCTAAATCCAAGCAAGCTCTCCCTGCCCTGCCATACCCTTCTGAAAAGTGTCTTTGTCTGAAAATTCCATGGGATGCTTGCTCTCCAGCATGGCTCTGGCCAGCTGGCCTTGGGTCTGAAGTGGTGTGACCTGCTTTCTGCTGTTATTGTAAGGAATGCTCACCTCTGGGCAGGGGTGCATAGTGGTTAGTGAATTGGAATTTCACTGCAATTAAGCAATTGTAGATTTCCCTTCTGCTCAGTTGCAAAATAGGTACCATTCTCTTCTGATACTCAACAAATATATCACCAAAAATACTGTAATTGAGTAACACTTTATTACTTACGGTTTTCTGAGTTGGAAGTCAAGAAACAAGATCCTTACCCCAGGGCCAGCTTTTCTTCTTTCTGAGACTCAGTTTCTTAATTTTAAAAGGAAAGGAAGGAAGGAAAAGCTAATTATCTCTAAAGTCTTTCAAATTATATATTTATTATATAACATAATAGTTATATAAGAATATATGTGTATGTATATATACATATGTATATATGCTTCTATTGATATTTAAATAAACATCTGCTGATCTACACTAATATCTGCTACAGTAATATTTTCCAATAATCCCCAAACAGAAAATTCTTTAATATCAATTGTTTGACTCTGGAGTGCATTATTTAGTGATCCTCCTATAGATTTACTTAAAATAATAATAAGATAAAATTTTATTCTCTAATAGTGCCCTGATGATTGGTGCACTCTCGGGAGGACTGAAGGACATTCACTTGGATTAAAACAAAATCATCCACAAAGTAATGGACACCAGACAAGAGCCGACCACAGTTATGTGGGTTCTTGTGACAGACCTGGGTCTGGGTCCTGACTCTCAAAATCCCTGGCTAGAGTAATCTTAGGCAAAGTATTTAACTTCTCTGAGCCTCAGTTTTCTTACTGGGAAGTGGGGAGAATAGTACCTATCTGTTAAGATTATTTTGGATGAGACTTGTGTGCATCCAGTGTCTGGCACAGGTTGGGATTCACCAATGGTAGCTGATGTCATGCAGGTTTTTATGTTCATTCACTGTTGCCCTCAAGGGCATGGTCAGTGTTTCTTCTCTGGGGTTGGCATGCTGCCCTGGAGCACAATTTGCCAATCGTTTGGGTAAGAGGCAATTCATCTTGACCGTAGAAATCAGTCTCTGAAATGTGACCTCTGGAAAAGCCATTCCCATTTGCTTTTAGCCATGCCACAGAGGGTTCAGGGGATTTCCCCCCTGCCTGCATAAATTAGCCCCAGTCACCAGCTTCAGTGCTGTGGCAAGCACAATGTTCCTGCAGTGTCTGAACTCCAGCACTCCAGCCAGAATGGGGTTAAAACCAACATTTGCAGATAAAGAGGTAAACATATTTACATTCCTTTCTTCACACTTTATGCATATGTCATGCAGTGAATAGTTTTAGAGGTCTGTTTGTACTATCTCTCCAGAATTTTTACAGTCTGGAGGACACAAAATCTCTATAAAGTGACTTATTGAAATAGAAGCAGATTGGTAAAACCGTTTCCCTCTTATGAACTGTGAAGAATGATCCTCTAAATGAAATCAGGAAGGAACTGGACAGAATCCTGTTTAATGGTCTGACAAAATGAATCACAACGATTCCAGACATCCATCACTGCTAAAAGGGAACCACAAATGATCTGTGAACCACTATATATTGATCACCCATGTAGTACAAGTGTCGGATTTAATGTTCACACACCATAGAGAGGCGGCAGGGACAGATGGTGCCTTAACTCTTCTTTGATAGATTTTAATGGTGAAATATTGATTTCTATCTGGCCAAGGCCTGCTGTTAGGGGCCAAAGTCATTTGTTGGGTATTGCCGGACACCCAGTCGGCCTGGCGTAATCAATCATTTTTGGCAAGGCAGGTGAAAATCCAGAGAGAAGCACCTTGGAACCTAAACTGGGGCATGATGTGTCTGAATCAAGCCAGAGGGAGAGAGAGAGAGAGAGAAGGAGAGAGAGAGAGAAGGACACTAGCTCTTGGAGATTGTGCTTGTAAAGAATTATTAATGATAAGACATGTTTACTGAGGAGAGTCGCGGCGAATCAGAACTGACATGAAATAGTCTTGGAGCCTCGTGGAGAAAATGAGCCTCTTGCTAAGAGAAACTATATTTTATTTAAACATCCTTCTAAGGCTGAGAACTCAGGTAATCTGTTGTGTTACAAGCCACTGGCTGTTCTTGCCATCTAGAGAGATAACACTGAGGCACTAATAGGAACACATCAATCACAATCACGCTGCAATTCCAGTGGTGTCTCGTAGTCCCAGCTCCTCTTTAAGCTCCTTAATAATGGTGATAACATAGTTCGGGGGCTGCTGAGAGGGGCTCTCCCCACTGAGGGTCATATTCATAAAGTGAAAAGCTTGCCAAGTCAGCACCTGGGGAAACGGATCTATGTGGGGACTTCAGCGTAGGCGGAGGGAAGAGCATGGACCACTGGGGAGGTTTGGAATCCAACAGGAGAATTTTTCTGACATCTGTTGGCCTGGGTTCTGTGATGTCACTCCTAAGAAAGGGGTATGAGTTTGTGTGTTATGTAATTATTAAGAAGGCTCATTTTCTTGGGCAGCTTATAAATTGGTCTTGAAGGTGATTCCCAAAGGGAACTCCCTCTTCAGGTGTATTGAGTGATGGCAACCTCATGGGAGTAAGTGTATGCCTTCCCACTTACGGAAGGGGCAAGTGTGAGTCAGGAGATGGGTGGGGTGCAATGTCTTCTCAGCCTCTGCAGCTTCATGTCACTCTCTAACCTAACACCCACAAGGTCAAGTATCTGTTTGCTGGTTTGACTTCCGCATAGACTTTGAGCTACTTGAGGGTGGCAGTTGTGTCTAATTAATTGTTTTATCTTTAGTACTAACACGTGATCTTGGGACTCACAAGATGCTCAATATGTGAATATGGCTGAATACATAAATGCAGGTGCTTGTGTTGAAAAGAAGTTAGTTTATACTGCTTTGTACCTTTTCAGTATCCACATGAATGTGTGTGTTGTGTTGTGTGTGTATATAAATATACACATTCATAAAGAAATGAACTGACCTCATAAAGACATGTAACACATTTCATATTTGTCTGTGAGACTTACCATTCATGGGACACCATATCACAATGGATGGTAGCCGGGACTTCAGAGCCAGATTGCTTGGATCTAAATACTGGCTCTGCCACTTTCTAGGGGATGACAGTGGACAGGTTGCTACAACTCTGTGTATCAGTTACCTCATCTGTAAAATGAGGATGATAGTACATATGTTTTGAGAATTAAATGATTTCATTAATGTAAGCAGTTATAATAGTGCCTTGGATACATTAAACATAAAAGTTTTATGTGATACATTTAAGTTATGTACTTAGCTATGGCATTATATTCAAAATCTTTATATATGGAAATACATATTGACCTCTCAGTGATACAGCAGGCCTGAGAGCAGTATGTTTAATTTGGTGGTTTGGTATGTGGAAGATGTTTTGATTCACTGTAAATTCATATGCTTTCAAGCTGTATTGTATTGGGGTTTCAATGAGACTGTACTTGCCTGAGTGTGTTTATTTCCCAAAAGCTGTTTGCAGGGCTGTGTGTCTCTTGCTTAACAAGTGCTTGTATTGGTGCACTCATACAAAGGTTTGAGGCAGAATGAGTCCAGCTTTGTAGACTGCCCCAGCTGTGCAACCTGCCCCCATATGTGAGTGCAGGCAGCAGATCTTGCTTAGATTATCTTGCTTACCTAATGATTTTTGCTTCACTGCCTTGCTCGATTGTGTTCACCAGAATGGTAGGCTATTAAAATGTCAAGGCACATTGAATTGTTGTTATCCGGGACAGAGACCTTTCCAATCAACCTATGTTCTGGGGGTTGCATAAACTCAGAGAAGGCGATTGGAGAAAGGCTTTATGGCTTTTTTACATAGATGGGGGTGAGCAGGGCAGTTGGGAGAGGGCACTGAGAGGGAGGGGGAGAAGAGGTGGGAGAGGAGTGGGGTTAATGGCATCTGGAGCGTTCTAATTAAATGCCATCTCCTCAAACAGGTATTGGTGGCTCCTTGCATTTATGGGCAACTGCAATAGGGCCTTGCTGTGTAATGCTGTCTTGAGAGAAGGGAGAGGGAGGTGACTCGAAGTAGGCGGTGGGGGTGGGGCTGAGAAGCTGCAGTACTGAGAATCACGGGTAGGGAACAAGGAGCAGTGTTATAAGGCAGAAATACCAAGGAGTTATACCCTGCAGAAATACCGAGGCATTGGCAGGAAGGGCTAGAGAGGAAAACAAAGGTTCCTTGGCGCTGGGCCTGTCCCACCTCTGTGGAGGCCAAGTTCCGCAGCACTACCGGAGGTGGTGGGCGTTTCCGGGGTGACAGTATGGAACTGCCCTCCGAAGAGCTACCAACACGGCACCTCTGGCCGGGCCCTGCAGGAGCCGTTCCTCTTTTCTGCCGTCAATTCTCATTTGGTCAAGGATTTATTTTTCCTATGGGGAGAGAGAAAGCAGGGGCGAAGGACGTTCTAATAAAATATCCAGGGATCAGAGCCTCTGAAGGTTCTTGCACAAACTCAGACTTGCCTAGATGACTTTTCCCTTTTGTTCACATCATCTCACAAATATTTGGCTTTCCCTGGTCACGTCTGCTTCATTTTTGTTTCAAAGAGATGGCTTTGTTTTTGCTCGTGTATGGCTCTGTCCGTTGTCCCTCCCACTCCTCACGGGCACCATCCACTGGCCTGGCTACCTCCGAGGCCTCTGGGGGCTGGCTGGCGCCCACGTCTTTGTCAGTTTCGTCGGCTGGGTTTTTATCTCGCGGCTGGGCGCCCGCGCATGCGCTCGACTACCCCTCCGCCACAGTCCCAGAAAGTCACACCCACCAAGCATTTTCAAGTTCCTAGCCTCTGCACCCTTGACTTCCCGAGCTCCCACTTTCGTTTCTGGTTCCTAGCGCAGCCCGTTCTTTTGATTTTGTTAAATCAAATCTCACATGCTTCCCACTTCCCTTCCCTCGCCTTCCCTCTCACAGGACTGGACACCTGCAAGGAATCTTGCAAGGCTACGTCTGACTTCCGCATCCTTGGGTCCTCCATCCTCACGGAGGGCGGTGGCGCCCCGTTGTGTCTCTGGCCAGCTAGACCTGCTTTGGGCCGTTTTTCCCATCTTTTATCCAGAGACAGCTTCTCACTCCTAGCACACTCTTCTATTGCACCCTCCTACGTCCTCCTGAGCCTGGTGAGGTGCCCCTCATTTCTAGAACTCCTTTATCTCTCTCATAGCTTTATCATGGTTTATTCAAAATGTGTTTACTTGTCTTGAATGCCTGCAAAATTGGTAGTTAATTCATTTAATCGACAGATGCTTATTGAGTATCTACTCTGTTAAGTATTTACCTATTAAGTATTGGAGATATAATGGGAAGAAAAACAGACACATGGTCAGGGACCATGTTATATTTATTTCTGTAATCTGGACCATTACAGATGCTACATACATTTTGAATGGATGGATGAAAGAAAAAATAAATCTTCTCCCTGTCCTCTTGAGCAATCTCACCAATATTTTGTTTGCTGTCTCATATTCAAAACACAAGCTCATTGTGATAAGCTTGGTAGGTTTTACTGTCTCAAATTCCTGTATATTCCATTATGTCCCTGTGTCTCTGAAGCTACCTTCTGAGGTGGCTTTGTTTCAGTTCTAATATTCCATTTTATTAAGGTTTTGTGAGTACCATGCCAAAGATCAAATGGCTTACTGGTGGTGAAGCCCAGATCAAACTTTATCCTGGGCCTCTGTACTTCTAACCTAGCACTCTCTAGATGACACATAGGCCTGCCTGTCCCTGTCTCCAGTGCCTGTCTCCTAACCAGGAAAATGGTAAAAGGAAAAATAGGCTGATGACCAGTTTTCAATGAACTCTCTTCTAGCCTTTTCCTGGACCCTCAGTGGCACAAAACGATGAGGCATTGCTTAAGAGGGAGATTTACTTAATAGATTTTAAAATATGATTTTCTTAGTTTCTCCTAAACCCCTACCCTTGCCCCAATTATCTTTCTGAAACATACATAGTAGGCTCAGCTCTATTGTAACTGGATTTTCCAACAATTACCAGGCACCTGAGGCTGAGTGTTGTGCTCATCACCTGGGTTGGCTCATTTCCATGATTAGATTTGTTTAATAAATGGAAGGTCTCAAGTGCCTGGGCTGAGAGGGGCAGGCAGCTCTGCAAATGCTTTCTGGACACCGTGCTAGTGGCAGCTTTGGTCTCATGCCATTGACTTGAACTTCATCCACTTGTTGCACTTGAAACTCTTACTGTGTTGGTGAGGCCAAGGTTTCTACCCTTCCCCCACCCCCAAGCTGCTAGTTTAACCCAATAGCCTGCCTCGGGGAAGATGAACAGGGAGCATTGGAGACTGGTCCCCAGCACTAAAGTACAATTTTGATTCTCTTATAGTTCACTGCAGACAGAGGCGGCTCCACTATACATCATTTGAGTCTCCTTAGATTTCATTCCCTGAGTTCAAAGTTCTTATCTGTGGAATGGGAATAAAAAAGACCACCTTACAAGATTGCCATAAAATTCAAAGAGGCAATGTCTGTAAAGTGGCTATCTCAATGTCTTGCACGGAGTGTACCCAACATTCATGTGTCTCTGTCTGATGTAAGCATACGCTATCACAGACACATGTACACACACACACACACACACACACACACACACACACACACAGTCACAAGCTTCTTTAGCCCAGGTAGGCTCCTCCTCATTTTTCTACTTTCACCTCACCCTTTCCTAATATTCCTTTAATTTCCTTCCTCCTCTCCCTGCATCTCCCTTCCCCTTGCTCATTCTTTTGAATGTCCCTTCTTCATTGGACTACATGTCCATATTCTTTTCATGAAGTTTTCTTACTGGGGCCAGTTTCTTACCTCTTTGGGCTGGTGCTTCTTCTCTCTCCTCATAAGCACTTTTGCTAGCCATATTGTCCTGCTGAGTAGTCAGTCATTTACCTCCATGTCTGTCACCCCATCAGACTCTGGACCCCTTGCTGTAAGGACTGTGGATTAGTGAGCTAGCAAATAGAGGACACTTGAGAAGGGTTGGTGGAAGTAAGAAAGGAAGGTTTTTTATGACCCAAGGTCAGTCTTATGAACTTCAGAAGGTGCACATGGCCACCAGTAGCACCTACACACCATTGTGCAAATTCAAATGAAGTGCTTCCCTTCTCTACCCAGGGGATGGGGTGACCAACTGGTCTGGGCTTCAGACCTCATTTGTCTCCTCGACGCTCGTGCAGGGCACACTGCACAGCATGTGAGTTATTCTGTAAAAGGAGCCAAAGATGCAGGGGAGGCTGCCTGGACACTGATCTGACTCACATTGCTGTTCAAGTGGCCCAGGCTTACCCTGTTAAAGAAATCCCTGCCACTGGTTTGCTCCATGGTCATGTGGCTCTCCCTTGAAGAACCTCACTGAGCCATGGTAGTTCCTTCCAAGTGTGACAAAGTTGCCTACGCCCCATAGACATGCTTTTATCTGACAGGCATTCACCTTCATGGCAGTGGAAGGAAAGAGTGCTTTCTCCCCTCACATACCCTGACATCTGTCCTCATTGGATGACCTTTTTGCTTTAATATGATTGTAGAGAATGGCAATTATATGAATAGTTTCTGTTATAAGTGCCTAGTTAATATTAGGTAATACTAAAACACTGTGCAATGTTTTTTGCTCCCCACAAATCTTCATGGAGTAGGCAAAAGTCTCCCCATTTCACAGACATGGAAATTAAGGCTCAGAGAAGAGCTGGTGGGAGATACTTTCCGGCATTCTGAGATCTCCTTTTCCCAGGGTGGCACCTAAACCCTGGGCTCCCTGGCCTGAGAGTTCTCCTTAGTGTCTGCCAGGTGCTTGGAAGGATCTTGCAGTTCCATGGGAAAGGGCATCTCTAAGTTGGGGCAAGTATGGTTTGAAGAATTTGCTGGGTTACAGTTTTATTTGGCCAGAGCCCAGCCCATGTCAAAACCACCTGGACACACCCCTCCTGGAGAAGCAACTTCCTTCTTCTTGCCAAAAAACAAGAGAAAAAGGGAGATTGAAACTTTGAGCTCCCAGGAAGCAGCACATATTTGGAGGCACTTCTGCCAATATAGTTTGTGGGAACATGAAACACTTTTTATCACTTTTTAGAAGCAGGAGAGGCAGGAAAAGGTAATATTTTCATCTTGTCAAGTTTTAAATAAAAAATATTTTTTTCTTAATCTCTTGCCTTTTTCCATAGATCTCAATGCTTTCATGTTTCTAATTTTTCTATGATTCCCTGAAATTTCAACTGTCCTTTGCTGAGGGCTGGTGTTTGCCACAATGTCAGGCTGAGTTACTGGCAAGTGACTTTCTAGATAACTTTAAAAAATCCATAAGAAATGGCAGCATTGTAGGGGCTGAGGGTAGAAGTAGGTATGCACACTCCACAAATCTGCAGAGGAAACACAAGACAGTTCAAAGTCTGACCAAATGTATGTGCAGCGATCCTGAGGCTCAGTTTTAGCATCTGTAAAATTTTAAGTGTGCACAGGGACAACCTGAGGAATGAATGAGATTACAAGTATGAAGGCATAGGATAAGGTCTGGCCCATACGGGGCTCTCCCTAGATGTTTATCACTTTCTTTCCCAGTCATTTCAGCCACTTTGGTTACCACTATAGGCTGCTCTTATGTAACTGTTGTTTGATTAGTTCCATGTAGCTGTTATGGGTTCTATCCTGAACTATTAAATTTTCATTTAAATTATTTTTTCTTATACTCCCCATTACAAGTGGGCTTCCATCAAGAATGAGTGTGCCTTGTGTGTCTCCCACTAATATGGGCATCCTGGGTGTTGTATCAGTCTCTAAGATAGCAGCTCACTGAAGGTGGAGGCTTCGTTCCACTTTCTATGTATCTCATGCCATATGGCCACTTGGCACACTTGTCTTTGAACCACATATCACCAATGTAAACTCTTGACAGAAGCAGGTTTGTTTAGTGGTTAACAGCCATGGAAGAAGCCTCTGACACTAAGTGTGTACTCATCAATGGGTTACTCAGTCCTTCTGAGCCTCAGTAGTCCTATTGGTACAACAGTAATAATGGAGAGTATCTCCCAAGGTTAGTTTGAGGATTACATGAAACTGTAGATGTAAAGAGTTAGCTTTATGTGTGGTATAGAATAAATGTGTAGTAAACTATAGATATTATTATTTGTGGTTGTTATTTTTATTCTTAATGTGTGAAAGGTACCCATCTATCTGTGTCACATATATCTAGTGCTTCCATTATAACCTCTTAAGAAACCATTCTTACACAGACAACAATTTAGTGCTTGCCAGAGGGGAGGAGGAATGGGAAGAGAGTAAAGGGGCTCAAATAAATGGTGACATAAGGGGACTTGACATTTGGTGGTGAGCACATAATGCAATATATAGATGATATATTTTGTACTTGAAACTTACATAATCTTATTAACAAATGTCATCAGTAAGTTAATAAAATGTTAAAAAGAGACCATTCTTTATAAACAATGGCTCTAATGCTGAATAAAGATTGTGCTGTGGCCACTTCAGGAAGCATTATCCCCTGTGAAGTTTATGAGCTAAATGCATTTAAATTGCTCACTATACCCTTAAAAGAAACTGTTTAATGCCAGTCAACATTATTTTTACCTGCATGTTACAAAGCAATAGACATAGTGAAATATATTAATATAAGCAAGCATCTAATTAGCCTTTAAAACTAGTTTATGTACATAGAAATGATTTGTATTCTTTTTTTTGAATAAATTTTTTTCTTTTAATTGTTGTTCAAGTACAGTTTTCTGTCTTTTACTCTCATCCCAGCCCACCCCCAGGGCTCCCCACTTCCCTCCCATTTCCACCCCCCCACCTTGTTATTGTCCATGTGTCCTTTATACTTGTTCCTGTAAACCCTTTTCCCCTGAAATTCCTTCCCACCTCCCCTCTGGTTACTGTCAGATTGTTATTCATTTCAATGTTTCTGGTTATATTTTGTTTACTTGTTTGTTTTACTGATTAGGTTCCAGTTAAAGGTGAGATCATATGGTATTTGTCTTTCACTGTCTGGCTTATTATGCTTAGCATAATGCTTTCCAGTTCCATCCATGCTGTCACAAAGGGTAGGAGCTCCTTCTTTCTTTCTGCTGCATAGAATTCCATTGTGTAAGTATACCATAGTTCTTTGATCCATTCATTTACTGATAGGCACCTAGGTTGCTTCCAGCACTTGGCCATTGTGAATTGTGCTGCTATGAATGTTAGGGTGCATAAGTTCTTTTGGATTGGTGTTTTAGGGTTCTTAGGATATAATCCTAGCAGTGGAATTACTGGGTCAAAAGGCAGATCCATTTTTAGTGTTCTGAGAAAATTCCATGCTGTTTTCCATAGTGGTTGTACCAGTCTGCAATCCCACCAACAGTGCACTAGGGTTCCCTTTTCTCCACAACCTCTCCAACACTTGTTGTTTGTTGCTTTGTTTATGATGACCATTCTGACTGGTGTGAGGTGGTATCTCATTGTGGTTTTAATTTGCATATCTCTGATAGCTAGCAATACTGAGCTGTGTTCTTAAAAACACAGTAGATATTATTCTTTCTAAAATTTATATTAAATCTCAAAGAATATTTCAAAGAGCTTCTCATTTGTTTATTCAATAAATACTTGAGTCACAGTGGATATGGAGATGAGCTAGATATGGTTGGTCCATGTCCTAAAAGATATCTTAGTCTGGTGGGGAGATGGACCTGGATCAATACACCTGTGCTCTAGTGGCATATGCAGAAGGTATACTGAAGGCAGAGGGAAGGGGCTCTACTAGACTGGAGGAATGGTAGAGATGAAAAAGGTAGGTCAGGGGAAACTTTGTGGAATAACAGAGATAATTGCCTGAGCAATTTCACTAGAAGAGGGAGAAACACTAATAGTATGATGGGGCAAGTGAAGCGGGAGGGAAGTAGAGAGACAGACTGAACTCCAAGATGATCACCATGACCAGGGTCAGGCCAAGAAGCAAGGGTAAGATCCCAAGAGTTGCAAGTGATTGGTTTGCATATTAGATTACTGGGAGGATGGGAGACAGGCTTAAGGGTGGGGAGACGGCTTCTGCTGAAGCAGGGAGAAAGAGAATCATTTCTCAAAATGTGGTCCAGGAGTCATAGCATCTGTATCACCTGACAGCTTATTGGAAATATAGATTCTATCTCCACTTTAGACCAACTGAACAAGAATCAGTATTTTAAAAAAGACTTATTTATTTTTAGATAGAGGGGAAGGAAGGGAGAAAAACAGAGAGAGAAACATCAATGTGCGGTTGCCTCTCATGCACCCCCTACTGGGGACCTGGCCCACAATCCAGGTATGTGCTCTGACTGGGAATTGAGCTGGTGACCCTTTGATTCACAGGCATGCATTCAATCTACTGAGCCACACCAGCCAGGGCAAGAATCAGTATTTTAACAAGGTCCTCCAGTGATTTGTATCCACACTGCACTGAAAGACTCTTGAAAGTTTGGGACTGAACTAATGTGGGCATTGGCTTTGAGGACAGAAGTGAAAGAATCTGATTTCTGTTTAAGTCTCTTGTTCACTGAAAAGTGGAATGACTTAGCAGGAAGTGATTGAAGAATTTTTTGGCAAGTTCTCTCTAGAAGATCTTATGTAAATGTGCATTTTGTGCCATCAGATGTGTAAATTACTTAGCTGCCCAGAGTTTATTAAGAAGTCCAGAGTTTATTAAAAGAGAATGTGAAAGATAAATTACCTATGCAGGGCTAGGTAAGTACTATTTGGATAGATAATTTAAAGTGAGTGGGATCTTTCTTAGCTCCCTCTAATAGCCTTATTGGTATGTAATGTGCTTGGGGGTTGGGTGGAGTACTGGGGCCATGAATAGATAAACAATATAGGATCAATGAATGGCTGGCAAAGCTTTAGGGGGATGACCTTTCTTTTAGAACATCTCCATTCATTCTGACATTCATATAGTGAACATTATTCCAGGCACTCTAGGTAATACAGAGGTAAACCAAATAGGATAAATGTGTCACAAACTGAAGGCATTTGAACACCCATGTGCATGGATGGATGTGATGTGTGCAGCAAAGGCAGAGTGCTCATCATGTTGCTAAACTTTGGCAGGCAGTAGCAGACAGTTCATAAACACAGGGGTTCTGCTCCAGAGTCACTCAGACTCCAAACATTTCCTCCTGGGGAACCTTAGGCAATATAACCTCTTTATGCCTCAGCTTTCACATTGCAAAATAAGAAAGATAACACTTCTTAGGGTGCTTATCACAAAGAAAAGAGCATATATATCTGAAATGGCCATCATCATCATCATTGTTGTTATAATTGTTATTGTTATATTATCCTTAACTTTGTTTTTATTCTTTTTTAAAAGACTTTATTTATTTACTTTTAGAGAGAGGGGATGCAAGGGAGGAAGAGAGGGAGAGATACATCAATGTGTGGTTGCCTCTCATGAACCCACACTGGGGACCTGGTCTACAACCCAGTCATGTGCCCTGACTGGGAATCAAACCAGCAACCCTTTGGTTTGCAGGCTGGCACTCAATCCATTGAGCCATACCAGCCAGGGCTGCTTTTATTCTTACAGAAGATACAAAATACATTCTCCACGGTCAAGAAGTTTCCTAGCTAGTTGGAGAAAGAATATGAACCTAAGGGAGATGGTCCACCAACAGCAGAGGCCAAATATGAGCCATCAGAGTTGAGGGCCCTCAACTCTTTTGGAAGGTGTTCTCCATGGGCTGGGATACCCAGGAAAGGCTTCTCAGGAGAGACGTTGTTAAGGCAGGAAGGTGACTGAGGGGGCAGAAGTGTCCTACAGTCATGTAGGAGGGTGCAGACAAAGGGTCCCCAAAAGAAGGATTTATAATGGAGTTCAGAACTCAAGGTGTCCGGGAAACATTAGAAAAATATATAGAATGTCCTCACCCTCCATCCCAGGGGAAGGGACAAATGGAGTAGGGCCATTAAGAGCTGTTTCGCATAGCAACAGCCTTGCAGCTACCCTCTGGTGTGGTCATTTAGCATATCTATAACCTTTAACTGGTTGCATAGATATGTTAAATAGCTGTGACCAGCTCTGAGCCAGGGGAATGGAAGTAACTTCCCCACCAAGATACAACTGGGGGGCAGGTCCCCCGAGTTACAGCACCTGCGTGGGAGCTCAGAGAAGATTGGCTCCATGACGTGGGGCCACGCCTGCCCAGACTCATGATGGCATCCCAGGAAAGCTGGAAGGATATGAGTTCTGGCATGTGAAGCTGAGTGTGGGAGGAGTCAGAAATGGGGCTGCAGAGGAAGATTGGCTGCGGGGATTTAAAACCCAGACTTGGCGGCCATTGAGAAGAAACCATGCAGCTGTGGCAGTGCAAGGAGGACAGCAGCCACTGAGGAGAGAGAACCATGCGACTTTAGCAGAGTGGGGACTCCCACAGCTAGGCAGACACCATCCGTGATGCAGCCGCCTACGGCTCCTTGGCTCCTCTACCGCACGGCTCCGAGCCCCAGCCGGCTCTGCAGCCGTGACCGCGAGAAGTGGCCACCAGTAAGTGACTCGGGAACACTGGGTCACTGCCCGGCCTCTGAAGCCACCGCCAGGCCTCCACACGATGCGCCTGCGCTCTCACCACTCGGGCTCAGCCAACCTTGCAGCCACCTGCTCTGGCCAGGACACAATGAGCTCCGCGCTAGCCCTCTGGGCGCTGCTGCTGCTGCCACTGCCGTCACTCTCCCCGAAAGGGGGATCACCACCGCCCCCCGCAGCCATGAGAAGAGTCACCACTCAGCTTTAGCTGGAGATCCTGGCAACACAACCAATGGTGCTGGGAACTAAGGAAGGCCTGCCAGCTGAGCACAAATCACTAGGGAAAACTGAGAGCTGCCTAAGCCACGGACTTCTATTTCTTTTCCTGAGATACAGTACCCCAGACTGGGCAAAGGGGGGAAGGGAAGGAAGGACTGTGTGTGTTTGTGGGTGTTTCAAGGGACTTTGGGATTTTGGCGAAGTCATTAATTAGGTCATTACTTTTAGTCTCTGTAACTTGAATAAATAACTCTTTTCTTCTTCACCAATCTCTAGCATGGAGAGCTATAATTCTCTGGCTTAGGGAAAGGTGAACCTAGTACAGGGGGACCTCAGGGGAAACGGGGATTAATTCCATAGCATTGTGGGACCCTCTTCCCTGGTGGCCAATTAGGGAGGATCATGGGAAACCACATGTGCAGTAGCTTTAAAGTAATATAACTACTTGTATATATTCAGTAAAAGCCCACCAAAACTAGCCAGGAAGGATCCTCCTTCTAAGAATAGAGTCCCTCCAGCCCATGAGGTCAATCTCTGCTTGGAGTTGGCCTGCTCCCATGTTCTCTTCTATAAACTCTGGGTGTTCTGTTCAATTCTTTGTCCTGATCATAAGAACCTGGTTACCTGTGCCCACCTGTGACAGTCATACTAGAAGGAGGACAATCACAGTGGAATCCTACAGATTTGAGGAGAGGATAACAGCAGCCTTTGGCCCAAGGTCTTCATTGTGCCCCTGGAGAGCAGGCAAGAGGTGGAGGCTCAAGGTCACTCTGCAGGTGAATAGTTGTGCTGGGACAGGAGCCCAGCCTTCAGCTCCAAGCTAGTGCTCTTTCACAGTAGTGCATCTTCATAAAATAGTACAGCACACGAGATGCTCACTAGTGCCTGAGGGTGACTACTGTGAGGTTAAATGAACCAGTGGAAAAAAGGAGCCTTGGGTTTGAGTTTGGTCAGGGATGAAATTCAACCTCTGCCACAATCAGCGGAGTCCCCTCTAACCTGGGTTTCTAACGGCTCTTCTTATCTCTTCCTTCCCTCTCCTCCTTCCCCTAGCTTCTGGTAGCTTACCAGTGATCTTGCTGGTGGCTTGCTGGTGATCTTTGGTGTCTGTCTGGCTTGTACATGCATCACTTCTATCTCTGCCTTCATCTTCACATGGCTGTCTGTGTCAAATTTCCCCTTTTTATAAAGATGTCAGTCACATTGAATTAAAGGCTCCATTTACTTCAGTATGACTTTAACTTAAGTAATTTACCTGCAGAGACCTTATGTCCAAGTAAGATTACATTTGGCATTCTGGAAGTTAGGACTTCAGCATATGACTTTATGAGGAACACAGTTCAACCCATGACACTGGACACACACAGTTGCATGTTCAAATGTGTTATATACATAAAACACTTAGAATAAGGTTGGCATAAAGGGAATGCTTAGGGTTAGGAGCTATTATTTTTCATTGTAATTTCTTTCTAACTGGTCCTCTAGCTCTAGTCCCTGCCCTCCAATGTAGCTAAAATGGTAGATCAGTTAATACAGATTGATTTCATTATGTCCCTGCTCATACTGCAGGCCTTGTCATGTCATTCAAGCTTCTATATAATCTGGCACATATTAATCCAGCTCTTTTCTACCTTCCCACATTACACAATTAATAGCTTTATTATATAATTTATAATCTGCTTTGCACCGTGGTTGGTTGTGAATGCTAACAACCTCCCAGGCGAAATATTTAAGGCAAGATTATTTAATCTGTTCTCAAATACAGATCTATTTGCATTCATTTTTGTAGCCCCTGTGTCTACAACTGTGCCAGGCTTCCTCAGATTTTGTGTGGTGCCGACCAGTGCTCCATGCTGGTGTGTGTGTGCATGCATGTGAACATGTATTTCTATGCAGACATTCTCTCAGGAGGGACAGCAACACATGGTAGAGAGATTCCAGCTCTGTCTGCTATCTTAGCTTGTGTTGTAAGATATAGCTATCTTAGCTATAACAAATTACCATAGTGTGGGTGACTTAAACAACAAAAATGTATTTCTCATAGTACTGGAGGCTGGAAGTCCAAGACCAAGGTGTCAGACAATGGGTTCCTGGTGAGAGCTCTGTTGCAGATGGCTACCTTCTTGCTGCATCCTCACATGATGAAGAGATGATCTCTGGTGTGACTGTTCTTATAAGGGCATTAATCCTATCCTAGAAGGCTCTACTCTCATCATCTAATCACCCCCAAAGGCCTCACCTCCAAATACTATCACACTGGAGAGGAGAACTTCAACCTATGACTTGTTGGGAGACATACACATACAGTCCATGGCAACTGCCCTGCAAGACGTTGTTCTTTCTATGGCACTCCACCTCTGCTCCTTGCCTAGCACGTTGACCCCTGTCACATGGGCCTCTGCTCTGGGCTCCTTTCTCAACCCTGGACCCAGCTAGTTCCCATTTCATGTTCTCCTAGAACTTCTTTCTCCCCCAGCCAGTGTCTGAAGTTGCCTGTGCATAGTGCAGACAGTTAACTGGCAGGAGTAGCTGGTATCTGGAAGAAGAGGATCATGGAACTCCATGCTGGAGGGACAGTGGCTGCCATTCCAATTCTACCTCCTATATAGTGCACATAGACTCTATGACTCTATGCTCTTTTTTGAAAACTCCTTTCCCTGTCAATGGTACCCTTTTTTCCTCTTGGGTACTTCATGTCTTCATGTTCCCTGCCCTGTATCTAAACCTCTCTTGACAAAGAAGACACTATCAGTTCTTTACCCTTAATGCAACTATAAGCCATGAGATTCCACTTTCTCAGTCTGCTCTCTGATTAGGGCCCAGAAGGCTTTTTCCCTGTGGATGTTTCTGAGATGAGGTATGTGAGATGGGGCCTGTGAGCTGAAGGTGTGTCCGTGAGATTGATGGGCTGAGCAGATACGAGACACACATGATTGAAACAAGGATGCACATGTCACTTACACACAGGAGATGTGCATAAATACAGACCTGTGGGGAGCAGGAGGAGGATTGAATGAAAGGCAGTGATTGGACCTGGCAGAGGCATCTGGGAAGACTGACTGGAAGAGGTGGTAGAGAGGCAGACAATAGCTGGAGGAAGAGAATGGTCAAGTGGTCTAAGAAGGGAGAATATTAAGTACTGGAGTTAGAGTTGACAGTCTCAGTAGGAAAAACCAAGTTTTGGGATGCAGAGAAGTCCATGCTGAGAACTGGTGATGAACCCACTTACATTCACTTTGCTGTCCAAGTGAATTTATTTTGTCCTGACTCCCCCATCCCCTATTCCAGGATCTCATCTACCTTTCCTACAAGTCTTCCCTTTTGCAAACATTATAGAGCCTTGGTGCAAATTATATAAGATATTTTATCTGGGGTGACATGCCCCAGTAGGTAAAAAGTGTGGTCAGCAGATGGTGCCTCTGTGCAAACTGGAAAAACCAAGGCAAATGACTGAATTTCTATTTCCTTGGTGCCTTCAGCAGGGCATATCAGAGCTAGGGAGTCTTGTCTACACCTTCTGAGTCACAGCCTATGGACCCTCTTGGACATACTATCCCCTTTTGCAACTCTATAACCTTGACATTTTCTGTTCCTTCCTTCTGGGATTCCTGTCTCCCTCTTTCAAAATTCCAACTCATCCCTCCACACTCATCCCAAGTATTCTACCCTTGGTGACACCTTCTGACTTTCTTAGGCAGAAGGCATAATCTGTTCTCTGAGTTACTGCATGCATCACAGGGCTGGGCACTGCTCATTCACCAACATATGCCAGACCAATCCTGGTCACCCAGCAAGAAGGAATGGGTGAATTGGGCAATATTCTTCAATGCTTCATCCTAATCTTCTCTCTTTATATTCTCTGCCACCAGAGAGGTGAGTAAAGTAGGTACTATTAACTTCACTGGGTCAAAGAGGGTCAGTGGCCTGCTGGAAGTCCTATCTATCTTTGCAGGAACCCTATGTATCTTAACTCATAACATACTCAGTTAAAAAAGATCACTCCCTGCTTATTGGAGAGACTCTGTACTGTCCTGCCCCTATGCCTTTACCCATGCTGTACCCTTCTCCTGAGTGCCTTTTTCACACCTTACTTGATTAAACACTGACCCAAGTTTAAGAGCCACTTCAAGTGCCATCTTCTCCATGAGAATATAATTTCTGGGCCCACAAGGCTTTGAAGCACTTGTTCAGTACTTGAATTGTATTTTGCCCAGAATCAGTAGTAAGTGTGCTATCTCATCTTGTATGAGAGCTGGAAGTGATGTGTTCCAGGCCTTGTTTGTCATTGTGCTTTTAGGATGCCAAGAACAGTGCTGTCTACACGATAATATGCACAGTGTGTGCTTATTGGGTTGGCAATTGCTCATGTAAGTTCATTTATACTCATTCTTTCATTTAAGTATTTATTTACCACCTCTTGCTTACCTTTTTCCAGAAAGAGTTAAAGCAGCATATCTCATTTTGAAGTAGTTAAATCAGTGGCTCTCAAACTCTTTCATTCAAGACCCACAGTAACATACATTTTGCATCGCGATCCTGTATGTATATATATATACTTTTTTTCTCTCTGAAACTAGGCTTTTCCAAAACAGCACCTCCACTGATAAGGTACAGCTCCTGCTTTAAAAATGCTAGTTGTGACCTATTAAATTGATTCACAACACACTAATGGGTCATAGCCTTCAGTTTGAAAAACACAAATTGAAACGACCAAGAGACAGGACTCAGAAGAAGCACTGGCCAGTGGACAAACATGAGTTCGTTTTTGGATAGGTATGGTAGGAATTGGTGGAGGCTGGGGTCAGTGAGGAGGTTTCTTGACCTGGAGTCAGATGTATTGTCCTAAAATGGCCATGAGCAGTGATATGGGAGGATGCCCTGACATATCTCCACTTCCCATTCTGTCTGTCACCCAGTTTCCCCCTGCTGTCCCAAGAGCCCCCTTTGATGACCAAGAATTGAAAGGGCCTTCCACTCTACTTTTCCACATCTGTGTTACGTCATCCACTATACCAACGCTATTGTCTCTATTGCCTGAGACTATGAGGAAGGAAGGGATGAATTTTGTCCATTCTTATATCCTCAGTACTTGCCAAGTGCCTGATGCACAGGTACTTAGTGAACCTTGGCTGAATAACTGAGTGAATAAATAAATGATGACTGTATAATATCAGAGTCCTGCTGAGTGAGGAATTCCAGGGTTGCTGGCTCTGGTCCTCAGGGATTAGGCAGGTAACATTATTGCATGAAGCAGGTCATGCAGGAAGCAAAAGGGGGCACATCCATGAAACCCCTTGAAAGGCCAATGTCTGTGTCTTTACTGTTGCTGCTGTAACAAATCGCCACAAACATAATGACTTAAAACAACAGAAATTTATTCTCTTATGGTCATGGAGGCCAGATGTCTAACTGAGTCTTCAGGGCTGCAAGGAAGGTAGTCACAGGGATGGAATTGTTCTTTTCCTTCTCCAGATTCTGGCAGCTACTGGTATTCCTTGGCTTGTGGCCACATCACTCTAATCTCTGGCTCTGTAGTCACACTGACTTCTCTTTTTCAGTGTCAAATGTCCCTTAGTGTTCTCTTTATAAAGATCCTTGTGATTACAACTATGGAACACTCAAAATGTACAGGATAATCTCCCCATCTTAATATCCTTAATCATAACTTTAAAGTCATTTTTTCCATTTAAGGTGACATCCCCAGGTTTTAGATTAGGACAAGAGTATCTCTGGTAATCATTCTTCAGTCTACCATACTATGGCTGAACAGAATCAGAAGGAGGGTCAGAGCTAAGAGAAACCAGAAGTTCGTCTGGTCCAATCTTCTTACTATAGACATATGAAAGTGAAAACCACGAAGAGACAATGACTTGCCCATGGTCGTTGTTTAGGAGCAAGGCCAGGATTCCTTTTCAGCCTCTACCACTTCTACAGCAGCTGCTCCTCTGAGTCCTGTGGCTCTGACATATTTCTTGCCATGTTTCCTCAGCAGTGATATCTAAAATGCCAGACAAAGATTCAGTACTTGTATTTTTCACCCTAAAAGCCAGACATGTTGTCAGTTGCCAGACATGTCTTCAGGGCTTATGAAGTTGAACTAATACATGAAAAGCTTGTATTACTTTCCACAGAGATGGTGTATACTTCAAATCTTGAGAATTTTTAAAGCCCCTGTGAACTGCTGGGGCACCTTAAAATAAATATAGGTGTTCCTGTCTTCTAATCCTATTAATTATTCATGTATTACTTTCTATTCAAACTACTCATGTCCCAAGTATTCCACACATTTTTTTTTCTTGGTTGTAATCATGCAGTTCAATAAATCCAAAAAAGGTTACAGTCCTTATGTTCAGAGGACCCAAATCCCTTCAGTTCTGCATAGAGAGGGATTAGAAGGTTTAACCATTTTTTTCTTAATTGAACCAGTGTCAGAAAAGAAATACAAGAACTAACAGGAAAAAGCACCAGGGAAGATATGATTTTTGTCAGTCCCGTGAGACACACCACCCAATGTATCTTTGGCTATCTGTGAGGTGCTAGTCCTCTCTAATGGTGTCTCTGAATGTGCCCAAGTATTCTAATCTACTTTTAAAAAACCAATATGGCTTAGTCAATTTCTGTAGATAGATAGATGAATAGAGAAATAAGATTCATTATCCATACATATGTACATCTATATAAATACACACACATGTGTACAGACAGGCATATGGGTATGTATATATGTGTGTTCCTCTATGACTGTTTTAGAATAATGCATTTCATAACTTTATCCTAATCACTCATGTATAAAGTAGCTTAATAATTGGTTTTACAATACTCAAAGGGGTGTAATGAAAGTGGGAATAGTCCCATATAACATTCTGGATATGGGGAACTGTCTTTGTTTTCCTTTGTGATTCTTATTCTTAGGCCCATCAATTGACAAGGGAGATGAAGGCTCAGTGTATCTTTTGACAAATGTCTGTATGGGAAAGGGAACCTCCTTACCAAGTGCAATGGGTTTTAAACAGGTATCTGGGTATCCCATTGATGTGTCACCAAGAGAAATTAAAATGTTTGGGCTACACCCCCATGACCAGCAGGACCAATCATTCCCTTGAGGGCATGATTCTTCCTTTGTGCAGCTCATGCAACCCTGATCATTTTGAATATTTATGGTGATTGATTTGGCACTTGTCTGTTTTTCCTTCTAAATTGGAGGTTCCACATTGGACTTACCTCTGTTTCTCCAATCTGAGGATCTGATACCCAGCATACAAGAAGTACTTGAATGTAGGCTTTGGTTGAAATTTTCATGTTTTATTTTTTACAGTAACCAAATGTTGGGGCTTTATGTATCAGGAAATACTAGTTAAATATCCATAACAGCCAGTAAGTGTGGCAAATGAACCTCAGCAAAGAGGGTGGAGAAAGACTGCGGGGAGCATTGGGTTCTGGGGCACAGGGTATGCTTATTGATCTAATGGCAGCAGTACTCAGCTCCAGCCAATGTGGACATTTGTGAATAAGGATTTAGTATTTCTAGATCATTCTGTTTTACAAAATAAGCCTGAAAATACCAATTTTACTGTGAAACTATATTGCTTGATTAGGTTTACAGGCCACCAGTTTGAGAACTTTCCTGTCTAAAGCTACTCTCTGACTAATCAAATAATCAATTCTGAAAATGAAATAGTCTGGTGCAATGGACAGCTTGACTGCTCTCTGTTTCTTTCCTTCTTTTTCTCCTTTAAAAATACTTTATTTTGTTCCAAGAATGTAACATTTTCAAATAAGTTCCTTCTGTTGTTCTACATTCATAACTAGCTCTGGAATGACTTTCTTTCTTGTGAAATGATCAACATTTAATTGATATAAAATTAGAAATAACTTGTATTACTTTACAATTAACTTGGTTAAATTTAACAAGTATTAATTGCTTGCTAAATGGATAAAAGATTCCACACAGGACCTAAAGATGAGTTAAAGCATTATATACATGTTATATATACATAAATGTAATATCTAAAGCAACCACTCAAAAGCTATACAAAAAGAACAATGGGAGAGTGGGATGGCGGGATGGGAACAACTGTAACTGAATAACATTAAAAAATAAAGTCATAAAAAATAAAAACATACAGCTAAATCAAAATGTAATTCTTAGAAAATGTCTAAGTAAAACATAGAGAGGCAGAAAAAAGAAAACAGAAATAAAGAAGAAAAGTACAAATGGAAAACAAAAATTAAAATGGTAGATTTAAGCACTAGCAAATGAATACATAAATACAATGTAAGTAGTCTAAAAACATCATTTAAAAGGCAGAAATTAAAAGTAGTTTAAAAAGTATGTTCTAACTATTGCCTAAAAGAAGCTCACTTCAAATCTAGTGATATAGGCAGGTTGAAAGTAAAAAGGTGGAAGAAGATATATAATGTAAACATTAATAAAAAGAAAGCAGAAGTGGCAATATTAATATTAGAAAAAGTAGACTTCAGAATGCAGAAAATTGCCAGACAGAGAGGGGCATTATCTAATGATGAAGGGGTTATTCTAGCAATAAGATACAACAATTCTAAATGTGTATGCAACAAACAGAGCTGAAAAATCCAAAGCTAAAACTGATAAAAATGATAAAAACTGATAAAAATGAAAGGAGAAATATACAAATCTATGATAGCAGGTGGAGACTTCAACATGCCTATATCAAGAATTGATGGAATAACTAGACAGAAAATTAGCTAGGATATACAATATTAGGCAACACCATCAACCAATGGGATCAAGTCAGCATTTATAAAGCACTCCACTCAACAACATCAGCATACACATTCTTTTCAAGTGCCCATGGAAAATATGCCAATATAGATCATACTCTTGGATGTAAAACAAATTTTAAACAATTGAAATCTTAAAAATTGTGTTCTCTGATCACAATGGAATTAAGCTAGATATCAATAACATAAAGATAACAGGAAAATATCCAGGTACTTGGAAACTAAACACAATTCTAAATAAACTGTAAATCAAAGAAAGTCTTGAGTGATTAAAAAACTATATAAAACTGAAAAAAGTTAACATAAAATTTGAAACATACAGATAAATCAGTGCTGGGGGAAACTTACATCACTAAATGCATGCATTAGAAATGAGGAAATGTCTTAAATCAATATATAAATTCCTACCTCGTAAGAGGAGCAAACAGAAAGAGGCCAATAATAATCATGAGATCAGAGATCAATGAAAAAGAAAATGAAAAATAGAGAAAATCAAGGAAACAAAATATTGGTTCTTTGAAAACATCAATAAAATTGATAAACCTGTAGCAAGAAAAAAGAAAGAGAGAGAGAAGGCACAAATGACCAGTATCAAGAATGAAACAGGATGACGATGGCGGTGAGGTAGGTGGAAGCAGAAGCAGAGTCCACTTCCCCCAGTGCACAGGTGAAACACCTAGCCAATCTTCTGAGAAACAGAGTGAACAGCCAATGGTATCCCAGCATATATAATGATTGGAGACCAAAAATTATAGAGGACATTGAAAAATCAGATGGTAAGGAGAGTGCTTAAAGACAATAAGGTCCCTGGGACCAGCACATGGACCAGGGAGGCTGCAGCCCCAGGCCCAGCATCCACCAGGTCTGCTGCAAAATTCTTGGGAGAGAGCCACACTGGACTGTGTGAGAGGCCAGGTGCTTGTTTGGATGGGGGGAGAGGTTTGAATAGGAGGAATTTTTCCAAAAGAAAAAAGAAACACTCTGCAGCTGTTTGGGGAATTCTCCTCAGCAGCCTCCAGCCTCCTGTGCCCCTACTCCCACTGGTCCAGGTTGGTGTGCACCCCATCCTCAGCTGAGGGCAGCCTGCCGGAGCTCACTCCAGAAGCACTGGGGAGGGTGCACACCTAGTCCAAGGTCTGCAGTTGCCTGTCCATGCTCACACCAGAGACCCCAGGGATGGAACTCCTCCCACCTGGCCCCTGCATTCAGAGCCCTGGAGGGCCAACTGGTTCTCTAGGAGGAAGGCAGAAAAGCCTTGCAGGGTGGAGCTGCAGTCCCTGGAAAGATGTGACTCAGTGTGGGGTTGAACTACCCTGAAGGGGCACTGAAAGTCCCTAGCATCTAGGACAGCAAAGAGCAAGAAGGTGGTGTGTGAGTTGTCCCCAATTGGTGCACTTCAGGGACAGCTCAACTGGTAGTCTAAAGGCCTAGGCTAGCCACAGAAGGGCACTGAGGAACTGGGCTAGAGGCTGGACAACAGTGAAGAGTGCAGCTCAGGAAGGGAGAAAAGCAAAACCAACCCTCCTCAACCTGACACAGCCAGGAAGACAAACAGAACTGCCCTGACTAGTTTAAAGGCAGCAGAAAGCTTTTTTCCCCTAATTCCTTCTTCCT
The DNA here is from genome assembly GCF_019186645.2 of Phyllostomus hastatus. Lineage (NCBI taxonomy): Eukaryota > Metazoa > Chordata > Mammalia > Chiroptera > Phyllostomidae > Phyllostomus > Phyllostomus hastatus. Next base: position 4,262,590 of record NW_025334038.1, on the reverse strand, counting down.
TTCAGTCCTTCTTTCTCTTCATTCCTTCTTCCTTCCTCTTTTTTTAATTTTATTTTTTTTAAAAAAGTCCCTTTTATTTTCTTTCCTTCTATCTTTTGTATTCCTTCTTCCTTCCTTTTTTAAAATTCCTTCTTCCTTTCCCTCTCTTTTTTCTTTTCTCCTTTTCCTTCCTTCCTCCTTTTCCTTCCTTCCTCCTTTCCTTTCCTTTCCTTTCCTTTCCTTTCCTTCCCTTCCCTTCCCTTCCCTTCCCTTTCCTTTTTATTCCTTCTCCCATCCTTCCTTCTCTTTTTTCTCTTCATTTCCCACAGGTGAGACAATAATACCTGGTGCGGAGAAAAGACCAGAGTTAGACCCAAACAAGGGTCATCCCAACAACAGAGACAGACAAATTTCACTTTGCTACTACAGAGAACTTACAAGGTGGGAGTGGTGAACACCAGTACACCTGCTGGAAGAGGAACCCACCAAAAAAGGAACCACCAACAGATAACAATGAAAGAAGTTGAAGGAGGGAGTGGGAGTCACACTAACTTCAATCCAAACCGATTTGGAAATACAACAAAAAGGTGGAGAAATTAGCCACAAAAAACAAATGAACAAGAGCGAGAGAGAAGCCTCAAAACCTTGTACACAGGGAAAAATCAGCTTCAACACAACCTGTCCACACCTACATAACAGAAAACAATATGAGGTGGATGGAGTGACCCTCAGTTAAATAGCTGGTGGGAAGGACCCACCAAAGAAAAAACTAACAACAATCAAAACCCAAAGACATGCAGAGAACTAACATAAATGACAGCCCAAGACCAGCGAGCTTAGGAGATTAAGGAGACTGCATCACTGAATCTCACAGGTATTCTACCTCAGAAGTTCACATGATAAACCCAGGGAGTCAGAACAGATTAATTTAAGAAGCATAGGCTAACAATAAGAGTCTCACAAACAATGAGAAGACAAAGAAACAATCTCCAAATGAAAGGAAAGGAAGAAGCCTCAGAAAGAATGCTAAATGAAATAGAGGCAACTCACCTATCAGATACTGAGTTCAAAGTAATGGTTATCAGGAAGCTCAATGAGCTCACAGTGAATTACCAGAAACTACAGGGAAACTACATTGAACTTACTGCAAACTATATCAACATGAAAAAGAAAATAGAAACTAACAACAAGGCCAAGAGGGAATGAAGAATACAATTTCTGAACTGAAGAACACAGTAGAAGGAATTAAAAGCAGGCTCGATGAAGCAGAGGATTGAATCAGCAAGCTGGAGGACAAGGTAGAAAAAAACACCCAGAAAGAGCAAGAAAGGGAAAAGAGGCTCAGAAAGAATGAAGAGGGGTTAAGGGAAATGCAGGACAACATGAAATATAATAATATCCATATAATAGGGGTACCAGAAGGAGAAGAAGAAGAGCAAGGGATAGAAAACCTATTGGAAAAGTAATGATGGAAAACTTCCCTAATTTGATGAGAGAAAAAGCCACACAAATCCAGAAATCACAGAGAGTCCTAATCAAGAAGAACCCAAAGAAACCCACTTCAAGATACATCATAATTAAAATGGCAAAATTCCAAGACAATGAGAGAATCTTAAAGGCAGCAAGGGAGAAACAGGAAGTAACATACAAGGGAGGTCCAATAAGGCTAGCAGCTGACTTCTCAATGGAAACGCTCCAAGCCAGAAGAGGATGCCAAGAAATATTCCAAGTAATGAGAACCAGAGGTCTGCAACCAAGGCTACTTTACCCAGCAAGGCTCTCAATCAAGATAGAAAGCCAAATGAGAGGCTTCCCAGACAAAAGAAGTCTAAAAGAATACACCTCCACCAAACCAGCTCTGCAGGAGATGCTAAAGGGACTGATCTAAGGAAAGGAAGGAAAAGAGAGAGAGAAACACAGGTATGAAAAAATGGCAATGGATAAGTACCTATCAACAATAACCTTAAACGTAAATGGATTAAATGCTCCAATCAAAAGATATAGAATAGCTGAATGGATAAGAAAGTATGGCCTATACATATGCTGCCTACAAGAGCCTCACCTTAGGACAAAAGACCTACACAGACTGAAAGTGAAGGGCTGGAGACAAATTTTCAAGCAAACGAACAGGAAAAAAGACCCAGGGTAGCAATACTCATATCAGACAAAATAGACTTCCAAAAAAGGGCCATAAAGAGGGACCCAGAAGGTCACTTCATAATACTCAAGGGAAGAATCCATCAAGAAGACATAAACATTGTAAATATATATGCACCCAACATAGGAGCACCCACATACATAAAGAAAATCTTAGAGGACTTCAAGAAAGATATTGAAAGCAACACAATTATAGTGAGGGATTTTAACACCCCACTGTCAAAAATAGAAAGATCTCCAAACAAAATATCAACAAAGATCATGGCATTGAACAATGCCCTAGATGAAATGGACTTAACTGATATGTATGGGGACCTTCATCCCAAAGACACTAAATACACATTCTTTTCAAATGCTCATGGAACATTTTCAAAGATAGACCACATGATAGGACACAAAACAAGCTTCAACAAATTCAAGAACATTGAAAGCATATCAAGCATTTTCTCTGACCACAAGGGACTGAAACTAGAAACCAACCCCAAGGAAAAAACCCCAAACACTCAAAATCATGGAGATTGAATGGCATGCTATTAAACAATGAATGGATCAAGAATGAAATCAGGGAAGAAATAAAAAAGTTTCTGGAAACAAATGAAAATGAACTCACAACAACCCAAAACTTATGGGACACAGTGAAGGCAGCCCTGAGAGGGAAGTTCATAGCGATACAGGCCTACCTAAAAGAGATAGAAACATTTCAAACAAACAACCTAACCCTATATCTGCAAGAACTCGAGGAACAACAACAAAGACAGCCCAGAGCAAGCAGAAGGAAGGAAATAACCAAGATCAGAGCAGAATTAAATGACATAGAGACTAAAAGCACAGTTCTAAGGATCAATGAATCCAGAAGCTTGTTCTTTGAAAAGATAAAACAAAATCAACAAGCCTTTAAGCAGGCTCATCAAAAAAAAAAAAGAGAGAGGATCCAAATAAACAATCAGAAATGAAAGAGGAGAGATTACAACTGATACCACAAAAACACAAGGGATTATAAGAAATTAATACAAAGAACTGTATGCCATGAAATTTGAAAACCTAGATGAAATGGACAAAGTTCTAGAAAAATATAATCTCCCAAAACTGAATGAAGAAGAAGCAGAAAACCTGAATAGACCACTAACAACAGAAGAAATTGAAGCAGTAATCGAAAAGCTCCCGACACGCAAAAGCCCTGGACCAGATGGTTTCACAGGAGAATTCTACAAAGCATTTAAGGAAGAGCTAACCTATGGCAGACTCCAGCCAGCAGAGTTCCGCCTTGTGACTGAAAGAGAAAATAAATGCACAGGCGACAGCAATCCTGTGGAGAAAAGGGAAAGGAATGGCACAGCTACTCTCTCAAGGGGAGAGAGGGAGAGCCTGTGAGTGCCTTGGCCATTCTCTCAAAAGGAGAATGCCCCGACCCTTGCCTAGACAGGATTTTATTGTTTTCTTGGGGGCTTACATCAGAGAAAGATTTATTATCTATTACATAGGATATTGTCTACATTTTAGGTACAATCAAGGAAATGAAAATAACATGCAGAGGGGACTAGCAGTGAGCTGATTAACTCTGTCCTTGGGTGAATTCTCACAGGCTTTGGAAATTACCTTGAAGATAGACAATACACATTTGTTCTTTTAGACCAGGGTGATGAAGTTTTAGCAAGAGCAAGCCATAACAATCAGTGTGTATTTTCTAGGCCTCATTCCCATGGGAAAACTCAGTTTGAAGGTCTGGGTCCTGCCCACCACTTTGCTTATGTAGGTTTTCTATACAGAGCTGAGTCACATTTGCCAGACTGAAACAAACTGGTCCCCTACACTAACCCCTATCCTTCACAGACTATTCCAAAAAAATCCCAAATGATGGAAGACTCCCAAACTCTTTTTATGAAGCCAGCTTCATCCTAATCCCAAAACAAGATAAAGACACAACAAAGAAAGAAAACTACAGGCCAATAACAATGATGAACATAGACATTAAAATTCTCAATAAAATGTCAGCAAAAGCATCCACCAATACATTAAAAAGATCATACACCATGACCAAGTGGGATTCATCCCAGGGATGCAAGGATGGTACAATATTCACAAATCAGTAAATGTAATACATCACTTAAACAAAAGCAAAGACAAAAATCACATGATCATATCAATAGATGTGGAAAAAGCATTTGATAAGGTATAGCACCCATTTATGATAAAAACACTCAGCAAATTGGGGATAGAGGGAGCATTCCTCAACACAATAAAGGCCATATATGAGAGACCTACAGCCAACATCATGGCTTAGTGGAAAAAACTAAAATATTTTCCACTAAGATCAGGAACAAGACAAGGTTGTTCACTTTCATCACTTCTATTCAACAAAATATTGGAAGTTTTAGACACAGCAATCAGACAAGAAAAAGAAATAAAAGGCCTCCAGTTGGAAAGGAGGAAACAAAACTGTCATTGTTTACAGATGACATGCTAGTGTACATCGAAAATCCTATAGACTCCACTGAAAAACTGCTTGACCTAATAAGTGAATTTGGCAAAATAGCAGGATACAAAGTCAATATCCAGAAACCAAAGGCATTTTTTTTATACCAACAATGAAACATCAGAAGCAGAAATCAGGAAAAAAAAAGTCCCACTTGATATAGCAAAAAGAAAAATAAAATACCTAGGAATGAACCTAACCAAGGAGGTAAAAGACCTGTACTCAGAAAACTACACAACACTGAAGAAAGAAATCAAGGAAGACACAAATGAATGGAAACATATACCGTGTTCATGGATTGGAAGAATTAACGTCATCAAAATGTCCATACTACCCAAAGCAATTTACAGATTCATGCAATACCTATTAAAGTATTAATGGCATATTTCTCAGACATAGAACAAACACTTCAAAAATTTATATAGAACCATAAATGAACCTTGATAGCTGCTGCAATTTTGAGAAAGAAGAGCGAAGTAGGAGGGATCACAATACCTGATACCAAACTGTATTACAGGCCACTGTAATCAACACAGTCTGGTACTGGCATAAAAACAGGCACATGGACCAATGGAACAGAACAGAGAGCCCAGAAATAAACCCAAATCTCTATGGTCAATTAGTTTTCAACAAAGGGGGAGTAACATAAAATGGAGTAAAAATACCCTCTTCAACAAATGGTGTTGGGAGAGGTACGCAGCTACAAGCAAAAAAGAAAAAAAAAAAAAGAAACTTGAGCACCAACTTACACCACACACAAATATAAATTCAAGGTGGACAAAAGATTTAAATATAAGCCATGACACCATTAAAGTCCTAGAGGAGAACATTGGCAGGAAAATCTCAGACATTCCACTCAGCAATATTTTCACGAATATGTCCCCCAGAGCAAAGGACATTAAAAAAAACCCAAATGGGATCTTATCAAAATAAAAAGCTTCTGCATGGCTAAAGAAAACAGTATTAAAATAAAAAGAGGACCAACTGTATGGGAAAACATATTTGCCAATGATACCTCAGACAAAGGTTTAATCTCAAAATATATAAAGAACACACATGACTCCAGTCTAAGAAGACAAGCAACCCAAGTAAAAAATGGGCAAAGGATTTGAACAGACTCTTCTCCAAGGAAGACATACAGAGGGTCCAGAGACACATGAAGAGATGTTCAGTGTCACTGGCTATTAGAGAAATGCAAATTAAAACCACAATGAGATACCACTTCACACTGGTCAGAATGGCCATCATAAACAAAGCAACAAACAAGTGTTGGATAGGTTGTGGAGGAAAGGGAACCCTAGTACACTGTTAGTGGGATTGCAGACTGGTACACCTACTATGGAAAACAGTATGAAACTTTCTCAGAAAACTAAAAATGGATCTGCCTTTTGGCCCAGAAATTGCACTGCTAAGATTATACCCTAAGAACCCTGAAACATCAATCCAAAGGAACCTATGCACCCTAATATTCATAGCAACACAATTCACAATAGCCAAGTACTGGAAGCAACGTAGATGCCCATCAGTAAATGAATGGATCAAAGAACTATGGTATATTTACACAATGGAATTCTATGCAGCAGAAAGGAGGAGCTCCTACCCTTTGTGACAGCATGGATGGAACTGGAAAGCATTAAGCTAAGCATAATAAGCCAGGCAGTGAAAGACAAATACCATATGGTCTCATCTTTAACAGGCACCTAGACAACAAAACAAAACAATAAGCAAAATATAACCAAAGACACTGAAATAGAGAACAGGCTGACAGTGACCAGAGGGGAAAGGGGAAGGAATTTCAGGGGAAAAGGGTGAAGGGTTTACAGAAACAAGTATAAAGGACACATGGACAATAACAAAGTGGGGGGTGGAAATGGGAGGGAGGTGGGGAGTACTGGGACTGGGCTGGGATGGGGGAAAAAGGCAGAAAACTGTACTTGAACAACAATTAAAATTAAAAAAAAAACAGAAAAAATGAAACAATAAAAAAAGAGAATGAAACAGGAGATATCACTACAGACCCTACAGATATCTAAAGGATAATAAGAGAATAGTATGAATAACTCTATACACAGAAGTGTGACAACTTAGGTTAAATGGATCAATGCTTCAAAAATACAAACATCACAATTTATCCAATATGAAAGAGATCATTTAAATAGTCTTGTAACAATTATGGAAAATGAATTAATAATTTAAAACTCCCATAAAAATCTTCAGGCCCATATGGTTTCAATGGAGAATTCTATCAGATGTTTAAAAAAGAATTAGTACCACCTTTACACAATCTTTTCCAGAAACTAGAAGAGGAGGGAACATTTCCAATTTGTTTTGGAGACTTTCATTTCCTCGGTATGAAAATCAGACACATACAATACAAAACAAGAAAAATACATTCTAATAAATACAGGTGCAATAATCTTTGACAATGTATTGGCAAATAAAATTCAGCAAAACATTAAAATATTTATATGCCATGGTTAAGTTGGCTTTGTTCCAGGGATTCAAGATTCATTCAATATTTAAAATCATCAGTCATTCACCATATTGACAAGCCAAAGAAGAAAATCACATAATCATATTAATTGACTCAGAAAAGCATTTGAAAAAATTCAACTTCCATTCATGACAAAACTCTTAGAAAGGGAGGCTTCCTAAACATGATTAAGAACATATATATTTCTTATTTGAATGTTTATGCAAATATGGATTTATAAACTATATAGAAGACAAAAAATCCCAGCAAAAACAACTGCAGCTATTTTGAAATATTTCTACCTGATATTTGTCTTATATTCTTTTTATTTTTATTTTTAAACTAAAATTTTGGCATTATAGTCTCCTGCATATATTAAAAAAAAACTATAACTAACATTATGCTTAGTCATGAAAGACTCTCTACTTGTCCCCTAAAATGAAAAATAAGATAATTGTGTCAACTCTCACCACTCTTATTCAAAATAGTGCTGGGAGTTTTAGGCAGGACAGTGGGGCAAGAAAAGGAAATAAAAGCATACAAATTAGAAAGAGATGACATGATTGTCTGTACAGAAAATTGTAGGAGACTATTCTACATGGTGTGGGCCCAGCTCCCAGTGGAAATCAAGGTCTGATGTAACAGGGTGCAGCCAAGAAGGGGACCTCAAATAGGGATTTGGAATGGGGCCCAGAACTCAGGGTGTCCAGGAAATATTAGAAAGACATACAAGATGTCCTTACCCCTTCCCTGCTTCAGGTGTGAGTTGGGGGAAGGGACAAATGGAGCAGGGCCATTGAGAAGTGTTTTGCATAGCAACAGCTTTGCAGCTAACCTCTGGCATGGTCATTTAACATACCTATAACCTTTATCTGGTTGCAGAGATATATTAAATAGCTGTGGCCATGCTCTGAGCCAGGGGGATGGAAGTAATTTCCCCCCAAGATGTAACTGGGAGGCAACTCCCCCTATTTACAGCGCCTGCGTGAGGGCTTGGAGATTTTTGGCTCCATACCATGGGGCCACACCTGCCCAGACTCACTATGGCAGCCCAGTAAAGCTGGAAGGATATGGGAGTGCTGGCAAGTGTAGCTGATTGTGGAAGGAATCGGAAATGGGGCTGCAGAGGAAGATTGGCATGGGGATTTAAAATGGAGACTTGGCATTTATTGGGGAGAGAACCACTTGGCTTTGGGGTGCTCCCTTTGGTCACGGGGCCTGGGAAGCAGGAGAGACTTTGCCTGGAAGAAGTATGAAAGAACTCTTGCCAGTAGGCCATGAGAAGGTGTCACATGGCTTTGGATTAATTGGAGATCCTGCCTGGATGGTGAGCTGGCTGATGGTGCCAGTGGCCTGAAACACGGACGTTTGCTTCTTTTCTGGAGTTATGGTACCCCGAAGTAGGGCAGGGGGAGAAGGAAGCACTGTGGGCATCTGTGGGTATCCTGAAGAACTTTCATATTTTAATGATACATTAGGTCACTAAGTCTCTATATCATTAAATAAACATTTCCTTTCCTTTTCACAAATCTCTGGCATTGAGAGATGTCTTTCCTATAAGGCAGGGACAATAGAGCCCAGTAGGAGGTCCTTTCGATAATAGTATATCACCCTTGGCCCCCTTGTGTTCAGTAACAGTTTTCGGCATCCCCGGGTGGGCCAATAATTGCTCCCACCCACCCGGCCTTGTTCTGTAACATGGATGCACAGGACCCACACCTATGGATAGGTTCTCCCCTGGGGATTCAGGCCTGCAATGTTCCTAGGCCACTTTGAGTCTTGCTTTTGCTAAAAAACTCCCTCATCCTGACTGCAGCAAATATTTACTGAAAAGTAACTTCCTAAAATCCATGCTAAAGCTTCCAAGGACAAGTGTAACTGGTTCAACCACTTTTGCCTTTTCATTTGCAAATATCCCTCTTCTGTGATGTGATTAGTGGCATTGGCTCCTTTCTTTTCTGTAAAAGGTAACCACCTAAAGCCAATCTGTGCATAGTAAATGAGGACCATCATGTAATGTGCCCAGAATAGAAATAAAGGCCTGTCATGGCAGTGGCTGTGGCTTTTGCTCCCTTTGAGAGAGATGCCACCTGCCCTTTTTTTTCCACAGGACTCAACAGTCCATGTGAATGTCTCTCCCCCATCCACAATGTGGTGGGCCCCATGAGCCCGGGTCTGCATCAGAAAACTCCAAGGGGTATAAAACAAAAAATCTCCTAGAATTAACAAGTTCATCAAGGACACAGGATACAAGATAAACTGACAAAAATCATTTGCATTTCTATATTAACAATAAAGTTGTGGAAACAAATTAAAAATACCATATGATCTCACCAATAAGTGGAACCTAATCAACAAAACAAACAAGCAAGCAAAATATAACCAGAGACATTGAAATTAAGAACAAACTGACAGTAACCAAAGGGGAGGTAGGATGGGATAATGGAGGGAAAAGGGGGAAGGGTTGTCAGGAACATGTATAAAGGACACTTGGACAAAACCAAAGAGGGGTAGGTTCAAGGTGGAGGGTTGGGATGGCTAGGGTGGTGGGGAATGGTGGGGGGCAAAAAATGAGACAACTATACTTAAACAACAATAAAAATGTGAAAAAAAATAAATACATAAAAATATACCATTTAAAATCATTCTAAAAAATAAAATACTTAGGCATAAATCTAACAAAATATGCACATAACTTGTATTTTGAAAGCTATACAATGGAAGTAAAAAAATAAAGAAATTCTAAACAAATGGGGAAACATACTATATTCATGAGCTGGAAGTCTCAACATATTTAAGGAGTCAATTCTCCCCAAATTATCAGTTTATAGGTTTGATGCAATTCCTATTAAATCCTAGTAAGTTTTTTTTGTAGATACAGTAAAAATTATTCTAAAAGTAATGTGGAAAAGTATAGGAACTAGAAAATTAAAGACAATTTTGAAAAAAGAATAAGAAGAAATTAGTCTACCTACTTTCAAGATTTATTATATAGCTACAGACAGTGTGTTACTAGTAGATGAATAAACACAGATCAATGAAACAAAATAAAGAACTGAAATAGTCCAGACTGCAGCTTCATCGAGTCTTGACTTCTTACTTTCCTCTGTGAACAACATGAGCTTCAGCACAGATTTCAGCTTCTCTACAAGCTACTGGAGCCTGGGCTCTGTGCAGTCACCCAGCTACTGGGTCTGGCTGGCCAGCAGCTTGGCTAGCATCTACGAAGGTGCCAGATGCTCAGACTCCTGGATCTTGGTGTCTTGTTCCACCAGTGTGCAGGGCAGCTGAGGATCTGGGGGCCTGGCTGCCTAGATGGCCTAGAATCTTGTGGGCATAGGGGGTATTCAGGGCATGGAGACTATGCAATTCCTGAATGACTACCTGGCCTCCTACCTGGAGAGGGTGAAAAGCCTGGAGGCTGATAATCAGAGACTGGAGATCAAAATCTGGGAACACTTAGAGAAGGGACGCCAGGTCAGAGACTGGGGGCATTATTTCAAGACCATCCAGGACATGAGGGCTCAGATCTTTGCAAATTCTGTGGACAATGCCTGTCTTGCTGCTGATGACTTCAGAGTCAAGTATGACATGGAGCTGGCCATGCACAAGTCTGTGGAGAATGACATCAATGGGCTCCAAAAGGTCATTGATAACACCAATATCACTTGGCTGCAGCTGGAGACAGAGATCGAGGCTCTCAGAGAGGAGATGCTCTTCATGAAGAAGAACCACAAGGAGGAAATAAATGGTCTACAAAACCAGATTGCCAATTTTAGGTTGACTGTGGAGTTGGATGCCCCCAAATCTCAGGACCTTGGTAAAATCATGACAGACATCCAGGTGCAGTATGATAAGCTGGCTTGGAAGAACTGAGAGAAGCTAGACAAGTACGGGTACCATCAGACTGAAGAGAGCACCACATAGTCACCCCTCAGACCACTAAGATAGGCGCTGCTGAGACGATACTCACAGAGATGAGATGTATGGTCCAGTCATTGGAGATTGACCTGGACTCAATGAGAAATCTGAAGGTTGGTTTGGAGAACAGCCTGAGGGGTGGAGATGCGCTATGCCATGCATACGGAACAACTCAATGGGATCCTGCTTCACCTGGAGTGAGAGCTGGCCCAGACCCAGGCAGAGGGGCAATGCCAGGCCCAAGAGTACGAGGCCCTACTGAACATCAAGGTGAAGCTGGAGACTGAGATTGCCACCTCCTGCAGCCTACTGGAAGAAGGGAGGACTTCAGTCTTGTTGATGCCCTGGACAAAAGCCACTCCTTACAAACCATCCAAAAGACAACGACCTGCAGATTTGTGGACGGCAAAGTGGTGTCTGAGGTCAATGATACCAAAGTTCTGAGGCATTAAAGGCAGCAGAAGTGAGGCATTCCTTGGCAGGGCAGGAGGCCAATAGAAAGTTCAGAGCTTATTGAAGACCATTAAAAAAAAAGAAAAGAACTACAATAGTCCCAGACAAATATGCTCAACTGATATTGGAGAAAAGTGAAAAAGCAATTCAATGGAGGAAGGACAGCCATCTCAACAAACAGTGCTAGGACAATTGACAGAAAATGAACCAGGTCTCATACTTTCTACAAAAATTAACAGAAAATTGATCATAAACTTAAATGCAAAACATAAACTATAAAACTTTTATTTTAAAAACTGTACTTGAACAGCAATTAAAATAAAATAAGATTTAAAAAATAATAATAATAAAGGTCATTTAGGCTAAAGGGAAGTAATATCAGAAGAACCCTGGTATTTGGAAGAAAGTGTACTGTAAAAAAGAACTAATTAGGTAAATTAAAAAAAAATTTAAAAGCCATTAATTGTATGTACATTGTCTGTATGTGTGTGTATTTCCTTAAATGATAACTGACTAACTCATTAAAGTAAAAATAAAATGAAAAAAAAAAGCAGGATAGAATTGTGTAATTCTAAGACTAAGTAAAAGATTCTTAGAGTTAACACCAAAAGCATAATACCTAAGAGAAAAAAATGGATAAATTATACTTCATTAAAATTAAGAAAAAAACAACTTGTGTGTAAAGATCCTAATATGAGGATGGAAAAAAAAAAGCAACAGAGTGAAAGAAAATATTTGCAAACTATATATCTAACAAATGACTAGTATGTAGAATATATGAAGGACTCATAAAACTCAGCAATAAAAACCTAAACAATCCAATTGGAAAGTGGGTATAAGATTTGAAAAGACATCTCACATCTCCATACCTATCAGAATGGCCCAAATCTAAAACATTAACAACACCAAATGCTGGTGAAGATGTGAAGCAACAGGCACTCTCATTCATTGCAGGTGGGAATACAAAATGATACAGCCACTTTGGAAGACAATTTGGAAGTTTGTTATAAAACTAAATATAGTCTTACATATGATCCAGCAATCAAGCTCCTTGGTACTTACTCAAATGAACTGAAGATTTATTTCACAAAGAAATGTGTGCACATGTTTATAACAGCTTTATTCATAATTGCCCAAATTTGGAAGCTACCAATATGTCTTTCAGTAGGTGAATGGATGAATAATCTGTGGTATATCCAGACAATGGAATGTTATTCAATGCTTAAATAAAAGAGTTATTAAGTCATGAAAAGACATTGAAGAACCCTAAAGGCACATTGCTAAGTGAAAGGAGCCAATATGAAAGAGCTACATACTCTATGATTCCAACTATATGACTTCTGGAAAAGGCAAAACTCTGGAAACAGTAAAAAAGACCAGTAGTTTCCAGGGCTGAAGGAGGGAGGAATTGGAGTAGGCAGGGAGCACAAAGACTTTGTAAGGAAATGAGACTACTCTGTTTAATACTATAATGGTGGATATTTGTCAAAACACACAGAATGTGCAATGTCTAGAGTGAACTACGGGATTTGGGTATAAACTATGTAATTTAAATTATGGGCTTGGGGTGATGGTGTGTCACTACATGTTCACAGATTAAAACAAATGTGCCACTTTGGTGCAGGATGTTGATAGGGGTAAGGCTGTGCATATTCAGGGAGGTGGGGGCAGGAGGTATATGAGAACTCTCTGAAATTTCTTCTTAATTTTCTGTGAACTTTAAACTGCTTTAAATGTCCCTGGCTGGTGTGGCTCAGGGGATAGTGTGCTTGCCTGTGAACCAAAGGGTCACTGGGTTGATGCCTAGTCAGAGCACAAGCCTGTGTTACAGGACAGGTCCTCAGTAAGGGGCACGTGAGAGGCAACCACACACTAATGTTTCTGTCCTCTTTCTCCTTTCCCCCCTCTCTAAAAATAAATAAAATCTTTAAAAAACTATTTTAAAAGTAAAGTGTATGTATGTATGTGTGCATTTATAATTTAATCTTTATTATATTTTTCCATTACCATTCAGTCCTCATATTCTCCCCTTGCCTCCCCCCAGCAACCACCACACTATTGTCCCTGTCCATGAAAAGTAAAGTCTATTTAGATTAGCCACTAGAGAATGTAAGTTAAAACTACAATGACATATCACTACACTCCTCTCAGAACAGTTGAAATAAAGATGAATGACAACATCCAGTTCTGGCAATTATATGGAGAAAATGGATGTTTCATACATTGCTGGTGGGAATGTAAAATGGAAAGTAGTTTGGCAGTTCTTAAAAAAACTAAACATGAAGCTATCGGACAGCTCTGGGCATTTATCCCAGAGAAATTAAGACCTACATGTTCACACAAAACCCTGTAGAGGAACAATGATAGTGGTTTTACTTGTAATAGCCCCAAAGTGGATGCAACCTGGCTGTTCTTCATTGGGTGAATGATTAAACAAATTGTGGTACATCTGTGCCATAAAATACTATTCAGCAATAAAAAGGAACAAACTGTTTATATATGCATCAACCTGGATAGATGTCCAGAGATTAAACTAAGTGAAAAAACAATCCTAAGAGGCTGTCTATTATATAGTTTGATTTACATAACATTTCTGAAATGACAAATGTTTAAAAATGCAGAAAGAGATTAGTGACTGCCAAAGGTTAAGGGGCAGAAAGTGAGAGAGAGGGTAGTAGGTGTGGCTATAAAAGGGCATCTTGAAACATCCCTGTGGTGTTGGAAAGTTTCTTTGTCTTGTGACATTTGTCTATAGTTTTGCAAGATGTCACCATTGTGGGAAAGTGGGTGAAGATATATGGGCTCGCTCTGTATTATTCTTATAACTGCTTGTGAATCTACAATAAGCTCAAAATAAAATGCTTAATTTAAAATACAATTTGATAGGTTAAAAAGACTGCAGATTATTGCATACTAAGAATATATTACAATTTATTCAGCCAATTTTTACTGTCTTATGTTTAGGTTATTACAAATTTCTTATTTTGGAAAGAATTGGTATGAATACTTTTGTAATTAAATTTTGGCACATATCCTTACTCATTTTCTTATACTGTATCTCTAGAAATGGAATTGCTGTTCAAGGGTTATATATTTTTCTCACACTTTCAGGATTCCTTCACATCCAAAATATAGGAAGATTCAATATTTAGAGGCATTGAAGTTATGTGAGCATTTAAGATGTGAACAGAAAGAACATTTTAAAAAGATGCCAGTCCCCTCTGTACTTATTTTGAGCAATTAAGACATAGGAGATTGATAATGCAGTAAGTACAATAAGCACATTTTAATGACTTTTGATAACACATTTCAAAATTTTTTCATTTGAAAAATGTGGATACTATAATCTACCTTCTAGCAATGTTGTGAGAATTCAACACACAGAAAGTACTTGGAAGAGTACTGGCTGATGCAGACACCAGCCCGCAGTGTCCTCAGTGTTATGGATGAGATGAGACATTCACATGAACTACCAAATCCTGTGGAGGAAAAGGGATGGCACGGCTACTCTCTCAAGGGGAGAGCGCCCCTACCCTTGCCTTGACAGGCTTCTATTGGCTTTCAATTTGCAGAGGAATACAGGTAAAGCTCATTAATCATTGTCAGGCAGTAAGGATCAAACAATAGATAGCATACAAAGAACTATGAGGGCTTATTCTGAGTCAGGGTCTGTTAGCTAAAGGGCTACAACACTTTGGGAAACAAACTCTTTTCCTGCTCAGACCCTTATCATTTAATTGAGAGCATTCTTAGCAAAGCAGGTTTCACAGGATTTTATATATTCTTTCTTAGCCTGATCACCTGGGGAACCCACCCTTTCCAGCACAGGGCTGCAGCACCCTCTGTCATTGTTTCAGGCCGAAGTCAGGCAGGGGAAGTAAGGCAGCCAAGAAATTAGGAGATTTCTCGCAGACAGAAAGAGGATTCAGGCTATGTCAAAGCCAAGGGGTGAGGGTCCATCACCCCCTTTTGCTATAGCTCCCCAAGTCTTTCCCTGGGGGATCCCCATGATCATGCCTGTCTTAGATTGTTCCTCCCTTGAGGAATCTTACCTGTCAGTGGCTGACTGATCAAGCATTGGGGGCCAGGCAGGGTGAAGTAAAAGGAGCAGAAGCAGTGCTCCTGCCAGAGGGATAAACTTTGTCTCCTTAGTGGCTTATGGTCGGAAGGTTGCTCACTCAGCCTTAGCTATGGGGGATTTCAACTTCTGAAACCAAGCAGGGTGGTTCCCAACAACTGGCCACATAAAAAGTCTTGACAAACGTTAGTTGCCCTTGTGATTATGGTTCTGACTGGGTCCAGAAATGACACAGTGATTTCTACCAGCCTGTAAGGGGAAGACCATTGCCTTGCATCCTTGCCAACACCAGTCATTATCAACTATTTCCATCTTTGCCATGTTTCAATATTATTTAATTTGCATTTCTTAGATTATTAATGGGTGGAAACATATTTTTCATATATTTATTGACCATTTATAGATATTCTTTTGTGTCTTGTCTGTTTATATTCCTTGCCCATTTTTCAATTAGGATATCTGTTGCTTTGAAGGAATTTTTACATGGTAATGTCAGTAACTCTCTCATATGTAGTGAAAATATTATTATCTTGTTTGGCTTTTAACTCTTTAAATTATGTTTCTTGATACAAAAAGTTTTAAAAGCTTTAGAAAGTCATGTTCACCAAAATTTCTTTATGGATTTGCTATTGATGATATGTCTGTAAAAACCTTCCTGATAAAAAAATTGTACTATCCCTTTATTTTTCATATTTTATGTTCTTTAATTTTTATTGAATCCTAGGTATAAAAAAGTGCTTGATCAAGATACTCTTTTCATTGATTCAAGCTTGGTCCTCTTATATGCATTCATTCCTTTGATTTTAAGAATGTAATGAGTATTCCATAACCAGGATCTTGAAATAATTTATATTCTTCTATGTGATCTGCCCTCACCCTATCTCCTTCCTCTTCTTGAGAAAACCATTCAGAAGTCAGTATTTATCATTTTTATTTGTATAATTTCATCTTATCCACATGCCTTCTGAAGTATACATTGTATTTAAATTGTTTTTACTCATAAAAAGAGTATCATGCTGCAGGTAATCTTCTGACACTATTTTCCCCCCATTTAATATTATGTTGTTGCTCAGCCTAGTCATTATACCTGTGTCTAATTGACTTTATTTTGACTGCTCTATAGACTTCATTGTGTCCATATACCTCTGAACTTTTCTGTATGCTCTCATTTATGGACATTTAGGTCGCTATTATGCTAAGCACTGGTCTAAATACACATACACATATTTTTCATACATACAGGTGAAAAGGTTTCTGTTCAGTGTACATCAGGAGTAAAATTGCTGGTTATCAATCTTTTCCTTCCAGAAGCATTGTTTAAGAGGTCCTGTGGGGCCATATCCTTCCCAATGCTTGGTGTTGCTAGAATTTTATTTATTTATTTTAGCCAATTAAATAGTGTTATAGTATATGTAAAATAGTACCATTATGGGAATTGGACAGAAAATGATATTTTATGATGTCCTTACTTTTCATGTCCCTAGTTTCTTCTTGTATTTATTGGCTTAGTGCATTTTCTCTTCTGTAAAATGCCTATTTGTATCTTCTGCTCATTTTCATTTTACATTTTAATCTATACATGTATATCTTTAGCAATATGACATTTAATTGTGGTTAAGGTGTATATTAACTTACATTTTTGACAAATGGATAGCATGTTTTTCCAACAACTACTGTATTTTGAAATGTTCCTCAAGAAAGCTTATAGTTTTTGCCATATGCTTCTTTCACAATCTTCCTAAGTTTGTAATAAAGACCTTAGATTATCCTGATGGCAAGTAATTATTTGTCTTTTTTAATGGGGTTTTCTTAGCAGCACACACATAACCATGGAGCCTTGTCTGGGTAGCTGCCTTAAACACAGTTCTGTTGGAAAGCCTTGCTAATCCAGGTGAAGACATTTGACCTGCTGTGCAACAGGCCCACAACAGCCAGCATAAATGTTTCAGCTTTGCAGACCTGGCACATATCAGGGGCTCAGTCAATGCTTATCAGTTAATATGAGATGAATAATTTGGCTAATTATTTCACTAATCTTACTCAATTGCATACCTTTCTTTCTATGAGCTCAGTTAGGCAGACAAAACATTGAGCCCTTCTTTCCACACGCTCTTTAAATAGCACATCACCAAGTTAATTTTCTCCTTGGAAAAGAGACCTTCACATAAGAAAACAGATGTAATACTCACATATGTATTTGCGTAATATTGAACAGAATTTCTATTTAGAAATAGTTTCTAGTTTGGCTTTGACAGAAAAGTATCAACCTTTGGATGTTATGGTCCTCATTACCAGTCAAGAAAGCCACAAAAAATGCTCTAAAGGCCATGAAAATGCTTGGTACCCTAGTGCTGATCAGCACTTTTGAGAGAATCAGCAGACCCAGGGAGTTGGTAATGGGTACTAACGAGATTTGTACCCTGAAATCCATACTGCAGAAGGCATTGGAATCTCCAGAAAGCCACATCTGTGTGCTCTTCGCCAGACCCCAGCAAGAAGCCTGAATACAGCATGTCATTATGATTAATTGTGGGTAATGAGGGTCTTATGAACCCAAGAAAGAGAATCGGTTGTTTCTCTACTGCTAGTTATAGGCCCCGATTTGTTTTCAAGCACTCTACAGAGGACAGCCAAGATAGAATAGGACTATTCTATAGCCATCCTTTGCTCTCCTGCCAAAAATTTTAGTAAATTAACACACACGGGTCCGTTAGGGACTTTGTGAGCTCTTTCAAGGATGTGATAAAAGGTGTCCTGGTTTGAAGAATCTTTATAAAATCAGGCTGTAGAAAATCTTCTGTGAATTCTTAAAAAAGCTCATTGGAGCTCTGAGTTCACATACAAATAGTACAATGTTCATAGGTGCAGGGTGCATAAAAGAAGTATTTCATGGAAGCATGGGTGTTCCAGTCATTCTCTAACCTACCAGAAGGTGGTGCAAATTCACCATCGATATAGTAAAGAAGGATGTGGTTTTCTTTTTCTGGAGCGGAGCTCTGCAAGTACAGTAACACCGGGAGGTTCGGGGGTGGGTGGGTGGAGGGAGAATGCTCCCGTATTTAAAAATAATTTAAGCAGACTGAAGATTTCATCCATAAGAAAACAAATAACTCCCCTTCATGTCGTATAACATCTGTCAACTTGTTTCTTGCCAGATTCAGTTGATGTGGGTCAAACTTACAAACAAAACAAAACGAACACGGGATAAAGATTTGAGGAAGATAATTTTTGATATCTCAATATAACAAAATTAACAAGATGGGATTTGTAATGGCTTCAGAAAAACACTATATTAATGAAATTACCTTGTTGGACATTGTAACAAACAGCAAAGAGGTGATTAATGGGGCATATATTTCTTTCACTTTAAAAATATTCATTATTGTATTTTAATGTTTGGACATTTAAAAATATTTTTAAGATGAAGGATTGTGACTGCCCTTTTGTGTGGCAGCTTGTGCTTTTTGAAAATAAAAATTACACCTTCCCCCAGGAAGATATTATAGGCTCAGAAGACCCAACAAGAATGTTTTAAAACAAACACAAACAAAAAAGAAAGCAAAAACCTATCAGCAGCAGCAAAAATAACAAAACCTTTTTCATTCTGCATGAGGGGAGAGTCTGGAAGCAAGCCCTGACTTACATCAACTTATCAGATATGTCTGATGGTGCCCACTTTTCCAGGAGTCCAGAGCATGTTTAGAGATGTGACATCCACCTGGATGGGAGAAAATTAAAAAAAAAAATTGTTTATGAATCCAGTAAAATATCAAGTGGGCCACTTTTATAAAATCCTTTCCTAAATCCTCCCTGTTTCCATCTGAAATCATTCGGTTTAAACAGAGAAGTGATTTTGAATACAACCAAAACAAAGCAAACAAAACAGAAAAACCCAAATCTTTGTATATAGAAAACAAAGAACCAAAAGAAAGGTTGAACATTTTCAAATTAGAATTTTCAAAGACAACGCACCCAGAAAGTGACCTCAGAGTTCTGAGTACTGATTTTTCAGCTCGAAATCGAGCATAGTTTTAGCAAATGTTACCACGGGGAACGATGTACTTTTTTCCTAACTATAATCTATCTTTTAAAAAATTAATTTGCTCTCCGTATTGCCGGATTACATTTTCATTTAACTTTGGGGCCGTGCCTTGTAATTAGTTTTTCCTGATCTGTTTCTTGCAAGGGGTAGGGAAGAAGTGAAAAAAAAAAAAAAGAAAAAAAGAAAAGAAAAAAGATTAAAAAACAAGCTTGTAGGCTGCAGTTAAAATATTTTCCTTTATCACGCCTGGCAGGAAAAGAACCAACAACATTGAACCCAGGGCGGCGGCGGGTCACACACACATCCCTCTCTCCGGATTCCCAAACCCAAACGTCTCTTCTTAAAGTCTTCGCGGCTTATTTGGGTTCGAGAGTCGCTAGTTATTTATTTGGAAGAGAGACGGGGTCTTGGAAGGGAAGCTGAGGGGCGTTTACGAGGACGACGGTCGGTTTTATTGAACAACTTTCTCTCGGGCGTTCGCCTGGGCCGGAGGCGCCGACACCCCTTCCCCAGCTCACCTGGAAGGTCCCCCTCCGGGCACCCGCTTAGTCCGGCGTTCCTTTCAAAGCCTCCTGTCGGCAGAGAGACCCACAATGAAATAAATTCTCATTTTCTGACGTCTTTGCCCCCGTAGGAGTCCAGACAATGTTTGGGGGGCTCGGCACGCATGAAGATAAAAGAGTTTTATTTTAAATGCGATACTTGTCAGGATTAGACAGCGTTTCCTTTCAGCTAAACTACAGAGCGGATCTTCATTTCCTATTTCACTGCTTCCCCCCACAGAAACTTTTCTTTCTTTTCTCTTTTTCTTTTCTCTCCCTCTTGCCCCCCTCCCCCCGGAGTCGGGGAGAAAAGCCTTCGCACAAAGCTTTCCCCTGCAACCCCGGAAATCACATTTAACTCCTAATCGGTGTAACTTATCAGGGGGACGCGGGGCCTGGGCGGCCGCGCCGCGCCGACTTTCCCGGGCGAGGCGGCGGCCGGGCCGCGGCCGGAGGGAGCGCCCGGGCGGCCGGGCGAGGTGCCGGCCGGGGGGAGGCGGCCGCGCGGGGCCGGGGGCTGCGGCCGGACCTGCGCGGGGCCGGGGGGGGGGGGTGGTCCCGGCGTCTCCGCGCAGCCTCTAGACGGGGACGGGGCCGCGGCAGCTGTCTCCGGCTCTGGGACCCGCGGTTTCGCTTTCGCCGCACAGTCGCCCCCGAGGGTGCCAGCGACTCGGCGCGGGCACGGCCTCCGTCCGCCGGGTCTCGGGGCCGCCCGGCCCGGCGCCCGGCGCCTGGCGGGGGGCCCGGCCTTGCCCTGCCCCCACCTGGCCGCGTCTCTTTTTTGCCGCGCAGACCGCGGTGAAAAGCAGCACAAACAGCGCTTTGCACTTTTCCGCCACTTTAGTGGGAATCGGAGGAGCCGGGAGAGAAACGAGAAAAGAGAGGCGGTTATTTATGGCCGGCGAGTTGAAATCTAGCACCATATGGTCGGATTCCTCCGACCTGGCCGCCTCCAGCCCCGGCTGCCCCCGCCCTCCCGGCTCCCCGCGACGTCGGGCCCACCGTGCCCTGCCGACCACGTCGCCAGCCCGGCCTGCGGGCTGGGAACGCCTCAGCGGCTCCTTCACTTGCTTCCAGGCCTCTCACTTTTTTTTTTTTTCCTACAGAAGTTGATATGAGCCAGGCTTTAAAAAAAAACATGGTGTCACTTGTAATTAAACAAAAAGTCATTAGTGATCTTTGAGCATCAGTGACACTCTCCCTTTTCTGGGAGGTCACCAGGGCTGGGGAGCCTTGGGCCAGGTGCACGGTGGTGTAGGGTTAAGCAGCGTCAGACCTTGAGAAGGGTCTCACTTCCTCTTCGTTTTGTCGCCCTTTGTGCTACATACGGGGGCAAGCAAGGTCTGCCAATCACTCCCATTTCTCTTTCTTGTTCTATAAAAACAGGGTCGTCACAGCAACAGGGACATGACAGGCTGGTATCTCTCTCGAGCTCCAGGGGGCCGCTAATAGGATTGAAGCAAAAGATCAAGCGAATGGTTTCCTATTTTAGGCCCCTAATAACTCCACACTGCTTGCATATACATGGCCTTACAGTATTAGGAGGCAACTTTTAATCCCAGGAAAGAGTAGCCTGTTTTCTAGCAGAGCCTATTTTAGAAAACCCAGTGGGATCCACCCTCCCTCATCATCCTCCAAATCCTCATCTGTCCATCTTCCCTCTTATTTGAGAAGAGGAAAGGAAAGCTCCCTTCCTTCCTGACTTCACTCACTGCCCCTTCCCCGAAGCTGAAGGTGTAATTTCCTTTCATTAATTTATTTTACCAGCTCAAAGTAAATACTCCTTTTAAAGGGAACAAAGACACTCCTTTTTGGTATTCAGTCAAAGTCCTTGGTGAGATCAGAAGTTTGCACATCTCTTGTAGAAATCAGCCTTTCTACATGTGATTTAGTCAGACAACCTCACCCTTCACTCCTCCAAACACACCTACAAAAACACAAAACAACCTAATCTAAGGAGGAATGAAGATTTCTCTCCCTCAAGCCATTAATGTTCAAAATGCAACCTGAAGTCACATAGGCCTGTGGCCTGGCTTACATGTGGTTGGTGAGTGTCCCTTATCTGTGTGCTTGTGGAATAGATGGAGGAAGCAAATGAAATGCTTTGGACAAGGGGGCGGTTTGTTGTCATCCTCAAGACCTGAGGAAACCCGTCAAACGAGACTGACTTCAAAAAACCAAGACTGCCTGGGAAATCTGAATGCAAACAGCCCTGAAATAATCAGTGCCACCAACATCTGTCACCACAGCTGTTTCCTTTCTGGTTGGTGAGAGAACTTGTCTCTTTCTCGTGGGCTGGCAGTGACCTCCAAGCAACGAATACAGGGTCTTTTTCTTCCAAACAGAATTCTTCAGGTCTCTGTGTACTTAGCCGGCTTAAAAATAAAACAGAAAACAAAACAAGCATGACATTGCCACCCTTAGGTGAAAATAAGCAGCCTGGCAACATAGGTTAGGAAGCAGCGTTTTTGTGATGTGGTCACAGATAGGGAAACTGAGGCATACAAGTAGCCAGTGAACTTTCAAATTAATATCCGGAGAAGAATCAGAATTGATTAACTCGATCTGCAGCCTACTGGATTCTGCTGGGTGTTTTAGAAGGCACTGGGTTAAAAAAAAGAGGTGAGTTTTTATTGTTTTCTCTTTTTATTCAACCAAAAGATAATTAGTGAGCACCTGAAATGTGGAAGAGAAATGCTTTGTGTTGTGGAAAAATAAAAAATAAAATGTCTCTGCCCCAAGGGACTGTGCCTTCTGGGAGGGACTCTAAGACAGGCAAGGGTATGGATACAATAAGATGGTGGCTCAGTCTGAGGTTATGGGAGGAAGTCTGACAAGGGAACATGGAATGACTGTTGGAGTAACTAGCAGACTTCAAAGAAGAAGTAGCCTTGGAGTTGCTGGGACTTGGGACTTGATGGCTGACTGAGACTGTGATCAGTAGAATAGGAGACAACACTGAAAATGCAGACAACAGCATGCATTTATCATCACAAGTAAACAGTGAATTTACTTTTCTGGGAGTGAAGGGAGATTAAGGAAGGAGTGAAAGAAGAGAGCTACTGCTATGCTATAAGGCTTTTAGACTTTAGCCTGTGGACAAGGGGAGCCCTGAAGTGACAATTCAAGGGGACATTTGCAGAGAGTGAACCTAGGGCTGATGCCCAGGCAGGTTTGGGGTTAGGGAGAAGGTATGCACTCTGAGATCCCAGTGTGGGGGCTATGGTAGGCATGAGGTATGAGGGCTGCTGCAGACCAGTGGCATAGGGATGGCAAGAAAAAAATGATTGTACCAGAACTGGCTGGACTTAGGGCTTAGGCAGAGAAGCTGTTTAAAGTGACTGGGCCTTCAAGCCTGTGTGTCTAGGGAAAATAGGAAACTTCATCATGTGCAAAGAATTAAAATAACACTTAAATCCAGCATTACATGTAGAGTGTTTAAAACATTGGGTGCTTCATGAAAACAGAGAAACTCAGATATGAACATTGATTAGCTTTTGCCAACGTTGAAGAGTTTTCTTTGTCAAAGCCAGACAATTGGGCTCCTGTCTGAGCCTCAACCAGACTTAAAGCCAGGATCTCAGAACACAGTGTCTGTGTGGGGTGGACAGGGAAGCAGCCTGTAGAGAGCATATTTTCCCCAAGACACATTATTCTTCCTTAGTACTGATTTCAATTTTTTATTCCATTATTGAGAAAGAAAGTTAGAGAAAGATATATAAGAGGCATTTTTTCTTCGACTCCCAGGCATGAGAAAATGTTCAGGTGTTAAAATCAATATGGCATCTGTTTACTTATATTTCAGTTGCATACAATGTTTTGCTTGAGAATTTCCACAGGGAAGACACCAAATCATTATACAGCCAATGCAGGCCAAGAGGATACAAAACAGTGAAAAAGCATTAGACTGGACATTTAGATCGAGTTTTCTTTCTCATTATGCCAACCACGTTGTGTGACCCACCCACGTGGTAGCACTCTTTACTCCTGGTTTCCCCACATGAAAAATGTGGTGGATTGGATGATCTCAAAGGTTCTTTCCAGATCCAGACTATTGGATCATTAATGTAACTCTTCCTTTGAATTTTCCCAACAATTTCTTCCTTATATTCTGTGTTCTGTTTTGCATGTTCAAACAGAAAGGGTATTTATGTCAGATTATTCAGACTTTATTCTGAATTTTAATAACTTATTTGCACTGAACTTTATATATATTTTAAAAGCATTATACCATCATTCTCACTTGATCTACAAAACTGTTACATAAAGTGAATAAGCCAGAGATTTGATCCCCAAATGTACAGCCAATAATAATCATTTGTTTTTATGAGTGCCTCCACATGCCTTCCATTAAATTTCTCATTTAATCACCATAATACCTTGTAGGTATTGCTTTACTGATCAGAAAGCTGAGACTTACAGGAGTTGGGACTCAATGAATGCTTCCACTCATGATGGCTGAGTCAGGATTGGAGTCCAGGTCTGTGAGCTTCAAGCTCTCTAAGGCCTGGGGAAGTTGTACAAAGGCTGTGAACTGTGTCCCTCCCCTGCATAATATCTTTTGTATGGCTTTGCTGTCTTTGACTTCCCGTGGTCTTTGTGGCATTCCGTGATCTTCCCATGTGAAATATAAGGGCCAAAATTTAAAATAGGCAAGCTTCTGACAAATATTTATCAAGCACCAATATGTGGCTTCAGGATTCTGAAGAAATCTTAAAAATGTCTTATTCCATGAGAATTTTACAATCTGAGATGAACAAAGCACTGAGCCAGTGAAACATCAGTGAGCAGACAGTGTTCTATACCATAATGAAACCATCACCTTTAGGGGATGCTCACTCTCTTTCCACTGCATCCTGGAATACAGGTTGAATTCTCATGATAAGCTTATGTGGTGGGCACACTCTACACCTCTTTTGGGCAAAAAGATGTTGATCTGCAGAGTGTTTTAGTCACTGCCTAGAGGTCCCATGGCTAGAAGCGGTAAAGCCGGGAATTTTAAACAGGACCTCTGACAACAAAGCCCACCACATCCTTGATGTGGACCCTGGCTCGTGGGGTCTGCATCATTATGGATGAAATGAGACATTCACAAAGATTACTGAATCCGGTGGAGGAAGAGGGACGGCATGGCTTTTCTCTCAAGGGGAGCAAAAGC
Source organism: Phyllostomus hastatus (assembly GCF_019186645.2). Taxonomy (NCBI): domain Eukaryota; kingdom Metazoa; phylum Chordata; class Mammalia; order Chiroptera; family Phyllostomidae; genus Phyllostomus; species Phyllostomus hastatus. Next base: position 4,237,314 of record NW_025334038.1, on the reverse strand, counting down.
CTTAGCCCTTGCTCCAATGAGTTTTTATTGTCTTACTGGGCACATTACAAGAAGGTCTTCATTAACTATGCACAGGCTTTCTTTAGGTGGTTACCTTTTACAGAAAACAAAGGAGCCAATGCTGCTAATCATATCACAGAAGAGGGATATTTGCAAATGAAAAGGCAAAAGTAGTTGAACCCATTACACTCATCCTTGGAAGGTTTAGAATGGTTTTTAGGAAGTTGCTTTGCAGTAAATGTCCTCAATTCAGGGTGAGAGAGTTTTAGCAAAAAGCAAGACTCATAGCGGCCTAGGTACAATGCAGGCCTGATTCCCCACAGGAGAACATATCCGTGGGCGTGGGTCCTGTGCATCTCCGAGTGGGATCTGGGCCCATGGCCATGCAGAACAGTCTACTACACATCCTCCCTCTGGTATACAGCTTCTCATTCTCAACAGCATTATGTGAGGGGCAGGGTGGTATGCTCAGACCTCTGAAAATAGGAGAGTTCAGGGTCTGGAACTGTGATGAGACAACCTAGGACATGCTAAACAGAAAAAGAATCTCACTGTTTTATAGTCTTGCCTTGTAGTGGAATGTGCTATTCTGTTGGGAATTTTGAAAGCACTGCAGGAGAGAACAGAAATCAATGGGCAGATAGCTTGGAATTTTAGGAAGATGGGCTTTGGGTCCAGAGACCAAGTTGGAGTCTTGGCTCCATCATTTACCTGCTGTGCCTGATCTCTCTGCACATCAGTTTTCTTGTCTGTAAATAGGGTAATGATATGTCTCTGTTCAGACTTAAGATATTGCATTTAAAATGTCTGATAACTAGCCCCATGGCAGATGCTCAGGAAAATGAGTTACCAGAGGGAGCTATACAGCAAGATCCCATTAACAAAACTTAGAATCAGCTTGTTGGATCAAAGTGAAGACATTTGGAGACTTTGTTATTTGTCCAATGTTTTCCTTGCCCTGGGTTTTTATTCATTTCCTGGTGTTTTAACTCTGGAATTAACAGGAAAGCCAAGCAGACCCAGTTCTGTTTCTTTTTGCTGCATAATAAACCAACCAAAAACATTTGACAAAATCCAGCACCTATTTATGATAAAAACCCTCAGTAAAGTGGGAATAGAGGAAACATACCTCATCATAATAAAGGCTATATGTGACAAACCCACAGTGAACATATACTCAACAGGGAAAAACTAAAAGTGCTTTCCTTAATATTGGGAACAAGACAGGAATGTCCACTTTCACCACTCTTATTTGACATAATACTGGAAGTACTAGCCATAGCAATCAGACAAACAGAAGAAATAAAAAGATTCCAAATTGGAAAGGAAGAAGGAAAACTGTCTTTATTTGTGGATGACATGATACAGTATATATAGAACCCTAAAGATTCCACTCCTCAAAAAAACTACTGGAACTGATAAATGAATTCAGTAAAGTAGCAGGACACAAAATAAATATTTAGAAATTAGTTGCATTTTTATACATCAATAATGAACTCCTAGAAGGAAAAACTAAGAAAAAAATCTCATTTATAATTGTACCAATAAATAAATAAATAAATAAATAAATAAATAAAATACCTAGGAATAAATCTAACCAAGGAGATAAAAGGTCTGTACTCAGAAAAATTATAGAACACTGAAGAACAAAATGGAAAAAGATACAAATAAATGGAAACCTATGGATAAGAAGAATTAACATCATTAAGATGTCCATAAAATACAAAGCAATCTATAGATTCAATGCAATTCCTATCAAGACACCAATGGTATTTTTTCATAGGACAAGAATAAATAATAAAAAATTTTATATGGAACCACAAAAAATCCTGAGTAGCCACAGCAATCTTGAGAAAAAAGAACAAAGTTGGAGGTATCATGCAACCTGATATTAAACTATACTACAAGGCCATAGTAATTAAAACAGGATAGTACTGGCATAAAAACAGATACATAGGTCAATCAACAGAATAGTGAACCCAGAAATAAACCTTTGCCTTTATAGTCAATTAATATTTGACAAAGGAGGCAAGAACATGCAATGGTTTAAAGACAGTCTATTCAATAAATGGTGTCAGAAAAATTGGACAGATACGTACAAAAAATAAAACTAGACCATATTCTTATACCATATACAAGAATAAATTCAAAATGGATTAAAGACGTAAATGTAAGACTTGAAACCATAAAAACCCTAGAAGAAAACAGGCAGTAAAATGTCTGACATTTCTCTTAGCAATATTTTTCTGACATTTCTTCTCAGGCAAGGAAAACAAAGTAAAAAATAAACATGGGACTACATCAAATTAGAAAGTTTTGCATGGTAAAGGAAACTGTCAACAAAATGAAAAGACAACCTACTTAATGTGGGAACATATTCACCAATGATACATCCAATAAAGGGTTAATAGGTAGAATTTTTAAAGAACTTACACAACTCAACACCAAAAAATACCAAATAATCCAATTAAAAAATGGGCAGAGGACATGAAGAGACACTTCTCCAAAGAAGACATACAGATAGCCAATAGATATATGAAAAGAAGCTCAAAGTCACTACTCATCAGAGAAATGCAAATTAAAACCATAATGAAATACAACTTCATACCTGTCAGGATGACTATCATCTATGAATCTACAAAAAACAAGTGTTGGTAAGGATGAGAAGAAACGTGTGCATTGTTGGTGGGAATGTAGATTGGTGCAGCCACTATGATAAATAGTATGAATGTTCCTCAGAAAATTAAAAATGAAACTGTCCTATGACCCAGCAATTTTAGTTTTGAGTATATATTGGAAAAAACCTAAAACACTAATTTGAAAGGATATATTCAGTCCTATGTTCATGGCAACGTTATTGATAGCCAAGATGTGGAAACAACCCAACTGCCCATTCATGGACTAATGGATAAAAAAGTGGTGGTACAGATATACGATGAAATATTACATGGCCATAAAAAAGAATGAAATCTTACCATTTATCATAGCATAGATGGATCTAGAGTGTATTATGCTAAGTGAAATAAATTAGAGAGAAACAGCTATATAATTTCACTTACATGTGGAATCTAAAGAACAAAATAAATGAACAAACAAAGTAGAAAACAATTCATAAATACAGAAAACAGTCAGAGGGGATGGAGATTGGACTAGGTGAAAAAATGTGAAGGGACTAAGTATAAATTGGTAACTACAAAATAGTCATGCAAATATAAAGTATAACATAGGGAATACCATCAATAATATCATATGTATGGTGTTACGTGGGTACCTGAAATATCAGGGAAATCATTTTGTAAAGTATATGATTGTCTAACCACTATGCTGTACACCTGAAACTAATAAAAAGTGATATTGAATGTAAACTATAATTGAAAAAAAACTGGTCTAGGAAGACTCAAACAGCTAGGGCTTCTTGGGCATATCTCTCACATGGATGATGATCTCTCTTCTGCAAGGATAGTAGTCTCTCTGTAAAACCAGAAGACCAGAAAGAGCCCTCAGTGGCTTTGGGTCCTGTACCCATTCTTGAAACAATCCCTGTGACCAAAGGGAGGTTGTGCTTTGATTGGCTCCACTTGGACTATGTGCTCCTTCTGAGTCAACCCCACCCAAATTAGTTAGTCTGAGTATGGGAAAATTATGATTTTCAAGAGAAAAGTGAGTTGTGGATGGAAAAGCAAGACTATTAATGTCCACTGGACTTTCTTGTTTCTCACTGACACTCAATAGATATTTGTTGATGATAAAGATGGGTGGAAAAATGTCTAACACCCCTTGCATTAAGATGCCAAGACCAGTAGCATCTTTGCCCAGACCAAAACTACACACAGTGTGTGTAGCCTTGGGGGTGGGTGGTGGGTAGCTTAAGGGTTTTATGAAACTTACACTTTGGCCAAACTTGCATTTTTTTTACATCTGCACTCTTGCTTGTCAGCTCTCCCACTTGGAATGAACTTTCCACCCATTGCAGCCATTTAAAATTACATTATCCAATTTGTAAGATCCAATTTATGGTCACTTTAGTCAAAGGTGAGCTTTTCTTTCTCTGATCTTTATGGCCTTACTACTCAACATGTGGTCCAAGTGGCAGCAACATCAGTCATTTGGGGACTTGTCAGCAATGCAGAATTTTGGTCCCCATCTCAGATCTATTGATCAGAACCTTCATTTTAACACAATATTTGTAGGTGATTTGTAGGCACATCCAAGTTTGAGCAGCAGCAGAGCAGTGGTGCTCACAGGGTGATGCAGAGAACCTGGAGGTGCCTGAAATTCTTGAAGGGGATCTGAGAAGTCAAGTCTATTTCAGTACTGATACTAAGACTGCATTTTCATCTTCACTCTCTTTCACACATGAGTGTACAGTGGAGTTTTCCAGAAGCTCCATGACCTGGGAGGATGTAGTCCCTCTGATGGAGGTATTGATATGTGTACTTGTATGTTCTTGTGTTTAAAAAATTTGTTTTAATTTGAGATATGATAAATATAGTTAGATATAACCCACATTATAATTTTTAGGTGTATAATGGGATTCTCACATCTGAAGGTGTGAGAACTGCAGCTCTTGTTCCTTCTGTCTCTGGGTAGGAAGTGTTGACTTTGCATCTCTGGCTTTCAGCACTGCTGGTGTTCCTGCTGTTGGTGCTCTTCTATTGTGTGTGCATTGAGGACCACTTGTACCTCCTCATCTTTGATGGCAAGGAGGAAGTCCTGGGGTTACTACTTGGGCATCTGACTCCATGAAGTTCCTTTCTTTGGCTCAAGCTTAGATACAGAATCTCAGAATACAAATATTTACAAAGAGGTTTGAAAATTAGGAAGTCCTTTTGAATAACTAAAAAAAATTAGATTCCAACCCACTGCATTATCCCTTCACTTGTGGCACTTTTCACTTTTCAGCTCACACAGTTTAACTCCCCATGTGTAGGGGAGGAATTCTTGCTTCCATTTTAAGAAAAGCAACACAGATTAATAGATTTATATGGCTTTTCAATATCACTGAATTAGCCAGTGTCATATGGGACTTTAATCTCAAAATGCCTAGACAAGACTCCTTGTCACTATACCATGGGTCTGGGAGAGTCCATAAATGAGACCAGTGGGTCCTGCATGCCTTACTACCATGAACAGTTGAAACATAAAGGGGCAGTGGAGCCAGCCAGACACTTAGGTGCCAGGAATAGAATGCAGGGATGTAGCTAGGCATCTTCTGCAGGGGCCTAGATTCACCTACCTATTCTGAAACTCAGTTCATGCATTCAGTGCTTTCCTTCTGCCCCCTGATGGGCTGGTACCTATACTTGGGAGTCCCAGCTCTTTCTCCCAGCATTTGAAGAAATTTGTGTCCTTATTATTCTGACTGTTAATATGAGGAAATTGAGGCTTTGAGGTTAACTTGCCCAAAGATACAGTGGATAAGTGGCAGACCTTGCCTTTGAAGACCTGCCTCTTTGCTTCTGCCAAATCTCTCTGTCCCTCTTTCTGGATGGCTTGACTTTGCTAAGGGGCTAGATTTATGATCTAGCTTTTGTTCATCAGTGTGATTCAGATACTAAGAAGGACTGTTCTAAGACTGTATTTTGGAATCAAAACCTTTAAGGCTGAACTACAATTTCTCCCACTTCTCTCTCTCCCTTCTTTTCTTCTTCCTACCCCTCTTTTTTTCTCCCTCCCCATCTCTTTCCCCTTTTCTTCCCTCCCTCCCTTCCTCTCATTCTTCCTTCCATCTTTCTCTTCTTTCCTGCCTCCTTCTCATTCTTCTCCCCCTCCCTTTTTCTCTCTCCTCTCCTTTTTAGAAGCTTCTGGAATCCCAGAAAGTGCTTTCCAGGAGGTTGAAATATTCTTCTCTGGATAAAAGAGAAACAGCATTGCTGTTCCTGATGCATAGATGTTCTGTGTAAAAGCCACCTCACCCCACGCCAGTCTAGACACACTCACCACAGAAATGGTGAGGAGACTGATGCTCTGAGCAGCTTAGGCTTGCAAAGGGCAGCTTTACCCCCTGCACCCAGGCACTTGAAATATCACATCCAGAATCCACTGGGTTCTCTTTCTATGCCCCCACTCTATCTAGGGGAAATGTCCATTGCAGCAGTAAGGGATTCAGGTGGAGGGCAAAAGAGCTATGGAGAAACTGGCACATTGAAATCTGGACAATCCCTAAACCTCATTTTCCCCATTACATATGACTACTTCTCTGCTCTGCTCCCTTGTACAGGATTGGCCAAGAAGCCACTGGACCGCCCTGCCTGGCACCCCTTTTATCTTTTTGGCCTGAAGGGGCCATGGGCTAATGATCAGTGAAATCAGGAAAAGACAAGAGGTCCAGTTAATCCACAAATTGAATCACCAGCCCCTGAATAGTCAAGAGTTGCTGGCACAAAAGTTGGTTTCTCTCTTTGATCATTAGCAAGCTCAGAACACACCTACCTTGGCTTTCTGTGGAAGTCCTCTGAGGAATTAAAGGCTGCTTCTTTTTGGCCAAATAAGATTCAGATATAGGACTAAAAAAATCCAGTGTTCCAGTGTTCTAGGGGAACTGTTTTTATATGACAGTGAGGAGAGGATTGAAATTCTAAAGAGGCTGTATAAATGTACTAGATTTAATGGGCAAGTTCTCTTCAGCATAGCTACTTCACCAAGAGGTCAGGGGAATTAACCGTATGTAAACTTTATCAAACTGTATCTAAAGTTACATATCTTCATAGAGGCAATATAGTGCAGTAATGCTGACACTAATAATTTAGGCATCAATTGCTTTAAGAAAACTGGTGTACAAAAGCTATAATTCTGAATATAAAGAGGATAGGAAGTCACAATTTGTATTGCAAGGTGATTTTTTTTTTTAAACTAAGACTTTCTCTCAGGCTTTAAAAAATATCAATGGTTTTCAAGTGACTTGACTGACAAAAACTGCATTTACCCATGAGTTGTTATCAATGGATTCATGTAGAATATGCTCCTGTGTTACTAAATTTTAATGATCATTAAGAAACATCTACCTACAGATGATATTAGCCAAAAGGGTGAATGTAACAGATGCCACCTTGTCAGCATAGCAAGTCCCATGAACCATGATATTATGAGAGTGGATCTTAGAGCAAAGGGAAACCAAGAGTTTTTGGGGGTTTTCAGATCTCAGAGAGCTTGCTGAGAAAAAAAAGGTTCCCAAGTTATGCTTTTGCAACAGCCTGAACCTTGGACTCTCTTTGGAGTCAGATATAAGATTGAGTTTCAGTTTTGCTACTTATAGGCAATGTTATTGACTGTCTCTGAGCCTCACTTTCTGCCTATGCTTTACACCCTGATTAAAGCACTCCAATCTTTTCCTGTCTCACCCAGAATAACATCCAAAGGCCTTCATCTGGCTACTGCTGACCTCTTTGGTCTCTTGCTGACTAAGCTCTAATGACTCAGATGAGCCAAGCTCACTTTGCTGCAAGACCTTTGCACATGTTTTCTCTCATCTTGGGAAGTGGGAGCCTTTGCATGGCTCCTATGCTGACCTCATTCAGGTCCTTGCTCAAATGTAATGTCCTCAGAGAGAGTCTTCCTAGTTATACATCCTCGAGTCCCTAGCTCTTCTCCCTTCTGCTGGCTTGGTTTTACTTCACAGTAGTTACCATTGCCTGAGACATAATATTTATTCACTTGTTGATTAATTTGTTATTTGTCTTTGCTGATAAAAATGTAAGACTGTGTAAGCAGGGGCTTTGTCTCATTTGGCCTGTTTCCACTGCCTATGACTTTGCCTTCACTTAGCAGAGACACCCAATGGTCACACAACAAATGACCTTGGAAATGGCGATCATTAGACTGGACTTGGAGATATTGTCAGAATTAGGAATGATGTAGGTAAAGCCTGGGATAGGGATAGAGCCAGTAAATGGCAAGTATTATTGTTGTTAATATTAATTAGCATGAGCCTAGTAAACTCTAAGCTTTGTAAATATTTGCTGAATTTGTTGGATTTGACAGACCTAAAGGACCTTTAATGGACAGTGAATCAATTTCTCTTAATGAAAACACCTCAGGAGGCTGTGTATCTGAGGCTCCTGTCAAAATTCCCTCTTCCTGCTCATGGATGTAAAAATCAAATGCTTGCAGGGGCCAGGTAGAGTATAGAAACAGCTGAAGCAGTCTGGGTGGGAACTGTTGAACTGGAGAGGCCATGCTCAACTCCTGGTAAAGATCCAAGGTTTTCAGATTATGTGCTTTTAAAAAAATATTTTTCTTTTAGGTTTAATATATGTAATAGTATATACTTTTTTGTATAAGTATTGAAAGAAGGGCATTTACTAGCATTTAAAATTTACTTTCAATCTTTAAAATTTGACACTATTACAGATGTCCCCCATTTCCAGTCCCCCTTTGCTCACCTCCACCCCTCCCCTATTTGCTTTTTAAAGAGAAATTAAAAATCCATATATTTAATAAAATCTTATTTTAAAATTATAATAATTGTGTTGGGGTCCCACTGTGTGGTGCCACCCCCACATTTGGTGAATCCTAGAAGAACTCCCAGGACTGAGCATATAGTCATGCTCATGGCTAAATTTTATGACAGTGCAGTTGGAAGAGAGGCAGAGGGATTGTAAGGGCAGAGTCTGAGGGGGGTGATATCTAGGCTTCCTTCTCTTCTCTCCCTCCCATTGAGGTTCACACAGAGCTCATACTCTCTGCTTCCCCAACAACACAATGCAGCAACATGTGTGCCATGTTTCTGTGCAGGGAAGCCCATTAGGGCTTCAGCACCCAAGGATTTTACTGGGGGCTGGTCCCTCTGCTGAGCACATACCAAAATTCCAGACTCTCAGGGTAAAGTTAAGTATCCAGTCTAAACCATCTTGTTTCATAGCCTAGGCACGAGGAGCCACTTTTCTCATTCAGTGACTGTTTTCTCTCTGTGTAAGAAACCACTTGGCAACCAAGCTTTTTCTTATGGAACACTTTAAACATACACACAAGAAGAAATTTATATAATGAAGCTCCATGTGCTCATTACCTTCTGCAGCAGTTAACATACACCTATGTTGACTCATGTATGTCCCCACCCACTTCCCATCCCACCCTGAATTATTTTGAAGCAAATCCCAGACATCAAATTTCATCTGCAAGACTTCGGTAGGTATCTCTAAGTGATAAGGACTCTTGAAAATGATCTGGGGTACAATCTGCCAGTATGTAACTTTCACCCTAGTCCCTAATAATGGTTCTTGGTTGACTGGCTGCATTTCCAGACCCTTCCCCTGCCAATATCACTACCACATAACTTGAGCCTGAAGGCAGTGTTTAAAAGCACATTTATGAAGCACTCCTATGCCCCAGGTGATTGGGGCAATATAGCTTACACTGAATTTTAGCAGAGATAATTCCAGTGGTGTTAGTGCATATGCCTTTGGCATCTTTGCCTTGATTTTAAACTGGCAGAAGGCAGTAGCTGCACCTGCTCTTAGAAGGCCACTTTAGCTCTGGAAGACCTGGATGAGAGGCTTGGATGATTCCTTTATGCCCTCTAGTTGGAATTTGCCAAACTGCGAGGTTAGGGACACAGTCCTCCAACAGCCAAGTTGGCCCAAGACTTCTGACCCCAACTGCAAGGACCCAACTTACAAATTTAGAGGGAAGAGTGCATACAAAACCACCCTCTTTTCTGACACCAACTACAAGTTCAGGGGTTTCCCAAAACCATCTCATGTTTGATTCACCAACAGTCTCACAAAACTCATGGAAACTTATACTCATGGTTACTATTTATTATAGGGAAGAGTACAAGTCAGAATTAGTGGCATTTAGGAGGTTTTCAAATGCAAAGTTTCTATGTTTTCAGGACCTGCTACTTTCCCAGCATCAGTGTGTGACAATATGTGTGAGTATTAACAACCTGGGAAGCTCATCCAAGCCTCAGTGTCCAGAGTGTTTGTTGGGACTTTGTAACATAGTCATGATTGATTGATTGACCATCCATTGGTTAAAGTCAGTCTTCAGCACCCCTTTCCTAGAGGTCCATCTGATATAATGTGGTTGGAGTGGCTCAAGCTGGATAACTTTGTTAGCATAAACTATCAGGTATGGTTCCAGGGGTCTACCATGAATAACAAAGACACTCCTATTACTCAAGAAATTCCTGGAGGGCACCAGATGAAGATCCCAATATGGGGCTGGGACCATGAAGACTAGCTTTTGTGGCTTTTTCTTGTCATCTCGTGCCCTCCTCTCCTTCCTTGCCGATGCCACTGGTTGCCTCTGTAGCCAGTAAACCAGTAATGACCATGGCAAGTCTGGACTTGGGAAAGTGCCCCCACTGACTGTTCCCTGCTTCAGCCAACCCTCAAGACTCCATATGGGGTGAAGGTCAGCCCACATGGGTGCCTGTTGGGTAGGCACAAAAGATTTTAAACTGGCAGAAGGCAGTAGCTGCACCTGCTCTTAGAAGGCCACTTTAGCTCTGGAAGACCTGGATGGGAGGCCAGGTAGGAGGAAAAGCAGAACTAATGGTAGCACTGCCATGAGTCAGCAGGTTGGGAACTAGCACAAGGGTACAGAATACACCAATTAAAGAGAGAATTGAATGTGCTTTGGTGATAGAAGGAACACAGAAAATACTAGGATTGGAATCTACTGTTTTTTTTTGGGGGGGAGGGGCATTAAGCAAATTGGAGTAGAAGAGAGAAACTGAGACTGGACTATGTAGAACCAAGGATGGGTAAAGCACAGAGAATGTGCATTGGACAGGCAGAATGAGTGCCAGAACAGAATGCCCTAGGGCATTATGACCTCATGGATACTTAGAGAATGTGTTATCTTGTGGAACTAGATCAGCTAGATACTGGCAAGTATCTGAAAGAATAAAAAAAGTGGTTTGGAAAGGACTTAGATATTACTTCCTTTTTTAAAAAAATATTTTATTGAGTATGCTATTACAGTTGTCCCATTTTCTCCCCCTCATTCCCCTCCACCCTGCATACCTCTTCCCACCCTCATTCCCCCTCTTTAATTCATGGCCATGGGTCATATATATAAGTTTTTTGGATTCTACTTTTCCCATACTATTCTTACCCTCCCACTGTTTATTTTCTACCTACCATCTATGCTACTTATTCTCTGTACCTTTTCCACTTCTCTTCCCCTCCCACTCCCCTATTGATAATCCTTCATGTGATCTCCATTTGTGTGGTTCTGTTCCTGTTCTAGTTGTTTGCTTAGTTTGTTTTTGTTTTTGTTTTAGGTGTGGTCATTTTATTGTACATATTTTTTATGTTCTTTTCCTTAGAAAAATCCCTTTAACATTTCATATAATAACGGCTTGGTGATGATGAACTCCTTTAACTTGACCTTATCTGAGAAGCACTTTACCTGCCCATCCATTCTAAGTGAAAGCTTTGCTGGATAGAGCAATCTTGGATGTAGGTCTGTGCCTTTCATGACTTTGAATACTTATTTCCAGCCCCTTCTTGGCTGCAAGGTCTCTTTTGAGAAGTCAGCTGACAATCTGATGGGAACTCCTTTGTAGGGAACTGCCTCCTTATCTCTTGCTGTGTCTAGGATTCTCTGCTTCATTTTAATCTTGGGTAATGTAATTATGATGTGTCTTGGTGTTTCCTCCTTGGGTCCAATTTCTTTGGGACTCTCTGAGCTTCCTGGACTTCCTGGAAGTCTATTTCCTTAGCCAGATTGGGGAAGTTCTCCTTTATTATTTGTTCAAATAACTTTTCCACTTGTTGCTCTTCCTCTTCTCCTTCTGGTACCCCTATAATTCAGATGTTGGAATGTTTAAAGATGTCCCAGAATTCCTAAGCCTCTCCTCATTTTTCTGAATTCTTGTTTCTTCATTCTTTTCTGATTAGATGTTTCTTTCTTCCTTTTGGTCTGCACCATTGATTTGAGTCCCAGTTTCCTTCCCATCATTATCGATTCCCTGTACACTTTCCTTTATTTCACTTAGCATAGCCTTCACTTTTTCATCTAATTTGCAACCAAATTCAACCAATTCTGTGAGCATCCTGATTACCAGTATTTTGAACTATGTATCTGATAGGTTGGCTACCTCTTCGTCGCTTAGTTATATTTTTTCTGGAGCTTTGATCTGTTCTTTCATTTGGGCCATTTTTTTTTGTCTCGTTGCACCTGTTACATAGTGAGGAGCGGAGCCTTAGGTGTTCACCAGGGCAAGGTAACACAAGATGCTGTGTTGTGATGCTGTATGTAAGGAAGGGGTTTGAGAGGGAACAATGGTGCTTGCTCCACTCTCCGCCAGGTTTCGGTCACTTTCCCCACTTCCCTCAAGCAAATTGGGCCCTCCTGGTGCTGATTTCCATGTGGGTGGGTTTGTGTATGTTCTAGGACCCTGTGGCTCTCCAAAAAACTTTCCTGTTAGGCTGGGAGTTCCTGCTCCCCTTTTTTTCACCTGGTTTATCTGCGTGTGAATGTGAGACTGCCCAGTCAAGCTGCTGCCTTGCTGGCCAGCTGCAGCCTTGCCTCGAGTTCTTTCCACCCCTGCTGCCCGACTCCGCCCCTCCTGCCAGTCTGGATGAATATGTCTTCTTTAACTCCTTGGTTGTTGGACTTCCATACAGTTCAATTTTCTATGAGTTCTGGTTGTTTTTTTTGTTTTTAAATTATTGCTGTCCTTTTGGTTGTGTGAGGAGGCACAGTGTGTCTACCTATGTCTCCATCTTGGCCAGAAGTTGATATTACTTCTTTGTTTAAGCTCAGAAATTGAATGTTATCCTTTACTGTGATTTTACATTCAATTAAATATAAGAAAAACAATAAGAAAAGAAATTCCAAGAGTTTAGAAATTACCTCCTAGGAGCCAGGGACAAGGTCAGATCTATCTTTTGGCAGAGCCAACTTCTTTACTACATACCTTCACTCCTGTCCAAATATCCTTACACCCAGACCCAGGCATCCTCCTTATACTTTCCAGCCCCTATGTATGTCTCTATCCTCTAATTTCCCATGGCACTGACTCTTCTTAATAGACAAGTTTCTCACACAGGAGTGAAACACAAGCTGTAGGACAGACCCTTGGATTCCAGTTCAGACTCTGTCACTTACTAGCTGTGTGACTTTGGGAAAATTGCTTAACCTTTATGCAGCTCAATAAATGCTAGTTGTTATTTTTTGCTGATAATTAATTTCATATTATTTACAACGTATGTACTTGAATGATGGTATGCCCCTTGATTTTGTATTGCTATTCAAACTTTTTTAGGCCTTAATTTCTATGTTGCAAACTTTTTGAAAGAAGGGACTGAGCATTTTACATGCAGATATTAAGGCACCGAGGATACAGAGATGAATGGCTCAGTTTTATTCCAGGAGAACTTCTGGTGTTCCTGGGGGGAGGAGGAAGATAGGTAGATATAATTACAGTACAATGTGATTTTTCATGAGATAGAAGTAAACTAAGTATGTTTTGGGACCATGGAGAAGGAGGAGGACCTACTTTAGGGATTAGGAAGAGAGTGGGGAGGAGGCCAGAAAGGATTCCTGAAGGAGGTGGCATGTGAGCAGGACTCTTGTTGAACTATTCTGATTTACCAACTTCGGTGTTCATTAGAATCACTGCAGGGTTTGTTAAAAATAGATAGCAGGGCCCTCCTGACCTATTGACTAAGTGCATGGGCATAGGATGCAGACATCTGTTTTTTTTGTTTGTTTGTTTTTGGTTTTTTGAACCTACCTGGCTTTTCTAAGTATTTGTGTTTTCACAGCCAGCAGGGAATGCCAAATTTTGTTTTGCTGCTTGTCTTATTCAGTTGGCTACTGTAACAAAGTACTATAGCTGGGGTTGCTTACAAACAACAGATATTTACTTCTCACAGTTCTGGAGACTGGAACTGTGGTTAGGCACTGGCATGGTTGAGTTCTGTGAGAGCCCTGTTCCAAGTTGCAGACAGCTGACTTTCTGCTGTGTACTCACATGGCAGAGAGCGGAGAGGGGACTCTTATAAGGCTCCACCCTCATGACCTCATGTAATCCTAATTACTTCCCAAAGGCCCTACCTCCTAATACCATCACTTCACAGGGTAGGGTTTCAACTTACAAATTTTGGGACAACACAGACATTCAGTCTATATAACATTATTATGCATTAGAGTACAAATTACTAGTTTCAGTAAGTTCATCTCATTGTTAAAACAGACAATATTTGGCCAATGTATCAAAGAATTCATCTTCTGGAAGAGTTTTTGACTGGCAGCAGAAAAGATTAATGACCATCGACCTATGTGTATAGAATATGACCAGGGGCATTTGGAAGCCAAGTATGGAAGCTACAACAAAGAACACAACTACTGCCAGAGAAGTCTGCCCAACCAGCAGCTTCCCTAGGTGCTAAAAGAGTATAAGAAGCTCACGTTCAAGGCTGATGTGCAGGGAATCCAACCAATACCCACAGAAGGACAACTGGGATGCTCAGCTGCATGAAGCCATATTTGGGGAGGATAGTGATGTGACCTGTGCTGTAATTGTTGAGTACCACAGCAAGGTGTGCTGTAACTGGAGATGCTAAACATCTCTGGATTAAAATCCTTCAGGGAAGGAACAAGTGCAGATATCTATTACTTCCTAAACAAGGGGGCTTCATTTCTCTTATTGCAATTGAGAAGATAGGTAATGAGTTACTAACAGCCAAGTGAGAATCAAATCTTTTTTAAAAGTATATTTTATTGATTATGCTATTATAATTGTCCCATTTTTTCCTCCCATTTATGCCCCCTCCACCCTGCGTTCAGCATTCCCCTCTCCTTAGTTCATGCCTATGGGTTATACATATAAGTTCTTTGACTTCTCTGTTTCCTATACCACTCTTAACCTCTCCCTATCTATCAATTATGCTTCTTATTCCCTGTATCTTTTTCCTCATTCTTCCCCTCCCCCTCCCCACTGAAAACCCTTCATGGGATCTCCATTTCTGTGGTTCTGTTCCTGTTCTAGTTGTTTGCTTAGTTTTTGTTTTTGTTGTACTAGGTTCAGTTGTTGATAGTTGTGAGTTTGTTGTCATTTTACTGTTCATATTTTTGGTCTTCTGTTTCTTAGAGAAGACTCTAACATTTCATATAATAAGGGTTTGGTGATGATGAACTCCTTTAATCTGACCTTATCAGGGAAGCACTTTATCTGCCCTTCTATTCTAAATGATAGCTTTGCTGGATGGAATAATCTTAGGTATAGGTCCTTGCCTTTCATGACTTGGAATACTTCTTTCCAGCCCCTTCTTGCCTGCAAGATTTCTTTTGAGAAATCAGCTGATAGTCTTATGAGAACTCCTTTGTAGGTAATGGTCTGTCTCCTTTTCTTTTGCTGCTTTTTCTGTTTTTCTTTAATCTTGGGTAACTTAATGAATGATGATGTACCTTGGTGTGTGCTTCCTTCGGTCCAATTTCTTTGGGACTCTCTGGGCTTCCTGGACTTCCCAGAAGTCTGTTTCCTTCTCCATATCAGGGATGTTTTCCTTCATTATTTTTTCAAATAAGTTTTCAACTTCTTGCTCTTGCTTTTCTTTTTCTGGCACCCCTATGTTTCTAATGTTAGGGCACTTAAAGCCCTCCCAGGGCTTCTAAGCCTCTCCTCATTTTTTTTTTTTGAATTCTTGTTTCTTAATTCTGTTCCATTTGGATGTTTACTTCTTCCTCTTGTTCCAAATCACTGATTTTAGTCCTGGTTTCTTCCTCTTCACTGTTGGTTCCCTATATATTTAGCTTTATTTCACTTTGGGTAGCTTTCATTTCTTCCTTCATTTTGTGATTGAGCTCAATTAGTTCTGTGACCATCCTGATTAAAGTAATTTGCACTCTGCATCAGATAGGTTGTCTATCTCCTTGTTGCTTAGTTCTTTTTCTAGAGTTTTGATCTGTTCTTTCAGTTGGGCCATATTTCTTCATCTTGGCACACCTATTATGTTGTAATGGGGTGCGGCCTTAGGTATTCAGTAGGGCAAGGTGACCCTCTTTGCTGCGTTGTAGTGCTGTCTGTGGGGGAGAGGTCAGAACGAAAAATGCCACTCGCTTGCTCTGCTCTAGCCCCACTTTCAAATGAACTCTCTCATGTGAGACTGGGAGGTTCCCCTGCTAGTGCCACTCCTGCAGGAGTTTATAGCTAGCTTTGAGTCTTTAGTTTCATGTTCAGCCAGCCCCACCTTGCCCACATGGTCTGCCACCTTGCCTGGAGTCCTCTCAGCCAGTCCCTCCTCGCCTGTGCTTCCTCCCTGCTTGGCCGCCCATCTCCCATCTCAGTCCCTCCTACCAGTCAGGGTGGATGTTTCTTTAACTCCTTGGTTGTTAGAGTTCCATGCAGTTTGATATTCTGGCACTTCTGGATGTCTATTGTTTTTAGATTGGTTGTTATCCTTCTTTTGGTTGTGAGAGGAAGAGAAGCATTTCTACCTACGCCCCCATCTTGACCGGAACTCTCAGAATCAACTCTTAATAATAGATACGGGTTTTAGAATCAGACTTTAGACTATTGAAGAGGAAAGGATTGCTAGGGATCCCACCCTTCCCCCAACTGTGTTCCATGGAGCCCCAGGAGTCCCATGGAGCTTACTAAGGCTCATTGGACTAAGCAGGGTAGAATTCTGGCCTCCCTCAGAGCCCATGGTCATTTTCAAACAGATAATCTCCCCTGTTATTTTCTTTATTTATTTATACTTCTTGGTATTGTTTTCTTTTAGAAAGTATTCTGGGGCTAAAAGAACAGTTTGCTAGCAGCTGATATTATTGACCCCCTTTTGTGTTGTAAATGTGCAGGGTGAGACTCAGAGAAAGTATCTCATCCACATTGTTCAGTTCTTGCTGCCTGGATCTGCCTGGGAGACTGGTCTGATGGCTGTGTGCAGCTCTTGTTGCAGTCCTGTGGGCCTCAGTCCTGTCCTGGGACAACTTGGAGTAGGTAATGCTCATCTCTGTAGACACCAGTGTGAAGGAGGGAAGGATACCTGGTCTGAACATGCTTGTGAGACAGTGTATCCTCAACCTGACAGGTCAGCTATAAAAATCATGCACTTTTTGCCTCCTGGAGAAGTATTCATGAAATCGCTTTATGGTTGACTTCTTGTGGGGACAGGGTATTTAATGGAGGTTTGTGGACATCACAGGAAACTAAACAAACTCTGGAAAGAATTCTCTTGAGTACCACAGTCCATCTTCCTGGAATGCTGGGTTGACAACTAGAATGGCCACAAGAGGATCTGAGATAATTGTGGAGCTAGTAAGCTTTTGGTCCATAAACAAAGAAGACATACTCCTACCTAGGTGATGTGGGTCCTGGGGTCATGGAGGAGTGGTGATGATTACTTAGGTTTTAGATCATGTTCTACAGTGGCTGTTGCTAAAAAGAAACAGGGCCAGGAATTAGGAGACCCAGGACATGAGTCTGATTTGTCTTTTGTTAACCTCATAATCTGGAACATGTGATTTAACCTCTATGAGCTAAGACAGCAAGCTCCACAAGGCAAGGGCTGAATTTTATCAATAGTATGGAGCATAGTGCCCAGCACACTGAGCATTCAAAATCCTAAGAGAGCCATGTTCAGGGTGCCCTTGAGCCACTGCTTAGTGTAGGAATCATTCCCTGCTTGTCCCATTTGAGAACTGCCTCTCCCCTACTCACTAGTACTATTGCCTTACCCTTTCCTTAGTAACTGCCCCCTTCTCACTCTCTCATTTGAAATACACCTTCTTCTTACCCATTCAGCTCGATCCTTCTCTCCACTGAAGATGAGATTGTGCTGTGAATGAGAGAAGCATGGGATATGGGAGGAGAGAGGAGGACTGAGCAGATTTTGTGCAGCTATATAAAATGCTGATAGAAGAACATGGTGGGGTGATCCTCTGAGTGTGTCCTGCATGGTCACTAATATGTTGTGGCTGACTGAAGGTGTGAAAACTCTAGCCAGAGAGCCATATAATCACTCATTAAACACATACTCATCTCCTGTGGTGTGCTAGGCATCTTGGGGAAAAGACAAAAAAAAATGTAGATACCTTCTTCTCCAAAGGAATTCAGGCACATTAAATGAAGTACAGTGGAAGAGCTGTCAGTCATAAGAAACAACAGTATAAGAGGTGTTTCATGGCAGAACATGAGTAATTAGAAATACAGAGCTTCTGAGACAAAAGTATCTGAGATGGAAGGTACTGGCAGAGCCTTCTTTCTGGAAGAGGAGAAACATCCTGTCTTTGGTTAAGTTGGAAACAGACCTGAAGTTTCCCAGGGCTACTCTGGACAGTTGAACAGGTTGTTCACTGTTCCTAGCATCCAGCTGAGGGGATAATGGAGGCTGCCATCCAGCCGATGCTCCTTTCATTGAGCTCTGCACACCAGTGAGGTGCACAATGCACTGAGTAGACTCACAAGACACTGGCCATCAGCCACATGACTACCCAACCTTCTGCAAAATTAAGAGGCAGATCTGGGCTCTCTATCTTTTCATGCTCTACTCCTCACTACTGGGCATGTTAGGGGACAATTACCTTTCCATTTTCTCATGTGTCCATGTAAGGTGACTCTAAAATATTTTTGGGTCATAAATCCTTTTGAGAATCTGGTGAAAAATTTGAACACTTTCCATCCAAAAAGGTACATTCACACATAAGTTTGCATGAAATGTCAGAGAAGTTATCAACCCCAAAACTATTGGAAGAAGTGAACTTCTTTCAGAGACCACTCCCTGTAGCCAAAACACCCCTGCATGGGAGTAACACTTTTGGCCTCATAGAGGAAGAATGGGTCACCTGACTGATGACTGACACCACTGATCAACATTACTCAGTTGAGTGAAGTTGATTTATCCAAAGACTGGAAATATCAGAGATTCAACATCTTTCTTCTCTCTTCACACCGGGTAGTTTGAGGTAGCAATGCTGGGTGTGTGTGTGTCTTCTGCAGTTTCAAATTCTCCCTCTGGTGACTGCTCCTCAAAACTCAGGAGTTGGAGACAGGGAGGCTTAGCATAGATCTAGAATCACATGGCTTTGTAGGTGGTCCCCTGTGGTTGGGGATGTGAGGCTGAGGAGCATATGGACACAGTATTGTCAGTGTCAGTTCTTATATGAGTTTGAGTAACTATTAAAAATACACAAATTATAATAGTAAAAAAAGTCATGCATGGATCAATACTGAGATTGTGACATGAACTAAGGATCATGATTTATCTGTATCTGTGCATTGAGGCTGGGCAAGGGGCAGAGTATGGGTCCTGGAGAGCCTCCAGGGGGCACATTAAGGAATGGGGCCTTGAAAGCACCAGAGGAGCAAGTTATATAAAGTGCGGAACTGGGGAGTGATGCATTAAGAGTTACCTGTTCTTTCCTTCTTTTTTTCTTTTTCTTCCTTTTCCTTTTTTTGGGGGTGTGTGCAGGGAAATAGATTACTACTAAATCACTGTGATTGCATGTAAGGGAATTATTAGAGAAAAAAAAACAGTGTTAGGAAGCTTTCATAGACTCTAAACCAGTGTAGTGATAGCAAGAACAGAAGGAGGAAGACTGACTTGAGACCTAACCCAGGGGATTTCTGGCAGGACCTTATGATTGATTGGATTTAAGAAGTTGAGGGGAGATAGAATTCAAGCCCAACTCCTAGCCTAGATGGGTGTTTTTGTTTTTCATCTCCTTGAGTTTTTTATTCATTGTCCTAGCTGGGACTATGAACAAATAAAGGCTCCAGTTTTATGTAAGAAATACTGACAAAAAAAATCTTGTTTTCCTATGAGGTAGAAAAAAATACAAAATTCTGAATTTTCATTTTGAATACAGCCTGAGTTAGAGGAACTTGGCCACCTGCAAACCTATGCCTCCCTCTCATGAAAGAAACTTGAGACTTCCTGAGTGACCAGGAACCCTATAGAGACCAGAGCTTCTGTGCCATATACACCCATAGGGTTTTATTGTAACTGAAGATTCTTTTTTGGGCTGTCTTTCCCAAAGGAAAGAGAAAACCTAAGGTCTTTGTGCTCCAGGCCTATGACCCAGATGTAGTCTGTCTGCTCCAGGTGAGGCTTCCTGGGCTGGACAGGCATGTCCCAACCAGAACCAGCACTATGTGCTCTGGAAAGAAGCCTAGTCCCCAGTGTTCTCCCAGTGCTCAAGGAGGCCCCTACCTGAGCTAGTGATCCAGGGAGCTGGGAATAAAGTAGAGATATTGCTGTCAGAGGCTCAGGCTGAGGACAGGTGGGGTAGGTGGTGCTGACCAAGGACGGAAAGGCAGGTAACTCGGCAGCCTGGCACACAGTAGTCTACTGAGGCCTCTTGGAAATAGACCCATGTCCCCAGAAGCCTCCTGGCATAGGAAGGATATCTTCATGACATCTCAGCTAACTTGCCTACCACTAGAAGTCAAGCAATAGCTTGGGTAAAAGGGTGGATTTTAAGGACACCAACTAAGCTACTAGAATAGGAGGAGGGGCTATGTTTATCATAATAAATAACATTTACTGAACACTAACTCTGTGCCGGGCACTGTGCTAAGAATTCAATAAGTATAGTATTTAATGCTCATAAGGATGTTTTAGTATATTATTGCTGTTTTACAGATGGGAAACCCGAGGCTCCAAAAGTAAAGTCACTTGTCCAAGATCATGAAAATTAGCAACCGTTGGGGTTGTTTTGAAGTGTGTCAACTTGGCTAGGTTAAGGAAAATTCTCAAAATTCCCTTTCTTACATATTCTGGGTTAAGGATGTGCCACAAGAGAGATTTTTATGGGAGCTTTACAAGCTGGAAGGGAAACAGTAGTCCTTCTGTGGCTCACACATGTTGCTGACCACATTGGTGTGAGGCAATTGTTGGTCTGAAACCACTTCACCTTCCCATGAATCCTCCATCAGGAGTCCTGACTCTTTGGCCATGTATGTATTTAGGTCTGTTACAAAAACACTGACTTCTGCAAGACACCCACACACTAGGGTTGGAAAAAATATAAAACTGACATGGGTTTTAGTCCACCTTGTGGGCTGGAGATTGTCCTTGTGGATTCTTGCTAGTTCTTATTCTCCACCTCCCCTTCCTAATTTCCTGTCCTGTAGGTTTCAAGCTCCACCACCAGGTGTAAAGACACACCATAGGGAGACCAGCTCTTCCACTTATTTATGTAAGGTCAAATCCCTGTAAAAAATTCCTTTATATAAATATACAGGGATACATAAACATATATGGATATGTAGATATATTCATACATGTACATATGTATATACACACATATCATTCATATATATATATATATATCTGCCAGTGGTTCTGCTTCTCTAACCAGTGATCAATGCTGTCACAGCATGCAGTCAGGACCTGATCTTAGGCAGGTACACCACAAGACCTGCACATACTCTCAACAACTCAGAATCCATGGCAGTGGGAGAGGAGTTCCACTTTGGATAGGCTGACATGGAAGTACCTGTGGGACCTTGGGGCTGAGTCACAGTCAGTTGGAGGTATATAAAGCTTGTTTGCAGCAGAGGATCAGGGAAAGGAAAATCAATGTGGGCTGGTTGGAATTGGAAACAAGTTTTATGGTGGAGAGACTTGATTTAAGTCTCAAAGGCTGTTAAGAGCTGATTAAATGGATGGTTGTGGGGGTGCAGGGGGCAGATTGCATATGGTTAAATTGCATGAGAAAGGCCCACAGTAGGAATGGGCAAGGTCTAAGGCTATCAGCCTGAATGGTCTAGGAGTGGTGTATTGATTATATAGTCATTTTGATCTCTTCAGGTTTGTGACTTATATCTCTTCAAAAACATAGTGGGCTCTGGGCATTGTGCATTGCACCTGGTGGGGTAAGTTTTTGGTTTAATTTAATTCAACTTGCTTCAAACATTGGTGAGCATCTACTATATCATAGCCTTATGCTGGATATAAATACAAATAAAACATGAACTGTATCCTGGAAAAACTTTGTGTCCAGGTTATAGGTGATCAATATATTTTGGTTAAATTAGAAGAAATTGAAACATTCTGTCAATATCAGGGCTGACCTTGGACTCCTAACTCTATTTTGGGCTAATTGTGCAGATGAAGTGATGAAACTCAGGTCAGTCTATCCACCCACTCATCTCCATCCACTCACCCAAAGCTAGCTTGCTCTACTTATCATTCTATCTAACATTCATTTATCTCTAGGAATCAATCATCTATTATTTTTTCTGTTCTTAAGTGAGGAAGGGCAAGATTTGGGAAGCCTAAAAAATTAGCCATACATAAAGTGACAGTTTTAAGATAAAAGGGGATAAAAAGAAAGTAGAGAGGAACATATTGGCACCACCAGGGACTGAATCAGTTATTGAAGCTGAGTACTGACACCAATGCCAGGTATAATAGAAACTACGGCAAAAACAAGAACGCAATGGGATACACATTAGTTATCCAGCTGGTACTATCTGAAGAGAGAAAGAATAAAAGCAGGAAGAACTAGTCTTTCCACCATCTGTGAAGAGGAAGGATTTATTTTTTATTAAATTTTTTTTATTATTGTTCAATTAAAGCAGTCCTATCCCCCCACCCATTACTCTTCCCTGCTATGCCCATTCCCCCCACATTCAATCCTCCCCCCCATTATCCTTGTCCATGTTTCCTTTATACATGTTCCTTGACTTGAGCCTTCCTCTTCTTTCCCCCATTATCTCCCTGCCCCCTCCCTTGTGGTCACTGTCAGTTAGTTCTTTATTTCCATGTCTCTGGTTCTATTTTGCTTGCTTGTTGGTTTTGTTGACTAGATTCCACTTATAGGTGAGATCATATGATATTTGTCCCTCACTGCATGGCTTATTTCACTTAGCATAATGCTCTCCAGTTCCATTCATGCTGTTGCAAAAGGTAGGAGTTCCTTCTTTCTTTCTGCTGTGTAGTATTCCATTGTGTAAATGTACCAGTTTTTTGATCCATTCATTTACTGATGGGTACTTAGGCTGCTTACAGCACTTGGCTATTGCAAATAATGCTGCTATGAACATAGGGGTGCATAGGTTCTGTTGAGTTGGTGATTTAGGATTCTTAGGGTATAATCCTAGCAATGGAAATGCCATGTCAAAAGCAGTTCCACCTTCAGTTTTTTGAGGAAATTCCATACTGTTTTCCACAGTGGCTGCACCAGTCTGCATTGCCACCAACAGTGCACTAGGGTTCCTTTTTTTCCACAACCTCACCAGCACATGTTATTTGTTGATTTGTTAATGATGGCCATTCTGACTGGTGTGAAGTGGTATCTAATTGTGGTCTTAATTTGCATCTCTCTGATGGCTAGTGATACTGAGCATCTCTTCATATGTGTCTGGGCCCTCTGTATGTCCTCCTTGGAGAAGTGTCTGTTCAGGTCCTTTGCCCATTTTTTGATTGGATTGTTTGTCTTCCTTGATGGAGTTGTGTGAGTTCTTTATATATTTTGGAGATCAAATGCTTGTTCAAGGTATCATTAGCAAATATATTTTCACATATGGTTGGTTTCCTTTTCATTTTCCTGATGTTTTCATTAGGAGTGCAGAAGCTTTTTAATTTGATGTAGTCACGTTTGTTGACTCTTTCCTTTATATCCCTTGCTGTAGGGGACATATTGGCAAAAATATTGCTGTGTGGAATATCTGAGATTTTCCTGCCTATGTTCTCCTCTAGGACTTTCATGGTGTCATGATGTATATTTAAGTCTTTTATCCACCTCGAGTTTATTTTTGTGTAGAGTATACATTGGTGGTTGAGTTTCATTTTTTTTTGCATTTACTGTCCAGATTTTCCAAAACCATTTGTTGAAGAGGCTATTTTTACTCCATTTTATGCTCCTGCCCCCTTTGTCAAATATTAATTGACCGTAGAGACTTGGGTTTATTTCTGTGTTCTCTATTCTGTTCCTTTGATCTATGTGTCTGTTCTTATGCCAGTACTAGACTGTTTTTATTACAGTGGCCTTGTATTATATTTTGATATGAGGTATTGTGACCATAGAGGGAAGATTTATTGTGTCAGGGCTGTGTGAGGACACCAGTAGCCTAATGGATGCTGTCTTTTGCTGCAGTTCTACAAAGTCAGAGAAATGCTCCTTAAATGTTTTTCCTACCAAACCTCTTTAAAATCTAAAACAATAACATTAAATCTATTTCAGCACAGGCTTTTCAGTGGTGCTCTAAGGTGATGAGGTTCAGCTATGTTACATTCTGATGCTCAGACTTAGAACAGAGATTGAGCCCAGAGTACTGAGGAGAAAGGCTAGTTAGCTAGCTTTTAGGCTCTTTCAAATTTCATTCATCTCCAAGAGCCTTTTGAGGTAAGTGTTCATTTCAGTGTTCATTCCATCTCTATACCAGAAAGATCTCTTCATCTCTAAAATATATTGTTGTCAACTTAGAGCATGCTCTGTCACAGGTAAGGGAGGTGAACCCTGGGTCTGCCCGCTGTCTTCTCTCTTTCAAGAAGGTACCTCAATCCCTCACCCTTCCCCAACTATGGAATAACTTGGGAGCTTCCTGGAGAACAGTGCCTTGAGTTACTGTGTCTAGAGCTGACACGTTTCTACATTATGAGCTGTTTGTTTGCAGTGGAACTGGTCCAGCACACAGCCAGTAACTAGTGTGACCTATTTTGGTCAGCATTTCCACCATGTCCAGTGCCAGAGCCTTAGCTGCCCTGGTCCCCACAATCCATTTCACATTCAGGGCAAACCACTAAGGATATGAGGTCAGCCTTGAGAGCCACAAGTAATAGTGCATGTGAAGCAAGTGTCCCCAGCACAAAGGCCATTCAGTCCATCATTCCATGAGGATTCACCAAGCACCTTCTAGATAAAGCTTCTAGAGGTACTTGAATGTGTGTACAGAAGGGAAAATGGAAGAAGAACAAACATGAAAGATGCAAAAGGAGTAAAGAAGATGTACCTGGGCCTTCTGGACTATTCAAAGGGGTCTAGAGAAAGCCTGGATACTGTCTAAAACAATACAGCCCTCTAAGAAGACAACCTAAGTATGAGGGCACAACAGTGTGCCTTGGACTGCATGTGTGACTTTGGACAAATGCTTTGTTGGCAGGTTTCTCATCTTTTTCTTAATTAAAATATGCTTATTGATTTTAGAGAGAGGAAGGGAGAGAGAAACATCAATGTGAGAAAGAAATGTTGTTGTTTGCTTCTCATACCCACCCTCAAAAAGGATCAAATTTACAACCTTTTGGTGATGGGATATTGCTCCAACCAAATGAGCCACACCAGCCAGGGAAGGTTTCTCATCTTTAAAAATCAGGAAAAGAGCCCTGGCTGGTGTAGTTCAGTTTGTTGGAGCTTCATCCCATAACCAAAATGTTGTAGGTTTGATTCCTGGTTGGGGCACATACCTAGGTTGTGGGTTTGATTCCATCCCTGGTCAAGGTGTGTATGGGAGACAACCAATTTATGCCTTTCTCTTACATTGGAAAAGATGTGAGAGAGAAAAGATGTTTCTCTATTTCCCTTTCTCTCTCTCTAAGAAAGCTATGGAAAGAAATAAAAAGCAGAAGAAATAAGACTGCAGCTTTACTGGATTTAGGTGAAAGAAAAAGGAAGACTATTGTATGCAAGTGGATCAAGGAAGTAAAAAAGGGCTACACAGAAATGCAATCTGATGTTATTGGTAACAATAATTATTAATTTTAAAAATATTACCTGAGGAATTAATCTGCTTTGATTTCCAAAGAAACACCACAGGTCAGTAATGCTAGCATTACCATGGGAATCCACTCTGAATGAAATGAGCGTTTATCTGCCTTTGTTGACCAACAGGCTTCATCCATCCATTCAAACCTGTCTTCCACCATCCTTCACTTTAGGCCCATCTAGACACAGTTTGTCTGACCCTCATGTTTGGACCTATACCAGACAAGTCATCTGAACGCCTGCCTTCTTACCAGGTGGCTCCATCCTTTCATTCCCCTGCCCCAGAGATGCTGCCCAGCTCCTTGCTGCTGCTGGTCAGAGAAATCCCACTTGTCTCAGGTCTACTCAGCTCTCCTTTTCATTTCAATATACAAAGTATTCTTTTTTATACTCAATACTAAAATTAGTACAATAAGATATTATAACAATATATTAATAATATAGTAATATAGCAAGGTCTCTCCAGAAGGTATCCAGCCATGTAATATGAAAAAGATACATTTATTGAAGTAGATACAAGATACAAGAAACACTGTACATAAGACAATGATGCCTCAGTTCCCTTCAAAATAGGCACCTTGGGACCTCACACAGTTTTCCCAATTGCCATCAGCTACCTTGTCATATTTTCCTGAATCTCATCAATGGTCTGAAATCTTTTCTTTTCCAAAGGTGATTTTAGTTTTGGGAAAAGCCATAAGTTTCAGAGTGGCAAGTCTGGGCTGTAGGGGAGCTGAGTCGCCTGGACGATTTGGTGTTTCTCCAAAAAGCTTTGCACAAGACGTGATGCATGAGCTGGCCCATTGTCATGATGAAGCTGCCAATCACCAGTTGTCTATAGCTGCAGCCTTCTGAATCATCTGCATAGCTTCCATTGGAGGATTGTTCAAGCTTAATGCAAAATTCGATGCAGAGCCATTGCTCTACTCCCTCAGTTATTTTGAATGCCACAGCTATACAGTACACATGCTCACTCAACAGTGTCTACAGCCCCCACTGACAGTACAGTGAAGTCGTCACTGTTCACACATGTGCATTCCAGTCTACTCTCTTTGGCTACCAGGTTACATTGAAGTCACACAAACTGTTCTCATTATGTTAACAATGGCTGAACTTTTTCTGGACAGACCTTATATAATAATATGTAATTTATTGTATACTATATTTATACTATATATTATACTGTTTATACATATTATGTGTACCTTATACATACCAATATATATATTACATTGGCTAAAAAGATAATTTATTTTTTTCTGTACTAAGGCTCTTACTAGTGCTTAATTGTCTTCATTTGAAACAATTTTGTTAGATTGTATTATGACAGTTGTCTTATCAGCATGCATTAAAAAAACATCAAAATTGGTGATTTTTGTGTAGCCATTTTAATATTGAAGATGGAAAAAGATATATAACATTTTTGGTGTATTATGCTTTATTATTTCAAGAAAAGTAAAAATGCAACTAAAACACAAGAAAAGGTTTTTTTTCTCTCAATTTTATTTTAATCATTGTTCAAGTACAGTTTTCTGTCCTTTACTCCCATCCCAGCCTACCCACCCAGCCCTACCCACCTCCCTCCCATTTCTATGCCCCCTAGTTTTTGTCCATGTGTCCTTTATATTTGTTCTTGTAAACCTTTCCCATTCTCCCCTGAAATTCCCTTAAAATTCCCTCCCCTCTCTCCTCTGGTCTCTGTCAGCCTGTTCTCTATTTCAGTGTCTTTGGCTATATTTTGCTTGTTTCTTTGTTTTGTTGTTTAGGTTCCTGTTAAAGGTGAGATCATATGGTATTTGTCTTTCACTGCCTGGCTTATTTCGCTTAGCATTATGGTTTCCAGCTCCATCCATGCTGTTGCAAAGGGAAGAAGCTCCTTCTTTTTTTCTGCTGCATAGAATTCCATTGCATAACTGTACCATAGTTTTTTTTTATCCATTCATTTACTGATGGGCGCCTAGGTTGCTTCTAGCACTTGGCCATTGTGAATTGTGCTGCTATGAATGTTAGGGTGCATAAGTTCTTTTGGATTGGTGTTTCAGGGTTCTTAGGATATAATCCCAGCAGTGGAATTGCTGGGTCAAAAGGCAGACCCATTTTTAGTTTTCTGAGGAAGTTTCATACTGTTTTCCATAGCGGTTGTACCAGTCTGCAGTCCCATCAACAGTGTACTAGGGTTCCCTTTTCCCCACAACCTCTCCAACACTTGTTGTTTGTTGCTTTGTTTATGATGTCCATTCTGACCAGTGTGAAGTGGTATCTCATTGTGGTTTTAATTTGCATCTCTGTGATAGTTAGCAATATTGAGCATCCTTTCATGTGTCTCCGGATGCTCTGTATGTCCTCCTTGGAGAAGTGTCTATTCAAGTCCTTTGCCCATTTTTTACTTGGGTTGCTTGTCTTCTTAGAGTGGAGTCGTGTAAGTTCTTTATATATTTTGGAGATTAAACCCTTGTCTGAGGCATCATTGGCAAATATGTTTTCCCATATAGTTGGTTATCTTTTTATTTTAATACTGTTTTCTTTAGTCATGCAGAAGCTTTTTATTTTGATGAGATCCCATTTGTTTATTCTTTCCTTTATGTCCCTTGCTTTAGGGGACATGTCAGTAAAAATGTTGCTACGTGAAATATCTGAGATTTCCCTGCCTATGTTCTCCTCTAGGACTTTAATGGTGTCACAGCTTATATTTAGATCTTTTATCCACCTTGAATTGATTTGTGTGTATGGTGTAAGTTGGTGCTCGAGTATCATTTTTTTTCTGCACGTAGCTGTCCAGTTCTCCCAACACCATTTGTTGAAGAGGCTGTTTTTACTCCATTTTATGTTGCTTCCCCCTTTGTCAAATACTAATTGACTATAGAGACTTGGATTTATTTCTGGGGTCTCTGTTCTATTCCAATGGTCCATGTCCCTGTTTTTATGTCAGTACCAGCCTGTTTTGATTACAGTGGCCTTGTAATACAGTTTGGCATCAGGTATCCTGATCCCTCCTACTTTGCTCTTCTTTCTCAAAATTGCTGCAGCTATTCAGGCTCATTTATGGTTCCATATAAATTTTTGAAGTGTTTGTTCTATATCTGTGAAATATGCCATTGGTACTTTAATAGGTATTGCATTGAATGTGTAAATTTCTTTGGGTAGTATGGACATTTTGATGATGTTAATTCTTCTGATCCATGAACACGGTATATGTTTCCATTTTTTTGTGTCTTCCTTGATTTCTTTCTTCAGTGTTGTATAGTTGGTCCTTACCTCCTTGGTTAGGTTTATTCCTAGGTATTTTATTTTTCTTTTTGCTATGTTGAATGGTATTTTTTTTTCTTGATTTCTGCTTCTGCTGTTTCATTGTTGGTATACTGAAATGCCTTTGATTTCTGGATATTGACTTTGTATCCTGCTGTTTTGCCAAATTTTTTTATTAGGTCAAGCAGTGTTTTGGTGGAGTCTATAGGATTTTCTATGTACACTATCATGTCATCTGCAAATAATGACAGTTTTGTTTCTTCATTTCCGATTTGGATGCCTTTTATTTCCTTTTCTTGTCTGATCGCTGTGGCTAAAACTTCTAATACTATATTGAATAGAAGTGGTGAAAATGGACAGCCTTGTCTTGTTCCTAATCTTAGTAATAAAGATTTTAGTTTTTACCCCTTGAGTATGATGTTGGCTGTAGGTCTCTCATATATGGCTTTTATTCTGTTGAGGAATGCTCCCTCTATTTCCACTTTGCTGAGTGTTTTTATCATAAATGGGTGCTGTACCTTATCAAATGTTTTTCCCGCATCTATTGATATGATCATGTGATTTTTTTCTTTGCTTTTGTTTATGTGAGGTATTACATTTACAGATTTGAGAATGTTGAACTATACTTGCATCCCTGGGGTGAATCCCACTTGGTCATGGCGTATGATCTTTTTAATGTATTGTTGGATGTGGTTTGCCAATATTTTGTTGAGGATTTTAGCGCTCCATGTTCATCATTGATATTGGCCTGAAGTTTTCTTTCTTTGTTGTGTCTTTATCTGGTTTTGGGATTAGGATGAAGCTGGCCTGATAAAAAGAGTTTGGGAGTCTTCCATCATTTGGGATTTTTTTGGAATAGTCTGTGAAGAATAGGGGTTGGGTCTGCTTTAAATGCTTTGTAGAATTCTCCTGTGAAACCATCCAGTCCAGGGCTTTTGTGTGTTGGGAGTTTTTTGATTACTGCTTCAATTCCTTTTGCTGTTATTGGTCTGTTCAGGCTTTCTGCTTCTTCTTCATTGAGCTTTGGAAAATTATATTTTTCTAGAAATTTGTTCATTTCACCTAGGTTTTCAAATTTCTTGGCATACAGTTCTCTGTAGTAGTTTCTTACAGTCCTTTGTATTTCTGAGGTGTCAGTTGTAATCTCTCCTCTTTCATTTCTGATTGTGTTTATTTGGGTGCTCTCTCTTTTTTTCTTGATGAGCCTGCTTAAAGCCTTGTTGATTTTGTTTGTCTTTTCAAACAACAAGCTCCTGGATTCGTTGATCCTTAGAACTGTGCGTTTAGTCTCTATGTCATTTAATTCTGCTCTGATCTTGGTTATTTCCTTCCTTCGACTTGCTCTGGGCTGTCTTTGTTGTTGTTCCTCAAATTCGTGTAGGCATAAGTTTAGGCTGTTTGTTTGAAATGTTTCTATCTTTTTTAGGTAGGCCTGTATCACTATGAACTTCTCTCTCAGGACTGCCTTCACTGTGTCCCATATGTTTTGGGTTATTGTGAGTTCATTTTCATTTGTTTCCAGAAACTTTTTGATTTTTTCCCTAATTTCATTCTTGACGCATTCATTGTTTAATATTATGCTATTTAATCTCCATGATTTTGAGTGTTTTGGGTTTTTTCCCTTGGGGTTGGTTTCTAGTTTCAGTCCTTTGTGACTGGAGAAAATGCTTGATATGCTTTCAATGTTCTTGAATTTGTTGAGGCTTGTTTTGTGTCCTATCATGTGGCCTATCTTTGAATATGTTCCATGTGCATTTGAAAAGAAAGTTTATTTAGCTTTTTTGGGATGGAGGGCTCTGTCTATATCAGTTAAATCCATTTTATCTAGGTCATTATTCAATGCCACAATATCTTTGTTGATATTTTGCTTGGAAGATCTGTCCATTTTTGACAGTAGGGTGTTAGAATCCCTTACTATAATTGTGTTGCTTTCAATATCTTTCTTGAAGTCCTCTAAGATTTTTTCATGTATTTGGGTGCTCCTGTGTTGGGTGCATATATATTTACAATGTTTATGTTTTCTTGATGGATTCTTCCCTTGAGTATTATGAAGTGAACTTTTCAGTGTCTCTTTATGGCCCTTTTTTGGAAGTCTATTTTGTCTGATATGAGTAGTGCTACCCCAGCTTTTTTTTCCTGTGTGTTTGCTTGGAAAATTTGTCTCCAGCCCTTCCCTTTCAGTCTGTGTAGGTCTTTTGTCCTGAGGTGGGTCTCTTGTAGGCAGCATATGTGTGGGTCATGCTTTATTATCCATTCAGGTATTCAATGTCTTTTGATTGGGTCATTTAATCCATTTACATTTAAGGTTGTTATTGATAGGTATTTAATCATTGCCATTTACGTACCTGTGTTCCTCTCTTTCTCTCTTTTCCTTCCTTTCCTTAAAGCAGTCCCTTTAGCATCTCCTGCAGAGTTGGTTTGGTGGAGGTGTATTCTTTTAGACTTCTTTTGTCTGGGAAGCCTCTTATTTGGCCTTCTATCTTGATTGCGAGCCTTGCTGGGTAAAGTAGCCTTGGTTGCAGACCTCTGGTTCTCATTACTTGGAATATTTCTTGCCATCCTCTTCTGGCTTGGATCATTTCCATTGAGAAGTCAGCTGCTAGCCTTATTGGACCTCCCTTGTATGTTACTTCCTGTTTCTCCCTTGCTGCCTTTAAGATTCTCTCTTTGTCTTGAAATTTTGCCATTTTAATTATGATGTGTCTTGAGGTGGGCCTCTTTGGGTTACCCTTGATTGGGACTGTGTGTTTCCTGGATTTGTGTGACCCTTTTCTCATCAAATTAGGAAAGTTTTCCATCATTACTTTTTCAAATAGGTTTTCTATCCCTTGCTCTTCTTCTTCTCCTTCTGGTATCCCTATTATATGGAAATTATTATGTTTCATATTGTCTTGCATTTCTCCTAATCCCTCTTTATTCCTTCTGAGCCTCTTTTCCTTTTCTTGCTCTTTCTGGGTGTTTTTTTCTACTTTGTCTTCAAATTCACTGATCCGATCATCTGCTTCATCGATCCTGCTTTTGGTTGCTTCTCTGTGTTCTTCAGTTCAGAAATTGCATTCTTCATTTCCTCCTGGCCCTTGTTGATAGTTTCTATTTCCTTTTTCATGTTGGTATAGTTTTCAGTGAGTTTGTTGTAGCTTCCTTGTAGTTTCTGGTAGCTCATTGTGAGCTCACTGAGTTTCCCAATAATCATGTCTTTGAACTCAATATCTGATAGTTGAGTTGCCTCTATTTCATTTAGCATTCTTTCTGAGGCTTCCTCCTTTCCCTTCATTTAGGGATTGTTTCTTTGTCTTCTCATTGTTTGTGAGACTCTTTTTGTTAGCCTATGTTTCTTAAATTGATCTGTTCTGGTTCCCTTGGTTTATGGTGTGAACTTCTGTCATAGAATACCTGTGAGATTCAGTGGTGCAGTCTCTTTTGAGTATTCTGGTGTTCACAGCTTCCCTGTAATCTTTGTTTGTGATCAGTTGGAGGGGTAAGGCAAAATGGTTTAAGACAGCAAGAGAGTATTCTATGATATTTACAGTAGCAGCCAGTAGAGAAGAGATAGGAAGTTCTTTGGCTACATATAGTGTTAACCATGATTTTCCAGCCCACTAGCCACTTTTTAGAAAGTATTGAAAGCGAATTATTGGGGAGGAAAGGATTGTGAGTTGGATCTAGAAAGCAGTGAGGTTGTGGGAGGTCAGATTCTGAGGTAAGGTGAGAGTAAAGGATAGTAAATAGATGTATTGTGTGAGAGTATAGAGTTAACCATTACATTATGGAGTTCAGGAAACCATGAAGTGGGCTAAGATCTGGGAGGGGTGTTGTGTAGTGTTTACAATTGTGTGGAATAATTATTTCCAGTAGTATTAGAGCAACAATCATATGACAGAATCTATGAGATCTAGATAACAAGAATAGGGAGTATAGAACCTTGAGTAGTGTCCTAATGGAATACAAATGAAGGACAGTAAATTAGCAATACACTATGCATGAGATAACAAGGAAAACCTGTCAAATGATACAATATAACCTGCCAAGCAAAGAAGTCTATGCAGAAAGAAGAGGAACACCAAAATACTATTGAAATAAAAAATGTAAAAATAATGAAAAATGATAATACAAATATGCAATAACTTGCTGTTTCAAAAAAAAAGAAGAAAAAAGCAGAAGATGGAAGGAAGAAGAAATAAATTTGGAAAGAAAGGAAGAAGAAATAACACTAGAAAGAAAGAAAGAGACGTATAAGGAATTGAGAGGTATAAAAATAATAAGAATTAAAAAAATAAAAAGTTACTTAAAAAAAGACATAATAACAAGAAACCTCTGTTGGTTTCCAACTGGCCAAACTGTTTTTTCTGGTTTTGCTGGCTTCAGCAGGCTGAGGGACAGTTGGTATCTCTTTTCTCCCTTCCCATTCAGCACTCAGTCAGCCTCTCTCGTGTACTGGCCCCAGGGCTAGCCACACGTTCTCCCCAGAGCCAGTCTGGTGCCTCTCAGCAGGGCCCTGGGTGTGGGATCTGGATCCTTCTAAGGATGCTCTCCAGAGTACAGGGCCGTTGGCTCTTGGATCCTGAGGAGTGCGGAGTGTGCTCGCCTTCCCTGTGTTCACGGTTGTGTGCTCTGGGGATCCTGTGGAGCGCCCTTGCCTTTTCTGGGTTCACAGTGTGAGCTCCGGGGATCCTGAGGGGTGTGCACTTCCCCCAAGTTCACCGCCATGGGCACCAGGGATCCTGCAGAGCACCCACACCTTTTCCTTGTTCACAGCTGTGGGCTCCGGGTCTTGCACAGAACCACACTTTCTCCAGGTTGTGGGTGCTGGTGCGGTGTGACTAGGCTGCCCTTTGTCACACAGGCTCCGGTGCACACTTTTCCCAGGTCTATGTGTGGGTGCTCACAGCCCCTGTATGACTGTCTCTCAGACCTCACTCCCCCCTCTGTGCCTTCAAGCAACTAGGCCTCCCCCGGTTCTGCTCAATCCTTGTTTGTCCGTGAAGGGAGTGGTTGACCCAGTGCCAGAAGCACTGGGTCTGGGGCTGCAGCCTGGTCCCAGCGCTGATCCCTGGGCCCTTATTATCCTGAAACACTCTCCTTACCATCTGGTTTTTCAATGTCTGCTACAATATTTGATCTCCAATTTTCATGTATGTTGTGATACTATTGGCTGTTTGCTCTTTTCCTCTGCTGATAGGCTAGGTTTTTCTCCCATGTGTAGGAGAAGTGGAATCTGCTCCTCCTACCATGCCACCATCTTGTCTCTCCACAGGAAAAGTTTTGTGCAGGACGTAGAGAAGGTGCTGTGACTGATTGAACATGTCAAGAGTTGTTTGCAAAGTTTCTTGGTACTTCTGGATCATTTCGGCCAAATGATTCTTTGCTGTGGGGCTGCCTTATGTATCAGAAGATGTTTAGCAGCACCCTTGGCCTCTACCCATTCATTAGAAGCCAATAGTGGGAGATAGCCAGCATACTCAAAATATACAAATCAATGAAGTTATTGGTGAAAATGAAAAATATGTCTTATGGAAAAACTACTTTTTGACCAACCCAATATTATATAATACTATACAGTGTAATTTCTTATTTGATTTTCAGAAAATAAAACACTGAGCTTTATTATTATGATTTCCTATTATTTAGTATTACTATTACCTCCATTTTTCAGATGAGAAACTGAGAGAATTGTTTGAGCAATATTCCCCAAGCTATTCAGCTAGTACATTGTGAAGCTGTGATTCTGACTTTCAGACTTCTCTTTAGTCACGGTTCTTTCCTGCTTTCCCACTGATTCTCATAATTCTGTAATGACAGATTATGGACTTCTGTAGTAATATTTTTGCCTTGATGTTGCTGCTGTTGGGTGGTGAAATGATTGGGGAAAGCTGTGGGGAGAGTATATGTGTGTGGTATGTGCGTGGTGTGGCTGTACATAGTGAATGTGTGTTTGTGGTATATGTTGTGTGTGGATGTGCATGTGGTGTGTGTGCATACATATGTATGTTAACTTCTCAACCCAATTTATGTCAGTTTTTGAGGGCATGAACCAAATCCCTGACATTAGGTTGAGAAAACCTTACAGACCATGTGTACTCCATAGTATAGCTCTGTACTCCAACACAGAACTGGACAGCTCATAGGCAGTACATAGGGAGAAGAGGCCATAGAAATATTCACCAATCATCTCAAGTCTTCAGCTCTCTGTAGTCCCATCCACTGATCCCCAGGTCCTTATGCAGGTTTTTAAAAGTTTGTTCTATTGGAGGCAAATATGAAATAAGCAGCATTTCAAAATATAGTAAAAGACACATGAGTATCTAATTTAAAATATTGCCTATTGTGACAAAATAATTGGATGTTAATTTGAAAAAAGAGAGTTGGCTTACTTCACTTAAGCACAATACTTTCCAGTTCCATCCATGCTGTTATGAAGGGTAGGAGCTGCTTCTTTCTTTCTGCTGTGTAGTATTCCATTGTGTAAATGTAGCATTATGCTAATGAAGTAAGCAAGGCAGTGAAAGACAAATACTATATGATCTCACCTACAAGTGGAACCTAATCAACACAGCCAAGCACAATATAACTAGAGACATTGAAATAAAGAACAAACTGACAGTGACCAGAAAGAAGAGAAGAGGTGGATAATGAGGGAAAGAAGGGAAAGGGTCATCAAAGAATATGTATAAAGATCCCACAGACAAAGCCAAAGATGGGGAAGGATTGAGGGTGGGAGGTGGGGCTGGGTGGGGCTGGGTGGGGCTGGGTTGGGCAGGGGAAAGTGGTGGTAAGAAAATGGAGACAACTGTACTTGAACAACAAAAAAAGAAAAGAAAAGAAAAAAAGGAGAGTTGGTGTATGTGTGAGTGAACGTGTGTGTATATGTGTGTGAATACGGACAACATCCAAAATTCAGATTTTGTATTGACAGTGAATTTCCAATATTTCAGTTGTGAGTTTGATTTCCTCTGTCTCTCTGGGTCTGTCCTTTAAGTCTGTGTCTTAGTTTTCTCTAGTGAAGATTCAGGAATAACACTTTTTCCCCCTTCTTGTGGTACTGCATCTGAAAAATTAAAAGCACATTACAGACAGTAATGTGGACCATCCCTCTAAGAAATAAATGTTAGAAAGCTTGCCGTCTCTATCCTCATCAGCCAAGGAACAGAAGTATGGGTATAAAAGCTATCCCTTCTTTCCTTGTAACTTTTCCTGCCCTCCTCCACTACACACCCTCCTGCACCACCACCACCACCCCATTGCTCTGTGGCAGGTATGACACAGTGTTCTGGCTATGTGCTATGATGGGAGTATATCTAGGATACTGGGGAAGCACTTAGGAGGGGGTCTTTAACCAGCCTCGAGTAATCATGGAGGGCTTCCTGATTGAGAAGAAGACATATCAGTTAATCTTAAAGAAAATCATCATTTATTGCCTCCCAAACAGTATTCTCTGCTTTCTTCTTCAGATATTTATTTTCTTTTAGACTGAATGTCCTTGCCTTATCTATATTTCCTGAAGTGCATACTTCCTTCAAGACTTACTCAAATGCCATTTCCTTATCCATTGATTATTTTTGGGCTCCCCAACTTGAAGAGACTTTCTTCTTTTGACCCTGATGTTATTTTATGCATTATCTCTCATGTCTCTTTATGTTGTCTCACTCTGCTTTACTATAGTTACTTGACATTCTTATCTCAACACACCCAACTTGATGTTTTACTCATTATTCTTTTCCTTGCATAGAGTTGTATAGGACTGTCCTGATGATATTTGAGTTAATTGCTTTGCCTTTATTTCCCCCTCCAGAAGACCAAGAGCCACCCAGGATGGATTTGAATGAAGGTGGGGCCAAACTTGAATAGTGTGCCCAGTTAGCTCAGCACTTGGACCTCATCAGGCTGAGGCTACAGATGGTCACCACGCATCTCATGACCTTGACCTTGTGCTCTGGTCTCAGTCTGAGTCCCAACTTCTGACATCTGTCGCTAAAGTATGAGCCTTCCGTCACCAAGCCAGCCCTATGGAGAAGAATGCAGAAGCTAGGAATGTACTTAATAGGGGAGAAAAGGGACTTCAGGGTCAGGGTCCAGTGCCACTTTACCACTTACAGTTGAGTGACATAGAGCAAGTCATATTGTGGATGTGTGCCTTGGTTTCCCCAGGTGCAAAAGTTTGGCATTGGATTTAGGTATTTCCCAACTCAATATTTTACAAACCATGAAGGAAACAGAGCCAAAATCACTCATTTTTTTATATGGGGTAGAAAAAGTGTGTAAATCCTAATTTGAAAAGCGGCTGCCTCTGTGATGACATGGCATAGCCCAGCTTTCTACATCTTTTGACCCAAACTGGAAATACCTTCTCAGTTGTTGATGCAAAATTATGCTCTTTTGGTCAGAAGCTGGGAGAACATCAATATGAAATGCCACATTTTACAGCCTCAGTGACTTGACTGAAAGCTCATCCCTGTCTGCTGGTTATTTGGCTCTGAGACTAGGGTATAAAAGCCTTCAACTCAATATATTCCATGCTATTTTACCCAGAAAGAGTTTGTAAGCAGAAAAGACATGCATTTTGAAGAGAATTAAGTGCTTCTGAAATTGTCATTTACATCCCTCCTTGCTACTCCACTTTTCTGAAATGAGTGACAGTGACATAAGAAAAAAAATAACAGCCCAATCTTTGTATTTTGTAATGAATAATAAAGTATTTTAACCTCTTTAGGGACTTAACACCAAGTTAATCCTTTAATCCCTAGAAAAACCAATTTTGTTGACGTGAAAGGGAGATATTTAACTTCATCCAATTAATTTTCTACCTTGGAGATGCCATGAGTATGAAGATTAGATTAAATAGATTCATTAGAGCTACCAAATTGTGTATCAGGTAGTGGATTTGACACCTGAAGGGAGCATCAAAAAGAAATTCTGTCACAGTTTTGCTTAAATTTGCCCCTTGAAATACCAGGGCTTTGAGGCCTTCCCATGCCAGCACTGCTGCTTGTGCTGAAGTGCTCACATCTGCAACTACTCAGCCACCATGCAGCCAGCCATTAAGCCAGGAACTTGCTGACATTCCTGCAATACCAGCTCCCTTTCTCTGTTTGAACTCCAAATCAGAACTGTTCCTGTGTGGAGCCTGAAATGCATGCAGCAGAAACATTCCTAACAATAAAAAGTTATCTAAGTGTGAACTCAATTTGAAATTAGACAGTGGGGGAAGCATACCCCTCAAATCATTCGCAGAACAATAGCTTGGAATTGGAGATGGAAGATAAATGGTTGGAGATTTAATTATTTTTGCACTGGACTTTTACATGCTGACATAGGAAGGTTTTCATTCTACCCCTGCATCCAAGCCCCAGCCAAACTGAATTTAGAGAGATGAAGGAAAAGAAATGATGAAAAGTGAGGGTTAAGGCAGTGCCACAAATATTCTAATGGTGTAGTGAGAAGCCCTGCATTCTTTTGGCTGAAGGTGGTTCCTTGAAGAATGAGAAGTGGGGCGTGGGATATGTCAAAATGACCTCTCACTCTTTCCCCAGAAGCCATCTTCAGTAGATCCTGTTTACCACCAACCTGTCATCCAAGCTGGAGGGTGACAGGATTATACATGTTAGCATCCCTCTATGTGTCTTGCTCAGTGCTTGAATACAAGTCATGCTGTCTAGCACAGTACTTTCTACTGAGGAATGACATGGCATGATTACAGAGAAATGACACTGGCATTCCTTCCATGTCTTGTGAGGGAGTGTGGTGCCAGGAGGAATGGGGAGTTTTGGAAACAGGCTCAATCTTTGTCCTACCACCCTCCATCTTGTTGCCTTAGACAGATTGCTCGACTTATTTGAGACTTGATTAGCTCATTTGTTATTGGTACCAACCTATTAGAGTTTTTACAGAGTTATATAAGGCAATGTTATGAAAACCCCAGCACAGTGCTTAGCAAATAGAAGGTCCCAAGTAGACATTAGTTTCCTTCTTTCCTACCACCCGATAATTAATTTCATTATTTGATTGACTCCAGCATAAGTAATAGAATTGTAAGAGACTACTGAAATCACATTAATTTTGAACAGGAGAAGTAAAGTTACTTGCTCAAGGTCAGGTAGCTAATTGATAGAATGGTCCAGGACCATGGGCCCTAACCCCTGCATTACAGCTATTTTCATGACCTCATGGAGCTTGGTTTGAAAGACTGACTCTTTCTTGCTTGAGGGGAACAATTCCTCATCCAGTTCATCCTATTCCAGGTAACTGAATTTAGTCCCTGTCTCCATTGATCCTATCCCTTATGCCCATTTTTAATCACAAATATTCCTAACTCCTTAAACTCTCTGTTGGGGTCCCATGCAGAGGTATCCCCAAAGTTCCAGGGGTACCCTAATCCTGGAACTTTCTTTTTTAAAATACATTTTATTTATTACACTATTACAGTTATTCCATCTTTCCCTCTGCTCTGCACACCCCCTCCCACCCGCATTCCCCACCCTTTAGTTCATGTTCATGGGTCTTATATATGTGTTATTTGGCTTCTAAATTTCCTATACTATTCTTAACCTCCCCCTATCTTCTACCTATCATTTATGCTACATATTCTCTGTACCTTTTCCTCCTCTCTCCCCACTCACTCCCCCATGGATAACCCTCCATTTGATCTCCATTTCTGTGATTCTGTTCCTGTTCTAGTTGTTTGCTTAATTTGTTTTTGTTTTTGTTTTAGGTTCAGTTGTTAATAACTGAGTTTGTTGTCATTTTACTGTTCATATTTTTATCTTCTTTTTCTTGGATAAGTCCCTTTAACATTTCATATAATAAGGGCTTGGTGATGATGAACTCCTTTAACTTGACCTTATCTGGGAAGCACTTTATCTGCTTTTCCATTCTAAGTGATAGCTTTGCTGGATAGAGTAATCTTAGATGTAGGTCCTTACCTTTCATGACTTTGAATACTTCTTTCCAGCTCCTTCTTGCCTGCAAGGTTTCTTTTGAGAAATTAGCCAGCAGTCTTATGGGCAGTCCTTTGTAGCTAACTGTTTCCTTTTCTCTTGCTGCTTTTAAAATTCTCTCCTTATCTTTAATCTTGGGTAACTTAATTATGATGTGCCTTGGTGTTCCCTCCTTGGGTCCAACTTCTTTGGGACTCTCTGAGCTTCCTGGACTTCCTGGAAGTCTATTTCCTTTGCCAGACTGGGTAGTTCTCCTTCATTATTTGTTTAAATAAGTTTTCAATTTCTTTATCTTCCTCTTCTCTTTCTGGCACCCCTATGATTCAGATGTTGGAATGTTTAAAGATGTCCTGGAGGTTCCTAAGCCCCTCCTCACTTTTTTTTTTTTAATTCTAGTGTCTTCATTCTGTTCTGGTTGAATGTTTCTTTCTTCTGTCTGGTCCAAACCATTGATTTGAGTCCCAGTTTCCTTCCCATCACTATTGGTTCCCTGTACATTTTCCTTTATTTCACTTTTCATAGCCTTCACTTTTTCATCTAATTTGCTACCATATTCAACCAATTCTTTGAGCATTCTGCTTACCAGTGTTTTGAACTGTGCATCTGATAGGTTGGCCATCTTTTCGTCGCTTAGTTGTATTTTGTCTGGAGCTTTGATCTGTTCTTTCATTTGGGCCATTTTTTGTCTTGTCACACCTGTTATGTAGTAAAGAGCAGAGCCTTAGGTGCTCACCAGGGCAGGGCAACCCATGTTGCTGCATTGTGAAGCTATATGTGGGGGAGGGGACTGAGAGGGAACAATGCCACTTGCTCCACTCTCTGCTGGTTTTCAGTCATGTCCACTTCCCAAAATAAAATTGGGTCCTTCTGGTGCTGATTCCCATGTGGGCGGGCTTCTGTATGTTCTAGGACCCTGTGAGTCTCTCCAACAAACTCTCCTGTGAGTCTGGGAGTTTCTCCCACTGCTGCCTCGACCCCCACAGGTGTTTTCAATCAGAGGTTTGAGGCTTTGTTTCCCGGAGCTGGAACTCTGGGTTGTGTGGTCTGTCTAGCTCCACAGTTGTTCCTCCCAGTTTATTTGTACTCTTATGTGGGACTTCCCTGTCCGCAATCCACTGCCTCTCTGGGTCCTCCAGCTGCTGCCTTGTGGTGAGTCCTCTCCACCTGGTTGCCTGTCTCTGCACCCCTTACTGGTCTGGATGAATGTTTCTTCTTTAGCTTCTTGGTTGTCAGACTTCCATACAGTTTGATTTTCTGTCAGTTCTGGTTGGTTTTTGTTTTTAAATTGTTGTTGTCCTTTTGGTTGTGCGAGGAGGCACCGTGTGTCTACCTACACCTCCATCTTGGCTGGAAGTCCCTGGAAGTTACATTTAAATAATTTCAGGGAAATATTTATTTTTTCAGAAGTTGTTCTTTGCTGAACTTTTTCCCCTAAGTGCCATAGACTGGCAACTTGATAAATGGTTTTGAGAGTTTTTCAGTTCTGAATAAGAATGTGTTCTTCCTTCAATGTCCAGGCTTTTTAGGAAGCCAGAATGGAG
Organism: Phyllostomus hastatus; assembly: GCF_019186645.2. Taxonomy (NCBI): domain Eukaryota; kingdom Metazoa; phylum Chordata; class Mammalia; order Chiroptera; family Phyllostomidae; genus Phyllostomus; species Phyllostomus hastatus. The sequence continues at coordinate 4,195,988 of NW_025334038.1, read as the reverse complement.
TTAGAGACCAGACATCCCCTGGTTTACTGAGAATGAATTGAGAGGGTGAGGGTCAAGTCCTCAGGTGCAGCTCTGAGCTGACAGCAGCAGGAACTAAGTTCAGCTCTATGTGGCAGTGGCCTTGCTAGGCCCTCTTTCTTTGATGTTTTCCCTGCCTATTTTTAGGATGTGAGTGGTGAAACTGAGATGGGGTCCTTTTGAGGTTGGTAGAGCAGACAGGAAAGGAGGCTAAGATGGTATTGGGTGAGCACTTAGTTCAGGCAAGGACACTAGTCATCAAGCTCTACTACAGGTCCTGGAAGAGTGTTCTATTTGTTCCTGCCAAAGACCAGCTTTCTCGGCTTGTCTCTTATCTTCTGGAAGCTCCACAATCTTCAAGAAAATAGTAGTGTTTAAGGAAACCATTTATTTGAATGGGAGTTTCTGGAAAGATTCTGGTAGCAGACATATTCAGGTATTTAATGTGGCCTGAATGGCTCAGGGAAAGGCAAAGAGAAACAAAGGCAGCAAACAGGAAGGTGGTCCCCATATCGTGGATCTGTTTCTGCTCCTGCTGAATTCATTCATTCAACAAATATTTTACTATGTACTTTTTCTGTACCACAGAGGAGACCTCATGGAACAAATCAGAAATGGCACCTGCCTTATGGACTCTCTCTTGTCCTTCCCTTTTCCAAAATGTATTTGTTAGAGTCCCAAGGTAGCCTAGTGAGAAATTTCCTTACTATTTTAAAAACAGTTTAGGGATTATTAATCATTGATGTACTGTCTTAGTCACAATCCTGTAAATATATTCTAATTCTTAATTTACTGTAGAGGAAACTATATTCTAGTGAGTTGAAATGTTTTTCCCTTAATATAAATGTATTATATTATCTTTGGTTTTCAATCTCCATTTCTAAGAGTGTTCACCCTAAAGTGCAAAAATTAGTGCTGATTCCCCTAGTTGTCATAAGAACAAGGGCTGGCACATTGGTTCCTCACTAAATCTGAAGGTGGTTACATTGCTCAGCAAAGACCTCTTTGAAAGCTGACATGCCTCCAGATACAGCTTTCAAAATTTATTTATGTTTTACCATCTCTGTGTGATGGTCCATCTAGCTTGAGGATAGAGAATTTACTCTGCTAACTCCTTGACCTAGAAGAATAGAGATACCATGAACTCACATCTCTGCTGATCTTGACTTTGAGGGACACAGAAAAAGTGTCATATCTCAGCCCATGTGTAGTTTACAAATGAAGGAGGAATACTGGAGTATTTAAACAAAGAAAAAGAGACCCAAGTAAAGAGTCAAACAAAGGCTGGGCTGTGGATCTTTATTCTATTCTATTTTATTTTTTATTTTTTTTTAAAGATTTTATTTATTTATTTTTAGAGAGGTAAGGGAGGGGAGAGAGAGAGAGAGAGAGAGAGAGAGAGAGAGAGAGAGAGAGAGAGAGAGAGAGAAACATTTCAATGTGCAGTTGTGGGGGGTTCTGGCCTGCAACCCAGGAATGTACTCTGGCTGGGAGTTGAACCTGGGACACTTTGGTTCCCAGCCCGCTCTCAATCCACTGAGCTACGCCAGCCAGGGCTTCTATTTTATTTTTTTGTTGTTATTCTATTACAGTTGTCCCAATTTTCCCTTGGTGCTTTCCCCTGCCCTGCCCACCCTGTTGTCCATGTCCATGGGTCATTTATACTTGTTACTTGACTAGACCCTGCTCCCTTTTCCCCCCTTATTCTTCTCCTCATACCCCTTTGGTCACTGTCAGTTTATTCCTTGTTTCCATGCCTCAGGTTCTATTTTGCTCAACTATTTTGTTCATTAAATTCCTGTTATAAGTGAGATTAGGTGGTATTTGTCTTTTACCACCTGGTTTATTTCACTTAGCATAATCCAGTTCCATCCATGCTGTTGCAAAGGGTAGGAGTTCCTTCTTTCTGCTGTGTAGTATTCCATTGTGTAAATGTACCAGGTTTTTGATCCACTCATTTACTGATGGGTACTTAGGCTGCTTACAGTACTTGGCTATTGCAAATAATGTTGTTATGAACATAGGGGTGCACAGGTTCTATTGCGTTGGTTCTTCGGGATCCTTAGGGTATAAGCCCAGCAGTGAAATTGCTGGATCAAAAGGCAGTTCCACCTTTAGTTTTTTGAGGAAATTCCATACTGTTTTCCACAGTGGCTGCACCAGTCTGCATTTCCACCAACAGTGTACTAGGGTTCCCTTGTCTCTACATCCTCATCAACACATTTTGTTCATTGATTTGTTAATGATGGCCATTCTGGCCAGTGTGAAGTGGTATCTAATTGTGATTTTAATTTGCATCTCTCTGATGGCCAGTGATGCTGAGCATCTTTTCATGTGTCTCTGGGCACTCTGTATGTCCTCCTTGGAGAAGTGTCTGTTCAGGTCCTTTGCCCATTTTTTGATTGGATTGTTTGTCTTCCTGGTGTTAAGGCTATAGGATTTTAGGATATGAGTTCTTTATATATTTTGGAGATCAAACCCTTGTTTGAGGTATCATTCATTGGCCAATATGTTTTCTTATATGATTGGTTCCTTTACATTTTGACGATATTTTCTTTAGCTGTGCAGAAGCTTTTTAATTTGATGTAGTTCATTTTTTTTCAGTATTTCCTTTATTTTCCTTGTTCTAGAGGGCATATTGACAAAAATATTGCTGCATGGGATATCAGAAATTTTACTGCTTATGTTTTCCTCTAGGACTTTTAGGTTGTCATGGCTTATGTTTAAATCTTTTACCCATTTTGAGTTTACTCTGGTGTATGGTGTAAGTTGGTGGTCTAGGTTCATTTTTTTTTTTTGCATGTACCATTACAGTTTTCCCAACACCATTTGTTGAAGAGGCTATTTTTACTCCATTTTATGTTCCTTCCCTGTTTGGTTAAATATTAACTAACCATATTGACATGGGTTTATTTCTGTGTTCTCTATTCTGTTCCACTGATCTATGTGTCTGTTCTTATGCCAGTACCAGACTGTTTTGATTACAGTGGCCTTGCAATATAGTTTGATATCAGGTATTTTGATCTCTCCTACTTTATTCTTCTTTCTCAAGATTGCTGTGACTATTTGGGGTCTTTTTGGTTCCATATAAATTTTTGAAATATTTGTCCTAGATCTGTGAAATATGCCATTGGTATTTTAACAGGGATTGCATTGAATCTATACATTACTTTGAGCAATATGGACATTTTAATGATGTTAATTCACCCAATCCACTAACAGAGTATGTGCTTCCATTTATTTGTATTTCCCTTAATTTCTTTCTTCATTGTTCTGTAGTTTTCCAAATATAGGCCTTTTACCTCCTCAGTTAAATTTATTCCTAGGTACTTTATTTTTCTTGTTGCTACAGTAAATGGGATTTTTTTCCTAGTTTATGTTTCTGATATTTCATTGTTGGTGTACAAAAAATGCCTTCAATTTCTGGATATTAACCTTGTATCCCACCGTTTAGCCAAATTTACTTATTAAGTTGAGTGGCTTTTTTTCTGAAGCCTATAGGGTTTTCTATGCACACTACCATGTCATCTGCAAATAATGATAGTTTTACTTTCTCCTTTCCAATTTGGATGCTTTTTAATTTTTTTTATTGTCTGATGGCTGTGGCTAGAACTTCCAATACTATGTTGAATAAAACTGGTGCAAAAAAGAGGGTCTATTCTTGTTCCTGATCTTAGGGGGAAATATTTTAGTTTTTGCCTGTTGAGTATGATGTTGGTTGTAGGTTTCTCATTTATGGCCTTCATTATGTTGAGGAATGCTCCCTCTATTTCCACTTTGCTGAGCATTTTTGTCATACATGTGTGCTGTACTTTATCAAATGCTTTCTCAGCATCTATCAATGTCATCATGTGATTTTTATTTCATTTTGTTTATGTAGTATATTACATTTATGTACTTGTTAATGCTATACCATCCTTGCATTCCTGGGATGAATTCCACTTGGTCATGGGTATGATCTTTTGCATGTATGGCTGGATGCAGTTTGCCCATATTTTTTTGAGGATTTTAGTATCTATGTTCATCAGTGATACTGGCTTATACTCTTCTTTCTTTTTTGTGTCTTTACCTGGTTTTGTACTTAGAATAATATTGGCCTCATATGAAGAGTTTTGAGAGTTTTCCCTCTTCTTGAATTTTTGGAATAGTTTGAGAAGGAGAAGAGTTAGTTCTTCCCTAAATGTTTGATAAAATTTACCTGTGAAGCTGTCCAGTCCAGGGCTTTTGTGTGCCAGGAGTTTTTTGATTACTGCTTCAGTTTTACTAGTTGTTATCAGTCTATTCAGGCTTTCTGCTTTTAACACCCCATTGTCAACAATAGATAGATCTTCCAAACAAAGAATCAACAAGGGTATTGTGGTATTAAACAAAACTCTAGATTATATGAAATTAATTGATATATACAGAAACTTTCACCACCCAAACACAAAATATACATTATTTTCAAATGCACATGGATCATTCTCAAAGATATATGACATGGTAGGACACAAAACAAGCCTCAACATATTCAGGAAAATTGACATATCAAGCATTTACTCAGATCACAATGGCTTGAAACTAGAAACTAACCTAAAGGAAAAAATTCAAGAACATTAAAATTAATGGAGACTGAATAACATGCTATGAAATATTTAATGGGTTAACAATGAAGTCAAAGAAGAAATCAAAAACATTCTGGAAACAGATGACAATGAACACACAATGGCCCCAAACCAATGGTACATAACAAAGGCAGTACTGAGAGGGAAGTTCATAGCAATATAGACTTACTAAAAAAAAATTCAAGTTAACAACCTAACCCTACCTCTACAGGATCTAGAAGAACAACAACAAACAAAGCCCTGAGTGAGCAGAAGGAAGGACATGATCAAGATCAGAGCGTAATTAAATGAGATAGAGACTGAAAGAACAATTCAAAGGATTGATAAATCCAGGAGCTGATTCTTTGAAAAGATAAACAAAATTGACAAATATTTAACCAGACTCATCAAGCAAAAAAAGAGAGAAGACCCAAATAAATAAAATCAGAAATGAAAGGAGAAATTATAACCGATGCCACAGAAATACAATGATTGTAAGAAATTATTACAAACAACTATATGCCAAGATATTTGACAACCTAGGCAAAATGGACAAATTTCTAGAAACGTGTAATCTTTTAAAACGAGTCTATGGGTCTTTTAAAAAAATAATTAACTATTAACATAAATAGAATTAGGAGTTTATCTTTTTTAAAAGATTTTTCTTATTTATTTATGTTTAGAGAAGGAAGGGAGGGAGATAGAGACAGAGAGAGAAACATCAATGTGCGGTTGCTGGGGGTCATGGCCTGCAACCCAGGCATGTACCCTTGACTGGGAATCGAACCTGTGACACTTTGGTTCACAGCCCACGCTCAATCCACTGAGCTACGCCAGCCAGGGCTTAAAACTAGTCTCTGGGTCTTTAAAAAAATTACACAAAAATTTACATTCCACTCTAAATGTGCCATGTTATTTCATTAGCCGTTCTCTAGAGTTTCTGAGATGGGTACCTATAGCTTCTCTGAGGCATATTCCCTTCTATCCATCCTAAGTAGGTTCCTTGCTGAGTCACCTCCTTCTGAATTGGCCTTCTCTTCTTTGCTTTGCCAGGTTTACACTGCAGTGAGTCTAGGGCTCACCCAGAAAGTTATCAGGGAAACCACAAAAGGTTCAGGCCGAAAGGAAAATCCATCTATAATTGTTTACCTGCTCCTGGCCCTGGGTGGGGGAGCAGTTCCTGAACCTCATTAAAAATAGTAATTATAATATCAGTAATAGATTACCCCTCCACCATTCCTCCCTCTCTCCCTGCAACCTCATTAAAAATAGTAATTATAATATCAGTAATAGATTACCCCTCCACCATTCCTCCCTCTCTCCCTGCCACCCTTCCTAATTATGGTAGAATTTAAAATATAAAAGACTGAAAGTCACTGTATAGGCTATAAGTATGAGAACAGCATGGGTTGGAGGTCTGAGGATGGGTCTAGGAGGAGTTTGAGGGTGCTCAGCCTCAAAAGGGTTGGACCAATTGAGTAGGAGGAACCCAGTGTTTCATATCCTCTTGAAGCTAGTTCTCCTGGCCTGACCCAATACCAGATAAGGGCTTTGGAGGAACCATTACATTCCACCCTGTCTATCATTTGAAGATTAATTTTCCCTAAATAGGCCCTCACTCTGCAGACTATCAGCCCTTACCCCTGCTCACTCTGTCAATAATCCATCAATTAAGGGCTGCTAATAATATGCATTGACACAGAAGATTAGCCAGATTTAGGCCCTGTTGGTTAGCTCAAGTCAATGGTTACAGGATTATCAACCCTGCCATTGACGTTTGCTTCATTCTTCTCTCTCCAGTCCCTTGTGAAATGCATGAAAAAGCTTAATTCAAACCAAAAGGCTCAAAAAACAAAAGAGTAATCTCAGCATGAGGGCCTGAAAAGCAATTCAGATCAAGAGAAATCATAGGCAACCCCCATTGTTTTCCTCTCTCATTACTGCTTTCTATTCTTTTGTGCTAAAATTGTCATTTGTGGAGAGTTTAGCTCAGAGGACAGGAACTTCAAAACCCTCTAATCCTGAAACCAAGGCATAAGGCAAGGCTATTATCACACTGCCTTTTCCCCTGTCTGGTCAGTAAACACATGGCTGCAGATGGGAAACAAAGGCTAGCCATAGATCTGATTACTGGAGAACAGAGGACAGTACTTGTCAAGGCAGTCAGTCAGAGCCCCTCTGGCCTTTTCCTCTAGGCCCTCTCCTCTTCAGCCATAGCTTTGGTGTTGTTGGATAGTGATTTAAGCAGAATTGTGAGTCCACAGCCAGGCAGATGGGAGGCTACACAAATCTAGGGCCTGAGACTGATGTTGGGTGCACAGCTCTGTAATGATGCTGTACAAGGAGCCAGTCCAGTCCAAGACAGAAAGTGTAGGCACATATTAAAACCTATTTTTTCCTCTTGCTGGGTAGCTTAGTTGGTTAGAGCATTGACCTGATACACCAAAGTTGTGGGTTAAATCCCTGGTCAGGGCACATGCAAAAAACAACCAATGAATGCATAAATAAGTGAAACAAAATTGATGTTTCTCTCTCTCTCTCTCTCTCTCTCTCTCTCTCAAATTAATCAATAAATTTTTACAAAACTCTAATTTTTTCATGCCTGGGGGGTGAGTAGAGAGGAGAGAAAGCAAGAGCATTGGGGAAAAATAGATGGAGACACTCAGGGAACAGGAGGCTAAAAACAAGGAGGTAATGAAATAACAAGGTTTAGTGCCTACTTGCTGCATTTCTTGACTGATCATGGTGTGCTTTTTATTGCATGCATGATAACATGCCACCTAGCATGTAAGATGAGAGAGGCAAGGATGACCCCTCTGCAAACTCACAATGATTGCTGTATTTGTCTGCTAGAGCTGTGATAAAAAATACTACAGACTTGGTATTTGGGCTCAAATACCAGAAATTTATTTCTCACAGTTCTGGAGGCTGAATGTCCAAGATCAAGGTGTTGGCAGGGTTGGTTTCTTCTGAGACCTATCTACATGGCTTATAGATGGTCACCTTCTCACTGTGTCTTCAAACAGTCCTTTCTCTGCACATGTGCACCAATTGTGTATCATTATATATGTGCCCAAATTTCTTCTTATAAGAAGACCAGTCATATTGGATTAGGGCCTACCCTAATGGCCTCATTTCAGCTTAATCATCTCTTTACAGGTCTTCCCTCCAAATATAGTCATATTCTGAGGTGCTGAGGACATCAAGATATGAATTTTGGGGGGACACAATTCAGCCCTTAGTAGTCCCCAAGGACTGCTCTTCTGTGAATTGGGAGGAATTAGGACATTTTCCTCAAAGATATTTACTTAAAGGAAGGAAATGGCTTAGACAGCAAGCATTTTTCTCTGGGGCTTCCTTCACTCAACATTATATCTGTGAGGTTAATTTATGATTTGTGTATTTGCTGCTGGTAAACTTTTATTGCTGAGTAGTATCAAATTGAATGAATATATCATTTTTTGTTTATGGAATCATCTGTTGACGAACTTTTGAGCTGTTTCTAATCCAGACCAAGTATTTTTGATGACATCTATACTCAACTCCTGTAGTTAAATACCTTAGAGTGGTATTGCTAGGTCAGAGAATATGTTTGTGTTTAATTTTATGAGGAAAAAACCCCACAGCAACCCCAAATGCAAAAAACAATGGTTTTCTAAGGCTGTTGTGCCACTTTATACTTCCACCAACAAAGTATGTGTATTTCAGTTATTCCACATACAACACATATGATCAGTTATATTTAAGATAATTTTAATTCTGTGTATTTCATACAAGAAAATGCATCCATTTAAAGGGACAGTTTGATGAGTTTTCACAAATGTATACACCCATGTAACCACTGCCATAGCCAAGGTACAGAAAATTTTTATCAGCCCTAAAAGTTGTCATGTGACCCTTTGCAGTTAACCCTCTTTCTCAGCTCTAAGCAGTTATTATATTGCTTTCTGTCATTATAGATTAGTTTTGCCTTTTATCTATCTTCCTATTTTCAAGTATTCCAGTGAAAATCATATTTAATTATAGTTTTAATTTGTATATTCTTGATGACTAATGATCTTGGCCATCCTTTTTTTGTACCTTCTGAACATTGTATATGTTCTTTGGGGCTGTCTGTTCAAATGTTTTGCCCTTAAAAAAAATTGGAATGTTTGTCTTCTTTTTCAAAATTTATTTGGCTACTCAAGATCCTTTCTATTTTTATATAAATTTTAGAATGAGCTTATTTATTTATAAAAAAACTTTCTGGGATTTTGACAGGAATTGTGATTTTAGATCTTCAAGGAAATTGACACTAACAATATTGAGGCTTTCAATCCATGAATATAATACATTCTCCTTTCACTTGTTTTAAATCAATGATTTATAGATTTTAATCTGGAGAGTTTTTAAAAATATATTTTATTTCTAAATTCATTTTAATACTATTGTAAAATGGTATTGGGTGTTCACTGTTAGCACATAGAAATGTTATTAAATATTTGTGTATTGTTTTTGCATCCCACAACCTTGCTAATTAACTTGTTAAGTATGAATTTTTCACTGATTTCTTAGAATTTTCTGTGTTGTCAATTATATCTTAAATACAGTTTTACACTATTCTTTACAATATTAATGTCTCTTGGGTCCTGTAATATGCTAGCTCTCTGTCTTGCTACAATATTGAGTAGAATTAGAAGTGGGCATCTTTGTATTTTCCCTGATTTTAAAGGAATATTTCTAATGTTTCTCTGTGTAGAATGAAGTTTGCTGTAGGGCTATCCTTTTGGAGAGGTTGTTTATCTGTTTAATAATATTTAATTCTATTCTTAATTTACTGAAAGTTTACCAATAATGGGAATTTTTATTTTCAATGCATTTCTTAATCAGGGGATATTAATATGTTTTTTCTCTTTTGTTTATCAGTGAAATGAATGATATTATAGATTTTAAAGTGTTAAAACAAGTTTGTATTTAAGCAATAAATCCAATTTGATTATAATGCACTTACATTTTTATACAATGTTGGACTTATTGGTTTCTTAATAGTTTAAAATATTTGCATCTATATTTTGTAATTTTTCTTTCTCATGCTATAAGTCTCTTACTTTTATGTCAAGACTATAATAGCCTCATAGAATGAATTGGGAAATTATCTGGGAGAGAACTTGTATATGATTAGAATGATATGTTTCTTGGGATATATGTGGTAAATAGTCGTAAAACCCTTGGTGTTTTTTGTGTGGGCAACTATGTGTAAAGCAGTTAACCACTGTTCTATATCTATATTTATTATTAGACTATTCAAACATTCTATGTGTCAGGTTTGGAAAATTCTATTTTTCTAGAAATCTGTTCATTTCTTCTAATTTTTCAAATATATTGGCATAAATTAGTTGACAGTATCCTCATATCTTTTAATGCTTTGACTCTGTTTATGTTTCCATCTCTCTTTTTTTTAAAATTGTAAAAAGATTTTACTTATTTATTTGTAGAGAGTGGGGAAGGGAGGGAGAAACGGAAGGAGAGAAATATAAATGCGTGGTTGCCTTTTGCATGTCCTCTGCTGGGGACCTGGACCACAACTCAGGCATGTGCTCTAGACTGGGAATCGAGCCTGCGACCCTTTGTATTGCAGGCCAGCACTCAGTTCACTTAGCCACACCAGCTGGGACCTGTCTCATATTTCTATTAAGCAGAGAAAATATTGTCTCCTTTAGGATATACTGGGATGTTCCTAAATAAGAGTTTAATAGGGTTGCTGTGAAGAACAGCTTCTAGGGATGACTGAATTATAGAACTCACCAGGGCAAGAAAATAAGAGTTGTGTGTGTGTGTGTGTGTATACACATGTTCCCTTGTGTGTGATACAGTTGAGATTTGAATCTAGGCAGTCTGAATCTAGATGCAGAGTACTTAACCACTATATTAATGTCTATACTAAGAATGATAGAGAATAACAGACAATAAGGCATATATAGGATACATACACATGTCTCTTCTGTATGTGTGTGTGTGTGAGAGAGACAGACAGACAGACAGACAGAATATTCAGTGTGAAAGTTCTCTCATATCTCTTTAAAATATATGCCAAGCTTTCCAGTAGAAATGAATTCAGTTTGGATCCAAAGGGGTAGATCAGGCCTGACTAGTGTTAAATATATCAGGGGATCCATTTTGGTTCAACATCACATCTAGGGCTACCCAAGGAGAGCATGGGTGATCCACAAGTAATACATTTATTGTCACTGACATTACCTAAACAGTGATTAAAACTGGTTGTCAAAGTTGTTTCCTCATTCTCTAAATATTTGTTGAGAATCTACTATGTGCCTGGCATTTTGCTAGGCATTGAGAATGCAAAGATTCACAAGAGATAGTTCCTGTTCTAGTATAGCCCAGGAATTCATGGGCAATAAGTCATAGCTCTAGAAATGACGCGGTTTAAGCTTTTAGTGAATTTATAGCTTAGCTTAGAGGGGCTGGTTAAATATATACAACTTCATGATCTATGCATCTTTTCATATCATTATGCCTATATATACCTGTACATATATCTGCTTATGTCAGGAAGTCTCAAAATCAGGTTGGATCTGAGAGTCAGAAGGAAAAATGGATTATTAACATGGATAGAGGACTTCTGGCCAAGATGGAAGTATAAGTAGATACACTGTGCCCCCTCACACAACCAAAAAAAAGGACAACAACATATTTAAAAACAAAAAACAACCAAAACTGCCAGAAAATGGAACTGTATAGAAGTCCTACAACCAAAGAGTTAAAGAAGAAACATTCATCCAGACCAGTAGTAGGGGCAGAATGGGAAGCTGGGGTGGAGAGGACTTGCTGCAAGGTGGCAGCTGGCAGAGAGGGTGGTCCCACATTCATGTGCAGATAAACTGGGAGGAACAACTGGGGAGCCAGACAGACCAAGGAACCCAGGGTTCCAGTGTGGGGAAATAAAGCCTGAAAACTACTGACTGAAAAAACCTGTGGGGGTTGTGGCAGCAGGAGAAACTCCCAGCCTCACAAGAGAGTTTGTTGGAGAGACCCACAGGACCCTCCAACATACACAAAACTACCCACCTGGGAATCAGCACAAGAAGGGCCCAATTTGGATGTGGGTAGAAGAGGAAGTGACTGAAAGCCAGCCAAGAGAGCAAGGAGCATGGTTACCTCTCAGACCCCTCTCTCACATACAGCACCACAACAAAAAGACATGGGTTGCTCGGCCCTGGAAAATACCTAAGGCTCCACCCCCTACTATGTAACAAGGCAGCTGAGACCAAAAAAAAAAAAAAAGGCCCAAGTAAAGAACAGAATAAAGGTACAGAGAAAATACAACTAAGTGATGAAGAGATAGCCAAACTATCAGATGCAGAGTACAAAACACTGGTAATCGGGGTGCTCACAGAATTGGTTGAGTATGATCACAAAATAGATGAAAAAATCAAGGCTACAAAAAGTAAAATAAAGGAAAATGTACAGGCAACCAACAGTGAAGGGCAGGAAACCAGGACTCAAATCAACAGTTTGGAACAAAAGGAAGAAATAAACATTCAACCAGAACAGAATAAAGAAACAAGAATTTAAAAAAAAAAATGAGGACAGGCTTAGGAACCTCCAGGAAAACTTTCACTATGCCAACATCTGAATCATAGGGGTGCCAGAAAGAGAAGAGGAAGAGCAAGAAATTGAAAACTTATTTGGGCAAATGCTGAAGAAGAAATTCCCTAATCTGGCAAAGGAAATACACTTCCAGGAAGTCCAGGAACAAATCAACAAACAAGTGTTGGAGAGGATGTGGAGGAAAGGGAACCTAATGCACTGTTGGTGGGACTGCAGACTGGTACAACCACTGTGGAAAACAGCATGGAATTTCCTCAGAAAACTAAAAATGGAACTACCTTTTGACCCAGGAATTCCACTGCTGGGATTACACCCTAAGAGCCCTGAAACACCAATCCAAAAGAACATATGCACCCCAATGTTCATAGCAGCAAAATATACAATAGCCAAGTACTGGAAGCATCCTAAGTGCCCAGCAGTAAATGAGTGGATCAGAAAACTCTGGTAAATTTACACAATAAAATACTATGCAGCAGAAGGAAAGAGGGAGCTCCTACCTTTTGCAACAGCATGGATGAAACTGGATGCATGCACCATGGATGCATGGAGAGCATTATGCTGAGTGAAATAAGCCAGGCAGTGAGGGCCAAATACCATATGATCTCACCTTTAACAGGTACCTAATCAACAAAAGGAAAAAAGCAAGCAAAACACAACCAGAGACATTGAAATTAAGAACAATCTGACAGTAACCAGAAGGGAGGTGGGAGAGGATAATGGGGAGTAGGGTTTTCAGAAACCATTATAAAGGACATACGGACAAAACTAAGGATGTAGGTGGAAGCAAGGGAGGGAGGTGGGTATAGCTGGGGTGGGGTGGGGACTGGTGGAGGGTAAATGGAGACAACTCTAATTGAACAACAATAAAATAATGAAAAAATATTTACTTAGCCCAAAATTAAAGATAAGGAGAGAATCTTAACAGTAGGAAGAGAAAAGGAGAAAGTAACTTACAAAGGAGTTTCCATAAGACTATCAGCTGATATTGCAAAAGAACCTTGCAGGCAAGAAGGGGTTGGAAAGAAGTATTCCAAGTCATGAAAGACAAGGACCTATATCCCAGACTACTCTATCCAGCAAAGCTCTCATTTAGAATGGAAGGGCAGATAAAGTGCTTCCCAGATAAGGTCAAGTTAAAGGAGTTCATCATCACCAAGCTCGTATTATGTGAAATGTTAAAGGGACTTAACTATGCAAAAGAAGATAAAAAATACAAACAATAATATGACAATAAACTCACAACTCTCAAAACCAAATCTGAAAAAAGAAAACAAACAAAAAATGAACTGAGTGAACAACTAGAACAGGAACAGATTAATAGAAATGGAGATCACATGGAGGATTATCAGTGGGGAAGTGGAAGTGGGGTAATGGGGGAAAATGTACAGGGAATAAGAAGCATAAATGCTTCTTACAAATGAGTATAAGTACAAAATAGACAGGGAAAGGTTAAGAATAGTATGGGAAATGGAGAAGCCAAAGAACTTACATGTACAACCCATGGACATGAACTAAGAGGGGGGAGGAGGGTGAGAGGGTGGGTGCAGGGCAGAGGGGAATAAAGGGGGGGATGGGACATCTGTAATAGGATAATCAGTAAAACGTATCTAATGGGTTTCAGTTTTAGTTCTGCTATTATTTAGCTCTGTCACCTTGAATAAGGAATTTACCTACTCTGTATTTCTGCCTTTCTATTTATGAAAAGAGAACATTAAACAATAATAGTGCATGTTAAACTTTAACTTGTATTCACTATGATTTTTTTATCTTAGCTATAAAGCCCATTTTCAAGTGAAATTTTTTGTAAGAAGCCTAGTATGTAAATAGGTAAGAAGTACCTATAAAGTACTGTCAATTTGTGTGGGATTCCAAATCCCTAACTCCTGGGTGCTTCTTTACTCATTCACAGCAACCTCCTTAAGTGGCTTCTTAAGTAGAACCTCTAGGACTCCTCCAAAAATAGTTGAAATCCGTGAACAAGATGATATGTGAAATTTGTATGAGCTTTAGCACCTTTAATTCTATGAGTCTGTTCTTTTGTTTTACCTAGTCCAGGAAGCCTTCCAGAAAGTGGAGGGTTCTGACCTGGATTCTGGTTGATAAAATAAATGCAGGTCACCTGGCAATCAAAAGCAAGACAGTCATTCCAGCTGTGAGATGTATAGTATTTGTCTCTGCTCCATAATATGTGGCTTCAGGAGGGTGGCGGAGGACGCTGTCTTTGGGAATCAATCATGCGTGGGTTTGCATCTTAGCCTCTACTGCTTAATAACTATGTGACTTAAGCTCTCTGAACCTCAGTTTCATTTTCTATAAAGCAAAGCTAGTGATACTGTAATGGATTGTTATGAGTGTGAAGAAGAAGAGGGGATGTGTTTCTTATCAAATCTCATGGTACAGTTCCAATGAGTCAATAATATAGATAATATATCTATTATTGCCTGATAATATAGGTTGTTTTTTCCTGAGGACCCCCTATGAAGGCTTCTTTCGACACTCTCCCCCTGAATTTCACAATAAGGGAATCTCTTCTAGCATTTCTACAGCCTTCGAAATCTCCATACTAGCAGTAGTCTGCCCTTCATCTGTACCATATTTGATAAATACACATACTTACACACCATGTGCCTTCTGTTTTAAAAAGTATAGACACTTCTACATTATTCATCAAAAGCATCATCTCACAAGATCAGCCATATAAGTTCTTCACATTCATTCACACAAACAGGTTTTTGAACCCTTTCCAGAAATACAAATTGCAGAAGCAGAGGCAAAGGCATGTTATTGTTTGTAGATCTTTAAAAATTGCCTCACAAAACCACTTTTCATCTTGTTCTCAAAGGGATTAACTCCTGAGCAGTGGGGATTAACTGATGTCAAGTTAGAAAAGCAGTCAGCACTAGGGTTGACCAGCCTAGTAAATTAGTCCCCAAATAAAGAATTTACAATCTGTTTTAAGACTGTGTAACTGTAACCTCCTCCAAAAGCTTTCAGTCCCTTGAGAAAGCAAATGAGTTCCCAAGGCCAGGGGGGCTTATAGTTCATGGGCAGACCTTGAAGTAAGGAAGGAGAGGCAGTGGGATGGGTGGACCTTCTCCTCTGTGGGTGACATAAGGTGGGGGCCACCGTTGGGTACCACATCTGTGGAGGGACAAAGAAGTGGTGAGTCCCTTTATGAGGTACCTGGCAAGATGCAGAAAACCGTCATCCCTAGAAGCAGACCTAAGATGGCCCTGGAAGTATTTGAGGGACCTGGAGAGCTCCCTCATAACAAAAGTATGCCTATCCTCATCCTTCCATCTCAGCATTTACCCACACATTCCATCTTCCAATTTCAACTCCCTCACTGGATGCTCGATTTCACAAATCTCCTTTTTTACAGTGCATTGCTTCTTCTTGAGCCCCTGGTCTGACCTTGGTCAGGGTTCCTTTCTGGTACTCTGGTTCCTGTCTCCATATACCCAGTCCCATGTTGGGCTTGGCAAAACTATGCATGGGACTCAGAGTATGGGTCCTGGTGTCTAACTGCCTGGACTCAGATTCCAGTTCAACCTTGAGTCACCAACTTGTTTTAGCATCAGTCTCCTTATATATAAAATAAAGGTAGTAATAGTACCAATTTCATAGAATTGTGACAAACTCAAATGAGATAATGAGTGTCATACATATAGTAAATATTCAATTAAGAAAAGAAAAGCTGATCAATTCTCATACACCAAGCACACAGTTAATAATCAATAAATGTGTGCCAAGTATATGTATAAGTAAAAGTTTCCTGATATGGGTTGAACTGTGTCCACTCAAAAAAGGCAGTTAAAGTCCTAACTCCTAAAACCTTAGAATGTGACCTTATTGGAAGTAGGGTTGTTGTAGATGTAATTAGTTAAGTTGAGGTTGTATTGGAGTAGAGTAGACCCCGAATACAATGAATGATGTCTTTATAAAAAGAATGACATATGAAGAGACAGAGACTCAGGAAGAATTACAAATGAAGACAAACAGAGATTGGAGTGATGCAGCTCCAAGCCAAAGATTGCTGGCCACAACCAGAAGATAGGGAGAGGCAAAGAAGTTTCTTCCCTAGAGCCTTTTGGGAAGTGCAAGTTTGCTGACACCTTGAATTTTTACTTCTAGCATCCTAAATGGTGTGACAACACGTTTTTGTTGTTCTTAGCAGCTTTAAAAAGCTACAATAGCCCTCACCAACCTACACATAGAGCACTTTTTTCCATTGCCTGCTCCCATGTTTGTGCATGCCCTTTTTCTCTGTCTTCTCTGCCTGGCTCCTCTGTAAGGCCCAGACCCAGTCTTTCATCTACTATAAAAGGCCCATTGTAGGACCAAAAATACATTGTTAAATAATTGGGCTGAATTTATGGGAACATACAGGTAGGGCAAAAGTGGGTTTATAGTTGTTCATATAGAAAGTAGTAGAGTAATTAATAAATAATAATACAAAAATAAACTCTGTACTTCATGTACTCACAACTGTAACCCTACTTTTGCCCCACCCTGTATTCATAGAAATCTGTAGGTTGTTTTCCCAGGTGTGTGTCAGAAGTACAGGAGAGGCTGGTAGATGTTTTATGAGACCTGGCCTCTCTTCATCCTCCAAGTCCCACTGCACAGGTGCTTACCTTCAGAGGCTCTACCAACATCTGTCTCCTCTCCTCCCTCTTCTGACTTGCCCTCATAGTCAGTTCATCACTTGCCAGGACAGTCCATAACCAGCATTGAAGATGAGGGGCCTCACATCTTGATAAACCAATAAGCATGCACTTCATCACCTCAGCAGTGGTGGCATTATTAAGGGTTATCTCCAACCCCTCTGACTTGTTATATCTACAATTGGTGAGAATGTAGTTCTTTTCCTTCTCATTGTGTGTATATTTTCCCTCGAACACAAATAACAATCCAGTTGCCCCATAATTAGATTGAATTACGGAATAATTACAACCTTGTTTGCTCTCGGCAGATTACATGGTAATTATACTTGGCATTACCATGAAGAACCAAGAAATTCCAACGATGTCATTACATGGTTATTTGTACAGTACAATGCAGCAGTGTAATTATACATGCAACATTTGTTTTCCAATAAGAGAATGATTACAACAATGCTAATGCTTCAAAGTGTTGATTAGGCGCCAACATAATATGACATTTACAATGTAAGGAGGTGTCTATTTTTAATTTTTTTCTTTAACATGCATAATTTACCTTCACTTAGACTCTCCTGTAACTGTCTGTGTAGGCTGTGCATTGGTCAAGGAAATTTGGGTGACCATACACTCTGCTCTCCGCCCTTACGGGCATTCAAGCTCACAGTAGATAGGATACATGAAAAACCAGAGGTAGCTGGCCATTTATCCTTCCCTAGGAGAATTGTTTAATTGTTTTTTACCACTTTGTTAAGTTGCTTTTCTTAAAGTGTTAATGGTGAATAAAGAATGGGACATGGAACATGGAAAGAGCATGTTTGGTCTCTCTGCACTATGTGTCCCTCTGGACAAGTCAACAGGGCCCAGATCCCACCTGCAATGTAGGAGCAGCTCCACTGTAGCAGCATGTCTTTACATGACACTCATGTATGCTGCTGCTTTCTACCTGGTCTTTTGTTCATTCTTCCAAACAACCTTCTGAGGATCCCAACACATGTTCTCACAGTATAAAACACAGCTATGATATCCACAAGAACTTGACTGTGGTTAGAAACATCTTATACTCCTCTAGTCTCTTTCCTGTCTGAAAAATGAAATGAACATAAGATAATTGAATGTCAGACATCCACCTTCCAGTTAATGAAAGTGGTCTGTGTCTACATTGGTCTCTAAATCAGTGTGTGTGTGTGTGTGTGTGTGTGTGTGTGTGTGAACTCTGCATACTCATACAGAAAAAGATTCATTCTTTGGGTTGATTAGGGATGTCATTGAGTCCAGTGAGGGAGGTAGGGGTGAGTAGAAGATGGAGGATGGGTGGTGAAGAGGACTATGGGAAATCTAACAAGTTGTATGAGGCCAAATAATATTTTGGCAACCTACTGATCTCTGAAAGCTATTTGGAAGCCTACCAAAATCCAAGTCCTACATGAAAACATGAAAACATCACTTATCAAAAATCAGGGAGACCAGAAAAGTCTCCCTGATTGGGTTGCATAGAAGTACAGACGGTTGGATGAGAATGTTGGTCTTATGCAAAGATATTGGATAAGTGAGGAGTGTAAAAGAGAAAGAACATTGCCCAAAGGACAAAGCTTTTAGGACTAGACTTACAGTTCTAGGAAAGACAAAGCACACACCACTTCAGGGAACCCTAAATTATGGGAGGAAACACTTTTCTAGTGCACAGATATTTTAGACATTTTGTTTTCTGGACAGCATTGGATATTTACTCCTCAATCATGGTGCTATGCACTTTGCTGTAAGAAATTAAAAATGAGTCCAGCCTATTTCCAGGTAGTATGAAGAGCCTGGGTGAAAGGTACAGATGTACAGATGGTTTCCAGGGCTGGGGAATTGCTGAGTATACACTTCATGTAAAAATTTCCAGTCTCAGCATTTTACACAGGAACCTGGGCTTTGTGGTTAGCTGGGGCTGGGTGTGTTAGTAAATGGTATAGAGTCCCACCAGGTTTAGGGGAAGAATGAGAGCCAGCTTTTCAAGCCCACCCACCACCTGGGAAAGGAAGGGCAGACAGAAGTTTCTGCTGTGTCAGCTGAACAAATAGGACATCTTTTAGTCCTAGCATCTGCTGGTTAACTTTGTGTCTATCCTTTAAATCTCACTTTATTCTCAATTTTTCTGCTATAGGGGCAGTGTCACTATGGCAAGGTGGATATATGGGTCCTGGAACCTTGAAGATCTGAGCTCAAATCCCACCTCTATCACTTGTGTAACTTACTTAGCCCCTCTAAGCCTTAGTATTCTCAGAGCAAAACATACCTACTTCATAGTATTGTGATTAGGAAATATGTGGAATAAGTTAGATAAAGTGCTTAGCACAGTTTCTGGAACACACTCCAATGCTCAGGAAAAAGTAACTATAATTATTTTACATGTGGGTTTCCAGTGGCATTAAGCTACATTTAGATGGACTTGGGGAAAAGATCTAAGCAAAGGAGCTAGGGATGTGGGCCCAAGGTCAGGATATGGGACTGTCATGGCTGCTAGATATCCTGCTGGCCATTAGGGGCAGAGCCCTTATATGGCTAGGTCCTGAAATCACTTGCAAGGCATCCCTTAAAGTGTAATACCTTGGCCAGCAGGCAAATGAATTCTGGCCTGACTTTAATCTTCCTTGACATACAAGTAAAATCTTAAAAACTAAAAAAGCCTCAAGTGCACAGGAGTGAGGATCTGGAGACCAGCCAGACTCTGTAACAAGAACCTGTTGGAACTGGAACAAGTTTCTTGAATTTTCTGGCCTCAGTTTACCCAACCATAAAACAAGAGGTTTAAACTGGATAGTTTCTAAGGTCTCTTCCAGCTATAAAATTTTATGGCCCTGAGAAGGATTGTTTTTCCTTCCAGGAAATGTGCCCACATTGTATATTTGAGATGAGTTTAGTTTTACTGAGCCAAGCTTCGTTTTACACATACATATGCATACTATAAATATACACATAAGCATATATACACACAGGCATTGAAAGAGGAAGTTGTCCACACACCTCAGTGCTTTCAATTGAGCCATCAAGTCACTCAGGTATTTATGATAGAGAGAAAAATATGTGCACTGTTTTCCTCTCTGGGGAGGACCATGCCAGGAACTGCACTTGGATGTAAGACTCATATTCATGGAGAAAGAAAGGGAGAGAGAGAGAGAGAGAGAGAGAGAGAGAGAGAGAGAGAGAGAGAGAGAGAGAGAGAATCGGCTCCTCTAGTTCTATATTTTTAGGTATCAAAAGGCCTTGTCCTCTTGGAATACTTGATGAGAGTCACTGAAGGATGGTCCCCTCCTTTCAAGTACAGCTGGTCCTCAGCTTTGCCAGTAGTTGAATTGGTTTGACTCCTCCCATGCCTGCACCCCTCAACTACTGTTTTCTTGGCCTGTCAACTTCTTTCTCTGTCATTCATGAAATAATTGCTTATTATGTCAGGAAGTGTGCTAAGTGCAGGCAACATGGCAGTGAGTGGGACAGACCTAACATTCTCCCTCCATACTCCAACAGGCCTGCATTAGGTTAAAGCTGACTACAGAAAATCTCAGTGTTTTCTTTTTTTATTGTTGTTCAAATACACTTGTTTCCATTATCCCCTCATTACTCTCCTCTGGCCTACCCACCCCTACCTCCCACATTCAGTCCTCCCTCCCCTCTGTTGTCTTTGACCAAGGGCCCTTTATACATGTTCCTTGATGGACTTTCCCCTTCTTTCCCCCATTATCTCCCTCCCTTCTCCCTTCTGGTCACTGTCAGTTTGTTCTTTATTTCCATGTCTCTGGTTCTATTTTGCTCGTTTGTTTATTTGTTGATTAGGTTCCACTTATAGGTGAGATCATATGATACTTGTCTTTTACCACCTGGATTATTTCACTTAGCATAATGCTCTCCAGTTCCAGCCTTGCTCTCATGAAGGGTAGGAGCTCCTTCTTTCTTTCTGCTGCGTAGTATGCCATTGTGTAAATGTACCGCAGTTTTTTATCCAATAATTTACTGATGGCCACTTATCAGTGCTTTAATGTAATAAAAGGTTATCCTTGGCTTATTTTCTATCAGTTCAATGTGACTGTTTGGCAGGGGTAGCCTTCTACATCAACACTGAGGGGCCCAAGCTCCTTTTCCCTTGTAGCTTTGCCATGCCCAAGGACTGCAGTGTCCCTCACTTGCTTTTGGTAGATGGATACAGTGTGAATGTGGAGAATGCCCATTTGTATCTGGACTAGTTTAGTTCTGCAGTGTTACTCTCATTACTTGTGCTAACATGAGTCCAGGTTCCCATCCAGACTCAGGGGTGCTGGAAACAACATACAGGATAGAAGGGGAGCACACATCTTCAATGGACAGGTGTTAAATGAGCACCTCCCATGGAGCATGGGGGCTGTGAGAGAGGAGGTTCAAGTGCCATAGCAAACCCAACCTTGCCTGGGACAGAGAAGGCCTCCTGAGGAGGCAATCAGGAGTTAACCAGGTATATGAAGGTGGGGAGTAGGGAGGCAGAGGTACTGGCTGAACAGCTTTCAAAGGTCAAGAAAAAGGGAAGATGAGGACAGAGAAGGTAAGTGTGTGTCAAGTGCACTGTGCCAGAGGGAGCAGTGGGTGTCGGAGTGGGAGGGAAGGAAGCTGTAGAGCACAAGAGTCTTTTATGCCACGATAAGAAATTCTGACTGTGCTCAAGACAGAGGAAACTATGGAAAACTTTTCAGCTGGGAAGTGAGATGACTGCCACTTTTAAAAAAATTATTTTATTGTTGTTCAAGTACAGTTGTCTGCATTTGCCTCCCACCACTACCCCCTCATCCCAGCCATCCCCACTTCCCTCCCCCGATTCTACCCCTGCCCCCCTTGGTTTTTTCCATGTGTCCTTTATAGTTGTTCCTGAAAACACTTCCCTCTTTTCCTCCCATTATCTCCTCCCACCTCTTCTCTGGTTACTGTCACTGCAACTTTGAGAGATGTTCTGGTTGCAGTTGAGGGTGTGATCCTGGAGACAGACAGACTAGTTGGGGGCTATTATGGTTGTCTTGCTGAGACACCAGGGGCCATACATAGCCTAAGGTGCTGGTGGTGGGATGGAGAGAAGAGGGAAAATTCAAGAGGCATGCATGTAGGTGGTAGACTCCTCAGAAATACCTGTTAGATTTCCCTGATCTGGGCCCTCATCCCTTCAACCTGGATTATTGTAGCAGCCTCTTGGCAGTGTTCCTGCCATCACTTCCTCTACTTCTACTAGGAGATGTTGATGGTGTTATCATGGCACCCCTTCTATGGGTCAGGGCTCTCAAGTGCAAATAACACAGTCCACTCTGGCCAGTTTAAGTAGAAGGTGATACATTTAAGGATATTTCTTCTCAGAATCACTGAGAGGACTGAAGAGACAGATCTTAGGTCTTTCTGGAGGAACTCCCAGTGCTCCACTGCAGAACCACCTGCCGGAGGAGCACCAGGAAATTGCCACCTTAGCTGTCTCCTCCATCACCACACTGCCACACTCTGTACCAGCAAAAAAGATGCCTTAGGTTCCACTTTCCCTTTCCCCATCATGACTTGGCTCAAATCAAAGCCTAGTACAGAGACATCTGCACAGTAATTGAATCATGTGAGTGGAAGCTGAGAAAATGGAGTTCAGGAGAATGTATGACAGGAAGGTAGGTTTTACACTATGAGAACAATCAGATTGCAAAGACATTGTTCAAAAGATTTCAGGCAACCACAAACAATAGTTGCCACCATGTGAAGAGTCTGGCATCCCCTATCTCTTACATCATTTGCAGCTCCCAACAGTGCCACTGGAGATATTTCCTTCTCTCTCACAGATGGAGAAACTGACTCAGAAAGGCTAATGAGCTTGTCCAAGATCACACAGTAAGCACTTGGCCAAGTCTATATTTCACCCCAGCTTTCCCTGTCATCAAAACCTGTCATTTCCCCACTGCATTTGTGGAATTACAGTACTTACCAGTTGTTTATTACAGGAAACTCTCCTCCATCTGACCCCATCCTGCTTGTCCAGCTTGTTTTGCCCACTGCTGCCAGGCCGTGAGGGCAGATAACAGCCACCTATGAAGCTGTCTGTTCTTAGCAGGCCTGGGCAGGCCATCTGTGAAGTCAGGCCACCCAGTTTTCTCATTGGCCTTGTTAACACACAGCCTACACTGCTGCTCTGGGCAATAATGGCAGAAATACAGTTGTTAAATTTTAATTAGGAAGAAAAGAGGTCCATTATTAGTTGTCATTCCTCATTGTTTCCTAATTATGCTCTTGCTTGATAAAATGAAAGACTACATTTCCTTTGCGTTGTTCTTGCTCAGGACTGATGGAAAAAGGCATATCCTGATTCTCACTCCTCCTCCCCCTGCCTTTCCCCTTGTCTGAACTGCCCCTTTGCAAGCTCCAACTGAATAGCCTGGCTGGAATCATAGTATCCTGGGTTTGAACCCTGACCCCAACACTTACCACAGGTCAGGCTACTTACCAGGTTACGTTTGTTTCTCCTTTTGTAAAACAGACATCTCAAGATTATCATCCTGGGGTTGCAGTGAGGATAATGATGTTACGTAAGATAATATTCATAAAGTGCCTGGCACATGAGCAATGTCTCAGCAAGTGCCAGCTATTTTTATTATACTTTTAAGGTTTATTATCAACTAGAGACTCACATACCAAACTAAGAAGTCTAGACTGATCCTGTAAGTAGTGGGAATTTCCTGAAGGCTTTTTTAGGAAGCAGTGTCGCAATAGAGGGGAAGGTGTTTAGAGTCATTCCTGTGGTAGCTGGAACAGTAAGAAGAACAGTAAGAAGGTGTGAGAGGAAGAAAATTCCCAGTCAGTCTTACAAACAGTTTCACTTAACTGGACTCCCCAAGAAGTCTGTGATTTTGGACTTGTTCCTCTTGTGCTGAGGATGGGTTTGCCCTAGGCCCATTGGTGTCATGGAGCCTTGGCAGGAAAAGACAGATGGACTTCAGGGATACCTGTTAAGTGGGAGCAAAACAGATGAATATGGGAGGCTTAGGCCCATCCCTTGTGTTGCATGCAGGCCTCTGCAATACCCAGACTGACCAAAGGCCAAAGACTTGAACTTTCTACTTCTCTCAAAGTTAATACCTCCATTTATGTCAAACTATTTGAGGCCCCTGACATTAAATTCACCTACAATATAGGGAACTGGGAGTTTGCATTGAGCTGGTGATGCCCTTTTTCTGTGTATGAAGTTCATTTGCTCTGCAGGGAAAAAAAGAAGAAAAATAACAGCTTAAAATGATTTTTTTTTCATTTAATACTGAGCCAAATGTATTTATTTGGGTTAAAATGTGTAACTCCCAGAACTGATAGAAAATTCACAAGACTGAGCATGCCTTATGCATGGCTTTCTATGGAAATGCTAATACTGAAGGAAAATTGTTATCTGGACTAATTCTCTTTTGAATTAGTCTTATGGTTATATATGAGGGAAGAGGGTGTTTACAAAAGCACCAGACAATCTTATTTTGTCCCTTAGTTAAGCAGTGCCCTAAAGTAAAAATGTTTCTCTCACATTTAGAGAGGGATGGGGTAGGATTCAACTGGTCAGGGAGTAGAGGAGAAAAGAACACAACAGCTATTTGGATAAAATTAAGGTTTTTCAAAAGTCCCACTGATATGAATCTTGGGATGCTACAGAAGCTCCTGGCAGTCAGCTCTCACTGACCAGGGTTGGGTCTGGGAGCATGCTGCTAGGTCCAGATTCCCCACAGTTTGCTGCCAGTGATTTTAGGATCAGTAGAGATGTATTCAGTATCAGATTCCCAGGGATCAAGCAGTGGGGAGGAGAAGGAGGGGAGCTGGCAGAATGATTTCCTAAGATCTCAGGAGGTGGCTGCATTTGAGAAAGTGCTGGAGTTCTGGTGCTGGGCCTCAGCCCTATAGCTTCCGAATCATGTCCTTTTCTATCTACTCAGGGTGTACTTACGTAGAGAAAATGACTCACCTTAGCCACAGACCCCAGAGACAGAGACAGACACTTGGGCCTCCTGGGATGTGCATGAGCTGGCCGCAAAAATGGGCTGTCTTCACTGTTGATTTGTACATGTTGCCTTGGGATGCCCAAGGGGTTGCTGAGCTGAGAGGCACAGGGTTTCTGGGCCTCCAATATCTACTTAATCCAAAACTGCTTTCCTTTCAGCTGTTTTGTGCACTGGGATTCTGCATAAGATTGTGTTTAAAAAATCTTTGGAAATTATTATTTTCACCCAAATAAGTAAACATCTGTTATGAAAGTTTCCTCAATTGTGATTTAAAGTTATTCATTCTAATAAAAACGGTAATATATGTATGATATGGAATATTTGAGAAACACTGAAGGATAGGAAGAAGACAAATATCCAATTACTCAAAAATGACTCTCACTGTTGATATTTTTGTGTATTTCCTTCTGAATTTCTTCCTTTTCATATTTTATATGGTTCAGATGGTATTGCATGAACCAATGTTTTCATCATGATTATTTTTTACTTAAGATGATTTCAAAACCATTTGCCATATAGATGTTTTTACTTAACTATTGTTACTGTTATTACTTATGCTATTACTAGGATAAACAACTTTATACATAAAGTTTTCCCAAATTCTAAGTTGTTTCTATGAGTCAACTGTCAGCAGTAGCATTATAGGTTCAAAATATCTGGGTATATTTTTAAAGATTTTATTTATTTATTTTTAGAGACAGAATGGAGGGAGAAAAAGAGAGAGAGAGAGAGAAACACCAATGTACAGTTGCTGGGGGTCATGGCCTACAACCCAGGCATGTACCCTGACTGGGAATCAAACATGGGACACTTTGGTTCGCAGCCCACGCTCAATCCACTGAGCTATGCCAGCCAGGAATATCTGGGTATTTTAAAGGCTTTTAGAAGAAAACATAGAATTGTTTTGCAGAACAGTCATGCTGGGTCATTTATTCATGAGCCATTTATGAAACTGCTCATTGCATCATGTTTTCAACAACAGTGGATATATTTATTTTTAAAAATACCATCTTGTTTACATGATTATTAGTGGATTTGAATATTTTCATCTTTTTTACCTGGTTGCATTTTAGGGTGTTTTTTCTAAAAAATCAAATCTGGATCCTGGCTGGTGTGGTTCAGTAGATTGAGTTCAGCCTGTGAATCAAAGAGTCTGGTTCGATTCCCAGTCAGGGCACATACCTGGGTTGCAGGTCAGGTCCCCAGTGGGTGCCATGTGACAGGCAACCACACATTGATGTTTCTCTCCCTCTTTCTCTCTCCCTTCCTCCCTGTCTAAAAATAAATTTAAAAAATCTTTATAAAATTAAAAAAATAAAAACCAACCCTGGTACTTTGCTTTCCTACTTAGAAATCCCCTTTGCTCCCACAAGGCCTACACATAGGATAAAGCCCTGTGGAGCATAATGGGTGTAAGCACATGTGGACACACATGAATACACATTTGAATCAGAGAAATATTTTCCAGTCTATTTTCCATGTAATTTCTGTGTGACCTTGGACAAGTTCCTTGATCTTAGTTTTAATTTTTCACTTGTAAAAATTAGAAAATTGATACCACCTCCTGTAGTCAAAATGAACATTAAGTGAGATGTCCTTTATCCAACAGAGTATCTGCTCTATACTAAGAGCTCTAGATTAGTAACTGTCATTTCTTTTATGACAACCTTCAAGGCCCTTTAAGAGAAAACGAGCCAACATTCAATGGCCACTTTCTACTCAACAGACACTGTGCTAAGCAAGCCCTTTACATGTGTTAACTCATATTAGCTTCACAAAAGCC
The DNA here is from genome assembly GCF_019186645.2 of Phyllostomus hastatus. Lineage (NCBI taxonomy): Eukaryota > Metazoa > Chordata > Mammalia > Chiroptera > Phyllostomidae > Phyllostomus > Phyllostomus hastatus. Next base: position 4,169,332 of record NW_025334038.1, on the reverse strand, counting down.
TCTAAAGAAGATAATATTATGTTTATTTTGTAGATGAGGAAACTGAGGCACAGAGAGATTAAGAGACTCACCTGAAGTTATACCACCAGTGAGCAGCAAAGCTGGGGATTGAACATATCACATTGGGTTCCATCCTTTCTCTCAGGCCTTCTCACTCCTGAATCACATGGAACTACAGAGTGTTTCCCTAATATACCCTTTAACTCCTGTGCCTTTGCGCATGGTCTTTCCCCTCCTTGAGTAGCCATCTCTGTCCTTCACCTTGAAAGCACTGTTCATCTTTTCATATATGGCTTAAATGTCCTCTGCTCTGTGGTTAGAATCAGCCTCCCATTACTTTGTGCTCCTTTGTTAGGTGCACTCTCCCTGATAAAACACTTAGCCCATTGTGGTTGTGTGTGTGTATGTATGTAATATGTATATGAGCATTTTGCTCACATATATATCTCCCCTCCTAGACTCTGGACTTCTAGTAGACTTCATTTTTTCCCCCTATTATCCCTAATTCCTTGTCTGATGCCTAATACTTAGAAGGTGCCAGATACCTATTTGTTGCATGAATGAATGAGTAGTGGCATTCCAGGCATCATGAGAGGTTGACAGATGAGAGAACTGGAAACACTGGGTTTTTTGGAGGCCTTCATAGGACCTGTCCTACTTGGGTGCTGTATAAGATAACCTCCTCCTTTTTTATTGACTGTTGAACTCAGCTTGAATTCCATGCAGAAATGCCTGTGGTCATCAGCTGCACTCCCAGATCACCCAGAGAGGCTCAGCTACACACTTTGAGGTGTGCTGGTGGTACAGTGAGCCAGTCCACTTCTGATTAGCTGGCTTGCACTTGGGCTGCACAGGCAGCCCAGAAGGAGACATATCAGCTCCTGTGTGGGCTCTAGAAAACCAGACCTTTTTGAACTTGCTCTTTCTGGAGAGACATATGGCTGAATGCAAATGTACCAAAATTGAACCAGAACTGACCATAAGTGTGTGTATGTGCAAGAGTGGACAGAAGGCAGACCCTGAGGATTTTAGGTGAGATGTAGGGGAGAGCACAGTATGCTGCTGAAGCTTAGAACTGATTGTGTGGGATGCAAATATTTTAAAATATTGCATTAGCCTCCTACCACTACTGTAGCAAATTACCACAAACTTGGTGGCTTAAAACAATCTCTTGCGATACTAGGGATTGGAAGTTTGCAACATGTTTCAGTGGGTCAAAATCAAGGTGTTGAGTCAGCAGGGCCATGTTCCCTCTGAGACTCTAGGAAGAAAAGGTTTTCTTGACTTTTTTCACATCTGAAAGCTGTTCTCATTCCTGAGCTCATTGAGCCTACCGTGAACTTTACCATGGTATGCAAGCTCTGCTCTCCCCATACAGGATTGAAATGGATGTGTTTGCCAGCACCTTCTCTGGACCAGGCCCATGGCAAGCACTGGAGGTACAGAAGCATCACCAGCTCATCTACTGGCCTAGAAGAGGTGGCTGGTGAAGAGTAACTGGCATGTGAGCACAAATGACATATGCTACAAAAGAGGCCTACGAAGAACAGAGGGAGACTCTCATCTCTGGTGACAGATAAGAAAAGGGGTCACAGAACAGTGAATCTCCTAGGTTGGTTCTTAATAGCTGAGGCAGTTTCCAGGTCAACAGTATGTGGGGAGACAGTAATCAGAGCAAAGGAAACAGCATAAAGTGACATGCCAGCACAGGTACACTTGGGACCCCTAACATGAGAAAGTTTGGTGAGATTAACCAGATATCTGTATATAGACTTTCTGATGCTTGATTTTCTATGATTCTATAACAGGTGATATCTGAGTAATCAGACAGGATGGGAAATGTACAATTTGGGGTATATGCCAACATGCATGTTGCTAACTGCCTGGTGCTTCCAAGCTGTAAAATCCTCGAGGAGCCAGGAGCTCCTGAATTCCCTCCATTTCTCAGTGTTTGGAGTTCCATGGCCCATGCAGAGGATGCTCCTTTGTGCCCCACTCTGACCCTCTGTGGGCTCTATCCATCCTTCCTGAGACCTTGCTGCTCATGAGATCATCCATGTGACTTTTCACTTCTGCCTCCTGCTGTCCTCCCCATCCATGTGACTAGTCAGGAGGTAGGTATCTCTCTCTCTTTCTCCTCTCCTATCCTTCCAGGTGTGCCTCTGCCTCCTTGGCATTGATTCCTCTGGAGCATTCCTCCAGGTTCCCCATGTATGCTTGTTAATGCCTGACTCCCTGCAGAGAGCTCAGCCTGCATGCAACAGAGAGCTCAGATCTGCAGCTTTTGTGGAACAACTCCTTTGAAAAGCTCACAGGCAGAATTTCTATAGAGATTATGAATATTTGACTGTGAGGCTTGAGGAAAGCAAGGGCCAGAGTTGGAGCAAGTACATAACACTTGGACTGTGGAGTGATACATCTCTTCCCTTCAACATAATTTGTCTGCTGAATTAATTGTATGCGGATTAGGAGCATATGAAAATAACTAGGATAGTTCATACATGTCAGAGAGAAGGGATGAGCATGCCCCCAGAAACTAGATTTCAGGAGACTGCAGGGTATTGGTTTAGAGCCCATCATGAGGAAAGGAGGAATCTGATGCAGGAGACTCAGAATCTGGGAGCTGGTGGGAAGCAGTAGTTCCTGAAACAGTGGGTACCTGTCCCTTGAACTCATCTTTGATCTATTTGTTGGCCATGGAATGGCACCAGATGTTAAACAGGTGAAGTCAGACTGGACCTTGGTTCAGCAACCTCAGTACTTGAGTTCTGGCTAAGAAGGAATTCAGAGCCAAGACTCAAACTATAAGAGAAAGTTTATTTAGAAAGTCACAGAGATAGAAGAAGTGAGCCATAGAAGAAATGGGTGCAGGAATCAAGTTAAAGCAAAAGAAGGTCCTTGTTGCTTAGGAGAAAGAGTCAAGGAAAATGCATGCCAAGGAGAAGGGGATGAAAAAAGGTACAGGTGTGCTCCATAGAGAGAGAGCCCTGTGCTGGGTCCTCCTACCTAAGGGCTTTAAGGGCTAGGGACTTTAGGGGTAGTCCCAAGGGAAGATCTCAATTGAATATTCATCAGCTTTCCTGGTGTGGTCTCCACTGATAGGATAGGTCAGTGCCAGGACAGGAGGTCATTAGTCAATGCAGCTGGTCCTGATGTCTTCCATGGCATTGCTTGTCTGGTTCTGCTGCTTTTTTGGGCCTGGAGCTGAAACACAACTGAGGCCTAGGTATTATTCCTAGGGGTTAATGCTTAAGGGAGTGGTTGTGCAAAGGCCCACATGGGAGTCTCAGGAGGCGACTCTTGGGCTCCTTGTTCCTCTTCCACAGGGGTCTATTGTGTGACTAGTAACGTGCCAGGGGAGGAAAGGTCAGGAGAGGATCTAAGCCACAATGACCAGTGATATGAAAGGTCAGTGATATGAAGGATCCAAACTGCATGACCAGAGATATGCTTAGGGGAGGAAAAATCTCCCTGGGAATGAGGTCCTTTTCCCCCCAGTTTTGTCTGTTTCTAGGCACCATGGGCTTTTCACCCTGGTGACCTTCCGTACCTGGCCCATCGTCCTGGCTCTGCTCATGTCTGCCTGTCTACCACATATCCACCTTGTTAGTGTTTGTTACATAGAGGAACAAAAGAATACAAAATAAAATGAACAAATAAAAATATAGCTTCAAGGAACCCAAACAACTAGCTGTGGGATCCCCTCCAAAAGTTCAGCATTCAGGGAGGTGAGACAGGGGTCCAGTGCAGGGTGGGTGTGGGAGAAATAGGAGTGAAGATGGAGAAGCCCTGAGTGCAGACCACAGCTCCCAGTGGGACAATAAGGAAGCAGTCTTTGTAATATCTCTCCCTTCTCTCTCTCTGAACCCCCACTCCTCCTCAGGCAACCCTTATTACTGAAATGGGGGTTATTTGGTTCTACCTGGTCAAGAACCTCTTGTGAGAAGCAAATGGAGTAAAGATCACACTGCTTTGGAAGCTATCAGGTCCTAAGCACCCAAAAAGCAAATGGGGTTTATTAAGAGATTATTTAACACCTGCTTGTTGCTTCTGCTGAGGGGACAGGCCCTGAGCCAGGTGTGAAGCTGAGCAGGGAATGAGGTTTACATGGTGTCTGCCCCATGAAGATCTTCTCTTAGTTTGGCAGTGGGGACACAGGAGGGCAGGGCCCCAGCTTAAGAGGGTGTCATAGAAAGGGCATCTCTTTTAGGTCCTGAAAGCCTAGGATTTTAAAATTCCCACTGAAATACAGCATGGTGCTACACTGTGCATTTTAGGGGCTGCTGACAGCTGTCATTAGCTGAGCATTAGAAAGAGGGCTGTGATAATCACCACTGAGTGACTATAAACACCTGGAGTCTCCAAAGAATGTCCAGAGCATCAGGCTACTTGTTAGCTTTTCTCTGAACTAGGGAACTTCTGTCAGGGAGAGCATTTGCCATAGTAAAAACATAAAATCAATCACATGGTTCTAATTTAATTTTAATTCACATTTTTATACGTGGAGTCTGTTAGAAAAGCTGGCATTTCACTGTGAAAATCTATAAGGTCTGAATTGTCCTCAAATTATGAGATTTTTAAAAGAAGTTCTTTACCACTGGGTTGCAATTTGTTAAAACAAACAATAGCATAACCACAGCACAATCGGATTCTAAGATATTACTGGACTCAGCGAAAATCAAGTAATCTTTTTTAGGTTCTATTCTCTCCCAACTACGCTCTCCAGCAATGTCAGAAAATGACAAATTGCAGGATGAATCTAAGAGCAGTACCTTAAAAAATACAGTAGTTATACAAGCCATCTATTGTTAATGAAGAATATAATGCAATTTGCCTGTCTGTAATACAATTATGCAAATCAAAGCAGAAACTATCCTGAAATCTCTTTACATTCCGATTAAAATGAGATAATTTATCAAAGAGAATATTACTGATTATGTTTATGTGTCGCACATTAATCCTCTTACAATAATGCATTCTTTTCCTAATGTAATGGATTTGCGCAATCTAACAGAAAATGACTTTTATGCTATCAACAATTATAAAAATATTCAAAGCATATCTATCCCAGTGCAATAGCACATATCTACAACTATACAATAAACTTATTAAAACAAGCAGAGCTTATAAAGGTAACCTTTATCCCAATAAAGATGACAGTACATTCAATTTTATTGTACTCATTATGTGAACAACTCCATAGATGCTAAATACTAGGATTAAATTAGCTTAACCTTTTTAACCTTTTGTTTTTAGAGGAAAAGAGTTGATTTTAATCAATGGTGTAAACTATCCCCTCTCTATCTAGATCTTTTGGTTGGTCAAATATATGATTTTATATATGAGTAATTTCCAGGAAATCTTTTGTAAATGAGTTACTCTTATTCTACCACTTGTAGGCATTGGGACTTGTACATTCCCTAGGGTCAGGAAGTTTACATGGTATATCACTTTCCATGCTATTTGTCTTCATATATTGGGAAATATGTATGCTTTGGATGGGAGTATGGCTCCAGCTGCAGTCATCAAGAGTGGCACATGAATCTCCATCATTACATGTACATCAGAGCCAAGAACTAATGAGGAGTATTGTCAGGAAAAACAAGAGCCCAAATAATTGGCTAAGACCTCACTTGTGCTTCTATTGCCAAGGATAATCATTTTTGTGTTTAAACCAATCTCTTCTATTTTGATGAGAGTCATTAGCATCTGACAGTGAGTGATAATGTGCTTAAATTTCACACCCCTTGGCCTTGTTTGCATTGTCAACATTTTCCATATGCATACCTCCACACTAGGCATACTGGTTGACTTAAACAAATGTTTATCTTTTGTGGGAAAATTGTAAATTCCAGTATAATTGCAAGTTCTCCAGTTGTTTTCCATACCTTTAAATACCTGTAAACCAGTTTTGCCTCAAATTATGCCTCAAATATTATTCTCCCTCTAGTTGCCAGGGCTTCTCCTCTCATCTTTCCATTTTGATTAGATTGACCTGCCAAGTCAAGAAAAGACAAAAAACTCTTGTGAAAAGCAACCTCGTCCCCCCCGCCCACTCCACTTCTAAACAGCTTAGTATATACTCACACACGCATATGAACACAAGGTACAAATGTATTAGCCCTCACCTCAATAAGCAAGCATTTGTTCCTACTGTGAAAGAGTATTTATTTGTTCTCTTGGAGATACGGATAAACAAGGAAGTAAAGGAAACAAAGGAAGGGAAGGATGGAAGGAAGGAAGAAGGGGAGGGTGTCATTTATTGTTTAATAAACAATTGTTTCATAGAAACTGTTGTTAGTTAGAATTTTTATGATTTTCCATGTAGTTTAGAAATGAAATCTTGCTGCTACCCATCATTTATTTATTTATTCCCATCATTCCTTAACAGAAAAAATGTGGCTGAATTGGAACATGGCTTACAGTAGCTGATAGATGTTCTCTTTTCATGGTTTACCAGTTGGTTTGGAGATCTATTGCCTTTCTTCCTCTCAAGTGTAGACTGTCCCAAGAACAGACATTTGATGAAGACTATCTGGGAAGATTTCATACACCTACTTAGGATATAACAAAGGAACATCTTCCACTTGGTACATTTTCCTAGGCCAGAGCAAAAAGGTATGATAGCTCTGACAGATCAAACATGGGGACATTAGAGATGTAGTCATAACAATGGGAGTCAGAAGTCTGAGGAGATAGCACATATGGAAGACATCAATCTCCCTGCTACAGGCCCAGAAGGAGAACATGCCTCTCTTTCATATCCTGATGTCGTTGAGGGTGTACTTAAAGCTTAGGTTTAGAAGACAATGGCAGTGAGAGAACAACGTTGACGGATAGTCTGGGCTCATCAGAGCTGTTCCATGCTGTCTTAATATGTTATAGGCATTAGGACCGGAATTCTCGAACCCTTCTGACATGAAGGTGAGGTGGAGAAAATGAGATGAACTGTATGTTTCAGAGACAATGAAATTGGGCTGAAAGCAAATACAGTTGGTGGAAGGTAGAATGGTGACATCCTAAGCAGGATGAAAAAATGCAAAGAGCTCATTTTTGTATTCAGTAAATATTAACTGAGTGTCAACTGTGTATCAGGCAATGTTCTTGGCACTTGGTATATATTGGTGAACAAAAAGACATAAATCTCTACGTCATGAAGTTTATGATTTTAGAGAAACAAAACAGACAATGAATAAGTAAACAATATAGTATGTTAGTAGGTGATAAATAGGGAAAGAACAGAGAGATCAGTTAAGAGTGTGGGACAACAGGATTTGCCATTTTAAACAGAATTATACTTTTATTGTCAAAACTTTAAAAATATGTATTTGCTTTGAAGCATTTTGCTTAGTTAAAGCTCCTTGCTTGCTGCCATGAGAATATGGAACTAATTTGTATTTCCATAAATAAGTGGGGATTTTGATACAAAGGTCCTTTAGGGGCTTGTTGTCAACTGGTAACTTCTCAGAGTTTACATCTGAAATGTAGTATAAGAAAAAAGTCCTGATTCATTATTTTACTAGTTTTTCTCCTCTGTTTTGGTTAATAATCAGTAGTTTTAATTGGAGTAAAATAATTCATAATTGGTTTTAGGTTGATTATACTTAGTTGAGGCAGTTTAGAGGCAAAACCAGGACCCCCCCAAAATAGCATTAGAAATTATGCATGCCCCTAAAGGTACACAGAAGGTCCAGTTTCCTGGTGGAATTTCTCATTTCAGCTAAAGATGGCTATCTTGCCGTGTTCCCTGGAGCCAGAGCAATCATCCAAATATGTATGCCCCTGATGCCCAATCATACTGGGACCAGAGTGAAGCCCAGACACTGCAGTGGGCCATCCAGACTTCCACTTAGTGTAGAGGTACTCATTGCTTCAGTCATTGGGAACGCTAGCAGTGTTCAAGGTTACTGCATCTCTTGGGGGCAGCACTGTCTAATGGTTGGTCAGTAAGTGGACATTATAAATGACTCAAGGAAGGGGAGCTCTGAAGGTACATCTGAGCTCCAGAGCTCCCAGGGGATAGGCTGAAGCCTCCCTTGGGACAGTTCAACCCCTCCTTCTGCCCAGTTCTGTCTCTCTCACTCCCTGGTAAGCTTCTTGCATGCAAATGGCTTTCTCAGTGTCTGTTTCCCAGGGAACTTCATCTAAGAAACTCTATTTCAGCTCTAAAAGCAGAGATCAACTGCAGAATCAACAATTTATACCAGTTATGCCCTTGTACTTACACTCAGTTCCATTGTTGTTCTGCCAATTTCTGATTCTTCAGCTCTCTCTCCTGTATCCAGTTTCACTCTCTTTATTTGGACTGCTTGATAGCTTCAGTTTCCTGGTTTTTAACATCTGCTCTTACCAATTCTGGCTTCTTTTTCATAAAAATCCCATCCATTCTAGCCTCAGTTACAAGGACCTAAATGTTAGGGCCTGCCTTTCCCACTCCTTCTATCCTGAGCATCTAACTTCAGGAATGACCTTCCCTTACAAAGCACACAAGCACTCCATTCAGTGGTGAGGTTCTTGCAGACTTTAGGAGGAAAACACTATAAGTCTAGGAAAAAATAACCATGAAATTATGGGCAACTTACAACAGTAACAGGGTCATTTCCTTGAAGATGCGGGTTGAGTTTATGTGTACATACCAGTCTTAAGGCACGGTATATTCTAAAAGAAAGTGCAACAATTGTGGTTTTTACTGATAATATTTTCATATGACGGATTTAGATTTGAACTCTTGGCTTAGAGGGTCATAAATGACTTAAAAATATACTTTGATTTTTCTTTAAATAATCTGTCTTTCTGTATAATATTACTACAGAGTTTTGTAGCCACAGCTTTTCTTGTTGTGTTACTTATTCTAAATGAAGCACCACCTCACTCTAAGTGACTTTTGGTGCCCCTTAATATCTCAGGAATTCTTTCCAGTGCCTGTCTGTCTAAAATTATACATGGCTCCTGCATGGGTGGGTAAAGTTAACACTTTCAAAGACTTATAAATCCAGTGTCCCTACTGAGCCCATTGTTTTAGGTCCAAAAGTGTATGAATTGCAGCCCCAAGATTTTTCTTTATTCTTTGTTATGAAATAGGTAACCAGATCTTGCTGAATGAAAATCCTCCTTCGAAAACTTTCTGGTATCCAACACCACTTTCAACTTTTACAAACCTTATTTTGGAAAATGGTCATTTATAATATCAACATTTCTAGATCGTGTTTTAAAGACAGTTACAGGCATTTGGAGTAACCACATGCCAAAGCTGTCTACTTCCAATCTCAAAACCCCCTAGGTTGAAACCAGAGAGAAACTTTGAGACAGGCAGCCAAGAACTGAAAAACTCTTGGGGGTTATTTATAATCCCCAAATTCAACCAAAATTGTTTCCACTCAAAATTAATGCTTGGAAACAGATTTTCAAGCTCAAATTTAGACTCTGCCTTCAGTTTCTTGGTTCATTGCAGAGCCAACTGTTTAAAATAAATGTCTTTGAAACTGATTGAACATTAAAGTGATTGCCTGTTACATTGAAAAGATAAATAACACAAAATATTTAAAGAGATGACCCTCTTAATCCTGGAGCTCTCAGAGCCAAGGGGCATAGGTTGGCTGATGTCCACAGCGAGAAAGGGTCGTTACCAAGCTTGTGGACTGGATGTCTGTTTACACATGTGATTATTCTGTAGCTTGACTGAGGGTCTCTGTTTGGTGAATGGAGTTGCAGTTCATATTTATGGGGGGAATGTGATATACTGGAAAGCATTTGGGCCTAGAAGTTAGAAAATCTAGTACCAAAATTCTGCTTTATCAGTTCCAAGTTGTGTAATCTTCACAAATCATTCAGTGTCTTGAAATCTCAGTTTCTCCATATGTAAAATGAGGTTAACCAACCTTGCTCTGCCTCCTTCTAGGGCTGTTAAAGACTCAAATGAAGAAATATGTGTCACAGTGCTTTATCACTATTCCAAATACATGGTCTTAATATGTGATTTGTTTTGTTTTGTTGTTTATTTACTTTTCAAGTATCAATAATGCTTGCATTTTCAAATCAGAGCATCAGACCTTATTTAACCAGTTAATGTTGTGAAAAGAGAAGGATAAACTTAAAGAAAACTGGTTTCTCAAAGATGTTCCCCTTTACTGGACACTAAGGCATTGTCCTTGTCCTCATTATGTAAACATACTTTTTTTTCAGAGATTGAAAGGTGTTTCCTGGTGGTTACTCATCACAACCAATTTGAAAAGTTTAAGCTTTTGATTATTAATTTATTTCTTTAGTCACAAATTTCACAGAACTGTATTGAATGTTAGGATTCAGCCAATGTTCTACGTTAGAATTGCCAAATTAGAATTTCATATAAACAATGAAAAAAATTTAAAGTACGATAGCTATACTTTAACTTTAGTCATACTTAAAATTATTTCTGAAGTATTGACAACCAAGCCAAAGTTTTTAAAAGCTGTGTTAGCCAACCCTAAAAAAATATTGCATGGGGCATACTTTCACTAAAAAGTGATTTGCTGATTATATGACATTCAAATCTAACATCTTTTATGTTTATTTCCTAAATCTAGAAGCTCTATCTATATGCTGGGAATGTAGTAGTCCCTGCACCTAGGCAGCATTTATCCATGGAGTAAGACAGACAGCAAAGTAAATAGGTAAATAAGGTATTATAAAAACAAATAAACCTAGATAAGGAAGTAGTGATAAAGAGTTGGTCTTACTTTTAAAAAGGTGGAAAGGAAGGCCCTCTTTGAGAGATGACTTGGGGTTGACATCCCAAAACGGAAGTGAACTACTTGAAGCTACAGGGAAAGAGCACTCAAACAGAGGGCATAGCAAGTGCAGAAATCCTGGGTGGGAATGAACTTGGCATATGTGAGGAATGGTGAGAAGGCTATGGTAACCATCAGGTATGGGAGGAATGGGTTCAAGGATGCAAGGTGAGTCCAGATCTTATAACTAGAAAGTTGTAAGCAGCGGTTTGGTTTCAGTTTGGGTGAGATGGTGAGCCACGGGAGGGTTATAAGCAAGGGAATGGCTTGATGAGATAATAACAGAACTCTAGTTGCTTTGTAGAGAAGAGACTATAGAAAGGCAAAGTGGAAGCAGGATGAGTTAGGAGCTTATCATGGGAATCTCAATGGAAGGTAATAGAGGCTTAGATCAGGGTGGAAACAGAGGAGGTTGGGAGAAATGCCTAAAGTCATGACATATTTCAAAGGTGGAACTAGTAGGACTTACCATTGGGTTTGGTGGAGAGAATGAAGACGTGTTAGTGTGAACAATGGGATGAGTGGTGGTGTCATTTATTAGTGGAGCAAAGATCATTTGGGAGGAAATGGAGCATTCTGGTTGGATGTGTTATGTATGAGATGCCCACTATTCAAGTAATGGCATTGGATAAGAGTGTGAGAGTAGAATAGGAAAAGACTGGAGAAATAGCAGAAGCCATGACATTATTGGTTACAGTTAAGAATATGGACATTAGTTTAATGCTATAAAATTCAGTGAAGTATATTTTAAAATATGGAAATGAAGTTGTTCAACTTTCATTTTAAAGTATCACCTTAATGGATGAAAAAAACATTGTTAATTGGGACAAAAATTAGCACCATTAGCTTAGAGCTTGTTACCTGAGGAGTCTTGTTAGAATTCAGATTCTTTTTCAGAATCTGTGGAGTAAAGATTCTGAATTTCTACAAGTCCCCAATGACAGACACACTGCTGGTATAGGCCAGTCTTTGAGTAGCAATATGTTAGGAGACTATTCTAAATAATACTGGTGAGAGATAATGGTGGTTTTGGCCCTTCAAGCTGGTGAGCATGAAGAGAAGCAGGCATATTTGAGAAATAATTTAGAGGTAGAATTGACAGAATGAAGTATATGTGAGGGTTGAAGGAGAAAGAATAATAAAAGATGACTGAAACTGTGGTTGAACAACTGGATGGGTGTTAGTGTCACTTATAGGAGTATAAAAGTTGGGGTGGTACAGGGTTTTTTTTTGTGTGTGAGGAGAGGGAATGGAAGTTCTGCTTTTGGCATGTTAGGGATGAAATACCTGAGATAGTCAAATAGACATGTTAAGTATAGCAGTATAGCAGGTAATTATATACATAAGTCAGTGTTCAGGGTAGAATCTAGGCTTGAGCATAAATTTATGAGCCAGACATATAATGAATATTAAAACCCATGGGATTAAATGTACTAATCTGGAGAAAGAGAATGGAAGGAGAAAAGAAAATGACCTAAGACTGAGTTGCATGTAATGCAGGTGTGGGTCAGAGGTCAAAATCTTAAAAGCCCACCTATGCCAAGTATGCTGGGTAAATGAGAGAAGAGGGCTGGCTGTAATACAATAGAGAATAGTGAGAACCATGGATCTCAGAGGTGTGTATGACTCATCTAAATGGGTAGCTACCACCCCACCTTTCTAGCTGATTGTGCCAAGTATTAGGGCTAGATCCTCCAAGTTTTCAAAGGAAGCCAGAAGTCCAGATTTGTTATGGGAAACCCTTTAAGTGATGGCAACCAAGTCAATGTTCTCAAACACTATGTTGGCCAAATAAAATATGTCAGTGAAGGACCTAGCCCATGAACTCCTAGTCGGCAGCCTTCTGACATAGACCCTTGAAGGTATCAGATTTAACATTAACTGTTTGAATTATTGGTGAGGGAAGGGGGTGGCCTGAAGTTCTATGATATGGGGAATTAGTTTTTACTTTCACCTGAGGACATTTTTTTCATTGCTTTTAGAGAGGGAGGAAAAGAGAGAGGAAAGGAGTGAGAGAAATATCGATGCTAGAGAGAAACATTGACTAGATACTTCCTGCATGCATCAGACTGGGGATCAAACCCACACCCCAAGAATGTACCCCACAGTGGTAATCGAACCTGCAAGGTTTTGGTTACAGGATGAAGCTCCAACCAATTGAGCCAAACCAGCCAGGACAACATGGAGAAATTTATAGTTGTCCTGAGATGCAAATTAGAATCATAATCACTGTTTGGAGAGTTAAGGAATGACTTCAACTAAGCACTGGGGACCCATATTGCAAAAGAACTTTGTAGTTCTCTACTCATCATGATGTATTAGTTTTGTGAAACAAAAAAAGAAACAGTATTTTTGGAGGAATGGTTACATATAGTATTAGTTTTAGTTGTAAAGTGGTGAACATTGGGGGTTGGGGGACTACGTATAGGAAATATGTGGTTCCAGTTGGAAGTGTGATTCAGGAAAAAGACAGCAGCCTAGGTAAAACTTTCACAGTCATTGTCCTGACTGGTGTGGCTCAGTTCCTTAGGTGTCATCCTGCAAAGTGGAATGTTGCTGATTTGATTCCTGCCAGGGGACATGCTTAGGCTACAGGTTCAGTCCCTGGTTGGAGAGCTTATGAGAAAGAAGCAACTGATTGATATTTCTCTCTCTCATCAATGTTTCTCTCCCTCTCTTCCTCCTTCCATATCCCCTCTCTAAAAGACGAAAAAAAAATTCACAGTCATGAATTAGATGTGGGGAGGTCTCTAGTTGTTTCTCTGGAGAATAGTCTGGAAGATTTCTGAATGTGAAGGGAAGATAATATGAGGTCTAGTTGAACACCAGGACACACTGAGGAGCAAGGCAAAAAACCACGTACTTCCTGATGGCAGCTCAGGCCTTCTTTAGCCTGGGTGCTCAGGGGAAAAGAAGGACATACTAGAAAGAAGAAACTTATACTTGCTAATGAGGTTTATGTATATTTGCATATGTATAAATCTTTCTCCTCTAGGTCACAGCAGCCTTGGTATACAGTCAAGGGTATGGGTAATAAGTCCAATTGTTTCTGACTTTAGGTGCCCCAACCAATGTCTTTACAGGCTACCTAAGCCCTTTTTTACTCCCTCCTCCAAGTTTTCCAAGTACATTACACACCAATACACAGATGTTCCTCTAGTTAGCATAAATATCCCTGTTCTTTGCTTGTCATCATAGTGGTGCCAACTTGTGATTTAATGGCCACCCCATTGGCAAAAAGAAGAGACTAAGAATGAGCTTGCCTCTGGCAAGAAGAGGTCAGTACAAATCACATTTGCCCCCTTCATTTAGGAGACTTATTCTTTCAGCATCACTTTTCTCATCTGTAAACAGAACCTTATAGGGACAATAGTACCAGTGTAGGGACTGGCATTTACCAAGTGCTCAATCATTTTTTCTCCTTCCATTGCTCCCTCATTATTTTCAAACTTTTGGAATCAAATTATGCATCTCCAAATCCTCCATTATTTCTTCTAGGAAGCCAGTGGTAGGATAGAGGAAGATGACCCTGGAGTTCTACCCCAATGTCCCAGGGTCCTCTGGGTGGGAATGCACATTGAGTGTTTTCTTTTCTTCCAGGAAACCCTGACCTTTGCTACACTAAATAAATCAATTAGTAAGCATGGCCCATTTATTCTACAAACTTTTACTTACTTACCATCTTCTCAGGATAAGACATGATCTTGGCCCATGAGGGACTAGCAAGCCAATGAGGAAGATCTGACTTGTAAACAAAGGTGCCATAAAGCATTGCAAATATGGATTGGGTGGCAGATGTTGGAGCCGGATCACCTTCACATCTGGAAAAAATATGGATTACAACATTTTTCTGAGCAATGTCTTTCACCCATACTCTGTAAAAGCACTCATTCAGCATGCTGGTTATACAGGGCATGATGGTGTCCCCAGGTTGCCCTCAGACATGTTAAGGTCTGTGTTTCTTGCAGCTTGGTTGATCTTTCTCCTAGTCTAGCAACAGAGCAGGAGATTGTGTAGATCACTAGGCCCAGTCTCTCCATTTGTCTCACAGTGGTATCAACCTATTTGAATTTGGGGGGTTATATCAAGGGACAGAGAAGAATATGCCAGCTGGTCTCAAAGAAGGAACAAGCCAACCCCCGTCAGAAGGGATCAGAGCTGGAGACTTGATACCATTTGGTGAACTGAACATATGACTTTCCTCCTGATGGCTCCTGAGGGAAACCCTGCTTTCTTGGCTGACAGGCTGGAAATGAATGGCCTGCATACTCCTGTTTTCACACAGTACATCAGATGTAAGAGAAAGGTTTGTGCCGCTGCCAAGAGCTGAAAATGATGGCTCGGCATCACTTTTGGAGAAGAGGATGCTTTAAAGCAGGGCCTGGCTCCCAGAGAGCTTTGGATCCCAGGACATCTGGTCCACAAGGCCCACCCAGTGCTGCCCCTTCCAGGCAACTCTTAAGGCAGGGAGATGCCGTGCATGCTTCAGACATCTGGGATATTACTCAGATCTTTGCTTTCTACATCTTAGTGAAGGAAATGTGCTCTAAAAAGCAAGATTAAATAAAAACAAAAGCTGGTCATTTATTTGAGCAAGCATAGCATGGGTTGTTTTCCATCAGAGCTTTCAGAGTTTTAATACAACCAATTATTGTCTAGCTTGGCTATTAAGCACGTTACCCTGATTTGTGCCATGGCACAGCAGCCAACAGGGTAAATGCTTAGAACTCTCTTCTGGACTGCAGACTGTATCCTGGACCCCTTTGCTTTACCAAGCTTGAGCTCTCCTCCAGGCCTAGTGCTAGTGGTCTTAGATCCTTTGACCCATACTTAGCTTTTGTGTTTTACTCTCCATTCTGTCCCCTCTGGTACAGGCACTGCTTTCCCCCTCAGATGTACTCACCTTCAGGTCTCTTGCTCTTCAGCTGTCTTTTTGTTCTATCTTCCACCAGCAATACTTTTCATTCTTGTAAGTGCTCCAGGATTCCTTGTTATTTATCCTGACTGCACTTTCTTGTCAAGGCTGACCCTCCTTCTTGAGTAATATTTAGATATGTCTTCATACTTTAGGTTGAGCAGGCCCAAAACTACACCACAAAGAGTCTGGACAGTGACTAGGCACACATATGGGGATGGTGGGAACTGGGGCAAACTTAAGGGGCACATCATTTTCAGAAATTTTTGCCTGATGAATGCAGGCCCTATGATGCCAGTTCTTCTGATTTTCAAAGAGAAACAAAAAATCTGAATTTTTATATAAATTTCCCATTAAAATATTTTGTTAATATTATTCATGTTTAAAAAACTGTAAATAGCATGAAAGTTTTATGATAAAACATAATACTATTCTGCCTAATTCTTCTCTCCCACCAATAACTTTATTAGCTGTTTTGGTATTTAACCTATTACTTAATTTATCAATTTTTAGCATTTTTACCAACCTCTAACTTTCTATTATGGTAGTTATATGGACTCTCTCTCCCACTTCCTCTTTCTTATCACCTCAATACTATTATGTCATAATTATTGGTTAAATCAATAGTCAAAATTTATATCATCATCACTGCATAAAAACTAGTGGCTAAGTAGTTTACTACAATTACATTTCTTTTTCAAACAACTTTTATTTATTGATCTTTCCTGGAATTACCTATTGTCTTTGATTTAATTTCCTTGTTTTGGGGGTCATTTTGTTGGTCATTTTCCCCAGAAATGTTCCAATAGCTCTCTCAAACACCCATCAATATTTTTTACACTGACAAAAGTGTTGATTCCACCTTTGTCTTAAAGAACAATCCATTCTCCACCTCCCCATTTGAATTAGTTATTCCTTAGGACTGCTACATAACATCATCTTGAGACTTACCTTTGTGAATGCTAAGTCTTGTAGTCCTGTATGCTTTCTTGATTTATTCCCTGTTTTGTTTTTCTGGTACACAGACTCTAGTAGCTGTCCCAGAAATGGTGCATTAGATTAAATTTTTCTTCCTACTTGTCTAACAATATCTTTATTCTATCTACACACTTGATTAGACTGGATATAGAATTCTTGTTTGAAAATTCAAAATAATTTTCCTCAGAATGGTTCTACTGTCTTTGAATTTTCAATATTGTCATTTCTGTATCCCAGTCTTGACCACGTTGACCTGGTATTTTGTTTTCCTATAAACTTGTTATCTTTGTCTATGGTATTCTGAACTTTCAGTTATGAGCCTTGGTTCTCTTGCATTCATTGTAGCTGTACCATATAAACCCATTCAATATGGAGACAAGCTCACTTCATTTCTGAGGTGTTTTCTTAAATTTTTCGACAATTTTGTTTTCTCTAGTTTATGTGTTTG
This sequence comes from Phyllostomus hastatus, assembly GCF_019186645.2. NCBI lineage: Eukaryota > Metazoa > Chordata > Mammalia > Chiroptera > Phyllostomidae > Phyllostomus > Phyllostomus hastatus. Next base: position 4,152,225 of record NW_025334038.1, on the reverse strand, counting down.
CTTCTTCAATAATTCCTATCATTTGAGTATTGAACCTCTTGGACTAAATTTCAAATTTTCTGAGACTTTAAAAAATCTTTTTTCACACTTTCTGCACAATTCCCTCACTTCTATGCTGATTTTATCCTGTTATCAGCTTGGTTTATCCTCTACCATGAGGGGTCAGTATTGTTCATTTTCTGCTATGTCAACTTGGCTACCCTGGAACTACATTTTCCCAACTCATCTTCTCTATATGGTTTGGAGTTATAGCTGGCGCAAAGAGCAGTTTCTGTGAAATGTGGGAGGTAGACACGAAACAGCAGCCATCACCTGCTGGAGCTCATGACGAGAGGTAGTATAGTGAGAAACAGAAGTGCCAGCAGGTTCCAATTTGTCTTCTTTCCCACTTCACATGCTCTTCTTGTCTCTGTATCCAGTTTTTTCCTTTGACTCTGATGTCCCACAGTGACTCCAGGCTCACCACCAGATGCTTGGATGCAAACTCACTAACTCAGGAGCTATGAAGAAAGCACAGACCTCCATGGACTTCCACCCTAGCAACCCTTCACAGCCCCACTCCAGAACCTGAATGTGACTGAAATCTCCAATTTGTCCACCTGCACTAGTGCTTCAGGAGGGCTGGTTACAGGCTGTTTCTGGATCTCCTAACTCCTCTTCCAAACTTTACTTCCTCATCTCCTTCCCTATTGTATATCATCTAAATTCCTACGAAAAAATTTCTTTCCATAATATTCATAGTAGTTGGCTTTCCTCTGTGAACCCTGACTAATAGAATATTTTATTGAATCTTTTACTTTGGCTACTTTAAGTTCAATGTCTGGGTATGCTTTCTTATTCTCTGATTGTTCTTTTACTGTTGTTGATATTTCTGTTAACTGGGTTGAATAGTGTTCCCACTAAATTCAGGTCTGGAACCTCAGGATGTAAGCTTATTTGCAAATAACATGTTTGCAAATGTAATAAGCTAAATTCAAGACATACTAGGTGGGCCTCAAATCCAATGACTGGTATCTTTATAAAAAGCTATGTGAAGACACACAGAGAGATACAGGAAGAAGGTCATATTACAGTACAGGCAGAGACTGAAGTGATGCTGCTATAAACCAAGAGATACCCAGGGCTGTCATCAACTGCCAGAAGCTAGGGGACAGGCATGGGCCTTATTCTTCTTCACAGCTGTCAGGAGAGCCAACATGCTGACACCTTGATTTCATACTTCTGGCTCCTGAATTCTGAGATAATAAATTTCTGTATTATAAGTCACCCAATTTGTGGTAATTTCTTGTGGCAGGAAACTAATACAGTATTTTTTCTTGTTCCAGACTATTTAGTGTATTTTTAAAGTTTACTTCTAGCCCTGGCTGGCATAGCTCAGTGGATTGAGTGCGGGCTGGGAACCAAAGCATCGCAGGTTCGATTCCCAGTCAGGGTACATGCCTGGGTTGCAGGCCATAACCCCCAGCAACCGCACATTGATGTTTCTCTCTCTCTATCTATCTCTCTCCCTCCCTTCCCTCTCTAAAAATAAGTAAATAAAATCTTTAAAAAAAGTTTACTCTGATTCCTGCATTTTCTTTATTTTATCCAGGTTCCCTTACTTCTGTTTTTTTTTTTATTTTGTTTTTTTTGTGTGTGTTTTTTGTTTGTTTGTTTGTTTGTTTTTGGTCTCTAACTTTTCTGTTGGTGACTTCCTCAAATGATTGGTGATGCTTGACTGGCTGTTCATGTTTAAGAGTGGGACACTAAAAGTTAGTTGGAAGCTCTTTGTATTTGGTGAGACTTACTAACTGGTGGGTTTTTCTGTAGAACAGGTAAGCAGTGAATCACCATTTTCATTGATGGGAAACTGCTAATGTCAGCCTATTAACATGGCATTTCTGAGACCATTCAATTTATCTCAAGAATTATTCTCAAACCTTCTACCTAGTAATTACAAGTGAAGCCACTGAAATTTTAAAAATGGGATAGGGAGAAAGTATTGAGACTTCTTCCATCAATGGACAGATTCTCACTCAATTCCCTCATTTTCAGTCAGTCCTATGTCCCATTGTCCCTCACATCAAACTTTACTTGTGTTATCAAGTCTGAAGATTGTCAGATCCATTTTTCCTGAAGAGAAAGCCACAGTCTCTGGCCAAGGGGTTTGGTGAGGAGGAAGGGCTAGTTGCCCAGCTTCTCAGGTGTTTGGAGGTAGTTGTCTACCCCATATACAACTATCCAGTTAATTATCCTGTATTCAGCCTTATACTTGATGTCTTCATTCTGGGGGTTCTTATTCAAAAGCTCTGAGCCTTTCCAGGAGCATTCAGGGCAGATTATGTCCATTTTAGTAAGTGTAATCCTCCATCAGTCCCCAAACTGAGCTTCCCCCACCCAAAGTCAGTTATCATTCTTTCATCTATCTTTAATGTCTGCCAAAATCTCCTGTTTGCTGCTGTTTTTCCTTCAGGCCTTTTACTTTTTGTGGCCTAAAACCTTTCAAATACTCTCTTTTGCCATTATTTTTAGTAAGTGAGAAACTAAATACATATGGGTCAGTCCATCATGTTAAATAAAAGTACTCTTTCAATTTTCAAATCATAGATCACATCTTAAAAGAAAAAAAATGTAAGTCAAGCAAAAAACAGTTAGGGCCCTATTTGGCCTGTAGATGTTTTGATATCTGTAAAGGGCTTACTGTGGGCACAAAAACAGAAACAGAGTTCTAAAGGTACCATAGCAATGACACCTAGAGATATCAGTGAAAATATGAAATGAGAGGGCAAATATGCCAGTCTTCAGGGTGAAGAGGGATGGTGAGTGGTACTCTGACCAAGATCTGATATCAGCAGACCTAGGGCTTAACCTGCCAGAGAAAGTAAGGGAATTATGAGCCCTGAGGTGTTAGACAGGCCTCTTGACATCAGGTTTTATGAGGCTGTATTTTTAATCTATTTTTGCATTACAAATTATCCCAAAATTCAGTGGCTTAAAACAAATACTCACCATCTCAGTCTGTGGGCCAGGAGTTAGGAAGAAGCTTGGCTGAGTGTCCTGGCTTGGGCCAGAGGTCATCCATAGCTATAATCATGAGAAAGCTTTCTTCAGGGACTGGGGTATCCACTTCCAAACTGACTCACATGACTGTTTGCAGGAGATTTCAGTTTCCTTTCTAGTTATTGGTTGGAGGGTTCAGCTCCTCAGTGGTGAGACTGTCCCATGATGTGACACCTGGTTTTTCCAGAGTAAGTGATCCAAGACAGCAAGTAGGATACTTGTCGTACCATTTATGACCTAGACTCCAAAGTTAATGTCATCACTCTGACTTTATTTTATTTGTTAGAAATGAGTCCCTACGTTCAGGTTACTCACAAGGAAGGGAATTTAGGCTCTATCTTTGAAGTAAGGTATATAAAGGAATTTGTGAACATTTTATAATCACATGGGCTTACTTTGAAAACTTTTTTAAAACCTCTTCTTTTTTCTCACACTGATCTTATCTCTCTGGGATATGTTTTTGTTTTTGTTTTTGTTTTTGCTTAGGGGCACCATTAATTTTGGAAGGTGGGGACAAATTCATGTTAAGTAGAGTTTCTTCTTTAATCTTTAAACAATGGTTCCTTAAAAACTCTGTGAAATAGGTACTGTTCTTGGTTACAAAGCTCATTATTTATTTAACAAAATTTTTAGAGTATGTGTGATGTTTCAGGCTCTGTGCTGGAAGCTGGGGTACAGTGCTGAACAGGACTCTGTGTCTGATCTCATCTACTTTATGTTGTCATGGTGTTTCCATTCATGTGAGTGTGTGTGTGTTTGGGGGGGGGGCAGGTGGTGGGGTACTTGGAGGGAAGTCACCGTGTACTGCCCTCATCAAAAAAAGAGTAATGTGGGCAGGGACTATGGGAGAGGAGGGAAAGGGTTTCTTCTTGGCTCCCTGCCAAGAAGAGGATGGAATGATGGGAGAAGGAGCCTCAGTTAGTGGGGAGGTGGTACATTTGTCTGAGTACACACTGGGTTGAGGTGCTGGGAAGCAGAGGGACAAGAGCCCCAACTCCACTGCTTTCAACTCAAGTAACCAGTGTTCTTGATTCTGAGGAGTAATGTCTGAGATATCTGAGGACAAGGATGTTTTTCAGCCTTCCTCACATCATCTGTGCAGACAGCTGTCCCTTTTGCCTCTTGTAAGACTTGGTCAGGCTCATTCCTGGCCAATGCATCTAAGGATTGAGCATCTTGTGACCTGGGGCCTCAGACAGGGACCCATGGTGAATCCAGATGCTAACGTGCACAGTCAGGGAGAAGCTCATGACAAGTTTGAAAACAAAACTTGCATTGCATCTGGGGTTTGGAGCAGAGACTCAAGCAGAAGGGAGCAATTTTGAAAGCCGAAGGTGAATGGGAAAAATGAACACTTAAATTTCCAGATGGGGTGGGCTGATACTGAAGCTGCTGGAGCCTGGGTGGCTGTTGGGAGCTTTTCTGCTCTGTTGCGGTTGTAATTACAGTATCTGAAAGCTTGCGTGACATTGCTAATTTTAGAGCAAATGGGACACTGATATCTGTAAGAACACTCAGGCTCAGGTTGCTGATTAGTGCTTTTACAAATCGTAGAATCAAACCCAGAAATAGTGTAGGCATTAGGAAATATTATTATTAGAAGAATGTTCATAATGATAAAAATGAAAAATGTAAATGCCAACTCTTTAGAGAGGCTTAAAGAGATTAATTGGAATAATAAAAAAACTAGAAGTCAAATTGGTTATGGAACTGTGCTTCGAAATGATGAATTCTATTTGAAGTCTGTTTTCCTTTGGCACATTCTTTGTAGGCTAAAATGTAAAAATAAATATGTAACTGAGCTTCTTAAATTCATGAAGGACTATATAATATGGGATATGGTGACCAAGAATTTCCCATTTGTTTTAGGAAAATAAATTAAAAAATATATTTTATTAATTATGCTATTAGAGTTGTCCCATTTTTTTGTTCTCTTTATTCTCCTCCACCCAGTACCTCCCCTCCCACCATCATTCCCCCACCTTAGTTCATGTCCATAGGTCATACATATAAATTCTTTGGCTTCCCCAATTCCCAAACTATTCTTAACCTCCCCCTGTCTATTTTGTACCTACCAGTTATGCTTCTTATTCCCTGTACCTTTTACCTCATCCTCCCTCCACCTCCTCCCCTCTGCTAACCCTCCATGTGATCTCCATTTCTCTGGTTTTGTTCCTGTTCTAGTTGTTTGCTTAGTTCATTTTTGGTTTTTTGTTTGTTTGTTTTTTAGTTTCAGTTGTTGATAGTTGTGAGTTTGTTGTCATTTTACTGTTCATAGTTTTGAACTTCTTTCTCTTAGGTAAACCCCTTTAACATTTCATTTAATAAGGGCTTGGTGATGATGAACTCCTTTAACTTGACCTTATCTGGGAAGCACTTTATCTGCTCTTCCATTATAAATGATAGCTTTGCTGCATAGAGTAATCTTGGATCTAGGTCCTTGCCTTTCATGACTTGGAATACTTCTTTCCAGCCCCTTCTTGCCTGCAAGGTTTTTTTTTGAGAAATCAGCTGATAGTCTTATGGAAACTCCTTTGTAGGTTACTGTCTCCTTTCCTCTTCCTGCTTTTAAGATTCCCTCCTTATCTTTAAGTTCTTGGGTAATGTAATTACAATGTGCCTTGGTGTGTGCTTCCTTGAGCCCAACTTCTCTGGGACTCTGAACTTCCTGGACTTCCTAGAAGTCTATTTCCTTTTCCAGATTAGGGGAGTTCTCCTTCATTATGTTTTCAAATAAGTTTTCACTTTCTTGCTCTTCCTCTTCTTCTTCTGGCACCCTGGTGATTGTGATGTTGGAATTTTTAAAGTTTTCCCAGAGGTTCCTAAAATTCTCCTCATTTTTTAAAATTCTTTTTTCTTCATTCTGTTCTAATTGAATATTTATTTCTTCCTTCTGGTTCACACCATTGATTTGAGTTCCTGTACATTTTCCTTTATTTCACTATTCATAGTCTTCACTTTTTCCTCTATTTTGTGACCACACTCAATCAATTCTGTGAGCATCCTGATTACCAGTGTTTTGAACTCTGCATCTGATAGTTTGGCTATCTCTTCATCACTTAGTTGTATTTTTCTGGAGCTTGGATCTGTTCTTTCACTTAGGCCACATATATATATATATTTTTTTGTCTCAGGATGCCTGTTACATAGTAAGAGGTGGGACCTTAGGTATTTGCCGGGGCAGGCCAACCCACATTGCTGTGTTGTGCCACTGTATGTGGGGGAACAGTCAGATAGGGGGCAATGCTGCTTGCTTAGCTCTTGGTCAGCTTTTACTCACTTCCTCTTCTACCCACAAGCAAACTGGGCTCTTCTTGTGCTGATTCCCAGGTGGATGGTTTTGTGTACATTCTAGGACCCTGTGGGTCTCTCTAACAAACTCTCCTGTGAGGTTGGGAGTTTCTCCTGCTGCCCCAACCCCTATAGGTTTTTTCAGCCTGAAGTTTTGAGGCTTTATTTCCCCATGCTGGAACTCTGGGTTGCACAGTCTGTCTGGTTCCTCAGTTGTTCCTCCAGGTGTACCTGCACACAAATGTGGGACCACCCTCTCCAATAGCTACCACCTTACTCCCAGTCGTCTCTACCCCAGCTGCGTGTCTCTGCCCCTTCTACCAGTCTGGGTGAATGTTTCTTCTTTAACTCCTTGGTTGTTGGATTTCCATACAGTTAGATTTTCTGGCAGTTCTGGTTATTTTTTGTTTTTAAATCTGTTGTTGTCTTTCTTTTGGTTGTGGAAGAAGGCAAAGTGTATCTATCTATGCCTCCACCTTGGCCGGAAGTCAGAAAAACAAATTTTTAAAAAGGAAAGAAAGGTTTAATGGGAAGAATATAGAGTAGATACATGGGCAAATTTGTGAGCAGATAGTGAGAAAGAGGAATTGGTCATCAAAGATCATTTAGGTTAGAACTTCTAGAGGAACTGGAGATGTTTTGCTTGAAAATAGGAATGATGCGGTTTTAAGACAACAACTATAAATACTATCAACAGGAATGGGGCTGAGACCCCAAAATGAAATGGAATTAGAGATAAAAGGTAAACAATGTTTAGGTCCAGAGTAAATAATGCAAAAGTTTATTTGTTTGTTTTGACTAAGACAGAATAACCACATGTAAAGAGCTGAAATCAATCATGATTCTTAAGGATAATAGCCTGAAACAAATTTGAGCCAAAATGTGTTATATCACATAGTGGCAGGCTAAAATTTTATCACGTTCTCTGACATTTAGTGCTGATAATGCAGTCCTATAGTTTAACAGTTTAACTTTCAACAGAGCTGGGAAGAATATGAGCTGTGAAACCAAACAGCGCTGGGTTTGATCTGTGTGACTTTTTGTACACTTTATTTCACCCGACTGTGGTTCCTCTGTGTAAAGAAAATAGCAGTGTTAATATTTCAGGATTGCCATGATTAATGATGCCACATGTATATAGCACCTTGGCACGTATTACACACCTGTGAGTGCCTCTTCTTTTTATTTGTAGGGAAAATTACGTGCAAAAGGAAACATACAATGCGATATGTTACCATTGCTTAAGCTGCTGGCCGCCTGCCTCTGTCTGACTTCTAATGCTTATGCCTTGATCATGGCTCTGAAAGATCACTTGTTTAATTGGACATTCCATGGACCCAGGAAAATTTACAGGGAATTCTACAAAGTATTTTACATTCCATCTTAAAGAGAAGATACTAAAGGGAAATTATTAGAGTGATTAGGCTAAAACAGAAGTATGTGTTTAATATCTGTGTGATTCTTAGAAAATCAAAGTTACTAATAAGACATTAATCATATTTTATAAAATATTTGCAGACAGCCTGGCTTTAACTCTTACTAGTTGTGTGACCTTGGGAGAGTCATGTGACTTCTCTTACCCTTTGTTTTCTCAGTTCTAAAATGGGGATAAAAATAGTACCCACCACATAGGGTTGTTATGAGGATACTGAATGAGATAATGTGTATAAAATTGCTCAGTGGAGTGGCTGGCACAGATTATGTACTCAATTAACACCAGATTAAAGTTAAACAATTAAACAAATAAAATTCTTGTTCCTCTTAAAATGTAAAGAGTAAACACAGTTTCTGCCTGAAATTCCTAGCACTTGTGACTTTTGGCTTTTAGCCCTGGCCAAATAATTAATCACAATACGGTGAACTCTCGATTATCTGCACTAGTGAAGGGCACAGGCATGGATGATGCAAAACAAGAGACAATCTAAAAGTCATTTATATCTTTGGCTTTGGAATAAATTCAGAGAAAGACACACATTGTGCACACACAGGTGTGCACATAAACACACACACATCTCATGTTATGTCCTGGAATCCCTATCAGCCTTTCTAAGGTTAGAGGGTGGGGGAAGGTATAACTGGCACATAACAAAGTAGATAAAGGATATATAAAGCACTTAAACATTTAAAAAAATACATTCTATAAATATAAATAAAATTGTCATTATTGTTATTAATAATAATTTACTTGCAGACTTTTGACAGTTGACTAAAGGCATAAGTCAGAATATAGGAGGCAGGTTGTTTCTATTCACAGCTCCCTGGGACTCACCATGTACTTGTCTGCTGTTGCATACCACCGAACTGATACAGAACCTTGAGCTAAATAAAAATAGATTATGATTCACTTTTATATTCCTCTAAAGCATTTTGCTGACATTATGGAGATTTCTGTTTGGGTGAGTGTTGCATTTGGACTTGGGGCAACAAAGCACATGGATAGTTCCATTTCATCTGAGCTGGTTTTCAGTTTTTACTTTCCAAGGCTCATGGCCCCTTCTGGAGAGGTTATTCTAGTTCTTTTACTGTCGTATATGAGAGTGATAGTGAAAATGGAGAGAGTTAGAGACTAAGAAGGGTGCAGAGAAAGATGTGATAACAGTCTCACAACTGTAATGTTAAAGAATTTTTAGAATCTCCCAGACAAAAGCCTCTCATCTCACAGAAACTTCATTCACTTGACTCATATTTGTTTAGTTTCTCTTGCAAGTCAAGTATCATGCTGAACATCAGGGAAACAGATATCCATGCTTTGTATTAGAATTGCTTATAGATATGTTTTACCTCTGCTCTCAGCTGTTTGAGGGGAAAAAACTATCTTGTTTATCTTTGTGTCCCTAGTCTCTCCACAGTATCAGCCCACAGTCAGTACTTAGTGGACAAAAAAAAAAAAGAAGAAAAAAGAAATGAATGAGGGAGACAGTGCCATTGTCTCTCTGTAGGGAGGGAGAATGTCAATAAAAGTTTGCAGAACAGTACACAAGATGCTGTTATCAGGGATTGCTGGGAGAAAGAGTTTTCCTCTGTGTCAGCCAAGTAAGGCTTGGAGAGGAAGAAATGCATGGCTGGGGTCTTGACAAATCAAACTATGATTTAGCCAGGTGAAGACAGAAGAGGAAAGCATTCCAGGAGAAGGAATAGCCTATGCTGATGAATGGTGTATTGAGGGATGATCTGAAGAGAGTGTCTATGTAGAAGAGGAGTGTGAATAGAGTTTGGGAGAATGGGGAGGAACCCAAGAGCCATTTAGCCCCTATGTCTTACACATGTGTTGCCATGGATTCATTTATTAAAGGATGATTGAACATTTTTCCATGTCTTTCCAAAGTTTATATGACTAATCCTCCCAAGGACAGTCTTTCATGCCTTTCCTTTGCTTTGTAGCACCAAGAACAGGTCAGGACACAGAGCATGCACATTCAAGTTTGTCTGTCCTGATTCTTGCCAGAGGAAAGTCACCTGCACCTTGTGTTGTGCTTTTGTAGCCACCAGTTTTATAGGGTTTTGATGAAGATTATGTGTTTTGTCTCAATCTTTCTCTCATCCACCCATTCATCCATCCATGATTAACAATGGTAGTCACACAGAAAACCTACTTTAAAAAACTGTATGCTCATTACTCAGTAGAGAAGGAGCAGAGTTGGGGTCTTCTAAGACATGACTTGCTTCGGAAGGTGCTACCTATAAGGGTTGAGCTGCTTGATTTTCTTTTCTTCATTGAGTTTTCTCCCTCTGTCTGAATAAAGATGTTACATTCTTGTATCAAGATGCCACTCACTGATGCTAGATAGCTGAACTTTCCATCCAGAGATGTCATCTTCAGTGACAATAACTCAGGGTGGGGGAGAGGAAGAGGGTGTGAAAGAAATTGCCCTTTCTGTTTATCTGAGGCCTCCTGGAAATTGGATGCATCCCCTTTCTCTCAGCTGGGTCATGGGGCTTTCTTAATATCCGCCCCCAGAACTAAATATTTAGCACTGGGCAACCAGAGGCAAAGGAGGGAAGGGAGTGGAGAGGCACAGGCTCTGTGCCAGAGTGTTTGCCTCCCACAATGGGAGGGTAGGAATAGAAAAGACCCAGGCACGACATAAATATTTCCTATTATAGAGAAACTAAAGTCACAATGGAATCTGTCATGCTTGTGATATGAGAGATGGACAATATTTTGGGGCTGCTGCCATGCTGACACCTGAATGGAGTTTATATTTTGTTTATGGAGCTGAATCTGAAGCCTTTTATTTTTTTGGTCCAGCCTGTGTAATTCTTCTTCATGGGAGCTCGAAATGGCTGCGGAGCAGCTCAATATTCCATTTATTTTATTTATAAAAGAAATTCAAAGGCTGAAAAGATGAAGTAATTGACTTACTGGGATGACAGTTAAACCCACTAAATTTAATCTTATCCTCTCAAGTACAACATATCACGCTTACAAATTATCACCAGGCACCAGGCAGCCCCGCGCTCCTCACCTAATGCAAATGGAATGGAGGCCTCTGTTATTGTATTATCTGACTTTACTATCAGCATTAATCCGGCTTAGCTCACTTAATGATGCCACTTGTGGCACTCTGAAGGCAGCGGAGAAGTCTATAAACTACTTCCATTAAAATGCAAATCGGGCCCTCGGAGAAAATAAGTGACACAAAAAGTGGGAGAATTGGGCCGTGCGGGGGCCCAGGCGCCGCGCCCGCATGATCCAAGGATAATGACTGATGCAGTGATTATCCGGCCCGCAGCGGCCCAGAGAAAGGGAGGCAGCCTTGCACGGAGCGCCACAAAAGTGCTCCAACAAGCCGGGGCATTTAATTTCTGAAGAGATTTATATTTTTTTGTTGTCAGGAAATGAACAAATACTTATCAATGTAAAAACTGCTATCTCCAATCTCGCTGCCAGGTTTTTCATACTGATATTATTTGCACCCCATAACACAGGAAATGAAAACCTCTGCCTTTCAAGACGACACTGTATCTTCAAATCCTCCGCTCACAGACTTGCCTTCCCCAGCTCTCTCCCACCCCGGTAAACAGAAAACTTCTGTGGGCTAAGGACTGAGAAATTCCAAGGCTTCTGGTTTTCCAACCCCGACTTGGATTTCAGGGACAACATGAAGGCTCTGTTCTCCCCAGGGTAGGAAGAGAGGTTGGGGTTGGCAGGGGGCGGGGAGGGGGGGGGGGGCGATGAAAAAGGAGGGAGGGCCCTGGATAATGATGGCACTCCTCAACATAACATCTGTTTTATTTAAGCGGCCTGATTCACTTTTAGGATGAAAAAGTATTCCTTTTCAGCGGGAGAAATCATGGGCCCCGGGTCTTGCATTGATTCAGAACAAGGCCAAATAAAACACAAGCAAGTGATTTAGTTTCATATTTGGATCCCGGCGTTTAAACAGTCTCTCTCCAGTTCTACTGTGTCAGCTCAGGGGTCATCATATCTCCACTTTGATATGGGAGCAAAACAAGGGCCAGCCTGGCATGGTGTCCTCCCATCTCCTGGGTGGTGCTGGAGTCTGAGGGTAGTGCATTTCTCACAGTACCTGGGCAGCCAACCCATCCTCTGTGGTCAGGCTCTCAAATCTGTAAGGATTTATGGTGCTTGCAGAAAGATCAATACTACATTTTAAATATTACAATACCTTTTATCAAGGCAGTGGTATAACAAAAACATTTTATCCTGTCATGGGACCCAATTAAAATTGATTTTGACTGTCTCATCGGTGGGCTGTGTTGGCTACATCTTGAAGGACAAGTGTGCTCACAGGGCTGCTGGTCCTGCCCAGGTGGCCAGGGACTGAAGAACTGGGTGATACAGCCTGTGAGGGATCCAGAGAGCCCTGGAAGGGCTGTAGAAACTGGCTCTTGCCCCAGTGGCCTTCTTTGGGGGAACTTGTTCTTAGCCACACTGACTCTGGCTGAGAAGTAATCTGAAAGGAAAGAGGCTAAAGTGTGGAGATGAGACAGTTGGTGTAGGAGAAGCAGTTGACAAGAGGAAGAGATTTATCACTAAGCCTTTGAACAGACCATCTTCTGGGCATCCTTCAGTTTTCTCTAACTGTCTAGTGTGCATTTGCCATACTGCCTTGTAACTCACCATGCCTGTGTTCACTTCACTCCCTTATGGGACAAGGCCCTCCCTGAGGGCAAGATCTGCTTTGTTTTCTAGGCTTTGGCCTCTGCAGTGTAGATACCAGTGGGTGCTCAATGAGGGTTTGTAGAATGACAGAATTAAGGAAAGGCCAGTATTATATTCTTACCCTGTCTCTGTATATGCTTAAGAATTGCTTATGAATACATAAAGCATATCAGTTGATTGCCCTCACACACATAGGAAGATCCCCTCAGATTTTCTTGGTCCACTTGAACTTGGCTAGTCCCACATGATGCAAATATGGAGTCACACCTGAGTTTGTACCTTGGTTTCTCCACTGCATAGCTGCATAGCTTGAGAAAGATACTGAGTCATTCTAAGCCTCAGTTTCCTCATTTCTTAATTGGGAAAGGGAATACCTGCCACATCAAATTGTTGAGGGTCTGATGAGATGTGCTTATATGTTAATGGTTCTCAGAGGAAGCCTCCAAGGTGATTTGTTTTCTTTGGGCTGGGCGAGGTGTGTGTAGCAACAATGGGTCACAACCTGCCTGTTACCAATTCTTAAGAGAAAAAAGATTAATTCAAATTATTTTTTTATTTAAAATCATAAATTACATATTTTCCTTTAGTTAAAAGTTTGACACATGTCTTCTGTAAGTGGTTCCTGTGTAATGAAATTGAATGCAAATTTTATGTTGTTGCTCTGCTCATTCATTATTCCACATATACTTAAAGCATGCTCACTAGGTACCAGGCACTGAACTAGATGATGAGATAGATACAGCAGTAGCAGGAAAGACGAGATCAGAGTACTCAGGAAGCTTCAGTTTTAGGAGAGGGGATGGGAGGCAAAGAAAGCAAGTAAATAAGTGAATAAGGACTATAATTGCAAATTGTGACTAATGCCAAGAAGGAAATGGAGAGGGTAATGTGATACAGAATGTACCACAAAAAATGCTGCCATTTCTGAATAATTAACCTTTTAAACAAATGTGAGAATTACCGTATGTGTATGTGACACCTAGATAGCACCTTTAACAGCTGGTTTCAGTTATCTAGTTTTGAGAAACAAAACACTCCAAAACTTAGTGGCTTAAAATATCAACATTTATTTTACTCATGAACCAGTAGTTTGGGAAGGACTCAGTGGGGATGACTCATTTCTGTTCTACTCATCAGCAGCTGGGGCCTCAGCTGTGGTATGGGGCTGCTTGGTCTCTTCATGGTCTGGAGTTTGGGTTCCAAGGGCAAGCATTCAAAGGGAAAGAGAACCAGGTGGAAGCTGCATTTCCTCTTATGAACTAGCCTTTAAAGTCCTACACAGTCATTTTTGCTGCATTCTATTGATTAGAGGTTAGTCACTAAGGTGGACCTATATTCAAGGGAGTAGAAATAGACCCTGTCTTTGTAGAAGTGTCAAACAATCTTCCGACTTACTTCTAAACCACTCAATTCCTCAATCAGAGAGATAAGAAGCATTAGTTTGAAAGACATTATCAAGTTATCAAATACACTTTATCTCTTTTCACCATCCCGCCTCCCAATTGGTCTGTTGCTGTTTAGCCACCCTGCCAAGGCCACTGGATTAATCCTCCAGATCTTGCTCTGTCTTCCATGTTCAACCAGGCTGAGCCAGTTATTTTCACCAAAAAGAGTAACATTATGTTTTCTTTGTCAGCTACTTTCTTTCTCATGTTGCTCCCAAACACCTGAATAGTATTCATCCTTCAAATCTCAGACCAAGCCTGTCTCTTACCAAACATCTTCTCTGACCAAACCTGGTGAATAATAAGAATAGAAGTCAACATTTATTGAGTACCCACAATGACCTTGCAAATTACTATTTCATTGAACAGATGAGGAAACTGAGGCAAAGAAATTTACTCCAGGCTATCCAGCTTGTATGGAGTGCATTTGTAATCCAAATCTGTCTGTCTGCTCTGAGTGTGAGCTCTTACTACTATGAAGTCTACAAAGCTCAATGCTACTACTACAAGGTAGAAAGCGGTAAGTAGGTAAGTCACAATGGAAAAGTACTGGGTGGTTCTGAGGTCAGTCATCTCTCACTCTCTAGGAACTGAGCTAATTAGGAACTTCCCTGTCAGTGATATAGGGTTTCCACAGCGATAAACAGAACTATTCAAATAGAAAGGGTTGGTCTTTAGCTATATCAGGCTCAGGGCCAGCCATGCATTTAGGACTTATTATCTTGATTTCCTTAGGTCTCCCAACTATCAACTGGCAAGTAATGCCATGAGACCTGAGAGTATTGAATGGAACAATTGACTAGGAGTTAGGCAGGCTGTTTGTTTTACCACAATTTTGCAGTAAAGTTTTATTGGGTTGGACAAAAAAGGCCCCAAATTCTCCCTTTTTCTGTAGATATGCTCCTTTGCAATGGATCTTTGATTGCCTTCCCCCAATCCTGTAACAAAAGGGGGAGCTTGAATATGGATGAGCCTTGCTTGACCAACAGAATGTGGAAACAGTGATGGGATGGAAGTTCTAAGACTAGGCCTCAAGGAGTCCTGCAGCATCTGCTTCTCTCTTTGATGACTTTACTCCAATACTGACATGCTGAGAAGAAGCTGGGCTGAAGGGCCAAGCAGAGAGAGAGGCTCAATCACTTCTGCTCTCCAAACTGCCCAGTGCTGAACCCAGACCCCACTTGAACTTTGTTGTGGGAATGAGAACTGACCAATAGTCAACACACAGAACCTTTGGGAAAGTTAAATTGTTGTTGTTTTAAAGCACTAGGTTTTGACCTGCTGGTTACATAGCAAAAGATAATTAATACACACAGGTGAGATTCCATTGGAGGAAGGAAATTTGAATATCCTTTGAAATACAGGTGTGGAAATGGGCTTTACTTGTAGGAATCAGATGGAATAGGATGAGAGAGAAGGCTCATTGTCTTGGAAGTTCAATAAATCTGCACATGAAGCATGTTCAGAGAGAGCACATGAAACATGTTCAGAGAGAGTATTAAATAATGAGTAAAATGAGAATTATAGAATAAAAAAATTTCAGGGCCAGAAAGACCTTCTGGAACCTTGTAATTCAGAGATAATAAATAGGTTTCATAATTTTTCAATTGATTATTAGTGGCTGCCTGAAATCCTGTGTTGAGAATTCTGAGGATTTGTCTGTTTTCAACAAAAAAGAGGGCTGTGATTGATTAGTAATGTCTGCCATGGGTGTAGATCTTACTTTAGTTACTCTACTGTGCAAAACTCTTTCCAGTCTCAGCACCTTCATCCATGCTGCAGAGTCTATTTGGAATGCTCCCGAACCCTACCACTGCTTTTCTAGCTGACTTGTCTTTCAAGATTCACCTTTAATGCCTCTTCCTTGGAAAGGCCTTCCCCACCTAAAGTAGAACTATCTCCCTCCACTCCCCAAATTAATGTCTTGTCATTGCACTTGTCATTATATGTTTGTATATGTACACTTGTTTCTAATCACCCTTTCTCACCCCCTTCTCACAATGTATTCATATAATGGCAGGCTTCCTGAGGTCAAGACCATGTCTATTTCTATTTTTTTCCCAGCTATTTACTCAGAATCTAGTATAATGCTAGGGCACAATAGATACTTAGTGCTGTTTGTTGAAATGATGATAGACAGATGATACAGATACCAAATTGAATATTCTAAACTAATCCAATTTCATCTTCTAACACAAATGTAGTTAGGTCACATTATTTGCTCACATAGTCTGTCAAATTGCAAACTTCTAGTCCAGGGCTATTCTAAATGACCAGAGTTATGATGCACACAGATACATTTTAGAAATTGGAAGCTCCAGGGGAATAGGGGCTGAGACAAATGTGAGAGAGTGAGATTGTGTTGGAGCTGGCAGTCAATTCAGATTCAGACACATTATCTATTGTTGGGGAATAATAATGATCAGTCAAGTTTCCTTAAACTTTATCATCTTAAGCTGATATTTGGCCAGGTTGTGTGTGATAGGTGCTGTTGGGTGGTAACAAGTTATGGGTATGAAAGGAGTATTCTCTCTTAGGCTTCATTTCTGCCCCTATCAACACAAATGGAATTTTCAGGACTTGAGCTGATGTGTGGTTTTATCACCCTATACCCCAGGGTGAGACATATAAAATGTAATAAAAATTTTTTATTGCTTAAAACACTTCTAGACATTAATATTTTGAAAAGAATATATATTTAAGAAAAGTAAAGACACATAAATATATTTTTGTCTCTCAAAATTAGAAGCAATAAAAATAAATTAATTAACATATGGCCAAAGCAGTCACCCTATTTATTGTAGGAAACTGTGTTCACCTAGAACTTCCAAGAGGGCAGACACATTTCACTCTTTATAAAGCCTTTTCTTATTAGGAATGACCAGTGCTTCCCTGAGGTGTCTGTCGCCTGCTCATCAGAAGATGAGCAGAAGAACTGGCTAAAGAAAGTGTGCACTCCTACATGTACATCAGGCAAGAAAGAACAGTTGGCAAGTTTTATGACAGCTGGATTAATAATGACCAATCATTGGGCTTTAATTAGTGATAGGGCACATTAAAATAATTTTAGTATTTTCTCAGTTAAAACCTTTATTCTCTCTTTATGATAAGTGTATTTTCTCCAGCTCTACCCTGCAGGACAAGGGTTGGCAAATTTTTTTGTAAAGGGGCTTGATTATAAATATTTTAAGTTTTTGGCCACAGGACCTCTGTTGCAACTCTGCCATAGTCATCTGAAAGCTGACATACACAATATGTAGATTAATGAGTGTGGTTTTGTTCCAATGAAGCTTTATTTACAAAAACAGGCAAACTGGATTTGGTCTGCTGTCTGTTGTTTGCCAATGCCTGCTTTGGAAGAATGGAGTCAGTGCCTTTTTTTCTGCTCTAAAAGATGAGAACTTCAGCTGCTGATTTCCAAAAATCTCTTTTTGCCTCCTAATATGAATTAACATAAGCAGCAAAGTATAGCTGAATTTCTACAATTTTAAAGTTACTAAAACAAAAGAACTAAATTCATTGTGCCTCTAAAATGAAGGAACAGTGTCTAATGTAAGAAAATGTTAAAACATGAAAATGATGAATAATTTCCAAATTCTGCTTCTGTGCAGCAGCCCTCCTGCATTTGAAACTTCCAAGTAGAATAGCTATTATTTTCCACTGATGAACCTCAAATTGGCTGAAGATATTTGCATACCTTTTTACACACAATATACACCAGTACTCTAACCTCTGATTCTTCTTACCAAATTCTATTTAATTTGTCATTAATTAGTAAATTGTTATGTGAAATGCTGCAAAGCATCTTGGGTGAAACAGCCAGCATGATGATTATTCTTCTGGAAGTTATCTGAAATTGTTACTATTGAGCAATTTCCATAAAAATAGAAGGGTCTTTGGAGCTGTTCTTTTAAGAATAAAATGAACCAGATGGGGGAGAACAAATAAAGGCAATAATAAATCAAGGACAAAAGACAGGAAACTAGTCCCCCCAAAAAGTACCTAGGAAAAAACTATATTAGGTTATTTTTGCAAAGAGTAGATGCTTCTATAACTTTTATTTGAAGATGGAATAAAAAACAAAACAAACTAAAAACAAGCCAAAAGTAAACAACTCTGAAAGACTTTATGGTGGCAGGTGTATGTGAGCTAAAATCTTGGAGGAGTATAAGCAAGTTCAAATTCCTTCATTCTTTCTGTTACACCCATATTATGTATTTGCATTTGTTTTATCAATTTCAGAATCATTGTTTTGAGTGATGATCATTGTCTTTCTCTCCCATTACTCTCTCCTTCCTTCCTTCCTTCCTTCCTTCCTTCCTTCCTTCCTTCCTTCCTCCCTCCCTCCCTCCCTCCCTCCCTCCCTCCCTCCTTCCCTCCCTCTTGCTTTGTTTGCTTACTGTTTGTTTTCCTCTCTTTCCTTTGTCCCTTCTCTTCTTTGGCTTAACGCCTGATGAATACATCATCTTCCAGATAGATGGGATTTTGTCTTCAAGTTTCTTCCAGTGTTTTTATTCCACCTTACTGCCACCTCCATAACCAAGTCCAAATGAAAGGTGAGCCTTTTTGACCTTTTGCCCTCCCTTTCCTGCTTTCTCTTTCCCTTGATTTCAGTGGCTCAATGAGCAGTGTGTTAGGTTCACTGAACTTGGTCTTGGCTTCATTTCCACCCAGAGACAAAGTAGGCTTCTAGACCAATTTCCATATGAAAACAGCTGAGAATTTGCTTCCCATTTTGGAATTCTGGGCAGCACCCTGGGCTCTGACTTCTCAGACTCAGAATTTTGGCCCTACTCCCACATCTTACTCCCCTACTCCCACATCCTAACCCACCCCTAATCTCCTCATCTTCTTTTTCTGGCCACTGGATGACTTTCCAGTTCTTCCAAGGTACCACTGTGACCCTGAGAGAGCTGCTGTGAACTCAATGTGTGGACTACTTCATGTCTCTCTGAGGCTGACAGTGTAAGAAAAAGATTTATTTGTTAGTATTTGAGATGGGCAGTGGGAGGTGGGAAATCTCCTATAGTATGGAGAGGGAGGGAAGAGTGAATGCTTGTTAGGGTTGAGTCTAAGAAAATTGTAAATCCCACTGCCAACTGTTTAGAGCAAAAATGGACCCATTAAAGAATTTATCTGGTTGTCTATAAACCTGGTTTGGGATCTTAGGCAAACTTCCTGAAAAAGTTCTGCTTTACTTCCAAGATGTGGTTTTGCCAAACTGGAAAATGGCAGCAAAAAATATGTTGTTTTTTTCTATTGCATTTCTTGTATAAGCAAATAGCCTGTTTGGATCCTAAAGACGTCATTAACAAAAATAAGAACCCCAAGTCAGAAGAAATGGAGAAAGCCTGTCTCTATTTGAAAGCCACAAGGATGTGTGTGGGTTGACAAATGAGGACATCACCCTCTGGTCCTCATCCACCTCAGATAAGAATGGTTTCAGAAGTTGCTGGTGGGCAAATCAGCCTTGATTTCCCTATTGGTTTGTACTAATATCAGCACTTTGATGTTTCTGCTTGAAGGTCTGTCCAATGCTAATACCTGGTCACATTTTGAATATGTTCTGAGCAATGTGTTGCTTCTTCCTTTTGTTGAGGAGTAAGGTGCAATGACTTATAGACTTCCTATGGTAGAGCAAATGCTGTAATTGTTTTTATTGTGTCTCCTAAAAAATGTCACTTCTATAGTGGGATGCAGTTGTCTGGAAGACTAAATATGGCTATAATTTGGGCACCATGAGATTTTCACCCAATTTCTCCTGTGACTATGAGGACCTACATGTCCATAAGCATGAAGGGTGTGTGTGTGTGTGTGTGTGTACACATACACATGGACACCTGTGGGTTTTTATGAGTGTGCCAGCACATATGAGCAATGTATATAGGTGCATGTGGTATATTTTCAACCTCATGTATGCAAGGGTACATGTATGTATATATAAGTGTGTAAGATGTATATGCACATGGATGTGCATATGTGTGTATATGGACCTAAATTTGTAGAAGTAAGTGGGTATAAGTGTCAGGGAGCAGATGAATGTGCAAATTAAGCTATGAAGCCCATGCAATAAGAACCCTAGCACCATCATCCCAGCAGCCAAAGGCTTTCAAGGCTCTTTGTTATAGTTGCACTTTCAGTGGGGTCCAGACCTCAACCTTTGTCTTGAAGTACGTTTTGCTCTCTTGAAATGAGAAATTATTAAAATGCAAAATGTCTGCTGCTGCAAGCCCAAACTCTACTAAGATGAGTTGGCCAGGTCCCCAAGAAGCATCCTGGACATCACTGGAAAAACAGGCCCTAAGCAAAAACATATGTGCCCGCCTCTGCTTTGGAATCTAATGGCCTTTAAGGAAATGGATCTATCTCTGTGGAAGAGTGAAGGAAGAAAAACTGCATTGACCCCACTGTTTGCTTGGTGCCATTTATTATGCTGAGCAGGTACCTTCTCTATGGGTTATAATAAAAGTCTGCCTTTGTTTTTATCTTGCAAGCCCCTTATTGTCCTGCATCTGGCCTTAGTAATGAATTCATACATAAATGGGTGACAACAAGGAAGAAGAGTTTAAGTATTGTGACACTGTTAGCATTGATTATGGAATAGATTAAAAGACAGCTAGGAGGGATTTCTTCAAGGGATCAAATTATCCCTCTTCTTCCAACTGCCTGAGATAGCTGGTAGCAGTAGACACCAACATTTGTCAATGCAACAATTTCAACTCTTGAGCAAAAAACCTCCCATCTCAGAAATTTTGCATCTAACAAATCACTGTATTTTGTCCTTAAATTTATCCTGTGGCAATATTTTGGCAGGATTGTTGAACTGTGGGATAAGGAGATGAAGGATTTTCAAGAAAGGATTTTTCACCCCCAACTGCTGCACACGAAACAGCATTGTCCAAGGAGAGGTGGGGATGATTAATCACATCCAGTTCCCTAGGACCCACCTTCCTTCCCCCACCCCCTTTCCATTCGCTCTCTTTTCATAGGCTTCTATGACAGGGAGAATGATTTACTGACTACTTGAGGATAACAGCTATCAAGTCTTAGGTCCAATCTACTTTAGTGTATTTTAAATAAACAGGCCTGGCCTTGCCTTGAGCCCTAACAATACTGACTTTTTCATGGCCTTTAATCTGAGCAGTTTGTCTCAGCTCCCCAAACTTGTGTCTTTGGTCCTTGCTTACTCTGTGGCCAGACCCAGAGTCTCAGAATCTGCTGAGCCTCAGTTTGTGGAATTGTGTCCTCATCACTGACTTCTGGCCTCTCTTCTTGACTATAATTCTCACTTGCCTTTCTGATTCTTCTGTTTGGGGCTCTCTAGGAGTACTTTTTATGACCCCACCCAGCACCCCTGCTGCATTCTCATTAGTTCAGGGACGGAACCCCAAATCCTAGCCAGTTCCAGCTGTGTTCTGAGATTTACTACTGGAATGAGATTTAATAGAAAATAAAGAGGAAGAAGATGATGGTTTTTTGAGTATCTGTACCATGCTAAGTAAGCACTATGCAAAAGAGCTTTGTATATGTTACCTAACACAACAAGATATATATTATTGCCCCCATTTAACCCTTGCAGAAGCTGAATCCAAAAATTGAAATAACCTGGTCTAGTATACTCAGCATAGCTAGTGAGTGGAAGAACCAGGGTTTACTCCAACCTCTAACAATTTTTTTGTTATCTTACTCTTTCCAATAATCCTTATCCCAATCACATCGGAATTTGTTGAGCACTTATGTCTACCAAAAATGTGTGCCAAACAAATTATCTATATTGTTTTTACACTTAAAAATGAAATACAATTCACATACTATAAAATTCTCCCTTTAAGAGCAAACAATTCTGCCCTGGCACGGTGACTCAGCTGGTTGGAGTATCATCCTGTGCATCAGAAGTTTGTGGGTTTGATTTCTAGTCAGGGCACATACCTAGGTTGCCAGTTTGATCCCTGGTTGGGGCACATACAGAAGGCAACTGATTGATGTTTTCTCTTACACTGATATTTCTCTCTATGACTCTTTCTCCTTTTATTTCTCTCTAAAATCATTGAAAAATATACTCAGATGGGATTAAAAAAATAATAAAAGCATATAATTCAGGCTTTTTTGTATACTTACAAGGTTATATGTCCATCACCACTGTCTAATTTCACAATATTTTCATCTCCTTTAAAAATAACCCCATAACCATTAGAAGTCACTCCTCATTCATTCCTCTCTCTGGCCTCTGAGAACCTAATCTGTTGTCAAACCTAATCTGTTTTTTGTCTCTATGCAGTTGCTTAGTTTTGAACATTTCATATAAATGGGATCATGCAATATGTGGCCTTTACCTCTGGCTTCTTTCACTAAGCATAATGTATTCAAGGTTCATCCATGTTGTAGCATGTATTAATTCTTTATTCTTTTTTATATGTAACTGAATAATATTCCATTGTATGGATATATCATATTTTGTTTTTTAAGATAATCTTCATTATTATCTTCTGAGGTAGGTGCAGTTATCATTGTCATGGGTAAACTGAGCCACAGAGAGATTAAATGATGTGCTTTAGGTTACATTCTAGGAAAGTTCCATAAAATGTAATTACTTTACATTTGTATTTTCAATTTCAAATGCTTATTGTCTGTCCCTAGCAGGCTGTGGGCCAAGTTTGAAACCATGATGTAACAGGGCCATGATATAGCATGTAATTAAATAGCACATTACTCTAGGGCTTTGATAGGTTGCCCCTACCCAGAGCTCTCCCTATGCCCCCTTTCAGGGTTCCATTCCACACTCTCCCTTCCTGGACCAACCCTTAGACCCTGAGACTTGCAGTGGCCTCTTGGGCCTCAGCAGTTTTGCAGCATGACCTGGGACCAGTATGGCAGGGAGAGTAAATGCAAAGAAGAGACACTTTTCTGATGTGACATTTGATTATGCTTCTCAGTGTACGTGGCGTGTCCATTCAAGTTCTCCTCCTTGGTCAGAGCTGGAGGAGTTGCAGTTTTTACTCCCCTGGCAGAGATCCCAATGGCCAAGTTGTTTATCAAGAATAAAATAATAAGAACTAAGGAACAGATTAGGCATTATAATAGTAAATAAACAACATTTTTATCAGCAAAATTATATTTCAGGTCAACCTTTGACTGCCCCAGTCTGTCTTTATGAAAGTAAAATATTGACTAATTGCCATTGTAGATTCTGAACAATGAGGGCAGTCAAAGAGTTCCTGGCCACAAGGGGCTTACATTCAGAGCGGAAGAGGGAATA
Source organism: Phyllostomus hastatus (assembly GCF_019186645.2). Classification (NCBI taxonomy): domain Eukaryota; kingdom Metazoa; phylum Chordata; class Mammalia; order Chiroptera; family Phyllostomidae; genus Phyllostomus; species Phyllostomus hastatus. Next base: position 4,129,067 of record NW_025334038.1, on the reverse strand, counting down.
TGCCCAGAAAACATCACTGGTCCTGGCATGCTTGGCCATACACTGGCATTAGAAGTGGATGTGCTGAAGTGACCAGAGGGAAGACTGTGTGGGTTGGAGCTGGCTGGGGAAGCACCCTGTACTGGAGGGAGAAAAGATGGAGCTGGGAGAAGTTGAGGCTTTCAAGAAGGGCTGCAAGTTGGCCAAACATCTAGCAGAGTATAGAGGTAGAGAAAATAGCCCAAGAAAAGGCATAGGGTTAGGTTGGAGCTGGTGTGGTTGGAGAAAGGTGAATAAGTCCACCCAGTTGGAATTGCAAGGATCTTGGGAGGGGGATGATGATGAAGGTAGGGATGAAGGACAGAAATTTGATTTTTATTTGGTAATCAAACAAAAATAAGGGTAGGTGAGGCAGGGTCAACCTGAGCATGATGCAGTCCACAGGCAGGATAGAAAGTGTTAAGTAACTGGGGAAGAGTTTCTCAACTTTATTGCCATTTGAGAAATAAGGGTCTTAGACCCAGCTGGGAGGGCATGCTTAGGGTGATGTGTTCACAAGCATCTGGAGCAAAATGCAGACAAAAAGCAAGGTGCTGAGGAGCTGACCTAATTTGGATGGTGCATTGGGGGACACCGGAATGAACATTTGAATGTGTACAGGACAGTTGGACATCACTACTTTGAACTGCCCAATTTAGTGGCTAGATCAAGGATGTTGGATCAGTAGGATCAGGGATCAAGGATCAGTAACAGGGAATGAAAAATTGAGCTAGCATCTGGAATGAACTGTGCCTACCCCTGAGCTTAAGAAATATGTTAATAATTCAGCTCAAAATATGGATAATTCTGAAGGTTCAGTTTTAAAATGTAAATGAGAAACTTTTCATTATAATGGTAGCTACCACTTAATGGATTCTTATGTTTAGGAATGTTATATAACATAAGAAACCCACTCAAAGATGTTGAGTGACTTTCTAATGTCAAATAGCTAGCAAATGGCAAGGCTAGGTATCAGCCCATGTGGAGCTGGCATCAAATCCATGCTTGTTTACTTACTCATGTTATATCCATACAGATTTTTAAATATTGTGTTGCTAAAGAGACACATCTGCACCTTTTGATCCTAGTCATCTTGACTTTTGACTTTTTTACCCATACATGGTATGTTTCCTTGCCCTGGCCTAAAATGTAGATGTTGAACACAAAGCCAGATTAAAAAATCTGGGAGATTGGTGTCTCAGGGCTTTAAACAGTAGTAGAATGAATGCTTTCCATTCATATCCATGAACTTTTTGCCACAATCATGTGGCTGAATTTTTCTGCAATTGTCCAACTATCAAGTGCTAGTGTTTATCTCTATATTTAAGAAGTTACTCTTTCTGTAGAAAGATTTCATCATTTAAATTGAAATAGATGTTTTTATTTCACAGGTTTTTGTGCATATTAGTTCATGATTTTATTGGGGGTGGGTGAAAATGTGTCTGTCTATGATTTGTGTGTATGCACACAATAACCTTTGTTACTGGAAGAGAATGAGTACTTTAGGGAATGGGAAGTGGTCTGGTACAGGGAAGTCTCTTGTGTGTCTGGTGAGGTCCACATGGAGGCTGTACTACAGGGACCTGGGGTTCAGTGTGTGTGGAGTGGGAAGGCTCCTCCCCTGACCCTCCCACTCAGGATTTTGGCATCAACACTGACATTCCAAGCATCCTCTCTGAGGGCACTTCTTGGGGCATGAGGCCACTCACATCAAGCCAGGAAATTTTATCCAAATGTTTCTGATTCATTTACACTCATAAAAGTGTGATTTTTCAAGAGCAACATGAAATGCAATAAGCTTTTGTGGCTCTGTCTCTACTAAGGGGAGTGGAGTGGACAACCCTTTTGCCAAGAAGAAACAAAGTCAGGCTCACTGAGATAGGCCCCTGCCAATGGAAGGGGACTGTGACAGTACATTATCAGGCTGAAATTGTGCCTGAGATCTGGCTTCTGCCCTTTCTCAGGGAGCACTGATGCAATAACCTGATGAGAATGATGACTTTTTTTCCTTGCTATTTTAATTTTCTTTATTTCTCATCACCCTGGGAGCACTAATTCCCCTGCTTTCCTTACTGCTCAAAATATTTGCAGCTCCTATTGTATCTTTTCCCCTCAGATTAGCTCATCATGAGTCAATTCACTGACTCTGCTTTTGTTTTTATTAACTGAGATATTGTGAATTGCCTGAAATAGAGGAGCTTTATTTTATTCTCAAATCCATATTGTCTTAGAGGTGATTTGGTTCAAGAACTGTGTCCCTTGGCCTCTAATGCATTTACCTAGCTTTGCCATCATATTATACCCAGTCTATTCTTCTCTTTTTGTTTTACTGGCAACCCCTGGTTGGTTTCCTCTTAGCTGCTCCCAGAAATGGTGTGAGAGGTCTGCTCCTGTTATGGCATCATTTCCAATGATGGAAAACAACTAAAAGATGCTGCTTTGAATTAAGCAAATGATAGGAGTTTTACAAGCACACAGATTGGTAAATTAATCCTAACCTTACCACTTCCTACTCATATAAGCTTAGGCCTTGGTTTCCTCCTCTGCATAGTGAGAATAACAAAATTAATTGCACAGAATTACTGTAAAGATTTAATAAGATTGTGTTGTATTTGTTCCTGTATCTACAAGGCCTGGTACAGTGCCAGGCAAACAGGGGTTTGATACTGTCAGAAAGTGAGGGTCATTCTATAACTGAATATCTCAATAAATCTGATCTCTGAGGAGCAGAGACTAGATAGAGGATAAAGCTAAAATTGGTAAAGAAGTAGCAGTCAGTCACTCATTCTGGCCCAGAGATGGGGTGCTCACTGTGTTGTGGCACTGTAACCTTGTTTTTGTCCCTGCTTAGACACAGTTATGACATGGCTGTTCTTTGTTTTATTTAACCATGATCTCAGGTTGTCTGAGGGTTGGTATTCTTTGAGTTGTTTATGTCTGGGATGAGAAATAACAATGTTTAGCTGAGTGTGAGGCCAACTTTTGAATGTCAGGGCCTGTTCTTTTTTCTTTCTTGCTAGCTTTCTCCTCTTCTCTCTCTCAGAGGGACAGAAAGCTGTCTGTCAAGTTAAGGATATCCTGCTTTAACATCAAATGGCCCTCATGGAAGCCAAGTTTGTGACGAAGTGACTACTTGGAATAGAGAACAGTTCAGGCAGAATGGAGAGAGAAAGTAAAGGCATTAGGGCGGGGACAGAATATTATCTGAATTCTTTTCTTGGATAAGAGGGGAACTAGATGCCCTAAGAGCTAGGGCTGGACATATATAGGGGAGCAGTCTGGTGGCTGAAGCAAAGCCTAGCATGGTGCCCTCACAATGAGTCTAAGCTGAGTGGAAAGGCCACACACTAAAAACACATACAGGTGACCAGGGAAAGACCAAAGCAGCATGGTAAATTAAGAGGTATGGGAACTTGGAAAAAACTTTAGAAAGCATGATAGTGAAGAGGCAAGGAGTTTATTAGATGTCTTGGTCCTCACCTACCTGTAGAATATAAGTCTTGAAGATATTTTACATAAATATGGCACATGGGAAATCATGGGGGAAAATGTTTACCTGAAAGTTGGAAAGGTTGGATGTGAGTAGATTATTGATATTCTTAAATAGCCTCACTGTCCTCTATTCCACACATTTATCTGTTAGGATTAATAAATTACAATGGTTAGACAGCTGGGAAGCTATTATGATATTATTGAAAAATTGATATTGCCTAGAAATCTTTTTACCCTGAATCACAAAGATGACATACTTCTAACTTTAGCAAGTTCTAGAGTCTCCTACCAAAGTGTAGACTGAATGTTTGTACCCCTTCCCAACCATGCAGGATTCATAAATTGAAATGCATTCCCAAGGTGATGGTATTTAGAATTGGGGCCTTTGGAGGTGATTAGGTCATGTGGGTAGAGCTCTCATGAATGGGGCAAGTGCCCTTATGAGAGACCCTAGAGAGCTCACTTGCCTTTTTGCCATGTGAGGACACAGGGCAAAGACAGTCATCTATGAACCAGGAATTGAGCTCTCACCAGACACTACATCTATAGGCAACTTGATCTCAGACTGCAAGCCTCCAGATCTGTGAGAAATAAATTTCTGTTGTTTATAAGCCACTCAGTCTGTGGAATTTTGTTATAGTAGCCTGAACAGACTCACAAAAAAACAGCATATTTGCAAAAGATGATACTCTTTGTTCCCCACATGTCTCATAACTTACTACCTGTCTAGTATATCAGCAATGGGTACTTTTTCTTAGCAAAGTCAATACCAAGAACTTTTCTTTCTTTGGCTCTATTCTAGCCAGTGTTCACCATTGGCTGTGGGCAAAAAGGACAATAAGTAGGCAACTTCTTGTGAGGGGCAGTTTATAATCCAGTGTCCCTCCTAATTCCTTGACTGGTTTTCTAGACTTATTTCTAGATTCTTTGTCCTGTTATTGACATTTTTTTCTGTACCTTTAATCTCTCCCTCTAAATTGTTTCCTTCTTATCAATATTTAAGCAAACTCTGTCATTTAAAAAAAAATACAGCGAGGAGGGAAGATGGAGACTGGGTAGGAGGGAGCAGATTCCACTTCCTCCTACACACAGGAGAAAAACCTGGCTGATCTACGGAGGAAAAGAGCAAACAGCTAACAGTACCCTAGCATATATGAAAATAGGAGACCAAAAATTGTAGCGGACACTGAAAAACCAGATGGTAAGGAGAGTGCTACAGGTCAATAAGGTCCCAGAGACCAACTTGGGAACCAGGGTGGATGCAGCCCCAGGCCTGGCGACTGCCCCTGCTGCAGAGTCCTTGGGAGAGAGCTGGGTCAACTGCTCCCTCCCCCACTGGCCAGTCAAGGTTTAAACAGCACTGGGAGAGACCTGGTTGCTTGAAGTGACAGAGAGGGGAAAAAGGACAAATTTGTACACACAGGGGCTGTGATCACTCACAGAGCCTGTGGACTTTGACTGGGGAGAGTTGAGAGTCACACAGGGATGGGCACTGACCCCCTATAGTCACTGGTCTGGATGGAGAATTGGGCTGTATGGAGGGGCAGGCTTGAGTAGGAGGAATTTCTCAAAAAGAAAAATTGTTTGGGGCATACTCCCACAACAGCTGCTTAGCCTCTTCCCCACCCAGCAGGGCAGTGATCCTGAGGTGGCATGGAAGTTTGCACAGAAGGCCCTGTGCACCCCCATACCATTAGGAAGGGTGCATGCTTGAGCCGGTGGGACCCAGCTCAAGGAAGAAAACGCTATGGAGGAAAACCCAGGGACCCAGGCAGCATGGCAGAGCAAGCCTGCGCTGCACCCCAGACCATAGCAGTAACCCTGGGGGGGAAAAGAACACTCTCAGGAAGACCTGAATCCTACACCCAAGGCACCAGGGAGAGCAATCAGGCTATCTTTGGGGAGAGTGGGCAAAAGACTGGCTGAGTGTGGATCCTGAAGGGAGAAAAGCCATACCAATCACCCCTCAGCCTGCTGCAGCCAGCAAGACCAGAAAAAATGGCTCTCTGCCAGTTTGAAACCAACAAGAGGGTTTTTGTTGTTGTTTTGTTTTAAGTAATCTTTTTTAAAATTTTTATTATTGTTTTATCTTTCAATACCTTTTTCCTCTCTTTTCTTCTTTCTTGTTTTATTCTTTCTTCCTTTATTTCCAATTTGTCTTCTTCTTGTCTATCTTCTTCTGCCTTTTTTTTTAAATACCCACAAGTGAAACCAAAAATACCTGGAACTGTGAAAAGACCAGAGCTGGACCCAGAGGGGGCATCCCAACAGCTGAGACAGTGAGACTAAATTCACTTTGCTATTACAGAGAACATTCAAGTTATTGCATATTTGTATTATTATTTTTCATTATTCTTATATATTTTATTTTAATAGTATTTTTGTATTCCTCTTTTTTCTATATAGTCTTCTTTGCTTGGCTGGTTATATTGTATCATTTGACAGGTGTCCCCTGTTCTCTCTTTCATAGTGTATTGTTAATTTACTACCCTTCACTTCACTTGTGTTCCTCTAGTACACTACTCAAAGTCCTATACTCCCTATTCTTGTTATCCAGATCACATAGATTCTGTCATACGATTGTTGCTCTAATATTATTGTAAATAATAGCTGTTCCATACAATTATAAATACCTCACAACACCGCTCCTGGATCTTAGCCCACTTCACAGTTTCCTGAACTCTATTACTGTAGTGATTAACTCTATTCTCTCACACACTACATCTATTTATTATCCTATATTTTCACCTTACCTCAGAATCTGACCTCCCACAACCTCACTGCTTTCTAGATCCAACTCACAATCCTTTCCTCCCCAACAATAATCTTATTTTCTTTCCATACTTTCTGAAAACTGGCTAGTTGGGTGGAAGATCACGGTTAACCCTACACATATCCAAAGGATCTCCTACCTCTTCTCTACCAGCTGCTACTGTAAATATCATAGAATACTCTGTTGCCATTTTAAACCATTTTGCCTTCCCTCTCCAACTGATCACAAAAAAGAGCAGGTAGAAGAAGTGAATACCAGGATACCCACGGGAAGAGGAAACCCAACAACATAGGAACCACCAACAGATAACAACAGAAGAAGGTGAAGGAGGGAGTAGAAACCACACAAACTTCAATCCAGGACCTATCTGGAAATACAACTAAATACTGGAGAAACTACCCAGTACAAACTGCTGAACAAGAGCAAGAGAGAATCCTCAAAACCTTGTACACATGGAAGAACCAGCTTCAACACAACCTTCCCACCAGCACAACAAAATACAAAAGGTGCTGGACAGACAGACCCTCAGTTAAGCAGCTGGTGGGAAGGACCCACCAAAGAAAGACCCAACAACAATCAAAACCCAAAGACAAACACAGAGCCAACTTAAATGACAGCCCAAGACCAGAGAGCTCGGGAGATCAAGGAGACTGCACCACTGAATCTCACAGGTAGTCTACCACAGAAGTTCACACCATAAACCCGGGGAGCCAGAACAGATCAATTTAAGAAGCTGAAGCTAACAAGAGAGTCCCACAAACAATGGGAAGACAAAGAAACAATCCCTAAATGAGAGAAAAGGAGGAAGCCTCAGAAAGAATGCTAAATGAAATAGACGCAACTCAACTATCAGTTATTGAGTTCAAAGCAATGGTTATCAGGAAGCTTGATGAGCTCACAATGAGCTACCAGAAACTACAGGGAAGCTACAATGAGCTCATTGCAAACTATATCAACATGAAAAAGGAAATAGAAACTATCAACAAGGGCCAGGGCAAAATGAAGAATGCCATTTCTGAACTGAAGAACAGTAGAAGGAATCAAAAGCAGGACTGACGAAGCAGAAGATTGGATCAGCGAGCTAGAGGACAAAGTAGAAAAAAACACCCAGAAAGAGCAAGAAAAGGAAAAGAGGCTCAGAAAGAATGAAGAGGGGTTAAGGGAAATGCAGGACAACATGAAACGTAATAATATCCATATAATAGGGGTACCAGAAGGAGAAGAAGAAGAGCAAGGGATAGAAAACCTATTTGAAAAAGTAATGATGGAAAACTTCTCTAATTTGATGAGAGAAAAAGCAACACAAATCCAGGAAACACAGAGAGTCCCAATCCAGAAGAACCCAAAGAAGCCTACTTCAAGACACATAATAATTAAAGTGGCAAAATTCCAAGACAAGGAGAGGATCTTAAAGGCAGCAAGGGAGAAACAGGAAGTAAACATACAAGGGAGCCCCAATAAGGTTAGCAGCTGACTTCTCAATGAGAACACTACAAACCAGAAGAGGATGGCAAGAAGTATTGCAAGTAATTAGAACCAGAGGCCTACAACCAAGACTACTTTACCCAGCAAGGCTCTCAATCAAGATAGAAGGCCAAATAAGGAGCTTCCAAGACAAAAGAAGTCTAAGATAATACACCACTACCAAACCAGCTCTGCAACAAATACTAAAGGGACTGATCTAAGGAAAGGAAGAAAAAGAGAGAGAGAGAGGAACACAGGTACAAAAATGGCAATGAATACGGACATATCAATAATAACCTTAAACATAAATGGATTAAATGCTCCAACCACAAGATATAGAATAGCTGAATAGACAAGAACACATGACCCCATACATATACTACCTACAAGAGACCCACCTCAGGACAAAAGACCTACACAGACTGAAAGGGAAGGGCTGGAAACAAATTTTTCAAGCAAATGCACAGGAAAAAAAGTTGGGGTAGCAATACTCATATCAGACAAAATAGACTTCCAAAAAAGTGCCATAAAGAGAGAACCAGAAGGTCACTTCATAATACTCAAGGGAAGAATCCATCAAGAAGACATAAACATTGTAAATATATATGCACCCAACATAGGAGCATCCAAATACATAAATAAAATCTTAGAGGACTTCAAGAAAGATATGGCAGCAACACAATTATAGTAGGAGATTTTAACACCCCACTGTTAAAAATGGACAGATCTTCCAAGCAAAATATCAACAAAGATATTGTGGCATTGAATAATGCCCTAGATGAAATGGACTTAACTGATATATACAGGACCCTCCATCCCAAAAAAGCTAAATACACATTCTTTTCAAATGCACATGGAACATTTTCAAAGATAGACCACATGATAGGGCACAAAACAAGCCTCAACAAATTCAAGAAAGTTGAAATCATACCAAGAGTTTTCTCCAGTCACAAAGGACTGAAACTAGAAACCAACCCCAAGGTAAAAAACCCAAAACAGTCAATCATGGAGACTGAATAGCATGCCATTAAACAATGAATGGATCAAGAATGAAATTAGGGAAGAAATCAAAAAGTTTCTGGAAACAAATGAAAATGAACTCACAACAACCCAAAACTTTATGGGACACAGTGAAGGCAGTCCTGAGAGAGAAATTCATAGTGAAACAGGCCTACCTAAAAAAGACAGAAACATTTTAAACAAATAGCCTAACCCTATGTCTGCAAGAACTTGAGAAACAACAACAAAGACAGCCTGCAGCAAGTAGAAGGAAGGAAATAACCAAGACCAGAGCAGAATTAAATGACATAGAGACTAAAAACACAATTCTAAGGATCAATGAATCCAGGAGCTGTTTTTTTTTAAAGATAAACAAAATCAACAAGCCTTTTAGCTGGCTCACCAAGAAAAAAAGAGGACCCAAATAAACACAATCAGAAATGAAAGAGGAGAGATTACAACTGACATCACAGACACAGAAAATCCTATAGACTCCACCAAAAAACTGCCTGACATAATAAATGAATTTGGCAAAACAGCAGGATACAAACTCAATATCTAGAAATCAAAGGCATTTTTTATACAAACAATGAAACAGCAGAAGCAGAAATTAAGAAAAAAATCCCATTTGATATAGCAAAAAGAAAAATAAAATACTGAGGGAGGTGGGGAGGCCTGGAGGGGTGGGCTGGGATGGAAGTAAAAGACAGAAAACTGTACTTGAACAACAATGAAAAAAAAATAGAAAAAAGATACAACAACTCACCCTGTACCCCATGCTCCTAGCTCCAGCTCTATATTTTTTTATTTCTTTACAGTAACACTTTTTCTCAGAATGTTGTCTACCCTATGTCAACATCCCATTTACTCCCCCTTTCTTTCAGGCTGACTTCGTCCTCTGCTACTCCCTAGATAATCTCCTCCTCCATGCTCCTAGGGTCTCTGTTCCCAGAGTATTCACTGTCCCCAAATCTCAACCTAAGCAGGATGTCTCCTCTAGCTGCAGAACTATGTACCCGCCTTCGGCAAAACATTTCTACTCGCTTCCTCAAATAATGCACCATAGGGCTTGAAACACTCCCTTTCCTTTTTTAATCTGCTTTTCCTCCCATGTTCCCCATCTCAGAAAATGACATTACTGTACATCCAGTTGTTCAAGTGAGACCTAAGACATCATCAATGCTTCCTGATTCCTCACCCTCCAATTTCCAACATCCAGTAAGTCATTAAGCACTCCTTAAATATATCTGTAGATGATTCTCTTTTGCTAGTTCAGGCCACAATCTCTATTTGCCTGGATGACCATAGCAGCCTCCAGTATTCATGCTTCCTGTCTTTCTTCCCTGAAACATCTTCTCCATTCTACAGCCAGAGTGAGCTTTTGAAGTAAAACTCCACTTCACCACTCCTACTTTAAATCCATCACTGGTCCTGACCAACTATGGAATGAAGCTCAAACTCTGAAGCATGAATTTGTATTCCCAATTTACTCCAATAGCTACCTAAATATACACAAGTCATTCTGAGACTCAGTTTCTTCACTGTAAAATGCAATTAATAACATTTGGTCTTCTTATTTGGTAATGAGGATGAAATGTCATCAAATATGTAAAATATAAAGTGCTTTATGAAGTAAGAAATGATGATTCACTACTCAACACATATCTGTTGAGTGGATGAATGAATTGCTTCTGTTACCCTGTTCTATTTAAGCCCACCAGATGGAAGGGGAAGCCAAACTGTAGGGGAGACAATTTCTAGCCCCTTAAATTTAAGGGGCTTTACAATCTGGGACCAGCATGTTTCATGCTGCCTTTCCTTCTCCTTGAGTGTCTTTATTGTATCCATTCATAAATCCAGCTTTGGAGGAAGAACCACTTCAAATAAGCTCTCCTCAGTATATATTACCACCCCCTGAAGAGCTTATGTTCTGTGCAGTTAGGGGAATAAATATAGATCTTTCTAGAAGGGGAGAAAAAGGAAGGACTTTCACTTTTATTCAATTATCACTTCAGCAGCTGTCTACATCACTTGGAAAATTCTCCTCACATCCCTCGATGGATTCTCCATTGTCAAAATCCCAGTTCTCACTGGCTGACAGAAACTGCTTTTCAGAGCCAACAGTATTTGATGTCAAAAAGCAGAAGGAGGTGACACCAGGATCTCTTACTCCACATTAATCTCTTCATTATTTCTGACATAGATATTATAACATTGCCACAGATTTAATAGAGGATAATGGTAATACAATTCTAATGCATTAGGTGTGATCTGAGGTGACTATAGTCTAAACTTTTAATATAAAATAGATATTCTCTATGCGAAGGTAAATGAGCTTGAACACAGACTTACACAAAGGCATTACCTTCACAATAGGGAGTGAGAAATGAGCTTTTCATTACTGGATATGATTGACATCTTTTTGTGTCCATTCATGGCTGCAAAACTCCCAGTGTCAGAGCAGAGAACATGAAGAATTTCTCCAACAGCTGTGAAGGAGACTTTAGGGGACAAAGTTAGGGAAGCTTAAAATTAATTGTTTCCAAAAATGCAGAGCAAAATGAAATGATTTTGCACTTTGCTGTTAGTCAAGATGTTTCCTTCTAAGGCATTTTATTTTTTCACACACTGGTATCTGCATGATATATAGCTTTCCAATAGCCACAGGTGGTAGGTGTCTGTCCAAGGATTTCCTTTTAAAAATGTTTCGGCAGGCGCCCATGGAGCTAAAGAAAAGAGAGAAAATCACTACCTGGTTTTTCTTCATCTGTGAACCACTTCAGTTTCCAAAAACTAACGTATCTTTCCTTTTTTGTGGAGGAGGTTCTTTGTCTTTCATGTGGGTTTTGCATCTGGACTTCCTTCTTTTCCTCATCTCCAAGGATTAGGAGTTCAATTCAATCTCTAACTCTTTTGAGTTGATTTGTTCAGAATCATTTTCTCTTGACTACATTTAAAAGAGACACAGCTGGGTCTGTAGGGACCCCTCCCTATTGGTCCTAGACCATCGCCCAGGGCCTGCTTGTCTTGCAAGGGAGATGAAGTGACAGGGTAGGTCATGAGGACAGGATCACAAGGCCCATTTTATGTATTGAAAACAGGTTTGAAAAGGTCATGAGAGTGGACCATCCTAGCTGCCCAAGTCAATACTCTGATTCATAAGAAACCAGGAAAAAAATGGGAATGGAGATAGTTTCCTGTATGTTCCATAACCAAAATATTTCAGGACACCATAAAATGGATTCACACAGGGAGTGGGAGTTTCCTTAAATTTTGGATAGAAGAATTTATTTCTTTAGGCATGTGTTTCTTGAGAGTTTCTCTGGACTCCAACAAGGGTAAATCACAGAGATTTTACAGAAAATTTTATTGCCATTAAAAAAGTAGCAAAAATCTCTTATAGTATCTCATAATTCTGAAATATAATAACATTTTTCAAAACCATGCTGTCTAGCAGGTTTATAATGAATAATTTTCTACCTAAATTTATAAGAGAAATAAAGACCATTCCAATTTGTAAATTAATATTTTCTAGGATATTGGTGAATTTGGATTGTCTTTCTCTGAAAATACTGTATTCAAATAGGAAGTCATGAGAGGAATCACCTAATTTTATGAAAGTTAACTGCAAAATTCAAGCAGCAAATGTACATTTTATCTTAGAAATTACCCTAACACACTGGTTACTTGAAGCATGTTTCTAATTTGATATGGGGGAGGGAAAGAAGTGAAGACATTTAAGTTCTAAGGAGGAGAAGAAGCAGACAAGTGAACACTGGGTAGAGGGCATAGGAGAGCTGTGCCTGGCCAGACAGCATCATTGATATTGTCATAATAATTATCATACATTGAGCTCTGACTAGTGAAAAATGACATATATATATATTATTTTTAGTTTTTCACAATAATACTGCAACATTGTTATTATTATTCTCATGTTGCATGGGAAAAAAGAGAGCTTGGGTAATTTGCCTATAAGTTAAAAAGTTTCTGTGATAGGCAGATTATGTAATTTATATCTTCTCTCTCCTTCTCTCTCTCTCTCTCTCTCTCTCTCTCTCTCTCTCTCTCTCTCTCTCCCTCCCCCCTCTCTCCCTCTCCCTCTCTCTCATTTTTTCTTTTCCATTACTATTTACTCACTCTGATGAAGAAACTGCCATGTTTGCTTCTGTAGATAAATGCTTTGTAGAGAAGCCCAAGTTACAAGGAAGTGAAGAAAGCCTCCAGCTAACATCTCATAAAAAATCGAGGACTCAGCCCAACAACAATGAACTGAAATCATCCCACAACATTAGTGAACTTAGAAGTTGGATTCCTCAGTGAGCCTTCAGATGAGACTACAGCCCCAGCCAGCACCTTGACTGTAGCCTATGAGAGACCTTGAACCAAAGCATCTAGCTAAGTTGTGCCAGGTTTCTGACCCACAAAAACTGTGAAATAATAAATGTGTGCCATTTTAATCTGCTTTATTTGGGGAAATTTGTTAACACAGCAATAGATTACTAGTGCAGTTATCAAGTGGCTAAGCTAGTGTTTGAACCAAGTACTTATCAGATTGCCAAACCTCTCTTCTTTCTACATTACCTTTACATTATCTCCAACACTTATCGAAAAATTTCTTTGTGCTGGCCATCATGTTTGACACTGGGGATGCAACTGCCCAGGTCCTTTGGAGAAAGGAAGTCTAAGTAAATTTTCATGAGGAGTTAGAATTTGAATTTGGCTTTGTCTCAAATGTAGGGTAAATGAATAAGAGGGAGGATCACATCCCAAGATTGGGGAATGGTGTAAGCATAGATATACTGAGATCGGCTTGACCTATAATGAATGGACCATATGGAGCAAAGCGGAGCATCCTCATCTGTGGCTTATGAAAAAATGACTTCAATGAAAACCTTATGTGACCTCAGGTACAACTAAAAGGAATCTGGATAATTTTGTTACATATATTCATACTAGCATTAAAAAATTAATGTTACTATAGAAAATACTCTAAAAAGTAATCTCTTAGGGTCTCTTTGAATTGTTGATTTTCATGGTATATTATTAAGTGAATAAAGCAAAATGTGAGATAATAGTTATTCTAGCTACTTAGTAAGAAGCACTGACCAACAATTCTGCTTCTGGGAATATATCTGAAGAAACCTAAAACACTAATTTGGAAGAATATATACACCCCTACATTCAGCAGCATTATTTACAATAGCCAAGCTATGGAAACAACCCAAGTTCCCATCAGTAGTTGAGTGGATAAAAAGTTGTGGTATATATTTAAACAGTGGAATGATAATTGGCTATAAAAAATAAGAAAATGGTATTTGTTTTTCACCACCTGGCTTATTTTGCTTAACATAATGCTTTCCAGTTCCATCCATGCTGTTGCAAAGGGTAGGAGCTCCTTCTTTCTTTCTGCTGTATAGAATTCCACTGTGTAAATGTACCATAGTTTTTTGATCCATTCATTTACTGATGGGCACCTAGGTTGCTTCCAGCACCTAGCTATTGTGAATTGTGCTGCTATGAATGTTAGGGTGCATAAGTTCTTTTGGATTGGTGTTTCAGGGCTCTTAGGATATAATCCTAGCAGTGGAATTGCTGGGTCAAAAGGAAGGTCCATTTTTAGTTTTCTGAGAAAATTCCATACTGTTTTCCATAGTGGTTGTACTATTCTACAATCACACCAACAGTGCACTAGGGTCCCCTTTTCTCCACAACCTCTCCAACACTTGTTGTTTGTTGCTTTGTTTATGATGGCCATTCTCACTGGTTGTACCATAGTTTTTGATCCATTCATACCATATGATCTCACCTTTAACAGGAACCTAATCAACAGAACAAATGGACAAGCAAAATATAACCAAAGGCACTGAAATCAAGAACAGGCTGACAATGACCAGAGGGGAGAGGGGAGGGAATTTCAGGGGGAAAAGGATAAGGGTTTGCAGGAACAAGTATGGGGGACACGTGGATGGAAACAAGGGTGGGTGGAAATGGGAGGGAGTTGGGGAGGGCTAGCGGGTGGGCTGGCATGGGAGTAAAAGGCAGAAAACTGTACTTAAACAACCATTAAAATAAAAAATAAAAAAATTCATTTACAACTGTCAAGTATTAAATAAATTATTAAATAACTGGTATTTCTTTCAGAGGAATATTGCCTTTTGTGACAGCATGGATGGACCTGGAGAGTATTGTTATGCTAAGTGAAATAAGCCAGTCAGAGAAAGACAAATATCATATGATTCCACTTACATGTAGAATCTAACAGACAAAATAAGCTACAAACAAAATAGAAACAGACTCATAGATACAACTGTCAGGAGGTAGGAGGTTTGGAAGATGTAGTGAAAAAGGTGAAGGTATTAAGCAAGAAAACAAAACTCATAAACACAGACAATAGTACGGTGATTGCCAGAGGGAAAGAAGGGTGAGGGGAGGTGTAAGAGTATAAAGAGGGAATAAAGAGTGATGGAAGGAAACTTGACTTGGGGTGGTGAACAGACAATATACAGAAGATGTATTATAGAATTGTGCACTTGAAACCTATATAGTTTAATTAACCAATGTCACCCCAATAAAAATCAGTAAAAATAAAAAAGAAGCATTGAAAGAATAAACCAGAAAGCAACAACAAGCTATCTTTCGGCTAGGCTAGAGGAGAGATGTGGAGGGTACAGGAAAGGGACTAGACTACTCCCAATGTATCTTTTTGTAGAGTTTTACTTTTGAATCTTATAAATGTCTTAATCAAATTAAGAAAAGGTAAACATTATAATTTAATAATCAATCTAATTGTACCTAAAACTATAGAAGAGAGTTATCTCACAGAGAGTTTGAACATAGTTCTAGTTTACGATTATACCACCCTGAATGCACCCGATCTTGTCTGAACACAGTCCTATTACTGAGCATGCTTAGAGTATATATTCTAAGAACAAATAGAATTGACTCCATTCAGTATTTTCATGTAAGAAAGTAATGTTGGTTTATAATTTTGAAAACTATTTAATGGGTAACTAAACAAATTAAGTTATGCCAATGTTATTAGGGACCAAGATCTTCCGCATATGAGAAAATAAAGATGGTGTGACAAGATGTGCCTGGCTCACTTTTCACATTATCTGCTCCAAACCTGGAATAAGCTATTTCTCCAAGAGACTCTGGTTCCTCTTAGTGTGAAGTGGTGTTTAAAAAACATAATTTGGGCACTAAAGAATACTAAAAACAGTCTCACTTGTGTCCTTTCATTGCCATGACTCTTGATGCAGCTGCTTTGGTTTACTTTTACTTCCAGCTCACAATGGGAGGCATAGGAGATGAGTTTGGAGGGGGTGACTACCGTGAGACTGTAAAGGGCATTAAATGCTTGTTATATAAATCTGGATGTTAGATGATCACTGAAGGGGAACAGTGAAGGTTACTGGAACTGAGGTGCCTGCTATTGATGGCAACAAAGAATAATGCTTAGTCTGCTACACATTATATACTTAAGTTATTTCACCTGGATCTAATACTGGGCTTCACAATTCCTTGTTTGTCAGCATTCCTTAACCCAGTATAGAATGAATACAAAACCTCATAGAATTTTTCAAATGCTGGCTTTATTGCTAGCTATGCCATTGGACCTACTTGATCTCCTGGGCTTCACCTAGTAGGATTTTAGTTTTATATTGTTTGTTATCAAGTTATAAGAATTCTAATTAAATATATATTGAACTTTAAATATGTGAGTAAAAGCTATGCTAGGCAGCAAAACACTTTGCATTAAACCAGAATGTTTTCAAAATAACTTCTTAGGAAATATACTTACTTTGTTGTCACTATTTACTTTATAAATTATTAAAATTATATATCCAGGAAAAGGTAATTGATATAGTACAAAACATTAATAAGTTGAGATAATCATGGTTTTACTATACCCATTATCATTTCCTAGATGCTTTTGATTTTTCCATTGGTTACTACCATAATTCTAAACAAGAGACCAGTTGTTCTTGATTTATAGACTCCCTCATTTGGAAGAGGAAGAATTTAACTCATCTAATTTAGCTTCTACTTAAACCAAAATATTTGTTGCATAAAATGCATTTTTAAATGAAATTTTCCTTTCCTACTAATTTACCAGTAGATTCTCCATCTACTGGTTCTAACTTGTGTCAAGCTGGCATTGTTTTAATTGCAGAAGTTTCCTTGTCTCATAGAGCCCATGACTTCTTATTTCCTAGATCCCTTTTCATGTACTGAAGTACATCCTCAAGCACTTTTTTTCCATGAAGGGTATGTGGTAGGTAAACCTGTGGCCTTACATATATGAGCATATCTATTTTTACTTTTCATCGCTAGCTTTTCTGGGTATAGAATTCCAGTTTCAATACCATTTTTCTTCAGAACATCAAAAACATTGCTCCTTGGTCTTTCTGTGTGCAGTCAACCTTGACTCAATATCTTTCTTTAAATTCTAAAAAATTACCTTTTATTCTTTTATTATTTTCTCCTTCCATGTTCTCTTCTCTCTGTCTCTCTCTTTTTCTTTTAAAGCAGAGACATCTAGTAGGTAGATACTGAGTTTCTGGATTACTTTTTTATGTTTCTTACTTTAAAAAAATCTCATCTTTCCATTTTTCTTTTGCTGTCCTTTTTTTTTGTAGTTTCCCTAATAATTTCTTTTAACACTAAGATTTGCTTTTTTAGACATTTTTTATTTTTCAATCAAGCTGACATTCCACATTATATTAGTTTTAGTGTACAGCATAGTGTAGACCATCTTATTTTTTATTTCTAATATTTATTTAAAAATTACTTTATTGAGCTCTTATTTAGTAGTAGACTATTCTTTTATAAGTTATTTTGACATATTTTTATTATTAATATTAAAATCTGCCTTTCCTCTGAAGTCAGGTATTCTCTGTTCTCTCCCTTCTGTACTGCTAGTTTCCTCAACCATCTGCTGATCCTTGGGTATCTTTTCATATTTGTGAATTAAGTACTGACATGTGTGGCAGAAGACTGGACAATTATGGTGTAGGTGAGCTAAGACAGGAGCATCAGAGCAGGGAAGACTTGAAGAGAAAACCAGAGTGGAACTGAGGAGAAAGACCCTGGTAAATTCTTCTTCCCCAAGCCCGGGCCTCAGGTTTTGATGTTCAAATTGTCTCAGAGCCAAAGTTGTTTTTGCTTTTCTAGAAATAACATGGCCAATGTAGTAGACTTAACTTTGTAAAGTGTCAAGTCTTGAGGCAAAAACAGAAATAAAAAAGACAAAGAAATAAAAAAGTCAAAGGCCCACTGGTTAAAGACTGGGGAGTGTGTCCTGTCTGCTGATGCTCTGTGAAGTTCTGCTTTGAGTGCAGCTGGCTCCCTGTCTCCAGCTGCCTCGTGCTTTTATGCCTTAACACTGAAAATGTGAAACCATGTTTTCCCGTTAGGAGCAAACCTTCTTGACAGTTGCAAGTGCTCAGCAGGAGTGTTTGGAGCAGGGCTGTTCAGGCAATAGTCCTGTGCCTTCCTGGCTGACAGTCTGTCACTCTTGGGGTTAATTCAGCCCCTGCAGTTCTGCAGAAGGAAGCTGTGCTGGACTGACCAGACTCAGAAAAGGCCCTTGGAGAAAGCAGCCTTATCCTTACTTGAGTGCCTGCTCTAAAAAGAGGTTCTGCCATTGGAGGAAGAGACCACATCTCTGTGGGGCTGAAATAAGAGAGAAAATCTTTTCATGGTTTGGTAAAGAAATGACACTTTTTTTTTTCCATTTCAGCACTCAGAATTGTAGTAACTGGCTGGATGAGGTGGTTTCCACATGTCCACAACAGTCATGTGAAGGACTGAAATGAAATAATTGGAGCTAGCACTTAAGCTGTACACACTATTACAGGTTCTTTCAGCACCTTCCTTTCTTCAGTCTTCACAGCCTCCTCCAGAGAAGGTATGTCTCCACTTCACATGCACTTCAGAGCCAAAATCTGAATGCAGATCTGGCTGGCTTCAGAATGCTTTTTTCATTAACATCCATGTTTATCAAAATATAGAGTATTTGTCAAGACTGAATTAAAAGCCCTTTTCACTATTAATTAGATGGTTTTAGATAAATTAACTTCTTTGGTCATTATATTTTGTATGCGTAAAATGGGAATAATAATAATATTCCCATTCATGATCTGTTGTGTGGGTTAATATACATATTATATATGAGGATTCATACATATATGTGCATATATACACACACACACATAATTCAGTACATGCCTGGTACGTAGTATACAATCAATAAATACATGTTGAATAAATGAATGAAAAACAGTAACAGTCTTATAGAAAATCTGTTTTCATATAGCGGGGTTTCTGAACTTTGGCATTATTAACATTTTGGATTGTACAATTCTTTGTTGTGGATGGCTGGCCTATACATCATAACATGTTTAGCATCACCCCTGACCGCTACCCACTAGATGTGAGCAATCCAATCCTCCATAATTGTTTTAACCAAAAATATATCCAGACATTGCCAATTGTTCCCTGGAAGGCAGAACCAGCTCTGCCTTGGACAGCAGAGAAGAGCAATCTGTACGTAGCAAGTAGTTTGTTTGGATGTTCAATACTGAATAATTTACTTTGTGGGTCAACATGGTCTCTGCTGCAACTGTTCAACTCTGCCATGGTAGCACAAAAGCAGACATGAACACACAAAAACTAATGAGTGTTACTGTGTTACAGTAAAACTTTATAAAACTGGGCTGGCCCATGAGCTGTCATTTGCTGTCCCCTACAAATGCAGAATGAGCAGCAGTGCAGCACTCTTGTTAGATATGCCACACTGTTACTGTGTCATATAGCCTGGGCTTGGTCTTATATATAGGCAGAAGGGACTTTGTCAATGTGTAGGCTTTGCCAATGAGAAGGGCCCCTATAAAGCCCTCTGCCTCAGTATCACAAAGGAAGAAGCATCTTCTGAAGAGTCAAGCATATTTGACCAGTATCCTCTTCATAACAGCACATTCCTGAAAGAAAGCTAGAAGCTAAAGCTGTTTTCAGTGTGGACCACCTACATGTGAATGAGTTTTTCCTTTCATAGGGATTCTTGATCTTCTGTAGCCACTGAACTTAGAAGGTTTATGAGAATGAGGCAGAAGAACAGACAGGTATATAAAAATGCACATTAGAGCCCCTGAATACAAATTCATCTGACTTCTCAAATCTACCTGTAAAGAACATACCCAATTTAGACTGAAGAGGAAATGGCACAGAAGTCAACTCTATTATTTGGCAGAGGGGTAATTATGCTTGCAAATGGACCTTTATTAATAAGGAGCACCGAAATCCTTCTTTAAATAGTACCCTGCAACTATTGTGTCAGTTACCTGCAGTTTAAAGCATGTCCCTTGTTATCAAGATAATGCTGTACATGTCTGTAGAACATAATAGAACACAACATCAACCTGCCACAAACACTGTCACAGCACCTCAGTTAGAATCCTTGTTAGTTGCAAGCAAGAAGGTGGTAAATGGAAAGTAAGGAGTCTGAAATAGATTTATTTGGGATCTCACTGCCTTACTTCATTTAACTCAGACCTATATCTGACATGGGGTATGCTTTAGTTGTGACACCACTATTCTAGCTTCTAGTGTAGATTGGGAAGTCAATGAGATGCAAGCAATAGTCATGGGAAGATTCAAGAAAAGCTCAATAATGTGTCTGACTTAGCTGCTAGATTCATTTTGTCTTCTCTATCCCCTTATTTCTGCCTGCAACTTGGTTATGATGGCTGGAGTTATTGCATTCACTCTGTAATCAGAAGTCTGGGTTGCTGACAACACTATAAAGCTGCCATTAAATCCTGGATGGCCTGTCCTTGTACCTATCATTATAAGAATAAAAACAAACATCTTTAAGAAGCTATTTTGAAAGTCTTTGCTGTAACAACTGCAGCAGATTAAAGATGACCACAAGTTCTTTTTCACTCTTTCCTTAGAGAGGTAGATTCTGTTTCTCTTATCTTAAAACCCAGGCTTGCCCTATGGCCTGTTTTGATCATGAAAAAGTAGCAAAAATGTACCTTTCTGGGCTGAGCTTTAAATGACCTGCAGCTTCCACCCTTGATGCTTGGAACTACCTCTCTTAGAACCCAGCTGTCATTTTGTGAGAAGCCCAAATCACATGGCAAGACCAATGGAAGAAAACTGAGACACTCTGATCAAAATCCCAGCTCTAATCTCTGCTGAGAGCCAGCACTGATGTCCAGCCATGTAAGTGAGTCTTCAAGGATGTTCCAACCCAGTGAAGACTCTGGATAACTGCATCCTTTACTAATACCTCATTGAGCCAAAGAAACATACAGCTGAGTCCACTCTTACAGATGACACCACAAAAGCATCAGATATGTGAGAGAGTCCACTTGGGTGTACCAGTCCCTCAAGTCTGCAGATAATTAAAGCCTGAGCTGTTACCACCTGGAACAGAAGAACCACTGGGCTAAGCCCAGTCAACCCACAGATTTATGAGAGATAATAAATGCTTGTTTTTTTCCACCTTCATCCCCCTTCTGCCATGCACACATCAACCCTCCAGCTTTCTTACCCCCTTAGTCCATTTCCATGGGTTGTACATATGAGTTATTTGAATTCTGTTTCCTATACCATTTTGACCTCTCCTCCTCTATTTTATGCCTACTAATTATACTTCTTATTCCCTGTACCTTCTCCCACTATTCCTCTCCTCCCTACCATTGAAAACCCTCCATGTGATATCTATTTCTCTAATTCTGTGTTTGTTCTAGTTGTTTTCTTAGTTTTTATTTTCATTGTTTTTCTTTTTTTTAGGTTCAGTTGTTGATAGTTGTGAGTTTGTTGTCATTTTACTGTTCATAGTTTTTGATATTCTTCTGTTTCTTAGTAAGTCCCTTTAACATATCATGTAATAAGGGCTTGGTGATGATAAACTCCTTTAACTTGACCTTATCTCGGAAGCACTTTATCTGCCCTTCCATTCTAAATGATAGCTTTGCTGGATAGAGTAATCTTGGATGTAGGCCCTTGCCTTTCATGATTTCAAATACTTCTTCCTAGCCTCTTCTTGCCTGCAAGGTTTCTTTGGAGAAATCAGCTTATAGTCTCATGGGCATTCCTTTGTAGGTAACTCTCTTCTTTCCTCTTGCTGCTTTTAAGATTCCCTCATTATCTTTAATCTTGGGTAATTTAATGATGATGTGCCTTGGTGTGTTCCTCTCTGGGCTTTCTGGACCTCTTGGAAGACTATTTCCTTTGCCAGATTGGGGAAGTTTTCCTTCCTTATTTGTTCAAATAAGTTTTCAACTTCTTGCTCTTGTTCTTCTCGTTCTGACACCCCTATAATTTGGATATTGAAGTATTTAATGTTGTCCCAAAATTCTAAGCCTCTCTCCATTTTTATGAATTCTTTAGTCTTCATTCTGTTTGGGTTGGATGTTTATTTCTTCCTTTTGTTCCAAATTGTTGATATGTGTCCTGGTTTCCTTCATGTCACTGTTGGTTTCCTGAATATTTTGCTTTATTTCACTTTGGGTATCCTTCATTTGTTCTTTCATTTTGCTACCGAGCTCAATCAGTTCTGTGAGCATTTTGATTACCAGTGTTTTGAACTCTCCATCAGAGAGGTTGGCTATCTCCTTATTGTTTAGCTCCTTTTCTGGAGTTTTGCTCTGTTGGGCCATATTTCTTTGTTTCAGTTCACTGGTCTGGTTGATCTGGTTGGTTTTTTCTTTAATTCCTTGGTTGTCAGAATTCCATGCAGTTTGATTTTCTGGTACTTCTGATTGTTTATTGTTTTTAGATTGCTTGTTATCCTCCTTTTGGTTGTGCGAGGAAGTGAAGCATTTGTACCTATGCCTCCATCTTGGCTGGAACTCCCAATCTCAGTATTCTTTCTAACCAATGACAGGCATTGCTTAGGGTCCAGGCAGCCAGTACAGTGCCTTAGTGAGCATTGAAGCAAAGCCCCAGTGAGCATTGAGGAATGAGCATGAAGACAAAGCCTATTTGCCAATATAGGATTTTGCTTGTTGTTGTTTTTAAAGACATACTGCTATGGTGACTGAAATAGGAACCATTCAGGGATAGAATTCAGGTTGCTGCCCTTTGGAAGTAGGAAAGCTAAAAAACATCAGAAAGTCTTCAAGTGTCAAGCATACATTAATAATTTATACATACAGGGGCCTAATACTCATCCTAACTAAAAATCCTGAAGGTCCTTGAACTTAAAAATAAACATTACAACTGGCCTAAAAATGATAAATCTTTAGATCTCTGGGCTAATCAACAATGAAACCATTCCACAGGTCTGCTAGCATAAGTCTGGGAACACATGACACCCCTTCACCCCCAGAAGATAACTCATGTTGATGAACTGATGGAGGAGAATTACACAGCACATAAGGAAATACAATATACAAGTTGTAGTACAAACAGTGGTGAAAGAAGATCACAGGCCAACATGATAAGCAATAAGAAAGATGAAAGGAACTTTAAAATTATGTTTAAAAGATTAAAAAAGATAAAGGATTACATCTGTAAAGTAATAATGGAATGCTATAAAAAAGTAAAATAGTTGAACAAGAAAAGTGAAGTTCTAGAAATGAGAAAGAAAGTAATTAAAATTAAAAAAACTCTTGGTGGATATATTAAACAGTATATTATATATAGCTCTCTCTCACACACACACACACGCACACACACACACACACACACAAAGAATTTGTGAATTTGAAGCCAGACCTGAGAAATCACTTAAAATATAGCATAATAGCTAAAGAGATAGGAAGAAGTTTGAAGACACAGGGGCTATACTATGAAGATCAAATACTGCTCCAATGAGAATGCTAGGACAAAAATATAAAGTGAATGAGGTAGAGTTGGATAATTTTTCTAGAAATAAATATCTGAGTCTTTGAGTTGAAAAATCATTAAGTCCCAAATAATAGCATTTACTACACAACCAAATTGTTTTGTATATAATTGTGGTTTTATTGGAAACAAACTAGTTTTCCTTCTCCCTCCCACCCTCCCTCCTTCCTTCCCCTCCCTTCCCTCCTTCCTTTCTTTTCCCCTCTCTCCCTCCCTGCCTTCCTCCCTCCCCTTCCTTCCTTCCTTCCTTCCTTCCTTCCTTCCTTCCTTCCTTCCTTCCTTCCTTCCTTCCTTCCTTCTTTCCTTCCTTCCTTCCTTCCTTTCTTTCTTTTTCTTTCTTTCCTTCTTTCTTTCTTTTTCTTTCTCTTTCCCCCTCTCTCTCTTTTCTTTTTCTTTCTCTCTCTCTTTCTTTTTTTCTGTTATATTTTTCCCATTAACATTTAGTCCCCTTATATCCCCAGCCCTTCTGCAGTTACCACACTGTTGTTCATGTCCATGAGTCTTTTTTCCTTTTTGTTAAATCCCTTCACCCCTCAACACCCCCTGTCTCTTAGCTGTCATCCTGATCTCTATATATGAGTCTGTCTCTATTTTGCTTGTTAGCTCAGTTTGTTTATTAGATTCCACATAGGAGTGAAATCATATGGTATTTCTCTTTCTCTGACTGGCTTATTTCACTTAGCATAATGTTTTCCATATTCATCCATACTCTCTTAAAAGGTAAGATTTTCTTTTTTTAAATATATATATTTTTATGGCTGAGTAACATTCCAACTATGGGACATTGTTTAGATGTCCCATAGTTGTTTTATCCATTCATCTACTGATGGACACTTGGGCTGCTTCCATATCTTGGCAATTATAAATAATGCTGCAATGAACATAGGCATGTATATGTTCTTTTGAACTAGTGTTTTGGGTTCCTTTGGATATAATCCCAGAAGTGGGATTATTGTGTCAAAACACAGATACATTTTTAATTTTTTCAGGTATCTTTATACTGCTTTCCACAGCGGCTGTACCAATCTGTATTCCCACCAAAACTGCGAAAGAGTTCCCCTTACTCCACATCCTGACTAGCAATTGTTTGTTGATTTATTGGTGATATTCTTTTGTCAGGTGTGAAATGGTAGCTCATTGTGGTTTCAATTTGCATTTGTCTGATGATTAGTGACATTGAACATCTTCCTATTGGCCATCTGTGTTTTCTCTCAGGAGAAGTGCCTATTTAGGCCCTTTGTCCATTTTTTAATCAGGTTATTTTTTTATTGTTGAGTTTTGTGAGTTCTTTATAAATTTTAAATATTAACCCCTTGTCATATGTATTTGCAAATATGTTCTTTCATTCTCTGGGTTGTGCTTTTTTGTTGATGTTTTCCTTTGCTGTGCAAAAGGTTTTTGGCTTGATGTAGTCCCATTTGTTTATTTTTTCTTTTGTTTCTTTTGCCTGGGGAGATATATATGACAAAATGTTGCAAGCTATGTCTAAGATTTTACTATGTTTTCTTCTAGGATTTTTATAGTTTGGGGTCTAAGACTTAAGTCTATAATTAATTTAATATTTATTCTTGTGTGTGGTATAAGAAGGTGGTCTAGTTTTATTTTTCTATATGTATCTGTCCAGTTTTCCCAACACAATTTTTTGAATAAACTAAGTTTAGCCCATTGTATGTGCATGCTTACTCTGTCAAATATTAATTGACTGTAAAGATGTGGGTTTATTTCCGTGCTCTCTGCTCTGTTCCATTGATCAATGTGTCTGTTTTTATGCCAGTACCATGCTGTTTTGATTACTCTAGCCTTAAAGTACAGTTTGATATCAGGTAGCATGATTCTTCCAACGTTGTTCTTCCTTCTCAGGATTGCTGTAGCTATACAGGGCCTTTTGTGGTTCTATATAAATTTTTAAAATATTTGTTCTAATTCTGTGAAATATGTTATTGGAATCTTGATAGGAATTGCATTGGGTAGTATGGACATTTTAATGATGTTAATTCTTATCCACAAATACAGTATGTGCTTCCACTTATTTGTATCTTGTTCAGTTTCTTTCCTCGGTGTCTTATAAATCCTTGGGCTTTTACATCCTTGGTTAGGTTTGTTCCTTGGTGTTTTATTCTTTTTTTTTAAAGATTTTATTTATTTATTTTTAGAAAGGGAAGGGAGGGAGATAGAGAGAGAGAGAGAGAGAAACATGAATATGCGGTTGCTGGGGGTTATGGCCTGCAACACAGGCATATACTCTGGCTGGGAATCGAACCTGCGACACTTTGGTTTGCAGCCTGAGCTCAATCCACTGAGCTACGCCAGCCAGATATTCTTTCTGAAGCAATTGTAAATGGGATTTTTTAAAAATTTCCCTTTCTGTTAGTTCATTATTGGCATATAAAAATGCAACTGATTTCGGGATACTAATTTTGTATCCTGCTACACTGCTGAATTCATTTATTGGTTCTAGTAGTTTTACTTCTTTCTTTCCAATTTGGATGATTTAATTTCCTTTTTCTTGTCTTATTGTTGTGGCTAGGACTTCCGGTACTACGTTGAATAAGAGTGGTGAAAGCAGACATCCTTGTCTTGTTCCAATCTTAAGGAGAAGGCTTGTAGTTTTTGCCCATTGAGTATGAAGCTGGCAGTGGGTTTGTCATATATGACCTTTATTATGCTAAGATATATTCCTCTATTCCTACCCCTTTGTTGAGAGTTTTTATTACAAATTGATATTAGATTTTATCAAATACTTTTTCTACGTCTATTGATATGATCATGTGGTTTTTATTCTTCATTGTGTCTATGTGGTGAATCACATTGATTGACTTGTGAATGTTGTACCAACCTTGCATTCCCGGAATAAATTACACTTGTTCATGGTGTATGATCTTTTTGATGCATTGCTGTATTCAGTTTGCTAATATTTTGTTGAGGACTTTAGCATCTATGTTCATCAGGGATATTAGCCTATAATTTTCTTTCTTTGTAGTGTCTTTATCTGATTTTGGAATTATGATAATGCTGCCTTTGTAAAATAAGCTTGGGAGTCTTCCCTCCTCTTAAATTTTTTGAAATAATTTGAGAAAAAAAGGTGTTCTCAGAATGTTTGGTAAAATTCACACGTGAAGTCATTTGATTCAGGGCTTTTGTTTGCTGGGAGATTTTTGATTACTGCTTCTTTCCCTAGCAGTAATCTGTCTATTCAGATTCTCTGATTCTTCCTGATTTAATTTTGGGATATTTTGTTTCTATGAATTTATCCATTTTGTCCAGTTGTCCAGTTTGTTAGTATATAGTTATTCATAATATTTTCTTATAATCCTTTGTATTTCTTTGGTGTCAGTTGTTATTTTTTCTCTTTCATTTCTGATTTTATTTATTTGGGTCCTCTCTCTTTTTTCTTTTTTTGTAAAGAATTAATTAATTTATTTTTAGAGAGAGAGGGAGGGAAGGAGAAAGAGAGGGAGAGATAGACATATCAATGTGTGGTTGTCTATTGTGCACCCCCTACATGGGACCTGGCCTGCAACCCAGGCACATGCCTTAACTGGGAAAGAACTGGTGACCCTTTGCTTTACAGGCCCACGCTCAATCCACTGAGCTACACCAGTCAGGGCCTCTCTCTTTTTTTCTTGATGAGTCTGGTTAAAGATTTGTCAATCTTGTTTATCTTTCAAAAGAACCACTCCTGGGTTCATTGATCTTTTGTATAACTTTTTGGGCCTATTTCACTTATTTATTTTCTGTTCTTTATTATTCTGTTTCTCTACTCACTTTGGGCTTTGTTTCTTGTTCTTTCTCATGATCCTTTATGTGTAAAGTTAGATTGTTCATTTGAACTTGTTTTTTTTGTTTGTTTGTTTCAAATAAGCCTGTAATGCTATGAATTTCCTCTTATGATTCCTTTCTCTTTGTCACACATATCCTTGATTGGTATGTTCTCACTTTCATTTGAGGAACAAACTCATTTTCATATCACACTTTTTGTAATTTCTACTAATGATTAAGCTGCATTTTTTGTTTATCTTCTCCATTTTATCTGTCCCTCCCCCATATCTGTGCCTTTTCTCACCGTGTCTCCATTATCAAGAATGGCAGTTCCATCTCCAATGGGTTGCAGAGCTGTACCACCTCTTAGAAGCCTCCTCTGACCACCCCAGAGCAATGCCTATACTTTTTCTAAAATTTTACAGTACTAAAGTCTGCTTATGTAGTTGGCTTTTTTAAAGTATATTTTATTGATTATGCTACTATAATTTTCGCAGTTTTTTCTCCTCTTTTCTCCCCTTCCGCCCTGCACTCCCCCCACCCTACAACATTCCCCTCTCCCAGCTCATGTCCATTGGCTGTAAAAATAAGTTCTTTGGCTGCTCCATTTCCTATACTATTCTTAACCTCCTACCATCTATTTGATGCCTACCAATTATTCTTCTAATTCCCTGTGCCTCCCCCCTCATTCTTCCCCTTCCCATCCCCATGGAAAACCTTCCATGTGATGTCCTTTTCCCTAGTTCTGTTCCTGTTTTAGTTGTTTGCTTAGTTTTTATTTTCTTTAGGTTCACTTGTTAATAGTTATGAGTTTGTTTTCATTATATTGTTCATAGTTTTTGATCTCCTTCAGTGTCCAAGATAAATCCCTTTAACGTGTCATATAATAAGGGCATGGTGATGATGAACTACTTGAACTTGACTTTATCTGGGAAGCACTTTATCTGCCCTTCCATTCTAAATGATAGCTTTGCTGGATAGAGAAACCTTAGATGTAGGTCCTTGCCTTTCATGACTTCAAATATTTCTTTCCAGCCCCATCTAGCCTGTATGGTTTCTTTTGAGAAATCAGCTGATAGTCTTATGGGCACTTCTTTGTAGGTAGCTGTCTCCTTTCCTCTTGCTGCTTTTAAGATTCTGTTTTTATCTTTAATCTTGTGTAATATAATTATGATGTGCCTCTGTGTGTGCTTCCTTGGGTCCTACCTCTTAGGGACTCTCTGAGCTTCCTGAACTTCCTGGAATTTTATTTCCCTCTCCAGATTGGGAAAGTTTTCCTTCATTATTTGTTTTTAAATTTATTTATTTATTTACTTAGAGAGAGGGTAAAGGAGAGAGAAAGAGAGAGAGAGAAACATCAATATATGGTTGCCTCTCACATGCCCCTCACTGGGGACCTGGCCCACAACTCAGGCATGTGCCTTGACTTGGGAGTTGAACCAGTGACCTTTTGCTTTGTAGGCCTGTATTCAATCCATTGAGCTACACCAGCCAGGGCCCTTCATTATGTTTTCAAACAAGTTTTCAATTTCTTGCTTCTGTTGTTCTCCTTCTAGCACCCCTATGATTCAGATGCTAGAGCATTTAAAGTTGTCCCATAGGTTCCTAAGCCTCTCCTGATGTTTTTGAATTCTTGTTTCTTCATTCTGTGCCAGTTGAATGTTTATTTCTTCTTTCTTCAAACTGTTGATTTGAGTCCTGATTTCCTTCCCTTCACTGTTGGTTCCCTGTATATTTTGCTTTATTTCACTATGGGTAGCCTTCATTCCTTCCTTCATTTTGTGACTGAGCTCAATCAGTTCTGTGAGCATACTGATTACCAGAGTTTTGAACTCTGCATCAGATGTGCTGTCTATTTCCTTGTCTCTTAGCTCTTTTTTTTCTGGATTTTTGATCTGTTCTTTCATTTGGGCCATATTTCTTTGTCTCAGTGCACCTTTCATATTGTAAGGGGGAAGAACCTTAGGTATTCGACAGGGCAGGGCAACTCTCTTTGCTGCATTGTGACACTGTCTGTGGGGGAGGGGCCAGAGAGGGGATAATGCAGCTTGCTTGCTCTGCTCTAGCCCCACTTTCCAACAAACTGTCTCAGGTAAGACTGGGAGTTTCTCTCACCATTGCGAACCCTGTAGTATTCTACAGGTAGTTTTGAGTCTTTAGTTTCATGTTCAGCCAGCCCAACCTCACCCATGCAGTCTGCTAACTTGCCACACATCCCCTTGCTTGGCTTCCCATCTCCCATCTCTGCCTCTTCTGTCAGTGTGGGTGAATATTTCTTTAACTCCTTGGTTGTTGGAGTTACACGCAGTTTGATTTTTCTGGCACTTCTGTTTTTTTATTGATTTTAAATTGGTTGTTATCCTTGTTTTGGTTGTGTGAGGAAGTGAAGCATTTCAACCTATGCCTCCATCTTGGCCAGAACTTTATTTGGCTTTTTAATGAGCTCTCTAGAAGCTCTTTCAGGTTGAGGGCCTCAGGCTGTTTTTCTCTTGGTTTTCCAGTGACTTAATTTGCTCTCAATAAAGCTCAATAATTGATGACTAACCCTCTAATATTTGTGAGTTAGTTTCAGAACGATCAAAAGGATAGCAATGAAAAGTGTGTTGACAGCTTTTAGAAAAGTATGATACTACTGCTGCACTTCCATAAGAATAACAAATATTACTACTATACAACAACCACTACTATTAGCACCACTATTCCTGCTTATGTCCAACAAAGACCTCAAAGTAAAAAACAAAAGGCTTGAGTAGAGTGGTCCAGTGAAATTGTACAGCAAGAAGACTACTGAACATTGGTGGTGAAAGCCAGTAGAGGGGAGAGTTCTGGAAAGGCAGGAGAAAAATAAAGAGTAGGGCTGGAGGAGAGAGAATACTGTGAGAGGGAAAGAGAGGAGTTCTGAGAGCCATTCCCTGTTTGAGTAGAATGTTTGGAATAACAAAATTGAAATGAGGCAAAGAACCAAAGATTGGTGTAATGCAAAAATGGTGTATTCCTATGGAAGGGATGATATTTGAGCCACCCAGTCACATAGAAGATGCAGAGGCTTCTTGCTCAAGAGAAAGCCTAGTGAATGGCTCAGAAAAAGAGGGTTTTCAAGTCCACAAAACCACTTCCCTAGAGATGTAGCTTCATTATTTCAGTGACCCAAATTCACTGGAATAATTGGAAACTATTTCAGAGGTCATGGAGGCCAAGCCTTATCAGGGTACAGTCTCATATCAATCCAGCTTGGTTGGGAACTGGATAGAGCTTTGTGTATTTGGTAGTTTGGGCTAAACCAAGGGCTGACTATTTTGACCCTTTTCTTTAGCTGATGAAGCTAGAGAAATATGTAGACAGATAATACCAAAATCACCAATAGATTTGTCATAAGCATCAATCCTTAATCATTGACCAATTAGGTTCATTTTCATGGCCTTTAATTTTTCTTTTAACATTTTCAAATGGAAAATACCATTAATCCAAAATTTCTCTAATATCCAGCATAAGGTTTCTATCATTTTATCCTTTGAAAGTCAAAACATTCCTTTCTTGGTTAATTTATTAACTAAGTTTTCTATATTGTGTATGATGGTTCTTGATTCAAAATGCCTTGCTGAGCACATCAATCTGCCTAGTTACTGACTTTCAACTTTCTGGCTCAATCAATCACAAAGCACCCTAATCCTTCTTGACATGTTCCAAATTACATTTGATACCAGTCAAACCTTATCTTTAATAAGCTCACCTAGGTAATTTGCATACAACAAACAAATTAGGTCTTTCAGTGATTATTTATAGGGTGCCAAAGCCATAAATCAATCTATAATTAATCTACCACTAGAAGTTTCCTGGCTAAATGGGAAACTGAACCTAATAAACAAGTTAAGTTAATTCCTTCTCTCAAATTCAATTTGTTTTTTACAACTATACAGTTCCATCTGTCATCTACAATTAACAGTCAGGTAAATTTACATTAGGTATAAATCTATGTGACTGTTTTAGATGGTTTGAAATCAATTGCTTTGATTATTTTGACCATGTAAACAAATTTGTGGTCTTTTTTTGTTCTGCTTTAATGGCTCAACTGTAAGTATACATGTGGAATGGGATAGAGTAGAGCCATAGGGGATGTGGTTATCCATCTAGCACTGACAGAGAACCTGTTAGTTTTCAGCAATGTGCCACCATTCCCTCAATTCCTCACTCTAAATTTAAGGGAAAAGGGCCTGTGGATGAGCTTCAAGTGGCCTGAAAACTCTTGAAATGACATGCAACATTTTTAATATGTTTGTGCATTTTTTCCTTTTAGAGAAAGTTCCAAACTTTAACCTATTTCTAAAATCAAAGCCTTAAAAAGTTCCAGATTAGAGTGTGTTCCATTCCTATTTCAGTATTTACATAATAAAATTTTATTATTAATTTTTATTCTCAAGGGAGATTTTTATCTTTAAAAAGTCAGAGTTTAATGCAATTAATTACACTTTCCAAATTGAATACACCTACAAATTGGGTGTGAGAAAGCATTGACTTTTGACAAACTACCCTGGGATAATTGGCCATGTGAAAAACAATTAAATCCCTACCTCACACCACATTAAAAAAAATTCCAGGTATATTAAAAACCTAAATGTAAAAAGCTAAAACTAAAAACTTTGAGAAGACATGCAAGAATATCCAGCAATATTTCTAAAATAACACAAAAATCATAACATAGAGAAAAACATGGATAAATTTTTAGTGTACTATTTGCACACTTCTACATTGTCAAAGACTTCTGAACAAATTTTAAAAACATAACACAAACTAAAATATTTTTAAAAACTTGTAACTGACAAAGTATTAATATTTTGAATACATTAACATTTTTTTCTATGTAAGTAAGAAAAAAACCAGAAATTACAAAATGGGGAATGGTATAAAGAGGTAACATAAGGGAGAGGTATTGTGAATGGCCTCTAGCATTCACATCCCTTCATGCTCAAACATGTCCTGCTAGTTCTACAGCCCTTTTTATTTTGCTATTAATTAAAAAAATTATTCTGTGCCACTTGTTATGGTTATCTATTTCATTGGGACAAATTTTTTGTTGAATCTATTGAGATAAGTATTATGTTTCAAACTTTTATACATATATGTATCTATCAGACAGTCTCTAGCTCATCACTGGATACCCTGGAAAAAATCAATAAATGCTTTATATATTGGGTTGGCCAAAAGTTTTGTTTAGTGTTTTCCATTAAAAAAGACATATTTTTCATTTTCACCAATAACTTTATAGATTTGGATATTTTGAGTGTTTCAGCTATCTCCTGCTATTGGCTTCTAGTAGGTAGAGACAAGGAGTGCTGCTAAACATCTTTTGATGCATAAGACAGTCCCACAGCAAAGAATTATTTGGCCAAAATGTCAGTAGTACCAAGAAACTTCACAAACCATTCTTGACACTTTCAATCAGTCACAGCACCTTTGCCACATACTGCACAAAACTTTTCTTGTGTTTCAGTTGCACTTTTACCTTTCTTGAAATAATAAAGCATAATACATTGAAAATGTTATTCATCTTCTTCCATCTTCAATATTAAAATTACCAGCTTTGATAAGTTTTTAATTAAATGTATGCAGATATGACAGTTGTCACAATACAATCTAACAAAATTCTTTCAAATGAAGTTAAAGATAGCCAAGCACTACTAGAGCCATTGTAAGAAAAAAAAAAACAAAACTAAACAAACATTTTAGCCAACTCAATAAATTTTATATATTTATTTATTTGTAGGCAGGGTAAACTTCCCCTCCCCTCTGACAGCTGTCAGTCTGTTCTCTGTATCTATGAGTCTATTTCTATTTTGTTTGTTGGCTTATTTTGTTTATTAGATTTCACATATAAGTGAAATACTATGGTATTTGTCTTTCTCTGACTGATTCATTTCACTTATTGTAACACTTTCCAGGTCTATCCATTCTGTCGAAAGGGTACGATTTCCTTCTTTTTTTTTTTTTTTTTTTGCAAGTGAGTAGTATTCCATTGTGTAAAATGTAACACAGCTTTTTTATCCACTCATCTACTGAGGACCACTTGCACTGTTTTCATAGCTTGGCTATTATAAATAACACTACAATAAACATAGGGGTGAATACATTCTTTCAAATTAGTGTTTCAGGATTTTTTTGGATAAATTCCCAGAAGTGGAATCATTGGCTCATAAGGCAGTCCCATTTGCTAAGTTGTTGAGGTAACTCCATACTGCTTTCCACAGTGGCTGTACCACTGTGCATTCCCACCAGCAGTGCTCGAGTATCCCCTTTCCCACATCCTTGCCAACCATTGTTTGTTGATTTATTGATGATAGGCATTCTGACACATGTGAGGTAATATCTCATTGTAGTTTTGATTTCTATTTCCCTGATAATTAGTGACACTGAGCATTTTTTTTCATATGCCTATTGGCCATCTGTATGTCCTCTTGGAGAAGTGTCTATTCAGGTCCTTTGTCCATTTTTTGATTGGACTGTTCGTTTTTTTTGGTGTTGAGTTCTATAAATTCTTTATAAATTTGGGTTATTAACCCTTTATCAAAGGTATCACTGGCAATATATTCTCCCACTCAGTGGATTATATTTTTTTTTGTTGATGATTCCCTTTACTATGCAATGAATATTTATTTATTTATTAAATTATTTTATTGTTCAATTACAGTTGTTTATATTTTACTCCCACCACTCCCCCTCATCCCAGCCAAACCCACCTCCCTTCCTTGCTTCCACCCACCCCCTTGGTTTTGTCCATGTGTCCTTTATAGTGGTTCCCTAAAACCCTCCTCCTCATATCCCCTCCCACCTCCCCTCTGGTTACTGTCAGATTGTTCTTAATTTTAATGTCTCTGGTTATATTTTGCTTACTCTTTGCTTTTGCTGATTATGTTCCTGTTAAAAGTGAGATCATATGGTATTTTTCCCTCACTGCATGGCTTATTTCATTTAGCATATTGCTCTCCAGTTCCACCCATGCTGTCCCAAAGGGTAGGAGCTCCTTCTTTCTTTCTGCTGCATAATATTCCATTGTATAAATGTACCAGAGTTTTTTGATCCACTCATTTACTGATGGGCACTTAGGTTGCTTCCAGCACTTGGCTATTATAAATTGTGCTGCTACAAACATTGGGGTGCATAGGTTCTTTTGGGTTGGTGTCTCAGGGTTCTTAGGGTATAATCCCAGCGGTAGAATTGCTGGGCCAAAAGGCAGTTCCATTTTTAGATTTTTGAGGAAATTCCATACTGTTTTCCACAATGGCTGCACCAGTTCGCATTCCCACCAACAGTGCACTAAGGTTCCCTTTTCTCCACATCCTCTCCCACACTTGTTTGTTGAATTTATTCAAGTGAATTTATTCATAAACAAGTTGATGGTGGCCATTCTCATTGGCATGAAGTGGTATCTTGTTGTGGTTTTAATTTGCATCTCTCTGATGGCTAGTGATGCTGAACATTTTTTTGTATGTCTCTGGGCCCTCTGTATGTCCTCCTTGGAGAAGTGTCTGTTCAAGTCTTTTGCCCATTTTTTAATTTTTGTCTTCCTGGAGTGGAGTTGTGTGAGTTCTTTGGAGATCAAACCCTTGTCTGAGGTGTCATTAACAAATATGTTTTCCCATATAGTTGTTCTCTTTTGATTTTAATGCTTGTTTTCTTTAGCCATGCAGAAGCTTTTTATGTTGATGAGGTCCCATTTGTTTATTCTTTCCTTTATGTCCCTTGCTCTAGGGGATATGTTGGTGAAAATACTGCTGCGTGGTATGTCTGAGATTTTCCTGCTGATGTTTTTCTCTAGGACTTTTATGGTGTCATGACTTATATTTAAGTCTTTTACTCACCTTAAATTTATTTTTGTGTATGGTGTAAGTTGGTGCTTGAGTTTCATTTTTTTTGCATGTAGCTGTCTAGATTTTCCAACACCATTTGTTGAAGAGCGTATTTTTACTCCATTTTATGCTTCTTCCCCCTTTGTCAAATATTAATTGACAATAGATACTTGGGTTTATTTTCAGGCTCTCTCTTCTATTCCATTGGTCAATTTGTCTGTTCTTATGCCAGTACCAGGCTGTTTTGATTACAGTTGGCTTGTAATAGTTTGATATCAGGTACTGTGATCTGTCCTACTTTGTTCTTCTTTTCTAAAATTGCTGCAGCTGTTCAGGGTCATTTATGTTTCCATATAAATTTCTGAAATATTTGTTCTATATCTGTGGGATATGTCATTGGTATTTTAATAGGGATTTCATTGAATCTATACATTTCTTTGGGTAGTATGGCCATTTTGATGATGTTAATTCTTCCAATCCAGGAGCATGGTGCATGCTTCTATTTGCTTGTGTCTTCCTTGATTTCTTTCTTCAGTGTTGTGTAGTTTTCTGAGTACAGGTATTTTACCTCCTTGGTTATGTTTATTCTGAGGTAATTTATTTTTCTTGTTTCTATGCTATTCAATGAACTTTCAAATCATTCTATGTGTCTTCCTCTCTAGATTTTTGACCGCACACAAGTTTTGAGGCATTGCTGATCGATCATATCGAAAGCTCCTTTCAAATCATTCTTCAATTCCTTGTTAACTTCTGGTGTGAGGATCTCTATTTTCCTTAAACATTAATTAGCATTGTAATCAGTTTCTCCAAATAGTCATATTTGTGTTCCTCTTTCAATCTTCTGGTAACCTCTTGCCTTGAAAGAGTCATGAGTAATTTTTCCTCTACCAGTACAAGTTCTAATACTGGACTTAAGTTAATGGCTCTGGTCCTCTTCTTTGCCTGTATCTTTTTGCTACATCTTTCATTATTTGCTTACTCTTCTTGTTTTGCAAGTTCACTATGCTTGAAAAATTTTTTTTTCCACCAACAGGTTTCCGTCTTCTACCAGTTGCCACTTCTGGAGGAACTCTGACTTCAGAATGTCCATGGCTTTGCCCAGGTTTAAGCTTGAGTTTTATTCTATGGCTCTTTGGGCCAAGCTTCATCCTCCTGGGCACAATGAACCCACATAAAATGTGAACCCCAGTACTGGAAGACAAAACTGACAGGCACTTTCAGTGGAAGCTGAGGTGATCCACTTTTTAAAATATTTAAACATCTCTAAAATCAAGATGTACATTATAACCTATGACATTTGACATTGTCAACCAGGTAGCATTCAAGACAAAATTTGTCTTTAACTGAAGAAGCATGAACTTTGTTATCACTATCTCCAGTTTGATTGAGTTATGTGCATGGTTGACATTAAATTTATTGAGCTTAGTTGTCATTTAAAAATATTTGAAAAGATTTCACTATGATATAAAAATTATGGTAAAGGCAGATATCCTGGAAACAAAGTAATGGGACAAAAAAGCAAAGCAGCTACTCATCATTGGCAAATGGCCACAATTCCACATCTTGCAATATGAATACCAAGTGCTTTGTGAGGTTTCAGAAAGAAAGGGACCCACAAGTGCATGAATCTGTGAAAAATATGTCCCTTAGATATGAGCAAAAAGTCCATCTAACATAGGCCAAGCAATGAAGCCCTAGGCAAGAGAAATTGCTGAGTCTCAAAAGGAAATGCAAAGCAATACAGGCTGATGTATTTAATAACTGATTCAAGCTGGATGTTATTCAATCAAGAAAATATCAGCATGAAAGTTGAAGAGTACATGCTAGAAGCTCAGAAAAAAAATCCAGCAAAATAATGGAGTACTGTTTAAGAAATGCTGCCTCATCAATGCACTTGATGACAAAGAGGGTGATACTGTGTGGAAAACACAAATACTGACTCTCAAGTCAGACTCTGAAGATGAAGAAATTTTGGAAATATCTTATGTCACTTTTTCCTGTATGTGCAATATTAATAGGTGATAAAAATCTGGGCAAACATGTCCAAAAGATCTCTTTCACTGAGCTTAAAAATAAACAACACTAAGTATTAAAAAAATTGTGTTATACTTAGATATAAATAAAGGTGCAACCTAAAGTTAGTTGAGGTAACAGAAGTGATTCTCTTCATTAGATTGTTGTTTAACCTTTTACTGAAACTGAACTGGCCTTATGAATAGCTTTGAGAGAGAGAACATAAGAAAGAGTTGATTCCAGGCCTAGCCTTTAAGATACCTGTCACCTTTAACTTTTTTCAACACCATTCTGAAAAGAAGCTAGCCTAGTGTACAGGCAAAGAGAGTCCATCAAGGGGAGAAAGGAAGTGCCTCAGTGATTACCAGCATCATATGTCAGATATGTGAGAGAGGCCTTATTGGCTGTTCCAGCCTAAGCTGAATACAACTGCAAGAGTAATCTCAGCTAACACCACATGGTGCAGAACCAACCAGCTGAGCCCAGCCAACCCACAACATTGTGAATAATACATTATTATTGTTTTGTTTTTAATAGTAGTAAATTCTTATTGTATTATTAAGTTTTTCAAGGATGATTTTTTTATGTAACAATAGGTAATTAAAAGGAGTTGGTACTATCACAAAACTGTCAAATATGTACTTTGGCTTTGGGGCAGAATACCAAAGGAGGCTGCACCAGCAGCAAGGATATTGTAAAAGAGCAACAAAAAGTCTCTTTTGAGGCAGAAAAATGAGGGTAGAAAAATGGTGAACATTCACTGTAAGTATTGTTATTGAAGGTTGGGAAAAATGGGAACAGTATTATGTAGAAGGAGAACTATGAACAAGACTGCCACCTGAAGTAAATTGGAAAAAGAAATATTACCAGGTAAATTTGTGGATATAGCTAAGAATATTTCCAGGTAGACTACTTAAAAGTACCAGCTTCTTTTAGAAACATATAATAAAGTGTTATAAGAAAAAACTGAGTTAAAAAGTAAGCTGTTTAGTTTTTAAGCATAATTTAGAAGAGACTTGGAGGACTCAGGACATTTTCTTCACTGCACAAAATATTTTCAAAGTAAGAAATGGCCTTATAGGAAAGAAAAATCTAGATTACTTCCAGTAAAAGTGTCCTTAGCCTCAAAATTAAATCAAGTATATTAAAATACACAAAAATTAAAAAAAATACTCTTTGTTTAGAACTTAGAAAGATTTAAAGTAGTACTTGGTAGACCTTTCAACTAAAAAAAGGGCTTCCAAAAATCTTAAGTAGTATTTCTCAGAATGAATTTTGAATGTGACTTAGAATAAAGCCAATAAAATTTATAGAAAACTGAGTTTTTAAGAGGATTGTATTAGTGAAAATGATACCAACTTGATATAAAGGGGGCAGAGCAGCTAATAGTGAAAAGAAAATTCTGGACTTCCAATTTTCTACAAGAAGTTTGAAAGAGCTATTCTGCTGAAAATAATTGCATTTCTTGTAAGGGTATAGCCAAGAGCCCAGAAGTAGAGAACCAAACTCCAGGGGCAAAATAGATACTTAACTGAGGAATATTTTCTCCCTTAAATTGGAGAACTGACATGTGTCCAGCTGGATTTCAAAATTACTAAGGACTAGTTAATATTACATGCCTTTTATGTGTATAATGGTAAAATATACATAACATAAAATTGACCCTTTAGTCATTTTAAGTGTATAATTCAGTGGCATTAAATATATTCACATTGTTCATCTCCAGAACTTTCTCATTATCTCAAACTAAAGCTCTATATTTATCAAACAACAAATGGAGCTGAATTATGTCCCCATTTCCCTCTCTCTCCAGCCCAGTAACCACTTTTGAGTCTATGAATTTCACCGTTTTAGTATCTCATACAAATGGAATCATAAAATATTTGTCCTTTTGTGTCTGGCTTATTTCACTTAGCATAATGTTTTGAAGGTTTATTCATGTTGTAGGATGTAACAGAATGTCATTCCTGAGTTTCAGGGGGAAGATAGTGGTGAGGTAGGTGGGAGCTGAACCCATTTGCTTGCACACCCAGTTGGGGACACCTAACCAATCTTCTGAGGAACAGAGTGAACAGCCAACAGAGTTCCAGCTGATAGGCAGTTTGGAAGCCAAAGCTTGCAGAAGACATTTAAAAACAGATGGTAAGAAGATTTTGTAGTCCAACAAGAGGGTCCTCAGGTCCTGCCCTGGAGACAGTGGCTGCTGCAGCAGCTTTGGAGTAGAGCTGGGTCAGTGATTGTGACTTTGCAGCTCCCTTGCCTCTGAAAGAAGACCCATGCCAGGAAAGACCTGGATGCTTAAACTCTCTGGGAGGATAAAGACACAGTAAGAGACACACAGCTAGTGGCATATCCAGAATGGCACAGTACCAGAGAAATTGGGAAACTGGATGACAACTGGAGCTGAGAAAAGATGTGCTGTGACTGGCCATGACCCAGATAGTCTCTGGCCTGGTCAGAGAGTTCACTTTACTATCCTTCAGAACTTGCATTTTATTTTTTATTTTATTTTTTGTTATTTTTATTTTTTTATTTCTCCTCTTTCTGTTTTTGTTTGTTTGATATCATTGCTTGCTCTTCTTTCCTTTCCCCTTCATATTTCATTTTAATTTTTCTTCTTTCACTTTACTCATATCCTCAAAACATACTACACTTGATCTTTTACTTTTTATGCCTTTTATTCAAATTATATATTTTTAATCATATTATTGTTATTCCAAATCCCACACAGCACTCTACCCTGGTCTTAATCCATTTTGTCATCTTCCTGAGCTTAATTACTGTTGTGGTTAACTTTATACTCACACACTATGCCAAGTTTCTATACTTTACTCTCACTATATCTCACCATCTAACTTCACATAAGTGCTGTTTTCTAAAATCAGCTCATATTCTTTCTCCCTTCTAACAAGAGTCTTACCCCTTTTTCATATTTTATGAAAAGTGGCTAGTTGGGTGAAATACCACCATTATTCTGTACTTTTCCAAAAAACCTCCTATCTGTTCTCTGCTTGTTAGTACTTTAAATCTCATAGAATACACTCCCCCTGTCTAACCCATTTTCACCTTCACCCTGCCCCTGATTACATATAAGACAAGGTGGGAATTGTGAGTACCAGTAAACCTGCTGGATGGGAGAACCCACCAACAAAGAAGCCACCAACAAGTAAAGCCCAAGTATAAAAAGAGAGTCCAACAAATGGAAGGAAGGGTAAACCTAGAGTATCTAGCCAAAGAGATCAAAGAGAGCAATACTGAGTCACATAGAATTCCTTCCACAGAAGTTCACTCTATGAAGATAGCCAGCAAAGCACAACACTGGGAATCACAGAAGCAAACAAAGAGTCACCTCAAGTGAGGAGACAGAGAATCCGCAATCAAAAGGAATGGAAGACTCCCCAATAAAAGAGCTAAATGAAATGGAGGTAAGCAAACTATCAGATATAGAATTCAAAAGAATGGTGATAAGGATGCTCAAGGAACTCAAGATAACTACAAGGAACTCAGTGGAAACAACAACAGTGTGAAAAAGGAAATAGAAACTATAAACAAGAACCAGGAAGAAATGAAGAATATAATTTCTGAGATAAAAAATGCACTAGAAGGAATTACAAGCAGGCTGGATGGGGCAGGGGCCTGAATTAACAAACTGAAAGACAAGGTAGAAAGAAACACCCAGGGAGAGCAGCTACCTGAAAAAAAGATGCAAAAAAATATGAAGATACCTTAAGGGAACTGCAAGACAACATGAAATGCAACAACATGCAAACCATAGGAATACTAGAAGGAGAAGAAAAGGAGCAAGGATAGAAACTCTGTTTGAAAAATAAGGACAAAAAACTTCCTGAACCAGGAGTAGGGAAAAGCCATGCTTAATGTTCTTTTCTTAGATAAGAAAAGGAAGCACTTAGGAAGCACAGAGGGTCCCAAACAAGATGACTCCAAAAAAGCCCTCCAAGATACATCACAATTATAACCCCAAGTTTTTTTTTTGTTTTTTGTTTTTTTGTTTTTCTTATCGAGAAGGAGGATTTTATTTTTCTTCTAAATAGAAAACTTTGTACATAAAATGTTGATATTCTCAGTTGAAATATCCGGTGAAGTCTAACATTATTATTTTTTAAAATATATTTTATTGATTATGCTATTACAGTTGTCCCATTTTCCCCTCTTCACTCCCCTCCACCCTGTACACCCTCTCCCACCCACATTCCCCCCTTTAGTTCATGTCCATGTGTCATACTTATAAGTTCTTTATCTTCTACATTTCTCATACTATCCTTACCCTCCCCCTATCTATTTTCAACCTACAATCTATGCTAGTTATACTCTATGCCTTTTCCCCCTCTCTCCTCCTCCCACTCCCCTGTTGCTAACCCTCCATGTGATTTCTATTTCTGTGGTTCTGTTCCTGTTCTAGTTGTTTGCTTAGTTTCTTTTGGTTTTGCTTTAGGTGTGTTTGTTAATAATTGTGAGTTTGCTGTCCTTTTACTATACATGTTTTTTCTTAATATTCTTTTCTTAGATAAGTCTCTTTAACATTTCATAAAATAAGGGCTTGGTGATGATGAACTCCTTTAACTTGACCTTATCTGAGAAGCACTTTATCTGCCCTTCCATTCTAAATGAGAGCTTTGCTGGATAGAGTAGTCTGGGATATAGGTCCTTGTCTTTCATGACTTGGAATATTTCTTTCCAGCCCCTTCTTGCCTGTAAGGTCCCTTTTGAGAAATCAGCTGCCAGTCTGATGGGAACTCCTTTGTAGGTTACTGTCCCCTTATCTCTTGCTGCTTCTAGGATTCTCTCCTTCATTTTTACCTTGGCTAATGTAATTATGATGCGCCTTGGTGTGTTTCTTCTTGGGTCCAACTTCTTTGGGGCTCTCTGAGCTTCCTGTATTTCCTGGAAGTCTATTTCCTTTGCCAGACTGGGGAAGTTCTCCTTTATTATTTGTTCAAATACATTTTCAATCTGTTGCTCTACCTCTTCCCCTTCTGGTACCCCTATAATTCAGATGTTGGAACGTTTAAAGGTCCTGGAGGTTCCTAAGCTTCTCCTCGTTTTTTTGAATTCTTATTTCTTCATTATTTCCTGTTTGGTTTCTTTCTTCTTCCTTCTGGTCCACTCTGTTGTTTTGAATCCCAGTTTCCCTCTCATCACTGTTGGTTCTCTGTGCATCTTCCTTCATCTCTTTTATGGTAACCTACATTTTTTCATCTAATTTGCACCCAAAGTCAACCAATTCTGTGAGCTTCCTGATCACCAGTGTTTTGAACTGTGCATCTGATAGGTTAGCTATTTCTTGGTCGTTCAAAAGGATGAGTTTTGGGCCACTGATTTGTTCTTCTATTTGAGCCATCACTCTCTCTTTTTTCCCTGTCTGGTCACTCTTGTTACAGTGAGATGCTGAGCCTTAGGTGTTCACCGGGGCTGGGCACCCCAGTTGCTAGGTTGTGACGTTGTATGTGGGGGCGGGAGTGGGGGCAGGAGGGAACAATGGTGGCAGCCCCACCCTGGGATCTCAGTCCCTTCCCTGGGATTCTGGGCTGCGCGCTCTGTCCTGGTCCACAATTGCAGCCTCACTGGGTCCGCCAGTTGTCGCTTGTGTACTCAGGGTCCACCTGCTGCACACCCCAGATGGCTTACTCACTCCTGGTTGGCTTAGGGGCCCAGCTTTCCCCAAACTCCAAACTCCACATGCTGTGACCCACATGCTCATCTCCACCCCTCTTACTGGTCTGGATGTAAGGGTCTACTTCAACTTCTTGGCTGTCTGACTTCCATTCAGATAAATTGTCAGTTCTGGGTGTTATTCTGCCTCTAAATTGTTGTTCTAATCTTGTTTGTGTGTGGAAGCACAGTGTGTCCACCTATGCCTCCATCTTGCTGGAAGTCCAAAACCCCAAGTTTTAAAGACAAAGAAATAATCTTAAAAGCAGCAAAGGAGAAACAAGAAGTAACATACAAGGGAACTCTGATAAGGCTAGCAGCTAATTTCCCAACAGAAACACTACAAGCCAGAATGCAATGGCAAGAAATACTCCAAATAATGAAAAGTAAAGGCCTGCAACCAAGACTATTCTACCCAGCAAGGCTCTCAATTAAAATGGAAAGTGAAATAAGGAGTTTTGCAGACAAAAGCAGGCTGAAAAAATACACCTCCACCAAACCAGCACTGCAAGATATGCTAAAGGGACTGTTTTAAGAAGAAAAAGAAGCTGTGGCTGGTGGGGATCAGTGGACAGAGCACTGACCTGCAAACCCAAGAGTCACTGGTTCGATTCTCAGGGCACATGCCTGGGTTGCAGGCCAGTTCCCCAGGTGGGGGTGCATGAGAGGCAACCACACATTGATGTTTCTCTCCTTCTCTTTTTCCCTCCCTTTCCCTTTGTATAAAAACTAAATAAAAAAAATCATAAAAAAAAGGACTTACACAGACAGATAGTATATGGTTGGAGAAAATATTCCAAGCAAATGGACAGGAAAAATAGCTGGTGAAGTGATACTTATATCAGACAAAATAGACTTCAAAACAAAGGCTGTAAAAGGAGATACAGATGGACACTTCATAATACTCAAGGAAAGAATTTATCAAGAAGACATGAATGTTGTAAACATATATGCACCCAACACAGGAGCACCCAAATATATAAGGAAAATCTTGGAGGACCTCAAGAAACATATAGACAGCAAGACACTTATACTAGGGGATTTTTATACCCCACTGTCAAAATTGATAGCACTTCCAAACAAAATATCAACAAGGATATTGCAGCATTGAGCAGTGCCCTAGACCAAATGGACCTAACTGATTATATATATATGTATATCCCAAAGAAGCTAAATACACATTCTTATCAAATGCACATGGAACATTCTCAAAGATAGACCACATGATAGGACACAAAACAAACCTCAACAAATTCAAGAAAATTGAAATCATATCAAGCATTTTCTCTGACCACAAGGGCCTAAAACTAGAAACCAACCTCAAGGAAAAAACTGAAAGCATTCAAAATCATGGAGATTGAATAGTGTGCTATTAAACAATGAATGGGTTAATGAGTTCAAGGAAGAAGTCAAAGAATTTCTGGAAATAAATGAAAATGAACACATAACAGTCCAA
Source organism: Phyllostomus hastatus (assembly GCF_019186645.2). Classification (NCBI taxonomy): domain Eukaryota; kingdom Metazoa; phylum Chordata; class Mammalia; order Chiroptera; family Phyllostomidae; genus Phyllostomus; species Phyllostomus hastatus. The sequence continues at coordinate 4,084,717 of NW_025334038.1, read as the reverse complement.
AACTTATGAGACACAGCAAAGGCAGTCCTAAAAGGGAAGTTCATAGCAATACAGGCTTACCTAAAAAAGAGAAATATTTCAAACAACCAACCTAACCATACATGTATAAGAACTGGAGGAACAACAACAAACAAGCCCAGAGTAAGTAAAAGGAGTGAAATAACCAAGATCAACTCAGAATTAAATGATATAGAGACTGAAAGAACAATTCAGAGGATCAATAAATGCAGGAGTTGGTTCTTTGGAAAGATAAACAAAGTCTACAAGCATTTAAGCAGACTCATGAGAGAGAGAGAGAGAGAGGGAGAGGGAGAGGGAGAGAGAGAGAGAAAGGACCCGAATAAATAAAATCAGAAATGAAAGAGGAGAGATTACAATTGATACTACAGAAATAAAAAGGATTATAAGAAATTACTATGAAGAACTATAGGCCAAGAAATTTGAAAACCTGGGTGAAATGGACAAATTTCTAGAAAAATATAATCCTCCAGAACTGAATGAAGAAGAAACAAAAAGTTTGAACAGACCAAAAACAGCTAGTGAAATTGAAGCAGTTCTAAGAAAACTCCCAGCACACAAAAGCCCTTGACCAGACAGTTTCACAAGAGTTTTACCAAACACTTAAGGAGGAGCTAACCTCTATCTTTCTCATACTATTCCAAAAAAAAATCCAATAAGAAAGAAGACTTTCAGACATTTTTAAGAAGCCAGCATCATCCTAATGCCAAAACCAGATAAAGACACAACAAAGAAACTGTTGAGGACTGCCCTGCCTGGTCTTAGGAAGCTGTAACACCCCATGACTTAGGCTGAGTGAAAGACCTCCAGACCAGGAGCCACTAAGGAGACAAAACTTATTTCCATGGCATGAACGCTGCCTGTTCTAATACCTGGCTCCCTTGCATGATTAGCAGTCAAAGACAGTTAACAATTCTCTGAGAAAGAGAATAAATCTAAGATAGACATGATCACCTGGGAATGCCCTAAGGGAAGAGACTTGGGGCTGTGAAAATGAAGGGGTGATGGACATCAACCCCTTCCCCCTCAGCTTTGTCAAAGCCTGAGTCCTTTTGAGAAATCCAAGTCTCCTGGCTGCCTTTGTCTTCTCTGTTAACTCAGGCCTGCAGAAATAGCAGGGGTGGTGCAGCCCAGACCAGAAACGGCAGACCCCTGGGGTAATCAGGCCTAGGACATAGAATATGCAAAATCCTGTGAGATCTGTTTGCTGGAGGATGTTATTAACTTGGAATTTAAAGGCACAGACAGGAAACCTTTGGAACCTGTAGTCCTTTCATATGTTAAAACTCCAAACTTTGCCCAGAATCACAGGGGGGGTTCTGTCTGCACCTTTGTAAGTCACCTACTTCTTTTGATCTTTTCTGCCAGACTGTGAATCCACAAACTAAGTCTGTATTCTCAATAAAAATCTGCTTGGGAATGGAAATGGTGTGCTCTCCACTAGAGAGAGTGGCCCTTCTGTCCCTATTTCCCCACAGGACCTGGTTGTCTCTGTGCATGTTTTTCTCATGTTTTGACGAGCTTCTGCAGCTGAGATGGATACTGCTGGCTGGAATCTGCCACAGAACCAAACTGTAGGCTAATATCACTAATGAACATAGATGCTAAAATCCTCAACAAAATATTGGCAAACCATATCCAACAATACATGATAAAGATCATACACCATGATCAAGTGGGATTCATCCCAGAGATGTAAGGATGGTACAATATTCTCAAATCAATAAAACTAATACATCTTATAAACAAAAGGAAAGTCAGTCACATAATCATATCAGTAGATGTGGAAAAAGCATTTGATAAAGTGCAGCACCCATTTATGCTAAAAACACTCAGCAGTGTGGGAGTAGAGGGAGCATACCTCAACATGATAAAGGCCATATACAAGAAATCTAAATGCAACATCATACTCAACAGGCAAAAACTAAAAGCATTCTCACTAAGATCAGGAACAAGACAAGGATGCCCGCTATAACCACTCCTATTCAACATGTATTGGAAGTCCTAGCCACAGCAATCTTACAAGAAAAAGAAATAAAAGGCATCCAAATTGGGAAGAAGGAAGTAAAACTGTCATTGTTTGCAGATGACATGATAGTATACATAGAAAACCCTATAGACTCCACCAAAAAACTACTAGAATTAATAAATGCATTTGTCAAAACAGTGGGATATAGAGTCAATATTCACAAATTGAAGGCTTTTTAATACCCCAACAATGAAATATCAAAAACAGAAATCAGGAAAAAAAGCCCATTTGCTATAGCAACAAGAAAAATAAAGCACCTAGTAATAAAACTAACCATGGAGGTAAAAGACCTTTATTCAGAAAACTACACAACACTAAAGAAAAAAATTGAGGGAAACACATAAATGGAAGCATATACTATGTTCATGGATTGGAAGAATTAACATCATCAAAATGTCCTTACTACTAAAGCAATGATCAGATTCAATGCAATCCTTATTAAAATACTGATGACATATTTCACAGATATAGAGCAAATGTTTGAAAAACTTATATGGAACCATAAATGACCTCAAATAGCTTCAGCAATTTTAGTAAGAAGAACATAGTAAGAGGGATCACAATATCTGATAAACTGTATTACAAGGCCACTGTAATCAAAACAGTATGGTACAGGCATAAGGATAGACATATATCAATGGAACAGAATAGAGAGCCCAGAAATAAACCCAAGTCTCTATGATCAATTAATATTCACAAAGGGAGCAGAAGCACAAACTGGAATAAAAATAGCCTCTTGTTGGGAGAACTGGACAACTACATGCAAAGAAATGAAACTCAACCACCAACTTACTCCATACACAAAAATAAACTCAAGGTGGATAAAAGACTTAAATATAAGTCTTGGCACCATAAAAGTCCTAGAAGAAAACATAGGAAGGAAAATCTCTGATATTCTATGAAGCTATATTTTCACTGATATGTCCCCTTGAGCAAGGGACATCAAGGAAAGAATTAAACAAATGGGAATTCATCAAAATAAAAAGTGTCTGTACAGCTAAAGATAGCATCAGCAAAGTGAAGAGGGAGTCATCCATATGAGAAAATATACTTGCCAATGATATGTCAGACAAGGGTTTGATTTACAGCATATATAAAGAACTCACATGACACCACTCCAGGAAGACAAACAACCCAACTAAGAAATGGGCAAAGGACCTGAACAGATACTTTTCCAAAGAGGACATACAGGGGGCTCAGAGACATAGGAAAGGATGCTCAGCATCACTAGCCATCAGAGACATGCCAATTAAAACCACAATGAAACACCACTTCATACCTGTCAGAATGAACACCATAACCAAATCAATGAACAATAAGTGTTGGTTGAAGAGGTTGTGGAGAAAAGGGAACCCTAGTATATTGTTTGTGGGACTACAGATTGGTGCAACCATTGTGGAAAACAGTATGGAATTTTCTCAGAAAACTCAATGAAACTACCTTTTAACCTGGAAATTCCACTGGTGGGACTATACTGTAAGAATCCTCAAACATCAGTTCAAAAGAATTTATGCACCCCAATGCTCATAGCAGCACAATTTACAATAGCCAAGTGTTGGAGGCAATGTATATACTGATTAGTAAATGAGTGGATCAAAAATCTGTGATACATTTACACAATAGAATACTACACATCAGAAAGAAAGGAGATCCTACTCTTTGCAACAGCATAGATGGAGCTGCAGAACATTATGCTAAGTGAAATAAACCAGGTGGTAAAAGACAAATACCATATGATCTTACCTATAAGTGGAACCTGATCAACAAAAGAAACAAGCAAGCAAAATATAAACAGAGACATTGAAATGAAGAACAAACTGGTGGTAACCACAGGAGATGGAGGAGGGGGATAATGAAGAAAGGAAAGGGAAAAGTTATCAAGGAATATGTACAAAGGACCCACTGAGAAAGCCAAAGGGGGTTAGGATTGAGGGTGGAATATTAGAATGGATGGGGTGAGGGGAGAGGATGGGGAAAAATGGAGACAATTGTACTTGAAAAACAATTTAAAAAAAGAACCAATGATTTCATTTGCATTACTTTATAATGGTAGATTTCTAAATAATGTCAAATTCACTTCCTCTTAAGAAATGTATATTGAAATATTTTAAAAAAAGAATGTCATTCCTTTTTAAGGCTGAATAGTATTCCACTGTATGTATATATTACATTTTGTTTATATATTCTTCCATTGATTGACATTGGCTTGTTTCCTCCTTTAAGGTGAATGTAAATAATGACAATATGAACATTGGTATATAAGTATCTGTTTGATTCCCTGTTTTACAATTCTTTTGTATACACATCTGAGAGTAGAATTTCTAGCTCATTTGGTAATTTTATATTTAGTATATATTTTCTTTTCTAAAAGTATATTTTATTGATTATTGTATTACAGTTTTTCCAGTTTCCCCCCTGCATTCCTCCCTCTTAATTCAAGTACATATAAGTTCTTTGAGTTCTCTGTTTCCTATACCATTTTTGACCTCTCCTCCTCTATTTTATGCCTATCACTTATGCTTCTTATTCCCTGTACCTTTTCCCCCATTCCTCCCCACCACACTGACAACCCTCCATGTGATGTCCCTTCCTCTGATTCTGTTCTTGTTTTAGCTGTTTGCTTAGTTTTTGTTTTCATTGTTTTTTCTTTTTTTTTTTAGGTTCAGTTGTTGATAGTTGTGAGTTTCTTGTCACTTTGCCGTTCATAGTTTTTGATATTCTTCTATTTGTTAGGTAAGCCCATTTAACATGTCATATAATAAGGGCTTGGTGATAATAAACTCCTTTAACTTGACTTTATCTGGGGCACATTTTATCTGCCCTTTCATTCTAAATGATAGCTTTGCTGGATAGAGTAATCTTAGATGTAGGTCCTTGCCTTTCATGACTTCAAATACTTCTTTCCAAGCCTCTTCTTGCCTGCAAGGTTTCTTTGGAGAAATCAGCTGATGGCCTTATGGGCACTCCTTTGTAGGTAACTATCTCCTTTTCTCTTGCTGCTTTTAAGATTCCCTCATTATCTTTAATCTTGGGTAACTTAATGATGATGTACCTTGGTGTGTTCCTCTTTGGGTCCAACTTCTTTGGGACTCTGGGTTTTCTGGACTTCCTGGAAGTCCATTTCCTTTGCCAGATCGGGGAAGTTTTCCTTCATTATTTGTTCAAGTAAGTTTTCAATTTCTTGATCTTGTTTCTTCTCCTTCTGGCACCCCTATAATTTGGATATTGGAACATTTAAAGTTGCCCCAGAGGTTCCTAAGCCTCTCTTCATCTTTTTTTAATTCTTTTGTCTTCATTCTGTTTAGGTTGGATGCTTATTTCTTCTTTTTGTTCTAAATTGTTTATTTGAGTTCTGGTTTCCTTCCTGTTACTGTTGGTTCCCTGAATATTTTGCTTTACTTCACTTTGGGTATCCTTCATTTGTTCCTTCATTTTGCAGCCAATCTCAATCAGTTCTGTGAGCATTTTGATTACCAGGGCTTTGAACTCTCCATCAGATAGGTTAGCTCTCTCCTCATCACTTAGCTCTCTTTCTGTAGTTTTGCTCTGTTCTTTCATTTTGGCCCTATTCTTTGTCATGATGTACCTGTTAAGTTATAAGGCGATGGGGCCTTAGGTATTCACCTGGGCAGGGCAACCTTCCTTGCTGCTCTGTGGTGCTGTCTGTGGTGGAGGGGCCTGAGAGAGAACAATGCAGCTCACCTGCTTGGCTCTAGCCCCACTTTCGAATGATCCCTCATGTGATACTGGGAGTTTCTCCCACCGAGGCAATGCCATAGTCCAGTCAGCTCTGAGTCTCAGTTTCCCATTCAGGCAGCCACACCCACATGGTCCACCTCCTTGCTGTGGGTTTTCTCTGTCTGCCCATCTTACTGGTCTGGTTAGTCTGGTTGACTATTTCTTTAATTCCTTGGTTGTTGGAGTTCCATGAAGTTTGATTTTCTGGCACTTCTGGTTGCTTATTAATTTTAGATTGGCTGTTATCCTCCCTTTGGTTGTGTAAGGAAGCAAAGGGTTTCTACTTACACTTCCATCTTAGCTGGAACTATATAGTTAATATTTTTTGAGAAACTGCCATATTTTTTTCTGCAGTGTCTACACCATTTTTATATTTCTACTAGCAAGAAATGCACAAGTGTTTCAATTTCTCCACTTTTTTATTTCCTTCCCTTTCCCTCCCTTCCCTTCCCTTCCCTTCTCTCACCCTCTTTTCTTTTAATACACATTCTAATAGGTATGAAGTGATATCTTATTGTCATTTTAATTTGCATTTAACTGATGACTAGTGATATTAAGGATATTTTCATGTACTTATTGACCATTTGCATATTTTCTTTGGAGAACTGTCTATTTAAGTCCTCGCCCACTTTTAATTGGGTTGTTTGTTTTTTGTTATTGAGTTTTGAAAGGTTTTTAATATATTCTCTGTGTTAATCTCTTATCTGATATATGATTTGTAAATATTTTTCCCATTTCTGAGTTCCTTTTTGCTCTGTTCATGATGTTTTTGGTGCCCCCAAATGTTTAATCTCTATGAGTCTAATTTTTTTATTGCCTTTGATTTTGGAGTCATATGTAAGAAATCATTGCCAAATCTAAAGTTATGAAGCTTTTTGCTTTATGTTTTCTTCTTAGTGTTTTACAGTTTAGTACTTACATCTATATCTTTGATTCACTTTAAGTTAATGTATTATGTAAGGTAAAGATTCAACTGTATTCTTTTTCATGTGGATATCCAGATTTTTCAACACTATTTGTTTCAAACATTGTCTTTCCCTGTAGAAAGATATTTGTCAAAAATAATTTGACTGTCTATGTCTGGTTTATTTCATTTAGGATAATGTTCTCCATGTTTATTTATGTTCTTCAAATGGCAGAGTTTACTTTTTTATGACAATATTTCATTGTTTTACATAGTACATTTACTTCATCAATGCATCTAATAGACATATATGATCTCACTTATATGTGGAATCTAAAAAAGTCAAATTTATAGAAACAGAGTAGAATGTTGTTGCTAAGGGCTGGGGTGCATGGGGAAATCAAAGGGTACAAAATTTTACATTATAAATAAGTCTGGGGAATCTAATATATAGCATGGTGAATATAATTATAAATACATTATTATTTACTTGAAATTTGCTAAGCTAATATATCTTACGTGTTTTCACTACCAAAAAATTAAAAATAAAAAAAATACCTTATGATCTCACCTATAAGTGGAACCTAATCAACAAAACAAATAAGCAAGCAAATATAATCAGAGACATTGAAATAAAGAACAAACTGACAGTAACTAGAGAGGAGGAGAGAGGGGGATAACAGGGAAAAGTAGGGGAAGGGTTGTTAAAGAACCTATATAAAGGACCCATGAGCCAAACCAAATGGGGTTAGGATTGAGGGTGGGATGGGGGGAGTGGTGGCGGTAAAATGGAGACAATTGTACTTGAATAACAACAACAACAACAAAAAGGTAACTATGTGAGGTGATAATGTATTAAATGGCTTGATTGTGGTAATCATTTCACAATATATACATACATCAAATTATCATGTTGTACATTTTATATATATACAAATTTTGTCAGTTATACCTCAATAAAATTGGAAATATAAAAATAAATAATAAATTAAAAATTACTTGACAATCTATGTGAGGATTTATTTCTTGGTTCTCTATTCTATTCCATTAGACTATATGTCTGTCTTTATGCCAGCATCACATTGTTTTGATTATTGTAGCTTTGTATTAAGTTTTAAAATCAGGAAGTATGAGTTCTCCCATTGTTCTTCTTTTTTCAAGATTGGCTATTCAGGGTTTCATGCATTCCATATGGATTTCAGGATGGGTTTTTCTATTAATATAAAACAGAATTATTTTTAACAGAAATTACGTTGAATTTATAGATTACTTCGGTAGTATTGTCATCTTAAAAATATTAAGTCTTCTGATCCATAAGTATGGGGTGTCTTTTCACTTATTCAGGTCTACATTAATTCCTTTCAGCAATGATTCATAGTATTTATTATGTAGGTCTCTTGTCTTCTTAGCTAAGTTCATCCATAAGTATTTTATTCTTTTTTATGCTATTATAAATAGAATTGGTATCTTTTTTATTGTTCATTATTAGTGTACAGAAACACAACTTATTTCTGTGCATTAACTTTTTATCCTGCGACTTTGATGAATTTATTAACTTTTTTTGGTGGATTTTTTTTTGGTTTTATATATAAGATTATAACATCTGGAAACAGATAATATTTTACTTCCCTCTACTCCAATTTATATGCCTTTTGTTTCTTTTTCTGGCCTAATTGTTCTGGCTGTAACTTCCAATAAATGTTACATAAAAGTGATGAGAGTGGTCACCCTTGTTTTGTTTCTGGTCTTAGAGGGAAAGCTTTTAGTCTTTCACAATTGAGTATAATGTTTCCTATGGGTTTGTCATATATATGAAATGTTGAGATAGTTTGCTATGTTGAGATAGTTTACTTTTATTCTTACTTGTTTCAGTGTGTTAATTTGAAATGTGTTAAATGTTGTTAAATGCTTTTTCTGCAACAACTGAAATGATTTTGTGCCCTTCATTCTGTTAATGGTATATTACATTGGTTGATTTATTATGTTGAATAATTCTTGCAATCTAGAAATAAATCCCACTTTGTCATGGTATATAAGCCTTTTAATATGCTCCTAAATTTGGTTTACTAGTATTTTGTTGAGGGTTTCTTATCATTATTCATATGAGATGTTGGTCTACATGTAATTTTCATTTCTTGTGGTTTCTTTGTCTGGTTTTAGTATCCAAGTAATACTGGCCTCATAAAATGAGTTTAGAAGTGTTCTCTTTAAGTTTTGGGAAGAGTTTAAGAAAGATTGATGTTAATTATTCTTTAACTGTTTGGTAGAATTCACCAGTGAAGTTTGATTACTGATTTGATTCTAGCTACTGACTCAATCTCTTTCATAATTATATGTCTAACCAATTTTCTATTTCCTCATGATTCAGCCTTGGTAGCTTGTCTATTTTTAGGAATTTGTCTATTTCACCTAGTAGTTTAGTAGTAATTGTTCATGGTTTTTATAGTTATGTCCTTTATAATCTTTTTTATTTTTGCAATGTTTATACTAATGTTTATACTTTCATTTTTTATTTTAGTAATTGAAAATTCTTTGTTTTTCTTAGTCAGTCTAGGTAAATATTATTTTGGTGACATTTTTCAAAGAACTGGTGGTTTGTTTTGTTTATTTTTTCTCTATTGTTTTTATTCTCTATTCATGTGTCTATGCTTTGATTTTATTCCTTCTTTTAGCTTTGGCTTTAGTTAATTTGTTTTATTCTAGTCCCTTAATGTGTAAATTTAAGTTGTGGATTTGAGATCTTTCTTCATCTTTAATGTGAATGTTTACAACTATAAATTTTCCTTTTAGCACAGCTTGTGCTGCATCTCAGAAATTTTGTTGTTTTAGTTTTGCTTTCATTTGTATCAAGATATTTTCTAATTTTTCTTATGATTTTTTAATCCATTGATTGCTTAATAGTGTGTTGTTTAGTTTTTACATATTTTTAAAATTTTTAGTTTTTATTCTTTTATTGACTTCTAGTTTTTATTCTGTTGTGGTTGGAAAAGATACTTTGAATAATTATAAGTTTTTAAAATTCAGTAATAATTGTGGCCTAACATATGGTCTATCCTGGAGAATGTTTCATGTAAAACTAAAGAAAATATGTATTGTGCTGTTGTTTGGTGCAGTGCCTCTTACATGTCCGTTAGATTTATTGACTTTTAGTGTTCTCAAGTCCTTTCTTTATTGATCTTGTGTCTGGTTGTTCTATCACTTTTTTTAAAAAATCTGAATTTATTTTTAAAAAAGACTTTATTTATTTTTAGCCAGAGGGGAAGGGAGGGAGAAAGGGAAGGACAGAAACATCAATGTGTGGTTGCTTCTCACATGTCTCCCACTGGGGACCTGGCTGGCAACCCAGGCATATGCCCTGAGTGAGAATCGAACTGGCAACCATTTGGTTTGTTGGCCAGGATTCAATCCACTGAACCACACCAGCCTGCGCTGGTTGTTCTATCTATTTAAAAGTGGGGTATTGAAGTCTCCAACTATTATTGTACAGTCATCCCTTGCTATATTGTGGTTCACTTATTGAGGCTTCACTGTTTCGTGGGTTTTAAAAAATATATACATATAATTCTGTATTGCAGAGTTTTCGCTATATCATGGGATTTTGCAGTATATAGGTATTTATATAATATTTATGATTTTAATTATTTTTGCCTAAAATTTTAAAACAATACAAAAATATTAAAAAGTTAATTCAAACATATTAAAAGAATATTAAATTGAAATAAAATACAGTATATATTTCATCAGTGGATGAATACCATACTGTACACAATGGAAATGCAGTACACCACTAATGCTTTCACAAGTTTGCCAACATGAGATTGTACATGGCACACTATTGGCTGATGGAATGGAAGGTGACCAACCACAACACTGTGTTCTGTATCCTGGATGCTGATTGGCTCAGTGACCAAAGCATCAGTCTGTTTGCTCTCCCACACTGTGCCCATACATTCAGCATCTCTTCTTGTCCACTTCACATAGATGTCTGATGACTGCGTGTAGTGTTGCTCTGCAGTGTTGTGTTGTAAAATTTTTGTAAAACTTTGAATTTATTTCAAGCCCAATGATGCCACCCAAATGTTCCGTGACTTCTAAGCTTCTAGTAGTGAACCCAAGTGCCAGAGGAATATGTTTACCATCAAAGAAAAGGTGGCATTTCTCAACATGTTAAAGGAAGGCAAAAGCTACATGGCTGTAGGCCTCCATTATGGGATCAACCAATCTACTGTTCACTACATAAAGAAAGACAAGAAGAATATTAGGTCTACAGCAACAATGACTTTTAACATGACTGCAAAGAGGGTGCTCACTTCCCTCAATAAGGCCATTGTGAGGATGGAGTCTGCATTGGCCCTGTGGATAAATGACTGCAAGAAGAGTATCTCACTGGATATCAACACTATCCAGATGAAGGCCAAGAAACTTTATGATAATTTTGCAGAATGCATAGATGTTCATGACAGTGATGAGGATGAAGACGAGGATGACAATACAGAAGCAGGACAGTCAAGTGCTTCTCCCAACAGACCAACCCCATTCAGTGCCAGCAAGGGCTGATTTGAGAAATTTCAGAGATGCTTTGGACTAAAGAGCATTTCTCTGCATGGAGAAGCTGCCTCTGTGGATAAAAAGCAGCACCAGCAACTCCTCATAACTATGTTCATCACTCAGATGAAGAGATCAGTTACGCCTATGCCTTTAGAGGAATAGAAGTTATGGCCCAGGGCAAAGATACTGCACCACCTGATGAAGCTCCTGATCAAGCTGTAATGCTCTTCTTGGCTGTGCAGTACATTCTTTCATCATCATCACCTTCATCACCATCAGTACTGCACAGCTAGATAATTCATGATCTTCATCATTCAAGTTGTATACTTCACTGGTGAGTACCCACATAGAATTTTATATGTTGTTAAAATTATGTAAGTTTAAGAGTGTAGAAAGTGTTTAAGAGCATATGAAGTGTTTATAAGAGCGTGGGAAAGGTTAATAAGAGAGTGGGAAAGGTTTATAGGAGTGTGGGAAGTGTTTATAAAACCTTAAAATGTATATAAATAATAAAATAAATATAACACCACTACTGCTCGGATTTTCACTTATCTCAGGGGTCTCTGGAACGTAACTCCAGCGATAGATGAGGGATCACTGTATGTGTGTATTTGTCTCTTAAATTTTGCCAGTGTTTGCTTTACATATTTTGAAGCTCAGACATTTGGCACATACATGTTATAATTATTATATTTTCTTGGAGTATTAACTCTTATGAACATATAATATCCTTCTTTGTCCACTTAACAATTTTTTACTTAAAGTTTATTTTATCTAATATTAATATAGTTATCAAACTCTCTTTTAGTTACTATATATATGGAATATCCTTATCTATTATTTCACTTTCAATCCCATTGTGTCATTAAATAGCTAATATTTGGAAGCTGCCCAAGTGTCCATCAGTAGATAAATGGATAAAAAAGCTGTGGTACATTTACATAATGGAATACTAGTTGACCGTAAAAAAAGAAAATCTTACCATTTGAAATAGCATGTATGAACCTAGAAAGTAGTGTGCTAAGTAAAATAAGCTAGTTGGAGAAGGACAAATAGCATATGACTTCAGTCACATGTGGAATCTATGAACAAAAGAAATTAGCAAACAAAATAGAAAAAGGCTTATAGACAGAAAAGAGACTGACAGCTGTCAGAAGAGAGGAAGCTTGAGGGGCTGGGTAAAAAAGGTAAAGAGATTAAGCCAAAAACAAAAATGACAGCAACAACAACAACAATAACAACTCATAGACATAGACAACAATATGGCAATTAGTGGAGAGAAGGGGTATGGGAGGAGGTTGAAGAGGGAATAAAGGGGAATAAAAGGTGATAGAAGGAGACTTGATTTGGGGTGATAAACACACAATATAATATCTAGATGCTATAGAGTTGTGCACCTGAAAACTATATAATTTTATTAACCAATGGCCCCTCAAAATTCAATAAAAAATAAAAAATGTAAAAAGAAAAAACTGAATCTCATGTAGCCAGGATATGCTTTTGTCATGTTTCAAAAATTCATGATATAAATCTATACCTCTTAATTAGGGAATTTAATTCACTAATATTTAAAGTGGTGATTGTGGGGGGGGGGTAGGTGGATGGGTGGAGGTAAAAGAGGGTATGGGAAGATGAATAGTGACAAAAAATACAATTAAAATAATGTAAAAAAATAAAGTAATTGCTTATGAAAAAGCACTTAGTTTGGCTACTTTGTTATTTGTTTTCTGTATGTCATTGCTTCTTTTGTCCTCATTTTTTCAATTACTGCTTTATTTTTTGTTTAGTTGATTTTTGGAGTGTCATATTTTGATTTTCCTTGTCATCTCTCTTTGTACATATTTTATAGATTTTTTGTGATTATCATAGAAATTACACATAATATCCTAAAGTTACTTTAAAAATATTTTCTTTATTTCTTTTAGAGAGATGGGAAGGGAGATAGGAATAGAGGGAGAGAAACATTGATGTGTGAGATAACCATCATTTGGTTGCTTCTGGCATGTACCACTGATTGGGAATTGAACTGATGACCTTTCACTTTGTAGGATGATGCCCAATCAACTGAGCCATACCAGTCAGGGCCCAACTTAACTTTAATTGCATATAAAAATTCTAGTTCTATACAGCTTCTCCCTTCCTACTTATATTAGTAATGTGATAAATTACAACTTTATACATTCTATATCCATTAACACAGATTTATGATTTTTGCATTTATTTTTAAATCCTGCAGAATATGTAAGTGGAGCTATAAGTCAAAACTACAATAATACCAGTTTTTATATTTTTCCATGTATTTATCTTGACTAGAAATCTTTATATCTTTATATGACTAAGTTACTGCTCAGTATCCTTTTATTTCAACTGGAAGGACTCCCTTTAGTATTTTTTATTGAACAAGTCTAATGTTCATAAACTCTCTCAATTTATGTTTATCTGGTAATGTCTTGATTTTTCCTCATTTTTGAAGAACAGTTGTGTTAGATATAGAATTTCTGCTTGACTGTTTTTCCTCTTAATACTTCAAATATATTATTCCATTAATTCTGGTTTGTAAGATTTCTTCTGATAAATCAGCTGAAAATATTATTGAAGCTCCCTTGTATTTGACAAGCTGCTTCTTTCTTACTGCTTTCAAATTCTCTCTTTGTCATTGTCTCTTGACAGTTTGATTATGAAGTGTCTCTGTATGGATCTCTTTGGGATTCATCCTACTTGGAGTTAGTTCAGCTTCTTGGATTTGCAGATTCATGTAATTAAATGTAGTTCTTCAAATAACCTCCCTGCCCCATTTTCTTTCTCCTCTTCCTTTATCTCCCCTTTTACCTTCCTCCTCCTCCTTCTTCTCCCATGATGCATATATTGTTCTGCTTGATGGTATTCTACATGACCCTTTGGCTCATTCCTTTTCTTCATTCTTTTTAGCTTCTGTCCCTCAAACTTGATCATTTTAATTTTTCTGTTTTTCGTGCACCTTTTTTGGTGCCTGCTCCAATCTGTTGTCAAACTGATTATTACAATTTAGTTATTGCTTTTTTTCAGTTCTAGAATCTGATTCCTTGTAATAATTTCTATCTCATTGTTGATATTCTTACTTTGTTCATACTTGTTTTGCTACACTGACTTTATTTTGTTTTTTTTTGTGGGATTTTAAAAAGATTTTTGAGAATATTTAAAGTTTTAGTTTATTTGTCTAGTTAGTATGATGTGTATGCTTCTTCAGAATTTTTTTTTTTACCATTTTTAAAATTGTTTCTTTCAATGAACTTTGACTTTCCATTTTTATATGCATTGATATCTTCTTGGTGAAAATATGGCATTTGTAAAACCAATAAACAACACTTCTCCCAGTTTTTGCACACTGGATTTGTTTTTGGCCAGTCATTCACTAAGTAGGTATATGCTGTGAGTCTAAGAATCTGCCTGAGGTGAAATCTTAAGGTTTTCTCAGGTCTTTTCTGAGCTTCTTTCTTGCCTGGGCTTACATGTGACTCTCAATTTCTTTTATGCGTATCTGCTTTTGAACATCTTAATTTTCCAAAGGGTTTCACTCAGATTCTTCTGAGCCTTACACATGGTCTACTGAATGCCTCCATCCATAACCTCTTTTCCAGATATATGTGTGTCTATAATCTCCCTGCAGCTTTCACAAGCAGTGGCCACCACACTTCCCCACCCAAGATCCAAGTTAGGCAAAAAAGAGACCAGTCCTTCAGGCAGCCCCCAGACAAGTTAGAACATTGCAAGTTAACAATCTAGTCTGCTTTGTCCAGATCAAGGGAGTAAACTGGGAATTATGTAACTCTTTCATTCTGACCAAAATCATATCATGCTGAGAAGGGATGGAAAACACTGGATAAAAGTAAATCAAAATTTCCTACCATTTTGTATGTGAGTTTTTCCTTATTGGGTATTTGCTTGGTTACTATAGATGTTATACTCTTTTCCAGAGTTCTTATAAAGTTAATTCAGCCACCAGTTTCTGGGCTTTTTAAACTGTTTCTATGGGGTGGGGGGAAATGGTGTGATACTTTTTAATTCACCATTTTTCTGACATCACTCAGTTTTCTCCATTTTGAATGACAGCATCCAGTAGTTATGCAATCCATGTTTTACCACCATGTGTTAGGTATTTGAGGGCAAATAACATCTTTTAGTATACAGATCTCTAAATCAAGAGTATTGCACCAAGGAGCTTCATATATATCCACACCTGATGCAAACAAGGGGAATTGAACTTTGAGCTGTTGCTATAATGGAATGAGACTTTTGAAGGAGTAGTATTTCACATGTGGGAGAAACATAAAAGGCTTTTGACAGAGGATATACTATGGTAGATAGTTTCAAAAATGGCCAAAAAGAAGTTCTGTCTTACTCATACATACATACTCATTCTTCCATCTAGAGGTGTAGTATATTTTCTCTTTCTTTGATTAGCCTAGGCCTTATAAATTGTTTGAACCATTGTAATGCAGTTAAAGTGATGTTTTGGGCAACCAAACCAGGACCTTATAAAATCTTATATCTTTCACTTTTAATCTCTAATTTGTCCGCTGTGTTAAGAATCTCAGGTTAAGCCCTGAACTGTGAGAGACCACATGGAGAGAGACAGGATATACAGAGGGTCACCAAGGCTTCCCAGATGAGCCCTGATGACACCTATGTTAGCCTTCCCTGAGCTCTGACCAAACTGTAGAATTAGTAGCAAACAAAATAGTTGTTGTTTTAAGTCACTAAGAATTTTTGAGGGGTTAGAGGGAGAGTCGTTATGCAGCATTGCCACATTATTTATCTCAGACAATTAATTATTTAATATATCTTTGTGAGTGCTTTAGACTACAAGCAATTTTCATCTATGTAGCTGACCTCAGAAACCAGTCCCTGTTTAAAATGACACTCCTTCATATTATGTCTTTTTCTTGTTAAATTTACATTCCAGAGAGGAAAGAACATACATTTTGGGGGTGTAAAATTCTGGTTATTAAAATATATTTTTGCCATTTATAAGCTATGATGTTATGTTAAATGATTTCACCTTTCTGAGTCAAGGTTTACTATTCTGTATGAAGATAATTCTGACATAGGGTTTTTGGGAGGATGAGATATGCTAATATGTGGACTTGTGTCCATATGTGTATCTACACAATCTACACAACTGCATGTGGTAATGTTCTTGTATAAATAGCACAATTCTTGGCACACAATAGGCATGTGAATGATGGTAATTAGGAGTCCTCTTCTCTAATAAGAGGAGTATTCTTAGACATTGAAATGTGATCAGATCTCAAAGGAAGAAAGCTGTAATAGCAAACTGACACAAATTTGAATTATTAATTAAGTTAACTAAGTTAATAACATGGGTTTATGCTTCTAAGGAGATTGGAACAGGACTTTTCCCCATAAAAAGCATTAAATAAATGTTACTTATTATTATTATTGTTGTTGTTGTTGTTATTGTATCTGTTATTATTTAGACATGTGGCTTCACCTAACATCCCTCTCATCACTCTTAGAGAAAGGTGTTTGTCAAGTCTTGGTTTAGGTCATGGTACTCTCCTGTTGGTAAACCATCTTTGGAATGGTTGTCCCCCTCAGGGAAAAACATAAATTCCACAATTTGTATCTCATGCACAACAGATGAGTCTACTTCATTTTGACATCCTCAATTAGTCATGCTTCCTCTCTACTTTAGAAGTCTTTGCAATTGGAGTAATTGAATGACTTTATTATTATTAGTTATCTAAAGAACATAGACTTGGAGAAATGCTTGCTTGCTAAAACTAAAATGCCCCTAGAAATGTTCTATTTCTTACCTTTCTTTATTTCCCTTTCTCTTATTTCACTAACTTGATAATCTACCATTTCCAAGAAATATTTGAAAAACAAAGTACTATCTACTTTGCTTTACATTAATTTAGTCACTTATTTTTTAGTTCAGGCATTTTTTGAGTGTTGATTTCATGCTGACATTTAATTTTTGACCTCAAGTGTTTTAGACTTCTAGTCTTCAGGGCATCCTTGACTTTACTTTTTTGCTCTATGGTCAGTTTCATACATGCATGCCTTATGTCTCCCACCAAACAGCCTTCTACTAAGTAGTCCAAACCTCATTAGCTCAGTGGAAGCCTCAGATCCTGCGTATTTCTGACCTGGTACACTTTAGATTAAGTGTACCAGGAGAAGTAGTTATCTACTGCTGCATAAAAAATCACCCTAATGTTTAGTAGCTTAAAACAACAATATTTATTTATTATTTCTCACAGTTTTGGTGGGTTAGAGATTCATGAGCAGCTTGATTGTGTTGTTCTGCCTTGGGATTCTTCATGAGGTTGCAATCAGCTGTCAGCTGGGGCTATATTTATCTGAAGGCTTGACTGGAGCTGAAGGCTCTACTTCCATGGTGGCTCACTCACATGGCTGACAAGTTGGTATTGGTTACTGAGAGGAGGCCTCAGCTCTCCTTAGCATGTGGGCTTTTACACAGGGCTTTTGAGTCTCCTAGTAGCATAGTGACTGTTTTCCCTCAAAGCAAAAGATCCAAAAGATTAAGGAAGAAGCTTCAATGCCTGCTGTGGCCTAAGGAATAAATTCGTCACTTCCCCCATATTCTATTGGCCACAATAGCAGGCCTCTAAAGAGTCTACACAGAGGAGAGATACTAGAAAATACTAAATTATTAAAAACCATGCTGATCACACCATCACCTTGCTTCACTGAGTTTTCTAGAGTAGGTAAATCTAAAATACTGACTAGCTCTGCTATCAGCTACATATTTCAGGGGAAAAATGTTCTCTTGTACTTTAAAAAAGTATCTTTCTCTTTGACTTTCTTCAAAGCTTGGTTCTAGAAATGATTATCCTATTTATGCAATCCTTACTACCCTTTCTTATTTTAGAAGGAAGGGAAGAGAAGAAAAGAAAAAAAGAATTAAGGAAGAAGGGAGGAAAAATTCTACTTAAGGTTTTTGATTTTTGTTCTTAAAGTATTCTGGGGCTCTGGTTGTCACACTGAAGATAGACTTTTTCAGTATTGTATTTTAAAGGACTAGGCCCATTAATAATTTCCATACTTACATTTCTTCTTCTACTGGTTATATCAATTTGTTTTTTGGTGTTTTTTGAAAAGTTCTCACCATGAAGTGACAAGTGATGTTCTTATAAATATGGTCTTCTTAGTTCAGATCTAGTTTGTACATACAGAGAATATTTAGTATTTGCCATCAAATACAAAGAATGTGTAGCAATTAGAATTTTTGCTAGCATCTGCCCTGCAAACATATACTTTGAAAAAAAAAGTATATATTTGTACTTTAAAACAAAGGTCTACATGGATGTTACTATCCACAATTTTATTTTCTTTTTACTAAAATGAGCAGGTTTTTTTCTAGGTCATGTAGACACAAGGCTCCTCATATAGCACATAGATGGTTTTAGACAGGTTGAGCTAATGGGTAAGAGTCAGGCTCCAGCATCTGAACCTGGTGTGAATAATGGTTCTGCCATTTATGAAATGAGGGGACATTTCATAGGTTATTTAAATTATCTAAGATTCACTTTCCTCATCTATAAAATGAGGATAACAATAGAACCAACTTTATAAGGCTTTATAAGGACCAGTTCAACACTGGTCCTTGTGGCCATACTCAAAAACTAATTTTGGAATGAAATCTAAAACAGCATAGTCATTGTGTTAATGTGTGAAGTGAAATGGTATAGGTGAAAATATTTTGCAAAGCTAAGACCACTCACTAATACATACCTATATGTATTCTTTCTGCAGATGGATTCAGACAACTCCATCTCTGGGAAAACACTCAATATGTCTGTCACTCTAGTAGATATATACAGTTCAAAATAGCATGAATAAACTTCATATTAGGCATAATTCATGCTTTTTAAACATTAATTTCAGTACTTAATGGAAATCAAGCTTCACTTGTAGAAAATATTAGGTCTCTGGTTTTGATGTGTTCATAGATCGGGGGTATTCTATGGTAGTGGGGTCTTCTTTTGATGGAAAACTTTTGTCAATTTCAAAAATGGGAGGACATGAATCTTAATCAGATAACTATTTTTATTTAGAAAATATGCACAATTTCTATGGTAATAATATATTCTATACATTAGGAATATATACCAAGTATAGAAAGTTATTTAATGAGTGAATAAAAATAGTGGATGCTATTTTTTTCACATGTATTCCAGGGGATTATCTTGTCCACATAATGGAATGCACACATACTGCTTTGGAGATCACTGCTTACTCTTAGTTGAACACAAATAGATGGTTTGTTAAAACAACAATAAGGTACTACTACTGAGCTACTAGAATGACAGGAAATGCCAGTGAATGATGTAGAGAAACTCTCATTCATTGCTGGTGGAAATGCGAAATAGTAAAGCTACTCTAGAAGACAGTTTTTCATAAAACTAAACACAGGCTTATTATATGATCCAGAAATCATGCTCCTAGGTGTTTACTAAAATGAGATAAAAACTTATGTCCAAACAAAAACACATGCATGAATGTTTGTAGCAGCTTTATTTATTATTGCTCAAACTTGGAAGCAACCAAGATGTTCCTCAATATGTGAATGCATACTCTATGGTAATTAATACAATGAATTATTAATACATGATAAAAATGAGCTATTGAGCTACAAAATAAAAAGAGAAAACTTAAATTCATTTTTGCAAGTGAAAGAAGACAATCTGAAAAGGCTGCATATTGTATGACTCCAACTATATGACATTGTGGAAAAGGCAGAACTATAGACAATAGAAATGTCTGTGGTTGCAAGGGTTTCAGATGGGAGAGAGAGGGAAGCTGGGTGGAGAAATGAATAGGTGGAGCAGAACACATTTTTAGAGCATAGTGATTCTGTATGATACCCTAACAGTGGATACATGGCATGCATTTGTCAAAACCCACAGAATGTACAAGGCAAAGAGTGAAATCTAAACTCTGGGCTTTACTTAATAATAATGTATCAATAGTGGTTTGCCAATTGTGGTATAACAATTACCACAGGAATGCAACATGTTAATAATAGGGGAAACTGGGTGAGGAAAAGTGGGGCAGTATATGAGAACTCTATGTACTTTTGGTTTTTCCATTAACCTGAAACTGCTGTGAAAAATAAAATCTATTTAAAAGGCACAGACTCTATAAAAAAAGTTTCATCAACTGGGTTTGATGGTCATCATTTGGGAAGGATGACAAATGCCAGGTTAACATTCTGGTGGGGCAGATCTGCAACACCATGAGGAAAATACTGTGTTTTTCAAATATTTTATTCCAGGTAAAAGATCAGGTTTCCTTTCTAGAAAGACTTGCACCTTGTAAGCAGGCCAGATTCTAATCTGGGTTCCAATACTTACCGCCATATGACCATGAGCAACTCACTTAACTGTGTTAGTCTCAGTTTCTTTACCTATAAAATAGAGATTGTTGTCTGTTATCTAACCTCATATGGTTGCTGTAAGGATTAAACAGAGGAGATCTACATAAAAGACAAGGCAGCAGTAGGCACCAATGCACAATAGTTTCTGTTAGGCAAATCCAAATAACTATGTTCTAAAAACCATTTTTACTTAGTCTATCTTGGTTTATACAGTTATTGAAATTAAAAATCATGACATGTGTTAAAGATTCTCTCAATGATGCTAAACTTTACTGAAGCATAGGAAATAACTGAAAACCATAATTCTAAGTAATGAAATAAAATGAGGCCAACTTAAATAAAAAGGAGTTACCTACTGGCTTTTCTCAATTAATTAGCATACACATGTTCAATTATTCATACCTTAGGGAACTCATTTAGGCAATCAGGTATCCCATAAATATTCATCTTATTTACCTTCAAGTGTCTCTGTCATTAGGACTGGAAATTGGCAATGTTTTCTCAATATATTTCACAACTGGTTGCCTTGAAAAAAATTACCTGGGATTAAATTTGTATGTCATTAATGGTGAAAATGATCTGCCACTTGAATGCTGAATCAACACAGAGATGCTCTGTGCAGTTATCATCTCCTAGCTCCACACTCCATCACCTACCTAAGAGACGTGAGCTTTCTCAGTGTGTCCGATGGGGACTGCAGAGGTGCCATTCTGACCTTCTGCCACTAGCATGTGCTCTTGAATAGTTTTTCCTGATAGTCAGGCCCTGGGCCTACAGGAACTGAAAGGCTACATACACCTCTGGTTCTAATTTGTGGAAGAGGCAGAAAGAATGTGATTTATAAATATGAAAGCATTGTGCCACAAACACAGACATGACCTCATATAACTAGGTTCTTCAAGGCCTCACAGCACTCATAGAGGCCGAATGTATCACCAGGATGAGCCACATACTTTGTGGGACCCAGTGCAATATGAAAACACAGGGCTACCTATTCAAAAATTAAGAATTTCAAGAGAGCAGCAGCAGTGTCCTTCTCAGTATGACACCCTGTACCACCATCCAGGTTGCATACCCTTTAGGGTGGCCTTGTGTGCAATAAATTGCTTACCTTCTCCCTAACTGCCCAGCCTCAGACAACAAAACAGAGATGAGTTGCCTTTCTTGGTTATTAGGAAACCAAGGTTGCATTACAGTTACTATTTCTTGTGTGTTTTTCAGAGCTAGACTCTATGCTAGGCTCTGACATTACCTCTAACCTTTATGACATGCCTCCCAAATAGCCTTCAGTGTCTCCATTTTACAGGTAAAGAAACTGAGTTTTAGAGAGTAACTGCCCAGAGCTTCTACAAGACTGAATCAGGGTAGAAACCCAGGTGTGTCTGTCTGACTCCAAAGCTTCCACTTCTCACCTGAATCATGTTGTTTTGCAGAGTTGGCACTTACAGAGATCTGAAATAGTGCACATGCAGTTTGGAGGTAACTTTTCTATTTCCAGTATATTATTTACCTTTAAAAATTTTGCCACGTTCCTCAGCACCCCTCACCAGGCCCTGGACTCCCATCTTCCAGCAATAGGAAACACTGCAAAAAATATATTTTTTTTACACAGCAAATTACAAGCGTGGCTTCCACCTCTTGCCCTCCAGGCTGTAGACAAAAGCTCTTTTCATTGTGTCAAAGGGATACAGTCAGCTGAATAGTATAAACTAGCAGGACGATTTAGTTTCCAAAGAGAAGCCTAGTCTAAACTTTTTTGATCCACACTTGAAATAAATCAATATAGTGCAGGACAGGTCATGAAAGACCCTTTGAGAAGGGAAAGGTCTTTAGAATATAGAGTGGGACCAAGTCTTCACTTAACTTTCCTAGTCACAAATTGTGTAAAAACCAGGGGCAGGGTACAGGGTGGGTATCATGGAATGAACTCTTGAAAGTCTTTTCTTGCTTAATTGTAAGGAAACAATCCCAGAATATCCCTACCTTAGGAAAGGAAGAATCCTTTTGTTTGAAGCTTAGCAGAGTTACTTTGGTTGCCATGAAAACAGAATCAGCACTAAGGACTTTTTAAAGCCATGCTCCTCTTGGAAGCCACAGCACCCTTACAGCCAACAAACAGCATGAGTGGGCTAGCTTTCCCAAAGCTCCGCTGCTCATTAGAGCCATCAGTTAACCCCCTGCCCCAGCCCATTGCCTACTTATTGTAATTAATTTTATGGCCCCTTTAAAAAAAGCAAAAGAAAAGAAAAGGGAGACCTCTACATTTTATGCTACATTGCACAAGCAATTGAAAGTTGCAGGGAAAGAAGAAAAAAAATCCAAGCACCAAATGTTTAGCAGGCTTTTCTTCTATTTTAAATGAGCAACCTATTTAAATCAATTATCAGCTCAAAATGAGCAGGCTGATCTAATTAGTCTTGGCCCCTGGTGGGTGAATGAATGAAAGGGAGGTGCTGGGTAGATGTGGGCTTTCTCTGGAGTCTTTAGAACTGACCACACCAACAGGATGCCTCCTGGGTTACTAAGTCTTACTGGGCAATATTATAGAAAGAAATAAGGAGAGACACAGAGAGGGAGTAGAACAAGGGAGTAAGAAAAATGGGGAAGATCTATTAGTCCCATCAACAGAACTAAGCATTGCATGGCATAATTTCAGCCTGTGTTTTACCAGGCAGTGATCATTACCATTTGATAAGTAGTTCTGAATTGTAAATTAATCAATTTTTGTTTTCTTTAAGCATGTTTGAAATGAAACAACTTATTGACTTCAGAAGAAAACATGCTGGTGAGTGATGACAGCTCAAGGCCTGAATCTTGGCACTTAACATTTTCCTCCCCTTTCTCTCCACAGTCATCTTCCACTTTATTTAATCATAATGGCCCCTGGACATTAATATGTGGTTAATTAAGGAACTAATATAAGGAAGCAGGAGTGGGAAATATGATGAGCAATAAGTTTGTGAGTGTTGAACTGGAAGGTCTCAAGTTTCCCAGTTTTTTAAAACTTTTTTAAAAAGTATTCCTTCATGCAAGGAAGTAGATATTTGCTCTTTGGGTTGTGACATTTCTTCCTAAATGTTAACTCTCTGGTAAATGTTATAAGTGTTTATGATTTGGGAATTTGATGTCTGTTACTTTTTGGGGTACTTCTTTATAATGGAAATTTCATGGGCCTTGAGGTCAGGCAGACAAATTCTGCTGCTGAAATGTGTGACCTTAGGTAACTTTCTTCCTATCTCTGAGTCTCATTTTTTTTCATCTTTAATATGGGGACAATCTCACTTAGTTGTTCTGAGAATGGGGATGGCATGTGTAAAGTGGCCGCTATATGGTCCCACCTCTCTCCTCTTTCACTCAGAAGAATGCAGCTAAGTATGTTTCGGCAAAGGGCAGAAGTGAGCTTGTGTTTTTCAAAATAGTGCAATAGGATGTGGATTTTTCTGTGTTGATTTTTACTCAAATGAAGTCATTTTTTCAAGACCCTACTTGAAGGAATGATAAAAATGACTCTCAGGTAACCAAACTCTTGCCTCCAATTGAGGAAGGGGAATAAATAGGGTGACTCATGAATGCCCTAACTGTTTAGTGGATGAAGCCAAGAGGTATTTCTAGATTAGAAAAACATCAATGAAAAGCTGAAAAGGACCATTGTTGTCATAAGTTTTCAGGGGGCCAGTCATGATGGGGTGGGGTGGGGGTGGAGGAAGTTGGCTGAGGGTGTTCAGGCTGCCTGAGCTGAGCCTGTGCTGGAAGGAGGTGAAGGCTTTGAGAAACTGGTCCAAGACATATTACTGGGTGAGGTGGAACCACTCTCCACAATCTATCTACCCAGACCTCCTCTCCCTCTAGATTATTTATTGCATCAGGGTCAGAGAGACTTGGGAAATAATGGATAATCTTTGAACTTCAAAATATTTTGGTAGTGCACTGTTGGTGGGACTGCAGACTGGTACAACCACTATGGAAAGCAATATGGAACTTCCTCAGAAAACTAAAAATGGATCTGCCTTTTGACCCTGCAATTCCACTACTGGGACTCTATCCTAAGAATACTAAAACACCAATTCAAAAGAACCTATGCATCCCAATGTTCATAGCAGCACAATTTACAATAGCTAGATGCTGGAAGCAACCTAGATGCCCATCAGTAAATGAATGGATCAAAAAACTATGGTACATTTACACGATGGAATTCTATGCAGCAGAAAGAAAGAAGGAGCTCCTACCCTATGCAACAGCGTGGATGGAGCTGGAAAACATTATGCTTAGCGAAACAAGCCAGGCAGTGAAAGACAAATACCATATGATCTCACCTTTAACAGGAACCTAAATAACAAAACAAAGAAACAAGCAAAATGTAACCAAAGACACTGAAATAGAGGACAGGCTGATGGTGACCGGAGGGGAGAGAAGAGGGAATTTAAGGGGGACAGTGGGAAGGGTTCACAGGAACAAACTTAAAGGACACATGGTCATAGACTAAGGGGAGGGTGGTAATGGGAGGGAAGGGGGGTGGGTGGGAGGGGGAACTGGATTGGGAGTAAAAAGGAGAAAACTGTATATGAACAATGATTAATAAAAAGAAAAAAAAAGTCAAAAAAAAAAGAAAATGAAAATATTTTGGTTTGTGTGGCTAAATACTTCTTTGCTGCAAAATAGCTATATCCTTTAAGACATTTCTAAGAATTCTTAGTCTTTTATTAGTAAAATGGCCAGAAATATTGGCCTTGAAGGAAGTCAAAATCCCAATGTTTTAAGACCACTGAGAGAGATCATGGTTCTTTTCACCAAGCACCCAATCT
Organism: Phyllostomus hastatus; assembly: GCF_019186645.2. Classification (NCBI taxonomy): domain Eukaryota; kingdom Metazoa; phylum Chordata; class Mammalia; order Chiroptera; family Phyllostomidae; genus Phyllostomus; species Phyllostomus hastatus. The sequence continues at coordinate 4,059,272 of NW_025334038.1, read as the reverse complement.
CAGCAAGAAGAGAAGTACTGTTCTCTTTATCATCCCTTGCTTTGGGTTGAAAAGTCTTGCAGTAGAACTACAACATGTCTTACTGAAGATGAAAGTGGCAAATTTTGTAAGATGAGAGAAAACCGTATAAAATCTCATGTGAATTGTATTTTGACTTTGTGGGGCAGAGAGTGGGCGTGGGAGCATTCAGGAGGACATATGAAGGAATGCTGGAAATAATTTGTTATTTTTAGAAACACAGAAAGACAGAGAATAAAGGGAAGAAAACTCTTTTGCAGCCAGGGAATGCAAACTTTTTAGTTTATCATAGTTTCAACATGGGTTCTTACAATATTTTATTCAATTAACCTCTTGCCTGTAAGCCCCCATCTTTAAATAAGCAGAATCTGAGGACAACGATTATAACTTTGCTAACGAGAAGCTGAGTAACTATTAAGTATTTAAAAACCCCACTATTGGAGCCTGGTAATTTTTAAACATATAATTACCTCTTTTATTATATTCTGATTAGATTAAAATTAATGCATTATTAAGTCATGATATGTTCAACCATCTAGACCTCTGTATAGACACAGATAGCAATTCCATTTTTTCCTCTTCCCCAGGTCTAAGTTAATTAAATTCCCTTTAATTATAATTTACTAAAAAGCTTCACTTTTGTCACTATTATGTCTTTTGAACTTTGAAATTTGAAAAAAAAAGGACCTTAAAATGGTCTTTTACAGGAGAAATGAACTGTCAGCGAATTCAGGCAAAATTAATTATTTCAGCTTGATAAACCTTTTCATCTATTTGACTCCTTATACAGAAAAGCCAATTAATAATGTCAAACATGCTTTGCCTCCAGGGACCTGCAAGTCCTAATGAGTCTGTTTACTGTGGAGTGGCTAGCAGAATGAGCTTCATGTAGAAATTTTCTAATCGCGCCACACCTGTCAAGCTCAGTCTCATTATCTGTGTACCAAGGGCAAACCTCATTTTGTCAGTAGTGGTTTTCCAAGAACTAACAGATGCCTGGGGGAACATGCAGGACTGTCCGCCAATAGACGAGTCACTTAATTACCAATCAGAGCAGCCAGGGTGAATGTCTAATGCTCCTTAGTCCCCACCTACTTCATTCCAGCTCCACGTGCCCATCTTATCCGAAACCTGGAGCCTAGGTCCTTCTCAGCACATAGTGCTCTACCAGGACACTTTTCTCCAGGGTGCTGGGAGGTGATGATTGATGAGGCACCTCTGGAAACAGTGATTAATCAAACCTGTATTGTACTACCAGTGGGCCAATCTGGGTTGCTGGGGGTCCACCTGCTCTGGAGCTGATAATTGTTTGGCTGGCGGGGGCGGGGCCTGTAGTTGAGGGTGTTGACACAGCCATCTCTAAATGAGACCACGTATTCCCTCTCACCCTATGCCTATTTGACGTGCAAGAAGCCTAAATATGCAGATATTTGACAGCAGGCAGAGGCCCAGCATTCTGGAAAGTGCACATATTTTAGAACACCTATGAATCACCTGGGACTCTAGCTTAACCCAGTCTCTGATTCAGTGGGTCTGGGTCTGAGAGTCTGCATTTCTAACCAGCTGATGCTGATGCTGCAGGAATATGGACCACATGTTGTGGTCAGGGTTGATACCTGCCCTCTTGGATAAGCTGCTAAGCCTTTTCAGGCCTTAGATTCCCACCTCCGTGAAATATTGCAGAACAGTAACTTCCTCCCTGTTCCTTTAGCGTAACAGACCAGCTTCTTCTTGTGCACCCTGGGGATCTACCCCACTAGCCATCTTCTCCTTCCATTGCCTGAGGGTCTTCATTGCAACCTCTTGGAGCTCCCTGTGAGCACATGCTGTCTGTGCTGTGCTCTCCCACCCTCTTTCTTAGTCCCTTCCATTTTCTTTCAAATTCTGCTCAGGCATTGCCTCTGACAGAGCATTTTCCTTGACTTTCCTCTCCTCAGCCTCAGAATAACTTAGCAGATCCTTCTCTATGCTTCCCTGCCCATGCTGACCTCATGCATACGTTACACTATGTCGTCATGAACCATTTCCTCATTCACTTCTGTCACTAGGTGAGAACTCATTGAGGGAAAGTGTATCTTTTGCCTTGTGCTCCTACTCAGCCCCACCTGTCTCCATAATCTGCCTTCTTCTGAACTCCATTTCTCTATCTTAATCACAGAACTCAAAGTTTCTACTCTATTGCAGCAGCTCTTTCTCATTGTTGGTTTCTCTGATTCTTATATCTTTCTTGTCTAATCCATTCTTAACCTGATCTGCAGATCAATACTTAAAATTGAACTGTGCTTACACCAACCACCATTCTTCCCCAATATCCCAAAAGCTTAAATTTGCCAGTTTCCCTATTCCTGAGCAGGGATCATACTTGCTTCCAACTCTGAGTTCTGAAGATCAACACACTTTTTAAAAAATATTTGTATTCATTTATTTTTAGAGAGGGGCAAAGGAAGGTAAAGAAAGGGAGGGAAACGCTGATGTGCAAGAGAGAAATATTGATTGGTTGCCTCTCATATACCCCCTACTGGGGTGGCCCACAACCTAGGCATAAGCCCTGACTAGGAATTTGAATCAGCAACCCTTCAGCCTGTCGGACAATGCCCAAACCACTGAGCCACACCAGTCAAGGGAACACACTTTTTTAGTCTCTTATTTGAAGAGAACGTACCTTGGATAGATCTGGATGCACAACTTGGAAGGTGACTTTATAATGTTGCATTGTGCCAGGGAAGGATTGACATTTGAAAAGCAGCCTAAAAAGGCATCAGACTCAGGGCTTAGATGTTGAAGTCCTGAATTCAAAATCAAAGTCTTCAATTTATGGGCAAGTCATCTGTTGTTCTGAATCAGTTTCCTGAGTGAAATTGAGGGATAATATCGAACTCACTGGTCACAATGAGGATGAGAGATAAAATTTAATAAATGGTAGATCTTTATTACTAATTATCAAAATAATCTGTGCAAGGGCTTGACATTAGATGAGTGCCATCCATGTGCAAAGCATCCATACATTGGTATTTCAGTTTATTCACAAATATTTTCCCTCTGTCCTCTCTGAGCAATTCAATATCACTGAGCCATGTGCTTAAGGTATGAAAGAAATCAGACAGTTCACATAAAATCAGACATTGGGTTTTGAGGAAATCAAACATAGTCGACCTCTCCTTTCATTAGCCTTATTTCCCTAGGAAAACTATGTTTCTGGAAAAATCTCAAAATGTATCTGATTCTACTAGAGCCTTCTAATTTCTTAGCCCAGGGAGCAAAATAAAGATGAAAAGTGTAACCTGGTTAATTCTGTTAACACTGTACTAGATGGCATTCTATGCTGTCCTCCTGTTGAATGTTGAGCAGAGAGATAGCTAGATGCCAAAGCACTCTTCTCTCCTGTGTGTATGCTTCAGCCAACCTGACATTGTTGTTTCTCCCCTGGACCTTTAGACTGTTGGCCACCAGAAAATATCCCCAGGCACTTTGCAATGATCAAAAAAAGTTTTGAAAAATATTTCACATTGTCCTCTTTCATTAAGTTGAAAAGGCTTAGCCCATTCTTAAGTATGATTTTTTATATTGTCAATGTTTGTTTATATTGTCAATGTTTGAAAACATTCTTTGTTTACCAAAGAATGCATTGCTAATTTTATAATGACAATCAAAAGAGAATTACATCTTGACAAAAAAGTAATTTTAGAGCTGTATCTTTTGGGCCAGTTTTTATACTGTGCTCTGGAAAGTCCTAGATTTCCAAGGAAATGCCTTGAGCCTGTCTGGGAGGGAAGGAACGAATAAGGTGGTGGAACCACAGATTCCCTATCCAAGTTTTAGTCAGGTTTGCTAGTATCTGTTTCACATATTAGGGCTCTATTAAAATCTTATTTGCAAAAGGTTACTGTAACTTTTTTAAGTATTGGAAACCATTTTTTAGGTCAAATTTCAGTGCTAACAAGTTTTAGGGTCCTCATCCTTCAATGCCATGTGCTTGATCACTGCAACCAGCTAGCTCATCACTTTCCAATACAGAGCTTTCGTCTACATCTCATCAATAGCTTCACAGCCATACAGTAAAAGCAATGAAGAGTTCACAGGTCATTATGGTGACATCATTTCTGACAAATAGCCATTTGGAAGGCTCTTCATTTGGTTTCTTACTTTGTTTCACCAGGAAGACTGAAGAAAGAATTGAACATGTGTAGAGGAGATGGCTGGTCCATTTTATTGACATTGGGGGCAGCCAAGAAAGGTCTTTGGGGTTCCATGACTCTGTCCAATGATCATTTTGGTATTGCAAATTCCCTCCTATGTTGTAATGGAGAACTTGTTTGTAGAGTCACTCAAGCATTGAGCATCTTCCAATTTCTCTGTAGACTGCACTTAGAACATTGGACTCACAATGACTATGGAAGATGATCTTTCTTTGTGTAATAGAAAACCCCATGTTTGGGAGTCTAATAGAACTGTTCTTGGGTTTGTTTTACCATTTGCTGGAGAGATACCTTAGGAAAGCTAAGTGTTCTCAATGATCCATTTCTTCTGATATTTCTGGGTAAACAGAACCCTCATCACATTTTTTCATCTAATCCACCTCATAATTGAGAGGGAGCTCATGTTAGCAAAGATATTTTGGGCCCATGTTAACTGCAGTGGGGTGTCCAATAGGAAAGAGTGTTTTAGAATAGATTTCAATTCAATCCAAAGTAGCTCACTATTAATCTACCAAATAAGATAGATAGATTCATCTATATTGTGCCAAGCACTGCCAAAGGTACAGTGAGGGCTACATACAAAGGTGAGTCAAACACCTATCCTGGAGCAGAGAGAAGCAGACCATGGCCAAGTGGGGCTACCATTAGAATTATGGCAATGATATCATAAATGACTGACTGCATTCTATAGGCCCTCATTAAAGTAAGCAAGTAAAACATATTATATGTCTCATTAAACCTGTTATAGTGTTGATATTTTCAACTTACAGTTCTAAAATGAACAAGTAAAACCTGATACCTCATTTGGATATTGCCACCCAGACAGTATCTAAAACCATTGGAACATTTGAGGAGGAAGATAGCAAGGTGATCACATGTTCCCATCCCTTTACTTTACAGTGAAGGACCCCAGGTCCTGAGACAAGGAGGGCCTTATAGAAGGTCAAAGCTCTTGCTCTCCAGGCCACAGCGTTTTTTATTCCACATAGATGTCAACTTAAAGGACACTATATCATGCCTCCTGATGACCCTCCTGGGCAGGTTGGCACTAATTCCATATTCATTTATGCATTAAGTCTACCTTCTAGTAAGTCTGGAAGATTTTCCAACTTTTTAAAAGAATGTAACACTCATCCTTCACAGCTTTCCAATTGCATTACTGTGCCTGTCCAACTCCTCCAGCAAGCCTGAGAGCACTTCCAAGTGCTGCAGAACCCTGTGGTCAGAAAGAGCTTGTAGAAGTTGGTGCTGATTTCTTGCTGCAGTATAGTTTTATTAACTCCCAAAGAGGGAGTCCCTAAACGTCCTTTTATCAAAGCAACTAGAAAGGCTGGAGACAGGCAATTTATAAGCTCAGTAGTAGAGAAACTCTACTTGGGTGGGGCATGGCAAATGGTATTTAAATATAGTGTCTCACTTCCTTACTAGGACAGAATTACAATGCTCACTCTCACTTATTTGGGCTGGGACTCTTCATGAAGTATAGTTCTAGAGAAGATTTCAGTGCTGCATTTATTGGGAAGACATCATTTGCTCAACTTCTTCATTTTGATATGAAAATGGTCCTTACTGAAAACCATAATTATACATTCAATAAACAAAGTACAACTTAGCCTATCTTTGAGAAGTTCTAGGTTTTGAAAATTAGCCTGGGGAAGCATATCATCAAAGTAGAGACAGTATTTATTTATCTACTTGGCTTATCATAGGCCAGATACTTTGTTAAAGTGTGAGAATAAGAAATAAGGAAGCCATGGAACTTTACTCCCATGATGCAGTGAAGAAAACCTATGAGAAAACACAGATTTTCACTCTAGGTTGGGAAGTGAAATAATAGGATGATGTACAAGCAGTGCTAGCATAAATATATCAATGGAAACTTCATAGAGGTGGTAAGAACTGAATTGAATCTTTAAGGATGAGTGATAGTTCTCTGGGGACAATTTCAAATAGAGGAAATTTCCCAGTAACTTAGACTTAACAACTAGGCTTTTATTCCCAAAATTCTGCAAAGCCTGTTGTTGGTCATTGAAGACCTTAAGTCAATATCATATAATGGTTAAAGAGAAGACTCCAGACCCAGCTGCCTAATAAATGTTGAATAGTGTATTGATTCTTAACTAGGTGATACTGTATATGTTATTTACCTCTCTGAGCCCCAATTTCCCCATATATAAAATGAATATAATAGTAATTTCCTTATAGATAATTGTGAAGATTAAATCTTGGCAATAATTCACATTAATTGCTTAAGATCAATGCTTGGTATCAATCTTGTGGCAGGTGTTAGTATGTGTTACCTCTATGGTTTCATTTGTCCTTCCCACATCCAAATAAGCAACAAAGACCAGTTATCTTCCCAACAAAGTATCAGTAGTTCATTGTCCTAGACAGAGTCAGAAATGGCCTGATCTCTTAGAAATATTCACCATGGATATGAGAGAAGTAGGTGCACATATGCTTCTTAGTTGTCATCCTTTTCTGTAGGCCTTTAGATAGTTAGGACCAGAATAAGTACAACAAATGTGGACAGTGTGGGTTTAAGGCGTAGGACACTGAGGTGGCCAGAGAAGAGGAATGTCTGGCTAGTGTGGTCTTTATTGAGAAGGTAAAACATTAAGAGGAACAGGACAAGCAAAGATGGCTCATGACACTGGGTTAGAAGGGCTGTAAAGCAAAATATGGCATTCAGAAAACCAGATTCAGCAATTTTAGAAGGATTTACAAGTTAGGGTGGTGGCACCAATGAAGCAATTTTTGATTTTTTCATGGGTGATATAAATAGCTGCTTAATGAAAAGTATCGTAAGTGTCAAGTGATGTCATACTTTATTCATTTATTTACTGAGCACCTCCTGGGGACAAGTAGGAAACATGATAGACCTTTTGTGATGCTTCTAGTTTACTGGTGGGGTGTGGGTGGCAGAGAACAGATTATGAGCAAGTAAGTTTGTAATATGTACTCTAGGAAAAATGAAGCAGGCTAGGAGGAGAATGGTGGGAGGGGTGCCATTTTAGGACAGAGTTGAGGAAAAGCCTGTCTGGTAAGGTGGCTTTTGAGCAGAGACCTGGATGAAGTGAGGGTGTGAGCTATGCTGACATTTGGGGAAGAACCCTTCAGGCAGAGGGACTGTGAGGATAATTGTGATAGCCAGCCTCAGAGATGACCCTTGAAGACTCTTGCCTCCTAGTATCCACATTCTGATGGAGTCTCTTTCCACATTGAGTAGAGCTGACCTGTAAACCAGTAGAACATTGTGCAGATGACCATGTGACTCCCAGGGTAATGGTATAAAAGGTATTACAGCTTCCTCCTTGCCCTTTCTTTGATCGGTCATTTTAGGGGAACCTGGCTACCGTGTCATAAGGATACTCAAGAGATTCTATGAAGGGGTCTACATAGCTAGGAAATGGGGCTTCCAACCAAGAGCCATCACTGACTTGCCAACCATATACGTGCACCATATTGGAATCAGATCCTAAAAACTTCAGGGACTGCAGCCCTGGCTTATATCTTAACTGCAGTCTCACGAGAGATTCCCCAAGACAGAACCATCAAGACAAGCTGCTTGTCTTCCTCACCCACAGAAACTGTATGATAATAAATGCTATCTTAAGCCACTAAATCTTGGAGTAATTTGTTATGCACATAACAAGTACAATAGTGAAAAAAATGTTTCCACAGAATTGCTAAAGACAAGGAGTTAGCAGTTAGATATCATCTAGGACCAGACCTATCTCCTACAGTAAGTATTTAACATATTTCTTGTTACTGAACTCATGAAGGAGAAAGCAAAGGGAACATAAATTTATTGAGTTTATATTTTTTGGCACACCTATATATACACAGTATCTAATGTAACTTCCTATAACCCAGTAGGCTAGGTATTGTTCACTTATTTTGTTTATATTTTTCTAATTTATTGATTTTAGAGAGAGAGAGAGTAAAGAAGAGAAAGAGAGAAACATCACTTTGTTCCACTTGTTGATACATTTATTGGTTGATTCTTGCATGTGCCCTGACTGGGAATCAAACTCACAACCTTGGTGTATCAGGACAATGTTTTAATAAACTGAGTTACCTGGCCAGTGCCTATTTACTTGTTATAGATGTCAAAAATAAAGCTCAGAATAATTAAGTAGTTTATCATAGGACACACAGCAAAGTGATCATTTGAATTCAAACCTGAATTTTAACCTTTAGATTTTAAATTTTCTGTTTTTCATTAAAAATATCTATCTATCTATCTATCTATCTATCTATCTATCCATCCATCATCACCTGAAAACATTCTTACTGATATTTGAGAGAGGGGAGGGAGGGAAAAATACAGGGAGAGAAACATTGATGTGAGACAGAAACATCAACTGATTGTTTTTTATAGGCACCCCAATCAGGAACTGAACCTGCAACCTAGGCATGTGCCCTGACTGGGAATCGAACCTGCAACTTTCCAGCTTACAGAATAATGCTCAAACAATTGAGTCACGCCAGCCAGGGCTGTTTTTTTTTTTTTTTACTCTTCAAAACATTAATTGTGGAAAATTTGGGGAGTTGAGGAATATACAGACACAAATGATTAGTAACCCATAATTTGGATATAACCACTGTTAACATTTTAGATTAGTATTTTTAGTGCCTTTTTAAAGCTTTTTAAAAAATTTGTAAAATCAAATTAGACTATAAAAACTTTTTTTAAAATTATAGTTGTCACCGTTTATCCATGGCTTCACTTTCCCTGGTTTCAGTTACATGTGGTTAGTTGCAGTCCAAAAATATTAAATGGGACATTCCAGAAATAAACAATTCATAACTTCTAATTGTGCTCTGTTCTGACTAGCATGATGAAATCTCATGCTGTCCCACTCTGCTGTGTCTGAGATGTGAATCATCCCTTTGTCCCTGTATCTATACAGTATATTCTCTTTGTTAGTCACTTAGTAGCTGTCTCAATTATCAGGTCAGTTATGAGAAATAAACCACATTTACATAATTTTATTAGTGTATTATTATATTATTATATTTTATTGTTAATTATTGTTAATTTCTCACTGTGCCTAATTTATGAATTAAACTTTATCATAGGTATGTATGTATAGGAAAAAATGTACAGAGTGGGACAAAAGTAGGTTTACAGTTGTGAGCATGCAAAACAGAGTTTTCTTATATTATTATTTATTAATATATTTTTATAAGAGTAACTATAAACCTAATTTTTCCCCACTGTATATGAGGCCCTATATATATATATGGTTTGGGACTGTCCATGGATTCAGATATCTACTGGGAGTCTCAGAACACATCTCCTGAGGATAAGGGGGGACTACATTATCTTTCATTCTCTAATATCATAAACACTTTTTATTTTGTTACATAATCCTCTACAAGATAATTTCTACAAAGTACATGACATTTTTTATTACATCATAATATACTTAATGATACTTTATTATTATACATTTATGTTGTCTCCAAATTTTCTTTATTGTAAAGGATCATGCAAAAAGCCTTCTTGAAGACTAATCTTTGTGCACATCCATAATTATTAGGATAAGTTTTAAGAAGTAGGATTTTAAATTTATAAAATTTAAATTAAAATTTAGTTAGCAAAGTTTAAGATAAACACATTGATAAGGCTTTTGACATGCATGGCCAAATTTCTTTCCAGTGAGTTTGTTTCAAACCTACTTCCATGAGGATACACATTTCTGTACATAGTCTCCAAAATTAAAATTAGCATTAAAATTTTTACAATCCTTTTTAGTTCTTATATTTTAAATTAAGTGTGGACTCTGTTGATAATGCACTAAAAACTTCCCAAGGATAGCTTGGTGGAAATCATGCACATGTTCATTAAAAATGTTCACAAGGTTCTTTGACACCCAGGACTCTATGTAATGTATACATTTGTCCAGGTGCTGTTCAGAAAAATGGGAGACACTTGCCTCTAAATACTGGTTCATAACAATTGAGAGAGATGTGACTTGGAAGCAGTATCACTTCTATTCTGCTATTATTACTACCATTCCTAGTGGTGACGGTGTGAGAAATGAGCTCATAAATATCCAACTTAATCCAATTCAGTCCAGTATGAGATTGCTATTTGCAAGTTTTGTGAAATGACTGGGCCAAGCCTGTGAGACTGCAGAGAATCAATTTACAGTCACAATTTGCAAATTTGTATTAACTGGAGGTCTGCCTTTCCTCAGGGTATCACTATCTGGATGCTATCTCATATTGCTGTGCAAGGCAGTGCACTAGGCCCTTCATAACAGTATTGTGTCAGGGGCATAAACCTTGTGTCACTAATAAGGTCACTGAGACCCAGACTTACTAGCAAGTGAGTGAGCAGACCTGAGTCCTGAATCCAATGAGTCTGACACAGTGCTTGAGTTTTATTTACTCTGATTTTATACATCACTCCACAGATTGTTGAAGACCTCCTACTTGACCTGGCTGGCACAGTGCCCCCTTTTCTTCTGTTTGCATTGTACTCAGCACCTAACACTGTGACAACAACAAAGCCAATATATAGGCAAGTGTATGAATGTCAGTCTCCACACTAGTCTCCTCACTTCTTGGGAGTGGGAATGGTACTTAACTTACCTGTGTGCAGTGTCTGGTATTATAATAGGTTTTCATTAAATATTGCTAACAAAAGGAAAGTAGGGAAAGAGAGAAGGAGGTGAAGAAGAAGGGGAGATGTGACTGGAGGAAGGAATAATGGACTTGAATCTGGTTCCATAATTTGCCATGAGGCTCTGAAGAGCACTGTGACTTTTCCAGGTAATTGCCTGTGATCAGATGCTTCACTACAGATATGAATTAATAGTGTGGCAGAGTCAAATAGAGTGTCTCCAGGAGAGGCTGGCCTGCACCTGGTGGGAAGCAACTCCATTTCTGCATAGAAGACCATGTTTCCTAAAGTCTGGAGCTTTGTAGTGGATCTCAGGGGCTCCTGTTGACTCTGGGACAATTGTCAATAGCCCTGAACCTTTTGGGTAGTGGTGAGCACTCCTCCATGTGGGGTGTGCACTGGATGTCTCCTACCTTGTTGTCTAGGCTATACCTGCCCTTCATTTCTGGTTGGAATCACCATGGCAGCCATGGTGAACTTTCACCCATGTCCCTAATAAAAAACAATGTGGGAAGCAAATTTTCACTTAAGAAATTCTTTTTTGTGCAGGAGCAGATTTTAACCTAATATTCAAGGTGTCATCTTTGCAAATATTCTCTTTTTAAAAATGAAAAAAAAACATTCTGCATGATGATGTGCCAGAATGTTATAGATTTATATCGATATTTTTTAAAGAAATGCTTACACAACTTCTACAGAGGAAGGCTATGAGAGAACATTCTCTTCTCTGCTGTGGTTTAGTATAATAATTATTACTAATCACTGCAATAATGAACCACATTGACCTTGAATTGTAAAAGTTAAATAAGAGCCATCATACAATTCTGTAAGGATGTGCTACTTTTGTAATTACCAGAGTACACTCACAAACATCATCTCATTGGATTTCTACAATAGCCAGATGAGATGGAGAAGCATTGGAGATATTGGTTCCATTTCCAGGAGTGATGGAGAGAGGTTAGGTATCTTTCTCAAGATGATAGAGAGGAAGAGTCTGGGTCCCAGCATTAATAGCTCCTCATCTTTTCCAGAACACTTGGGACAGACATGGCTTCCCCTGTACCTGGCTGTAGAATTCTAAGGTTGCTTCTCTTAACTTTTATCTCTTGCTATGCCATACACTGTGGCAAGAGTGTGGCTCCAAAGCACTCTCCCATTATATCTAACCCTCCCAGACTTTATAACAAAACCTTGGAGGTCATGGGATGCTAGGCCAGTGGGAGGCATGTTTTCATGTACTAATAAGTTTAACAGATGGCTCAGCCTGAGATTTAGTGAGGACACACTACCTCCTCCATTGACCATAGGGCAGAAAGAGGATATTTAATGATGCATTTAGGATCTTGGGCTATGGGGACAGCAAACCTGGCTTTAAATTCAAGCTCTGACTCTTGTCACCTCAGGAAAATTACCTCTCTCAGCCTATTCCCCATGTAAAATTTGTTAGATAATAGAACACATTGCAGAGATGATTTTAATAATTAAATGAGATATAGACCACTGAGAACATAGCAAGGACTCAGTACATCTTGACCATCATGAACAGTAATATTATTATCAGCAGGTAGGATAGAAATTCCTCTAGAGGCCCCATTAGTGTCTTTGGTCTCAGTCATGTGGGTCCCAAAGTTGGCAGAAATAGTGATACCATTACAAAGTCATAAAGCTTCGTAAGCATGGAACTGAGTGACATTTCCAGAACTTGGAAGCTCAGTCTTTGGTATTATATTAGTTTCCTATGGCTGCTCTAACAAGTTACCACAAACTTAGTGGCTTAAAACAACAAAGATTTATTATGTTACTGTTCTGTGGGTCAGAAATCTGATGTGGGTGTCATGGCCAAAATCCAGGTGTCAGAAGAGCTGTATTCTTTCCTAGATGCTCTAGGGAGAATTGGTTTCCTGGCATTTTCCAGCTTCTGGAGGCTCCTGCATTCCCTGGCTCCTGCCCACCTTCATTCATCATCAAAACAAAAAAAAGCAGGTTGAGTCCTTCTCACATTGCATCACTCTATACCTCTTTTGTCCCCTTTCTCCACTTTTAAGGGCCTTTGTGATTATATTGGGTGCATCCAGATAATCCAGGATAATTTTCCTATCTTAAGGTGAGCTGATTAGTGATTTTATGATTTTAATTTCATCTGCACCCTAAATTCCTTCAGTTATGTGGATTAGGACAGGGGCATTTGGGAGAGGGGCATTACTTTGTCTACCACACAGGTATACAAGCTCTTCTCACTGGGTTCAAGCCTAGAAGCAGAGTCTAGCACTTGGAGCCACCTCAAAAAGAAAGAACTGAAGAAAGTTGCTGGACCAGGCAAACTGGATTGGTATAGTTGCTGTGTATTGCCAACTCTCTGCCGGCCATTTTATATACATACAAGTATTCCCTTTAGTCTACACAACCATGCAAAGTAGATCTTATTAGCCTCTTTTTACATAAGAGACTCACAGGAATTAATTCACCCAGGGTCACCCAATGGGACTAGGGTTTGAACTTAGGCCTGACTCACAAAGTCTATAAAGGTGTTTCCCAAAGAATGTTCTCTATGCCTGCACCAAAATCCACTGAAGGGTTTGTTAAATGTATATCCTAACATCCTAGTTTAGTGAGTCTAGAATAGACCTGATAGAAAAGGAATGTGCATTTAACAAACTCCCTGGGACAATGTTCACTACATCCTAAGAATCACTACTCTAGAGCATACAGCCCTGTGGTGAGTACGACACCAGTAGGCAAACATGATCCACAGTTTAGGATAAAGAGACAGAACAAGGCATCAGTAAGTGGAGTGGAAACAAGAAGATCCCATGAAGTGTCTCCTGAAGTATGGTCTTGGCCAGGCCAAGAATAAAAGGTAAGACTGAGACCAAGGTCTAGCCTAGTTTCTCACATGCCAACACCAAGGAATTAGATGCCTGACCTGGAATTCACACAGTACATTTCTGACCAGCTTTTGAGGTGCTTGTAGAGAGGAAGGAGTTCATGTGATATTACTAAAAACCAGAGACATTCTGAGTGTGGAATACCTGTTCTCTCCCTTGGGTAGATGTTAAGGGGCAGAGGGGCTCCCAGGATCCTGCTTACTGCTGAGGAATGTGGAGGATCCTGATACACAGCACCCCTCCCTCCCTACCAATTTTCACTCCCTTTGGATTCAGTACATATTCTCAGGATGTCAAGCAGAAGTTTTGGAGGAGGGATGAGGACCCAGGCTGAATTATCCTTCCCTTGGAAGAGAGTCGAGATGCCTTCACACAGTACTAGTACTTCCCTCATAGGCTTGTTCTCACACGGGGAGGAGACATCCTCATGGGTAGCTTTATCTGCCGAAGATGCTATGCGTTCTTGAAGCAAGCTGACTTTCTCATTATCTGAAGTGGGTGCTGGTCCCAAAGTGTCTATTTAAATTAGTCCTTGCTTTCTCCATTAACCTTCAGAAATCTCCATCCCTTCATGGTCCCAAGGTCAGCTCCACTCACAGGCTGCTCAGAGGTGCATTGGTGCTGAAATATGGGGTGCCTGGGACAGGGTTTGACACTTTTAGGGCCTCCATCTATGAATTCATGGCACCTCGTTCTCCTCCTGGCAGTCCTGGGCTTCTCACCAGATTAACCTCCCAAGAGGACAGACACAGCTAAGTGTATTATTTCCTGATGGCTCTAGTTAAATGCCATGAGACTCCTGCTAATAGTTCATCAGCTGCTTCTCTAATTCCCAGGATTTTCCCATGACCTAGAATTTTTACTAGACCATTTTTGATCCTGAGGGTTCAGTCTACATAAGCACATGATACCAATGAAAGAGGATAAGACTTTTTAACTAGACAATTCTTGTGCAAGTCCTAGCAGAGCTATTTGCTTGTTATGATCTTGGGCAAGTACCTTAATATCCCTGGGACTCATTTCACTTGCCTGACTCACAGGGTCATTTCTAAGATTAAGTGAGATAATGCATATAAAAACACATTATGAACAGAAACACACTGTACATGTTCATTAAAGATTTATTGAGCCTATTTATTGAGTGTTTATTCTATGCCAGACCCTGAGCTAGGCACTGGGGACATAGGCACCTAAAATACAGTGCACTCTCATAATATTCTCATCAGTATGAGTAATAATAAGCCGACATTTGAAAGTGAACAAGACTAGCAGTGGTGAGGAGGGTGTGGGGCCATATGAGGATCCTGGTCACAATGATCACCTAGAAGCCTGTGTATGGAAAACCATTTTTGTTAGTGTCTGGGGAAAATCTTTGCACATACTTGTGTCCATCCACAGGAG
Source organism: Phyllostomus hastatus (assembly GCF_019186645.2). NCBI lineage: Eukaryota > Metazoa > Chordata > Mammalia > Chiroptera > Phyllostomidae > Phyllostomus > Phyllostomus hastatus. The sequence goes on along the minus strand of NW_025334038.1, from coordinate 4,044,135 downwards.
GGCAGTATTCTTGTTTGGTGCTACTATATCCTGTTCTCTCTCCTGGCATCAACATTTTGAGATGGCCCTGGATTTTCCATCCATTCCATTTGGAACCTCTTAACTTTGGACATCCACTGGGCTTTTATTCCTTGGCTCCTAAATATAGGACAGACTCACAACGGTCCCTTGTCTGTCATCATGATGTATTTCAGAAATCAGCTTTGGATTTTAGAAAAGTAATATTGTCCACATATTTCATATTAAGTAAACCGTGCAGCAGGATCTGATCAGCACCCACAATCAAATGTGGAAGCATTTGTGCAGCAAAACATATGACTATTTTCCACTAAGTGAGGTCATTACAATTAGGCATAACTTAATGTCACTAAGTGAGCTATGATAAAACTTGATTGTCAGAGTTTTTAAAGTTTTGGAATTGTGAATAAAGGATTATGGATCTATAACAGCTTAGCCCTTGACCTCATTAAATGTGTTCCTATTTCTGTTTAGGTCTAAGATAATTTATTATTTTTATATTTTAATATTTTAAATGAATGCAACTCATCCTGGTTCTATGGAGGATATAAGGGATTTTGGACACTGTTTTTGGCCTGGGTATTCCTTTCTGAGGTACAGCTTTAGGTGTATACATGTATACTGCTCTATTCAGAAATAGCCCACCACTTGACTTTACAAACAAGAAAACAAACACAAAGGAATTTAGAAAGGGACTGTTCATAGAAAAAATCACCTTCTTCACATTAGACATGGGTCACTATCATAAGAACTTCTCCTGCTTTAATAGCCTATGTCATTCCTCACTCACTTCTTCAACCATTCACTTACTTACTCAATTACTCATTCATTTTTCACACCTTCCATTGTTTGATTACTGTATCCATTCATTCAGTGACAAAGAAGTTCTGCCATGACTTTGTATTAGATTCAAGGGCCAGATCCTTGGGAAAGAAGGACAAATTAGACATGTTCTTGCCTCTGGGGCTATCAATGAAGTGGGGCAGACAAACAGGAAACTAACCTTGATGTGTTTTAAAGCAGATGAAATTTGGGGGAGTCCAAACAAAGGATCTAGGTAGACAGACTAAGAAGTGGTTTCATGAGTCTTTGTGGAGGAGAGTCCTTGCCTGGTTCTGAAGAAGGCCTGGATTGAAACAGAAAGTAGGACCAGGGATGGAGCAGGTGGGTATTCCAGACTGGCAAGGACTGGTATTCCAGACTGGTATACAAACCTGGGGGAGGTTTAAAGTCATGACCCAGGGCCACAGAGACATAAGTTCAGTAGTTGTTACACCTGCTGGTAGGCCTGTGAGAAAGATGTCAGTTCGACAATTAGGCTAGCAGGACAGGCATCTCCACAACAATCTCCTGGGAAGGTCTTCAGGAAGCCAAAAGACACCTTGAGTTGTTACCTGGTACTGTCCTGGTTTCAAGCAAGTATTTTCAAACAGAAGTCACTAAGGCAGAAAGTTGTGAAGGGAGGATATATATTGATTATTTTATCAGACCAGTTGCCAAACAACCTCATGATCTGGGAAGCATTCAGGTGAAAGAGACAGAGCATTGTTTGGTTTCTGATTCCAACACTGCCACCTTTCAGCTGTGAGACTTCTGGCAAGCTGCTTAACCTGTCATAAGAACTTCTCTGAGTTTAGTGGGGGACAGGTGAAATTATAAATATAGTTCCAGGCAAATAGGATGTGCACTACAGTAAAAATGTTCTAGATGTAAAACCAATCAGGGCAAGGTTTTTTAAAATCTGTTTGCTCACTACTCTTTCCCCAGGACCTATGACTGGAACATAATAAGAGATCAACAGATAGTTGTAGAGTAAATGAAACACTTCTCACCTTTCAATGGCTAATGCATTCTTTTCTTGTATCTCTTTTCTTTAAGTCATTTATACTTACTTTCTTATGTTTAATTCATGTGTGTTCTTTTACTTTTAAAGTATGTGATTGATACCACACCCTAAAACAAGCAGTTGTTATAGGCTAAGATTTATGATACATTTACTGGTCAGACTCTACCTAAGAGCCAGATGGACCCATTATCAATTGGGAAAGTTCAACTCAATTTCACTGCTTCAAGGAGAGAAATTATAGAAGGCAAAAGTAATTATCTAAACAAAAAAATTGTGAGCATCTTGAAGACAAAAACTTGAAGTCATCTCTTTATCTCAAGTTCTTGAGAGCAGGACTAACAGGTATGTAGTAAGTACCCAATGAATGTAAATAAATGGGTGAGTGAATGCATCATTTAGTAAAAATAGAGGAGAAGGAAACTGTCATTGAGTGGCTACCATATGTCAAATTCTGTGCTGGTTTTATCAATGTATTTATCAATAAAAAGAAAGTTCTATTTTGGTGAGCCAATATTTCTCTATTGATAAATTAATTTTTCTTGTATAAGACATTTATCAAATTTCCTACATTTATGATTGGTAAGTCTTTTTTGCTGAAGTCATGAGGGACACATGGAAACAAGAGAACCTTGGATGTGGACTTGAAAATCATATATGTGATTCAGAAAACTTCACTGTGAAATGGCTTAGAAATGACTTTTTTTACTTGTTTCACTTAACTGGAAGCTTAGAATGTTATAGATAGTCAAATTATGGGCTCGTATATTCAGTGAGATGTGGATATACACTCTTAAAGATGGGGAAAAAGGAAAAATTTGTCTCTTGTATTCTACTTTTTGCAAGAACAAAGAAATCCATCAACACAGATTTCCTAAGCTAGAAACACAAAGACACATACATCTTTGTCAGTATGTGCTGAATCTTTCTTTATTCTTTAAAGTTAAAATCCTTCTTTATTCTCTTTAATTTGTTTGGTGAATTGATGTTTAACTTAAAAATAATAAAATTGCAGCACTTAAATACAGGGTCTGGCACAAATCACACTCCTTTTTAATTACATAAAATTTTTTATTACAAAATCATAAGCATGTAAGTCTGTAGCATAACAATATCATACTCAAGCACACCATATGAAATTTTAAATGAAAAGTTCAAATTGCCGTCCATCTCATGTGAGGTATTCATGTACCCCACCAACCATACTCAATGGTGCCACTTCTGCCAGACCCTGTACTATGCATATATTATGGATTCTGAATACATACATTATTTAATTTCTTAGCCTAATACCTGTATTTCTTATAAAATAGAAAAAGCATTACCTACCATGAACTTACTTTGATTGTGGTTTCATCATGGTGCTGATTCTTTCTTTATAGTTAATGGTGATAGCAGAGTGGCTATTCCTCCATAATAAGGAAGTCACTGCTGGAAAGAGATGACAAAGAGGCTTCCCTACAGCATTCTCATTCCTTAAACACTCCCATCCCAGCATCTGGCTCTGCCCACACTTCTAGGATTTGGGAATTAGCAAGAACTGTGTGTCAAACTAATAATCACTATCTTCCATTTCTTCCTTTTCTGGAGTTCCCTGGTGCTGTCAGCTCCCAAGCACCCTGGGAAAATCTTGTGATTAAAGAGTGATTGCTATGATTATTTAAGGACATATAACATGCTAATAAATAAGCATTTTATTTAGCATTTATATAGTATGTTTTACTGTGGTTACTGACATCTATTCAAAATGAAGTTGGGTTATAATTCTGAAAAGGCATTTTTGTAATTGCATTTTTGTTCCTGTACACATAAAAGAACTATTAAACATTAACATATATTTATGGATTAGTGTCTTCATGCCAAGAAGGAGTGGGAGATGTCAGTGATCTGGGGGAAGGGAACTGCTAATACTTGCAAGTGTGGTGGGTTCTCCAACTCTTAAGTGCAAGAGAAGAGGTGCAAAGAAGAAAGATAAGTGTCCCAAGAGAAAAGGAAGAAGTTGGAGGAAGAGTGCTTGGGACCACCTGCCTCAGACAAAATTCGGCTCATCTCAGAGGCAGACCCTGCTTTGCAGGCTTTGTAACTCAGGTGTCCTAGGTCCAGATTGCTCCTCCCCTCACAGTCCCTCCACAAAGGCTATCTGACTCCTATCTGCAGACATAGCTCTTCCCAGGCCCTGGAAACAAACTGCCTCATTGTTAGTGGGATTTGAGGAACTAGCTAATCAACATGGAGCTTGGCATCAGCAAATGTGCTATTCCATAAGCTGAAGCCTTGGTTGGTTACATGGGTTCTAACTTTGGGCACCACTCACTTACCTAGTAAGTATTTATTTAGTATCCATTATTATGCCACCCACTATTTTAGGTCATAGAGACCCAATAGTACATTCATGCATCCTCTCCATAGAGCTTATACTCTACACAGGGGGTGGCATAAAATGGGTGTTACACAGTGGTTGTGTCATGTGCAGCACAACTAAAGACCACTGAGGCATGCAAAATAGGAGAGGAGGAAAGGGATCCCTAAGGAAAGTGCATTTCATGCCAAATCTCAATGGCAAGTGGAGATTACCCAGGTGAAGGGTAGGAGGATGTGTACCAGGAAAGGAAAATGGCATGTGTGGGAAGACCCAGAAAAGGAAAACAAAGTAAGTAAGGGTAAGAATAGTGTAATGAGGCTAGATTTTATGATCCAGCCATTCTCCTTCTATGTATATATCTCACAAGAAAACATATATTCATACATCAAAAATATGGACCTGAATGTTCATAACAGCAGTGTTAGTAATATCCCCAAACTGGAAACTACCTAAATGCCCATCAACAAAAAAATGGGTAAATGATTTATGGTACATTTACACTGGAAAACTATTCAGCTATGAGAATCAATGAATCACAACTATGCATAACAGTATGATGGAGTCTACAAACATAACGTTTGGTAAGAGAAATAAAACACAAGCAAGTGGAGGAAAGGGAGCATAACGATATCATACTCAGGCACGCCATATGAAATTTTAAGTAAAAAGTTCAAATTGCCGTCCATCTCATGAGAGGTATTCATGTACCCATTAACTCTACAATAATGGTGGATAATGGTGGTCCCCACCATTAACTCTATTGTTATGCTTATAGAAGGTACAAAAGTGTTGGAGGATTACTCATTAGCAGGCTGTAAGAGGCCTTCCAGCATGCTGGCAATTTTTGTTTCATGATCTGGATGCTAGTTACATGGGTGTGTTCAGCGTTGGAAAATTTATTAAACTATACAAATATAATTTATTACCTTTAATTTGTATATGTTATGCTTCAAGAAAAAGTTCAGAAATGAGATTAGACAGACAGTCAGCGACCTTATAAGGTCTGGTCTAGGTTTGAGCTCCAACCTGCTGTTGGCCCTACCCCAGGAACTTGCACCTTGCTGTTCTGTCCTTGTATCTACTTTTGATTATGTGGCTACACATCTCAAGTCCCACACTGCAAGCTGCCCCTGTCCTTGTTGCTATGTTCTCTATTCCCTTCTGCCCTGCTGCCTGCTGCTCAGGTCACATCGCTTCTAGCCATCAGATTCTCTCAGTATCTGCCCCTAACTTCAATTCCTTGAATCACCTCACTTCCTGTCAATGCAGGTTATTACTCTCTTCCCCTGAGTCTTAGTGGGCAATATCATTGGGACACAAAGGGGAAATATATGTTTCCTTCAACTTTTTTTGACATAAATCCTAAGATGTTACAGATGATCTCTTACTCTAAGATCTTACCTAGAATATTTCTAAAGCTCAGTATCCACATCCTTGCTTAAGGTTTTTTGTTAGGTGATAAAACAATAAGCCCATATTATTTAAGCTACTTTTAGCTGGCTATTCAGTTATTTGCAGGCACCATATGTATGTGCTGCTCTGCATAGAGATAGCAGCCACTTTATCTTTGATAATTTGTTTCCTTATACAAGAGGTAGTAAATGGCATTCTAAGCAGACAGAGGATCCCAGACAAGAGGCCTGAAATCTAACAGTCTATGTAGCATAGTGTCAACCCTTTCTATATTAAAACAAATTAATAAGCAAAAGAAGCAAATAAGCAAATAAGCAAATGGGTGAATGAAGAGATAAAAATATATTTAGATGATATTGGGCAGGTTATTTGTACTCCAAGGGCTTCAGTCTCCATACATATTAACTTTTTCAATCATTTGGTTTCTATCTTCTCCATATTTGTTACACAGTCATGTCCCTCATGACAAAGTTTTGGTCAATGATGACCAATGGTGGTCTCATAATATTATAATGGAATTGAATTTCTCCTAAGAAGTGGAAGGATATGTGTTTCAGAAGGCATTACTTTTCTCTGTTAGGAGCAATATCTATGGGGCTTGGGAACAGATTCTCTTACTCAGTTTTGAGTGCACAGATTACATCCAATCAGTCAGCACAGAGAAGACTGTGGCTCCCAATGCTACATATTCAGAGGCACAACAGTCCTCACTGATCTAGCTTGATGGTCTTCAGATTACACTGCTGTAGATTTTTTGTTGGGGACCTAAAATCTTGTACAAAGGCACAGATCCACAGGAACTACCTTAACAAGTATTAAGTGCCAGTGCCACATTAGTAAATGCTTTCTGTGATACTGTGGAGCCAGCCTGTCCCTATGCTCTGGAAATATTTTCAGGTTGTAATGATTAAAATATTGAGTCCTCATTTCTACATGCTTTCCAAGTTAAATACCCTCTTCTCATTTTTATTAATACCATAAAATTCCTTAATCTGACCACTGCTCCAACATGCAATAGCCAAAACCACATAAGCCATGACTATCTCTGATGTTCATTTATCACTCCATCTGGATTTCTTCTTCCTACTGATCCTCAGACCACCTTTTACTCCCTCCTGACAGTCACTATTATGGTGATCTACACCTTACCCAGCCTGAAAAAAATATTTTCAATCCTGTTCATGAAATAACATTGACAGCTTCTGTGTTGTATTTCTAACCCTGATGCAGGAAAACAGGCAGAGGGTGTGTGGGACAATGTTTATTAATTCTATAGTAGTGTGCAGTGATGTCCTAGGCCTTCATATTCACTCACTACTCACTCACTGACTCACTCAGAGCAACTTCCAGTTCTATGAGCTCCATTCATAGTAAATATCCTATATAAGTACACCATTTTTTAGTCTTTCATATCAGATTTTTACTGTACCTTTTCTGTGTTTAGATATGCTTAGATATACCAATAGTTACAATTGTGTCACAACTGCATACAGTACTGGTACAGTAAATGTTGTAAAGGTAGTAGCCCAGGACCAATAGGATATACCAGCAAATTTCCAAACTTTTTCATCTTATGACACATATGAACTAATTACTAAAGTGCTATGACATACCAAAAATATAATTTTTTGCCAATCTGACAAAAATAGGTGTAATTTTTATTCATTCACGTTAGACAGCTGTTGTTCTGTTGGCTGTTGTCACTTTTTAACTTGACAACCTAAGAGAGAAGAGGTCAGTACCCCTGACTAAATTGTCAGGTATTGTATATTTTTTAAATTCCCATAGCACACTGGTTAAACCCTAGGCTGAGTTATAGCATATAGCCTAGATGTGTAGTAGATTGTACCATCTAGGTTTGTGTGATTGCACTCTGATGTTTACAGAATGATAAAATTGCCTAGCAGTGCATTTCTCAAAATACATCCTTATTATTAAGCAATACAGGACTGTATAAACATGCCACCTGAACTTCACTATTTTACATTTAAATTGATTCCCCTTTACAAACTTAAATTTATTTTATAAGGAAAAATATATCACTAATCTAAATTAAAAAAATCAGAGTTATTTACAACATAAAGAAAGTGACTGGGACTTCTGGCCAAGAGGCAGCATAAGTAACCATGGTACTTGCCATCTCCTACAACTACAACAAAATTACAACTAAACTACAGAACAACCATATTGAGAAGTTCCTGAAATCAGGCTGAATGCAAGTCCTACTACTAAAGAATTAAAGAGGAAGCCACATGGAACCTGTTAGTAAGACCCACAACTAGAAGGGGCTGGGCCCATAACCACATGTGGTGGATAAAATTGGGAGGGATATCATGGCTGCAGAGAACCCTGCTAAGGAGTGAGGGGCCCCAGACCCACAAAGGTCTCCCAGGCCAGGGTTCCAGTGCCAGAAAGAGAAGTCTCCATTACTTCTGGCTATAAAAACTAGTGAGGATTAAGGTTGAGTGAGACAGCTTCTGGAGGCCCAGGCAGTTCCTCTTAAAGGCTTTACTTAGACTTATTCCACCTGAGTTCCAGCTCTGGAACAGTGACTGAATTGTCTAGCATCAGCACAAGACATAGGGGAGGAGCAGCAGCTTTTATCAAGAGAGAATGCTGGCAGAGGCCATTATTTCTTTGATGAGACTTCCCCCACCAAAGCTGGAAGGCAGGTGCTATATCTGAGACCCGGCTCACACTGTTCGCCTACCCTAGTGATTCCCTGAAGCCCTACCCCACCCAGTTGTGAGCCCACCCAAGCAAGCTGTTCCCAGTGATTTCTTCACTGGAAAAATGGCCTGTCTTTGCTCATGCTTCAGACTTTCCTAAAATCTCTCAAACAAGCAGTACCTGGCCACAGCATTATACCTCTTGCTAAATGGCCCCAGGCCTGGCACTAGCAGCAGTCAGTCTTGGTTCCCAGCTTTTTTTTTTTTAAATACCCAAAATGGTTTTGTTTTTTACTTTTTATTATTTTTTTTACTTTTTAAATTGATGTTTGAATACAGTTGTCTCCATTTTCCCACCACCACTTTCCCCCACCCTACCCATGCCCACCTCTCATCCTCAATCCCACCCACCTTGGCTCCATCCATAGGTCCCTCATTCATGTTCATTTACATCCCTTTCCCTTCTTTCCCATGTTATTTCCCTCTCCCCTCCCCTCTGGTTACTGTCAGTTTTTTCTTTATTTCAATGTCTCTGGCTATATTTTCTTTGCCAGTTTGTTTTGTTAATTAGGTTCTACTTACAGGTGAGATCATATAGTATTTGTTGTTTACCACCTGTCTTACCTCAGCACAATACTTTCCAGTTCCATCATGTTGTCACGGGTAGGAGTTCCTTCTTTCTTTCTGCTATGTGGTATTCCATTCCAGTATATACACTGGTAGCATTCCAGTGTAAATGTACTATAGTTTATTGATCCACTCATTTACTGATGGGCACCTAGGCTGCTTCCAGCACTTGACTATTGTAAATTGTGCTGCTATGAACATTGGGGTGCATAGGTTCTTTTGAATTAGTGTTTCAGGATTCTGAGGGTATAAACCCAGCAGTGGAATTGCTGGGTTGAAAGGCAATTCCATTTTTAGTCTTTTGAGGAAATTCCATACTGTATTTCCACAAAGGCTGCACCAGTTTGCATTCCCACCAACAGTTTACTAGGGTTCCTTTTTCTCCACAACCCCACCAGCACTTATTGTTTGTTGATTTGTTTATGATGGCCATTCTCACCTGGGCACCTCTAAGCCCAGCACAAGTGGCAGGCAACTACAGATCACTTTTTAGTTCATGATGGGTAGCCTTGGGCAGTATACAGGCAGCAGCTGACCTTAGCCTACATCTTCTGGGAGGCCCCAGAGCTAGTGGACAGCTTTAGACCATGTCAAAGTATCACCATCCAAACACCTCCATAAGCAATAGAGCCAAGGGGTAGACTTGGTGGGCACCAGAGCCACATTAAAGTAAGTCCTGCTCTGTCGGGTGGGCCTGTGCACAGCTGATGTCCCATGGTTGTCAGAGGTCAGTGGTTGATGGTCTTAGCCAGTCTTTTTAGCTGATCTGCCTGGGGTTAAATACCTCCAATTGATGTTCCAACAACAATTAAGGCTCAAATACAAAAGGAGGGTGGGTGTATATGGGGGTTCACCTTGAGATTCCAGCTTGGGTGATTGAGTAGGCTGTACCACTAGACTCTACAGACAATCTGCTACATTAGGCCACTCTGCCAAGTCTGGGAGAAGTAGCAGCTCTCTCTAATGCACAGAAACAGACACAGGGAGGCTGCCAAAATGAGAAGAAACAAAGCCCCAAATGAAAGAACAAAACAAAACTCTAAAAAAAGAACTAAACAAAATGGAGACAAGTAATCTACTAGATACAGAGTTGAAAATAATTGGTTATAAGGATGCTCAATGAACTTAGTGAAAACTTCAAGAGCATAAAAAATAGTCACAAATGAAGGATACATTAACTGAAATGAAGAATAATTTACAGGGAGTCAACAGCAGAGTAGATGAAGCCAAGAATCAAATCAGCAATTTGGAATATAAGGAAGCAAAAGACCCACTCAAAACAGCAAAAAGAAAAAAAAATAAAAATGAGGATAGAGTATGGAGCCTCTGGGACAACTTCAAGTGTACCAACATTTGCATCATGGGTGTGATGGAATAAGACAGAGTCCAAGAAATTAAAAACTTATTTGAAAAAATAATGACAGAAAACTTCCCTAACTTGGTGAAGGAAATAGATATACAAGTGCAGAAAGTATAGAGAATCCCAAACAAGATGAACCTAATGAGGCCCTAACCAAGTCACATCATAATTAAAATGCCCAAGGTTAAAGACAAAGATGGATTCTAAAATCAGCAAGAGAAAAGCAGGTAGTTATCTACAAGGTAACTCCTCTAAGACTATCAGCTGATTTCTCAACAGAAACTTTGCAGGTCTTAAAGAATTGGCAAGAAATATTCAGAGTGTTGAAAAGCAAAGGACACATGGACAATAACAGGGTGGAGGGTATGGAAATGGGAAGGAGGCAGGGAGGACTGGAGTGTTGGGCTGGGGTGGGGGAAAAGGCAGAAAACTGTACTTGAATAACAATAAAAAAAAGAAAGAAAAGCAAGGACCTTCAACCAAGATTGCTCTACTCTGAAATGCTATCATGTAAAATTAAAGAACACATAAAAAGCTTCCCAGACAAGAAAAACTAAAGTTCATCACCACCAAACCAATATCAAATGAAAAATTAAATGGTATTTTTTGAAAAGGAAAATTAAAAGTAATAACAATAAAATTGAAATAAATACATATATATCAACAATTGAATCTAAAAAACAAAATAAATGAACAAGCAGAACAGAAACAGACTAATAGATACAGAGAACAATTTGACAGTTGCCAGATGGTTGGGAGGTTGGGGAAGATGAAAAAGATGAAGGGATTAACAAGTACAAACTGGTTGTTACAAAATAGTCATGGAGATATAAAGTACAGGATAGAGAATATAGCCAATAATATTCTAATAATTATTTGTGAAGCCAGATAGGTGTGATATTTATCAGGATGATCACTTAATAAGTTATGTAATGTCAAATCACTGGAGTGTGCATCTGAAAATTATAACAATGCATGTCTACTGTAATTGAAAAATTTAAAAAGTGACAAAAATTATTAAATAATAACCAGAGACATTGAAATTAAGAACAAAAGGACAGTAATTAGAGTGGATATGGGAGGGGATACTGGAGGCAAAAGGGTAAAGGGTTTTTAGGAACTACTATAAAGGACACATGGACAAAACCAAGAAGGGTTAGAATCAGGGAAAAGGCAGAAAACTGTACTTGAACAACAATAAAATTAAAAAATATTAAATAATAAGCTTTAAAAGGAAGGCAAATGTAACAACAAATACAATGTAAACAAAACTATGTTAAGAAGGTCTTGTGGAGTGTGAAAGTCAAAAGGGAGATTAAAAATGCTAGAGACCCCCTTGATGTAATGAGAAGGTTAATGTGTATTCAAAAGGGACTCACTTTCTTACTGTTCAAGCCAATGTTATTTATTTCTTGCCTGCATACTGTCTCCAATCATCTTGCAAATGTCTGGAGCAGGTACTGTTCCACATTTGGGAAATGCTGACCCAGTGATCCCTTAGGACTCGGTTAGGAAGAAGGAGAGAAGTGGACAAATAATAAAGAGGGCTTGTAGAAGTTACTTCCTTCACCAAAGAGAAATATGTGAAACAAAGACTTGACTTTGCAAGTGCTTGTTCCAGGTTTCCTACTTACCTTTCACTCATTATCTGAATGGGAGCAGCAACACAAAAATGTCCACTTTATGAGGAGAAAGAAAGAAAGGGACTGAAGGCTTGTGTTTCTTACCATGCTGCTTGCCAGCCTTCCCTGGACTAGCTCTTCCCTCACCCTCTGTGCCTGTTCCTATCAAGACAGTAAGAGCACAGAGGTCCTCTCAGTGTCAGGACAGCTTCCTGCAGCCTGATCCTATTCTCAAATAAAAAACAGATCCTTCAGGTCTTTGTATTTTGAGTTTTGGCTACATGGTGGGATCCTTTAGGGATAGTGTTCCCAATCTGTATGGAAGTGAGTTGTGAATGATGAACATCATAGATCATCTTGTTTGTGAATGGCACCTTAATATGCTGAAAGTAATATGAAGCCATATATCTTTCCACATAAATATATCCAGGTCCTGAAACAGCTTAATAGATCCCCCTACCCCCTTCAGTTATTGTTGAGGTCCGTCAAATAGAGTTCACCAAAAGACATTGTGGCTTTTGATCAAAACCAAAATTTCCTGTCTGATTTCCTGTAATTTCAAAGTTATTTCCATTCTGTCCTGTAACTTGCAAACCCAATTCCCTAAAGTGAAAGAAGCCCTATATTTTGGCCTCTTCCATATCCCTATAATAAATAATTAACATCTTACTGTTTTATGTGGTTGCTTTGCCTCCAGCAAGGATTGCAAGACATTGCACATTCCATGGGTTTCCTTTATTCTCAAGGAAGCTAGCATTGTTGGTCATTTTAAATTTTAATTAAGATGTTCAGAAAGAATAAAAAGCCTATAAAATTCTGTGTAATTTATGACTAATATTTCTTGAAGCAGGTACTTATTTTACTTCCATATTAACTGGAACACCTATGAGCTTGCTTCTTTAACACATGATAACACTCTTTTTGCCCACTCAGCTTTAAGTGCCTTCCAGTTCCTTAAGTCATCTTTGAAAATGATGTCTGCTTTATTCTTTAAAATTTTATTCTTGCTTCTGTCCCCCTAAAACTTGTAGAATATAAGTGATAACATTGTTTTTTCTCTTTGTTTTGATCATCATTAAGTTAGCCTTTTCAAAGATGTCTTATAAAGAGTAGTCCAAGGACATTCCAATGTCAAAATACTTTGCAAAATGACACATATCATACCCTACTCTTAGAGATTTCCAATGCATATGAGCCTTTTAAAGACTCCAAGAATCATGGAGAATTAAGAAAACTGTGTAACATTTTCAACTAGATCTTGCCAAACTCACACTACCCCCTGAATTGTAGAGTTGGTGCAGGTGTTTAACTTATTTCTAGGACTGAGCTTAGATAGAAGATTTGTGTCTAAAGAGAGTGTGGTAGTTTTAAAATATGGCCTCAAATTCTTTGACACTCTTTCCTTCAAGAACTGAGGGTCTATGTCCACTCCCCCTGTATCTGGGTGGGATAGTGACAGCTTTAACCAATGGAGTATAGCAGAAGTGTACTGTGAATAGACCATACATGCTCATGTAGATTCTACTATGTCACTTTCGGTGTCTGAAACAACCATGTAAGATGTCTATACTGAGACTACAATGATGATGAGCTAGAAGCCCAGTTGTCCAGCTATCCTCTCCAAGGTCCTCTCCAAGGTCCAGCATATAAGTGAAATCATCTTGTATCCACCAGATCCAGCTTATGAATCAGCTGAATACCCCCAAGGGATCTGATGTCATGGAAGTAGAAAGATATCCCAGGTAAGGTTTGCTTGAATCTTAAATTCCTAACCCACAAAATCATGAGAAATAATAAAATAATTATTTAAACTTCTAAGTTTAGGGCTAGTTTGTTACATAGCAACAGATAACCTGGACAGGAATGGTTGAGTTCCTAGGTGTGAAAGAGAAACCTGAGTGTCTTCTCTGAGATATTTTAAAGCTAGAATGACCACATCCTATTAGGAAAATCTTAGAATATGGGGCACCCAAAGATTAGCACTTTAATTGGGTTTGATAAATGTAGATATTGGTTTAGCACTAAGCAAAAGTGTCATCAAAGCAAGAGCAAGTTAGAAATGAGAATATCTTCAGGGTGCCATACCTTGCAGGATGCATTGCTTAGTATATGAATGTACTAGGCCGAGACAGAAAAAGCAATTTTTCTCATGGAACTAAAACTTCTAACATAGACCTCAAGGAATCAACCATACCCTCCTACCTAAGGGTCTTGGTGCCTCTGTTAAAGACATACCATGGATTGGATAAAACATAGAGAAGACTCTGATATTCTTTTGCATATGGGGAGAAAAAAGTGACAGTAGTTAAGGAAATTCATGGCTGAAAGGGTCAGAGTAGTTTTCATTGATTATCAGTCAATTCTCAAACTATTGTATTTGGAAAGTGAGGGATATCACTCTTTCTCTTCACTAAAGCTCAATTATCAGCACTAATGGAAAGAGTACAGTATTATAGTAAATTGAGGGGACACCATAAAACCCTAGTTGCTTGATTCATTTCCTTTAAGATTTTGCTCTCAGTGTGTTCCATCCAATGACATTCTAATGATCCATTAGTTACCTCATCTTCGCATTGGATTAATCTTCCAGTTTCTTCCCTGTGTACATATTACATCAAAAAATGTATTCATCAGGCATAAAATTCCTTCTTGGCAAGCTCTGGGAACTTCCTATTCACTGTGCTCCCACGCTGCCCTCCAAGTGAGCCCAAGTACAAATCACTTGATGCTAAATTTTGATATGAATTAAAAGATGCAGAATAAGAGAGAGAATGTGCCATTCCCTCACAGTCCTCACAGGCTCACATTAAATTGGCTGATGCTGATGTGCAAATACTCTCTTATCCAATTAGTCATTAGAAATTGACAATGTCACTTCCTAAATATATCACTAATTCAATACATTCTCTCAATTACTGCTATAGCTCAGATCCAGCATCTTTCTCTTATATAACATTTGCTTTCTGACTAATCTTCCTTCTTCCAATTTTCCCCCAGTGATTGCCTGAGGGTTTTTTCTAAGGCAGAAATCAAACATATCTTCTGAATAAGACCCTTCTTATTGTGAACAAAATAAAGTCTACATTCTGTAATATTACTATATTAGTTGTAGGCCAATGAGGTAAAGAGCTACTACTCTAGGTTTTCAAATATATGGGTCTTGTTAGAAGAAATTGGTTACACAGCTAACAGAATTGCTAAGAAACCAAATAGAGGATGATAAGGCAATATAGACATTAGCAAGAAGGAGGTGGGAGTTAG
The DNA here is from genome assembly GCF_019186645.2 of Phyllostomus hastatus. Taxonomy (NCBI): domain Eukaryota; kingdom Metazoa; phylum Chordata; class Mammalia; order Chiroptera; family Phyllostomidae; genus Phyllostomus; species Phyllostomus hastatus. The sequence continues at coordinate 4,028,960 of NW_025334038.1, read as the reverse complement.
AAGTGGTATCTGAGGTCACTGTGAGGGGGGTTCTTGCAGGAGCTTCAGGCATTAAAGTAATGGGACTGATGTTGGAGAGGCCACTGAATGCAGCAATACCCTGGCTTTGTCCTGCTTCTACCATCCTGTTTTCTACCTATGTCATCCATTGCTTAGACTTCCCCCAAATTGGCCCTGGCTAGTGTGACTCAGTTGGAACATTGTCCTCTAACCAAAAGGTTGCTGGTTCTATTCCTGGTCAGGGTACATGTTTAGGTCGTGGGTTTGGTCCCATGTCCTAGAGCATAGTTATCCCTGGTCTTGGCATGTATGGGAGGCAACCAATCAATGCTTCTCTCTCACACTGATGTTTTTCTCTCCTTTCCTCTTTCTGTCTAAAAAAAACAATGAAAAAATATCTTTGGATGAGCATTAAAAAATACTTCCCAAAAATTCAATCAGCAAAGGATCATACTCTGTAGTTCCCTGTAGAGCAGAGGAAGAGCAGAAATAGAACCAGACCTGGCTTGTGTGGTTCAGTGGGTTGAGTGCTAGCCTGTGAACCAAAGGGTTGCTGGTTCAATTCCTAGTCAGGGCACATGCCTGGGTTGTGAGCCAAGACCCCATATGGGGGCCACACATTGATGTTTCTCTCCACCTCTTTCTCCTTCCCTTCCCAGCTCTTTAAAAACAAACAAAAAAATAAATAAAATATTTTTTGAAAAAAGAAAAATGGAACTGAAAGCAAAGAGGAAAGTGACTAGTGCAATAACTTATAAGATCTTTGTGGCATGAATCTGCTTACATCTCCATTGTCATGTTTCACTATTTCCCCAATTTCTCCTCTCCCTCCAGCAATATTGAACTACTAAATATCAATCTCTTTCATTGTGGGTGAATTGACTTATAATGTCTTCCTCCTCTTGATCTGATTAAAGAACTTATATTTATCTTTCAAAACCTAACTCATTATCTTTTATGTTAAAGTTTTGCTAAACCTTTCTAAAATATAATCACTCCTTTGTGTTCTACCCCTGCATCCTATTTCTTTATTATAATAATCATCACATTTTATTATAAGTGAGGCAGGAAACTATTATTTTTGTTTGCTCAAATTTTTCTGTCTCATAATTTGAAGGCTCTTGTTTTGCTTTTAGGAGTCTCCTCTCCTAATTTGTTTGATGCTGGAGGGAGCTTCAATCACATGGATTTATCTCTTTGTTTTTGAGATTGGTATATGAGTCAGGTTGAACAACTGGGAATTTTGTTTTCAGTGGTTTTTGGGCTGGTATGGGTAAGTAACTTATCAGAGTTCTTTTTAGTGTCTGTTATGGATGTTAGAGGACAGAGCCTCAATCCCTAACTATCAAGTCAATGCAAGCCAGACCTTTGTGGTCATCTTTGCCAACTCTTGGAAAACACCTGCCTGAGAATCAAATCAAAACAGAACAAAGCTAGACCAAATGATAAAGAGCTTTTTGACATTGTGTGAGCTCCTGGATTTAAGTCTATGAGATTTAAATGTACTTTCAAAAATGTTTCTTGGCTAGCACTTTGCATGTATATGTGTATTATGGTATGTGGTCTGTTTGTTTTTCATTCTGTTTTTGATATTTCTCTTGCTACTTAAGAAGGTTCATTTTGTTTTGTTTTGTTTTAGTCATTAATTTTCAATAAGTTATCTTTATATACCTTTAATACCCTTTTTATTAAATATTATTAATTTTATTATAAATAGTATCAAAATAAAACAGTGATATCTTATTCCCTTTGTCTTCCTATCCTAGCAAATATTGTACCCTCAGTTAATATCTATAAGACACTTAGCAATCACATTTTACTTTTTGTAAACTCCTCCATCCACTGATTTTTTTCATTTTAAAGGTAATTTTAATAGTTTTTCTTATGAACCACTTCTAAATATATTAGAGATCAATCACTATATTTTTAAAGTTTTGCAGTCTGAAGTCAAATATATGGATCATATGTAAGTATAAACATTCTGTATCAATCACCTTCCATTGGAAAGTGTCAGAATAAAGACTCACCTTCCAGTTAAGTGATTGCTGTATGTTTTGTGAAGGGAAAAAAGACAAAATATTTATAAATATAAATTTGTCTCTAAACCAGAATTACTCTCAATTAGAATTCCTGCTGGTCACATTTGTCTTCTCTGTACTCCCCTCAGCTTCTCATCAGGTTCTCTTAGTACCAGACCACCCTATGTGTCATGGAAGTAATATGTGTCTGGAGGCCCCTGTGGGTAGCCCTCTTGGTCTGTATGGATGTGGCTGCCCCAGTCACACAATTCTAGGAGCAAACTTTCAGAGTGGCTTCAAAACACATTCTCATTTCCTACACTTTGTGGGTGGGTAAGGGGAACTTACCCTTTCCTGAGTTCTACTTCAGCTCATTTTGGCAATCCTCAGCCTCAGAGGGAAATCTAGAAGGCAGGTTTCATTTTGTTTGTTGGATGGTTTGATCTCTTCTTTTCCAGCAAGCCATTAGGATGTCCTCCCCCTTTCCTCCTCCCCATTTGGGTTGCCTCCAGCATGAGAGAGAATGAAGTGTGCAAATCTCACTGTCAACTCCTCTCTGAGCAGCTCTGCCTTAATAAATTCCTCTGTGAACTAAGAGGAGGAGCCTCTTGTCTGGTCCACAGCATCACCTGGCCTCATGCTTCAGGATTATGCAAATTCCACACCACCATGGACAGCACAAATGTTCAGGGTTTAACACTCTCTGAGGTCCCATTTAGGCATGACTCTTCCCTCGTGCTTTCTCCTTCTGTATCTTCTCAGCCTTTCTACTTTCTTCCTGGATTGCCACCTTCTCTCTGTTCTCTCTGGCCCATCAATGGCTGAGACAAATAATAAATGACTTTTCAGTCACTCTCCTACCAGAAATTTGCATGCTCTAGGTTGAAGGCTTCATGTTGCTCAGAGTCAAATTGCAGAGCATTGGAAAAGTGTAAGCCTGGATTTAAGTCCTGGCTCAGTCACAAGGCAGTTGGGAAGTCTTTATAGATGTTTACTAAGTCTGTTTAGAAAGAGTTGTGCTACAACCATACCTAAACACTGGATCTGTCTGTAAATTGCAAAATCCTGCACAATTTGAACTAAATATATGTCTGATAGAGTCAGTTTGAGAGAAAGAACTTACTCTGCAAGATAGAAGAGCAAAAGATATAGTTAGTAATGTTACCTACTTTTACAAAGCCTGTGAAAGGCTGTTAGCAGAAACATACTCACAAGCTCTTACCCCTCATGCCTGGCTCTAGCAAGCACCCTCCCACTCCTTGTTCCACAGTGGGAATATTTGGAAAAGCTCTTTTCCTATTGGACTCATTTTAATTACATTCTGGCAGCAGTTAGATAAATTCTATCTGTCTTCTGAGCCCCAGGCCCCCTTGAGATAGCTACTTATAATTGAAGAAAGAACAGAAACCAAAACTTGACTCAGGCAGTTTGGGTTTATGTGCTTTGTCAATTTACCTGGTGATTCCCTAGAGGATCAGGAGGATAAAGTTACCTAGGAGTGAAAAGAAGGAGAGGTCCTTACAATGGGAATTCTGCTTTATACTAAATAAAAATGAACAGTCAACCTTTGACACAGGTCTTTTAAATACAAAAGGTCAAATTAAATAACTTGGAATTCATGTCTAGCCTTCAGATAAACACCCAGCCTGGAGTCAATGGTGCATAATGGCTTTGTACCGTGATTTGTCTGTAGCAGGCACAAGTGCAGTTAGTTAGACTTGAGTTAATGACTTCAGGCTCTGAATGTGATTCCCACACAGGCAGGGCTCTGCCATGGCTGCAGCTTTTATGCAAAAATATGTATTTCCCAAAGCTCCAAGACTGGCCCTCAGTGTTTTCATTTCAGACTCTCTCTCCATCTGAGGGCTCATCTGGCCTCCTGATTTTAATTACTACTTCAATGTGAACAGCCTTCCAGAGCTGAAATTTCCATCTTTTGCTATCTGTGGAACAGTGATTCTGAGGCCCATGTCAGCTGCATAGTACATTTCTACCGTCTCAGTTACCCAAGCACGTAACTCCTACCACAAGCAAAAACTACTTTTTCTCTCAATTCTCTTTTGTAAATGGTGCCTTTAAGGAGAAGAAAACCCTCACATTAAGAAGAATCATGCAATAAGAAGTAGTCCTAAATATTCCAATGTTGTTTACAGCAAAAGAATTGAGCCCACATACTTTAATGTGTCCAAAAACTAAGTAGCTTTTGCAACATGAAAATGGCCCCCATGTTATAGCTAAAACTATTTGCCCTGTTTTATCCCCTGTTTTAGACTGTGTGAGTTACTTCAGTGCAGGGATTGTGTTGCTTATTTTTTTGTGTGCCCACAGAACATCAAATAGTAATGTTGTAGTAGATGCTTAGTAAGTACTTGATTAAAGAATAAATAGGAGAATGAAAGGGGGTGGGGAGGTAAAATAGGGTATGGGGGGATAAATGGTAATGGAAGGAGACTTGACTTGGGGTGATGAACAAACAATATGATATACAGATGATGTATTATAGAACTGTACACTTGAAACTTATATAATTTTATTAACCAACATCACCCCAATAAATTCAATAAAACAGAAAAGCTAGTAGTATTTTACCATTGTGTTTTGATTACTTTTTCCTAAATTAAAAGATGAACCTTCATTAGCAGATAATCAAACACACACAGAGAGAGAGAGAGAGAGAGAGAGAGAGAGAGAGAGAGAGAGAGAGAGAGAGAGAGAGAAATAGAAGAATGAACAAATGGACAGGCCAAGACATTATTGTAAGAGAACCTTAGCTTTGAGTTCTATGGCCTTTAATGACCATAGTGGATTTCATGGCATTTGAAACACATGCCTTCTCTGAAAATCTGTTCCTCATATTTTTGAAGAGTTTAGTATATAGCCTGTAAGTGGTGTCTAATACTGTTAGCTACATTTAAAAAGTGAGATAGCTGGCATTTGAGTCTCAGTTGTTTTGAATATCACATATATAAATAATGATGCCTTTTTTCTTTATTCAAAAGGTATAAAAATGGGACAATCCCCTGGAAATGCACATTTCTGTAAGGTCTCTGGATTGGAGTAGGGTAATAATGCATTATCATTTTAAAATTTGATACATGTCATTGAACTTTGAACACTACCCTTGTGGAAACTGTTCTTGAAGTTAATTTGGAATGTGGTGCAATTCCACTGGAGGCATTTTGTATTGGATATGAGATTCATCTAGATCTCTAAGAATTATGAATTCAAAGTTACAGACTAAATTTTGATATTTTTCCTTCCAGAAATAAATGCATGAAACTGCCTCAGTGGAAGAAAGAAGTCAGTTTCTTCATAAGAAGGGACAGGATAAAAGCTCTACTAATCAGGTGAGACTAGGTGATTTTTTCTATGTCAAAAAATTTGAGGAATATATTAATTAATGATCAACATGTGCTAGGGATTCTGGTCATAGAAAGAAACCAACTTCATGTAATTCCCAATTATTAGGAGTGCTGTATCTATTCAAGTGACTGAACATCATGTATAATTGACTTAAACTACTCACATGGATATCAGCTAATTTAGAATAGAATCCATAAACATAACTGTGGACTATGAAGTCTTACATCATGCCTCCATCAGTTTCTCCCATCTTATCTCCTGCCACTCTCTCAATCATTTTTTTTGTGTTCCATCTATATCAGTCTTCCATTAATTCTTTGAAAATAACAAGTCTATGACTTACTTCATTCATGTACTTTTCACTTCTTAGTTTACTATGCCTGGAATATTCTCCCACATCTTTTCATAGCTGGTTAATTCTCAAACCCTTTCTCAGTAATTAATGGAAAGTAGCATTTCAAAATCATTCCCAGTCATTGGACTGTATGCTTTGTTTTCTCTCATAGATTTTTTTACTGCCTAAAGTTCAGCCATGTATCACCATGTATCTCCTATTTGTTTAATTTATTTATCTATGTGCATATTGTTGATCTCCCTTATTAAACTATAAATTCTCCAAAAGAATATGTACCAGTCTTTCCCAGAAGAAAGTCTGGCACAGAATATGTGCCCACTCTTAAAATGTAGGAAACCAGAGAAGAATATAGCTTCCCACATGGCAGTAAGAAAAAGCTGGATAATCTACAAAATCAAACTTTCCTTGAGCCCATTACAGATTGAGATTGCAAGACAATAAGCAAACTAAAGTCTAAAATGTAATAAATCTCTTAAAAGGAAGATGAGCACACAAACTGTGTTTGACAGAGCGTGAGAAAAAGAGATGGCCTCTATTATTTTAATTAACTCTTAAAGGCCAAGTGTAGGCTAGTGTGACAATTTAGAATGACTGAAAGCCCCACACATAAGATGAATCTTTACTCACTTGCAAACAACATTTTATGAGCCTCCACTGGGTGCTCCCAGCAAAGATTTGGGGTAGATCAAGAGAACAAGAGGACCGCTCTCCATAATGCAAGCATGTAGAAAACTATTGGTAGCTGTGGAGTGAGAAGACAGGCATGAAACACTATATACTTCCCTGAACCACTTTCTCATATGAAGCAAAGACTCAAGTGACTGAAAGAGAGGTAGAAAAACTTTCTGCCCAGGGCTCAGGCAAAATCCATAACTTCCAGGAAAAAAAAAAAGGTATAGAAGTAAAACCTGTCTTTCCTGGAGGAAAGGCAGAAAGCATTTTTAGTCCTAGAATACTTCATAGATATAAAGCAGAAGTCTACTGTCATTGAGGGAGGGGCAAGAAATTATCTCTTTTCCAAGAGCCTCCATAAATACAAGGAAGGGTTTTAGTGTCATGGATTTGTACGGCGGGGGTGGGGGGGGCTAGCAACACAGAAAAATGGTCCACCCCTGAGGCCCAGGTGCACAGAGTATATGTAAGATTAAGGCAGTAAATAAAAAGCAATGCCCATCTACTCCTACAGGAGAGGTAAGAGAATAGTATAGGCATGGAGAGAATGCTGAAAGCTGAGAGTGCAGCAAGAACATTGAGAAAGATCCTTCCATACCTTGGACCTCATTCCAAGCACAGGTTAACAGCAGCCCACTGAGAGAGAAACTTGAAGTTTGTAGTTATTCTGCAATACCCAAACACAAATTCAGATAACATCCCCATCTCATGCCCACACTTGGACTGTGTTAAGAGGTAAAGGCATTGACAGAGCTGTATTCAGAAACTCAGAGATAACACAGATGTTAGAGGTACAAACAGACTTTAGAATAACTATAAGAATTTATATTGAGTAAAAGACCTGTACTAAGAAAATTATAAGACACTGAAAAAGAAATTGGAGATGATACAAATAAAAGGAACACATCACCATGTTCATGGATAGGAAGAATTAACATCATCAAAACGCTCATACAAATTCTGGCCAAGATGGAGGCATATGTAGATACAACTTGCCTCCTTGCACAACCAAAAGAAGGACAACAACAAATTTAAAATTAAAAAAAAAAACTAGAACTGCCAGAAAATTGAACTGTGTGGAAGTCCAACAACCAAGAAGTTAAAGAAGAAACATTCATCCAGACTGGTAGGAGGGGCAGAGACCAGCAGCCAGGGTGGAGAGGACTCACAGCAAGGCAGAAGCTGGTGGACCCAGCGAGGCAGCAGCTGGCAGAGTGAGCAGTCCCACTTTTGCATGCAGATAAACTGGGAGGAACAACTAGGGAGACAGACCACACAACCCAGGGTTCCAGTGCAGGGAAATAAAGCTTCAAAACTTCTGACTGAAAAAACCTGTGGGCATTGAGGCAACAGGAGAAACTCCCAGCCTCACAGGAGAGTTTGTTGGAGAGACCCACAGGGTCCTAGAATGTAAAAAACCCACCCACGTAGGGACCAGCACCAGAAGTACCCAATTTGTTTGTGGGTACTGGAGGAAGTGACAGAAAGCCAGTGGAGTGCTGAGCAAGCAGCTTTGTTCCTTTTTGGACCCCTCCCCCAACACAGTGCCACAATGCAGTGGCCTGGGTTGCCAGGCACTGGTGAATACACAAGACTCTGCCCCTTACTACATAACAGGTGCACTGAGACAAAAAAAAATATATGGCTCAAGTGAAAAACAGATCAAAGCTCCAGAAGAAACACAAATAAGCAATCAACATCTGATAGCCAAACCATCAGATACAGAGTTCAAAACACTGGTAATCAGGATTTTCACAGAATTGGTTGAGAATGGTCACAAAATAGAGGAAAAGTGGAGGCTATGAAAAGTGAAATAAAGAAAAATGTACAGGGAACCAACAGTGAAGGGAAGGAAACCAGAACTCAAATCAACAATTTGAACCAGAAAGAAGAAATAAATGTTCAACCAGGACAAAATTAAGAAACAAGAATTCAAACAAATGAGGAGAGGCTGAGGAACCTCTGGGACAACTTCAAATGTTCCAACATCTGAATCATAGGGGTGCCAGAAGGACAAGAGGAAGAGCAAGAAGCTGAAAACTTATTTGAAAACATAATGAAGGAGAACTTCCCCAATCTGGCAAAGAAAATAGACTCCCAGGAAGTTCAGAAAGCCCAGAGCATCCCAAAGAAGTTGGACCCAAGGAAGCACACACTAAGGTACATCATGATTACATTACCCAAGATGAAAGAGAAGGAGAGAATCTTAAAAACAGCAAGAGAAAAGGAGACAGTTACTTACAAAGGAGTTCCCATAATACTATCAGCTGATTTCTCAAAAGAAACCCTGCAGGCAAGAAGGGACTGGAAAGAGGTATTCCAAGTCATGAAAGGCAAGAACCTACATCCAAGATTGCTCGATTCATCAAAGCTTTCATTTAGAATGGAAGGGCAGATAAAGTGCTTCCCAGATAAGGTCAGGTGAAGGTGTTCATCATCACCAAGCTCTTATTACATGAAATGTTAAAGGGACTTACCTAAGAAAAAGAAGAGGATCAAAACTATGAACAGTAAAATGGCAACAAACTCACAACTATCAATAACTGAACCTAAAAAAAAACCCAAAAAGGAAAACTGACTAAGCAAACAACTAGAACAGGAACAGAACCACAGAAATGGATATCACATGGAGTGTTATCAGAGGGGAGGAGGCGGAGAGAGGATGAGGTAAAAGGTATAGTGAATAAGAAGCATAAATGGTAGGTACCAAATAGACAGGGGGAGGTTAAGAATAGTATGAGAAATGGGGAAGCCAAAGAACTTATATTTATGATACATGCACATAAACTAAGGTGGGGAAATGATGGTGGGAGGGGAGGTACAGGTTGGAGGCGAATAAAGGGAAGAAAGAAATGGGACAAGGCAGAAGACAATAGTGGGACATGTTTAAAGTACTAGAAAAAGAAAAAAAAGAAAAAACAGTTAACTTTTTTTATACTCAGTAAACAGATCTTTACAATAATAGGTGTTTTTTTTCATACAAACAAAAGCTGAAATAATTTATTACCAGCTGACCTGAAGTACACAGTAAAAAACATTAAATTATGTATGTCTGTGGACATATCTTCCAAATGGACCTGATTATATCTTATCTTGAAACTAGGCAGGATGGAGCCTAGTTAGTTCTCTAATGGGAGAAATATTAAATAAACTACTTGAAGCAGAAGAAATATAATACTAAATGGAAATTTGGTTCTACAGAAAGGAATGAAAAATATACTTAAAAGTATAAAAATGAAGACAAATACAAAATACACTTTTATTTAGTTTTAATTGTTCTAAAGAATAACTAAGAGCACATGAAAAAGATGCTTGACATCATTAGTCATAAAGACATGTTAAATAAAATCACAATGAAATGCCATTTCAGAGACAATAAAATAGCTAGTTAAAAAGTTTGATGATAAGATGTGTTGGGAAGATATAGGAGAATTAGAACCCCTACACAGTGACCGTGGAAATGTAAGATGGTGCTGCCACTTTGGAAAACAGTTTAGCAATTCTGCAAACAACTAAACATGAAACTGCCATATGACCCAGCAATTCCACTTCCAAGTGTATACCTAAGAGAAATGATAACATGTTCACACAAAGTCTTGTACATGAATGTTAATAGCAACATTATTCATTAATATTTAAAAGTTGGAAACAGTTTAAATGTTCATCACCTGACAAGTAGGTAAGCAAATATGTTATATCTATATGATAAAATAGTATTCAGCAATACATGCTGCAATAAAGGTGAATTTTAAAAATATTACACTTAGTGAAAGAAGCTAGTCACAAAAGATGATGTATTATATAATTCCACCTATATGAATTTCAGACAATATACAAATCTATAAGACAGAAGCAGATTGGTGGTCACTTAGGGCTGGGAGATGGAGCTGCTAGGAAGGTAATAGCCAAAGGACACAGAGTTTCTCTTGAAGTGATAAAAATGTTCTAAAATGTACTTTGGTGGTGGTTGCACTTATCTCTGAGTACACAAAAAATCATTTAATATTACACTTTAAATGGATGAATTATATGGCATATGAATTACACCTCAATACAATTGTAAAAAGAAAAAAAGAAAAAACTGACTCTAACACAAATAAAGAGTAATACTATACTGTGAACTTTATAACATATGGAGAGGGAAAATGTACGATAATAGCACAAAGTTACGGAAGGATAAAATGGAGGTTTACTATCATAATTAAATGGGGACACTAAAATTGAACCATACAATAACTGAAATGATTAATTCAATAACAACAAATTAGGGACAGCAGAAGAGGATTCATGAATGGAAAGATGTCAGCAGAAAATACTCAGATAAAAGCATAAAGAAAAAAAGATGGAAAATATGAGAAAGAACATGTGTGTTTAATCAGAATTACAAAAACAGAAGACAGCAATAGTTGGATCATAGCAACATTAGAAGAGATAATAGCTCAACAATTCCAAAGATTCAAGAATCTTTATAAAGTCAAAAGAAACCCATAGCTGGGCACATTATAGTAAGAAAAATTTCTGCCATAGTCAGGTGGTTCAGTTGATTGGAGTGTTGCCTTGTACCCCAAAAGGTTATAGGTTTGGTCCCCAATCAGGGCACATACCTGGGTTGCTAGTTTGATCCCTGGTGAGGGCACGTATGATGCAGTGGGGGTGCAACTGATTGTTTCTTCCTCACATTGATGTTTCTCTTTCTGACTCTCTTTCACCTTCCTCTCTCTCTAAAATCAATAAACATATCCTTGGGTGAGGATTTAAAAAAACTGAACACTGAAACAATCAAACAAATAAATACCAGAGGAAAAAGACTCATTTCCTACAAAGAAGTCACAAAATGAATTTATGCTGACTTTTAAACAGAATTTGTGGAAGGTGAGATTAATATGTCACTTTTTAAAAAAATATTGTTGTTCAAGTACAGTTTTCTGCTCTTTTCCCCCACCCCAGCCCCTCCCACCTCCCTCCCCTGTTTCCACCCACCCCCACTGTTATTGTCCATTTGTCCTTTATAATTGTTCCTGTAAACCCTTCCCCTTTTCCCCAGAACTTCCCTCCCCTCTCTCCTCTGGTCCCTGTCAGCCTGTTCTCAATTTCAATGTCTGTGGTTATATTTTGCTTGTTTTGTTTTTTTTTTATTAGGTTCCTGTTAAAGGTGAGATCATATGGAATTTGTCTTTCACTGCCTGGCTTATTTTGCTTAGCATAATGCTTTCCAGTTTCATCCATACTGTTGCAAAGGGTAGGAGCTCCTTCTTTCTTCCTGCTGCATAGAATTCCATTGTGCAAATGTACCAGAGTTTTTTGATCCATCAATTTACTGATGCAAGCACCTAGGTTGCTTCCAAAACTTGGCTATTGTAAATTGTTCTGCTATAAACATTGGGGTGCATAGGTTCTTTTGGATTGGTGTTTCAGGGTTCTTAGGACATAATCCCAGCAGTGGAATTGCTGGGTCAAAAGGCAGTTCCATTTTTAGTTTTCTGAGGAAATTTCATACTGTTTTACAGTGGCTGCACCAGTCTGCAGTCCTACCAACAGTGCACTAGGGTCCCCTTTTCTCCACAACCTCTCCAACACTTGTTTGTTGCTTTGTTTATGATGTCCATTCTGACTGGTGTGAGGTGGTATCTCATTGTGGTTTTAATTTACATCTCTCTGATGGCTAGTGATGCTAAGCATCTTTTCATGTCTCTGGGTCCTCTGTATGTCCTCCTTGGAGAAATGTCTGTCCAAGTCCTTTGCCCATTTTTTAATTGGGTTGCTTGTCTTCTTAGAGTTGAGTTGAGTAAGTTCTTTGTATATTTTGGAGATTAAACCCTTGTCTGAGGTATCATTGGCAAATATGTTTTCCCATACAATTGGTTCTCTTTTCATTTTAATACTTTTTTCTTTAGCCATGCAGAAGCTTTTATATTTTGATGAGATCCCATTTGTTTATTTTTTCCTTTATGTCCCTTGTTCTGGGGGACAACATATCAGTGAAAATATTGCTGCATGAACTATCTGAGATTTCCCTGCCTTTGTTCTTCTTTAGGAATTTAATGGTGTCATGACTTATATTTAAGTCTTTCATCTACCTTGAATTTATTTTTGTATATGGTGTAATTTGGTGCTCAAGTTTCATGTTTTTGCATGTAGCTGCCCAGATCTCCAACACCATTTGTTGAAAAGGCTATTTTTACTTCATTTTATGTTTCTTCCCTCTTTGTCAAATATTAATTGACCATAGAGATTTAGGTTTATTTCTGGGCTTTCTGTTCTATTCCATTGGTCTATCTGTCTGTTTTTATGCCAATACCAGGCTGTTTTGATTACAGTGGCCTTGTAATACAGTTTGATATCAGGTATTGTGATTCCTTCTACTTTACTCTTCTTTCTCAAAACTGCAGCAGATATTCAGGATCATTTATCATTCCATATAAACTTTTGAAGTATTTGTTCTATATCTGTGAAATATTCCATTAGCACTTTAATAGGTATTACATTGAATCTGTAAATTGCTTTGGGTAGTATGGACATTTTGATGATGTTAATTCTTCTGATCCATGAACACAGTATATGTTTCCATTTGTTTGTGTCTTTTTTGATTTCTTTCTTCAGTGTTGTGTAGTTTTCTGAGTACAGGTCTTTTACCTGCTTGGTTATGTTCCTTCCTAGGTATTTTATTTTTCTTGTTACAATATCAAATGGGATTTTTTTCCTGATTTCTGCTTCTTATGTTTCATTGTTGGTGTACAAATACCTTTGACTTCTGGATATTGAGTTTGTATCCTGTTGTTTTGCCAAACCCATTTATCAGGTTGAGCAGTTTTTTGATGGAGTCTATAGTATTTTCTATGTACCCTATCATGTCTTCTTCAAAGAATGACAGTTTTGTTTCCTCCTTTCCAATTTGGACGCCTTTTATTTCCTTTTCTTGTCTGATTGCTGTGACTAAAATTTCCAATACTATGTTGAATAGAAGTGGTGAAAGTGGACAACCTTGTCTTGTTCCTGATCTTGGAATGTCACCTTTAGAGTGTGGAAAGAAAATATTAGTCAAGTTGGAATTTCATACCCATTGAGAACATTCAAATCTGCAAGCAAAACTAATGTGTTTTTTGTCATACATAGTGGTAATTTTTGTTAATATTTTTGCATGAAAATTAAACCAAAGGCAATATCTCATATAGAAAAAAGGTGAGGAAGAATAAAGCAATGATGGGAAGTTTTATGTGGTTAAATTATGTATAAAATTTTTTGATGTAAATAGAATAGCACATGTGGGAGAGGAGTAAATGGAGATAACAAATATTTTATTTTGAATAGCCATGAATATATTTCTCCTTTTTTGATATGTACATGACTTTGTACCCCAAATCTACAGAATACATACTTTTCAAGTGTAAGATGAGTATTTATCAAATTGATCACATTATCATCATAGAGATATTCTCAAAATTTTTCAAATGATGGGAGTAATATAGTACCTTCTCTGATTTCATGGTTTTAAAATTGAATCCATTCCCAAAAAACATTGGAAAATAGTCAGATGTCTTGAAATTAATAATACACTTCTAAATAATCCTTGAGGTAAAGAAGTTCTGAAAAATAAAAACTATTTGGAACTGAATGATGATGAAAATATAATACAGATAAATTTTGAGATGCAGCTAAAACCATTCTTAATTAAAAAATTTTCATCATTAAATGCATCTATTAAATAAGAAGCCCAAATTACTGATTGAAGTATTTATCTCAAGAAATTGGAAAAAATATAAAATTAAACCCAAAGAAAGTTGAGGAAAAAATAACAAAGAGCAGATATTAATGAAATAGAAAACAAATATATGGTAAAAACATTATTACAACCAAATTCTTTGTAAACATTAATAAAACTGAATATTCCTATTAAGACTGAACAAGGTAGGAAGAGAGGTCACAAATTACAAAAATCAGGAATTCAAAAGAAGACATCACTATGGTCTTACAGATAATTAAAAGAAAAAACAAGTCTGTGCTTGCGTATTTGACAACAAAGATAAAAATAGACACATTTCTTGTAAAATACAGTTTATGAAAACTAACACTAGGAAAAATGAATCTAAATAGTTTTATTTTGTCAACCAAATTCAATCCATTATTAAAAACCGACTGTAACAAAACTTGATGCCCACATAAATTCACATGAATTTTTCCAAACATCGAAGGAAGAAATAAAACCAATCTCTCAGAAACTATTTCAGAAAATAGAAGAGGACACTCTTCTCAATTAGTAATATAAAACCAAGCTAACTTTGATTTCAGAAACTTACCAAGGACATTATAAGAAAGAAAAATTATAGCCCAATCTTTTTTATGAACACAGATACAAAAATTCTCAACAAAATATTAGCAAATCAAATCCAGGGAAACATAGAAGGATATTAGAACATGGACAAATTGTGTTTGTTCTGGAAATGCAATGCTTGTTTAGCATTAAAGAATCAATCAGCATATCTGTCACATAATTGGAATAATGGAGAAAAACCATGTCATCTCAATAAATTCAGAAAATTATTTGATCAAATATAGTATCAGTTTGCAAAATTTCTTAGCAAACCAGGAATAGATAAGAATTGCTCTAAACTAGTTCATGGATTTCTTTTAAAAATCTTTCAGTTAATCTCACAATTAATGCTGAACTATTTACAGTTTTACTGCTGAGTAGCAAGATGAAGATATCTGCTATTATGCTTCTTTTAAAATTGTCCCGATGTTCTAGCTGAAGCAAGAAAGCAAGGAAAAGAAATAAAAGCTATTAGGATGGGCAGAGGAGGGCAAAGGTGGAAAAAATGGTACAACAGTAATAGAATAATGATAAAAAAGAAAGCATTAAAAGAAAATAAAGAATAGGTTTTTTGCATATTCTATTTTAAACATTGTCTAATTCTTTTTCAACCACTTATAAATACTGTGTTTTTCTTTTTGGGCAATGTTTTCATAGACTTCAACTTACAGTACTAGCTGAATAGTTTGAAACAAATCTGTCTGTTTTATGTTGTAAAATTGAAGAAAGTTGTGTTCACTTTTTAACTCAATTTATATTTAAAAATGATATTAAATCTCTGATATCTGATTTAAAAAAAGCCATTAGGATGGTGTGTTAGTTTTCTCTGATTGTTGTAACTAATTCTTACAAATTTAATGGTTTAAAAGACTGAAATGTATTCTCTTTACAGGTCTGGAGACTAGAAGTCCCAAATTTGACAGAATCATGCTCACTCTGGGAACTTGAATGGATAATTCATTCCTGTTTCTTCAGGTTTCTGGTGGTTGACAGCATTCCTAGGTGTATGGCTGCATCACTCCAATCTCTACTTCTGTGTTCATATCAGTTTTCCCTCTGTGTGTCTCTGTTACCTGCCCTTCTTCCTTCTCTCTTATAAGGATATTCCTGATTGTATTTAGAGCCCATCCAGATAGTGCAGGAAAATTTCCTTAGCTCAAGATCCTTAATTGAATTACATCTCAAATAATCTTTTTCTAAAAAAAGTAATATTTACAGCTTCAGGAATTAAGACTGGACAGCTTTGGGTGGCCAGCTACTAGAGATGGGAAATGATTAAATAAAATTATCATTATTTATAGACAACATGATTTTATAAATCATAAAGTAAAAGAATATATAGATAAACTTTAGGATAAATTTACTAAGGTTGATAGATTCAAAGCACTGTTTTGAAATTAATTGCATTTAATATACAATCAACAAACAACAAAAAATAGTTTTAAAAATATATCAAGCAATAGTATAGAAACCTACCAAAATCCTAGAAATAAATCAAACAAATGATGTACAACACCTGTAAGTAAAAACAACAATAATTTGAGAAGAAATTAGAAAAGACCTAGGGAACTACAGGGATAGATAATGTTTCATAGATTGAAAGATTCAATACTGTAAAGAAGGCATATTTCCCTAAGTTGATCAATAGAGTCAAGGTAAACTAAATCAAAACTTTCATTGCTTTCTAAAATGGAAATTGACAAGCCAATATTAAAATATATATGGAAAAAGAAAGACAAGCTTGAAGAAGAGAAACAAAGACGTAGTTTTTATACTACCAGATATCAAGACCTAATGTAAAACTATAGTAATTAAGAAAGCAGCACAAGTAATTAAGACATATTGACATACTCAGGAAAAAGGATAGTTCAGAAAGAGACAAATATTAACATTACTCTTTCTTTAAGTACTTTCTTTTTCCAGAATCCATTTCTGTTGCCTCAGTCTCCCACACCCTCCTCTTTTCTGGCTCATATTCCTTCAGCATAGACTTTTTAAAATTAGAGTTGTCTATACATTGACCATAGTCACTTACTACTATAATCTCCTGGAGAGGCAGAAACAAATCTCATACCTCTTTATATGTAATAAATGCTAGTTGTCTAGGTAATTTCACTCACAGAAAGGAAACCCTGCAGAGAATTTTCTAGATGATTTGCTCCAACTCCCACATCTTACTGAAGAACAAATTTCAATCCTGAAATGTGAAGACACTTGCTAGAGTAATTTATGAAGTTAATGGAGGAACCAAACCTAAAGTCTAGGTAAGAAAAATTATATGATGACAGTCAGGAAATTCTAACATCTCTGACTCTATGAAAAATACAAAGAATACACTCTAATCTCATATGAAAATGCCCTTCTCTTTGTGTGTTTTATAATATTGTGATCTGTTTTATATTAAAACCGGGAAGGTCTCCTGAGAATAGATTTTTGTTTATAGTCAATCTCCCAGGGAAGCAGTGGAATGAAGAGAAGTAGAAGAGGGCAACTTCAGCATCTCTGAACCCTCCTGGTTGTGAACCTTAAGCAGGGTAGACATCTTGACAAGTGTTCCTGGTAGTGCTGTTGGGAAGAGAAGACTAATGAAGGTGTGACTTCATTAGTGAAGTTACTAATGAAGAAGACTCAGGTGTGAAGAAGACTTCCCTGATGTGAGTGCAATGGGGATGGGAATAATCTGAGAGGATTCCAAGAGCAAAGAGTATCTTGGGAAACCCCACCCTAGACAAAAATACTTTCTTTATAGCAAACTTGGAAGAATTAAGATTTATCTTATGAAGGAAGTTTCCTGTGTTTTTATAACTTCAGTACTCTGTTCCCTCTGGCATATGAACCATTGCACTCTCTGACTTCACTTCTTCATATCTCTGGTCATACCTTTCTCTCATCAGTGAGTTAGTTTCTTTACTGTATGGAAGATTAGTTCACAAATAGGCAATCCACCTACTCACAAGACAATTTCTTTTTTCTTTTTTTTATGAATGTAGTTTCTTTTTTTTAAGATTTTATTTATTTGTTTTTAGAGAAGGAAGGGAGGGAGAAAGAGAGAGAGAGTGAAACATCAATGTGCAGTTGCTGGAGGCCGTGGCCTGCAACCCAGGCATGTGCCCTGACTGGGAATCAAACCTGCAACACTGACAATTTCAAAATTAAGTGAAGCAAAATATAAGCAGAGACATTGAAATTAAGAACAAACTGCCAGTAATCAGAGGGGAGGGGGAGAGGATAATGGGGATAAAAGGGAGAAGGGTCTTCAGGGACAACTATAAAGGGAACATGGACAAAACCAAGGGCAAGTGGGATCAGGAGTGGGAGGTGGGGATGGCTGGGTAGGGGGGAGTGATGGGGAATGGAGACAACTGTACTTGAACAACAATAAAAAATTAAGTCAAGAAGTCTCTGGGACTTCCAGTCAAGATGGCAACATAGGCAGACAAGGCTCACCTCTTCACACAACCACATCAAAATTACAACTAAAATATAAAATGACCATCACTCAGACCCATCATAAACTGAGTTGAATGGAAGTCTGGATGCTATGGAATTAAAGAAACCACATACATTCAGAATGGCAGGAGGGGTGCAGACGTGGAATGATCTGGTCCCTCACTCATGTGTGGTGGATAAAAATTTAGGAAGGATACCTTAGGAGTGAGGAGTCCAAGCTACACACCAGGTTCCCCAAGCCCAAATTTTCAGTGCTAGAAATATAGGTCCCCAGCAGGGATTGAGTCAGTGGAAGAAACTTCTGGAGCCCCAAGCAATTCCTCTTAAAGAACCTACACAAGGACTTACCTGCTCAGACTCACTCCCTCTGAGCTCCAGCACTGGGGAAGCAGCTTGAAAGGCACCAGTGGTATTCAGGAAGAAACTGAAATATTTGGCATCAAGACAAGCAAAGGCCATTGTCCCTTTCCTAAACCACACCCTTTCACACAGTCGGCAAGATGGTGCCATATCAGATTTCATAAACCTGGCTAACACTATCTTCCCTGCCTTAAAGATCTCCAGAGACCCCACCCCACCCAAGCTGGTTTTCCATATGACTGGCTGGTCTTGGCTCATGCTTCACAACTTCCTAAATCCTATGAAAAAGGTAAAGGCTGGCCTCAGTGAGGCCCAGGCCCAATACTAGCAGTAGCTAGCCTAGATTCACAGCTTGGCTTCACCTGGGAATCTACAAGCCCAGCATGAATAGCAGCCTCCTTAGGTTGCTTTATAGCTCAGGTAGGGTGGCCTCAGACAAAACACAGGTGGGGGCTGACTTTGGCCTGTGTCACCCGGAAATACCAGGATGAGCTCACCCAGTGGACAACTACAGGCCATGTTGGAGCACAACCACCCTGCTCTTGCATAGCTGATCCTCCAGAGAGGGCAGAGTTGGGTGGCAAGTGGTCACAGCCAATCATTGCAACTGACTGGCCAGGGTAAATCCTTCTCATTGATTTACCAACAGCAACCAAGGCTCAACTATAAGAGGAGGGTATACTCAGCCCTCATGAAGTGCATGTCTTCAATACCCAGCTTGGGTGGTAGGGGAGGCTGTGCCACTGGACCTTACAAGACACCTACCTACTACATTAGGCTACACTACCAAGACATGGAGTCAAAGCAGCTCTACCTAATACATACAAACCAAAACAGAGAGGTTGTCAAAATGAGAAGACAAAGAAACATGGCCCAGATGAAAGGACAGATCGAAACCACAGAAAAAGAGCTAAATGAAATGCAGGTAAGCAATCTATCAGATGCAGAGCTCCAAAAACTGGTTATAAGGATGCTCAAGGAACTTAGTGAATACTTCAGCAGCGTAAGAAAGAGCCAGTCAGAAATGAAGGACACACTAATTGAAATATAGAACAATTTACAGGGAAACAACACTAGAGTGAATATGAGAATCAAATTAATAATATGTAATATAAGAAAGCAAAAACAACCAATCAGAACAACAAGAAGAAAAACGAATCCAAAAAAACAAGGATAGTGTAAACAGACTCTGGGACAAATTTCAGAGGCTCAACATTTGCATCATAGGGGTGCCAGAAGGAAAAGAAAAAAAACAAGAAATTGGAAATCTATTTGAAAAAATAATGAAAGAAAACTTCCCTATTTTGGTGAAGGAAATAGACATGCATGTCCAGGAAGCACAGACAGCCCCAAACAAGATGAATGCAAAGAGGTTCATTCCAAGACACATCATAATTGAAACGCCAAAGGTTAAAGATAAAGAGAGAATCTTAAAAGCAGCAAGAGAAAAGCAGTTAGTTACCTACAGGGGAGTTTCCATAAGACTGTCAGCTGATATCTCAAAAGTAACTTCACAAGCTAGAAGGGATTGGCAAGAAATATTCAAAGTCATGAAAAGCAGGGACCTACAGCCAAGATTGCTCTACCCAGCAAAGATACCATTTAGAATTGAAGGGCAGATAAAGAGCTTCCCAGATAAGAAAAACTAAAGGAATTCACATCACCAAACCATAGCTATATAAATTTTTAAAGGGACTTATTTAAGAAAAACAAAATCAAAACTGTGAACAATAAAATGACATATATATATATATATATATATATATATATATGTTGATTATATATGTGTATATATATATAATCAATAGTTGAATACAAAAGCAAACAGGAAGAACAGAGACAGAATCACAGATACAGAGTTTTAATGGTTCTAGATAGGAGGGTGGTGTGGGGGAGTGGGTAAAGCAGTGAGGAGATTAAAAAGTATGAATAGGTAGTAACAGATAGCCAAAGAACTTATACTCATGATCCATGGATGTGAATAATCATGAGGGATTGACTGAGGAATGGGGGGGGGAGGTGCTTGGTTAAGGGAGGCAAAGGTGGAAAAGCAAGACAACTGTAATCAATAAAATATACTTTAAATATATTTTAAAAAGAAATCTCTCTTGCTGTCTATCTCTGCTTCTCAGTCTCTGTCTATATCTCTCACATTATTCTTCTGTCACAACAAAGCTCTCTGGCAGGAGTAAATTTACATCTGGTGGGTCTAGAATGAGTTGCTACCAATCAGGCAGGGGAGTGAAAAACTGGGGCAGGTATCACAGCATCAAGAGGCCCAGGCATGACAGATGCTTGGAGCATTTCAACATGAACAGAGAATTCCAGAGGTAGGAAACAAGGCTCTTCCAGCTAGAAAAATGTTAATTTAATCTTAAACTTCAATTAAACATGTGTTGCTGCCTCAGAGTGTCAGCCAGTCTCCATTCATAGGAAATCTCTGGTGAGATAAGATTTATCTTCTGTTTCCCTAAAAATCTCATCTGGTCTCTGCCATGATGGACAGGCCCACGTCAAGACAAGGTAGGTATGCAAAAAGGAAGCTTATTTCCCTGTCTATCCTTCTAAAATGTCCTGTTGTGTCAGGTAAGAAAGAGTGTGGATAGAAAGTATGGTGAAAAAATTTTACCACATCAAACTGACTCCAGTCCACTTTTTTATACCTGTTGTGGAAAATGGATGAAGTGTTTAAGCCTGTGGTCCATGTGTTTTTAAAAATAATTTTAAAATAAGAGAAATATGCATTTCATGCATGAAGCATTTTAAGACACTGAAGTATGAATTTCAGAAAAGCTTATGCTTAGGTCAGAACACTGGTTGGTATTCATCACTTGCTGTAAACTTTGACTTTAGTGCCTAGATTCCTGCAGAGTCTGTGCCTGCTTCGGTAGCTCCTGTCAGCCTTCACAGTTCATAGCCCTCTAGGATCACAATTTCACAAGCTGGGAGAATGTGCCATTCAAGGCATACTCCCTAGTCTGAGGTACAACCATGGTGAAAATGCCAAAGAATATGTTAAAGCTGAACTAGTTTCCTCTGTGGCCTCTGTGGGCTCCTTTCTTTCCTTTCCTTTTCTTTTTTCCTTTCTCTTCTCTTCTCTTCTCTTCTCTTCTCTTCTCTTCTCTTCTCTTCTCTTCTCTTCTCTTCTCTTCTCTTCTCTTCTCTCTTCTTTTCTTTTCTTTTCCTTTTTTTCTCTCTTCTCTTTTCTTTCTTCTTTTCTTTTCTTTCCTTTTGAAAGAATCCAGAAAAGATTTGGAAGAGTTTTTAGGAATCACTGGCTTTCGGGAAAAAATGTGATCACTTATTTATTGAAAAAGTATATGACAGAATAGCAAAACCAAAGGAGCAAGTTTTAGGTCAAGTTCTAGAGCAGGAAAATATTTTTTTTCCACTACTTCAGAGGAATGAGGCCTTGCATGTTCAATCTAACCCTCTCCTTAGGGATTCCAAGTCAAATTCACATTGTTATAGTCTATATTTACTGTTTATTCACTTTTTCTTATCTGTGGTCTCCAGGACATCAGGGCTGCTGATACTTGCTGAGAGAGAGGGCCTGTGGAAAGAAATTATAAGGTAGGCTGTGTTGATATGGGACAGTTGTTGCTTGTCCTAAACTGTCAACTTTGATATCAATGAAGTAACAAGAGCCACTACACTTTGTCTTCACTCAAAATTAAAGCACCTGACCCTTCTAGGAGACTTTCATTACCTTTTGCCATTCAATCAACATCAGAATTATCTTGAAATATTTGAAATACCTATTCAGTGAAACCCACTTGTTTTTTTCTGTGGGACTGGTCACATGTAACAGTTATTCTATACAATAAAAGTAATTGCTATAGATAAGGCTTACTGAATGTTTTACTATGTGCTTCAATGCTTTACATGTATGTATTAGTCAGCATAGGCAGAGAGATGTTGTTGTAAGAAAACTACCTTCTATATCAGTCTTTATTCTCATAATAAATTACCACAAATTTAGTGGCTTAAAAAAACACAAATTTATTATCTTACAGTTTTGTAGTTCAGAAGTCTGACACAGTTCTCATCAGACTATAATCAAGATGCTGGCAAGGCTGTGGTCCTTTGGGGAGAATTTAAGGCAGAATTTCCTTACTCTTTCATATTGGTAAAATCTAATTTCTCATGGGTGTAGGTTCTGGGTTCCCTTTTTGCAGCTTACTGTAGCCAGCTTCTAAAGATTGCTGCATTCTTTGGCTTGTGGCCATTTTTCTTCATCTTCAAAGTGTTAATGTATTGTTGAGTCCTTTACACATTGCATCTCTCTGACCTACCTGGGAAAAGGTCTCTAGTTTTAATGACATGTGTAATTAGACTGGACCCTAACAGGTAACTCTGAATAATTTCCCCATCTCAAAGTCATAACCTTGATCACATCTGCAAACTTTATTTTATTATGTCAGGAAATATATTCACAGCATCCAGGGGATGAGGGTGTGATCATTTCAGGGTGATCATTAGTCTGCCTATGATAATCTGCAACCTCAGTGTTATATAACACAATAAAAGTTTGTTTCTTGCTCATGTAAAGTTTAGTGAGTACAATTCATCTTTCCTCTATCTTGTATCTATACCATTTAGGAGATGTGATGTTTAGGTCAAATGCTGCTGCTAAATGAAGTAAAATGGAGACTATTGGATTAATAACATAGTCTTGATAAATGCAGTGTTGGTGAAGAGAGGATGGAAGCCTGCTTGGGTGGGATCAATAGATAATAAGAGGAAAGTAATTAAAGAGAGAAAGTATAAATGACAATTATTTTTATTTTACAAATAAGAAAATTGAGAGTTTGGATTGTTTAGAGCCTAGAGTGGTCTTTAGAAACACTGAAAGGTTGATGAAGTTTGTTTGGGAGCCACACCATCAAGGTAAGAATTCGACTGTCACTCAAAATCCCTGGGTCCAGACTCAGACCACTCATCTACTTCCTTGATTATTTACTTTGCTATATGCCTTTGGTGTCAACAACAAATAATACATATAATGTGTAATATTATATATATATGTATTTTTATTTTTTACATTTTTAAATACTTTATTTATATTTAGAGAAAGGGAAGGGAAAAAGAGAGGAAGAGAAACATCAATGCATGACAGATATATTGTGTTGTTGCTTCTTGCATGCCCCCCAGCTAGCGATCTGGCCCACAAGCCAGGCATGTGCCCTGACTGGGAATTGAACTGGCAACATTTCGGTCTGCAGGCTGGTGCTTAGTCTACTGAGCTACACAAGTCACAGTACATGTTTATTACGCATCAAATATTTGTGCAGCTGGCTTCCATTGCATTAAACAATAAAAAATACACATTTGTAAGCAATTTTTTAAAGGTATATTTCATTGATTATGCTATTACAGTTGTCCCATTTTTTCCCCTTTATTCCTCTCTGTCCTCCAACCAGTACCCCTCCAACCAGCATTCCCTCTCCTTAGTTCATGTCCATGGGTTTTACACTTAAGTACTTTGGCTTCTTCATTTCCTCTATTCTTAACCTCTCCATCTATTCTTAACCTCTCCATCTATTCTGTACCTACCATTTATGCTTCTTATTCACTGTACCTTTTACCCCATCCTCCCTCCGCTTCCTCCCCTCTAATAACCCTCCATGTGATCTCCATTTCTGTGGTTCTGTTCCTGTTCTAGTTGTTTGCTTAGTTAGTTTTTTTTTTGTTTTTTGTTTTTTGTGTTTTTTTTTTAGGTTCAGTTATTGATTGTGAGTTTGTTGCCATTTTACTGTTCATAGTTTTGATCCTCTTCTTTTTCTTAGGTAAGTCCCTTTAACATTTCATGCAATAAGAGCTTGACGATGATGAACTCCTTTAACTTGACCTTATCTGGGAAGCATTTTATTTGCCCTTCCATTCTAAATGACAGTTTTGTTGGATAAAGGTCCTTGCCTTTCATGACTTGGGATATCTCTTTCCAGTCCATTCTTGCCTGCAGGGTTTCTTTTGAGAAATCAGCTGATAGTCTTATGGGAACTCCTTTGTAGGTGACCGTCTCCTTTTCTTCCTGCTGCTTCTAAGATTCTCTCCTTCTCTTTCACCTTGACTAATGTAATTATGATGTGCCTTAGTGTGTGCTTTCTTGGGTCCAACTTCTTTGGAATGCTCTGGGCTTCCTGAACTTCCTGGAAGTCTATTTCCTTTGCCAGATTAGGGAAGTTCTGCATTTGTTCAAATAAGTTTTCAATTTGTTTCTCTTCCTCTTCTCCTTCTGGAACCCCTACAATTCGAATTTTGGAATGTTTAAATTTGTCCTAGAGGTTCCTAAGCCTCTCCTCATTTTGTTGAATTCTTGTTTCTTCATTTTGTTCTGGTTGAATGTTTATTTCATCCTTCTCATCCTGGTTTCCTTCCCTTCACTGCTGGTTTCCTATATATTTTTCTGTATTTCATTTTGTATAGCCTTCACTTTTTCCTCTATTTTGTGAACATACTCAACCATTTCTGTAGCATCCTGATTACCATTGTTTTTGAACTCTGCATCTGATAGTTTGGCTATCTCTTCATTGCTTAGTTCTATTTTTGGAGTTTTGATGTGTTCTTTCATTTAAGTCATATTTCTTTGTCTCAGCACACCTTTTATCTTGTAAGATGTGAAGCCTTAATTATTCACCAGGGTGGGGCAATCTAAGTAACTACATTGTGGCACTGTCTATGGGGGAGTGGTCAGAAAGGGAACAATGCCACTTGTTCTACTCTTGGCTGGCTTTCAGTCAGTTCCCCTGCTACCCACAAGCAAATTGGACACTTCTGTTGCTGATTCCTCAGTGGATGGTTTTGTGTACATTCTAGGACCCTGTGGGACCCTCCAATGAACTCTCTTGTGAGGCTGGGAGTTTCTCCTGCTGCCACAGTTTCCACAGATTTTTACAGCCAGGGGTTCTGAGGCTTTCTTTTTCCATGCTGGGTTGAATGGTCTGTCTGACTCCCCAGCTGTTCCTCCTGGTTCATACACACATAGATGTGGGACTGCCAGATGCTGCATGTCCTCTTCATCCCAGCTGCCTGTCTTGACCCCTCCTACCAGTCTGAATGAGTGTATCTTCCTTAGTTCCTTGGTTATTGGACTTCCATACAGTTTGATTTTCTGGCAGTTCTGGTTATTTTTTGTTTTTAAATTTGTTGTTGTCTTTCTTTTGGTTGTGTTAGGAGGCAAAGTATATCCACCCATGCCTTTATCTTCTGTAACAGCTAAAACAGAGGTTTAAACA
Organism: Phyllostomus hastatus; assembly: GCF_019186645.2. Taxonomy (NCBI): domain Eukaryota; kingdom Metazoa; phylum Chordata; class Mammalia; order Chiroptera; family Phyllostomidae; genus Phyllostomus; species Phyllostomus hastatus. Next base: position 4,003,196 of record NW_025334038.1, on the reverse strand, counting down.
GGAACTACTTATACTTGAGAATAAATTAGTCTTTTTAATTTAGTCCTCCATTGTATATTATATGTTGAATTAATCCTGTGTTATAGGAACATGTGTCATTATATAAGAATGAAGGCAAAGGAGCTAGTGGCACATGATTATTTTGAGCAGAGGGTGTGGAGCTATATGAATATTAGTCATTTTTATTATTACAAGTATATGGATGTGAAGATGATATGGGGGTAGTTGTGAAAGAGTGGGAAACTCAGAGAAGGCTGTATAAGAAATCTTTTCAGTTGGGTATTTAATGGATGGTCTGCAGGGCTTCTGGTCATGATGGTGGCATAGGTAAATGTGGTTCTTGCATCCATCCATGACCACATCAAAATTACAACAAAATGATATAGTTATCATTCAGAACCACCTGAAATCTAACTGAATGGAAATCTTACAACTGAGGATATAAAGAACAAGCCACACTGAGACTGGTAAGGACAGAGATGAGGAATGGGCTGGTCCCACAACCAAGAGTGGCAGATAAAAATGAGGAAGGATATCTTGGGTGCAGAGGTCCCTCCTCAGGAATGAGGCATCCCAACCCCACACCAAAACCCTTGTCCAGAGTTACATGGCCAGGAAGAAAATTCCCAATAACTTCTGGCTGTAAAAACCAGAGGGATTGTGACTGACTGACCTGGAGGGCTGCTGGTATTCCAGGCAGTTCCTCTTAAAGGACCCACACATGAACTTACTCAGACTTACTTACTGTGAGCTCCAGCACTGAGGCAGCAGCTCAAAAGGCACTAGAGATAGGGCCAAAGCAGGAAGAACAGCTTTCTTCCAGACAGAAATGCAGGCAGAAGCCATTGTTTCTTTCCTGAGACCTTCCCCCACAGGTCCAGTAAGGAGGGCACCATATCTTCATCAACCTGGCTATCATTGTGATTCCCTGAGACACTGCCCGCCCCCGCCCACAACTTAAGGACACACCCAAGTTTCAAGTGACTTTTCCATATGAATATCTTGCCTTGGCTCATGCTTTAGATCTTCCTAAAATCTCTCAAACAAGCAGCATCTGGCCTCTGTGCACTTCTTACTTCTTGCTAAATGGCCCAGGTCCAGTAATAGGAGAAGGTGAGCTTGGTTCACAGCTTTGAATCTCCTGGATACCTCTAAGCCCGGCACAAGTAGCAGCTATCTGAAGATTGCTTTGTAGCTCATGCTGGGTGGTCCTAGGCAGAACACAGGCAGTGGCTGACCTTGGCCTGAACCTTCTGGAAGGACCCAGAGCTAGTACACCCAGTGGAAAGCTTCAGACCATATCAAAGCACCACCCAATCACCTTCACAAGAGACACATTTAGGGGGCAGACTCAGTGGGCACCAGAGCCCTGCTGAAGTAAGTCCAGCCCTGTGGGGTGGGCTCCTATATAGCTGATCCTCCATGGTGGTCACAGTCAGTCCTTGCAATGAATCAGCCTGAGGATAAATCTTTCCCATTGATGTGTCAATGACAATCAAGGCTCAACTACAAGAGGAGGGTGTACACAGTCCACACAGTGAGGGGGAGGAGCAGCTTGAGTGAATGGGGCAGTTGTGCCACTAGACCCTATATGACACTTACTACTTTAGGTCACCCTATCAAGTCTGGGAGACTTAGAAGCTCTCCTAATACATAGAAACAAACACAAGGAGGCTGCCAAAATCAGGAGAAAAAGAAACATGTCTCAAATGAAAGAACAGAATAAAACTCCAGAAAAAGAACTAAACGAAGTGGAGACCAGCATTCTCCTAGATGCAGAGTTCAAAACACTGGTTATAAGGATGCTCAGTGAGGGAGGGGGACAATGGTGGAAAGAAAAGTAAGGGACTAGTGAAAGAACATGTATGAATGACCCATGGACATGGACAACAGTGTAGGGCTTGACTGTGGGAGTGGGGGTGGGCTGGATGGAGGAGGGCAAAGGAGTAATAATTGGGTAAACTGTAATAGATAACAATAAAAAATTTTTCCAAAGGATGCTCAATGAGCATAGGGGAAGAGTAGAAGAACTTAGAGAGAAATTCAACAGCATAAAAAAGGACATGGAAACCATAAAAAAGAACCAGTCAGAAATAAAGGATACAGTAACTGAAATAAAGAATTATTTACAGAGAAACAGCAATAAAGGGAATGAAGCTGAGAATCAATAGGCAATTTGGAATATAAGGGAAAAAAAAACACCCAATCAGAACAGCAAAAAGAAAAAATTCCCCCCAAATGAGAATAGCATAAGGAGCCAATGGGACAACTTCAAGCATACAAACATTCACATCAGATGGGTGCTGGAAAGAGAAATAAAAGAGCAAGAAATCAAAAACCTATTTGAAAAAGTAATCAGGGAGAGAAAACTTCCCTAATCTGGTGAAGGAAATAGACATTTAAGTCCAGGAAGCACAGAAAGTCCCAAACAAAACAAACCCAAAGAGGCTGACACCAAGAGACATAATAATTAAAATCCAAAGTGTTAAAGAAAAAGAGAGACAATATTAAAAAACAAAACAAAACAAAACAAAATGAGAGAATTGCATTTAGTTACCTACACAAGAGCTCCCATAATATTGTCCCTAAAACTTTGCAGGCCAGAAAGGATTGGCATGAAATATGCAAAGTGATGAAAAGCAACACCTACAACCATGATTACTCTACCCAGCAAAGCTAGCATTTAGAATCAAGAACAGATGAAGAGCTTTCCAGGCAAGAAAAAAAAAAAACTAAAGGAGTTCATCACCAAAAAAACATTATTACATGAAATGTTAAAGAGTCTTCTTCAGGAAGAAAAAGAGCCCTGGCTTCTTCTTCAATCAGTTAGAGAATCTCCCATACACCAAAATTTGTGGGTCTGATTCCTGGTCAGAGCACATGCCTAGGTTGTGGGTTTAATCCCTGATCTCTGGCTGGGGCATAGTGGAAGGCAACTGATGATGCTTCTCTCTCACATTGATGTTCTTTTGTTTCTGTCTTTCTCTTTCTCTTGCTCCCTCTCTCCTTCCTCTCTTTCTAAAATAAATAAAAAACATACCTTTGGATGATTATTTTTTTAAAAAAAGGAGAAAAAAGATAGAAAATAAATAATAAAATGACCATAAATACATATCTCTCCCCAATTACATCTAAAAACATAATAAATGAACAAGCAGAACAGAAACAAACTCTCAGATACAGAAAATATTTTGATGGTTGTTAGATGGGAGGTAGGTGTGGGGGCTGAAAAAGGTGAAAGGATTAAGAAGTACAAATTGGTAGTTACAAAATAGTCATAAGGATGTAAGGTACAGCATAGGGAATGTAGTCAATAATATTCTAAGTACTATGTATGGTGTCAGATGGGTATGAGATTTACTGAAATAATCACTTAGTAATTTAATGTCTAATCATTGGGATATATGCCCAAAAGTAATATAATATTGTATTTCAACTGTAATTGAAAAATAAATTTTTTTAAAAAAAGATGGTCTTCAAGAATGCAAGCCTGCAGATAGAAGGTGAGTTCTAAGTCTATTTTGGGTATAAGTGGTAAAGAGAAGGGTCTAAATTGAGGCAGTGGTCATAGAGGTGGTAATGATAGGATGGCTTTAAGATTTCTTTAAGAGGTAGAATCAGAAAGGCTTAGTGGTGAGGAAGGAAAAAATTGAGGCTAACTTCCAGGGTTCAAGTCTGGGAGACTGGATGCTGTCATCAAATAAAAGTTGTTTTGTGAGAGAAAAAGATGACCTCAGTGTGGCCCATTTCAATTCCAGGTGCTGTGGGACCCACAGGGGCAGATGACTATGATCCATTGGGTATGGACCCATGTGATAACTCTGGGCTCCTGTTCTCTTGGTACTGTTTTTAAACAATGATTCCAGTAATATCTGCATAGGAGTGAGTAGTGGAAGCCATGTGTGTGAGTGATTTTACTAAGAGATAACATACAACAGGTTTCATTGGTTTTGACACTGTTGACATTTTGGATGGAACCGATTTTTTTATTTGTATGTTTTGGGGGACTTTCCTATGCATTGTAGGATGTTTAATAGTATCCCTGACCTCTATCCAGTAACCAGTAGCATCCCCCCCATCCAGTTGTGACTATCAAAAATGTCTCCAGAAATTGCAAAATGTCCCCAAAGGGATACAATTGCCCCAGGTAGAAAAATCACTGGCAGAGTAAAGGCCAAAGGACAAAGGCCTGAACCCTAAAGTCCACCAACATTTAAAAGGAAGGCAGAGGAAGAGGAGTCAATATAAATGATTAAGAGAATAGAATTCCAAGAAAGAAGTGTTTGGAAAAAGTCAACTTCTCTAGAAAAGTTACATAAAATATGAACAGAAAAAAAAAGGGATTTTTGAACTTTATTGAAAGGAAGTTCTAGGTGACTTTATTTACGGTACTGGTGGGGGCAGGAGTCTAGAAGTGAGGAATTAATGGAGTGCATGGGAGTAGAATTACTGAAAGTAAATTCTACTTTTAATAAACTTGAGTAAGAAATAGAAGTGAGGAAAGCAGTAATTAAAGGGGTGATGTATCAAGGGAGAGTCTTCTAAAGTATGAAACTACTTGTGTGGAGCTAGATGGTGAGCTCTTTGTAGGCAATGACGATCTTTTTTTCTTTTTGAAATGTCAAGCTTGATTTATAGAAAAGGCTCAATAAACATATGTTGGTTGAATTAGGGATTTATTTTATAGTTACCTTTTGTTGGACTGTGGATATTAAAAACAACTCTAGGAATAAAGTAATGTTTAGCACAAAGGGATGAATTACAGTGGCAGAATTTCAGACATGAGTCAGATATTTTTGGTGTAGACTTGCCCTGTGTCTTCTAACCATACCACCTACTTACCTCACATTTCCCATATGAACCAATTGTTTTCTTTTTTGCTGTCACTCAGACTTTGTTCCCTAGCTCAAGCCATGGGTAATTTGTTTCATACTTGACTAATTGATGGTGACAAATGGCTACTAAATTGGGTAGATAAGAAGAATGAATTTGGTGTCCTTGTCTTTCCTGGACTCTTCGGGCTGGTAGAGCTTGACATGTTCCTCTATATTAAATTGCACAAAATTGTACCATCAATTTTAAGGATGTCTGCATGAGCTAATGAGATACAAAGAGTGACACATAAAAAAAAAAGCCCAACTGAAAACTTCATAACTTATAATGTTGTCCTAAGGGCGGCAGCAGAGTACATAAAAGGAGAGGGGGAAAACAGCTAAAAGCATGACTTTTGAGTGATGAGTTGTTGCTTCTTCTATAGTTTATAAACATACTCTCAGCTTAAAAAGATGAATGAGAAGAGGTTCTGAAAAAGAAAATATTTTATTTGGAGATGTTGCAAAGTAGTTTTATAAAGCCACAAATGAAAGCAAAGTTTATTTTCATCTGGTTTTGAAATTGCTCACTTGCTCATTTCTTCTTCCCCCATGAAAACTAATAACCAGAAATAAATTTTTGAATATTTGGTGAGCAATATCATTTACCTAAGAATCATTCCAGATCACAGCCTTTGGGAAGACAAGGCTTACTCATGGCACTTCTTTATATCCCTTAGCCAGAGGCCTGCCACCTAGCAGTTGCTTAAGCCAATGTCTATTGAACTAAAACAAAGTAGTCTCCTTAACTGATGAGATTTAAACTAGGATCTGGAATGTATAATTTGATTTTAAGTAAAAAATCAGAAAATTCAAGCTATCATCAGGTGATGTCATTGGCCTTGAAGAGAACCACTCCAAGGTAAGCCCCAACTTTTGATGTATTGCTAAACAGCTAGCTTAATCAGAACGCCTTTCTTGAAGCCCACATGATGAGCAGTGACATGCTAATTGAAATGTTCTTTCCCCAGTGAACCACTTAACAATTTATATAAATATCAAAGCCCTGGGCTTTACTGTCAGTCTTTGTTTTGGAATGAAAAATTTATAAAAAACATATGTTTCCATCTGTCATTGACAGAGTGTTCAGAAAAAAATGTCCACTGAATCACATTAGACTTTTCTTTCTGCAGACACCAAACTAGTCAGGGTCCATTTCTCTGTTAATAACATCTGCTTTCAGAAGGAATGTACTCCACGCTGGGGTTTCATTACTAAATTCTGGGGAATTTAGTAAATTCTGGAAGTAAATTCTGGGGAGCTGTTAATAATGCAGTTGGTGTCAAGTAAAAGAATAGCCAGGGAGAAAGAGCTAAGATATTTGAAGTTCTAATTCTGGGAGATGAGAAAAGGGAAACAATTATAAGAGAAACTACTGATCTTGTTGCTGGCTTGGTAATCTTAATGAATAATATTATCTTCTCTCATAGCTATTAGACAGAAGTCTGTGTCCCTTTCACAGGCAAAATTCTGTGATTGTAAGTGAAATCCTTCTTTAATCTGGAGACCTTACTGTCTGAGTTGGAAGGGGGACAGTCAGACTGCAATCGTAAGTCTGGCTTGCAAAAGGACTTGGAGTTGAGCTGAAAGTGTGAAATCCTACAATAACTGTATCATTGTGCCAGACAGAGCCTCTTTTGTCTTCTTAAGCTATCTGACTTTCCCATAGGGTTTCTTTCCCCAAACATGCCTCAAATGGTGTTACTTAATGAAAAATGTCACTCAGGACAAGGTAGCTTTCACCAACCACTGTACATGGTGAACATTCTAGTAATTCTAGTCATATGGGAGAGCAGGACAGGCTTAGACAGCTTGGGAAAATGAGTTCTGAGAGTGGCACCCAGAGAACGGCTGGCTGGTGGGACAGAGGGAAGGGGTCATGTGTCAGTCTGTGTCCTCCACAAGCCTCTCCAATCCATCTCAGAAATGCCACAGACCCTGAAATCCATGCAATTGTTTTGCTTCTAGTCTACATATAAATCTTTTAATTGCGTGTCCTAAGCCTTAAGACATTTGTATGGAATTATTTGGGGTGGGGAATGGAGAGGAAGGAAGGAAGGAAGGAAGGAAGAAAGGAAGGAAGGAAGGAAGGGAGGAACTTCTGATGGCAGCCAAGCAATCTGCATTTCATTTCAATTTAGATAGTTTTGCTATACATTTTTTCCCAAGGTTTTCTGGATTTCAATAATACATCTTTCATCACTAGAGCACCAAAAATTTGTTGTGCTGAGCCGTTCCAGGGGTTTGTGAGTGGATCCCAGGGATTATTTTATAACTGGAAACTTATGAATTTATTGGGTTTACAAATGACTTATTTTTTCTCAGTTTAATGGTCAAACCATAAAACTGATAACTTATTCCTGGAAGGGTACATTTATGATATGTTAAAGGGTCTTTGAGAATAGGATTAAAAAACAATTACACACACACATACTCAACTAGTTTTAAATAAGACATTAGTTTAGTAAATGAGTTCTGACTGCCACAAATTGCAGGCTTTAAAATGTCCATTTTAATGTTATTATGTCTTTTTATCCTTGACCCTCCTATACCAGCTACTCTAAGAGCTTAGAGGCTGAATTTCTTTTTTACCCTTTTGGCAGCTGTCATTTGACCCTGTAACCCAAGTGAGGCATTGGGCAGCCAGTGAACTTTAAGCAGGAACCAGCAGTGGAGCAGCTTTGAACATTAGTATTTGTTCACCAGTAACGTGCAAGTCACAGAGTGGGCAGTCAGTGCTGTGGGTTGTGGGGTGCAAAGAACAAGTGAGCACGGTGACTTTCTGAGCACATCTGTTTTATTTCAAATCATTCTGATGGCTGTGGTAGGGCAGAGGTTAGCAACCAGGAGGCAGGTCGATAGATATGGGGTTTCTACAAAAGATATGTTTGGATCTTCGTTTTATAGGGTGAAAGAACCTGTGCTTGCCAAATTGCAAACCCATGGAAATATCCTAGGCTTGGAGGACAGGATTCAGATGAAGCCTCTGGAGTGAGTGGAGGTGTTTTATGACTGGCCACATGAAAAGTCCAGGTCCACACAGTGAGTGAAGTGGGAATTGAGGAGGTGGAACAAGAAAAGGAAAGACAGGAATTTTTCTGACGCTTTGAAAGCTTTCTCAGTATAACATTGTGATGACTCAGGTGTAAATGAATCAGAATCATATGGATTAAATGTCCCTTCAAGTGGGGAAAGTAGTGGGAAACAATAGTTGAAAACTATCTCAGCTGACTGACAGGATAAAGGTCTTCTCATGATAGGAAGTTATATTAAAAGCTGATAGTCAAACTGCTTTTACTATTCCGAAGATGTAGGTGTTTTGGGACTCACTTCCCATCCATTCCTGAAACCTTCCACCTCACTGCCATGTCTTCATTGTAAGATCTTTTTTAAAAAATGATTTTATTTCTTTATTTTTATTTTTATTATTTTATTTTTATTTTTAATTGTTGTTCAAGTACAGTTTTATGTCATTTATTTCCATCCCAGCCCACCCTTCCAGTCCTCCCCACCTCCCTCTCATTTCCACCCCCTCCTAGTTTTTGTCCATGTGTCCTTTATACTTGTTCCTGTAAACCCTTCCCCTTTTCCCCTGAAATTTCTTCCCCTTTCCCCTCTGGACACTGTCAGTCTGTTCTCTCTTTCAGTGTTTTTGGTTATATTTTGCTTGTTTCTTTGTTTTGTTGTTTAGGTTCCTGTTAAAGGTGAGATCATATGAAATTTGTCTTTCATTGTCTGGCTTATTTTGCTTAGCATAATGCTTTCCAGCTCCATCCATGCTGTTGCAAAGGGTAGGAGCTCCTTCTGTCTTTCTGCTGCATAGAATTCCATTGTGTAAATGTACCATAGTTTCTTGATCCATTCATTTACTGATGGGTACCTAGGTTGCTTCCAAAACTTGGCTATTGTAAATTGTGTTGCTATAAACATCGGGGTTCTTTTGGATTGGTGTGTCAGGGTAGTTAGGATATAATCCCAGCAGTGGAATTGCTGGGTCAAAAGGCAGATCCATTTTAGTTTTCTGAGGAAGTTTCATACTGTTTTCCATAGTGGTTGTACCAGTCTGCAATCCCACCAACAGTGCACTAAGGTCACTTTTTCTCCACAACCTCTCCAAAACTTGTTGTTTGTTGTTTTGTTTCTGATAGCCATTCTGACTGGTGTGAAGTGGTATCTCATTGTAGTTTTAATTTGCATCTCTCTGATAGCTAGCAATATTTTGCATCCTTTCATGTGTCTCTGGATGCTCTTTATGTCCTCCTTGAAGAAGTGTCTGTTCAAGTCCTTTGCCCATTTTTTAATTGGGTTGCTTGTCTTCTTAGAGTTGAGTTGTGTAAGTTCTTTTTATATTTTGGAGATTAAACCCTTGTCTGAGGTATCATTGGCAAATATGTTTTCCCATACTGTTGGTTCTCTTTTTTATTTTAATGCTGTTTTCTTTAGTTGTACAGAAGCTTTTTATTTTGATAAGATCTCATTTGTTTATTCTTTTCTTTATGTCCCTTGTTCTGAGGGACAACATATCAGTGAAAATGTTGCTGCATGAAATAGCTGAGATTTTTCTGCTTATAGTCTCCTCTGGGACTTTAATAGTGTAATGGTTTATATTTAAATCTTTTATCCACCTGGAATTGATTTTTGTGTATGGTGTAAGCTGGTACTCCAGTTTCATTTTTTTGCATGTAGCTGTCCAGTTCTCCCAACACCATTTGTCGAAGAGGCTATTGTTTCCCCATTTTATGTTGCTGCCCCCTTTGTCAAATATTAATTGACCATAGAGATTTGAGTTTATTTCTGGGCTCTCTGTTCTATCCCATTGGTCCATGTGCCTGTTTTTATGCCAGTACCAGGCTGTTTTGATTACAGTGGCCTTGTAACACATTTGGGATCAGGTATTGTGATCCCTCCTACTTTGCTTTTCTTTCTCAAAGTTGCAGCAGCTATTCAGGGTCATTTATGGTTCCATATAAATTTTTGAAGTGTTTGTTCTATATCTGTGAAATATGCCATTGGTACTTTAATAGGAGTTGCATTGAATCTGTAAATTTCTTTGGGTAGTATGGACATTTTGATGATGTTAATTCTTCTGATCCATGAACACGGTATATGTTTCCATTTGTTTGTGTCTTCCTTGATTTCTTTCTTCAGTGTTGTATAGTTTCTGAGTACAGGTCCTTACCTCCTTGGTTAGTTTTATTCCTAGGTATTTTATTTTTCTTTTTGCTATGTTGAATGGTATTTTTTTCTTGATTTCTGCTTCTGCTGTTTAATTGTTGGTATACAGAAATGGTTTTGATCTGGATATTGACTTTGTACCCCGCTGTTTTGCCAAATTTGTTTATTAGGTCAAGCAGTTTTTTGACGGAGTCTATAGGGTTTTCTATGTATACTATCATCATCTGCAAATAATGACAGTTTTGTTTCTTCATTTCTGATTTGGATGCCTTTTATTTCCTTTTCTTGTCTGATCCCTGTGGCTAGAACTTCTAATACTATATTGAATAGAAGTGGTGAAAGTGGACAGCCTTGTCTTGTTCCTAATCTTAGTAGTAAAGATTTTAGTTTTTACCCCTTGAATATGATGTTGGCTGTAGGTCTCTCATATATGGCCTTTATTGTGTTGAGGAATGCTCCCTCTATTCCCACTTTGCTGAATGTTCTTATCATAAATGGGTGCTGTACCTTATCAAATGCTTTTTCCACATCTATTGATATGCTCATGTGATTTTTTCTTTGCTTTTGTTTATGTGAGGTATTACATTTACTGATTTGCGAATGTTGAACTATCCTTACATCCCGGGGGTGAATCCCACTTGGTCATGGTGTAGGATCTTTTTAATGTATTGTTGGATGTGCTTTGCTGATATTTTGTTGAGGATTTTAGTGTCTATGTTCATCATTAATATTGGCCTGCAGTTTTCTTTCTTTGTTGTGTCTTTATTTGGTTTTGGGATTAGGATGATCCTGGCCTCATAAAAAGAGTTTGGGAGTCTTCCATCATTTTGGATTTTTTGGAATAGTCTGTGAAGGATAGGGGTTAGGTCTGCTTTAAATGCTTTGTAGAATTCTCCTGTGAAACCATCCAGTCCAGGCCTTTTGTGTGTTGGGAGTTTTTTGATTACTGATGAATTTCTTTTGCTGTTATTGGTCTGTTCAGGCTTTCTGCTTCTTCTTCACTGAGTTTTGGAAGATTCTATTTTTCTAGAAATTTGTCCATTTCACCTAGGTTTTCCAATTTCTTGGCATACCATTCTTCATAGTAATTTCTTACAATCCTTTGCATTTCTGTGGTATCCGTTGTAATGTCTCCTCTTTCATTTCTGATTGTGTTTATTTGAGTCCTCTCTCTTTTTTTCTTCACGAGTGTGCTTAAAGGCTTGTCGATTTTGTTTATCTTTTCAATGAACCAGCTCCTGGATTCATTGATCTTTAGAATTGTGTTTTTAGTCTCTGCGTCATTAATTCTGCTCTGATCTTGGTTATTTCCTTCCTTCTACTTGCTCTGGGCTGTCTTTGTTGTTGTTCCTTGAGTTCTTGTAGGTGTAGGGTTAGGTTGTTTGTTTGAAATGTTTCTATCATTTTTAGGTAGGACTGTTTCACTATGAACTTCCCTCTCAAGACTGCCTTCTCTGTGTCCCATAAGTTTGGGGTTGTTGTGAGTTCATTTTTGTTTCTTTCCAGAAACTTTTTGATTTCCTCCCTAATTTCACTCTTGACCCATTCATTGTTTAATAGCATGGTATTCAATCTCCATGATTTTGAGTATTTTGTGTTTTTTTTCCTTGGGGTCGGTTTCTAGTTTCAGTCCTTTTTGTGATTGGAGAAAATTCTTGGTATTGTTTTATTTATTTATTTATTTTTTGTATTTGTTGAGGCTTGTTTTGTGTCCTATCATGTGGTCTAGCTTTGAAAATGTTCCATGTGCATTTGAAAAGAATGTGTATTTAGCTTCTTTGTGATGAAGGGCTCCATATACATCGGTTAAGTCCATTTCATCTAGGGCATTGTTCAATGCCAAAATATTTATGTTGGTATTTTGTTTGGAAGATCTGTCTATTTTTGATAGTGGGGTATTAAAATGCCCTACTATAATTGTGTTGCTTTCCATATCTTCCTTGAAGCCCTCTAAGATTTTCTTTATGTATTTGGGTGCTCCTATGTTGGGTGCATATATATTTGCAATGTTTATGTCTTCTTGGTGGATTCTTCCCTTGAGTATTATGAAGTGACCTTCTGGATCTCTCTGTATGGACCTTTTTTGGAAGTCTATTTTGTCTGATATGAGTATTGCTACCCCAGCTTTTTTTTTTTTCCTGTGCATTTGCTTGAAAAATTTGTTGCCAGCCCTTCCCTTTCAGTCTGTGTAGGTCTTTTGTCCTGAGGTGGGTCTCTTGTAGGCAGTATATATGTGGATCATGCTTTCTTGTCCATTCAGCTATTCCATGTCTTTTGATTGGGGCATTTAATCTATTTATGTTTCAGGTTATTATTGATAGGTACTTATTCATTGCCATTTTCATGCCTGTGTTCCTCTCTGTCTCTCTGTTTTCCTTCTTTTCCTTAGATCAGTCCCTTTAGCATCTCTTGCAGAGCTGGTTTGGTAGTGGTGTATTATTTTAGACTTCTTTTGTCTTGGAAGCTCCTTTTTTAGCCTTCTGTCTTGATTGAGAGCCTTGCTGGATAAAGTAGTCTTGGTTATAGGCCTCTGGTTCTAATTACTTGCAATATTTCTTGCCATCCTCTTCTGGCTTGTAGTGTTTCCATTGAGAAGTCAGCTGCTAACCTTATTGGGGCTCCCTTGTATGTTACTTCCTGTTTCTCCCTTGCTGCCTTTAAGATCCTCTCTTTGTCTTGGAATTTTGCCATTTTAATTATTATGTGTCTTGAAGTAGGCTTCTTTGGGTTCTTCTTGATTGGGATTCTTTGTGTTTCCTGGATTTGTGTGGCTTTTTCTCTCATCAAATTAGGGAAGTTTTCCATCATTACTTTTTCAAATAGGTTTTCTATCCCTTGCTCTTCTTCTTCTCCTTCTGGTATCCCTATTATACAGATGTTATTATGTTTCATATTGTCTTGCATTTCCCTTAATCCCTCTTCATTCCTTCTGAGCTGCTTTTCTTTTTTTTGCTTTTTCTGGGTGTTTTTTTCTACTTTGTCCTCTAGCTCGCTGATCCAATCTTCTGCTTCGTCAGTCCTGCTTTTGATTCCTTCTCCTGTGTTCTTCAGTTCAGAAATTTTATTCTTCATTTCCTTCTGGCCCTTGTTGATAGTTTCTTCTTCCTTTTTCATGTTGATATAGTTTGCAGTGAGTTCATTGTAGTTTCCCTGTAGTTTCTGGTAGCTCATTGTGAGCTCATTGAGCTTCCTGATAACCATTGCTTTGAACTCAATATCTGATAATTGAGTTGCCTCTATTTCATTTAGCATTCTTTCTGTGGCTTCTTCCTTTCCTTTCATTTTGGGAGTGTTTCTTTGTCTTCCCATCGTTTGTGAGACTCTTCTTCTTAGCTTCAGCTTCTTAAATTGATCTGTTCTGGCTCCCTGGGTTTATGGTGTGATCTTCTATGGTAGAATACCTGTGAGATTCAGTGGTGCAGTCTCCTTGATCTCCCGAGCTCTCTGGTCTTGGGCTGTCATTTAAGTTGGCTCTGTGTTTGTATTTGGGTTTTGATTGTTGTTGGTTCTTTCTTTGGTGGGTCCTTCCCACCAGATGGGTAACTGAGGGTCACTCTGTCCACCATCTCTTGTATGTTGTTGTGCTGGTGAGGGAAGGTTGTGTTGAAGCTGGTTCTTCCATGTGCACAAAGTTTTGAGGCTTCTCTCTTGCTCTTGTTCAGTTGTTTGTATTGGGTAGTTTCTCCAATATTTAGTTGTATTTCCAGATAGGTCCTGGATTGAGGTTTGTGTTGTTTCCACTCCCTCCTTTACCTTCTTCTGCTGTTATCTGTTGGTGGTTCCTATGTTGTTGGGTTTCCTCTTCCTGTGGGTATCCTGGTGTTCAGCACTTCTACCTACCCTTTTTTGTGGTCAGTTGGAAGGGGGAGGCAAAATGGTTTAAAACAGCAAGAGAGTATTCTATGATATTTACAGTGGCAGCTGGTAGAGAAGAGATAGGAGATCTTTTTGCTATGTATAGTGTTAACTGTGATCTTCCACCCAACTAGCCACTTTTCAGAAAGAATTGAAAGAAGATAAGACTCTTGTTGGGAAGGGAAGGAATGTGAGTTGGATCTAGAAAGCAGTGAGGTTGTAGGAGGTCAGATTCTGAGGTAAGGTGAGAGTAATGGATAGTAAATAGGTGTAGTGTGTGAGAAAATAAAGTTAACCACTACAGTAATAGAGTTCAGGAGACTGTGAAGTGGGCTAAGATCCAGGAGGAGTGTTGTGAAGTATTTGCAATTGTATGGAACAGCTATTATTTATAATAATATTAGAGTCACAGTCATATGACAGAATGTATGTTACTCTGGATAACAAGAATAGGGAGTATAGGACCTTGAGTAGTGTGCTAGTTGGACACAAGTGAAGTGAAGGACAGTAAATTAGCAATACACTATGAAAGAACAGCAGACACCTGTCCAATGATACAATATAACCAGTCAAGCAAAGAAGACTATACAGAAAGAAGAGGAATACAAAAACCCTATTAAAATAAAAGATGTACTAATAATGAAAAAAATACAAATATGCAATAACTTGCAGGTTCTCTGTAATAGCAAAGTGAATTTAGTTTCACTGTCTCAACTGTTGGGATGCCCCCTCTTTGGGTCCAGCTCTGGTCTTTTCACAGTTTCAGGTTTTTTTGTTTCACCGTGGGTATTTAAGAAAAAAAAAGAAGCAGAAGACAGGAGGAAGAAGAGATAAAATTGTAAAGAAGGGAAGGTGGAATAAAACAAGAAAGAAGGAAAGAGAGGAGAAGGCATTAAAAGATAAAACAATAATAAAAATTAAAAAAGAGAAAAGATTATTTAAAACACACACACACAAACAAACAAAAACCCGTCTAATTGGTTTCAAACTGGCCAAACCGGTTTTTCTGGTCTTGGAGGCTGCAGCAGGCTGAGGGGTGAATAGCATGGCTTTTTTCCCTTCCTTATCTGCACTCAGCCTGTCTTCCCAGAGGTAGCCTGATGCCTCTCCCTGGCGCCTTGGGTGTGGGATTCAGGTCTTCTTGAAGGCGTTCTTTCCTTGGAGTTACCTCTGTAGGCTGGTGTACGGGCTAGCACACACTCTGCCAGGCTGCCTCTGTGCCTCAGGTTAGGGTGCGTACTCTTCCCAGTGCTATGGGGGTGTGCTAGGCAACCTTGGGATTGGTGCCTGACTGGGTGGGGAGGAGGCCTAGTGGCTGTTGTAGGAGAATACCCCAAACAATTTTTCTTTTTGAGAAATTCCTCCTACTCAAGCCTGCTGCTCTGAACAGCTCAATTCTCCAGCCAGACCAGTGACTATTGGGGTCAGTGCCTGTCACTGTGCAACTCTCAATTCTCCCCAGCCAGTGTCTACAGACTTCGTGGGTGATCACAGCCCATGTGTGTTTGCCCCTTTGTCCTTTTTCCCCTCTCTGTGACTTCAAGCAACCAGGTCTCTCCCAGTGCTGTTTAAACCTTGATTGGCCAGGGAGGGAGGAAGCAGTTAACCTGGCTCTCTCCCAAGGACTCTGTGGCAGACCTGGGGGTGGGTGCCAAGCCTGGGGCTGAAACTGCCCTGGTCTTTGAGCTGGTCCCTGGAACCTTATTGTCCCGAAGCACTCTCCTTACCATCTGGTTTTTCAGTGTCCACTATAATTTTTGGTCTCTTATTTTCATATATGCTGGGATACTGTTGGCTGTTTGTTAGTTTTTTCTCCCATGTATAGGGGGGAGTAGAATCTGCTCCCTCCTACCCCATCACCACCTTCCCTCTCTATTTTTTTATTTTTAGAGAGGGGGAAGGGAGGGATAGAAACATCAATGTGTGCTTGCCTTGCATGTGCCCCCTACTGGGGACCTGGCCTACAATCCACGCATGTGCCTTAGACTGGGAATCATATTGGTGACCCTTTGGTTTGCAGGACAGCACTCAATCCACTTAGCCACACCAGCTAGGGCTCATTGTAAGATCTTTTTAATGGTTCTTTTAAGACCATACTTTCACTGTCATTGCTATTACTTTTTTAGTTTCAATAAATTTTCAACATACTGATTTTAATGGTAATTTTTTTCATTTCAAATACACAGATTAAAAATGCATGATGTTTAAAGTTAGAGCATTTTTTTTCTTTGGTTTACCTTTTCATCTTTGCCATATGCATCACATGCATGACAATTTTAGTCAATATGAAAATTTCATTTGGAGTGTTTTCAGTTCTGTCAACATGTTGCTAGGTAGCTGCAATGGTTTTTGGGGTGATGTACCTTGAGGGAAAGGTGGAGGAGGAAAGGAGGGAAGCTTGAAAAGGAGTCTTTTGAAGAGAATTTCAATATGAGGCCAAATATGGCCATGCTGGTTCCAATTCTGCATGTGATAATAATGACATTTCTGGGGCTTCTGACAATGCTCTGGGCACAGTGCTAAGTTTACAGATGTGTCCTCTCACTTAACCCCAAGAGTAACCTTGGAAGGGAGAATGTAGAATGCCCATTGTACAGATGGGGAACTGAAGCCCAGAGAGTAATCACCAGTTTATGTTTAGGAGGCTAGTAGTGCTCAAGAGGACTAGAGGAAGCTAATAAGACATGAAGCTCCACAGGCACAAAATTTAAGAGAACACCCTCAAATTTTCCAGATGAATGATATTTAAATATACTTTGTGATGATCACAGTATCAAAATTTTAAATAAAGACAGAACCAACCCTGCACTTGCACAGTCCTCTTTCCAACTCCCCCCAGGGGCTCACAGCTTTATGGATGTGAGAAATTGTGACCCACCCCAGCCCCACTCCCACCAGGTGTCCTCACTGTCCACCAGCTCAGTGTCCTTGGTGCCCACACCTTGGAGTAACAAAGTCAGAAGCCAGAGAGCATGGAAGCAGACAACACAAGGAGTGAGGCACAGCCAGTCCAGGAGGAGAGAAAAACCAATGTGAGGGCAGGTTGGGGTGAGAAGGAAAGTGAGGACTGGAAGGTAATGAGGTCAGAGGGACCAGGGCAGGAGCTGGAAACCAAAAATCTCCAAGGTTGTGGAATCAACAAAAAAAGGTGAAAAATGTAACTGGGAGGCTGGGAAATCATTGCATGCCTGTTATGATTGTTCCAAACTTTCCACTTCACTGACAGGATGGGACAGGGCACCACAAAGGCAGATTGTATGTGAGCCCTCAGCAGCTGTGGGCACAATGGATGTGAGGCTCCAGGGGCTGGTGCTTGGTGGGGGTTAAAGTCAGAGAGATAGTGGTGATCAGGGAGGGAAAAGCAGGGTAAAACATGCCTTTGGCACAGAAAGGACTCCCCTTGGCCCCACTTCAGAGAAAGTAATTCCAGAGAGTGGTGGTTTTCATTATTACCATTAATTCTTCTCTCTAGAAGTGAGGAAACTGAGACAGTGAGAAACCAGTCACTTGCTCAAACTCACACAGTTACCAAAGGGCAGTGACAGAGTCTGAGCTCTGGCAGTCTGTCCTACTGCTCTCAACTACCACATGAGACTGGGAAAAGACAGGAGAAATCCAGAGGTCCAACATGGACCATTTAGTACTCTGAATCCTGCTTGGGCTATCCTGGTAAATCCAAAGTCTGTGGAGAAATAAACCTCCAGGAGTAGGGGTTTGGGCTGCATAAGTTAGTGATATCACCTTTCCATCAAGTGATAATTTACAGAAAAGGTTCTGGGGGCAGAGAGACCAGACTTGAGTCCACTTTAACTCTTTGAGCTTCACTTTTCTTATATATGGAATGGGGATAGTGATACATATATCTCTGTGAAGAGCAACTATGAGGAAGAAACCAGAAAATGTGGTTGAAAGCAGGACATTTCATAATCTGAGTTGCTCCAGTATTTGTTAATATCATTAGGAGCTGAATAATCATCATTATGAATATCAAAATATACTAGAAATAATAATAGTAATAATAGCTAATGTTTATTGAGTATTTACCAAGTTGTAGTCACTGTGTCCACTCCTTTCCTCATTTATATCAGCTTCTGAGGTAGGTACTATGCTATACTCATTTTATTGTTAAATTAGTCTGAGTCCTGATGTTTTAGGAACTCAATGACCGCCATGGATTTGGCTTATTCATGATACATTTTGAAAGTTAAGAGGCATTTTGTAGTAAATTTGTCTCAGCAGGTAACACATTATTTTAATGGGCTCATTGGGCTCAAGTTGTGGCTTAATAGAAATAAAAATACTGTTTGAAAATACAGCACCACACTTTCAAGTAGACTTAGCTCCCTGAGCACAGCCAATGCAAGCTGCAGCCTGTGAGGGTGGAGGACTGAGCATGACTTTGGAGCTCTAGACTTTTATATTTCCTCGGCAGCAAAAGTCTGTGAAAGATGAAAGATAAGTGGCATAGATGCCTCCATTTCCCTTTCTCTTATCTGTGAAAGATGTCACTAATCAATTATATCAATATTTCCCACTTTCCCTGATTCATCTCAGAATTCTTTTTTCTAAAAGATTTTATTTATTTATTTATGAGGGAAGGGAGTGGAAGGGAGGGGATGGAGGGAGAAAGAGAGAGAGAGAGAGAGAGAGAGAGAGAGAGAGAGAGAGAGAGAGAGAGAGAGAGGGAGAGAAACATCAATGTGCGGTTGCTGGGGGTCATCTCAGAATTCTTAATGCAGTGCTCCAGGCAGTCACTTTCACTTTGATAGAGTTGGAATGAAGAATGATATTTATTTGCCAACTATGTTCTTTTTATAGACAGGATCATGTAGAATTCAGTATTGTTTGGTAGATAAAATGAATCAACTTTTAAATAATGAAAAGCACTATCTATACACTATATGGTTGACGTTAGGAATGTTACCTAATTATTTGAATCTTGGTGTACTCATCTCTGAAGTGGGGAAATGACAAATCTTGCAGGACTCTTAGAATGACTAATGAGATTATATATTTAGAGTGCTTTGTAGAGTGCTGGAAACATTCAGTAAATTGCGGCTCCTACTATGACTGGCTTTGAGCTCTAAAGAGATTTAAAATCCATTTGGTTTATGACTCTGCATCTAGACATAATCAAGCTTAAACCTGTTTTTTTTTCAGGGCATGACTCTCAATGGTGAGAATCTTCTTTCTTCAGCCTCCTTGTAAGTTTTACAAACACATAAAATAAGAATTAGCAGGTTCTCTCATAATCATTTTCCTTCAAGTGATCATTACTGTTGGTATTGACACAGAGATATGAGTTTTAATGTAGTGACACTAATCATTTGGATAAAATTGGAAAATCTACTCCAGTAACTATAATGCTATTGCCTGCCATTGTCACCATGTTATTAGCCTTGGAATTGGTCACCTACTCCTACCCCATTTCAGTGCATTCTTCACACAATTCCAATGTTTTTTAATGTGCCATTCTCTTCCTTAGTGATGTTTAATGGCTGCTATACCAGTCAGCATTCCAGCAGGAAGAAGATGGGTCACTGAAATGGTAAACAGGGAGTTCAATACAGGGATTATTCACAAAAGTTGAGGTAGGGGTAAGGAAAATCAGCAAGGAATGGTGGTACGCTCCCAGGATAGCGACAATGGGAGCCACCACCAGCCCTAGACTGTAGGGCTAATGCAATGGAGTGGCTGCAATTCAGACATTCTCAATAGGGGGTGACATCACTCACAAAGGGAAGAAAATTGGTTGAGAGTGGGGGTGTGGAAAAATTCTTTTTCTATATAGAGAACACGGATATACATAGAGTACATCAACACATACATGCAGTATATTAACAGATTTCACTGGTAAATGATTATGGGAACAAAATGTCTTAAAATATTTCTCAGTGGGCATGATAATGAAAAAAGATTGAAAAACACTACTGTGGTTGAAAAGTTGTGCCACCTAACAAAATCTATGGCTTTATGTAGAACAATATGGTGGCCACAACCTACATGGAGGGAGCAGACAGCAGATATTCAGGCCTCATTCCTTGCCTGCCTTCTGATCTTTTATATGTGCTTTCCATGGGCTGAACCCAACTGGAAGCCAGAGGATAATGGCGCTTACTGACATAAACTATCCAGTTCAGCCTTGTGGAGCCCAGGGCAGAGTGAGAAAAGTAGAGAGTGGATTTGGAGGGGCAATAAGGAGCACTATATAGAGCTCTTAGGAAGATTGATTTTGGCTCATGAAGGTGTGCACAGCTGGTTTCCTGTACTGTTCTCCTCTCACCACCTTTTTATTTGACCCCACCATCTCATCCTTTTAGTCTTCTAAATGCTGAGTTAGTTTCTAACTTAGGGTCTTTGTCCTGAACATGCTGTTCCTTGATGTGGCATATGTTTCTTTCTCTCCTTTGTGTCCTTCAACTCTCAGCTTAAACATCCCTTTCTCAGGGAGCTCTCCTTGAGCCTGTGCCAGAGTTTCCTTCTCTCCATTATAGTTTCTCCAAGAAGCACTCAGAGCTTCTTCTTTATAGCGCTAATTATAATTGCAATACAAATACTTATGTGTGTAAACATTGCTTAATTTGTATTTCTTCTGCCAGACAAAATGCTTTATGAGGTGAGTGCCTAAGCAGAAAGAGCTCAATAGATATTTGATAGTTAGGTACATACCAGAAGAAAATAAATACATCAAAGACAAAGAAACTTCCCTGAACCACTGTCTCTGTTAGAAACATAATTTTGTCACTTACTAGCTGTGTTGTCTTAAGCAAGTTGCTTAACTTATTTGAAACCCAAACTTACTCATTTATGAAATGAAGATAATAATAGTAGCTATTTCATAGGGCTGGGGAGAGGACAAATAAATCAGTACATGTGAAGAGCTTAGAAGAGTACATGGTAATTGCTCAATGAATTAGATTAATATCATCATCATCATCATCATCATCATATCACCATCATCATTAAATGTAGATTGTGTAATTCTTCTATTGTTGACTGGGTGGCATTTGCACTAATCAGAGAAAAAAAGGTTATGTTTGTCTTAGCACTAATTTTAACCATATCATTTTTAGAACTAAGAATCAATTTTCTTGATAACAAAATCCTGAAAACATTTTTTTCTCATTATATAGTTAGTCTGGGGAAAATTATTTGACAATCAATTGAGTTTACCCTGTAAAATTATTACTGTAAAAGGCAATGATTTTTTTTTTTGCTGTTGAGATGAAATATGAAGGCTTGGGTTGCTTGGTAAGTCCTTGTTTTGTTGGTTCTCTCCCAAGGCTTTGCTCTGAACTCAACACTGGGTGAATTAGGGACAAAGTGGCAGAAAGTGGCATTAGGATCATTGTGCTCCAGGAAGCATGGTCTTGGGAGATGCCTTCTGGGATGTCACTGGGAGATGCAGAGACCAGTTGAGAAGTTGATAATCACACTGAGAGTGGGGACTGAGGATGAAGAACCAGGACAAGCAAGCACAGTAACAGGTCTGATACCATAAGAGGGGAGCACTGACAGCACCTGTAAGAAACATCCAATATTTGGATATTTTCTGAAGAGTGCATCTGTCTAGTACCGGTTTAACCAGATTGGGCATATGCAAACTGGCATTTGTACTGCAGCATTTCAAAACATTTTTTCTGAAGACAGGCTGAATCATAAAGTCTCGTAGTAGTCAGAACCTTCCCACTCTGAGAAAAGTTGAGGTCTAAAGATGTCAAGTGACTGACCTCAAGCCATGCAGTTATGATGGAATCAGTAGGTGAAGTCACATCTTTCTGACTCCAGCTCAGTGTTATTACCTTCCTTGACTTTCCTTTATATCCCACCCTTGCCTTCTCTTGCTGCCCTCTATTCAGATTCTGACTAGAAATCAACATTAATTCCTATAAAGTCACACAAGCAAGTCACTTCCATTCCTTGAGCCACACTACCTGAGTGGGCATCCTGAACATATCACCTGCATTCCCAGCTCCATTTATACAGCCTGAGCAATGTCAACACCATGTGGCCTTGATTTTTCTGAGTGAATTGTGCCTTTAACATGGGTGGGGGAATTTGTGGCCAAGCAGTCACTGTAACAAAGGGAAGAATTTATGTTCACATCTGTACCCCATCTCTTTTCATATCTGGCCTTCATTGGCCTTTGGAAATTTGTTGGGAAGAGAGAAAGGAGAGCAGTGATATGGGCTCTCAGTTCTGTTAGAGCCAGGGAGAATAAGGACAAGGTTGTCACTTGTCCAGAACTTCAAGAAAAGTTGTGGATTTTGACTGTTTAGTGGCTTGATGTTCTTGGCCTGAATAATTCCATTGTTAGGTATTAAGGGCCTTAGAAGCATCTTACAAGATTAAACAACCAGGTTCACCAAGCCAGGATTTTTGCCCCAAGGAGGGCCACCAAGGGAAAGAGTGCATCATATGCATCTTCAGGGATGTGTCTCAAATAGCTCTAGTTTCCCTTATTATTATGGGTACATTAATCACTCATGAATTCTTCCAGACCCTTTTGAAGTGGTACATTTCTGTATCATCTTTTAGGTAAGATTCTGTATGTTTAGCCCATGTTTATAAAGTAGGTCTTCAATTTCCCTGTGAAGTTGGTGAGAAGTACTGTGACTCCAGAACCTAGGGAGTGAGTGTTTAAGCCCTTCTGGACTTTATTAATACCCATTTAATCTCTCCTTGGTCTTTGTTGTGAGAGTTAAAAGGTCTATGTATTTTAATCAGACTTCATATGACCATGCCTTGATCCCATTGATTATAGATGCTGGGGAAAGAACATTGTACAATATTCCCAGGTTGGATATACCTTGTGCTAGAAATAAGGAAGGGGAATGTCTTCTCTCTGGTTTATTTGGGCTTTCATGGAAATGCTGCACAACTGGAAAATATTGTTGTTGGGATGTGTAGCCTCTCTTTGCTATAAGAGCATAATGGACTGATGATATCAAGTAGTAAATTATATACAATACTTACTTCCTTAATGCAGATGCATTCCAAGTTCATCACCTCCCAAATGGTATTCCTTCCACACTGACATCAGACACCTGCCTGTTCACTTTCCCAGGGCTGTGGGGTCATACTCTGGTGTTCACATGACCCTTCTCTGATAAGTCCCTTTATTCAGTACTGTTTACTCAGCATAGTGCATGAGAACCTGGTATAGATGGTCATTGCTCTGTAAAGAAGACAGGTTTGTAGGCAGGCACCATTCTTTCTACAAGCAAATGACTCACAGTGGCACTTAAATGTTTTTGTTGTCAATGTTCAGAAATACATTTGTATTTTATATTAAAAATCAGTACATACATACATACATACACAACTGAAACCAAAAGTTCACAAAATAATATACTGGATAAGTGTAATAAAAAGTAAAAATTAAAAAATACCAAAGAAAAACTGTCCCTAAACAAATGTGCAGAGATTAAACAACATGCTCCTGAATAACCAATCAATAAGAAATCAAAATATATCTTGAGATAAATGAAAATGGAAATAAATAAAATCTTTTAAAAATGCTAGTTGTATCATACTAAAATGATTTTGACACAAACTGCTGAGTCTAACAGTTAGGAAAATATTAAGTTATAGTACTTTTCTGTGAATGGCCCAAACTTTCTCTTTTTATTCTTTTCCTTTTTAAAATTCCCTCTCTCCCTCTCTCCCTCCCCCATCCTTCCCTCCCTTCCTATCTGTCTGTTTTTCTTCCTCTCTTTGTATATTTTTTGAGAAATGCTTTTGGAAAGAGATTAAAGTACAAACTTAACAACATGCCAATCTGATCTCCATTGAAAGATCTGACATTGACACTGTTTTACAGTCTATGAGTCATATCATTGGTCATAGGCTGTGAGTGCCTTTGGCTTTACTTGATGTTGCCAAATCAGTTCCCAAAAAGCTTATACTAGATTACCTTTCCAGCAATTATGCAGAGGAGTTCCCAGTCCTCATGTGCTTGCTTAGTAACACGTGTATTGTGAAACTTAAACTTTTTGCTAATCTGATGTGAAACTGTTCAAAGGATTATTGATGATTACAATAAAAGATAATTATTAATGAAATTAAATATTTATCTGACATATATTGATCAATTAGACTTCATTTTATGTGAAATAACTTCATATTTTGGTCTATTTTTCTATTAAGCTATATTTTGTTATTAATTTGTGTCAGTTTTTGTATACTCTATATACCAACAATTTATATGTCAAGCATTTGTTAATTATATAAATAGCAAAATTTTTCTAGTATGTGAAGAGGTAGGAATTATATTTTCCCCCAGTTGTTCCCAAATCATATATTAAGTGGAACATCTTTTCCCCTCTAATTTGTTCTACCATTTCTATAATTTTATGAAGTTTTTATCAATGCACAGGTATTTTTCTAAGATTTCTCTCTATTATTGTCCTATTTGTTTATCTATATTGTAGCAATACCATACTGTTTTAATTACTATAATTTTATGATGGATTTTAATATAGAGAAAGACAAATTTTGCCTCTTTTTCTTCAGATTTACCTGACTCCTCTTGGTCCTTAATTCCTCTAAGTGGGTTGTAGCATATTTTTTTAATTCCATAAAAATTTTTGTAGGTATTTGAATGGAATTATGTTGAATTTATAGTCTTATTTGGGTAGAACTATCATTTTAGGAAACTTTTTAAATAGTTAATAGTTTAATAAGGTCTATAGCTCTATTTAAATTGTATTTTATTTTTAAATAATATTTTATAATTTTTTTCTCACCTGATTAGATATTTATTGATTTTAGAGAAAGGAATTGTGTGTGTGTGTGTGTGTGTGTGTGAGAGAGAGAGAGAGAGAAAGAGACAGAAACATTGATGTGAGAGAGAAACATCTATCAGTTGCCTCCTGTAAGTACCCTGATAGTAGATGGGACCCACAACCTCTTCAGTGTATGGGATAATGCTCCAACTAACTAAATAACCTGTCCATGATAATTTTATATTTTTCTTCATTAAATGTATTGAAAATATCTTGTTAGATTTATTCTAAAACAATTTATAGTTCTATTAATAGACTATTATATTTTTCCATACTATTTTCTTGTTATTTTTAGTGTAGAGAAATGCCATTGATTTTTGTATGTAAATCTAGCAATCTTGATGAGCTCTCTTACTGCTTTAAAACTTTGATTTTATAACTAGATACATTATAAATATAAACTCTAGTTCATTACTCTCAAGTTCTTACAGTGTTTCACTATTGCAAATAAAATGTGATTATTCGTGTACAAATATTTGGTGCAACAAATTGACAATGGTAAGATGGGAAGGGGGTTGGAAGACTGGATGAAAAAGGTGAAGGGATGAAGAAGTACAGATTGGGCTTCTGACCAAGATGAAGGAACAGATAGATATTTTTTGCTTCCTCACACAACCAAAAGAGGGATAACAACTGATTTAAAAACAAAAACAACCTGAACTTCCCAAAAATTGAACTTTATGGAAATCCAACAGCCAAGGAGTTAAAGAAGAAACATTTATCCAAACTGGTAGGAGGGGAAGAGATAGGCAGCCAGACTAGAGAGGCCACACCAACAAATCAGTAGCTGGTGGACCAGGTATTCCCTGGATAAACAATCAAGGAGCAAGACAGACCATGGAACCCATGGGTCCAGCATGGGAAAAGAAATCTTCAAAACCTCTGGCTGTAAAAACCTGTGGGAATTGCTGAAACAGGAGAAACTGCCAGTGTCACAGGAGAGTCTGATGGTGGGGCCCACAGAGTCCTAGAACTTACACAAGCCAACCCACCTGGGGATTGACACCAGGGAAGCTTCTCAAAAGGCTCAATTCACTTGTGTGTATTGGAGGAAGTGACTGAAACCTGTGCAAGAGCCAAGCAAGTAGCATTGTTCCCTCTCTGATCCCTCCTCTTTGTACAGCACGACAACACAGTGAAGCAGGTTTCCCCACCCTGGTGAATACCTAAGCCTCTGCCCTTTACAATGTAACAGGTATGCCAAGAAAAAGAAATATGGTCTAAATGAAAGAACAGATCAAAACTCCAGGAAAAAAAAAACAAACTAAGTGATGAGGAGATAGCCAACCTATCAGATGCAGAGTTCCAAACACTGGTAATCAGGATGTTCACAGAAATGGTTGAATATGGCTGTAAAATAGAGAAAAGAGTGAAGGCTTTACAAAGTGAAATAAAAAAATATATATATAGGGAATCAACAGTGAAAAGGAGGAAACCTGGACTCAAATAAAAGTTTTGGAACAGAAGGAAGAAATAAACATTCAATCAGAAGAAATGAATAAACAAGAATTCAAAAAAAAAATGAACAAACTCTGGCTGGTATGGCTCAGTGGATTGAGCACTGGCCTGCAAATCAAAGGTTGCTGGTTCAATTCCCAGCCAGGGGATATGTCTGGGTTGCAGGTCAGGTCCTCAGTAAGATGTGGAGGAGAGACAACCACATATTGATGTTTCTCTCCCTCTTTTTCTCCTTCCCTCCCCCTCTCTCTAAAAATAAATAAATAAAAATAAAAAAATAAAGAGAAGCTTAGGAACCTCTGGGATAACTTTAAATGCTCCAACATACAAATCATAGGGGTGCCAGGAGAAGAGGAAGAGGGAGAAATTAAAAACTTATTTGAAAAAATAATGAGGGCAAACTTTCCCAATCTGGTGAAGGAAACAGACATGCAAGTCCAGGAAGCTCAGGGAATCTCAAAGAAGTTGGATCCAAGAAGAAGCACACCAAGACACATCATAATTAAAATATCCAAGATTAAATATAAGGAGAGAATCTTAAAACAGCAAGAGAAAAAGAGACAGTTACCTACAAAGGAGTTCCCATAAGACTATCAGCCGATTTCTCAAAAGAAATCTTTCAGGCAAGAAGGGGCTGGAAAGAAGTATTCAAAGTCATGATTACTCCAAGATTACTCTATCCAGCAAAGCTATCATTTAGAATGGAAGGGCAGATAAAGTGCTTCCAAGGTAAGGCCAAGTTAAAGGAGTTCATTATCACCAAGCCCTTATTATATAAAATGTTAGAGAGAATTATCTAAGAAAAAGAAGATGAAAACTATGAACAGTAAAATGACAACAAACTCACAACTATCAACAACTGAACCTAAAAAATAAAAACAAAAATGAACTAAGCAAACAACTAGAACAGAGACAGAATCACAGAAATGGAAATCACATGGAGGGTTATCATTGCAAAAGTGGAAGGGGGGAAATGGGGAAAAAGGTACAGGGAATAAAAAGCATAATTGGTAGGTGCAGAATGGACAGGGTGAGGTTAAGAATAGTATGGAAAATGGAGAAGCCAAAGAACTTATATATATGACCCATGAACATGAACTAATGGGGAGGGGAATGCTGGTGGGAGGGGCATGCAGGGTAGAGGGGGATAGAGGGGAAAAATGGGACAACTGTAATAGTATAATGAATAAAAAATACTTAAAAAGTGCAAGTTGGCAGTTATAAAATAGTGAGATGTCATAGAGAATATAGTCAGCAATATTGTAATAACAGTGTATGGTGCAAGGTTAGTCTTAAGACTTATTGATGGAAATCCTTTTGTAAGTTACATAAATGTCTAACCACTATGTTGTACACCTGAAACCAATATAATTTTGAATGTCAAGTGTAATTGAAAAAGTTAAAAAACATATATTTGGTTTGACTAATCTTCCATTTCTCTTAAGTAAAGTGTAGGATGATTGGTTATATAGTATGTATATGTATGAGGAAAGGCTCAAAAAACAGTTATCTTCTGAAGGGCAGTTCCCTTGAAGTACAGTCTTTCCTTGCTAGGTGAGTGTTCTAGGAACACATCTGTATCAGTGTACTAGTTAGTGTTGTGAGAGGCTGCATTTTGCTTCTGTGAAATTTTTTTGAAGACTCTTTCAACACATTTGCCCATTTCAAGATGGGTGATTTATGATGGTACCTGCCCACAGTGTGAGCTGAGTGTTCAGCAGTTTTTGACTAAAAAAGAACATGACCCTATGCCCCACCCTCTCTACTCACCCCATCTCACCCCAAGCAACTTTTTTTTTGCTCCAGATGGAAAAAGTCCTCAAAGGGAAATGTTTTGCCAATGTGGAAGAGATGAAACAAAAAATGTGAGAAGCACTAAAAGGCATCAAAATCGAGAAGTTAAAAAAACTGTTTTGAGCAGTGGAAAGAATGTCTCGATAGGTGTATTGCATCAAATGGAGATTGCTTTAAAGGTGACTGAAGTTTAAGCATGTAAGAATAAATATGCAATTTTTCTAAAAATAAATTATTTTTTGGGCCCCCCCTTGTATGTTGTACTTTTTAAGAAACTACCAGTCAGTTTTGAAATAGGTACATGATGTCTCACTTACTCCTTCTAGTAGTGTAGAAACATTCCAGTTGTTTGCCTTCCTTGCCAACACTTGATATGTTCAGCCTTTTTAAATTTTAGATATTCTAGTCAGTGTATAGTATTTTACTGCACTTTAACTTGCATTTCCTTAATACCTTATGAGGTTGTGTACTTTTTCATGTACTTATTTGTCATCTGGATATTTTATTTGGTAAACTCTGTGTTCACATCTTTTTCTCAGTTTTAGAAATTTGATTGCTTGTCTTCTTAAAATTAATTTGTAACATTTTTATATATGTAAGGTAAAAGTCCTTTGTTAGGTAGATATTTAGTAATTATTTTCTCCAAGTCTGTGGCTTGTCTTTTCATTTTCTTAGTGTTTTTTGAAGAGAAGAAGAATTTTAATTTGATGAAGTCCTAGACACTGATATTTTTTAGTTTATATTTTGTGTTGAATTTAAAAAATCTTTGCAAACCCAAGGTTATCAAAGTTATTCCTCTGTTTTCTTCTTGAAGTTTAATTTAATAGTTTTAGCTGTTTTTACATATAGGCCTAAGATTTTTGAGTTAATTTTTGCCATCAAGTAATAACTTTCTTTCTTTCTTTCTTTCTTTCTTTCTTTCTTTCTTTCTTTCTTTCTTTCTTTCTTTCTTTCTTTCTTTCTTTCTTTCTTTCCTTCCTTCCTTCCTTCCTTCCTTCCTTCCTTCCTTCCTTCCTTCCTTCCTTCCTTCATTTTTTCTCTTTCTTTCTTTCTTTCTTTCTTTCTTTCTTTCTTTCTTTCTTTCTTTCTTTCTTTATTTCTTTCTTTCTGTATTTATATGATTCTTTCAGCACCATTTACTGAAAATATTTTCTTTCCCTTCATTAGATTGCATGGGCACTTTTGTTGAAAATTGACCATGAATATGATACATATTTCTGAACTCATAATTCTGTTCATCAATCTACAAGCCATGTTGGTTTGGTTATTGTAGTTTCATAATTAATTTTGAAACCAGTTAGTCCTCCAACTTTTCTTTTTAAATGTTGCTTTGACTGATTTAGGTTATTTGCATCTCCATATAAATTTTAGAATCAACTTGTCAACTTGTGTAAAGAATAAGCATGCTGAAATTTTGATTAGGATTATGTTTAATATATAGATCATAGGAGCCTTTGCTGCAATAGCTTAAAACTGGATACACCCCAAATGTCTAACAAAAAGTAGTGGATAAACAAATTGGGATATATCCATATGACGGAATGCTACTCAACCATAAAAAAAGAATGAATATCTGATACATGTAAAAATGTGAATGAATATAAAAAACCATTATACTGACTAAAAGAATCTAGGCAAAAAAAGAGGGTATGCCATATGACTCTATTCATATAGAATTCTAGAAACTGCAACATAATATATTGTGGCAGAAATCAAATCAGCAGTTACATGGGGCTGGGTGTAGGGTCCAGGAGGAATAAAGTGAGGAATTACAAAGGGATATGAGGAAACTTTTGGGAGTGATGGATATATTCACTTTTTTATTGTGGTGATGGTTTCCTGAGTGTCAGCATATGTCAAAACTTACCAAATTATGCACATTAGATATGTGCAGTTTATTTTGTCACTTACATTTCATTAAATCTGTTTAAAATCTTATAGCACTTAATCTATTTTTATCGTTTTCACCATCAATAATATTGTGTAATGTAGAGGATGATGGTAGGCATCTTTGTGTTGTTCCTGACTTTTTAAAAATATGCTGTTACTGTTTCATAGGGACTTCCCTTTTTGTCTTTTTCTTCCTTCCCTGCTCACTAAATTTTGAAAATGAACCATGGGGAAAGCCAGTTGTGTTACAATAGCTCTTGAGTTTTCCAAGTTGTCATGTCAGCCCTATGCAAACTCCAAAACTTTGCTTGTTTCTCTTTCCTCTATCAAATTCTCTTGTGTTCACTAGGTGGAATTCTTAACCAAATCCAAAATCAGCAAATGCACCCAGAGGGGAAAAAACCAATAACTGATATTCACATCAGAAAGCCTTTCTCTTCTGTGAAACTTTAATTCATGTAATTCTTTGTTTCTACAACTCTCCAATCTTTAGAATCATGAGTTTTTGCAATTTATCTGATTTTTAAGTTATTGCAGTGAAATCAGTGTTTTGCCACCAGTACATTTTTTCCCAGAACCATAATTATATTTTAATTTCATTTTTAGATTTTTTCTTTTTTTTTATGATACAGGTTTTTATTCAAAGAAAGTTTGGTTTTTCTTTTTCTTTTTTTTTTATTAATCATTGTTCATATACAGTTTTCTCCTTTTTACTCCCAATCCAGTTCCCCCTCCCACCCTCCCCCCTTCCCTCCCATTACCACCCTCCCCTTAGTCTATGACCATGTGTCCTTTAAGTTTGTTCCTGTGAACCCTTCCCACTGTCCCCCTTAAATTCCCTCTTCTCTCCCCTCCGGTCACCATCAGCCTGTCCTCTATTTCAGTGTCTTTGGTTACATTTTGCTTGTTTCTTTGTTTTGTTATTTAGGTTCCTGTTAAAGGTGAGATCATATGGTATTTGTCTTTCACTGCCTGGCTTGTTTCACTTAGCATAATGTTTTCCAGCTCCATCCACACTGTTGCAAAGGGTAGGAGCTCCTTCTTTCTTTCTGCTGCATAGAATTCCATCGTGTAAATGTACCATAGTTTTTTGATCCATTCATTTACTGATGGGCATCTTGGTTGCTTCCAGCATCTAGCTATTGTAAATTGTGCTGCTATGAACATTGGGATGCATAGGTTCTTTTGAATTGGTGTTTTAGTATTCTTAGGATAGACTCCCAGCAGTGGAATTGCAGGGTCAAAAGGCAGATCCATTTTTAGTTTTCTGAGGAAGTTCCATATTGCTTTCCATAGGGTTGTACCAGTCTGCAGTCCCACCAACAGTGCACTAGGGTCCCCTTTTCTCCACAACCTCTCCAACACTTGTTGTTTGTTGCTTTGTTTATGATGGCCATTCTGTCTGGTGTGAAGTGGTATCTCATTGTGGTTTTAATTTGCATCTCTCTGATAGCTAGCGATATTGAACATCGTTTCATGTGTCTTTGGATCCTCTGTATGTCCTCCTTGGAGAAGTGTCTGTTCAAGTCCTTTGCCCACTTTTTTAATTGGATTCCTTGTCTTCTTAGAGTACAGTCGTGTAAGTTCTCTCTATATTTTGGAGATTAGACCCTTGTCTGAGGTGTCATTGGCAAATATGTTTTCCCATACAGTTGGTTCTCTTTTAATGTTGATACTGTTTTCTTTAGCTGTGCAGAAGCTTTTAATTTTGATAAGGTCCCATTTGTTTATTCTTTCCTTTCTGTCCCTTGCTCTAGGGGACACATCATTAAAAAAGTCTCTTCGTGAAATATCTGAGATTTTCCTACCTACGTTCTCCTCTAGGACTTTAATGGTGTCATGTTTTATATTTAAGTCTTTTATCCACCTTGAATTTATTTTTTGTATATGGTGTAAGTTGGTGCTCAAGTTTCATTTTTTTTGCACGTGGCTGTCCAGTTCTCCCAACACCATTTGTTGAAGAGGCTATTTTTATTCCATTTTATGTTGCTGCCTCCTTTGTCAAATATTAATTGACCATAGAGACTTGGGCTTATTTCTGGGCTCTCTGTTCTGTTCCATTGGTCTATGTGCCTGTTTTTATGCCAGTACCAGGCTGTTTTGATTACAGTAGCCTTGTAATATAGTTTAGTGTCGGGTATTGTGATCCCTCCTACTTTACTCTTCTTTCTCAATATTGCAGCAGCTATTCGGGGTCGTTTATAATTCCATATAAATTTTTGAAGTGTTTGTTCTATGTCTGTGAAATATGCCATTGGTACTTTAATAGGAATTGCATTGAATGTGTAAATTGCTTTGGGTAGTATGGACATTTTGATGATATTAATTCTTCCAATCCATGAACACGGTATATGTTTCCATTTGTTTGTGTCTTCCTTGATTTCTTTCTTCAGTGTTGTGTAGTTTTCTGAATACAGGTCTTTTACCTCTTTGGTTAGGTTTATTCCTAGATATTTTATTTTTTCTTTTTGCTATTTCAAATGGGATTTTTTCCTTGATCTCTGCTTCTGCTGTTTCATTGTTGGTGTACAGAAATGCCTTTGATTTCTGGATATTGACTTTGTATCCTGCTGTTTTGCCAAATTCATTTATTAGGTCAAGCAGTTTTCTGGTAGAGTAAATAGGATTTTCTATGTATACTATCATGTCGTCTGCAAACAGTGATAGTTTTGTTTCCTCCTTTCCGATTTGGATGCCTTTTATTTCTTTTTCTTGTCTGATTGCTGTGGCTAAAACTTCCAGTACTATATTGAATAGAAGTGGTGAAAGTGGACAGCCTTGTCTTGTTCCTGATCTTAATGGATAAGGTTTTAATTTTTGCCCATTGAGAATGATGTTGGCTGAAGGTCTCTCATATATGGCCTTTATTTTGTTGAGGAACGCTCCCTCTATTCCTACTTTGGCGAGTGTTTTTATCATGAATGGGTGCTGTACCTTATCAAATGCTTTTTCTGCATCCATTGATATGATCATGTGGTTTTTGTCTTTGCTTTTGTTTATGTGATGTATTACATTTACTGACTTGCGAATATTGAACCATCCTTGCATCCCTGGAATGAATCCCACTTGGTCATGGTGTATAATCTTTTTAATGTATTGTTGGATGCGGTTTGCCAGTATTTTGTTGAGGATTTTAGCGTCAATGTTCATCAGTGATATTGGCCTGAAGTTTTCTTTCTTTGTTGTGTCTTTATTTGGTTTTGGAATTAGGATGATGTTGGCCTCATAAAAAGAGTTTGGGAGATTCCCATCTTTTTGGATTTTTTTGGAATAGTCTGTGAAGGATAGGGGTTAGCTCTTCCTTAAATGCTTTATAGAATTCTCCTGTGAAACCATCTGGTCCCGGGCTTTTGTGTGTTGGGAGTTTTTGATTACTGCTTCAATTTTTTTTGTTGTTGTTATTGTGTGTTCGTGCTTTCTGCTTCTTTTTCATTGAGTTTTGGAAGATTATATTTTTCTAGAAAGTTGTCCATTTCATCTAGGTTTTCAATTTTTTTGGCATACAGTTCTTCGTAGTAATTTCTTACAATCCTTTGTATTTCTGTGGTATCTGTTGTAATCTCTCCTCTTTCATTTCTGATTGTGTTTATTTGGGTCTTCTCTCTTTTTTTCTTGATGAGTCTGCTTAAAGGCTTGTCTATTTTGTTTATCTTTTCAAAGAACCAGCTCTTGGATTCATTGATCCTTAGAATTGTGCTTTTAGTCTCTATATCATTTAATTCTGCTCTGATCTTGGTTATTTCCTTCCTTCTGCTTGCTCTGGGCTGTCTTTGTTGTTGTTCCTCGAGTTCTTGTAGACGTAGGGTTAGGTTGTTTGTTTGGAAAGTTTCTAACCTTTTTAGGTGGGCCTGTATCTCTATGAACTTCCCTCTCAGGACTTCCTTGGCTGTGTCCCATAAGTTTTGGGTTGTAGTGAGTTCGTTTTCATTTGTTTCCAGAAACCTTTTGATTTCTTCCCTAATATCATTCTTGACCCATTCATTGTTTAATAGCATGCTATTTAATCTCCATGATTTTGAGTGTTTTTGTTTTTTTTTCCTTTGGGTTGGTTTCTAGCTTCAGTCCCTTGTGGTCTGAGAAAATGCTTGGTATTATTTAAATTTTCTTGAAATTCTTGAGGCTTGTTTTGTGTCCTATCATGTGGTCTATCTTTGAGAATGTTCCATGCATATTTGAAAAGAATGTATATTTAGCTTCTTTTGGATGGAGGGCTCGGTATATATCAGTAAAGTCCATTTCATCAAGGGTATTGTTCAATGCCACAATATCTTTGTTGATATTTTGCTTGGAAGATCTGTCCATTTTTAACAGTGGGGTGTTAAAATCTCCCACTATAATTGTGTTGCTGTCCATATCTTTCTTGAAGTCCTCTAGGATTTTCTTTATGTATTTCGGTGCTCCTATGTTGGGTGCATATATATTTACAATATTTATGTCTTCTTGATGGATTCTTCCCTTGAGGATTATGAAGTGACCTTCTGGGTCTCTCTTTATGGACCTTTTTTGGAAGTCTATTTTATCTGATATGAGTATTGCTACCCCAGCTTTTTTTTCCTGACCATTTGCTTGGAAGATTTGTTTCCAGCCCTTCACTTTCAGCCTGTGTAGGTCTTTTATCCTGAGGTGGGTCTCTTGTAGACAGCAGATATGTGGGTCATTTTTTCTTATCCAATCAGCTATTCTATGTCTTTTGATTGGAGCATTTAATCCATTTATGTTTAAGGTTATTATTGATAGGTACTTATTCATTGTCTTTTATGTACGTGTGTTCCTCTCCCTCTCTCTCTCTCTTTCTTCTCTCCTCCTTAAAGCAGTCCTTTTAGAATCTCTTGCAGAGCTGGTTTGGTCGAGGTGTATTCTTTTGGACTTCTTTTGTCTGGGAAGCTTCTTATTTGGCCTTCAATCTTGATCGAGAGCCTTGCTGGATATAGTAGCCTTGGTTGCAGACCTCTGGTTCTCATTGCCTGAAGTATTTCTTGCCATTCTCTTCCGGCTTGAAGTGTTTCCATTGAGAAGTCAGCTGTTAGCCTTATTGGGGCTCCCTTGTATGTTATTTCCTTCTTCTCCCTTGCTGCCTTTAAGATTCTCTCTTTGTCTTGAAATTTTGTCATTTTAATTATGATGTGCCTTGGGGTGGGTCTCTTTGGGTTCCTCTTGATTGGGACTCTCTGTATTTCCTGGATTTGTGTGACTTTTTCTCTCGTCAAATTAGGGCAGTTCTCCTTCATTACTTGTTCAACCAGGTTTTCGATCCCTTGCTCTTCTTCTTCACCTTCTGGTATCCCTATTATACGGATATTATTACGTTTCATATTGTCTTGCATTTCTCTTAATCCCTCCCCATTCCTTCTGAGCCTCTTTTCCTTTTCTTGCTCTTTCTGGATGCTGTTTTCTACTTTGTCCTCCAGCTCACTAATCCGATCTTCTGCTTCATCGATCCTGCTTTTCATTCCTTCTATTGTGTTCTTCAGTTCAGAAATTGTATTCTTCATTTCCTCTTGACCTTTGTTGAGAGTTTCTATTTCCTTTTTCATGTTTATATAGTTTGCAGTGAGATTGATGTAGTTTCCCTCTAATTTCTGAAAGCTCATTGTGAGTTCATTGAACTTCCTGGTAATCATTGTTTTGAACTCACTATCTGATAGTTGGGTTGCCTCTATTTCATTTAGCATTTTTCCTGAGGCTTCCTCGTTTCCCTTCAGTTGGGGGGTTGTTTCTTTGTTTTCTCATTGTTCGTGGGTTTCTTCTTTGTTCTTCTTGTTTGTTAATTTGAACTGTTCTGGTTCCCTGTATTTATGGTGTGAACTTCTGTGGTAGAATTTTTTGTGTGTTTCAGTGGTGCAATCTCCTTCGTGTATCCTGGTGGTCACAGCTTCCCCCTACTCTTTTTTGGGATCAGTTGGAGGAGTAAGGCAAAATGGTTTAAAACAGCAAGATAGTATACTATGATATTTACTTTAGCAGCCAGTAGAGAAGAGATGGGTTATCCTTTGGCTCCTTATAGTGTAGCCGTGATCCTCCACCCCACTATCCATGTTTTAGGAAGGATGGAAAGAAGGTAAGACTCTTATTGGGGACGAGAGGATTGTTAGTTGGATCTAGAAAGCTGTGAGGCTGTGGGAGGTCAGCTTCTAAGGTAGGGTTGGACTAAAGATTAGTATATAGGAGTAGTGAGTAAAAGAATAGAGACAACCCCCCACAATAGTATAGTTCAGAAAATTGCAAAGTGGGCTGAGATCAGGTAGGGGTATTGAGAAGCATTTACAATTGTATAGACTAGGTCTTACTAGCAGTAATAGTAAAGTGACAGTCTTGTGGCAGAATCGATGAGGTCTAGATAACAAGAATAAAGAGTATAGAACCTTGAGAAGTGTATTAATGGAATGCAGATGAAGGATAGTAACTTATCAACACCTTGTGACTGAGATACCAGGGGGAACCTATCAAATGACAGTATAACCAGCCAAGCAAAGAAAATTATACAGAAAGAAAAAGAGTACCAAAATATTATTAAAATAAAAAATGTCGTAAAAGTGAGAAAAAGATAATACAAATTTACAGTAACTTGCAAGATTAAAACAGAAGGAAAGAAAAAGCAGAAGATGTGGTGCAGGAGAGATAAATTTGGAGTGGAAAGAATAATATTAGGTTGAATGGAAGAGAAACATAAGGGATTGCGAGATAAAAATAATGAGAATTGAAAAAAAAGTCACATAAAACACAAGATAAAATCAGTCAACCAACAACAGCCAGAGAAACCAAACAAAACCAAACAAAACCAAAAACCAAACAAACAAACAAACAAAAAACAAACAAAAAACCTCTTTTTGGTTTCTAACTGGCCAGACCAGTTTTTCTGATCTTGCTAGCTTCAGCTGGCTGAGGGGCCTTTGAAATGCTTCTCTCTCTCACAACCAGAACTCAGCAAGTCTGTCAGGTACCCGGGGCACTCCAAGACACACTGGTGCGAGAGAGTGTCTTCCCGATGAAGATGCGGAAGCCCAGCCGTTTCCAGCTCCGTGTTCCCCGCAGAACGGCTCTCCGACAGAATGTTGGCGCCTTTCCCAGCTCTCCCGGTTGGGCTAGCTGGAAATCTCTGAGCCACCACTGAAGGAACGCACCCAGCCCCTCGTCCCTCCTGGGATCGCAGCGAGAGATTCCGGGATCGCAGCGTGCGATTCCTGCCTCCCTACGGGGCGCGAGCCGAGCGCAGCCGGCTTGTGCTCTCTACCGCTCTGCACTTCCACCGGGCTAGAGATGCCCCTGGTCCTGTTGGCTAGAGGCTCTCACTTCTTGGCCTCTGGGCGGGATTTCATATTCCCTGGGCGATTTTTTCTCAGTCCAACTGGCCAATCTGTTCCTTCTAGCAACCCGTTCTCCCCTGGTGTTGCTCACCCCTGTATTCGGGGGAGGGAGGGAGCAGCAACTTCCCTCTCCTGGGATCCCTGGGGCAGAGCCCGGAGCACCGGGCGGGCCTGGGGTCTGCGCACCCCAGACCCCGCGCGGATCCCTGGGCCCCTTTTGTCCTGTAGCTGTCTTCTTACCGTCTGGTTTTCCAGTGAGTGCAACAATTTCTGATGTCCTGCTTTCAAAAGTGATTCGGCAACCCAGCCCACTTGTTCTGCCTCTCCACCGATCCGCGAGTTTCCCCCCTCTTCACAGAAGCCGAGAGAAACGCTGCCTACAGTAAGGCCGCCATCTTCCTCCCCCGATTTTTTCTTATTTTCATTTCATTTGGGGTAAAAAATCTGATCTGATCTATTTTACTGGCCATTTTTATCATTATTTTTCTTCATGTCTGTTGGGATTTTGGTTTGCTGGTTCGTCTTGAATGGACTTTTTGTCTTTTGCTTTCTCTCTCCTTGTGTTTATTATCACTTAGTGTCTAGTGATTTGGTAGTTCCTCCCTTTTTCCTCCTAGGAGCCCCTATACCAGAGCACTGTTTTATATTAGTTTGGGGTTCCCATTCCCTTGGGAATAAGAAGCCAGCAAGATGCTTCTCTTAAATCTTGATTGTTAACTTCCTCTTTATCCCTAGAACAATGTGAACAACAACTTTTTCAGCTTTCTGTTTAAGGCAGGGATGATCTGACTCAGTTTTCTAGTGCTCATCAGTGAGCTTATCCCTGATATTCTTCTTCATGTGTGTATATTGGGGATTGTGGTGGTAGTATTTTCAGCTTGTTAGCCACAGGATATGAATTCCTCCCCACCTTTATCTTCTTCTAGACCTGGGGTCCAGCAGGTGTCCTGCTTCACATCTGCTTATTTATTTACA
Source organism: Phyllostomus hastatus (assembly GCF_019186645.2). Classification (NCBI taxonomy): domain Eukaryota; kingdom Metazoa; phylum Chordata; class Mammalia; order Chiroptera; family Phyllostomidae; genus Phyllostomus; species Phyllostomus hastatus. Next base: position 3,965,087 of record NW_025334038.1, on the reverse strand, counting down.
TTTCTGTGTTTGTACTGTTCTATGAGGATGCCTGTCATGTTTTTGAGCATGTCTTTTTAATTTTTAGTTTTATAATATTTTATCTTAGCTATGCATTTGAGTTGAGAGATAGCCATATTCAAAGCATAATGGTCCAATGCTGTTTCCTCTAAAAGTTGAACCTGAGATTTTTTTAAGTCTTTTTTTTTGGTTTAAAATGCCTAGTGCATATAATCTTATTTTGGATCCAGTAGGACATCTCCCACTGTCACTTTTGTATTCTCAAAATCTTCAGTGTCACCCAGCAGGTCAGTCAGTCACTGTTTCAGAGTATAGTTTATAATTCCACAAAAAGTGAGTAATTAATGGAACGTTCCATAGATTTTCTAAACAAAGGAAAGAAGTTTTAAATGAAGCCTTTATGTGCCCTCAGCTGATGATGATATATGTCTAATGCACATTACATACCAACCACTGGACCTGATCTCTCTCACCCACATTGGCAAATAAAAGGCCATCCTCAAGTAAATTACATTTCCTTCTATACTTGGCCAATTGGTAAAAATTGTCAGATATCCTTAATTTTTATATTTTTCCTTGGATCACTCACTTTTCCTTGGTCATGCATATACTAAGTCCAGTGCTGTGATTAGGAAATGGTTCCTTAGCACATTGACAGATAGATTCTAGGCAACATTCATTCAGGAAACTGTCATACTGCTTTTCTAAAAATATCTCTTCAATATCTCTTGACTTATATGAAATGTCCATTATCACCTTCTTTTAGAGAAAAATATTTTGTTATAGTCAAATATCCTGCTGGATTTTGTTTTTAAAAAGTCTAATGGCCACAATACATTGGAAAAGATAAGTTTAATTGTGATAGGGATGGGACAGAAAAAGCATGCAAGGAGGATGTCCAGAGTAGTGTATCTATAATATGTGCGACATAGTTTTGTGTTTCCAGGAGATGACAAGAGGGTACCACTCAGTTGTGAAAAACAGGAGGAATTAACATCTAGATTGAGGAGGAGGATGATTCTAAAATGAAAAGCTGAGGTAATATTAGTTTTACAGAGGAACATTTCTAACCTGGAGCCTCTGAATATAACATCTAGCATGTACAGATATACATGTGGAGATGCCAGCACACTGCTGTAGGTGTCCAGACTCTGGGAATCACAGCACCAGTATGGCTGGGAGGTTCAGCTCCTCCAGCTTCTCCCCCATTGCTTGGCCCTGCCATGAACATGGGAATATTTCAGGAATCCCATGCACACTTTATGGATACTGCTTCTGGTATAAAAGCAATTATCTTGCAAAGTTCTTAAAAGGCAGAAATGGGGACAATTCTGTGTTAACTTCTCCCAAATGCAAATGATCTTCCAAAAACAGAATAAAAACAATCTTAAAAGAAAACAGACACACTGCCCAATGGAACAGAATGTGTAACCTAGAAATAAACCCTCATTAATATGAGCAAACAATTTTCAACAAAGGAGTCAGAAACATACAATGGAGAAAAGAAAGCCTCTTCAATAAATGATGCTGGAAAAATTGGAAATATACATGTAAAAAAATGAAACTAGATTACTGTTTGTCCCATGTACAAAAATTAACTCAAAATAGTCCAAAGATCTAAATATAAGACCTGAAACAATAAATCACATAGAAGAAAACATAAGCACTAAACTTATGGACCTTAGTGTTAGAGAGGATTTTATGAATATGACTTCAAAGGCAAGGGATGTAAAGGCATATACAAATGAATGGGACCATATTGAACTAAAATGCTTATGCACAACAAAGGAAACCATCAACAAAACAAAAGGAAACCAACTGAATGGAAGAAGATACGTGCAAACAACAGCTCCTACAAGAGGTTGATATCCAAAATACATAAAGAATTCATACAACTCAACACCAATAATCCAGTTTAAAAATGGGCAAAAATCCTGAACAGACACTTCTCCCAAGAAGACACACAAATGGCCAACAGATATTGGAAAAGAGGCTCAACTTCACTAGATATTGGGGAAATGCAAATTTTAAGTACAATAAAATATACCCGTTAGAATGTTTATTACCAACAAGATAGGTAATAACAACTTTTGGAGAGGTTGCGAAGAAAAAGGAACCCTCATTCATTGATGGTGAAAATGTAAACTGGTACAGCTACAATAAAAAATGGTATGGGGGTTCCTCAAAAAATTAAGAATAGGGTTGCCACATGACCCAGAAACCCCTCTCCTGAGTATTGTCCTCAGAATTTGAAAACATTTATTCACAAAGATATATGAAGGGAGATCTCCCTAAAATGGAATATATTTATTTAAAAATTGTGTATTTAAACTTCAGTCACCTTCAAAGCACTATCCATTTGATACAGTACACCTATCAAGATGTTCTTTCCACTCTTCAAAAACAATTTTTGAACTTGTCAATTCTGATGATTTTTAGTGCTTCTGATGTTTTTTGTTTTACGTCTTCCATATTGGCAAAAGATTTCCCTTTGAGGACTTTTTCCATCTGGAGAAACAAAAAAGTTGCTCTGGGTGAGATGGGGTGAATAGGGAGGGTGGTACATGGGGTCATATGTTTTTTGATCAAAAACTGCTGAACACTCAGTATGGTGTGGGCAGGTGCAGTCATAAATCATCCATCATGAAATGGGCAAATGCATTGAGTCTTCAAAAAAAATTCACAGAAGCAAAATGCAGCCTCTCACAACAACACTAGCTGGTACAATGATACAGATGGGTTTATAGAATACTCACCCTGCACTACAAGGGGCCCACAATCCAGAAGAAAATTTCAGTTTTAGGGTCCCCCCTCGTATGCACCCTATGTGCATTGTAGCATTATTCACGGTGGCCAAGACATGGAAACCACCAAACTATTCTTCAATAGATAATTCAATAAAGAAGATATGATATGTATATGAAATGTAATACTACTCAAACATAAGAAAAGATAAAATAGTGCCATTTATGACAACATGTATAGACCTTGAAAATATCATGCTAAGGGAAATAAGTCAGACAGAAAAAGTCAAAAACCATAGAATTTCACTCATATGTGGGCTGTAAAACTAAAAGCAACAAATGAATAAACAAAAAACTCATAGACATAGACAACAATATGGTGGTTACCAGAGGGAAAGGGGATGGAGGGATAGTGAAGTATAAAGGAAGTCAAATATATGGTGACAGATGAAGATTTGATTTGGGTGGTGGGCACACAATGCAATATGTGGATGATATATCATATTGAAATAGAATTGTAAAAAGAAGTAAAATATTCTTTACTGATTAGTTCATTTGTTCATTTTTCCCATTTGGTTATAAAGTATTTATTGATTATTTCTTCTAGTGCTAGGCACTATGCTGAGCACTGGAAATACAGATGAACAAGGCACAGTCGCTGTTCTCAAGGTGCTCACAGCCCACTGGAGAAGACCAACGAGTGAACAGAGAAACATCAAGAAGAGTTGATGGAGCCCACAATGTCCCCTCTCAGGATGGGGGGATTAATGGTTATACTCAGGAATGCAGAGGGGCTGTGTTCTCACCCAGGATACCAGAGCATGCTGCTTCTTTAATGTTTTCCCTAAAGAGAGGTTAAAAAACAGCATCTTTTCTTTCACAATCTTATATGAGAAGGAAATGTAGAACTGTGAGGAGATCTACATCTCAGGTGCAAGCAGCATTGGGAAGTTCAGATGTTTTGCTCTTTTTTTTTAAATCCTCACTCAAGGACATTTTTCATTGCTTTTAGAGAGAAAAGGAGGGGGAGAGAGATTCAGAGAGATTAAGAGAGAGAGAGAGAGAGAGTGACATCAATGTGAGAGAAACATCAATCGCTTTCTGTATATGCCTGGACCAGGGATCAAACCTACAACCTGGGCATGTGCCCTGACCAGCACTTGAACCTGCAGCTTTTCAGTGTATGGGACAATGCTCCAAACAACTGAGCCATACTGGCCAGGACTTATGTTCTTTTTTAGAAAAGCTAATCTCCCTGCCTACTGCCATCCTACCCTCACCTCCCCATTTCACACTGGCTCAGTCAGCCTAGATTTGTGCCTCATTCACGGAAATCCCCCTTTGTTTTTTTTTGGGGGGGGGGTAAAGCCTGGACCATTATTTATTAAATTAAAAAAAATTATTTATTGAGGATCTAGTGTGCCAGGGATTGGGTCTAGGAGTATGATACAACTAAGACATGCTACTTGCCTTTCACAAGGTCATAGAGTAGTTAGAGAAACAGACATGTAAGCAATTACAATGTACAATGCATGCTAAGGGCAGGATTGTGGGTACAACCCATCTTCTGTCAGAGTGTAGAGGCACATCTGTGTCACTGCATCTGGAGGGGGTCAGGAACATCTTTCTGAAGAGATGGTCATTGTTGAAGCAATAATGGCTGAGAAGGACCTCAAGAAGAGCAAAAAGCATGCTTGAGGGTCAAGAGGTGGAACATGGTACCTCCTGGGCAGTGAGAGCATTACATTGTGAGTAGAGTGTGCTTGGCAAGGTGAGTCATACTCAGGCATGAGACTGAGAGGTAGGGAGATGACATATTCTGAAGGGCTAAGAAATGTGAATTTTTCTGACTAAAAAACAGAGCAAATGAGATTGAGGAATTATCATACCCAAATGTCCCCAGCCAACAGAAAACTTTGACATCTTCTTTCTCATCCCCAATGTTCCCCAACTTTTTCTTGCTTGAAAAATCCTCTCCAGTGACAGGTCTCCATCCATCTCTTGGCTAAATATACCCCTTCCTCTTGCTGACTGGCCCATCAGTACAGGGGCAGGAGCCACATGGAGCTGCAGCACCACATGTTCCCAGAGTGGGGTTTGTGAGGAGAGGGCAGCCACCAGCATTGGCCTTCACCAGACTCATGCAGCAGATGGTTTTCTCTGGGTCTGATTAAGGATGACTTGATGTCTACACAGCTATACTTAAGTCTTTATTGGCCTGCTATTGTTTTCACTGAGCATTACAAGGCTTAGAAGCTTTATTCTGGGTGTCTCAGCCAAGTGCCAATGAGGAAAGAAATTTTTTAAAATCCATATTTTCATACACTAAACATGCCCATTTACTTGTTTTTCTATTTTATTGCATTAGTCATTGCTATAAATCCAACATAGTCTGCTTTTTTCCCCTCTTTTATTCCAGTGTCAGTCTAATGCCAAGTAAGCACTCAATCTGTGAGACATACCTTGAATATGTACCCAGAGATGTTGGTTAAAATGCCTTCAAACAGCCCTCCATTCTCATCTACAGAGGCTCCCAGACTTTGGAAACCTTTCTCACTTCTCTCTTCAGAGCACCTCTGAGAGATAAGTGTGATAGCGGTATCAATCACTATCATTTTGGTATATGGTATTGACCACATTCTTTCTTTCTTTATTCCAAAAACTAGAGTTGCTAGATTTAGCTAAAGAAAATATATGACATCCAGTTAAATCTGAATTTAGATAACCAACAAATAATTGTTTAGTATCATTGTGCCTCATACAATATTTGAAACAGCATATACTAAAATATTATTTAACCTCGCAAATTTAATACCTATTCAGCTCTGTAAACAAATACTGAGTGCTATCTCAATGCTAAGCATTGCCCATGTGGTGTGGGTGAGTCAGGCATGAATCAGATACAGCTTTTCCCCTGAAGGGATTCAAAGACTAGTAAAGGTGGAGATAAATAAGCAAGTAATAAAAATAAACCTGGATACTGACAAGACAATTCACACATACTCACTCACCCAAATACTCATACATGCATGAACACAAACTATACATGAATCTCATTTATGAACTTGAATACTTATAAAAATGTGGATCAAGAAAATGTTAATACATAGAAAAGTATTCAGGACTATGAAAAGAGTAATGTGCTTCAGCCAATTAAGATTCAACCCTGAAATCCAAGGAAGAAGTTCAAAATATACTAAGATATATACAATTCAAAAGTTCAAAATATACTAAGAAGTTCAAAATATACTAAGATATATACTAATTCAAGATATATACTAATATGATATATCAGAAAATTTTTGTAGGACATCAAAAAAATGATAATCTCAATATGTATTGAAAAAAAAATTGACCAAGTAAATATTTTCTTCTGAAATAAAAACAAACACAATAAAAGCAGGAATATTTAAGTCCTTAATATAATAAAAACACATAAGTAACATTTGTTCCAAATTATGAGAACAAAATGTCCTAGAAAAACAGGATTACATAAATCTTTGTGTGTGTGTGTGTGTGTGTGTGTGTGTGTGTGTGTCCCAAATCAAAAGTCAGAATCATACTTAGTGGTGACTAATAGAAATATTTTCTTTAAAACCAGGGATGAAACAAGGCTGATTATTATCACAATTATTATTTAATATTTTACTGCCAGTATTACCTATTACAATTTTTAAAAAGAAAGAAATCCAAAATAAAAATACTTAAAAGAAGATAGCAAATTTGTTTTTTCCAGACAATACAATTATGGACTGAGAAAATCCAAGATAATTTAAAGCTGTAAGAAAAAAATTCTACACAGAAGAAAAATTTAATAGGCTGTTAGTTAACAAATGAGTGTGTAAAAATCAACATCTTTTCCTATGGAGAAGCAAGAATCAGTTATAAAATATAATAGAATAAAAGTTCTAATAATATCAACTGAAGATATAATACCTATAAGTAGAACTAATTTAACATATGTGTAGGTATTTAATGAAGAAAACTTTAAAACTAAGAGTCACAGAAATAGATACATTTCAATAAAAGATGAACTAAGTTCTTAGAAAGTGTTGACTTTATAAAGTTATAAATTTTTAAAAATCAATCTTTAACTTGCACACTTAATTAAAAATATCAAGATTTGTTTTAGAAGTTGACAATATTACATGAAATTCATTTGGGAAAATAAACATCAAAATTTCTAAAACACAAATAGTGAGATGAGACTAGTTTTATCAGATATTGAAATGTATTATGCAGTTACAATAAATAACATACTTTGGACCTGAAGATAATTTCAGGGAAAAAAAGAGTGGAATAGAATGGAGAAAACAGAAATGTATGTGAGTAGTAAATGGAATATAAAATGACATTTAAAGTCAGTTGGAAAAACAGATTTTTAAAATGGTTTGGATGAATTGGTTGGAAAAAAATAAGCTGGATAACTTCTTTCAACAAAAGATATTCTAATTGGACCTAAGATCTAAACATGAAAGATTACAGTGACAATAACTTTCAGAAACCAAGGAGTATAACAAGCTTTTACAAACTAGATACATAATTCAGAAACCATAAAAGAATATAATGGTATTATTGAGTATTTAAAATTATTGTGTCTGTAAGCAAAATTATATAAATGTCTGGAAGGAGAAGAAAGAGAAAAAGACAAGAAAATGAAGAAAAGTATTTGTTACACATTTCACAAAGAGCTACTTTTTTAAATCAATAAATAGCTCACAAAAAAAAATCAGTAAGAAAGAAAGAGTAACAAGCCAATTCAAAAATGTATGAGGGTATGAATAGGTGACCAGTAGAAAAAGAATGAACTATTTCTGTGACAATTTCATTAAATTAACAGTAATTTTTATAGCTTGTAAATTAAATGATGAAACAAAAATAAAGGATTTGACAATGTTGGAGCTGGTGATAGCATGGAAAAATCAGCTTTACATGCCATTGGTGGGCATTCAGGTTGGGATAACCTCCTTTCAAGAAGGCAATTTGGTAATACCTGTCACAACTAGAAAGGCATGCTTGCTTCCTTTGATTGCTAAGTTTACTTATAGGAATTTATCTTTTGAATATATGTCTATTTGTACAAACACTTGCCAAAATAGGTGTACTGGGTTATTCATGCCATATTGTTTATAATTTTGGGAAAAAAGTCCCCATCAAAGGGGGGCTGGTTAAAACATTCATGATATAGTCATATGATGAACAAATATACAACCAGAGAAAAAAATGAGTTGTGAGTTGTATGCTGATGGGAAATGTCTCTTCAAAGAAATGTTATTGGAGTGAAAACATCAAATGGAGATTAGTGGTATCTTGTGAAAATACATGTTTTATGTGCTTTTTATATATAAGTATATTATGCAAAATCACATAAATATAGAACATGTTACATTATTTATATAATAAATAAAATTTATTAAATAATTATGCAAGCATTCTATATATATAGGGAGAGAGAGGTAGAGAGGGAATATATCTATGGTATTTGGATACTGGTAAATGCACACATTTTTATAAAAACAAATACTGTTAATAGTGTGACTACTGAGAACTGAGAATCAGAAAAGGAGGAAGATTACCTATCATTTTTTTGCCTTTCACTGCACTTCGAATTTCCTAAACAAGCCTATGTTTTATTTTCATTTTTCCCGTATGCCAACAGGAGTTACTTCAGGCTGTGGGATTAAAGGTTAGTTTTTCTAATGATCTCTATTTTTAAAAGGGAGATACATTTTAAGACCCAGTGTGATGATAGCAGTCAATGCTATCTCAGCGTGAATGTCCAGGTCCTGTGACACCTGATGCAACTGGGCTTATGCCTGCTCCCTTGCCCCAATACTCCTCTCAAGTACAGCTCAGGGTCTTATTTTTTAGATTTCCTTCCTCACTTCTTAACTACCCTCTCACATCCCTAGCCTCTAGCTCAGGTGCCAGCACAAATGGTGAATCACTATGGTTAGATTCATTGGACCCAGTCTCGGTTTCAATCTGTTGCATCAGCCAGGCCCCCAGATGCCCTTTCTTTTTAGCCACCAGTACTTGTCTGGAATCTCTCATGCTTTAGTGACACTGGTCTCCTCCCAACCTGTCCTTCCTGAGTGAGCTCCATGCCATCTGTCCTCACAGGGAGGCCACATCACAAGGTAGCAATTGACTTGGAAGTCAGTTTAAATGTAGGTGCTGCCTTGGGCTAGCTGATAATCCTGCTTCACTTCTCCAAGTCTCAGTGCCTTCAACTGTAAAATGGGAATAACATTTTCCTCTGAGCTCTGCTGCTGTATTCAATGATAATAATGTATGTCCTCAGCTTTTTATTTCCTTTCAGTTTTGTTTTCCCTTTCCTTGTGGTTGGTGGGGAGAGGGGAAGGAAGGCTATTGCTGTGTCACCTCTCAATGTGACTCTTAGACCCATAACATGACTCAGCAATGATAGCCTTCAAAGGACTATATCCTCCAGATCCAGTCAAGCTCTTTGTTAATCTGTCCCTCCATGACGAAGTGCCTGACCTAATGAGCTTCTCTGTCCCTGTGTCTGATGAGCTCCTGGAAGCTCCCCTAAGGTGATCTTGGTGTTTGCCAGTCCTTATTTCTTCATGATTTGATTTATAAAATACACGCTCATGACCTGGAGGTTTCTGGGTGCAAGCTTCCAAACAGAAAAGAGCCATTGAGGTTCAATGAGACCTGGTGGGTGAATCCCAAGTCTGAAGTAAGCCAGGGGCCTAGAAACTTAAGCTCTCTGTGAAGACGCCCTGTCAGCCCCAGCCTCAAGTGAGTGCAGACAGACTGAAATCCTTATTTAGATTATCTTACCAGAACTTAGTGGCAAGGTCATATTATCATTATTAATGTTAGAGAGAACTTAGCTTTGATTTTTTCCCCTTTGGAATTTCACAACTCTCCTTTAAGATGAGTCAAGTTCATCCAGAATTTTAAAATCTGTGCTGTTTTCAAAGACATGAAGAAAATGAAGACGATGTGCAGGATGATTCTAGGTACAGTCTCTGGGACCCACATACCTGGCTGCACATGCTGAGTGTGCCACTGAGAAGCAGAGGCAGGATTTGAGTCTTCCAAGCCTTAGTTTCCTCATCTGAAAACTGGGATAATAACATTCTCTACTTTAGGATTAAATTAGGCAACAAATGTAAAGCACATAGTAAGGGTCAGGCAAACAGCAAGCCAGCAAGTGATGTTTGCTATTACTATTATAGGTTGGTAGCATAGATAGTGACTTAAGTGCATACTCCAGAGGCAGAGTGTCTGGGGTTTAAATTCAGACTCTGCCATTTTCTCATTGCGTGACTTTATCAAGCTACTTAACCTCTCTTTGCTTCAGTCTACTCATCTTGGAAGTAGGAATAACAATAGTATCTATATCACATTATTGTGAGAATTAAATTAGTTAATATGTGTAAAGTGCTATTTAAAGACTGGGATATAATAGGTACTATACAAATATTGGGTTTTTTTTTCAAGTATTGTTAGTGACAAAAACTCAATTGAGGGAATCCAAAATAACAAAATTTTAAAAAATACATGTACACAACCAACTTCAATGAAAAAAAAAGGTTAAATTCAATGAAATAAAGTCAGAAAGCATTTAAGAAACCTAAAAATAGAATTGACAAATTAAAATAAAATAAATACACACACAAACATTAAAAATGCAAGCCTCTGGTAAGCAAAGAGGGGATATAAGACATAAATAAAATAAGCTACAGTGAACATGGGGTTCCCAAAACTGAGGCTGGAAATGCCTGCAGCTAGTATCTTTCGGACTCCTTACTGGCAGAAGGCCCACTTTGTAGACTGCAGTCTGCCTCCCCATAGGGCTGTTTCCATCTCTCCCAGCCTGGCGATCAGCCACCAAGTGCCAGCCATGCTGCTCTGGGCAAGAACTTACCTTGTCATCACCTGTCTCTTTGTGGCTCTCTGAGAGCATTCATGTTGACACTGTCTTCCCAAGGAGCTCTGACTCAAATCTTCTCCTACCTTTTCCAACAGGGCCAGGAACATCCAGCTTCTCAGTCAGTTTTCCACCTGCCAGGCCACCCAGGGACCATTTTATCACTTGAGACCTTACTTGAAAAATGATGGCAGTGATTTCCCAGCCATCTCACACAGTATGTCCTGTGGGTTCTCTCTATACCAAAGACATTGGGAAGTGGATAATAATCAATAAGCATGAATTTGGGCCTGGTATCTATGTGATATTGGTGGGAGTGGTAGTATCTTATGAGGTACAGAGAAATAATTGATTTGTTACTGCTCTCTAAGAGTTCGAAGAAGTTGAAGGAAGAACAGATCTAGGTATTAGGTGCTACCAAAAAGAAGCCAGTAGAGCAAAAGGTAGAGTGCTTGTAAAATCTAAGTGCTTGCCATTGGCAGTAAGTGCTATGAGCAGACAGGGAAGGGAAGAGATGACCCTACTATAGTCAAGAAGGGAACCTCTTCATAGGACATCAGGTGTGATGGATGGAGAGACAGATAAGGGACATAGTGCACACAGGAAGAATCCTTATACTCACCAGCATGTGTCAAGCACTTTCTCATGACCACATACTCATTTAGTCTTCATAGCATCCCTACATGGAATGTGCCATTATCATGGTCATTTCATAGATGAGGATACTGAGGCACAAGGAGATAAGTGCCTTATGGTCTCACAGTTACCTGGCAGAAGGATGGGACTCAGAACAGTGCTCTTAATTGCCCTGCTGTGCTGTCCCATAGGAGGGTGTTTGTTGTAAGAGCTGGCCATGTGTTAGCAGCCTCACTTTCTTTATCTTTAAAGTGGGGGTAATAATAATGTCCTAGTGGAGTTGTGGGGGCCAAAAAATGATAAGGCAGGTAAAGTCTGTTTCACCAGTTTACAGTAGGTGCTCAAATGTCCCTGGCTGCCACCTCCTCAGTCCTCCAAACCTACCTTTGAGTATTATCTACATGTGCCTGAAAGACCCATGAGATTTTTGACTCCAGGCCTTTGCTTATAAGGTTTCTTATACCTGAAATGCTCTTTCCTTCTATTTCCAGGTTTAAAAACCCAGATAGCATTTACCCTGTGAAATCTCCTGTTCCCTCCAATTTTAAGTGGCTTTTCTTCCCTCTGTGTTCCCTGGCACCTTGTTTTCTTAGACTGTTTCTGAGCATCCTGGGTTTTGGCTTTGCAACATAGAAAAGGAGCAGTGTAAGGTACATTACACATTGATAGAACATGACAAGCACTTAATTAGTGATATATGTTATTTTATCATCATTATTATTTGACAGACACTCATAGTTACCATGAGCCTGGTTTATTTTCTCTGCTAGATGAAGGATTAGAGCAGGGACATTTGTAAATAATGCTTTGCTTTTCCCACAATGTCCGCACAGCTCCTGAAATATAATAGGTGCTCAGTAAATGTGGAAGGGAACAAACACTATGCTGGAGACCACACAGCAAGGGAAGTCGATCTATATTAAAGTGAGTAAGGCTCTCTTCACACTTGCTGTGTATTAAGTGTTCACAGTTGGCAAAGTCTGGTGCTAAGAGCTATAGAGAGCATTAGAATGAACATTGGAATGATCTCTGACCCTAGGGACTAGCAGTCTGATTGACCTAAGTGAGAAGGTATGGTGCATGGTTTATCAGCAAAGCACACTGGTTCCAAAAACACTGAGCCATCCTCAGGAAGTTGGGAATGGGATCTGGCAGAGTGCAAGGCTTATGCCTGTAGAAACTTTACTTTTTTTTTATCTACTTCTAGATGTTTCATGCCTGACCAGGTGTCATGGTGACTGCTCAAAGACAAAATGGGTTAACTGAATGAAATGCAGAAATCGTCCTGAGCAGGATGCGAGAAGTAATGTGGGTTACTGGGGAAGAAAAAGAAAAGCATTTTAGATAGACAGTAACAGAAAGCAAATAACTATGAGCAAAAAGCAGGTAGCAAAAGCTTTGGTGAAAAAATACTGGGAGCAAATTATAGATCCAATAATAAGAAAATGGTTATATAAATTATGATACTCCATTAATAGGCACTTAAGGTTAGGTTTACAAAGATCTCAGAAGAAAGTAGAGGTTTTTTGTTTTATTTTTAGTGGAAATTATGATGATAGAAAGTTCACAGACCCTATGATTATAACAATTAAAGCAGTGTGTTAAGACTAGGACTAAATGCACGAGACTGTTAGTAGTAGCATTCTTAAATCCTATAGTTATGAATCATTTTTCTCTTCTCATACTATTTTTCTGTATTTCTCAAGATTTCTATGACCAAAATAATTTTTATGATGGAAAATTAATACAATTATACATTTAAATTGTATAACATATCTATATTAATATAAGTATTTTCTAGAAATAAGCAATTATTACCGAAGTTTATATATATGACCTCTAGTACAACATACATAAGGATCCCTTTCCTTTCCTAATTTTGATAATTCAGAAGATATTGAACATATTTAGTATACATATATTGTGGTGTATGTATGTGTGAATGCCTATATATATAATACATATAATATATATTATATATTATACATACTGTATATACTATAATAAATATTATATCATAATACATTATAATGAATTTTAGATATAATATGTAGTATGCGATATGTGATATATAGCACATAATGTATAATATAAAAACATAATATACTATAATATAACTTATGCTATATAATATACAATATACTATATATTGTGTATAGTATGTTATATGATACAAATTATATTATAATTTGATATTTTATATGTAATATATATTACATATAATTTAACTTACATATTTCTTATCACATATGTGTATATCCTTATAATATACACACACATACACACATACACTTGATCAGAATGTGGTTGGGGTAGGGACGGGTGGACAGATGGCCAGACTAATGGGTAATAGAATGGGATAGACCCCTAGTGTGTTCTGGCAAGTTCAAAGGTGTATTAGACACTGAGAGAGGCAGGGCATTCTATCAAAAACACATCTCTCTGAAATGGACTCAGAAAGAAATGGGACAACAGAGACTATCTAGGGATCCTTCTTTCTTCTCACTCTCTCTCACACACACTCACACATACATACACACACTTTCCCTCTCTTGTCTCTTCCTCTCTGACTGATGCATGAGTTGTCTAGCCCCAGGGGCTGTTGCTGCTGAGAAACACCATCTCTGAGCAATTCGCTGGCTGAAAAGAGGCAATGAAGGCTTTGGAGCAATGTTTTTGACAATGACAAAAGTCAAAATTAGTAAAAAAACAGCTTGATTTTTGAAAGGAAAGATCTATTTTTAGACCTGGTTGGGCAGGGCTGTGTTTTCAAAATAGGTATTTAATGTTGTGTGTAATTCATGCAATATGAAAAGAAGTTACTAATTTTGTAGAGAAATAAAGATCTTCAGAACCCAGATTTTTCTAAACTCTACCTCCACCTTAGCCTGGGGTGATTACTACCTCCTTTGGTGAGAAGATAATTTTATTTTAATTCTCATGCAATAGATGAATAACTTTCATACAAATGCCAGCTATCAGTCTTTATGAGTATATTATTATGCTCACTATTAGGGTGTGGTATAAAGGAGTATGACATACTTTAGGAGCTATAAAGTTTCTTGGATATAATTTTCTTCCTAGGTCATTATAAACATAACAACCTTATTTTTTAAATAGCTTAAGTGAACATTATGATGAAAGAGTAAAAATAAAAGGCTTCAACAACAATGCAGATACCACTTTGATAAAGAGGGATCAGATATTTATTTTTATTCCACCTTAAAAAGAAACATGACTCCCCTCACCACTTTAAAATATGAATGAATTAACTTGACTTTGAAATTCTCCTGACACCCATTGATATAACTGGAGCCACATGTGATAAAATTGAATTTGTCAAGCAAGACTTTTCCAAGATAGATTTATTTATTTATTTATGCATTTTCTCCTAGCAAAGTAGTTTACAAGGACCCCCCAAATCATTGGAATATCATTTCTCCAACAGATAAGACACCCAAGCCAGGAATCCAAGCTGTGTGTGACTTCACTGAAGACAAAAAAAAAAACAAACAACTATCCAGATTTCAAAAGGACAGTAGAAGTCATGTGCTTCCTGTTTTTTATTTACCAGATGAGGGAATAACATTAAGGGACTCAAATAAGTTGCTAGTGTCACCCATTATTGGTGACAAAGCTGGAACTAGAACCCAGGACTCTGGACTTGACCCCTCACCTGGGGGTGCAAGCACCACTGCTCCTCCCGTGCACCCAAGGAAAGCCACAGCCCCACTTGCAACAAATTCAGCAGTGGGCCTGCCCCAGAGTGTCATGTGAGGACTGAGGGAGGCCAAACAGGCAAAGTGTTTAAAGTGGTGTTTGGGATACAAAAAGTGTTCTTTCTTCTTACTACCTGTTTAGCTAGAAGAATGTTACTTTTAACAGGTGAATGAGAAGGTGAAAGATTTTTGGCACTGACCACCAAAGCAAAGGTGTGGATGCCAGAATAAATGTGGATCATGTGTTGAAATCTGTAACAGAAATTCAAGTTACTCGTTCTTTCAGATTTTTAATAGTCATTAAGGCCAGCATTTTGAAAGCAAGGCATTGAAATACAAGATGTTTGCTTTCAAAATAATTTGTCCTGTATCTCTCTGGACAAACAAAAAGAAACTGACCTGATACAAGGAGGATTGGTGCCATGGTCACAAATATTGTTAAGAAAGCAGTTACCTCCTGTGTTAAAAATAAGTTTAATTTGGAGAATCTTTTATGTTTTTCCCTTGAGAAACTAGATATTGCTTACACATAACTGATAGCTCTCAGCATCCTGGGTGAAGTTGTACCTCCATGAGTTCCATCCTTATTTAAAGGCTGCAAGTATACATCTTTATTTCCTGAAGTATCATTTTATATAATTTGTTTAAAAAAAGAAAATTGCTTAATGAAAATGTTTGTGTTTCCCCTTCCAGACTCCTTTCCTAAGGATATGCATATTATGCAACCCACCCTCGCCCCGCACATCAAAGTCCCATAATTAGCTCCATCCTCCTTTCCACTCTGTGCCTATTGTGCAGCAAAGATGCCAGTGCCCAGCTCTAGGCAAGGGTGAACTTTCTGGAAGCTGCAGGAAGCTGCAGGGAGTCTAAGTGGAAGGCCTTAATGGGGCATCTGTGAGGAGACTGTGACTGAGGTCTGTGGATGATCTCTGTGAATGGGTGGCATGACTCTCCCCTAAACAGAGGACACTATTGCTTAGAGACTTTTGCTGGATCAGTAAAGCTGATTCTAAAAATTAACCAGACCATCATGCTTGGCTTGCCAGGTTAATTGATAATAAACACTTACTTTGTACCTGACACTGTGTTAAGTGCATTCCATACACTATCTCTTTCAGTCTCCCACAGCAAACCTACAAAGAAGCCATCATCAACTCCATCTCCCAGACAGAGACAGCAAGGTGAAGTACTCAGGCCAAATTTCCACAGCCAACAAGGGGCAGAGCTAGTACTTGAGCCTTACTGCTCCCCCATCCCCACATGACTCAGGACAATAGAGCTGTGCTCTAATTTCTCCTGATTTCTTCCTTTATGAGAGAGAGAAGTTACATGTGGGCTTTAGCCCTGGAAAACTTGCTGTTCTAATTCCTTGGCTCTATCAGCATCTACCTGCTGGCTTAAAACAGAATGTTTAGTTCATCTGTAAGACATGGGATTATACTTGATCTCATTTTCTTGAATTCTGCATATCAACTCTTGCTAGTATACTCCTTGCATTTATGACAACCTCAAAATGTGAGTATAAAGCTCTTTGGTTTAAGACATTACTCTCTGCTATTGCTTTCCCAAAATTTGCCTCAAACTGTGGATTTAATAGGACAAAACCTTTTTATCTTCAAATCCCTCTGATTATATTTTAGGCAAAATGAAAATAGGAAAATTCTCTCCCTTCAGACTTGCCCTCATTTCAACATCATACTCCAAGTCTGGAGATGAGGAAAGAGGTTTGAAGGTTGCTGATTAGGAAGAAGTCATTCCTCCTTCCATCCCCATGTACACATAAGTCCCGTCTCTTCCTCTCCAACAGGCCACTGAGGACATCCTCGTTGGGTTTGCTGGACGGTCTCATGAGCTCTCCCACAACTTCTGTCCCATAAATACACTGTACACAACTTCCTTTTTGTTTCCTTTAAACATTCCATGTAACACGCTCTGTTCCTTTTTGGGTTCCTCATACTCTCTAAGAGTTAGTTTGGAGGCCACAACTTAGAAATTGTTTCTTCTTAAATAAATCATTGTGTCTTGGCTTTTGACTCTCACCCATTTACCATAACTGGTTCCTTTCCTCAGCTTCTTCAGTGGAGTTCATTCCCAAATAAGCTCCCTTGTGAGTAGAATTTCCAGGTTAAAGGTTGCTTATATTTTGACTTTAGTTTTTAAAGACCTCAACCGCTCTTTACTTTCCCCACTTAGTAATGCCTTAGTAGGGTTGAAGAATGTTGTGAGCTATGTTGAAGAACCATTTTAGCATCAAATTAAACTATACCAAATGATTATATCACAATTTGACCCTTTGAGAACCACGTCAGTGTAGTAATGCTGCATGGTTTGGGGGGATTTTGATATACTGGGTGTTTGAGTAGGCTGTTATCTTTGGCGTCTCCCCTGAAGTACTATGCAGGCATAGGCTCCATTCACACGTAGTGTACTTTGAATCTCATGTTTGATATATTTTTCAATCTTTACCCTCATTTTCCAGATGCAGTTATGTTATTAGTTTTGACTTAATGGAAAACAGAGTTGGGGAACAATCCAGGTTCTAAAGCACCACGGAATGAGTTGAGGGCTCCGAAGAAAAAAATAAAGGTGGCAGAGTATAAAATATATGCAACTAAGCACTTTTCACGTTTTGCATTAAACAGTTTGATACCATTTTTTAAAAGAAAGAATGAAATATTTTAGATATTCTAAGCATAATGCTTAAACCACAAATTCTGTAAAAAATGAACAGCATAAGCTATTAACAGCTGTATGCGTCATAAACACCTTAGGCAAGACAATCAGATACTAATGCCAGGAGCACCTCTGAGCCATCAGTCTGCACAGCACTCGACTTCTGCAATTTCATAAGATAAATGCCTCTGCTGTTTTAAGATGATGAAACTACAGCTGAGACAAATCTCCGTATTTTTCACCAGTGATTTAATAAAGGCCAGCTCAGAATAAATATGGAACGGCTACTCTAAAAGCTTTTTCAGATTTCTGCTGAAATGTGTTAGAACTTTCTTCCATAAATTGATTGTATCCAAAATTCCAGTTTGTCCATGCATGGAAGAAGGATATCTACTAAATTATGGACTTTGAACATTCCATGTAACACGCTCTGGCTTAAAGGGGAATTTAGGGAAAGATGCCTAAAGTGTCCACCAAGAGAGATGGAAGAAAAACAGGAATCTGGATCCTAATCTTAGGCCTCTCCTAAGAAGTGTTTATGTCCATATAATGTCACACTTGCCTTTGGATTTATTTTTGTGTCTTAAGATCTCTTAAATACCCAACCAGTCCCTATGTACTGAGACAGGCAGATGGATATATATAGAGGGACAATCATAGGGGCAAGTAGCTAAATAAACACACTTCAATATATTACAGGCCATTACTTCCAAACGTATTTTAAATCCTAGGGGACAAGTCTTGTATAATTTTAGAGGACCTGTTTAAAATGTACATTCATGAGTAAGAAAAGGTTTGTTCCCCCCATTTTTGATGAGCAAGAGAGAACAAGCAAGCAAAA
This sequence comes from Phyllostomus hastatus, assembly GCF_019186645.2. NCBI lineage: Eukaryota > Metazoa > Chordata > Mammalia > Chiroptera > Phyllostomidae > Phyllostomus > Phyllostomus hastatus. The sequence continues at coordinate 3,946,568 of NW_025334038.1, read as the reverse complement.
GAAAAAAATGTGGAAGACTGATTTATTAACATTTCTTTGGGACCATGTTCTTGGCAACTGACTCCTTTAGTATGCCAACTAACCCCTTACAGAGTTACCATTCAGCTGGGCTGGAAGTGTTTGTGTCTGATTGTCATTGGTCTGCCCGCCCACTTTAGTGGTCCACTCTCTGGCTTTGGCAGGGGGTTGACTCATGAGAAGCTGTGGAAGCCCTGCCTTCAAACCCTGCAGCTGGGGGCTGTGTCTGTCCCAGGCCAACCCCCCTGCACTGAGCCCTTCAGACTTTAATTACACCTCCTTGGTTGAATTCACAGGTGGCTTTCCCTGGAAGGAGGCCGTTACTTCTCCCCAAGCTCTGGCTGCTCATTTCCTCAGTGGATTAGCAGGGCCACGATGAAACAGAAGCTTGTGCCTTCTCCATTCTTTACACAACCTGGTGTTAGAGGTTGACCTTTCACCCCTGGAGATTCAGAGGATTAAGGCCGCTTTCAAGTCCCGCTCTGGTTACTAATCCACCACTTTCACTTGATGTTATGTAAGCACTTCCTGACTTACACTTTAAATCCTGTAAACATAATAAAACAGAGTTTAACCTTTACCTTTGGATTTCCCCACTATCTTTCACGCTATTACTCAACTGTAGAAGGACCCAGGAACAGAAAGCTAATAAGTGATAGCCTGACGTTTTTTCTTTTTTTGTCCTGGGACATGTAACAAAACATTATACTATTTAATATATTCAGGTCAAACAGTTGTAGGGGAGCACCAAAAGCTTCAGACTGGGCAATAATGTGTTGCCCCTGCTTTAACTGCATGTATTTTCTCACAAAACAATGAAGCAGATGGTATTGGGTGTTTCCTCCCCTGCCCCTTTTCAACAAATTACACCCAATGAGGTCCAAATGATAGCTGAAAAAAATAAGCTTTAGAGGCAGTTTGCAGTAATACAGACTGTCAGCCTCCCTGTCTCCAGTTCTGCATCTTCCTGATGCTACCTCAAGAGGCCCACTCTTGAAGATTCTACTCTTTCAAATATGAATATCATTAGCCAGTCCTGATTTCTAGACTCAAAATGCAAATCCAGAATTGTTTCAAACATCAAAACCATTCATCCTTCTTGTTTTTTGTTCACCTTTCAACTGGTCAGATGCCTTTTCTGAATGCTCTTTCTTAGTGACTGAGTTACAGGAGTGCTATAAACCATGTCTAAGGGCCCTCCTTGGACATAGATTGTCACCAGGTTTCAGATGGCAAGGACCAAGCCTTTGACACATGCTGCTCTTATCGTGAAGTTAGTTTCACCACCAGAGTTTCTGGGCTGACCACCTTTATAACACTCTTTATAGGTAAAAGAGAAGACTTTGGGTTAGATTAATTCTTGTTTGTGTTTTGTTTTTGTTTTTGCAACTAAGAGAATCAGTTATACTGATCTAGGCAGCAGCTGGTGTTGAAAGGGATGCAGGTAAGTGGTGCATCCTCTAGGCTATAGGCCAGGAAGTGGGCAGTTTGGGACAGCCAGCCTGTGTCCCTGTGATGTCACCAAAGATTAGGTAACATTTCAGCCTTCAGATTTATTGTCTTCAAATGGTGATAATACCAGTGACTTCTTCCTCTGGACTATAGAAAGAAAAACTGGGGTTAGTGCTTTTGTATTTAAGTTAACATATGATTGAATAGTCACAGAAAAATTTTGATAGGGTAAGGGATTATAAAGAAATAAATACCCTTTCTAATTAAAAACTATAATAATCTAATTAAATAATTGAAATGACTGCCCTTTTATGTGTCTAATGTGCTATACAAATTTATCTCATCTTTAATCCACATGGTTTGTGAATAAAACCAAAGATCTGAAATCATCCGTACATTACCAACTTCTGCTTTAACTTTTGGAGCACTGTCCACTTGCCACCCTGGTGCTAAGTAGCAGTACATAATAATTCAATCCACACTATAGTCCTGTGTAGTAGGTGTTAGCAGCATCCTTACCCATTTTAGATGAGGAAACTTGAATTCAGGGAGTTTAGTGCCAAACTAAGGTGCAAACTCAGATCTGGCTGGGCTGTCCCTGCTCAGCACACAGTGCCTTGGCAATAAGTTGCTCTGGTATAGGGATGCAGCATACTGCACCCTGTTATAGCTCTTTCTCACTGCAACTTTGTCAAGCCTCACAGGATCCCAAGCAAGTGGCAGAGTCACTTCCATTTGAGAGTTGAGATAATGAGAAGCCATAAAAATAAAATATGATTTTTTTAGTGTGTGCATATTTTGGAGCATTCCCTGGAGAAAATGTGAGATGGCTTGGGTGAGGGTGAGAAGCAGGAATCAAAGGGTTGTTGGCCTAAGCAAATGAGGAATTGCTATCTTCTGTGAGGGGCTTCACTGGAATTTCCTTAGGTTCTCCATATCTCTCTGCCCCTATATACATCCTGAAGGCAGGGCACTTTGCCCTCTCTCTCTACTAGGAAGAGTCCTTGCAAGTGCCCTCCAGAGTGGAGGTTATGGGAGCTAGAGAGTAAGAAGTCACTGCTACAACAGCCTGCTGCCATACAATGCCACTTACAACATACATTTCTACTGTTGGGAATTAAATGGACACTTAAATACTTCTAGATGAGAAACACATATAATTTGTATCTTGCAGTAAATGCTTTTTCAGTGAGTCTCTGCAGAGGTGTAATGTCCTATTTGTGATGAACATGTCCTTTCTTGTAGGTAGATGTGTCACTGCTCTGCCTTCATGTGAAGCCTTTGCACATGGGAAAGACACTACCAACAGGACATGCCAACAGGTCTACCCCACCTGATGAGCATTCAAGCTGAGGGAGGAAGGGCCCCTCCAGGCCCAGCAGCACCTTATTCAGTATTCACTACGTGTTCCTGCAGTAATGAGAAGCCCAGATAGAAGACAACAGAAACAAAAATGGAGGTGATCCAAAAGAGATTGAATCCATATTTTGGCTCCCCAGGAGACTTCAGGCTTCACAGCTGTGCAGTCTCTCAGGTGTGCACACCTGTGCACACTCCCTCACACACTCAGCCCCTTTTGTCTTCTCCTCCCCTGACAAAGCTCACTAAGTCCAGTCCTTTCTAGATCCTGCAGAGAGCAAGGGAAGAATCCAGGTGAATCTGCTCATCTCTGAAATGGGAAAACCGATATCTGCCCTGCTTAGTTCTCAGAGTTTTTCTGAAGGTTACATGTGGTGATGGGTGTGATCAAATTTTTAAGCTGCAGTCCAAATAGCCAACTCTGAAAAAATACAACTTTCACGAAGACAAAGACTTTGTTTTGCACTCTTTTAGGCCCTAAAACAGTACATGGTACTGAGTAAGTATTCAATTAGTACTTGGGGGAAATGCTTATGATAAATAAATGAATCAATAATTGCATACTACTAGTAATATATTAACGCAACTTATCACAAAATCAGGGATCACCATTATAATTTTGGGTATTCTTGCAATGAGAGTCTCTATAAATGACCTCACCAAGTAACAAAGCCTTTTGCTTTTTGGAAACCAACATTCCATGTTTAAAGGGTATCAGGTAGCATCTCAGTATTTGATAAGATATAAGAAGTTCTTGCAGTTATACTGGCAGCAGTCATAGTAATTATAATAAAATATCTTTGACTCAGACTCACTCTTTCTATAACCAGTGACCTGAAATGCAGCTGAGGACCCAAGAAGAAACCAAAAGCCTTGAGGGCTAATATAGATGCCCTAATGCTCATAAATTAGAACTCAATTCGTCTGATATGGTGTCTATTTATTTACTCTTACTTTGTACTTAATAATAATATGCATGGCAATTTATCTTCCTAAACCAGAAGCAAGAGTTTTCAGAGAAGGAGAAAGCAGAAAAGCTATTTGAAGAAAAAAAGGCATACACACTAAATATATCCAATTTAGGATTATTTGATGTGGAGATAAACTTCCTCACAATTTGAACTTTTTTATTATTTTACATTTAGTGTAACCATACATCAACAAATATTTATTGAGAACCTACTATATACTAGGCATAGAAATTAGAAAAGTAAACAAAATATTAAAATACTCTTCTCTTACAGAGTTTCAAACCTTGATGAAGGTGCCACATAGGAACTAAGGTACTATTGCACAGTGGGTCCAACACAGTTCCCCCAACCCTACCCTGTGTTGGAACAGATGAGCATCAGCAGCTTGGAGTTAGAAGTGCATTTTATGAAGACACACATCTTCTAACATTAGAATCATACTCTACATCACAGGTGGCAAACACAAGGCCCACAGGCCAAATCTGGCCCTCTGCCTTGTTTTATCCAACTTGACACCTTGTGTCTACCTGGTGGCAGTAATAAGCTCCTTACTCCTAGTTAAAGAGTAGTTACATTTATATAGTCCTAAAATTACATTTGGCCTTTTGAAGGCAACTGTGAGGCTGATGTGGCCCCCAGTGAAAATGAGCTTGACACCCCTGCTACATCTAGAGGAGCTAGTGCTGTGAGAAATAGAAAAGAAGTGGCCAGATGGAGGCAATAGCAGGTCATTGGTTGTTGTCTCACACACATGCTCATTTTTTTAAAAAAGCAAACTGCTGCCAGTTTCTAATTCACTCTCTGTTTCTTGAACCTACACAGTGGTTTTATATAATTTAAATACAAACATGAGGTACCTCCACATTGTCATTGTATATTATTATTTCTTTACAGTCATTATGGACACAAAGGCACTGGGGTCAGAAAGACCTAGTGCATTTCTCAACTCTGGCTCCTATGGATATTTTACCTTAGACTTGCCTTTATTTGTTCAGCCATAAAGCTAGCAAAATTATATCCACTTTGTAGGGATCTTATACAGGTATGGCATATGTAAAGCCTTTACGCCCATTTGTGGTATAGATAGATGCTTAGTGAAAGAAATATTTGTGAGGGTGAGGGGGCGGGAGATAGTGGTGGTGGGAAAATGGAGACAACTGTACTTGAACATTAATAAAAATGATTAAAAATAAAAAAGAATTAAAAATATATAATTAGAGTGAAAAAAATATGTGTATTATTATGGCAAGTTGAAATTCTTAATAATAGGGCAGTCTTACCAAGAAAAGCTTATATAATGTTCCAAATCTGCTTTTAAAAGACAAAGATGCAGATTTCTGACTAAAGGGGCATCTAATGTCATGTAGAAGGATATCTAATATAACAGGATGACAAAAATACTTGGACCTTGGAGTCAGACAAAGCCAGGTCCAAATACAGGCCCTTCATTTCCAACTGTGAGCCACTGGACATGTGCCCAAACATGGTGGGGCCTCAATTTCTTCACCTAAAGAATGGAGTTGCTTGTGACAATTAAATTAAATGGTATTATGTAAATAAGGTGTTTGGTATATAATAAGAATTAAGTTGTGACAGCTACTTACTATTTTTACCTGAAAAATTCAATTATGTTGAGTGCCTAATCTCAACATCACCACAAAAATACATTAATAATCAGAATGATAGTACCAATTAATAATATCAATCACCATCTAGGGGATGATCAAAGAAAAATCTTTAAAACAATCAACCCTCAGTATTAAGAGAATATTTTTTCTGAAAATTTTATGTTAAGTATTTCTAGCAGCAGGTGCATTTGCTAAATTTCATGCCAGAAATAACAATAACAACTTAGGACTGCAGTTGCATGACTTCCCTGTAGCTCACACTCATCAAGCAGCAGGGGTTGCTAAGGCCAAACAGTTCCCAAATAAAATGACAAGGAAGAGAAGAATTAGGGTAGTTGTGCTTTATGGAGTAATACCCTTTTCAAACTGAAAGGTGAAAAAGAATCAATTCAGCCACGTGCCTAACTGTCCCAAGGGTCTAGGTAGAGGAATTACTGAAATAACAAAAATTAATATAAAAGGAAAAACATAAAAAAGAGTCATCCTACCAAGGTCATTCTGGAAAGGCAATTTAGCTCCTTGTAAACCTTCTGTTTCCATAGCTCCCCAACAAACAAGGCCTTCTGAGTCATGAAAAATTGCGTGATCTCTAGTCAGAACATTTTGTATGATGATAACTTTTCTAGAAGGAAATGTGACTGACTGAGGTTTTGAGTTTCTAGATCTTTCTCTTTGTGTAAAATCAATTTAAGAAATGGCCCTCTTTCAACATCCACCTTGTCTTCTATATATCAATGGAGTTGGATTAGTGTATGTTGTTTTTTAATGAGGACCCCTTGATTCAGTGTGTAAAACAGATAAACAGAAGTTACTCTAGTTGATGCAGGAGCTCATTCACTTGCCTCCCTACCCTGCACCTGAGTTCCCTAAAGAAACTCAGAAGAACTCTTAGAACTGTACAGAGACCATCAGAAAATTATTTTCTTTCCTCACCCAGGTCTAATAATCTACAGTTATTTTACTCTTTACACTCAAGAACAATCCTCCCTCATCAGAAATGTCCCATGTTTGAGAACACAATTAGAGGGTCAGGAATACTGGAGAATATTTTGAAGTTTACAGTAAGGGAAAGCCAACTCCCAAAATTCTAAGGATGGCAGCATGAAGGACATTTCTGATGACAGAGAACATGTCATAACCAAATAGCTCTTGGGAAATCCAGAGTAGTGAGACATAGTCCGCATTTGGTGCTGTCCACCTATAATCAATGTCTATCTATAATGTTTGCCCTTCAGGCTCATATAATGCCCAGGGGTAAGAAATCCTTAACTCTGTCCCTTTTCAGGGTCAGAGCCCCAACTCATTAGTCCTGGAATATGTGAATAATAGAACAGGTTAGGGAGAACCCTGAGAGGTCAACAGGTCCACCCCTCTCTGTCCTGGAAGTTCTGTGTCATTCTCTTACATTTCCAGGGAAGAACTTCTTTGGCCCCTCTGTTACTACTATGGGGCCTTGCCACCACTGGGACTTAAAAGCCCTTTTTGATAGCTAACAAACTTTTCATATGGTAATCAGTACACATTTGTTATCTCTACAGAGCAATGAAAATTGTTGATGACTATTCTCAACATTGTTGAGCTTTCTCAAGTCCTATAACTTCAGTTTATTTCTTCCTTGGTGTGGAAATTGCAAATGACTTCAGCTACAGACATTGTGAATTAATTTTCTATGCCTACCGTAGGGTCCTGGGAGGAAACAGTGTACTTGCACTAAATCAGATGAAAAATTCATATTGCATCTGAGTCTAAAAGGTGATAAGCAGTATAGAAACGCAGAAATAGCTGTAAACAAGATTAGGGATATTCCCCCCAAAAAACTAAGTCAGAAAGTCAGGTGAATAATCTAGTGCTCATTTACACTTACAAGCTGCATTCTTCTGATCCTTGTCAGCTTGGGTTTCTGTCATGGGTATTCTTAAAACTTTGGCCAGGATCTTAGAGATTAGAAAGTCAGGAGACAAGTCTCAGAGAATGGCTACCTTCTGCATCTTAGAGTTATATCACCCAGCTACAGAGCCTGTAGCATATGTCTCTGAGTACTCAAACATCCACAGACACATGTGTCTTCCTCCAGTGTGGAAGCTGGTGTTGTTGGTGCAGCCATATCCAGTAAAGGACCTCAATCTGCCATTTGACAATTGTGTCATGGTGGGAGATTGTCTTTACAGAGATGTCTAATTTATACCTCATACCATGTGCTCTTCTTTAATGTGAGATTGACACTGATCTTTGAGGAGTGGGGTTTATGTTTTCTTCCCCTAAATCTGGATGGACATTTGTAATTGCATCAGTAAATAGAATAGGGCAGATATGGTGCTGCATGGCCTCTGAGGTAATGTCATAAAAGGCATAACTTCTACCTGGGGCTTTCTCTCCCTGGACATTAAATCTAGCCACCACGTCAGAGAGAAGCCCAAGTCACATGGAGAAGCCATGCATAAGTGTTCTGACAAACAGCCCCAGCAGCCAGAATCTACCTCCAGACATGTGGGTGAGCTGGCCTACAGATGAATCTAGTCCCTGGACTTTGAGTCCTCCAGCTGAGGCCCCAGACATTGTAGAAGAAATAAGCCCTGTCTGCCATGCTCAGAATGAATTCCTGGCCTACAGACACTGTGAGAAATAAAAGTGATTATTGTGTTTTAAAGCACTAAGTTTTGGGCTAATCCATCACACAGTAACTGATAACTAATTCAGCCACCTCAGGCAAACTATTTGCCCCAGTTTCCTAATTCTCTACAGAGTCTGCTCTTAAGGGTTTTCAGGTGAAACAAACCAGGTAACACATTTAAAGGGTCTTCTTCATAGTATGTTGTGTGGAAAAGAAAGCTAATGTAACATTATGGGGGCCTGAGATAAGTCAGAACACATTCTGTAGGCTAATCCCCTTTGGGCATTTTTGCACGTTACCTGGGGTCATTTACACTTACAAGCTGCATCTTGCATACAACACCTGTTCTTATCGTGGGTGCCCTTGTTTTCTCATTGTTTGCCTTGCTGAGGGCTCAACCCCTGAGTCAAATGGTGAGCTCCTTGTGAACTGAGCACACTATGGGCGTATAGGAGGCATGCAGCAAATACCAGCAGTCTTGTTTGTTTTGTAACTCAAGGATGTTGCCATTCCAACAGAATAGTGTATACTAGAGGAGTAGGAGAGGTTTGAGATGGGAGAGGTGGGATTTTCTTCCTCCTTTCTATGCTTAATGATTCTCTCTTGTCTTTCCAGACTCACTTGTAGATCCCATCTCTTTGAAAACTCTGCTGATCTCCTCCTTACTTTTTGTATGGCTTCTAGGGTACCCTGTGTTCTCTTCTACTTATACTCTCCCACTGTTTCTATTACCACCAACTCCCTACTAGATCATGAGCCCTGAAAGGCAGGAAGGAGTCTCGTATACCCATATCCCCAATAATCTTCCCTATCCTTGGCACAGAGCAAGTGCTCAACAAATATGGGGAGTAAATAACATATGAATAAATGGTGAGAAAGCAAGCAAGAAAGAGGATGCATCATCAACCACAACAAAAACAATAAAAATAATCATAATAATAGCAGCTCATCGCTAGCAATAATTATAAACCAGACACTATATTAAATATATGAACCTTTTATCTTCTAAATAATTAAAAGAGTTAGGTACTGTTGTTTGCATCACCATTTTACATCTGAGGAAATGGAGACACACAGTAGTAGAGTAGCTTTGCCAAGGCTGCAGAGCTGGTAAGACACAGAACTGAGATTGAACCCAGACCACCTGGCCTTAGAGTCTGTGCTTTTGACCTTAAGCTGTCTCCTAAAACTCATCTACACAGGAAAGGGGCCTCTGAGGCCTCCTGCCCACCCACCAGGAGGTTCAGATATCTCCAGAACTGTCAGGCTTGATTCAAATATACCAGCAAACAGATGTCTTAAGGAAACTTTATGACAGGCTAGAAAGGATTTATCTAAAACATCTTTCTTACTGGACATCTACCAGGCTGGGGTTGCCACCATTAGAGCTTTGATTTCTTTGGACAGCCCTTCGGAAGATCCACTCACTAAACTTTCCCAGGAATAGTAAAACACCTCCCTGATAGCTTAGCAAAAATTAATTCTCAGAATTTCCAGCTTCACCTATCTATGCCACCCCAGTTTTCAAGTTACCTGGACTTTGTTCCCTTTGTCATCTCTCACATAGGCCCTTTCTTGCCTCCATGTCTTTGTCAATTGTTCACTTTGTCAGGAATACATTTTTCTGACATTTGCTATTAAAATTTCCCCCTTCTTAACATGCAGCTCAAGAACTAACTTCTCTAAGAAGATTTATTTTACAATAGGAACATCATTCCTTTCACATATGGTTATTAGAATAACTACATTTCTTAGTAAACTACACCTTGAAGTGAAAGACTTATCCTTCCCTTGAAATAGACTGTGAAAGAGTAAAAGGACAAAAGTAGAGTTGACATAGTAGAAAGAGTTCAGGATGAGATGTTCTGGGTTTTGGTGCTTATTTCACCCTAGTTAGCAGAGTGTTACTGACCAAGGTACCTCCCCACCTGTAAATAAGAGATTTCAGCTAAATGACCTGAAGGACTCTTCCAAATTCTGAGTCTAGACTATCAGGAGAAAGGCATGTGGCAGGAGGGGTGTAGAATATGGAGGCTGAAATCCTGGTCAGTTTGGGAAGAGAATGCTAAAGAATTTGTCCCCTACTTTCTAATTCTGTTTCAGCCCAGGCCTGCTAGACTGGGTAGGTGGTCATTTGACCAGAATGATCACTTAATGGGCTGATGACCCTTTGGTATGAGCATGGGGGTTTAAGTCCTCTCTGCATTAGCATGGGTTGTATGTTCATGCTGCAGCAATCTTTTTATTTCCCCAAGTTCCTCCATGATCCAGGCTTCTGTGGCTCTCAGGCAATGCCTACAAGGTTCATGAGGCCCAGGTCCCAAGGTCCACCAGCAATCATGCCCATCATCTTGATGTGTATCTGGGATGCAAAGGTGAGGAAACAGAGAAGGGAAAATCGTCTTCCATGAGATGTATAACAGGAAGGCTCCAAGTGACAGATTAGAAGAATTACACTGAGAGCTATCCTTTTCCTCCTTTTTTTCTCCCACATGAACATTACTAGCATTGTCACTGTTATTAATGATTTGAAAGCACCCCATGCATTAGCATCAAAGTATTTGCTGCTTTGACTTCATGAGGACTTTGTTATCAGCTGGGAAATTCTTCTGAACATGAATTCAGAGGGACCAGGTGTTTCTCTGCATTGTAAAGAGATGTCATGGACTTTGGGGCTTTCACAGAGCAGCAGGGATGCTGCCAGCAGTTAAAATCTGATGGGTAAGACCCTTGCATTTTGTTAATGCTTTATTTAGAGTAAAGAAAAGCAAAGTGGTTGGAAGATAGACAAATTTGTTACCTCTGGCTCCATCTAAACTCAACCCACCCCTCAAGACCACACTCAAACCAGTGTCTTCTCAGGGGTATTTGTCCCCTTTTTACTCTCCCTTATATGAACATCTTGGCTCAGTACTATGATAGACAGTATCACACATTTCAATAACAAAACTAAAAAAGGTTATGGTGCCTCACATAAATAATTCAAAACATACTCATAAAATAAGAGTAAAAATATGCCATAGAGTTCTGATTTTCTCCATGATTCTTTTGCAGACTTTGAAATACTGAAATTCTACTTTCCATGGCATTTTCCTTATTCCTTTGGTGCTCTGGTTTGCTCGTGTCTGAACATGTGCTTATGTTGTCTTTTGGGAAATCCAGTGCTGGTGTTTCTATTCAGGCAACAAGTAGATAGAAAAGAAGAAAAGAGAGGACAGATTCCAAAGTAAGATGGTTGCCTGCTCTGCATAGCCTCTCTGCCTTTGGTCCTAAGGGCAGCTTAAGGAAGGATGAATGAGAAGATAAGGAAGGATGAGAAGATGAGCGTGAGCTCTTCTCTCAGAGGACAGCAAGAAAGCTGAAGAAGAAAGGCAGTACTAGCAGGCTCTCATCTCCAGCTGCTCTTCCTTCGCAAACCCTCAGCAGCTATTTAGGAAAACACAGAGGTAGAGTGTGATAAGTGACGAGTCATACAAGTTATAACAGGTCATTACTAATGACCCACGATGGTGATGCCAAATGAAGCAGTCATTTTTCTGAAAACACAGGTGCCCCATGTTCCCATATTCTTGGGTGTAAAGCAACTTTTATAAGATTTTCCTGCCTTAGGTATGTTTTATGACTTCTCTACTCACTCTGAAAATACTCATCAACCATGACAGACAGGTCTGCAAATGAGCAGGACTATTGCAAGGAAGAGGGGAAAAAAGACTCCAGACTCCAGAAAGACTTTGACTAATGCACCCTTTCTAATTCCATTGGCCTTGCATTGCTTTCGGGACCATAGGGTGTGAAGGTGTGTAGGATCCTTATAAGGTCAAGATCTAGGAAGGTATTTCTTATCAATTAAACAGGTTTTTTATTATGGTGCTAATAAATGTTTTGGAAAAAGATGTTTTGCTGATTATCTAGGAAAGTGCTGGTTAAAACAAATGTTTCTTTTTTATTTTGAAGCATACTTTAATTTTTATTTTTTTAAAATATTTAATATGCTCTTTACTCATTTCTATCACTCACTACCCTCACCTTTGGCAACTGCTGATCTATTTGCTGTAGCTAAGAGCTTGGCTTTCTTTTTAATTTTAATTTTCTTTTTAAGATTTCACACAAAAGAGAGATCATAGGGTATTTGCATTTCTTTGACTGGCTTATTCGACTTAACATAATGTCCTTGAGATCCATCCATGTTTTTGCAAATGGCAAAATTTTGTTCTTTTTATGGCTAAATAATATTCCAGTGTGTGTGTGGTGTGATTATACACCAGTGTGATTATACACAGTGTGTGTGTGGTGTGTAATGTAATGTGATTACATTAGTGTTTCTGTTTTATTTAGATAAATACCCAGAAGTAAAATTGCTGAGGCATATGGTAGTTCTATTCTTAATTTTTTGAGGAATCTCCATATAATATTTTATAGTGGCTGTACCATCTTCCATTCTTACCAACAATGTACAAGTGTTTGCTTTTCTCTACATCCTCACCAACACTTTCTTATATTTTTATTATTATATTTATATTAATATATTATATTTTTATTATATATATTTATATTATATCAATTTCTTATATTTTTGATAATAGCCATTCTAACAGGTGTGAGGTGACATTTCATTGTGGTTTTGATTTCCACTTCCCTGATGATTAATGACATTCAGCATCTTTTTATGTAACTATGATCATTTGTATGCTTCATTTGGAAAAATGCTTATTTAGATCTTCTGCCCATTTTTTAATAGAATTGTCAGGGATTTTGTTTGTTTGTTATTTAGTTGTACGAGTTCCTTAAATATTTTACATACTAACCCCATATCAGACATATGATTTGCAAATATTTTCTCCCATTCAGTAGGTTGCTTTTTCATTTTCTTAATGGTTTCCTGTACTGTGCAGAAGTGTTCTTGTTTGATGTAGTACCACTTGTTTATTTTTGCTTTTGGTGTCTGATGCCCTGTTCCCCACAAAAAATCATTGCCAAGACAAATGCCAGTGAGCTTACCACCTATATATTCTTCCAGTAGTTGTGTATTTTCAAGTTTTTAATCCATTTTGAGTTATTTTTTTCAGTACAATGGTTAATTTTTATGTAAGATACTGGTTCAATTTCATTTTTGTGCATGTTGCTATCCAATTTTTCTAATACCATTTACTAAAGAGAGTTTCCTTCTTTCCATTACATATTCTTAGCTCATTGGTCACTAATTAGTTGACCATATATGTGTGGTCATATTTTTCCTGGGTGTCTAATTTAAAGTGCAGATACTCCTAATTAGACCCATGAGTTGGAAGAGAATGAGGGTTTTGATTGAGAAGAGGATTCTGAACTTTGACTATTTTAGATGAACCTGGTTAGAGAGAGCGAGAGCCCATAGAACCAAGGGATGAGGAGGATTGGAGAGGATGTGACAGCAAATAATGCCAGTAAAGCAGAGAAAAATAAAAAAGAGGGGGCAGATTACCTTGTAATCTTCCAGAAATACCAATGGATGAGCAATTAGACTCAATAGATAATCACCTCTGATCAATGAAATAAAAATCTAAGGTGAGTCTAGGTAACAGTTCTTTTTAAAACTTTTGAGACAATTCTGTTGTGCAGCCAACATGAGAACTAGCCTTTAGGATTTGTTTACAATGTGCTTGTAATTCAGGTAGCTTCCACAAGGTGCCAGCTAGTTTCAGTTTCTTAAGCCAATGATTAGTTTAACTTTAGGTAACTGAGAGAAAGCAAGATTAAAAACTATGCAAACATGTGCTACCCTTTAAAGGATATTTCTTCATAAAAATGAAGGCATAAATATTAATTAAACTATAATTCCTACTTTGGAATAACAAACTTAATAATTTATAGGATTTTAAATAACTGCCAAGAGCTATATTCAAGTTGAATACTTACCAAAATTTTTAATTATAATTATTCACTGCTTACCCTTTCTCTGGTTTTCTGGGAAGACTACCTTTAGTCACCTAAACACTGGGACTAATGGTCAACTCCCAATGAGGTCTATGGCTCTTAATCTGAGCCTTAAAGATTTTCTAGACTTTTCATCTAAGGTTGAGATGATGGAGGAGGCAGTAGCACAGGTTTACCTAGAATCAATCACTAATGAAACAAGCTAAAAATGCTTTGTTAAGACCTGCCAAAAATGCTCCAAAAGCAACCAAACAGTAAGAGGGGATCATCCTTGCCACATAACCTTAACACAGTTTATGTGGTGGCCCAGGCAAGAAAAAGACAATTGTCTATGACAAATAGTGAGTGTCTTGTCAGCTTTCCAGACATTCTAGCCAGGGCTGTACATCACTGCCACTGAGCTCCATCTTTCTCCATCTCTGCATTACAGAGCCAAAGAGAAGTAATGGATAAATAATACTCTGCCCTCAAAATGCAGCTCTGAGGGAAGACAGAGAACATGAGAAGAATTCTAAAATAATTAACCCAAGCTATGTAAAATAAACAGTAAATTTATACAAACATGTGTAGATTGACCATGAGAAAGATAAAAAGAAATGGCACAGCTATTTAAATAGGCTACATGAGAAACACTGCTACTACTGCAACTACTAATTGCTAATGAAATAAAAAAAAAGATTAGCACCTGTAAAGAAGTGGATGAAGAACCCAGGCTGGAAGAAGATACAACTGAAAGAACAGTGGCAGATTTCCTACAGGTGCTTTGTGCTAGGAAACAACTGAAAAAGAATACTAATTCAGTTTTAGTAAGAGTGTGAAGGCAAAATCATAAAGTCTTTACATTTTGTACTGTTATTAATAGTAATGACCCTCAAATATAACCTAATATTTGGTTACACTTCACCCATCATAAGGATCTAAAAGCTCTGTGCCATATCTTTCTAGAATAGAACTTTCTCTCATGTGACCTTCACTGTTCAAACTCAAAAATACTCTCTTAGAATAGAAATTAGTTTATGAACTGATTCCCAGAGTATATATTGAGCCCCACTAATAACCTTTTGAAAATTAGGGGTTGGTTTCTGTACCCACCAGATGATGCCACCCTTAACTATTTTAATCAAACATTGTGTAAGCTTCTCATTAAACTGATGGTTTCTGAAGTTATTTTGGCATTGAGTTCTGACATCTGCTCTCTTAAAAAGACTTGTTTATGTTTTTTTCTCTAAAATTCTCAAAATGCAGAATAGAGACATAATTATTACTATTATTTTTATTTATTTTTAGAGAGAGGGGAAGGGAGAGAGAAAGAGAGGGAGAGAAACATCAATGTGTGATTGCCTCTTGCATGCCCCCTACTGGGGACAGGGCCCACAACCCAGACATGTGGCCTGACTGGGAATCGAACCAGCAGTCACTTGGTTCACAGGCCAGAACTCAATCCACTGAGCCACCCAGCCAGGGTGAGACATAATAATTATTAAACATAGTGCTTCAATGGTTTAAATAAAGTGTAGGTTGGACCACTGTGGAAACTGCTAGATTACTTTTTCAGTCTAAAATACAACTGAACAAGAGATTATAGAAAAATAACACTTTATCAATAAAAAGAAAATTTATGTTCTCTATTTCTGGATTTGGAGGCATTTGTAGAAAGAGCAATTACTCAATCTAGAAAGTATCACAGTCAACTCTTGCTTATCAGCACAATAGAGGAAATAAGAAAACCCAAAAATAATTCTTGATCTGGTGGACATAACCGGTCAGTCAACAAACATCTATTTAGTGCCTATGATGTGAGAGTCAAACCAACACTGAGAGCCAACTTAACATTGTAGTCTTCTCAGATAATAGTTGTTAAGTCTGTGTGCCATCTAGGCCATAGGAAAGAAGACCCAGGAGGGTATGGAACAGTGGAAAAAAACAAGGCTGGAATTAAAAGTCAGCCACATGTAATTCATAAACAGGAAAATCCTCTCCTGTAGATATGAGAGTTGCCTAAATAGATGCAGACCAGGCCAAGCTAGTTAAGATCCGTCCTGCACTGTGGAAAGCTCAGGTTTTGAGCATAGCTAAACTCATCAGCTCTGTAGCCATCTCTTCTGCTCAAGGGCAATACCACATCATACTGTGCAGGCATGAAGAGCTGCACTGAAGGGTCAGTCATAGGTTTTGTCATTCATTTTTTCCCTCTATGGGCTAGGCTGATAATGGTGATTCTGAATGAAATGTTTCCATGCTTCATGGCTGGCCCAAATGACAAGGTCCACATTGCCCCATTCCCAGGAGGCAGAAGAAGACTAGTTGAACCCCCAAGGACCTCACCTCACAGAGCTATCCTGGCTCTGTGTGTGTTGTTGCTGCTCTTACAAGGCTGCCTGTTAATATGCCTGCACTCAGGGAAGCACCCCTGGAGCTCATGTTAATGCCTGGAGGAGCCTAAACAGCTGGCCTGCATTCTCTGCCTAAATTTGTGGTTTCAATTCTGATCACATATTAGAATATGCTGGGGAAATTTAAAAATATATCCATACCTAGGCCCACTCAAGAGCAAAGGAATCCAAATCTTTGGGGGTGCAGCTTAGACATTACTAAGTTTAAAAATATTTACTTATTTATTTATTTTTAGAGAGAGGGGAAGGGAAGGAGAGAGAGGAAGAGAACATCAATATGAGAAAGAAACATCAATCGGTTGTGTGTTGTAGGTACCCCAACATGTGCCTTGACCAAGAATCGAACCAGCAAATTTTCACTTTGCAGGATGATGCCCATTCACTGAGCCACACTAGTCAGGGCTGGACATTACTATGTTTAGAAGCAACCTAGCCAATTCTAATATGCAGGCAGGGTTGAGAACTGATTATAAGGGCATTCTTTAAACTAATCTCTTTCAGTCTTTACTTTAAAAATGCTCCCCAAGTTCCTGCTGAAATTCCTGTTAGAAGCCCACTCCCTTGTCAGGAGCTCAGGGTCACTGCTGGTGGGCTCACTGCCCAATACAGGTTTTCACTGTAGCTCTTGGTATCTCTTGGTTGTCTGAAGCTCCCTCCCAAAGACAGGAACTAATAGTGGAGTCCCTAGACTTTCACTGTACTGGTTAATCAACATTATCACTAATCCTCAGCACAGTGCTGTGATGAGTTACCCAACTGAACATATGAGGAAACTGAGGACCAGAGAGAGAAGGAACTTTGAAAATGCCTTCTATCTTTCACCTCAGTGCCCTGAGCCTGGGTGTCTCAAAATGTTTTCTCAGCTGGAGCATGTCTTAAACCCTCGGATCTCCTCACTGATCTTTCCCACTATGATTTAGACAACTCTATACCCTTTCAACTCCCCCTCCCCATCACCCATGTTGTACTCTTGTGTCTCACATCCAAATACACATATCAGTCAGCATCACTGAGGTTTCTCCTACAGACAATGGAGGCAACAGGCACTTGAAGTCCAGTCTTCTCCTTGGTCAGGGAGAATAAACACTCACCTCAAAGGAATAGCCATTTCCTATGATAGTTAAATTTTAAACTTTCTATGAGGTGGTCTGCCTGAGTGTGAAGACTGCTGCCATTTGGGTGATGGCTCAGCACTGGGATCCCTGTGGCTACTCTCTCTTCCCCAAAGCTCTTCCACAAAGCTTCCATCCCAGTCTCTCATCAGGTGTCTCTAGCCCACTCTGCTCCCACCTTTGCTGGAACCCCAGTACTATTGGAGGAGGAGGAGTTCCAGCTAAGATGGAGGCATAGGTAGAAATGCTTCACTTCCTCCCACAACCAAAATAAGGATAACAACCAATTTAAAAATAACAAACAACCAGAACTGTCAGAAAATCAAACTGCATGGAACTCAAACAACCAAGGAGTTAAAGAAACATTCATGGCAGAGACAGGCAGCTGGGCAGAGAAGAACCACAGAAAGAAGGTGGACAGCACAGGCAAGAGGGGGGCTGGCTGACCAGGAAACTAAAGAATCAAAACCTCTACCTGAGGCCCATGAGATCCTAGAAAGTACACAAAGCCACCCACCTGGAATTTAGCACCTGAAAGAGCACAATCCATTTGTGGGAAGTGAGGGAAGTGACAGAAAGTGGGGCTTGATCTGAGCAAGCAGCAATGTCTCAGACCACTCCCTAACAGACAGTACCACAAGGCAGCAAAGAGGGTTGCCTCACCCTGGCAAATACCAAAGGCTCCACCCCTTAGTACATAACAGGTGCACCAAAACAAAAAATATGGCCCAAATAAAAGAACAGATCAAAGCTCCAGAAAAAATACAGCTAAATGATGAAGAGATAGCCAACCTACAAGATGCACAATTCAAAACACTGGTAATCAGGATGCTCACAGAAATGGTGGAGTATGGTTGCAAAACAGAGGAAAAAATGAAGCTCATGAAAATTGAAATAAAGGGAAACAGTGAAGAGAAGAAACGGAGACTCAAGTCAATTTTTTGAACTAGAAGGGAGAAATAAACATTCAACCAAAATAGAATGAAGAAACAGGAATTCAAAAAAATGAGGAGAGGCTTAGGATCCTCCAGGACAACTTTAAACATTCCAACATCCAAATCTTAGGGGTGACAGAAGGAGAAGAGAAAGAGCAAATAATTGAAAACTTTTGGAAATATAATGAAGGAGAACCTCCCCGACCTGGCAAAGAAAATAGACTTCCAGGAAGTCCAGGAAGCTCAGAGAGTCCCAAAGAAGTTGGACCCAAGGGAGCATACACCAAAGCACATCATAATTACATTATCCAAGATTAAAGATAAAGGGGAGAATCTTAAAAGCAGCAAGAGAAAAAGGAGACAGTTACCTACAAAGGAGTTCCTTAAAACTATCAGCTGATTTATCAGAAGAAACCTTGAAGGCAAGAAAGGGCTACAAAAAAGTATTCAAAGTCATGAAAGGCAAGGACCTACATCCAAGATTGCTGTATCCAGCAAAGCTTTCATTTAGGAAGGGCAGATAAAGTGCTTCCCAGATAAAGTCAAGTTAAAGGAGTTCATCTTCACTAAGCCCTTATTATATGAAATGTTAAAGGGACTTATCTAAGAAATAGAAAAAGATAAAAAACTATGAACAGTAAAATGACAACAAACTCACAACTATCAACAACTGAATCTAAAAAACAAAAACTAAGTAAGCAACTAGAACAGGAACAGAATCACAGAAATGGAGATCACATGGAAGGTTGTCATTGGGGAAAGGGAGAATGGGGGGGCAGGTACAGGGAACAAGAAGCATAATTGTTAGGCATAAAATAGACAGGGGGAGGTTAAGAATAGTATAGGAGTTAGATACGCTGAAGAACTTAGTTGTACAACCCATGGACATAAAATGAAGAGGGGATGCTAGAGGTTGGGGGGACAGTGCAAGGTGGTGGGAATAAAGGGGAGAAAATATTGGGACAACAGTAATAGCATAATCAATAAAATATACTTAAGAAAAAAAAATTTAAAAATTAACTTTCTATGAGACATATCCATGCCTACTCAAAGTCTGGTAGGTTTTCCAACCAACTCCCCACCAGGCAGTAGCCCTGTGTGAGAGTTCTGGTGCTTCCCATTTAATATGTGGATTGAAACCCTGCAGAATCACCAGAATTATATCACTAATTTCACTGACAATGAAAATCAAGGGGGAAATGCTCCAGGATTTACAACTACCACTTTCTTGTTCTTTGGGCCTGATATGTAACAAACAGATCCTCATTGAGCCTCTCTAAGGATTTAATGAGGTAACAGAGGTGAGGCATTTTGTGCAGTACCTGACATTCAGTGGTCATGTAAAAAATGTTGCATATTGTTATCCTTCCCCTCCTGTCCCTCACCTTCACCTAGCCAATAATACAGCTGTTATTTAAAACCAAACTCAAAAGCTTCTCTGCTCAGAAGGCATCCTTAAAACCAGCTGTGGAGTTAGTTATGCCTCCCTATGGTTACACCAAGACTCACCTTTCCCTGCCTTACCTCAGCCCTCATAGCCCCTGCCTGGATTCTGTTGTGGGTTCTCTCTTGTCAGACTCTCAGGCACCTCCACATTCCAGGCTGCTTCAGGGACAATCCTGCTATCCTAATCTGATTTTTGACTCCCCTGCTGAATAGCCTCCCCTGCTCAATAGCATCTGGCTCCTTGGTGCCCTCGGTGTGAAGTCCACAGCTGCCAACCCACCAGGTTTGTCTCAAGGGTACTTAGTTCTTGTCGACCTATTCAGTTCCCTTCATTCCCCTCATGCACCCCCCAGTGGCTGAAAAGCTTTTCATCCTTTAGGGGCAGCTCTCCCTCCTCCCTGAATAGCACCTGTCTGTTCCCTATTACCACCCTCACCATGGTGGACCTTCACAACACAACAGCATATTTATTTTATGAGTCATCTCTAAAGGTGGATCCTCATTTTGACAATCTTCCCTTACCCACCACACCCCAGGCAAACTGATCATATCTTAGTTTGTGCCTTTCAATAGGCTTTGAGCACTGTGCCTGAATAATTAATTGTGCTACTTACTTGTTACACATCTACCTCCATCTTGACAAGAAACAGCAC
Source organism: Phyllostomus hastatus (assembly GCF_019186645.2). NCBI lineage: Eukaryota > Metazoa > Chordata > Mammalia > Chiroptera > Phyllostomidae > Phyllostomus > Phyllostomus hastatus. The sequence continues at coordinate 3,926,080 of NW_025334038.1, read as the reverse complement.
CTGAATAATAATAGTAATAATAACAGCTTATATTTATTGAGTACTTGCCAGTGCTAAGCATCATTCAAGGCACTTCAACACTTATTAACTCACTTAGCCCTCATTATCCAGTGAGATAGGTTCTATTATTATCATCCCATTTTACAGGTAAGGAAGACAGGGCACGAAGACAGACATTCAATACTGGTTCCAACATCAAGCAATTAGGAAATAATTTATTCTCAAAGTTTAACATAATGCCAGTATATAGTAGGTGCTTGGTAAATTTTGTGGAGCTAAAATATTTAGGTTGTAGTTGAACTATCCCAAATTCATTTGGTTTATAGGCCAATATTTCCTGCATTGGTTAAATCCCTTCACATGAGGGTCATTAGCTTGTATTTGAAGCAGAGGCCACATAGTGTGAGACTCAAGTGAGTGCCTGGCTGACTCACATTCCTCTCCAGATTTTCAGTTAGTTGTTCTGTGAATTCATAGCACACAAATATTTTATGACTGCATTTATTCTTCATAACAATATGAATGAGCAAGTGAATAAAAGCCAAATCCCTTGTGAAGCCAGAGGAAGAGTGATTAAATTATAATCATCCTGGATTAATTAATCTATAATATTTGCTCTTCATATGAAAGAAGAAAATCAGCCTTCAACATAAAGGTTATGTACTCCTGAGGTCTGTGTCTTAATAAAGGAAAGGCTTGGGGAAAAAACTTGACAAGCCCCCAAGATACAACATGTTGTAAATGTAGACAGAAGGTTATTACTGATATAAAATATATTCAATGTAATTATCAGCCACAACAAATAATCAGAGCAATGATAATGAATAATTAACATTTTTATACTCCTATAGTAATGTGCCTAATAGATAAGTGCACAACATTGAATTAATTTATTGTGTTATAGTGTTTTTAGTAATGAAAATAGCCTAATCAAAATATCTCTCCCACAGTATTGCCAGATATTGGAAGAAATCACCGATAAGGTGTATTTCTTTGTTTCTGATCTAATTGTAGTAGAGATGCTGTGACATATTTAGAGAAAGCTAAGTAGAGAAATTTTGGAAAAAATAAACACAAGACAAGCTATTGATTTCAGTTCAGAAGGACATAAATTTAAGGACATCACTTTGGTCCCTGAAGCAATTGTGGCAACCTGAGAAGAAAGATTGTATACAGAAGACAGTCACATTCGCAAAGGTCTTTCATGGGTGTCTTTATTCCGACTGCTACTTCCTTAAGTCTCACTTTCTACAAAGCAGGGAAGAGAAAGATGTTCTTCCTCAGCAATTTCACTGTAGAGTTTAAAATCACTTCTTCCTCTTTGCCCCCACATCATTTTGTCCACATGTTGGACTGTAATGATACATTTCTTATATCTGCCTTTCTTGTCAACCATAGTAAGGACCATCTTCTGTTAATCATTTTATCTTCAGGGCACCTCCCAATGCCTGGAAACTCAGTGAAATCATTGATGAATAAACAAATTACAAGTCTATCTACTTCTGCTACCACTGGGAGATATAAATGGTAATGGATCTCACACGGTCATAATCTCATGTTTTAGAATCCATTACCTAAAGCAAGCATGGTGGCCAGAGTTATTAAGGAGCAAGAATATGTGAACAATGACTGATTCTATTTTCATTAAGAATTCCTGTGAAACATTGGTCCAGATATATAGGAACTGCTCTTCTGAGTGCAGAGGTGAGTGCTAATAAGTAGGTCATGACATTAGTTAAGGCTTGTGAAAGAGGCCAAACCTACATCAGACCTCTTCTTCTTGCTGTTGTTTTAAAAGTTTCTCTAAAGCAGCCTCTTTTAAAACTTTAAACATGCACACAAATCATATGCAGAGCTTGTTAAAATGCAGATTCTAATTCAGTGGATCTCAGATGGAATTCTGCATTGTTGACAAGCTCCTATGTTATGACAATTCTGCTACACTTTGTGTTGCAAAGACCTGTAGGACCCCTTATGTTTCACTGTCTGTTTAGCTGTTCTTAGATATGTTTATATTGCATAACATAGGCATAATTGATCTCCATTTGACATGCTTATCTCAATTTACCATGGATATCATTCTGTTTCTAAAGAAGCTATAAAGGTCTCCACATTATTCACCCTGGTATCAGAATCCAACTCATTGTATGGCACCTAAGGAGAAACAAATAACTTCTTAAGTGCTAAGCATATACGCCAAGTACATATCCATGGTGTAACTGTGTCTCATTTTCAAATGTAATAGAGTTACATGGTATCTGGTCTGTGACAACTGTACCATACCTGCCTATGTAGGTCACACATCATCTTCATATTAATATCTCTGCATTATTTTCACACCAACAACTGGAATTTTGTTTAAAGAATGAAGGGGAAAAAGAATGAAAAGAAAAACAAATAACCAACCCTACCAAGACAATAATCACCACTTAGTCAACAATTGCTACAAGCCTGGTTCTGTGGTAGCTTCTTTAGACTGCAACTGAGGCAACTGAGGCCAAGGGGACTTAAGAATCTGACCCAAGTCACAGATCATAGATGTTGCTGAGGCAAGAGTTAACCACATAGTGTAAACAACTGCAGTTACAGTGCCAGACCCAGACCCGGGTTTGCACATGGTCTGAGGCACTGTAAGACCAGGAAGTAGATGACAGATGTGTAGCCTATAAGGGCTCACACTTTGATAAATAAGATAAAACTCAGTCATGACAACAGAAATCCCTGTGGCTCTATGGAGTTCCCCCACATGAGGAGAGGGCCCAATGTAAAACAGACCAGAGATAGAGGACTCATTGCAATGAAGAGATAGTTGGATTTAAATTAGGATGGAGGGAGAGGAGTGCCTAGCACAAGTGGCCAAGTATAGGGCTTTAGGGAGTAGTGACTGGAGTGATGTGGTCAGACCAGAAGATTCTGTGTCCCCTAGAAATATGTTTCCCAAATATAGCATTACATAAAACTCATCTGCAGATTGGAGTCAAAGCACCAAATGCCAACGTCCCTTTCCCACAGACTGACAGCATCAGCATCTCCCCATATATCTTTGCTGTTGTGATTCCCAAGTAGCCACCTGTGTGGGTGTAGGATTGGCGTCTGGGAGCACTCCATCAACCCAGGAGCCTGTGAAGACGAGACACAAATCCTTCCTCTCAGTGTTCCCAGCCTTAGTGATGTGGCTGACACAGAGTAGGCTCAGTGCTGGCAGGGAAACATGGACTGAATTGGCCTTGAGAAGGTAAGAGATGAGTAGGTTCTGCTTATAGAATCATCAGGGAAAGCCTAAAGCACTGGACTCTGCAAGTTTGGAGGAACTTTGGAAACAGCTTTCCATATAATGGACCCCAACTCCAGTGCATGAAAATTGTGTGTCTTTTGACCAGGAATGGAAGAGGATTGCATCAAGCCTGGCTGCATCTGACACCTCCCTCATGCCATGCCTGGGACTGAGTGGGGCCCTGCAGGTGAACTTGGTGAGGCAGGCAGGGCCAGGCTTAATGAAGAACACATGCTTTTCTCAGTTCCTAAGCCCAAGGCAGCCCCCATCTCCCTCTCAGCCTCTATGAGGACTCCTAATAGGGTCTTTTTAATTCTTGTTTTCAAATTTCTTAAGGGGTCCAAAGAAACTTGAAAAGCAGAGCCTCAACGTTTAGCCAGTATTGATTTATTTGAGTTCCGGTTGGCAGATTTTTATATAAAAACAAAGAACAAAGAAACTCTCCAGGGCTGGTCTGAGCTGATTACAGTAGAACCTCTTTCACTCTGTGGAACTGAGGAGGGTCTGATTTCCACCTGAGCAAGCAGCCTGAGACCAAGAAAGATGCAGCCATACCAACAGAGAAAATATAAACCTTAAAGCTTGAGAAGTAAAATTCTGTCAATTACAGAAAAATGGTTGTCATTGCTTTCAGTCAGAATCTTAAATCACTTGATTGGCCTACACTGGTTGAATGAATTATTTATTGACCCTCTGGATTTTACTAGTGTAGACATACAGCTTCATTTATGCCACTTAGGAACTGTGCTTAGCTATAAGTGACCAGAATCTGAAGAGCAATGGGCTTACACAATTTAGGCACAAATGAGGCATCTAAAGGTAGGCCATCCAAGGATGCTAAAAAGGCTCCATTATGCCATCAATTCCCATGTGCTTGTCGCCTCATGGTAATAACATGGCTGCTTTACCTTCACCATGGCTTCCAATAGTCAGGCAGAAATTTTTAAAAAAGATAAGAGGTAAAGAGATATGTTCTAGCTGAGTCTGCTCTCTTTGTGAGGAGATATCCTTGGAAGTTTCACCCAACAACATCTTATATCTCACTGACATGAGCTGTTCCCAGCATCATAATTAAGATACAAATTATTTCCATAAACCCAAAGCTTTCTTCTATGCCCCTCCTTACCCCAGGCACCCCTACCCCATGCAACCCTTCACCCCTGAATTTTTTGAAGGGGTGAAATAATCACTTGATTTTGAGAAAGGCCAAGTCACCCTTCAGAACTGGAGGACAGTGACTCTGGAAACCACAGTGAAATGTACATTTGGTCCCTTTATAATAACATTTAAAAATAAGAAAATACTTTAAAATAAGTCTAACAAAAGAAGTGAAACACTTGTACTCTAAAAACTGAAAATCATGGGTGAAAGCATTTAAATGACCTAAATAAATGGAAAGACATCCCATATTCATGGATCAGAAGACTCAATATGGTTAAAGTAGCAATATTCCCCGAAGGGGAATCTATAGGCAGTCTTGCCTATAGATTCAAGGCAATCTCTATCAAAATTCCATCTGACTCCTATACATACAATGGCAGGCTAAGCCTAAAATTCATATGGAAATCCAAGAGACCCAATATTGAAAAGGATGTGCATATGCATATATAAGTCACATAGACATAAACATACACATACACATTTACACAGATTCAAAACATACACATGCTCGCATACATACAGTCACAGAGGCTCACACACATACACACTCACATTGACACGCGGATATCTGCCAACTCCTTGGCCACAGCAACTACCCTACTTTCTGGTTGAGGTAATAGCCAGGGACTAATATAAATCAGTACCAAAACCATTGTTTTCATTTATTTTACCTTGAGCAGAAGGTGGGAATTAAAGAAGGGAAGAATTCAAGGTACAACTTTGAACTTCTCAATCACTGCACCTGTGGAACACTCATCTCACTTCACAGTCTCCAAGCACAGGTCCCAGGAATGAAAGAAATAATAAAGTCTAGTCAGACCAGCTAATGATGCTTACTTGTGTCTGTGAAAGGCACCTGCATCAATGGTGCAATTTCAGGACAGTCAGACAGGACTATGACCACAAATCTCTACCCTGCATTCTAACCGCCTATTGTAAAGCATGAGGCTAGTACTGGGGCCTCACTTACTAGGCTGAGAACGCTTCCAGACTGCTGTGATTCTGATGCTTGACTCCCAGCATCTGTCCCATTATTATGGGCTTTGCCTCAGGAAACAGACCTGCTTCTGCAGGTATTGTACAAGCCCATCTTCTTGTTTCAGGGAAGGGTGCTGCCTTAACTACGGTCTTTAATATGCTGGCAGAAGTTTATTGTTGACTTTTGGAAAGTTCTTCCTGACTCTTCTTAAGAAAGTCTAGGGAATCCTCTTGCTTTCTTTTCCTAAATATCTACTAGGAAATGTATAGCCTTGATTGCTCCTGGGAACCATACTGTACCTACAAGGGCAACCAGGCTCTGGGTGAAGATGATTGTGCAAATGGCAGAGGGGATGACAGGATGAAGTTCAGTCCTTGATGACAGCCTAAATCAATCATCCCTGGAACTCAGTCCCCTTCTGGACTTCCAATTATGTGCACCAATAAACCTATGGTTGAGGAAATTTGAACTGAGATTTTTGATCTTGAGGTTGAAAGCCTCCTGTTTCAGCCTGTTGCAGAGACTTCCAGAAGGTACATATTGCAGCTTGGCATGTACATGGGAGCAGTGGGGAGGAGATTCTCTCACTTGCCTTTGTATCCATGAGTAGACATTAATATGTGTATATGGGTGAGTATGAGGACATACCCAGACAACTGAGTTCACTTACTCATTCACGCATTCATGAAACTATACTCAATAAACCTAATGTGAGGGAAGGGTATAAGTGTATGAGTATGTGTGTAATCTCTGAGACCACATGTACAAATGTGCACACATACCTATTTTATGCCAAAGGATTATTGAATTTGTCTGCAATCTGCTCTCTTGGTTGAAGTCAGCACCTCCATAAAGAAGAATCCTACCTCCACATCCTCTCCACATTCTGTTATTAATTCTGCACTAGATGAAGATGACTGGGGAAAAAAAGTCAGTGTCAAGTGAATACAAATAACAGGCTCTGGCATTCATGATCTTTGCACCAGGAAGAAAGGCCTTAGACCTCAGAGAGGGTGATGGCACAAAACACATCCAAGCAAGGTTCATCTCCTATAATTGATTTCTTCTGGCAGATATGAGCTCTGAATGGTGCCCTGCCTAGGCTGGCATTATTCTAATGAGTCTCAGGTCCCTGAGATACCAGCCATGTGCTGGCTTATAGAGAGCGACTGGCTGCCTGAGTTTAGAAATTTGTTGTAGGCAACCCACAAAGCACATGATTTACTTTACAAAACAGTGCTATTTTTGATCCTCCCTTTTACAATTATAAATTCTAGGTCATTTAATATTCAGATATTTAGTATTGTATAGTGCTAATATGTTAAATAAGAAAAATGACACAATCTTCTTTATAGATGTGAAAGAAGCATTGGATTAAATGCCACCTGCATTTCTACTTTTTATTTTTAAAAATATTTTATTTATTTATTTTTAGAGAGAAAGAGAAAGAGGGGGGAGAGGCATGAATGTATGGTTGCCTCTTGCATGCCCCCTACCTGGGACCTGGCCTGCAACCCAGACATGAGCTTTGACTGGGAATCAAACCAGCAACATTTTGGTTTGTAGGCCCGCACTCAATCCACTGAGCTATACCAGCCAGAGCCCATTTCTACTTTTTAAATGCCCTTGTAAAATAGAGTTAATATATGAGATCTGTCCAGAAAAAGTCCAGCCATTGTTAATATAATGAGAACGATTTGTGCAACATTGATGTAACCTGGCAGCCAAGGAGAGTGGACTGGAATGCACAGGTGTGAACAATGACTTTTTTACTGTATTAGTTGAGGGGGCAGTAGATGCTGTTGAGTGAGCATGCATACTATGTAGCCATCACATTCAAAGTGACTGAGCAAATAGAGCAACAAATCTGCATCAAATTTTGTGTTAAGCTTGAACATTCCTCTGCAGAATCTACTGGGATGATTCAGAAGGCCACAACTATGGGCAACTGGTGATTGCCAGCTTCATCATCATCATGACAATGCACCCGCTCATGCATCATGTCTCATGCAGAGTTTTTTGGTGAAACATAAAATCACCTAGGTGACTCAGTACCCCTAGAGCCCAATGACTTCTGGCTTTTCCAAAAATTAAACTCACCTTTGAAAAGTAAGAGATTTCAGACCATCAATCAGATTCTGGAAAATACAATGGGGCAGCTGATGTGAGAACTGTATGAGGTCCCAAGGTGCCTACTTTGAAGGGACCTGAGGCATCACTGTCTATGTACAATGTTTCCTGTATCTTTTATCTTCTTTGATAAATGTCTCTATTTTTCATAGTAACTGGCTGGATACTTGCTGGACAGAACCAATATATGTCTGCAAAATGATAAATAAAAAGTTGTACAGATCAACCACCATTATTATATTTAATGATTAATCACTAGAGATATTTCCATCAAAATTAAGGAAACTTCATCTTTCTATTAAACACTATTAACATTGTTATGAAATTCTAACCAATGAAATAAGAAAAAAATCAAAAGAAAAGATACAAATAATAAAAGAAAAGCCAAATTGTCACCTTATAGAATCTTATCACATTTTATTTTGATAGTGATCTAAATAATTAGACCTGACTTCTGAATAAATTAGATATTTACCAACAAATCTAGAAAAATAAATATTTTTCTCTACAATGATAATTTGATCTTACATATTGCTCTAGGGATGCCTTCAACTAGATAATGTTGTCCAATGGTAAAAGTTACTTATTTCAAAACTCAAAGCATCATATTCAGCAAATGTTTTCCAACACTACATTATTTATAACCAATAATTCAATACATACCTGAGAGTACAAATTTGCAGATACCATATTTTCTTTGACTTTAAGATGCCATTTTGAAAATTGAAAATATTTGAGAAATTGTGGCATGTCTTAATATTTGAGAAATTGTGGCATGTGGCATGTGACATGTTTATGCTTAACATGTCAGTGTTGGCTTTTACCTGAATGGCTGTTATCATTTTATAGTCTTAGAATAGAGTCAATATTGTTCAAAATGAGATGTATGCTGGATGTATTGTTGGGAGTTTCATGGGGCAAAGGTGGGTGTGTGGCAATGTTCACAGTAAACATTCTCCAGGCTAGACACATTGTGGTCCACTGAGGCAGGAATACTGAGGCAGACTCACTTGGGAGCCTCATCCAAGTGAGTCTGGTGTGTTTTAATCACCAGTGAAGAATCCTGGAGAACTGTGCCAACTTGGCCCATAGGTTCACTTTCAGCTTCTGTGTGGAGAGAGGGTATCTCTTCTCAAATGCAATTATTAGTTAAGCTTTGTAACTTTCATAGGAGAGCTTTAATCCAATCTGCTTAGTTTCCTCTCACTTCGTATGGAGAAGGTTCACTCCAGGTTCTTGCTGGGTAGAACAACTTTGAACTTTCTTTCATTTAAAACTCATTGAGAGCTTGATGATAAGAAATAACACCTGTAAATAATTGTCTGAAGGGCACACAGACTCAAATCTTCTAGCTCAGTTGTATTTAAATCTTTTTTTAACCATGGAAATGTTTGTTTGAACATAAAAAAAGATGGGTACAGAGATCTTCAGATTGAAGTGGATGAAGGAGTAGGAACCTCACTGACCCTTTTTTCACTCTCCACCCTACCTCAACTCCTAGGAGAGTCTGAGAGGATGCCAGAGAGCATAAACTAAAATAGATTACACTGGATGTCTTTCATTCGTACCTGAGTTATTCAAAATCACCAGTGAGATGACTCTCTAGATAATTGTTTTTATATCCTGAGCTTTGGGTATAGGCCATAAATTAAAATGGAGAAATATTACCAAAATATATGTGTACACAGTCATGCATACACACAAACCCGCTGAATCAAAACTTGCAATGATATATATTAATGGTTTTTTTTAGAACATTGTTTGCTACCATTAAAAAGACACTTTAAAAAAAATAACAAGTATTGTGTACCACTATGTACTCATTTAAGTCTCATAATAACCCTATGAAATAGGTCCTACAATTATCCACATTTTGTAGATGAGAAAACTGAGGCACACAGGAGGCATGTAAATTCCCCAAAGTCACAGCTCAAAGGTGGTAGAGCTGGGATTTGAACTCACAGTTCAGCTCTAGAATCTACTTTCTGACCCACAAGCTGCCTTCTTTTTATAAACACTCACAGGAAATAAAAATCCTTTATTGGTAATAGGAATAGGAAATAGGAAATAAAAATCCTATTTTGGTAATAGGAAAAGCCATTGACCTGAATAGATAGTTTTTTTATGAGTTCCAGAAACTGATTTTTATAACTGAACTTCATGACCTCTTTACTGAGCCTTTAGAGAAGCTCAGAGGCATCAAGTCAGTTTTCAAGAGACCCCACCAACATCCCTACAAAATGAGAGGCTTCTGCAGTTCTATACACTTTTTCACTGGGGAAAATTTACAGCATCCCATGTGCTTTCCAAGCTATGGATTTGGTAGGAAGAGAGCACTCCACTGCCTGCCCCATAGGCCCCATTTCTTCCTCTCTGTCTTTCCAAATCCCTGCCCTGATCAGACATCAGGAATCTCTCTCTTTGCTGACTTACTACATCCATCTTATGGTACTTGGAGGCCAAAGCACTGGTCAGATCCAGAGAGGCCCACACAGGCTCCCAGGAGGGTTGGAGTGGAGGGGGACTGGCAAGGCAGAGCATCAGGCATGGGGCAGAAATCAGGCCAGGCAGGTGTCTATTAGCAGGGAAGGGCCTGAATCCACATGGACAATGACATCATTGTGGGATCTGGCAGCTGACCCTGGAACTCAGGAGCAAAATCCCCAGGTTTACCCTAGTAGGGTAAACCAAGGGGAAACTAAGCTTTTCTTGCTGAAGTGAGTGCCTTATCATGTCCTGTTTGTTACCAAAGCATATGAATTGTCCCTCAATCTGGAAATACCTCTAATTTTTTTCTGGGGACTATAATGAAGTTGAATTCAATAGAGATCTGAGGCAGGAACTCAGAAACAGCAGCCATGACCTGCATAAGTGAAATAAATGGGCTCTGGGGCCCATCTGAAAAGGTAAGAGGACTTGGCTAAGCAGGGGGCAAGGTTATTGAGAGAGGCAGAGGAAAGGGTCATGTTTTTCGTAGGAGTGGGGAAAACTCACCAGAGAATAGAAGACTGGTGCTTTGGCCAGTCACATGGATCATGTATCTCTGAGTGCTGTCTTGGGAGGTTCCTAGAAGCTCAGGGCCACTGTGAAAGTGGGCTTACGTCCTGAACTAGCCAAATGCTGTCTGTCTACAGAGGCCTATAGGCAGGGTTCAAGGAGTGGCTGTGCCCTAGAGAATGCCTTGATCCCATTTGCCACCTACTAGATCCCTCCTTCTTCCCTCTTTCTTTATATCATTCTGGATGCAAATAAAGAAGTTAATTCAGCAGCTCATACCCCAGCTGAGGAACATGACTGTTGGTCAGAGCTATGTGGCCTCTCAGAGGCCTTGGATCTTGATCAGCTACTTGAACTTCATGTTGCTTGAGTATGAGCAGATAAGCCAGGGACTCATATGCTGGACCTGAAGTCAATGTTCTTCTTTCAAACAAGGGGAACAAACCAAGATCCCCCATTACTGAAAAAAGGAAACCAGGTAAAAGTTAGCAGGGCACATAAGTCAAAGAGGTGATAAACCACGAATGTAAAACATCTGAAACCTTTCTATTTCCCCAGGGCATTAATTCTCTACTCAGTAGACATTATCATCCCTGGGGATATTTGTCTTTTTTAAACCACAACATGCCAGAGTCCATTCCCAAAGAGTCTAATTTGTCAGTCTGGAGTGGGGTCTTGCTTTTTTTTGAAGCACCCCGTGATTTTAACATGTTACTGGAATTGAAAACCACTGTTACAAGCCTATTTAGTGCTATGTCTATGGGCAGGAGAGTTTAAGAAGTCCTGAATCGACTGAAAGAGAACTTTAGAGTTTAGCTTAAATGGACACAGAACACCATGTTCCTCTCTTTCCTCCTACTTACCCCAGTTGCATTTTTATATTTCTGGGATTATTTGGTTAATGTCTTTCTCTTCAACTAGACTATGAGTTCCATAAGGTGAAAACATTGAATTTTTTTCATGATCATATTTTTCCAAAGCATGGACACTCAATTAACAGTTGTTAAATGAATAGGTGAGTGATCAAAGAACATTTAAAAAGTTGTTTTACACACAGTGGGGGACTAATAAAATTTATTACTTTGTGATACTTTAACTCTCCTGAATGTCTGGTTCACAAGAATGTTATAAAGAAGAAAGAGATCAAGTTAAAAAAAAGGATAATATTATTGATTTCTCCAGAGCTAAGGGGCATAAGATTTAAATCCCTCAGTTCTGTGAATTAATCTAGGAGCTGCTTGTGTACCTGAGGTGAGCCAAAGAGGAGCAATGACTTAAGATCAGAGTAAGACAGGGATGTGGGGCAGCCACAAGCTGAAAGTTAACTTTGGGTCCTTCAACTGCAGGGCAGTTGTAGATAGAATCTAGATCACATTCAAGAGAGGGGAAAAGGCACAAGTAGAACCGCAAATCATGAGCCCTCAGATTGAAGGAATGAGGTAGGGACAGTCAAGGGAATTGTTACAATGAGGCATGGGACCAAAACCTAGGCAGATAAGAGACAATTTGTGATGTTGAGTCCTGGATGGGAGAAATCAAACTTGAGAATAATGGGAGGATGGCAAAGGCCCAACTTGTATAGCAAACTGGAGCAGGAATGCAGCTTAGAGGTCAGGAGCTAGGTCTAAAGTATTGGGCAGTAAGTATGGGAAACCAATTGTTAATCATAAGAAGCTTGTCAAATCCCCTAAGGACACACACAATCAGGGATTTAATCAATCCCCAGCAAAATGAGGACAAAACTACAGAGTGATTTCATCCTCCATAGACTCCCAAAACATGGGGGCTACCTCAGGATTTGTGCATAGATTACTTTCTGAATTTCCTTGCCTTGTCTCAGTAGCTCTTTCTCTTAACCAGGACATCCCCAGCTGTCTCTTTGCCAATTACTATGCATTATATGCCTGATATGGCCACTGTATTACTTTTCTTCAGTTTACAATTAAAGAACTACATACCACGTTAAAAACTGCATTAGTCAGCCTTACTTTTAATCATGCTGGAGTAACTAGTATTACCAGATTAATTCTTTTACTAAAATCAATGATAAAAACAATATAATTTGTAAAAAAAAACAAACTGCCTTAAGACATGGGAGAGCAGTAGGGAAGCCAGGACTTGAAAGAGAAAGATACAGAAGGAAATGGAAGTGCTTTGAGCAAAGTGTTATGAGTTGAATTATGCACTCCTCAATTCATATGTTGAAGTCCTAACTCTCCAACATCTCAGAATGTGACCTTATTTGGAAATAGGGTCTTTGCAGATATAATTAGCTAAAATGAGTTCATACTGGAGTAGATTATGCCCCTAATCCAATATGACCATACACTTGAAAAAAGGGGAAATTTAAGCACAGAAAGAACACCATATGATGATTGGAAATGTGCTCCCACAAGCAAAAAACTATCAGAAGCCAGGAGAAAAACCTAGAACATGTATCATATCCTTCCCCAACACCTTCATAGGGCACATGACCCTGTCAATAACTTAATATCAGACTTCTAGTCTCCAGAGCTGTGAGACAATAAATTTCTGTTGGTTAAGCCACCCAGCATATGGAAATTTGTTGTATCAGGCTGAGAAAACAAATACATTGAGCTTGACATTTTGTTTAAATTTTCCTTTCAAGTCATTTGTCAACATATAAGTTACATGTTGATAAGCCAAGCAGGTACTGAAAAGCTAAAAACTAAATAGATTTTTATAAAGTTATAGTGCTAGGGAGACAAAACTCAGAACCAGCTGAAGAGAAAGGGCCATATTAAACAAATCAGAGTTTCTATTAATATTCAGGAATTAGGAGAAAATGGAAATACACTAACATTGACAGGATCGAGGTAATTTGCTTACAGTATAGCTGCATGCCAGGAGAAAATTAAATGTTCACCAGAGGAAGAAACCTTGTCAAAAACCTATATAGTTTATTTTACACAAGCCAAATCATATGCAGACCCACAAGTGTTTTGGATAATACAGATATTAGATGAAGATTTAACAATATATAAATCTTAACAAGATTTAACAATCTTATAAGATTAATGTTTGGGGAAATAAATGAGCATATGGTAAATTTCATTACAGAATTAGAATCTCTATAAATATCAAATGAAAAATAAAATAACTAAAAGAAAAGATTCAATAGATAGAGTTAATATATTAGATCATGCAAGAGAGAGAATTAATAAACTGAAAGATAGAAAAGATTCAAGGGGGAAATATACAGATTAAAGCCCATTGCAATAAAAACCAGGAAAAGCAGACATTTCCATCAAAGACATGAAGCTCATAATCAAGAAATCTACTATATATGCCACTGGAGTCCCAAAATGTGAGAATTGAGGGACAGAAGTAACAATTGAAGAGATACTGAGCAAACATTTTCCAAAACCAGTGAAAGACATTAAGCCACTCATTCAAGTAGCTTTAAAAATACCAAATATGCCACATGAATAGAAAACTACAATTAGAGACATCATGTCAAACTTGAAAATTAAAGAAAAAAGAGAAAGCCTTCAAAGTATCCAGATGAAGGTATCAGCATGATGTTATCACATATATGGGCGTACAAGCATGGATATGTATAGAAATATTCATAGATGTGTATATATACATGGGTTAGTATGCACAAATATATGCATATTTTCTTGCTGTCAAGTGAAAAAATCCAGAAGTAAAAATACCCTACCAGCAATGAGCACAACTAGCACTCAAAAACTTGGTTTCTGATAAAATTCTCCAATAAAAAGAGACAAAATCATTGGATAAATGGCTGATTCTAGTCTAGAGCAGAGAATTTACAGGATGAGGCTGGAGCATCTTGGATGCCAAAAAGCAAGAAAATGTTAAAAATAAACATTAATTAAAGTATGGCAAAGGAACATAATAGGAACACATTTGCCAACTAAAATAGTAAATGGCCAAAGCTAGAATAATTTAAGCAAAAAACAAAATAAATTAAAAAATAACAAAGTAGTATTATATTATAAACCAAAGTATGAAATAGCCAATTATCATATATGATTTAATAAATAAATAAATAAGGGGAATAGACAAATCTGTGCACAGGAATTTCAAATAATTTGTGTAGATGCTCCAAGTCCAAAGAGATAGAGCATAACTCCTCACTCCTAAGTATGGGCTGCCATCAACAACTTTCTTTCTCTGGTTATATTTTGCTTGCTTGCTTGTTTTGTTGATTAAGTTCCACTTACAGGTGAGATTATATGGTATTTGTCTTTCACCACCTGGCTTATTTCACTTAGTGTAATGCTTTCCAGAGTAATCAGAGAAGAGGAGAGACAGGGTAATGGGAGAAATAAAGGGAAGGGACGTCAAGGAACATGGGTAAAGGGCCCATGGTCAAAGCCAAAGGTGGGTAGGATTGAGGGTGGAAGGTGGGGGTGAGTGGAGCAGGAGAAAGTGGTGGCAGGGAAATGAAGAAAACAGTACTTGAATAACAATAAAAAAATGAAAAAAAGAAAAAAAAACAAAAGAAAACAATCTTCCTTCCAAATGGCACAAAGTAGAAAAGAAGTCACTTTGCAGTGGAAAAATCTGACAAACGTTACTTCAGCCAGGTGATCAACAACGATTTCATTTTGTTAATGTGTACCCTCGATACAATGTGATAAGAATGATAATTTACCTCTGTGGTTTTTCTTTCAAGAAATCATAACTCAAATCTAATCATGAGAAAAATGTAGGACATATCCCAACTGAGAGATATTCTACAAAATAACTGACCAGGACTCCTCAGAACAGAAGGTCATCAAAAACAAAGAAAATGTGAGAAATTGCTACAGTCAAGAGACATGATTAACTAAATGCAATGTGGCATCCTGAATGAGAGCCTAACACAGAAAAAACAACATTAAGTAACAAATAAGGAGATCTGAATAACATATAGATTTTAGTTAATTATATTGATTGTAATGTATTATGCTATATATAAAATGTTAATAGGGAAAACAAGGCAGGGACTGTTGAGAAGTCTCTATGCTATCTGTGGAATCTTTCTATATATCTAAAAATATTTTAAAATAAAAGTTTGTTTTTGTAATAAAAGGGCTATTCAGATAGAAAGGATATATTACTTTCAAAGAAACCATAATAAAACTTAAAAAATGACTTCTCGGTATGAATGTTAAAAGATGGAAGGCAATGAAATCACATTTTTAAAGTCCTAAAAGAAAATAATTGCTAACCTAGAATTCTAAGTCCAGTAAAAAGTGGTCTTAGAAATTTTTTTAAAAGGAGATGTTTTTGATAGAGAAAATATATCACCATGAAAATAAACACTAAAGGAATTTATTTAGGCAGAAGAAAAATTATCCCAAATGGAAGCATGTTAACCCAGAAAAGAATAATGATCCTAGAAAGAGATAAATATTTGAGTAAATCTAAGTTAATATTAACTGTTCAAAACACTTAATAATAAAATATCATGGGAATTAAAAATTATGTACAAAGGGACTTCTGGCCAAGATGGAGGCATAGGGAGACACACTGTGCCTCCTCACACAACCAAAATAAGGACAGCAACAATTTAGAAACAAGATAACAACCAGAACTGACAGATAATTGAACTGTATGGAAGTCAGACAACCAAGGAGTTAAAATAGACACGTTCATCCAGACCTGTAAGCATAAACATCACAACCCAGTGACTGTGTTGCCCCACCTTGGTGAACACCTAAGGCTCTGCCCCTCTTACATAACAGGCATTACAAGACAAAATATGGCCCCAGCAGAAGAACTGATCAAAGCTCCACAGCAAATACAACTAAGCGACCAAGAGATAGCAAACTTATCAGATGCACAGTTCAAAGCACTGGTGATCAGGATGCTCACAGAATTGGTTGAATTTGGTCACAAATTAGATGAAAAAATGAAGGCAATGCTAAGTGAAATGAAGGAAAATGCACAGGGAACCAATAGTGATGGGGAAAAAACTGGGACACAAATCAATAGAGTGGACCAGAAGGAAGAAAGAAACAACCAAACAGAAAAGAATGAAGAAACAAGAATTCAAAAAAATGAGGAGAGGCTTAGGAACCTCCAAGACATCTTTAAATGTTTCAACATCCGAATTTTAGGGATACCAGAAGGGGAAGAGGAAGAGCAACAAGTGGAAAAGTTATTTGAAGAAATAATAAAGGAGAACTTTCTTAATTGGGCAAAGGAAACAGACTTCCAGAAAGTCCAGGAAGCTCAGAGAGTCCCAAAGAAGTTGGACCCAAGGAAGAACACACCAAGTCACATCATAACTACATTAGCCAAGGTAAAAATGAAGGAATCTTAGAAGCAGCAAGAGATAAGGAGACAGTAACTTACAGAGGAGTTCCCATCAGACTGTCAGCTGATTTCTCAAAAGAGAATTTGCAGGCCAGAAGGGGCTGGAAAGAAGTATTCCAAGTCATGAAAGGCAAGGACCTATATCCGAGATTGCTCTATCCATCAAAGCTTTCATTTAGAATGGAAGGGCAGATAAAGTGCTTCTCACATGAGGTCAAGTTAAAGGAGTTCATCATCACCAAGCCCCTATTATGTGAAATGTTAAAGGAACTTATCTAAGAAAAAGAAGATAAAAAGCATGTACAGTAAAATGACAGCAAACTCACAATTATTAACAACCGCACCTAAAACAAAAAGAAAAACTAACTAAGCAAACAATTAGAACAGGAACAGCACCACAGAAATGAAGATCACATGGAGGGTTAGCAACAGGAAAGTGGGAGGAGCAGAGAGGGGTAAAAGGTACAGGGAATAAGTGGCATAGATGGTAGGTAGAAAATAGACAGGGGGAGGGCAAGAATAGTATGGGAAATGTAGAAGCTAAAGAACTTATGACACATGGACATGAACTAAAGGGGAGAATGTGAGTGGGAGAAGGTGTGCAGGGTGGAAGGGAATGAAGCGGGTAAATGGGACAACTGTAATAGCATAATGAATAAAATATATTAAAAAATAAAAATATGAATATAAATAAAAAATTATGTACAGTTAAAATACACACTACTGATAGCACATTCAATGGGAGGAGTACAAATTAAGTAAAGTATTATTTTAAGGTTCTTTCATTGCACAAGAAGAATAGAGACTCAATTTAAGGTAGATTCTGAAATCAAGGATGAATGTTTTAAAATCTAGAGTGACTCAAAAAATTTATATATATATATCCAACTTCTAAAATATACAAGGGTGGAAAAATGTAGGTTTACAGTTATAAATAATATAATAATAAATAAAAAAGAGTAATCTCATGTACTCATAACTGTAAACCTACCTTTGCCCACCCCTATATATATATATAACTTTTAAAATATATATGAATGTGAATATGTATAAAATATGAGAAAAATAATAAAATATAAAACTATTCATTAATCTTTAGAAAGTAAGAAGTGAGGAACAGATTAGAAAAGAGTAAATGGAATAAATAGAAAACTAGCAGCTGGGTGGTATATTTAAAACCTAATATATCAGTAGTTGCAGTAAATGTAAATGGACCAAACATTTGAATTAAGAGACAAAAATTATTGGGCTAGATTTAAAAAACAAGAACTATATACTTCATATAAGATATAAAATTTAAATATAAAAAACAAGGATGAAAAGTGAAAAGATGAAAAAAGGTAGACTATTAAAGCAAATAGAATAAAAGAAGCATATAAAGTTTTCAAAAAGAAAAAACAGATGGAGCTATATTTACATTAAACAAAGTAGACTTTAATATAAGAAATATTTGTAGAGACACAGAGGGATATTTCACAGTGATAAAAAGGTAAGATTGTCTTGACTGGTATGGCTCAGTGGGATGGGTGTCATCCTGCAAGCCAGAGGGTTATTGGTTTGCTTCCTGGTTGGGGCACATGCCTGGGTTGCAGTCTAGACCCCCCATTAGGAGTGTGTGAGAGGCAACAGGTGGATGTTTCTCCCACATCAATGTTTCTCTCCCTCTCGTTATCCTTCCCTTCCCTCTCTAAAAAAATAAAGAAATAAAATTTTTTAAAAATGGTAAGATCAACTAGGAGAAATACAATTCTAAATCTAGATGCACCTAATTCCATTCCTTCAAAATACATATAACTAAAAATTGCCTGACTAAAAGGAGAAATGGATAAATCCACAATTACAGCTAGAGACATTAACATGAGTCCTTTAAAAATAAAAAAAAGAACCAAATATCAATAAGGTTATACTAACTGTTTAAAATGCAGAGTCAATGATTATATCTAAAAATATGCTGACTTTCAATTTCTGGCTCCTTATATAAGGAGCTTAGAAGTCAGTCACACTCTATCCTAAAAACAAGTGAAAAACTGAACAGACTGAAAAACGAGCAACCCTTCTTAGTTCTGTAGGAAAGGATAGAACATTGGACAAATAGTTGCCCCCAAGATCAGATAGACAGACATATGAATAGAGGAAGTTAAGACTTACCAGAGCATAGACTCACAAGCAGAAACTATCATGGAAAGCAGTGCCAAGTTAGAAACACCTGAACTGTAATTCACAAGTTGCTGGAGAGTAAGTGTGGACAACTCAGAGTTAAAAACTCCAGGGAACAAAGTCATGGTGATGGTGGGAGGCTGTGGGTGTCCACAGTTTTGGGAGTATTACCTCCTGGAGTTTGACAGGTTTTCACAGTAAGTATCAAAGAAAAATTCTCTTTTACTTTTGGCATGGGGAAGAGAGAAAGAATCATTTTTTAAATATGCCAGAGCACTCTGTTTTTCTTAACATGACTTGCTCTTAGGAGAAACCAGTTAACCAGAGCTTAATCTCCTGGGGTATTATCAGAACCTAACTGAGCTGGTGGACAAGGATGGGGGCATGGACAGGAAGGAAATACCCAACTCTAGACATCCAAATGGAAAGAAAGGAAATATCCAACTCTAGCCCCTTCTAACCATCTTGTCCCACCTACAGGGGAGAAAAAACTGAGAAACGGACAAATGTAGAGGCCTAGGCTCACTAAAAGACTGAGACTTAGTCACAGGACTATAGAAAGCTTTCCCTCCCCAACACCTCACCACCACATTGCTAAAGGCCTATTTACAGCAGTTCCTTTTACCTAACACATCAAGTCTGGCTATCAGGAAAAAATTACAAGGCATACTAGAGAGCAAACCATACAACTGGAGACACAGGGCAAGTATATGGACCAGTCATGGCAGGAATGTTGGAATTATCAGACTGACTTTAAAACCACTATGACTAAGGGTTTTCTAATGGATAAAGTAAACAACATGCAAGATGGGTACAGTAAGCAGAGATATGGAGATCCTAAGGGAAAAAATGCCAGACCAGAAATGATGAATGCCTCTGATAGGCTTACTGGTAGACTAAAAATGGCTAAGAGAAGAATTGGTGAGCTTGATGGTATATTAATGAAAACTTCAAAAATTGAAAAGCAAAAATAATAAAGGCTGGAAAAAAACAATATCTAATGACTGTGGGACAAATACAAAAGGTGTGATATGCACATAATGGAAATAACAGCAGAAAGAGAAGAAAGAAAGAAAAGAACAGAAGAATTATTTGAAATAATGATAACTGAGAATTTCCCCAAATTAATGTCAGACACCAAAACACAGATCTAGGGAGCTCAGAGAACACTAAGCAGTACAAATGCTAACATCATGTAGAACACTGCACCTACAACTGAAGAATAAACATACTTTTTAAGTATATGTGAAATATTTACCAAAATTAACTATATGTTAGGTAAGAAAGAAAATATCGACAAATATTAAAGGATTGAAATTGTACTCTATCATACTCTAAACATATTCTATCAGAGTATGTTTTCTGATAGTATATCTAAACAATAAATCAGAGACAAAGGATAACTCATAATTTTCCAGATGTTCTTTCTTTTTTTAGTACATATTTTTGATCATGCTATTACAGTTTTTCCAATTTTTCCCCCTTTGTGTCCCCTCCACTCTGTACCCCCAACCCTCCAGCATCCCCTGTCCTTAGTTCAGGTCCATGGATTGTACATATAAGTTCTTTGAATTCTTTGTTTCCCATACCATTTTTTGACCTCTCCTCTTCTATTTTATGCCTATCAATTATACTTCTTATTCCCTGTACCTTTTCCCCCATCCCTCCTTTCCTCCTCCCCACTGAAAACCTTCCATCTGGTGTCCATTTCTCTGATTCTGTTCTTGTTTTTAAGTTGTTTGCTTAGTTTTTGTTTTCATTGTTTTTCTTTTCTTTTTTTAGGTTCATTTGTTGATAGTTGTGAGTTTGTTGTCATTTTACTGTTCATATTTTTTATCTTCTTTTTCCTGGATAAGTCCCTTTAATATTTCATATAATAATGGCTTGGTGATGATGAACTCCTTTAACTTGACCTTATCTGGGAAGCACTTGATCTGCCCTTCCATTCTAAATGTTAGCTTTGCTGGATAGAGTAATCTTGGATGTAGGTCCTTGCCTTTCATGACTTCAAATACTTCTTTCCAGCCCCTTTTTGCCTGCAAGGTTTCTTTTGAGAAATCAGCTGACAGTCTTATGGACACTCCTTTGTAGGTAAATCTCCCTTTTCCTCTTGCTGCTTCTAAGATTCTCTCTTTATCTTTAATCTTGGCTAATGTAATTATGATGTGCCTTGGTGTGTTCCTCTTTGGGTCCAAATTCTTTGGGACTCTGGGCTTCTTGGACTTCCTGGAAGACTATTTCCTTTGCTCAAATGGGGAAGTTTTCCTTCATTATTTGTTCAAATAAGTTTTCAATTTGTTGTGCTTCCTCTTCTCCTTCTGGCACCCCTATAATTTGGATATTGGAATGTTTAAAGTTGTCCTGGAAATTCCTAAGCCTCTCTTCACTTTTTTTAATTCTTGTTTCTTCATCCTGTTCCGGTTGGATGTTTATTTCTTCTCTTTGTTCCAAGTTGTTGATTTGAATTATGGTTTCCTTCTAGTCACTGTTGGTTCCCTGAATATTTTGCTTTACTTTACTTTGGGTGTCCTTCATTTGCTCTTTCATTTTGCAATCAGCCTCAATCAGTCCTATGAGCATTTTGATTACCTGGACTTTTAACTCCACATCAGACAGATTGGCTATCTCCTTGCTGCTTAGCTCTCTTTCTGGAGTTTTGCTCTGCTCTTTCATTTGAGCCCTATTTCTTTGTCTTGGCACACTTGTTAAGTTGTAAGGGGGTGAGGGCTTAGGTATTCACCCAGGCGGGACAACCCTCCTTGTTGCTCTGCAGTGCTGTCTGGGTTGGAGGGGTGAGAAAGGGAACAATGTAGCTCACCTGCTCAGCTCTATCCCTACTTTCCAGTGAACTTTCATGTGAGACTGGGAGTTTCTCCCTCCTCAGCAACCCTTGCCATAGTCCATAGTCAGCTCTGTGTCTCTGTTTCCCATTCAGCCAGCCCCGCATACAGGTTCCACCACCTTGCTGCGTGTTCTTTCCATCTGCCTCTCTTACTGGTCTGGTTGGTCTGGTTGACTATTTCTTTAATTCCTGAGTTGTCAGAGTTCCATGCAGTGTGATTTTCTGGCACTTCTGGTTGTTTATTGATTTTAGATTGGCTGTTATGCTTCTTTTAGTTGTGCGAGGCATCTTGGCCAGAACTCAGCTCAATGTCTAGTAGTTCTTAAATGAAGCAATATGCTTCTAAACATCCCATGGATCAAAAACCAAATCACAATAGATACTAGAAAATATTTCTAGTAAAATATTTTGAAGTGAGTTTTAATCAAAAGATGACATCAACATCAGGGTGCAAAGGTTCTTTTGTATTGGTGTTTTAGTGTTCTTAGGATATAGTCCCAGCAATGGAATTGCTGGGTCAAAAGGCAGATCCATTTTTAGTTTTCTGAGGAAGTTCCATACTGCTTTCCATAGTGGTTGTACCAGTCTGCAGTCCCACCAACAGTGCACTAGGGTCCCCTTTTCTCCACAACCTCTCCAACACTTATTGTTTGTTGCTTTGTTTATGGTGGCCATTCTGACTGGTGTGAAGTGGTATCTCATTGTGGTTTTAATTTGCATCTCTCTGATAGCTAGCGATATTGAACTTCGTTTCATGTGTCTTTGGATCTTCTGTATGTCCTCCTTGGAGAAGTGTCTGTTCAAGTCCTTTGCCCATTTTTTAATTGGGTTGCTTGTCTTCTTAGAGTGGAGTCGTGTAAGTTCTTTATATATTTTGGAGATTAAACCCTTGTCTGAGGTATCATTGGCAAATATGTTTTCCCATACAGTTGGTTCTCTTTTTATTTTGATACTGTTTTCTTTAGCTGTGCAAAAGCTTTTTATTTTGATGAGGTCCCATTTGTTTATTCTTCCCTTTATGTCCCTTGCTCTAGGAGACATGTCAGTAAAAAAGAACCTCTGCACCCCAATGTTCATAGCAGCACAATTTACAATAGCTAGGTGCTGGAAGCAACCTAGATGCCCATCAGTAAATGAATGGATCAAAAAACTATGGTACATTTACACAATGGAATTCTATGCAGCAGAAAGAAAGAAGGAGCTCCTGCCCTTTGCAACAGCTTGGATGCAGCTGGAAAGCATTATGATAAGCGAAATAAGCCAGGCAGTGAAAGACAAATACCATATAATCTCACCTTTAACAGGAACCTAAACAGCAAAACAAATAAACAAGCAAAATATAACCAAAGTCACTGAAATAGAGGACAGGCTGACAGTGACCAGAGGGGATAGAAGAGGGAATTTCAGGGGAGAATGGGTAGGGTTTACAGGAAAAAATTTAAAGGACACATGGAGAAAAACTAGGGGGAGGGTGGTAATGGGAGGGAAGTGGGGAGGGTTGGGTGGGTGGGCTGGAATGGGAGTAAAAAGGAGAAAACTGTACTTGAACAAAAATTAAAATAAAAAAATAGATGACATCAATATTGTGGGATAAAGCTCGTGTTAAACTTTGTAGCCCTAAATGCACATATTAGCAATGATCTAAAAACCCATCATTTTTTAAAAAGATTTAATTTATTTTTTAGAGAGGTAAGGGAGGGAGAAAGAGAGAAACATCAGTGTGCCATTGCTGGGGGTCATGGCCTGCAACCCAGGCATGTACCCTGACTGGGAATGGAACCTACAACACTAAAACCCATCATTTTAACAAACTGTTATTTTACTTAGGTTGAAGTAAATAAATAAAGCATCTGAATGTGCAAGAAACTAAAACATGGGAACTAAATGAAGAGTAGAAATCAATAAAGTTAAAGCATCAATGAATAGCATCAACAAAGACAAATTAAGAAGATTAACTTATAAACACCTAACAAGGTGAACAAAAAAAATGAGAAAAACAAACATCAGAAATGAAAAAAATGCATAGCATTAGCGTCTACAGATATTAAAAATTATAAGAATATTATAAACAACTTTAAGCCAATAAATTTGAAAATCTAGAGAATAAAATGAATAAAAATCATAGTAACAATTTTTAAATGGACATAAGAAGAAACAGAGTAATCTAAATAATCCTGTACCTATTAATGACATAGAATTTGTAATATAAAACTCCCACTAACAAAAATTTGAGACCCAGGTAACTGTACTACTGAATTACTATAAATATTAAAGAAAGAAATAATACAACTTTACACTTCTCTAGACTCATTTTGTAAATCCAATTAATTCTAACACTAAGCCTGAAAAGGACATTACATAAAAATAAATTACATAAAATAAATTTATAGACAAGTATCCCTCATGAATATAGGTGCAAAAATCCCAACAAAAAATTAATGAATTAAATCTAGTAGTATGCCAAAAGACAATTTACCAAGAATGCAGATTTGAGTTAATACTTAAAAAATCAATGTAATTCACTTTACTAAAAAAAAAAGAAGATTACATGATCACCTCAACAGAGGAAGAAAGAGCATTTAATATCTAACACCCATTCATGATTTAAAAAATAACATTCAACCAACTAAGAATAGAAGAAAACTTTATTAATCTACTAGAGTACCATCTTATAAACATCTTACATATTGTTAAAATAATGAGTTTTGTCTCTGAGAACAGGAATAAATGACGAATGTCTTCTATCATTACTTATATTTAGCATTATACTAGAGGTCCTTACCAGTTTAATAACTTAAGAAAAATAACTAAAAGAAAAAAATATTAGAAAAGAAGAACTAAAATTGACTATATTTACAGATGATGTATTATATGCATAGAAAACCCAAAAGCATATACAAATAAATTATTAGAATTCATAAATAAATTTAAGAATATTTTTAGATACAGAATCAATGAAAAATAAGTTGCATTGTCCTATACCAGCTAAAATTATTAGAAAATGAAATTTTAAAATCAAAACATTTATAATAACTTTAAGTCCATCAAACAGCTAAGAGTAAATTTAACCTAAATTATATTTAGACTTCTATACAAAAAGTACATGACAGTACTGAGAGAAATTAAAGAGACCTCAATAAGTGGAGGAAATATCATGCATATGTATTGAAAGACTAATCCTGATTCAAGGCAATCTGAATAAAATTTTCAGCAAGCTTTTTGTGGACATGGACAACCATTTTGAAATGTATAAGGAAAATCAAAAGGCCAAGAATAGCAAGACAGAGTAAAAGAAAATGAAACAGAGTTGAAGGATTTTAACTGCCAGATATCAAGACTTTTAGACATGAGCAGCAGTTAAAACATGGCACAACTGATACAAATACTTGCAAATAAACCAATGGAACAGAACAGAAATTCCACTATCATACTCATGTATATAGTATCACACATGTCACTGAAATACGGTGGGGAAAAATAGCCTCTCACTGTGTGGTGCCTGATTAATTAATTATCCTTAAGGAAAAAAATTGAACTTTACCTCTACAGCACACCACCCACACAAATCAATTCCAGATGGACTGTGGAAAAGCAAAACAATAACATTTCTAGAAGACGACATAAGAGACTATCTTTATACTTTGTTTGGGATAGGCAAAGATATCCTAAACTGTACATATAAAGGAACACCATAAAGGAAAATAGTGATAAATTGGACTTGGTTAAAATTAAAAAGTGTGTTTATCAAAAGATACCTTAAGACACTGAAAGGAAAGCTGAGAAGAAATTTGCAAAAAACATATCTGATGAGGAACTGGTAACAAGAATACACAGAACTCCTATGACTCAATTACAAAATACAGGTTACCCAATCAAAAATGGGTGAAATACTAGAATAGGCACTTTTTAATGTAACTACTAAAAGTGAAATTTCACATACCTTTGGACCTAGCAATTTCACTTTCTTGACGAAACTCAGCCAAAATCTTAGTCTGAGTAACAAAGAAAAATGTTATTAGCTTGTTTCAAACAAGACTTGATACATCAAGTTTACAGTTGGAAGTGACATAGAAGGTATGTCAAAACTCTTTAAATTCGAGTCAAATGCTTATGTAAGAAAAAATAATTATTTGTCACATACAACAGGAAAATATCCACAGGTAAATGTTATGCTAAGCAAAATAAGCCAGTCAGTGATAGACAAATACAACATGATCTCACTTATATGTGTGATCTAATTAACATCATAAACTAATGAACAAAACTGAAACAGAAGCATAAATAAATAGAGCAGACTGACAGTGTCCATAGGTGAGGGGAGGACTGGGTGAAAGATGGTGAAGGGCTTAACCAAAGAATAGTTGCATGACCCATGGACATAGACAACGATATGAGGACTGAGTAAGGAAGGGGAAAGTGAGAAAAAATGGGAACAATTCTAATTTCATAAAAAGCAAAATAATAATAATAATTTTGAGATAACATGTGATCCCGCCACTGAAATGATATCATGAGTACTCAGTCACAATCTTTGTCTCTGATCACCATATTGGTTTTATTCTTATGCTCAATGTAGTGGCAAATGGTGCCAACAGCTCTAGTCCTATTTCTTCCCAGGTGCAAATCCAGGTAAAAACTGAAGATTTTTCCCAGTTGCTGCAAGATGCACTCTATTTGGAATAATTTGAGTCTTGTGTTCAAAACTGAAATAATAACTGTGACAAGGTGATAAAAGTACACTGATTGGTTAGGCCTGGGTAACATGCTCATCCCTGAACCAATCCTTGTGGCTGGAAGAGTTGCAAAGTGCTGGCTCTCCAGTCATGGGTTATGCTCTACCTGTCTGGAGTCAGTATCCTCACCAGATCTACATGGACTGAGCTAAGAATGGATGAAGGAATTTTGGGGTGTTTTTCTCGGGAGAAAGGAATACAAGATGAGCCACAGATTAAAGCCACAAACATGTTTCCCAGAGGACTGTGAGAGAGTTTCAGAGAGTAAGAGAATAGACTCAAGTTCCACAAAGTTCATGTTAGAAGCTGGGTTTAAGAACAGAAAGCTTTGCCTAAAAAGCTCAAGAAAATGACATTCTCCTGAAGGCTGTGAAGATACAGATAGGCTTTTAGACTTTAATTCTGTTAGGCATTTTTCCCCCAGTTCTGGCTGGCTCCAGGGCCAAGAAAGGGAGTCATCTCATGCTGAGGGAACAGGTTGCCAGACAGTCTCCTAAGGTATCTGGAAGCAGTCCCACATGGCCTTCATGGGGTAAGGCTGGGGTCTTGACTAGAAGCCAAGAATCTGGTGGTCTGGTGGGGCCTAGGTGTCCAGGATTGGCAGGAGGTGCCTTCTACACACTGTCTCTCCATAGCACCATCTGCAGCTGCCTTCTGCATTTGGCTCAAAGACAGCATTGACAATCACTTCAGGGATTGCTGGGCTTTCTGTAAGCAAGACTTGAAAAAGGCCAAATTTGATACTTGGCTGCTGTCCTTGATGTTAAAAGATCCAACTTAGGTTGAGAAATATAACAACAACAAAGTATGATGCATGAGAGAATGCAGCCATGAGAGGCAGTGGACCAGTATGTACAGGACAAGGAAATGCATGAAGAAGGCCCAGGAAGCATCTTTGGCCTTAGGGTGACTAAAAGATGTTAGCAAGCTTAAGGACTTTATTAATTTATTTATAAATTTTAATGATTTCTATTTATTTAATTTTGGAGACAGGGAAGAGAGGGGAACGGAAGGAGAGAGGGAGAGAAACATTGATGTGCGAGAGAAACAGCAGTTGGCTGCACAGGTCCTCAAAAGGGGACCAGCCTCCAACCCAAACATTGACCTCACCCGGAATTGAATAGGCGAACTTTCACTTTGAGAGTAGATGCTCAACCAACTGAGCCATGGTGGTCAGGGAAAGGATGTAATTTTTAAGACCACATGAGGCTCAGAATAAGGGCAAGAGAGAAAAGAAACAGTGGGTTCATTCTTTCACCTTCTTCTTACGAAAAATCAAAGGCATTAGTAAACAAGTCAGTCATTCAGGCTCTCACTAGTGGATTATGGTTGGGTTAAACAGTGTCTGATCTTTCTCTGTTATCAGGTGAAGGCACAGGAATGGTGTGTTTAATGAGGAAGGGTCCAAGAGACAAGGGCATTGGACATTGTCATGTGGACCAAGACAAGAAGCTGTAACTTGGAAGAATACTAGAGAGTACCATAGGAGAACAGAAAGGAGGGGAGCCATGTTGGCAAATCAAAAGGCCCAGTCTATTTAGTTTTTAACCTTGCCCTACCCCATGCCCTGGCAGGTCTGGGAACCTAACTAAAAGGATGCTCACTTTAGCCCCTATCTATGGAGGAGTTCATGCATAAGCCTTCACACTGGCACAATGCATTCATCAAACCACCAACCTGCATCTCCTTTTCTGAAATTCTCACTCTTCCTGCTTGACCTGCAAACCTTCCACTCTCCCTGGAGACTGTTATGAGACTGTTATGACTTCCTGACCATGGCCTTACTTTTTGGTGAGGTTCCCACAGCCTTTATGCCCTAGACTCATGTATCCTCTCAATAGTGCTCTTGATATCTTTCTCAATTTGACCTTCTGGCTAACCCTAGCTCTAGTGTGAAGCCAAACACAGACAACCCAATATCCAAAATTGTAAAGTATCAGCTAGTTTTGGTGGTGGTGGTAGAGGTGAGGCAAATAGGCAAATTGAAAATTGAAAGTCAGGTGCATATATCATCAAACCTGTGAAAGCTGGTTAGATTTAAGAGCTGTCAGGGAATCAGCCAGAGTCAAGACTAACTCTCTCTGCTCCCCTTTTTTGAAAAGCCAAGCAAGTTCAAAAGGAAGCTTATTTTTCACATCCACTTCAGAAAAGCAGGAGGTATAAATGGTAGTCTTCATCTAAGGGTGACAGAGGCAATACTTAGGGAAGCCCCAGGCACCAGGGCCATTCTTTGCCAAAGATAACCACCAAACAATAATTCACTGTAGCCTGAAATGAGACAATTAACAAGTAAATGGTGCAGCTTTATTTTTCCTCTATTAAAGAAATACCAGGTAAACATTCTTGGAACTTTCAGGGCTACTATGAAAACAGATTCCCATGTCTAATAGAAGGCTGCATATGATGATGTCACAGGTTCTCAATCAGCTCTGAATCTATTTCTTGGATTGTTACTTGCTGGGTGATCAAATATTAATCACATCATATCTTCCAGCCTCAGCCTCTTCATCTGGAAACTGGTGATAATTTTACCTACTCTATTAGCCTGAAAAGGTAATTGTGAAGAACAATTAAAATGATAGATATGAAGACATTCATGAAAGACTAAACCCTAAATAGGGTTGGAAAGCTTTTGACAAAATTCCTTTTGAGGGAAAGTTTGGTTAGGAACAAATAAAGAAAGAAAAAAAGAAAATATGAAGTTGGCATGCATGATGAAGTGAGGACATCTGCAGATGCTTGGGCAGCCTAAGACTGAGGGCAGTAAGGGTTCCTGGAACCAAGGAGGAAAAGGAAGAAGAAGTACAGGCAGGAAGGAGACAGGACAGAAAAGGCTTGACCCTGTGGAAAAATCCCAGGACAGGAGATGAACAAACTCCAGGAATCAGATCCCTAAGGTACAAAAGTCTAAGGACTTTAATATTAAATCCAAAGATTCACTTTTGACTTATGAAATAGCCTCTTTCCATTCCCTTAAGTCTGTTGCATACTACTGTCTTATGCAGAACATATTTGGGGAAAGGAAGAGAGGAGCTATGTTCTACATTCAGGTTGACTTAGGGTGGAGCAAAAAGGAAAGACAGCCACAAAAGGAAAGATAGAGAGTTCAGAAGGAAAAGGAAGGCAAAACAAAAGATGAAAAAAAGGCCGATGTCCTCAAAATGTACAATAATTTTGGGAAGACATTGACTCTAACAATCAATATGAGTTTTTAAGTATTTTTTAATTCTTAATTATTATCATTCTGGAAGTTCTTTAAGGTAGGAATAGTTGGTACTCATATGTGTAAGTTTAAGGGCTCTAAAAATATATTTGTTGGCTGAAATATGGACAAAATTGGCCAAACTGGCTTCTTAATTATTATCATTCTGGAAGTTCTTCAAGGCAGGAATAGTTGGTACTCATATGTCTAAGTTTAAGGGCTCTGAAAATATATTTGTTGGCTGAAATATGGACAAAATTGGCCTATGTTTAATGAACTGTAGTGCCAGAGAAGTCTTGGCATACTGTAGAGGCAGGCTTAGGGAGAGTGGAATGGTAGAATGGATTTATCATGAAAGATCTACTTTCCCACCTTGAAAGGGTCCACATTTCAGGATACAATTTTCACCATGACTATGAGAAGTAAGTATGTGAGGGGATCCCCAGCATCCTTGAAGAGCAGCTCTGTGGCCAGAAATACAGTTAGACTTGCCACCATTGAATTGGGATGTTTAAATGCAATGAAGATCATTGTATCCCAGAGTGGCAGAGGCCAAGTGGAAGCAGTTTAAGGACAAGGTGGGTGTGGTTACTGTAGTGGACAACAGAGTCAAAGTAGTAATCAGATTAGTGTCACTTGTAGAGACTTGTGGTGTTGATCTTCTCTCCTTAGAAAAGAAATAGGTAGGCAGTCTATAAAAGTTTTACTTGATGAGTATAAGTAGAAGAGTTGTCCATCATAAACAAATCAACAAATAACAAGTCTTGGAGAGGATGTGGAGAAAAGGGAACCTTAGTGCACTGTTGGTGGGAATGCAGACTGGTGCAGCCACTGTGGAAAATACTATGGAATTTCTTCAAAAAACTAAAAATGGAACTGCTTTTTCACCCAGAAATTCCACTGTTGGGATTATACCCTAAGAATCCTGAAATGCCAATCCAAAAGAATCTATGAACCCCAATGTTCATAGCAGCATAATTTACAATAGCCAAGTGCTGGAAGCAACCTAAGTGTCCATCAGTAAATGAATGGATCAAAAAACTGTTGTACATTTACACAATGGAATACTATGCAGCAGAAGGAAAGAGAGAACTCCTACCCTTTGCAACAGCATGGACAGAACTGGAGAACATTATGCTAAGTGAAATAAGCCAGGTGGTGAAAGTAAAATACCATATGATCTCACCTTTAACTGGAATGAACAAAACAAACAAGCAAGCATAATATAACCAGAGACATTGAAACTAAGAACAAATTGACAGTAACCAGAGGGGAGGTGGGAGGGGATAATGCAGTGGGGGGGGGGGAGAGGAGGAAGGGTTTTCAGGAACAACTATAAAGGACATATGGACAAAACCAAAGGGGGATAGTTTCAAGGGTGGGAAGTGGGGATGGTTGGGGAGTGGAGTGGGGGTAGAAATGGAGACAACTGTACTTGAACAACAATAAAAAATGTTTAAAAAGTTGTATATAGAGTAAACAGAAGTTTAACTCAAATCATCAAAATAGAGATTCACAATGCTTCAATCAATTCCCAGACTTGAATCAGTTTACAGACCCAGAGCCCCTTGAATGAAGTGGACGTGTGATCTCCTCGAGGAAGGACACAAGTATACTACCAAAAATGTGTAATGCTAGCTTTTCTCCCAACCTACCCCAAAGGGATCTATGGCCATATTGCCAGGATTAATATATACAGGGAAAAAAAATAATCAGACCTTTTGGAGACTAAAGGACACTGGCTCTGACTGACACTAATTCTTGTAGACTCAAAATGTCACTGTGGTTCACTAGTCATTATTGGGTTTTATATAAAGGTCAGGTGATAAATAGAGATTTATCTCAGGTCCATTTTAGAGTGGGCACAGTAGGTCCCTGAATCCATCCTGTGGTTATTTCCCCAGACTTGGAGTGCCTATCAAATTAGATATATTTGGAATCTCAGAACTAAATGGCAGAATCTCCAGACTGGTTTCCTGACCTATGGTTTTTATGGTAGGAAAAACCAGGTAGAAGCCACTAGAACTGTTTCTACCTACAAAAAAATGGTAAAGCAATACTGTATTCCTAGAAAAATTACAGAGATTATTGTAATCATCAATGACTTAAAAGATACAGGGGTGGTGATTTACACCACATCCTCATTCACTACTCCTATTTGGCTTATGTAGAAAACATATGGATATTGGAGTGACAATGGATTATCATAAACTTAATCTGACAGTTACTGAAATTAACAACTGCCATTCCAGATGTAGCTTTATCATTGGAACAGATTGACCCATCCCCTGGCACTTTGCATGTAGCTATTTATCTGGCAAGTACTTTTTTCTTAAAACCTGTTAGCAAAAGCCACTCAACATAGTTTTCTTTCAGCTGGCAAGTCCAGAAATACATCCTCACTGTCCTACCTCAGTGGTATATCAACTTTTCAGTCCTATGTCATAATTTAGTCCATAGGGACAAGATCTCAAAGGAGAAGATTGAACATTAACCAAGGTTTTGAATGCTCTTCTTAGAAAAGGGTTAGCTTTGTTTTGGTTGTATGCAGAATAATTTTAGTATTTTAGGTGTGAGTGTGATTTTATTATTGCCTTTGCTTTGGAAAATAAGTAAGATTTAAGAAGATCCGTATGGATGCCATGTTGACAAGGGGTGGGCTGTGATGATCAACTTTATGTGTCAATTTGTTTAGGCTATAGTTCCTAGCTATTCAATGAAATACTAATCTAGGCATTGCTGTGAAGATATTTTGTAGATGTAATTAAAGTTCATTATCAGTTGATTTTAGGTAAGGGAGATAATCCCAGATAATTTGAATGCAGCATGATTCAATCAGTTGAAAGACCATAAGAGTGGGACTGCGGTTTTTGTAAGAAGGAAGAAATATCACCTGTGGATAGCAACTTCATCGCATGCCTGAGAGAATCAGCTTGCCCTTCCTGATGGCCTGCCCTGTTAATTTCAGACTTATAAGCCCTTTCAATAAGGTAAGCCAATTTCTTGCAACAAGTTTCATATATTTCCTACTGGTTCTGTTTCTCTGAACTCTGATACAGTTGGTTATATGACTATCATAACATAATGGTATGTAAGGAACTGTAAGTAATATTCATCTTGGTTATGAATGTTATTTTCTCTAATAATCTATACAATCAAGTTACCCATACCTGAAACTGAATTCCACCTTTATTACTTTCTAACCACGTGATTTGGAACATTAGATAATCTCTAGGAACCTCTGTCCCATATGTGTCTGACAACACTGAACTGGTAGGCTGTTAGAAGCATTAAGCAGGGTATTTAGCACAATGTCTAGAGTATCACTGCAATGATGATCTTCACTATTACAGCCATTGATGAGACCCTTATTCAAATGTATTTGGAAGACTGTCTTAGGGCATGTTATAATTTTCTTTTGTCAAGCTGGTCTATTTATCTACTCTGTAACATTCCTTTTCCATGTGGTCCAGGCTAAAATTAATTTCTTCCTTGAATCAAACAACAAATAATTAAATAGAAAATATATTCAGACTTTTTAACAATAGCAACTGGTAATTTTAAGGAAGTTTTTTCTTCCAGTATTTTCTAGGAATAATCTCCTCTAACCACTTAAAATAAGGAAAGGTCTTCTATATTTAGAACTTTCCCTCTAAATATCCTCTGCCTGATGTTCTTTATATTCTTATAATAATAGTTTACACTCTTAAATATATTAGCTTATTTAATTCTTACCATAACCCTATGGAGTATATACATATAATAATCCCCACTTTACAGATGAAGAAATATGCACAGAGAGCTTAAGTAACTTGTTTACTGTCACATGACTAGACAATGACAGAGCCAGGCTTTGAATCACAGCAATGTGGCTCCATAGTCTGTACCACTAACCATTATACCATACAGCCTCTGATTACTTAGTTTGCTCCATCTGCCAAGAATAATAATTAGGTCTGGAAGAACAATGGTTCTATGAAAAAAGAGGAGCCTGGATGACAGGACAGGTTTTGCAGGCACACAAGCAGATGGTGTTAAAAGATGGTGACTTTCCTGGGTGACCCTGGACTGGGAGAAAATCACCCACTCCCTGCTGTTGCTTGACTTCTTTCTGTCAGGGTGGGAAATGAGTTCAAATCATAAAGCTTCCTTATGTTTTTCTGAGAAAATTATGAAATTGGCTAAAAAACTCTTTTGCTTTTGCAAACATGACAAGTCACCTGCAGAAGTTACCACAGCCTTAATTATTGAAATGTGAGCCACTCAAGCTTCTGAATATCTGGAGCTCACCAGAGGACCATTCCTACGTGGGCCTGCACACCACAGGGTACAGGGATCCATAAGAAAGGGTGTGTACTCTGTCCATGGTAACTGTGGGAGTGATGTGACTTGGGGAATAAAAGAGGGATGGAATGAGAACAGTCCTACATCCCCAAACACTGGCCCATGGCCTGCTGCAAGATCTGGATCTCAGCCTTTCATGGAGTCTCTTTAGTACCCTCTACACAATGGTTTCTCCCTGTAGCAAGCCAGTGGCCTAAGCTTGCTTCTCATTTTCATCAAGGGTGATCTCCAGAGAAGTCCATAGGGTACCCACTATAAATAACCTCCCGCCCTCTCATAGATTGATTTGCAGCCTAATCCTGGTACCATGGTATAGTAGATCGTGGCCCCAGATGACAGAATTTCAAAAACCCAGGGGCAGATGGAGAACACTTTGTGCAGCAGAAAGTCCTTCCCTGTGTGCTCCCTTGCCCCACACTGTTTAACCAAGTCATAACCAAGCCATTATTCTCTACTTTGTCTTTCATAAAATCACCTGAGGCTTTAAAAACTCCCAATGTCCATTTTGCACACAGATGCTTAAATGGGGATCTCAAGGGTAGGACCAAGGTCTTTTGTCTTTTTCAAACTTCAAAGGTGATTCCCACATGCGGCCAAGGTTGAAAACACCAGGCCAAGCCCTCATGGGCAATGTGGGAATTTGTGTCTTTTCCCCTAAAAGTCCTTGAGTCACTCAGAAAAGTTTTAAGCAACATGACCAGTCCCTGTGGACTGACAGACTGTCTCTCTACTGTGATACTACTCTCCTTTGGGGAGGAGCAGTGTTCTTTTGAGCAAAACCAAAGCAGGAAGTGTATGAGTATGTACATGTGTGTGCACATGCTCTTGAGGGGTGAGGACACAGGGTTCTGTTTCAGGGAGGTCTTAAAATAATCAGGACAGCTGTGCTCTGAGAAATATTTGGCCTCAAAAAGATTGGTTTTACACAGCTTCCAGGAGAGCTGTAGGCTTGCTGTGAATGTGACAGAGATTACCCCTTGGAGGAGGAAACACTGCACATTTCTCTCTCTTTGCCTCCCAGTAGCCTTATGTCTGAGAGCTCCATGTCAGCAGCAAAGCCATGGAGCCAGTTCACGAGGGTCACTATTGGAACAAGATGGAATGAGTAGGTTCTGGCCTGATGCAGACACATTGAGATCCTGTGATAGGATTGATATAGGACCAACACCCTACCCGCTTGCTACTGAAATCATGACCAGAGTGTCTGTAAGTATTTAAAATGGTAGAAGTGTACATTTCAGACACCTGCTGAGAATTAAAGAGCCAGAGTCTTCCCAGGCCTCCAGCACTTACTGCAGCCATGCTCTGCTTCTCACAGTTGTTGCCTTTAAGAACTAACTACAGGGGAAATTTTGCCTATTTTTAAAAGTCTTATTTTATTTAAATTTCTTTTAATACCCAAGGGTATTTTTAGAGAGAGAAAAAAACATCGATGTGAGAGAGAAACATCTATTGGTTACCTCCTGTATATGCCCCCAACAGGGATTGGACTCACAACCTACGTGTGTGCTCTGACCAGGAATCAAACACACAACCTTTTGTGGTGGACAGGAAGACACTCCAACCAACCAAACTACCTGGCCAGCACTAAAAGTCTTAATGTGTAGAAGAAGGAACTAATTAGCATCTGTGTGAGAAATTCCACATGCTTTAATTATTTAATCCTGAAATAGCCCTAGACATAATATAGGTATTTTTGCTTCATTTACAAATGATAAAACTAGAGATGTTAGAAATTAGGTGAATTTCCAAAAGCGGTGAAAGTTCAGAATTTCTGTTCATACTCCTCTTTCTGGCTTCAGAATCTGGTTCTGCAGCAGGGTCTATGTTGAAGTTTCTGGTATAGTGATAGTGCTCATGTGATTAACTCCCATTTCACAAGCACTCTTTGTGTTGTGGGTATTTTACCTGAATTATCTGTTAGTTTTTGCTGCAACCCTGGGGAGTGAGTAGTATTGTACCCATTTCACAGATGGGAAACAGGCTCAGAGAAGTCAGGCAACTCCTTGAGGACACACTGCCAGTAAATATGGAGTCAGATTCTCCATTCACCACCAGGTCTGTACTACTCTATTCTCCCTGAGGGGACTCAGGAGACGTCAAAACCCAAAGTGATCAGGGGCTCTCGATGGAATTTCAGACTTCAATAGGGTGTCAAAGGAAACATCTTAGGGAGTAAAGACAGACAAGCTCCACTGACCTCAGACCACAGCATAATGTGGGTGATTTCTCACTCCATCCCTGATGAAGGGCTGCTGAGAACTTCAACAGTGACTTCAGAACTCAGAGCCTGCTTTGACAAGGAAATAGGCAGTTAAAATATGAGCAGTATGAGTCATCATTCACTTTGAAACATATCTTATAACATTGCAGTAGAGTCATTTGCATTTTTCCGGTACCCAAAACTTCAATCTAACTCATTGTCTTCATCAGGCAAATGCAGACAATGAACACCTTCTTTCTCAGATACTAATGCAGATAAGCACCTTCTAAAAGGCATTCAAAGATAATAAGCACATAGGAAGCCAAGTTGCTGAGATTTGAGGGCAAATTGTAAACAATGTTTATTATTTTTATATTTTTGCAAATTTATAAATGAAAAAAAACTCTGTTCCTTTAAGGCTCACACACTTTCCATCTCAGTATCCCTCCCTTTTTGCCCTATCTATTTTGGCATTTCATTTGCAAGAAGTCTCCATCTCCCTTATTTACATGTGAAAAAACTTGAAGCGTCATGTGGTGAGGATTCAGGCAGACACTGAATTCCATTCAATTCTCATTTCCTCTCTGACAGTCACCATTGAATCAATCATGTTCTCTCTGCCCTCTCTCTGACCACCTCATAGATCCCAAATCACTTTTCATCTCATGTGTCAATCACCCTCAGACCATGTCCACTTTTCATTACTAACACACCATCACATGACCTGCTAATCTGTCACTTTCTGACAATGGTTAGTGTGCCAATTGATTTAATTAGCAATCAATTAGCTTGTTACTATTGGAAGTAATTACCTTTTATAGAGAAAAGAGTGCAGCTGGTGAAGGCAATAAAATTGCACTAATAAAATTGCATCTACTTCCCTGTGTACAGCAGAATCACTGCATTCAAGGGATGGCCAAATTATGGGTGACATACACGTCTTGTGACTAGTCCACAGGGAGGTATGCCCCTTCCTTATTATGTGTCATTGATATTACCCAGAATTGGTATTTTCAGGGAAAGATTGGGTTAATGGTTTGTGTTCTTGCTCTTATAGCATGCACTTTTCAAAGGGCTTATGCTTTGGAGCAGGAAGGGAACCTGGAAATACTCCTAGAACCTCCCTTTTCCAAAAATGGATTTAGTAAGGTCCAGAGAGGCCAAGTGACTTGCCCAAGGTCATACAGCTAGCCAATGCTGGAGCCCTATGGAGGGAATATTCTCCTGACTTCTAGCCCCTGTACCTGGTATGTCTATAAGGGGCCTCTTTACACCATTCTTGCACCTCTAAAAGTCTGTTTCTATCTGCATGAAGGACCAGCCATATCCACAATAGAGGGAGAGACCTATTCAAGAAGTCCCTCAAGGTTGTGAAAATAAAGGCACAGACATAAAGAACAGACATATTTGACAAATATGACAAATAAGACAAATAAAAGAACAGACATATTCAAGATGTCCCTCAAGGTTGTGAAAATAAAGGCACTGTGATTTTAGACAGTTATATTTTGAAAACACGGAGGGAGAAAACTACCATCCAATGAGATGGGGACACGATGCAGTACTGGGTGGCAGAGAAGTTTCCCAATTTTCAGCATGGTTGTCTCTTCTTATATACACAGACTTAAAGTGTAGCACTGGCCACTCCTGACCCAGGGCTACAGTACATTCCCCTCACTTTTGCCATTAAGTTCAGCCTCCAGACTGTTCCCCAGGCATGTGACGACTCGCTACATTAGCTTGGTAGTGAAGGAGAGGCAGTAATGAGATGACTAAGGAGACTTGGATTCCATTCATCATCCTGTTTGCTCCAATATAAGTGTTCTTTTATCAGCACTATTGGTACTGATGTCATAGCAGAAGGCATAAATCACCTCACCAGTGACAGGGTCCTATTAAGGGTCATGGCCTAAAATCATTATTGACAAATTAAGGATCACACTTGGCCATTTTGTCAGCGTGCCCTCAGTGGGGGGTACGGCCTGGTTCCTGTTTCTGTTCGGAAATTAAATAGTCATTTAGAGTCCTGAAACAACCGTGCAGGTTAATTCAAAGAGTAGCCACCTCATTCTCTCCCTCAAATTTAAGAAACTTGCAGTAGACTTTGGCAAAAGCAAGGAACTCCTCAGTGGAGTTCTGTGTCCTTATCATAAATGCTTCTCATTCCAGCTGCTGCAGGGATATATTACATGACATTATAGAGTGCATAATGGCAAAGGCTGGCCTTGGATCCAAGGCAGGCACCCTGAGGCTTGTCAGAGAATTACTGAGACTTATCATTTGGAATGCTGTCACCTTTATCCTTCTCTATCACAGCTTAATGTGACTGCAGAGGACTTTCTTGGAAGGTGGATGACATGTACATGAGAGAGGAAAAGGGAAAGAATTAATCCCATTTTTTTCTATAACTTTTATACCCCAAATTAAAAGACAAAAATGGCTTTTCCTAGAATATTTGGCAAGATCAGCACCCTTATGTTTTTTAGGGCGAACAACAATGTTGGCTTCCTACTTCAATACAATACTTTCAACTTCTGAACCTCAATTATGTATTTGAAGAAAGTTATCTGGGCATGTAAGTGAATTCAATGTGCCTGGTCTACAGATCCTTGGCAAGTTTTTCATACTCCATGAGTCGATAATATGGTTTGAAATAACACTTAAAACACATAAATATATGCCTTATCAGGTTGTAAGTTGGAATGAGTCAATATTCTTAAGATGGCAGGCATTTCAAATTAACCTATAAATTTAATGCAATTCCACACCACTTTTAAAGGTATATGTTTATGTGTATTATGTGAACTTCACAAAATGATTCTGAAGTTCATATGGAAGAATAAACAAGTAAAACTATGCAGAAATATTTTACAATTAAGGCATGATAGAGGACTCCTTGTTCCAGCTGATTCTAACATGCATCACAAACCTATAGTAACCAAAATAGTGTGGCAGGAGCACCAGAACAGACAAGCAGAACAATGGAAAAAAAGTCCAGAAACAATCACATAGATAAGAGATTATTTGATAATTAATATTATTAAAAGTGATTAATATTTTGGGTAAAACAATTAAATTCCTAATGCATACCCCATAAAAATTAACTTACTTAAAATATAAATATCATATATGAAGCCACAAAAGTGGTGAAGAAATTTGCAGGTAAAAATTCATATAATTTTGGGAGAGGGAAAGCCATCCTAAATATGAGGGGGGACACAAGAAAACAGGAATTATCTTCTGGAAGGTGGGCTCCTTGTAGTACAGACTTCTCTCACTAGATGAGTATTTAAGGAACCCATCTGTATCAGTGTACTAGCTGATGTTGTGAGAGGCTGCATTCAGCTTCTGTGAATTTTTTTTTGAAGATTCTTTTAACTTGTTTACCCATTTCATGATGGGTGATTTATGAGCCCACCTGCCCACACCATGCTGAGTGTTCAGCAGTTTTGACCAAAAGCAGCATGACCCCCATGTTTCATCCACCCTATTTATCTGATCTCACTCCAAATGACTTTTTTTTTGTTATTGAAATAACATATATTATTCCTGAATGAAATAATTCCTCAAAGGAAATGTTTTGCCAATGTGGAAGAGGTGAAACAAAAAATAGCAGAAGCACTAAAAGGCATCAAAATCAACAAGTTCAAAACTTGATAATGGGGGAGAAAAGGGAGAAGGGTTGTCAAGCAACATATTTAAAGGATGCATGGACAAAGCCAAAGTGGAGTAGGATCAAGAATGGGTGGTGGGGATGGCTGGGGTAGGGGAGAGTGGTGGGAGCAAATGGAGACAACTGTACTTGAACAACAATAAAAAAAAGACAAAATA
This sequence comes from Phyllostomus hastatus, assembly GCF_019186645.2. Taxonomy (NCBI): domain Eukaryota; kingdom Metazoa; phylum Chordata; class Mammalia; order Chiroptera; family Phyllostomidae; genus Phyllostomus; species Phyllostomus hastatus. The sequence continues at coordinate 3,885,933 of NW_025334038.1, read as the reverse complement.
CTGTAATAATTCTACATGATATCAGATGGATACTAGACTTATCAGGGTGATCACTTCATCAATTATATTAATGTCTATTCACTATGTTGTACACCTGAAATGAATATAATATTGTATGTCAACTGTGATTAAGAATATAAAATTCTAATTTTATTTGGAAAAATTTCAGGAAAAAATCCACAACTTTTGAGCAGTGGAAAAAATATCTCAGTAGGTGTGTTATATCAAATGAAGAGTACATTGAAGATTACTAAACATTAAACATGTAAGAAAAAATATACAATATTTTATAAATAAATTCTATTTTGGGGGGACCTCCCTCAGATGATACCAGAAAGAGAAAATATAAAGACTATAAAGCAATAAAATTGAAAAATTTAATTATGCACTAATTATGTAAATATGATAAAAAATTCAAAACAAGCCACAAACTAAAAACACATACAGCATGGGACAAATGTAGGTTTATAGCTGTTTGGAAAATAATACAATTATTAATAAATAATAATGCAAGAATAAACTCTTAGTTTTACATACTCACAACTGTAAACCTACTTTTGCCATACTCTGTACAGAAGGCAAAGGGTAAAAAGTAGCTATTCCAATAAGAAAATAAAAACCAAAGTATAAAAAGAAAGAATAACCAATAAATACAACTGTTCTTTGTATTTATTGGATCTACTTATTGGAAATATGCTCACAAGTTTTTTTTTTTTTAAATGCAGGTTGCAAAGCATGAAAGTACACAGATTTGCATAAAGGGAAAATATATACACACACATAATTAAAAACTTTGGCAGACTTTCATCTGAATATCCAATTTAATTTACTTCAATTTGAATATGGTTATGAGTTTGAGTATCTTATATTAAATTTTTTGTTTCTTGAAAAGCAGTGTAAATGATAAGTTTGCTTATGTAGGCAAACTGCACATGGAAAGAAAATATTAACTAGCAGTGTAATAAAGAAATGATTTCTTTTGGGGCCTTAAGCTCAACCTTCAAATTTATACTGTTTCCTTGTGGAATTATTTGATCAAACTGAAATAAAAATCAAAAGATTTAACTGTGTCTGGTCAGCCTGCCCTGCTGTCCCAGATAATCACTGGAACTTTCTATCTTCTGAAAAAGCATAAAGCAATACTTATTACTGAAAACTTACATATGATTCATCCATTCTTTCAGCTAATATTAATTGAGCACTTTTGTTTATTCTGGTCAACTTCCTCCCAGGATAGTTTTTGTTTGTTTGTTTGTTTGTTTGTTTAAATAACAAGTTTCTGAACAGAACGGATAGAAATAGTAGAGACAAAACCTTGTACTGTGTGCCAGGAAAGGAAGACTAGAGGATCAGAATTCAAGATTACAGCAAGAATGAGCCCAAGGCATGGCCTAAGTGAAAATGCAAGAACTCTGACCATGAGCATAAGCAACTGCCGAATTTTTAGATAGATTTTTTTCTCACATTAATTCAAGAATCTTCATAAAACATGTACATAACATTTTGATACAATTTCTGAGGGAGGAAGACTTCCAGTCAGATGGCAGTATAGATAAACACAGCCCACCTCCCTGTACCACAACATCAAAATTACAACTAAACTATAGCACAACAATCATTTGGAACCACCAGAAATAGAGCTGAATAGAAATCCTACAACTATGGAATTAAAGGAGAAACCACATTGAGACTGTTAAAATGGCAGAGATGTGGAACTGACTGGTCCCACATCCTTGAAGGATAATTATCTATATGGTAGATAAAAATTGGGAAGGATATCTAGGGAGCAAGGGATCTCGTCCACACACCAGACCTTCCAGCCCAAGAAAGATAAGACCGTATAACTTCTGGATATAAAAACCAGAGGGGATTGAAGATGTGTAAGACAGAAACTTGTGGAATCCCCGAGAGCTCTTCCTAAAGGGCCTGTGCATGGACTTACTTGGACTCACTCCATCTGAGCTCCAGTGCTGGGGCACCAGGGATATATGGGGAAAAACTGAATTGTTTGAATCAGGGTGAGATTTGGAGGGGCACTTTTTTTCCAGACACAAGTGCTGACGGAGGCCATTGTTTCTCTTGAAAGCCCACACTCCCACAGAGCCAGCAGGTGGGTGCCATATCTGAGACCCTAACAACTTGGCTCATACTGCTTGCCCCACCCTGGTAATTCCATGAGGTCCCGCCCCACACAGCTTTCAGGCCCACCCAAGCTGTTTCCATTGGTGTTTTCATATGAATGGCTTCTCTTGACTCATACTTCATATGTTCCTAAATTCTCTCAAACAAACAGCATCTGGCCTCTACAAGCCCCAAACCTCTCACTAAGTGGCCCCAGGCCCACCAGTAGCAGTATCTGGCCTTCACAGCTTGACCTCACCTGGGTACCTCCAAGCACAGCACAAGGAGCAGCCATCTGCAGATCACTTTGTAGCTTATGCCAGGTGGCCCTGGATGAAACGCAGGTGGTGGCTGACCTTGGATGTGCCAACAGCAATCAAAGCTCAACTATAAGAGGAGACTGTACAAAGCTTACATGGTGGATAACCAGCTTGGGTAATAAGGGAGGCTGTGCTACTGCACCCTATAGGCACCTACTACATTAGGCCACACTACCAGCTGAGGAGACACAGCAGCTCTTCCAAATACATAGAAACAAACACAGGAAGGCTGCTGAAATGAGGAGACAAAGGAATATGGCCCAAATGAAAGAACAGAACAAAACTTCAGGAAAAGAACTAAACAAAGTGGGGACAAGCAATGTCCTAGATGCAGAGTTTAAAACACTGGTTATAAGGATGCTCAATAAACTTAGTGAGAACTTCAACAGCATAAAAGAGATCCAGTCACAAATGAAGGGTACACTAATTAAAATAAAGAATAATTTACAGGGAAACAGCAGTACAGTGAATGAAGCTGAGAATCAAATCAGTGATTTGGAATCTGAGAAAGAAAAAACACCCAATCAGAACAGTGAAAGGAAAGAAAAAATTTTTAAAAAATGAGGATAGTGTAAGGAGCCTCTGTGACAACTTCAAGCATACCCACATTTGCATCATGGGGGTGATGGAAGGAGAAGAGAGAGTGCAAGAAATTGGAAGACTATTTGAAAAAAATAATGACAGAAAGCTTTCTTAGCTTCATGAAGAAAATAGACATAGAAGTCCAGGAAGCACACAGAGTCCCAAACAAGATGGACCCAAAGAGACCCACACCAAGACACATTATAGTTAAAATGCCAAAACTTAAAGACAGAGGGAATATGAAAAGCAGAAATAAAAAAAGCAGTTAGTTATCTACAAGGAAGCTCCCATAAGACTGCCAGCTGATTTCACAAAAGAAACTGCAATCTAGAAGGTACTGGCAAGAAATATTCAAAATAATGCAAAGCAAGGACCTACAGCTAAGATTTCTTAACCCAGCAAAGCTATTATTTAGAATTGAAAGACAGAAAAAGAGTTTCCCAGACAACAGAAAACTAAAGGAGTTCATTACTACCAAACCATTATTACTTAAAATGTTAAAAGCACTTCTTTAAGAAAAAGAAGATAAAAATATGAACAATAAAATAGCAATAACTATGTATCTGTCAACAATTGAATCTACAAACCAAAATGAACAAACAAGCAGAACAGAAACTGAACCATGGATACAGAAAATGTTTTGATGGTTGCCAGATGGGAAGGGGGTTAGAAGGATAGGCCATAAAGGTAAAGGGATTAAGAAGTACAAATTAGCTGTTACGGAATAGTCATAGGGGTATAAAGCACAGCATAGGGAATACAGTAACTAAAGAACATATATGCATGACCCATGGACATGAACAACAGTGTAGGAATTGCCTGAAGGTGGAATGGGGGGGGGCACTGGGTTTAGGGAACAGAGGGGGAAAAATTGGGACAACTGTAATAATATAAATAATAAATATAACTTAAATTTTTTTCTTGAGAGAGGTAATTGACTCCCTATGATCTTTAACTGGAGATTCCTTGCTCTGTTGGTTATATGGGTCTGCCATACACATTGGGAAGCTGGCTCCTTCAAAAGTAACTTCTTTCAGAGTGTTAGTCTGTCTTGTTGAAGAGACTGGAGGAGTAGGAAGTATCTATGGGGCCAAATCTAGTGGTATGAGAGTCTCGGTCCATCAGCTTTACTCCCAGCTGATTCTAGGGAACTGAATGAAGAAGTCCCTCTTGAAGAAGGTAGATGGGATTGGTGAACTGGAGACCACCCAAGCAGGGCAAGGGACCAAAACAAATATTGATGGCTTGGAGATAAATTTAGGAAATGGAAAGCAGGAGAGAGGGAATGGGGGCCAAGATAAAATGGGTACATGGAAGGCTGTGGGTAAGGATTATTGCCTTTGGCTGGTTCCCATCTTCTCTGTTTGGTTTTCCCAAACTCCAGCCTCATCCAAGCTCCACCTGAAATAATCTTTACCTCATTCAACTTCTGTTTTACCCTATGTAAATTCATTTAAAATAAAAGTTTTAAACTTTGCATGTTGCTATTAAATGGAAAAAGTCTCATTTACCATAAATGAGTGGTAAATGTAAAAGTTTATACAATAAAACCAAACATTAGTACTAAATATTTCCTGCTGAAGGCTCTGTCTCTGTTAAAAAGAAACTTTAGCTTGAGTTAAGGAAGTGATACAAGCTAGCCATTTTTTATTTTTTAAAATTAATTAATTTACTTTTAAAATATATTTTAAGTGAGGTATAATTAACATACATTATGTTAATTTCAGTGTACAATATGATTTGATTTTTGCATATTGCAAAATAATCACAATAAGTCTAGTTAACACCTGTGACTATATATAGTTACAATTTTTCTACATTAATAGATTTTAAGCTCTATTCTCTTAGTAACTTTAAAATATGCAATATATTATTTTTTAAAAGATTTATTTATTTATTTTTAGAGGGGGAGATAGAGGAACAAAAAGAGGGAGAGAAATATCTATGTATGAGAGAAAGATTGATCAGTTGCCTCTTGCATGCCCCCAACTGAGGACGTGGTACACAACCCAGGCATGTGCACTGACCAGGAATCAGACCAATGACTGTTCAGTTTGAGGGATGACTCCCAACGCATTGAGCCAGCCCAGTCAGGGCTGCAATACAGTATTATTAACTGTAGTCACAATGCTGTACATTATATCCCCAGGACTTACTTATTTTATAACTGGAAGTTTGTACTTTTTGACCCTCTTTACCAATTTCTCCCACCCCTGACCCCTCACCTTTGGCAGCCACCAGTCTCTTCTCTGTATCTATAAAGTAGGGTTTTTTGTTCTTTTTGAGGTTTGACATATAAGTGAGATCATATTGTATTTTTCTTTCTCTGTCTGATTTATTTCACTTAGCATAATACAATCTAAGTCCACTCATGTTATCACAAGTGGCAAGATTTCATTCTTTTTTTGTGTGAATAATATTCTAGTATATGATATTTGCAAATTGTGATAGATCACATTTTCTTACTCCATTCATCCATTGCTGGACACTTAAGTTGTTTTAAAGGCAGCTGCTCTTGTTCTCTGTGGGTTTCAATATCTTTTTTAAAAAGATTTTATTTATTTACTTTTAGAGAGAGGGGAAGGGAGGGAGAAAGAGAGAAACATCAATGTATGGTTGCCTTTCACGCACCCCTTACTAGGGACCTGGCCCGCAGTCTAGGCATGTGACCTGACTGAGGCTTGAACTGGCAACCTTTTGGTTCCCAAGCAAGAACTCAATCCACTGAGCCACACCAGCCAGGGCTCAATGTCTTTTAACTTCCTTTTTTGTCCAACACCCAAAAATCATAAGCCACCCTGACCTGACGAAGATTATCTTGTAAACCTTCTATTGTATGTCCTCCTTTCTTGGAACATATTGCCGAGAAGCACAGAGACTGGTGGGATTCAAAGGCTGGGAGCAATGTGGCCTGAAACAGAAGGGCACATGGCATCCAGAGCCCACTCTCAGTCTCAATGCTTGACAGCTTCAGGGATAAGCTGTCAAGCATTGACAGGCTGGCCTGTTTAGTCAGGGAGCAAAGTCATTCAAGGGAGGACTCCAAGAGCCAGGCTGTGAACAAACATGCCCATTATCCTATGCAGAGACCCAGCTTAGAGCCTATGGGACAAGAAGGAGCCCTTGATGCTAGATGAGCTAATCCCCAGCAAAAGTTTTGAGAAAGAGAGACCAGAAGTGTCTGCCCATGGAGAAGATTCAGCAGAACATAGAAAGCTGGGCTCAGAGAAGTCAAGTTAGCCACTGGTACAGTGAACTTCCACTTAGAGCCCTGGGTCAGTGGGACAGGAGAAGGTGTGGAGAGTTGCGCACTGGAACTCCCATCTCACTTTCCCCACATTCTACCTCACTATGTCAGATTCATTAATTATAGAGCAAGGGTCTTGGATCATCTGGTCCAAGTCCATCTTCTTACAAACTGGAAGACTGAAGTCCAGTACAGACTGTGACTGATTCAAATGACAGAACTGAATGTCATTTCCCACCTGGGCCTCACTGGGGACAAGCCCTTGTCTACCAGTTGCTGGCTCATCACTTCCTGTGCTGTACTGGCTTCCATGTAGAGGAACACCTCTGATTGCCACCTGGGAGCAGTTCTGGTGGCTGATCTCTAGGTGAGAAGACATAGATGGCAGCATGGATATGCCTAGTCAGTCACAGCTTTGGTTTGGGGGAGCTCTCCTGACAATCCAAAATTGCAGAGAGTATTTTCTTTAAAAAAAGGAAATAAAATCTTTCCTTAGAGATGGTGAAGACTTAAAATGCCCTCCTAACCCCCTGTTTTGTTCAGTTATATAGTTTCAGTCTCAAATACTTAGAACTTCCTTCCAGAACAGCTGATCCCTACTTTACTGTCTTCTAGACTTGGCCCACAAAGTCACACTCCCTCACCCACCCTGCTCTGAGTGGAGGCAGAGACCATGGCACACCATTCTCCACTGCAACTGTACCTCAGGTCCCTGTCCCTGTCCATGTCCAGGATGAGTTGTGAGGGTTTGACCAGGTCATGACTACACTCTGCCTCCACTCCCACCATTGGAAATGGAGAATGTTAGACTACTGGAACTCTCAAGTTCCCTCTAGCTGTGAAATCCTGCAGACAGACATAGAGAGAGAGGAGAAAGAGGAGAAAAAGAAGTATTTTTCTGGGAAGACCTGAGTGAGAGAACTGAAATATGAAATTCTCTGCATGGATGATGGAATCTGGGAAAGTATCAAGTGGGCATATAGCAAGATGCTCACCTCCCACCATGGGCTGCCATGGAGCAGCTTCCTTGCCTGACTACCTAGCTCTGTGTTAACAGATGCTATAGGATAAGAAAACAGAAAGAGTCCTTGCCTTAGAAGCTGTCAGAGTACAGTCAGTATGACCAATGGGTCACAAAAGAACAATGCCTGACTTGTTCTGGCCACTCACTATATGCTGCCCTATCTGCTACTTAGCTCTGAAATGTGTGAGTGAGTACACACATGTACTCACATGACTATCTCCTCCATGATGCCTCCTTGAGGGTATGGGCTCTACCTTCCAACCTGTGTCACCCACACCAAGCACTATGCCTGGTTCATCACAGGCTGAGTCAATAATGAGCAAATGGATGAAGGAATGATGGGTGAATGCAATGAATATGTTCAGGAAATGGAAAACTGTCTGGGGGCCTTGGTAGCTTCAGAAGATGCATAGGTTGGTTGACTTACAGGATCAGGTACTCTGCTTGTACCACACTGGTTGTCAGCTCAGAGTCACATGTATCCTTTGCTACTTGGTCAAATTCTGACCCTTTGGTCATTTGGTGAGGCAGCCTGCACAGGACAATTCATTCTCCATCAGATTTCCCTCATGGCAAAGAAGAGTGAGCTCCAGTGAAGAGTTCAAAGGAATTACTTTCTTTTTTTATTTTGAAATTACTTTTTAGACATTGAATTTTATCATTAAAAGTTAACTCTAATTTTGCTATAAAAAATACTAAGAAAGGATATAGAAAATAATAATTTCTCATAATTGCACACCTTTTAAAGTAATTTACATTAAGAAATAAAATTTATTTTTAGTCTTCATCTCATTTCTTAAAGATAATAACTGATGACAGTTTGCTATCTATCTTTCTCAATTGTTTCCTGTGCTTCTATAGGTATAATTTTATACATACTTCTTTAAAAACATGGCATGGTGCCATAAACATCACTCTAGAAATTGCTTTCAAATTTAGCCATCTATAATAGGTTTCTTCTGTATCTTTCTTCTCAGTGGCTGTGTTGTTTTCAATTAAATCAATACTATACAATATATTTATTTATTCCCCATTAATGGTCATTTACAATGTGTCCAATTTTGTGTCTTTTTTCATTACTTTAAATGATGCTGTAGAAAACATCCTTTGTGTATATGTCTTTTTTAAAAGATTTTATTTATTTTTAGAGAGGGAAGGGAAGAAGATAGAGAGAGAGAGAAAAACATCAATGTGCAGTTGCTGGGGGCTGTGGCCTGCAACCCAGGCATGTACCCTGACTGGAATCGAACCTGAGACACTTTGGTTTGCAGCCCGCACTCAATCCACTGAGCTATGCCAGCCAGGGCTGTATTGTGTATATATCTTTATTATTTTATTGTTATTTCTGTAGAACAGATTCTTATATGAAATACTGTTGGTTCTTAAGGTATGTATATTTGAAATTATAATAGAGCAAATCTATATGCAAAGCGTGTCCTAATTTATGCTATTACCAATAAGATATGAGATGGCTCATTTCCCCACACTCTCACTGGTACTATGTTATCAATTAAAATTGTTGAAATGCATTTTGACAATTTGATACATACAAAATGCCCCATTATTACTGCCTTAATTTGAATTAAAATATTTTTTAGAATGAGCTAAATTTTCCTATATGAATTGTATGTTATTATTTTTTAATTTCCTTGTTATTTTCACTTCTTCTATTGATATGTAATAGTTTTTTCTCATAGAAGATTTTTATATATTACAGAAATTAAACTTTGCATACTAAATATGTTGCAAATACTTAGTGATCTCTACCACTCAGAAACTTAACCTTTCATCTAGCCAAATCATCCCTTTTTACCTTTTATGATTTTGGTGTCTTACTTATAAAGGCCTACATACCCCAAAACTGTAGAATATAGTCAGCTCTATATTCAAAGATTAACTAATCATAAACTTTTATAGTTTTGTGTTTTATATTAATATATAACACCCATAGATTTTTATTTAAATTAAGTCAGAATTCATTTTGTCCCAAAAGGAAAGCTAGCTGTCCTTATATCATATATTAAATAATCGATTATTTTCCCACACATTTGAAATGCTTTTTTTAAATGAGATTTTCTCTAAATATTTGAGAAAGTTAAGTCAAAGACAGTGGCTTTCAAAGTGTAGTTTAGGGAGTTCTAGGAGTTCCCAAGACTCACCCAGGTAAAGACTATTTTCATAGAGGGGGGCTCAAGATGACGGAGGAATGAATGGAAGTCACACTAACCTCCTCCTATGGCCAATCTGGAATTGCACCTAAATTGTGGAGAAATCACCCAGAACAAACAACTAAATAATGGTGAGAGAGAAGCCTTATAACCTTGGACAGAAGAATCAGTTTCAGCACAACCTGACTGGTAAGGAGTGTGGTGGAGACTTGAGAGAGCTGGCTAGGTGCCCACAGGTGGCAGCTGCAGTGCCAGAGGAATAATTAAGCAGGCAGTTGGATCCCACTGAGAAGAGTGAGATCTAAACCCTAAGCTAGGATCCCCAGTCTAGAGTACCAGAGCCCAAAAAGCACACAGCTATCAAGCAGCAGCAAAAAGTGATAGGTTTGCTCTCTGCCAGAGATGGATGGCTAGAGACACAAAGAGCCATTTAAAGGGCCAACACAAACATTTTCATTTTCAGCCACTTACCCTGGGCTCCAGCAAATGCAGGGGAAGAGTGGGCTGGAGACACCTGAAGAGAGACTGGGGACTGCAGGTTTGGGGAGAAAACTAAGACAATAGATACCTGGATCCTGGTGCTGAGTCATCCCCTATAGGGCAGCAGCCATTGTGCTCAGGCAGTCCACTTCCTTCCAAGCAGCAGTAACCTGAGGGGAAACAATAGCTTCGACCCCAGGAGAAACTCTGCCCTACCCTGTGGTGCTTAAGCCTGACTGCTGAGTGCAGAGTAACTAGATTAACAACGGAAGGAGAGAGCCACAGACAGCAGATCCCTGGAAGTCTCGAACAGGCTGCCTAAGGTAAGATGGGGACAACATCTGACATCACCAGAGGTGGATCCAGAAAGAAAAAAACATTGGTAAATATTAGAGGCTACTGAGATGAAATCCACTATGGTCTTCTTCATGATTTGCAATATTTTCTTTCTTGCATAGCTTTTTAACATTCATTTCTTGTCCATCAAGTTTGTGCATATTAAGTCCCTAGATTTTATACTATAGTTTATCTCAATTCACATATCTTGCCCCTCCCTTCTCCTACCCCCTTTTCCTTCTTCTTTCCTCTCATTATTTTCATTTCAAATTTTATTTTCTCTCTTGCTACAACTTGTTTCCTTTCTGCACTCTTACTATTTGTCCTCCATCCTGCCTCACAAAACTAATTTTACTATCAATGATCATCTCACATCCTTTTTTGTCCACTCTTAAAATACCCATGTTCTCTCTCCACCTCTAGTTGGTTGTGGGTAGGGTAGTTGCTGTAGCATTTTTTTCAAATTTATCTCCAGATCTTCACTAATTTTGTATTTCAAATCTCAAATTTTACTGTATTTCAAATCTCCTACTCTTTTTTGGTCTCAAGTTTCTAATTTTGTCATGTGCTATCCTGTTGTTTTCTCTTTTTTTTCTTTTTCTCCTATTTTTATCTTGCCCTTTTATTTTTTTTATTCTCCCTTCCTCTTTTTTTTTAGTCACAAATTTTAATTTTTCCCTGTCTTAGACTGGTTTTCATTCCTCACTTAAGGTATTCCCTCTCCCTCTATCATTTCAAAATCACTTCCCATTCCTCTAGATATCTCTTAAGCTTTCCTTTCTTTCTCTTTTCCCTCTTACACCCATCCCACCTATGTTAATTTTAGTTCATTTGTAGTTGATAGTGCTGTGGTGGATCTTTCTCTTCATTTTGTTCCTATGTTTTTAATATTTATTTACTTTTTTCCCTTCCTTTTTCTTTCTCTCTCTCACTTTATTTTATTTTCTGTTTAAACATAACACTACAAACTTCTCATACTTCATTCTGCCTTCTTCATTCCCTTTTTTATTAATGATGTAAATTTTACTTTTTCTCTTCACACTGCTCTGAATCCCAAGTCTTATTAGTGCTCCTCTCTCAACCCTCTCAAAATCATTTTTGTTTCAGTAGGTCATCTCATATTTGCTCTCCTGTCTTATAATAGTCTTAATTTTTGTACACCCTTATTAATACTGGATCAATTGTTATTGATAATGAGGTTTTGGGGTGGAGAAGTTATTATTATAGGTGTGAATTTCTTTTCTGGGCTTTGTGGTTTTGTTCTGGCAGCATCAGCACAACAGCATAAAAGATGTGGTGGGCAGTGTGACCTGAAGTCACTCAGCTGAAGGGAAGGACAAACCAAAGAATGACCCAACAATAATAAAAAGCTAATTATGTCCAGAAAGCCAACATAAACAGCATATAGGGCATCCCAAGAGCATCAAGTTCAGGAAATCAAAAAGACTGCACCACTGAATCTCACAGATCTCCAGCCATAGAAGTTCACACAACCAAAGTCAAGGGTTCAAAACAGATCAATTTAAGAAGCAGAAGCAAATGAAAAGAGTCTCAAAATTAACAGGAAACAAAGAAACAACTCCCAATTGAAAGAAAGGAGGAATCCACAGAAAGAGTGGTGAATGAAATAGAGACAAGTCAATTCCCAGATATTGAGTTTAAAATACTGGTTATAAGGAAGTTCAATGAGCTCAGTGAGATTTACTAAAAACTACAGGGAAATTATAAGGAACTTACTGCAAACTATATCAGCTTGAAAAAGGACATAGAAACAATAAAAAGAACCAGGAAGAAATGAAAAACACAATTTCTGAATTGAAGAACACAGTAGAAGAAACCAAAATCAGGCTAGATGAAGCAGAGGATCGAATAAGTGAGCTGGATGACAAGGTAGGAAAAAACTCTCAGCAAGAGCAAGGAAAGGAAAAAAGACTCAAAAAGAACAAAGAGGGGTTAAGGGAACTGCAGGACAACATGGAGTGTAATATCCATATAGAATACCAGAAGAAGAAGAACAAAAGCAAAGGATAGAAAACCTGCTTGAAAAACTACTTGTGGAAGCCTTCCCTCATTTGATGAGAGGAAAAGCCACATAAATTCAGGAAGCACAGAGGGTCTGAATTAAGAGGTACCCAATGAGGCCTACTCCAAGATACATCATAATTAAAATGGCAAAATTCTAAGACAAAGAGAGAATCTGAAAAGCAGCAAGGGAGAAACAGGAAGTAACATATAAGGGAGCCCTGATAAGGCTAGAAGCTGACTGCTCAGTGGAAACACTACAAACCAGAAGGGAATGGCAAGAAATATTTCAAGTAATGAAAAACAAAGGCCTGCACCCAAGACTACTCCATCCAGCAAGGCTCTCAATTACAGTGGAAGTGGAAATAAGGAGCTTCCCAGACAAAACAATGCTGAAAGTATACACCTTCACCAAACCAGCTCTGCAAAATATGCTAAAGGGATGTCTTTAAGAAAGGGAGAAAAGAGTGAGAGAGAGGAACGCAGGTATGAAGGAAGTAAAATGGCAATGAATAAGCATCTAATAATAACAACCTCAAAAGTAAATGGGTTAAATGCTCCAATCAAAAGATGTAGAATAGCTTAATGGACAAGAAATAATGAACCACATACAGGCTGCCTACAAGAGACCCACCTCAGAACAAATGGCCTTCACAGGCAGAAAATGAAGGGTTAGAAAATAGTATTCCAAGCAAATGGACAGGAAAAAAAAGCCAGGGTAGCAATACTCATCTCAGACAAAATAGACCTCAAAAAAGGGGCCATAAATGAGACTCAGTGAGAAACTTCATGATATTCAAGGGAATAATCCATGAAGAAGACATAAACATTATAAACATATATGTACCCAACATAGAAGCACCAAAATATATAAGGAAAATCTTAGACGTCTTCAAGAAAGATATTGACAGCCACACAATTATAGTAGGGGATTTTAACACCTTACTGTCAAAAATAGATAGATCTTCCAAACAAAATATCAACAAAGATATTGCAGCATTGAACAATGTCTTTAGATCAAATGGACTTAACAGATATATATAGAGAGAGCCTTTCATCCAAAGAAGCTAAATACACATTCTTTTCAAATACACAAGGAACATTCTCAAAGATAGACCACATGATGGGACACAAAACAAGCCTCAACAAATTCAAGAAAATAGAAATCATATCAAGCATTTTCCCTGACCATAAGGAACTAAAACTAAATACCAAGCTCAAGTAAGAAACTCAAAAGCACTCAAACTCATGGAGAATGAATAACATGCTATTAAATAAATGGGTTAAGAATGAGATCAAGGAATAAATTTAAAATTTTCTGGAAACAAGTGAAAATGAACTCACAACCCAAAATTTATGGGACAAAGCGAAGACAGTCCTGAGAGTGGATTCTGTAGTGATACAGGCCTACTTAAAAAAAATAGAAACATTTCAAATAAACAACCTAGCCCTAAACCTACAAGAACTGGAGGAAAAACAACAAAGACAGCCCAGAGCAAGTAGAAGGAAGGAAATAACCAAGGTCAGAGCAGAATTAAAAGGCATAGAGACTAAAAGTATAATTCTAAAGATAAATAAATCTAAAGCTGGTTCTTTGAAAAGATAAATAAAATCACAATCCTTTAAGCAGACTCATCAAGGAATAAAAGAAGAGGACCCCCCAAAATAAAATTGGAAATGAGAGATTATAACTGACAACACAGAAATACAAAGGATTGTAAGAAATTACTACAAAGATATTATATGCCAAGAAATTTGAAAACCTGGGTGAAATGTTCAAATTTCTAGAAAAATATAATCTTCCAAAATTGAATCAAGAGGAAGCAGAAAGCCTTAACAGAACAATAACAGTGGGTGAAATTGAATCAGTAGTTAAAAACACTCACAGCACACAAAAGTCCTGGACTGGATGGTTTCACATGAGAATTTTACAACATATTTAAGGAAGAGTTAACCCCCACCTTCACAGACTATTACAAAAAATTCAAGAAGATGGAAGATTCCCAAACTCTTTTTATGAGGATAGCATCATTCTACTCCCAAAACCAGATAGTGACACAACAAAGAAAAAAAACTATAGGCCAGTCCTGGCTGGTGTAGCTCAGTGAATTAAGTGCAGGCTGTGAACCAAAGAGTCGCCAGTTCAATTCCCAGTCAGGGCGCATGCCTGGGTTGTAAGCCACGTCCCCAGTGGGGGCCATATGAGAGGCAACCACACATTGATGTTTCTCTAACTCTTTCTCCCTCCCTTCCCCTCTCTCTAAAAGTAAATAAATAAGACATTTTAAAAAAAACTATAGGCCAATATCGCTGATGAACATAGATGCTAAAATCCTCAGCAAATTATTGTCAAACCACACTCAGCAGCAATACATTAAAAAGATCATACACCATGATCATGTGGGATTCATCCCAGGGATTCAAAAATGGTACAATACTGATGAATCAATAAATGCAACACATCACATAAACAAAAAGAAAGATATGATCAATCACATGATCATATCAATAGATGCAGAAAAAGAATTTGATAAGATACAACACCAGACTCCCAACCAAGATGGAGGTGTAGGTAGACACACTGTGTCTCTTCACACAACCAAAAGAAGGACAACAACAAATTAAAAACAACCAGAATTGACAGAAAATTGAACTATATGGAAGTCCAACAACGAAGGAGTTAAAGAAGAAACATTCATCCAGTAGGAGGGGTGGAGACAAGCAGCCTGGCAGAAAGGACTCCCAGCAAGGCAGCAGCTGGTGGACCCAGCAAGGCAGCAGTTGCAAACAGGCCAGTCCCACATTCACTTGCAGATAAACCAGGAGAAACAACTGGGAGCAAGACAAATGACGCTGCCCAGAGTTCCAGAGAGGAAATAAAGCCTTAAACTTCTGATTGAAAGCACTGTGAGGGTTCAGGTGGCAGCTTGAGAAACTCCCAGCCTCACAGGAGAGTTCATTGGAGATATCCACAGGGTCCTAGAATGTACATAAACCCACCCACCTGGGAATCAGCACCAGAGGGATCTAATTTGATTGTGGGTAGGGGGAGAAGTGACTGAAAATCAGCAGAGAGAGGAGCAATCAGCACTGTTCCCTCTCGGACCCTTCCCCCACATACAGTGTCACAATGCAGCGATGAGGGTTGCCCCACGTGGTAAACACATAAGACTCCACCCCTAAGTGACAGGAGCACCGAGACCAAAAAAAAAAATTAGAACAAATGAAAGAACAGATCAAAATTCCAGAAAAATGTAACTAAGCAACGAAGAGATAGCCAACCTATCAGATGCACACTTTAAAACACTGGTAATCAGGATGCTCACAGAATTGGTTGAGTATGGTCACAAGTTAGATGAAAAAATGAAGGCTATGATAAGTGAAATAAAGGAAAATGTACAGGGAACCAACAGTGATTGAAGCAAACTTGTCCTCAAATCAATGGTGTGGGCCAAAAGGAAGAAAAAAATATCAAATCAGAAAAGAATGAAGAAACAAGAATTTTAAAAAATAAGGAGAGGCTTAGGAACCTCCAGGACATCTTTAAACACTTTCCAACATCCAAATCATAGTGGTGCCAGAAGGAGAAGAGGAAGAGCAAGAAATTGAAAACTTATTTGGAAACATAATGAAAGAACTTTCCTAATCTGGTGAAGGAAATAGACTTCAAAGAAGTCCAGGAAGCTCAGAGAGTCCCAAAGAAGTTGGACCCAAGGAGGAACACACCAAGGCACATCATAATTACATTACACAAGATTAAAGATAAGGAGAGAATCTTAAAAGCAGCAAGAGAAAAGGAAACAGTTACCTACAAAGGAGTGCCCATAAGATTGCCAGCTGATTTCTCAAAAGAAACCTTACAGGCAAGAAGGGACTGGAAAGAAGTATTTGAAGGCATGAACGGCAAGAACCTATATCCAAGATTACTCTATCCAGCAAAGCTATCATTTAGAATGGAAGAGCAGATAAAGTGCTTCCCAGATAAGGTCAAGTTAAAAGAGTTCACCATCACCCAGCCCTTATTATTTGAAATGTTAAAGGGACTTATCTAAGAAAAAGAAAATTAAAAATATGAACAGTAAAATGACAACACATTCACAGTTATTAACAACAGAACCTAAAACAAAAACAAAAACAAACTAAGCAAACAACTAGAACAGAAACAGAATTATAGAAATGGAGATCACATGGAGGGTTATCAGTGGGGGAGTGAGTGGGGAGGGGGGGAAGGTACAGAAAATAAGTAGCATAAATGGTAGGTAGAAGATAGACAGGGGGAGGTTCAGAATAGTTTAGGAAATGTAGAAGCCAAAGAACTTATATATATGATCCATGGACATGAACTAAAGTCGGGGGAATGGGGTGGGTGGGGGTGTGCAGGACAGACAGGAATAAAGGGGGGAAAGTGGGACAACTGTAATAGCATAATCAATAAAATATATTTTAAAACATACAACAGCCATATGATAAAAACACTCATCAAAGTGAGAGTAGAAGGAACATACCTCAACATAATAAAGACCATATATGAGAAACCTACAGCCAACATCATACTTAATGGACAAAAACTAAAAGATTTACCACTAAGATCATGAACAAGACAAGGTTTTCCACTTTCAACACTTCTATTCAACATAGTATTGGAAGTCCTAGCCACAGCAATCAGACAAGAAAAATAAATAAAAGGCATCCAAATTGGAAAAGAGGAAAAAAACTGTCATTGCTTGCAGAGGACATGATAGAGTACATGGAAACCCCTAACACTCTAACAAAAAACTACTCTATCTAATAAGTGAATTTGGCAGAACAGTAGGATACAAAGTCAATATTCAGAAATTGAAGGCATTTTTGTATACCAACAATGACATATTAGAAACAGAAATCAAGAAAAATATTGCATTTGATATAGCAACAAGAAAAATAAAGTACCTAGGAATAAACCTAACCAAGGAGGTAAAAGATCTGTACTCAGAAAACTACACAACACTGAAAAAAGACATTAAGGAAGACACAGATAAATGGGAGCATTACTGTATTCATGGATTGGAAGAATTAACATCATCAAAATGTCCATACTACCCAAAGCAATTTATAGATTCAATGCAATAACTATTAAAACACCAATGACATATATCACAGGTATGGAACAAACATTCAAAATTTATATGCAACCAAAAATGACCCCAAATAGCTGCAGTAATTTTGAGAAAGAAAAACAAAGTAGGAAGGATCACCTAACCTGAAATCAAACTATATAACAAAACTACTGTAATTAAAAGAGTCTGATGCTGTCAGAAGAACTGACACAGAGACCAATGAAATAGAATAGAGAGCCCAGGAATAAACCCCTGTCTCTATGGTCAATTAGTATTCAACAAAGGGGGAAAAAGCATAAAATTGAACAAAAATAGCTTCTTCAACAAATGATGTTGGGAGATATGGACAGCTATATGCAAAAAAAATAAATAAATAAAAATGAAATTCATCCACCAACTTACACTACACAAATAAACTCAAGATGAATAGAAGACTTCAAAATAAGTTGTGACACCATAAAAGCCTTAGAGGAGAACATAGGCAGGAAAATCACAAATATTCCATGCAGCAATATTTTCACTGTTATGCCCCTTAGATCAAAGGACATAAAGGAAAGAAGAAACAAATGGGATATTATCAAAATAAAAAGCTTCTGCACAGCCAAATAAAACATCAGCAAAATGAAAAGGAAACCAACCATATGGGAAAATACATTTGTCAATGATACTTTGGACAAGAGTTTGATCTCCAAAATATATAAAAACTCACATGACTCCACTTCAGGAAGACAAACAATCCAATTAAAACAAGGGCAAAAGACCTGAACGTGCACTTCTCCAAGGAGGACATACAGAAGGACCAGAGACATATGAAAGGATGCTCAGCATCACTAGCTATCAGAGATGCAAATTAAAAACATAATGAGATACCACTCACACCAATCAGAATGACCATCATAAACAAATCAACAACCAATAAATTCTGGTAAAGTTGTGGAGAAAGGGAACACTGGCATGCTGTTGGTGGGATTGCAGAGTGTTGCAGCCACTGTGGAAAATAGTATGTAATTTCCTCAAAAAACTCAAAATGGAACTGTGTTTTGACCTAGCTCTAGGAGACCATTCTGTGTATTGTGGACCCAGCTCCCACTCAGAGATGCACAGGACCCACACCCATGGATTAGGTTCTCCCATGGAGAATCAGGCCTGCAATGTACCTAGGCCACTTTGAGTCTTGCTTTTGCTAAAAACTCCCTCACCCTGATTTGCAGCAAACATTTACTGCAAAGTAACTTCCTAAAATCCATGTTAAACCCTCCAAGGATCAGTGTAACCAGTTCAACTACTTTTCCCTTTTCATTTGCAAATATTCTTTTTCTGTGATGTGATTAGCAGCACTGGCTCATTTGTTTTCTGTAAAAGGTAACCACCTAAAGCCAACCTGTGCATAGTAAATGAGGACCATCATGTAATGTGTGGAAAAAAGAAATAAAGGCCTTTTATGACAGAGGCCAAGGCTTTTTGCTCTCCTTGAGAGTGAAGCTGCTCACCCTTTTCCTCCACAGGACTCGGTAGTCCATGTGAATGTCTCTACCCCATCCACAATGTGGCAGACCCCACAAGCTGGGGGCCACATCACGTAGCAATTCCCCTGCTGGGATTATACTTTAAGAATCCTGAAACACCAATTCAAAGGAACCTATGCACCCCAATGTTCATAGCAGCACAATTTACAATAGCCAAGTGCTGGAAGCAACCTAAGTGTCCATCAGGAAATCAGTGGATCAAAAAACTCTAGTATATTTACACAATGGAATAAACAAATCAACAACCAATAAATTCTGAAAGAATGAATGAGCAGAAAGAATGAAGGAGCTACTACCCTCAAAACAGCATGGATAGAACTGGAGCACATTATGCTAAATGAAATAAGCCAGGTGATAAAAGACAAATACCATATGATCTCACCTATAAGTAGAAGCTAATCAACAAAACAAACAAGGAAGCACAACATAACCAGAAACATTGAAATAAAGAACAGACTGACAGTAACCAGATTAGAGGATAGGAGGGGTAACAGGGGAAAGAAGGGGAAGTGTCATCAAAGAAAATGTTTTAAGGACCCATGGACAAAGCCAAAGAGGGATAGGATTGAGGGTGGAGGTCAGGGTGTGTGGGGCAGGGGAAAGTGGTGGCAGAAAAATGGAGACAAATGTACCTGAGCAATAAATACAAAGATAGAAAGAGAAAGAAAGAAGGAAAGAAAGAAAGAAAGAAAGAAAGAAAGAAAGAAAGAAAGAAAGAAAGAAAGAAAGAAAGAAAGAAAGAAAGAAAGAAAGAAGAGAAAGAGAGAAAGAGAGAAAGAAGAGAAAGAGAAGAGAAAGAGAGAAGAGAGAAAGACTTTTCATAAAAAATATTAATGTGCTATCTTAGCAATACATTCTAATTCCCTTGTGAATGTACACTTGAGTTTTCTAGAGGCTATATGACATGTCATGATGTCATTGCTGTGATGCATATTAGAATATGTACATGTATGTTACTGTGTCTTAATTTTTCCTGCTTTAATTTCTAATAAGGTAAATTTAATAGCCATAACTCACATAACACAAAAGCCCTTTGGAATCCTAAATAATTATCTTAAGTAATACAAGGGGTTCTAAGATGAAAAAGCTTGGGAACTCTTGGTCTAAGCAGATTTGGCATTTTTTATTTTATGACTTTTCATTTCTCCTGGCACATTTGTCTAATTTGAGAGTGCACATAACCCAGACTGAGAAAGAAACAGTGGAAGCAGAAAGAAAAAAGCACAGCTCTTAAGGGTTTATGCCCTGTCATTTGTCACCTCTACTTATTATTTCTATCAAGTTGAATAAGGATTCTAGCCCAAAGCAGACTGTAGAATGTGTTTTACCCATGTTCTTCTCTTTATTTACCATTAATCTTTTTCAAATTGAGACACATTTATTTCTGGTTCCTGAGATTTCTGGTTTGCAAATGGGATCTATTTGTCATTCAATTTTATGGTCCTTAACTCATTTCAGTGCTCTTTAAGAAAGAGAAGCAGTTTATGTTTTACTGGTCAAGAGACAGAGTAGAATTCCAAGTCTAAGGGTATTTGGTCATTTACTTTCTGGCAGGTACAACATCCTACACCATGGGATAGAGGGACTAGGAACAGCAGGGATCTGGCCCCTTAAAATCAGTCTGGTGTTCTGGAATCATTGTAACTTTTAACCCTGCCATTGGCAGCCAGCCCTGCCAGCATATGGGAATGTGGTAAGATGGGAAAACACAAGGATCATTAGAATCTCAAGTTCAGAATGCATTTCAAATATTATCTACCATGAGTGTAATGCTTATCATGTAAATAAACTGCCTTTTAAAATCTCCAACAGTTGTAGAATGTATACACTAAACACTTGCTTGTTAGGAAGCTCACTACCTCATGAAATAACCCTCACTGTTAAATAATTCATATTATTATCTCTAGCTAAGATATGCTTAACCTCCCCTTTCCTCCCATGCCATGCAATTGTTACTTCACTTGTCAGTTCTTTCAGAAATCCTTCCCTGACTCTTCCTTAATCTTTTCCAAGAGAGTTAGAGACCCTCCCTTATACTTCTCGGGTACCTTTGCTTACCTCCAGCATGCATTTATGTGTATTAGTTTTCTAGGGCTACCATAACAAATAACCACAAACCAAGTGGCCGAATGGCTTACAATGGAAGTTTATTTTCTGACAGTTCTGAAGGCCAGAGTCTGCAATCATGGTGTTGGCAGGCTGTGTGCCTTTGACGGTCTGTAAGGGGGATTCTTTCCTTGCCTCTTCCAGCTTCTTGAGCTATTGGCATTGTCCATCTTCTTTGGCCATATCACTCCAATCTCTGCTTCTGTCTTCACATGACCTTTTCTCTATTGTCTCTTATAAAGAGACATGTTATTGGATTTAGGGTCCACCAAGGTAATCCAGGTTGATCTAACTTTTAGATCCTTAATTTATTTACATCTTCAAAGACTCTTTCTCCAAATAAGGTAATATTCCCAAGTTCTAAGAGTTAGGAAATTGGTATCCTTGGATCAACCACTCTTGGGTCTAATCCAGCCTTTTCCTGCATAACGTTTTCTGTGTTTGGACTCTTCATCAAAATATCTGGATTTCCAGCTTCTTTGGAAAAATCA
Organism: Phyllostomus hastatus; assembly: GCF_019186645.2. Taxonomy (NCBI): domain Eukaryota; kingdom Metazoa; phylum Chordata; class Mammalia; order Chiroptera; family Phyllostomidae; genus Phyllostomus; species Phyllostomus hastatus. The sequence goes on along the minus strand of NW_025334038.1, from coordinate 3,864,414 downwards.
GAAGATCTGGCAATACTGGGACTGCCTTCTGAATGGCATCAGTCAGGGGAGCAAAGAGGGCTGTGCTCTTCAGGAGGTGACTGTGTTCCCCAGTTCACCCAGTCCTCAGCACTTCCTAGCACTTCATTCACTTCAACCTGACTTGACCTGTCAAGTCCCCATCAGCAATTGACTTTGTGACCCTTAATTTAGTCTCTGCTAATCTCACCACGCCAGACTTATTGGACTTTGCATTCCTAATATCTAGAATAGTGCCTGATATAGACAGAGCAGATGCTCAAAAATGTTTGTGGAATTAAGAAATGTAGAATTTAAGGAAAGCAAATGGAAGACACTCTCCAGCCTGGTTGGAAGAGACCTTATCAGGCACCTAACCACAAATAGACATCTACCTCTATCTATGAACGTTAAAGACTCATTGAGGATGAGAAGCCACTGACATCAGAGGTAGATAGCTATCCTAAGAAATTGATAAGGCCTCTATATCTATGGATTGATATTGAACTTACAATCCATTTGTTTATTTTTACCTATCAGTTGGTGATATTTTTCATGATAATAGTTATACTTTGTGGGGGTTTTCTATATAGTCCAACTGTTTATGATTACTGAATATGTATAAGATAGTTGTTAATACCCTTTCCATGGCTTATGCAAATATTACACTAGATGCCAAATATAGAAAAATGAAACAAAAGGTAAAACTCAAATCATAATAGTTCATAAGATAAAAATTATCCAGAGTAATTTTCACAAGAAAGGTCAAAAGTCTTGATTGTATCCCATTTACCTGCCCTTTCCCTTTTGGGAAGAATTTGGCCTTAGCTCACATCCCAGTTACAGTATTGGCTAATCCCCAATAGTCAACATCCAAGATGACGTGGATACTGACACTTTCTAGGAATGAGCCTTTCTAGCACTGTGAGACCACATTATTTGATCAAAAGTTTGGTCATTGATATATCCTTTGGATTGAAAAGGAAGAAAAACAAAAAAGAGTTTCTATGGAAAGGAACCTAAGATGATGATCTGCTCATAAATATCTAACTGGGCAGGTCATGGTGGGTAGTCATGCCCCAATCTTATGACCTCTTTAGTGAAAGATTTTAATCCAGCCCTGTCCATTGTTTTTGTGCCTCTAGGTTAAAACCTTTTAAATACCAGAATACCCTTCAAAGAGGGTAATAACCACCAAGAGAGCACATAATCTTGTTAACTATCCTGTAATCCAGTCCCTACCTTGCTTTTCCCCACTTTCATGTAATTTTCCTTAAATTCCCTCCTTCATTTCAAGTGTATAAAAGAAGCTGAAAAACTCTTTATTCTCTGGAGTCTTTGAGATCTTGCAAATGTCATTAGTTTGGCTCAAATAAACTCATAAAAATTCAAGAAAAGAAGAAAAGGAAGAGAGCGAGAGAGAGAGAGAAACCTTACATTGAATGGAAATATGTTTCCTTCTAACTTTTACTTACAAACTTGTTCTTGAATTCAGTCATACAAAATATGGGTTGTCTTTCTTTCTTCTGAAAATCCTTTACATTAAAAAAATAGAAAACATAGGAAAATACATTTACACTAGCATTAACACTGATATATCTCTTTGTTAATTCAAAGAAGGCTGTTTCAGTTAAGATTTGATTTATGAGTAAGAAGGACTTGAAAAATAATGGTTAAATCAAAAATGGGATTATTTCCTGATTATGAAAAAGAAACCTGAAACTATGCAGGCCAGAAGTGGGATGATGGTATTATAGTGTCATCAAAAACACTGGAAGTCTCTTATTTTTTCCTTCTATCCTCAATATGTTACCTCCAGTCTTCAACATTATCTTTTCAAACAGCTCTTCTGTTCCCTTCTTTCTGCTCTTTCTGGGACAGAAACTATTTGTATGTTAGACAATTTTTTGTCATTCCCCATGTGTTTCTTATGCTCTTTTCTATACTTTACCTATTGTTTTTCCTCAATAACATCAATCTGAATATTTTTCCCTTGACCTGTATTCTGGTTTACCACTTTTCTTACAGTTATGTGTAATCTATCAAAACATTCTGATGAGCTCTTAATTTTAGTTGTTTCAGTTCCAGAATTTCCATTTAACACTTCTTTACATTTTCCAATTCTCTGCTGAAATTTCCATCTGATTATCTAATTCTTTTAGCATATTAATCACATTTACTTAAAAATTCTTGTCTAACTCAAATATCAGCTTCATTTGTGGGACACTTCTATTGACTGTACCTTCTCTTGGTTTTAGTCATATAACCCTTGTCTTCTAGTGTGCCTGCCTGGTAAATTTTTATTGAATATCATCTTATAGATGAAAATTATAGAACTAATTTTAGTTCCATAGTTTTAGCTTTTATTTCTGGCAAGTAGTAGTGTAGGGGCAGTTTATCTTATTCTAATTAGAAGTGAGCTTATTTGAAATTCTACTTCCATAAGCTAAACTATTTCACCACCACTTGTAGGGTAGAGCACTATAGGGGTCCCAAGTGAAGCCTGAGTGTTTGTCATGGGTTATCTGGCTTGATAGGCTTGAATTCCAATTTGTGGCCATGTTTTCTGCCTTGGAAGACTGCTGGGAGCCCTCTTCAGCTCTCAGTATATCAGCCAATGCTCTATGCTCTTTCTCAGCCTCTAAACCACTATGTTGGAATTGACAAATGCTTAGTGAAAAAAAGAGGCAGTGAATTTGGGGCTTACTTGACTTCCCTTCTCTAAGAATCTCATGATCATGTGCTTGCCTGGATGCAGTGGGTGATCCTTGCAGAAAATAGAAGAGAGGATTCCTGAATGAGTGTCCCTATCTCTGTGTGGGAAGTGGCAAGTTTACTGAGAATATTTCTGGCTCCCATAACCTTTCTCAGTGCAGATCACCCTGCTTAAGGATGACAGCTTTGTGTTCCCCACCCTTGACCTAGGAAATAATCCAGCAGCCAGACCAGAGATATCTTAGGATGGCAGTGGCTCTAGAACCCCAGCATCTTAGTCTGTTGGTGGGGAAGGCACAATATCCTTCCTCACTTCTGCCCTTTGGCCTCTTAAAATCTCTACTATCTTAATAACTCTGAGATCTTCAAACAGATATTTTATTTTTTAAAAAAACTCAGCTTGTCTAGTTCTCAGTTAAAAGAAATAGTTTGCTAAAGTTAGGTGCCAGTACCAAAAATCAAAGCAATTTAAAATTTAAAGTCACCTCATGACCTTAAATGGCTGCAAGTACTCCAACGTACAAGTGTTCCTGTTAACTCCTTCCAATAGGAAGAGGGGTCAAATAAAGACCTCTCTTGCCTCTAGGAAGATGTCAAAAAAAGTGCCACACACTATATCTGATTGGTTAAAACTTAATAATGTGGCTACATTGAGATGTGACAGAGACTGAGAAATGTAGTCTTTTTACTTAGTACATAGCTGTCCAATTAAAAATCAGGACTTTGTGACAAAGGGAAGGATGTATAGTGAGGGTGAACAACTAGCACTCACCGCTCACAGGGGTGTTCCAAAAATATGCTTTGAGAGAAATTTTGTATCTATGCTGAGAAATTAGCATAAGAGCTACAGGAATGAGTTTTAGGAGGAGGGCAGGTTGCAGTGGGAAAATGTGCACTCTTTAAATTGAAAGAGTGATATACATAATGTCTAATTAGCATAAAAAACAAAAATATATTTCAGGGCAGGGGATGGTCATGTGTATAAGGATTGCAGATATAAATGCCCAGAACTACTTGGAAGGTTATTGTTTCAGGATGGCAAATCCATGCTCCTCATGGTAGTAACTGAGTAGATCTAAGTAGGGACCTCAATGGGCAGTTTGCCACACTGTCAAATGAAGCTGGCTCTTGGTTTAACAAAGGACGTGACTAATAAATGGCAGAACCAAGCTTGAATATTGATTGGCATACTTTCTTGAAGTGTTGTCTGAAACTAAAGGGGGAGCATCTAGATCCTGTCCCTTCCACTCACCTCCTAACATCAAGCAAGCTATTTAACTCCTTTTCACCAGTAAGACAGAAATGATCATCATAATAAAAGCCTCAAAGGAATGCTGTGAAGACTGAATTAGAGAGCAGTGCCTTCCCCAGTATAGCAGGTCATCAGGAAATATCTCCTCCCAGAGTTACCTTTCATAGATGGACAGTATAACAGACAGACCCCACTGACACCTGCATCTGAGAGCATTCATTGTTTCATCAAGTGACAGTCTCCTGTCAGGTGTTGTCAATCATATACATCCAGGCACAAGCTTAGGGATGCAAACCTGGTGGTCTGGGATCCCATAAGTCTTTGTCTTTCCCTCCTGCTTATGACTCCTGTTGGCTGGTTCCCAAATCTTCAGTATTAGATTGGCTAATCCCACTTTTAATAATGCTCAGGATATTTGTCTGCCTCAGGGGACTACGATCACAGCAGTGGAGAGTATTACAGTGGAGCTGAATACCATGCAGAACACTTACCCTTTAAGCTCTGTGTATGTGGGCACAGCATTTTTCATGTGTGCACACAAAGGATATGTGTGTGTATGTGGGTATATACATGTGCATTCTACTGGCCTTCTGAGATTTTTTTCTAAACAAAATATTAATGTAATATTATGGAACACCAGGTTTTTATTTGAAGAATTAAAACAAAGCAGGGAAGAATCCATTCAAAATTCAAATTTCTTAAATCAATGAGACTATTAACTTCCAAATTCCATGTGCTTATTTCTCCTACATAACATTAGCTCAGCGTTAGCTTTATGGACATAGTAACGCCTCACAAGATCCTCAAAACACTAAGTTAATATGTAGTTTAATCTATTCAAAGTTATTTGAATTGTGCTTAGTATTTTAAACTTAATATAAACTGAGTAGTAATCAGCAACATGATTTGCTCCCATTTGTAATAATACTTTTGAGGGACCATGTTTTTGCCCCTTAACTTGACTATTCTGGTAATCAAGAGGCCACACTAAAAATAATTGGTAGAGAATGGAGAAAAAATATATACAGAGTTACTAATATACACCAGAGTTTAAGCTGACATGAAATTTTATCTTAATTATCGGACAAATTTGTACTCCCACTATCTAATTTAATTTGCATGCATCGGTAGACACTTATTAAAGGTAATATTACATCTGTCATTTTAAGACTGGTGAGAATTTTATCATATGAGCTACATAAAACAGCCACTCTATTATGTACAGAACTCTTTTGTATTGCTTAAAATAACCAGCATTGCATCCCAATTAAGTATTTTTTGTAATTGTCTTTGGGGCAGTGATAGTTTTGTCTATTTTGTGCCCATCTTGTAAGTTAGTTGGACACAGAATTGAACTTGTGGGAATGTATTTCTCCTCCTCTCTGCTTTCTCATTCTGGGTAAAAAAAAAATGAGAGCTTTACTAATAAAATGTGAACTGAAATCAAATGTTCAAATGACATTTTATGAGAAGCGTGCAGTGCATAAAACCATTAGAATTCTCTCCTGGCTTTAGAATTCTGCTGTATACAAATACATTAGGCTGTTGAGGCATTAGCAGTTGAATGTGTTAAAGTTATTTCTGAGATGAATTTATTAGATTTCTATTCTGTACAAAATGAGTTGGTGGAGTGCTAATATGGCACCATCAATTCAGGATAACAATGGCTGTTTCTGAGTATAAAGCCCTAAAATGCTATTAGATGTTTATATGATGCTATCCAAACAGATCCCAAAATAAGCTCACAGATTTGCGCTTTGAGCTTCAGGACTCAGTGAGGTTTGAGATTAAAATCCAGTTTCACAAAGCACTCATTTAATTGTACATCTGTTCCCCATGCTACAGCCATCTTGGTTTCAGAGCTCTTTTGTTCCACCCACCAAAGAGAAAGAAAGAAATGAATTAAGGAATGAAAATAACAGTTGTCATACAAGGAAAGTCCAGTAGGGCAAGTATGCACAGACAGGAACTGTCATGGGTGCCCTTGGGAAATGGTAGGAAGTGGGGAGTGGTATACCACTGGGTAGCCTGGGTAGCAGGCAGATTCCTTACTTCCTGTCTGCCTTCATTGTCCTTAGGACCCAGATGCTCCTGGAAATGTAAGAATCAAGCATTGCAGCTTTAGACTTGCTCATTCCTGGGCCCAAAGGTACATTTAATATGCTCACAGACCTCTTTCCTGCTTGGTAATAAGATTTACTTATTTTTCTCTTATCTTTAAAAAAGAATTCAACCTTTGCCTATGATTGGATGAGAGCTCCCACAGAGTTCAAACCAGGTGCACCCACTCACGAAACTGTTGGAGCATTAACTTGGTCACAATGCTGTCTTCTTAAATAGGAAGTTTTTAAAAAATTTAACCAAGCCATTTTATTATAGGATTTTATTTTATTTTATAATTTACTGAGACAAAAACCCAATCTTCAACTGCTTCCTAGGTATGAGCAATTTAATTTAGGTTAAAACATTACAGAGGTTTTTTTCATCATTGTTTTATATTTATGAGTCTGTAACAGGATGCACTTGGTCTTGGAGAGTGGTGCTCTTGTTTTAAACTATTTCAGAATCCAAATATTCTTCTCTCTCTTCAGTGCTTATTTCTCTCCAGCAGTCATCTTCTTGCTGTCTTAACTCCAAAACTAGATAGCAGTGTGTCTTACAGGTCTTGGAGTAGGGCAGGAGGTTGGGGGAAGCCACCACCCCCCTCTTTCTCATCCAGAAGAAGAAGATGCATAATTCATGATGTCACGTGGAGGTCTTCTCTGAGACTTCTGAGCCTGCAAAGGACCAGGGAACACATAAACAGTCAGTGTTCTGTGTCAGAGAACAGTCAATCAATCTCTAAAGAAATCTGAAGAGAACAGGTTTTTCATGCCTGTGTGTTGGGAGGTAGCCAAATGTGTGTTGCCATTTGATGGTAAAATCAGTGTACACCTGTTCTGACCAGCTGTCAACATAACCTGTGTCAGAGGCATGCGTTGCACCCTCCACATCCTCACAGCGGGCTGTGTCTGTGTGACAGTCAGGACAGACAGCATCAGCAACTTGGGGACCAGGAGAGGAGGAGCTTGCAGAACCATTGCAGGGACACAGATGTGTGAAGAGTGTGATAAAAGAAGGAAACATCTGAGGGAATAAGCTCAAACAAAACAGCAAATGTCATTTGCATTATATAATTATGGCCAACCATTGAGTCCTTTGTAATAACACTTGGTAGGCCAATGTTAAACCTACAGTGAGTGATAAAAAGGCCTCAGCTTAAAAAAAGGTCAGTGTGAATTAGTATATATTTGCTGATTAATTCAGAGTGTGCCTTCATAAATTTTATAGCCCAGGGCTCCAGTCTGGTCTGAGACAGCCTTGTATGAAATTCAAATGTGCCTCATTCAGCACAGACCGATATTCCAAGCTGGCATTGTGCTTTGCAGAAACCTTATCAAGCAAACATGGACACATGCAGGCAAATGGCAAAGCACAGAGATGACAGGACTCATGAACATACAGATTCTGAGGAACCAGTGACACAAAGAGTTCAAGAGACCATCTGTGTTGATTCTCTGACTCACACAGCAAACAAGACCCATGCCTGTGGACAACACAATTAGAGAGATTTACTGATGTTTCTGGAGAAGTGCTGGTGGCATGTTAGGAAAGGAAGACCAGGCCTGCCATGGACACCAGTTAGATTATGACTCATGCTTTTAGATGTTAAAGTAGGCCATTTCTGTCTGCTCTTATTTCATACAGACCAGGAATGGGTGGTCCCAGTGGAGTTATCAGGCAGTCCTCAGAGGAGTGGCATGATGGCAGGACACAGCCTGAATGTCTGCAGAGTTGCCCCCACACCAGATCCTGCTTTATCCTATTAATAATGATACCTTATATTGTGAATTCTTTCATGGTTATCAAAGTACTCATATATCACTCCATAAAAATAAATAAAAATTGGAGAAGCAAAATGACTTGTCCAAAGGCAAGAAGGGGAAAGTTGAGACTGACTAGAGTATGCAGCTCCCTCCATACCTCTCCATGGGATAGCCCCTCAGACATGCTGTTCACCTTTTTGAATGTGCTGAGACTGGTCTGTCTCTGAAATGGTGTTTCAATGAGTTTCTCAAGCCAGCATACCTCCCACTCATACTTTCTTTTCAATGGCAGCACATGTCTCCACTCTGCCCTATATAGCCTCCTTGATATTTCTTTTCTGAACTCCTGTCACCTATCAGCAGCACAGTGAACAGTGTTCTGTATTGCCTGACCATTACCCCATGGCTCTGCAGATATAGTCAAAAGTTCTAAACGATCTTCAAGGACCTATCTGGCCCCATCACCTCAGCAGTAGCTTATTCAACACTTGCCTTTGCTTCCACATATGAGCTGCATTAATCTTCAATCAGGTCTTCATTTGAAAACCTCTGGCTTCTCTGGGCCAAGAACATTCTTCATTTCTTGCCTTCTCTCCCTATATCTCTACTACCTATCTTTTCTTGTTTCTCATCCCTGCTTTAATGTCACCTTCTCAGAACAGACTCCTCTAACCCCAGGTCTGGGTACTGTGCCCATTTATATTCTCAGAGCTCCTTGCAATTTTTCCCTGTAGCACTTAATACAAGTTTAATGTATCACCTGTGAGATTATTTGATTAATCTCTATGCTCTCCAAAATACTGACCTCAGGCTAGGCCAATTTTACCCTGGATACACAGCAGAGTGATGGCACTTACTGAGTGCTCAGTAGACACTTGGGCCAAACTGGTTGAGCCCAAGAGTGACTGGATGGGTGTGATCTTTCCTCTTGAGCAGGAGCTGTGCCTTCATGCCTGTTTGTTGCCATGGCTAGAATGGAGTTGGATGCCCACTAGGTGCTCACAAGTCCCTCTTTGGGAAGTGAAGGAAGTCAGAAGGCAACAGGAGATGGATTTCAGCAGTGTCATGAGGTTCTGCAACATTGCTGCCAAGCCCACCCTGCAGGAAACACTGCCAGATGCTGACCACAGGGCCTATGTACTGTAAGTACCACATTTCAATCACCACAGTTCTCCTCACTGTGGTCTGTTGGAGGTGGAAACCAAAATCAAGGCAGGAATTTAATGTAGTTCATTATAAAGTGAATTACTGGCTAAAGCAGTTTTAGCATTTAAATTTTGGTTTCCAAGCTATCAAGATTTTTCTAGAACCCCATCTCAGCAGCAGATCATCAGTTTCTATGTGATGGACCATAAAAGATAGCATATCTATTCCCATTTGCCAGCCACAGATTGAGGTGTCACCCAGGATGTGGGGATTTTAGGGCTGAAGCTGGGAGAGCCCTAGCCATACCTGTGACAGCTGCAGAGAGAACACCTAAGACATGAACTAGATTGACTAGTGTGCTTATCTTCATCTCAGTGTGGATCCCTCCAAAAGCAAACCTCAAAAGAAGGATTTGGGTGCAGGCAGTTTATCTAAGAGGTGATTGTAGGAAGCACAAGTGAGAAATTTCAGAGTGTAAGAGAGGGTGGGGAAGAAAACTAGAAAGCTAGTTTCTATGGTGGGCAGCAGTAGATCAATCTTGCTGAGGACTTTCTGAGAAACTGTGAAGTCTTACAAATGTCCTGCAGGAGGATGGAGCAAGTGTGGGGGTATATGTGCCCACTGACTTTAACAGGGCAATGATGAGGTAGCTTCTTAGTGGTGTCAAATCCCTTACCCCAGGGCTACTCCTGAACTCAGCTGTCACCCTGCTGGGAACTTTTTGGGCAGCTGCTGGTGAATTCATTGGCCAGAAGTGTATGGAATGGGGCATCGACAGCACATGTGACACCATGAGAGACTAGAAGTAGATAGGTCCAAGGAGCGAACTTGAGTTATTTTCAAAGGAGGGGACCAAGGGTCAGGGAAGTGAAATCTAACATAGAATCTAAGGGACAGAATAAAACCAAGTGGTTTGGGACACAGATCTTGATTAAGGGGAAAGCTGACCATATATAATCTGTCAGGATTCAGTGCAGGAAATAGAAATCTCTCCAAGTATTTTGGATAGAAAAGATTTAATGCATGAAGTAGTTGTTTGCAAAATACTTGAAAGGGCTGGAAGAGATGTCAGGAACCACCATTAAACTATTGATTGCAAGGTTACACCATGCTGACTGTGCCCCAGGAGTCAGAAAGCTGGTATTCTACTGATGCCGCTGCATTTGACTCTTGCTGCCCTGGCACTGCTATGACCACCACAGGTTTGCATCTCTGCCCAGCCTTCCCTGCCAGGAGCTAAGATGGCTACTGCCTGTGCATTCCAAATTTCTCTGAAAGACATTGGATTAACAGAAACTAATCTTCCAGAAAATGTAGATTGTAACTTCCCAACTTTTCCATATAAAATGGGGGAAGAAATGGAAGTTGAGAAAGCTGATCTCAGCATTTACTAGACCACATACAATCTTGGATGTGTGTTGCTGTCTTGAAGTAATTTTACTCACATGGAGCTAATGGAGATTACCAAGTCAAACAGAATAAAATCAAGATTGTGTTCATCTTTCTACTCTATCTTGTATTCTCTTATTGTCTATACTGACCCTTCAAGATGAATGATGCACGAGGACTGAAAAGCTGCATTTCAAAAGAAACTAAGCTCTCACTGCCTCCAACCTGAGAAACACTCTTCTAGCTTCTTCCAAAATTATAATAGAGTCCCTTCTGTGTGCTTCCTTAAAGCTCTGAGCTCACTTCATTCACTGGTGGTTTTTATTCTGGCTGTGCTCATCAGATGGCAATCTCTTTAAAGTCAGGGACTATTCTTACATTGTCTTTGAATGTCCTCCACAAGCCCTGGGTGCCTAGAACAGGCCATAGGTACAGAACTGATGTGGAACAAATGTACTTTTTGTCTCAACAGGTGTGCAGCAGCTTTGTGGAACTTCCATCATTCATTTAGTTCATCAGTTCTGGTGCCACAAGGACTCACACATTGGTAAGAGGCAGGGCCTCAGGCTAGTCTGTGAAACAGAGCTGTGGTCCAGTGAGACAAAGTAACCATGTAGACATAAAACTGCAGCCTCCTAAGCAGGTTCTTCCCCACAGAATACCCATACCTACAGGTCTATGACTAGGTACGTTTCCAAGTAGGCTTTCTGTAAGGCATCTGTGTTACCTAGAAGTACCCTGATATTCAGCTTAGCAACATGGTTGTTCTTGGTACAAATCCACTGTATATGGGAGCCAGGGCTATCTATCATCTCTGGGGAGATGCTCAAATTCAAACCAGTTTCTCCCTTCCCCATCCCAAACCACTGTGATGTCTACCCACAAGAACCATGGAAGGGTTCCTCCATCAACCACATCCCTCATCTCTGTCTTTAGGAAACTGACATTACTAGGAAAGCAGAACTAGGCCATGCACCCACTCAGTGTTGTCTAATTCCTCTCCAATTGCTGATACAGTTTCTTTTCCATCAGGCTTATTCAGAGAACATAGAGTTACTGGTTTAAAATATAAAAAATAAAACTTTCCACCTGATTTTAGGCCCACTAACATGGGCAAAATCTCTTTCAGTTTCACTTTTTTCTTCTGCTTTCTTTTCAATTTTCTTCTCAGAAAATTAGTTTATGTTTACACTGTGTGGAAAGCTAAACTACTATCAAGCAAGACTGATGGAGCCAGATAATATAATTTTATCATTCAGGCCTGTTATTCACTTTTGGCTTAGTTGGGTCTTAATTATTTGTGTAAAGGGTCTCTTTACTCCCTTTATTCTCTGCAGAAACCAAAAGCAACCCATATAAAGTTCTAACTAGACCACTCACAGCCCAACCCCCAATGACTTTCATGTCCAGTACCACTCCTTGGTCTGGCTTCTACCATTTTGAGAATAGTCATAATGCTCAAAAAGTTAGGTTGGCCAATTGGTCTCCAGAATCCAGGGGAAAGGAACTTTACCTATTTTAATTGATCCCTCTCAAGCAGTCAACAGAAGATCAATCAGTAGGACATCAGAAAGCCTTTATTGCCTTTTGTGGTACCTGTAATTTTACCTTTAAAATGTATTCTTTTACATCTCAAAATTTTATTGTTCCTTAAGGAATCCCTATTAGAATAGGATTTCAGGGTACCATGAAAATAGGCCACTTTGAGTCCTTCTTAGCTACTGATTGAAGAATGAGTTCTAACCCAGGTAAGCAGGCTAGGAGAAAAAGGAACAGAAATGCAATGATGGAAAGCTATAGAGATGGATTTTACCTACTTTACATCTTTCTTAAGAACCAGTTCTGCCAAAAGAGTCCACCCTGGTTCTGCTGTGTAAGACTGTTCCATTATTTGGCCAAGGGGACAAGTGGCACTGAAATCCAACTCAGTGGGAAGCTGAAATGACACAGAGGAATAGAGCATTTTTCCAATTTGTAGAGAGGTCATATCACCAATGGTCACTATGCACCAAGCCCAGGCTCAGACATAAAAAACTCTCTTTGTTGGGGAAGCAGCATAAAATGGAATAAAAATAGCCTCTTAAAAAATGCTATTGGGAGATATGAGCAGCTACATCCAAAAAAATGAAACTTGATCACCAAATTACACCATACAAAAAATAAATTCAAGGTGGATAAAAGACCTAAGTATAAGTTGTGACACCATAAAAGTACTAGAGGAAAACGTTGGCAGGAAAATCTCAGACATTCCACACAGCAACATCTTCACTGATATATCCCCTAAAGCAAGGGACATAAAGAAAAGAATAAACAAATGGGACCTCATCAAATTAGAAAGCTTTTGCATGGCCAAAGAAAATAGCATTCAAATGAAAAGAGAACCAACTATATGGGAAAGCATATTTGCCAATGGCACCTCAGACAAGGGTTTGATCTCCAAAATATATAAAGAATTCACATGACTCCACTCCAGGAAGACAAAAATCCAATTAAAAAATGGGCAAAAGACTTGAATAGATACTTTTCCAAGGAGGATATACAGAGGACCCAGAGACAAATGAAAAGATGCTCAGCATCAGTAGCCATCAGAGAGACACAAACTAAAACCACAATGAGATACCACTTCACACTGGTCAAAATGTCCATCATAAACAAATCAACAAACAAGTGTTGGAGAGGATATGGAGAAAAGGGAACCCTAGTGCACTGTTGGGAATGCCGACTGGTGCAGCCACCGTGGAAAATAGTATGGAATTTCCTCAGAAAACTAAAAATGGAACTGCCTTTTGACATGGCAATTCTACTGCTGGGATTATACCCTAAGAGCGCTGAAATACCAATCCAAAAGAACCTATGCACCCCAATGTTCATGGCAGCACAATTTATAATAGCCAAGTGCCGGAAGCAACGTAAGTGGCCATCAGTAAATGAGTGTATCAAAAAACTATGGTACATTTACAGAATGGAATACTATGCAGCAGAGAGAAAGAAGGAGCTCCTACCCCTTTGGGACAGCATGGATGGAACTGGAGAGCATTATGCTAAGTGAAATAAGCCAGGTGGTGAGGGACAAATACCATATGATCTCACCTTTAACTGGAACATAATGAACAAAAGAAAAAAGCAAACAAAATATAACCAGACACATCGAAATTAAGAACAATCTTACAATAGCTAGAGGGGAAGGGGGAGGGAACAGTCCAGGGAAGGGTTTTCAAGAAATACTATAAAGGTCACATGGACAAAAACAAGGGGGAGAGTGGAAGCAAGGGAGGGAGGTGGTTTTGGCTATGGGGGGGAAATGCAGACAACTGTAATTGGACAGCAATAAAACAATTAAAAACAAAACAACTCTCTTTGCATATTTACATTGGTCTACAACATTTATTCTCGCTAAATGGCACGTATGGAATTGCAAGCAAAGACATGGTGACAGTCAGCACAAATAGGTTAAAATATGTTTTTGCAAAAGGACTTACAGCCAAGATGGAGTCATAGGTAGATACACTGTGCCTCCTTGAACAACCAAAAGAAGTACAACAATATTTAAAAACAAAAAACAACCAGAACTGACAGAAAAATCTAACCATATGGAAGTCTGACTACCAAAGAGTTAAAGAAGGAACATTCAGCCAGACCGATAGGAGGGGCGGAGACAGGCAGTGGAGTGGAGAGGGCTTGAGGCAAGGCATCAGCTGGAGGACTGAGGCAGGCAAGGTTGTGGCTTGAGGACTGGGCAGTACTACATTCACATGCAGATAAACCAGGAGGAACACCTGGGGTCACAAATTAGAGGAAAAAATGAAGGTTATGAAAAGAGAAACTAAGGAAAATGTACAGGGGACCAAAGTGATGTGGAGATACACCACACAATGCAGAGTCCCAGTACTGGGAAATAAAGGCTCAAAACCTCTAACTGAAAACACCTGTGGGGGTTGAGGTGGTAGCAGGAGAAACTGCCAGCCTCACAGGAGAGTTTGTTGGAGAAACCCACAGGGTCCTAGAATGTACACAAAACCACCCACCAGGGAATCAGCACAAGAAGAGCCCAATTTGATTGTGGGTAGTAGGGCAGGTGACTGAAAACTGGCAGAGAGCGGAGCATTCTGTTCCCTCTCAGACCCCTCCCCTACATACAGTGTCAGAACACAGTGACATAGGTTCCCTGCCCTGGTGAACACCTAAGGCTACACCCCTTACTACATAACAGATGCACTAGCCAAAAAAATAAATGGCCCAGAGTTACAGCCAAAGTGGAGGCATAGGTAGAAACTCTGCTTCCTTGCATAACCAAAAGGAAGATAACAACCAATCCGAAATCAATACACAACCATAAGTACCAGAAAATCAAACTGCATGGAACTCTTGACAACCAAGGAATGAAAGAAAAAATTAATCAGAACAACCAGACCTGGAAGGCAGCAGAACATGAGGACCAACTCAGAAAAACAGAGGCCACATGGCAGCTTAGGGGGTGGGGCTGGCTGCCTAGCTCAGTGGGCTATGAGGAAGGGGCTGGCTTAAGGGAAAAACTGAGACTCAGAGCTGACTGAGGGCTATGGCTGGGGTTGCCACAGTGGAAGATACTTCCAGTCTTATAGGAGAGTTCATTGAAAAGTGTGCCAGAGATGAGCAGGCAACCTGCACTGTTACCTTTCTGGCCCCTCCCTCACAGGCAGCACTGTAGCCTGGGTGAATACCTAAGGCCCCGCCCCCTTACAATATATCAGCTGCACCAAGACAAAGAAATATGGCCCAAATGAAAGAATAGAGTAAAGCCTCAGAAAGAGAGCTAAGCGAGGAGGAGAGCATCAACCTATCTGATGGAGAATTTAAAGCCCTGGTAGTCAAAATGCTCAAAGATCTGATTGAGCTTGGTCAAAAAATGAAAAAAACAAATGAAAGATACCCAAAGTGAAATAAAGCAAAATATTCAGGGAACCAACAGCCACAGGAAGGAAACCAGTACTCATGGCAATGATTTGGAACAAAAGAAAGATATAAACACCCATCCAGAAGAAAGGGAAGAAACAAGAATTCAAAAAAATGAAGAGAGGCTTAGGAACCTCTGGGACAACCTGAAACATTCCAATATCCAAATTATAGGGGTACCAGAAGGAGAAGAACAACAGCAAGAAATGGAAAACTTATTTGAACAAATAAGGAAGGAAAACTTCTTCAGTCTGGCAAAGGAAATAGACTTCCAGGAAGTCCAGGAAACCCAGAGAGTCCCAAAAAAGTTGGACCCAAAGAGGAACACACCAAGGCACATCATCATTAAGTTACCCAAGATTAAAGAGAAGGAGAGAATCCTAAAAGAAGCCAGAGAAAAGGAGACAGTTACCTACAAAGGAGTTCCCATTAGACTATCAGCTGATTTCTCCAAAGAAACCTGGCAGACAAGAAGGTACTGGAAAGAAGTATTCAACATTATGAAAAGCAGGGACCTACATCCAAGATTACTCTATCCAGCAAAGCTATCATTTAGAATGGAAGAGCAGATAAAGTGCTTCCCAGATAAAGTCAAGTTAAAGGAGTTCATCATCACCAAGCCCTTATTATTTGAAATGTTAAAGGGACTTATCTAAGAAAAAGAAAATTAAAAATATGAACAGTAAAATGACAACAAATTCACAGCTATTAACAACCAAACCTAAAACAAAAGTAAAAACAAACTAAGCAAACAACTAGAACAGGAACAAAATCACAGAAATGGAGATCAAATGGAGGGTTATCAGTGGGGGAGTGGAAGGGGGAGAAGGGGGAAAAGGTACAGAGAATAAGTAGCATAAATGGTAGGTGGAAAATAGGCAGGGGGAGGTTCAGAATAGTATAGGAAATGTAGAAGCTAAAGAACTTATATGTATGACCCATGGACATGAACTAAAGGAGGGGAACACAGGTGGGAAGGCATGTGCAGGGCCGAGGGGAATAAATGGGAGGGGGGAATGGGAAAACTGTAGTAGCATAATCAATAAAATATATTTTAAAAATATGTTTTTGCATAAGATTGTGTGAAAGAGAAAGATTTATTTTGCTTGTTTCATGGATGATGAGTTATGGAATGGAATATGGAGCCAGGTTTTTGCAAGAGGCAGAAAGAGATGAAGATAATGAAGATGGGAAAATTGATGAACAGTAGACAGATCAGCCACCTGTTGGCACAAAGGGATGGATAGCTTGAGCTCTGCAGTGCCTTTCATAAATGGGTACTGGTGTTCCCAGGGTGGCTCACTTTTAGTTTTTTTTGTTAAGCTAGATGTGAACTTTGCATCTTCTAAAATGCACTGGATGACCTGCCAAGGATGCAAACTCAACTGTGTAAGAAACTAAGTTCATACATATAAGTAAGCCTCCTTAGAAGCAGCAGAAGTTTTTTTTAAAAAGTGGGCGGAGGATGATCATAGTGTTTCTGATGAAAAAACTTCTTTATCCTGAATCAGGAAGAGAGTCAGACAATACAGTAATGATTTAATAACCTTAAAGTCAATCAGCTGAATATAATAACATTAATTAGCCTTTTATGCACAACTCACAACTAATTCTGTTGTCTACTTATTTTTGTTCTAAAGGGATTACTAATGAAATACTTAATATTTTGCCAGGTTCCAGATTCATTTCCACTCTGGCTGGTAATTTTCTCTTACATAGTTTGAAATTATACTCTTGATAATTTCACCCCACAGCATATCTACATCACAGGATCACTGTCTGCAGGAGAAATACTCCTCAGTCTTTGACAATCAGATAATAGCTTCACTTTCAGCCAGTAGAGGAAGTCAAGAGCAAGAGAGTACAGATAATGTAAGTATAATTCATTATTCAAATCTGCAAGTGAAGCGCTGAAAACAAAGAGAGAAGAGAAATAATGGTGTCATTATTTTTATTACTCTTGTTGGGCAAACCTAGCATAAAACATTAAAGCAGACTGGGGTGAGCCTTCTGACTCTGCAGTGACAAATTAACTTTTGGAGCAATACTGATACAAGGAAAGTAAAGCAGACAGATTTTCTGTACAAGGTTTGCTTTCTTATTAGTGGTCCCATTAACTATTTTCTTGTTGCTATGTGCTTCCCAAAATTTTCATCATTTCTTTTGAGTTTTTACCAGGGGCTGGAAGAAAATGGAATGTGGTTCCTGAGCTCCTTTGAGTCAAAAGCACCTATGCTTGGAACATGAGTAACAAAGGCCAGGTGAGCAGGTTTAGGGACATTTTACTTCAGAAATGAAGGGACGTCAAGTCATAGAAGAGCATTCACCTGCCAAGTTCCTTCACTTTTGACCATTTTAATGAATATTCTCCTTAATCATTTCTCTTCACGGCTTCCTTGTCATATTCAGAAACACACCCATCAACACTCCAGCTAGGGCAGTTTCATAAGCTTTGTAAGAAAGCTGGAGACCTAGCTGCATACATTTGGGATCATCTAAGGGGAAAGGATGATGGAACAAGGTGGGTCAAGAAAGGTGACAGCCCTCTGGCAGAGCTGCTATTAGCAGGATTAGACTTAATTTTTTTTGAAGATTTTATTTATTTATTTTCAGAGAGGGAAGGGAGGGAGAGAGAGAGAGAGAGAGAGAGAGAGAGAGAGAGAGAGAGAGAGAGAGAAACATAAATGTGCGGTTGCTGGGGGTCACGGCATGCAACCCAGGCATATACCCTGACTGGGAATCGAACCTGAGACACTTTGGTTCGCAGCCCATGCTCAATCCACTGGGCTATGCCAGCCAGGGCTAGGATTAGACTTTTGTAAAGAGAGTGTGAGGTGGCCTGGTTGCTGTGATTCCAGGGTCACTGGAGAGGGTCTCCATCTCTCTGTTCCCCTTCCACAAATAACTCATTTTCTAAGGTGCAGAGTTCCTTAAAATTCCATTATTACAGACTTAGTCCTTGCATTTTTTTTCTATAGTGAATGCTTTGAAAAAGCTAAAGGCTCTGAGAGAAGTAGTGTGCTAATTAAAGTGATATAGGTCAATCAAAACAGATTTTGTCCCACCTGGAGAGGCAAAGAACCAGAGGGTGGCTATATAAAAGAGGTGTTCCAGAGAGCTGGGAGGGATGAAACTGCACAGGAGAGGAAAAGTGAGACATGAGGAGACAAGAGTATGGAAAGCCATGTTCTTATTACCTTTACCACCATTCTATGGTTCACCCAACCCCTCCACATTTGACTATCCAAATGACAAAGAGAAATAATAATAGCAGAAACACAAATTAGCCTGTTCAAACTCTGATGAGTTCACTAACTACTACAGGAGATGACCCAATCTATTGTTGAAAGTCAACATCATTAAACCATTGAGTAAGCTAGTAGATTCCTATTAGGAGAACTGAGTTTAACATAGCTTAGTAGTTTATGTGAGTTTAGAAAACTACTTAGTATGTCTGAATATGTTTTTGAAAGGACTTTCTAAAAGTAATTAGGCACTTTGAAAAATAAAAAATATGATTTTTGTGGAACCAGAAATCTTCTATTCTCATATCCTAATTTGTGTTGTAGGACAATACAGAGCAAGTGTCGGCCTCCTAGACAGAATTGTTCTCTTCAGATATTGGAAGACAAACAATTCTCTTATCTGCTGTAGCCTTTGCCCCTTCATACTACACATCCTTGATTTCTCCAGGTACTCTTACTATGGCTAGCTTTGTAGATCCAGCCCTTTCTGGTTGCACTTACCATGTTCTTTTAAGGGGCCTGGGGCCCCAGAACAGACTGATAGATAATGTGCTGTACTTTCACTTGCATGAAGTGCAGACCCCAGAGAAGACTCAACATGCTCATTTTGCAACTATTGTTTTTCCTCAGCACCAATGCCCATATACACATATAACATTCAGGTCAATTTCCAGAGGCATCAGGTTTGAAAATGAGACTCCAAGCATCACTTGGAGAAACAGAGAGAAACAGAGCTGGCACATCAATGTGGCATGTATAATTCAGTGGCCTCCATAATTTAATAGAGAAATAACATTTCTTTTTCTCATCACTGGAAAACAATCAGCTATGAATGTACTTTAGGTATTAATGCTTATTCCTTGATGCGTAACAATCTCATTTAAAAATGCTCACTCCCAAAGATACTTACCTTTGACAGATGGGGAACATGTGGGTGGGGGAATGCCAGGTAAGCATGATACACTATGTATAACTGCATCCCCAGCCAAACTCACAGGCTTAAGAGTAAAAAACTGTTAATGAGTATCATCATAGTCAGAGCCCCAAATAGTGAGATACAGAATTCCATTCACTCGATCACAGCCATGACTGACATTTAATTATGCTCTATTTTTTGGTGCTTATAATTCCATTCTTATCATTCATTTTTAAATCCTTTAGAACCCCTATAAAAAGTGAGATCAAGTGACAAAATAGAGATAATGAAATCAGAGGCAGTAGAATAAAATTGTATCTTGTAGGTAAAGCAATGATTCAGTAGAGCAAGTTATTTCATAAGGTTGAGGAAGTTGGGGGAGGAAATCAGAATTAATGGAGCAGCCTCTCAGGAGAGTTGAGAAAGAATCCAATAGTGGGTGAGTACACAATAGATAGGAGAGTAGCTTGTTGTGGAAAGAACATTTGACTCAGTGTTAACCTACCTGTGCTTCCATCTAATCTAGTTGTGAGACCTTAGGCATATAGTTTAGCCTTCTCTGGGTGTTTCACTTTCTCACCTATAAAATGCCATCACCATCACATACTTCTTAGCATTGTTGCAAAACTTAAAAAGATGAACAATTGCTATACAAATATAAGGACTGAAATTGTTTCCTAATATTAGAAATGTAATTGAAAGACTATGAGCAATGTCAAAAGATGGGGAGTATAGTCAACCTAAGCCAGGAGGCATAGGATTATGGATTCCCCTACGTTCTTTCAGTGTGGCCCATGGGACCTATGTGTCCTGGCCAGCACACTGTGCTCACTTTCCCTGACTTGCCAGTTACACTGGGTAGTGAAGGTGAGTGGCCTAACTTGGCCAGTGGGCCCTGCTGAAAAAAATTGGAAAAGAAGTAGTTCCCAGATGCAGCTGTGGGAGAAGCTGAGCCCAAAGAAACATGCCAAGTTGAAAGCTCACTGGTATATAGGTGCCAAGGTTGCTAAACCCAGTAAAGTAAAAAGTAAAGTAAAGTAAAGTAAAATAAAGCGAATGTGTTACCAACCAAGAGGGAGGGCCTCAGTTAGTTATGAAAAGTTAAAATATGAATAAAATTAGATCAAAGATCCAAGACTCAAAAGTAGGAAGTACTTCATGCAGTGAGACTGTGAAAGACTAGTCTAGTTTTGCAAGTGGCTGGTTTTTAATATTCCAGTCAAAGGGATTCATAGGCAGGCATCTCTACTTAGTCTAAACATGCAAAGCCAATTGCATTGCATACCCAACAAGAAAGCTTACCTTTCTTTTCATTAATCTTTCCTCCCTTTTCTCTGTGTCTGCTCATGGAGTCAGGTTATATTTTTCTGACCACTGGTCTCTATGTTTGGTTCACTCTTATTTTTCTCGAAGGGTACCCTTTCTTGCCCCTCAGCTTATGCAGGAGCCTTGTGAAGGCTCCTGTCACATCTTTAATTTCAGGAAGCATAACTAACCCTTTGCCTAGCTGCCATGCTCTGAAATCCATCACTATGGTCATGCTAATACCACTCTTCCAATGGATTCCCTTAGCCAATAATTGATCATGGCAGAGATGCTGAGGCAGGCCCCCCTCTTGGGTGAAAGGGGACTCCTCTGATGGTACACTGTGGCTGGGTACTCCCTAGAATCCTGTGAAACTTTCCTTAGAACCATACTTCAGTCTGAAATGCTTCCACCCACTCTTCCTTCTTTACCTCTCTCTGTTATTTGAGGTCAGGTCAGCATCATAGTATGACAGATCTTCTAGCCTCTCCTTTCCCATTTCATCTTGCAGCCATTTCCCCAGAAATATATCTTGCATGTCTAATCCCATCTTGATGTATGCTCATCAAATTTGCTCCAAAAAAGAGTTCTAAGAATTAATTTGGTCCCCATTCACAGCCTAAGAAACCTGCCCTCTCATACAATCAAGTCCAGAACCCAACATCATACATCTCTTCCTTTTCAGGAAAACATTTCAAGGACCCTTGAATCAGAAAGGTCCTCATGATAGTGGATTATCAAGTTCAATGGAGGGAAAGAATAAAGAGTCAGTTTACTCAAAAGAGTTCACTAAACTATGAACATTCCAGTTGTTCTCTTTCTCATCTTCTCCCTTCTTTCTTTTCCCTTCTCTTTTGGACATTTTAGTCCTAAAGCTTTTAGGTGGGGTAGAACAATGTAGGTGTTTGTGTTGGGGTCCAGGGTAGA
Source organism: Phyllostomus hastatus (assembly GCF_019186645.2). Taxonomy (NCBI): domain Eukaryota; kingdom Metazoa; phylum Chordata; class Mammalia; order Chiroptera; family Phyllostomidae; genus Phyllostomus; species Phyllostomus hastatus. The sequence goes on along the minus strand of NW_025334038.1, from coordinate 3,842,724 downwards.
GAGAGGAACAGTGACCCAGAGTGGGAGCCACAGCCTAGCCGGATGAAGGCATCCATCTGGGGGAGTGTGACCCTGCCTAAGGATTCACAGTCAGAGAGTCAGGAGGGCCCAGCACCAATGGCCAACATGAGTGAGCTAGGGAGGGACTTCTCCATGGTGGCTGTGGGGGTGAAGCAGTCCCATGTGGGTGGCTGAGCACAAGGCTTCAAAGACTGAATGGATTTGGAGGGCATCTGTGTGAGGGAGGAGTGGTGGTTAAGATGGGAGATTGGTTATATACAAGTTGGTCTTATATATATTGGTTGAACAAGTATATTTAGGATAATAGGACCTAAGGTTCTTACTGTTAGAAAGGAGAGTTAAAACTATGGAAAGACAAAAAATTAGACTGACTCTTGTGGTGGTGTATTGAAATGAGAAGGGCCATTGTGAATTCATCATTTTCAGTATGTATAGACAGATACAGAAATAAACATAAATATGTGTGTATGCATGTGTGTGTGCATAAATGTCATTCTCCATGAAGGAACTCAGGGTTCCTTGGAAAAGCAGCTGAATCCAGGACTGAAATGGGGAAAGTACAAGGTGAGGTGGGAATGTCTCATGGTGCCAGAAATCAAGAAAGCTCAAAAAGTGAGGCAGACATATCAAAAGCACATGGAAGCCAATTTAAAAAGCACCCAATGGCAAAATCAGGGCAGTTCTAATACTAAAATTACTAATGACTATAATGGAATAAAACTTATTGAGCAAAATAGAAAAGCATGCTAAGAAATATCAATAAATGAGTATATTAAAAGTCTGATAAGGAACAGGCTATTTACATAGTTTCAAATTTCCTCCTGACACAATATCAATTAACTATAAAGAGACAAAGATTCACTTTAAAGCAAAAGAGCCAAGCAGTCATCACCTTAGTCAAGTGATTGAAGTGAACATCAGCAGCAACAGGACAAATAAAGATCAGGTACCACCTGCTAGGATGCAATGAAAAAAACCAGATCACTCATGTGGTATTCCTGCCAAATATGCATAATCTGAATCTTATTTAAAGGAAACATTAGAGGAATACAAATTGGGGAATATTTCATGAAATAACTGGTATGTAATTCTTAGTCAAGAAAGAAGTGAAGGACTCTTCCAAATAGGAGACTAAAGAAGCATGACACTAAAAGCAACAGTTGATTCCAGACTGAATCTGTCTGCTAAAAAGATTACTGGGATAATTGGTGAGAGAAGAAAGGTCTGGAGATTAGAGGGTAGAAATGTGTCAGTGTTACTCACCTGATTCTGAAAGTTGCATGTAGTTGCATATGCACATGTGCTTGCTTCTAAGAAATGAACATCAAAGCATTCCGAGGCTATAAGGTATTGGGTCCATAACTTATTCTCAAATGTTTCAAGAAAAAAGTTCTTTGTATAATAGCATACTCACAACTTTCCTGTAATGGTATGATTATTTCAAAATGAAAATACATTCTTAAAAATTTTAGTTGGTATATTGTGGGTGACAGTGAAAATTGACACAATATTTTGGGAAGATAGTTGGGCCTTAATCAACTAAATTTAAAATGGATATCCTTTGGACCATTAATTCTACTGAAATGCTCATGTGTGAGAACAAAGACACATACAAGGTATGTGTCAGAATAATTTGTAGTAGTAAAGAGATGACAAATAATCAAAATGTCCAGTAATGGAGGTCTAGCTAGATAAATTATGGTGCATCCAAATAATGGATAGATGTGACTATGGAAAACAATGATTAGAGTGAACCAAACTCCAAATAAATTGTTAAGTGTCTATGTGTGTACACAAAAATACCTAGAAACACACCCCAGAAACTACTGTGAGTGATTATCGGGGGCGGAGGGTATACCCTTTGTGTACTGTTTGTATTTTTTACCATATTTATTTTATCTTTTTAAATGTTATATTTGCCTATGTAACCACAATGCATCCTTCAAAATCAGGTAGTTAGGTTTTAATAAAGGCAATAGGAGAATTTGTCTATAAACTTTGCAAAGAGAAAAATGTATCTACAACTAAGTGTTAGCCAAACTTCTTTTTTAAAAGGTTTTATTTATTTATTTTTTCAGAGGGGAAGAAAGGGAGAAAGAGAAGGAGAGAAACATCAATGAGTGGTTGCCTCTCACTCGCCCCATACCGGGGACCTGGACCACAACCCAGGCATGTGCTCTGACTGGTAATCTAACCGGCAACCCTTTGCTTCACAGGTCAGCACTCAATCCATTGAGCTATACCAGCCAGGGTCCAAACTTCTTAATTGTCCTGATCTGCTTAAACTCAACACTCCCTGCTCCTCTTCCTTCAGACACCAGTATACCATCTGTACCACCACTGCCCCTTCCCTTATCCATGATAGACACTGTTAATTGATCCCAGCAGACATTACCTCTGAGCCCAGAGATAGACAGAGAATTCTCAGTGCAGAAAGCCCAGCAGCTTATACGTAGTCATCAGTTTGGTAAAGGAGAAAGCCTTTACATCCCTGTCCTTCAGAAAATTCTCTCTTCCAAAGGCCTACAGGGGCTCTAGCCTCCAGTAGGCAATGCATCAAAGCATTGGGCCTAGCCTGGCCACTTACAGCTTAGCTCAACCCTGCTCACCCATCCCTATATTTGTGCTCCATTTGGAGTTGTGCCAGTCCAGTCCTGGGGCTTTAGGGGAACCTAGTTAACACTCAGCTCATGGACCAGAGTATGGATTCAGGAATACTTTCAACTAACACAGGTACTTCTTTCACATGCCCTCAAATCTCTGGGAATCCTGCTGAAATGTAGAGTCAGATTTTGGGGTCCAGGAGGAACCTGAGATTCTGCATTTCTCACAAGCTCTAGAGTGATGACTTGCTGCTGGTTTGGGGACCACATTTTGAGTAGTAAGCCCTTACAGCCATGATTCCTAAACTTCAGCTGTAATCACAATGTCCTGGAAAGTTCATTAAAACACAAATTGCTGGACTTACCCCCAGAATTTCTGATTCAGTAGGTCTGGGATGGGTCCCAAGAATTTGTATGCCTAACAAGTTCTCAGGTGACACCATGGCTGCTGGTCCAGGATGGGTTTGGTTCTCAAACATGTTGGAGAGAAATCCTCCAGCAACATTCACCCTCCATCCTCCAGGAAGCCTTTGAAGCAGCATTGGGCACATCTGATTTGAAACCCTCACCTGTTACTTATTGAGAACTTCTTAACCATCCTGAGGCTCAGTTTCACTGTCTATGAAATGAGTCTAGCAATGCCTTACCGAGGAATGATCACCATCATAAAGACTCAGAATCAATGCTAGTAAAAGACTTAGCACAGCACTGGGCACATTTTAGTTTAGTTCCCTTTGCCTTTGCCTTGGGGCAGGCATCCTGCCCTCCCAAGGGTCTCGAGGAACATGGCATGGATCCCCCACAGGAGTCCTCTATCCCCAGGCAGACCTCAGATTTAGAGCTTGTTCACATGCATCCTGGGTGCTAACATGGCAACATTAGCCAGACTGTTCCCTTAATAGTCTTTCCATTGCACACATTGCATTGCATGTAGACACAGTGCTACACCTGTGAGGTGGTCTCTGGGCTTCCTCTTTGACAAGGTCTGAACATCTTTCTGATTTTACAGGTGCTGGGATCAGGAAAGTGTAACCATAGGCAACAGGAAGCCAACCTGAACTTTCCCTGACCGTTCACAAAGGCTCCCAGGTGCATGGTCCCACCCACCCTCCCAAACCACCACTGTCCTGATCACCAAATCCACAGTATTTGCTACAAATTACTTGCTATGGTGGTGAGATGGTGAGGAGAGGAGCAAGTAGGTACTCTGGCACACAGCAGATGGGGTTTTCAGTGATGCATTCTTTCTGTGTAACTTCCGAAGGCAGCACAAATTTGGAGCACTTGACAACACCAAATCCTCTCACAGATGTTTGGCCCTTCTTGGTGTCATGTCCATTGGGGCTCACTGGGAACACTTCACCTCCAGAAACCTTTGGAGCTGGTTACCCTAGAGCACAGGCGGCAAACACAAGGCCCATAGAACGAATGTGGCCTTCCACCTTGTTTTATCTGTCCCAGCACCTTGTTTTTACCCGGTAGCACTGCAGAGGTCCTTGCCCCTACTTAAGGAGTAGTTACATTTATACAGTCCTAAAATTCCATTCAGCCTTTTGGAGGCAACCGCAATGCTGATGTGGCCCCCGGTGAAAATGAGTTTTACACCGCTGCCCTAGAGGAAGGAAAGTGGCCATGAGAGGGCTTGACATTTGGAGGCACTCAAGAGAAGAAGATTTCCAGATAATTGAGATTTAACCCTTTAAGAACCAGAGCTTGATTTTCCAAACCGCTCTCCTCAAATTTATACTGTTTGTTAGAAAGCTTTCCAGGTAAACTGCATTTCCATGCTTCCTTCAGTAGAGGCTATGTATCATAATATATTTTTATCATAATGACTTGGGGTCATTACTGAATCATCAATCAGTGTGTAAAACTGAGCCACCTGAACAATATTCTCTCTTTTAAAAAATCATTTTTATTGTTATTCTATTAGAGTTGTCCCAAATTTTCCCCCTTTGCTTTCCTCCACCCATCCTATCCCCCACTCCTGTAGTTAATCCCCACACTGTTGTCCATGTCCATGGGTCATTCATACATATTCTTTATCTAGTCCCTTCCCCTTCTTTCCACCAATACTCCCCCTCCCCTCTGGTCACTTTCATCCTGTTACGTGTTTCCATGCCTGTTGTTCTATTTTGTTCATTAGTTTAATTTGTTCATTAGATTCCTCTTATAGGTGAGATTATATGGTATTTATTTTTCACTGACTGGTGAAAGATTTCTTTTTTAAATATTTAATTTATTTAATTTTAGAGAGGGAAAGGGAGGGAGAAAAAGAGGGAGAGAAACATCAATGTGTTGTTGCCTCTCACACACCTGCTACTGGGGACCTAGTTTGCAACCTAGTCATGTGCCCTAGACTGGCAATTGAACTGGTGACCCTTTGACTCACAGGCCAGCACTCAATCCAGTGAGCCACACCAGCGAGGGCCCAACTGGCTTATTTTACTTAGCATAATATTCTCCAGTTCCATCCATGCTGTTGGAAATGTTAGGAGTTCCTTCTTTTTTTCTATTGTGTAGTAATCCATCGTGTACATGTACCATAGTTTTTTGATCTACTCATCTACTGATGGGCACTTGGGCTGTTCCCAGCACTTGATTATTGTGAATAGCACCTCTATGAACATAGGAGTGCATAAGTTCTTTTGAATTGGTGATTCAAGATTCTTGGAGTATATTCCCAGCAGCAGAATCACTGAGTCAAGAGGCAGTTCCATTTTTAGTTTTCTAAGAAATCCCCTACTGTTTTTCATAGTAGCTATACCACAAAAAGTGCTTTAGGGTTCCCTTTTCTTTGCATCCTCACCAGCACTTGTTGTTTTTGAACAATCTTAATATTGCATCCCTTGGCTCCAAGTATTCTTTTCACTTCCTGCTTTTCTTAAGTCAGTTTTTCCCGCTGACCTCAGATTTGACATATCGGCTCTATTTGGTGTTTCCCTCACTCTACTCCTTTGATATTTCACTTATTCTTTAACTTGGGAGCCAGTTCCTTAACTGTCTTGGATTCCTCTGGATTTCACATGAGCTTAACTCCTACCATAGAGGGAGATGGGTAGAACTGGATTGCATAAAAATATTTGCCCCTATGGTCAACACTCCCTGTATTCAAGTGCTTTTGAATCATGTTTCAGCTCCTTAGTGACACTTACTTTTTCATTTCTGGTAGCTTGGTGTCAGGATGTCACTTCATGCTGCTTCATACAGACTTGTCTCTAGCTGTCCCTTTCCTGCTACAAGGTTTTCTGCTATAGGCTATAACATCAAAAAGCCAAGCATGTTAAAATTGTGTAGAAACTAAAAATTTATAAGCTGTAAGTGAGGGTTTAGGTGGCTTTCCTACAAGTAAAAGGCATGCTTTCTGGTTTTGGTCCATGCTTGTCCTAATGGTCCCAAGGCCCGACTTCCTGTATCTCAGTCTGCCTCACTGATATGATACAGGACCTTACCTTCTAAGCATTAGCTAAAGCATTGCCACAATGCATTTTATTTCTACTTTTATAATCTTTGTGTAAATGGAGAAATAGCCTCATCACTGAAAGAGACACATATCACCTATTCAAAACCAAGCATATGATAGATGAAGAAGCAGAGGCTCGAAGTGAGGATAAATGGCTTACTGAAGATCTCACAATTCTTTAAGGTAGCTCCTGGAGTCTCTTTAATATCTCCTGATTTCTAGTTGAATCTCTTTATATATCACCAGTGGTTTAGTCATTAATTCACTCATTATATGTTTGCAGCAAAATCCCAATATGTATTATACAATTGATAAAAGACATCTTTTTAGAATGTACTTATTCACGGGAAGTCTTTGAAACATCTCCAAAGAAGTATGGAGCTTTTAGGACCCAGTCTGAAAACTAATATACTATGTAATCTGTAGTGTATAATTCTGCTCAGCCTTTGCTGAATGAACAATTCTATTCTCTGTGTTTGGGAGATGCTGAAAGTGAATTCAAAGAGGTAAGGTGGCTTGTCCAAAATCAAACAGAAGTTTAGGGCCAGCACAGAGCCTGGGATCTGAGATCCAGACTCCCAGCCCAATTTGCTTTCCATATATTCTAAGCTTTTCTCTCCAAAGCATCAACTGCTTTTGGAAGAGAAATTCTATATCCTTGAGAAGGGTGAACCTGTGGATGTATTGTTCTGGAAATGAAAGGAGTCCTGGAAGAGCTGCTGAAGAAAACCAAGAGAGATGTCTCACTTTCCATATATATCCTAATTGTCAGTTGGACACTTGCTAGGCTCTAGAGAATGAGTCAAAACAACTAACACAGGAAGCTTAGGACTTCAGACAGTTCCATTGATGGGCATTAAGAAACTGATCTTCCCCCAACAACAAAGCCAAAAAATGTATAGAACTCAAACGGTCTTCAAGGTCAGGATCCTCAGAAGCCTGATTATTACGATAGCCTTCTGTCTTGTTTCTCCACCTCCTTACTCTTCTAATTTATCCTCCACACTGCCAAAAAAATCTAATCTTTTCTAAGTCATGCTCAAAAATCTCCAATAACTTTCTGTTTACAGGGGGGGAAAACTCTAAACTCTTTATCAGGTATTTGAGGACATCCACACACTGAAACTACAGGACTTTCCAAGTTCATATCCCAATATTTCTTATAGGGTAGTTTGTTCCAAACTCAGCTACCTGAAATCTCCCAAATGCATCCCCTGCTTTGCTGGCCAGAACCTCTGAACAGCCATTTTCTCTGCTGTAATTTCCTTCCCTTTAGAGCCTAAGGCCCAAATCTGACTGGTGCCCCCAGTTCCAGTACAAATGCCCACACTACCCAGAAGCAATCCCTGCCTCCTCCCAATTACTTCATACTTTATGGGTACCTCTCTCAATCACACTCTATTTTGTATCACTATTATTTATAGATATGTCAGATCTCAACTTTTAGACCATTTTTAAAAGCTAAGATCCTCTTCTGGTTTATTTTTACATCCTTTGTAGGACTTAGTTGTGCCCTGATCACAGCAGATTTATTGTGGAAGAATAAGAAGTGCATGGAATTTTAGTCTCAGAGGTTTGGATTCAAATTCTGACTTTGCTACCCACCGGTGGCACAACCTTCACCAAAATGTTTTAACTATCCTGAGCCTCTGAGTCCTTATCTGAAGAAAGAGAATACTAATATCTCCTCTTCAGTGCTGTTAGGTTAGCTAGTGATGAGTTGTGTAAGATATCTGGCATAGTTTGGGGCATACAAAACTGGATAATAAATAGGCACTTTAATAAGTATTTTTTACATAAATAATTTGGGGGAAATATGTGAGATAGAGGTACAGCTGAATTGGAATTGATATGTGGGAGACCTCTTCTGATCAAATCCACAAAGCCTTGAGAATGGTCCTCCTCTCTTTCTTCCCTTCCAAGCTGAACAAGACAGCACCCCAGACAGGAAATCATCGGCTTCACTGCCACTCCTTCCTGCAGCTCATCCTTCACTTCTTCCAATTTGGGGTAGTACCTTTTCATTCCCCCAGAATCCTCTCCCTGGAGCCCAGGCTGCAGGGTGTTTAAATATGGCCCCCAGATGGTGCTGAGAAGGAGGGGACAGCCTCATCCTCCCCCTTAGCCCCATCCTGCCTGCCTCATCCACTAGACTCAATGAGAAACAGGTGATTGCTGAGGATACTGGGGAGGCTTTGATCTGTCGGCTGCACAGAAGCCAGCTGAGCCAAGAAGGAGCAATGTCAGATTTATTGCGGCCCTGAGAAGTACAGATATTAGGTTGGCTGTAGCTCACTGACCTCTTCAGGCTTTCCATTTTGGTCTAAGATTTATTACCTCCTTGGCTTTTGCAATTCCCAGGGATCTGTGACTTTAACATTTCTGCTCAAGCCCCCCAAGTCACAAGGACTTCCTGTTTGCCAAGACCACAGATAAAGAAGACACAAACCACAGAACACCAACACTATGTAATTTTTTTGTTCCTGACTCCTTAATTTCTCAGCCATCCTAGGTGTTCTGTCAAGATGCAGCCTGAAAGTCTAGACTGAGAGATATCTATGATAGAAAATGTACATCAGTATTTCAAGTCCTCTGAATTTATTCTAGCCATTTGACAGTTGCTTGGAGATACAATCTCAATTTTTGCAATGGCCCCTTCAGCAAGATATTTATGGCAGATACAACTGTAATTATTTACCTGTAACAAAGTCCAGGTCTGTCTGCTTCAGGTGATTCAGGCAGCAGAGGGACAGGGAGAAAAGATTCATCTTCCTCTTGTCCAAAAGTTGACCTTTTGCCCTTGGGCTCCTTCCCCACTCATTACAAAAATGTTGATGTACTGGGTATGGGCCATTTCCTGTGACTCTTCTGGATACCAATATTAAAATAGGTGGTCCAAAAATAATACATGCAAGACGAAGTGGCAAAAAATAGATTTGGTGAGCTCCTTGAAGACAGGCACACACTGCTTTGTTTTCCCTATTTTCTGGTTTGAACTTACATGGAGATAAACTCACCATCAGTATTTAAAGGTTTAATTATTTTCCTGCAAACATATTCAAAATAATATACAATAATGCATGTTGACTCTCTGAGGAGAATGTGCAATTATTCCAAAGCTGCAGCTGCTCAGAAGATCCTGGTGCCAGCCTAGTTTGTAGCACCTTCATAGGTTGGCTAGTTTGTTTCAGTCTCTGGTCTTTCCATTCACATTTCACTTTTAGCCAAAAATGTTTTGCAAAATAATTGCCCATTTTAAGGATGGACAGAGTTTTCAAACAGCTTTTGGGAAATCATAATTCATCTGAAAAGGTAAAGAGCTGGCAACACTGACCACATCCATGAGCCTGTGCTATGGATCCCAGGACAACTCCAAAGAGGAGATGAAGATTTTCCTGAACCATAACAGCAATGTGGGCATAAATGTATCACCTGTCTAAAGATCTCTTCTGCAAGATCAGTGTCTATTTGAAATAATATTTCAAAAATTCTGTGTGTTTGTAAGAAAACAAATTAGGTCATGTTAATTTATTTAGTTAACGTGTACTTTTTTGTTTTGGTGGTTGTTTGTACACTTGACAGAGGTGCCAAGAATGAAAGGCATTTGTGTGCCACTTGGGACTTCATGGTGGTGGTGAGAATTTTGTCTTTCTCTCTCCTCCTACATTTGCATGGTTCAGAATCTCTTTGCCACCATGGTAAAATGACCAAGCTACTGCACAGTTTAAACTTGCACATGACCACTCCAGCTTGTTTGTCTCAACAGGAGGGCAAGAAAATCTGCTTTAAAACAATGTGGTTTTCCATTTTAAAATACTATCTGCACCCTGTAGAACATTTGAAAATACTACATCAAAGTAGAAAGCCAATGAGAATCACCTACAGTGAAGTGATATATCCTTCAAGAATTGATTTTCCTAAACCTATAGTTTGCTTATTTGCAATCAGGTGCACATACCAGTTTTTATTTGGTATTATAAGACTCATACCTTTAGACCTTAAGGAAAACTCTTTATGCACATCACTTTTATAGCTACAATGTGCCTCATTAAGTCAATGTGCACCTGCATTGCTCTATTGTTGTTAATTATTCATATTGTTGTTTCTTTTACTTGATACTATTTCTTCTTCGGGATTTTTAATATAGGAGCAGCACAGAGAACACAGAAGGAAGTAATCAGTGTCTACATCCAACAGATCAGCCACGGTTCCCCTTATCTTCTCTAAATAAAGCCCAGGTCTGGGCCAGGCACATGACTCATCATGACAACAGCTCCTTGGGGACCCTTGGACTTCTGGCCTAAGAGGCTCTGCTAGTTACCTATAGTGCTGGATCAGAGGGTACCCCCAATCACCTGTAGACAAAAGCTTCTCCAGAGCTCCACCCAGGAACCCTGTGGGCTGATGCTTCAGTCATAGGCTCTCTGAATCCTTCCCAATCTTACCTAAAAACAGGATCTGAGTATTTTGCCCCCTGGTCCTCAGTAGGTTCATCCCAGCCCACTGGCCCCTGAATTAGGACCCCAGGGACTACTCATGTCTTGCCATGGGGCTGGGCTGGGGGCTAACCCTTACAAGGCTCCTGGCCCTTTCTAAGAGCAAAACTGACCTGCAAATTTAGCACAATAATAAGACTTTCGTTACTTGCAGTATATGGCCCTGAAACTATCCTAGTGGCATGCTGGTGTTGAATAATGTTATGGATGTACAGAAACATTGTTATTTCTAAGTAAAGTTTATTAATATTTATTATCATGAAGAAGCTACACGATGCCAGGCTGTGGTGGAAGAGGAATACCAGCTTCCCCAAGACCAAACAGTGAGACAGCCACAGAGCTGACTTCACTCTATCCACTAACTTCCATGTCCAAGGTCCTTCCCTTACACCATGCTGTTGATGCCAAAAATCTCTAGAATTATCTAGTCTTGAGGAGATCAATATCTTGATAAGAAAGTTGGGTGTCATGTTGTCACACAACATATTGGTAACAGAACTGAGTCTCCAAAGTCTGTTCAAAGCTGATAACTTAATAGCAGTTGACACTAGAAGACAATTTCTAGATGGTGTAAGTCTGGTATACAGAGGAAGGAGAGGCCCTTTGTTCTTCAAGGCACTCAGCATTTTCCACTGTGTTCTGTGTGCTCAATCCTGAGCTCCTTCTCTACCAGTCTGTACACATGCTTGGCTGTACAGAACAGGACATTCCCATGTACTCCCCAAAGGAAAGCACTGCCAATTCTCCACAAGCAGGCATTCCAAGCTGGCCTGGGGACTGTCAATTAATTATCAATTTGCCTATCACCCTCACAAGAGCCTCCCAAAGATTAGCCAGCCCAGGACAGGTGGATCTGGTTTCCAAGCTAGGGTCTGTGGTGAGTCCTTGGAGCCTTGCAGGAGGGTGAGCCCTGAGAGGGGACAAGCTGCTGCTCAGCATCAAAGCTGCAACAAATCCTTCCCCCAGCCAGGGATAGCAGCAGACCCTCTGACACCCTAGCTGAACCAATTTGGCACACCTGTGAGCAGGTGATGTGGCTCTCCATTTTCTACAGCAATAGTGCCTCTATATTTTGCATAAACTATTTATTCATTTTGTCATACATTCCCTTTCCTATCCACCTGGAGAACTCCCATTCATCCTTAAAAACCCTGCACAGGCATTAGTTGCTCCTCTCTGCACATCCTTGAAACATGTTTACACTGGATCACTTCAGAATGTTATACACATATGAGTTCAAAGCCCATATATACCTACAGGTTTCTCTCTCATTCATTAGGCTGTAACACTATTCTTATGGTGACATCTGGACCTCAAACATGGCATGGTACCTGACACATGGCCTGCTGAGAGGATTCCCTTGAAACAAATCTTCTGAGGAGTTTGGGCCCAAGGGACTAGGAAGGGAATGACTCCATCATACATCTCCACTTAGGCTTCAAGAGTCTTAACATAGCATCCTGGCAGGGATGATAGGTTAGGACAGAGACAGGCTTTTGGCAACCTGGAGTTCTTCAATGAGACTTGTCCTTGAACTCTGAGATTACAAATATCACCCCACATGACCATACAGTTGAGGTGTAGGCTAGGTCCTGGTTGTAGAATTAGGTACCTGAGCCCATCCTCAGCTGGGTCTGTCTGAGCCCACACTCATCATCATGTTGTTCCAGGCACATGTGAAACATCGTGGCAATAGTAGATAACCAGCCTCCATGGTGTTAATTTCTACACTGCCCTATTTTATCCTGACTCTGGAATAACTTCCCACTTTCTAAAATCCTGCAGTTCTGACTCCTGACTGGTTCTATCCTTGACATACTCCCATCTTCTACCCATGATTTCTATTCTGGTCTTTCTTACAAACCTATCTCTTCCAAGGCCCTCTAATGACAGATAATTTGTAATATTCTTTAAAGGCACAGTCTCAGGATAGAACTTTCCCAGTAGTACAGCACAGACTAGCCCACCATCTATAATTTCTTAGCTCAGGGAAGCTCATACTGAGCATGGTCCAACCTAGCAATAGGCTTGTAAACCATGTCCTCACTCCCTAAATTGAGGGATGCCAATTGTTATACTTACATCCTTAGAGGCTGAACCCCAGCTCTGCCTTCCTCATACTCTTTTGGCTCTAGCCCACCAGGATCTGGAGATTAGTAAAGCACAACACCCCATTTGGGGTCTGGGTGTCTCAGATGTTTCCTGCTGCCCAGGGAAGATTTCCAGCCTGGCAGAAGATCCACCAAGGCTGAGAAATTTGTCTGAATCCATCAAAGTCATATTGGGACATAAAACTCAAAACCCCTATCCCCAGCAGAAATTCTCCACTCTGCCAAGACACCAGCATGCCCTGCCATCAGCAATAATTGCCAAAAAGAATGGAAGAACTGTGTAAGAAAAAAAAAGACTCTAAATTTCTCAGCCATCCAAAATTGTCTATGGTTATGATACAGGAGTTAGAGGTGGGGAAGGAGACCCATCACTCTGAGATTCACTTGCCAACGCCTCCCACCCACCCACACTGCCCCAGTCCTAAAATTCTTTTACCTGTCACCCACTGTTTGCTGGGCTTGGCCAATTCCTTTTTCGGCCTAACTAAAGTTAACCCCTTGGTGCCCTTGGTCCATCTGCAAGGTAGGTCCATTAAACAGTACAAGTGAATTAGACAAACCAAAAAAATAAAATAATTGTTTACATTTACCATTGTATTGCTTTTCGGATCCTGAGGAAAATATTCCTGGATGTTGTAGAATTGAGTCATTTTAAATAGCTTAAAAATGTTGTTATTGAAATATTTTGTCTCACTCTTTGACAAAATATGGGCACTGAGGGCATGAATGTTAAACAAGTGGACTGTTCTCTCCTGGAGAGTAAGTACACCATCCTGAGGACACTGCTGATCCTGCATTACAGATCTCCTGGGGCTGGATGCTGGGTGTTAGAGCAAGGAATGAGAAGAGGTAAACAGAAGTACAAGATGAAGGTCCACTGAGGAATTTGGTGTTTTTTTAAGAAGAAAAATGAGAATGTATGAAAAACCAAACAACAACTGTAAGGATAAACAGGCATTTTGGGGTTCACCTGTCAGCACCCAAGCAAGCCTAGTAATATAGGGGCTTCCTGGAAGGGCTGGGTCCTAACTGCTCAACAGGAATCAACTGGGTAAGGAGAAATATGTGGGTCCCATTAAAAGCTGTGGGATCAAGTTTACAGATAGGTGAGGGCTACCAGAGAAGGGGAGAGGGCACCCAGTGTGATTTCAGGACCAATTATTCTGGCCTCGCTAGCTGGCCCTGATAAGGTGCCAGAGAATAGTCATTGGTACTATTCTCTTATGGTTAGGCTAATTGTTGAGCTTTATTTCATCCATCTATGTTTATGTTTTGGTTGAATCAATGAATAGGTGAAGGAACAGAGTCTTGAAGGGTAAGTAGGAATTAGGAGGGAATAGGAGAAATGATACCTCTGGAAGAGAAACACCCAGTGCAAAGATCCAAAGGCTGAGAACACTGAGCCTGTCTAGGAGACCACAGGGTTGGTATGAAGAGCTGAGCAGAGACCCCATCCTGGAAGTCTTTACAGGCTTTGTTATATATTTTAACCAATTCCAGGGAATATAGAAACCTTTGTTTTTATTTAGTATACATATAATCTGCATTTCCCAATCCAAGCAAGGAGGTGGGATTTTCAAGTTGGTTTTGGTGGCTGAGAGTTGTTTCACAGAACAGGGAGCAGATGGGGATCCCCTTGCTGAGAATGAATCTCAAGTAGCCACAAAGTTTGAGCATTAGTGTGTGTATCCACCATTGCATGATTATCTGGATGAAGAGCTGATATGCTTAGGAGGGCAAACCATTAAGCTTGGGACTGGGTTCCCTTTCTCCTCTTCCTCAGCATGACTCAGACTGGGGCTTGGCAGCCCCTGCCTCCCTCCTTGTGGTCTTTCCCCATAGGAAGTAGGACAATGTGCCTGGGACCAGATCATCCCTTTGAATAGGTTGGCTCTTGGTTGGGCTCGGCCCTGAAGATCTTTCTGCAGTTCTCCAGGCAGGGGTTGTCTTTTTGGGCTCCAGTTCAGGCTCATGGATTTGCTGTCACATTTGGCACTGATTTGCAATCTGCAAGTTGATGACTACTTAGTCTGCTGGCAGCTGGGTGAGTGAAAAGTGACTCTAAGATAAGAGAACCCCTCTCTAGTATTTACAACTGAACCATAAGAGTTCAGACAGCTTTCCAAGGCCTCAGCCAGGTCTGGAGGGGAGGAGCCAGCAGAGAGTAGGTGGTCTAGGTTCCTGGAGTAAGCAAGGACATCCCAGGCAGAGAAGGAAGATACTTCAGACTGGGAGTCTGGTTCTCCTACTGGCTCCCACCCAAACAAGCAGGATGACTATGGGCAAAGTATTTCCTCTGTCCGAGTCTTTTATTGGGGAAGGGGGGACATAGAGCAAAGCCAATAATTTCAGCCTTACACTCAGCTGTGAATATTCAAAAGATTAAATGAAATGACACCTACAAAAGGACATATAAGACTTTAAGGCTCCATGAATGTGTACTGCACAGTAAAGCCCATGAAAGAAGGGCAGGGAGGAGGACCTCTGATGTGCTCACCTGATAATTGTCCCCTGGGTGCTTAAGAGGAGTTCATAAATTACATATTTTTATGATTAAATAGTTATTCTAATATATATTAAGATATGCATGAAATAAAACCTCTTATTTTTGTGGCCCTTTGTGTTTAGATATGGCTAAAATACAAGTGTAAATGAAATTATTTCAAGTGCTGATGTGGAAAATCTTATTAAGATACTCATGAATGCCTGTGGTTCAGGAAGCATGGGCTGATATAGAGCTCAGCCTGTATATCACCATCTCATTCAAATTTCTGGCTTAAGATGGAGGCATTGCTGCCTGCATTCCCAAACCAGGTGGCCATCCTCTCTTGTCAGCTCCATGGGGCTATGAGTAGACAAGCTTAGTGTAGTACAAACTTCAGCTGGGTCCAGTTGTTACTGTGCTGGGGTCCTTTCCAGAGTCCAGAGTGTGTGCTTCGCCCACTATACGTGATGATCATTTTCTTTCTGGTGAGCATTTGCTCAAGTAGTGTGTTCATGAAGGACTCTTGTAGGTATTCTCTTTTTTTTTAATTGTTGTTCAAGTACAGTTGTCTCCATTTTTCCCCCAACACTCCCCCTACCCTAGCATCCTCACCTTCCATCCCTGATCCCACCCCCTTGGTTTTGTCCATGTGTCCTTTCTTTATACGTATTTCTGAAAACCTTTCTCACTTTCCCCCTCATTATCCTCTCCTACTTCCCCTCTGGTTACTATCAGTTTGTTAATTTCAGTGTCACTGTTTATATTTTGCTTGCTTGTTTGTTTTGTTGATTCAGTTCAACATATAGATGAGATCATATGGTATTTGTTTTTCACCACCTGGCTTATTTCACTTAGCATAATGCTCTCTAGTTCCATCCACACTGTTGCAAAGGGTAAGAGCTCCTTCTTTCTTTCTTTCTGCTGTGTAGTATTCCATTGTGTAAATGTACCATACTGTTTTGATTCATTCATTTACTGATGGGCACTTAGGGTGCTTCTAGCATTTGGCTATTGTAAATTATGCTGCTATAAACATTGATGTGCACAAGTTCTTGTAGGTATTCTTATGTGATCATTACCTTAACCCTGGGAGATGGGCAGGGACACTGTTATTATGACTTTACAGATATGGCAGATGCTGGAAAAGGAAAGAAAGGAAGGAGGAAGAAAGAGAAAGCACACAGAGTATGGCAAACCTAGATTTCTTAGGCAGATTGAATGACTCTAAGGTTATTCCCAATTAATCAATTTTGGCTTTCTGAAGCTTTATTCATGTTGCTGGTTTCCCTCCTGGGAGAGAGGGGAAGATATTGAAATTAAAAGCAGAAGTGACAATATTAAGTCATACTTTCTGGAAAAACAAATCAATAAAACCCACTGAAATAAAGTCAAGGGGAAATAAAGTCTGGGGAAATTACTGAAGGTGGGAGATAGTTTTTAAACTGGAGGTAGTGTAAGAGAAATATCTCCCCATTTCAGCACAACCCCATCTAAAAAGGAGCACAGTGCAGTGGAAGGCAGTGGGCCATGAAGATAGCTGAACCAGAGAGCAGAGCACCGGGCTGGTTCTGCCCAGGACAGCTCCTGCAGGACCAGGCAGTCATAGGCATTGTTGGCCTTCCTAGTCATGTCCTTACAATAGGGTTAATAATCTCACCAAAAGGAAATAAAATGTAATCTTTGGATTAGAAATGCCTGTATCTGAGACTTCTGGACAAGATGGAAGGGTAGGTAGACACACTATGCCTCCTAACACAACAAAAAGAAGGACAACAAAAATTTAAAAACAAAAAACAATCTCAACTGCCAGAAAGTCAATTGTGTGGAACTCCAACAGCCAAGGAGGTAAAGAAGAAACATTCATCCAGACTGGTAGGAGGGGCAGAGACAGGAAGCTAGAGGATGGTGACAGGGTGGTGGCTGGCAGACCAGGAGGTCCCACACTTACATGTGGATAAACAGGGAGGAAGAATTGGGAAGAAAGACAGACCACACAACCCAGAATTCCAGCAGAGGGAAATAAAATCTCAAAAACCTCTGGCTGTAAAAACTGGTGGTAATTGTGGCAGTGGAATAAACTCCCAGCCTCACAGGAGAGTTTGTTGGAGAGACCCACATGGTCCTAGAATGTACACAAAACCACCCACGTGGGAATCAGCACCAGGAGGGCCCAATTTGCGGGAAGTGCAGAAGTGACTAAAAGCTAGCTAGGAGGCAAGCAAGTGGCATTGTTCTCTTTCAGACCCCTCCAACACATACAACACCACAACATAGTACCTTGGTGCTCTGCTCCTTACAACCTAACAGGTGCTCAGACTCAAAGAATATGGATCAAATGAAAGAACAGATCAAAGCTCCAAAAATAGCCCTAGCTGGCGTAGCTCAGTGGATTGAGTGTGGGCCGTGAACCAAAGTGTCGCAGGTTCGATTCCCAGTCAGGGTACATGCCTGGGTTGCAGGCCATGACCCCCAGCAACTGCACATTGATGCTTCTCTCTCTCTATCCCCCTCCCTTCCCTCTCCAAAAATAAATATATAAAATATTTTTTAAAAGCTCCAAAAATAGAACTAAGTGATGAAGAGATAGCCAACCTATCAGATGCACAGTTCAAAACACTGGTAATCAGGATGCTAACAGAAATGGTTAAGGATAGTCACAAAATAGAGGAAGATGTGAAGGTTATGCAAAGTGGAGTAAAGAAAAATATGCAGGGAACCAACAGTGAAGGGAAGGAAACCAGAATTCAAATCAATGATTTGGAGCAGAAAGAATAAGTAAACATTTAACTAAAACAGAATGAAGAAATAAGAATTCAGAAAAATGAGGAGAGGCTTAGGAACCTCTGGGACAACTTCAAATGTTCCAACATCTGAGTCCTAAGGGTGCCAGAAGAAGAGGAAGAGCAAGAAATTGAAAAAATAATGAAGGAAAACTTCCCCAGACTGGTGAAGGAAATAGACATACAAGTCCTTGAAGCTCAGACAGTCCCAAAGGAGTTGGATGCAAGGAGGAACACACCAAGACATATCAAAATTAAATTACCCAAAATTAAAGATAAGGAGAGAATCATAAAAGCAGCAAGAAAAAAGGAGACAGTTACTTACAAAGGAGTTCCCATAAGACTATCAGCTGATTTCCCAACAGAAACCTTGCAGGCAAGAAGGGGCTGGAAAGAAATATTCAAAGTCATGAAAGCAAGGACCTACATCCAAGATTACTCTATCCAGCAAAACATTTAGAATGGAAGGGCAGATAAAGTTCTTCCCAGATGAGGTCAAGTTCAAGGAGTTCATCATCACCAAGCCCTTATTATATGAAATGTTAAGGGACTTACCTAAGAAAAAGAAGAAGATCAAAACTATGAACAGTAAAATGACAACATACTTACAACTATCAACCACTGAACCTAAAACAAGAACAAAAAACAAACTAAGCAAACAACTGGAATAGGAAAAGAATCACAGAAATGGAGATCACATGGAGGGTTATCAGTGGGGAGGGGGAGGGGGGAGAATGAGGGAAAAGATACAGGAAATTAGAAACATAAATTGTAGATACAAAATAGACAAGGGGAGGTTAAGAATAGCATAGGAAATGGAGAAGCCAAAGAATTTACATATATGACCCATGGACATGAACCTACGTGGGGGGAATGCTGGTGAGAGGAGGGTAAAGGGTGGAGGGGAATAAAGTGGAGAAAAAAATGGGACTACTGTAATAGCATAATAAATAAAATATATTAAAAAATAAAAATGTATCCCCAGTTTTATTTATATTCATAGTTCTAATCAATACCTGACATATTATATAACTAGCCTTCAATGTCTCTCTCTAAAAAAACAGCAATACAATCTCTTTCCACTTTGCTCTACTAAAAGCCCTAGCACCTGGATCAAAGGCATTCATAATAGATACCCTATAATCATTTCTGGAATGCAGGAATAAATGATGAATAAATGAATGCTTGCACTGTGAGGTAAAGCACCCTTTCTCTTGTTCAGGTATGTATCCCAGCACCTAGCACAGACCCTCTACATAATCAGGTCTAAATAAATGTTTGTTGAACAAATGAATGCAAGAATGAGAAGCATTTTTTAAACAGCAAGTGTCCACAGACACTAACATGTAAAGTATACAAATACAAGAGCAATATCCCCGCCAATAGCAATCTCAAAAGGGAAAACTAAAATTGCAGCTGCATACTCAACCCACTTTGCTGAACCCTTCCAACTTCAGTCAACCTACTTACCTTGAAAACAACCAGCACAGAATCACTTGTTAATATTCACTTCTAAGGACAAATTCAGCTGATTGCTTATGAAACAATGTGCCTTTGGAGACAGAGACAGACTCCAACACCAAAATGAAATTTTAAAAGTGAGCCCAGTGCCCAAAGCCTGCCAAGAGAGGAACCAGCAAGAACCCATTAGACCTTGAGAATGATCTCTGTGCTAATAATCTAAGCTACCATTAGTGATTTAAGGCAGAGGATTTTTTAAAAAAATGCTAGAATGCATATGATTTTATCTTGACATTATCCCTGTAATCATTGGTCCTGATTAAAGACTCCTGCCCTAAAAGATGGATGGGCTCAAACACTTAAATACATGGTAATCTTTCACCTCTTAAACACTATTTCTTCCAAGACAGTCGTCCATGCACTTCAATTAAAAACTAGCAATTGTCTTTCTTTACCTATTTGAAAAACACTAGAGTTGGGTTGGTGGACAGATAGTAAAAAATAATAATAATTCTAACAAACCTCACTCTTTTCTGACTAAGGAAGTTAACTAAGCATTTAAGAGATCAGTTACTTTTTTTTTTTTTTTGCAGTCAAGAGTCAAATATTTGGGGGGGGGGGATGCCAAAACATGTTAGTGCTTGTTTCTTCATAAATACACAGGGCAAGATAGTCATCAAAAAGGACACATTGGGGTATCATTCACTTTGCTCCTCCCACACCTGGCTAATGCCAAATGGGCTGAAATTCTCAGGGCATTCCTGCAGCATCTGATCCCACAAGTTCCCCTTCCCATCCTGACCCAGTTGTCACTTCACTCAGCTGACAGTCCTCTATGGTCTGAGGTACTTTCAAATCCTTTGGCACACTTCTCATCTCAGGCTTATGTTCAAGAGTGTAGTAACTGGGGCTGCCTGTATCCAGAGTGATATGAGCTGGAAGAGAATTGGGATATTTTTTATAGTAGCAAATCTTGAACTTTGACAACTATCACCCTACCAGCAACATCTTAAGGAGCTGCAATCAACAGTGACTATATTTATGTTAATCTTGATGTTCCTCCTTCAAGTTTCTCTGAAGCAAGACATGCCTAACTTGAGGAAGCTTGATGCTCAAGGCCCCCCTGAGTCCAACTTAAGGCTAGATTTTCAGGTTCATGGCTGGCATTTCTCCAAGGATAACACACTTGCTAATCATGCCCAATCACTCAACTCTTCCCAAATACCCCACTTCATCTCCTGCTTCAGTGTTCTTTCTCCTGCTGTGCCTGTTCCCTAAATGTCCTTCCTCCCTCTCTCTACTTGTCAAGAGACTACATATTCAGCAAAGCCTGGTTTAGAGGACACCATCTATCACAAATGTTCCCAGAAAGCCCAGGCACAAGTAATCAGGTACTCTTCTCTCATTTCCTTGCAAGGCTTGTATGAGAAGCACCTCACCTTATGGAGGAGGTCTGTACTTCTCATTTTACCTGAAAGCCTCATCATCTTCCTGTCCAAGCTAAACTCTCTAGATCTTCCACCTCTCCTGTCACATTATTTCTAGTGGGGTCAGGGATACACACAGGGCTGGATTTAAATCCAAGCTTCCCAGTCACTTATTACTTGTAGCTCTAACAATTCCTTAGCTGGTCTTGCTAGAGCTTCCTTAACTGTGACATCATAACACCACAGAAGGACACCTAGAAGACAGAAGAGCTGAGCAGAGGAAAGCACCAAGCAAAGTGCTGGGGAGGCTTTAGCCTGTGTTAGCCTCTGTCTTTTCCCTATCTGTCTCATATCTGGGGGACTCTAGGTTGGCCAGTGTCTTCCTGAAGTAGTGTAGCCAGGGAATCAGTAATATAGCTGTGTTTTCATCTCCCTCAGCAGTTACATTTCACTATTGGCAAGTCCTGTAGAGAGAATTAAGGTTTTAATTAAATGATGTTCATAAAGAGTTACAAATAAAGCTCCTCAGTGTTCAGCTGCCGTTTAAAGTTAACATTAGACAATGTCTTTTGAGTCAAGGCACTGATGGTTCTAATGCAATGCAAATGTGAGGGGGCAATACATATTGTATAGCAAGCTTACCATGACAGAGTGGTTATAGCCATTCACTCTGGAAAGCAGCAGATGAGGGTTCAAATCCAGACTCTATAAGTAATGAGCCATGTAGCCCCAATCAAGTTACTTAGCTTCTCTGAGCCTTGATATATTAAAAGTCCCTGCCTTACCTGAGTATTAGGATTGATACAAGCAAAACAGTATAGCACTTGACAGATAGCAAGCACTCAATAGATGGGAAATAACAAATAAGGCTGTGAGAATTAAATGAGATAAAGTCTGTAAGAGAAGTGCTTAGAAGAATATGACCAGCCTAGTCATTGCTTGTTTCTATGTGTGAGGTCTCAGTGATGGCATCAACCTCACAGAGTGCCTAAGCCAGACACCTGGACCATTTCTGCATGACTTGTTTTTCTTTCCCTCTCCCCAATCCCTGTCTGAAAACTGAATGTCTTTAAGTCGTATTAATTTCACCTCTCTAAGATCTGTCTAGCCTGCCTCCTTCCCTCAAAACCTTCAACACTGCCTTGGTTCAAAACCAGAGGACTTTTCACTGAGAGAGTGAGCAGGGCCAGTGAATATACCTCATCATCTGTAAGAGGTCAACACAAGCATTGCTTCTTCCTTGCCTCCTCCTGGACCCTGTCAAATGCTCTCACAGCTCCTTGTCCTTCCCCTTCAGAGTCATTATTGCAACTGGGCTTCTATTTATTTCTAGTGCTATATTTTCTTCCCCATCAGACCAGAAGCTGCTCATCATTGTTCTTTCCCAGTGCCTAGCATAGTGCCTGTCATATGGTAGGTACCAAAGATTGTTGATTAAATGAATGAATGAATGAGCACTGTAAAGACCCTCAGTAATGTTCTCCACTCTTGAAAACCAGAGTGATTTTTTAAAAACTAAATCTTACCTTTCACTCTCCTGTTAAAATCCTTCTTAATTTCCCATAGTGATTAGAATGAATTCCAAATTGCTAAGTTAATCTCACGATGTGCCCAGGATCATCTTTTTCCCCTGTGTTTACACAATGTGTGTGCCACATCAAACCTTTTAGAGCCCCCAAATGGATCTAGACACAGACCTATCTCCCCCCAGCCACTCTGAATTCCTCCCGACTTTACCTGACTGATTCCTAGAGGTATCCTTCAAGATTTTCCTGATCACCCCTCCTCCAGGAAGCCTCCCCTGCCCATACAGACTGGGTTAGGGGTCCATCCTTGGAGCCCACACATGTGGTTGCTTCTATCATAGAACTCTTCCTGCTCATTGTCCATCTCCTTCATTAGCCCATGAACATATTGAGAATAGAAACTACACAGACACTATTTATATTAGTGTCTTTAATGTCCTCCACCAGTCTTTTCTTAGAAGAGGTATTCAGTACATTTTTAGGGGAGGATGAAAGAGGGAATGAATGAATGAATAAAACAAACTACCACTCCCCAGTAACACCTTAGCTGGGATATTTGTAACAGAGCATCTCAATGCACAACAATACACAAATGGAATAGATCACAGAGCAACAGTGCTACAGGCAGAGAAACAGGACTGTCTGAGCTGCAATTATAGCAGGGGTGCCAAACTCATTTTCACCAGGGGCCACATCAGCCTTGTGGTTGCCTACAAAGGGCTGAATGTAATTTAGGACTGTATAAATGTAAGTACTCCTTAACTATGGGCAAGGAGCTCAGCCCTGCCCCCAGGTAGAAACAAGGTGCTAGGCCTGATAAAACAAGGTGGAGGGCCAGATTCAGCCTGCAGGCCTTGTGTTTACCACCTGTGAATTATAGAGTGCCCAGGACTGAATGAAGCAGCGAAGGGATTTATGGGGCAGCCAAGAAACTGCTGGGGGCATTAAACATTCTGAGGTAGGTGTTGAGGCTACAGCAGGGGCTCTGACACATGAAGCTTACCTTCTTTCTCATGGGAGAAGTAGATACAAGCAGTGTACAAATGGACCCAATAAACAAACATAAGATAATTGTAAATTAAGATAAGAATTTTGAATGAAGTAAAGAGGAAGAATTTAAATAATGTGGTCACAGGAGGCCTCCTTCAATAGCAATGTTTAGAACAGAAGAATGAGAAGGAGCCCCATAAAAAGTGGGTAGAGGAACACTAGGACCTGACTTATTTTAGGATCCAAAAAGAGAGATCACTAATGTTTTAGAGAGTAGTGTGATAATATCAGAACTGTGAGTATAGTATGCATAATATAATGCACACACACATATACTCCTATGTTTAAATCCCATCTCATCTCAGGTTTCTGGCATGTAAATGGCAAATGGAAAAACAGAATAAAATAATGTTCTAATGAAAACCCCATAAAGGTCCATAGTTGGGGTTAGTCTACTTATTACCTTGTTTGGCATTGGAGAGTAGAGGCAGAGTACAGAGAGTGAGTTGAGGGCTATGCAAAGGATCAACCCTGCTATCTTTACTGATTTGCAAAGGCTGCCTTCCATATACTATTCTTTCATATGCAAATGCATTTTATACCTGATATAGAGATTCAGGATGTATGTGTAGATACAAGCACACACATGTACTAATGAATACACACAGAAAACAGGACAAATAGGATCAAATGTAGGGTTTGGCAAAATGTTTACAGTTGTTTGTATGGAAAATAATATAATAATTAATAAATAATAATGCACTAATTAACTCTTGTTTTGCATACTCACAACTATAAACCTAATTTTGCCCCACCCAATATAATAAGTATCTACATGTAAATATGCCATAATTCAAATAGATGGTTTTAAGTATTTCATTTGTTTGTTTGAGACATTTAATAATGACAACCCCTCAGAGTGGTGACTTTTTTCAGCAGCCTTCTTTAAGTCAAATTCCCAGAGATAGGAGGACCAATAGACTTTACCTTTGGAAGACAGCCTCGTGGTTTTTAGATATGAGAATCTTTTTTCAATTATTTTTATTGTTATTCTATTACAGTTGTCCCAATTTTTCTGCCTTTGCCTTCCTTCACCCATCCCAACCCCCACTCCCACAGTCAATCCCCCCACTGTTGTCCATGTCTATGGGTCATTCATACATGTTCTATGTCTAGTCCCTTCTCATTTTTCCACCATTATCTCACTTCCCCCTGTCCTTTCGTCACTTTCAGCCTATTCCATGTTTCCATGCCTGTTGTTCTATTTCATTCATTAGTTTATTTTGTTCATTAGATTCCTCTTATAGGTGAGATTATATGGTATTTGTGTTTCACCACCTACCTTATTTCACTTAACATAGTATTCTCCAGTTCCATCCATGCTGTCACAAAGGAAAGGAGTTCCTTCTTTCTTTCTACTGCATAGTATTCCATTGTGTAAATGTATCACAGTTCTTTGATCCACTCATTTACTGATGGGCACTTAGGCTGTTTCCAGCACTTGGCTACAATAAATAGTGCCACTATGAATATTTAGGATACTCCACATAGCAGCACTCTTGCTGATATATATCCTAGAGCAAGGGAAATAAAGGAAAAATAAACAAATTGTACTACATCAAATTAAAAAGCTCTGCACAGCTAAATAAACCATCATCAAAATGAAAAGGGAACTGACTGCATGGGAGAACATATTTGCCAATGATACATTGAACAAGGGTTTGATCACCAAAATATATGAAGAACTCATACAATTCAACACCAGGAAGACAGAAAATCCAATTAAAAAGTGAGCAAAGGATCTGAATACATACTTCTCCAAGGAGGATATACAGATGGCCCATAGACATATGAAAAGATGCTCAACATCACTAGCCATCAGAGAGATACAAATAAAAAACACAATGAGATATTACCTCACACCTGTCAGAATAGCTATCATTAATAAATCAACAAACATCAAGTGATGGCAAAGATATGGAGAAAAGAGAACCCTAGTGCACTGTTGGTGTGAATGCAAACTCATGCAGCCATTGTGGAAAACAGTATGGAATTTCCTAAAAAAAACTTAAAAATAAAACTGCCTTTTGACAACAATTCCACTGCTGAGAATATACCCTAAGAACACCAAATCACCAATTCAAAAGAACATATGCACCCCTATGTTCATAGAAATGAGAACCTTTGTTCTCATCAGGAAGGCTAGATTAGGTCACTTTCACCTTGATCCTTGAGAACTAAACTCCAGCCATTGTCTTGTCAAAGACAGCATGTTCTCACCAACAACATAAAAGGGCAGAGACTGATCGTCTTGATTATTTTGCTCTATACTTTGCTAAATAATTGGGAAAATGTGGAATGCTGCCCCTATCACTTTATAAAATGCTTACTTCTGTTCACTTATGTCTAACATTCTAAAAGTCCCCAGCATCCTTAATTATAGGATCCATGGAATTCAGATAGGGAGCACCCTACTGTATTGTTTTCTCAGTTGTCATCTACACAGTGAAGAAAGTGCTTTTCCTCATCCAAACCACACACAGGATAATCTCATTCTGTATTTTGCTGATGGTCTGCAAACATTGCCTTCAGTGGCAAAAAATTTTAAAGGGCTGCCTTGAGATTTGAGTATTCAATCAGTGTTAGGAATTTCTTTTGGCAAAAATACTTAGGCTCGGTTTGGATTCATGGGGCTGCGGTTGGCTCTGTGTCTCTGAGGTTGGGTAAGCCCAGTGGTGTGGTTAAATATCCTCGGTGCTCAATTGGCCATGGGGTCTGTTTGAGGAAATGATGCTGATGTGATTTTTGAAGAAAGGTTAAAGGAAATGGTGCTATTTTGCCTGCATAACAGAAAACTGAGGAGCAATTAGATATCTGTTTCCAAGTTCCACAGTGTCTATAACCTTGAGCATAGCATGGAATTACCACTGGATCCTGTAATTGTCTTTCCACCACTGGAATGGGAGCTTGTGGAAAACACATCCTTATTGCACCTCCATATACAGGATATTCAGATGATGTGTGCCATTTTTAAAATTAATGAATGAAGAGAATAAATTATAATATATTTCTATTAAAAACTAAACAAGAGGATATGTACTCAAGCTGAAAGTATATTTGGATGAAATCCCTGACAAACCAAGAGACAGTGAAGATGGAAAACATATGGGTTTTCTGGAAAAGTTGAAGAAACCCTGCTCTTGAAAATATTTTAGATCTTAGTTATTAATACTGAATGTTTATTTACCTTCATGTAGGTAAGGGACTAGACATGCCAAGTTCTCTCAAAGCTTTAGTCTCCAGTTAGCATAATTTTAACTGAACTCCATGATTATACAAATTTACTTGTAGAATATTTTAGACTTTAAGTCTGCCTGGAGCACCACTAAAGACTGAATATAGGACAACCTCTTGCTATATTAGTGGGTGCTATGAACACTGTTTACCTACAAGCAACAGACATTCAGCATATGAGCCTGTACTATCCCATACAGTGCCAATGGCAAACATTATTAATTAGTCATGACAATCCAAATGACTCCATTTGGAATATCAAAATCCTTCTCAACTACTTTCAAGTAATCAGTGTTGCTACACAGGAAAGAGCTCATTTGCCACTTCAGAACTAGTAATTCTCTACTCCAAGCTTTTTTAATACAATTCCATAGCCCTCAGGAATATGTAGTTCATAGCAGAGGCTAAGTGAAATTACAAGAGGAAAAAATGGCTCATAGTAACTAACTTCACTAAAATCTTCAGAGGAGGAGGAAAGAATTTTGAGTTCCTACACTCTTGATATCAGTGGGTGAACATTTCTTGGGCATCTCCCATGGCAGGCATTGCATCATACAAGAGGACATAGCAGTGTCCAAGAAAAGCAGAGTAGCTGTCCTTAAGACACTTTCATTGTAGAGTCAGAGGCAGATAATAAACACATAGTCAATAAATACCTATTATATATATTCAGACTCTTAATAATATTAATAATATGAATAAAATAAAGGACTTTGTGACAAAAAGTGGTGATGGAAGGTGTATTTTTGCGTTAGCTTGAGCTAGAGCATAAAGAAAGTCCCACTGAAGAGAAGATAAAAAACAAACTCATAAAATAAGACTATAATAACAGAGTTCTGGACAAGATGGAACTGTAGGTAGGTGCATTTTGCTTCCTTCCCCATCCAAAAGAAAGGTAACAACCAATTTCAAAACAAAAAACAATCAGAACTGCCAGAAAATCATACTGTATGGAAGCCAAACAACCAAGGAGTTAAAGAAGAAATATTCATCCAGACTGGTAGTGTTACAGTACAAAAGGGGGGCCAAGGGCAGCTGAGGCAATATACTATTACCTGAAAGAAACCCCCAAGGTTCATTATGTCCACTGCCAGAGGAAAGACATCTCCCAATGCCAGAGATTCGTGAAAAGGAAAGAAATTTATTATTCATTTGAAATAACACAAACTACAGTTCCCCACAAATGCACACAGACCTCCCAGCACCCTCCATGTGGCAAAATGGAGCACTTCCAAAGCCTTGTGGTCCTGACTCTCACCCAAGCCTCATGGTCGCAACCAAGACACCAAAGCCATGTGGTCCTAAACAGATGTGTGGTCCCAAAAAGAGAGATGCCCAATGGCTGCTGTGCCTCCGTTTAAATCTCAGTGCTAATCTTCCTCTGCAGCCTCATTCCCAGCTCCTCTCATAATTGGCCACAGCTTCCATCATTCTGGGCAGGTGTAGCCCTGTGGTGTAGAGTCAATTATCTCTAAGCTCTTCTGGACCCTGATCCCTATTTGGGCCTCCCCTCTTGGCTGCACCCTGTTACACTATTATGGTTGTGGTTAACTCTATTCTATCTCACATTATGTCTACTTTCTATCCTTTACTCTCACTATATCTCATCATCTAAGCTTGTACAAGCTCTCTGTTCTCTGGATTCAGCTCACAATCTTCCTCCCCTCTAACAAGAGTCCTATCTCTCTTTCACCTTTCATAAAAAGTGGCTAGTAGGATGAAATATCACAGTTAATGCTATACTTATCCAAAGAATCTTCCAACTCTTCTCTACTTCCTGATACTTTAAATCCCATAAAATACTTTCCTGCTGTGTTAATCCATTTTTCCTACCCCCTACCACTGATCACAAATAAGAATAGGTAGGAGCTTCGAATATCAGTATACCTGCTGGAGGAGAGAAACCATCAACAAAGGAACAACCAAAAGGTAAAAACCCAAGTACAACGAGAAAGCCCACACAAACAGAAAAGAGGGCAAACCTAGAGTGTCCAGATAAGGAGACTGAAGAGACCACACCACTGAACCCCATAGAATTCCAACCATAGAAGTTCACCCTACAAAGACAGCTAGCAAGGTGAAACCTGAGGAAGCACAAAAACAAACAGAATACCTAAAATGGGGAGACAAAAAAAGAACATGCAATCAAAAGGAATGGAAGATTCCCCAATAAAAGAGCTAAGTGAAATGGAGGTAAGCAAACTATCAGATATAAAATTCAAAATAATGGTTATAAAGATGCTCCAGGAACTCACAGACACCTACAAGTAACAAAGTGAAAACTACATTAGCATGAAAAAGGAAATAGAAACTATAAACAAAAAATAGGAAGAAATGAAAAATAATATCAGAAATAAACACACTAGAAAGAATTACAAACAGACTGGATGAAGCAGAGAATTGAATCAGCAATCTGGAGGACAAGGTAGAAAAAAACACCCAGAAAGAGCAAGAAAAGAAAAAGACACTTAGAGAGAATGAACAGACGATAAGGGAACTGCAAGACAACATGAGACATAATAATATCCATATAATAGGAATACCAAAAGGAGAATAGAGCAAGGGATAGTAAACCTGTTTGAAAAAGTAATGACGAAAAACTTCCCTAATTTGATGAGAGAAAAAGTCACACAAATCCAGGAAACACAGATTCCTAATCAAGAGGAACCCAAAGAGGACCACTTCAAGACACATCATAATTAAAATAGCAAAATCCCAAAACAAAGAGAGAATCTTAAAGGCAGCAAGGGAGAAACAGGAAGTAACATACAGGGGAGCCCCAATAAGATTAGCAGCTGACTTCTCAATGGAAACGCTCCAAGCAAGAAGAGAATGGCAAGAAATATTTCAAGTAACAAATGAAAAACAAAGGTCTGCAGCCAAGACTAATCTATCCAGCAAGCCTCTCAATTAAGATGGAAGGCCAAATAAGGCATTTCCCAGACAAAAGAAGCCTCAAAGGTCATATGTCCTACAAACCACCTCTGTAAGAGATGCTAAAGGGACTGCTTTAAGAAAAGGAAGGAAAAGAGTAAGAGAGAAAGGAATACAGGTATGAAGCAAGTAAAATGGCAATGAATAAGTACCTATCAATAAAAACCTTAAGCACAAATGGATTAAATGCTCCAATCAAAAGACATAGAATACCTGAATGGATAAGAAATAATGATCTACACATATGCTGCCTACAAGAGACCCACCTCAGAACAAAAGAACTACACAAATTGAAAGTGAAGGGCTAGAAACAAATTTTTCAAGCAAATGGACAGGGAAAAAAAGCGGGGGTAGTAATACTCATATTAGATAAAATAGACTTCAAAAAAGGGGCCATAAAAAGAGACCCAGAAGGCCACTTCATAATATTGAAGGGAAGAACCCACCAAGAAGACAAAAACATTGTAAATATACATGCATATAACATAGGAGCACACAAATACATAAAGAAAATCTTGGAGGACTTCAAGAAAGATTTTGATAGCAACACAGTTATAGTAGAGGATTTCAACACAGAACTATCAAAAAATGGATAGCTCTTTCAAACAAAATGTCAACAAAGATATTGTGGCATTGAACAATACCCTAGATGAAATGGACTTAACTGATATATAGAGAGCCTTTCATCCCAAAGAAGCAAAATACACATTCTTTTCAGATGCACATGGAACATTTTCAAAGATAGACTGCATGATAGGACACAAAACCAGCCTCAACAAATTCAAGAAAATTGAACTCATATCAAGCAATTTCTCTGACCACAAGGGACTGAAACTAGAAACCAACCTCAGGTAAGAAACTCAAAAACACTCAAACTCATGGAGATTGAATAGCATGCTATTAAACAATGAATAGGTCAATGAGATTAAGGAAAAAATAAAAATGTTTCTGGAAACAAATGAAAATGAACTCACAACAATCCAAAACTTATGGAACATGGCAAAGGCAGTCCTGAGAGGAAGCTCATAGCAATACAGGCCTACCTAACAAAGACAGAAGCATTTCAAATAAACAACCTAACCCAATATCTACAAGAACTAGAGGGACAACAACAGTGAAAGTCCAGAGCAAGTAGAAGGAAGGAAATAACCAAGATCAGAGTGCAATTAAATGACATAGAGACTGAAAGCACAATTTTAAGGATCAATAAATCCAAAGCTGATTCTTTGAAAAGATAAACAAAATCAGCAAGCATTTAAGCAGACTCATTAAGAAAAAAAGAGAGAAGACCCAAATAAACACAATCAGGAATGAAAGAGGAGAGATTACAACTGACACCACAGAAATGCAAATGACTGTAGAAAATTACTACAAAGATCTACATGCTAATAAATTTGAAAACCTAGGTGAAATGGAAAAATTCTAAAAAAATATAATCTTCCAAAACTAAATGAAGAAGAAGCAGAAAAACTGAACAGACCAATAACAGCCAATGAAATTGAAGCAGTAATCAAAAAGCTTTCAACACACTAAAGCCCTAGACCAGACGGTTTCACAGGAGAATTATACAGAGCATTTAAGGGAGAGCTAACCCCTATACTTGACAGATTATTCCAAAATGTCCAAGAAGAGGGAAGATTCCCAAACTCTTTTATGAAGTCAGCATCATCCTAATCCCCAAACCAGATAAAGAAATAACAAAGAAAGAAAACTTGAGGCCAATATTGCTGATGAACATAGATACTAAAATCCTCAACAAAATATTGCTAAACTTCATCCTGCAATAAATTAAAATGATCATACAACATGACCAAGTGGAATTCATCCCTGGGATGCAAGGATGGCACAATATTTGCAAATCAAAAAATGTAATACATCACATAAACTAAACAAAAGACAAAAATGATATATTTAGACGCAGAAAAAGCATTTGATAAGGTACAGCACCTATTTACGATTAGAACACTGATTAAGAGAACTACAACCAACATCATACTCAACGGGAAAAAACTAAAAACTTTCCCACTAAGATTAGAGACAAGACAAGGTTGTTCACTTTCACCACTTTCTGTTCAACATAGTATTGGTAGTCCCAGCCACAGCAACCAGACAAGAAAAGGAAATAAAAGGCATCCAATTAGAAAGGAGCAAACAAAATTGTCATTGTTTGCAAATTACATGTTAGTGTACATAGAAAACCCTAAAGACTTCACAAAAAAACTGCTTGACCTAATAAGTGAATTTGGAAAAACAGTGGGATACAAAGTCAATATTCAGAAATCAGGAACTTCCGGCCAAGATGGAGGTGTAGGTAGACACACTGTGCCTCCTTGAACAACCAAAATAAGGAAAACAATTTAGAAACAAAATAACGACCACAACTGACAGAAAATTGAACTGTATGGAAGTCAGACAACCAAGGAGTTAAAATAGACACATTCATCAAGACTGGTAGGAAGGGCAGAGTTGGGCAGCCAGGCAGAGAGGGGTCAAGGCACAAAAAGCAGTGGCGCTGGGTGCATAGACATCTCGGGAGCACAAGACCACAACGGGGTGACCCTGGGGCTGCAGAGGATGGCTGGCAGACCCCAGGCGCGGGATGGCAGTGGGCAGAACCAGCGAGGCAACAAGTGTGAAATGAGGCACTGTGTGCAACCCAGAGTCCTAGGGCCAAGAAACAGAGCCTCAGGGCACTGATTGAAAACACCTGTGGGGGTTGAGGTGCAGGGAGAGACTCCCAGCCTCCCAGGAGAGTTCATTGGAGAGACCCACAGGGTCCTAGAATGTGCACAAGCCCACCCACACGGGAACCAGCACTAGAAATGCCCAGTTTGCTTGGGGAAAACTACAGAAGGGACTGAAATCTGACAGAAAGTGGAGTAAGCACTGTTGTTCCCTCTCAGACCCCACCCCCACATAAACGTCCCAACCCAGTGACTGAGTTGCCCTACCCTAGTGAACACCTAAGGCTCCACCTCTCATACCTAAGGCACCAAAAGATAAACAAAAAAATGGCCCAAACAAAAGAACAGATCAATGCCCCA
This sequence comes from Phyllostomus hastatus, assembly GCF_019186645.2. NCBI lineage: Eukaryota > Metazoa > Chordata > Mammalia > Chiroptera > Phyllostomidae > Phyllostomus > Phyllostomus hastatus. The sequence goes on along the minus strand of NW_025334038.1, from coordinate 3,810,089 downwards.
CAGCAAATACAACTAAGAAACCAAGAGATGGCCAACATATCAGATGCACAGTTCAAAGCACTGGTGATCAGGATGCTTACAGAATTGATTGAATTTGGTCACAAATTAGATGAAAAAATGAAGGCAATGCTAAGTGAAATGAAGGAACATACACAGGAAACCAACAGTGATGGGAAGAAAACAGGGACTCAAATCAATGAAGTGGACCAGAACGAAGAAAGAAACAATCAAACAGAAAAGAATGAAGGAAAAAGAATTAAAAAGAAATTAGGAGAGGCTTAGGAACCTCCAGGACATCTTTAAATGTTCCAACATCTGAATTATAGGGGTACCGGAAGGGGAAGAGGAAGAGCAACAAGTAGAAAAGTTATTTGAACAAATAATAAAGGAGAACTTTCCTAATTGGGCAAGGGAAAAAGACTTCCAGAAAGTCCAGGAAGCTCAGAGAGTCCCAAAGAAGTTGGACCCAAGGAGGAACACACCAAGGCACATCATAATTACATTAGCCAAGGTAAAAATGAAGGAGAAAGTCTTAGAAGCAGCAAGAGATAAGGAGACAGTAACGTACAAAGGAGTTCCCATCAGACTATCAGCTCATTTCTCAAAAGAGACCTTTCAGGCCAGAAGGAGCTAGAAAGGAGTATTCCAAGTCATGAAAGGCAAGAACCTACATCCAAGATTGCTCTATTCAGCAAAGCTTTCACTTAGAATGGAAGGGCAGATAAAGCGCTTCTCAGATAAGGTCAAGTTAAAGTTAAAGGAATTCATCATTATCAAGTCCTTATTTTATGAAATGTTAAAGGGACTTATCTAAGAAAAAGAAAATAAAAAACATGTACAGTAAAATGACAGCAAACTCACAATTATTAACAACCACACCTAAAACAAAAACAAAAACAAACTAAGCAAAAAACTAGAACAGAAACAGAACCACATACATGGAGATCACATGGAGCGTTAGCAACAGGGGAGTGGGAGGAGGAGAGAGGGGGGAAAGACATAGAGAATAAGTAGCATAGATGGTAGGTAGAAAATAGGGGGAGGGCAAGAATAGTATGGGAAATGTAGAAGCTAAAGAACTTATGACACATGGACATGAACTAAAGAGGGGGAATGTGTATTGGAGAGGGGTGCAGGGTGGAGGGGAATGAAGTGGGGTAATGGGACAACTGTAACAGTATAATAAGTAAAACATATTATAAAAAAAAGAAAGAAATCAAAAACATTTTTGTATACCAACAATGAAACATCAGAAACAGAAATCAAGAAAAAAATCCTTTTGATATACCAACAAAAAATAAAGTACCTAGGAATAAACCTAACCAAGGAGGTAAAAGACCTGTACTCAGAAAACTACACAAAACTGAAGAAAGAAATTAAGTAATACATGAACAAATGGAAGCATATATCATGTTCATTGTTTGGAAGAATTAACATAATCAAAATGGCCATACTACCCAAAGCAATTTATAGATTCAATGCAATCCCTATTAAAGTGTCAATGACATATTTCACAGATATAGAACAAACACTTCAAAAATTTATGTGGAACCATAAATGACCCTGAATAGCTGCAGTAATTTTGAGGAAAAAAAAAACAAGGTAAGAAGGATCACAATACCTGATATCAAACTGTGTTACAAGGCCACTCTAATCAAAACAGCCTGGTACTTGCATAAGAAAAGACACATGGACCAATGGTACGGAATAGAAAGCCCAGAAATAAACTCAAGTCTCTATAGTCAATTAATATTTGACAAAGGGGGCAGAACCATAAAATGGAGCAAAAATAGCCTCTTCAACAAATGGTGTTGAGAGTGCTGAACAACTACATGCAAAAAAATGAAACTGGAGCACCAACTTACACCTTACACAAAATAAATTCAAGGTGGATACAAGACTTAAATATAAGTCATGACACCATAAAAGTCCTTCAGGAGAACACAGGCAAGAAAATCTCAGATATTCCATGCAGCAATATTTTCACTGATATGTCTCCTAGAGCAAGGTACAGAAATGGAAAGAATAAACAAATTTCACCTCATCAAAATAAAAGCTTCTGCACGGCTAAAGAAAACAGCATTAAAATGAAAAAGGACCAACTGTATGGGAAGATACATTTGCCAATGATATCTCAGACAAGGGTTTGATCTCTAAAATATATAAAGAACTCACATGACTCCACCCTAAGAAGACAAGCAACCCAAGTAAAAAATGGGCAAAGATTTGAACAGACACTTCTCCAAGGATGACATAGAGAGGGTTCAGAGACATATGAAAAGATGCTCAGTGTCGCTAGCCAACAGAGAGATGCAAATTAAAACCACAATGAGATACCACTTCACATTGGTGAGAATGGACATCATAAACAAAGCAACAAACAACAAGTGTTGGAGAAGTTGTGGAGAAAGGGGAACTGTAGTGCACTGTTGGTGGGACTGCAGACTAGTACAACCACTGTGGAAAACAGTATGGAACTTCCTCAGAAAACTAAAAATGGAACTGCCTTTTGACCGGCAATTCCACTGCTAGGATTATATCCTAAGAACCCTGAAACACCAGTCCAAAAGAACTTATGTGCCCCAAGGTTCACAGCAGCACAATTTACAATGACCAAGAGTTGGGAGAAGCCTAACTGCTCATCTGTATATGAATGGATCGAACCACTATGGTACATTTACACAATGGAATTCGATGTAGCAGAAAGATAGAAGGAGCTCCTATCCTTTGGGACAGCATGGATGGAACTGGAGAGCATTTATGCTAAATGCAGTAAGCCAGTTGGTGAAAGACAAGTACCATATGATCTCAACTTTAACTGGAACGTAATCAACAAAACAAACAAGCAAGCAAAATATAACCACAGACATTGAAATTAAGAACAAACTGACAGTAACCAGAGGGGAGAGGATATTGGGGGAAGAGAATGAAGGTTTTAGAGGAATAACTATAAGGACACATTGACAAACCAAGGGGGTGGTGGAAACAGGAGAGGGATGTGGGGAGGGATGGGGGATGGGTGGGGATGGGGAAAAGGCAGAAAACTGTACTTGAACACCAATAAAATTCAAAAACATTTAAGAAAAAAGAAATTAAAAAATATTTAAATATCCAACCCCAGGGGATGCTTAAATGAATCAAAGTGCATGAGTACAATACAATAGTGTGTATAGGCAGATATTTTTAACAGTTATTTTTAACTGTATTTATTTATTTTCTTTTTATTGAATTTATCAGGGTGACACTGGTAAAACCCCAAAAATATATGGGTTTCAGGTGTAATTGTATATTTATTAACATATTTTTTAAAATTTTTATTTATTTATTTATTTTTTGTACAATGGTAATAGTTCTCAAACAGGGACTCTGGGGAAACATGTTAATATTCTGAGAGGTTCAAGAGAAATCTGTGACAATTTTTAAAAATATATTTTATTGATTATGATATTACAATTGTCCCATTTCTCCCCTTCAACCCTTTTGCCCTGCAACTCCCTCTCACAATCATTCTCCCACTTTAGATGGTTCATACCATCTAAGTTCATGTCAGTGGGTCATACATATATGTTCTCTTGCTTCTCCATTTCCAGTACTATTCTTACCCCACCCCTTGTCTATTTTGTACCTACCATTTATGCTTCTTATTCCCTGCACCTTTTCCCCAATTCTCCCCCTGCCCCTCCCGACTAATAACCCTCTATGAGATCTATATTCTTATTAATCTGTCCCTGTTCTAGTTGTTTGCTTAGTTCTTTTTCTTTTTGCTTCAGTTGTTGATAGCTGTGAGTTTATTGTCATTTTACTGTTCATAGTTTTTATCTTATTCTTTTTTTTAGATAAGTCCCTGTAACATTTCATATAATAAGGGCTGGATGATGATGAACTCTTTTAACTTGACTTTATCTGGGAAGTACTTTATCTGTCCTTCCATTTTAAATGAAAGTTTTGCTGAATAGAGTAATCTTGGATGTAGGCCCTTGCCTTCATGACTTGGAATACTTCTTTCTAGCCCCTTCTTGCCTGCAAGATTTCTATTGGGAAATCAGCTGATAGACTTATGGAAACTCCTTTATGTAAACTGTCTCTTTTTCTCTTGCTGCTTTTAGGATTCTCTCCTTATCTTTAATCTTGTGTAATGTAATTATGATGTGCCTTGGTGTGTTCCTCCTTGGGTCCAACTTTTTGGCACTCTCTGAGCTTCCTAGGCTTCCTGGAAGTCTATTTCCTTCACAAATTAGGGAAGTTATCCTTTATTATGTTTTCAAATAAGTTTTTAATTTCTTGCTCTTCCTGTTCTCCTTCTGGCACTCCTGTGATTGAGATGTTGGTACATTTAAAGCTGTCCCAGAGTTCCTAAGCCTCTCCTCATTTTTTTTGAATTCTTGTTTCTTCATTCTGTTGTGGTTGAACATTTATTTCTTCCTTCTGGTCCAAACCATGCATTTGAGTCCTGAGACCTTCCCATCATGCTTAGTTCTTGCACATTTTCCTTTATTTCACTTTTCAGAGCCTTCACTTTTTCCTCTATTTTGTGACCATACTGAACCATTTCTGTGAGCATCCTGATTACTAGTGTTTTGAATTCTGCATGTGGCACTTTGACTTCCTGTTCATCATTTAGTTGTATTTTTTCTGGAGCTTTGATCTGTTATTTTATTTGGGCCATATTTTTTTTGTCTTGGCATGCCTGCTATGCTGTAAGGGGTGGAGCCTTAGGTATTTGCTAGGGTGGGGCAACCCACGTCTCTGCGTTGTGATGCTGTATATGGGGGGGGTGGGGGTCCAAGAAGGAACAATGCCACTTTCTGGGCTCTTGGCAGGCTTTCAGTCACTTCTGCCAATACCCACAAGCAAATTGAGCCCTTCTGGTGCTGATTCCCAGGTGGGTGGTTTTGTGTACATTCTAGGACCATGTGGGACTCTCCAACAAACTTTCCTGTGAGTTTGAGAGCTTCTCCTGCCATGTCAACCCCCACAGGTTTCTTCAGTCAGAGATTTTGAGGTTTCCTTTCCCCTCAATGGAACCCTGGGTTGCAAGGTCTGTCTCATTCCTCGGTTGTCCCTCCTAGTTTATCTGCATGCAAATGTGGGACCACACATTCTGCCACCTGCTGCCTTGCTGAGAGTCCTCTCCACCCCTGCTGCCCATCTCCAACCCTCCTACTGGATGAATGTTTCTTCTTTAACTCCTTGGTTGTCAGACTTCCATACAGTTCAATTTTCTCCCAGTTCTGTCTGTTTTTTGTTTTTAAATCTGTTGTCCTTCTTTTGGTTGTGCAAGGAGACAGTGTGTCTACCTATGCCTTCATCTTGGCTGGAAGTTGATATATATGTATATACTTATTGTTGTTCAAGTACAGTTTTCTGCCTTTTCTCTCCACCCCTGATATATTTTTATAATTATTTTAGTTATTGAAATAAAAATGTGATATGTTACAAGTTGAAAAACAGTACATTTTTAATGAGATATAAAATTGTATATAAAATAAAAGTATTGGCATCTCTATTAGGGTATTACAGGTAATTGAAACTTTTTTCTTAAAAAGCACCTGTGTTTTCTGAAGTTTGTTCAATGAACATGTGACTTATTTCAGGAATAAAATAGAAGTACAATTTAGGAAAGCTTTAGGGTCAGTATCTACCATATCTTCCTACCTCTTTACTTTGTTATTGTGAGGTTCAAATGAGATCATTATGTATGAAACACTGGACAAACTAAAAAAAATGTTTTTAAAGCACTGTTTTAACATAAGAAATATGACCAATGATATTTTTGTTGATTTGGTTCCAGGCAAAACAAACCCTATCACATCAAAGTTGTTGTTTCAGTGGTTGGGGTTTCTGGATTCCCTCCCTGCACAGTGCTAGGAATAAAACTACAGCCCCCAAGGGGCTGAATCCTGACCCTCCACCTAGCTCAGTCTCTGGTTGGGCAGCTTAGCCCACCTTCCCAGCCAATCTGCAAGCAGAGCCATTGTGATTCTGTGGACTCCCTTCTTTGTCAATTCTGACTTCATCTTCAAAGACCAATCCCTTGGCTTTGTTCAGAGATGTATCGCTTTTGAAACCTGAGCCAGCTTTCCAGAAGGTGCTTGCCTTCCCTGGACAGACTGGCCCACTGCTCATTTAAGCCAGAGGAAATTTATGCATCTCTTCTCACCACCTTGCATTGGTCGTTGTTAATTCCCTAATCATATTGAATTATTTGGCATTTACTGTGCCATCCCTGATCACCTAAAGATTCCCTCACTTCATTACTCCTTAGCCAGATTGTCTTTGGAGGGCTCCTGTGACAGATTTATATTCTGAGCACCAGACAGGAATGTTCCTCTGCTTTTCCTTTGCTTGTACCACATAAACATGTCCCAGGACACTCCTGGACAGGAGTCCGGGTCAGACCTTGTTCACAGAGGGGCTCCAAGAGAAGAATCTTCTGACAGGGAGGTGGCATGCAAGGGAGTGGGATTTACCAGCAAGGGCCTGATTCCTAAGAGGTGTGTTTAAATTTCAACATGCCTCCTAACCAAACTTTTTCATTGATTTGTATAAATATCTATTGGTTAAATGAATCTATTGGAAGTTCTGATGCCTGAGAGAAGCTATTTTGACCTTGTATTTCAAACAGTATATGTATATATGCTGTCAGACTTCAGTTAAATTTGTCAAACAGAGCTTGCCCATCACTGATTAGCAGTTCAGTGACATACATACACATCGAATGTTTTCTAGCAAATTCTTTTATAATTATTAAGTCTACAAAGGTCATATGCAGCTGCCATTTTGTTGTTTTTCCATCAAAACTGCTGGCCTTTAATTATAAGGAGTATTATTGATATCAATGTTATTGTTGCTACTGTTTTTCTTGCATGGAAGCTTGGAATAAAATAAGATTCTCACCACAAGGAGTTATAGTCTAGTAGGAAATATGGGGATACAAATAAATATGTTATTTCATGACAAATACATCATGAAGTTATAAATAAAGCATTAGAGAACCTCAGAAACAGCAAAAACTAAACCTGGTGACACTGGGAAGATATTTGCTTGGAAAAGAAACACTTGAAATGGTTATTAAAGTACAAGTGGAGTTTGCCCAGAAAAGAAAAGGGAGAAGGTAGCTCAGAAAGTAGAAACAGCACCAGGAAAGGCAAGAGGCTTAAAGGAACAGGTTTTCCTTGAGAACTGTTCAATTTACCAAGGACAACAGACAGTCATAGCAGTTTTCACAAAGTAAAATAATGTGAGCAGATTCCTTTTCTAGATCAGTAGTTCTGATGTTTTTGTTAAGGATCTATGGTAGATAAAATAGAGCCTAGTTGATGAAAGAAAAGTCAGGATTTAAGAATAGGAGTGTGACAGTATGGACTTAAAATAAAGCTAAATATATGTCCCTTGAACCATTGTTCAATTCTCAGTCACATCACCTCATATTAGCAAGAATTTTATTAAGAGGAATATTCAAGGGCTTTGGAAGTCAAATGTCAACTCTACCGTTCAGTAACTGCATAATTCTAGACAAATTATTGAATATTGCTCATCCATAAAGTGGCATACTAACATCTATCTCATGAGGTTAAGGAGAGGATTCGATGAACTTACATAAGAAAAAGTCTCAATTATTGTTTTGTGTTAGCTTAGAAGACAACCCCAAAGTGTCACTTTTCTTCTAACCAATAAGGATGACAATCTAGACATTTGAACCCAGCTCTCAATGCAAGAATTGGTATGCTACACCTGCATGACAGTATGACTAAAGCATGCGTTATTATAATGCCATTGAAGTTGAAACACCTTACACAGCTGCCAAATGTTTAAATAAAATGTCATCATAGATTTGTGTAATCTATGTGTCATAGATTGTGTAATCTTTGTGTAATAATTTGTGTCATCATCATTGTGTAACAGATTACACAATGAAACTGGTATAATTATCTTGTTCATACCTGTTTTTCCTTGCATTTAGAAAAAAAAAAGTGTTCACAAACAAATGGAAGCATGTACCATGCTCATGGATTGGTAGAATTAACATCATCAAAATGGCCATACTACCCAAAGCAATTTATAGATTCAATGCTATCCTTATTAAAGTATCAATGACATATTTCACAGAGATAGAACAAACATTTCAAAAATTTATACATAACCATAAATGACCCTGAATAGGTGCAGCAATTTTGAGAAAGAAGAACAAAGTAAGAGGAATCATAATACCTGATATCAAACTGTATTACAAGGCCACTGTAATCAAAACAGCCTGGCACTGGCATAAGTACAGACACATAGACCAATGGAACAGAACAGAGAGCCCAGAAATAAACCCAAGTCTCTATTGTCAATTAATGTTTGGCAAAGGAGGAAGAAGCATAAAATAAAGTAAAAATAGCCTCTTCAACAAATGGTGGTGGGAGATCTGGTATTGGGTGTTTACGAGTTTCAAAAAAAAAATGAAACTTGATCACCAACTTCCACTGTACACAAAAATAAATTCAAGGTGAATAAAAGACTTAAATATAAGTCACGACATGATAAAAGTCCTAGAGGAAAACATTGGCAGGAAAATCTCAGACACTCCACACAGAAACATCTTCACTGATAAAGCAAGGGACATAAAGGAAAGAATAAATGAATGGGACCTCATCAAATTAAAAAGCTTCTGCATGGCCAAAGAAAATAGCATTCAAATTAAAAGAGAACCAACTATATGGGAAAACATATTTGCCAATGATACCTCAGATATGGGTTTGATCTCCAAAATGTATAAAGAACTCATATGACTCCACTCCAGGAAGACAAAAAACCCAATCAAAAAATGGGCAAAAGACTTGAATAGACACTTCTCCAAAGAGGACATACAGAGGACCCAGAGACAAATGAAAAGATGCTCAGCATCAGTAGCCATCAGAGAGATGCCAACTAAAACCACAACGAGATAACACTTCATACCTGTCAGAATGACTATCATAAACAAATCAACAAACAAGTGTTGGAGAGGATGTGGAGAAAAGGAAACCCTAGTGCACTGTTGGTGGGAATGCAGACTGGTGCAGCCACTGTGGAAAGCAGTATGGAATTTCCTCAGAAAACTAAAAATGGAACCGCCATTTGACCCAGCAATTCCACTGGTGGGATTATATCCTAAGAGCCCTGAAACACCAACCCAAAAGAACCTATGCACCCCAATGTTCATAGCAGCACAATTTACAATAGCCAAGTGCTGGAAGCAATGTAAGTACCCATCAGTAAATGAGTGGATCAAGAAACTATGGTACATTTACAGAATGGAATACTATGCAGCAGAGAGAAAGAAGGAGCTCCTACCCTTTGGGACAGCATGGATGGAACTGCAGAGCATTATGGTAAGTGAAATAAGCCAGGTGGTAAGGGACAAATACCATATGATCTCACCTTTAACTGGAACATAATGAACAAAAGAAAAAAGCAAACAAAATATAACCAGACACATTGAAATTAAGAATAGTCTAACAATAGCCAGAGGGGGACGGGGAGAGAGCAGTCCAGGGAAGGGTTTTCAGGAACTACTATAAAGGACACAGGAACAAAACCAAGGGGGAGGGTAGAAGCAAGGCAGGGAAATAGGTTTGGCTGGGGTGGGGAAGAGTGGTGAGGGAAAATGCAGACAACTGTAATTTAACAACAATAAAATAATTTTTTAAAAAGAAAAAAGTGTTCATATACTCTCACCTATAAGTGGAATCTAATCAACAAAATAAACAAGCAAGGAAAATATAACCAGAAACGTTGAAATAAAGAACAAACTGACAGTGAGCATAGGGATGAAAGGGAATAATGGGGTGAACGAAGAGAAAGGGTTGTCAAGGAACATGTACAAAGGATACATGGACAAAGGCAACAGAGGGGTAGGATTGAGTGTGTGAGGTGGCGGTGAGTGGAGCAGGGGAAAATGATGGCAAGAAAATGGAGACAAGTGTACTTGAATAACCATAAAAAAAGTTAAAAATAGAAAAATGTGTTAAAAAATAGACTGACTAGCAAAATAGAAACAGAGGTGTGAATACGTGGAACAGACTGACAGTTGTCAGAGGCAAGGGTTGGGGAGAAGGGACTGGATGAAAGAAGGGATTAGCCAAAGAACATATATGCATGACACATGGACATGAACAACAATGTGGTGATAGCCAAAGGGAAAGGGCAGTGGAGCTGAGTAAAGATGGACAAAAGAAGGGGTGGATGGCAAAGGAAAGAGACTTTGCTTGGGGAGATGGACACATAATTTAGTGTGCAGATAAAGTTTCATTGCGTTGTACACTTGAAATCTGTATGTTTTTGTGAAGCAACGTTACACCAAAAAACTTAATTAAAAAAAAAGAGAGAATGTTCAATCAGGTTCATTTTTTCCCCCCAGGACTCAAAGTGTTGCCTCATCAAGCTGCTCTCCACTGATGACAGAGCAGCACCATTCACTGGCACAATTATGCCACAAATCTTCTCAGAGACCCTCCAGTGTCACAACCTTATTCTGTCCTCATCTTTACCATTTGTTCACTCATTATCATTTTCCTACTGCTCACACCCCTAAAGATAAGCATATGCAAACAAGAATATTGTGGTGCTGTCTGCTATACCCAGTTAACACCACAGTGTACATGGGTGGAATAAATAAGGGAACGAGCAACTCTTTAAAGTACACAGAACTCTACAAAGGAACTGAAAAGACATTTTTTCAGAGAAGACATACAAATGGCCAACAAGTTTATGAAAAGTAACCTAAATCAATAATTGTCAGGGAAGCGCAAACAAAAAATACAGTGAGATTTTTACCTCACATCTCTTAAGATGGCTATTATATAAAAAAAAAGATAACAAGTGTTGGTGAGAAAAGAAAAGCCTGATACACTGTTGGTGAGAATTAAATTGGTGCAGCCACTATGGAAAACAGTATGGAGGCTCCTGAAAAACTTTGAAGTACAACTACTATATAATCCAGCAATTTCAGTTCTGAATATGTACTTAAAAGAATGCAATTAGAATCTCAAAGAAGTATCTGCACTCCCATGCTCTCTGCAGTATTATTTATATTAGCCAAGGCTAGGAAGCAATTGTAAATGTATCAATGGATAAATATATAGAGAAAATGTGGTGTATACATACAATGGAATATTATTCAGTGTTAAAAAAGAAAAATCCTGCCATTAACAACGTAGATGAATTTAGTGACATTATGCTAAATGAAATAAGCCAAATACAGAAAGATAAATACTACTTTGATACCACTTAAAGGAATCTGAAATAGTAAACTCATAGGAGCAGAGAGTTTTCAGGTGCTGAGGGGAGAAGAAGTGGGGAGGTTTTAGTCAAAGAGTTCAAAGTTTCAGCTATACAAGGTGAATAAGTCCTAGCGATCTTTTACATAGTGCCTATAGTTATGATAGTTTTACTATTATAGTTATTGAATGCCTAAAATTTGCTGACAGAATGAGTAGATCTTCTGGTAAATGTTCATATCACAAAATAATAATGATAATAATATAATAAAGAAGGTGGGAAGAAGATAATGGATATGTTTATGTAATAGATTGCGATGATGGTTTCAAAACTTAGCTCCAAACTCATCAGGCTGTATACATTAAAATTGTAGAGAACTCATTAATGTCCTTCCCATTGGAAAAGGCAGGAAAACAAAGCAGAGAGGATCACCGAATTGCCTAAAGCCTAGACCCAAACCATAAGGCTCCTATTCTAGCTCCTTCCAGAGCCCTACACTCTCTTCTACTATTGGGACTTTGAGCAATGCGCATGTGCCAGGATCTGTCTCCCTGCTGGGCTTCTGGATGGAGTGGATTTGGGCTTCACTGTGGATGCTGCCTTTAGGCTGAAGATAGTGCCACAGAAACTTTGGAGAGCTTGTGCTACCCTGGTGATCACTTCCACCAAGAATGTGCTGGAAGCTTCAGGGGGACATAGTGCCTTGCCACAGAGAAGAAGGCCAAAGGCTCAGGATGAAGCATGGAGAGACTGAATTTCCAAAGGCATAACAGGGGCCCTTCTATCACCCACCCAAGCCCAGCACGAGGTATTGCAATTGGCCCTGTTAGTTTGGTATTTGAAAGAAATGGGTCAGGCAATGGGATGGATAAATCACAGCAATTCGAAATGTTCCTTTGTTCTATCGCATTTCAATTTCTTCCATGTTACAACAGATCTCTCCTTGCCCAAGCTAAAATGAATCCCTCTTCTTCTATTGTTGGAGGTAAGGTTTCTCGTGCGCTAATATTTGGACCATTCTCAAAAACCTTCTCTCTCCACCCTTCTCAGCAAACTGCCCCCTCTCTTGTCAATCACAAGAAAGACTTCTGAGTTGTTACCAGTGTGCAAAACATCTGCTTTTACTATTTGGCGTAGTGTGGGGTTGGGGTGACAGGGGATTTGATTGGCCTCACAGGACTTATTATATTTGATACATTGTGTGTCAGACTTGGTTGGGGCCCCTCCCCTCACTTGTTCCCGTCTTGTGTATTCAAACTTGTGATTGTTGTTTTTTTTTTTTGTCAGTTTCTTTTTCCAAGGCTGAGGGTTCTAGGGTTAACTGCCCTTTTTCTGCCAGTGCCTCCCGGTCCCGCTTTCTCTCACTTTCTGCCTCAGTAAATACGAGAAGCTGCTGGGCTCTTTGTTCTTGGTCATCTTCTGGGGCTTCAGGAAGAGGTTGTGTATAAAAGCAATTCTCAATTTACACACCATCTTCTCCTGCTCAGTCAGACCCAACATTTTTCATTGCTGCTTCCACATGTGTGTTTGACTGGCCAGTGTACAGCCAGGCAAAAAGGATGGCAGCACTGGGATCCAGCAAAGTCAGATGCTCTATAGCCTGGAATGCCCTCCTCCTTCCCCTCTGCCCTTCTGTGTCTTTCCTGAATTTCCCTACCCAGCTCAATGCTCACCTCATTCAGGAGGCCTTTCCCGATCTCACCCCTGTCCACTGTTCCATCCATCATATTTAATCACTGTGCACATTACTCATTTGGCTCCTGCCTGGCTGCCTCCCGCATTGCTGGCTGATCTTTTCCATGCTTCAGAGAAAAGGCCCACCAGGGCTTAGTTATACTTGGGGATCAATCTCCACTGTACCTCTTATTTGTTTGCTAGGGCTGCCATAACAAAGTACCACAGACTGGAAGGCTTAAACAACAGAAATTTATTTCCTCATTCTGGAGGCTGGAAGTCTGAGAACAAGTTGTTGGTGAAATTGGTTTCTTCTGAGGCCTCTCTCTTTGGCTTGTAGATGGCTGTCTTCTGCCTGTGCCTTCAAACAGTCTTCCTCCTGTGTGTCTGTGTCCAAATTTCTTCTTTTTATAAGAACACAAGTTATGTTGACCTCATTTTACCTTACTTACCTCTTGAAGACTCAATCTCCAAGTAGAGTCACATTCTAAGGTATTGGGTGTTAGGTCTTCAATAAATGAGTTTTAGGGGACACAATTCAGCCTATAACATGCCTTTATTGTGTTTGTAATACAGGAGTTTGTAACCCAAAGTTAATGCTATTTCATCTATAAAACTGAGTTAATAATCCTTCCTAAGATTATAAGAATTAAACAAAATCTTGTATGTGAAGACTCTGGCACCAAATAAGTTTTGAAAAGACGAATTTCTTTACCACTGTACCCACCCATCTTGACCCACCTCCCTTCTCTTAGGAACAGGGACTTATGCTTTCTCATGTCAATCAATTAATAAACATTTGTTTCCTGCAGTTTAATGCAGATAGTTTAAGTATCTTATTGATACTTGGGGACCTCTCTCTGTTCTCCTTAACTGTCATCTCTCCAAATGAAACACAATACACGAGATATCACACTTCAATGAAGGTGAGAGGCAGAAGGACTATGGTTGCCAGCTCAGGAATTGGCTTTTAAGCAAGTTACTAAAGCTCCCTGTGACTCCCTTTCTCTTCTATGAAAGAAGGCAGAGTAGAGCACCCTACCAGGATTGTTGCATGTTGTGTGTAGTGACCAGCACACAGTAAGCCCTTTGCAATGGTATTTGCTACCATTTTTACTGTCAAGGCATGTTTAGCATTGCATACAAGCATCGAAGCATGCCAATTTGCCCTATTCAATATACAAATATGTTTTAAAATTAACCAAAATAAATAATTGGATAATGCTTTGTCTTATAAACAGGGTGCTTGGGTCCAGGCTGCCTTTTTTGAAATTAGCAACTATATGTTTGTCATCAAATAAAGCCCTAATATGCTGCCTCTTTCATGGCCAAATGTAGCAAAATCACCAAATGTAGCCCGATTGCCCTACCACCAATCTTTCTTTTAGGTTGAAGTCACTAAAACTTTGGTGAAATCTCAGTAGCTGGTCTCAGACAGGAGGACATCTGCCAGCCATCCAGCTAGCCCTAGCTGAGAGCAAAGTCTGAGCAATAGCATTCAGAATAGGCAGGTTTAGGGTTGGGGGGTTGGGGAGGTGGGAAAGCACCTGCAAGTTAGGGAGTCTTCAAAACCACCCTCACTTTTCCCATCAACTGCAAGTTCTGGGTTCTCCAAGATTACCCTTAATTTCAGTAATTTACTAGAAGGACTCCCAGAACTCACTGAAAGTTGTTATACTGATTAGGTTCCACTTATAGGTGAGATCCTATGGTATTTGTCTTTCACTGCCTGACTTATGGCTGGGTGAGGGGAGTGGTGGGGAGGGAAATGGAGACAACTGTACTTGAACCACAATAAACAAAAAAAGTTTAAAAGCTATTATACTCACAGTTATGGTTTATTACAGTGAGGGGATACAGATTAGAATCAGTCAAGGGAAGAGTGCATGGGCAGAGTTCAGGAGAGTTCCACATATCAAGTTTCCAGTTATCCTCCCCAGTGGACCCATGGATATTCAGAACTTCTCCTGATGATGGTGTATGGCAATATACACTGGGTATTGCCAACCAGGAAAGCTCACCTGAACCTCAGTGTTCAGAGTTTGTGTTGGAGCTTGATCAAGTAGATATGGTTGACAACATGAACAACTGCATGCTGACTTTAGTCTCCAGCCCTTCCACAAGTCAAGCTGATACCACATAACCCAAAGCCCCCATCATAAATCACACTACTTGAAGACATGCCAAGGGCTTACAGATCACCTCCCAGCAGCTGAGGCTAAAAGACAGATCTCTTTTGAGTACTACCTCTCTCGGCTTTGACCAAGGCTCTCTTACAGAAAAATGATCATATTTGTCTGAGCATCTACAATTAGCATAGCATTAATGTCACAGATACAGCAGTAGTATCAGTATGAATTATCAGTGTGAATATGTCTAACATTTGGAGGAGCAATGTGATGTAAAGATATATCTAAAACAAAAAACTAATCTACTCTATAAAGCCATTGAAAAATTTTTCATATTTTTGTGCTAAGTTGATTACTTGTTCTACCACTATTTGTACCTTACAATAAACTTGTGCAGAATTATTTGGCATATAAATTAGCTGATAATTAGCTAAGTCCAGCTCTTCCTCAAGCCAGTCATTTTTCTATCAGTATTACATCCTGAGGAAGATTTAACTCAGTCTGTCAGTACATTTGATTATCAATCAATATCAGTATTATAATAAGATTTTTTCATATAATGTAGTTGAATCTTACCAACAATGGTAGTGTTAACACAATATCATAGTACGGTAATAAATGTAACAGGAAAAATCAGTCAAAAGAGATTGGTAGATTATTAGAATTTTACTCATTCATTAACAATTGGTGCATCAATTCATCATCATTTCATATGATCAAAATGTCTTCCAGAGAAAACCACTCAGATTTATAGATTTCCATTAAATCTTATTAAATTCCAAAATTAGGAGGAGTCTTGGCATGATAGCCCTTAACACTTTCAGGCATCTGAAGTGAGCTAAAAAAATATTATCTCTTGTTCTTTGTTTCTATTGAAGCACTATTTTAATATTGGAGTCCCCTTATTGAATAATTCATATTTTTCCATTCATTTACCCTCAGCCACTATTCCTCCTCCTCTCCATTTAATGTTGATTTTTACCCAACCTTTTCCACCTTTGGGAGGGTTTGGCTACTATGCTGGTCTAGACTACCAGCTGCAATACCAGCCTAGCAAGTAATTCCCCCTCTGCCCACTTTCCCTAATAGTGTTGAGGTACATAGACACAACTAGTAGACTATCTCAACCATTAAGTAATAGAGTTTCATTCACTTGACAGGTCCTTTGACAAGCCAGTTTTGCCAGATGGAGTGAATCACAATCCACCCCATCAGGCCACTAAGGATTCTACTGTGAAGGTTTAGTTAAACTTACAGTTTATTGGTTAGGGATAATCTCTGTCTCTGGCACCCACAGTTGCAGCTCTCATTCTGCCACCACCAAATCAAGTAGAAGAAAAGAAAGTAAAAATGATGCAGGGGAAAACAAAGTTGCTGTCAGGAAGAATTGTTTAATTGTACTGGCAGTCTCCCCTCCCACCCTTCTTCCTGGATGGAGACCCAAGAAATTGTCTCCATCAGTCAGAGGTCTGGTACAATGTGAGTACAAAATAACCAATTTCTTCTCTTGCTCCCACATAACTGAGTATATAGCTTGTGAGAAAAAATATGTGCTGCCTGTCATACATGTATTTCTTACTGATCAGATGCTGGACTCACTCACTGAGATACTTAGAGAGAAAATGGGGTCTGAGTAGGGGATAGTGGATCAGTGTCCCTTGCTCTAAATATTGAGGAGTCTGGAAAGAGTTCCTGGGAGGTGAGGCTTAAAGATAGTGTGGTAGACAAAGTGATGGTGGTAGACAAAGTGATGCACCCCAAATAAGTCCATATCTTAATCCCTGTGAATTTATCTTACGTGATGTATAGGACTTTGCAGATATAATTTAATCAAGATTCTTGAAATGGGCAGATTATCCTGGATTATCCCAGTGAGCCCAATGTAATCACAATGGTCCTTTGAAAGGAAATAGAGAGGCAGAAAAGTCAGTCTGACAAGGAGATGTGACCAGGGAAGCAGAGGTTGAAATAGAGAATTTGAAATTGCTAGGCTGCTGTCTCTGAAGATGGAGGGAGGGGCTGTGAGCCAAGGAATGCAGGTGGTTTCTAGAAGCTAGAAAAGTCAACAAAAGAAATTCCTCCTAGAACCTCCAAAAGGAACACATCCCTATAGCATCTTGATTTTAAGGCTTCTAGCCCCAGAACTAAAAGAGAATAAATTTGTCTTATTTAAGCCACCCAGTTTGCCATAATTTATTACAGCAGCAATGGGAAGTGAATAGCACCACCTGTGGAAATGTAGCAAATAAAGAGTCTACACATAACTATTTCCTTCTGTGTCTGACAGGGTCTGTAAACAGACTAAAATGAAAATGTAGGGGTTCTTAATATAGAATCCATAGTCCACATATAAGATTTGATAAATCCTTGTATCCCATAGAATTGTAAAATTTCATATGTTAGTAATTTTTATGAAAGAGATGGTCTAGGAATCTGTGGTCCTGAAAGGTTAAGGGTTGCTACCTTAAGAGAAAAGAAAATCCAAGATTTTCTTTTGAAGAACTCCAAAGTTGTTAGAGAGAAATGGTGTCAGGAATCAAATGGAGAGAATATTGAATTGTTATACCCCAAGATCAATATAGAGGGGAGACACTGGATAGGCCTCAGTCTGGGTTTGGTGTGGGAGTGGCCTTTTCTTCTTCATGGCAGGTGGGGATGAGGATATGATGCTTGTTTATCAGAACTGCATAAAGGAAAGAATAGAAATTTAGGTTTAGACATCCTGAAAAGCAGAAATTGAATACAGCCCATTTTATGCAAAATAATAGATAATCCAGTAGTTCTAGGAAACATAAAGAAGTAGCTACCCTCTTGGGTTGCCTTTTACTCTTGTCCTGAGGTAAATCTCTTACATGGATCCAGGAAAGCAGGACATTTGTGCCAAGGCATCACTCCAAAAACAACCTGCCAGCTATGGTCGCCCAGTCCCATTATGACCATACTTTATGGGATGTGGATCAGCTCAAGAGTTAGTGTAGGGTAAATGACCAACACAGGAAACATAGACTTCCAAAAGTTCTGGAGGCAAAGAAGAGAAGATCCTCTTGTTTGCCTGCTGACTGCAAAATTATCTTTTTGTGACTTAAGTGTAAATAAATAAGAAACACAAGTTCCAGTTTAATCCAAATGAACAGAGTATTGCAAATTAAAGGAACTCATGTCTGAGGATAGGGTGATCCAAAATGTGGCACTTGAAAAATCTTGAAGGATACCTGGTGGCTCCCAGAATGCAGGGCGAGGGGAGGGCAGGTCAGTGAAGTGAAAGCCACTTCAGCAGGTGTCTCTGTCTAGCTGACACCCAGGTACTCTTGGAAAGAGTGGCCCTTAAGGAAAGTCATCAAGGGAAGTGACCACCTCCCTTAAGACTCTTCTGTTTAAGGACCATAGGACACCCAGGAGGTATGTTGGGGGAGAGTAGACAGTGCCAGTGGCATTATTCAATGTAGACCACATGAGCAATTGTCCATGCATAACCCTGAACCTACAACTGTGTTAAACACACTCACAAAATGTTGCTTAGCATGACTCTAAAATAAAAATAACTAGAATGTGTGTGTATGTGAATGTATTTGTATATGTTTATAGTGTACATGGGTTTGGGTGGGGGTGGAGAAATGAAGTATGTGACAAGAGAACCTGTCTCAGCTGGAAGAGAGAAAATGTGTTTTCTTCATACATAATAGTTTTTCCATAAAGTCACAAAAATGTTAGCTTGGAAATCTGGTCCAATTGACTCACCTAATGGGCCAACAAGGATTCCAAAGTGCAAAAAGATGAAGGACTCTGTCAGGTCCCTGGAGAGTTGACTGAAACTATTCTAAATATGGAAATATAAGAAAGGTGTCAATGACCCAGAATTAGCTTTCTCACTATAGGGTATTTGCACTGACTGCTCTTCTGCCCTGACTGCTCTTTCACAGACATCTTCATGGTTCCTTCTTTCATTTCAGTCAGGTCTCTGCTCATATGTTGACTTATGAGAGAGACACTCCCTGACCACTCCATCTAACACACACACACACACACACACACACACACACACACACACCCTTCGTGTCTTGCATATAGTACAGGCTTAATGTAATTTGTTGAGAATTGTTAAATGAGCAGCTAGTAATGCCTCACTCTGGTGCCCTTCCTGGATAATAGCTGCAGGGCTGTTGAGAACTCCAGCACCTTCATTTTATATCGTTGTGTTACATAATTTCAAGATGTAGGAGATGAGAGGTCACTGGCCTCTACTCAAGGAGCTCATCTTCTAGTTGATGATGCAAAGATTGTATACATGAAATGAGTTCAGTTAGCACACTAAACAATCAAGATTCCATAGGGGAGACAGAAAATAATGTTATTATGAAACAGTCAATACAGATGAAAAGTTCTGTGGCCAGTTCAGAAGAGAGAGGACAATGTGGGTCAGGAAAGTCTTCCACATGTGATCTAAGCCCTGACAGAAAAAATACATGCTAGTCACATGGACACCTAAGCCAGGTGAAGAGGAGGGCCAGGAGAGTGCCTACACAGGATATCTGATTATACAACACTCCAAACCAAATTACTACAGGAAGCTGGAACTACAGTGCCAGCTAACTTGCAATTCTTTACATGAATGGCAAAATTTTATCGGTTTCCACTCCTTTTTTGTGACTAATAAAGCTCTGGTTTTTCATTTAAACATGTAATAGGGGAAAAATTATTTATGGCCTCTCCCTACTTTTTAAGATACTTGGAGAAAATGTTGTTTTCTCAGTCAGTTACTCAGTCAGTTAATAAGTATTTATGGAGTGCCTTTTCTTTGCTGGACTTTTTTCTAGGTTCTGAAGGTCCAGCTGTGAACAAGAGGGCTGGAGACTTTGGGGCTCTGCTCCCAATGACTGTGGTCCACAGAGAGTCATGAGTTCTCTGGAAATGTGCTTCCCAGGGATTTATTCTTTGCTTTGGGGGACTGGAGAGTTTTGTATTTTGCTGAATGTACATTATACTTTAGTTCATTGTTTACCTAAAAAATAGAATATAGCAAAAAGTTAATGGTCCCCAAAAAGGGCTTGGGTGCAAACATCCCAGGAGGTGCTCAAGGTGCTAACAATACATTAAAAAATATTTGCAAGATGTTAGCATTAGGGAAAGCTGGGTGTAGGGTATATGTTAACACTTTGTACCATGTTTGCTATTGTTTGCTATTTGCTATAAATCTAAAGTTGTCTCCCACCCCCAAAAGTTTATTTTATTCTATTTTAGCTTTTATTTTTATTTTTGTTGTATTTTTCCATTACCATTCATTCCCCTTATACCCTCTTCCACCTCCATCTACCCTCCTCCCCCACAATAACCCCACATTGTTGTCCATGTCTAGGAGTTTTTTCCTTCTTTTTTGCCTCACTCCTTCACTACCTTGACAACACCCCCTCAAACAGTCAATCTGCTCTCTATCTATCAGTCTGTCTCTATTTTGCTTGTTAGTTCAGTTTGTTCATTAGATTTCACATATGAGTAAAATCATATGGTACTTATCTTTCCTTGACTGGCTTATTTGAAAAAAAAAGGTTAATTTAAAAAATACATTTGCTAAATGATTTATAAGGATAAGTGCAATTGCAAGTGAAAACATTCTTTTTAACCACTTTTAAGCATTCAGTCATTTATTAATATTTAAACAATTGTTCTACTTATCAACATTCTATACAAATAAAGGCACATCATTGAAATCTGGGAAGAAAATGTAAAACTATTCATATTTATTTTTATCCCAAACATTTTAATTTCTTCTTTGTGTATGTTTCATTATATACACCCATCTCTCTGAGCCATGGATTTCCTGTGTTTGTGTGGAGAAAGTACCCATTTTCATTTATGCCCAGCCTCTGACAGCTCCCTGACATGTGGAATGGGGAGAACTGATGAAAGTCCACTCTCGCCATGGGGAACTCTGTGGCCAAATGATGTTAGGGGCCAAACCAAGCATTGTCCTGGGAACCAACTTCTTCATTTGATGGTCTGTGGAGACTAAACAATTATTGTTTTACTGAGACCCATCATGCTGTTGTTTCCCCACAAGACACACTGAATGATGGGAAAGCCCAGGTGATGACTAGTGATAATACAACAATGGGCCTTCCCCTCATCAAGAGTGACTAGGGGAAAAATAAATACAGGCAGAGATGCTCTCCAAAATCCACAAATGGCTCCACCAACTTTCTTTCCCAGAATTAAAGACAGACCTGACAAACACCATCAACCTCAAGGATATCAAAAGTGGAGAGAACAGGAGAAAAGGGAGGAGGATGAGGACATTGATAGGTGGACCAAAAGAGACTCTGAGGCAGTGAGCAGAAGGAGGGGGGGTTCTTGAGTGAAACAACATCCTAAATGACATCATTCAGGAAGGGCAAATGGAGAAACAGCTGAGCTAGCAAAACAAGCTCCCATCAGGCTCTAGAGAAAATCCCACAGCACACGGTAATCCTGCAATAATGGTTTGTCTGCAGCACAGAAAATTCCAGCAAAGCAGAGGCGGGATCTTAGTCAAATAAAAGATTTCTTCAAACTCAGCAAAGCAGTATCAAGACCTTTTACTCTCATTTTTAGGCATGCATATCTTCTGTCTTCATCCAGAATGATCTAGAAATGGGAGTTGGTAGTCAGTCAAGATGGGAAGATCTGGTTCTGAGCCTACTATTGGCTACTTATCTAAAGGCAGGTTTCTAGAAGTTATTATTTACAAAAAAGTTAGATTAGTTCTGTGGCTTTTCAATCTTTATTTTTACCATAATTTTTTATTACCACCTAATATTTTATAAGGCATATCAAAATTAAAAGCAAACATTAGAGAGACTTCTTGTTGAAATATGAGTGGCAAGAACAGAGCTTGGCTTATAGAACCCACTCATCATCCTTATGCAGCTGAGGCCATCCTAGGACCCCAATACCTGCAGGGCTTGAAACTGCTGGACTAGAAGCTCAAAGAAAACCTTTCTAGCTCTCAAGCTCTGTGACACCATGATTCTGAGAACTTACAGACTTGATAGGATGGTAAACCTACTACAGGCTACAGGAGATGGGCTTTGAAGAATGGGCCAACTTGGGGCAAGGAAATAAGAAAGAAGGAAGTAGAGTTCCAGCCAAGATGAAGGCATAAGTAGAGACCCTTCTCTTCCTCTCACAACCAAAAGGAAGATAACAACCAATCTCAAATCAATAAACAACCAAAAGCACCAGAAAATCAAGCTGCATGGAACTCCAACAACAAAGGAATTAAAGAAAAAATCAACCAGAACAACCAAGCCAGTAAGGCAGCGGACAGAGGGGGCTGACTCAGAAACACTATGGTAACACTGCAGCGATGCTGAGGACCTTGGGTGTGGGGCTGGTTGTGCAGGAGGGGCTGAGTTAAAAGGACTCAGAAGTGGTTGTGGGTTACGGTGGTTGGGTGGTTGCGGCAGTAGAAGAAGTTCCCAGTCTCATACAAGAGTCCAAGAGTCTGCTGAAATGTGTGCTAAAAATGAGCAGGCAAGCCACACTGTTCCCTTTCTGGCCACTCCCCAACAGGCAGCGCCACAGCACAGCAAAAAGGGTTGCCCTGCCAGGGTGAATACCTAAGGCCCCGCCCCCTTACAACCTATCAGTTGTGCCAAGACAAAGAAATATGGTACAAATGGAAGAACAAAGTAAAGTCTCAGAAAGAGAGCTAAGCGAGGAGGAGATCGCCAACTTATCAAATGGAGAATTTAAAGCCTTGGTAATCAAAATGCTCACAGATCTGATTGAGCTTGCTCAAAAAATGAAAAAACAAATGAAGGATACCTAAAGTGAAATAAAGCAGAATGTTCAAGGAATCAACAGTGACAGGAAGGAAACCAGGGCTCAAACCAACAATTTGGAAAAAAAAGGAAAAAATAAACATTCATTCAGAACAAAATGAAGAAACAAGAATTCAAAAAAGTGAAGAGTCTCTTACAAACCTCTGGGACAACCTGAAATGTTCCAATATCCGAATTATAGGGATGCCAGAAGGAGAAAAACAGGGGCAAGAAACTGAATACTTATTTGAACAAATAATGAAGGAAAACTTCCCCAATTGGGCAAGGAAATAGACTTCTAGGAAGTCCAGGAAGCCCAGAAAGTCCCAAAGAAGTTAGACCCAAAGAGAAACGCACCAAGACACATCATTATTAAGTTACCCAAGATTAAATATAAAGAGAGAATCCTAAAAGAAGCAAGAGAAAAGGAGTTACCTACAAAGGAGTTCCCATTAGACTATTCAGCTGATTTCTCAAAAGAAGCTTTGCAGGCAAGAATAGGCTGGAAAGAAGTATTTGAAGTCATGAAAAACAAGGACCTACATCCAAGATTACTCTATTCCGTAAAGCTATCATTTGGAATAGAAGGGCAGATAAAGTGCTTCCCAGATAAGGTCAAGTTAAAGGAATTCATCATCACCAAGCCCTTATTATATGAAATGTTAAATAGACTTATCTAAGAAAAAGAAGATAAAAATATGAACAGTAAAATGACAACAAACTCACAACTATCAACAAATGAACCTAAAAGAAAAGAAAAACAATGAAAACAAAAACTAAGCAAACAACTAGAACAGGAACAGAATTAGAGAAATGGACATCATGTGGAGGGATTTCAGTGGGGCGGGGCAAGGAAGGAATGGGGGGAAAGGTACAGGGAAGAAGCAGCATGGTTAGTAGGCATAAGGTAGATGGGGAAAGATAAAAAAATGGTATGGGAAACAGAGGAATCAAAGAACTTACATGTACAACCCATGGACGTGAACTAAAGTGAGGGAATGCTGGAGGGTTGCAGGGGCCAGGTGGAGAGGGGATAGAGAGGGGAAAATTGGGGAAACTGTATTAGCATAATCAATAAACATATTTAAATAAATAAATAATATAAAAAGAAAAAAGAAAGAAAGAAGTATTCTAGGCAAGAAGCAGAAACACCAAGAAACAACAGAAATGGCTTTCAGGTGAAGTCAAACATTTGGATACTGTAGACTCCTCAGTGTGGCATGAGGATGGGATCAGTGTGCATGAAGAATGTTTGCTGTTTTCAGCAATATCCTGCCTACCCTGTTTTCATTATATCCTACCCAATGGGAAGTACTTTCTAATGAAATCACCAGGACAGATTAGGATCAAGAAAACATAACTCAGCTTGGCAGACAGCAAGATAGCTCATTTCACCCTAGGTGTCCATGAGAGCCAAAGCCTACCCAATTTATTCATGGAGGAGGGACTGTCAGAGACAGGCTGGGGGCCTTTGCACAGTGGCTGCCCTTGTAACACGTTACACAAATGGTTGTTCCCATTTAGAACTCTACCAGTTTCCTCAAATAGGAATTGTGGCTCCTTTCCTTAGGGAATGTCCAATTTGTCTAGAGAAAGCAGACGTGTTTCTGGGAAGAGAAAAATATGACATACACTATAGTACATAATGCATACTTATGTTATAATACAACATAACTAAGTTCAAAGTACACAATGGAGTTTATAGGTGCTGTGGAGATGGCATTGTAACACTGGAAGAGTAATGGGGCAATGAGGCTGGAGGGAGAAAATATGAGCTTTGAGGAACAGTCCACACTCACCTTCTGATGGTCTTCATTGTGACATAAGAGAAGAAATGCATTAGAAAATACATTTTTGAAAAGCAGAAAGAGATTGCTCAGGTTTTGCCCTAGGAGCTCATTGCCCTGACTGGTACCATGGGGTTAACCTTTAACACTGATTGGTCCTCTCACACTTTGCAAGAACCTACTGCAATAGGTCTCCAAAAAAGGCCATTAGCAATCCTGTCATCCTATATGAGCACTTTGCTCCTCCAATTAAGAAACAGAGTCTATTTCCTCTCTCTTTGAATCTGGAATAGCTTTGTGACTTGCTTTAACCAGTATAATGTGGTGGAGGTGACACTGACAGTTTTGGGCCTAGCCTTTAAGAGGCTTGGCAGCTGCCAATTTCTCTCTCTTAGAAGTCAGCCATCAGGCTTAACTACTGACTAATGAGAGATCACATGGAAAAAAAGACAGTCTTAGTGGAAGAGAACTAAGGTGCCCCAGTTGATGGTCAACCCCAAGGCCTCAGGCATGTGGCTAAGGTCATGTTGGACATTCCAGCTCCAGCAGAGTACCCAGATGAGGGCCCAGATTAATGCAGCCATATAAATGACTTTAGCCAATACTACTTGGAACATAAGAACCACACAAATGAGACTAACCAACACAGAGAATTGAGAGAAATAATAAATCATTATTGTTTTAAGTCATTAAGTGTTGGAGTGGCTTGTTTTTCAGCAATTGGTGACTGATACGGTTAAACTAGATGATATGGAATTGTGTTTAAGGGAAGCAGACATGGTCCCTACTCTCCAAGGCAGAGGTACTGAACTGGAGAACCATGGGCTTTTAGGGGATTTGGGGATGGATTTTAAAGGGTCAACAAGTCTCCCTGAAACTACATGCAAAATTCTAAATTCCTGGGCATATGTGCATTTTTCAAGGGAAAGAGATTGCTAAATTAATCAGATTCTTTCACCTCAGGAGTTCCAAGCTAGCTGGGCTAGATGGAGAATAGAGAAGACTTACATCTCCTTTTTGTGACTTTAGATGTTGCTTCGTCTGGCTTAACATAGTAAACAAAATTTCAAGTATGGACAAGATTTAAAAAAAGACCTCCAATGTATATAACAAATAAAAAGTGAAACTTCTCCAAATGAAGTGTAGGTGTAGATTCTTCTCAATGCAACTTGACCCTCATCCCCATTGAGACCAAGAGACACCCATGAGATTGAAAACTACTTGCAATGGGGGTGATTTCTCCCAATAGCTACCTTTTCTAGGAAGTCATATAAATGGAGTTGCACAGTAGTCTTTTGAGTCTGAATACTTTTACTTAGCACAATTCACCCATGTTGGTCCATCTATCAGCAGTTACTTCCTTAAAGCACAATCCATGTAATATTTCATCATGTGGATGCTACAAATTCTTTATCCATTCACCTGTTAATGAACATTCAAGTTGTTTCCTTGTATATTTTAAACACTGAAGGAAGTTCCCAGGAAAATTTGAGAACTTTCTTTCTTGAGATTCAAAATATACTTTGGGCCCTGGCTGGTGTGGTTCAGTGGATTGAGCACAGGCCTGTGAACCAAGGGATTGCTAGTTCAATTCCCAGTCAGGGCACATGCCTGGGTTGTGGGCCAGGTGTCTAGTAGGGGGTGCACAAGAGGCAACCACACATTGATGTTTCTCTCCCTCTCTTTCTCCTTCCCTTCCCCTCTCTCTAAAAAAATAATAAATAAATAAAATCTTTTAAAAAAATTTACTTTGGACTTCTGCGAAGATGATAGAGACAGAATACCCCAGTGACCTGGATCTTCAAGATGTTAGGCAACTGTCTCATTAAAATCAACAATCTAGCTTTGTGCTGATCATTTCTTCTAACATGTCATTTGGTGGATGTGGGAGTTCTGCAAAAGCAAGTCTGACCCCTTCGTCCCAGTACCCACCCACTTTGGAATATCTTGGCATCATCGTACACATGAGATGTTGATAAATTCCCAGACAGTTGTGTAACAGCATCAGTGTAACAGATAGGCAGGTGTCACAAAGCATGGTGCCCTGAACCAAACCAGCTTTGTCACATTTCACAGTATTTCAGGCCTTCCTTTCCCAGCCCCAATTCTATGCAGGGCCCTGAAATTGATATGATTACTGGATAGCCCCAAGAGGGCCCCCATCCTAAACTGCCTCTGCAGGATGTGCTTTAGCCCTGCTGCCTAACGCAGGCCTCCCAGTCACCTAGAAATTTGGGAGACAGTTGTTATTGTAGGGTATTCCTCTTCGCTTCTGGTACCAGTGTTTTCACGGGCATCTTTTCCTGCTTAGCAGCGCCCAGGAAGTGTAGATAACAGCCTGTGAACTCTTCCCATTGAACTGTAAAATATGTTCAGTCACTTGTAATGGGACAAGGAAAAATGTTAGTCCCAAACTATAGAGGTGTGGGTTGCACCAAAAAAAGAAGCCCTCAATGGCAAAGGGGAACAAGATTTGGGAATTCACTTTGCCCTGGAATCCCTTATTTTCTATCCTTGCTGCAAGCAAGAGTTGCAGTGATTTCTTGCCTTGTCAGCCTGGACCAAGGTGGACAAGCACTCATTCTGATGCCCTGCAGAATCTGAGCTGGGATCTAATGGGGAAGAATGAAGCTAGAAAGTCTGCACTGCAACAGATGGCTCCTGCTTAGCTCTCAGTACCCTCCAGGCCCTCCTTGATCACGTCACCCAGGAAAACACACACAGATTCTTTGATTCTTGGGATCTCCACCAAGAATCAGAAGCTGAGCTTGCTCTTTTCCAATCTGCTGGGACCTATAGCCTTCACTGCCCAGGTTGTTGTGTCAGAATTGGACTCTTTCATAAATAGGTTCAACAAATAAAGCTTTATTAATTGTGAAATGCCTAACCTATGACTCATAAGGCCATGGCTTGGCTTAATATTTATTGAAGAAAAGCAAAGAATGCTCTGTAATGGCATGGGGTAGAGTGGAGATAGAAACATAGCACACAGGTTAAGGGCAGAAACTCTAGATTCAGACGGTCCAGCCCTACCACCTCCCCACTGTGTGACCATGGATAAGGCACTCAGCTGCCTTGAACTTTGTTGCCCTGTATGTAAAATGGGGTAAGAATAATGCCTATTTCATTGGACTATAACTGAGTAATAACATTTAAATAAAGCACATATCTTGGTACCTGGCACATAATTAGTATTCAATAAAAAAAGCATACACACATACACACACACACACACACACACATATATATTTTTTTTTTTTTTTTACAAACAATGCTCTGTTACTGGAAAGTTTCTGGCTAGGTACAAAGCTCCCATTGATTGGGCTGCCTTAGCTGACTAGCACTCCCTCATTTTTAAGCCAGGTCCTAAGTCTCCAAGTAGGGAACTGTCAGAGTAGCAGGGATCATTTTTCTGAGGCTAGTAGAGGTGGCCCATAAGCAGCATCAAGCAGCACAGGAGTAGAGGTGGGTGGCCAAGCTGGCCAGATCATCTCACTTGGACATCAGCCCCAGGGGCCTGGGCAGTGAGGGCATCCAGTTACAAAATCAAGAAACAGAACACACCTTCCCCATAATCTTCTAGACTCCATTGAGATGTATGGCCAATTGCATCCCAGCCCAAGCCTTCACACATGCTCTTACCTGTGCTGCACATGGTTCACTCCAAATCATCACTCAAGTGCAGATGAAATGGCACTGCCTCTGAGCCGTCTTCCTTGGTTCCCTCCATTATTCTTCCATTACCCTGAGTTTTTACCTTGATAATGTTTATTATAATTTTAATTATATATTTAATACTTATTTGAAAGTTTGTTTGCTGTCTCTCACTACTCTATCTTGAGGTCAACATCTTCTTAGTTTATTACTGTACACACAGTACCTGACAGAGCAGTCACTTGATTTGCTGAATGACTGATGGACTTAATCACTTAATTCCAGAGGACTCTATCAGATTGAACAATATGAAACTGCTGTTATTCAACCATCTTTGACCTACAAAAATGGTGATTTCTCTTTTGACCTACAATTTACCATAAGAGAAGTTAACCATCACTAACCTATAATAGACAAATTATAAAGGGCATAGGAAGCCATGGGTGAGTGTGGGCTCACCTCATTGGTTGGGGATGCATAATGTATCTCCAGAAATGTAATGCATATGAAATACATACAGATCTCTTTGATACATATGTAATGAAACTGAGCAGACCAGTTAAATGGCCTGCCCAAGGTCACTTTTACTTATGGTTTAGATTATATATATTGTGTTTACATATACCAGCAATTTTCAAAGCCCATATTCAGGCTGGAAAAAAAAAAGCTTTGAAAATTGAGGGAACATACATTGTTGAATTTAAAACAACACAGTTAATAAAATGCTCTCACTGTTTTTGAACTTAATGGCAAGTGAGGTTTTATTGACTTAATTTTTTCTACTCACCATTAACTGAATAAAATTGTTTTTTAATTTAGTTCAAGTGCTTTTAACTCACAATTTTTTAATTCCATAAAAGTCATTTAAAATTTGTTTTATTGCTTTGTTCATTCTGAATTAAGCATTTCCCTGAACTTGAACAATACCCATTTGCAAATAAACACTTTCTGCAAATATGCTTGTTCATATACCTATCGCTACCTTCCGTAATTTAAATCTGAGCACAAGTCAATGGGCACAATCTCCAGTCAATTTCCTCATTAAAAAGCTGTGGCTGCTATCAATGCATGGTAAGAGTAGAAGCTAAGTGATTATTAAATTCCAATAGGTGCCCCCTTGCCTGATAGGTCAGTTGGTTGGAGCATCATCCTAATAAGTCAAGGTTGCAGGTCAGATCCCCAGTCAGGGCACATAAAAGAATCAACCAATAAATACAAAATAAGTGAAACAATAACCCTTGCTTCTTTCTCTCTTCCTCTGCTTTTTAAAAAATAATTATTTTATTGTGGCTCAATTACAGTTGTCTGCATTTTCCTCCAACCCCTCCCTTTCCCACCCAGCCAAATCCACTCCCCCCTTGCTTCCATCCTCCCCCGTGGTTTTGTCCACATGTTCCCTCATAGTAGTTCCTGAAAGCCCTTTCCTCCATTTTCCCTTCCCACCTCCTTTCTGGTTGCTGTCAAATTGTTCTTAATTTCTATGTCACCAGTTATATTTTGCTTGCTTTTTTCTTTTGTTGATTATGTCCCAGGTAAAGGTGAGATCATATGGTACTTGTCCCACACCACCTGGCTTATTTTACTTAGCATAATGCTCTCCAGTTCCATCCATGCTGTCCCAAAGGGTAGGAGCTCCTTCTTTCTTTCTGCTGTGTAATATTCCATTGTGTAAATGTACCATAGTTTTTTGATCCACTCATTTACTGATGGGCACTTAGGTTGCTTTCAGTACTTGGCCATTGTAAATTGTGCAGTTGTGAACATTGGGGTGCATAGGTTCTTTTGGGTTGGTGTTTCAGGGCTCTTAGGGTATAATCCCACCAGTGGAATTGCTGGGTCAAAAGGCAGTTCCATATTTAGTTTTCTGTGGAAATTCCATACTATTTTCCATAGTGGCTGCACCAGTCTGTAGTCCCACAAACAATATACTAGGGTTCCTTTTTCTCGACAACCTCTTCAACCAACACTTACTGTTTATTGATTTGGTTATGATGTGCATTCTGACAGGTATAAAGTGGTATCTCATTGTGGTTTTAATTGGCATCTCTCTGATGGCTACTGATGCTGAGCATCTTTTCATATGTCTCTAGGCCCTCTGTACATTCTCCTTGGAGAAGTGTCTATTCAAGTCCTTTGCCAATTTTTTATTGGGTTTTATGTCTTCCTGGAGTGAAGTTGTGTGAGTCCTTTATACGTTTTGGAGATCAAACTCATGTCTGAGGTATCATTGGCAAATATGTTTTCCCATATAGTTGGTTCTCTTTTCATTTGAATGCTATTTTCTTTGGCCATGCAGGAGCTTTTTAATTTGATGAGGTCCCATTTGTTTATTCTTTCCTTTATGTTCCTTTCTTTAGGGTACACATCATTGAAGATGTCGCTGTATAGAATATCTGAGATTTTCCTGCCAATGTTTTCCTCTAGGACTTTTATGGTGTCGTGACTTATATTTAAGTCTTTTATCCACCTTGAATTTAATTTTGTGTATGGTGTAAATTGGTGATCGAGTGTCAGTGTTTTGCATGTAGCTGTCCAGATTTCCCAACATTATTTGTTGAAGAGTCTATTTTTGCTCCTTTTTATGGTTCTGCCACCTTTGTCAAATATTAATTGGCCATAGAGATTTGGGTTTATTTCTGAGCTCTTTATTCTGGTCCATTGATCTATGTGTTTGTTCCTATGCCAGTACCAGGTTGCTGTGATTACAGTGGACTTGTAATACAGTTTGATGTCAGGTATTATCATCCCTCCTACTTTGTTCTTCTTTCCAAAAATTGCTGCAGCTATTTGGGGTCATTTATGGTTCCATATAAATTTTTGAAATGTTTGTTCTATATCTGTGAAATATGTCATTGGCACTTTAATAGGGGCTGCATTGAATCTATAAATTGCTTTGGGTAGTATGGATATTTTGATGATGTTAATTCTTCCAATCCATGAGCATGGTACACGCTTCCATCTGTTTGTGTCTTCCTTAATTTCTTTCTTCAATGTTGTGTAGTTTTTCAGTATAGGTATTTTACCTCGTTGGTTAGGTTTATTCCTAAGTACTTTATTTTCCTTGTTACTATATAAAATGAGATTTTTTCCCTGATTTCTGTTTCTGATATTCCATTGTTGGTGTACTAATCATGCCTTTGATTTCTGAATGTTGACTTTGTATCCTGCTGTTTTGCCAAATTCACTTATTGATTTATAAGGTCAAGTTTTTTTTTGGTGGAATCTATAGGATTTTCTATGTACACTATCGTATCATATGCACACAATGACAGTTTTGCTTCCTCCTTTCTGATTTGGATGCCTTTTATTTCTTTTTCTTGTCTGATTGCTGTGACTAGGACTTCCATGCTATTTGAATAGAAGTAGTGAAAGTGGGCATCCTTGTCTTGTTCCTGATCTTAGTGGGAAAGCTTTTAGTATATGCCCACTTAGTATGATGTTGGCTGTAGGTCTCTCATATATGGTCTGTCTTAGGTTGAGGAATGCTTCCTCTATTCCCACTTTGCTGAGTGTTTTTATCATAAATGGGTGCTATACCTTATCAAATACTTTCTCTGTACCTATTGATATGATCATGTGATTTATGTCTTTCCTTTTGTTTATGTTTCCTTTTATGTTATGATTATTGGTTTGCAAAATCGTACTATCCTTGCATCTGTGGGATGAGTCCCACTAGATCATGGTGTATAATATTTTTAATATATTGCTGAATGCAGTTTTCCAATATTTTGTTGAAGATTTTAGCATCTATGTTCATCAACAATATTAGCCTGTAGTGTTCTTTCTTTGTTGTGTCTTTATGTTGTGGTTTTGGAATTAGCATGATGCTGGCTTCATAAAAAGAGTTTGGGAGTGTTCTCTCTTCTCAGAAATTTTGGAATAATCTGTGAAGTATAGGGGTTAGCTCTTTTTTAAATACTTTGTAAAATTCTCCTGTGAAACTGTCCAGTCTAGGCTCTGTGTGTCAGAAGTTTTGGGACTACTGCTTCAATTTCACTGGTTGTTATTGGTCTGTTCAGTCTTTCTGCTTCCTCTTCATTCAGTTTTGGAAGATTATATTTTTCTAGAAATTTGTCCATTTCACCTAGGCTTTCAAATTTCATGGCATATGAGGATGTTCTTCCTCATAATTTCTTACAATCCTTTGTATTTCTGTGGTGTCAGTTGTAATCTCTCCTCTTTCATTTCCGATTATGCTTATTTGGGATCTCTCTCTTTTTTTCTTGATGAGTCTGCTTAAAGGCTTGTTGATTTTGTTTATCTTTTGAAAGAACCATCTCCTGGATTTATTGATCCTTAGATCTGTTCTTTTAGTCTCCATGTCATTTAATTCTGCTCTGATCGTGGCTGTTTCCTGCCCTCTATTTGCTCTGGGCTGTCTTTGTTGTTGTTCCTCTGGTTCTTGTAGGCATAAGGTTAGGTTGTTTATTTGAATGTTTCTATCTTTTTTAGGTAGGACTGCATCTCTTTGAACTTCCCTTTCAGGACTACCTTTATTGTGTCCTATAAGATTTGGTTTGTTGTGAGTTCATTTTCATTTGTTTTCAGAAACTTTTTGATTTCTTCCTTAATTGCATTCTTAACCCATTCATTGTTTAATGGAATGCTATTCAATCTCCATGAGTTTGAATGTTTTGGGTTTTTTTTTTCCTTGAGATTGGTTTCTAGTTTCAGTCCCTTGTGGTTGGAGAAAATTCTTGATATGATTTCAATATTCTTGAATTCATTGAGGCTTGTTTTGTGTCCTATCATGTGGTCTATCTATCTTTGAAAATGTTCCATGTGTATAATGTGCATTTTGCTCTATGGGTTGAAACATTCTATATATTATCAGTTAAGTCCATTTGCTCTAGGACATTGTTCAATGCCTCAATATCTTTGTTGATATGTTTTTAAGGAAGATCTATCCATTTTTAATAGTGGTGTATTAAATCCCCTAGTATTTGAGTATGTTTCTGTCAACATCTTTCTTGAAGTCTTCTGGATTTTCCTTATATATTTGAGTGCTCCTTTGTTGGGTGCATATATGTTTGTAATGTTTATGTCTTCTTGGTGGATTCTTCCTGTTAGTATTATGAAGTGACCTTCT
The DNA here is from genome assembly GCF_019186645.2 of Phyllostomus hastatus. Taxonomy (NCBI): domain Eukaryota; kingdom Metazoa; phylum Chordata; class Mammalia; order Chiroptera; family Phyllostomidae; genus Phyllostomus; species Phyllostomus hastatus. Next base: position 3,776,716 of record NW_025334038.1, on the reverse strand, counting down.
GGGTCTCTTTTTATGGCCCTTTTTTTAAAGTCTGTTTTGTCTGATATGAGTATTGCTACCCTAGCTTTTTTCCCCTGTCCATTTGCTTGGAATATTTGTTTCCAGCCCTTCACTTTCCGTCTGTGTAGGTCTTTTTTTCTGAGGTGGGTCTCTTATAGGCAGCACATGTGTGGGTCATGCTTTCTTATCCATTCAGCTATTCTATGTCTTTTGAGCAGAGCATTTAATCCATTTACATTTGAAGTTATTATTGATAGGTACTTATGAATTGCCATTTTGCTTTCTTCATACCTGTGTTCCTCTCTCTCTCACTCCTTTTTTTCCCTTTCTCTTAGAGCCATCCTTTTAGCATATCTTACGGTACTAGTTTGGGGGAGGTGTATACTTTTAGCCTTCATTTGTCTGAGTAAGGTAAGCCTTCTTTTGTCTTATTTCACCTTCCATTTCAACTGAGAACCTTGCTGGATATAGTAGTGTTGGTTGCAGGCCTTGATTTTCATTTCTTCAAATATTTCTTACCATTCCCTTCTGTCTTATAGCATTTTGATTGAGAAGTCCACTGCTACTCTTATCGGGGACCCCCTTGTATGTTACTTCCTGTTTCTCCTTTGCTGCCTTTCAGATTCTGTCTTTGTCTTGGAAAGGGGCCAAAAGCATAAAATGGAGTAAAAAATAGCCCCTTCAACAAATGGTGTTGGGAGAGCTGGACTGTTACCTACAAAAGATTGAAACTCAAAAACCAACCTCCACCATACACAAAAATAAATTCAAGATGGAGAAAAGACTTAAATATTAGTCCTGACACCATAAAAGTCCTAGAGGAGAACATAGTCAGGAAAATCTCTGACATTCCACACAGCAATGTTTTCACTGATATATCCCTTAGAGCAAGAGACATAAATGGAAAGAATAAACAAATGCAACCTCATCAAAATAAAAACCTTCTGCATGGCTAAAGAAAACAGCATTAAATTGAAAAAGAACCAACTGTATTGGAAAATACATTTGCCAATGATATCTCAGACAAGGGTTTGATCTCCAAAATATATAAAGAACTCACATGACTCCACCCTAAGATGACAAGCAACCCAATAAAAAAATGGGCAAAGATTTGAACAGACACTTCTTCAAGCAGGACATACAGAGGCCCCAGAGACATATGAAAAGATGCTCAGTATCACTAGCCAACAGGGAGATGCAAATTAAAACCACAATGAGATACCACTTCACACTGGTGAGAATGGCCATCATAAACAAACCAACAAACAGCAAGTGCTGGTGAGGTTGTGGAGAAACAGAAACAGGAACCCTAGGACACTGTTGTTGGGAATGCAGACTGGTGCAGCCACTGTGGAAAACACTATGGGATTTCCTTAGAGAACTAAAAAGAGAACTGCCTTTTGACCCAGCAGTACCACTTTTGTGATTACACACTAAGGATCTTGAAATACCAATTCAAAAGAACCTATGCACCCCAATGTTCATAGCAGTGTTATTTACAATAGCCAAGTGCTGGAAGCAACCTAAGTGCCCATCAGTAAATGAGTGAGTCAATAAACTATGGTACATTTACACACTGGAATACTATGCAGAAGAAAGAAAGAAGGAGCTCCTACCCTTCGCAACAGCAAGGATGGAACTGAAGAGGATTATGCTAATTGAAACAATCCAAGCAGTGAAAAGGAAATACCATATGATCTCATTTTTAACTAGAAACAACAAAACAAACAAGGAAGCAAAATACCACCAGAGATGTTGAAGTAAAAAACAATCTGACAGTAATCAGAGAGGAGTAGGAAGATAATAGGGGATAATTGGGGGGGGGCATCATGGAACATGTATGAAGGACACATGGACAAAGTCAATGGGGGTGGGTTCATTGGTGGGAGGCATGGATGGGTGTGGTAGGGGCATGGTGGTATGGAAATGGAGACAAATGTACTTACCTGAACAACAATAAAAAAAAATTCTCTCTTTGACTTGTTATTTTACCATTTTAATTATAATGGATTTTGGAGTGGGCCTCTTTGGATTCCTCTTGATTGGGACCCTCTGTGCTTCCTGGATTTGTGTGACTTCTCTTATCACATTAGGGAAGTTTTCCATCATTACTTTTTGAAACAGGTTTTCTACTCCTTTCTCTTCTTCTCTTTCTGGTATCCCTATTGCATGAATATTATTACGTTTCATGTTGTCCTCCAGTTCCCTTAACACCTCTTTGTTCTTTCTGAGTCTTTTTTCTTTTTCTTGCTCTTTCTGGGTTTTTTTTTTTTACCTTGTCTTCCAGGTCACTGATTCAATCCTCTGCTTCATCTAGTCTTCTTTTAATTCCTTCTACTGTGTTCTGCAATTCAGAAATTGTATTCTTCATTTCCTTTTGGCCCTTGTTGATAGTTTTTATTTCCTTTTTCATGTTGGTATAGTTTGCAATGAATTCGTTGTAGTTTCCCTGAAGTATTTGGTAATTCTCTGTGAGCTCATTGAGCTTCCTGATAACCATTGCTTTGAACTCAGTGTCTGATAGTTGACTTACCTCTATTTCATTTAGCATCCTTTCTAAGGATTCTTCCTTTCCTTTCATTTGGGGTTTGTTTCTTTGTCTTCCCATAATTTGTGAAACTCTTCTTATTAACCTCAGCTTCTTAAATTGATCTGTTCTAAGTCCCTGAGTTTGTGGTGTGAACTTCTATGGTAGGAGACCTGTGAGATTCAGTGATGCAGTCTCCTTGATCTCCTGAATTTGATGCTCTTGGGATGCCATTTATGCAGGCTCCCTGAATATAATTGGGTTTTGATTTTTGTTGGGTCATTCTTTGGTGGCTCCTTCTCTCCAGCCATTTTACTGAGGGTCAGTTTGCCCACCATGTCTTGTATGCTGTTGTGCAGGTGCAGACAGATTGTGCTGAAGCTGTTTCTTCTGTCTGAGGTTATAAGGCTTCTCTCTTACTATTGTTCAATTATTTGTTCTGGGTAATTTCTCCACAATTTAGTCGTAATTCCAGAATGGTCCTGGGAGGAGGTTAGTGTGGCTTCCATCCACTACTCTGCCACCTTGCCAGTCTCTTGAATTTAATCTTTAAACTTGCCTCTATCATTTGAAAAAAAAAGTTCGTTAAAAATATTTCTCCAAAGATATAAACTGCCCCCCTATTGCCCTAGATGGAAGACACTAATATAGAACACTATTTCAGAACCAATTTGTTCACTTGGTTTGTCCACTTCACTTGGAGAACAATGAGGTATATTTCATTATCATTTACTCATAATACTTGTTTTAGAAATAGGTAGGAAAGCTTGCTGAACCCCTCATTATCCTCCATTTGGCCCTACATTACCCTGAAGGCACCCTTTACTAGACAATACGTAAAACAATAACAACAGTATATTCAGCAACTTAGTTCTAACTGTTCATTCCTTTGCCATTCTCACACTAAACTCCATTTTTGTTATTAATCTTTGAAGCCACTGTCCTCACTATTAACTCACTATTTTCAGCTTTGGTCCTTCAAACTTTCTACTTGAGCCCTACATTGCCTTACTGGCCTCATTCCTCCTCTCCCTTCCCCCAAATCCAGCCAGGCTCTGTATTCCTTCTCTAAGCTGCCTTGGTCTGCCTTAGGCAGCTCCCCAGGTTCAAGCTAGCCCCAGATCCTATATATTGTCACTTCTTCCTTTAGGTGGAGCCTCTGTAAGCTTCACTTGAGTCATCTCACATTTCTTTACCCACTCACTAATTCCTGAAACTTCTTGAATAGGAAACAAATTCGTGGGAAGCTTGGACCTTGTTACTCACCAAGAAGGCTGGCAAATGAAGCCTGTGACATTCCCAGAAAGGAGATCAGGTTGTATAGGTACATGGCATTTCCCACTTCTTTAGTCACTTTAAGTGACATCATAGCATGTCCCCACTTAAGTTTCTTTCACAGTGGAAGTGAAATTTCTTTTTTCCTGCTTAGTAATGTGGTAATGGTGAATGTAGGCTTTCCAGCAGATTAGGTTCTGTGAGAGGTATGTAAAATAGCACAATATATTAGCCTTGGGGACTTAGTATGGGAAGAAATATGTGTGACAGAACAAATTAATTCATTAACAGGGGTTCCAGGTTTGGACACAGCCTTCTTGGTTTGAGGGTGCACAGCTGGAACATGGAGGTCCTAGCTAAGACAGTAGGAGGTACTAGGGTACAGGATTGGTTAGGCTACATCTCAGCACCAAGGACCTCAGAGATGAAAGGTATCAAAGGCAAGGAGCAAAGACAGAATCTGAGAGAAAATTCTGAGACCTGGGACCGGGAAGTTGACATCTAATGAAATCTAATTTGTCAAGCAGATGAAAGGGAGAAGTTAGGATGGGGTGGGGCTGAGGGGGAAGTCCAAGCAATTGCCTAAAGCAACAATAGGAGAATTCGTCCTGCCTTCATGGACTAACAAGTAGCTGATGGATAGGTCCACCTCGATTATTATAGAGATTTTAATTTACTCATATATTTACAAACTACCTTTCTCCAGAGAGTCTTCAAGGAGGCTCAATCTTGTATGGCACAAAGCACCACAAACATAAAATTGATTTTATCTTTCCACTTTCAAATTCCCACTCACGTCCCATCTCACTAATCCTGACAAAATCAGGAGCAAGATCAATCTGCATTAGAAGCTGGTCTAAATTAAAGAAACATTTTGATGAAACACCATTTGGTAGTGAGTTCTTCAACAATGCGTAAGTCACAGCCTAAATGAATATTAAATAGGATGTAAAAATAGCAACTTAGGCATTAATATGGAGTGAAAGACGGGAAAGAGGGGATGAAATAATAAACTTTTAAGGGTTTTTTCTTCAGATTCTGAAAACTTGGATGCTAAGTATAGATTAAAAAACACAGAAATATTTATGTCTACAAGTATCTAGAAGTATACTTAGGTTGGTTTTATATGATCCATGGCTAAAAGTAAAGAAACAATTTCAGCTGTGCCCAGGAAGTAGCTTCTGTTGGAGCTCACCAAACAGACCTTTGGAAAGTAGTAACCTCTCTGCCCCACAGTATCCAGAATGAGATAGAGAGGTATTTTGAGAGGAGATATTATAGAAGAGGATAAAATGGGAGTAGTCACACTTAATGACCTTCAACTCCATGATTCTGTAAAATAACATTTATGTAACCATTATATTGATTGAAAAACTTGAAAACATCAAGCTCATAACCCTTGTAAATTTGATTACACTATAAATTTGTTTCGCAAATTCTTCCCTATGTATTTAGAGCTCATCCTTGGTCAAAATTATCATCACTTCAACATTAGTGGCATTTTAATTCATGATTATTTTATTGCAACACCAAATTGTCTAATTGTAATTCAGCTTGCAACCAGCACCTACTCCACAAAAAAAAAATGGTAGGGAAGACAAATTTCTCCTTTCTGATATACATGACCTAGATCTAAATTTTAGTCTGATTTATAGCTGTTCAAAAAACAGTGTTATCCAGGGAAGATTTGTACATTCAGGAGGCCTAAATGAACCTAGTAATTATAGAAGTGTTGATTGAATTGTCTGTCACATGGATATGGCTCCCACCCTAAAAAGGCCACCTCCACACTCACTTTCAGCCCAGAAAGCAGATCTCATTAACTAGCTGTTTATTTTTCAGCATCCTCCACCACTAATGCTGAGTGCAACAGGATCAATATTTACTCAACAGCAAATGTGTGTTATATTAGGAAACAGAAAAAAATAACCCATAACAAACACACAACTCAATCTAAAGAGGTGTGAAATCCCCTCCTTGAGGTTATTATCTTTGTCTTCAAGGCAGAAACAGTCCTCTCTGACCTGTATAGCAGGTGCTCTGGGGCCCTGTCAACACAATCACAGGGCAGTGGTGGCAAGGCTGGAGGCAAGTGTCTCCTCAGCACCCCAGGACAATAGTCACAGAAAAAAGCCCTGTGCTGCAGACCGACATTTGTGGGAATTAATATTTGTGGTGTGCAGGGCCAGCTTGCTCCAATGCAGCCCTAGCTTTACATTTTTTCTGTCTCTGTGAGCTCTATGTGCCAAGATGGAAATGGTGAGAGTCAGTGTGTTCATTTCATGGTCAGCCAGGTTGGGTGAGGAGTTCCCTAGAGAGCCTGGTTGTGGCTGGGGAGCCCACAAAACTCAGGATGAGAAATGGCTCTCATAGGTAGGTAGCTGGCCAGGTCGCCTTCCTTTCTCCCCTTTGTGCAGAGAGCTATACTGGCTGGAAGGTCCTTCTCATCTCTCCACTGTCCTCCCCCTTCCCTGCACCTGTCCCAGGGAATTCAGCAAGCCTTCCCTGCACCCAGCACACCCACCTCCAGCTGTGACCCATTCTGCCTAGGCCTCCTTGTGGGACAGTTTTGAGCTTTGGATCAGGATCAGACTCCCCCAAGGCTCTCTCCCCACTAGACTTGAGCTCCTCTAGGACAATAACAGCATCTTTTTACCTCTGTGCCCTGAGTGCCTAGCCCACAGCAGGTGCTCAGTTTTCAAGGTTACTTAAGTCTTCCTGAAAACTTAGGTTGCAGGAGAGAGACATTGCAGCCCTGTTTCCAAAGTTCCTTTTCCTAACTTTCCACAAGGAATTCTTAGAGCTGTCTATCCTTCTTGGCCCTCACATGCCTCCACAGTGTGGGGCTATGTGCTAATTACACATATTTTCTCCTCCTTTTCCTGCCAGTTCAAGAATCACAAATACCAGATTCCTGGCCTGTGAGGGAAACACCAAAATCCCTTCAAACTCAGAAGTCAGTCTGCTCAAGCAGGCTACCCTTGACTTTTGAATACAGAACAATTTACATTTTTATCACCTTTACTCTGGTTATTCTGGAGGAAACTCAGGGACTACCACCTAACAGCCCAAAAAGTGTTTTCCCAAACAAAATAGGAGATTCCCTTTGCCAAGAAGGTCTTTCTATAGCACATTTCACCACCACTCTACAGCCTAAAATACAGAAATGTCCCCCCACTCTTTAAATAGGAAGTGTTTGTCAATATAGCTTTTATCTGTGGCTTTGTATCATTGGACCTAGGGAAGGAGAAATCTATACCACCACCCAAGAAAAACTTTCGTAGTACCATCTGCCACAATATGGAGAATGAAAAGGAGACCTATGAGGTCATGTCCTCTAGCCTCCTGTCTTCTGAACTCACCTTGCCACCACACATAACAGACTTCCCTCTCCTTCTGAACTCTTTTTCCAAGCCTTTCTTATATTTTTTATTGTTGTTCAAGAACAGTTGTCTCCATTTCCCCCCCACCACTCTCCCCACCCCCAGCCATCCCACTTCCTGCCCTTGATCTTACCATCCTTTGGTTTTGTACATGTGTCTTTTACACATGTTGCTGAAAACCTTTCTCCCCTTCCCCCCATTATCTCTTCCTACCTCCCCTCTTGTTATTGTCAGTTTGTTCTTAATTTCTGGTTATATTTTTCCTGCTTGCTTGTTTTGTTGATTAAGTTCCAGTTAAAGATGAGCTCATACAGGATTTGTCTTTCACTGCCTGGCTTATTTCACTTAGCATAATGCTCTCCAGTTCCATCCATGCTGTCTGAAAGGGTAGGAGCTCCTTCTTTCTTTCTGCTGCATAGTATTCCATTGTGTAAATGTTCCATAGTTTTAAAAAAATATTTTATTGTTGTTCAAGTACAGTTGTCTGCTTCTACCCCCCCACCCCAGATTTCCCCACCTCCCTCCCCCAATCCCACTCCCCCCTTGGTTTTGTCCATGAGTCCTTTATAGTTGTTCCTGAAAATCCCTCCCCCCTTCCCCCCCCATTATCCTCTCCCACTTCCCCTCTGGTTACTGTCAGATTGTTCTTAATTTCAATGTCTCTAGTTTTATTTTGCTTGCTTGTTTGTTTTATTGATTAGGTTCCAGTGAAAAGTGAGATCATATGAGATTTGTCTTTCACTACTTGGCTTATTTCACTTAGCATAATGCTCTCCAGTTTCATCCATTCTGTCTCAAAGGGTAGAAGCTCCTTCTTTCTTTCTGCCGCATAGTATTCCATTGTGTAAATCTACCACAGTTTTTTGATCCATTCATTTCCTAATGGGCACCTAGGCTACTTCCAGCATTTGGCTACTGTAAGTTTCCTCTTGCTGAACTCAAACCTACTTCCTCTCTGTCCTACAGGAAGGATAACCAGTAAGCAACCTCCTTCTAATTACAGTTTTCTTCATTATAAGGTCAGGGAACACCTAATTTGATGGTATAAAAACAAGCTCTTGCTGAGATAACAGGAGAAAAACTCATGTTTGAGGAACTTCAAGTCAAATGGAAGGCACACAAGGCTACAGGGAACACCCACTATAAATCTAGGCTGTGTTTCCTGGTTGTCCCTTCACTAGCATGCTCAGTTCTTAGAAGTCAGACTTGGGTGGCACTATCAATAGGCACTAACACATAGCCTTGCAATACCCCAGACATTGTTATTTGTTCCCAATGTATTGCCTATGTGGTAATTAGCTTTAACTTTATTTTACTGAAGCATTATAAAAGTGATTATTTGTATATGGTTAGGTAATTTTAGGTTCTTGTCTAGTCTTTTCACCTAGATATGAGATCTCAAAGGAGAAGGGCCTTGGCAGTAGGAAGTGCTTTGTACTCCTACATACTGGTGTTAAAGGAAACAACATAGCCTGCACATCCATTACTTTCAATAACCATGTTCTCTCCCAAAGAGTAAGTGGTCTCTCTTCACCAGAGTCACTCAAGTACTGAAATTTGGTACCATGTATATTTCTATAAGCTACATTAAATATCCTTTGAATAAGAGGCAAGTCCAAATGTAGATATAAGTGAAAAATAGAACAATTGTTATTCTCTCCAATTTTATTTTATTTTAATTTTTTTTGTTGTGTCATATGGTAAGTATATTTTTTACTTTATTTCTTGAAATTAAGAACAAACTGACAATACCCAGAGGGAATGTGAGAGGGGAAATTTGGGGAACATTGGGGAAAGGGGGAAGGGTTTTCAGCAATATCTATAAAGAACACATGTCAAGGGTGGGAGGAGGGGGTGGCCAGGATGGGGGGGGGGGAGGAAAATGGAGACAACTGTACTTGAACAACAAAAAAAAGTTAAAAAACAAAAAAAATGTTTATTTAAGCTCTCTCCAATTTTAAATAAACAGAAGAGGTGAGACAAATTTTAATTGCCCTTCTAACAGCTCTGAATTTGGCCCAGGTACATAAAATGGCCAAATAAACATATTAATGTCAACAATATACATAACATCAATTGCACAATTTATCACAAACTACACTACAGTCATTTTTTTGCCCATCTCTCTGTCCCAGTGGACCATGAGCACACAGGGAGACTTTGGATCCCCAATGCCTGCAATAGTCACTTGCTAAATATTTTTTTGAATAAGTGAATGAACAAATGAATAAATGAAAGAAGAAACTCATGGGTAAATGGATCTAGTTAGACCCCAAAACAGCCACATATATGTCAAGTATGTTCATTGTATACTAATTAATATCAAAATGGAATTATATAAATGTTAATGAGCAGTTTTACACTAGCTTGATTATTTTTGAGATTTTAAAGACCCTACAGTAAGATGACTTTAAAGATAGGGACCTGGGACTGCTAGATGATTGATTGCCTGGAGAACCAATCAGAGCTCCCAGTTGCTCCAAAATTGATGGCCCTAGCCCCACTGTGGTAGTACAGTTTTTCATTATATGAAATAGAAAACTGATTTAGTAATTCTTTCTGTCTTATATTGCTTTAAAGAAATTCAGACAGTTAAAAATTGCATGGCTTTTTCACCATCTGTGTGAGAGTAGGAAAAAAATGCTGGTTTTGTTTTTTCTATTTTTAATATGAGCCAGATGAATCAAAAAGATTGTTTCCCTGCAAACTATAGGTCAAGTACCTATAGAAGCTCAGGGATGCTTTGTAAGTTATCATATTATCCTTCTTCCTTGACAGGATACCATTAGATAGTGTATCAGTTCAGCATTTATTATCTTTCATGTCCTTTTATCTTCACACTAGGATTTCTTTTAAAATTCTGACCTGTGCATTTGGTTTCATTATACAGCACTGTCTTACGGAATTAATTTTTAAATAGCTTTCAATATTCTTCAGTTTCACATTTGTCATATCAGTCTGAAACAGTGCCCTAGTTATGTCTGTTTTAGCTTGTTAAAAAGAAACATATCCAGGGAATGAGGTGTTCGGAGCTCACACCTTTAAAGGTAAGCATTAGGCATTCTGGAGAAGTGAAAATCACTCAGTGAGGAAAGGCAGCCATTGCAGAAAATAAAACAAAAATGTTGAAACCAAATGTAACAACTGGTGTTCATTTTTGGAATATTATCAATTATTTTAACATCTGGAAACATGCCATAGACTAAAGCAGGTTTCTCCAATAACCCATGTGAGGACATGTCCTGATTCACCAATGGGGTTGCCCCACCCAGGTGCAAAGTGACCCAGAGTTTTCTTTTAGTGTTAGTGACATAAACAATCTCTAGCTGAATATATATATAGTTTTCACCTTATTCCACTTAGTTGCAAACAAGATGGCCGATGTTTGTAGGATGACCAGTTGCCTTCTAAAGCATCGTGACACTGTCTTATGATGTCTTGAAAACTTTTTCAGGATCTATTTAGATGTATTCAATTCCACCATAGCTTTACTAAGCTAAAGAGATTTATATTACAGGAAATTTTAAGGATTTGGGAGAAATGCTTACAAATCTCTGTTACAATGTTGTCAGTTAGAATTGCATGAAGCATAACAGATTGACTGGACTGGGAAATGTCATTTCAACAGAACCAGACACCAACCAAAGCAGCATAGGGCACTGACATCATTTTAAATACGAGTTTCATGAGACACTGTTCCTCCTGCATCATAATGACAAAGAGAAGAGCTTTTAAACCTGGCTCACTTACCCTGATGACAGGACAGATTTGGCACACTTTGTGATAGACTTCTACAGTAATTTTTATGTATCAGAGTGAAATGCAGATTTTAGAAAAACAAAATTTAAAATAATGCCTGATTCAAGGAATTGGGTATGAACAAACAAAAAAATCTAAGGTGAGGCAAAAGTGGGTCAGAAATGCCACAGAAACAAAGAAAAGGTGATTTCAAATGTTAAAGACTTGTTTAATTTCTTAGGGCTGCCATTATAAATCATCACATATTGAATGGCTTAAATAACAGAAATTTATGCTCTCACAGTTCTGGAGGCTAGAAACCAAACACCAAGGTGTCAGCAGGGCCATGCTCCTTCTGGAGACTCTAGGGAAGAATCCATCCTTGCTTCCTCCAGCTTTTGGGGGTTGCTGGTAATCCTGTATTTCTTGGCTTGTAGCTACATCACTCTGATCACTGTCTTTGTCACATGGCCTTCTTTCCTGTGTGTATCTGAGTCTCTGTGTCTCTCCATATAAGGATACCAGTCATTGGATTGAGGGCTAACCCTAATCTATTATGATCTCATCCTAACTTATTACAAAAACCTGTAAAGACACTATTTCCAAATAAAGTCACATCCTGAGGTTCCAGGAAGGCATGCATTTTTGGATACTATCCAATCCAGTACAGAGATCACTCATAATCTGGAGAGACTTGTAAATTTTCTCATTTTCAGCTGAGCTTTCAATACATAACAACATCCTCACTAACATATTCCATACAAGTTCTTCTTAAGATTCATAGCACCCTTCAGACAACATAGATTTCTAAATTCTGAACAACTTCTTTGCATTACACCCAGTGCTCCCTTTGCAACTAGAATAAAAACTGAGGTGTTCTACTTTAGCAATGTAACCTCTAAAATGCTATGTCTACTAACTACAGTCAAGGAGTTACTTAACACTAGTTGGGATAAGTTGAGGAATTCATTAATGGTGTGATGGTTCTATATACATCTTGGATTGATTACCAGCCAACAGAAAGCATTTATGGAAACATCACATCTCACACATAGAAGGTGCTCAACAAAGGTAAAATTGAAGGGCTAAATCATGGTTTGATTTTCTGGACAGTTTTGAATAATTATACCAGTTGTGTTTAAATTAAGCCCTAAAAGAAACTCAGAATAATAGCAACTTAATCAAGGCAAGTTATTTCTCACTTTAGGTAACATAGAAGTCCAGAGGTAAGCAGGCATCCATGCTGCATGGAATCCTAAGGGATCCAGGCTCCTTTTAGCTCACCACTTGCTATCCTTAGAAGAATGGACTCATATTTTCAAGGTATAATATGGAAGTACCCATTTCCCAACATAAAAAGGGTAATGAAAAGGGCACATGCCAGATAACTTTTAACTTTGGACTCACATGGGCCAAGCTCACTAAACTCACCCCTCCAGCAGAGGCCAGCCATTTCTTGCACTCTTGCATTTAGATGCTGAATCCATGAAAATTATGTACCTTGATGGCATGCTGAAAAAGCAGCAGGCACTTACCTTCATTTATCATCTATGAATACTATTCTTATTTTAATGCACTTTTTGAGGTATAATTTGGAGACAAGAAATGAATGTGCCCATTTTGAGTATAGCTTGATGAGTTTTGACAAATATAAATATATCTGTAACCAGCACCCATACTAAGGCACAGAATATTTCCATCATTCCCTTGTACCCTTCCTAGTCAACCCCTTCCCTGGCCCCAGATGAACATTGATCTGATTTCTATCACTTTAGTTTTTATTTTTTTGTTCTAGGACTTCATGTAAATTAAATCGAAGTGTGTGCTCTTCTCTGTCTAGCTTCTTTTGCACAATGAAACATTTTCAAGATTGCTTCATGTTGGTATATTTATCAGCAGTCTGTTTTCTGTTTATTGAAAAGCAGAATTCCATCATATGGCTGTACCCTTACTTGTTCATCCATTATATTATTTATGGACATTTTGATGTTTGAGGCTATTATGACAACATTGCTGTGACCAGTCTTGTAAGTATTAGGGTGAGCAAACATTTTTATATCTCTTGGGTATACAACTAGGAATGAAATTACTAAGTTGTATGATAAATGCATGTTTAACTTTACAAGAAACTGAAAAACTGTTTTCCCTAAGTGGTGTACCACTTCACACTCCCACTAGCAATATATGAGAGTCAGTCGTTCCTTACCTCTACCAAAATTGGGTTATCATCAAGTCTTAAATGTTTGCAATTCTAGTGATGGCACCTGATTATAACTTTAATTTGCATTTTCCTGATGACTAGTAATGTTGATTATTTGTTCACATGCTTATTTGATCATTTTATATTTTCCTTTTTATACCCATCTTTATCAAGTTGTTAATTGTCTCAATATTGAGTTATAAAAGTTCCTTCTTTACATATTCTTGACAAAAGTCTTTGGCATATATGCATTGTACACACTTTCTTCTAAGGTTGCAAAGATTTTCTCCCATATTTTCTTCTAGAAGTTTTGTAGTTTCAACTTTTATAGTTAAGTCTACTATGACTCACTTCGATTTTATATCTTTGTATGGCAGAAATAAAGGTTAAATTTATTCTTTTTGTTTGTTTATCCTTATGAATGCCCAGTTCTTACAACAAAATTTGTTAAAAGGAGTATCCATCCTCTGTTGAATTAACAAGATGTCTCCGGTTGTAAGCAGGGTACACTTCCCCATCCATGGCTAAGCAGAAAATTTAACTTTAATGATATATATTTTGCTTTGCTAGTAACACTTCTTTTTTCTGCCTTGAGAACAGGGTCTAGCGAGAAGACATGTAGACAATTGTTTGCACACAGCTTAGACCAGATACTAATTCTACCCACAACCCACATTCATGTGATTGAGAAATGAATGTTTGCTGTTATAAGTCACTGAGACACTGGTATTGTTTCTTATTTCACCAAAAGTTTACTAATACACTTTTCACAGCCCTGAAATTTGACTTTTCAATTCTTTTCTGAATAATGTCACACACACATTCACTAATTCACATTGATTGAATGTCTCAAATACACCAGTCACTGTGCCAGCACGATTACACTGAATACAGTCACATGTTCACTCACAAAAAACATACAGTCTAATTAAAAAAGCAAACCGGAAACATGAAAGTGCATGGTGGTTGTCTAAGTCAGGGGTCCCCAACCCCCTGGGCCATAGACCAGTATTGGTCTATGCCATTAGGAACTGAGCTGCACAGCCAGAGGTGAAAGGCGGGCAAATGAGCAAAGTTTCATCTGTATTTACAGCTGATATCCATCACTTGCATTAGCACCTGAGCTCCTCCTCCTGTCAGACCAGCAGCAGCATAAGATTCTCATAGGAGTAGGAATTCTACTGTGAACTGCACATGCTTGTGTGCTCCTTATATGAGAATCTAATACCTGATGATCTGAGGTGGATCTGAGGTGGTGAAGCTAGCGCTGGGAAGTTGCTGCAAATACAGATTATCATTAGCAGAGAGGTTTGACTGCACAGAGACCATAATACATTATGCTTGCAGACTCATATCAAAGCCCCATCATTAAGTGGCAAGTGACAATTAAAATGCAGCTGATGGTAGGCTTTATAGTGGCAGATGAGTTGATGTACTCAATTGTACAGTTGCATCTGGTGGCAGACTGTAAGTCAGAATCTTCCACTTATTTTAGTCCACCTGTGGCCCACCCAATATTTTATTTACCACGTTTGTCCACACCTATTTTCCTGCTCAGTCACAGTTTTGGTAAGCCCACATGCTAACCCTAACCAAAATGAGTAAAAAATGTCTCTGGAAAGCTTCTCTGAAAAGGGGGAAAGACCCAATTATGAGACAGCAGAAGACTCTAAGACTGTCAACAAAGTAAAAGATGCATTTAAAAGAAAATACCATCTCCCATCACACCAGTCAGAATGGCCATCATAAACAAATCAACAATCAATAGGTGCTAGAAATGTAGTGGAGAAAAGGGAACCCTAGTACATTGTTGGTGGGATTGCAGACTGCTGTAGCCACTGTGGAAAACAGTATGGAATTACCTCAGAAAGTAAAAATAGAGCTGCCTTTTGTCTTGGCAATTTTCCTGCTGGGGGATTATACCCTAAGAATCTTGAGACAGTAATTCAAAAGAACCTATGCACCCCAATATAGCAGTGTTATTTACCATAGCCAAGTACCAGAAACAACCTAAGTGCCTATCAGTAAATGAATGGATCAAAAAACTATGGTATATTTACACAATGGAATTCTGTGCAGCAGAAAGAAAGAAGGAGCTCTACCCTTCAGGCCAGCATGACTGGAATTGGAAAATATAATGCTAAGTGAAATAAGCCACACAGTGAAAAACAAATCCCACGTGATCTCACCTTTAACTGGAACCTAATCAACAAAACAAACAAGCAAGCAAAATACAACCAGAGACATTGAAATAAAGAACAAACTGACACTAACCATGTGTATAAAGGACACATGGACAAAGCCAAAGGTAGGTAGGATCAAGGTTGGGAGGTGGGGATGGGTGGGGTGGGGACTGGGGGGGCAGGAAATGTACTTGTTCAAGTACAACTGTACTTAAACAACAATAAAAAATAAATTTAAAAAAGAGAAAATACCAAGAGTCATACTTCAATTATAGGTTCATTGCAATAGGTAATTCACATTTCCAAGCCCACTATTTATAATATGTGGCAACCAGCTATCCAACAAAGCCATGAAACCTTCAAATCTGCTTTCCAACATGGAGACCAAGCACCTTGCATTAAAAGACAAGACTTCGGAGTTTCTCAAAAGAAAAGAAAACATGAACTCAAAGAACAGAAGTAATTATTGAAGGCCACCATTTCATCAAATGTGTCTGCACTGAGAGCATTATTCTTAGTGGCTAACTGCACTGCTAAAGCTAAGAAGTCCTTTACTACCAGTGAGGAGTTGATCCTGCCTGCTGCTAAGGACATTTGCTGTGAGCTTTTAGGAGAGGCTGCAGTTCAAATGGTGGCATGCATTCCTCCTTTGCTAGCACCATAACTAAATGAACTGATGAAATATAAGAGGATATTGAGGCACAATTGTTAGAGAGGATTAATGAGTCACCATGGTACACAATCCAGGTTGATGAGTCTACCAATGTTGACAACAAGACAACAATGCTTATTTTTGTGTGATATACTTTTCAGGAGGATATGCATAAGAATGTGTTATGTGTACTTTTTTGTCAATCAACACCATAGCTGCAGAACTATTCAAGTATTTGAATAATTACATATCAGGAATTGGTCATTTTGTATTAGTTTATGCATGGATGGAGGAGCTGCCATGACTGGACAGCTTTGTGATTTCACTACTTGGGTCAAAGAGGTTACCTCTTAATGTGAGTCTACACACTATGTCATCCTTACAGAAATACTGGCTAATTTGAATTGTCACCTGAACTTAATGATATTCTGCAGGATGTGATTAGAATTATCAACCACATTAAAGTACATGCCCTTAACTCACGTCTGTTCACACAGCTCTGTGAGGAGATGAATACAGAGCACACATGTGTCCTCTTACACACAGATGTGAGATGGCTTTCTAAAGGTAGATCACTAGACAGAGTTTTTGAGTTATGAGAGCTGCTCCATAGATCTCTTTCAGAAAAATAGTCACCACTGGCAGCACATTTCAGTGACACAGACTGGGTTACAACACTTCATTACTTGTGTGACATATTCAACCTACTCAATGAACTCAATCTGTCACTTCAGGGGAGAATGACAACTGTGTTCAAGTCGGAAGATTAAGTGGCTGCATTCAAGCCATACTGGAATATGTGACAATGAGTGATTGTTGGGATCCTTGACGTGTATCAAACATTAGCAAAGATTCTGAAAGAGACTGAGCCAGGACCTTCTTTCTCCTGGTTGGTGCATTATCACCTTTCTCAGCTCTCAAAAGAGTTTGAGCATTACTTCCCAACAACAAAAGGTCCCTGAATTGGGAAGGAACAGATCTGTGACCCATGTGTGAATAAGCCAGGTGAATCAACTTTGTCGTACTAGAATAGGATCAACACTTTGAGATCACACATAATGGTGGCCTTAAAAGTATGTTTGAGATCATTTCAAATCTCCATACATTCCAGATTAAAGTCAAGGCGGAATATCCTGAGATTGCCACAAAAGCACCGAAAAGCCTGTTTCCATTTCCAACATCCTACCTTTGTGAAGCAGAGATTTCTGTAGTGACTACATCCAAAATGAGATTATGAAGTAGACTGGATATAAGCAACACACTTTGGGTGTCAGTGTCTCCCAACACCTCTGGATGGGAATGTCTAGTTTCAAGAAAACAAGCTCAAAGCTCCCACTGATTCTGCATTATGGTGACTTGTACAATTATTTCATTTTATATTACAATGTAATGATAGAAATAGTGCATAATAAATGTAATGCACTTGAACCATCCTGAAACAATCTCTGCCCCTCGGTCCATGGAAAAATTCTCTTCCACAAAACCGGTACTCAGTGCCAAAAAGTTCAGGACCACTGATCTAGGTGTCACAGTTGGAAGCACAAGGACTGTAGAAGCACAGAGGGGAAAACACTGGAACAAACAGAGGGAACCAAAGTCACTGGGGACAGATCACAGAAGGTTCCCCTTGGAATTTGCCATGTGAACTAGTCCTGAAAATTTTACCAGACCAGCCCTGGCTGGTATTCTTTGGGTTGCAAAGTGAAAGGTTACCAGTTAAATTCCCAGTCAGGGTACATTTGAGTGTGAGAGGCAATCTTCACATCAATGTTTCTCTCCCTCTTTTTCTTTCTCCTTTCCCCCTCTCTCTACAATATAAGTAAATAAAGTATTTTTTAAAAAAGTTTATCACATCAGAAAAGGCCCCGAAGGTATAGGGAGGAAGTTGTAAAAACATCATGGGCAAAAGCTTCGAAATGAGAGTGATTGTAGTTTACTCTCTTCCCAAAGAAACTGCTAATCACTTGTCACCATAAAAGCTCTTGAAAATTTGAACCATTTCTCGGATAACATCTCCCTTCTCCTTGTTACAATAAGTTGTTCACCTCACAATACTCCAAATAAATATAAGGAAAAAGTGAAGTTTTCATGCCCTGGTTTCAGGGAAAGACTACATAATTTACTTGACACCACAATTTCTAGTTAAAAACATCACTGGAGATAAATCTGAAAATTTTTAATAGTAATTTTTTCATTGTTGTTTAAGTACAGTTTTCTGCCTTTTTAAATAAATACAAAGTGTTTTGTTTCATGTATACCAAGAAAGAGATGAAGAAGTAGAATTTTCTCTATGCTTTTTCCATCTGTTAGGAACTTGTTAATCGCATGTGCTTTAGTATGATTAGCCTTTATTTTGGTAAAGGTGATCTTTTGTGCCATTACTTTTTAAAAGTATTTCTTGAGTGTGAAAATAACTAAAGGTTCTCAACAAATTATAAAATGTTTAGAGATACAGTACAGAAAAAGAAAAATTATTTTCTAGAGAATGACTTCTTGGCCTTCACCTGCCGTCACCTACTGTCAAGTCTTCTATTCTACCTTTGGTAAGTAAAATAATTATTCACTTTACTTATGAATAAAGTGCTTTTATTTATTTTCAGAGTGTTCTTATTATTTATATAAATTTATTATACAGTTGATAGACTTTCCTATTGGTGAAAATTGTTGGGATGAAATGTACCACAATTTCTCCTACTAAAATAATGAAAATATCTCATTGATTCAACAGATTTTCTCCCAGAGACAGAATCTGGGGAACAAATTAAAGACACCAAGAAAGGGATAGGTATATGATGTGGCCCGATTCAAATTAGGGGCACACTTAAATTGTATTCCCTAAACTGAAATTCCAATTTTCCTTGTTTTTCCCAACTCCTTAAGGGGATTCAAGTATGTAGTTCCTAACCCCTGGGAACCTCTGGCCCTTCCCCCAGAAAACTTTTATTCAGGGCCACACTGTCACAACAATCTTGACCACATTGTGTCCCATCTCTTCCATCCCACCTAACTGAATGATCCTTGAGTCCAATTCTCTCATCAGGGAAAAGGGACCAACAAAGCAGACAATACTCAAATTCTCTGTTGCAAGAGAAAGAGGAAGAAAACAATTATTCCCTCAGGCTACTATTTCATTTCTATATGTATAAATAGAAAAGTGATAATTGTACTATATTTCTATAATATCTGTTGGTTCACTTGCCACATCAGATTTTCCTTGAACCTAATCCTATACTTCCAGTCTGTCCACCTTCCATTAGTTTCTCATCACACATTTTCTCTGGTTCAGTGGAATCTTCTAAGCTGCTCAAACCCTTCCTTCCACTATATCCCTACTTCTCTTCTCAGAATCTCCCTGCCCCTTCCCTTACTCTCTTTATCTATTTGAAAATTCAAGGCTTCAAGGTCCATAGCATGTTTATTTTCCCTTCAGTACTTTTGTACATATGTATAATAAATATAAATGAAGCCTTAGATTATTCAACAAGCGTTTCATTTTGACTCCCCAGTGAATGTCAAGGTTACCCATAGTCCAGTGCTTAGAACATAGTGGGTGCTATGTTGTGCTGAGGGGAGATGTTATGAACTACAAGCAAAAGATTTTTTAAATATATTTTATTGATTATGCTATTACAGTTGTCCCATTTCCCCCCTTCACTCCCCTCCACCCTGTACACCCTTTCCCACCCACTTTCCCCCCCCCCACCTCTTTAGTTCATGTCCATGAGTCATGCTTATAAGTTCTTCAGCTTCTATATTTCTCATACTATTCTTACCCTCCCCCTGTCTATTTCCTACCTACAATCTATGCTACTTATTCTCTGTAGCTTTTCCCCATCTCTCCTCCTCCCACTCCCCTGTTGCTAACCCTCCATGTGATCTCCATTTCTGTGGTTCTGTTCCTGTTCTAGTTATTTGCTTAGTTTCTTTTGGTTTTGCTTTAGGTGTGGTTGTTCATAATTGTAAATCTGCTGTCCTTTTACTATACATGGTTTTTTTTTTAAATCTTCTTTTCTTAGATAAGTCCCTTTAACATTTCATAAAATAAGGGCTTGGTGATGATGAACTACTTTAACTTGACTTTACCTGAGAAGCACTTTATCTGCCCTTCCATTCTAAATGAAAGCTTTGCTGGATAGAGTAATCTGGGACATAGGTCCTTGTCTTTCATGACTTGGAATACTTCTTTCCAGCCCCTTCTTCCCTGTAAGGCCTCTTTTGAGAAATCAGCTGCCAGTCTGATGGGAACTCCTTTGTAGGTTACTGTCCCCTTATCTCTTGCTGCTTCTAGGATTCTCTCCTTCATTTTTACCTTGGTTAATGTAATTATGATGTGCCTTGGTGTGTTTCTTCTTAAGTCCAACTTCTTTGCGACTCTCTGAGCTTCCTGGACTTCCTGGAAGTCTATTTCCTTTGCCAGAATGGGGAAGTTCTCCTTTATTATTTGTTCAAATATGTTTTCAATCTGCTGCTCTACCTCTTCCCCTTCTGGTACCCCTATAATTCAGATGTTGGATCGTTTAAAGATGACCTGGAGGTTCCTAAGCTTCTCCTTGTTTTTTTGAATTCTTATTTCTTCATTCTTTCCTGTTTGGTTGTTTCTTTCTTCCTTCTGGTCCACTCTATTGTTTTGAGTCCCAGTTTCCTTCCCATCACTATTGGTTCTTTATGCATTCTCCTTCATTTCTTTTATGGTAACCTGCATTTTTTCATCTAATTTGTGACCAAAATCAACCAATTTTGTGAGCTTCCTGATTACCAGTGTTTTGAACTGTGCATCTCTTAGAGGTTAGCTATCTCTTAGTCACTCAAAAGGATGAGTTCTCTTGGTCACTCAAAAGGATGAGTTTTGGGGCACTGATTTGTTATTCTGTTGAGCCTTTTTTTTTTTTTTAGTCTGGTCGCTCCTGTTACGGTGAGGGGCAGAGCCTCAGGTGTTCACCAGGGCTGGGCACCCAAGTCGCTAGAGTTGTGACATTGTATGTGAGGGCTAGGTTGAGAGGGAACAATGGCGGTAGCTCTGTTCTCCATGGGAGCTCAGTCCCTTCCCTGGGATCCTTGTTTGCGTGCTCTGCCCTGCTCCACAATCACCGCTTCACTGGGTCTGCCAGCTGCCACATGCATACTCAGGGTCCACCTGCTGCAATCTTGTGCACCCCAGATGCCTTACACGCTCTGGGTTGCCTTATGTGCTCAATTCTCCCTGTTCTCCAAGCTGAGACCCACACCCGGCTGCTTGTCTCCGCCCTTCCTATCGGTCTGGATAAACGGGTCTATTTCAACTTCTTGGCTGTCTAACTTCCATTCAAATAAATTTTCTATCAGTTCTGGGTGTTATTCTACCTCTAAATTGTTGTTGTTCCAATCTTGGTTGTGCCTTGAGTTACGGTGTGTCCACCTATGCCTCCATCTTGCCGGAAGTCAGATTTTTTCTTTAAATTATATTTTATTGGTACACAGGCAAATGCTCAATCCACTGAGTCACATCATTCAGGGAAAAATTATATTTTATTGATTATGCTATTACAGTTGTCCTAACTTTTCTATCCCTTTTTACCTCCTCCACCTAGCATACCCCATTCCCTCAGGCAACACCCCAACATTGTTCATGTCCATGGGTCATACATATAAGTTCTTTGGCTACTCCATTTTCTACACTATATTTTACAGTGGCTATCCCCATAGCTATCCCCAAAACTATTTTGTAACTATATATTTGTAATTTTTAATCCCCTCATCTCTTTACCCATTCTCCCACATTCCTCTCCCATCTTGCAACCATCAAAACACTCTTTGAATCCATGATTCTGTCTCTGTTCTTATTTTTTAGATTCTTTAGTTGATAGATATGTATTTATTGCCATTTTATTGTTCATGGTTTTTACCTTCTTCTTCTTAAATAAGTCCCTTTAAATTTCATATAATGAAGATTTGGTGACAATGAACTCCTTTAGTTTTTTTGTTCTCTAGGAAGCTCTTTCTCTGCCCTTTGATTCTAAATGATAGCTTAGCTTATTCTAAAAGATTGCTTAGAGCAATCTTGGCTGTAGGTTCCTGCTTTTAGTGACTTTGAATATTTCTTGTCAATCTCTTCTAGCCTACAAAGTTTCTTTTGAGAAATCAGCTGAAAATCTTATGGGAGTTCCCTGTAGGTAACAAACCTCTTTCCTCTAGCTCCTTTTAAGATTCTCTCTTTATCTCTAAACTTTGGCATTTTAATTATGGTATGTCTTGGAGTGGGTCTCTTTGCATTCATCTTGTTGGGGACTCTCTGTGCTTCCTGGACTTGCATATCTATTTCCTTCCTGAACTTGCAAATTAGGGAGGTTTTCTTTCATTACTTTTTATAATAGATTTCCAATTTCTTGCTGTTTCTCTTCTCCTTCTGGCACTGCTATGATGCAAACATTGGCCTCTTGAAGTTGTCACAGAGGCTGCTTTATTTTTTTGCTTTCTTATGTTTCATGTTATTAATTTGAATCTTGGCTTCATCCACTCTACTTTTGTTTCCCTGTAAATTGTTCTTTATTTCAATGAGTGTATCCTTTATTTCTGACTGAATTTTTTTATGCTGCTGAGGTCCTCACCAAGTGACCTGGACATTCTTATAACAAGTGTTTTGAACTCTGCATCTGATAAATTGCTTATCTCTATTTCATGTAGCTCTTTTTCTGTAATTTTGGTCTATTCTTTCATTTGAGCTATGTTTCTTTGTTCCTCATTTTGGCAGCCTCCCTGTGTTTGTTTCTGTGTATTAAGTAGAGCTGCTTTGACTCCATGTCTTGGTAGTATGGCTTAACATAATAGGTTTCCTGTAGGGTTCAGTGGTACAGCACCCCCTATCACCCAAGCTGGGTACTCAAGGTGTGCCCTTCATGAGGATGAGTACACTCTCCTCTTATAGTTGAGCCTTGGTTGCTGTTGGCAGGTCAATGGGAGGGATTTACCAAGGCCAGTCAGCTACAAGAATTGGCTATGACCACTGATCACAAACATCCACCCTCCATGGAGCATCAGCTGTGAAGAGGCAGGGTGGTGGTGATGCAACATGGCCTGTAGCTGTCTACTGGGTACACTGGCCCTGGAGTTTCCTGACTCAGGCAGGCCATGGTCAGCCCCCATCTGTATTTTTCCCAGGGCCACCTTGCCTGAGCTATAAAGCAGTCTGAGATGGCTGCTACTTGTGTTGGGCTTGGAGATTCCCAGGCAAAGCCAAGCTGTGAATCTATGCTGGCTGCTGCTAGTGCCAGGCCTGGAACTCAATCAGGCCAGCTGCTGTTTGCCTGAGAGGATTTAGGAACTTGTGAAGCATGAGCCAAGACCAGCCATTCATATGGAAAAGCAGCTTGGGTGGGGCCATAAATTGGGTGGGACAGAGTCTCTGGGGATCACCAGGACAGGTCAAATAGTGTTAACCGGGTTGATGGAGTCTCAGATATTGCACGAGCTTGGTGGATGTGTGGGGGGAGGGTTTAGAAAAGGGACAATGGCCTCTGCTTGTCTTGATGCCAGACACTTCAGCTCCTCTCCATGTGCCATTGGTGTCTTTCAAGCTGCTACAGCAGTGCTGGAGCTCAGAGGAAGTGAGTCTGAGTAGGTGAGTCCAGGCGTGGGTTCTTTAAGAGAAACTGCTTGGGGCCCCAGCAGTTTCTTCCACCAACTCCATGGTAGAAGAAAGCACCAAAACCCACTAGTTTTTGCAGCCAGAAGCTGTGGGGACTTATCTTCCTGGCACTGGAACCCTGATGACACCTCAGACAAGGATTTGATCTCCAAAATAGATAAAGAACTTACATGACTCCACTCTAAGAAGACAAGCAACCCAATTAAAAAATGGACACAGGACTTGAACAGACACTTCTCCAAGGAGGACATACAAAGTGCCTAGAGACATATGAAAAGATGCTCAGTATCGCTAGTTATCAGAGAGATGCAAATTAAAATCACAATGAGATATCACTTCACATTGGTGAGACTGGCCATCATAAACAAATCAACAAACCACAAGTGCTAGCAAGAAAAGGGAACCTTAGTACATGGTTGGTGGGAATGCAGAGTGGTGCAGCCACTGTGAAAAACAGAAATGGTATGGAATTTCCTCAGAAAACTGAAAATAGAACTGTGTTTTGGCCCAGCAATTCCACTGTTGGGATTATACCCTAAGGATCCTGAAACAGTGACTCAAAAGTACTTATGTACCCCAGTGTTCATAGCAGTGTTACTTACCATAAGCATGTGCTGGAAGCAACCTAAGTGCCTATCAGCAAATGAGTGAACTGAAAAACTATGGTACATTTGCACAATGGAATACTACACAGCAGAAAGAAAGGAGCTCCTACTCTTCTCGACAACATGGATGGAACTGGAAAGCATTATACTAAGTGAAATAAGCCAAGTGATGAAAGAGGAATACCAAATGATCTCACCTGTAAGTGTAACTAATCAACAAAACAAACAAGCAAGCAATATATAACCAGAGACATTGAAATAAAGAACAAACTGAGAGTAACCAGAGAGGAGGGAGGAGAAGGAAAATAGGGAAAGGGCCATGAAGGAACATGTATAAAGGACACATGGAAAAAGCCATAGTTGGTAGGTTTGAGGGTGGAAGACAGGGATGGGTGGGGTGGGGGTATGTGGTAGGGTGAAAATGGAGACAACCGTACTTGAACAATAAGAAAAAAAATTTCCTAGTCAGAAAAGAAAGGGAAATCACCTTTGCAGAGCCAAAATTCAACTTGAACCTGTAACTTTTCTTCCACACCTCCTATTCTTTTGCAAACCCAGGCAATATTCCCACACTTCCCCTGCTGTGATCTCCAGGCCACTGTGAACAATTAGTAGCCTCATTTTATTTGCTGTATAAGAAACATGGCAAATTTAACTGCCCTCTTTCTCTTGAAACACCCTTCCCCAAGCTTCCATGATCCCAGCTGATAGTTTTCTTCCTGCTTCTCCCACAGTTTCTGTTCAGATGTCTTTGACAGCCATACCCTCAAGGTTCAGTCTTACCTCTCTTATCTTCTCATCCCTTACTTCCTTCTTGTATAATCACATCTTCTACCACAGCATCAGAATCCCCAAATAGATATCTCCATCCTCAGCCCTCAGCTTCTCAGATATTCCACAGAAATCTCCAAGAAGATATGGCCCAACCTGAATACCCACACACACTGCTCTCACTGCATTTTCCCCACTCTCAAGAGTGACATTACAATTCCCCTGTGCCCAGACCAGAACCCTAGACATCATCCTAGACACCACCTGCCTCTCCACATCATGCTGCCTCCTATGCATCCTTCAAAGCAGCCTACTTCTCTATATCCAGGGCCAACATCCTGGTCTGGCCCACCACAACCTCCCACTTGGTCCACTGCAACAGCCTGCTCCCACTCTTGCGTCCATTATCACATGGCACAAGTCATCCTCTGTAATACTCAGAAAGTCTTTTTAAAGTGAAAGCCAGAGGCTGTTACTCCTCATTAAGCTTCCTCAACTAATTTTATCCCATCACCATGAAGATAAAGCCATCAAGGTTTGGTTCCTGAACCTCTTCAGTCTCATCTTGTGACCCTCCATTTTCCATCCCCGTAACACATACACAAACACTTTACCTTGCTCCAGACATTTTATTTCTTTGAATTTAACCAACATCTTTCCTGCCTCCTGACCCTCCGCCTCCTCCTGACTCCAGCCTACTGTTCACTCCTCAGGTTCCACATTAGAAACCACAGCCTCTGGGCAGCCCCTTGGTCCCTCAAAGAGGCCAGTTCTCTAGGCTGCTTGCTCTCAGTGTACTCTCTTCTCCTGTATCATCATGTAACCCCAGAGGTCTAAAATGACTTTTGTGATATGTGTCTCCCCATTCTACACCATGAGTTCCAGCAGGAAAGGGGTCATGTTTGCCTCATTTGTTCCTGTGCCCCAGGGCTGATCACAGAACAAGGCATGTAGCAGGTGCTCAACAAGTGTTTTGAAAAACTGAGCATGATGGCTGCACATTGGTCTATCAGCAGGCTTCTTTCACCCCTTTCTTTTTGGTTTCCCTTTAAGAGGAAGGCTAAGTTGGGTAGTGGAGAACACTGATGATAGAGTCCAAGAAGATATTCTGCTCATGCACCCAGTTAAATATTAGATTCAGGTTTGGGGGCATGTCAAAGTGCTCACATGGCACTGGGAGACTAGACTCTGGAAATGGAGAGATTTATTGAATACCATGAACTGGGCACCTGCTGTATGCAGACCCAAAAACTTCCTGTGTGATTCTAATGTCACAGAAAGCACATATCCTGCCCTAGAACACCTTAAAGTTCTTGATCAAGAAGTGAACTGAGACCAATAAAATAAAAGACATATCCTGGCCCTGGCCAGTGTGGCTCAGTTGATTGGAGCATCATCCATATACTGAAGGGTTGCAGGTTTGATTCCCAGTCAGGGTACATACCTAGATTGCATGTTCGATCCCGGTCAGGGTGCATACAGAAGGTACCTGATTTATGTTTCTTTCTCAAAGTTAGCACACTGCAGCTGTGTATCCTTGGCAAGTTATTTCTCCTCTCTAAGCCTTAGTCTCTCCACCTGTAGAGTAGAAATAAGAATATCTGTTTGGCATGAGTCAGAAGGCCACCATGATGATAAAAATAAAGTGCTATGTGTAAAGTAGTTTGTAAATTATAACCCACTGTTCAAAGGGGAGGGGAGTGGGGCTTCAACAACTGAACCCAAAATTCATTCAAAAGCAGTAACACAAGAGTAGTGAAAGTCACTTAGGTCTCAGCCTAACTGACTCTGACAGGGGTTTGTTATTGTTTGTTAGGAAAACTCAAGTGCTCCTGTCACCACAAATCACCTGGGCTTTGGACAATTGTAGCAGCAGAACTTCAGGTTCCATGAGGACTCCAGAGCCTCAGGAGGTCCATGGAGTAGCAATAGCATTCTACGCAGAGCAGGCTTCTCTCTGGGGGCTGTCTCACCCACCACTCTGCTCAGGCTGAACACACATGGGACCAATTCAAAGCTATAGCTCTGATTATAGTTTTCTGTAACAGTATTCTTCATTTACCCAGCTTCCTGAACCCATGGCTGTCTAATAAATAACACAAAAAGCCCTCTGATTCACTGTAGACCTCTAGTCTCAACTAACTTGGAGGGTGGTCAAAACTGACCTCATTATAACCCAAGCATCTGCAATCTCCAAGAATCTCTAAAACTCTTCAAATTCAATAAGCTACTCTTTCTTCACTATAGGTGACTCATTACCCCCATTCCACACAGGATTAAAAAAATCTAGCATTTCCTACGCCCAATATATCCTAGGACTTGAAACATGAGGAAATTCTTACTTCTCTGTGGTAAAGTCTACTCCAAATTCCTCCTTCCACAAAACTGTCTATCATTCACATCCATTTCCTGCATCTAGTCTCTTGTCTCCATTGCATTCTTATCTAGACCCAGCCTGGCTCACAGCCTTTTTCCTTTGATTCCCCCACAGGACTAAGCATGCAAGTCTATGCAGACAGCTGAGCAGTACTAAAGAAGGGACAGAGGAGGTTTACCCTGAATCTTAGACTAGCAAATAACCACAAATCAAATGGTCTTCCAAGTTTCTGGAAGTCCCTGAGCTATCATCACCTGAAGAATTTCCTGCTGGATTTTCTTAAACACAGACCACCTGGTACCTTGCCACATAGCTGGAGCCTCTGCTTCCTCAGGTTCCCTCTATGAGGTGATGTGGTGTTGGGGTTAAGAGAAGGTCTTCAGAGTTGCACTGCCTGAGAGGAAGTTCTGCTCCTGCTCCCTACAGCACAGGTATGAACAGGTTCACAATCACAGTGAAATATTGCACTTGAGAAAAATTATGCTAAATTTTATTCTAACTAGCAGTGTATAGCAGTGCCTGTGTAATCAGTGCCCTACTTATATTAATGGATTATTTTATTATTTCCACTTAAAAAAAGACAAGTGGTATCTGACTCACGTGTTATTTTTTTTCTAATTGACTAGTAGTAAGAGAACATTTTTTTGTAGGTATGTTTAGTCTCTTCAATTTTGTTCACTAATTAAATAATCATGTTATTTTCCTAGGGATTTGTATTTTAAATCCTGGACACTTTACTGTGGCAAATTTATCATATTTGGTATCATATTAACTTTCTCACATTTAGTTTTCATGTATAATACATGGAAATAGTACATATAAGTATGTGATTTTATTTCTCAATTCATCATATACAGTTATTATAAAGACTTTTTTGTACTTACATCTTAGTGGAGATTAGCACATTGTTTGCCTGCCTGTCCATAAACTATATATATGGTCTGGCTAATGTCATATCTAAAGGAAATCTGGTGTATAGAAGAGTTAAAGGGACATTAAAAACATGCATTCATTAATTTATTGAATGAATGGTATGAACACCTTCAATGTGTCAGGCACTGTATTATGTACTGGTGATATAAAAATTAAATAGATGAAGATTACTGGGATATAGGATTTAACAAGGATATAAGACAAGAGTTTAAGACAAAGGCATGGATAGAAACAGCATTGCCATACACAGAGATGAATGACACAAGAGAACTATTCACTATGTAAGTACAAGGGTAGAGGGTAACTGCCTATAAGAGCTTCCCTGGTAAATAAGGGGAAAAGGGCACATTCATGACAAAAGGAAAAACATGATAGTCAAGGAATAACAAATGGAAGCAGAGTGAAAGTTCAGGATTTTATCCTAATCATTGAGGGTCCTTGTTTTTAACTTTTGTTTTTTTCATTTTAAAAAAATTACTAAATTTATTGGAGTGACATTGGTTAATAAAATTATATAGGTTTCAAGTGTACACTTCTATAATACATTATCTGTATATTGTATTGTGTATTCACCACCCCAAGGCAAGTCTTCTTCCTTCACTATTTTTCCCCCTTTATCTTTTCCTACCACCTCCCACCCCCTTTTCCTCTGGTAATCACCATATTGTTGTCTGTGTTTATGAATTCTTTTCTTTGCTTAATCCTTTCAACTTTTTCCTCAACCTTCGTCCCCTCTTACAGCTATCAGCTTGTTCTCCATATCTGTGAGTCTGTTTCTATTTTGTTTGCTAATTTATTTTGTTCATTAGATTCTACATATAAGTGAAATAATAGGGTACTTGTCTTTCTCTGACTAATTTATTTCACTCAGCATAATGCTCTCCAGATCCATCCATGCCATCGCAAAAAGTAAGAGTTCCTTCTTTTTCATGGCTGTGTATTATTCCATCATGCAAATGTACCACATCTTTCTTATCCACTCATGTACTTACTTACAGGCACTTGGGCTGCTTCCAAATCTTGGCTATTATAAATAATGGTGCGGTGAACGTAGGGGTGCATATATTCTTTTGAATCAGTGCTTCATGTTTCTTTGGATAAATTCCCAGAAGTAGAATCACTGTGTCATAAGGCAGTTCCATTTTTAATGTTTTGAGGGAGCTCCATGCTGCTTTCACAGTGGCTACACAAAACTGCATTCCATCAATAGTGCAAAAGTGTTCCCATTTCTTCACAACCTCTCCAGCATTTATTGTTTGTTGATTTATTGATGATAGTCATTCTGACCAGTGTGAGGTAAAATCTCATAGTAGTTTTAATTTGCTTTTATCTAATGATTAGCGGCATTGAGCATCTTTTCATGTCTATTGGCCATATGCCCATATGCATGTTCTCTTTGGAGAAACATCTATTCAGATCATTTGGCATTTTTTAAATTGGATTTTTTTTTTTGGTGTTGAGTCTTATAAGTTCTTCATAAATTTTGGATATGAACCTCTTATTAGTTGTACCATTGGGAAATATGTTCTCCCATTCAGTGTGTTATTTCTTTATTTTGTTGATGGTTACCTTTGTTGTGCAAAAGCTTTTTAGTTTGATATAGTTCCACTGGTGTATATTTTTCCCTGCTCAAGGAAATATATCAGAAAAAATATTGCTATGAGAAATTTCCAAGATTTTACTGCCTATGTTTTCTTCTAGGAATTTTTTGTTCTGAGTCTAACAGTTAAGTCTTTAATTCATTTTAAGTTTATTCCTGTATATGGTGTGAGGAGGTGGTCTTGTTTCATTTTTTTGCATGTGTCTGTCCTAACAGCATTTATTTGAATAGACTACCTTTACCCCATTGTATGTTTTTGCCTCCTTTGTCAAATATTAATTGACTGTAAAGATGTGGATTTATTTCTGAGTGGTCTGGTCTGTTCCATTGACTATATTTCTGTTTTTATGCCAATACCATGCTGTTTTGCTTACTATGGCCTTGTAGTTCAATACTGGGTAACATGATTCCTCCAACTTTGTTCTTCTCAAAATTGCTGTGGCTACTCATGGTTTTGTGGTTCCATATAAATTGCAGGATTATTTGTTCTAGTTCTATAAAATGCACCATCGGTATCTTGATAGAAATTGTGTTGAATCTGTAGATTGCTTTGAGTAATATGAATATTTTAATGATGTTAATTCTTCCTATCCATTAACATGGCATATGCTTCCACTTATTTGTATCTCCTTGAAATTCTTTCTTCAGTGTCTTACCATTTTCTGAGTACAGGCTTTTATATCTTTAGTAAAATTTTTTCCTAGGTGTTTTATTTTTTTTTATGCAATTGTAAAGGAGATTGTTTTCTTAGTTTCCCTGAGTTCATAATTGGTGTATAAAAATGCAGCTGATTGCTGAATACTTATCTTGTATGCTCCTATTTTAGTAAATTTAGGAATTTTAAAATGTTTTCATTTCACATTAATTTTAAGAATTTTTATTTTCATAATATATTCATCCTTTTCCACTTCTAGGGGATTGTTTTTTAATCTCATTATATCTGTTAACTGGACATTGCTGGCATTTGGGAAATCTTATGGTTGTCACCTGTTTATCTTGTATCATGCAATTTTGCTGAACTTTCTGTTCAATTTTAAAAGACTTTGCCACTTATCCTGAGTTTTCTAGGCATATAATCATACATTTAAAATTTCAGTAAATGTGCCCCTTCTTTTCAGTAGTAATTCCACTACTTTCTGTTGTATGTTCTATTGTTCTCAGAATGAAAGTAGGCCCCCTTGCTTTATTCCTGCTGTAATGGAGTTACTTTTCACACTTTACTATTAAATATGGTGTAAAATGTTTGTATAAGTCAGTTTTTCTTTATATTAAAAAATCCTACTATTCTTGGCTTCCTAAATATTTTAAAAGCAGAAGTCGTGTTTAATTATGCCTAATGCCCTTTTATTATCTAATAAGATTAGCAGAAGTGATTTTATATTACTATATTTTATAGATTATAAAACACATTGCAATTTCAGAGATGTTAAAACATGAAAACAAAAAGTGCATCTTAAGATTGAGATATGTATCCTAATATTATACCATACAAATGGAACCCACTATTTCATAGAGAAATGTGCTTTTATTATATTGTTGATTTTGGTTTACTCAACTTCAATTTTGAATTTTAAAACATTCATATATGTTATCATTATAGTTTTAAAAAATGTTCTTATATTTATTAGGTTTTTATATTGGAGTTTCACTATCAATTATAGTTTCAAATTGATTCACTTTCTCATCTTTATTTTGCTCAAGAATTATTTATATAGCACACGAATTATGGTTTTTGAAAGATGGAATTATTACATCAATAAAAGTTTTTGTCTGAGAGACTTATCTTTTAATTATATTTTAATAAATTCTTTTTTGTGGTTTGAAAATTGTTTTATTTTTCTTGATTTTTATTGAGCTTTTCTGATTTTCCATTTCTTCTTGATTCAAAGTGTATTCTTTATATATTTTTAAATGTATTTTCTTTGAAGTATTTTTTTTTATTTTTTTTATCTTTTTTTTTTATTTTATTTATTTATTTTTAGAGAGGGAAGGGAGAGCAATAGAGAGAGGGAGAGAGAGAAACATCAATGTGCGGTTGCTGGGGTTTATGGCCTGCAACCCAGGAATGTACCCTGGCTGGGAATCGAACCTGGGACACTTTGGTTCCCAGGCCGCGCTCAATCCACTGAGCTACGCCAGCCAGGGCGCTGAAGTATTTTTATTTGTTGGCAAATACATAATATTTGTTTAATTTTTAAAGAAATGTCTGTATCTTTTGACTGATCTCTTCCTTGTTTTTAATTTTGTGTTCTTTTTTCTACTTATGAGAGATTTGGCTTTTTTCAAAGAAAAATTATTGTGCTTACTTTTTGTGTTTTTCTATTCATTGTTAATTCTTCAGTCTTTCTTGCTTCTGTTTGTTTTATTTTTTTAGGATTTTTAAAATTACATTTTATGAATTATGCAGTTCCAGTTATCCCAATTTTTGCCCCTTAGTCCCCCTTCACCCAGCATGCCCCATCCCTCAGGCCATCCTGACACCATTGTTCATGTCCATGGGTCATGTGTACAAGTTCTTTGGCTACTCTATTTCCTACACTATACTTTACATCCCCATGGCTATTCTGTAACTACCTATTCATACTTCTTAATTCCCTCACCTCTTCACCCATTCCCCAATACCCCACTCCCATTTGGCAACCATCAAAATGTTCTCCATAGCCATGATTCTGTCTCTGTTGTTGTTTTCTTTGTTTTTTTTAACTCAGTTGTTGATAGATGTGTATATTTACCATTTTATTGTTCATAGTTTTGATCTTCTTTTTCTTAAATAAGTCCCTTTAATATTTCATACAATAAGGGTTTGGTGATGATGAGCTGCATTAGTTTTTTCTTGTCTGGGAAACTCTTTGTCTACCCTTTGATTCTAAATGATATCTGGGTAGAGAATTCTTAGCAGTAAGTCCCCACTTTTCATGACTGAATATTTCTTGCCAATCTTTTCTAGCCTGCAAAGTTCCTTTTGAGAAATCATCTGACAGTCTCATGGGAATTTCCTGTAGCTAACTATTTGATTTTCTCTGGTTGCACTTAAAAGCAACAAGATTAAACGCAAAAAAAAAGGCATTAAAAGCAACAATATTTATTTTTTTATCCTCACCCAAGGATTTTTTAATTGACTTTAGAGAGAGTGAAAGGGACATGGAAGAGAGAGAAAAAGAGAGAGAGAAGAGAGAGAAAAACATCAATGTGAGAGAGAAACATTGATCAGTTGTCTCTTATACATGCTCCGACCAGGGATCAAGTTGCCACTTGGGTATGTTCCCTGACCTGAATCAAACCGTCAAACTTTTGGTGTATATGATGACACTCCAACCAACTGAGCCACCTGGCCAAGGCTTGTTACCTTTTTAAATAACTTCTTGCATTGACTATTTATGGTATTATGCTACTACTGCTATATTATTCAAGGCAAAAATATTAAACCTATAATGGAAACTGACTATGTCATGTTCATTTTGTTATGCAATGTTCTCATTTTAATTATCATCTAATCATAGCTATCTTTTATTTCATTTTGACTATAAATTATTTAGAAGTGCACTGTTTTTTAAATTGCTTTCTAATTTAAGATTTTTACTTATATATCCCTTTTTCTGTGTCTTCTGTCAACTTTTAATTTTACTATATTGTAGCTGAGAAATTTTTCCCTTTGAGACAGTTTTGATTTATTTTTGTTTTTGAAGAGCCTATTATATAACCAATTTAGTGTACATGTCATTAATATTTTATTTTTTAAAATATTTTACTTATTTCTAGACAGAGGTGAAGGAAGAAAGAGAGGGAGAGAAACACCAATGTGTGGTTGCCTGTCATGCATCCCCAACTGGGGACTTGGCCTGCAACCTGGGCATGTGCTCTGATTAGGAATCAAACCAGTGACACTTTGGCTTGCAGGCTGATGCTCAATCCACTGAGCCACACTAGCCAGGGCTGTTTCATTAATATTTTAAAAAGAAGATGAAATCTTCATTGATATGATGTAAAACATTTACTATACCAATTAATTCTGTCTTTTAAATTATATTATTCAGATTCTCTTAGGATTTATTTGCCCTGTTAAATACTAGATGGGACATTTCTCATGGCTAGAAACTGTTGCTTCTTCACTCTTGTCTCCCATTTTTACTTTATCTATTGTATGAAAGTCATATGGTATATATTAGTTTTATAATTTCATTACAGATTTCACCTTTTGTAATTATAAAAGGACTCTATCTCATGTAATGCAGTTGGCTTGCAATCTACTTTGTGTAAAATTTATATTGCCACCCTGATTTCCTTCTGTTTATATTTCTCTGGTCTTTTCCCATTTTTTATTGTTAGTAAACAATACTAATTCTGCATTACTCTTTAACACTAAGTACAAATTTGGATATTTTAAACCTCTTAGAATTTTATTTTACTTATTGATATTTTATTTTTAATAGGGAGTAAGTCATTTCTGTTTATAGTCATAAATGATGTATTTGGTCTGCTTTATGCACATTTTGGCTTTTGGTTTTATTGTTTTTATGGTATTTTTCCCATTATTATTTATCCCCTTCATACCTTCTTCCACATTCACCCATCCCGCTCCTCCCCCCATAGTCACCACACTGTTGCTCTTGTCCATGAGTCTTTTTCCTTTTGTGGTTGATCCCCCCACCCTTATACCCCTTGGCTTCTGTTTTTAAATTTTCTTCATTCATTTCTGTCTTTAACTACCAAGAATGTACTTTATTTGCTTTAATCTTCTCCTTGACTCATATGATATACACAGTTTTTATTTTAATCAAAGGTTACCTTTACCTTTTCTCTAGATGATTTTTACTCTATGTTTTTCTAATTATTGATATGTAGACTCCTTTTACTCCCTGATTCCAAAAAGGACAATTTCTTGTGCATTTAATGCTTTGGGTTGTCCCCAAATTTTCACTTTCTTAATGTGGTCTTGGGTTAATCACAATAATTCTTAACATTTTCTTCCAGTATTAAAAGTAGGTTTCTAAAATTTATTTAAACCTAATTGCATTTATTCATCTATTCATCCAGTAAACCCTATAGCATATACTGTAGACCAATTACTAAAAGTAAGAGTAAGCAGAATCCTTAAACTCATAAAGTTGAATTTTTTTGTGGAAGAGATAAACAACAAATGTAATAAATATTAAACAAAGTAATTTAGCTTATAATGAGTACAATGAAAAAAGAACAAACCGAATAATGTAATGGAACAAGTAGGTAAGTAGGGTGTCTTTCATTTAGGGAATCTTGTGTGGGGAGGTGGTATTTGAACAGTCACTTAAATGAGGAGATAGAACCACCCATACATATATAGATCTGAAGAATAGCTTTCAGGCAGAATGAGGAGCCAATGCCAGCTTGGCCAAAAGAAATGAAAGAAGGACAATGAGGCTAAAACACAATGAGCAAGGGGATGAGGGATCAGAGAAACAGACAAAATCTTGTAGGACTATTATGAGTCATGGTTCTCCAGAGAAACAGAACAAATAGACAATATGATATATATATATATATTGATATATACACACACACACACACACACACACACACACACACATATATCATATATATACATATGTATATATATGTATATACACACACACACACACACACACACACACACAAAATAGGATATATATAAACAAATAGTATATAAATATATGAATAATTCTTCTATGTGTAGTATATGTGTAAATTATGTATAAAATCATATATGCATATATACATATATACTCACATACATAATTTACACATATGTATAAATACATATACCTATACTTATATATTCACATATAATACACAATTCTCCTATAGGTAGTATATGTATAAATTATGTATATGAGCATATATACATATATACACATATATGTGTGTGAATATATATATACACACACCCATATATACAGAGAGAGAGAGGGAGAGCTTAGTTTAAGATTTTGGCTTATGTGATTGTGGAGGGTGAACTGTCCCAATACCTGCAGTAGGCAAGATGGAGGCTCAGGAGAACCAGGGTTCAGTTAGAGTCCAAAAACAGGAAAGAACCAACTGATGACTCAGGCAGAAGGAATTCCCTGTTACTTGTGGGTAAATCAGTTTTTTTGTTCTATTCAGACCTTCAACTGACCAGATAAGGCCCACCTACATTAGGGAGCACAATCTGCTTTTACTCAATTTACTGTTTCAAATGTTAATGTCATCCAGAACCACCCTCACAAACACACCCAGAAAAATACTTAAACATATATCTAAGTACTTTGTTAACCAGGCATGTTGACACACAAAATTAACTGCTGCAAAGACATAGAAGAGGGGTAGATTATATTTTAAATGTGATAGCAAGCCATTGAAAAGTTTTAAGCAGTGTACTGATGTTATATGATTTTCTTGTTTAAAAAAAACTTCAGATACAACGTGAAGAACCGATACATTGGTGACAAGAGTGTAAGCAGGAATAGAATTAGGAGACTACTGCAGCAGCCCCCAAAAGAGAACATGGCATCTTGCAGTATGTAGAAGTGGATGTATTTGGGATATATTTTGAAGGTAGAATTTAAGGGACTGATTCATAGATTGAATTTTGGGATAAGAAAAAAATGTCAAGGTGAGGATAATGCCTATGATTTTACCCCCAAGTTACCAGAGTTAGACTGGAACTTTTCATTTACTAATAAGGAGAAATTTCAAGGAGGAACATGGAAATCAAGAATTCTGCTAAGTGCATCTAAAGTCTATCCAAGAAGAAATATGGAGTAGGCAATGTATACATAAGCATGGCACTCAGAGGGATATCAGGGTTTTCTTATTTTCTTAGTTCTGCTGTAAAAAATTACAAAGATAGTGGTTTTAAACAACTGAAGTTAATGTAACACCACAGAAGATGGAAGAATAGGAAACTCCAGGGATCATTCTCTCGGGTGAAACAATTATTAATCCTGAAAGATCCACTGGAATCAATTATTTAGAAGTCTGGAATTTAGTCAAACATTTGCAGCATCCAGAAGAGTACTTGACAAAGAAAAAGGTTGGTAAATTTGGATGAATTTCACTTTTGCATAGCAGCTACCATCCTCCATGTTCTAACCCCATAGCAAGCAACTGTGTAAATGGCAGCCCATATTCCTGGTATGGTCTATGGTGTGGCTGAGCAATGGAGACCTTAATCAACAAGGAGTGGGATAATGTGTTACAATCTGCTCTCCACTGACAGGCTAACATAGTCACTGGCTATTGTTTCAACCACCACGATCTGAAATAACTTCCTGGGCAGTGTCTGTAGAGTTTAACTAGATAGAACACATTTTTATTTTTTCTCCTCTATTATTTGACCATGTCACTGGCTGACCCCAAAGATAATAGAAAAGAGACTTCAGTGACAACATGTGAGAAGAAATATTGTCTTTGCAAAATATATTTTGTAAAAGTCACTAAACAAATGAACAACTGCAACTTCTGGTTCCCAATAAGCAACATCAACAATCCCTGGGAATAAGGAGAATCTGGTATCCAGAATTACTACATTACAATATTCAAAATGTCCAGTTCTCCACGAAAAGTTCAAAGCATACAAAGAAACAAGATGAAAAAGAAACATTACTGAAGAAGCTCAGACACTGGAAATATTAGGAAAAAAGACATTAACTGGTATATCTGTGCTTAACGTAAGGGAAATCATGAACAAAAAAATAAAGGATTTTGGAAGAACAATGAATCAACAAGTAAGCAATATCTATAAAAATATAGGAATTATACAAAAGGAATTAAGCAGGAAATCTGGAGCTATAAACTATAAAAGCTGAAATGAAAAATTTCAGTATAAGGGTTCAACAGTAGATGTGAGCAAGCAGAAGAAATAATCAGCAAACTTAAAGTAGTTGAAATTGTCTAGTTTGTGAAGCAGAAAAAAAGAAGAAAAATGAACAGAGCATTCAGAACCTATAGGACACCATCAAGTATACTAACATATGCTATGAATCTGGGAGTCCCAAAGGGAGAAGAGATAGAGAAAAAAAAGAGAAGAAATAATAAAAACTCCCCAAATTTGAAAAGCCATGAATAAACAAATCTTAGAAGCTCAATGAAGTTCAAGAAGGATAAACTTAAAAAGATTCACATCAAAACACATTATAATAGCCCTGACTAGTGTGGCTCAGTAGATTGAGTGCCAACCTATGAGCAAAAGGGTCACTGGTTCAATTCCCAGTGTAGGGCACATGCCTGGGTTGTGGGCCAGGTCCCCAGCAAGGGGCATGTGAGAGACAACTACACATTGTTTCTGTCCCTCTCTCCCTCCTTTCCCATTCCCTTCTAAAAATAAATAAATAAAATCTTTGTAAATAATAAATCTTTAAGAAAAAAATATTATAATAAAAGGGAAAAAAGAAAATCTTGAAAGGAGTGAGAGAGAAACTAATTCTCGTGGACAGTACATATTTATTTTAAGATCTGTAATTAAAATCTATCAGAGAAGAATTTCTTATCCAACAGAACTATACTTCTAAAATGAAGCATAGTATGTACAACATAATGACTATTAGTTAATTGTGTTGTATATTTAAAAGTTGCTAAGAGAACCCTGGCTGTTGTGACTCAGTGGATTGAGTGCCAACCTACAGACCAAAGGGTTGCCGGTTCAATTCCCACTCAGGGCAGATGCCTGGGTTGCAGACCAGGTCCCCTGTAGGAGATGTGTGACAGGCAACCACACATTGAGGTTTCTCTTCCTCTCTTTCTCCCTTCCTTTCCCTCTCTCTAAAAGTAAATAAATAAAATATTTTTTAAAAAAGGAAAAATGAACATTTGAAAAATAAGTTTCTAAGAAAGTAGGTCATCACAAATCAAAAGAATTTGTGACTGTTTATAGTGATGGATGTTCATAGACATTTTGTGTTGATCATTTTTCATAGTATACAAGTAATGAATCATTATGTTGTACACCTTAAACTAATGCAATGTTATATGTCAATTATATCTCAATTTTTTAAATAAATAAAACAAAAATGAAGAAAAAATCAAGGCATTTCTAGATAAAAGTTAAAGGAATTCATCACTAGTAGACCTGCCCTACAAAAAAATGCTAAAAAGACTTTCTCCAGATGAAATTAGAGGACACTGGACTGTAAATCAAAGTCATCAGAAGAAACAAAGATCTCTGGTAAAGGTAAATACTAGATAAATAAAATAGCTAGTATTAAAGTTTTGGTTTGTAACTCTTCTTTTTGTGTTCTATAGGATTTTAAAAACCTTAATACTCCATTTTCAATAATGGATAAAATACCTAGACAGAAGATCAATGAAAAAATAGTAGACTTGAACATTATAAACCAACAACACCTAACACATACACTGCACACTTCATTCAATAACAGCAGAAAACACATTCCTGTCAAGTTCACATGGAACATTCTCCAGGATAGATCATATATTTTAAGATAAGTCAATTTATCTCACTGGAATAACATTTTTTGGTCAAAATGTATTCTATCCCTTTTATAAAACACTATTTCATAAGCAACTATTTTATTTAGGATTTTTGCATTTATGTTTATGATAGGGACAGCTCTGTAACTTTCTTATTTGTCATATCCTTATAAAATGTTTTGTCAGAATAACACTGACTTAACTAAATAAATTGTCAAGTATTTTTAAAACTTCCATCTTAATTTTCTTTTTTGTTGAGTCATAAACACCCAGAAACTATGAACAACTTCAGTGATGAAGAATTTGGCTGTCATTTCCCCAGTGAAGGCTTTGTTGCCAAGGACATTCTGGGCCAAAAATTAATGAAGTTTCTTCTTCCAATGATAAAAATTCCTTCTGTATTGTGGACCTGGGAGACATTCTAAAGAAATATCTGAAATGGTTAAAAGCTCTTCCTCTGGTCACCTCCTTTTTTGCAGTCAAATGCAATGACAGCAAAACCATAGTGAAGACCCTTGTCATCAGGACAGGATTTGACTGTGCCAGCAAGACCGAAATACAATTGGTGCAGAGTTTTGAGGTGCCTCCACAGAGGATTATCTATGTGAACCCTTGTAAACAACTATTTCAGATTAAATATTCTGCCAATGATGGGGTCCAGATGATGACTTTCAATAGTGAAGTCGAATTGATGAAAGTTGCCAAAGCACATCCAAAGGCAAAAGTGGTTTTGCAGGTTACCACTGATGATTCCACAGCAATTTTTCATCTCAATGTTAAATTTGGTGCCACTCTCAAAACCAACAGACTTCTTTTGGAATGGGCAAAAGAACTAAGTGTTGACATCATTGGTGTCAGCTTCCACATGGGAACGATCTATACTGACCCTGAGACCTTTGTGCAGGCCATCTCCAATGTCCTCTGTGTCTTTGACATGGGAGCTGACGTTGGTTTCAATATGTATCTGCTGGATATTAATGGTGGCTTTCCTGGATCTGAGGATGTAAAGCTTAAATTTGAAGAGATTGCCAGTGCCATCAACCCAGCCCCAGACAGGTATTTTCTATCCAACTTGGGAGTGACACTCATAGCAGAGCTGGGCACATACTATGTTGCATCAGCTTTCACACTTGCAGTTAATATCATTGCCAAAAACCTCATATTAAAGGAACAAACATGTTCTGATAATGAAGATGAGTCAAGGGAAAAAACCTTTATGTATTACATGAATGATGGAATATATGGATCAATTAATTGCATCCTCTATGATCATGCACACATGAAACCCTTTCTGCAGAAGAGGCCCAAACCAGATGAGATGTGTTATTCATCCAGCACATGGGCACCAACTTGTGATGGCCTCAATTGCATCGTAGAATACTGTGCCTTGACCAAGATGCACATGGAGCACTGAATGCTCTTTGAAAACATTGGTACTTACACTATTGCTGCTGCTTCTACTTCAATGCATTTTAGAAGTTGACCATGTACTATGTGATGCCATGTACTATGGATTCCAATATTGAAACTGATGCAGCAAGTCCAGAACCATGACTTTCCACCCACCATGGAGGAGCAGAATGTCAGCACACTGCTTGTGTCCTGTGCCTGGGAAAGTGGGATGGAGCACCACTCAGAAGCCTGTGCTTCAGCTCATATTAATGTGTACATG
Source organism: Phyllostomus hastatus (assembly GCF_019186645.2). NCBI lineage: Eukaryota > Metazoa > Chordata > Mammalia > Chiroptera > Phyllostomidae > Phyllostomus > Phyllostomus hastatus. The sequence continues at coordinate 3,735,756 of NW_025334038.1, read as the reverse complement.
CCATTCTTGTAGCTGTTACTGTGAGGGTAGCTGAATTAAGGGATTGGAGAAGACTACTTAACTTCATTATGGCCAGCTTTGGAGTATCTTTGTAAGTAGGGTTGGCACAGATGGAACATTATGAAAGGCTAGGAGATGGGGTCACACTTATCTGTGTTCCTATGGAAACTATTTGAATATTTGTTTTATATGGATTTTTACTCAGTTTTCAAGTGCTACTAAAGAATGCCTTCAGCTGCCAAGCAAGCATTTGTAGCTTGTACATTGGCAGAATGGGCCAAAAGTTTAGTGTTGTGACCAGTTTTTAAAATGAAGTAACTTGAAAATTAAAAAAAAATAAACAACAATGAACCTATAATTCATAATTATGAATAATGATAATTATGCACCATAAACAAGTGATATTTTTCCAATGAATGCAAGGGAGTTTCACTATAAGAAAGTTGGTTAATGTAATATACCATATTAATAGAATGAAGAAAAAACATGATTATTTCAATAAACATAGAAAAATCATTTAATAAAACTCAAGACTCATGATTTAGCAAACTAGGAATAGAAGGGAACTTCCTCAACATGATAAAGGGCACATAACAAAAACTCAGAGCTAGCATCATACTCAATGGTCAAAGATCAAATTTTTCCCCCTAAAATCAGAAACAAGATAAGGATGCTCACTTTCACTACTGCTATTTGACACTGCCCCAGCTACAGCATTTAAGCAAGCAAGGACACTCAAATTGAAAAGGAAGTTGCAAGTCTATTGTTAATTGCAAATGATGAGATTCCATATATAGGTAATCCCAAAGAATGTACAGACATACACACACAAACACATACAAGTAAATTAAAGCTAACAAACAAAATCAGCAAAGTTGCAAAAATCATTTGTGTTTCTACACAACAGCAACGAACAATAAAAAATGGAAATTAAGCAAACAATTTCATTTACAAAGAAACCAAATACCTCGGAATAAATTTAATCAAAGAGATGAAAAACTGGTACATTGAAAATTATAAAAAATTTCTGAAAGAAATTAAAGACATAAATAAATGGAAATACATTTTGTTATCATGTATTGGAAAACTTAATTTTATGAGGAAAATACTGTCTGAAGTTAACTACACATTAAATGCAAACTCTATCAAAAGTTTAATGGCCTTTTTGCAGAAATGGGAAAGCTAATTCTCAAATTTATGTGTAATTATAAGGGGACCCAATAGTCAAAACAGCATTGAAAAAAAAGTTGGAGGATTCACACTCTCCTATTTCAAACTTACTACAAAGCTGAAAAAATCAAAATCATGTGATACTGGCATAAAAAATGATATGTAGACTAATAGAATAGAATTGAGAGTTCCAAAATAAACCCAAACATATATGGTGAAATGATTTTTGACAAGGGTGCCAAGGCCATTCAAGGACGAAAGTATAAGCTCTTCAACAAATGTTATTGGAAAAACAGGACAGTGACATGTAGAAGAAAGAATGAAGTTGACCCCTACTTCACTCCATATACAACAATTTAGTCCATTGATTCATTTTGAATCAATGGACTAACTATAAGGGCTAAAATTATTAAACTATTAGAAGAAAATATAGGAGTAAATTTTATGACCTCTGACTTGACAATGGATTTTTAAATTCAACATCAAAAGCACAAGCAAAAACTATAAAACATAAATAAATTTTACTTAGTTAAAATTAAAAACTTTTGTGCATCAAAGAACAGTATCAAGAAAGTGAAAAGATAACCTTTATGTAAAGAACTCTTACAACTCAACAAAAAATATATAGTCATTTCTCAAAATAGGTCAACAAGCACATGAAAACATTACTGGACATCAAGAAAATCTGAGTTAAATGCACAATTAAATATCAATTCACTTCCTTAGGATAGCATTAGAAAGTAAAGACACAAATATCAACTGCTGGTAAGAATGTGAAGAATTTGTAGCCCTTGCATGTTGTTGGTCAAATATGAAGCAGTGCAGCCACTGTTAAATATAATTTGTAAGTTCCTCAAAAATTTAAACATAGAATTACCATATGACCAAATAGTTCTACTCTTAGGTTTATATACAAGAGAAATGAACATATAAGTGTGCAATGGTTCTGTTGTTTCCTCTCCACCCATTGCTGTGTCCATTTTTCTCTCCATTGCAGTAGTTGGTTAAGGGAGAACTATTAATTTGTCTGTAATATTATGTGTCAGTCTTCTACATCTTCAATTTTGGTATTTTCTCTTTTCAGTGGGAATTTAAATCCTGCAACTGTATGTTTAGTTTCTTTACAGTTCTCATTATCATCATTTCAGGCTATTTATTCCTCAGTGTTCATTCCTGTTTCATGGAAGCCAAGATTTTATGCATCCTTCAGAGTATTTCAGGAAGTTTCTCAATGTTATTTCCCATCATTTGTTATGTAATCTTTCTAATATGGTCTATATTGGAGGTTTTCTGCTTTCGAGTTTTAAAGTCAGCAGAGATGTTTCAGGTTTAGTGTACACCTATAGGTGTATTTTGTAGAATGCCCTTCACCCCACTTGCTGACCACTTTGATTTTGGCAAAACCCCTTCTGAGGCACATATCTAGTGGGCAGTAGCATGTACACAGGGATCTTGAGCAGCATAAGTAACAGATGTTCACCTGATACAGCCCTAGAGCATAAATTTCCTTAAATTTCCTGGCTCATGGAGACTCTAAAGCAAAGAAATACCCCCCAAATTAACACTACAGCATGCAATGCTATTAGGCTTCTTCTTTCCTGCAGAACTTTACTCACTGAGATGTCATCTTCCATATAATAATATCCACATCTATTATGCTTATTTCATTCCTTCTCTGCAGTTATACTGGAGTTTCATTCTGTCAGGGGACATGAAAAGGCAAATCATTGGGTAGGTGGATAGGGGAATTACATTCTGAGCATCTCAGAGAACACCAAAATGGGAGAAGAGACAAACCTGGTGTTTAACTGGTTGGCTCCAGCCCTGATTTGTCACGGTAACCTCCACTCTGATGGCTGGTGCCTGTGTGGTCATGGTCATTTAGTGTTTTGAATATCACCTGTGGGAGAGACACATTTACAGGAGATCAAGTTTGCCCTGTTTCATTGTCAAATCATATGCTAGCCCCCAGTTGTGGTTTTCATTTTAGTTTTATAGGTCTTATAATTTTTGTGGGTCTCCCACAGTTTCTGGCAGCACATTGGTTGTCATCATGGTTGTTGGTGTGGTTTCTTCCTTCCCCAAATACTAATTAAGAAACTACTATGTGCTACACATTTTGCTAGGCCCTGGGGCTACAATATTAAATTACAAATAAATGACTCTGCTTCTACGAATTTCTCTCTATTCCCATATCTTTATAGTTGCAATATGGGAACTCTCTATAATTGCTACACAGAACTCATTTTGAACTGGAAAATAATAATGCCCCTTTAATGAGAATCATGATCAAATCAATGTGGGAAATTAAAAAAAAAACATCTGGAATTCAGTCAGCTTAAGTTCTTGTCCTTGATTTTACCACTGATATCTGAGGACCTTGTGTGAGTCACTTAACCCCTTAAGGTCTCAGTTTCCTAAGTGTAAATAAATGGGTTTGACCACATTCTCTCCAAGATTCCTTCCAGCCATAAAATTTTATAGTCCCAAGATAAATATTCTCCCCACTAAAGTGGGTGTCTCGGAAGCCATTTTTTATCAGTGGATCTCAAACCTTATGTTTATCAATACAGTAGTCAGACTCTCCTGACCCTCTTTATACCATTTCTAATAAGAAATGTACCAACCATATGTGAAACACATGGAGTCTGTCCAAAGGCCATGCAAGATACATAAATTTTATAAGCGAAAGATGCAAAACACATGTTGTCACATCTCAAATCCACATGAACATTTTGTATACAGTTTAATGGTTCTTAATTTCAAGGGTTATTCAGAAATCTTTTTAAGGTACTCCAATAAGAATAACTTTTAGAGATGAGGCCCAAGAGGTCTTTGTATAAAACCAAGTAAAATTGTCTAAGTTTCTGTGAGGTTCACAGAAATGAGAGTCTTCTGAAGTTTGTCATAGAGGTAAGCATATCACACCTTGCAGCATCTTGATAAAATCACAATAAAACAAAAGACTAAGTGAATATCAAACTAGTCTCACATTAGAGGACTACAGTCTCACAATGGAAAGTCCCAGCTGGTCAATCTGCTTTGGCTGTCAGCTGCAATTTGGGGCCCTCTTCAAGTTCTGCATGTGCTGACCACACAAGTGTAAGTTCACACCCTTCCTGCTGCCTGCTGAATTTCTAGTCATTCCTGAGGGCCCTGCTCAAATATTCCTCCTTTGTGGAGCTTTCCCTTATCTCTCCAAACAAATTAGTTACTCCTCTATGTTCCTTGCTCTTTCTCTCTCTGTCCACCTATTATTGAACTTGTCATGCTAAACAGCATTTCTTTTATTTTTTGTGGTCTTTTGAATTTCTAGTGCTTAGCAATATGCCCGGCATGTTTGTTAATGAATCTAAAAATTAATGAAGGCTTTTTGACACTGAGAGTCTTAAGATTCAATTAGGTCTTTAACTTTGAAATTTTAACTGGAACAGCCAAAGTCAACACCCTGTTTCAGAGCAGAGACTACAGCTCTGTGAATTTTCTGTCATGAAAGAACTCACATTCCATTTGACAAAAAAAAAAAGAGTAAACTAAGTCAAGAAGAACATAAAGAGCATCTTCTGCAGGGTCCCACACCATCCTGGATCCAGAAGAGTTTACAAGGAAAGATAACACAGTGCTTACTTAATATTAAAGCTGGGAAGAAAGTACAGGCACAGGATACAGAAGATAAGGAATACTTAAGAAGGAGGTGATGAAGGTCTGACTGATCAGGGTCAGTGAGCAGCAAAGCTAAATAAAACCCAGTAAAGCTTCTATAGTTGATAATGCCCCCAACCATCTTCTAAACCTGCGCTGTTCAAGACAACAGTATCCAGTGGCCACAGGAGGCTGCTGAACCAGCCCAAAGTAAGATATGTTGTCATGCAAAATGCACACCAAATTGTAAAGAACTTAAAAATAAAGTTCTCAGAAAATAATGTTAAAATATCTCTTTTAGTTATTTTTGTAATGACTATATATTAAAATGTTGAAATGACTATTTTAGCTATATTAGATAAAATAAAATATATTATTTTAATTAAATTCACTTTTTTTAACTTTACACAATGCAGCTACTAAAAAATTTTGTGGCATATATGTGGCTCACATTTGTGGTACACATCACATTTCTGTTGGACATTGTTCTTCTAAGCCATTGTCCCCTTTTAGTCCCAACCATCATCTCATCTGCTCAGTGTTAACTCTGGTCTTGGTGTGTTAACTAGAATGATGTTTTTGTTGGTGTGTGTCTATGAGAGTTTTTTGTTTTTGCTTAATCCCTTCACTTTTTTCAAACAGCCCCATAATATCCTTCCCTTCTGATAGCCCTCACCCTGCTCTGTATTGGTGAGTCTGTTTCTATTCTGCTTGTTAGTTTATTTTGTTCATTAGATTCTACATATGAGTCATAGGAGTGAAATAATATGGTACTTGTCTTTCTCTGACTGACTTATTTTACTTAGCAAAATACTCTCCAGTTCTATCCATGCTGTCTCAAAAGTAAGATTTCCTTCCTCTTTATGGCCAAGTAGTATACCATTGTGTAATGTACCATGTTTTTTTTTAATCCACTAATCTACTGGGGAATGCTTGGGCTGCTTTCAAATCTTGGTTATGTAAATAACACTGCAATGATATAGGGGTATATGTATTCTTTCGAATCAGTGTCTCAAGTTTCTTCAGAGATATTACCAAAAATTGAACACAGGGTCATAAGAGAGTCCCATTTTTAATTTTTGAGATAACTACATACTGCTTTCCATGGTGGCTGCACCATCTGCATCCCCAACAGTACACAAAGGTTCCCTTTATCCACATCCTCTCCCTCACTTGCTTGTTGATTTATTGATGATAGCCATTCTGACAGGTGTGAGGTGATATCTCATTGTAGTTTTAATATGCATTTCTCTGATGATTACTCACACTGAGCATCTTGTCATTTGTATGTCCTCTTGGGAGAAGGGTCTATTAGGTCTTTGCCCTTTTTTTAATTGGATTGTTATTTTTTGGTGTTGAGTTTTATAAGTTCTTTATAAATTTTGAATATGAATCTCTTATCAGATGTATCATTGGCAAATATGTTCTCCCATTCAGTGGGTTGTCTTTTCATTTTGTTGATGGTTTCCTTTGCTGTGAAAAAAACCTTCTAGTTTGATGTAGTCCCATTTGTTTATTTTTTGTTTGTTTTTCTTGCCCAAGAAAATATGTCAGAAAAAAATATTGCTGTAAGAAATTTCTGAGATTTTACTGCTTATGTTTTCTTCTAAAATATTTATGGTTTTGAGTCTACCAGTTAAGTCTTTAATCCAATTTGAGTTTATTCTTGTGTATGGTGTAAGAAAGTGGTCTAGTTTCTTTTTTTTTTTTGCACTTATCTATCCAATTTTCCCAACATTTATTGAATAGAATATCTTTACCCCATTGTATGTTATTGAATCATTTGTTAAATATTAACTGACCATAAAAGTTTACATTTATTTCTCAGCTCTCTTGTCTGTTACATTGATCTATATACCTGTTTTTATTCCAGTACCATGATGTTTTGATTACTATAGCCTTATAGTGTAATTTGATATCAAGTAGCATGATTTCTCCAACTTTGTTCTTCTTTCTCAAGATCGTTGTGATTATTTGAGGTATTTTATGGTTTCATATAAATATTTTGGAATATTTGTTCTGGTTCTGTGAAATATGCCATTGGTATCTTGATAGAAATTGTGTTGAATCTATACATTGCTTTGGGTGGTATAAACATTTTAATAATGTTAATTCTTCCTATCCATGAACATAGTATATGCTTCCACTTATTTGTATCTTCTTCAAATTCTTTCCTCAGAGTCTTATAATTTTCTTAGTTCAGGTCTTATATATCCTTGGTTAAATTTATTCCTAGTTAGAGTTATTTGTTGCAATATAAATGAAATTGTTTTCTTAGTTTCCCTTTCTGGTGGATCATTATTGGTGGATACAAATAAAACTGATTCCTGGATATTTATTTTGTATATTGGTATTTTACTAAAGTCATTTATTAGGTCTAGTTTTCTGGTGGGCTCTTTAGGGTTCTCTATATACAGTATAATGTCATGCACAAATAATGACAGTTTATTTCTTCCTTTCTGATGTGGATGCCTTTATTTCTTTTTCATGGCTGAATGCTATGTTTAGGATTTCCAGTACTATTATAATAAGAATAGTAAAAGCAGATATCTCTGTCTTGTTCCCCATCTTAAGGAAAATGCTTCTAGTTTTGCCCATTGAACATGATGTTGGCTGTTGATTTGTTATATATGGCCTATACTATATTGAGGTATGGTCACTCTATTCCCACTTTGCTGAGAGCTTTTTATCATAAATGGGTGCTGGATTTTATCAAATGCTTTATCTGCATCTATTTATATGATCATGAGGTTTTCATCTTTCATTTTGCTTATGTGGTGTACCACATTTATAGATTTGTGGATATTGTACCAAGCTTGCATTCCCAGAATAAACCCCACTTGATCATGGTTTGTGATCTTTTTAAAGTATTGTTGGATCCACTATGCTAATGTTTGTTGGGGATTTCAACATCTATGTTCATCAGGGATATAGGACTAACATTTTCTTTTTTTGTAGTGTCTTTATCTGGTTTTGGGATTAGAATAATGTAGGCTTTGTAATATGAGCTTGGGAATTTTCTCTCCTCTTGAATTTTTGGAACACTTCAAAAATGAGAGGTATTAGTTCTTCCTTGAATGTTTGTTAAAATTCACTTGTGAAGCCATCCAGTACAGAATTTCTGTTTGTTGGGACCTTTTTGAATATTATTTCATTTTCACTATTTGTAACCTGTCTGTCCAAATTCTCTGAATCTTCCTGATTCAGTTTTGAAAGATTGTATATTTCTAGGAACTTATCTATTTTGTTCAGATTGTCCAATTTTTTGGCATATAATTGTTTTTAATATTTTCTTACAATCCTCCATATGTTTTTAGTGTCAGTTGTTACTTCTTTTTTATTTCTGGTTTCATTTATTTGGGTCCTCCTTTTTTTCTTGATAAGTATGCTTAAAGATTTGTCAACCTTGTTTATTTTTCAAAGAAACATCTCTTGCTTTCATTGATCTTTCACGTACTTTAGACACTATTTCATTTATTTCTGCTCTGATCTTTATTATGTCCTTTCTTCTACTCACTTTGGACTTTGTATGTTGCTGTTTTATTCCAGTTTCTTTAAGTGTACAATTAAATTGTTTGAGTTTTCTTGGTTTGTTTGTTTCTCAAGGTAAGCCTGTAATGCTATGAATATCCCTCTTAGGACTATTTTTCCTGTGTCCCATAGATTTTGGGTTGTTGTGTTTTTATTTTCAGTTTTTTCTAGATACCTTTTCTTATTGGCTTTCAAGTACAGTTGTCTCCATTTCCCCCTCACCACTCTCCCCTACCACACCCAACCCCACCTCCCATCCTCAATTTGACTTTGTCCATGGGTCCCTGTACATATTTCTTGATGACCTTTCCCCTTCTTTCCCCCATTATACCCCTCCCCCACCCCCTCTGGTTACTGCTGGTTGGTTCTTTATTTCAATGTCTCTAATTATATTTTTCTTGCTTATTTATTTTGTTGATTAGGTTCCACTTATACGTGAGATCATATGCTATATGTCTTTCACCACCTGGCTTATTCCATTTAGCATAATGCTCTCCAGATCAATCCATGCTGTTGTGAAGGATAGGAGCTACTTTGTTCTTTCTGCTGTGCAGTATTCCATTGTGTAAATGTACTATAGTTCTACAGGAGAACATAGGCAGGAAAATCTCAAATATTCGACGCAGGTTTATTTTCACTGGTATGTCCCCTAGAGCAAGGAACATAAAGGAAGGAATAAACAAATGGGACTTCATCAAAATAAAAAGATTCTGTATGGCTAAGAAAAACATCAGCAAAACAAAAAGAGATCCAAACATATGGGGAAATATTTTTGCCAATGATACCTCAGACAAGGGTTTGATCTCCAAAATACATAAAGAATTCACAAAACTCCACTTCAGGAAGACAAAAATTCTATTAAAAAATAAGCAAAGGATTTGAACATCCACTTCTCCAAGGAGGACACACAGAGGGCCCAAAGACATATGAAAGGATGCTCAGCGTCACTAGCCATCAGAGAGATCCACATTAAAATCACAATGAAATACCAGTTCTCACCAGTCAGAATGGCCACCATAACCAAATCAACAAACAAGTGCTGGGGAGGTTATGGGGAAAAGGGAAACCTAGTACATTGTTTCAAGGTATCTTTTGATTTCTTTCTTGATCTCATTGTTAACTCATTCATTGGTTAGTAACATGATATTTAGCCTCTATGTCTTTATGGGGTTTTTTTTCAGTTTTTCTTCTTGTGATTGATTTCTAGTTTCATACCATTGTGGTCAGAAAATATGTTTGATGTGATTGCAATCTTCTTAAATTTATTAAGACTTGTATGTGTTCTACCATGTTGTCTATCCTAAAATACATTTCATGTGCACTTGATATGAATGTACATTCTGTTGCCTGGGGTGAAATACTCTGATACCAATTAAATCTATCTGATCATGTGTATCCTTTAAGGCCACCTTTTTTTTTTCCTGCCTGGAAGATGTATCCATTGATGTCATAGGATGTTAAAGTCCTTGACTATGACTGTATTTCTGTCAATTTTCACTTTATTTCCATCAAGATTTACTTTACATATTTAGGAGCTCTAATGTTGGGTGCATAAATGTTTACAAAAGTTATATCTTCTTCTTGGATTGATCGGTTAATTATTACTTTTTTATCTCTGTTTTAAATTATTTTGTTTATTTTATTATTGTTCAAGTACAGTTATCTGCATTTCCCACCCCCACCATTCCCTCCCACCGCAGCCATCCCCACCACCCTTCCCTGATTCCAACCCCCCATGGTTTTGTCCATGTGTCCTTTATAATTGTTCCTGAAAACCCTTTTCCCCATTCTCCCCATTATTCCTTCCCACCTCCCCTCTGGTTACTGTCAGATTGTTATTCATTTCAAAGTTTCTGGTTATATTTTGTTTACTTGTTTCTTTTACTGATTAGGTTCCAGTTAAAGGTGAGATCATATGGTATTTGTCCCTCACTGCATGGCTTATTTCACTTAGCATAATGCTCTCCAGTCCCATCCATGCTGTCTGAAAGGGTAGGAGCTCCTTCTTTCTTTCTGCTGCATAGTATCCCATCGTGTAAATGTACCATAGTTTTTTGATGCACTCATTTACTAATGGGCACTTAGGTTGCTTCCAGCACTTGGCTATTGTATATTGTGCTACTACGAACATTGGGATGCATAGGTTCTTTTGGATTGGTGTTTCAGGGTTCTTAAGATATAATCCCAGCAGTGGAATTGCTGGGTCAAAAGGCAGTTCCATTTTTAGTTTTCTGAGGAAATTCCATACTGTTTTCCACAGTGGCTGCACAAGTCTTCATTCCCAACAACAGTGCACTAAGGTTTCCTTTTCTCCACATCCTCTCCAAAACTTGTTGTTTGTTGATTTGTTTATGATGGCCATTCTCACCTGTGTGAAGTGATATTTCATTGTGGTTTTAATTTGCATCTCTCTGATGGCTGCTGATGTTGAGCATTTTTTCATATGTCTCTGGACCCTCTGTATGTCATCCTTGGAAAAGTGTCATTCGAGTCTTTTGTCCATTTTTTTTAATTTATTTTAATTGTTGGCCACTTTTTAATTGGGTTGCTTGTCTTCCTGGACTTCATCATGGGAGTTCTTTATATATTTTGGAGATCAAACCCTTGTCTGAGGTATCATTAGCAAATATACTTTCCCATACCGTTGGTTCTCTTTTCATTTCAATACTGTTTTCTTTAGCTGTGCAGAAGCTTTTTATTTTGATTTATTTTGTTGAGGTTGCATTTATTTATTCTTTCCATTTATGTCCCTTGCTCTAGGGTACATATCAGTGGAAATATTGCTGCATGGAATATCTGAGATTTTCCTGCCTATGTTTTCCTCTAGGACTTTTGTGGTGTCATGACTTATATTTAAGTCTTTTATCCACCTTGAATTTATTTTTGTGTATGGTGTAAGTTGGTGATCGAGTGTCATTTTTTTGTTTTTGCATGTAGCTGTCCAGCTCTCCCAACACCATTTGTTGAAGAGGCTATTTTTGCTCCACTTTATGGTTGTGCCCCTTTTGTCAAATGTTAATTGACCATAGAGACTTTGGTTTATTTCTGGGCTTTCATTTCTGTTCTATTGATCTATGTGTCTGTTCTTATGCCAGTACCAGGCTGTTTTGATTTCAGTGGCTTTGTAATACAGTTTGATATCAGGTATTTGATCCCTCGTACTTTATTCTTCTTTCTCAAAATTGCTGTAGCTATTCAAGGTTGTTTATGGTTCCATGTAAATTTTTGAGATGTTTGTTCTGTATCTGTGAAATATGTCCTCGTGCTTTAATAGGGATTGTGTTGAATCTATAAATCACTTTCAGGAGTATGGACATTCTGATGATGTTAGTTCTTCCAATCCATGAGCATGGTACATGCTTCCATTCGTTTGTGTCTTCCTTAATGTCTTTTTTCCATGTTGTGTAGTTTTCTAAGTACAGGTTTTCTGAGAACAGACATCCTTGTCTTGTTCCTGATCTTAGTGGGAAAGCTCTAAGTTTTTACCCATTGAGTATGATGTAGGCTGTAGGTCTTTGGTATATGACCTTTATTATGTTGAGAAATCTTGCCTCTTTTCCCTATTTGCTGAGTGCTTTTATCATAAATGGGCACTGTACCTTATCAAATGCTTTTTCTGCATCTATTTATATAATCATGTGATTTCTGTCTTTTGTTTTGTTTATGTGATATATTATGTTAATTGATTTTTGAATACTGTACCATCCTTGCATCCCTGGGGTGAATCACACTTGATCATGGTGTATGATATTTTTAATGTATTCCTGAATGTGGTTGCCAATATTTTGTTGAGGATTTTAGCATCTATATTCATCAGCAATATATTGGCCTGTAGTTTTCTTTCTTTGTTATGTCTTTATCCAGTTTCGGGATTAGGAGGATGCTGGCTTCATAAAAAGAGTTTGGGAGTCTTCAATCTTCCTACAGTTTTTGGAATAGTCTTTGAAGGATAGAGGTTACCTCATCCTTAAATGCCTTGTAAAATTCTCCTGTGAAACTGTCTGGTCCACGGCTTTTGTGTGTGGAGTTTTTTGATTACTGATTCAATTTCATCAGCTGTTATTGGTCTGTTCAGGCTTTCTGCTTCTTCATTCATTTTGGAAGATTATATTTTTCTAGAAATTTGTCCATTTCACCTAGGTTTTCAAATTTCTTGGCATACAGTTCTTCATAGTAATTTCTTACAATCTGTGGTATTTCTGTGGTATCAGTTGTAATCTCACCTCTTTCATTTCTGATTGTGTCTATTTGGGTCCTCTCTCTTTTTTTCTTGATGGGTCTGCTTAAAGGCTTGTTGATTTATTGATCGCTCCTGGATTTATTGATCCTTAGAATTGTGCTTTTGGTCTCTTTGTCCTCTAATTCTGCCCTGATGTTGGTTATGTCCTTCCTTCTACTAGCTCTGGGCTATCTTTGTTGTTCCTCCAGTTCTTGTAGATGTGGGGTTAAGTGGTTTATTTGAAATGTTTCTATCTTTTTTAGGTGGGCCTGTATCACTATGAACTTCCCTTTCAGGACTGCCTTCACTGTGTCCTATTAGTTTTGGATTGTTGTGAGTTCATTCTTACTTGTTTCTGGAAACTTTCTGATTTCTTCCTTAATCTCATTTTTGACCCATTCATTGTTTAATAGCATGTTATTCAACCTCCATGAGTTTGAGTGTTTTTGAGTGTCTTCCTTGAGGTTGGTTTCCAGTTTCAAGCCCCTGTGGTCTGAGAAAATGCTTGATATGATTTCAATTTTCTTGAATTTGTTGAGGCTTATTTTGTGTCCTATCATGTGGTCTATCTTTGAAAATGTTCCATGTGCACTTGAAAAGAATGTGTATTTAATCTTCTTTGGGCATAAAGGATAAGTCCATTTGATCTAGGACATTGTTCAATGCCACAATATTTTTTTTGACATTTTGTTTGGAAGATCTATCCATTTTTGACAGTAGGGTATTAAAACCCCCTAGTATAATTGTGTTGCTGTCAATATCTTTCTTGAAGTACTCGAAGATTTTCCTTATATAATTAGACATTACTGTGTTGAATGCATATATGTTTACAAGGTTATTCTATTTTGCTATGTATGACGTACACATTTTTGCCCAAATTTTTGAGGAAAACATAAGGATGTGCATTACACGTGGGTAGTACTAATTCTGTATTTATATAAATGTTTTTAATGCTAAAATTTTCTTGTAATAAAGACACAAGTATATAAACATAAATGAATAAGAAACTGATTTTAAAAAATAAAACAATAGTTATTTTTCCTGAAAGTTTGGGCCAAAAACACTTGTGTACATTGTACATGGCAAAACATAGTATATCTTCTTGATGGTTTGCTCTCTTAAGTATTATGTAGTGTCCTCCTTTGTCTTCTTTTATGGCCTTTGTTCTGAAATCTATTTTGTCTGATGTATTTGTACCTTAGCTTTTTTTTATGTCCTGTTTGCTTGGAATATTTTTTCCATTCCTTCACTTTCAATTTGCATAGACTTTTGTTCTGTGGTGGGTCTCCTGTAGACAGCATATATGTGGGTTATGTTTTCTTATCCATTCAACTAGCCTACGTCTTTTAATTGGAGCATTTAATCCATTTATATTTAAGATTATTATTGAGAGGTACTTATTCATTGCCATTTTTTCTCTTTGAACTTGTATTCCTCTCTCTCTGTCTCTCTCTGTCTCTCTCTGTCTCTCTCTCTCTCTCTCTCTCTCTCTCTCTCGTCTTAAAGTCCCTTTAGCATCTTTTGCAATGCTGGTTTGGTGGACATGTAGACTTTTAGCATTTTTTTTGTCTAGGAAACTCCTTATTTCACCTTCCATCATATTTTATTTTTTTAAATATATGTTATTGATTATGCTATTACAGTTGTCCCATTTTCCCCTCTTCACTCCCCTCCACACTGCACACCCCCCCCACCCATATTCCCCCCCTTTAGTTCATTTCCATGTGTCATACATGTAAGGTCTTTGGCTTCTATATTTCTCATGCTATTCTTACCCACCCCCTGTCTATTTTCTACCTATCATTTATGCCGCTTATTCTCTGTACCTTTCCCCCCTCTCTCTCCCTCCCACTCCCCTGTTGACAACCCTCCATGTGATCTCCATTTCTGTGGTCTGTTCCTATTCTAGTTGTTTGCTTAGTTCACTTTTGTTTTTGTTTTAGGTGTGGTTGTTAATAATTGTGAGTTTGCTGTCATTTTACTGTACATATTTTGTATCTTCTTTTTTTAGATAAATCCCTTTAACATTTCATATAATAAGGACTTGGTGATGATGAACTCCTTTAACTTGACCTTATCTGAGAAGCACTTTATCTGTCCTTACATTCTAAATAAAAGTTTTGCTGAATAGAGCAATCTTGGATGTAGGTCCTTGCCTTTCATGACTTGGAATACTTCTTTCCAGCCCCTTCTGGCCTGCAAGGTCTCTTTTGAGAAATCAGCTGACAGTCTAACAGGCACTCCTTTGCAAGTAACTGTATCCTTTTCTCTTGCTGCTTCTAGGATTCTCTGCTTAATTTTGATCTTGAGTAATGTAATTATGATGTGCCTTGGTGTGTTCCTCCTTGGGTCCAACTTCTTTGGGACTCTCTGAGCTTTCTGGACTTCCTGGAAGTCTATTTCCTTTACCAAATTGGGAAGTTCTCCTTTATTATTTGTTCAAATAAGGGCAACTTCTTGCTTTTCCTCTTCTCCTTCTGGTACCCCTATTATTCCGATGTTGGAACATTTAAAGATGTCCTGGATGTTCCCAAGCCTTTCCTCATTTTTTTGAATTCTTGTTTCTTCATTTTTTTCTAGTTGGATGTTTCTTTCTTCCTTCTGTCCACACCATTGATCTGAGCCCCAGTTTCCTTCCCATCCTTTTTGGTTCCCTGTACATTTTCCCTTATTTCACCTTGTATAGGTGAAAATGTACTTCATTTTTTCTTCTAATTTATGACCAGATTCAACCAATTCTGTGAGCATCCTGATAACCAGTGTTTTGAACTGTGCATCCAATAAGTTGGCAATCTCTTCATCACTTAGCTGTATTTTTTCTGGAGTTTTGATCTGTTCTTTAGTTTAGGCCATTTTTTTTTGTTTTGATGCACCTGTTACATAGTGAGGGTGGAGCCTTAGGTATTGTGATGGTGTATGTGAGCAAGGGGTCTGAAAGGGAACAATGGTGCTTGCTCTACTTTCTGCTGGATTTCAGTCACTTCCCCTGCTTCCCACAAGCAAATTGGGCTCTTCTGCTACTGATTCCCTGGATGGGTGGGTTTGTGTATGTTCTAGGACTCTGTGGTTCTCTCCAGCAAACTTTCCTGTGAGGCTGGGAGTTTCTCCCAGCACCTCAACCTTCAAAGGTGTTTTCAATCAGCGGTTTGAGGCTTTATTTCCCCATGCTGGGACCCTAGGTTGTGTGATCTGTCCTGCTACTCAGTTTTGCCTAGTTTATCTGCGTGCGAATGTGGGACCATCCAGTCCACCGGTCACCTTGCAAGCCACATCCCCTTCCACAACCCAAGCCTTGAGGAGGCACAGTGTGTCTACCTACACCTCCATCTTCTCACCTTCCATTTTAAATGAGACCATTGCTGGGTAGTGTAGTGTTGGTTGCAGGCCTTTGCTTTTCATTACTTGAAATATTTCTTGCCATTCCCTTCTGGCTTGTAGTGTTTCTGTTGAGAAATCAGCTGTTATCCTTATCGGAGCTCTCTTGTATGTTATTAGCTATTTCTCCTTTGCTGCATTTAAGAATCTCTTTTTGTCTTTAAATTTTGTCATTTTAATTATAATGTGTCTTGGAGTGGGCCTCTTTGGGTTTATCTTCATTGGTACCCTCTCTGCTTCCTGGATTTGCATGAACTTTTCACTCATCAAGTTAAGGAAGTTTTCCGTTGTTACTTTTTCAAACAGTTTTTCTATCCCTTGCCCCTATTATTCTCTTTCTGGCATCCTTATGATGTGAATACTATTATGTTTCATATTTCCTGAAGCTCCCTTAAGCCCTCTTCATTCTTTTTTAGTCTTTTCCATTTTGTTGCTGTCTGGAGTTTTTTTCTACCTTGTTCTCCAGCTTGCTGATTCAATCGTTTGCTTCATCTAGCCTGCTTTTAATTTCTCCTAATGTATTCTTTATTTCCTCCAGGCTCTTATCAATAGTTTCTATGTCCTTTTTCATGCTGTGTAGTTCCAAGTAAGTTCCTTATAGCTTCCCTGGAATTTTTTGTAGTTTTTTCTCAATCCCCTGAGCAACCTTATAACCATTACTTTGAACTCAATGTCTGACAGTTTGCTTGTCTCAATTTCATTTATCTCTTTCTGGCGGTTGCTCTTTTGTTTTTGATTGGGGGTTGTTTCTTTATCTCATCATTTTAGGTGACTTATCTCCTGTGTTTCTGCATATCATATTGTTCTGCTTTGACAGGAGTCTTCATGGTGTGACCTTTTGTGGCAGGAGATCTATAGGACTCAGTGATGCAGTCTCCTTGATCTCCTGAGCTGGATACTCTTGGGATGCCCTTCATGCCATTTTTGTGGGCTCTTGGTTGTAATTGGGTTTTGGTTGTTGTTGGATCATCCTTTGGTGGGTCCTCTACTCTGGCTGGCTGACTAAGGGCCATACCATCCACCATATCTTGTATGTTGTCATCGTACAAGGGCTACCAGAACAAAACCAAACAACCCAGGACACAGACCCACACCTGCAAAAATAACCACCATTCACAACCACACTATCAATAGCAAATGAATCAGTAGTAATATGGGTGTAAAAAGATTGATATTGTTATAGAAAAGGAAAAATGAATATGTGATGACTAACTGAAAGAAAAATGATTTTGAAAGGGTTGAGGGAAGATAAATAAGAATAGGGAATAGAAATAAGGCAAATAAATAAATAATAGAAATTTTACATCATAAATGAAAAGGAGAAGGAAGAAGTAGGATGGAGTAAGAAAAGGGGAGAATATAGTATTAGGTTTAAACAAAAATTTGAAAAAATATAGTAAAAAATGTAGGAATCAAATTGGAGAAAAAGATCTGCCACAGCAATACCAGCAAAAGAAGAAGAAAGATTAATAAAGGTGAAATGGGAATAATGAGCAAAATAGAAAGAAATAAAAGCTTATGAGATGTTGCAGGGGTGCCTAACCCATTGCCCATGGGCCACAAGCACCCAAGGGTAACTATGAATGCAGCCCAACACAAAATCATAAATTTACTTGAAACCTTTTTTTCTTTTTGCTCATCAGTTTTTATTAGTATTTGTGTAATGTGTGGTCCAAGACAACTTTTCTTCCAGTGTGACTCAAAGACATCAAAATGTTGTACACCCTGGTTTAGAGGAAATAAAAGTGATTTTCAGAGGATAGAAGGAGGAGGAATACTAAAAGTAAGGAGTAAAAACCAAGCTAAGATCAGTAAAAGTTAAAATTTAAAATGGAAAAAGACAAGTGAGGAAGAAAGGAAAATGGAATAGGAGAAGGGAATATTAAAATTTGACATTTTAAATACAAAAGTAGTGAAGATCTAGAAATAAAATTAAAGTAATGCCTGAACAACCACCATATCAACAACAAATGATCAAAGATTGATAAAGGTGAAGAGAGAATAAAAGTATTTTAAGAATGGAAAAAGAATGTAAGATGACTAATGACAAAAATGGTTTTGAGATGCTGGGAGGGAATAGTAAGAGTATAATAGAAACAAGTTATGGCAACAGAAAAAATAAAATTTAAAAGAAAAATAAGAGGAAGGAAGGAGATAAAATGGAGTAAAAGAAGAGAGAAGCAAAATATGAGCTTAGAAATAAACCAAAATATAAAAAAACTAGTGAAATAACAGGCACAAATTTAAAGGAAAATAGATGAATGTTAAAAAGCTATGCAGGAGAGGAAATAACACAAATCATAAAAAAGACCATGGTGGAATTCATCTCAATAGAATCCAGTGTTTATCACTGTGTTCTCTTTCTCTGTGCCCCTGGTAATGTCAGATGGTGTCCTACTATGGTCCTAGGCAATCTGTTCGAGACTACAAGTGATCCACAGTCTGTGGCTATATGCTTCAGATTTGGCTGTTCTGTGATGTTCTGCCCTGCTAGCTTTCCATCAGCCCTGGGCCAAGGAGTGGCTCAATTAGGGATCTAAGAGGACTTCTAGTACCTTCTCCACTTGCCTTCAGAAGGGGCCTCTGGTGCAATTTGGAAGGTGGAAACCCTGTGTCACCCTGGGGTAGTACTGTTCAGTTTTCAGGGGAGATGATGGGAGTGTTTCCCAGCCCCACCACCACCTGTCTTGGTCTGTCCCAGATTATTTTCAATTATGTATGGTTTCTGGTGAATTAGCTGTCCATTTCCTGTTAGGGGTCTATCTGTGTAAAATAGGCACCTCTCACCTGCTTGGCAGAAACAGCAGCTCTGTCTAGGTGAGGAAGCTATATGGAGCCCTGAACACCCCTTCTTGTGTCTGTCTCTAATCTCTTGACCCTGATCCTGAGGAACAGTGTAGCTTGTAGTATCTGGTAAAAGGGCCCTTTCAGAGCTTTCTTCCTCTTTTCCCTGTGGAAATGCACCCACCAGGTGGCTCCTGAGTCTGGCCTTACTGATTTTCAGAGCCTGTAATCCCACAGGTGGGGGTTGGGCTCACCTGTCTGTACGAACACCTACCTGGCTTCAGTCAGTCTCAAATTTTCAGCTCCTGGCCATCCAGTCCCTAGCCTTCCACTATCTTGCTGGAGACTCAGCCCAAACTCTTCACTCTGTATGGTCCCCTGCTCACCAGCTGGGTTAGATTGGGTCCCACAATCCCTTCAGTGTGATTCTATTCCTTTGAGCTCTTTGTTTGCAGGGCCTCTGCACATGCATGCATGAGCAGGCAAGCACTAGGTCCATGCCAAATCTCAAGTCTCACCTCAGCTCCTCTTTTAAGAGTTCCTGTGTGCCCCCCACACTGCAACTCAAGCCCTGGCTGTCCTGTTCTCCATGTGTTCCCCCTCCCCCAAAATCACTGTCTCTTTCAGTCAGGGTTGACTACAGCCTGTCAGAGCCTCCAACAGTTTTAGATGGAGTTTTTCTCTGTAGTTTTCATGGATGGTGCTGGGAATGGCATGACATCAATACTATAACATGGGTCAGTGGCAGTAGGGTGCACTTACTACACTTGCCACACTCACTGCTCCCTCCAGTGGCTCTCAGCCTCAGATGGGCCTGCTCCTGTCTCTCTGTTCCTGGGGCTCATAGCTCTCAAAGCCCTCCACAGCTACCAAGAATCTTTGCAGCCAGAAGTGATGGGCTGGGCTATGGCAGTAGCAGTTGTTCTGCTAGGAGAGCCCAGGCTCTCTAATGTCAAGTGCCCTGCAGGTGTGCAGGCTCTTGCCACTCACACATTACACTCCCCACACTCTTGTCCACACACACACACTCACACACGCTTTCACTCACTCTACACTGGATTTTCAAGTTGGTTGCTCTGTGGCCCAGCTACAAGATACATCCCAGGTCTGGGAGCAAGTAGACAAAGCTTCCAGCTACTCTACAGCCATCTTGGATCTTCTACCACAAGTGGAAGTTGACGTTTCTTATAACACTGATTTAGTGGTAACAAACTCATTTAGCTTTATTTCTCCTTCAATTTTGAATGATAGCTTTGATCATTAAAGTAGTCTTGGTTGTTTGTCCCTGCTTTTCATCACTTTGAATGTTTCTTGACAATGCCTTCTGTCCTGCAAAGTTTCTGTAGAGCAATCAGCTGATAGTCTTATGGGAGCTCCTTATAGGTAACCAACTGCCTTTCTCATGCTGCTTTTAAGATTCTCTGTTTTTAAACTTTCCCATTTTAATTATGATGTGTTTTTGTGTGGACCTCTTTGAGTTCATGTTGTTTGAAATTTTCTGGGCCTCTTGGACTTGTGTGTCTTTTTCCTTCACTAGGCTGAACAAACGTTTGGTCATTATTTCTTCAAACATGCTTTCAATACCTTTCTCTCTCTCTCTTCTCCTTCAACCAGGAAGCTCTTGAAGTGCCTACTGTTTCCAAGACCAAGAAGTATATGCCCTCATGGTAAATTGATGTATATTCATATTTTTAAAAAGTTTTGTCCAGCAGCTTACTCAGTGGACTTCATGTCAACCACCATTGTAGCATGTGTGGCTTCCTTCAGTTCTAACTGAGTTTTCCCTTGAAGGAAAGATGAAATTACAAAAAGGGATTGATATTTTCCATATGCACATACTGATAATGGCAAGTGGCTGAGCCAAAGAGCAATAAACTCAAATGTCTGCAAAGTCCAGGCAGGTAATATAAACAAGTGAAGGGAGCCAAGTGTATTCTTTACAGTCATGTTTTGTCTGTGGGTTAAACATATAGGTATTTTCTTCACTTCTCCAAAGAAATATGCTGTCTTTCCATTCTTTTTTGTTTTTGTTTTTGAAACTTTTGCTATTTTTGGCCAATATTTTGTTTTTCTACTTTTGCTATAAAATTTCTTTTGCTGTAAAAATTTTCACTCAACTCTTAATTTAAGAATAAAAAATAGTGCAAACACAATAGATCTCAGCTGACACTTGCCTCATGGTTAGAACTCAGTAGGGAGTTGTGGGACTGTGAAGAAGTGGGAAATGTAGCCCCACCCATGAGAGCAGCCCTGACTCAGTGCCAGCAAGTAGGTGCCAAGTGGTAATATTGGCCCCTTGTGGCCAGATCTGATTTTTAAGAGATGCCAGAATTCTAAGGAGTTCTATGAAATATACTAATTCAAATGTTTTTAAAATATAGTATAAGCCAAAATTCTGTGACAAAATAATATCTACACACCATCAGGATAATGGGCCACATTGGTTTCCAACCATTGGACTGAGTTAGATAATATCTGCCTTCTAAGAGGAGAGAGAGAGAGAAGAAGGAGAGGAGAGGAAATTAATATTTTCTGAGTACTTACTATAGGCCTGGAACATCCTCTCCTTTCCCTCATTTAATCATCCCAACAGTTTATAAAATGTTATTAGCCTCATTTTTTAAATGGGGGAAACAAAGGCTTATTTGGTTAAGTGACTTTTCTCAGATAACTCAACTAGAAGCTTCCAAACTGGAGGAAGCTGCCTACTTATTGTGTCCTAATTCTATCTTTATACCAGTCCTTTTTGCTCACTCCCAGCTTAGAAAACCTCATCCAGTTACCTGTTTTCCCCTCATCACCCCAGTTGTCATCTGCCTCCTGGATGCTCATTCCCTGTGATATATCTTGGCAATTAGAAAGTGATCATGCCTTTGTTGTTTCTCCCTGAGTAGGCAGGGATCTATCCCCATGCTTCTGAACTATCAGTATGAAACACAAGGACTTAACACTTCACACAGACTCAATATATATATATCACTGGTTACAATACAATATCATCTAATGTCTTGCCTACCCCCTGCCCCTCTTCATGTGTGTTCTTTTCACACCCTTCACCCCTTTTACTTGTATCATTAACAGTGACTATTATAGACTGTATGTAAAAGAGGAATCATTCCACATGATACCCACAGAATATGGGAAAAGGTGCTGGAAATGGAGAAGAGTAGGGACCAGCTCTTATAAGCCTTTATTTACCAAATAGGATCTTGAGGTCCAGAGTAACTCAATATCATCAAGACTGGAGTCATGCACTCAAAGGAAAATCCAGCCTTGCAGACAGACTGAAAATGGGAAGTAGAATCCCATCAAGCTTGCCAGGACTCAGGCCCCCTTTACCAATGTCTTCAGCTTTCCATAACCTTCCTGGAGTATCCTCACTCTCTTTCTTCAACACAATAAATTATCTTTGATTAGACTTGATAGTCTCCATTCAGGCAAAATAGACTCAAACTGGGATAAGCTCCTCCTTGCCTCTAGACTGGGTTTCCAGCTACCCACACCCTCCTGGTGGACCCTCTAACAGCCACTTATGGGTCCCCATGAAGGGAAGGAACACAGCAATAGCCAACATCTCATATATTACTGAAGCAACTTACTGGTAACAAAGCACTTCCATGTCCCTTATTTTGTTTGACATTTACAATAGTGCTATAATTAAAAGCATATGTTATTATACCCACTTTACAGATGAGAAAACTATAGATCACAGAGGTTGAGTGACTTGCCTAAGTCATAAAGCAGAGCTAACACTTGAACACAGTCTTCTGAATCTGTAAGTGGTATCCTTTTGGATTTTTTTCTTCCACAATAAATTTTTCTCTTCTGACTTGAAAACTTCTATTTTATAGTATAAAATTGGAAAAATATTAAAGTGTAGAAGAGAGAAAATTAACAACAGTCTAACCTTATAACTCAAAATAACTATGATTAACCTTATAACTCAAAATAACTATGATTAACTATGATTAACTATGATTAACTGTGATTGATATATTTTCTTCCCTTGTTTTTATTCTGTGTACATTTTTAACCCATTCAAGAGCATACCATTTGGATGTAGTTATATTGTGTTCACACTTAACATTTTGTTAAAAGTTTCTATGTCATTATTTATTGAAAACATGATTTTAATAATTGAAAACATTCTATCCAACATAAGAGGTTTCCACTATTTTTATGTAATTTTGCAATTAAAAATGATACCGTGATAAACATCTATGGCTGAATTTTGATCCACATTTCTGAATAAGTTAAACAGTGAAAATTTTCTTTGCAATATACAATGAATTACACAATTAACAAGCATTCTAAGACCATGAGCTTGAGTGTTTCAGAAGTGCTGGAGCCTAGGGTTACAGGGAACAAAACTATGGACACTGTTTTCTCAAAGGCCAACTCTTTTCACTTTTGCTGCCAAACTGTTTTCCAAATCTGATCCTTCTCCACCACCACTGTCTTACTTAGAGTACTCCTTCTGTTCCTCACCACCATCATCACTGCTCCTGCCCCTAACCTTTACCTCCCCTGCCCCAAACTCATCTCTGCATGGCAGCCTGTAAGATTATATCTATGCCACCCTTTATTTATTTTTTTAGTTTTTTAATTATTTAAATGGTTTTTATTTGGATACAATACATTGCACCAGGCTTAAGAGCACAGTTTGATGAATTTTAACACACACACACGTGTGTGTGTGTTTGTATTTCCATCACCCAGAGCAAGAATGTTTTCAGCACCCACAAGTCAGTTATGTACATTTTATTTTTTTTAATTATTTTTATTTTTACTTTTATTTATTTATTGTATATCATTCAAGTAACAAACTATTATGTGCCACTTTTCTCAGTTCTGGGAATACAGCACTGAATGGACCAAATGAAAAATCTCTGCCTTCCAGAAGCTTTCTGATTTTCTAGTAAACTGGCATATTAATTGTCATTATATCAGCTCAGTCATGGCACCAACATTGCTCCCATTTGTAATCACAGCTGTATGTTACAGTTAAGGATGTGGAATGTGATTGCATACTACTGAAGTGTTGGGTTCTTATAGTTATGATTAAACCAGTGCCCTTCTATCAGCTGATGCCCAAATTTTCTCCACAATATCACTAATACCACCTCTCTCCTGGCCATGGAGGCTCTCCTCCATGGCGTAATTCAGGGGGCTATAAAACCATGTAAAACTGGTGTGCCACAATTGCCAGATCCGATGGCCAATACAACACCATAGAATATACTTCTGCATTGCGAAGACTGTCCTTGTGAAGTCCACATTGAATAATACAGCCAAGATAGATTTAGTTGCAACCATAGAACTCTGAAGACATTGAAAAAGCCTTCAAACTTCAGGGATCATAGGCATCAAGTTGGAGAACTTCTGCATGATTACCTCATGTAATAACTTCTCCCATTTCATTAGAAACTCTGAAATGAAATTCATTTTGTTACTATTATTTTCTGAAAATCATGAATTTAAATTGAGTAATATAAGAGATTGTTCAATCCTTAGTAATAAATATAAATTTTGTCCTATTGTTTTTTAAAATACACTTTATTGATTACATTATTACACTTATCCCAGTGTTTTCCCTTATACTCCTTCCCACACTTCACAGTAACCTCCTTCCCTCCAGATATCTCCCCACTTAGTTCACACCCATGGTCTCACATATAAGTTCACTGGCTTCTCCATTTCCTATGCTATTCTTAACATCCCCCCTATTTTTTCTCAACCAATTATGCTTCTTAATCCCTGCACCATTTCCCTCATTCTTCCCCTTTCCCCTCCTACCTGATAACCCTCCAAATGACCTCCATACCTATGATTCTATTCCTGTTCCCTTTGTTTGCTTAATTTTCTGTTTTGTTATTTTAGGTTCAGTAGTGGACAGTTGTGAGTTTGTTGTCATTTTACTGTTCATAGTTTTGATATTCTTTTTCTTAAATAAGTCCCTTTAAAATTTCATGTAATAATGGCTTCATTATGATAAACTCCTTTAGTTTTACCTTATCTGGGAAGCACTTTATCTCTCCTTCCATTTTAAATGATAGTTTTGCTTAATAGAGCAACCTAAGTTGTATGTCCTTACTTTTCATCACTTTGAATGCCTCTTGCCAATCTCTTCTTGCCTGCAAAGTTGCTTTTGGGAAATTGCTGACAGTCCCATGGGAACTCCTTTTTGGGCAACTCTCTGCTTCTCTCTTGTCGCTTTTAAAATTATCTCTTTATCTTTAACCTTTGACATTTTAATTATGATGTGTCTTGGTGTGGTCCTCTTTGGTTCCAACTTGTTTGGGACTCTCTGTGCTTCCTGGACTTGTATGTATATTTCCTTCACCAAATTAGGGAAGTTTTCTTTCATTATTTTTTCAAATGGGTTTTCAGTGTCTTGCTCTTCCTCTTCTTCTTCTGGCATCCCTATGATTCACATATTGGCATGTTTAGAGATGTCCCAGAGTTTCATAACCCTATCCTTATTTTTTAAATTATTTTTTCATCTTTATGTTCAGGTTGAATGTTTATTTCTTCTTTATGTTCCAAATGGCTAATTTGAATGCTGGCTTCCTTCCTTTCTCTGTTGGTTCCTTCTGGGTTTTTCTTTATTTCATTTGGTGTAAACTTCATCTCTTCCTTTATGTTTTTGCCATACTCAATGAGTTTTCTGAGCATCCTGATCACAAGTGTTTTTAACTCTGCATCTGATAGGTTGGCTGTCTCTATTTTGTTTAGTTCTCTTTCTGGGATTTTATTCTATTCTTTCATTTGGGCCGTATTTCTTTGTCTCCTCAATCTGGCATCCTCCCTGTGTTTGTTTCTGCGTGTTCAGTAGAGCTGCTTTGACTTCCTGCCTTAGTAGCATGGCCTATTATAGATAAGGCACCTGTAAATTGTGTGGGGCAGAGACTTAGGTAGTTGCCAGGGCAGAACCACCTGCTTCACTGCTTAGTGGCTCTGTGGGGTGGGGGAAGAAGACTCAGAAAGGGGACAATGCTGCCCTGGCTTCTGGAGGTTTGTCCAGCCCTTATCCCATTTCCACTCACTTCACTTACTTCTCATATGCTACTGGCTCCCTTTCAGCTGCTCCCCTGGTGGGGAAACCCAGAGTGGATGAGTTTGCATATGTCTAAGTCCATAGGAGCCCTTTAAGCTGTGAAAATCCAGGAGTGTCTTCCACCCCTGCCCAATCCTCACTAGTTTCCACAGCCAGAGGTAATGGGGATTTCTCTTCCAAGTACTAGAAGCCTGAGCTGTGTGGTCTAGCTTGAAGCTGGAATCACTTGCTCCCAAGATATTTCTTCTGATTTTTATCCACCATACGTGAATATGGGACTGTTCATTATGCCACCACCACTACCACCACTGCCTCTCCATGCCACACCAACTCTCCTCCTGTCTCTGTGACTCTGACCCTCCTACCCATCAGGATGAATGTGGCTTTTTTAAATCTTTGGTTGTCCCACTTCCATATAGCTCAATTTTCTGATGGTTCTAGGTATTATTAGTTTTGAATCTAGTTGTAATTCTTCCTACAGTTGTATAAGTGAGGCATGTCTACCTACGCCTCTATCTTGACCAGAATTCTAATTTTATTTTTAACTATGTTTTATTGATTGTACTGTTACAATTTTCCCTTTTTTTCTCTGTTTGCCCTACTCCACCCAGCACTCTACCTCCCTAAGGCAATACCCACAAACTGTCATATTCATGGGTCATGTGTATAATTTCTTTGGCTAATCCATTTCTATACTGTACTTTACATCCCATGGCTATCCATAATTATATATTTGTACTTTTTAATCCCCTCACCTCTTCAGGTATTCCAATACACACACCCCCTTGCATCTGGCAACCATCAAAATGCTCTCCATATCCATAATTCTATCTCTGTTCTTGTTTGTTTAGTTTTTTAGATTCACATGTTAATAGATATGAATTTTTGCCATTTTTCATTCATGGTTTTGATCTTCTTCTTTTTCCTAAATAAGTTCCTTTAACATTTCATATAATAAGGGTTTGGTGATGATGAAATCCTTTAGTTTTTTTCTTGTCTGGGAAGCTCTGTGTCTGACATTCAATTCTAAATGATAGCTTTGCTGGGTAGAGCAAAATTGGCTTTAGGTCCTTGCTTTTCATGACTTTGAATATTTCTTGCCAATCCTTTCTAGCCTGCAACATTTCTTTTGAGAAATTAGCTGACATTCTTATGGGAATACCCTTGCAGGTAACTAACTGTTTTTCCTCTTGCTGCTTTTAAGATTCTCTCTTTATCTTTAACCTTTAGCATTTTAATTATGATGTGTCTCAGAGTGGGCCTCTTTGCATCTCTCTTGTCTGGAACTCTCTTTGCTTCCTTGACTTGCATGTCTATTTCCTTCACCAAGTTAGGGACGTTTTTTTCATTATTATTTCAAGTAGATTTCCAATTTCTTGTTCTTTCTCTTATTCTTCTGGTACTCTATGATGTGACTATTGGACAACTTCAAGTTGTCACAGAGGCTGCTAATACTATCCTCATTTTTTTAATTCTTTTTTTTTTACCTATGATAAAGTTTAATTACAAATTAGGCACAGTAAGAGATTAACAATAATAATAATAATAAAATAGAACAATTATAACAATATACCATAATAAAAGTTACATGAATATGGTCACTCTCTCTCTGAGAATCAATCTGTATTATTGTATTATGTGTATTACTGTATTTGATTTACTAGTAGTATTTTGTTGAGGATTTTTGCATCTATGTTCATCAGAGTTTGTAATTTTCTTTTTTTGTGTCGTCCTTGTCTGGTTTTGATATCAAGGTAATGCTGGCCTTGGAAAATGAGTTAGGGAGTATTCCCTCTTCTTCAGTTTTTCAGAAGAGGTTGAAAAGAATTGGTATCAAATATTCTTTTTTCTTATTGTTGTTCTGATTGGTTGTTTTTTGCTTCTTGGTGTTTCAAATCATTGATTTCATTCTCAGCTTCAACCACTCTACTGTTGTTTCCCTGTAAATTATTCTTTATTTCAATCAGTGTATGCTACATTTATGACTGAATCTTTTTATGCTGTTGAGGTCCTCACTAAGTTTTTTGAGCATCCTTATAACCAGTAATTTGAACTCTGCATCTAACAGAGTACTTATCTCCATTTTGTTTAGTTCTTTTTCTGCAGTTTTGATTTATTCTTTCATGCGGGTCATGTTTCTTTGTCTCCTCATTTTGGCAGCCTCCCTGTGCTTGTTTCTATGTATTAGGTAGAGCTGCTATGAGTCCCTGTCTTGGTAGCATGGCCTAATTCAGTCAATGTTCTGTAGGGTTCAATGGCACAATCTCCCCTCTCACCCAAGCCTCATACTTGAAGTTTGCTTCCTGGACTTGTGGTCTGAGTATACTCGCCTCTTCTAGTTGAGCCTTGGTTGTTGTTGGCAGGACACTGGGAGGGATCTACCCAGGCCAGTCAGCTGCAAGGATTGGCTGTGACCACCAACCATCAACCTCTGCCCTCTATGGAGGATCAGCTGTGTGGGGACAGGGCGGTGGTGCTCCAACATGGTCTGTAGCTGTCCACTAGGTATATAGGCTCTGGGTTTCCTAGATGATGCAGGCCATGGTCAGCCCCCAACTGTGTTTTGCCTAAGAGCACCCTGCCTGAGCTATCAGCAACCTGAGATGGCTGCTAATTATGCTGGGGCTGGAGATTTCCAGGGGAAGCCAGACTGTGAATCTAGGATGGTTCCTGTTAGTGCCTGGCCTGGATCTACTTAGCTAGAGGTATAGGGGTTGCAGGTCACTGAGGCTGACTATTGCTTGTTTGAGAGGAGTTACAAAGTTGTGAAGCAGGAGACAAGACCAACCATTTATATGGAAAAGCAGCTTGGGTGGACTCATAAATTGGGTGGGACAGGACCTTAGGAGATCTCCAGGGCAGGTCAAACAGTTTTAGCCAAGCTGATAGAATCTCAGATATAGTACTCTCCTGCCAGCTCTCTGGCTCTGTGGATGGAGAGTCCAGAAAAGGGACAATGGCCTCTGCCTGCCTTTCTGTCTGGGAGAAAGCTGTCCCCCAGTTCTCACCTTGATGGCAGACACTTTAATTTCTCCCTGTATGTCACTAGTATTTTTCAAACTGCTACCCCAGTGCTGGAGCTCAGAGGGAGTGAGTCTGATTAAGTCAGTATGTGTGGCTTCCTTAAAAAAGAACTGCCTGGGTCTCCAGAAGTTTATTCCACCAGCTTAATTCCCACTGGTTTTTGCACCCAGAAGTTATGAGGACTTATCTTCCTGGCACTGGAATCCTGAGGTGGTGTGCCTGGTGTGAGGTTGATACTCCTTGCTCCTGAGATATCCACTCCCTGAATTTTTATCCACTTCAAGTGTATGTGAGACCAACCTGTTCTGCTTCTTTACCCCTCCTACAGGTCTGGATAGATGTGGTTTCTTTAATTCTGTAGTTGTCAGACTTCCATTCAGCTCAATACCTGATGGTTCTGAGTGACAGTGGTTCTATATTTTAGTTGTAATTTTGATGTGGCTGTGTGTGGAGGTGAGCCATGTTTATCTGTGCCACTATCTTTACTGGAAGTCCTATGTCTCTCTTAAAGGAAGACCTTCCCTTGAATTCCCATTACCTTTTAGAAAAAAAATACATAGTTCCCCAAACTCTGACACTGTAAAATTGAAATCAAAAAACAGGTTCTGGCACACAGCAAGCACTCAGTAAATACCCCTTCCATACACATTTTCATGCCCTTCACCCCCTAGACCACTTGGTGCTCACTAATTATATTTTGAATGTTTTTCTTCCTCCCATTAGCTTAAAACCCTCTTACTACAGCACCCCCATTCTGTCTCTCTCCAGCCTTCCAGAACTTCCAGCACACACCTCTTCCTTTGGGAGGGGGCACATGGACTTCTAGATAAACTGGTTCTTTATGTAGAAAGAAGTCAGGACGTAAACCTATAATCGAGCCAATCTTGAAGGAAAATTCTTTTCAGGGAACCTTAGAAGCTTCTAATGGTTTCAAACAGAGTTGTCATTAAACTTTAAAAAATATATTTAAACTATAGTTTGAAAACTATCTCCCCTTTTCTTCAGGAATGAGCATCTCACTGCCCTTCTCTCATCCTTTCAACTTTTCAGCTTTGTATGGGACCACCCAAGTTTTGAAGGCTCTGGTTTAGGGTAGTGCACAATAATCAGTGTGAACACAATCCTCAAGATAGTTCCATTTCTATTCCTTCTTAAATTATTATTATTATTATTAATTAATAATTAACAATGTCAAAAATACACTAAGTAGCAAGGCAGCAGACTGTGACTTCCTTAGAGGGAAATATGTCTTTCCTCTTATGTAGTTTCTCCCTACATCAAATGCTCCACTATCTCAGTAGCAAGAATTCTGTGACATGACAATGATTATAGTCTATTTATAGTTCACACACTCTTGTTGGATTCTTACAGTACCATGTGAGGTAGCTAAGGCAGGAATTATTACATCTATAAAGTACAAACAAAAACCCTGAGGTTTGGAATATGTTAGTGGCTTGACCACAGCTCAGAATTAGTAAGAGGCTGAGTCAGGATGCAGACCCATTACTCTACCCAGAAATGGGCATTTCAGTGTTATCCTGAGAAATCTTTGGGTCAACCAGCCCTCTTTCCCTGCCTCCAGCTTTACCCTCTAAATAATGAAGAATCATACCTTCCACTGGTCCTCCTGTAAAAGCCATGTGGACAACCAGAGCAAAACTCCAAGACCATGGAATGCAAAGATATTAGTTATTCCAGTTGGCATTGTAGATCTCACCATCATGCAGGTAGGCCATACAGAGTTAAGGATATCCTTGGGTTGCATTCCCCAGCTCCCTGCTCAGAAGGCTCATCAGCTCAGGCTGGGACTTTTCCAAAATATCCCAACTGATTTCATGTTTCTGATCTTACCTTCCTCCAATCTTTCTTCTAACCCGTTATCTTCATTTTTTCCCCTCACTGCCCTATTTAAAACCTCAGTAGATCTCCATCCTCTGCACAAGGAATTAGACACCTTAGCTTTGACTAAAGGCTGTCTGCATTGTGTTTCCACATTGTGGTGCCAACCTCATTTTTCACTTCTTCCACACAGGAATTGAGAAGTTGGCCTGTCTTCACTCTGAACCCTTGCTCACATGTTGTTCCTTAAGGCTCTGAGCCTTTTGCTATCCCTGCTACATTCCTGGAATTACAAAACTTCAAAACTTTAAAATCTGCTTCAAATTCTACCTTCAGGTTCCTCTCAGTAGACCAGGCTTCCCCAGTTTCTTCACTCTGATGTCACAATGCATTGGTCTACTGCCCCCTTTACATCAACTCTGAACTATAAGCTGCCATTTACAATGAAATTGTTGTATCATTTCAGTCTTTTTTTAAGATTTTATTTATTTATTTTTAGAGATGGAAGGGACGGAGAAAGAGAGAGAGAGAGAAACATCAATGTGCACTTGCTGGGGGTCATGGCCTGCAATCCAGGCACGTACCCTGACTGGGAATCGAACCTGCGACACTTCGGTTCACAGTCTGCACTCAATCCACTGAGCTACGCCAGCCAGGGCTTCATTTCAGTCTTAATTCTCCATTTTGCTAACAGATTCACTGAAGAATAAAACTGTGTGTTAATGACTTTTTGTAAGCCCCAAACCAATCCTTCTGATGCCAAAAACAGTAGGTGTTTCATAGCTCCTCAATGGATAAGTGCATAAGTGAGTGGGCACCATGACAACAGATGTAAAAGATGGAGAACTAAGCTGGGAGTCAGGAAATCTGGCCAGCTATGACACCTTGGTAAACTTTTTTTGTCCTTCCTGAGCTCATGCCACTCATTTATAAAATAAAGAGACTAGAAAGATAATATTAAATACTTCTTTAAACCCTGTGAATTCCTAAATATATGGATAGATGAGAACTCTTCTGCTGGGTAACAAACATTATTCTTCTGGAAGGCCATGCTGTGCCATGGATTAGAAGCAAAATCATTAAAGACCTGCCTTCTCACCAAATGTTGACCATGCATCCCACAATATCATTGATTTTTTTAGGTTTCCCAGGCCCCATGGCCATAATGAGATCCACACACTTGTCAGGTGCTGAAGTCATTTGGCCTTTGGCCTTAATCTCACTGGCCCCCAGCACATGGAATTTGTCCAAAACTTTCACACACATGTTCCTTCTTACCTCATCTTTCAAAAAGGAAACACAACATTATAAAGTTTAGAGAGAGGCAAGAAGGAAGAAAAAAGGGGGTGGAAAAATAGAGAACTTGAAAAGTAGTTTCCCAACCAAAAACAGAATATCAAGTACATGGGCCATTAAACCAAAAGCTGATCTGAATTTGGGGGACTATTTATGTGAATGTCAGGGTATGGTGGTTACAGCACACACAAGCACACACCCTCCGGTCCTATCTGAACATAAAGACAAGGTTTACAAGTTAAGCATATTTGTCAGGCACCAAAATGGTTGTAATTAAATTCACGGGGTATGTTCATTACAGAAAAACCAGAATGCCAGCAGCCCAAGACCTTATAAAGTAGCTGATCATCACCAACACCATAATTACTCATGAGTCCAAGGAATGTATACCAGGCCTTCTCAGACTTGTCTAATATCAGGCAAGAAAGCACCATAATTATATTTCATATCTGGGGCCAACCCAAAAAACAAATGTACAGAGGAAAACATCATGTCAACTCTCTGTGCCCTCTGAGGTGAATTCAGGTTTTTGGACTTGTTCCCTCAGAGAAAACAGTAAATCTTGATTGAGCTTCTTTTTTTCCCAAGAAATCAGGAAAATATTCACAAATGCCAAACAAAGTGGGGGGAAAGTACACTTAACTTAGTGAAAAAGCTAAATGAAATTCTAAGTGAAAAAAATATATGTTAACATCTAATATGAAAATTAACTAAATTAGTAGAATTAGGTAAGTAGATGGGAGAAAGCCCAAATCCCATTACTACACAGTGTAAGGTATTTTTATTACAAACATACAAGTTTGCTCAATTGGATGCTATAAACTTGAAAGTATTTTAATTCTGTTACTTCTCTTGATTCCAATAATATCTGAACAGTAAGCAAAGTAGGAATTATTGGTCCCTTATAAGACCATTGATAAACCTGCCATCCTGAAATGTGAAGTGACTCATCCAAGATCACACAGCTGCTCACCAGCAAAGGCTGAGGCCCAGTCAAATATCCATCTGTCTCTTCCATGTCACCCTCTGGGGTTAGAGGCATGTTGATTTATTTCTTGCTTCTATAACTCTTGGCTACAATAAGCTAATAGATTTATTTATATTGGTTTTGGATTCAGAATAGTTTTTTTTTAATGTCAAGCCAAGTAGTCTAAAAAAGTATTTTCACCTACTTTTATTTGAATCTCAAAATTCTAAAAACTTCCCACAAAAAGAACTTGAAACTTTTTTTCCAATATAAAGTGAAAGCAATCTCATACATCCAGTGAATCTCAAATCATGCAATACTGCAGGAATTAGATCTTTGAAACCATTTCAACATGGGAGTCCTAAGTCTGATTCTCAGATACACTGCCTTTCAGCTGTGTACCTTTCAACAAATTATTTGACCTTTCCAAGCCTCAGTTTCCTAATTTGGAAAATGGGACAATTCTTACTCATCAAGAACATGAGCAATTTCCTGTCACATATTAAGTACCAACAATGATTAATTGTCTCTCTTTTCTTGCTCCAGTCTTCTTAAAATTTAGCTTATTAAAATAATGAGTGTGCTTCTGGCTCACTGTGCTCAAAAGCCCCTTGATCATTGCATTGGTTGATTTTTTTTAAACAAATCGATGCTTTCTTTTTTTTAATAGTTTTTTTAAAATATTTTATTTATTTTTATTTTTTTTAGAGAGGGAAGGGAGGGAGAAAGAGAGAGAGAGAAACATCATTGTGCGGTTGCTGAGGGCTGTGGCCTGCAACCCAGGTATGTGGCCTGACTGGGAATCGAACCTATGACACTTTGGTTCGCAGCCTGTGCTCAATCCACTGAGCTACACCGGCCAGGGCAGTTGATTTTTTTTATCATATCTTCATATGATACCATCTATTCATGGACAAATATTTATGTGCAGCCACTGTCACAGGCACTGGTCTTAGGTTGGTGAATGAAACAGACAAAGCCTTCTTCCTCTTAGAACTCTTGTTCAATAAACTGGACAGCTTCTTGATTTTGGTCAGTATTTCTGCCTGTGGAGGGTGGGATGTTTAGTGAGCAAGTTCATAGGTAACACCTGGACTGAGATTCACACTGTAAATTGACCTCACTAAATTTGACCTGGTCCACTCAGTTTCCTTAAGTCAAAGACCAGCTCCCTTGGAAGCATGCTCCCTGATGCCCAGAAAAGTACTGAGCATCTACCACGTGCTTTGTAGCTACTAAAGCAATCATTTGGCCATTTGCTCCAGAATCCTGGTCACTGGGATCATGTGCTAATCCAATCTAATGACTGGATTTTAGGAAGAACTTGGAGGTAACTCAATGTACTGAAATTTGCCTAAAAGTTGGGTTTAATTCCTAAAAGCTTGGCCCTGATTTTTCTGACAGAGGCATTTCTAGCACATAAGAGGTAGTAACAGCTTACATGATCTCAAGGGGCCCAGATCTTTGCCAGTATCTTCCCCATTCCTCTTTGCCACAGAGCATACTTCCAAGTGGCCATTACAGTATAAAACATAATGAAATACCAGCCAGGTCTGACAGTCTCATGGCTCCCACATTCCCTTAGATTTTCTCCAGGCTTTAGGCTCTGGTTTAGGGTTCTTGGGAGCACCCTGGACCACGCAAGTTGTCAGTATGGGACGAGCCACAAAATATCTGTGTGGTTGCATAAGTAAGTACATTTTTTCATTTTTATTTCCCTTTTCAGTGGCTCCTAACAGAATTGGTCTCTGGTTTTAAAAGGCATCTGCAGTAATGCAGAGAATGGTGACTCAGAAGATGGTGACCGAGTCATCTGCTTTGCATTGTCGAGTACATTTTTCACATGTTACTGGGTGAAACCAGCAATGAAGGATGCCAAATGCTAGAAATAGAACAAAAAGATAAAGAAAAAAATATCTTATTTCCTCTAGAGAAATCTGCCTTGATTCAGGACATTGCTATAGGAAAATATCATTTTGCTTTGAAAAGCTCTCTGACTCACTTTTTGGAAAGAAAGTGCTGAACAGATAATCCCCCTCCCCACAAACAACTCTGCTGAAATCTGAAGGCTCTAAGTCCTCCTTGTTGACTTGTGAAAGAGATCTCTCTATATCCATTTGGGCTCTGTGCATGTCACATGATACCAATACATTCCAAATGCTAAGATACACGATTACTACTTAACCATAGAACAAACCAACAAGAATTTTAATCAAGACAATATCCAATAATGAATAAAGATAGAATGTTTCTGGAGGGCTTCCAGAACACACATTTGGGAATTTTTAATCTTGTTCGTCTTTGAATCTAGCAAAAATATTTTAAATTTTCCTGACTATGCCATTTCAGGCTGAATCCATAAACCAGCTACTATCTAAGGTATGAAAGTATTTCATCTACATAGACATTGAATTTCTCAAATCTAAGCCAGTAATTGATACCAGATTAAGTGAAATGTGAATCAGTAGAAAAGTTCTTTTAAATGCAGCACTTACTCTGAATTATTTTGTTATGAAAGATGAAAAGAAACCAAGATAATAATGATCAGTATGTGACAAATTTACTATTTTTAATATTGTCCTATTCCGGGATTCATTTTAGATTAATGTTTGTATTCAGACCAGATTTATTTGTAATAGTTTATCAAACTGCTTAATTAAACCATCCTCAGTCATAGGTGGCCAAAGTTATCTGAATCAACACGAAATTTAAAGGAAGCTTTTTTACAATAATTATAATCAGCTGTAACTTATCTGAAATGTGAATTTAAGCTTTAATTGTCTTTGAAACAGTAAGAAGATAGCCTAATAATGAGTTTGAAGGTTAGAGTCCATAAAGCTATTTTTCTTATTGTTGGTGGGGCTTTCTCATACCCATTCTATCCAAAACACCACCACCAGATAGAAACAAAAAAGGTTTTTCTTCCAATAAGGTTGCTTTGAGCAACCTTGGTGCTTGGGTCTCTAAAAAGGACCAAGTGATGGTAGAAAGAAAGATGCTTAAGTTAAACATAGATCCAATATGACATGTTACACTATAGGAAAGGTATTTTTATAGAACATGCAAACAGTAGATCAAAGGCTTCACTGTGCTTATTTTTGTCTTCACACACCTACTAAACCTGCATTTCTGCTGATGAGTGAAATTCTAGCTCTTTGGAAATCCCAGGACCCTAAATTGATACATCATCCAGCAGCATTAAAATGTTGGTTTTGTGTGATTACAAGTGTGAGTGCACAGTTTCACTGGAGGAATGAGAGTTGTAGTCATTTAAAGTAAATCAAGACTAAACAATGAAAATGAGAAAAATAGCCTGTGTAATTGCCCTGTTGGTCATCTCAATATCCCAGCTGAAGGGAAGATTGGAACTGAGATCTAAGCTGAGGACTTTTCCAAGGGCTGCATGCTAGTTATAGTTCAGGTTTTCTAACACACCCTGAGTAAGCCTCTGATTTGGGTGAAGAGGGAGAGAGGGCTAAAAAAGGCATTTCTGGGGGTACCTCGGACAATAATTGCTTAAGGTCTGTTTTTTTGTTTTTTTCACTTTACATGTTTTTTTTAATTATTTTCAAATCATCTTGAATATTACAGATTTTAGCTATGTATCCTGACCAAGCATTTCAGCTAGAATCTAGTTTATGTAGTGACAGTTTATAAGCTAAATATCTCTAAGCCATAAACAAACTCATCAGAGAAAATAAGTGACAGTATTCCCAAAGAGCAGGAGAAGCTAATAGAGTTATATATGTTTTAAGAGGTAGATACAATCATGTGTGCTCAATATAAAACAGAAGGTTTCTAATGATTGAAAAAGGAGGGGGAGCTATTTGGTAGTAGCTTGGTGAACTTTGGCTGAACTTCTCTGTTTGGCAGGCTCTGGTGCGGACAGTCTAAGATGAGGCATTAGGGCTCGCATCTGAGAAGCTGACATCAAGCAGACAGCAAGACATGATATCTTATTTTCCTGAGCCATGCTGACACAAATTGAACTTCCCTTATTATTTTCTTATGCCAGTAAAGTTGCACTTGGAATTTAAGCATTTTGTGTGCAGATGTTGAAGGCTGGGTTGGTTTAATTTAAATAATTTGCAGATTGTTTAGTAGCACTCCAAAGACAGGAGTGCTCCTCATCTGAGTTCAATTTTATGAGCTTTGGATTCTGATCTTCTGCAAGGTAGGATTGAAGCATTTAAAAACCCGAGTGCTAAAAATACCACGGTCACTGCTGCTAACTTTAATTGAAGAAAACGGAGTGGCCCCAATGTTGTCTCTAATCCACTTGACTTTTTACCTTTTCACTGTTCTCCATTTTAGGAAACCAAGTGCCTTAGGAAGGATCAGATGGGGAGATGGGAAGTGGGATGGACGGAGATGGTGAAGTAACAAAACTAAAAATCAGACATAATGAGGACTGACTTGTTATAAAATTCTTGTTCCTGCCTTCCTGGCTTTAGAATCACTTGGCTTCCCATCTTTCTGGGCCATAGCAATTATGCATTTGTACTGTTTATGCAGCCTCCTTCCACCATCAGACATTTCTTTCACTGATGTTTACTTACCCAGTTTTTCTAAAGATTATATGTGGCCTCCCTGGAGCCCAGGCATAGATGCATGATTGTATTCCCATTTCTATGTAAGTCGACTGCCTTCATTTTCCAGTGTAGGATTTGTTTGCCTAGCTAGGCCCCACATACTAAACACTATGAAGGAATGCTTCTTGGAAGAAAGTAAGATGTCAGTGTACATTACAACCCCTCTGGGGTAAATGGAGAACATCCATAAAGAACTGAAAATATGTGCTTTATAATAAAATATACCTCATATAATTTATGACCCAATACTCAGGGATGAGCTTTTCTCTTTGAGAGTGTATGTCTGTATGTGAGAAAAGAGAGAGCATGTGATTGTATAAAATTCTTAACAATAATCTGAGGAAAATATGTTCTCTCCAGTTTGGGCAATGACCAAAAGCAATTTGCATTGGCCTCTGTGAATTCCTATGGAGAATATTGGGTCCCTGCTTGCCCCCAGCCCCCTCCAGCTGCAGTCAGTGTGCTGGGTGTGGTAATGGCCTTAACCTCACATACAGAGAACTTTCTCTCCCTGCACAAGGGCAAATCAAAGGTATAATATGCAGAAAGAGGTAGATCACACTTGGAGTTGAAAGTCTTGGGTTGTTACAGTCTCTATTTTTTCCTTGTGATGGACAAGGTAAGAGTGGCTCTGACAAAATCCTCTTTGTTGTTGTTCATTTTTTGAAAAGAAGATACCAACAAAACACTTTTTTATATTTTTTGATTTTTAAAAAAAATTTTGCCATAGCTCGTAAGTTGAAAATTCTTACAGGGGTGTTAATTTAATCCTTTGGATAAGAATTAAAGCATCTTTCATACAAACAGTCAAAATAGCAGGCACATTGGAAGTGGTCATAGAAATAATCTAATCTCAGCCCTCATTGTTGAAGCAAGAAGGCTAACTCCCACAACGTAATACAGCTAAGGCCACATAGCTTGTTAGTAGAAGAGCCAAGCCCAGAAGCCAGGGCTTCTGACATTCTTCCCAGTCCTCACCACCCCTCTACACACACACACACACAATGCAGACTTCCCCTATGTCTCTAAAAATCCCACTTCCCCTAAGGCCACCACAAAAAGAAGGGATAGGCGTCTCCATGCTACATCACAAAAGAAAGTCCACAGATTACCAACACAATTTCACAAGTGTTTTGGTTTATAAATTCTCTTTCTTACCACCTTTCAAGCCAAAGAAATACAAACAAAATTGTACCACTTGACCAGAGCCATCATGGGGCAGAGCCCAGCTCTCTCTCTCCCTCTTTCTCTCTCTCTCTCTCTCTCTCTCTCTCTCTCTCTCTCTCTCTCTCTCTCTCTCTCTCTCTCTCTCTCTCTCTCTCTCTCTCTCTCTCTCTCCCTCTCTCCTCTCTCTCTATGTCATAGCTTAAGATCTCAGAAAGATGAACCTGGGGAAAAACCTTCTGGGCTCTTCTCTCACTAGGAATGCGGTCCAAGGGATCAGGAATGCAGGGATATAGAGATTAAACCAGGGAAGGAGGGGCCACCCATGTGAGAGTATATTGCCAAGATGAAGGGGCTAATTGAGACTTTGCTGTATCCAGGGGACTGCAACCACAGAGGCTATGTAAACTGCTCTGCAGACCATCTCTGAAGGAGGTAGAAAGGACAAATGTATACACTGAATCCCATTTCCCTTAGGTCAGTCACAGGAAGTAACTCCTCTGCTCTTCTGGGTTCTGCATGACCACTAGAACAAAATCCCAAGATGTCAACAGGAAGCTTTGAGACTGGAGTCAAGAGGTGGGGACCATCTGTCAGAGGTATTCTTTTTGGAGATAAGGCACTATTGGGTTGAATCCTCACAGAGCTTGAACAAGAAGCAGGTAAGGCTAAGAGGCCTTAAGATAGTACATAAGCAATTTCTGATATGCTGTGAGAAATAAATTGTCTCCTTTAACCTTGTCTTCCAGTATTTAAATAACATAACATATAGAGATTATATATATGTATATATGTATATATCTATGTATATATCTATATATATCTATAGATATATATATAGATATATATATATATAGATAGATAGATATAGTGAGAGAGAGATTCTACAAAATTCAAAAATACAATGCAATTTTCTCTGTATTGATCATGTATATTCAGTAAGTACCAAATAAATGTCTGTTGCATAAAACACTGTCCAAAGTCAAATTATTAATTATATGCCTGAGCACTAGAAGGGCAAAGCCATTAAGTCATAAACATAATATGCTATAGAAATGGTTTTGTTTTACCCTATTCTTTACCTTTATTGTTATGCTTTTTTAAAATAACAGCTCTAATAACCAAGGTTTTAATAACCCATAAATCCTCTGATCATTTGGCAGGTACTAATGTTCAAAATGATTAGCATAATTGTTGTCACCAATGTCTCCCAAAGAAAAGTAAATCAAATAGCTTTTATCCTAACCAAGGTCATGAGTGTAATTCCAGGAGAATCTCCCCAGGTTTATTCTTTAACCTCTAAAGTGCCTTCACCTTGACCTTAATAAGAGAAGCTTGGGTTTGATTTGCTTTACAGTTTAGAATTCTGTGAGCAATTTTGTATGATAGAAAAGCTCAAAAATATTTCTTAATCACAAGACCAGCTTATTGCTGTTGTCCCCTCAAAAGACCTAGGGATTCAATAACAGGAATGGGTCCCAAAATGATGTGACAGTGAAGGCATGAATACATCAGGAAGATTTCTATGGGTTCTCAGATGACTGAGCCATATGGTTAATTGGAACAGATCCCTAACCCCAAGCAGAACATTAAGGGAAGACCATTGTGCCCACCCCAACACTTCCTTTCTGTGCCTCAATCAGGTAGGAACCCAGAGTGTGAGCACTGTAAGGGTCTTTTAAGGACACTGGGTGGGATAACTACTTGATATGAATTCATTGTATCCCCACCCAAAAAAAAGATGTGTTAGAGTCCTAAATCCCCAGCATCTCAGAATGTGGCCTTTGTTCAGATATAGAGTTTTAACAGAGGTAATAGGTTAAAATGAAGTCATTGGGATGTTCCCTAATCCAGTGTGACTGGCATCCTTATAAAAAGAAGAAATTTGAACCCAGAGCTAATATAGAGACTGCCATATAAAAATGAAAACAGAGATCAAGATGATACATATACAAGCCAAGAGACCCCAAAGTAGCCAGCATGCCACCAGAAGCACCAAGAGAGGCATGGAAGAGACTCTCCCTCACAGACCTCAGAGGGAATCAACATGCTCACACCTTAGTCTCCCTCTTGGACTTCTAGCCCCCACAAGGATGAGAAAATAAATTTCTGTCATTCTAAGTCACCCACTTTTTGGAATTTTGTTATAGCATCCCTAGGACACTAACACACTACCATGACTCCATTTGACTGTTAAAGTATGAGGTAAATGGGGGAACCTGAGGCCCAGAAATGAGAAGTGACTTTCCAGAGGTCACAGAGCAAGTCAATGGCAGAATAAGCAGAAGTCTTCTGTGCCTATGGAGCCATGACCATGGGACGAGCTCAGGGGCACCATCACTGTGTTCTCCAGCCTGCTGAGCTCAGCCTGGGCACAGTGTGCCATAGTGTTGGCAAATGAAAACCAATGTAACATTTTTTTTCCTGTTTTCCCTTCAAAGGAAAGAGAATTAGCCCTGTGATGTTCTCTAGACAGGACAGAGCTAGAACATCTGGAAAGCAGCATCCTCAGCCCTCTCCCTCAGACTTTCTTCAGTTCCCTCCACAAATTTGTTCTTGCCCCATTCCCCAACCCCTGAAGAATGACTGACCTTTAAAAATGAGAAAAAAATTCAATGTGTGCTAAAAATACTTGGAAACACCAAAATAGGGGCATACAAAGAGGATGTGGATTGGGAGTGAAGAACAAAGATGCTCAGTGTGGATGCACTAGGCCTGGAAATTCAGTGAGAGTCAGGCACCAGGTTTATAAGCTATAAATGGCTGGTTGGCTCTCTGCAGTGGTACCCTAGTTAGCAGACAGAGCTGGGTGCCTTATAAGGCCCTTGCTGACCACTCTGTCAGAAGGTCCCAAAATAAGTTGGAGTTTCCTCCCATGAGGGGAACAGAGGAAGGAAAAGCCACAGTCTGTGCTGTCAGATAGCTCCCATCCCAGTAGAATTCCCTCTGCAGAGAGCACTCAGTGTGATGGGGTGGTGGAGAGAGTGTGGCTTTTGTAGACAACCTTACCTTGGTATGAATCCTAGGCTGAGCATTTCAAAAGTTGGTTGCACTACCTTCATGATAGACGTAGAAGTACACTGGCCAGATCCCACTTCACAGAGGACATTAAGGGTTACATCCTTCCTGGGGCAATCATACCTGGTGGCTGGTCCAAGTATGGGTATCAAGACCAGGCCATTTCACACCTAAAGAAAAAGGCAGAATGCCTTCCAGAGTCAACAAGACTCATTCCCAAAGGAAATAAATGAGAAGCAAATGATTGCTTAAATTAAAAGAAAAAAACCTGGTCATTTCAGCCAACATGAAATAGTCCTTATGGACAGATTCTCTCCAGTTTGGCCAAGGCTTTACTGGACCTGCCTTGCAATTCAGCTTCTCCATCTGCTGATCCCATTTATTACTCCTTTCTTTCTTTCTTTCTTTTTTTTACTTATAATAAAATGCACTCAAATTTATTTTAGTTTAGAACTAATATAAATTACATTAATAAGGAAAAAGTTTACACAAAATTTATCTATGCTAATATATTGACACTAAATCATTTCTACCCTAAGATTTTCATATACATAATGATTAAGAATGTTAGAAAATAGTTATAAATTTTAGAGGCAGAATGAGAACACTAAGGCAATATCACAATTGCCAAGACAAGAGAGATTTTGTAATAATAGGCAAAATACAATAATTGTTATTCATGTTTATGTTTAGGTAAAAAGGCACCATTGTATAGCATAGCAATGAGATTTCAAAGAGTTTTCTAATTTATTTGTCAGTCATCATTTCTCTTCTCATATTATTTTAACTTGCAGGTCTGATTGTAGTGTTTGCCTCACACATTACAAATCTGTTTGTCATGTTTATTTTCACAGTTTCTTTTCTTTTTAAAATTTGTTTATTGATGTTCAAGTACAGTTGTCTCCATTTTCCTGCCACCACTTTCCCTCACCCCACCAATCCCTACCTCCCACCCTCAATCTGACCTCCCTTTGGCTTTGTCTGTGGGTCCTTTTTACATATTCTTTGATTACCCTTCCTCTTTCCCCCATTATCCTTCTCCCTCCTCCTCTGGTTAGTGTCGGTTTGTTCTTTATTTCAATGTCTTTGGTTATAATTTGCTTTCTTGTTTTGTTGATTAGGTTTCACTTATAGGTGAGATCACATGGTATTTGTCTTTCACCGCACACAGGTGTCAATATCTAATAAACATCTACACCCCAAACTCTAGCATCTGTTTCCAGAGAACCTGCCCACACCTACCTCACAGAGATGCATTTGATCATTTGTGAAGTTGGAGTAGCAATGGATTTTCAGTGTGGGCATACTTATTGAAGTAGGTTCCCTTTCCTTTGTCTTTCTGAAAGCCCCAGATGTTGTGAAGGAGAAACATCTTCATCCTTAGGCTGTTTCCATCCCAATGATGGTTCCTGGACATCAGCAAAAGAGCAGATGGCCTCCCTTTGGGATTGCCACCCTGCCACCATCACCTCAGCCAGGAAATGAGAAGATGGAAGTGTCGTTCCAAGAGAGACAGACTCATATGTGCAAAGAAATCCATTTGAAACTCAATCCACTGAGTTTAGCCTGATGGAAGCTCATTTAAAAAATAATCCATTAGACTAGTTTCAGCTAAGATGTGGTATCACAAAGGAAGGAGCAAAAAAATCCCAAAGGCTTGATCAGAACTTCTCTCCAAATTTGACTTACACTAAAGGTGCTTCTGTATCAAAAGAGTAGCTAGAGTATTTGAGAGAAAGCCTGGAGAGTCCGCCTTTCCTGGAAATACCCGCTTTCAAACAGGGT
Organism: Phyllostomus hastatus; assembly: GCF_019186645.2. Lineage (NCBI taxonomy): Eukaryota > Metazoa > Chordata > Mammalia > Chiroptera > Phyllostomidae > Phyllostomus > Phyllostomus hastatus. Next base: position 3,692,293 of record NW_025334038.1, on the reverse strand, counting down.
CAGGAATGGGGAGAAGGAATTGACCAAAAGAAAGTGAATCCAGGATAGAAATTCCACCACACAGTAGTTCTCTGGGTGACATCCAGACTAGTTTAATAAGGGAACCAAAGTTTCCATATGATAGTTATTAAGCAAGGGAGTTAAAAGAATTATTGGTCATATTTGAATTCCACATGTCCTCAGGATGAGTGCAAAAATGAAAAGTGGAATGAGTGTTAGCTTCCATGCCCCGAATTCTCAGAGATGGAGCCCAGGCTCCTGGGACCTGAGTAACCTCAGTCTTCCTCTCTCTTGCCCAGGGCTGCTCTGAAGGAGGTTCTATCAGCTTCGGCTCAGATGAGGTTGTCAATAGTTCAAGGATGTTTATGTGGAGAAAATGTGTCCAAGCCCCTGCTTGAAAGGCTTTAATGGCAATTCCACCTAGGGAGGGAGGCCTTAGACAGAGAAATGGTCCTGAAAGTCCTTGAAAGATGTGGTTAAGTTGTTAACTAATTCTATTAGTAGTTATTAAATAAAGAGCAGTTGTGAGTATAGGAGAGTGGAATAGAACAGCATGGTAAGGTAGCAGGACCCAAAGAAAGTGGGGAGGCCCGAAGAAAGTAGAGAGGGAGTCAAATTTGGTAACAAGAAAAAATTCAGCCAGAAACCCAGAATTGGAAATCATGCTGAGAAGATGCAAGGCTCAGTTATCTTTTCTGGCCTCATTGGGAATAAGACACAAAGCAGCTTGGGGAGTAAGGGTGGAAAGGAAATGTGGAGTAGAGAGATCCTTTCTTATACTGGAGTGGGAACTTGGTCCAGTGGGGAAAGAGCCCAGAGGAATTCAGCCAGGAAACCCCATCAACATAAAGAGGATCATCTCAATACCACAGATACTGAAACAAGGTCCCTCAAAAGCACCCAATATCCTTTGGGGAGACTGATCTGTAAGGAGAGATGGAAAAAATGGGGAAATGGATTGGGAATGAAGTGAAGAGAAAAGCAATGGGGAAGAGAAAGTTAATGATCTATAAATAACCAAGGAAACCACAAAATAAATTTTTAAACAGAGGTATGTGGTGGTTTCCTTATGTCCCCCTAAAAATACAAACTTGATGACCATCCCAGCAGCTCCTGGCATGCTTAAGAGTACAGGGAGTGCAGCAAGTCAGGAAGGAAATCAGCATTTCCCTGGGACCCTCCACAGAGCAGGCACAGTGTGAAGCTCTCTGTGTGTGCTGAACATTGAATCACACAGCCTACCTGGGAGATGGGGATCATCAACCCCAATGTGGCAGTTAAGAAACTAGCATTTAATGAGATGGAGTGACTTGTCCAGAGTTCTATAGCTGAAAAGAAGCAGAATGGAATTTGAACTTAATCCTCCTCACTGTTATCCAACATAAAGGGTTCCTCACCCAGTCCTGTTTCTCTTGTGGCCTCCTCAGTACAGAGAGGAGGCAGCTGCTTGGGAAGAGGGTAGGTATATACACCAGAAGAAAGTTGCTCCCCTACAACAAAATAGCCACCCCCACACCAAGAATAATGGAGAAAAGTTGTCTTCTTGGTGCTTAGCCCTAGCACACAAAGGTGTACAGAGAAGTTACCCTCCCTGTTGGGAAAGGAGATAGGGGAATTTGCTGAAACATCTGGCTCATGAGACCAGAGTTCTAAAGGAAATTCCAGCTGTCAGAGAGGCCCTGAATGGAAGGCAGACAAGGATTTGAACATCTTTGTTTTGTTCATTTTCGTTTGCCCAAGGCTGCCCACTTACCTACTAGAAAGATTGTTTCTTTGGGAGAGGGGTATAAATATACAAGTCAGGGGAAGCAATTAGGCAAAGCACAACTCAGGTACAAATGTAGTTATCTGATCTGAGATAACTACATTGAGAGACAGGCTGAACCAAGAGGCTCTCTGGGAGAGGGGGAGACTGGGCATCAGGAAGGCAGAGCTGGGGCAACCTGAGCAACCCTCTCCAAGAGGCAGGGCCAATCAGTCATTGTCAGAGTGTTTCAGAGGGGGCAGGGAGCAGAAACACAGACCTTTGGGTGGTGCCAGCCCATAATTACCCACTCCTTTTCCTGCACTTTTAAACTACTGTAGTAAGTGTTCATCAGCAGCTCATTTCCAATGAAAGAACCTGACTTTTTAAAATTAATATGTGCTTGTTAGCTCTGCCCTAAGTCAATGTATCATGTTAATTACACTTGGCAATAAGAAATTATGCATTTGGAAAAGCAAGTTGGTGCAGGAGGCTTGTTATGACTGATAAGTGTCGGAAATGTTTCAGGGAGGCAGCTGTGGGGCATCCCCGGGCCGAGAGCCAGAGGGCTTGGCAGGAGCACCATACTGCCATTCACCTGCTCCTAGTTGGCCCATGTGCATTATGGCTCTGTAGAACCCACCTGGAAATGGAGGCCCATCCTTAACTGGCAGAGGTGTCCCCACCTAGCAAAGCTGAAAAGCCCTGTTGCATAGTATACAATATATGTGAACAGACTGGGTATCTTCCTTCTTCCCACCCCTGCCAGATCAACACTCTTCTACCTTCAACACTGTTCTGTGCACCTGAGGCTGACCTGAAACTGGCTTCCCCTGTGCGTGGCTCCAAGTTGGGTAGACCAAGGACCAGCCTGGTGAAAGCAAGAGAGTAAGACTTAGATACCCATTTCTCTGAGGTTCTCCCTCTGAGGACCCCACAGATTAACTGCACCCCAGAGAGGACACTGCAGCCCCTTCTGGGCCACATGGCCTTCTCCCTTCATGTTCTGGTGATGACTCCTTCTTCTTATAGCTTCCCTACCCCTGCCCATGCTTTTAAAGCAGTCCCTTAATTAAACTCACCCCAAATGATTCCAATCTGAGGGTGTCTTTGTTGCCTGCTAATACCCTAACACTGCAAGTCTTCTTTTTGTAGAGCAGACTGGTAGAAGATACCTGGGATAGAAATAGCCATCACCAGCAGTCATAGCCAGGCCTGTGAGGGCCAGCCAAAGCCACCTATACCAGTCTTTACCAGGACCTGGTACAGACAAATACACCAGGAGCAGTCCCACACCCCAAATGCTAGGGAATGAAAGGCAAAGGGCAGGCCCAAGGTAGCTCATAGGGAAGGAGAAGCTGTGGCTGGGAGAGAATGTGGCATGAGAGACATGCCTCCTATTTCTCACTTTCTGCCTAGTCTGGCCTCCTGGAAATGGCTAGAGTGACCACACCTCTATTCTCAAGACAACCTCTCACTTTGTAGCTCTCAGGTCTGGCCCCCAGGGGAACTTTATTTCTGTATAGTCACATGGCTACATTGGCAGAGGAGTGGAGAAATGAGAGGGAGATAGACTGCAACATTAAAACAAAAACTGAAATTAGAAACTTAAAAATGGTTGGAGAACAGGTGGTACAGCACTGGACTCATCTGTGTGCCCTGACCTGAGAGGCATGAACTGAGGGAACATTCCTGATGAAGCCCTTCAGGCTTCTCAGGATGCCTGGATTTGCACACCCCATGCAAATCCATATTAAAGGCAAACAACACTTTTAAGAAGCGAACTGGAAACCTTTCTACTCAGATCCTCCAGAATTCTGAGATGGGACCTAGAAAATGCCTTTAAGGGGGGGAGGAAGCTCAGAGAGGGATGGCAGGTGAACAGAGACCCCTGTTCCACAGACCCCTGTCCCAGCTCTTCCTTCATCTGTTTTACTAGAGATAAAGAGTTTTGGAAATCAATGATTTTTAAAAATATCATCAAGATCTTGAATTAGTAAGTATATGAGAGTCTACATTAGAATTAATAGACTAGGTCTCGGGACTCAGGTGTTGTACTAAGCATAGCAGATTTAAAACACAGCAACAAATGAAATTTCAGAAACATTGAGGCTGTCCCATCTTTGACACCTCTCCAAGGAGACACACCTAATGCCCTCCTCTTGAACCCTGCTGAGCCTGTGACTGCCTGGAGGATAGTATATGGTGGAAGTAACACTGATTTTCAAGGCTGAGTCAGAAAAGGCCTCAGCGAACCTTTGTTTGCTAGACCACTCCTTGTCAAAGATGGGAGCCACTGTGTAAGAAGTCCAATGGCTCAAACACCACCATGTTAGAGGGCCTCAAGAGAAAATTCTGATCAGCAGTCTCAGTGGGCCCATCTGTCAGCCACCCCACCCCAGTGCCAGTCTCAGGAGCGAAGAAGCCATCTCTATTTGCCTCTTCCAGCCATAGTGGCCCCAGGTCAGTCATTGGCAAGAGCTAAGCTCTCCCCACTGAACCCTTTCTGAATTCTTGACAACAGTATCCAGCCATGTGCATGAAAGAATAGCTTTTTTCCTCTACTAAGTTTTGGCATGGTTGGTTACATAGAAATAGATCACTGGAGCACTTAAAAAAGAAGGAAATACCTTAATGAAGGAGAAGATAAGGAAGGTACTTGAAAACTGCCTGATGGGTCTTCCTTTTCGGCTCGAACTCCTCATATCTTCACATATCCAGTTTGACATCTGGCCTTACCCACCTTTCCAGCCCCAGTCCACCCATACTGTATCAACTTTTTCCACCTGCAATTTTCTTTCCCTCTCCCTAGGTTGCCCTTTACCCCCACTACCTGAAAAACTCCTATTTACTCTCTACCACTAAACTGCCATGGCACCTCCTCCAGCCTTCTTGGAATTTCCTGCCTCTGTGCTGCTGCTGATGCTGAAACCTGTGTTTGTCCCTATTGTAATACTTACCATCTATCCGTTTCTTCAGATAGATGGTAAGTATTATGAGCTTATGACCATTAAAGCTTCTTTGTCCTTCACCCACCCACTATGTGGAACATTGTCGCTCTTACTTTGTATTTATTCAACAAATGAATGATGATAGAACCTCAAACTCTATCCTCCCAACTTTTTAACCTTTAGGCAAATTCCATAACCTTCCCAATCTCAGCCAGGCAGAGGAGACATAGTGGTAGTAGCTATCATTATTACTTTAGCCTTATTTACCAACAATTGTGTCTGTCAGTAACTCTATGGCTTAGAAAGGTGGAAAGCATGGACCAGGAAGTCCCTAGTTCTTAAGGGGACCTTGAGTATTACATGCATTGCTAAGACTCAGGCAGGAAGAAGGAGAGAAGGGCACAGAAAGCAGGAGCAGAGGGCACCTACAACAGAAGGCTGGCGGCACCACATACATGGAACTAACTTCAGGAAGCTAATTTGGACTGACCCACTAAGGACAAGAACATGGTCTCACCCTTCCAGCTATAATCTGTGATAAGGCTGCTGGTTGTCTGGCATCTCCAGATGTGGTATCATTCCACATCATCAATTTTGATGACTTCATTAATGTCTTACAAATTGCCTTTAGTACTCAGATGTTGTTTCACACTCTTTGAGGAAATCTTTCCAAACCCACTCAGCTTGTTGTCCTCACTGAGTCTACAGTGACCTGTTGTTCCACGTAGTAAGGTCATTCTGGGTGGAGGAGCAGATGCTGTGGTTTGGTGTGAGATAAGGGTCCAAGATGAGTTGTGAGTCTCCAGGCAGGTAGAATGAAGTGCACATAGGTATGCACAGCAGGGGAGGGAATCAAATGAATTCTGATTGTTTCTCCTGTGTGCCAGTTACACTCAGGACAGACCTCTATTCTGGCAGGTACTGGGTTAATCTAAATTTGCTGCCTGTCTATCTCTCTTCCTATTTGGGCTGTAAGTTCCAAAAGTATAAAATGATTTTGTCTGTCTTGTCTTTGGATCCATTCAGTATATATGTGTTAAATTAGTTATTCAACTACCTAGCAAGAAACATCTCAATGACTATATTTGGGTCATTGAGTTTTTGGATCTTTGGAATACAAACTGACCTGTAGGCATCTTAATTATTTAGTAATTACTGTGTTGAAAATAAAGGTATATCAACAATCTAGTATCTCTTTTCTTCAGTCAGAATCTGAGGCCCAGAGAGAAATGACTTTTAAGACAGGAAGGGAGGGAAGAGAACTGACCCTCCAACACATGCCCTGTATCCAGTGCTTGATGTACATGTGATTTTGCATATACCCTGAAAATCCCATTTCTCAAATAAACAAAATGAGGTACAAAGACCTGAAATAATGTTTTCAACCACTAGAACTCAGACTCTGGTGTGTCTTCTTCAAGGTATGTTTGAAGTAATGAGCCATACTGCCTCTCTAGAGAAGATAACATAGCAAGAATCCACAAAGTCAGGTAAGATAGGGGGGTTGGTGTAGAACTTCAGCTTAGTGGGAGAGATCCAGGGAACATGGCCAGGTTGTGAGTCTGAATTGGCCACCCAAGATTTTTCCACTTTGTAGAGATAGGACAGTGGACTAATAGCTTCTTGTAGATGACCCAGTCTCATGGCCCTCTGGGTTCATGGGGCTTACCAAGGTTGGAGGAGGTCAGAGGCCAACAGACCATTCTGTCCTAGGATGAAGCAGGGTTCCAGGTGAAGCTTGCTTTATTATTTTTTAATTGAGAATCTGTTCTTTATCTCCTTTAACCAAGAATTTATTATTTCCTTAGAATAATCAATAGAATGCCCATAGAATATTCCAGCAGCATGATTTGAAGATAAACACATATCTAGAATTTCATAACTGTTTAATCTTGGAGAAATTTCTTAACCTCCTGGTACCAATCTTCCCACATCTGTAAAAATGGCTCATCATTGTTCTCTCAGAGGACTGTTGAAAGAAATAATCTAGTTAGTACCTGCAAAGTATTTAGGATAATGCTTATCACATAATATGAATGACAAATGAATGTTGTTGTTATTATATTTTGTTTCTAATTCTTTCATTTGTATAAATTTTAAAAATAATTTAGTAATCATTACTACTAACTAGTAATTGTAATCCCAAAATACTAATTTTTGATCAATGTGATTGTGACCCATTTTCAAATAATTGCTGCCTTAAGTTGAACAGTCTTCCTTAAAATTTGACAAGTAGCATGTTTTATTGATGTTCTAAATTGTGTGTGTGTGTTTGTTTTAGTCATATCTAACATTACTTTATTCAAAGGGTAAAAAAACTCCATCTGACAGATCACTAACCATATAATTGCCTTAAAGCAAATCTTAGCAGGTGGGCTTCTTTTCCTGACTTGTGGCAACATGTGTTTTCTGATGTAAAAGAGGAAAAAATGAGGCTGTAATAGCTGCAACATCATTTCAGTCTATATGAAAGTTGAAGCAGAGAGGAAATATAAATTTTTGATTGAAGTAAAGGAGACTGAAGATTCTATTTTTAGAATAGAAAAGTTCAGACTAGCAGCTCTGAAATGATTATGTCTACTACCTTCCAAATTACTGTAAACCAGACGATGGAGTAACAAAGGACAAGAGTTACTTTCATATTAGCATATATGTCATGTTTAATGAACCAGAGAAGAACTGTAATTACTTTGCTCTCTTTTTAGCAAACTTTAAAGAAAGAGAGTCATGAACTAATAAAGTAAATGTCATCCTGTTTGGATAGTTATAGTTTTATAGGTAATTTGTTGCAGATTTTGTTCAGATAACTTGTAATTATTTCCTTTCCATGCTCATCTTCAATCCTACAGGCCATTTCAAACAAACATAAGGGCTACAGATGTGAAAATGTAATTTGTTGCATGTCTGTTTATTGGCCAATGACTTATGCTTGTCTTTCCAACCAAGTGTCACCTTGGTGAAAGACAGCAGTGGTCAAGGGACACATGTCCTTGAACCTCCATTGTCAGTTAGGGCACACAGCATGGTATGGAGAGTAGTGGGTAGGATATATGGGTTTTAGAGTCAGATAACTCTGTATTCAATTCTGGTGTCTATCCTTGGGCAAGATATTTAATGTTTCTCAAGTTTCATTTCTTCGACTATAAAATGGGGATATTAACATCATCCTCAGTGGATTTATTTGAAATTGAATTGTGGTCACACATGCACACTCACACACACACACACCAGCATAGTACTTGACTGTAGTCATGTAAGTTGTCACTTAAGACATGATCTCTTTTACTAAATGGATCACTTTCTGTGCTTTTCCATTCATGCTCTGACATTTTGACTACATAGGTCTTAGACTATTCTGCCCATAAGGTGGGAAAAATGTCATGGAAATTTCCTTCTCTCATTCTGTCCTGTATCCCCAGAAAGAAGCAGCAGCCTAGTGGATATTTCCCAGGCTGGACTGAAAAAGGCAGAGTGGAGTGCTCAGAAGTTAAGTTGGAAAACTGCAGCTAACAGAGAAAAGTTGGCTTCCTTGGAAACTTGGCTCACTGCCAAGTCTTTCTGTATCTTCCTAGGTACACAGTACATATTGTGTCTACTCCATGGACTTCTCTGTGGTTTAGAAACCTGGGTTGTCTCCAGCAAAGACTCAGGCCCAAATCAACAAAAACACCTATGACTTCACATTGCAGAAAATGGGGCAGGCCAAGTGGCTTCTCTCAAACTGTAAGGCGTGCCCTTTATTGAAAATGTGAACTCATTCCCCAGGTGATGACACAGTTTGGGTATGTCTATTTCTGAACTAATCCCCTCTTTGGTGAATTATTCTTGGTGAGATAGTACCTCCATCTTGAAATCATCATTCAACCAGAGTCTCTATACCACATGCACCTTCCTTGCCTGCAGTAGAATCTACCCCAGACACTGGCTTGCCCTTGCAGACCTTGCCTGCAAACCACGGAATTGCAATGCAGAGGCCTGGCTGGGATTTTCAACCTGGATGTGAGACCTGGCCAAATCACTGCTTGACCTGGGTACCTTCCATATTAAAGCAGAAGGACTAATTCTTGCCCTACCTATCTCATCAGGGTTTGGCAAAGCCAACATTATGTATGAAAAGGTTCTGAAAAGTTGTAATGTTGTATGAGTATAAATAATGTACACTATTAATTGCTCTTTTCTCTGAAGTATCTGATACTCACCAACTATATTAAGTTCTTGCTTGGGACACTTGCTACATCTTATGTCTTCAATCTGCCTCCAGATGAGGCTGAATGTTCTTTGCAAGATAACAAAAAAGACCATGTATTTAAAAATATCTTTTTGTTTCACCCTCCATAGAACATAATAGATTCCTGATTTTCAAATAATACTAGTCCAGCACCTGGCATATAATAAACACCTGATCAAGATTTTGGTGAATAAATCTGCATTGGCTTAAATCTGGCATGTCAGAAAGCCTGCAGAGGCCAGGCTGGCCATGTACAGTAAGTTAGCAAAACAGATCAAGCCTGAGCACAGTAGGAACAGAGGCCATGTGAAGAGCATGTGCCTCCACTGAGAGAGGCAGATACTGCTTACCATTAGCCACTTGTAGCATAGCAAGAACATGGCTTGTGTTTGTCACATAAACTAATTTTTCAAGATAGCCATCATCTAATTTTTATGTAAAATTAGTTGACATCTGATTCAAACTCTTTCAAACATTGTGAGAACCAACATGTGCAGGCCAAGCAAAAAGGTTCAAGATCCACAGTTGGCTGGTGGGTACCCAGTTTATAACCTGTGATTTATCAATTCAGTCAATCATCTCCCATTACAACAAATGAAAACAAATACAAGATTTCCAATCCCACTTACTTCAGCTCCCTTAGCAACATATCAGAATAACCAGACTCAGCCTAGCCCCTGATAATCCTATAGTCCTAAACCCTCCCAACCACCTGTGGTAAAGGGCCCACATACCCCTACAGGGTATGACAAGCACACAGCTCAGTCCACATGCAACTCAGTAGCTGCTGTAGACTGAATATTTGTGACCTCCCTCCCCAAATTTCATATGTTAAATCCTGGTGCCCATTGTGATGATATTCAGAGTCTTTGAAAGTTAATTAGCATGAGGGTGAAGTCTTCATGAATGGGACTGGTCCCCTTTTAGGGGCCCAGAGAGTTCCCTTGCCCCTTTCATCATCTGAGGACACAGTGAGAAGACAGCCATCTATGAACCAGAAAAGCGGGTTCTCACAAGATGCCAAATCTGATGCCTCCAGATCTTCTTGATTTTGAACTTAGCCTCCAGAACTGTGAGAAATAAATTTCTCTTGTTTACAACTTACCCAGTCTATGGTATTCTGTTATGGTAGCCTGACTGGACCAAGTGAGTTAACACAGAATCCAACCATACTCAAACTGGTCAATGCCCAATTCAATAGATGAGCCCAATGAACACAAGTGTAGATGCCCTGGCACTGTGAAATTGCCTTCCATTTCCAGACACATGCTATCCATTTCTGCATTGAACTCATGGTGCTGGGCCTGTCTACAGACAACCCTGAGTGTGTCTGCCCCACACCTCCTGTCTCAGGGGACAACCCTCCATTCCCTTTCTTTTTCTCCCATGAAGGAAAAGCTCAGTCTGGAACAGAAAAAAAGCTTGGTTCATTACATTCCCTCAGCTGCTACTCAATTTCTCCTCATCAGTTGTCTCCTCCAAATCATGTGGCTAATTCATCCTGATAATAAATAATCTTCTGGGATTCACCCCTCTCTAATGATTCCTGCTTCCCTCCCAGGCCCTACTCCCTGTGCACAAACACTCTAATCCAGAGTTTTCCAGGTTAAAATTTCCTCTGACCCCAATGGTGACCCCAGCTCCACAGTTACCCTGCACTTTGTGTCCTGTGGCTATCCACCTGCCCCCATCCACAGAGCCTGCCTACCTTGTGAACCAATCCCCATTTCTCAGGGAGAGGCAAGAAGTCAGAAGTGAGGGTGAAGCCTTACTTCAGTGCTACCTCTCTCAGTGCCTGGCCAGTGTCCTTGGACCAGAACGCCTTTGTTCTTTTCACCTGTACACTGGGGATACTCCCCCTTCTCCAGGTAATCTGCAGAACTGCTCTGTATTCAGTCAGACCAGCTAAGTGAATATGATTCATAAAGCAGAATGTGTTTGCCTGACAAGAATATTCTTACTATTAAATAATCCAATTTGTCCCCCACTCCCAGCTCAAATCCCTCCTGCCATAAAGCCTCCTATTTAAGCGGCCTCTGGTCTTGCCTGCCTTGGAAATGTACAGCTCCTTGGACCTGACTCGCACCCCACTTATCATTTGATGTCTTGTACTGTTGGTTTTCTTTTCTAGATTTATAATTTCCTTAAGAAGAAAGTCTTTGTCTTGTTTATAAATCTGACTGCAGGCTCTTCAACTAAAACTCTTCTCTGCCCTGGCTGGTGTAGTTCAGTGGATTGAGTGCGAGCCTGCAAACCAAAAGTTCACTGGTTCAATCTCCAGTCAGGGTACATGCCTGGGTTGTGGGCCAGGTCCCCAGCTGGGGACACACAAGAGGCAACTGATCAATGTATCTCTTGCAAACTGATATTTCTTTCCCACTCTCTCCCTCTCTTCCCCTCTCTCTAAAAATAAATAAATAAAATCTTTTAAAAAAACTCTTTGCTGGTTCTTCAACCTTTCTACAGGAAAAAGGGCAGCTCCATCATATTGCTTCTTCTTCAGCTCCATCTCTCACTGCAATCCTGTTCCAGCCCATACTGTTGCTGTATGGAACAGCTTCATTCCCCAAACTGGCCACACCATTCCATGACCAATAATAGTAAGCAAAATAGCAAACCACATGTCCAAACATTATTCTGTCAACTCATTTAATGCTTATATAATCCTAAAAGGTGGACATTATACACAATATTATACATTAATATTGTACATTTGACAGTTGAGAAAACTGAGACACAAAGGAGTCACTTACCCAAAGTCACACAGAGAGAATGTGCTGAAACCAAGACTCGAATCAAGCCGTGTGGCTCAGGAGTTTAACCCTTGCTTTTCATGCCGCCTAACACACTCCTCACTTACCCTCAGCTTTGTCTTCAAGACTCAACTCAAACAGTATGTCTTTCAGGTAGCTGTCTCCTCCTAGCTCCCTCCTCTCCACTCCATCCTCCTTCCTTCAGCTCAAACTGGTACTCAGTATTTGCTCCACTATTGTCCTCCCACAATATGCTATAACCATCATTTAATTTGTCTGTATCTGCCTCTGGAGTTGAAGACTGGAATCCTGTTCACTGTGGAGACCTCAGCACCTGAGCCAGCCTGGTAAGACCAGTGTTAGTAAGTGATATGACATGAATAGATGAATGAATGAATGAATGAGTAATTATTAGGTCTCATTTATGCCTCCCCTTCCCATAGCAGACAACTGATGGACAACTGATGACACATGGACGATGATCCCTCCAAAGGGAATCCTGGGACAGTAGGGTTGGTAGGAGAATGCTGGATGACTCACACATGGAACTCCCTTGTATCATCTGAGTCCATCCTAATGCTACAATCCTTCAGGTTTGGTCTTCTACCTACTTTTCCTTGCATCTCCCCTCCTCCAGCCTTGACCCTCATCTTGGCATAAACAGCCAAATCAGCAGTCCTTTTCCCACCCAGAATTCTACCACTGGAAAGAGATGTGATAGAAGGCATGGAAACCAGATGCTGCAGCAACACTACTAATATAGCACAAAAGTCCCAGTTGGTTTGCTAAGAAACGTGGCAGCCATGAGCAATGTGACAGAGAACTACTCCAGTCCTTTCTGAAGGGGACAGCCCTAAAAGTTGCTTTAGCTACCTTCCCATGCAGCATTTCCACAGGTCCCTGCTCTTTATGGATTTCTAGATGATTTGCTGGCCCTTTCTTCTACTAAGACAATGAACACTTTTGGTGTGTATGTCAACCCCAGGTTCAAAATTATAATCATAATTATGTGAAAAATCTAGTTTATGGTGAGATTTACAGACTAATAATGTTCCTCAATATCAGAGAAAGAAAAAGGAAAGGAGATTGACAAAAAGCCAGCCACATGGATTCAGATTAACCAAAAACAAACAAGTACCTTCTCTTGGTGACAAGTGTTAGGTTTCAAGAACCCTGGGTAATTCCCACAGGGTGCCCTATTTAGAATATACTCTTCCAATGGGTGTGTAGCAGGCAGAGGGCTCCTCAGGTCCATGGACTGGTGCTGTGATGGGTGACCTGGGAGCTTTCTCTAAAACCCAGAGTCTTCTCCATTCTCAAATGCAGCCAAATTTTTCTCACTCTTATGGAGAAGGCACCCTGCCTAAAACATGTGGAAGGAGACTCCTGATATGCAGGACTTGAGGTATCAGTGGGACACTGGGATTGCTCTGTTTTAATTTTAGCACTAATCATATGATGAGGTTAACAAGATGAGGTATTCATTCTGCAAAAGCAGTTGGTAAAGGAAACACAAGAATCCTTTCCCAGGTGTCACTCAGGTAGAGGGAAAATGTCAGCCAATCTCCAAGGAAGCATGCTTGTCCAGGCCTGTAGGGAGGGAGCACTGCTCAGACTGCTAAGAGTGTCCACACCCCACACCCTGCTGCCCAGACCTCCTCCAGAGGCTCCCTCCAGGACCCAACAGCTCAGGCCTAGCAAGCGTTTACCTCGACAAGTACCTGCAGTTGCTGTGGGGAAGAAGAATCATAGAGCTTAGCCTAGGAGACCACACGTCCTTTCCCCCAACTCCTGAGGGGGAGAGATCTGGGGGGGGAGGGGTCAAAGGTCTTCACTGTTCAGAGGGGCACAGGTTGGGCCTATGGAAACCTTCCCCTTCCCTCTGTGATTGTATTTCCCCTTCATTTCCCATCCACCCTCCTGTTTCTTCCTCCTTAATTCAGATTCCACCTTCCTTTTCCATTTTTATCTCCCCCTTTTTTCTTTTCTCACTCTCCATCTTACAAGGTAACATCATGGGAAGGGCAGGGCACTTTGAGAAGACCTGGGTTCAAGTTCTGGCTTTGCTAATTCCTAGCCACAATTGTGGTGGTAAGAACAAATTGAGATAAAGCACTTGGCACATAGTAAGTGCTCAGCAAAAGCTAGCTGCTATACACCCATTTAAATCAAGACTCTTACTCATTACTCATCTATTTATTCATAAAGAAAAACTAAACCCTGTTTTGGGATGTCTGATATGTGCCAGGCACTTTACTGGATGTTCTGCTTGAGAAGATAAAAAGACATGGGCTCTGTTCTCAAGACCCTCATGACAAGGTGAGGTGGGCCAACAGGTAAACATGCTAGGATGGAGACACAGAAGGCAGTGACTCACACAGTCTTGGGGACACAAGAAAGGCTTTCCAAAGGAAATGGGACCTGAGGGCTGAGCAGAGAAGAAGCAAAGGAAAAATGTCATGGGCAGAGGAGACAGATTGGTAAAGGCCTGGGATGAGCAGGAGCTTGGTGTCCAGGGACCTGGACAAAGTTCAGCAAGGTCAAAGCAAACTGAGGACCCAGCAAGCTGCAGTGCTTCCATAGCCTCTCCTCATCCTCTGGGAGCTGGGGCTGACTATGTCTTCCTGGGAAGGCTCTCAGGGGATGAGGAAAGTATTGACATGTGCCTCCCACACAGAGGAGCTCAAGAAAATCAAAGATCTTTTCTTCCCTTTTCTCCCTTTCTCCACTTCCTTCCTCTCTTCCCCTCCTCTCTGTGTCCTTCCACATCCACCTACTTTTCTTCCCCCTTTCTTTACTCTCTTCCCAATTTTTCTGACTCCCTCTGTCCTTTGCCTGTCTCCCCTATTTCTCCTCCACTTCCTGTTTACTCTTTCTCCCTACTTTGCTCTTTCTCAGAGCATATCTCTTGGGGTTCTGTCTCCCTAGGTCTTGGCCCTTCCCCCATGCTCTGAGTGCCCCTAAATCTCACAGGCAGCCAGGCAGAGAGTGGCAGGAGTGGGGCTGATAAAGCTAGTGGAGGGTAGGGACAGGATGTCCACATTTTGGTTTCCCTAACCCCTATCCCTCCAGCCCTTCTCCAGTGAGAGAAGCTGTGCCTCACCATATGGTCCTGTTGATTGGAGTCTCCTTGGTGCTAGCTGCCAGGTCCTTCCACTGAGTGACCATGTAAGATGCAGCCAACAACTTTTGTTATGTCTGCTGGTCCCCCCACCAGCTCACCTGGGGATTCACTCTCCTCTGAGAACACTTGCCTTCCGCTTCCAATGCCAGCAGGAGCTGTGTGTGCTTATGTGACCCCACTCATCCTGGCCAAGGGAAACTGTGCCCTATGATTTTCAAGCAGGAATTGAGGAAGCCAGTCCCTCTCCATAGGCAAATGTTCTGTGACAACAGATCTGGAAATTTTTAGTGTGGTGGTGTTTCTCACCATGTAGAGGAAGCAAGGAAATACAATGAAGTAGTCACACAAAAGCAAAAACAACACAGGATGAGAGAGAAACAGATCAAAAGAGTGAATATTAGAGGGAGCTAGACTCCTAATTCCAGGTGTTCGTAAGGCCTTTTGCATTTCTGCCCCACCTGCTGGGTTTGATTATTCTAATCTCCATTTGATCTTGTGCAATATGCCTCATGGTTCAAAAAGTCCCCCATTTTTCTAAGCTAACTTGAGATGGGATTTTGCCACTTACAATCACAGAGACTTAACTAGCTTTCCACAATGCTAGGGGCATGTGTATGAAGATGACATGGCCACTGCCTTTCAGGAGCTCACAGGCCAGTGAGGTAGACTTGCAGGTGCACAGACAACTGCAATGCCCAACTCAGGTGCTAAGGACAGCAGTCTGGAGCAAGGTCACCCTACTCAATACCACGGACTGGGGCAGGGGCCTCCTGGAAGAAGTAAAATCTGCACACTGAAGAAAGCATATGAGGCATCCAGGTGAAAAGACTACAAGGCAAATGGTGATACTAACAGAAGAAGCAGAATTTGCAAAGGCCTAGAAGTAAGAACTCACAGGCCACTGTAAGGAAAAAAGAGTAATTCCAATTTACTAAAGAAGACTATAAGGAGGGGAACAGGAGAGACAAGACTAGGGATATGGCCAGAGCCTAGGATGGGGGGCTTTGTCAGTCCTATACAGATATGTGGACTTCCTTCTACTAACAAGGAGAGCCATAGAGACTTTAAGCAGAGAAGCGACGAGATCACAATTGTATTTTCAAAAGATACCTCTAGCTACAGAGTGAGTAGTCAACCCTCAGGCAGAGTTTGGAATCCGGGAACCACTCCTTATCCACCTGGGACAAGGAGTGACCCAAAGTCAAGGCAGTGAGAATCAATGGAAAGGATTAAGCTGGAGAGAAAGTAGAAGGCAGATCAGACAGGGCCTGGTAATGGACTGGATGTGGGATGAAGAAAGAGCTGAAAGGACTTGGACAAGCACCTGGCTAGCTATGACACCATTGACAGAGGTGGAGTGCTCAGGTGTCGGGAAGCCAATGATGAGCTCAGCATTGTTGTCCCAAACTTTCCCCTAAAGTAGAGTTTGTAGCTTAAATAATATAAGGGAGTAGTAGGAGCCAATAATTTCATGACAAAAATTTGATGCAATTTCATACACACACACGTACTATTACCCCCAGAGACTTTGGTTCTCATCTGTTAATGGATAATATACATATTACAGAATTCTAAGATGTTAATATATCAGGATATATTTGATTGCAAGGGGTATACCTGCCTTAGAATAGCTTAAACAGTAAAGGTCTTTACAACATTTAATAATCTCTGGGACAAGAAGTACGAGGTTGTGTCAGGGTTGGATCAATAGCTCAATAATGTCATTAAGGACCCAACTGACTCTACCCTTCTGCTATGCAACATCAAGGTTTTATCTTCCTTGTGTCAATTGGTCTCACCTCATGATACCAAAATGGCTGCTACAGCTCCAGGAATCATACCCTTACTCTGTTATATACCAAACAGCAAGGAAGAGAGTGGGTAGAAAAGCAGCTTCTCCTCTGGAACTTCTGTCCTTTTACCAAAAAGGAACAGCTTTTTCCAGGTGCTCCAGACTTCCCCTTTATATCTCATTGGCCGGGACTAGGTCAGCTTTGCCCACCCTTCACTTCAAGAAGGACAGGGAAAGAGAAGACCTGAGCTTTTCAGTCTCTATCCTGGAGGCAAGCAAACAGGAAGAAGGCTGAGATGGCTGTTAGGCAGGCAATCCATGCTGTCTAGTGTCTAACTTCAAGGCCTGCTTTGTTTGTTTGTTAACAGCTTTGTCAAGGTATAGTTGATATAAAAAAATAGCACACGCTTAATGTATACAATATGAAGAACTTATATATATGCATATATATACTTATAATCTTATCATCATAATCAAGGTAATAAACATTCATCATCTCTACAAGTTTTCTTGTGTTCTTTCATGTCTGGGGATTTTTTTTTGGAGGGGTTATAAGAACACATATGAAATTTACCTTCTTAAGTTTTTAAGTTCATACACCATATAATTGAACAATAAGCACTATGTTGGACAGAGCATCTCTAGAACTTATTCATCATGTATAGCTGAAACTTTCCACTCACTGAAAAGCAACTCCCTATTCCTCACCCCTCACCCTCACCTCCAATCCCTGGTAACCATTATTCCATTCTCTGCTATTGACTACTTTATGTACCTCACATAAGTGAAATTGTGCAGTATTTTTCCTTCTGTGACTAGCTTATTTCACTTAGCATAATATCCTCTAGGTTTATCTATTACTGCAAATGGTAGAATTTTCTTTTCTTTTTTTTTAGGCTGAATAATGTTCCATTGTATATATAAACCACATCTTTTTATTCATTCATCTGTTGATGGATGTTTGGGTTGTTCCTATATCTTGGCTATTATGAATAATACTGCAATGAACACGGGAGTGCAGATAGCTCTTCCAGATACTGATTTCAAATCTTTTGGATATATACCAGAAGTGAGGTTTCTGGATCATATGGTATTTCTATTTTTAATATTTTTGAAAAACATCCTTACATACATACACTTGGTCAAGTGTATGTATTTTCCATAGTGGCTATGCAATATTACATTTCCAGAAATTGAAATTAGAATCCCATTGTACAAGGGTTCCAACCTCTTCCTTCTTAACATCATCCTCACCAACACATATCTTTTGTTGTTGGGGTTTTTAAAGTAATAGTCATCTTATTGTAGTTTGATTTGTATTTCCTTGATGATTAGTGATATTGAGTACCTTTTCATAGGCCTGCAGGAATGTTTATCTTCTTTAGAGAAATATCATGCAAGTCCTTTGCCCATTTTTAGTCAGGTTGTTATTTCGCTATTGAGTTGTAGGAATTTTTTGTATATATTTAATATTAACCCCTTTTCAGATAAATGGTTTGCAAATATTTTCTCCCATTCCACAGGTTGCAAAATAGGCATATAGACCAATAGAGCAGAATACAAAGCCCAGAAATAAACTCTCACATATGAGACCAACTGATCTTCAATGAAGGTGCCAAGGACACAGGGACAAGGACAGTCTTTTCAACAAATACTGTTGAGAAAACTGGGTGTTCACATCCAAAAAAAAAAATGAAAAAGGACCACTATTTAATGCCATACACAAAAATCAACTCAAAGTGGACTAAAGGCTTAAATATAAAGCCTGAAAGTGTAAAACTCCTAGAAGAAAACATAGGGGCAAATCTTCTTGACATTAGTTTGACAATAATGTCTTGGCTATCACAACAGCACAGGCAATAAAAGCAAAAATAGACAAGTGAGACTATGGCAAATGGAAAAGCTTCTGCAGAGCAAGGGAAACAATTAACAGAATGGAAAGGTCTTTTTAACTGATAAGGAAACCAAAAATCAGTCAAGTTAAGTGCACTAGCAAAGTTCAGAGAAGACTTAGTAGCAGAATCAGACTAGAACTCAGGACTCCTGTCTCCCAGGATGGTCTGCACTGAATCCCACTGCCAGTGTTTCATAGTTACCAACATTTGAACTTAAAGCAATGGCTTTCTCTCTATAATCAAAGCATCTCAGATCCCCAGGTCTACCTTGTAGTGAAATCATTGTGGGGATCAGACAGTATGACAGATGGAAAAGTGTTTTAGGTGTGATTTCAGGGGCTGTGAATGCTTTCTGCCTCAACCTGTTTCTCTTACCTTCTCACCAGGCCTTTGTGAGGACCCAGCAGATGGAAAGATATAAGGCAGAAGAATTACCAAAATGCCCATCCCCTCCATGCCATGTTCATACTTGTCTTTGAACTCCATAGATTTAACCCACAGTCAAAACTTGACCTCTGAAAAGGGGCCCAAAGGCACCATTTTTCATCCTGGCTCTGCCCATGTGATGTTGGTCATTCTGGAGCCTCAGTTTTCTTGTTTGAAAATGGAGAATGTAATTGGGTACCCATAGAGGACTTTACAGCTTGAAAATGTTAGGATGTATTTTGCCCCAAAGTTCCAAACCACTTGGTCACGTGGATTCTGGAAGTATGTGTGCAAAGCATCTCCAGGCTTCCTGAAGTAAACAGCCCCCATTCCATGGGCCTCTTTTCAAAGGAATCAGTTCCACTCACTGTCCTCACCTCCTCTCACAATTCCTGTTCCCGTAGCACATTCCCCTATATTACCCCAATTTCAAGCCCTGGGCTGGCAACAGACTCAGAGAAGCCCTTTCCCCTTAGCTTCTCTGCACCTAGTGAAGCACTATGCACAAACCACATCCATACCACCCGACGTGTGAGTCTGGAAGCTTTTCCCCCTTCAGACTGCAGGGACAGGGGTGTAGGCAAGAGAGAGAAGGAGAAGGTAAAGGCCAGCCGGCTCACACCTCACTTATTTGTAAGTAGCCATGTGGTTTCACTTTGCACCCACTTCTCCAGTGGGAGTCTGCATGTTAGCACCTGGGGACACCTGCCTCCAATTAGCCAAACCACTTCCCCTAAGTAATGATACCCCCAAGAAGATGGGCATCCGGCAGTCTCCCCCAGCCTACAGAGAGAGTCATGGCTTTGTCCATCATCTCAAGCCAGCAGTGGAGCAGAAACAGGAGAGGCGCAGAGGTGGGAGATTTGGGGAGAGTTTCCATGACAAGCAGGGAGAAAGAGCAGAAACACCTCCCCAGCCCTGAACCTCCACCCTGGCCCAAGAACACCTGGTGGCCTTGTGGCTGCCAGGCATGGAGATGTTTGGCATTCCTCAGTGGCCACGCTGGACCAGAAATGGAAGCCAGCCTACGCAGAGGGCCTCATAGGGCACTGGGGCTGCGAGGTCACCTTTTAGGGGTCTGGCTAGATTTCATGGTCCTGGCTGTTTGGATGATTTGCTCACTGGGCCCCTTGCTGAGAGGGGCCTCCCCTCTCCCCCCTCCTTTTTCCTCCCCCCTGCCCCCCACAACCCAGCTGTGGAAAGGTTGGCAGTTGCTCTGCTGGGCTTGCAATAACATTAGAAAAATAAAACAATCCTTCCTCCTTTAGGCTATCTTGAGAGTTTCTCCTTAATACATGTAATTGACTGAAAATAAGTGGCTTATTCTCCCATCTTCAGCAGGAGATTAGACTTCCAATACAGAGCTAGTAGGCCTCAATCCTAATGCAGAAATGGAAAAAGAATGGATTTCTGGAATCAGAAGCAGACTTTGTAATTCTATTTGAAAGTGAATGCACTGATTAATTCTTATCATTACATTTGTAGGTCACTTGACAAACAAGCCAGGTAAAGTCCTCATGGGTTAGCAACTTGGGTTTTTTTTTTAATTCATTTAACATAATATTGAGATATAAATATCAAACCAAAAATAATCATCCAATTTAAACTGTACAATTCAATGGTTTTTAGTGTACTCACAGAGTTGTGCAACCTTTACAATCTAATTTTAGAGCATTTTCATTACCCAAAAGAGAAACCCATTCACAGTCATGCCTTAATTCTCCTTTCCCCTGCCTGTGGCAGCCAAGCACCTACTTTCTCTATATGTATACCTGCCTATTCCTGACATTTTATAGAAAAGAAATATAATATTTGTCTTTTTGTGACTGGTTTCTTCCACTTAGAGTAATGTTTTCAGTGTCTGTTTATATTGTAGTGTGAATCAGTACTTCATTTCTTTTCATGGCTGAATAATATTTTATTGTATGGATGTAACATTTTGTTTATCCATTCATCAGTTGGTGGACATTTCATCAGTTGGTGAACATTTCATCAGTTGGTGGACATTTCATCCATCAGTTTGTTGGATGTTTCTACTTATTTAAATATGATTATAAATATGCTTCTACTCATGTATACACTTTTAAGTGACTTTTTCCCAGTGATCACATCTTCAATGCTTTGGGGTTTTTAAAATTTTATTGTTATTCAAGTACAGTTGTCTGCATTTTCCCCCCAGCACTCCCCCCACCCCAGCCATGCCCACCACCCTCCCCTGATTCCACCACCCCTTGGTTTTGTCCATGTGTCCTTTATAGTTGTTCCTGAAAACCCTCCACCCTTTTCCCCCATTATTCCTTCATACCTCCCCTCTGGTTACTGTCAGTTGTTCTTAATTTCAATGGTTATATTTTGCTCGCTTTTTTGTTTTGTTGATTAGGTTCCACTTAAAGGTGAGATCATACGGTATTTGTCTTTTGCTGCCTGGCTTATTGCACTTAGCATAATGCTCTCCAGTTTTTAAATGATTTTATTTAGGTTATTTTCTTTGAATTCTCTTTGAAAAATAATAAGCCTTAAAACATCCACCAGTGTTTTTTACCTGATACACTTAATTTGTTATCTACTGTTGTTCAGAGATTATGTGCACAAAGTGCCAAGCCCAGGGTGGCCCTTAGTGAACAGGAGTTGGTGTTTATTCTTAAGAGAAGCCATTCCTGAGCCTGATCCATGGTAAACAAGGTCACTCTAAGTAGATGATTTGAAGTCCTACCTATGCATTGTGCTGAAGGTCTATTATCTGTTCTGGAGCCAGAGATGGACATAATCTCAGAGTCTTAGAATGCTTAAGTGGCCTTTGAGATAATCAATCTAAGCCACATAGTCAGAAGATCTGGGTTTGAATTCTGACTTTATAAGATTGTTTCAAAAATGCTCCATCTTTCTGAGTTTTAATTTTTTTATCTATAAATCAGAGACCCAGTACACATGCATACACACATGTGCACACACATAGTCATGGTAGCTCTGTAAGTGACTGGTTTAGAAGTGTGCAGCCCTTCACTCTTTTGGCAAAAAGAAATTATTTATGAATCTTGGGGGCCAATCTTGGGTTACCAGGGAATGCTGGGATCATACTGAAATGGATCCTCCCCTAAAATGTTGCTTGACATGGTAAGTGGAACCCACTAGTAAGAGAACTGTCCACCTGAAAAAGTCTTGTCCACTGTGAGAGAGTGCTTCAAGGGTCCAGTAAGAAAGTCTCTTAGAATTCCCAATATTGTCCCCCAAACAGGAGGTAGCTATAGACATCTGCCAGATGCAGGCAGCTTGCAGTCTTTAGGCTTAAGGAAAGTAAGAAATTTCTTAGCCTTCTTTCCCGCCCCCCACCCCCCCCGTCCCCCACAACCAGGATCAGTGGTGACAAGACAGTGGATGGAAAAAATGATGTGAACGAGAAAAGCAGCTCCACCCCTCTCCTGTCCATAGGCTGTGCTAGAATCAGGCCAGCTGGGAAGAGTAGACTGAATGCCCACTACAACTGGGTGACAGTGACCTAGGACTTGGTCAACTAAAATTGAGGACAAAGGTCTGCCCAAAGTTGGCCTCAAGGGAAAAGGGGAGAACTACTCCAAAAGAGTATGATTCAAATGACAATAGAAAAAAAAATACAGGTTCTTCTGCACACACCGAGGCCCAGAAGTGGAAGCCATAAGCTGTGGATCACTGATAGCTGCAAACAGGTTGCCCAGGGCTAGGCAGAAGCATCATCTGACAAAGGACTGCACCAAAATCTTTGTAGATCTAGCAGATACACAGAAACAAATACAAAGAAGCAGCCAAAATAAAAAAAAATAAAAAAATAAAACAAAGAAACAGACTTCAGATGAAAGAACAAGAGAATTCTCCAGAAGAAGAGCTAGATAAAATGGAGGCAAGTAATTTATCAGATAGAGAATTTAACAAGTATAAGGATATTCAATAGCATGAAAAAAGATATAGAAACCATAAAAGAAATAAAGAAATGTAATATCTGAAAAATATAATACACTGGGAGGAATAAGGAGCAAGTTAGATGAAGCAGAGGACTGAATAAGTGATTTAGAAGACAAGTTAGAAAAAAAACAGCAAAATAGAGCAGCAAAAAGAAAAAAGAATTTAAAAAAATTAGGGACAGGGATAATAGGGCATAATGGGAGGGCATCAAGGAACATGTATGAAGGACACAGGGATAAAGCCAAGAGAGTAGGTTTGAGGGTGGGAGTCAGGGATAGATGGGTGGAGGGAATGATGGGGTGAAAATGGAAACAAATGTACTTGAACAACAATTTTAAAAAATAAAAAAAGGAAGATAAGAAACATTTTGGACAGCATGAAGCATAACAACATCCACATCATGGGAATACCAGAAGGAGAAGAGAGTGAACAAAGGATCAAGAACCTATTTAAAGAAATAATGACCAAAAAAATTCACTAATGAAGGAAGAAGACACAGAAGTCAAGAAATCTCAGAGTCCTAAACAAGTTGGACCCAAAGAGACCTACACCCAAACACATCATAATTAAAATGACAAGGCTTAAAGACAAGAAGAGAATCCTAAACGTCACAAAAGAAAAGCAAGTAGTTACATCAAGAGAGGGCCAATTCAACTGTCATCTGATTACTCAACAGAAACATTTCAGGTCAGAAGGGAATGGTCTGAAATATTCAAGGTTATAAAAAGCAAGGACCTACAATCAAGGCTACTTTACTCAACAAGGCTATCATTTAAAACTGAAGAAGAAATAAGAAGCGTCCCAGACAAGGAAAAACTAAAGGAGTTTTTTCCTTAAACACCAAACCAGTATTGTAACAACTGTTAAAGGGCTTGCTTTAAAAAGAAGAAGAAAACATCCATTTATGATAAAAACACTAGCAGAGTGGGAATAGAGGGAGCATACCACAATATGTAATAAAGGCCATATAAAAAGAAACATATAGCCAACATTATACTCAATGGGCAAAAACTAAAAAGCTTCCTCACTAAGATCAGGAACAAGACAAGGGTGTCTGCTTTCACCACTGGTATTCAACATAGTATTGCAAGTTCTAGCCAAAGAAATTGAAAGACAAGAAAAGGAAATCAAAGGTATCCAAATTGGAAAGGAGGAATTAAAACAGTCATTGTTTGTAAATGACATGATAGTATACATAGAAAATCCTATAAACTCCACCAAAAAACTACTCAGCCTAATAATTCAATTTGGCAAAACAGCAGGATACAAAGTCAATATCCAGAAATTGAAGGCATTTCTGTACACAAACAATGAAATATCAGAAAACAGAAATTAGGAGGGAAAATCCTATTTGTTATGGCAACAAGAAAAATAAAATACCGAGGAATAAATTTAACCAAGGAGGGAAAAGACCTGTATTCAGAAAACTACACAACACTGAAAAAAGACATTAAAGAAGATATAAATAAATGGAAGCATATACCATGTTCATGGATTGGAAGAATTAACATAATCAAAATGTCCATTCTACCTAAAACAATTTATAGATTGAACACAATCCTTATTAAAATACCAATGACATATTCCACAGATATAGAATTTTACACACATTTCAAAAATTTATATGGAACCATAGATGACACTGAATAGCCTCAGCAATTCTGAGAAAGAAGAACAAAGTAGAAGGGATCACAATACCTGATACCAAACTATATTACAAGGCCACTGTAAACAAAACAGCCTGGTACTGGCATAAAACAGAGACAAAGATCAATGGAAAAGAATAGAGAGCCCAGAAATAAACTCAAGTCTCTATGGTCAGTTAATATTCCACAAAGGGGGCAGAAGCATAAAATGGAGTAAAAATAGCCTCTTCCACAAATGGTTTTAGGAGACCTGGACAGCAACATGCAAAAAAAATGAAACTCAACCACCAACTTACACCATACACAAAAATAAACTCAAGATGGATAAAAGACTTAAATATAAGTTGTGACACCATAAGAGTCCTAGAGGAGAACATAGGCAGGAAATTTTCAGATATCCCACACAGCAATATTTTCACCAACATGTCTCTTAGAGCAAGGGATTTAAAAGAAAGAATAAACAAATGGGACTACATCAAATTAAAAACTTCCTGCACAACTAAAGAAAACATCAGTAAAATCAAAAGGGAAACATCTGTGTGGGAAAATATATTTGCCAATGATACTTCAGATAAGGGTTTGAGCTCCAAAATATATAAAGAACTCACATGTCTCCACTCCAGGAAGAAAAATTAAAAATCCAATAAAAAATAGGCAAAAGAACTGAACAGACACTTCTCCAAGGGAAACACACTGAGGGCCCACAACCATATGAAAGGATGCTCAGCATCACTAGCCATCAGAGAGATGAAAATTAAAATGATATAGCATGACACACAATGATATAGCACGACACACTAGTCAGAATGGCCATCATAAACAAATCAACAAACAACAAGTACTGGCGGGGTTGTGGAGAAAAGGGAACTTTAGTGCCCTGTGGGAATGCAGAATGGTGTACGCACTATGGAAAACAGTATGGAATTTCCTCAAAAACTAAAAATGGAACTGCCCTTTGACACAGCAATCCCACTGCTAGGATTATACCCTAAGAATCCTGAAACACCAATTTGGAAGCACTTATGTATCCCAATGTTCAGAGCAGCATTATTTACAATAGCCAAGTGCTGGAAACAACCTAAGTTCCCATCAGTAAATGAATGGATCAAAAAACTGTGGTACATTTATACAATGGAATACTATGCAGCAAAAAGAAAGAAGGAGCTCCTACCCTTTGTGACAGCATGGATGGAACTGTAGAGAATTACACTAAGTGAAATAAGCCAAGCAGTAAAAGACAAATACCATATGATCTCACCTATAAGTGGAACCTAATCAATAACAACCACAAAAAAAAACATGCGAACAAAATAGAAACAGAGACATGGAAATAAAGAACATACTGACATGACCAGAGTGGAGCAGGGAGGGGAACAACAGGGATAAGAAGAGGAAATATGAAGGAACCCATAGACCCATGGACAAAGACAATGTGGGTAGAGGATGAGGATGAATTTATAAGATGGGGGAAGGGAATTGCAGGGGAGAGTAATGAGGGGGAAATGGGGACAACTGTAACTGAACAACAATAAAAAAAAAGAAAAAGGGAAGAATAAAAATAGAGGAAAATAGTCTAACAACAAAATGTCACTAAATACATATCTATCAATAATCACCTTAAATGTAAATGGCTTTAATACTCCAACCAAAACACATGGGGGTAACTGAATGGGTAAGAAAAGAAGACCCATATATGTGCTACCTCCAAGAGACCCATCTCACATCAAAAGATACACACAGACTAAACGTAAAGGGGTTAAAAATGACATTTAATGCAAATGGAAAGAAAAATCCTGGGGTAGCAATACTTATATCCAATAAAAGAACTTTAAAAACAAGGATATTGTAAGAGACAAAGAAGGACACTACATAGTGATAAGGGAACAATACAACAAGAGGATGTATCCTAGTAAAAATTTACACACCCAACATAGGAGTAACTAAATATGTAAAGCAAATCTTGATAGACATAAAGGGAGAAATCTTCAGAAATACAGTCATATTTAGGGACTTTGACACCTCATTGACTTCAATGGATAGATCCTCCTAGCAGAAAATCAACAAGGAGACAGCAGCCTTAAATGATATACTAGATTAAATGGACTTAATTGATATTTTCAGAATATCTTACCCCAAAGCAACAGAATATACATACTTTTCATGTGCACATGAAACATTTTCTAGGATAGACCACATGTTAGGACACAAAGCAAGTCTCCATAAATTTAAGAAAATTGGAATCATAACAATGCCATGAAACTAGAAATCAGTCACAAGAAGAACACTAAAAACATACAAAGACATGGAAACTAAATAATTTGTTATTAATCAATGAATGGGTCAACAATGAGATTAAGGATGAAATTAAAATATGCTTTGAAACAAATGAAAATGTATACACAAAAATCTTTGGAACTCTGGGAAAGCAATCCTAAGAGGGAAATTCATAGCATTACAGGTCTATCTCAAGAAAAGAAAAAAAAAGAAAAGAAAACTAAACTCAAATAAATAATCTAATTTTACTTAAAAGGAACTTTAAAAAGAACATCACAGCCCAAAATGAGAAGGAGGGAAATAATAAAGATCTGAGGAGAAATAAACAAAATAGGGTCTAAAAACAACAATGCAAAAGATCAATGAATCCAATAGCTAGTACTTGAAAAGGTAAACAATATTGATAAAGCTTTAACCAGACTTATCAAGAAAAAAGGAGAGAGGGCCCAAATAAATAACATCAAAAGTGAAAGAGGTGAAATAACAACTGACACCAAAGAAATACAAAGAATTGTAAGAAAGTATTATGAACAACTGTATGCCAACAAACTGGACAAAAGGGATAAATCCTACAAACATATAATCTTCCAACACTAAATCAGAAAGAGTCAGAGAATATGATAGACAAATTACACCCAGTGAAATTGGAGCAGTAATTAAAAAAAAAACCTCCCAAGAGACAAAAGCCCTGAACCAAATGACTTCACAGGTGAATTTTATCAAATATTCCAGGAAGAGCTAATACTTCTCTTTCTCAAAATATTTCAAAAAATCTAAGAAGAAGGAAAACTGCCAAGCTCATTTTACAAGGCCATCATTATCCTAATTTCAAAACCAGAGAGAGATACTACAGAAAAAGAAAATTATAGGCCAATATCCCTAATGAACACAGACACTAAAATCCTCAACAAAATATTAGCCTACCAAATACAGCAATGTATATAAAAGATCATACACCATGATCGAGTGGGATTTATTCCAGAAATGCAATGTTGGTGCAACATTCACAAACCAAAAAATATGATTCACCACATAAACAAAATGAAGAATAAAAACCACGTGATCATATCAATAGATGCAGAAAAAGCATTTGATAAAATCCAGCACCTATTTACGGTAAAAACTCACAGCAAAGTGGAAATAGAGGAAACATACCTAAACAAAATAAAGGCCATATATGACAAACCCACTGCCAGTGTCATACTCAATGGGCAAAAACTACAAGCCTTCCCCTTAAGATCAGAACAAGACAAGGATGCCCGCTTTCACCTCTCTTATTCAACATAGTACTAGAAGTCCTAGCCACAGCAATCAGACAAGAAGCAGAAATAAAATGCACCCAAATTGGAAAAGAAGAAGTAAAACTGTCTTTATTTGCAGATGACATGATATTGTACCCCAAAGATTACAGCAAGACACTACTAGAACTGAAAAAGAATTCAACAAAGTAGCAGGATACAAAATTAATATCCAGAAATCAGTTGTATTTTTATATGAAAATAATCCTATTCACAATTGCTTCAGAAAGAATAAAATTCCTAGGAATAAACCAACCTAACCAAGGACTTGAAGACCTGCACTTGGAAAATTATAAGACACTGAAGAAAGAAATTGAAGAAAATACAAATAAGTGGAAGCACATAACCGTGTCCATGGATAGGATGAATTAGCATCATAAAAATGCCCATACTACCCAAAGCAATCTATAGATTCAATGCAATTCCTATCAAGATTGCAATGACATATTTCATAGAAGTAGACAAAACATTTCACAAATTTATGTGGAACCACAGAATCATACTATCTAATATTAAATTATACTATAAGGCTATAGTAATTAAAAGAGCATGGTACTGACATAAAAACAGACACACAGATCAATGGAACAGAATACAGAGCTCAAAATAAATCCACACTTTTAGTCAATTAATATTCAACAGAGGAAGCAAGCACATACAATGGGCTAAAGGTAGTTTATTCAATAAATAGTGTTGGAAAAATGGACAGATACATGCAGAAAAATGAAACTACACCTCCTTACACCACACACAAAAATAAACTCAAAATGCATCAAAGACTTAAATGTTAGATTAAAAATCATAAAAGTTGTAGAAGAAAACAGGCAGCAAAATCTCAGACATTGCTCACAGCAATATTTTATCAGACATATCTCCCCAGACAAGGGAAATAAAAGAAAAAATAAAGAAATAGGACTATATCAAAGTAAAGTTTTTGCATAGCAAAAGAAAATATCAACAAAATAAAAAGACAATCTAAAGAATGGGTGAACATATTCATCTATACATCTGATAAGGGTTTAATATCCAAAATTTATAAAGACCTTACAAAACTCAACACCAAAAAAAATTCCAAAATCCCATAAAAAATGGGCAAAAGGCCTGAATAGATACTTCTCCAAAGAAGGAATACAGATGACCATTAGGCATATGAAAAGATGCTCAACATCACTAATCTTCAGAGAAATGAAAATTAAAATCACAATGAGATATCATCTCACACCTGTTAGAATGCTTATCATCAATAAAGCAACAAACAGCACGTGCTGGTGAGGATGTGGAGAAAGGGAAACATTTTTGCACTGTTGGTGGGAATGCAGATTGGTGCAGCCACTGTGGAGAGCAGTATGAAGATACCTCAAAAAATTAAAAATGGATCTGCCTGTTGACCCAGCAATCCCACTTCTGGGACTATATCTGAAGGAACACAAAAACACTAATTTGAAAGAACATAAGTACCCCTATGTTCACTCAGCATTTTTACAATCATCAAGACATGGAAGAAGCCCAAGTGTCTATCAGTAGATGAGTGGATAAAACAACTATGGAACATTTATACAATGGAATACTACTCAGCCATAAAAATGAAGAAAAATTCACCCTTTGAGACAGTATGGATGGACCTGGAGAATATTGCACTAAGTGAAATAAGTCAATCAATGAAAGACAAATACCACATGATTTCACTTATATGTAGAATCTAATGAACAAACTGACTAACAAGCAAAATAGAGACAGGCTAATAGAGAACAGGATGACAGGTAAGTGGCAGATGTAAGATTAGGGGATAGAGGAACTTAGCAAAAAGGATAAGGACTCATGGATGTGGATAACAGTGTGGTGATTGTGGTGGGGGAGAGAAGTATAAGGCGACTAAATAGTAATGAGAAAAATACAATAAAAATATAAAATAAATTCAGTGCTTGCATATTTGTACAATTGAGCTCTGAGTTTCCTGTGTCCTGGTTTTTTCCTGGGGTGATGTTCTTTGTAAGGAAAGGAATATCATTCAGGGATGGAATCAAAGATGAAGAGACAGTCCAGTAGGCCTGGACACAGGCATTAGATAGACCTGAGCCTGCCTCCAACCACCTGTGTGAGAGCAGTTACTCTGCTTACTCTCCTCCTTCTGCTCCCTTATTTGACAAACAGGCAGGATCAGATCTGTCATGCAGAATTACAGTACTTTATATCTACATATGCACAAATGCAGAGAACACATTTGGGGGAAAATAAAGAAAATTGTCTCATGTGGCACTTCTGAAGATAAGAGCAGGATTATGTAGCAAGATAAGGACCCTGATGGAGAAGTGGATGCCCCTTTTTGCTCTATATTTCTTTTCAGTTTGGGTTGGATTTGGATTGGCAGGAAGGTGGTGGAGGACATCTCTATATGTACCTTTCCCAGTGGTAGACACACTTAAGGTGTGCTGGGCCCTAAGCCACACCTTTTTTCATATATTTTTTGTTTAATCCTTACAAGCACATGATGAGATAGATAGCAGCGCCATCCTTAATTTCACTCTTGAGGACAAAGAGGTGTAGAGAGAACAGAGACCTGATCAACAGACAAGCGTTAAATCCCAAGAGTCTGCTTCCAACATCTGCAACCATATGCAGAACGTTTGTAGGTTTTTTTAAAATTAGTGCCTAGTACAGTGCCAGGGACATAGGATGCACTCAATAAATCTGCTTAATAAATAAATAGGTGGTTAAATTAAACACACATACATTCTTTGTAGAGAGTCTGGAAAATTCAGAAAATGTGTAGAAGAAAATTTACATTACCCCTAATCTCATGATCGAGAGATAACCACTGTATTTTTGTATTTTCTTTCAACATTTTTTCTGAAAAGAGATAGTATTTTAATGGGGAGCAGTATTTGCATAATTGAATTTATGATCTACATGTAGTTTTCTATACAGCTTATTTTACTTAAAAAGATATCATGAGTATTTTCTCATGTCATTTAAAATTCTTCATAGTCACTATTTTAATGATTGCATGATATTCCACTGTGTTGTTTAATATTAGAGTTTACTTAACCATTCCACTATGGTTGGATGTTTGAGTTGCTTCCAAATAACTGCAATAAATATCTTTGTACATATAAACCTTTGTCCCAGTTTCTATTTTCTTGGCAGACATTCCCAGAAGAGGAATTATAAGTCAGCCATTAGGAACATATTTACATCTCTAGGTACATAAAGCAAAATTACTTTCCAGAAATGTAAAGCTAGTTTGAACTGCCCCCAAATTATATAACTAATTTTATTCTCACCAAAAATGTAGATTAATTTTAAAGTTTTTTTACTGACTCTAGAAAGATGGGAAAGGAGAGAGGAAGAGAGGGAGAAAAACATCAATGTGAGAGAGAAACATCAATTGGTTGCCTCTTGCACATGCCCCAACTGGTGACCGAATCCACAACCCAGGCATGTGCCCTGACCGGGAATCAAATCTGTGACTTTTTGGTTTGCAGGATGACACCCAACTAACTGAGCCACACCAGCCAGGGCAAACTGAAGATTAATTTTAAAGCATTTTGCCAATTTGATAGATGAAAATTAAGATCTTTTTTCTGTACACATATTTATTATTCACAAAGCTGAACATGTTTTATGTTCATTGTTCATTTATAGTTCTTCCATAATTGCACAATAGGGAACCACCCCAAAAATGGAATTATCTTCTAAAAGGCAAGTCCCTTGTAGTACATGCTTCCCCTGCTAGGTGAGTGTTCTAGGAACCCATCTGTATCAGGGTACCAGCTGGCATTGTTGTGAGAGGTGACCTTCGGCTTCAGTGAAATTTTTCTGAAGATTCTTTCAACACATTTGCCCATTTCACAATGGGTGATTTACAAAAGCACCTGCCCACACCGTGCTGAGTGTTCAGCAGTTTTTGACCAAAAATGGAATGACCCTTATGCCCTGCCCTCCCTATTCACCAGATCTAAGCCCAAAATGACATTTTTTGTTTCCTCAATGAAAAAAGTCCTCAAAGGGAAACGTTTTGTGGATAGGGAAGAGGTGAAACAAAAAATGGCAGAAGTACTAAAAGGCATCAAACTCAACAAGTTCAAAAACTGTTTTGAGCAGTGCAAGGAATGTCTTGATAGGTGTATGGCATCTAATGGAGAGTACTTTGATGGAGACTGAAGTTTAAACATGTAAAAATAAATATACAATTTTTATAAATAAATTCTGGTTTCTTGGAGTCTCCCTCATATTTCTGTCAGTTCATTTTTCTACTGTAGATTAATGTTTTCTTATTGATTTATAAGTACTTTTCATATATGAAGGTTATCAATCCTTTGTCAGATATGTTTCACTGAATTTTGCTTTTGATTGACAGAATTTCCTATTTTTATTTCTTCACTCTTTTCTCTGTCCACAAAACAGTTATAACTAC
This sequence comes from Phyllostomus hastatus, assembly GCF_019186645.2. Classification (NCBI taxonomy): domain Eukaryota; kingdom Metazoa; phylum Chordata; class Mammalia; order Chiroptera; family Phyllostomidae; genus Phyllostomus; species Phyllostomus hastatus. The sequence continues at coordinate 3,659,812 of NW_025334038.1, read as the reverse complement.
ACTTCCAGTGACATCTTTAACCTTGTCCCTTCATACATTCTGTCAGAGTATAAACCATCAACAAGAACACATGGTATCAGGAGATAGCCTCATGCATCACTCAAAACTTAGACAGTGGGGTGCCCAGCTCATTGTGCTGGACCCAGTTTTTACCCCTGTCATCCATGTCAGCTGTCTGCTTGTTCACTTGCCCTGGGGCCAGGCCATGGACCTGACATTGTGTGCACTTGAATTGACATTTTACCAATTGCCAGCCTCAGATCACAGAACCCTGGGCTCAGCTGCATGTGTCAGCAACCTGAATGAAACCATGACAATCATTAGTGACAGAGGGGTTCCAACAGATGTTTCTGCCCCTTACAGTTGCTGATCTAACAAGTCATCTCACAGCTGGTAGAGCTCTCGTGGGCCCATGGTTGCAAAGCTGAGAGGAAGAAGCTGGGGAGCCAAACTTTGATTTTCTGAGAACTAACACTGGGGGTGAGCGCCTAGAAAAGATTATTTCAGAGGGCTTTAACCCTCTGAAAAGGGGCTTTAACCCTTTAAAAATGATGTTGAGTATGTGTGTGGCAGTTTGCATGGCTGATTAAAATAAGAAAGTTCTGGAGTCACATATGTCACACAATGATTCATTCCTTCATTCATTCTAAACATGTCTACCAAATGTCTCATATGGGTAAAAAGTAGCCTCCCCAAGAACATTTTTCATTGCTTAGCAAAAATTCTGTCAATCAAAAGCAAAATTCAGTGAAACATATCTGACAAAGGATTGATAACCTTCATATATGAAAAGTACTTATAAATCAGATTTTTGAAGCTTAGCAGGAAGGACATTCCAGAAAGAGGGAACAACACGTACAAAGACTCAGAGAACTAGAGAGAACTATAGGTTTTAGGGTCTCAACAGAATAAATCTCTGATTCAGCTGAGGGTTGCCTGTTGACCATCATGGTTCCCTGCACCTTTCTAGCAAGGTACTCAAAACATATCACACTGGACCTGCAGAGCCAGTGAGAAATATAACACTTTGGTCCAACAAAGTCCTCCCCTTTCCTTGAGATTCAGATTAGGACACGCCCACCTTTGGCATGCCTGATTTGTATCCCCACCCCTATCCTGAGGGCTCACATTCCCACAGACTTTTCTCCCTTCCAGCCCTTCACACTGTAAGTACTGTAATTTGATTAACCAGGCTGCAAACCTATGAAACCCTTGAGGAGAAGACTTGTGTTTTGTTCATCATAAATCCCCAGGGCTGACAGAGGCCTGGATTTTTACAAGTCTTTAGAAATCTTGCTGTTCTATCTTATCAGTTTGCTTCTGGAGAAACTGAAGCTCAGAGAAGTTATAGGTTGTGCTTATGGCAAGAGGCACTACTGAGATTCAAACCCATGTCACTAAGTCCACCACTTGGGGTACGGTGAGGGGGCTCATTATCTTCTGTAGGGAGGGGAGTTGGAAAAGAACACCCAGAAAGAATGGCCCCAAAAGTTGAGAGTTGGAAAACTCTGGGAAAACATAAGTTCTGTGTTAGTGAGAACTGACCCCTCCAGAATGTCCCTGCCCACTCTCCACAGGATTCACTCAGTTCAGTGGGTGAAGCAGCTTGGACAACAGCAGGTGCAGCTGTGCCTATAAGGGGCACACAAGCAGCTGCTGTGAATGTGCCTACTCTCACCCAGCTCATCAGGGCAAAGCTGAGTCTTACCTTCTCATACTGACAGGGGCACTGCAAGTCACAGGGCCAAAGAGCCAGTCAAACCCTTCCTTTCATCTCCTCAGAGAAAAGATGTTTTACCTCCAAACATAGTCAATGATTAAGTTTGTAGGTGAAGGCTGAGTGATGAGGTCCCTGGACCCTGGAATACCAGGTTCTGAATGACCCCATTTGGTGACATGCTAAAGACACTGAATAACTTGTTGGGGCTCCTTGTAGCATCTTTACTCTGATGTGTCTATCAAAAAGTATCTATAGCCCTGGCTGATGTGGCTTAGTGGATTGAGTGCCCACCTGCAAATCAAAGGGCTGCCAGTTTGATTCCCAGTCTAGGGCCCTTGCCTGGGTTGCAGGCCAGGTCTCCAGTAGGGGGTGAGAGGTAACTACACATTGATGTCTCTCCATCTCTTTCTCCCTCTCTTCCCCTCTCTAAAAATAAATAAAATAAAAATATTGGAAAAAGGTATTCATAATTGGCCAGTTCTTTTTTCATTGAAAAGTCAATGGGTCACATCCTTTCTCCTTCATTCATGAGGACTTAAATCTCCAGGAGGCCAAGCCTTGGAGTATAATCCCAGGGCTTTCTTGCCCCATAACTTACTCTCTAGATTGTGGTTTTAATTTGTCCTTCTACTCTGGAAAATTTTAGCATACCATCTTGATGGTCAGTGTTTGGAATATTTACAGTTCTTGATCTGAGTATGTGTGTGTGCTGTGTGTATGTGGTATGTGTGTATGGTATGCTTGCAAGTGTATGCATTGTGTGTGGGGTGTGTGTGTTGTGGGGCATGTAGTATGGTGTATGATATAGGGCACATGTACATATGTGTGCATATGTGTGTATACATATACATGCTGAACACTTCATGGATGCTCTCAGTCAGAAAACTCATGTCCTCCAGTTCTAAGAAAACTGCCAGTGTTGTTTTTTTTTATTTCCTCCTGTTTATTTTCCCTATTCCTTAATTTTGGAAGCCTATGAATACAATGTTGGACAACCTGGTTGATCCTTTAATTTTATCATATTTTCCCTAATTTCCATCTCTTTTTGTTTTTCTTCTCCTATCATAGACATTTCATCGATGTATCTTTGAAACCTACTGTTAAACCTTTTAATATTACCTTTAAATTTTTAATTTTCAAGAGCTTTCTATTATTCTCACAATGTTCATTTTTATAGCCATCTGTCCTGTTCTGTAGCTATAACCTATTTTGTATTCTGCTTATTTTAATTTGCCATGGTTTTTTTGTAACTGCATTTTCTTTTGTCCAGACTATGGCATAGAAGCTGTTCTTGAATGTCTGGTGACCCTTGTCTGCCAAACATGTTTTTGTGACTAGTGTTTGGAAGCCAATGGGAAGCTCTTTGTTCATGGAATGGTCATGTTGACAGGAGACCTCACTATAGGTCAATGTACAGTGAGCCAGATTTTTTATTAGGATCCCACAAATGTTATTCTCCTTAAGTCTTTTCTTAACTGGTCAGTTTCCTTAGTTAGCAATCCCAAACTCCTGCTAAGGCAACACAAAACCTGAAGGGGGTCAAGTGCAGGGAAGGAAGATTGAAGATGGAGTCTCACTGTTCAGAATGTAGACTTGCTCTCAGTTTCATGTTCTTAATAAGGACACTGTGCTGGTGCCCTTGAGGTTAAAATTTCTCTTGCTCTTTGTTCCAGAGCTGACCTCTGTCCCACTACTGCAGGAGGACAGGGCTGGTTGCCTACTGCATGGAATGGGAGAGGAAATCTTGGGGTCTACCTGCTCTTTATAAAGACTTTTGAACTGTCTTACACCTTAAAGCTCCTAACTTTGACCACCAGAGGTACTAAATGCCTCCAATTTCTGAGCATTTCTGGGATTCTTCTGTAGTTAAGCAGTTCGCTGTTGGCGTTCCTGTACTCTCTCCCTATTCTGGCAGGCTGAGTTTTACCTTTCTCCCTTCTGCTAAGTAAGCTTCATTTATTTGTTCATTTCCATCTTCAAAAAAAATGTGTTGACATCTCTCAATTGCTGTCATCTCCCCTCTCTTTGTCCTTAGGAGTTGTTGCTTTTTAATTCCTTTACTGTACATTTTTAGGGTATTGGACAGAGAAATATTTAAATAAGTTGATACCTGAACGTATGTTCAAATTTTCTGTACTTACCTCTAAGTACTTGATTTAAGTCTTCAAATCCATATGCTCCAGTTTATTACCTATAAAGAGGCCAGAGAAACTACCTAAAATACATTTTAAAAACACATATGGATGAATGGAACAGAATAGAGAGCCCAGAAATAAACCCAAGTCTCTATGGTCAGTTAATATTTGACAAAGGGGAAAGAAACATAAAATGGAGTAAAAATAGCCTCTTCAACAAATAGTGCTGGGAGAGTTGGACAGCTACATGCAAAAAAAAAAAAATGAAACTTGATCACTAACATACACCATACACAAAAATAAATTCAAAGTGAATAAGAGACTTAAATAGACTTCCGACCAAGATGGAGGAGTAGGTAGACACACTGTGCCTCCTTGCACAACCAACATAAGGGCAACAGCAATTTAAAAAAAAAAAAAGAAAAACAACCAGAACTGACAGAAAATCGAACTGTATGAAAGCCTAATAACCAAGGAGTTAAAGAAGACATATTCATCCAGACTGGTAGGAGGGGAAGAGATGGGCAGCTGGGTGGAGAGGACTCTTGGCAAGGCAGTGGCAGGAGGACCTGACTGGGCAAGGCAGCAGCTGGAATACCCAGCAAGGCAGTGGATTGTGGAGTGGGGTGGGTAAGGCTGCAGCTGGCCAGCAAGGCAGCAGCTGGTGTACCCAGTGAGGCGGTGGCTAGTGGAGCAGGAAGTCTCACATTCGCGCACAGATAAACCCTGAGGAACAATTGGGGAGTGCACAACCCAGGGCTCCAGTGCAGGGAAATAGAGCCTCAAGCTACTGATTGAAAACACCTGTGGGGGTTGAGGAGCTAGTGGGAAAAAATCCGAGCCTCACAGGAGAGTTCATTGGAGAGATCCATGGGATCCTAGAATGTACACAAGCCCACCTACCCAGGAATCAGCACCCTAAAAGCCCACTTTGCTTGTGGGTAGCAGGGGAAGTGACTGAAATCTAGCAGAGAGTGGAGCAAGTGCCATTGTTCCCTTTCTGACCACTTACAACATACAGCTACACAACACAGCATCGTGGGTTATCCCACCATGGTGAATACATAGGCTCTGCCCCTTACTACATAACAGGCACATGGAGATAAAACAAATGGCCCAAATGAAATAACAGATCAAAGCTCCAGAAAAAATACAAGAAAGCCAACCTATCAGATGCACAGTTCAAAACACTGGTAATCAGGATGCTCACAGAATTGGTTGAATTTGGTCGCAAACTGGATAAAAAAAAATGAAGGCTACACTAAGTGAAATAAAGGAAAATGTCCAGGGAAGCAATAGTGATGGGAAGGAAACTGGGATTCAAATCAATGATATGGATGGACCAGAAGGAAGAAAGAAACATCCAACCAGAAAAGAATGAAGAAATAAGAATTTTAAAAAATGAGCAGAGGCTTAGGAACATCCAGGACATCTTTAAATGTTCCAACATCTGAATTATAGGGGTACCAGAAGGAGAAGAGGAAGAACAAGAAATTGAACACTTATTTGAACAAATAATGAAGGAGAACTTCCCCAATCTGGCAAAGGAAATAGACTTCCAGGAAGTCAGGAAGCTTGGAGAGTCCCAAAGAAGTTGGGCCCAAGAAGAGTCAGGCAAGAAGAGGCTGGAGAGAAGTATTCAAAGTCATGAAAGGCAAAGACCTACATCCAAGATTGCTCTATCCAGCAAAGCTTTCATTTAGAATGGAAGGGCAGATAAAGTGTTTCTCAGATATTGTCAAGTTAAAGGAGCTCATCATCACCAAGCCCTTATTATATGAAATGTTAAAGGGATTTATCTAAAAAAAAGAAAATAAAAAATATGAACAGTAAAATGACAACAAACTCACTTATTAACCACCACACCTAAAACAAAAACAAAAGCAAACTAAGCAAACAACTAGAATAGGAACAGAATCACAGAAATGAAGATCACATGGAGAGTTATCAGCAGGGGAGTGGGAGGGGGAGAGAGAGGAAAAAGGTACAGAGAATAAGTAATATAAATGGTAGGTAGAAAATATTCAGGGGGAGGTTAAGAATAGTATAGGAAATGTAGAAGCCAAAGAACTTATATGTATGACCCGTGGACATGAACTAAAGGGAGGAATATGGGTAGGAGTGGGTGTGCAGGGCAGAGGGGAATGAAGGGAGGAAATGAGATAACTGTAATAGCATAATCAATAAAATATATATTTTTAAAAAGACTTAAATATAAGCCATGACACCATAAAAGTCCCAGAGGAAAACATTGGCAGGAAAATCTCAGACATCCCATGCAGCAACATCTTCACGGATATGTCCCCTAAATCAAGGGACATAAAGAAAAGAATAAACAAATGGGATCTCATCAAAATGAAAAGTGTTTGCACAGCTAAAGAAAACAGCATTAAAATGAAAACAGAACCAATTATATGGGAAAACATATTTGCCAATAATTCCTCGAACAAGGGTTTGATCTCCAAAATATGTAAAGAACTCACACAACTCCACTATAGGAAGACAAAATACTCAATTAAAAAAATGGGCAAAGGACTTGAACAGACATTTCTCAAGAAAGGCATACAAAGGGTCCAGAGACATATGAAAAGATACGTAGCATCACTAGCCATCAGAAAGATGCAAATTAAAACCACAATGAGATATCACTTCACACAGGTGAGAATGGCCATCATAAACAAATCAACAAACAACAAGTTTTGGAGAGGATGTGGAGAAAAGGAAACCTTAGTGCACTGTTGTTGGGAATGAAGACTTGTGCAGCCACTGTGGAAAACAGTATGGAATTTCCTCAGAAAACTAAAAATGGAACTGCCTTTTGACCCAGCAATTCCACTGCTGGGATTATATCTTAAGAACCCTGAAACACCAATCCAAAAGAACCTATGCATCCCAATGTTCGTAGTAGCACAATATACAATAGCCAAGTGCTGGAAGCAACCTAAGTGCCCATTAGTAAATGAGTGCATCAAAAAACTATGGTACATTTACACGATGGGATACTATGCAGCAGAAAGAAAGAAGGAGCTCCTACCCTTTCAGACAGCATGGATGGAACTGGAGAGCATTATACTAAGTGAAATAAGCCATGCAGTGAGGGACAAATACCATATGATCTCACCCTTAAGTAGAACCTAATCAACAAAACAAACAAGCTAGCAAAATATAACCAGAGACATTGAAATTAAGAACAAACTAACAGTAACCAGAGGGGAGGTGGGAGGTGATAATGGGGGAAAAAGGATGAAGGGTTTTCAGAGACAACTATAAATGACACATGGAAAAAATCAGGGGGAAGGTAGAATTAGGGGAAGAAGATGGGGATGGCTGGGGTGGGGAAGAGTAGTGGGGTGGGGAAAAGGCAGATAACTATACTTGAATAACAACAAAATAAAATAAATATAATTCTCTTCCCAGAAATGAAGAAATTCTGGTCTCAATGATTAGTAAGCACTTGTTACAGGTCAGGTACAAGGCTGGATGCAGGGATGCAGACATGCTGGCTGTCAGAGAGCTGATGGCTTAGTTGGCAGACATGTGAAAGGTCCAGGTATCAATTCCTTTGTGTGGGGAGAGAAAGATTCAGTGACAGCAGACAGAGTGTGTGTGGTAGGAAGGACGCTAGTAGCAGGGTGAGCCCTTCTTTGTACAAAGCTCCAATATTTTATTCCATATTCCTGCCTACTCACAATTTGAAAGAACACTTATACCAATGCCAACAAACAGGCTTCTACAAAAATCTTGTAAAGTTCCTGGATCTTAGCACAGGCTCAATAAATATTTATAGAATAAATGAAAGATCTAGGTCTGAATAACCACTCCTCAACACATTAGCTGTGTGAATACAGAAGGGTATATCTCAAAAGGACAGTAGAGGGAGTGGGATAGAGGGAGTGGGACAGAGGGGAGGCAAATGAGAGAGGCTTCTTCTTTCTACAAACCTCTGAGATATTGCTCACATATATTCACAGCTCCCTGAACAAATTCTATCTATCAATCTATCTATTTATCATCTATATCTAACATCTATCTGTCTTTTTATAGATGCACACACCACACACAGAGAGACAGACATACGTATCACAAAGCTCCTGCTCAAAGCTTCTGAGGCATGTAAATTTATAGCACAGAAGTCTGCCATCACAATACAAGACACCCCTCTGTCTGTCTGGAGTTTACAACAAAGGGGAAGTCAGTAGAAGGAAAAAGAATGCCAAGATGGACAAGATTTGGGGGTACACACAGCCAGGGACCAACCCAAGCAGTAGAAAATGGAATTCCTATCTGGGGAATTCTTACCACCCACAATCCTGTGAAGGGAGAGGGAACAAAAGGGTGGGGGAGGCAGTGGGCTATCAGAGACAATGTACCTGACATCTTGGAAAAACCAACAGGTTGCTTCCAACAGAGCTAAAAGGGGCCAGTGGGGAAATGGATTTGCAGGGGCACATGTGCTTAAAAGGATAACTCTTTCAAGCACATTGAGCAAGAATTGGAGTGACAAAGGCAAGAAAGTGTGGAGGTTTCTGATAGAGGAAGAGGCAACAGGGGACTGCCAGGCCACTGAGTGCCAAGAATGGAGAGTGCATTAAACCCTGCAGTGACAAAGGAGCAGCTTAATATCAAGCTGCTATCAATGGCAACAGAGAGCATGTCTCCAGTGCCACTACGACTGGAGGATGGGAAGGGTAGGTTCAGGAGAACCAAGTGAATAGCAAGTGGTATCCACTCTCTGTGACTTGTTTCCCCCTAGCCTATTATGAAGACAGACTAGTTAATCCAAAAAAAGAGTGGAGGGAAAGGAGGTCCCAGACTCTTAGGATACCTTATGGGTGCAGTACAGCTATTCTCACACTACCTTTCTCATCAGGAAACAATAGACACCACTGCAGAGATGAGATTTAGAGAGGCTGACCTCCTTGCCAAAGACTGCAAATCAACAGCAAAGTTAGGACCAGAATCCAGGTCTAGACTCTGAGTCCAGCATCCACTCTGCCACAACATCTATAGACTCCTCATTTTGTCCAACAGTGATGCCCTGGTCAAACCCAGGCCATAGTACCATTTGCAAAACTCAGACATGGCCTGGCCTTTAGAGAAGAGAAAACACAGGTGTTAATGTCTGCCTCACCACCACCCCCCGCCGCAATCACTTTCTTTCAGCTCACTCCCACTCACATCCTTTACAAGGCTTATCTAAAACAGGGAATACTCTGCTGGTTTGTTGACATGTCTCCCAGTTTGTTGTATCTCTCCTTATTAGTTTGTTATTTCTCTCCTTACTACTTTTTTGTTTTTTCTCCTTACTAGAATATAACAGCAGTCAATTGTTTCTCTTTCATTCTACAAAGAAAACATTGCAAACAAGAAGTTGCATCCCCAGCACACATAACCCCATATAGCACTTCTCTCTGTATCTTTATACTACCATTCCTAGACAAGAGGGCTGAAAGCTAACAGTACTGAGTCTAAACCTGAGATAAATGAAAAAGATTCTGGAAATATGAGTATTTTTATCCTCCCACAATTTCCTAAAGTTGCTGCAGTATAGGAAACCTCAATACACTGTTTAAATTAATATTTATTCAAGATATGGCAGAATGTTTAGATTTTCTTCAATATTACATTCAGAGAGTTTCAGCTCTGAAATAACACTCATTTCTAAGATCATGTTAAATAATAGGACTATGTTTCAAATGTAAACAATAATAATAAAGAGTGAATACTACCTAAAAAATGCCCTGGCTGGTGTAGCTCAGTGGATTGAGTGCGGGCCTACAAATCAAAGGGTTGCAGGTTCCATTCCCAGTCAGGACACATGCCTGGGTTGTGGGCCAGGTCCCCAGTTGGGGACATGTGAGGGGCAACCACACATTGATATTTCTCTCTCTCTCTTTCTCCTTCCCTTTCCTTCTCTATAAATAAATAAATAAAATCTAAAAAAACGAGTGAATACTACCTGAAAAAAAAGAATGTAACAGTAGTGACTTTATCTGCCTTGTTCACTAGGTATTCCCAGTGCTATATCAGTACATGGAGCATACACACTGAGAACTCAATAAATACTGGTTAGATGAATGAGTGAAAACTTAGACTCAAATGCCAGCTCCACCACTTAATAGCTGTGTGGCCTTGGTTAAGTGACTTAAACTCTCTGAGTTTTAGTTTCCTTAGCTATAAAATGTGGTTCTAAGTCATGAAAATTGCAGGTAAGTCATGAAAATTCTTTACCATGGGTGCAGCATATTTGGCACACAATATGCATAAGCACAATACGTGGTAGCTATTTTTATCATTGTTGGTGTCTGCAGTTGCCCAACCTGGCCTTAAAAATGAAGGCCCTGTATTGCCAGTTATTAGAAAAATGTCAGTGAACTGACATGTGGGCTTTCATCACACCCTCCCCAACTCCAGGAGCCCACCTCAGAAGCTGCTCTAAAACCATGCCTCTGCTCCCTTGACAAATGCAGTACCAACACATGACTGTCCCCTGCCATGGGCACACAGGTACCTTCTACTTCTCCTGCCTCTAACAAAGCCTGTTCCATCTGTCCCTGCTCCCCTGGCAGGCCAGGACTGTTCTGAGCCCCAGTGGCCCACTCTCTAGGGAGGGGAGTGTGAGAGGCTGTATAAAGGGTTTCCCTCAGGGTAGCAAGGGAGGGAGACCCTAGTGCAGGGACAACTGCAGAGGCTCAATGTAGGGGTGGGCCTCTGCTCCATAAACAGCAGGGCTGCAAAGAGAGACAGAGGAGAGAAGAGAACTGTCTCTTGGTGTGATTTAAATGGCCTGTGAGAGTCCCTCTATCCCAAAATAGGACTCAAAAGGAAGGCTCTTTGTGTTAGGAACTCTCAATATTCATATAATAGCATTAATTTAAAATGATCTGTAGGAAACATTACTAAATTTTAAAAATCCTTCCATTCATTGGTTCATTCATCCACAAATATTTATTGAGCACTCACTACGGTGCCACACACTGTTCCACCCTTAACATGGTGATATGGGTATGTTGTCCCTCATCTGTGAAGATCCTTGCATCAGTAGCAAACAGGGAGTGACCCAAAGGCATCTCCACTCTCCAGAATCTTATCCTATAAGATCCACTTGGGGGAGGACACGGTTTAGCTCATTTAAATTGAGATCCAGATGACCTAAACCTCAAATCCTGCCTTATAGCCTAGAACTAAAGGACCAAAACAGTGCCTATGGTATGCATGTGAGAGAGCAAAGTGTTAAATAAAAAATAAATAACGCAGACATAACATTTGTAACTTTCTAGATAATTCTCAGCCAATAGTGAAATTTCTATGACAGTATTCCTCGGAAGCTTGCCTTAAAGATGACAGACTCTTCAGTATTTTTCCCAAAAGTGACAAAATATTTTGGAGCCCAGATAGCCCTGTCTTTCTTCACATACTACATACCAAGTTCTGTGTGACCTTGGCTTAGTCACTGGACCTCTCGGAACCTTAACTCCCTCATGTATAAAATGAGGAGCATAATTCTTGCCTTGTAGTGTTGTTAATAATATTAAATGAAATAATGTATATAAAGTGCTTAATACAATGCCTGGCCTATAGTAAGTGCAACATAAATGTACTATCACGGAATAACATATGAACCCAAACATTTGTAGCTTAAAACAACTATTGTAACTTGCTCATGATTTTATGAATCATGAATTAGAGGAAGGCTGGCCTCCATGTGTCCTCTCAGGCATAGCAGGCTCAGCTTTCTCAGACATGCTACATGGTATCTGACTTCCCCCACACTCACATGTCTGAAGATGACAAGAGACAGTTGTAAGGCATTTCCTTACCCTCCCTTGAAGTTATTAGCATCACTTCTGCCCAACTCCATTGGTCAAAGCTATCACAAACCATCCCAGACTTGAGAGAAGGGGCCATAAGCCCCACTTCCCAATGGGAAGAGTGTCAAGGAATTTGGGGGTCATATCAAAAATGGCCACAACTCAGATTATATTCATCTATCTATAAGAGCCAATAAATGACACTCTCCCCTATGATACCTGTAAGTAGACTTGAGGCTCAAAAGAAAACTTTGAATGAACCATTTTTGTTTTATGAAACCCTTATTTCCCTCATTCTAAAATACAAAGTGTTAACAGAACATTTGAGGTACCTTAAAGCCAACAGATCAGGACACAACTGCCACTCACAATATAGTTTGTTCCTTATCGTTCCCAAGAGGAAGGGGCACCAGTTAGTTCATGGGGGAGGGGAGTCAGCAACAGAGTCAGTAAGGAGACAGAGGAGGTAGAGGAACTTGGGGCAAGAGCCTTTACATTGGTTTCTATGGGAAGAAGCCTACCAGTCAAGGTCAGCACACCTCAGATTGTATCGTCTGAGTCACTGGTGTGCTCTGGAATGAAGGTTCTGTCCCTGGTGTCTGACACTGGGGCCTGGGATATTAGTGATGGTGAACAGTGGCCCAGAATGTGGAAATCTGATGAAGGAGATGGTTGGGGTGTACACTCAGGAGCAGTTGGTTTATGTTTTAAAATTGTGTCCCCAGATGAGTTATTGTATTAGGAAATGAGCTAACCCTGGAGGGGCAGTCCCTACAAGGTTGGCAAGGCCCTGGATGTCAAAGCATCACAATACAGAAAAGGAAAACCATGGTTAATGTACCCACTGAGACTACACATGCCACTGTTGGTACACCTGATATATCTGACACTGCCAAAGTGAGGACTGCCCTCTGCTGCATCCCTCACGGGCACTCATACATGCCCTGCTCTAACTGCTCCAGTGAGGGATTGTTCCCCACCCCTTCTCACAAATGGAGCCCCGGCTGTCTTTGTCCAACCCTGTTCAGAGTATGGCTGGGTGCCCATTGTCAGAGAATTAAATTTCCATGAACGCAGACATTAGGGCCCTGCCACACCCCCAGCTGTCACTGCAGCCATAACAAAGATAAGAATGAGAGGGAAGCCTTTCTCTTAAGCAGTTCAGTGTCATTTGACAAGAAACTTTCTAAACATCATCTCATGTGGCCAACACTTCAAAACCTCCAACACTCACCCAAACTGTTCTGGCCCTTGATCCAGTTTTAAATGAGCCTTTTGGTGCCAGGAGCTTGTTAGACATCTGGTTGTACTTGACATTAGGGATATCAGGGTTGACTTTACATCAGGGTTGTTCAGAGTGGGTCCAATTCAGAAACACATCAAATCAGATCCCAGGGAACTGAACTTCAAAACAGTAAAAAGAGACCAGGCTACGGAGATAGAGAGAGATAACCACTAAGACAAATCCATCTCCACAAAGCCTGCCTTACCCCTGTCCTGGCAGTGGCAGGCATAGTAGCTGTCCTTAGTCCTGGCCAACCCACCACCGCACCAGAAGATACCCAGGCAGAAATCTTGAAGCAGCCAGGCCCCCTTCTGTCTGTCATGGTCATCCCCCAGCTAACAATCATCAAACTCTATTGTTTCTCCCACACAGGTCCCCCAGATCCATTCCATTCTCATGTTCTCACAAACTCCAGCCTAGTCCAAGCTGCCGTTATCTCCCCTAGACCCACAGGGCCCTCCTGGCTGGCCTCCCCGAACCCATATTTGCCCTCTCTAATATGTTCCCAGCACAACAGCTAGGGAGAGCTTTTCCAAAAATGGATCTGACCTGAAATTCCTAAAAAACAGAAACTTTTCTTTGAAACACAGTCTTAATCAAGACCATTTAATGGCCTTAGAATGAAGACCAAAATCATTAATGACACCTGCAGGACCCACAGGTCCTGTATCTCCCTACAACCCTAGCTCTACCATACACAGCTTTCCCTCTCAAGTTCTTAACCCCAGCCCCTGGGCCACTGTGCATGTTGTGCCATCCTCTTCCTGCCCTCTCTCCTTATCCTCACTAGTTCAGTGTCACTCATCCTCCATGTCGTGACTCAGTCCCTGCAGGTTCATTTTCTCATGTCAGCTCAGGCCTCATTCCTCCCCTGGCACAATCCTCCTCCCCATCCCCACTCACCCACAAAATGAATCCTCTGTTCCAGTTTCTTGCCAAGCTGTGGGCATTCCCACCAGCATTTATTTTCCACATGTTTTTTTTCTAGGTGATGACTTATTTAATGCTCATTTCCCCAACAGATGGAAGAGCAGTGGGTGTTTCTACCTTTTTTCATTTTTATCATCTAATGTGCCTGGCACACACTAGGCTTTCAACTTATTAAATAAAAACAATAATATAGAATAAGCATTTCTTATAGGTGATCATAACAGTGAACTGTGTCTACCCACTGGTACCATTTGGGACCCCAGTTTGGCTCAGCAATAGACGTAAATGCTGCCAGAATTGTATCTAATATTCAGCCTCTGGCAACTTGCCTGGAGACACTCATGTATGTCGTATGGCTTTGGTAGGGTCAGGATGCTGCTTGTTTTGTATTCTGTCATATCCCCAGAGCTTTGCTGTGATGGGGAAAAGACCATAGTGATACAAAAGTGAAGAGAAGGAAGAAACAAAAAAAATAGAAAAAGAAACAAACTAAAAGTTATAAGTACAAAGTATTTAGAAAAAAAATAAAAGGATAATATACATCAAGGTAGATGTAAACAAATCTGTTCTCAAAGGCCAATACATAGCATTTGAAAAATAAAGAACAGAGTGGTTACTTCAAGAAGTTATAAAAAGAACAAAATGCAATATTAAGGATAGCAAGAAGGAAGAAATAATGGAGGATTAAATTGTAGGGAACTGGTTTGTTTTGGTTTGACAAATGTGACTGAGCTCTATATGGAAAACCTACAGAAGAAATAAGGTGGGCAGGAGCCAGACCCTCAGACTGGGTTTTCCCATGAGAATCAGGCCTAGAAAACACATTCAGACTGTTAATGTCTTGCTCTTACTAAAACTTCCTCACCCTGGTCTAAAACAGTAGATGTGTATTGTCTATCTTCAAGGTAGTTTCCAAAGCCTGTGTGAATTTTCCCAAGGACAGAGCTAATCAGCTCGCCACCTTTCCCTTCTGCATTTGTTGTTCTCATTTCTTTGATTGTACCTAAAATGTAGACAACAATATTCAATGTAATAGATAATAAATCCTTCTTTGATGTAAGACCCAAGAAAAACAATGAAAACTTGTCCAGGCAAGGGTCAATGCGCTCTCCCCTTGAGAGAGTGGCCAAGGAGCTCTCCACTTGAGAGAAGCAGCTGCAAGACTCTCATCTTAGAAGTATCATACCTTCCTTTTTTTCTCAACAGGATTGCTGTAGCCTATGCATTTGTTTCCATCTTCAGTCACAGCACGCAGACTCTGTGGGCCAGAGTCTGCCACTTAAAGGAATTAAGAAAAAGAAATCTGTGTCTGCCCCCATGAACAGTAGCCACCTGTGAAAGTCACTGAGTGAGTAAGTCACCTTAGCTTCCCAGATTGCCAGCCCCATCTTCCTCAAGCCTCTTTCTCCCTTTAGTTTTTCAGTGTCCTCTGGATCTTTCATTTCTTCAAATCTCATCCCAAGAAAAGATCTAATAACCAGCCATTGTAAGAAATAAGTGCCTGGTGACATTCTACAATGTTACCTAAAAGAAAAGAACATCTTAATGTTCTTTAATGAAAGAACATTAATGAAAGGAAAACTAGAGATATACTTCAGATAAAAAGATAAACCTCCATTGCTAAAATGTTGAACACCAATGAGTTGGCAGAAAAAAAAAACATTAATTTGGAAAGAACAGATGAGCCCAGATAAGTGGGATCACAATCCCTATGTTGTAAGTTTTGGGGATTTTCCCCAATGAATAAAGGAAACAGAAAATGAATTAATTGAAGAGCTTCTGTAAAGAGAAAAAGAACCTAACATTTATTAAGTTACCGTTATGTCAAGCACTGTGCTAGCAACATTACATATCCATGTATTTATTTTTCTTTAAGTTCATGCAGTTCACTTTCTTTTTTTAAAGATTTTATTTATTTATTTTTTAGAGAGAGGGGAAGGGAGGGAGAAAGAGATGGAGAAAAATGTTAATGTGTGGTTGCCTCTCACACAACTCTTACTGGGGACCTGGCCTGCAACCCAGGCATGTTCTCTGACTAGGAATCAAACTGGCTACTGTTTGGTTCACAGGCCAGCACTCAATCCACGGAACCACACCATCCAGGGCTGCATGTATTTAATTTTACCTGCAGACCAATCCCAGAAAGAAGGTATAATTATTACTATTTTTCTCTGAGTGGCAAAGCTAGGATATGAGCCTTTGCGGAAACTGCATATACCAAGGAGCCACCTAAAACCAGGAACTAGGTAGACTGCGCTACTTAGAAAAAAATGAAAAGACAGAGAGAAATCATAGTAAAAAATGAAATGAATGGCAGGGATAGGGGTCTAGCATACAAGGTTTCTGAGCAGATTTCATCCTTAGAGATGACCCCATATTTTTAAAAAAGGAAACCATTTTGTTGATTCTAAGACACTTTTTCCCCCACAGTGTGACATCTCTAAAATCAAGATTTGTCTTAGAGTCAACATTAGCCAGACAGCTGTCAGAGTGCAGTGGTCACTGCCTGGATGCACATGGTCAGAGATGTTCCAGCTGCCTCAGTTTAGTTGTTCTATGAGCACTCTTGGTACCTTACATGTGGAGTTTACTTGCTTTTTATAAATTCTCCTCAAATAACATTATGATTCAACATTGAAACAAAAACTTCATGGGCACATGGAAAGGCATAGAACAGAGACGGGATAAAAATTTCAATATTGATGAAGTAAACATTAGTACTTGACAAACCACTACAATTCCCTTTCTCTTGAAAAATAAAGGAGCTTAGGTGTTTGGTGAACCAATTCAGGAGACCACCATGCCAGCCCTGGACTGCCCACCCCTGGGCATCTTTTATGTGAGAAATCAACCCCCAATTTTTAAATCTCTTGTAACTTGGTCTCTCTTGTTACCAACACCAAATGTTCTTGCTGGCTCAGAATCAGGCTGCAAAACAGTGAATGGTCTGAGGGTTAGATGCAGCCCAGAATTCTGGAGGTGACATGAAGTGTTGGCCTGCAGAGTAATGATGATGATGACTATGATGATGATGATGATGATGCTGATGGTGTTGGTGATGATGGTGATAATGATAATGATTAATTCCATTGCCAATATTTGAAAACTAAGAAACTTAAAATTAAAAAGCAACTCTCCAGCTTCATTTGAAAAATCAGACATGCCAATACTGAGCCCTCATTCCTGTAGTCCAAGGGAGTAAAGAGAAGGTGTCTTCCCTAGTCAGTGCAGGTGCCTTCCAGGTGGCCACAGACTAGATTAGGCCCCTCACTTTTTTACTCCATCCTTTACTCCTTTACTTTGCAGTTTGCAATCCCAGCCCTAGATAATCTTTGACATCCCTTTCAACTCCAAAAGTCTAGCAAGGAACACGTAGAAAATGTTTTAAGCAAATTGTAACACAGTTAATATTTAAATTTTATTAAAATAAGTTGTTCTTATTTGTTTCTTCTCACTAAGATAGCTAATTTCTACCATTCTCATGCAGCAACCCCTGTCTCAAATCCCAGATACACTGGGAGATTCAAGGTTTCAAATTTCTCATTTTCCTGTATTTATCCTGGTACTTCCTGTAATTTTTCCATGTCTGACGAAATAAAGATCCTGTGTCACAACCCATGTATAGAACCATTCATATTTATTCACCTTAGCCATCTCTAAAAGGCATTATTCTATTTCCTGTGGCTACAGTAGTCTCCCACCTCTACCCCCTCTCCATTACAACATCTCAGTTTCATTCCTTTGTACCATAGGCCAAGGTTTCTCAGCCTCCACACTACTGACATTTGGGGCTGGATAATTTGTTGCTGGGTAAGGGCAGGGTGGAGCTGTCTTGTGTATTGTGGGAGTTTAGCAGCATCCCTTGCCTCCACCCATTACAATGTCAATAGCACATACGTCCCAGTTGTGACAGACAAAAAATGTCTCCAGGCACTGCCAAATGTCCTCCAGGACCAGAAACAGCCTGTTCATGAAACTCTGCCCTAGTCCAGCTTGTCCTCTCTTCTTGTGAATATATTTTCCTAAGAAGCAGGCACCAACTTCATGACAAATCAACAATCCTAAAGAAAGGGCAGATAAAAGTGTAAGATGGGCCCCAAAATTCCAGCCCACTGATGTGCTTGCCTTGTATAATCCTCTCCTCTTGGGTGGGAATTGTGAGTATAATAAGATATTACTCCTATGGTCATGTTACATTGTATGGCAGGAGAGATTTTGCAGATATAAATAAGTTTCTTAATCAATTGAACTTGAAGTAATCAGTCAGAATATTATCCTAGGTGGCTCTAACTTAATCAGCTTAGCCCTTTATTTAAAAAGGTCAGAGTGGTCCTAAATAGAGATTTTCTTCCAGGCCTTAAGGAGCACACGGCCTCATTGTGGAGAGGGTCATCTGGCAGGGGATGGCAGGCAGCCTTGAGGCAGACAGAACAGCCCCTGGTTGCCAACCAAGAAGAAAGTGGGGATCCTGGACTAAGAAACTGAATTCTGTCAACTACATGTGACCTTGGAAGAAAACCCCAAGCTTTAGATGGGACCATAGCTCCATCTGACACCTTGATTTCAATCTTAGGTAAGAACCCAGCAGAAATTGTAAGATAATAAATTTGTGTTGGTTTAAGTAACTGAGCTTGTGGTAATTTGTTACACAGAAACAAGAAAATAATACAGGAAGAAAAGTGTCCAGAGTTTGGAGTGCTCAGAATATTTACTGGAGAAAAGGAGGGAAGTGAAAGAAGGAGAGAAAGGAAGTAAGGCACACTTTAAAATGTCAGTACCCAGATAACTATGTCTCCATCATGGAGACAAGCCTGCTGGGCTATTACCCACTGCCTTTTCTGGGGAAGTTGGTTATCCTGCAATGGAGATAAGTTTTCAGTGGACATGATACTGTGCCCATCAGCCCTCCTGGCAAGGAGCATATCATTATCTGGTAAAATCAGATGCTCAAACCCAAGGTTAGGAGTCACTTCTTATAAGAAGCCCACTCCACCTCCTTCAGTTGACCTCTTCCGTCCACAAACTCCCTAAAGCTAAGACTTTCAGATTTAGCTGTTGATCAAGTCAGTGTCAACTCTGTTTATTCATAGGACACATCTTTGATGAGCACAAAGAGTGCCAAGCAAAGTACATGGTCATGGACATACCCTGGTGAACACAAGAGACGTCAGCATCCCTGCCCTCATGGAGTTTTGGCTCTAAAGGAGAACATGGAGAGAAATAAATAATAAGTAAGTCAATAATCATAATACATGTGAATTCTGTTAAATACTGAAAAGAAATAAGCAGGGTTGCTGAGTATACCCAGACTTTTGGACTTTGTACCCCAAACACAACACAGATCCCTACCACAACTTTGCCAAGGACTCTCTTCTCACACACTCCTACCAAGAAAAATTAATTCTAAGGTCCCAGCTCCCAAGACATGTCAAAGAGAACTACAAGAAAGGGCATGTCAGTCTGAACTGACAACTGCCTCCAGACTTACAGATATTGGCTTGTATTTCTTTCTTTATTTAAATCTTTACCCCTAGTTTATTCCACCCAGGATTGGAGGCAGCATAAGTAAATGCATATACTACAGTGATACAGAAAAAGATTTTAAATAATGGTTAGGGAAAATATGAATAGAATAAGAAGCTAGAGTCAATGGGTAGGTAGTATATATATATATTCATAAAAGAATCTCCAGGAATGAATTTTGAGCTACAACCTCAGACCTGAAAAAAATCACCCTAAGAGAAGTGTATTTCAATGATACATCTAAAATAAATTTCCCAAGTGGTTTTTATATAGGGGACACTAAGGGAACATGTGCTTGTTATATTTTGTTCCCTCAATCAATGTGGTTAGATCTTTGAAAATAGTGACTATGACATATGAATAAGAAGAAAGAAAAAGGCAACAGTTCTACCTTCTTGCCTAAAATGAAATTTTGAAACAGCCATTCTATGTCATAATCTTTGTGTTCCAATGATAAACATGAAGCTAAGGTCTTTCATCTTCAGCCCATACTTATTACTCCTGTTATCCTCGTGGTACACACCCTTCTTATATTTGTGTACTCAAGAACAGAAGCTCCATAATGTCAAACTAACTCAAAAAGTCTGAAGGCTTTGTCTGGAAATAAATGATAAAGATTTATGAAAGGACCTTAGGGTTTGCAAGCCAGAAACACAACTAGGCAATA
Source organism: Phyllostomus hastatus (assembly GCF_019186645.2). NCBI lineage: Eukaryota > Metazoa > Chordata > Mammalia > Chiroptera > Phyllostomidae > Phyllostomus > Phyllostomus hastatus. The sequence goes on along the minus strand of NW_025334038.1, from coordinate 3,639,741 downwards.
CCCAGAGTGTTTTAAAGAAGAAAAAAGCTGAGGATTGTTATAGTAAAATGTATATTCTTAAGAAGAATCAGTCCTGTATTCTTAGCTTCCAGGTTGGTCAGAAATGATAGTCCTCTAGATGACAGGTCTAGATAATGGTTGTCAGGTGGTCTGAATACATTAACATTCTTTCCTGAGTCCTTTAAGGGCTAATCAAAGGACTGTCTCAAGGTCAGATATATAATCAGGCATTGATTAAGGACTGTAAAATTTAAAAGTTTAAGTCAGGTTAAAACAAGAATAGAATTGTTTCCTCATGCCTTGCCCTACTTGATTTTAGTAATTTAGCAGCTTGATATAGTGACTTCATTTTACTTTATTTTTTGTTCTATTTATCAGTGAGGAAGGGGATTTTGTCTGTTTCTGTTGACTGTTATTACCTTAGCTGTCAGGATACCATCTAACACATGGAAGGTGTATAAACCTCTCTTCTGCTTACAGGACTTAAGGAGTAGAACCTCTATTGAGGAGAACAGATTATGTCTTATTCATTTTTGGCCACAAACCCTTAGTGCTTTGCAAATAGCAAGTGTTCTTAGAATTTGAGGGTCACTCCATAATGGTGTTTACAGTCTAACCAGCCCTACTTCCCATTGCACTTCTACAGGCATCATCTTGTTTGACCTCTACATGTCAGAAAGGACTGGACTATCATGCACATGATTTGAATGAGTAAGTTGAAGGACAGAGGTGTTAAGTGACTTCTTTAAAATTAGATCCCTAGTGAAAAGGCCATGCTTGGCCTCTAGCCCCTTTGTATCTAATTCAATGCTTTTTACTTTCTCCAAAACTCTGTTCCTATATCTGTTGAACTGCCCACATTATATAAGCATGTTTAAATACCTAGTATTTGAAAAACCTTGAAACTACTTGAATCCTAACAAATCTTAATGTTCTGTTTACATCTCTATGTATAAATCATAATTCTTGACCAAGTCAAAATTCCTCTTAACCCTAATGGTCACTTAACCAAAGGTGATCGATGTAGCAGAAAAGCCAGAACCTCAGATCTTTCAGCGCTCAATGGTTTGATTGCCTCCAGCTGACACAAGAAGGTGTTGGTTCTCCACAACCTCTCTTCCTCTCATCTGTTCTTTTAGAAAATCCTAATAGATGAAGTAATTCTGCAAAGAGCTGTTCGGAAGAGCTTCCATTTGATGACCCAGCCCCATCATTTTGGGGGCCACAACAAGGTTCTCTGGCCCCATGAGAATATGAAACATAGCAAAGAAAAAGGGAGACAATGAGGAACCCTGCAGTGTCCATCAGCCTCCAAAAAAATATGCTCTTCCTACAATCCAATGAAAGGATAACCAAAAAAGCCACAGCATGGCCCCGCATCCATTCAATGAACAAATATTAACAAGCAAGTGCCAGACTATTCTAGGCACTTGTACAATTAAAATATAATATGGTATGTACAAACAGACTTATTAACATGGCATTATTAGATAACTGAGGAAGGTGACCTTGGCCAACTTGAGGTGAGCAGGAAGGGTCAGAGAAGGCTTCCTGAGGACTTGATACTTCACATAGGGGTTCTATAGTTCAAATGATGTGTCCTGATTCTCTCCCTCTCTCTCTCTCTCATTGTTTCTTTTCCCCATTTTTCTATTGCTGTACTCTCCAGCATATTGGCTTTATTCTCAAACATTGTAAAAAATGATCACCATCAATCCAGCTTTAAATGGCCCCTGGAAGATGGACTTTCTTCACATACCCATGCAAATGCCTAAAAAGGATTCTGAGTGGCTAACCTGAATTATCAGGTAAGGCCATATCATACAAAGCCTCCCAGGTCAGGGAGGAGACGATTCCAAAAGGAAAAGAATGATTCTATTATTAGAAAAACATTCAAGGGGGATGGGATAACTCACTCCCCATTAGCCTCTATTTTGGATCCTTGGAGCTTAGTGTAGAATGTTGCCTGTCTAGTTTTAAAATAAGCATCTCACTCTGACCCGTGATTCCTCTCCTTTTATTTCATCTACTTTAGAGTTCCTCCTAACCCCTCTGCCACCCACGGCTGTGGTACTGAGCTCTCTTGCCCACAACTCTCTTCCTGTCCCCACCCTGAGGAGTTTCTTTGGTACTATGGAGTTTGCTTGACTGATTCAGGCACAAACCTCAAGAGTAGGAGTCTACTGTCCACCAAAGACAAATGGGATAGAGTGAATAAATGGCCAGCTTCCCAATGTCCTCTGAGTCAACTCTGAGGCATGTTCCTGAAGGTTCTGCAGCAGTGACCTTATAGACTCGAGTCCTCCCTAATTAACACACATTTCACTAGAGTTTATCCCTTCCTTGCTCACTTTCCCCACTTTCTCACTTAAGCTTCTTAAATGACCACAAGTAACCAAGACCTAATCCCTGGGTCCGCTTTTGGGTAATTCCAAACCAAGAAAGCTAGTTCAGACTAAGAGCCTGGACAAATATGAAAATGCAATAAGAATGTACTGGTCTGAACCACACTGACACTGATCTTCTAACTAAAAGAGATAATTCCTTGAGGCATCAATTATGTGACCAATTTATCCTTGGTTGTCCTAGGTGCCTAGCAAAGTAAGCATTCAGCAAATATGTATTAAAAGGAATCAAACTGCCTAATGTATATGTCCTAGAGATGTGCCCTCTTGTCTGTATAGCCATTATTTAGCTCAGAGGTAGAAGCTCCTGTCAGCAAGAAAAATATTAGTGTATTTTAAATCAGGTATTTAAAACCAGAGAGACAGAGTTATGGGTGCTTCTTATACCTAGAAGAAAAATAAAAAGAGAGTTAGTTAATAAGTGATTAGGAGAAAGTGGGTAGCTATGTGTCCCTTCACCCCTCACCACTGCTGCATTTTCTAAAAAAAAATGGCACAGTTAATCAAAGGCATCCTCACTACCACAGAGACAGATTCCTGTGTCTGAAAGTCTCAAAAGTGAAGTGAGCAGCAGTTTGCAAATATTAACTTTCATAACTGACCATTGGTCCTGAGATCCACATGTGTTCAATAGCACCATTGACAATTGTGAGACAATCAAGTCTTCCTGGCTAAGACATTGTGACACTTAAAGAATTGTGACAAGAAATCCCAGCCTTTTAAGACAAAGTTTCAGGTATTATCTTTTGAAAGAGGAAAGTGGAATCATGTTGTTCCTATAGATTTCTCCATTTCTATCAAGTACAAACTCCAGAGTCCCAGCTAGCAGGACTGGAATAGTGGCTCCCAGACTCATCACAGTGCACACTGATTATCCAAGAGATTGGAGTCCAGTGAATTCTGGACCCAGAACATTCATGAATCTTACCCTACCCCTGCAGTTAGAGGGGTTGTCTTTTCCCTTGAATTCAGAAGGAAAGTACTCCTGTAACATAAATAGATGCATGCCTTGGCACAATATTTTATACAGGTACATGATTTGGAAAATTAGGTCAGAGGAGGGAGGGAAATGGTGATTCATTACCAGGGCTTGAGAGAGGTGGGATTACCTCATCAAAAATTCAAAGGTAATCAGTTTTTCCCAATTGTCATGATAATGAATCACTATTGTTAATAAATGGGGAAGTCAATTACACTTTTGAAAAGCTAGATAAACCGGAGTTGCCTGGCAGTTGTCTTCATTAGAAAAGAACCAATGAAATGGTGGACAGGGAGGGGACACTGGTGATCCTGATGCCATTCTTCTCCTGAAGATCAAGAAGCTAGACTTTTTACTTAACCTAATCTTTATGGCCAAGTCATCCAAAGCCAAACGATCCCAAATAAGTCTTTAAACCTGAAGTCACCCATTTAAGATCTGTCAAAGACAGGAGCAATTTATTTACGTAATGGAAGAACATTGCTCAGCACGGGTAGAGGTCTTTATTAGCATAATTTTTTTCCATGAAGGTGAAAACCAGGAATGGAAAGTGAGTTCATTCCTCTTCCCCAGTCTCTTTGAATGGAGAACGTTTAACCTCATAGCTAATCACTTCAGAAAACCCAAGCCCAGTGATTCAAACAAAGGAGTCATCTCCAAGCTCACTGGAGCATTTTTTGGCTCAGTGAGGGACCAGGCCTCCAGCTCCAGGCGATAAATCAGTTCAAACTTCATCAGCCTTCAGGACAGACACATCTTTAGTCATGGAATCATCAATAATCCAAACATAACTCAGAATGTGGTTATAATTCGATTACTTTTAGGCCCACAGAAAAACCTGAGATGAATTCTGAGCCATATGATTTGATAATGGCATTTGACAAGTCCCCATTTATTCGAGGGGTGGGGGATAAAAATTTTTTGTCTGATCATTGTGTCAAAATCCTGCAAGTCATTTTCATTTCTTTCTCTTGGGCAAGATTAAAAAGCAAACCCCCATGCATTCTGTCATATGATCCTGATGCTGAGAGTTTGAAACATTTCAACAGTAATTTAATATAGGGGATTTGAGGAGCCGGAGAGAGGAAGAGAGAAAGCCCTGGGAGGATGTGGAGGATTACCTGATCGGAGACAAGATGAATATCAAACCTGTTACTGTGTCTCATTTCCCTACTCATAGACCCACAGAGAAGCCCTAAAGAAATAGGAGAAAGAGGAAGAGGAAGAAAAGGAGAACGAGGTGGAGGCTTGTTGGACTATCAAACCCAGAAAGAAGGTCTTGCATTCCCTTCCCTCCCCAGCTTGTTTCTATCACAGGCACACTGCATTGATTGGCCCTGATGACACTCCTCTGCTATGAGAATTTCAAGGCAAATTCCTTATTCATTCAAGCACCAGCCCCTAGGTTATGATGAAGATGGAAATTGGGAGACTTCAGGTCTCTATGGCAACCTTAATTCCACCTTTTTCCCCTAACCTTTCCCCCAGTGTACGGGTGCTCACACACAACTCAGCCACCTTTTTTACTGTTTCTCATAAATCTTCATAAACTATTTCTGTGCCTAACCTCCTTGCTAAACATTATCCCATTCACTCCTATTGTTGTCTTTTGTGAAAAAACTATGACTAAGCATTATTCAAAAATGTTTTATATAATTGTTGGCTGCTGTTGGGATATGGAATCTTAGCACAGGAAATACTGCTCTCCAGTCTCACAAATGGAAGCCCAGGATATGCTGTGACCACTCTGCCCTCTTGGGCCACTAGAATAAGCCTCCACTGGCTTCCCTGCAAAGGCCTCTATATGTGTAAAAGTGGTCACCTTCTCATCCCTGGGTGCTTTCTTCTTCAGTAGTTTCTCAGAGACACTCAACAATCCAACTTAACAAATATTTGTCTAATACTTTAGGGCACTGTATTTTGTTTTCTGTGCACCAACTCTTCCCACATGTACTTCTTAGAATCTCTCCATTTTTCTCTGGCAGTATGGGATGGATTGGCCCACCCCTTTCCAGGAGAGGAATACATGGCCTAGACCTAAGCCCATGGACATATCAGTGAAGGGGCTTGAGGACAGTTGGGAGAATGGTTCATGCCCTCCTAATGGGCTTGAAGCCAAAGAGATGTCAAGTCTAAAGCTCTTGCAACCATATCTGAGGCACAGGGAGAGCCTAGCCCAGTGGACATAGAGACAACATGGACAAGAAAGGCAATAAGACATGGAGACGAGAAGGCCAGGTCGTGAGACATTATTTGGCGCCCTACAGGCAGCAACTCTAAGATTTTTCTGCTTACACTACTCTGAATTAGCTTTTCTGTTTCTTACACAAATATCTCAACCCACCCATAGAATGTAGGTGGAAACAAGTCACCTGGTAGACAGTATCATAACAGAACCCTAACTTCCTCCCAAAGTTCTCATTCTCCTCCAAGTATCTTTTGTGAGGCTCCAAAGAAAATTTCCAATATTCTTGTGTCCTACTTCAATCTCGTCCACTGCCTGGCCCTCTACCATCAATCCTTCCAGAATACTAATTTCAATGTGCTCCTTGGCCCCATGCCTTCTGCTGCCCTACAGAAGTTCCCTTAGCTGATATGTTTAGGCACTGCCACCTCTCCCAAGGCTCTCTGCTGATTTGGATCCATGACTCACCTCTGTCCTGCAGGTAGAGAAATCCCTCCCCTTTTCCACAGCCCATATTTCTGCAGCTGTTCCTCAGCAGAGTTGGGTGAACTGTCCATGCTCAGCACTTGTACCCATCACTTGTCCCTCCTCTTCTCATTTGGCATGCACTCCTCAATGGCTAGATCAAGTTAAAATTGTGGTTCAGGTCAGAGCTGCATCCTAGATCCACAGTATACCCCAAACGTGGGAAGCTAGCAAGGGTCCCTGGAGGTCAGGGGGCTGTTGGCATGAAATAGTGGCACATAAACTGAAAAAAAATTAAGTGTAATTTTTTAGTAATCTAGAAATACTGAAATGGCAACAAAGTCAATGTTTTGCAATAATACAGTCATGCCAGAAAATTTAAATGGTGAAAATTATTTAATTTTATACAAACTGAATTAAAAATTATTATTATTGGATTTTGACCGTTCAGCACCTTGGTGCAACTTGGGGAAACTCAGTGTTCTGCAGAGCAGCACTGGGAACTTCTGGCCTAGAATTGAATGAAGGAGTTGTGGTCCACCAAAATAGCAACTATACACCACAAGAAAAATGAAGTGAAAGAAGGAAGTTGCAGGTGATACAAAATATAATCACACATTTTTAGAAAAACAAATCTTAATTGTGTGTCTATGCATATGAGCACAGGAAAAGATAGAAAATAAGGTACACAAAATGGTAACATCATTTGCTTCAAGTTTGTCATACTTTATTTTTTATTCACCAGTTTTTAAAATGTACTCAACTTTGTTTTATGTGACCTAATTCCAAAACAATGTATTAATTTTTTAGATATTTGAGAGGGCCTCTTATTTAAAGAGTGTCAGGGTGAAAAAGAGCCAAATATCCGCAATCCAGCAAGGGCAAGCAGGTTCAATGTTCAAGGTCAGAGGTCCAGGGCCAGGCACAATTGGCATCAAAAAGAAGTAGTCCGATCAAGATGAAAAAGGATGGGTCAGGAGGAGGGTCTGCACTTGCCTCTATTGGCCATCATGCACGTGGTATATTAAGGGTCTCAGTATCTTAAAAGGATAATGTGGGGGAAGCAGAAGTGAGGAAAATGCCAGGGAATGAGGATGTGTTTCCCTTAGAGACAAGTGCAGGGATCCCTAACACACAGGGCTTGAGTCTCCCTGGCCCTGCTTCCTTTTCCATGCATGAGATTGATCCTGGGACATACTCAAGTGACACAGAACAGGAGTCAGAGGATGTGCATTCAAATCCTAGTTCTGCCATCTGCTGGCTGTGCTACCTTAGGCAAGTCACAACCTCTCTGAGCCTGTGTTACCATCTGTGAAACTGGACATAATAACAACAACTGTGAAGACCTACTATCAGGATGAAATTAAACACCAAAAAGGAACTGCCTAGCAGAATGTTCTATCAGTCGACATTAGTTTCTCGTCTCTCCCCCTGCCATTATCATGATGTAACCAAGAGACCAGTTAGCCAGGGTCATCCTCTGGCTTCAGCAGATCACCAAGTTCTTCTTTTCCTAATCAAAGCTTCTTACTGGAAAACCCAGAAGCAAAGAGTTCTGTATTTATGTCAGATTTTATCAGAATGGATCCCAGAGGCAGGATAGTGGGTCAAAATGTGGGGTACACCAGGCTCCAGGAACAGGGGACCATGCTACAGAAGACAACGCTGACACTTATCTTCTTATCAAGTCTTCCCAGGCCAGTCCTGAGAACAGGACTGAGTCCAGGCAAAATGCCTTTTAATCAGCACCAGTGGCCCAACATCTCCAGTGACTCCTTTAGAGATACCATTTCTGGGAAAGCAAGAAACTCACTGCTAGGACCAGGATACAGCCCATGTCCCCAGGGACTCCCCTGCACAACCAAGCATGTCAGTTCCATCTGAAATCTGTTGCCCCATCAGTGTTGTGTTTCCTATGTGTCCTCCCAAAATCCTCCAAATGGCTTCCAGAGGTTGGGCCAACCCAAGCCCAGGTGTTTAATGAACATCTAATAAATTAATCATCCTTTCAAGATAAAAAATGGGATTTTCATGTAGGAGACTCCATCCATGATCTTCTCTAGATCTCAGGATTATGAGTTTTGCTTTTTCCTTTAGATTTGCTTGTGCTTTCTAAGCTTTGTTTTGTTTTGTTTCAATAGCAAAGTCTTTTTTTAGATTGGTGGTGGGAGCAGTTAAAATAATTGGGACTATTCTTGAGATTCTTTTAAGTAGAAGTCTTCATTCTCAGCCTAACCTCTCTTTGCGTCAGTATTTTCCTGACCCTCAGTCCTTAAGGCCACGAACTGTGTCTTTTCATTCAACAGGTAAGGCACATCATCCATGTTCCAGAAGTTCCAAATTCAGTTCAAACTATGCAGTGGCATAAAGTTTTCAATTAGCCAGCCATGGCTCCCTATGAATAAGCCCTACAAGCTGCTGGAGGGGATGGCCAGAGACTAACTCATCTTGGAGACTTGACACTATGCACTGTGCCTGGCTTAGACTTAATCATCCATAAACATTACTGACTTAATTGGTGCATAAGTGGATAAAAATAAATGACAGGTGCACTAGAATTTGTATAATATTGTGGATACTTATGTGGGGGGAACTGAGACAAGAACTTCAATGTTTGTAAAAGAAGCATTATTTTTTTTTCAGAAAGTTTCTGGGAAGTGATTGGCATATCATACCTTTCCTTTCTTACCTTAACCATTCACCTCCTTCTTGGTGAAACCAAATGATAAAAAGTCTTGTTCCAGCCATACATATCCACAATTCTGAAGACACCCTGGAATTCCAGAGCAACAGATGAGGTAAGTATCTTCAGGGTACAAGGGCTGACAATGCTCTGATAACATTATTTCCTTTATGTGGCCAGTAGAGTGGATTCACATTGCCCCAGGCAGGTAATTGATAAAGCTGACGATTTATTTTGGTGAATACGTGAGGCTCTGATGATTTGGCCTGTATTATAGCTACAAGGAAATAGTCATATAACCTGGACCAAGTATTTATTTTCACTCTCCAACATCTCTTCTGCCCTCACAGTGTTAAAAAAGAGTTGTAGCTTTATTAATAACATAGCGATAGATGTCACATTCATCTCCTGTTGGGCTGTGGATAACATTAGTAGAAGAAGGAAAATGTCAATTATTAGAGAATTTTTTCTCCTTTTCTCCAGAAACCATGGACAAAATAACGTTATCTATTGACACAATACAACTGCTGAACACCCAAATAATAGGACACCACTATGTTTAACCTCCTGTTAAACCTTTAAGGCAAATGCAGGAAGAATCTTTGAGTTTGATAGAAAGAGCCCAGCTCTTAGGTGGTCTCTGGCATCAGACATGCAATTTAGAAAGTTACAATACAGGACACAATAGAGGAGAAATATAATTCCATATATCTTGAGAATTATACCATTTGGGTTTGGGTCTTGGCCCTGATGCAAATTATGAGGTATTAGGTAATTATGAAATTATTCATAATTTCTTATAATAATTATGAAAGTATTCATAATTATTCATAGGCTCTCTCAGAGCCTCAGTGTTACCATTTATAAAATACAATTGAAAAAATACTTAAAGTAAAATACAGTTGAAGTGTCCACTCTTTATTTCTCTTCTTCTTATCTCTTCCTCTCCTTCTTAAATAATTCACCCCAAAATCATTAAGTGGGACTGAACAAGGCCTGTGGTGAACTGAGTAATACTTCTCCAAAGATGTCCACATCTTAATCCCCAAAACATATGAATGTTACTTTACTGCCTGGTAAAAAGAACTTCAAAGATGTGATTAAGTTAATGATCATGAAATGGTGAGATTATCCTGGGGTATCCAGGTGGCCCAATGTAATCTCAAAGGTCCTTGTAAGAGGGAGGTTGGAGGGTCAGATATATAGAGAGAGAATGTAAGGACAGAAGCAGAGGTCCTTGAGGAGAAAAAGTGCTACACCACTGCCTTCAAAAATGATGAAAAGGACCATGAACTCCAGAATGTGTACAGCCTCTAGAAGCTGGAAAAGAGAAGGAAATTGATTCTCCCCTAGAGCTTCCCAAAGAAACTTTTTAACTCCAAAACTTCTGATCTCCAAAACTATAAGACAAGTTGTTGTTTTAAGTCACTAGCAAAGCAAAATCAATACAATGGGCATGAGGGAGGGACCTGAACAATATAAAGAAGACATTCTTCATACTGAAGAGCAGATAGTTTTTGTGGCCCCACAGAAAGTACTGGAGCCTGGGAGGTTCAAGATAACATCTGTGCAAGGGGCTTCAGGTGACAGAGCTCAAGTGGGGGTATGAGAATGTCCATGCTAGGGGAAGGGAAGAGCAGTGACAGAAGATTGGTTACATAGAAAGGAATCTGTCAAATAAATAAATATTTTTTAAATAATAGAAATGAGATTTCTCACTATCAGGGAAGGTGCTAGATTAAAATCAAAGGTGAACTCATTGATTATAATATATATAAAAAGATACAAAAATGTATATCTATTTTCATGTTCTATCCACTGAGACCAGGAAAGCAACAGTAGCCCAATAATAATGAGCACAGTTAGAAATCAAATCTTAGCTTACAAATACTTTCTCAAACAAAAAGAAGCCATGCTCCTTAAAGAAATGATGGATACCAGGAGAGGGACAAAAAACTAAAATGAGCCTGGAACATGTTTTTGTGCCAAAAGTACAGAATTTCTGAATTCTGTACTTTGAGATTGATGGAATCACATCTAAAGGACCAGAAAGTAGTCTGAAAGTGTTCCCAGTGGGAAAATTTAGCATAATTTGAGCATCAATATAGATAGATTGAAACCTATTATATATATTACATTGCATGTGTAATGATAATCTATTCAATAAAATAGAAATCTATGACTTTATAAACAAATGAATACATTTGTTGGGAACTGCCCTGCCTGGTTTCAGAAGCTGCAATCCCTATGGCTGAGGCTGACTAAAAAGGCCTTGGGGCCATAAGCCACTAAGGAGACAAAACTTATCCTCCCAGCAGGGGCACCACCTCTACCTCCTTTACTTCACCCTGCTTGGCCCCAGGCAGATGACTGGTTAGCTAATGACACATAAGATTCCTCAAGACAGGCATAGTCACAAAGGGGCCATCAGGGAAGGACTTGGGGGACTATAGAAAAGAGGTGATGGACCCTCACCCCTCAGCTTGGTCATAGCCTAAGTCCCCATTCTATCTGTAAAAAGCCTCCTAATCTCTTGGCTGCCTGCATCCCTCACCTGAACTAAGCCTGAAACAATGCTGGAGGTGGGTACAGCCCTGTTCTGGAAAGGGCAGGTTCCCCAGGGCAATCAGGCCTATGAAAGAATGCATAAAATCCTGTGAAACCTGCTTTACTAATACTCTCAATTTAAATGATAAGAGTCCAAGCATAGAAAGAGTTTGTTTTCCAAAGTTTTATGACCCTTTGGTTATCTGACCCTGACTCAGAATAAGCCCTCATAGTTCTTTGAATGTTATCTATTATTTGATCCTTACTGCCTGGCAATGATTGATGAGCTTTAAGCTCTGTATTCCTATGCAAATTAAACCCAATAAAAGCCCATTGAGGAACAACCTCAAGGCCCTTCTCTGAGAGACTGGCTACCTTTCCTCCCAAAGCAGATCCTGTCTTGGTAGACTTACTCTCACCTGCAATAGCCGGTGGGGATCTGCTGGACAAAGTTCCCCCACATACATTAAAGCTTTTATAAATATATTAAAGCTTTTATGGAATATGCACTCAAAATACCTTTCCACAAAATATTTATTGACCCCAAAAAGAAAGGATGTAAATTAGAGAAGTCTGGCAGATACCACCTCAATCAAGTGATCAAAGTTAACATCATCAATTACTACTAAAGTGGTATAACTTAGGACAGAACAGACACATCCAACAAACCCAAAACCTAGGTCATTCTAAAAACAAAGCAAAACAAAACAAAACAAAAAGCCCAAAACAAAAACTTGGAAAGTATCAAGACAAAACAAGTCCAGGAAAGCCTGAGGAACTATTTCAAACAGAAGACTAAAAGGACTACTAAAGGCAGCCATGGATCTGTGCTGAATCATTTTGCCATACAAGATGTTACTGAGACAGTTGGCAAACTTGAATGGGTCTGAGGATTAGGTAGTAACATGTAAAACTGTGAATTTCCTCATTTGGATGGCTGTATCCCCGGCATGAGGCTGTGTTAGTGGCTATAAACTGCAGCCACTAGCTGGGAACAGTATGGTCTCTACACAAATGCAACAGTAGATTCCAAAGGGCAGTGTTTAGAGCCTGTCATCAGTTATGTTCTCAGCAGCAGGAGATCTGAGTGATGCATTTTCATAGCCTTCACACACCACCCCAAGAAAACTTTTCCCTCCCCACCAAAATTACTGGAAGTTTAAATGTTCATTTTAATGTTATTTAATTTATTTTAAGATCCCAAGTCAAAACTACTTTTTACTTAGTAAAATATATACAGGGTGGGGCAAAAGTAGATTTACAGTTGTAATTATGCAAAACACAGAGTTTATTCTTATATTATTATTTATTAATTATTGCATCATTTTCAGTGTCCAACCTTTTGGCATCTGTGCACCACACTGGAAGAAAAGTTGTCTTGGGCCACACATTAAATACATTGTAACATGTATTTACAAAAAAATTTCATAATGTTTTAAGTAAGTTTATGATTTTGTGTTGGGCCACATTCACAGCCATCCTGGGCCGCATGCAGCTTGTAGACCACAGGTTGGACATACCTAGATACAAACAACTGTAAACCTACTTTTGCCCCATCCTGTATATTATATACAAAAGTTCTACAAATGTGATCTGATTGATATCACTCAGAATTTGGAGTCATGAATAAGCCCAATAATATTGTCATTCTTTAAAACAAAATAGGACACAAATCTTAAATTAACTTTATCTTCTCTTCATATGTTTTTCCTTTTTCCTCTTGCATATTTGGGAAATTCCAGCTCTTACTGGTCCCACAAGTGACTTCAGATGTCCTTCAAGACTTGTCCATGGACAAATTCTCCATGTAAAAGGGATTCTTTCTGCAACCAAGACCATGTTCATTATTTTGTTTTTTTCCAGGGCAACATCTGTATTTTCTGAAGACTCTACTATCTCTCATTTTGACTGTTGCATCAGCCTTCTAACCATGCTCCCAACTGTAGTTCTACTTTCATTTTTCCCATCCATTCTCCATTTCACAGGCAAAAATGTTTCTCTAAAATCAAAATCTAATCATGTCACTCTCCTGCTTGACATTTGTCAGTGATCCTCTATTGCAGCGATCCCCAACCTTTTTGGCACCAGAGACTGGTTTCATGGAAGACAATTTTTCTACAGACCAAGGGGCAGAGATGGTTTTAGGATGATTCAAGCACATTACATATATTGTGCACTTTATTTCTGTTATACATAACAATGTTATATATAATGAAATAATTATACAACTCACCATAATATAGAATCAGTGGGAGCCCTGAGCTTGTTTTCTTGTAACTAGATGGTCCCATTCAGGTGTGACAGGGAACAATGATACTCAAGGTGTGTTGCTTATGTCCAGTCTATTCCATACCCCATTTTCATTGCTATCACTGTAGAAATCCCTGTTTCACAAAGATAGGATGTTGGAAATGGAAGCAGGCTTTTCAGTGCTTCTATGGCAATCTCAGGATATTCCACCTTGACTTTAATTACAAAATTATGGATATTTGAAATTGTCTCAAACATACCTGTGAGGCCACTGTCATTTGCAATCTTACACTGTTGATCCTCTTCTAGCATGGACAAAGTTGATTCACCTAACTTATCACAAATGGGTCATGGATCCATTCCCTCCCAGTTCAGGGCTCTTTTGTGGTTGGGAAGTAATGCTCAAACTCTTTTGAAAGCTGAGGCAGGTGATCATGCACCAGCCAGGAGAAAGTATACCCTGACCCAATCTCTTTCAAAATCTCTGCAATGTTTGAAACATCAAAAATCCCAATAATCACTCATTGCCCCATAATTCCAGTTTGGCTTTGAATGCAGCTACTTTATATGCAGACTTGAATACAGCTATCATGCTCCCCTGAAGTGATCAATTGAGTTCATTGAGAGGATTGAATATGTCACACAAGTAAGCAAGTGTTGTGACCCATTCTGTGTCACTGAAATGTGCTGCCAGCAGTGAGTGTTTTCCTAAAAGCAAGCTCCAGAGTGACTGTCATAACTCAAAACTCTACCCCAGGCATGTCAAATTCATTTTCACCAGGAGACACATCAGTCTCACATTTGCCTTCAAAGGGCCAAAATAATTTTAGGACCGTATAAATGTAACTACTCCTTAACTGTTAAAGAGTTGAAATTATATTCAGCTCTTTGAAGGCAACCACAAGGCTGGTGTGGCCCCTGGTGAAAATGAGTTTGACACCCCTGCTCTAGCCAGTGATCTACCTTTAGAAAGCCATCTCACTTCTGTGTATAAGAGAAGACATGTGTGCTCTGCATCTATCTCCTCACAGAGCTGTGTGAACAGATGTGAGTTAAGGGCATGTACTTTAATGTGGTTGATCATTTTAATCACATCCTGCAAAATGTTCTTAAGTTCAGGTGACATTTTTTGGCTAGCTGGCATTTCTCTATGGATGATACAGCGAGTAGACTCACATTCAGAAGTGACCTCTTTGACCTGAATAGTGAAACCAGAAAGCTGTCCAGTCAAGGCAGCCATTCTCTTTGTGCACATATTGAGCAATTCAAACAAAATGACCAGTTCAGTTTTCCTGACACGTAATCATTCAAAGACTTGAACAGCTCTGTAGCTGTGGTGTTGGTTGGCAACAAAAGTGTACATATCACATCCTCATACACATCCTCCTGAATATATCACACAAAAATGAGCACTGTTGCCTTGTTGTCAACATTAGTAGACTTGTCAACCTGGATTGTGTACCATGGTGACTCATTAATTCTCTCTAACATTTGTGCCTCAATATCCTCTTCTATTTCATCAATTCATTTAGTTATGGTGCTAGCAAAAGGAGGAATGCATGCCACCATTTGAACTGCAGCCTCTCCTAAAAGCTCACAGCAAATGTCCTTAGCAGCAGGCAGGATCAACTCCTCACTGGTAGTAAAGGACTTCTTAGCTTTAGCAGTGCAGTTAGCCACTAAGAATGAAACTCTCAGTGCAGACACATTTGATAAAGTGGTGACCTTCAACAATTGCTTCTGTTCTTCATGTTCATGTTCTTTTTCTTTTTTAAAAGACTCCAAAGTCTTGTCTTTTAATGCAAGGTGCTTGGTCTCCATGTGGCAAAGCAGTTTTGAAGGGTGCATGGCTTTGTTGGATAGCCGGTCACCACATATTTGCAAAACATGCTTGGAGAATGTGAATCACCTGTTGCAACA
The DNA here is from genome assembly GCF_019186645.2 of Phyllostomus hastatus. Classification (NCBI taxonomy): domain Eukaryota; kingdom Metazoa; phylum Chordata; class Mammalia; order Chiroptera; family Phyllostomidae; genus Phyllostomus; species Phyllostomus hastatus. The sequence goes on along the minus strand of NW_025334038.1, from coordinate 3,624,307 downwards.
AACCTGTAATTTAAGTAGGACTCTTGGTATTTTCTTTTAAATGCAGTTTTCCTTTTGTTGGCACTCTTAGAGTCATCTGCTATCTCACCATTGGGTCTTTCCCCCTTTTCAGAGAAGGTCTCTGGAGACATTTGTTTTTTACTCATTTTGGTTAGGATTAGCATGTGGGCTTAACAAAAACTGTGACTCAGACAAGTGTGCAGTGCAGAAAAGAGGCATGGACAAAAGTGGTAAATAAAACAATGGGCAGGCCATGTGCAGACTAATATAAGTGTCAGATTCTGACTTAAAGCCTGCCACCAGATTCGGTTTAATTGTCACTTACCATTCAGTGACAGAGTTTTGACATGAGTCTGCAAGCAATTGATGTATTATGGTCTCTGTGAAGTCAAACCTCTCTGCTAATGATAATCTCTATTTACAGCCACTCCCAGCACTAACATCACTACATCAGCTCCACCTCAGATCGTCAGGCATTAGATTCTGACAAGGAGCATGCAACCTAGATCCCTTACATGCGCAGTTTACAGTAGGGTTCGTGTTCCTATGGGAATCTAATGCTGATGATCTGACAGGAGGTGGAGCTCAGGCAGTACTGCGAGCAGTGGGGGGTTCTGTAAATACCAATTAAGTTTACTTGCTTTGCCTGCCACTCACCTCCTGTTGTGTGACCTGGTTCCTAACAGGTCATGGACCAGTACAGTCTGTGGGCCAAGGACTGGATCCCTGCTCTACTGCTTATGCCTGGGTTTCAGAAGATAGGCAAGTCCCACCAGATTGTGTCACAATTTTGTGTGTGAAGGTATGTGCCATTTTCTTAGGGGAGGGTCTGTAGCTGTGATCAGATTTCCAAAGGGCCCATGGAGAAATGTTTGAGAACCCCTGGACTTAGATGAAATTCAAGCAGACAAGAACTAGTATGGTCTGGCTGCTACCCTCACATCACTTGTCTCTCTGTAGTTTTTTGCTTTAATAATTCTAAATTACTTAGAATTTTCCACTTCCACAATGCTGTGTCTACACCCCTACAACTTCACTCCTGCTGTGCTTTCTATCTGGTTGCCCTTCCTACTGTCTTCCCCTGACTGCCCCTTGCTGGTCCCTAAAGGCTCAGTGCAGACAGCTTCTTGCCCCCCAGACCCAGAAACTTCCAGAACCCCCTGACTAAGCTAAGCATTTCTCTGTGTTCCTCTAAGATGCCCTTCGTACATCTTAGTAACCATACTAACCATAATCTGTTTTAGTTATTGGTTCACATGCCTATCTCTCCACTGGACTATGGGTGCCTTGTAGGCAATGACCACAGGTTGTTCATGTCTGTATTTTCTGGACTTCTCACAGGCCAAGCATGGGGTGACTGCTCACAATACATTGACGGAACTCAGGTGAACACCACCCAGACCGCTGGTACAGTTGTTGCATTCCCTAGCATTTTGTTTGCCTGGGCTGGCCATTGTAGGAGGGGCTTCCCTCTACCTGACACAGATACAGGACCAGGGCTGGTTTCTCTGGATTCAGCAGAGAGAGAGCCTAGCTCCACTAGTGACCTTGGGCAAACTTCCTCACCTCTCCATGACCCTCCCTTTCTTCTGTGAAAAATGAAGCTAGTAGTCCCAGATAGTTATTATCCTGCCCCACCTTGGCTGTGTAGACAAATAGAATAATGGGTTTGAAAGGCCTCCTTTGGGGAAGAGGACCTATGCAGATGTGAAATGTGCTCACAGCTCCACACGTGTTCAGAGAGGCTGGAGTCTGTCTGACCTCAAGACTAAGAACCATGAGGATGATGCCTCTTGGTTCTGGTGTTCATAGGGCACAAAGAAAGTCACATAAAATCTAAAACCAAAAGCCTTGGCCATTTAGATCCCACCCGAACTTCCCCAGTTCTTTTTGACAAAGGCTGTAGGGCAATGCCTATACATTAATCTTGTCATCTTGATCTGGTTTGGGCAGAGGGCTGAGAAAAGAGGAACAAGAGGAGAGAGTGCTGATAATCTACCACTGAATAACTGAAAGTAAAGCTGAATATGACTTTGACTTCATGCTGGCAGATGGCAATAATACCATCCTTTGGAATGTCCTTGGAACCTCCAATTGCTGTCTTTTGGTTTAGATTAAATCCTGAGATAGCTTGCCAAGTTTGAAACCCACCGACCCTCATGCAGTGTGTTTTGAGCTCAACTTGAACTTTATGAGGTGCAAGTTAATTTGCATTTGGCAAAATGCAATTTCCTGTTTCTAAGAAAAAGGGACTTTAAGGATTTATTTAAGAGACAGGAATGGCTTCCTGGACATCAAATAGCTCTTACAAAGCAATATTTTAATAAGTTAAGTGTAAATGAATTGAAAACACATGAATATGATTTCCCTTGAACTGCAGATGGGCTTAACAAATAGAAGGGGAAATGGCTTGGCACAAGTGATTGGGGGTTTTCTTCATCCAAAAAGTTTAGGAAAGTAGATCAAGATGTTAGACAAACCCCTCCACACAGCAGGGTTCCCTCCCTCAGATTGTGTATCTCCAGGACTCTTGCTCCACAAACAAAGGAAAGATTCCACACAGCTCAATGGGACAAGTCATTCTTATCCACTCTGCTTTCTGCCTCTGCCTTGCCAAGTCCTCTTCCCTACTGACTTCTCCTCTCTCACTTGGAGTGCTGGGGCTATAGTTTCCTTCCACTCTCCCCAAAGCCTCCTGCCCAGCTCCCACTGCTAAGCCAATACTGGCACTTATGCTCACCCAGGCCTTCTTCATCCTGGGGAATCATGGGAATGCCTTCAGCCACCTACCCTCTGTATTACCTACCCGCTCTCTTTCAGCTCCATCACTCTGTAAGACGAAGCCTAACACTGGACCTGAAGCTGACTGCAATGATACATACAACCTCTCCCTTTCTACTGGATGGCATCCTTAGTGTGGAAACGGTGGGTGAATGGGAACAAGGTTATGCATAAGCAGTCTGCAACCAATGAGTGGGAGGTAAAACTATGCTGCCAGGGAAGTGGGGAAGGCTTTCCTGAGGTCACAGGAAAAGGCAGTGGTTTTCAGACAGAAAACCAGACAATGAGAGCAGGCCTTCAATCGGCAGGACTCAGGACTTAGGAATCAGTCTCACTTTCTAGGTCTGAACATGAAGGCATTACAGGGCCTTGTGTGTATTCCTGGATGGTGGGCAGAAATTTCTAGAGTTGGTCACAAATTGAAGAGAGGGGGCATATCCCATGAACCAGATTAACTGTATGCATTTTTCTGTCTGTGGTTATTTCCCTTTGCCATCCCCCATTAATTTAAGATAGAATGGCCAAACCAAGAACAAGACAGCCAGCCTTCCCTTCACATTTCCAAGCTTAGATGAGATAAGCTACAACATTCAAACAAGTCCGTTATTAGTAATGAGGTATGGCAAAGAAGAAATAATCACAGCCAAGATTGTGCATTTAGTAGCAGTGTTCCCTGAGGCCTTCAAGATCCCAAAACAAAGGTAATGCTTTAGGTTAAGAGTTAGAGTGCATGCATGGAAGGTAGTGTGGTTTGTTTTTATTAAGGAAGGTGACAATTCTTCATGCGAAGGCATGGGGGACAGTCTTAAGGATCTTAGAAGAGGCTACTGCCCTATCTATTTTTCTTCAACGAAGTTTCACTCTTCATCAGTCATCCATTGTAAGATTGTGCTAGGCCCTGATGAGGAGATGAAATGCTAGAGCATTATGGTTTCACAAAGGACTCAGATCCAGCCCAAGCCTGGAGGAGCTCATAGTTTGCTTGCTCAACCATGTGCAGGAACAGTGGGCCATGGAGCAAAGGAGAAAACACTCCAGCCAAATGCCTAGGATGCACAGCTAAAAAATAAACAGTCACAGGAGCCTGAAATCAGAGGGCCTTGTGCTCTCCAGAGGAGGGGAGATACAACTGGGGCCTTGAAAGAGACTAGTATTTATACTCATTTTTTTCTCCCTTATTAATTTGCAGCCTTCCCCTCTGGCCTCATTGGCTTTGTAAGTAAAGTCCACTGCCCAAATTGTTATCTAGCAGTGAAGTTATTCAAAATTGCTGGTAGCTGTGTGGTACAGAAGTAAGGGGAGGGTGTTGATACAGACAGGTCTGGGTTTTCATACCATCTCTCGTATTTACTAGCTGGGTTACCATGGAAAAGTCATTTAACCTCTCTGTGCCTTGGCTTCCTCATCTGTAAAATCAGACTAATCATATACTTAACAGAGGTATTAAACCAGCAAATATATATAAAGAGCTTGGCAGAGAGTTGACTGACCCATAGAATCATAGTATACCATGTGAACCTAAGCCTCAAAGAACTAGCTATGCCCACCCACCCCCCCTCACATACACACAATCACATGCCTTACAAACACAAATATATCCCTGTATACTTTTTCTCTTATTCATAACAAAGTATTACAAATATGTTGGCTTAAAATATCCCCCATTAATTAGTCAACAGTTCTGTGGGTCAGGAACCTGGCACAACGTGGCTGGACTTCCTGGTGGACTATCACAAGTCCAAAATCAAGGTGTTGGTGGCTTTGGAAGAATTTCTGAACTCATTCAGGTCATTACTGGATCTCAATTTTCTGTACTTACGAGGCTGCAGTCTGCATTTCCTGGCCAGCTGTCAGCTGGAGCCTGCTCTTAGCTCCAAAAGCCACTGGCATTCTGTACTGCATGTCCCCTCCATCTTCAAACCAACAATGGAGTACTTCTGAGTAAAATCTCCCTTTTGCTTCAAATCTCTGACTCCTCAGTCTCTGAGCCGTAGTCCTAGATTTAAAGGGTCATGTGATTGGGTCAGGCTCACCCAAATGATCTCCCTATTTTAAGGTCAATGGATATGGGGCCTGAACTACATTTGCAATATCTCTTCACAGCAGAATCTAGATGAATGTTTGGTTAATTAACTGGGAGAAATTGTACATATACCAGGGTTCAGGAATCTTGGTTCTCATCTAGAATTCTGCCTGACAAAACCCTATAAAGGAGTATAAAAAAAGAAGAAAACAGAAGAGAATGGAGCAAATGAAAGAAGGAAGGGAGAAAGGAAGGAAGAGAGGAGTGAATAAAAGGATAAACCTTGGTAATTTGACTTAAGGACTTGAAAAATATTCAGACCCTCGGACTTGGTAATTTCATGCTGGGGAAACTAAACTAAGGAACTAATCTGAAATGCAGGGAGAAAATTCTTATTAATAAAGATGTTATTGTAGAGTTATAATAGTGAGAAAATAGAAATAACATAACTGTTGAATAATATAGGTAGAAACACTTAAAGTCATATGATGAAATGGAACAATTTTAAATGATGTTTTAAAAGATTTTTTGTTAGATCAATGTTTAATGTAATAATGCTTATTAATTTTATAAAATCCTATATTTAATATGAGTTTGATTGTATTTATATTTATACATATATGTACATCTACATATATAAATAACTAGTTAGATATGCATATAAATAGATATAGATAGGGTGAGATGGGAAAATATCACAAGGTTAATAGATATTATCTCTAGAAACTAGGAAGACAGATTATTTTGATTGACACTAATTTTTTCAAATTATGGTAAAATATAGACAACACAAAATTTACCATTTAACTTTTTTTTAAGATTTTATTTTTATTTATTTTTAGAGAGGGAAGGGAGGGAGAAAGAAAGAGAGAGAGAATCACCAATGTGAGGTTGCTGGGGGTCATGGCCTGCAACCCAAGCATGTACCCTGACTGGTAATCGAACCTGCGGAACTTTGGTTCGCAGTCCACGCTCAATCCACTGAGCTATGCCAGCCAGGGCTCCAACTTTTTTAAGTACATAGTTTTAGTGGCCTTAGGTATGGTTCACATTGTTGTGCAGCCATCACCACCATCCATCTCCAGAATTTTTCATCTTCCCAAACTGAAACTCTGTCCCCATTAAATGTTAACTCCCCACTGTCTTCTCCCCCTGCCCCTGGCAACCACCATTCCACTTTCTGTCTCCATGAATCTGACTACTCTTAGAAGCCTCGTGTAAGTGGAATCACACGTGTGTCCTTTTGTGTCTGGCTTATTTCACTCAGCATATCTTCCAGGTCCATCCATGTTGTAGCCATGTCATTGTATAGACTCTCCATGACCCAGCTTCATCAGGTTCTTCTGATCCCTCTTCTAAACTGGGCCTGAACCTTGGTCCCCACCCTGCTGGGCTTTCGTCACCCGGTTTTAGATAGAATCTTGCTAAGTCAGTTTAGCAAGCCTCCCCATCATTAATATCTAGTCATCCTGGCTTGTCATTAGAAAGAATCCTGTTAAGTCTGTTTAGCAAGAGGGCCCCTACCCTTGACATCTCCTCTTAGGAATTTGCCATCCACTGCCTGCCTCTGTCTGCTTATTAGCTGTAAATCCTGAGCCATTTTTATTGTGTTTGGAGTTGAACCCACTTTCTCTCCCCTGTTGCCAGTCTTGACACCAATTGCAACAGTCCTTGAAAAGTCTCCCTTACCATTTTAACAAGTGTCAGAATAAATTTTTCTTTAAGAGTAAAATTTTATTTTAAGTCTGCATATTTTATTATATGTATACACCACATTTTTTATACATTCATTCACTGATGGACATTTGAGTTGTTTCCACGTTTTGGCTCTTGTAAATAGTGTTGCTATGAGTGTACCTATATCGATTCAAGTCTCTGCTTCCAGGTCTTTTGGATATATGTCCAGATGTGGAATTGCTGTATCATATGATAGTTCTAAGTTAAAGTTTTTTGAAAAATTATCATACTGTTTTCCACAGCAGCTGCAGTTTTATATTCCTACTAGCAATATACAAAGGTTCCAATTTCTCTAACACTTGTTATTTTCAACACTTGTTATCTTCTCTTTTTTTGTTAATAACCATCCTAGCGGCTGTGAAGCAGTATATCAGTGTAGTTTGGGTTTGCATCTCCCTGATAATTAGCATCATTAGATTCCAAGGCTAAGATCATCCACACTCTCATATTTTCATTACTATGTATGGGTATAAAAGCTGGACAGTGAAGAAGGTTGATAGGGAAAAAATATTCATTTAAAATATTATGTTTGAGGAAAGCTTTGCAGATACCCTGGACTGCCAGAACAATGAACAAGTGGAGCCTAGAGCAAATTAAGCCTAAAACATCACCGAATGCAAAAATGACAAAACCAGAGCTGTCTTACTTTAAATATATCATGAGAAGGCAAGACCCTTTGTAAAAGACAATAATGTGAAAAACAGAAGACAACAGGGAAAGAGCAAGACTAAATATGAGTTGGATTGACTCCATAAAAGAAGCCACAGACATGAGTCTGCAGGAGGTGAGCAGGCTAGTGAGGACAGGACACTGTGGACATCACTCATACATGGGATCTTCAGGAGTTGGAGCCCACTCAACTGCACATGACATACACAAAATAATAATAATAGAATAATAGATGTTGAGCATCTTTTCATAAGCTTATTGGGTATCTATATACCTTTTTGAAGAAATGCCTGGTTAAGTCCTTTGCCCATTTTTTAAAACTGGGTGGCTTGTTTTTTCTTGTGTTTGTTGCTGTGTATTAGGAGGAGTTCTTTAACGTAATCTGGATATCAATCTCATATCAAATAGGTGATTTGCAAAGATTTTCTCCCATGCTGAGGGTTTTCACTCTGTAGATAGTGTCCTTTGGCACATAAAGTAATTTTTTTTATATATTCCAAAGTTTCCACAATGAACATAATTTCAAAGTAGAGGAGTAATTTTTTAAACTCTTTATGATGTTTATAAAGTTTTTAATGATATGAAGACATAAATATGTAATATAGTATTGCTAATTAAAAAACAAGAAGCTCAGTTGTAAATATAATCAGATCTCAACAATGAAAACAATATATGCCTCATACAAAAAGATCAGAACACAAAACAAAATTGTTTAAGGGGATAAAGAATACCATCTGGGTTCTGAAGTATCAAACAAACCTTTCAAAAGAACAAAGAAAAATAAAAATGCTTTTGGTTTCTTCCTCTGTTTTTAGAGTATCTCTCCACTTCTTTTTGGAACTAGCAGCTGAGTCCCCTTACCCAGCTGCTGGGAGTGGATAGTGTAGCTTCCTCCTCAGAAACCACATCTTTTTTTAAAAAAATTATTTTATTGTTTTAATTATTTCACTGAGATTTACCTCTATTTTGTTACTCTTTTTTTTAAATTTTATTTTAATCATTGTTCAAGTACAGTTTTCTCCCTTTTACTCCCATTCCAGCCCACCCACCCAACCCTCCCCACTTCCCTCCCATTGCCATCCTCCCCCTAGCTTTTGACCATGTGTCCTTTAAATTTGTTCCTCTAAACCCTTCCCATTCTCCCCTGAAATTCCCTCTTCTCTCCCCTCTGTTCACTGTCAGTCTGTCCCCTATTTCAGTGTCTTTGGTTATATTTTGCTTGTTTCTTTGTTTTGTTGTTTAGGTTTCTGTTAAAGGTGAGATCATATGGTATTTGTCTTTCACTGCCTGGCTTGTTTCACTTAGCATAATGCTTACAAAAGAATCTTTGCACCCCGATGTTCATAGCAGCACAATTTACAATAGCTAGGTGCTGGAAGCAACCTAGATGCCCATCAGTAAATGAATGGATCAAAAACATATGGTACATTTACACAATGGAATTCTATGCAGAAGAAAGAAAGAAGGAGCTCCTACCCTTTGCAACAGCATGGATGGAGAAACCACATCTTCATTGCATGTTTCCAGCTCATGTACTTGCAAGGTAGAACAAGAGCAAGTTTTTTAAAAATTTTAATACATTTTTGATTATGCTATTACAGTTGTCCCATTTTTTTTCTTCCCTTTATTCCCCTCTGCTGTGTACCACCCCCCCACCAGCATTCCCCCACCGTAGTTCATGTTCATGGGTCATACATATAAATTCTTTGACATCTCCATTTCCCATACTGTTCTTAACCTCCCCTGTCCACTTTGCACCTACCATTTATGCTTCTTATTCCCTGTACCTTTTGCCCTATTCTCCCCACTTCCCCTCCCTACTGATAATCCTCAATGTGATCTCCATTTCTGTGATTCTGTTCCTGTTGTAGCTATTTGCTAAGTTCATTTCTCTTTTTGTTTTTTTTTAGGTTCAGTTGTTGGTAGTTGTGAGTTTGTTGTCATGTTACTGTTTGTATTTTTTATCTTCTTTTTCTTAGATAAGTCCTTTTAACATTTCATATAATAAGGGCTTGGTGATGATGAACTTCTTTAATGTGGCCTTAACCAGGAAGCATTTTATTTGCCCTTCCATTCTAAATGATAGCTTTGCTGGATAGAGTAACCTTGGATGTAGGTCTTTGCCTTTCATGACTTGGAATACTTTCCAGCCCCTTCTTGCCTACAAGGTCTCTTTGAGAAATCAGTTAATAATCTTAAGGGAACTCCTTTGTAGGTGACTATCTCCTTTTCTCTTGCTGCTTCTAAGATTCTCTCCTTATCTTTCATCTTGTGTAATGTGATTATGATGTGCCTTGGTGTGTGCTTCCTTGGGTCCAGCTTCTTTGGGACTTTCTCAGCTTCCTGGACATCCTGGAAGTCTATTTCCTTTGCCACATTAGGGAAGTTCTCCTTCATTATTTGTTCAAATAAGTGTTCAATTTCTTGCTCTTCCTCTTCTCCTTCTGGTACCCCTATAATTCAGATGTTGGAACGTTTGAAGATGTCCTGGATGTTCCTAAGCCTCTCCTTATTTTTTTGAATTCTTATTTCTTCATTCTGTTCTGGTTGAATGTTTCTTTCTTCCTTCTGGTCCACACCATTGATTTGAGTCCCAGTTTCCTTCTCTTCACTGTAGGTTTCCTGTACATTTTCCTTTATTTCACTTTACACAGCCTTCACTTTTTCCTCTTTTTTGTCACCATGCTCAACCATTTCTGTGAGCATCCTGATTACCAGTGATTTGAACTGTGCATCTGATAGGTTGGCTATCTCTTTGTCTCTTAGTTGTATTTATTCTGGAGTTTTGATCTGTTCTTTCATTTGGGCCATAATTTGTCTTGGTGCACCTGTTACATGTAAGGGGCAGAGCCTTCAGTATTTGCCAGGGCAGGGCAACCCACATTGCTGTGTTGTGGTGCTGTATGTGGAGGAGGGTGAGAGGGAACAATGCCACTTGCTGGGCCCTCAGCTGACTTTCAGTCTCTTCCTCCACTACTCACAAGCAAATTGGGCCCTTCTGGTGCTGATTTCCAGGTGGGTGGGTTTGTGTATGTTTCTGTGGGTCTCTCCAATGAACCATCCTGTGAGGCTGGGAGTTTCTCCCACCATGTCAACACCACAGCTTTTTTCAGTCAGAGGTTTCGAGGCTTTATTTCCCTGTGCTGGAACCCTGGGTTGCGCTGTCTTTCTCACTCCCCAGATGTTCCTTCGGTCTATCCACATGCAAATGCAGAACCACTTACTCTGCCAGCTGCCTCCTTGCCTGGATCTCTAGCCACTGCCTTGCCATGAGTCCTCTCTGCCTCCGCTGCCTGTCTCCGCCCCTCGTACCAGTCTGGATGAATATTTCTTCTTTAACTCCTTGGTTGTTGGACTTCCATACAATTTGATTTTCTGGCAGTTCTGGTTATTTTCTGTTTTTAAATTTGTTGTTGTCCTTTTGGTTGTGCCAGGAGTCACCATGTATCTATCTGCAACTCCATCTTGGCTAGAAGTCTGATAGCCATCACAAGAGTAAGTTCTTGCAAGAAACAAAAGTTACCAGTTTTATTTCTGAAGGCAATTGTGACTGAAAACTGCTACTGACTTTACATAAATGAGAATTTGCAATGAAAAACATTTTCTTTCACTAAGTGTTGCATTAGCTCATCTCAAGGTTTGAAGCTCAGCAAACACTTTTATATGCTAATCTCCAGAATAAAAGAGCAGACATGAACATCTCATTTTAAGAAAAGAACTCCTTCCCCTGCTTTGGGCAGTAGTCTGTGCAAGTACTGGCTTATCTAAGATGTGTGTACATATGCACTTTGCAAAGGATTCTGGAGTAACAGCTGGTTCAAGACTCTACTGCAGGCTTCCTTGAAGGGAGGGTCAATGTTTTTAAAACTGGTGGTACAGGTGACAAACGTTAGGCCAGAGCAGTGATCCAGCTCAACAACCATCTGACTGTGAGATCCTGGGAATGTCATTTCATTTTTCTATGGTTCAGTCTCCACAGAGGAGCCCTGCAACACCATTCCTCCCCAACATAAGTGCTCACTCCATTCATGTCTCTCTGCTCAGAGCCACCTTCTACCTAACCATGCTTCTATAACTACCATCCCCAGCTCAATTTTGTTGTTCTTCTTAATGCCATCAGTTCCTGACATTATAGCACCTGCTTATATGCTTAGGTATTTATGTTCCATTTCTCCCATAGAATTTAAGTTCAATGTTGGCAAGTCTTGTTTTATTATCCACCCCCAGCATCTAGCATAGTGTCTGGCACATGGTAGGTGCTCAGTAAGGATTTTTTGAATGATTCAATCAACCAACTAATCAATCAATGAATTAATCATTAAAATAAGTTGGCTTCTATTTCCCTCACGTTCTCAGGATAACATGAGATTATTTTTGTGAAGTTTAAAATTCTATATCATCTTCAGATCTAGCTGGTCATTAATAAACCTAGTGAATGATGAAATAAAATAATACATAATATATAATAGTCAATTTCTAATCACCTGCATTAATAAACAGAAAGCAGGCAATGGATAATTTGAAACAGAAGCTAATCTGAAAAAAATTTCAGTTGGCAAGAATGTATACTATATTATTCATAGCTTCATCTCCCAATAGTCCCCATCAGTCTGGGAACCAGGCACTGTGCACTAGCTCAGTGTACCTGATGACTCACTCTTCAGACATTTAGAGTTCCCTTTACCATGTGTTCCAACAAATGTATTCATTTCCTGCTGCCTTTTGAATCTCGGCCTGGCCTAAGTTCCTCCATCCCAATGCTTCAGCTCTGATTTATAGGGCCTTTTCTTAAAGCCAGAGGCATCCACAGGCAGCCAGAGCTGGAGCTGGCTTTGAACACAAAGTTCTCCTGGTGGACAAGCCTATAGCAGCACATGGGGCAGGTGCTGCCCTGTTGACGCCAGCACAGTATGTCCTCTTTGGCAAAATTGTCTTTTCCCCAGGACCTGCAAGGTCTCCTGCAGAGCAGAAAGCTTCCTGGGATCCTTTGTTTTCTTCTTCTTTGACTTATTACAGGTGCAGCCAACAGCTGGCACTTATTTCTTTTTTTAATCTTTTTTATTGTTGTTCAAGTACAGTTGTCTCCATTTCTTTCCTCCAATCCCTCCCACCCCAGCCATTTCCACCACCCTCCATCCTACCCCCTTTTGGCTTTGTCTATGTGTCCTTTATACATGTTCCTTGATGACCCTTTCCCCTAATTGCCCCAATATCCCCTCCCACCTCCCTTCTGGTTACTGTCATTTATTTCTTGAGTCTGATTTGCACTGTTCATGAATTATCTCATCTAAAGCTCAGTGCAACCCTTTGACATCAGTAGGGGTATCCCCTCTCCTCTTACAAATAAAGAAATGAGGTGCAGAAAAGTGAGGTTTCCACCCAGGGTTACAAAGCTAGACAATGACCAAGGACTGGCCCATTTCAGCACTCCTACCCCTCATATATTCTCTCAATAATCACATTACCCTGAAGTAGGTGTTTCCCCCAAATTTACTGAATTTGTAAAGGAGATTTTATTTGCACTTAAGATTACATTTCCAATGTAGTAGTGAAGACAAATGAAAAAATGGGATTTAGTATATCTAAATTAGGTAGGCAATTAAATAACAAACTTACCACTCTGATTATTTTTCCTTGGGCCAATATCAATTTATTTGTTCATCTGATCAATAAATATTTATTGAGTTCCTGCTCTGTGCCTAATACTGTTTAAATCATTGGGGATAATTCAAGGAACAAAACCAATAAATCTCCACCTACATGGATCTTATGTTCTAGTTTGGGTCACAGAGAACAGAGGCAATACTTAAGGAAAATAGAGGGTAGGTGAGTTGGCAATACAAAAAAATAAAGTGGGATAGGAGAATGGGGAGCACAGGATCTGTGGGAAATATTCAGAGGATGAAGGTGGTATTTGAGGAAAGATCTGAAAGAAGTGAGGGAGCGAGCCATGTAGATATGGGCAAGAACAGTCCAGATAGAGACAACTGCAAGCTCATAGACCCTGGGGCAGACATGTGCCTGGAGTGTTAGAGAAAGTGCAACAGAGCCAGCATGTCTAGAGAAGAGCAAGAGAGGTGAACAAGTGAGGAAAAAGTTCTGAGGAGTTAAGAGCAGAGGGTTAGATCATATTGTGCCAAGCCCATGGAGAGTTCAATGTATCCATGAACTACTTTGGAAAAAGAATAATAGCTGCATTTTCATATCTAACATAACATGCATTTGTCTTGCCCGAGACCACCCCATGGTTGGATGTTATTATTCAAGCTAAGCCACTACAACCTTCACCCTAATATGTTTTCCAAAAATGAACTTAAACTAGTTGATATTTTAAAAGGTATTTTTATTAATACCCTTTAATAAAAAAGTACATATATTACTATATCCTAATTTTTTATTTTTCATTTTATAGCTATATTTCAATACAATTGGTGTTCTGGACTGAATGTTTGGTCCTTCTAAAGTTCCTATATTGAAGTCCCACCCCAATGTGATGGTAAGTGGAGATGGGGCCTTGGGGAGGGAATTAAGTCATGAGAGTGGGTCCTTCAAGATAGAATTGGTGCCTTATCAGAAGAGAAAATGAGATTTTTCTTTCTCTTTCACCATGGCCATACACCAAGGAAAGCCATGTGAGGTCACAGAGAGCTGGGAGACACCCTCTGCAACCCAGGAAGAAAGGCTTCACCAGAACTTGATGTGAAGGTGCCCTGACCTCAGACTTCCAACATCAGAATAATGAGAAAATAAATTCCTGTTGTTTAAGCCACTCAGTCTATTGTATTTTGTTATAGCAGCTTCAGCATAATAAGACAATTGATTTGCTTAGAAATTCTGTTCCTTTTATTTTGTGCACTCAAAGACATCCTAAGACATGCTCCACAGGCTTCACTGTTCTTCCAGAGGGTTCCAGGGCACAACAAAGTTTAAGAATCCCTCCCCTGGGGTCTTTGAGTCATTACAAGAACATGGGCTTTCATCCAATCTGGGAAAGTTGGTCACTGATGGGGTGAGCAGAAGTGGTACTTAAGCTGATGTGTGTTTGTGAATGGGATCAGAGTGACTCCTGAGTTGAGAGTGCATTTTGGGCAAAAGTAAAAAGACTTGTTAGTAAGCTACTGCAACAATCCAAGCAAGAGGTGACAATGACTTAGACTAGAATAGTTATTTTTATGTTTTCAGATCAAACGGTAACCACTAAATGGGAGGCTGACAAGCCAAAAGGGAGAAGTCACCAAAGCATTAAAGCCAACATCATTGACAGGTGACAGCACAGTTTAGCTAGGGAGCAGACAGCAATTACAGCAGAGTAGCTGCGTACTAATTTCTATAAATGACAATCCTTTCAACAGTAAAACATTATAAAAAGCCATTTATGAGGCAGCCTAACACAGACAATGAGACAGTAGAATTAGTAGTAATTAATCCCAATTAAATCCAGCTTCAGTATCAAGGCAAACCTCTCTTCCAATGCCCACCCATCTCCTCTGTCTCCCTAAATCCTGCCCCCATCACATGAGGTCAACTTTTCCAGATAAGATCAAGCCCTTTCTTTTTTTTAATAATATATTTTATGGATTATGCTATTACAGTTGTCCCATTTTTCCCCCTTCACTCCCCTCCACCCTGTACACCCTCTCCCACCCACAACCCCCACTTTAGTTCATGTCCATGTGTCATACTTATGAGTTCTTTAGCTTCTACATTTCCCATACTATTCTTACCCTCCCCCTATCCATCTTCAACCTACAATCTATGCTACTTATTCCCTGTACCTTTTCCTCCTCTCTCCTCCTCCCACTCCCCTGTTGCTAACCTTCCATGTGATCTCCATTTCTGTGGTTCTGTTCTGTTCTATTTGTTTGCTTAGTTTCTTTTGGTTTTGCTTTAGGTGTGGTTGTTCATAATTGTGAGTTTGCTGTCCTTTTACTATACATGTTTTTTCTTTATCTTCTTTTCTTAGATAAGTCCCTTTAACATTTCATAAAATAAGGGCTTGGTGGTGATGAACTCCTTTAACTTGACCTTATCTGAGAAGCACTTTATCTGCCCTTCCATTCTAAATGATAGCTTTGCCGGATAGAGCAATCTGGGATGTAGGTCCTTGTCTTTCATAACTTGGAATATTTCTTTCCAGCCCCTTCTTGCCTGTAAGGTCTCTTTGGAGAAATCAGCTGCCAGTCTGATGGGAACTCCTTTGTAGGTTACTGTCCCCTTATCTGTTGCTGCTTCTAGGATTCTCTCCTTCATTTTTACCTTGGCTAATGTAATTATGATGTGCCTTGGTGTGTTTCTTCTTGGGTCCAACTTCTTTGGGGCTCTCTGTGCTTCCTGGATTTCTTTGAAGTCTACTCCCTTTGCAAGATTGGGGAAGTTCTCCTTTATTATTTGTTCAAATAACTTGTCCACTTGTTGCTCTTCCTCTTCTCCTTCTGGTACCCCTATAATACGGATGTTGGAATGTTTAAAGATGTCCTGGAGGTTCCTAAGCTTCTCCTTGTTTTTTTTTTTAATTCTTATTTCTTCATGTTTTCCTGCTTGGTTGTTTTTTGCTTCCTTCTGGTCCACTCTATTGTTTTGAGACCCAGTTTCCTTCCTATCACTATTGGCTCTCCGTGTATCTTCCTTCATCTCTTTTATGGTAACCTGCATTTTTTCATCTAATTTGCACCCAAAATCAACCAATTCTGTGAGCTTCCTTATAACCAGAGTTTTGAACTGTGCATCTGATAGATTGGCTATTTCTTGGTCGCTCAAAAGTATGAGTCCTGGGGGACTGATCTGTTCTTCTGTTGGAGACATGTCTCTCTCTGTCTCTCCTTTTTTTTCCCCCTGTCTGGTCGCTCTTGTTATGGTGAGGGGTGGAGCCTTAGGTGTTTACCTGAGCTGGGCACCCCAGTCACTAGATTGTGACGTTGTATGTGGGGACGGGTGTGGGGGCAGGAGGGAACTATGGTGGTAGTTCTGTTCTCCTGGGATCACAGTCCCTTCTCTGGGATCCTGGGTTGCACACTCTGCCCTGGTCCACAATCGCTGCTTCACTGGGTCCGCCAGCCGCTACTTGCATACTCAGGGTCCACCACTGCAATCTTGCATGCCCCGGATGGCTTACGCACCGAGTTCTCGAGGAGTTCTCCCCAATCACTGCGCGCCGCTGCCAACCCACACCTGCCCGGCTTCACCCCTCCTACCAGTCTGGATGGACAGGTCTACTTCAACTTCTTGGCTGTCTGACTTCCATTCAGATAAATTCTCTATCAGTTCTGGGTGTTATTCTGGCTCTAAATTATTGTTGTTGTTCTAATCTTGGTTGTGCATGGAGGTACAGTGTGTCCACTTATGCCTCCATCTTGCCGGAAGTCCTAGATGTGGTTGTTAATAACCGTGAGTTTGTTGTCATTTTACTGTTCATATTTTTTATCTTTTTTTCTTAGATAAGCCCCTTTAACATTTCATATAATAAGGGCTTGGTGATGATGAACTCCTTTAACTTGACCTTATCTGAGAATCACTTTATCCGCCCTTCCATTCTAAATGAAAGCTTTGCTGGATAGAGCAATCTTGGATGCAGGTCTTTGCCTTTCATGATTTGGAATACTTCTTTCTAGCCTCTTCTTACCTGCAAGGTCTCTTTTGAGAAATCAGCTGAAAATCTGATAGGCACTCCTTTGTAGGTGACTATCTCCTTTTCTCTTGCTGCTTCTAAGATTCTCTCCTTATTTTTAATCTTGGGTAATATAATTATGATGTGCCTTGGTGTGTTCCTCCTTGGGTCCAACTTCTTTGGAATTCTCTGAGCTTCCTGGACTTCCTGGAAGTCTATTTCCTTTGCCAGAATGGGGAAGTTCTCCTTCATTATTTGTTCAAATAAGTGTTCAATTTCTTGCTCTTCCTCTTCTCCTTCTGGTACCCCTATAATTCTGATGCTGGATGTTTAAAGATGTCCTGGATGTTCCTAAGCCTCTCCACATTTTTTTGAATTCTTATTTCTTCATTCTGTTCTAATTGAACATTTATTTCTTCCTTCTGGTCCACACCGTTGATTTGAGTCCCAGTTTCCTTCCCATCACTATTGGGTCCCTGTACATTTTCCTTTATTTCACTTAGCATAGCCTTCATCTTTTCATTTAATTTGCAACCAAATTCAACCAATTCTGTGTGCATCCTGATTACCAGTGTTTTGAAATGTGCATCTGATAGGTTGGCTATCTCTTTGTCGCTTAGTTGTATTTTTTCTGGAGTTTTGATCTGTTCTTCCATTTGGGCCATTTTTTTTTTGTCTTGGCACACCTGAGCCACGAAAGGTTAAGTGCCTAAGGCATGTTCTGCTGAAAGGACTGATGTACCTGAGTGACTTGGAATGTGCAGATAAAAATACTGGAGTAACTCATCCCAGTGTAAAAAGCCTACCTGCATCCACACAACTGTGGTTCCTTAGAAGACAGTACATTCTTGGTGGAAGGGACAGATCACAGCTCTTTTCTTTCCAAGTTTTCCACCTGCCGACTTCATTCCAGATCAAGCTTTTTCAAAATTAATTCAACAAATACATCACAACAATGCACTCAGTAGGCACAACTGGAGAGTCAGAAACAGCAGTCCTACTCCAAAAGGTGACAAATGTGTAGCTCAAGGAAGGACATATTGGGAGTGAATACCAAGCAGACAGGCAGGACTCCAAGACTACAGAGGAGGAAGAAAGCACTATTGAGCAACAGGACCTGGAATGTTTCACTGTCAGTAAGAGCTTTGCCAGATCCTGGAGAGATGAATGATTTGGGAGCTTCCTTCAAATAAGGAAGGTGCCTTAATCATCATTGTAACTCTCATGCCAGGCTCGCACCTGCTGTCCAGGGAATGGAGATCATAGAAGAGAGTAAACCTCCAGCTGGGAGTAACAGTATAAGCAGAGACAGTGAAGAAAGAACGTGGACAGTCAAATGACCAGGCCACTACATGGTTTACACCAGCCTGTGGACCAAACCCAAAGTGCTGCCTGTTGTACAACCAAAAACTAGGAATAGGCTCTACATTTTTCACTTGCTGGGAAAAAATAAAAAGAAAATTCATCTTGCCCTGCCCTGTGTGGCTCAGTGGATTGAGTGTGCAGGCCTGCAAACTGAAGAGTCACTGGTTTGATTCCCAGTTGGGGCACATGCCTGGATTGCAGGCCAGGTCCCCAGGTGGGGGCATGCAAGAGGCAGCCAATCTATGTTTCTCTTGCACATCAATGTTTCTCTTCCTCTCTCTCTCTCCCTTCCCCCTCTCTAAAGATAAATTAAAATCTTAAAAAAAATTTAAATACAACAAAAGAAGATTCATCTTAATTATTTGAATTTTATTTTGTAAATCAAAGTCAGTGTCCATAAATTTTTATTAAAACAGATATACCCATTCATTTATATACAGAGTAGAGCAAAAGTAGGTTGACAGTTGTTCATGTGGGAAATAATACAATAATAAAAAATAATACAAGAATAAACTTTACAAGTTTATTCTTAATAAATAATACAAGAATATGTTTTACATACTCACATCTGTAAACCTACTTTTGCCCCTGTATTGTCTATGGTTGTTTCAGTGCCACAATGGCAGAATTGAGTAGCTGTGATACAGACCAACAAAAACTAAAATATTTGTAGTCTGGCTCTTTAAAGAAAGATTACAAATCCTGGTGTGCATGAATGGCTCTCCCAAGAACTGTGCAGTGCACAACCTCTATCACCAAATATGGCAGCCCTTGGCCCAAGATCTTAGTCCTGGATCCTGGTTGGTTTCCACATTTTGTACCTTTCACTTAGGTCAACACCTTTGAAGTCTGCTCCAGCCAGCTTCTTTCACATCAGGGACTTTCTATATATTGCTGATCTGCCAGGAACCCTCTCTCCTTCCAGGTCCTCACACACAGGGACTCCCTCTCATCATTCAGGTCTCAGCTTAGATGCCCTCTGCTCAAAGGAGCTTCCCCTCACCAATCAGTCAGGGTCCTGACTTATCTTCTTCCCAGTTTACTATTATCTGAAACGACTTTGTGTGCATACAACTGTAAACTTGCTGATATCCACCAGGATGTGGGCTGCAGTGGAGGAAACTCTGGGTCTTGTCACTGCTGTATGAAACAGTGACACCTGAAACAGTCCCTGTCCCATAGCAAGAGCCCAATGCAGACTTCTCACATGAATTTAAGAATTCTTTGGTAATAGAAATATTTAAAATACCCATGGACAAAAGAGTTTATGCTGTTATTCTATTTTTATGTATGTTTGAAATGTTTCTTAATAAAAAGTAAAGTCTACTATTCAGGTATAAAGCCAAATAAAAACATTTCAAAGAAAAAGAAAAGAAGCCATAAGTAGACACCAGGACAAATTACAGACCCATGCTACACCTGCTTTCCTGAGTTTTCTGCAAAAACATGGGGCTGGGTATAAGAAATGAAGACCAGGGGTGGGGAAGATGGTGGCTTTGTTGGAGGGAGCGTAATCCCCTTCCTCTATGTAGGGGAGAGAAACTCATGGATCTGCGGAAGAACAGAGCAAGGGGCCTAGGATATTACAACATTTATGAAAACAGGACTTCAAAAATTATAGCAGACATTGAAAAACCAGACGGTAAGGAGACTGCTTCAGGATAATAATGACCCAGGGATTAGCACATGGACCAGGGAGGTTGCAGTCCCCAGGCCCAGTGCTCCCAGGCCTGCTTCAGGGCACCTGGGAGAGTGGAGTCACCGCTCCCTTCCCGGACAACAAGGATTGAGCAGCACCAGAGGAGGCCTTGTTGCTTGAAGGCACAGAGAGGGGAGTGAGACAGAGAGAATCACACAGGGGCTGCGAGCACCCACGCATAGCCCTGGGAAGAGTGAGTGCCCCAGCCTGCGAGTCCAAGGGTGGCCTAGGCATGTGCCCGCACCCACAAGCCGGTGAGAGTGTGGTTCCATGGAAGACCCAGACCCCACAGCCCTGAACAAGGAAAGGGCATGGGTGTTCTCGGGTTTCTAGAGCCTGTGGTGGTGAACTCGGGGGAGCATGTACCCCTTCAGGATTCCTGACTCTCACATTGTGAACCCAGAAAAGACACAGTGCTGCACAGGTGCCTGGAGCCTGCAGTGGGGAAATTGGAGGAAGGGCGAAACCCCTCTCGATCCCCTGAACTTACACCATGAATCCAGAAAAGATGCGAGTGCTTCCCTAGAACATAGAGCCCAACTTGGTGAAATTTGAGGGAAGGGTGTGATCCCATGCAATCCCCAGGGCCTACACCGTGAACCCAGAAAAGACGCGGGGCTCTGTGGGGCCCCGGAGCCTGGGAGACCAAGGCAGTGAGCTCTGGAGAGCATGCTTGGGAGTGCCCATACCCACACCCAAGGTCCTGCGGGAAGGCATCAGATCGGCTCTGGAAAGAGCCCGCTGCTAGCACTGGGGACAGTACTCGAGAGAATGACTGAGTTCTGACTGGGAAGACTGAAAAGCACTCCAATGGCCCCTCAGCCTGCTGAAGCCAGCAAGACCAGAAAAACTGGTTTGGCCAGTTAAAAACCAACAAGAGGGTTTTGGTTTTGATTTGGTTTTTTGTTTTTGTTTTTGTTTTTTTTGGCTGCTATTATTTTATTGTTTCACTTTATCTTGTTTTTTAAGTGACTTTTTATTTTTTTAATTCTTATTATTTTGATATCTCTCAATTCTTTATGTTTTTCTTCCTTTCATCCTAGTGTTATTTCTTCCACTCCAAATTTATCTCTCCTGCCTTTAATCTTCTGCATTTTTTCCTTTTTTTTTTGAGCCTGCAAGTTACTGCAAATATGTATTATCTTTTTCTCATTTTTCTGACATTTTTTATTTTAATAGTATTTTGGTATTCTTTTTCTTTCTGTATAATCTTCTTTGCTTGGCTGGTTACACTGTCGTTTGATAGGTTCCCACTGTTATCTCATTCACAGTGTGTTGATAATTTACTGTCCTTCATTTGTGTTCCATTAGTACACCACTCAAGGTTCTATACTCTTTATTCTTATTATCTAGATCTCATAGATTCTGCTGCATGATTGTTGCTTTAATATTACTATAAATAAGACCTACTTCATACAATTGTAAATACTACACAACAACCCTCCCAGATCTAAGCCCACTTCAGAATTTCCTGAACTCTATTATTGTGGGGGTTGTCTCTATTCTTTCACACACTACTCCTATTTACTATTCTTTACTCCCACCCTACCTCAGAATAGGCAAAATGTGACCTCCCACAGCCTCACAGCTTTCTAGATCAAACTAACAATACTTCCCTCCCCGATAAGAGTCTTATCTTCTTTCCATCCTTTCTAAAACGTGGCTACTGGGGTGGAAGATCATGGTTAACACTATATATATCCAAAGGATCTCCCATCTATTCTCTACTGGCTGGTACTGTGAATATCATAGAATACTGTCTTGCTGTCTTAAACCATTTTGCCTTACTCCTCCAACTGATCACAGAAAGGAGTAGGGGGAAGCTATAAACACAAGGATACATGAAGGAAGCTGCATCTCTGAATCTCACAGGTATTCTACCACAGAAGTTCACACCATAATCACAGGGAACCAGAACAGATCAATTTAAGAAACAGAGGCTAACAAGAAGAGTCTCACAAACAATGAGAAGACAAAGAAACAACCCCCAAATGAAAGGAAAGGAAGAAGCCTCACAAAGAATGCTAAATGAAATAGAGGCAACTCAACTATCAGATACTGTGTTCAAAACAATGATTATCAGGAAGCTCAATGAACTCACAATGAGCTACCAGAAACTACAGGGAAGCTACAACGATCTCACTGCAAACTATATCAATGTGAAAAAGGAAATAGAAACTGTCAACAAGGTCTAAGAGGAAATGAAGGATACAATTTCTGAACTGAAGAACACAGTAGAAGGAATGAAAAGGAGGATTGATGAAGCAGGAGACTGGATTAGCGAATTGAAGGAAAAAGTAGAAAAAAAACACCCAAAAAGAGCATGAAAAGGAAAAGAGGATCAAAAAGAATGAAGAGGGATTAAGAGGAATGCAAGACAATATGAAAAGTACTCATATCCGTATAATAGGGATACCAGAAGGAGAAGAAGAAGAGCAAGGGATAGAAAATCTATTTGAAAAAGTAATAATGGAAAACTTCCCTAATTTGATGAGAGAAAAAGTCACAAAAATCCAGGAAACACAGAGAGTCCCAATCAAGAGGAACCCAAAGAGGCCCACCTCAAGACACATCATAATTAAAATGGCAAAATTTCAAGACAAAGAGAGAATATTAAAGGCAGCAAGGGAGAAACAGGAAGTAACATACAAGGGAGCCCCAATAAGGCTAACAGTTGATTTCTCAATGGAAACACTCCTAGCCAGAAGAGGATGGCAAGAAATATTCCAAGTAATAAGAACCAGAGGTCTGCCACTAAGGCTACTTTACCCAGCAAGGCTCTCAATCAAGATAGAAAGCCAAATAAGAAGCTTCCCAGACAAAAGAAGTCTAAAAGAATACACTTCCACCAAATGAGCTCTGCAAGAAATGCTAAAGGGACTGCTTTAAAAAAAAAGAAGAAAAAGAGAGAGAGAGAGAGGAACACGCGTACATAAATGGCAATGAATAAGTACCTATCAATAATAACCTTAAACGTAAATGGATTAAATGCTCCAATCAAAACACATAGAGTAGCTGAATGGATAAGAAAACATGACCCACACATGTGCTGCCTACAAGATAACCACCTCAGGATAAAAGACCTCCACAGGCTGAAAGTGAAGGGCTGGAAACAAATTTTCCAAGCAAACAGATAGGGAAAAAAAGCCGGGGTAGCAATATTCATATCAGACAAAATAGACTCCCAAAATAGGGCCATAAAGAGAGACCCAGAAGGTCACTTCATAATACTCAAGGGAAGAATCCACCAAGAAGACATAAATGTTGTAAATATATATGCACCCAACATAGGAGAGCCCAAATACATAAAGGAAATCTTACAGGACTTTAAGAAAGATATTGACAGCAACACAATTATAGTGGGGGATTTTAACACACCACTGTCAAAAATGGACAGATCTTCCAAACAAAATATCAACAAAGATATCGTGGCATTGAACAATACCCTAGATGAAATGGATTTAACATATGCAGAGCCCTCCATCCCAAAGAAGCTAAATACACATTCTTTTCAAATGTACACAGAACATTTTCAAAGATAGACCACATGATAGGACACAAAACAAGCCTCAACAATTTCAAGAAAATTAAAATCATACCAATCATTTTCTCAGATCACAAGGGACTGAAGATAGAAACCAACCCCAAGGAATAAAACCCAAAACACTCAAAATCATGAAGATTAAATAGCATGCTATTAAACAATGAATGGGTCAAGAATGAAGTTAGGGAAGAAATCAAAAGGTTTCTGGGAACAAATGAAAATGAACTCACCACAACCCAAAACTTAAGAGACACAGCCAAGGCAGTCCTGAAAGGGAAGTTCATAGTGATACAGGCGCACCTAAAAAAGATAGAAACATTTCAAACAAACAACCTAACCCTATGCCTACAAGAACTCAAAGAACAACAAAGACAGCCTAGAGCAAGTAGAAGGAAGGAAATAACCAAGATCAGAGCAGAATTAAATGACATAGAGACTAAATGCACAACTCTAAGGATCAATGAATCCAGGAGCTGGATCTTTGAAAAGACAAACAAAATCAACAAGGCTTTAAGCAAGCTCATCAAGAAAAAAAAGACAGGGCCCAAATAAACACAATCAGATACAAAGGAGGAGAGATTACAAGTGATACCACAGAAACACCAAGGATTCTAAGAAATTACTATGAAGAACTATATGCCAAGAAATTTGAAAAGCTAGGTGAAATGGACAAATTACTAGAAAAATATAATTTTCCAAAACTCAATGAAAAAGAAGCAGAAAGCCTCAACAGACCAATAACAGCAAAAGAAATTGAAGCAGTAATCAAAAAACTCCCAACACACAAAAGCCCTGGACCAGATGGATTCACAAGAGAATTCTACAAAGCATTTAAGGAAGAGCTAACCCCTATCCTTCACACACTATTCCAAAATATCCAAAATGATGGAAGACTTCCAAACTCTTGTGATGAGGCCAACACCATCCTAATTCCAAAACCAGATAAAGACACAACAAAGAAAGAAAACTTAAGGCCAATATCGCTGATGAACATTGATGCTAAAATCCTCAACAAAATACTGGCAAACTGCATGCAACAATACATTAAGAAAATCATACACCATGACCAAGCGGGATTCATTCCAGGGATGCAAAGATGATACAATATTCACAAATCAGTAAATGTAATGCATCACATAAACAAAAGCAAAGACAAAAATCACATGATCATATCAATAGATGCAGTAAAAGCATCTGGTAAGATACAGCACCCATTTATGATAAAAACACTCAGCAAAGTGGGAATAGAGGGAGCATTCCTCAACATAATAAAGGCCATATATAAGAAACCCACAGCCAACATCATACTCAATGGGCAAAAATTAAAATCTTTTCCACTAAGACCAGGAACAAGACAAGGATGTCCACTTTCACCACTTTTATTCAATATAGTACTGGAAGTCTTAGCCACAGTGATCACACAAGAAAAAGAAATAAAAGGCATCCAAATCAGAAAGGAGGAAACAAAACTGTCACTGTTTGCAGATGACATGATAGTGTACATAGAAAATCCTATAGATTCCACCAAAAAATGGCTTGACCTAATAAATGAATTTGGCAAAACAGCAGATACAAAGTCAATATCCAGAAATCAAAGGCATTTCTGTACACCAACAATGAAACAGCAGAAGCAGAAATCAAGAAAAAAATGCCATTTAAAATAGCAAAAAGAAAAATAAAATACCTAGGAATAAACCTAACCAAAGAGGTGAAAGACCTGTATTCAGAAAACTACATAACACTGAGGAAAGAAATCAAGGAAGACACAAACAAATGGAAACATATACCATGTTCATGGGCTGGAAGAATTTATATCACCAAAATAGTCCGTACTACCCAAAGCAATTTACATATTCAATGCAATACCCATTAAAGTATCAATGGCTTATTTCACAGACATAGAACAAACACTTCAACAATTTATATGGAACCATAAACGACCCTGAATAGCTGCTGCAATTTTAAGAAAGAAGAGTAAAGTAGGAGGGATCACAATACCTGACACTAAACTATACTACAAGGCCACTGTAATCAAAACAGACTTGTACTGGCATAAAAACAGGCACATGGACCAATGGAACAGAACAGAGAGTGCAGAAATAAACCCAAGTCTCTACGGTCACTTAATATTTGACAAAGGGGGCAGCAACATAAAATGGAGTAAAAATAGCCTCTTCAACAAATGGTGTTGGGAGAACTGGACAGCTATGTGCAAAAAAAATGAAACTCAAGCACCAACTTATACCTTACACAAAAATAAATTCAAGGTGGATAAAAGACTTAAATATAAAACGTGACACCATTAAAGTCCTAGAGGAGAACATAGGTAGGAAAATCTCAGATATTTCACACAGAAACTTTTTACTGACATGTCCCCTAGAGCAAGGGACATAAAGGGAAGAATAAACAAATGGGACCTCATCAAAATAAAAAAGCTTCTGCACAGCTAAAGAAAACAGTATCAAAATAAAAAGAGAACCAACT
Organism: Phyllostomus hastatus; assembly: GCF_019186645.2. Classification (NCBI taxonomy): domain Eukaryota; kingdom Metazoa; phylum Chordata; class Mammalia; order Chiroptera; family Phyllostomidae; genus Phyllostomus; species Phyllostomus hastatus. Next base: position 3,598,401 of record NW_025334038.1, on the reverse strand, counting down.
GTATGGGAAAACATATTTGCCAATGATACCTCAGACAAGGGTTTAATCTCCAAAATATATAAAGAACTTACACGACTCCACTGTAAGAAGACAAGCAACCCAATTAAAAATGGACAAAGGACTTGAACAGACACTTCTCCAAGGAGGACATATGTAGGATCCAAAGACACATGAAACAATGTTCAATATAGCTAGCTATCAGAGAGATGAAAATTAAAACCACAATGAGATACCACTTCACACCAGTCAGAATGGCCATCATAAAACAACAAAGCAACAAACAACAAGTGTTGGAGAGGTTGTGGAGAAAAGGGAACCCTAGTGCACTGTTGGTGGGACTGCAGACTGGTACAACCACTATGGAAAACAGTATGGAACTTCCTCAGAAAACTCAACATGGTTCTCCCTTTTGACTCAGCAATTCCACTGCTGGGACTATATCCTAAGAACACTAAAACATCAAACCAAAAGAACTTTGCACCCCAATAGCAGCACAATTTACAATAGCTAAGTGCTGGAAGCAACCTAGATGCCCATCAGTAAATGAACGGATCAAAAAACTATGGTACATTTACACAATGGAATTCTATGCAGCAGAAAGAAAGAAGGAGCTCCTGCCCTTTGCAACAGCATGGATGGAGCCGGAAAGCATTATGCTAAGCAAAATAAGCCAGGCAATGAGAGACAAATTCCATATGATCTCAACTTTAACAGGAACCTAAACAACAAAACAAAGAAACAAGCAAAGTATAGTCAAAGACACTGAAATTGAGGACAGGCTGACAGTGACCAGAGGGGAGAGAAGAGGGAATTTCAGGGGAGAATGGGAAGGGTTTAGAGGAACAAATTTAAAGGACACATGGACAAAAACTAGGGGGAGGATGGTAATGGGAGGGAAGTGGGGAGGGATGGGTGGGTGGGCTGGAATGGGAGTAAAAGGGAGAAAACTGTACTTGAACAATGATTAAAATGAAATTTTTAAAAAAGAAAAAAGAACAAAAAAGAAATGAAGACCATTTCACAGGAAAAGTGTAATAGGCAGGACTTTAAGTTGTAGGTATCAAAAATTAAATTCAGACTCATTTAAGAAAAACTAAACAAAATGCATGACCTACAAAGCTGACAAGTACAAGGGGCATACTCCCTTCAGGCTCAGTGGGACCTGGGGACTGAATCTCTGTAGCCAAGTGGACATTTCTCAGAGTTGTTTGGCTGGCCTTGCTTTATTTGAGAAAGACTCTTTGTACTATTGCAGGCTCCCATGGTCCTCTTAGAAGGAAGGAACATATGTTCTAGCTAAAACTGTCAGAAAGCCCTGGTGATTCTAATTGGCCCAGCCTCAGTGACATGCCCTTTAGGACCCAATCATTAGAGCTAAGAAGGTGGTATCCCCTGGCCAGTCTGAGCCACTGGGGCAGAGTGACAGCCATAGTCACCTGATCTCAAACCTGTCAATGGAGCAGGAATACTGTGAGACAGTAGAAAGAGGGTCCCCCAAAGAAAGGGATGCTGAGCTACACACAGGACACTGGTTTCTATCCCTAAACCACAGAGGAACAGAGGTCAGTAAATTGGCCTGGGGATGCAGCCAGCAGTTGGGGTTCAAGGCAAGAGGTCTTGAGCTCAGGAGTTGTCCTCAGGCTAATCCTGGACCTTATTAGGCAATTCAAGAGAAAAAACAAGGCCACTGTACCATTAAGAACCAAGAAAAATATTAGTCCTCGGGGCAAAGCCAGTGCCTGGGCTACTGTGGTAGAACAAGAGCTTTGACTCAAGGTCACTCCCAGCATCCAGGAACTGTCTCTGTGTCTCCAAATCCAGGGCTGCACCAACTGTGAAAGAAAGAACAAACAGACTGGGTGATCAACATGAGCACTTTCTTGCCTTGCCTCAGTTCAGGACCTGGAAGTCAGCCACCACAGCACCTCAGTACATTCTGCTTTGTGTTCCTGGGGACATTCAAAGAAGGAGAAGGGAGAGCTCGAAACTAATCTTCAAAGTCAGAAAGGACACAGTCTTGGACCTTAGAAGACAAAGGAGAAAGAGAGAAGAAATGGTAAAAAAAGAAAGAAATTAGCTTGAGCTCAAAATTACCTTATGTCCTGACTCCCCCCTCATCATTAGCTTCCCTCTGGAGGAGGAAGAGATTCTTTCCATAAAGATGCCTGCGGTTTTCTCATCTGCAGAAAAGGGAGAGTAATGTGCCTCACAGGGTGGTCCCAGGGAAGAAAAGAGTAATTTGTGGAATATAGCATGATACCTGGCAGAAAGTAAGCACCAACATATGTCATTTTTCAGTAGTTATAGAAGTAGTAATACTAAATACATACAGGGAGTGAATGAAAGGAGAAGATAAATTCATTCTCAGGTAGCTCTGCAGCTCCCTTCAAAATGACATATCCCTCTTGCTTATACAAAGAGAAGTTCCTCTTATTATTTTTCTAGTTAACCAAAAAAAAAATCCAATTTGAGCAAACTCTTCATCAGGCCCTTGTTGCATCCTGTGCAAATGGCTTCCTTAATTAAAAGATCTTAATCACAGCACAGCTTTTCCCATAGAGGCTTCCACGAGGAGGCAGGACCTGCCAGGTGAGTCCTGCAAAGTATCTGGGGGAAGAGGTTACCTCCTTCTGTGGGTGCCTTGGAAATCCACAGCACAAGACTCCCTCTTCTCAACCTCCTTTCCCACTTCCTTCCTAGCATCATTTCTCTCCTCTCTCTTCCTAACAATCTTTGTTCTCTTTGAGACTCAGTCTCTTGAATTGTACCCTCAGCCCCTGTCTTAGCCTGTCTTGTTCTCTAGGTCATCTCGACCTCTGTGTCCCCCACCCTGTTCTTCCTCCAATAGGTTCTGCCTGTTCAGCCTGGTGGAAGGTGTTGCTTATGCAGCGTTCAGACTTGGTTACTATTGGAAGCTCCTTCAAAAACCAATGGTGCTTCTTTGACAGTTGTATCTTGGATAACCCCAGCTTTCACCTGGGAGCCTTTCCTCCATTCCTTCCTCATACTTTCCTCATAAGCAAGCCTTATCTGTTTTCTTCCTCAAGAAACAGACAGCCCTAAATTTCCTTCCTCCAGAAGCTTTGATCGCAGCAATTGATGAGGGTGATGGTGATGATTGCTAAATCCTTTTACCTTGAATGGAACTCTCTCCAACCCCAAGACCCAGAGGATATCACTGACATGGCACATAGAGCCCCAACTAGCCCATAACTGTGCAAAAGTTCTTGAAGAGCCCCCATCACCATGAATTTGTCTCTCTCTGCACACTGCTCCCTGGAAGCAGTCAGGTAACCACTGTGTGACCAAAATGGGGTGGGCTTTCCATAAGGCCTTATTTGAACAGTTTATTACAGCTTCATTCTACATACTTTAAGCCAAAGGAATGGCCTTACCATAGTTTATAAAAAGAAAGAGCTTGGTTCAGATGTTTAAGTGAATATAAGTGAACAACTAATTTGGGGAGACTGAGGCAACAGTCAGAGCTAAAGTAAGGAAGGTGATTGTTGAGCTCCAGGGACTGGGCAGGTGGGGAGGATCCTCAACCATTTCTAGAAAGGCCATTTGGAACTTTCACATTCTCTTCTGGACTAATATGAATGGCAGATGGGCTACCAAGGAGTATGAGTCAGGAGAAGTGGAGGACAATATTTTCAACTAAGAAGGACAATATTTTCAACTAAGCAATCTCCTCTTCCACAGTTCTTTATTTAGTTTTTCAGCTTCAGAACTTTCTCAAACAAAATATTTTGCAAAACATGTTCTCTGACTTATGTCATCATCTAGTTCAGAGAAGCCTTGCCTAGCTTATAGAAATTGTCATTTTATAGGTCAAAGATACTAGAACACTGGTGATTTCATATGATTCAATCTCATAAAAATGCTTCAGGATTAATTTCTATCAATTTATTTCACTGCTGTCAACCTCACCATTCTCTTTTACTTTAAATCTAAGGAACCATACAGTCTGCACTAGATTCGCTGTCCTTTTCCTTCCACGAACATCACACAAACTTCCAGCCTTGGTTTGGATTGTGGTTTTCTGTTCATTTAGCAGAAAATGATAGAAGGATGAACACAGACTACCTGATGGAACATGAGCAGGTGTTTTGATAATCCACATTGTCCCAAAGACAAACAGGGAAAATGTGTATTCATGCTGCTGTTATTTCTTCTCCATGTGGAACTATTTTCATAAGTGAAATTTTTGCAAGTGAATGAATGCTTCATACCTCAGGAGTGCTCTTGCCATGGCATCACAGGCAGACAGAGTGACTATATTTTACATTTCTTTACTACTAAACTTATGGTACTTATTATAAAATTAACAAAAACCCATTATGTAAGATAATATAGAAAATACAGATGAGAAAAAGATGTTTTGATCACCAACAATCCTTCTCATCTTTTCTTCAAAGTAATAGAAACACTCTGTAAATATATGTAAACATTTAGTAACATATTTTTAACAAAAGTAGGATTATACCCAATATTGATTATAACTCCTTTTTCACTCAATAACATATTCTGATCATGTGTTTATTCAGTAAATATGCCTCTAAATTCAACACTCTTGATTACTGTGTGGTGATGCATTGTGTGGATCACCACACAGTAATTTTTACTCATATGCTAATATTGAATATTAAGGGTTTTTCCCCTTTTTATTATAAGCATCATGCCACTAAACTAAAGGTGTGTGTGTATGCTTTTTTGCCCAAAAGTAGAGTTGTTGGATCAAAATGCTATGTACTAGTATGAACTCTAATGGCTGGATGACCAAATCCCTATCCACATCCTCAATTCCTAGTCACATTGGGTATTAACCATGGCTTTTATTTTCTGTATTCTGATGACCTCTGGAACCTTGCTGACTTTAGAGAGACTTCCCCTCCCAGGGTTAGCCAATTTCTAGCAATAGTAAAGGACTCACCTGAGAGCACACTTTTCAAATAGGCACCAATCAATCCAAAGTCCACACTTCAGCACCTCCTCTATGGGCTTTCATACTCTGGGCCACTATGCACCTATCCTGATATCCCAAGGCCATGTACCAGACAACCAGAGACAATCCCTGTGCTCCAGAGTCCACTGAGACTCTTCAAACTAGCCAATCCTAAACCTGCTGACCCTGCCTCACCCATTCCTTCCCATGGAAACCACAATAAGTTTCTTGCACACATTTTTCTTTGGACCTTCTGCCTCTTGACTGACCTCTATGTGGCCTTTCCTGATGTGCAATGTCCCCTATTCTTGGAAACTATGAGTAATAAACAAACAACCTTTTCAATGGAAATCATCTCCTGTTCCTATTATAGGCCTATTAAAGGCCTTACTATACCTTTAATTTTCTATTAATATACTGTATTAAAATATATGGGGAGGGGACACAGGTCTTTTCACCTCTATTTCTTTTGTGACTGGTGCAGAATCTGCAGACAGAAGCCTGTTGAACGCTGTATGTTTGAGGGTGACTCTTTTCTGGTAATAGAAGAGGTCTCCAGTTGCATCTCCAAATGCCCCTTCCTCAAATCTTCTCCTGCCACATTTTGCCACCTGGCCTCCCAAAAACAGGTATAAACTCCAGATGGGCTGGCTTCTTGAACCTGTACCTTGATGCAGTTTCAAAGGCATGGCTTGGATATGTGGGCATGAGTAGAAGTCAGAATGTGAACGTAGCAAAAAGAATGCATTAGACAAAACAAGCTGGTGCTGTTAGAAGCAATCCAGAGAAGTTTTAAAATTACAAGTGTTGGGGCTAAACAACTCAAATCTGAGTTTAACTCTCTTATTTGGTTTGTGAGCCTTGGAAAATTTCTTAGATTCATTGACTATCAAGTCCTTCATCTCTAAAACAGAAAAATAAAATCCTATCTTAAAAAGTTGTTGTAATTCATTGAAATCATGCATGTGAAGCACTCTGTTAAGATTCTTTCAGTTGCAAATGACAGAAATTAAGTCCCAAAGTAAATGTTTCAGGCAGTACTGGATCCAAAGGCTCTAAAGATGTGACCAGGCCTTAGCCTTTCTCTCCACCACTCAGCTTTGTTGACCTTGCAGTTCTTTTGAGAGAGGCTTTATGCAGGCAGTACCTAACTCACCCTTGGAGACCCCAAGCCTATGTCAGCCCTATGACTTGTGACCACTATAGGGCAAGGGGGATTGATCTAGTAATGATTTCAGCAGGAATCCCAGAAAGGTCTCTGATTAGTCCAGCTTGGCTCACATGTGCAGCCCTAAAGCAACCATCATCTATAGTCAAGACCCTGGTGGTAAAGTGAGACCAAGGAGTGGACTTCCACGGTTTCCTAAAGGTAGGGATGATGAGATCAAAACCATTTGTCCACTACAAGTTTTAGCAAAAACTGGAATTGAGTTCACAAACTGGCACCCTTTAGGGAAACTCTAGCTTTCAGATACATTCTGTGTGGTTCAGACAGCATGGTCAAAAATTAACATTAACTGATCACGTTAAATGTTGCTGAAGAAAGTATAAATTATCACAACTCATGAAGGACAATGTGGCAATAAATACCTAAATTAAAAATGTACATGTTCTCACCCTGCCTGTTATGGTGCAGTAGACTGAACACTGGCCTGCAAACTGAAGTTCGATTCCCAGTACAGGGCACATGCTTGGGTTGCAGGCCAGGTCCCTGGTTGGGGGCATGCAAGAGGCAACCAACTGATGTTTCTCTCACACATTAAGGTTTCTGTCCCTCACTTTCTCCCTCCCTTCCCCTCTCTCTGAAATAAATGAATAAAATCTTTTTTAAAATGTACATGCTCTCAACCCAACAATTCCACTTCTAGGATTCATCCTACAATGACATTCACACACATGTAGTTTTACAAAATGACTATATGGAAGATTATTTATTGCAGTGCTATTTGTAAGAGCAAAAGACTGGAAACTACCTAAATGCCCATCAACAGAGGATGACTTAAAGGAAATCTGATATACTGATTCAAAGAAGTCCTAGAAACAACATTGAAAATATTTGAAAATCTCTTTATAAAGTGATGACCAACCTACAAAATATTTTGTTGAATGAAAAAAAAAGCAAAGTGCAATGTAAGTCATCTAGCACAGCCCCGTTTGTTTAAGAACTGGGGAAATCTCTACATGGTGTATGTATTTACCTGCATGTACCTAGAGGAGTCACAAGAAACTGGTAACATTGATTATATCTAGGGAAGAAAACTGGAGGAGTAGGCCTGGAGATATAGCAGAAGGGCAATTTTCCATTAAATAGTATTATATTTGATTAGCTTATCTTTGCATTATGTTTAGAGCCATGTTCATATGTTACCAATTTTAAAATAAAATAAAAACATTATTACAAAAAACATTAAATAACAATTAGTTGTGCTGATGTTTATATTTAGATTTTCTACACAGCGTGGAATCCCAAAAGAAAAATGCCTCAAAATATTTATTTCTTCAGTTCTTTCTCTTCGTGGTTAATTTCCTAGGTGATTAAGAAACACATAGAAATAATTTCCATGGAATTAAGTGAATCAGGGAAGGCTTCCTAATGGAAAATTCCAACTGGTTCTTGAAAGATAAATAAAAGCTCAGCATTTGCAGAAGAAGGAGGAGCTTCCAGGCAAAGGGAACAGCCTGTGCTGAAAGCCTCAGGATTATCAGAAAACATTATGAGAGGGCCCAGCTGAATTCCAAGAAGCTAAGGGAGAATGTGTGCTTAGAATGGGAACAAGCCTGGAGAGGTTGGCTAGGGTCAGGTTACCAGGAGGAATCAGGCTCCATCCCATAGGTGGCAGGGTCTGCAGGTTGGTTTGGAGCAGGGCAGCATCTTTTGCTGTGCTCAGTAGGGTGTCGGGAAACCCAGACGGCCAAACCACAGCCCATGAGGTCATGTTCCCAACACCCAGGAACCTAAAATGTCCTCTCTTGGCGGCTTTATCTTCGCAGGCTCATATTTGCGGCCTTCCAGTCACAAGATTCTGTTTTTAAAAAGGAAGTGCTCCTGAGGAAGAAGCTAACAATCCAGCCTCTTGAAGACAGCCATGTGTATCCCCTCCTCCTTCTAAGCACCTGTCAGCAAGAGCCAATGAGCAGTGGATGGTGCCTCCCAGGATACAGCCAGACCAGGTGAGCCAGCCCCTATGTGCCATTCTGGCCACCCCTTCCTCTCTTCTGTCCATGGTATCTTCCATGACAGGAAGGCATTAACTGTATAACAAAGCTGGGAAGAAACCAAGCTGTCCCAAAGACCCTTCCCTCAGGCTCTGAGGCTCTCCTTGCCCTCTTCCATCTTCTCCGAGACCTCTCTTCTTACTTTTCTGTCTGCTTTTCCCATTTTATCTCATCCAAGTCATGAATTACCACAAGAGTGTCTTGGATAGCCACATGACCTGTTAGCCCTGCTGTCCTACCAGGGGCCAGGTACTGAAAACATCAGTGAGAGGAATTTCTCTTCCACGCAGGGAACTGGCCTGTCAGCTGGAAAATGTGCACTGAGGTGGAACATCTAGGAGGAGGGATGGGACAATTCAAAATTGGTTTCATGACCCCTGAAATCTCACCACTTGCTGAGCCTACAGCAAGCCCAGCCTGCTGACTGGGGCCTTGGTATTCTACAGGTTCAATTTAAAAGACTTCACAGGATAACATTTTCTCACTTTTTAAAAATTACATACGTAGTCCATATTGATTATTTGTAAAAATCAGAGTATGGAAAACAGAGATAGAGAGAATATTAAATAACCATTCCAACTATTCTAAATCCAACTATTCTAAAATAACTGATGTTTATTATTTTGGTATATACCCCTAAGTCTTCTTTTTTCTTTTCAAAAATAGAATCATATGACATATTTTGTTTTATAATCTGATTTTCCACTTATGAATCACAACCATCTTTGTACTACATTAGTATTCTTCTACTATTTCATCTTTATTTTTTTTATTTTTGATGTTTTATTGTTTATGCTATTACAGATGTTCCATTTTCCCCCTTTGCCCCCCTCCACCCTACTATTTCATCTTTAATCAGCTGCAAAAGACCCCACAGTTTAGGTGCACTGTAATATGCAATCAGCAGCTCCCATTTGTTATTCTGCTCTTCACTCCTGTAAACAGTGCTGCAGTGACTATTCATATACCTTTACCTTTTACGCTTGCTCAGTTATTTTCTTTATGATAAACTTCTAGAAGGAAAACTTCTGGTGGAAGGGCAGTATGCAGTTTTAGGCATTTGAGCTATTCTGCCAAATGATACAAAATAAATTTTCTCCACACAATTAGATACCATTCCAGCAGCTGGTCAAAGGTGTGTACTGGCCACATCGGCTCTGGGAATGGGAGACTGTGTTCAGGAGAGAAGCCTAGAGGAGGAACAGGGAATGCAGGGGGCATGACATGAATTAAATCAAGTTAGGGAGTCCACCCATTAGGTCAACAGTGTTGGCTTCATTCAATATGGTGATACTTATTGTGTTAAAACACTGTCTTCCTCAGTCCTTACAATAAGTCCCCAAGGAGGTGGGATCTCTGTTTTCAGTTGAGGAAACTGTGTCTCAAAGGGGGTTAGGATGCTGGCTCGGTGTCATGTAGCTGGTAAGAGAAGGGTCAGAGTCAAAGTAAACATCCAGCCTCTGAGGAATGGGGCCCTGCCATACCCTAAGTAGAGGAGGACATTGAGTGCAGATCAAACCTTCAGTCTGCTGCAGAGTAACTGGGACAGTCCTTCCCTTATTCCCTACATAATGCTCCTTGGTCACTGGCATAAACACAGGCCACTCAGAGCCAAAGACAAGTTCCCAGATGACCTTCCTTAGAACAGCTCTCTGAGAAAAGTTGGCTTGAAGAATTAGAATTCCAACTCAAATCATTTCCATGTGCATTTGGTGGTGGGAGAGAGTGCTGACATTCAAGTCATTCCATTCACAGAGATCTGTGATGTGGCCAAAATACACCTAGATGCCTGCTAGCATCTCAAGGGCATGGGCAGAGAGGCTTTAATGCTAAGGCTTCCAACAGAGGCTGGAAGTAATGACTAAATACCATGAACTGTGGGCTGTTCCTCTCACCCTTTGCACATGGGTTAATGTCATATTTTGACAGTATGATCGGAACCAACTAAATAAAAATTGGTGTCTGCAAAGCCAATGCCAACTGTTCCCTGCCCTTCTCGTGCTTTGGAGTACCTTAAGAATCCTACCCCCATGTAGAAACATGTGTTCTATTGTCAAACAGTTGTTCCACCTGCAATGTAGCTTCTAGTTACAAGCCAGCTCAGGCATAGATCCATGTCCATACTTTGCCTAGGAGAAAAATTCTTGTCACATAAGAATCCCCCTATTAATCAAAAATCATATTATAGCTCCTGGAATGAAGTTTCCTTCACTACTCTTTAATAATAAGCCTGAAACAAGATAAAATTGGTAATTGCACATTCTCTTGTGATGGGAGATAATACAACAGTGGTATAGAAACTTGACTTGAAAGAGTATATTCACTTGGCTAATAGGCTTCCATTATGTGGTCTTTACTTGTTCACTTACTATAATTTTTGGTCCATTTGGAAAATTTTAATTGGAAGTTATTTATTACTGTGTTCCTGAGTATTAGTAGCAAAGAAAAGTTTTCAATAAGCAAAGAAGGATGAATGCAAGAAAAGCCCAGGATTTTATAGACAGTGAAACCTGCTGAGTAGACCTCCTATACCAACCACAGGAAAGGGCTTCCTCCTCAACACATGACCTTCAGATCCAAGATTAAGTATTCATTTCATATTGACAAAGCACAGTTTTTTTCAGGGGATGAAAGTACAATAAATGGATTCTAAGTAATATATTAATATGTGTATAGTTTATTTCATGTATCACCCACATTGCAGAAGGCAGCTAGCTAATCCTACAATGGGTTTAGAGTCCACAGACAAGGGAGAACAATCAGAAGCTAGGCCATCCTTCCACTTAAAGACTAAATAACAATGAACTTATTTTGTGAGACTTTTCCAGCTAACAGGTTACACTTTAATAACCAGTCACTAACACCTATTAATAAATTAAACTGTATTTACATTGCCAACATCACCAAGCAGTCAAACTTAAGCAGTACTTTCACAAGGGAATATTCCTGATCAAGATATAAAGGCTACCCTCAGCAGTGTGGCTCAGATGGTTGGAGTGTTGTCCCATAAACCAAAAGGTCACTGATTCAATTCCCAGTTAGGGTACATACCTCGGTTTCAGGTTGGACCCCCAGCTAGGGCATGTACAGGAGACAAACAGTCGATGTTTCTCTCTCACATCCCTCTCTCTCTCTCTCTCTCTCTCTCTCTCTCTCTCTCTCTCTCTCTCTCTCTCTCTCTCTCTCTCTCCCTCTCTCCCTCTCATCTCTCTCTCTCTCTCCCCCCCTCCCTTTCTTTCTAAAAAGCAATGAAAAAAGTGCTTGTGCGATAATACATACATACATAGGTACATACATACATAACACAGCCCAGGCTGGAGTCCGCTCCTTCCCTGGGAAACCCCTCCAGGGTATGAACACAGCAAGACTAGAGAGGAGGGTCTGTGATCTAGAAAGAACAATAAACAGCTTGGTAAATTGTGTTTTCAAGGGGGCCTTACTTATAGTGCAAAAGAGAAGCTTTTGAATCAGAATTGTTTGTCCAGGTTGGCTCTTCAGATTTCATCTTAACCACTAAAATGAGAACGTGTGCATTTACATTTGACAAGTATGTGTGTGCCTTGTTTAATCCAGGTAACAGCTCTACAGGAAAGGCTGACAGGAGCTCCTCCTCCTCTCCCTCATCATCATCATCGCCACTGCCAAAAATTATGCTTGCACCCAGTTCTGCCCAGCTGGTAAGTGGCAGAACATATCAGATGCCCTGCCTTCCAACTCCTTGTGTACCAGAGGTGCCAACTGCTCAGAAGATCCCAGACAGAAAGTTCTCTCTAAACAAGTGAATAACCCACTTTGGGCTGGATGAAAATTTGTGAATCAACTCTTCTTCTCTTTGGATCTGAGTACTCATATATTAATACAGCTTGGGTTCTTCTCCAGAGACAGTTCTTGTGGAAAATACTTTCTCTAGATCAGCTTGCATCTGAACTATCCCTGACCTTACAGGTCTCCATAATGAAACCTCAGGATACTGATTAAACAAAATGGCAGCCACCCTGGTATAAATTATGGTGGTTCCTCATCTCTCTTTCAAAATCACCACCATTAATTAAGAGCACACCGAGAGAGGCACCAGTGTTCACACTAACTGGTGGAAAAAAACTACACCAAAATAAAGAAGCATCTGACGAGTGTATATGAGACATGACTCCAATAGCATGTGTGGGGAAATCCAGCACAAAGCAAACTTAAGATGCTGAGGAAGGCCCACCAGCCACCACCAGAGGTGATAAAGACTAATACGTCCCAGCCAGAACTCCTAGAACACTCTGGCTTTTGTTGTTTATTCACTCAACAAACAGCATTGTACATATCCCTTGTACCAATCAAAGAAATAATAGGCACTCTCCTTAAAGGGCTCATAGTCTAAGATTGTGGGTGGGGTGTCAGACAAATCACCAGAAGATTATAAAACGATCAGTGTGGGGCCATACGCCATATGAGATGGATGGGAGGAGACCCTTGGAAAGGGGACCTTACCTAGATTGGGGGTGAGGGTGGGAAACCTCATCCATGGAAGTGGTGCCTGAGCTGAGTCTAGAATGATGGGTAGAGGTGATTCCATGGTCAAAAGAAGGAAGGCAGCCCTGGCTGGCATAGCTCAATGGATTGAGCGTGGGCTGCGAACCAAAGTGTCGCAGGTTCAATTCCCAGTCAGGGTACATGCCTGGGTTGCAGGCCATGACCCCCAGCAACCACACATTGATGTTTCTCTCTCTCTCTCTCCCTCTCTCTCTCTCTCTCTCTCTCTCTCTCTCTCTCTCTCTCTCTCTCTTCCTCCCTTCCCTCTCTAAAAATAAATAAATAAAATCTTTAAAAAAAGAAAAGAAGGAAGGAATTCCATTCCAACAGGGGGCACATCATGTGCAAATGCACCATAGTTGGAGAAATATGGGCAGTTATCATGGGAGTGGTGGGGGACATAAAAAGCCCATCTAAGTTCTTCAACATACAACTCCAGGAGCCCCAACCCTCTTTGGAATACACCAACCCATGAATGTTTACAGAGTGCAAGCATCTATCACTAAAGCCCAGGGCAGGTGCTATGCAGCTATAGCCTGGTCCAGGATTTGACACCAAGAAATATAACTCTGTAACCCAGACCCACCAGTTTCATGCCAGAGCGCCCTGGCGAACTTCTTTAACTTCTCTTCTCCTCAGTTTCCTCATCTTGAAAATGGGATTAATATCACCTGCTCTAAAAGATTGTTCTAAGCATTTAAAACATGTCTATGAAACACCTGGAGCAAAGTAGCAGGCTCTCCATAAGTGGTAGCTTCCTTGCTGTTATTACAGGGATCCTGGTCGGTCTGAGATGATCCTGGAGAATCACACACTCACCTGATTTCAAGTTCATTGCAGAGCTGCTGGGTGGCAGTGTTCATACCCTCAAAGACCCTTGAGGCTGTACTGTATCCCATCAGGAGGCTGACCTCTCCTTACATGCTCACAGAATCCAGATACAACCTTTTTCTCCTCTGGGCCCTCTGCCCACAGTTCCCTGTGCTTCAAGCACACACCCTCCATTTGTTATTGACTGAAGCCAGAAAAGAATTGCAATGGTAAGTCTGTCAGAGGGAAAAATGATATCACATTCCCAAGACAAATGGAAATGCTATTGTGTTTGCAGTTTGGACTGATCGCACAATCTCCCTGCTGCTGCACAGAATGATTCAAGGTTGTAGTTCCTGTTCTTGTTTTTTCTTCCTCCCTTATGTGCTTCTATTTTACCAATCAACTTCAATGTGTCTTTTGAGGTGAGAAAATTAACTTTATTTATTAAAGGGATGACTGTTAATGTCCACTTTCACTCACTCTTCACTGCCAACCACTAGATCCTGCCACTAACTAAAAATCAGTTCTGAAAGGCCCACCTCCTGTGAACAGCTCCTGTCCAGAACTGTTGGGTGCCTTGCTTGAGTACAAAGCTGGGCTTAGGAATCCCAATTCCACTGCATAGTGTGACGAGCTACTTACCCCTTCTCAGCCTCCACTTCTCATCTGGAAAATAGTGATAATATTACCTATCACACTGGTATGCAGTCTTGCCATACAACAGACAATAAATAAATGACAGCTGTCATACCTTTTTAGTATTATTGATACAATTTTCCCCATTTCTCCCTCTGCAGAGATGTCCTCCTAATCAGGGCATTCACCATCCCCAGAGGAGAGGAGCCCATGCAGGTTCTAACTTCTAAGCATTTGCTGACTCCACTTTCCTTAACAGACACACCAGCCTCCTATTCTATGTCTGTATCAAACAACTGCTGGTTCTCCTCTAAAAACCTGGAGAAGACCCTCCTTCAGGAAGTCTTCCTAGATTGATTCTACATGTGTCCAGTCACACTATTTTTCAGTCTACCAGCAGTAAAGAGAAAACACACTCAGATCAAGAGAATTTAATAAAGGGACCATTTATAGAAATATGGATTGTGCTTTCAAAACCACCATGGAAAATCAAAGTCCCAGAGATTAGCAATGGTAGGAAGACATATCCACCCATTGTCCAGAAGTGAATGGTTTTCTTGGAGCCAGCTGAGAACTAGAGCCAGGCTGGAATTCACCAAACCCAGGTAGAAGCCAGAGGCAACAGCCCAAAGTTCAGGAGAGAGAAGGGAAGAGAATGAATCTGAGATGATGGTGGGGGCATAAGTGGAGAGTAAAGCATACTCTGTTATTCCAGCTCTTCCATTAAGCTCAGCAAACATACCTGGGGAGGAATTTGCTATTTGAGATGCACACAGTTTCCATTTGAGGATCTGTTGTGGTGGCTATGGTATAACACCCCAATATATACAGTTATATGTCCCACCTGCCCCACAAAAGCCTTAACCCATGTCTTCTCTTTCTTCTGGATTGCTCTTTAGATGGCAGAGAACATGCCATTTATTGTATACATGTTATATGCCAGTCATGAAGCCTCATTTGATCCCCACAACCATCTTGTAAGGTCTCATGGTTTAAAGATGAGGAAACTGAGACTCAAAGAAGATGAGTCTTGCCCAAGATCACTCAGTGGGATCTGAATCTATCCCTGACTGTGAAACCAGCAACTTTGTGTCACAAGACTTCATGGTTTTCACGAAAGAGTGCCAGTGCTGCCTCCTTCCACTGTGGCCAGCTACCCTACAGGCTTTGTTCAGGTCATTGGTGTTTTGTCTGTCTGTGCAGAGTTGGTTAATTGTATCCACTCAGCCCTCATTGTTGGGTGCATGCCAATATTAGATGCACCCCAACAGAGAAACACCTTGTGTGGTTCTTTAACTTGTCTATTGTCACCTCCTCTAATCATGCCAAATGAGCCATACTGCATCCATGTCCTTCTCTTACAATTAATCTTCTGTGGGCGGGACACAGGAACAAAACAAGATGAGCTTGATGTCTCCAGCATGGAATGAATGCCTGCAAAGGGAGAAAAAAGGGTGAAGACCCAACTTTCCAGCCTCAGAAATGAGAGGAAGTTTCTGTCTCTCTCTCTGATTCACAAGATAAGGGATTCCTACATAAGAAAAGAGAAAAGAGAAGAAAAAAAGAAAAAGAAAGAAAAAGAATTAAGAGGTAAGATGGTAATAAAAAAAAAAAAGACAAATGTCCACTGTCAGGTGAAGTGTTTTGAAAACAAGCAAGATTATCATCTCCATAGAAACTTTGAAGCACAGTTCTTCCTAAAGTGGGAAAGTGAAGAGTATGGGCTGAGGTCCTCTCCAGGTTTCATTCTGTGAGTTCTGTGTGTTGGCATCCTCACCAGGTAACTCGATAGCAAGGTAAAGATGCAGCAACTTGCTATTTTCAACATAAACATAGAATAAATCTTGAAAAGCTGTACTGTTCATCTTCCACTTCTAAATACCACCACATCAGCTCTCCCAATTTCCATTCCAAGTTCCCGGCCTGTCCCACCATACTTCCTTCTGTCTAGCTTGCATCTCTCATGCTATAATACAGGCAGCCTATTTTCTCTCACTCACAACCTCCTAGAGATGGAGAACAGCTGTTGCTTGATTGATCCTCTGGAGAATAACTGTTCAGAGTTTTGTTTTAGTGGAAACACCAGGGTGCTGAGGAATTTGCCCCTTTGTTTGAAAATGAATGACTTCCTCTTAGGGCTGTTCTGAGGGGTTTCCACCTGAGTTGTGGTAACTTCAAAGGCTCCCCACATTTCTGTGCTGGAGACCAGAGGCTGACTGGGGCCTCCTCCTATGGCTTCTGCTGGAGACTGTGCAGCCCCAGCCTCAATCCCACCACTCAGAAACTGGGACAGGCCTCTATGTGCCTGTGCAGTGGACATTGGTTTGGTGTCTGCGTCTGCATGGATACATGTCATCTTGTACTTGGGAGTGAGCATGTGTATCTGAAATATATCTCTCCCCTTCCATTGTTAAGAATCAGCCTTGGAAAGCAAAAAGACAAGAGGGGAGACAACATTCAACTAAGATCCTACATCTTCAGTTTTAGTTTGTAATAAATATTTATGACCAAGTTACAACAAGTCCTGAAAAAGAAGCTTTTAATAGAAACACAGATACTTACCACTGTGTTAATTACAGGCCTGTGCTGGCTGTCCCAATGTATGCTTTATGTTCATTTACTCTACAGTGAATTTTTCTTCTTTAAAAACGCTGTCTAGCGAGCAGCTGTTTCCTATATGCATCTGGGTTCTGTAACAGACAACTGTTTCTCTTTCAGTGATTTTGTTAAGCTTAATTTGAGATTAATCTGACTGCATGTATCAGGTAAGAACAAAACTTTGCTCACAATGACCAAGAACCCTCCGTAGGGGCACAGAGGGAGGCCTAGGAGCCAGAGGACATGTTGGTCAGGAGGTCAGAGGATCAAGGACCTATGGGCTGCACCTGGGAAAGGCGTATCCCTCCTCACCTGGCTGTGAGGTGACACCATGTTTGCATCAGGGACTCCACACCTGGGTGCATAGATGATAACGCTCTACAGGCAGAATGGCAGAGTGTCAATTGCCGTGTGTCCAGTAACATAAAATCTTACCAACAGTCCCCATAAATCACACCCTGATGTCTACCGTGCTTGTCCAATGCTAAATACAAGTGGACTCCTCTTTTACGTAGAGTCTTAAGTTGTAGGCAGCACCATCACCCTTCAGCAAACATCTGTAGTTCATCTTAGCGTTTGAAGAAATATATGAGTTTCACCGTCTTTTTTTTTCTTTAAGTTTTTTGCAGCTTCTGCTCCTTGATTTGTTTGAAGGCCATCTGCTACATATAAACTTGGGGGTGGGAGGCAAGCTGTGGAAAGAAATATTTGGGAGATGTACAGGGCAGAAGAAAATGAGAATCCTGCAAATGCTTTTGTCAGCTTCAGTGGGCAAACCACTTTCCTTTCTGAACCCCAACCCCTCAAAGACTGTTGAATTGGGACATCAGTGTTGGCTCTAGCTGACACTTATTCTGGTTCTGTCTCCTGGCCAATACTCTACCACTCGAAACAGGAGTCCCAGCATTGCTAATTCTAAGATCTCTCAAACATTGAAAATGCATGCTGAAGTTAACTTCCAAAGTTTTCTGAAGGTGCCTTGTGAACTGGGGGATAAAAAAGGGCCCCAGAAGCCTTGGATGATGTTTCTTATGAGAATTGCAATGAAGCTGTCTCAAGAGTGTCTGTCATGGCATGAAGTTGCCACAGGGTGGTGGAAGTTCTGCAGCTGCCTGTTCTCACTAGGCCTTCTGCCCTAAGGAGCAGAGGAGAAATGAAACCAAGTGCTTCTGTGCAAATAATGGCAGCCAGGGGCTTCCTGCCCCTCCTGCCCAAATCCAGGTGTCCCAGCTGAAGCTGGCTTTATGGAGATACCAGATGTTTAAACATTTGACCCTTGAAATCATCGCCAGCCCCAACCATGTCTGGCTGGGTTTCCTCGGCCTTAACATGGGCCAGGCAGCCAGCACTGTTCAAGCTCCAGGGACCACCAGTCTACTTGTCAGGAAAAAAACTTAAAGGATGTGTGTGATGACCAAGGTACTGGCTGGTTTGCCAGGAAAGCAGGGTTAAAATAGTGATGATGACAGAGATTTCATCATAACACCAGCTTTCCCTTCACCCTGGAGGATGCTGTCCTTATGTCAACCAAAGAGATTCTTACAAACCCTAAATCTTCCAACAGTGAGTTTTATTTTCCCATCCTTCCCACAAGGTTCAAAATACTTTAATAAAACCAATTAAGCATTTGTTGTTATCATCATTAGTAACAGCAGTACTTGTTTGATCTCTAATTTACAGAAAAGTGGTGTAAAGTTCCAACTCAGTTGTTTGTAGGGTTTCCCGTACTTTTATTTTTCCTGCAGTCCTCTGGCATGTAGCCACCAAGAAAAGAAGAAAAAAAACTCAAGTGATGCATTGAGCCCCAGGTTATTAAGGCACATTTGAGTCTTTGCTCCTGCAAAAATTAATTAAAGTATCATCAGCTTTGTTTAGGCATTTAACAGAAGGCCTTTAACCAGCTAAGTGCTCAGAGTCCGACTGGGCATCCTAGCCAGATATGACTTTGCAATGTGGCTTTGCTCATGGTGAGAAGAGAGCAGGGGACCCCATTTGTGTAGCAAGGGGCTACTGCCCCCACCTCCCATCTGTCCCCACCCTACCCTCAACAAGGCTGGAAAATCCAAAGCAAGTAAGCCTGAGAATTCCTTCAGCAACAGCACAAATTTACCCAACTCTGTCAAGCCTACAGATTTATGGGACAGAGAAAATTTTACCCAGAGGAAAAAAAAAACTTTCTTGTCAATCACCTCCTACATGCCTAGAAAAGAAACTTGCTTGCAGGAGTTAGCCGCTTGGTGAAAAACTGCAGAAAAGATGCTTAGAAGAGTTGATTCAGCAGTAAAAGTGTAGGGGGTAGGGGCAACAGTAAGTTTCCACCCCTGCCAGGGCTGCGTTTTCTCCATAGCTGCCTGGGAAACACTTGTGTTGTTCTGCGATTATGGTATGATTTGTTGGTGTACTTTTATGTAGAAGTGCCTGTGTCTGTTGAGGTCTGCAGTGCTACCTTCCTGACAGTTCCAGATGTTGTGAAGATGAAATGCCTCCTGCTTGAGGAACTGTGCAACAAGGAGCCCTGAAAGGTGTTCTGAATACAGTTTAAAAAGGCATCTGTCTTAAAATAATTTCAACATCTCACTTGTCTATTTATAAGCCCTGTCAGATGGTTTTTGGGGCCCTCTCAGACTATTTTAAAAAGCTTTTACATCAAGATACTTTAACCAATGAAGTTTCAAACCTTTGCCCTGTTTCTTTCTCCACCTGGGCCCAAACATTCAACCTGCCTTCTGGCACTGTTGATATCTCTTTATGCCAGGCTTGCTGCAGGAGGGCCTTCATGTCTTTCTGTCAGGTGTATATATCACCACCAGCAGGGCTTGGCATCAGAGGAAGGTGGAACACACTGTGTATCACTGGCCTGGACTGATTCAAGATTCATGGGTAAGGAGGTAACAAACAAAAGTCCCCAGGGCCAAGCCCCACTTTTCCTTCAGACCTCATAACTCACCAGAATGTCAACCTTTTAAAACAGGAATGAGACTTAACCCTTACTAGAACTTTGGAGTGGCATCTGGGCTTGAGTTTCCACGGGTGAAAACCTAGCCCAAGACCACCCTTTAGACCATTCTTGCTAGTCCTGGTACAGAGTAATGTTATTCTTGGGTCATTTAATTTCACTCTCAGGGAAGAGTTGAGAATGATGCTAGGTTGTAAATCACTCTCCTCTGGAATGGATTTGTGCCAGAACCCATCAGATTGAGCATCCTTGCCTTGTTTGACATGGTAAAGAGATCATGATACATAAAATTCAACTAAACATAGCTTGTTTCAATTTCCTACTTTCCTGGTTGACTGTCCCACTATGAAAGGTTAAGACCTAGAAGGGAAATGGCATCCATGCCGTGGAATTGCTCTTACTCTAGGGCAACACTTCCTACTCAGATGGAGTCCATGGTTGGCTATTGTGCAAGGCTCGGGCCCATTAGATATTCATAAACTTGGCCTTTGGGTGGTTTCAACGGGTCCTTCTTACAGTTACAAAAACAGATAGCAGAAAACACAGAAGCCAGTCTGTAGTTGGCTGAGCTTGTAAATCCCTGTTCATATGTTTGCCATTTCACACAGTTGACGTTAGCCTTCCCTTTTCCCTAATGTCATTAGCTGAGTCCTAAAACTGCAGTAACGTCATTTTAGTTGACTTGGTTGCTCTGTTCAAGACTCTTCCTGAAATTCTCTGATCCATGTGGATGATGGTTTCTCATGCTGCAGTCTCTTGAGATTTCATCTTGTGGTCCAAGCATCTAATTAAAAAAAAAAAAGATCTCACTTCTTCCTGCCTGTTCAATCACATATGTCCACCAATCTAGAGATGACAACAATAATGTGTACTGTCAATGTCACTGTCTTCAAATTCCCAGAACCTTTTTGTTTTCTGGAATGGAAATTTCTGGCATGTGAAGGATCCTGATTCTCACCTTAATGGACATGGCTGATGGTGCCCAG
This sequence comes from Phyllostomus hastatus, assembly GCF_019186645.2. Classification (NCBI taxonomy): domain Eukaryota; kingdom Metazoa; phylum Chordata; class Mammalia; order Chiroptera; family Phyllostomidae; genus Phyllostomus; species Phyllostomus hastatus. The sequence goes on along the minus strand of NW_025334038.1, from coordinate 3,577,730 downwards.
GTTGCTAAATCAGGTCAGCAGGTGAGAAGTCCAGGGTGCCATGACACAAGGGACCACACTCCACCCCTGTGTGCACAGAGAGGAGGAGGCTGTCAACATGATCAGGCACACATGAGCAAAGACATCTGCAAGTTAATAAGTCCTAGCCTCTGAGGCTGTGTCATGCATTCATCTTTCTGAATAAGTTATACCAGAAAGTAATTTTGATTAGTGTTTGTCCAAGCTATTGCTCATAGGAAATTACACAACTACATAGGAGGCTGGGATTTTTATCCAGGTATTCCTGGCCTCATTGTTGTGACTTCACAGTGGGAGGCAAACATGTCAGGCAGCAATGTCCCCTCAGTTTGGCTTCTACATCATGATAGTCAATATAAAATGAACCCTGAAAGAAAATCTTTCAACATTGTAAGCTCAAGAAAACAAACCAGAAGAAAGAGAGTCCCTCTTTCATTTTTCTTCCTTGAAACAGAAGTGGGCAGTAAAATTTCCCCCTCTAGCTGGGAACCAATACACCAGCAATCCAAACTGAGAGAGAAATTTGATCTCATGTAAGATATGAATGAAATACTTGAATCAAAAAGCTTACTAAGGGTGATGGAATCTTTGTGAAGTATGATTTAGAATTATTAGAATCATTTTCCATTAAAACAAATAGCTCTAGATTAAGATAAATATTCTAAAAATGGCATTTATAAGAACTTACAAATCTGTTCATAAATGTCATTGTATGTGTCCATGGATTTTTTGCAAATAATTCATGTTCTTTCTTTCTCTATTTGTGTTGCCACCGATACACCATTTCCCCAGTTATCTGAGGCAATAATATTTGCAACTTTGTGAATTTTTGGGGACCTGCAGAGAAGATAGGAAATGTTCATGAGTGCAGTTCGAAGCATAGACTGCATTTTCCAAATAGATCAAGTCAAAACGACAAATCACTGGCGGCTTCACCTCTGATCTGTCCTCCTTTGTTAGAAAAAGGAAGTGACAGGGTCTAGCTCTTGTATTTGAAAGACTTCAAGAGATTGTCTTTTTTTCCCTCTTCAGCACCTTCTCATCACCTACTTGCTTCCCTGCAGGGGAGGGGTCTGCAGCACAGTGGGAGACAATCACCCCAGGGCTCAGCCCAGAACTGGAGGAAATGGTCAGTACCCTACTTCTCCAGGGAGCTGGGCTCCCAGGACACAGTGAGACCAGACTTAATGTAGCTACAGAAGGCCAAAATACCTGCAGTTAAGTAAGGGGAAAAATGCATTTTTTAAATCACATTGGCAATCTTGATTAGCTGCCTAAAGAGAAGTTGTCAGGTTTCCAGTATGGCTGCATAGACAGGGCTAAATCAGAGGTCTCCAAACCCTGCCATCTGGCTAAAACCTGAAAAATCCAGTGTGCAAGCTGCATGACTTCCCAATACCACCACGTAACTTTTTTCCTATTTGAAAATGTCTGAAATCCTCACCACTTGCATAGAGACATTTCATGTCATTCAAATGAAATCCCAGTTTTACTGCACATCAATATTGATTAGACATGTTATAAACAAACTTCTGAAGGACAAAAAAGTCTCCTTTATCCACAGAAAACCCAAATATCTTTATGACCTCAGCAACCTGGGGTCTTTGGAAACATCTGAAAGTCTGCTCTACTTCTTCCCCAAATATTTGCCATTGTAGAAGCAGCATCCAGCTGCTGGTGCTGAAGAAAGTAGCCTCAGAACTCATCCCATTCCTGTCAATGTGAGCAGGATCGACTGCCCATAGTGCCTAGGCCAGTGCTGGCCCACTGTGGGCACTCAGTCAATCTTTAGCAAGGTAGCATTTGTGAAAAACTGGTGTTTGCATGTAGACAGCAACTTCCTAGGGACCATGTTTGGAGTTTGATGTACCCTGTTTGGTGGGAATTGAGCAGCTGCCTCCTTGAGCCTGGGGATTTCTCGGTTGATAGAGGAAATCCTCTAACTATTTACAACCATTTAACAACTGCCTATATCCTGACAGTTTTACCTCCCAAATTTCTTTTGATACATGCCTCTTAGCCTCTACAACACATATACCTCTGACCTCTGCCTGTGCTGATTTCCCTGCTTTTCCCTGGGCCCATGCAGTTCCCTTCTCCAAAGGGCATACAGAACCATCTCTTTATAATGTAGATCTGCTTAAAATTCTACAGTGACTTGTCACTGCAATCAGGATCAAGACCAAAAACCTTACAGGAATCTTCTAGACCCTGTATGACAGAGCCTTTGCCTCATCCCAGTCACCCTCTCTGGGCCCCACCTGTGCTGGCTTTCCTGCATTTGCTTAGGATCTTCATATATCTTGTTCCATCTTCTTAGGGCATGACTCCCCACAACCCAGCCTTTATCCCATGAGGTCTTGCTGGCCCTTAAGGGTTCCAATGCCATATCTTCAGAGAGGGTCTTTCTTGACAGCCCCTGACCAGGTCAGATCTGTACCCTCCTCCCACACATATGCATACATCCCTACAGCAGTCCTCATGGTGCCCTTCAAAGCATGGCCCCACTTGTGAGATTATTTGATTATTAGGGGTTTTCCTTCTAAGCTCTACATTCTAGAGTCTAGTTCTTTGAAGGAGAGGTAAGGCCAGTTCTTTTAAACAAAGATTTTATTTATTTATTTTTAGAGAGAGGGGGAGGAAGGGAGAAAGAAAGGAAGAGAAACATCGATCAGTTGCCTCTCTTGCGCACCCAGACCAAAGATCAAACATGCATCCCAGGCACATGCCTTGACTAGGAATCAAACTAGCCACCTTTAAGTTTACTAATGATGCCCAACCAACTAAGCCATATTCATCAGGGTGAGGTCAGTTTTTATCAATCTTGTATCCCCAGTGTTCAGCACAGTGCCTGAAGAACATGGCATATAGTATGGGCTCAATAAACATGGATTGAATAAAAGAGTAACTGGCACTCTGACATGCAGGAAGGAGGGAAAGAAGGAATTAGAGGAAGGAAGGGGACAGTCTGGCTAGCTTGAGAGACAATAACAAACAATTCCAACGCTACCTGAATTCCTCACCATTTCTAAATCCCCAAATCCATGAATCCCATATATATCACTTCTCTTATCTCTACATATTTTTTAATGAATCAAGAAAGCAGCTTTGAGAGTTCCAGCCAGTATGGAGGCATAGGTAGAAACCCTTTGCTTCCTCACACAAACAAAAGAAAGATAACAACCAATCTAAAATCAATAAACAACCAGAAGTGCCAGCAAATCAAACTGCATAAAATTCCGACAACCACAGAATTAAAGAAACAGTCAAACAGAACAACCAGACTGGTAAGGTGGCAAATGGAGAGAAACCTCAGAGAGGCAGTGGGCAGGGCTGGCTACAGCTTGGGAGGGGATGACTTAAGGGGAAACTGAGACTCAGAGCTGGCTGTGGACTACGGCGGTTGCCACAGTGGGAAAAACTCCCAGTCTCACATGACAGTTCATTGAAAAGTGGGCTAAGATGAGCAGGGGAGCTACAGTTGTCCCTCACTATATCACGGTTCACTTACTGTGGCTTCACTATATCACAGGTTTTTAAATATATATATATCTAATTCTGTATCGTGGAGTTTTCACTATATCACGGGATTTTGCAATATATAGGTATTATATAATCTTTGTGATTTTGATTACTTTTGTATAAAAATTTAAAACAATATAAAAATACAAAAAATGTTAATTCACACATATTAAAAGAATATTAAATTGAAATAAAATACAGTATGTATTTCATCAGTGGATGAATAGCATACTCTACACAATGGAAATGAAGTATGCCACTACCGCTTGTGCAAGTTTGCCTATGTGAGATTGTACACAGAACACTATTGGCTGATGGAACAGAAGCTGACCGACCACAGCACTGTGTTCCTGGTCGCTGATTGGCTCAGTGACCATAGCATTTGTTTGTTTGCTCTTCCGCACTGTGCCCATACGTTCAGCATCTCTCCTTGTCCACTTCACATCAACGTCTGATCACTGCGCGTAGTGTTGCTCTGTGGTGGTGTGTTTTTGTGAAATTGTCATAAAACTTGTAATTTATTTCAAGCCCTACAATGCCACCCAAATGTTTTGTGCCTTCTAAGTCTTCTGGCAATGAACCCAAGCACCAGAAGAATATGCTTACCATCAAAGAAAAGGTGGAATTTCTCGACATGTTAAAGGAAGGCAAAAACTATGTGGTTGTAGGCCTCCATTATGGGATCAACCAACCTACTGTTCACTACATAAAGAAAGACGAGAAGAATAATAGGTCTATGGCAACAATGACTTTCAACAAGACTGCAAAGAGGATGGTCACTTCCCACAATACAACCATCATTAGAATGGAGTCTTCATTGGCCCTGTGGATAAATGACTGCAGGAAGAAGAATATCTCACTGGATACCAACACCCTCAGGATGAAGGCCAAGAAACTTTATGATAGTTTTGCAGAAAGTACGGACATTCACTATGGTGACGAGGATAAAGACAAGGATAAAGACGAGGACAACGATGCAGAAGCAGGACCGTCAAGTGCTTCTCCCACCAAACCAACCCCATTCAGCACCAGCAAGGGCTGGTTTGAAAAATTTCAGAGATGCTTTGGACTTAAAAGCATTTCTCTGCATGGAGAAGCTGCCTCTGTGGATAAAAAGCAGTGCCAGCAACTCCCCACAACTATCTTCATCACTCGGACGAAGAGATCATTTACGCCTATGCCTTTAGCAGAAATAGAAGTTATGGCCCACGGGGAAGATACTGCACCATCTGATGAAGCGCCTGATGAAGTGGTGCCTTCAGAAGAGCTGTAATGCTCTTCTTGGCTGTGCAGTACATTCATCTCATCGTTATGACCTTCATCACCATCAGTACTGCACAGCTACATAATTCATGATCTTCATCATTCCAGTTGTAGTATACTTCACTGGTGAGAAACCATATAGAATTTTATATGTTGTTAAAATTATGTAGGTTTAAGAGTGTAGAAAGTGTTTCAGAGCATATGAAGTGTTTGTAATAGTGATGGAAAGGTTAATAAGAGAGTGGAAAAGGTTTATAGGAGTGTGGGAAGGGTTTAAAAAGCCTTAAAATATATATAAATAATAAAATAAATATAACACCACTACTGTTCAGATTTTCACCTATCTCAGGGGTCTCTGGAACGTAACTCCATCAATAGGTGAGGGATCACTGCACATTGTTCCCTTTCTGGTCCCTCCCCCACAGGCAGTGCTGCAGCAAAACAAGGAGGGTTGCCCTGCCCAGGTGAATATCTAAGGTCCTGCCCCCTTACAGCTTAACAGGGGCCCCAGACAAAGAAATAGGGCCAAAATGAAAGAACAGAGCAAAACCTCAAAAAGAGAGCTAAGCAAGGGGGAGATAGCCAACCTATCTGATGAAGAATTTAAAGCCCTGGTAATCAAAATGCTCACAGAACTGGTTGAGCTTGGCCAAAAAATGAAAGAACAGATGAAAGATACCCAAAATGAAATAAAGCAAAATATTCAGGGAACCAACAGTGACAGGAAGGAAACCAAGACTCAAAGCAACAATTTGAAACAAAAGGAAGAAATAAACATCCAACCAGAACAGAATAAAGAAACAAGAATTCAAAACAATGAAGAGAGAGTTTGGAACCTCTTGAACAACTTGAAACATTCCAATATCCAAATTATAGGGGTGCCAGAAGGAGAAGAACAAGAGCAAGAAATTGAAAACTTATTTGAACAAACAATGAAGGAAAATGTCCCCAATTGGGCAAAGGAAATAATCTTCCAGGAAGTCCAGGAAGCCCAGAGAGTCCCAGGAAATTGGACCCAAAGAGGAACATGCCAAGGCACATCATCATTAAGTTACCTAAGACTAAAGACAAAGAGAGAATCATAAAAGCAGCAAGAGGAAAGGAGTGCTCATAAAGCTTCAGCTGATTTCTCAAAAGAAACTTTACAGGCAAGAAGGGGCTGGACAGAAGTATTCCAAGTCATGAAAGGCAAGGACCTATATCCAAGAATACTCTATCCAGCAAAGCTATCATTTAGAATGGAAGGGCAGATAAAGTGCTTCCCAGATAAGGTCAAGTTAAAGGAGTTCATCATCACCAAGCCATTATCATATGAAATGTTAAAAGGGACTTATCTAGGAAAAAGAAGATCAAAACTAAGAACAGTAAAATGACAACAAACTCACAACTATCAACAAATAAACCTGAAAAAAAAGGAAGAAGGAAAAACAACGAAAACAAAAACTAAGCAAACAACTAGAACAGGAACAGAATCAGAGAAATGGACATCACATGGAGGGTTTTCAGTGGGGAGGTGGAAGAGGGGAATAGGGAGGAAAAGGTACAGGGAAGAAGAAGCATAGTTGGTAGGCATAAAATAGATGGGAAGAGGTCAAAGATGGTATAGGAAACAGAGAACTCAAAGAACTTATATGTACAACCCATGGACATGAACTAAGATGTGGGGATGCAGGAGGGTTAGGGGGTGCAGGGTGGAGGGCAGATAAAGAGGGAAAAATTAGGAAAACTGTAATAGCATAATCAATAAAATATACTTGAAAGAAGAAAGAAGAAAGAAAGAAAGAAGAAAGAAAGAAAGAAAGAAAGAAAGAAAGAAAGAAAGAAAGAAAGAAAGAAAGAAAGAAAGAAAGAAAGAAAGAAAGAAAGAAAAAAGAAAGAAAGAAAGAAAGAAAGAGAGGGAGGGAGGAAGGGAGGGAGGGATGAAGGGAGGGAGGGAGGGAGGGAGGGGGAGGGAGGAAAGGAGGAAGGGAGGAGCATTGCAAAGATGAAAAGGAAATGAAGGAAATGATTCCTCCATATTATTGGTTCATTCATTTATCCTATAAATACCATGTGCCAGGCCCTGTGTCATTGCTGGGGGGAAACATGTGGCATGGGGGTGGGATCTGGAGGATCTTGCGGACTCCATCTCATTGTGGTACCTTGACTAAGTCACCCACCTTCTCTGAGCCTCAATTTCCCCCTCTCTAAAGTGAAAAGTTTGGATGGTCCCTAATGACTGACTTTTTCAAAGTTAATATACTGGATATTGATAATGATGATATGATAATGATGCTAATAATAATAATATAAGTTACTGATTAAGCACTTAGCCTGTGCAAGGCACTATGATGTTTCCCTATATTTTCTCATTTGATTCTCAACTATGCTGTGAGAGGTACAAGTGTCTGTGACAATTACATAAATACAGGAAACTGAGGCAAAAGAGGTTAGCTGAACCAATGGTCAACAAGCTAAGAAATGACAGGGTTGAGATGTAAACAAATATCCCTCTGACTCTACTTTATTACACTACCTGAAATTGCATGATGCCTTCTAACAATACAGAATGTGGCCAGTCTTGGGAGCATGATGGAGGAGCATTTATGTTCTGTGTTTAGATCAGTCAATTGCCTCCACTCTGGGTGAACACCTGCCCTTGTTCCTCACGTGACCTCTCACCAAGATGTATGACTGCTTAGGAAGACTGGAGATCACAGGTGAAAAGGCAGCACTCTCTGACCAAGTTCTCAACTGCTGTGGATACTCTCCAAGAGGTAACTTCCTGACCCAGACCTTCATTGGTTCCTTCTGCTTCCATCTGAGGCCTTGAATTGGAAACTCTCAAGCCAGATATGATTGCAAATAAATTTTATTTGGCCTCACTTCTCAAAATTGGAAGATTTTACATAAAATTCCAGATATGTGACTTTACTTGAAAAATCAGATCTGGCTACATTCCAACTTGCCAACAATTAGCTGGAGCTGAGTCAGACCTGTACTTTCACATAAACATGCTTTCTCTGGTTGACCAAAGACCCCATCACTCCTATTATCTCACAAGAACCCTTGCAGGCACCTGAGTTTGGCAATTCCAGACCTCAGAACCAAATCCAAAGATGGCCTGTCATTCAAATCCCTTTGCAACCTTAACCCTAACTGTTCTTTCCAGCCAACCTAAAGCCCCAGCTGTCCATCCTTCTGGAGTGGGTCCACTAGACAGACTCAATTCAATTATACTTCATCCAAAGGGTCTCCCTTCTCTTCCTACTCCCCCCACAACTCCACCCTCAGTTACATTTAATTCTGTATCACTGAGTGGTTTTTTCTTTCCATTTGCGTGTGGCTTAACCGCTCAACTGGAGTCCACATAAAGTGAGTGGAAACCCTGGCCTTTTTGGATTTCTGTACAAAACAGCTACTGAGAACAGGCTGCCTGGTTCCTTCCTGCTAATCAAAGTGTAGCCCACTGACATGCCACTCCACTTTGCCATTCCCTGTTAAAAAGGTACAGTCTCAGGCCCTGCCCACCCTGCTAAATCCAAATATGCATTTTAATAAGACCTCCCAGGTAAACAGCATCATTTTAAAGTTTGAGAGTCCATGGCAAAGTTGAAGAATTTTAAGTCCAAATCAGGCTCAGCTACAGGTCAAGAACTTGCCCCTAAGCCTGCCCCCTCTCTTCTCAGTTTCTCCCAGCACAACAGCAGATTCACAAGTGGCCACACTCAGAGTTAGTTGTGCCTCTGCTTAGGGTCTCAGGAGCAAGGGCATAACTAATTACCCTTCACAAGGTGATTGTTTCCCCTGTGTGCCCAACTTTCTGATACTGAGCCCAATGTCCCCGCTCTATTATAATGGGAGGAAATTGAGTTAGATGTGATAGGAAATAGTCTGTCACCCAGTATGACCATGAGCTTTGAGAGGCACCCAGAGACTTTGGGGGTTCTGGAGATGGCCTAACAGCAAGGAAAGTATGTGTTGTAGAGAACAAGTAAAATACTGACCAGGAATGTGAGACCATTGTTGCAATAGTGGAACCATGTCATTGCAATACTGCCTCTTCCAATGGAGTTAGGATTCAACTATTTTTAATATATTTTATTGATTATATTATTATAGTTGTCCCAATTTCCCCCCTTTGCTCACCTCCACACGGTGCCTCCTTTCCCTCCAGCAATCCACCCCCTTAGTTCATGTCCATGGGTCATGTATGCAAGTTCTTTGGCTTCTCCATTTCCTATACTATTAACATCACCCTGTCTATTTTGTGTCTACCATTTGTGCTTCTTATTCCCTGAACCTTTTCCCCCATTCTCCCTCTAGCCCACCCAGCTAATAACTCTCCAAATGATCTCCATATCTATGATTATGTTCCTGTTCTAGTTGTTTGCTTAATTTTTTTTAGATTCAGTTGTTGATGGTTGTGAATTTGTTGCCATTTTAATGTTCATAGTTTTGATCTCCTTTATCTTCAATAAGTTCTGTTAACATTTCATATAGAAAGGGCTTGTTGATGATGAACTCCTTTAGCTTTACCTCATCTGGGAAGCACTTCATTTGCCCTTCTATTCTAAATGATAGCTTCAATGGATAGAGTAATTTAGGTTATAGGTCCTTGCTTTTCATCACTTTGAATACTTCTTTCCAGTCCTTTGTTGCCTGCAAAGTTTCTTCTGAGAAATTAGCTGACAGCCTTATGGAAACTCCTTTATAGTTAATCCTCTCCTTTTCTCTTGCTGCTTTTAAGATTCTCTCTTTATCTTTAACCTTTGGCTTTTTAATTATGGTGTGTCTTGATGTGGTCCTCTTTGGGTCCAACTTGTTTGGGACTGTCTCTTCTTCCCGGGTTTGTATGTCTATCTGCTTCACCAAATTGGGGAAGTTTTCTTTCATTATTTTTTCAAATAAGTTTTCAGTTTTTTGCTCTTCTTCTTCTCCTCCTTCTGGTATCCCTATGTTGGATGTTGGTATGTTTGGAGATGTCCCAGAGTTTCCTAAGCTTATTCCCATTTTTTTAAATTATTTTTTCTTCTTGCTGTTCTTGTTGAGTGCTTCTTTCTTCCTTATGTTCCAAATAGTTGATTTGAACCCTGCCTCCTCCCCTCCACTGTTGGTTCCCTATAGATTTCCCTTTATTTCACTTATTGTAATCTTTATTTCTGCCTGGGGCTTTTTTATGCTATTGCCATACTCAATGAGTTCTTTGAGCATCCTGATTAGCAGTGTTTTAAACTCTGCATCTGATAGTTTGGTTATCTCTGTTTCATTTAGTTATTTTCCTGGGGTTTTATTCTGTTCTTTCATTTTATCCATATTTCTTTGTCTCTTCAATTTAGCAGCTTCCTTGTGTTTGTTTCTGTGTATTAGGTAGAGCTGCTTTGACTTCCTATCTTAGTGGCATGGCCTAAGGTAGAAAAGATACCTGTAAATTATGTGTGGCAGAGCCTTAGGTAATTGCCTGGGTGGAGAAATCCCCTTCACCACTTTGTGGCTCTGTGTGGTTGGAGGCCTTGGAGAGAGGACGATGATGCTGCCTGGCTTCTTGAGGTTTGCCTGGCACTTACCCTGTTCAATTGGCACATTTCCAGCTGTTGCCCTGGGTCTGTGTATGTTTTAAGCCCATGAGGGACCTTAAGAAGTGTCTTCTGAAAATTTGGCAGTTTCTCCCACTGCCCCAGTGCCCACTGGTTTTTACAGACAGAAGTTTTGGGGATTTATCTTCCTGGTGCTATAACCCTGGGCTATGCAGTCTGGCCTGGGGCTGGGATCACTCATTCCCAAGGTATCCCTCTTGATTTTTATCCACCACACATGAATGTGGGACCACCCATTCTACCACCACCACCTCTCCGCTCCATACCACATCTCTGCACCTCTCCAACATCTCTACCTCTCTGCTCCTCCCACCCATCTGGATGAATGTGGCTTCTTTAAATTTTTAGTTGTTGGACTTTCATACAGCTTAATTTTCTGCCAGTTCTTGGTGTTATTTGTTTTGACATCTAGGTTGTAATTCTTTTTGTAGTTGTGCAAGTAGGCAAAGCATGTTTACCTATGCCTCCATCTTAACCAAAAGTCCAGTCCAATAACTATTTATAAGAGAAAATGCTGTGTGCCAGGCACTGTTCCTAGGTGTCACACAACAGGCAAATATCCTTATGGCCATGAGACTTAAAAACTAGTGCAGGGAGGTAGACCTGAAAACAAGAGAAAAAAGGGTAGGAAATATGTGTGTGTAAGCACATGCACCTGTGTCTTTTGAGATAAGGAAGGGTTCTAATTATGTGAGCAGTTTACATCTCACAGTGGGAGACAGTACAACTAGATTGTATGCTAAGCACCTTGCACATAGGAACTCAGCTAGTTCTCACAACAACCCTAAGAGGTAGGGTGGTACCACAGGATAGCTTCAAAGGTGGTCCCAGTGGTCTCCACCTGCTGGTATTTATGCCCTATGTAATTCCTTCCCCTTCACTGTGGGCTGCACCTGGTGGCTGGCTTCTAACAAAGAGAACATGGCACAAGTGATGGAATATCACATACAAAATTAGGTAACAAAAATATTGACCTCTGACTCTCTTCCTCTCTCTCTGTCTCACTCTGGGAGAAACAAGTTACCATTGTGAGGAGTCCTATAGGCACATGTGACAAGGACCTGATGTCTCCAGCCAACAGCCAGCAAGGACCTAAGGACACCAACAGCCTTGTGAGTGAGTTTGGAAGCAGACCCTCCTTCACTGGAGCTCTGAGAAGACTGCAGCCTCAGCCTGCACCTTGATGACATTCCCATGAGTAACTTAGAGTCAAAGGCACCAATGGGCAATGCCCATATTCTTGACCTACAGAAACTGTGTCATTAGAAATATTTGTTATTTTAAGCCACAGAGTTTGGGGTAATTGTTTACAAAAAAAAGCAATACAATATCTATGCAGGTACTATTATTACCTTTATTTTATAGATGATAAAACTGAAGCATAGAGAGGTAAATTAACTTGCCTCAGGAGAGAGAACAAGTAAGTGTCAGAGCTGGGATTTGAACCCTGCAATCCAGCTCCAAGAGCCCACATGATTAAGCATCACAGGATGCTTCCATAAAGATTACATTTGATTGAAGTATCTGTTTGTACTTTTGCTTCTTTCATCAGACTGTGCTCTCCATTTCAGGTCTGTGTGCCTGGCACCCGATCAGCACTCAGCTCACAGGAAGTGCTCTGCAAAGTTGACTGAGTGAAGAGTCACAAGAGTAGAAGTGAGCAAGGCAGGCTGTGCCAGTGACTGTGGCCTCACACCAGAGAAGGGAAGTAGTAGGGGTGGGGAGAAGTGTCCCCCAGGTCTCCATCAGCCCCAAGTCTCCTGTATGGAGACGGGACCCATTTTGTACTGAGACATATACAATTTCAACAAAAGCATGTTAGATTTGGCCCAAATTTAATATCCTTGATATGATCTCTAATCTTTTTCAGGTGCATCTCACATTCAGGAATCTTTATTTGGCTTCCAAACAGCAAGTTGTCTCTTGTACCAAAAAATATGTGACTTGTATCTGTTCATCTTAAGTAACCACTGAATGATACATTTATAGCTTCATGGGAATGTCCTACAAGCCTGTTAAACATCTGTTATTGTTGTGTGTACACTTTCTGAGATGGGTCTTTGGATTTTTTTTTAACAAACATCTAGGGAGAGTTTTTTTTTCTAGTGCTAGGTAATTGTATACTCATGTCTCTCAAACTTGAGGCTTTTTGTGCAGGAGGGTGGGAAAGCCCTGGAAGCAGGCACAGAGCAGAGGCAGGGCCAGATGAAGGTGGAGGTGACCACAGGGCAGGGCTTCCAGAGCCAGACTGCTGGAAGTGTATTAAGGCAGAAGGGATGCCCACTGCAGCAGATCAGTGTGATGAGGGTGCATTGTATGGATCAAGCCAAATTCCCCCTCTGCTACCTCATTCTGTGCAACTTGGTCTCAGAGCCTCAGTTTACTCATCTACAAAATGGAAGTCATATTAAAACCTAGACGATGCAAGAAGAGGTTTGCCTTCAGTACTTCTCTAAAAGTATCATCTTTTCAACACTTTTGGGGTAGCATATTGACTTGGCACCTTTCTTTTATGCTGGTCCCCGCACTGCCTCTACCCCTTGGCTCCTGTGCTCCTGGTGTAGGGATATGGTGCCTTCACTGGAAGTAAGTCAGGAAGGCTTTTCTGGAAGCCTGAATGCAGGCCCTGGGCTCTATGAGAGGAGTGCAAGAAAGAAGAGACTTTGGCACTGCCTGCAGTATTGAGTTCATTCCTAGTGTTTGCAATTCCAGGAGCACATGCATATTTTTTTACCTTAAATAATGGACCATTACTTTTTAGCAGTTTGGGGTTTACAAAAAAATTAAATGAAAAGTACCAAGTTCTCATGTACCCCTTCAGAAACCCCAATTTCCTCTATTTTTAACATCTTACAGTAGTGTGATATACTTGTTGCAATTGATAAGCCAATATTGATACATTATTATTAATTAAATCCATGGTTTACATTAGGGTTCACTCTGTATTGAACATTCTATGGGTTTTGATAAATATATAATGAGATGGCCACCATTAGAGTATCATACAAAAAAATAGCTGCACTGACCTAAAAATTTCCTGTGCTCCATCTATTAATCCCTCCCTTCCTCTCCCCCACCCCCAGCTTCTGTAACCATTAATCTTTTTACCATCTCCATAGTTTTGCCTTTTCCAGGATGCTATATAGTTGGAATCATGTGGTATGTAACCTTTCTTTCACTTGGGTATATTCATTTAAGATTCCTCCATGTCTTTTTGTGGCTTGAAATCTCATTTCTTTCTATTGCTGAGTAATATGCCATTGTAGGAATGTATTGCAGTTTGTTTATCTATTCATCTATTAGAGGTCACCCTGTTTGCTTCCATGTTTTGGCAATTATTAATAAAGCTACTATAAATATTTGTGTGCAGGTTTTCTCTTTTTTTAAAATTTTATTTTAATCATTGTTCAAGTACAGTTTTCTCCCATTTACTCCCATTCCAGCCCACCCACCCAACCCTCCCTACTTCCCTCTCATTACCTCCCACCCCTAGTTTTTGTCCACGTGTCCTTTAAATTCATTCCTGTAAACCCTACCCATTCCCCCCTGAAATTCCCTCTTCTCTCCCCTCTGGTCACTGTCAGTCTGTCCCCTATTTCAGTGTCTTTGGTTATATTTTGCTTGTTTCTTGAACTTAGGTTCCTGTTAAAGGTGATATCATGTGGTATTTGTCTTTCACTGCCTAGCTTGTTTCACTTAGCATAATGCTTTCCAGCTCCATCCATGCTGTTGCAAAGGGTAGGAGCTTCTTCTTTCTTTCTACTGCATAGAATTCTATTGTGTAAATGTACCATAGTTTTTTGATCCATTCATTTACTGATGGGCATCTAGGTTGCTTCCAGCACCTAGCTATTGTAAACTGTGCTGCTATGAACATCGGGGTGCAAAGGTTCTTTTGTACTGGTGTTTCAGTGTTCTTAGGATATAGTTCCAGGACTTCCGGCAAGATGGAGGAATAGGTGGACGCACCTTACCTCCTTGCACAACCAAGATTAGAACAACAATAAATTACAGTCAGCATAACACACAGAACGGACAGGGGATTTATCTGAATGGAAGTTGGACAGCCAAGAAGTTGAAGTAGACCCGTTCATCCAGACTGGTAGGAGAGACGAGCCAAGCGGGCGCGGGGCTGGCGTGGGTCGGAGGCACGCGGAGGTTGGAGAAAGTTTGGCGCGGAATCGGCGGGACAGCCATCCGGGGCTCAAGAATGCAGCGGTGATCCCTGAGTACGCAAGCTGCGGCTGCTGGACCCAGTGGGGCAACGGTTGTGGACCAGGGCAGAATTCGCAGCCCAGGAGCCCGGGAAGGGGTCTGGGCCCAGGAGAACTGAACTACCGCCATTGTCCCCTCCCGTCCCCACTCCCGCCCCCGCCCCCACATATAACATCACAATCTAGCGACTGGGGCACCCAGCCCCGGTGAACACCTAAGGCTCCACCCCCCACCATAACAAGAGCTACCAGACCGGAAAAAAAAAAATAGGAGACAGGGAAAGACATAAGACATGTGTACAACAGAGCAGATCAGTCCCCCAGGACTCATCCTTTTGAGCGACCAAGAAATAGCCAATCTATCAGATGCACAGTTCAAAATGCTGGTGATCAGAAAGCTCATGGAATTGGTTGATTTTGGGCGCAATTTAGATAAAAGGATGCAGGTTACCATAAAAGAGATGCAGGAAGATATGTGGAGGAGAGCCAATAGAGAAAGGAAGGAATCTGAGTCTCAAAACAATACAGTGGACCAGAAGGAAGATAGAATCAACCAAGCAAGAAAGCATGATGAAATAAGAATTCAAAAAATCGAGGAGAGCCTTAGGAGCATCCAGGAGACCTTTAAATGTTCCAACATCCGAATTATAGGGGTACCAGAAGGGGAGGAGCAACAAGTGGAAAAGTTATTTGAACAAATAATAAAGGAGAACTTCCCCAATCTGGCAAAGGGAACAGTCTTCCAAGAAATCCAAGAAGCTCAGAGAGCCCCAAAGAAGTTGGACCCAAGAAGAAACACACCAAGGCACATCATAATTACATTA
Organism: Phyllostomus hastatus; assembly: GCF_019186645.2. Lineage (NCBI taxonomy): Eukaryota > Metazoa > Chordata > Mammalia > Chiroptera > Phyllostomidae > Phyllostomus > Phyllostomus hastatus. Next base: position 3,562,313 of record NW_025334038.1, on the reverse strand, counting down.
GCCAAGGTAAAAAATGAAGGAGAGAATCCTAGAAGCAGCAAGAGATAAGGGGACAGTAACCTACAAAGGAGTTCCCATCAGACTGGCAGCTGATTTCTCCAAAGAGACCTTACAGGCAAGAAGGGGCTGGAAAGAAATATTCCAAGTCATGAAAGGCAAGGACCTATGTCCCAGATTGCTCTATCCAGCAAAGCTCTCATTTAGAATGGAAGGGAAGATAAAGTGCTTTTCAGATAAGGTCAAATTAAAGGAGTTCATCATCACCAAGCCCTTATTTTATGAAATGCTAAAGGGACTTATCTAAGAAAATAAGATAAAGAAAAGACATATATAGTAAAAGAACAGCAAACTCACAATTATTAACAACCACACCTAAAGCAAAACCAAAAGAAACTAAATGAACAACTAGAACAGGGACAGAACCACAGAAATGGAGGCCACATGGAGGGCTAGCAGCAGGGGGGTGGGAGGAGGGGAGGGGGGAAAAAGGTATAGAGAATAAGTAGCATAGAATGTAGGTTGAAAATAGATAGGGGGAGGGCAAGAATAGTACGGGAAAGGTAGAAGCTAAAGAACTCATACGAATGACATATGGACGTGAACTAAATGGGGGGGACGTGGGTGGGAGAGGGGGTACAGGGTGGAGGGGAGGGAAGGGGGGAAATGGGACAAATGTAATAGCATAATCAATAAAATATATTTTAAAAAAAGGATATAGTCCCAGCAGTGGAATTGCAGGGTCAAAAGGCAGATCCATTTTGACTTTTCTGAGGAAGTTCCATACTGTTTTCCATAGTGGTTGTATCAGTCTGCAGTCCCACCAACAGTGCACTAGGGTCCCATTTTCTCCACAACCTCTGCAACACTTGTTGTTTGTTGCTTTGTTTATGATGGCCATTTTGACTGGTGTGAAGTGGTATCTCATTGTGGTTTTAATTTTCATCTCTCTGATAGCTAGCGATATTGAACACCATTTCATGTGTCTTTGGATTTTCTGTATGTCCTCCTTGGAGAAGTGTCTGTTCAAGTCCTTTGCCCATTTTTTAATTGGGTTACTTGTCTTCTTAGAGTGGAGTCATGTAAGTTCTTTATATGTTTTGGAGATTAAACCCTTGTCTGAGGTATCATTGGCAAATATGTTTTCCCATACAGTTGGTTCTCTTTTTATTTTGATACTGTTTTCTTTAACTGTGCAGAAGCTTTTTATTTTGATGAGGTCCCATTTGTTTATTCTTCCCTTTATGTCCCTTGCTCTAGGGGAAATGTCAGTAAAAAAGTTTCTGTGTGAAATATCTGAGATTTTCCTACCTATGTTCTCCTCTAGGACTTTAATGGTGTCACGTTTTATATTTAAGTCTTTTATCCACCTTGAATTTATTTTTGTGTAAGGTATAAGTTGGTGCTTGAGTTTCATTTTTTTTGCACATAGCTGTCCAGTTCTCCCAACACCATTTGTTGAAGAGGCTATTTTTACTCCATTTTATGTTGCTGCCCCCTTTGTCAAATACTAATTGACTGTAGAGACTTGGGTTTATTTCTGGGCTTTCTGTTCTGTTCCATTGGTCCATGTGCCTGTTTTTATGCCAGTACCAGGCTGTTTTGATTACAGTGTCCTTGCAGTATAGTTTAGTGTCAGGTATTGTGATCCCTCCTACTTTACTCTTCTTTCTCAAAATTGCAGCAGCTATTTGGGGTCGTTTATGGTTCCATATAAATTGTTGAAGTGTTTGTTCTATGTCTGTGAAATAAGCCATTGATATTTTAATAGGTATTGCATTGAATATGTAAATTGCTTTGGGTAGTATGGACATTTTGATGATATTAATTCTACCAATCCATGAACACGGTATATGTTTCCATTTGTTTGTGTCTTCCTTGATTTCTTTCCTCAGTGTTATGTAGTTTTCTGAATACAGGTCTTTTACCTCTTTGGTTAGGTTTATTCCTAGGTATTTTATTTTTCTTTTTGCTATTTCAAATGGCATTTTTTTCTTGATTTCTGCTTCTGCTGTTTCATTGTTGGTGTACAGAAATGCCTTTGATTTCTGGATATTGACTTTGTATCTGCTGTTTTGCCAAATTCATTTATTAGGTCAAGCCATTTTTTGGTGGAATCTATAGGATTTTCTATGTACACTATCATGTTATCTGCAAACAGTGACAGTTTTGTTTCCTCCTTTCTGATTTGGATGCCTTTTATTTCTTTTTCTTGTCTGATTGCTGTGGCTAAAACTTCCAGTACTATATTGAATAGAAGTGGTGAAAGTGGACATCCTTGTCTTGCTCCTGATCTTAGTGGAAAAGATTTTAATTTTTGCCCATTGAGTATGACATTGGCTGTGGGTTTCTCATATATGGCCTTTATTATGTTGAGGAATGCTCCCTCTATTCTCACTTTGCTGAGTGTTTTTATCATAAATGGGTGCTGTACCTTATCAAATGCTTTTTCTGCATCTATTGATATGATCATGTGGTTTTTGTCTTTGCTTTTGTTTATGTGATGTATTACATTTACTGATTTGAGAATATTGAACCATCCTTGCATCCCTGGAATGAATCCCACATGGTCATGGTGTATGATCTTCTTAATGTACTGTTGGATGCAGTTCACCAGTATCTTGTTGAGAATTTTAGCATCAATGTTCATCAGCGATATTGGCCTTAAGTTTTCTTTCTTTGTTGTGTCTTTATCTGGTTTTGGAATTAGGATGATGTTGGCCTCATCACAAGAGTTTGGGAGTCTTCCATCTTTTTGGATTTTTTGAAATAGTCTGTGAAGGATAGAGGTTAGCTCTTCCTTAAATGCTTTGTAGAATTCTCCTGTGAAACCATCTGGTCCAGGGTTTTTGTGTGTTGGGAGTTTTTTGATTACTGCTTCAATTTCTTTTGCTGTTATTAGTTTGTTCAGACTTTCTGCTTCTTTTTTATTGAGTTTTGGAAGATTATATTTTTCTAGAAATGTGTCCATTTCATCTAGGTTTTCAAATTTGCAGGTTTTCTTTAATAGCTGCAAGTTTTCAATTTATTTGGGTAAATACCAAGGAGTACAATTGCTGGGTAAGATGGTAGGAGTATGTTTAGTTTGGTAAGAAATTGCCAAACTGTCTTCCAAAGTAGCTATACTATTTTGTACTTTCACCATTAATGAATAAGAATTCCTATTGTTCCACATCCTTACCAGCATTTGGTGTTGTCAGTGCTTTGGATTCAGGATTTTGTCAGTGTAGTAATGAGATACTACTACACACAACTCTAATAGGTATGTAGTGGTATCTCATTGTTATTTGAATTTGCAGTTCCCTAATGACATATGACAATGAGTATTATGTGCATTGTTTAAAATAATGAAGCAAAGAGTAATGGGTAAAAATGGAATTTGCCTTCTTTGAAAGGTATGTTATGTAATCACAGCTATACTTAGAGTATGAATTTCACTGAGGATCACAGGGGATATAAGGTTTAGGTCTCTTTTCCAGGAAAGCTGGGCTTCTCTTCAGGAAAAACCTGCTCATTTTCATAATCAAACATATTTGCTTTGCTTACTTTTTGCTTTAGCTACCAGGAAGCTCAAGGTGATCTGTGAATATGACACAGGACTTATGGCAGGTATTGCTGCACACCAACTTTGCCCCTTATTTTATCTTACAATAATACATCTATTTTCCCTTTTCTCTAATTTCCTTATTTATTTGCAGCTGGGAAATGGAGCAGGGACTGAAGTAATAAATAGGTACAGAGGGGTTTCTATTGAGTTGGGCCTCATGCTGAACTGGCTTAAGATACCAGCTCACCCTCTGAATGCCAACCCAAAAGATAGAAGGAGGCTGATGACTCAGTGTCCATCAAAGAAACTGTGAGAATTCCATGGGAAGAGAGAAAGTGGTTGAGTCCCATTCCAAAAAAAGAATAAGCTCTACTGGCAGAGGTCCCCAGGGCCCCTGGTGAGTGATAAGAAATGAGAACTAACCACAAAATAAATAAAATGAGAGAGGAAATATATATGCAAAACTTACCTTTGACATGGCTTGCCATAAACTGCTGAACACAATTTTGTACACCGGAGTGCCAAATGAAAAAAACACTTACCAAAAAAATGTTGTGTGCTAAACTATGAAGCACATTAAGACCATCAGTTCTTACTACTATGTGCTGATTTGATCCTTATTTGCAGCCCTGTAAAATAAACAAGATATGCATTATTATTCTCATTTTGCTAATAAGAAAATTGAGATGCAGGACACTTAAATGGATGAGGCCACTTAAATCTACGGCGGATTCAGGCTCAACTGCCTGACCCAGGATCCAAGGGAGCAAAGGCTGGATAGGCCTGTTTCCTAGGAAAGGTCCAGAAGGAAGCTTCTGAGAGGCCACCTCATGATATAGATAGGGAGTCAGCCTCCAGGACCATGGGGGAGCTGCTATAAGAATCTGCCACACTTATGATATAACTTTGGGGATTTCTCTGCATTTTTTATTGCTTGTATCAATTGTTATTATGTGTTGAATGGTGAACTTCCCCCAAAAAAGATATGTTGAAGTTCTAACCCCCCAGTACCTCAGAATGTAACTTTATTTGGAAATAGGATGGTTACAGATGTAATTAGTTAAATTAAGATGAGATCATACCAGAGTAAGATGAGTCCTTAATCCACTATGCCTGGTGTCTTTATAAAAAGAGGAGAGGGACACAGGAAGATGGCCATGTGAAGGGACAGAAACACAGAAAGAATATCCATGTGAAAAGGAAGGCTAAAACTGGCATGCTGCCCCTACAAGTAAGGAATGGCAAAGATCACCTGCCCTCAACAGAAGCCAGGAGAAAGGCATGGAGCAGAGTCTCCCTCAGAGCTTGTGGAAGGAACCAACTGTGTCAGCATCTGGATTTCTGATTTCTAGTCTCCAAAACTGTAAGAGAACAAATTTCTGTCATTTTATCCACTCAGGCTATGGTACTTTGTTATGGCAGGCCTAGGAAATGAATACAGTTGATGTAGGCTAAACAGCTATAACCAGCACACCAAGCCATATATGGCTCAAGCACAGCTAAAGTTTACAGGAAAAGTTTAGAACCAAATTCCATATTGGTGGGCAGTCCTACTGCATGCAGTCATTTGAGGATCCAGGCTGACAGAGACTTTGACATCTTTGACAAGAAGTCTACAAGGCCACCCTTGTCCTTGACTTCCAGCCCATGGCAACAGAAAAAGATCATGAAAGGTGTTATGGGTCAGGCAGCATTGGCCATATCACTTCTGCTCACATTCCACAGAAGAGAAGAGAACTTAGTCACAAGGCTCTACCCAGCTGTAGTGGAGGGCGGGAGGCATGGATAGGAAATAGAGTATAGCTGAAGGATAGCCAGTGTTCTATTCAGGATTAAAGCTCCTATTTGAAAAAAGACTGTAGCTTATACCCAGGAAGTCTAAAACCAAGGTTTTAGGGAAACAGTGTCCAACACATCAGCCATTCTTGAGGGTGGTGAAACTGAAAAGGTGGATCAGGTCAAAGCTCTGAAAAAGAACGAGAAATTAGAGCAAATCAAGTCATAGGAAGACAGGAAATATCCTATAGGGTTTAGCCATTAGGAAACCCATGGGAATGTCACATGATTTCATCCACACATTCTAAGGAAATGAAGAGAACTCTTCCCCACTGTCCCCTTGACTTCATTGTGGGTCTGGTGACTTATTTTCTGTCTTTCCTAACAGTACTCTCCCACTCAAATTCCCCTGCAGCCATCATCAGTTGAGGGACTGTCAGCCCAATTAGGAAGAGTTCCCATGGGCCTCACTGCCACCAGGTGACCCCAGCCACAGGCCTCTGGTGCAGAGAACTGGAAGGAGAATAAAACTAGCATGGCATGGCAAGAACTAAAATCCTGGGCGAGTCCTCAGAAAGTAGTCACCAGGGACCAAGAGATTTACCAGAGAGACTCAGTTTATTAGCTGACTTACTTGTTTGTTTTCTTGAACCTTTCTTTTGGTGGTAAAGTGTCAAGAGCATGGGTTTGAGAGTCAGAGCTGGGTTCCAATCCTACGTGAGCTAGCATAAGTTATGCATCCTCTCTGGGAAACATTGCTTCCAGTGCAAAACAAAGGTGGCAATAACCAATTTTCAGGGCCATTGTGTAGTCAATGAAATAGCATCTGGCTCAATAAATGTTAGTTATCTTCCCTTTTCACCTCTCCCATTATTTTGGAATCACTGCAATAGACCCACAAAGGTCTTCTTATAGCAAGGTGTACACAAGGGAAGACAATAGAATCTCCAGCGAGGTCAGGTCTGACACATTTCACACTTTAATATGATGGAAATGTACATAGTTTACTTCATGTTTTTACACATACCTGCATCTATAATGACCTCTCCACGGTTTTCCATTCACCAACATTCTCTGCATATTTCAAAGCCACGTCACAGCCAGGTCTACTGTGAAGCCTATTCAGGTTTTCAAGTAGGATTTAATGTTCCCAACCTGAATGTAAATGCCCTGAAGGCAGGATTTTGGTGTATCTTGCTCAATGCTATATCCCTTGCCTTGGAAAAGTGCCTAGTACACAGTAGGTGCCCAATTAGTATTCACTAAATAAGTGATTAATTAAACTTTGCCCTCTCTAACACTTATAGCCTTAGTCACACTAACACCATCCATTCACTCTCTCATATCTGTCAACAAATATGTTGTATTTAATGTGTAAGGCATTGTGGGAAGTGTAAAGTAGCCTTGGAGATGGATCTGCCCTCTAGGAGATCGCAGCCAATGAGAGGACATCAGACATGCTGTGTACATTACTGAACAGCAGTTGTTCAGTGGAGAGAAATTTTGCCTTCAGCTGAAGCGATAAGATGGAGAGAACATTATCAAATAGAAGGCCCTGATTTTCACACACTTCTTGTGATTTATTTTCATGCTTAATTCACCCACACAACTCACTGGAGGCAGTCGCCCTTCTTCCTTGGGGTCCTTCACCCCACTTCCTGTGCTTAGTACAGAAACGTGAATTGAATAGATGATATTTCAGAATTAGGTTCTTGTTGGGAGCAGTTGCCCTGGCAGAACACATCTGAGTTGCAGGAGGACATGTGTCTGAGCATCTCTCCCCTTTAGAAGGTGAGTGAATCAGGGAGCAGCACCAGCTCAACACAGATCCTCATCTTCCTGCTGAGTTAGTTGGAGGGTTTTGCTCCAGTTCTGCTTTAAGAGCTGGAGGCTGAATCTGAAGTTCTGACATTTGATTCCTTCAAGTATCATTTTCTAATTTGCAATAAATATACAGACATTCTCACTCTTAAGTTGGCTGGTAGTACATGCATGGTTGGATATGAACCCAGCTATGTGGAGTCTTGAGAGAATAGACTTTTATCTACAATCTTCTTGTCAATGGCAAATCATTTTGCAAAATCTGGCCATGCCCTTTTTAAGCCACTCCTTGCACAAATTCATTTGTGCTACTGGCCCCTCATGAAGACAGAGGTCATCTGTTAAATTACATACCATTATAAAATGAACAAGACTTCCCAATCTAAGAATGTCTATCAATTTTCTTGTCTCCAAAAATGTTAACCTTCACAAACCCAGCAAGGACTCTGTATGGAAAAGGCATAGACCAGGAACCAGGAAACCTGTGCCAGGTCTAGGCCCAACTCAAGTCCTACCTCTTCCAGAACATCATTCTGACATCTCCATCCCTCACCAGCCTATCCTTTCTTACAATTATTATTTTGCTGATGATCTGTTTCAAATTATCTTTATAATGAGTTTAGCACATGCTTGATACACAGTTGGCCCCAGGAAATGTTCACTATTATAATTATTACCACACAGTCCACCCCTCAGTATATGCTATCATAACTTATATTCTCAAAATGTTATGTGTAAACATCTTGTATCAAAAAATCTTAATTTTTGAGAACAAGAACTTAGATCTGTACCTGCTGGGTAGAGTCTAAATGCTTAATGTTACTATCTTTGATTTCTGTTTTAAATTTTGAAACCACAAGAGTACACGCTTTCAAGTTATCTTTAAGTATAAGTAGAAAATGTGGAGGATCCTTTGTACTGATTTAACATCAGTATACATATTGCAAACATGGCTAAAATCTTCAAGATTAGATACATGGAAATGCATTAAGCAGGATTCTTTAAAACAGGAAAATGATCTGGAGTCAGGATAAAGAAATGATAGATGAAGAAAACATACCCTAAGAACACTAAAAACAAACAAACAAATGCAGAGAACCACAATGGACCACAAGTGTAATACAAGTCTTTTAGGTAAGCCCACTTAATCAGCACTGCTTTGAACTACCCCAATACAAGAATGATGTGGGAAATATGGAAAAGATTTAGAATAAGTTTACAAATAGGTCCTATGAAGAAAGGTAAAATCCTCAAGTAAATCACTACTATTGACCCTGAATAAAAAAATAAAGGGTTATGTTGTGACAATTTTCATCTGTGAGCAGGTAGAACAGAGAAAGAATGGTGAGCAGCTGTTCTCTCATTCCACTGAGTCCCAGAATGGAGGAGGAAATAGTCAACAAGGAGAATTTAGGTTAAATGTCAGGATTAATTTTCTGATCATGAGGGTTGGTAAGTGCTAACCTGGTTGACCCACAGATGTTAAGGACTCTCCTTTGCTGACACTTTATAAAAGGAAAATGAATGAAAAAGACACGTCTGTCTTGTGCAACTTAGGTGAAGACTGCCTCAAAACAGAGAGATGCATCAGATGACCTTTCAAATCATATATAGGTGAGATGGATACAATTCAAGAAATAACTACCACACACTTAGAAAATTATACTTTGGCCCAGTGTACACTTCTTTCTGTGATGATGCGTGAGGGCAAAAGTGGATCTAGCATCACCAAGATCTCACTCTTCTGTCTTATCCCAACCTGCTGTGTGGCACCAGAGAGTCCTCATAGCTTCTATAATGAAACCAGTAATCCCACCTTTGAAATAGGCTGCCAACAAGGACTAGCATAACTTAGGGTTAGATATGACTATGAAAAATAACAGAGCTTTAAGGCAATGTGTGGAGTCATTACTACTAAATTGAGTTTCCCACAGGAATGGTCTGCTGGATAAGAAGCTGATGGTTTGGGCTGAACTGGACTGAGCTGGGATTCCTGAAAGCAGCATTTGGACTTGGTTAAAAGAAAGGCCAGGGTGAGTCCTTGGTTTTCCGAATGCAATTAGGTCCCTGGGGACCAGCTAGTTGCAGGGAAACCAAGAGGCACAGCACCCTTTTTCAGCTTCTCATGAACACACATTCTAGACAAAAGTTTCATTTAAAGATCCTGCCTTGATCCAAGAATGAGTTAACATACATAAATCAATGTGATACACCACACTAACAAAATTAAGCATAAAAAGCGTATGATGGTATCAATACATACAAAATAAACATTTTATAAGATACAACATCCCTTTATGATTAAAACACTTGATAAAATGGGTATAGAGAGATAGTACTTCAATATAATAAAGGCCATATATGACAAACTCTCAGCTAATAATCATCACCCAATAGTGAAACACTGAAAGCTTTTTCTCTAAGATAAGGAACAAGACAAACATGCCCACTTTTACCACTATTGTCCAACATAGTTCTGGAAGTCTTAGCCAGAGTGATCAGGCAAGAGAAAGAAATAACATATATCTAAATTGGGAATGAAGAAGTAAAATTGTCACTTTTTAAAGATAACATGATTCTATAAATAGAAAACCCCAAAGACTCCACCAAAAGACTATTAGAAACAATAAACAAATATAGTAAAGTTACAGGATACAAAATCAATGTACAAAAATTCATTGCATTCCTATATACTAACAGTAAAATGTGTAAAAGAATGAAGACAATTCTATTTGCAATTGCAACAAAAATAATAAAATACCTAGGAAAAAACGTAAAGAATGTGAAAGATCTATATACTGAAAACCACAAGACACTGTTGAAAGGAATTGAAGAAAATACAAAAAAAAGGGAAGATATTCCATATTCATGGATTAGAAGAATCAGTATAGTAAAAATGACCATATTACCTCAAGCAATATACAGACTTAGTGCAATCCCCACCAAAATCCCAATGGCATTTTTCAAAGAATAGGACACTTAGCATAATGCTCCCCAGTTCCATCCATGCTGTTGCAAAGGGTAGGAGCTCCTTTCTTTCTGCTGTATAATATTCCATTGTGTAAATGTACTATAGTTTTTTTTATCTGTTTATTTACTGATGGCCACTTAGGTTGCTTCCAGCACTTGGCTATTGTAAATTGTGCTGCTATGAACATTGGGGTGCATAGCTTCTTTTGGATTGGTGTTTCAGGATTCTTAAGATTCTAAGTGAATAAACCAGGCAGTGAAAGACAAATACCATATGATCTCACCTATAAGTGGAACCTAATCAACAAAATAAACATGCAAGCAAGATATAACCAGAGACATTGAAATTAAGAACAAATGACAGTAACCAGAGGGGAGGTGGGAGGGAATAATGGGGGGAAAGGAGGAAGAGTTTTTAGGAACATATATAAAGAACACACAGATAAAAACCAAGAGGGAGTAGAATCAGGAGTAGGAGGTGGAGATGGCTGGAGTCAGGGGAATTAGTGGGGGAAAAATGGAGACAACTGTATTTGAACAACAATAAAAAAAGTTTAAAAAGTAAAATAAATAAATATACACGAAAAAAGAATAGGACAAAAAAAGTCATCAAATTTTTATGAAACCACAGAAGACCCTAAGGGCCAAAGCAATTCTTAGAAAAAAAGAACAAAGCCAGAGGTATCACACCCCCTGACTTGAAATTATACTACAAAGCTAAAATAATCAAAACAGCATGGCACTAGCATAAAAACAGACACACAGACCAGTGGCACAGAATTGAGGGCCCAGAAATAAACCCACAGATATATGGCCAACTACTCTTCAACAAAGGAGCCCAGAACATGCAACAGAGAAATGAGACACTGTTCAATAAATGATGTTCATAAAATCACATGCAAAAAAATGAAAGTAGACTGCTGCTTGACACCATACACAAAAATTAACTCAAAGTGAATTAAATATAAGACCTGAAATAATAAAAAAACATAAAAGAGAACTTAAGTACTAAACTTATAAACCTTTGTCTCAGAGAAATCTTTTGTGAACTTGACCCTGAAGACAAGAGAAGTAAAAGGAAAAATAAATGAATGAGACTACATCAAACCGAAAAGCTTCTACACAGCAAAAGAAACCTCCAACAAAACAAAAAGGCAGCCAACCTAATGGGAGAAGATATTTTCAGAGAATACCTCTGATAAGGGTCTAATATTCAAAATATAAAGAACTCATACTACTCAACAACAAAAAAACAAACAATCCTTCCTGACTAGTGTGACTCAGATGATTAGAAGGTTGTTCTACAAAGCAAAATGTTGCCCATTTGATTCCCAGTAAGGACACATGCCTGAGCTGCTAGTTCAGCCCCCAGTTGGGACACATGTGAGAGGCAAGCAATTGATATCTCTCTCACATTGGTGTTTCCTTCCTGCTCTTCTCCCCTTCTCTTTCACCTTCCCTTCCACTGTCTCTAAAAAAAATATTTAAAATAACAAACAAACAATCCAATAAAAAAATAGGTAGAGGACCTAAACAGACACTTTTCCCATGAAGACATACAAATGGGCAACAGATACATGAAAAGATGCTCAGCTTCACTATATATAAGGGAAATACAAATCAAAACCAGGATGAGATACCATCTCACACCTTACATCAATAAGACAAGAAATAACAAGTGTTAGAGAAGATGTAGGGATAAAGGAATCCTTGTGCACTGTTGGTGGAGAAAGAGTATGGTACAGCCACTGGGGAAAACAGTATGGAAGTTCCTGAAAAAATTAAGAACAGATCTTGTATGACCCAGCAATCCCTCTTCTAGGTATCTATCAAAAATTTTAAAATATTTATCTGTAAAGGTATGTGCACCCCTATGTTCATTACAGCACAATTCATGGTCACCAAGACATGGAAACAATGTAAGTGTCCTTTGGTAGAGGATTGTATAAAGAAGATGTGGTAGCACCCTGACTGGCATAGTTCAGTGGATTGAGCACGAGCTGGGAACCAAAGTGTCCCAGGTTCGATTCCCAGCCAGGGTACATTCCTGGGTTGCAGGCCATAACCCCCAGCAACCGCACATTGATGTTTCTCTCTCTCACTCTATCTCCCTTCCTTCCCTCTCTAAAAAATAAATAATAAAAAAATAAAAATATTTTAAAAAAAGAAGATGTGGTAAAAGCCCTGGCTGGCATAGCTCAGTGGATTGAGCATGGGCTGCGAACCAAAATGTCGCAGGTTCAATTCCCAGTCAGGGTACATGCCTGGGTTGCAGGCATGACCCCCAGCAACCACACATTAATGCCTCTCTCTCTCTCTCTCCCCCCTTCCCTTCCCTCTCTAAAAATAAATTAATTAATTAAATCTTAAATAAATAAATAAATAAATTTTTTTAAGAAAAGAAGATGTGGTAAGTATATATAATAGAATGCTAGTCAACCATAAGAAAGGGTGGAATTGCCATTTGTGACAACATAGATAGATCTTGAGTATATCATACTAAGTGAAATAATTTAGATTAAAAAAGAGAAGAACCTAATGATTTCATGCATATATGGGATATAAAACAAAAAGCAAAAAGTGAACAAACAAAACAAATGAAGTCATAGACAAAGACAATAGTATGGTGTTTACCAGAGGTGAAGGGAGTTGAGGGAGGATGAGAGGATAAAGGAGGGTTGAATATATGGCGATGAAAGGAGACTAGATTTTGTGTGGTGAACACACAATACAATATACAGATGATGTACTATAGAATTGTATACTTGAAACTTATATGATGTTATTAACCAATGTCACCCCAATAAATTTAATACAAATAAGTGAGTAAGTAATAAAGATCCTGCCCTGTTTAGAAAACAGCTGATCACTTTTCAAAGACTATGATTTCTGGATGGAACCTAGACAGAAGTAACAAAGAGGAGAAGCATTAAAGACCTGATTTTCCAGTGAGTCAAAAATATCAGTTCTTCGTGATTTTGTGCAGTTGAATTGGAGGTCGTGTGATTCCTTTTTATTAGTATTATGATTGTTTATAAAAATGCCCTCCTCAGCCTTTTCTAGTCTTAAATCACCAATCTGTGGAAGCAGAGCTGAAAAATGCCCTTCTCCTATCATCTTCCCTAACAATACTCTTCATACTGCCTCCCAAGTTTGGTAGCAGAAAATCATGAGGGTGAAAGTGAATTCACCAAAGTTGGACATAAAGGGGCTTGGGAGGCCATCTGCAGCATCAGCTGTCCTTTAAGGTGGAACAAGGACCATTGACATGGGCATGAATGAGAGGCTGGTGCTCACTGCAAGAAGACAGCTGGCAGGTGATGAGCAATTATTGCAACTTTTTGCACTTTTTTTTCAGAATGATGTAGCTAAAGCAAGATTGTTTGGTACATAAAGCAAAGGACTCAGAGATAAGAGAACAGAGTTCTAACCATGGATTTCCATGAACCAACCTAAAGCCATCTGTCAAGGCTTCTCCCAGCTTCAGTTTCTGCAACTATAAACAAGAGAAATTAGACTGGTGCAGCAAAGTCACGCCCCTCCAGCTGACTGACAGGGGCTGTTAGGACCCTGCATTGAAAGGATTGTGAGGTTGTATCTTGGCTCCCTGGGAAAGAGTGATGGGATCAATTAATGATGCCTGCAAATAGTTACAGAATGTGTGCCATGGATTTGCCATCCTTGAGATGAATTAGTTCAGGACCTCCTAGGTTTGCATTCCATGGTTGTGGGATTCTGTGAAGCCATTATAGAGTTAATCAGAGCCTCTCCTTTTTAGGTCAATCTGAAGGTACTTCTAGCTTTAACTGCCCACCTTGTCTCCAAATTGCTTGTTCTGAAATGCTATCCTCAGTCTTGTCCTCCTTGTCCAACATGTCTCAGCACGTACCTCACATAGTCATATCCTCTTCCTGTCACTTAACATGGTATAAGATAACCACCAAAGAAGTGAATAGGAGTCATAACATTTTTTCATAAAATCCTGGGTGACAAAACCATACCACATGACTAAAGGTAGCTCATAAAGAGAAATGAGCCATTGAATCAGGAGTGCTGGATTATAGCCCAGGACTTTTCATCAGTCTGAAGCCACACATGCACCCTGTTCTTCTGAAAGATCCAAGTCCTCATTCTTCCATCCCAAGTCAATGACATCCTCACCTGCAACCTTCTTCATTTGTCACTGCTCTAAGATTGGAACTTCCCCTTGAACTTTTTTCCTGGAACTAACTGCCCCAAAATCCTAAAATTTCAGAGCTGGGATGGAACTCAACTTCTTCATTTAAATGCAGAAACTAAGGCCTCCAGCAGAATGAGACTTCTCTCAAGGACCTAAAAGTGGAACCAGGCTACCAGGCAACCAGGTGAGGTCAGAGGTATTGTCCCCTATAACACTCCAGCTCCATCACTTCTTACTCTCTTCTTAGAGAAGGGTTGTTCTTCCTGCCTAGACTGGAGTCTCCCACAGGCAGTGTTACTGTGCAAATAACAGCAAGATACCATGAAAAGCATACAGATGGTGGTTTTCTCCCAGCACTGCCACGACCCAGATGGGCCCAACATACCCACTGCCCACTTTGCCAAGCCATCTCCAAACCTTTGTCCACAAGACAGAATCACACACTCCCTTCCTGTACTTTATTCATGCTTCCTTACTCATGAATTTGCCTAGTCTATGTTAGTTTATGGCATCTATCTCTCTACCAGTCTGCATGTCCTAGAGAGTTTCTTATTCATGTTTACTGTCCCACAGCCCCCAAAGCCAACTTGAACAGCATCTCATCTTCAAACCTCAGCTTCCTCATGCTGCTTAAAAATAAACATGAAAACTAAATTAAACTAAAACAAATTCAGCAACTTGTATGTAAGTACTGGGCACTCTATCTGATTTGATTGCTATATTACTATTTCCATTTTGCCAGGGGACTAATTGAGGTTAAGAGAAATTAAGGAACTTGCTTAAAGTTTTCCCAAAAATAAGAGTTGAAACTGGGAGCTGACTCCCAGCACTTGGAGGCCAGAATTCCCTCTACCACAAAACTTGCTACCTCTACTGGAACCCTCCGCTGTGCCTGCCTGGACAGATAGTTGTGGGGAACATACACAACCCACCTCCTCCCTGACAGGCATAACCTGCTGGGACTGACTGCGCCCTTATCTAGACTATCCTTGGCCCATCACAGCCCAAAATCAAGATCTCCAGAGAGATGCTGGAGGTAAATTCTCAGGGGCTTGAACCTTCAATTTCTTCAGGACCATTTTCCACAATGTCATCTCTGCACAAAGAAGGGGGGTCTTAAAGGGCATGATCATGCATGCTTTTGGGGTGACATGGAGCACAGGGTTCCCAGAGAAGTAGAGGCTAGAAGTAGGAGATATTTGAAAAGGGTTTGGAGAAACTCAGGGCCAGCTGGGCTGCAGTGAGAGGTCAAGGCTGGCAGAGCCTCATCCAGCCCACAAATCCTCATGCACCACAGACCCCTGCCCAAAGCAGCTCCTGGAAGAGCACTTCTGTCATCCCTATCAGAGAGAAAAAAAGCGAGCAGAGGTGACTGGCAGGTGCCCACTACATGCCAGGTGCCATCCTAGAGTTCATGTACATTCTCAGTGTTAGGACTATCCCCATGAGGTGTGTGCTGTCAGCCCCATTTCACAAATGAGAACAGTGGGGCTCAGAGGTAAAGTGATATGCCCAAGAACTCCCTCAGAGCACAAAGTGGTCCTAGAGTAATACACCCTGTTCACCTGTTTCCAAGGATGGGGTTAGTTTGAGGTAAGGGTGGGGTAATAGTTGAGCAATCTGGTGTGACAGGAATATGCCCATCCTAACCAAACACAAATGACCATCCCTGATGGCTTCTCTCCTTCTCCCTACCCCATATCCTCTCTTACTCAGTATAACTTTGGCTAGAAATGCACGGACAAGTTTGAAGCCTGTCTTAGCAAAGGGTGCCTCTGAACAGAGCCTCTGACCCAGGGGCCTTGCAGCAAGAGAAACAAGTGATCTGCAGCAGCAACCACGTTCAAGGAGAGGCAGCCATCAGCCAGTCAGGATCTAGGAGGAGGTGAACTTGGGATCAACACTCTGGCCAGGAGCTGCTGGAGCTGCCGCAGGCAAACTGCTGGGATCCCAAGTGAAATTAATAAAGTAGCATCCTAATAGTCTCCGAGGTCTCCTGGGCTTTGGCTCATGAAGGGCCCAGGCATCAGGATGTACTTTGTTCATTTATTTTGGCAAGTTTAGCTCTCTATGTGTCTCACTTCACTCCCTCATCTGTTTTGCAAGCTTAATAGTCTTTGTAATGAGACTACCCTTCAGCGAGGCTATGCAGAAGACACTGAGAAATGGAACAAAATGACAGGGTCTTTTCCTTTCCTTTTAAAAAATGAATTAATTGTTTTTGCAGGAGAGAGAAGTAAGAATTAATGAACTTCTACTTCATTTACGGGCTAATTTCTCCATTTCTTTAGTGCATCTCTCCCAGGTGCACCCCATTTCTATTTGATTATTTCCAGGTTGAGTTTTTGCATGGCCTTTTAGGAACTGGAGTTCAAGAAATAAAAACACAGCATTCCTGATGTTGGGCAGAGGTTCCTTGACATTCATTCCTGGTTAACACTTCCACATGGCTCCTTCTGTGTGGCTAGCCCTCTACTAGCAGTTGGCGAAAGCCACAGAAGAAGAGTTAGAGAAGGCAGAGCTGGAAGCTACACCACTGCCCTTCCAGGATGGGAGGTGGTAGGTGAGGTCTGTGTACCTGAAGAAAGAGCACATGTAAGTATACACTCAAAGCTGGCCTGAAGGTACAATAGGTAATGGCAACTGCAACTCAATGCAGGGAAAGGACTTTGGGGCTAATGTTCCTCAGAGAAATCTTCCTGGGAGAGGGTTGTGAATTTCTTCTTGAAGGAAAGGGGAAAGAAATGAGAACTACTATTTGCTGAACATCATGTTAGGCATATCACCGCATCCACCCACCCCATGAGGTGAGTGTCTGTATTATTCCTATTTTTAGAGGATGAAGATAAAGCCCAGAGAGGTTAAACAACTTGCCCAAGTTCCCACAGAAAAGTCAGAACTTAAATCTACAACTGTTTGTCTCCAAAGTCCATGCTTTTCCACTCTTCTTCATGGTCCCTGGAAAGTGTAGGCCTTAAATTAGCAAGAGATTTAGGGAGACGTTCACAGAGGAACTAGACCTTTTCCTGCTCAAAATAATCAGTATGCCCATCCTTTCACTCATACCACACTGCCTCCATTACCATAGCTTTATAATAATTCTTGAAATTAAGTTTTGTGAGTCCTCTAACTTTGTTCTTCTTTTTAAAAAGTGTGCAGCTAGTGTAGGTGCTTTGCTATTTCACATAAACTTTGGAGTCATCTGGTCGATTTCTACCAAAAAAAAAAGCCTGCTGGTATTTTCATTGGGATTTTGACTCTTGCTTAAAATATCTACTTGAATTTATTTCCTGTTGTCTGTTCAGATCGTCAAAGGCTCCTTCCTGCCCCTCATTTCTGGGATACCCCTTCATTCAGTTCATTTATGGGTCCCTAATCAAACTAATCACAAAGACAAGAACTCTTTTAGCTTCTTCTCAAGCCCTGACCCATTGGGTCCAATGGGCAACTGGTGAAATATGCCTCTCAGTCTATTCTTGGTGATGTATGCTTCATTCCCTATTCCCCTCTCCCATTGCCTGACACTCCATTTTTCTTCCTTCACCTGGCATCCCCTCCTCCCCCAAGTCTCCTTCGGCCACCCACCACCTCAGCTTAAAGTTAAAAGACCTTTAAATCTACATGAAGATTTACTTTTGCCCAAGAAAGTACAACTCTATCCATTTACTTCACTCCCCTCTCCTTCCACCCCACCCACTGCACACCAGCCCAGGTCCCTACCCCAATACACAAAACCACAAACACAGTCCCCCAGCCCTGGAGAAAGAGATGGCCAAATTCTTCCTGTTCCTGGCCTCCAAATTGTAGGCTTCTGCAGATGGAGAAATATAAGGTGTGAAGCCCCAGAAAGTTCATAAACTTTTATGCAGATTGGTTTTAGTCTGGTTTAAATTAGGCAACAAAATAGAATTTCCAGATGTTCTATTTGGAATTAACTTGGCTACAGAGAAAAGACTACTAGGGGGAGGAATTGGTAAAAGGATTATTTTTACATTCCAGAAAGAGTCACACAAAGCATATGGACTTGATTAGAAGAGAAGAACCTGCTGGTTGGCACATTAAGAAGACCCATTTATTCTGGTTGAGGACATGCAAAGGTGCAATGAAACATTCTCAAGCCACTGGGAAGATAAAGGACCAGTGCAGTGGTGTTTTGTCCTAGCCATCAGCTAAAAGCAGGAAAGCTTTTGGCCAGACATAAGGAACTCTTTGAATATTAGGGCAGTGTTTCTCTAATTTTCACATGTATATAAATCCCTAGAGGATCTTGTTAAATGCAGATTCTGGTCAGTAGATGATGCCAGTGCTGACTGTCCACAGGCTGCATGTTGTAGAACAAGGCATTAGGGGGCTGATGGAACTAGGAAAGAAGACTCAGTTACACCAAGTGTTTGTTAAGGACCTACTATGGGACAGACACATGTTCAAAGGCTGGAGAGGTAGAAAAACAAAGAGGGAACATGTGAAAGTTTTAACATCATAATCTCCAGTGACAGCAAAATATGGACAAGCAACTAAAGCAAAACTGAGTAAACAAGGTCATACAAATAGGACTCAACATTCTGGGGGAATTAAATGAGGGACTCGCTAATTCCATGAGAACTTGAGGATGTAACGAACAACGCAAGTCATAGGGATGATAATGTGTCAGGGAAAAGAAGGAAGAGCATTCCTTGTGAAAAGAACAGTATGTACAAAGCCCAGGAAGTACAAAAAATCTACAATACTTTTAGGAAAAAGTGAACTGTGGATAGAGCACATGGTGGATGAGAGAAGGGTTTTAAAGGTATATGGTGCCCAGACTGGAAAGTCCTGGGAACCTTGCTAAGGAGTTTGTTGTTAGAGAAAAAAAATCACTAGGCACATTAAGTAAGAGCAAGAGTGGCTTGGATTTATGTCAAGGGTAAATGCTACAGATAATGGACTGAAATGCCTTCCTCCTTGTCTGAGCTAAGGTTAAAGGACCTTCTGCCTGGGTGGCTTTGACATTAGCCAATGGGGAGGCAAGAAGTTAGATTTAGTACACCATGTCCATCTCCCTCATTACTGCTGAGTTCAAGGCCAATCAGCCTGATGAGTTCAAGAGTAGAATCACGGCTGCAGAAACAGAACAAAAAGGCAGGTGCCTGAGACTCAGAAAACAAACAGAGGAGGAAGAAAACAAGGAATCTTAGGGTCAGGAGTAAAGGGCTGGGCACTTTTATGCATTCAACAAACTGGTGCTATGCCCCTGTGCAGGTTCCTTGATGTTTTCTGAGAAATAGTTCAGGTAAAGGTGAGTACAATGCAGCAAAATTAGTACTTCTGTAAAAGTAATCCAGGTGCTAGGGTATGTCTGTGCCAGTCTGGGTGGGAAGGAAGAGAATGGAGTCAGGAGAGAGGACTAACAGAGGTAATCTCCTGGCTGACATTTGAAAGGCAAGCAGAATTTAGTTAAGCAAAGAAGAGGAAGAGCAATCTGAGCTTCCAGAAACACAAAGGATGGGGACCTGCAGCCCCATTTAGCATGGAGGGACAATAGGGCTAGGTGTGGGTTGGAGCTTGGCATGAGATGAGTGTTGGGCAGAGACTAGATCTACAAGGGTCTGGGGTTACAGTGTTAACACTGGAAAATACTAACTCAGTGTCCTAGCAAGCAGGAATTGCATATAATAACAGAGGTTCCAACAAAATGGCCTAGAAGCTGCTTATGCCAGGTTCACATGGGTTATTTTCGACAACTCAAGCCACACTAGGGTGCCAAGTACCTTTTGGTGAATACTTTGAATGGACAGATGAGGTTAGGGCCTGGTCACAAGTTCATGGTATCATGCTTCCTCTCAAAGCCACCTCAAGAAAAACTCCTGTCCCTACTTAAATTCCCATAGCAGCCAAGGAGTATGAGCAGAGGCAGCTGGCTCCAGTGACAAATTCTCAGGTCTGTACTCCAGAGTCAGATAGATATCACCACTGTCATCAGTTGAAGAGGTTTTTAAAATTTCTGAATCTTAAACTTGGTTTAAGCATCAAAAAAAATGGATGGGCCACCCCAGTGAATTTGAATGGGCCAGGAAGGGAGTATAACTGGGAATAACCACAGCAAAGTGGAGACTGGAAGGGTCTGACATTAGGGTCCCACAAGGAACAGGTGGTGCGGACAGTACAGGCAGTGTCCATGGAAGGTGTCAAAGATATTTAAATAGAGCCTAAGCACTTCTATGAGGTGAGGACAGTGAGGATTTGGGAACAAAGGGAGAACTGGCACTTAATAGTGCAGAGTGCTGCTGAGGCCCAGAATCTCAGGTGTTCTCGAAGGACACCCAGGTTGGGAACTGGAGGAAAAAGCCTGAGACCTGTGCCTTGTTCCTGCACAAGTGTAGAAAAACTACTTCAGTTAAGATGGCTCCTCACCCCTATTGTGGTTAAAGAAAAAAGTTATTCTGATGCTTTTTTAAATGGTAAGAAGGCTTTGTTCCTAACTATTGCAATAGATGTTAGAACCATTGCAACAGGGGAAAGAGATTGAGCTCAATGTTGAATACAACAAAGTCAGCTGGGGATTCATAGCCAACAAGCAAAATGAGGAGGTCAATAGGTAGAAAATTATTAGGAGGAGATATCAAGGGTAGGGGTTTCCTGCCAAACCAATTTAATAAGATTCTTGCTGAAGACAGGCCACAGTGATCAGATAGCAAGGGTGCAGAATGAGGAATTTCATTAGATATCAAGAGGGGGAGATTTTCTCTAAACTGATTTAGAACAATTCTTGCTACAATTAGACTTAGCTAGACAAAGACAGGGCCCAAGCACAAGTCCTGTCTTTGTTCAAAAGAGGGCTCTGAGGAGACTTAATAAAGTTTGATCAACACGAGAGTCTTTGTCACTATATTTGAAGGAGGATCTACCCAATAGAACATGTGTCTAGCCCAGAGGTCCCTGGAGTAAGGAGTCCCTTGGAGTGAGACACTGGCTACCAAGAACATAGGTATCCTCACTCTGAGTGGGGCCAACATTTCATTTGTCCTCTGGATCATTTAATTGCTTGGAACATGCTAATTGAGTATACTTTTCTATGCTAAGCACTGTGCTCCATTCTGCATGGGGTACCAATGCCACCAGCAGTCCTGTCCTGCCTCAGAAGGGCAAGCTGGTTATTACATCCTTTCCTCAAACCTCCTGCATGCTTCAGAGGAGCTCAGCTCCTCAGGTAAGCACCAGTAACCCAGCTTCTCCCTTTAGTGTGCTGACGTTGCACATGACATGTCCAATCAGCATGAGGGGGAGGTTAAACAATGGTGGGTGAGCCAAATAGAGGATCTGGTCACTGGTGGTCTCATACAATAACTCATCCAAAGAGTTTTGAGAATCATATAATCCAACCCCTTCATTTGAAGATGAGGTAGTTGAGGATCAGGCTGAAGCAGTGGCTTGTTCAGCCAGTGAGAGACAAAAGCAGGCTAGATTAGGATGTGCTGTCAAACCCAGGCTTGTTGAAAACTCCCAGTTACTGAGCACCTACTCCATGCCAGGCTACTCCACAAAGCACTTTAAAACAAATAACACAACAGCAGCATCCACCAGTTGACCACTGACCCTGTGCCCAGCAATTGACAGACATGATCTCATTGGATATTTACCACCACCTTAGGAGAAAGTGATAACTACCACTGTTTGAGGAAACAATGGGTTTAAAGAGCGAAGCCACATGGCCAAGTCACATGGCTGTGTTCACACCCAGGTCAGATGAGCACTAAACTCTCAGTCTCTTTCACAAATGTCATGACCTGCAGCCCTCACAACAACTCTGTCAGTTAGTATTAGTATTCTTCTTTTTATCTATGATAACAGAGGCTCACTGAGGCAAAAGAACTAGCCCAAGTTCACAGAGCTAGCATGACAGAATGAGAATGCTCTTCCTCCTGCCTCTGTGTTGCCAGTACTCTGAGTCCTCTGCCTCCCTGGGATCAGGAAGGAGGGGACATTCAGAAATGGATATTAGGTAAGGCTGGAAAAAGTCTCTGCCATGTCTCTGTCATTGCCCACCGTCTTGGTGGTTCAAGGCACCAACAGGTTGGCACAGCACCACCTTCTGGAGGTTCCAATGCTGTGACCCAGAAGGAATCTTCACTCAAGGCCAGAGGTGCACAATCTGAATTTGGCATTTGTATGTTGTTGACTGAGGCCATCATAGTGTGCCTGAGCATGGTATGTATGGCAGGGCCATTACAGGTTACCAGAATGGCATTGAGACTGGCAGAACACACTGTCCCTTAGCACACTGTGGAATGCTACATCACAGCATTGGGAATGCATAAACCAAGTGACATCCCTCTGCCAGACTGCTGCCGGCCTGAGTCACTGCCCAGAACATCTCTTCTTCTCCACTTCTTGGAAACATCATGAAAATGTCTGACCATTACATTCAAGACTCCCTCCCACCAACATGCTAGTTCATGTGTGCCCACGTATATGCACACACACAGGTATGCACACATTTAATACTCTTGTAAACACTTGATTGTTAGTCATGAGATATATCTCAAGCTTTTCTGCCTCTGGAGTTTGGCTTGTGCTCTTTCCTAGGCAGGAACTCTCATCCTTCTTCCTCTTCCCACTGACAACCTACTCATTCTTCAAGGCCCATCCTGAGTGCCTCACTTTCAGGGAGCACTGATATGTTCATTTGAAATGAATCTTTCTTCTCTTAGACCTTCCAGAGAACACTGCTCACACTTCATTTCTGAATTTACCATGGGGGACTGGCACTCTCTTTCCTGATGCAGAGGTTCATCTCTCCCAGTTTAGGAAGAGAAGATGGGGCAAAGTTCATTTCAGTCCCATCTCCCCAACTGCCCTATGCCAAGCACAGTCTCTGGCAGATAGTAACCGCTTATTAATGTTTGCTGAATTTCAACCACAGTGTATTCAAAAAGTGTACTCTCTTCCTGGCCAGGTGCATCCAGGCTGGGGACAGCTCAAGGAGTTATTCATTGCCAGGGGAGGCCAGGAGGCTGTCTGCCAGTAGACCCCCACCCTCAACATGTGAGTTCTTAGCCATTTGCTAGTAAGACAGGGGTTACTCATAAAACACTGATGTGCTGGTAAATGTTTAATAACTCATTCTCTGAGGGAAAAAAAGTCCTGATTTGTAGCATTTGCTCATTTCTATGGTGTAAATAGTCACCTTAGCTGATTTCAAGATACCAAATGATATTGCTGAACTAAGTTGGGAAGAAATGGTAACAACAGACTCTTGTGACAGATAAGAGGCAGTTACCTCACACCACCCTGTACTGTATGCGGGCCTAACTACAGTCTGTGCATTGAGTATTTCTGATAATGATTTTGATATTGCCTCCTGGGGCTGTATTGTTCAATGTTTCCTTCTCCCATTCTATTTACCTTATTCTAAGATCCTCTACTATCTTACTCTAAGTCACATTATCAATAGCTTTCAATAGACTCCTGTCTGCTCTTACACTTTCTTCTATGGTTCCCTTCAATCCACCCAGCCAGGGTAATCTTCTTAATGTACAATCTGATCTTGTCACTCCTGGGTGGCAAGGAGTTTTGATTTTCTTTTAGGATAAAGTCCAAACTCATAATCACTGCCCACAGGCCAGTTGAGATTCAGCCTCTTCCTGCCTCTGTATCTTCATCAGTACCCTCCAGCCTAGCCACACTAATCAGTGTTTAGGCTGCTGCTCCTTGAGCAAGCTTCTCTTTGACTCCAGGATCTTGCACATTGTTTTCTTCTGTCTTCAATGCTCTTCCTCCAACATTGTCTCCTTAGGTAACCCCTACTCATCTTTTGGGCATCAGCTCAAAGGTTTCTCCCTCAGATATACCTTCAGTGCCCACCCCATCACCACTATTGTTATCTACCACAGAATCCAGATTTTTAATTTGCAGCACTGATCTTATTTATAATCATGAACTAATTTGTGTGGTCACTTGTTTAACATGAACTTCCCCCACTGGCTGTAAGCTCACAAAAAAAACAGAGACTATGCTAGTGTCACTTACCACTGCTTATTCAGCATTTAGCACAGAGCTACACACATGATTAAAATTGAATTAATTAGTGTATGCTCTACAAGCTCAAGGAAAGTAATAAGACCTTCTGGGATCATCATTCCTGCATTGACCTTACAGGAAAAAGAAGCAACCCCAGAAAGAAAACTAGAACTAAGAGGCAGGTATGAAATCAGCCATAGAGGCCACATCTTTCTCTACAAAAGCGGTGTCAAACTCATTTTCACCAGGGACCACATTAGCTTCTTGGTTGCCTTCAAAGGGCCAAAATAATTTTAGGACTATATAAATGTAACTACTCCTTAACTGTTAAGGAGTTGAAATTACATTCATCCCTTTGAAGGCAACTGAGAGGCCAATGTGGCCCTGGGTGAAAATGAGTTTGACACTCCTGCTCTACATCTAGGGTGTTACTGTCTTGAACTTGAACTTTGAGGAACAAAGCAGTCTAAACCTGTCCTAGGTGGTGAGTTCTAAGGAGGTATATACCCGTGAAGATGGTTATACCTATAACCCAGGTCCCCTAGAATCCCTAGTTTATTCCTAAGGCTTGGAAAGAAGGGATGGATTTAAGTTGACTAAGTGGAAATCAGAGAGCCTTGAACCCTGAACCTTCTAGTTCAGGAAAGGAAGGTATTTTTCTAAGTTTGGACCAGAGAGCTTTTTAAAAAGAGCAGTAGAACCCACCTCCTCACTGAAGCCTTCTGACATTCCAGACCACTTAAAGTCTACACCACATAATTCTTCAATGCATATCATTCTGGATCATTCTCCAGTTCAATCACCTCCAGCATAGGATGGGTGGAAGAAAAATAAGTAATTCTATTAATATATTAAAATAAGAATATTCTGTTGTGTTCATTATCTTTCTGAAAAGAACACAAACTTTATAAATATCTAATTCAGGATTTATCATCATTTTCCCCATTGGGTTATTAAATCAGACCCTCATGAGTGACAAGGTATGTGGGAATTCAGAGAGGACAGTGGCTAGTCCACAATGTGGTGAGGATGATGGTGGCCTCTCAGTTATCAGATTGTTTTAGCATCTTTTGACATGTACAGTTTATATGAGATTTATGGATTACATCATCTTAAGTAGTAGAATATTTACAATACTTTGTAATGAGATGTGGAGTGAACAACCTTTTGTATCATAAGAGGACCATAGGTTATCTCATGGCAAAGTATTTTTTAAAGTAATTGATTTTAAGGCAAGCTATATGGTTTTCTTTTATAAAAAATATATGATCTTCTTATAATTGATATGTACAAAATAGACAGGGGAGGTTAAAAATAGTAGAGGAAATGGAAAAGCCAATGAACTTGTATATATAACCCATGGACATGAACTAAGGCAGTGGGGCTGGGGAGAATGCTGGAGGGATGGGATGGAGGGGGAGAAAAGGGAGAAAAAAATGGACAACTGTAATAGTATACTCTATAAAATATACTTAAAAATATGATCTAAAATTTCTGGACTTTTTGTTATGAAACTGTCATAGTATAACAGCTAAAAAATTCTTCATTTTTTTTAAATTGATCCTCTCTGGGTAAAAATAATATTTTAACAATGAGTGATAAATAACTGTTTTGTTGAAGTAATGTGCACTATAGTAAAAGTAATTTGAACCCAGATATTTGGAAATGTTTCCATCATTGTGTGACTTTGTCCTCCAAGATAATATATGTAATATATTTCTATTAGAAAAAGCACTAATATTTGCATAATTTAAAAACTTAGAAATAGTTTCTAACCTATTTAATTTTTTTCCAAAAGAAGAGCTTCAGTGGATCTTGAGCCCATTTGTTAAAAATATAACTTTTTATTAGTTTATAAGAATTGACATTAAGGAAGATGGAAACTGACTAACTGACTGGATGAATTTCAATAAAAACCTTTTCATAATTGCCACATGGGATTTTTTTTAATGAGCATCTTGATTTAGTAAGCACAGCCAGCATTTCATTTCTTCCATTCTATGTCCTCGTAAATATTCTTTTTACAGCCTTGACAACCATTAAAACTAATATTTTATTAAAAAAAAACTGACCTCTAGCTGGTGTGGCTAGTTGGTTGCATGTCATCCTGCAAACCAAAAGGTTGCAAGCTCGATTCCCGGTTGGGCACAATGCCTGGGATGCCAGTTCAGTCCCTGGCTGGGACACCTTCAGAAGGCAATTGAGCCCTGACTGATATGGCTCAGTGGATTGAGCCCTGGCCTGCAAACCAAAGGGTTGCTGGTTTGATTCCTGGTCAGGACACATGCCTGGGTTGCAGGCCAGATCCCCAGTTGGGGGCATGTGATAGACAACCACAGATTGTTGTATCTTTCCCTCTCTTTCTCCCTCCCTTACCTTCTGTCTAAAAATAAATAAATAAAACCTTTTTTAAAAAAAGAGGGCAACTGATCAGTGTTTCTTCTCACATTAATGTTTCTCTCTCTCTCCCCCCTTTCTCTTCTCTCATAAATAAATAAATAAATGTTTTAAAATATTTTTAAATATATAGTATAGCATTTTTAAAAACTGAACTTAGAACCAGAACTTTGAATTCAATGATCTATTACAAAAAGTTAAACTAACATTAAAACATTTAAATACATTGCTTTAAAACTAAAAATAATTTTGAGTGAGGGCAAAATAACTTCTTTCCATTAACAAGTAAAATTAAAATTTAATTTTTTAAAAACTAAGAAGTATCCCTTAATGCATCTTTATCACATACACTTTTGTTTCTGTAGCATTTAGTTTCCTTTGTATTTTGTTTCTTTTTAAATCTAGTTTCTTTTTTGTCCTACTGATAAATAAATCTTTGAATTTTTAAAAGTACAACTTTATTTTGAGCTCACTTCCATTAGTCTCTAATTTCTGTGTGTTTTATTCTGAATAAAACACTAGTGCAAAAAGAGATGCATATGGTTTATAAGTAAGGGATCATAATGACAGAAATGATGGGTTGCATGATCACAGGCTAAGAGCATGCTGTCCTCCCCTTGCAATTCTGCTGGCCTGGGAGTCAGAAGGCCTGTGCTCAAGTCAGAGCTGTGCCACCGATTTGTTTAGTGGCCTTGGGAAGGATATTACTAGATCTTTTTTCTTAGCTACAAAATTAAGCTTCCCAAAGTCCAGGCATTTATGTTCCAACAGGATTTTCTTTTAGATTAAACAGTCAAGTTTTATTATCCAATGTAACAATTCTACAAAAACTTAGTATTATTATAATAATTACTACCTGTCTTAAAGTCTTTCAGGGTTTTGGATAGACAGTATCCTAAAGCATCAAGCACATATAAAGAACTTTCTTCTCATCTTAAGTGCCAGTTACACCAATTTTCACCCAAAATAATTTTATTTATTTATTTATTTATTCATTCATTCATTTATTTCCTGCTGCAGTGAAAGGGCCATTGCTGGTCAGCTGAGAAGAGGATGTTTGGCTCTCCACTGGAGGTGTTAATCAAAATAATGTAAAATAAGTAAAAATGGCAGTCATCTTAATCTGCATGGCATTGCCACCAAGTGAAGCCATTTTCTCACAATTCCTATGCTCTAGTTAACCTTATACTTCTTCTTTTAATAACTTACTTTTTTTACAGACTTCTCCTAAACAATTACCTGAACTCATCAAGCAATTAATGAAATCATTATTTTGTCTACTATACATTAAAATAAATATGTAACTATGAAAATATAAAATAGTCATGTTCTTTTTTAAAAATTTTTATTTATCTATTTTTAGACAGAGGGGAAGGGGAGGAGAAAGAGAGGGAGAAAAACATCAGTGTGTGCTTAACTCTCACCCACCCCCTACTGGGGGCCCAGCCCACAACCCAGACATGTGCCCTGACTGGGAATTGAACCAGTGACCCTTTAGTTCTCAGGCTGGCACTCAGTCCACTGAGCCACACCAGACAGGGCAAAATATTCATGTTTTTGCTAGCAGGCAAATATGCACAATTCTTTGGGAAGCACGGGGTCAAATGGTATTTCCAAGTTCCATTCAGTTCTGAGCCCTGTGAGTCCATAAGTAGGGTGATCCCTCAGATTTTCTTGGGGTTCACCAGTTTAGACTGAGAATCTCACCTTATTTCTTCAACTCAGAAAATACTTCCTACTTTCCATCTGGAGTATGAACACAGACAAAGTTTTGGAGATAAAAGTAGAATCATTTTTATTTGAGTATGACAAGTTCTGTTAGTATCCACCATTCTAAACCACAGCAATAGGATACTCTATTCATGAATATCTGACAGTTTTTTCTTAAATTGTAAGTTTTTATCTCAATGCCTCCTTTGCATGCACAAGCACCAAGCAACAGTCAGAGCTGTATTGCCAAGACTGTGAAATTTATGTGTAAAGTGATGAAGGACTGAGCTCTGTGTTAGAATCACAGAACTGGTTTCTGGGTCTCCTCTACTAGTTAATTTTTAGCAGTGTTGTTGTGGGCAAGTTACCTAGAGCACCTCTGGAATAAATAGAGATGCGTCTGGTTCCATCCTATACATGAAGGATGGAGACAACAATGACAAGTCTTGCACAAGCACACATTGCCACTATTATTCATACAACAAACACTGTAGGTGCTAACTCTTCTCCAGGCCTCATGCTGAGCATGGGTGGAGGAGTGGAAGTGGCAGGTACAGCAGTAAACAAAACAAAGAGCTCTGCCCTCATGGAACTTATATTCTACTTAGAGAAGACAGACAAGAAGACAGCACATTAGCAAACACTGAGGGATAATGATAGGCAGAGAAAAATAAAGCAAGTTCAGAGAAATAGGGACTTTCTAAGGGTTAAAGACTCATTTCCAAAGCTACCATTACCTCTACAGTCTACACCCTTCCTATCAGCTCCCCTTTCTTCTCCCTCCAATGTCATCCCAGTTTCTAATTCCCTCTACATGTCAAGTCCCATTACTCACATCACAACTAGTAATATGAACCACCCACCCGACTCTGGGCCCAGGCAGTGGTGTATTTCCCATCTGGTGCTTGTCAGACTGGCTTTTAGCCTGGCCCTGGGTTAAGAAAAGACAGAGCTGGAACCTTAAACCTATCCAAAACTAAGACAGAAGTCCTACTAGTCCTTACTAGTAGCCTACAAGTAAGACCTTGGGTAAGTCATTCAACTTCCCTAGAAAGTCAGATCTCCTTTTCTATGAAATATGGAAGTGGCACTAGGTTAGCCCTTTTACTACCAAAATTCCTCAAGTGTAAGTATATCAAAAACAAATAACAATGCAAAAATATTGAGAGAAGTGGATATAATTTTGTACCCAAAACTATAATGATGCCCATAAGGTCATATAAATGATATTAACCCTGCAATGGAGACTGAAAATGAAATTGAGGTGGCCTCCAAAACTGTTGCTAATCTAAGTGGTCTTGGGAAAATACTATATATGGCATTTAATGTCAATAACACTTAATTCCTGTTATCTGCCAGGCACTGTGCTAGACACTCATTTAATTGTCCACGAAGTCCTATGAGAGCTGGCATAAGTCTTCACAGCAATTTACACAAGATGAAGTGCCTAGTGGCTTCTGCCAGGCTTCTGCTTTTCTTGTCCTTCCCTGCCTCATGTCTGTCCAGAAAAAGGCAGTTTCCAGGCCAGAGGTCACACATGGAGGACTGCATCTGGCCCACAGACAGGTTCGATTCAGCCCTCTATGGAGAGTTAGCCTGTACCATATTTTCAAAAAATATTAAACAATTACAAAATAATTTCACACTTTTCCTTAAAGTATGGCTTATTTGGAAAAATCAGAGACTTCAGCCCACATTTATACCTGACAATGGCTGGAGTTGAGCCAAATCACCCCCAGGAAACAAGCCATGGGCCCACCAGTTTGCCCCAGACTCCACCACTCTCTACTGCCTTCTAATTGGGTTCTTTCCACTGAAAATACTTACCTGGGTCCTGGCTGGATAGCTCAGTTGGTTAGAACATCACTTCGATATGCCAAGGTTGCAGGTTCTATCCCTGGTCAAGGCACATATAAGAATCAACCAATGAATGTGTAAGTAATTAGAACAATAAATCAATCTTTATTTCTCCCCCTCTTTCTCTCTAAAGTCAATTTAAAAGCAGAATAAAATAAAGTGAAATACTTACCTGGCCTTGTTCCAGACCTCTGATGCCTATTCTCGGCCTTTATCACAGTGCTAGAGAATGTCAGGTTCCAATGAGCAATGGGACACTGATACATATTTGACCATGTGAGTTATAAAGAATGCACATTAGATGTATGTGGAAGTCAGAAATGAAAATAATAACAGCTACCTTTGTACATACTCCATCCCAAGCTCTGTGCAAAGTGCTTTCACAGGTTATTTCTTTTTGTCCCCATAGCAACCACTATTAATTTTCATTTTCAAAAAATGACACAGAAATTCAAGAGAGGTTAAGTGACTTGTCCAAAGTTACACCTTTGGTATTTCAAGCCCAGACCAGCCCTGCTCTTTCCTAAGCCAGAGTTCCCCTCATCCCCCACCTTACATTTGTATAGTACCTTTAAAGACTTATCCAAGATGTGAACTCTCCCTTCATTACTAACATCAAGTTTTTGTTCTAAATTAAGTGATGTTTAAAGAGGTCAACCAAATATATGTACTCTCCTAAGTTGGTGGCAAGGATGGTGGGAGGCTGGGCAGTGGGATAGAGACAGTGCTGGACACAGACAGAGATAGCCTAGCAACTGTTGAGCCATGTCAAATTTGGGACTGCATGAGAGACCCACCAACAAATGTGCCTGTGTCTTTTGCAAGACTTCAGGCATTCCAGGCCACCAGGCTGATCAAACCAATTTAACGGGGCTAGTAGTGAGGGTGAGCTCAAATTTGCTCAATGTTGGGCTGTGTCTGTGCATGCAACCTAGTGCATTTCTCACTGACTGGTTCAATACCACAGCAAGAAGAGAACTAAATAAAAGTGCAAAATGAAAACTGCACTGATGGTGGTGGTGGTGGTGGTGGTACATTGTCCTGCTATTTACTGGTCTGTTCTTGTAATAGATGATTCTCTAGAACCTGCTCTCCCAGCCCCCATCATGATGGGAAAGCCATCATTTGATTTGATTGTGTTTACTGAAAGTCATTTTGTGCCAGGTGTGAGCAGCAGATTAACCAAATGTGACCTTGCCCTAGGAGAAATTCACAGGCCACTGGGGACCAACAGACATGGAAACAGCATGTACTGGGTGCCCCTCAAATCTCTAATGAGGAAATTGGTTTACTCAGCCACTAGCTCTTAACTTGGGCAGCTTAAAAACCACTCTGGGACTCACATTTCTTCTCTACAAAATGATGACAACATGATACCCATCTCACAAAGTCATTGTGAGAATGACCTCACTAGGCATCAAAGAATTTTAGTTATTATCTTCCCAAGCAAATATAAAGTTTTTGAAGGCAGATACTTACTTTGCTCCTGACTCCACCTTACCCGAAAGAAGCCTAGCACCTTGGTGGACCACCAATGAGTTCTCACAGAACACTAGTGCACTGAGATATAAGGAAGGATGCTCAGACCCAATATCTAAGCATCTTGAAGAAAAGACTCTAGAGTCTGCAGAACAAAGGAGGAAGGCCCTAACGATCACTTAGAGGAGATTTAATATCCTTTTGCAAAGAAAATGCAGGAAAACGGATATGGATTTTAACTCAGTTACACACTTAATTTTTGAGTGCCTCATGAACAGTCAGTGTGGGAGTTACAAAAGTATATCTTATTGTGTCCCTGTCTCAGAGTATTTACACTGGTGAGGAGGTCTCTGAGGAATAACCCCTCATCAGTTAACTTATGCCCTGTTTATCATGTAGATGCCCAATATGGATCTGACAACATTGTGACTAGACTCCTGGGTGCCCCAGAATAGATCATTCTCCATGTTCTCCGAAACCTCCCCACCATTCTGTCCTTGCTCCATTATCACAAAAGGCTCCCTACTTTGAAGCCACCCCTGTGCCCTCCAAACCCCCTCATACCTTCTAAGATCATGCTCTCTACCTGATACTTTGAGATCAAATTATATTTGGCCTATATTGTACACTATTTCACTTGTTCAAGAGAATAGGAGCACAACGAAAAATAATGAACTAAAATTCCTTGGGGGCAAGATCCATATGTTTTACTACATGCCAGGCCTATTTTCCACATTTATAAATTCTTATAGCTGAGTCATGTGACTGCCACTGACTACGAACATGTGGATAGTCTGGAAAAAGGAGATGTCAGTGAGAAGGCATCTAAGGCCAAAAGTAGTACTGGCCAACTGTCCTAAGGAGGACCCAACTACCCACACACAATGGCTAAACAGAAAAAAACTAGCCCTCTGGCTCCTGGCACAGCTCAAAACCCTGGGCTGTGCCTGCCGTATCTGCTCAACAATTCCCCAGAAAAACAAGTGCAGAGCAAACATTCTCTTGGTGACCAACACTGAAATCTGAAGCTGCTATGTGTGAAAAGGCCCAAAGTGGGGAAAACAGTTCTTTGCCAAGTGATGCTTCCCAAACAATTCTTTTAAAAAGTTTAAAAGAGATGGGTCTGCAACCCATAGTCTTTCCCTTCTCTGGAACAGGGTGATAAGAAATTAAAAGATAGCATTAGTATTTTTCCCACATTAAGTGGCATTATTCTTTTTAATTAATTAGACAGACTAAATCGACATCTTCTTCCTAGCTTGCATATTTGCAGAAATAATGTGAGATGGTCTAAATTTCCTGGAGCTCAGCACTAATTTAAAATTGTTAAATGATAAAATTGGTAGCTCCAAAACCAAATTCAGGCAATTTAAGAAATTGCATGTTAAGCCCTTTGGGGATTGATTTGGTCTCAGAAAATTTTTGTGCTCACACTCTGGTCTAGGTGGGGAAACAGTACACAAGAAACAAGAGGCCACGGGCTTGTCAAGGCTAGACGTTCCTCCCACCCGGAAATTCTCTTCGGAGCTATAAGTAGCCAAAAACCAACCTACATTCTTAAATTCCAGTGAAAAAATATCTCACCCTAATTGCGATGAATTTGATACCTCTGTGCTCTGTGCAATACGTGTGATATATAATCCACATCAGGATTTCTAATCCTAAATGTAATATGCATCCTGGAAAGAGAGTAATTCTTTGCTAATCTTTTTGAGTTTATTACAGTTGCTGTCAGGAAGTACTCAATTCTAACAAATCCACTTCTGGTCTTAAAAAATCACTCATGTACATTGTTTGTATATCTTGTAATATTATCAATGGAGTCCAATTATTTATTTGATGAAGAAAAAAAATTGTACTACCAGACTCTTTCTCTGATTCTTTAACAACTGCAATAACAAAACCATTATTCAGAAACACTAAACTCCCCTTTAAAGTGAATTTTAGATTTTGTTCCTATGCTTTCTGCACATTGAATTGGAAGTTCATGAGTTTTATGACCCAACTGTGAGGGTACAGATGGGAGGGTGGGGAAATTTTAGACCTATTGGATTGTCATACACAGAAATAACTGTATAAAATTTTAATTATCTATCTTGAAGTAATAATAAATGTTTGATGAGCTAATAATGAGACATGCCGGGAAATGTTAATGAATGTGTGGAACATAAAGACTTTAAGTAAAGGAAGAAGAGGATTTGCTCCGTAATCAGCTATTAGCAGTCCTATATTTGTGACACTGTTCTGGACATCAACAGAGGATGCTTCATGGGTCATACTGTAGTTAGGATAATATTTTGCTTGTTTATGGTAGAAACAAAGATCTTTGCATGTTTTTCTTCTGGCAAGACTCTTACCAAAATAATTCCTGAATTTCAGCTAGGATCTGGAGCTCTGTCCTGAAGTTTCATTTTATATTTTTCTTATTATCTCTGGGCTTGTCCCTGTTCCTTGTTGCTGCCGTCCAGGGAAAATTTGCACAAGGACAATATCAGAAGCCCCAGGTCACTGACATCATCAGCAATCAGAATGCTGGAATTATCCCCAACTTAATTCAAAAAACTAGAAGTCATTTTCTCTTT
Source organism: Phyllostomus hastatus (assembly GCF_019186645.2). Lineage (NCBI taxonomy): Eukaryota > Metazoa > Chordata > Mammalia > Chiroptera > Phyllostomidae > Phyllostomus > Phyllostomus hastatus. Next base: position 3,528,001 of record NW_025334038.1, on the reverse strand, counting down.
CAGTGGTATTGTTTACTTGGAAAAACACCATATAATTAAAACCATTTTATGAGTTGTTGCAAGAACAGAAATGATGACTCAGGCCTCAAGATTTATTGTTGGGGGAGGCGGGGGGGGTGGCATTTTACTCAAGCAAGAAATAGAAAGTATTGGCCAGATGGGATGTTTGCAAATAGTTTTTATTTTTCATTTTGCTTATCAAGGCCTTAACCCAGGACTCCATGAAGGTGTTTGAGAGCTAAGGCAGAACCAGAGGTAAGTGGAATGTTAAAGAGCCTTAGATGTGCCTGAGTACCAAGGACCTCAGCATCAATACTAAACCTAGATTTGAGCAACATCATTGCCCTCCTATTTGGTAGGAAAAAAACAGTGAGGGAAGATGAGCACTCAGAACTGGATCCAGACAGATTTTGCATTTGACTCTTGCTGAAATATTAAAACAAAAAGAAGGGACTTTTCATCTAATAATGTAGAAGTAACAATGTCCTGAGTAAGCATCATAGTAGTAAGAGATAGCTTTCCATAAGTACTTACCATGTTCTAAAAGCATATTAAGCATGCCACTTGTATTAGCTCCTCCAATCCTCAAAATCCCAAGAAATAAATACTTTCATCCACATTTTGTAGATTAAATAACTCAAGAGTGAAGAAATTAAGAATTTGCCCCAAATCACAATGCCAGTAAGTGGAAGAGCCAGGATCAAACTCTAGTCTCTCTTTAGTTGAAGCCTGTGGGTTCTCTTGCACTAAGTGATACAGCCCCTCAAGGCCCTTGCTGTGCACTGTTGGAGTGACACAGTCCATGCGCCAATGCTATGCACACATCAGTGTCTACTGTGCTACCAGCCCTTCCAGACCCATGTGTACACATGCTGTGGAGGTTAGGGACAGACAATCAGAAGGACTGTCAGAGGCCTTGAGGGAGCTTAGGGACCACCTCAGAGAGCACCCCCCCTCTACAGACCAGAAAGTGGAGACTTGTGGGGGCAGCATGTTGAAAAGAAAAGATCTTTTTGCTCAATGGCAGATTTTCAGGACAGACTGGTTCATATACATTCTAGCCAACTTCATAAAACCAGTGTCCCCAAAAAAACATTATTAGAAGACTCCTGCTGCTTAGAACATCCAAGTAGGGCTTGATGGAATACAGGGATGAAGGAAGAAAGTAAGGGAAATGAAGAGTGAACTAGAGAAGAAAAAAAAAAGTAAGAAAGCTGTGCCTGAATTCAAACAAAACGTATCCTGTTGGTATTGAATTCCTTTTTGTTTCCATGTGTCTCAGACTCAGCATTTCAGAGGGTACACCAGCGTTCTCATGAAACTAAGTCAGACTGAAAATACACCATTACAACTTTATATATCCAGTATGTAATTTGTACTTAACGGAGAGATATTTGGGGCCATTTACCTCCTCCCCCACTCCACCCTCAGACTTCCAGTCACACGGTGGGAGGTAGGCCTCAATGCAACCTTTGTTTTTAATCTTCTGTTACCAGTGGCAGTTGGCTGGCTGTAAAATTACATCAGTCTCCAAAGTCTTTGGGGCCATGACACTGGCTCCTAGAAGTCAGACCTGACCCAGGAACTGCTTCCCTGACATTCTGGAATAAGCCCCCAAGGCCAAGAGCACAGAGAGAGATGGGGAGCAGAGGACCCCAAGCTCTTCTTTCAGCAGGAGTTACTGAATCAACCTCAGGGGCCTCTTTCCTCCCTAAAATTACAAGCTACTTGGTGGAAGCCAGCTCTGAAGGTGGTAGAGAGGCTAGTTGCCTTTCCCAGGCCTGCTCAATTCTGCCCAAAATATATGTGTTGGTCCACGTAGCTTCTCACCAGGCTAGATCAGGGCAGGCCTTGAATAAGTTCCCGCAGGATCTGCAGGGCAAGATGGGGAGTGGTAAGGACATAATTTAAAACTGTTGCCTAGTGTTCTCCTAAACCATACTCTACTTTGGAAAAAGAAAAAAAAAAAACCTTCATCCTTCAGGCAACAGCTGGAAGGCTTGGCTGAATGGTGTGGATTCAATGTGGAGGGTCACAGGGTACTGATCTAAGGGCTGTGAAGTCTTGCTCACCCAACTGTTGACACTCAGTAAACGGGGCAGGCGGGGCTGGTGTGGGCATCTGAGGAAGAAGCCCCAACCCCAGCCCCAGCCAGAGAAAGAATAGGAAGCGACTTCTATTCAGGGTTCACAAGGGTCCCCAGCCACACTCCGCCCCCTGCCTAAGCCACCAGGCCCTTTCCCTGCCTCCCAGTTACCTTGTATTATAACAGGATTAAAGTATATTTAGCTCTTCTATTAGCATTCGTTAGCCCCATTTTGGCCTACTTAAGGCTTCCGGACTGCTTTGATCAGTTTGGCGTTCTACTGGCCAACAGCAGGCCAAAAAACAGTGGGAGAAAGGGGAATTAGACTGTGAAATTATCCTGATGCTCCTTCTCTTATTTCCAATACTCTATTCCTTTTCTTAAAGGGCCCAGTTTACACCCAGAATGGGCAGGAGAAGAGGGGGTAGGTAGAAGAAACCAATAATAATTAGGTTTTAGTTGGAAGAAGAGAGAAAGGGTTTGTACATCTCTCCTAAGAAAAGGAGGGGAGATCCCTATAATTTCTACAGTGCCTGCCTTTTTATTGCTTGCATTTGCATATAAATTAAATCCATATTGTAGCTTTAAGGCAGCCCCGGCTTAGAATTCCACACAGCTACGGGTCCCATTGTCTTACATCCAGTTCTAGGCAGTGGCAAAATGAAAAGGGAGGGGAGAGCAGAGGAAAGAGAAAGTCAGCTTTGTAGTGTTTTTTAATTGCCTGTTGTTTTTTCCGCCAATTACAGGCAAATTAATATTTAAACTTTGGGAGGCTGTGAAGAAGTGCTTACAAAATAGGTTTTAGATTCCTGGGTGTGTAGCCTTGTGCTTTTAGCCATCAGGGTTGAAATTTAATGGTGGTAAAATAAAAAATAATAATCATAATTAAAGAACGGCTCAGACCTAGGTCCTGTTTCAGTTTCTTCTCACATGTGCCAAAGATGCTGAGATTCCACTGTGGTTCTGGAATAATCCAGGGATGCCAGGAAAGGCCCAGGCTGGGTGTTCCTATGGCTGGGCAGTCCTCAGTTTTTCTGTTGACCAGAGGTCTAGCCCAGCATAGCTTCACTCTGCGAAAAGTGGCCTCAGTTTAAATTACAAGTCAATAGAGTATAGCTAGGGAGTTTTCAGATTCTGGGTTAAGACAATTTCAGAAACCCATATGCTATTTTAGCAAACGCATCGAAGCAGAATGACCACCTAAGAGGGGTCTGCGAGCCCCTGACCAGTGTGGCTCAGTTGTTTGGGTATTGTCCTGCAAAGTGGAGGGTTGCCAGTTCCATTTCCTGTCGAGGTACATGCCTGGTTGCTGGCAGTTCAATTCTGTATTGGGGCATGTTCCAGAGGCAGCCAATGGATATTTCTCTCCCTCTCATCTCCCTCCCTACCCCCATCTCTAAAAATGAATAAATAAATACTCTTTATAGAGAGAGAGACAGATCTGCAAGGAACATGGCGGGAAAGGCCAGAAGCAGTGGGGAACAGGTTTCCTCCCTGGTGTGTTAGCCTAGTTCAGACATAGATAACCAATTACACAATGTTTGAACACGATGTCAAGGAGGCCAAACCCATACATTTTGCTTTGTGCCTTTTTGCAGGATGTGTTGTTTTGTCTTATTATTAATATTTAAATTAGTATCTGTGCTCTGCATTGATCCACCTTCTATCCCACTATCCTCACCTTCCAAAACATTTCTTCTAATTATTGGTATTGTAGAGGTATGTTGTCTATGGGGAGAGACCGAGAAGTTATTGCTGTTATTAAATTCCTCTAATCAATCTCCATGCTGAGTTTACTTCAGTAACCGGCTCTACAGTGTCCTGGGCATCTTTTCAGAACTCTGCCTCTGCTAACCCCCCTCAAAGCCCTTTTCTCTAACCTCTACAATTGCCTACACACTTTGAGTTTTTCTGTCTAGAAGTTTTATACCCCACCTTGTTTTTTCCCCCCTAATGTTTTCTGTCCTTGAAAGAGAGCCAAACTGCTGCTGCTTCCCAAGCACAACCTCCTCTCCCTTTGTACTCAGACTCAGAAAAAATCAGTAGTTCTCCCCATGGCACAGAGACTGCTTCTCCCCTCCACTGAACTCTTCTGAATTTTATTTTCATTTTCCTCAAAAACCACTCCAAATGCTCCATGGTCCTCACTGAGCTGCACGGGATTTTTTATTTCATATTTGAAATAAGACCTTTATGCTTGCTTCCTGACCTGGTCCCACATGGGCACGGCCAGATGGGAGGCAGTTTCCTGGGAAATGATGCTGAGTCTACCTGGATGCCTTTTGTCCATTTGCGTGATCCATATCTCTGGAAAATAGAAGCTGCCCACACTAGAGGCCAATTCTAGAACCACTCACAGTGTATCCAAAAAAAGAAAAGGTCAGCCTGATAACCAAACTTTTTTAAGATCAATAATTGACTGACTAAATATTATCAAGATGTATCAAAATAATAACAATGACAAGAATGATAGCTAATAGTCTTGATTGTTTACTACAAGTCAAACTCAATTGTAAGTGCCTTATAGTATAACATAGATCTCACTTTTATCCTCACAACAACCCTACATGAGCTATATACTATTATTATCCCAAGTGTAAAGATTATGCAACACTGAAACATTAAGTAACTTACCCCAAGTCCCAAAGCCTATAATTTGCACAGCCAGGATTCAAACCTAGGCCATCTGCCTAGAGATCGTTAATTAATGTAACCATCTGTCATAATCCCATAATGTCACCTTAGTGACACCAGACAACATGGGCATTTAGGAGGAGCTGAGAACTCTGCACTCTCTCCTCACACCAGGCCCAATGACAGTCCTGCAATATAGATAGGTTGACCCCTATTTTACTGGTGGAAGCTGAGACTCAGAAAGATAAACTGAGATATACTAAAATTTTTAAGAATTTGTTTGAGCCCTGGCTAGTGTGGCTCAGTGGATTGAGCACCAGCCTGTGAACCAAAGGGTCACCAGTTCAATTCCTAGTCAGGGCACAGGCCTGGGCTGTGGGCCAGGTCCCCAGTGGGGCATGCATGAGTGGCAACCACACATTGATGTTTCCCTCCCCTCCCTCCCTCCCTCTGCCTCTCTCAAAAAATAAATAAATTTTAAAAAAATTTTTTAATAATTTAAATTTTTTAAAAAAAGAATTTGTTTGAGCAAAAATTGATTCCAACAGATCAGTGTCAAACCAGAAGTTGTCAGGAGCACTCCTCTGACAGAAGCCAAGGGAACATACTGAAGCAAAGAAAAAAAACAATTTGCTTGGATAAGGCTTAGCTGGCTATTTGTGACTGGTGGTCCTTTGGTTTGAATTTCATAGCCTTAAGTCACTTACAGACTTGGATTTTGGTTTGCTCACATAGGCCACCATGGCATTAGAGCCACCTCAGGTTAACAGCCTGCTTGCTGAATTAAGTTTGTACTATACTCATATGTCTAGAACTCACACTCGAACCCAGGTCAGCATGACTCCAAAAGCCATATTCTTTCCACTACACTACCTGCTCCCAGGTAGACCTCACCTCAGGGAAAATACCAATGTTTGTCATATGGACAGGACTCAGTAGCCAGCTGACTCCAACACCATCCTCGTAAGTGTCCACAGATGTGCATCCCCAGTACGCCTCAACAGGTCACATGGGTCATCACAGACTATACAAAAGGCTTCACTTCTGTCCCTGTGCTGAAACATCTTACCTTCTTGAGGTAAGAGGCAGAAGTCAGGCAAACAGACACTTGGAAATCAGCCTGTGATTTGACCCAACTGGCCATTTGTTTTCAAGATCACTGGCAATTTGAAAGCTCTGCTTTGTTCCCAGTATATTTGAGGAATCCCAGAACTTCTGAGCCAGCCAGCTTCTCCCCATCCCCAGGTTTTGCTGACCCACAGCTGAGCCTATCCTTGACAGTGTCATTCTCAGGCCTGGGCCATGCCACATCAAGCTCAGTGTCACCTGGGGCGTGATTGTCACTAGGGAGTGAGATGGGCCTGGAAAGCCCATCTCTGAGTCACAGGTAGCTGAATTAAAGGTTTATGATTTTTTAAAACCAGGAAAATAAGCACATGATGCAAAATTCAAAATAGGCAAGAGCAAAAGTGACAAGCCTTCCTCCACTTCTATCCCTCAGACACACAGTTCTTTCTAGAGGCAACTGATATCACTATTTCTTATGTGTGTATAATTCCAAAGATAATCTAAGCACATATAAGCAATTTCATATATAAATGTTCCTATATAGATACACACACACACACACACACACACATATGTTATTATTTATACAAATGATGGCTTATGTTCTACAATAACTCCTTTCACTCAACAATATGCATATATTAGGGATTATCCATATCCATACAGTTAACTGTCTCATTCTATTTTTATTGTTGTTCAAGTACAGTTGTCTCCATTTTCCCCTCACTGCTCCCCCCTGCCCCACCCATTCCCTCCTCCTACCCTCAATCCTATCTTCTTTGGCCTTGTTCATGTGTCCTTTATACATGTTCCTGACAACCCTTCCACCTTTTCCCCCATTATCCCCTCCCACCTTCCCTCTGGTTACTGCCAGTTTGTTCTTTACTTCAGTGTCTCTGGTTATATTTTGCTTGCTTGTTTGTCATTCTTTTTAATGGCTATGTAATATATTATATAGATATACCATAACTTATCTAAAAAGTCTTCTATTTAAGTAATTTCTTAATTACTTTGCTCTTAACTCTTTTGCTATTCTCAATGCTTTAGTGAAAATCCTTGTACATGGTCACTTTATAGATGTGCTAACATTTGCAGGAAAAATTCATAGAGTTTAAGGGAATGTGCATATTTCATTTTGATAGCTATTACCAAATTATAAAATTGATTTTATCCATTTATACTTCCACCAACATTGTATAAAACTGCCTATTTCCCCATAGCCTAGACAGCACTACCTGATGTGGAATGGAACTTTTTGATCTTTGCTATTAGGACAGGTGAAAAACATTCTCTCACATTTTAAATTTGTATTTCCACTATTATGAGTGAAGGTGAGCAACTCTGCAAATGTTTAAGAACTATTTAATTTCTTATCCTGTGAATGATGCATATCCTTTGTCAAATTTTCTGTTGCATTGCTGGTTCTTTTCTTATTAATTTATAATGGTTCTTTATATATTAAAGAAATACACTCTTTCCTGATATGATGAGCTGCCAACATTTTCTGTGGTGTTTCATTTCATTTTGTTGATGATGTTAGTTTTTATTTTTTCCTAAGAGGCCTTTTTATTATAACTTGGATTATCATTTCAACCCTGTCTCAAACTTCGAGTTACTTAATAAATATGATGATGTTTAAGGATGCCAGTACTGTTCTAAGGAATCAGAGGTGTTCGATAGACTGCTGAAATTCAAATTACCAGTAATTACAACACTCCAGATCTTGTTTTCCTGGCCTGTGGGATGAGGGGGTTAGGCTAGATGCTATATACATAAGCTCATGGTTAGCTCTGGAGTCCTGTACTTCTCTGAATCATCCCAGCAGCTCTGGGGTTCCCCTGGACAAGGGTCTTGCTGCCCTCTCTGCTACTGGGCACTGCTGATGGTGGCAGGTGTGAGAGGTTTCTTTTGGCAGAAGTGTCTTGACTGCCCTAAGCATAGTTTCTTGCCCCCACCTTTTGGTGAAGCCTCAGTCATCACCTCTACGGGGCAGGTGTGCTGAATTCAGACCCAGCATTCTCTGGCCTTCAGAGCACAAAGCACACAGGAATCTGGGTCATGAATACAGTGCTTAACTTCCCCTCTCCCTGCCAAAACCTCTAAAACCTCACCTTACACATAGATGGTCACTAAAGCCCCCTATCTCTGCCTTTGGAGCCGCTGTTCAGATCTGTACTACAATACCTGTAATCACATAGGAAGACACCCATGTTTGTTTTTAGTTACCTGGATAATATATGCAACATAGACTTGAGGACATGGGGTCAGGTACAAGCTCCAAAAGACCTGGACAGCAGTGAGAGTGTGCTGGCTTCCGAACTGCCATCATGGTTTTGGGACAAATGCTGACTTTCTTCAGCTAGTCTGTGTCCTCCCCTGGGAAATTTTTATTTCTTCCTGGCATCCATCCTACATATTCTCTGGCTACCACAGAGAAAAAGAACTCCTTCCCTGGCTTTGAGAATGGCTTGTTTTACTGAAAGAATTCATCTTCCAAGCCTCTCAAAAAATGCCCAGCTCTGGGTACAAGAAATCCCTTTCTCCCTCCTACCCATTAGGGCAGCCTCAACTGACATAGACTGAGGTAAAAAAACTCCCTCCCCAACAAAATGGCAAAACCCCTCTTCTGGCCTCATAGCAAAGGCCCACCACTTAGACACTTCCATAATTTAAAAGGCGTTGAGGTCTTTGCAAAAGGTAACCTTATGTAGACCCCTGAATTGGCCAGATGTTTTTACCTCCAGATCACTCCTTTTAATTAGAAATAGGTAAGACTATTATATTCAGATGTCCCATGAAGATTGACTCTTTTGAAGGCCTTGGGTCAGGCTGGTGCTGGAGACAGAGAGGGGTGCCTAGTGCAGGTTCCCAGGAATGCACAACCATGCTCCAGAGTACAGTGCTCTCTGGCCTTGCCTGGGAAAAGAGCACAGTGTAACAGACTTGCTGATGTCACCTTGGGAGACCCCAAGAATGGCTGAGAAGATGAGCTAAGGGACAGGGGAATTTCATGGCGGTACCGTTCTGTTTGTGGCATTAAAGGGCACAGAGAGATGAGGGACAGCTAAACGGAAGAAGGTGCCCAGAACACCTTGGCTTACCTCCCAATATCTCCAGAAGTAAAGGCTGGATCCAGCTTTGATGCAACATGCTTGCCAGAGCCAAACCCCAAACACCCCTTGCAAAACTGTGCTATAAGCAATGTAGTGCTACATGTATGTCATGTGCCAGAGTCTAGGCTAAGGGCTCCGCATGCATTACCTTACGTAAACCCAGCACCCCTAAGAGGGAAAGGACACACGCTTAGATGAGTGAAATGATTTATCTGAGGTTACCCAGCTAGGAACTAGAAAAGATGATATTAAAATGCAGGTCTATCCACCCAAAACTGAAATGTTTGACCAGCTGCAGTTGCTGCAGGAAACGAAAGCCAGAGGGACACAGAGACCTTCCTCCTTTCACTCTGCCCCCAGCTTCCCCATTACCCAAAACAGACAAGAAGCCAATATGGGCCTAGACCCCAAAGACATAGCTCTACCACATGTTCAAGCTTCTCTAGAAAACAAGTACCTTTCTGAAAAACATACAATCACACAATGTTAGGGCTAGATAGGACCTCAAAAAGCATCTTGTTTCTGGAGACAGAAATGTGCTCCCAGGAACCCAAGGGGTTCTGAGGCATGGCCAGTACAGCATTCAGACAAACCAGCCACCAGGTCACAGGGGTCTCTCCATCTTCAGCCAGCTCAGTACCACTGTTGGCATACTGAGCTTTGGAATAAACTGCCATTTAAACAAAGAGGTCCATGGACACAAAGGTTTAAAAGACACTGATGAAGTTGGACCCCCTCACAGGGCCCAGTGAGAGGGTGTCTGAGGGTTGAGCTGCTCCAAGGCTCAGAACTGTGTTCTGCTGAACACAGCCCCCAGGTCTCTCCAAGGAAGCCCTGAGGTCCGGCTCCATCCTCTGCCTGGGAGCACTTGTGACAAAGCCAAATAGCAGGGAAAACCTACTCCTTCAGGCACAGCAGTACTCAAGATGGCAGCACAGGGGCTTCGGGGGAGTTCAGGAGGTCTGAGGGTCCCCAGAACTAAGTACCAGCAGATATTGCCTGTGTTTCAGTCAAAAGATGGGTTTGGGCAACAGCTTACACACAGCACAGATGCAATCAAAAGTCAACACATTAAACACCAAGGTCTGTTTGTAATCCATGTACTGGTCAGCACAGCATGGATTTTTGCCTGTTTGCTAGTGATCTTGGTGGCCTTGGCCTCTCTGAGTTTTATTTGCCTCAGCTGCAAATGGGTCTCCTTATACCTTCCCCATGAGATCTGCACTAACTGTGGGGCCCTATGAGCATTACATGATCTCCGTGTGCCTGTTTCCTTGTTACTAATTCCACCCACCTCATATTCTCCCAGGAGTGAAATGACTTAATACATGTAAAGAACCTAGAACAGTGTCCACAAATATTAGCTGTTGTCATTGTCATCACCAAGCATGTTATGTCACCATGGCTATATGCTTGCATGTTTGCATGTGTTCCTGTTCTCTAGCAGACAAGGCCCTCGTCTACTTTGTCACTTGGTGTCCCCAGTGCTTGGAATGCTCTTCAACCCACAGTGGATACTCTGTGATTCCAACTTCATTTCCATTAATGTTTTTTTGCTGAGCACTGCCTAGGTGTCAGCAAGTACTGAAGATACTCAGAAGAGTCTAGCAGAAAACTATTACTATTTTAAATTGGCTGGGTAAAAATATTATTTGTGGCCACACAGCTGGGATGGTTTGGGCCAAGTTTACAAGCCCTTTGACTTTCACAATGACTTCAAATGACATTTTTCTGTATAACCACCCTGACTGTCTACCAGACTGCTATCTTTGGCTTCTCTCACGGCATGTGGGTTGGAAGCTCTCTCAGAGGAGTCGCCAACCAAGAGGGCATTCAGACATGCTTTGGGCTCCAAACCCCACCCAACCTCCACAAGCCCAGAGGTTCAGGGTCTCCAAGGCAGCAGGCCGCAATCCTGGGTTCAGAACCTTGAGGCAGCATTGTTCCTTCTAGTCCTTTGTCTCCTGGCTCTCATCTCCCGCACAGCTTTGCATGGCTTCTAGGGTGGAACCTTCCAACAACAGGTTGCTATTGTGCTCGTACACACACATATACACACACCACTGGCCTCTGTCAGGCTCATGTTCATAGAAACTACTGTGGACCCCCTGCCTGGACTGCAGTCCTGCCTGGCAGGCCTCTGCCTGTCCCCAGCCATACCCAAGCAGTCTCCAACAGTCCCTCCTATGGCCCTTGCACCCTGCCACAGTGCCTGCCCCTGCACAGAGGCCCTTCAGAAATGCTGTCGAAGGGACCTTACAGTTGAGTCCTTTTGGAAAATTTCCTGCTTCCAGAATTTTATCTCATTCTCCTATCTCCCACTGGGGCAGGTAGGCCAGCACTATCTCCACAACAGGCCAGTTTGCTTTTCCATCCATAGCTCTCTCCACAGCCATCCTCCTGACAGGGGCTGACTAACATCATCCCAGACAAGACAGAGACTGCTGGCCCTGCACCCACTCAGCCAAGCTGAGCAAACTGGTGTTCAGGAAGGTGAAAGGGACAATCCCCCTGCCTCCAAGCAAGTTTTTCCAGGAACATCAGCTGTGTTTTCAGAAACTGGGGCTCTAAATCCATTCCAGGATGTCAGTGTTGGGTGGTTAGTCTTAGCACCATCAAATATGAGTCTCTGGTCCCTGTTGCCTCCATGTGACAGTGCTGGGAGCCTGGGCTTTAGAGTAAGCATGACCACCACTGCAGCAGTGTGCTTACCACCATTCACCAAGCACTGCTCATTCAGTCTTTACAATAGCTCTGCCAGGAAGGCTCTGACAACCTGGCCTCTTTAAATATAAGGAACTTGAGACACAGACAACCTAGTGAATTTGTCCAAGATCCCTCAAAAACATGGATCAGGGATTCAAGCACAAGTAGTCTGACTCCCCCAGTCTTAGCTACTACACTGTGTCCCTGGGGAAGCTTATATCCAAGTTCTAGCTTCACTATTCACTTGCTGTGTGACCTTGGGCAAGTCACTCCATCTCTCTGAGTTGCTGGGTAAGGCAGAGAAAATAATACCTACTCTGAGATAGCTAACCACAGTACAGATACAGGCTTACCCATCATGAGGGCTTGATAAATTAACCCATTTGTTCTAGCCTGATCCTTGTCAAATCTGAGAAAAGCCCGCTCTCACCCTGACATGGTTTCATGTGGTTGCCATCCTTGTCTGCATTAGTCCATTATTAACAGAAACTGGTTTCTGCTAACCCATCCAGCCTCCTAATGGAAACCGGTCCAAGTTCTTATGAAAAGAGAGAGGCCTGCAGTAGGACTTTCTCAGGGTCACAGGTGGATTTGCTATAAGGTACACCTCCAACCTAGACTGTGCACTTTATGTGCAGACTATTTTAAGGCAACACATGACCATTCATTGAAAGCTTCTATGCTTTTGCACATGCTGTTCCCTCTTCCTGCATCCTTCAAAACTCAGTATGGACAGCACCTCATTCAGGAAGTCTTCTCAACTGCACTCATGCCGACAAACTCCCACACCTTTGGTCTCCTGATCTGGGTTTCTCCAGTCCTCTATCCCAGCATTAGCATCCCACCTTTTTCTAGCACTTGCTGCTTCACCTCAGGTGCTGCTTCTCTTCTTCCCATTCGGTGGTCCTCACAAAATCCCTATGGAGCTTTTGAAACAAACACATGGAACAGCTGCCTCCTTGGAGCTTTAAGGTATGTGAGTCTAGCATGGGACCCATGCAATTTGGATTTGAAAATCTATAGGAGTAATTCTGCTGCTCACCTGCAGTGGAGAGCCCTCAGGGCCATTCCTACATCCTGGTCTCCATGGTAACCCCAGCATCTAAGAGAGAACCTGCACCTAGTTGGTGTCCAATAATTATTCACTAGATCGATGAGTTTTCTGCCTCTCTGTTCCTCCTATTCCCCAGTTCCTAGTAACCCCTATGCACAATTTTGAGAAAATGATTGGTGAAGTGGTTGGAACATAGAGAAGAAGAGGGTACTTCTGGAAAGGAAATGTGGGATTCAGCAATTACCTGGCTAACTCAGACCACTGAGAGCTTCTTTGAAACTTATTATTAACAACTATCATCTTAGTACCCTTGCTTTGGTGATTCTTGATTGTTCTCAAAAGAGTTCCTCTGATGAAAGAAGTAGAGCAAAGATGATTAAACCCATTTCACAGATGGCCTCAAAGAATTTGAGAAAAGCAGAAGTACAAGTGACTATGCTAGTGATATCTCATTCATTTTTAGGTCAGGATATGAAGCCCATGGAGAGTGAGAGGAGTGCTGACAGCTAGAAGGAGAACTCATGTCTCCAAACCTCCTTGGTTGCCTTATGGGGCTGTGTCATTCAGAGTAGCCCAGAGGAAGGAAGGTCAGGGAGGGGGCTTCAGTGGCCAGTTTGACAGTGAGTTCCACCTCCAAATAGATCCTCTGTCTCACCCAGTCCTACCTCATTGTCTTCATCCTTGCCTCCCAATGGTTTCAGAGACATGTTGAGCAAAGTTCTTACAGGTCTCTGGGGTTCCTTGACCCACTGAGCCAGCAGCATGAAATTCAGTCCTCAGAAGCTCTCTGGTTGTTTCAGGTCCTCTCCCCAGTTAGATCCTCACTCAGGACCTCATATAACACAGCAGCTGTACCTGGACCCTGTTCCTCTCTAGGACAGCCTCTCACCTGAGGCCATGTACTCTTCCCAGACCCTGGGCCTCATTTCCTTTAACCCCACACCTTTCCTGAGTCCACTCTTGCTCCTGCCCATACAACAAACTCCAAATCTGCACCTCTGGTCCACATTCTCCCCTGGACTCTATTCAGGACCACCATGGCCATGTCCAAATAAAAGTCTCACCAACCCCCCCAAACCCAACATGTTTGTGACAAATCTCACTATCAACATTCACAAAAGACAAGACTGCCCTTTTTCCTGTGTTCCCAGCCTCAGTGACATAACCCCCAAACCTAGATAGAACCTCAGCCTCTGCCGCCACAACCCCTTCCACTGGCCCCTTTGATTCTGATTCATAAATATCTCTTGGCTTCCTCCTCAGCCAGCCCACCAGACAAGGCCTCAGTTGCCAACCTTACCTGTCCACCTTCCCTGGGCTAGGTATTGTCAGGTCACAACACCTTGCTCTCCTTGGACCCAGGCTTCTAGCTAGCCAGCAGGGACAGGGTGAGGTCTTCTATACTGCTCACCGCAGTGCTAGACTAAGAAATGAAGTGTATGGTGTGTAGGGGACCAGTTTGTTTTGGTCTGACAAACGTGACTCAGCTCTGTATGGAAAACCTACAGAAGTGAAGTGGTGGGCAGGAGCCAGACCTTCAAACCAAGTTTTCCCATGGGAATCAGGCCTAGAAAATGCATACTGACTGTTATGGTTTGCTCTTGCTAAAACTCCATCACTCTAGTCTAAAATAACAAATGTGTATCATCTATCTTCAAGGTAATTTCCAAAGCCTGTGTGAATTCACCCAAAGACAGAGCTAATCAGCTAGTCGCCATTCCCCTCTGTATGTTATTTTCTTTTCTTTGATTGAACCTAAAATGTAGACAACAATATCCTATGTAATAGATAATAAATCTTTCTCTGATGTAAGCCCCAAGAAAAACAATAAAAGCCTGTCTAGGCAAGTGTCGGGGCACTCTCCTTTTGAGAGAGTGGCCGAGGCATTCATAGACACTCTCCCCTTGAGAGAGTAGCTGTGCCGTCCCCTTTTTCTCCACAGGATTGCTATCTCCTATGCATTTACTTTCTCTTTCAGCCACAACAGGCAGACTCTGCTGGCCGGAGTCTGCCACAGTGGTGTTCTTAAAGCATTTTTTTACCATAGGTCATAGTAAAAAAGAAATTACACTGCAATCCAATCCACAAGCATATGCATAATTTAAAAACATACATTCACAAGATTACATTCACCCTTACTACATAAGATAAACTCATATTCCCTACCCTATTCTATTCAAGTTTATCTATTGCACTTCTTTTGGAAGTTAGTTGCCACCCAATGAATTGATTTTGTGACCCAATAATAGGTCATCAGCCAATTTCAAAATCATCAGTGAATGGGAGTGGAGTTTAATTACAGAATTTGTATTTTGAGACTTGTAGATGGTACACTGTATCCAAACCTGGTCTTCAGAAGCAGGGTCCAGGAGACCCTGTTTGGATGTGAATTGAGCAGATGCATGGAGTTTCATTTGGCAGTCAACAAATGTGTGAAGACACTTGTTGGTGCCAGGGTCTGATAGATCGGGCCCACGTATATGTTGATACACATATGAGAGTCTGTGTGAAGGCAAGAAGCTTCTCAAACTGATGTGACCAGAAATTTGTGAGAGTGTGCACACATGTGGGATGATGGATATGCACTCAATCTGAAAGAATCACAATGGAATCACAAGGATCACAACTCACACAGCACTTCTCAGTGTCCCATATAGCCTTGACTCAACTCGCCCATCCTTTCTGGGAAGTCTGCTCTTCCAGGTAGCAGCAGGGATGGGGAGGACCCTTAAGAAAAGCAACAGTGGCAAGTACCTGGAAACTCAAGTAAGTTCATGTTCACTTTGGGAGGTGTACACCCTGAAGCCTAGTGGGTCCACAGACACATAGGTCATGGACTGGGAGAGCCTCACCAGGGAGGAAAAAGAGAGTGCTTAGTGCCTGGCAGCCTCCAGCCCCAGGTCCCAACATTCCTCTTCCATACATGTCAGTCACTCTCCTTCACCCAGGCATCTCCCAAACTCATCCCCATGTTTCCCTTTCCCTTGTTGCCAGAAAAACAAAAATCACAACTGTGCAGTCTCTTCTTCTGAATCATGTCTGCAAGCCTTTTGTTAGCCACAGCATGGTGGTCTGCTTCTATCAGTTCACATCCTATTTCTCCCTAATAAGACACAGAACATTGAACATTCACAGATGTGCCTGACCACACTAGGGGCTGCTGCTCCTACTTGCCACTTCATCTAAAATATTCTAAAATGTATAAATATTTAAATCCTAAGTCAGATAAGAGCACCCCAGCCCTGCTCAAAGCCCTCCAGTGGCTTCCTGCACCAGAAATTCAGTCCTAACAACCAGTGCCCTGGCCCAAAGTTTCCACCTGCTCAGCTCCCAGCGCCCTCCTTGCCACATCCTGTCCTAATATCCTTCACAGTTTCAATAAGTTGTCCCTCAGTGGAAAACCTCTTGCCCCAGAACTTCATGTGCCTGATTCCTTCTTATCTTTCAGAACTTGGCTCAAACATTAATTATCCCCTCCATAGTGCCGGCACTAGAAGATAGGCTTTGGGGAAAGCACACATTAGCTTCTTCCCCCCATAAAATCCTAAATAACTCACTCCCAAAGACACCTCCAAATAAGCTTCTAATTTAAGAAAAAAAATATTCTATAGTAAATCTTATGGCCCCACCAAACACCCCTCCAGACTCTTCCACATAAATTTCAGGTGCTACCCCTGACTTCCCAATTTAAATAATAACTATTTTGCCTTTATAGCAGTTATCATCAAGGAAAATTCTTATCTTGTATTCATCTGTTTCTGGGTTGTCTCCAGACTACACTATAAGCTCCAGGAGAGCAGGGGTGTTGCTCATCTTCAAGCCCATATTCTGGCAGGTGCTCCACAAACATCTCTTGAATGAATGGGTTAGCCAAAACCTCCTCATACAGAGACGGTTGCATTCATTGTAAACCTCCCCAAGTTGCTCAAGACTATCTAAAAGAAGAAGGAAGGAGAAGGCAGTAAGGGGACTAATGTTTATTGACTGCCCCGCACTTTACAAACATGATCTCATTTAACCCTCAAGTAGTTTTAAGAAATAAATATCAACAGTTCCAATAGTACCACCTCACCCTCATGGTCCCTGCTGGCTCCCACCAGCCACAGTTACCCCAGAGGCACACTGTCAGTAGATTTGCTTGTCCTTTTTCACATGCCAGGCAGCTCAAATCCCTTGGCATTCTGCTCCCACGGTTCCCAGACCCTGCCTACCTCATATGTCCTTCAGTGACAACATCAGCAAGAATGAAGCTTCCCAAAAAAGAAACAATTAGAAAAGCAGCTACAGTTGGACACCTCTGTCCACCAGGCCATCCCTGGGTCAATGGGATGCAAGCAACCATTTCTGATTATGTGATCACAAAAGCCATGCAGAAAACTGTTCTGACATGACAGTCTAAAATAAAAGACCTAAGATCATATCTACCGATGTTTACAACTGTGTCAACATGATGTGAACAAGCAGACAGTAGCTGGAAAGGTTTGTAGAAAACTGAAAAATTATGGCTTAATGATTGAGGGGCAGAACTTATACTATGAGTGATTTTTAAATATTAAATTTTATTATTGCTTAAATGCTACTTTTAAAAGCAAATATTGAAAGGGAGAGAGGAAGGAAAGTTGAATGGAGAAAAGAAGAAAGGGGGGGAGGAAGAAAAGCAAATCCTTTGCCAGTTTTTCCTGGAATCTGACTGTTATCAACAGAGCAGGAGTACTGGAACATCCCCTACTACCAGTGCACAGAGAGATCTCTGGTAGCCAGAGGTGTGGGAGAGAGACAGCTGTCCAACATCTGCCACCTGTCTCCAAAGCAGTGACCATAGTGACATCAGTCCCAGCCAAGCCCTCCATGAGGGCTCAGCCTTCCATCATCACCCCAGAACAAGCATCCCAAATCTCTCCTCTGTCCTATACACAGATCACTGCCAGCTCAGTCCATACCCTATCCATTCTATCCCCCTGCTGCCTGCCCTTTCTACTTAAACAGTCAACTCAAACTAACCACTTTCTAGAAGCATTTCTGGATTACCTTTCACCCTATGAATCTTCAGAAGCTTGTCTTGTTTGACTTCTTCATATTGTAGGATATTTCATCATATAGAAGCAAATATTTAATATTTAAAAACATGGGCTCTAAATTCCAGCTCTACCACTTTCCAGCTGTGAATTCTTGAGCAAATTACTTACCCTCTCTGAGCATCAGTGTCTGAAATTATATCATGGAAATATTGATACATCCTAAAGGGCTATTATAAGCAGTCAACGAGATAATATATATGTAAATAGCCCAGGAGAATGTTGGACAAATAAGAAGCAGTCAATAAGTGGTAGTTCTTATTATGATGCATGGCATAAAATTCCATGAAAGCAATCATGCATTTGTATTCTGAATTGCATCACCACTACATGAACTAGATGTGAAACTCACTGAAGAAAGAAAACTGTCCTTTCTAAGTCTTATGTCTCTCCCTAACCCCTTCTTTATTCCCATCAGAGCATGCAGCCCGCAGTCAGCTAACAGGCAAACACCCAGACCCTTGGGCTTTTCACACGCAATCCTAGGGCTCTGTCCATCAGAGCTGGGCTACTGGTACATCTGGTAGTGGGAGCCAACTTGGAGCTAAGAAGGATCCAGAAATGGGGTGGGCTCCAGATGAAATAGGAACTGGAGGTTCTGCTCTCTTAGGTTCAATGCCCAGGAGTCACCAGGAACCACCATGCCCACCCTGCCCACCTGTACCAGGAGCCTGCCACCAGCAGAACCTAAGACCATATTATTTCCTGGAGGGTCTTGGAAACCAGCCCCATGGAGCTCCCAATCATCTCCCCATGAAGGATTGAATGTTCCTGCTATGATCCACATTTTGAAAGATTTTGTCAACCAGATAAGCTACAATATTATTCATAATAATAATGACTACCATTTACTAAAGAGCCAACAATATGCCATGCATCTTATAAATGTTATTAACTTTGAAATATTTATTAATAATCAATTTATTTTCTGTTTTTATTAATCAAATTTACATAAAACTGCTAGTCAGAGCTTTTAGTCAGTATAAAACAACATCTGTGAGCACAGTGTTGCTCTGCCTAGCAACATTGTGAGCTCTGCCTCCAGCCCAAAGCAAGGACATGTCAAATTTGGTGGACCAGGACAGCCTTAGCAGGTGGAATACAGATGCACCTCCAGTAATCCCCTGAAAATGTGGAGACTTGCTACAGACCCCTCCTCCCCCAGATTTCTAACAAGGACCTTAAGTAGGGGACTGAGCTAATCCACTCTTCTCATCTTGCAAATAATAGGCTCTCACCAGAGATGACAAGAATCCTACCCAAAGCCACACAGCTGGTGGCAGGAGCAGTCTCCCATCCCATTACAGTGTCCTATGCTAATAAGAGCAGCATGGATCCCTAAAGGTAGTGATCAGGACTGCCAGGGAAATGGTCCCACATTATATTCCTCCTGAGCTGAGTCCCTTCAGCATTACCTCAGCCTGCTCAATCCATCACCCGACTCTGCACTCTCCTCCCTCAGTTCTGAGACCTCTGCCCCGGGAATAAGGGAATGCTCTCTCCATTTTCATAAAGAGAACCCACCTCCAGCAGGGCCTGGTCAAGCACTGGCTAGAACAGAGTGCCAAAAATATAATTCCAAATCAAACAGTGCTAACCAGAAATGTAGGTATAAGGAAATCCTAGAGAATGCTGATTTTTTCCCATGGTGACTGTGTTAATGCTGTCTTTCAAATGTCAAATACCAAATTCTCTCCCCTGAAATTGCTTTGGGAGCCCTTAATTTACCCATGCCATATACTCAGTCCTCCCAGGATGTATTCTACACCCCCTCATAGTCAGCCCTCTTTCAAGTGCTCTTTAAAATATATACACATTACATAGATAGATAGATAGATAGATAGATAGATAGATAGATAGATAGATAGACATAGATATAGGTGATATAGATAGATATAGAGATAGAGATAAATGATACAGAGATAGATGTATATATATGCATATATACATTCATATATATAGATATAGATATAGATATGAATGGAAACAAGAAACATGCTTTGCAAATTGGGTCTTATGTTGCCAAAAATATGTTCCCAGGACATGCTCCACAGCTAATAAATTGTATACATCATTGTTGTCTACACATCTATATTGTGGAGGGAAAATCTTAAAAATGCAAGTAGAAAGGGTTCAGTAAAGACATACCATTGCTAAGTTCTTTCATGTGGGGACATTTTAACAAGCTCTGAAAACCTGACCTTTAATTTGCACCTGAGGAGCTTACCCCACTGTGTTTGAAATTCAAACAAATATTCACTGCTTCCCCAGGGCACACCTGAGCAAGGTTCAGACTGGCTGGGTGAGACAGGGGCAGGGGGATATGGCATGTCTGGCTATATAATATTTTGAGGGTGGAATTTTCACCAACCCAGAACTTTCACATCCAAATGTATTTTCTACCCTTCCAAAGAGACATGCTGGGAACTCATAAATTTATTTCAATTATATTGCAATGCTTGAAATACCTCTTTTGGAAGTGTCTCAGAGCTTGTGGCACTCTTTTGAAAACCCTTAGTGCCAGAGAAGTGTCCCCCTTCAGGAAGGATCTGAGTTTGGGAAAGAGTCAGAAGTCTTGCTGAGCCAAATCTGATGAATAAGGTGAGTGATCAGACTGGGAAATTCTATTTTGAGCAACAATGAGGTTCAGATATAAAATAACAAGATGCCATTTATGTGTCTGTGAAGGGCATGTGTGTAAATATGTGATCTGTAAACTAATTAATAACTGTAATTCTGTAAGAGAAGCCCTTAAAGGATTTTGAGCCATCGCAGTATTGTTGGAATAAGAGCATATCCATTCAAAGTCATTGCTTCAAAGGGGTCAGCGTTGTTTGTTATACAAACTCAGATATAAGAGCATTACTTCAGATCCTCACTTACTACAAGAAGCAAGAAAGCTGCAAAATCCCACCCAAGCCTGGAGTGGAATCCACTGGGCAGGCAGGCCCTGGGCTGCATGCATGTTAAAGGGGTCTCATCAGTGGAAAGGCTGGGAAGGTGTTGGACCGCCCCTCCTCCTGAGCCTACTGGCATGTGGGCTCTGTTCTGAATGACACAGCTAATTAAGGTAAGTACTATTGCAGCCCTGGGCTGGAGCTGCCGAAACAGGCTAGCCTTCCTTGTGTCACAGCTTCCAAATGAATCCATATTTCAGGGGTTAACAGCTCATCTGTAAATAAAATAAAATGTCCTCTGGGCTGCAGCCAGGTAGCCCCATTCCTGCCTTTGGCCTGAATGTGATTAGCACATTGGGGTGGAGGCAGGGAGAGGGTAAGAGGGGGCCTCGAGGAGAGAATCAGCTCAAATATTTTAGGACCTCTGAGAAGTGATTTTGCTGATTGATTTCCAAGAGGGGTTTCCCCTTGCACACTCAACCCCCAGGCCCCAGTGTTTGAAATTTAGACCACTTTAAGGCAAAACCTAATATAGTAAATTAGCTACTTACTACTCAAGGCCTCAGGATAGAATTACTAAGGCAGGGGCAGCAGACAGGCCTTGGAGGTGTGAAAATCTTTCTTGGACTTGGAGGAGAAATGATGAAGGAGACCAGCCTTCAGGATTTGCCCAGTTTTTGTAGGATCTCAAAGATGACATAGAGAAAGGTGCAGGAATGTGACTCCGACTATGTCTGTAGAAGTGCCAGGCCAAAAGGAAGACAAGGTAAAAAAAAACCACTAGGGCACCTATTTGAAAAAATCCTTGCAAAGCTGGTTTTTTTACTAAACCTAGCTATTTAAAAAAAACTAGCAAACAAACAAACTGCTATTTAAATATATCTAACTGTTATTTTATTTTCTAAATTGATTTTGTCTGTGAAGTCCCTCCATCATCTTCAAGGGAGAGAGGAGGCCTAATAAAGCTACACAAAATGCATCATACTGAACCTCAGAAGGAAGACTTTCTTGAGAATGTACTGAGTAAGAGGTAAAGTAGTAAGTTATATACTGGCGATGGTAATAAAAACAAGGCAAAAATCTTCCCAACTTTTCTGTAAATCTAAAACTTTTCAAAAGTAAAATGCTGATTAAAGAGGGGAGTTGGGGTTTGAGTATAAAAGGTGGAAGGACCGAGAAGCACAGATTGATAGTCACAGGGATGTAAACTACAGCACAAGGAATATAGTCAATCATAATGTAATAACTATGTATGATGCCAGGTGGGTACTTGATATATCAGGGCGAATCACTTTGTAAAGTATACAATTGTCTACACCTGAAATTGTCTGCATCTGTCCTCACATACATGTTTTGCAGCTCCACAGGCTTATGTTTTACACTAAAAATGTTTTTAATACAAAATAATATTGAATATAAACTGTAATTTAAAAATAAATATTTTTTTAAAAAACAAGGTGACCTCATTTAGGTATAGCATACACCTACATAGCAAAGAACCATCACCCATATCGGATTACATTTTGTTTAACTTTCCAAAATCCCTTAGATATGTGTCCAGGTGATATGTTATAGCTATTTTATCTGTCTATCTATTTAGTCCATTTAATAAGCTCGGACTGATGATGCACATGGGTTATATTAGGGCTTGAAAACTTTTCTTATGCACAGCAACACAAGAAATTACTCCCAGTATATCTACTTGTCTACTTGTCTGCTCCCTTGTTAATGCTCCAGCAACCTTTCCTTTCTTCACCCCAATTTCAGCATGTGGTGAAGGCATTAGTGAGAGTTGTAACACATTCTTTCACAGCTCCAGTTAGAGGAGGAGGAATAGTTGACTATACTTTTAAAAGTACAATTGTCTTTGAAAAGTATTGTTTTGTTTTGACTTTTTACAAAGAGCCCAACTGTAAGAAGCCTGCCATTTCTTAGCCTATTATATATAGCACTCTTTAACAGTTGTTTTCTTACACATTAGCAAAAGACAAAAACAAAACACAAAATACACACACAATACAGCTTTGATATTTCTGATACCACCCTCCAAAATTTTTTTAACAAATTATTCCTATATTGGAACAAAGTAAGAATTTTTTTTAAATCTAAATCTGCATACAAGTTTTCTGGTTTCATGAAAAGGTTTCTAAAATATGCCCAGAAAATGAACTTCCAATAATTGTCTCCACAGTATTAATGTGTATCTTCTGTTGGAGGAAAATCTGTAACCTCATCAAGGAATAGAATTCAAATAAATTTTCATTATCCCACTGCACAAAGCTAAGCTTAGGCGAATCCTAATTTGTTATTCATTCTTCCTGTTTAATTCATAATTTGATGCTAAACGTGGTGACACAACAGTGCCCCACAAATTCGATTGCATCTGTCCTCACATACATGTTTTGCAGCTCCACAGGCTTATTATGTTTTACACTAAAAATGTTTTTAAACTTACACATGTACAACATAAATGGAGAGTGAGGAAGTTATTTTTTATGCCTAGTGAGCCAAAATTAATATTTCTCCAAAGTCAGGGTCTTTTCTTTTACATTATTGTTTTTACTTTGTTTTACTTTCTTTTTTCCATTCTGTTTAACTATGCTTCTCAGTTTTTGCCAAATTGTTACTTGAAGAGAAAGTTCTTCCTGACAAATGTTTTTGGTTTAAAACAAATGTTTGCCCCAACTGGGTAAGTGCCATAGAAGCAAGAAGGCTTTTGCAAAATATTCCACAACCTGATCTTTAATTTACTGCATCATCAGCTAATTTTATGATATCTAATCTACGGAAACAAACCAGAGTTAAGGGGATAGAGGAAAGCAGCAACAACAAAGAAAAAGAGAGTTTGTTTTTAGCAGCTCCACTCTTCCGTAAGGGGGCTAGTGAGAACCGCAACAGCCTCACCTAAGGACGTGAGTTTCTCTCTTTTATCCTCTGTCTTTTGTCTTTTTTTTTTCCTATCTCTTTCCCCCAGTGGTTGAGCTAGTCAAATTAAAGGTTATATTTTACTAAGTACAGTTAACAAGTCTCAATAAGCAGAGGCTCCAAAAAAGAAACTATCCCCCACAAAAGTGTTTATAGAGTGATGATAAGTATAAATAGTGTACCATTGCCTGGATGTGCAAAACCCTGAAATGAAAAAAAAAATTTAGTGACTATGACACTTTATGAAGTCAAGTTTTGAAAATGTGTCTCAGATACCCCAAATGCCGGGCCACAATGGTGATAATGTAGTTACTTAGAAATTAGGGAAAAAATAAAAGAGAGATAATAAAAAGCCTCAACATGCAGTAGTCTCCTTCAACTCAGGTATCTCAAACTTTTTACTTAGAATTCATTGTTTGAGACAACTTAGGAGAAATGGCAAAGCAAACTACATATTATGGGGCTTTTTGGGGAGGGGGTCTCTACTTTCTATGTCTGTTAAAATAGATTTCCTGGGAACTGAACACTCTAGTGAGAGACTATTAAGACTATCACTGTGCCGACAAAAACACTCCTGAAAGACTGTGCCCTGAAGATGCAAACTGTAATGGAAGCTGAGCCTGGCCCATGGTCCCCTCCCTTAAAGGAACTGCTTCTAATCAAAAGGTGAGCCCCTCACATGCCTCCACATTTTTAAGAAATGGCCTGGATTAAGCAGCTCAAAGCCTTTAGAATCAGGCCTTTCCAGAGTAGAACAGGCCTTTCCCAAGTGGGAAGACATTGTTGGAAGTTTTGCCTGTGTCTTTGGTAGAAAGGACCGCAGTATTGGTGGCTCCTTATTCAGCAAAGTAGAAAATGTCACGAGCAGGAGCTGTGACAACAGCATGCACATGCCCACACATCCCTTTCCTCTGTCAGGCAGCTGCTACAGCTGCAAATTGCGAGGCTGCAGAGAGGACAGAAGAGGCCAACAAAACCAAATCTACAGCTCCTATAGTCATGGGCTGCTCTGAGAGAAAGTTCATATGATGGTAGGATGATTAACCAAGAAAGGAGGGGAAGTTTCCTTTAAGCTCTGTAATTAGCTTGTTTGAAAACTCTCAGATTCAACTCTCCACCCTAAGTTCTACTATCATGAATTTTGCATTATTCTGTGCACAATAATGCACATAAAATTAAATAAACAATTTAATTAATTTAATTAAAATTAAATATTAAACATACTGTGTATAAGGAACCTGTGCCTTTGATTTAATTGGGCAGGAGTACCCAAAGCAGTTTGGGTAACAGCAGAGAATAATTAAAAACAACAAGTACGTTAGCCTCTGGGTACAAGAAATAGTTCGGAGCCTCCTCTTGAGAAAGGTTTATTTAATTAAAATTAAACTAATCTTTGAAAAACATTTGATAAGCATTTCATAATACAAATCATAATCCAAAAAATGAGGTTCAGCCTTCCTCTCCACAATAACAGGAAAATCATGTTAAATAATTTATCTCTGGCAGTAGCTACTTTCTCCTTTACACACACACACACAGAGTAATTCAACAGACAACATATTTGCTTCGTTTGAATTCTAGGTAATATTTGATTCACCTAGAATCTAGATAAACATTAGCAAAGTGCATTAACTATAATATGTCCACAGTAATAACTGAGGGGACTTAGTATTTGATCTTGAACTGGGTATGGATTTTCAGAGCCCACAAATGCCCATCAAAAAACATCCTCATGAATTTATTTAAAATGAAAATCTGAATGTTTTGGCAAGTCAGTGTCCTGGTCAGCACTAATATAGCCCCAAAATATGAAAAAAGCAGGGTCCTCTATCATCCTCAGATACATTTAATTTACAAGTACTTCATACCAGGAGAGGCAGACCATTTGTGTTCCCACTTGTTTCCTCTGGTTGAAGTGGCTGGATCTGTTATTCAGTTGCAGAGAGTTAGTTAAGATTAGACAGAGACCACAAAATAAAGACAATTACCAGGCCCATGCACACATCTCCCCAGTAACCCAGGGCCTAGCCTGAGAGAGCCCCAAGACATCCATAGTCTTTAGGAAACTCTAGCCCATTTTGACAACTATGGCCTGAGCAGGAATATAATCAAAACCAGCTTTGTGGTCCAATTCCAAAGTTACTAAATGCATGCATCTTGGTTGACAAGTGCCTATGGGCACAACTCTGAATCTAAATTGTGTAAATTCCAATTGTCCACTTCTTAAACATCCACACTCCTAAAGGAAGATCAAAGTTAGACCATCCATTCACTCAAATAATTCTGTTCTCTTTTATTTCAGTACACAGAATAACTTAGTTTATCAGAGGAGCTAAAATATCTTATATTCTGAAGATTTATAATGGGTAAATCAACTATATTTATCCCAAAGATTCCCTAGGTACATATGATAACACATTTTGTTTTGTCTTTACAGCATAGCTGTAAAGAATATATGTATGTATGTATGTACATATATGTATATGTATACACACACACACACATATATATCCTAACATTAAATCATATTCTTTAGTGGCCACATATATCCTAAAAACCCTGTCACACAAATAGAAAACTGTGTGTCAAATCTTAGTCCTGTTTATAACATTATTTTGTAGTGCCTTTGCTCTGTAAAGAAAGCCATAACATACAACATGCTATTTTACAAGCAGTAATTCAAATGGCAACTAATTATTCCTGTAATATCAAGCATTCCTCAAAAAATCTCAGCTAAGCTTTTAAACATTTCTCTGTTTGGTTCAAATTTTCTTTGATCAGAAGAACAAAGTACCTTTGGAGACTTCCAGTTGAGCAGAGAGACATGATGATCCAAATGGTGGCCTGCCTATTTCCAGACTTCAATTAAAAAAAAAAAAGAAAATTGGAGATTTGGGAAGGCTAAGAAGAATGCAGGCAAAAGATCCTAAAGCCATCTCCAGTTCAATTAACTCTTTCACATAATTATTGGAAAAATGTGTTTAACCCTCTTGAAAACACCCAGCCAAGTGCCTAGTGCAGCCCTGGCTTCCTTCAGCCAGGACCACAGCTGCAGAAGAAGGGTTTCTCCTCTGCCATCCAGGGTTTGTCAATGGTGCCCTTCATTTGCATGTCAATCCTTTTACATGATTAATATGTATTTATTGACCAGGAGGCCTTCCCAACCTAGGACAAAGGGAGACAGGCAGTCCCCTTTTATATGGCAGCCATAACTTTCCTGGCAGGACTGACAATTGTGCACAGAAATAATTCTCTCCCAGATAGAAAGTTCCCACCATTCAGACACAGGGAGTGATGGAAAGAAAACAGTCTAAACTGAGCACTGAAAGCTCAAGTACATCCTTTCAATCCTTTCCCCATAAAGTCATTCATCTCCATTTCCTACCATCTCAATTGGGGAGTAAGGGCAGGTACTTTGAAGACCAAAAAAAAAATGACCCACAGCCTGGGAGTTTGGTCAGTCACAAGGAGAGGCCTAACCAAAACTTTGGGATACCTGAGTGAAGAGATCTTCCTTCTTCCAAACAAAATCCTAGAAGCTGGATGAAGCTATACCCAACACATCCCATGATTTGACTCCTTATGAATCTTTATTCCACTCAAATAAACATCATATTTCCCAAACTGACATTTGCAGTTTTATTTATTAAACAACAAGCTCCATTAAAAAAAATCAGCCTTACATCGTCCATTAAAGATTCCCATAAATTCTGCCCTCATCCACCCTTCTATCCTGCCACATAGAGAAATAAATAAATAACAACCTGGATGGTCAAACAGTGCCATAAACTTCCATCTTCACTCTAGTATCTGGCTCTTGGAAAATCAGAGATGAGACTATAGATAAGTTTAGAAAAACTGTGTGAGGGATTATGATGATTTGTGTCCTGATACCAAGGAAATTGAGTGAGATCATCCAAGAGGTGTTTTTTTGTTGTTTGTTTGTTTGTTTGTTTAATCCTGGGTGGATCCAGGACTTAGTTTGATGGTTGGTTTTCCTATGCATATTAAATTCTTGGCCCCACAAAGAGGCTGTGAGCTCACTGTCTAGGGTTCCCAAGGAAAAGCACACAAACCTATCTCTTTTATAAGGTCCTCAACTGTAGAAATTAATAAGAAATATGGGACTTGCCCTTAGGTTGAAGTAGTTCAAGTGCAGCCCCTATAGGTAAGTACCATTAACTCTTGAAAGGAACACACTCATGGAGGATCCAGGGAGTAAGTTCCTAAACTGAACACCATTAAGAAATTAGTCATTTTTCAGCTCAAAGGCCAGCTCCCAATTCCTCCCCTGAGATTCAGGATCCTTGGACTTTATGAAAGGTATTCTTTAGAGATAAACTCACTTGATTTTAAAAGATGTTCTAGGGCATAACTCTCCCCAGCCTGTCCCTTACCTATCAGACTCCAGGAAGTGAGGCACACATGGTATACTTTTTATGAGGACTGGCCATAGGCCTGCTCTCCACCCACAATCTGGTCTGGGCAAAGTGAGGGAAGCAGTTTCAACAACCACAATGCTGTTCATTTGACTTCAACCAACTCCTATCTCACAGTGTCATTTTTACTCAAACTGGTTTGCATGTAAAGACTGTGCCTAAAAGAATCAGAAAAAGAATCCTACAATTCCAAGAATGTAAACTTCAAGGGCCAGATCTGCACTGGTAAACCTACCACAAGCATGGTCCTAGTAGCATGTTTCAAATTTCTGCCCAAGTTTTGCTCTACAGAAATGTGATGCATATGACAAAGGCATTTTCCTAAGTAGTAACTCTGAAGAAGATAAACTAGAAACAGACTCAAAGCCATTTCAGCGATGCCCCCACCAGCTTCATCCACGCTATATGATATCCAGAATGCAAGGAGTCACCCTGATCCCAGCTCTAAATGTCCTGATCCAAACCCAAGACCATGCTTTTAAAAGTTATTTGACACTATTCTATATAACCACACTTTCCAGAAAAATCCATAAAAAAGTCAGGCACATGTGTTGACAGGACCTGAGAACAAATACAAGGATGAGGAGAGAAAATATCAAGGAAAAGTGAATATAATATCTAAATTCTGTAAATCTGTGTTTTATTCTACTAAGCAAAACAGATACTAAGCAGATACCACTATGTGGTGGCAATAAGGAAGTAATTTTTCTCCCTGAAACTATTGACACAGTAAACTAAGGTAGGTGCACCTAAAACTGACTTTGTTTTCTGTTTCACAGATCATAAATTCAGCTAGGTTAACCAAGCAAAAAAAAAAAAATGTCCCACAGGTGTTGTGTCTATTACTGAAATTAAAAGATGGGATCTTATTGTAATTAAAATATTCCAAACACCCAGACATAGACTTCAGGAATTCCTTTGGCTAATTTCAAAATCTGGGCTATACCTTACCAACATGGGCACCTGGAACCCTAGGAATCCATCCCATTGGTGCCAGCTTCCGTGCATGACAGGCACTTGGTTTAGGCCAGGTTGAATGCATAATTGATCAAGCAGGACACAACAAAAGCTTTTTTGTCTGCTGTTTGTCATCATTAGAATCCAATTCACTAAGGACTACTTTTGTTTTAAATTCTCAACTCACTGACCCCCTCAGGCATTTTGGGGGGTAAAATAACAACAAGAAAAAAGAATCCTCTAGATTTAAAAGAAGGGTTGAATACTTTTGAATACCTCAACTCTCTCTTTGGTCTCCTCCTCATCTAATTTTGCAGGCCATTAGTCCAGAATGGGCACTAGAGCATTTGGGTATTTGCTTTCACATTAAAATGACTAAGTAATTAATGAAAGTTGGCAACTGTTCATGCAAGCAGCAAGCCTTCTTCTCAGCAAGCCTTCCTTCCTTCTTTCCAGAGTTAGTGTCGTATGTTCACATACACTTCACCTTGTATCTCCTCCCCACCCAGGTAGCTTCACCTTCTCTTACTGCATCAGTGGAACCTCCTAGGCTCTGTGGAGTGACCTTGCTCTCAAAAAATCATTTGGACTGCCTCTCTTGGCCACTGAGGGCCTTTGTGGTGAAAGAAGCATTTCCTATTAAGGGCAGAATCGGCAACTGCATGGGCTTGCCTCCCTTGCAAGCTAAAGACAAGTCACCAGCTTACATAATAAGGGAAACTGCATCATTTTTAGCTTAGTCCACACTGACACCTGAGGGCAACTTCCATTAGTATCTTTTTAAGAAAAAGAAGCCCCTCTAAAACAAAAGCAGCAATTCCACTTTCCCTGCAACCTGTGAGCTGAGTAAGGTGAATGGAAGAAGCACTGGTCAGTGTCTCCTTCTTGTTATCCACCCACCCAAAAACAATACCTTTTGTGTTAGAGAGACTCCCAGCCTGGGATGGCAGGAATGTGAAGACAGACTGTGTTGGAATTAATAACACACTGTCACAAAGGAATCTAAGCAGAACTCAGAAAATTCTCCTTTTAGGAGCTAATACTTTTCTCTCTTAAAACTTCCCTGCTCTATCCCAAAAGAGTAAGAACCCTCTGTCATTTTTCTCCTGGAGGCCATTTCCCTTCCTTCCAAGTGCCCCTTGTGAAATGACTATAAAGAATCCCTGAATATGGACAATACAACCTTCAGGTCACTAGGTGAGTTTTGTACATCACAAGTTAAGAGGTTCTGGATCCATTTCTAATATGGCCCACCCTTTCCAAAGGGGACTACATGCCCTCAGGACTGTGTGTGTGCACTGAAATAAAACTGTACACCGAGAGTGGGCCTGAGGAACACAATTTGTTGGCCAAGTATTGAGAAGATCACAAGAGCTGGTATAAGATTAGAATGGGATTGTTAATGAGGTCTGTAGGTGATTTATGGGTCTCCTGGCTCTCTCTTGCAATCGCCCCAAATTCCATTGGACTCCACTGCAAATAGGAAGTGAAAGGGAGGTGTGGCAGAGAGGATTAGCAGTATCTCCCCTGCACAGAAACTCAACACCTCAGGAATCCTCATGGGTAACACCGGAGAGCACGGGCGCGCGCGGGCGCGCGCGCGCGCACACACACACACACACACACACACACACACAAACACACACACACTGGTCCATATTCCTCAGCTCTCGAACCAGGGTCCCCTTAGGCCCCCCACACCATGGCTAGGTCTTTATCCCATCCAGCAGTGCTTGATGGGGCCCCAGCGCAGACGTCCTTTCCTTCCCGACGTAAGCCGACTGCCGCTTTCCACAACGGACGCAGCCTCACAGCCAAATGAGCTTGTGAACACGGAGACGGCTGAGGATCCAGACAAGGAGCTCGCTCGCTTGGTTTTTCCCGGCCGTGTTTGCCATTTGCGGGAATAAATGAAGCATCGGTAATCTCCATAAAAGAGCTTTCACGCTTCATTCTCTGAAACTAAGTTGGGGCTTAGACAGAAAGGAAGAAAAGGACTTTTAATTTAAAGTAATGATCATCAACACTCTGGCTCTAGAGGGTCCCTAGGGAATAGGGGTTCCCTACCGCACACCAAGGAAGTGGGGAAGCAGGAGGGAGGGCCCCCAGGCCGATGTTGAATTGCTTAAATTGGTGGGCCAAGTCCAAACGCAAGCAGCAGTCCTGGGGTGAGGTGATAAAACAACTCTCCCTGAAAAGACTTGGAGCGGGAAGCCTGGGGAGGGAGAGATCGATCAAGATGTGTTGTCCAGAGAAAAGACAGTGAGCAGTCCCAATCGAGGCCCTTGCCTCGCCAAGGTCACGACTGGGGGCAGCAGTGGTGTCTTCAACCCAAGGCAGGTGTCTCGCACTTCACGCGGGAACGTCAGCGGTGGCAACGTCTACCCCAACCTCCGCACACTTCTGGTTACTTTCACCTGGTGGTCGCTTCTATCTGGGTCCAAAGTTTGCACGCCAGGTGCACTGAACCTTCAACGCCGCCCTTCCCTACTCTGCAACCCACCCTCAGTTACTGCCAGGTCAGAGGGCCCCCACCAGCCCTTCGGAGGTCTAGCTCCGAAAAGGAGCTTTGTTCACTTTAGCCTAATTAAAGTGGCGGAGACTATGTCCTTCAAATTCTCTCTTCCCCCAAAACTCACCCAACACCTGAGGCTCTCAATTCCATGCCAATGCCCAAACCAAGAGGCACTAGACGTCTCACTATACACCCTGTGAAGGGATTTTAGGGAATAAATAAGAAACTCCAGGCCTGATGAGCGTGCAACTGGGTTCACCTGTACTCCTTGGAGTATTTACCTCCCTACTTCCGACAGAGCCCTCGGCTTCCGCCTGCTGAGGAAAAACATTTGGACAGACTCTGAAGTCGGACGCGGGTAGTGAAGGCCAGAGTTGAGTCTGCAGGAGCAGCTAGGGTGGGAAGAAGCAAAAGATCGAAGGACGCGTCCTGCAAGGCCGAAGCCTCTCTGTGTCCACACTGCCCCGCTGCGCCTTCCTGGAAGTTCTGCAGAATCCAGGCGGAGCCGCCCAGAGAAAACGCAGAGTGAGGGCAAGTTGGCGCCGCTAGTTTTAAAAAAAATTAAACAGTGAACACAAGCGGGAAATCGCAGCTGTGCCAAGAGAGGCTAATGACCAAACATCTCCAGAAAATCAGGAGAGGGGAGGTGGGCAAACGTCTGTGTCCGGAAGGTGGTTAGTTACTTTATTGAGGGAAGAGGCGTCAGGGAGCAAGGATGCTACCGCAACCTTTTCTCTGCCCCACTCTCCACCCCCCAAAAAAGGATCCCGCGGCAGGGATTTCGGAAGGCGCTCACCTAGTCCGGGCAAATTCAGTTGGCTGCCTTTCGAGGGCCAGGTCCGGCCCAGCCACTCACAGAGGAGGCAGACCCGTAGCCCTTGGACGCCTGGGCCTACCGACCCTGTGGAGTGTGTGCGCGAGCTCGCTTCAACAAACTTGTTTAGTGCAAGTTGAAGCAACACAAAGTTGTCTCCACAGCCTAGCGGTCCACCCCTCCTCCTTCCTGCTTTGATCCCAGGCCCGGATGCCCAAAGCCAGCTTTTGTGCAGCCAGGACTGCACACCCATGAGCGTCACCGCCAAGGCCATGAGTTAAAGGGGGACCCCCAGTGGACAAGAGTTAAAGGGGAACGTTAAAGGTTCCCCAGCCAAGGCCATGAGTTAAAGGGGGACCCCCAGTGGACAAGAGTTAAAGGGGAACGTTAAAGGTTCCCACTGGGTTAAACCTTTAACCCAGTGGAAAGAGTTAAAGGTTGACTGGAGAACATCGGGGAGGAGGATGGCGCGGCTGCCTCCAAAGTCAGCGCTGGTCCCCAAGCGCCGGCCAGAAGAGGGGGGCAGAAGATCTGAGCTCGTCGCCCTCTGTAGATGAGGGGTGAGGCAGCAAGGGGAAAATCCTGGGAGCTGGGCCGGGCGACGAGAGGACGTGGAGGGCAGAGAGCCGAAGGGAAGCCCAGGCGCACCCGCAGTAGTCGGAGAGGCGGGAGAGGTGGGCCTCAGGAGAGCGGCCTCCGGAGCGAAAATGGAAACCGTGGAGCAGTGAACGAGGAGGAACCCAGAGGTTGGGAAGTCCCTACAAAATGACAGAAAGGAAAACGAACCTTGCCTATACCCAAATCGAAACTGTACAAGAAACAGTCACTTGAGAGAACCGGGACCGGGTCTGGGGGTGTGGGGATTGGATCCTGCAGCCAATAGCCGGTTGTGTGGGGATTGGATCCTGCGGTCTTGTCGCTTGTCTGGAGTCTGACGCAGGGAAGTGGCCAAGATGGCTTTTCCCTTTGGGTCCTCAGCGAGCTGTTGAACAGACTCACGCCCCTCGCTGGGCGAGCAGAACTGGGGCTTCCCGGTTCCGGGCAGGAGCCCCAGAGGACCTCTTATCTCCAGCCCCCCCAATCGAGACAGGGGGTCAAGGGCAGTGGGGCTTGTGTCCTAGCTTGGGCTTACTGGAAGTGCATCTGTGCAGCGCCCCCGGAGGACCGCGCAGGGCGCGGGCTGCTCCTTGGGCTGGACTGGAGCGAGGTCAAGAACTCCATGCCTGGATGGGATGGGTTGTTTCCGCTGAGCCAGCCTGGGCTCGGGTGGGAGAGGAGGGCGTACCTGGAGAAAGTACTAGGGGAATGGGGTGGGCATTCTTAATCCGGGAAAAGATCGGAATCTCCTAAGAACCTAATTTGAGACCCGGGTGGAGTGGGTGCAAGAGCAGGAAATCGGACCTGAGTTAATAGTTTGAGGGGGGAGTAGGGATGGGTGTGAGGGTCGGAGGCTACTCATACTTAATATTCCAGAAAAGAGAATATACCCCTTAACTCAAGGTAGCGCCACTCCCTACCCTGTTCGAAGTCTCCTTTTGGTGGTTGAAACTTGATAATGTGCTAGGCGAATGGTACCTATATTTATGATACATAATTTCAATGCTTGGTGTGACCTTGGCAAGACAACCCTAGACCTCACTTTTCTGTAAGCTGGGATGATAATATCCAACTTAAAGTGAGTGAGGTTGAGTGAAATAAAGTAAGCCAAATGACTTGTGAGCAGTTGGCCCTCAGTAAATAGTGATTTTTGTTACTATTAAGTTTTAATTCCTGGAAGTGTCATCTTCTGAATTGCCTCCACTCTGTCATGTGGACAAATCCTATAACTGAGGTAACAACATGGAAGGGAAGGGGAGACCTGCTGAGGTGGCTGCCAGGCTTGCATTTGTTTTTTTCAGCATTTACCTTGCCTTCAGTTTGATCAACATTGAGACTATGAATGGTGCTCCTCCCCAGCCTGACCAACGAAGCCTGCCAACAGCAACACAGCTTTATTGCCCAAGTTTCCCACTATGTCCACTTTATCAGATGGCAGGACTGTTGTGGGTTTTCCTGTCAGAGTTGGATGGTCTTTGTCAGGACCCCAGCCAACTCTCCCAGTGGCTGTGGTTAAACACTCCTGGTGCCTCTCTTCTTGTACACCTTCCACCTCGCCAACAGGGGATCCCTTCCCTCTGCACTATGATCACTGTTCCTGAGGTACCTGCAGTCCAGGTCTTCCTGTTGCAAGGAGGGTGACCACACCCCAAACAGCACTACCCACATCTTGATTGTGGTGGTGGGGCAAGGAGGAATCTGCCTGTGCCAGCTAGTCCTAAGAGTCTGTGTTTGTGTTTGTATTCCATCCCCCACAGAGGTGAGGCCAGAGAGGCCTCCTTGACTTCACACCCTTACCTCATCCTCCTAACCCCACCCATCACCCCACCCTTTTCCCAGTCAAAGCCAAGTCCTCTAAGATGTGTGTGTCTGCACACCCACACTAAAGCTCTTTTTCTGTAGACCCAGAGACATCCATGACTGTGGCCCAAAGTCTTACCAAATGTCCTCAAAACCACCCACACCCATATCTGTGGGTAGAATTCAGAATGGAGGGGACCCCTCCACCTCCAGAGTGGTACCTCCAAGGGGAAAGGCTGCAGGTAGAAGCAAACTCAAAAATTAAATTGTAATGGCCCACCACTTACCAAGCTCTGTGAGAACTCTAAGAAGTTTGCCTACTCCTTTCCTGGGACAGCCTCACCCCCAGGAGATACATCTAGAAAGGGAGAGGTTGCACTGGAGGGATGCAGATGGTTGTAAAGGTATATCTATGTCTGACCCTAGAATCACCTAGATCAAGCTGTCTCTGGGGAGAGGGAAGGGACTTCCCTGACTCCAGTCTCTCCCCGCAAAACACACATACACAATCAATCCACTCACCTCAGCTCCAGTTTTCCTTGGTGGCCTTCACAGGAAGGCGGGGGCAGACAGGTATGTCATAGGCCCTGGTAATTTTTGTTGTCCCTACATACTGGCAAGGAATGAAGCATACCATCTGGGACATGCAGCTGTGTCTTGGACACCAATAGGTATATCTTTGGACCATGTATAAATGTGTGCTGGAAACTCTACACAGGCAATGTCCATGTACTTGCTGGGAACACACCTCTATACACTAGCTCTATACATCAACCCATTTATATTTGTTTGTATATGTGTATACCATATTTTTCCATGTATAATGTGTACTTTTTTGCCCAAATTTTTGAGGGAAAAATAAGGATGTACATTATACATGGGTATAATAATTACATATCATGGGTATAATAATCCCATATATACTGCACATGAAAACATGGGTGTGCATTATTCATGGGAGCACATTATACATGGCAAAACATGGTATGTGCACATGGTTTACATGTATACACAGGTGGCTTCATATTTGTGAATGTGCAGCTTGGATGTGCAGGACTATGTGCCTGTGGGATGTGTGGCTGTATACACACTGACACTGTCCATTCAGCATATGGGAAGAGCACTGGACTCAGAAAACCTGGGGATTTTGCCTCTCACTTGCTGTGCACTTTTGAGTGAGGCACTTTCCCTCTCAGGATCACCCCCACCCCACCCCCAACCCACACCTGGAAAAATGAAACCTTTTTATTCAAGAATCCCTGAGGACACCCTCCAACAATGGGAGTGCTTTTAATGACTGGCTCCTAAAGCATTGGGAGGTGGGAGATGGCAGTCTCCAGCCCTTCCCCTTTCCACAAGTTGCCACACAAAAAGTCCCTCACCTGAGTTCGAAGTAGAGGAGGAGAACCAGGTCTGTGGTGGGGGTGATGAGGAAGGGAGCGATACTCTCCCCCTCCCCTAGAAGAGTGAATAAAATATCCAGTTGAACCTATGGTGACATCAGATTAGATGGGCCCTAGGAAATGAGACAAAATCAGGGAACCACTGCTCCAGGGCCTCCCTGCTCCTCCCCACCCCATTCTCAAGTAGGTGCATGGTGGAAGACAGAGAACTGGGGTTGCTTATTCCAGCAGAATGGCTTTGCCTCAACCACAAAGACAAAAAACCAGGTTACCTGTTGGAAGAACTGATGTCCACCCAGAGAAGCCACAGCAGACATCCAGGGCAAGGAGTCTGACAGGGTCTCTCTGACCCTGGCCTTGGCTTCTACGGCTTGCCCAAAACTCATCCCTGTACTGCAACTAGACTTTTTTTTTGTTTTTAATGAGGACATTGGGGACAGGGTATCTGGAGCACAGTGACCTCCCTGATGATATGACCTCTGGAAACCCTTCCACAGGCAGTAAGACTGTGCAGGCCAGGTAATGGGCAGGCTATTAGGTCATTCCTTCTCTATGCCCTGCACAGCTCAGCTTAAGGGGAAAGGGAACTGGGTACACATGCACCCATAAACACCAAACATTCACGTACCTAAAACACATACTTTCACTTCCCAATCCTAATAAATAATCTCAGTACCACCCCTACACAAATGCCTACATACAATACAACCCACTTGCATACAAGCTCACACAGAAACACAATGCAGCCCCATACACCCAAATATCCCCTCCTTCCTCCACCCAATCTCCCTGACTCTACTGAAGAAAAGGGAGTTTCCAGAAGACAAACAGAGACCTTTGGCCTCAGAAAGAGCCAGGAATCAATACTGTTTAGACTTGGCTAGTGTGTATTTCTTCCTGGGTTGAGGAAAATTTAAGTTTATGGTTCAATCCAATCTTTACAAAAAAAAAGAAAATGAGGAAGTTGGGATATCAGACTCTGGTATTTATTTCGATGCAGTCTCAGACTTTAATACACCAGCGGCTCACTAAGCCAGCCCCATAAATCAAAACTATCAATGTCTGTTTATAGTTATTACTAATTTCTTTTTTTAGAGGAGGGTGCAAGAACGAGGTCTGACCAGAGTCCTCTTCCCCTCTGCCCCAATCAGAAAGAAGGAAAATGGGATGGAGAAGGAAGAGAAGATGGGAAAGTCATTCTGGAGGACTGACTTCAGGGCCTTGGACAGATTTCTGAGGTAAAGGCAATTGTACAGAGTAGATATGACATAGAGAAAGACACACAGCCACAGAGGAGGCAGGGACCAAATGTTTAAGACCTGAGAGCTTCAGTTTCCTCCACTGAACAAGGAAGAAAATTCTCTTTGCCCAAAGTAATTGAACAAAAAAAGGAGATAATGGGTAACAAATCAAATTACATAACAATGACACATCTCAACCCTTTACTAATAAATATAATCATGGGAAGGGATAACTACCTCCTCCCTCTTCCCCAAGGTTAAGGGGAAGAGCTCTTGGCTTTGATCTCTCAGAAGAGGTGAACAAGAGCCTTAAGAAACAGAATGCCTCCTGGAGTTGCTGCTCACATTGGTCCCTGCCCCAACCTCTGTATCTGGTCACCTTCAGGATGACCAGACTAGTGAAGGAAGGGTGATCCACACTAGTGAAGGAAGAAGGAAGGGTAGCACAGTTTCTAGACACTCAAAACAGGAAGGTTCTCTGTAGAGCTGGACACCACCCAACATTGGGTCGGGATGTGACCAGTAACCTTATTAATGTTCTGAGTGGTCTAGATTCGGAAAGGAGTACCCTGGGCCCCAAGTCTCAGACCCTGTAACCAGCCAGGCTGGAGAAATTAAAGATAATAGGTTCCCCTCTCCCCCAAAGTAAAAAAAAAAAAAGAAAAGATGTACTTCTCACCCCCAGAAATCAATTCACTTGGGCCAGCCCAGGGAAAGGCCATCTCACTGCTCCCTACTCTTCTGACAAGATTGGCTGAGCACCTATGATGTGCAAAGGTTACTCCACATACTCCAAGGTGTGAAAGGCATAGAAGGAACAGATTAACTTCAATAAAGTTGGGAGCTCATAACAATGTCCAATATGCTCTCCACCTCCAGGCCACAAAACACCTAGCCCCCAAAGCATAGAGCAGGAACTTGGAGGGCCCCTGGGTTTCCTGGATCTGGAGCCAAGCACCATAACTTCCCTGGATGTAGGCCTCATTCAGGGGGACATTTTCAAGGAAAAAAAAGCAGAATGACTGGCCATTCTCACTTCTCACAAAATCAATCCTATAAAAACAACAAGAAAGAAACCCAAAGAAAGCACAGAGAAACAGTTTCCATGCATGCATACATGCGCACAAACACACCTGCAAATATCCTGGTGGGCAAACACAAATGAGCACATGTACACATGCTGAAAACACACCAACATTAAAGTGTGCATCTAATTACAAAGAAATGAACACCCAGTAGCACAATACTTGTGCAGAGATACACAAAACCAAGTAGGTACTCATGCACCAATATCTGCACATGATCACATATTCTCACAAGTTTTCAGGCACACCTAGATAGCTAACCAGACAAATACATATACGTATATACAAGCATATTGCAGAAGAAAGGGGGAAAAGAGGAGAGCAGGATTTACTATTTTTAAAAATCTTAACAAAAGGGAGATGATACCTCCAGAGGAGGGCCTTCCCCTTTCTATTCCTAGTCCTGGCATTTTGGAGGTCCCATTGCCTGCCCAGAAAGGAGATGTCCCAGGGTCAGGGGCAAAAAATTTTCCCCTTGTGGGAAGTCTGGGTGTCCTAAGGGTCCAGGGAGCTTGTGTCTGAGCTCTTCTCCATCAGGAAGTAAGCCAGGCTTTGTTAGGAATTCTGAAAGCCCCTCCTTTCCGCCTACCCCCGTTAGGTTTTGGGTAGGGATGAGATAGGCCTGTGCCCACGTCGGAGGTCCGGGCCCAGTAGGATCCCAGCAGCGGGACCCATCAGCTGCCACTTTGAATTGCTTCCTGGCATCCAGGCCTCTTCTCTCCTGGCTTTGCGGCTTTTCCGGACGGGAAATCTGAGCCCTGCAAGGGCTCTGTGTGCTGCCCTTGCCTCAGCGGGGCGCGAACGGAATCTCTTCTCCAAAGGAAGAAAGGTGAAGTCCAGGCGGCTGAGAGGCCGTACTGAGCGCTCCTCGCACTAGTGTGCTGCTCAGGACCAGAGGCAGCCCCTAACCTCTGCCCAGCCCTGGAAAGGCCTGCTATTAGAGGGGGGAAACCTCAAAACCTCAAGCGAAATCCGCACCAGAAAAAAAGAAAAAAAGGACATGCACAGCCTAGAGCGAGAAACAGGTTGAACAGGACGAGGCTGCAGCAGATCGGGCCGGCTGGCCAGGGGCAGGGAGCAGCCCGACAGCCGGACAGTGCTTCCGAAGTCAGGCTTAGGGTTTCCGGCCTGTGGGCTCCTTTGAACGCAATCAGAAACGAGGAGGGTCCCTCCAGACTCTCCAGGGCCGGTCTGTACCCTGATCTGGGCCAGCGCTACTACCCCGAGTACCCCTTGTCCCCGTATTCGTTGCGCAGCGGTCGCTGGGTCCAGTGTGTGCACGTGCCCACTCCCTTCCCCAACCCGCAAAGAGGAGGGCCGCCAGCGGCTCATGAGCACAGTGTACACTTTATTTCAGACTACAGGTTTCTGAACATAATAAAATCTTTGGCTTGTAGCGGCGGTTCAGTCTCGCAGTCTGTGGGGTCGTATTTCTCGACATGTCTTGGGAAAACGAAAGGGGGGCAGGACGGACAGAGCGACAGAAAGGGGTTTTGGGAGACGGGAGAGAGGCGAGGGGCGGACACGCAAGGGAACACACTCTCACGCACACAAAGAAAAGTCCCAGAGAAACGGGATGTGGGTCCGGAGGCACCGGAGAAGCAAAAAACATTCAAAAGAAAAAAGCAATGAAAACGAAACTGGGCCTGGGTCAGCAAGGCGGAGGTGGGGGATAAAATAATTATAATAATTATAATAATTATAACAATAATAATAAAGGAGATTAATAAAAAGTCCAGCAAATAGAGATCGCTACACATTTCTTTTCCTTACCTGAAATTAAATATATACAAGATCATAAGCGGTTTGGCTAGATAGAGCTTTAGGAGTTCGCAGTTTCGTCCCTTATGCTGTGAATAGAGAATAGATCTTATTTTTCAATAGCACCTGTCTGAGTCTCTCTCCCTTTTAAAAAATGTTGCGTTGTATTCGAACATCACTCTCCATTCTGAGGCGCGCTCTGTCTTTCCCCTGTTGCTCCTCTCTTTTGCGCTGATTTTTCTCCCCGGAGCTGGGCGGGCAAGGCGGCAGCAGCGGTGCACGGAGAGGCGCGGGCTCCCGCGCGGGCGCGGGCTCAGTAGCCAGACCTCGCGGCCCCGCGGCCCCCCGCCAGCGGCAACTACTCACTCTCGTCTTTGTCCTGGACCGTGGTGGTGGAGTGGTTGTACAGTCCCTGCGCCATGAGGTGCAGCGCCAGGCCGTTCTTGATGCCTGTGGCTTTCTTGATCTTGGCGCGCTTGTTCTGGAACCAGATCTTGATCTGCGACTCGTTGAGGCTGAGCTCCTGGGCCAGAGTCTGCCGCCGCTGTTCCGTGATGTAGCGGTTCGCCTGGAACTCCGCCTTGAGTCTCTGCAGCTGCTCGGCTGTGAATGCTGTCCGAGGCCTCTTGTCCTCCTTCTCGTTCTTCTTCTTCTTCAGCTTCCTAGTGCGTGGACCTGCAGCGGCGGAGAGGGCCGGGTGGGGGTTGGGGGTGGGGAGAGAGGGCAGAGGGGAGGGGGGAGAGGACAGAGAAAGCCGTGAGACTTGCTGAGTGCAGCGTGGATCGCGCTCCGCGCTTCCGGGGCGAGAGCGGAGGCCCTGCTGCGCCCAGCTCCTTCTCGGCTGCTAGCCCCTGTTACAACCGCCTGGCTGCTGGGGTCACTGGGTTCCCTTCTCCGGGGCCAGAAAGGCGCGGAGGAAAACTGGCCGAGGCTGTTTTGTGCTACTCACACCCCAATTCAAAACAAAAGATTCACGTGTCAGGCTTAAATCACAGAATCCAAGATGTAGAGATATTTGGATCCCCTACCTGCCCTGTCCAAAGCTGGAGGTCAGGGGCCAGCTGTCTCAACCGCTCAGGAATAAAAAGACACTCAGGGCTGGGTCAGTGAAGACACTAGGCCAGGATCATCCTGGAGGAATCGCCAGCCTCTTTTCCTTCTGAAGAAGCACACCTACTCCCTGGCACCTACAATAAGACCCTCAACTGCTTTGGATATTTACCCCAGAAAACAAGGGGATAGGGAAAAGGTTGTGAGAGGTTTAAGTAGTTCCAAAGTATTCAGCGTCTGCTCTACCTCCTTTTTTTTTTTTTACCCCGTTGGCCTAAAGGCGCCTTTTCCAGGGTCCTAGGAAGACACTGACCACTCCCTTCTCTGAAGGGGCGATAAGGCCTTTACCCAGTTGCACACCTTACCCACATGGCCACTGGGTTCTCCACTATGCCCCTTGGATGATGCCAGTAAGAAAGAGAGACACCTCCCCATTCCTCCACCCAGCCTCAGAGGCAGGGTCTCCTTTATTTCTTTTGAACACATAAGCTGCAATTTCAGAATTGAGAACTTCTGAATAACAAAAACAAGTCAGATCTGCTTTCTTCACCCACCTATGTCATTTGCAAGGAGACTACATCCTTCCTGCCGCCGCCCTCCATTATGAGCAAAATAGGGACAGAGGAAGGCACACGGGGGGGGGGACAAAAACAAAAACAAACAAACAAATAAAACATCTGTGCTTTGCCCCTAACATGGATCTGGAATGAGGCCACAGGTCACCTCCCTAGGAAGGTGAAGTCACTCTCCAAAACTCATCTAGTAAGAGGATTGTTATAGACCTGGCCTGGAGACAGGAGGAAGAGCTAGGAGGCAGCCTCCATACCCAAGTTTTATGGCATTTACTTCCTGGGCCCTCTCTTGGTTATGGGAGCTTACTGAACCCAGTTAAGTCCCCGTCAGACCTGTTAATCTCTAAAACTGTCTGGCAAGAGGGGTCTTCACCGGCATCTCCAAACCTAGTGACAAAGGGGCAAGCTGCGGCTGGCTCCTGGGGCAGGCCAGCACCTGGAGTCACCATCTGTCCAGTGACAAAAGAGTCTAGGCCTGGTCATCCACGGAGACTTAGGTGGCTTGATGTTCATTTTCCTTAACTGCCCATACAGGAGAAGGAGGCAGTGCCCTGCCTCCCTAGTCAACCAAGAAGGAAAGGGGCCAAGAACAAAGACAAGGCCCACTACGGAGCAGTGGAAGAGGACTGGCAGGCGGGCTGCGTGGGGGAAGAAAGGCCTTGGTTTAGATTAGTAATTAGCTGAGCAGGCAGAGATGGCCCAGGAAATGTGCACAGCCCCAGAAAGGCCCCACTGCGTTGTGCGTCCAGGACGTTGTTAGAGTGGGGTGTGTGTGTGCGCACGCTGAGGCACGGACACTTGTAATAAAATCGTAGTCTCGCGGCCAGCCTGAGTCGCACGGCCTGACAGCTCAATCACTCTATCCATCAGGCGAGTCAATCAAAGCAGCTTTTCGGAGGTTCAGGGAGCCCGACGTGTCAATAACCGGGCTGAGATGGCGGGGGCTGATAGCGCGCATCGATCCGCGCTGGTCTGGCACCCGCCGGGCGGCTTAGATGGAGGCCGGAGAAGAGCTGCGCAGGGCTACGCTTTGCAAGGCCTGCTTCGGTGCCCAGTTGCCCGCGGCCCAGGTGCCCGGAACCCAGTCGTAGGCCTGACCAACCTGGCGCTGCATGCCAGAGAGACAGGCAGGCCTTAGCCTCCTCTCTCTGGCCTAGTGGCCTCAATCTCCTTTCCGAGGACAGATCTCAGCCTTGGGTTCTCCAAACACAAGGGATATGAAGAAAATCAAGAAAAAGGGGCCTACGGCTGCCGGAAATTCGATAACTGGCAGATGTGTGGTAGGAAGGAGTTAAGGAAGGAGAAGGATGTGCGAGCCCCCTCGGAGAAGCTGTGGAGGCTCGCTCCCAGGTCCTCGCTCCGCTTTCTGGCCTGAGCCTGACCTGTCCTCTCCTCTCCCACTGTCGGTCTGTCAGCTCCAGAGAACAAGAAGCCAGGCGCTTTCGGCACCCTATGTTTTGGCAACAGCCTTTCCATGGATTCTACCCACCCGGGTCAGACTTTCTTGACTAACCGGCCTGGGAGAGGGACAACAATCAGATGCTTTCCTCTTTTCCTGTGTGTTCTCAAATCTGTCTCTATGTAAATGAATGCTACGTGGAAACTATCGAGATGGCGTTTTTGTCTGTAAGAAGACCAAGACGAAGATTATTTCACTAATCAAAGCTTTGCTGGGTTTCGGCCTCCGAAAGACCAGGCTGGCGGGATTGGAGACCCCAGTCACTAGGCCCATCTTCCCGCCGGCTCTAAATACCCCTTTTCCTGGGGCGGGGGGGGGGCGGGGGACAGTGACTGATTGTGCTTTCTTAATAATAATAATAATACAGGTAAAACATAAAGAAGACCCAAAAAAACTTGGAGTTCAAAAGTGAAAGATGGAGATTGAGCTTCCAGGAAGTGCCATGAACTGTAGCCTCCCGGATGGTGGCCGCAGAAGCCAGGAGTGCATATCTGGGTGCACACTCGGTTATGACTGGGATCAGGCCTGAGCAGGAGGAAGCAGGCGTGAGAGAAGAGAGCTCCCAACACTGGGTTTGCTCTCCCCAGCACGGCGGCTAAGAGTTATGGGGCGTCCGCGGGGCCGTAAGGCGAGGCGCAGCCCCGGGCTAGGTACTCACCAGAGGATGGGCGATCCGAGTAGCGTGTGCAGTAGACCCAGGCGGGCCACACGAGGGGCTGCTGCGAGTCAGTTTTGACCACGGGCCCGCCGTTGGCTGCGCCCATAAGCAGGATGGCGGGGTTGCCGTGCTCAGGGTATTTAGCACCTTGCGCACCTGGGCTCCCCACGCCGCCTCCACTGCCGCCGCTGCTGTCCGAAGGCTTGGCGGTTGCTGCCGCCGCTGCTGCCGCCGC
Source organism: Phyllostomus hastatus (assembly GCF_019186645.2). Classification (NCBI taxonomy): domain Eukaryota; kingdom Metazoa; phylum Chordata; class Mammalia; order Chiroptera; family Phyllostomidae; genus Phyllostomus; species Phyllostomus hastatus. The sequence goes on along the minus strand of NW_025334038.1, from coordinate 3,483,857 downwards.
CGCAGCCGCCGCAGCCGCTGCCGTAGCTGCTGGGTTCCCAGCTTTGGACGCGCCCGCGCCTCCCGCGGCGCCTGGCGGGGAGCCGTCGGGTGGGCCACAGTTTGCATCCGAGGCACACAGGAGCGAGGCAGCGCCTGTCGCACGCGTGCCCAGCGGGTGGACAGGATCTCTACCTGCGCCGGTCTGGCCTCTGTCACGCTCGACCCGGCCTCCTCCGGCCGCCGCCGCGACGAGGAGCTGTGGCGGCGGCTGCTCCTTTTTGCAGCCGAAGTCCGGCCTCAGGATGTTGTCGATGAAAAAGTTGGTGGTGCGATGCAGCTGGGCCGCGGGCTGTGGCTGGTGAGCAGGCGCTGCGAGATGCGGCGGCGGCGGCGGGGGCGGGGGGAGGTGCGGGTGGTGGGCCAAGGGCGGCAGGCAGGGCGCCGAGGGTGGCGAGGGGGGCACGGGCTGCGGGGACACCGGCACGCTGTCTCCATCACTGCCGCTGCTGCCGCTGGCGCCGGGGCTGAGGCTCAAGCTGAGGCTGCCCGGGGCTGCCGCCACCGCGGCCGCGCTGAGGCCCGAGTCGCGATGACTTTTAGGTTCCGGCTGCTGTTCTTCCATGCTCGGCCGCCCCGCCGCCCCGGCCGCCGCGCCGGCCCCCGCCCCACCCCCCGCCTCGCTTCCCACCCCACTTTGCCAGCGGCCGCGGGGGTGAGCGGAGGAGGAAGGCCGGCGAAACCCCAGCGAAGGCACGAGGCGGGTGCCGGGAAAAGGGGAAAAAAAAAAAAAAAAAAAAAAGCCCAGGCGCCTGGCCTGGTTCGCTAGCTCTTATCGAGCAGCTAGATCTCGCTGTCTCAACTCTCTCTAATTTGTAGACATCCAGATATGGAGACACTTGGCTATTTCTTTTTTCTTTCTGCAACCAGATTCAATGATTTGTTTTAAATGGGGAGAAAGCCACAGCCAAAAAGAAAAAAAAGGCAATAAAAGAAAAAGGAAAGCAAGAAGAAAGAAAAAATCTCCAACAAATTTTTATCTTAAAGGGAAAAAGAAACAGTCTTTAAAGTCTAGCCATCTTCTAGGCAGTAGTGAGGGATTTGACTTCCCCGAGTGTCACGCTCAGCTGTGCCCAGAGCGCGAGGCTGGCAGCGCCTTTAATCGCCTTTGCTTTTTTTGCTGGGAGAGCGCGTCTCCGCCAGCTCCGAGCTGCCTTTTTTTTTTTTTTTTTTTTTAAATCTCTGACAGCTCGGATCTTTGCACAAACTCTCTCGCTTAAAAAAAAAATCACCCAGGCGCACTTTTTGCCTTCAAACCGGAAGCACGTGAGTCAGGGCCGCACGTGTGAGGGGCCAATGGCAAGCCAGGACTCGCGCTGACACCCGGGCTTCGGCCCAATGGGTGAACGCGGGACTTTGCGGATAAATAATCCGGAGGAGGCGGCCGCCGGTGAGTGGGGGCAACTCGGTACTGTTCGGGTGCGTCCGGCCCGCCCTCTCCCACCGGCACCCGAGCCCCTCCCACTCTCTCAGACAGAGACCTATGAAGGGGCAAAGGAGACAGGGAGGGGTGGATTTCGAGGTGTAAGCAAATAGAGAAGCAACTCCATAAACAACTTGTTGGAGAAATGTAGGGTTATGAGTGCCTGTGCGCCGGGTGGACGGTCAGGAGACTGGGACCTCTGCTCTTCTGCACCGCAAGCCTAAGGAACTCAGCCTTGTGTTTTTTCTCTTTTCTTTTTTTTTTTTCCTGCTGTTTTGAAGGGTGAAAGTTGGCACTGTCCGAGTGTGTTGTGAGGGGGAGGAGTAAAACGAGGAGGGTCGGAGATGTCAAATAAACCTAGAATTGGTTACTTTCAAGCAGGTTATTTTTCACAACCAGCAAACCCCACAGGCCAGCTGCGTCTCTCTAGAACCATCTGTAGGTCTATAGTTTGTGCCAGACCACTGCACTAGGTGTTCTTAACCGGGTATCCATACCCATTCCCTTCCCTGTCCGGACCTTGAACAACTCCCATGAGATGTTCTGGTGCCATTAAGCCAGGCTCAGAGGGAGCGAGAGAGCCCGACTGCTGCTCGAGCCGGGCGCCTTTTCCTTCCGTGACTGTTGGGAATCGAAGCCGTCTGGGCATCACAAAGTTATCCTGCACAGGCCCCTGAACCAAGCAAGTCAGGGTGCGAATGTGCCCAAGGTCCGGGATTTGGGGTTCAGGGCAACCTCCTTGTTAAATTTCCCTGCAAAGTGAAATCAGACAAAGTACTGTAACCCAGGTGTTTGCCCTAGCTAGCTAATGATGGGACAACAAGTTTTCCCCAGTTGCCCAGATTTTCCAGCAATTGCTCCTGCATGTTTTTCCCCAACATTGCTTTGGAGGATTGTGGGACCTGCGCCTCTCCCACGCTCATCATGGAGATTCGTCAGCGTCCACTGGGCTCTTTTTCTCTGTTTTCCCATCGCCCGGGCTGGGGCGGGGGTAGGTGAGATGCTGGACACCGGCTCAGGGATTGTACACTGAGCGGTTTGGGAGAGCCAGGTCCGACTGTATGCTAAAACCTACACGGGAGGGTGGCGACTAGAAGTCTCCCGCAACTGTGGCCTTCGCGGGGATGTCATCTTGGAGCTCCCGAGAGCCTGCTCGCTCTGACCTCCATCTTCAGCTAGGACAGCTGAGAGAGAAAGGATCTCTTTGAAGATATTGTCTGGTGGGGAACATGCAAAATAATCCCTCTTGCTCAGAAAAGTCACAGGATTTAGGAGGAAAATAAAGCGAAAACCACGACCAGCAGAAACAACTCAGTAGCTGAAGTTTCTCAGAGGGGCTGGTGGAGAGCGGGAGCTCATATTGTGGACTGTGTCTCCGGTCAGCCGAGGGTCTTCAGTACTCGAGCTCTGGAGTTCTTGACACGTCCGCCGCGCGGCCCGAGGGCGGCGAGAGCCACTCTCCGGAGCGCTGCGCTGAGCAGGTCCGCCCTGCTCTCCTCAATCTTCCCAAGCCGCCCCTCAAACCCACCTTGGAGTCCCCCGGCACTCCAGCTGTACATCCAAGGGCTCCCCGAAATCTCTCGGTATCCCCACCCTTTCTCCCCGAAATAGGGGTGGGATTTTATTTATATTTAAGTTTGCAAAATTGAAATCTTTATCCCACAAGCGAGCATGGGTACTTAATTAAATTCTAATTAGGACACTATCAATATCCTATTTAGCCGCGTAGCTTTTGTGCACCGCGGTTCCTTTCAGCACCGTAAATAGGGTCTCGACGCCTTATCTCGCCTGCAGGAGACGCCTCGAGAAGGGCTGCGGAAGATAATTTATAGGTTTTAATTACTCTTCATTCCGCCTGATCAGCTTGGCGTTCATCACAGGCCTGTGAATAAAACCCTGGTCAAAAGCTCTGTCACATCGCGCTGGCAAGACGCTTAATCAAAGTGAGCGGCCCCGCGCGCCGCGCCGCCCGGCTCCTCCACGCAATTTCCAGCCAGCTGATAAAGCCAGCTGAATAATGCGGCGGCCCTTTGGAGACACCATTTACAGAAATGACTTTATTGACGGCTTAACGTCGGTAATTCATTTTACCTTTCATGTAGTGGAGCCCGGATTTGTTACAGTAATGGGATGATAAATGCACCCGCGGCCCACGAGCTCCGGGCTGGATTAGGAGTCGCTTTGCGCTCTGGCTTGTCCCCCACTCCCCACCTTCTCCAGGCCAGACCTGCGCGGGATGCTCTGCACCCAGCGCTGCCGGCTCTCCACGACCGGCACCTGGGCCCAGGTCCTCTCTCTGGCCTGAAAATGAGCATACTATTTGGGAAGTCGGTGTTAGCGGCAGTGAGGTGTGTGAGTGCTGAAAATGAGCTAATGTTGGCCAACAGGAGTGTGAGGGGTCCTGATGACTCGGAGTAAGCCCAAGACTAGGCATGTGAGTGAGGAAATACCAGCAGGGGAGTTGTGTGCACAAGCGTGTGGGTGGGTAAAGATGCTGAGTGTGTGTGGAGCAGTATGTGTGCTCATGTGAGTACATTTGTGGCAGTCCTTTTGGGAGTACTGTTTCTGACTTGGAAGTTAAGGAATTTCTTCCAGCTTGATAGATATCCAGGTGGAGGTGGCAGGGAGGTGGACTGACAGGAAACCATGAGGAAATCTACCTGGAAGGGAGTGGATATTGGGCTAAAGGTATGGGAGTTTGGGGACACCCAGTGTTCATTTCTGTTGCCCTGAAGTTCTGAGCTGCGCAGTTTCCTGGGGCAAGAGGCCCCACCGAAGCCCATTGACGTTGTCATGTCTCTGAAATAAAGTGATCGTCCCCAAGATCTGCTTCCATATCCAGCCCACAGAAAAAATGGAGAATGGCAACGAATAAAACGATTTTGTTTTATTTTAAACGTCAAAGGGGGAGCAAACTCCCCTCTATGATTTCTTTCCTCATTTGAAGGCGAAAGGGGGTCCAAAGGGGCTTTCAGAAGTGGGGGATGGGGTAAGCGGGACAAGAAGAAACCACAACTCCCCTGCCTCTCTCCCTTCCCAGACTTCCTCCATTCTGTGCAGCTAACCAGGCACTTCCACTGACGGAAAGACACCTGGTGAAACAGACAGGGAGAGTGTGTTTGCATGTTTAGGGGTGCTAGAGAAGTTTGGACATCCTCTAGTGGGAAGACTGATGGATGCTCTTCAAGGCGAAGGCTGGGAAATCATACCTTTGTTTTTGCCCTTCCTCAAGCTTTTCTTTCATTTTTCCTCTAATGCCCTTTTTCAATCTTGTAAAAACCACTTACCAATTTGGAGCATGGCCTGTGGCTGTGGGGGCCAGAGCCTGAATTTGTGTGTATTTGCTTGTGTATGTGAGCACTTCAGAAAGGTACAAATCTGCAGGAGCATTCTTTTTGTATATGTGCATGGTAGGAGGCTAGTGTCTGTAGACATTAGTGTGTACACCCAAGTCTGCCCCACCAGTTGGGCACAGAGAATGTGTTTGCTAAGGGTTTTGGAGTATGCTGCTCCAAAAAGAGAAATCTCCTGTCAGCCTGCATTTCAGCAGAATTTTGGATTTCGTTTAGGCAGAGACAAATGTCATGGTCCTGCCTGCTTCCACCTCTCTTTTGAGGATGGGTGTGAGGAGGAGCACTGTGAGAAAAAAACCTTGCAGCCCTGCCAGACATGTGCACAAATGGCCGAGAGTGTGAACGTGTTGCATGCACATGGTGGTAATCGCATTTCGAGTGTAGATCAGATGGCAGTGGGGCCTCGTGGCTTGGGACATGAATGAGTTGTTGCAACACAATAGCACACAGCCTTCCTACGGGGACTGGGTGACCAGCGGTTTTGTTGGGAGTGAATGCAAGGAGATTTCTACTACAAGTGCAGCCGTATTATTATGAGGCAGAAGGTCAGACTATACATTGCAGGTCCCCAAAGCCTATAGACCTTGGGAAATGTGGGGCCTCGAACCACGTCATTATACCTGACAGTCCTTTCAATAGACTAATTCAATTAGTGCTCATGGTTTGGGTCTTCATTTGGAGGCTTTAATAATGTGGGGGGTGGCTGGGTGCAGCATATTCGTTGGATATTGGCTAGGGATCCTAAGCGATTCTGCCTGAGCTTGAAGAGGGACTAGGGAAGGTGGGGAAAGAGGGAAGCCTAGGTGTGGGGGGCGGGGGCGGGGGGCAGGGAGATACATGGGAGGCAAACCACGGAAAATAAAATGCTCTGTTGGCTCTCGAAATTGGGGGCAGCTTTGTTTGTAGCTGGCCCAGAAGATATGGGTGGGGAGAAGACAGGGAGAATTTCTTTTATCCTATTTGCACACCATATGACTATAAATAAATGTCCAGGCTCCTAGATAGTCTGAGAAAAAAAAAGCCTGCTATTGGAGATTGTCACCTTTGGGATTGCACTATTTGGGTTTCTGCTCCCACCATGGTACCTTCTCTCAGACTCCCCCCACCCACCCACCCTGGAAAGAGGGAGTAGTTCACAGCATGGACCTTTTTGTTCTAGAAACAGTTGGGGTTTTTCTTTCATTTTTTCTCTAATGCCCGGGCAAGTTGAGAAAATTCAGTCCTTTCTCCTCTTGACTACGGGAAACATTTCGGTATTTTCCCGTAAATTGCACCTTGTGGTCAGGATTCGGAAAGGGCTCTCTGTCCTGATTACCTGGAAGCCCCACGTACTGCCTGCAGGGTCATACCCAGAGTCCCAGAAGCCGGGCGCAAACGCCCGCCTCGTCCCTGCCGGTGGGCTGACGAGCCCAGTAAAGGATGTTCCGGGATGTTGGGGAGAGAGACCCAGGGTTCCTGGGCTCGGACTGCAAGGAGCAGGGCTTTCACCTTCTCTGTATCCTTAAACCGCTCCAGGGCTGTACCCCACGCCACTCAGGCCCCTGGAGCTGAGGACATTAGAGGTCAAGGCTCCCGAAAGCCAGGCAACTACACACATTTTCCTAAATATATTTCTTCGCCTTAATGAGACGTCCCGCTTTTTTCCTCACACTGCATCCCATCCAAACCTCAGAATGGAAAGCCTCCTCCTGTTCATTCTTCTCCATCCGTCAGCCCCCAAATCTGGAGTAAATTCAGCATTTATGCTCAAATTTTCTTCTCTCCTTTATTCTGCTTTACGCTATCTCTCGCCCCCTCCTCCTCCCCAGAAGGCTCCCCAAGGCAGGTGACCTCAGGCCGAAGGGGCCCCTTTCCCACCCCGGTCCCCACCTGTTCGAGTGGTGGCTCCCGCCTGGATCCGGCTGGGTGCAGGATGGGGATCCACACCGACTGGCCTCCGGCGTGTGTACCCGAGGGGCACGCGTGTGGGAGCGAGTGAGGAGGGGCCAGCGCAGCTTCCGGGCTTTGCTGCCCCCTCGGCTCATTCCACACCCTGGAGGAGATCCGGACCCAGCTCTGAAGTTGGGAACAACAACAACAACAACAGCAACAACGAAAAGACTCGTGAAAAGGAGAAGAAACACAACAACATCCAAGTCTTTTTTTTTTTCCCAGAGGAATGCCCCATGAGATTTCACAACCTTATTCTTTTTCCTTGCCCCAGAGTAACTGTGCTTCTTCACCGGACTCCTTTGGCGTGAGGGGCTGTCCCGAGGCTTTTCTCCCACTGAGCCAGGGAAAACAAACAGAAGTCCACGCACACAGCTACCGGTGTTCTAGCTCCCAGCCAGAGCCTTCCCACCTATCTCCACGCGGCCCCGGAGCTCGAGCCAGAGCGCGCCGGCCCTTTCATCTTAGGGATGAAGCCTCCTTTGGACCCCGGACCCTCTTCCCAGGCACAATGCTGGAAAAGCTCCAGGTTCCAGCCTAGGTCGGTACGGGCGGGGCGGGGGGGGGGGGGCGGGGAGTGAGGGAGGGAAAAGTTTAGTCCGGAGTGGGGACTGCGGGTAGAGAAGAGGAAGTCTCATCAACCTCAGAGTGGTGAGGGTGCAAGGGAGAAAAACCTGTGTGCCTCCCCCCACCCTGTCCCACCTTCTGCCTCAGGATCTGGAAAGGGTGAGGTGGGGGAAGTCATTGCAATGTCCAGGCCTTGCCCTGGCCACTTACCTGTCTGCCTGTTCCTGCAGAAACTGGGGTGGGGGACAGTGTGCAGTCATGCACGTCTGTGTTTGTACATGACTGTGTGTGTGAGAGAGATTCCAGGTAAGTGCCTGTGCATGTGTGTGCCTGAGTGTGCACAGAAAGATTGTGTGCATTTTATGGTCCATCTAATCCTCATGAGGTTGCGCCGTGCTCATGTGTGCAAATGTGTGTGGGCATTCACTTGGTGCTGGTGGCCAGTGGACATGCCTTTGCGTGCCCATATGTATAGTCTCCATGCCTGCATTTATGCTGAGCTGAGAACAAGAGAGCAATTCTTTCTGACCCAGACTTTGGAAGTGAGATGTGTGAAGCAACAACTGCCAGAGGACTCTGACCCCAAACCAACCCATCACCTCCCAACCCCATCCTCACCTCCCCACCCCCTCATTGAACAGTGCAAGGGCAGAGGAGACAGTTGTTGAAACCTGATTAAAAACAGCCACTGGTTTTCTCTTCTGCACCAAGATTCATCTATGCAATCTGAAAAAGATCTAAACCTGATTGAGGGCAGACTGGGCAACACGTGTCAGGATCAAGATCAATGGGGACCTTTGGGAGCCCATAGACCAAAAGTCCACTGTACAGAGGAGGCAACTGAGGTCCAGAGAGGGGAAGGGACTAGGTCAGGGTCCAACTGGTCTCAGGACTCGCCATACCAGGCCCCAGCCCCAGGTGAGAGTGCTGGGGATGGTGGTTTCCTTTCTCCAGCTGCCGACTCCATTCCATTACCTCACTCCCCTCCCAATGTGTGTGTGTGTGTGTGTGTGTGTGTGTGTGTGTGTGTGTGTGCGCGCGCATTCGGGGATTGGGGTGCGGGGAGCAGGATCTCTAGGGATTGAAAATGCAGTAGGAGAAGATGGGAGACTATCCCTCTTCTTTCTGGGTCCCACTCCAGGCCTTTATGGTTCCTGACTCCACCCCCTCCCATGGGTTAGCAGTTTTCTCTATGTCCCCACTAGCCCTCGGAACTTTTCAGGCATGAATGGTAGTTAGGGGCGGAGGTCGTTGAGAAGGAGAAGACTGGCATCACTTCCTGCACCAGGTATGGAAGGGTAGTGGAATACTGACCCCGAAGCCGTCCCTGGCATTTCACTCCCCTCCTGAGCCAAGGAGGCCCGCCCCAAAATTTATATGCAAAGGAATAAAGTGTGTGATCTTTTACGGATCAAAGCGGCAAAGCCAAATATTAGAGAAATCAATAAAGGGTGAGCAGATTAAGAAACCCATCTCGTGGACAATTACCACTGCAATTGAAAAAGCCCCCTCTTTCCCTTACTCGCCATTCTTTCTCAATATGTAAAATAAAAAAGTAAGAGGAAGGACAAGGGCTGGAACTGGTGGCAGAAGAAGGCAGCAGCCGATCTCACGTGAATAAGGGGGTGGGTGGACACAAACCTATTTGTTGGGGGGAGATAACGCCCCCTAAGGGTGACCCCAGTGGATCTCGATGTTTTCTCCCGCCAATCCCGCAGAGCTCTGGCTCTCCGTAACAATATTCAATTGCCCGGTAAAAGAGTGTGAGGTTGCTATGAGTCAGAGAGCTAGAATCAGGATTTCTAGGGTCTTTTTTTCCCTCCAACTCATTATATGCACCCAGCTTGAGCTCCCACGCTGCACTCCTTCCTGTCTCCTTTCTTTCGGGAGGTGCAAGCGGTCGGGGCAGGGAGCAACGTCCGAGGGGCTCAGGCGGATTCCCGCTGGTTTTCCTGTGAGGAAGGCGTCACCTGTCGGTTTTATAGGAGAACTGCACCTGGGTGGTGCTGTAAAGTCCGTGAGGCTGTGGGGAGAGGCTTGACTCTAAGTCACCGCAGAGAGCGAGGGCTATCCCGCCTCTGTCCTGACAGTTGTCCCCTGACAATGTGATTACGAGATGAGGATCGTCCTTGGGATGCCCTCGCCTCATTAGAAGCAAAGCTAGAGGGAAAACCCATGAGGAGCTGTTTAATCTGTGACTTGGAAAACTAAAAATACTCCAGACAAAATGGATTGGCGCTGCGTTGGAAGTAGGGGACTGGTTTCCTTTCCTGCTCTGCCTGCTTTGTGCGGTGTGAACTTCCTTGGGCAGGCCCCTGGCCCTCTCTGGGCTGGTTTCCTATTTGTAAACGGAGGGAATTGGGTTAGATTGATCCCAATCTAACATTGAATCTCAGCAGTATGTGTAGACACCTGTGTCTTGCATTCTATTCCTAACCTTTAATGGATCCTAGCCTTTTATATACCATTCATATCCCAACATCTTATATATAATTAATGTATAGTTGCTTCAATTGTATTACTGTTTCCCAATTATCAGAATTTCATTTGATTGCAGTCAAGCTGTTTCCTGGCCAGAACTATCCTAATAGGTACTTATTTACTTAACTTAAAAAAAATCAGGCAAACAAGAAAACTTCGTTCACCTTGCAGTGTGAACAGGCTGGGGAGGGTCTGCATTATGGGGTCAGTGAGGAAGCACAAGGGATGCTCATATGGAAGGCTTAGAAGAGAAAACCCAGCCCTGGGGTTGTGGTCAGTGTCCCAGAAAGGACCTAGAAGGAAGACCGAGGAAAGAGGGAGGGCTGAAGTCACAGACACCCTGAGTCTCCCTGGATGGAGATGCCCTCTGACTGGCTCATTAATACATGATGTCCTGGGAGCAACGCATTGAGACCAGTGTAGGATAACTCAGACCTCCAGCTACTTCTCCTTGAACTTCTCATGAATTAGTAAAGCACAGAAACAGGGTGGGGTGAGGTGCATATTTTGCTCCAGTTACCCGGAGATCCAGTATAACTTCTGCTTGGAGCTGATGGTTCACGCAGCTCCAGAGAAGCCAGAGATTGGCTTGGTGGGTCTTTCTTTAACCAGAGGCTTGGCAATCCAGCGTGGAGTAGCCAGGCACAAGTTAGAGGCACTGGTTGAGGAGCACTGGCTCAGCCGGGGCCTGGTCGAGCAGCAGGCAAACCCGCTCTCCTCCTCTTCAGCTCCCAGGTGGAGTGGCAGAGCAGTGCTGGATCCACCCACCTCCTCCCGCTGGAGCTAGGAGGAGGCTGAGCAGCCCCTCCCCTGCGAATTGAAATTGTTTTGGAGATACGCAGAGAGGCTGTCATTCTGAACCCGGGACTCTTTGCTTTCAGAATAGAAGGGACATTTCTTGGCTTTTTGCGCGTCCAAGAATTGTTCTGGGCCACTGGCTCCTCGAAAGGGGTGAATTTCAGAGTCTTGAAACTCATGTACACACGGAATTCAGGACAATGTTACCATTTAAATATGGGAAAATCGAGGGTCAGGAGGGAGATCGGCTTACTAGTTCCTGTGAGCAGCAATATAAACTCGAACTGAAGTCTGAAGGGTGCATTGGTGGCCTGGCCTTGCCTTGACGTCTGGGGTGTCTGTGTAGCTCTAAATTTTTCACCAGCACCCACAAAGTCTAGTCCCACTCATGGCCTGAGGGAGTTTGGGAGTTTGGTGTCTCAGTTCTCAGGGCCTTGGGACTCAGTTTGTGACATGGGTTCTTTCCCAGCCCTTCAGACAGACCCGTGGACTCCCGAATTTAGGGGCCTTGGGGCCAACTGCTCTCTGCTGATCCAGGTTGGCCTGGGACATCTGGAATTTCAGGCTTGGGCTAGTGCTGTGGGCATGTTGGGCCCACCGTGAGCCTGAGGAAGGAGATGTGGGGTGAAGCAGGGTGATTACAGGGACACTGTCACTTGATCCAACCGAGGAGCAACAGGGACCCTGTGTGCATCCTGCTGCCTGCCTGGACGCTTCCAGGTGGGCCACGGAACCAAGATATCAGGAAAGGCAGATATGGTCTGGAGAGCTGACCCACACAAGAACGGGCCAGCAGGGGTGGGGTGGGGAGCAGACTACCAGCTCCAACTTGCAGCTCAGACTAATCTGAGTGGTGGGACTGACAAAAGAAAACAAATGGATTTATTTTAAACATTTATCACATTTTACTCGACTGTTGTCAGTCTACCAGAGATACTGATAGGAAGAATTAGTAAGAAGAAGAAGGAAAAAGATAGGAAGAGGAAGGCAGAGAGGAGGACAGAGGTGGGAAAGGAAGGAGGAAAGAAGGGCGGGGCGAGGGGGGAGAAGAGAGAGAGAGATTGATTAGGGAGGAGTCCTCTCCTCCACAAACAGAGAAAAGGGGGATGAGGAGTAGATGCCCAGTAAACATTGCATGCTTGCTCCAGACCCCCCTCTGAGCTCTTGTTTAGCTCATTTACAGTAATCTAGTGAGGTATGTAATATCATACTCTCCAGCTTACAGAAGAGGAAACAAAGGCACAGAGAGCCTTAAACTAGCCCAGGGGCATGCCCCTAGCAAGTGGGAAATAAAGAACCTAATCAGTTGCCAGCTCTGTAGGTGCCAGATGGAGACCGGTCCTCTCAGGGGAAGTCGCCTGGAAAACTCCAGGGAAGACTGAAGTTATAATTTCCCCTGAGCAGACACGAGGCCTTCCAGATCCTCTCAGGCCGAGTTCTCTCAGTGGCTGAGGGTTCCCTCCCGAGCCCTCCAGACGGGCTCTGGTTGTGGCAGGACACCTGCCGCGTTCGGCAGGTTTCTGGTCCTCAACTTGGCTGGTGTTTCAAAACCTAGTTTCTACCCCGGGGCAGATGACCTTCCTTCCGTTCAGTCGCTGAGACCGGCTCGCCCTAGGGGAGCTCCGAGGCCATCGCCTCTCCTTGCTAGTGTTGTCCACGCTTTCTTCACGCTCCCAAGCTCAGTGACCCCAGAAGAAGCCAGCGTCGGACTCTGACTGGGCTGGCTGCACCTGGCGGCGGCGGGGGCAGAAACTCTAGTCTGGGCAAGCCCTCAGTCCCGTGCTCCCGGGCTGGGTCATCTTTGTGGTCAAGTCTCTGCATTTAGTCTGGGTCTCAGGGGCTGCGAGGGTGACCTCCAACGCCCAGGCTTTTCCAGACATGCTCTGGGCATCAGGCGGCATCTCCAAGGCTCAGGGAGCTGGGGTCCCACGGAGACCACAGATCACCACAGTCACATGCCTCAACTGTCAGGGCGCTGGTGAGGGGCTCCTGGGCTTGAGGCCTGCAAGGAAACCCCGAGGTCCAGGGTTTCGCAGCCATGCTGGGGTGATCGCCCAGGGGATCGATCGCTCGCTCCACACAGAGGTCCCAGCAGCCAGTACTAGGCGCCTCAGTCAGCACGTCCTGTGGAGCACAGTGACCAGGAAGGCAAGAGTATGGAGAGGAAAGGACTCGAAGCCTGAGTGAAGGAAAAGAGGAAACACCCGTTGCCAAGAAGCCTGGTCCTACCGGTCGCTACCTGGACCCCAGGCCACCCGCAGGCCAAAGGGAAACTCCTTTGTCCCCTCTGCATCCGGTGCTGCGCAGTCAGGTTTCTGTTGGTTCCACTGCACCCTGGCCGGGTGAAGGGACTTTCCTGGCAGAGAGAGAGGAGTCGTCCTCCGCCACTTTAGGAAAGTGCAGGTGTGAGGAGAGGAGGGGACTGGCGACGCCTTGGGTCCCCAACTAACTAGTTGCCTGAGCTTTCAGTGCCCCTTTCTCACTCCCCTCCGTCTTCCAGCGTAGCCTCCCTTTCTCTTCTTACTTCTTCCCGCCGCTTTCTCCTTTAACCAGGGAAGCAGAACGAGAGGCCGGCCCTGCAGTGAGAAGGCCTTGTTGTCTCTGAAAGGAGGACCTCAAAGCCGCGCCAGGGCACGCAGGACGAGAAAAGAAATCCGCACTGCCAACAAGAGGCACTGCCTCTGGCTGCAACACCCTATGTTAATAGACCTAATTAGGACTTGTCAAATGCTAAAAGCTTCCTATCAGAAGCTGCCTTACGTTTAAGAATCACAATCCTTGGATTTTATAGTTACTTTTAATGGAGAGGTTTGGAAAAAGACTGAAGATGTCAGCAGTTCAGAATGGATGTGAACTTGAACTTGACACTGGCTTCTTTTTGAAAGGTGCCTGCACCTTGAGCCAAAACACATCAGAGTTATCCTCCACCACCATTCTTGGAGGTTACACAAGTACTCTCAAGTGGGACTTTGGGGGTTGGGGTGCAGAATTTGCAGAGTAGAGGAGGTTATCTTGGCTGAGTCACTAGAGAGATTGAAAGCCAAGAGACTGTGCTGCCCTCCCCTCTTCCCCATCAACCTTTAGCGTTTATCTCTTCCTCTGTCAGTCTCCCAGCTATCAAGTGTGGACTCGACAGGAATGTTGCAAGGGAAAACTAATTAAATGGAAGTACAATGCTTTGAAAACATTAAGTGTTATGTAAAAGCCTAATGCTAATAATAATCTTAATGGTGGTATTTATGTGCCAGGAAGCACATCCCAGACAGCCCAGCACTGAGCACAAATGTGCTAATGTAGGGAGATTCTGGGGAATGCCTATCATTTCCACTGTGGACCCCCAGCTGTGACTGGCCTGATGTAAGGTGGGAGCTCCAGGTCGTTTTCCCCCTCATACCACTATCTACGTAGGTCACCTGGGAGACAGACCTGGTTTAATCCTGGCTGAGAGTCCTTAAGTTACTTCACACTCTGACACTTGAACCCATCACCTGTACAGTGGAAAATTTGCCATTCCTGGGGCATATCCACCCCTGCCATTGGATTCTGCTTCTTCCAAGGCTCTGATAGGCTCCAGGATCTATTCATGTCAAGGTCCTTCTCTTTAGAAAAGATGTTTTCTCTTAGGAAACACACACCCCTTGCTCTCCTCTTTGGCTGAGGATGGAAGGAGCCAGGGATCTAGGATCTTCCTTTTAACATTTTTCTAGTTTGATTAACACTAGGCCTTCCCCGGGACTTAGCACTTCCTTATAAGGCAGTTTCCTTATTACCATCCCTCACCCCATCCTCTTTCCTCCGAAGCTTCCCCCACACTGCTGGACTGGAGATTTGGGGCAATGATGTGTGCCAAAACCAGTGCAGGCTCCAAAAGCAGTAAATTACAGTGAGTCACAATTGAGGCTTTTGGGAATTTCCACCCCAGAAATTGCTGGGCCTTTTAGGGATTTTGTAGAGTCACCTAGATACTTTCCTGACACTCCTCACTTTTGAACTTGCTCTAATTCCATTTTATAGTGACTTGGGGAATAGTTACAAATCTGGGCTCCTCCAACTGCCTTTTCTTGTCATCCTCAAATTGGTTCAAGGTTCAGCTCTTAATGGTATGTGGTTACATAATGCTTCTCATTTGAGAAGAGAATACCTGACTTTTTTTATTGTTCAAAAAATGAAATTCTTTTCTCCATTAAGCTTTAAAAACAAAATGTTTTTGTTTACATTAGACTTTAATAACTCCAGAACATCTTTACCTTTAAAAGTAAAACTTTTTACATATCATTCAGAAACAGGTGGTTTCCCAGGTAATTCTTTTTTTTAAGTCACCCAAATATGAATGCTATTAACACTGGCAATGTTAGGTTTGGGGTCTCAGCTGTGTGCGGCTTTGAGGGGTTTATAGGGCTGGTTGCTGACAGCACACACTGCCACACACAGTGCACACACAGTTACAAGGAATTCTGGAGTTTTCCATTTTACTCTTTCCTGTGTGAATGTAGGCTCTGCTTTTTTACCTTCTTTGTAATAAGAAGCTTGGGTGCCACACACCCAGTGTTCACACCAATTTTCTAGTTGGGAAACAGAGAAGTGTGTGATGGTGCAAATTCAGACCACCAGTGAATGGCAGGCAGAGAATGACCACCCTGCCAGTGCTCTTTCTGCCACACCATCCTGGATGCTGCTGCTTTGCATAAGGAGAAGAATCCTTGTACACAGTCCTTCACAGTTCCCAAATGTGATGGCCCTAGTTGACCCAAGATCCTGCAGTTCAAAAATATGATCTGCCCATTGAGACCTCACAGGCATTCAGGCAGCTTCCAGGCCAGGTTGTAAGTTATGCCTTCAAGACAATGGGACAGTGAACAGGAATATCCCCTCCCTACTTCTGGCTTATTATTTGGATTGAGGCTGCACCCCAATTGATCACCTCATGTGAAGAGGAAAGTAGGGATTGATATGCATATATTACTTTCATTACTTTTTAACAAGTTTTATTTTTTTCTCATTGTTGTTTCATTCAGTTCTACCTGAGATTCTTTCTGCATCATGAAGAATTTGTTTCCAAATCAGGTAAGTCACCAAGTGAGATACACTTAACATTGCAGATGAGTTTGTAGCAATAGTGCCAACTCAGCCTTTTTGATTTAATGAAGATATTGTTCACCTAAACATATTCCCTTCTCCTGAATTTCATGGCATACTTTTAAAAAATTGTTTTGGCATTTTGGTTCCTTTTGGTTGGTGGGGGGAGTAGGAGGTGTAGTCAAGGAGGGAGAATGGGGAAAGGCTCTGTGAGCCCGAGAGAAGCTAGGAGAGACAGGCAGGGAGCATGGGGCGTGGCCATTCTGAAGGGGAGGGGGTTGCTCAGGGCTCCTGATCTTTATTTGGCATCTGTAATTCTACCCAGGCTGCTTGTGTTTGCCATGGCTGTGGATACCCATACATTTTATTGGATAATTTTGCTTAATTCTTTTAAAGACAATCTGCTCTGAGCAGGCTGTTCAGGAAATGAGGCTCCTATTCCAATGTGTCAAGCCCTTCTCCTTCACCATGGGCTGTAAACACAAGGCCTGAAGAACAAGGCAAGAGTCTGAAAAACAGACTCTTCCTAGAAGTTCAGATGTTTCTACACTGTGGGCTGTTTGGCCCTGGAAGCTAAAATAAAATTCAGCATTTCCTCCCAATAATAGCATGTTAATAGGTCCCAGAGTAAGTGGCTGGGAGATTGGGTTCACCCCCAACTCCATCCTGCCTCCCTAGGAGTGCATAGAGTAGAATGGGTCAAAGCCCTGTAGAAACCACCAAACTGAAAAGCCAGTAGTGTGTGGGGGAGCACTGTCCAGTGGAAACTGCTCCAGCCCAGTGTGAAGGTTCAGGATGGTAGAGGGAATGAGTGCACTAGGGTTGGGAGAGCCAGGCAGGCTGCTTTCCTCCAGCAAATCTTCAAAGGAAGCTAGTTTGATGGGCTGAAAACTTGGCTATCCTGAGCATTCCCAGTGCAGTCAGAGAAGCCTGGTGGGGGTGGGGAGGTGGAGAGGGTTACCTGTCTTGAACTCTCTTTGATATGACAGGCTTTTGTGGGCCAGAGAAGCCATTCCTCCCTCTTAGTCTGTAATCTTTCCCATGGAGGGAGGATCTCATAGCCCATATCCTGGCATAAACTCAGATCCTATCTCTGGCCTGTCAGGTAAAAGAGGGAAAGATATGTCACATTTAGGGTTTGAAGCCTAAAGGAGATGAAGCCTAAAAGGAGAGCATGGTGGAAAATCAGGCATGATCCAGCGGGTGGCAATAAATGTGAAGGAGTCCAGGCTGTCTCACAGCTACCTGATCAGCCATCCTTGCACTTGATATAAATTCTCCTTGCTCTGTAAACTGCTTCTAAGAGTGAACACATGTAACTTTGTCTCAACTCCACCAGGTATGGTGGCCACAGGCCACATGTAGCCACTGAACCCTGAAGCGCACCTGGGCTATCAGTGTAAAACACACACCAGGTTTCAGAGACTTAGCACAACAAAAAGAATGTAAAGTATTTCATTAACATTTTTATATGGATTGCATGTTGACATGACAATATTTCAAATATGTTGGGTTAACTAAAGTTATTATTAAAAATTAATTTTGCCGATTTCTTTTCTTTTAATGTGGCCATTAAAATAGTTAAATTTACATAGTTGAGTCAGCTCAAATTCAGGGCTCACATATTTCTATCAGATACTGCTGATCTAGGTAATCCCTTCCCTTCTGAAACTATTTTTAGGACTTGCTCATTAGTTTCCTTCTCTTGTTAACCACATGCATGAAGCTAGCTCATTGTTTTAGAAGAAATTCCCTTTCTGCTAAATAAGAACTGGGGCAGAGAAAATACTGGGAGTCCTAGTCATTTGTTTTCAAATACTGGCTTCTGGGGACATCGTGTGGCTATTTCTTGGTACTACTCCATCCACGGGCTGCTGGCAGGTCACCAGTCCCCTGGTCCTGTTGCTACTCACCACTTGCTGTAGTTACCACATTGGATGGGCCAATAAATCAGAAATCCTAAACTTACAGAAGAATGTATCCTCCTGTTAGTCCCTTCTCTTATTCCTTTCCACATGGAAATTTAAAATCATAATATTATGATGAACACCTATGAACGACCCTCAATAACTAGAACATCAAGTGCTGAGTTGTTTCCACATGTTCATTCCTCCCCCATCTCACTCCCCTGCCTCTGCCCAGAGGAATCAGGATCCTAAATTCTGTTTTGCTTTTAAAAGTACTGGTTTTATTATATATTATTTAGTTTTACTTGTGTTTGAGATTCAAAACTGGTTTTGTATGATCTTACGGGTCTTGTCATCTCACTATTACTTTTCTAAGATTCATCCATACTACACGTCACTGGCCTTGAGTCATGTCCACAGCGATACAAGACTTCTTCATTATTGGAGTACCCTTCAGTTTATTAATCCTCCTGTCAATGGACATTTGGGTTGTTTCTAGTTCTTTGAACTAGAAAGCGTCTGTGAACATTCTCATTGGTCTACATATGTAAAAATGCCTTTAGAAGACAAAAAAAGTCAGAGGTTGCTAGGGCTTGGGGGAGGGCTGAATAGGTGAGGCACAGAGGATGTTTTAGGGTAGTGAAACTATTCTCAAATAGGTGATGGAACTATTACTAAATGACTCTGTGATGATGGATACATGACATTATGCATTTATCAAATCCCATGGAGCTTTACAGCACAAAGAGTTCATTTAAGAGGTTGGAGATCCTATGAAGGAACACAGCCTGTGGCAAGAGAAATATAACTGTATCACAAGTGGATAAAACAACCACACTAATGGGGGTGGGGGAAAGGTGCTGACGACAAGTTAGACTAACAGCACAGGAGCCCTACACTCTGGTTAATCAAGTTGTTTCCCATGCAGGCAGGCATTGCTAATTCTGACATTGCCCACATACACACTAGAATGGAGCAGTTAAGTGACTAGGCGGCAGATGGTGAGGGCCAGGTTTCCTGCTGTTGGAGGTGGAATTTACAGGTAATCAAAGGGAGGAAATTAGAATGATGCATGTAATAATGGATTAGAGTTGAAGACATCAGTATAAACATATGTTTAGCTTAATATAAACACAGGTGATTACATAGAGAAATATTTATAGATATGTGTATATATACAGATTAGTATGCACACATATACTTTCTATTCTGTCAGCTGAGAAGGTCTAGAAGCAATGACACCTCAGTAGCAATAAGCATACTAGCACACAGATCATGGTTTCTAACACCATTCTCTAATAAGGAACCAGTGCTCCTTGAAGAAATGGCTGATCCTCAGACCAGGACAAGAAATATACAGGATAAACCTGAGCATTTTGTGGTGCTAGAAAATAAGGAAGTGCTTACAAAAATCTAAAAGCCTGCATTGGTTGGATGTGTCAAAGGGACAAAGAAGCAACTGAAAGAACTCCCACTGGTAAAACTAGAACAATTTGAGCCACAAAATAAAGTAGTAGTGGACCATAACCCAAAGTATAGCAAATATTCATGAGTCCATACTGATAAAAATAAATGATTGAATACATAAATGAATGCAGGAGAAAAGGCAACTTGCTCTTACAGAAAAATTTCAAATAACTTATATACATATTTCACCCTCAAAGAGTAAGACCATACATCCCTGCCCCAAAAACAGGAACTGTGCTCTCTCCTTTCCAAAGAGTACAGTATGCAAAGGCAGGGACTGTTGGGGAGAATCATTTAGTGGCAGAACATGACACATTCCCTCATTCAGGTGATCAAGATCCGTATCAGCAGTGATAAATCATGTTAATATGTACCCTGGATAAAATGACACAAATGACACTTTACCTCTCTAGTCTTCCTCCCCAAAGCCCATAACCCATGAGAAATACATCAAATAAATACCATGGAGGGAAAGTCTACAAAACAGCTAACCAGTACTCCGTGGGATTGTCAAGGTCATCAAAGATAAGGAAAGTCTGAGAAACTGTCACAGCCAAGAGGAGTCTAAGGAGATACAACAAGAAAATGTAATGTGACACCCTGGATGGGATCCTGGAACAGAAGAAGACATTAGACAAAAGTGAAGGAAATGTGAATAAAGCATGTTTATAGCCATGTATAAATAAATGTGTAACAAATGTACCATGCTAATGTGACATGTAGGGAAAACTAGGTGAGGCGGCATAGGCAAACTCTCTGTACTATTTTCTCAATTTCCCTGTAAATATAACACTTTCCTAAAAAATAAAATCTATTTAAAATGCTATCAGTTAAAAAAGAGTTGTAAGTAAAAATAAAATGAGGCTATAAGAAATGTCTCTGAATCAGAGTTGGCAAACTTTGTAAAAGGCCAGTTGGTGAATGTTTTAGTCTTTGTGGGTCTCTGTCTCTAGTACAACTACTCGACTTGGCTAAGTCACAGGCAACACGGAAGCAAATGAGTGTGGCTGAGTTCCAAAACAACTCTAATTAGCAAAAACAAAGCAAAAACAGCCCACAAGTTGTGGTTCACAGGCTCTGCTCTGGCATATGCACTTAGAAGTGGAATTGCAGTGCCACAAGTATCCAAATGGTTTCCCAAGAGACTGCATTAAATAAACACACGTCAGAAAGGTGTTGGTGTGGAGGGCCCTGTTAATTCATATCTTGTCCAGAACTTGTTTTTTTTTAAACATCCTCTCACTGGGTTCTTACTTTTCATTTCTCTAATCCTAATGGTGTTGTTTATTGTGTTCTCTGTTCTGAGAAATGCCTGTTCGTGGCATTTCCTCATTTCATGTCCCATTGCTTGTCCTTATACATTAGCAGGGCCTCTTTATATATTCTGGATATTAATCTTTTACTAGTTGTAGATGTTACGAATGCCTTTTCCTGGTTTATGGCCTGTCTCTTCACTTTTTTGTGTGTGTCTTTTGATGAGCAGAGTTCATGATTTTTATGTAGTGAGGTTTATTAATCTTACCTTTTTATAGTTAGTGTTTTTTGTCTCTTGTGGAAGAAATCCTCTTGTACTCAAAGTCAGGAAGATCCTTCCTATATTTTCTCTGAAAAGTTTTGAAGTCATGCCTTTCAGCTATAAGTCTGCTACATCCAGAATTTACACCTAGAATTTTGTACATCTAGAATAATGTCCAAAATATATGAAAAAGGAAAGGATTCAATTGCATATTGTCTAGTTGAATAACCAGTAGTACCAGCCCCAGTGCCTCCTCATCTGCAGCCTGCAATGCTGCCGTGTTATGTCACATTCCATACATAGATAAGTCTAGTGCTGCCATCTAGTTTGTTTCATTTGTCATAATTTCTGTGACATTATGATACGCCTTGATATCAAATTACCCCCAACCTATTCTTTTTAAAAAAAGACTTTATTTATTTTTAGAATGAGGGGAAGGACAGGAGAAAGAGAGGGAGAGAAACATCAATATATGAGAGATACATCAATCAGCTGCCTCTCACATGACGCCACCTGGGGACCCAGCCTGCAACCCAGCATGTGCCCTGACTGGGAATCGAACCAGCAACCTTTCAGTTTGCAGGCCCACACTCAATCCACTGAGCTCCACCAGCCAAGACCCAGCCTGTTCTTTTTCAGGTATGTCTTCACTATTTTTAGCTCTTTGGGCTGCCATATTTAAAAAAATCATCTTGTCAGATTTTATGCAAAAAGTCTTACTGGAAACTTACTGTGATTGCATTGAATCCATTGACATATTCAAAATACTGAATCTTCCTCTCTATGAACATATGTCTTCTAATATCTTCATTTTACAAATGAGGAAACTGAGGTTGAAAGAGGTTAAGTGACTTTCCCCAGGTCGCAAAGCTAGTTAGTAGAAGGGCCACCATTTTCACCCAGAAGTAGTTGCTTTAAATTGCTGGACCCCTATTGATTTTTTTTAGCAAAGCCTTTGTCCTGGGCAGCTGTCCTCTGCAGATGGGCACTTTGGTTGCCCTCGTTATCAGGGCCTCATGCGTGGGTCCTGAGAAGAGAGTTCTATGATTCCCTAACCAGCTACTAAAAACCAACATGTTAACACTTCTCAGGAGAGAAGAGGGAGAGCCCCAGCTCCCCACAACTTGGGCATGTTAAAGGAGGGTCTCCATGGCCTTGTTTGTTCCATGATACATGTATGAATAGCTCCAGTTTTCATTTTAGCACAAGGTCTGTTTGGGAATGGAGTGGGGCTGTGCATCAAGGGAAGAAGGTCGTGTCAAGGACTTGGTTTAGTATTTGGATGAGTTGAACCCTTGGTGTGAGACCCACATATTAGAAAGTTTGAGTTCAAGTCCAAGCTCTGCCATTTGCTAGCTCTGTGACCTTGGGCAAGACACTTAACTTTTCTGAGTTACAATTGTCTCACCTCCAAAGATAGATACTTATTTTTATTTCTCCCAGATATGATCACTGATGGGATTAAATTAGAAAATGCGTGTAATATATTTGGCCCCATACCCTAGTCTATCCAGTGAGTCTGTGATTAGCTCTGTGAGCTCTGAGTTCTCCTCCCCTCCATGCTCTAACAGAGCTGGGACTCAGAGCCTCTACACTTCCCATAAATACTTCCTTGGACAGAACACCGTAAAAAGGGCTCCCGATTACCGTAAGATTATATTTCCATCCATGAGCCCAGAGTGACCAGACATGGCAGACTGCATTGCAGACTTCAGGGGAGGAGGCAGAGAAGGAGGGAAGAAGGAGGAAGGGTTCAGGGTCCTCTCTCTCTGCATCTTGCACAAGGAATAGCTCACCCCTCCTGCAGCTCAAGCATTTACTTAAAGTACTTTTTAATTGGTCCTCAGACAGAGAAATGGCAATTAAATCTTCACATGGCTCCAGGGGCCCTGGCTGCAGTGGTTGGGAAATCTGATCTGATGAACAGATAAGAAATGGTTATAATTAGCACATTCAATGTGAACACATGTGATGGCACATATAGTAATTTTCCAAACCTTCAGGACAATTCTCAAACAAGTCTTCACTCATAAGGAAGTTCAGCATATCTACTGTATATCATACTCTGTTACTCAGTTTCATAGAGAGCATGTCTGTGCGTCTGCTAAGTCTAAAATCAAAGAATTGGAGTAAATAGGCAATTAATATTTCTCTAGGTACATTTTAATTTTCACTGAGGTATAACAAAGTCAGTAAAATTTACAAATCTGGAGTGTCCAGTTTACAAAACTTTTACATGTGTGTACACCTGGGTAAACACCGAGATGGGGCCAGTGGAAATTCAAACTTCCCTGCTCCATAGACTCCCTCCTGCCCCTCACAGTCATATTCCCACAGAGGTGGCTGTTCTGATTTCAGTCACCATGGGTTAGTTTTGCCTGTTTCTGAAGTTCCCCTCGATGGAATTCTATCATGTGTACTTTCTTGCATATGGCATCTTTAGGTCGGTATTATGCCTGTGAATTTCATCTGGGATATTGTAGGTAGTGGGTGTTTGCTTTTTTCAAGAGCTGTGTAATAACACATTGTCTGATATGCCACAAATCATCATTTTACTATTGAAGGACATTTGGTTGTTTCCATTTTGGGACTATTATGAATAAGATGCTGATGAACATCACAGTTCAAGCTTCATTTCTATAAACCCAAGTCAAATTTCTGAACTGTAATAAATATTTCTTCCTTCCTTTTTTTTCTGTTTTAAATCAGCTTTATTAAGGTATAATTTACATACAATCAAATCTTGTCTTTTCATTTTCTTATTAGTGTCTTTTAAAAACCACACATTTTTGGTTTAATTAAGTCCAATTTATTAATTTTTTTCTTTCATAGTTCATGTATTTTAGTGTTTTAGCTAGGAAATCTTTGGCTGACCCATGACCACAAAGTTTAGTCCCATATTTCCTTCTATAATTTTTATAATTTTAGCTATTACATTTATATCTATGATTCACAAGTTAAATCTTTTTTAAGTATATTTTATTGATCATGGTAGTACAGTTTTTCCCCCTTTGACCTCCTCAACCAGGATCCCCCCTTCCCTCAAGCCATATCCTCCCTTGTTCATGACCATGGGTCCTGCGTGTAAGTTCTTTGGTTTCTCCATTGCCTGTTTTTAACATCCTCCTGTCTATTCTGTACTTACCCAATTATGCTTCTAAACCCCTATACCTTTTCTTTCATTTTCCACCTTCCCTCTCCCAGCTAATAACCCTACAAATGGTCTCCATATCTATGATTCCATTCCTGTTCTAGTTGTTTATTTAGTTTGTTTTTGTTTTTTAGGTGCAGTTGTTGATAGTTGTGAGTTTGTTGTCATTTTAATGTCATAGTTTTGATATTCTTCTTTTTCCTAAATAAGTCCCTTTAATATTTCACATAATAAGGGCTGGGTGATGATGGATTCTTTTAGCTTTACTTTGTCTGGGAAGCACTTTATCTGCCTTTCAATTCTAAATGATAGCTTTGTTGGGTAAAATAACCTAGGTTGTAAGTCCTTGCTTTTCATCACCTTGAGTACTTCTTGCCAGTCTCTTCTAGCTTGCAAAGTTTCTTTTGAGAAATCAGCTGACAGTCTTATGGGAACTCCTTTGTAGGTAACTATTTGCTTTTCTCTTGCTGTTTTTAAGATTCTTTCTTTGTCTTTAACCTTTGGCATCTTAATTATGATGTGTCTTGTTGTGGTCCTCTTTGGAGCCAACTGGTTTGGGACTCTCTGTGCTTCCTGGACTTGTAGGTCTATTTGCTTTGCCAAATTGGGGACATTTTCTTTCATTAGTTTTTCAAATAAGTTTTCAATTTCTTACTTTTTCTTTTCTCCTTCTAGCATTCCTATAATTCATATGTTGGCCCTTTAAGAGATAGCCCAGAGTCTTTTTAAACTCTTCTTGTTTTTTTTAATTCTTGTTTCTTCATTTTGTTCTGGTTGGATGCTTATTTCTTCCTTATGTTCCAAATTATTGATTTGAATCCTGGCTTTTTTCCCTTCACTGTTGGTTTCCTATGGATTTCTCATTTCCCTTACTAGAGCCTTCATTTCTTCCATTATGCTTTTGCCATATTCAATGATATCTTTGAGCATTCTGACCATCAGTGTTTTGAATTCTGCATCTGATAGATTAGCTATCTCTGCATCACTTAGTTCTTTTTCTGGGGTTGTATTCTGTTCCTTCATTTGGAGCATTTGTATTTATCTCCTGAATTTGGGAGCCTCCCTGTGTCTATGTACTAGATATAATTGCTTTGATTCTGCTTTAGCATACCTGTTAAGTCATGTAGGGTACAGACTTGGGTATTCACCCATCGTGGGGCAACCATGGCTCGTGTGTGGGGGAGGGATCAAAGAGGGGACAATACCTCTGCTGACTGACTTCTGTAGGCTTGCATGGGCCTACATGTTCTGTTTCCTGTTCTTGTTCTATTTCCTGTCACTTCACCTACTTCTCATATGCAACTGGTGCCCCTCTAGCTGCTGTCCTGGTTGTAGTTCCCAGGGTGTGTGGGTTTGCATGTGTTCTGGGCTTTCCTGAGAAATCAACAGTTTCTTCCACTGCCACAACCCCCACTGAATTTACAGTCAGAAGTTATGAGGCTTTCTTTCTTTTTCCTGGTGCTACACTGTCTGGTCTGGGGCTAGGCTCACTTGATCACAAGGTATCTCCCTGATTTTTATCCACAGAAGATGAATGTGGGGCTGCCTGTTCCGCCGACCACCACCTCTCCACCTTTCCACTGCTACCCCCATCCCCGTCCTCTCCAACCCCCCTCCCCACTTGCTGCTGCCACACAGAGTCCTCTCCACCCTGACTCCCTGTCACAACCCCTCCTCCCCATCTGGCTGAATATAACTTCTTTAAATCCTTGGGTGATTTCCTGGGAGTTCTGGGTGTTTTTCATTTTTAAGTTAGTTGTATTCCTTCTTAGATTGTGCAATAAGTTGATGTATGTCTACCTAAGACTCCATCTTGACCGAAAGCTATAATCTTTACCACAAGTTAAATTTTATATATAGTTTCAGATAAAGGGTTGAGGTAAAGGTTTCAGATAAAGGGTTCAGATAAAGGTTTGTTGCATATGGAACTGCAGTTGGTCCAGCACATTTGTTGAAAAGTCATTCCTTTCCCCATTGAATTAACTTAGCATATTCGTCAAAAAATTATATATGTATAGCCCTGACTGATGTGGCTCAGTTGATTGGGTGTCATCCTGCAAAGTTACCATCTTGATTCCCAGTCAGGGCATAGGCCTGGGTTGTGGGTTTGGCCCCAGTTGGGGCATGTGAGAGCACTTGATGTTTCTTTCCCTTTCTCCCTCCCTTCCTCACTCTCTAAAAATAAATAAAATATTGTTTAAAAGGTTTATATGTATATATACATATGTGAAATTACATATGTTTGTATATATTATATGCATATTATGTATAAAATAATGTTATGAGAATTAAATGGGACTTTGAGAACACTAAGCACAATAGTTGGCATTTAGTAATTCACAATAAATATTTGCTACTTGCAGTCATTTGTAATTATTAATTTAGAATTTATAATTATTTAAGTTAGCTTTCTGTAAACAAGAAGCAATACACACCTTGCAGAGCTGCTGTGAGCAGCCACGTTGGAGTGTCTCACAGCATCCACATGTGGTAAGTTTCAACAATGCCCTTCCTCCCTGTCTCTGTGTGATGGTGCCTGCAAGGAGGTGCTCTATAAGCAACAGCTATTATCTTGTGTATCCCTGTAGCCTCTCATGCAATGAATAATTCATAAATAGATCTTATGAAACTGCTAGTGTTAATATCCCAGGTTAAAAAACAACAGGGAGTTATGAATTTATCTTTCAACTTGGGCAAGATTTAAAAGAAATGATACCTGGTATTATTGAGGATGAGGAAAAATGAGCAGTCTTTCATATTTCTGGTAACATTGCAAATTAGCTTAGACTTCCTGCAGAGTAGTCTGACAGTATAAATCAAAACTGGCTAAAGCTTGTGTACATCTAACCTAACAATTTCACTTTTAAGAATTTAGCACCCCCCAAAGAAGATTGTGTGTTGACAAACATGTGTAGAGACACTCACTATAATAATAGATGCAATCAGAAAAAATATATATAACTACCTAAATGCCTGACAAATAGATAACTCCTGATACTTTCATGAATATATATTAGACCCCCTTTAAAGTGATGTAGTAGAAGAATATTTTATGATGTATTGAATAAAAAGGTTGAATTGTATACCAACATTCATCTTTTTCATGAAGCAAATATTTGTTGCTAAGTACTGGGCTATGAATTGATAGTCTCTATATTTACATGGCTTCCAGTCAAAGAAAGAGAAAGAAAAAAATGCAACTACAGTACAGAATGGTAAGTGCTATAAAAGCAAGGGTGAGGTGCTACAGGAACACATACAGGAGTTTCCAGGTCAGATGTGATCTGACTCTGTTGTCTAGGTGGAGTCAGAGCCACTAAAGCAAGTGATATCTTGAATGAGGAATACAGGACAGGTGGGGGCTAAGTAGAAGCAGATGTGCGGTTGGGGTGGGTGAGGGGATGAAAGAGGGTCTCAGGCAAAAGGAGGTATGTTACCAAAAGCTCCAGGAGACTATTGAAAGATTTTTAGCTAAATAGTGAACTGACCATGTTCACATTTTATATTAGTTTATTTTTTAAATATATTCTATCACTTATTCTATTACAATTGTCCCAATTTTTCCTTCTTGCTCCCCTCCACCCAACACCCCATCCCTCCAGCAATCCCCCCATTAGTTGATGTCCATGGATCATGCATATTAAGTTATTTGGCTTCTCCATTTCCTATATTATTCTTAACATCCCCCTTTCTATTTTGTACCTACCAATATGTTCCTTAATCCTGGCACCTTTTCCCCTACTCTCCTTCATCCCCCTCCCAGTTGGAACCCTCCAAATGATCTCTACATCTATGATTCTGTTTCTATTCTGATTGTTTGCTTAGTTTGTTTTTGTTTTTTAGATTCAGCTGTTGATAGTTCTGAATTTGTTGCCACTTTAATGTCATAGCTTTGATATTATTCTTTTTTTAAATTTTATTTTAATTATTGTTCAAGTACAGTTTACTCCCTTTTACTCCCATTCCACCCCACCCACCCAACCCTCCCCACTTCCCTCCCATTACCACCCTCCCCCTAGTTTTTCTCCATGTGTCCTTTAAATTTGTTCCTCTAAACCCTTCCCATTCTCCCCTGAAATTCCCTCTTCTCTTCCTTCTGGTGCTGTCAGTCTGTCCTCTATTTCAGTGTCTTTGGTTATATTTTGCTTG
The DNA here is from genome assembly GCF_019186645.2 of Phyllostomus hastatus. Classification (NCBI taxonomy): domain Eukaryota; kingdom Metazoa; phylum Chordata; class Mammalia; order Chiroptera; family Phyllostomidae; genus Phyllostomus; species Phyllostomus hastatus. The sequence continues at coordinate 3,456,002 of NW_025334038.1, read as the reverse complement.
TTAGTTTGTTTTGTTGTTTAGGTTCCTGTTAAAGGTGAGATCATATGGTATTTGTCTTTCACTGCCTGGCTTATTTCACTTAGCATAATGCTTTCCAGCTCCATCCATGCTGTTGCAAAGGGTAGGAGGTCCTTCTTTCTTTCTGCTGCATAGAATTCCATTGTGTAAATGTACCATAGTTTTTTGATCCATTCATTTACTGATGGGCATCTAGGTTGCTTCCAGCACCTAGCTATTGTAAATTGTGCTGCTGTGAACATCGGGGTGCAAAGGTTCTTTTGTATTGGTGTTTTAGTGTTCTTAGGATATAGTCCCAGCAGTGGAATTGCAGGGTCAAAAGGCAGATCCATTTTGAATTTTCTGAGGAAGTTCCATACTGTTTTCCATAGTGGTTGTAGCACTCTGCAGTCCCACCAACAGTGCACTAGGGTCCCCTTTTCTACACAACCTCTCCAACACTTATTGTTTGTTGCTTTGTTGCTTTATGATGGCCATTCTGACTGGTGTGAAGTGGTAGTTCATTATGGTTTTTATTGGCATCTCTCTGATAGCTAATGATATTGAACATCTTTTCATGTGTCTTTGGATCCTCCATGTGTCCTCCTTGGAGAAGTGTCTGTTCAAGTCCTTTGCCCATTTTTTAATTGGGTTGCTTGTCTTCTTAGAGTGGAGTCATGTAAGTTCTTCATATATTTTGGAGATTAAACCCTTGTCTGAGGTATCATTGGCAAATATGTTTTCCCATACAGTTGGTTGTCTTTCCATTTTGATACTGTTTTCTTTAGCTGTGCAGAAGCTTTTTATTTTGATGAGATCCCATTTGTTTATTCTTTCCTTTATGTCCCTTGCTCTAGGGGACATGTCAGTAAAAATGTTGCTGCATGAAATATCTGAGATTTTCCTCCCTAGGTTCTCCTCTAGGACTTTAATGGTGTCATGGTTTATATTTAAGTCTTTTATCCACCTTGAATTTATTTTTGTGTAAGGTGTAAGTTGGTGCTCAAGTTTTATTTTTTTGCACATAGCTGTCTAGTTCTCCCAACACCATTTGTTGAAGAGGCTATTTTTACTCCATTTTATGTTGCTGCCCCCTTTGTTGAATATTAATTGATCATAGAGACTTGGGTTTATTTCTGAGCTCTCTGTTCTGTTCCTTTGGTCCATGTGCCTGTTTTTATGCCAGCACCAGGCTGTTTTGATTACAGTGGCCTTGTAATATAGTTTAGTATCAGGTATTGTGATCCCTCCTACTTTACTCTTCTTTCTCAAAATTGCAGCAGCTATTCAGGGTCATTTATGGTTCCATATGAATTTTTGAAGTGTTTGTTCTATGTCTGTGAAATATGCCATTGGTAATTTAACAGGTATTGCATTGAATGTGTAAATTGCTTTGGGTAGTATGGACATTTTGATGATGTTAATTCTTCCAATCCATGAACACGGTATATGTTTCAATTTGTTTGTGTCTTCCTTGTTTTCCTTCTTCAGTGTTATGTAGTTTTCTGAATACAGGTCTTTTACCTCTTTGATTAGATTTATTCCTAGGTATTTTATTTTTCTTCTTGCTATATCAAATGGGATTTTTTTCTTGACTTCTGCTTCTGCTGTTTCATTGTTGGTGTACATAAATGCCTTTGATTTCTGGATATTGACTTTGTATCTGCTGTTTTGGCAAATTCATTTACTAGGTCAAGTAGTTTTTTGGTGGAGTCTATACAATTTTCTATGTACACTATCATGTCATCTGCAAACAGTGACAGTTTTGTTTCCTCCTTCCTAATTTCAGTGCCTTTTATTTCCTTTTCTCGTCTGGTCACTGTGGCTAAAACTTCCAGTACTGTGTTGAATAGAAGTGATGAAAGTGGACAGCCTTGTCTTGTTCCTGATCTTAGTGGGAAAGATTTTAGTTTCTGCCCATTGGGTATGATGTTGGCTGTAGGTCTCTCATATATGGCCTTTGTTATGTTCAGAAATGCTCCCTCTATTCCCACTTTGCTGAGTGTTTTTATCATAAATGGGTGCTGTACCTTATCAAATGCTTTTTCTGCATCTATTGATATGATCATATGATCTTTGTCTTTGCTTTTGTTTATGTGATGTATTACATTTACTGATTTGCGAATATTGTACCATCCTTGCATCCCTAGGATGAATCCCACTTGGTCATGGTGTATGATCTTCTTAATGTATTGTTGGATGTCGTTTGCCAATATTTTGTTGAGGATTTTAGCGTCAATGTTCATCAGTGTTATTGGCCTTAAGTTTTCTTTCTTTGTTGTGTCTTTATCTGGTTTTGGGATTAGGATGATGCTGACCGCATAATAAGAGTTTGGGAGTCTTCCATCTTTTTGGGTATTTTGGAATAGTCTGTGAAGGATAGGGGTTAGCTCTTCCTTAAATGCTTTGTAGAATTCTCCTGTGAAACCATCTGGTCCAGGGCTTTTGTGTGTCGGGAGTTTTTTTTATTACTGTTTCAATTCCATTTGTTGTTGATATTCTTCTTTTTCTTAAATGAGTCCCTTTAAAAGTCCACATAATAAGGGCTTGGTGATGATGAACTCCTTTAGCTTTACCTTGTCTGGGAGGCATTTTATCTGCCCTTCCATTCTAAATGATAGCTTTGCTGGATAGAGTAATATACATTGTAGGTCCTTGCTTTTCATCACTTTGAATACTTCTTGCCAGTCTCTTCTAGCTTGCAAAGTTTCTTTTGAGAAATCAGCTGACAGTCTTATGGGAACTCCTTTGTAGGTAACTATTTGCTTTTCTCTTGCTGCTTTTAAGATTCTCTATCTTTAACCTTTGGCATCTTAATTATGATGTGTCTTGTGGTCCTCTTTGGATTCAACTTGTTTGGGGCTCTCTGTGCTTCCTGGACTTGGATGTCTATTTCCTTCACCAAGTTAGGAAAGTTTTCTTTCATTATTTTTTCAAATAAGTTTTCAATTCCTTGCTCTTTCTCTTCTCCTGGCATCTGTATGGTTCAGCTGTTGGTATATCTGGAGATGTCCCAGAGACTCCTTATGCTATCCTTGTTTTTTTCAAATTCTCTTTTCTTCTTGGTGTTCTGGTTGGATGCTTATTTCTTTCTTATGTTCCAAATTGTTGATATGAGTCTTGGCTTTCTCCCCTCCACTGTTGGTTCCCTGTATTTTTTCTCTATTTCACTTAGTGTAACCTTCATTTCTTCCTGGGTCTTCTTCATTTGTTGCCATACTCAGTGAGTTCTTTGAGCATCCTGATCACCAGTGTTTTGAACTCTGCATCTGATAGAGATGTTATCTCCATTTTTATCTAGTTCTTTTTCTGGGGTTGTGTTCTGTCCTTTCATTTGGGCCATATTTTTTTTGTCTCCTTAATTTGACAGCCTCCCCATATTTGTTTCTGTGTATCAGATAGAGCTCTTTGGCTCCCTGTCTTAGTAGCATGACCTATTGTAGAAAAGGCATCTGTAAATTGTGTGGGGTAGAGCCTTAGGCAATTGCTAGGGTAGGACAACCCATGTGAACCAGGTTGGTGAAGCCTCAGAAATGGTGTTACTATTCTGTGGCTCTCTGTGGGGAAAGGCTCAGAAAGTGGATATTGCCACTGTCTGGCTTCTGGGGTTTTGTCCAGGACAAAGGTGTCCCCCAGCACTTGCCCCAATTACAGACACTTCAGTTTCTCACTGTATGCCACTGATGCCCTTCCAGATGCTGCCCTGGTACTAAAGCCCAGAGAGACTGAGTCTGTGTGAGTCCTAAGTCCATTGCTGGCCCTTTAAGAGAAGACTCCATAGTTTCTTCTGCTGTCCCAAATGCCACTGGTTTTTACATCCAGAAGTTATAGGAACATATCTTCCTGGCACTGGAATCCTGGGCTGGGTGATCTGATGTGAGACTGGAATACCTTACTTATGAGGTATCCCTCCTGATTTTTATCCAGCACACATGGGTGTGGGACCACCTGTTCCATGTTTCCATGCCTCTGTGCCTCCCTGTGCATCTCCATGTCTCTGCACACCCCCTTACCCACCTGGATGAATGTGATTTTAATTCCTTGGTCATTGGACTTCCATATAGCTTGATTTTCTGGAAATTCTGGGTGATACATGTTTTGTAGTTGAGTCATAATTTTTGCTGTGTTTGTGCAAGGAGAAAAGCCATGTTTACCTACACCTCTGACTTGACCAGCAGTCTTTTTGGTTTTTCAAATTAACCTCTCTACAGAGGACTATTAAGGGGCACAAATATTTATTTAAATGCACACAATGGAATAGCTTCTATTCTTGTTTTCACTCATTAAATGCAGTAAAGCCCCAGTGGGAGACAGGGTACAGAATACCCCTCCAGCCTGCTGTGCAGGTTCATCCCAGTCATTTCCTTAACTTCCCAACAGTGTGACCTGACAAGTTCTGTGGCTGAAATTTTTTATCCAATTAGCCCACTCTGGCAGAGTTTTATTCATATATAATCTCAAACAAAAGCTTCATGAAAACAATTCTTACCCTTATTTGTGGATGCACTCTGTAGTTTTTTATTCTGTCTTATTTCTTTGTTTTTAATGCTGGGTATATACCACGGCATTGATTTTATAACTCATTAATGGGTTGAAATCTACTGTTTAAAAACATACTGGCCTAGAAATTCTCACCCAGTCTTTTCTGTCCAGTCACCATCTATTTATGAGATGAATCACTCTGAATCTTTACTTCCAGTTTTCATCTATCTCCTGAGCTTTGAACTCTAGTCCTCAACAGCCCACAAGGTATCCCCTCTAAGGGAACTCAAAGCAAAGACAACCCAAGCACAGTTCAATGCCTTTTCCTCCTCCCCTGCCAAAGTTGTCCCACTTTGCATTCCACATCTCCTGAGAGGATCACTCTTGACCCAGGTGGCCAAGCCAGAAACCAGGTTGGGATCCCCTTCTATCCCATTCTCACCACCCATACCTATCAAGTCCTGTCCAATATTCTTTCTAAATATTTCATTAATCTACCTACTTCTTTCCAGCACTACTCCCTCTTCTCTAATTTAGGCCCTCATTGCCTCTGAATTACTCCAATAGTTGCTAACTGGTCTTCTTTCCAACATGGTCCCCACCCCCAACTCATCCCCCACACTGGAGAGAAATCCTTCTAAAATATGATTGTGATGCCCTGGCTGGGTGGCTAAGTTGGTTGGAGCATCATCCCATACATCAAATGTTGTGGGTTCAATCTTCAATCAGGGAGTGTATTGGAGACAAACTGGGCAGTGTTTCCCTCTCTTCCCCTGCCCTACTCTCCCTCCCTCCCTTTCTCTTTCTCTAAAATCAATAAACATATCCTCAGGTGTAAATTAAAGAAATAAAAACAAAAAATAAAATGTGTCTGGTAAAGATGGAGGCATAGGTAAACATGCTTCACCTTCTAGTGAAACCACAGAAAGAATTACTAGACCTCACAATAACTAAGACCCAGAACCATCAGAAAAACCAAGCTGTATGAAAGTTCAACAACCAAAAATTTAAAGATGCCACATTCATCCAGACTGGCAGGTGGGGCAGAGATGTGGAGGAGATGGTCAGAGAGGTGCAGAGATGCAGTGTGGCGCAGAGAGTGGGTGGCAATGGAATGGGTATTCCACATTATGTGGTGGATAAAAATAAGGAGGGATAGCTTGGGAGCAAGCAATCCCAGTGGCAGGCCAGACCATACAGCCCAGGGTTGCAACACCAAGAAAATAAATCCTCATAACTTCTGGCTGTAAAAATCAGTGGGAGTTGGGGTGGTAGAAGAAACTGCCAGATTTCCAGGAAACTGTGCTTAAAGGGTTTGCACAGACTTAAAATGTACACAGACCCACCCCCTCTGTGATTCAGCACCAGGGCAACAGCTGGAAGGGCACCAGTTGCACAGGTGGGTAATAGGCAAACCTCCAGAAGCCATACAGTGGCATTGTCCCCTCTTTGAGCTCTCCCCTCACACAGACCCACAAAGCAGTGAAGTAACTTGCCCCACCCTGGTGATTACCTAAGGCTCCACCTCACACAATTTATGTGTGCCTTTTCTACAATAAGTCATGCTACTAAGACAGGGAGTTAAAGCAGCTCTACCTAACACACAGAAACAAACACAGGGAGGCTGCCAAATTAAGGAGACAAAAAAATATGGCCCAAATGAAAGGACAGAACAAAACCTGAGAAAAAGTCCTGGCTGGTGTGGCTTAGTAGATTGAGCACTAGACTGTGAAGCAAAGGATCACTGGTTTGATTCCCAGTCAGGACACATGCCTGGGTTTCAGGCCAGGTCCCCAGTAGGGGGCACACAAGAGGCAACTACACATTGATGTTTCTCTCCCTTTCTCCCTCCCTTCCCTCTCTCTAAAAATAAATGAATAAAATATTTTTAAAAAGAACTAGACAAAAATGGAGATAACCAACCTATCAGATGCAGAGTTCAAAACACTGGTGATCAGGATACTCAAGGAACTCACTGAGTATGGCAACAAATGAAGAAGACCCAGGAAGAAATGAAAGTTACACTAAGTGAAATAGAGAAAAATTACAGGGAACCAACAGTGGAGGGGAGAAAGCCAAGACTCATATCAACAATTTGGAACATAAGAAAGAAATAAGCATCCAACCAGAACACCAAGAAGAAAAAAGAATTTGAAAAAAACAAGGATAGCATAAGGAGTCTCTGGGACATCTCCAGATATACCAACAGCTGAACCATACAGATGCCAGGAGAAGAGAAAGAGCAAGGAATTGAAAACTTATTTGAAAAAATAATGAAAGAAAACTTTCCTAACTTGGTGAAGGAAATAGACATCCAAGTCCAGGAAGCACAGAGAGCCCCAAACAAGTTGAATCCAAAGAGGACCACAACAAGACACATCATAATTAAGATGCCAAAGGTTAAAGATAAAGAGAGAATCTTAAAAGCAGCAAGAGAAAAGCAAATAGTTACCTACAAAGGAGTTCCCGTAAGACTGTCAGCTGATTTCTCAAAAGAAACTTTGCAAGCTAGAAGAGACTGGCAAGAAGTATTCAAAGTGATGAAAAGCAAGGACCTACAATGTATATTACTCTATCCAGCAAAGCTATCATTTAGAATGGAAGGGCAGATAAAGTGCCTCCCAGACAAGGTAAAGCTAAAGGAGTTCATCATCACCAAGCCCTTATTATGTGGACTTTTAAAGGGACTCATTTAAGAAAAAGAAAAATATCAAAACAATGACATTAAAATGGCAACACATTCACAACTATCAACAGCTGAATCTAAAAAACAAAAACAAACTAAGCAAACAATCAGAATAGAAACAGAATCATAGATGTAGAGATCATTTGGAGGGTTTCAACTGGGAGGGGGATGAAGGAGAGTAGGGGAGAAGGTGCCAGGATTAAGGAACATATTGGTAGGTACAAAATAGAAAGGGGGATGTTAAGAATAATATAGGAAATGGAGAAGCCAAATAACTTAATATGCATGATCCATGGACATCAACTAATGGGGGGGGATTTCCAGAGGGAATGGGGGTTACTGGGTGAAAATGGAGGGAAATTTGGACAACTGTAATAGTGTTATCCAGAACAGACCTGGAGGTGACAAATGATATACTATTACTGAATGGGTCCACCCTTGTGCTCCAGAGGTACTCCCACTGTACTAGGTTTGCCTTGCCTGTTGCCAAGGATCAATGCCAGAGATTGGTGAAGAGGAAATGGATTATTTATGTAAAATGTTATGCAGACTTTGAGTAATGACTTAATGTCTTCATTAAAATACTAAAGTCCTTTAGAATACCCACAAAAACACAGTCCTTCCTTCTCCCCTTTGCCCAGCCCAGGCTACCGTATCTCAGGAAAAGAAGAAGTCCATGGTTCAGGTAACCCCTCAGTTCCTGGCACCATCAGCTGTGTCACCACTGCATTCTCCAGTTCATCCAAAACCATGTGGCACCTTCTCATGGCCCACCAGCAAGAGTCCTTTCACCCCTTTTCTTCCAGGCAAAGTCTCTCCTGCTTCCTAAGCCACATGGCAAAAAAGGAGCACCCTAAGGTCCCAACTTTCACCAAAGCCACATGGTCCCAAAAGACCCAGCATGGCTGCTGTCCAAGCACCAATCTTCCTCTGCAGCACCATTTCCAACTCCTCCCACAATCAGTTACACCTGCCAGCATTCCCTAATCTTTCAGCTTTACTGGGATGCCATAGTAAGTCCAGGCAGGCATGGCCCCATGGCATGGAGCCAATCATCCCCAAGCTATCACACAGGTACTGTACCCAGAAGGAGTTGCCCCCCAGTTACATTATGGGTTGAAGTCACTCCCATTCCCCTGGCTCAAAGCATGGCCACAGCTATGTAGCATATCTATGAAACCAGTTAAAGGTTATAGATATGTTAAATGACTGTTCTAGAAGTTGTCTGCAAAGCTGTTGCTATTCAAAACAACTCTCCATGCTCCATGCTTCATGCTCCATGCATGTGCCCTGCTCCATGCACCCTATCCCCTAGCTCAGGCTTGTGGGAGTGAGGACATCCTATATCCTATATGTATTTATTTTTCTAATATTTCCTGGACACCCTGACTACTGGACCCCATTACAAAATCTCCATCCCCCTCACACCTTGGCTGCACCCTGTTATAATAGCATAATCAAGAAAATATATTTTTTAAAAGAGTTCGCTGTGGCCAATCACTGGCTCCTTTGTGAGGATAGTACCCAGTACACCCTTTGAAAAATGATATTATTTATTGTATTGGCTAGACATAGCTACAAATAGTTTTTCACTATGACCCAAAGACATATTTACTCCAAATTTTAAAGTAATACATGAAAATACAGGGTTATGGAAAAACTCAAATAACAGAAGTATATGGAGTATAATGTAGAAGTTCTTTATAGGAGTAATGATCATAAGAGTTTGGTGGGTTTTTTCCAGATTTAAAATTATTTCTTTACTTACAGGTAACTAGAATTATTATAAAATAAATGGCACTATACTGCTGAAAAAAAAAGCCATTGTAAAATACGGCATTAGGAATATAGTCAAAATATTACAATAACTGTGCATGGTGTCAGGTGGGTACTAGACTTATCAAGGTGATCATTTTGTAAGTTATATAAATGTCTAATAACTATATCACTTGAAACTAGTATAATATTGTTTTTCAGCTGTAATTAAAAATAGAAATATCCCTGGCTGGTGTTTCTCAGTGGATTGAGCACTAGCCTGCTAACTGAAATGTAACCAGTTGATTCCCAGTCAGGGGACATGCCTGGGTTGCAGCCAGGTCACCAGTTGGGGCCATGTGACAGGCAACTGATCAATGTTTCTCTCCCTCTCTTTCTCCCTCCCTTTCACTCTCTCTGAAAATAAATAAACAAATAAAATAAAAGAATGGAAAAATAGAAAATAGGAGAAAGAGAAATAGAAAATAGAAAAAATATTCCCCAAATGAACTCATCAACTAGTTAACAGATACAAACATACCTGAAGGCACCTGAATTCTGGGTTTCACAGGAACTCATTTTTCTCTATTAAGATTTTTTTTTGAAGATAGTGGAAGTGAGGTTGGTTTGATGAAGGCACAATCCCCCAGGGGATGTTTCTTGATCCTGAAGTCAGAAAACATTACTCTCATGCTAGATGGTCCCCTTTGATGTCAACTCCCTGAAATTAACTCTTAGAGTGCACTTATTTATGATAATACCAGTCAGTTATGTCATTATACATTTTTAGCTCTCTCAACCCAAAGTGGTAAACCAAGACTGAATTGGATAGAGGCTACATCAGGGAGCCTGGGAGTTTCGAAAGTGTGAAGTAGGAAGAAGGGGGAAAAATCATAAAGGAGGCTGATGTGCAAGTCCTCATTGCTGGCCCCCCAGCCATGGGAGGCACAGTTCTCAGTGAGCCTCCATTCACAAACTCATGACATGGAGACACAAAGTGTTCCTTTACAGATCTTGCCTTTCCATTGAGAGTACTGCAACAAGATACAATGTGCAGAAGAACTTTGAAAACTATAAATTACCTATAAATACTTGGCAGTGTTACTTGGATTAACAGTCCTTGGATTGAGTTTTCAAAACAGAAGACAAAGCTAAAGGAGGAATAGTTTCCTAGGATTCTCTTGGTTGTATCATAATCTCCCTGGTTGTCTCAGATACAGTGCAAGCCCTGTGGAGACTTCACACTGCTCCCGTGGTACTAGGTCACAGACAGCAGCTGGAGACAGCAAGCTCTCAGACTCAGCAGACCAGTGTTGGAATGTCAACTCCACCACTGGCTCACTCTTTTCTGAGTGCAGATATGAAGTGGGAATGGCAGAACCTTATTCAACGGGTTCTTGAATGACACAGTACAATAATCAAGTGAACATAGTGCGTGTATATAGGGAACCGTTCCGTGTGGCATGGGGAATGTAGCCTAGCCCCTGAATCGGAACACCAATAGGGAGTGAGGTCAGCACACAGGACCCACGCCCACGGATAAGTTCTCCCAAGGGGAACCAAGCCTGCATTGTACCTAGGCTGCTATGAGACTTGCTTTTTGCTAAAACTCCCTCACCCTAAATTGAGGCAGCAAATGTTTTCTGCATATCTTTAAAGTAACTTCCTAAAATTTATGCTAAACCTCCCAAGGATGAATCTAACCAGTTCAACCACTTTTTCCTTTGCATTTTCAAATATCCTTCTTTGATGTCATTAACAGCATCCTCCCCTTTGTTTTCTGTAAAAGGTAACCACCTAAAGTGAACCTGTGCATAGTAAATGAGGACCATCCTCGATGTAATGTGCCAGAAAAGCAATAAAAGCTTGTCCAGGCAGGGATTAGGGTCCTCTCTCACTCAGAGAGTGGCCATGCCATCCCTTTTCCTCCACAGGACTTGTGCAGTCCGTGTAAATTTGTTTGTTGAAGCCACAACACACAGACACCACAGGCTGGGGTCCGCATCACATGTTCATTGTCATAATGCTCACTAAAGAATCCCTGACCTCCCAAAGTTGACAATGGTGGAGAGCCTCCCTGTTGGACTAGGGAGGCTGGAACTGCTGTTCTCAACTGCCTGAATCTCAGGGATGCCCCTTGTCTTTTGTCACATGTTCCTAAACATTAGTGTGCAGGTGCTCTCTGGTAGTGCAGTTAGAAATTCAGTCTCTGGACCAGTGCCCAGGAAATTCAGACACACCTGCACTGGTGTTCCCTGTGACTCAAGGCCAGAGTTGAGGCCTCCAGGACCCTCGATGCCCTTTGAGGTTCTGTCCAGAGCATGGACTCTGCCTCTCTTTTGAGTTCTCTTATTCAAGGTCAGGGATAATGAACTCATGCAGTTTGGCTGCTCTGTGGGTTCTATTCCTGACACCAAGAAGCCCTTTCAAGGACCCTAACCCAACCCTATCTTCCTATCCCCTCCATGAGGTAATGTCTCCATCCTCCTCACACACACTCACCTGGAATCACCTTAAGCTAGAGAAGAACAGCCCTCCCAGCCCTGGAGGAAGAAGGAAGACTACTTTTTCTTCCTCTGTTTCAGGCAGAAGTACCAGGCTGGCACTCAGCTCTAGCAGGGGCTCCACCAAGACTGTGCGTGTTCCTTGCCCGCCTCGGGGACAGATGTTCAATGAAACAGGAGGCCTCCAGAGGTGCTTCCAGGTATCTCTTCACACAGACCTTCCCCTGATCAACCATCTCTGTAGGAGGCTAGGTATGGGAATGGGGGTGGGATGGCAGTGGGTCTCAGCCTAGCAGACTGCTGTTTTTACCTGAACTATATGTCATACAACAACACAAATGCAGTTTTCCAGAAGTATTTTTTCCACTTGAACAAGATATACAAAACACAGTTGTACAGAAAGTATTATTGTTAAAGCTGTTCCTATAATTAGCACTTTTCCACTATCCCTTCTTTGTGATCATGAATCCATTTGCTGGGCAGTCAACCCTTCCTGAATGGGTGTGAAGTAGTTTGTTACCTTCACTTCTCTGGCTTGGTTTGAACACTCATCTATCTGTGCATTTGATTATGGGGTACTGTTCAGATCCCTTGGGGAGATAAGGCACCACACAGTATTTACACCATATTAACTTCTTAAAACCCTAAATTCTGACTTTCTAAAAGCATCTGGTTTCCAGAGATTTGGATAAAAGATCAGCGGCCTTATTGTAAAGACTGATTGTTGACATTGCTCTTGCTATTTATGAGGGGTGGAGGTATGTCAGAACTAAAGGGCCCCTCTTGCAGCCCCTTCTGCCTTTTCCCTCTCATTTTTCCCAGGAACTGCTAGGCCAAAGACACCATTACCACCATGGCCTGGGCTTCTGCATCAGCCCCATCTAAGGACAGACCATTGCTGGCACTCAAAGCTGTGACTAGGGTGAATTCCCCATATGGGAACCCCTAGAACTGGACCTGCTTTCCCAGCTCACACCTGTGTGGCAACTTTTCCCATTGGGTTGCTGGATGTCCAGTGACTCTGAGCCCAACAGAGCTGAGGATGACATCAGGGTAGCTGACAACACTCAGCAGTAATCAGATAACAAGGCAATTACCTCTGGCACCTTCACCAGAGGTGCTTTTAGCCAGGAACCTGCTGGTGCCTGTGGGCAGCCCCTCACCTCAGCCCAGGCCCCAGTGTGTCACAGCCCTACCCCAGCCTGTCATACAGACTGAAATAGAAAAGGGGAGTGTTAGGGGCCTCTCCTGAAAAGACCCTGGATGCAAGCAGAGTCTGCTGTGACCACAGCAGACTCCAGTGGCTCCAGAGATGCCTGTGGGCCCCAGAAGGACAGGGTCTTTCCAGAATGAATGAGAAAGGAGGAGTGTCAGGGTCCATTTTTCCCCACTGTGTTCCAGGGTCCTAGCTCAGGATCTGGTACTTAGTAGGGGCACACAGCTCATCAGCTGAATGAAGTATTATATCCAAATCATACTCAGTGAACTCTGTCATCTGATGAGATCACTGAGTTCACATAAAGAGAACAGAAGCTCCAAATGGGTCTGTCAGAGCTGCGGGAGGTTTAGTGCAGTGCCTACTGTGTGCAGAACTCTGCTAAGTGCCAGGTTCCATCCAGTCCCACTGGATGGAAGTGTACAGATCTTAGGATGCCATAGGAAGGACAGAATTTTATCCCTATTTTACAAATGGTTGAGTTCCAACAGACAAAAGCAAAGAGACTTCCTAAAGGTTGTCCAGCAAATGTGTTATGGAGGTGCCTTCTAATTAAACTGGCCTTGCTTCAAAGTCTCAAAATGAGTCATTTCTATGTTGCTGAGCTGCCCAACAGCAACCCATTTGTCCCTCACCTCACAGTGGACCAAGCTCTTCAGCTCTTTTTGTGTTCTGAATAGAAACAACTACCATGGCCTTGAAGAGAGATACCAGCAACTTTCTCCTAGGGCAAGAATCCAGGAGGCAAGGATGGTGTTGATGCTTGAGGGAAAGGGCAGGTTGGGGAGGAGGAAGAGAGTCCTTTTTCCCACTCCACAGTTCCACCTGCTTCTCAGGCCCCTTTTACACCTTTCTGAACTCTGAACCACAGCTCCTCTGCAAGCTCATGGACTTCTCTCACCTTCATTTCCATGACCCAGCCCTGGCCCCTCTGTCCTTGGTTCAGTGGTCCACAATGAGGAGCATCATTGCCCTTACAAGACTGCAGCTGTGAAACCTTAGTCCAGGCCTTTTTTTCAGAAGCCATGTGTGATACTCCTTACCACCTGCTGGTGGCGCCTCAGAGAACCACACTCTGTGTGATTCACTCCCATGAAGGGTGAACTGGATTTAGTGGCTTACTTCTAGGGAGTCGATGCCAGGAGGTTCAGTGTTTAACTTTGTCGTTGGTTGGTTGGTAGGAGTCACCTCATTCTGGACCAGTTATCTCAGGATCTGCTTGTGCTGCCAACACAAATGCACATCATGCTCAGCACATTTTCCAGCACCCCATATTGGAGACCTTCATCTATGGCACAGGTGGCAAACACAAGGCCCGTGGGCCAAATCTGGCCCTCCATCTTGCTTTATCCAGCCCGGCTCCTTGTTTCTACCTAGTAGCAGCACCAAGCTCTTGCTTAACTGTTAAGGAGTAGTTACATTTATACAGTCTTAAAATTACATTCGGCTCTTTGAAGGCAGCCACAAGGTTGATGTGACCCCTGGTGAAAATGAGTTTGACATCCCTGATCTATGGTCTTCATGCAAAGGGTGAGGTTCCTGAATGGTTCATATTTCTTCTAAACAGCATTGAGAGCTTGCCATTCACTAACGATGACTGAAGTCCACTACTGGTAAGACCTAGGCCAAGGTTTGAATGCAGCCAGTCTGGCTGTAAACTGCATCTTTGTGTGCAAAGCAACTACAGGGATTTTTGTTGTTTTGCTTTGTTTTAGGTGTATTCTTTTTGTAGCATAGATCTTAAGTGTACAGTTTGATGAGTTTTGACAAATGTATATACCTGTGTAACACACTCAAGATATGCAACATGTATAATTAAAAATAAATTATAAAAAATTAAAAAGATATTCAATATCTCCATCATCCCAGATAGCTCCCTTATGCCGCCTTCACTCAGCCTCCTTCATGTTGCCCCCAACCCAGAGGCAACCACTATGCTGACTGTTGTCGTTATAGATTAGTTTTGCTGCTTCTGACCCTCACATAAAGAGACTCATGGATACACACACTTTTGTGTCTAGTTTCTGGTTTCTTTCACTCCACATAATTTGTGAGATTTATCCATGTTGTTGTATCTGTCCAAATTTGATAGTAACCTGGACATTTCTATTTCTGGCTATTCTGGATAAAGATGCTACAAATATCCTTGTCAAGTGTTTTGTGGGCATATGTAAACTTATTTCACTTGGGTAAAAACCTAGGGATAAAATTGCTAGGTCAAAGGGTAGGTCTATATTTACATTTGTCAGAAACTTCTGGTTTTCAAAAGTGGTTGAGATGTTGCAGATGGAAATAGGATTCTTCCACGGAGTCACAAGAAAAGCATTTCAGGGACCCATGCACAGAATATGCATGGATATGAGCAATTGTGGTAGGGTGTATTGGAGTGAAAAAGGACTTCCCCCAGCTGCCTGATGTCTCATCCACCACTGAGGGGCTCAGTTTTGTCTCACTGCAGGAGAAGTCCAGCCTCTGGAGGCGCAAGCACACTTTTGTCCCAACCAAGCCCAGGAGGACCAAGGCCCAAAGATGCTGTGCCATTCCACTGGCATTAGCACCTGAAGTTCTAGTTGTCTCGCTTAGTCTGTGTTACCATCAGTGCTGCTTGGGCCCAAGGCTGCCACACCCAGGCCTGTAGAGCTGGAACAGAAAGAGAGCACATTGACTGAAGGAAGGGAACTCCAGCCTTTGTTAAGCTTTGATTGTATCTTATTGGTTTTGGGAAGCAGTAAGCATTCTTTCAAACTAACCAATCTCCCTCCTGGCTCTTTTTGGACTTATGCAAAGCCCTTCCCCATCTACTCCCTTTCCTCAATCTTTTTTTAATATTTCTTATTGATTATGCTATTAGTTTCCCAAATTTTTCCCCCTTTATCCCTAACCCCAACCCTCCAGCATTTCCCTCCCATTAGTTCATGTCCATGGGTTATACATATAAGTTCTTCGAGTTCTCTGTTTCCTATACCATTTTTATCTCTCCCCATCTATTTTATACCTACTAATTATGCTTCTTCTTCCCTGTACCTTTGCCTCCCTATTCCTCCCTTCCCCGCTGAAATCCCTCCATGTGATGTCCATTTCTCTGATTCTGTTCCTGTTGGTTGTCTGCTTAGTTTTTGTTTTTGCCATTTTTCTTTTCTTTTAGGTTCATTGGTTGATAGTTGTGAGTTTGTTGTCATTTTACCATTCATAGTTTTGATATTATTTTTCTTAGATAAGTCCTTTTAACATTTCATATGATAATGGCTTGGTGATGATGAACTCCTTTAACTTGACCTTATCTGGGAAGCACTTTATCTGCCCTTCCATTCTAAATGAAAGCTTTGCTGGATAGAGTAATCTTAGATGTAGGTCCTTGCCTTTCCTTTCATGACCTGAAATACTTCTTTCCAGTCCCTTCTTGCTTGCAGGTTTTTTTGTTTTGTTTTTTTAGAAATCAGCTGATAGTCTAATGGGAACTCCTTTGTAGGTAACTCTTACCTATTCTCTTGCTGCTTTTAAGATTCTCTCCTTATCTTTAATCTTGGGTAACTTAATGATGACATGCCTTGGTGTATTCCTCTTTGGGTACAACTTCCTTGGGACTCTCTGAGCTTCCTGGACTTCCTGGAAGTCTATTTCCTTTGCCAGATTGAGGAAGTTTTCCTTTATTATTTGTTCAAATAAGTTTTCATTTTCTTGCTGTTGTGCTTCTCTTTCTGGCACCCCTATAATTCAGACATTGGAATGTTTCAGGTTGTCCCAGAGGTTTGTAAGAGTGTCTTTACTTTTTCAAATTCTTGTTTCTTCATTTTGATCTGGATAGATGTTTATTTTTTCCTTTTGTTCCAAATTGTTGGTTTGAGTCCTGGCTTCCTTCCTGTCACTATTGGCTCCCTAAACATTCTGCTTTATTTTACTTTGGATAGCCTTCATTCGTTTTTTTATTCTTTAACCAAGCTCAATCAGATCTGTGAGCATTTGGAGTACCAGGGCGTTAAATTCTCCATCAGACAGGTTGGTGATCTCCTCCTTGTTTAGCTGTCTTTCTGAGGTTTTGCTGTGTTCTTTCATTTGGGCACTATTTCTTTGTCTTGGTGCAGCTGATAGGTTGAAGGGGGCAGGGCCTTAGGTATTTACCAGGGCAGGACAACCCTCTTTGCTGTGCTGTGGCTCTGCCTGTGGGGGAGGGGCCAGAGAGAGAACTCTGTGGCTTACCTGCTGGTCTCTAGCCCGCTTTTCAAGGGACTCTTGGACTCTCCTGTGAGACTGGGAGCTTCTTCTACCATGGCACCCTCAGCTGTAGCCCATAGCCACCTCTGAATCCCCTGAAGTCAGCCCCTCCCACCCAGCCCACTGAGCTCTGCAGCTAGCCCCACCCCCAAGGTCTGAGACTTGAAGAGGTTTTTCTGAGCTGGCCTGCAAGGTCCACCACCTTACTGGTTTGGTTGTTCTGACTGTTTTTTTCTTTAATTCCTTTGTTGTCGGAATTCCATGCAGTTTGACTTTCTGGTGCTTTTAGTTATTTATTGATTTCAGATTGGTTGTTATCCTCCTTTTGAGTGTGTGAGGAAGCGAAGGGTCTCTACCTATGCCTCCATTTGGCTGGAACTCGCCTTTCTGTGATCTTCTGAGGTTTCAGGCCCTTAACCAACACAATCCTTCCCCAGATTAGACTCCTCCCCTTTATGGCACCCTTTTAGCTCCTCCTGCCTCAGTGGAGGGATTTCCCCAACTATTTTGTTCCCCCTCCCACCACCCACCTTAGCGTGAACCAACAGCCGATTATCTAAGAGGGGGAGAAGAGGGGTGGAGGACTGCAGATAAGATTAGAAAACCAGTCCTTCTGCCTGTCCAGGATTAGGAGATTAAGTCTCCTTTGGCAGGGGATGTGGCTGTCCCCTGGGGTGTCTGGAGCTGTAACTTCCAGACTTAATCAGGCTGAGGCTTAGCCAGGTTTTTTGTTTTGCTTTGTATAACCTAATTAACTTTTATTTATCTTTTTCCTTTTTATTAAATTTATTGGGGTGACACTGGTTAACAAAATTATATTGGTTTCAGGTGCATAATTCCACAACATATCATCTACACTGTATTGTGTGTTCACCATCCCAAGTCAAGGCTCCATCAATCACCATTTATCCCCTCTACACCACCTTCCCCCAGTCCCCTCTGCCCGGCAGTCACCACACTGTTGTCCATGTCCACAAGTAGTTTTTTTCTTCTTTTTTTCTCAATCTTCTACAAGCCCTCTATCCAGCTGCCTCCCCCAATACACAGTTGTCAGCCTGCTCTCTATCTATGAGTCTGTCTCTATTTTGTCTGTTAGTTTGTTTTATTCATTAGATTCCACATATGAGTGAAATCACATAGTGCTTGTCTTTTTCTGACTGGCTTATTCACTTAGCATAATATTCTCCAGGTCCATCCATGCTGTCACAAAGAGTAGGAGTACATTCTTTTTTACAGCTGTATAGTATTTCATTGTGTAAATGTACCACAGCTTTTTTATACACTCTTCTACTGATGGACACTTGGGCTGCTTCCAAATCTTGGCTATTGTAAATAACACAGCAGTGAACAGAGGGGTGCATACATTCTTTTAATTTAGTGTTTTGTGTTTCTTCAGATAAATTCCCAGAAATGTAGCCAATTTTGTTTCCTTCTCTTTTGTTAATATCTAACTATCTGCCTGCCTACTGTAACAGTATTATGTTCTCTTTTAATCTTCAACATTACACATGTTTTAAGCTGTTCCAAGTACCTTTTGGAAGCAGGTAGGTTTTAAATTAATGAATGAATGAATGAACCAGTCACTCTCCAACCTAGCATGAGCCTGACATGGGGCCTGCCAGCCCATTGGCCTCACCCTGCTGCCCTTCACCAACTCATGGCTGTCTCATTTGTGCAACAAACCACACCAGGACCCCTCAGGATGCCCAGGTTAGCACCTGGTTTTCAACCATATTCCAAGGCCAGATGCTTTGGCAGGAAATCCAGCCATGCTGATCCTAAAGAAACAGCATTCCCTCTGCTAGGTGGACAGAAGGCAGGTGCCTGTTTCTGTAGAAGAGCAGTTTGGGCACCATTCTCTGCTCTGCCACCAACTGGTGCTCAGAGGTCTAATGCAGGCAGTGACCCATCCAATGAATTATAATATTGTAATATTATAAAACTAAGGAGGAGGCTTAGGTACAGGTCTTATCCCTCCCTTGGGTAACCCGTGTCCTTGTGCTTCACTTTAATTAATATCCCAACAAGCCACTCACTCTCATGAGTTCAACATGAAACCTCTCACCTCATTGGCCTTCCTGCAAACACAGTGCATGCAAGAAGAGTTCAGCAGAATAACCTGGGTTGTAATTTTTTTTTTACAGTAAAAAACAGAGTGAGAATTTCTCTAACATCAAATAATAGATATTTGGAAAACTACTTCAAAATGTCAAAATGCCAACATAACGTAATAAGCACAGACTCTCTGAAAGAGGTTGATTGGTTTAAATCCTGGCCCTACCATTTCACATTGGTGTGACTGGCAGTTTCTTTAACTTCGTTGACCTTTGGTTCTCTTATCTGTAAATAAGGACGATACCTATTTTCTATGGTATCAAATGAGATACCATATGTAAAGCATCTGGCACATGAAAGCACTTGATAAATTATTATTAGATAAGACATCTGAATGGCCCTTTCCTCCTTTGACCTGGATGCTTGGGCAGAACTGTTTTAAAGAGTTATAGATGAAGAAAAAGACTGTTGAAAGGCAGAGGATGGTCCAAATGACCCCCTTTTGTTGCAAAGGCTTCAGGTCCGCATCCATATGAGAGGTACTAAGCTGTTTGTCTCTTCAATAAGGTGACACTCTAATAATAATGCTGGCCACCACTGCCCCTAATAGAACTTTAATTACAGCACTTTCAGGAAGAATGAAGTTAAATCTTTGTTCTCCTTACATAATTAAATTTAAGTTCACATATCTGGAGAATTCTTATCCCACACTGTACCATTTCTCCTTGTCTGAAGAGGGATTTCAAAATTGGACATTGTTTTTTAATGGATGAAGTTTAAGAATGACACATGGGCTTTGCTCCTCTTTAATTACAGATAGTTAATTGTAGAAAGAACCTAATTAGATTGCCACCAGAGGGAAATGAAGGTGATGAGATGAATCTCTTCATTAGGTATGGTTCTAAGGAAAGAGGGGCCATGGGCAAAGCTTTATGGGGGTACTCTGGAAGGATGAGACAGGGGACTGGCTGGTTTATCTCTGCTTCTTAGACCCCACACACTGTGGGTACCTGGGTACTGCTGCTGATCCTACTTGGACAGAGTCCACTGCCCTCCTCATCATTTTGCTGAGAACCTGGATGTTTATGAAATGAACAGCTAACTAGTTGAGTAGTCCAGTGGTTTTTATCCAGGGGTAATTACCCCCACTCTAAAAGTATTTGGCAATACCTGGAGACATTTTTGGTTGTCATAACTTGGAACAGGGTAGGAGTTGCTACTGATATCTAGTGGGAAGAAGCCAGGAATGCTACTAAACTTCCTACACAGAACAGGAAAGCCTCCCATAACAAAATATTATCTGGCTCAAAATGTCAGTCGTGCTGAGGTTGAAAAACCCTAGAGCAACCTGTCCTGAATCTAAGGTAGCAAACCTGGCAGAAGAGTCTTTGAATGCATGTCACAGTGTGTCCTGAGGGATATGTCCCAAAGACATGTGCTTCCAAGCAGCCCCCATTAGCAGCCATCACCAGGTGTCCCACACAAGGGATCCCAGCCTGCATCTTATCTCTTACAAAGGGCCCTTGGGTTGCAGCCCACTTGGTCATGGAATTGGCCAGGGAATGTGTTTTATGACTTGGCCACCAGGTGGCGATCTTGGAATGCTCTTTCCCATGGAAAACTTGCACCTGGGCTGGACTAGGCTTCCCAGTGGGAGTCCTTTGCTCTGGGTCCATTTCTTTCAGTATCTGGTAGTCACAAGAAGAGGGAATTTTGGGGGACGGAGGAATGAACTGGAGAGAGTATTTAATACCGCCTTCTTGCTTAGCAAGTCAAAGGCACTTACAGTCTCAGTCCTTTCCAAACAAACTGGGATTCGTCTCCTTCAACTCTCCTGTTAACAGTGATTATTCTGAAAGACAATCCTGCCCTGCCATTATAAAATACATCTTGCCGTCCCTATCAGAACTACACACTGAGAAAATGTGATAGCAAATGGGGAGTTAGGCAGATGCTGAAGCTGTGGGTTGGTGGTCGGTACAAACGCTCGGTGTATGTTATCTTCTTTACCATTTCAGCATCACCACCTGGTGGCTGTTTTAGAGAGAGGCTTAGTAACCAGCCTAAGTCACACAGTAGGTAGCTCCTAGTTCAATCTCTCTACCACCCAGAAGGGCCTCCTATTCATTGTCAATGTGGGAGAGTTCCTCCCCTGTAAACCCAGGGGAGTGGGTTAACTGCTAGCTACATTTGGTGAGTCCAAGTAATTTATTGCCTAAAGCAGGAGGTTTTGGAGCGTGAGAAGGGGCACTACTGGACAGTAACTGGGATAGCAGGTGCAAACCCAACCTGAGTTTCCCCTAAACAAAGTTACCTTTTCTCTCTAATACCCCAGGCTTCTGAGACCCAAGTAGGACTTTTTTTCATCTTTCTTACTATTTGTGTGACCATCCAGTGCAGCAGCCCTAATGGAAGATCTAAGAGCAGACGGTAACTAAGAAAACTGTAAAGGCTGGAACTTGGGGTACTGATGAGGACCAAGGGCATTCCTTCCCTGGTTAATTTCAGGAAGGTGAAGATTCTGTGCAGAGGAGATTGTGAACTAAAGAAAAGGAGCACTTATTTTATAGTTTTTTACCTGGATACCCAGGTAAAATATTGTGAGTGTATTGTGTTACTATTTTGATACATGTGTGTGTATAACAACCATCTCAGTGGTGGTGCTCCTGATTGTGAATGTGTCACTTATCAGCTTATTGCCGCACGTCTCCCAATCCATCCTTCTTAGCCTTCTTGAGATTCTGGAACTTCATCTTGCAAACTTTTCTCCTTTGCCAACTGGCACAATGCTATACTTTGCCAGTAGAGGGCGCTGGAGGTACACTGCAGGAGAAAGCTGCTTCTCTTGTAGGTTACTCACGCTTTTTTGTTCTTGCTCCTCCAGCATGTGGGCACCCATGAAACCTCCCTCAGTGAAACATATGGCTTTCTGGTGAGTTCTGGAGGCACCTCATTTGGCTTCCAATGTGTTTGAGAGCACCCTATAGAGGTGACTTCCTGGAAATTTCCTGGTGAGTCCCTTCAGTGTTCCAGAAAATTCAACTGCTTTTCCTTTCAGGCAGCTTCCTATAAAGTTTCATGGTCACTCCAGGACAATTTCCTACTTGACCAGCCTTACCTATATCACCTTGGCAAACTTCACCATCCAGTGGGCACAGTCTCACCCTCTCCAACAAGACCTGACTCTCGGCCTTATGTGTATGAGGAGTGCTCTTGCGTTCATCTCTCCTCAGGGTTCTCAGCACCAGAGGAATGCCTGCTTCCTGCATCAGTCACTCCTGGATTCTTCAGAGTTCTCTGTACTCTCAGTAGCCAAAGCCTGTTACTACATTCCTCTGGCACTAGTAAATAATTCTTTACTTAATTTCCCATTTAATATCCTGTGTCATTTTGGTCTTTTGTCTCCACCAGTGAAGGTTTTTCATCTTTCCGTGTCTATCTGCTCTTGATAGTCTTTTTGTGTTTGCCTTGCTTATCAATGGACTTGTTTGTAAAAATACATCAGAAAATTAATACTTTCATTCTACCAAGGGCAGGAGACATGAATGAATGTGCTATGTGGTTTCAGATAAGTGACTCTGAAAGTGCACAAACTGAGTGCAGTGTAGCCTCCAAGAAAACAATTCTCCCTGTGCATTCAAGTTCCCGATATTAAAAACACCATGTTGATTAGGCACTTTGCAGTAAGAGGTAAACAAGTCACATCCCCTCTCTAGGTCTCAAGATTACCTTTTATAAAATGAGAGAATAGGACTGGGTGTTCTCTAACATACTTTCCAGCTATGATAGTTTTAAATTTCATGACTGAATGTATATTCTAGAACCCTCTATGCTTTCTCATCTTACACAGATGTAGAATCCTCAGTCTAGCATTCAAGGCTAGATTCTCCTTTTTGCTTAGTGAAAGCATCATTTCCAACAAATGGGGATATTATTGCTTTGTTGCAAACATCTTGTTGGAACAAATATGCAACCAAACAAAGCTTGCTATGTTAGTCATTTACCTATTAGTGAGCAGGAGTAAAGAAAAGCCATCTGATTCAATGTTTACCTTTGTAGAAGAAATGCTAAAGGCCCAGAATAAGTGACTTGTCCATGATCACAGGATTGGTTGTGACAAAGTGAGGACTAGAACTCACTTTGGTACCAGTTCTAGTTTCATACATCATTTTGCTCCTGTACATCTTATAAATTCTCAATCAGTTTTTTTCCCTTGAAATCATGTTTGAATGGCAATAGAAACAGAAGCTACTATATGCCTGTGATTAAGTGACAGAGAGAAGGGGTGTGTGTGTGTGTGTGAATTCATCATTTATAAGAGAACAATACAAGGGTATTCTAAAGGAGAAAGTAATAGAATTCTGAAGACAAACATTACTGTTTGCTGATGATGAATGCAAAATAGCTCCATGAAATTTCTTACACCAAAAACACTTCGAAAGATGCTTTTATTAAGGACAAATTTCTCACACACTTTATGGGATAAGCAAGCTCTTCATTTATTTTTGTGTGATTGAATCCAATGGTTCTCAGCTAAGGGCAACATGGTATCCCAAGGGACATATGACAATGTCTGGAGACATTTTTGATACAAAATATCAATAGTGCCAACATTGAGAAAACCTGACCTACTCAAACATGTTTCTTACAAATCATAGAATCTCCAAGCTGATAGTAGCTATCTAAATATGTGTGAGGAGTAGTAATATCTCATTGTGGTTTTGATTTACACATTACTAATGATTAGTGATGTTGAACACATTTTCATTTGCTTATTGGCTACTTGTACATCTTCTTTGGAGAAATGTCTATTCAAGTTCTTTGACCTTTTTTAAATTGGGTTGTTAGTTTAGCTTTTTTGTTGTTGATCGATAGTTTTTTATGTATTCTGGATATTAACTCATCATATACATGATTGGCAAATATTTCCTCCCATTCCATAGGTTGCCTTTTCAGTCAGTTGATCATGTCCTTTGATGCACAGAAGTTTTAAAGTTTGATGTAGTACAATTTATTTTTACTTTTGTTGCCTGTGCTTTTGGTGTGATATCCACAGAGTTATTGTTAAGTTCAGTGTCATGAAGCTTTTCCTTTGTATTCTCTTCTCAGACTTGTAGTTTTACCTCTTAAATTTAGGTATTTGAACCATTTTGAGTTAATTTTGTAATCTTGTAAATAGGTAAGGGTTCAACGTTATTCTTTTCCATGTAGAAAATCCAGTTTTCCCAGAAACATTTGCTGAAAAGACTCTCCTTTCCCCACTAAATGGTCATAATACCTTATTGAAAATAATTTGACCATATATGTGAGGACTTATTTCTGGGCTCTCTAGCCCATTCCATTGTATTTGGGGTGAGGTGGTGGAAGGTCTATCTTTATGCTTGTACAATACTGTTTTGATTATTATAGTTTTGTAATAAGTTTTAAAATCAGGAAGTGTGAGACCTCCAACTTTGTTGGGTTTTTTTTCAAGTTTTTTTTTAACTATTTGGGTCCTTGAGACACCATATGCATTTTAAGCTGGATTGTTCTGTTTATGCAAAAAAATGTTATTAGGATTCTTTTCAGGATTGCACTGAATCTGTAGATTGCTTTGGAAATTTTAACAATATTCCTTCTAATCTATAAACATATAATATGTTTTCATTTGTTTGTGCCTTCTTCAATTTCTTTGATTAATATTTTATAGTTTTCAGCATACAGATCTTTCAATTCCTTGGCTAAGTTTAGTCCTAAGTATCTTACTTTTTTGGATGCTCTTTAAAATGAAATTGTTTTCTTAACTTCCTTTTCAGATCATTCATTGTTAGGTTATAACAATGCATCTAATTTTTGTATGTTAATTTTATATCCTACAATTTTGTTGAATTTACTTATTATTTCTAAAACATTTTTTGTTAGAAAATTTTTTTGAATTTTATACATATAAAATAAAATCATCTATGAACAAGAGCAGTTCCATTTCTTCTTCTTCTATTTGGATGCCTTTTATTTCTTTTTCTTGTCTAGTTGCTTTGGCTGGAACTTCCATTACTATGTTAAATAGAGGAGCCAAAGACAGTCACTCTTGTTTTCTTCCTGATAGAAAAGGAAAAGCTTTCAGTCCTTTATCATTGAATCTGATGTAAGCTGCAGACTTTTTATAGATGCCCTTTATTATATTGATATAATTTCTCCTATTGCTCATGTGTTGAATGTGTTTTTCTTTTAATTCTGAAAGACTATTGAATTTTGCCAAATGATTTTTCTGTATCAGTTGAGATAAGTCTTCTCTCTCCTTTTCTTAGTCTGCCTAGATAAAGTTTTGTCAAGGGATCAACTCTTGGTTTTGTTAATATTCGCTATCATTTTTATATTCTCTATTTAATTTATCTCTGCTCTAATCTTTATTATTTTACTCTAGCTTTAGGTTCAGTTTTTCTTTTCCTCTCTTCTTAATGTATAAAGTTAAGTGATTGATTTTAGTTCTTTATTATTTTTTTAAAGATTTTATTTATTTATTTTTAGAGAGGGAAGGGAGGGAGAAAGAGAGAGAGAGAGAAACATCAATGTGCAGTTGCTGGGGGTCATGGCCTGCAACCCAGGCATGTACCCTGACTGGAAATCAAACCTGCAACACTTTGGTTCGCAGCCCGCGCTCAATCCACTGAGCTATGTCAGCCAGGAGTTCTTTATTATTTTTAATGTTAAATGTCTATAGCTATAAATTTTCCTCTTAGCACTACTTTCCCTATATTCCATAAATTTTGGTTTATTGTATTTTAATTTTCTTTCTGATTTCTTCTTTAATCCACTGGTTGTTTAAGATGGACTTCTTAAACATGAAAAACTAATCTGGGATAATCAGATCTCCTGTCTGAGGAATCTGGACTGAAAATGTCCAAATTACTACTGGTAAGTTCATTACTAGTAGGAGCTCAGGCTAAAAGACTATAATGTAGAGAGAAGTCAATATGGACCATGGATAATCTAATTATAATAGAGTAGGCACAAGAGATGTAAAGAAACTAGAAAGAAAAGCCTGTGTCCCAAGAGAAACCCTGAGATCACCAGTCTCTCAAGCAGCCACAGTTGCTAGGAACACTCTATTAAATTTCTGTTTTTAGTTTGTAAATAACTTAACAACAGTCTTTCTCTTTCTTAAGGTAAGTTGAATGAGTCCCTGGTTGTTGTGATAAAAAGATTTCAGTGTGCACTATGATCTGAATTAAAATGTATATTTTTAAAAATTTGCTTGGATGAAAGACTAGAAGCAAAAGCATCAGGCTATTGAGAGTGGGTATTTCTATCGTGGTAGTAAAACTAGTGATATTAATTTTCTTCTTATATACTAATCTGTAGTTTTCCAATTTAGGGGAATAACTAGGTATTGCTTTTATAATCTACTAACAAAATTTAAACTTGTATGTATATGGCACTGCATATTTGCTCTAACACATGGATTATCAGTCTCCTTGTCTCCAAGGAGTTTACTATGAAAAACCAGCAGCCTAGCCATGTTCAAAGTAACTTGAGATAGATTGTGGCAATATGGTTGTAGTAGGGTAGTTTTAAAATTTCTGTAAGTCCTGTATTAAGGCATATATAACAACCAGGGTAGCAAAATTAAAAACCCATGGACAAAAGTGCTGAGTGAAAAGATATACTCACAAACACAAAAATACAAGTGGGTAAAGACGAGTCATCGACAGCTACAAGGCCTCTTTTTTATCAGCATCTAAGCAAAATGAAGACAAGGCGCCTCTGATAGCTCTGAGAAAAGAACTCCAAAATCACCACAAGTATTCATACTGGAAAACAACTGATACTGAAAGGGGGATCTACAGAATCTAATAAATGGGTGAGCAGAAGGAGACCTCACCAAGGTCTGAAAGGACTGGAGCAGTATTTTCCCTGTGAAGCCATGAAAACCAAATGCAATATGGCTTCCAGGAAGGATCCTTACCCTCGGGAGAAACTGCTGAGCATGGAATTAAAATTAAATTGTGCAACACAGAGACAAGAGAAATGCAAGTATAGTAAAGAAGAGATCCAAGGGGAAGGAAATAGAGGAGACAGATATCGTGAGGTAGAAACTACATTTTTGGTTGTTGCATAAAAGCAATGGAAGAAGAAAGCTAGAGCTGTAAAAAGTTAGCCCAGTCATTTTCCTTTAAAATGAGAAACAGAAAATGACTGTCAAAGAATACATACAAAATCATTATAAGAAGAAAAAAATAGGAACAGAGTAAGTCCCTACACAAATGACAAAAGCAAGCTGAAAAGACATGCCCACACACCATGTGAAGCTATACTATTCCAAATGAGTTAAAGTACTTTTAAAAAATGATAGAAATGAATACATAAAATGAATTAAGAAAGTTCTGAAATGAGGTCATTAAAGAAAAGGAAGAGTTGAAAAGAGAGGTTGACATTCAGAAAAGAATTAGAAATAAGAGGAAAAAATTATAAATGAAAACTAAAAATGGGACTTCTGGCCAAGATAGAGGCATAGGTAGAAACACTTTGCCTCCTTGCACAACCAAAAGAAGGATAACAAAAAAATTTAAAAACAAAAAAATAACCAGAACTGACAGAAAATTGAACTGTATGGAAGTCTCACAACCAAGAAAAGAAAAAAGAAACATTCATTCAGACCAGTAGGAGGGGTGGAGATGGGCAGCTGGGGTGGAAAGGACACATGGCAAGGCAGTAGCTGACAGACTTGGGCAGGCAAGGTGGCAGCCAGCAGACCAGGCAGTCCCACATTTGCATGTGGATAAACCAGGAGAAACAACTGGGGAGCGAGACAGACTGCACAACCCAGGGTTCCAGTGCAGGGAAATAAAGCCTCAAAACTTCTGGCCATAAAATCCTGTGGGGATTGAAACTCCACAGCAGAAGAAACTCCCAGCCTTGCAGGGAGTTTGTTGGAGAGACCCACAGTGTGCTAGAATGTACACAAATCCACCCACCCAGAAATCAGATCCAGAAGGGCCCAATTTGCTTGTGGGTAGTGGAGGAAGTGACTGAAAGCTGGCCAAGAGCCAACCAAGTGTCATTGTTCCCTCTCTGACCCCTCCCCCCCATATGGTGCCACAACACAGTGACCTGGGTTGCCTCACACTGGTGAATACCCAAAGCCTCACCCCTTACAACATAACAGGCTCACCAAGATGAAGAATTATGGTTTAGATGAAGGAACAGATCAAAGCTCCCAAAATAGAACTAAGCAGAGAAGAAATAGCCAACCTATCAGATGCAGAGTTCAAAACACTGGTAATCAGGATGCTAACACAAATGGTTGAGTATGGTTGCAAAATTGAGGAAAAAGTGAAGGCTATGTCTGAGGCAGTGAAAGACGGATACCATACAATCTCACCAATAAGTGGAACCTAATCAACAAAACAAAGAAGCAAGCAGAGACATTGAGATTAAGTACAAACTGACAGTAACCAGAGGGGAGGTGGGAGCAGATAATGGGGGAAAATGGGGAAAGAGTTTTCAGGAACATCCATAAAGGACACATGGACAAAACCAAGGTGGGGGTGGGGGTGGAATCAGGGGTGGGAAGTGGGGGATGGTTGGTGCAAGGGGGAGTGATTAGAGGAAAATGGAGACAACTGTATTTGAACAATAATTTTAAAAAGTTTTTTTAAAAAGTGAAGGCTATGCAAAGTAAAATAAAAAAAATATACAGGGAACCAACAGTGAAGGGAAGGAAACCAGGAATCAAATCAACAATTTGGAGCGGAAGGAAGATTAAACATTCAACCAGAACAGAATGGAGAAATAAGAATTCAGAAAAATTGAGGAGAGGATTAGGAACCTCTAGGACAACTTTAAATATTCCAACAACAAAATCACAGGAGTGCCAGAAGGAGAAGAGGAAGAGCAAATCTGGCAACTGGCTCCCTCCCTGCTGCCACCCTACTCCTCCAGACCTTTCTGAAAGTTCATTCCAACTTTGAAGAAGGGCTACCCTGTAGCGTGTGATGGTAGGATGCTCTGTACTAAACCTTGGCTGACCACTCATCACAATAATGAGTCTGAGGCATCAAGAAAGCATTGACCTCTGTTTAAGAGAAGGAGGCATCTTAGAAAACTTACATTAACAGAATGAAACAAAAAAAGTCTTGTTATCCAAAAGAGGTCTCAGTCATCTGAAAGCCCTCTCCCTCAATCTGGAACCTCTCAGTCTTCAATGACACAGGGTCAATGGAGAACCATGTCAGGATGAAATAATCTCCATTGATGCATCTTTTGCTTGTTTCATTTTGAGATCTTCAATGATATTGCTGCAATGCCTATGTGACGTGAAAAGGGGAAGTTTCACATCTGAATATCAATTTGCAGCAAAAAAAAATCTCAGAATAGAGGCTACTGTATTCAAAAAGTAATACCACACTAATAAACATCACTACAGAGAGTGTGGAAACTGATTTCTGATGGACTATGAAAGAGGGGCGCATCAGAGATTAAAGGCTTGTGACTCTCTTTAATTAAAAGTTGAGCTGGGAGAGCTCAAAGAAACCAGCCCAACGAATGAGATTTGGAAGAGAGGGAGGGGAGAAAGGGGCAGGATATTGACATGAATAAAGGAGACCTTAATTAAAGGATTAATTATGACAATAACAATAAAATTTGCTTCTTCCTCACTTTTTGTCTGCAGCCTGTGTCAGGCTGAGGCTGCCCTTCATGACTGAATGAGAGTAAAATGCTGGAACCATGCAGCAAAAGCCTACACAGTCATCATTTGAATGTTTTGCACAATTGAATGTTTGAGGCCTGATTTGACTAAACCACCTTTCTGATTGTTTGCTTCATGAGATTTGTATATATTCACCTGCCTCATTTAAGAGGAGAGCCCTTCTGTAAGCCCTGTGATGACCCAGGTGCCCCTCCCCACAAACTATACTGTAAATAACTACAAGAATGTGCAAAAAGCTCCTCTACCTCCTTGATGACTACTTGCATTCTTTTTGGAGAAGAGACTGAAAATCAAATATTTTCAAAATAATTTTTTTATTTACTTTGCTTTTGCCCAATCTTATGCTTTGTTTGCCTATTGGGTCAGTCAGCAATGCCTGGGTGTAGCTGAAAGGATGAACTGTCCTGAATTCTCTGCTGCAAATGCTACCAGCACCTTCATTATTGACCTGGAGTAAAATCATAATATTTTTTACTTGTATGTTTCTTTCTCTATACCCACTTTTGCTTGACCAGTAGGTCAGGGCTGTAAGAGCCCAGGTGAAGAGCAGAATTCACCCAGATTTCAATATATTGGCTATGATTCATATCTTGCTGAGTTCCCTAAATTAAGATTCCGATTAAGATGAACTTAATGCAGAGGTTCCAGTTAAGATTTAAGATTTTTATAAACATTTAAACCTATGCAATTAATCCTGGATATCTTCTGCAGCTCTATCTGTAAATAAATCCTACAGCACTGGGTTTCCTTTAGACCACCATCCCCTCTGGACAGAGCAAGTTGGCAGCATTCTCTCACCACAGGTGGCTCAAGCTGGCTCCCCTTGCCCATGGTGTCAGTTGTCACCTGCAAATTTGGCCCTGATGTCCAGGTAAGTAGATCATCAGAGCTGAATGACACCTGTGTTTGTCTCCTCTGCAGACAGCTCAGCACCTGCACCCTCTCCCCCTGGGGCTCTTCCAGGCCTTTTGGGATTTTTTTTAAAGCGCCCTCCTTTTTCCTTCTTCTCTTCCCCCTTCCCTCTTCTTCCTTTTCCTTTATCTTCTCCCTGTTCTCTCATTTACAGTAGAAACTAGTATGTGTTTTTTTTTCCATGGACAACTTCTCATGAAACGAAAAGAATGGCCTTTGTTATGGGCTGAACTGTGTCCCCTCAAAACTCATATGTTGAAGCCCTAACCCAAGTATTTCAGGATGTGACTGTATTTGACAGCAAGGCCTCTAAAGAGGCAATTAAGTTAAGAGAAGTCCTTTGGGTGGGCCCTAATTCCAATATGTTCTCATAAGAAAAGGAATTTAGGATATAGAAATGCATAGAGGGAAGACCATGTGAAGACCCAGGAAAAGATGGCCATCTGCAAGCAAAGAAGAAGGAAGCTTCAGAAGAAACCAACCCTGCTAGCACCTTGATCTTGGACTTCGAGCCTCCAGAACTGTGAGAAATAAATTTCTGTTGTTTATGCCACCCAGTCTGTGTCTCTAGAAGTGCGAAGGGGAAGGTATTCCCAACCTCATCCACTTTCCCCCTTTACCCTACCTCTGCCCCCAAAACATTCTTGCTCTATTTTATCCTGAAAACAGCAATTTCTTCACTACCAAGTAGTCTAGTTGCAGATGTGACAGAGACAGAGAAAGGTGAGTGTCTAGAGCAGACTGGCTGGAACTAGCCTGTGATTTTTGCTGAAATAAAATGAATAACCAACCCCTCAGCTGCCCACTCAGTTAGCCTCTCTTATGCTTTTGAAAACATCTTCATATTCATTACTGATTGTCTCCTCACACAAGTAGGAAAATGGAGGAAACATTTAAAGAGGTTAAATTTTACAAATGAAGAAACCAAGATTCAAAGAAGTGAAACCATTGGTCTGAGACCAGAGAGTCCATATCAGTTAATGTGGTGGATGTTGGTGTCGTTCACCAGACCATCCCACCTCTGCACTGTCAGTAGGTGGCAGGACTGTACTTCCCAGCAGCTTTTGGAGGAAGGCATATCCACACAGCCTGCCTTTAAGGTGCAGGGAAGCGATAGATGTCACTTCAGGGACTATGACGAGCAGAGCTTCCTGCTAGCCCCAAAAAGGGCATATGGCCTGAATGAGAAAGCAACTTGTATTAAGGTGCAGAGATGCAAGTGTCTTTTGTTATCATGCATAATCTAACTTACCCTGACTGATACAGTTAACATACTCTCAGCTGCAGGAAAGAGGAAATCTGTCAAGAAATGGCTTAACAATAAGAACATTTGTTATCTCCTTATATCTTTGTAACATGGTCTGTAAATAGAGTAGTTTTAAGTTGGGGCAGTTCTAAAGGCTCATGATGTCCTCAAGGACCCAGCCGCTTTTCCACCTGCCACCCTCAGCATTTTAATTCCTCCCCTTAGCCAGGGAAAACAGCATCAGCAGCTCCAGATAACACATCCTGGCACCAAAAGACCCCTCATGTCCAGGGGTCAGAAGAGAGAATTTCCCTTTTTAAGAATCAGCATAACCTTTCTGGAAGTCCCTTCCCCCCAGTGGAGGTTCCTTCAAGCTGCCTTGGGAAGAACTGTGTCACATGTCCACTCAACTGTCAAGGGCAAAGGAATTAACAAAGATTTGCTAGAGGAACCAAGTTCCTTCCCCAGCAATGTACGAGGGGGCCACCCTCCCCTGAAACACAAGGCCACCCAACTCTGTTTGCAAGAAGAGGGACATGCTTGGAAAGTGTCCCAACCTTGTTTGCTATAAAGTGATTGGAGAACCCAAGCCTCATGCACCAATCTTTCTCCACAAGAATTAAGAGAGCAGGCTTGACCACTCTCAACTCTGATGCTCTGTAAATATGCACACAAAGATTCACAATTTTCTCTGACACACCAGCCAGTTCCCTAAGGGGAGGAGTCAGCTGCAGTGCTATGCAAACAAGGCAGCATGGGAGAAACTTTAGGTTCCCCTGGAGATGGCGAAGTATTGATACTTCCTGCATGTGCACTTGAGAAAAGAAACTGAGACTTCCTCAAGTTGTGACTTCCTGCGGTCTCAGCAGTTAGTGGTAACAAGAGACCCAAGATCCAGGCCTTTCGCTTCCAGTGCATTATCCATCCCTTTACAGTTCCTGTTGTCACAACAGCACTTGCTAATGGATTCATTAAGGTCCTGTTTACTACTTTCACTCTGGGAAATAAACTGACAGCTGAAATTCTAACTAGATTTAAGACAAGGCTGACAGACTAGATTGTAACATATTAAGGGAAACTGGATGTTTCGGGACACCGGGAACACTCAGAATTCAGTATCAGGAAAAAGCATCCCCATCATTCCATTAACTATTTCTCTGGGATCTCCAGCAGAGACAGAATTTTGGCCTCGGAACCAAAGAGGCCCACCTAAGGTGGTGATTATTACTCCTTAATGGCCAAGGTACAGGCCAGGGAATTTCTGATCTCACAATAACTTTTCCTGAAACATTAAACTATTTTGAAGAGGGGCAAATGTGTCTTTTTGTGGAAGTAACTGTTTTGTGTGTGTATATTGTGTGTGCATGTGTGTGCACAGTGTGTGTTCATTGTGTTTTTTGTGTGAGCCCATTTCCTTGCTGGGTGGGGCATAAGAAAGGTTCATGTGACCTTACTAGTTATCTTTCTGATACTGCAAACTCCACCTTTTATCATGTAAGGTGAGGGTCTTCACTTCCCCATCCTTGGAATTTCCCAGACATACTTGATGTGTGGACACTCCTCTTAGTGTGTTTCCACAAATCAGACCAGCACAGGAAAGGTCTACATAGACTCCCAGAGGCTTGCTGCTCCCTGCTTCCCTGACATCCCTAGTTACCCCTCAGGTATTGCTGGACTGCCCAGCTGCCTGCAGGGAGACGAGCCCTCACTTGTGGAGACAGAGTTCTCTGTGGTCAGAAGATTGAGGGTTGCTCAGGGCAGGACCTCAAGTGATGTCTGGGAGCAGTTTCATGCCGTGGAGGACTAGCTGGCTTATGTGGTCCTCTGTGAACTGAGTTGGAATATCTCTATCTTGTGGTGGCTATGACACTTATGGTTTGCCCAGGGACATCACAGGGTCTTTAAGCCTGTGTCCTGGTAGGGCCTTTCCATCTTGCACCATCTGTCATTGTGGATGATGTGAACAGAAGCACTCATTTTTCCTTCCATTTGTTCACTCAAATTATTGAGCTCTATTATATGCTGGACATCAAGCAAGGCCCTGTAGATGCACCTAAGAAGAAAGGACAGTTCCTGCCTTCTGGGAAAGTCCAGCTGGGAGAATTCAACAAATAAATAAATAAGGAACTGTGCCTATTACAGCTTGTGATGAGTGCATGAATGAAGTGAGCATGGTGATGCTGCAGAGGAGCTGGGATGCCGCCACATCTGGTAGGAAGGGAGGTCAGAGAATATTTCTCTAAAGAGGAAAATACAGGAGTTGAGATCTCATGGTTGAGAATAAGTCAGTTGTGCAAAAACCTGGGAGGGCATCCCAGGGGGAAAGAACAATGTTTGCAAAGGCCCTGGGACAGGATCAGGGAGATGCTTGTGCCTAGAACTTGGTAAGATGGGGCTGGGAGGCGAGTCTGAGGGGAAATGGGAGCCAGATCCAGCAAGGATTTGTATATCCTGCGAAGGAGTACCGATTTCAGTTTCAGAGCTATGAAAGTCCATGGAAAATTCTAGAGAAGAAGAGTAACACAACATGATTTACACTGTAACAGATTCATCTATTTACATCATGGAGACCAGAATGAGTACTATTTTTCCAGCCTCTTTTGTGGTAGTTCCAGAGTACCTCAGCAAGTTCAGATGACAGGACGATTGTTAGCATCCCACTCCCCCTAATTATAAGGAGGAGGTTGTGTGAGAATTCTCAGCCCTCCCAGGAATGACAGTGGATTCTGGAGCCAGTGCAGATAGGGAGAAAGAAAATCAACAGAGAAACCAAGATTCCTCGGTACTTGTCCCAGTCTTGCTGCAGAAACTCTGTGTCCAAAGGGGATCCACTCCAAAGCCACCCAACTTCTGTTACTTCATTTGCAAAACAGCATGCTGACAGGTTGCTTTTTAAACACCAAGACATGAAATTCTTGAAGTTTCTGGATCTTGTATTTAACAATGAGAGTAGGTAGTATAATGTTCTCTGCATCAGCAAAGACACTGAGACACTGAGTGCAGCAGGGAGAAGCTGGAGATCCATGCTACATGACTCCTAACCCAAGACCCTGCAGGTACTCCAGGGCCCACATGCCCCACCCCTCTCTTGGAGAGTCTGTGCCTAGAGCCTCCTGTGGCTCTCAGCCCAGCAACTTTGAAGAGCATATCAATGAGGACATTTTCAGTCACAAGTAAAAAAATTTCCATACTAATGGCTTAAACTATTGGGATATTATTACCTCAATAACAATAATTCATCAGGCAGAACTGTTAAGTCAGCAGGCGGAATTTTTAAGTCAGCAGCTCAGTGCTGATGGGCTATTTCTGTGTGAATTTCCTCACTTCCCTACATGGTCACAAGATAGCTGCAAATGTTCAATAGTGCTACTATGCTTTGGGCACTTTTCTTGGTATTGGGGACACAATAGCAAATAAAACTGCCCTTAAGGAGATTCCATTCTAGTGGGCAAAGAGGAGACAATGAACAAAATAAATAAGAAAACTGCATAGTATATAGGTAGCACATGTTGTGAAGAACAATAAAAAGGGGAGAATAAAGATAAAAAGAAGACCGTAGAGACTTGGGTTTATTTCTGGACTCTCTGTTCTGGTCCACTGGTCCATGTGCCTGTTTTTATGTCAGTACCATGATGTTTTGATTACAGTGGCCTTATAATACAGTTTGGAATCAGGTATTGTGATCCCTCCTACTTTGCTCTTCTTTCTCAAAATTGTAGCAGCTATTTGGAGTCATTTATTGTTCCATATAAATTTTTGAAGTGTTTGTTCTATGTCTGTGAAATATGCCATTGGTACTTTAATAGGTATTGCATTGAATCTGTAAATTGCTTTGGGTAGTATGGACATTTTGATGATGTTAATTATTCCAATCCATGGACATGGTATATGTTTCCATTTGTTTGTGTCTTCCTTGATTTCTTTCTTCAGTGTCGTGTAGTTTTCTGAGTACAAGTCTTTTACCTCCTTGGTTAGGCCAAGTCTCTATGGTCAATTAATATTCGTCAAAGGGGGCAGCAACATAAAATGGAGTAAAAATAGCCTCTTCAACAAATGGTGTTGGGAGAGCTGGACAGCTACATGCAAAAAAAAAAAATGAAACTCAAGCACCAACTTACACCTTACACAAAAATAAATTCAAGGTGGATGAAAGATTTAAATGTAAGTCATGACACCATTAAAGTCTTAGAGGAGAACATAGGCAGGAAAATCTCAGATATTTCATGCAGCAGTATTTTCACTGATATGTCCCCTAAAGCAAAGGACATAAAGGAAAGAATAAACAAATGGGATCTCATCAAAATAAAAAGCTTCTGCACAGCTGAAGAAAACAGTATTAAAATAAAAACAGAACCAACCATATGGGAAAACATATTTGCCAATGATACCTCAGACAAGGGCTTAATCCCCAAAATATATAAAGAACTCACACAGCTCCACTCTAAGAAGACAAGCAACTCAATTAAAAAATGGGCAAAGGACTTGAACAGACACTTCTCCAAGGAGGACATACAGAGCATCCAGAGACACATGAAAAGATGTTCAATATCGCTAGCTGTCAGAGAGATACAAATTAAAACCACAATGAGATACCACTTCACACCAGTCAGAATGGCCATCATACACAAAACAACAAACAACACGTATTGGGGAGGTTGTGGAGAAAAAGGGACCCTACTGAACTGTTGATGGGATTGCAGACTGGTACAACCACTGTGGAAAACAGTATGGAACTTCCTCAGAAAACTCAAAATGAATCTGCCTTTTTACCCAGCAATTCCACTGCTAGAATATATCCTAAGAACCCTGGAATGCCAATCCAAAAGAACCTATGCACCCCAAAGTTCATAGCAGCACAATTTACAATAGCTAGATGCTGGAAGCAACCAAGATGCCCATCAGTAAATGAATGGATCAAAAAACTATGGTACGTTTACACAATGGAATTCTATGCAGCAGAAAGAAAGGAACTCCTACCCTTTGTGACAGCATGGATGGAAATGGAAAGCATTATGCTAAGCAAAACAAGCCAAGTGGTGAAAGACAAATATCATATGATCTCACCTTTAACAGGAACCTAATCAACAAAACAAACAAAAAAGCAAAATATAACCAAAGATACTGAAATTGAGAACAGTCTGACAATGCCCAGAGGGGAGAGGGGAGGGAATTTCAGGGAGAAAGGGGAAGGGTTTTCAGGAACAAGTATAAAGGATACATGAGCAAAAACAAGGTGGGGTGTGGAAATGGGAGGGAGATGGGGGGGAATGGGATGGGGGTAAAAGGCAGAAAACTGTATTTGAACAATAACTAAAATAAAATAAAAAATATGAGAAGGATACTTTTTAAATGGTGGCAGGAAAAAGTCTCACTGAGAACCTGACATGTGAGCAAAGAAACTGAAGGACATGACAGAGGGAACGAGTGAAGGTCTGGAGGAAGAATACTCCAGGTGAATGGGGAACAGCAAATGCAAATCCCCTGAGGTAGGAATGTGCTTAGTGTGTCCTAGGAAAGCAAAGAGGCCAGTAACTGGAGAGGCATGATGGAGAAGAAACATCATAGGCAGTGAGATTAGAGACAAAAAGGAGTTGGGTCCTTGAAAACACATGGCAGCATGCAAAAACACCAATGAAAGAAGGATTCTCCTAATGCAACTCTTGTTTATCAGAGAGGAAAATATTTCTTAGCAGTCCAGCCCCACCCCAAAGACTTTCCTTGCAATTTACTGGCCAGAACTGGGTTACATGGCTATCTCTAATCTAATCACTGGTGTGATTCCTTCACAAGGTGTGAGCCCACCTCCCCCAAGCATGTTGCTGAACACAGTGGGTTCTTCCAGCAAGGACAAAAAGTATGGCAAATGATGGGCAGGCAACCAAGAGTGTCAGCCACACAGAAACTTCCCATTTAAGTGGTTTGCCTCTTGTCATCAGCAGGCAGAGTCTGGCTCCAGACACCTGACTCCTCCAACAGGTTACTAACCCACAGGACATGGAAGCAGGAAGAAATGGGTCTGTCCTTGGAGGGCTTCTGTAACAATGAACTTTCAGGTCCCTCTTCTTCCTCTTTTCTCTTGGGTATCTGGGTACAAAAAGGTCTCTTCCATTACAAACACACACACAAACACACACAATTTTTAACCATGGAAATTTCAAGCATTTTCAAAGTAGAGAGAATGATGTAATAACCCCAGGTACTTGGCTCCCAGCTCATCAACATTATCAATCCACTGACCCAAATGGATTGAGTTCTACTCAATCAAGACTCACTGGCAGGAGTGTTCAACCTTTTGGTGTCTCTGGGCCACACTGGAAAGAGTTTTCTTGGGCCATACATTAAATATATTGTGACATGTAATCACAAAAAAATCTCATAATGTTTTAAGTAAATTTACAATTTTGTGTTGGGCCACATTCATAGCCTTCCTGGGTAGTCTGTGGCCTGTGGGTAGTGGGTTGGACACCCTTGACTAGAGCACCACCCTCTCTCCCCTCCAGTGTCTATTCCATTAAAAAGCACTACTCAGCACACAAGTACCCCTGAAAGCCTGCTGTATTTCTAAGGCCTGGCAAAAGCTCCTCTGAGCCCAGAGTAGCCCTGCTTCCCACACTGTTGCTTGCCCATAACCGGCTGAAGGACACCAAGGTTTCTCCTGAATCATCCTTGTGACAGCTCTCAGGAGGTACAGATGTTCACAAAATCATCTGTAATTGGGGCACTTGGCCCATTAGGAATTTGGATGTACCAAAGCATACGTCCTCAGCACTGTTCAGGAAAAGCAAACATGAGCAATGTGAGATTTGACTTCTGCACAGTTAATTTATTCTCCCCTCTGAATATAAATCAGCTGCTTTAGTTCTGATCCACTCAGTCCAATCCAAGTCTTGTGCTGAATGTTAAACACTAGGCCGCTGCCAGTGAAGACAAATCATGACAGACAAAACTAAAAACAAAGTTCCCTTCAGCTCAAGTGAAGTTTCTGGACAAGGCAAGGACACTGCTCTTTTTGAGGAAACTGCTCTATGGCATTCAGAAGACTTTCCTCTGAGTATCAGGGTCTCCTTATTGGAGGAAGAAAACTAAATTGTTTCAGGACATGACCATGCCTGTGGGTGGAAGGGAACACTAACCAAGAAGCCCCTATAGAGCTTTCTTGGGAACAACACCATTATAAGCCACATCCCTCTGAAAGACAGGGTTCTTGGTACAAGGGCTATAATTAAAGTAGGTAAGAGAGGGACAGGGTAAGTTATCCTGACACCTGGCTACTGGTGGGGTCAGCAGAGATGACCAGCTAAGATGTGGAATAGAGTGGGGAAAGGATGAGTGAGTGGAATTATAGACTGACTCTCCCCCCTTAACTTTGGGGGCAGTGTACAGATCAAGATTGTGTCTGTCCAAGGGGTCCTCAGAGCAATATGCCTCCCACAGCTTCTCCCACTGAGCTAGAAGGGTTATCCCCATAGGCATTGTAACAGGCAACCACCATGTTAAGCTCCTGTGCTTCCGTGTTGAGCCCCTGTGCTTTATTCTTTGTTTTAGCCAAATAAGGTAGCTAGATCTAACTTCCGCATTTGGGCTTCTGTAACCTTGCTATGCCACGTAGGCAGGAAGCCCAGGGCTATTTAAACCCTGGAATATCAAAGTTCGGGGCTCAGAATTTGGGGTTTCTCCTCTGAGCCCACACGCGTAATAAAGGATCGTGCTCCACCATCTGTCCCGCATGTGAGTTATTTTCCGCAACAGCATCAGGACAGAAGTACCGTGTTTTCATGTGAAGATGTGGTTAGTGCCTATGAGGAACTTCAGGCAAGTTTCACAAAAGTCCAAGATTTTCCACTACCAGATTCTCCTGGTGTCTGAGATTTCTACTTCAGGACTCCTCTGAACTAAAGCTTTAAAGACCCTGATAAAATGCAGATATGTGATCTATGAACTTGATGGATAAGCCCTAGTGCAGTCATTTACTGAGTGAACATTTATGATTTTCAGTTCTAGGGGACACTATGCTAGTTCCTGGGGGTACAGAACTGAAAAACAGTAGACACTTCTAAGTGTCAAAATACAATTTTGAAAAAGTTAAAATCATGATTTTCATTACAAATGCAGAATGAAAATGGGTCACAGATTTTATTCACATATTAACTATTGAATGAGAGAGAACCAATGAGAGGAGAGAGAGAGAGAGAGAGGGAGAGAGAGAGAGAGGAGATTGTTGGGCTAGATTAAAATTGATTAACATTCTAAAGGGCAATAAAAGCATAACCATTAAATCACCTTCTATTGCTAAACAGAAATCTACAGATAATTTCAGCGTCAAGGCTCCAATGAAAGAGTATGTAGCACAGACACCCTCTCCCAGAAAATTAATGATCCTCTAGTAGGCTTTTTAAACAATGTTCTGGCACAACATTGAAGGACATGCTATAATTTCTTTTGATTTCCCAGATTTTGATCATTTTTATTTTTAAAATATATTTTATTTAGTATACTATTACAGTTCATCTCAATTTTTCTCTCTTTGACCACCTCTGCCCAGTACCCCCTTCCCTCCAGCAATACCTGCCCTTAGTTCGTGTCCATGGGTTGTGCTTATAGGTTCTTTGGCACACCATTTCCTATACTATTCTTAACACACCCTGTCTATTTTGTACCTAGCAATTATGCTTCTTAGTCCCTTCACCTTTTCCCCCATTCTCCATCTACCCCTCCCAAATGATCTTCATATTTATGATTCTGTTCCTGTTCTGTTGTTTGCTTAATTTGTTTATTTAGATTCAGTTGTTGATAGTTGTGAATTTTTTGCCATTTTAATGTTCATAACTTTGATATTCTTTTTCTTAAATACGTGTCTTTAATATTTCACGTAATAAGGGTTTGGTGATGATGACTTTAGCTTTACCTTGTCTAGGAAGCACTTTATCTGTCCTTCCATTCTAAATTATAGTTTTGCTGGATAGAGTAATCTAGGTTATAGGTCTTTGCTTTTCATCACTTTGAGTATTTCTTGCCTGTCCCTCTTGCCTACAAATTTTCTTTTTTCTTCCTTTTCTTTATGTTGTTCAATTACAGTTGTCCCTATTACCCCCCACCATTACTCTCCCCCACCCCACCCACCCCCACCTCCCACATTCAAATCTCCCCTCCTTGTTGTCTTTATCTGTGGATCCTTTATACATGTTCCTTGATGACCCTTCCCCTTCTTTGCCCCGTTATCCCACCCCGCCCCCCCCCCCCCAGCCCAGTGAAGGTCTGGAAGGTCTTGAGGTCTAGTTGTAATTCTTTCTGTGGTTGTGAGAAAAGGCAAAGCATGTCTATCTATGCCTCCATATTGACTGGAAGTTTGATCATTTTTTTCTTAACACAAAGATGTGGAATGTTATGCCTATAGACCCTCAGGTGAGATAAGAACCCAAGTAAATGTGAAGAGATGAAGGGGAAAGTTTAGGCCTAGAACATAGGAGACTTGGGAATCAGCTCTATTGTCCAGGTGTTGTGTGAGCTTGGGCAAGTTGCATTACTTTTTAAGCCATGGATACTCTCTCTGTTTTCAATGGCATTGTTGAACTGGGTAGTCTCTGGCCCTTTTCCTTTGGCCTGACATTTTCTAAATCACAATAGATTATGAATCAAGGCTATGAAACAAGTCCCACTGTCTACAGTGACAGACCAGTGGATAAGTGCCATGGTAGATCTTTAGATAACTGAAGGAAGGTGAGAGAGGGTGCATGGAGAAGCTACATAAAAACATTGAACACAAAGCAGAGTCCTATAAGACAAAACAAACTAAAAAAATTCCATCTAGATTTTCCCCTTCTCCCAGCTTCTGCTCCCCCTCAGTATTCTGGGATATTTCAGAGCCAGGAGAGGCTAGTCCATGCTGCAGTAACAAATTTATACTGAAATCTCAATGGCCCAACCAAAGTTTATTTTTTACTCATAGAATTATGCTGGATACCTGTCCCCCAGTCATCATGTGATGACTGACCAATTCATGCTTTTTCTGTTCTATAACTCTACTATCCTTACATAAGTCTTCTCACATCACACTGTAGCAGAAAAAGAGAGAATGGAGCACTCATACCTGCTTTTAACTATGCAGAACTTGTATTTATAGGCCATTAGCCACAACTAGTGTCCTGGCTCCAACTAAATCAAGGAAGGTGAGGTAAATCCCCCATGAGCTAAGAAGAAAAGAAGACCAGATATTAGTGAGCCCTGACCTGGACAGGATCCAGCTACTATAAGGACTGAGAGCCTTTTGAGTATCCTAAGGTCCCACTTCACTCTCTCTGACACTGGGACATCTGCTGAGATAAGCAAAGCTTAAGACAGATTCTTGGACACTGTGTAGTCAATGCTCAACATCTGAGAGTTTCTAGAAACTTTTAAGCCTGGGGTCATGTCTACACAGTTTAAGGAGAGGAAGTTTGATTCACTGGAGTTATTGAATCAATGTGGTCAAGCACTCTGGGTTTTAGGAAGCCAAAGCCTGTTCTTCATCTCCCAGACCTGTGGCCTAAAGTTTTTGCCACAATCATTATTAAAACCCACTTCCCTGTGTTCTGTAAGAAAGTTCTTCTGAAAGGGGAAATGGTCTATATTTGTTCTCTTATATGAGCTCTATTGTCTCTTTTGCATAATCCTGATTGTTTCAGAGCCTGGATTCTTGTTTCCTTAAGACGATTACCAGTTCCTTGGGTAGAAGAAAAAAGTTGTTGGTTTTTCTATGCCTAACATTCTAAACTAAGCAAATGCAGAAGATTGTGATTTATTGGCTTGTGCATGTATGACCAGAGAACTACAGGGACACTGATTAGTAACCAGGGTAATTATGTCCTGGGTGCCAGTCAAGGATGCTGGTCAGAGACATTAGAAGGGTGCTGTATACACAGGCAGATCCATAATAGTCTCTGAACTTTCCCTGACCATCTGCCTTCACTATTAATTTGTTCCAAAAGCATTTGAGCCATCATGAAGAAACACAAATAACTTAACAAGATTTACAAATTAACAGGATGAGGAAATTAAGCTATTATTCTAAAAGGAACCCCAGTCAGCATCATTAGAATTGTTAATGTTGTGTTTGTGGCAGAGCAGTTGGGATGGAACCTAGTTCCTGGTGCTGCTGGCAGCCTTAGGGTGCTTAGGGTGCAAATAGAATGTTTGGCAGGTGGTACTTGCTGCCTCTGAGGAAATAGTAGCCCATATGTATAGGACATGTGATAGGTATGATACCACATGTATCAAGCATGGAAACTGCAGCAGATCTCAGGACATGGAAAAGCCTGTGTCTTTGTGGATGAACATAGATTAAAATATAGTTGTTCAATCACCAAATTCCATTGTTCATCACAACAGGGTGGTATTTGGAGCTGGAATGCCAGCTGTGCCACTAAATTCTTCTATGACCTTGGTAAATTATACTACCTCTCTGAACTTTAGTTTTTCATCTGTAAAATGAGCATGAGGACTGCTATCTTGCAAGATTTCGTGAATTTATATCCATCTCTTGGTGATGTGCCTGGCTAATTTCTCTCATCACTCTTAAAATTACAAAGATTGTAGCCACGCATTCCCCACAAGACTATGCTTTCCCAGGGGGCAGAGTCAAAGTCATTTGCCCACCTTGGCCTAAGAACTCCCCAAAGAAGATGCTTACTTTTTAAGAACCCCTACCAAATGGGTATCTGTTGTTATTTTTATCATTGTTGCAATTACCATATTTCTCCCTGAGGAAAGTCCTGGAAAGTGCTGAATAGAAATTCTACAGGTCCTGTAGAATTTAAGCACTCATCAAGCTCTACCTGGTGACATTTGTTGCTTCTGTCCATGACTGCCTGCCTCCCTGTCTGGACTAGAAGTTTGGTAAGGCCAGGAACTGTGTCTGATGTGTTCCCACATCTCTCCCAAGAGATGCTGAATTAGTGGCATGTAGAATGAGAGCTGAGGCATGTGGCAACCAAAGGTGGAGAAGTCTTCACTCTATCTTCCATATCTTTAGGAGATATTCTGTTTTTAGGTTATTTAGGAATAGTGGAGGACTTCTAGAGAAGATGGAGGGATAGGTAGATACACTTTGTCTCCTTGCACAACCTAAAGAAGGACAACAAAAAAATTAAAAACAAAAAATAACCAGAACTGCCAGAAAATCAAACTGTATGGAAGTTCAACTACCAAGGAGTTAAAGAAGAAATATCCACACAGAATGGTAGGAGGGGCAGAGATGGGCAGCCAGGGTGGAGAGGAAATACAGCAAAACAGTAGCTGGAGGACTATGTGGGTGATGCTGTGGTTGCAAGACCAGGGTGGGCAAGGTGGCAGCTGGCAGATGAGGTAGGCCCACGTTTAAGTGTGGATGAACCAGGAGGAACAATTGGAGAATGAGACAGACCATGCAACCTAGGGTTCCAGCAGGGGAAATAAAGCCTCAAACCTTTGGCTATAAAAACCCGTGGGGGATGTGGTGGCAGGAGAAACTCCCAGCCTCACAGGAGAGTTTGTTGGAGAGACCCACAGGGTCATAGAATGTACACAAACCCACCCACATGGGAGTCAGCCCCAGAAGGGCTCAATTTGCTTGTGAGTAGTGGAGGAACTGACTGAAAGCTAGCTGAGAACCCAGAAAGTGTCATTGTTCCCTTTCTGGCCCCTT
The DNA here is from genome assembly GCF_019186645.2 of Phyllostomus hastatus. Classification (NCBI taxonomy): domain Eukaryota; kingdom Metazoa; phylum Chordata; class Mammalia; order Chiroptera; family Phyllostomidae; genus Phyllostomus; species Phyllostomus hastatus. Next base: position 3,411,589 of record NW_025334038.1, on the reverse strand, counting down.
CTGCACAAACAGCACCACAACACGGTGACCTGGGTTGCCCCACAATGGTGAATACCCAAGGCTCCACCCCTTACAATGTAACAGGCATGCTGAGACAAAGAAATATGGCCCAAATGAAAGAACATATCAAAGCTCCAAAAATAGAACTAAACAATGAAGAGATAGCCAACCTATCAGATACAGAGTTCAAAACACTGATAATCAGGATACTAACAGAAATGGTTGAGTATAGTCACAAAATAGAGGAAAAAGTAAAGGCTATGTGAAGTGAAATAAAGAAAAATATACAGGGAATCAACAGTGAAGGGAAGGAAACTGGGACTCACATCAACAATTTGGAGTAGAAGGAAGATTAAACTTTCAACCTGAACAGGATAAAGAAACAAGAATTTTTAAAAATGAGGAGAGGCTTAAGAATCTCTGGGACAACTTTAAATGTTCCAACATCTGAATTATAGGGGTGCCAGAAGGAGGAAAGGAAGAGCAAGAAATTGAAAACTTATTTGAAAAATGATTAAAGAAAAATTGACACCAGCCACACCCTGGCTGGTGTGGCTCAGTGGACTGAGTGCCCACCTGTGAACCAAAGGGTCACTGGTTTGATTCCCAGCCAGGGCACATGCCTGGGTTTCAGGCAAGGTCCCCAGTAGGGGGCACATCAGAGACAACCATGCATTGATGTTAGAAAAAGGAAAGGAAAGGAAAGGAAAGGAAAGGAAAGGAAAGGAAAGGAAAGGAAAGGAAAGGAAAGGAAAGGAAAGGAAAGGAAAGGAGAAAGGAAAGGAAAGGAAAGGAAAGGAAAGGAAAGGAAAGGAAAGGAAAGGAAAGGAAAGGAAAGGAAAGGAAAGGAAAGGAAAGGAAAGGAAAGGAAAGGAAAGGAAAGGAAAGGAAAGGAAAGGGAAAGCTTCCCTAATCTGGCAAAGGAAATAGACTTCCAAAAAGTCCAGGAAGCTCAGAGAGTCCCAAAGAAGTTGGATCCGAGGAAGCTCACACCAAGGCACATCATAATTACATTACCCAAGATAAAAGAGAAGGAGAGAATCTTAAAAGCAGCAAGAGAAAAGGAGACAATCACCTACAAAGGAGTTCCCATAAGACTATCAGCTGATTTCTTAAAGGAAACCTTGCAGGCAAGAAGGGACTGGAAAAAAGTGTTTGAAGTCATGAAAGGCAAGGACCTACATCCAAGATTACTTTACCCAGCAAAGCTATCATTTAGAATGAAAGGGCAGGTAAAGTGCTTCCCAGATAAGGTCAAACTAAAGGAGTTCATCATCACCAAGCCCTTATCATATGAAATATTAAAGGGATTCATATAAGGAAAAGAATATCAAAAACTGTGAACAGTAAAATGACAACAAACTCACAACTATCAACAGCTGAACCTAAAAAAAAAAAAAACAAAAACAAACTAAGAAAACAACTAGAACAGGAACAGGACCACAGAAATGGAGATCGCATGGAGGGTTATCAGTGGGGAGAGGGAGGGGAGAATGGTGTAAAAGATACAGGGAATAAGAAGCATAAATTGTAGGTACAAAATAGACAGGGGGAGGTTAAGAATAGTACAGGAAATGTAGAAGCCAAAGAACTTATATGTATGACCCATGGTCATGAACTGGGAGGGTAGGAATGCAGGTGGGAGGGCTGCAAGGTGGAGGGGAATAATGGGACAGAAATGGGACAACTGTAATAGCATAGTCAATAAAATATATTAAAAAGAAATATAGATAATAATCAGAAGAAATAGCTAGAAGATTTTGAAAGTTTTACTTGTGAGGAGGAAGTGTGGGACAGTGGACTGCTGCTTTTTAGATATTAATCTTTTATAAATTTTTTCTTTTTATTTTATATGAATACATTATGTTGTTTAAGAAGGCAGTGTGTGCAGTAGTTATGAGCCTGAACTTAGGAGTCTGAATGCCTGAGCTCAAACCCTTACCCTGTGAGTTAATTGCTATGAAGCTTTAGGCAAGTTATGTAACTTCTCAGATCCAGATTTTCTTATCCGCAAAATGAAGGTAACAGTGATACCAGTTTCACAGCCTTCCTATCATGTGGATTAAATATATTATAATACATAAAAACTTAGGACAGTGCAAAGAGGATATAAACATGTCATAAAGGTTAGCAATTTTTTTTATGAAATGATGATTTAAAATGCCTGCATTTTCCCACCTTATTTGTTAGTAAACAGAAAAGTTGTTGCTTATTCTTCTTGGCTCAAACAATAATTTTTAAGAACTATAATAATACTAAAGAATTTTAAAAATTAATGATTTAAAAATTCTAGTCCTCTCCCTCTCAGTTTCTTTTCTCAAGATAATCACTGTTGAAAGTTCTTTGTGTACTATTCTGCTTCTCAAAGCTTTTTTATTTTTTAAATAACCTATCATATTGTGTGCCTATGCATATACTTTTTCATTTGCATCACTGGAATCATCATATTTATTTGTTCTGCCCCTCTTTTCTTTCTCCTTATAATAACTCATGCAATTCTTTTCTAATTAACATAATCAGATCTATCTTGTTCTTGTTAATGGCTGTGTAAGATTTTATAATTTATTGATTGTGTCCCCTACTGAAAGCTATTCAGACTCCTTCTAGATTTTTGCTATTGTAGACCATGCTGCAAGATGTTTTGGAAACAGTGCATTCTGTACCTCTTTAGTGTAAATTTTGCCTGTGGAAGTGCTGGGTGCGCAGCCTTTTTCAGTGGGAAAGCAAGGACATCAAGTAGGAGAAAGGGCATCCAAGATATTTGTTACGTATTTCACAATTTTCCTGTGGGCTCACAAGATCCTGGTTCTTTGTATTTCTTACAATGGATGGCATCAGCTCCATTGCTCCAGGCAAAAGCTCTCTCGTGAATGCAATATTTAAATAACAGGTCCCCTTCAGTACCCAAGGACTCCAGTATTTGGTGGGCATGTAGTAGACACCGCTGGTCTCTGCAATCAGATGGACCTGGGTGTATGACCTTCAATACATGTCTTTTAATGGACCTGGGCCTCAGTTTCTTCATCTGTAAATAATCAGCAATAATTTTGCATTTCAAGGGGATGGTTGTGAAGAATGAACCCTTGTAAATGCCTAAAATGTAAATGTTCACTTCCTCATCCTGGTGAAGTGATTCTATAAAATTGACCATTTGAAAGCAAGTCTACGGAAATGCAGTTACTTCAGTTCTCTCCAACCAGCCCTGAAAAACTCTGCATCAGGACTTTGTGTCCCTTCTTATTTGTAACCAGTTTGCACAATCACCATTAGTTAGCTCCCCTCTGTGATCAGAAATGACACAAAGAAATAATAATAGCTTGGGAACTTTGTAGACTAATAATATAACCCCTTGCATTTGTGTTTTAGATAGTTTTACCATACTTGACACAGTTCTTGGAATCGTGAACACCCAGATTTCAGTCTCATCTAGAAGGAAGTATAAAGGGTCAGACCAAATGATGAAGGGGTCAAGATTTTATTGCTTATTACACACCTTCCCATTAAAAAATGATTAAAATGGTGGGAAGGGGAGAGTTTGACTTCAGATGGCTAGAAATGCCCTTATGCACACCCTTAATTTCTCAGATGGAATTAGCCATAAAACTCCTTGCAATCTTCCCAGATATTTTTTTGTGCTGAATAAAAATAAAGCACAGTGTCTCACAAAGCCTTTCTGGATCTCCATTCTTTGTGATCCAATCTAACAGAGTCCATAAGAAAATAAAAGAGCTTCAGGTCTGCCTTTTCCTCCTGTCTCTGGGGGACACACCCAATTCCCGGTGCCACTGGAATGCTGTGTAGAGCTGCCTCTCAGAATCTGAACGTTTCCTAGTCATTTCCTCATTCTTATTGGAAGTGGGATTAAAGAAATCATGTGTGGTTCCTGCTCTTGGGGAATCTTACAGTTTATGGAGGAAACCAATAAACAAAACTGCTGTGGAGTTATTTGTGCTCTTGACGAATCTCTGTGTAGAATATGCATTGAAAAGGTGAGTAGAACATGTGTGTGTGTGGGGTAACTTCTACTTAGCAGTAGACTTCATAAAAACGGTGCCCTTAAGCTGACTGACAATCATTCATCTGATGGGATTTAGGAGTGATAAAGTCTTTAAGATGAAAAACCAGCCTTAGTAAACTGTAGTTATTCAGGATGACCAGAGAAACATGGGTAGGTACAGGAGAAGGCAGTAAGAAGCTGCCCAGGAGAGAGGTGCTGGCACAACTCCAGAGACCCTTATTTGCCAAGCACAAAAAGGCACTTGAATCTTATTATTCTCCCAAAATCTAAACACCTTGTCTTCCTGAAGGTCTGGATTGCTGACTGCACCTCTTGCTCTCTGCCCCAGTGTGCAATAGTCATTGTAAGCAACCAAAAAGGAAATCTAGCTGACAAGGAAATTACTAGAAGACTATTGGGGACTCACAGAATTGCTGATAACCCTACTGAATCAGGATTGGAAAAAAAATAAGGGACAGAGATACCAGGCCAGAGCTGAAATTGTGCACAGAACCCATTCAGTGAGGACCCATCTCCTGCTACCTGGAAAGGTTGACATAGGACCCTCGTCATTGCCACAGCTGCTGCCCCTTCTCTGCTGTGTTCAGTTGGCTATTACATGCTTAACCCGAACTGCAAGTGAGTCTGGGAACTCAAGCAGCTAGACTCTTTAACCTCTTGAGTAGAGCATGGTTTCTGCCTCCCATTAAATCTCGAAAGGTGGGAAAGACTTTAAACATTGAAAGGGGATCCAAACACAAGTCAGTCATAACTAAATAGAAAATGCCTCACCTAGGGTTTTTTGAGCATTCTCAGCTTGATACCAGGTTATGAGCTGCAAGAGGGAAGGTTTCTGCCTCTGAGTCCTTTTTTAGGGACTCTAAGAGGGACATTACTCACTGACAGTTCACTGTTGTTCTGTGTTCAAAAAGTTTGCTTGGTGCTATTTTACAATTGAAAAAGGTAAGAAGGACAGCTGCCAAAAAAGGATCAATAGTTATTAGATTTAAGTTGGGAAGTGAATTGGGTTATTTGGGAGTAAATTAGCCAAATTACTTCTGAAAACTGTGTACCTCCTCTCCCTCTGGACTGAGTTCTGGCTTGTTGAGTACCAAGAGGCTAGCACTCTTACAGAGGGTTCTTTACCCCATCACTGAGAATCCAGAATGACAAGCACACAGACCTGAGATATGAGCAGAAGGACGGTCAGAAGATGGCCCTGAAAGCCCTTTGTACAGATCTGGGGAGCCTAGGTTATTTATTTATATTCAATAGAAACTAAATCTAGCCACCTTAGCAAGAAAAAATGTTTTGGAAGAATGTTGGGGACTTCCACATTTGAAAAAAAGAACTGGGCTAAGAAAAGGAGGTCATGTTAGAGGGTTTAAGGTAGCAGGATGGCCAATTCCAGACAACTGCTAGCAAGGACTAAAACACCAACTATTTTAGGCTACTGTCCCTCTGCTTACACTCAAATACCAGAAAAGGATCATGTCATTGACCTAGTTTTGTGTGTCCACCCCTTGGCTGGGTTACTGCAAAGCCTCTGATGATAACTATAGGGGACTGAATAATGGACAATAAAGAAGAGTAATATTATAGGAAATTGGGATGGTTTAGGGAGGGAGAATGGGTGCTGGCCAGCCCCCAATCCCATAAATATCCACTCAAAAAGTCCTGACCAAGAATGTGGCAGTTTCAATAGTTCTAAATGTACTGAATTGGGAAAGCTCTCCCTCTCCATTTGCATCTGAACTTAGCTCAGAGGAAACAGTCAAGTTGAGCACTGATTTCACCCCTCCTAACTTCAGCCTGACTACATTATCCTGTCCCCATGGAGCCATCTGTCACCTCTGCTTCAGCCAACATGGAGACAATATGACACAAAATTCTTTGTGTATCCAGGTGTCCACCATGATATATGCAGCAATCATGTGTATTATCTGTCTCTTCATCTTTCAGTTGCCCACTACTCTCCTCCTTCTTAAAGTTTCCTAAGTGCTTTCTGGGACTCCATGAAATTGCAAGTGAACCCTTCTTCACTCTGTGTTTTCAGGTCACACACCCATTCATCCGTCTTAGTGCCAGAGGCTCACTGCTAGCAGTCTCCAGAAATGAAAGTCAGAAGGAGAAGAGAAACCTAAGAATAATTCTAGCCCTGTGTCTTTTCACAGGAACCCACTTCTGTTTTTTAGTTTCCGATCACTCCATTCATTTCTTGGGTTCCCCCTGGGAGTCACATGACACTGAATAGCTGGTGAATGAACTCTCTCCCCAAAGGCAGTGTCCCTCTGAACTCTGAGTTTTTGAGAACAGTGGGGCAGGGACAAGGCTTGAGGGTGGAGAAAAGGGGGAAGATAAATGCCCATTCTCCAGATCTACTGTGTGTAAGGGCCTGTTACACAGCAAGCAGTCCATTCTGGTCAATATAACTTACATTTTTCTTTATTGTGATAAAATATATCTAACATAATGTTTACTTCAACCATTTATAACTGTACATACACTTTGGTATGTTCCGCTTTTGTTTCTCTTTTTTATTTTATTGTAATCATTGTTCAAGTACATTTTTCTGTCCTTTACTCCCATTCCAGCCCATCCATCCATCCCTCCCCACCTCCTTCTCATTTCCACCCCCACCTAGTTTTTGTCCATGTGTCCTTTATATTTGTTCCTGTAAACCCTTCCCACTCTCCTCTGAAATTCCCTCCCCTCTTCCCTCTGGTCAGTGTCAGCCTGTCCTCTATTTCAGTGTCTTTGACTATATTTTGCTTGTTTCTTTGTTTTGCTGTTTAGGTTCCTGTTAAAGGTGAGATGATATGAAATTTGTCTTTCACTGCCTGACTTATTTCACTTAGCATAATACTTTCCAGCTCCATCTATACTGTTGCAAAGGGTAGGAGCTCCTTCTTTCTTTCTGCTGCATAGAATTCCATTGTGTAAATGTACCATAGTTTTTTCCATTCATTTCATCCATTCATTTACTGATTGGCACCTAGGTTGCTTCCAGCTCTTGGCTATTGTAAATTGTGCTGCTATGAACATTGGGGTGCATAGGTTCTTTTGAACTGGTGTTTCAGGGCTCTTAGGATATAATCCTAGCAGTGGAATTGCTGGGTCAAAAGGCAGATCCATTTTTAGTTTTCTGAAGAAATTCCATATTGTTTTCCATAATGGTTGTAGCACTCTGCAGTCCCACCAACAGTGCACTAGGGTCCCCTTTTCTACACAACCTCTCCAACACTTGTTGCTTGTTGCTTTGTGTATGATGGCCATTCTGACTGGTGTGAAGTGGTGTCTCATTGTGGTTTTAATTTGCATCTCTCTGACAGCTAGCGATATTGAACATCTTTTCATGTGTCTCTGGATGCTCTGTATGTCCTCCTTGGAGAAGTGTCTGTTCAAGTCCTTTGCCCATTTTTTAATTGGGTTGCTTGTCTTCTTAGAGTCATGTAAGTTCTTCATATATTTTGGAGATTAAACCCTTGTCTGAGGTATCATTGGCAAATATGTTTTCCCATATGGTTGGTTCTCTTTTTATTTTAGTACTGTTTTCTTTAGCCATGCAGAAGCTTTTTATTTTGATGAGATTCCATTTGTTTATTCTTTCCTTTATGTCCCTTGCTCTGGGGGACATATCAGTAAAAATGTTTCTGCGTGAAATATCTGAGATTTTTCTGCCTATGTTCTCCTCTAAGACTTTAATGGTGTCATGGTTTATATTTAAGTCTTTTATCCACCTTGAATTTATTTTTGTGTATGGTGTAAGTTAGTGATCAAGTTTCATTTTTTTTTCATGTAGCTCTCTAGATCTCCCAACACCATTTGTTGAAGAGGCTATTTTTTACTCCATTTTATGCTTCTTCCCCCTTTGCCAAATACTAATTGACCATAGAGACTTGGATTTATTTCTGAGCTCTCTGTTCTGTTCCATTGGTCCATGTGCCTGTTTTTATGCCAGCACCAGGCTGTTTTGATTACAGTGGCCTTGTAATATAATTTAGTATCAGGTATTGTGATCCCTCCTACTTTACTCTTTTTTCTCAAAATTGCAACAGCTATTCGGGGTCATTTATGGTTCCATATAAATTTTTGAAGTGTTTGTTCTATGTCTGTGAAATATGCCATTGGTACTTTAATAGGCATTGCATTGAATCTGTAAATTGCTTTGGGTAGTATGGACATTTTCACGATGTTAATTCTTCCAGTCCATGAGCATGGTACATGCTTCCATTTGTGTCTTCCTTAATTTCTTTCTTCAGAATTGTATAGTTTTTTAAGTACAAATCTTTTACCTTCTAGGTTAGGTTTATTCCTAGGTACTTTATTTTTCTTGTTGCTACATGTCCCAATCCAATGGGATTTTTTACCTGATTTCTGCTTCTGATGTTTCATTGTTGGTGTACAAAAATGCCTTTGATTTCTGAGTATTGACTTTGTATCCAGCTGCTTTGCCAAATTCATTTTTTAGGTCAGGTACTTTTTTGGTGTAGTCTATAGGATTTTCTAGGTACACTATTATGTCATCTGCAAACAATGACAGTCTTACTTCCTCCTTTCCAATTTGGATGCCTTTTATTTCTTTTTCTTGTCTGATTGCTGTGGCTATGGCTTCCAGTACTATGTCAAATAGGAGTGGTGAAAGCGGGCATCCTTGTCTTGTTCCTGATCTTAGTGGGAAAGCTCTAAGTTTTTGCCCATTGAGTATGATGTTGGCTGTAGTTTTCTCATATATGGCCCTTATTATGTTGCAGAATGCTCTCTCTATTTCCACTTTACTGAGTGTTTTTATCATAAATGGGTTCTGTTCCTTATCAAATTCTTTTTCCACATCTATTGATATGCCCATGTAGTTTTTGCCTTTCATTTTGTTCATGTGGTGTATTATGTTTATTGATTTGCAAATATTGTACCATCCTTGCATCCCTGGGAGGAATCCCAACTGATCATGGTGTATGGTCTTTTTGACGTATTGCTGGATGCAGTTTGACAGTATTTTGTTGAGGATTTTAGCCTCTATGTTCATCAGTGATATTGGCCTGAAGTTTTCTTTCTTTGTTGTGTCTTTTTCTGGTTTTGGGATTAGGATGATGCTGCCTTCATAAAAAAAGTTTAGGAACCTTCTATGTTCTTGAATTTTTGGAAATGATTTGTGGAGGATGGGATTAGTTCTCCCTTAAATGCTTTGTAAAATTCTCCTGTGAAGCCGTCTGGTCCATGGCTTTTGTGTGTTGGAAGCTTTTTGATCACTGTTTCAATTTTATCAGCTGTTATTGGTCTGTTCATGTTTTCTGATTCTTCTTCATTGAGTTTTGGAAGATTATATTTTTCTAGAAATCTGTCCATTTCACCTAGCTTTTCAAATTTCTTGGCATATAGTTCTTCATAGTAATTTCTTAGAATCCTTGGTGTTTCTGTGGTATCACTTGTAATCTCTCCTCTTTCATATCTGATTGTGTTTATTTGGGCTCCCTCTTTTTTTTCTTGATGAGCTTGCTTAAAGCCTTGTTGATTTTGTTTATCTTTTCAAAGAATCAGCTCCTAGATTCATTGATCCTTAGAGTTGTGCTTTTAGTCTCTATGTCATTTAATTCTGCTCTGATCTTGGTTATTTCCTTCCTTCTACTTGCTCTGGGCTGTCTTTGTTGTTCCTTGAGTTCTTGTAGGCATAGGGTTAGGTTGTTTGTTTGAAATGTTTCTATCTTTTTTAGGTAGGCCTGTATTGCTATGAACTTCCTCTCAGGGCTGCCTTTGCTGTATCCCATAAGTTTTGGGTAGTTGTGAGTTCATTTTCATTTGTTTCCAGAAACTTTTTGATTTCTTCCCTAATCTCATTTTTGACCCATTCACTGTTTAATAGCATGCTATTAAATCTCCATGAGTTTAAGTGTTTGGGGATTTTTTTCCTTGAGGTTGGTTTCTAGTTTCAGTCCCTTGTGGTCAGAGAAACTGCTTAATATGAGTTCAATTTTCTTGAATTCGTTGAGGCTTGTTTTGTATCTGTTATGTGTTCTATCTTTGAAAATGTTCCATGTTCATTTGAAAAGAATGTGTATTTAGCTTGTTTGGGATGAAGGGCTCTATATACATCAGTTAAGTCCATTTAATCTAGGGCATAGTTCAATGCCACAATATCTTTGTTGATATTTTGTTTGGAAGATCTGTCCATTTTTGACAGTGGGGTGTTAAAATCTCCTACTATAATTTTGTTGTTTTCAATACCTTTCTTGAAGTTGATTTTCTTTATGTATTTGGGTGCTCCTATGTTGGGTGCATATATATTTACACTGTTTATGTCTTCTTGATGGATTCTTCCCTTGAGTATTATAAAATGACCTTCAGAAGTGGTTACTTTCATGGCTGTGATACTTGTAAGAAGTGCCCTGGGGGTAGTTCATCAGAGTTTTCTTTTCCCCAGGTGGGTAAGTTCTGATTTTTGTTACATACTCTTTCATTTCTTTTCTTTGTTTTCTATGTCATTTTTGTCATAAGAAGGAAATTTACTAGGGTTTGAATCAAATGAAGTTTTTCTTTATTCTTGAGAGTTGAGGTTTGACCTATGAGAATACTCTCTTTGAACCCTGCCATCTGGAAGGTGCCCATATTGTTACCAGTTTAGATGGTACAGGCCCCTACTGTGGAAATCCAATCTCCTGGAATGATCCTCTGTCCTTCTAAAAGGTTCTTTCTCTTTCAGTGTCATCTAGCCAAAAATGAAACTGCACCACAAGCTGTATTTAATAGCCAAAGAATGGAGATACAGGAATGGAACTCACAGATCAACTTTTCTTTCTGAAGAAATCTGGGGAAGATTGTCATAGGGGTAACATAATGAGGAGGAGGCATATGCATTAATCTTCTTGTAACGGACTGGTCTTTTCTTGGAATTCAGGCACCACCCCACTCCTTTCCTTATATGGTCCCAGCTGAATCTGTCATGCCACTAGTGGGTGTGTCTATTAGTATTCTAATATACTATAATTAGGACATAATGAGTTTCAGGGTCTTCTGGAGGTCAGATTCAATGCCATCTTGGTTCAGGCCAGCTCTGGCCAGTTTTTTGTTATTCTAGCAACCTTGCTTCTTTTTTGTTTTTCTCAAACTGAAATGGAAAGATAAGTACACAAGATTTCAACAGCTGGGTTCCTACAGCTAAGGTGACAAAAATCAGCATAAATTTGGCAGCCAGTCTAGATTGGGGATTCCCCACAGCAGGCCAGAAGCACAGGAATTTACCCGGGGTTTGCAACGGGGCCAGCTGTAGTCAGTGGATCAGAAGCACAGAAAATTGCCTGGCATTTACACTTGGCACTTCTTTATCTTTTTGCCCCACTATGCCAGCTCTCAGGGCAATTTTTCTTTAACAGGGGACCTTCATCTGAAGTCTTTTCCTTGGGAACTCAGGCTGGTTACATGTATAAACAAATCTGGTTCTTCCTCTTGTGCTTTTTTAATAAAATGGACCGACTTAGCCAAAATAATTTAAACCTCTAATGGCCATTCTGGCAAACCTTTGTTTTAGATAAATTCACCTTAAGAGCCTCCCCCTCTCTGCCCCCCTCCCCTATAGAGGATTACCAGTTTAGAGAGACAATGGAATTCATTCTTCCATTGGTATGCTGAAGCTTCTAAAAGACAAAACGACTTCAAAAAGTGTTCTAAAAGGATCCTATAAAATTGTTTTGCCATCTGAGCAGGGCTTCAAAACCATTTCTTACTGTTTGTCCTGTCTGAAATATAACTGATGTTTTAAAAATTTAATGACTCTATAATAAAAATTTTGCATAATCGAAAGCTAATATTCAAAGTCTGATAGAAATTTTTAGGCCTCCTCAGCAACTCCCCAGACCCTCTTGCAAATAATCAGGAATGCAAAAGTCTACAGTTTCCTGAACATGAGCCTGAAACCAAAGAAAAAAAAAGGTTAAAGAGAGCTTTTAAGTTGCACAAAAAGAAAAATAGGCTCCCAGCCCTGGCTGGCATAGCTCAGTGGATTGAGGGCAGGCTGTGAACCAAAGTGTCGCAGGTTCGATTCCCAGGCAGGGTACATGCCTGGGTTGCAGGCCATGACCCCCAGCAACCACACATTGATGTTTCTCTCTCTCTCTCTTTCTCCCTTCCTTCCCTCTCTAAAAATAAATAAATAAAATCTTTAAAAAAAAAGAAAGAAAAATAGGCTCCCTATTCTAAATCTAGCCACCCAATTAAAAACATCCTTAAAAATTGCTTGTCAAGGACAAATAGAAGTCTTAAAAGTCTTTTTCACAAGAAGTAAAAGTTTTTGTCATCTGAACAAGTCAACCTAATTGACCTCAACTGTTATTTATAAACTAGTGAGTTTTGCATTGTTCTACATTTCTCATGGCTTAAATGTTAAAACAAAACTATCTGGTCTTTGGTTGCAGTTGTTTATATATGCATATGTGTTCTGGATAAATATTTGATATTAAAGCTAATTTAAGTTGTTGATTTAGTTAATGTAAAAAGACCTGTTTTTAGAATTATAAACATTTTATGTAATACTTTGATTTTGTCCAATGTCTCATGAAGTTTTCATGGGTAATCTAAACATAATTGTTAAGAACTAATAAATTAAGAAGATGTAAATAAATTTAAAAGTTTTATGTAAATTTTTAACCAATAATTATATTTATGTGTACTTAACTAGTTTCCTCAATTTCTGGTAAATTGAAACTTAAAAGTTTGCTAGCTAAATTAAATGATGGATAGTCATTGAATATCTAGACCATTTCCAAGTACGATAAAACATTAAAATCTTAATTACTGAACATAGTTTTACCCACTTTTGGTGTCTTATTAGAAAGAAACTAAAAGACAAATTAGGATTTGTTAATAAAATATTTTATACTTTGTTGAGAAAGCATATATTTCTAAAAATTATAAAATATATTTGTCAATAAGAGAGCCTGTGTTTCTAGAAGTCATGAAATGATTTTGCCAACCTATAGAATCCTCCTATAACAACTCATGATTGCTTACTTTTAGCTTTTTATGAGAAATTAAGGTTTCTAAGGGTTAAGAATTCCAATTAATATGGAAGGAAGTTAATGTAACATTGGTTACATTAACCAGCACAAGGCTTTGAGTGGAATGCCGTGTTTGAGAGACACATGTATAAACACAGACAGCATTAGGAATCCTCCTCAGCTGATGTCATCCCATGTAATTGACTTAACTTTCCTTGAATCCAGTTTTCTCATTAGTTCCCTCAGCTTTGCCTAATGATTGAGGGTGATATGGACAGAGCAAATGCTAAGAAGTTTCCAGGCTTGTATGATTTGCTCAGTGAAGTGAGTGTCTCTATCACTGGAGATTGGAAGGTATATCCAAAGTGGGAAGCAAATTTTCTAACAGTTACTTTGCCACTGTGCAGGCATCAGCCTCACAGCAGGGGAAGTCTTCAACCCATTTGGAAAACATACATACAACAACGAGAACATATTGATAATGTATACTAAGGGACAGTTGAATGAAGTCCAGCTTAAATACACTATGGTAAATGAAGTAATACAGAAACTGAAAAGCAGGTTTGCCAAGGAACCTTGAAGGAATAAGTGGACATCTTGGGTTTTCCATAACCCTGACTATTTGTTTAATTTATAGCCACTATTTACCCATAGTAGTTTCTCTGATTTAGGAGTAGACTTTTTTTGTGTTAGAGGGCATCAGGATAGTGAAAATCTGGCAATGAAGGGTCATTTTTGCAGAGGTAGAATGGATGACGAGTTGCTTTTATGGATAAGCAATAAAAGTGGTTTGTTGAGAAAGAATTTATTCCTGGTGTAGAGGTGTGAAGATTGTTGAAATTACAAGGGATTTAGAATATTACTTAAACTTAGTTGGTAAAGTTGGGCTTGAGAGGATTGACTCTGGGTTTAGAAGTTCTACAGTGGGTAAAATGCTATCAAACAGCATCAAATGCTACAGAAAAATCATTCATGAAAGAAAGAGTTACTCAATGTGGAAAACTTTATTGTCTTATTTTATAAATCTCCACACCCACCTCAACCTTCAACCATCACCACACTAATTGGTCAGATGCCATCAACATCAAGGCAAGGCCCTCCCACCAGCAAAAAGATTATAACTTGCTGAAAGTTCAGATCATGGTTAGTAATTTTTAGCAGTAAAATATTTTTAGTGTCTTCATAAATATTAGATTCTAAAGGTTTCATTATATAAGTATAAATTGGACTGCATCCTGAATTTTAATTTTCTAAAATATCTGGCTACAACTCACCAAACTAAAGTTTCCAATTTTCACCTATCTTTCCAATTGGGAATCACTAAGCTCCTTGCAAGGGACTACCTCAGGTCTTTCTGATTGCCCAGATGACAGCCTGACTTCAGGATTTGAACCTCAGATATACATCTCACAACTGAAGAAGACCCCACCTGACACCTGGTCTTGCACAAATGCTGGAGACCAAATCAAATTGTCTAGGAAGAGAAGTACCTGACATCCATGCACACTTCTTCTTCCCAAAATGCTGATCAAGGTTTTCTCCCTCAACTAAACATGACGGCTTTCCTTTATTCTGGCATTAACTTGGAAAAATAATGTCATCATCTCTCTGTATCTCTCAGACAGATTGTTAAGGGGGTACACTCTGGAATTCAGAACCTTTTATTTCTGGTGAGGAGAAAACCTAATTGACCCCTGCTTTGAATGGGCAATTGTGCCCTGACAGGATTTATCTTTGTCTGTGGTAGGTGTTATTTTCCTTGGGTCTATGAATGACTTGTTTCCAGCTTTTAAATTATTTAACTGTGCCCCTATCTGTTCTAGAAAGACCCTACCATTCATCATTAAGGAATCACTTCCTTTGCAAGGGCCATACTTTTCTGGTTAGGAATAGAAACAAATAGGAATATAAACAGACAACCCTTCTTAACTCTTGGAGACATTGCAGATTCTGTTGCTAAGGCATTAGCTGCCCAGCAAAGATCCTTATACTCTGCTGAGCAAGGAGATGTCTGTGTTGTGGCCAATACCACCTGCTATATCTGGATCAACACTTTTGGGGAAGTTGAAACTCAGTTACATAAGATCATTGAGCAAGGCATTTGGCTTAAAAGAATGACTTCTTCACATGGATCTTTCTTTGACTGGTTAGGGTCTTGGGGACTGTGGCTCTGAAGTGCACTCCAAACACTGGGAATTATACTGCTTGTAGTTATCAAAATATCTTCCTGGCATTGTATTCCCAAAAGCTTTAAAGGCATGTTTGCAGTTGCTCACTACAAAGCAAATGACCTCCCTAACACTGGGCAACAAAGAGGGAATGAAGAGAATGACCGATTTGAGGACTGTGAATCTGGATCTGTCACTTGTGAATATCATGGAGATTAAGCGAAACTATCATGCCACACCAAGGATCAACAGAACTGCAGAGCAGTAACCGAGAGTGACACCAATTCCTTAATTTTCTTAAATTATATTTCTCAGTTAAGCTGGGAGTTTGATCAAAAAGAATAACTTGCTAAAGAGAACACTACAGGGTCCAAAATGGTGTCACTTGTGCTAAAGGCCATAAAACCAAACCTATATTTTTTTCTTCTTTTTTTTTAAGATTTAATAGTCCCTGTGTTTTTTGTTTGTTTGTTTCATACATTACTTTATTGTTGTTGAATTACAGTTGTCTGCATTTTCTATCCACCACTCCCCCCCACCCCAGCCAAACCCACCTCCTTCCCTTCCTTCCACCCTCCCCCTTGGTTTTGTCTGTGTCCTTTATAGTAGTTCCTGAAAACCCTTTTCCCCACTGTCCTTTCTCCCCTCCCCTCTGGCTATTGTTAGATTGTTCTTAATTTCAATGTCTCTGGTTATATTTTGTTCGCTTTTTTCTTTTGTTAATTATGTTCAGTTAAAGGTGAGATCAAATGGTATTTGTCCCTTACCACCTGTTTTATTTTGCTTAGCATAATGTTCTCCAGTTTCATCATAAACAAATCAACAAACAAGTGTTGAACAGGATGTGGAGAAAAGGGAACCCTGGTGCGCTGTTGATGGGAATGCAGACTGGCCCAGCCACTGTGGAAAACAGTATGGAATTTCCTCAGAAAAACTGAAAATGGAACTGCCTCTTTATCCAGCAATTCCACTGGTGGGATTATACCCTAAGAGCCCTGAAACACCAGTCCAAAAGAGGCTATGCACCCCAATGTTCACAGCAGCACAATTTAGTGTTGGAAGCAAGCTAAGTGCCCATCAGCAAATGAGTGGATCAAGAAACTATGGTACATTTACACAATGGAATTCCACCAAACCTAAATTTAATATCTGATCTAATTGATGTTTCAAGCTCCCCTTAAAATTTAATCTTAATCAACTAGTCTGGAATTTTCTGGTCAACACCAGTGAAACAATCTGTCACACAGGCCCTCTCTTCACTCCCCACCCCCTATACAAGGAAGAGACAATCTGCATGATAAAAACTCTTGCACTTTCCTTCCCCCCAAAAGATGTCCTGGTCCAAAAATGATCCTTTATTTTCTTTTGTTAATAACTCCTTTGCCTCACCCTTTTTCCTGTAAAAGCCTTCCAATTTAGACAACCCTCAGGGTGACCTTCTGGTTCCTGGATGGGAGGCTGCCTGATTCATCGACTGCTTAAAAGAGTCAATTAGATTTTCAAATTTACTCTGTTGAATTTTGTTTCTTTAACAAATTTTATAATGTGGTAAATCTGCGAATTAGATCCTCCCTCATCTACAAAATTTCTGGAGTTTCTTTTGTTCATTTATTTTTTATTATTGTTGTGAGGTGTCTCTCTGCTGAACATTTCTTCAGGTCTTTTCTGAACCTGCCCCTTTCTCTGTCCAGGGTTCCTAGCACATAGCTCCTAAAATGCCTGTAATTTCCTCAGGATTAAGAACACTAGGAGCACCTACTGTTCTAACATTTGTCTTTGACCCTATCTCTGACCAGGTTCATAAAACCTTTGTAAATTCTTAAGTGATAAGAGCAGTAGGAACACATTCTTGTTTTATCGATGCAGCTCTGAGTGGGCTCCTGGGTGGGGGACTAATAACAAGAAAAAACAAGCCAAGATTAGAAGGGTGGAATTTTCAGCCCCACCCTTCATCCTCCAGAGAGAGGAAAGAGGCTAGAAACTGAGTCAATTGATCATGACTACCTGAGGAAGCTTCCATGAAATCCCAATAATATGGCACTCAGAGAGCTTCAAGGTTGGTGAACACATCCACATCCCAGGAGGGTGACACCCCATGGGGACTGAAGTTTCTGCACTTGGGACACCCAAGACCTTACCCTATGCATCTCTTCATCTGCCTGTTCATCTGTATCCTTTATCACATCCTTTAATAAGCTGGTAAACATAAATAAGTGTTTCCCTGAGTTCTATGTGCTGCTCTAGTAAATTGATCAAACCCAAGGAGGGGGTAGTGGTCTTTGGAAACTCTAATCTAGCCAATTGGTCAGAAGCACAGGTGATTACCCGGGCCTGCCACTGGCATCTGAAGAGTATGTGGCAGGTGGGGGGTGGGGGGAGGCAGTACTGTGGGACTGAGCTGTTAACCTGTGGGATCTGATGTCACTATACCTCTGGGTAGATAGTGTCAGACATGAATTAAATTGTAGGACACTCAGCTAGTGTCCAAGAGAATTGCTTAGTGTGGAGACAAACCTCCACACATTTGCTAATCAGAAGTAAAGTGTTTGTGTGAGTAGTAAAGGGGACTCACAGAACAGACAAAGATATAGTAGTGGGGAAGGAGGCTTGCCCCTACTAAGGAGGTGAAAAACTGACTTTCCTTTTATACCTGGACATGCTTTCTAAACCCCACCATATATTGGATTGTTTTGAGTGTCCAAAACAACAGGTGATATTCCTCTAATTAAATCTCTTGGAAGCTAATTTAGCTGGTGAGGGTTGAAAAAATGGCATATAGCCTCCATGCCTTCTCCTCAGTAATATAAAGTAGAAATTTATAGCAAAACACAGAATCCTGATATTTAGAGGACAAAGTCTTCGTTGACTCTTCTGGATCCAGCAGATCATGCCAGAAATGTGGGTTGCTGTCTCAAATGCTTGCTATGTGGCTGAGGGCAGGTAGGAGATGGGTAGCTGCTACCATGCTGATAGCTGAAACTGATAGAAATTAACTGCAATTTATCAGCCAAACTGTTTCCTGGAAGCTGTCTTTTTCAAATAAACTTCAGAGTTACAAAATGCAGTAGTCACCTTAGACTGTTTATGCCATTATAATTGCTGTCCAGCTGGAGAGATAGATACTCTCTACTTTACCATCTTCCCTAACGTGACTCCTGGCTTATGTCTTAAAAGAATAACTTTGGCTGCTATATTGAATGTGGGCTATATGGTAGCAAGGATAGAAGTATGGACACCTATTAGAAAGTTATTGAAGTAATTAAGATGAGAGGTCATGGTGACTTGCACCACCAGAGTGATAACAGAGAAATGAAGAGAATTTTCAAGTTCTGTATATATTTTGAAAGTAAAGCCAAAGGATTTCCTAATGGATTGAATGTGGGGAGATAAAGAAAGTGGGGGAGATAAAGAGAGTGAGAAAGATAAAGGAGTCAAGGTTGACTTGACAATTTTTGATTGACATCCATCAACTAAGATGGAGGAAACATCAGAAGTTCAGTTTTAGTGTAGAGCTTGAGATGCCCACAGGCATGCCTTGGAGATATTGCAGGTTCAGTGCCAGACCACTGCAATAGAGCAAACAGCACAATAAAGTGAATCACGAAAAGTTGTTGGTTCCCCAGTGTGTATAAAAGTTATGTTTACACTATATTACAGTCTATTAACTCTGTAATACCATTATTTCAAAGAACAATGTACATACCTTAATTGAAAATACTTTATTGCTAAAAATGCTAATCATTACCTGAGCCTTCAGCGAGTGATAGTTTTTTTTTGTTGATGGAGAGTTTTGCCTCAATATTGATGTTGCTGACTGAGTAGGGTGGTATTGGCTGAAGGTTGCGGTGCTGTGGCAATTTCTTAAAATAAGACAACAATGAAGTCTCCCACATAAATTGAATCTTTTTTTCATAAACAATTTTTCATGCATCTGATGCTGTTTGAAAGCATTTTACCCACAATAGAACTTCTTTCAAAATTAGAGTAAATTTTCTGAAACTCCGCCACTACTTTATCAACTAAGTTTAGGTAATATTTTCAATACTTTGTTGTCATTTCAACAATTTTCACAATATCTTAACCATGAGTAGATTTCATCTCAAGAAAACACTTTCGTTGCTCATCCATAAGAAGCAACTCCTTGTCTATTAAAGTTTTATCAGAATATTACAGCAATTCACTCACATCTTCAGGCTCCATTTCTTATTCTAGTTGCTTTCTCCTCTGAAGTTTTGAGGCCCTCAAAGTCATCCAGTAGAGTTGGAATCAAGTTCTTTTAAACTCCTATTAATGTTGATATTTTGACCTCTTCCCATGAATCACAAATGTTTCTAATGGCATCTAGAATCTTTTCCAGAAGGTTTATAATTTACTTTTCTCAGATCCATCAGAGGAATCACTATCTATGGCAGCTATATAACCTTATAACATATATTTCTTGACTAATAAGACTTGAATGTGGAAGTCCTTCATCCATAGGCTACAGAGTGGATGTGGTATTAAAGGATGAAAACCACATTAATCTTGTTGTACAGCTCCATCAGAGCTCTTAGGTGATCCAGTATATTGTCAGTGAACAACAATATTTTGAAAGGAAGTTTTTTCCAGAGTAGTAGTTCTCAATAGAGGTCTTAAATTAGTCAGCAAACCATGTTGCAAGTATATGTGCTATCATCCAGGCTTTGTTATCCCATTTACAGAGCACAGCCAAGTAGATTTAGCATGATTATTAGGGGCTCTAGAACTTTTGAAATAGTAATAGAGCATTGGATTTAACTTAAAGTCACCAGCTGCATTAGACCCTAACAAGGGAATTAGCTTGTCCTTTAAAGCCAAAGCCAGGCATTGACTACTCCTGTCTACTGTAAAAGTCCTAGATGGTATCTTCTTCAAATACAAAGCTGTTTAGTCTACATTGAAAATCGGTTGTTTAGTGTAGCCACCTTTGTTAATTATCTTAACTGATCTTCTGTGTAGCTTGCTGCAACTACTATACCGACACTTGCAGCTTCGCTTTGTACTTTTATGTTACGAAGACAGCTTCTTTCCTTAAGCCTAATAAACCACCCTCTGCTTGCTTCAACCTTCTCTTTTGCAGCTTCTTCAGCTCTCTCAACCTTCACAGAATTTACGAAGTTTGAGCCTTGTTTGAATTAGGCTTTGGCTTAAGGAAATATTGTGGCTGGTTTGATCTTTTATCTACACCATTAAAACTGTTTTGATTTATCATTTGTGTGTTTACTAAAGTAGCACTTTTAATTTCCTTTAAGAATTTTTCCTTTGCATCCTCAACTTGCCTGTTTCATGAAAGAGGTCTATATTGGCTTTTGACATGCTTTTCTCACGAAGCTTAGTCATTTCTTGCTTTTGGTTTCAAGGAAGAGATGTGCAACTCTTCTTTTTTAATTTGAACACTTAGAGGCCATTGTAAGATTATTAATTGGGTTAATTTCAATATTGTTGTATCTCAAGGAATAGGGACACCTGAGGAAGAAGATGAGGGAATGGCAGTTCTGTGGAGCAGTCAGAATGCACACAACATTTATTAAGTCTGCCACTTATATGGGCACAGCTCATGGTGCCCCAAAACAATTGGAATAATGACATCAAAGATTACTGATCATAGATCACCATCTATTATTATTATTATTATTATTATTATTATTATTATAACAATTATAAAAGTTCTGGCCAAGATGGAGATGTAGGTAAAAACCCTTTGCTTCCTCACACAACCAAAAGGAGAATAACAACCAACCTAAAATCAATAAACAACCAAAAGTGCCAGAAAACTCAAACTGCATAGAACTCTGACAACAAAAGAATTAAAGAAAAAAATCAACCAGAACAACTAGGCCTGTAAGGCAGTGGACCTCGCAGGCTGACTCAGAAAAACTGAGGGGACAGATCATGAGTGCGGGGCTGGTTACTGAGCTTGGTGGGCTGTGTAGGAGGGGGTGATTTAAGGGGAACACTGAGACTCAGAGCTGACTGTGGACTATGGCTGGGGTTGCCACTGTGGGAGAAACTCCCAGTTCCATAGGAGAGTTTGTTGAAAAGTGTACTAGAGACAAGCTGGCAAGCTGCATTGTTCCCACTCTGACCCCTCCCCCACAGGCAGCACCTCAGCAAAGCAGGGAGGATTGTCCTGCCTGGGTGAGTACCTAAGGCCCTGCCCCCTTACAACTTATTAGGTGTGCCAAGACAAAGAAATATGGCCCAAATGAAAAAACAGAGCATAACCTGAGAAAGAGAACTAAACAATGAGGACATAGCCAACCTATCTGATGGAGAATTTAAAGCCCTGGTAATCAAAATGCTCACAGATCTGATTGAGCTTGGTTGAAAAATGAAAAAACAAATGAAGGATACCCAAAATGAAATAAAGCAAACTATTTAGGCAACCAACAGTGACAGGAAGGAAAACAGGACTCAAAGCAATGATTTGGAACAAAAGGAAAAACTAAGCATCCATCCAGAACAAAATGGAGAAACAAGAATTCAAAAAAGTGAAGAGAGTCTTACAAACCTCTGGGAAAACCTGAAACATTCCAATATCTGAATTATAAGGGTGCCAGAAAGAGAAGAACAACAGCAAGAAATTAAAAACTTATTTGAACAAATAATGAAGGAAAACTTCCCCAATCTGGCAAAGGAAATAGACTTCCAGGAAGTCTGGGAAGCTCAAAGAGTCCCAAAGAATTGGGACCCAAAGAGAAACACACCAAGGCCCATCATCATTAAGGTACCCAAGATTAAAGATAAGGAGACAATCTTAAAAGCAGCAAGAGAAAAGGAAAGAGTTACCTACAAAGGAGTTCCCATTAGACTATCAGCTGATTTCTCAAAAGAAATCTTGCAGACAAGAAGGGGTTGGAAAGAAGTATTTGAAGTCATGAAAGGCAAGGACCTACATCCAAGGTTACTCTATCCAGCAAAGCTTTCATTTAGAATGGAAGGGCAGATAAAGTGCCCTTCCAGATAAGGTCAAGTTAAAGGAGTTCATCATCACCAAGCCATTATTATATGAAATGTTAAAAGGGACTTATCTAGGAAAAAGAAGATCAAAACTAAGAACAGTAAAATGACAACAAACTCAAAACTATCAACAAATGAAACTAAAAGAAAAGGAAAACAACGAAAACAAAAACCTAAGCAACCAGGACAGGAACAGAATCAGAGAAATGGACATCACACAGAGGGATTTCAGTGGGGAGTGGGAAGGGAAGAATAGGGGGTAAAAGATACAGGGAAGAAGCATAATTAGTAGGCATAAAATAGGGAGAGATAAAAATAGTATAGGAATTTCAGAGGAGTCAAAGAACTTATATGTACAACCCATGGACATGAACTAAGTGGGGGGATGCTGGAGGGTTGGGGAGGTAGGGTGGAGGGGGGATAAAGGGAGAAAAAATTGGGAAAATTGTAATAGCATAATCAATAAAAATACTTTTAAAAAATAAAATAAAGTAATAAAAATTCTGGCAGAACACCAGTTTAAAAAAAAAGATTGGGCCTAATCTTATTTCTTTAAGAACTGCTTATTCTTATTATTTCTTTCTATGCTGATTATATCCTGTTGTATGGATGTACTACAACATATTAGTCTTTATCTAGTTGCCTGTTAATGGTCATTTGTGTGTTGGGTTTTTTAATTTCTAAAATGAATCAGCAGTTAAGCTTCATTTGGTACCAGACACTGAGCGAGGCCCGAGGACACTGACCACCACTGTCATGCACAACTGACAGCAAAAATAGAATTTTAAACATTTGTCTTCTATATATTCTCTTTAGCACAGGTTCTTCTTCCATCTTGTCCACTAGTGAGCTTGGGCAGATGGAAATGGGCAGAGGCAAATGGCCAGACATCTAGTGAGATATGACAGGGTCTTGAGGATTGCCACAGAGGCTTGGCTAGCCTGCTTGCTGTGGGGTTTTTTTTGTTTTGTTTTGTTTTAAACATTAGGGTCTGTGTCAGTGGTTTTTATATAATGCAATAACCAGGTTGCCTCAATTTTAAGCTGGAATGGGGTCACACAGGAGTTCTTGATGATCTTCCAGATGGCCCAACAACTAAACTAGTTTTAGACCCATGAGTTCATAGAGTCAGGTTCTGCAGAGGCCACCAGGAGTGGGGCCACATTGGCCTGGAACTCCAGCCCCATTTTCCCATCTGTTAAAGCACTGTGAACCATGTGACTGTCATTCTGGAAAACATCAAAGTTTGATATAACTACACCAGAGACACTCTGAACACACATTTAAATTCTCCAACCCAATTATATGTACTCTGCTAGAAGAATAAAGCCCAACCCTACATTTCTTGAACAATGTGGGCCCCAAAGGCAAGTTGACCACTTCGACTGATGCTCAAGGGATATAACAGCCAAATCCTTGTTCTCAAAGATAAAAGTATCTGAGTGGAACTTAGGAACAGACTGCACAATTATCCCAAATTGTGTGTTTTGTACTTTATGGAAGATCTAAAGGATTTTTAAGGGTAACGTGGACAATGCAGGCATTTCACATTATGAATGCGGCTTGATAGTAGACGCTATTCTACTGGAGCCCTTTCATTTACAAATGTGCTTGCAGTTCTATTATTTTGTTTCATCCACACATCCACCCTGTGGGCAGACACAGTGTCTATTGGCATTCCATTTTGCAATGGAGATACTGAAGCCCAGGGTAATGAACAGGGCTGGGACCAGGTCGAGTGAGTGACCAGTAATTTGCAAGTGCAGCATGGGATCCTGTCTTTATTTAAAATGTTGACGTTTTGTTCACAATGGGCTTTTTGCATTAATTGTCAATTTTAAAAGATTGTGTTCACATATTATTTACCTTGATTACTGAATGTTTTGCACCCCATGCTAATACCTCATTTGCCTCACTCTAGTCCTGGCCCTGCAGCTGGGTGTATTTGCTTGCATCCTATGAAGTGGTTGTTTTATTGTATGTCAAAAGGGATCCAACCTAGTGGAACCTCTCAGGATGGAGTCCTGAGGGCCCACATGGGTCTTTGTGCTGCATATGACCACTTCACTGTTCTGCACAGGAGTCCTCAGGCTGGCTGTGCATTAGAACCCACCATGGGGCTGCTATTAAAACCAGAGCCTCTGGCTGCAGTTGGGGATTAGCATGTGAGTTTTCAAAAAGCTCCTCTGGTTCAAACCACTGGATTGCAGCTCCTGGATTATACTGGGTGTAGAGGCAGGGGATTCTGGATTTGAATTCTGTGTCATCGCATCCAAACCACAAGATCTGGGGCAAGTTACAAGTTGTTGTGAATATTGAGTAATATATGTGAAATCTAGCGTAGTGCCTGGCACTTAATAAATCCTGGATAATACTTAATGCTTCTACAAGCTAGTACTGTGTCTATAAGCAAGTTTGGGTTCCAGGTCTGTCTGACCCCATAGGCAGAGCCAAAACATCTACACTTGACATTCACTAAATGCTCCCTCCGAGGATGGTGGCACTAGGTCACGAGCCCAGAGTTTCCTAATGAGCTTCTTCCCTACCCCACAAATGAGGATGGCCTTGGTCAGAGCCGAACTGACCAGGCAGAGGAAGGAGGCATTGTTACCTAAGTGAGGCTGGGTTCCTTTGCCTGGGGAATTTCCCTCCTGCAGGGGAAACCCTCTGAAGAGTCTATTACCTTGTGCCATCCACCCAAACTTCTGGCCAACCTCCCAGCTGCCTTCATTGCTTCACTTTCAGTTATCTCCTTTTAACCTTTTCTGTTCTGGCTTTTGTTCCTACCTAGCCCTGGGCCAAAACAGAGACTTCCTGAATGTTGACATTGTGGGCCTCACAAGGGACCTATGCCATGTGGGGCATTGCCAGTAGCCCACTTTTCTGAGTTTCTTTTTCCCCCTCTGTCATGTCACAGGACAAAGAAAGTGAACCAGCCAGCCAAGCCTTATTTCCTGTTGCCTCTCATCCTCACCCAGAAGTCTGTGGTGTCCCTACCTCTGTGAGGCAGTATTTGCCATTTTTCCTACCTGCAGGCCCTTGCCTTTTCTTGCTCTCCAGGTAAACATGTAGTCATCCCTTTAAACCCAGATTGGATCATGAAGCTTGTTGTGGTATTGACAACCTGCCTGGCACCACCTCCAGGCCACTTCTCTCAGGTGCTTCAATTACCACCCCACTTAGCAGCGATTTTCTGGAGTTCAGTTGTGTTGGCGTCCGTCCTGCATACTAGACTATAAACTCGTTTAAGACAAAGGCTGTTTCCTTCATCTCCATGGCACCCTTCATAACATCTCCAGTGATAACTGGCAACATTACCTTAGTACTCATTGCCACCAGAAGCCATCTTAGCCACCTTGCATGACTTAATTCATTTAATACACATAACTCCTGTCAAGTTTCTCAGATCTCAGCGGGGCCAGAGCAAGTACATATGTGTACACAGAGAACGTGGGAAAACTGCAAAGGAAAATTGAATGCTAAAATGTGTGGCATAGAGCAGTGCCTCTCCAATACTAGCATGAACACACATCACCCAAGGATCTTCCTAAACCATACACCTAGATTCAGTTGTACGGGGTGGAACCTAAGACTTCATTTCTAACAACTTTCCAGGTGATGGAAATGTAGCCGGTCCATGGTCCACATGTGAGTAGCAAGGATGAACCCCAAGAGCAGAAGGTCAGAAGAAGGAGATTTCAGTGTGGGCTGGAGGGGTCCTGGGGCAGAGAGCTGGGTCTGAGATTAGGTGGGGGGTGGGGGGAAGGTAGAAAAACAGCCTTCTGGGATCATCCACCTCCCTTATCTCAGGAGCCTGGGAACAAGGGGTGGTTTCAAGGACTCCACACAGAAAGCCATCTGGACCCACGCTCACCAAGCAGCTGGATTAAGCTGGAGCTCTGTACATGTGAATAGCCCGTTTTTGAGAAATGGCAGGAAACATTTTGCAAATTCAGAAATCAGAGCCAAAAGGAAGTGCTGCAAGGTCTACAACTAGCTACAGTAGTTAAATGGGAACAATTTTTCCCAACTGGTTCCTCATGTGGAAAGCATTTCTGCTGGCTCCAGGACTTTGACCATCTATAAAGCTTGGTGATGAAACACAGAAATTCTCAAGGAGGAAGAGTTCTTAGCTAACATGGGAGAAAGAATTGCTCTGGACCAAACCATGTTTTCTACAATGGAGACCTTTGAACTCAGTGGTAAAGTACTACTCCCCAATAGCGACAGTGCCAGGTGATGTAGTCTTTCTGTAGGTGATGGAAGACTAGAGATGTCAATAGAAAGTCTAGGCTGGTACCATAGTTGAATGCTTCAATCTATAATTTGTGTAATGCTAATAATAGATGCTGTACTTTTAGGATAGTGAGGGTTTTTTAAGCTTCACAATTCCTTTCATTTGTATTGAAATGTTTTCCTTTAGATTAAGGCTAATCCTTATTGTATGCCCCTCCTTTTTTTATTAGGGACTTGTTCTGACAAATAGGTTGTGTGATGAAATAGCAGTGCAAACCAAGAATAATGAAAAAGTTCCACAAAACTGGAGCCACATGCCTTGTATTTATTTAATGCAATTCCTCTGAAATTCTGTAAGGTGACTTCTGTTATAATTGGTATGTTGATGGGAAGGAGCTTTCTCTATTTCCTGTTGGCTATATCTATCACTTCATAATTAGTTTGTTTAGGTTAAACTCAGATTTTAAAAACTCAGTCAACTCTGTCGTCTTTATTTTTTGCTCAATGTTACACAGGTGGTGCACTGTTTAAATCTTCCAGAATTTGCAGCATTTAAAATCACCAGTGAGTGCTTTCCAGAAGGGGGCTCTGACCTCCTTTTCTAGACTATCCCATGTGAATCTTTTTCCAAGTTGATTGTCCTTTCCCACTCTCAGTCTTTTCTGGAGGATGTTTGTTCAGGAAGTGCTGCATTTCTCCCTGCTGGCCTCAGTGCCCCTCTCATCCAGCTCCTGTTTGTGCAGATCGCTGGTTGGAATTTATGGGAGTACAAAGATGAAGAGTCTGGTGTGTTGCCTTTAGGAATTTATACTGTGGTAACAGAAAAGGCATGCATGTGAATGACTTTCATAATTGTTGGCTCTTCAGCACCTTGAAGAATGCAGCATTCTGGATACATGATTTTTAAGATGCTTCAATGTTCAAAGTCAGTTGATCAAACATATTCAGCACCCACTACCTACTGGGCACTGCACTCAGCTCTGAGAAAACAGGCAAGAATAAATACAGCCTCTGGCCTCAGGGAGCCCACAGTCTTGTCAGTGGTGGCAGGAGGGTGGCAGGGCAAGCCCACCAATAACCTATTTCCATACAATCCATGACCGTTCATAAGCGATATTTGTACAGGACATTATAGACGAGTCTGGTGTAGGGTCCTGGAGGCCAGAACTGAGACCTTTTCTACATTTGAATGGGCAAGCAGGGTTTATCAGAGAGTGGGTATATGGTGGCTGAGGTGGGCTAAGAAACCATATGTTTAAGATATATTCATGAGGACTATTCAGAGAAATATACACAGCTTGATGTTTTTGGACAAAAATTGGGTGGGGAAAGCTCAGTGGGGATTGAGACTAGGGCCAATTAATAGGGACTTTATCCCAAGGGCAATAGGGAGCTTTGAAGGGATTGAAGCCTGGCTGAGAGGGGTTGGTTTGCATTTAAGATTACTCACTATCAGATGGGGACAAGCTGGAAAGAGTTGCGCTGAGGACAGAGAGGAGTGAAGCTTCAAGAAATGACAAGAAGCAGTGGTTGTAAAGAAGAAAAGGGAAGATGGTCTGGGGAAATATTAGAAGGCAGATCAGTGGGACTGTAATGGTGGGTCCCAGCAAGTGAGGGAGATGAAAGGGTCAAGGGTGAATCCCAGATTTCTGAAATGGGTTGCGGATGCCACTGACTAAATATCTAACCAAGAAACAAAATTACTCCAGTTTACATGGAAGGAATATTTTCCTAAATGCATTTACAATTTTTTGTCTTCTTGTATAAAGATCATGGAGCAAATGGAACTTTCTAGATGACTGCCATTATGGACAGTAATCCCTATGGGGCTCAGTATGACCCCCTCAGGTCTTACTGAGCTGAATGAGAGTGCTTGTTTCAGCACTAAATGGCCCCAGGCATCTTCTTTCTTTGATTTAGTTCTGCAAAGCTTAGCTTAGTTTTCTAAAGAGGCTTGAGCCCTGAAGGTCCAACAAAACCCCAAGAGTTCTACCCCTATACCAGCAAGCTCTGGCAGGCCTGCAGACTGTCATCTGTGTGACCTCTCACCCTAAGCTCCCACTCTTCCTTTCTTCTTGATGTTTCTTCCCACTAATTCTAGTCTAAAGAACTTCATTTATTTATTTATTTTTAATTTTTATTGAGTTATATTTGACATACATCAAATTGTAAGTTTAAGAAGTACAATATGTTGATGTGATACATTCATACTGCAGTAGGAGTGTCATTGTAGCACTAGTTAACATGTTTAGAACATCACATAGTTACCAGTTCTTTAGTGTTGAGAGCAATTAAGTTCTAGTTTCTTAGCAAGTTTGATATTTATAATAGTTTTGTTGCCTGTAATCATTGTATTGTGTACTAGGTCTCCGGGACTTATTTATCTACAAGTTGCAAGTATGTACCATGCCTTCCACCCACCTCCACCCTAGTCCCTGGTTCATATTTATGTTCACCTATCTTCTCCTAATCTTCGAAGAAAATTCTTCTTGGCAGAAAAGACCCCCAAAAATATAGGTAGAGAAGTTATGGGTTTTGTTGTTGTTGTTTGTTTTAATTAACATTAAGCATTGGATCCCAGCTATGAGCTTAATATCCCT
Organism: Phyllostomus hastatus; assembly: GCF_019186645.2. Taxonomy (NCBI): domain Eukaryota; kingdom Metazoa; phylum Chordata; class Mammalia; order Chiroptera; family Phyllostomidae; genus Phyllostomus; species Phyllostomus hastatus. The sequence goes on along the minus strand of NW_025334038.1, from coordinate 3,382,623 downwards.
TCTTTCTGCTCTAAAGATAATTTTAAAAATTTGCCCAACACCTTAACCTTGGAGTCCATTCAGGGTCAAACTTGCTGACGTGGCTACTGTTGGTTCATGTCATTGTTCTGACTTTTTTCTTTGTTATGTCAGTATTTCTCAGCATCTTTTCAACATCTGGTCTTAACCTAGAGTTTTCTTAAAAAATACTTTTTATTTAGAAATAATTATATTGTAGATTCACAGAAAGTTACAAAAAATGTATGGGGAAGTCTCATGACCTGCCCCCAGTATCCTCCAGCAATGATGTTTTATACAGCTGTGGCACAATGTCACAACCAGGAAACTGGTATTATACAACACACAGAGCTTATTTATTTTTTAAAGATTTTATTTATTTATTTTTTAGAGAGAGGGAAAGGGAAGGAGAGAGAGAGGGAGAAAAACATCAATGTGTGGTTGTCCCCCACATGTCCCCAACTGGGGACCCAGCCTGCAACCCAGGCATGTGCCCTGACTGGGAATCGAACCTGTGACTCTTTGGTTTTCAGGCCTGCACTCAACACACTGAGCTACACCAGCCAGAGAACCCACAGAGCTTATTTAGATTTCATTAGTTTTTCATGCATTCATTTGTGTGTGTGAGTATAGTTCTCTACAATGTAATCATATGCATATATTTGTGTAACCACCACCTAAATCAAGACACAGAATGTGTGTTCAGTCACCACAAAAATCTCTCTTATGCTACGCCTTTGTAGCCATACATACTCCCCACTCCTCTGCCAGTAATCACTGTCCCACAACAACCAGTGATCAGTTTTCTCTTTCCGTAATTTTCTTATTTAAAGAATGTTATATAAATGGAACTACACAGTATGTAACTTTTTAAGGATTGGCTCTTTTTCCACATTGCAGCATAATTCTCTTGAGATCCATCCTAGGTGTTGTTGTATTAATAGTTGGTTCATTTTATTAATGAGTATTTCATCACGTGAATGTACCATAGTTTAAGAGTTTACCTATTGAAAGACATTTAGGTTGTTTCCAGTTTGAAGTATTACAAATAAAGCTGCTATGATTATTTACTGCGCGTTTTTCAAGAGCACAAGTTTTTATTTCTCTGGGATAAGTGCCCAAAATATAATTGCTGGATCGTAAGTGCATGCTTGGTTTTCCAACAAGCAGCTGATCTATTTTCCCAGTGTGGATGGACCATTTTACATTTTCACAACATACAACTAATCCAGTTTCTTTGCATGCCTGCCAGCAATGAGAATTATTGCTATTTTTATTTGAGACATTCTGATAGGTGTATAATAGTGATATCTCATTGTAATTTTAATTTGCATTTTCCTAATGGCTAATGATGTTGAATATCTTTTCATGTGCTTATTTACCATTTTTATATTTTCTTTGGTAAAATGTTTCTGTCTTTTGCCAGTGTTTAATTGGATTTTTTAAATTATTGTTTACTTTTGGAAGTTTTTTATATATTCAAAATATGAGTTCTTTGGATATATGGTTTGTAAATAGTTTCTCCCAGTATGTAATGTGTCTTCTTCATTCATTTAAACAGTCTTTTGCAAAGCAAATTTATTTAATTCTATTGAGGTCCAATTTGTCAATTTTTTTTCTTGAATTGTGCTTTTAGTATGAAGTCAAAGAACTCTTCATCTAGCCCTAAGTCCTATGTTTAATTCTAAAAGTTTTACAGTTTTACATTTAAAAATTAAGTCTATGGTTTACTTTGAGTTGATTTTTTAATAAGATGTGAAGTCTAGGCCAAGGTTTGTTTGTTTTGCGTATGGATGTCCAATTGCTCCAACACCTTTTGTAGAAAAGGCTTTCCTTCTTCCATTAAATTATTTTGCCCCTTGTCAAAAATCAGTTGGGTATATTTGCATCGGTCTGTTTCTGTGTTCTTCATTCTCTTTAAAAACACTTTATTTCTTTTTAGAGAGAGGAGGGGAAGGGAGGGAGAAAGATAGGGAGAGAAAGACCAGTTAAACATTCCAGGGACTGGACCTGCAACCCAAGCATGTGCCCTGACTAGGAATCAAACTGGTGACCTTTTGGTGCCCAAGCAACTGAGCCACGTGGGTCAGGGCAGTGTTCTTTAATCTGCTCTATTGATCTATATGTCTATCCTCCACCACTACTACAGTCTTGACTACTGTAAATTTATTGTAAGCCTTAATATCACATTTCACATTTTAGTTTTCATTTTCAAGATTATTTTACCTATTATATGGCTTTGCTTTCCATTAAATTTTAGTATAAACTTATCTATAACTACAAAAAACTTTGCTGGAATTCTATAGGAATTGTATTACACCTATAGATAAATTTGAGGAGAACCAATATCTTTACCATGTTCAGTCTTGCAATCCACAAATATGGCATGTTTCTATATTTATTTAGATCTGTGATTTTATTTTTTAAATCAAGATTTTATAAAATTCAGCATATAGATATTGTATACACTTTGTTAAATTATATCTAAATATTTTATTTTATTTGGAGTGATTGTAAATGCCATTGTGTTTTAATTTTTATTTCCACATTTGCCAGTAGTATATAGAAATGTGATTGAATATGAACATGAGAACAGACATACTTGCCTTCTTCCCAATCTTAGGAGAAAAGTATTGTCTCACCATTAAGTGTCATATTAGTTTTAGATATTTTGTAGATGATTTGAAAAATAGTTTTTATTTATTTTTAGAGTATTTTATTTATTTATTTTTAGAGAGAGGGGAAGGAAGGAAGAGAGGAAGAGAAACATCGAAGTGAGAGAGAAACATCCATCAGTTGCCTCTGGCACATGCCATGTCCGAGGACCAAACTTGAAACCTAGGCATGTACCCTGACCAGGCATCAAATGGGTGACCTTTCACTTTATGAGGTGACGCCCAAACAACTGAGACACACTGGCCAGCATGATGCTTCTCTTTTTTAAACTGAGGAAGTTCTGCTCTATTTCTAGTTTTCTGAGAGTTTTAATTATGACTTTGTTATTGTGAGAGTTACAGTCATGAATTATAAGAGCTTTATTGTAAATTAGATTTTGTCCCACTGCTTTCATGCCTTTTCCCATTGCTCAAAACAGTTCTTGAACTCATAGACCACCCATCATGAAATGAGCAAAATGCTTTTTCTGTATCAATTAGATGATTGTGTAATTTTTCTTCTTTATTCTGTTGATATGTTGGATAATATTGACTTATTTTTGGATATTGAACCATCCTTGTATTTCTGGAAATCGCATTTAATCATGAATATACATCCTATTTATACATTGCTTGAAATATTAGTAAACATGTAGTTTAGTAATATTTCATTGAGAATTTTTGTATCCAATTTTATGAGACATATTGATTTTTTTTTGTACTGTCTCTGTCTCGTTTTCCTGACCTCATAAAATGAGTTAGGAAGAATTCTCTGCTCTTCTCTTATCAACAGGATATTGTGTAAAACGGGTGCTAATTCTTCATTACAGGTTTGTCAAGATAATTCAATAAAATCATCTGGGTCTGGTTGTTTCTTTTTCAGGTGCTTTTAATTACAAATTAAATTCACTTAATAATGATAGATATTCATGTTATCTATTTCATATTGACTGAATTTTGGTGGCCTATGTTTCTGATAAATTGTCCCATTTCTTCTAAGTTGTAAACATAAAGTTAGTAATTTCCTTATTTTCTTCTTAAAGACTGTAGGATCTGTAGTAATTCCTGTTTTATTCCTTATATTGGTGATTTGTGTCTTTTTTAATAAACTTTTTGTCAGTCTTACTAAGGGCTTATTAATTTTATTGATATTATTCAAATAACCAGAATTTTGTTTGTTAATTTGTGGGGTTTTTTATATTTCTATTTTAAATCTCATTGATTCTCTCTGATCATTATTATTTCCTTTTTCTGGTTGCTTAGGGTTTACTCTGCTTTTCTTTTCTAATTTCTTGAGATAAGAATTTATTGATTTGAGATCTTTCCTCATTTGTAATGTCAACATTTAGTGCTATAAATTTCCACTCAAGTGATGCTTTAATTGTACCCCATACAATTTGATATGTTGTATTTTCACTTTCATTCAGTTCTTTTTAAAGAATTTTATTTGAGACTTCTCATGGTCCATCTATTATTTAAATTCTTTTAAGTCTTCAAGTGTTTTGGGGATTTTCCTATTGTATACAAGGGGAGATCCAAAAAACAGAATTTATTTATAATTGTGTATTTATTCTTACATATTTAAACTTCAGTTACCTTCAAAATACTCTCCATTTGATGCAATACACCTCTCGAGATGCTTTTTCCCACTGCTCAAAACAGTTTTTTAACTTGTCAGTTTTGATGCCTTTTAGTGCTTGTGCCTTTTTTTGTTTCACCTCTTCCACATCTGCAGTACATTCTTCTTTGAAGATCTTTTTCATCCAGGGCAATAAAAAAAAGTTGCTGGTGTTTGATTGGGTGGATAGGGAGGTTGGGGCACAGGGGTCATGCTGTGTTTGGTCAGAAACTGCTGAACAATAAGTGTGGTGTGGGCAGGTGCAGTCATAAATCATCCATCATGAACTGGGCAAACAAGTTGAAAGTCCTTAAAAAAAATTCACTGAAGCTGAATGAAGCCTCACAACAATGCCAGCTGGTATACTGGTACAGATTGGTTCCTAGAACATTGCTTACCTGGGGAAGGCAGTACTACAAGGGGCCCACCCTCTAGAAGATAATTCCAAGGTTTTTTTGGGGGGGGGGCCTCATGTATGTTATTGGTTTCTATTTTGTTTCCATTGTCAGAGAACATATGCTATACAACATGTATGACTTTATATAGTTTGCATTTGTTGAGGTTTGTTTTATGACTCAGAATATGGACTGAGTGAATATCCCACACAATATGAAAAGAGTATGTATACTGCTGTTGTGTGGAGTATTCTATCAGTGTAAATAAGCTCTGGTTACTATATGGTGTCCTTCAGTTCTTCTATACTTTTGCTGATTGTTCCGTCAAAGACTGAGAGTAGGTATTCAAGTCCACAATTATAATGGTGGATTTATCTATGCATATTTCTCCTTTCACTTACATCAACTTTTGCCTCATGTGAGTGGAAACTGTATTTTTTTTGTTTCTTGTAGATAGTATATAGTTGGATGATGCTTTTAAAACCACTTTGCCAATATCTACTATCAATAACCTCTCTTAGTTTTTCTTCATCTCTTTATTTCCCATTCTTAACAGACATTTTCATTGAACATGAAATTTGTAGTTGATCATTCATTTCTTTCAGCACAGGAAAAATGAAACTGCCATTTAATTTTCATGGTTTCAGATGAAAAATCTGCTATCACTCAAGTTGGTATGCCTTTATAGTTAATGTGCCATTTTTATCTTGGTTGCTTTCAAGAGTTTCCCTTTTTATTTAGATTTTTAATTTTTTGTATTTAGATTTTTCTTTCAGAATTTTACTTGTGATGTCTCTCAGTATTGATTTCTTTGCATCTTATCATCCTTGGGTTTTCCTAACTTCTTAAATTTGTAGGTTTATGTCTTTCATTAAATTTGAGAAATTTTTAGCCACCACTATTTCTTTGAATATTTTTTCAACCTCACACTCTTTCTGAGACTTCAATGATATCAATATAATGTGTTTTGTTATTGATGCACAAGTCTCAGGGTGGGGGTTTTTTTGGTCAAATTTTTTCAGATTAGGCAATTTTTATTATTTTGTGATTTTATTATCACACAATTGAGCTCATCTAATGAGATTTCAATTTTTTCAGTGTTTTTAAGTTCTATAATTTTTATTTGATTTTTTAATATCTTATTTTCTGTGAGATTAAAATTTTTTAATTTGTTTCAAGAGTATTTAAATTGATCATTAAAACATTTTTGTTATGGCTGCTTCAAGATCCTTATCGAATAATTTCTATATCTGTGTCATAATACTGACATCTGTTGATTGTCTTTTCTCATACAAGTTGTAATTCTCTGTTTTCTGTTCTCAGACTTTCCATTGATTTTTAAATATTTTATTTATTTTTAGCAAGAGGAGAAGGGAAGGAGAAAGAAAGGAAGAGAAACATCAATGTGTGACTGCCTCTCATGTACCCACCACTGGGAACCCTGCTTGCAACCCAAGCATGTGCCCTGACTCTGAATTGAACTGATGATCCTTTGGTTCACAGGCCCATACTCAATCCACTGAGCCACACCATCAAGGGCATATTTTCCATTGTATAATAAACATTATGTATAGTAAATCAGGAGACTCTGGATCCTATTTAAGTTTCTATTTTAATATGCAGTTATAGGTTTATTACACAGATTCTGGCCCACTTTTGTGGGCTGTGGTTCCAAAAAAAATTTAGTTTTCAGAGCACTGACTGCTATTTTGGTCTGTTTTGTTCACCTGATGCTATTGGAATTCTTGCTCCAGCTGGTGCTGCCTGCAGAGGTAGAAGACACTTCTCCAAACTGCCCAGTACTACTAGATGAGGAATGGGAGATATCACGTCCAAGGGCAGAGACTACTTCCCTGGTCTTGCTCACTAGCAGCCCAGTGCTTGAGGGCAGAGGCGGGAATGCTTCTGCTTGACTTCTACTAGTGATACAACAGAAGAGGAATGAACCCACCAAACTAGCTTCTGTCACTGGGGGAAGGGTGGGGAAGTGGCAGGCCTGGGAACCCTAGAGTTTGTATGCAGCCTTTTTCTTCATTGAGAGCTTTTATAAAATTGAAATTTTATTTCTCTCTCAAGCTATATTTCCCTGGTGAGTCAGACAACAGAGTTGTCAAATTTCTGAAAACTGCTTCCCTAGAATCTTCATTCAAACTCTTACTATAGTCTATTTCAGGGAAGCTCATTCTTGTTCCTCTGAGCTTCTCTCTCTCTCTCTCTCTCTCTCCATCTCTCTCTCTCTCTGTCTCTCTCTCATCAAGCAACAATTTCTCATGGAAAAATCCAATCTAGAATAGATATTTCTTTGCAGTTCCTTCTATCCTGTAAGAGATAAAATGATCAGCATAGAGGGTATAAAATGTATCACATCCTCTGCTTTATACAGATCAAGTTAGATAATGCCCACTGATTCAAAATTACCAGTTTCTAAAATATCTTGCCTCTATGCCAAGTGATATGTCTGATAGAAAAAAACATTCTGGGGTTCAGTGAACATCCATAAACTACTCCTATCATTCTACCAAATCTGTTTTTTCTCTCATTATCCTTACTCAAATGCCTTCCACTATGCTTCTACTGTCTAGTTTGAACATATCTATTATCTTCCATAATGGCCCTCAACTTACCTTCTGCCTCTAACTTACCTTCAGGTCTGTGTCTCTGAAGCAGTTTATTTTTTCATTCCCATCCCATATTATGTTTCCATCAAGTTTAGTTCTATCTATAAATTATATTCACCACCCACCATCTTCTGTGAAATGTAGTTTCTCTTGTGTGTTACCCATCCCCACCATGATTGTTTTATGGATACCTGAAGCCCTAACTTGCATTCCCACATTTTCCCAATACTTCTAAACTGACAGAGGTCAACTCCACACATGCTCAGCACCCAAACATCTGCAACCACTCATTCATCCCTTCATGTGTTCAGTCATTGCCTTTGCAGCACATACTGTGTGCCAGATACCATGCTGGTACTGGAATATAGCCCAAGAAGCCTTCAGGGCACTTGGGGAGTCTGAGAGATAAAAGGACAGTGCAGAGTGATTGGTGCCATAGTGATGTGGGGAAGTATATCAGGGTGCCATGAAGCTCAGGGGAACGAGAGAATGTATCTTGGAGCAGAAGCTCCATGGTGCTCCCACAGGATAAGTAGGAATTAGTCATGCCATAGAAAGGAGGAAGGGCTGTATATTCAGAAGAGATACATTGCCGAAAGCAAGAAAGCTGTAACCATGAGTGATCTGGCCTGACAGTGGGTTAGCTTTTGTGTGGAGGTGTTACAGGAGGTGTGGCCCCAGGAGAACTGGTTGTCAGGAGGGCTTCATGTACTAGGCAGGGAGCTGTCTGTACTGAGAGAAGTGAGCAGCCCTGTAGGGCTAAGGCAGGGGAGTGACTTAGCCAGGTTGTGTTCCAGGAATTGACCACTATCAATTGATCCTGGACAGTTGTGTGGGCCTCTATAGGGAGATACAGAGCAGGGACACTCTGTGCTATATTGAGCATAACCAAGTCCAACTAATAAAACCTATCCAATGGAAAAAAACCACTCTTCTTGGCACTGCCAGAACCATCTCTAGACCACCATGCTTCAGTGATACTTAAATAGTACTCCTGGTCTTCAGGTAGCTGGAAAGTATGTAAGCAGCATAACATAGGCCCCACAGGTGATGGAAAAGACCCAAGGTCATACACTGCTATTGCAATAGTCAACTGAAAACCCAGCCTCACCTAACTCTGAAGAAAACAGTGCTCACAACACTCCCTCTGTCCCCTGGGTTGCTCACCATTAATCTCTTTTCCCCTCAGGTCTGCCCTGGGGCTCATATCAACTGCATTTTCCTAGAGGCAGCACTCAGTGTAGGCTAGTGAGGTGACTGCAGGCCTGGGAATCAGATGTACCTAGGGTCAGGGGCTTACTGTGTCACCTTTTCAGAACCCCAGGTCTGCCCTCTGTAGGATGGGATGATTACACCTACCTCACAGGATTGCTGCAGGCATTAGAGATGATGTTGGTCAATTGCTGGAGCAGGGCAGGTGCTCAGTAACATGAGTGATGGGTCTTCCACTGGCCAGGCCCCTGCCTTTGGATGCCTCTAGACAGGGAGACAGCTGGCCTGGGGAAAAGACTGAAGTTAGAGCCATTGCACCATCTTTTGTAATACCCCAGACAGGAGACAGACAGCTCATCAACTGGGAAATATTTGCATGAATTGTAGCTTTTGTTTTTAAGGACTATTAGGCAGCTGTTAAAAAAGAATTATTAAATCTTTATCTACAAAGAAAACTAGAGGACTGTCCATAGAAAATCATTCATTGCAAAAAGCAATGTGCTATATTATATGTAATATGATATCATTTATGTAAAATTAAAAGAAAAAATAAGTGTATGTGAAAGTATATAGGTATTAAGTTTCTGAGAGTAAGGGGGGTAGAAGCAAGGGCCATTCCCCAGAATGCTGACAAAGCTCACCTCCTCAGTTAGAACCTCAGGGGGGTTGAGGGAAAATCATTAACTCTTGTTATACTGTCAATGTTGTTTAATTACATTAAGAATTTTTTAACTGTTATAATTTCAAAATCTAAAGACAAAGATAACAAAGGCCTGGATGTGAATTCCAGATCTGCATTTTATAACCTAATATGTTTTTCAATTTCTCCAAACCTTGCTCTTTGTGTATAAAATGGCAACAATCATCCTCTTTTCAGAGTTTTGAAACAAACACATCAATGTACTAATTCACCTGCTAAACACCTACCCAGAGCCCACTGTGGCCAGGCCCTGTGCTGGGGCTCTGACAGTGATACCTGTTTGAAGGACCACCCTCTTCCAGCTATGAAATGTGGCACAGGGGTTTGTTTGCCTGGCCACACAAATGAATGCCCACAGTGGCACTTCTTGTGCTGTGGCAAGCAGGAGGATTGGGGGGAGATTTGGGGGGAGTGGGCCTTTGGTGTCTTCTCCACACAACTTCACAGGGAGCCCTCTGCACTTACACAGGGAACTCCAGCCCAAGTTGGGGAACCTGTGCTCCACTCTTGACAGCAGCCACCTTCCTCTTGGTTGTGTTTCAGATCCAAAGCCTAAAAAGAGAAATGGGCTGAAGTGCTTCATGGTCACGGTGGTCATCTACCTGATTCTGCTCTCTGCCGGTGCTGGGTTGCTGGTGATAAAAGGTGAAGCAGCCTTGGTCCCTCTGGGAGTGACTGACAGAGCTCCAGCTGAGTGGAGAGCCCTGGGGCTGCTGCTGCCACCTGCTGGGAGAGAGCTCTCAGTCCCTTAGTTCATGGATGGAGGCAGAAGGAGGAAAGTGAGAAGAGAGAAGTGTAGGCTGCATTGTGTGTGTGTGTGTGTGTGTGTGTGTGTGTGTGTGTGTGTGTGTGTAAGAGAGACAGAGAACACACGTGAGCCTGTGTGAATCCAAAGCAGTGAAATGCAATGATTTCACACAGGTGTGCCATCAGCATCTTACATCAATGATTTCCAGCCTCTGAGTTGGAAGGGGCTTTATTGGTGTTCATTTTAACATGACTTTACTCTTCAAAGTGTTCCTACTCCTAATCTTAAGGTCATAAAGCAATTCCATCAGAAGATACTGAATTTACTTAAGAACATCATGTGCCCAGCTGTCATAAATACATGTCACATGCATATCAAGGTCACATGAATAAGTCAGACCAGCACATTAGTTGTTATGCATTCATGTCCAGAATATGCACAAGGATCTTCACTGCATGAAGATTAAAGGTTGATTGTGATGCCATGGGTACACAAGGGGATGTTCTGTGAACATTTAGTGTTGCCTCAGTGTGGAGCACACATGTGCAAGACAGAGAAAAGCTCTGTGCTCAAGCTAGGTCTTCACAGCATATGAAATGTGCTTATGCATTCAGGGCCTACAGGAGGTATGCACCAATGACACAAAAATGCCAGGAATGTGCTCAAATGCCTCAGGCTTTAAGGAGGTCCCAAAAGAATGCTGTGGGTCTGGGTGGGGTATCCAGTTCTTAATCTTCAGGAGCAGCTCAAGTCCCTGGAGATTCACCTTGGCAATGGAACACTGATCGAAGAGGACAGCCCATCCTTCGCCTTACTCTGGTCGGAGCACACCCCTCACCTGGCTGCAGGTGCACGGAGCCTGCAAGTCCTGCAGGCGCAGCTCAGCCGGGTCCACTCCAAACAGGAGCACCTGCTGCAGCAAGTGGACAACTTCACTCGGAACCCAGGTTTGGCCCTCTCCTCTCCAGATTGGGACTCTTCAGAGGAGGACAAGGAAGTAGAAGCTATTTGTTCATAGCAAGAGGGTCTTTGGGCCTGAAACTCCTTCCCTGGCAAGGGGGTCCTCCAAAACTCTGGCTTGGCATGAAAACTTGGAGTCCAAGACAAGGAATAAGAGTCATATGGGGTGGACACAAAGTTACAGGTCCCATGGGTTGCAGACAGGGCTATCAGAAAGTGGGGCCAGGAACATAAGAACCAAAGGCCTTGTCCAAACAGAGTGTGACCTCAAGAGCCAGGGACTGGAGCAACTAGCTCAAGGTCAAGTCTGAGTCACAAAGCCTTCAGACCAATTCAGAATACTTAGGAGGTTGGGTAAGACCCATAACCTGTGGCAATTCCCAGGGCTTCACCCATACAGACAGCTAATACTGGCCCATTGCTGGTAGGCAAGGCGATGTGGGAACTGTGGAGGGGAAATATCAGCTGGACCTAAAGGAGAAACATAGTGGTTTAGATGGTAGGGCTGCAGACAGGAGAAAAGGGAGCCAAAAGGGTCCTCCCTCCCTCTGTCCCCTCCAGGACTTATACCCACCACTCTCTAAGGTTGGCCTAGAAAGGAAAGGACTAACTTAGGCAAAATCAGCTCCTAGGTGTGATCTGGTTATTGCAAGGTTTACACCATTGCATGGAGCCTGGGGTCATTGCTCTGACCCCCGTGTCTTGGGTGAACTGGGGCTTAGGAGGGTAAGCCTATGGCCAAGGGCCTGTGCCCATAGGAGCTTGTGTTGTACGCAGATGCCATGAAAGGGTGCTGCCACCACAGCAGCACAGATGAGAGCCAAGTTGGGATGTGAGGCTAGGGGACAGTGTGGCAGGTAGGCAGAGTCCAGGCTCAGGTGCTGGGCACAGGAAGTATTACTCTTTCAATTGAGAGGTGAAGGAGGAGCTAGTGCTGATCAGCATGAGGACCCTTCCTCTAACCTGAGGCATTTTCCCAGCTGGTTTCACCCCACAGTCTCTGACAGTATGGGGGGCTCTCCAGGGTCCCACACTTCTGGGACTCCCAGAGATATACAGGTGTAGAGCTCTCAGGTGTAGAGCACTAGTTATAACTAAACACCTGGCCCTTTCTAAGGACTCGTTCCTGGAAAATGTCCAGGTACTTGGCTCCTGTTGTCCCATGCCCCTCAGGTCCCCCCAGTTTCCCCTAGCCCCCCTACAATCTGCCTCTGCTGCCCACCTGGGAGGCACTAACTCAGCACCAAGCTGGGAGCTCTGGGTGGTGCCACCACAGCCCAGCCTGCAACCCACTCTCCTTTCCTTGCAGAGCTCTTCCGGATCAAAGGTGAACGAGGCACTCCAGGTGGGTTCATTTCTACCCTGACCCATTCTGTTCTCCCCACAACCTTCACCCATGGTCCCCTTGGCCTGTGCCTTTCAGGTCCTTCACACTTGACCCCAACTTACCTTCCATGGGTCCCCCCTAAACTCCCTGTTCTTCACCTGGATTCTCCTCTTGATCTCCTGACCAAGTTTGCACACCCATTATCTGGGCTTTTAAGCTGTTCCTTGCCTGAGATGGGAAGTGGCTCCTACCTCAACTCATCCCCCAAATCTAGCCACTTCTAAGATGGGCCCCAGTGCATCCCCTCAGCTGGCCTCTCCTCTCAGAATCCCAGCTGCCAGTATAGGTCACTTTCTTTGTTTCCCATAAGTGCTCTTTCCAGATGCCTATTACCTGACACTTAACACTCCGCACCCATCTGGCAGTGGTCACCGTAATGACATGGGGAGGGACAGTGTGTAAGGTCAGACTGATCTGAGTCTAGTTGTAGGTCTGCCACTCACTAGCTGTATGACTTTGGGCCAGTTACTTAATTTTTCCGGAACCTTGGCTGCTTACCTGTGTAGAAAATAATGGAGGAAATTATCCTTCCATCACAGAGTTGCTGTAAGATTCAAGTGAGGTGATGTGAAAAAATATCTGCCAATAACAAGTGCCCTCTGAGGACAAAGCCTGTGGCTTAGTTTCCTTTTCTTTCTACCTCAACACACACATTTTGTTGCACATACATGCACATACTTCGCTGGCACTCTATTCCAGTCCATTAGTTCAGTCTTGAAATTTCGTCCTGAAAATAAATGTACCTGACATTCTTGGGGCAGAACTTTGTGGTCTCATAATTTTTCAAGTATGGCCCAGATCACACTACTGACCAGTGGGACATTGAGTAAGCCTTGCAAGTGCCAGGAATCTAGGCTTGGATGACTGGCAGACTGGAGCACAAACCCTAGCTCTGCCTTTCAGGAGCCAGGTGGCCTTGAACAAGTTGGTTCCCACTTCTGAGCTTTATGTCCTGCCCTATAAGATAGGGGCAATGGTAGGACCTCCAGAACTGGTGTCAAGATAAAATGATAAATGGAAAAGTGCTTAGTCCAGTGCCCAGTTCAGAGTGGTTGCTCAATAATGTTCTTGTTACTATGATTGTTATTTGCTTCATTATTGTTGTTCTTGAGAAGATTAAATGAGATGGTACTTAGAGAGTCCCCAGCCTGAAGAATGTTGGCCCTTGCATTGTAAGGAGATGCTGTTTCAAAACCTCAATCACTTTAGTGGACAGAATCAATGCTTAAACTCTTTCTCAACTCAGTGAGTTTAGTCTGACCTTTAATATCTGCTCTATCACCTGCTCCAGGCAGTGGTCCAGGACCATGCAAGGAGTCACCTTCTCCCACATCAGGGTGGGAACAGGCTCCCTCTGGTCCCTCTCTGTCTCTCTATGAGTACATGTATGTATATACATTTATAACCTTCAGACACTATCTCTCTGTGGTTCTCACTCAGTCTCTGACAACTTATTCTATCTGTCTTTCTCTTTCTCTTCTGAAGCCAGAAACTGGAGGCAGGAATTAGTAATTTCAGCAGCCTGGTCTGCAGATCTGCCTCAGGACCCACTTGCTTCCCTGGAAGGCTGTAGTCTCTCTCCCCTCCCACATCCTGCTTTGCCTAGTCAGGGCTCCACAAAGGGACATTTTGCTGTAAAGCCTAATGGAGATCAGTAGGCTGGCCAGAGAGGACAGCAGGGTGCAGAGCTCAGAAGCTGGTGTTTTCATCCTGAAGAAGCCTGCTTGCAAAGCTGAACACTGGCCCAAGCTTCCTAAAACACAGTTGGGGAAAGTGGGAGAGGGAGCCATTACACCTATGTCAAGCTTTGGGGAAGTGTAGTGTAGAGCCCATCTGTGCCTCAGTTCCCATCTTTTGTATGTCCCAAACTTTTTTCTTTCTTCCCAACAAATATTTATTGAAAGCCTCTTAAGGATGAGGCACTGACCAGGCAGTGAATCCATACATTAGAAGTCACACAGGACACCTGCCCCTAGGGACCTTCCTGTTTAGGCAGGAGATCAACTTGGAGAATAATTTGGTAGCAGCCCTGGCTACTGCTCTGAAAGGGGGACAATTCCCTGGGTTAAAAGAACATAGATGGGACCTGACCTCCACAGGTGCTAAGTAAGGCTCCAGAGCCACCTTTTAGCTAAGACCTGAGGGTAAGAGAAAGTTACAATGAAGCATGGGTCCCAGACAGCAAGAATCCCAAGTGCAAGGCTCTTAGGTGGAAAGGGAGTTTGGTGAGTAAAGGAATGCTGAGAATGACAATTCATGAGTCCAGAGTGCAAGAGCAGGGGAAATGTAGGTGGGAGGTAGGCTTGAGGAGTAGCAGGCACTAGGCAAACCTGGGGGTAGGGCCAGCCCCACTAGTTAACTGAAGGTACATTTTATCTGTTCTTTTGATAACTTCTCAAACTAATGCTGAGTGGCTGTTGCTATCATCCCTATTTCACAGATGAGGAAAGTGAGGGTCAGAGGTATGTTGACTTGCTCAAGCTGAGCCAGGTAAGATTGCAAGAGCTGAGCTGGACTCCATGGTGGACCTGGGACAGTCTATACAGCCTGTGATGAAAGAGAGCTGCCTGAGGGGCACAAGATTCTAGGGCACTTCTGAAGTGTCAGGGGCAGGAGCCTCCAGACTTGGTCTACTAGGATGAGGAACAGCCCTGCTGAGGTATTTTCTGTGTCCTGGGTCTCTGGCGGTCTCACCTCCTCCTTTTGGTAGTAAGTAGAGAAACCCCCTTTTACTGGGTTTCTACCATGTCCCACAACCTCATCAAGTCCCCTGAGGATCCTGTGAGGAGGGTGCTACTATTCCCATGTGCAGAGGAGAGTGATGCTAGGCCAAGGGAAGGCCCTCACCCAGGTCACAGCAGGGGAGCCAGCTCTCAAACTCTGAACTGATCCTCACCAGGCTCTTTCCTGAGACCCTGTGCTGAAGTGAGGTATTACAGTCCCCAGTTCTACTTCCTTCCCTTTGGACCCCAGTATTGTATATATAAAATGGATCTCATAGCATTATGGGTTCCACACACTGGACTGCAATTCTACTCTGAGATACACTCAGGCCTCCACATCCACAGTTCTGTATCCGTACATTCAACCAACCACAGATTGAAAATATTTGAATAAAAATTCCAAAACATAGATCCCTAAAGAATGCAGTACAACTATTTATGTAGCATTTGCATTATATTAGGTATTATAAGTACTCTAGAGATGATTTGAAATACATGAAAGGGTGAGTATAGGTTATATGCAAATACTATGCCATTTTATATAACAGACTTGAGCATCTGTGAATTTTAGTATCCATGGGGGTCCTGGAACCAATCCCTTGTGGATACCAAGGGATGACTGTAGAAGCTTCCCCACCATGGTGCCCTGGCATGTGTACAGGCTTTGCTGTTGGGAGACCCAGAATCTGCTGACCTCTCTCCAAATATGTCACTTTAGGCAATGCTCATGGCTCTCGGAAGGTCATTCTTCTCTGTGGTGATGTGGGGATTTGCTGTGTTCTGAATGTCTGTGTCCCTCTGAAATTCATGTATCGAAACTCTAATGCTCAAGGTGGTGGCATTAGGAGGTGGGGCCTATGGAAGGTGATTAGGTCCTGAGAATGGAGCCTTTATGAATGAGATTAGAGCAGTTGTAAAAGAGGCCCCACAGAGCACCCTAGTTCCTTCCACCACGTGAGGACACAGCAGGAAGTCAGCAGGCTGCAACCCAGAAGAGGCCTTCACTAGAACCCAATCATGCCAGCACCTTAGTCTTGCACTTTCACACTTCAGAACTGTGAGAAGTAAATTTCTGTTGTTTGTAAGCCACCCAGTCTGTGGTATATTGTTACAGTAGCCAGAATGGACTGAGACAGGACAAGGATCCCTGTCCTGCCCATCTGAATCATTGTGAGACTTGAGTCTGTGAAATAGAGAGGCCCTTGGAAAGACAGAGAACTGCAGAGGAATGGCAACAGTCATAGGTGCCATTTGTCCAGAGCGCAGCATGTTTCCACATGGTTTCCCTGTGATCACCTCAGGACAGCCCTGTGTAAGTGGTGCGTCAACACCATTGTACTGACAAGAAAGGTGAGGCTCAAAACAGGGAAGTGACTTGCACAAGGTCATTTTGCTACTACTGGGACCCAGGTCTGTCTGACTCAGTCCCCGTCAGAAGATGTCATCTATATAATTGTCTTGCCTGCTAGGCCATGAACTTCTTACAGAAAGAAGCTCTGTCTTTTTTTTTTTCTTTTTCTTCCTTCCACACAGTTTGGCTGGTCCTGAGTGCTCAGTGACAGTTTGTTGAATGAACAATGACACTGAATGGCAATGTCAACACACCTGGTTGGTTGGCTTATTGGTGTTTCTGCTCCTCTTCCTCATGTCTTCTAGGTCAAAAGGGTCTTGACGTTCTTGGCTGAGAAGAAGGATCAAGAGGTCGAAGGGAACAATGGAACTGCTGATACTCCCCACTTATGGTCTACAGGCACCGTAATCCTTTCTCCTCCTTGTTCTGGCTGTATTCTGAATCTCTTTTCCTTTCCAGGCCCCCCGGGACTCCGAGGCCCACCAGGAATCAAGGGAGAGACAGGTAAGTGGGGGCCAGTGTGTGTGCCTGCACTCCCAGCAGGCTTTTTCAGAGGGGCTGCAGAGGGTTACAGACACAGACCCACTCCAAACACTCAGCAGGGTCTCTGTGTGAGGCTGGCTCAGTGTGACATCCTAAATGGGCTGGGAATACTGAGAAGCACCCTGCATTGTGGGGAAAGTACCTAGATGGGGCTGGAGGGGTTTGGATGCTCCAGTCTCCTCTCAGGGATCAGGGATCCAAGCCTGTGAGCCTCACTGGGGAGAGTCAAGCTCACTGGTGCAGCAGGAACTCTAGAATCTGACATATCTGCCTCCACCATGGACTAGGTCTGTGACCTTGGGAACATTCTCTCACCTTTCTGAACCTCAGTTTTCTTATGTATAAAATGGGGATAAGTGTGCTTCAGAGGGTCACACAGGAAGAAGCATGATGAAAAGCCCATGACTGTGACTATCTTTTAGTATGTAGCCTAAACCCACCCAGCTGCCTTACAAATCACCACAGCATGGCTGGAACAGAGAATCTGGGGAGCTTGACTGCACCTCCCTGCGGAAGGAGGGAGACTAAAATATCAAAGCCCATGACCCTTACAGTCCAGTCCACTCTCTGCTTAGACTCTCCAACCTCTGGGTCCCTGGAGGTGCTGAGGCCACTGAGATGTACAGATGCCAAGACAGTGAGACATTACTAGAGAAAGAGCTGGAAGAGAGGATTTACAAGGATGGGCAAGTAAACAAACCAACAGTGACTAGGTCTCCAGGCCACTGGGGTAGAAAGAAACCATCGCCAGTTATGGAGGGAAAACTTGTTAGTAAATAAAAATATTTTTGGAGAAACTAATTTTGGGGAGGAATTTAATAGAAGAGATCCCAAAGAGTCTCTCATTCTAAGCCTCCAGCAAGGGTTTTTCCAAGGAGGTTTTCAGTGGTGAAGATGGACAAGTAAACAATAAGGGGAGAATTTATCATGCAGCAAGGGACCCACACAGACACCTGCACACCCATGCTCTCACACACGCATGTCCATGGGCCTCTGTGTGTGTATGTATGTGTGGGAGAGAGAGAATGAGATCTCTGCAGGGTGCTTTAGCAGGGAAGCTGCCCATAGCAGGGAGTCTAGAATGTTTGCTGATTGAAAAACTGAGACCACAGAGTGACTAAGATCTTCTTCCCCCGTGCCCACCCCCACAGGCCTCCAAGGACCCAAGGGTGCTCCAGGGAAGCAAGGAGACACAGGTGACTTGTGATTCTTCTGCTTGGGATCAGTGATGCACTGGCCCAGGCACTAAGTCTGTTGTCCCCAGCATTTCGTCCCCTCAGCTCCTCCCCAGCCCCAGAGCATTAATGCCTCCTACAGTCCTCTTGAGTCTTACTGTACCACCTCAAGATTACCCAAGAGATGAGTTAACACACCCCTAGACTTTTTCTGGGGACTCCTTACTTTTCTCCCCAGAATGCCTCCTGCCTATCACATAGCAAGCCCACCCCCAGGAGGATTCTGGGAGCCGACCTCACTGACCATTCCCTTCACAGGCAACCCAGGACCTCAGGGAGAGAAAGGCAGCAAAGGCGATGGGGGCCTCATTGGCCAGAAAGGGGAAACTGGTGCTAAGGGAGACAAAGGAGACCAGGGTTTTCCAGGTAAGAGCTTTGTTGTTGTTCACCAGGAGACCTGGGGGGCTGGTCTCCCACTCTGAGCAACCATGTCTGTTCAGCACCCACAGAGGATAGGGCAATCCTTGGCCTACCAGCATCCCTGGATTGTAGATGTGATTCCATCCATCCAGGTGAGCAAAGGACAGGAATGTGAAAACTAAGAGCAATATGAGAGAGGCAACAATGTCACACCAAGCATAACGGGTGGCAACTGGTGAGACAGGCAGGGCTAGGAAGTAGCAGAAAAAGAAAGTGAGACACCAGAGGTGGGCCGGGGGAAGGAGGGAAGCTTGCATGGCAGTGAAGGCAAGGGGCTCATTCCAGACAGCCCCCCTCCTTCATGGAAGGTGCAGTACTTCTCATGCTAAGGGCCATGGGTAAGAACTACTTTCAGTGTTTGTTCAAAATGCAGGTTGGACCCAACAGTATGTTTTAGAGGCCCTGGATGATTCTGACCCTGGAGGTCTAGCAGACAGCTCTGAGAAGCACTGCCCTAGGGGCACTGGCCATGACTGAGCACATCATGCTCTTTATCACTTGACCTCTTTGTGGGCCTCTCAGGGTGGATCTGGGATGCAGCAGGGGGAATGAGGGCTGCAGAGCTTTCTGGGCTGGTTGCCATCTCTGCTCTGAGCTTGTCCACCAGCATGACTAGGCACATGACTTAGCCTGCTGAGAATTGATTTCCTCATTTCAGAAAAGAATGATAATTAAATTAAAATAATAATTAAATTGTGCATACCAGAGAGGGCAGTTATAAAGGTTAGAGGTCATATTTTCAAATTCTGCCACATGGTTGACACTAAATAAATGACTGTCATTATTAATAGTAGTATTAGTGATCCTGTAAAGTAGGAAGGGAAGGACTTCAGTTCCAAGAGCAGGCAGACCTGGGTTCTAATACGACTTACTAGCTGTGTGACCTTGGACAAATAACTTAACCTCTCTGAGCCTCAATTTACTCACCTAAAAGAGGAGGATATTAATAGTAACCTTTAATGAGGATTAATTACAACAGGAGTATGAGACACAGAAGAAGTGTGATACTGTCACTACAAATGGAAATTATTTACATATAAGAAACTAGGTACACTTGCCTTCAGGAAGAGAACCCTTAGCAGGGAACTCTCAGCCATCCTCAAATATTAGAAAGGCACTTGTGGAAGAAAAAATAGACTTGCTGTAGTGGTGCCCAGTAGACGAATGAGCACCAATAGGCAAAAGTTTCAGGAGAACCAATTGTGTCATGGTGAGGGAGGAAGAAAAAGGTAAGACTTGGGGTTGTCCCATGGTGAAATGGGCAGATGATGGCCTTAAGGAGCAGCCTGCCACTGGAGAAGGGAAGAGTAGGTACAGAATTCTCTTGGGTGTGACTGGGGTGGGGGGGTGGGTCCTTGCATTAGGCAGATGGTTGGACAGTTGACCTGTAAGGATGGTTTCCAAAATGGCAGTCTGAGTTCTCTTTGCAATAGGAAAGGGAGGACCAAACTATTCTCAGGGTGGTTCTGGCAGCCCCAAGGAAGGGGACAATAGCCAGGCCTTCACCCTCCAGCCCTTTCCTATGGATGTTTTCCATCTACACTCACACACTGCCACATAAGAGGGCATTGAGCCCACACCCAGTTGCAGCCTGGGAGCACTGTGGCTGGTGAGAGGAAATGCAACAGACTCAGTTCCTCAGAAATCAGGACACTGATCTCCCCCTCCTCTTTCTAAGTCTCCTCTCCCAAGATCATAAGCTCTCTCTTACCCACTGCTTGCCCAACCAAGTATGACCCACCCTGGTACTACTGAGGTTTTCCACTCTTCGTCCCAGCAGATGGGTAATGCTAGAGTGGTGAAGTTCCAGGAGGCATGCTCCATCTTTAGCTGTGATTTAGAAGTTCTGAAGTCAGACACAGCTGTGACTGCTCAGTTGGTGCCAGACTGGTCTCTTCACTGATACTGCTCTGCTTCCAAGGTTGTCCCCTTTGATGGAGACATGGAAGTCATAGAAATACAGACTCAGGCCCAGGTCATACTCAAGAAACTTTGTACAGCCAGGAATGATGGGCCTGGCTGGCCCAGAGCAGTGGGACACCAACAAATTCCTCCAGGGAAATAATTTCTAGTCCCTCTAATAAGAGACATTTGTTCCTTCTGTCACAATGAACACTCTGAATGACAAAAACTGCCCTCTTGCTGTTTGCACCTAGGTTGTTGTAAGAGATCTCAACTCTAAACAAGTTCTTGAGAGTTGTTTTGTCTTCCACCAAGAACTAATCATTCTTTGTATATCCAAAGCATCTTCAAGAATCTGATTTCCAAACCTTACTGCTAACATCCCTCAAAGTTTATACCCATATAGGTTTGTACAACAGTTGTTCCTCTTCAGTCCATTTTGCCTCCTTTCTTGATTCACTGGAGAGAAAGCTGGTGGCCTTCTGAGTCCTCTCCAGTTCTGATATCACAACATTAATGGAATTCTATCCCAACAAGCCATCCCCAGGGCCCAAGGGAGTTGCTCTGGGTGGGTCTTTGCAGCTTCCTGAATATCAGCCATCCCATGGGTTACTGATGAGCAGGTCTGCATGGTGCAGCTGGCAAGGGCCAAGCAGCCCGCTCACAAACCAAAAGCACACTTTGGAAAGGGGTTGGTGAGTCCTGCCTTGTGAGTAGCTGCCCTCAGTTGATATGTGCCAATCAGTGGCAGAAAATGGGAGGGAGCAAAGGAGAATCAAGGAGTGGATAGGCTGGGACAAGTGCTGATGACAAGGGGTAAATGTGAACCCTTTGTCACAAGGAAAGCCTGTGGTCGAACAGCTGGCAGGAAAATGAACTGCCACAACATCTTTCTCCCCATCGATGCTCAAATTTTCTATTCTCAGCATTTGGTGTCTGCCGTCTGAAATATTCAGATTTCAGTTTGGGAGACTTGAAAAAAATAATTCCCCAAATAAGCCGGGCAGTGCAGGTTGAGTCTGGGCTGTGGTCCCTCCCAAGTGGACCTGAGTGCTGACCTGGGCCCTGAGAACCTGGCTTCCAGACCTTCCACTGTCAATCAGCCAGGCCAGGTCACCTTGTCAATTTTTCATGAGTTTATGTCTTGTCTCTGGGGCAAAGAGGTATGCCTCTTGAGGGCAGCCATTATCTCTTTGAGTGGAACAAGTCAGAGTGAGACCTGGTGCCCAGGATTGCCCTCATGTCATGCCTGACTATGACTTCTTGTTTTTTTAGGAATCAAGGGGGATATGGGCATGAAAGGAGACATGGGGATCATGGGACCCCCTGGAGCCCAGGGGAGTAAAGGCGACTCAGGGAAACCAGGCCCTCCAGGTAAGAGGCTGTGTGGGCAGGTCCACTGGCTTGTAGGTAATCCTTTTTTTTTTCTTTTTTCCTAGAAAGCTGAGCTAGAGGGAAAATAATTCCTAAAAGTCCTTCTTAATTTTAGGTGTGGCTGGCATTTCTGGAATCAAAGGAGATCAAGGTAAGAACTGTAAGAATCTGTACCCAGTTCCCACTCTTTCTGGACAAAGTCAAGCCCAAGACGTGACTCTCCTATCTTCTATTTCATTGCAGTATTAACCTAGAGCATCTGGGGTTTCTAAAACCTGGTCCCTCCTAAGAGGAACAAAGCAGCATGCTTAACTGATATTCCTCTTTAGAGCTTCACCCCACTCTGCCACCCAGGGTTAGAGCTGGACATTTGCAACCCAGGGCTCCTAGTAAGTTCACAAGACCCAAACTGCAGCAGTGAGTGGAAAAAAGTAATAAATTGCTGAGACTGTATTCTCTCCCCTTCCTCCTTGCCTTTGTTAGGGCTACTTCTAAACCTGCCCAGGGAACATATGAGGTATTAGGATATACTAGTCTCACTGCTGAGAACAGATGTATGTTGAGGGGATGGCAGCTGGGCCCTCTGCCAACCATCCCAGACTTGCAGTCATGACTTAACTTTCAGGACCACCTGGAGCAGAAGGTCTCCGGGGCCCTCAGGGTGCGGCAGGAACCCCAGGTGCCAAGGGTGAGCCTGGCCATGCTGGCACCCCTGGGCTAACAGGTGAGGAGGTCCTTCATCCTGTGGTGGTTTTGGGGAGTGGTGTCTGAAGATCCATCTACCCAACTCTTACGCCCACTGTGGCATCTCTTGTACAGGACCGCCAGGGAGACCTGGGAGTCCAGGAGCTGAAGGTGTGAAAGGAAGCAAGGGAGATACAGGTAACAGAGGGTGTAGGTTGAGTGTGTGGGTAGGTTTGTTGGGTATCATAGATGAACAGGAGGGAGGACCAGCTAGCTCCCTGTGTGTCCACTAGAAGGTGGCAGAGGGTATCCCATGCTCTGCCCCCTGAAGGTCCTAAGGCTGTTCTTCCTCTGCCCAGGATTTCCTAAAGGCCTTGAATGTCATGACCAAACCTCCAACATCAAAGAGGAGAGCAGGGCACCTCGGCCACACTGTCTGCTTGTTCTCCCTTCCAACTGTGGGCATAGTTTTCACTCTTTTCTGCTGATTTGGGATTCAGGCAGGGAGTATCAAGAAACCCCTTTTTGCACATTCTTTCATGGTTCTTAGGCTGGGAGGAGTGACCCCACAGAGATGTGCTTCTAAACCATTGCACCAGCTTAGCCTAAGGTATAAATTGTCATGTCAATTTTGTCTGTGTTATAAATCATTGTGCCAACTTGGCCTGGATACCAAAACCAAAATACCAATGCAGTCTACTTTATAAATCACTACGCCAATTTTATCTATGTCACTATGCAAGTCAGGGTACATGCAATGTTCTAGAAACTCTGGGCCACCATGTTGGGTGCTGGGTCCCCATGATGCATAAGACCTAGATCCATTCTTCAGCCATACAGATTGGGGCAGGAGATAAACAGACTTTTAACGCACCATGTCAGGCACACTTTGATGTAGGCATTTGCATGGGGAACTTATTGCCCACAATTTAGAAAGCCAGGTGCAGGTGTGAGGGCAGTTTGAGGCTTTGGGAAAGGTCTGCATCTCTTCCCAAGATGTCTGTGGGCAGTCTGCTGCAGTCCCCTTCTCTGCCAGAGCAAAGCTCATGCTGGTTTTAGCAAACCTGGATGGCCTCACCCTAGAGTCATGCTATGAACGTGCACCAGAGGCAAGACCTCTCAGTTTTAATTGATCTAGTGTTTGACTGATTAATTAATTAAACAAATG
The DNA here is from genome assembly GCF_019186645.2 of Phyllostomus hastatus. NCBI lineage: Eukaryota > Metazoa > Chordata > Mammalia > Chiroptera > Phyllostomidae > Phyllostomus > Phyllostomus hastatus. Next base: position 3,358,934 of record NW_025334038.1, on the reverse strand, counting down.
GGACTTAACCCTGTTAAATGTGTCAGGTTAGCAGACACTGGAGTCTGGTGGGGGTGGTGAAAAGCAGACCGGTGCAGGGGTGGTGTAAGAGCTTGAGCTGAGCCTTGGAGGATGAGTGAAGCCTGGACATGTGCAGGAGGGGAAGAGAAATCTAGTGAGAGGGAACAGAGCAAGCAAAGTCATGGAAGAGTGAGAGAGGGCTCTGTAGGGTGCCGTCCTTGGCACCTAGTTGGTGTCTAAATTTGGTAAGGGGGGAGTCAGGAGCTCTGGTCAGAGGGGCAGGTGAGGCCACCTCCTGGCCAGCTTTGACATCTGAGGTTTTACGGAACGTTGTCAGGAGCCATGGCATAGACGGCTCCTGCACTCACTGTTCTCCCCATCCATCCAGTCTTGGAGCTGATTTCTTTTTCACAGATAGCTTGTCAGTAGAAGCAGGGGCTCTGCTACCTAATGCCACCTGAAGGCTACCAGCTAGGTCTCACCTTTCAGAAAAACTCCATCTGGGTGTGGTGGTCAGGTGGCCCTGACTTCTCAGCTCCCTCTTCTGATCTTATACTGCCCTCTTTTCTGGAGGTCTTAGGGTGTCTGACTTTGGAAACTGAGGATGTCTTACCCCTGAGGTTTCTGTTTGGCTTCATGGATATGATAGCTTTCCTCCCTCAGTTATAAACAAAGAGTATACCTTTTCCTCCATCTCCCACATCCCCACCTGCTAGACTAAGTAAAAATATTTGCAGTTAAACATGATTTTACCCAAAGCATTGCTGTGCCCACTCCCCAAGCCCTAGTCTTCGTTTCTTGCTGTCTGAGAGCAGAGTATCTTGCCCTGCACTCTGCATCCTTGGAGGGTTTGCATAATGAGAGCAGCTTCTGACAGTGAGCATCTCTACAACAAATAATGGACTGAGTAGTCTTGGGAGTTCTGTTGCACAGTAAGAGGTGTGGGCCAGGGTTCAAATCTGAGTAAGGGCTCAAATCCAGGCTTGGCCTATACAAAGCTTGGGCTTTATCCATCACACTTTGTCATGCCGTCTTCCTCCCCAAGCAGCCTGAAGTGTCCCCTTTTCCAATCAGGACATGCTGATGAGTGACGCTTCTCCCCCTATTCCAGTCCAAAAGGATTGGTGGAAGTTGCAGCAGCTTTTTCCACTGTTAGGAGAAAACCAGAAACTCTCAGGCTCTGTTATGGCTCTTCCTTATTTACCCCACCCCCATTTTAGCATTCAGTCTGGGGATTATTTTCACTCCATCATCGAGTCCTTGTCTGTTTGCTGAACATCTTTACATGGATCTCCATCAATAAGACCCAGTGGTAAATGCCAACCAGGCAAATTCTAAGAGTAATTCCTTAATTCCCACTGCCCAAGTAAACATGGTGAATTACATTTTTATTTTGAAGCATGTGATAATTACAACTTATGTAAATTTGCATAAGTTTCCCACACAAATCCAAATGCTTGTCTTGAACAAGTAGCTGATGGTCCACATGGACATCTCAGAAAGGAATTCCTATAGAGAGTACCACAATCTGGCCCATCATAGTCAGATCTATAAATCATCCTGAAGTAAAAGATTAATGAACTTTGGGAGAGGTTAGATTTTTGGAGTGGGAAAGGGAAGGCTGGGGGGTGAGTGCTGGAGAGAGCTCATCATGGAGATAATGCATATTTTTTAGTGTCAGGACCCTGGTATTCCTTAAACCCGAGGTCCTATGCTTTTTGTCCAGTTTTGATTATATGAAGCCAGTTTTTCAAATGGATGTATTTTTTCCATTTTGTAAACAAAATCATTAATCTTTCAAGTGGATATCTAACTGCATTAGGTAAAAAAAAGAGAAATTACAGAGCCTTGGCTTGGCCTGGGTAATAGCTAGCTTTCAATATTGTGCATTAATAATAAAAACAAAGAGGTCTGTTTATTATCAGCATTGCCTCTGGGCCAGACACTGTGCTTGGGATGCTAGTCCCATGATCTTAGTTCATCTACCCACACACTTGAGTTTCATCATCCCTCCTACCTTATAACCAAGGAAGCAAAGGCTCCGAGAGGGTACACGCTTTCCTCAGGATCTTACAGTTAATACACATGGAATCCAGGAGTTAATCTCAAAGTCTGATTCCAAATTTGTACTTTTCCAGACTTTGTTGTATAGAATAACATAGAGTATAGGACTCAAGATAAATCAGAATCACTTGTACCTCTCATCCCACAGTAGAAGGGTAAATCCTGGCTTAGTCACCAAGTATCTCTGCTTTCACAGTTATTAACCACACTCCAACCCATTCTGGTGAAATATTTCCTCTTGCTCCCACCTCTTGAGAAAAAGGTGGCAACTCAGATGAGAGGTGGTGAAGAGGAAATTTCTTCCATTCTGTTGGAAAGATAAACTGCTTAGGTTATTAGGTATTATCACCCAGTAGAACTTTCTCTAATGGTAATTTCCTTTACCATTCATAAAACAAGGTTTTATCAAACCCCCAAAACTAGTTTTTCTCACTTTTGATCTTTTAAATGATTGTAAAATCACTAAAAAATTTTTTTTGCAAAAAAAAAAAATCCCACAACAAAATGAATTTTATCTCAAAACTTTGTAAAGTTCATTTGGAAATGAGGAAAGACTCACTTCAACTTGTAATAATGGCATTTCTCTTTCTATTTCTACCTCATAGAATGATATTAGCAGCAACTTAAACATTTAAGCTCCAAAACACTGATCTAATCAAAAATTCTGCAACTCAACAGCCTTCAAGTCTAACATATAGCAAGAACTTAAATTTTCTATGTATTTTTATTGTCCTCTTGAGGCAAACCCAATGTGCAAAATAACTTGAAATCTATTTTTTCATCTGTAATGGTTTACTTTAAAGATAAGCAACAAAAAATAATTCATAATAGCAATAAAGCCCTATATTGTGAATTTAATTTCTCAGTTAATTCTATTCCTCATATTTAACTACTGAGCCCAAGAATGTATTAAATTCTACCAGGTCATATTATTAAATTGTCACTTGTGAATTTTTCCCTTGTTTTTCTCTGAGTGTCTTAAAGGTATTTGCAGAAGCCTGTGTGCCTCCCATTTTTAAGTCTACTACACACCCTCTTACTTTTTGACAAACAGCTCAATTTGTCAGTTATTAAATTAATCCTAAATTTGCCAGGCTGCACTCAGCCTGTATATCAAAATGTTATTTAAGGAAGTTTCCTAATTTCCATACTGGAAATTTCTGTATTCAGGAGACCTGTACCTCAACTTAGACTTGCCACTGACTAGTTTGGTACCAGTGGGTCAGTACTTGACCTCCCTGGGCCTCAGTTTCCTCCTCTATGAGGTGTGAGGAAAAGTCTAGAATAGCATGTGGATCTTGCCAGCTCAGCAGCACTCTGGGTTTGAAATAGGCAGTTTTCCCATGAGCAAGAACATTCTAAGATTTTAGGCATAAAACTAAGCAATAGGAAGGCATGTGCTTTCTAATGAAACTATTTTGGAGAAAGAAATATCTTTCCTGAGTAAAAATCTTGCAAATAAATATGTTGGGCCCTCTCAGCTTATAAATTTGTGATACCCAAGTAAACCCAATTTGCTTGTGGTTAAGAGGAAAACCAATGTTCATTGACTTTCTAGTATAGTTTTGTATACACACCTAGATCCTATTTTTCCACCATTTTCTCTCTCCCTGGTCCAGTCAGGATGCTGCCTTGATTTATAGTGAAGTAATTACTAGTCCTTTGATCAAATACAAGGCACAGGCACTCAGAGAACATCCTCTAGAGTCCGGTGAGGCTTAGAGAGAAATCAAACAAAACTCAATTTAAATTTCCTCCACTTGAAGTGGGGAGTTTTGAAGACAAAACCACCACCCATTATGCACACACACACACACACACACACACACACACACACACACACACATCAGAGGGCATTTTATCAAGGGCCAGTGGTTCTGGGAGCACTCAGACATGGGAGGGTCTGGGACTTCCTCAGAGACCAGAAGACTGCCCACAGGAACTGGTACCTGGACCATCAATATCAGCATCACCTGGAAACCTATTAGAAATGCAGAGTCTCAGATCTTGTCCCAGATCCATCCACTGAATTGGCTACTCTGGATGGGGCTTAGCATTGTTGTTTTTTAAACAAACCCTGTACAGGTGATTCTGAGGCACACTCCAATGTGACTACTTCTTGAGAAGAAAGAAATGGCCCACAGCCAGCTGGGCACATCTTCAGAACCCGGTGAACAGCCTTACTGAAACTCCATGAAGCAGTGAGCTGGCAGCTACAGGGCCTAAAGGGAGGCCTAACCTGAGATCCAACCACGATTTCCCCTTAGATAGTCCTTTCATGTCTTTTTCCTCCTCTGTAATGAGGGAAATTGCCCTGCCTTTGCAGCACAGCTGAGAGATGAATCAAGGAAGTATAGGTAAAGTCCTTAGCACAGTGTCTGGCACAGTGCAAGCAGCAGCAAACACTGAGTCCCCAGGCCAGGGGGTGAGAAGCTGGGAGGAAAGGTATGAGAAATAAAGTAGGGAGGGTCAGGCCAAAGGGATCAGGGGCCTAATGAATGAGGGTTTTCCTATGGTTCCGGTCTGTACAGGGTGTTTGTTGATCAGCGCTTTGGAGACAGCTAGAGAAGGCACCTCTTTGGGGGTGAGAACAATAAACAGAGATCACAGTACCTGGAGTACCTGAACCTGGCTTCTATGGACAGGATCTTCAGGTAGAGATTTCTGCAAAATGGTGCTCTCTAGAATATAGACAGAGAGGGCCAAGAGTCTAGACATGGAGCATTTTTAAATTTAATGATAACCAAGGACATGTTTCTGAATGTCTTCACCTTCTTTATCTTGACACATGCAATTCAGATGCAGGTAAGCAAAAAGAAAACATCTGCCACCTCTCCTGGGTGACCTCAGGTCAACAGCAAACAGGGGCCATCTGGGAAGCAAATGAGGAGCTCATGCGGGTCTTCAGCCCCAGAGGAGGAAAGGGAGTTTCAGGGAGGAGGACACCTTGTTCAAGGTCACAGAGGTGGACACAAGCTCAGGGCATCTGACTTTAGCCACTTTGCTGCCTTGGGAGGAAGTGTGCCATGAGTGGGCAAGGCCAGAGAAGGCTTCACAGTCTATGACATTGGACATTTTAGCAGGTTTTACAGACTTGATTGGAGTTCTCCAGGGGACAAAGAAGTGAAACATTTTAGACAAAGATACCAGAGCACAAAGAAATTGCCTGGGTAAATGGGGCCTGCCAAGTGTCAGGCCTGTAAGATACCTCCAGCTCCTAAAAGAAGCTCTGAGCCTGAGTCTTGTCTCCATCCCTCAAATGAGTTGCTGCAGTTGTTGCCCTCTTAGATCATTCCAATGCGTCCTGCATCTCTTGGCACTGAGACATGTAGTGGCAGCTCGTGGCTCCTTGGCCCTCTGATCCTCCTCCCCAGTGGTGTCCGGCCTCAGGCAAGACGTCTGAAGGCTGCTGGGAGCCACAACTCCCTTCGCTCATAATTCCAAGAAGTTGTCCCAAACAATCCTACCAGGCCTCTGGCTAGCTCTCCACTGACCAACACACAGTAGATGCTCAGGAAAGTCAAGAACTGAGAGGCAGGTACTTCCTCATGTGAGAACTTCCCCCAAACAATTGGCAATGAGGGTAACTGTGGTTTCTGTTGAATATCAAAAGGCAAGCCTTTGGTTAAGGCTGGACTTGCACTATGGGAGGGACATCAGTCAAAGGCATGGTGATAAGCACCGCTGCTGTCTGTATTCCTACTGTTAACCTGTAGTAACTTACTTTCTATCAATATCAAACTTTCATTTTCCCAAACCTGTGTAACTGTCATGAAGAGTCCTGTTTCTCTGAAATAAAGATAATTTTGGCCCTTAAAATCAAGAGACCATGATGTGGCTACACCAATAAATTATTATTCCACAATGACCCAATCTGGTGCTGGGAACAGTGGACATTCCACGGAAGTTAGTAAATGAAAGGATGAATGGAAGAAAAGAAGGAAGAAAAAAAGGAAAAGAAGAAGGAATGAAGGAAAGGAGAAAAGATACTACAAATAGTATCATCACCAATAATTGCAGTGATTATTTTTGCATTTTCTGAACATGAGACCCTTTCGCTACATGAATCTTCAGCCACACTGGGGAACCAGAATAAAATAAACCAACCAAACTATTGAACATCTACTATGGGTGAGGGCCCCCAAAACCCCTGGTGGTCACTAAGTATACTTCACAGTCTTTTGGAAATAGAGATAACTTTATTCTCAAATATCAATTCTTTTCCAATAAAATGCAATAGAAAAGGATGGAATTGGATTTAGACACCAAGTCAGGAAGGATATCACTGGCAAGGAAGGCCAACCAGGAAGTTTGGGGTCCGTCTGTCTAACTCAGTCTTCCGTCCAATACAGTTCCATTTTCACCCCAACATACACATCCCTAAAAGGAGACAGACTGCTTCTGTCTCCATTTACACTTTGCTGAAGAGGCTTTAAACAATCATGAAGAACCAATGTCTCTTTCCATCTGCATTAATCAGGCAAAAGGTAGAGGTTTTCTGAGATTAAAAGTATCTAATATCCAAGTTTTATTATCTTCTCCCCTGTTTTGTATTTTGGTCTTAGGACTTCAAGGACAAAAAGGAACAAAAGGAGAATCAGGAGTTCCAGGTAAAGGGCCAACTTTGTTTTAATTTCCTCAGAATGATGATTGCAACGGCTCAGGCTTGGAGGGTAGGTTGCTTGACTTTGAACACACTGCTGTGACCTTCCCCCAAAGTGGCCAGGGCCCAAGGTGATTTGAGGCTAAGGCTCCAGGGTTCTGTCACTCAAGCCTAAGATTTTCTTCCTGGAAAACCTGAGGAATTACAGGAACTCAGTGAATGGAGGGGTGTATGGAGAGGGCTAGTATGGAGCATAGTGAAATGTCAGAAGAGCCAGTGGTCAAGTAGTGGCTTCAGGCTGCACAGCCACTGTAGTATCTCAAGCACCTACCCTCCTCCTTCTTCTGACTAGACTATTATCATCGTCCTCATTCACTAAGTCCCTGCTTGTAGTTGGTTACTGCACCCCTGGCACTTTCCATACAGCTTCTCCAGTCTTCTCAGCAGCTTGAGCCTAAGGAGTGCTAAGGCAACAACACTTCTCAGACAAGCTGCTTGAGCAGTCTTTCTTCTTCACAAACTGTCCACTCTATTCCTATTTTAACTTACTAAAGGAGAAATTGGGGCCTAGAAACATTCTAGTAAATTCTTCCAGAATGTCTAGAACTTCCACCCAATTTTTTAGTCTGATGAAGAACAACAACCCCTGGAATCCTGTCAGTAAGTTTTCAACCAGCATTTACCCTGGAGTCAGGAGATCTGAGCAGCACCATGCCCCCCTCAGTTGGACCAAAGATACCAGCCAAACATCCAAACAATCCAATTCACAGGAGACACCTGCTAGGGGAAAACTCATTCATTAAACAAGGCTCTTGGTCCCACTTGCAGAGCAGAGCTTCTAACAGAGTGGTCTCTCTCCTCCTTAGGCCCTGCAGGCATGAAGGGAGACAAGGGAAGCCCAGGACTCGTAGGCCCCAAGGGTGCATCTGGACCAAGTGGCCAGAAGGGAGACCCAGGAATGAGAGGTAAGGCCTCTGTTTCTTTTCTGTGGTTGTGAAGAAGCCCTGATGTAAAGGGCTTGGGTGTTTTCAGGACCAGAAGGGTCAAGGTCTCTTGAGTTAGTGGACAAGTCCTGAGCTGGGATTGGTCTCAGCACTGAGCCTACAAAAGTGGATAAGGCACAGTCCAGCACTCAGAGAGGCAGACATGTGAAATTGTACTTACACTATGCCCAGCCATGCCCCCAGCCACTCTGGACAGTTTCCACGACTGACCAGATCTTTCCATGAAACAGATGCTTCCCACTCCATGTCTCGTACCTTTGCAATGTCCCTTGCTAATCTAGCTTAGACCCTTCCTGCTGTGGATTAGGCCCATTTCTTTGTGCTTAACTGATGGTGCCCATGGAATGCCCTGTCCCCATAATGCCAGATCACTGGCAAAACTGGAAAGAGATTCTGACCTTCTTGGTACCTCTCCAACCTCCTGCCCATGGATTGCAGAGGAAGGCAAGAGGTCTGGCCTGGCTCCCTTCAATTTATGTGGTTTTTCTACTTCTGACAGGATCTCCTGGGCCTCAAGGAGCAAAGGGAGAAAAAGGTGAAAAAGGTAATTGCTATTTTTATTCTCTTTAATTTGTGCTTTATAGTCAATTCTATACGTGAAAATTGTGTGTGTGGTAGGGGTAGAGACCCTGGTTCTCAGAAAATTTCTCATTTTTTAGAAAGGTTAATGAGCTCTTTTTTTGAATAAGCCTGATCATAACAATAACCACAGTACAACAGTCTCCCTTTCTTCCTCCCTCCTTTCCTCCCTTCCTCTTTCCCTTCCTTCCTTCCTTCCTTCTTTCCTTCCTTCCTTCCTTCTTTCCTTCCTTCCTCCACTTCCCTTTCTCCTCCCTTCCATTTCTCTCTTCTTTCATCCCTCCCTCCTTTCTTTTTTCTCTCCCTCTTCTTTTTCCCTCCTTCCTTTTTTTCTCCCCACAACACAAGGCAAAACATGGTCAGCTGGACTTACAAGACCAACTACAGAGGCCCCTGGTTCTATGGCATTATACCTGCAGGCCCAGAGGTACAAAGGCTGCGTGCCAGGTCATGTTGGTGCCATACGTGGGATATTCCTGGCCAAGCGGGGGGTTTCTTTCCCCTAGCCATAGAACTCCCCCAAATGAAAAGGCAGAGTCTACATTCACACAAAGCACTAGGCTGCCTTCCTCACCTCTCTTATGTGTGCTTTTTCACCCAGGCCAAGTCCTGATACCTGTCAGGATTATGGGCTCTGGGAACCGAGGACGGGCTGAAATTTACTATAGCAATTCCTGGGGGACAATTTGTGATGATAGCTGGGACAATTTGGATGCCACTGTCTTCTGCCGCATGCTGGGTTACTCAAGGGGAAAGGCCATTTACAACGTGGCACCTGGTAAGTGAGTCCTCAACCAGCAGCCCCTTTCCTTAAGGAGCTGACATGGGCTTTCTCTCCCTTTGATTGCAAGTTATTCAGTGTGGTTTGAGTTAGAATAAAAAGATTGGTTTAAGCAACTGAGAAGTTCTACAGCTCAGGGCTCTAGGCTTCCATCTTTCTAGCTTGGCAGCCATTGAAAAAATATGACCTTTCTCCTCCAAGATTGACAGCAAGGCTTGGTTAGAGCTCTGGCTTGGCTTGGCTTGGGTCAATATCTCTCCATCCCTTGAGCCAGAATGCAGTATGGCTGATGGTGTTTGAGAGGCATGACTCTCCAAAGATTAGCTGAGGTGCTAGTGCTTGGAGAATGGAGAAAAGATGCAATGCAGGCAAACATGGGCATTCATTCCAACTGTCTGGAAACTAGAGGAAACTAGTGGGTCAGGATTGCCTGCTCTGTGATCACCTTTAAGGAGAAGGTATGAAAGAAGAGAAAGCAAATCAGAGCAGGGGGTTCCTAAAATCCATACGGGTTGCTAGAGACTCAGCCTGTGTCTTTCAGCAAAAGGTTCAAGCTTTCAATAAAGGAGTTGAATCCTCAGACTGAAACCATTTCTTTGGCTGTAAGGGCTGATCTGGCAGTGACACTAGGCCCATTCTTCCTGCTCCCACCCCCAAAAGCTCTCTGCCCTTACTCCACCCCAAAGTGCATAATTATTCTTTAATCTGAGTCCAGGTGGATTGTAAAACAACTTTAAAATACACATTCCCCTCATATTGTCACACTGTAGTGTCAATGTTGCAATGAAACAATCCAACTGTTTTCCTCTGAGCTCTTGATCTGAAATTAACTATATCAGAAAAAAGGAGGGTTGAAGAAACTGAATGCTTGGGAGGAATATGGATATTCTCTAGTGACCTAGCGGGAAGAGATGAAGGCTGAGAGACTCCCAGGAGGAGATTTCAAATAGTGCATGTATTAGTATTAAATACTTGGATGAGACTTTTGTCAAAGGGAAGAAAGCAGAACAGAGGCAGAACCATTAAAAGAGAATAGTCCAGCCATCAGCACCTTGGGCCTGAAATGATGTCAGAGAAATTGATAGTCTACCACAAATGGGTGCCCCCAACCATCAACGAGTGACTCAGCTTTGAGCCTAATCCCAAGCTCCTTTCCCTCCTTGATTTCTCTGTGAATAGGCACTGGTTTAATTTGGCTGGATGATGTTGCATGCCAAGGCACAGAGACAAGCCTGTGGAACTGCAACAAGAGCAAATGGGGCTCTCACAATTGTAACCACAATGAAGATGCCGGTGTGGATTGCAGCTGACCTGTTGTAGCCCTTACATTGTTCTGCTCCCAAGGTGCCTGCAGGACCCACTTGGGGAAGGCCAGTACTCTCTGAGGGGTTCCTTGGGAGTGGGGTTATTAATAAAACTCAAACTGCTACTTGGCAACATAAATGGCCATGGCTGAAATCACTCCATCCCTTCTTGATGTACCCAATCAATGCACAACCTTGCACTGAGTTCTCAAATGCCCCTGCACAAAGGGACAGTGGAGTCTCCACTTATAGCCAGGAGGAGGAGGGGGCACAGGAGATCTAAATGAGATGCAGAAAGTGAAGACCACCTGTAGTCACAATTAGTCGTGATCATTCCTTCAATCATTCAGATGGAGCATCTCTCATAGCATGCTCTCCCGCCAGCACTGGAGCTGTTCAGCATGATATATAGGAATTAATTTTACCTTTAAGCATGAACATTAGTTCTTATTATGATATGGGCTCCAGAAATACAGGGACTTTTGTCTGTTGAATCCATTCCTATAGGGGCTCAGCAAATTATTGCTCAATGAATGACTAAATTAAACCAACATGGTAGAGCAGCCCACCCACTCTGAGAAATTTGGCTTCTGGCTTCCTTTTCATTCTTCCCCTGAGATATATATTCTTTTTGAGTGCAATCACATTTTCTCTCTTAATCTCTCTCTCTCCTCTCCCCTCATCTCCAGGGGTTATAAATGATTCAGATGAATGTTGAATTTTGGAGAGTGAATGCATGCATGATGTGACTCTGATGTACCGCCATTCATGCTTGACCCATGAGTTGCTCAGCTTCAGGGAATTAGGAAAATTGCTGAGGGTCACTTGTAAATGGTAAAGCCAAGGTTAGAACTTAGGGAGGAGCAGTGGAAGGGTTGGGAGATGGAGTAGCCACAGCTCTGGCTGTTGTCCAGCACAGGCACAACACAAACAAGTGGCCCCCACCAGGACACTTCAGGGTTTCCCTTGGGAACTCAGATAACCACCCAGAAGCAACAACAATTTCAGGGGCTGCAGGTTCACAATTCTAGAACAAGTGTCAGAGCTTCAGGGGGACAGAGGGGAAGGGACCTTAGCAGGGAGGGGGCCTTGAAAGCTGGCTGTTTTAACTTTGTAGAAACCTCTGTAATGATGCACCTTTTTCTGTCATGTTGGGATGGGGGAATGGTAGGCCAGGGAGAACTTAAAATGTGAAGAAGATATTTTAAGCCATATCAGGAGTTCTGGGATATAATATTTTGAAAATGTATAAATAGAATGTTTTACCAGCATCCAGCATCTCTTATCTCTCAAATCTTTATGCCTGTTCTTTATCTCCCAAGAAGTTTTTTTGTTCAAGGGAAGGAAAGAGCTAGTACTCTTACCTGACAGGAGACCTGGTCCTGAGTGGGTCAGCCTGGGGCCAGCTGGTAGTGTGTGGGTTCTTTACTTTGTGCAGAAAAAATTCACAACACAAGTCCATGTGACTAGGAAGGTACGTTTATTAAAACTGGGGAGAATGAAACAAGGAGGGACTTTGCATAAAAGAAACAACAGAAGAGCCTAGGATGGGCTGCTTTTGCTCACTGGGAAGTCAGAGAAAAGGGGACAAGTTCAGGGAGTCATCAGGGGATAAGCTACCACTGCACATTGCTCCCCTGGTTATAAGTCTTCTAGGGCCCCATAGAGTTTGGAGATATGCACCTGTGGGGGAGAAGTGAAGGAAGTAGAGAGGAAAGGGAATGACCAGGCTGCTCCCTAGAGGGAGAGTACTGTTGTGTTCTTTGTCTTGAGCCTTTTGTCTCTTTCTTGGAGTTGGGAATTCATGGGAAGATTTCAGCAGAATATTCACCAGTTTTCCAGGTGTGTTCTTTCAGGGTCATGGTCTCCACTGATTGGCTAGTGCCAGGGGAGTGCCAGGGTCATTAGTCATTGCAGCTGGTCCAGGCATTGCCCACCTGGTTTTGCTGCTTTTCTGGCTCGGGAGCTGAAATACAACTGAGGCCTAGGTGTTATCTCTAGGGAGATGACCTTCTGTGCGTGGCTGTAAATTACTCAGTCCGTTTGTTCAGCTCTCTGTCTCACTTTCCCTATTCCTCTTATCCTGGCTTACTGGCCTATCTCAGTACTGCCTGAAACAGAGATGTCATCTCTCCCATCTGAATCTCAAATGTGACTTTCTGAACCTCTTTAAAACATAACCACCATGAAAATAGAGTTGAAAGCAGAACTATTTTCTTCCTTTTAGCTTATCAAAAGCCAAGCCTGGCTGACTTGATTATAGCATTTTAAGGAAAGGAGGTCTGACCTGAGCCAACCCCCTTGAGGTAAAATCCTCCCTACCCCCTTGCCCAGTGGATTGTGGGAAAAGAGGATCAGGAGATAGAAGTAGAGTGGAGGGCCCTCCTGGTACTCTCAGAGCCAGCTCCTGATTTTTTATTTTGTGTTCCAGAATCTGCCTACTGCAAGAATGAGGGACAGTGGGACTGCTTGCTGCCTAGGAAACCCCTGCTGCCATGCTCAGAGACCTATTGGCACTTGTGCATTCTCCCTCTCTCTCTCTCTCTCTCTCTCTCATGCATGCACACACACACACACACACACACACACACACACACACACATCTTTTTACAGGAATGAAAACAGTTTATAAGCACAGAATAGCCAAAATCCTTGCAGAGAATGAACCATCTATGCTGCCAACCCATACTCAACACTTCCCCTCCATGGCACTGGTTTTCATCTCTGAGCTGTGGATAAGGTGCAGGTCTGTCTCCTGACCTCTCGTCATATGCATCTTCCTGCCAATTTCCTTCCACACAGGTATCTCAAAGGTCAGGCAGCTAGAACCTGACCCATCATCCACCTTTCCTGTGTTCTTCATCTCAGCCAATGTGTACTCCCTCCATCCAGTGCCCAAGACAAAAACCAAGTGTCAAATGCCATGTCTCCCCTCTGTTACCCCTCATCAACCAGGCACCAAATCCAACTAATTCAACATCTCAGATATCTTTCTAATGCATCTAGCTCTCCTCATCTTTGCCACCACAATGGTCTAGGACATAACATCAATGGCCTGGATGCTTGGACCATCTCCTAATTAGTCTCTTCCCTCCACCACACTCCACCAGCCACTCACTCACTTATTTCCCACAGAGCAGCCTAAGAGATCTTTAGAAATGACAAAGCTAACCATGCCACTCCCTGCCTAAAACCTTCAATGACTCTCCACCCTCTTATACAGTGGGGCAGATTAATTACAGTGGCTTACAAGGAAGTGACCTTGACAATTGATCTCACACGGCTGTCCAACAACCCTAATGTTTCTTTTTTTTTAATTTAATCTCTATTGCATTTTTTCCATTACCATTAAGTCTCCTTATACCTTCCTTTCTCAACAACCTTAATGTTTTAATTCCTATTACATCTAGTTTTTTTGTTCATGCAGTTTTTCTTACGCAATGTCTCCTATACAACAGGCTCTTGATGAGTGTTTTCTGATTGACTCCCTGAGTAAACAAATGAAGGAATGCTAAGCAGAACACTTAGCTTCTCTGTGCTGGGATTGCTTTATGGTCTTTCCTCAGACAGGAGGTGCATCCTTGTTGTACCTTGTACTCTAATTACTTTTACTAAAGACCCTGACTCAGTTTCCTAGATACAAAGAAATGGTTTTCATCAAGGCAAATCTAACCTTTGACTTTTTACATCTTATAATGTTAGTTTTTAAAACAAAATAATGGGGCCCATGTTTTACTAGGTATGTTGTTTTAAAGATTATTTAGTCTTTTCCTGCTGCCTCAACATCCCCATGAACAGGCTATGAGTACAGGCCCAGGTGACCAGGTGACCTGATGACCCTTCTCATCAGGGTGAGAAGGCAGGCCCCTGCCACAAGAGGCCTTCTTGTAACTATGACCTAGAGACATTCAAAGGCACCAGTGAAATCCTTTTGTGCCCTTTGCTTGTGAACCCAACTTGACCCCCAATCAAGACCTTTGCCCATGAATCCTTGCTCTCTCTGCTCCCTGCCTTCAAGGTTGATCCCACTCCCTGGCACTTCCTTTGCATGATCCTCTCTCTCTGTAGGACCATGAGTATAATCAACTTTGTTTTCCCATATCTTTCTTGTGCCCACTTTTGTGGCTGCAACTGACCTGACCATCCCCCAAGAGAACACAGAGCACTAGAACATCACATGATATGAGTGAAATTATTCCCATTTTGTAAAAAAGCAAACTGAGTCACAAAGAGGTTAAGTAACATGGTATGTTGGTTTCAATTCACACTCTTCTGTTCATGGCCTTCACAACGTGACTTTGCAGCTCTTTTCAGCAGAATCCAGGTCTGTTGCTCTTTCATTCTCATTTCCCTCCCTCTCTCTCTCTCTCTCTCTCTCTCTGAATTCCTGCCACTAGGCTGTGGGGTGCTTTGTCATACAGCAATAACCACCTGATAAGGTTAACCTGATGGAGAACACACAGCTGGTAAGAAGCAGAGGGGGATTCAAACCCAGGTCCACTTGGCACAAGTAAGATTAAGAGATAAAGGACAGTCGCTGCCATCTGTACCTCTGTCAGGCAGTTCCTCTGATAAGCTCTCAGGCTGAGCTAAGCTGAGGAAGCTCCCCCTTTCAGATACACAGGGGCCACAGCACATGGCAGCGGTGTGGGCATGCTCGTTCTGTGGCTCACTGGAGGCTGATGTGGGGCTGAATAGGAAATGGGTAAAATTAGCATACCAGCATCCTCAACTTCCAGAGAGCAAGGTGGTGTGGGGCTGTTCCCTCTAAATGTTGGGCATGGCCTCCTGGCCTCTGCATGACACTGTTGCCAGCGACTTGCCCACTGGAAATAATTCTTCCCTCTTGTTTGCCCTCCTGGAGACACCATGACGTGGCTGAGGCCTATGGGACATATACCGCCACTGAACAGACTGATTGGGCAAGACAGAAACAGCAGGGCCCCTAAAGGCCCTCTGTGCACAAACCCCCATTATTCCCTTGCCCAATTGTTTCCCAGAACCCAGCTGTAGAGGCACAGCTAAGCATAAAGGTTCAGGAGCCAGACTGCCTGGGTTAGAATCCTGATGCACCCATGTAACAGGTCTTTACCTGGACAACCAAGTTATTGAACCTCTGTGAGCCTGGTTTCCCAGTCTTAAAATAAAGATAACAGTTCTTCTCTCTCAGAGTTCGTGTGAGGATTAGCTGAAATGAGAAGTACAAAGGAAGCGTTTGAAATGGTGCCTGGCACATGGTAAACAGTGGTAGTTATTGCAATCCTTCAAGATCCTTCAAGTTCCTTCATAGTTCACCCCTTGCCCCCCAACACTACCCCACTAAGCCCTTTGTACCAAGTACATAAGTCACAGATAAGTCTTCTAGAACCCTCCCATCCATACGAGGATTGGGTGTTGGGTTATGAGGATGGTGTGACTGTGGGTCCTCCAGAAGCCAACACAGAGGGAGTTGGGAGAGGGAGAGGTTTACTGGGAGTAATGCCTGTAAAAATGTGGAGAGAGCAGGAGTGAGCAGGAGAGCCTCAGGCTAACATGCAAATATGACAAAGTCTCAGCCAACTCTACAAGGAGTTCTGGAGCAGAGAGGACTAGCCAGGCCCCAGTACAACCTTCTTCAGTCCCTGGCCAGGGGCTGCTCTGGAAGTGCATGAACTTGACTCACAAGTGGAAGTGGATCCTAAAGGTGCTATATAGAGGCTGGAGTCTCCTGTGTTCCCACAGCTGAATAGCAGATTCTCTCTTGAATAGCAGATTCTCTCTTGAATAGCAAATTCTCTCTTGGACTTAGAAGCACCTCCATGGCTGCTAGAGATGGTTTGTTGAGTCAAATCCCAGTACCAATGATCAATTCCATGGCTTTGGGGAAGTCACATAACCTCCCTGAATTTCTGCTTCCTCATTTATAAAGTGAAAATAATGATGATGATAAAAATAAAATACTTCCTTATGTATATTAACTGCTGTGCTCTTGGCATACAGTAGAGAATGACAGACAGTCACATTTATTGGAACATCTTCTGACTCCAAGCCTTGTTCTAAGCCTTGTCTCCACACCCAGAATAGCTTCCCCTTTCCATTCACCACTCCAAAATTGTCCCCACCCTGTAGCGCCCAGTTCAACTTCTTCCTTTAGGAAACCTTTCCCAAGTGCTCTCACTCTAAAGAAATCTTTCCTTTCTCTCAATCCCTTCCTTGTAAGGAAGGAAAAATCACTGCAAAACTAATTTTTTAGAGGGCCTACTGTGTGGTAGGCACCATGCTACATGCATTATATTTTTGCATGATTACCCATAATCTTATTTATTTTACACAGCAACATTGAGTGAAAGTTTCCATCATTATGTCCATTTTACAGATGGGAAAACTGAGACTGGGAGAAAACAAAATGAGTTTCCTTTAGTCATTAGAACTCTAGGTCTCCTAGTTCTGAATACTTTTTAACTAGTACCGTGACAGACTCAAGAAGCATTCAGAAAATATATATCATTGCAACATAGGAACATGCATTATTAAAATAGTATACAAACAGCCCTTATCTGATAGGGTTGTGTTAAGTCTGTGAGGTTGAGGGGGGGATCAGAACTCAAGGAATACATTTGTTCAAACCCTCTTGTGCTCCCCTCTGTGATAAACAATCAGAGGTGAACAGAAGAGAAACCAAAACTGAGCCCTGGCCAGGTAACTCAGTTGGTTAGAGCATCATCTTGACACACCAAGGTTGTGGATTTGATATCTGGTCAGGGCACATACAAGAATCAACCAATGAATGAATAAATAAGTAAAACAAAAAATCAATATTTCCCTCTCTCTTTCTTTTCCTTCCTTTCTCTCTCTCCAAAATCAATAAATTTAAAAAAGAAAAGAAAAACCATGGGCCAGTTAAATATGTTAAAAAGTGTTCATTCTCACTAGTAACAAAAATTGCAAAAACAACAACAACAACAACAACAACAACAACAAAACAAACCCTGGATCATTTCTTTGCATGTCAGATTGGCAAGAAAAAATCATTGGTGTTGGTCAGGCAGGAGAGAAACAAGCTCTGTTACCCACTGTGAATACAAATATAGATAGATTTCCTGGGGGCAGAAGGGATTTTGCAAGGTGTGGAGTAAGCTTTATGAAACAAAAAAAAAGAAACTACATTTCACCCTTGAAAAACATGAATTTGAAGTATATGGGCCCACTTATATGCAGATTCTTTCAAAAATATTTTCTCTTTCTTATGATTTTCTTAATAACATTTTATTTTCTCTAGCTTACTTTATTGTGAGAATACAGTATATAATACACAACATGCAAAATAGGGTTATTCTATTAGACTAACCCTAGTTAGTCTAATAACTATTTATGTTAGACTATTAGTAACATATTTTTATTATTAGTAAAGTTTTGGGGGAGTCAAATGTTACACTTGGATTGTTGTTCAAGGATCATTTATAATCAGAAATTCCTACTGTATTGTTGGGAACTGCCCTGCCAGGTTTCAGAAGCTGTAATCCCCCATGGCTAAGGCTGAGTGAGAGACCTTGAGACCATAAGCCACTGAGGAGACAAAGCTGATCTCCCTGGCAGGGTCGCTGCCTCTGCCTCCTTTAATTTACTCTGTTTGGCCCCAAGTCTGGCTGATTAGCCAATGACAGGTAAGATTCCTCAAGGGAGGGATGATCTAAGACAGGCATGGTCACAGAGGGCCCTCAGGGAAGGACATGGGGGCCTATAGAAAAGGGGGGTGATGGACCCTTGCTCCTCGGCTTTGGCATAGCCTGAGTCCTCACTCTGTCTGTGAGATGTCTCAATCTCTTGGCTGCCTTACTTCTCCTGCCTGACTTAAGCCTGAAACAACAACAGAGGGCAGTGCAGCCCTGTGCTAGAAAGGGCAGGTTCCCTGGGGCAATCAAGCCTAAGAAAGAATACATAAAATCCTGTGAAACCTGCTTTGCTAAGAATGCTCTCAATTTTCTGATAAAGGTCCAAGCATGAAATGTGTTTGTTTCCCGAAGTTTTATAGCCCTTTAGCTAACAGACCCTGACTCAGAATAAGCCCTTGTAGTTCTTTGTGTGTTATCTATTGTTTGATCCTTACTGTCTGACAATGATTGATGAGCTTTACCTGTATTTCTGTGCAAACTGAACCCAATATAAGCCCATTAAGGAAAAGACTCTTGGTCCTTCTCCTTTGAGAGATTGGCCACCTTTCCTACCCAAGTAGATCATGTCTTGGTAGATTGATTCTCATCCATGGTGGACGGAGGGCTCTGTGAGCAAAGCTCACCTACACTGTATTGGCTAGTTACTGCTGCATAACAAATCACACCAAGACTTGGTAGGTTGCAATTATTTGTGCTCATTCATGTATCTGCAGGTCAGCTAGAGATGGGCTGCTCTGGGCTAGGCTTAACTAGGCAGCTCTGCTTCAAGCTGCAGGTCCAGCTTGGTTTAGCTCCTTGCTGTGGGTCAGACTTAGGTTGATCCATTGTGTTACCTCCAGAACTTGCCTTCTGGTGAAGCTAGCAGCACAAAATGGTAAGCAGGAACACATGGTGCCTCTTAAGGCACTCTGCCACCTCTGCCCACATCTCATTGACCAAAGTAAGTCACATGGCTGGGCCCAAAGTCATGGGGCAGGAAAGTTCCCTCCTGCTCTAATGGGAGGACAGAGAAGGGGCAAAAGGCTGTGTGGGAGAGATGCAGAACTGGAGCTAATGAGGCACCTACTGACCCACAGAAGTGAACTGAAGTTCTTTAGAACATTGTGTGTAATGGTGTGGAGTCACACAGATGTGACTTTAACTTATATAAATTCAACTACCTATGCTCAGGAAAATTAAAAGAAAAATGGCAATTTAAATAGTGGCCTAAAGTTATATTTCATACATAGCTTCTTTATCAGATACCATACATTATGTATTTATATATACATATTACTATACATATCAAAACAATAAAAACTGTACTTGATAGATGACTTAAAAGGTTTTCAAAGGTATTTTGACCATACATAATTTACCCTTTTGCTTCTCTTGTAAAAAAAGCTGTAGCCCTGTCTGGTGTCACTCAGTGGATTGAGCACTAGCCTGCAAACCAAAGGGTCTCAGGTTCGATTCCCAGTCAGAACACATGCCTGGGCTGTGGTCTGGGTCTCCAGTAGGGGGCTCTTGAAGGGCAACCACACATTGATATTTCTCTCTTCTTTCTCCCTAACTTCTTCTTTATCTAAAAATAAATAAATAAAATCTTTAAAAAATTGTAAATAATAACTGATGGGAGAACTTTGGCTAACTAAATGACAGTATGTAAAGTGCAATTACAAACTACTTGACCATTATTAACCATATTAGAGAGGATATTTAGGAACATGAGGAAGTATTCATGCTATATTTATTTTAAGAGAAAAGAATTATAAAACAGTATTACAGAAGGACCACAATTTAACAAAATCATTTCCTCCTTCTCCTTACCACTTCTACCCCAGATTCAATCAAGCACTTAAAAACATGTGAGTTCTCTCTCAGATGTTTCCTGGGTGTGTCTTCATCTCTTCATCTGCCACCCCTACCTCCACCATGGCCTGTGCCACACTGTCAATGGTATAGATACTTATAACAGCCCCACGTGTGAGGGAGGGGTCTCTCTCCCCTCACACTTATCTCTTCCTAGCCATTTATCCGAAATAGCCAGAGTGGCCTTACATCTTGTCCTTCTCCTTGTTTCAAATTATTTAAAGACCACTCACTGTCATCACAAGGAAGTTTTTACCCCAGCCATGTTATAAGGGGCCTTTGGTCATCCAGCCCATGACATTTCAGCCTTTGAATCACCACCAAAGATCTAGCCCAAATTTACTCTCCAGCCTGAGGAACTCCATTCAGTCCCTCAGAACAGCTGTGCTCATTTATCTCCCCTTCCCCCCACATTTTCTCCCACCTGTTTCCTCTGAGCCTCACACACCTGGGTTCACCCAGCATGACTGCATTCAGCATAGTTTAAGAGACCTGTTTTTTGACTCACTCTGCTCAGAGGGCAGGGACTGTGTCTGTTTTGCTGTGTTCCTATTATTAAGAATATGTGTGTGTGTGTGTGTGTGTGCATATATCCATATACACACACATATATACACCTATATGTGTATATGTGTACACATGTATATGTATATGCACACATATAAATATATATAAACATATATGAGATCTGTCCAGAAGGTATCCAGCCATATAATATGAAAAATAGAGACATTTATTGAAGAACATTCAAGATACAAGAAACATTGTACATAGGACAATGATGCCTCAGTCCCCTTTAAAGTAGGTACCTTTGGACCTCACACAATTCTCCCAATCACCATCAACTGCCCCATCATATTTTCCTGAATCTCATTGACAGCCTGAAATTTCTTCATTTTCAAAGGTGACTTTAGTTTTGGGAAAAGCCAGAAGTCACAGAGTGCCAAATCTGGGCTGTAGAGGGGCTGGGTCACCTCGGAGATTTGATATCTTGCAAAAAAAAACACTGCACGAGATGTGATGCATGAGCAGGTGTATAGTTCTGATGAAGCTGCCCATCACCGGTTGCCCATAGCTGCAACCTTCTGAATTATTCAAATAGTTTCCATGGAGGAATGGTCAAGCTTAAAGCAAAGTTTGATGCAGATTTGTTGCTCTACTTGCTCAGTCATTTTGAATGTAATGGCCACACAGTACACATGCTCACTCAGTAGCATCTACCACCCCCATGGATTAGAACAGTGAAGCTGTTATTGTTCACACATACACATTCTAGTCCATTCTCCTTGGCCGCCAGGTTACACTGATATTGCACAAACCATTCTCAATATATTAATAATGGTTGGACTTTTTCTGGATAGACCTTTTATGTCACATATGCAATATGTATTATATATTAAATATCTTTAATAACTGAATTTTTTAAATAATTTCCTAATGCTTAGGAAAAACATTAGAAAGAAACATACCAAAATGCTTCTCTTTGGCAGTAGATTATGATTCATTTTTAGTTTCTTTTTTATAATTGTCCATGATTTGGGGTTGCCTATCATGAGTATACACCAGTATTTATAAGCAGAAAAGAAATTGTTATATAAAGTAAACAATAAAAGTAAAACATGCATCATCAAAGAGACCAGGATCTTCCTGCTCCTGAGCTCAAACTTCTAGTCCTCTGTGTCACTGTGTGTCACTGGTGTGCAGACCCCTCAGAGGACAGGAGGCACTGAGTCCAAAGACACTTCTGCTACGTTGACTATGAAGAGAAATAGACTGCAGCTGGAGGAAGGCAGTTGGGATGCAGGGGAGCACTTTATATTTTATAAGAAGATACAGCAAGTCTTTTTTGTATGCTGATGGGAACAGCCCAGTAGAGGGAGAAGTTAATAATTCAGGAATAAGGGCATAATTTCAGGAGCTAAGTCCTCACAAAGACTAGAGGACAAGAGATTCTGAGCAATTGCTGGGAACAGGAATAGTTTTTCTATGATGGCAGGAAGGAAGGAGAAAGTATGAATAAAGATGCAGAAGCCAGTGTATTGGGCAATGGGAAGATGAGGGAATTCTCATCTCACTGCTTCTGTTTCCTCAAAGGGCATGAGCCAATGTCAGCAGCTGAGCAGTGGAGGGAAGAATGAGCACACCGGGTGTTGAGGAAGACGGAGCCAGCTTTGGGGCATGGAGGGCTGCACTGCTGCCTTTATTGGAAATGTAAGGAGTAGTCAGGCAGCCATCCACTGAGGGCTCACCCTGTGCCAGGCACACTTTCTCCATTTAATCTTCAGAACAACCTGGAAGTTAGGGATTCCTGGACCACTGTACAGAAAAGAAGCTGTGTGTTCAAGGTCACACAGACAGCTAGGAAGAGGCAGAGACTGGATTTGAAGCCAGATATGCCTGAGGACAGAGAGGAGTGGCCATTTACATACTGTGCTCAAGACAGCTCTGTGGAGCCTTCACACCCTGCCCCCCATTCTGCCCAGGTGGGCATTAATTACCTCATGCCATGACTCACCCACCCCCTGGGAAATTCCTGCTTCCTGAGGCCCAAGCAAACTTGGGCACTTTAATACATGAACAGCTGTCAAAGGTTTAATGTCCTACCAGGGGAGCTAGGTAGTATTTTAAAGAAGGTCCCTCACTCTTTACTTACTTTCTTATTTACTTTACTTATTTAATATTACTGTGTACCTCTGTTTTCCTTTTCACCTGTCACAACTTTGAATTTTCATCTGCAATTTTTCAGCCTATGCCTTCTGCAAGTGAGGCACCCTGTTAGGCATTGCAGACACAGAGATTGCAGACTCAGTGTCTACCCCCTTAGCTCAGGGTCCACAGGAGAAACCACAAGTGAACACAGCCTTAGGTACAGAGTGATGGGCTGGGCTGGGCTGGGCTGGGCTGTGCTGGCCCAGGAATGTGGAGGCTGGTAGGGTCTCTGCTCTGAACCCCCACCAGGCTCAAGGCCAGATTGTGATCCCTTTCTTCAGTGCTGCTCTCCAAATCTATATAGTAATATCTTAATGAACACATACAAAATAGCTTTGTGTTGTCTCTTCATTAAATGCACTCAAAATCATACAAAGGAGAAGCAGGAAATTTTCATGTTTGTTAAAATATATATTAAGATGTAATTTTTCTGAATTTTATGATTGCAGTCCTCCAGTAAGCTGAGGAGAGCTCTTCCTTCTCTGGTACTCTGCACCATGGTCAGGGCTGGGAAGAACATAGTAAGTGCACAATGGAGCGCAGTGGGTGTTTGGTACATATAGACTCTTGGCTTCCAGGGAGAACTTTAGATAAACACTGGGCAATGAATGGCCACTGCAGGTGGTGGCAGGGCTGCGACTGGGGAACAGTCTGGGTAAGGGTCAGTTTGAGGTCTAACAAACCAAACAAGGCTGCCTCCTCTTCCATGTCTGTGGGCTGGGCCATGCTTTCCCTGCAGGACACAAGGTCTAGGGGCTTCATTACCTGCTTACGTTTACATAGTTTAGAAGGTTGCCTTCTATTTCTGGGCACGAGGGGGCACTGCAGGTCTGCTCAGCCTACCAGGTGCCAGGCTCCGTCTCTGCCCAGCTCTGTGTGTCAGGACCTTGAGAGGCTTCAGTCCCGGTCCCAGTGCTGTGAAAGTCTTCAGGGTGTGTGCCACCGGGACCCAGACCACCAGCCTCATAAGAAATACACCCTCTTCATTAGCAAAACTACCTCCTTATTCACGCTTTTGAGTCCCCAGTAATGAACCATCTATTCCTGCCCCTGGACAGAACGCATGCTAAAGGGTATGCTCAAAAGTCAGCACCCTTAAGGAGTAGGGAAATTTCCATTTATTAAGCACTGATTGTGAACTGATACTGTGTGAGGTTCTTCCTATGTGTTATTTTCTCGAAACAATCCCATGAAATTTTATAGCTCCCATTTTATTGAGAAGACAACTAAGCTCAGAGAGGTTAGGTTATTTGCCCAGGGCCACACAGCAAGTTGGAATGCAGCAGAGCTAGTGGTCAAAACCCAAGGCTGACCCAGAAGCCCATGTTCTTCCCCTATACCTGCCATCTGCTTCCCATGCCCACATCCCAGGGTAAAGAATTTGCGCGGGAGAATGTGGCTACTCCAGCAGGTTTGATGGAGGGACTTCTGAAGAGGTTCAGGGAGACTGAGGATTTGATAGTGTAAAAGCACCAGCATAGTCAGGAGACCTGAGTTCTAGTCCCTCCTCAGTCAAATATTGGCCTGGGACTTTGGCCTCCAGTGTCTGATTTCTTGTTTGAACAAGGAAGGGTGGGACTAGGTCATTCCAAATGCCCCCCCAGCATCTCCAACAGTAGTACATGGTACATGGAGGACTCCCTGATAAGGGTGTGCCCTGTGGGATCCCTGGAGGAGCTGTCTGTTTGGCATGGACAGGAGGGACCTGTTGTGGCTGCCTGGGCCTGCCGAGGAGGCCCTCTGAAGGCACCCGAAGTGTGGAGAGTTCTCAAAAACAATTAAAGTGATTCTTTGATGCTGATTGTGGCCCCTGCTGTCATTGATAAAAGAGGCTGCAATTAATTAAAAATGAGCCTCCTCATCTGGTAAGCAACGTTTAAGATGCTCCCCTGCAGCACCTGATGGCCCTTTATCTCCTGGATGAATCAACTTGCCTCTCCCAGAGTCTCCCAGGTGATGCCTGAATCCCCACTGGACAAGTGGGCCAAGGGTTCACTGCTTGCATCATTTTGCACAGAGAGCCCTTTCTACCCCCAATCATACGGGAACCCTCCTGGGTTTGCTCAGTCAGAGTGAGACATGTGGGCTAGAAGACAGCTTGAGACAGAGGCAAAACTACCTTCCAAAGCCTGTAGGCCTCTCAGGCCTAGCTGTGGCAAGAAACCACATGGGTACACATGTGAGACAAAGGAGGTGTACTGAGCAGCTTCTCTGTGCCAGGTGCCATGCCAGGTACTGGGGATCAGGAGGTGAAAGTCATAATCCAGGACTCCAAGGAATTCACAGTCTAGGAGAGGATACAGAGACATCAACAAAAAATTTTACTAGTGTGTGATGATACAAATGCCCACCAGTCAGAGTGCTGATATAAATGCCCTTAAGAAGGAGGTGAAGAGGTAGGCATTCTGTGTTCTTCTATCATTACTTTCTGGTATGGTTATAAGAATTTCCCCAAGGGTATGTGCCTCCAAGACTCAGATTCTTCACCCCAGGGTGTTACTCCAGCTCTCCCTAGGTTCTACATTTTCAGATGCTCTACAGGTAAAGAAATGGATATAACAAAGATTTGAACACACAACCTTCTGATCTGCAGTCAGACGTGCTACCACTGCGCCACAAGGCCACCTGGATAGAACAAAGATCTGAGTTGGAGTCTAGAAAAAATGTAGAAAAACCAGAATGTCTGGCCTGTGAAGATTGTTAGAGGTCATGAGTTGAGTTGAAGTCCTTCAGTTTCAAGACAGTAATGGCAATGCAATTGGCCCCAGGACACAGTTGTTGAGTGCTGAGCTGTATTATAATCCGGCTCCCCTGGACCCACGTTTAGGGTTCCTTCCACTAACCAAGCTATGCCACTCATCTTGGGACACACGCAGTCACCCAAATTAGTGATTCATTCTATCTTTGACCAAAACAATACTTTGATGTTTGGTGATCCCAATGAAATGCAAATTTCTCAGAACAAACCCTTGTCATGTGTTGGGAACCGCCCTGACTGGTATCAGAGGCTGAAACCCCCGCCTAGCTAAGGCTAAGGGAATGCCCTTGGAACCGTAAGCCAGCAAGGAGACAAAAGCTTATCTCCCTGGCAGGAATGCTGCTTCTGCTGCTTTATTCATGACTGAACCCCCAAAAGCTTGGTCGGTTAGCCAAAGACGGGTAAGATTCCCCACGGGGGAACGACCTAAGCCAGGCACGATCACTTTTGGGAGGCCCCCCAAAAGAAGGACTTGGGGGGGGGGCTGCAGCAAAAGGGGGTGATGGACCCTCGCTCCTCGGCTCTGACATAGCCTGAGTTCTCAGCGTCTGGAAGAAAATCTCCTTATCTCTCGGTGGCCTTAGTTCCCTTGCTCCACCTAAGCCTGAAACAATGACAGGGTGTTGCAGCTCCGTACTGAGAAGTGCGGATTTCCCGGGGTGATCAGGCCTAAGAAAGAATATGTAAATTACTGTGAAACCTTCTTTGTTTAGAATGCTCTCAGTTGAATGGGAAGGGTCTTAGGAGGAAGGAAGTTTGTTCCTCAGTCTTACAGCTCTTTGACCCCAACTCAATAGACCGGCAGAGTTCTTTGTTTTCTATAGTTCCTTACTTCCCCTAATGAGTACTGTACTTTACCTGAATTATTATGCAAAATGAGCCTAATAAAAGCAGGTATGGATGGTAAATCAGCGCGCTCCCTACTAGGGGGGGTGGCCATCTCGTCCCTACTTCCCCACAGAAACTAGTCTGTCTCTGTGCATGTGGTGTTTTTTCTCGCGTGTGTTTCGGCGAGCCATCCACAGCGTTCCGTGGTCACTGCTGGCCGGTGACCCACGCGCAACAGTCATGGCTGTATCTTGAGGCAAAATGGAGGGGACTTTTGGGGGGATTTACATCTCAGCCACCTTACAGGGAGTTTTCCTAAAGTCCTCCAGGGACAATGTGCAGTGACAAAATAACTTGACAAGACAGAAAAACATGGTGCAGATGGGCGATCTGAGAGAGCTCCCATCCCAGCCCTTGTTGGCTGAATAGGTCATTGGTATTTCTCACAGGTGCCCTTGGGCCAGCTACTCAGTTATTGCCTTAATATGTAATTTTATTTAAAATCTACTATAAAATAAAAGTAATACATGCCCATAATTAAACATTTCAAATAGTGCTAAAAAACATGAAATAAATAATAGCAGCCTTCCTTTCTATATGGAGCCCCTCGCAGTATTCCTCCCAAATATACATTAAACTCAGTAGTCAAAAGCCAGATTCATAATTTCCACCCAAAAACATGCTCCTGAATTTCTCATCTCACCTGATGAAACAACCATTCATATAATGTCTCAGAATAGACATGGTTACTCATTTTACATGTATCCTTACAAAAAATTAGTATATTCCATATATAATATGTATATAAAAAGTTAGTATATTCCATATATAATATGTATGCTTTTTTTTTTGTCAACATATGACAAAGTGCTAGACACACTGTTCTCTCCTGAGGTGACTCCACTGATACCTCATCCTTCCTAATGATATTTTACAGTGCAGATACAGTATAACTCTCTACCCAATCTCCAAGTGATGGATGGTAAGTACTTTGCAATCTTTGCTCTTTCAAACAATGCTGCAGTGAACACCCCTCCCAGTACCCTTTCGTTAGCTCTGCAAGGCACCTATGGAGATCATTCCTAGTGGTGGAATTGCTGGGTCAAACAGGATGTGCACTTTAAATGCCAACATAATCCTAAATTAGCTTCCAAAAAATGTACCAATTGACTGCCGCCAGGAGTAAGAAGATGCCTCTTGCCCCACAGCCTGGACAGCACTGAATACTAATGAGCATTTTTATATCTGCCAATCTGAGCTGTGATTATTGAAGTCTTATTGCATTTTGAGTTACATTTCCCTAATTATGAGTTAGCTTGAGAATACTTTCATATTGGCTTTCATTTTTAAGAACTTCCTGTTCACATCTGTTCATTTGGGGTCTTTCAATGATTTTTTCAATATGAACTAAGGAAATGATTTTGTCTGTCATATGCATTGCAAATACTTTTATAGTTTGTTCTGAAGATATTTTTCCTCTGTACTAAAGCTTTTAATTTTTTGTGTATTCAGATTTATCAATCTTTTCTTTTTGGCTTCAGGGTTAAGCTGTTATTTAAATATTTTATAGCTAGTTTCAGTTTTTACCCAACTAATAAAGTGTAATGTGCTTTAACAGCATTACCTGCATATTCTAACATGATTTTAAGCCTTGTGCTTGACAGGCATGACTTAAGTATTTCTGATTAGATAGAAGGATAGATGGATGGGGGTAGGTGAGTGTGTGAATGGTGGGGGACGGGAGGAGGTATTTGACAGTGCTAACCATTACCTCTTTTCAAAAAAAAAGTCTTTAAAATTAAGAATGAAGTCCTGGCAGGTATGGCTCTGTTGGTTGGAATGCCATCCTATAACCGAAGGGTGGCCAGTTCAAATCCCAGTCAGAGTACATGCCACGGTTGCAGGCTGGATTCTGGATTGGAGCTTAAGCAAGAGGCAGCCGATTAATGTTTCTCTCTTGCATCAATGCTTCTCCCTCTCTCTCTTCCTTCCCCTTTCTTGAGTCAAAATAAAATAAACCTTTAAAAATTTCAAAATGCCCTATATTCTTTGTGAAACATAAGCTCCCCTTCATTTTCTCAACCTTTTTTTGGAGTCTTACCTACTTTTCTCCCTGACTCCCGCTTAGCCTTCCTTACCAGCTCCTTTCTCTTTGCCCACCCCTTAGAAACTGACATTCACTCTCTTCTCTCTTCAATATCCACATGTTCCCTAGCAGAGATGACATCAAGGGGTGGCTGGGGGTTAGTTACTGCCCCCCACCCCCAACTCCATCTGCTTCCTCCCAAAGCCATCTCCAAAGCTGGTAAAGAAGAGGAAGAAAGAAAAAAGTAAGTGAAGTATCTGTTTTCTTATTCTTCAGTAAAGCTTGAATAAAAATGTCTTAGGAAACTCTTATTTCTATTGATGTAACCTAAGCAAGAACAGCATGCTGGACATGCGCACACACCCCAGCCCAGCTTGGTCCAGCCCTCCCAACATTGCAGCTGCTGCTCTCTCCCCTCCAGGAGTCAACCCTTCTGCCTGGGTCACCTCACCCACCCTTGGCCACTTTCACCATCCTCTAGAAGCACCACAAGTGCCTTCAACTGCACAGTCCCAAACTAGGGCCAGTGTTTCCCTATCATATACTTTCTCTCACTTGAAGATGTTGTCACTCAGAAAGGACACAAAGGGCTCATTCCAGATCCCCTAGGCCTTTCAATTTATTCCACAACCAAGTCATCCTCAGACCCTTCCCTCTTCCCAGCGCTGCTCTAAATCCAGATCTATCTCCTCTCTCACCCAAACCGACCTCTTATCCCCTGCTTCAGTTCTTACCTGCTTAATCTCTGTGCCCCCTGCTGTCCAAGGGGTTTTCTAACATTTAAATCTGACTTCCTCATTTCCTGGGGCAAAAACCCCAGTCCAAAACCAGATGGGTGGACATCTGACAAATGTTTGCGAGTCTGAAGTGAGACAGGGGGACTCTAAGAGATGGGATTTCAGTGTGTGTTCTTCCTATCCCAACTGGTTCCTACATATATTTGTTGAATAAGGGAATGATTGCCTGGCTGGTCTTGGCCTGCCCCCACCTCCCTTCACATCCTACCTCCAACCATATTCTGCTAGCTGCCCTTGCCCAGGTCTCTTAGCACAAGGGCCCTCCAGCCGGCCTCCCAGGGCAAGGCACCTGCTGCTACAAGTGTGGGCAGACTAACTCTTCCCTGCCCTGGGGCACCTGTGAGGGATGCCACTGGAGCTACAGTATAGATAGAGCTTTTGGGAAGTGATGGGTGTTTATAGGTAAGACACTGAAGGTTTCATTTCTATCTTTTCCTTAGCTAGATTTTTTAAATTGAAAAGTTATTTTCAAAGATAGTAAAAAATAAATAAAATCAATACAACAGGATGTATTATGAATAGTAAGTCTCACCCAGATTCAAATCCTGGTTCTCATTCACAGCGTCTGTGAACAGTTACTTATGTGCAGTCCCAATTACATTCTACACATACTGAGGCAAATGTGCTTCTGTTTCCACACAGTTGTCAGCTTACTCTTCATCCTGCTCTGCAGTTACTTTTTCACTCAGTGGAGTGTCTGGGAGATGGATCCTGCTGATTACATACTGTTCTCTGTGTTCAGAGCCTCGGTAGCCTGGGATTCCACTAATCGATGTACTTTAACCAACTTAACTAGTCAGCCATTAATGAACAGTAGGCTTTTTAATATCTATGCTGTTAAAAATAATGCTTCCATGAGTACCTTTGCCTGTAAACAGCACTAGAACGTTAACTCCATGAGGCTGTGTGGCAGACAGAACAATAACCCCCAAAAATGTCCTCATCCTGTGGACCTGTGAATGTGTTGCCGTTGGTGGCAAAAGGGACTTTGCAGATGTGATTAAAGACCGGGAGATGGGAATATCATCCTGGCTTATCTAGGTGGTCCGTAAATGTAATCATAGGGTCTTTATAAGAAAAAGGTAGGAAGGTGAATGTCAGAGAGAGGATGAGGTAGCCATGAGCCAAGGAACGCAGGAGGTTCTAGAAGCTGGAAAAAGTAAGAAAATTCCTTCTCCCCTAGAGCTTCTAGAATAAATTCCGCCCTGCTAATACCTTGATTGTGAGACTTCTGACCTCCATAACTTTAAGATACTAAATCCATGTTGTTTTAAGTCACTCAGTTTGTTGCAGCAGCCATAGGAAACTAAGCCAGGTGTAGATGTGTTGCCCTCCCTTCCTTGCATCCCAGTGCCAAGAGCAGTGCTGGGCAGACAGTATGAGTTTACCCCACATTTGCTGAATGAACAGAGGTGCACCAGAGAGTACAGCTGTAAAACAGCTCCTATCAGTGCATTGCCCTCTCACAGAGGAGTGGCATCTAAACTATCAGTAAAGTTGTGACACTGTCATCCAAGGAGGCCACACCAGCCTAGACTCCCATTAACATACATGGCTGCGTCTTCCTCCCCATTCTCTTGTCCAACTGTTTACTGTCATCATTATTTTGCAAATATAATTGTGAAAAATGACATCTCATTGTTTTCATGGGTATATTTTAATAATGAGTGAGGCTGAGCTGCTTTTCATGTATTCATTGACCATTTGCACTTCCCTTTTTGTAAAGTGCTTATGTGTTCATTCCCTAAATTTGTAAATTGACTAATTATTTTTTCTCACTAATTTATAAGACCTCTTCATATTGCATGGATATAAATATGTAAATATATTCCTTTGGTCTGTCCTTTTACTTTGTTCATGGTATTTTTTGCCATGGGGAAAATTTTAATTTGACGAAGGAGTGAATAAGGTGCTTATCCCAGTGTGGCAGAGGGGACAGGAGAGATCATTCAGTTGCCCCTGACAAGAGCAAAGCCTCAGAGATAAGAAAGAACAAGGAAGATTAATATGACTGGAGCAGTTAGGGGAGAGAAGGATTGATGAGGAGTGTGTTGTCAGGGTGGGGATGGGGAGGAGGCAGACAGGAAGGTGACAGTAGAGACAGCCAAAAGCTGTTGGGGCATATGGATCATTCACTCCTTATAGACATGTCTATAGGCAAAAGAATAATCTTTCCTTTAAAAAAATTGTCATGTGCCAAGTATTATGTTAGGTATTTAAAATATTTTATCCTATTGTATCTCCACAGCCCTGAGAGGTAATACTATAATGTCTATTTAAAAACTGGAGAAATGAAGATTCAAAAGAAGTTAGATCATTGCACAAGTTAACACAGCAACCTGCCTGACCTCAGAGTCCATGGTCTCAAGAATTGAACTCATGAGAATCCTATGAAGCATAAGTATCCTGTTTACAGAAGAGGAAATTGAATCTCAGAGAGGTTAATTAACTTGTTCTAAGTCACACAGTTTATTGGTGGAGGAATGAGGATTTGGATTCAGGCCCACTGTCTTCAAAGTCCTTGCCATCCTCATTTACTCTCTTCATCCCATTTCCTGAGTACAAAGTCCCTAGAGATTCTGATTTAACTGGCCTGGCATGGATCTGGAAACATCACCAGGTGACCCCAACATGTAAACGGGTTGCGCATTCCTGACCTGGCCCAAGAAGGCAGGGCCCAGAGAGAAGCACTGGCCTACTGAGTGGCCTCCCTGGGGGCTCTGGGCCATTGCCACCCAAACCAGACCACTCCTATCTGCCTCACTGCAGCCCAGCCAGGCCCACAGCAATTAGAGTGAACACCAAAAAAGGCAGAGAAATGCTTAAACAATTCAGTTTTTCATAAACCTTAGATTTATAATCTCATTCAGCATTTCACTGGGGCTAGGAAAGTTGACTCCAGTCCTGACCCAGTGCCTCTGGGGGCCCACTTCGAGATTCCTACCTTGAAATTCCCTGAGTCCCTTGCAGGTATCAACAACCAGGTGGGACTGGGGGTGCTGTCCAGGCAGATTATTCCAGGCCACCCCAGGCCCAAAACCAGGTTCCAGGTTCCAGAGTCATCTCCTTTAAATTTATTTTCTTAGGTCCCCTCTGGTACCTGCGACCCTGCAGGGCTGTCAGGGTCTCAGTGAGAAGAAACCCTAATCCAGACGAAGACCAGCATGGGCCTCTGGCTCTGTGTTTTCCTTCCAGGTACTCTCAGACTCTCTACCCTGCACATGGGATTTACAAGACAACTGAAGGAGATCCAGTACCCATGAGTAGGACATCATCCCAGGAGCCCACTGCCAGGCCATGGTTCCAGGAGGATGTTCTGAGGAATGGATTGCAACTGCTGACTGGCATGCTATTTCTTTCATTGGATGGCTTGACCCTGGGCCCCTATAATGCTACTGACATGCTGATTTGGGGTAGCTCTCATTCATGACAATCAGAGGATGAATATGGGGCTCTGAACTATCCACAGTGCACCACAGACCCTTGGGCTGGAGCCACCATGTGGCCCATGCGCTGGTTCTCAGTGAGTGTATTTTAACCACAGTGCTGCCAGGTCCACAGCACCAAGGGTGGTGGAAGAGGTAGCAAGCCACCTTCACTGTGTGTGCCTCCCACCACTAGCACCCAAGATGATGCCCACACCCCCTCCCTAGGTTCCAAGTCAGGTAACACCTAGGGTGGCCATGCCTCTCTCCTCAGAGGCTTTGGAGAAATGCCAATGTACTTTTCCATATGGTGTAGACTCTTACGGCTGATGGGTGCAGTGATACCATGTTCCTCTGGCCCATCTTAAGATGTAACAGAGAGGAGAAAGTCACTCCTTGTATGAATACACCAGGCTCCTCATGACCCCTTGCCTGTCCTCCATGCTGGTGGTGGTGTATGGAAGGCAGGGCTGGGCCACAGAGTGATCACATTCTAGGGAAGCATAATTACAGCTGAACAAGTTCAAGAGAAGATATGGTTAGAAGATGTATTGTTTTACGTTTATGCTACAAAATTTCAAGCGGCTGGCAAATTTAACATGACCAGAAAAGGAATTGTTGTTCCCATTTCCCTGTGATCTTTGGCCAGGTCTTGCATATGCAATCATCAGTAACAAAGCACAATCACAATTTAAAGTCAATGAAGTCAGTACTCAAGGGCAGCATGTGGCTGGCTGATGCAGCATCATGAGTAATTATATAAATCAGCATTAAATAAACAGCATTAGAAAACTTCTGAGGCAAAAAAATTTGTGTGGCTTCAATACATACAGTTTCTGAAAATCTGTGGTATTGTGTGTTGCCACCTTTTCTTTGCAGTGAGAAATATGAAGTTATCTAAAAAATGTGCATTTGATAGTAAAGAATATAAAAGACGGCTGCTGAGTCAAGATGGTAGGTGGGTAAACATGGTACTCTGAAACTCCCATCATCACATCACTATTACAACTAAACTACAGAACAATCATAATTCAGAACACCTGAAATCTAGCTGAACAAAGTCCTACAACAAAGGATATAAAGAAGAAGCCAGGTCAAGAATGGTAGGAGGGGCAGAGACATGAAACAAGATGGTCCCAAACCTATGTGTGATAGATAAAAATTGGGAGGGATATCTCAGCTTCGGAGGTCCCCCCCGCGAGGAGACAGTGGTCCTAGCCCCATACCAGACGCCCCAGCCCAGGGTTCCAGTGCCAGGAAGAGAAGTCCTTATAATTTTCTGGCTGTAAAAACCAGCAAGGACTGTGGCTGAGTAAGGCAGAAACTTCTGGAATCCCAGGTGTTGCTCTTAAAGGGCCTGTGCACAGGCTTACTCAGACCCACTCACTCACTCAAGCTCCAGTGCTGGGGCAGTAGAACAAAAGGCACCAGAGACATACAAGGAGGAACTGAACTGTCTGGCTGCAGGGCAAGAACTGGAGGGGCAGCTTTTTTCTAGACAGAAATGCTGGAAGAGGGCATTTTTCTTTCACTGAGCTCTCCCCCTCCCCAACAGACCTGGCAGATAGGTATCATATCTGAGTTTTCGTCAGCCTGGCTATCACTGTTCACCCCCAACTGGTGGTTCCCTGAGACCCTATCCACACAACTTTCAGGCCTATCCAAGCCATTTCCAGTGGTTTTTCCATTCAAATGGCCTCTCTTGGCTCATGTTTTGAACTGTACTCAACTCTCTCAATCAGCATCTGGCCTCTTCATGCCCTGTACTTCTCCCTAAGTAGCCCTAGGCCTGGCACTAGTGGAAGATAGCCTCAGTTCATAGCTTGGCCTCTCCTAGCCATCTCCAAGCCTAGCATAAGAAGCAGCCCTCTGCAGATTGCTCTGTAGTCCATGTCAGGTGGCCCTGGGCAGGACACAGACCATGACTGACCTTGGCCTGCACCTTCCAAGAGTCCCAGAGCCAGTGTACTCAGTGGACCTTCGGACCATGTCAGACTACAACCCAACCAACTCCACTAGCAACACACTCAAGAGGTATACTCAATGGGTACCAAGGCTCCCTGAAGCAAGTCTTGCTGCATCGGGCCACTACTGCACAGAAGCTCTTCCACTATACTTGCAGCTAGTCCTCACAGCCAATTGGCCTAAAGGTCAGTCCCTCCCAGTGACATGCCAAAAGCAATCAAGGCTCACTAACAACAGGATGATGCACACAGTCCAAACAGGGGGTGCACTTGGAGTGCTGGGCTCAGGTGACTGGGAAGGCTATGCCACTGGGCCCTACAGGATACCTACTACATAAGTCACTCTACCAAGATTGGAACACAAAGCAGGTCTATCTACTATGTATAAATAAACATAGAGAAGCAGCCAAAATGAGGAGACAAATAAACAGGTCCCATATGAAAAGACAGGAGAAAGCTCTAGAAAAATAGCTAAATGAAGTGGGTGCAAGCAAACTACCAAATACAGATTTCAAAACAATGGTTATACAGATGCTCAAGGAACTCAGTGAGAACTGCACAGCATTAAAAAGGGACATAGGAAACATGAAAAAAATAAACAGAAAGGACGAATACACTAACCAAAATGAAGAATACATTACAGGAAATCAAAATAGTAGACGAATCAGAGGATCGAATCAGTGATTTGGAATATAAGGAAGAAGAAAACACCATTAGAAGAGCAAAAAGAAAAAATGAATCCCCCCAAATAAGGATAGTGTAAGGAGCACCAGGGATAACTCCAAGCATACCAAGATTTCCATCATGGGGGTAATGGAAGGAGAAAGCAGAGAGCAAGAAACTGGAAACCTATTTGAAAAATAGTGATGGAAAACTTCCCTAACCTGGTGAAGGAAATAGACATACAAGTCCAGAATGCACAGAGAATCCCAAAAAAGATGAACCCAAAGAGGCCCACACCAAGACACATCATAATTGAAATGCCAAAGGTTAAAGACAAAGAGAATCTTAAAAGTAGCAAGAGAAAAGTAGTATCTACTTTTAGAGATCCAAGATGGCAGTAGACTATGTGGATGTTGTACTCACTTCCTCCCAGGACCAAACTGGCATTTCAACTAAAATATAAAACAATCAACCTGAATAACGAGGTCTAGCTGAATAGAAATCTTATAGCCAAGAATTTATGGAACAAGCCACATCAAGACTGGTAAAAAGAGTAGACACACCTCACAGGGGAGTTGGGGGGGCTGAGATTCTAAAGGGATATCTTAGCTGCAAATGTTCACCCTGAGGAGTATGGGTTCTCAACCCCATGCCAGAGTTCCCAGCCCAAAACACCAGAGCTGGGAAGAGGTACCCACATAATATCTGACTGTGAAAATGAGCAGAGATTCTGTCTACCGGGGAGAGATTAGAGTTGCCTGACACACAGGTGTCCTCCTAAAGGGCCAGCTCACAAAATTTTATTTGCATCCACTCACCTTGGGCTCCAGTGGAGGGAGGGTGGAACAGACTGGAGTTGTGGAGTAGACTGGGGTTTGTGGCTCTGGGGAGAGAGCTGAAGGGACAGTTGCCAGGATTCCTGTGCTGAGTCACTCTCCTGCAATCCAGACCTGGTTTTTTTGGGTGGAGCGCTCCCCTCCTTACCACATCAGCCTGGGGAAATCCAATAACCCCATCCTCTGAATCCCCTGCCACCCTACCCTCCAGAGCTCAAGCCCTGCTGAGGAGTCAGCTGCCTGAGCTGCAGTGTAGAGGTCTGGGCACTGCACTCAGGGGTGTCAGTGACTGACTGGTGTGTTTTTTGGGAGGAGCCATTCACCCCATTTTTGCATGAACCTGAAGGGTGCTTCCCCCTCATGGGAAATCCACTAGCCCCACCCTCGAGGCTCCAAGGGGCTGTACCCTCTCAATTCCTGGTAGCCACACCCTGTCAAAGTCTGGGCAGAATCTGGGACAGACTGAATTGTGTGGCTCAGGGAAAGGGGCCTCTCCTCCTATTATCCCCCAAGCCTGACTGGCACCTGCCTCTCATGGGAGGCCAACTAGCCTCACCCTCCCAATTTCTGGCAACCTTAGCCCACCCTGTTGAGCTTGGGCTCATGGCAGAACCTTGGGCAGACTGAGTTGTGTAGCTCTAAGACAGGAGCCATATTCCTACACATACATGACCAGTGCAAAGCACTCCTTTCTGCAGCCAAAATCTTGGTCTGTTTGGGCCTGGTCAACTCTTCTGGCCTCTCCATAATGACTTCCTAAGACTCTAATCCACCACAAATATTTGCAGGCAGCTGGCGGGTGGCAGCTAGACTTGGTATACCCTGGGACATTTGCTGAGTTGCCTCAAACCCAGAACTGGCACTGAGTTTGAGCATGAATCAATTTGATGGACAACACTCAGTCCTACCTGGTAACTCACTGGGAACCTACTTCATGCAATTAGAGTAGCTCCTAAGAATCTTTCTGTGAGTGAGGCAAACAGGAGCCTATAGACAGGTGGATCTCAGAGTTACCTGGAGCTTTTGCTGATCACACTTGGGCCCAGTGCTAGTAGAAAGAAGCCTTGGTGTACAGCTTGGTCTTTCCCATACATACTCAGCCCTAGCAGAAGCAGCCACAAACTGTCACTTTGAAGCTCCAAACAGGTTGACCAGGGCCAGTCACAAGGCAGCCTCTGACACTGGGCTGCATCAGACAGGGATGTTGGCTTTCACTTCTCTTTCTCAACATAGTACTGGAAGTACTAGCCATAGCAATCAGACAAGATGAGGAAACAAAAACCATCCATATTGGAAAGGAACAAGTAAAACTGTCATTGTTGCAGATGAAATATACTATATATAGAGTGCCCCAAAGATTGCACTGAAAAATGCTAGAATGGATAAGGAAATTCAGCCAAGTAGCAGGATATAAAGTAAATATCCAGAAATTAGTTACATTTTAATAGACCAATAATAAAGTATCAGAAAGGAAAACAATCCCATTTACAACTGTACCAAAAATAAATAAAATAAAATACCTTGAAGTAAATTTAACCAAGGATGTAAAAGGCCAGTACTTGTAAAATTATAAGATATAGAAAAAATTGAAGAAAATATAAAGAAATGGATATATATACCATGTTCATGAACAGGAAAAATTAACATTATTAAAATGTCTATACTACCAAAAGCAATCTATTGACTCAACACAGTTCCTATCAAGATATCAACAGTGTATTTTACAGAGCTAGAACAAATATTCCAAAAATTTATATGGAACCAAAAGAAACTCCAAATAGCCACAGCTCTCCTGACAGAGAAGAACAAAGTTGGAGAAATTGTGCTACATGATATCAAACTATACTACAAGTCCATAGTAATCAAAACAGCATGGTACTGGCATTAAAAACAGACCTTTTTTATTTTAATTGTTCAAGTACAGTTTTCTGCCTTTTACTTCCATCCCAGCCCACCCCCAAGCTCTCCCCACCTCCCTCCCATTTCCACCCCTGCCTTGTTTTTGTCCATGTGTCCTTTGTACTTGTTCCTGTAAACCCTTCCCCTTTCCCCCTGAAATTCCCTTCCCTCTTCCCTCTGGTCACTGTCAGCCTGTTCTCTATTTCAGTGTCTTTGGTTATATTTTGCTTGTTTGTTTGTTTTGTTGATTATGTTAGTTAAAGGTGAGATCATACGGTGTTTGTCTTTTACCACCTGGCTTACTTTGCTTAGCATAATGCTCTCCAGTTCCATCCATGCTGTTGCAAAGGGTAGGAGCTCCTTTCTTTCTGCTGTGTAGTATTCCATCATGTAAATGTACTATATTTTTTTTTTATCCATTCATTTACTGATGAGCACCTAGGATGCTTCCAACACTTGGCTATTGTAAATTGTGTTGCTATGAACATTGGGGTGCATAGGTTCTTTTGGATTGGTGTTTCAGGGTTCTTAGGATATAGTCCCAGCAGTGGAATTGCCAGGTCAAAAGGTAAATCCATTTTTAGTTTTCTGAGAAAATTCCATACTGTTTTCCATAGTGGCTGTACCAGTCTGCAGTCCCACCAACAGTATACTAGGGTTCCCTTTTCTCCACAACCTCTCCAACACTTATTGTTTGTGATGGCCATTCTGACTGGTGTGAAGTAGTATCTCATTGTGGTAAAAACAGACATATTGATCAATGGAACAGAATAGAGAGACCAGAGCACTGACCAATGTGACTTAGTTGGTTGGGCATTATACTGCAAAGAGAAAGGCAGCCAATTATTTCCTGGTTAGGGCACTAGCCTGGGTTATGGGTTTGGTCCCTGGTCAGGGCACATACAAAAGGCAAACTATCAATGCTTTCAGTCTTACATTGATGTTTTTCTCCATCTCTTTTTCTCTCCCTTCCTCTCTCTCTAAAAATAAATAAAATCTTTAAAAGAAAACAATAGAGGGCCCAGAAATAAACCCACACATTTATGATCAGTTATATTTGACAAAGAAGGCAAGAATATACAAGGGGGTAAAGACAGTGTTTAATAAGTGATGTTGGGAAATTTGGACAGGCATGTACAAAAAGTGAAATTAGAACACCTTCTTACATCATACAGAAGAATAAACACAAAATAGATTAAAGACTTAAATGTAAGACTCAAAGCCATAAAATCCTAGAAGAAAATATAGGCAGTAAAATCTCACACATTTCTCATAGCAATACTTTTTTCTGGTATGTATTTTTGGTCAAGGGAAATAAAACAAAAAATAAACAAATAAAACTATATCAAACTAAAAACTTATTGTCTAGCAAAGGAAACCACCAACAAAATAAAAGGACAACCTACTAAATGGGAGAATATATTCACCAATAATACATTTAATAAGGGGTTAATATCCAAAATTTATAAAAAACATAAAACTCAACACCAAAACAAAACAAACAATCTGATTAAAAATTTGGCAAGGGACCTGAATAGACACTTCTACAAAGAAGACATACAGATGGTCAATAGGCATATGAAAAAAATACTCAACATCACTAGTCATCAGAGAGATGCAATTAAAAACACATTGAGATATTACTTCACACCTGTCAGAATGGCTGTCATCAACAAATCAAAAAACAACAATTGTTGGCAAGAATGTGGATAAAAGGGAACCCTTATTCACTGTTGGTGGGAATGCAGACTGGTGTAACCACTGTGGAAATCAATATGGAGATACTTTAAAAATTAAAAATAAAACTGCCTTATGACTCAGGGATTTCACTTCTGGGAATATATCTGAAGAAACACAAAATACTGATTCAAAGGAATATAGGCAACCCTATATTTATTGAAGTGTCATTACAATAGCTAATATTTGAAAGCAGCCCTAGTGCTCATCAATAGATGAGTGGATAAAAAGGTGTTGTACATTTACACCATGTAATATTACTTGGTCATAAAAAAGGAAGGAAATCTTACCTTTTGCAACAGCATGGATGGACCTGGTAAGTATTGTGCTAAGTGAAATAAGTCAATTAGAGAAAGACAAATACCATATGATTTCACTTATATGTGGAATCCAATAAATAAAGCAACCAAACAAGACAGAAACAGACTCATAGATTTAAAGAAGAGACTGACAGCTGTTAGAGGAGAGCAGATTTGGGGGGCTGGTGAAAAAGGTAAAGAGATTAAGTTAAAAAAATCAAACTCATAAACACAGACAACAATGTGGTGATTACCAGAAAAAATGGAAGGAGGAGGAGAGGTTAGAAGAGGGTAAAGGAATGATAAATGGCTACTAAAAGAGACTTGACTTTGGGTGGTGAACACAGAATACCATATACAGATGATGTATTATAGAATTGCACACCTGAAACCTATATAACTTTATTAACTGATGTCAACCCAATAAATTCAATAAAAATTAAAATAAGAAACAAGCAAAAGAATAGCAGTTAGTTACATACAAGGGAGCTCCCATAAGATTGTCAGCTGATTTCTCAACAGAAACTTTGCAGGCCAAACACAACTGGCATAAAATATTCAAAGTGATGAAAAGCAAGGAACCTACAACCAGGATTACTCTCCCAGAAAAGCTATCATTTAGAATACAAGTACAAATAAAGAGCTTCCCAGACGAGAAAAAGTTAAAGGAGTTCATCACCACCAAACCAGTATTACTATAAATGTTGAAGGAACTACTTTAAGAAGGAAAAAATATTAAAAATGCGAATAATGAAATGGCAATAAATATGTATCTATTAGCAATTACTTTAAATGCAGATGGATTAAATACTTTGATAAAAGGCATATGGTAATTGAATGGATAACAAAACAAGACCCTTATAAATGCTGCCTACAAGACTCACTTCAGATCAAAAGGCACACACAAACTGAAAAAGATATTTCATGAAAATAAAAACAAAATAAAAACTTGGGTGCAGCAATACTTATATAAGACAAAATAAACTTTAAAACAAAGGCTATAACAAGGGACAGAGAAGGACCTAGCAACTCTACTTCTGGGTTTTTATCTAAACAATTCCAAAACACTAAATCTAAAAGACATGCATCCACATGTTTGTTGCAGCATTATTTACAATAGCTAAGATATGAAAGCAACCTAAGTGTCCATTAATAGATAAATGGATGAAGAAAAGGTAGTGATATATACAATGGAATATGACTTGGCCATAAAAAAAAGAATGAAATCTTGCCATCTGCAACTATATGGATGGACCTAGAGGGTATTATTTTGAGTGAAATAATAAGTCAGACATAGAAAGACAAATGCCATATGATGTCACTTATATATGGAATCTAAAACAAAATAAACAAGCAGAACAGAAACAGACTTATAGGTACAGAGAACAATTTGAGGGTTGCCAGATGGGAGGGGGGTTGGGGTTGGGTGAGAAAGGTGAAGGAATTAAGAAGTACAAATTGGTAGTTACAAAATAGTCATGGGCATGTATAGTATGGCATAGGGAATATAGTCAATAATATTGTAATAACTATGTTTAGTATTAGATGGGTACTAGATTTATTGGGGGAATCACTTCATAAGTTATATAAATATCTAATTATGGGGTTGTCTACCTGAAACTAATATAATATTGAATATAAACTGCAAATAATAAAAAAAAGATGGTTCCTGGACCTGAACAGGAAGGGACAGTGCCTGAGCACTCCGAGGAGTTTTCATGAGCACCGATATGACAATAAACTGTTGGGGACCACTCTGTGTGATCTCCAAGCTTGCAGCCCCACAAGAGCAAGCCCTGAAAGGGGTGAGTAAGTCTCCCTGGAAGACCAGGTGAAAATGCAGGTGGCAGACATGACCTGACTGGAACACCAAGGGTTCCCTTAGGAATCAGGCCTGATAAATACATTGTATCCTTTGAAGCTTGCTCTGCTTTGTTCTGCATAGTCCTGGTGATATAAACCGGACTGGACATTTAAGTTCAAGGCATAAGGAGTAAACTCCTTATCTCATGAAATATGTCTTAAAGACCCTTTGGCATCAGCATGTTACAGAACAGACTGGGGGATGCGGCTGAACGATATAAAAGACCCCCCTTTTTCTCCTGGGGGGGTTCCTCCCCCTCACTGGGTTCACTTTGCCAGCTGCCAGAGGAAAGACATTTCTCAATACCAGAGATCAGTGAAAAGTAAAGGAATTATATATTTATTTAAAAGTTTTGCACACAGTTCTTCTCCCTTTGCCCAGTCTGGGGTACTGTATCTCTGTAAAGAAGTAGAAGTCCAGGATTCAGGCTCCTGGCACCACCTATGGGACAAAATGGAGCACTTCCAAAGCCACATGGTCCCTCTTCCAAGATGCCAAAGCCATGTGGTCCCCGAAAAGATGCCAAATGGCTGCCGTCCCTGGGTTTAAATCCCAGTGCCAATCTTCCTCTGAAGCCCCATTTCCAGCTCCTCCCACAATTGGCCACAGCTGCCAGCATCCCAGGCTGGTGTGGCCCTGTGGTATAGAGCCAATTATCTCCAATCTCTTTTGGACCCCGTTACAAATCCCTATTTGGGACCCCCCTCTTGGCTGCACCCTGTTACAAGCATGACTAACAGACCCTGACCTATGACATATCTCTATAGGTAACAAGTGTTCCTTCAATAGTTACCTATAGATAATACCTGTTTTTGTATGATTATAGCCTTTTTGACATTGATTGATGAGCTATGCATGTATGCTGTATACACCTACACATATCATTCTCAATAAAAGCCATTTGGGAAAAGGGCTTGGGGCTTTCTCCTCTAGAGGGAATTGCCGCCCCCTTTCCCACCGGAACAGCAAGATTGTGTTGGGACAACTCATTTACCACCTGCGGCGGATGGGAGGATTCTGCGGGCCCGAGTTCCTGCCACAATAAACAACAATTAAATTCCTCTTCTCTGACATTATCCTAAATTTTCATCAATAAATCATTACACTCTATGTGGATTTTATAATACACTTGTAATCAAATATTTTCCTTGGGCCATATATATCCTAAAGATTGTTTGGTTCTTAGAGCATGGTCAAGCTGTGTAACTGCATATATTTACTTGTTGCGCGTGGGTCACCGGCTAGCAGTGACCACGGCACACTGTGGATGGCTCGACAATACGCGAGAAAAAACACACATGCACAGAGACAAACCAGTTTCTGTGGGGAAGTAGGGACAGAATGGCCACCCCCCCTAGTGGGGAGCGCGCTGATTTACCGTCCATACCTGCTTTTATTAGGCTCATTTTGCATAATAACTCAGGTAACGTACAATACTCATTAGGGGAAGTAAGGAACATATAAAACAAAGAACTCTGCCGGTCTATTGAGTTGGGGGTCAAAGAGCTGTAAGGCTGAGGAACAAACTAGCTTCCTCCTAAGACCCTCCTCATTCAACTAAGAGCATTCTTGGACAAAGAAGGTTTCACAGTAATTTACATGTTCTTTCTTAGGCCTGATCACCCCGGGAAATCCGCACTTCCCAGTACCGAGCTGTACTTCCCCGTCATTGTTTCAGGCTTAGGTGGAGCGCGGGAACTAAAGCCACCGAGAGATAAGGAGATTTTCTTCCGGACGCTGAGAACTCAGACTTTGTCAAAGCCGAGGAGTGAGGGTCCATCACCCCCTTTTTGCTGCAGCCCCCCAAGTCCTTCTTTTGGGGGGGCCTCCCAAAAGTGATCGTGCCTGGCTTGGGTTGTTCCCCCGTGGGGAATCTTACCCGTCTTTGGCTAACCGACCAAGCTTTTTTGGGGTTCAGCAGCAAAAACAGCATTACTGCCAGGGAGACAAGCTTTTTTTCTCCTTGCCGGCTCACGGTTCCAAGGGCGTTCCCTTAGCTTTAGCCTAGGCGGGGGTCTCAGCTTCTAATACCAGTCAGGGTGGTTCCCAACATTTACTCATTTACACAATTCATTTCAAGCTTCTCTGCACTGTGCTAAGCATGGTGTTCGCATTATTTTGTTTTATGTTCAGATCTTTATCTTCTTTAAGGACAATTCTGGCACCATTTTCATTTTCCACCTGGGGAGTTAGAAGCTAGGAGAAGTAGGCTAACTTGCCAGAAGTCACACAGCGGGTAGGTGCCCAAGCAATATTTGACCCAGTGCC
This sequence comes from Phyllostomus hastatus, assembly GCF_019186645.2. Lineage (NCBI taxonomy): Eukaryota > Metazoa > Chordata > Mammalia > Chiroptera > Phyllostomidae > Phyllostomus > Phyllostomus hastatus. Next base: position 3,314,963 of record NW_025334038.1, on the reverse strand, counting down.
TGTGTGGGCACCATCACATTCCCCCGTTCTCACTCTCTGTTAGGTCTCAGTGGGACTGGGTCATCTGTTACTGGGCAGATACTATTCCAGCCACAACAAGCATACCTAAGGTGAATGAAATGGTAGGGACTTACTGAGTTTGTGTTTTCCTCTTTGGTGGTGCAGTTCCCTGAGACTTCATTCCCACCTTTGCACACTCCAGTCTTCCTCCTCTGGGGTTTATAGTAGGAGGTTAGATAGGCATGAACAGAGCATGAACAATGAGCCATGTGCAGAGGGTCACCAGCGCAGAAAGCCCCAGGTACCTAGCAATGAGCAAAACTACAAAGCCCTTGCATAACCATTTCCTTAAGCATTAACTCTGGAGATGACATCTAGGCCTCAACTATGTTTCAGCTTCAGGTCCAGAAAAGCAGAAAAACCAAGTAGAGCAAGACGGTGGCTGATATCAGGACCAGCTGCAATGACTAATGAATCCTTCCCCATTGGCTGGTCTCCATTGACCCTGAGAAGACCCTGAAAAGCTGATGAATATTCCATTAAGGTCCTCTCCTGAGACCTCAGATAAAATCCTTCAGGATGGATGACCCAGCCCATTCTGTGGAGCACACTTGAGCTTTTCCCCATGGCTCACACTCTCTCCTGTCCACCCTTAGAACAGAGCACACCCAAGCCCTAACCTCTCCTCCTTCTTTTGTCTTTCAGGGTACCTCTCCCACCTTCTTCCCTGCCCAAGCTCCAAGGGCACTTCTTTTGCTGTAACTTCCTTCCTGAGCCCATTTCTTCTACTGCTCACTTCTACCTCTATAACTTTCTAAATAAACTTTCTTTTATAATTTGAGTCGGCTCTGAATTCTACTCTTAGCCAGAACTCAAAAACTGATTACTAAACTAAATTAACACCAGGTGCCATTTTTCTACCACTAACAGGTTCTGTTAATGTTTGGTCCCTTATTAACCAAACATGCCAAGGCCTCCTACTAAGGAAGTTTCTCCAGTCCAGGCCAGGCCTGGTCAGACTCAGGAAGGCTCAGCTGGACCATGGAAAGGTCAGCGATGGGAAGACATGGGACAAGGAGGTGGGAGGGACAGGACTGCAAGAGCAGGACAAGGACCAGTGAAGGTGGTTAACCTTCACTGACTGGGAAGGGAGCCAGGCATTGTAGAGAGAAAAGGATACTAATGGAGGGACTCCAAGGTGCCAGGTACTGAGCTATATAAGTGTCACAACAGCTCTGAGAAGATCTCCTTATGACCAACTGACACACAGGAACCTGAAGCCCCAAAGCTGAAGAAAGTGGCCCAGGTGTCTCTGGGTGTAAGCAGCAGAGCCAGACCCGACTCTGAAGGTCCACATGTCCCATTTCTCCAGTGCCTCCCAGTAGGCAGGGTTTGGGGAGACCTGGAGGAGAGGATTGGAGATGTAGGTGATGAGGCAGAGGACCGGCACTAGGGAAGAATGGGTGCTGTGCTTCAAGGACAGGTTGTTGGACAGCATGTGATCCAATCAGAGTTTGTTGTACACCTCCTGTGTGCCAGGCCTCGTGCTAGGCACTGGAGATCAAAGATGAGCAAAGTAAGTCATTGCCTGTTCTTGGACAGGACCCAGTAGAGGGAAGGAGAGGCCATGTAGTTCAGGCAGCAAATAGTAGAGGTTTGAGGAGTGGAGTGGTACAGGAAGGGGAGATTTGCTCTACTGGGGGGCTTCAGAAAAGAGAAGGCCACCTGCAGTCCAAATGGCTCTGGACAACTCTCTGATAGCTTGGTTGACATCTCTACCTCCCAAAGAGATTCCAAGCTCTTCAAGGGAGGACCTCTGCCTTCTAGTTCTCTGGAAACTCTGGCCCCTGGCATAGGAAAGGGCTCAGGTGGATGGGTGATATCTGGCTAGTGATAGATAAACAAGCTGCTTTGCAGGCTACAGAGGGAAGACACAAGATCTCAGATATAACCTGGAGCTGGACAGCACCTTGCAGACTGCTTATGCAGACTGGCCATGTGCTTATGTGGTAGGAGACTGGCCAGAGTGGGGCACCAGATACTGGATATTTAATGAGAATCAGCTCCCATCTGAGAGGCTGGGATGCAAAACCAAAGGCCCTGAACAGGGCGGTGCTTCAGAGAAGGTGTTCCACCCAAGGGAGAGGCCACAGCTGTGGGTTCTTCACCCCTCTTACCCAGGACTTGGAAGATTCTTGCAGCTCAGATCAAACCTGGGCATCAGAAAGACAAATGGGACACAGTATAGAGTATGCCATGGAACCCATGGTTGGGGGTCTGTTTTCAGGCTGGAGGTCTGAACTGGCTGGAAAGGTTAACTACCTCATCAGAGATCAGCTGTAAGGACTGTCAGCCATGTCCTTCAGCCAGCATTTCTTGAGTGCCTACTACAGGATGGGCACTGCGTGTAGAGCTGAACAGGAAGACACTGGGCCCCACCCCTAGGGAACTTGCATCTGTTCTGGTGGAAGACCACTGCCCTCTTGTTCATTCCCATCTTGCTCTTAGACAAAGAGGGTGATGAAATATGCTAGTGTTAAAAGCCCTCTCTTCTATTTCATAATGAGCTGTAGGCAGCAAGTGCACAAGAAAGAGAGGGATAAAATGTCCTGTTTAACAGGCAACTTGACACTCATAGGTGGGCATTGTTGATAATAGAGACCAGGGCCCCAAAGTAAGGTCTTTGAAGAGTGCTTGTTTGTGGCTTCCTACAGCCTTGGCAGCTGGCCAGCCCTTCTCCAGCAACATCTGGCTGGCCTTAGATGAGCTCTAAATGTTCATGCTGTCAAGGCAATAACTTTAACCAACTGACATTACTGACATTATCCTATGCATATTTCTATAGTGTGCCAGTTGGAAGAACACCCCCAATTTTTTTAGGCTCTTCTTTACAGTGTGCTTATGTTTTATGGGTAGTGAAAGCTTAGTAGTCCTGAAAACTTCATTTATTCTCAGTTACTGAGAGTTTGATCTGTGAATAATATGTGACCAGAATCTCTCAGAAGATTTAAAAATCAGCACGTATCATTCCTGCCCTCTGCTGACGACTTCAAGTTGAGGATCATGTTTCATTTATCTTACACTCAGCACAGTGCCTGGCATGTAGTAGGTAATCAACAGGTGTAGAATGAATAAATGGATGTTCTAGGAGGCCTGTGGTATCTCCAGATGTCCTGGTTTGAAAGCCACAGTGCTGTGCTTCACATAAAGGCCATCTAGGGTGACAAGAAAGATGTGGGTGAAATGTATATCAGCCCCCTTGTGCTTGAACTATTGAGTTATTCCTCTGTCCTTCTAAGACTTGTTAAACAGGCACACCCCTGGGACAAACCCCCTCTGGAGGCATCTGACTTTCTAGGACTGAGTTTGGACTATGAAACTGCATTTTATCAAGCATCTCTAATTCCAACACTAGGGTCACTGGACCACACATTTAAAAATTCCACATTGGTCCATCCCAAATCCCAGTGCTCCATATGGACAATTCTGCCCCTTTTTTGCTATATAAGAGGCACCCAGCACAGTGCCTGGTGGTCAGTATCTTTAGACATATGTAGTGATGTCGGTGGCTTTTGTCAGGCTAGCTTTCTTCTCTTCTAACAATAAGTCCCACACACACGTGCATGCACACATATGCACACACATGTGCACACACATGCACACACACCCCTCGGAAAACTGCTGTTTCTTACTCCAGTTGCACCACCAACTTGCCAGTTACGGTGCCACCATTAGGGGTCCAGAGGGTGGGCATACATAATCCAGCTTGGACAAATCACAGCCAAGCAGAGAGCAGTGAGGTGGAGAGTGAGAAAGGGTACAAGGAGTAAGCAAGCCAGGGAGTGGAAAGACAACAAGGTATGTCTGAGAAACATACTTCTGTCAGTCCAGGCTCTGGGGTTCAAGCCACCAAGGCTCACACAGATTGTATGCCTTTCTGTGAACACAGGCACCAAGTACCTTTCCTCTCAGCCCTCTTTCTTTTGGGTTTCTGTCAGTTGAACCTAGAATAATTCTCACCTTGCTGTTGCTCAGCATCTTCATTGGTAAAATCGAGATAAGGATACTGACTGGGCTTTCTTTAGTGAGAGCTGCCACTCAAAGGCCAGAAGTGCATAACAGATGCTCAACAGCTATGGATTTCCTTTACTTTCTTTTAATATCAGGTGTTTTTTCTTTGGAATCCAGTTGGATGCCTGGGAGTTGCTTAGCTCTGTGCTTCCTATATTGAGCTGGCAGTTCAAATGGGGGGCTGGACCTTGTCCCACACTCAGCAGATGCTCACAAGTGAAGGACTGAGTGAGCAGGCAGATACACCTGGGCTCTGGAAGCCATGGGGGCGGGGGTGGGTGGGCATGTTCTCTGCTCTGTCCCAATTGGGAAGCAGAAAAGGTTTAAATGTATGATGACATTTTCTTTCTTTTTAAAAAATCTTTTTATATTATATTTTTCCATTACCATTTATCCTCCTTATACCATCTACCACCTCCACCTCCCCACCCCTGCCCCACAATCACCACACTGTTGTCCATGTCCATGAGTCCTTTTTCTTTTTTGCTCAATCCCTCTAACCCCCTACTATTGTCTCAATTTATCTGCCTATAGAATAAGATTTCCATAGTAGTGTGGGGAAGAACACAGCAGCTTGTGACTTAGGGATAAAAATTGCTTTTTAATTTGGAGGAAAAACCCACTTGGTCTCCAGCAGGGCTTCTCTCTAGACATATAACCCTGCCTGGTGAATTACTCTTCCACCTACAGGGCATTGGCTAAAGACTCTGGTACACCTTATAACTCTGGGAGGGCTGTAATTGCTGTGCTAACTCCTAAATTTCCCTCTAGCCAGAGTGTCACAATCCATTCTCATTTAGCAAGTCTATTTAGGATTTATTATTTTCTTTTTTAAAAATTTTATTTTAATTGTTGTTCAAGTAAAGTTTTCTATTTTTTATTCCCATCCCAGCCCACCCACCCATCCCTCCCCACCTCCCTCCCATTTCCATCACCCCCCCCCCCCCCAGTTTTTGTCCATGTGTCCGTTATACTTGTTCCTGCAAACGTTTTCCCTTGGATTAATTATTTTCTTTTAGATTTACTCCAACTTTAAATTTCTCCCTTTCATGAGGTCCTTGATATTCTTATACACTTGTGCCCTGGGTGCCACCCATACTCACCTTTCAAGGACATAAGCTCCTACACCTGCTTTTTGGAGAAAGAGGTGACAGTTCACATAAATAAACAACTGCTGCTCAACATCACTGGTTCAGTATACACAGCACTGAATACCTGTGCTAAGCATATGTTATTATGTATGTATTTATATATGTATACACACACATACACAGAAGTGTTTTATGTGTGTGCATATCTATAATTTTATAAGTAGGGGTAGAATTATCTCCCATTTCACAGATGAGGAAACTAAGGCTCACAGAAATAAGGCAGTTTTGGGGGGTCACATATCTGCTAAGTAACTGAGCCAAGATTTAAGTGTAGAAAGTATATTCAAGTCAAAAACTGCTTTTAACTATTGTGCTTCCCTGTCTCCATATAAAGTAAAGCAAAGGCTCACTAGAAATATCCTTGTGGTTGACCAAGGAGACCCTTTCATTCACCAACACTCTTTTTGGATGTTTTTTTGACCCCCCTCCCCCAAAAAATGCTCCTACTGACCAAGTGCCCACATACTTCTGTCTCACAGACTAGACTACCCTGAGAGACTGAGAAATGCTTTGCTGAAGTTGGACAACCTCATCAACAAGGTTTAGCCTATAAAAACAAAATCATTTGCATCTAGCATACTTTCTTGCATAAACCCTCACTGGCCCAACTGCTTTCTTCCTTAAGTACTTAAAAACAATCTGTTCAGCAATTGCATTTGGGAGTTTCCCAGGAATTAACACTAAGGTCAATGACCTTTAGTTTCCTATTTGGAAATCGACTGTTTTGAAAGTCAGCATTACACTTGTTCATATGAGCATTCTCCTCTCTCTTTGTCCTTTCTGAGTCTTCAGAGATTCCAGACAGTGGGTTCTTTGAGGGTTTATTATCGAGTTCTTTTCATACTTGAAACACAATTTGTGTGTGCCCAGGACTTGAATGAAAGAAGTGTCTGTGAAACTCCTGGCAGTGCTGACCTGCAGTGGGCTTCTCTCCCCCGCTCTGCCTGCCCCATAGTTGGGTGGGTCCTCTCCATCTCCCAACTTTTTCTGGGCTTCCCCTCTGACATCAGGCCCTTCATCCTTACTAGTTGTGTGGAAACCCTCCTGAGGAAAATAATGTTAGAGTTGTGGGCATTTTGCTTCCCACTGTGCCCTGTGAACAGTGCAGTCTAAGACACACCACCCCCTGGACCATAGGCTGCAGCAGAGAACCCCAGTGGCCCCCAAACAGCCGACAAATTCATATTTTTCTGGCTCCAAATGAAATGGAAAGAGAATTAATTATCTCTTGTCCTTGACTTTTTCTTCCAAACCACCACTCATTCAATACCGCAGCTTCCCTAACACAACTCTAACTGCCCCAGAACATGCGGTACTTTAGCATTTGTCCTTGGCTGCGAGTCTGCCATTTGTGTGTCTCCTTCCAACATCTTAGGTTCACAAAGAGCTCCCTGTGCTCTACACCATCCTCCCTCCCCACTTCTCTTCAACAGTTCCTTCCTCCTTCATTGCTGTCAGAACCACTGGGGGGTTTAACCCTTGCCTTAGTTGTGGGCACTGGAGCTACCCTTCCAGGGGTCATCAATATTTGTTCCTCCATAAGACAGCTAATTCAAAGACCACGTCTATTGCCGAGCACATATACAGAGTTGTGCATTATTTTTAGACAGACTGTTTTGCTTTAATATAGAGCACACTTGGCAAACAGAAGGCCTGCAGGCCAAATCTGGCCCAGCACCCTGTTTCTACCTGGTGACAGCACCGACCGAGCTCTTGCTTAACTGTTAAAGAGTAGTTTCATTTATACAGTCCTAAAGTTACATTTGGCCCTTTGAAGGTAACTGCGAGGCTGCTGTGGACCCCGGCGAAAATGAATTTGATACCCCTGATATAGAGCCTCTGTGTTTCAGTTTCATGAACGTGTTTGAATTTTAAAGGACCTGGACTCACAGTGGTCTCCAACTAGGGATTTAGGCTGAGTAATCATTTTCACCTGCTCATATGCATATATAAGACACGATGTTTTACTTAAATACAGAAGCATTGACCTCTTCAATGGAAGTATACACAGAGAACACTGTCTCCAGGAGTTTGCTCATTGCTCCTTTCAGCGTTCTGATTGGTCCTATCCAGGAATGACACTCACAAAGAAGGACCTGTCTTGTAACTGATCAAACTCTTTCTTTGCCTCCAAATGGAGTGGGTTTGTCTGTTTTCTGCCTCCAGACCAGTTCTCACTGAGTCCACTGTCTGCTGAGTTAACATGTTGATTTCAGCTACTCAACTAACAAAATATTTTACATGGTTCTCATGGACAAGGTGAGAAAGCAGGGAAGAGGTTGTGAGAAAGTAGCCTGTCCACAGCCCTCTTTTTCCACTATTCAAATCAATTTGACTCTCCCAAATCACACAGCTGCTGGGGCCTGTGGGTGGTCTGTGTGAAGCCTTGGATACCATGGGGAATCATGGTTGAGGAACTGAGACAGGACTTTCTCCTCCAGGATGAATAATGGCAAGGATGGCAAGTATGGTAAGGCAGCAGGTCCTGGAAGAAACTGGCCTGCAGAGATCTGTCCACTCCTAGAGGATATGCCACCCTCCCCTCTCCCAGCTCCCATGTGCCTGATCGAGAGAGCTGAGTAAATGAACTGAGTCCTCCATGCTCTGGTGACCAGAAGAAAAGGAGGCATCAGGCAGATATCCTCCAACACTTCCAAGAGATGGTCACCCTGTCTGGGGCTGCAGCAATAGTTTACAGTGAGAGGCCTTCTCCACCATCCTCCAATTTTGGAACTGCAACTTCTTGCAATATTCCAATAACAGGCTAGAAATTTAGGGGGTCACAAGGAAAAATAATGGCCCATTATAGTGGACACTGTAATGTGTCACCCAGGTTCCTCTATAAGAATGAAGGACTTACTTCCTTACTCCATCCCTGAGCCTCTGAGATGCCTGTGGACAGATAGCTCTCAACTGCCAGCCAGCCCTCTTTGGAAATTGCCTTGGTATATCCATGGTCATGCCACTTTCCAGAGCACACAACACTGAATACCTGCTTGGTGCAAGGGAATAAGAGCCCAGTCCTCTTACCTCAGCTCTTGGCAATCCTGAAGGGCCACAACAGCTTCAGAGCTTTTCACCGAGTCAGGCTTTATGGAGACTGCCCATCACATTTCAATTTCTCCCTTTTCCCAATCCTGCTTTATTTCCTCCCCTCCAGAGATGAACCAAGGAGAAGTCCCTAATAAACCTATTGTACTCTACTCTCCACCTCACTTCCTTCCTGGGGGACCCCACCTCTGACACCATCCAAGAGGCCTGGAAACATATGACCTATGAGACAAAACATACACCTGGCCAAGGAGAGCTTCTCTCTTGATCCTTAAACATTAGATAAAATCCAGCTATAATCTCATTAGGCCCTGGTTATTTATTATATCTCTAATCACTTCCTCTCTCTTCTACATGTAATTATTAAATAAGATAAAATATGTAAAGATCTTAACACAGTGCTTGATATGTAGAAAGTACTCTATAGGAAGTAAGCTATAACTAATTCAACAGATATTTGTGATGCATCTACTATGTTCTGGGAAATATATTTAATGCCAGAAAAGCAATTATGAGTATTAAAGGCATGGTGTCTAGACCCACAGAGCTTTTACTCTCATGGGGACAGGAACAAGCAAGCAACTATGAATCATTGAGATGAAGGTGATTCAGGGTTCTGTGAAGGCACATAGAAGGGAGACCTACACCAGTAGGGAAAGATTTATGCAGGTAGTGGTGTCTACATTGAGAAAAAAAGGGGAGGGCCTTACAAATTCTGTACAAGTCAGTGAAAATAATAAATTATACATATACAACCCATGGGTCAAAAAGAATTCATACCAATAAAATTAACAGCCGTAAGTGCCTTTATTACTTAAAATTAAATCAGTCCAGAATTCAAAAAGCTTAAAATACATAAACAAAATAAATTTTTAAAAATCTAGAAATTGGGCCCAGCTGAATGGCTCAGTTGGTCGGAGTGTCCTCCCATACACCAAAAGTTTTCAGGTTTGATCCTCATAGGTTTTATTTTATTTTTTTAATTAATTTATTGTTGTTCAATTACAGTTGTCTGCATTTTCTCCCCACCCCACCCCAGCCCACCCCAGCCAAACCCACCTCCCTTCCTTGCTTCCACCCTCCCCCTTGGTTTTGTCCATGTGTCCTTTATAGTAGTTCCTGAAAACCCTTCTCCCCACTGTCCCCTCAATCCTCCCCTCTGATCCTCATAGGTTTTAGATTAGATCCCTGGTCAGGGCTCATAAAGGAGGCAACCAATCAATGGTTCTCTCTGACATCAATATTTCTCTTTCTCTCTCTCTTTTGAAATCAATAAAGATATCCTTGGATGAGGATTTAAAAAAACCTAGAAATATTAAACTCATAAAGGTAAAAGTTGAAACTGGAGAAATAAGAAAACGTTTCAAATAAGGGAAAGAAAAAATAAATTTAAAGACAGGTACTTTGAAAAGAACAATGTGCAATATATCTTCACCAGATTGATTAAGGAAAAATGAAAGAGATTATTGATGTGAAAGAACAAAAACACAAATACAGTATAAATTAGAATCTTTATAAGAAATTGATATTTGTTACTTTTGGAAATAATTTTAAAACCAAGAAGAAATGAATGATTTCCTAGCAAACACAAATTGCCAAAATTGACAATGGAGAAAGTAGAACACTTAGGCAGCAATTATCTTAGAGGATGCAGAAAAGTGATTAGATACCATTTAGTAAATAACCTGGACCTTATGGGATTATAGCTGGATTTTATCTAATATTTAAAGGCAAAATGATTCCAATGACAAATAAACTGCTTTAGATCCTAATAGATGATGAGGTCTCTTTACTTATTTTATGAATATAAAACTCTAATATCAAAAACTTAAAAGATTATTTTTGTGTCTATAGATGTAAACATTTTAACTAAACCATAGTGAATAGATATTACTCATGTGTCAAGAGAAAAATATGCTATAATCAAGTAGGGTTTATTCAATGAATACAGACCGGCTCAATATCTGGAAATTTATTAACATAATCCAGTGAATCAATACACTAAAGGAAAAATTATGTGACCCCATTAATAAATTCTTTTTAAAGTGTATTTTATTGATTATGCTATTACAGTTTTCTCATTTTTTTCTCCCCTTTATCCTCCCTCCATCCTGCATCCCTCCCCCCACCCCCACCGCCCTACAGCATCCCCCCTGCTTAGTTCATGTCCATGGGTTGTACATATAAGGTCTTTGGCTTCTCCATTTCCTATACTATTCTTAACCTCTCACCATGTATTTTATGGCTATGAATTATGCTTCTTATTCCCTGTACTTTCCATCCCCATTATTCCCCTCCCTTGTTCTGTTCCTGTTCTAGTTGTTTGCTTAGTTTTTGTTTTTTAGGTTCAGTTGTTGATAGTTATGAGTTTGTTGTCACTTTATTGTTCAGTTTTTAATCTTCTTCTATTTATTAGATAAGTCCCTTTAACATTTCATATAATAAGGGCTTGATGATGAACTCCTTTAACTTGACCTTATTTGGGAAGCACTCTATCTGTCCTTCCATTCTAAATGATAGCTCCGCTGGATAGAGTCATCTTGGATGTAGGTCCTTGCCTTTCATGACTTCAAATACTTCTTGTCAGCCCCTTCTTGCCTGCAAGCTTTCTTTTGAGAAATCAGCTGATAGCTTTATGGGTACTCCTCTGTGGGTAACTCTCTCCTTTCCTCTTGCTGTTTTTAAGATTCTCTCTTTGCCTTTAATCTTGGGTAACATAGGCCTTGGTGTGTCCTTCCTTGGATCCAACTTCTTTGGAACTCTCTGAACTTCCTAGAAGTCTATTTCCTTTGCCAGATTGGGGAAGTTCTCCTTCATTATGCTTTTAAATAAGTTTTAAATTTCTTTTTCTTCCTCTTCTCCTTCTGGAACCCCTATGATTCCAATGTTGAAATGTTTAAAGTTGTCCTGGAGGTTCCTAAGTCTCTCCTCATTTTTCTGAATCATTGTTTCTTCATTCTGTTCTGACAGAATGTTTGTTTCTTCCTTTCATTCCAATTGTTGATTTAAGTCCCAGTTTTCTTCCCTTCACTGTTGGTTCCCTGTATATTTTGCTTTATTTCATTTTGTGTAGCCTTCATTTCTTCCTTCATTTTGCAACCCAGCTCCATCAGTTTTGTGAGCATTCTGATTACCAGTGTTTTAAACTCTGCTTCAGATAGGTTGTCTATCTCTTTGTCGCTTAGTTCTTTTTCCGGAGTTTTGATCTGTTCTTTCATTTGGGCCATATTTTTTTGTCTTGGTGCAGCTGTTATGTTGTAAGGGGGTGGAGCCTTAGGTATTCACCAGGGCCAGGCAACCCTCTTTGCTGCAATGTTGCGCTGTCTGTGAGGGAGAGGTCCGAGAGGGAACAATGCCACTGGCTTGCTCCAGTCTAGCCCCACTTTCCAAGGAACTCTCCCGTGAGACTGAAAATTTCTCCCGGTGTCACAACCCCCAGTATTTTACGGCTAGAGGTTTCAGCTCCTTAGGTTCCCATTCAGGCAGCCCCACCTCACCCACGCAGTCTGCTGCCTTGCCATGTCCTCTCCGCTCGGCTGCCCTTCTCCCGTCTCTGCCCCTTCTGCTGGTCTGGGTGAAAGTTTCTTTAACTCCTTGGTTGTCAGAGTTCCATGAAGTTTGATTTTCTGGCATTTCTGGTTATTTATTGTTTTTAAATTGGTTGTTATTCCTTTTTGGTTGTGCCAGGAAGTGAAGCATTTCTACCTATGCCTCCATCTTGGCTGGAACTCACCATCAATAAATTCTTAAAGAACAGTTGATATAAGTGTGCAGCTGTTTCTAATGAAAGTTTATGAAAAATAATAAAAAACAGAAATTACTTAAATATTAATATAATATAATATAATACAGACTTAAATACAGAGGGTGAGCAAAAGTAGATTTAGTTTTAAAAATGTGAAATATACAGTTTATTACTGAATTATTATTTATTAATTATTATAATACTTTCCATATGAACAACTGTGAACCTACTTTTGTCCACTCCTGTATAATACATGTAACAAATAATTAAATGTTAGATTACATAAATATAACAAAAAATAAAAGCAAATATTACTCTAACTGCCAAATTCCTAGAAATATTTAAATTAGAAATCAGGAACTAGACAAGGATGCTTGCTCTCATTATAATTATTTAATTACTTTATTCTGATAAATTCAGTGAGCCAAAAAATGGCTTATACATTACAAAAGAAAAGATTAAATGCTTTCTTTCTTTTTTTTTTTTTTTTGCTAAGGCAATAATTACCTTTCTAGAAAACTCAATAAATTCTAATTAGGAAAACTAACCAAAATATATAAGAGAATTTGGGGAGGTGACAAATTAATTTTAAAAATGGCTTTTTTTTCTATTCTAGCAGTGTAAATGACAAAATATAAAATGACAAAATATCCTATGAACAAACTAATGTTAAGGAATGAAGTTAACAAGAAAGGCTCAAGACCCACATAAAGCAAATTATAAAATTTTATCAAAGAGTATAAAATAAGATCTGAATGAATGGAAACAGATGAAATATTTTCAGATGGAGATACTTGGTATCATACCAATTTGATTTTTCCAGAAATTATAACTATAAATTTAATACAATTCCAATTTGGGTAGCAACAAATTATTTGAACTGGAAAAAATGGTTATATGCTTTATATTAAAAAATAAATGTCTAACATTAGACATTTTAAAAAAGGAAACAGTGAGTGAGTACTTGCCTCACCAAATATCACAACACGCTATAAATAAAATCCCTATAAACAAATTAAATTATTTGTATACATGCAAATGAATAGATCTAGATCTATAAAGCAGAATAGGAAGTCCAGAAATAGATTCTCAAATAAATGAGAAATAAAATACAGTATAGTTGGTATTTCAATTTATAGGAAATAAGTTTTTGTAAATCTATTTATAAAAATAAATTTCACATGTCTTAAAGATTTAAAATATGAAAATAATAAAAATTTATTCAAAAAAGTCTAACAGCCTGCACATGTAATCTAGGGACTAAGGAGACTGCCCCACCTGGACTATAAAACCATAGGCTTTAAATGAATAGTAGGTCAGGGCAATTGAAATCTTATGCATGGCAAAAGATACCAAGAATTCAGTCAACACATACACAATAGATTTGAGAAAATATCAGCAACGCAATAGATAGACAGGGTTAACTCTATAATATGTAAAGGGTTCGTACCAATTAATAAGAATGGGACAAACAGCTGGTAGAAAAATAGGCAATGCCCTGACCAGTGCTGGCTCAGTTAGTTGGTCATCCTTGTCCACAAAGCTAAAGGTTGGGGGTTTGATTCCCTGTCAGGGCACATTCCTAGGTTACCCGTTCAGTTCTTAGTTGGGGAGTGTATGAGAGGCAACTGATCAAGGTTTCCCTCTCACATCTATGTTTCTCTCCCTTTATTTCTCCCTCCCTTCACCTGTCTGTAGTAAATAAATAAAAAAAATTTAAAAAAGAAAGTTAGGCAAAGAAACTTAAACAATCCACCAGAGAGCAGATTTAAGTGGTCAACAAACACTAAATATATGTATATTTGGAAGTAGTCAGGGAAATGTAAATTAAAGTAACAATGAGCCGTGGCTACACTTGCAGATAGAGAAAGATGAGGTAGCTATGGTGTTTGATGACAAATACAAGATTCTAAACAAGCCAGAAGATTTAGCTTAAAGTTATAAAATGAACAATAGTCAACATAAATATGACATCCTGCATCTATATTTGAACATATGCATTTGCTTAAGCTATTCGTGTGGGAATTAGTATTTTCTTGTCTTTGAGTCCCACGAAGTCATTGATCCAGTCTTATTTATATTTAACCCCTTACCAACCACCCAACTCAGCATCTAGAATTTTGAGAATAGGGTGAATTGCTTGAATTCTCATAGCCCAGCCAGCATGGGTCCCAAACCACAAGTAGCCAGGCCTGGAGTTATTCCAGGGAGATGAGGAGGAGAAGTATTCATGTGAAAAGGCCCACAAGGCCACTGTCCTTCTACTCAGCCCTGATTTGCCCAATCCCTCACTTTCATTACTCACCAGGCTGCTTTTCTGTCCATCCTCTGAGGAGGGCCAAGGGCTGATGCAAACCTCCTGGGGCTGTCAATCTTTTCTGAGTGCATCACTTTTCTACAAGGCAACACTAGCCCCAGATACTTAAAAGACCATTTGAGGCCCGCTGTGGGGTGCCAGGACTGCCCCACACCAGGAACCTAGTGAGTCACTTCATAGCTGGTTGCCCACCGGTGCTCCCATGACTGAGCTGTGTTAGTTAAGTACTGTTCCCTCATTTCCCTCCTGACAGGAAGCAGGCCTGGGGGGCCCAGTCAGGCCCTCTCCCCTCAGACCACAGAGAAACATCACCTGACCTGTCCCAACCATTACATTCTCTCCCTGCTCTTGCAAACTGGAAAGCCACAGACACTGGAAGGACCCCAGGTCTGGGGTGGCTGGCTTTATTTGAGGGGACCTCCTCCCTGATGTTCCCATCCAGGGAGAGAGCTATTAGAGTAAAGACATCTTCTGTAAATAATTGACACAGACCAGAGAGAGCTCTGGGGTCCAGCAGTAAATGAATGAATCTCTCTGACGAGCTGGCACAAAGGGGACAAGGAGGGATAGAAGGAGGATTCACAGCTTAGGGGACAGAGGAGAATCCTTGAGGAAGCCACTTCCCCTTTTGGAGCTTCAGTGACTTTCTCACTCTTAAAATTTAAGACCCTTATTAGCAAGTGCATACAGCTTGAGAACTTGAAAGAAACCTCTAGTTGTATAGAGGGGTGTGTGTGTGTGTGTTTAGCTGTTTTTTACACAACCATTTTGTTTGGTCACTATTTGCTGGGCTGGGAAGTGTTTGACTGGGCTGTTCTAGCTTGGCATCTCACTGGGGTTGCAGACGTCAGAGATCATCTGGGGCTGCATCCCCAGCAGGCTCCACTACACTGGTCATTCACGCTGACTTATTCACAAGGCTGGCTTTTGACACTGGTTCTTGCTGGATCTCAGCCAGGCCCATCAACCAAAGCACCTGTGCATGGCCTCCCCATGTGACTTAGGCCTCCTCACAGCATGGCGGTCAGGTAGATTTCTTACACAGCAGTCCACAACTCCAAAAGTGAGTGTCCCAGACTGGAAAGGCTTTTACTTAAAACTCTTAAAATCTTAACCTGACAACATGTGAAACAATTAATGTCTTTTTAAAACATTGTTTGTCATTACTAATATGAGAAGTCTGTGGGTATAAACAAAAGAGCCCTGTGTTGCACAGATAGTACTGATGTTCTAGTTTTATCAGCAGGCAGTTTTGTAGTGGGCTCCAACAGTTTATCCCAGTCTTATTGTTGGAGTCATATTTGCTACTCCTGGCTGGCTGTCCACAGTGGCTGATGGTAGAAATAGCTGACACTGCCTCAACCCTGCCCTGGTCAGTCTTGAGAGAGGACTTACTCTCAGCCAGTGGAACATTGTCTCCTTGTCCTTTTGTGATTTAGGGCTTGGGGGTGTTATAGGATGATTGTGCTAGTGATGTTGAGAGACTACTCACCTGGGGCTTGTTTCTCCCTTGTTGTTATCTGAATCACTGCTGCCTGGCTGGGTACCCTTTGGCCAGGGTGCTAGTAGAATGGTGGTCCATAACCTGGACATACATTGTATAGCTCCTGGTTGTCTGTCTGTCTCTGTCACCATATGGTCAGTAACTTTCATTTCAGGAGGGCTGATATCCTAGGGTCAGCCCCCATGGGGCATCCACATGTTGGGATATTTGGACTTCTTCCTGGGGTCAGTTGGGAAGGCACCATTGCCTGACCTCCTGGAGCATACTCCTATTCTCTCTTGCTTTACTCTTTCTTGTTCTCCATGTAGTTCTGCTTGTGTGAAATGAAAAATCCTTTCAAAATACCCACCTGAGCCTGTTATCTATCCCTTGGCCATGTCCAGCCAGCTGCTTAGCTTCTCCTACTTGGCAAAGGCATGCCCTCAGGTATTTGTCATGTTAGCCAGGTATATGGGTGCATCTTGAGACATGTTACTATTTTCTGCCTTTTCTTATGAAGACTTTCTTGTCCCTGTTGTCTGTGCTGGTGACATGAATCTCCTACAATTGCTGCCTGAGGGCTGGCTGGGCCTGGTAGCCATGGCTTTTCAAGGAAAAGTGAGTGGGAATGGACCTCAACTTCTCTGATCATGGCGACACCAAGGGGGACTGCCCATGATAACAGCCCCTCCAAGGAGTGAGGTGATTAGGCCATTAGGCAGCAATAGGGCCACTCAAGGCTCTCTGCTCTAACAATCCAATTTCTGGGCCTCAGTCTCTTCATCTATTAATGAGGGGAACTGGACTAGATGACCTGCTATGTTATGCCTTAATGGCTCTACAGAGTGACCTTATCAGGATGAAAGCCCACCTAGGTAGGATTGGCCAAAGGGCCAATGGACCAGCCAGCTTCTCACTATCCCCAGGCTTTTGGTCAGCAACATGTGAGCAGTGATGTCCATCCTATAGACATGGCCTTCTCAGGTATAGACCCGAGTTGTTTCAGGAGTCTGGAGGTCCACAGCACATGCCAAGACCCAGCCATTCTGGCTTAGAGTATATAATGCAGGGTCTGAGACCCTGGGGCCCACCATCAGCCTTCCTTGCCCTCAGTGGACATGGCATTCTCCTAATGGACACTGTTGACAGAGGCCTCCTCTGAGTACCTGCAAAGGCAACAGATCTCCACAAGGGCTGCTGGAAAAGCAGAAGGGCATAGGAGACCTTGCTTGGTAACTTGCAGCTGACACCAATATGCAGATGCATATGGAACACCTTTGGAGATGTTTTGATGGAAGAGGACAGGTGTAGGAAGGAGCAAAAATTGGAACTTAGAGACATCTGTGCTGGTATGACAGTACTGTCATCCACAGGCTGGGATGTCTGCACACATTGGGTTACATTAGGCACATCAAGGCCCTATGGCGAAGAGAGGATTGCTGTTAAAGAACCAAATTGTGGTGCAAAGCGCCTGCAATGCTGAGTGCTGGGTGAGTGTGCTCCATCAGTGCTGCAAGTTAGGGAACAAAGCAAGAGCTCTAACTTTAACTGATTTGGAGTGAAGAGAGAAAGAAAGCAAGTAGAGAAAATGCTCCTTCCTCCTCTGAAAAGGTTAGTTGCAGGGAAATGTGCCTGCACCCAGAGGGCATCCCAAAGAAAGGGAGAGATCCGGGAGGGAGGCCCAGGTTTTTGGAAAACCATGGGAGTTAGAATGACTGTTGAAGAACTGGAAATATTTCCATTAGTGGTTCATTAAAGAATTTTCTTTACTTTTTGTGATGAGAACATTCAAGATCAATTCCAAGTTACTTTCAAATATACAATACAGTATAATCAACCATTGTCAACATGCTGTACATTACATCCCCAGGACTTATTCATGTTATCACTGGTAATTTGTACCTTTTCACCCTATTCACCCACTTTAGATAGGAGTTTACAAATAGCACTTTCTGTGATGATGAGAATCTCCTATATCTGCACTATTAAATATGGTAGCTACTAGCTATGTGCAGTTTTGAGCATTTAAAATATGACCTGTACAACTAAGGAACTGTACTTTTCATTTTTACAGGTGACGCTTGAAAAACACAGGAGTTAGGAGCACTGACACCCTCCCCCACATGGTCAGAAATCCACACATAACTGTTTTCAAATTATATTCTATTGTTTATGCTATTACAGTTGTCTCAATTTTTCTCCTTTTGTCCCCCTCCACCCAGCACCTCCCACTTCCTCAGGTAAGCCCCACACCATTCATTGTTCATGTCCATGGGTCATGCATAGGTTCTTTGCTCCATTCCCTCTACTGTACTTTACATCCCCATGGCTCTTCTGTAACTACCTATTGTACTTCTTAATCCCCTCACCTCTTCACCCACTCCCCTACCTGGCAACCATCAAAACTCTCTCTAGATCCATGATTCTGTCTCTGTTCTTGTTTGTTTAGATTTGATTGTTGATAGATATGTATTTATTGCCATTTAATCATTCATAGTTTTGGTCTTCTTTTTCTTAAATCAGTCCCTTTAACATTTCCTATAATAATGGTTTGGTGATGATGAACTCCTTCAGTTTTTTCTTGTCTGGGAAGCTCTTTATCTGTCCTTCAATTCTAAATTATATCTTTGCTAGGTAGAACAATCTTGACTATAGGTCCCTGCTTTTCATGGCTTTCAGTATGTCTTGCCAATCTCTCCTTGCCTGCAAAGTTTCTTTTGAGAAATCAGCTAACAGTCTAATGTGTGCAGTCCCTGGGGTTTCCTGGGTTGTGTAGGCCACATCCAGCCCCCACCTGTGTTTTGCCTGGTACCATCCTACCTAAGGTATAAAGCAATCTGAGATGGCTGCTACTTATGTTGGGCTTGGAGGTTCCCAGGGCAAGCCCATGCTGTAAGTATAAACTGGCTGGTGCTAATCTAAGGCCGGAGGCCACTTACCAAGAGGTTTGGGGGCAAGGGGGTCAACAAGGCTGACTGTTGCTTATTTAAGAGGATTCAGGAAATTGTGACACATGAGCCAAGACCAGCTATTCATAAGACCAAGCTTATGGAAAAGTAGCTTGGACGGGCCCATAAGTTGGGTGGGATGAAGTCTCTGGGGATCCCCAGGGTGGGGCAAACAGTGTTAGCCAGGTTGATGGAATCTCAGGTATGGCACCAGCCTGCTGGCTCTGTGGCTTTGTGGGAGGAGGGTTCAGAAAAAAGATAATGACCTCTGACTGCCTTTCTGTCTGAAAGAAAGCTGTCCTCCAACTCTTGCTTGATACCAGACACCAGTTTCTCCTCGTATGCTACTGGTGCCTTTTAGCTGCTACCTCTGTGCTGGAGCTCAGAGGGAGTGAGTCTGAATAAGTCTGTGTGGAGGTCCTTTAACAGAAACTTCTTGGGACTCCAGATGTTTCTTCCACTGACTCAATTCTGGCTGGTTTTTGCAGCAAGAAGTTATGGGCATTTATATTCCTGACACTGGAACCCTGGGCTGGGGGGCCTGGTGTAGAGCTGGGACTCCTTGCCCCCAAGAGATCTCTCCCAAATTTTTATCCACCCCACATGAATGTGGAACCAGCCTGTTCTGCATGTGTGCCCCTCCTACCTGTCTGGATGGATGCAGTTTCTTTAATTCTGTAGTTGTCAGACTTCCATTCAACTTGATTTCTGAAAGTTCTGAATGATGTTTGTTCTATATTTTAGTTGTAGTTTTGATGTGATTGTGCAAGGAGGTGAGTCACATTTACCTATGCCACCATCTTTACCAGAAGTTTTTCCATACATAACTTTTGACTCTACGGTTGGTCCTTCATACCTGTGGATCAACCAACCACAGGCCAAAAACAGTGCATTAGTCTGCAGTTGGAAATCTATAGTTGTGAATTCAAAACATTGTTCTCCATCTACAGTTGGTTTAGTCCACAGATGTAAAGCTCTCAAATATGAAGGGCCAATTGTATTTATTGTAAAAAATTTACTTATAAGTGGAACTGTGCAGTTCAAACATGTATTGTTCAAGGATCAACTGTATTTACTTTTAATTAACTTAATTTACATACCCACATGTGGCTAGTGGCTGCCACATTATGATAGCACAGAACTAACTGAATTTGTTTCAAACATATAAAATACTATCTATTTTATTGAAAACAAGTATTCAAATAAAAACTTATATATGAATGTTCATAGCAGCATGATTTATAAAACCAAAAGGTGAAAACAATCCAAGGTCCATTAATAGCTGAGTGAATAATAAAATTTAGTTTATCCACATAATGGAATAGTATTAGGTCATTAAAAAGGAATAAAGTACTGACATGGATGAACTTTGAAAACATAATTCTAAGTGAAAGAAGCCAGACAAAAGAAGCCATATATTATATGATATCACTTATAGAAAATGTCCAGAACAGGCATATTTATGGATATAGAAAGCAGATTAGTGGTTGCCAGGGCCTGGGGTCCCAGCGGGTAATAGGGAGCAACTGCTTAATGTGTATGGTATTTCCTTTGGGGGTGATGAGCATGTCTTAGAACTAGAGGTCATAGCTGCACAAAATTGTAAATTTACTAAATGTCACTAATGGTATATTTTATTTTATTTTTATTTTACCACAATAAAACAAAACAAAATGAAAACAAACAAAATACAGTATTATCTCTTTTTATTCCTTTGGAAAAGGGAGTGAAGTCCTCTGGCCTCAGTGGAATCCCAATCCCAGGCAAATTCAGCCTCTTGAAATTTCTTCTCCCCACCCTAAGGGCTAAGGATACCACTAAGGGTGACTTTGGAGCTGCTCTCTCCAGAAATAGCAAGTGCTTGAGGAAAGCCACACAGTGAGAGTGTGGTGGACAAGTCACCAAGCAAAGCCATCCTAGTCTTTAAAAAGGCACTGGGGAGCAGCATGGACAAGAGGTTGGTGGCTTGGCTCCTTTGAGGGCTCAAGACACAGCAGCCTCTCTGGGATCTCAAGCTCCCATGTCAGAATCTGGAGGTACAATGACTAACAGCCCCTCAGGCCCAGCCCCCTTCAAGGAAAACTGTGTGCCTATTAATCAGGTAGGAGTGCTCTTTGCTCAGACACAGGTGTGCATGCAGCAGGCCCCAGGGTTCATCATGAATGCTGCATGGAGGTCCTAACCTTTCCGAGCAGTCTTCTGGGAGCCCCGCCTCCCTTCCAACATAGCCAGCCAAAAGTACAAGGCACGTAATTTAGCTGCAAGCACCACTCAAGAAATGGTTGGCCTTCAGAAATGAGACCATGATCCTGACTCCCAAATCAATATTCACTGTCCAGGTGACACTCCAGACCACCATGGGAGAGACCTCACCCCACTCGCCAAATGAAATAAATGGTGAAGTCACCTAGGCAAAAGAGAAAATGATCCCCGGACCAGGATTTATGAGGAAAGGGAAATATGATCTCTGGAGGAAGCACAGAACTCAGAAATAGAGTCCCAGGTTCTATCCTCTGACACCACCCAGCACTGCGTCCCCAGGCTGTCACACAGCCTTTAAATTTTCAAATCTACTAAACGGAGCTTGTGAACCTGTCCTGCTACATTCCCAAGACTTACAGGATCATGGACTTTGAAGTTAGAGACCCAAGTTCAAATTTCAGTTCTGCTAACTACTAGCTGTTTAACCTGGCATCAACTGTTTGGTCTTTCTTAGCCTGTTTTCTCATTTATAAAATGGGTAGAAAAAAGTCTACCTGACAGGTTTATCATGGGAATCAAGCAACATAATGACTTGTGAAGCCATTAGCACTATGCCTGGCCTTTCATAGGAAGTGTTCAGTAATTTAAAGCTATTCTTATAGTTATGTATACTGTCAACCACAGTTCTAGATGAGAAGCAGTTTCAAAGTATGTGACCTATTCTACTAGGGTGAAGTGGTCATGGGAACCATGCAGGGGAAGGTGGAAGACAGGAATGAGTTCTGCCACTGTACAGTGTGGCAAAGTTGCACTTTTTTGGGGGGGAGGGGCAGTGCTGGGAGTGAGCAGAACAGGGGAGGGGAGGGGAGCAGAGGCCAGTGCTGGGGGTTGTCAGGGCAGGAGCCCTCTGGAGCTGCCTCCTAAAAATGGAAAGCGGGACACTGAGTCCTCCTCTAAAGGCACATTCCCATCACCCCACTCCAGATGTCAGGGTTCCTTAGGTGGTTCCATAGCATCAAAAACTCTAGCCCCACTGTCCATTTGGCAGCCAACAGCCACAAGTGGTTATTTACATTTAAATATTGAAATTCAATATAAATTTAGTTCTTCAGTAAAACTAGCACATTTCAGGTGCCCAGTAGCCACTTGTGGCTACTGGCTACCATACTGGACAGTACCACAGAGAGCATTTCCATCATCATACTGGAATATAAAGAGCACTGCTCGCAGCATAGAAAATGAGACCAAATTCTCTCTGCCATCTGATAGACCAGAGATGGCAGTAACAAGATACCCTGACATCACATATCAGTATACTCTAAAGATGCCCTAACAAGTCCTGCAACATCCCATACCTCCATTGGGCTCTGGTGGGCAGAGGGGTCAGGTTTGTTATTGGAGGGGGAGCTGTCTGTAATGTCACATCAGAAGCTTAGGATGGTCCTTGAAACCTCAGGCATCTTTCTGTCTTCTGAGCTCTCTGTAAGGATGCAAGTGGGAACTAGTCAGGAGAAGATAACTCACATTTGGCGAGTTATGGCATTTTCTGCATGCCATAGTTGAACTAGATGTGCTAGTTGTGCTAGATCCTAGCAACCAAGCAGTGAGGTAAGGTACCCTGTCACCCTTCCTAACAACTCCTTGAGATCAGGGACTGCTGAGTTAATATTTGCCAAGTTCCTAGAACAGTGCCTGAAACAATGTAAGCACCATACAAGTGTTTGTTAAAGAACAAATGCACCTCTAATTTAATACTCTAAGAGAGTTGGTAGAAGGGCAGAAGATAGGATCTGACCTCCTGTCTCCTCTGCAGGTCTCCTTCTGCTACATCCATTGACTGAGAAGCCTACACAGAGGACACTGATTGTTTTTTGGTCATCTTGTTCCATTCTCCTCCCTAATAGCCTCCTTACTTCCTTTTTCCTCATTGTGGGCAGTCTTGGCGAGCTGTAAGGTGTGATGCCCCATCCTGCCCTGACCAAGGTAGACATTTTGCCAAGGGGACTCTTTCTGCCAGGACTTTGAATTCCGAGCACAAAGACACAATGATGGAATGCCCCATTGGTGCTCTCTCATTCTGGCACCCAGTGCCTGGAAGAGAAAGTCAATCAGATTCTACTGCCTGGATTCCTAGAGCTGTCCGGTAATCTGTTCTGTTCCCAGCCTGGTTCTCCAGCTATATGCCAGTTTGTGTGAGCTGCCTGATAACCTTTCATTCACCTCCCTTTTTGATAAAATTGGCCAGAGTTGTTTTCTGTGGCTTGCAATAAAAGAAGCTTGACTGATAATTCTTGAAAGAAACACAAAGTTGCAGCCCTGAAAAAGATGAAAGAAACTGGAGTGGAAAAGGGACTCAGGTCTCAGCAGCCAGTTTTCTGTTTCTATCCCTTCATGATCCCAGAATGGAGATGTGGGGGAAATTATGGCCAGTTAGTCAATCTGTGATATGACAGATTGACTAATTGACCATAATTCCTCACCTTTCCTAGGTCCATACCTTTAGTCATATGATTTTGCTCCCACTAGAGGTGAAGTTTATTATTTCTGTACACCTGGAATTTGGATTTGGCCGCATGGCTTGCTTTTCCAGAAAGACACTGGTGAGCATGATGTAGGCAGGGGCTTGAAATATGCATTTGGGCTTGCTCTCTTGTGCTTCCACAGCTGCAATGAGAAGGATGTGCCCACGCTCTGTGGAGCATATCTGGACCCAAGTGCATCTTAGAGCCACTCTGTTGAGCCCAACTTAGATCAGCAAAACCCCAGCTAACTCACAGAGGCAAGAGGGAGAACAAATGTTGTTTTAAGCCATTGAGTTTGGGGGTAATTTGTTATACAGCATTATTATTGCAAATAACTAAATGGTAAGTAGACTATAGAGGAAGGAGCTAAAGTGCTCTGTCAAACAGTAGCATCCTTAAGAATAATAATAACAATTACCCTTTATTTATTTATTTACAGGTCAAGTGCTGGATATTCACTTTGCATATGGTAACTCATGTAATCATCACTAAGAACCTTATGAGTTAGTACTATTATTCTCATTTTATAGGTAAGGACACTGAGACTCAGACAACATGAGTATTTACCAATGTCATACAGTTAGTAGGTGGTAGTACTGAGATTCAGACCCAAGCATGTCTGTCTTTATATGATGTGATTTTAATACCTCCTCCCTGCCTCCCATCCCTTCTCTGGCTCCATGGCTTCCCTTGGTTCTGACACTTGATGTAGATGACTGTACACAGGACATCTCAAGAACATTATATAGAATTTTAGGCCCAAGGATTTTACTCCAACAACCAGTAGCAGATAATGCAGATGTTTGAAACTGTGCCCATTTTTCACTAAGAACTTGCAGTCTACTGTTCAATAGTAATAAAGGACCCTGAATGTCATTCCCTACATTCTGTTTATATTCACAGTGAAAAGATACAACCCTTCCATTTTCTGTCTCCACTCCCCCCAACCCGTCTATTGAAAAAGCAATGCTGATTTTCCTACCTCCTAAATATCTTGTCAATTTGTTGGTTTCTCTTCACTCTTCCATCATCTCCTGGATTTCTACAATTAGCTCCACCTGAGGCTCCCATTTTTAGTCTGGTCTTCTCTAATCTATTCTTCACTCTGCTGCCAGAGTGATCATTCCAAAATGCAAATCTGATCAGCTCCTTCCTCTCTTTAAGGCACTTTGATGACCTCTCATTACTTTTAAAATGATGACAAATCACCTGCACACAGCCTGCAAGGCCCTGCCTGGTCTGACTCCAACATCCTCTCCATCATTTTCTTCCATATGCTCTCTCTTCCATGATGTGCTCCAGATACTATGTACATTCTTCTCTTCCTCCAATGCCGAGTGCCCCACACTTTCTCTGATCACAGAGCCTTTGCTTGTGCTGTTCCTCTTACTAAAACACTCTTCTCATACCAACCCTTTTACCAGGCTCTCACTCATCATTCATATCACCCCTGATTCTCACCTCCCCAAAGCAGCATTCCCTTCCCCAGACTAGGTTACATTTCCCACCACATACCCTCCAAAACTCTCATTTCTGTCCTTTGTAGACCTTGCAGTAGCTGATATTTATGCATGTGCTATATGATGATTGGATTAAGACTCCTCATTACAGCTAGGCCATTAGGGTCAGGAGTTGAGGGACCATGTCACTCATCACTTGCCTTCTATCTAGCCCTGGCACACTGCCAAGCTCAATAATTAATCAAGTGCTACTCCCCACCTCACTCACACCCACATCCAAATCTGCTCCTCATCTCCATCAACAGAATGTCATCATTCCAGTTCTCAGGCCAAAAATCATGCATTCTTGACTCCTTTCTTTCTCTCAAACTCTGTTATTTGTACCAGCAAGTATCTTACCTGCTCTACCTTTACCATACATCCAGAGTTTAAGCACTTATCACCTCCCCCCCTGCTCACCATGGCCAAAGGTAACATCATCTTACATTTGGATCATTGCAGTAGCCTCTTAGCGGCTCTTACCTTTCTGCCATCTCTTCTCAACATGGCATCTAGAGTTATCTTGTGAAAATATCAGTCAGATCAACTTTTTCCCTGCTATGAACCCTCTCCTGGCTCTCATCCCCAAATAAAAGCCAAGTCCTTATCTAGTTTCCTAGCCATCCTCCCTCTGATCTCATTTCCTGTCACTCCTCATCTCACACTTCTATGCTGGCTGTTGGCCTCTTCACTGTGCCAGAACATTTTGTATATGCTGTGCCCCAGGGCCTTTGCACCCACTGTTGCATCTCCCTGGACTTCTCTTCCCCCAGAGAGCTGTTCCACCACCTTCCTTACTTGCTTCAAATCTTACTCAAAGTTCACTTTCCCAGTCTGGTTTGAAATTCAACCTCAGCTACATACTTCATCCCCTTGCCTACTTTGTTTTCTTCTTAGCATTTATTACTGTGTGATGAACCATATTTTTAATTGTTTATTGACTGTCCCTCTACTAGAATGCAAACTCCATGAGGATGGTGGGGGGGGGGGCGCTGCAGTTTGTGTCTTTTCACTGCTACATATCCTAAGCCAGTACATACTTGGTTCTCAACAAACTTTTGTTAAATGAATTAACAAATGCCATAGCTCAGTCAGCCTTACAAACCAGAGAAGTGATGCCAGACAATAGGGAGCACTGCCTCCCAGTCTACCTGCTGATTCTCAAAAGGACCAAGCCTTCACCTAGCTGTTGATGGCTTTTTATTTCAATCCTGCTGTGGCTGACTGAGGCCCACTCAACCAGAAGATGATCAATTACACCACAGCCATCCCCCTCCTCCTTCCTGAGACTTGGAGTTCCATTCTGCATCCAGAAACCAGATCTATAATCAGTCCCCTGGGACGGTGACACTGGTTTACATGTTAATGGGTAATATCTGGACCTCTCCAGGGAGCAGGTTTGGTGGGAGAATAAGAAGGGTGGCTTGACTTCAGTTAATTGGGAAAAGAAGGCAGAATGGGGATGAGGGTTGGGGTGGAGGAGAATTCCAGGCAGACAAGTAAGGCTGATGCAAGAAAAGTGCACATCCCTGAGGCCATGGCTTTGCTGAGGCCTGGATCAGTTCCACATATCATGTGCTCACCCTTCAAAGTTAGGAAAATGCAGATTAGAAAATGTGCCCTAAGGAACAGTGAGACTGAAGACTTGTCCTGGAGACTGAAATTAAAGGGTGAGGCAAGGTCACAGTGTAGGTGCTGCAGGTTGGGAATTGTAGAATATCTGAAATCAGAAGGGAGAGTTGGTTTTGCTGAAGTTAAGGGGCTCATAATTATAGCCAATAATTATGGGAAGATGAGAAGAGGCCTGCTTCACAGCAGAGGGTGAGAGGTCTGTTCGGTGCTCCTGCTCAAAGGAGAAGCCACAGTTCAAGACCCAATTCCCAGGCTTACAGTTTTGATGATGCAGATCACCATGTCAGGTGACAACAGGATCAGGAGTACTTAAACCCTTCCTTCCTGTCCCTGGGTTGCCTCTGACATAGTTTACCAGATGGCTCAAGAGTTGGGACATGTGGGGTTTCCATCTTTCTCTGCCATGGATTTCGGGGCGCTTTGCCACCCTGATTCATGGAGACCCAAAATATAAAACCTGAGTTCTTCACTTTCATCTGCTCTCTGATATCCAACAACCCAGGCTCCTGACTGAAATAATAGAGAGCAACATTCATTTTTATGAGGCATTTTCACTTGTCCTTTTGGTAGACTAATGGAGGAAACACTGGGGTGGGGGGATTGAAAAGCAAGCAGGGTAAAGAAAGGCAGTGAGTCTTGGACCAATGGAGCCATTTCCTGCTGCTGTGTGAACTGGGGCTTTAGAAGAGTCCTTTTTTGATGGCTGGATTCATAGGAAGTCCCATGGAAGTGTTCATAAAAAGCCTGGTAGAACTCTAATGGGAGTGCTGTGGGCCAGGCCATAGGTTAACAGCCAGAACATCTACTCCCATGTCCTTATTGTAGATTACACAGTGGGGATGTCAAGGAGAATAAGCTCAGGGGAGGGCCCAGCTCCCTCCAGGCCCTGTCTATAGGAAAAGGAAAAAAGAATGGAGTCCTGCAACCAGATGCCAGGTCACTGGGAAGGGTGACTGGGTTCTTGGGACAGGTTTGTTTCTAACACAGGTTGGGTGACCTGGATCAAATCACCTAACACTTTGGGACTCATCTTACTCATCCCCTTCAGAAGTTTCAGGGAACTTCCAGTCAGACATGGCTCACCTCTTCCCAAAACCACATTAAAATTACAACTAAAATGTAGAACAATCATCACTCAGAACTGTCAGAGATCAAGTTGAATAAAAGTCTGACAACTATGGAATTAAAGACACCACATCAATACAGACTGGTAGAAGGGGTGCAGTTGTGGAATGGGCTGGTCCCTCACCCACATGTAGTGGATAGAAATTCAGGGGGGATATATCAGGAGCGAGGAGTCCTAATGCCATACCAGGCCCCCCAGCACAGGGTTCCAGTGGCAGGAGGCTAAGTCTCCATAACTTCAGGCTGCAGAAACCAGGGGGATTGAGTCAGTTGAAGAAATATCTGCAGCCCCAAGCAGTTTATCTTAAAAAACTTACAAATGAATTCACTTTCTCAGACTTATTACCTCTGATCTCCAGCACCAAGGTAGCAGCTTGAAAGGCACCAGTATGTAACAGAGAGAAACTGAAGTATCTGGCATTAAGGCAAGCAGAGGCCATAGTCCCTTTTCTGAACCCTTTCCCCCACAGAGCCACAGAGCCAGCAAGCTGGTGCCATATCTGAAAGTCTATTGATCTGGCTAATACAATTTGATCAGCTTTGGAGATCCCCAGAGACTCTGCCACACCAAAATTACAGGCCCACCCAAGCTGCTTTTCCATATGGATGGCTGGTCCTTGTGCTTCACAAATTCCTAAATCCTTTTAAACAAGCAACAGCTGGCTTCAGTGAGCCAAGGCCTGGCACTAGCAGCAGCCAGCCTAGATTCACAGTTTGGCTTCCAAGCCAAGCATAAGTAGCTGCCATCTCAGATAGCTCAGGCAGGGTGGCCCTGAGAAAAACATAAGTTGGAGCTGACCTTGGCCAGCACCCCTGGAAACCTCAGGGCTAACACACCTGGTGGGCAGCTACAGACCACACTGTGGTACCACCACCCTGCCCCTGCACAATGATCCTCCACGGAGGGCCAAGATTGATGATAAATTGTCACAGCCAGTCCTTACAGCTGACTGGCCTGGGTAAATCCCAGGCCATAGATCAGCCAACAGCAATCAAGGCTCAACTACAAGAGAAGGGTATACTCAGCCCAAATGAAGGATACATGGTGAGTACCCAGCTTGGGTGACAGAGGAGGCTGTGCCACTGGACTCTGTAGAACACTTACTACATTAGGCAACACTACCAAGACATGAAGTCAAAGAAGCTCTGCCTAGTACACAGAAACAAACACGGAGAGGTTGCCAAAATGAGAAGACAAAAAAAACATGGCCTAAATGAAAGTATAGATCAAACTCCAGAAAAAGAACTAAACAAAATGGAGATGAGCAATCTATCAGATGCAGAATTCAAAACACTGGTTATAAGGATGCTCAAGGAACTCAGTGAGGACCTCAACAACATAAAATAGATTTAGTCAGAAATAAAGGATATACTAATTGAAATAAAGGACAATTTGAAAAAAAAAACAACCAATCAGAACAAGAAGAAGAAAAAATAATAATAAAAAATTGACAATAGCGTAAACACCTTCTGGGACAACTTCAAGAGGTCCAACATTTGCAGCATAGGGGGGAGAAAGAGCAAGAAATTGGAAATCTATTTGAAAAAATTATGAAAGAAAACTTCCCTAATTTGATGAAGGAAATAGACATGCAAGTCCAGGAAGCACAGAGTTCCAAACAAGATGGATGCAAAGAGGCCCATTCCAAGACACATCATAATTAAAATGCCAAAGGTTAATGATAAAGGGAAAATCTTAAAAGCAGCAAAAGAAAAGCAGTTAGTTACCTACAAGGGAGTTCCCATAAGACTGTCAGCTGATTTCTCAAAAGAAACTGCAGGCTAGGAAAGATTGGCAAGAAATATTCAAAGTCATGAAAAGCAGGCACCTACAGCCAAGATTGCTCTAACTGGCAAAGATACCATTTAGAATCAAAGGGTAGATAAAGAGCTTCCCAGAGAAGAGAAACTAAAGAAGTTCATCATCACCAAACCATTATTATAGGAAATGTTAAAGAGATTTATTTAGGATAAAGTAGAAGATCAAAACTATGAACAATGAATTGGGAAAAAATACATATCTATCGACAATTGAACCTAAAATACAAACTAAGCAAACAAGAACAGAGACAGAATCATGGATCTAGAGAGAGTTTTGATGGTTGTCAGGTAGGGGAGTGGGTGAAGAGGTGAGGAGATTAAGAAGTACAATAGGTAGTTACAGAAGAGCCATGGTGATGTAAAGTACAGTATAGGGAATGGAGCAAAGAACCTACGCATGACCCATGGACAGGAACAATGAATGGTGTGGGGCTTACCTGAGGAAGTGGGAGGTGCTAGGTGGAGGCAGACAAAGGGAGAAAAATTGAGACAACTGTAATAGCATAAACAATATAATATAATTAAAAAAATAAAATTTAAGAAAAAAATCTTTTGCGTTGCAGATTGGTAGCGCATGAGCCCATTTTGGCTCATGGATGTATTTTGTTTGTCCTGCAAAACACTTCTAAAATATGAAAATTTCACCCACAAATCAGTCACTGACATTTTTTCAAAATCTAAAGACCTGGCAGCACCAGGTGTGACTTTTGCTTGTCAGTCCTTGGTCACAGCTGACTGTCATCTGTCTGCTTTCAATGAGGCCCAAAATCCAGCCACCAGCAGCATTTCCTGCCCTTTGTCCATGCAGTTGACAGCCATGCTGTCTCAGAACTCAGACTGCCTGGATCTAAATCCTAACTCTTATGCCCATGAGTTGTGTGACCTTAGGCAGGCCATTCATTCTCTCTGTTCTTCAGTTTCTTCATCTAGAAAAGGGAAGCAATGATAGCCTCTGTTTTCGAGGGATGCTCTGAGGGTTAGTGGGTTCATTAAGTGAAGAACTCAGATGGGTAATGAGCATGGTGAGTGCTCTATCAGCTTTTGCTGTTATTAACAATTCTCCTTCCTCTTGAGTCCCACTCCTTCTCTATTTTCTCCAGCCCCATGTCCAAATATTTAATGATCCCTAATTCATTACACCAAGCAATTAATTCATCATGATCCTCCACCCCTTAGAATGTGGTGAGGGGCTTTACAGACCACATTTTATGTATTTGATGTGATATGTATGGGTACACACATGTGCATTTTCACACACAACATACAACATGTACACAAACACAATGTGTGCACGTGTGTGCACAAACATGTGCGTTGGGTACAAGTAAGCATGGGCTTGTACATGTGAGTACATTCATGTATACACACATGCACACCTATCAAATCCTAATCAATTAATCAGAGAGGGACAGACATGAAAGAGGGAGGAATGAGGAAGTTCTGACCAAGATGGAGGCATAGGTAGAAACATTTCACTTCCTCGCACAACCAAAAGAAGGATAATGACCAATTTAAAAACAAAAAACAACCAGTACTGCCAGAAAAACAAACTGCATGGAAGTCCAACAACCAAGGAGTTAAAGAAACATTCATCCAGACCAGTAGAAGGGGTAGAGACAGGCAGCCAGGGCAGGGAGGACATGCGGCAAGGTGGTGGACCATGTGGGCAATGTTGGGGCTGGCTCACAGGGTGGGCCCACATTCAAACAGATAAGCCAGGAGGAACAACTGAGGAGCAAGACAGACCATGAAACCCAGCATTTCAGTGCGGGGAAACCAAAGATTCAAAACCTCTGGCTATAAAAACATGTGGGGGTTGCAGTGGTGGGAGAAACTCCCAGTCTCACAGGAGAGTCAGTTGGAGAGGCCCATGGGGTACTCGAATATACACAAACCCACCCATCCAGGAACCAGTGCCTGAAAGGGCACAATCCACTTGTGGGAAGCAAGGGAAGTGACTGAGAGTGGGGCGAGAGCTGAGCAAGCAGCATTATTCCCTCTCGGACCCCTTCCACCACAGACAGAGCCACAACTCAATGTGGGTTGCCTCACCCTGGCAAATACCTAAGCCTTCACCACTTACAACATAACAGGTGTGCCAAGGCAAAGAAATATGGCCCAAATGAAAGAACAGATCAAAACTCCAGAAAAAGAACTAAACAACAAAGAGATAGACAACCTATCTGAAGCAGAGTTCGAAACACTGGTAATCAGGATGCTCACAGACATGATTTAGTTTCAGTCACAAAATGAAGGAAGAAATGAAGTCTATAAAACAAAAAATACACAGAACCAACAGTGAAAGGAGGGAAACCCAGACTCAAATCAATGATTTGGAACAAAAGGAAGAAATAAATATCCAACCAGAACAAAATGAAGAAATAAGAATTCAAAAAAAAAAATGAGGAGAGGCTAAGGAACCTCTGGAACAACTTTAAACATTCCAATATCTGAATCATAGGGTGCCAGAAAGAGAAGAGGAAGAGCAAGAAATTGAAAACTTATTTGAACAAATAATGAAGGAGAATTTCCCCATTCTGGCAAAGACAATAGACCTCTAGGAAGTCTGGGAAGTTCAGGGAGCCCCAAAGAAGTTGGATCCAGGAACAAACATACCAAAACACGTCATAATTAAGTTACCTTTAAGTTACCTTAAATATATATTACCATAATTAAAGTTATCATTAAGATTAAAGATAATGAAAGAATCTTAAAAGCAGCAAGAGGAAAGGAGACAGTTACCTACAAAGGAGTGCCCATATGACTATCAGCTGATTTCTCAAAAGAAACCTTACAGGCAAGAAGGGGCTGGAAAGAAGTATTCCAAGTCATGAAAGGCAAGGACCTACATCCAAGATTACTCTATCCAGCAAAGCTATCATTTAGAATGGAAAGCCAGATCAAGTGCTTTCCAGATAAGGTCAAGTTAAAGTTCTTCATCACCAAGCCCATATTATATGAAATGTTAAAGGGATTTGTTTAAGAAAAAGAAGAGGATCGAAAACTGAACAGTAAAAGGACAACAAGCTCACAACTATCTGCAACTGAACCTAAAAAACAAAGCCAAAAAGTAAGCAAACAACTAGAACAGGAACAGAGTCACAAAAATAAAAAGCACAGAGAGGGTTATCAGTGGGGAGTGGGAGGGAGGAGAATGAAGGTGGGGGAGGTACAAGGAATAAGCTGAATAATTGGTAGACACAAAATAGACAGCGGGAAGTTAAAAATAGTATCAGAAGTGGAAAAGCCAAGAGCTTACCTGAATAACCCATGGACATGAACTGAAGTGGGGGGACAATGCTGGTGGGAGGTACAGGGCAGAAGGGGATAAAGAGGAGAAAAAAATTGAGACAACTGTAATGGCATAATCAATAAAATATACTTAAAAAAGAGAGGAAGGAATGAGACCCAGGGAATAGAATCCTAAGACATTAAAATGTCACCTATTTTTCAACTCTAATTTTCAGACCCTACAGCCTTTACGAAAAGTGGTATTTTATGTATATGTACTTAAATACATACTTTTATATGTAATACACATATAATACCTCTTAATGAATGCAAAGATACATATATGCATACATGGGCATATATACATACAAGTATATACCTAAGCATTTAGAAGCACATCTGATGTGCCATGTATAAGGTATACCTATATACAAAGCACCTCCTATGTATACCTGTATAAGGCACTCTGTATGGGGCTGAAGTAGCAGCTGTAACCATTTCTTCTTCTGTGCTTCTTGACATATGGAACACTGGCTTAATCCCAGCCCCAAATGCAAAGCTGAGTATCTAGGAACACTTCACACCTGAGTTACGGTGAACTTTTCCATAATGCACTCACAAGGCTTAGGAAGAGAGTGGGAGAGTAAGGCTAGGAAGATCTCTCTTGTCCTTCATCAAGAACCAGATATAAAGTGAATGTGGGGAGGTACTAGTCAGAGGGCAGGACAAGAGCAAGCCTCGGTCATGCTTGCCTGAAGCACACCCAGCCAGACCCTGCCTACTAGGAAGACCCCTGCCATCCAAACAATCCATCCCTCACCCCAAGGGTCTACTGTGCTTGTGAGGGACCCTAAGGAGAAAATGCTCCAGCCTCCCTGTGGTCAGTTATTGAGTTATTCCCTCGATGACATGGATTGAGCATGTCCCAGTGCATGTCAGGCACTCTAATAAGCCTGGGAGAGGCACATGTGTATAGCATTCCCTGCCCTCAAAAAAGTTATGGGCTAGTCTAGAGGGGAGGAGGGAATTATGTCCTGCAGGCCTTATCCTGCCTGCTGCCTATTTTCTTAAATCAAATTTTATTGGGCTACAGCAGGGATGTCAAACTCATTTTCACTGGGGGCTCCATCAGTCTCAAGGTTGCCTTCAAAGGGCCGAATGTAATTTAGGTTATAAATGCAACCACTCCTTAACTAGAGGCAAGGAGCTTAGCGTTGCTGCTGGGTAGAAACAAAGTGCTGGGCTGGATAAAACAAGGTGGAGGGCTGGATTTGGCCTGTGGGCCTTGCATTTGCCACCTGTGGGCTACAGCCACACCCACTGATTTACAAGTGGTCTAGGGGAATGTACTTCCATTGGCTGAGCTGCATAGTGACAGAGAGGGCATAGTGCACAGAGTCAAAAATATTTAACATCTGGCCCTTACAGAAAAAGTTTACAAACCTCTCAGTCTGGAGGGTGATTAATATATAGGTACAAACATAAAATTTGAGAAATGAAGAGAAACTAGCATAACACAGGGAACTTGGGTAAGTGAAATTGTCTTTTCCAGGGGAGTGTAAGCCTCAGACAAATTAGAGAAAGTCAAGTGTTGTTGATTGAAGATATTCCAAATTACCCTGAACCACATGTCAGCATGTGGTTTTCAGGTGACATGATGAATGGCAGCAAACAATTTGATATTGGTCAAAAGGTAATTTCCAAAGACCATGAGCCAATTTGAATTCAGTCAATGAATTAAATCTACATTCAGGACCTCCAATGCCTTCCACATTGGGCCAGGCCTTCTGGAACTGGGCCTGTTTGGGGAAAGCCCCAAAAGTCTAAATTCAGGATCAGTTTCAAAGAACTGACATGTAGCCTTATTCAAATTCCTAAGAGCTTTACTGGGAGAACTTCCTACCCAAGCATAGCAGCTGCTCCTAATGGTGGCTGGCCAGGAAGAAATCTATCCCCTCCCAGGACAGGATCCCCTTTTGTAGCGGAGTTAATAGTAAAACCACATGGTAGCTAGTTACACAGACAATCAGAAAGAATAATGCATTCCTAAGGTAACAGAAACCATCAGGTAGTTATCACACTCTATACATTCCTTAACCCTCTTCATAGATCATGAAATTTATCGCTGGGTGGCATTCTGGCTTTCTGGGTAGTCGGCCAAGCCTGAGGCTACAAGAAGGTTAAACAGTCATAGAAGGTTAAACAGAGAGTACAACATTTCCCAGATTCCTTTACTGCTGGAGCCAAATAGCATCTTACCTAACATGGTCTAACAGGGACTGGGCAGAAATGTGAACTCTGAGCCTTGAGGAGTTCAACTGTGTGTTTAAAGTAGAGAAGAACTCAGAAGATGTGTCAAGCATGGCAGGAAAGCACTGGGGACTTAAGAGTATGGACACAATACTGACAGCCCAGAATATCACTTGGAACAAGCAAGTGCCAGGCCAAACAGGAAGGTCTGGCAGAGTGACCCAGCCAAGGACACCAGCAAGTGAGAGACACACTGCCACCCTGATGAGCTCCAGGCACAGGCCCCACAGGAGGCAGACCCTACAGACTAGCACCTGTAGCTTAAGGGTGAGTGCTTGTTGGGTTTGGGGTTTGGGCTTCAATCTAGTTTAGACACCTTATAATTACTGGTTTGTCAGTTTGTATTTTATACTTGTGGAAATGTGGTTACCTTTGCAGCAGGAGGGGAGCCTGCCCCCCATATTTTCTCTGCACCAGTGTCACCCAGGACTCAAAGACATGGGCTGCAGAGGAATTACAATGACTGTTCAGTGCTCTCTCATCTAAGTAATCTGTGTGCATTTGGGTTTCACATTTTCTTTCAAATGGGAGGTGCAAGTTAGTCTGCCTGCTAACAAAAACACATTCTTGATCCTATGTTGAATCCCTCAGCAAATCCTCAAATATCTTTGCAAATCTCAAAGATATTAAAACGTTTAACTTCTTTTTTTCATTTAGACCTTTGAAGTGTGCTGTGACTAGAATTATTTCAGAGTTAAAACCCATCAACTGCATGGAAAATTAAACAAACTGCCTACCACCCTGATACCTGTGCTGATAACTAATTACTTATAGATTTTAAGTCAAATTTGAGAAAGATAAATATTTAAATAATATGTATAAGCATTTAGAAATACAGCTAAGTGTTTTGTAATTATTATCTTGAAAGAAATCATTGCATTCCATCACCTCTGATAGGCCAGGACATAGGGGAGCTACAGAGAAATGCTGATTGTTCTTGAATATTTCTGTGGTGGGGGGAGGTATACCTGCTTTAATGAAATTATTAAAGGTCAGTGTAATGCTTGGAAATACTCAGCCCTGATTGGACAGGACAGGTTTATCACAGGAGACTTCAGCTTCATCAATCACCTGTAGCTTCATCAATCACTTATTCAGCTCTGCTCTGGCCAGGGGTATCTCACAGTGTACCCCAAAGCCAGAAGAGGGGCTTCACTGGAACTGGGGTAGGGAAGCAGGGAGATGAAAGGGAGAGGGAGGAACTAACCATTCTTTCCCCATAGCCTGTTTGGCAATTACAAATGTTCTGTGCTCCCTTTCTCCATCTCAGCCTTTCCCCAATTTCTGGACCTCTTCTCCTTTTAAAAAAAAAAAAAACCTTGATTCTCTCTCTCTCTCTCTCTCTCTCTCTCTCTCTCTCTCTCTTTCTCTCTCTCTCTTTCTCTCACACACACACACATACACACACACGCACACTTGAAATTAAGTGCCAGACATCACCGAACTTCAGCCCCAATCCTTAAGCATGCATCTCTAGGTATAAGAATATTCTCCTACAGAACTACCACACAGTGCTCACATCTAAGAAAATTAACATTGATTCAATAATATAATTTAAATTTTCTTTATTGTCCCAAAAATGTTTATTGTAGCTTTCTTTTCCTTCTGTCCATCCAGGACCTGACCAAGGTTGTTATGTCTGTTCAGTATCTTACTCCAGACACAGGTGGCAAACACAAGGCTTGTGGGCCAAACCCAGCCCCTCACCTTTTTTTATCCAGCCAGGCTCCTTGTCTCTACCCAGTGGCAGGACTGAGCTCTCACCTAACTGTTAAGGAGTAGTTACGTTTCTACAGTCCTAAAATTACATTCGGCCCTTTGAAGGCAACCGCTGATATGGCCCCCGGTGAAAATGAGTTTGACACCCCTGCGTCTAGAAGAACTCTTTCACCGTTCCTTATCTTTTATGCCATTGATATCTGTAAAGATTTCAAGCCAATTGTCCAGTAAAATTTTTCACATTCTGGATTGCTACGATCATTTCCTCATGATTACATTCTGGTTAACCATTTTTTCCAACAATATTATGTAGGTATTGTTGGTATTTTTTAAAAGATTTTATTTATTTTTAGACAGAGGGGGACAGAGAAAAACATCAATGTGTGGTTGTCTCTCGAGTGCCCCCTACTGGGGATCTGGCCCGCAACCCAGGCATATTCCCTGACCAGGAATGGAAACAATGACCCTTGAGTTCACAGGCCCAAGCTCAATCCACTGAGCCACTCCAGCCAGGGCGGTATTGTTGGTGTTTCTTATTTTGTTTTCCATTGTAAGATGTTTGCTTGGTTAGAGTAGGGCTGCCAGATCTTACCTTTGGAACCATTCACTTTCCCCTTGGTAATTGCAAATATTCTGGGTGGTAGGGGGATGGTGTGGGAGGGGTGGTAAGCATTTAAATCCAGGTGGATAGCCTGTTCTCTAATAACCTTTTTTCAAATTCTTTATCATCCTTGATTATATTCATCTGAATCCATTATTACGTTGCTGGTTACAAAATGGTGATTTTCTAATTCTATTGTTTCCTCTTGGAAAGAAGGGACTCTTTATCCTTTCACTCTTTCATTTGCTTTCTCACACCTTTTCACTGTGTTAATGTTCATTACTGACATTATCTCTTTGACAGTCAAAATTGTCACAGGTTGGTGCATTGAAGCCTCTTCCAGCTGAGTCGTTTATACACGATCCAATTAATCTTTAAGTTCTCCCTTGTTTTTCTGATAAAGCAAGACATTCCAGGCAGCCCTTGTGCTTTTCAGCCATTTCTCCATATGACTTTTAGAGAGGAATAAAATTTAGAAACAAAGATATGGCCATTAGATGTGTTCATGGCTACTATGGAGTCATTATTGTTTTATTGCTTTAGGCCTCCTCAGTGGAAAGAACTGGAAACACATTTAAGGATGCCAGATTTCCTCCCTTAAAAACATTACCTTACCCCTGGCTGTTGTACCTCAGTGGATTGAGTGCGGGCTGTGAACCAAAGGGTCACCAGTTTGATTCCCAGTCAGGGCACACGCCTGGATTGTGAGCCAGGTCCCCAGTGGGGGCCACGTGAGAGGCAACCACACACTGATGTTTTTTTCCCTCTCTTTCTCCCTCCTTCCTCTCTCTCTAAAAATAAATAAATAAATAAAATCTTTTTTAAAAAAAACATTACCTTTATTAAAAAGACAAAAGATCAATCCCTATGTGTCTCTGTTTTTTTTATTTTGGGGGACAGGGGGTTATCTTAACAGTTGGCCAACTTATTTATTCAGACATTCATTCAAAAGATAATTATCAAACACCTCCCACAACAGTACCTGAGCTAGGCTCTAGGGAGGCTAGGATTGCCAGTTAAAATGCAAGACCCCTGTGAAGTTGAAATTTCACACAAACAACAATTTTATAAGGTATATACCAGGGGACATATTTATACTAAAAAGATATTAATTGCGTGCCCTATATTTTTATTTGCTAATTCTGGTAGCCCTGATTTCCAAAGACCAA
Source organism: Phyllostomus hastatus (assembly GCF_019186645.2). Taxonomy (NCBI): domain Eukaryota; kingdom Metazoa; phylum Chordata; class Mammalia; order Chiroptera; family Phyllostomidae; genus Phyllostomus; species Phyllostomus hastatus. Next base: position 3,276,366 of record NW_025334038.1, on the reverse strand, counting down.
TAAATCAGCACCCCTATCCCAAGGTGCTCATAGCTAGAGGGAACAAGTTAGGAATAAGTAGGAGCAATAAAGTATTTCAGGTATTCAGGGCATGATGGCAGCATGTGGGGTGAGGGAGATGGTTCAGAAAAGACTCAGTTTTGAGAGGCAATTAACAATTTCCCACCAACTATCTCTCCTTCTCCCAGTGAAGGGCAGATAGGCAATGGATTTACAGTTCTGCAACACAGAGGATATAGGAATGAGAGAAGAGAGAGAAAAGCAGGAGGGTGCAATGGGACTGTTGTAAGTCACGCTGTGGAGTTTAGGATTTACCCTGTAGGCTAATGAACTCTGAATATTTTTGTTGCCTATTTTATCCCAAAATATTTTAATGACCTTTCCAAGTATATGTATTTATAAACTGAGTACATTTACAGCCTTACTAATATATTATGCACAGTGTGAGCATCACCTAAAGATGAGATAAGAACTAGTTATACATAGTTTTGCCCCAAAAGATTATCTTGCACATCCTCAGTACTGCTGCATCCCACTTTGGTGACCCCTGTTGTAAGCTTCAGGAACTTTGATTCCTTACAGAGAAGCAGAATAATTAAAGGAGCATTGAAAAAGAGAAAAAAAATTGTATTTGACTCACTGTTCATGTCATATCCCTGAACCAAGTGTCATTTCACCAGTGGGGCCCTTAGATAGAGGTCCTGGTGGGCCAGACTCAGGTCCATAAGGAGTGTCTCTGGGGCACTTTGGGGCTCTGTGGTTGGCTGCTTGGCTCACAGGCTCAGCATCCCCCCATCCCCCTCCCCCCACAGGAAACCTGAACTCAGTGGGCTCAGTCTCCTACCTCGATGCTGCAGGAGTCTCCTCCCCATCTCCCTGCTGTCATCTTGCCTGGACAAGTCATCTCTCTACTCTGCAGCCACAGTGATCTTTCTAAGGAAAATCAGATCATACCATGCCTCTATTCAAAAACTTTCCAAAGGTCCCATTATATTCAGAATAGAAATAAAACTCCTTGCCATTGGTCCCTGCTCGTTCCTCTGATTTTACCTACTATTTGTCCTCCTCTAACTGAACTGACCTTCTGTTATTCCTCAAACACTAATGCTTTCTTTCCACCTCAGGGCCTATGCACCTGCTGGACCCCTGCTTGTCATGCTGTTTCCCCAATCCATGCACATACTCACTTCAAGCCCCATTGGAGAGGTCATTCCACACCCCTCTCTCTACTACTCCCAGCCGTGTACCCACCACTCTCAGCTGCTATATTTGTCTTCCTTGAACTTGATGTTATCTGGCATACCATATATTTTTTTATTTGCTTTTTTGTTTGGTTTCTCATTGTCAGTCTCTCCTACCAGATTGCAAGCTCCTTGATGAAAGGGACTCCCTGTTGTATTCACAGCAGTAACCCTAGAGCCTGGCACATTGTCAGTGCTCCATGAATGCGTATTGAAAGACAGGAAAGAGGAAAGAAGGAGGGAGGGAAGAGGAATGAATCTGTTCCCACATCAAATGTGAGAGCAATTACCCACCTCCAATAAATAATCAACAGGTGTTGGTGGGTTAAGATCCAAGAATAATCAGGTGTGGTCCCCTCACAGTCCTGCTTGGAAAATGAAACAAGTTCATTCTGAAAGGCCTGAGCTCTGGGCTCTCAGCCTTCTTCCCTGGGGCACTACCAGCACCCAAAGTTCGCCTGCACTCCTACCTCTGACCCTGTCTTCTCCCAGTACTCCACAGATACTTCCAGACCTCCAAATGGAAAAGGAAAAGCAGTGACCTTGGAGGGAGGAATGTTTACAGTTTGGAGATGACCAATCTTTGTCTAGTCTTGGGATTGACTCCAAGTAATACCTTAACTTTTGGGGATTCTGATTCTTTTCTCTGGGTTCACAATTGGAGGAGTTTATAACTCAAGTGTGCATGGAACGGACATGCTACTTAACTTCTCTGAGCCTTTATTTCCCCACCTGAAAAATGGAGCTGAAGAAGCCTGCTTTAAAGAGTGCTTGTGGGGATGGGGATAGGATGCACATGGAGTAGTTAGCATGGTGTCTTGTGCAGCAGCACTGAAGAGGCTCTACAGACATCCACTGTTATAGTGTTACTGTTACTGTTGTTGCTTTTATTGAGGCCTTATGTACATAAGGTAAAGTATACCATTCAACGGATTCTTACCTATGTGTGAATGACCCACATCAAGATGTACTATAGGCCATCCCACCTCCATTCACACACAGAGAGGTAACTCCTTTCTTCACCCCCAGAACTTAGATTAGTTTTGCCTCTTCTTGACCTTTGTATTGATGGAATCACACAGTATGAGTTCTTTCGTGTCTGGCTTCTTCTGTTCACATTGGCTCTGTGAGACTCAACCATGTGGCTATATAAGTTGTTATTACATTGCTATGACTTTTCCAGTCCTGCTCTACTGCCTCCTGGTCCCAATCTGGAGTGTTCATATTAGTGCCTGGCCTGGCTCTACTCAGAGAAAGGAGCCCAAGATTCTCCACATTGGCTCCAGGTTTTGAATTTACCTTGTTAAAATTCCTTTGGCAATTTCAAAGCAATTTTTACCAGCATCAGCTAATATTGTCTTCCAATTGCTTAAAACAAGCCTTTTACACCAAGAGGCAATGTCTCCCACAGATCCAAGAGAGTCACAGATGAGACAATTAGCAAGTAACATGGGAAGGACATAATGAAGCCCTGATTGCCTGGTCCCGGGACCCTTCAGTTCAGAGGGAAGGGAGCTCAGTGAGGAATAGCCCAGAGCAGGTGAGTACGACAGCTTGATGTGACATGGATGGCAAGGTGGCCATGAGGGGGTGGATGGTGTGGGCAAGAGGAAAACAAGGATTAATGAGAAATAGAAAATAATTTAGCAGGACAGCAAGCCCCTTGAGACAAATTCCTTCTCCAAATGTCTCATTTGTCCAAAGGAGATGAGGAAAGTCTATGGCAGAAAGGCTGGCCTCAAGAATTTCATTTCCCTGTGCTATTCAGATTCCCAATGTGATCAATGAAAAGTACAGTTAGGATGCTGGACGCATCAAATATTTCTAACCTTTAGGTGTTGGCAACATGCATGTCAAGGGTCTGCCTCCTCTGTGCCACCTCTCACATGAGCCAGATAAGTCATCACCACATTTGACATTTGAAGGTATAATTTTAACATGTTTTTAAAAATTCAGATAAAGATTATTTCATTTTTTTAAAGCTGGGAGCCAGATGTACCAATAATTGTCTTGCTCTGGCCTTTACATCTAAATCATTCTGCCAACTCATCCTGTAGTTATTAAGGACTTTTTCATTGGAATGTGTACTGCATGCACTGCAGGGTTGCAGGCCCCAGGGGACTGGAAGTAAACTTCTGAATTCTCCTACGATAAGGAATGACTTTTAATATAGAAACCAGGAAGGCTTAGTTTAGTAAATTGTTCAATCAACTAATTAATGAATCTATGAACAAATCTGTTGGGTGCCCACTGTATATCCAGACTGTCATGTTCTCTGCACCTAATATCTTTCAATCTAAATGGAAGTCAAGAAGCACACTTGGAACTTTTTGTATCTTGGTGCCTGAAACTGTATTTACAGTGGTGCTCAATAAATGTTTTCTGAATAAATACAGAATGGAACAATAGTAGAACATACAAGATGGCACAGGACCAGCGAGGCCTGCTGCCGAATATGGTTTCAGGGTCCTGAGTCCTTTCCCCTCAGCTAACCTCCATTGGCTGCAGCTGTGGGGGCAGTCACAGGTAAGTTTGCTCAGCTGACAAAGCTCAGGTTGTTGGAGGCACAAGCAGCTCTGCTCTCCCTTCTCCTGCCTCAGGGCCTGCTCTGAAGTGGACCCCAGCCTGAAACACATACAGCCCAGGAATGCAGGCAGTTGAAGCTCCCATGGGAAACTCCCACCTATAAGGCTGGGAACAAGTGGATAAATGCCCCAATTTCCATTCTCAATAGACAGCTCTGAGAAGTGCTTTATACAGTTCACAGAGGTCTCAGCCAACCAAGCCTCTGATGCCTCATTTACCTTTCTACTGGCTTTTCCTCCATTCCATTGCCCAACTCCCTTACTCCTATTTCCTCTAGGGTTACCTCCTGTACCCAAGTCTTGTCTTAGGCCATTATTTTTAATCAATCAATCGAGATACCTAAAGAAGCAAATTTTCATGAACCACTCAAAAGTTTGTCCTTGTGATGCACTGTCGATCAGTGTCCAAATGCTGTGGCTCTCAGAGCAGCTGGCCTGTAGGGTCTGGGACATTCAGTCTCATTCACGGAGAGAGAGAGATGCTTGCATAGATCTGGATGTGTGGGGAGTAGTAGTTGTCAGGTGAAGGAGCATCACTTCAGGGGAGAGGATCTTGAGTAAAGTTGCAGAGGTAGGAATGAGTGTGGCCACTGCACAGGACTCTGAGGAGCCCACATGTGCTGGAATGAAAGCCAGTGTTATCCAAGTAGGGGAGTGAGGTTAGAGGGAGGTATGAGACCTGACCATGGAGGACTTACTATGGGTTCTACTCCAAAATTGAGAGCTGATCAAGTTACCATGGGGAAGACACACACATACACACATTGAATACATATCTATGTAAGATGCACAGATTGTGTGTAGATGCACAGACAGGTGCCAGAGAAGTTTGCAGGGGTATGGGAAGGGAAATTAGAGTCCTAGATCAATAAGAAATCTTGATGAAGGGCTAATCAATTAACAGCATGCATGCCATTGCTACCCACCCCTATACCCACAGACATCATTTATTGACTTGCTGAGCCCAGAAGTAGCCTCTCAAACTTTCTCATCACCACTCTCTAGACAGCTACTACCAGTCTGCTACAGTTACCTTCCCAGATCAAGTTCAGTCTCAACTAAGGACAGAAGTGCATGTCTCCCAAGGTACATGAACCCCAACAGGTGAACAAGGCAGCCTTTCCTTAAACACTTCCAGTGATTGGGAGCTCACTTCTTCACAGTACAGCACATACTATTGGCAAGCAACTCTCATTGTTAGAAAGTTTTTAGAGCCACCAATGCTTCTAGTCATTCTTCTATATAAAGTTTATTAGATACTTCATGGCTGATATTAGTCCCGTCTTATCCCAAAGCAAGTTATTTTTTTTTCTCCAGGGTAGAGTCTTTATTCTTTCCAACTTTTCTCACATCATATGGATCCCAGCCCCTGGGCCTCCTAGTCTCCCTTCTCTGGACATAATCTCTGGACAACACCCACTACCAAATTCAGCTCCTAGACCTAAGGACAATCCTTTAGATGGTTGCTCAGTGTGGGCAGCTGTGCTGTCCCATGAAATAATGCAGATACACTCCAACCATCCATACATCCTAAGGTCCCTGGAGTTGTGGACACTCCTGTCTCAGGTAACTCCCGCTCAGACCATGGTCCACACAGCTCCCTCAATCTTTTTGAGAAAAACAAGATCCCCCAGTTTGTTCTTATACTTATAACCTGAGTGTATTTCATTATATTTGTCATTTACTATAATTTTTACTTTTTTTAACATCATGCCATCCAATATGCTGAGATATTTTAGAATCTTGATCTCATCATACAGAATATTAGCTATCCCTATACATTTTGTGTCAATTTCAAGTTGGCTAAACCTGTTTTATATTAAACAGCTGATTTAAAATATATCCTGCATAGGACAGGGCTAAGAGCAGAACCTCATTTTGCCCACTTAGACTTTCCTCCATAACAACAGCTATTTGTTAATCAAATTTTTGAGAATGTTTTTTCCACCAGCTCTGAAACCATCCAGGTCCTGCCTTCAAAAATGAAATTAGAGATTTTGTTGCATGACCAGATGGAGTCCAACTTTACCTGTTGGAGGGGTCCTTAACTTTGGGTTATATACCTGGACTTCAAGGAGTCTGTGAACTCCCCTCCCAAAACTTTATGCAGGTATGTATGTGTACACACATTTGCATAGTCACTCATTAAGTTTTTTTCAAGATAGGGTCTATAGATTTCTTTGGGTTTTCTAAAGGACTGATGGATGACATGCAAAATTTCAATGAGCGTTGGTCGATAGCATTCTTTTGGAACTATAGACTGTAATGTTCTCCAAAATGGAACAAGATCCACTTATTGTGCAATGGTATGTTACTCAACAACCATTGTTGACCTCCAGTGATCCAGCTTTGATTTCCAGTTGTATATGAACCACAGGAAGATGACAGCAGTTGTTGGCTGCACCAGGTCTTGAAAGGTTTCTAGGGAGACAGAGAAGAACAATATCCTTGGCCAAGTAACAGGGTACTGAGAGAAGTATTCTACTAGCTTCCTCAGGACTAAATTAAGAACTTTGCTTGGTGATAGGAGGACTCTGTACCTGTTTTTCCCAGGATGGTTCTGGGAGCCTTTTTACCCACTGGTACTGAGACAAGATACTAAACACTTTGCAGGACTTTTAGGATTAAAAGTATCAATATCCATGGTTCCTGCAAATAACTCAACCATTCTGTCCAGATTCCAAAGGGGGCTGACTATCCTTTTGATCTGGGGTCTGCAGTTTCTAAACTATAATTCAACAATTCAAATTAGTTTTCAGCAGAGAAATTTATTTTAGCAGAAAGAAGTAGAGATATCTCAGAGAATGTGAGGGGGGGCCTGTGGCAACAGGAACTGAGAATCTTTATAACATGGTGGTGACTCTGTCTCTCTGGAGGGTTGTCCCCTCTGACTTGTGACCATTCTCTGTCCCTGCAAACCAGCTTTCTCAATCTCTCCAGGCCCCTCAGAAAATGGCCACCAAGAACCATTATCACCTCCCAGATTCAAGGACACCAATGCCCATGTTGCAGGGTTTCAAATTTAATTTTCCAGAAAAGATGGTTTCCATTTGCTCTGCTTGGCTCAGATGTCCACCCCTGCTCTACTTAGCTGTGGTGAGAGAGGGTTGGGGATCACATATTATAACACTATTCTAAGGACTAATCAGTCTGGGGGTACAGTTATCAGAAAGTAAATGTGTTATCCCAAAAAGTGTCTATCCCAGATGTGACAAAAATATCACATCATATCACTTTCACTCAGATCAGATATGAGATATTTCACTTAGTCACAAAGGATGCTTTAGGGAGTTGGTAAGAGGGTGGGGATCAGGGAACTTGAAAATTTCAAAATTTCACTGAGAAGATTAAAAGGGTAAGCAAAAACAAGCAAATCTGATAAAGAAGTAAAATGTAGATTAGTTTGCCATACCATTTATTAAAATACATTTAAAACTATAAGAAGGATTAACAGATTAATATCAATAGACTAGAAAACCATTCTGACTAAGATCCATATTTGTGAAAATTCCCAAATGTGGAGGCTAGAAATATACATAAATATATATGTATTATGTTTATATAATATATCAGTTATATAATATATAATATATAATACATTATATATTATATATAACATATATAACATATTATATTGTCATATAATAAAGGTATTGTTGCAAACTAAGAGATGTAAAGAAAGGAGAATTCAATGTAAAAAGTTGACATAATTTTGTAACAGTTGGGAAGAAAAGATGAATTTTAATTTAACATTGTAAACCAACACAAATTTCAGATAAATAAAGAGGTTAATTATAAATACAAAACCACAAAAATTGAAGAACACATAGAGGATAAGAGGACTTCCTAAGGATAAAAGAAAGTAAGAAACCTCAAAATAAAATCAATGCATTTGGCTATGTAAAATGAAGAACCTCTGTACTTCAAAACAAGAAACACCAAAACAAAATTAAAAGGGAAATGGACAAACTGAGAAAATATTTTATAACAGTGACAAAATTTTAATATCTAAGTATATAAAATGCTTTTATAAATTAACTAGAAATAAATGGCAAAGGGCACAGTCAATTCACAAAGAAGAAGATAGAAAAATTTCACCAGCATCTATTTGAAAAATAAGTGGTAACATCACTAATGAGTAAACAAACAAATAAAAACATCAACTTGAATAACTTAACCATTTCTCCCCATTGGACTGGCACAGATATATTTCCGTGTTGAAGAAGATACAATGAATTGATCACACTGGTTGGTAGAGTATTTCTGGGATAATTTGGCAATTTATAACAAGAGTTTTAACTCTGTTAGGAATCTGTCCTAAGGAAATACTCATTGATGCACATGCCATTCATATTCAAGGCTGTCCACCTCTATATTGACCACTGGAGTAAAACAACTTAAAAGCCCATCAGGAAAGTTTTGACTGAACAAAGTATGGTTTATTCACATAATAAAATATTATGCAGCCACTGTAAATATGTTTTGAAAGAATGACCAATTAGATTTATCCACAACATACTTTAACAGCTTTATTGAGAAACAATTCACATATGATGAAATTCAACCATTTAACATCTACAGTTAAGTGGGTTTTTAAAGGATGTCCACAGAGCTGTGAAACAATCAATTCTAGAACATATCCATCCCTCGAAAAGAAACCCTGAACCTATTCTGAGTCACTTCTCATTCCTTCTCCTTAAACTCCCAGCTATAGGCAAACACTAATATACTTTCTGTCCCTATAGATTTGCTTATTATAAACATTTCATATCCATGGAATCTTATGACTAGCATCTTTCACTTAGCATTATATTTTCAAGGCTCATCCCTTTTATGACATCTATCAGTGCTTTTTATTGCTGAATAATGTTTCATGGTATGGATATGCCACATATTATATATTCATTCATTTGTTAATGCACATGAGTTGTTTCCACTTTTTGGCTATTATGAATAATGTTGCTATAACATCTGTGTGTATGTTTTTGTGTGGATATAAGTTTTTATTTCTCTTGGGTATATATGTGCAAAACTTGTTAGATCATACGGTAACTCTATACTTTATAGTTTGAGAAACTGCCAAACTGTCTTCTAAGATGTACCATTTTACATTCGCACCAGCAGTATATGAGGATTCCAATTTCTCCACATCCTTGTCAATACTTATTATTTGTGTTTTTGATTATAACCATCCTAGTGGTATCTCACTATGGCTTTGACTTGCAGTTTACTGATCATTAATGATGTTGAACATATTTTCATGTGCTTATTAGCCATTTGTATATTGTCTTGAGGAAATGGGCCAGATCCTTAGCCCATTTTTTAAAATTGGTTTATTTATCTTTACATTATTGAATTATAAGAGTTCTTTATATACTCTGGATATAAGTCACTTATCAGGTATATGACTTGCAAATATTTTCTTTCAATCTGTGGGTTGTCTTTTCATTTTTTTGATAATACAATTTGCAGCACTAAAGTCCTTAATTGTGAGTAAGGCAAATTTATTTGTTTTTCTTTTTCTTGCTTGTGCTTTTGGTGTTGTATTTAAGAAGGCTTTCACTAACTCGAGATCATGAAGACTTATTCCTATGCTTTCTTCAAAGAATGTCATGATATTAGCTCTTACATTTAAATTTATAATTCATATTGAGTTAATTTTTGTGTATACTACAAGGAAGGGGCCCAACTTCATTCTTCCTTTTGCGTGTGGCCATCCAGTTGTTCCAGCACCATTTTGTGAAAACACCACTCTTTTTCCATTGAATTATCTTGGCATCCTTGTTGACAATCAATTGACCATAAGTGTGAAGGTTTATTTTGGTCTCTCAGTTTTATTCCACTGATCTATATGCCTATCTCTATGCCAATACCACATTCTCTTGATTATATAGCTTTGTATTGAAATCAGGAAGTGTTGAGTCCTACAAATTTGTTCTTTTTCAAGATGGCTTTAGTTAGTCAGGATTTCTTATATTTTTATATGAATTTTAGAACAAACATGTTAATTTCTGCAAAAAAAAAAGCCCAGCTTGGATTCCATGTATCCATTTGGAGAGCATTGCCATCTTAACAGTAGTAACTCTTCTGATTAATATGCATGGTACATCTTTTCATTTATTTAACTCTTCTTTAATTTCTTTCAAAAATATTTTGTATAGAATACAAGTCTTGTACTTATTTTATTAAATTTATTTCTAAGTATTTTATTCTTTTTGATGCTATTATTAATGGATTTATATCTTAATTTAATTTTAGATTATTTATTGCCATGATATAGAATTATGGTTGATCCTTGTAGATCAATCTCATATTCTTCAAACTTGCTGAACTTATTGTCATAGTCATTTTGTGAATTCCTTGGGATTTTCTATGTATAAGAGCATGTCATCTACTCAGAGTTTCATTTCTTTCTATAAGACAGATTTATCAATAAATCAATGTGTTAATATTATTTCAATTTAAAAAATATCAAATACTAAGACAAAATAGGCCAGTATTGATTTCCATGTGTGTTGCTACTACAGTTTTTGGTGGGTCTTTTTTCAGTCTTTTCAAAATTTTACAAATTAACTGTAGTTAACATGTTACTTTTTAAATATGTTATGAAATTGTATAATTACGAAGTATTTTTGAGCACCCTACTATATGCCATGGCTTAGAAATTGTGAAGTAGTCTAAAGATTCAAAAATAGGTCCTTCCTCCTAAGGAAGTGAAAATAACACATTTAGAAGATGATATACACTTATGACAACATGGATGGACCTAGAGAGTATCGTAAGTGAAATAAGTCAGACAAAGACAAATACCATATGATTGCACTTACATGTGGAATCTAAAGAACAAAACAAATAAACAAAACAGAAACAGACTCATAGAAACAAAGAACAAACCGAGGGTTGTCAGATGGGACAGGGTAAGAGGCTGGGTGAAAAAGGTGAAGGGGTTAAGAAGTCACAAACTAGTCATGGAGATGTAAAGTACAGCATAAGGAATATAGTCAATAATATTATAATAACTATGTATCATGCCAGGCAAGTACTAGAATTATCAGGGGGAATCACTTCATAAGTTATATTTGTCTAAACATTATGCTGTACACCTGAAACAAATATAAAATAATATGGAATTTCAACTATAATTGAAAAAAATAAATAATGAAAGCAAGTTTTTTGATGCTCAAAAAACAAAGAAAAAAAGAAGACAATATAAAGTACTAGGATAAAAGAATTTCTGTCCAATGTATAATCCTCAGATTTAGTAGCACCGATCATCAGCATAAGACTCTGGAGGAGGTAGGCCCGGAAGAATGGGCAGCAGTAGATAAGGGAGAGGCAGGGAAGAATCAAAGTAGGAGGATAGAGCCCAGACCTGATGGAAGGATAGTCATGATGGGGGGTGGGACTGTGCAGGGAGGAGACCACCTGATCCATCCAGTCAGGGTCAGGGGACAATGATGCCAAGCAAAGGATTCTGAATTCGAATCTATCTCCACTGTTATTTCTGATAGGGTAGAGGTGGGGAGCTGTTATGAAGAAAAATTCCATTTGAGAGGGAGAGATGTCAAACAGCAAAGATAGAATCAATACTGAGAGAGCACTGACATTGAGAAGGATGGTGGTGGAATGGGCCTAAATTGGAGTGGTGGCAGGGAGAGGCAGGGAGTTCAAAAAATAGTCCGAAGTCATTGAGAGTGGCTTACAATCAACTCTGTGACTCAAGTTGATTCTGATGCCTCCATGGGCCTCAGTATTCTCCTCCATGAAATTAAGCATGCAACTGTTGGGAATGTTTTCCACTGCAAGTAACAAAATACTTGACAAGCAGTGGCTTAAGCAATAATGATACCATATAACAAGAGATCCAGAGGTAGGCTGCTTTAGGTTTGATGCAGCAACCAGTGACATCATTGAAGTCTTCAATCTCTTTCTGTTGTTCTGCTGTGCTTCCACTGATGTGCTGGCTTGCCACCTCAGGGCCACGCAGTGTTTGCTACAGCTCTAGGAACCATATCTGTGCTCAAGGCAGGAAACATGCAGAAGGCTGGAAGACAACACGAGTCTCTTCTGGACTTTTTACCAGGAAAATGAAGCTTCCTTAGAATCTCCCAGGAGATATACTTTATGTTTCATCGGCTGTGACTAAGTAACATGTCCCCACCCAGCCATAAGGAACATGGCAAACAGAATTGTCATGACTGGCTTAAACCAGGCATGCTCCATTGCCTGAACAAATTGCTACCCAGAATGAATTAGAATTCTGCTAGTGGGAAGAGGGAATAATACTTAGGAACACAAGTCACTGTGTCTGATCCTGGGAGTGACACAAGGCCCCTCCTGATGCCCACAGCCTATGGGATTCTCTCACCTCCTCCCACTATTCTGCTCACCGTGTCCTCCCTCCCACTTTTTGCCACTGCCTCTTCCATCCCCACTTGGCCTGTGGGGATGGAAGACTCTGCCTCTCTGTTTACATGAACTGAAAGTCAATCTAGTCAAATAACTCTTCTTTCACCAACATCAGTCAAATTGATTTTTCTAATGTGACTAGTCTTTTGTTAGGTCAAAAATTGACAAGTGGCTATGGACACCCATGTTGTAAACACAGCCTCTGTGTGTCCCTCAGCTTGTATACGAGCTCTGCTTCAATGTTTTTCTGACATTTATTTACTTTTCCTTCCTGATATATCTCTTTCCTGTCCACCAGCAGAGCATGTGAATCCTTCAAAGTGCAGGAAGACAGCCTGCCCTTGCCTTCCTTCTTCCCACAGGTCTGTTCCCTTGGGTGACAGTCATCGCAGACCCCATATCAATCACTTCAGCCATAGGCCCCGAAAGGTAACTAGACAGAGATGACTCAGGTTTCCTGAGTACAACCCCGTACAACTCCTGTTCAGGGCCCCTGTCATTGTAACCACCAGGTAAGACACCAAGACTGATGATTGTCCCAAGAAGGAGCTGTAGACGCGGCCAGGAGCCATCCTGGTTCCTGAGTTTAGATGTGCCTCATACATCAGATTTCCCACATTTGTGTCCAGGGCTCAGATGGAGCCACATGCAAGCCAGCCAAGCTCCCTGAAAGACAATTTTTGATCAAGATTCCTCCCTATAACTCACTGCACATTCAACCCAAACATGCTCGACCAACCCCTACTGCCACCACTCTGAGTTCTGTGATAGTGCAGCATTTTGATTCACTTGTTCCTGCTCTCCTCAGTTTCTGCTCCAGAATTACACAGGTCCACATCCTCCACCTTCGGTCATTTCTGTCCCATCTGTACTACTTTGTCCATTTCTTCCTAACACCTGTATAATAGTATCTTCATATTTTCAGTGGGCTGTTTTTCTTGCTTAAATACCTCTTTTAAATAAAACTTCATGTATCTATCGTTCATGGAAAATAAAACATCATCTTCCCTAAATAGAAAGTAACCGTATAAGTAAGTGCAGTAAAAACAAGTGATGGCCACCAAAGCTGCCTGACACACAGCATTTGGGTAGAGCATGTAGAAATGTTGCAAAGTTTTGAGAACATGGAAGATGTCAGCTTCTGACGCAATATGCACCCAGGAGTGAGATATGGAGAAGAATTGAGGCTCAATTATGCTGCTCAGTCAGAGGGGCCTGGGTCTGGGTTTGTTCTAAATGAAAGATAACTAGAAGAGGGATCAGAAAGGTGTTCACAACCCAGCACATTCTGTTTCACCTCTCTCTGGTGTTCTATTCTAACACAATGAGTTCCTTGTGAGGCCAGGTAGCTCAGTGTTTGAACTTCCTGGTGTTCTGGAAAGATGGGGGTTGAGGATGGGAGACCTTTTTCACTCTGACAGAAGTTTCTGTCCCTGTTCACTTTGGAGCCAATTCCAGGATGCCTGGGCCAAAAGTGGAGAGGAAGAAATGTACAGTCATACTATTACCCTGTCCCCAGGGGCTATACCCATGTACAGGGTCTGACTACAGGCCCCAAGATTCTCCTAGAGCCAAGAGTAAGCAAGGGGTAGCTGGCTGGGGGGCTGGGGAACAATTGATGGGAATTTCCATACAGATAATAAAAGAGAGGAAAAGAAGCTTCTGAAGTGAGAGAGAGAGAAAACTCACAGACACTGACAAAAGTGTGGTGATTGCTGGGGGTAGAGGGACTGGTAGGGAGGTATAGAAGTGTATAGGGGGATAAATGGTGACTTGGAATGGTGAGCACACAGTATGGTGTACAGATGATGTGTTGTGGAGTTGTGTATCTGAAACTTGTATAATTTTGTTAACCAGTGTCACTCTAATAAATTCAATAAAAAGGAAAAAATAAATAGGGTGAAGGCATGTCAGTTAAGTTATTATACTAAACATCATACAGAAGCCTACAATTAAGATAGAAATGACAATGATATCAAAAAGATAGCTTCAAAACTGTCACCTCTTACTCTCTTGAGTCCTTTAGAGCAGGGTGGCTTTGAATGCCCAAGAATGTGGACCGGAAGAGATGTTATATGAAAAAGTGCTTCCTGAGAAGGTCTCACAATTGAGGCCTGAGGCTCTGGAGCAGACAGCAGTATCTGTGAAGCACAGGGGGCCTGGAAGTCAGGGGGTCCTGCTTCAGACTCATCCAGGTACAGATCTCACCTCTGGCTTCATCATTGACTAGCTGTGTGACCTTGGGAAAGTTACATAATCTTTCTGAGTCTCATCAGTAGAAAAAAGGCTGATAATATCTGCCTCTTAGGATTGTTACAAGGATTAAATAAAAATACATATGTCAAGCACCAAGTATATAGTATCTGGCATAGAGGAGATAATCATTGCTAGTATTATCATTTATTATTATTATTATTATTATTATTATTATTATTATTATTATTATTATCAATCATCACTTGCCTTGGATTTGTCTGTCAAGGTAGGACTAAAATGGTCCTATTTTCTCAATAAAACAAAAAGGAGCAAATAAGGAGAAGCCAAGAGCAACTTGTTCTGTGATAAATAGAAAAACACAAAAACTAGAAAAAATATCCCCCTCTAGCTGAGATGATTAAAAGACAAAGGCAAATTCCAGGGACCACACCCCTGACACCAAAAATGCTGTTGTGGGTTAAAAAAGGGGGGGAGTCTTTCTGGAGTGGTGAAGAGTAAATCAGGGATTGTGTTTTAAAAGCCATCACTCTTGGTTAAAAAGAAAAACTTAAAGCATTTGTATTTAGGAGGAAAAATAGCTAGTTTTATAATCTGCCTTTTGGAAAATCAAATCTATATCAAGACAGAAAGCCATGAGCTGAGTCAAGAATAAGGTTTCTCTATGACTGCTTCATTTGTTAAGTTTTGTGGGGCTCTTGAAGGTCACTCATTCCAGGGACTTCATCCTACTTTGCAGACAGAAGACGAATCTGCAGTCCCTTCACTGGAGCAGGTTATACAAGGAAACAATAAATGTGAGAGGCAGCAGCACTCCTTAAGAGGTCTAAATTGAATTGCATTGACTTTTTACAAAGCCACAAATTGCTTATGTTATTCAGGTGCCTGAGTGTTTGCTTTCTGATGAGCTTGGTATGAAGATATCTTGAAGTTCAACAGTAGTGTGAGTAGTCCAATTTAAACTGTTAGTGTTGTTAGTGGTGGGGCTGAGGGCAAAGCAAAGGGGCACAGGCCTCCTGGTTTTATCCTGTTCTTCCCCCTTACCAGGGCCAAGGGCAGCAGAGAGAAGATCATTATAACAGACAATCCTAAAAAACTTAAGCTTCTATGAAGATGGTTCCATTTCACCACTAAAATACAGCTATATTCTAGCTCACGTGTGAGGGCCAAATAAGATAATGGATGTAAAAATCAAGTACTTTCCAGACTTATGGAATCAAAAAAGAAGGAAGAAAATATGACAGAGGAACAGAAATTTCAGCCAAACAGCGTGTGTGTCTGAAGCTTTGTTGGTAAACAGAGTGTGTGTGTGTGTGTGTGTGTGTGTGTGTGTGTGTGTGTGTGCTTGATAGAGAGGAGGCTGTGAAATAAGACAGTCAAATTAGGTGTTGAGCTAACTTAGTATTCTCAACTCTGGCTGCATATAAGAATCTCCTGGGAAGCCTTTTGAAGCATTCTGGTCACTGTCTAGTCATTACATCAGAATTTCTGTTGCAAGGTGGAGTTCTCTAGGCATCAAAATTCTTATGCCCCTTCACCATGATCCTAATAAGCAGGTTGCATTTCACATTACTGGACTAATTGAATAAAGAACAAAAAGAGGATATGGTTTGTCCCATTTGTTTAAGAAGTTTGGCATCACTAGGTTTTATTGAGACAATGACTATCATGTTGGGGATGAGCATGGCCCCATCAATAATAGATACTAACAATGCCATTCCCCATACCACTGAAACAGGAGGAGCCAGGGCAGCCACGAAGAACCAGAGCTGGAAAGACAACTGCTAGAGGCTGGGGAGGGGATACTTTTGATTTGTTCCTGGAGTGCCAGGGTATAAGAATAACTCTGGAACACAGAGTTGGCCCTCACTGGGGATCCTGACATTTGCTTGGGCCCTGTAGACACCAGGAGTGAAGGCCAGCTCTGTTCATGCCATTTCTGGCTGCTTCTCTAGGGACTCAGGGCAGGTATCTCCTCCCAACTGCAGGAGCAG
Organism: Phyllostomus hastatus; assembly: GCF_019186645.2. NCBI lineage: Eukaryota > Metazoa > Chordata > Mammalia > Chiroptera > Phyllostomidae > Phyllostomus > Phyllostomus hastatus. Next base: position 3,259,923 of record NW_025334038.1, on the reverse strand, counting down.
TGGCCACACCCATGACCTGTCTGATTCAATCCAGGTGTCCCAGGCCCACAGTCACTCTTAGGCCATCTCCTCTGAAGGTCTATGCCTACCTTAGCTTCCTTCCGGGAATTCTTTATATCCCAAATTGGGATGGGGGAAAGGGCTATGAGGAGTTCACTGTGTGAGGTGTTTGAACTACATTATCTGCTTTGCTCACCAAGACAATGCATTTTGGTAGTGGAATAGGTGTATCCTCATAGGACATTGTCCTTTTAGTTGATGGTAGCTGTCTTTCCCTCCCACTTTCTCCCCCTCTCTCAGACACACGCCCAGGTGTTAATGGATAAAACCCAAAATACATGTATCAAACTGAAAAATCTTTCTTAAAGGTTCTACCTAAAAAATTGAATCTTTAATGGTGGGATTTCAGACACTGTGCTGGAAATATTTTACAATGAGAAATTATTCTTTAAAGAGCAGAGAATTTTCCAGTATTCTAAGGAAACAACTCTGAAAGGAGCTAGATCCCAAGTCTACTTCACACTTTCTGAAATTTTTCTTCCTCCTTGGGAGAAACAAAACATCCTCCTATTGATGTCTCCTTGTATCCATGCATAAAGTATACTAAGAATTACTGTTGTTAGTAGAACACAAAGCTATGTAGTTCCCAAAGTTCCATGACAGCATTTGATCCCACAGATATATATTATAGGTCCCATTTTACAGTTGAAGAAACTGACCCCCAGAGAGGTTACATATCTTGTTCAAATGGCACCTCTGGTAAGTGGCTGAATTCTTATTCAAGGCCAGACCCATGTGAACCCTTGTCATCTATCAGTGAGGTCAGGGTCCTGCCTGGTTTCTGAGGCTAGCACCAGTGTGTCAGAGTGGTGGCAGGCCTGGCACAGCAGTGCACAGTAGCTTTCCCAATGGTTCCCCATGCATTCACTTATTCGAAAATATTCACAGAACCCATAATAAGTATCATCACACAATACATGGACAGACAGACCCACTCCTGCCTTTGTGGAGCTTACAGTCAAAGAATGACTGAAGCCAGGGACATGGCCATATCCACAGCAAATCCTCAGTAGAGAGCCTGGCCCTCTTAAATTGCTGCTGGCGCCTCCTGCAGCCCATTCCATGCCTATCCCAGGCCCCAGGACCTGACTGTAAAAGAGATCTGTAACAGTAGAAATAACACAGGCTGCAATGTTTGTGATTTCTGGTTCTTCTTCCTAGCTACGTGCTTCTTAAAAACATTGAGACACACTGAAACCCCTCTCTAACAGTGAAGTGCCAGGTACTGTGTGAGCTGAGAGGGTTCTTTGGAGACAGATCTGTTTTGGAAACATGACTAAAGACTTCTAGAAATGGATGGATGGATGGACAGATGGATGATAAATAACAGATCACTGAATGGATGGCAAAGAAAGTGTGGGTAGATTCATGAAGAGGGAACTAGGAAGGTAAGTTGTGAGCCATGGATGGCAGCTAAATAATAGATGCAGGATAGTTTAATCATATTCCAGCCAGGATAATCCACCTATGATTCCTCCAACTCAGTATCCTATTTCTCATCACTGGGCCCCTGCACAGGCTGTTTCCTTAGTGAGGGTCCCTTCTGCAGCCTCAGTGCCCCACTGCTTTGTACTGCCATGCATCTGAATCCCAGAGACCTTTGCCTGGTGGGGAAGACAAGACCTCAGTATTGAGGCTGAGTCCCCATCTCTATAGGGCACTTACAACATCGCTGGAGATTATCTGTGGACATGTCTGCCTCAGCTACTAGGCTGTGAACTTTGAGGGTAAAGCCATGGTCTATTGTCCACCGGGTTCCCAGCCCTTAGCACCGCCAACATTTATTCAATGAACACACTATACTCTATATGTTTCCAAGAGTCCACATATGGGGAGACAGACAGCAGGGTGGGTTCCTGCCTGGGGGCCCCACCCCAGACCTTCCCTGGCATGCTGGCCATGCCCCACTCAGCTCTGCAGAGCTGACTTAAACTTCCAGGTGAGGCTGCTGAGTACCTTGCCGGTGATTGTGGAGGGTCTAAGTGATTGCATGGCAGGTCCCAGGGGAGGCAACAGCAGGGTGGCCAGAACAATGAGACTGCACACCCACCTCCTGTTAGCGCTAACAAAGACAAATCATAAGCAGCCACTGGAGTGCTTTGCCTGTTCAGTGTTAAGTAGCAGACTGATTGCTACAAAGTTGACAAGAGACGGAATGAGGCAAGCAGGTGCTTCTGACAGTCCTCCTGAGGGGTAGTACAGACCAGGCTTCCATTTTGTCAGAGGGGTTTCTGCTAAGGGACCCTCACCAGCCAGGGAGAGAGATTCCTGATCAAGGCTGGCCCTTGGCTCAGGCCCTGTTATTTTGGTTCCCTTCATGAGGAAAAAGGTGAGACACCTTGGCTGCATGAACTGTTTCCAGGTTTTCCCTGAAGCCTCGGCCCCATGGCTCCAAGACTGCTGCAATGAAGCCCCCACCAGGTGAGAATGAACTTAAAATTTTTATTACAGGGTTAAGCGTGAAGCATTTTTTATGGGAAATAGGACTCCTTGAGCCAGGCGTGGGGTAGTTCAGGGTTCATTTAGCTCAAGGCCCCCTCCTCTCAGACATCTTCAGCAATGACACCTCACCCACAGTACTCTGTTTCTTAATTCCTTCAGCACCTGCTGGGGTCCTACAGCGATAATATAGATCCACACCAGCATGCCACTGTTTGACTTCACTAGGAATATTTTCTTGAATAACAGAATAGGTTTGAATAAAATCTTACCTAAAGTTCATTTTATATGAAGCAGAGCAGTTGAAGCAAGGAAGGAGGCCACCTGTTCTGCTATCTCCCCACAACCCCATGGTGGCCCTGAGTCTCCTCTGCAGAAACCCAGGACCCTAGCACAGAGCCTGAGGGACACATGGCCCATGCCACGTATTTAGCATTCTATCACATCAACATGCTATTCTGATTTGTGTTGGCTGTTTAATTGATTCATCTATTCGAGCTCTGCCTCCCCAGCAAGGGGATGAGCAGTAAATCAGGACTTCTACATATATTTTGGAAGTCCAGTGCCTGACCCCAGCAGACAGTGGTGAAAACAGGCCATCTGACTGATGGAATGTTCTAGACCAGGGGTATCAAACTCATTTTCACCTGAAGCCACATCAGTATCATGGTTGCCTTCAAAGGGCCGAAATAATTTTAGGATTGTATAAATATAACTACTCCTTAACCATTAAGGAGTTGAAATTACATTCAGCCCTTTAGAGGCAAGCTTGAGGCTGATGTGGCCCCAGGTGAAAATGAGTTTGACACCCCTGCTCTAGACTCGCACATGCATGACCCTCCACAGGCTGCTGCCAGAGAGGTACAGTCATTCTCCACCAGTTTGCCTAACCTGTGTTCTTTCCTTTGGAAGTTCAAATAAATATACACTGCCCAACAGGCCAATGTGCTCACAAATTTAATCCATAGACAAGATCAGTGCTAAGGAACTATATGAGACTTGGCCCTTGAGCTCTACCCCAGAGTATCTCAGGCTGGATTCTGTGCACACTTGTACATGGATTGGGGAGGCCACACTGAGGCTCCCTTGAGCTGCTATAGAGAGCAAAATGTTTTTTTACATGTTACATCCACTACCCCACCTGAAATGAAAATATGGGCACTCATGTACAGCACTTACCTTGGTCAATGACTAGGAAAAAAATCATAGAAGATCCACAAATGTTAGTAATAATTTATTAGTAATCATTTGTAACATAGTTATACCCAGAATGTCCCCCAAGACCCTTCTCCTATCCATATCCTCCTCACTTTTCTTTTCAAGCCTCACCTCCTCTAGGAAGCCCTCCAAATTGCATCTACCTGCATCAACCTCTCCTTCCTCCCTGTTTGATTTCATTGATTTTCATCTAATACTGCCCCTTCTGGGTCACTTCTGCAGCATATACTTTAGTTCCTGTGCTGGAGCAGAGGATCTCTGAGGGTGGGCCTCTGCCTTTTGCTTCCCCTGTATACCTCCCACACAACCTAGCTGAGGATGGAACAGGCAGGAGAGGTGGAGGGATTGATGGATTTTCCTGAGCTATTTATCTGGGATCATTCTTTCAGTTCTTCTCTTCATAGCTCAGTGGAGGGAAAGTGCAATGTCTTCTTGTAGATATACATTATCTGGTCCAGGATGAGGGAATGAGAGACAAAGAGACAAGGAGAAGAGGTGGAGCCAAGATTTGTCCTGTCTTGTTCACCTTCCCTACCAGGAACTGTGTAACAGTTCCCTTCTCTGGGAGATCTTCGTGCCCTGTCCTGAAATGATGGAGACCATGTTGGTGTAGGGGGAGAGTCTCAGGGAAATGCCCTTCATGCTACCTCTGAAAGCCTCCCTGGAGTGACTAACTAGGTTTGGGTCCTCCTCTGTGACTTCACAGTCCCCTGGGCCTTTCTTCATCCTAGTAGGCATCACATAGCATTTCACTTGCTGATCCCTCTCCTCCAGTTTTAGACTGTGAGCTACTTGAGGCAGGAAATGGACCTCACTACTGGCTCACTACTGGTACCAGAATGTTGACTGGATATGGATGGATGGGTAGATGAATGGATGGATGGAATAATGGGCACCAGACTCTGTTCAAAGCTCAGCCCAGTCCCCAAAATAGAATGAAATGTTTAAGCTCATGGGCTTTGGGGTAAACAAACACGCAAACAAACAAACAAAAAAGACCTGAATTTGAACCCTATACATCTTACACTTTTGTAAAGTGTCTAATCACTTTTCCATTTTTATTGAAATGCTTCTGTTTTTATTCTGGATGTGTAGGAGTTATTTAGATATTCTGGATACAAGACATTTTTGATATAAGTATATATGCATTACAATTGTCTCCCAGTCTATAGTTTGTGCTGCATTTTCTTAGCACTGTCTTTTTCAAAGTTATTAATTGATGAAATCTATTTTTATCAACTTTTTTATAGGCAATGCTTCTTATGTCCTCTCTAAGAAATCTTTGCCTATCCCTAAGTGTTAATGTTTTCTTTTGCTTTTAACTAGAAACTTTTTAAATGTTACCTTTGATGTTTCAATCTATGATCTACCTCAACTTACTTTTTATATATTGTGTGAAAAGGTGGGGAGTGTCAAGAGTTTTTTTCTATATTTTACACTGGTTTCCCCACTGTATTATTTATTGTCCAAAGGCTTTCCTTTCCACCCAATAAATTGCTTTGGTGCCTTTATTTAAAATCAATTGATTTTAAACAGAGGGGTCTAATTCTGGATTCCTTCTGTCCCATTGGCTTTTCTCTTTTTAGTATATGCTAATTCTAATAATATATTTGTCTTAATAATGTAGTGTTTTTAAAAGTCTTCAAATCAATTAGTGTAAGTTCTTAAACTTTGTTCCTCGGTTTTCAAGATTGTTTTGCCTATACTAGGTTCTTTGCATATCATGATAAATTTCTGAATCAGTTTGTCATTTTCTTACTGGGAATTTGATTGGATAGGTGTAAATCCATATATTAATTTGAGGTGATCAGACATCTTAAACAATATTGATTCTTCTAATTCACAAACATAATATCTTTTCATTTACTTTAGATTTTTAATTTCTCAAATATTTTCTAGGTTTTAGTACACAAACTTGCATATATTTTGTTAAGTTTATCCCTTAGTATTTCATGTTTTTATGTCATTATACATGGCATTTCTTTAAAGTTGAATTTAAAATCATGTGTTTCTAGACATGGGAAAAAAGATTTTTGTATATTGACCTTGTATCCTACAAACCATACTAGAATTACTCATTAGATGTAGTAAGCTTTTTTTATTTATTTTTTTGGTGGGGGGAGAATACTTAGCATTTTGTACATAGGCAATCATGTTGTTGCCAATAAAGACAGATTTACTTTCTCCTTATCAATCACTATACCTTTTAATTCATTTTCTTACAGTGGCTGTGATCTCCAGTAAAAAATATGTAATATATACGGTAAGAGTGAGCATCCTATTTTTGTTCCTAGTTTTGGGGGGAATGTATTTCGTTTCACCAATGGCAATGATGTTAGTTGTAGGATTTGGGGGAAACTATTTTTTGTTTCCTTTTTATTGAATTTATTGGGGTGACACTTGTTGACAAAATTATACAGGTTACAGGTATACAATTCTACAACATATCATCTGTACACTATACTATGTGTTTGCCACCCAAGTCAAATTTCCATTTGTATCCATTTATCTCCCCATACCCTCCTCCATCTCTTTCCACCACCTCAACCACCAACAATCACCACACTGTTGTCCATGTCCATGAGTTTCTTCTCTCTTTTTTTGTTAAATACTCACCCAAGGATATGTTTATTGATTTCAGAGAGTGAGAATGGGGTGGAGGAGAGATAAAGATCAATGTGGGAAACATAGACCAGTTGCTTTCTGCATGCCCCCTACTGGGGGCCAAACCCACAAAATACATATGTGCCCTGACTGGGAATTAAACCCATGGCCCTTTAGTGTACACAATGAGGCTCCAATCAACTGAACCACCCATGCAAGGCTCATTTTTTTTTCTTTTTTTGCTCAGTCCCTCCACCTGCCCTGTCCAGCCCCCTGCCCCCCCAGGTGTCAGCATGCCCTCTATTTATGAGTCTGTCACTATTTTGCTTCTTGGTTAATTTTCTTCATTAGATTTCACATATAAGTGAAATCATATGGTACTTGTCATTCTCTGACTGACATTCAATTAACATAGTGCTCTCCATGTCATTCATGCTATCGCAAAGGGTAAGATTTCCTCATTTTTTACAGCTGAGTAATGTTCCATTGTGTAATTGTACCACAGATTTTTTTCCCACTCACCTACTGATGGGCACCTGGGCTGCTTCCAAATCTTGGCTAATGTAAATAAGGATGCAGTGAACATAAGAGTTATATGTACTTTTGAATTAGTGTTTCAGCTTTCTTCAGATAAATTCTCAGAAGTGGAATCATTAGGTCATAAGGCCATTCCATATTTTAATTTTTTGAGGTAACTCCAGACTGCTTCCCATAGTGGCTGCACCAGTCTGCATTTCCACCACCAGTGCACAAGGGTTCCCTCTTCTCATCCTCACCAGCACTTGTTGTTTGATGATTTATTGATGACAGCCATTCTGACAAGTGTGAGGTGACATCACATTGTGCTTTTAATTTATATTTCTCTGATGATTCCCATTTTTTAATTTGATTGTTATTTTGGTATTAATTTTTTTAAGTTCTTTATAAATTTTGGGTATTAACCCCTTATCAGGTGTATCAGTGAATATGTTCTCTCATTCAATGACTTGTCTTTTCATTTTTAATGTATTTTTTGAGATTTTATTTATTTATTTTTAGAGAGAAGGGAAGGGAGGGAGAGAGGGAGAGAAACATCAATGTGTGGTTGCCTCTTGAGCACCCCCTACTGGGGACCTGGTCTGAAACCCAGGCATGTGCCCTGACTGGGAATTCAACTGACGACACTTTGGTTCACAGGCCCGAGTTCAAGCCACTCAGCCACACCATCCAGGGCTCTCTTTTCATTTTGTAGATGGTTTCTTTTGCTCTGCAAACTCTTTTTAGTTTGATGTAGTCCCATTTGTTTATTTTTTCTACTGTTTCCCTTGCCCAAGGAGATATATCAGAGAAAATATTACTATGAAAAGTGTCATAGATTTTACTGCCATTGTTTTCTTCCAGGGTTTTTACATTTTTATTTATTTTTGAAATTAACATTTAAGTCTTTAATTCATTTGGTCCTTATTCTTGTGTGTGGTGTATGAAGGTGATAAAGTTTCATTTGTTAATGTATCTGTCCAATATCCCCAACACCCTTTACTGAATATACTATCTTTACTCAATTGTATGCTTTTTCTTCCTTTGACAACTGTTGACTATGGAAATGTGGGTTGATTTCTGGGTTCTCTATTCTGTTCCATTGATCTATGTGTCTGTTTTATGCCAGTACCATGCTGTTTGATTACTATGGGCTTATAGTATAGTTTGATATCAGGTAGTATGATTCCTCCAACTTTTTCTTCTTTCTCAAAATCACTGTGGTTATTTGGGGTCTTTAGTGGTTTCATATAAATTTTTGGAATATTTGTTCCAGTTCTGTGAAATATGCTATTGGTATCTTGATAAGAATTTTATTGAATCTATAGATTGCTTTGGATAGTATGGACATTTTAATGATGTTAATTCTTCCTGTCCACAAACATGGTATATGCTTCCACTTATCTTTATCTTCCTTAGTTTCTTTCTTTAGTGTCTTATAATTTTCTGAATACAGATCTTTTACGCCCTTGGTTAAATTTATTCCAGGTATTTTATTCTTTTTTTCAGCAATAAAATATTGTGAATGGGATTGTTTTTCAGTTTCTCTTTCTGATATTTCATTATTAATGTATAAAATACAACTGATTTCTGGATATTTATTTTGTATGCTGCTACTTTACTAATCTGAATTTTTTAAATCAGTTCTAGTAGTTTTTTGGTGGACTCTTAAGGGTTCTCTACATACAGTATCATTTCATCTGCAAATAATGACAGTTTTATTTCTTCCTTTCCAATTTGGATGCCTTTTATTTCTTCTTCTTGTCTGATCGCTGTGTCTAGGACTTCCAGTACTATGTTGAATAATAATGGTGAATGTGGACATCCCTGTCTTGTTTCTGATCTTAAGGGAAAAGCTTATAGTTTAACCCTGTGAGTGTGATGTTGGCTATGAGTTTGTCATATATGTCCTTTATTATGTTGAGATATGTTTCCTCTATTCCCACCTTGCTGAGAGTTTTTATCATAACCAGGTATTAGATTATATAAAATACTTTCTCTGCATTTATCCATATGATCTGTGGTTTTTGTTTATGCGGTTTATCACATTTATTGATTTGCAAATATTGTACCAACCTTGCATCCCCAGAATAAATCCCACTTGATTATAGTGTATGCTCTTTTTAATGTATTGCTGCTGCATCTGGTTTACTAATATTTTGCTGGGAATTTTAGCATCTATGTTCATCAGAGATATTGGCCTATAATTTTCTTTCTTTGTAAGTGCACTTACCTGGTTTTGAAAGACAGATTATGCTGGCCTCGTAAAATGAGCTTGGTTGTCTTCCCTCCATTTGAATTTTTTGGAAGAGTTTGAGAAGGATAGGTGTTCTTTCTGTTAGTTCTTCCTTGAATATTGGGTAAAATTCACCTGTGAAGCCATCTGGTCCAGGACTTTGGTTTGTTGGAGTGTTTTGATTACTGCTTCAATTTCACTAGGTGTAATCTGTCTATTCAGAATCTGTGATTATTTCTGATTCAGTTTTGATAGATTGTATATTTCTAGGAATTTACCTATTTCATCTAGATTGTCTAATTTGTTGACATATAGTTTTCATAATACTTTTAAAAATTCTTTGTATTTCTTTGGTGTTGGTTACTACCTTTCTTTCATTTCTGATTTTATTTATTTGGGTCTTCTCTCTTTTTTTCTTGATGAGCCTGGTTAAAAGGTTGTTACTCTTGGTTATCTTTTCAAAGAACCAACTCTTAAGTTTCATTAATCTTTTATATTATAATTTTAGATTCTATTTTGTTTAATTCTGCTGTGATCTTTATCCTTTCCTTTCTTATACTTACTTTGGGCTTTGTTTGTTGTTGATTTTTTTTCAAGTTCCTTTAAGTGTAAAGTTGGATTATTTATTTGAGATTTTCCTTTCTTTTTTTTTTGAGATATGTTTGTAATGCTAAGTATTTTCCTATTATGACTGCTTTTGCTATATCCCACAGATTTGGAGTGGTTGTGTTGTCATTTTCATTTGTTTCAAGATTTTTTTTTTATTTCTTCCTTGATCTAGTTGTTTGTGCATGGGATCAATCTTCAGTCTGGCTGACTCTGAGGCTCAACCCCAACCATGGCATGTGAACCATGAAGTGGAATTTTCCTCAGCAGGACTTGGTGCTTGCTGAGATCTCCCTTTGGATATGCTGCTGATGAAGCTTATTGGATCCTGCTCTGTTGTAGCATGAAGATTACCACTGGGTGTATTGTTTCTGGACCTCTTTGAAAGGACTGGCACAGGCCAATGTAAGATGTTACTGAACCTCAGTAACCTGTTTGAATCTACAAGTGATCACAGTTTGTAGCCTCCTCAGCTGGGCCTGGATGTGCCCTAGAAGAATTAAATTGTGCACCAATGCCAGCTTTCATTAGCAGTGGGCCCAGGAGCAAGTTAACAAAAGTCCCAAACCACCCCAAGCTCCACTTCTGCCTGCCTCTGCATGCTGGCTAACTGTTAGGCTCAGTCACTGATGGGGAAACTCTTTATTAAATGAGTAATTTCCCTTCTATTCTTAGTTTCTTGAGAGGTTTTAATCTGAGTGAATGTTGAATATTGTCAATTTTTATCTTTACTGAGACAATTTTTTTTGTTTTTTACTGTTTAAATATATTTTATTGGTTATGTTATTAGAGTTGTATGAATTATTTCCCCTTGGCCCCTACATTCCCAGTTCCCCCATTCCCTCCAACATTCCACCCCTCCTTAGTTCATGTCCATGGGTTGTGCATATAAGGTCTTTGGCTTCTCCATTTCCTATACTATTCTTAACAATCCCCTGTCTGTTTTGTACCTACCAATTATGCTTCTTAGTTCCTGAACCTTTTTCCCCATTCTCCCTCTTCTTCCTCCCAGCTGATAACCCTCCAAATGATTTCCACATCTATGGTTCTGCTCATATTCTTGTTGTTTGCTTAGTTTGTTTTTTTTTTTTAGATTCAGTTGTTGATAGTTGTGAATTTGTTGCCTTTTTAATGTTCATAGTTTTGATTTTCCCTTTGTCTTAAATAAGTTCCTTTAATATTTCATATAATAAGGGCTTGGTGATGATGAACTCCTTTAGTTTTACCTTGTCTGGAAAGCACTTTATCTGCCCTTCCATTCTAAATGATAGCTTTGCTGGATAGAGTAATCTATGTTGTAGGTCCTTGCTTTTTATCACTTTGAATACTTCTGAACACTTCTTGCTAGTCCCTTCTTGCCTGCAAAGTTTCTTTTGAGAAGTCAGCTGACAGTCTTATGGGAACTCCTTTGTAGGTAACTATCTGCTTTTCTCTTGCCACTTTTCAGATTCTCTTTTTATATTTAACCTTTGGCATTTTCATTATGATGTGTCTTGTTGTGGTCCTCTTTGGATTCAACTTGTTTGGGGCTCTCTGTGCTTCCTGGACTTTTATGTCTATTTCCTTCACCATGTTAAGGAAGTTCTCCTTCATTACTTTTTCAAATAAGTTTTCAATTCCTTGCTCTTCCTCTTCTCCTTTTGGCATCATTATGATTCAGCTGTTGGTACATTTGAAGATGTCCCAGAAGCTCCTTATGCTATACTGATATTTTTAAATTCTTTTTTCTTCTTGGGGTTCTGGTTGGATGCTTATTTCTTCCTTATCTTTCAAATCATTGATATGAGTCTTGACTTCCTCCCTTCCACTGTTGGTTCCCTGTAGATTTTTCTTTATTTCACTTAGTGTAACCTTCATTTCTTCTTGGGTCTTTTTTATTTTGTTGCTGTGCTCAATGAGTTCTTTGAGCATCCTGATCACCAGTGTTTTGAACTCTGTATCTGATAGGTTGGTTATCTCCATTTTGTCTAGTTCTTTTTCTGGGGTTTGTTCTGTCCTTTCACTTGGGCCATATTTCTTTGTCTCATCAATTTGGCAGCTTCCCTGTGTTTTGTTTCTGTGTGTTAGGTAGACTTGTTTTGACTCCCTTAGTAGTGTGGCCTATTGTAGAAAATAAACCTATAAATTGTGTGGGGCAGAACCTTAGGTAATCACCAGGTTGGGGCAATCTTTTTCACCACTTTGTGGCTCTGTGTGGGGTGAGAGCTCAGAGTGGGGACAATGTTGCTGCCTGGCTCCTGGAGGTTTGCCTGGCACTCACCCTGTTTCCAGTCACTTCTCTTACTCCCAATATGCAACTGGTGCTCTTCCAGCTGTTTCCCTGGTGCTAAATACCAGGGGGTGGCTTGCATACATTCTAAGGGGGTCTGGACCCTTTAAGTGGAGTTTCCTGAAAATCCAACAGTTTCTTCCACTGCCCCAACTCCCAGTGGGTTTTATAGCCAGAAGTTACAGGGATTAATTTTTCTCACACTGGAACCCTGGGCTGTATGTTCTGGCCTGAGGCTGAGATCTCTCACTCCCAAGGTATCCCTCCTGAATTTTATCCACCACATGTGAATATGGGACTGCCTATTCCACCACTACCTCTCCATGCCACACCACATCTTCATGCCTCTCCACCCATCTCTGCCCCTCCTACCCATCTGGATGAATGTGGTTTCTTTAAACCCTTGGTTGTTGGACTTCCATACAGCTCGATTTTCTGATGATTCTAGGTGTAATTTGTTTTGAGGTGTAGTTGTAATTTTTTCTGTGGTTGCACAAGGAGGTGAAGTATGTTTACTTACACCTCTGTCTTGACCAGAAGTCCTACTGAGACAATTTTTATTGTTAATAATAATAAATTGTATTGATTTTTAAATGTTAAACTACTATAATCTAAATTCCACTTAGTCATAGTATACTATTTTTATGTGTAATCAGATTCAACATGTTAAAGTTGTGTTAAAATTTTTTGTATATGTGTTCTTGAGTGATGCTGACCTGCAGATTTTTTCTTCTAATATCTTTGTCTTATTTTGATCATACAGAATAATGCTGGCCTTACAAAATGAATTTGGAAATGAAGCCCACTCCTCTATTTTTTTAAAGAGTTTGTAAAATTGGTACTATTTCTTCAGTGTTTAACTGCATTGAACTGTGAATATACTTGAGCCTGGAGTTGTTTTTTTTTTCTTTAGAACGTTTTGTAAAACAAACATCACTTATTTGCTTGATATAGGGCTATTTAAATATACTGTTCTATTGTGCGTCATTTTTTTAGTTATATTTCTCTTTTTTTATTTTCATTGAATTTATTGGGTAATCCTGGTATTAATAAATAAAATTATATAGGTTTCAGGTGTACAATTCAATAATAGATGATCTGTATATTGTATTGTGTATTCACCATCCCAAGTCAAGTCTCCTTCCATCACTATTTCCCCTTTACCCTTTTCTGTCTCTCTTACCCCTTTTCTCTCTGGTAATCACCATATATTTTGTATTTTGCTAATCTAAGTTATTAAATGTATTAGCATAAGGTTGCTAATAATATTCTGTCATTATTGTTTTAATGTCTGTAAGATCTTAGTCAGACCTCCTTTTACATTACAATACTCTTTACTTGTATTTTTCCTTTTTCTTGATCAGCCTCTCTGAGGGTTTACATCAATTTTATTAATTTTTTCAAAGAACCAAACTTTGGCTTTATTAATATTCTCTGTTGTTCATTTTGTATTTCATTGTTTTCTGCTTTTACATTTATTTACTTTTTTATGTCCTTTGATGTAACTTTTTTCTAATAAAAGTATTTAAAGGTAAAAATTTTTCTCTTAGCACCTCTTTAGCTGTATTCAACACATTTTGAGCTGCTGTGTTCTGTGTTATTATTTCATTGGAAATATTTTATAATTTCTTTTGTGATTTCAGCTTTTAACCATGGATTATTTAGAAATATGTTGTTTAGTTTCCAAATATTTCTAGGTATTTTATCTTTAGTGATTTAAAATGTAATTCCTTTTTAGCATGAGGAAATATATGCAATAGTTATGTGTTCTGAAATTTATTGATATGAATTTTATGACCAGTAGGAAGTCTAGGTCAATGTTCTCTATGCATATGAGAAAAATGTGTATTCTGCAGTTTGGGGGGAAGTACTCTATAAATGTCAATTAGATCAACTTGGTAGCTAGTGTTGTTATAATCTCCTCTGTCATTGCTAATTTATTTGTCTACATGTTTAATCAATTACCAAGGAGTCAGTGTTAAAAGTTTTCTGTTATGATTGTTGGTTTGAATATTTTTTCTCTTATTTTAATCAGTTTTTGTTTCATATATATAAAAGTTCTATTATTAAGTGCAGATACTGTGTTTGACTGCTGGGTTAGCCTTTTTGTTTTAATCATTAGGAAAGTCTTCATCTCTTGCTAACAATCCTTGACTAAATTGATTATAGCTACTTTAAATATTTTGTCCTGTTTATAGTTGCTTTTTGTGGGAAGATAAATCTAAAACTAGTCACCTTTTCATGGCTACAACTGTTTCTGAAAGTGAAAGTCTAGGAAATAAATTTGGAAAATAAAGAGAAAGGGAGGAAGAACAGGCTTTAGTTAAAACATTATTGGGGACCTTTGTGAAAATTAGAAGTTTCCCCCCTGCATGTTGACATAAAAGGAGGATCTTTCACTGTGCAGAGCTGTTAACAATAGTTTCCTCTTTCTCTGGGCTGACTCCACATGCCAGAGTACCTGGAGTGGTGAAGGAAGTCCAGACTGGTTTTCAGCACTCATTCAGACCTCTGGGTCTAGTAATTTTGTGAGTAGTCAACAACCCTGACAATTGTGTTTTGCCCAAGGCAGATACTCTATGAACAAACACTTCACTTTGACTTTTTCTCTTGCTGAAAGACCATTGTTATTTGCAAGTTATGAATGTATAATGCATATGACACTTCCAAATTGGAAATATTATTCTGAGAATTTAAGGAGGTCCTCCAAAGAGTAAGTTATGAACAAGAACCTGAAGGTAGGGGCAAAACTAAAAGCTTAGACTAGGAATTGAGTTCTGCATAGATTAGATATCTATGTTCTGTAAACCTTTTAAGCTTGTTTTACTGATCAGGAGTAGGGGTAGGGAGAAAACTAAGGGACAGAACAAGGGGGGCTTGTCCAGGACCCAAAAGGGCCAGACAAGAAACCAGGCCCAGGGGTAGTTTTTCCTCCACTGAGGCAATGGGGCATTTCTGATGGGCAAAGCCTTTCTGATGTCAGCCATTTCACATTCAAACTTCCCAATTTAATGGAAAAAGATGCCCATCCTTCTGCAGATAGTATTGTGACATGATCTTATCTCATTATAGAAAGCATACAGGCTTTGGAAACTGAATAAATGGCTTCCCTGCTCCACCACTTACTGGCTGCATGGCTTCGCATAAGTTATTTAAGCTCTCCCAGCCACAGCTTCTTACCCACAAAGTTGAGGATTAATAATGCCTACCTCTCAGGGTCTTTGTGAGGATCATATAAGACACTGTATGTAAAAACACTTGTCACAGTGTCAAGCATGTATAAATGCTTAATAAATGCTCCCTGATCCTTGATAACAGCAGAATGAGGTGCCACTAATTTAAAATAAGTAAGGACTTGGGTGATACCATGCACATTCCTCACCTAATGACCCACAGGAATACCCTTTAGATAAAAAGGCAACAATGTTTTGCATTTCCTTTTTCCACAAGGCAGGCCTGCCTATGCCAAGTTAGAAGCTGACCAAATGGAGGTCAGAAAAGAGTGGGTATAACTGAGCAGAGAAGAGGATATCAGACCATAAAAAAAGAGAACTAGAGGCTCCTTTGAACTCGCAGGAGTTCGTGATTCTGTAATAGCCTGACATTGTTTCCCACCCTTTCTCCTGCCCTTGCTGGTCCTTGAGGACTGAAGAAAGGAAAGAGCAAGGTTGGGGAATGTTTCAACTCCATTTAAGAGAGGAATTCTCCCAGCCTGCTGCTTCACAGAACCTGGACCTTCATTGACACTGTTTCCTGCCCAGTTCCCCAGTTTCTCTTCCTCCCGTTCCTCTCTTCACATCATCACAAGTCTCCACACAAGTTTTCACATCCTCTTCTGCTACCCATATATTCTTCCCATTTACTCCTTTCCCCTGATCCCTCACCTTCTTTTACCTTCTGCCTTCTGTGTTTATTTCAACTTATTTCTCACTCCTTTCTCCCACTTCTTCTCTCCCCCTCTCATTTCTTCAGCTTCCTCTTCACTTCTAGTATCTCATCTTGCTTGGACTCTCTCTCCCCTGCCCTCTCTCTCTCATTCCTCTGTCCTATTAACCATAACCCTTCTTTCTACTCTACTCAGCTCTCTCTTCTTGTTTTACTCCCCTCACCTTCAGCTATGCAGGAAATGGGGGAGACCAGTTAAGGAGTGAGTGGTATATAAGGACAGAAACACAGGAAAAGGGGGAAGAAAACTAGGCACAGATATTCTTGAATGTTAGTGACAGAAATAGAATACTATTTGGCTGAGGTCCTGCCTCAAGGACCAAACCAAATAAAGAGGGAGGTCATGGAGAGTGAGGTCATGACAGACTGCCAATTCGTACTTCCACCTGCTCCACCTCAGAGGACATAGGCATCCTGAAGGCCTGACACAGCATAGCCTAGTGACAAAGAGGATGAGCTATGGAACCAATCTGGGGTCAAATCTTGCCCCACCATTTACTACCTGTGACTTTGGACAATTAACAACTACTGTGCCTTGATTTCTTCTTGTGTTAAAATGGTTGTGCAAAGTTTCTGACACAGAAATCATATGTATATATAAACAGTAAATGCTGTATATTACTATTTTTCTGGTCCAGAAGCTAAAAGCTCAAATTTACCAACATTCTACTGTCCCTACTTTGTGCTGTCCATGGTTCTGAAGGTCTAGGCACACATCTTTTGCCCCAGGAGTTAGACTTTGTCTTTGAAGTGGTGATTCAAATCCATGAGCACTTGTTGTGTGTCAAGAACTATGCTAAGTGCATTGTGTACATTATCTGACCTTTCCCTACTTCATGGAAGATAGGTATTTTTATCTCCATTGTACACATGAGGGAAATTATACTTGCTAAACTAGAGCTGGACTTTAAAACCAAGTCTTGCTTATTTTCATGGTATCTCTATGACATTGTAATGTCTTTTACAATGTCATACTATCTTTTGTGTCCTCATCCCAATTCTACCTTCCTAATTCCCAATATCAGGCCACCTGCTAGCAACCAAGGCAGCTAAGGCAAACCAAGTGAGGATCGTTTATTGTGTGTATGTTGTTCCTATAATATTAGGTCATATTATCACAGCATCACAATGTGTTTCTATTGGCTGTATATGGGTTTCTATCTGTAGCTAAGCCTTGAGTTCCTTTAGGGTAAGGGATAGCTGTAATATATGCTAACTATATAGTAGATGCTCATTAAATGTCTACTAATGGATTAATTTTTCTTTTCCCTTTAATAACATTCTAGAAGCTTATCTCACCATGCTGTGGCTTGAATTTCATAGATTTTTTTTTCCTCATGGGTCTCTCATCCCTGCATGTCACTTGGAGCACTGGCCCCTCTGGCTAATGTCATTGATCAGTTCATAGATATTTACTAAATAGTCAGTTCACTAAGTTTCCTGAATGCCCAGCTCTATGCTAAATAGAAGACCCCAATATGACCTGTATGGTCCCTGCACTCAAGGCATGTACATTCTTCTGGGGAGACATAATAAGCACAAGTGAAACAGTGAGCAAGAGATACCAAACTGTAAGTGGGCAGTAAAGCACAGGGGATACATATTATGGGGAAAATAAAATGCACCTTGAAGAATGAACAGGATTTGGGTAAGGAGTTGGGAATATAAAACACCATGGGTGAGGCAACAGTATATTTCACCTCCAGGTGTGGGCTTAGCAGGTAAGGTGGTATGCATGATTATGTGTGTGCATGTGTGCTTAAAGATGAAGATGATGGAGGGAATATATGAAGACAAATACAGTCTGAATAGGATACACTTTGTAAGGCATTTGGAGCTAAGATTTTAAGGGACAAGACGATAGTGGAGGGTTTTGGAACCAAGCAGAGCAGTTTGGAATGGACATAGTAGAAATAGGGAACTACAAAGATGATAGGAGTTAGCACTGAGATAAGAAACAACCTGTTGACTTCCAGTCAAGATAGTAGTATAGGAAGAAATGTCTTACCTCATTGCACAATCACACCAAAGTTACAAATAAAATATAGAAAAACCATCACTCAGGAACATCAGAAATCAAGTTGAATGGAAGTCTAACAACTATGGAATTAAAGAAACCATATCCATCCAGATTGGAATTGGGGGGATGTAGATGTGGAATAGGCTGGTACAACCCACATTTGTTGGATAAAAATTCAGGAAGGATATCTTGGGAGGGAGGAATACCAGCCCTATACCAGGCTCCCTAGCCCAGGGTTCCAGTGCCAGTAAGATAAGTCCCCACAACTTCTGGTTGCAAAAACCAGTGGGGATTGAGTCAGTGGAAGAAATTGCTAAAGCCCCAAGCAGTTCCTCTTAAAGAACCCACACATGGACTCACCTACTCAGACTCACTCCTCCTGATATCCAGCACTGGGGTAGCAATTTGAAATGCACCAGTTGCATATAGAGAGGAACCAAAGTATCTGACATCAAGGCAAGCAGAGGCCATTGTCCTTTTTCTAAACCCTACCCTTCAGAGCTGGTAAGCTGGTACAATATCTGAGACTCCATCAACCTGGCTAACACAGTTTGACCTTCCTTAGAGATCCCCAGAAACTCTGCCCTACCCAACTTATGGGCCCACCCAAGCTGCTTTTTCATATGAATGTCTAGTTCTCATGCTGCACAACCTCTTAAATCTGCTCAGACAAGCAACAGCTGTCCTCATTGAGGTTCAGGTCTGGCACTAGGATCAGCCAGCTTAGATTCACAGCTTTGCGTCACTTGGGAATCTCCAAGCCCAGCACAAGTAACAGCCATCTCACATTGCTTTATAGCTCAGGCAGGGTGGCCTGGAGCAAAACACAGGTAGGGGCTGACCTTGGCCTGCACCACCTGGGAAACCCCAGAGCTAGCACACCCAGTGGACAGCTACAGACCATGTTGGAGTACCACTACCCTGACCCTGCACAGCTGAGCCTCCACTGAGTGTGAAGGCTGGTGGTCAGTGTTCACAGCTAATCCTTGCTGCAGACTGGACTGAGTATATTCCTCCCACTGATTTCCAACAGCAGCCAAAGCTCAACTACAAGAGGAGGGTATACTCAGCCTACACAAAGGGAGCACCTCTAGGACCCAGCTTCAGATATAGTGGAGGCTGTGCCATTTGACCCTACAGGACACCTACTACATTAGGCCACACTACCAAGACATAGAGTCAAAGGAGCTCTATATAATAATAAAAATGAATAAAAGGAGGCTACCAAAACCAGGAGACAAAGAAACATGACCCAAATGAAAGAACAGATCAAAACCCCAGAAAAATAGCTAAACAAATGGTGATAAGCGGTCTATCAGATGTGGAGTTCAAAATATTGCTTGTAAGGATGCTCAAGGAACTTAGTAAGGACCTCAACAGCATAACATAGATCTAGTCAGAAGTGAAGGGTACACTAATTAAAATTAAAAGGAATTTACAGGGAAACAACAGTAGAGTGGATGAAGCTGAGAACCAAATCAATGACTTGCAACATAAGGAAGCAAAAAAAAAAAAAATCAGAACAACAGGAAGAAAAAGAAATCCAAAAAAATGATGGTAGTATAAGCAGCTTCTGAGACAACTCCAAGAGGTTCAACATTTGCACCATAGAGTATAAGAAGGAGAAGAGAAAGAGCAAGAAATTGGAAATATATTTGAAGAAATGAAAGAAAACTTCCCTAATTTGGTGAAGGAAATAGACATGCAAGTCCAGGAAGCACAGAGAGTCCCAAACAAGATGGATGCAAAGAGGCCCACTCCAAGACACATCATAATTAAAATGCCAAAGGTTAGCGATAAAGGGAAAATCTTAAAAGCAGCAAGAGAAAAGGAGTTAGTTACCTACAAGGGAGTTCCCATAAGACTGTCAGCTGATTTCTCAAAACAAACTTTGCAGGCTAGGAAGGACTAGCGAGAAATATTTAAAGTCATGAAGAACAGAAAACTACAGCCAAGATTGCTCTACCCAGCAAAGCTATCATTTAGTGTCACAGGGCAGATAAAGAGCTTTCCAGATAAGAAAAAACTAAAGAAGTTCATCATCACCAAACCATTATTATGTGAAATGAGAAACAGAGTTATTTCAGAAAAAGAAGACCAAAACTATGAACAATGAAGTGGCAAAAATACATATCTGTCAACAATTGAATCTAAAAAACAAACTATCTGGACAAGAAAAAGAGAGACAGAATCATGAATATGGAGAGGGTTTTGATGGTTGCCAGATGGGAAGGGGCTATGGGGGAATGGGTAAAGAGATGAGGTGTTTAAAGTACAAATAGGTAGTTACAGAATAGCCATGGGGATGTAGAGTACAGTATAGGAAATGGAGTAACCAAAGAACTTATACGCATGACCCATGGACATGAACAATGGTTGGGCAACTTCCTGAGGGAATGGGGGTGCTCGGTGAAGGGGAGAAATCAGGGCAACTATAATAGCATAATCAATAAAATACATTTTTAAAAAAAGAAGCATCCTGTCAACAGTACATAGGGCTAATGGGAAGGCTGATCCTGAGGACAAGTACACAAGTCAGAAGGTTACTTATAGGAGTCAGAACTACAGCGGGAGGGAGACCAAGATTCAGCAGTTGGCAGTAGAGAAGAAATGAGAAAAGTCTTCAGTGGGCAGACAGATGCCATAGTTAAGTTGCACCAAACTGAAAATAATAAAGAGCAAGCTGACAAGAGGTGCCTAAGAAGGGCAGCATTTCCTCACCCCATTTCCCACAACATTTCATGGTCTCCAGTGGGGCATTCTAGCTTGATGGATGTCAGAGGCTTTCAAAGATACAGAGAAATGAAAGAGCTTAGCCTTTTTAGTATTTCACATGCACATTAGTGCTATCATCCACATACTGTATCACACAACCAGCTTGTGTCTAGGACCACCTGAGATTTCAGTCAAATGCTGGGCTCTGCACCTCCACCTGAATCAACAACTGTGCTGAAAGTGGATCTGGCAGGTGGGTGGCCCACACCTCTGCTGTTCTGTCAGGGTTGCTCTGCACACCCATTCCAGAAGAGCTGTGTCATCTCAAGACCTGTAATAAATGGGGATTCTATATAAAACCAACTCCATTGAAAAACTATACTCCACTAAGTGCCTGTGTGGGTGTTGGTGGCCACAGAGATCATTAGGGTTAAAGTCAGAACTCCCAACAGGGAAAAAAATCCAGAAAAATATGTGCCAGGACTGAGGCCTTGTTGGTATGCCTGCCTGTCAAGTAGATTAGTTCTGAACCATTAGACACACACTCTGAACTTCCGTGTGTCATTTCGTTCAGACCTTATATAATTTTGCACAGCTTCCCAAAACCCAATGTCTTGTGTGACGCTTATCATACTTTCTAAAGTAGAGAGGGAAGATCTCATTACCTTCCTCTATCTGATTGGTTAGGAACCTGGAACATTGTCCTATACTTTCCCTATCATAACATTATTCATACTCTATGATAATTACTAATTTAATTGCTTGTTCACTGCTATCCAGTGAGCTTCATGAGAGTAGGGATCAGGTCTGCCTTTGTGTACTGCTATTTCCACAGAACCTAGCACAATACTTGACATTCAACAAATATTTATTTGAGTGAGTGAATTAATGAATGAACTGCTTAAGGCCATACATATGGTTTCTGTCATAACTGGAAATGGATCCATCTTCCCCACTGCCACAAGTAGCATCTTTTCCAAGAAAGGTGTTCTTCCACACAGCTATGAAGGACTGCTTCATCTACACTAGAATTAACTGGAAGCTTTAAAAAATATTAATGCCTATATTCTCAATTCCAGAGATTCTGGCTGTTATAGATTTAATGTTTGTATCCTTCCCCCAAAATTTATATGTTAAAGCCCAAATCCCCAATGTGATGGTATTAGGAGGTCAGGCCTTTGGGAATTGATCAGGTTTAGATGAGGTCAGGAGGGTGGGGCCCTCATGATAAAATTAGTGGCCTTATAAGAAGGGATACCAGAGAGGTTTCTCTCCCTCTCCCTCTCTCTCCCTCTACTCTCATCAGCCTCCTCTCACTTTCTTTGTGCATGTGTCATGGAAGACCATGTGAGGATATAATCAGGAAGAGAGCCCTCACTAAAAACCTGATCCTGCTAGCACCCTAATCTCTAACTTTGAGCCTCCGGAATTGTGAGAAATAAGCATTTGTTATTAAGCCTCATGGTCTCTGGTATTGTGTTATAACAACCTGAGTTGACTGAGACACTGAATTGTTCTGGCAATCAGACTGGGAATTGGGAAGCTAATGCACAGCCATGGGTGATGACAACTTCTTTAGAGCAGTGTTACTCAGAGCATAGTCCCAGAACAAGCAGAATAGGCATCATCTGGGTTTTTGTTAGAAAGATGGAGCCTCAAGCCCCACCCAGACCCACTGAAACAGAGTTTGCATTTTCACAAGGTCCCCAGGAGATTCACTGACTAGAGCATTGTTGCAGCAGTTCTCAACCAAACTATCAGTAGAATCACTTAGAGAGTTTCCCAAATTACCAGTTGCTGGGCTCCACAGGAGATCAAACCAAATTCTCTGTGAATCAGACTTCTGCATGACTCTCATTTGCAGTCATAGCTGAGATGTACTAAATAGAAAATTCATATCTCTGGTGGTGTTTGTATTTCTGCCTTGCATTGTAATTATAATTATCACTGGGCAGGACTTTATCTCTTCCATTGGACCATAAGTTCTCTGAGGGCAAAGACTGGTTCATCTGTTCATTTATTCAACACAAAATTCTTAAGCTTCTATGTGAAAAGTAGGGCTGGGTACTGGGGATATATTTGCAGCCTCTACTGTTAGAGAGATACAGTCCTTGTCATCAAGAAGTTCACAATTTAGAAGAAACAGACATATAAGTAAATGAATAAAATGTTAGAATAGGAGTATATCATAAAGACATGAGGACAGGACAACCAGGTGCTGAAGAGGGCAACATGACTATTCTAGGAAAGTCATGGAGGACTTCCTGGAGAGGGAACACCAGAGCTTCATCTGAAGGATGAGTAGGGTGACCTCATCAGGGAGGAGGGAAAATTCCTAAGAAAAGAAGCAGCCTACAACATCTCTAGCCATCAGAGACCTGCAAATTAAAACAACAATGAGATATCACTTCACACTGGTCAGAATGACCATCATAAACAAATCAACAAACAACAAGTGCTGGTGAGGTTGTGGAGAAAAGGAAACCCTACTACACTGTTGATGGGAATGCAGACTGGTACAGCCACTGTGGAAAACAGTATGGAATTTCCTCAAAAAACTAAAAATGGAACTGTCTTTTGATCCAGTGATTCCACTGCTGGGACTATACCCTGAGAATCCTGAATCACCAATTCAAAAGAACCTACGCACCCCAATGTTCATAGCAGTGTTATTTACAATAGCCAAGTGCCAGAAACAGCCTGAGTGCCCATCAGTAAGTGAGTGAATCAAAAAACTGTGGTACATTCACACAATGGAATACGATGCAGCAGAAAGAAAGAACTCCTATCGTTTGCATGAATAGAACTGGGGAGTATCATGTTAAGTGAAATATGCCAAGCAGTGAAAGAAAAATACCATATGATCTCACTTATAAGTGGAACCTAATCAACAAAACAAACAAATGAGCAAAAAGGAACCAGAGGCATGAAAATAAAGAAAAAACTGACAGGGACCAGAGAGGTTGGGGGTGGGGGATAAGGGGGGAAAGAAGGAGCACATGTATAAAGGATCCATAGACAAGGACAATGGGGAAAGGATTGTCTTTGGGAGCAGGAGTTGGATGGGGCAGGGAAGAGCAACAAGGGGGAAAATGGACAACTATAACTGAACAACAATAAAAAAAAGAAGAAAAGAAGCAGCCTATTCATAACCACAGAGGCATATGGACAAAATAATGAATATACAAATCTGCTATCCCAGCATTATTTATAACAGCAAAATATTGTAAACAACCTAAATGTCCCTCAGAAAAGGACTGCTAAATAAATTATGGTCCATCCTTACAAAGGAACACCAAGCAAATGTGAAAATATTGCAGAGACTCTTTATGGACTAATCTGGAATAGTCCAAGATATAGTGTTAAGGTGGGAAAAAGAAGATGCAGAACAATTGCCAGTCATACAGCAACAATTTAAAATATATTTTAAAATCTACCTTATCTGCCTAAACACCCTGTGAGGCATCATTATCCCATTTTGCAGATAAGGGAACAACATCTCAGAGAGATGAATAACTCATTCAATTTCACAGTGTTAAGCAGAAAACCAGGATTCAGCCCCTCATAGGTCTGACAGCAAAGCCTTGTGGTAATTCTGCCAGCCCGAGCTGGCCATGAGCTCTATCTGATTAACCCTCTCTGGAAAAAAAGACCTCACAGTGTTATAGAACAAACAAGGGGGGCCTGGGACGATATACTATTATTGAAAGAAGCCCTTAGGTCCGTTATGTCCGCCGCCAGAGGAAGACGTCTCTCAATGCCAGAGATTTGTGAAAAAGAAAGAAATGTTTATTTAATGCTATACAGATTTAAAGTAGTGACCTAATGTCTTCACCAAAATCCCAAAGTCCCTTAAAACACCTACAAACAGACACAGTCCTTCCTTCCTTCCCCCTTTGCCCAGTCCAGAGTACTGTATCTCCTAAAGCTGCAGGGGTCCCCACTCTGGCAAAGGCAAGTAGTCCTCTCTCTCAGGGCCACGGGAGTCCCCACTCTGCCAGAGCCGCGTGGTTCTCCCTCTCAGGGCTGCAGGAGTCTCCACTCTGTCAAGGCCGCGTGGTTCTCTCCCTCAGGGCCACGGGAGTCTTCACTCTGCTAAAGCTGTGTGGTTCTCTCTTTCCAATGGCTGCTGCATCTTGGTTTAAATCCCCGCACCAATCTTCCTCTGCAGCCCCATTTCCGACTCCTCCCACACTCGGCTTCACGTGCCAGAACTCATACCCTTCCAGCTTTACTGGACTGCCATCATGAGTCTGGGCAGGTGTGGCCCCGTGTCCTGGAGCCAATCTTCTCCAAGCTCCCACACAGGCGCTGTAGCTCAGGGGACCTGCCCCCAGTCACATCTTGGTGGAGAAGTTACTTCCATTCTCCTGGCTCAGGGCGTGGTCACAGCTATTTAACATATCTAAGCGGCCAGCCAAAGGCTATAGATATGTTAAATGACCATACCAGAGGTTAGCTGCAAGGCTGTTGCTATGCAAAACAGCTCTCAATGGCCCTGCTCCATTTGTCCCTTCCCCCAACCCACACCTGGGGAGTGGGAGTGAGGACATCCAAAAATCCCCTGGACACTTTGAGTCCTGGACCCCATTTCAAATGCCTATTTGGGGTCCCCCCTCTTGGCTGCACCCTGTAACAACAGGACCACTGCCCACTGTTCATATTAGTTGTCCCTTCTACAAGGTTAAGGCGCATGGGGTCATGGTGCTAGCAGCCAAAGGAGCGGAGGAATACTGATGTGACCACAGCCACTGGTGTGATATTTCAGCAAGACAGATATTTGCAAGGGGCTTGTCAGCCCAGTTGACAGTGATAGGCACCAATGATCCTGAATTTCTTTTTTCAAGGCCCCCATCTGGAAGAACCCAAGGAACACATTGAATGGCAGCGTCTCTCCTTGGAGCACCAATTCCTGAGATTAGAACTTCCCACTGAAGATGAAGAAAAATTGAGGCCCTATCTTCCCCTTCCCCGTCCCATGCCACACATCCAAGGTTGCTCCCCACACAGCAGGATCACCCAGGAAAACCCCAACATAAGCTAATTCATCAGTGGGTCTTAGGAAAAGTGCTAAGGCTACAGTGAAGAGGAAAGAGTATGGGCTGGGGCACCTCAGACCCTGGCTCCACCCTTAGACAGGGAGTCTGGAGTCCTCCTGCCTATGGGTAAATAAGATGAGATAATCTATGTCAGATTCCCAGCTTAGTCCAGGGATACCGGAGACAGAAAAGGAAGTGGAGCTGTCATCATATTCATCTCTCATATCCATGCCAGGAAAAAGCTTTCAAACTACCTTAAATCCTGCCCCAGGTTCCCAAAACTTCACGTAGCAGGGGTCATGGGGCAGGGGTCCAAATGCCAATACACCCTGAGGCCAGGAGGTAAAGTCAATGACTAAGGCAGGATGGGCACAAACTAGGCTAAAGGAAGTGGAGGGAACCATGGTGGGAAGTGGAGGGAGCCAGAGGGCACTTGTCTCACAGGAAGGGTCTTGCAGCCCCAATTAAAAAAAAATACAGGCTTGATTTGGCCCTGGGGTCACCACATTCAGAGCCCCAACACTGGAGCCAGCTGCCTGCTCAGGGGCACTGAAAGCTGAGACCAGCCAGGAGCCTTATTCCCCCACTCCCATCCCCATCCCCGCAGCCTCTCCCAAGGGTCTTCTGCCAGGCTCGCCTGCTGCCTGTGCAGAAGAGGTGGGCTCTGGTGGAGGGGGTGTTATTCTGAGGAACATTGGGAAAGACCCCTCTAAGACCTCTCCCATACAGAACCTGAAATGCCAACATTAAATATTCACTCCTTTGGGTTAAGTGTTTCCTCTCTTGGGTCTTCTATTAAAATTCAAATGCTTCTTAGAAGAGGAACAAGCCACTTGTGGCTCTGAATCAAATGTACTGGAGTGAAGTGGATGGAAAGCAGTCCTCCCAGCTATAAGGGAGGGCCTCCTCACCCATCACTGCCCATGGCACTCCCTGTCCGTTTGCCCTCCTGTGCCCTCTGGCCATGGGGGACTGAGTGCCTTGGGAAGGGGAGACTGAATGAGGGTGGTTCGAAGTTTTTGTCTGAGAGAACAAACAAGAGAGTAACTCACAAAAGTTCTCAGACATGCAGAAGCCTTCGTCTCCCCTCTGTGTCCCAAACAGACTTGCTGGAGGCTGGGGACACTTGGAGCTGAGCCTTCCCAGTGCAAAGAAAGCCAGGGAAGTGTAGCTTCAAGCTGGGGACAGCTAGGTAGCCGAGGTAGCCGAGGAAGCTGACTGAGCACCTCCAACTCCAGAAGGGGCTCCAAGGCAGAGCCACCTGCAATGCCTCCTTGGAAGCCTGGATTATTATTCCATACAGGTTTCCATTTGACTGCAATTCAGAGAAAGTCAGTATGTGTACCCCACTGAAAAAGAAGTCCCTGATCAATGCATTAACCAGAAAGTACTGTAGGGGCATACTTTGTGCCTCACATCCTGGTAGGCACAATCTTTGTGATAAGGTTCTCATTGAATTGATTTCACCCACTACTGCAGGACCTCTGATCTATCCCTCAAGTCTCTCTAATTATTTCTGGACATCAACAGACATTTGGCAAGCCTGTCCCAACAAGTTCTCTTAGTTGCCCTGTGGTGTCCATCATTTGTTTCCCCTCTGAGCCTGGCTTCCTCTGGACAGGAGACCCAAAAGGAAGTGAAAAGAAGGCTCTGCTTTATTGTCCCTGCTGCTGATGTCACCTTTATTATTGTTGTTGTTTCCTGCTCACTGGGGTGCCATGGCATGTACCTCAAGGATAAGTGACCCTTCTGAGTGGAGAAGAACACCCCCACCCTTGGGCAACTGCTACCCTTCCTCTGACAGGACTTTAGTGTGGAGGCCACCCATGCTGGTCTGCTTGCACACTCAACCGAAGGATGGCTTCTCCAGCAGAAAGAAATTGGCTAAGTAAGTGTTCATTGTCCCTGTTTATCCTGACAGCCAAAAATGGGATATCCTCAATGATATCTTTGTCTGTGTGTGCCCTTGCTGTGATGGAGAGGAGGGAAATGTTTGTGATTTCAGCAGAGGAAAGCACTGTTATGGTTTGAAACCTTTTTAAAGTTCCTTCCCTAGGGGGCTTCAGTGAACTAGAAAGCAGGTAGCCCTGCAGGCAGTTTGACTAAACTGCTGGGGCAGGCAAGTTCTCATTAGAGAGAGTGGGCATGGCCTCCCTCAGGCACTTGCAGGCTGATCTTTCATGTTGACCCGTGGGGAGAATCACCTCAAAATTATAATTCATGGAGACCCTCACAGGAAAATGCCCCTACCCAGAGCCCACCACAGTGAGTGAAACTTATGGTGATCCTCCTTCCGAGTCTACAGGAGCTCCCTAGTCAAGTGCAGCACCCCAGCTTCTGCCTTTGAGAAGCAAGCATGGGGCCTGGGATGTGCCCCTGAGTTTACCTGGCCAAGGTGGAAACATGCTGGCCTCGCCTCCCGCCCCCCGCCCTGCCACCTGCAGAAGGGCCATCATCTAGTTCACCAGGGCGGGGCTATGGCCATTTCCTGCTTCCCCACTACATCTTGGCCTTAACTTCCTGTAAGGGCTCTGCTTCAGTTTCCCCATCATCTGTTTTCCTGTTGACCTGGAGCCAGCTGTGAGAATTTGATGGGCTGTGGAGAGTGTGGGAAGGAGCATGGGCTTTGAGAACAGCAGGGCTGGGCTAGAGTCCTGGTTCTCCCCTTTCTAGATGTGTCATCACAGACCAGTGACTGCACCTCCAGGACTTCACTTACTCATCTGTAAGCATCAGCCCCTGCCTCCAAGGGCCCTTCTGGGGTCTGGGGAGTTAACACATGAAAATCCTTTGAACAGTGCCTAGCACATTGAAGGTGTTCAATAAGTGGAGGGATTCACCCCACTTCTTGGGGGAGACCTAAAGCTCTCCTTGGGTCCATCCAGCTCCTTTTGAGATCAGCCCCTCCCATAGCTCCTAGGCTAATGAGCATCCAGATCATGAACAGACCTCTAGCCTGACTTTACCTGTCACCTCCACCCAGAGGCCCCAGATCAGACCCCTGCAGACAGAACTCAGCACTCAAGATGGAGAAGCCAGTCTACATTCTCCCCTTTTTAGCATAGATATTTGAATTATGGTTTATGCCATTCCCACCCATAGGCCAGTCCCAAAGCCAATTTCTGAGTCCCACCTCCTCACCTGCCTGACAGAGGGGTCAGAGCTTAGTGTGAATGAATTACAGTCAAAGTTGCTGTGAGGCTGACCGGGAGCCCCATCTTGCTTGCTGAAAAATGGGGGCTGGGGCAGGGTAGCCTACAGAAAGATGCCTTTCAGCTCCAGTATAATGCACTATGAAGCAGTCCTAAAATGAGTGAGAGATTATTGGGGGTAGTGCTAGCCAAACTCAGGTCCCATGAGATTGGGCTCAGGACAGGCAGGTGTTAAGGGAGGGTACCACCAAGAAAGAGCAGGCTAGAATAGAACCTCTTAGCAACACTGAAAAGCAGTTTGAAAACCCTTGAAACAGTGGATACAAAAAGGAAAGGAAGGCCACTGAAAGGGGAGACTTCAGGTGCTGGGTAAAAATTTTACTTGCCTCAAAACTGCAGAGAGAGGGAGCTGGTACTTCTTCCACCACAGTAAAGAAGGGCAAACCTGCAGCCTCCCCCAGTGGCACTTTCTTTGGGAGTTACACTTGTGTGACTTTCTTTCTGACTTCCAGCAGAGACTCCATTTATTCAAGAAAGAAAAGATGAGGTGATTTAGTATGTGGAGCCATCATTCCTACACCTTACCTGGATGTGAACACTGGAAGTCTGCTCACAGCATCAATTATTTACGGTGTAAGCTATTGTTGTTCAGCAGAAAGTAACTTAACAGCATCTCTTCTTTTTTTAAATGAAGCACCTCAGTGACATTGGCAGCTCAGTGTCCCTCAGCAAGAATCCATTTATCCATAATGATAACAGACCCACCATTTGCTGCACACCCAGTAGGTCCCACAGAAGCATATTTTATCATTAACTCTCATGTCAAACCCTACAAGCAAGGTATTACTGGCCCTCGCTTTCAGATGAGAAAACTGAGGCTCAGAGAGGTTAAGTAATATGACCGAAAAGACACAGCTAGCAGGGTCCACATTAAGCCTGACGTGATTCTGCCAGGCTGAGCCTGCCAAATGTGGCTTAGGCCCATCCTCAGGGGCTTAGATCTAACATCAGCATGCCTATGAAGAATTGTGTAGAATCAAAATTTCCCATGGAAAGGCCCCGGGAAAAAGATGAGACAGACACACTGCACTTCCCTGGAACCCAACTCTGTCCATTTCTCTTCCAGCTCTCATCTTTGGCTGAGCATCAGATCAATAATCAGTGTGTGTCTAGGAGCTCTTTGTACAAGAAATACATGTTTCTAAACACTAGAATCAGCATCAGCAAAGAGAGGTGTGGCCAGTGGGGAAGGTGTGCCAGGATGAGGACATGGTTATGAGGCAGCCAGCACACACCTCCTGTCACCCTTCACTCTGGGTTGCTGTGAGAAGGTCAATGGGCAGAATCAGCATACCATGAATTTTAATCTTCCCCTGTTCCTACTGATCGATTGACTGAGTGCTGAACATGTACAGTTAAATTTCACATTAAGTGTTCTGATTCTGTGCTACTTTCCTGCACACATACTTGCCCCAGTGTCCCCTCCCCCACTCTGACACACACCAGTACCTTAGACATCCCTGTAGGAAATATACTAAAAGGCTCCAATTGAATGAGACATACTAATTATCACATGCTCGTGCCCAAATAGAATAGGCAGCTTATTTTTCCTGTTTCTTCCTTTTGGACTGTGCATCCCTCACCTGTGCCTGAGAGTATAACAAAGGAATGGGCTCACTCTGCAGGTCATAGCAGGAGATGTGTCAGGGGAGCACAGAAGGCAGGAAAAGTCCAACATTGAAGGAGAGGTTTTAAAACACATAATGATTTCATGTCAAAACACAATTTCCTAGTGTCACTGCTTTGTTCTGCAAGAACGAGGGAATAGCAAAGTGATTGAAAACTCCTGGAATGACAGCGAAGCCATGGATTCTAGAACATTGATTGATGGTCTTGAAAGGAGAAATTGATGGATTATGATTTTCTAGGAGGGATCATTACATGCTGAGTCCATGAACAGAGCTGCCTGGCATTTGGACACTTCAGTGCAGGAGAAAACTATTTGGATGATCCTGATTCATTAGCCCATTAGCCAAAAGCAATCCATGCAGCCTCAACCAGTGAAATTGGGAGATAGGGTGAGGTCTGGATTTGGTGCTCAAGGAGCATTTTCAGGTGGATGAAAAAAAGCATTTTGGCCCTGGCTGGCAGTCCCTGGATTTGAATAGCTGTCATAACCTGCAATACATCACTTTTCCTGACAGCATCACTCTGGCTAAAGTAATTAGAGGAGACTTGGAGTCAGGTCTTGTCCCACCATGGAGTCTGGGAGGTGTTAGAATGGCTGACATCCCCAGCAGCTGGGCCAAGGTCTGCACTGGGAAGCTGGGGGACATGGAGAAGGAATGGAGTATAAGTCACAAAGTGAGCAAAGTTTAGAGTCCAGAAACACATCAGGGTGTATTCTCTCAGGGTCAGGTATGGTACCCCCATGAGTAGATAATTTGGAAATATCAGGTACACATTGCGGGGAGCGGTTGGGAGAACGGTCAGAATAAAGACAGGGAATGGTGTGAGGGTTTCAGAGACCTGCTCTTACATGGTGCCAGCAGCATACCTCAGAGATGGTCTTACTGCACACAGGAGGCCAGCAAGAGATGATGGCCCAGCCAGTCTGCCAGCTGGTCTCTCGAGTTCCTAAACACAGCACTGTCCACTGGGCTTCTAGAAGAAGCGGTGAGATGGAAGTCTGCAGAGAGCAGGACTCCACCTTGTACACACTTCTCAAGCTTCCAATGTCACATATATACATTCACCTTCAGAACATCCACTAGGGCCCACAGCGTGCAGAAGCCAAGGTGGGGCTGACTTTCAGATGGACATGGCTGTCTGCCCCTGCTGTTCTCTAGCTGCCAGAGCTCTTTTCTCTGGCCTAGCTTGGCTCCTGT
Organism: Phyllostomus hastatus; assembly: GCF_019186645.2. Lineage (NCBI taxonomy): Eukaryota > Metazoa > Chordata > Mammalia > Chiroptera > Phyllostomidae > Phyllostomus > Phyllostomus hastatus. The sequence continues at coordinate 3,228,216 of NW_025334038.1, read as the reverse complement.
ATCTTCACTGGCCCCTGACTTCCTGTCCTGCTTCATCCCTGATTCATCTCTTATCCTAGACAGAGCTCTGTGTTCCTGGTCTTCATTCCACATTCTTTTATTACAATAGAGCTGTTGTCCATTACATTCATTCCTGGGCACCCTCTAATATAAACCAACATGACTAATCAATGTATATTAAGGCACTAATGACAAACGGTAGGTGCCTACATAAACTTTCCCTAGTGACACATCTACCATATTATTTGGGGTGATGGTGGCATGGATGCTTCAGCAGGAATGATGAATGATAGTGGGAGCCTTCAGCCCCATGTCTTCTAGCCTGAGAGACCTTCCAGAACCACTCAAGTTATCAGGTAACATCTTACTTCATGGACAGGTGGGTTGGAGGAGGGAATATTAGGATGAGTCCAACAAGCATAGGAGACAGACTATGTCCCCAAGGAATGACCAGTCTATTTGGCCAGCACAAGTTGCACTTGCCCAGGACTGGACACTCACTGACCCAGGGGATACTACAACAGCATACAGATAAATGGATATGTGTGTTCTAGTGCCATCTTCTTCTTGCACAAGCTGCTCTCCTGGGCAATGCTTCTGACCAGCCTGAAGATCATAGTACTAGGTCAGAGGGCTCTTGGAGGCATCAAAGTGCTTCATAAGTCCTGAAGCACTACACGTGGGTTCAGTGACTTCATTCTGTCATGGGCAATGGTTTCACACTTGCCAGGTATACATGTTGAGTGGGGCACATCGTGTTGCGCACTTAAAAGCTGCCTGTGAGAGGGAGATGCGCCAAAAATGTAAACTGTTACCACACTTTGAAGACTTAGTACACCAAAAGTGTAAAAAGTTCATGAATTTTTGCATATTGATTACATGTTGTAATTAAAATACCCTTTGGGATTATGGGATTAATAAAATATATTATCTGAATTAATTTCACCTATTTCTTTTTACTTAATGTGGCTATTAGAAAAAAATTTTATTGCATAAGTTACATATGCAGCTTGCATTGTATTTCCATTGGCCACTGCTGGTCTGGCCGTGCTTTCCAAAAGGGCTTTCTGCAATGCTGGAAACATTCTAGACCTGTGTGTCCAATAAGGTAGCCATTAGCCACACATGGCTACCGAGCACTCGAAAAGTGGTTGGTGTGATCAAGAAAGTGAAGTTTTCATTTTAAGTCATTTTAATGAATTTATATTTAAATAGTTGCCTATGGCTGGTGGCAACCATATTGGACAGGGCAGGTTAAGAAGAGGGGCCCTGTTAGAGTGGGGTTAGGACTCTGTCCCTTGGCTGACTGCCAGAATCACCTCAGGAGCTTTAAAAAAGTACAGAAGCAAACCTCACCTTCAGAGCTCCTGTGTCATCAGGTTTGGTTGAGTCTGGGAACTGGTTCTTTGCAAATGCTCCTTGGGGGATTTTAATGAATAGCCAGGATTGAGAACCACTGAGTTATGAAGAAGAGGGAAGAGAAAGAGAGTGAGAGTTCATACTCATTGAGAGCCTGCATGTGCCAGAGGCTCTGCCACAGTGTGTATTGTGTCGTCCAATCTTCTGGGGTTGGCATTATCATTATCATCCCCATTCTATGGATGAGGAAAGTGAGACTTGCCCAGATACAAGAATTAGAACCAGAGTCTGCAAAAGTCTTGGCTGCAAAAGCTCTGACCTCTGTGTCCAGAGACCCGATGGCTAAGGAGCCTGGATGGGAAAGAGGACTCCGGCAGGATAACAGAAGGCCTGGGCAGCCTTGGGCAAAGCAGGGTTCCTACTTGCTGGAGCAGACCCAGGTCCTGTGCCCATACCTGCACAGCTGGGCTAGGTTGGCCTGGTGACTCTGCACTTCCCCAAGAAAACCCAAGAAAAGCCAGGCGAGGCAGCTCTGACAACAAAGCCCCCAAGTGGAGCTGAAACAAAATGCTTCAGATGGCCAGAAGCCCACAGCCAGACAGCTGCCCCTCCTGAGGTGTCTATAGAGAGTTGTCTCCTGAAGCCTCCTCCCTCCTCCAGTGTCTGGCTTTGTCATTTAGGACATCAAAGGGTTTCTTTGAGCTAAACACTTGTGGGTCTTTGGAGGATTGGAAGAGCTGGAGGAGCCCAGCATGCCTGGGATAGAGATGACAGTGACTGGTAAAGGCACAACACAGGCCCTGAGGCCTCCTTCGAAAAGGAGACTAATGGAGGACAACCTAAAGGGACCCTGCACACACCCAGGAGTTTAATAAGCCCTCATAGTATAGTGTGTAGAAGGTGGGTACACACAGGGGTGCCTGGGGTGGGGATGAGGAGCAGGAAGGAGAACGGATGGGTTGGGTAAGTTGTGAGCATTTTCAGGGAGGAGGGTGGATATAAAAGATTCTCTCTCAACTTTGGCTCATTACTCAAACAGGAATCTTTGTTTCCAAAGTTAAATTTTTGGGCCCATGGGGCCCTCAGCCTCTCTACACCTTCATAAATGTTGCAAAATGGAAAAATGTAAAAGGACCCTAGGACAGATTTCCCGCTCCACTGAGCACAGTAGACACACGTGCTGAGTTCCCCTTAGAGACTGGAAACCCTGAAAAGAGGCACAGTGGAAATCCACACCCCCCTCCACACACACACTAATACCACCTGTGTGCTGGCAACTGCCTGGCCCTCCCTGCCTGTGACTGAGCTCTAGGGGCAAGGAGACCCTTCTCCCCACAGGGCTCCTAGAAGCACAGAGAGCAAGTAAACAAATAACAGTCCGATAGAGTGAGGACATCAGAAAAAATTTCAGAGAGGAGACCTTGTCAGTCTTGAGATGTGAGCAGGGGTTCTTGGGGGGGGGATTAGGGAGGGATAGGGGTGTAGGAAGTGGCTCCAAGAGGAGGGTGTCCTTGAGCAGAGGCACAAAGGAGCCAGCAACACATCCTAGGAGGACTGCTTTTCTAGTCAGGCAATTCCAATTTCTATAAGGGAAAGAAAATCAGGTGGATATTAGCCCCAAGGACATAAAAATGATCTTTCCTGAGACTGCCTCTCTTCTCTCCAGGTGGTGCCCAAGGGACTTCAAGGGACAGCATCAGGACAGAATTTCTGAGGAGGAGAAATAAGGGAGTACTCTTGTGGGCTCTCATTTCATCAATGAGTAAATCAAAATTGGGAGTCACAACCTCGGATCTCTGGTCGCAGGGATCAGGGCTTTTGCAGCCAATACTTTTGGAGACTCTGGTTCTAATTCTGGGGCCTGATGGGGAGAAGTGAAAAAAATAAAGACTGAGAAGGGGCTGGTGGACTGCTCCTGGGTGTCTTCTAGATATTGGAGGATAGAGGGGGCATAAGGGGAGGGGCCATGTCTAACACACATGGAAAATGGAGCCATAGGCCAGAGAGAGGTATACAGTTGAGCAGAGACATGGGGTGGCCCATTCCTGGATGACTGTCTCTGCCCAGCCCCTGTGCACCTACAGGAAGTGGGGAGTGAGCCCAGCACTTCATCTCCCTTGCTCCTAGCCCCAGCAGAACCAGTGGGGGCCGGGAGAAGATTATCAGAGGGAGGAGTCAGCCTCTGGGTGAAGTGGTGGCTCAGCAGTCTTGGTGAGTGACAGCATGCACAGGGCAATGGAGTGGAGGGTGAGGCTGCTTTAACTCTGATGAAATCTCACCTCAGAAAAGGTGAGATATTCACCCAAGGTCACACAGACGGAAGCAGAACAGGACTCTAAGTCTGTCTGGATCTACAGTTGATGCCATTCCTTCTAAGAAACCCATCCAGCTAGGCTGGGAACTGAGGTAGGAGGAGGCTAGACCTGTGATTCTGAAAGTATGAATCTCAGACCTCCTGTATCAAAACTCTGGGGATGGACCCAAGAATCCGTGTTTTAGCAAGTCCCTGGTAATTCTGATGTTCACTGAAGTTGGAGGAATGCTGGGCTGGACCACACTGTCTTTGAGAAAGAAACTAGAATATAAAAGACATACATGTTAAAGACCAGGTTAGACTACTTTAGCTCCTGTGGGCAGAAGGGAGGAAAGAAGAAGAGCCCCATTCTCCCTTCTCCCAGTCCAAAATTCTGCATCTCAAACTAAAATAACCTAGAGGGTAATTTTCCCAAAGTCATCCTGCTGTCTGTGCTCTGTAGGCCTGACATCTGACGGCTATCTAACACCCCAGGCTATGGGGATAAACTGGGTGGCAGTTGGTAGTCATCAGAGGCACACTTGGTGAGTATCCTGGGCCTGGGTTCGCACCGCCCTCCACCCCAGCCCCGACCCCCAGCCAGTCCCCGTTTTTTAATGCTGACCTTGTGACCCAGGACACAGGGCCTTGCCCGCCGTCTGCTGGCCATGGCTGGTATGTGCATCCACAGAAAGCCCTCCCCAGGAATCCCTGGGCAATTTGCCTTGACCTTTAGCTAAAAACCAATCTTCTTCAAACACTATGTGAGCGTGTGACCTAACCCATGGACAAGGGCAGTGCATGACAGAGCAAAGTAGAGCTAGAGGTATGGCTCAGGCCATCCACCCTCCAGCTCACTAGGCAGCTGACAGGCAGAAGGCCCAGACAAAACCCAGAAACATCCAGGTGACAGCAGGGAATGAATCAGATCTGCCCAGAGAGAGAGAGTAAGAAAGCTCATTTCAGAGTAAGTGCTTGTCTCCTAACAAAAACTAAATTTGTCTCCAGGCCGGGGATTTGGGAACATCCCTGTGATTTTGGCCTGCAGTTTTTGTTTTTCAAATGCAGGTTATCTTGGACTGGGATTCAGGGACTATATGTTCTGCTTCTGACTCCCCCACCTACTGGCTGAATGACCCTGGTGAAATCAGGTCATCCCTGACCTCAGTTATTCCATCTGTAAAATGGACCTAGAAGTGGTTATCTCCATCAGCACCTCAGAGCTACAGAACCCACTGCCATCAGAGTCTATAGAACTTGACCCACTCTCTTTTCAGATGAGGAAATAAGGCTGCAGAGCAGGAAAGGGGACTTGGCTGAGATACATGGCAGGGGTGGTGGGATGGAGGCCTGTACAGTGAAATGAGAGTCTAATGAACTGACAAGAGCATCTAGCACTTTATGATGTCAGGAAGGTGGGAGAACTGGTCTGGGTCTTCAGAAAGTTCACTCTTTAGCTGCTGGGGAAGGGACTGTGAACAGCTCTACCTTCTTTGGACATGTGTCCTAGGACTCAGTCAGTGCAGTGTATATTTGGAACCCATGGAAAAATTCTAGACAGTTCAGGGTAGGAAGAGGTCACTTCAGGAGGAGGGAGCAGGGCCAGAGGCATGCAGCTGACTGATGGGACCATCTTAAAGCCCTCTGCATATGCCCTGAGCCATTAGGAGACAGACCCATTCTAAGAACATGCAGGATGTGAGGGCCATGGTTCTTGCCACAACCTTGCACAGCCCCTCTGTGAAGGAAGCTTTTCCTTTGATGGCTATCTCTCTGAAGAGCCTGCATCCCCTCTCCAGTGTCCTCCATCCTCCCCAGGGAGGCTGTCACTGAACCCTGCAGCTGTAGCATCTGCCAAAAGCCAATGTTTTTCATCTCCCCAGCACTCCATAGCAGCTGGATATTTGAAACTATTTCTACAGCAGCCAATCTTTCACTTCTTGCTCCACAGTTGAGGTCCTTCACACCCAGCCTGAGCAAGCTGGCCCAGATCTGTGCCTGCCTTTCCTACACTACCCACTCTCTCCCAAGGCAAAAGTTCTTGTCCCTCACTGCACATGACAGTCACTGGAAAAGATCCTAAGAGTACAGATGCCCAAACCCAGCCCTGGACCAATTGAAGTAGAACCTCTGGGAGTTGTGCTCCAGCATTTGTATGGTCCCCAGGGGATTCTAAAGTATGTCCAGGAAGAACAGCTAATTTAAAACCACAGAACATAAGGATCAAGGGACCCTTAAAAATCACCACGCACACATACTTTTCAGAGAGAGAAACTGAGGTTCCAAGGTTTGCACAAGGGCATACAGCCAGTTAGTTCTGTGAGAGCTGGGATCCTTGCTGAGGGCTATGGCATTCATTTGAGGAATACTCTCTTTACTCTGCACTAGATCTTTCTACTTCCCAACAGTATGAAACACCCACTGAAGCCGCACCACCTCCCCCTCCCAGATACCCTACAGTCCATCCCTCAAATCTCTATTCCCAACAGCTTCTGAATGGCTTTCCTGTCTACCAGGACCAAAGTCTTTTAACACACATTCTAAATGTTACAGCATACCTTTACTTAGAGGTGAAGATGAAAGGGTCTCAAGTTCTTTCCAAAACGAAAGGAAGGGGAAAAAAAGATTGCCTTTGCAGGACAACAGGGCAGAAAAAGGAAAGAAAACTGAGGATCTTGAGACAAGCTGTTCTCAGGACAGACCTGGCCCTCAGGAGCCACTAGGTGGCCAGGGGTCATGGGAGGAGTGCAGCATTTGTCGCTCCCTGAGCAGGGCCTCTTGCCATCCCTCCAGCAGGGTGGAAGGCCAGCACAGCCCCTTAGACCATCACAAGGGCTCTGCTCCTACCCCATCCTTGTCATCTGTGTATGCCCCCCTCCCCACCCACCACCACCTGGCATTCTGCTGTGTCAGCGATCCTGGGCTGCACCCCAGCTCCAGTGTGCCAAGAATCCCCGATGGCCCCAGGAAAGGTATGCAGAGCAGGCTCTGAGTTACAGATGCAACTTGCCTCCCAGAAATGTTCCTTGCTCTAATCACTTTTTAAAACTCCACAAACACAATCTCTGCACTGTGATCAATTATTTAGCAGAAAATGATGCATTGTGTTAGCAACTAGATGGCATTTAATATGCCCCCAGAATTCTAATGATGTGCCATCACCATAGGCCTAATGCAAAGTTTCCTTGCCATGTTTTGAAGACTTCCCTGAGTGGAGAGCAGCCAAGATCTATATGCTCTCTGTTGCTGTTGGACTTAGGTGGCTCCCAGAATGTAATCAGCCTGGCTACTGCCATGCTGTGTCCTTGAACCTTATTTGTTTTCTTTCTGCCTCACAAATTACTCCTTTTGCAAGGTTGTTTGTTTAGTGTCAGGAGGTTATTAAACTTAAGTTTTAGAGTTCCTACTCAATTCAGCAGGAGGGGGTTGGGGTCGGGTAATTCAGTATTTAAGAGGTCAGTCCTTCTTCTACGCAGCCCCAAAGCCAGACAACCTGCTGCTCAGAGCCAGGGGAGCATGTTAGCTGCTCAAGGATGGTCCAGAGGACACAGTTGGTTGTGATCAGAAAACTCTTGCTGCCTTATGTTCTGAGCCCTGGGATGCTGCCTGACAAATGAGCAATAAGAAGCACCAGGATATCTGCATCTAGGCCTGTTGGCTGTAGCTGTCCTGAGGCTTGGTCTCTGGTACACACTTGAACTCACTGGATGAGGAAGACCAAGTCTGCCCTGGAAACACTGATCAGAAGTCTGCCCCAAAGATCCACAGCATCCCTGGGACTCAGATTCCAGAAGGATCTCTAACTACCTCCACTCCATCCAACTGTGTTACCATTCCCTAAGCATTTGCTGTGTACCAAACACTTAACTCATAATTCACAATGATGACTACCATATGCTGAGCTCCTACTGTATGCCAGGTGCTATGTGAACCATTTTGCATGGTATTTCTAATCTTTCCACAGCCCTTCAAGGTTTATGTTACCAAATAAAAAGCCAGAGGCTCAGAGAGGTTCAGAACCCTGCCCCTGTCCCTCAGCTTGTATGCGTCTAAGGCAGTATTCAAGCCAGGGTCTGCTTGGCCCCCACATCATGATGACTCAGCGTTTGAGACTCAGAACAGTCCCTCAAAATGAGGAAAGTGTCATAGATAGTGGTAATTTCCCAGATGAGGAAGATGAGACCTACAGACACTATGAATTGTCCAGGCCTGGGCAGAATTGGAGCCCAGGCTTCCTAATGCCTCAAACTTGTCCTTCTGAGGCTCTCCTTTAGAATGGCAGAACCAGGGAAGGTGTTATGCCCCTAAACCAGAGAGATGATTCATGGAAGAAGTTGAAGAACAAATGTCTGAATCAGGATAGAAAATGATCCCTGAGGGCTCATCCAAGTTCAGGTAGCTATCATTCTGTGATACTAATCATGCTTGGTACTGAAACAAAGATCTGAGTGGTTTAAGCTGTGTCTAAGTGACACCAATTGTACGCATAGAAATGTAAGCCATATAGTCAATTGTCTGGATATTGATCAACACATTTTCAGGCACCAAACAATGAAAAATGTTTTTGTGTTTTTATCCTGTTTGTTTTCTTATTGATGAGAAAGTAAGAAGGTCCAACTAAATCACACTTGGCAGCAAGAATGCTCAGCAAATTCAAGAATCCCTGTTTACATTCAACTGTGAATGAGATCTATTTATTATGAGACTCTCTCTTTTAATAAGTGGTGTTGACTGATGTTCATGTTGGCTAAACCTCAGTTCCTGGTCTGGAGGCAAAATCTGTGTGAGAGGGACCAGCTCAGGCCAGAGCAGATCAGCAGAAACTCACCTCCTATTCCCAAAGAGTGCCAGACTCCACCTCAATAAATAACACTAAAAGTACACTTTGATTAAACTACATACCTGCTAACAAAAGCATTTCAATGCTTTATTTAAAGATGCACATCTTATCAACATCTTTAGCCATTTAGAAATGCACATTAAAACCATGGAAAGATACCACAACACAAATATTACAATAAATGGGCAAAATTAAAAATACTGACAACACCAAGTGCTGACAAGGATTTGAAGCAGCAGGAACCCTCATACACTGCTGGTGAGGATTCAAAATGCTACAGCCACTCTGGAAAATAGTTTGGCAGTTTCTTATGAAGTTAAACATACACTTACCATAAGACTGATCAGCCTCACTCCTGCGGATCTCAGAGAAATAAAAGTATATTACTCATATAAATATCTGTATGCAAATGTTTGTAGTAGTTATATTCATAATCACCAACAAAACCCAAATGTCCATCAAATGATGAATGGATAAATAAAATGTGATCCATCCAAACAATTACATAGTACTCAACAATAAAAATTGTTACAACTTGCATCTCAAAGGCATTATACTAAGTAGTAAAAAATCTCAAAAGATTACAAAATGCAAGATTTCATCTATGTAACATTTTTGAAAAGACAAAGCATGGTAGTGAAGAAGCAGATCAGTGGTTACCAGGGGTTAGGGATGGAAATGTGAAAAGGCAGCACTAGGGAATTTTAGGAGGTGGTGGAGCAGTTCCATATTCTGATTGTGGTGGTGGTGGTTATGCAAATCTATGTGTGAGTTAAAATTCACAGAACTGTACACTCTAAAATCAGTTTTACTGTAATTTAAAGACTATCATTAATTTTTAAAAGAATAATAGAGGTGGAAAACTTGGAAAGAAAAGAGCTGTGATCCATCCCTTCCACCAAGAATGTACTTTCTTCTAAGGAACACCAGTTGTGTGGATGCAGGTAGACTTTTTACACTGGCACAAGTTACTCCAGCATTTTTATCTGCACGTTCCAAGTCAGTTGGGTGCATCAGTCCTTTCAGCAGAACCTGACTTAGGCACTTAACCTTTTGTGGCTCAGGTGTGCCAAGACAAAAAAAAATGGCCCAAATGGAAGAACAGATCAAAGCTCCAGAACAAATACAACTAAGCAACGAAGAAACAGCCAACCTATCAGATACACAGTTCAAAACACTAGTAATTAGGATGCTCACAGAATTGGTTGAATTTGGTCACAAATTAGGTGAAAAAATGAAGGCTACACTAAGCAAAATGAAGGAAAATGCACAGTAATCCAATAGTGATGGGAAGGAAACTGGAACTCAGATCAACAGTGTGGACCAGAAGGAAGAAAGGAACATCCAACCAGAACAGAATGAAGAAATAAGAATTTAAAAAATTGAGGAGAGGCTTAGGAACCTCCAGGACATCTTTAAATGTTCCAACATCTGAATCATAGGAGTACCAGAAGGAGAAGAGGAAGAGCAAGAAATTGAAAACTTATTTGAACAAATAATAAAGGAGAACTTCCCCAATCTGGCAAAGGAAATAGACTTCCAGGAAGTCCAGGAGGCTCAAGAGTCCCAAAGAAGTTGGACCCAAGGAGGAACACACGAGGGCACATCATCATCACATTAGCCAAGATGAAAGATAAGGAGAGAATCTTAAAAGCAGCAAGAGAGAAGGAGACAGTTACCTATGAAGGTGTTCCCATAATACTGTCAGCTGATTTCTCAAAAGAGACCTTGCAGGCAAGCCAGGGCTGGAAAGAATACTTTCCAAGTCATGAAAGGCAAGAACCTACATCCAAGATTACTCTATCGAGCAAAGCTTTCATTTAGAATGGAAGGGCAGATAAAGTGCTTCTCAGATAAGGTCAAGTTAAAGGAGTTCATCATCACCAAGCCCTTCTTACATGAAATGTTAAAGGGATTTATCTAAGAAAAAAGATTAAAAATACGAACAGTAAAATGACAACAAATTCACAGTTATTAACAACCACTCCTAAAACAAAAACAAACTAAGCAAACAACTAGAACAGAAACAAAACCACAGAAATGGAGATCACATGGAGAGTTATCAGCAGGGGAGTGGGAAGGGGAGAGAGGGGGAAAAGGTACAGAGGATAACTAGCATAAATGGTAGGTAGAAAATAGACAGGGGGAGGTTAAGAATAGTATAGGAAACGTAGAAGCCAAAGAACTTATATGTATGACCCATGGACATGAACTAAAGCAGGGGTGGAGGGGGATGTGGGTGGGAGGGGCTGTACAGGGCAGTGGGGAATAAAGGGGGAGAAATGGGACAATTGTAATAGCATAATCAATAAAATATATTATTTAAAAAAAGAAGAACATGTCTGACATAAGCAATATGTTGTTAAGTATTTATAAAACGAAGTAAGTCTTGGAAAATGAACTCATTTTATGTTTTTAGGAAACACATGCATATAAGTTTACATAAGTTATGCTGAGTTTGTAATATATAAAAAAAGGGTCAGGAAATATTAAACCATCTTTATTAACTGGTCAGCTCTGGAGCTAGGAATGGACTGTGAGGAGGGTTAAAATGGACTTTCATCTTTAATTCTATATACATCTACATTTGAATTTTTTACTGACCAAGGCATTACTCTCATTAAATAAATAAATAATATAAAAATGGAGAAAATGTACAGGTAGTTGCTCATTGATTGTCTTAAAAATGAGTGTCAAACAAGTCAGGATATATGCAATACAAATGTGGCCACTGAGAAGGGGCTTCTGGATTGTCAATGAAGGAAACGGCAGCCAAGAGAGTCCCACTGCAGCTTCAAAGACCGAGAGCCAATGAATGCTATCTGCAAGCTGTGCACTAGGCTCTGTGGGAAGCTACAAGAGGCCTATGCATGTTCCTGCCTGTGAGAACCTGAGAATCTCCTTGGGAGGACGAGGTGAAGAATTCATAATGAAAGATGGAGAATGACAAGTGTGGCAAGTGCACTGTAGCAATCTGGTGACCGTTCGTTTATCTACAGTTCTGTCAATCCCACAAGAGAGCTGACATTTGTTCTGTTTTTGAGAGAAGAAAGCCAGGACTTGGGAAGGTTTCATATCCTGCCCACAGTCACACAGTCATTAAATAGAGGGACCTGTATTCAAACCAGCTCTGTCTGAGGCCAAAACTCATTCTGTTTACAAAGATTATTCTGTGCCCCTTAATTAGCAGTTGGTCAGCACATAAGGCCTGTAAGACTAGGGCTGCACCCCCTACCTCCGCTGGTGGATGGAAAACAGCTGTCAGTGGGATAATTAAAAGAACAAGAGCAAAGACCAAGGAATAATTGGTCATGAGCATATACAGAAAATAGAGATGCATACTTCAAAAAAACATAATTTATGAAAAAGCATGCTACAAAGCTCTGTACATCATAAGAGAAACGCAGATCTCAAAGACAATTAAGAGCACCGGCTTCCCTTCTAGATGAGGATTTAGATTTGGCTCAGAGAGGGCAATTGTTTCATTTAAGCCACACAACAAAGGAGTTGGAGACCTAGCACTGAAGACAAACATCCAGAGTGCTGAGGGATCCTTGCACACCACTATAGACAGCCTAGGAGCAGTCAGGGGGTTCCCTTCTCCCAGGCCCAAATCTTCCTCATTAACCTGAGTCCCTGCTTGCCTAATAACATCATTTCAGTTCTTGACATTTTGCTTAATCACCCTTGTGGTATTGAGCAAGTGCCCAGCTGAGGCTTCTGATCTCAAAGATGGCTCCCAGAAAGATGACATGTTGCATTAATGTAAGCTTTTTCATATAATCTCTTTGAAAAAATAAGAAACATGATCCTGGTGTTGTGCTATGTATATGCTGGCATGAACCCCAGAACCATGTATACATATTTCTGTTCTCTTCAGCCTCCTCATAGCCCCTCCCATAGCCAAGGTGAGAATCCCTCTCTGGGACAGGAGCTCCTAACCACCCAGTGGTCCCAACTGGGTGTCTGAAGCATAATGGAAAAGAGTCCATCCATGTGGCCACTCTGTCCACCAGAATGCTGCCAGCCTGGGAGAAGAAAACCTTTTTGGTGTGGGTGTTTCGTGAGCTGGATGGAAGGAGAGTCCCCAAGCCACCTCAAATCCCCAGCTGAAGCAGAGTCCAGAAGGTGTAGCATTCTGGGGTCCCCACTTTGGGCCTGGGTATTTTCCCTTCAATATCTACTTACAAACATTGATTCTAAACCCATAATCAGGCCTCTGAGAGAGTGTAAGGAAAAAGGGTGAGTTCCCAGGTGAGTCCTGCTAGAAGTGGTAGACTATTCCCATTAGAACCTCTGAGGCATGGCCATCCACAGATGCTTCTGCTCCTTTTTGAGCCTATTTTATTCTAACCCTGGTTACTCTGTATTTTGTAGCCAGATCCATTTATTTTGTTCCATTGTGTCCCATGTGAATACTGCCATCACCATCAGCATCTTCATCAGCAGCACCATCATTAAAGGTTCTGGCCTTAGAAACTGCAAGACCTGGCCTGGCTCTGTCCTGACTGCCACTCCCTAACTGTGCACCCTTGACCATTTCACATTATTGCTCAGCCTTCTCCCAGGGCTGTTAGAAGCCCATAGCCGCATTCAAAATGCCACTGATTATTAGCTGTCATCTCAGACGGCCAGAACAAAATACTCCAGACTATGGGGCTAAAACAATAGAAATTTGTTTCTCACAATATTGGAGGCTGGAAATCCAAGATGAAGGTGCCAGCTGATTCAGTTTCTGGTGAGAGTCCTCTTCTTGACCTGTAGAGTGCCACCTTCTCACTGTGTCCCCACATGGCAGAGAGATAAAAAGAATGAGTTCTCTGGTGTTCTTTTCTTCTAAGGGCACTAATTCTATCAGATCAGGGCCCCACCCTGATGACCTCATTTAATCTGTTATTTCCTTACAGGCCCTACTCCAAATACAGTCACATTGGGTGTTAGGGCTTCCATTTATGAATGTTGAATGGTCACAATTCAGTCTTAACACTGATAAAAGAACCCTGAGGACTCCATTGACTGCTCAATCTCCAGGAGGACTAGCATCTTCCTCCAGAGGCAGTCAGTGGCCTCCTGAACTCTCCTTTATAGGGCCAGACAGTTGTTAGTTCTTGGGCTAGGATTTGCTCAGAATTGGTTGCTTCATGACCGAAGAGAACCATTGTAGCCCAGACTGGCACCCTCAGTTCTCTTCTCTCCCCTCACCCTCCCCACCAGCCACATCCTTGGGAAGAACAGCATGGGACAACCCCAAGTCCCCACCATTCTCTGCCCCAGAACATTCTTGCCTGGGTCAGAACCCAGATCACCACCCTCATACCATGTCCTGAGTCTGGTTGCCCTTTCTACCTGCACCCCAATTCAACAATTGGAGCACCTGCTCCAATGTTCAACATTGAGCACCTGCTGTGTGCACAAGCCTGTCACAGGGTCCATGATTTCTGGTCCCTGGCTGTGGTTTGAGCTGATGGCCCTCCCTACCTGAGCCTGGAGTGACTCTTGCTGGGGAAGTGAGTGAGGGGAAGCAGAGGCATCAGGACATCCCTCACCCAACTCCCAGAAGCCCCTACTCCAGTTCCACTCTTAGAGCTTGAAACATCAACTCACTCCATGGGTGGAGGAAATGGGCTGGGTGGGGTTCAGCCCCAACCACTCTCCCTCCCTGACTAGCTAAAGTTTAGCATCTTAAGGAGAGCCTGCCCTGCCACTAATTCCTAACAAGGACACTAATTTCCAAATATTGACTTGATAAATTGAAAAATAAAACAACTCAAAGCTGAGTAATTAAAGTACCCCTGCTTGGATTTACAGGATTAAGATTTGGAGATAAAACCATTCTTCCTCCCTTTTCATGTTCCCAAATGATGACATTGGCCTTGTCTTCTGAGCAGGGGCACAAAAGTCCTACATGTGACTCATGGCTTCTCTCATGCTTCCTACTTCCTGTCCAGATCATGAAGCTTCCAGCCTGTGGGGTGCACTCACTCATTCACCTCTTCCTTCAGTCATTCATTCTCTCAATGAGCACCTACTATGAGATGCCAGGCCCTAGCAGGCAGTGGTGAACTGAACAAGCATGGCCCTGCCTTGAGGTACTCCCAGTTCTGCTCTGTGACCATGCTGCCTCAGAACCCAGGAACTTGGCTGCCAGTGGTGAGGGACCCTCCAGCCATCCTGACAACAAACTTGGGGCCTTGACCCTTATCCCTGTCTCTCCCTCCCCACCCCCAACCCCAAAAGCAATTTCTTTGTGGTCCTGGCAGAAAGTGTCAACATCTTCCATGCATCCAGGTGTAACTTCCTCACAGTCAGCTCTTCTCCTTGAGCTGGCAACCCACAGTGGCTGACTGAAGGAGACAGACCCCAGGAGGCATTTTATATGACAGGAGCACTCAGGGTCTGCCTCCTTGATCTATTGTCAGCTCCACCAGATCTGGGACTTTGGCTTTTCTGTGGGCTAGGAGAAAAAAAGACATACATTTGAACTCCCACCCTGCTCTTATTAGTTATGTACCTAGTAAAATAAGGTACATAACTACCCTACTCACCCGATAGGGTAGTCGTGGACATTGAATGACATAATCCACATAAAGCACTAAGCACCAAGCCTGGTACATGCCAAGATAATGTGAGTGCTCAGATGTGTAGTACTCAGATAATGTGAGGTTTTTTTCTGCCTCAGGTACATGACCCATGGGCCAAGTACAGACTTGAGCATTCAGCAAGCACTCAGTACTAATGACTAAGTGGTCAGTGTGGGCTAGGATAGGTCTACAAGCCAAGTTGGCTGCAGCAGGCTTTGGGCAGATGCTTTCCAGGAAAGCTGCCTTCCTTGGCCTTCTCTCTGGGACACTTTCTTCCCACCAGAGCTCCTAGGACAGACAGCAAGAGCACCACTGGGCCTTTGGAACCCTGCTGGAACCTGTATTCTCTTCTGTGGCTCCAGTCAGATTTTGGCTCTGTCCCTGCCTATGCTCCCTTGGCTGAGAAAATCATCAGGAGATCAAGGGAGCAGGGTAGGGCTTTGATCTTCTTCATCTCAGGCCTCCCCTATGTCCCTCCCAGCCCTTCCCTGACCCTTTGATCTCATTTCTCTCCTGCTTCCATGAAATGACTTTCCCCTTCCAGCCCCATGTGGTTAGGACTGGGTGAATATTATTTTTTAAATCCAAAGGCAGCCCAGGGAAGTAAATACCTGAAGCCACAGAGCCCACACAGTCCATGGCACAGGCCAGAGAAAGTCAGTGCTGCTAGAGAAGGATGGGTCCAGTCTGGTGGTCAAATAGCCTAGGATGGTGGAGGCAGGGGCTGGGAACCAGATGTGCCAATGAATATGGCTTCATGGGGTAGGTGATGAAAGGCCACAGGAAGAATGCAACACCAAGGTGGCCCCTTCAGAAGATCTCTCTGCTGTGAGCCATACAACTAAAAGGGGGAGAAATTAGAAGAGAAAGAAAGTGGGAGCCATGAGGATCCAAGATGGCTATAGACTAGATGGAAGCTACACTCACCTCCTCCCAAGGCCAAACTGTAATTACAACTAAATTATAGAACAATCATCCCAAATAACCAACCTAAGAGAAGTCTTATAACCAAGGATTTACAGAGGACATAACAGAGATGGTAGGAAGGGTGGGGACACCAAAAGGGCAGGCCCTGCTCCTGTGGGAAGCAGCTGATGTTCCAAAGGGATATCTCATATGTAGGGGTAGAGTTCTGCTGATAAGCGTGGAGTCTCAACCCCAAGCCAGACTCCCCATCCCAGAGCACCAGAGCCAAGAAAAAGCAACCATATAACACCTGGCTGTGGAAAGTAGTGGGTTTCTATCTGCCAGGGAGAGTCAGAGGCCACTGGAGACACAGGCACACTTTTAAAGGGCCAATGCACAAAGTTTCTTTCATAGCCACTCACTCTGAGCTCTGGTAGAGGGAGGGCCGAGAAGCCTAGAGTTGTATGAGAAGAGTCTGGGGTTTGAGGTTCTGGGAAGAGAACTGAAGGGATGGATAACAGCCAGGATTTCTGTGGTGAGTAATTCTCCAGCACCACAGACACTATCTTTCTTGAGTGGAGCACTCCCTTCAGTGTGGCATCAGCCTGGGTGAAAGGAATAGCTGCACTCCCTGGTCTCCCTGTCAACCCACCCTGTGGAGCTTATATCCTGCTTAGAAGTAAAGCCAGACTCTCTTTTAGTGACTAAGCCTAACAGGCAACTGGCAGGTGGAGGCAGGGAGAGGTAATATTGCCCAGGTGCCTTGGGATTTTTCTGACCTGCTCCTGGGCCTGGTGCTGGTAAAAGTCAGTATCGATGTCCAGCTTGGTCCTTTTAATGTGAACCCAGGTCCACAAACCTGGGAGGGAATCACAAACTGTGGATCACTGGTAGCTCCAAAAAGGTTATCCAGGGCCAGTCACTGGGAGTGTCTGACATGGTCTGTACCGGAGTCCCTCCCAAGATGACAATAACCAACACACCCAATGGCCAAGTTCAAACAAAAACAGAGAAAATTCCATTAAGCTTCACAAGCAGTGTATTTAAAGGGAGATACTGACAAGCACCAAACCTTGCTGAAGTGAATTCAGCTTTGTGGAGTCAACACCTATACAGCAGCCTACATGCTGTAATTGAGGTTGAGCCTCACAGTCAGCCAGCTTGAGAATGCACAAAGGAACCAATATCAGTCAAGACTATATTACAAGAAGAGAGCCCATATAATCTATACAAGGATATTCTGGAGCACCCAGCTCAGGTAATGCACCACTGGATCCCACAGGACACCTACTACGTAAGACACACCATGAATGCTGAGAGTCAAAGTCAAGTTTTCTAATACATGGAAACAAATACACAGAGGCAACCAAAATGGGGAAACAAAGAAACAGTCCCCACATGAGAAATCTCCAGAATAAGAGAGATCTCCAGAAAAAGAGCTAAATGAAATGGGGATGAGAATTTATCAGATATGAAATTCAAAGTGATGGCTATGAGGATGCTGAAAAGCATAAAAAAGGACATAGAAACCATAAAATAAACAGTTAGGAATTAAGAATACAATATCTGAAATAAAGAATACACTGGAAAAAAATAAACAGTAGGTTGGATAAAGCAGGAGATCAAATCAGCAATTTGGAAGACAAGGTAGAAAAAAATACCCAATCAGAGCAGCAATAAGAAAAAAAAATTTAGCCGTGATTGGTGTGGCTCAGTTGGTTGGGTGTTGTTCAGGAAATTAAAGATCGCTGATTCAATTCCCTATCAGGATACATGCCTGGGTTGCAGGTCCAGTCCCTGGAACATATGAGATGAAGCCAATCGATGTTTCTCTCTCTCTTTTTCTCCTACCCTTACCATCTCTCTAAAAATAAATACATAAAATCATTTTTAAAATAATTTTTTAAAATGAAGGTAGTTTAACGGATTTTGGGGATAATATGAATCAAAACATCCACATTATGGACTACTAGAAGGACAAGAGAGAGGGCAAGGAATCAAGGACCTATTCGAAAAAAATAATGACTGAAAACTTCCTTAATCTGATGAAGGAAAAAGGCACACAAGTTCGGAAAGCACAGGGAGTTCCAAACAAGATGGAGAGAGACCCACACCAACAAATATCATAATTAAAATGGCAAAGGCTAAAAGCAAAGAGAATTTTAAAAGTCACCAAAGAAAAACAGGCAATTACCAACAAAGGAGCTCCCTTAAGACTGTTAGCTGATTTCTTAACAGAAATATTTCAGGCCAAAAGGGATTGGCAGGAAATATTTAAAGTGATGAAAAGCAAGGACCTACAACCAAGACTAGTTTACCCAGCAAGGCTATCATTTTAAATTGAAAGAGAAATAGAGTTTTACAGACAAGAAAAAGGTAAAGGAGCTTGTTACCACCAAAGGCAGTATTACAAGTAATGTTAAAAAGCTTGCTTGAAGAGGAAGAAGGAAATGTCCCAGCCAGTGTGGCTCAGTTAGTTGAAGTGTCATCCCATAACTGAAAGGTTGTGAGTTTGATTCCCAGTCATGGCACATACCTAGGTTGTAGGTTCAATCCCTGTTCTAAACATGTATGATCTCCAATTCAGAAGCATATGGGAGGTAACCAATTGACATTTCTCTCTCTTCTTTGCTCTGTTCCTTCTTCTTTCTCTAAAAGCAATGAAAAAATGTCCTCAAGTGAGGATTAAAAAAATGAAAGAGAATAATGAGGAGGAGAGGGGAATGAAGAGAAAGAGGAAGAAGAAGGAGAAGAAGAAACAGATAAATATTGTTAAAAGAATAAAATGGCAATAAATTCATACTGATCAATAATCACTTTAAATGCCTTTAATGCTCAAATCAAAAAACCTAGGATAGCTGAATGGATAAGAAAACAAGACCCATATATATGCTGTCTCCAAGAGACCCACCTCAGATCAAAAGGTATACAAAGATAAAAAAGTAAAGAGATGAAGAAAAAGATATTTCATGCAAATTGAAAGGAAAAATGCTGGGTTAGCAATACTTATATCTGGCAAAATAGACTTTAAAACAAAAGCTATAGTAAGAGACAAAGAAGGACACTACATAGTGAAAAAGGGAGTGATCCAACCTAATTTTACCCTTGTAAAATTTATGTACCTATGCAAACATAAGAGCACCTAAGTATGTAAGACCAGTCTTAATGTACTTAAAGGAAGAGTTTGACAGTAACACAGTAAAATTAGGAAATTTTAACACTGCGTTGACATCAATGGATAGATATTCCAGACAGAAAATCAACAAGAAAATGGTGGCCTTAAATGATACAATAGATTAGAAGAATTTAATTGATATCTTCAAAGCATTTCACCACAAAGCAGTAGAACATACATTGTTTTGAAGTACACATGGAAACTTTACTAAAATAGACCACACTGTGAACACAAAACAAGTCTCAAAATTTTTTAAAAAATTGAAATCATATTCATCATCCCTTCTTACCATAATGGTATGGGACTGGAAATCAATCACAAGAAAAAACACTAAAAAACACGCAAAGACATGGAGGCTAAATAACATGTTACTAAACAATAAATGGGTTAACAATGAGATCAATCAATAAATAAAAGATACCTTCAAAAGATACAAATGAAAATGAGAACACTACAGTCCCAAATCCATGGACACAGAGAAAGCAGTCCAAAGAGGGAAATACATAGAATTAGAGGTGTGTCTCAAAAAACAAGAAAAAATCTCAAATAAACAATCTAATTTTATACTTAAATAAACTTGAAAAAGAATAACAAACAAAGCCCAAATTGAATATAAGGGAGGAAATAAAAATATCACAGAAGAAATAAGCAAAATAGAGTCTAAAAAATATTATGCAAAAGATCAATACAACCAAGAGCTGGTTCTTTGAAAGGATAAGCAAGATTGACAAATCTTTAATCAGATTCATCTAGAAAAAAAGAGAGAGGACTCAAATAAACAAAAGCAGAAATGAAAGATCAGAAATAACACCTGATACAAAGGATTTTAAGAAATATCATGAACAAGTATATGCCAACAAAATGGACAATCTGGATGAAATTGATAAATTTCTAGAAATATACAATCTTCCAAAATTGAATCAGAAAGAATCAGATCATCTGAATAGAGAAATTACACCAGTATTATCCTAATTCCAAAACAAGATAACAACATGACAAAGAAAGAAAATTATTAGCCAATATCCCTCAGAATGTAGATGCTAAAATCCTCAACAAAATATTAGCAAACTGGATCCAGCAATATATTAAAAAGATCATATACCATAATTAAGTGGGATTTATTTCAGGGATTCAAAGTCAGTACAATGTTCACAAATCAATAAACATGATACATCATATAAAGAAAACAAAGGATAAAACCACATGATCATGTCAATAGATGCAGAAAATGCATTTGATAAAATCCAACGCCCATTTATGATTTCAAAAAAACTGTGAAGTGGGAATAGATGGAACATAAAGGCCATATATGACAAACCCAGAGCCAACATCATACTCAATGGGCAAATGATAAAAGCATTTCATTTAAGATCAGGAACAAGACAGGCATATCCACTTTCACCATTCTTATTCCATAGAGTACTGGAAGTCCTAGCCACAGCAATCAGACAACAAGAAGAAATAAATGGCATCCAAATAGGAAAAAGTAAAACTGTCATTATTTACGGATGACAGGATACTGTATGTAGAGAACCCCAAAGATTCCACCAAAAAAAACTACTAGTATCAATAATGAATTCAGGTCAGTAAAATAGCAGGATACAAAATACGTGGCCAGAAATTAGTTGCATTTTTATACACCAATAGTGAACTATCAGAAAGGGAGACTAAAAAACCAATCCCATTCACAATTGCTAAGAAGAAAGAAAAAGAAAAGAATAAAATACCTTGGAATGAATTTAACCAAGGATGTAAAAACCTGTGCCCAGAAAATTATGGCACTGATGAAAGAAACTGAGGAAGATACAAATAAGTGAAAGCATATACTGTGCTCACAGATTGGAAGAATTAACATCATTAAAATGTCCATATTACCCAAAGTAATCTATAGATTCAATGAAATTCCTATCAAGATACCAATAGCATATTTCACAGAACTAGAACAAATATTTCAAAAACTTATATGGAACCACAAATGACCCTGAATAGTCACAAGAATCTTGAGAAAGAAGAACAAAGTTTGAGGAATCATGCTACCTGATAACAAACTATACTACAAGGCCATAGTACTCAAAACAGCATGATACTGGTATAAAAACAGACATATAGATTAATAGAACAAAATCAAGATCCCAGAAATAAACTTATGCTTTTATAGTCAATTAATATTTGTCAAAGGAGGCAATTGACAAATATTAATTGAAAAATACTAGTTGAAAATATTAATTGTAAAAAGAGGGTAAAGATAGTCAATTCAATAAGTGGTTTGGGGAACACTGGACAGATACGTGCAACAAAAAGAAACTAGACCACCTTCTTCCACCATACATAGGAATAAGCTCAAAATGGTTTAAAGACTTAAAATGTTAATCTCAAAAAAGAATAAAAATATAAAAATCCTAGAAGAAAACACTCGGTAAAATCTCTGACATTTCTTTTTTAAGTATATTTTATTGATTATGCTATTAGTTTTCCCAATTTTTCCCCCTTTTATCCCTCACTCCATCCTGCACCCCCAACCCTTCAGCATCCCCCCAACTTAATGCATGACCATGGGTTGTGCATATAAGTTCTATGAGTCCTCTGTTTGCTATACCATTTTTTACCTCTCCCATCTATTTAATGCCTACCAACTATGCTTCTTCCTCCCTTCCCCCTCCCCACTGAAAACCCTCCATGTGATCTCCATTTCTCTGATTCTGTTCTTGTTCTAGTCGTTTGCTTAGTTTTTGTTTTCATTGTTTTTCTTTCTTTTATTTTTTTAGTTTCATTTGTTGATAGTTGTGAATTTGTTATTGTTTTGCTGTTCATATTTTTTACCTCCCTCTTCTTAGATAAGTCCTTTTAACATTTCATATAATAATGGCTTGGTGATGATGAACTCCTTTAACTTGACCTTATCTGGGAAGCACTGTACCTGGCCTTCCATTCCAAATGATAGCTTTGCTGGATAGAGTAACATTGTATGTAGGTCCTTACCTTTCATGACTTCAAATACTTCTTGCCAGCCCCTTCTTGCCTGTAAGATTTCTTTCAAAAAAATCAGCTGACAGCCTTATTGGCACTCTTTTGTGGGTAACTCTTTCCTTTCCTCTTGCTGCTTTTAAGATTCTCTCTTTGTCTTCAATCTTGGGTAACTTAATGATGATGTGTCTTGGTTTGTTCCTCTTTGGGTCCAACTTCTTTGGGACTCTCTGTCCTGAAAGTCTACTTCCTTTGCCACATTGGGGAAGTTTTTTTCAGTATTTGTTCAAATAAGTTTTCAATTTCTTGCTCTTGTTCTTCTCCTTCTGACACCCCTATAATTCAGATATTGGAACATTTCAGGTTGTCCCAGAGGTTTTTAAGACTCTCTTCACTTTTTTGAATTCTTGTTTCTTCATTCTGTTCCAGTTGGATGTTTATTTTTTTCCTTTTGTTCCAAATCATTGCTTTGAGTCCTGGTTTCCTTCCTGTCACTGTTTTGCTTTATTTCATTTTGGGAATCTTACATTTGTTCTTTCATTTTTTGACCAAGCTGAATCAGTTCTGTGAGCCTTTTGATTACCAGAACTTTAAATTCTCCATGAGATAGGTTGCCTATATCCTCATCACTTAGCTCTCTTTCTGGAGTTTTGCTCTGTTCTTTCATTTTGTAAAGAAATGAAAGAAGAGAGCAAAGATCCTGTAAAATTGTAAGTGGGTGGGGCCTTAGGTATTCACGTGGGCAGGGCAAACCTCCTTCCTGTGCTATGGCACTGCCTGTGGAGAAAAGGCCAGACCAGGAAAAACGCAGCTCACCTGCTAGCCTCTAGTGCACTTTTCAATGAACTGTCATGTGAGACTGGGCGTTTCCCCCACCACAGCAACCATGGTAGTCCACAGCCAACCTGAATCTCATTTTCCCCTTAAATCAGCCCCTCCTGCACAGCCTGCTGCCTCATTGCAGCCAGCCCCACCCCCATGGTCTACCACCTCACCACAGTTTCTCTCCGTCTGCTGTCTTACTGGTCTGGTTGTTCTGTTCCACTGTTTCTTTAATTCTGCAATTGTCAGAGTTCCATGCAGTTTGATTTTCTTGCACTTCTTGTTGTTTACTGATTTTAGATTGGTTGTTATCCTCCTTTTGGTTGTGTGAGGAAGAGAAGGGTTTCTACCTACACCTCCATCTTGGCCAGAACTCCTGACATTTCTCATAGCAATATTTTTTTTCTGGTATATCTCCTTTGGCAAGGGAAACAGAAAAAATAACAAATGGGGCCACATCAAAGTTTTTGCAAAGCAAAGGAAACAATCATCAAAACAAAAAGACAACCCATTGAATATGAGAACACATTTGCTGGTAAGTGTGATAAGGGGTTAATATCCAAAATTTAAGGAAAACTTATAAAACTCACCACCAAAACTATAAACAATCCAATTAAAAAATGGGCAAAAAACTTGAATAGACACTTCTCCAAAGAGGGCATATATGATGGTTAATAGACATATGAAAAGACAATCAATGTCACTAATCATCAGAAAAATGTAAACTAAAACCACAATGAGATATCACCTCACACCTGTCAGAATGGTTGTCATCAATAAATCAACAAACAACAAGTTTGGCAAGGGTGTAGAGAAAAGAGAACCCTCGTACACTAGTGGTGGGCATGCAGATTGGTACAGCCATTTTGGAAAGCAGTGTGGAGTTACCTCAAAAAATTAAAAATGGACCTTTCTTACAACCTCTCAATTCTACTTCTGGGAATTTATCCAAAGAAACCTGAAACATATTCAAAAGAACATATGCACCCCTATGTTCATTGCAGCATTATTTATAACAGCCAGGATTTGGAACCAGCCCTGGAGCCTCTAAGTAGATGAGCAAGTTAAAAAGCTGTGGTACATTTATACAATGCAATACTATTCTGCCATAGAAAAGGAAACCTTACCCTTTGCAACAGCATGGATGGGCTTGGAGAACATTATGCTAAGTGAAATAAGCCATCCAGAGAAAGACAAGTACCATTTGATTTCTCAGTCACATGTAGAAACTGTCAGGGTTAGGAGAGTGTTCTGGGGAAGTGGAGGGATTAAGCAAAAAAGAGAAAGAACTCATGGACATAGACAACAGTGTGGTGACTGCTAGAGGAAGAGGTGGGGAGTTGGAGGGGGGAGGGTATGAGGAATAAATGGTGATGCACGGAGACTTGACTTGGAGTGGTGAACACACAATACAGTGTACAGCTGATGTGTTGTGGAACTGTGTACCTGAAACCTGTATAACTAATAAATTCAATTAAAAAAGAAAAGAAAGTCAGAGCCACTAGTCAGGTTTGAGTGAGAGAAGATTGGGGAGCTAAGAGATGGCTTTGGGGAGGGAGAAAAACAGTGGTATCAGGCAGTCTACAAGAAGAACCCATAGAATTGAGGATATTAGAAGGGAAGGCTCAAAGCTGCAGTGGCTGGACATTGAGGCAGCAGAGGAGCAGGGAGTGAGAGCCAAGGGGGTTTGGAGAGAGAAGGTAGTGCTGGGCTCTCCTACCTCCTCAAAAGCAGTATCATTTTCATAGTGTCTCAATTTTCTCCAGTGAACATGTAGAACTTTAATGAGCCAGAAAAAAATCACAAAACCTATTTTTAGTATAGGAAAATAAAGGACATCTTTGCCCCTTATTTACTTATACAAGGGGAGACCCCTAGAAAAAAAGCATTATCTTCTAGAGGGCCAACCTCCTGTAGTACAGGCTTCCCCACGCAGTGAGTGTTCCAGGAACCCATCTGTACCAATGTACCATTTGGTGGTATTGTGAAAGACTGTGAGAGGCTTCAGTGAAAATTTTTTTGAAGACTCTTTCAATACATTTGCCCATTTCATGATGGGTGATTTATGAGCTCACCTGCCCACACCACTTGGAGTGTTCAGCAGTTTTTGACCAAAAACGACCCTCCCTATTTACCTGATCTCACCCCACCAACTTTTTTGTGTGTACCTGGATGAAAAAAAGTCCTCAGAGGGAAATGTTTTGCAGATGTGGAAGAGGAGGTGAAAAAAATCAGCAGAAGCACAAAAAGGCATCAAAATTGATGAGTTCAAAAATTGTTTTGAGCAGTGGGGAAAATGTCTCAGTAGGTCTATTGCATCAAATGGAGAGTACTTTGAAGGTGACTGAAGTTGAAACATGTAACAGTGAACACACAATTTTTTCAAGTTCTGCAATTTCAAGCATTTATTTATTTTTATTTTTTAAATGATTTAATCATTGTTCAATTACATTTGTCTGCATTCACCCCCACCACTAACCCCCACCAAGCCAAACTCACCTCCTTCCCTTGCTTTCACCACCCTCTTGGTTTTGTCCAGGTGTCCTTTATAGTTGTTCCTTGATACACAAATTTTTATGAATAAATTCTATGGGATTGGGGTCCCCCTTCATACATATTATCTAGAAAATGTCAGATACTAAGAAAAAAATCCCCATAGGATTATAGGAAAAAACAGCAGGTTGAAAATATGTTTTATCTAATTTGTAACTAAAATATGCAAGTAAATACCTAGAAGCTACCAGGAGCAGAGTTGAGGAGTTCAGGCCTCTTTCTTCCCCATGGTGGACCTGCAGCAGGCTCAGACAAGCCACAGGTGTCCACACCTGTTCTGCCAGATGGATGGAAGTCACTGAGCCATGTTTCATTGAATGTAAGTCACAAGCCCCAGCTGTGGCCAGCTGGGTATGAGCCCAGCCTATGACTGGAGGTAGGCAGGAGGGGAGGGGTGGAGGAAGTTATAGGTTCATCATGGGGTCACCCTTCCCAGGTGGTGAAGGACATGCACAATGTCTCAGTTCAGTCAGCACTGCAACTGGTACAACACTATGGACTATGGAGGCAGGAACCAAGCCACAGGGCTAGCAGGGGAAGAACTCCTGGTCTGGCTTTAAGAACAAGGGGAAGGTAATTCCCTGGCAATAGTGACTGGTTTAGGACTAAGGCACTAAGGAGTTAGAGTATGTAGAATGAAACTGGAGAAAATGTAATGTCAGTGGTTTGGCTGAGTAGCATGTGGGGTGTGTGGGGAACTGGGAGAAAAGGACCCCAGGGACCAGCATGGGCAGTCACAAGGATCTGGTGCTGGCTCAAGGCCTCAGGCAACTCAGGTAAAAGGGAGCCAGGATGAAGTTTACAGGACAGAGAGGGAGTGAGAGGACATGAGTGGTTTTGTATTTGTGAAAGATCATGGGTCACAGTCCTGAACAGTTTTTTTAGCCACAGTGTCATGACCCACCTGGACTTACCAGATGGTTAAGATGAGTTGGGTGTGAGTACTAGTTTCCTATGGCTGCTGTAACAAATTACCACAAAATCGGTGGCTTTTAATAACCAAAACTCATTCTGTTACAGTTCTGAGGACGAGACATCTGAATTGAGTCTTGCTGGGGCTGGGACCAGGGGTTAAAATCAAGGTGTCAGCGGGATTGATTCCTTTCTTTGGATGGTTCAGGGGAGTATCTGTTCCTGGCCTCTTCCAGCTGCTGGAAGCTGCCGGTGTTCCTTGACTTGCAGCTGCATCACTCTCATCTCTGCCTCTGTGATCACATGGCCTTTTCCTCTTCTGTCTCAAAACTCCCTCTGCCTCACTCTTTTAAGGACCTTTGAGATTACATTAGACCCACCTGGATCATCCAGGATAATCTCCCCCCTCTCAAAGTCCTTAATTTAATCTCATCTGCAAAATTCTTTTTCCCATATAAAGCAACTTTCACAGGTTCTGGATTCCCAGAGACTAGGTTGTGGATATCTTTGGTGCATTATTCAACCAACCACAGTGCATCTATCAAGTACCAACTGAGTGCCAGACCCCAGGCTGGGGATTCAGCAGTGAACAGGCAGGCACAGTGCCTGAGCTCAGGGAGTCTCAGAGCTAATGCAAGACCCTGGGTCTGCCTTGTGTGTGTGGGTGTGTGATGGGGTGGGGGTATGTCCGTGACCGCCCCACCAGATGTTTCCTTGCACACCTGTGTTGATGGCATGCCATTCACATGCACTGGAGAGGAAGAGTGGGTGGGTGTGAGAGAGAAGCTTGGAGTAGGGGGGATAGTCAAGATATTTAAAAACCCACTGGCATTGACACTGACCAGTCAGAAGAGACTTTCTCAAAGACTCTAACTGGACCAGTGGTTGACCCTTCAGTAGCTGTCACATGGGGAGGTCCAAGGGTCCCAGAGGAGAGATCAGGCCAGCTGGGGTGCCTCAGGGCAATGGCTGTTTATTAATCAATATTAAAGCTTTTAATATGTATTTAAATAAAACATGTAAAAATATACAAATAAAATATGTAAGTATTTTAACCCACAATTATTGCCCTACTTGTCTACTAGCTGGCCATCAGCTCTGGGTGAGGAGGTTCAGGAGTTTGTTTTGAACTTGGTATAATTGAGGTGGCAGTTCAACAGCTGAGTGGAGCTGGGCAGTAACCTGAGAATAGAGGTTTCCAGAGTGGGGTGTGGGTGGGGAATATGTATAGCGAAGAGGCTTGCAACCCAGCCCCACCCCACCATCCTAATACCTGGAAGAGTACGTCATTGAAACTGATCTTCTTAGGCACTGATGGAGTGTTTTTCATCAATTCCATCATCTTCCTTTTTTCCCTCTTAATTTTCCCCTAAGCATTTTTGTATTTTTCTTAAAGCCCTTTTATTATATAATAAAATGTACTGTCATATGCCTGCATTTACTAGAGCCAGCTCCCAGGACTGCAGCTCTGCCTGCTCCTGGCCAAGTCCTTTGTCTCTCACTTTAACTCTCTGAAGCCAAGGGGGCCTTAGCCCTAGGTCCCACCCACTCTTGGGGGAGAAAAGTGGGGAGATTTCCATCATCTCCCATTTTAGCACATAGCTGAGCACTTGGCAGGGAGAAGAAAGGAATGTGAATTCCAAGCTGACTTCCCCTGGAAGGAGTGACAGAAATGTCAAGCTTCATGAGATAAGTAAAACCAGGAAGTTTCCAACCACTTTGTTACTTGGTAAACTGAGACCCATAGCTCTGGATATGAACAAGTACCACAGACTGTCTTGAACGAAGGTTGATCTTCTGGGCCATGTTAGATGCAATTTGCATGTTTTCCATTTCAGATGCAATCTCTACATTTGTTGATGCTTTACATTCATTCTAAAGTGCACCTGAGTGTACCATGGTCAAGACCACCTGTCAGAGCCTCAGTTCTCTACGCATTTCACTTCCTCTACCATCAACCACTGCTGCAGTGGACAGAGTCCCACACTGTCTTTCAGCTCTGAGTAAAGCTCTCACATACATTGATAGGGCCTTTGTCACAGTGGCAAGTTGGTGAAAGCCCAAGAGCCTATGTCCCCAGTACACTGTGTCCTGTAGAGAGAGATCATCCTGAATCCAAGGACAAGGCCATGTTACTGGGGCCATGCGTCTGGGGGCACTCAACAGACATTTACCAAATGCAACAAGACAGGAAATGAAGTGCACCAGCAAACAAAGTCCCTGCCCTCCTGGAACTTAATTCCTGGTGGGGAAGACAGATACTGCACAAGAAAAGAAATAGCAGTGTAAGGGTAAATGCTGTAAAGAAAACTAAAGGTGAAGATGAGAATGGGGCAAAGGGATGTGCTGCATAAGTGGGAGGTCAGAGATGGCCTTTCTGAGAAGGGGACATTTCAGTGGAGACCTAAATAAAGTAAGAGAAAGAGCTGTGCTGATACCTTTGGGAAAAGCATTTCAGGCAGAGAAGCAGCAAGGGCAAAGGCCATGAACAGGAGAATGCTTGGCTAACTACAAGATGTCAGGGAGGCCAGTATGCCCAGCAACTATGAATGAGGACAGGAGGCCACAGAGGGGTGATGCCAGATGGCAGTGATAATGCAATGGGTGAGTGAATGAGTGGATAAGTAAATGAAGCCTCAGGAGAACAAAATCTAAATTCAGGCCTTGGATCATCTATATGACCTTGAGTGAGTCACTCTTAACCCTCTATTTCCCATTCCCCACATATAAAATCATTATTGGTGCCCAACTCATTAAACTGAGAATGATACCTGAAAGAGCCTGCACTAAAAATTAAGAGGACTTGATCTGGAGTCAAGTTCTATCATTTTCTAGCTGAGTGACCTTGGGGAGGTCATTTTACCTCTCTGAGCCTCAGTTTCCCCATCTGTAAAATGGGAGTCACAGTGATTGCCCTGCCAATCTCAAAGGATTATAGTCTGGATCAAATTACATGATCAATGTGGAAATGGTTTGTAAGTGGCACGTGTCATACAAACAGAGGAGCTTATTGAATACCTCACCCAGGTTCCCCCAGAGGACTCGGGACAGAAGCTCTCACTCCTGGTCAGCTCTTCCTGGGCAGTGCTTTCTTTTCTCACCCTCTGTATTTTCTACTTCCTATGTGTTCCTCAGCTCATGTCCTGCATCATTCACAGAGTACCCACTCACCCTATAGAAAATGGGGTGCTCACTCTTTAAAGGAGAATGAAATCATCTTGCCTTTCTCCCTCCACTCTCCCTTCACACTGTGGCCTGGAAGATCTTTCAGCATGGACACCTGACCTGACATCCCCCCAGCTTACAACACTTCCCTGGCTCCCCATGCCTTCAGAAGAACACCTCCGCTTCCTTTCATGTTACACAGGCCATATGGCCCCTCAATGAACTCCTTGGCCTCCCTCTTGCTAGTATGTGGCTATAAAAAAAAAACCTAATTTTAATTTTTCTAGACAGTACCAGCCTTATGCATCCACACCTTTGTATATGCCATGTGCTTTGCCTGGAATGTGCTCTCCCGTGCTGCCAACTCCTACCCAGCTGTCCAGAAAACTCCTATTCCTCCTGCAAAACCCAGTATAGGTGTCTCTTTTGAAGGCAAGACTTCCTGGATCATGTGTTCTTTCCTTCACAGGTGACATTAGCCCTTCCCTCTGTTGTGCTGTCCTAGATCTTGTACATGCTTCTCTCATTGCCCTTATACCATGATGCCCTATGATATGTCTATGCCTCTACCAGACCATGTATGAACTCCTAGGTCATCTCTGCCACACCACCACCTACTAGAGGACCTAGCACATAGTAGGTAGCCATGAAACTCTTACTGAGAGGAAATGAAATCACCTTGTGGGAGGCAGCTCCTGCGCCCCGGAACTCAAAGTAATTTAGAGTGATCTCACCAAATTGGGCAGGTGTGCAAAGGCTGTCTCTTCCATCCTGCTGAACATGACAGTTCTGAAGTGAAAAGAAGACCAGGAATCTACTTTCTGAACTTAGTGAATATTACAAATTATCACATTAGTGCAAGAGGCATTTTAGAGGCACTCCTATTGACCCAGGAAAGAAAAGCTCTAAATTTAGTGTCCCCAAAACTGAGGCTGCTGAATTTGTAGCTTCACAAATGGCCCAAGTTGAGTAGGAAGCTGAATTAAATTTGCATGTCAGAGGAGCGTTATCTGGTACCTGATGTAAGACTAATTTTATTATTAAATTATCAACAGTGATTTACTGAGAAATACGGTACTGCCAGGAGCTATTTTTAACCTCCTGCCTCAGCCTCACTCAGCAAACAAATCATCCTTTGAAGGACACTGCATTTGCAAAAGTGAATTAGGTGAATAAATATCCATCTATTCATGAAGTTTCTTTATTGAGAAATAAATAAATAACAGCCCCTGAATGCCTTCATTGTCCCCCTGGCAGGTTTCCATGAAGATGAGGGCTTTTACTCGGCGTGGCAGCGACAGAAGAAGGGGCCTCTGTGTGAGTGGGTGGGAAAGGCACCAGCCTGGGTGCCTGTAGGAGACTCTGTGAAGCTCCGGACCAGGGTTGGTGGCATTACCCATGTCTTCCCCACCCCAGCACGTGGGCAGGGACAATCCTGATCCTGATCAGCACCTTACTCAGCAGGAAGGATCAGGCTCTGGTACCAGCCTGTGGTGGTTTTGCCACTTACTGTCTCTAGGACCTTGGTCAACCCGCTTGACTTTTCTGTGCCTCAATTTCCTCATATATAAAATGGGTATAATTCCTATGCCATTCTTTGCTGGTTGGGAGGATTAAATGAGGTAACATGTTTAAAGCACTTAGAAGAGTACCTGACACATAGCAAGGGTCTGGTAAAGTTTATCTATTAATATAATCATCTTCATTGTTAGAACAGGGAGAAAAATAAGAATGAAATTATCCCTCAGAGGAGATATGCTGTATGATATCTTGGAAGAGGACAGGCTTCGAAGTCAGACCTGGATGCCAGTTCCAGTTCCACCCTTTCCAGCTGTGTGACTTCGGACAAGCTGCCTGATCTATTCCTCAGTTTCCAAGTCCATGAAATGAGTGGAATCACACCTGACTCTGCAGGGGAAAAAATGATATCATAAATAAAAAGTATACAAAGTGGTACCTAGCACTGAATAAGTGCTCAATAAACAATGGATGATTAGTAGCAGGAGGTAAAGATTAATACAGTCAGGCATCCCATTTCTGAACTCTTAGCACTCCCTCTTTCCTCTTCTTTCTTTCCCCTCCTACAATCTAGTGCTAGTCTGGGATCAAATAGGAATCAGGAATCCACCCTCAAGAAAAATGATACATTCGTTTTCCTGAACTGATGGCATCTTTATTTAAACGTTTGATATTTTGTTTCTTATGGATTGAGTTGATTTTTTTAATCCTCACCCAAGGGTATGCTTATTGACTTTAGAGAAAAAGGAAGGGAGAGAGAGAAACAGATCAGTTGCCTCCTGTATGTGTCCTGTCCAGGGATCAAACCTGCAAACTTTCAGTGTATGCAATGAGTTCAGCCAACTAAGCCACCTAACCAGAGCAGGGTGGCACTGATTTTTATGTTTTTGATATTGCATTAAAATTACTTATCTTGATTACTGAGTCTCTTTTGGCATCTTCTCAAATTTTCTCCTCAATTGGGACCCAGTCTTGCATAGAAGCAAAAAGAGCCTCCATGTTAGGGAACAATAAACGCCATTTGGCTGGGGAGCAAGGTGGAGGGAAAGAGGTGAGCTGGAGGAGGTGGGGCCGGAGCAAGATTCACCAGTCCCCTGGCTTTGGAACTTGGGGGTTATTCTATAAACACTGGTTGACACAGGAAATTTACCAAGCAAGGAGCCAAGGGGACTGCCATTTGAAAATGCTTGGACTTCCTTTGCCTATATGCCTGGAATGGGAATGATGGAGAATAAATTAGGAAAACTCTGCCTGGTCATCTGGGCATCTGGATCCCTGGACCCCAGCAGCTGCCGGCGAACACTCATAGAGTGATATCAGCTCACACAGTAGGAACAATTACCTTTTGTTTGAGGGCTGGGGCTGCAGAGTCTCTAACTCAGCAACCTCATTAATACAGCAATATGCCCACAGCTGGCAGTGGGCATTGAGGACTAGTTAGCCAGTTCCCCAAAATGCGCATCTTAGAGACAAACTCTCACAACCCTCAGATCCTAGAGCTCAGCTGTGACAGTGCTTCTTCCTATGCACCAGGCTGAGAGCATCCTTCTTTATTTCCACAGGAAGCCCTCCCCTCCAATAGTTACTCAGCAGCAGAAATAGAGTAGACATAGGCTTAAGTTTCTCCTTCTGCAGCCAGACCTACCAACATGGCTACATAGTGTAGGACTTATGAAGTTCCCCTCCAGAAAGGGGAATGCACATGCAGTACCCTCCACACACCCCTCAGCAAGGGTGGCCAGCTAAGCAGAGGGTACAGCCTGTGGCCAGGGGCCAAACAAGGACTCAGACAGATCTCACATGTGGCATATGACATATCCAAATTCAAGGTAAAAGGCATGCTGTGGCCCAAACTCTCATGATCCTGCAGAGGTGCCAGAAGCACTTTGGGTTGCATCCCAAGGAGAAGCCAGATCCCTAGCAACCTCACATACAGGTAGGAGAGATCTTGAGTTTTGCCTCACAATTTCAGCTTTATAAGTGGGGAGCCTCTTGTGCTCTGATGCCAGTCACTGGATGAACGGAGATGTCATAGTCAACCTACCCAGCGACCAGTGTCATTACAGAAATCAAATGGGAAGGAGCTCTCTGTAATCTCACCATGCTGGTGAGTGTGGGAGCTGAAGCATCACTACAAATGAGAGAAAAATAGCTGCCAATGTGCCTTAGAAAATATCCATCAAATCAAGTCTATAAAAATGTTAAGTTGCTGCTGCTACCTGTCCAGGTATCTGCATCTGTGTTTCTAGAACATCTCACTTTCTGTCCTTTAGGCAACTTCAATACCTGCTCTGAGATATTCTTTGTCCCCAGCCCCTCACTCCCCAATCATCCAGCCCTCAGCCCTGCACGCCCCCTCTCTAACCCACCCCAATACAAACTACAAACACATATTAAAGCAAGTCAGCCACAATATTTATTATGTGCTTTGAGGGCAAGTGCAATGACCCAATGGCATAAAATTCTTCCATCTTTCCAGTGTGGGAAAGAAGGGTCCAAGTAATGGGGGATTCTGGGCCAGGTAGCACCATTGCAATCAATCTTATCACCACCCCCCAATATGAACAAGCACTCAAATACACCCACATACAAGCACCCTAGCCACAATAAACCTACACACACATACACACTCAAGCAAGGAGAAGCTCCAGGAGACCCCTTCCAGAGGCAAGCCCCACTTCCGTGCCTTTGTCCATCCTGGTCCTTTCCCACTAGAATGGTACTCTGGGCTCATTGACTCCCGTCTTGCTGCTGTCTCCTCCCTGCTCCAGGTGACACTTTCCTGGACTGGGCCTTGCTTTGCCTCTTCTCCTCCACTGACAGTTCCTGCAAGGCTGGGATGCCTCTCAGGACATTTTATACTCTGGAGCCCAGCACAGAGCTCAATGTAGATGGAGTAGGCACTCAATAAATTTTTGAAGAATTAATAAATAACGAGTATATTTTCCGTGTATGTGTCTTTTCTGCTCAGCCTCATTGCAAGCCCATTAAGAATGATGACTAGTCCTGGCTGGTGTGGCTCAGTGGACTGAATATTGGCCTGTGAACCACAGGGTCACCAGTTCAATTCCCAGTCAGGGCACATGCCTGGGTTGCAGGCCAGGTCCCCAGTAGGGGGTGCATGAGAGGCAACTGCACATTGATGTTTCTCTCCTTCTCTCTCCCCCTCCCTTCCCTTCTGTCTAAAAATAAAATGAGTAAATAAATCTTAAAAAAAGAAAAGTTTTAAAATTTTTTAATTTATTTTCTTAAAGGATGATGACTATAATTCATATGACATTCCTCCTGATTACTCTAACCATTCCTGGCCTTCCAGCTTCCAGATGGAGATCCCCCATGCCTAGAGGAGCCATCTGAGCAACCCCTCCTCATGTGCAGTCTCACCACACACCTCAGCATCTCTGTTGTGCATTGTGGCCAGACAGATCTGGACTTGAACTCAGGCCTCACCATTTCTTAGCTACAGGGCTGTAGCACAGGTCAGTTAACTTCTCAAGTCCCAGTTCCTTGGCTATTAGATGGAAAGAATAATGCCTGCATTGCAAGGCCACAGAGAGTTTCACATGAGGTCACACGAGTCATGTGTGCCTCCCAGTAGGTACTCAAAGGAGTATTATCTCTTATTGATCATTATTATTTCTGTCACCAACCAGAGTGAACAAGGGTAGCAACCGGGTATCCTACCACAGTGCTAGGGGCACAGTGAACACCCATTAAGCAGATTTTGAGTGGAACATGTGGTAAAGCTGGCTTTCCCACATGTCTGAAGGCCAGCAGATTTCTGCCATCACACTCTGTCTGTGGGCAGGGTCTGAGCTTCCATGTGCATCCCGCAGCTGGGGAAAAAAAGAAGGCCACTTTCCAAAGACTTGCAAAATCATATTGATCTCACAGAAGCAGGGCAAGCCTTGAAAGAGGCTGTGGCCTGGACTGCATGCCCTCAATATACCCTCTCACCCAGCCATAGCAGTTCAACAGGGATTAGCGGGTGATCTTACTATGCATGGCGACAGGCCCTGAGCCACCAGAATGTGCCTGTCAATTTGAAATCAGTGGTGATAGAGCTGGGAGTCAATGGGAGTTTGCATATTCATGTAGCAGAACTGTGAGACTTAGTTACGGCTCCAGGCCCAATTATGCAGGGGCTTATTAGCCTGGGAGTCAACAAAGGATCTAGCCAGGATCTGCACCAGATCATTGAACACATACCAGCATATGGGAACCAGCTCAGCAATGCTTCCCATGGGGCTCTCCTCTCCAGGATACCAAGGTCTGAGTGGTGGTAAAGGCACCAGGTTGAAATGGCTTTGACACACAATTGTTGATAATGTCTTCTGACTTCCTTATCTGTGAAATGGGTGCAATTATTCTTACCTCACAGACTTATTGAAAGGATTGTAGACACATTTGGGAAATGTCCATGGTGGCTCCTAAACCACTGGTGTGCTCATAAATGCCAGCTATTGACACTGAAATCCTGCCCCTTTTCATTCCAAATGGCCTAGGTTTTATGTTTCTTGAAATGTTCTGGAGAGAACAGCATACTCCCTAAGAATGATTTC
The DNA here is from genome assembly GCF_019186645.2 of Phyllostomus hastatus. NCBI lineage: Eukaryota > Metazoa > Chordata > Mammalia > Chiroptera > Phyllostomidae > Phyllostomus > Phyllostomus hastatus. The sequence continues at coordinate 3,192,566 of NW_025334038.1, read as the reverse complement.
AACAACAACACTTACCATCCCTGGGCCTCAAGCACTGACTCTGTGCCTCATACTGTGTTGTGATATCTCATTAAAATCTTCCCCAGGTGGTAGGAACACTGGCCCAATTTCACAGTTGGGAAAAGTAAGGCTGAGCAAGTTAAATATCTGTCAAAGTATTGCAAAGCCAGTTTAGGGTAAAAGTGAGCCTAAATCCAAGTTCAAAAGCCATTATTGGATTCCACTGAATGTCAGTAGTGTAAAAAACTTGCCAACTGGTATGGAAGAAAAAGTGACATTTTTGAAATAAATATTTGAATGCTGATATCACCACTTTTATTGAGCACTTCATTAACATAGTGACCTCCATTAGCTCATTCATTCACCCATTTAAGGAATAGGTGGTGCTTTAGAAGAAGAAATCATAGCTTAGAGAGGTTATGTGACAAGCCTCAAATACCCAGCAGTCCAGTGTGAGAAACAGGGAATTGGATTACAAGAGACAAGACCTTCAAATCAGACAGACCTGGCCTCAGACTGGGAAACTTTTTTGCCATATGATCTTGGGCAAATCACTAGCCCTCTCTGTGCCTTAGTTTCAGCCCTCACAGATTGCCATAACTTTTGAGCCATTTAACTAGCTGAGACTCAATTTCCTTCATTGAAGAAATTAAGCAAGATAACAGATAAAAAGCTCAGCTTAATAAAAATGGAAAAAGGTTAAAACCACCTTTTTTCTCCTTTTTTTTCTCTTTCCACTGTGCATTGTAACCTGGTTGCTTTTAATGGGCTGGGCAGTCTAGCTGCAGGGCACACATCAGATACCCAAAGTGGCCTTGCTTCCCTGTGCCTGCGTCAATCTCTGCAGCTGGCCAGGAGTCCCTGGGCATCAGAGCAGAGCATCCTGCCTTTCCCTAGCTTTCTCCCCATTCCCAGGTGCAACGCCTGGGGAGAGGAAGCAGCACCCAGCCCCACAGCCAGGACTGGAATGGAGGACAAGAGAGAAGGGGACCATTTTCCAAACCTCAGGCCTGGGGACAACGAAGTAATGAATGGAAGTCAGATTCCTGCCTCCTTTGCACTCAGGAAACTGTGACCCTGTGAAATGCTGCTTCCACCTGAGGAAAGAGGATTCATTTACTAATTCCCACAAAAGCCTTGTGGAGAAGAAGACACACACCATTAAAAAGCACAACTCTGCCAGTCCGTTGCCCAAGAGTCAAAATCAAGAATGGTGTTTTCTCTAGGAAATTCCCCACCACCATTGGACCCCAAACTCCAGTGGCCCTGCCTCCATGAACTTTCACACTATCTTGGATATAGTGCATTTTTCACAGGGTTTGAAAATCTGGAAGCAAAACACAGGCAGCAGCAAGGCCCAACCTAACTGGAGCACAAAATACCCCCCTTACACACACACACACAAATATATCCAGGAGTCCCTTCCTACTCCCTGTGCCACCAGAAGCAAAACTGGTCTGGCTGAGTTGATCTCTTTCCTTAATTCACTCAGTCCCAATTCAGGGGCTGCTGATGTAGATAATACACCAAGAGGTAGACAATGTGTACCAAAGGAAGGGGAGCACTTGAGTACCTGTAAATTGGATAAAGACACCATTTATATTGCTTTGAAAGTAAGGTGGGGTTTTCCCACATGAGGGCAGAAATGGATGGCCTATATCTAAGTGCAAGAGCAATGATGTTTACAGACAGCTGTACCTCTGCTAGAGCAGGAACATCAGGAACAGCTCCCAGGTCATTTAACCCACTGAAATCATGGTCACTGATACAGTGGTGTATACCTCCGTCAAAAGAGACTTGTTCAAGAGGATCATTCCAGGAAACAGCCAGTAGAGGACAGTGTTTAGAGTGTTATGTTCTTTATTATTTCTGGGGAAAGAGATTGCATAAGGAGGGAGGGAATTTTTACTTTCTCTCTTATATTTCTATATAACTTTATTACATTTTTGTAAATGCATATCACATCAACAGTTTTTCAAAAGATATTATTTATTTGAGGAAAATAAAAAAATCTCAACAGCAAAAGTGCCAAACTGAGAGATGCCACTGGAAGTGAGGCTGCTGCCAAACAGCCCCAGAAGACTAAGCGACATCCTGGATGACTTGGGGAGGGGCCCAAAGCAGCCCTGCATCAGCCAAGGTTGGCAGTGGTCATAAACTCATGTCAACCAAAAGGTTCTGTCCATGTGGGAGGTGTAACAAGGGCCTTAACGGTTGAAATATATGCTTTTTTGCACACTGTCTTCCCCCTCACCTAAACCTTACAAATTCAGGACCCGGGTGGAGGGGGTGGTGGCCCATTGGTTAAGAGCAGTATTCATCTTGCTTAGAGCTCCCCTGATCCCACTATCAAGTCAGACACCCAGGTGGAAAACTTTCTAAGATCTATCCTGTTTGGATCCCCAGTATTCCCCACCCATCCTTTTCATAAATATTTATTGAGCATTTACAGTGTACAAGGCACCATTCTAGTTTCAGGGGGTGGGGCATTCAGTGGTGACCCACACAGATGCTGGGTCTGCCCTTGTGAAGTCTGCAATCCATAGGAACAGACAACCAAACCTGTGATTACAGCAGTGTGACAGGCACCATGGGAGGAAAGATCAGGGTTCACGGACCTTCAGAGAACAGAAGAGGAAACTGTGGGGTACCAGAGTGAGGGCTGGGGGCTACTACAAGTGATGAGCCAGCTGAGGGGTAGGAGCTGACCTAGAGGAGAGGACCAAGTAGAGGGAACAACAAGAAAATGGAGAGGGAGAAGTCCTAGAAAGAACCCAAATACAGTACCCAAGGGAGCGGACACTTAGGTGGCCTCTACAGAACAGCCTTGGCCCTGGATTCACCTTCATAGTGCTTGACTCAGAGGGGAGGCTTGTCGTACCCATGAGCCCATACTGTGATTCATTTGTAAGGACTCACTTCCCTGTCCTGGCCATATTCCCAAAAGAGTCTGGGCTCTGGGGTCAGACAAACCTTGGTCCTTACCTTGAGCAAGTCATTTCACCTCTCTGAGCCTCAAGTTTCCTCATCTGTAAGGTAGGATTAAAGCAATACTTACTTCTCAGGGGTGTCGTGAGGAAGCAGCTGTGCCCTCATACCAATTCCTGGCACATCATAAAGTCTGAATAAACACGAACTGTAGTTCTGCCTGATTGACTGTGATGCAGAAAGTGGCAGGCATATGGGGGCTCACTATGCTCTTCTTTTTACTTTTGATTATGTTGAAATTATGATAATAAAAATTCTTTTAAACTCCTGCTCATATAACTTTTTGCAACGGCTGCTATGATGCATGCTCCTTTGGGAAGTGCTCTCATTCATTAGAATATGACAGTAACAGGAGACCAAAACATTCCTCCAAAATTCTCCACTTTCACCTGCCAGGTTCATCCTCCCCAGTACTCAGAGGGGCCCTGTCCTGCCCCCCAGCCCATCCCGATTCTATAAGGGTTCCAATGCCAGCATCAGAGCTTCAAAATCAAGTGTAAGAAGGAAATATTGAAACCTTAATTTTATTTATTTTAAATCTAAAAAAAGAGAAAGGCAAGCATTACTAATACTTAAAATATGAATTGAAACTCTGTACTCCAAGATTTAAAGTGCACAGCCTTACCTATGACTCACCAAAGGACAAATTTTCTCATCTAAGATTCTGGAAAAATGGCGAGTTGAAGGGAAACACATAAATTAACTCTTGTTTCTTTTTGTTTCAATGAGAGGAGACCTTCTCCAGACTTGGTTAGCCAGCTGCAATATAGATACTGACTTGAATGTACAAGTCCTCTGTTGAATATAAATACAAAAAAGATAGAGTTTTTTAAAGGTATAGATTGACAGGATACATAAGTTATTCATCAATCAGAAACACATATTGGGTGTGAGTGTTCCAAAGCGTTTGCTCAATAGAATCGGTGAAGCTTGGAGCAACTGGTCTTTATAATACACTATGTGGTCCCTCCGTGGTGGGATCATGGCTCAATGAAGAGGGATGCCTGATGTCTTGTCTTTGGTGCCCAAGAGAACCATCTGCTCACACAGATTAGAGGAAAATTTAGCAGAAACCATAATATCTACCTGAATTTCCAGGGCCAGGTGAGTATCTCATGTACTCAAGCAGTCCTGAAAAAAATGAGTCACATAGAAACAGACCCTGGGAATTAAGAAGGAGCCCCCTTGCCAATTAGGGACCACCATGCTCACTTCAGCTAAACTCTCTGCATCTGCAAGATGTCCCCTCCCCACCCCAAAAGGGAGAAGGGAGAGCTGTTACAGAAGAAAGGGTCAGTGGGCCCTAAGAATAGGGGCTTACTGTTGGAGACAGGTCCAGATGAAGCATTTGGAGTTTGTGACCTAAGGGTCCTGCTGGACCATCAACTCTGACCCCTAGGCCAGGATATTCAGCCAAATTCCTCAAAAGTGGGTGCTGTCTGAGAGAGTCCAGGGCCAAAGAATCAGAGCTGGTTCTTTTCACCTAACACTGCAGAGGGTCTTGCAACTCCCTGCAGAGAAGAAGGGATGGGAAGTGAGCCTGACCCATCTGCTCTCCTCTCAAAGGCTTGGGAACTCTGGAAGGTGGATATGTATATCTGTGCAGTCAGGCAGACGCTTGGCCAGGAGGTCTGGGTTCAAGTCCTAGCTCAGTTTCTTATAAGCTTTGTAAACATGGGCCAGTCACTGGCCCTCTCTGGGCCCTTGTTTCCCCACCTTCCACTTGGACAGAATAATACTCTCCTACTTCTGAGAGATGCCAGCATGACAATTGCAACCTAAGACCACAGTTAGAAATAGACCTAAAAGCATTTAGGAAATTTAAACAATTCTTTATAAATATGATGAATGATAACTCTCTACTCAACTAGAAGCAAGAATAAGTGTTTGGGACAAAGGGTTTCTTGCATTCCACATGCACCCCAAGTTTGATGGCAAACAGAGTTGGTAGGGGTGGGAAGCCTAGTCTCCCCCTCCCTCCCTGCTTCCTTCTCAGGGAGTCCTGCAGAAAGATCATGGGATCATGGACCTCAGTGGACCACCAGGGTCCTCTCTGGGACATGGAGAGTATGCACACAGAAAGAGGTTGCTCCTGAGCTGGCCCTGCCTCCTGCTGGCTGCCTCATCAATCTATCATCCTCTTAGCAGCTGACACCTCTGGCAGCACCTCCCGGCAGCCCAACATTAGAATTGCAAGAAGCCTGTTTGCACCAGGGAATACAGATGGAGGGATCTCAGATTCAAATTTGTCTAAGTATTATGAACAGCCAGACCCAGGCAAGGCGTTTCTACTGCCCTTCCGCCAAAGGGGAGCAATGGGGATTTTGTTGGAAGTACAAATTGCTTCTTAATGCAGAGGATAAATCTGGGTGCTGGCACCTCCTTAGAAATTCCTCCTGCTCCCAGGAAAGCCACTGCTGCATGTCAATTTTAATTTTTGAAATTTAAACCAAGGGCTTTGTGTGTAAGCTCCATCTCATTGGAGGAAGTAAAAGAATAAGTCAAAAAGAATTAGAAGCCCACTGGGGATTGCAGATCCATAGCAATTAGACTTCATTTGCGTCTCAGACATTTGGTTTTAATCGCATTTCTGGATGATACAATCGACAAGACATCAGAAATTGATATGTATGCAACTGCCGATGGGGCCCAACTCTGCCCTCCCCAGTTCCTGGGCTCAGCTGGGTTTGGGCTCCACAATCAGCAGGGGTAAAGTGTGGCTGAGGAATTGGGGTTCAGGTTTGGTCTATAACTGGGGAAATGGTGTTTTTTGTGAGTGTGTGTGTGTATACATACATATCAGATACATATACATGTGTGTATGTGTGTGTGTGTGTGTGTGTTTTCCACCTTGCTGTTTTTAAGCCCCTTATCCCTGGACTCAAAACAACTGCAATCATTGCTAATGCTCAAGTGAATGACAATGAAACATTATTCAAATAAAATAAGAGCATAAAGAAGAATAGCAACAGTGACAGGATGTGAAACAAGGGATATAATTGTCTTTTAAATGGGAATTACAGCTTTCATATCCTCCAGGAACTAAAGTCAATCACACCGTGATTTGGGGGCTGACATACAACCAATAACATTGTCACACACATGGACCTATGAATGCATAAGTGTGTGTGCATGTGTAACATAGATTAGTGATGACAACCACAACAGTATATCCATATGGGTGTGTGTGTGTGTGTGTGTGTGTGTGTGTATGCCTCCAGCTTTACACAGGTACACACTGTGGGGTTACACCTGTGTACACACATTTCTTCAAATAACTGGTCAAAATGAACTCAGTACTAACAGGTGGTTAACTGGTTATTTTATAGATAATTTATTGTGTATTGGAATTTAATGATCTAAAAACAAAAAAAAGTAAATCAAAACCAGGTGCAGTGTTTTCCTCCCTTGTGTGGGTGGAATGCGGACAGAGGAGACCACACACATTCGGGCTCAGAGCAGGTGCCCACAGCACCATGCACTTGGGTAGGGAAGACCCCAGAAAAGGGTGTCCCTGACAAAGGGATTGTACCCATCTCTTCTGACACAGTCCTGGGTGAATTCAGAGAGTTGGATGATTCTCAGATTGCCTCCGTTTACCAGCTCTTTTGAGAGCTGTGGCCCTGGCTGGTGGTATGAGCAAATGGACAGGTACTGAGTATAGTGTGTGCCTGAGTGGGTTTGTTCCTGATTGGACTTCTGCACTTCCTTTAAGGGACAAACATCTCAGAGATGAGCTGCTGACAACTGGCTCATTCCTGCCTCCACTCTGCATCCTCTACCTCTTCCTTCTCCACAAACCCCTGCCCTTTGACTTCCCCCAGCAAGACTGAGAACTTGGTGATTCAGCCACTCCTCTCCTGTCTACATCTAATTTTCTCTCCCCCACCTCCTCTGGACTTCTCTGGTTCAGGGGAGAAATGCTCCGGGAAGGGTTGGACGCTGCTGCTCCATCACCCCACATCTTTTCACCCACCTCAGGTGGCAGGGACAAGGCAATGGCTGACAAGCAGGCATAGATGAGGCTATTTGGGACTCAGGTAAGGTCTGTATGCCAAGGTGGACATCTGGAGGTCTGGCTTTGGGGCCACCCTGACAAAAACATCACAGCCCATAGTCTAGAAACATAATTTAATGCATCGCAGTTGGTCTGAGTCAGGAGTACGGTGAAGAAGCGAATTTTCCCTTTGCTGGGACTCTTCAGCGGTGGGGTTTTGACTGATGGACAGGGACATTTGCACAAGTATTTAGAGTCTCAAAGGACACCCCAGGGAGGTCATGCTCATTTTGGCCTACCTCCGCTGGCCAGGAGTGGAAGGCCTCGGTCTCAGGGCACTTGCAGGAGGAGGGACTGGAAGAGGGCAGTTAATCCACCCAGCCTGCCCAGTCCAATCAGGTTTGCAAACTGTGCTGCGGCCACCCTGCCACTGTCCACCGCCTCTGGAGTTCAGGTCACGCTCATCTCCCCACGTTGGCGTTGCCCTCCCCCTCCCCAGGTTGGGGACATGAACCAGGAGCACTGCTCAGAGCGCAGTGAGTCGCAGACACACTGAGGACGGGAGCGGGGCAGGGAGGACAGCAGGAATGTGTCTTTTCCAACGGTATCAGAACTGTCATGAAGCGAGAGTGGTCCTTGCTAGGGAACAGCGCGCCCCTATGAGTATGGGGCGGCCTGAAGCCACCTCACCTCGCGCTCACTGCGACTCTAGTCCGGGTAGAGAAGAAAGCCGGAGAACGTGCTGTACTTGTTGTTATTTCCTCCATGCGCCTTCCCGCCATCCAGCTTCACATACACTTCGTCCCCAGCATCGAGGTGAAGCACCACGCTGTTACTGGCGTAGTCATAGTTCTGGTCAGCGTCCTGCGCGATAGCGCTGGCCCGGACCTGGGGGTAAACCACCGGCGCTGTTGGGTTGGGGCACTTCTGCCTCGGCTCTTACCCGGCCCCCACCTGGCGCGCCCCCTGGCCACCTTCTGTACTTGGCTCCGGGGTCCACACTCCCACCCAGGCTCCACTTTCTCTCTCCAACTTAGCTAACTCCTCGGTCCCCTCTTCTCTGCTGGCAAGTCCGGGAAAGAGACCACGCTTCATGAACACCGACCTAGCAGGGAAGCGTGGAGACTGTAGGGCAAAGGGGTGAGCTGGGCGCGCAGGAGGAGCTAAAGAAGAAAGGTTTCTTCTTTAGGAGCCCAGAGAACTGCAGGCAAACTACGCAAGTAGCCAGGGAGAGCAGTTTGAGTAGCGGGCCTCTGGGCGCTCTGGGCAAAACCTCCCGAGCTACATTCGGATAAACGCGACCAGGGTACATTGGGAAGCCGGATCCTGAGGCACGCTCCCTCCTCGGGCTCGCTCTCGCGCTTGCAAGAGAGAAGAGAGGACGTTGGCTCCCAAGCCATTCGGGGCACCGGGTGAGGACAAGGGTCTGTAGGGACTTGTGGAACGACAGGGGTGGGGATGGGAAGGAGGGTCACTGACCTGCCCGTTCTTGCAAAGGTCTGCCCACATGCTGGTGCCGTCGCCGCCGCGCATTAGGATGTGGTAGGTGAAGAAGTAGATGCCGCGTACCTGGCAGCTGAACTTGCCGGTAGTTGGGTCATAGTGATTACCGAGATTGGTAACCACGTCATCGAACTTTAACACCTCGTAGCCTTCGTGAGGGCTCTTGAGACCCACGTAGAAGGCTATCTTTGGACCACTGAAGGCAGCGCTGAGAGCGCCGGTCACTTCGCCCTCAGAATCATCGCCGCCCCGGGTTCCGCCACCCACCACCCCGTCACCTCCTGAAGCTCCAGCTGTAAGCTGCAGCCCTGGCAGCCCGGGCCGCCCCGAGTCGCCCTTCTCCCCTGGAGGACCCCTGGGACCAGGCGGGCCCGGCTCTCCAGGGGGCCCCCGCGGCCCGGGCTTGCCAGGTCGCCCGGGGTCGCCTTTGGGTCCCTGAATGAAAGGGGGTGGAGGGTTGGCGCTCAGGTCTTGCATGACTTCTAGGGCAGCAGTGCTGGGTCCAGGTGGCGACGCCTTGGCGCCCGCAGGGCCCCCGCCCGGTGCAGCGCTGTATGGATCGCAGATCATGCGGCAGGTGCCCATCATCTCGTAGTGTGCTGCTCCGGGGGTTGTCGCCTGCAGCAGCAGTGGCACCGCGATGAGCAGCCCCAGTGCCATGGCCAGGAGCACGCCGACGGCCGCCAGGCAGGCACGCCGCCGACGCTGCCACTGCCGGGAAGCGACCGCCACCAGCTCCGCCTTGCCGCCCGGGGAGGTAATGGTTGGGCGGCGCGGGCGGCCCAGCTCCCCGCGCTCGGGGGCCGACTCCGCGGGTCCTGGCCGCACCTCCGACGTGGTGATCCCCTACACCGGACGCTCAACTACTTCAGCTAGTGGTGCCCCAGCCCAGGCGCAGGTGCTCACTGTGCTAGGGCTGTCCCGGAGAGCTGAGAAGCTCAGCGCGCATGGCGGGGATGCACAGGACAAGCCCCGTGCCCTACGGTCCGGCCGCAGGCGGCGGGGGGACAGGGTGAGGATGCTGCGTCAGGGGTGGGCTCGGCGACTCGGACTCTTGACTCCGCGGGGTGCAGCGGGGCTCCGCGGGGCTCCTTGTGCAGCGAGGGCGCCGGGTGTCTGCGGTGAGTTCTGCTCTGCTCTCCCGCGGCTCACTGGCTGCAGCGCAGAGTGGGTACCCAGCTACCCTGACGTAAGTAGTCCAGGGCTGAGATGCGGAGGCGGCGAGGCAACGCACGCAGCCATCACTCGGGAGACCGGAGACGGCGCCCTCAAGTCACCAGGCTTCCTTACTCCTCCTTTAGGGCGGCGTCCCTGGAAGAGATGGGAAAGGCACATTTCTTTCTGCTGGTACCTGGGAGCCACAAGTGGGCGCAGTGGGCACAGCCGGGAGCCCAGCGCTTCAGACACACCCATCGCAGGCCACTCTCACGCGCCTCCCACCAACCACACACGAACGCTCACGGGCGCACTTATGGACGCACACAGGCACCTCCGTAAGGCCACGAAGGCACCCAGAAACTTGATACCAGCAAGGTCTTGGAGAGTCACCAATCCATTCCCCTACCTCCGTGCAGGACCAGACCTCGGCCCACCAAGGAGATCTCAGACCATGAAGCCCTGTGCAAAGGACTTTCTGAATGCCCTCCCGAGCTACTTCTTCAGAATAAATCACTCTTCTAAGTAGATTGAGGACTCCAAGCTGCTATAGAGGATCCAGAAAACCACCCCATCAACTCTTTTAATGGCTCTTTGAAAAGCCCTCAGCCCCCTTCTTACACCCATAAAATGTCTGGCCCTTGTCTGCTGTATAAAGTTCATTTAGAGATGCAAATGCTGAACACCCAGCACTTGGTGGTAACCTTGGTGCACTCTGCTCCCACTTCCAGCTGGCCACTACCAGTCAGATCCTCAGGCAGGCAGGTGTCTGTGGATATCGGAAGCCCTCTCCTACTGAGGTGGGTTTATTTAAAAAGAAAACAAAAGCAAAAAACTTCAAAACCATTCTGAGCTGAAGTCTCAACTAAGTGGTGACACCAGATTTAGAGAATTATTTTTCTCCAGTGCACCCTGAAAGAATAAAGGAAGGATGTGAATACTCCTGTGTATTGATTGGGAAGACCTCCAGCCCAGAAATCAAAAGTTCTGTCTTCTGGTTCTGCTCTTGCCCTCAGCAGCTATGTGACTTTGGACTAGTTGTCTCCTGCCCCACCCCTCCCTGATGTGGAGAATACACCTGGCCAAGCCTGGGAGAAAAGTCCACCCACAGGCTTACACCATTGTCTTGCAGAGTATCAGCATCTCTGAAACAATCTTGTGCCCTCTTGAGGCTATTGCTTTGAAGAGAACATTCATTTATCAGGTATTGTGTTCTCATGGGTTCCTTTAAAATCCATTTTGTTGCTCTGTGGTCACTCTGAGCCATTTCCCCACCCCAACCCACGTTGCTCCAATCTCTCCCTTTAGCAGTGTATTCCCCAGAGATTAACAGAAGATCTGGATCCTGGTACACCCACAGTACATATTTGTAGAAAAGATAACTAAACTGAGCTTGATAAAAACTTTACCTAGGAGAGAAGTGGGACAAGGAACTCCTTTTACTGGGCATTTGCTAAACTGTATCAGGCACTTTGCATGTGTTCCTTCACTTACTCACCCCAACAGTCCTATGCATTAGCAATTCCCCCATTATATAGATGAAAAACAAAGGCTTTGAAAATGTATGTTGCATGCCAGTGTTCTCCACCCATATGACTGGGCCAGGCTCCTCCTCACACCAAGTCCAGGGGCTGGCAGTGAATGCAGAATTGACAACTAGCTCCTGGCCACAGTCTTCATTGGATTGTTGAGTTCTGGGGACACTCTTTTCCCTTTTCTAGGGCCACACCTAGAACTAGTGAGACACAGTGACTCCAGGAGCCACACCACCTGGTTCCAAGCTTGGCTCTGCGACTTTGTGTCCATGTGACCTTGGACAAATTGCCTCACTTCTCTGAGCCTCAGTCTCCATGCATGTTGAATAAGAATGACAACAGTACCTACCTCAGAGTTCTTTAGAGATCAAATGAGTGAATTAATATAAAGGCCTTAGCATAATAGCTGGCTCAATAAGTGTTAGTTATTATTATTAACATTGATACTTTAGACCTCTACCATCATGCTTAAGACCACTAAGATGAGATATGTGGTCAGTAAGCAGGGTTGGGGAGATGAGTTTATGATTTTTGAAAGAGAGAAACCCAGAGATACCTCACACACCCTATCTTTCTCTAAAGTCAAGAAAGGGAACCACACTGTGCTTCCCACATTCCCCTCAGCCTGCCATGCTCAGGCTTCCTGCCCTGTCTCAAGACTGACCAGACTGTTTCTGGTCATCAGCTCCACCTGGACAAACATTTTCAGGCAGATAATTACTCTTTTTGGGTTTCCTGGCCCTGCAGACTATCATCCCCAAATCCTAGTGTTCTTGGCCCTGCAGGATCTGTCAGGGAAGAAGCAAGGAGGAACAAATGTATGAGATCCAGCTTTTCATCCTCACAGACAATGCTACCTGTCCTGAGGATCAGCATTCCCAGGAGCACCTACAGCCCTACACAGAAGGAGCTTTCTTCCAAGTTCAGCCCTCCACCACGGGCAGGAAAAGCTGCAGCTAGAGAAGACAGAGCAGGCAGCCTCCCATTCCAGACCACATAAGTCTTGAGACCTGCCCTTTCTCCCTCTCTCCCTCCCTTCCTTCCTCCTACAGTGACAGAGCCAGACAGAGTGGCCTGCTGGATTATTTGACACACCTTCTCATCTACCTGGCTTCTGCTCCCCATGAGTGATTCACATCATCAGTGACTATCTTCTCATTACTATTATAATCTTTATTAGCGTATTGTCTTCCATTTTGACTGTAGTTTTACATTTCAAGGCCCAGTAATGAATCAAATCTGCACAAAACTGCCCTTAGTAGTCCAGCCTGCATTTCTTCCACCAGCATCCATTGACAACTAGTCACCTCTAATTTTTTACCCGCCAAAGCCCTCATGGTCTATGACATATGGTTTGACACTTGATCACAGGCTGTTTTGTTTGCTGCTCTAATGGCCAGCAACAGGTACCCTCCTCATTCATCTGCATTACAGTGTCTTCAACTTGGAATGCTTGTCTCTACTCTTTCCTCTAGACTCATCCTTAATTATCCTTCAAGTTCAAGCTAAGTGTCACCTTCTTGTCCAAAGTCTTCCCTGAACCTTCCCCAAGAAGAGCTGACAATTCCTGAGGATAAAGAGTACCTTGAACATACATATCCCTGCCATCATGTATCATGATGAAAAGTTTGTTTACTTCTTAGTTTCCTACAACAGGCTTTGAACTCCCATAGGGCAGAAATCATTCATGCATGCATGTGTCATTCATTTGTTCAATAAATACTCATTGAATTCAGTTGTGCTGCATGCTGAGTGTGTAGTGGTGAACAATACAGGGATGGTTCCCCTCCATTTTGGCTGTCCAGAAAGCCTTCCTCAACTTCCTCCTCGTTCTACTTATGTTCTTAGGTTTGCATCTGAGCTGTCACTATCTGGCATGGCTGTTTATTGACACATTTTCTTTGAATTAGACCTGTGTCCCCCACTAGACTGCAAGCTCTTTAGAGACATCATCTTGAATACAATGGCCAATCTCTTGGCTCCATCCACAAGGGGAAGGGCAGCATGACATAAAAGGCCACATCATACAAGGCCTTGGGGTCCACATTAAAAGATATGGCTTTTATCCTGAACACAATCTAGAGACTCTTAAGGAGTTTTAAGCAGAGGAGTGACATGATGCACATTTTTCAAAGATGACCCTGGCTGCTGTGGTGAATGGTGTGGGGGAGGGAGTGGAAATGAAGAAACTAGTCTGAAAGCTATTGCATTATCCAGTCAAGAGGCAATGATGGTTTGGTGTGAGTTAGTAGAAGAGAAGTGGGTGAAGTCTAGATGTATTTTGAATGTGGAATACAGTGCTCTTGCTAATGGATTTGAGAAGAAAGTTGAGAGAGGAGGAGAAATCAGGGTTAACTCCTTAGACATGGCTTAAGTAACTGGGTGAATGAATATGAGAAAGGGGATTTTTGAGGAAGAACAATGTATTGCAGAAGATGGAAGGTGGGAGGTGAAAGGATTTGCAAGCTCACTTTAGTAAATGTTAAATATGAGATGTCAGTAAAATATTTAATGAAATCACTACATGGCTAATAGACTCAGAGATGAGGTCAAACTCATAGCCTTGAGAATGAAGAATGAGGATTGGTAGTGGAAGAGGGAGAACCCAGTCTCATGAAGAACAACCCCTCCACCCTAGTCATCACAAAGCTGATTAGAGGAGAAAGGGAAAACTTCACCAGAGATTGAGAAGCAGCAGCCAGACTAAGGAAGACGCCTAGCAGAGTGATTTACAGAGGAGAGCATCTCAAGAGGGAAGATATAACTATTTACTTAGAAATGTGCTAAGAGATAGCGTAAGATGAGGACAAAAAGGTATCCAGTGGGTATGGCAACATAGAAGTAGCTCAGGGCTGTGGCAGAGATAATGCTGTATGCTCACAAAACCATTTCCTTTTTCCTTTTTTTCCTATAGTTGGGCAGAGCCAAACTATATTTCCCAGTTTCTCCTTCAGAATGGTGGGGACATGAGACTGGACTCTGGCCAACAGAACATGGGAGTGATGTAAGCCATTTTCAGGCCTGGACCCTAAAATCTTCCATGCAATCTTCTAAGCTCTCTTTTACTTGATTTGATAGCTAAACACAGAGGCTTTGAGGTTCCTAGAGATGCAGAGCCACTTGATAAAGGGCGCCTGGCTCTCTGAATGACTGTGGAGCAGAGCTCTCTCTTCCCTCAGGCTCATGCCACCCCACACTAAGCAAAGACCTAAGTGAGAAGTCAATCTAAATTGTGTTAAACTACTGAAATTGGGTGGTTATTTGCTACAGCAGTTGGCCTAGCCTGACTAATACAGAAACTGTATGAAGATCCTTTCCAATTGAGTAGTAGGAGGGAAAGCTGGACTGCAGTGGATTTGAACAGTAAATGTGAGAGAAGAGATGGAAACATTGTGTGTAGTCAGCTCTTGAGAAGCTTGAGAGGAAAGTAACAGAAATGGGTGACAACCGAATGCTGTAGGGTCACAAAGTTAAAGTCAGAGGCGGGAGAAATATGAGCATGTTTATTTGCTAATGAAATGATACAGCGTGGTGGGGGAAATCAACAATCAAGAGAGAGCTGGAATAATGCAGTCTGACTCATAACAAAAGTTCAATAAATGTTTGATGCTTTTAGGAGTAATAATAGGTAATATTTATTGAGCACTAACTATGTGCCAGGCACTATGCCAAGAATTTTAGATGTATATTCTTTTAATGTTCTACAAGACATGAGACCTTACTTTACAGATGAGGAAACTTAGATAAATCTGTACGTGTACAAATGTATGTAATTTTTTGAGTAGTTGCTCCAAGGCATGGTGGGACCCCAGACAGGTGTCTGTCAGAGCCTGGAGTTCAAGCCACTTGGCCATTCTAGCTGAAGTCTTCATGTATGCATTATGCCTATCTCCCAACTAGACTGTAAGCCTCTGGAGAGCAGAAACTATCACAGGGACATAGTAAGTGTTCAATAAACATTTCTAATTCTTGAGTATTTTATATTGCTTGAAAGAAGTGAAAAATCTTAAAAGACACTATGATGGAAGAGTAAGTAGAGTAAAGAACGAACACCAACCTTGCCAGCTATGCAAGTGCCCTTTAGCCTGGTAAAAACCAGAATGGCTTGCCTTCTTTCTTTTCTTTATTCCTTCCCTCTTTCCTTAGTCATGTACTTACTCATTCATTCTCTCAGTAAGAATTTTATTGAGCATCTACCATATACAGAATGCTGTGCTGAGAGAGGAGGATTCAAGATGATGTCCTTGTTAAAGTGCATATAGTCTATTTGAGAGGATGAGACTAACAAATAGAAAGCACCAAGCAGCAGTGTAAGATATCTGTTTAGGCAGTGTAGACAAGAAGTAAACAGAAAGAGACTGGTAAAAGCAAGTCATTGTGGCCATAATACTTGAGGAAGTCTGTTCCAGGATGGAGAGACATAGCATAACCCTAAAGGACAGGTGACATTTGAACCAATAAGAGATGTGGATAGATAACATAGGTGGAGCTATCCGCCAAAGGGTGTTTGGAGCACAGTGAAGAGGCTGGTCTCTACAGAGCAGAGGGGTCTTTACAGGGCTGGTGAGACTGTAAGTTGCATGAGCCATCAAGCCCCAACTCCCCAGAAACAATGATTACTCTGACCTCCAGGTCCATTTTCTTTATGCATCATTTTTTTAACATTCTGGAGCTATTATACTAGGCCTTGCCCTGTGCCTCTCTTTGTGTACCCAGCCCCTAGCCCCTAGACTTTCACTTTGCATATTGAGCAATTACTTTGAAAGAAAAATAAAGGAAATAACATTTTCTACTCTGTGCTGGGCTCTGGAGTCAGTATTCTATGCAGTATGGGCACCACAGCCTCTCCAGGAGGTCCTTGTTCAGGCAAGAACAAGGCTGAGTATGCAGCTTCCACTGTTCTGAGATGCTGGGCCACTGTGACCTGAGTGCACTTTTCTGTTTCTAGCTCTAGCTCCTTAGAGCTCACAGCTGAGGGGGTGGGGGAAGAATACTCCAGCCCCTGAAGATATTCAGACAGTCCTACTCAGAAGCCAATGAGGAAGTGCCCACCAGGCCCATTAGCCCAGAAGCAGCAGCAATATAGTTGAGTCAAGGGTGTCAGCCAGTTTGGGAAGCCCTTGCCTGGCCCCCTCAGAGACTGTGGCTGCAGCCCTAGTTATTGCTTTTCCAAGGAGCTGGTTTTGGTCTGCTTTCTTCAGAGCCCCAGCCCCCTGCAATCCCCCCAACTGCCGAAGACAATTCCCTCAGAACCCTCAGGTGGTATTGGTTTAAGCTGGGTTCCCCACTGAGCCAGCCTTATCCCCATGAGGTGCCAGACATTCAAGCCACACTGCCCACTCTACTTCTCTCAGTCCTTCAGCAGGTAGGGTGGTATGGCTTCATTATTCACCCACGGAGCAAATATTGATTGCCTACTATGTACAAGATATGGGGTATCCAGCTAAAATGAACACTCTGCACTTGCTAGCTGAGTACGCTTACACAGATTATCTTTCCAACCTCCCTTTTTGCCTTCCTGATAATATTCATCCACATGGATTTTACCTCACTGGAGTCACCTATGCCCCAGTGCTGCAGTGACACATGTGACCAGTGACAATCTCAAATAACCCTTGCAGTATCTTACTTCTCTGAGTAACTTTTTGCCTGTATGAGGCTGTATGTTCTTCAAAGACCCTGATCCCACAGAACTGGCCCTGGGACTGGGTCCTCAACATGCCAGTGTGGGGTGGAGCAGAATGAGACAGGAAAGCCCACTGCTGAGCATGTGTCTACTCTGGGCAGCACAGCAAGCCACCAACAGCCCCTGACACCACCAGAGGGGTGTGGTTTCTTGTTTTGTTTTTCAGGCCTGTGCTTATTTTGTGCTGTTAATAAAGCAAGTTTCCATGTCTGGAAACAAACCTATTGACTGAAAACGGAAACAGGCTTTTGATTCAAAAGTTCATCAGAGACCATAAGAATTTCCCCTACAGGGAGATGCAATCTTTTGTTCATGCAGATGGAGAACTTGGCCATGGAGCAGAACCCTCCTCCCACCTCTCCATCATTAATGGAGCAGTTACTCCAAGCTGAGTAATGAATACACTTCCTGGCCCTGAAGACACTGAAAAGGCAGGGGAAAAAATAATACAGTGCCACAGTGCTCCTGGGACCTCTGCCATTTCTGTGCCCTCCTGAGAACATGGCTATATCTTCTGTACCACTCACTCTCCCCTTGTGACCATCCTGTGGGTCCCTGGCAAGAATTTCTTTTCTCATGGACTCTGTGTCCATTTGATGGGATATCTAGGGCTGGGGGGAAGATTTAGATGGAAAATGATGGCAAATTTAGCTAAGAGACCATCTATGCAGTGCAAAAATACTCTGTGATCCTATCAAAACTCAGTCCCATCAGCGTCTCCTTAAGTGAAAGAAGTCCAGCCTTTTCTTTCCCTTCCACAGGGTGCACCTGAAGGGCCTGTCGCTGTCCGTGGTGCTAATGATTGTGGCTGAGTGACTTCCCTTGGCAGGAAGGGATCCTGTTTCAGTAATCCAAGAATTAACTCATGTCCCCAGCTTTGATGTGAGGCTATAGTTCTGTGTGGAAACGCTGGAGAGTCCATGTATGCCTTCCTCTCCTGGCCTCACCCCTACGTAAGAGACATGCCCCCAGGCCAGGCCAGAGGTTGGATCACTGAGAAGAACTGTTCTCTCTGGGTCCCAGCTTTCCTTCCTCTTGGCTACTCTCTCTGTGTACCCGCTCTGCCACACACACACACACACACACACACACACACACACATACACACACACACATCATGAAACACAACTGTAATGAGGCAACCACTCAATTTCCTCCCAGTCAGGAGACAGAAATCAAGTGCAAGGCTAAAAGTGCAGCTTTGACAACACCAAATATGCTTCCTCTGCATTGAAATGTGTTTGATTTTCTTGTGTTGTAAAGATGGGAGGAACACATGGTCCTGACAGATTCACTGAGGGAGGGTTGTAGCTCTGGGAGACGGTGGTCGCCCAGTGGGCCTGACTGGCAGTCATCAGGATCCAGAAAAGCCCTCCAGTGCCCACCTCAACCAGTTTTGGCCTCCTTTATAGTCACGCTTAGGAACAAAACAGCAATTGTCAAAGAGTTTTCCATGAGCTCATACTTGAAATAAAAAAAATATTCTTAAGTAGAATTGGTTTGGGAAATTCTGGATCAAAATATTTGCAGTGTGTGTTTGTTTCACTGATGCACTTGTCAGAACCTTTACTATGCCAACAATCATCATGCTATTTTTCCCTGACATAGTTGGCCAGCTTTTATATAGTACATGGAGTACTCAGAGCATGGATTCTAGAACATTCTGACTCAGTTTCAGCCCTGTCTCTGCCATTGACTACCTGTGCTGCCTTGAGCAACTTCCTTAATCTTCCTGTGCCACTATCTCCTTATCTCTGAAATGGGGATAATAATAGTACCTACCGCATAGGGTTGTTGTTAAATGAATTAAAAGTGGAGAGCTCTTAAAAGGGTACCTGGCAAACAGTAATTCCTGGAACACTGTTGCCTAACATTATTATCAGCAGGGGCACTAATATTCCTGAAACCCAGTCTGGTAAGTGCTGGGTTAAGGCACTGTCTTTGGAAGGCTTCTACGGAAATGCCACAGCTTTTGCACAAGTTGTTTCATTTTACCCACCTGGAACATCCTTCTCACTGTTTCAAACTCCTAATGAATTCTTTTTAGTCTTCAAAAGCCAGCTCAAAAGTTTCCTCTTAGGAGAAGCCTTCTGTGAATTTCTCAAGTAAAAGTCACTCTCTAAAAACTCAAAACAGCATTTTGGCTTGGAGTGGTCTTTGATGGGTGAATTTGTTACAGAAAATTGGAATGCTTACTTTATGTGTCTCTCTCTCCCCCATGGTGCCACGAGCTCTTTAAGAGCAAGAACTACAGTCTATCTCCAGAGCCCAAGTGCACAGCACAAGGCCTGGGACATGCAGAGTGCTCATCATGGGAATAATGAATTAGTTAATTATGCATGCTTGCATGTTGCCTGGGAAGGTGGCATGTGACACCCTCCACCATTCACTAGCACAAAGAAGTGAAAAGCATGAATGACTCATGCCTCCTCCAGGTACAAGATGTGTGACCTTGAGCAAGTTGCACCACTTCCCTGAACCTATTCCTGATCTTAACAAGTTATCAATACTTATTACTTCTTAAATCTGAGGGAGGATTACAGGTAAACATCAACCCTGCCCATTCCTTCAACCCCACTTCACACATACACACATATATACACATATACACACATCCTGGGCTTTTGGAGGGGTAAAGAAAAGAGAAAAAAGGAAAACAGGATCCAGGGATTTGCAAGAGGAAGTGAGAGGTTGGTTATGATAACATTCCCAATTTCAAATTCCCTGAGAGTTACCCCTAAACACACCTAACCTGACTGCCCTGGCCTGTCAACTCCATGCAGGGTTCTGGAAAGGAGGAAACCTTTTCAAAGCTCATGCTTCTTAAAAATGAGGGAAAGGAATTAATGTCACCAAAGGAAGCCCCCTCCCCACACTGTGCTCCCTCCTGCAAGTCCAGACCCTAGCAAGAGTCTACAACCACTCCCCCACTCCAGGCCTCAGTTCCCTCCTCTGTCAGATGGGTGCAATCACTTGAGCCCTGTTTACTCAGAGGTGGGGTAGGAGTGGAGTAAGAATTACACTGGATGGGCCCTAGAATGCAGCGAAGAAACTGATGTCCTCTCCTGGACCGTGGCTCCTGTCCCCCAGCCACTCCAATCCCTGAGTCACAGAGTAAGAGGCACCTCTCCTGTTCTTTCCACCTCTCTTTTCAGTGACAGCAAAAATGGAATCATAGCTATAGGCTGTGGATTCAGTGGCCCCTCCCAGAGGATGCAGGCTTCCCTGGTGGCTGGCACAATTCACTCACAAAGACCTGAGGCTCAAAGTGCGGACTGGTAGGAGCAGCTCAGTCCAAATAGTGGTTCAAATGTAGCTGGTCATGGTAGTCTCTGCCACACCACCTGCCCAGCTCTGCCCCACCCAACCCAAGCTTCACACACCTTTTCTGTCCTTTTTTTATTTTTAAATTTTATTAGAGATTATTTGAGCCAAACTGACAACATATGCAGGGGAGCACGATCTTAAACACTCCCCACATTTCCTGCCCTTTAAAATGCCAAAGAATTCTGTTCAGCCTTTGTGCATATGACAGAGCGATTCTCCGAGAGTTGAGCACAGCTACCTTTCAAATACCCTAGCAAACAGTAACCCATTGAGTCACAAACACTGTAGCCTGAATTAGTATGATCACAGCCTTCTGAATGATCAAAGATGCCCTGGGCAACCTGGCAGCTGGCAACATGTGAGTGGAAAGAGAATGAACGTTGGCACCAGAGCTGGGTTCAGATTCTGGCCTCTTACTGCCAGGTGACACATCTCTGAGCCTGAGTTTTCTCACTGTCAAACTGACATCACAGCATCACTTCACTGAGTGCTGGACAGGAGTAGATAGCATCATGTGTCCAAGGTGCCTGGCACATAATAATCACTCAGAGCATTTAGTCCCCTCTCCCCTGCCTTCTTATCAGTGAGAGAAGTGGCATGAAGGGCACAGGGTATAGTGGTGGGAGTGAGGCTAAGGCTGAAATCGGGCCATCATGCTGGGAGATTTACTTTCATTAGGGCTGGCCTGGTTGTTTCAGGGTTGGCGGAAGTAGTGTGGGGTGCAGAGTGCCTCTGGGGCTGCTATTCATGAGGATCCCCTCTCAGATACCTGGGAGGTAGGAGGGAACTTGGGCTAGCTTACCTTTCTCTGGCTCCTTCCTGGCTCTCCACCTGGAGATGCTCTGCCTGCCCCTTCTCAGCTACCAGTTGACAAACCTACTCTCCACACAAGAGGGTGAGCCAGATGGCTGAGTGTGGCCCATGTTGACACAAACATGGGAAGAATCTGTGGGGAACACGAGCAGCCATGGCCTCTGTCTACAAGAGAACAGTGAAGGGCTGCCCAGCCAGGCAGCCCCATGGCAGGGATGTGTGGGGAATGCAAGTGGGCCCAGGCCCTCAGGGGTTGTTGGGCTGAGCCAGGCTCAGAAGCCACTCCAGCTGCCTGTGTCTTCCTCTGGGCCCCTCACTCCTCCTGCTTACTTGAGTCCTGGAGTGGAAAGAGGAAAAGACACGTCTGCTGTGTGCCCACTGAGTGCCAGGGCTTCATTCGTGTCGATAAACTTATTCCATTGTCAGCCCTGCAAAGCAAGTACCACAAGGGCTGGGGGTAGTGATGTCTGTGCTTCAATGGGGGCTCATTCAGGGGATCTCAGAACCTTGATGAGGGAGAAACTCATCTCTATTATTGAAATTTAGGATTTCCTTGCATTAGGAACGTAAGCAAGAAACTACATATAGTGTTAACAATACTTGTGACTTTGTCACCAAGAAGAATCACAGGCATCTTCATAACATAGTATAGTAATTATAGATATGACATACAGTCATGTGAGATGCAGGTGCTTGCTAGTATAGTTAATGAAACACATTAATAGAAAAGCACGTATATTAACATATTATAAATTTAAGTTGTAAAACATTTTGATAGCCCTGACCAGTGTGGCTCACTTTTGGTTGGGCATTGGCCTACAAAGCGAAAGGTCACAGGTTTGATTCCCTGTCAGGGTATATGCCTGGGTTGCGGGCCTGTCCCTGGGAGCACATGCTAGAGGCAACCGAGCAATGTTTCTCTCACACCTTTTTTTTTAATTTTATTTTAATCATTGTTCAAGTACAGTTTTCTCCCTTTTACTCCCATTTCAGCCCACCCACCCAACCCTCCCCACTTCCCTCCCATTACCACGCTCCCCCTAGCTTTTGACCATGCGTCCTTTAAATTTGTTCCTGTAAACCCTTCCCATTCTCCCCTGAAATTCCCTCTTCTCTCCCCTCTGGTCACTGTCAGTCTGTCCTCTATTTCAGTGTCTTTGGTTATATTTTGTTTGTTTCTTTGTTTTGTTGTTTAGGTTTCTGTTAAAGGTGAGATCATATGGTATTTGTCTTTCACTGCCTGGCTTGTTTCACTTAGCATAATGCTTTCCAGCTCCACTCATGCTGTTGCAAAGGGTAGGAGCTCCTTCTTTCTTTCTGCTGCATAGAATTCCATTGTGTAAATGTACCATAGTTTTTTCATTCATTCATTTACTGATGGGCATCTAGGTTGCTTCCAGCACCTAGCTATTGTAAATTGTGCTGCTATGAACATTGGGGTGCAAAGGTTCTTTTGGATTGGTGTTTTAGTGTTCTTAGGATATAGTCCCTGCAGTGGTATTGCAGGGTCAAAAGGCAGATCCATTTTTAGTTTTCTGAGGAAATTCCATACTGCTTTCCATAGTGGTTTTACCAGTCTGCAGTCCCACCAACAGTGCACTAGGGTCCCCTTTTCTCCACACTTGTTGTTTGTTGCCTCTCCAACACTTGTTGTTTGTTGCTTTGTTTATGATGGCCATTCTGACTGGTGTGAAGTGGTATCTCATTGTGGTTTTAATTTGCATCTCTCTGATAGCTAGCAATATTGAACATCTTTTCATGTGTCTTTGGATCTTCTGTATGTCCTCCTTGGAGAAGTGCCTGTTCAAGTCCTTTGCCCATTTTTTAATTGGGTTGCTTGTCTTCTTAGAGTGGAGTCGTGTAATTTATTTATATATTTTGGAGATTAAACCCTTGTCTGAGGTATCATTGGCAAATATGTTTTCCCATACAGTTGGTTCTCTTTTTACTTTGATCTGTTTTCTTTAGCTGTGCAAAAGCTTTTTATTTTGATGAGGTCCCATTTGTTTAATCTTTCCTTTATGTCCCTTGCTCTAGGAGACATGTCAGTAAAAAAGTTTCTTCGTGAAATATCTGAGGTTTTCCTACCTACATTCTCTTCTAGGACTTTAATGGTGTCACGGTTTATATTTAAGTCTTTTATCCACCTTGAATTTATTTTTGTATAAGGTGTAAGTTGGTGCTCGAGTTTCATTTTTTTGCACGTAGCTGTCCAGTTCTCCGAACACCATTTGTTGAAGAGGCTATTTTTATTCCATTTTATGTTGCTGCTTCCTTTGCCAAATATTAATTGACTGTAGAGACTTGGGTTTATTTCTGGGCTCTCTGTTCTATTCCATTGGTCTATGTGCCTGTTTTTATGCCAGTACCAGGCTGTTTTGATTACAGTGGCCTTGTAGTATAGTTTAGTGTCAGGTATTGTGATCCCTCCGACTTTACTCTTCTTTCTCAAAATTGCAGCAGCTATTCCAGGTCATTTATGGTTCCATATAAATTTTTGAAGTGTTTGCTCTATGTCTGTGAAGTAAGCCATTGGTACTTTAATAGGTATTGCATTGAATGTGTAAATTGCTTTTGGTAGTATGGACATTTTGATGATATTAATTCTTCCAATCTATGAACATGGTATATGTTTCCATTTATTTGTGCCTTTCTTGATTTCTCTCCTGAGTGTTATGTAGTTTTCTGAATACAGGTCTTTTACCTCTTTGGTTAGGTTTATTCCTAGGTATTTTATTTTTCTTTTTGCTATTTCAAATGGGATTTTTTTCTTGATTTCTGCTTCTGCTGTTTCATTGTTGGTGTACAGAAATGCCTTTTGATGTCTGGATATTGACTTTGTATCCCACTGTTTTGCCAAATTCATTTATTAGGTCAAGCAGTTTTTTGGTGGAGTCTATAGGGTTTTCCATGTACACTATTTTGTCATCTGCAAACAGTGACAGTTTTGCTTCCTCCTTTCTGACTTGGATGCCTTTTATTTCTTTTTCTTGTCTGATCGCTGTGGCTAAAACTTCCAGTACTATATTGAATAGAAGTGGTGAAAGTGGACAGCCTTGTCTTGTTCCTGATCTTAGTGGAAAAGATTTTAATTTTTGCCCATTGAGTATGATGTTGGCTGTAGGTCTCTCATATATGGCCTTTATTATGTTGAGGAATGCTCCCTCTATTTTCATTTTGCTGAGTGTTTTTATCATAAATAGGTGCTGTACCTTATCAAATGCTTTTTCTGCATCTATTGATATGACCATGTGGTTTTTGTCTTTGTTTTTGTTTACGTGATGTATCACATTTACTGATTTGCGAATATTGTACCATCCTTGCATCCCTGGAATGAATCCCACTTGGTCATGGTGTATGATCTTTTTAATGTACTGTTGGATGTGGTTTGCCAATATTTTGTTGAGGATTTTAGCATCAATGTTCATCAGCGATATTGGCCTTAAGTTTTCTTTCTTTGTTGTGTCTTTATCTGTTTTTGGAATTAGGATGATGTTGGCCTCATAAAAAGAGTTCGGGAGTCTTCCATCTTTTTGGATTTTTTTGGAATAGCCTGTGAAGGATAGGGATTAGTTCTTCCTTAAATGCTGTGTAGAATTCTCCTGTGAAACCATCTGGTCCAGGGCTTTTGTGTGTTGGGAGTTTTTTGATTACTGCTTCAATTTCTTTTGCTGTTATTGGTTTGTTCAGGCTTTCTGCTTCTTTTCCATTGAGTTTTGGAAGATTATATTTTTCTAGAAATTTGTCCATTTCATCTAGGTTTTCAAATTTTTTGGCATACAGTTCTTCGTAGTAATTTCTTACAATCCTTTGTATTTCTGTGGTATCAGTTCTAATCTCTCCTCTTTCATTTCTGATTGTGTTTATTTGGGTCTTCTCTCTTTTTTTTTTCATGAGTCTGCTTAAAGGCTTGTCAATTTTGTTTATCTTTTCAATGAACCAGCTCTTGGATTCACTGATTCTTAGAATTGTGCTTTTAGTCTCTATGTCATTTAATTCTGCTCTGATCTTGGTTATTTCCTTCCTTCTGCTTGCTCTGGGCTGTCTCTGTTATTGTTCCTCGAGTTCTTGTAGACGTAGGGTTAGGTTGCTTGTTTGGAATGTTTCAAACTTTTTTAGGTGGGCCTGTATCGCTATGAACTTCCCTCTCAGGACTGCCTTGGCTGTGTCCCGTAAGTTTTGGGTTGTTGTGAGTTTGTTTTCATTTGTTTCCAGAAACCTTTTGATTTCTTCCCTAATATCATTCTTGACCCATTCATTGTTTAATAGCATGCTATTTAATCTCCATGATTTTGAGTGTTTTGGGTTTTTTCCCTTGGGGTTGGTTTCTAGCTTCAGTCCCTTTTGATCTGAGAAAATGCTTGGTATGATTTTAATTTTTTTGAAATTGTTGAGGCTTGTTTTGTGTCCTATCATGTGGTCAATCTTTGAAAATATTCCATGTACATTTGAAAAGAATGTGTATTTAGCTTCTTTGGGGTGGAGGGTTCTGTATATATCAGTAAAGCCCATTTCATGTAGGGTATTGTTCAATGCCACACTATCTTTGTTGATATTTTGTTTGGAAGATCTGTCCATTTTTGATAGTGGGGTGTTAAAATCCCCCACAATAATTGTGCTGCTGTCAATATCTTTCTTGAAGTCCTCTAAGATTTTCTTTATGTATTTGGGTGCTCCTATGTTGGGTGCATATATATTTGCAATGTTTATGTCTTCTTGGTGGATTCTTCCCTTGAGTATTATGAAGTGACCTTCTGGGTCTCTCTTTCTGTACCTTTTTTGGAAGTCTATTTTGTCAGATATGAGTATTGTTACCCCGGCTTTTTTTCCTGTCCATTTGCTTGGAAAATTTGTTTCCAGCCCTTCACTTTCAGCCTGTGCAGGTCTTTTATCCTGAAGTGGGTCTCCTGTAGGCAGCATATGTGTGGGTCATGTTTTCTTATCCAATCAGTTATTCTATGTCTTTCGATTGGAGAATTTAATCCATTTACGTTTAAGGTTATTATTGATAGGTACTTATTCATTGCCTTTTATGTACGTGTGTTCCTCTCTCACTCTCTCTTTTCCTTTCTTTCCTTAAAGCAGTCCCTTTAGCATCTCTTGCAGAGCTGGTTTAGTGGAGGTGTATTCTATTAAACTTCTTTTGTCTGAGAAGCTTCTTATTTGGCCTTCTATCTTGATTGGGAGCCTTGCTGGGTAAAGTAGCCTTGGTTGCAGACCTCTGCTTCTCATTACTTGGAATATTTCTTGCCATTCTCTTCTGGCTTGGAGTGTTTCCATTGAGAAGTCAGCTGTTAGCCTTATTGGGGCTCCCTTGTATGTTACTTCCTGTTTCTCTCTTGCTGCCTTTAAGATTCTCACTTTGTCTTGAAATTTTGCCATTTTAATTATGTGTCTTGAGGTGGGTCTCTTTGGGTTCCTCTTGATTGGGACTCTCTGTGTTTCCTGGATTTGTGTGACTTTTTCTCTCATCAAATTAGGGAAGTTTTCCTTCATTACTTTTTCAAATAGGTTTTCTATCCCTTGTTCTTCTTCTTCTCCTTCTGGTACCCCTATTAAACAGATATTATTACGTTTCATATTGTCTTGCATTTCTCTTAATCCCTCTTCATTCTTTCTGAGCCTCTTTTTCTTTTCTTGCTCTTTCTGGGTGTTTTCTTCTACTTTGTCCTCTAGCTCACTAATCCGATCTTCTGCTTCATTGATCCTGCTTTTCATTCCTTCTACTGTGTTCTTCAGTTCAGAAATTGTATTCTTCATTTCCTCTTGACCCTTGTTGAGAGTTTTTATTTCCTTTTTTTATGCTGATGTAGCTTTCAGTGAGTTCATTGTAGCTTCCCTGTAGTTTCTGGTAGCTCATTGTGAGCTTCTTGAGCTTCCTGATGATCATTGCTTTGAACTCTATATCTGATAGTTGAATTGCCTCTATTTCAGTCAGCATTCTTTCTGAGGCTTCCTCCTTTCTTTTCATTTGGGGATTGTTTCTTTGTCTTCCCATTGTTTGTGAGACTCTTCTTGTTGGCCTCAGTTTCTTAAATTGATCAGTCTGGCTCCCTGAATTTGTGGTGTGAACTTCTTTAGTAGAATAGCAGTGAGTTTCAGTGGTGCAGTTTCCTTGATCTCCCAAGCTCACTGGTCTTGGGCTGTCATTTAAGTTGGCTTTGTGTTTGCCTTTGGGTTTTGATTGTTGTTGGGTCTTTCTTTGGTGGTTCCTTCCCACCAGCTGGTTAAATGCAGGTCATTCTGTCCACCACCTCCTGTATTTTGTTGTGCTGGTGAGGGAAGATTGTGTTGAAGTTGGTTCTTCCGTGTGTATAAGGTTTAAAGTATTCTCTCTTGCTCTTGTTCAGTTGTTTGTATTGGGAACTGTCTCTACTGTTTAGTTGTATTTCCAGATAGGCCCTGGATTGAGGTTTGTGTGGTTACTACTCCCTCCTTCACCTTCTTCTGTTGTTATCTGTTAGTGGTTCCTTTGTTGTTGGGTTTCCTCTTCCAGTGGGTATCCTGGTGTTCACCACCTCCACCTATTCTTTTTTGTCATCAGTTGAAGGGGGAAGGCAAAATGGTTTAAGACAGCAACAGAGAATTCTATGATATTTACAGTAGTAGGAAGTAGGGAAGAGATAGGAGATCCTTTGACTATGTATAGTGTTAACCGTGATCTTCCACCCAGCTAGCTGATTTTTAGAAAGGATGGAAAGAAGATAAGACTCTTGTTGTGGAAGGAAGGATTGTGAGTTGGATCTATAAAGCAGGGAGGTTGTGGGAGGTCAGATTATGGGGTAAGGTGAGAGTAAAGGATAGTAAATAGGTGTAGTGTGTGAGAGAATAGAGTAAACCACTACAGTAATAGAGTTCAGGAAACTTTGAAATGGGCTAAAATCTGGGGCGGGGGGGGGGTGTTGTGAAGTAATTACAATTGCATGAAACAGCAGATATTTAGATATTTACAATAATATTATGGCAACAATCGTATGACAGAATCTGTGAGATCTAGGTAACAAGAATAGGGAGTACAGAACCTTGAGTAGTGTGCTAACTGGACACAGGTGAGTTAAAGGACAGTAGATTAGCAATACAGTATGGAAAGAGATATCAGGGGATATCAGGAGATATCAAGCCGTCAGATAATACAACATATCCAGCCTAGCAAAGCAGACTATACAAAAAGAAGAGGGATGCAAAAATACTATTTAAAAAAGATGTAGGAATACTGGAAAAATAATAATAATACAAATATGAAATAAATTGCAGGTTCTCTGTAGTAGCAGAGTGAAATGTGTCTCACTGTCCCAGCTGTTGTGATGTCCCTTCTTTGGGTTCAACTTTGGTCTTTTCACAGATCCAGGATTTTGTCTCACTTGTAGGTATTTAGAAAAAAATTTAAAAAGTAAAAATAGAAAAGGCAGATGAAGGAAGGAAGAAGAGATAAAATTGGAGGAAAGGAAGAAGGAAGGAATAAAACAAGAAATCAAGAAAGAGAGGAAAAAGAAATCAAAAGAGAATAAAAACAATAAAAATTAAAAATTAAAAATTGTTAAAAAAATAGAATCGAGTTAAAAAGTCTCTTGGTTTCAAAGTGGCCAAACCAGTTTTTCTGCTCTTGCTGGCTGCAGCAGGCTGAGGAGTGATTGGTATGGCTTTTCTTCCTTGGCCAGCAGAGCTCGCACTGGCTCCTCAGCCTTGCACCCTGGGTGTGGGAATCAGGTCTTTCCCCAGGGTTACTGCTGTGGGCTGGGGTGTGGGGATGCTCTCCCTGTATGCTCACCCGTGTGCCCGTGTGCCCGTGCGCCCACAGCTGGGTAGCAGGGAGGCTGGAGCCACTGATCACTTTAGGAGAATTCCCCAAACAGTGTCTGTGCCTATTCACTCCTTCCTCTTGAGAAATTCCTCCTGTTCAAGCCTGCTGCTCCTCACAGTGGCCTGGCTTCTCCTGCTGCCGCCAAACTCTCCAGCCAGACCTGTGACTATGGGGGCCGGGGCCTGCTGTGCAACCCAGCCTCTCTGGTGTCCACAGCCTCCAAAGGTGCTCACAGCCCCTGTGTGTTTGCTAGGACCTGGATTCCTCCCAGTGCCGCTCAGACCTTGTTTGGCTGGGGAGGGAGCAGTTGCCCTGGCTCTCTCCAAAGGACTCTGTGGCAAACCCAGCAGTGGGCCCTGGGCCTGGGGCTACAGCTCCAGACCACACACTGGTCCCCCGGACCCTACCTTGTTGCCGCGCTCTTCTTAGGGTCCAGTTTTTCGGTTCCCCCACAATCCTTGGTCCCCTATTTTCACAAATTGTGAAGTATGTTGGTTGCTTGTTTCTCTACTCCATAGATCGGTCACGATTTTCTCCCCTGAGCAGAGGGAAGCTGAATCTGCTCCTTCCTACTCCAACACCATCTTAGCCCCTCTCTCACACCTTAATATTTCTCTCCCTTTCTTTCTCCCTCCCTTCCCCTCTCTCTAGGAATGAATAAATAAAATATTTTTAAAACATCCTGATAATTATTTAAAACATTATTTCCATTGTAACCCTGTGCATTTTATTTTATGCATAGTAAAAAATCTTTTCAGGAGAGGTCCGTGGCTTCACCAGGCTGCAAAAGGGGTTGTTGGCACAAAAAAGATTAGGAGCTTGAGCTCTGGAGCCAGGAGTTTCTGATCCTGGCCTACAGAATGTTGTGTGACCTTGATCACATAACTCGTCTGTACCTCGTTGCTTTATCTAGAAAATGGGGATGATAATAGTACATGTGACATATGATACTCAGAAGGTTCAGTGTGATACAAGTCTTCTCATACTGCCATACAGTGATATGAAAACCACTCTACCACCCGAATTCATCCTCCCTTTCCTAGTACAGGGAGATTTCCTAGTCCACTTGGCATAGGTAGAATTCCACTAGAGAAACAGAACTAGTAGGAGACACATATTAAGGGATCTGTTGCAAAGAATTTGCTCACAGTACTGTGTGGGCTGACTATGCAAGTCCAAAATCTGCAGGGCAGGATTCGGGAAAGGTGGACTGGAACTCTCTGGTACAGGTGGAAGCTGCTGTCCGACCACGGGTGGAATTCCTTCTTTTCATGGAACCCTCAGCTCTGCTCTTAAGGTCCTTTTGTACATATATACTTTTGTCATTAGCATTTATTTCAATTAAAGAAATGTAAATTCAGAACTAATGTAAGGTCTTTTAACTGATTGAATCAGGCCCACCCAGATTGTCGAGGTAGTCACCTCTATTTAAAGTTAACTAATTATAAACCTTAATCACATCTACAAAATACCTTCATGTCAACACCTAAATTAGTGTTTGATTGAACAATGGGGGCCCACAGTCTAGTCAAGGTAACATAAGACCAAACATCATACCACCCAAGAAGAGGACAAGGGAGGTCTAGAGAACTTCATGTGGGGACTCAGTTGAGAGGCAGTAAGAGGTGGACACATCCATCAATTCCGCCAGAGCTCAATAAGTCCTGTTCTACCTCTCATTCAGAGCCTTGCCCAGGGAGCTCCCCCTCGCCTCTCTTATGTGGGGCATTTAGGCCTTTCCAATGTGCCCATAGTGCAAAGATGCAGTCTTCCAGCTAAGGAGAAAAGAAACAAAAGCATGTGGCCCTGCCTGGGTAGCTCAGTTGGTTGGAGCATCGTCCCAATATGCCAAGGTTGTAGGTTCAATTCCCAGCCAGGGAACATAAAAGAATCAACAAATGAATGCATAAATAAGTGGAACAACAAATCAATGTTTCTCTCTCTTTCTCTCAAAAAATTAAATAAATAATTTTTTTAAAAAAGGAAAGATACAGAAGCATAGGGCTACAAAGCATGTACAGAATATGTGCCCAAAGAATTTGGTGAACTCTGGAGGGGGCAGGACTCAATGAGGCATTTACAGGACATGAACTTGGGCCCACCTAGGACATGACAGTGAACAAGATATGATCTTGAGGGGCCCCCCACCTGGTGAGGGTGACAGACAAGTAGGGGACAAGAGCCCCTGAGAAGTACATAGCAGTTGCAGCCATCACACAGAGAGACAAGAGCTTCTTCAGGATGGAATTTGGGGAGGGATCTCTTGGACTCGTTTTGCCCACTCCAGATCAGAATCTTGATTCTAACTGCCAGGTAGACTTTATCCCATCAGAGCCCCTTGCTGAAGACTTTATGAAGAAGATTTTTTAAGCATCACTGACCTGTTGCCTCTGCTGAGAAGCTTGGATGAGCTCCAGACTGGGCATATTTCTGCTTCGGCCCATCTATGGGGAAGGGAAGTGGGAAGCCCTGATCCATATCAGTTTTTCTGTGAACTGCTACAGATGCTGGCGGGGCGACAATCCTTGTCTCTGCCTGAGGACCGTGTCTGCAGATATTCCAACTGCTGTCCCTGTGCCTAGTCACTTCCTGCTTGGAATTCAAACTGGTACAAGGCCTTAGGTGTGTGGCCCCTTGACTCTTTCTGTGTGGGCGCCCCCTGGTGGCAGCGGGCTGTTATTACTGTCTAATCTCTTGCCCAAGTTCTTTAAGGTTAGACCGCAGCAGTAGGGATGGAGGGGTGGGGCATAGGGTGGGAGGTTGATTCTGTCTGGGGATGGAAGGGGCTGGTTCTCAGAGAAAAGAGAACATGTGATACGCATTTTGAAAACCAGAGAATAAAGAAAGGAAGGGTATTCTGGACCTCAGAAAACCACATGCAAAAGCTGGCGTGCATTAAGGAGAAGGGATCTGGAACCTCAAAGTCTGGTAAAATATGGGAGGGCAGAGAGAGGAAGGAAGGGGATTACTTCTGGCGGTAGAATAAAGTAGGAATGATAAGAAGCATGAGGGAGCCTGATGGCAATGTTGAAAGTGGGGACCAGCCTTTGCCAAATCCTGGGTTAATCTGGACCCTCATTAATGTGGAAACTGGAGAGTCAGATCCCTTACAGATAAGGAAAAACATTGTTCTAAAGGACCCCTTCTGTGTCTCAGTTTATGTGACTCATAAAATGGCTTCAGAGACAAAGGAACCCAGCCCACCTGTAGCAGAGGGCTCTGAGACCAGGAAGGAACTGGACAGGGAACCACCAACCACTTGAGCACTGGCCCATTCCTTAGGATACCGAAGTCCCCACCCCAATAGCATTTCCACCCAGAGGGATCCAAGAGTAGAAATTCCCCATCTTCCCACAAAATCATAAGAGGGTTTGAAGGTGCAAAGGGGAGCAGGAAAGCAGGGTGCAAATTGTGTATATAGTCCTTTGGGGATGACAGCCATGTTGCCTGTTTTCTTATGTAATCTTCATAACAACCCCTCCAGAAATTTATAATTAGCTCTATTTCACAGGTAAGGAACCTGAAGCTCGGAGAGGCTAAGTAGCTGCCCCAGGGTCACCCTGCAGTTAATGGTATAGTTAAACTAAGCTCTACATGTAGCCTCTAACACCCTTTTTGCTGGGTCCCACAAGGGTTTGAATGTCTGAAGCAAGTTTGTGGTGGCCATCACAGCCTACTACCCTCACACCATGATCCTAGACTCCATGATCTCCATTTGACGCTCGATAAGACTAGGCCTGGAGGAGAGTCACCCAGTCTCTCCGTGATGATGCCTCACCGTCTGCTCCCCCACAACCCAAGATCCTCCAGTCCATAGGGGTGGTACCTTCATCAACTTCCTGTTGCTGCATTTCCCCCTTTCACAGTCCAGAAAACTGTGCAGGCCTGGCCCCAGGCCTCCTCCTCTGGGTGGGAAACAAGAACACTGATGGGGGTCTGGCAGTGCCAGCTTAAAGGTGATGTCGTAGGTACCTTTATTTTTTTCTGGGGGTGAAGAGCCAGGACTCCTGACACCCTGAGGTCCAAGACACCCTGACCTATGGCAGATGGGGGATCCCTAAGGGTCTTTAAACCTCCAAGCCTGGATGCTTACATACCAGGGTTGTGGGGGAAGGGGGAGGTGAGATGTGACTGCCTTGCTCTAAGCACACCCAGGTTATGAGAAAACTAGTTTTTTCTCTGCCCCTAATTCTACTTCTATATGCATCTAAGTACATTGGGCTCCATTGTGGGTCTACGGCCTCCTCTGTAAAATAAGAGGGTGGGAGTGGTCACTTTTAAGTTATCTTCAAGCTCAAACATTACACAAACTCTAAGTATGTGAAACATTGTATTAGACAGCTAGGGCTGCTGTACCAAATACCACAGACTGGGTGGCTTACACAACAGAAATGTATTCTTTCACAGCTCTGGGGGCTACAAGTCTCCTTGGCTATCTTCTCTCTGTTGTCTTCACCTGGCCTTTCCTTTGTCTGTGTCCTAATCTCTTCCTATAAGGATAGTCCTGTTGGACTAAGGTCCACCCATACATCTCATTTAGCCTTAATCACCTCTTTACAAGCCTGTCTCCAAATACGGTCACATCCCAAGGTTTAGGACATCAATACATGAATTTTGAGGAGGGCACAATTCAGCCAATAACCCAGATAGAACATACTCTTCGTTTCATAACAGAAGTTGCAGCCCTAGCCCTTTAAAAGTGAGCTCCCTGGTGCATTTAAAAGAGAATTTGATTCTCATCTTTTCTCCAGGTCCACATCAATGGCCCTAACAAGGCCTATCTGTCTGCAGTCTGATTTTAGAGGCCAGAAAAAATATTTCTATTTGCCACTTACTAGGTACCAACATCATGTCACTGGCTGGCTGTTGGAGTTGATACAGACACACTGCCCTTGGTCAACTATCAGACAGAGAGTGAAATGTGCAAGGATTAGAGTACAAAGGGCACAGGCTTCAGAGTCAGGTCCCAGCACAGCTATCACCTGCTTGACCTTAGATGAGAGAGCTCTGTAAGCCTCTATTTCATCATCTGGGCAATGGGACTGTACCACACCATTTCAGTGCATGCAAGCCACCCTTCCAACTGCCAGTGCCTGCATCTCTGCATTTGAAGTGCAGAAAGGGCTGACTGGTGGCAAGGACCCACTCTGCACTCTGCTCCTTTGCCCAGGAGGCCAGAAAAGCCCAGGAATTCAAAACTTCTTTGAGCAGCCCGTAACCAGTGGCTGGTGGGAGCTGGCTTGTAAGCCCTCCTTTAAAGAGGAACAAGTGCAAGACACATTCGCATGCCTTTCCTCCCAGCCTGATTCACTTCCTCACCCCCTTCCCTAGCCTCATCTCCCAAATAACCTCCTCTCACTGACACTCTTGTTCCAGGCTCTGCTCCCCCACAGTGCAAGACTACATATGATCACACATGTCCATTCATGGCTTGTTGTCACATGGGTAGCAGTGAGGAGAGCATTATGATATAATACTTTAGGTAAGGAATTTTTATCGTGGCTATCCTCTGATCCCCTAAGGGGTGGTGAGTCACTGGCTTCCATCTACCTCTAAGCCCCCAAAAGTGTTTCAGCCTCTCTGAACAACCCCAGTAAAACTCAGCTCCCTAGTCTGTTGTCTGGCCCCAGTGCTGAAGTGGGGTTGGAGGCAGAAGCAGCTGGCTCTGGCCCAGAGCCAGACTCTATTTGCACC
The DNA here is from genome assembly GCF_019186645.2 of Phyllostomus hastatus. Taxonomy (NCBI): domain Eukaryota; kingdom Metazoa; phylum Chordata; class Mammalia; order Chiroptera; family Phyllostomidae; genus Phyllostomus; species Phyllostomus hastatus. Next base: position 3,158,067 of record NW_025334038.1, on the reverse strand, counting down.
TCAGCAACCTGACCCTGTTCTCTGACATCCAGAAAGACCCAGCAGTGAGACTTTCATGGCCCCTTATCACCCTTTCCACAGTCTCGACATGGAGACAGGCTCACGATGCTGGGCACAAACCTGCCTCCCTTTCCTGAACAGCATGACCCCCTTTCTTTCTCCCACCCCAGACCTCCACTCCCTTCCCTACCTCCAAGGGACATCCACAGTGTGGATGCTCTCCTCACCGCTACATCCCTCCCTCCATCCTTCAAAAAAAAAAGATGAGCTTTCACAAGTATTGTGAATTTGCAATTTCTTAAAGAAACTGGAGACACAAAGCTTAAACAAAGGAGTGGGATCTGAGTGGTGGGTTTTCAGGCATTGGCAGCAGGACACCCCAGGGTGTTATTCAGATGCAGAAAAAACAGCATTCTGCCCAAAGGCATGTCTATTTAAGGTGGGCGGGTCAGACTTTCAGTGCGGATTCGGAGTGTGTTCTAAAAGGGGCTCGGACGATCCCTCTTCTCTCACCTATATCTCTGGGATTCAAACCCAGGCTATATATTTCTGATTCCAAACAACATGGGCTTGTCATGAGTTGGGCCTCAGAACAGAAACAGGGATGGGAGGGGAAGAAAATAAACAAGGCCCCACTCCTTGCTTTCCTCCCTACATTTGCCTTGGGATTGGGAAAAGCTACCAAAGCAGAGACCCCTCTGTCCCTCTCATGGCTCTAGCTCTGTCCACTTGGCAGGACCCTGTCTGCTGGGCCCACCAGAGCTCCCTGTGTGTCATCCCCCAGCCGCAGGATGCTAGCAGTAACTATCAGAGAGACCAGCCAACCTTAGCCAGCCCCCTGACCACCCTAGGCTCTGCTCAGAGGACAAGGCTGAACTGATTCTGTCAGGAAGAGTTAGACCTCTCTCCTGGGCTGGCTCGATTTGACAGTACGAGACAAATGCGTTTGGACAGCCTGGATCCAGAGCACTATCTGTCAGACACACTGGCCACCTCTCCGGCAGGCAGCGCTCTCTGCAGAAAGATCATGCAGGCTCCATCCATCCTGTCTTGAAAAGACTGACATCAGAGCCTGAGGATCCAGAGAGGAAACCAGAGACAGCAGGTAACTGCAAGCTGGGGGTTCCTTGGGGGAAAGTTGTCAGGACCAGCTACATCCAGGCCGTTGTGGGAAGGCCAGCAGCCAACACTTTCTCCCTCCCCCAAGAAGGTGACTCATCAGGCACCCAATTCCAGGATGATCACAGAAGCACAATTTTACCTCCCTGAGAGCTGCCGTTTGGGTGGATGAGGGAGAGCTGGTGACTGGGTGAACACAACAGGGTCACTCTGTGAGGGGACTCTAGCTTGATTCCAGAGGAGACTCCCACCCTCACCACCCCCTCTTATACCCGACATGCTCCCTGCACAGACCAGCTGGCATGGCAGCCAATAGTAGGCATGCTGGTTGGAATAAGCAGGAAGGAATCCTCAAGACTCCAAGCCCCTCCCCAGGGGGAGCTTACAGGGGGCGATTCCATGAAGCCAAGCCCCTCATCAGCCCTCAGCCTGTAAGCACCTGGCAGGCAGTCATTCCCTCCTCTCAGATTCCCCACAGCCTTCCCCTGATGAATGCAAGAACCAGAAACTTCACTGAGGTGATGGAATCCCACTAATAGGAATTTCCATGTATCAAGTCATCTTGGGGGGCACAAAAATTCTGAGCATCACCCATGTCATCCAGCAAAGTAAATATCTTGTTATTGATGCAGCTGTTTGGAAGCAGCCATGAATGTGATGGCCAGGGTCTGAGTAACAGAGGCAGGTGTTATGGACTGAATGTGTCCCCCCTAAACTTCATGTGTTGGCACCCTACCCTGCAATGTGATATTAGGAAGTGGGTCTTCGGGAGGTGGTTGGGGTTTACATAAGGTTGTGAGAATGTAGCCCTAATGAATGGGATTAGCGCACCTTCCAAGAAAAGTCACTGGAGAGTTTGCTTCCTCTCTCTGCTCTCATGTGAAGATACAACAAGAAGTCAGCCATCTGTGTAGCATCCAGCAAACTCGAGAACGAATATCGGAGACTTTCAGGGTATCAAAGATTTTACTTTATTGGCCAAGTTTAACCTGCGCAGGGGCGAACTCTTAAAGTGTCCAGCGACACAGTGCCCACAAGGAGCTGCAAACGAGAGCCACGCCGAGCGCTTACAACTACGTTCTTATATATGGGCGGGCAAGCAAGTGTTATACAGAAGCAGACTTGGCAATTAGTAATTCGCATACAAAGACCGCGCGCGGGAATTTCAAACCAAGCATTCTTTCATAAGGCGGGAAGGCAGGATCTTTGTTCATTAACCTAGTAATCTCCTGGCTCTAGCTAGCTAGTTTTCTATTTTCTCATTAAAAACTACAAAGTACTGCTTATCTAGCCTACTCAGGGGAGAGCGTCTGCTAGACACAGGATGTTTGCTTTGACTGTACTTTGTCTCTTTTATCATTTCTTTTTAGCTACAATGTGGTTCTTGTCTATTAAGGTTAAAATTTAGTTCTTAATTTCCTTGTTCCCAACAATCTGCAACTTGGAAGAGCTTCCACTAGACACTGGATCTGCCAGCATCTTGACCTTGGAATTCCCAGCCTCTAGAACTGTGAAAAATACATTCTATTGTTTATAAGTCACCCAGTCTGTTACTCTCTTATTGCAGCCTGAGCTAAATAGCAAATTGGTGGATGAAAATTGAGCTCCCATTAAATCACACCTGACCCAGCCTGACCCAGCCTGTCCCTTAATTAGCTATATGACTTCAGGCAGGTGCCAGGGCCTCTCTGAGACTTATCTGTCTCCTATTTGTCTGTTTTGCCTGAAAGATGGTGCGGGAGCAGCTGTAGTCACCCTTCCCAACACCACTGCCCAGGTGCTTATTTAATGACCATCGGCTCAACACCTGGTATTTTTCTAGGTTCTTGGAATATAGTGAACAGAGCAGACAAGAGTTCCTGCCCTCAGAGAACTCATGTTCAAGTGGGTATGCCCCAAACCCTCACCTTCCTCTTCATAAGGCACTTCAAATATCAAAGAGATAGGAACCCTTGTTTACTGTTGGTAGAAATGCAGATTGGTGTAGCCACTGTGGAAAGCAGTATGGAGATACCTCAAAATATTAAAAATGGATCTGCCTTTTGACTCAGCAATCCCACTTTTAGTAATATATTCAAAGAAACCTGAAACACTAATTCAAAAGAACATAAGCACCCCTATGTTCATTGCAACGTTATTTACAATCACTAAGATATAGAAGCAGCCTAAGTGTCCATCAGTAGATGAATGGATAAAACAACTATGGGACATTTACACAATGGAATTCTACTCAGCATAAAAAAGAAGAACATTTTACCCATGACAGCATGGATGGATCTGGAGGACATTATGCTAAGTGAAATAAACCAGGCAGAGAAAAGACAAATACCATATAATTTCACTCATACATGCAATCTAATGAACAAAATCAACAGGCAAAATAGAGACAGACTCTAGATGGAGAGCAGGATGACAGCTAAGGCAGAGGAGCTTAGGGGGTGGAGGGATTAGGCAAAAAGGAAAAAGAACTCATGGACATGGACAACAGTGTGGTGATTATGGAGGGGGAGAGAACATAAGGGGGCTACACAGTAATGGAAAAAATACAATAAGAATTTTTTTTAAACCTCCTCTGAACTTCCTACTGAGGGTTACCTCTCAATGTAACAACTTCTGTAAGCCTCAGCCAGCTGCACAAAGTGGGCCTGCCCTGTACTGACTTGTGAAAGAACCAGAATAATAGGGAAGGGATAGGAGGTACACGCAGATGGCAGGCCCCCATCGGGCTGTGGCAGGACATACCAACGTTCAGGGCCTGCCGCTATCCAGCCAAGCCAAGGTACTTGTCAGCCTTCAGGCACCAGAGAGCCCAGGGCCTTTCTTGAACCTTTTAAAGATGTGCTCCCTCCAGATGTAGACCCTCCAAGGTTAGGCCTGCAGGTGGTTCTGAGGTAGGAGACTGCTGTCCCCACCCCAAGGCCTTATTTCTATTTTTTTCTCTGGTGATCACTTTGATATCAACAACCTCTCACCATGAAGCCTTTGGTGCTGCTTCCCCTGTGAAAACTGGACAAAGAATAGACTCAGAACTTTCCCCCCAAATTCCCACTCCCATAACACAGGACAGCAACACTAGGAGCTTCCAGCAAGACCTGGGAAAGAACTGGGGGTGAAAAGGAGGGATTAAACAGACCTTATGGTACGGCTAGAAGAATGTGCCTTTCTTTCTACCAACTTCTTGGCCACTGTAAGGGCTCTTCCCCCAGCCTACTCCCCACCTCGATACTACCAGCTGCTACCAAGTCTAGACTCAAGAAGAGAAAGCCCTCTCTCCTCCCACCTGAGGGCCATCGTCACTATGGCTCACTGGCAGCAGACACTGGGATGGGCCAGAAACTCCCTTCCAGAAGCCCAAGCCTCTATCAGCATGTCAATAGCCTCACTACTGGGCCATGACAGGAAAATAGAGGCTCAACACAACAACCCCACACCCAATCAGGCAGGAACCCACTTAACAGCTAAGGGGGCTGGGGCAGCTGCTGGGGCATCACCAGGGGACCATCTTCTTTCAGTGGACAGGGTTTGGCGGGAGAGCTGAGCAAGTTAATCAGGTGGTTTGAAAGTCTGCCCGCAAGGCTAAGCAGAAGCCTGGCCTAAAGCTGCTCCACCTGGGCCACCCACCTGCACTGCCTGTCTCCAGCAAGGCCCCCTAAGGCCCCCCCAGCTCCCCAGAAGGAAGCTTCAGTAGCTGTTTCCACAAAGCCAAGTGTGTGTACAATGTTTCCTAATAAAATGCAAAGGCTGTCGAAGGCACTCTAGCCCCCTCTTTTAGCTCTGAGGTGTAATTAATACATAAATTAAGCTCACACAGACTCACAAATGCCAAGGATAAAAAAGAAAAGAAAAATATAATTAGTTTGCTCATATGACTCCATCTGTCAGCTCTGAGCTCAGCACCACACAGCAAATCCTGAGGGCTTTAGCCCCACTGGCAGTGCTGGGCTCTGCTCCTGCCCTGTTCTGGGGAAGAGGCTCTTCCATGGTAACTGTAGGGACCTGGGGACTCTGGTCATGGGTGTCTCAGTGAGCAGAGTGCTCTGGAGCACACGCACTGCAGGCTGGGAGCATCCCGAGACCTGCCGATGTAGCCCTGGGTAATGGGGGCCTGGGGAGGGCAGCCACAGGGAATTGGCATTCATGTCTTCCAGTTCTGTCCCTCTCTGAGCAGAACTTGAAAAGGGGTGAGAGTGGAACAGAGAACTAGGATGGATCTAAGACTCATCCTCCTCCTCCAACCTGTCATCTCTGTCACATACTATCTACAAGAAAAGAAAGGCTGAAAAGGACAACAGAAACTGAAGGGGAAGGTACCAGAGAGAAAGGGGGAGAAAAGAAGGCTTGAGGAGGGGAGCTGGGGAGCAAAGAAGGCCAAGAGTAATGTAAGAGTAGAATTAATAACTATGCACACATTTGTGTAATACCAAGGGCTTTCATGTTTAGTATGTCAGTAGATTTTCAGCACTCTGGGAAAAGGACAAACAGATGGGGGTTTTTTTCAAAAATTATTTATATTACAAAATTAATACATGTTTGTTTAAAAACATTTAGATAAAAGTATGAAGTAAAAACCACCTCCAGATATTTTCTCCCTTACTCTCAGTCTACAGGAGATTATGTCATTAATAATTTATTGTGTATCCTTTTTGCAATGCATTAATATTTGGAACAATAGTTGTTAAAAGGGGGATTGTGCTTCATACATGGCTTGGCAACTTCTTTGCTAACTCACAGCTGCAAGTACCATACGTGTGCATCTTTCTAGGTGGACACAGAACAAGCTCACTGTTTTTGGTAAATGTACAGCACTCCAACATATGAAATGATTTATAGATGTTTTGTTTATATTTACCACTCAGTTTATATAGTTTCCTATTGATAAATTATTGGCTTATTTCTAAAATTTTATTAAATTTACAGAGATATTTAGGGCTGGTATTTATTTCTTACATATTTTATAAAGACTTTATTTTTCAGAGTTATTTTAGGTTCACAGCAAAATGGAAAGGAAGGTACAGAGATTTCTTATTTGCCTCCTACCATCACATGTGCATAGCCTCCCCCATTATCAATAACCCCACAGAGTGGTACATTTGTCATACTTGATGACCCTATGCTGACACTGTTGTAGAGCCCAAAGTCCACAGCTTACTTGAGGGTTCACTCTTGGTGTTCTATATTCTATGGTTTTGGACAAATGGGTAATGATTGTATCTACCATTATAGTATTTCACTGCTTTAAATACCCTCTGTGCTCCACCTGTATTTTTCTTGTTTTCAAAGACAGAAATAAAACAGGCTTTAGAAAGATTGCACGCAGGGCTACACAATTAGGAAGTGGCAAATACTACCTTAGGCTCAGCTTTTCCAACTCCATACCCAGTGCTCTTTTCACTGTACCATGGTGGAATGCGGGGCAGGAGACAGGACAAGCTAGGAGAAGAGGAGAGGGGAGGAAGGGAGGAAGGTTCAAGAAAAGAGGCAAAGAACCCTGGCTGCTGTGGCTCAGTGGGTTGGGCACTGACCTGTGAACCAAAAGGTCACTGGTTCGGTACCCAGCCAGGGTTCATGCCTGGGTCGCAGGCCAGGTCCCCAGTTGGACAGCCAAGTGATGTTTCTCACACTGATGTTTCCCTTCCTCACTTCCCCTCTCTCTAAAAATAAATAAATAACATCTTTTTTAAAAAAAGAGGCAAAGTAAATCAAGGGGGCTGGGAATACAGTAGTAAGGGCCACAGTAATTCACCAAAAAATATTTTAAAATTCTTAAAAGCCTTATTTGTTAAAGCAGGTCTTTGCAACCATGTACATAATTATGAAAAATCAGACCCATCTAAGTGTCCAGCCATCGGAGGGGGGTTAAGTCCATGACTGATGCCACATGGAGGGAGCATGGCACAGGAGCATGAGTGCTGGACAGCTGAGGGAGCAATGACAGAGCCACAGAGAAGGGCTAGGGTGTGGTCTGTGTGGGGTGGGGAGCAGAATACAAAACAGTGCCAGGGAGGGGCTCCTTGACTTCACCTCCTGCTTTCAGCTTGCCATGTGGCTCCTGCCCCTTGAAACCATGGAAGTTGCTCCCACCAAGGTCCCCGGGACTTGTAGGTAAATCAAATCTATGCACATGTGTAGACCCTCAAGTGTCTGGGCAGTGTACCCACCTTACATTTCATAGCACACTAGGATCATAGGATGAGGCTGCTCTGCGCTGGAGGTAACCAGGGGACTGTGGATGCCCCAACCCACCCTTCAAGGTCAGAGAGGACCAACATCTCACCTGTCAGGCTCTACCAACACCACTGGGGCGCCCGGTGGGAAGCTCTGCTCTGCAGCAGCCCAGGTGCTCACTCCCATCTCCTTTCTAAAGCATTTCTCTCTGGGATGGTGGTGGCCCTGTGGCCTTTCTCCAGGCAGGCAGAGTGGTGCCATGAGCCCCAGCCTTTCCTGATTATGCACGCTTCTCAGCACCCTCAAGTGTATATTTGCATATTTGTTTATTTTTTTAATATAGGGCATTAATCATTATATGTATTATAAAGCACGTGCAAAATTACATATTGAATAGGAAGATATAACAGTAAAATAAAGATTTTCAAGACAATGTTATAATTTATGTCTTAATGGTACCCAATAAGAGCCTTTTCATGTTCTCACTAAAAGATGTTAAAAAGCACTGTTAGTGAGAGCAAGGTATGTATTTGATACTGTCAGATCTGATTAGTGATTTACTTCTTTTTCTCCTTATGCTTGATAAAGAGCTCCTCCTAGGAGCAGGGTGTCTGCTCTGCCCTTCCTTTTCATTCACTTGGGCTCCCCTCTCAGTATCCTGGTCAGCCCTAGGTGACTTGGCTGGCATCTTTCTGAGCTGTGTCTGCTTTGGGAGGTTTGCTTGGTGAATGTGCCTGCCTGTGCATGGGTGGGCCACACATATCCCAGCAGTCTGGGAAGGGAATCAGCCAGGAATCAGTCTCCTCTAGACTGGGGAGCCCCTTCCCTGAGGACAGGTGGGGGAGCAATGTGCATGTCCCATGACCACCCAGGATGCCTAGTCAATCTGTACTACAGGTTGAGAAAGACCACCGTACATGTCTTTTCTAATTTCAGTTTACAAATATAGAGAAATAAAAAGTCTCATAGTTTTCCTATACCTCCAGGGGTTTTCGTACACACCCCCATGGAGCATGCACCCCACTGGTGAAGTGGTTAAGAATTTAGACTCTAGATCTGGACTACCTGGGTTCAAATCCCAACTCTGGTACTGTATTAGTGTTCTAACACTGTGTCACACATTGCCCCAAAACTAAGTGCCTCAAAACAACCATACTCATGGATTGTCTCCCACAGGTCATGTGGGTCAGAAATTCTGGAGTGGCGTGGTGAGGCAGTTCTGACTTGGAGTCCCTTAGAGGCTGTAGTCAGATGTCAATGGGACTGTACTCATCACTGAGCTTAATGAGGACTGGGAATTTACTTCCATAGTGCCTCACTCACCTTCATGGCTGGCAACTTGGTGCCTGCTAGTGGCTGGGAGTCTCACTTCCTCATCACAAGCTCTTTGAGAGACCTCATGGCACAGTGATGGCAAGGCCTTTTGTGACCTGGCCTGGGTAGCTACCACCACCACTCCTCCATGCTCTGGGTGCCCCACAGGAGGTTCTGATTGGTTGTGTGGAGAGACAGACCTGTGGGTGAATCCAGGAGGCAAGGGGCACTGGGGCCCTCTCAGAGACTGCCTCCCATGTCCCTTACTAGCTGTGTGAACTCAGGGCACTTTCTCCACCTCACTGTGCCTTGTCCTTGCCTATGAAACGAGGGCAATGATATCCTGGGACAAGTTTATAACAAACTCAACTGCACTGGGTAGAGGTGTAAAATGGCTTTGTTTTCTCAGTCCCTGTCTTCATTTGGGCTTTGTCAAAACCCCTTTTTGTGTCTCTTAAGAACATCTCAGGCAGGTCCAGCCCCGTTCGTAACCATAGCCTCATGTCCAACTGACGTATTTCCTCTGTGCACAGCCAGCCTGGGCCAGGCTTCTGGGCCCTGCAGAAAGGAGACGGGTCTACATTTCGTTCCCCTGCCTTCCCTCTGCTAAGATACTTTCTCCCTCTGGGGACAGTGGGGGGTGGGCTGGGAGGGGGCTAAGAGTGATAATCACTTACCGACAGGTATTGCTCTGGTCTCTCCCAGCTATCACTGTCTCTCTGGAGACACTATCCGTATGGCTAATGTCCAGAGGAGTGCATGCCACTCTCTGGGGCATGGATAGATTGTCTGCTGAACTTTTCTGAGGGCTGTGTGGCTCTCATGGGTGATCCCCATCTAGTTCCTTCCTCTGCCGCCCCCTACTTCTGCACTACAGGGTGGGCACCAGTGATGCTCTTTTCTGCAGCACACTGCCAGGCCAAACTTGCAGGCTCAGCCAGTGTATCCCCTCCATCCCCACTCCTGTCTCTTAGGAAGGGGACACCAGCCTGCTCTCTTGCAGGCACCCCCATGGCTGAGAGGCCTTCTCTTCAGCCCCTCCCTGGCTTCAGAGGCTAGTGGCCTCTGGCCCTGCCCCAGAGGAGGGATAGCTGTCCTGCTTTCCCCAGGCCAACCACTCACTACCTGCCCTTTCTCTAGCTCCCTCTGCTTATGTAGTAGTTTGATGAGGCTTTCCATTTGTACATCCTGGGAGGGGTCTGGCTCTCTTAATGGTTTCCTCTGTATAGAGTATGGAGCTGTTAGTAGCCCTTTGCCCTCAGCTTTTGTTGACAAGAATCATAGCTGGGGCAAGAGATTGAGTCCCACCAGCCTGGAGCTGTCTAGTGCTGCCTGCCGAAGCCAGAGTGGGACAAATCAGAGAGAAGGAGTGCTCCGTGTAGTTGTCCCAAATGACAGTGTGATGTTGCCATCCCCTGGGCCTTGGTGGTCTTCCATACAGTGTCCCCCCCTGGCCAAACTCTCAGGCTCCACACCTTAATTATCTGACTCTCTCCTCCTGTCTTCTAGAGTGACTTTCTGAAATGGAAATCTGACCCTGTCACTCTGCTTAAAATGGTGGCCCTCAAGTTAAGTGCAAGCTTCAGTGCCCTCCATGTGAGGGGAGAGGACATGGTTAGCTGTTGCCAATGACCCTGAAGGTTCTCCTGCTTTCCCATCAAGGAGCTAGCTGGGACTGGAGGTGCCCCACTCTGGCCCAGGCAACTCAAGTAACCTCCTGCATGACTCAGGTCACCCTACAAAAGGGGAGGAGCAAGGGTCAGGTCCCTCTCCCAGAACACAGCCCTGTTGTGATATAGCTGCACCTGCTTCAAGCATGCGTCTCACCAGGAAGCTAAGAAAGGACTTAAGTCCTGTCAGGTCCCCAGTGCTCGTCTACCTAAGAGTCTGAGTCTACACCTAGCCCTTGGCTCACCCCTAGTGCTATCTCCCAGAGCCAGCATGGACACATACATGCCGACTACCCTCCAACCACAGGGACTGCTTATGGGTCGTGCTGTTCTTCTGAGAGAAGTTCCCCCCAATTCTTTCCCACAGTATCCCTAAAACCCCCAGTCCGTAGATTCGCCTCCTGTGCTCTCCCAAGGATTTAAGCACAGGTGCAACAAAGTTCTTTCACAAGATCATGGGCATGAGACCAGAGAGAGCAGTTGGCCTCTGCCCCAAGGATCTCCAGATTAGCTGAAAACACTAAAAGGTAAAGGATGCAGTCAGATGATGCAACTAGAGTGTGTGCAGGAAACCCACTGTGGTGCAAGAAAGGGTCTGGCTCTGCCTATGGAGAGCACAGGCAGCTGCCAAGGAGGACCAGCTGGATCTGGTGTCCAGGAGCTGGAGTCAGTTTTTCTCCTCCACCCCCAGGTGATTCCTGCTGACATGACCACAGGGCCTCTTGGTGGGGTCAGCGCCTTCCTTGGGTACAACGGCCCAACCCGGATGTGCCAGCCTTCCCATTATACCCCCACACAGGTAGGCTGGAGCATTCAAATAAGTCTCTGCTGAAGACTACTAGACAGGGGGAGTAACAAAATAACAATAGCAATATGACTAACATTCATCAAGTGCATACCATGTTTCAGGCAATTCTACATGCTTTACAAATGTTAACTTGTTTAATTTTCACTGACAGCACTGGAAGATGGACACTGTTGTCCATCTTCGTAGCTGAAAAACCTGAAGTTGGGAAAGGTTAAGGAGCATGCCCAAAGCACGTGATTGGTGTGGCAGAACCAGGATGTGAACCCCACCATTTTGATCCTGAGCCCTCACTTTTTAATTTTTTTAACTTTTTTATGAAAAAAAATTAAGTATATACAAAAATAGAATAATGTACCAAAATCTCCTGTGCCCTTCACCCTGTGCCAGCAATGATCAGTGCATGGCCCATCCTGTCTCGCACATACTGCCACCCACTCTACCCCTCCTCTCTTATTTTGAAGTAAATCCCAGATATTATACTATTTCATTTGTGAATATTTTAGGAGAATTTACTAAAAGATAAGAACTTTTAAAAACACATAGTCGCAATACCATTATCTTGCCTTAAAACAATTAACAATGATTACTTAGAATCGTGAAATATTTAGTCACTGTTCCAATTGCAGTTGTCTCAAATATACCATATTATTACAGTTTGTGTGTTTGAAACAAAATAAAAATAAGATCCATGCATTACTGCTAGATCCGTATTTTTAAGCTTCATTTAGTCTGTGGGTTCCCACAGCTCTCAATGTTCGCTCACTCTCTCCCCACTTGTGATTTAATTACTGAAAAAAACTGCATTGATTTTCCTGTTAAATTTTCTACCATCTGAATTTTGTTGACTACAACCCCATGGTGTAAATTACTCATTTCTTTATTCTCTGTATTGCTATAAATTAGTAGTTGGACCTTGTTCAGGTGGAGGTTAGATGTTTGGCAAGTATTCTTCCATGGGAAGGCACATTATATCTGATTGCCTCTCTTTTTGTGATGATAGCAGTGGTTGGTGCTCAGTGCTTAAACTCCTCGTTAACTAGAGGTTACAATACAGATATTCCAAACCTATTGTTCCATCTTTATTGACTTTTATGAAGAGATACTTCTTCTCATCTACTATAGTATTTGGTTACTCAGTGGTAACATTTATATGGGGGAGACAAGATGTTTTGTTCTTTCTCTTTAATTACCAGTTTTCCTAGTAATATACTTGCTTTTAGCATCAATCAGGTTTGGGTATCTTGGGAGTTTTGTTTGTTTACTTTTGCCCTATCTTGTGGATTTAAGTCTATCTGGTAGTTTTCAATTCATTGTAGTTATTAGCATTAATCATATTCAAATATTCCCATCTTTGGTCAGAGGGGCTCCTGAGTGCTTGTGACCAGGTCCTAGCAATGTTTAGGAGCATCCTTTTCTGTGTGGTGTGACAAGATGTTCCAGGCCTCCAGCCCTCTCTCATAACCAGCATTCACAAAGATCAGTAATGGTCTCCCCATATCTCTCCAGACACCCAAATATTTAGCACTTCCTCTTTATTCACCTCATGACCAAGCATAATAGAGAGTCATGCACTAGGACACAGACCATTCAGCATTTCTCACAGGCAGCCCCAGCTGCACACCCATAGCCCCTCCAATATCCCACAATAAACTTGCATGTGAACAGTGATTTTCTAAGTACACTGAATTACTGGGCCCGAAAAGCTAAATGGCAGGATCTCCACTCTTCTTCCAAATTCCTACCCTGGCCTCTGCTATGGGGCTGCCCGTCTCACCATGTCTCTGGGCCACCATTAGCTTTCATCCTGCTCCCCAAACAGATGCCACCTACACCCATGCTCTAGGCTGCTGATGTACCTTCTGGGAGGTCCACCAGAGGGGCTGTTCACCCTTGATCCCCAAGCTTGACCTTGCTTTGTGGCCTGTGCCCCCCTGGAAATCCCCCTTTCTGCTAGCCTGTAGGACCTCAGGGGTGTCAAACTCATTTTCACCGGGGGCCACATCAGCCTCACTGTTGCCTCCAAAGGGCCAAATGTAATTTTAGGACCGTATAAATGTAACTACTCCTTAACAGTTAAGCAAGAGCCCGGCACTGCCACTGGGTAGGATCAAGGTGCCAGGCTGGATAAAACAAGGTAGAGGGCCGGATTCAGCCTGTAGGCCTTGTGTTTGTCACCTGTGCTCTAGGTCCTCCTCCTTATTGCTCCTTCATGATCAGGTGCAGCTCTCATCTCTCTAGGAACTGGCCTGCCACTCAGTCACACAACCTGACCCTGGCATTTGTCACTGTGTAAGTCTGGTCTCTAGCCATCACCACCCAGATGTCTCCTGGCACTTAGCACACCTGACTGTCGTCTTTCCTTCTTATGTCCTGCTCCTCTGCAGAGGACTCACTGTCCTACCCAACTCTCTGCACTTGAAGGGGCTTATCTGATGTTCTTGGAGGAAACTGAGCAGGACCATTCACCCTCCAGAGGCCACCAGAAGAAGTGCTGGGGGAGCACTGGTGCGGCAGGTGACCTACCCACACAATTTATGAGCACATACAAGCCCTGGGGAAAGTTCAAACAGGTGGCCCTGCCTGCCAAGGTGTGGCCCACATCTGAATTTCCCAAATAATTTGAAAATGAAGTGTGTGTGTATATATGTATAAATACTTATATGTGCATATAATATTTCTTGAAGAAAGCATTAAAAACTGGTAACATTTGTTATCACTAGGAAAGAGACTGGCTGACTGATGGAGGGAGTGGGAAGACTGATAGAAAGCAGCTGACAAACACTTTTATACAGTGCTTTATTTTTTATGTGTGTTATTACTTCTTTCCTTTGGAAGAGATTCTATCTTTGTTTTCTTTTTTCTGGCAGGCAAATTTTATTAATAAGAAAAAAGATGGCAATGACATTCAGTCGTAGTCTCAGCTAATATCAACTGATTTCCAGGTAGATTAAGGGCAAATGAGGGTGGCTCTAGGGTTGGTTATTTAGCGGCTCACCAATGTGACCAAAGACCAGGTCCTTCCATGTTGCCCCTCAGCATGTGGACTTTGTCCTCAGACTTCCTAACCTCATGGCTACAAAAAAAAAGGTAAGGAGTAAACAGGACAATGCCTAGAAGTAGAAGAAATCTATGTCTTCCTTGGGTTTCTTTTGAGGACTAAAAAACCTTCCCCCAAGGTCTTCTAGCAGACATATCTCACTATCTAGATTATGTCCCGTATTCACACCCAAATCTGCTACTGGTAAGGGAAAGGGACACCTTGAATGTCTTAGAACAAGGACTACTGCTCAACCCATCACCAGCTAGCCCTCTTAAAAACAATTATTTTCATAACAACCCTCCTTCAATTCATAAACCAAATTCAGAGATAACATAATTTACCTATAAATATACATTTCAAAAGAGAATCAAAGTGATGTTTTAGCTGTAATACAGGGAGAAAGTAAAGGTAATTTATAATAAATTAATCTATCTTTTAAGCAAATGCACAGGCAGCATACTCTATAGGACATGATGAATCAGTGAGATGCTGGCAGCTACATGGAAATGCCAAGGCCTTGGCAGCTAGAAATGCAGGCAGATGCCAGAGATGACTCAACTAGCACAAGGCCATTGCCACTGATACAACAATTTTCCAAAATGGTGAACAACTCTTGATAAAGTTTCAAACAAAGCACAGTGCAATTATCCCTTGATTTATGCAGGAGTTACTTTCCTAGAAAAGTCACGGCATATTTAAAAACATGCAAAAAGATACTCAGAGTTTATATGCCAAATGGAATAAAGTTTTAGGCTTAGAAATGGGTTTTTCACTTGCATGAATGTCTCAAAAGGACATCAGAAATTCGAGTGTCATATGGGGCCATTGTCTTAAGAAGGACCAAGAAGGACTGCCTCACACACGAGGATGGTTAGCATTCCTAGACCCCCTTCACTCAATGTCTATAGTAGGGGCTTTCCCAAAAAAAGCCCCCACCAATTTCCAGAATACACTTAAGGAATGGTACCACGTCCTTTGAGACCTACTGACTTAGACCACCTGGCTCTCCCGACCATGGGACTTCGCAGAGCTGGCTGGATACCTGGACAAAAGTGGGGCTCTGTAGGAAATGCAGAGGCGATTGGAAGTGAACAGGGAATCGGCAGTCTGCTAAACACAAGTAACATTTGGACATATTTGCTTATAGCTTTTCCTACACATACATATTTTTCAATACAAATAGGAATAGCTGATTTATCAAATGGGCAGCACTCAATGGGCATAGACAACAAATGGCTTTCTTTTTCCTCTCTTTGCTGTTATTCAGCTCTGCTCTATCAGCGCTCCTTTCCTCGCCCTGGAGGACTGCTAACACTGGCAGTCCCACAGCTTTTACAGACATGCTGAGCTCTCATAATCAAAGTAGTATTTTCAAGCACAGAAAGCACAGCCTTGTCTACATCAAGATTCAGTCTGGCATAAGCTTCTCCTCAACCTCCAGCTCAGACCCACCAGTGACAGGATAGTAAGAAGCTAGGGAAACTCCTTCACAAGTGGGAAAGGGAAACTGAGACAATATAATTTAAAGAAGGCCAGTCTGAGCAAGTTATAGCCAGCTAATGAATCGCAAGGTTTTTATCTTCTCTAACTAAGGACCCCTAGGGGCAATTGGTTCACACATTCCAGACCATCTGGGACAGACCAGCCTCGGTCCAGGTCCCTCCTCAGTGATGTTCTTTAAAAATGAAACTAACCTGAAAATAATCCCTGATCCCTCTATACACACATTTTGATGAATCAACATATTAAAAGACACACCTGAAAAGCCAATGAATATTCTGTTAAGATGTTCCCCTGAAATCTCCCCTAGGATTCTGGCCAAAGAAAGATATTGTAAAAAGCTTCAAGAAAAAGGACACACAGTTTGCTCTTCCCAAAATTTCCTCATTGGCCAGTCACTCTGGTGCCCTGGGGCAAGCATTCTGCTCAGAAATGTAAGACATTTCCTCCTTCTTGTGGCGCCCCACACTCTACAAGCTATTCTCTTGAAGCCCCTTTCTTGTCTTGGCTCTAAACCCAACCCCACCCCACCTGAAGAGAGGGGGCAAACAGACAAAATCCATGAATTAACTTCAGTGAATCTGTGTAAGTTTGTAAATTTTCTGTTTTTAAAGCTTGGGGAATTGAGAAATATTAGTAAATCACAGAAAAAGCTAACATTCTTTTAGATGACCCCCATCCCCAATCCAGATCTTTAAAATTGTTTGTGCACAATCTATATACACACATACATGTATACATATGTGTATATATGTATACACCAATTAAAAAGGAGCTATTTATACATACATACCTATATACACACACACACATATGTATATCTTAAATATATATATACTATCATTTTGGTGCTTTTGTTGTTTGCACAAATGGTATCTTACTGTATGCATTATTCTGTAACTTGGTTTTCCCACATGATGTGACATCTTTTAGGCCCCTGTCTTACACTCTCTTGGCTTGCCTTTTGCATAACAGTTGCTATGGCAACCAGCTGCTCCCGGGTGTAGCCTGGCAGCTTTACTTCAGCTGTACCTTCTATGTCTTCCTTTCTGGCTCAGGTATTCTGGTACACCAGTAAACCCAGAAATGCCAAAGAATAAACCTTCCCTGGAGCAGTCCTTGACCACTGGAAGATGGAAGCCAGTGAATCACTATTTCACACTTCCAAGATTCAGGCACATACTCTAAATCAGCGATTTTCAACCAGTGTGCCGCAAGAGGCGCACTGATGTGCCACAAGAATTTTTAAAACGTGCCATACCAGATTATTTAGTCAGGGGCACTTACCTCTTTTCCCTGAGATTGTCAAATAAAAAATGACAGTGTTCAAAGCAACAATAGACATTCAGTATAAAAGAGTCAAAATTATACCTAATTTTTGTCTGGTAGGCAAAAAGTATATATTTTGATGTGCTGCAGAATTTTAGTAATTAGCTTCTGTGTGCCATGTGATGAAAAAGGTTAAAAATCACTTCTCTACATGGTCCCCCCATGATTCCCAATTAAAATGCACCCCAATTACCACTGCAGTCATCGGCTCAATAACACACCACTGGAATGGCTTTCCCTGCTTCTCAGTCCCTGAACTCCTAATCTCAGAAATATTTCACAAGATAAATCTCAGCCCTGGCTGGTGTAGCTCAGTGGATTGAGCACGGGCTGTGAACCAAAGCATTGCAGGTTCAATTCCTAGTCAGGGCACATGCCTGGGTTGCAGGCCACAGCCCCCAGCAACCGCACATTGATGTTTCTCTTTCTCCCTCCCTTCCTTCTCTAAAAATAAATAAATAAAATCTTTTAAAAAATACAATGATTTAAAAAACAAAGATAAATCTCCTGAATGCAATCAATCCCTTATCTCAGGTTTTTGGTGGAACCCAAGCTGAAACACTAAATTAAAAATATCGTTAAAAAAAAACTATATATCACCCTGGCTGGTGTGGCTCAGTGGATTGAGTGCCAGCCTGCAAACCAAAAGATCACTGGTTCGATTCCCAGTCTGGACACATTTCTGGGTGGTGGGCCAGGTCCCCAGTTGGGGGCATGTGAGAGGCAACCTATCAATGATCTCTCGAGTATCAGTGTTTCTCTTCCTTCCCTTCTCCTTTCTCTAAAAAAATAAAAATAAAAACAATAAAAGTAAAATAAAATAAATATATATTGATCTTCTTTAGAACCAAATATATATTGGTTCTCAAAATGTGGACTGGAGGCCTAGTCCCAGAGACAATTTCTGAGGGTCCACAAGGTCAAAACTATTTCCATAATTGATAAGGGAACCCTAGACTTAAAATCATTAGCCTTAGTTGATAGGCTTAAGTGATGAATGCGTGGGGAGAGCTATTATTCCATGAACTGGAATGCATGACCACATTGACTCCAGGAGGATGACAAGCACTTTAACCTTTGTGCCACAGGGGGTCTGCAAGCAATGAAGATGGTATTTGAGTTCTTGATCAACAGATAAAGAAGTACCAGGAAAAGTTGCCCTAGACTGCAAACTCATCCAATTAACCCTTTTTTCCAACCCCCTTATCCACCCTTTCTTCTCCTTACAAAAAGGTCAGCTTGAGAGATGTTAAGATAGTTTTTGAGGGTACATAACACACCATATTCTCAGATCACTGGCATCTCAATAAAGTGCCCATAAAGATCCAACCCCTGTCTCTACTTATTGGTTCTGGTAGTGACAGGCAGCACAAATGCTGGCTTTTCCAACTTCACCATCTCACTAAGAGGTTACTTGTCTTTTCATTCTTACTCTCTCACAAGTCTACAATGAAGTTTTCAAGAAACTATATTGTACATGCAATAGTATGAAGCAAATACGAGAATCTATCTAGGTGTCTTCTAATAAACCAGGAGTTAAAGAGGTTTGAAAAAAAATGTAAAACGATACTACTGTTCTCACTGTGGATGAAAAAGGTCAAGCAACCTCACAGAGTGATCTGCTCATAAATTCCTATCTGGACGGATCATAGTGGTTTGTCATGTCCCAGGCATATAACTTCTTCAGAAAAAGGTTTATTCAGAAGGTTTATTCAAAAAGGACTTTGCCTTAAGCAAGTCCTGTCCATTGTTCTTGTGCATCTTTGAAATGCCAGAGTAATCATCTTTTTCAGACACCTTGAAGGCATGATCACCCTCAAGGGAGTACAGATCTTGTTAACTATCATGTTATCCAATCCCCTCTTAGCTTTTTCCCACCTCCATTTAATTCCAAATACATTTAAAAAAATGCAAACTGTCATTCTAGGACATATTTTTCTCAGTCTGTTTATAGTTTTCTTTTTCCTTTCTTTAAAGTATATCTTACTGATTATGCTATTACAGTTTTCTGATTTTTCCCCTTTATGCCCGCTCTGCCCTGTACCCCCAACCCTCCAGCATTCCCCCCTTGTTCATGTCCACGAGTTGTACATATAAGTTCTTTGATTTCTCTGTTTCTTATACCACCCTTAACCTCTCCCCATCTATTTAATGCCTACCAATTATGCTTCTTATTCCCTGTACCTTTCCTCCCCCAATTTCCCCTCCTCCTCCCACTGAAAACCCTCCATGTGATGTCCATTTCTCTGATTCTGTTCCTATTCTGGTTGCTTGCTTAATTTTTGTTTTTGTTTTTTTAGGTTCAGTTATTGATAGTTTGTTGTCATTTTACCATTCATAGTTTTTAATCTTCTTCTATTTCTTAGATTAATCCCTTTAACATTTCATATCACAAGGGCTTGGTAATGATGAAGTCCTTTAACTTGACCTTATCTGGGAAGCACTTTATCTGCCCTTCCATTCTAAATGAAGGCTTTGCTGGATAGAGTAAGCTTGGATGTAGGCCCTTGCCTTTCATGACTTGGAATACTGCTTTCCAGCCCCTTCTGGCCTGCAAGGTTTCTTTTGAGAAATCAGCTGATAGCCTTGTGGGCACTCCTTTGTAGGTAACTCTCTCCTTTCCTCTTACGGCTTTTAAGATTCTCTCCTTATCTTTAATCTTGGATAACTTAATGCTGATATGCCTTGGTGAGTTCCTCTTTGGGTCCAATTTCTTTGGGACACTCTGAGCTTCCTGGACTTCCTGGAAGTCTATTTCCTTCACCAAATTGGGGAAGTTTTCCTTCATTATTTGTTCAAATAAATTTTCAACTTCTTACTCTTGCATCTATGATTCTGATGTTAGAGTGTTTAAAGATGTCCCAGAGTTTGCTAAGCCTCTCCTCATTTTTCTGAATTCTTGTTTCTTCATTCTGTTTTGGTTGTATGTTTATTTCTTCCTTTTGTTCCAAATCATTGATTCGAGTCCAGTTTCCTTCCCTTCACTGTTGGTTCCCTGTATATTTTGCTTTATTTCACTTTGGGTATCCTTCATTTTGTGACCAAACTCAGTCATTTCTGTGAGCATCCTGATTACCAGTGTTTTGAACTCTGCATCAGATATGTTGTCTATCTCTTTGTCGCCTAGTCTTTTTCTGGAGTGTTGCTCTGTTCTTTCATTTGGGCCATATTTCTTTGTTTCGGCACACCTGTTATGTTGTAAAGGGGCAGGGCCATAAGTATTCACCAGGGTGGGGCAACCCTCCTTGTTGCACATTGTGTTGTCTGTGGGGGAGAGGTCAGAGAGGTAACAATGCCACTGACTTGCTCCACTCTAGCCCCACTTTCCAAGGAATTCTTCCGTAAGACTGGGAGTTTCTCCCACCATGGCAACCCCCACAGTAGTTTACAGCTAGTGTCAAGTCTTTAATTTTCTGTTCAGCCAGGCCCATCTCACCAGTCCGCTGCCTTGCCAGGTGTCCTCTCCGCTCAGTGGCCCATCTCTGCTCCTCCTACCTGTCTGAATGAATGTTTCTTTAATTCCATGGTTGTCAGAGTTCTACACCATTTGATTTTCTAGCATTTCTGGTCATTTATTGTTTTTAGATTGGTTGTTATCCTTTTATTGGTTGTTAGAGGAAGTGAAGCATTTCTACCTACACCTCCATTTTGGCCAGAACTCCATCTTTTTTCCTTTTTTTTTTTTTTTTGTAATCCTCACCTGATGATATGTTTATTGATGTTTAGAGAGAAAGGGAGAGATAAGCATCAGTAGACTCGGGATGGAACCTGCAACCTATTTATGTTCCCTAACTCGGGATCAAACCCACAACCTTTTGGTATATGGGACAATGTTCAAATCAACTAAGCCACCCAGCCAGGGCTCTCAGTCTGCTTAGATCTTACTTCCAGACATGTCCTCTGTTTGGTTCACATAAATTTTTATAAAAATTCTCCACAGTTTTGGATGTTCTTATGTAGACACCACTAAATTGTTTTGTTTTGGAAAATATAGCTTTTTAAATTAAAGTGTTATTCACATTAACATAAATATCATGTTAACATATAATGGTTTTATTATTTTTAATTAATATTTTTTCAATTTCTCAGTTTTGTAATTCTAATGTTATAAATATTAGTAGATATAACCCACATATACGAAAGCTTTTCAAGAGCATCAATAATTTTGAAGATGTAAAGGGGGCCTGAGACCAAAAAGTTTGAGAGCCACTGGTCCAGTTCATTGCTTTTAACTTCTAAATCCACCGAATACATGTTATACGTGTATATGCTTTATGCATCCATTTCCTTCCTAACAAACATTTATTTCAATTTTGTTTGGTCAAAGATGATGTTTCATAAACATGCCCAAAGCTGCTTCTTGCACATGGGTGCAAATATTTCTGTATGGTATATTTCTAGAAATAGAATGCTGAGTCAAGGGATATAAACATTTTTAGTTGTAAAAGTCAAGTTGTTCTATGTATTTGCTACTAAAATGAAGAGGACCCACCCACCTGATGGGTGGCAGAGCCAAACACTGAACATCGAGTTTGTTAAAGTGTTTGTTGGCAGGACATCAAGCCAGGAAAACAGGAAGCTATCACTTAAATGCCAAACTCCCCTGATGATTTTTAATAAAGCGATTTTCAAGGCAAGATTGAAGGTTAAAGATCAGGAGTCACAAATGAAGATGATTGGTTAGTTCTTGTGTAAGCTTCAGAGGTGCTCCTTAGTCTGATTAACCTAGTTCCTGACATCATCTTGTCTGGAGCTTTCCTAACTGTGGTTGGGCCATCCAACCAGGGTGAGGAACCAAGATTCTGAAAAGTATCTATGAGTGTGTGTCAGTTGTGTGACATGATATTTAAAGCAAAAGCAGAAACTGAACATCTCCTAATCATTTTTATTGTTTAAGCTTTCACTGGCTTATGCATAACCAGCTCCATTTTCCTATTATGTCAAGCAAAGTGCACTCGTTCGTTTGTTTTGCTTTGTTTAATATTTTTTTATTTTTCAATTACAGTTGACATAGAATATTACATTAGTTTTAGGTGTACAACCCAGTGATTAGGCATTTATATAACCTGCAAAGTGGTTACTCTGATAAAACTAGTGTCCATCTGACACCATACATAGTTATTACAATATTATTGACTGTATTCCCTATGTTATACATTACATCCCCATGATTATTCTGTAAACACCAATTTGTACTTCTTAATATCTTCACCCTTTTCATTCATCCATTTAACCCCTCTTCCATCTGGCAATCATCAAAATATTCTCTGTACCTATGAGTCTATTTTATTCTGCTTGTTCACTTATTTTGTTTTTTAGATTCTACATACAAGTAAAATCATATGCTATTTTTCTTTCTCTGTCTCACTTATTTCACTTGGCACAATACCTTCTAGGTCTATCCATGTTGTTGCAGATGGAAAGATTTCATTCTTTTTGTGGGGGCGGGGGGCTGAGTCATATTCCATCGTATGCATGCTTGACTTTTAAGCAAAGTGTACTTTGAAACATATTTTCCTGGAATTCATGTTACAGGAAGGCCTTCAGGGCATGAAAAATATATTTTCTTAATCTTTAAACTATAAGTGGCTAATATACTTTCTTAATCTTTGACTACAAGCTACATGACAACCAAAGCAATTGAAACATTTCATTAAAGCCTACACCTACAACTCTAGATTCCATGATCTAATGACTAAACATGTGTACTGTTAATTTTCAGTTTCACATTTGCCTGTACAATTTGTTTCTTGTGTCAGTATACAAAGTACCCATTTCTTCATACCTTTTCTCACCAACACTTTGTATTGTCCAATTTGACTCTTAACAAATATGATGATTGCAAATGGTATTCTCTCACCACTTTTTTCCTTTAGATTTCCCTGATTACTAGTGCAATTGGTCACCTTTTTATGATTATTGGTCATTTGTATTTTTTGACACAGTATAAGAAATTTTATTATCTCAAATGATGGTGCATAACCAATAACAAGCTAATTAGAAGAAGACACGAAGGGAAACTTCAGATACTGAGGTGGATTTCTGAACAGGTTTAAAACTTTAAAGGTTGATGATATAACTTTCATAATCTTTTTAAAATGTAGGGCCTTCCTTTCACTTGACAATTTTTACTTAACAGTTCTTACTTTATGAAGTTCAACCAGTCTTTAACCTAGAAGTTAAATGAAAAACAGAGAGTAAAATAGAAAATTTCTCCAATATATGAGGGTCTTAGAAATAGTTTGTTTTCCTTATACTTTTGCATACATTTTAATGTTTGAATTTGAAAGTTTAATAAGGACTTCTTCATTTTTGACTTTTAAAAATGGTTGTCACTTCTGGTCAAGATGACAGCATAGGCAGACATGGCTCACCTCTTCACACAACCACATCAAAATTACAAATAAAATATAGAGCAGCCATCACTCAAAACTGTCAGAAATTGAGTTGAATGAAAGTATGACAGCTATGGAATTAAAGAAACCACAGCCATCCAGACTGGCAGGAGGAGCATAGATGTGGAACAAGCTGGTCCCATACCCACATGTGGTAGACAAAAATTCAGCAGGCATATCTTAGGAGCAAAGAGTCCCAGACCTAGGTCCCAGACAAGGTGTCCCCAGCACAGAGTTCCAGTTCCAGGAACATAAGTCCCCACAACTCCTGGCTGCAAAAACCAATAGGGATGAGTTGGTGGAAGAAATTTCTGGAGCCCCAAGCAGTTCCTCTTAAAGAACACACAAATGGACTCACCTACTCAGACTTATTCCCTTTGAGCTCCAAAAATGTGAAAGCACCTTGAAAGGCACCAGTGCTATACTGAGAGAAACTGAAGTGTCTAGCATCAAGGTGAGCAAAGGCTATTGTCCCTTTTCTAAAGGCTCTCCCTACAGACCCACAGAGCCAGCAACCTGGTTCCATATCTGAGACTCCATCACCTAGCTAACACTGTTTGACTGCCTTGGAGATCCCCAGACACTCTGCCCCACCCAACTTATGGACCTACAAAAGTTGCTATTCCATATGAGTGGCTGGTCTTGGCTCATACTGCAGAACTTCCTCATTCCTCTCAAAAAAGCAACAGCTGTCCTCAGTGAGGTTCAGGTCTGGCACTAGGATCAGCCAGCTTAGATTCACAGTTTTGCGTCACTTGGGAATCTCCAAGCCCAGCACAAGTAGCAGCCATCTCTGATTGCTTTATGGCTTAGGCAGGGTGGCCCTGGGAAAAACATATGTGGGGGGCTGACCTTGGTCCGCACCAGCTAGGAAACCCCAGGACCAGCACACCCAGTGGACAGCTACAGACCACATCAGAACACCAACACTCTGCCCCTGTGCAGCTGATACTCCACAGAGGGCAGATGTTTGTGGTCAGTGATCACAGTCAATCCTTACAGTTGACTGGCCTGGGTAGATTCTTCCCATTGATGAACCAATAGCAACCAAGGGTCAACTACAAGAGGAGGGTGTACTCAGCCCCCACAAAGGATACAACTCAAGTACCCAGCTTAGGTGATAGGGGAGGTTGTGCCACTGGACCCTACCAGACACCTACTACATTAGGCCACACTACCTAGATGTGGAGTCAAAGCACCTCTACCCAATACGTAGACACAAACACAGGGAGACTGCCAAAACAAGGAGACAAAGAAACATGACCCAAATGAAAGGACAGATCAAAACTCCAGAAAAAGAACTAAACAAAATGGAGATAAGCAATATGTCAAATACAGAGTTCAAAACACTGGCTAAAAGGATGCTCAAGGAACTTAGTGAGGACCTCAACAGAATAAAAAAGATCCAGTCATAAACAAAAGATACACTAATCAAAAATAAAGAACAATTTACAGGGAAACAACAGTAGAGTGGATAAAGCCAAGAAGCATATCAATGATATGGAACTTAAGGACAAAAAAACAACCAATCAGAACAAGAAAAACAAAGAATCTAAAAAACAACAAGTATAGTGTAAGGAGCCTCTGGGACAACTTCAAGTGTTCCAACCTTGGCATCATAGGGGTGCCAGAAGGAGAAGAGAAAGAGCAAGAAATAGGAAATCTATTTGAAGAAATAATGAAAGAAAACTTCTCTGATTTGGTGAAAGAAATAGACATGCAAGTCCAGGAAGCACAG
The DNA here is from genome assembly GCF_019186645.2 of Phyllostomus hastatus. Lineage (NCBI taxonomy): Eukaryota > Metazoa > Chordata > Mammalia > Chiroptera > Phyllostomidae > Phyllostomus > Phyllostomus hastatus. Next base: position 3,132,989 of record NW_025334038.1, on the reverse strand, counting down.
AGAGTGCCAAAGAAACTGGACCTAAAAAGGAACACACCAAGGCACATCATCATTAAGTTACCCAAGATTAAAGAAAAAGAGATAATTAATCTTAAAAGCAGCAAGAGAAAAGCAATTAGTTACCAACAGGGGAGTCCCCATAAGACTGTCAGCTTATTTCTCAAAAGATACTTTGTAAGCTAGAAGGGATTGGCAAGACATATTCAAAAATCATGAAAAGCAGAGGCTTATGGCCAAGATTGCTCTACCCAAAGATACCATTTTATACTATTCCAAAGATACCATTTAGAATTGAAGGGAAGATACAGAGCTCCACCCCCCCCCCAACACACACACACACACAAAATCTAAGGAAGTTCATCATCAACAGACCATTATTATGTGAAATGTTAAAGGGACTTCTTTCAGAGAAAGGAGACCAAACTATGAAGAATAAAATGGCAAAAATACATACCTATCAACAATTGAATCTAAAAAAAACAAACTACCCAAACAAGAAGAACAGAGAGAAAATCATAGACATGGAGAGGGCTTTGATGGTTGTCAGATGGGAGAGGATTGTAGGAAGAATGGATGAAGAGATGAAAGGATTAAGAAGTATGAATAGGGAGACTTCCAGCCAAGATGGAGGCATAGGTAGACACACTGTGCCTCCTCGCACAACCAAAATAAGGACAACAAAAATTTAGAACCAAAAAGCAACCATTACTAACAGAAAATTGAACTATATGGAAGTCTGACAACCAAGAAGTTAAAGAAAAAAACATTCATCTAGACTGGTAGGAGGGGCGGAGCTGGGCAGCTGGGTGGTGAGGACTCTCGGCAAAGCGGCAGCTGGCAGACCCTGGGTGCGCAGGTGGCAGCCAGCAGACCCAGTGAGGCGGCAGATTGTGGAGGGGCTTGGCACACAAGGTGGCTGGCAGACCAGGATGTCCCACATTCACAGACAGATAAACAAGATGAAACTGGGAAGGGAGACAGACCATGCAATCCAGGGTTCCAGCTCAGGGAAATAAAGCCTCAAAACACCAATTTGTGGGGGTTGAGGTGCTGGTAGAAACTCCCAGACTCACAGGAGAGTTCATTGGAGAGACTCACAGTGTCCTAGAACATACACAAACCCATCCACCCAGGAATCAGCACCAGAAGGGCCCAGTTGGCTTGGGGGAAGCAGGGGAAGTGACTGAAATCCAGCAGAGAGTGGAGCAAGCACCATTGTTCCCTCTCGGACCCCTCCCCCACATACTGCATCACAACCCAGCAAACAGGTTGCCCCACTCAGGTGAACACCTAAGGCTCCGCCCCTCACTATGCAACAGGCTCATCAAGACAAAAAATGGTCCAAACGAAAGAATAGATCAAAGCTCCAGAAATAATACAACTAAGCTATGAAGAGATAGCCAACCCATCAGATGAACAGTTCAAAGCACTGGTGATCAGGATGCTCACAGAATTGGTTGAATGTGGTCACATATTAGATGAACAAATGAAGGTTACACTAAGTGAAATAAAGGAAAATGTACAGGGAACCAATAGTGATGGGAAGGAAACTGGGACTCAAATCAATGGAGTGGACCAGAAGGAAGAAACAACCAAACAGAAAAGAAGGAAGAGAGCTCCCAGGCAAGATGGAGGCATAGGTGGACATACTGTGCCTCCTTGCACAACCAAAATAAGGACAACAATTTAGAAACAAAGTAACAATGAGAACTGACAGAAAATTGAACTGTATGGAAGTCCGATAACCAAGGAGTTAAAATAGATACATTCATCCAGACTGGTAGGCAGGGCAGAGTCAGATGGCGAGCCAGGCGGAGAGAGGTCATGGCACAAAAAGCGTTGGCACCAGGCATGCAAGACGAAAGCGGGCAGACCCTGGGCACACAGGTGGCAGCTGCGCACAAATATGTAGTTATAGAATAGCCATGGAGATAGATGTAAAGTACAGTATAGGAAATGGAGTAGCCAAAGAACTTATATGTATGACCCATGGACATGAGCAATGGTGTGGGGATTGCCTGGGGGAGTAGAGGATGTTGGGTGAAGGATGCAAATGGGTAAAAATCAGGATAACCATAATAGCATAATCAATAAAGTATATATTTTTAAAATGGTCAAATTAATGAATTTTCTTGAATTGTAGATCATAACTTCTTTATAAATGGTCAAGACACATGTACAAACAAAAGTATAGATGCTTTTGGAAGCACTTTAAGATATAGTACACATGGCCCTGGCCGGGTAGCTCAGTTGGTTAGAGCATCATACCAATATTCCAGGTCTGTGGGTTTGATTGCCGGTCAAGGCACAAACAAGAAGCAACCAATGAATGCACAAGTAAGTGGAACAACAAATCAATGTTTCTCTGTCTCTCTGTCTCTCTCTTAAATCAATAAAAAATTTTAAAGATATAACACACAATGCAGGAAGATGGCGGTGAGGTAGGAGGGAGCAGATTCCACTTTCCCCTACATACGGGAGAAAAACCTAGCCAATCTGCGGAGGAACAAAGCAGACAGCCAATAGTACCCCAGCATATATGAAAATAGGAGACCAAAAATTGTAGCAGGCATTAAGAAACCAGACAGTAAAGAGAATGCATCAGGACAATAAAATCCCAGGGACCAGTGTGGGGACCAGGGCAGCTGCAGCCCCAGGCCCAGTGCCCACCAGGTATGCCACAGATTTCTTGGGAGAGAGCTAGGTCAGCTGCTCCCTCCTCGGCCAAATGAGGTTTCAGAAGCAATGGGAGAGACCTGGTTGCTTAAAGTCACAGAGGGGACTAAGGACTAAGTGGCAAACACATAGGGGCTGTGAGCACCCACGGAGTCTGTGGATGCTGGCTGGGGAGAGTTGAGAGTCGTGCTGTGATGGCCCCTGACCCCAATAGTCCTGGTCTGGCTGGAGAATTGGGTTGTGTGAGAGGCCAGGCCACTGTACTGAGCAGCAAGCTTGAGTAGGAGAAATTTCACAAAAAGAAAAAGTGAAAAAAGACATTGTTTGGGGAATTGTTCTGCAACAGTCGCTTGGGCCTCCTTCCCACAGAGCCAGGCAGCACTTCCAAGGGGGTGTAGGAAGCCCTGCATGCCCCCATAGCACTGGGAAGGGTACACGCCCAAACCCATAGGGCTGGGGCCAGTGCGGCCAGGCCGAGCGCGTGGGCACCCACAACAAGGGGACAGTGTGTTCTGCAGAAGGCCTGGATCCCACACTCAGGGCCCCGAGGAAAGACGCCAGGCTAGCTCTGGAGAGAGTGCGCAAGAGACTGACTGAGTACTGATCAGGAAGGGAGAAAAGCCCCTCAGCTTGCTGCAGCCAGCAAGACCAGAAAAACCAGTGTGGCCAGTTTGAAACCACCAAGAGGCCTTTTTTTTTTTTTTAATCTCTCAATTCCTTCTTCCTTTCTCTCCATCTTTCTTGTTTTATTCCTTCGTCTTTTCTTTCCAATTTTATCTCTTCTTCCTACTTCTTCTGCTTCTCTCTCTCTCTTTTTTTAAATACCCAAAAGTGAGACAAAAAAAAAAACAAAACCCTGGAACTGTGAAAAGACCAGGGATGAACCCAGAGAGGGAGCATCTCAACAGCTGAGACCGTGCAACAAATTTCACTTTGCTATTACAGAGACCATGCAAGTTATTATATATTTGTATTATTATTTTTCATTATTTTTACATCTTTTATTTTAATAGTATTTTTGTATTCCTCTTCTTTTTGTTTAGTCTTCTTTGCTTGGCTGGTTATATTGTATCATTTGACAGTTGTCTGCTATTCTCTCTTTCATAGTGTATTGCTAATTTACTGTCCTTCACTTCACTTGGGTTCCATTAGCACACTACTCAAGGTCCTATACTCCCTATTCTTGTTATCCAAATCACATAGATTCTGTCATATGACTGTTGCTCTAATATTATTGTAAATAATAGCTGTTCCATACAATTGTAAATACTTCACAACACCCCTCCCAGATCTTAGCCAACTTCATGGTTTCCTGAACTCTATTACTGTAATGGTTAACTCCATTCTCTAACACACTACACCTATTTACTATCCTTTACTCTCACCATACTTCAGAATCTGACTTCCCAAAACCTCACTGCCTTCTAGATCCAACTCACACCCCTTACCTCCCCGACAAGAGTTTTGTCTTCTCTCTAACCTTTCAAAAAAAGTGGCTAATTGGGTAGAATATCACGGTTAACACTATACATAGCCAAAGGATCTCCTATCTCTTCTCTCCTGGCTGCTACTGTAAATATCATAGAAAACTGTGTTATTGTCTTAAACCATTTTGCCTTTCCCCTCCAACTGATTACAAAAAAGAGTAGGTGGAAGCTGTGAACACCAGGATACCCGCTGGAAGAGGAAACCCAACAACAAAGGAACCACCAACAGATAACCACAGAAGAAGGTGAAGGAGGGAGTGGAAGCCACACTAACCTCAATCCACGACCTATCTGGAAATAACTAATTAGTGGAGAAATTACTCGGAACAAACAACTGAACAAAAGCATCCACAAAACCTTGTACACATGGAAGAAACAACTTCAACACAACCTGCCCTCACCAGCAAAACAAAATACAAGAGATGGTGGACAGAGTGACCCTACGCTAACCAGCTGGTGGGAACGACCCACCAAAGAAAGACACAACAACAATCAAAACCCCAAAACAAACACAGAGCCAATTTAAATGACAGCCCAAAACCAGTGAGCTTGGGAGATCAAGAACTGCACCAGTGAATCTCACAGGTATTCTACCATAGAAGTTCACACTATACACCCAGGGAATCAGAACAGATCAATTTAAGAAGCTGAGGCCAACAAGAAGAGTCTCACCAACAATGGGAAGACAAGGAAACAATCCCCAAATGAAAGGAAAGGAGGAAGCCTCAGAAAGGATGATAAATGAAATAGAGACAACTCAACTATCAGATACTGAGTTCAAAGCAATGGTTATCAGGGAGTTCAATGAGCTCACAGTGAATTATCAGAAATTACAGGGAAACTACAATGAATTCATTGGAAACTATACGAACATGGAAAAGGAAATAAAAACTATCAACAAGGGGCAAAAGGAAATGAAGAGTACAATTTCTGAGCTGAAGAACACAGTAGAAGGAATCAAAAACAGGGTCAAAGAAGCAGAAGATTGGATCAGTGAGCAGGAGGACAAAGTAGAAAAAAAACACCCAGAAAGAGCAAGAAAAGGAAAAGAGGCTCAGAAAGAATGAAGAGGGATTAAGAGAAATGCAAGACAATATGAAACATAATAATATCAGTATAATAAGGATACCAGAAGTAGAAAAAGAGCAAGGGATAGAAAACCTATTTGAAAAAGTAATGATGGAAAACTTCCCCAATTTGATGAGAAAAAAAGTCACACAAATCCAGAAACACAGAGAGTCCCAATCAAGAGGAACCCAAAGAGGCCCACCTCAAGACACATCATAATTAAAATGGCAAAGTACCAAGACAAAGAGAGAATCTTAAAGGCAGCAAGGGAAAAACAGGAAGTGGCATACAAGGGAGCCCCAATAAGGTTAGCAGCTGACTTCTCAATGGAAACATTCCAAGCCAGAAGAGAATGGCAAGAAATATTCCAAGTAATGAGAAGCAGAGGTCTGCAACCAAGGCTACTTTACCCAGCAAGGCTCTCAATCAAGATAGAAGGCCAAATAAGGAGCTTCCCAGACAAAAGAAATCTAAAAAAATACACTTTCTCTAAACCAGCTCTGAAAGAGATGCTGAAGGTACCGCTTTAAGGAAAGGAAGGAAAAGAGAGAGAGAAAGAAACACAGGTACAAAAATGGCAATAACTAAGTACCTTTCAATAATAACCATAAAAGTAAATGGATTAAATGCTCCAATCAAAAGACATACAATAGCTGAATGGATAAGAAAGCATAACCCACACATATGCTGCCTACAAGAGACCCACTTCAGGACAAAAGACTACACACTCTGAAAGTGAAGGGCTGGAAACAAATTTTCCAAGAAAATGGACAGGAAAGAAAAACCAGGGTAGCAATACTCATTTCAGACATAATAGACTTCTAAAAAATGGCCATAAAGAGAGACCCAGAAGGTCACTTCATAATACTCAAGGGAAGAATCCACCAAGAAAACAAACATTGTACACATATATGCACCCAAATACATAAAGTCGTAGAGCAACACAATTGACAGCAACACAATTATAGTAGGGGATTTTAACACCCCACTGTCAAAAATGGACAGATCTTCCAAACAAAATATCAACAAAGATATTGTGGCATTGAACAATGTCCTAGATGAAATGTACTTAACTGACATATATAGAGCCCTTCATCCCAAAGAAGCTAAATATGCATTCTTTTCAAATGCACATGGAATATTTTCAAAGATAGACCACATGATGGGACACCAAACAGCCTCACAAATTCAAGAAAATTGAAATCATACCAAGCATTTTCTCGGATCACAAGGGACTGAAACTAGAAACCAACCCCAAGGGAAAAAACCCAAAACACTCAAAATCATAGGGATTGAATAGCATGCTATTAAACAATGAATGGGTCAAGAATGAAATTAGGGAAGAAATCAAAAAGTTTCTGGAAACAAATGAAAATGAACTCACAAGAACCCAAAACGTATGGGACACAGCAAAGGCAGTCCTGAGAGGGAAGTTCATAGCAATGCAGACCTACCTAAAAAAGATAGAAACATTTCAAACAAACAACCTAACCCTACGTTTACAAGAACTAGAGGATCAACAACAAAGACAGCCCAGAGAAGGCAGAAGGAAGGAAATAACTAAGATCAGAGAAAATTAAAAGACATAGAGACCAAAAGCACAATTCTAAGGATCAATGAATCCAGGAGCTGGTTCTTTGAAAAGATAAACAAAATAGACAAGCCTTTAGCAGACTCATCAAGAAAAAAAAGAGAGAAGACCCAAATAAACACAATCAGAAATGAAAGAGGAGAGATTACAACTGATACCACAGAAATACAAAGGATTGTAAGAAATTACTACAAAGAAATGTATGCCGAGAAATTTGAAAACCTAGGTGAAGTGGACAAATTTCTAGAAAAATATAATCTTCCAAAACTCAATGAAGAAGAAGCAAAAAGCCTGAACAGACTAATAACAGCAGATGAAATTGAAGCAGTAATCAAAAAACTCCTGACACTCAAAAGTCCTGGACTGGATGGTTTCACGGGAGAATTCTTCAAAGTGTTTAAGGAAGAGCTAACCCCTATCCTTCACAGATTATTCCAAAAAATCCAAAATGATGGGAGACTCCCAAACTCTTTCTATGAAGTGAGCATCATCCTAATCCCAAAATCAGACAAAGACACAACCAAAAAAGAAAACTTCAGGCCAATATCACTGATGAACATCCTCATCAAAATAAAATCCTCAACAAAATATTGGCAAACCATATCCAACAATACATTAAAAAGATCATACACCATGCCCAAGTGGGATTCATTTCAGGGATGCAAGGATGGTTCAATATTTGCAAATCAGTAAATGTAATACGTCACATAAACAAAAGCAAGGACAAAAATCACATGATCATATCAATAGATGCAGAAAAAGCAAAAGATAAGGTACAGCACCCACTTACGATAAAAAAAAAAACACTCAGCAAAGTGGGAATAGTGGAAGCATTCCTCAACATAATAAAGGCCATATATGAGAAACCTACAGCCAACATCATACTCAATGGGGAAAACTAAAATCTTTCCCACTAAGATCAGGAACAAGACAAGGTTATCCACTTTCATCACTTCCTTTCAACATAGTAATGGAAGTTTTAGCCACAGTGGTCAGAGAAGAAAAGGAAATAAAAGGCATCCAAATCAGAAAGGAGGAAACAAAACTCTCACTGTTTGCAGATGACATGATAGTGTACATAAAAAATCCTATTGACTCCGCCAAAGAAATGCTCGACCTAATAAGTGAAATTAGCAAAACAGCAGGATACAAAGTCAATATCTAGAAATCAAAGGCATTTTTGTATAACAACAATGAAACAGCAGAAGCAGAAATCAAGAAAAAGATCCCCTTTGATATAGCAAAAAGAAAAATAAAATACCTAAGAATAAACCTAACCAAGGAGGTAAAACACCAGTACTCAGAAAACTACACAACACTGAAGAAAGAAATCAAGGAAGACACAAACAAATGGAAACATATACCGTGCTCATGGATTGGAAGAATTAACAACATCATCAAAATGTCCATAGTACCCAAAGCAACTTACACATTCAATGCAATACCTATTGAATTACTAATGGCATATTTCACAGACATAGAACAAACACTTCAAAAATGTATATGGAACCATAAATGATCCTGAATAGCTGCCGCAATGTTGAGAAAGAAGAGCAAAGTAGGAGGGATCACAATACCTGATACCAAACTGTATTACAAGGCCACAGTAATCAAAACACCCTGGTACTGGCATAAAAACTGGCACACAGACCGATGGAACAGAACAGAGAGCCCAGAAATAAACCCAACTCTCTACGGTCAATTAATATTTGACAAAGGGGGCAGCAACATAAAATGGAGTAAAAATAGCCTCTTCAACAAACGGTGTTTGGGAGAACTGGACAGCTACGTGCAAAAAAGTGAAACTCAAGCACAAACTTACACCATACACAAAAATAAATGCAAGGTGGGTAAAAGATTTAAATATAAGCCATGACACCATTAAAGTCCTAGAGGAAAACATAGGCAGAAAAATCTCAGATATTTCATGCAGCAACATTTTCACTGATATGTCCCCTAGAGCAAGGGACATAAAGGAAAGAATAAACAAATGGGATCTCATCAAAATAAAAAGCTTCTGCACAGCTAAAGAAAACAGTATTAAAATAAAAAGAGAACCAACCATATGGGAAGACATATTTGCCAATGATACCTCAGACAAGGGTTTAATCTCCAAAATATAAAAATAACTTACACGTCTCCACTCTAAGAAGACAAGCAACCCAATTAAAACACGGGCAAAGGACTTGAACAGACACTTCTCCAAGGACATACAGAGGATCGAGAGACACATGAAAAGTTGCTCAATATCGCTAGCTATCAGAGAGATGCAAATTAAAACCACAATGAGATACCACTTCACACTGGTCAGAATGGACATCATAAACAAAGCAACAAACAAGTGTTAGAGAGGTTGTGGAGAAAAGGGGACTCTAGTACACTGTTGGTGAGACTGCAGACTGGTACAACCACTATGGAAAACAGTATGGAATTTCCTCAGAAAACTAAAAATGGATCTGCCTTTTGACCCAGCAAATCCACTGCTAGGATTATATCCTAAGAGCCCTGACACACCAATCCAAAAGAATCTATGCACCCCGATGTTCATAGCAGCACAATTTACAATAGCCAAGAGCTGGAAGCAACCTAGGTGCCCATCAGTAAATGAATGGATCAAAAAACTATGGTACATTTACACAGTGGAATTCTATGCAGCAGAAAGAAAGAAGCCCCTATGGTTTGCGACAGAATGTATGGGACTGGAAAGCATTATGCTAAGTGAAGTAAGCCAGGTGGTGAAAGACAAATACCATATGATCTCACCTTTAATGAGAACCTAATCAACAAAACAACCAACCAAAATATAACCAGAGAAACTGAAATGGGGGGCAGGCTGACCAGAGGAAGGGGAGGAGTTTTGGGGGAGGAGGGGCTTGCAGGGATGGTGTGGAGGACACATGGACAGAGGCTGGGGAGGGGTGGAGGTAGAAGGGAAATGGGCTGAGGGAAATTGGCTGGGACGGGAATAAAAGACAGAAAACTACTTGAACAATAATTAAATAAAAAAGAAAAATATCAAAATAATTTAAGAAGATCATAATGTGCCAATATAAAGGATAATGCTTGCACATGGAAAAAAATCCCAACACATGGAGATTAAAATCTACAATTTATGCCTTCTTATGTGTTAGTAGATCAATATAACTTCCAAGGATTACTTTTGTTTCTGGCCACATCATAATAACTAGTACTGAATTTCCCTTTCTGCACTGGTTAACTAGAAAACTGGGCATAACGTATGAAAGAGCTGATTCCATTCAATGTGCACCAGGCAGTATAGCCCAGGAGGGAAGAGAAATTCATTATACAAGCCCCCAAATCATACCTGCTTTATATCAGTATATATCTGCTTTTATCCAGGCCACTGCACAGGGAAAGGGTACGCAGCAGAACACAGTGGTCTCACTGAGTTGAGGAGACAGATGTTAAAGTTCAGAGAAGTGGAGGTGGCACAATTTGCAGAGAAGAGTGAGATTCAGAGAAAAAAAATATATAACACACAATACTTATTTGACAGTAGTATGTTTATCTTTCTGGTATACTAAGAATTCTCAATTTATTGTAGACTGTAAGTTTAGCCTTTGATAACTATGGCTTGGCTAGATCACAAAGTAGAACCTTCAAAGTTTTCTCAATAGGCTTTAGTCCAAATAACACAAAGACATTGAGTGTCCTAAGTTGAATACATTACTTTCTGTCATGTAATTATTATCAGCAGGCTCTTGCCCTGGCCATATGTCTTGGTCATGACTTATTCTTTCAAAACCATTTCTTACAATGAAATATGAAAGTAATTTTTCCCAATGCAAAGAAAATATTCTGGATCAATAACAGTCAAAACCATAGATATTTCAGGACATTCTTGAAAACAGTTTTCAATAATCCTCTAAGATCCTTTTTGTTTAACAGGGTGGTTTTTTTTTTTTTCCTTTTTCCCAACTGTGCAGTCACTGCCCTCTTCTGCACAACAATTTTTTTTCGAAAATAAAATTTTTTGGAAACTAAAAATGGAACTGCCTTTTGACCCAGCAATTATACTGCTGGGATTATATCCTAAGAACCCTGAAACACCAATCCAAAACAACCTATACGTGGGAGATCCCCACCCACAGAGCGCCCCCTCTCCCTGGCTGCCATGTCTGAGAATAAGTCTACCAAGACATGATCTGCTTGAGGAGGAAGGATGGCCGATCTCTCAAAGGAGAAGGGCCAAGAGCCTTTTCCTCAATGGGCTTTTATTGGGTTCATTTTGCACAGGAATACAGGTAAAGCTCATTAATCATTGTCAGTCAGTAATGATCAAACAATAGATAATATTCAAATAACTATGAGGGCTTATTCTGAGTCAGGGTAAGATAGCTAAAGGGCCATAAAACTTTAGGAAACAAATACATTTTATGCTTGGACCCTTATCAGAAAATTGAGGGCATTCTTAACAAAGCAGCTTTTACAGGATTTTATGCATTCTTTCTTAGGCCTGATTGCCCTGGGCAACCTCCTGTTCCTGCCCAGGGCTACACCACCCTGCAGTATTGTTTCAGGCTTAAGTCAGGCAAGAGAAGTAAGGCAGCCAAGAGATTAGGAAACTTCTTACAGACAGCATGAGGACTCAGGTTATGTCAGAATTGAGGGGTGAAGGTTCATGACCCCCTTTTTCTATAGTCCTCCAAGTCTGTTCCTGATGGCCCCATCACAACCACACCTGTTTTAGGTTGTCCCTCCCTGGGGACAACCTAAGGTTGACAGATGAGGAATCTTATCTATCATTGCCTAACCAGTCAGGTGGCAATGCCAGGAAGATAAGCTTTGTCTCCTTAGTGGCTTATGGTCCTGAAGTCTTTTTACTTTGCCTTAGCTGTGGGGGGTTACATCTTCTGAAACCAGGCAGGGCAGTTCCCAATACCTATGCACCTCAATGTTCATAGCAGCACAATTTACAACACCCAAGTGCTGGAAGCAATCTAAGTGCCCATCAGTAAATGAATGGATAAAAAAACTATAGTACATTTACATGATGAAATACTACACAGCAGAAAGAAAGAAGGATCTCCTACCCTTTGTGACAGAATGGATGGAACTGGAGAGCATTATGCTAAGTGAAATAAGCCAGACAGAGAGGGACAAATATCATATGATCTCACCTATAAAAGTTGAAACAAATCAACAAAAGAAAAAAGCAAGCAAAATATAGCCAGAGACATTGAAATTAAGAACAAATTGACAGTAACCAGAGGAGAGGTGGGAGGGGATAATAGGGGAAAAAAGAGGGAAGGGTTTTCAGGAATAACTATAAAGGACACAATGGACAAAACCAAGAGGGGATGGAAGCAGGGGAGGGAGGTAGGGATGGCTGGGGTAGGTGGGGGAGTGGTGGGGGGTAAATGCGGACAACTGTAATTGAACAACAATAAAATAATTTTTAAAAAAAGAAAAGAGAATTTTTCATTAACACATTGGAACAAACCCAAGAAAGAATAGAATGTTGGGTCTCTCCTCAGGTAGTTTCTTCCTCTTTTAACTGCATTTAACTACACTCTATCAATAATCATAGCCAAGTTCTTCCTTCAGATGATTGACAACTATAACTGAAAAAAGCTCTTCAATAAAAGCCAACTGATCAAATGGAGTCTTCTCCTAATGCTTCCAAAACTGCCATCCAGAGCAGCTTCTCTTGCTCTGGATATTCTCAGAAACATCTTGTTAGCTTCTTCACGGGTGGCTGATACTCCGTAGCCTACACAACTCAGCAGCTCCTTTTCCAGATAGTTATAGCTGTCCTCCCAGTCACCAAATTCCTCTACGTTTGTTACAGAACAGACCCAGGGAGGGGGGCGGACGATATACTATTACTGAATGAACCCACCCCTCTGTTCTGGGGGTCCCCCCCCATACTAAGTTTACCTTGCCCGCCACCAGAGAAAGACGTCTCTCAATGTCAGAAATTGGTGAAAAGGAAAGGGATTATTTATTTAAAAGGTTATACAGACTTTGGGTAATGACTTAATGTCTTCATTAAAAACACTAAAGTCCTTTAGAATATCCACAGGCACACACAGTCCTTCCTTCCCCCCTTTGCCCAGTCCAGGGTACCATATCTCAGGAAAAGAAGTAGAAGTCCATGGTTCAGGCAGCCCCTTGGTTCTGGCAACATTAACTGTGTTGCCACCATAATCTCCAGTTAATTCAAAACCATGTGGCACCTTCTCATGGCCCCCCAGCAATAGTCCAACAGCCCCCCAGAACTGCCCTTTTCTTCCAGGAAAAGTCTCTCCTGCTTCCTAAGCCATGTGGCAAAAAGGGGGCACCCTAAAGCTGCACAGTCCCAACTTTTGCCAAAGTTGCATGGTCCCAAAAAGCCCCAGTATGGCTGCTGCATCAGGGTTTAAATCTCAGCGCCAGTTTTCCTCAGCAGCACCATTTCCAACTCCTCCCACAATCAGTTACACCTGCCAGCGTTCCCTATTCTTCCAGCTTTACTGGGCTGCCACAGTAAGTCTGGGCAGGCACAGCCCCATAGCATGGAGCCAATCATCTCCAAGCTCTCAGGCACTGTAACCAGGGGGAGTTCCCAGTTACACCTTGGGTAGAAGTCACTCCCATCCCCCTGGCTCAAAGCAAGGCCACAGTTATTTAACATATCTATGAAACCAGTTAAAGGTTACAGATATGTTAAATGACCCTTCTAGAGGTTATCTGCAAAACTGTTGCTATTCAGAACAACTATCAATGGCCCTGCTCCATGCATCCCATCCCCCAACTCAAACTTGTGGGGGTGAGGACATCCTATATATATATATATTTTTTCTAATATTTCCTGGACACCCTGAGTTCTGGATACCATTATAAATTCCCATTTGTGCCCCCCCCCCATCCCACTTGGCTGCATCCTGTTACCCCTTGTGCTCGATTTCAAGTCAGGAACCTGAATGTGGCCTGGATGCTGCTCAGGGCTGGGGTCTTCAGCATGGCCTCCTTTACCCTCTGGCTCTACCATTGGCTGGGCTCCCTCCTCCATTGGACTTTCCTCCTCAACCTGTGGCAGGGTCCATTGAGGGAAGGATTCGTGATGGCTCTGGTTCCCGCTGCTTACCACCATCTGCAGGAGCTCACTCTTACCAGGCATTGCATCCATTTATAGGTCATTGCACTCTTCACACAGCTCAACAGCTCATGCATTTCTGACATCAATCAAATGGCTCCACCTCTTGCAAGGCATTTTCCAGCCATTTGTACTTTCTATGTTATGAACTGATTGTTCATTTGCTCATTTTTCTATTGGATTGTGCCTTTTTCTTGGCTTGTGGGAGTCCATATATTCTGTATATTGAAACTTTCTTATATGCTCTTTCATTATTTACATGTCTTTTAATTTTATTTTCTTTTGTCATGTTAAAGTTGTTTGTGTTGACATCAAATTTATTGTCAACTTATTCCTGTATATTTTTTCTTCATGTGTTTTGTTTAAAATCTTTCCTCCCACAAATCAAGACAAGAAAGCCAGCTTTAAGCTCATTGCCCTCAGCAAACTGCTCAGCTTCTATCTAGCAGGTAAGCTCAAGGTTCAGGACCCAGAAGATATCCCACCCCAACCCTCAAGGCATTGTCCTTTAAGTGTTTTGTACTCAGATCTGATGATCCTCTCAGCCTTTATGGGTTTTAATGTTCAAGCTGCCTTCAGGCTTCTCAAGTTTCTTCATGACAGCATTCAGGTATGATCTAAGCCCCTGAGACTCCCTGGCATGCTTTGGACTCCAAGTTCCATCTGATTTCACCCTAACCTGTTCTCTGAACCTTGAGGCCTGAATATCCACACAGATTGAGATGGCCCTAGCCTGTAAAATCTTCTCATGTGCCCTGATGCCATTCAGATCTGTTTTCAACCAAGCCACCTCTGTGAGACTCTCTCAGAGCTTAAAGATGGTTCAGAATATGGAGAAGTTAGAACAGGAACATCAGAACAAGAACAGAGCTTTCTGGACTGTGATACTAATAAGCAGTTACTTTAAGTAGCACTGTAGGCTCTGGTGTTTTGAGTCTGCTCTGAGGGAAGCGGTTGAAAGGACTTCATTGACAGAGGTTGAGACATGGGCTGCTAAAGCCTTCTTTTAGTGCTAAAGAGCTTCTGAAATTGGGAATAGTGAAGACAATGAGGTGAATTCTACTGTGCTCTGTTTGGAGTGAGGCATTATTGGACAAAGATATTAAAGCAACCACAATAACTGTTCTCTGAGTGGTAAACACTTGAAATTAATGGAAAGATTCTCATCTCAGATATAGATTATAAAATATTAAAACATGATATCAGACATTAAAATTCACTGGATGAATCTCAATAGCAGGACAGAGGTGACAGGAGGGACCAGTGAACTTGAAAATAGCTCAATAGAAATTATACTATTTTAAGAACAGAAAAGGAGGGGTAGACTGAAAAGATAAAGAGAGCCTCAGGGGCTGTTGGATAATATAAAGAGCTAAATGTGTGTCATTGGATTCCCAGAAGGAGAAGAGAGAGATATCAATGCACAAAAAAAAAAAGTAAAGAAACAATGGCAAAAAAAAAACACAAAAAGAAAGAAAAAATAAATAATGGCCAAAAATGTCTCAAATTGGGAAAAGACATAAATGTATGGATTCAAGAAGTTCATAGAAAAATAAACAGGATAAACTCAAAGAAAATAATCCCAGATACATCAAACTAAAACTAGTAAAATCCAAAGGTTAAGGAAAAAAAATCTTGAAAGCACTAGAAAAAAAAGCATTACTTTCTTGGAGAACAATAATTTGAATGATCACAGAGGTCAAAGACAGTGAAACAACATTTTTTAAATGCAAAGACCTCCCAATTCACAATTCTATATCCCCTGAAAATGTCCTTCAGGAATGAAGGCAGAATAAAGATATTCTCAGAAAATGGGAAACGAAGAGAATCATCACCTGCAGACCTGCTTTAAAAGAAATAATAAAATAATGCCCTGGCTGGTGTGGCTGAGTGGACTGAGTGCCGGCCTGTGAATTGAAATGTCACCAGTTCAATTCCCAGCCAAGGCACGTGCCTGGGTTGTATGCCAGGTCTCCAGTAGGGGACGTGCAAAAGGCAACCATACATTGATGTTTCCCTCTCTTTCTCCCTCCCTTCTCCTCTCTATTTAAAAAAAAAACAAAAGAAAGAAAGAAAAGAAAGAAACAATAAAATAATTTCTTCAGGCTGAAGAGAAATAATACCACTTGGAAACTGGAAATATCAAGAATGAAGGAAGAGCAGGCTCTCTCCATCTCTTCAGCATGTTCTAGCTTTTTCATTCTCTTTCTTCCCTCAAGGCACATACCTTTGTTTTCTTTCTCCTAAACTCCAAGTGACCTTTTTTTGCCTCTGTAAATTGTTTCCTGAGTCCATGTACCAAGCTGGCTCACTTCTTCCACCTCTGTGACTTTCTAAATAAATCTTTACTTGTAATAAAATAGAAATAAAAAAATAATGGAAGAGCCACAAAAATGCAAATATCTGTATAAATAGAAAAAGGTTTTCTGCTTTTAAGTTCTTTGAAGTACATATGACTAGTCAAAGCAAAAATTTTAATAGCATCTAGAGTAGTTTGTGTAGGACATGTGCAATATGAAAACTATAACACAAAGGCCAGTGGGAGGATGGAATAAAAGGATCTGTATAGTTACTTGTACATTTTATTTGAAGTAATAACATATTAACTATAAGTAGACTACAAAAAAATTAGTTACTGTTATGGATTGACCTGTCACTCCTCCAAATTCACATGTTGAAGTCCTGAGATCGTGGCCTTATTTTGAGATAGGGTCTTTACAGAGGTTATCGAAATAAATTGAGGTCATTAGGGTAGGTCCTAATCCCACATAACTGTGTACTTATAAAGTGAGGAAATTTGGACAGAGACAGAAACACAGGGAGAATGCCATGTGAAGATGGGAATTGTGCTACCACAAGCCAAAGAACTATCAGCAGCTAGCAGGGAAGGATCTACCATATTCTCCTTCAGAGGGAATATGGCCCTGCCAACACCTTTACCTCAGACTTCTAGCCCCCACTTTGTGATACTTTGTTACAGCACCCAGATGAAACTAATAGAATTTTACATATATTTTCTAGATCAACCACTAAAAATAAATAAGAAAATACAAAGAGACATAGGTAAAAAGCCAATAAATTAAAGTGGAGTACTAAAAAATATTCAAATAATCAAAAGAAAACAAAAAATAGAAAGCAGAGGGAAAAACAGAAACAAATAGAAAATAAATAAAATAAACCTATATCAATGATGACATTAAATATAAATTATCTAAATCCCAATTAAATAACAGATTATCAGACTGGATTTTTTTCAAAAATATCAAACCATATACTGTCTTCAAGAAATAAAAAGTAGGTTCTTGAAATAAAGAACACTTTATATGGAAACAAGGGTAACGTGGCTGAAGCCAAGAATCAAATCAAGGATTTGGACTGTAAGGAAACAAAAAACAAGCAATCAAAACAACAACAAGAAAAAAGAATCCAAAAAAATGAGAATAGTGTTAAAGAAGGGTGTCTAACCTATGGCCTGTGGGCCACATGCACCCCAGGATGGCTGTGAATGCAGCCCAACACAAAACCATAAATTTACTTAAAACATTATGAGGTTTTTTTGTGATTATGTGTCACAGTGTATTTAATGTGTGGCCCAAGACAACTCTTCTTCTTCCCATGCCACAGACATGCCAAAAGTTTGGACACCCCTGGTAAGGAGGCTCTTAGATAACTTCACATTATGGAGGTTCTGGAAAGAGAAGATAGAGAGTAAGAAATTGGAAATCTATTTGAAAAAAATAATGACAGAAAATGTCCCCAACTTGGTGAAGGAAATAGACATACAAGTTCAGGGAGCTCATAGAGTCCCAAACAGGCCCACACCAAGACACATCATAATTAAAATACCAAAGGTTAAATACAAAGAGGGAATCTTAAAAGCAGCAAGGGAAAAGCAGTTAGTTTCCTTCAAGGGAGCTCCCATAAGACTGTCAGCTGATTTCTCTGACATTGCAGGCTAGAAGGAATTGGCAAGAATTATTCAAAGCAGTGAAAAGCAAGAACCTACAACCAAGATTACTGTACCCAGCAAAGCTATCATTTTGAATTGAAGGACAGATAAAGAGCTTCCCAGACAAGAAAAACCTAAGGGAGTTCAAACAACCAAACCAGTATTATATGAAATGTTAAAGGGTCTTCTTTAAAAGGAAGATCAAAAATATGAACAATAAAATAGAAATAAACACATATCTATCACAAATTGAATCTAAAAACCAAAATAAACAAATAAGCAGATCAGAAATAGAATCATAGATATAGAGAAAATTTGATGGTTGCCAGTGGGGCAAGGGTTAGGGGGAAGGGCAGA
This sequence comes from Phyllostomus hastatus, assembly GCF_019186645.2. Taxonomy (NCBI): domain Eukaryota; kingdom Metazoa; phylum Chordata; class Mammalia; order Chiroptera; family Phyllostomidae; genus Phyllostomus; species Phyllostomus hastatus. The sequence continues at coordinate 3,114,762 of NW_025334038.1, read as the reverse complement.
AAATGTGAAGGGATTAAGTATAAATTGGAAGCAACAGAATATTCATGGGGATATAAAGACCAGCACAGAGCCCTGGCTGGTGTGGTTCAGTGGATTGAGTGTCAGCCTGCAAACAAAAAGGTCACAAGTTCAATTCCCAGTCAGAGCATATGCCTAGGTTGTAGGCCAGGCCCCAAGATGGGGGCATGAAAGAGGCAACCAATTAATGTATCTCTCACATCAATGTTTCTCTCCCTTCCTTTCTTCCTTCCTTCCCCTCTTTATTAAAATAATTAAAATAAGGTACAGCATAAAGAATAGAGCAGCCAAAAAACGTTTATGCATGACCCATGGACATGGACAATTGTGTGGCAATTGCCTGAAGGAGTGGGGAGGAGTGTCTAGAGGAGGGAAAAGGGTGAAAAATTGGGACAACTGTAACAGAATAAATAATAAAATATAATTTAAAAAAGAAAACTAGAGTGACTATATTAATATCAAAGTAATCTTCAGGACAAGGAATACTATTATGCATAAAGAATATGACATACTGATGAAAGAGTCAATATAATCTTAAATATAAATACACTGAAAAACAAATTTGCAAAACACATCCACGGAAATTTGCAAAACACACGAACAGAGAAATACACAATTATACTTGGAGGCTTTATACTCTTCTCCCAGTTACTAATAGAAAAATTAAACAGAACATTGGTAAAGATATAGAAGAACCAAATAATACTATTAACAAGCTTGCCCCAATGGAACTAATAATAGCAAAACATACATTCTCTTTGCATATACAAAGAACACTTCCCACAAAGAATATTTTCCAAACCACCTGGAGGGGAAAAGTTTTAATATGTTAAAGAATTGAAATCATACAAAACATTTTCTCAGACATAATAAAATTAAATTAGGAATCAATAACAGAAAAATATGTGGATAATCCCCAAATACTTGGAAATTAAACAACAAAATTTTAAAGAGATACATAGGTCATAGAAAATCTCACTAAGGAAATTTGAAAATATTTTTAGTTAAATGAAAACATAATATTTTCATATTATGAAAAATTTGTGAAATGCAGCTAAAGTAACACTTTAAAGGAAATTTATACTATTAATGATTATATTAGAAAAAAAAGATCTCAAATCAATTAACAAAACTGCTACCTTAAGAAACTAGAAAAATAAGAACAAATTAAACCCAAAACAAACAGAAGGAAGGAAATAATAAAGGTCAGAATATAATCAAATTGTTTCACAGTCCATGTGCCCATCAGTGAATAAGTGGATCAAACAACTGGTTTTTTAAAAATATTTATACAATGGAATACTACACAGCAGAAAGAAAGAAGGAATGCCTACCTTTTGCAACAGCATGAATGAAACTGGAAACTATTATTCTAAGTGAAATAAGCCAGTCGACAAAAGGCAAATACCATATGATCTCATTTAATAATTGGAATCTGATGAACAAAATAAACTAACCAGAAAAATAGAACCAGAGACATGGAAATATGGGACAGACTGATAGCTGTAGGAGGGAATGGTAGTGGTGGAGAGGAAGGAAGGGCAAAGGACTAGTCAAGGAACATGTATGAATGACTCATGAACCTGGACATGGAGAGGAGATTAACTGTGGGAGAGAAGGGTAGGCTGGGTGGAGGAGGAAAAAGGGGAAAAAATTGGGACAACTGTAGTAGAATAAATAATAAAAAAGAAAAACAACCAAATTGTTTCATAAAACAAAGAATTGAAAATAATAGAATAGATGAAATTAAAATATGGTTCTTTCAGATCAATAAAATTGATAACTCTCTAGCCAAACTGACCAAGATAATAAGAGAGAAGGCACAAATTACTAATATCAGGAATGAAAATATGAACACATGTGAAAATCTTCCATGAACTACTAATGAATTGAATCCAGCACAATATAAAAATGATACTGTATCATGAAGATTTAGGATTTATCTCAGGAATTAAAGGTTTGTTCAACATTCAAAAAATCAAAGTAATCACAAATTGAAGAAATAAAAAAAACAAATGTGATAATCAGAATAGATACAGGACAAGCATGTAACAGATGTGACATCCATGTGTGATAAAAAGAAAACTCTCAGCAATCTAGTAATATAAAGAAACATCCCCCACCTACGAAAAAACATATAACTGTCCTGACTGGGATGGCTCAGTTGGTTGGGCATTGTCATGCAAAGCAAAAAGTCACAGGTTCAATTCCCAGTCAGGGCACATGCTTGGGCTACAGGCCAGGTCCCCAGTCAGGGACATGCAAGAGGCAAACATTGGTTTTTCTCTCACACATCGATGTTCCTCTCCCTCTCATTCTCCCTTCATTCTCCTCTCTCTAAAAATAAATAAATAAAATGTTTAAAAAAAAATACGGCCCTGGCTGGTGAGGCTCAGTGGTTTGAGTACCAGCCTGTGAACCAAAGAGTTGCCGCTTCGATTCCCAGTCTAGGGCATATCCCTGGATTATAAGCCACGTCCCCAGTAGGGGGCACACAAGAGGCAACCACACATCGATGTTTTTTTCCCTCTCTCCCTCCTTCCCCTCTCTAAAAGTAAATAAATAAATAAAATCTTTTTTAAAATAATGAATAAAAATTAAACATACAACTGACATTCTGTTTAATGATGAAAGACTGAATGCTTTTTCCTGAGCTCAACACAAAGAAAGAATGTGCAGTTTTACCACTCCTATTTAACATTGTTTTGGAGGTCCTAACTAGTACGATAAGGTTGAGAAAAATAAATACAAGGCATGGAGATTAGAAAAGTTGAAATAAAGATATCTTATTGTCAGATGATCTAATTGCATAGAAAATCCAAAGGAAAACTAAACACAGACCTAAAACTATAAAAGTGCTAGAAGAAAACATAAGGGAAAACATCCCTGATCTTGGATTAGGCAAAAATCTTTACATAGAACTTCTGCTCAGTGAAAGACATTGTTCAGAGAATGAAAAGACAAATCACAGAATGTGAAAAATGGTTTGCAAAACTCATTTCTGAAAAATTGTTTATATCACAATAAAAAAGAACTCTGAAAACTCAATAGCAAGAAAACAAACAATCCAATTAAAAATGGGCAAAAATTTTAGACACTTCATCAAAGAAAATATATGGATGGCACATAAGCAGATAAAAATGATGCTTAACATTATTAGTCTTTAAGGAAATGCAAACTAAGACTACAGTGAAATATGACTAGGCAAGAACCTAATTCAAGATTACTCTATCCAGCAAAGCTATCATTTAGAATAGGTTGGCAGATAAAGTGTTTCCCAGATAAGGTCAAGTTAAAGTTCATCACCACCAAGCCCTTATTATATGAAATGTTAAAGGGACTTATCTAAGAAAAAGATCAAAAATGCAAACAGTAAAATAACAAAAAACTCACAACTATCAATAACTGAACCTGAAAAAAAAAAACTAAGCAAACAACTAGAACAGGAACAGATTCACAGAAATAAAGATCACAAGGAGTGTTGTTAGTGGGGAGAATGGGGGAAAGGGTACAGGGAATAAGAACCATAAATGGTAAGTACAAAATAGACAGGGGGAGGTTAAGAATAGTATGAGAAATGGAGAAGCCAAAGAATGTATATGTATGACCCATGGACATGAACTAAGGTGAGGAAATGATGGTGGGAGGGGGGTACAGGGCAGAGGGGAATAAAGGAGAGAAAAAAAGGGATAACTGTAATACCATAATCAATAAAATATATTTTAAAAAGAACAAATATGACTATACCCCTAATAGAATGACTAAAAAAAATACAAATGCTGAAGAAGCTGTGGAGGAACTGGAATTCTCATACATTGCTCATGTATACATACATATGTATGTACATGCATATATACATGTAAACAAAACAATGCTCTCATTGTTGTGTATACATCCTGTGTATGAACATGTGTGTACACATACACTGTGAACACATACACACAAAAGAGTTCAGCCACTTTGGAAGAGAACTTGGCAGTTTCTTACTAAGTTAAATTTATCACATGACCCAACAATCCCACTTACCCTAGAAAAAGAAAACATACTGTGAACAAAAAAACCTGTACGCAAGTGTTTACAGTGGTTGTATTCACAATCACCCCAAGCTGGAATTAACCAACATGTCCTTCAGCTGGTGAACGAATAAGCAAACCAGTATATCCATACAATGCACTATGAAATACCACTCAACAATAAAAAGGAGTGCACTATTGATACGTATGCAACGACACAGTGAATCTCAAATGTACTATGGTAAGTAACAGAAGCCAGAATCAAAGGGCTATGTACTATATGATTCTATGAGATTCTGGAAAATATCATAGACTTTTTATGACATTCTGCAAAAGCCAAAATAATAGGAACAAATCAGTAGTTGTCAGGAGCTAGAGACAAGGGAAGAAAATGACTACAAAGGGATGGTAAGAGGTCATTGTGGGGGAATTGGACCTGTTCTCAATCTTGCTTACAGAAGTGATTACATAAATATATTTATTTCTCAAAATCCTCAAAATTCATACACAAGAAATGTGAATTTTCCTGTACATCAATAAGTGTTTTAAAATGAATAAAAGGAATATGGAAACTGAAAGCAAAGGGGCAGGAGCTGAGTCAGGGATGTGGCGGATTGAGGATTGCGATTAGAGCAACAGTTAAGGTTAATGATAAGGAGCAGCTATAGCAGGAGTTCTGGGGAGGGGGCTGAGAGTGGGCAAGGAGTGGGCGGAAGGCCCATAAGGGCTCCAAGTAGAAAGGCAATAGAAATATAAAAGACTGCAAGAAACCTTCAACATCTCATCCCATGGGTCCCCCAACTTAATATGTCTTAAATCTCTTGAGAACACATTAGGAAGACAGATTCCCACTGGTGCTGCTCAGGTATTCCCTTGGGGCAGATTGAGCAGATTGAGTACCTCTTGCGAGGACACCTGAGGGGGTCTCACTGGTCATGGCTCCTGAGAAACCAAAGGACAGTGTCATGTCTGAAAACAGCTTGCACATTAATGTGAAAGGGGCAGGGCAGGATGGTCCTGTGGTGAGGTGTTTTTTATTTTATTTTATTTTATTTTATTTTATTTTATTTTATTTTATTTTATTTTATTTTATTTTATTTTATTTTATTTGTTCAAGTACAGTTTTCTGCCTTTTACTCCCATACAGCCCACCTCCCAAGCCCTCCCCACCTCCCTCCCATTTCCACCTCCCTCCTTGTTTTTGTCCATGTGCTTTTGTCTTTTATACTTGTTCCAGCAAACCCTTCCCCTTTTCCCCTGAAATTTCCTCCCCTCTCTGCTCTGGTCACTGTCAGCCTGTTCTCTATTTCAGTTAAGAGGGATGGGTTACTCAGTAAAACCTTTAGTGAGCACAGACTGGGACTCCATAGGCAACACCAGTGAAAGAAACAGCTTACACAGGTGTCCGTGGAGGTCAAACACAGAGCTGCTGGGTTCCAGCAGCAGGCAGGAGAGGTCAACCACATCCTGACGACTCTACTACTGTTCCCACTATCCTTTCATTTCCTTCATTGTACAGAAAGCCACTAATGCATGTGCACAGGCATAGTACATTTTTTAAAAATTTATTTTTTGCTACATGACCAATGATTTGTTTTCATGGATATCAAATAGAGATGGGGTGAGAAAAAACTGTTTTGGTAAAAAATTCCCCCTTTCTCCATTACTAGCTTGCTCATTCTACTTTCATTCTTAACTTCTAGTAAATTTTTTTGCCCTCAATGCTTATCAAAACGAATCCTTGTATATCTTATTTGGAGAATTTCAATGTATTTTTAAAGATTATATATATATATATATTTAGGGAGAGGGGAAGGGAAGGAGAGAGACATCAATGTGTGAGAGATATACATTGATCAGTTGCCTCTCGCATGCCCCCAGCTGGGGACCAGGCCTGCAACCCAGGCATGTGCCCTGACTGGGAATCAAACCAGCAACCTTTCAGTTCACAGGCCAGCACTCAATCCACTGAGTTGCACCAGCTAGGGCTCAATGTTTTTACTTTTTGTAAAACAAAGGACCATTCTGTAACTTTTTTGCACATACTTTCATGCAGACAAATCTGTCCTTACCCGGGGACACTGCATTCTAAGCAGAGACTTCCCTTTCAAATTAAGAATCTGATTATTTAAATACAGTTCTGATGCTGGGGTTCTGGCTCTATGGCTCTGGGGTGAGACCCAGGAATCTGTATTTTGAACAAGTATGTGAAGTGAGCCTGATATTACAGCCATTTGAGAGCCTTGGGACACGCTCTTCTAATCTAGAGATAGAAAAGCAAATAAACAGTCCCACGTCTTTGACTAAAGTTAGGAATCTCTGTCTGGGGCTGCCCCTGACTTGTTTTTAGAGGGAAGCCAAGCAAATGTTGTGAAGACCAGTGGGTGCCTGATACAGTGCTTGTGGACAGGAAGACACAGCAGAAGGAAAGAGCACCATTTCTGCTTTGGAGCATTTAATAAGTCAAAAGTGGGAGGGATGTGGAATGGGAGTCTAAGCTGTGAGTTCCTGAGTGAGGGTGGGACTGGGGCCAGAGGTCAGGTCTGAAGCAGCCCACAGGCATATCAGAGTGGCATTTCGATACAACACTGAGTTCTTTGTAAAGGTTTTGGAGGGGGATATGGGAAAGAGGAGGTTCCCATCCACCCTCTCCATACTGGTCCTCCACCAGAAAACCAGTTCTTCCTCCCAGGGCTGTCTTGGATAACCATAACCCCAACTTTCTGCCCACCAGGGAGAGACCAAGGAGGAGCTCTGTTTTGGTGAGTGTGCTGAGGGTTGAGCATAAGGATGACAATTGCAGGAGCCAAGGGACAGATGAATTGACTTGAAGACAAAAGCACTGTGCTCCTCACACAACCCACCTCCTCCACATTCCCTCAGCCTGAATGTCCCCCATCCCAGCCCCTTGGCCACCCCATGAGGCCCTTGACCAGGGATGCATTAGGTTTAGTTTAACCTTCAGGAACTCATTGTGACTGTGCCCTTCCTCCCCTTTCCTCCCACTCCCAAAAAACACTTGGGGTTTTTTCCTCTTTTTGTTCAGGACACAAAGGCTCTTCCAGTCCGGGCTTATTTTGGGCTGTTTTCAAGGTGGAGTTTCTCACCTTGCCTAAGCCTGGTGTCTGTACTAACCCGGCTCTCCTTATTTCTCAGGGAGCAGGATGTGGACAATAACACAGGGAACAATTGCACTCCCTCTGGGCAGGGATTCATTTCTCAATTATTCCCTCATCCCATTTACTTAATGACCAAATCTAGTGTCATTCCACATTTTATGACCATGATCAGACTCATGATGAGGGGAAATGGCTTCACGCCACTGCCAACAAAGGGCCCTGCCCCCTCCCCTCCTCCATGCCTGGAGGGATCCAGGAATGCTTTCAGGCTCTCCCCTCTCTGTACCTGTGCACCTGCCACATCTCCAAGATTAGTTACCCTTCCCACAGTTGAATCTTCAGTCTGCCCACTCCTGTGCCCCTTACCTTGACGGTGAAACGCATCCCCAGCTTTACAAATCCTTCTCACCCTGGTGTGCTCTTAAGTATCTTCACTTCCCTGCTCCTACCCTCTACGGAAGCTGCTCTACCCAGCAGTAATGACAGCTGCTCGTAACTGACACTCCGCACAGCAAGACACTGTGCCAAGCACATTCTCAACTATCATCTCCTTTAGTTCCTGTGACAATCATATTTTACAGATCCATGTCCTGGCTGGTGTGGCTCAGTGGATTGAGCGCTGGACTGTGAAGCAAAGGGTCGTGGGTTTGATTCTCAGTCAGGTCACATGCCTGGGTTGCAGGCCAGGTTGTCCCCAGTTTGGGGTGTTCAAAAGACAACCACACACTGATGTTTCTTTCCCTCTCTTTCTCCTTTCCTTCTCCTCTCTCTAAAAATAAATAAAGAAAATATTTTACAGATCCAGATACAGAGACCAGAGAGGTTAAGTGATTTGCCCAAGGACACACAGGCAGCAAGTAAAAGTGCTACAGTCTGAACCCAGCTCTGATTCTAAATCCATGCCCTAGTCAATCCCCACAAGGCCACCAAGGGCATCCCCAAACCAAGCCTATGGATCCCTTTGGCCTCAGTGTCCTTGATATCTAAGCAACATTTGACACTTCTGGTTTCTGATACCTTCTTGGCTCTCCTCTGTCTCATTTCCCCTTGACCTCCCATCTTGGCCATCAGTACCCACCCCTATACCTCCCCTGCCCCATGTCAGATCTTCGGCCTTCTCCTTTCACTCTACAATACTTTATCCAGCTGGCTTTCTGAGTTTCAGCTCTTACCTCTACCCCGATGCCTATCCAATCTATGTGTAGAGCTCTCCCCAAACTCTCCTCAGTTCCACATATGTGTTCGCATAGGCTTTCCCCATTCTCTCCACACTCCCACCACCAGAAGCTGTGTTGGAGATAAATGTACACCCATTTCCGTGCCCACTCGGGCTGGGGATTCCAGGGTCAGCTTTGCTTCCTTCCACCTTTCTGTACTGATGGAAATGGCTACCCACACACCTCTCCCTATGAATTCTTTCCACTGTAGCTTATAGCACGTGTCCCTTAGAGGGCGCTGGGAGCTCATGATCACCACTCTCTTCAGGAACCTGCAGCCTTTTGATGGATACCAGTCCTGGAGTCCCTCACCTGAGCAGAGTCCCCTGAGCTTAGCTGGCCAGTCAAGTTGGCACACCCAGGGCTAGCACTGAACGTAGCTCTGAAGCCATTTGGAAGCCATGCCTTTTATCTGGGCACTTTCTCCTCTGGCTCTGACAGCACCTGGACTAATCTTAATATGCTGTGTTGTTCTGTGCTAGGTGCTGGGGACACTGGTGAGGAGAACGTATGCCCTTGACTGCCTAAAGTTCACCAGTTTTATCAGAGGAAACAGACATGGAGAAAATGCAGAGATGTGTCTAATGTTGGGTCTGCATGCAGAAGGTTGACACTGGTAAGGGAATGACAGAAGCAAGATGGGGCAGAAGTTAAGATAAACAGAGATGCAGTCACACCAGAGTCCTCAGTTGACTATTAGGAGCTCTGAGCTGGATGGCCCTCTGGATTTGTCTCGAACTGAGGAAGGAAGACTGGCCTTTCCCCCTTCCCTTCCCCTAGAATTAGAATGTGGGCTGCTCCCAGCAATGGTATGAACTTGGACAAGGCATCTGCCTTCAGCTAATGGCACTCCCAGAGAGGGCTTACAACCATTGCACCATTGCAGCAATACCCTAGGCAGCTGGGGAGATGAGGGTCTCCATCCAGAAGGAAGGTATGTGCGGCACACTATAGCATCCACTCCAGGGTGCATACCAACCTGGGACACCTAAAGAGGGGCTGACCAGTTCTAAGGTGAAGGGAAAAGAAATAGATGTTTCCATTTGGTCTAATTCTTGCAATATACCTATAGGTGTTTGTCAAGTAGACATTTCAAACACCTTCAGTTCTTTATCTTCTCATATAAATATTATGATAATGGCTAATGTTTCCTCTGTATTTGTTATGCCCTGGGCCCTGTGCTAAGCTCTCCACTTGAATAGTTTACTTAATCTTTACAATACTCTAGGAATTAAGTATAGCAGATCCTTGAATAACATTGTTGAATTCAATGCCCTTTTGCTATAGTGTTGATGAGATGATGTAGGAACTTTACTTGTTTATATTAGTTAGCGTATGGTAAAACTGGTTCATTATATGTCATTTTGCTTGCAGCTCCAAGAATCTATCAACAACATCAAGTTAGGACTCACTGTACTGTTATTGCCCTCATCTTACATAAAAGGAAAGCAAGGCTTAAAGAGGTAAAATAACTTGTCCAAGGTTACACAGCAAGTCTGAGGCAAGCTCTCTCTGTCTCAAATGGCTGCCCTTTCATCCTTCAAAGTGCAAACCTCACTTACTCCATCCAGACTTCATTCCTCTTAGAAAGATCATTCTGCCCTGGCTGGCGTAGCTCAGTGGATTGAGCACAGGCTGTGAACTAAAGTGTCACAGGTTCGATTCCCAGTCAGGATACATGCCTGGGTTGCAGCACATTGATGTTTCTCTCTCTCTCTCTTTCTCCCTCCCTTCCCTCTCTAAAAATAAATAAATAAAATCTTTAAAAAATTTTTTTAAAAAGAAAGAAAGATCACTCCTTGCACCTTGTCTTGAGAGAGCAAGCTGTCCTGGGCCACACAATTTGGTTTCTAACCCCTTCACCATTGAGGACTAGGCCACCTTGGAGGTTCCATCCAGAGAGTTAATGTCCCTCGTTTACTGCAGCCTCCAGATGAGCCTACAACTTCAGAGACATATGATCTTGCTGGTTTAAGTAGGATTTCACTTCCTTCACTCTGGACTCCAGCTTTGCTAGCACCCTGCATGATGGCATTCATTAATACAGGGTAGCTGAATGCCCTGTCCTTGAGGTCAGCAAAAATCATGTCATTCTCACCTGTGCCCTGGAAGGCCACCTCTCCTTGGTCTGTGCTGCTCATTTGGTTGATGCAACTAAGACAAAGGAGACTGGAAGGGGTTCAGGGTCCCTTCAGTTGTGAAACTCAGTTTTGAAACCACAGTTATTGCATTTGTTAGGGAAGCATCAGGAATAGGCCACAATTTGTGTTTTGTCCTCACTGGTTGTTATAGGTCAGGTTCCCCAGAAGCAGACCCTGAGATGCGATTCATGTGAATAGTTAAGGAGAAGAGGATACGGAGTAGGAGTGCAGGACAGAGAAAGGGAAGAAGCTAAGCAAATGGTGCTGAGGGCATATGACATGATGCTGTGACCATCACCATAGATAACCAAATGCCACCACTGGCCCTGCTGCTTCTGCTGCTGGAGGCAACAATGCCACCTCAGCCAGCAGGAATTCTGACCTGCCCTGCTTCTAGGTGCCCCTTCCTCTTAGCCCTGAATCACTGGTAGGAACCCCTCATCATCTGACCCTCGGACACCTACAGCCAACCAGCTACCCTGGCTCAGGAGAGCAAGTCAGGGCCTACCTGTCCCAGCCCTAGTCAGCTATTGTCTCAGGGCTGCCCTAGGTGGGTGCCACCCACTCCACAGGCCTGGGTCCTCTGTGCATGTGTGAAACAAGGTGGCTCCAGCAGCCTGAAGGCTGCCAGCTGAAGTGAATCACAGGTGCAGACATTTGACACCAGGCCCTCAGAAACCAAGGCATGGGTACACAGACATGGTAAAAAGGATCAAGGGGATCAAACCAGTGTCCCCTATACTACTTCTGGTATTTTTGCCTCCCCTTTGCAGAGATAGTAAAAAGCCTTTGGTTCCTGGGTCACTAACAATTCTGTGCTGCTCAGCCAGTGAAAATCAGAAGCTGCCCAGGCTCACAAGGAAACAAAGACCACAAAAGCTTTTGTTTTCAAAGTCTGGGTTCCTGACATTGATAGAGTGGAATTTTCTAGAAGGAAAGTACATCAATGTTTGCGAAGATTGAAATCCAGGGAGGAAAGGAGGAATTAGTCTTCCCAGGACCCAGAAATGAAAATTTAGAGATTCTGGGGATGGGTTCTCTGATATTGCCGGATTCTGGGCCTTCCTTGTAACACTTTCCAAAGCAGACAGCAAACTCCGTACAGGAAGTGCCTGCTGAGGCTGACCTTACTGAAGCTCCAACCTTAGTAAAGGCCCCCAGCTTCAGTCCAACATGGAAGCAGAGGCACCACCCCTTATCAGAGGAACCGATGACAGCAGAAGACCAGAGGGCTTTTCCCTGAACGTTCCCTGGGTGAAGTACACCCAAAACATGACAGATAAAGATTTCTCATCTATCTTGAGAAATGGGGGCTTGCAGCCAGTTTAATGTGATTTACAGCAAAGAAAATAATGTGGCATTTTTTCACTGCCAGCAAGAACTAATCCCTTTCAGTGAGGAGTACATTTCCCTATTATTGGTTTTTGCATGACTGTTCTTCCTCCCTAGGAGACCCTGGCTCTTCAGGGGAGAGGTGATTTTTTTTTCATCATTCCTGGGGGTCTGCAAGGAGTGAGATCTATTGTAACCAGCCTTCTTCTACCTCAGCACATAGGACATCAGTGTTGTTAGTTATTTGCATTTCTACACCTCCTCCGCCTTCTCCTTATATCATTGCTCTCCAAGCACATAGAACAGTGCCTAGCCTAGAGCAGGTTCTCAGAAATGTTTTATAAAAGGAAAAATGGATGGATGGATGGATGGATGGACGGACAGACGGATGGATGAATTGAGATATGGGGTCAGTGATCAAGTGAAGGATTGCTTGCTCCAGAGTAATCTATCTGGGACACAGCCACTTCCTGTTGACTGAGCAATGAGCATGCCACAGGGGGAATCAGCTTTTAATGCAAGGGAATGTGTAGCTAGAGGAACGTTCCCTCTCTCTCTCCTTCTCCCTGACAGCCATCACCCTACGGACTAACAGAGGCCCTCCACCAATTCTGCCATCAGGATGAGAAAGTCCTGACAAGACACTTTGCATTCAGAAAATTAATATTTATAACACAACCAGAGCCCCAGCAAAGCACAAGGCAATGCCATTTTGGTGAGTCTGACTAGCACTGGCCATCTTGTTCGACCTTTTCTACCTTCCTTTCATTCCAATACCCTGGCACATGAAGCAAATACTCTCATTCCCAGCCAGTCCTCATGGGAGTGCACACTGACACAGCCTCCACTCCAGAGCAATTTGAGAATATACGGTAACATTTTAAATGGGCACACCATTTAAATCTAAGCACTCCACTCCTAAGAATTTATTCTACAAATATAGTCATATGTATGTACAAAAACCCATCAACACTGTAAAAGCAAAGCATAGAAACTATTGAACTCTCTATTAAAAGGGAGATAAATGAATATGGCATATTCTGCCACCATCCCTAAGAGTGACAGCTCCCCATGTTCTGATGTGGAGTGATCTATGTATACTTTGCTGAGGTGGGAAGCAAGATACAGATCTGTGGCTTATCTGCTACCCGGCATGCCAATCTTATCCAGCAGAGGGAAGGGAGGCAATGTGCTTGTGTTGTCACTTACTGAATGTAGCTTATGGAGGGGGAAGGGAGGGAGAAGACTGCACTGTTGTTGAGGTCCCCTTGTGGTCTTGTGTCCTTGATTGCTTAATACATAGTTTATGGGTGGAATGAGCCCCTGGCCATTTTGAAGCCACATGCTTCTCCCCTGATGAAGTGGTTTTTTTGGGGGGGGCAGGGGGATTTGGTCCTGGTCTCTTTGGGAAGTCTCAGAGCACAAAGGTCAGAATACCCACTGAGATGCTTTCTGGAGATGTTGGGTGACACTGGGTCTCCTCTCCAGCATTCCTGGGATGAAAGAAGCCAGTGCTGGGCCCAGTCTGAGTCTCCTGGGGACTGTCTCAAGCTTCCTTCTCATGAACTGTGAGCTCCTTGAACTCTGGACCATGCCCCACTTGGGGTGGGTATGGGAGGCCAAGTAAGTGCTGAACATAGTAGATGCACCTAGTATCCCAACAACCTCTGCATGTTTCAGAAATGGGCCAGTGGGTGAGACTTGGGGAGGGGTTGCCCCTGCCTCCTCCTTAAAAGGTTAAGAGGCCCTGACTTGCTTCCCTTGGCCTGGACAGCTGGACAGCTACAGGTGCCCTAGGTTTAGATGATGGGAGGCTCCCACCAGTGACTTAAGCCTAGAGGCAAGGACACTCAGAGCAGGGCAGGCCAGAAGTCCTGCTGGCTGAGGTGGCATTGCTTCCCTCAGCAGCAAAAGCAGCAAGGCCAGTGGTGGCATCTGGTGTCCACAACGACGGCCATGGTGTCCTGGCACATGCCCTCAGCTGTCTTTTTGGTGGCCTGTGATTCCCACCTGTTTCTCTTTGGCCTCCTAAGGTTCTGTGAGGGCCAATATACTGCCCTAGACAGTCAGAGCCCAGGTCTTCTTGGGGCAACCCAGAATCCTGACAGTCACAGAAGATAAGACAGGGAGAGGGATAGAGCAGAAGGGAAGGAAGACGGAAAGAAGAAAATACTCCACTGGAGACCCCTCTGTGGCATCTGGGGGAATTTAAGGCTATTTCTAGCCATTTCCATGGACCAAAGAAGCCTAGACAGACTTATCACTTTGTATTGGTTAAACATATGCCTTCTTCATTTGCTTGTGGGTATCTATCTGGAAGGTAATTCATACTTCCCCTCTCTGGGTCTTAGTTCCCCTCTCTTTAAATGAGAAATTAAGTAAGGTTATCTCCAAGGCTGCTTCTTTTGATTGTTCTGTCAGATTGTTCATGCATCTGATCAATTAGTCAGTCATCAAGCATGCCTTCCTGGAAGGCTCCCGCTGTGTTAAAAACATGGGGAAACTGAAGCCCAAAGAGAGGAAAAAAGATGTGCCTGAGGTAAGACAAAACCAGTACCAAGAAGGGAAGGGGTATTCATATTGTGCAAGACTCACGTTCTTCAAAAATTGGTGCCTGTTCTCTAACCAGAACTTTCATCTTTTGCATGTCTGCATATTTTTGCAGATCAATACCCATTAACAGTCAGGAGGGATGAGCAAAGACTAGCAAAGGTCCCAGGTGTTCCCAAATGTGTCCAAAATAACAGAATCACCCTCTGGGTGGTACCATAAGTTAATGGAGGAGCTAGAAGCTGGTCTTGCACACCTCCATCCCTGGCACTTTTCGTCCTCTGGAACTCCTCACCAAACTCTTCTAGAACTTAGTAGTGACACGGGCCACCTTTAGATGTTACTTAACCTCTCTCCCATTTTACTATAATAAAATGGACATAGTTGTTGAATAAATGAATAAATAAACCTCAATTTTCTCATCTCTAAGTAAGAAGATTGGACTAGAACTAACCAGAAGCTCCTTCAAGTTCCAGCTCCAACATCTTCACTGATTACTAACTGGTTATGGAATGATTATGTGAGGTACTCCAGCCTGACCAACTATTTGACATGGCCCTCTCTTTTTTATTAGCTGGATGATGATATCCCTAAGGGTGAGGATTTTGCCACACTCACTGGGTGTGTTTGTCAGTCTGTGGAATGTGTGGTGGGGGTCTCAGCTCCGGCCCACTGGGTCTTTCCCTTACTCTATCGGTTGCCTCTAGTGCCCCATCTCACACCCCCTCACTCTCCCCTCTGGCTGAAGCCTGACCTACCCCCTGCAGGCTTCCACTTCCTCTCCTGTCCCGGGGCTTCTCCAAGCTGTGATATGGGTCACCTGAAGCACCTGTACCACATGTAGGCATTCACAGCTCTAAAGTGCAGGACAGTTAAGGATGCTCAGTGCAGCCCTCCACCACAGGGTAGGGATGGGATGCAGAAGCAGATACACTTCCCAAGAAGCCTCTAGTAGGACAGCAACCAGCTCTACAATATACCTTTGATATGACTTTTTTTTTCTTCATTCCACTTCCCCAGGCTTCATTCTGCTCTAAAATCTCTTCTGCTCTTAGCTAAATTACACAGATGCCAGGCTGATACTCTGCTATTACTGGGACTCCAGGCTGAGATAACCCAGGGATCTGAGTCAGGGCCAGAAAGCAGAAAGGTACAGGGCTCAAGCTATGGGCTGCAGCCAAGGAGGGCTTCCTGGGTGCCAATAAAATCTCTGGCAGGACAGAGAGTATCTAACATGGAGCAAGGAGGAGAAACATCAAGGCAAAAAACAACTGAATAAGGATTTCTCTCAGACATTTTCAGAGGATTTTAGATAATCCAGAGCTTCTCAATCTCCTAACATCCTGGGCTGGACACTCCTTGCTTATGGAGGAGTTGTCCAGCGCACTGCAGTGTCTCTGGTCTCTACCCTCCAGATACAGGTGGCACCCTCCCAGCCATGACAACCAAAAAGGTCTCCAGACATTGCCAAATGTCCCCTGGGGAAAAACTGGCCCAGATGAGAACCACTTGGTTAATCAGAGATGGTTCAAGAAACACCCCAATAGGTTGCTCAGTTGGTTGAGCATCATCTGGCAAAGCAAAATATCATCGGTTGGATTCCCGGTCAGGGCACATGCCTGGGTTTCGGGCTGGTCCCCAGTTGGGGCTTGTGCAAGAGGCAACTGATCAATGTTTTTCTCACACATAGGTCTTTCTGCCCCTTTCTTTCTCCCTCCCTTTCTCTCGCTCCAAAACTAACTATATAAAATCTTTAAAACAAAGAAACACCCTAATTGGTGATTGAAAAGCTATTTACTAAAGACAGAGTGGTTAAACCTATGGAATCTGGGAGTACCTCAGTTTCCTCATCTGTAAAATGGGGGTGATAGTGATGGAACCCACCTTATGGGTTTGTCATAGGAGATAATACTTATCAGGACATACATGACAGAACTTGGCACCTGTAAGGGCCATGTAAATGTGACCTGTCATTACTTGCCTCTCAAGAGAAAAGGACCTTAAGTCAAAATAAGGGAGTGGGTGATTCCTATTGGAGATCTTGTGTTCTTCCCTACTGGTTTCCCAGCCTAAAGAAAAATATGTAGGCCAAGTTAGCAAACAGTAAACAAAGAATAATGACAGGCTGGCCCATAGGGGGCTAAGATTCTGCTACCTAATTCCAATGTATGGTGGGGTTTTGTCCATATCACAAATAAGCAATGTTCATACATCAGCTGGAAGTCCTACAATTCAACTCAATTCTGACCGTATCTACCTGGAAATAGCATCCAGTTCTGCAAGTTAAGCATTCACTCCAACAAGACTGTCCTCCATTTCAAATGCCAATCATAAGTCCAGGATGTTACCTGTGCTTCTGACTGACCAGCTATAGATTGGAGATTTATAGACCCCCTCCCCATACTTTGGGTCTCATAAATTTGCTAAAGCACGCAATTCAGAAAACCCACTTACTCACTAGATTACTGGCTTATTACAAATGATATTAAAGGATACGAATCAAAAACCAGATAAAGACATACATAGGGTGAGTCCCAAACACAGGAGCTTCTGTCCTGGAGGAGTTTGGGGCCCAGCATGGTGGCACCTGGAAGTGTTCTGGTTCCTCAACCTAGAAACTCTCTGAAACCCTCCCTTTGGGTTTTTATGGAGACTTCATTACATAGTCAGATGTGTAATTTATATTTGAGTATGTACGTACTAGGTCAGGGTGAAAAAGCTTTAACATCATCGACTTATACCCATTTGACAAATCAGCCACTGAACAAAAGCTTTCAAATATGTATATTTGCCAACAGAAAAGAAAAAACTCTGAGCCTGGGAAAAGCTCCACAACCAGGTGCCATCTCCCACAGCAAAAAAAGATTTGAGGCCTCATTTGCACTCACACCACACTGAGCTTGGCAGTTCATAAAGCACAGCCCACCACCCTGAAACTGCAAAAGCCAGCATTTGTGCTGCCTGTCAATACCAGAACCAGTAAGTAGAAACAAGCATTAAATCTTTATGGGCGCTTTATTCTGATGGCCAGCAATCTGAGAAAACATCGGATTATGTATCCTCAAAAACCATCTTATCTCATTTCTAGCCAACCTTTTATAAGGACAAAAAAAGGGTAGGTAAGGGGGTTGGAAAAAAGATTAATTGGTTAAAAAGTTGCAGTCCAATACTTCTTTACCTACAGATCAACAATTCTTTTTATTTTATTTTATTTTATTTATTTATTTTTAGAGAGAGGGGAAAGGAATGAGAAAGAGGAGAGAAACATCAATGTGTGGTTGCTTCTTGACTGCTCCCTGTTGAGGACCTGGCCCACTACCCAGGCATGTGCCTTGACTGGGAATCCAACCAGCAACCCCTGGGTTCAGGCCATCACTCAATCCTCTGAGCCACACCACCCAGGGCTGATCAACAATTCTTTATCTGAGTCAAGGGTGTTCCCTCCCTGGAATTCAATGGCTCAGATACCATCTCCACATCCTGAAGACACCCTGGGGCACAAAGGTTGAATTGCTTGTCAAACTCCTGGAGTCCTCTGGCCTTACATTCTAGCTACTGGAATAACAGCTCTCCACGTGCATTAATCACTTAAGTCTATCAACTAAGGCTAAAATCTTTATCTCTTGAACTCCTCTATAAATAGGACTTCACTCCATTCCCACTGCTGGAGAATCAATGTTCTCAACTGAGAAATCAGCATAGGGAGGGCCTTCCTAGAAGGGCACTGAAGATGTTAGTGATAATGAAAGTGAAGCACCAGGCAGACAAGAGCTATTCAGCAGCCCCACAATGGTCAGTTGGCAGGTGAGGGGGCCCAACGTGGGGTATAGGAAGAGCCATGACTGCCCCCGCCGTCGTAGGACTTCTGCCCTAGAGTATTTGAGACAAGACCTCTGGCTCAAGAAAGAGACTGGAGAATGTGGGCCTGCCTTCAGGGCATGTACCATGGTGGAACACCCTCCAGGTGAGAAGGCAGAGCTTTAGAGGAGGGTCAACAATGGCTTCACAGACCTGAGTCTCAAGAGGGAACCACACCTCAGGGTCACTGCCTCAAACAGTAATCTTTTATTTCTAGATTTCATTTATTTTTGTTTAGAGAGAGGGAAAGAGAGGGAGAAAGAGAGGGAGAGAAACATTACTGTGAGAAACATTAATTGGTTGCTCTCATATGCGCCTTAACCAGGGATGAATCTGCAACCTGGGCATGTGCCCTGACCAGGAATCAAACCAGCAACCTTTCACTTTGTGAGAGGATGCCCAACCAACTGAGCCACATTGGTCAGGGCTCAAATACACTCTTGAGAAGGGCTATGTGGGGTGGGTTCCAGTGTCTTTCTCCTTCTCTCCTCTTCCAAAGACCAGACAGCCCTGCCCAACTCCCACCTACCTTTCAGGGCCAACTCATGCATTTGAGAACCTGAGGGATGCTCCTCTCCAAAGTGCATTACCCAGGCCTGTGGTGAATTTTTCAGTAGCCACTCACCTCACTAATGGTCAGAGAACGACCTGGGCCTCCACCCCAGCTAAGTGCTCAGGCCTCTCAACCTCTGCCCCGCTCTGGCAAGATGCCCAGCGCCGCCCCTGCAGCCAGGCTCACCATGTTGCCATCAGCTTCCATTTGCCCTCTGCCAAGGACTTGGGCCTCTGCTATGGCATTCAGCATGTTATTTTATCCCTCATTTTACTTTTTCCCTGTGTAATAAGCCTGGGGAAGTGAAAAGTTGTGTTTTCTTTCACTTGGGGAACCAGTCAATTCCAAAGTAAATATTGTTTAGGAAGAAATCCCAATGCTCTAAGGTTGAGGGTAGAAGGAGACTGGCTGCTGAGCCTGGAAACCCTATACTGCCACTGGTGCCACCGGATTTCCCAGCCCCTGACAACTCCAGCCATTCCTTCAGTCACCACCACACTGCCCTCTGTGGGTGTGGTCTTTCAACACTATGTCTACCCAGTCCCAGGCCAGAGGCCAGGCTGGGAAATGTGGGTCTCTGAGCCCATCAGCCTGTCACCCCCCCAAAAGAGTACCTTTGCTTTTGAGTACCCATGCTGGAATCATCATAACACAAACCCCTACCACCACCTACCCAGAAAGTTATCACCTCTCAGAGTATACCCGCACCACCCCTACCACCATTATTTCTGAATATTTCCCAAAAAACTCTCTCCAAAGCCTCTTAAGTGAGACCATTTTTCTAGCTTCTGGTCTGGCTACTACATTACAAATGACTACGTGAGACAACCACATGCCTACTTGTTTGGGCATAGCTCTCTCCAGTGGGGACCATGAATGCCTCCACTTGTTCTGCAGAGGGAACAGGATCCCTGACTGCCCACAGTATGAGCAGGCCAACTATGACTCTAAGCAAATAGCCCTCAAAGCTTGGAGTTAACCCAAGTCCATCACTCTCAGTTCACACAGACCTCAGCCTGACCTTATGGCTCCACTTAGTTCTTGCCTGCACCTCCTTGATTCCCCAGAACCAGAGGGAATCAAGTGGACCAGGTGGTGGCAGGAAGGAGAGGAAGGAAGTCACAACTCAACCCCCATCAATGGGAACTCTTGCCCCTCCACATCTGAGCAGTCAGGCACAGGGGGCACCCCCTTGCCCAGTTCTAAGGCCTCTTAACTCCCCATCACAAGATGAATGTCTTTCCCATGACTGATCAATAGATCATCCACTTCCTGAAATTAAAAAAAAAAAACCTATCCCAGCTATGCACAAAGTATGGTCTGACCTAGACGAAGCCAACTTAGGGAAAGATCAACAAATACCCCTAGTAGCTGAAATAGACTTTATGTACCACCTTAAAAGGGTGTTTTCATGCATTTATACTTACCAAGTGCCAGGCCTCAGGTCTTGAAATGGAGAGGTGGCCTGGAGGTAACACATTTAGGACGGTCTGAGTTCCACTGCAGGGGTCTGTAGGCTATAGGCACTTCCATGCCCACATGTACATGCATGGTATGGTGTTTACTCATAAGGAAGCACTCCACAGTAGACAGCAGCAATGGCAAAAGGACATGGAGTTAGAATCACACAGCTTTGGACTGAATTCCAGTTCTGTCATCTGTACCTGTGTGATGGAAAATTCACCACACCTCTCCAAGTCTCACTGTCCTTTTTTATGGAATGAGAATATTGTCACAAATCAGAGAGTCTGTGCCTGAAATCTTCCCATCAGTGCCCCAGGTGCCTTCCTGCAGAGTGAGACCTACCCGCAGTGGGCCATCCATAGTTGCTTGTCTCCTGCTTCAGCTCACTGAGAATAACTATGCACAGGGAAGATGGCAGGCCTCTCCCTGTGAAGTCCTTGGAGGCAGAGACAGAAGGCAAAGTCAGAAGTAAAAAGGTTGGGGAGGAACACCTCATCCCAATCAACTGCCATCCCAGGGCACCCAGCCTAAGGCCAGCTATATTTACATTCTATTTACATAAATTTGCATGAACACTGTATTCCTGTGTCGTGTAGCCAATTATTTCATTCAATTATCTCTGCATCCAGGAAAGGGCACCAGCAAAGATGTGGCCCTCTGGGCTTTGTGTCAAGAGGTCACCCAGAGCCCTACCCAACCCCCAGCAGAAAATGGTCTCCCCTGGGCTGGCATCTCCCTATCCCACAAACACACCTGGGGCCCCTAAACCCTCTTCAGGAGCTACTGCCCATTGCCTTTGACTGAGGCCACCAGAAGTTTCTATCACCTGGGGAAGACAGGATTTGACAAGTTCAATCCTCCCCAACTCCTGAGTGCCCTAATTTAACCAGATTAAAGTTTTATATGTGGAGGCAACTATTAGGATGTCTAACTGGGTGGTGTTCAACCTGATCCTCCTATAGACAGGTAAGAGGCCCCCTGCTTTATATAAGGGGTGGGCGGGACCTAGATTTCCACCCTTGGTCTAGACCCTCATACCACAAAGGTGTCTGCAGGAACCTCAGGCTCCTCAGAGCATTTGAAACCCCTCACTTTATCTCTGGGGAGATGGAGGCCCAAGGAGGAAAAGGGTCTCAGTCAAGGTCACAGTGGCTGCAGCAGAGCTGAACCCAGAACCCAGACCAGCTGCTGTGTCCATTCACCCAGCAGGGATGGAGAACAAGCCTGGGAAACTCCCAGCCTCACGGAGAGACTTCCAGAATCAGAGTAGCCAGATGGGTCTGGAGCAAAAAGAGGGAAAGAGGGGTCTTTGCGAAGATTGGGCCTTGTGGTCACCCAAATCAGGCACTCCAGGCAAGGCTGGGGCCAAGAGTGTACCCTGGGTCCTAGCACTCTCCTTGCATCCCCTCCAGCTTGTGGAATCAATGGGCTGGGATTGATTGTGGAGCCAAGGAAGTATAGGCGAGGGGAGGTGGGAGATTAACACAGGTTTAAGGCCCAATTTTACCATCAGCACTTAGTTTACTCCTCCTGCTGTCATCATCCCCATTTCACAGATAAGAAAACCTCATGAGGCTCAGGATTCAAATCTAGATTCTTGTAACTTCAAAAGCCTTCTTTCTAAGTATCAGTCAGTACGTGCCCAAAGGGTGTTATATTCACTTCCTTTGCTGGATTTCACAGGCAATAGATTTGACCTTGGGCCCTGGCTTGTGAACAAAAAGGTCAACGGTTAAATTCCCAGTCAAAGCACATGTCTGGGTTGAGGACCAGGTCCCCAGTAGGGGGCACATAGGGGGCAACCACACAATGATGTCTCTCCCTCTCTCTTTCTCCCTCCCTTCTCCTCTGTCTAAAAATAAATGAATGAATGAATGAATGAATGAATGAATAAATAAATAAATAAATAAATAAAATCTTTAAAAAAATCTTTGACCTTGGATACTGGACCTTTCTGCAGCCTTTTCACCCCAGGTCAGAGAGGCCTGCAGGCAGTTGCTTTGAACTCTGATTAACTGTGCAGGCTCTGGGCCTGGGCAAGGGGTTCCCAACACATAAGACTTACAGACTTATTATGATGCCAGGTAGACTTCAAAACACAGCTCATCCCCATTCTGTTTTGATCCACTTCCCCCAAGGCTGCACCCAGGCAACAGAAATAGAGTAGGAGGACTGTGCACCGAAAATAGCCTTTGGGGTTTCAATCCTGGCTCTACCCCTTTTTGAACTATGTTACGTCTTGGAGAGGATGTGTAGGACCCATGGGGTATGTGCTGACTGACACTTGGAAAGAAGTCTTTGAAGCTACAAGGACCTAGGTTTGAATCCTTATCCTCAGTTTTCTTTCTCTCTCGTTTTAAAGATTTTATTTATTTATTTTTAGAGAGAGGGGAAGAGAGGGAGAAAGAGAGGGAGAGAAACTTCAATGTGTGGTTGCCTCTCATGATCCCCCTATTGGGGACCTGGCCCTCAATCCAAGCATGTGCCCTGACTGGGAATTCTGCTGGCGACCCTTTGGTTCACAAGCCAGTACTCAATCCTCTGAGCCACAAGAGCTGGGGCTTGATCCTTAGTTTTCTTATCTGTGAAATGGGGATGATGACAGCAGGAGGAGTAAACTAAGTGCTGATGGTAAAATTGGGCCTTAAACCCATGTTAATCCCCCACCTCTCCTCACCTATACTTCCTTGGCTCCACAATCAACCCAGCCCATTGATTCCACAAGCTGCAGGGGATGCAAGGAGAGTGCTAGGACCCAGGGTGCACTCTTGGCCCCAGACTTGCCTGGAGTGCCTGATTTGGGTGACCACAAGGCCCTGTCCTGTCCTCCCTGTCCCTCAGTTTCCTTATTTGAAAATGGAGGAAAATGTGCCATGAGGATTAAATGAATTAATATCATTAAAATGTTTAGAACAGTGCCTGGTATATAGCAAGCCCGCAACAAATGTTAGCTATTATCATCACACACACTCAGCCTCTTAAAATCTTCCTGGGTTCTCACTGCCAGGAGATAAAGCCCCACTGCTCATCCAAAGGCAAACCGGGTCTCTCTTCACTTACCCTCTCCCTGCAACCCCATCAGGATCATCACCCCCTCACATGCCAGGGCCCCTCAAACCATGCACAGGGCAGGGCCTGTTCCCAGCAGCCCTCAAAGCAGTGAGTTTCAAACACCTTGAGCTGGCAGGAGCAGGGGTCCGACAAGAAGAGATTCCATGGTCTCTCCTGAGGCAGGGCATGGCCAAGCCTCCTTATTCCCACACCAGGGTACCCACAGAGCCACCTGACCACTGGGACAGGGGAGGAGAGGTAGGAGGGGTGGGTGGCATTCATTGCCCACCTGGAGTTCCTTGCCATGGGGCAAAGGGAGGCCAGAGCAGAGTTTGCTCCCTGAAGGCTTCTCAGAGAGTTTGTTTAGGTCAGGACCAGGATCAGGAAGACTTTTGCAAAGGGGAAGAGAGGGCCTGTCTAGAGGTGTAGCTTTGTGGAACTGGCTTTATCAGTAGTCTGCCTTCCTCTCCCTGAACACCATTTTTTTTCTGCTCAGATTGTCTGATTGTCCTTTAATGAACACTTACTAAATACTTGGCACTTTACTGGTAATTTCTCACTTTCTGACACCCTCCTGAGGAGGTATATACTCTCATTTTGCAGATGAGGAAGCCAAGGTTCAGTGGAGAGATTGCTTTTGAACCCAGGACAGTGTGTTTCACTGTCCTACTGTTGCCTCCAGAGACCAAGCCCAGGGCCCATCCTCTTCCCTGCAGGCCCTTCACCTGGCTGACTACAGTGTGTGGCCCTTGGCATATATAGCAGGTCTTAGGCCATGATCTCCCTTATCTTTTCCTGCAGGGACCTGGCTTCTCAGATGCTGCCAGTGACCAGTAAAAGCCTAAGGATGTCTCTGAGGATGATGGTCCACTTGTGTGCATGTCAATGGAATCAGGCATCACAGCAGATAGAACCAGGCTTGTAGAACCAGAAGATGTACCTGACATTCCACAGACCTGCTTGCAGGCTGTAAAAATATCAGGTGGACAAACCTGTGAGAGACTGGGGACAGCTGGTGATATCTCACCGAGGTGGGGTGGGGGCGCGCTGTGAGAAGTGTTTGGGAAAAGGGCCTCCTTGGTTCACCTGGTCACACACATGGACTGCCCCCTGCTCTGTCCTCGACACTGAGGATGTCACCAAAGATATTGGCCACTACCCACAGGAGCCCTCCATCTAGAGAGTCAGAGGAGTCAAAAAGATATGGGAGTCAGGAGGACCTGGTTCAAATCCTAGCTCTGCCACTTCCTCACTGCATGATGCTTTCCTTATCTGAAACATGGGACTGATCCCTGGCAGGATGGGTCTGGGTGGGGCCTAAAGAGGGTCAAGTAAGCACAGCACAGTACTGGCCTCAAGGTGCAACTTTAACAAATGTTACTTCCCTACCTCTTTTGGGGAGGAAAAGTGATCCTCCACCCTTCAAGGTTCTTCTGGCCGGACTAATATCAAATTAACACAAGACAGACTAGCAGTAGAAAAGCAAATGAAAGATTAATAACTTGTATACCTCCTTTATACATGGGAGAGACTCAGGAACACTAAGCAACTTGCCAAAGTGGCTGAAGCCATTGCCTTAAATGGCTTCAGCTAAAGAAACAAGATGATATTAGGATGAAGAGTCAGCTATGGGAGGTACCAGGAAAAGCATAGCATGCAAGGCAAAGGTTGTCCTGCAGATTTAAGTTCAGGCCTTCACTGATATGAGGCAGGCCTGGCACAGTGAGAGAGACACCCTTACAGGTGGATATTTCCCTCACAAATGTAAATGTGTTTTACAAAGGGAAACTTCTTCATTTTCAGAGCTTCTCCCATGTAGCCTTTTTCTTAAAATTAACCAGCCTAACATAATAACGCCAAAGAAGCATATTTTGGGGTAGCAAACTCTGTTCCCCTCCACCTCCCCTTGGGAGCCAAAGCCCATGAGGCAGAATTGAGCAAGCTGAAACACATCCCCAGGCCTGGAAGGATGTGTACTAACCAGTTTTTTTGTACATAGCTTTGAGGCCATTGACCCCACCTGTGCTGGGCTGGGCTGAGACCCTCCTGATCTTGAGCGGCCTCAGATGACTTTCTCCATAGCCCACACTGTGCAGAGTGAGTGCCGACCACTCAGCCTGGGGTCCCAACCAAAGGAGCAGCAGCACATGGAGAGATGGCAGCTGAAGGCTCTGGTGAACAGGGTTCTGTCCTAGGCTGTGGAGAGTCCCCTAACATAAAGGACCCCTGATCAGGTGAGATGGGCACTGATGTGTAGAGAGAAAGCTTGGAGGGACACAGTGTAATCACCCCAAGTCATTACCGGCAAAGTTGGACTGTGGTTCTTGAGTTCAGCAAAGAAAGAATTCAGAGCCAGGATCTCAAATTATAAGAAAAAGTTAACTTAGAAAGTTACAGAGATAGTAGAAGTGAGCCAGCCGAGCTGCATAGGCTCAGGAAATGAGATACAGAAGCAAAAGAAGGATCCTTGGAGCTTAGGAGAGAGAGGTAAAGGTAATGCACCTAGGGGTAAGGGAAAGGCGCTGCTGAGCTCCTGAGAGGGCTAGCACAGCAAGGCGGGTCCTTCATTTTCAGGGTATTAGAGACTGGCAGTTTAGGGGAGGTCTTAGGGTCTTAGTGGAAGATCTCAACAGAATATTCATCAGCTTTATGCTGCTGTGCCTAAATGAGATTTACCATATTTTTAGGACTATAAGAGGCATCAGACCATAAGACACACCTAGGTGTTAGAGAAGGAAAACAGGGAAAAAAATTGAGGCAAAAATATGTGGTAAAATATTTAATAACATAATATTTCACCAATGTAAATGTAAACTCTTCTGCATTTACTAGCCAGGTAAGCTACATTCAGACTTACATTCGGTAAGCTACATGCATGCCCCTTTTCCTCCCAAATTTTGAGGGAAAGTGTGCCTTATAGTCTGAAAAATATGGTATCCCCCTGAGTTCATCCATCTTTGGGTGCGGTTGGCACCAGTGGCACTAGTTGGATTTTTGTTACCTATCTCCCCCGAGCAGGGTGGTTTAAGCTATTTGTCCTCTGTTAGGATGAGTGTAAACCATTTACTCCAAGTGTCCTTGGTTACAGAAGACAGGATTTTGTGATTCACTGGATGGCTATAAACTGCTTGGCCATTTACCCATATTTTGCTGTGGATAATGTGCACTTTTTGTCTAAGTTTTCAAGAGAAAAATAATGATGCACATTATACATGGGTAGTACTAACTCTGTATCTATATAAATGTTCTTAATTCTTTTATTTATGCTTATATGTTGAAAGTGTAACTCTAGAAAACAATAATGATATCTGTATGCAAAATAATACCCTGGAATACAATAACTGGTTTTGTTAAACTTGCAACAAAAGCAGTTTCAGCCAGTGGTTCAATGAAATGAAACAAAGAGCGACATATTGTTATCCACAAAGCAAGACAGATGATGCCGACTGTCATCCACTTGGTAAGACAGGTGATGCCAACTTCATTACCACAGGGTGAGCAGCATGACATTTCTCTTCATACACTTTAGGCAGGAGAAATTATTGGAAATATCTTGGAAATGTCTAAATGGTTTTTGTACACTGCAAGCTTTAAGCTAAAAGTTAATAAACATGCTAAAAAGCATGGCAACAAAACTGCCAAGAGACACGTTGGACCTCCTCCTTCAGAGAGTGCCATCAGACTGTGGAGGCAACCGGAAGAAAAGCTTCTTCAGATGCCAAGATAGAAGAAGGCAGTGCAAGGGAAACCCCCACAGTGGCTGGAGGTGGAGCAGGAGCGAAGACCTGGACTCTGGAGTAATGTCAGACTGGGATCCCTGTTTTGACCAAGGTGATACAAGAAGAAGGTGAAAGGATTGCATGAGAAAAAAGCATTGATGATCTCTCAGAGGTACCTAAATGGTGCTTTAAGTTTACGAAGAGAGAAGGTTTGAGTATGAGGACATGAATGAAACTTGCCCCAAAGCTTCAGCAGCCTATGAGAACCAAGTTTTGTAATTTCATTCTTATCTTATTAATCTTTGAAAGACTTAGTACAACTTTGAGCTGTTCAGAATCACCAACATGGATGAGGTCCCACTCACATTTGATGTACCATCCAACAGAACTCTTCATGTGTAAGGAGCAAAGACCATGGCTGTTAAAACTAGTGGTCATGAGAAAACACATTTCACTGTTGATCTAGCCTGTTGTGAAGATGGGACAAAGCTACCACCTACAACCATCTTTAAAAGTGTGTTGCAATGCTTCAAGACTAAGCAGGTCCATGGTATTCACACAGATGAAATAATATTCCCAGAGCCACTGGGATGTCTGGCATGCCTTTACTCATGGGTGGGCGAGCCACACACACGGTGAGCTGCGAGTCTCCCTGCATGTCACACATTATGGCCCTTGCTCCCTAGCGTGGCACCCATTGTGGTACCTGTCCCCTTGCATGTCTGTCATCATCACCCTGAGCAGGGAGTCCCTACCTATTTAAGTACTAGAGGAGAACAAAGCCAGAAAACTGCAGAACATTACATAACATAACATAATTCTGCACATGTAAAGTTCTGCACTTCAAGTTAAGGGAACAGTTTATGAGACCCAGTCTAAGGGCTATGAGAACACTAGTTATCAGGCCCCTCCAAGGCTATGGCAACAATGCTCGCCTTAGTTATCCAGACACCCGGGTGAGGGAGCCAGACTGCCACCACTTACCCTACAAAAAGTGTTTCTAAAAAAAAGAAAACAAGACTCCAAGTGGTGTTATTGTCCACATACATGAAAAAGGATGGATGAATGAAGAAGGAATGAAAATCTGGTTTAACAAAGTCTGGACATGAAGGCCTGAAGAATTATTTAAAAAACTAGCTTTGTTTGTTTTGGATCACTTCAAAGCCCACGTTACACAAAGTGCAAAAGCAATCACAGCAGACTTGAAAACCCAACTTGCTGTGATACCTGTTGGACTAACCAGCCAACTACAGCTTCTTGATGTGTCAGTAAACAAGCCCTTTAAAACCCTAATGAAGAAAGAGTCGCGACATTGTGGCTGCAGTCAGCTGGTAATGATCTAACACTTACAGGCAGGACCAAGAAAGCATCCATTGCCCAGGTTTGTAATTGGATCCTAAGATTGTGAAATGATGTCACGAAGGAAGTGGCTGTGAACTCATTTAAAAAATGTGGTATCTGTTCAAGTCTTTTGCCCATTTTTTAATTGGGTTTTTTGTCTTCCTGGAGTGGAGTCATGTGAGATCTTTATATATTTTGGAGATCAAACCCTTGTCCAAGGTATCATTGGCAAATATGTTTTCCCATATAGTTGGTTCTCTATTCATTTTAATGCTGTTTTCTTTACCCATGCAGAAGCTTTTTAATTTGATGAGGTCCCATTTGTTTATTCTTTCCTTTATGTCCCTTGCCTTAGGGGACATATCTGTGAACATGTTGCTGCGTGGAATACCTGAGATTTCCTGCCTATGTTTTCCTTTAGGACTTTTATGGTGTCATGACTTATATTTAAGTCTTTTATCCACCTTGAATTTATTTTTGTTTATGGTGTAAGTTGGAGATCGAGTTTCATTTTTTTGCATGTAGCTGTTCAGATCTCCCAACCATTTGTTGAAGAGGCTATTTTTGCTCCATTTTATGCTTCGTCCCCCTTTGTCAAATATTAACTGACCATATGCACCCCAATGTTCATAGCAGCACAATTTATAATAGCCAAGTGTGAGAAGCAACCTAAGTGCCCATCAGTAAATGAGTGGATCAAAAAACTATAGTACCTTTGCACAATGGAGTACTATTCAGCAGAGAGAAAGAAGGAGCTCCTACCCCTTGAGACAGCATGGATGGAACTGCAGAGCATTCTGTTAAGTGAAATAAGCCAGGTGATGAGGGACAAATACCATATGATCTCACCTTTAACTGGAACATAATCAGCAAAAGAAAAAAGCAAACAAAATATAACCAGAGACATTGAAATTAAGAACAATCTAACAATAACCAGAGGGGAGGGGTAAGGGGACAATGCAGAGAAGGGTTTTCAGGAACTATAAAGGACACATGGACAAAACCAAGGGTGAGGGTGGATGCAAGGGAGGGAGGTGGGTTTGGCTAGGGTGGGAGGAAGTGGTGGGGGGGTAAATGCAGACAACTGTAATTGAACAACAATAAAATAATTTTTTGAAAATGTGGCATCAACAATGCCATGGATGAAACTGAGGACAGTGAAACTTACCAAAATGAGGAAAGGGACTCTTCAGAAGACCCCAGTAATGTAGAAATTGAAGAAGATGATACTTCTGATACTGACAGTGAAGAGTTCTTGGCATTCTATGATGCATAAGTATCATGAATTTATTACCGGTACATAAAATTTCTTGTACCTTCTTTCTGTTCTTGTGTTTTGTAATTATTTGTTACATAAAATTTCTTGTACCATAATATGTTCAAAAATAAATGCTAAAATTCCTTTATAATACAAAAAACAAGTGTCTAAATATTAGTTAATTAATTAATTAATTAAAAAATTAAAACGAAAGATTTTTTCCTGAAAGTTGGGGCCAAAAATGTGGGTGTGCATTATACACAGCAAAATACAGTAACTATCAGCCTCAGTTACCCCATTTCACTTGTCCTGGCTTACTAGCCTGTCTCAAAGTGACCAAGGACACATCCTTCTCCCAAACCCTCCAAACTCTTCTCAAACAAAATCTAGCAAAGGACGATCCTTGACCTGGCTCGTTCCACAAAAGGGTGATGGCCACCAAGGGGACAGAGAGGATGTGCTGCTGTAGCACAGATGTTTCCAATTATCTTACTTGAACAATTGGCTTTTCCTAAAAGCAACTTAAGATAGCTTATAATGAGGGGGGGAAGGCGGGGATGGATGGATGGGATGGTATGGCTGGGGTCGTGGGGAGAGGTGAGGGGAAAAGACAGACAACTGTACTTCAACAATAAATTTTTTTAAAAAAGATAGCTTATAGCAAAAAGCTTTAACAATAAGGCTAATACTAAACCAAATACAAAAAATCATGGACTGAGGGAAAATAAAGTAGGACTTAAATATATTTGATAGTTTAATAGACTCATGTGTCTGAGTACAATAGCAGCCATGCTAAAAGGAGAATTAAGACCAGTTTCTGGAAAGGGGTTAGTATACTAGTCCTATATTTTTTCTTGAAGCTTTGTATAATAATAGGCATTGAATATTGTGAAGGACAGCCATTTACTACGTATTTATAAAAATCCAGAAGCAGATTAAATCAGGCTATTTGGCTCACAAGGACCTCTGAGAAAGGAAAGGATGTGTATGATATTAAAGTGCAACCCAGTGAGGATGACTGTGGTCCAATATAGGCTATCTGCCTTGGCCTACCTATTCCAGGACTTATGCGTTTGTCGTTTGCACTGTAGACCAGCATTTCTAAACTTTAATGTGCATGCAATCTCTGGCAGGTCTTGTTAAAATGTGTTTCTGATTCAGGTCTGGGGTGGGCTTGAGACTCTGCAATTTAAAACCCTCTTAGTGGGGGAGGTGGGTGGAAGAGGACTAAATAGTAATGGGGAAAAAATACAATAAAGATTAAATTTTAAAAAAAAATCTGGCTGCTGTAGCTCAGTGGATTGAGCATGGGATGTGAACCAAAGGGTCCCACTTAGATTCCAAGTCAGGGCACATGCCCAGGTTTCGGTCCAGGTCCCTACTTGGGGCCGTGTGAGAGTCAACTACACATTGATGATCCTCTCCCTCTTTCTCCTTCCCTTCTCTCTAAAAATAAATAAAAACTTTAAAAAAATTAAAAACAAAAACCCTTCCAGGCTATCATGTGCACCACATTCAGAGCAAGGGTCTGAGGCCCAGACTTCTGTAGCTGTGTGCCTGTACAATCTCCCCCATCTGAAAGGCAATGCAACAGTCCCACAGACACACAAGAAGGATGTGCTCCTGGGTTCACTGAATGCTCCCTGATGGTGCTGAGCCAGCTTCCTATGTTCCCACTGGCCACCTATGGCCTGGTTATATGCCAAGACACTTGGTCTTACAGAAAAATTTATTAAGTACCATGGACAAAAGAAAAAAAAAGGATTTTACAGAAAGTAACCTCACAAGGTGATCTGAAATTCCTAACTGGGCAGGTCATGGTAGGTAAGTTATGTGCTGTGGGGGGGCTCCGCCCACAGGCTCCCACCCCCAGCCCCCGGCCACCATGGATGAGAATAAGTCTACCAAGACATGATCTGCTTGGGGAGGAAAGATGGCGGATGTCTCAAAGGAGAAGGGCCAGGAGCGTGTTCCTCAATGGGCTTTTATTGAGTTTCTTTTGCTCAGGAATACAGATAAAGCTCATTAATCATTGTCAGGCAGTAAGGATCAAACAATAGGTAACAAAGAACTCTGAGGGCCTATTCTGGGTCAGGGTCAGACAGCTAAAGAGCCATAAAACTTTGAGGGACAAACTTACTCCTTGCTTGGACCCTTATCATTTAATGGAGAGCATTCTAAACAAAGCAGATTTCACAGGATTTTACATATTCTTTCTTAGGCCAGGTAACCTACCCTTTCCAGCACAGGGCTGCACCACCCTCTGTCGTTGTTTCAGGCTTAGGTGGAGCAAGGGAAGTAAGGCAGCCCAAAGATTAGGAGACTTCTCTCAGACAGAATGAGGACTCAGGCTTTGTCAAAGCCGAGGGGCGAGGGTCCATCACCCCCTTTTGCTGTAGCCCCCAAAGTCCTTCCTTGGGGGCCTCCCACGTGATCGTGCCTGTCTTAGATCATTCCCCACTTGGGGAATCTTACCCGTCATTGGCTAACGGACCAAGCATTGGGGCCAGCCAGGGTCAAGTAAAGTGGTCAGAAGTGGTGCCCCTGCCAGGGAGATAAGCTTTGTCTCCTTAGTGGCTTCTGGTTCGAAGGTCACTCAGCCTTAGCCATGGGGGAGTTACAGCCCCTGAAACCAGGCAGGGCAGTTTCCAACAATGTGCCAGGCATATAACTTCCCTAGTAAAAGGTTATCCTTGCCTTAAGCAAGCCTTGTCCTTTGTTTTGTGCATCCAGGTTAACACACCTTTGAAATGCCTCTTTTCAGACCCCTCAAGCAAAACCACCCTCAAAAGAACACATGGTCTTGTTAACTATTCTGTCCACCAATCCCCACATGGCTTTCTTCCTTCTTGTAATCTTCCTATGTTCCCTCTTTAATTCCAAATGGACAAAAAAAGCTGCAAACTGTCATTTTAGGATGTACTTTCCTAATTTATGTTTAGATCTTACTTCCAGGCACATCTTCTGTTTGGCTCAAATGAATTTCCATAAAAATTCTCCATAGGTTTGGACATTAGTACTTTGACAGTATCAACTGTGTGCCAGGGAGCAACCTTGGAAAAAAGGTTGCTTCTGGTCACCCCACCCCCAGTTCTTTATCTACCCTTCCCTTTTAGCAGCTTCCCTTGAACCTTTTCCACACTCTGGTACTGGCCACAGTTAAATATTCAGAGGATACGCCATTTTCATCCCTCTGAGCTCAGAGGACTCTTCCTCTAAGGAGAGTTCAAGTTTCAGCAGAGGACCAGAAGGAGGGCAGCTTTATACCAAAGTAGAGTACCAAGGCCTGGGATGCAGGGAGATTTGATGTAGGGATGGGTGTATTCCAGTGCCCTGTCACAAAAGAAGGTACCATGCGAGAACAGAGTCTATAAGCTTAAATCCCAGGCCCCAAAGACACTTTTGCCAGCTTGCCTTCCCATTCAGTGCTGCTCCCTCATAGACCATCCCCATCATTCTCACCGCCTCAGCTCCCAGAGGTTCTGACATGGCTTAACCCACTGAGTCATCACGGTGGCAGGCATGACCTCTCTGTTTGCCCAAATCATCCTGAAGATCCCCATCCCATGAATTTGCGGGTGAGGAAAGGGGCAACATACTAAACCTGACAAGCTCAGGGGAGGCCTGCATGGCAGCTTTACAAACTCAGAGACCGAAAGTAACCAGAGAGGATGGTTTGAACATAAAAATTCCTGACCAAGGGAAAAGGGGTGGGAGGTAAAGGACAGCAAAGAGGGGATAAATGGTGACAGAAGGAGACTTGACTTTGGGTGTGAACACACAATACAATACACAGATGATGTATTACACAATTGTACACTTGAAACCCATATAATTTTATTAACCAGTATCACCCTAATAAAGTCAATAAAAATTTAAAACTAGATAAAAATTCTTAACTGAAAGGAGACCACAGCTGTAGTCACGTCCTAGGCCTTGATGTGACTTTAGGAAAGTCAGAGCATGCCTATTGTCTTTTTCCGACTAAGATAACATACTTTTATTGATTGATTTTTAGAGAGAAAGGATGTGGGTGGCGGGTGAGGGACATCAATTTGTTGTGCCACTTATTTATGCATTCATTGGTTGATTCTTCTATATGCCCTGACTGGGGATCAAACCCACAGCCTTGGTGTATAAGGACTGCTCCAACCAACTAAGTTATATGCCCAGGGGTAAGATAACATACCTTTGAAATGTCTGAGTAATCTCCTTTTCCAGACTCCTCAGCAAACAACCTCCCACCAAAGCAGGAAACCACAGAACTCCTCATTGTTATCTTGTTCCCTGCATACCATCTCTACATGCTATAAATGTTGTTAACTATCCTCTACCCACCAAAGTAAAAGACATATGTCTCTGTTTGACTAGTCCAAGCCCAGAGACTGCCCCCTTTGCTTTCTCCTGCTCCCTTAATCTACTACCAGGTAATCCCTTACAACTCCCCCTTTGATTCTAGTGTGTAAAATAAGCTGCAAAACTGCCTTTCTTCAGAGTGTTTTCTCAGTCCATTGAGTTTTTTTCTTCCTGGCAATTGTCATCAGTTTGGCTCAAATAAACTCATAAAAATTCTCTACAGGGTTGGACGTTTCTTATGTCGAGAAATTGTAGCCTCATTCCCTCTCTCACAGAGGCGAGTAGCTCCCTGTGCTCAAATTTGAAGGAGTCTCACCAAGCCTGGGTGAGAGGGGTGGTGAGCATAGGAGAGGGGCCCCTTCCCTAGGGCTTCTGCCCAGGTTGGTCAGGCAGGACTGCATCTGCGTGACCTGGCTCCCAGCCAACGCTGTCAGAGTACATCAGGGCACACAGCTTCTCCTGACCACCTGGTTTTGACAGTCAATTAGAGTATTTATTTTGTGAAATGGATGTGTTCTGCCCCAGTGTATAAATATTGCATCAATTTGAGAAGTTGAGAGGGAACAACAGCTGTCCCTTCTCTGACCCAAGCAGGAGATGACTCTAGATTCTCAACCTGGATGCTGCTGTCCTCTTAACCAAAAGGTTAGCATTGTCTTCAGGTAAAAGGGAAATCTCAAGAGGCTGACAGCCATAGACTCTATAAAGAGAATATTCAGCAACTCCAGGTATAAATAAGCATTTGTTGGTGCACTGAGTATGTCCTCTGTACAAGCACCCTGCTAGCTCTGAGGCAGGCAAGGGAGGAGAAAAAAAGTAGGTGGAAGGAGGTGAGAATCAGAATGCATTAATTCAACAACTATTTACTGAGCACCTACTATATGCTAGGTACTGGGAATACAAAAGTGAATGAGATAGAAAAACACTTCCTGCCCTGGGGAGCTAATATTTCTGTGGGTGTCATTACCCACCATGACCTGCCTAGTTAAGAATTTATGATCAGATCACCCTGTGAGATTACTTTTCTCAGAAAGACCTCTGCTCAGATCTCTCTCTCTCCAGCTAATGGGGAACCCCACAAAGATGTCTATCAAATCTATGCTGGATAGATCCAAGGATCCTTCCAAGAATGCTGAAAGACCTTAGCACCTCCATTTCCCAAGTTCTATTTCTTGTGCCACCCATTGTAGTTGCAGGAAGGATGCTCAGAGATCCCCATCAGGCTAGACCAGATATTTGGAGAGCACCTGCTCTGTGCAGGGCACCACACTAGGGGCAACTCACCGTCCAAGGGCAAGCACCTGTGTCCCAAGCACTTGGAATATTGTGTGGCATTGGGGGGCTCCCTGAGTGTTGAATGAATAAAGGACCCATGAGAACTTCCACAGGAGCTCAGAGAGGGTGGTGCTCTGGCTCAGGGTAATTCAGGAGGGTCCCTGAAGAAGATAGGAGAGGATGAGGGCCAGGCAGAACAGAGAGCTGGGAAGGGAGGATATTTTAGACAGAAAGAAACCCATGGAGGTGAGAAACCACAAGATGTTCATGGGTGGGTCTTGGTGGGGGTAGGGGGTGGAGAAGAGGCCCCTCACAGCTGCATTCCCACCACAGGGATGTCCCAATTATGCATTTTCATTCCCACTGTGCTCTCTGAGGCCTAGTTGTGGGGCCATTCTTGAGGCCCAGCCCCCATGACTCTGTCCTCAGGGTTCAGATAGCCCCTGTTAGGGCTTATCTCTCCAGCACAGGTTGGCTTCCTGGTGTAATTTGAAGATCTTTAACATCGGCTGGTGGAATACGCCCTCCAGCAATATTTCAGGAAGAGCCCAGGGTCAGATAACCCCTAGTTAGCTTCCCAGAAGAGAAGCAACCTTGGTGCCTGACTTAGCCATCAAGAGCCCCCATGTCCTCCCCCATAAAGAGAAAGGAATAACTGTCAGTACCACCCTGGTGTGAAGTCTTGGGTGAGACAGGGCTTCAGATGAAGGTACATACCTCTGGGAAGCTACCCAAAAGGTACTCACTCTCCCCCTACTACTGTGCTGTGATGCCATCAGCATGAGGAACAGGAGGGCAGTCAGTCCTGCTAGAGGCAGTCTTTCCCAGGTGTAGAGTGGTGGTTTGGAGTCCAGGAGGTCAAGACCCAGAGTCAAGCTTCAGAGTCCCCTGGAAACCCAAGGATCTTGAAACCTTAGGACTATTGGGAAGGGTCAAAGGTCATCCCTAAGGGTGGAAAAGGGACAGAGATGTGACAGGGCCACACAGGCCTGAATGCAGCTTTAAGGGGCTTTTGCTGCCTGCTTCCATTGCAGAAAAGAAGGAAGCCAGATCCAATCTGGCACGTCGGCCTCTTACCATCTGTGCCTGCCATTTAAAGTGGCTTGTGAAATAGACGTGGACTTGCGGTGTCCCTCTGAGTAAGGGAGCGGGTCTCAGAAGTCATTCTGGCCTCCACGTCCTTTTTTGTCCTGGTTAACAGGAGTTGCGCGCACTTTAACGCGAGTAGGGTCGGGAGAGGAGATGGGCACAGATCCACAATCTACGGGACTGACTCCGAATACTGGGCTAGGGGCGGAGGGTCTTTGCTCCCCGCCTCCGCCGCCCCAGCTGCAGAGCCCTGCGGTGACAAGGACCCTGAAACTCCCGGATTTCGGCCATGGGGTAGGTGGGGGAGCCTCACCAGACGCCGCTGGCGGGCTGACCGCCAGTCACCTCCCCCTCAGGGGCGGACCCCCGGCAGGCGGGCGGGGCGCGAGGGGCGGGGGCGGAGCCTTGGGGCGGGCCGTCAGCCTCTTTCGAACCTTCAGCCTCCGCGGTTTCTCGGAGCGGCGGGATTGAGAGGTGAGTGACCCGTTTCCCATACCGTGGCTGGGCTGTGGCTGCGCCCTGTCCCGGGACCCCGGGACCCCGAGACCTGGCACTGCCCCATTGCCCCCCTGCGCTATCACCACCCGGAGGCCACAAGTCTGCAGGCGACCGTGGCCGCTGGGACCAGCCACGTGTGCCCCGAGGCGGAGAGTCAGGTCCCGGGTCCCCACTCCACTCGTCCTTCTTGCTTCACAGACGCCAGCCGCGTGCGCCGCCCGGGGCGGGCAGGGTCCTGTGCTCCCTGCGCTTGGCGCGGAACTAGGGGGAGCCGGCTTCGGGACCCCTAGGTGCAGCCCGGGCGCCCCTTACGTGCACCCGCGGTGTTGACTGGCTGGTGCTGCCGCAGCTCGGCTGGGAGCAGTGGACTGCGTCTCCTTGGTCGGAAGAGGCTGGGCTGAGCAGTGTCGGCCTCTGCCCAAGAAGCTCTTGCCTGGCAAACTTACTTCTCCCACTCATTTCCCTGAAATTTAGGATAGGGTGCCCGAAGACGTATAGTTGAAACTTTGGTCACTCTGGGAAAATGAAGGGAAGGGTATGCTAAGCTAATATGGGGGTGGGCAAAAGTAGGTTTACAGTCGCAATACAAATAATACAATAATAATAATAAATAATACAAAAGTACAAGTAATACAATAATTAATAAAAATCCAAGAATACACTGTTTTGCATACTCGCAACCGTAAACCTATTTACCCAACCCTGTATGTTGTTCAGGGACTAAGAGGCGGGATCCATGCAGAAAATGAAGGCAGATCCTGCTGGAGCCCTGACAGAGGGCATGGAGAGGCCTCCTAGGTGTAAGAAATAGGCGCTCCAGAAGTGGAGGTTCTCAGAATACCCCCAGGGAATTCTGGGGGTCCATCAGTGCAGTGATGATGTAATAAGAGCAGACATTTATTATTCATTTATCTGTGCCAGGCAGCTTGCTTTGCACACGGTATTCCAGTTAATCCTCAGGACAGGAAGGCACCATTATTATCTAGTTAAAGATAGGGAAACAGCTTCTGAGAGCATTGGCATTTTGTGAAGGTATACAGGTAGCAAGATGTAGAAGAGGATTTGTACACAGCCCAGAAGAGCCTACCACTGGAAAGGAGGCATGTTCTCAGGACTGTGGCAGCCCAAGAATGAAAGTGCTGGAGGCCAGATTATTCACAAAACCAAAGGGTCTCACTTGAGTATGCCCCTTCAGTCACCTTTGTGGTTTGTTAGAACTATGGATGCCTATGTCCAACCCACAGCTGATGGAATCTGAGTCTGCAGCGTGAAACCCCAGCCCCACATCCAGCCAGGAGCACCTAGGCAGCTGGGACCTCTTTTACTCTTCTCTATCTCCAGTGGCCTACAGAGGGGCCAGCATGGAGCACGTCCTTAATTGTTATCTGATAGATGAGTGGATT
Source organism: Phyllostomus hastatus (assembly GCF_019186645.2). Lineage (NCBI taxonomy): Eukaryota > Metazoa > Chordata > Mammalia > Chiroptera > Phyllostomidae > Phyllostomus > Phyllostomus hastatus. Next base: position 3,076,507 of record NW_025334038.1, on the reverse strand, counting down.
TAGTGGGGCAGGGGACATTATCACTGGGGTAGAGAAGGTTTCCTGGAGGAGGCCTTGAATGGATAAGTGGCCTCAGCCAGGCAATGTGGGAGGAACCCCTGGAGTTTGCATGGGATGACACTGGCCTCAAAGCCATCAGGGAGTTAGGGGGTCGGATAGGCAGCCCAAGCCTGCTGAGCTCTCGAGGGCCTGGCCTGGTCATACTGGGACCACATGTCCAGCCTGGAAGTGCCAAACAGGTGAATTCTTCTCCTGTTCACATTTCCTTTCCATTGCCCCATTGCTCTTCCCTCCTTAGACTTATCAGAGTGTTCAGCAGGGCTTCAGGTAGTTTAAAAGTGAAAGTGAATGACCAAAGTCCATAGCTGCACAACTCAGTGATAGAGGCATGAATTGGCTGAACTGATTGTAGGGAAGGGTACCTGGCTTTGGCATCAGATGGACCCAAGTCTGCATCCTTGCAGCTCTTTGCCATGTGATGACCTTGGCACAGTCCTCAGTTCTCTGACCTTGTTTCTTCATCTATAAAATCTTGCTAAGGGCTTTGCATCTGATATTCCTATAAACGGAGGACAATAATGCCTGCCTGGGTGATTAATTGTCTGAAGGGCAGTGCTTTTAGGAGTGCAATAAATATCAGATTCCTCCCCCTTCCCCTGTGGTTTGAGTGTTAATCAGCTAGGGACCTTCCAGGCTCATTGGTCTCCTAGCCTGAACCCCTCAGTACACTAGAGAAGGTAACTAAGGCCCAGAGAGTGGCCTCAGGCCCAGCCTCAGGACTCCCTGCTAAGTGTCCTGGCCTATGACTCCCACAGTGGGACAGGTCTGTGCCTCCTGCTTCATAAAGCCTCAGGAGGCAGGGGTGATGTTCAGGTAAGCTGGGGTAGGGCGAAGCAGGCTGTTCAGTGATACCCAGGCTCTCTGGACTCCACCTGAGGCTGGAATCACCTTTCCTGCCCTCCCCACCAAGTGAGGTTCTCCTGGGCTGGGCAGTTAGTTGGAGCTGTGTAAGTTAAACACTCCAAAAATTACTTTCTAGCATCTGGACCAGGAATGGGTCTTTTAATTTAAAACAAAGAAACTTGCCAGTTTAAGGCAGCTTTTAAAACCTAAGGCCAAGCTGGCTCTTTTCCTCTCTCCTGGGGGTTGGAGGGGTGAGTGCCTCTTTTTCTCACTTGCCCTGTTCTCGACAACCCCGTCCTGTTTCAGGAAGCTGTGGAGAGTACAGAACTTGAAGGGAGGGAGGGGCCACTGTAAGGGGTTTTCAGAGGTTTGGCTATAGAAGTTGTACTTCCTCCTACAACCAGGCCCACCTACCTACCTATTTGGCCTGACTTCCTACCAATCTCAGGCCTCTGTATGTCAGCCCTTCATATCCTCAGTGTGCCTGGGGCATCACTTCCATCACACCTGAAGTGATTATCATCATCATCACTGAACAGTCAGCTTCCCATGTGCCAGGCCCTAGGCCAGGCAAGTTATATATGAGCACATTTGAACCTTCTGACTCTTAAGATGTAGATAATGTTCTCTGAACCATTTAACTTTTCTGAGAATACGTGAAACTCCAATCCATTCTTTCAACCCCAAACTTGTGGCTTCTAAGTTCTAACTATATATGCTTTTCCAAATTCTGCCTCATTTATTCATTCAATAAACATTTACTGAGAACCAATTTGGTGACAGGCATTCAAGACCTGGCTGAGTCTCACTTCTGGCAGGATGAGTGTTGATTGTCATTTATAACCCTTCACAAAACTCACACCTTCCACTTATTTCTGAATGCAAGTGAGGGAACCAGGCATCAGTGAGGTCCCACAGCTGATGGGAGCCAGGATTTAAAACCAGAAACAGCTCCCTGCTGAGCTGGAGGGATTGACCACTGTACCTGCTGTCAGGGCTTGATTGGTGACCGCTAATTTATGTGGGACCATGAACTCCTGAATTGTCACTTCAGCCCAGGGACACATGTCCCTCCTCCTCAGGGGTAGAACACTGTCCCTGGGGAATTACCTGAAGCTCAACTTTTCCCAGGTGGTCCTCATAAATCACATGGTCACCTGGCAGAACATGCAACAGGTGAGCACTAATTGTCCTGCAGTCAATCACACAGTAACTTATTCTTGTCTCCCTCTTCTGGTCCCTGAGAGCTAGGTGGGATCTAAGCAAACAGCACATTGTTAAGCCTTCTGGAGCTATCAGCTGAGGAGATTAAACTGTAAAAGAATAATAGCCCCAAGATTACAAAATCAGTCACAGGTAAATGTGATGTCAGGGCTGGTGAAGGGGCCTGCTAAGCTTTCCATGGTGGGGTGGGCAGGCTCAGTTTATGTGTAGGCAGCAGGTTTCCCAAAGCCAGTGTGCTGGCATCTGTGATGGAATGACCCTGCCTGTTAACTATAGTGTCCACATTTGTGGTGCAACTGTCATCAGAGTGGGCCTTTTGAGGTCCAAGGGGCCTGTGCTGAGACTTTCTGGATGACCACCAGCCTTGCACACGGGTTAGTAGTACTGCATTGGACACAGTGGGGTAGGGGTGTGGGGGTCAGTCACCACTTGCAGCAAATCCACCGCAGCCTGGGTGTGGGGCTGAGTGGTGCAGGAAGTGAGACCATGCTCTTTGTGGCTGGTCTGTGGAGCTGGCCCCAGGCTGGCCAAGAATATGGTGGCAGCCAGAACTAGAAGAGAAGGAAACAGGATAGTGCTGGGCATGGGCAGTGGAGGATTATGATGGGCACCAGGGTGCTTCCATTGGGAAAGACCCACCCTCTGGCCTTCCTGGATTGGAGGGTCAGAGGTTGTAGACATGGCAATGTTCTGCTCTGGTGAGCTCTGGCATGGCTGCATTTTGTCCCCTCATAGCCTTTCTACAACTCTTCTTGAACATTCTGATTTGGCACGGCTGTTTGTGGTAGGGGAAGCAGTTTCCAGGATTGCAGGGAGCTCAGGGCATAACTAAAGGCTCAGAGAGAACTCCAGTATATAGGGAAACACAGCTTGACGACTCCAGGAACTGCAGAAGCTCTTGGAAGTCTTGTTCCCTTACGCCTGGAAGGTTTGCTGTCAAAAGGAAGTATGGTTTTCTGTCAGAAGGAAGTATGGTTTCCTGACAGGGCAGTTTCTCCAAGGAGATCAGGCTACCTAGAAGCTTCAGCAGGAACAGAAGGTGATCCAGTGTTCACTGCCTGAGCCGTTGGCCCAACAGGCATCGACCAAACTCCCAATGAACAGAGCACACTCTGCAGGACTGTGCAGATAGATACACAGGTGTGTGGGGCATGCAAGTCTAACTGGGAGGCTGTATGACAATACAAAAGGTGACCTGGCAGCAAAGAAGAGCCCAGTCTCAGAGCAGAGCATAGGAAATGTGTAAACAAGAGCAGTTCTAAGGTGGGTATTTGAGGGCTTTCAAGTTCAGTATTTTGCTTACTCATCACAGCAGAGAAGGCAAGTAACCTGCCCAAGGTCACAGGGCTGGTACATGGCTGACCCTGAATTCACTCCCAAGTCTGTCTAACTAGATCCACCAATGAACACAGCTGCTTCTGAATTCAGAGCAGGGAGAGCTGGTTGTGGGGCTGTGAGGGCTGGGAAGTGCCTAAGTGCCCAAGGACACTGAGGCCGGCTCTTCAGGAAGGGGGATTTAGATGGCCAAGAGGATGTCCAGACTTCAGGTGGAAGTAACAGGGTTGGCAGAGGTGGGAAGCAGCAGGGACTGGAAGGAAGGGGAGTGGAAAATGAGCTAAGCAGGAGTCAGTCTGTGCATGCTGGACGGTATTGGACTCTGCGAGAGTCAAGAATGCCTCTGCTCACAAGAGCTTTCTGTCTAGCAGACAAGACACAGGGGCCACAGTATCAGAGAATTGTGCAGGCCCTGTTCCATTGTAATAACAGAGTAAACCCGCCTGGAGCCTGTGGTATATATTCTGGTTATCAAATGCTCAGGGTTATTCAGAGCTACCATTTCCCAAGATCACCAGTTTTCAAACAAGTAGAAAATCGAATATACTTGTCCTAATACTGAACATGGCATAATTTACTCTAATGATAGAGAAGCCTCCAAACCTCTGGCCTCCCTCTGTGCTGTCGGCATGGCCTCCAGGCAACTTTGAAAGCCCTCATCAGCAGGCAGGCACACACCCATCATGCTTTGCCCTGTGACAGTGCTGTCTTCTGTCTGTGGGTCCTTCTGTCTTTCTCCCCACGATGGGCATTGACAAGCAAGTAAAGACAACCAGGAAGCCTTTGTTGGCACAAAATGCGGAGAGAATTATCACTTAACAGTGATTGCAATAAATTACCCCTGCACTTTCTGCAGTCATTATGTTTGGTTTTGTATTACAAAGTGCGAACATATCTTCTCTCTCTCTCTCTCTCTCTCTCAATCTCTCTCTCTCTCTCTCTCTCTCTCTCTCTCTCTCTCTCTCTCTCTCTCTCTCTCTCTCTCTCTCTCACACACACACACACACACACACACACACACACACCGTAGTGAAGCAGTCTTCCCTGCCCTGAATGACATTTATTCATTTTATACATCATGGGTTCTGCTCGTTGTTCTACCCTAGTTCCTGTAGAAAACAGACTTGAGTCTGAGCCATTACTTATCACTGGTGAGGTTTCTTCCCCAAATAGGTGTATCAAGCCAGAACTGCTCTCTCACATATACTCTGCAATTGATCATCAGTTACCACTCCCCAGCCAATTGTGTTGCCAAGAACCGGAGTGCAGGGTGAGGGTGCAGCCACCCTGTTGTCCAAGCCCCCGGGGAGGTCCCTTGCCTTCTGAGGGTCAGCTGGAGTCCCACCTTCAAAACAGAAGTCAGGTTGCCCACAGGTTGGAGGGAGACCCAGGCAAGAAGGGTGACCCAGGTCACAGTGGAGCTGTCAAGGACTAGTACTTCAGACCCTTTTGTCAGCTAGATGTTGTGCCAGACTGTTGTTGGTAAATCTGGTTAGGACACTGACCCCAGATGGGCATGTGCAGTCGCCTCCCAACAGCCCCAGCAGCTCCCTGGCCTGGTCACTCTACCCTGTCATCTCAGGGTCCCAAGGGCCAGAGCTGCACAGCCTCAATTTGGGTGAGGCTACTTTGGGACTGGCAGCAAAGAGCACAATGTAATGAAGTTCTTGCCAAAATAAAACAGGAAATATTATCATCTAAACATTAAGTCCAGAGCCTTTTCAAAGTAAACGGCTCAAGGATTTATCACACACAGTGCCTTGAGTTAGTTAGAGTCACAGTGTTGTGGGGTCTGATGTTTTAAGGAAAAAAAATGTTAATGTTTATGATTAATTCTCTGGAGGGCAGGCCCACTGGGAATTGTAAATTTTATTTATTGGTAACCATTTCTTGGGTGGTTTATCACAGAACTGCTGCTGTAAGTAATCAAACCGGATTTTTCTGGAATGATTAGAAAATCTAGATGTTTGTAAAAAGACCTATAAATTATTCATTCACTTCTTTTTTGAGAAGCGTTGTGGTAATAAACTTCTCTTTTCCATCAGACCAATTTGCACACATGTGCATTGTGTGTGGATTGGCTTGTGTCTGTGTGTGCCCCAGCTTTTTGTATTCTCTTTTGAAGAAACTTCTCAGTCTTCCCTTTCAAAATATAATGATTTTGCTTTATGATGTCTAAATAACAATTCCAGGCAGAGATACAAGAAATATAACAGTAAATGTGAGAGTCCATCAGAAAGGGAACATTCCCACAGAGAAATAGAAATGCACCAATTAAGATGTGTGTGGCTATAACCCAGCTTTTAAGCCTGATTTGAGACTGGCATTCTCTATTCTCTCTCCCCTCAGGTCAGCTGTGCAGACAGTGGTGGGAAGGAGGCCTCAGATGGAGCATCCTTCTGGCCTCCTGAACCCCTCAGCCCAAGAGGGAGGGAGGGCCTGGGGCTCATCCTGCATGGTTTGGAATCTAGGTTAGAGGGTGGCCCTGGATTTGCAGAAACAGTTTGAGAATGAGAGGTTAGACAGTATGGGTTCGGGCAACTCAGCAAGGTAAGGGATAGTGAGAGGAAGGGAGCAGACCACCCTAGAGCCCCATGTGGACCAGGTGACCGGCTGTTTCTTTTCTTTAGTTAGTATTTTTTTAATTATATTTTTTCATTACCATTTAACTCCTTTATACCCTGTCCCCCTTCCCCCACCTCCCCTGCAATCACCACACTGTTGTTCATGTCCATGAGTCCTTTTTCCTTTTTGCTCGATCCCTCCACACCCTAACTACTACCCCCAAGAGCTGTCAGCCTGCTCTCTGACTATAAGTCTGTCTCATGTTGGGGGAATGCAGACTGGTGCAGCCACTATAGAAAGCAGTATGGAGATACCTCAAATAATTAAAAATGAAGCTGCCTTATGACCCAGTGATTCCACTTCTGGGAATTTATCTGAAGAAACCCAAAACACTAATTGAAAAGAACATAAGCACCCTATGTTCATTGCAGTGTTGTTTACAATTGCCAACATCTGGAAGCAGCCCAAGTGTCCATCAGTAGATGAGTGGGTAAAACAACTATGATACATACACATAATGGCATACTATTCAGTCATAAAAAAGAAGAAAATTTTACCCTTTGGGACAACATGGATAGACCGGAGAACATCGTGCTAAGTGAAATAAGCCAGTCAGAGAAAGACAAATACCATATGCTTTCACTCACATGTGGGAATCTAATGAATAAACTGAACTGACCGGTTATTTCTCATGCCCATGACAATGAGCTGCCCGCCTTCAGCACCCTGGAGGCAGCTGGAATGCAGGGACTGGATGGGACCTTAGAGAAGTCCTAACTGGGCCTTAGTTCTCTCATCTGCACAATAGAAGTAAGGATAGTTTTCTACACATTAAACCCTGAGTGTAAGTCCACAGTCAGAATTTCTTCATTGTGAGCCTGTCCTCACCTCACAGTGACTTCTCCTCGTGTGATTCCTGGTTGCTGCAGAAGTGCCTCATGCCAGACACTTCCTGGGTGCTGGGGTGAGGCTGGCTGCTGCCTCTTTCTTTGTAGGGGAAGGTGGACTTTCATAGCTCCCGGGGAAGCCCGGAGTTTCTACGGAGAAGAGAGAACAAGGAGATTTCCCTGAAAGTGGCTTCTGTTTGGGTAGCAAATGGTCCACTTTTTACTTAGATTGCTTATTTCAGATCCATAACATGGGAAAGATTTTACAGAAGCTATTAGTCATTTTACCTGACTAGGAATTGTGAATTATTGTATCAAAATATAATTTTATTTTAGTTTAGTTTTTTAAAAGATTTTATTTATTTATTTTAGATGGGGGTGGCGAAGGGATGTTTCTCTCCCTCTTTTTAAGGAGGGAGAGAAACATCAGTGTGTGGTTTCCTTTTGCACACCCCCTACTGGGGACCCGACCTGGCCTGCAACCCAGGCACATGCAATGACTGGGAATCATGCAGGCGACCCTTTGGTTCAGAGGTCAACGGTCAATCCACTAAGCCATGCCAGCCAAGGCAAAAGGTATTACTTTTAATATTAACCTTAGCATATGGGAAGGAGTGATGGAGGTTATGGGGGCAGGGACCCCACCACCATCCACCCCTTGGACCTCTAAGGGAAAGGGGACCCAGGGAGAGGGAATTAATCCTGCCTCACAGAGGAGATAGTGGCCTTTCTGATGGACCTTGAGTTTCATCAGTTGGAGGGAAGGGACTTTGCAGACAAAAAGATTAAATCTATGACTTTAGCAGTAAAAAGTGTGAGGCTTGGGTGTGCTGGCCACTAACGAGCCTGTAGATGGGGCAGGACTCAGATAAGAAAGGCCAAGAAGGCCATCAGCTGGGTTTCGTCTGCCCCTGAATACCCTACCTGATGGAGACCGGGCAGAGTCCTCTGAATGACTGCTGCCCCCGTCTCAGAAACCCACTGGCCCAGGAGCCATTGACCTAGCATCCCTGCAGCCTCCTTCCATGGGAACCCATGTGCCAAGCTGCTCCTGTTACGCCCAAATGTGGAGTTTGATTTTCCACTCTGGCCAGAGCTGCATGAGTCATTTGTGTTTTTCTGTTTATTTGCATCGCTTAAACACATCTGTGCATTATTAGTCCTCTGTGTTATTAAGTTTATCAAATAGGGAAATGTCTGGCCAGGTCTGACAATATTGCCAGGCTGCTATAAGGATTAGAAACTTGTGGTATTTAATCACCACTGGGTACTGGAGAGCCCAAGCTAGATTTTGGGGAGAAAGGCCAGGATTCACAGCACGCTCTGCCCTCAAGCACAGAGTTGAAGTCATTCAAGCCACAAACATTCATTGAACACCACTTGGTGCCAAGCCCAGGTTAGTTGGGAGAGACACAGAAATGAGTAACACGTAACCCCTAGTTTAGTTGGGTGACAGATAAGTGAACCAGGGTGTGCAGTCAGTAGTAATGTGTCTAGAGTGCACAGTGAGTCCCAGAGTTCGAGAGCCCAGGAGGAAGCCAGGAGGTGCTCCCTGGGCTGCCTACATCAGCGTTTTAAGCTCTTGGGGACTCTTAACAAAAGTCAGAGTTCTCCATGGAGCTGGCCCATGACAAAACTGGTCACAATTGGGAAGGAGTTGTATGACCCTCCCATGTATCAGTTAGAGTGGAGAGTGACTTCCAGTGACCCTAGGAACCACTGAAGGTCAGGGGAGGACCCTCCGTGCCCCCTCAGAGGTTTCCTGATAAAGGTGGTCCATCAGCTGGGCAAAGCAGGGGAAGCATGCATCCCCAAGCCCAAGAATTGGATCACAGGAGGCAGCTGAGCTTCTTGGCAGAAGCCCCTGGAGCTGGCCCTGTGTGTCTTGGCTGCCTCTGCCCCTTTCCCTGTACTCATGCCTCCCTCTGCCCAGGAGCAGTGCTTCTATCCCTGATCCTGCAAACCTACACTATGGCAAGGGGAAGGGAAAGGGGGCAGCCACAGCCCACAAAACCTATCTGGTCCCAGGGTTTACAGTTCCAAGTGTCCCTGGAAAGCAAGAAGCCACCCAACCCCAGACGCTGAGGCTGCAGATTCAGCTGCTGCCTCCTGACAGCCTCCAGTCTGGCTGGGTTAACCAGTGCAGAAGAATCAGGCCGCCCTCTATGTGCCAGCTCTCTGACCTCACTGGGAAGAGGTCAGCCACTCCTCTCTGGCTCCCACAGTTCTGGGCATTGCCACCGTCAAGCACTTCAGTCCTCGCTGCAGTGTGCCCAAGGCCTTTCCCCTAAGAGCCCGAAGAGGACAGGCTGTCTTCTGGCCACCTGCATAGCCCTAGTGCCTTGCTCCATGCTGGGCACACGGTAGGTATACACGGAATAACAAATGAGGAAATGTTTTGGATGAGGATTTTCAGGACCAACTATTACAGAAAACTGCATAGGCACTTCACACCTCCAGAGGGTACTAGTCACATGGGTTACAATGTAAATGGCACCCCCTGGGGTTGTGCAGCATGGCACCCATGGGCATAAGCATCTTCACCGCTTCGAGCTGCTGCCTTTGGTCCTGACCACTGGGCATTCCTCCTGCCCTTCCCAACCAGCACTGATCAACCATCCTGCCTATTGGAGGCAGTGGGCAGTAATGACTTGTTCTAGTGAGCAGTTCTTCCAGGCCTAGCTGTCAAATTGCAGTAGTGAAAGAGCCCTGGATGGAGAGTCAGGCCATCTGAATTCTTGGTCATCCAGGAAACTCAATCTTCCACGAAGATCTACCTAGTTGGGGTGTTGGGGTCTCCTGGGTTCCCAGGATCTGTGGCTTCCCCGTAACACTCCTCCGTTCTCCATCAGCCCATAGTGGGCCTGATGACCCATGCACAGGAGGGGAGGGGGCTATGGGAGCATCCCTGTGGTGTTTGCCTAATTTTTTCAGCAAAGAAAGCCTCTATGGCCTTGACTGCCCTTGCCTCACTGAGAAGACCCAGCTCTGACCCTCAAGACCTAGAGAGGTCTGATACCAGTGGTCCTGGGGTCAGGGAGGGCTTTAGCAGAGGTGGGCTTGGAGAGGCCTGAGTGTACAGACCCAGGAAGAAAGTTGAATATGGAGTGGTTCCTGCAAGTAATTTGTTAATTCATTCACTCCCTACACAGACCTTTATTGAGTATCGACTTCAAAGTGTGGTCCTGGGACCAGCAGCATCAGAAATTCTGGGGAAGGAGCCCAGCAACACATTTTAACAAGCCCTCCCAATGACTCCACTGCAGTTCAAGTTTGACACAATGTGTGCCAGACACTGGGCGACAGGCTGCTGTCGCAATGCTGAGTGCGACTCCATTCCTTCCTGGTGGAGCTTGGAGTCCAGGAGGGAGGCAAACAGGAAAGAGAGAAATCCTGCCCATGGGAAAGGGGCTGTTCTCAAAGGGTGTGGAGGCAGAGAGGCAGCTGGCATGGGTTTCATCCAGGAGCTGGGGATGCTGGTAAGGGAGGTTGGCCTGGAGACCCCAGTGATGTGAGGATGGTTTTTGGCAAGCAGCCAGATGGTAGGACTAGCAGCCCCTAGAGGACTCATGGAGCTCAATACCTAATCCCAAACCAACCCCTACTAGCCTCTCCAAACTATAAGCCCCTACCTGTTCCACCGACCCCATCTTCCCAGGGCCCGAGTCCCAAACAGCAGCTAGTCATTTCCTCCATTGTTTTGGCGGGGAATGTACACAGGTCATTATCTCAGAACATTTTTAGAAAATTTTAGAGTAAGTTTTTCCATTCACTAGAGAACAGCATGTATTGATTTAAGAGTATCTATTTCTGCTTTTAAACAAAGGTTTTTTTAAATTCTAGGCACAAGAGGAACAAAATGAAAAATAGTGGATTTTATAGGCTTGTACCGTGGCACCTGGTCTATCTCACATGATCCTTACTGTAGCTCATTGAAGTCAGTAGAGCCATTGTGCTGTGCAGATGAGAGAACTGAGGCTCCCAGAGGTCCAGTCACTTGGTGAGGCCACCCAGCTAATACACGGTAGGGCTGAAATAAGACCCCAGCTGCCTCCAAGCCTGTGTTCTCGCTGCCCTATTTGCACTTTACTGAGGTAACTGATGCTGAGTAAATCCAGAACATCCAGATGTTTTCCTGAGCCCACATTCTGTGGCTGCATGGTGGGGAGCCAGCCTGGCCTAGCTGGCTCTCAGGGGGGCTGATTCTCTTCCTGATTAGGGAGGGGTTGAGTTGGGTGGAAAAAGGGGAATGAATCTGCCCAGCCTAGCAGCTTTGCAGCTGTGTGCTAGTTTCCAGATTTGCATCTGTGTGCTCTGTTAACGCTCAGCCATTGGGTAATTAGCAAATGATGCCTTTCCTTACCCTCTCACTAGCACACATCTGCCTTGTTCACTGACCCATCCCTGCAGTTGGTAGGGTTAGCCTCAGACCACAGCATCCTCCTCTGCCAGCCATGCCATGTGGGCCTGGAGTGGCTCTGTGCCTATGTCAGGGGAAGTGCAGAGAAGTGCTGTGTGTGCGCAAAACCTGCTGCGAGGACTGCTGAGCCTATGGCACTATTTCTCCACAACAGCAGTTCATGGTGCTGGCTACATGCGCTTCCCAACCAGAGGTGACAGAGCTTAGAAGCCTCAGATATGTGGAAAACAACAAGGAAATAACTTTGGAAGATTCTAGAACTGCCAACATTGATGTCCAAAATTCATGCATTAAGTTCATGAAGAGTCCTTAAGCTGTCACTCCAAAGCATGTTTACTCTTCGTTTACACATGTTAGTAACAGGCTGCAGTATCTCAATTTTCTTTTATATAACAACTTTATTGAGTTATAATTCACATACCATAGAATTCACCCATTTAAACTATATGACACAGTGAGTTTTAGTATTTTAAAGTTGTATAACCATCACCACAATCAATTTTATAACATTGTCATCACTCTGAAAAAGAAACCCTGTACCAGTGAGCACTCACTTATTGTGCCTAAATCCCACCCACCGTTCCCTGGAAACAATGAATAATCTACTTTCTGTCTCTGGATTTGCCTGTTCTAGACATTTCATATAAATGGAATCATGCAATACGTGGCCTTCTGTGACTGGCTTTTTTTTTTTCATTTAACATGTTTTCAAGGTTCATCCGTGTTGTAACATCTGCCAACACTTCATTTCCTTGTATTGCTGAATAATATTCCATTGTGTGAATGGACTGCATTCTGGTTATCCATTCATGAGCTGATGGACGTTGAGTTGTTTCTACTCCTGGGGTATTATAAATGTGCTACTAGGAATGTTGATGTATACATTTTTATGTGGACACATGTTTTCCTTTCTCTTGGGTAAATACCTAGGAGTGGAAGTGTTGGGTCACATAGAGGCTCAGTGTAACCCTTGAGGCACTGCCAGACTCCTTTCCACAGTGGCTGCACTATTTTACATTCCCACTAGCAGTGGATGGGAGTTTCCATTTTTCTACAGCCTCACCAACACTTGCTAGTATCTCTCTTTTTTAAAGATTTTATTTATTTATTTTCAGAAAGAAGGGAAGGGAGGGAGAAAGATAAGGAGAGAAACATTGATGTGAGAGAAACATCAATCAGTTACCTCTTGTATGTGCCCTTGAAACGGGAAAAGCCGGCGTTCCTACTGCTGGTCACTACCAGACCCAATAAGCAGAGACAGGGGTTGGATCTTTATAGGCACTTTATTCAGATGGCTGGTGATCTGAGAAGATGGCTGATTATGTGGTCCAACAAACTCTTTTTATAAGGAGATGAAAAGTGTAGGTAAGGGGTTTAGAATGCAGGGAAAAAGTTAATCAGATAAAGCTGCATTCATCTTTCTTTCATCTGTGCCCTCTGCAGCGGTCTTTACCTGTGCCCTGGGTGGGAGACATCTCACCTGGAGTACAATGGCTCAGATACCATCTTGATTGCTTGTAGTCCTCCTGAGACATGAAGGTGGAACTGTTTATGGTCTCCTGGAGTCACAGTGGGTCATACCTTCAGTTCCTGGAACAATAGCTTTTTATGTGCATTGATTATTAAGCTTATTTGCTATTCCCTAAACTAAAATTTTCCAATTCTTGAGTACCCCATCACCTTGACCAGGGACTAAACCCACAACCCAGGCATATGCCCTGACCAGGAATTGAACCAGTGACCTTTGGCTTTGCAGTGCAAAGCCCAACCAACTGAGCCACACTGGTCAGGATATTATTTCTCTTTTTGATGATAACATCCTAATGGGTGTGAAGTGTAGTAACTCATAGTTTTAATTTGCATTCTCTTGGAGCTAATGATGTGGAGCATCTTTTCATGTGCTTATTAACAATTTGTATGTTGTCTTTGGAGAAATGTCTATTCAAGGCCTTTGCCCACTTTTGTATAGGTTATTTGTCTTTTTAATATTTAGTTGTAAGAGTTCTTTTTATATTTAGAAAGAAGTCCTTTAATTAGATATATGGTTTGCCAAATTTTTCTCCATTCTATGGGTTGTCTTTTCACTTTTTTGATGGTGTGTTGTTTGTATTCCTTGTTCACAGAAAATTAGCAGGACCTGGGTGGGAGGGGAAGGGGAGGCAAGCAGGCAGACAGACAGCTGTGATAAATGTCCTGATAACAAGGGAGGACATAAACCTATGGACACGTTCTATAAAAACAGAAGACAAGACCTAAGAACACGCCCTCTTCCAGCCTGGGGTGATCCCTGGGTTCTGGGTGAGGATCTGACTGTCTTCTCTTGAAATACACACTGCATTTTGAAAGGATTTCTACCCCCAAAGCACAGAGTAAGTTTTGAAGCTGTAAGTCCCAGGGATGGGTGCCTTCAGTCAGAAATGTGCGTGAAAGCCCTATTACATGCCAGGACTGTGCTGGGTGCTAAAGGTACAGCCCTGGAACAAAACACGATGATCTTGGCCCTCCCAAAGTTGGCAGGAAGGTAGGGAAGGCAGATGAGCATGGACGCCACCAGGCGAGGACTTCCAGATGCCCCAGGTGTGTGCAGCCCTCAACTACCCTGTGCCCATCGAGGGCAGCTGGGCAGCTATTGGCATTCTTATTTTATAGGTGAGGAAACTGAGGCTAGAGAGAAGATAGGATTGTGGTGTTTCCAGGTGAGGAAATCATCAGGACATAGCCCAGAGTTTCAGCCTCTCTTTACTCCCTCTATTTCTACACTTTTTATGCTTAAAAAAAGTTCTGACAGTAATTTGTGTTTTCGGTTACAGGTTGCTAAGCCCCTGGTACAGAGCCCCTAAGCCTCTGGGCATGCACCAGTTTGCCCCAGGGACTCGAGCCAAGGGTGGGCCCCTGCACACTGCCGTTTTCAGCCCACTGGCCCCTTTCTCTGGAATGCTTTTTTCTGGTTCATTCTCACATCCTTCAAGACTCGGCCCAGGTCCAACCCCTGCAAGAAGCCGCCCAGCTCCCCCTTTGGAAGTCAGTGCCCGCTTCTCAAGAGACCTTGTTCAGTTTCCTCCTGTGCCTGGCACTGTCTTTGAGCACAGGTCTCCAGAATGGGTGTGAACTATCCAGGGGCTAAGAAAATTTAGAGCTTGTTTGTATATAAATGTTAGCTGTATCCCTTAACATTTGTTTGTTTATATATGCTTTATTTTGAATATAACATTATAGTGCACAAATTATAACATTTTAAATATACTTAATTTATAAGTAAATATAGCAATAATAGGAATGTATTCCCCCAAATTAATTTTTCTACTAGATAAAATTTAAACTAAAGTTGGAAGATAACTGCGGGCCCCATGAGGACAAGCACTGTGCCACGTTCCTGTCCAAGTGCCCACGTCCAGCCCCTGACCGGGAATGTCAGCTCACCCTCTGCCTGGGAGGGTATGGGAGGCTCCCCCCCGTGGGCCTTCAGGCCATCTCTGCATCTAGCTGCAGGGTGCCACAGCCAACTACCCTCTGTCCCCACCCACATCCACCCCCACCCACACCTGACCCCATGGTGACCCCTTTGCAGCTGTTCCACTTGAGCCTGAGGGTTGTCTGCTGCAGGGGAGTGGGGGGGCTACCGGTGTCCTGACTGCCCACTGGGAGCCACTTGACTGCTGGCATGCAGGCCCGCAGGCCAGGTGTGGCTCCCAGCTACAAACAGCCCTTGTCGTGGCTCTGCCGGGGAAGTAGGAGGGGATTTCTGAGCCAGGGCAGAGCCCCAGAGGGGCTAGGACCAGTGCCTTGTGCGAGCTCCTGCACGCCTGCATCTCAGTAGCTTTTGCTGGAAGCTTGGGAGGGGGACGTGGGCAGTTCTGTGTGTAGGTGGCAGGCCTCAGCCCAGCCAGCAGCAATTTGATCCCCTCCCTGCTCTGTTCCCCAGATCTGCAAATAGTACAAGCAGGAGCCAGGGCAGAGCCAGGATTAGTCACACCCTCACCTTCCCAGAACAGGGGCTCTGCTGGTCCTTTGGGACCTTCTGGACTTGCCCTGCCTGTCCTACCCTTGCTGGCCTTTACCCACACAGCAGGCCTTGTTCTGGGCACTGGGAGGGCAAAGAATTTTGAGACATGACCAGCTGCCCATGAAGTACCTCAGAGTAGAGTATGGATGCGTAAACTTGGCACATTGCACCAATCAGAATAGATGGCTGTGAGCTCTTGCACAAATTAGCCCCTTTCATCCTCACAACTACTCATATGAAAAGGTATAGTTAGTGTCCCCATTTTAAAGGTGAGGGAACTAGGGCTCAAAGGCACCCAGCTAGTAAGTGATGGGCGTGGTGATGATTGACCTCAGCTTTTGGCCCAACAGTGGCTGTCCTATATCTGAACTAGAGAGGAAAATTTGCCACCCCTGGGATAGAGGCCTTACCAGGAGAGATTACTACCTAGCTGGTTCCTGTCCTAAGGACTGAATTTTGATAGCAAGAAGCTCATTAGAGGTGTTTTATGTTTCATTTCCATTCATCCTGCGGCAGGGCTCCTTAGGACCATAGGTCTGGAACTTTGAATAGATCCCTAAACTGCCAGGGTGAGTGGGGCTCAGAGATCTGTTAGAAAAGCCACCCAGAGAGGCTCAGTGGTGCTCCCTTGTCTCTTCTGGGACAAAGCTGGGACCAGTCGCAGGTGCCCCCAGCCCCTGCCCTTGGCTTGCTTCCCTCTGTGCAGTTGCTTCCATCTCCACTTCCCAAAAGGAAGCAAGTCCCGTTGGGTTCTGAGCATTGAGCCTGAGAGCCAACCCCAAACAGTTCCTTCCCACTCGCACTGCTAAGTCTGGGGTTAAACACAGCATTCAAAGTGTTGCTCTCATTGTCTTTTTTTCTTTTGGTGGGTTGGGTTTTGCTTTGAATCTATAAACCCTTAGGGTTCTTCAAGGACCAGGAGATGCACGTGTGCCACAAAGCCCAGCCTGGCTTCCCCTCCGGAAGTGATGTCTGCCTCCTGGGCTCCATCCCAAGTGCCCTGTGTTCAGTCCTGAGCAAGTGCATCTCATCTCACCACTTACACATACACACACACCATTGGAAACCAGATTGTAAACTGTCTGAAGTGGGGACCACATCTTACTCATTTTTATGCTCTTAGAGTATTCTCGTAATAGTTGCTGAAGAGATGGCAAAGAGAAGAAAGCGAGAAAAGATCAGAGAGACTTTTGTCCGGGAGGCTTCTTAGGCTCCTCCAAATTGCTAGCAAATGTGGAGAAGATGGTCTGGAGGCCTCAGTGTGGTTACTTTTTTTCCCCAAAAGCGCAAACTCGCTCTAGGGCTGGTATCTCCAGGTGGCTGAGGCAGTGACTAGGAAGGGTGCCTGTGTATCTGTTCCAGCCGTGACGGACCACAGGGAACGCTGGAGTCCCCAGGGAGTCGGCCTTTACATTCACCTCGGCCCAGATCCCCTAAGCTGGCCTGAAGCCTAGGCTGCCTGCCAAGCCCCAGTCATGATGTGGCCCTCTTCCCCATGGCTGAAGAGGTGCTGCCAGGGTCTTTTGCATCCTTTCCTTTGCCTGTCCCTGCCACTGGTTCAGTGCTGGCAGCTGGTATTTGTGTCATTATTACTGTCCGACATCTACTGAGTGCTTATTGTGTGCTGGGCAAGTGCTGTTCTGGGTGCTTTACAAATACTGATTTACTTATTCCTACCGTTTCCCCGTAAGGAAAGTACTCTGATTATCTCCTTTTTATAACTGGGGAAACTGAGACACTGACAAGCCCAAGGTCACAGAGCCAGCAGGTATCAGCCAGAATTAGAGTCCAAGCAGTCTGGCTCTGGAGCTTGGCTCTTGGCCCCGGCAACCTTAAGTGGGTGCCTAGCCCCCCTCTCCGCACCCATGAACCACAGCTCCTAGCCTGTGCGCCAAGGAAAGTCAGGAGGCCTCCCTGCACCTACAAGGGTAGCTCATTACCACTTGAGAAAATGCCCCCAAACCAGGCAGAAAACACTCCCATTTTTCAGGGAGGTACTGTCCCCTTCATTTCCCACAGTCGAGTCTGGTGTGAGCAGGGCAGGGATCCCGGATGGTACTTGCATGTTTGTATGAGCATGGCTCCTCCATCTGTGGGTCCCCACAAAAATAACCCCAAAAAGCCTTAGCTCAGCTGGTCCCTGATACGCTGTGTGAGACATAGGGTGATAGTTTGAAATTATTAGTGTGAAGTGTGAGAGGCCAAGGGAGTTGCCTGCCTCTGTACATGGCAGGGGCAGGATGGCAGTGCATGACCCCGGCACTCAGAATGGATGGTCGGTGCGTCCCTGTTCACTCTGACCCCTCTTCTTAGCCGGTGTGGCCCTAGCTCTGCCACTCACTGGCTGGGGTGTCCCTAGATAGGTTCCTGTCCTCTTTCTGGGCAGTAAGCCTATTGGTGAAGCTCGAACTGCAGAGGCAGACAGACCAGCATCAAGGCCCCTTCCCTACTTACTCTCCGTGCCACCTGGAGAAAGTTCCTCAGCCTCTCTGAGACTCAGTTTTCCCTCTTTAAGTTGGAGATAATAATGGTACTTGTTTTATGGAGTTCTTATGAGGACTGGACCTCACTCATAGAAAGGCAGCATCCAGCACGTGGGGAACATCTCATAAATAGGAGCTGCTGCTGACTTGAAAAGTGTCCATGTCACAGCTTTCAAAGCCTTTTAGGATTGCATTGTCTGTCATCTCCAAGCAGAGACTGTGATTTCATTCACAAAGGTGGGATGCCCAGAGAAGCACAGGGCTTGTCCAAGGACAATAGCTGCTCCACAGCAGAGCCTTCCACAGCCTCCTGGTGCCCCTGCTCCCCCTTGTGTTAGACCTGGAACCCACCCCTACCCCCACACCCCCACCCACTTTACCTTGCTTGTGTTGAGCGGGTCTCAGGAGACTGCTATGGAGTGGGAAGAGGCAGACATCTGTGCAGGGTGTTAAAAGCCATCCCTGCTGCTCCACTAGTTGCAGGTGACAGTTCTGAATGCTTTTGTGTCAGGGACCCCTGGGTACTCATTGGCTGGTGAAGCTCAGAATAATGCTCTTACATGCATAAAATAAAATAACAGGGTTATGATTATGTTTTATTTTTTTAATTTTCCCTACCTTTAAGGAGGTATGATTGACAAATAAAAATTGTTTACATTTAAGACATTCATTGTGATGTTTAGATATACATATACATTGTGAAATAATTGCCACAGTCAAGCTAATAATATATTCATTACCTCACACATAGTACCCATTTGTGTGTTAGGAACATTGGAGATCTCCCTACCCTCTTACCAAACTTTAAGTGTACAATGCAGTACTATTAGCTATAGTCACCATCATGCACATTAGATTAGATCTCCAGAACTTACTCATCTTATCAGTGAAAGTTTGTACCCTTTGACCAAATTTCTCCCCATTTCCCTCACCCCTCAGTCCATTCGTCTCTGCTTCTGAGTCTGACTTTTTTACATTCCACATATGATTGAGATCGTGTAATATATGTCTTTGTCTTTCTGTGTTTGACTTATTTCACATAGTATAATGTCCCACAGAATTCCCTTCTCTTTTAAAGTTGAATAATATGCCACTGCATATACATGCCACATTTTCTTTATTCATCCATCAGCAGACACTCAAGTTGTTTCCATGTCTTGGCTACTGTGAATAATGCTACAGTGAACATAGGGTGTGGAATTCTCTTCAAGATAGTGATTTTATTTCTTTTGGATAAATACCCAGAAGAGGGATTGCTAGATCATATGATAGTATTATTTTTAATCTTTTGAGGAGCCTCCATACTGTTTTCCGTGGTGGCTGTACAAATTTACACTCCTCCCAGCATACAAGGGTTCCCTTTTTTCCGCATCTTTGTCAATATTTATCATCTTTTGACTTTTTGATAATAGTCATCCTAACAGGTGTGAAGTGTTATTTATTGTGGTTTCCTTTATATTTCCATAATGATGAGTGATGTTGAGCATTTTTTTATGTACCTATTGGCCAATTGTGTTTCTTCTTTGGGAAAATGTCTATTCAGGTCCTTTGCCAATTTTTAATTAGATTATTTTGCTCCCACCCCCCCCATTTTTTTTTTTTACTATTCAGTTGTATGAGTTTCTTATATTTTTTGGATATTTTCAGATAGATATATATATCTGATAACAGAGCATCTGATATATATATTATCAGCTATATATATAGTTCTGATAATATATATTGCCAGATATATATGTGTATATATATGATAACTGATATCATATATATATATATATATATATATATCTGATTATATCATACAACTTGCTATTGAGTTTATGAGTTTCTTATTTTTTTGGATATTATCAGATATATATAGATAGATAGATAGATAGATAGATATAGATATAGATATATCTGGATATATCAGACCAGTGCTTACCAGGTAAGTGGTTTACAAATATTTTCTCCCATTCCATAGATTGTCTTTTCATTTTGTTGATTGTTTACTTTGTTATGCAAAACCTTTCTGACTGATGTAGTCCCACTTGTTTAGTTTTGCTTTTGTTATTTGTGCTTTTGATGTCATCCAAAAAATTGTTATCAAGACCAACATCATAGATATTTTTCCTGTCTTTTCTTCTAGGAGTTGTAAATTGCAGGTCTAATATTTAAGTTTTTAATCCTTTTGAGTTGATATGTATGTATGGTATAAAATAAAGGCCCAGTTTCATTCTTTTTTATGAGGATATGTAGTTTTCCAAACACCATTTATAAAAGAGATTGTTGTTTCCCCATTGTATATTCTTGGCACTTTTGTCAAAGATTAGTTGATTTTATAAGTGGTTGTTTATTTCTGGGTGGTCTAGTCTATTCCCTTAGTCCATATGTCTGTTTTTATGCCAGTACTATACTATTTTGATTAACATAGCTTTGTAATATAGTTTGAAATCAGGAAGTGTGATTTGTTCTTGCCCAAGATTGCTTTAGCTATTTGTGGTCTTTTGTATAATTTTAGGATTATTTTCTCTATATTTGTGAAAAATGTCACTGGAATTTTGACAGAGATTGCTTTGAATTTGTAGATCACTTTGGGCAATGTGGACCTTTTTACAATAGTCTTCTGATCCCTAAGTTGTTCTTTTTTTATGGAATTGTGAATGAGATTTCTTAAAATTTCTCTTTCACATAGTTCATTGTTAGTGGCTAGAACCACAGCTGATTTTTGTAGATTGATCTTTGTATCCTGTAACTTCCTGAATTAGTTTCTTAGTTTTAACAATATTTTTTTTGTGGACTCTTCTAGGATTTTCCGTATGTAACATCATGTCATCTGCAAATAGTGACAATTTTACTTCTTATCCAATTTAGATACCTTTTTTTACTTATTTTCTTATCTGATATCTCTGGCTAGGACTTTTAGTGCTATGTTGAGTAGAAGTGAAAAAAGCCATCATCCTTGTCTTGTTCCTTATCTTAGAGTGAAAGCTTTTAGCTTTTTACCATTGAGTATGGTGTGAGGTGTGGACTTGTCATATATGGCCTTTACTGTGTTGAGGTACATTTTTTCTATACCTGTTTCTTTAAACATGAAAGGATGTTCAGTTTTGTCAAATGTGTTTTCCAGCATCTATTAAGATGCTCCTATGACTTTTATCCCTAATTCTGTTAACGCAATGCATCACATTTATGGGTTTACATATGTTGGAACATCCTTGCATTCCAGGGATAAATCCCACTTGATCATGGTATATGATTCCTTTAATGTGCCATTGAATTCTGTTTGCTAGTATTATGTTGACAATTTTTTTAAAAATACATTTTATTGATTGTGCTATTACAGCTGTCCCATTTTTTTCCTTCCTTTTACTCTCCTCTGCCCTGCAGCTCCCATCCCACCAGCATCCCCTCACCTTAGTTCATGTCCATGGGTCGTACATATAAGTTCTTTGGCTTCTCCATTTCCTATACTGTTAACTTCCCTGTGTCTTTTTTGTACCTACAATTTATGCTTCTTATTGCCTGTACCTTTTCTCCCATTCTGCCCCTGCCTCCTCCCTACTGATAAGCCTCCATGTGATCTCTATTTCTGTGATTCTGTTCCTCTTCCAGTTGCTTGCTTAGTTTGTTGGGTTTTGTTTTGTTTTTTTAGATTCCATTATTGATAGTTGTGAGTTTGGTGTCATTTTACTGTTAATAGTTTTAATCATCTTTTTCTTAAATAAGTCCCTTTAATATTTCATATAATACAGGCTTAGTGATGATGAACTCCTTTAACTTGACCTTATCTGGCAAACACTCTATCTGCCCTTTTATTCTAAATGATAACTTTGCTGGATAGAATAATCATGGATGTAGGTCCTTGTCTTTCATGACTTGAAATACTTCTTTCCAGCCCCTTCTTGCCTGGAAGGTTTCTTATGAAAAATCAGCTGAGAGTCTCATGGGAACTTCTTTGTAGGTAAGCGTTTCCTTTTTTCTTGCTGCTTTTAAGATTCTCTCCTTATCTTTAAATCTCAGGTAATTTAATTATCATCTGTCATGGTGTGTTTTTCCTTGGATCCAACTTCTTTAGGACCTCCTGGGCTTCCTGGAAGTCTTATTCCTTTGCCAGATTAGGGAAGTTCTTCATTATTTTTTCAAATAAGTTTTCAATTTCCTTCTTAATTATTTTTAATATATTTTATTGATTATGCTATTACAGTTGTCCCATTTCCCCCTCTTCACTCCCCTCCACCCTGCACACCCCCTCCCACCCACATTCTCCCCCTTTAGTTCAAGTCCATGTGTCATACTTATAAGTTCTTTAGCTTCTACTATTAATAGTATTTCCCATACTATTCTTACCCTCCCCCATCTCTTCTCTACCTACCATCTATGCTGCTTATTCTCTGTACCTTTTCCCCCTCTCTCCTCCCCCACTCCCCTGTTGTTAGCCTGCCATATGATCTTCATTGCTGTGGTTCTGTTCCTGTTCTAGTTGTTTGCTTAGTTTGCTTTTGTTTTTGTTTTAGGTGTGGTTGTTAATAATTGTGAGTTTGCTGTCATTTTACTGTACATGTTTTTTATCTTATTTTTCTTAGATAAGTCCCTTTAACATTTCATATAATAAGGTCTTGGTGATGATGAACTGCTTTAACTTGTCCTTATCTGAAAAGCACTTTATCTGCCCTTCCATTCCAAATGAAAGCTTTGCTGGATAGAGCAATCTTGGACGTAGGTCCTTGCCTTTCATGACTTGGAATACTTCTTTCCAGCCCCTTCTTGTCTGCAAGGTCTCTTTTGAGAAATCAGCTGACAGTCTTATGGGCACTCCTTTTTAGGTAACTCTCTCCTTTTGTCTTGCTACTTTTAAGATTCTCTCCTTATCTTTAATCTTCAGTAATGTAGTTATGCTGTGCCTTGGTGTGTGCTTTCTTGGGTCCAACTTCTTTCGGACACTCTGAGCTTCCTCGACTTCCTGGAAGTCTATTTCCTTTGCCAGATTGGGGAAGTTCTCCTTTATTATTTGTTCAGAAAACTTTTTGACTTGTCGCTCTTCCTCTTCTCCTTCTGGTGCCCCTATAATTCAGATGCTGGAACATTTAAAGATGTCCTGGAAGTTCCTAAGCCTCTCCTCATTATTTTTTTTGAATTCTTGTTTCCTCATTCTTTTCTGTTTGGTTGTTTCTTTCTTCCTTCTGGTCCACTCCATTGATTTGAGTCCCAGTTTCCTTCCCATCACTATTGGTTCCCTGTACATTTTCCTTTATTTCACTTAGTGTAACCTTCATTTGTTCATCTAATATGCGACCACATTCAACCAATTCTGTGAGCATCCTGATCACCAGTGCTTTGAACTGTTCATCTGATGGGTTGGCTATCTCTTCATAGCTTAGTTGTATTATTTCTGGAGCTTTAGTCTATTCTTTCCTTTGGGCCATTTTTTTGCCTTGACATGCCTGTTGCATAGTGAGGGGTGGAGCCCATAGGTGTTCACCTGGGTGGGGCAACCCATTTGCTGGGTTGTGATGCAGTATGTGGGGAAGGGGTCCGAGAGGGAACAATGGCGCTTGCTCCACTCTCTGCTGGATTTCAGTCACTTCCCCTGCTTCCCCCAAGCCAACTGGGCCCTTCTGGTGCTGATTCCTGGGTGGGTGGGTTTGTGTATGTTCTAGGACCCTGTGGGTCTCTCCAACGAACTCTCCTATGAGGCTGGGAGTTTCTACCCGTACCTCAACCCCCACAGGTATTTTCAATCAGTGTTTTGAGGTTTTATTTCCCCACACTGGGGCCCTGGGTTGTGAGGTCTTTCTCGCTGCCCAGTTTTGCGTGGTTTATCTGCATGTGAATGTGGGACCACCCAGTTCACCAGCCACCTGGTGGGCTGCGCCCCCCCACAATCTACTGCCTCTCTGTGTCCTTGAGCCGCCACGTTGCACGCCCGGAGTCTGCCAGCCACGGCTTTGCCTCAACCCCTCTCCACCTAGCTGCCCAGCTCCACCCCTTCTACCGGTCTAGATGAATGTATCTACTTTAACTCCTTGGTTGTCGGACTTCCATACAGTTCAATTTTCTGTTGGTACTGGTTGTTTTTGTTTATAAATTGTTGTTGACCTTATTTTGGTTGTGCGAGGAGGCACAGTGTGTCTGCCTACACCTTCATCTTGGCTGGATCAAGTTTTCAATTTCTTGCTCTTCCTCTTCTCCTTCTGGCACCCCTATGATTTAGATGTTGGAACATTTAATGTTGTCCTGGAGGTTCCTAAGCCTCTCCTCATTTTTTTTTTTTTGAATTCTTGTTTCTTCATTCTGTTCTGGTTGAGTGTTTATTTCTTCCTTCTGCTCCAAATCATTGACTTGAGTCCTGGTTTCCTTCCCTTCACTGTTGGTTCCCTGTATGTTTTTCTTTATTTTATTTTGCATAGCCTTCACTTTTTCATCTGTTTTGCGACCATACTCCACCATTTCTGTTAGCATCCTGATTACCAGTGTTTTGAACTCTCCATCTGATAGATTGGCTATCTCTCCATCTCTTAGTTCTATTTTTGGAGCTTTGATCTGTTCTTTCATTTAGGCCATATGTCTTTGTCTTGGCATACCTGTTACGTTGTAAGGGGTGGAGTCTTAGGTATTCACCAGGGCTGGGCAACCCTCTTGGCTGTACTGTGGCACTGTATGTAGGGGAAGGGTACAAGAGGGAACAATGCCACTTGCTTGATGCTTGGCCAGCTTTCAGTCATTTCCACCACTACCCACAAGCAAATTGGGGCTTTCTGGCACTGATTTCCTGGTGGGTGGGTTTGTGTATGTTTTAGGACCCTGTGAGTCTATCCAATGAACTCTCCTGTGAGGCTGGAAGTTTCTCCCTTTGCCACAACTCCCACAGATTTTTACAGGCAAAGGTTTTGAGGCTTTCTTTCTCCACGCTGGAACCCTGAGTCGCATTGTCTATCTCGCTCCCCAGTTATTTCTCCCAGTTTATCTGCATAAAAATGTGGGACCACCCAGTCCGTCAGCTGCTGCATCGCTCACCCTGTTCTCCATCCACCTTGTCACATGTCCTCTCTGCCCCGGCTACCATCTCTGCCCCTCCTACTGGTCTGAATGAATGTTTCTTCTTTAACTCCGTGGTTGTCAAACTTCCATACAGTTTGATTTTTCTGGTGGTTCTGGTTATTTTTTGTTTTTAAATTTGTTATTGTTCTTCTTTTGGTTGTGTGAGGAGGCAAAGTGTATCTACCTACACCTCCATCTTGGCCAGAAGTCAAGAATTTTTGCATCTATGTTCATCAGGGATATTGTCCTGTAATTTTCTTTTCTTGCATTATTCTTATTTTGGGTATCTAGGTAATGCTGGCCTCACAAAATGAGCTTGGAAGTGGGCTCTCCTCTTTAATTTTGTGGAATAGTTTGAGAATTATTGGCATTAATTCTTTAAATGTTTTGCAGCCATTTACCATTGAGCCATCCAATCCTGGGCTTTTTCTTTGGGATATTTTAAATTAATGATTCAATATCCTTATTCATTATTTGCCTGTCAGATTTTCTATTTCTTAATGATCTAGTCTTAGTAGATTGTATTTTTTTTAGGAATTTATCTATTTCTTCTGGGTTATGTAATTCATTGGCATATAAGTGTTCATTATAGTTTCTTACGATTCTTTGTATTTCTGTAGTATCAGTAGTAATTTCTCCTATTTTATTTTTTATTTTATTTATTTCTTGTTTTAGTCTTGCTAAAGATTTGTCAATTTTGTTTATTTTTTCAAAAAAATTTGTTTCAGTTTGTTTCTTCTATTGTTTTTCTAGCTTATAGTTCATTTATTTCCACTCTGATCTTTTTGTTTCTTTTTTCTACTAACTTTGGATTAGTTTGTTGTTCTTTACCTAGTTCCATGAGGTATAAAGTTAGATGGTTCAAGATCTTTTTTCCTTAATTAAGCTATGAATATCCCTCTTAGAACTGCTTTTGCTGCATCACAAAAGTTTTTGTTTCTATTTTCATTTGTTTCAATATTTTTTTATTTCCCTTTGTTTTCTTCTTTGACTCATTGGTTGTTCAGGGTGTATCATTTAATTTCCACATATTTGTGAAATTTTCAGTTCTCCTCCTGTTACTAATATCTAGTTTCATATTCTTGTTGTCAGAAAAGATATTTTATATGATTTCAACCTTCTTGAATTTGTTAAGATTTGTCTTATGACCTAACATATGATCTATCCTGGAGAATGTTCCAGGTACTCATAAGGAGGCTACAGGGCTGTCTAATGTTTCCATATTGACTTTCTGTCTTTATATATTTAGTTGCTCCTATTTATATACTTATATATCTATATATTTAGATGCTCTGTATATTTAAAGGATCCTATTTACAATGATTTTAAATTAGTGATAAGTTTACGCAATATTTGGGAAACTTTCACAATTAAGTTTGTGCTGCCACATTGGTCAGTATGGGTGTCAGACTCACTGTGACTTCTCCTATGGTTTTTGCTTACATTTGTGCATAAAGGAGATAGCAAATTTTGGTGAAAACTTGGTGACAATTAAAATATAATTTTTCCCAATAATTTTACTATAAACTCCTGCTCCAAGTCCAGGATTTTCTCCATGTCTACTCATACCTGAGGCTCAGTGAAGGAGATCCCAGGGCACCCACCCAATCTCAGGATCCCATTCAATGTCATGACCCACTCCCACCTAACCCCCAGAGAGTGGGGTTTCATTATGTATTCATTCATTCAGAGAATACTGAGCACCAGCCTTGTTGCAAATGGTGAGATCCAAAGTCAAGTAAGATGAGGTCCTTGTCCTCAAGCTGCTCACCACCTAGTTAAGGAACAGCATCAAAGATACCATTCCAAAATGTACAATGTAAACAAGCAGGAGAATATATCTACTCTTCTTGACAATCAAGGATAACACTCGGTGACGGTGAGGTTGGGATTTAACAGACACTATGGATAGTAACACTGTCTACCACATAATTCTTTTGAAAATAACCTCGGCATTGCACAGTGTGATTGTGGAAATTCCATACCCTTCTTTCTCAGCACTCTCACTCTTGCCATTTTGTCTCAAAGAAATAATTTAGGAAGAAAGACCAAGGATGGAGGGCAAAGGTCCTTCCCCTTCTTCTTCCTGAATGTGTGTGCTCCTCAGGAAGGGGCTGGGTCTCATTCAGCTTGTCCCCCAATGCTGGCACATGTTAGCATTCATGAAGGCCTATTGGGTGAATGTTTGAGCACCATGCAGTTACAGTAAACAAGAGACAGAGGTGTTGGAAGGACAGTCCAGAAGCCCTGCATTGACCAGGTTCCTCTTTTCTCTTCTAGCCAATAAAATGCCAGAAGAGATGGACAAGCCACTGATGAGCCACCACCTGGTGGATAGTGATGGCAGCCTGGCTGAGGCCTCCAATGAGGCCCCCAAAGTGGGCATCCTGGGTAGTGGGGACTTTGCCCGCTCTCTGGCCACACGCCTGGTGGGCTCTGGCTTCAGCGTGATGGTGGGAAGCCGCAACCCCAAACGTATGGTTGGGCTGTTCCCGTCAGCAGCACAAGTAACTTTCCAGGCAGAGGCGATAGACTCCCCTGAGGTGATCTTTGTGGCCACATTCCGAGAGCACTACTCCTCACTGTGTGGTCTCAGCGACCAGCTAGCCGGCAAGATATTGGTGGATGTGAGCAATCCTACAGAGCAGGAGCACCTTCAGCACCGTGAGTCCAATGCTGAGTACCTGGCTTCCCTCTTCCCTACCTGCACCGTGGTCAAGGCCTTCAATGTCATCTCTGCCTGGACCTTGCAGAGTGGCCCAAGGGATGGGAACCGGCAGGTAGGTGCTGGGGGAATAACAACCACCATAATAATTATTATAAATGCCTAATTTTCCTTGAGGGCCCTCAGAATACTAATCTCTTTGTGCTCATTGTCTCAGCTCATTTCACATCACTGCAAAGTTCTATTTTATGGAGGAGAAATTTGATGTTTGTGAACTTATGCCAAGTCCCACAATTGGTGAGTGGGATTTGAACCCAGAGCCTATAATCTGAAATTCCTATTCTTTCTTCTATGGTAACTTAATTACCTAGGGGGCAAGGAGGAAAAGAAGGATGATGACTTTTTTATGATTAGAGTCAAAAAGAGAAGAAACTTTGCTTTTAAAATTGGACTCAGAAGAGGGAAAGTAGCACACTTAAGTGCCAAGCCCTGAAGAAGCATGTGTGTCACATTCTTTCATCTGTTTATTCCAAGGGCTTCCAAGAACTGAGTAGATTTCTCAAAATAGTCAATAGCAGGTTTTTCTGAGGGTGGAAAATGGCTCCAGAGAATGGCCAGAGCTGCATACACTTCTTAGTAGGAGCTCTGACCAAGACAAGGTAGTTTTTAATATCAAGAGGCCAAGCATTTTTCTGGAGGAATGAGCCAGGATCCACATGTGTGTGAGAACTTCCAGTGAGTTCAGAGCAGATGCCTCCTACACACAGCTCCATGCCAGGCTGTGGGAGAGCACACAGGTGCCTGGCCATCCCTATCTGCTGGGCCTTCTATGCAGCTTGCATTATAGGGTTCACGTGTGTGGACAGGCCAGGAACAGTGGGTACATGTTAGGTGAAAGGGCCTGGAGGGAAGAGAAATAGCATCTGGCTAGGGAAGACTTTGAGGTTGACCTTGGCCTTGGCCCACCTCATGTTATGCACAGGGAGCAGCAGGGCATTCCAGGCTGAGGGGACAGCCTGCAAAGGCACAGACCCCAGTTTCCTCACCTGAAAAACTGGGACAATTGTACCTATCTATAGGCCTGTGGCAGGGCTGAGGGATAGCAGATATAAAGCCCAGTATACAGTTCATGCTGCGTCAGTGTTGGTAGACCATACTGACCATAGCAGTGTTGGCAAGGCTTGTGGTGGGGAGCAGTGGATTGTGAGGCTGGGGCTGGCTTGTGGAAGACCTTATGTGTTGTCTGAGGGCCACAGGGGGCTGAGGAACATGATCAAAAGAGACACTTCCAGACTGAGGGATAGAACTATACTCACGGCCACATGCAAAGCCCCAGGGCAGACCACAGTCCTTGAAGCACCTATTCCAAGGGCACATGGGGGGTGGCTGGGTGGAGGCTGATGGTGATAAACTTGGCAAAATGTTCACTGCTAGGTAAACCCTGGGTGCTCTTATTGAGTAGTGGGCATTGCCCAGCCAAGTCTGGGAAACCCCAAGGAGGCAAGGAAATACCCCTGGCCTGGGAATCAGAGCCACCTCTGCTCTCAGCTATACCATTAACTGGCATAGCTAGGCCTCAGTTTTTCAGCTGCTCAGTGAGAAGTTTGGCCCTGATGCTCTGAGGCCTTGCTTACCCCAGTGGCCTGTTTGATTCCCCTTCTCCTTCCTCCCCCAGGTGCCCATCTGTAGTGATCAGCCAGAAGCCAAGCGTGTTGTCTCAGAGCTCGCTCACACCATGGGCTTCATGCCTGTGGACATGGGGCCCCTGGCCTCAGCCCGGGAGGTGGAGGCCATGCCTCTGCACCTCCTCCCAAGCTGGAAGGTGCCTACCATCCTGGCCCTGTGGCTCTTTCTCTTCTTCTACGCCTACAACTTCATCCGGGATGTGCTGCAGCCCTATGTGCAAGAGGGCAAGAACAAGTTCTACAAGCTCCCCCTGTCTGTGGTCAACACAACGCTGCCATGTGTGGCCTATGTGCTGCTGTCACTGGTCTACCTGCCGGGCACCCTGGCAGCCACCCTGCAGCTGTGGCGTGGCACCAAGTACCGCCGCTTCCCTGATTGGCTGGACCATTGGCTGCAGCACCGCAAGCAGATTGGCCTGCTCAGCTTCTTCTGCGCTGCCTTGCACGCCATCTACAGCGTCTGCCTGCCTGTGCGCCTCTCCTACCGCTATGATCTGGTCAACCTCGCCGTTAAGCAGGTATAGCCCATGTCAGTGCCCAGTACCAAGGCCAATCATGCCTGTGGCTGCAGCCTGCAGGTCACTGTCTCATCTGTGTCACTAGCCTGTGATTCTGCCCTGACTGGGCAGTGCCCATGTCCTACAGCCTAAAGTCTTGAGTATCAGTGAAAAAAATATGAAAATCCTTATGCTCATGAGCACAGCCAAGGCAGGGGAGACTTATCCGAATAAAGCAGTAAGTTATAGAGGATTTTCAGAAGGTTGTGAATGCTAAGGAGAAAAATCAAGCAGGGAGAGAAGTGGGGTACAATTTTAAAGGGTGGTCAGGGGAGGCCTTGCTGAAGGTTGACAGGTGAGCAAAGGCAGGAAGGTGGTGAGAGTGAGCCTGCAGCTAGCAGGAGAGCAGCAGAGGCCTCAGGTGGGTGCTGCCTGGCACACATGAGGATCAGCCAGGAAGCCATGAGCTGGAGATGAGCAAGGAAGAAAGGACTGTGGCCTGATAGGTTGAAGCCAGATCAAGGAAGCCTTGAAGGCTGAGGAGAGCCTTGGCCTTACTCAGTAAAACAAGGAGTCAGAAAAGCTTTTGAGTAGAGGACTGATGATCCATCTGATGCTTTAACTGGCTCACTCTGGATGTTGGTGGAGAACAGACAATAGGGGGCCAGAGGCAGATGCTGAGAGAACACTTAAAGGCTATGCAGGAACCCCAGCAATGGAGGTTTAGAGTGGGGTGGGAGCAGCGGAGGGGAGGGGAAATATTGAAGCCAGAGTACACATCATTGCTGATGGACATGGGGGTTATCAAAGATGACTCCTAGTTTTTGGCCTGAACACCTGGAGGAATGGTGTTGCCATGAGCTGAGATGTAGAAGGCTACAGGAGCAAGATTATTTTTGGTGGGGGAAGTAATTTTTCACTCATTTAAGAAACCCACATGCTGCTCTTTTGCCAGCAGGATTCCTGCGGAATGGGTGGGCTTTCAGGCCAGGCCAGGTAGCAACAGACAGCATCAGCTGGCAGCTGTACCCACAGAAAGAGGCCCCTAGTGCTCTCTCCTGGTATATAAGCTCCCAGGGCCCAATTCTGAGTCCCAAACTGAGGTCTGCAAGTGACACTGCCTTTCTGTAATTGCCCCAACCTGCTTAACTCCTCCAATCCCCAGCCTCAGGACTGGTATATGAGTCCCATCCACTCCAGGACACTATTCACCCAACAGAGTTTGGCCCAGGTGCCAGGAAGACACTTGTCATCCACCCCTCTTTCCAGCCCAGATGGTTCCTACAGTTTCTGTTCTAGCTTAAGGGAATGCAGGGATTCTGGTGGAGCTGTGCCCTCCCCAGGTGCACCCACCATGAAGCTATCCTTTCAGTGGCTGGGCCACATCCCAGAGCAGGACCAGGAGGCGATGTTGGGTCACTGCCTATGAACCACAGACCTGAGCCCTACTCATTCTCAGCTTCCTTGCTGGCAGCTTCTCAAGTGTCCTTGTCCTTTCCCACCCACAGACACCTGGCACCATGTATCTGTGGGCTTGGGCTTTCATAAGCAAAAGGGAGAACCCCAAATTTCAGGCAGAAAAGCAAGGTGCCTGCTGGAAATGAGAGGAAGGGGAAAAATAATAATCACTAACCTTTAAAAAGAGCTTGCTGGGCTTTATATCCTCAGTGTGAATTTTTTTTTTAAAGATTTTATTTGTTTTTAGAGAGAGGGGAAAGGAGGGAGAAAGAGAGGGAGAGAAACATCAGTGTGTGTGATACATCGATCTGTTGCTTCTCCCACACCTCTAACTGGGGACCTGACTTGTGGCCCTGGCATGTGCCCTGACTGGTAATTTAACCTGCGACCTTTGGGTTCACTGGCTGGTGCTTAATCCACTGAGCCACACCAGCCAGGATGTCAGTATAAATTCATGTAACCCTTATCTCAACCCTATAAACCAGATGCTATACTACCCTTATTTTACATATGAGAAAATTGAGCCACAGAGAGGTTAAGTAACTTGACCAAAGTCATACAGTCATTAAGTGGCAGAACTGAGATTCAGATCCAGCCATTCTTCTGATCCATGTTCATATCCATGCTGCTTTCCATAGGGGAAGCAAATCCAGATGAACAGTTGAGTAAATGATCCCAGAACTCAGGTCATTAACTCATTCATTCACTGAGCACCTACTCTCCCAGGCCTTGGCATCACAGAAGGGAATAAGACTAGATAGTCTTGTTCCTTCTCTTGGCTGGCTGGGGAGCCCTGGAGAGTCTAAAGGCCAGAACCCTGAGCTCTTATCCTCAAGCATCACTGATTGGAACAAAAACCTTGACCTTAAACAAGTCATAGCCCACCCCTCTTTCGTTCTTAGGGCCCTGATGTATAGACCAAGGTCTCTCCTAGTGCTAATGTTTTGATGCTCTTTGATGATATTTTCGTCTGTAAAGGGTGGCTCTGCATGGTTTCTTCAGGCCTGGCATAGTGTTTGCTGCCCAGGAGGTGGCAGATGAGGGTGGCAGGCATTTCAGGCAGTGAGTGGGGAAGAAGGTGATGCTGCTCCCTGCCAGAGCCCAAGGCAAACTCATGCCCCACCTTCTGATGGCCATTCTCTAAATTTTCCACCCTACCAAGGCTCTCCTTTATAGTATGTGAAACTCAGTGTCGCCGTGATGCAAATACCAGGGCACAGAGGACACATGCCAGGTAGTTTCCCCCAATTCCAAAGTTCTTTAGGGCTGGAGGTCCCAGTGGAGGTTGTTGGGCAACCATCACTCCCACAGGACTAGATCACTCTCAGAGACTGCAAAGGCCTGTCACGCAAAAAGGGGCTTAAACTTGTTCTACAGATTTCTGGAGAGCAGAGCCAGGGTTGATTGGGTATGTTGGGGAGGGGAGGTGGTTAGAGGAAGACAGGGAATTAACACAGAGCAAAGACAGCAGCCCAGAAGTGGTGAGTTGCCTGACCTGGAGGTGTTCAAACTGGTACTAGATAGTCTGCAAATCAGCCTTGTACTCAGGCTCAGAGACTGGACATCTGAGGCTGTTCTGCATTAGCTGGGATTCCATGACTGCCTTCAGGAAAGAGCTGGCACTGGAACCCAGGCCTGGAGACTGTGAGGCCATTCTCCCTGTCCCCGGCTCCCACTACAGGCTGCTCCTTCCACATCCTGCCTTCCCCTTCTCTGAGTTGGCACCACTTTCTTCCCCCCCCATCACCCACCCTTGGGACATGGAGAGGGGCTGACGCTGCAGCCCGGCTGGCCCTCCTGGCCCTGGGTTCTTCAACAGCTAACCTGCAACCTACAGGGAAACAAAATCCCATGTGAACACCAGCCACCATTTTGTCTTCTGTTGATGAACAATTCTCATCACTCTCACAGTGGCCACCTTGGTTAACTCCAAACATGGGAGAATTACTAGGAATGGAGAGCTGCTAGTTCTGTGTTCCAGCCGTGTGTGACACCAGGCACCGGGAAGCCCTGAGTACAGCACTGGGGTTCACAGGCTATCAAAGGGAGCTGGATCCAGATCCAGACAGGCTTCACACCATCCTTTGCTCCCATGCCACCCCTCTACCCCCACCCCTTCCCAGCATCCCTGCAGAGTAGAAATATGGGAGGGAAAAAACAAGACATTTTGCAAGTAACTATGTGGTGTGTGTGTAATGATCCAAACTCTAATTTGTGACATTAACTGCCTGATTTTTCCAAAATGCAGAAAGCAGTGACTAATAAAGTATACTTGAAGAACAAACAACTTGAAACAAGGAGATGACTTACTTAGTGGTTGTTGACACTGCAAAGTTCTGAGTAAGATGTCTTTGGACTCAGTTACGCAGCAGCCATCTGCCCTCTGTGGGGTAATGTCAGCCACCTTTCTAGCTGCTACTGACATTTGCTTGGTACACTAGCAGAGTCAAAGGATTTTAGACATGACCTCACCCAACTCTCTTATGTGGAGAAAAAGAAGTCCAGAGTCACAGGTGTGACTCATGGTCAGGGTGAGAAGCTGTGTCCCTAGACTCCTGGTTCTTCTGAGGCTTAAAGACACCAGAGTGAGCCAGCCCACCCAAATTAGAACAGAGGCAATCATTTTTCTCAAATTGCATGAAAAGTACCCAACAGATGGCTTTTCTCAGTTTTTTTAAACTTTATCTCATAAGCTTTCAACCATTTTGCTCAGCCCAGTAGATTCATTTTTAATATTTTATCTGGTAACTGGACTTGGCTGTTTTTTTCCTGCTGAAATAGTTTCTCAAAAGCCTGTATGAGTCATTCTGTTTCACAAAGCAGAGGCCTGCCTACTAAAGCATTGTCATATTTCTTAATGGAAATGCTCTTTCTTGTTCTGCTGGTAGAATTAAAGCACCAGCATTTCATGGTGTTTCTCAGAGAATACCTTGACTTCCAGGAGCTCTGCTGCCTGGTCTAGTTTGGAAATGGTGGTTCTAATGAAAGGACCTTGATAAGTTCTTCCTCATGGGCACTGTACGCATGAGTGTCGGTCAGGCTGGCAGGGGGCTCAGCTGCAAAGATACTCTGGGCAATACAGGAGGGGCTAGAAATCTCCAGGCCTCTATTGGTCTCAGATCTGTGTGTCCCTAGAGCTCAGTGGGGGATCCCAAAGCTCTGTGAGGGCAGGTATCCTTGCTCTCTGCAGCCTAGGGCCTGGTACACAGTAGGTACTTTATAAGTGCTCTGTGGTGTGCTTGGTGAGTGGTTGTCAGTCTCTATTGCCCGGCAGTGCTAAGCCAAAGCTACATGCATCAGACAGAAATGGGGATCTGGGTGGGAAAGTGGGAGCCAGAGCCTCTGACTCAGGAAATGCTGATGGGTTTACTGTTGGTGTGTCTTTGAGTCCCTCAAGTGCAAGGTAGTGATGAAGGCTGGTTGGGGGACCAGGAAGGCAAAGCATCCACAAAGCAAGCAGACAACTCAAACATGATCCCATCTGGCTGACAGGACTCTAAGATAGGAGAGCTTCTTCCTCCCTTTTGGGGATTTGGGGATCAGAAAACTGATGATATGATCATGTTTGAAGAGTTTGTATGTCTTATTGACTTCTCTGACTCTTACCTGGCTCATGTGACCAGTCTGGTTAACTGGCTCCAGGCAGATCTGTAAAGCCATGGGAAGGGAGCCCATGACATTGGAGCCAGACTGTCTGGGCCCTGATTCCAGCTCTGCCATCTCCCAGCTGAGTGTAACCATGGGGAAGGTACTTCATCTTTTTGCCTTTTCCCTGTTCTGTAAAATGAGGATAAGAGGGACCTCTACCTTGTGAGGTGGTTGTGAGGATTAGAGGATCCGATACTTGAAAAGAGCTTAGAAAAGAGCCAGGCATGTGTCCTGTGTGGTGGAAATGTTAGTCATTACTCTGTGTCTTACATCTGAAGGTATTTATTCACTTGCCCACATCCCAGGGCACCAACCACAGCCCCAGTGTTCATGATTTTCCTTCCATCCACACCAGGTCTTGACCAACAAGAGTCACCTCTGGGTTGAAGAAAATGTTTGGCGGATGGAAATATATCTCTCCCTGGGAGTCCTGGCCCTTGGCACACTGTCCCTACTGGCTGTCACCTCACTGCCATCCATTGCCAACTCACTCAACTGGAGGGAGTTCAGCTTCTTTCAGGTAAAGTAGGTCTGCCTCTGTTAGTGAGGCTCAGCCTGGCCTTGCCTCACGTCTCGTGAGCTGGTGCCTTCTCTTTGCAAACTGCCTTGGTTGTGATGATCTGGACAACAGGGCTGCTAGGTCAGATGCCAGAGGCTTCTGGCCCTGAGGGTCCATCCAGGTCTCCCCATAAAGGGGCTGCCTGGGAAAAGCCCATCCTTCTGACGTCTGTGGAGACCAGATATAAGTGTGTGAAAAAATTAGACAACAGAACACTGAAACCTGGATTAAATAGTATCGATTTCTACAATTTTTGAGCTTCTCGAACAAATTCTTATGATGTACTATCATTGGACATCTCACTGGTCTAGCTGGAAGTCAGTGAGCCAGTGAGCAAGCCTAGCTGGCCCCCCAGCACCCCCTCTCCATCTGGCCCTGTTGGTTCCTTTTACCTCTTGATTTGGGCAGGGCACAGGGGAGGTAAGCATAGGGATCACCAGTTGAAAGGGGATGAAACACAGCATTTCCCAAATGACACCACTGCTATGACAAATCCAGAGAAAAGGAGGTGTGTAGTCTGAGGAATTTGAGTAAAGGTTTGTTTCTCCCAAGAGAGACACAATGCACTTTGGCATGTCGAAGATTCTAATAATGTCTGCAACAACAAACCTTGTTAACCAGACTTATTTGAGCATTAACACTATCTGCACTCCACAGAATATGCTTTGAGAGATGCTGCTAGTGACAAAAGGTTCTTTATGCATTTATTCATTCAATAACTGATTACTGAGTACTTACTGCATGCCAGCCATAGTGCTAGGCCTGGGATGTGACAGGGAACAAGACAGACACAGCCATGTTTCAATTATAGGGACAACAGGGATGGACCTTTTTACATTTCATTGCCATCTGCTGTTGTTCACATGCAGAGTACAGGATCAGCCCCTCAGTGTTGGTAAATTAACTCATCCCCTCCCATGGATGGGACTAGTACTGGATTCTCCCCTACTATCATATCAGGACAGAGAATAGCTATCATATCCACCCCCACTGTCAGCAAAAATCTGTTGCAATCTTCTCTTTGCAGTGAGGACAGAGTATAGGATTCAAAGAGGGACAATGAAGGTGCAGGGCTCTTATGTAATCCAAATTAATTTCCCTTGATTAGGACCACTTATATACCTTAGAATAAAATAGAGCTGTGATGGTTGTTTTTTTTTTTTCTTTAAGTGTGTCTGTTTCTGATTCTTACTGGCTCTGCTTATCCTGGAAGGTCCCTGGATGAGTGATCAGGGCCAATACATGCCAGCATTAGAGGGGAAAAAAGAATTTTATATATTGTCACTAATCCTCATGTATTGCACACCCAAATCTAGGATTTTTCTGTTCCTGCCTGGAGTATCCCAGGGTGCATGGTTTATCCACAATTAAAACAGACTGTAGGTTGCTCATCTGACCAGAAAGTTGCTCCCTTAAGCAGCCACAGATTACAAGGCGGGCTCTGGCTGCCTGGGAAAGCCAGAGGATTTGTTTTGTTAGCCAACCTGACTGGGACCTCAGCAGCCACACTCTGCTTTAAATATTGAAGAGTTGAAAAGGCAAATATGAAAGTCCTCCTGTCACTGTAAGAGCAGGGGTTTGAGAGGCCGGGAGATGGGAAAAAGGCAGGGCTTTGCTTATGGAAATCAATTGCTGGCATTCTGTCCACAAAAGCAGCAAATGCTCTGCCTCTCCGAGGAGAGAGTAGCACAGACAGGAGGAGGAGCTGTGAGTACCCTGGAGCCCATCCTACAAGGATGCCAGGAGCCACTATGAGAGATTTTGAGTGAAAGAAAGATAAAAAGCATTTTGCTATTATTCTTAAGGTATGTGGTCACATTTCCATTATCTCTGACTAGCTACCAATCAGCCATTTCTGAGTTAGTAGAAGGCAGCAAGGAAAAGGCCAGAAGGCTCCAACCCTGGGCAAGAGAATGGTCCAGGTCACTGTGTACGAACTGTGATTGATACTCACTGGTGGTCATGAAATCAATTTAGCAGCTTACAGCCAGATTTTAAAACATGAAATAGAATATAATGGGAAAGAAAACATCCCAGTGCATATCATGTTGTAAGGATAAATTCTTTTAAGCTGTGTTGCTTGAGTAGTTACATATGCATGTGTGATATGCCTGGTTGTGTACTGGGCAGTAGTGTCAAGTGTGACTCTCACTCTGAGCTACTATAGAAAATAGTTTGAAGTCACAGAGCTCTCTTGACCTATGGACTCAGATGCCTGGGGGTGCCTTGAGATGGCTCTGGAGGCAGGTTTTACCAGCTTCTTGGGTGACTCATAGGTGTGCATGATGCAGTCAGTGTGTGGCAGCCTCGGCAGGGGACACAGGTTTGGAGCCAGCAGACCTGAGTTTCTGTCCAGGATGACCACTCTCCAGCCCTGCACCATACAGTTTTTTAGTCTCTCAAAGCATCTGTATCCTCATTTATGTCTGTGTCCACCTCCTGTGGTCATCAGTAGGATTTGAGTTAAAGACATATAAAGTGTATGAGTTGATGGTGTATAAAAGTCACATGGCAGGAAAGAGAAAAAAGAATTTTAAAAATGAGGATACTTTTGCCCTGGCCAGTGTGGCTCAGTGGAGTGAGTGCTGGCCTGTGAACCAAAAGGTTGCCACTTTGATTTCTACTCAGGGAACATGCCTGGGATGTGGGCTGGGTCCCCAGTTGGGGGTGTGCAAGAGGCAACTGATAGATGTACCTCTCAAACATCGATGTTTCTCTCCCTGTCTCCCTCCCTTCCCCTCTCTCTAAAAATAAATAAATAAAATCTTTTAAAAATAAAATTAAAAATGAGGATAGTTTAAGGGACCTTTGGGACAACCTCAAGTCTAACAACATCTGCATCGTAGGGAGTACCAGAAGGAGAAGAGAGAGGCCAAGGCATTGAGATCCTATTTGAAGAAGTAATCACTGAAAACTTCCCTAACCTGTTGAAGAAAAAAGATACACAAGTTGTGGAAACATAGATGAACCCAAAGAGGCCCACACCAAGACACATGATTATTAAAATACCTTATTATTAGATACCTTATTAAAATACCTTATTAATAACCTTATTATTAAGGTTAAAGACAAAGAGAGAATCTTAAAAGCAGCAAGAAAAAGACAGGTAACTACCAGAAGACATTCAGCTAATTTCTCAGGAGAAATTTTCAGGCTAGAAGGGATTAGCATGAAATATTCAAAATGATAAAAAGCAAGGAACTACAACCAAGACTGCTCTACCCAGGAAAGCTATTATTTAAAATTTAGGGAGAAATAAAGAACTTCCTAGACAAGAAAAAGCTAAAGGAGCCCTGGCTGATGTGGCTCAGTGGATTGAGTGACAGCCTGTGAACCGAAAAGTTCACATATAGGGCACTGGTTGGATTTCCAGTCAGGGCATATGCCTGGGTTGCAGGTCAGGTCCCCAGTTAGGGGTGTGCAAGGGACAACTGATTGATGTATCTCTCACACATCCATGTTTCTCTCCCTCTCTTTCTCCCCTTTTCTCCTTTTCTTCCCCTCCCTCTAAAAATAAATAATTAGAATCTTTAAAAAAAAAAAGCTATAGGCATTCATCATCTCTAAAACAGTATTACAAAAAATGTTAAAGGGACTTCTTCAAAAAGAAGGGAAAAAGAAACATAAATATGAGGAGTAAAATGGCAACAACTATTTACCTATCAATAATCACATTCAATACAAATAAATCAAATGCTCCACTCAAAAGACACAGGGTAGTTGAATGGATAAGAAAATAAGACCCATATATATAAGAGACCCACTTTAGATTGAAAGACATACAAGACTGAAATTAAAGGGATGGAAAAATATATTTCATGCAGGAAAAAAACCCTGGAGTACTAATGCTTATACCAGACAAAATAGACTTTAAAACAAAGGCTATGATTGGAGATAAAAAAGGACATTACATAATGATAAAAGGATCATTCCAAGAGGATATAACCATTTATACACCCAATATAGGGGCACCTATGTAAAGCAACTATTGATGGACATAAAGGGAGAGGTTGACAATAATATACTCATAGTAGGGGACTTTCACGCCATTGACATCAATGGATACATCTTCCAGACAGAAAATCAACAAGGAGACACCGGCCTTAAGTGACACACTAGATCAGATAGATGTAATTGATATCTTCAGATCATTTCACCCCAAAGCAGCAGAATGTATTCTTTTCAAGTGTATATGGAACATTTTCTAGGACAGACCACATGTTATGATGTAAAACATGTATAAATAAATTTAAGAAGATTGAAATCATATCAAGCATCTTCTCTGACCATGAAACTAGAAATCAATTGCAAGAATAAAACTGAAAAACATACAAAGACATGGAGGCTAAATAGCATGTTACTAAACAGTGTGTTAACAATGAGATCAAGGAAGAAAGCTTAAGATTTCTTGAAACAAATGAAAATGAGAACACAACAATCCCAAATCCATGGGACACAGTGAAGATAGTCCTAAAAAGGAAATTCATAGCAATACTGGCCCATCTCAAGAAACAACAAAAATCTTAAAAAAACAGTCTGACTTTACACTTAAAGAAATTTGAAAAAGAACAACAAAAAAGCCCAAAGTAACTAGAAGGAAGGAAATAATAAAGATCAGAACAGAAATAAATAAAATAGAATATTAAAAAATGCAAATGATCAATGAAACCAAGGGCTGGTTCTTTGAAAAGATAAACCTTTAACCAGACTCATAAAGAAAAAAAAGAGAGGACCCAAATAAATAAAATCAGAAAGAAAAGAGGAAAATGACAAATGACACCACAGAAACATTAAGGATTGCCCTGGCTGGTATGGCTCAATGGATTGAGCACTAGCCTGCGACTGAATGGTCACCAGTTCAATTCCCAGTCAGGGCACATGCCTGGATTGCAGGCCAGGTCCCCAGTTGGCATGTGAGAGGCAACCAATCAATGTTTCTCCCTCTCATTCTCCCTCCTTTCCTATCTCTCTAAAGTGAATAATGAAATAAAAAAAGAAATACAAAGGATTATATGAAACAACTACAAACAATTATATGCCAACAAATTGGACAATCGGGAAGATATGGATAAATTCCTGAAAAAAATACAATCTTTTAAGACCTAAGCAAGAAGAAACAGAAAATCTGAACAGACTGATTACAACCAACAAAATCAAATCAGTAATCCAAAAACTTTCAACAGGCAAATGTCCTGGACTGGATGGCTTCACTGGTGAATTTTACCAAACATTAAAAGAAGAATTAACACCTGCCCTTCTCAAACTATTCCCAAAAATTCAAAGGGAGGTAAGACTCGCAAGCTCACTCAACAGGACCAGCATTACCCTGATTCCAAAACAAGACAAAGGCATTACATTTTGAAAAAGGAAAATTAGCCCTGACTGGTATGGCTCAGTAGTTGAGCACCAGCCTGTGAACCAAAAGGTCACCAGTTCAAGTCCTGGTCAGGGTACATGCCTGGGTTACAGACCAGATCTCTGCTTGGGTGCATGTGAGAGGCAATATCTCTCATGCATTGATGTTTCTCTCCCTCTCTTTCTCCCTCCCACCCCATCTTAAAAAGATTTTATTTTTAAGAAAGAGGGAAAGAAAGATAGTTATCAGCCAGTATGCCTGATTAACATAGATGCAAAAATCCTCAACAAAACATTAGTAAATTGAATTCAGCTACAAAGATTGTACATCATGATCAAATGGAATTTAATCCTGAGATGCAAGGTTGTTTCAGTATTTGCAAATCAATTAATGTGATATATCACATAAACAAAATGAAGGATAAAAATCATATGATTATATCAACAGATACAGAAAAAGCATTTGACAAAATTCAGTATGAGTTTATGGTAAAAACTCTCAGCAAAGTGGGAATAGATGGTACACACCTCAACATAATAAAAGCCATATATGCCAGCCAGAGCAGTAATTTTTTTTCTGATATATATTCTCAGGCAAGGAAAACAAAAGAAATATTTAAA
The DNA here is from genome assembly GCF_019186645.2 of Phyllostomus hastatus. NCBI lineage: Eukaryota > Metazoa > Chordata > Mammalia > Chiroptera > Phyllostomidae > Phyllostomus > Phyllostomus hastatus. Next base: position 3,035,179 of record NW_025334038.1, on the reverse strand, counting down.
AATGGTACTACATCAAACTAAAACATTTTTGCACAGCAAGGACACCATCAACAAAATGAAAAGACAACTCGTGAAGAGGAGAAGGTATTCACCAATGATACATCTGATAAGGGGTTAATATCCACAATTTATAAAGTACTCCTGTATCAACACCTAAAAAAACCCACTGCAATGTAAAAGTCGGCCGAGGACCTCAATAGACACTTCTCCAAAGAGGACATACAGATGGCCAATAAACATACGAAAAGATGTTCAGTGTCACTAATCATCAGAGAAATGAAAATTAAAACCACAGTAAGGGACCTGGCATGGTAGCCCAGTTGGTTAGAGCATCTTCCCATTATGCAAGGTTGCAGGCTTGATCTCCAGTCAGGGCACATAGAAGAATTAACCAATGAGTGCTTAAATAAGTAGAACAACAAATCTCTCTCTCTCTCTCTCTCTCTCTCTCTCTCTCTCTCTCTCTCTCAAATCAATAAATTTAAAAATTGAAAAAGAAAACACAGTGAGATATTACCTTATACCTGTTAGAATGGCTATCATCAATAAATCAACAAACAATAAATGTCAGCAAGGAGGATTAGAAAAGGGAACCCTCATGCCCTGTTGGTGGGAATGCAGACTGGTGAAGCCACTCAGGAAAACAGTATGGAGGTTCCTTAAAAAATTAGAAATGGAATTATGTTGCTACCCAGCAGTTCTGCTTCTGGGCATTTAATCAAAGGAACCCAAAATAGTAATTTGGAAAGATATATTCACCCCTGTGTTCATTGCAGCACTATTTACAATAGTCAATATATGGAAGTGCAACTCAAGTGACTATCATGGATAAAAAAAGTAGTGGTACGTATATACAGTGGAATATTAGGGGGCCTTAAAAAAGAATGAAATCTTACCATTTGCAACAACATGGATGGACCTAGAGTGTATAATGCTAAGTGAAATAAATCAGAGAAAGAAAAATACCATAAGATTTCACCTAAATGTGGAATCTAAAGAACAAAATAAATGAGCAAACAGAAGAGAATCAGACTTATAGATGCAGAAAACAAACTGATGGTAGCCAGAGGGGAGTGGGTTGGGAGACTGGGTGAAAACAGTGAAGAGATTGAGAAGTAAAAATCGGTAGTTACAAAATAGTCACTGGATATAAAGTGCAGCACAGGAAATGTAGCCAATAATAGTGTAATAACTGTATATGGGGCTAGGCAGGTGCTTGGAAAATCAGTGGGATCAGTTTGTAAATTATATAATTGTCTAACCACTAACCTACACCTGAAACTAACAAAATAATATTGAATGTCAACTGTAATTGAAAAGTAAAATTTTAAAAAAGGAGAGAAAAAATTGTTAGATTATAAAATACTCAGGTAAGTGCAGCTCATCTTGTCAGAGAAATTGGAGTTCAGTTCTTAGCACCTCAGATAGAGGAACTTCATGTGGCTTCACCCACTCCAGCCGCTGACCAGAAATAATGACAGAAACTAGCTCCAACCCAACTCTGGGAGCACTTGTCCAGTGCCCCTAGATGCCACAGTAACTGAGGACCAGTAGGAACCACCCACCATCTGGCTGCTGCTTTTTTGCTAACAGGCTTATGTATAATAAAAATGGCTCTAATACACTTTAGGTCCATCCATACTATCATAAATGAAAAGATTTCATTCTTTTTATGACAGGGTAATATTCCATAGAATATATATACCACAACTTTTTTATCCATTTGTCTATTGATGGGCACTTGGGTTTCTTCCATAGCTTGGCTATTGTAAATAACACTGTAATGAACATAGGGGTAAATATATTCTTTCAAATTAGTGTTTTGAGTTTCTTCAGATAAATACCCAGAACTGGAATTGCTGGGTCATAAGGCAGTTCCATTTTTAATTTGTTAAGGAAATGCCATACTGTTTTCCACAGTGGTTTCATCAGTCTGCGTGCCACCAACAGTGCACAAAGTTTCCTTTTTCTCCACATCCTCACATGAAATAAGTTAGAGAGACAAATACCGTATGATTTCACTTATATATGGAATCTAAAGAGCAAAACCAACCAACAATGTTGAAACAGACGCATAGACATAGAGAGTGGACTGGTGGTTGCCAGAGGGTAGGGGAGTTGGGGAACTGGGTAAGAGTGGTGAAAGGATTAAGAAGTACAAATTGGTAGTTACAAAATAATCTCTGAGATGTAAAGTACAGCATAGGGAATATAGTTAATGATACTGTAATAGCTATGTGTAGTGCCAGGTGGGTACTGGAAATATTGAGAGACCAATACATGATTATCTAACCACAATGCTGTATATGTGAAACTAATACATAATAATATTGAAAATAAACTATAATTAAAAAAGAAAAATAAACAAAAAATATAATATAATATGTAAGATAATTTTTTTAATGATCCTGGCTTATGCAGTGTGGGTATTAAGTGCCCCATGAGAATGCTTCTTTCTTTTGGCCTCCTCTTGGCTGTTCTGGGATTTTTGGTTTGCAGGCTGGCACTCAACCCACCGAGCCACACCAGCCAGAACTTGTTCTGGGACTTTTAAATTGTTCCTAAGGAAACAGTTTAGTAAAACAAACTTGCTGGAATCATACAGGTTTTCACTGGGATTGGAAGGTCACAAGTCCCTTCATTACTGACCTGCCTTTGAGTATTAGTACTCTCTGTGAACCCTGCCCCTGGATGGGGCTTCCTGCCATCTGTCACTATGGGATTTGAGGCAGCAAAAGGATGAGGATATATGAACCAGAGCAGCAGTTCTATACTCCCTGTGTATGTCCCACATGCCCAGCACAACCCACTTTCCACTTAGGTGCTGGGGACAGTGGCTCCCGGGCATGTCACTGGGGGAGATGCTAAGGCCTCACTAAGGCCACCAGGGCTAGGATCCCAGACCTGGATGGGTTCTCATTGGTGCAGCATCTGGGAAGCACCATGATGCAGAGTGTGGGCACATCAAGGCCCTTAGTGGGTCTTCGTCAAAGGAGCAGATAGGTCCGGCTTCATCCCAACTAATGGCCTGGGCAGAGGAGCTATGAGAACTTAATCTGCAGCTAAAAGGGGTGCATGATGAGAATCTCCTAAATCAGTGGTTTTTTGTCCTGGCTACACATTGACATAATCACCAAACTTCTTTCTAGATGCCTGAGCCTTGGGCATTAATATGGTTTCCCAACTTCCTCAGGTGGTTTTAATGTATAGCCAGATTTGAAAACCACAGTCTCAAAATAAAATAAACTCTCATGGATAAAAGGCACTTCCCAACCATCTCAGCAAACCCCGTAAATCCACATGAGTAGGCAGAACAAGGGTTTGGGGCTGGGCGGCTGGCTGGGGACTGTCAGAATGGTCATCAGGATTGTTTGAGACTAATTTCTGATGTTTGATGCTGGGACCTTCTTATTCCCCCCCCCCCATTTTATTTTATTGGGGTAAAATACACATAACATAAAAGTTATCACCTTAACCATTTCTATATAACCATATAGTCAGAGGCATTAAGTACAATCATAATGTTGTACTACCATCACCACCATCCACCTCCAGAACCCTTTTTATCTTGGAAAACTAAAACTCTGTATCTGTTAAATAAAAATGTCCCATTCTCTGGCACACCCACACCCTGACAACCACTATTCTACTTCTGTCTCTGATTTTGATTACTCAGGTGCCTCATAGAAATGGAGTCATATAGTGTCTGTCTTTTTGTGACTGGCTTACCTCACATGTGTCAGAATTTCTTTTCTCTTTAAGGCTTAATAATATTCACATATATAATATATATTATACTTCAATATATATTAGAATATTATTCATCTGTCAATAGGCACTTCTATATTTTAGCTACTGTGAATAATGCTGCTATGAAAGTGGGTGTACACATCTCTCTGAAGACCCTGTTTCAATCTTTTGGATATATATCCAGAAGTGAAATTGCTGGATCACATGGTAATTCTATTTTTATTATTTGAGGAACTGCCATACTGTTTCCCACAGTGGCTGCACCATTTTACATTCCCTCCAACAGTGCACTTGTTTCCAATTTCTCCACATCCTCACCATCACTTGTAATTTTCTGTTGTTTTTTATAGTAGCCATCCTAATGGGTATCTCATTGTGGTTTTGATTTGCCTGTCCCTAATGATTAGTGATGTTGAACATCTCTTCATGTGCTATTGGCCATTCATATATCTTCTAGAGAAATTCCTATTCAATTCCTTTGCCTGTTTTTGAATTGTGTTGTTTTGTTTTGTTTCTTGTTGAGTTTAAGAGATATCTACATATTCTGGATGTTAATCACTCGACAGATATATGATTTGCAAATATCTCCTCAGAGCTTGGAAACCCAGTTTTCTTCCATATCAATAGATGAGAACTTAGAAAAGGTTGGTGTTGTTCACAGCTTGCTAGGAGATTTGGAATTCTGATAGATTCATTTGGAATTGAGAAGGATTTGGTTACATGTGGCTCATAGTCAAAGAGTTCTCAATTTGGGGACTGACCATTTTAACATAACACATGACAGAACTGAGTAGTGGCACAGAACCAACCATGGCTTTTCCTGACTGGCTGTGTTAAGCCAGGAGTTTGTTAAGGATAAAAGCATCTTTGATGTGCTCACAAAGCCAAGAATGGCCAGAGGTGACTAGGAAGGGCAGAGATTGGGGATCTTTGGTAGCTAGTATTTTATTTGGAGTAAAAAATGTTGTACTTGGGAATCTTTCTACGAACTTGTAACAAATAGCCATTAGAAAATGTTTATTATTATATTATTAAAAGCATTATAAGCAATTTTTCCAAAACATGTTCCTCCATTTACTGAGGTTCACTGTCCTGGTGTTTGTGCTGGAGCAGGTACCAGCAAAGCTCCCCCACACTAGGGAAGAGGGAGAATGAGGCACAGTAGCAAAATCAAACCCACTTAAACGTCTGTTCTGAGGGAGCACAAACAAGACAGTGTCTCTTAGCTGAGCCCCTGACTCAGTGCTAACAGGCTGAACTGAAAGGAAGTCCAAGGGGCCAATTGCAGCTTCTCTGTGGAAAACTCAAAACTGACCTATAAAGAGGACCCTGAGGTGCCATCATGCTACCACATTTCAATGAAACCTTTGCACTGTGTCCTTGGAGAAAATGTATTTGTGTTCACTGCTTGATGGATGACTGCTATTTTCATTCATTATGTAACAAATACAGGTCTCTCCTGCCCCATATCTCTCCATGGCTCCTCCTTGGTGCTTACAGAATCAATCAGACTTGCCCATGCCTCTCCTCCCTGCCCCCCTAAAGCCCCAACCCTTGGTACGCTCTCCTCTCCATCTGCCTACCTTCTCTGGGATCTGGAGAGTGCTGGTCTACACAGCACTGCTCCTACATCTCCAACTTCAGTGTTTGGAATCACTTCTCACTGAGGCTTAGTGACTCTCTCAGGTTCACAGCACCAGTCAAGACCAGTACCAGTGGTAGAATCTGGAGTGTATCATTTGTAGTTCAGGAGAAACCTTTGTATGTGGCAGTATACTGGCTTTTTAAATATATATATTTAAAAATACATACATAGCCTTGGCTGGCGTAGCTCAGTGGATTGAGTGCAGGCTGCAAACCAAAGTGTCACAGGTTCGATTCCCCATCAGGGTACATGCCTGGGTTGCAGGCCATGACCCCCAATAACCGCACATTGATGTTTCTCTCTCTCTCTCTCTCTTTTTCCCTCCTTTCCCTCTCTAAAAATAAATAAATAAAATATTTAAAAATATATTTCTTTTAAAAATACATACATATATATGTATAAATATATAAATATTTATATTCACACATTATGTTTATATTTATATATTTATACATTAAATTATATCATTATATAAATGTTATATATTTATATATGTGCATATATATGTGCCAAGACAACCCAATTTATTACAGATGCATACACAATTTGTTGCTTGTTTTGTTTCTAAATATATATATATTTATATATGCACATATATAAATATGTCTTGACATTAAACCATATAGTGGACCAAAGTGTTCCACACATACTAATAGGGAGCATTTGGCACAGTGACAAGCATGGAGACTGAAGTTTAGTGCAGCTCCAGGTCAGTCAGTGTTAATAGTCTGCCTGCTGTATTTGCAGTAACCATTTTCCTCTGGACTGTTCAAGCAAAAAATGTAACTAACCCCTTCATCTCCTTTTGCTCTTATTTGGAAATTTTAGTTTTTGTGTTTAAGTGGCATGGATTAATAGAGTTGGGGTTTTATTTTTAAGAAAAATTTACAAGCTAACTTCCACTTAATCCATATCCATTATTTTATTGAAATAATTAAGAAAAGATTCTTCTTGGGAATATGCTGTCATTTAAAGAGATTTCCCTTCATTTAAACTAAATTACTGTTTTATTTTGATCTGCCTATTTCTGTATATTTGTCTTGTTAGTGCTTGCATCCTATTTGGTGTACCGAGCAAATAAACCTTTCATTTAAAAAAGGAAAAGAAAAAGAATCCTGACATATAAAAGGTTTCCGAGGCTGGAATTACAGAGCAGCATTTCCCAGCTATTCTCACATGTGGTTCCCACAGACACTCATGTGTAGGCACTTGACCAGGAGCCAATCTCAGCTGGAAGTGACCAGTGTGTGGCTTAAGGAATGGGGCACTCTGTTGTAGCCTGGCCTGGACTCTTGGTTAGGATTTGCAAAGGTCTGGATTTCCCTGTGGTCATTAAGCTCCTTTCCAGCAGGAGAGTTAAGTTCCGCCTGGTATTCATGACTCAGTGCGTGGGCAGGAAGAGAGGGACCAGCACCCACAAAGAGCTTCTGTGTGGTATCCTAGGCTTTATGCACAGTGTCAGGTCACCCGATCTAGGCCCCAGTGAGCTACTACTGATGCCAAGTCCAAGTGCCAAGTACATTTTTTAGTTTTCATTTACCTGTAAATCAACTTAAAATCAATTCCCTTTGTTATCTGGGCTTAGGCCAAGCATTATCTATGAAATGAAGACTCCAGTGTGCTGGTAGGTACTTGTTTACTCTAATATACACTAAAACATACACAAAATGGCTAAAATACTTTTAAACTTCTTTGAACATCTAAAGTCCTCTGGCAAAATGAGAGAGGGTTTGTGGGGGCCAGGTGAAAGAGGTGAAGGGATTAGGAAGTACAAATTGGTGGCTACAGAATGGTCATGGGGATGTACAGTATAGGTAATGTGGTCAATACTATTGTAATAATTATGTATAGTGTCAGGTGGGTATTGGATTTATCTGGGTGATCACTTAGTGGGTTGTATAGTGTCTAGTCACTGGGTTGTACACCTGAAACCAATATAATATTGTATGTCAGCTGTAATTAAAAAATAAACAATTATTTAAAGTCAAATAAAATAAAATGAGGTCCACTCTCAGTGTCCAAAGGTATGAGTAACAGTAATTTTATTGAATCCCCATGAATCAATCAATCTTTACATACCTTAAGGGTAGAAACATTATTCCTGTTTTTCTGTTGTGAAAACCGAGGCTCAGGGAGTTTAGGTAGTGATAAGATCACGCAGAGTGTGAGTGATAGGGCAGGGATTTGAACCCTGAGCCCTGACTGCTAAAGTCACACTCCTTCCTTCCCCTCTGCGGGCAAGCTGTGACCCAATGGTGGAATCACTGTGTCTGTCATCCTTTGGCCCTCACTCCAGCCTTCTTTCTTCTGCAGTCCACTCTAGGTTTTGTGGCCCTGGTGCTGAGCACCCTGCACACGCTCACCTATGGCTGGACCCGTGCTTTTGAGGAGAGCCGCTACAAGTTCTACTTGCCTCCCACCTTCACACTCACACTTCTGGTGCCCTGCGTTGTCATCCTGGCCAAGATCCTGTTCTTCCTGCCCTGCTTACGCCACAGACTCTCCAAGATCCGGAGGGGCTGGGAGAAGGACAGTGCTGTCAAGTTCACACTGCCAATAGACCATGCCTTGACCCAGAAGACAAGCCACGTGTGAGGAGCTTGCACCTGGCTTTGGAAACCAGATGCAGGCAAGACAGTGCCCTGAGCCTGTCAGGACCTTTTTTCCCTGACTGAGCAGTAAGGTGTAATTGTGCACAAATTGGTGGTTTGAGGTCTGAATTCCTGGGATGCTTATGTATTCAGTAATATTCAGAATGACACGCATGTGCGTGTAATATATAGGTTCATATATATTTCATATATATATATAGAGAGAGAGAGAGAGATATACACACATATATTAGGATTTGCAATTATACTCAGCTAAACTGTTGAGTCCCTAAGATTTCAACTTGTAGATTTAAAAGCAAGTGCCAGATGTTAGGAGAACAGCAGCTCACATTCTTGTGGCACTTGTAGAGACATACACACACTTTTTGCACAGAGAAGGCAATGAGGGGCTTGTCCCTTGGTGTTGATCCATTTGTGCATCCCACTCCTCTTTTGCTACTTTCCCAAGGCTTTTGTAGAGCTGGGGCTCGAAGGTGGCAGGCAGACAGGAGCTCAGCCTAGAGCCTGACTCCATCTGGCACCAAGCTGAAGAGTTGCTAGTGAGAAGGGTATGCAGCTCCTTTGGGTGCAACCACTGTTGGGTGGAGCGGGGGTGGGTGGAGAGGGAATCTGTGCCCTGGTGTCTGCGCCCTGGTGTCTGTGCCCTGGCAATCAACTGAAGGCCTTTCCTTTGCCAGGTAGGAGCGTAAGGAGGAAGGTGGGGCTGAAGCTGCTTCCCCTAATCCTCCTTAAGCTGGGAGTTTTTTTCCTTAAGTCAGAAATCACCACTGTGGCTGCAAATTGGTCTTCCTGTGGAAGTGTGAAGTCACCTCCTTCCCGGAGCCACTAATGAACCCCATCTTGATAACAAGTGTAATTTCTTTGCTTCCTTTAAGTTGGTGATGACCGTTCTTTTGACCACTGTGCCTTCTCACTTTTATATCGGTAGTGTGAATGTGTCCGGGAAGGCCTGGAGCAGGCCCTCTAACAGTCAGTGCCAGGGAAGGGAATGCAAGGCAGAGCACTCAGAGTCACAGGGAGCCTTTCCTGAGCCCGCCCAGGGGGCTGAAGGACTGGCTGTCTTCATTAAATGAGTCCTGTGGAAAAACACTGGGATCTCTTCAAATTTCTTCCGCTGCTACAGGGCAGAGAGCCTGCCTTCCAAGCACCCAGAAAACCACACTGGTCGAAGTTCCTCTTAAAGAAGGGTTACATTTCAAAATAGCCGGGAGTGTCTTTTCCACCAAAGCTACAAGCTTGAAATTCTGCTGCCCCAAAGCCTAAGAGGCTGGACCACAGCCAGGGCCATAAGACATGTGCTCCTGAATCATATACCATCCTCACTGATTCATACCAAAACTGGTTTTACTTCCCCTGTGAACAAGCATTCTCCACTGAGCCCCACTCCCCAGCCCCCAGCTCCTGGCAGAACAAGGGCATCTGTCATTTCCTCAGAAAAAGCACCTTGAACACAAAGAGGGTAAAATGCTGATGAGACATCAGTGAGTTGCACAGTGAACTCTACTCTGAGTGGGAGACTGTGGGTCACGTTCATATTTCTTAGATCTCCTGGGCCAGAGGGCATGTTAGGGTGAACAAAGAGTCCAGCAGGCAAAGGCTGAGCAGATTTGTGCTAGAGTGAGAGGATGCCCCTGCCTTCCAGGGGAGGCATCATAAGTTCATGTCTGTGGAGTGCAACAGAGTCCTGCAGTAAAAAGAAAGAAAAAAAAAGCCAAGTGCAAGAATATCTCATTAAACCAGTGACTGATGGAAGTGCCGCAAAGCCATTGCTTTCTGCAGATATTTTCCATCTGCTGCTCCAACACTGAGTGGCAGGTGCTTGTCTCCTAAATTGGCCCTGATGGAGTGGGCTTAGAGAGGCTCTCCGCAAAGGGGCAGGTGAGGCAGAGGTTTCAGCCCTTGCTTGGCAAAATGAAGGCTCAGTAGTTTCCTGCTGACAGGTAACTGGGAGAATATGGCCAGCTGGAACCCACCTAGGATCACCAACCCCAGTCATTATTGGCTGCCTTCCTTCTCCGAGCCTCCCTGGGCCTTGGGATTATTCCTTATACCAAAGATGCTGACAGAGCAAAGTCCAGTAGGCACCTTCCCCTTCACAACCACATCCTGCTGCAGGTGCTCCTCAGAAGGGAAAGGATGCCAAGGTGGGTGGCAGTAAGGAACAGACAACAAAGGACCTGCCTACCTGCCAACTGGATAACCAGCACATAAAGGTATGGAGGGCTATGGACTTGGCCTTTACTTGTGTCTGCAGCTGTTCTTCCCTTCCTCACCAAGCAGTTGGCAACAGCATCCCCAAGAGAGCCAATCACTCCCTTAGAGCCTGGGAAATTCTATGTGCCTCTGGGTATAAAAGTGCCTAAACCAACATGCTCTGGGAATCCTAAATGCCACGTCAGAGGTTGATGTTTAAAATGTATGCCATTAAAAGAATCTAATTTTTACCTTGTAGAGCTTGTCTAAGAAGCAGCAAAAATAAATATCTACCCTTCTGTGAGTGTCAGGCTTTTATTTCTGTCCTGTCAATCGTCTGCCCGCCCACTCATTTGTTCATTGGCTTGATGAGCTTTGTGACTGGAGCTTGCTCAGCGTTAGGCAGTGTGCAAGGTGAGCACAGAATGATCTGGGCCAGAGCTCCCCTCTGAGAAAGGGCAGAGCAGACATGCAGATCTACAACCACAGGCCAGTAAGGAAACCTGCAAGATCCAGGTGACAAAGTGCAGGGGGATGTGAAAGGAGTGCCCAACGCCTGCAGAGGGGCTGGGAAGGCTTCCTGGAGGGAGCAGTGTCTGTGCTGTGTCTGAGGACTGCAGCCTGGAATGTAGATTAGAGGAGCAGTGCTTCTAGAAATATAATGTGCATGTGAGTCACTTAAGGGATCTTGTTCACACACAGGTTCTCATTCATTGGTCTGGGATGAGGCCTGAGACTGTATTTCTAATAAGCTCCCAAGTGACATGGATGGTGTTGATCTGTAGACATGTAACAGGGTACAGCCAAGAGGGGGGCCCCAAATAAGAATTTGTAATGGGGTCCAGAGCTCAAGGTGTCCAGGAAATATTAGAAAAAAATATATATAGGATGTCTCCCTGCCCCGCCGCGCCCCCCCCACCCAAGGCTGAGCTGGGGAATGGGACACATGGAGCAGGGCCATTGGGAGCTGTGTTGTATAGCAACAGGTTTTCAGCTAACTTCTGGTGTGGCCATTTAACATATCTATAGCCTTTAACTGGTTTCATAGATATGTTAAATAGCTGTGGCCATGCTTTGAGCCAGGGGGATGGAAGTGACTTCTTCCAAGATGTAACTGGGAGGCAGCTCCCACTTGTTACAGCACCTGCATGAGAGCTTAGAGAAGATTGGCTCCATGCCATGGGGCCATACCTGCCCAGACTTACCATGGCAGCACAGTAAACCTGGAAGGATACTGGCAGATGGGAATGCTGGCAGATGTAAGTGATTGTAGGAGTCAGAAATGAGGCTGCAGAGGAAGATTGGCACAGGGATTTAAACCCCAGGCATAGCAGCCATACCAGACAGGACCACAAGGCTGTCAGTAGAAAGGGAGAACCACGAGGCTTTGGCAGAGTGGGGACCCCATGGTTTTGGCCAGAGTCAGGACCACGTGGCTTTGGGGTGTTCCCTTTTGCCATGTGGCTTAGGAAGCAGGAGAGACCTTGCCTGGAAGAAAAGGGGTGAAAAGGCTGTTGCTAGGGGGCCATGAGAAGGTGCCACATGGCTTTGGATTAACAGGAGGTCATGGCAGCAACACAGCTCATAGTGCCAGGAGCTTGAATCACGGACTTCTACTCCTTTTCCTGAGGTACAGTACTCCAGACAAGGGCAGAGGGAGAAGGAAGGACTTCGTGTGTCTGTGGGTATTCTATAGGACTTTAGTATTTTAATGAAGACATTTAGTCACTATTCTAAGTCTGTATAGCTTTTCAATAAATATTTCCTTTCCTTTTCACAAATCTCTGGCATTGAGAGATGTCTTTCCTCTGGTGGCAGGCATAGCAAACCTAGTGGGGGGTCCTTTCGGTAATAGTATATCGTACACCCGCCTTGGGTCTGTTCTGTAGCAGACACTCTGAGTAACAAGGACTTAGATGGATCCTTTTGTTCTGCTGTGCTGTAGTCAGCAGCCCACAAACCAGTGGGCATAGCTCTCTCTGCTACCCCATGAGTCTTCCCCAGGACCCCGGTGCCCTGGCTGTCCTGGTAAGCTGTGACTCTGCCTACTGCCCATATGGCTGCAACCACCTTGTTTTCTTTTCTTTTCTTTTTTTTTTTTAAGAGAGGATGGGAGGGAGAGAAAGAGGGAGAGAAACATTGATGTGCAAGAGATACATCAATATGTTACCTTTCACATGTCCCCAACTGGTGACCTGGCCAGCAAACCAGTCACCTGACTGGGAATCCAACCAGTGACCTTTCAGCTCACAGCCAGCACTCAATCCACAACCCACACCAGCCAGGGCAGCACCTTGTTTTCTTAAAGTCAGAGGCCAGGCCATACACTTTGTGCTCCCTGTTAAGATGCCCCCTGGTGGTCCCATACATGAGCTCTGAGTCCATCAGGAAAACAATTACTCTTTAGAAACCACCCATCATGTAGTCAAGCTTTTCTAATGAAGCAAGCAGAACTGTTTTCCTGCACAAGGTGGAAAAAAAGAAACCCATGTGCAGAAAGCATACTAATGGCTATAAGCCATTTCTTGGGAACAATAATCAAAAAGATGGCCTTGCCATTCTGAGCCCATGATAATGGTGTTCTAAAGAAAGAACCATGGCCAGAAAACAATTTCACTATAAATAATTGTCAATGGGAAAAATAATCTTGTGCTTAGAGGTTTGTTTTTCTACTGTCTTCCCACACAAAACATCGGGCGAGTTAAGTTTGAAAAGAAGTGATAAAATATTTTGATGAAAAGTCACTATTCAGATAACTCATATAAAAACTAAGGAGCAATCAAAATAACTCATATTAGTTAAAGAGACAAATTATCATTCAAATATTTGTTGAGTTGAATCTTTTCCAAAAGCAGTGAAGTGGGCCCTTGGAAATACAGAAGCTTGCTTGCACTGGGTCACTTCCCTGACTCTTTACAGTGAGGAAGTTGGTATTACCAAAGCAGAAACTCAATCCCACTAGACCAGCACCAACCTTTTCTAACAAATATGTTGAAAATCCATTTTTATTAATTTAAAATGAAATTCAGAAATAATACAACCTATCTATACATACAGGTTTTTTAAATCAATTTAAGGTCTTCATTGAAATATAAAGTAGAAATAAGCTATTTTACTCTAAAAATGTATATATTACTAAAATGAATGGTAATTATTATAAGTAATGATCTTACAATAAGTGAGTAGTTTTAAGAGAAATACAATGATACTCAATGAAATATCAACCCTTTCTTTTTAAAGATTTTATTTATTTATTTTTAGAGAGAGGAGAAGGGAGGGAGAAAGAGAAGGAAAGACACATCAATGTGTGGTTGCCTCTCATACACCCCCTACTGGGGTCCTGGCCCACAACCCAGGCATGTGCCCTGACTAGGAATTGAACTGGCAGCCCTTTGGTATGCAGGTCGGCACTCCATTCACAGAGCCACACCAGCCAGGGTTCATTGATGAGCTGAATCTTTTTGTTGACCCTTTTAATAACTGGCATTTTAAAATAAGGGCTGAACAAGTATGAGAGCAGTGAGAGAGAGAGTGCATTCAAAAACTGTGAGTGCTTGAAACTATTGAATACTGTAGAAAAGTCAAGTAGAATGAAGACAGATGCCACTGGATTTGGAAACATGGAAAATTCATGGTAAAAATTTCACTGGAGGACTTCGGGCCAAGATGGAGGCATAGGTAGACACACTGTGCCTCCTTGCACAACTAAGATAGAGACAACAACAATTTAGAAACAGAATAACAACCAAAGCTGACAGAAAATTGATCTGAATGGAAGTCGGAGAACCAAGAAAATAGAGGCATTCATCCAGACCAGTAGGAGGGGCAGAGTTGGGCAGCCGGGCGCGGGTCGCACCTCGGAGAGCAGAGAGCATTGGGACTGGCATGTGAGGTATCCAGGGTGCGCAGGACCAAGCCGATGGACCCTGAGCGTGCAAGCGGCAGCTGGCAGACCCCGGCTGAGGGGTGGCAAATAGCAGAGCCGGCAAGGTGGTGATTGTGAAGCAAGGCGGTGATTGTGAAGCAAGGCACTGCGCTCAACCCAGGATCACAGTGCTGGGAAATAGAGGTGTCCACTGATTGAGGACACCTGTGGGGATTGAGGCCCGGGGAGGAACTCCCAGCCTCACAGGAGAGGTCCTTGGAGGGTTCCACAACATTTACAAGCCCACCCACATGGGAATTGGCACCAGAGGGGCCCAGTTTGCTCAGGGGGAAGGAGTGAAGGGACTGAGGTCCCACGGAGAGTGGAGCAAACACCATTGTTCCCTCTCAGACCCCACCCCCACATACAGCATCACAACCCACCGACAGGGGTGCCCCCCCTGGTGAACACCTAAGGCTCTGCCTCTCATATGTAACAGGAGCAACCAGACTCCCCCCCCCCCCCCAAAAAAAGATGGTTCAAACAAAATTGAAGGCCCCACAACCAGTTTTTTTAAGTGACTAAGAGATAGACAACCTATCAGATGCATAGTTCAAAGCACTGGTGATCAGGATGCTCACAGAATTGGTTGATTTTGGTCGCAAATTAGATGAACAAATGCAGGCTACAATAAGTGAAATGAAGAAAAATGCACAGGGAACCAATAGTGATGGAATGAAAGCTGGATCTCACATCAATGGAGTGGACAAGAAGGAAGAAAAAAACAAATAACCAGAAAACAATGAAGAAATAAGAATTCAGAAAAATGAGGAGAGGCATCTCCAAGACATCTTTAAACAACCCAACATTCAAATTTTAGAGGTACCAGAAGGGGAAGAGGTAGAGCAACCAGTGGAAAAGTTATTTGAACAAATAATAAAGGAGAACTTCCCCATTCTGGCAAAGGAAATAGACTTCCAGGAAGTCCAGGAAGCTCAGAGAGTCCCAAAGAAGGTGGATCCAAGAAGAAACACACCAAGGCACATCATAATTACATTAGCCAAGGTAAAAAATGAAGGAGAGAATCCTAGAAGCAGCAAGAGATAAGGGGACAGTCACCTACAAAGGAGTTCCCATCAGACTGTCAGCTGATTTCTCAAAAGAGAACTTGCAGCCAAGAAGGGGCTGGAAAGAAGTATTCCAAGCCATGAAAGGCAGGGACCTACATTCAAGATTGCTCTATCCAGCAGAGCTTTCATTTAGAATGGAAGGGCACATAAAGTTCTTCCCAGACAAGGTAAAGCTAAAGGAGTTCATCATCACCAAGCCCTTATTTTATGAAATGTTAAAGGGACTTATATAAGAAAAAGAAGATAAAAAAAAACATGTATAGTAAAATGGCAGCAAACTCGCAATTATTAACAACCACAACTAAAACAAAAACAAAAAGAAACTAAGCAAACAACTAGAACAGGAAGAGAACCACAGAAATGGAGATCACATGGAGGGGTAGCAACAGGGGAGTGGGAGGAAGAGAGAGGGGGAAAAGGTACTGAGAATAAGTAGCATAGATGGTAGGTAGAAAACAGACAGGGGGAGGACAAGAATAGTATGGGAAATGTAGAAGCTAAAGAACTTATGACACAGGGACATAACTAAAGGGGGGGAATGTGAGTTGGAGAGGGTGTGCAGGGTGGAGGGGAATGAAAGGGGGAAATGGGACAACTGTAATAGCATAATCAATAAAATATATTTTAAAAAATTTTCACTGGAGTGATGGAGGTACAATCAAGATTGGTGGGCAATGAATGAGAAGTAAAGAAATGACTAATTCTGAACACCTCTTGAGATTTAGCTGTGAAGCAGAGAAGAGAGAGGGTTTGTAATGGGAAAGCTATAGGGAGATACAAAATGGTTTGGTTACTTTGTCCACAGTTCTGGCATGAACATAATTTAAATGTTTCTGGGAGAGAACAAAAGGAACAAGCATGGATGAAGATGAGAACGTGAGAATGAGCAAAGGTAGCTATAGCAAGGAGAGAAGCAAGTTGTCTTTTAAAATTAAGAGAAAAGAATCAGTGCCAATGAGGGGAGGGTTAAGCTTTGGCAATGTGAGGTGCAGCAGTTCTCTCTGCAGATGTCTACATCCTTTATATAAAAGTAGTCAGTGCCATCTGCTGAGAGTGACTGGGAAGGGAAAAGGTTTGGCTCTGAGGGTTGAAGAGGGAGGAAAAGGTTAAAAATAATTGGAGAAAGTGAAAAGGGAGTTGGTCAGAGAAACATGGCAGTGGTAGCCAAAGCAAAAAGCAAAAAAAAACACACACTTGTTTATGGGGGTTTTTTTGTTGTTTGTTTGGTTGGGTTTTTTTGTCTAATGTGAAACATACTGATTGTGTTTCCTGGGAAGTATGCAAAGTGGAGTTTTTGTTCACTTAAATTTTGTTTTCCCCACCAATTTTTGTAATCACTCCAGATACTTGGTTTTAGTCCAGTTTAACCTCTGATAGTTACTCAAAATGCTTTGGCTTCACTTTTGTTTTCTCTGTTCAAAAATGAACGATCACAAATGGAACTCTTGATGCACTTAGCAACTAAAGAGTTTCTACTGCCAATCCTCCTATAACATAAATAATCCACCCCTTGTTTAAGTGTTGATTTCACTTATTGGACCAGAAACCTAACTTATTTCCATCAAACACAGAGCCTACTCTTGAAAAATCTAATTTTACTCAACAATTAAAACTTTCCCCCAACTAGAGGAGTTATCAAGCCCTTCATTTCCAGAAGAGATTTTCTGGTACAAAGCAACTAGTTTCTGGACAAAAGACATGCTTTTTAAAGCTGAACTTGTTACGAGAAAGAGAACTTTACCCTGAGTGGGTCTTGGGGACAGGGTCAGGGGGTTAGCCCGGAATGAGCTGCCACTGCCCAGTGCTCCCCAGTTGCAAGTCTCACAAGGGTCCTTAGTGTTTAGGAGATGTGTGCCTATGGGGGAAGAGGCTGGGGGAGGGAATGGCTCGAGAAAGCTACTGGATGGGAAAGTGTGCAGTAGGACCTTTGCTTTGAGGGTTTTTAAATGCTGGGGTTTAGGGGAGGTCTTGGGGAGGATCTCAATGGGATATTCATCAGTTTTATGCTGATGTACCAAGGGAAGATTTATCTCCTTAATTTCGTCTGTCCTTGGGTGTGGTTGGCAAATGGACCTAATTTGATTTCCGCTATCTCCCCAAGAACACCAATTTAAGCTATTTACTCTCTGGTCGGGTAGACATGTAAACCATTTACTCTTAAGTGTCCTTGGTTATAGAAGATAAGATTTTGTGATTTACTAGATGGCTATAATTGCTTGGTTGTCTAACTATCTGTTTCAGTTTCCCTTTTCTGCTTGCCCTAGCTTACTAGCCTATCTCAAACCCTTGGGAGGTTAAGAGAAATCAACAGGGAAGACAATAAGTGAGAAAACATACATACACACACACAAACACACACACACACACACACACACACACAAATAAACAAACAGAACAATCCTCTCCTTGGCTCCTGGCAGAAACAAATTCAAGTCCTTTCTGGAGAAAAAAACCTCAGCTCAGATCAGCCAATAGGAGCTCAAATCTAAAATCAACAAACTGTAGCTGAGAATTGACAGAAACACAACCCCCAAGGACATCAAAGAATAAAATTATCAAATATAGAATAATATACTAAGTGTAGGAAAAAAGAAGTCGAGACTTCTAGTCAAGATGGTGGCATACCCAGATATGGCTTGCCTCCTCACACAACCACATCAAAATTACAACTAAAATACAGATCATCAGTCAGAACCATCAGCAATCAAGTTGAATGGAAGTCTGACAAGTATGGAATTAAAGAAAACACATCCATCCAGACTGGTAGGAGGGGCAGAGACATAGAACGGGCTCGTTCTACATCCATGTGTGGTGGATAAAAATTTTGGAGGGATATCTTGGGAGCAAGGAATCCCAGCCCCACACCAGGCCCCCAGGCCAGGGTTCAGTGCCAGGAAGATAAGTCCCCACAACGTCTGGCTGCAAAATCCAGTAGGGACTGAGTAAGTGGAAGACACCTTTAGAGCCCCAAGCAATTCCTCTTAAAGAACCCACACCCGAACTCACCTACTCAGACTCACTCCCTCTGACCTACAGCACCAGGGCAACAGCTGAAAGGCACCAGTGTGATATAGGGAGAAACTGAAGTGTTTGGCATCAAGGCAAGCAGAGGCCATTGTCTTTTTTCTAAACCCTCTCCCTCATAGACACAGCAAGTTGGTGCCATATCTGAGGCTCCATCAACCTGGCTAACACTGTTTGACGGGCCTTGGAAATCCCCAGAGACTCCACTACACACAACTTATGGGCCCACCCAAGCTGCTTTTCCATATAAATGGCTGGTCATGGTTCATGATGCACAACTTCTCGAATCCTATCAGACAAGGAACAGGGGCTTCAGTGAGCCCCAGGTCTGGCACTAGGAACAACCAGCCTATTCACAGCTTGGATTTGCCTAGGAATCTCCAAGCCCAGCACAAGTAGCAGCCATCTCAGATGGTTTTATATCTCAGGCAGGGTGGCCCTGGGAAAAACAGGTGGGGGCTGACACTGGCCTGCAACACCTGGAAAATCCCAGAGCCAGCATACCCAGTGGATAGCTACAGACATGTGAGAGCATCACCACTCTGCCCCTGCACAGCTGATCCTCTACAGAGGGTGGAGGTTGGTGGTAAGCAGTCACAGTTAGTCCTTGCGGCTGACTGGACTGGGTAAATCTCTCACTGATCTGCCAACAGCGATCAAGGCTCAATTGCAACAGGAGGGTGTACTCAGCCCACACAAAGGGCACACCTCTAGTACCCAGCTTGGATGATAGGGGAGGCTGTGCCACTGAACCCTACAGGACACCTACTGCATTAGGCCACACTACCAAGACACAGAATCAAAGGAGCTCTACCTAATACATAGACACAAACACAGGAAGGCTGCCAAAACAAGGATACAAAGAAACATAATCCAAATGAAAGAACAGATCAAAACTCCAGAAAAAGAGCTAAACAAAATGGAGATAAGCAATCTATCAGATGCAGAGTTCAAAAAATTGTTCATAAGGATGCTCAAGGAACTCAGTGAGGACCACAACAACATAAAAAATTTACAGTCAGAAAGGAAGGATACACTACTGAAATAAAGAACAATTACAGGGAAACAACAGTAGAGTGGATGAAGCTGAGAAGAAAATCAATGATTTGGAACATAAGGACACAGAAAACAACCAACCAGAACAACAAGAAGGAAAGGGAATCCAAAAAACCTAACATAGTATAAGCAACCTCTGGGACAACTTCAAGAAGTCCAACCTTCATATCATAGGGGTGCCAGAAAGAGAAGAGAAAGAGTAAGAAATTGAAAATCTATTTGAAAATGTAATAAAAGAAAATTTCCCTAATTCGTTGAAAGAAATAGACATCATATCCATGAATCAGAGAGTCCCAAACAGGATGAATACAAAGAGGCCCACTCCAAGACACGTCATAATTAAATGCCAAAGGTTAAAGATGAAGAAAGAATCTTAAAAGCAGCAAGAGAAAAGAAATTGATTACCTACAGGAAAGTTCCTATAAGACTGTCAGCTGATTTCCCAAAACAAACTTTTCAGGCTAGAAGGGATTGGCAAGAAGTATTCAAAAGCAGGGACCTATAGCCAAGATTGCTCTACCCAGCATACCTATCATTTAGAGTCAAAGTGCAGATAAAGAGCTTCTCACATACAAAAAGCTAGAGAAGTTCATCATCACCAAACCATTGTTATATGAAATGTTAAAGGGACTTATTTAAGAAAAGGAGACCAAAACTATGAACAATAAAATAGCAATAATAATAATAATAATAATAATACTTATCTTTCAACAATTCATTCTAGAAAATAAACTAAGCAAACAAGAACAGAGACAGGATCGTGGATATGAAAAGTATTCTGATGGTTCCACATGGCAGGGGGTTGTGGGGGGATGAGTAAAGAGGTGAGGGGATTAAGAAGTACAAATAGGTAGTTATACAAAAGCCATGGGGATGTAAAATACAGTATAAAAATGGAGTAGTCAAAGAACTTACACACATGACCCATGGACATGAACAATGGTGGAGGGATTGGTGGAGGGAGTGGGGTTGTTAGCGGGAGGGTGAGTTAAAGGTGGAAAAATCAGGAAAACTGTAATAGCATAATTAATAAAATATAATTATAAAAAGTCATAAATAGGAAGAAGGAGGCAGAGTGATGTAGCTGCAAACCAAGGAACATGAAGGAATTCCTGGCACCCCCAGAGGATGGGAAGTGTCAAGGAAAGGAATCTCTCCTAGAGCCTCCGAGGAATCATGGCCCTGCTGATGCTTTGACTTTGGACTTTGACCTCTAGAACTAAATGTATGACCATTCGAGACTTTGGATACTGTGGATGGAGAGATTAATAGCCTGGCTCTCCATTCAGCATTCTCTGACATTACTCCAGCAGAAAATTGGAGGAGAGTTCAGGTACCTCATTACACTCTGAGTAGGTGGAAGCTGTGAACACCAGGATACCAGCTGGAAGAGGAAACCCAACAACAAAGGAACCACCAACAGATAACTACAGAAGAAGGTGAAGGAGGGAGTGGAAGCCACACTAACCTCAATCCAGGACCTATCTGGAAATACAACTAAATAGTGGAGAAATTAGCCAGAACACACAATTGAACAAGAGCAAGAGACAACCCTCAAAACCTTGTACACATGGAAGAACCAGCTTCAACACAACCTGCCCACATGAGCACAACAAAATACAAGAGGTGGTGGACACAGTGACACTCAGTTAACCGGAAGGACCCACCAAAGAAAGATCGAACAGTAATCAAAACCCAAAGACAAACAAAGAACCAACTTAGACAACAGCTCAAAACCAGTGAACTCAGAAGATAAAGGAGACACTGAATCTCCACTGAAACTCAACTATCAGATATTGACTTCAAAGCAATGGTTATCAAGAACCTCAATGAGCTCACAATGAGCTACCAGAAATTACAGGGAAACTACAATGAACTCACTGCAAACTAAATCAACATGAAAAAGGAAATAGAAACTATCAACAAGGGTCAAGAGGAAATGAAGAACACAATTTCTGAACTGAAGAACACAGTAGAAGGAATCAAAAGCAGGATCGGTGAAACAGAAGATCAGATCAGTGAGCTGGAGAATGAAGTACAAAAAACACACCCAGAAAGAGCAAAAAAAAGGAAAAGCGGCTCAGAAAGAACAAAGAGGGATTAAGAGAAATGCAGGACAATATGAAACATAATAATATCCTTTAATAGGGATACCAGAAGGAGAAGAAGAAGAGCAAGGGATAGAAAACCTATTTGAAAAAGTAATGATGGAAAACTTCCCTAATTTGATGACAGAAAAAGTCACACAAATCCAGGAAACACAGAGAGTCCCAATCAAGAGGAACCCAAAGAGGCACACCTCAAGACACATCATAATTAAAATGGCAAATTTCAAGACAAGGAGAGAATCTTAAAGGCATCAAGGGAGAAACAAGAAGTAACGAACAAGGGAGCTCCAATAAGGTTAGCAGCTGACTTCTCAATGGAAATGCTCCAAGCCAGAAGAGAATAACAAGAAATATTCCAAGTAATGAGAACCAGAGGTCTGCAACCAAGGCTACTTTACCCAGCAAGGCTCTCAATCAAGATAGAAGGCCAAATAAGAAGTTTCCCAGACAAAAGAAGTCTAAAAGAATACACCTCCACCAAACCAGCTCTGCAAGAGATGCTAAAGGGACTGCTTTAAGAAAAGAAGGGAAAAGAGAGAGAGAGGAACACAGGTACATAAATGGCAATGAATAAGTACCTATCAATAACAACCTTAAACGTAAATAGATTAAATGCTCCAATCAAAAGATATAGAATAGCTGAATGGATAAGAAAGCATGACCTACACACATGCTGCCTACAAGAGACCCACCTCAGGACAAAAGACCTACACAGACTGAAAGTGAAGGGCTGGAAACAAATTTTCCATGCAAATGACAGGGAGAAAAACCTGGGGTAGCAATACTCATATAAGAGAAAATAGACTTCAAAAAAAGGGCCAAAAAGAGACCCACAGAAATGGAGATCACATGGAGGGTTACCAACAGGGGAGTGGGAGGAGGAGAGAGGGGAAAAAGGTACAGAGAATAAGTAGCAAAGATGGTAGGTAGATAATAGACAGGTGGAGGACAAGAATAGTATGGAAAATGTAGAAACTAAAGAACTTATGACCCATGAACAAGACTAAAGGCGGGGGGATGTGGGTAGGAGAGGGTGTGCTGGGTGGAAGGCAATGAAAGTGGGGGAATGGGACAACTGTAATAGCATAACCAATAAAATATATTTAAAATAATAATAATTATAATAAAAGAGAGACCTAGAAAGTCACTTCATAATACTAAAGGGAAGAATCCACCAAGAGACATAAACATTGTAACTATATAAGCACCCAAATACATAAAGAAAATCTTGGAGCACTTCAAGAAAGATATTGACAGCAACATAATTATAGTGGGGGATTTTAACACCCCACTGTCAAAAATGGACAGATCTTCCAAACAAAATATCAACAAAGATATTGTGGCATTGAACAATGCCCTAGATGAAATGGACTTTACTGATCTACATAGAGCCCTCTATCGCAAACAAGCTAAAAACACATTCTTTTCAAATGCACATGGAACATTTTCAAAGCTAGACTACATGATAGGACACAAAACAAGCCTGAACAAATTCAAGAAAATTGAAATCATACCAAGCATTTTCTCAGATCACAGGGGACTGAAACTAGAAACCAACCCCAGGGGAAAAAAAAAAACAAAAAACACTCAAAATCATGGAGATTGAATAGCATGCTATTAAACAATGAATGGGTCAAGAATGAAATTAGGGAAGAAATTCAAAAGTTTCTGGAAACAAATGAAAATGAACTCACAACAACCCAAAACTTACGGGACACAGCAAAGGCAGTCCTGAGAGGGAAGTTCATAGCAATACAGGCCTACCTAAAAAAAGATAGAAACATTTCAAACAAACAACCTAACCCCTACATCTACAAGAACTCGAGGAACAATGACAAAAAACAGCCCAGAGAAAAATAGAAGGAAGGAAATAACTAAGATCAGAACAGAATTAAATGACAGAGACTAAAAGCACAATTCTAAGGATCAATGAATCCAGGAGCTAGTTCTTGAAAAAAATAGACAAAATCAACAAGCCTTTAAGCAGGCTCATCAAGAAAAAAAAAGAGAGAGGACCCAAATAAACACAATCAGAAATGAAAGAGGACAGATTACAACTGATACCACAGAAGTACAAAGGATTGTAAGAATTTACTATGAAGAACTGTATGCCAAGAAATTTGAAAACCTAGGTGAAATGGACAAATTTCTAGAAAAATATAATCTTCCAAAACTCAATGAAGAAGAAGCAGAAAGCCTGAACAAACCAATAACAGCAAATGAAATTGAAGCAGTAATCAAAAAACTCCCAACACACAAAAGCCCTGGGCCAGATGGTTTCAAAGGAGAATTCTACAAAGCATTTAAGGAAGAGCTAACCCCTATCCTTCACAGACCACTCCAAAATATTCAAAATCCTTTGGAAGATGGAAGACTCCCAAACTCTTTCTATGAAGCCAGCATCATCCTAATCCCAAAACCACATAAAGACACAACAAAGAAAGAACATGTCAGGCCAATATCGCTGATGAACATAGACACCAAAATCCTCAACAAAATATTGGCAAACTGCATCCAACAGTACATTGAGAAGATCATACACCATTACCAAGTGGGATTCACCCCAGGGATGCAAAGATGGCACGTTATTCACAAATCAATAATTGTAATACATCACATAAACAAAAGCAAAGACACAAATCACATGGTTATATCATTAGATGCAGAAAAGCATTTGATAAGGTACAGCACCCATTTATGATAAAAACACTCAGCAAAGTGGGAATAGAGGGAGCATTCCTCAACATAATAAAGGCCATATATGGGAGACCTACAACCAACATCATACTCAATGGGCAGAAACTAAAATCTTTTCCACTAAGATCAGGAACAAGACAAGGCTGTCCACTTTCTCCACTTCTATTCAATATAGTATTGGACATCCTAGCCACAGCAATCAGAGAAGAAAAAGGAAATAAAAGGCATCCAAATCAGAAAGGAGGAAACAAAACTCTCACTGTTTGCAGATGACATGATAGTGTACATAGAAAATCCTACAGACTCCGCCAAAAACTGCTTGGCCTAATAAGTGAATTTAGCAAAACAGCGGGATACAAAGTCAATATCCAGAAATCAAAAGCATTTTTGTATACCAACAATGAAACAGCAGAAGCAGAAATCAAGAAAAAGATCCCATTTGATATAGCAAACAAGAAAAATAAAATACCTAGGAATAAACCTAACTAAGGAGGTAAAAGACCTGTATTCAGAAAACTACAAAACACTAAAGAAAGAAATCAAGAAAGACACAAACCAAATGGAAACATATACCGTGCTCATGGATTGGAAGAATTACCATCATCAAAATGTCCATAGTACCCAAAGCAACTTACACGTTCAATGCAATACCTATTAAAGTACCAATGGCATATTTCACAGACATAGAACAAACACTTCAAAAAATTTATATGGATCTATATAAATTTATATGGAATTATATAGGGAACTATATAAAAGACCCCAAATAGGTGTTGCAATGTTGAGAAAGAGTAGCAAAGTAGGAGGGATCACAGTACCTGATACTAAACTGTATTACAAGGCCACAGTAATCAAAACAGCCTTGTACTGACATAAAAACAGGCACATAGACCAATGGAACAGAACAGAGAGCCCAGAAATAAACCCAAGTCTCTATGTCGATTAATATTCGACAAAGGGGGCAGCAACATAAAATGGAGTAAAAATAGCCTCTGGAGTAAAAATAACAAACGGTGTTGGGAGAGCTGGACAGCCACATGCAGAAAAAAAATGAAACTCAATCACCAACTTACACCATACACAAAAATAAATTCATGGTGGATAAAAAATTTAAATATAAGCCACGACACCATTAAAGTTCTAGAGGAGAACATAGGCAGAAAAATCTCAGCTATTTCAGGACCTCCAGCCAAGATGGAAGCATAGGTGGATGCACCGTACCTCCACGTACAACCAAGATTGGAACAACAACAATTTAGAGGCAGAATAACACCCAGAACTGATAGAAAATTTATCTGAATTAAAGACGGACAGCCAAGAAGTTGAAATAGAACTGTTCATCCAGACTGGTAGCAGGGGCAGAGACGAGCAGCCAGGCATGGCACGGGTCGGGGCGCAGAGAGCAGGGAGAGTTGAGCACATAAGGCATCTGGGGCACATAAGGCATCCGGGGGCACATAAAAGGCATTTGGAGTGCCCAAGATTGCAGTGGGTGGGCCCTGAATATGCAAGCAGCAATAGCAGACCCAGTGAGGTAATGATTGTGGAGCAGGGCAGAGTGCGCAACCCAGGATCCCAGAGAAGGGATTGAGGTCCCACGGAGAACAGAGCTACCGCCATTGTTCCCTATCGGCCCCGCCCCCACATACAACATCACAACCCAGTGACTGGGGTGGCCAGACCTAGTGAACACCTAAGGATCCGCCCCTCACCGTAACAGGAGCAACCAGACCAAAAAAGAAAAGAGAGAGAGATGGCTCAAACAGAAGAACAAATCAGTGCCCCAGAACTTATCCTTTTGAGTGACCAAGAGATAGCTAATCTATCAGATGCACAGTTCAAAACACTGGTGATCAGGATGCTCACAGAATTGGTTGATTTTGGGCACAAATTAGATGAAAAAATGCAGGTTACCATGAAAGAAATGAAGGAAAATGCACAGGTAACCAATAGTGATGGGAAGGAAACTGGGACTCAAAACAATAGAGTAGACCAGAAGGAAGAAGGAAACAACCAAACAGGAAAGAATGGAGAAATAAGAATTCAAAAAAACGAGGAGAAGCTTAGGAACCTCCAGGATATCTTTAAACGTTCCAACATCTTAATTATAGGGGTACCAGAAGGGGAAGAGGAAGAGCAACAGATTGAACACGTATTTGAACAAATAATAAAGGAGAACTTCCCCATTCTGGCAAAGGAAATAGACTTCCAGGAAGTCCAGGAAGCTCAGAGAGTCCCAAAGAAGGTGGATCCAAGAAGAAACACACCAAGGCACATCATAATTACATTAGCCAAGGTAAAAATGAAGGAGAGAATCCCTAGAAGCAGCAAGAGATAAGGGGACAGTCACCTACAAAGGAGTTCCCATCAGACTGTCAGCTGATTTCTCAAAAGAGACCTTACAGGCAAGAAGGGTCTGGAAAGAAGTATTCCAAGTCATGAAAGACAAGGACCTATATTCAAGATTGCTCTATCCAGCAAAGCTTTCATTTAGAATGAAAGGGCACATAAAGTGCTTCTCAGGTAAGGTCAAGTTAAAGGAGTTCATCATCACCAAGCCCTTATTTTATGAAATGTTAAAGGGACTTATCTAAGAAAAAGATTAAAAAAAAACATGTATAGTAAAATGACAGCAAACTCACAATTATTAACAACCACAACTAAAACAAAAACAAAAAGAAACTAAGCAAACAACTAGAACAGGAACAGAACCATAGAGATGGAGATCACATGGAGGGTTAGCAACAGGGGAGTGAGAGGAGGAGAGAGGGGAAAAAGATACAAAGAATAAGTAGCATAGATTGTAGGTAGAAAATAGACAGGGAGAGGGTAAGAATAGTATGAGAAATGTAGAAGCTAAAGAACTTATAAGTATGACACATGGACAGAAACTAAAGGGGGGGATGTGGGTGGGAGAGGGTGTACAGGGTGGAGGGGAGTGAAGGGGGGAAATGGGACAACTGTAATAGCATAATCAATAAAATATATTTAAAAAACTCAGATATTTCATGCAGCATCATTTTCACTGATATGTCCCCTAGAGCAAGGAACATAAAGTAAAGAATAAACAAATGGGATATCATCAAAATAAAAAACTTCTGCACAGCTAAAGAAAACAGTATTAAAATAAAAAGAGAACCAACCATATGGGAAAACATATTTGCCAATGATACCTCAGACAAGGGTTTAATCTCCAAAATAAAGAACTCACATGGCTCCACTCTAAGAAGACAAGCAACCCAGTTAAAAAATGGGCAAAGGACTTGAACAGACACTTCTCCAAGGAGGACATATAGAGGATCCAGAGACACATGAAAAGTTGCTCAATATCGCTAGCTATCAGAGAGATGCAAATTAAAACCACAGTGAGATACCACTTCACACTGGTCAGAATGGACAGCATAAACAAAGCAACAAACAACAAGTATTGGAGAGGTTGTGGAGAAAAGGGGACTCTAGTGCACTGTTGGTGGGACTGCAGACTGGTACAACCACTATGGAAAACCTTATGGAATTTCCTCAGAAAACTAAAAATGGATCTGCCTTTTGACCCAGCAATTCCACTGCTAGGATTATATCCTAAGAGCCCTGAAACACCAACTCAGAAGAACCTATGCACCCCCAATGTTCACAGCAGCATAATTTACAATAGCCAAGAGCTGGAAGCAACCTAGGTGCCCATCAGTAAATGAATGGATGAAAAAGCAATGGTACATTTACACAATGGAACTCTATGCAGCAGAAAGAAAGAAGGAACTCCTACCCTTTGTGACAGCATGGATGGAACTGGAAAGCATCATGCTAAGCAAAGTAAGCCAGGCAGTGAAAGACAAATACCATATGATTTCACCTTTAACAGGAACCTAATCAACAAAACAAACCAACAAGCAAAATATAACCAAAGACACTGAAATAGAGAACAGGCTGACAGTGACCAGAGGGGAGAGGGGAAGGAATTTCAGGGGAAAAGGGGAAGGGTTTGCAAAAACAAGTATAAAGGACACATAGACAAAAACAAGGTGGGGTATGGAAATGGGAGGGAGGTAGGAAATGCTGGGGGGTGGATTGGGATGGGAGTAAAAGGCAGAAAACTGTACTTGAACAACAATTTAAAAAAAGAAAAAATGTCATAAATATAGGTAAGCATAAGATACTATAAAAGGAGTAGGGAAAGTATGGTGAAAAATGAAAAATTGAGAAATGAAAACTTCTCAGAAACAATATTAATTTGATGGATTTAACAGCAGATTGGAGAAAATTAGTGAATTCTAAAATGGAGCTGAAAAAATTACCCACAATGAAAAAAAAAGAGAGAGAGAAATGGGTAAAAATATATGAGAGGGTAAACAATGTAGAGCTTAAAATGGAAATGTCTAACATACAAATAACTGGTGTTCCAGAAGTAAAAAATGGTAGAGAGGTAAATTTTACAGAGAAAGGCCAAAGACTTCCTAAATGTAAAGAAGCAGTAGGATCCAAAACAGCAGAAAGTACAGTGCATATCATCAAGCAGGAAAGCAAATTAAAAAATAAAACCACACTTATGTAGGAGGGTGCAGCCAAAGGGTCCCCAAAAGAAAGATTTGTAATGGGGTTCAGAACTCAAGGTGTCCAGGTGATTTTAAGATGTCCTCACCCTCACCCCCCAGGTGTGGGTCGGGGGAAGGGACAAATGAAGCAGGGCCATTGAGAGCTGTTTCGCATAGCAACAGCCTTGCAGTTACCCACTGGTGTGGTCATTTAACATATCTATAACCTTTAACTGGTTGCATAGATATGTTAAATAGCTGTGACCAGCTCTGAGCCAGGGGAATGGAAGTAACTTCCCCACCAAGATGTAACTGGGAGGCAGGTTCCCCGAGTTACAATGCCTGCGTGGGAGCTCAGAGAAGATTGGCTCCATGACATGGGGCCATGCCTGCCCAGACTCATGATGGCAGCCCAGTAAAGCTGGAAGGATATGAGTTCTGGCACATGAGGCCGAGTGTGGGAGGAGTCGGAAATGGGGCTGCAGAGGAAGATTGGCGGGGGGATTTAAATTCAGACGAGGCAGCCATTGGAGGGAGAACCATGCCGGTGTGGCAGTGCAGGCAGGACCACAGCCACTGAGGAGAGAACCATGCGGCTTTAGTAGAGTGGGGACTCCCGCAGTGGCGCAGACACCATCCAAAATGCAGTCACCTGCAGCTCCTCTACCGCCTGGCTCCAAGCCCCAGCCGGCTCTGCAGCAGCGGTCTCAAGAAGAGGCCACCAGTAAGTGACTCAGGAGCACCAGGTCACCGCCCAGCCACCGCAGCCACCGCCACCGCCACCGCCACCGCCAGGCCTCCGAGCACTGCACCCAAGCTCTCACAGCTCAGGCTCAGCCAACCTCGCAGCCACCTACTCTGGCCAGGACATGATGAGCTCCATGCTAGCCCTCTTGGTGCTGCTGCCACCACTGCTGCGTCACTCTCCCAGAAAGGGGGACCACCCCCCCTCCCGCAGCCATGAGAAGAATCACCATGTAGCTTTAACAGAGAACCACCACGCGGCTTTAGCTGGAGATTGTAGCATCCAGCAAACGCGAGAACAAATATCGGAGACTTTCAGGGTATCAAAGATGTTACTTTATTGGCCAAGTTTAACCTGCGCAGGGGCGAACTCTCAACGTGTCCAGCGACACAGTGCCCACAAGGAGCTGCAAACGAGAGCCGTGCTGAGTGCTTACAACTACATTCTTATATGGGGCGGGCAAGCAAGCATTATACAGAAGAAGACGTGGCAGTTAGTAATTGGCTTACAAAGACCGCGCGCGGGAATTTCAAACCAAGCATTCTTTCATAAGGCGGGAAGGCAGGATGTTTGTTCATTAACCTAGTAATGTCCTGGCTCTAGCTAGCTAGTTTTCTATTTTCTCATTAAAAACTACAAAACACTGCTTATCTAGCCTACCCAGGGGAGAGCATCTGCTAGACACAGGATGTTTGCTTAACTGTACTCTGGCTCTTTTATCATTTCTTTTTAGCTACAATGTGGTTCTTGTCTATTAAGGTTAAAATTTAGTTCTTAATTTCCTTGTTCCCAACAGAGATCCTGGAAACACAACCAATGGTGCTGGGAACTGAGGAAGTCCTACCAGCTAAGCACAAATTACTAGGAAAAACCAAGAGATGCCTAAGCCATGGACTTCTATTTCTTTTCCTGAGATACGGTACCCCAAACTGGGCAAAGGGGGGAAGGAAGGACTGTGTGTGTTTGTAGGTGTTTCAAGGGCCTTTGGGATTTTAACAAAGACATAAAGTCATTACTTTTATTCTGTATAACTTGAATAAATAATTCCTTTCCTTTTCACCAATCTCTAACATGGAGAGCTATAATTCTCTGGTGAAGGGAAAGGTGAGCCTAGTACAGGGGGACCCCAGTCAGAAATGGGGATCAATTCAGTAGCATTGTGGGACCCTCTTCCCTGGTGGCCAATCAGGGAGGATCATGGGAAACCACATGCGCAGTAGCTTTAAAGTAATGCAACTACTTGTATATACTCAGTAAAAGCCCACCAAAACTAGCCAGAAAGGATCCTCCCTATAAGAATAGAGTCCCTCCAGCCCATGAGGTCAGTCTCTGCTTGGAGTTGGCCTGCTCCCATGTTCTCTTCTATAAACTCTGGGTGTTCAGTTCAATTCTTTGTCCCGATTACTAAGAACCTGGTTACCTGTGCCCATCTGTGACACTTAGACAAAGTAAGAAGCTCTTAAAAATAGCCACAGAAAAGTGACAGATTATTTACAATTGTGAAATTACAATGCATTTCTTAACAATACCAATGGAATCAGAAAGTAGTGATCTCATATCTTGAAAGTACAGAACATTGTCAGCATAAAATTGTAATTCTAGCAACTTTCAAGAAAGAAGACACTAATTTTCAAGAAAGAAGACAAAGTATACAAAAATTTAGAGAGTTTCCCAATAGTTCTTATCTAAGGAGCTTCTAAAGAGTATACATTAAGGATGAGATAGAAGGAACCTGGTCTCAGGCTTTCCTGGGGTTGAACAAATGTCGAACACAAACCTCAGGAACTATTCCTTCAAAGGAGCCACATTTTGATTGGATTCATTTGTAGAACAATTTATGACCTAGGGCATTGTTGGAAACAATGGAGCAATCAGCTAGAAATTAGAGTTTAATAGCTAGGTGTGGCCAAGGAGAGAAAGAAAGATAGCCCTAGGATACCACTGTCATCCCAAGGTAGCTGGGTATACCCAAATTGAGCCTCCCTGAGTGGCAACAATGGAAGCATAACACCTATGGCAAGGAGGAAATAGACACTAAAATAATACAGCCAGTCATTAAGAAGCAAAAATAACAAATGGAAGTATGTATTTGTTGGGGTGGGTGAGACCAGTACCTACAGTTGCTACAATATATTATCTAAAATGTCATTTCCAACAAAAAATTATGAAGTCTGCCAGAAGAATTTCCAACAAAAATTATGAGGCATTTAAGAAATGGGAAAATATAATCCATACCCCATAAAAACAAAACGCAGCAGGGCATTGGAAACTGCCTGTGGCAATGACCAGATACAAGATTTCACAAGGACTTCAAAACCTGTCATAAATATGTGTAAAAATGATGAAAATGAAGAAATTCACAGGTAAACAAAAACTGAGACAATCACTTTCAGACATTCCATACAGGATACATAAAGGGAGTTATGGCTGAATTAAGAGGACACTAGACAGAAACTCAAATCCTCATGAAGAAATAATAACAATAAAGGTAACTACAGAGCTAAATATGTAAACATATAAGTGTATTTCTTATTTGTAGCTTCCATTTGATTAAAAGATAACATGACAATAAATATGTATGTGTTTGATGGGCACACAGTATATAAAGATGTCATTTCTATAACAATAACAGAACAAATGAGGAAGAATGTAATGGAGTATAAATAAGTGAAGTATTTGTATATTACTGAAATTAAGTTAGGATTAACTCAAACTAAATCATTATAAATTAATATGTTAATTATAATTTCCAGGTCAACCACTAAGAAAATAATTTAAAATATATAGTAAAAGAAATGACAAGGAAATTGAAATAGTACACTAGGAAGTACAGGGTGGAACAAAAGTAGGTTTAGAGTTGTGAATACATGAAACCAGTTTATTCTTATATTATTATTTATTAATTATTGTATTATTTTCCATCCAAACAACTGTAAACCTACTTTCCCCCTACCCTATATTTATTTAACACAAAAGAAAGATGTAATAGGGAAAATGAGGAACAAAAAAGAATTGAAAACAAATATCAAGATAGCAGACATAAATCCTATCTTATCAGTAATTACATTAAATGTAAAAAGATTTAATACTCCAATTAAAAGGCAGAGATTGGTGAATGGTTTTTTTTTTTAATAATCCAACTCTCTATTGGCTGCAAGACACACTTGAAATTCAAAGTCACAAATAGGTTTAAAGTAAAAGGACAGAAAATGTATATTATGCAAATAATAACCAAAAGAGAATTGTAATGGCTATAATGGAATAAAATTTGAAACCAATAACAGCACTAAATTTTGAGAATTCATAAGTATATAGAAATTAAACAACCTACTAATGGTCAAAGAAATAAGAGGAACTTATTTATAGCGAGCCCTGGCTGGTGTGGCTCAGTGGATTGAGTGCCGGTCTATGAACCACAGGGTCACCAGTTTGATTTCCAGTCAGGGCATATGCTTGGGTTGTGAGCAAGGTCTCAAGTAGGGAGCACACAAGACGCAACCACACATTGATGTTTCTCTCCCTTTCTTTCTCCCTCCCTTCCCCTCTCTCTAAAAATAAATAAATAAAATCTTTAAGAGAAATGACTATTCTTTCACCATTCAGTTGGCACTCTTGTAGAAAAAATTCAGTTCACATAGGTATATGGCACAGGTGGCAAACTCAAGGCCCAAGGGCTGAATCCAGCCCTCCTCCTTGTTTTATCCGGCCTGGTGCCTTGTTTCTACCCAGAGGCAGTGCCAAGCTCTCACTTAACTGTTAAAGAGCGGTTATATTTATACAGTCCTAAAATTACATTCTGCCCTTTGAAGGCAACCTCGAGGCTGATGTGGCCCCGGGTGAAAACTGAGTTTGATACCGCTGGTATATGGGTTTACTTCTAGACTCTAAATGATCTATATGTCTATTGCTATGCCAGTCCTACTTAGTGTAGCTTTGTAGTAAATTTTTAAATTGGGAAGTGTGAGTCCTCCAAATTCATTATTTTTCAAAATAATTTTGGCTATTCTGTGCCATTCACCTTTCCATATGAATTTTAGGATATGCTTGCCAATTTCTTCAAAAACAAAAGAAGACAGATGGTTTTTTATTGAGATTGCATTGAACCTGTAAATAAATTTGAGGAATATTGTTGCCTTAACAATATTAAGTCTTCCAATTCTGAAGACAATGTCTTTCTGCTTACCTCTACCTTTATTTTCTTTCAGTGATGTTTTATAGTTTTCAGTGTGTTTCAGTGTACTTATACCTTTTTTGTTAAAAAATTTTAAGTTCAATTGTTTTTATTTAAAAATTTCAGAGAATTTCCAAAAGCCAGTTGGTGGCTGTTGAACATTCAGTGTTCCTTGTTAGTATGACTGGTGATGTGGTCTATGAAACAATTCACGAGAAGAAAATTCAGAAAGCAAAGTTTTATTAACTTTCCAAGGGAGGAAAGGGGCTTACATATGGAGAGATACATCGGCACCAAAAGGTTGAGACTGTGAGCTTGTATTAGATAATAAGGTTGGGGGGAGGGTTGCTGTTGTGTGGACACTGGGCTTTTCAGAGCATTGCAACACTGGAGGTTTTGGTTGGTCTTATATAAGCTGCAGTTTGCTCCAATGGTATCTTTCCCCTGTGGCTGTGCAGAGCACTTAGTCATGTTCTGATCTTGCTTTTCCAGTAATTTTCCAGTCCTGGGGACATAAGCTCAGAGAGTAAAATGACAGTCATGTTTAACAAGGTCATAGATATGCTCAGCAAATGGTGTCACAATAGCCAATGGCACCAGCTTTGTCCTTTCACTCCCCCTCTGGTTTAAAAATTACTTTATTATTAATGATTAGACCCATTATGGGGAGCATGGGTGAAGGTCTCATCTTCTTATGGCTATTTCCTGTTGATATAAAGTTGTCTCTACCTGAGGGTCTCTGTATGGGTCATTAAGAGGAAGAGGGTAGAATTGGACAACCCCAAAGTGAAAGCTCTGGCCAGAGGTCATTTGTGGAGGGAATGTCCCAGAGCTTGGATGCTCTGGTGAATGAAGGATATGAGATATTTGAAGAGGCATTGCCCAAAAGCGAGAATAAAGAAAAAGGCTGCTATAGGTGCTAGGAAAAGAGTTAGCCAGGAAAACCAGAACCAGATATTGGTTTTAAAATCCCACCAGTCAAATCCTCCTGAGGCCCTCTCTTTATAGAACTTGCTGGTCTTGTCAATAATATTTTGAAATTTTTTTGTATTTT
Source organism: Phyllostomus hastatus (assembly GCF_019186645.2). Taxonomy (NCBI): domain Eukaryota; kingdom Metazoa; phylum Chordata; class Mammalia; order Chiroptera; family Phyllostomidae; genus Phyllostomus; species Phyllostomus hastatus. Next base: position 3,000,600 of record NW_025334038.1, on the reverse strand, counting down.
CCAGATTAGTTAATAAAAAAAAAACATCAATCCTCATTAAGCATAGCACAGGTCCTTCCCTGGTTAGCCATTAGAAAGTCTAGGGCCTGCCTGTTTTGTAGAATGACTCCAGAGTGGCATGAAGCCTTTCCTTGACCACTATGATGGAAATAAGAGAGGGAGACAAAGGTCCTGAAAACTCAGGAAGAGCAGAGTAAGTGACTCTGGTGTTGATTTAAAAATTGATTAGCTTACCTGCAAAGAGAGAGTTAACTGAAGCTCACCCAATTCGATGATGTGAATTGGAGCCTGATCTGATATCAGAGCCATCAATCTGATGTCTGGAAAAGGCTAGGAGATTCATGGGTATGCAGGGAGCTCCTCTAGGAGTGCCTGCTGGTTCCAGAAGAGGAGTTTGATCTCCTCCCTTGAGGAAAGGGCACTCCCTTTCAGTGCCCTATCTTTTTACAACATGGGCACGATCCCTCTGATAGCTGTCCTTGATGCTGTGTCAAGGCCTCAGAGAAGTCCTTCCCTGAAGAACCCTCTCATTCGCTCAGGCTGCCATTTGAAAAACCTTTTTTTGCTCTCAAGATCACTGTTGGCGATACTCCCTTTTCTTCTCTCATTTATCCTCATCATGATTGTTAAAGACTTTGAAAGCCAGATCGACTAATTCTGATTATGGGTCTGAGTCCCCTTTTCTAGCTTTTGGAGTTTGTGCTGAACCTCAGGGGCTGACTGGGAGATGAAGTGCATTGCTAGGATAGACTGAACCTCCCTAGAATAGGGGTCCAGGTTAGTGTAGAGGTAAAAAGCCTCTGAAAGTCTAGAGAGGAAAACAGCAGGATTCTCATTTGGCCCTTGAGTGATTTCTTTAACCTTGTCATAGTTAATAGTCTTAGCCACTTAGCCTTAAGTGGCCTGCTTCATTCCCTCTGTGAGGCAAAGAGAACATGTGATCCTGTTTACAGTAGTCGGGGGAATTAGCTTGCTAGTCCCATTTAGGGTCCTGATCAGGGATGGCCATAGTGTTGGGGGAAAAGTATTAAGCTGCCTCCAACTTAGGTCATCCCTATACTCCTGTGCCTTGGCCCAAATATGGCCTTTCTCCCCTAAATTGGTACATGTAGAAAAGTAATGTGAATATCTGTTCAAGAGAAGCCACATGAGAGGGTGAGGTATTCAAACTCCTTTGAAAATTCAGCCAGATTTGGAAAATAACTGCTGAGTCTAACCTCAATTTGGGAGAGATCTAACATTGAATAGGGAGCCTGGACCCAAATGATGCCCTCCAATCCAGCAACCTCATGGACATAGAGCTGGATCACAGGCTTAGGGGGTTCCTGAAAGGGATAGCTGGAATGGGGATAACCAGAAGAAACCCAATCTGAAGGGGAGGCAAGGAGAGAGGTTTGAGGAGGAGAAGCAGGGAGAAGAGATGGAAGGGGCATTAAAGAGTCAGGTGAAGGTGTAGAAGAAGCACATTGAGGAAGAGGAGAAGGTACAGAGTGTGGGAGATCATCCAAATCTTGGGAAGGTGGAGGAGGAAGGGAAGTAGGTGTAAGCAATACCATGCAACAGGAGGCATAGAGATCAGGATGACAAGAGTTTGAAAAAGGCCTGAACATAATGAACCTAAGACCATTTCTCAAGATGATGACAGTACAGGTCAAGTTGGAGGATAGTATTAAAGTTAAGAGATCCATTCTCCTGGACCAGACTTCCTGGTCACCCAGTTTGTACCGGGGGCAGCCATATTGTGACAGAAAATCAAGTGCTTGGGCTTGAGGTAAGTCCCAGAGTCTTCAAGCTCTTAAGTAAATATTCCAATGGGAAGTCTTTGGGTGGGGTAGATTGAGTGTTGCCCATGGTGAGAACTACAAAAAAAAAAAAAAAAAAGGAAGGATATCTCAGGGATGGGAACAAGTGGCAGGGGGGAAGGTTTGAGGAAGGCATCCCCAGCTCAAACAACCTAGAGAACTGCCATCAGAGTGTCCTTGAGCCCAAGGGAAGACTGAGACCAAGAAGACCTGTCCCATAGTTAGGCATCCATGAGTATGAGAGCAGACTGAACACAGCAAAGAAATGTTCAGGAGGCATCCCTTATGGCTGAAACCCTGGGGGTTAGACCTGGTGCCAGGGTTTATGACAATGACATGGAGGAGGGGGACAGCTAAGCTATCACTTTTGATAAAATGAATGCTTTTGTCCTGGGATTCAGAGAGACTTACCCATTGCTGGCCAAGTAAAGGGGTGAGGAGGAGGCTGTCTGCAGAGTCCAGAGAGACAGAAAAGGATTAGAATCCTCTCTCCAAACCTCACAGAGACACGGTTAGCAAGTAAGCCTGGGATGAACTTCTGCTGCCTGCTGTTCTCCTAGTCACAAGTCTCAGGAGGTGGAAGAGAAGGAGAAAGAGAGAATGTACCCATACAAGCTACCAAAATGTTAAGATGGCTGGTGATGTGGGGAGGGTGGGCACCTCCCCCTACCCCTGGCCACCGTAGATGAGAATAAGTCTACCAAGACATGATCTGCTTTTTGGGAGGAAAGGTGGCTGATTGCTCAAAGGAGAAGGGCCAAGAGCCTTTTCCTCAGTGGGCTTTTATTAGGTTCATTCTGCAGAGGAATACAGGTAAAGCACATTAATTATTGTCAGGCAGTAAGGATCAAACGATAGATGACATACAAAGAACTCTGAGGGCCCATTTTGAGTCAGGGTCAGATAGCTAAAGAGCCATAATACTTTGAGGAACAAACTTCTTGCTTGGACCCTTATCATTTAATTGAGAGCATTCTAAACAAAGCAGGTTTCACAGGATTTTATATATTCTTTGTTAGGCTTGATCGCCAGGGAACCCACCCTTTCCAGCACAGGGCTGCACCACCCTCTGTCATTGTTTCAAGCTTAAGCCAGGCAGGAAAAGTAAGGCAGCCAAGAGATTAGGAGACTTCTTGAAGACATAATGTGGACTCAGGCTATGTCAAAGCTGAGGGGTGAGAGTCCATCACCCCCTTTTGCTATAGCCTCCCAAGTCCTTCCCTGGGGCCTCCCTGTGATCATGCCTGTCTTAGATCATTCCCCCCTTGAGGAATATTATCCATCATTGGCTAACTGATCAAGCATTGGGAGCCAGGAAGGGTGAAGAAAAAGGAGCAGAAGTGGTGCCCCTGCCAGGGAGATAAGCTTTGTCTCCTTAGTGGCTTATGGTCTGAAGGTCACCCATGCAGCCCTAGCCATGGGGGGATTACAGCTTCTAAAATCAGGCATGGCAGTTCCCAACAGTGATGAAAGCTGTGAAATAATTCACAATGAGAAGAAAATGCAGAAAGCAAAGTTTTATTTGCTTTCCAAGGGAGGAAAGGAACTTAAGTGTGGAGAGATACACCAGCACCAAAAGGATGGGACTGTGAGCTCATATTGGATTATTGGGGGGTGCTGTTGTGTGGCCACTGGCTGTTTAGGGATGTTGCAACACAGGAGGTTTTGGTTGGTTTTGCATAAGCTGTAATTTGCTCCAATGTACCTTTCACCTGCAGCTGTGGGGAGTGGTTAGTCATGTTCTGATCTTGCTTTTCCAGTAATTTTCCAGTCCTGGGGACATAAGCTCAGAGGAATAAAATGCCAGTCATATTTAACAAAGTCATAGCCTGCTCAGCAAATGGCACCATGATAGCAAATAGCACTGGCTTTTTCCTTCATTCCTCAAAGCAATCCTTTTAATCATAATTGCTTACCAAAATTACTTAGAAATTTATTTGTACTACAGGCTTCTATTTGGGTGTCTTATTTCTTAATATGATCTTGTCCTTACTATCTAAGATTGGTGTGTGATTTTTCTGAGCAGTATGGGACATGGGTGGAATGCCTAAAATTTCTCCAGATATCAGTTTTCACAGCTAAGAAGACAGCTTGGTAATTGTAACCAGAGAAGCTGGGTTTGAGATTTGGAGTAAGTTCCTAATAGATGAAAGACTATGAACAAGTCACTTACCATCTTGGCATCCCCGTTTCTTCATACATAATTTTGGAATAATACAAATATTAGCTTGAACATATTTATAACTTTGTTGTAAAAGCAATGAGACAATGGGTATAAAATGCTTTTAAAATGAGAAGTCAATGTAACCCTTTTTGTTAAATTTATTCTTAAGTAGTTTATTCTTTTTGCTAGTATTTTTAATGAAATTCTTTTGTTTTTTTTTCAATGTAGACTTTAATAAGCCAAGCAGTCAAAGACAAATACCATATGATCTCACCTATAAATGGAACCTAATCAACAAGACAAACAAATAAGCAAAATAGAACCAGAGACATGGAAATAAGGAACAAACTGATAGTGACCAGAGGGGAGGGGGTGGGGAGTAACAGGAAAAGAGGGGAAGGGGGAAGCAAAGGAACATGAATAGAGGACTCATGGGAACAGACAATGAGGGAGGATTGACTGTGGGGCTGGGGGAAGATGTGGTAGGGGTGAACAATGGGGAAAAATGCAGGACAACTGTAACTGAACAACAACAAAAAAAACCCACAGGTTAAAACAAAAAAAAATAGTATAGCAGACCCTTTCTTTACCCAGCTTTGTATATACAGTCAACATGAGTATCAGATAATATTGTAATCAATGGAAAAAAATGTAGGGTTGAAAATCCAAGCATTTACCAGGGTTTTTTTAAAAAAATGATTGCCTATACCACAGAGAAATCTTATGAAAAAATATTAATTTTTTAAAAACATCTTCTGGTTTAATATGAATGTGATTTGAAAGGATAGCAGATTTCAAACAATTTTATCTAGTACTGTTTCATTTTAATGAACATAGTTAAATGATTACTTAAGAACAATGGGTATTTTATTCAAGGGGCACCAAAGAATTTTTTGTTTTATTTTTACAGAATGCCCATACTAAAATTTTTTAGGAATTTTCCCAAGGTACCTTAACCAAATTACAAAGCCAGCATTGCAACATACAGGGCAATAAAACCAAAAAGGCCAAAAAGAGGCCCAGATGTGCAGAGTCAGTGTAGTTTTACCTTACGAAGTAAAACAAGAAGTCACAGTGAGTCTATTGTTTGACTGAAGTAGAAACTTCAGTCACTAGGATATTAGACCATGCAATAATAATTTTGTGTGCCATATTAAATGAATTTATTGTTTCATTACTACTTCTGCAAAGTGGCTGTAAGATAGTAAATAACATTTAATTTTAATATACATAAAAAATGTAGACTTTTAACAACTGATTTTGCCACCAGATTAAGTTGTGCAGTTACAAAGTAGTTAGAAATTTCTGAAAGGATATTCTTTTTTAAAAAAGAAAACAGCTCATTCTTACATATATACTATCTAGCACTTCATTGGGACATTATATTCAAAAGGCCCTAGCAAAATGTAACATTCAGTTCTGGGTTGTTTTCTGAGCACTGTTAGTGAAACTGTGTGTAGAATGTGAGGTGCCTGAAAGAGGACACAAAGTTGGGGTGAGTTGGGCCATTACTGGCAATGCTCAGAGCCATCAGCCAGACTCCAAAGAGGGAGCCCAAGTGGTTTTTTGTGGGACACTCTATTTGAATTATTGCTCAATCAGTCAACACAATAGATTGTCAAAGGAAAAGAACAATTAATTGACATGATGAGGAGGTTACTGCATTCTTTGGACTATATGTCATAATTGTGGTTAGTAAATTCTCTTTGTCTTAACAAAAATAGTCTCCATCATTTGTTATTCAATGATATGTATGAAGATAACAATTTTCCATTGGGCTTTTGCTTTGTTAAACAATTACTATTGAAATGCTATAAATGACACTGTTAAAATTATTAATCTTACATCCTGTAACCTTAATGAGATCATCTATTAGCTGTAATTTTTAATGGACTACTTGGAATTGCCTAGAGCCTGGCAAATATTGTTTATAAGAGCAATAGAAGTCAGGTCTTATATGGGATAGGCCTCAGTTTCCTCTTCCAGTGCTAATTGCTAGACAAGTTTTAAATTTTTGCAGTCAATTCTTTTCTGAGAATTGAACCAATGTTCTGCATCCTCTAGGTCATTTGGAGTGTGCTATAAATGTCTGATAAAACAGCAAAGACTTAAAAAGAAAAAATACCACTTTACATATGGATCTAAGTAATATAGGTGGCCATAGAAACAAGTCACACCACTGATTGGATCTAAATCTAAGGAAAAGATATAGCATTCCCTCAAGGATGAGGAGGTGGAGAAGTGTAGAAGTGTGGAGAAAAGAAAAAGAGAAGAGAAGGAAGGAATGCGGGAAAATGTAAACAAAGTGTTGCCCATTAGAGCAACCCAATGCCTGAACATAACTCCAGGACTTTAGATGACAGAGCACTCTGGTGACCCCTAAAAACCAAGAAACAAATATAAAACCAAACTGCCAAAATAGATAAAGTCAGAGGAAGTCCCCAAAACAAGTTAAGAAAATTCAATAAATCTTGCCTAGTCTTGGGATAAAATTGTCTATTTACCCCAGGAGAGGCTGGAGCAAACCTCCCTCTTTGGCCATTCAGCCTGGTCCTGAGAAGAGATATCCACTTCTGATTCTGGTTCCTGAAGTCCCTTCATACTAGCACCAAAATTACTGTCCCATCAGGGTTGCCAAATGTTACCAATATGTTTGGATTCTTGTCTCCTAATATAAAAGAATTTACACCAGGGTCACTAATAGAGAGCAAAGGCAGATTTATCAAGGCTCTACAGAGGATGAGAACACTGAGATAGGGCCTCAACTTCTGAACCCCAAGCATGGGGCTTAGGGGCTTTTATGGCTTGGGAACATGGAATTTGCTGGGGTTAACCAATCAAGGAGTAGGTTAGCAGGCCTTTCCTTTTGGGGGAACACTGATGTCTGGGTATATGTCAGCAAAGCAAAGCATTCTGGGATTGTGCAGCATTTATTTACAGGATGCAGAAAGGAACTTTCCTAACCAGGTATTAAATTTGTCTCTGTGATCTGTAGCTTGGATTTATATCTGAAAACAAATTTAAAAGAAGTCGGGCTGGTTTCTGGACCATTGTTTTATAGTCATTTACTGATAACTTCCATAGTTCTGTTAGGGCTTGACTAAATGGACCAGTATTTGGGAACATTTTATTCTATCTGTTTCACTCCTGCAAGATCCTTCTACTATAGAATCAACCTGTAAGAAGTTTTACCTGAAGCTCCAGGGATCCTCTGAGTGAAGTATGCTGTGTTCAAGGTCAAATGTTTAATCAGCAAGTCACTTCTTCTTTCTGTAGGCCAGGGTAGCAGCCAACCAAACCAACTCATTTTGGTTTACCTTCACAGTTTCTGCCATTTCCAAATAATGCATGAACTTACTTTTTTATATCAATATTTTTTTGCAAATTAATTCACTTTTTTCCTTGATCACATTAATTTTTAAAGTGTTCCTTCTGGAGAGGCAGCGTAGCACAGAGGTTAAGAACAGTCTAGAGCCAAATTGTCAGGGTTTCAACACTAATTCCACTGCTTTCTAATAATTTAACCCCTCATGCCTCAGTTTTCCTATCTATGAAAGCAAGTGATTAGTTTTTGTCATATAGGTTTATAATTAGGTCATGAGAATAATAGAAATTTCTCTTTATAAAGCATTTCAAACAGGCCTTCCACAGAGTAAGTGTTATGTAAGTGTTTGCTAAATAAACACCTCTAATGTAAATGGAAAACCAGAATTAGGTGCCATAAAAATCTTAAGACAGCCCTGGCTGGTGTGGTTCAATGGATTGAGTGTTGGCCTGTAAACCAAAGGGTTACCAGTTTGATTCCCAGTCAGGGCACACGCCTGGGTTGTGGGCCAGGTCCCCAATAGGGAGCGTGGGAGAGGCAACCACACATTGATGTTTTTCTCCCTCTTTCTCCCTCCCTTCCCTTCTGTAAAAATAAATAAATAAAATATTTTTTTATCTTAAAACAAATAAAGTGTTAAGTAAAAACAAAATGGTGTTGTGGACAAAAACAGAGCCACATAGGAAACCTGACAAGCCCAGGGGAGGCTAACACGATGGACTTACAAATTCAGAGACTGAAAGTAATCATGTAGGATGGTCTGAAATTAAACTTTCTAACTAAAAGCAGCTCTTGGCAGGTAATCATGTCCTAAGGCAGCATTTTCCCCTAACAAAGATCAATCTTCACCTTAACTGAGCCTTAAAAGACCTGTTGTCTTTTTTTGTGTGTGTGTGCATCTATGATAATATATCTGATAACATATCTCTGGAATATCAAAGTAATTTCCTTTTTTCCAGACCCCTCAAGGCACAACCACTGCACCAGAGCAAAGATCATCAATCTCTTCATTGTTATTATTATCATGCTACTTGTTGACTGTTAACTATCCTATGCCCACAAAAGAAGTATGTGTCTATTTGTTTTACTTTTTATCCAATCTTAGAAATTTCCCCAATTTTCTTTCTCCCACTTCCCTAATTTAGCACCAATGAGTTTCATGTAACCACCTTATGCTTTGATTGTAATGTATAAAATAAGTGGTAAAACTTCTGATCTCTGGAGCATTTTCTTAATCAGTTGAGATTTTGCTTCCTGGAAATTATCAGCAGTTTGTCTCAAGTAATCTCATAATAATTCTTATAGGTTTGGATGTTCCTTACATTGACAGAGTTATTAAATTCTAGCTACATATTTACCTGCTAAAATGCTTAGTGTGGTAGCCCTGGTCTCTTTAAAAATATAAAACAGAGAGGAGTCAATAAGGCTAAGGAAATCCTAAGGACAAGGCAATACCTAGCTGAGGCCACCTCCTCCAATCAACCCAAAGACCTGGAAGAGAACTGACACAACCTTCTCACTGTACTACTACCTGGAATCTTCCCCAAGCCCAGTAAGAATATATGCTTTGGAAAGCTTCAGAAAGTCCATTAAGATGTAAAAAGCTGGAAAAGTGAGAGGTTTCCTGAGCAGCACATATAAATGAAAAAATGAAACCAGACCTTTCTGTGCCAATCTATCTATCATAGGCATCCCTGAGTTGAGAGTGAAATATCTTACACTCATAGGTTGGTACCAATGCAGAGAATCTGTCTTCATTTTGATTTAAAGTTTCATTGTACAAAGTGCTGCTGGTAAGACTGTCACTCACCAAGCTTCCTCTCTGTCTTTCATCTCAGGGTGACTCAGCACTTCCCAATAGGTGATTCCAGGTGACAAGCTACAGCCCACTTGAATTCTGCTCTCTTTCACAGGCAGAGCTAGTTCAATTTTCATGTATTTATTCATTTTTAACCACCATTGTAACCTGACACAGATGGCTAAAGAGGTGCGCAATAGACTTGGGATCTCGGTGCTGTGAACCTCCTGTTTTGTGTGGCCAGGCTGCAAGTGCCCCTGTAAAGTGTCTATCTCAGCAGACCTTGTTGGACAGGGTAAGCACTCTGGTCCAGTGTCCCTCTATGAGACCACTAAGGATAATGTTTAGAAGACAGAGCTCCAGCCCTCCAGGGTGCAGATACCACAGAGACATCAATACACAGTTCTGCATAATCAGCTCAACAGCACAACAACAAAAATGGGAAAGGAATATTTTTAAAATATTTCAAATTTCATAGTAAGAAAGGATGTGTGATGAAATGGAGCATAGGGTGAAAGCATGAATCTCAGAATGACAAAATACTCATTTTACTCTTAAAAGCTCAAGGCTGAGGTAGGAAACAATATTCTTGCTCTTGGGAGAATTCCTCTAAGTCTCTCAAAAAGAATGTCTGCTTCTGAGGTTCTCTTTGTGGATGAGCACTCATAGACTGGCACCGATGCAGAAGCAGGCAATGTGAAAGCGGGACACCTTAGGTGAGAGGAATAATTAAGTATGACATATGCATTGACCGTGGCCCTCACAGACCCCCTCCCAACCAAGGAAATCTTTCCCCAGGGTCCTTCTTGGAAGGTCCTGGGTCCCTGAGAGATCCTAGTGACCATCTCCCTCGAGGTTTCAGGCTGGATGCCAGTGGTGGAAACAAAGAGTGGCATTGTACCATATTAGTTATCCTTTGTTTTGTAACAAATTATCCCCAAAGTTAGCTTCAAACAATAAACATTTATTATCTCAGTTTCTGTAGGGTAGGAGCCCAGGAACAGCTTAGGTAGGGGTCTTGTTTAGGGTCTCTCATGAGGTTGTTTTCAGACATCAGCTAGAGCTGCAGCCTTCCCTGAGGCTCATCTGGGGCTAAAAGGTCCATGTGCTGTTGGCAGCCTCAGTTCCTCACAGACTGTGGACTGAGGATCTCAGTTGCTCATAGTGCAGGCCTTTCCACAGAGCTGCCTACATGCCTTTGAGAACTGGCAACTTGCTCCCACCAGAACCAGTGATAAGAGAGAGAGAACCCAAGATGGAAGCCACATGGCATGACAGTGTAACAGGGTACAGCCAGGAGGACCCCAAATAGGGATTTGTAATGGGGTCCAGAACTCAGGGTATCCAGGAAATATTAAAAATATATGGGATATGGAGAGGGAAGATGGTGGTGTGGTAGGAGGGAGCAAATTCCACTTCTCCTACACACGAGAGAAAAACCTAGCCTATCTTCAGAGGAACAGAGCAAACAGCCATCAGTACCACAGCATATATGAAAATAGGAGATCAAAAATTGTAGTGGACATTGAAAAACCAGATAGTAAGGTGAGTGCTTCAGGATAATAAGGGCCCAGGGATCAGCGTGGGGACCAGGGAGGTAGCAGCCCCAGGCCCGGTGCTCCCAGGTCTACCTCAGGGCACTTGTGAGAGAGCTGGGTCAGTCGCTCCCTCCTCAGCCAAACAAGAATGGAGCAGCACCAGGCGAGGCCTGGTTGCTGGAAGGCACAAAGAAGGGAGTGAGGACTGAGTGGCAATCACACAGGGGCTGTGAACACCCACGCATGGCCCTGGGAAGCGTGTGTGCCAGAACCTGTGCAACAAAGGGCGGCCTGGTGGCATGCCCACGCCCGCAACTCAGGGAGAGTGTGTTTTGTGGAAGACTCAGAGCTCACAGCCATGAACCCAAGGAAGGTGCGCTTGCTCCACAGAATCACTGGAGCCCACAGCTGTGAACTCAGGAGAGCATGCTTAGGAGGGCCCAGATCCCACACCCAGGGCCCTGCAGAGAGGCACCAGACTGGCTCTGGGGAGAGCGCACGGCTAGCCCTGGGGACAGTACGCGAGAGACTGAGTGCTGAACTCAAAGGGAGAAAAGAAATACCAATTGCCCCTCAGCCTGCTGAAGCCAGCAAGACCAGAAAAAGAGGTTTGGCCAGTTTGAAACCAACTACAGGTTTTTTGTTTGTTTGTTTGATTGTTTGATTTTTTTAAGTAACTTTATTTTTTAATTCTTATAACTTTTATATCCCTCAATACCTTTTGCTTTTCTTTCCTTCCTTTTAGTGTTATTCCTTCTTCCTTTCTTTCCAATTTACCTCTTCTTCCTTCCATCTTCTGCTTTTTTCTTTCTTTTTTTTTTTGAACCTGCAAGTTATTGCATATTTGTATTATCATTTTTCATTATTCTTACATTTTTTATTTTAATAGTATTTTGGTATTCTTCTTCTTTCTGTTTAGTCTTCTTTGCTTGGCTGGTTATATTGTATCGATTGACAGGTTTCCCCTGTTATCTCATTCACATTGTATTGTTAATTTACTGTCCTTCACTTCATTTGTGTTCCATTAGTACACTACTCAAGGTTCTATACTTCCTGTTCTTGTTATCTAGATCTCATAGAGTCTGTCATATCATTGTTGCTCTAATATTACTGTAAATAATAGCTATTCCATACAATTGTAAATAATATACAACACCCCTCCCAGATCTTAGCCCATTTCAGAGTTTCCTGAACTCTATCACTGTAGTGGTTAACTCCATTCTCTCACACACTACACCTATTTAGTATTCTTTACTCTCACCTAACCTCAGAATCTGACCTCCCACAACCTCAATGCTCTCCACATCCAACTCACATTCCTTCCCTCCCCAACAGGAGTCTTATCCTCTTTCCATCCTTTCTAAAAAGTGGCTAGTTGGGTGGAAGATAACGGTTAACACTATACATAGCCAAAGGATCTCCTATCTCTTCTCTCCTGGCTGCTACTGTAAATATCATAGAAAACTGTTGTTCTCTTAAACCATTTTGTACTACCCCTCAAATTGATCACAAACAGACTAGGGGAAAGCTGTGAACACCAGGATACCTGAAGGAGAGACTGCACCACTGAATCTCACAGATATTCTACCACAGAAGTTCACTCCATAAACCTAGTGAGCCAGAACATAACAATTTAAGAAGCAGAAGCTGACAAGAAGAGTCTCATGAACAATGGGAAGACAAAGAAACAATCCCCAAATGAAATGAAAGGAGGAAGCCTCTGAAAGAATGATAAATGAAATAGAAGCAACTCAACTATCAGATATTGACTTCAAAGCAATGGTTATCAGGAAGCACAATGAGCTCACAATGAGCTACCAGAAATTACAGGGAAACTACAATGAACTCACTGCAAACTAAATCAACATGAAAAAGGAAATAGAAACTATCAACAAGGGTCAAGAGGAAATGAAGAACACAATTTCTGAACTGAAGAACACAGTAGAAGGAATCAAAAGCAGGATCGGTGAAGCAGAAGATCAGATCAGTGAGCTGGAGAATGAAGTACAAAAAACACACCCAGAAAGAGCAAGAAAAGGAGAAGAGGCTCAGAAAGAGCAAAGAGGGATTAAGAGAAATGCAGGACAATATGAAACATAATAATATCCTTTAATAGGGATACCAGAAGGAGAAGAAGAAGAGCAAGGGATAGAAAACCTATTTGAAAAAGTAATGATGGAAAACTTCCCTAATTTGATGACAGAAAAAGTCACACAAATCCAGGAAACACAGAAAGTCCCAATCAAGAGGAACCCAAAGAGGCACACCTCAAGACACATCATAATTAAAATGGCAAATTTCAAGACAAAGAGAGAATCTTAAAGGCAGCAAAGGAGAAAGAGGAAGTAACATACTAGGGAGCCCCAGTAAGGTGAGCAGCTGACTTCTCAATGGAAATGCTCCAAGCCAGAAGAGAATGGCAGTCCAAGTAATGAGAACCAGAGGCCTGCAACCAAGGCTACTTTGCCCAGCAAGGCTCTCAATCAAGATAGAAGGCCAAATAAGAAGCTTCCCAGACAAAAAGAGGCTAAAACAATACACCTCCTCCAAACCAGCTCTGCAAGAGATGCTAAGGGGACTGCTTTAAGAAAAGGAAGGGAGAGAGAGAGAGAAACACAGGTACATAAATGACAATGAATAAGTACCTATCAGTAATAACCTTAAATGTAAACGGATTAAATGCTCCAATCAAAAGATGTAGAATAGTGAATGGACAAGAAAGCATGACCCACACATATTTTGCCTACAGGAGACCCACCTCAGGACAAAAGATCCACACAGGCTGAAAGTAAAGGGCTGGAAACAAATTTTCCATGCAAACGGGCAGGAAAAATAACCTGGGGTAGCAATACTCATATCAGACAAAATAGACTTCCAAAAAAGGTCTATAACAAGAGACCCAGAAGGCCACTTCATAATACCCCAGGGAAGAATCCACCAAGAAGAAATAAACATTGTAAATATATATGTACTCAACATAGGAGCACCCAATACATAAAGAAAATCTTGGAGCACTTCAAGAAAGATATTGACAGCAACATAATTATAGTGGGGGATTTTAACACCCCACTGTCAAAAATGGACAGATCTTCCAAACAAAATATCAACAAAGATATTGTGGCATTGAACAATGCCCTAGATGAAATGGACTTTACTGATCTACATAGAGCCCTCTATCGCAAACAAGCTAAAAACACATTCTTTTCAAATGCACATGGAACATTTTCAAAGCTAGACTACATGATAGGACACAAAACAAGCCTGAACAAATTCAAGAAAATTGAAATCATACCAAGCATTTTCTCAGATCACAGGGGACTGAAACTAGAAACCAACCCCAAGGAGAAAAACCCAAAACACTCAAAATCATGGAGATTGAATAGCATGCTATTAAACAATGAATGGGTCAAGAATGAAATTAGGGAAGAAATTCAAAAGTTTCTGGAAACAAATGAAAATGAACTCACAACAACCCAAAACTTACGGGACACAGCAAAGGCAGTCCTGAGAGGGAAGTTCATAGCAATACAGGCCTACCTAAAAAAGATAGAAACATTTCAAACAAACAACCTAACCCTACATCTACAAGAACTCGAGGAACAATGACAAAAACAGCCCAGAGAAAATAGAAGGAAGGAAATAACTAAGATCAGAACAGAATTAAATGACAGAGACTAAAAGCACAATTCTAAGGATCAATGAATCCAGGAGCTAGTTCTTGAAAAAATAGACAAAATCAACAAGCCTTTAAGCAGGCTCATCAAGAAAAAAAAAGAGAGAGGACCCAAATAAACACAATCAGAAATGAAAGAGGACAGATTACAACTGATACCACAGAAGTACAAAGGATTGTAAGAATTTACTATGAAGAACTGTATGCCAAGAAATTTGAAAACCTAGGTGAAATGGACAAATTTCTAGAAAAATATAATCTTCCAAAACTCAATGAAGAAGAAGCAGAAAGCCTGAACAAACCAATAACAGCAAATGAAATTGAAGCAGTAATCAAAAAACTCCCAACACACAAAAGCCCTGGGCCAGATGGTTTCAAAGGAGAATTCTACAAAGCATTTAAGGAAGAGCTAACCCCTATCCTTCACAGACCACTCCAAAATATTCAAAATCCTTTGGAAGATGGAAGACTCCCAAACTCTTTCTATGAAGCCAGCATCATCCTAATCCCAAAACCACATAAAGACACAACAAAGAAAGAACATGTCAGGCCAATATCGCTGATGAACATAGACACCAAAATCCTCAACAAAATATTGGCAAACTGCATCCAACAGTACATTGAGAAGATCATACACCATTACCAAGTGGGATTCACCCCAGGGATGCAAAGATGGCACGTTATTCACAAATCAATAATTGTAATACATCACATAAACAAAAGCAAAGACACAAATCACATGGTTATATCATTAGATGCAGAAAAGCATTTGATAAGGTACAGCACCCATTTATGATAAAAACACTCAGCAAAGTGGGAATAGAGGGAGCATTCCTCAACATAATAAAGGCCATATATGGGAGACCTACAACCAACATCATACTCAATGGGCAGAAACTAAAATCTTTTCCACTAAGATCAGGAACAAGACAAGGCTGTCCACTTTCTCCACTTCTATTCAATATAGTATTGGACATCCTAGCCACAGCAATCAGAGAAGAAAAGGAAATAAAAGGCATCCAAATCAGAAAGGAGGAAACAAAACTCTCACTGTTTGCAGATGACATGATAGTGTACATAGAAAATCCTACAGACTCCGCCAAAAACTGCTTGGCCTAATAAGTGAATTTAGCAAAACAGCGGGATACAAAGTCAATATCCAGAAATCAAAAGCATTTTTGTATACCAACAATGAAACAGCAGAAGCAGAAATCAAGAAAAAAGATCCCATTTGATATAGCAAACAAGAAAAATAAAATACCTAGGAATAAACCTAACTAAGGAGGTAAAAGACCTGTATTCAGAAAACTACAAAACACTAAAGAAAGAAATCAAGAAAGACACAAACAAATGGAAACATATACCGTGCTCATGGATTGGAAGAATTACCATCATCAAAATGTCCATAGTACCCAAAGCAACTTACACGTTCAATGCAATACCTATTAAAGTACCAATGGCATATTTCACAGACATAGAACAAACACTTCAAAAATTTATATGGATCTATATAAATTTATATGGAATTATATAGGGAACTATATAAAAGACCCCAAATAGGTGTTGCAATGTTGAGAAAGAGTAGCAAAGTAGGAGGGATCACAGTACCTGATACTAAACTGTATTACAAGACCACTGTAATCGAAACAGCCTTGTACTGACATAAAAACAGGCACATGGACCAATGGAAGAGAACAGAGAGCCCAGAAATAAACCCAAGTCTCTATGGTCAATTAATATTTGACAAAGGGGGCAGCAACATAAAATGGAGTAAAAATAGCCTCTTCAACAAATGGTGTCGGGAAACCTGAACATCTACGTGCAAAACAATGAAACATGAGCACCAACTTACACCATACACAAAAATAAATTCAAGGTAGATAAAAGATTTAAATATAAACCATGACACCATTAAAGTCCTAGAAGAGAACATAGGCAGGAAAATCTTAGATATTTCACGCAGCAACATTTTCACTGATATATCCCCTAGAGCAAGGGACATAAAGTAAAGAATAAACAAATGAGATCTCATCAAAATAAAAAGCTTCTGCCCAGCTAAAGAAAACAGTATTAAAATAAAAAGATTTTCAACTGTATGGGAAAACATATTTGTCAATGATACCTCAGACAAGGGTTTAATCTCCAAAATATATAAAGAACTTACACGACTGCACTCTACGAAGACAAGGAATCCAATTAAAAAATGGGCAAAGGACTTGAACAGACTCTTCTCCAAGGAGGACATATAGAGGATCTAGAGACACATGAAAAGTTGCTCAATATCGCTAGCTATCAGAGAGATGCAAATTAAAACCACAGTGAGATACCACTTCACACTGGTCAGAATGGACAGCATAAACAAAGCAACAAACAACAAGTATTGGAGAGGTTGTGGAGAAAAGGGGACTCTAGTGCACTGTTGGTGGGACTGCAGACTGGTACAACCACTATGGAAAACCTTATGGAATTTCCTCAGAAAACTAAAAATGGATCTGCCTTTTGACCCAGCAATTCCACTGCTAGGATTATATCCTAAGAGCCCTGAAACACCAACTCAGAAGAACCTATGCACCCCAATGTTCACAGCAGCATAATTTACAATAGCCAAGAGCTGGAAGCAACCTAGGTGCCCATCAGTAAATGAATGGATGAAAAAACAATGGTACATTTACACAATGGAACTCTATGCAGCAGAAAGAAAGAAGGAACTCCTACCCTTTGTGACAGCATGGATGGAGCTGGAAAGCATTATGCTAAGCAAAGTAAGCCAGGCAGTGAAAGACAAATACCATATGATCTCACCTTTAACAGGAACCTAAACAACAAAACAAACAAACAAGTAAAATATAACCAAAGACACTGAAATAGAGAACAGGCTGACAGTGACCAGAGGGGAGAGTGGTGGGAATTTCAGGGGAATTTCAGGGGAGAATGGGAAGGGTTTACAGGAACAGATATAAAGGACACATGGACAAAAACTAGGGGAGGGGGTAGAAATGGGAGGGAGTTTGGGGAGGAATGGGTGAGTGGGTTGGGATGGGAGTAAAGGACTGAAAACTGTACTTGAACAACTATTAAAATAAAATTATATATATATATATATATATATATATTCTCATCCAGGTCTGAACTGGGGGATGGGACACATAGAACAGGGCCATTGAAAGTTGTTTTGCATAGCAACAATTTTGCAAATAACCTCAGTCATGGTCATTTAACATATCTATAACCTTTAACTGATTTCATAGATATGTTAAATAGCTGTGGCCATGCTTTGAGCAGGGGGGGATGGGAGTCACTTCCACCCAGGATGTAACTGGGAGGCAACCCCCCCTGGTTGCAGTTCCTGTGTGAGAGCTTGGAGATGATTGTCTCCACACCATGGGGCCAGGCCTGCCTAGACTTACTATGACAGCCAAGAAAGACTGGAAAAATATGGGAATGCTGGCATGTGTAACTGATTGTGGGAGGAGTCAGAAATGGGGATTCAGAAGAAGATTGGTGCTGGGATTTAAACCCAGGTGCAGCAGCCATGCTGGATGGTTGGGACATGGGGCTTTGGGTGCTCCCTTTTGCCATGTGGCTTAGGAAATAGGAGAGACCTTGCTGGGAAGGAAAGGGGTGAAAGGACTCTTGCTGGTGGGCCATGAGAAGGTGCTACATGGTTTTGGATTAACTGGAGATCACGGTGGCAATACAGCTAATGAAGCTGGAACCAAGGGGCTGCCTGAACCATAGACTTCTACTTCTTTTCCTGAGATACGGTACCCCAGATTGAGCAGAGGGAGAAGGAAGGACTGTGTGCACTTGTGGGTATTCTAAAGGACTTTAGTATTTTAATAAAGATATTAAGTCATTACTCTAAGTCTGTATATTTTTTTAAATAAATAATTCCTTTCCTTTTCACCAATCTCTTGAATTGAGAGACGTCTTTCCCTGGCAGCGGGCAAGGTGAACCTAGTACAGTGGGAGGTGGGGAACCCTGGAGCACTAGAGGGGGTGCATTTGGTAATAGTGTATTGTTCACTTCCCACCCCCAGGTCTGTTCTGTAACAACAGTGCTGTCACTTCTGCTGATACTATTAATCATAGGCCAACCCTCTAACAGTGTGAAAAGGAACTACATAAGCATGAGAATACTAGGAGGTGGAGGTTGGGGGCAGTCTTGGAGGTGGATGGCCATGGCCACTGACCTTGCCTGGACAGTGTCTGAAGGAATGTCACCACTAGAGTTTGGGAGTATGGGGGAGCCTGTGAGAGGATCAAAGAGGATTATAAAAAGTCCAGGGCTGCCCTGGCTGGTGTGGCTCAGTGGAGTGAGTACCTACCTGACAACCAAAGGGTTGCTGGTTCAACTCCCAGTCAGGATATATGCCTGGGTTGTGGGTTGGGTCCCCCATAGGGGGCATGAGAGAGGTAACCACACATTGATGTTTCTCTCCCTCTTCTCCCTTCCTTCCCCTCTCTCTAAAACTTAATGAATAAAATCTTTTTTAAAAAAGTCTTGGGCTGCAGATGGAAAGCCTGGTCCTGAAGGGCAAATACTATGCCTGTGGGATTGGATCCACTCTCTTTACACTGGGCATCAGTCACATGCACCAGCACACAGCATTGCATCCACAGCACACGTTCTCACAGAGAAAGGTAATGAAAGAGTTCAGGAAGTAGGGCTGCAAGAAAGATGAAACATTAAGGGGAGAAAACACAAAGCGAACGTACACTTTTGTTTGTTATGCGTCTGTTGTTTGTGTCACCATTTGCATTCCCTTTCAAACAAACCCAGTGTTGAAAATTTTGAATTTCCCAGTTAGAGCTGGAAAGGGCTCTAGAAATTCTGTAATTCATCTCCTTTGTCTTATAAATAAGGAACATAAGGCCTGAGTAATTTCCTAGTTTTACAAAAGATTTCTTGAACTCTTTATATAAAATAATATTTTATAGAAAAGTTCTCAAAATTGAGTAAGACCCTTTTAAAAGAAAAACATTCTTAAGGATTCCAGAGTTGGTTAGATTATTTTTATTATGGGTAAATCTAAAGATCAACTTGTTTCATAACTATAAAATCAAAACATGATTATAAATTAAATAAAATTACAAATAAAGACAAAAGCAAAGAGCAGCATTGTTACTGAACAGTAATATGGGGTCCTACTGCCCACTGCCCGAAGGCAAATTTCCAGAGGCAGAGATCTAGTAAAAAAGGAAATAAGCTATTTATTCAAAAGCCACACAGTTTTGGAAGAATGACAGGCTTCTGCATCAGAGCCTGTCCCCTTTAAAACTTCTGAAGCAAAATAATCCTGCCACCCTCTGCCATGCCAGACCAGTCTTAGGCTGCACCAGAGCTCCCTCTCTCATTTAAAAATATCCTCCTTTGGGATACACAGTATGACCATCCAGGTGGATCCCAGAGGAAAAGAAAGTGAGTCTCTGCCCCTCTTCCATTTAAATCTTCCAGCCCCTAATTCCATGCACTCTGGAAACATCCAGTTTCTCAGTCTATCAGGTCCTAGACTGGCAAATCTGCACCTCCCCTTGCCATCATATTCCAGAAGGGAGTAGGAAGGTTTTTTCCTCTGTCAATCATCCTCACCCACCTTTGTAGTGGGGAGATCTGTCAGGTCCACAATAGCTTGTTTTCTATTGCCTCAGGCAAACTCCTCCTATGGCCCCTCCCTTATCCTGGCTTCATGCTGATATCAGCATGGGCAAGGTGAGGACAAGGAGGTACATAAGGGGCCAGCAATCAGTAGCCTCTGTTGGCCTACTCTGTCCTCCCATTCCTTGATTTACGTAAAATGTTCTTGCCTGACCCCACTGCTACAATCCCTTCTCCCTGGGAATGGAGCCAAGCATATATCAGTTTCACTTTCTCCTCCCTCTGTCCTTGCACTCCTTCCTCCCTATGCTCCTCTTTCACTTCTCCTTGTCCTATTTCTATTTTTCAATCTAGAAGAATGAGATTTGAGAATTTTCACAATTCTCAATGCCCTAGTATTAAATCCAAAAAATCAGAAATTGGGCTTTGACAAGAGGACTGAATCTTGGAAACTGAAACTTCCTGAAAAGTCCAGAAGACATGCACAGAATGACTGGATAAAGAAATGGCCACAGACACCCAGGAGCACACTCAAACATTCAGTGTGGGCTTGTTGGTAAAATGAGCTTTCTTCCTGCTTATTCCTGATATAAAAATGGTTTCAAATGTCTTGCACACTCTTCCTTTAAGCCACATCTGATAGGAGAGATCAAGTTAAAGATTTTAGTCTTAGTTGATAGGCTTAAGTGATTAATGTTTGTGGAAGCTGTTATTTCAGGGACTGAAATGCAGGACTCCAGGAGGTCAACTAACAATTCAACCTTTGTGCCCCAGGGGTCTGCAAGCCCTGGAAACAGTATCTGAACCACTGTGTATCAGAGAGGGAACACCCTGTGATATAGATAACCAAGTATAGATGAACAAATAAAGAAGTACTAGGATAACCACTGCTGCACTACAACTCTTATCCAATTAACTTTTCTTCCAAACCCATTACATACCCTTTCTTCTCCAAGAAAATGTCAGCTTGTAATGAGATGATAAGATAGTTTTTGAGGGTATGTAACCCACTGTCTTCTCAGATCACTGGCCATATGAATAAAGTACCCATAAAGATTCAATCTTGTCTCTAATTGGTTCTGGTAGTGACAGGCAGCATGAACACTTACTTTTCCAGTTTCCTATTCTAATGACTCTGGTGGGATACCTTCAGGGCCCTCTAGTAAGTCTGGGTACTTAGCAGGGAGTCCCTTTGCTGCCTGGACTGGGAAGCCTTGGAGTGCAAATTTGGAGACTCCCTAGCAGCTGCCAAGTGATTTCACTTAGGGACTCTCCTCCAATTCTCAGCACTCCCTACTGCTTTCACTTTCAATTGAATCACTGCCCTTTCTGGTTCAGGACTGCAGGCCTGGATTTTTAAAATGTGCCTTCTGGTGTCTTGTGGTTTATAGAGCTCTGTCTGGTAAAAGGGTACCTTCTGTTGACTTTTAGTTTCCAGAGCGCTGTCTAGTATATTACAGATCACTGTTTGGTATAAAGGGTATCTTCTGTTTTAATTAAGGTGTCTTCTGGTTTACAGAGCTCTGTCAGGGGGATTGGGTAAGCCTCTGTTCTAAGAAATCGCCCTTTGGGGTGAATTCCTTCTGGTTTGTCTGATATTACAGAGATCTGTCTGGTAGAATGGTGGGGGAGCCTCCATTCTGGAAAACAGCCCTTTGGGGTGAATTCTGGCTGATTTGTTGACCTATGCTCATGAAGTTAAGAAAACGTTTCCTTTTTTTATTGTAATACTGTTTGGCTAATGTATAATCTGGACACTGGAGAATGTTGGCCACTGAATGGGTCTTTAAACTACTGTACTATACTGCAATTAGAGTTGCTTTGTCAAAGATCAGGGAAATGGGAAAATGGTCTGGAAAAAAGGGAATTTGCCTGTGGCAGATAGCAGAAGCTCATAAGAGAGAAAAGAGGAAGATCAGTATGGTTGCTGTGCACATGGTTAGGTTTGCCAGGGCCTCTCAAGCCCTGGGGGGCCCTCCTTATTTGGCTGAGGGAGCCAAAGGAGGTCAGCCTGAACTGATCTATCTCAAACCCATAGGGGAACCAAATTTGGTGGCAGAAAAGCTCCTATTCAGGACAGGGCAATCATATTGCAAGGCAAAGGGATACTGGAAAAATGAGTGCTCCAAGTGAGGGAAAAGGAGGTCAGAGTCTAATAACTAGGTAAAACTAACAGTGAGGGGTGGGGGGCGGAATTGTAGACCTTTTTCATTGATACCAGAATGACATATCCTGTGGTCAATAGACAGACCACTAAGTGAATTGTAGCTGGAATTTCTGGAAGCCCTGAAAGTCATTTTTCTTGAAGCCATTATAATGTGCTGTGGGAGATAAGGTTTTCCTCTTCTGAGAAGGGATTTGTTGACAGGACCATCCTCTAAAAGAGGCAGACTAGAAAGCAGTTATGCAGGTGGAAGCAGTTATACAGACAAAGGAAACAGAAAGCCTGCATATGCAATTGTGACTCTTGAAGGATTAGTACAGACCAAGTCCTTACCACCAGGAACCTCTGCTCAGAAAGCTGAACTGATTGCATTGACGAGGGCACTGTAATTGTAACATGAAAAAACAGTGAATGTGTATACTGACTTGAGGTATGCTTTTCTAATTTTGCATGCACATGGTTTGATCTGGAAGGAAAAAGGACTATTCACCATTAAAAAAAGGAAATTAAGCATTCAACACAGATTTATTTTTATTATATTTTATTGATTATGCTATTACAGTTGTCCCATTTTTTTCTCGCCTTTACCCACCTGTGCCCTGTACCTCCCCTCCCACCAGCATTCTGCACTCACCCCCCACCTTAGCTAATGTCCATGGGCCATACATATAAGTTCTTTGTCTTCTACATTTCCTATACTACTCTTCCCCTCTCCCTATTTTGTATCTACTAATTATGCTTCTTATTCCCTGTACCTTTTCCCCCATTCTTCCCTCTCCCCCTCCCAACTGATAACTTTCCATATGATCTCCATTTCTGTGATTCTATTCCTGTTCTAGTTGTTTGCTCATTTGTTTTGGTTTTTTTAGGTTCAGATGCTGAGAGTTGTGATTTTGTTGTCATTTTACTGTTCATAGTTTTGATCTTCTATGTCTTAGATAAATCCCTTTAACATTTCATAAAATAAGGGCTTGGTGATGATGAACTCCTTTAACTTGACCTTATCTGGGAAGCACTTTAACTGCCCTTCCATTCTAAATGATAGCTTTGCTGGATGGAGTAATCTTGGATGTAGGCCCTTGCTTTTCATGACTTGAATACTTCTTTCCAGCCCCTTCTTCCCTGCAAGGTTTCCCTTGAGAAATCAGCTGACAGTCTTATGTGAACTCCTTTGCAGGTAACTGCCTCCTTTTCTCTTTCTGCTTTTAAGATTCTCTCATCTTTCATCTTGGGTAATGAATGATGATGCACTTCAGTGTGATCCTCCTTGGGTCCAAACTGTTTGGGACCCTCTGAGCTTCTTGGACTTCCTGGAAGTCTATTTTCTTTGCCAGATTGGAGATGTTCTGTTTCATTATTTTTTCAAATAAGTTTTCAATTTCTTGCTCTTTCTTTTCTCCTTCTGGCAACCCTATGATTCAAATGTTGGAACATTTAAGTTGTCCTGGAGGTTCCTAAGCCTCTCCTCATTTTTTTTGAAATCTTGTTTCTACACTCTGTTCTGGTTGAATGTTTATTTCTGCCTTCTGTTTAAAATCATTGATTTGAGTCCTGGTTTCCTTCCCTTCACTGTTGGTCCCCTGTATATTTTTCTATATTTCACTTTTCATATCCTTCACTTTTTCATCTGTTTTGCGACTATACTCCACCATTTCTGTGGGCATCCTGATTACCAGTGCTTTGAACTCTGCACCCGATAGATTGGCTATCTCATCATCACTTAGTTCTATTTTTGGAGTTTTGATCTGTTCTTTCATTACAGCAATACTTCTTTGTCTTGGTCCACCTACCACATTGTAAGGGGAAGAGCCTTAGGTATTCACCAGAGTAGGGCAACACACTTGGTTGGATTGTGACACTGTATGTGGGGGGAGGGTCCGAGAGGGAACAATGTCACTTGCTCAGCTCTCCACCACTTTCAGTCACTTCTCCCACTACCAACCAGAAAATTGAGCCCTTCTGGTGCTGATTCCTGGGTGGATGTATTTGTATATGTTCTAGGACCCTGTGGGTCTCTACAATGAACTCTTCTGTGAGGGTGGGAGTTTCTCCCACTGCCACAACCCCCACAGATTTTTACAGCCAGAGGTTTTGGGGCTTTATTTTCCATGGTTGGAACCCTGGGTTGTGTAGTCTGTCTTGCTCCCCAGTTGTTCCTCTCACTTTATCCATAGGCAAATGTGGAAATGCCTGATCCACCAGCCACCATCTTGCCTGCCCTGGTCCTCCAGACACCACCTTGGTGCAAGTCCTCTCCACCTTGGCTCCCATCTCCACTCCTCCTACCCGTCTGGATGGATGTTTCTTCTTTAACTCCTTGGTTGTCAGACTTCTATACAGTTTGACTTTCTGGCAGTTCTGGTTGTTTTTTGCTATCACTCAAGCTGACCAGTTGAGGTACACCCTTCATGTGGGCTGAGTGAACCCTCCTCTTGTAGTTGAGCCTTGTTTGCTATTGGCAGATCAATGAGAGAGATTTACCCAGTCCAGTCAGCTGCAAGGACTGGCTATAACCAATGACCATCAACCTCTGCCCTTCATGGAGGAATAGCTGTTCAAGGGCAGGGTGGTGATGCTCCAACATGGTCTGTAGCTATTCACTGGGTGCATAGGCTCTGGGGTTTCCTGGGTGGTACAGGCCAAGCAGCCACCCTCTATGAGCAATAAAGCAATGAGATGGCTGCTCCTTGTTCTGGAGATTCCCCTGTGAAATCAGGCTGTGAATCTAGGCTGGCTGCTGCTAGTGCCAGGCCTAGGGCCAATTAGCGAGGAGTATGTGGGCTAGGACCATTGAGGCTGGCTCTCGCTTGTTTGAGAGGATTAAGAAAGTTGTGAGGCAGGAGCCAAGACCAACTATTTATATGAAAAAGCCACTGTTAACAGCTATAAGTTGCGTGGGACGGAGACTCAAGGGATCTCCAAGGCAGGGTAAACTGTTAGCCAGGTTTATGGAGTCTTGGATATGGCACATACCTCCCAGCTCTGTGGCTTTGTGGGGGGAGGGTTCAGAAAAGGGACAATGGTCTCTGCCCACCTTTCTGTCTGGCAGAAAGCTGTTCCCCAGCTTCCACCTTGATGCCAGACACTTCAGTTCCTCCCTGTATGCCTTTGGTGCCTTTTAACCTGCTGTTCTGGTGCTGGAGCTCAGAGGGAGTGAGTCTGAGTAAGTCCCTGTGTGGGTTTGTTAAGCAGCACTGCTTGGGATCCAGCCATTTCTTCCACTGACTCAATCCCCACCTGTTTTTGCAGCCAGAAATTGTGGGGACTTATCTTCCTGGCCCTCGAACCCTGGACTGGGGTGTCTGGTATGGGGCTAGGTCTCCTCGCTCCTGAGATATCCCTCCCAAATTTTATCCACCACATGTGGATGTGGGACGGTGGCTAGGCAGGTGTCCCCTTCTTCCTTCCACAATCCATGTGCATCCCTCCTGAAGCTCTGTGCTCAATCAAAGAGGATGACCTTCCCAACTAGAGGAGAGGACCGGTCTTCCGTCAAAGGAATATGAGTAGCTGCATTCCCCTGCTAGAACCTCCAAACAAGCTCTCAAGGTCAATTTAAAGTGGAGGTCTTGAGTAGAATGGGCATGCTGGCCAGCTCAGGGCTAGCAATTGCCCTCTGAAGTCAGCCTACCTCCCTGGAACACAGATACCTGCCGGTGGTAGAACCCATAGGCCTAGGGGGTGGAGTGATTAGGGAATCACTCCAGCCCCCTAGCCTTTCCTATTTTCCCCTCTACCTCAAGCCATCTAGCAAAATCTGTGTGATCAGTTAAGACTTTCAGGAAAAACTGAAATAATTTGTCTTCAAGCTGCTTCTGCTATGAACTTTTCAAGCAACCCTGGCCAAGGACACCAAAGAACCCAACTACCTTGGAATGAGAGGAGGAAACAATACAGAGAACCACACACTAATTCCTGATCCAGTAAACCACTCTATCCCCTTGATCTGGAGACCCTAAGGAGGGCCAGTTACCAGAACCTTTGCACAACAGGTCCCAACACATTTCTATCAAATATGGGGGACCTAAGACCATAGAATGCTCACTAGGTCAGGGGATCTCATTCAGCCTGGGGCTGTGGGAATTTGGAACAGGGAAAGCCGGAAGGGATTGAAATAGATCCTACCTCAAATAGGCCTTCTTAGGGGTTTCCTCTGTCTTCCCAGCTTCCATGTTTCATCTTACACATGACCAAGTCTCTCCTCCACATCTTAGTCTAAACGTGTCTACAAGCTTTGCTGTATGCATTAAAAAGCTGAGTGGCATTGACACTGGGATTGAAGTTAGACACCAGCAGAGTCTCCAAAGTTATAAAGAGACCCTGCCACCTCAGACCTACTCTCAGGCACTGCTCTTAGCACCAACTCAACCCTCAGCCAAACAGAGCTGAACCATAAACAGAGCCCACAGAGGCAATTCTGCACCATGGCAAACTGGTGTTTCATTCTGTTCACTACCTTAAAGTGGTTTTTTGTAATATTTAAAGTAATCTAGAAACAAACACAGGGATTTTTTTTTAATTACTTCAAAAGTTAATGGTATTGCCTAATCACGTGTGAGAACATCCAGCCTTTGAAAGGGAGGTGAGACACTACCTCGTGTCAGTAATTCCTGCATCCCCAAGGCGGGGTCACTCTGCTGCTACAGCTCCGGGCACTGCGTTCAGGTTCCCCTTTCCACATGCAAAAGATAGTCTCCAAGCCCTTCTGCCCAGCAAAGAGCATCCTCTAAAACCGATCATTGGTTGGGAAGGAATTTGTTTAAGCATTTCACCTCTGCTTGGAAGCCTTTAACAATTAAAACTTGCTTGCCACCTTTCAATCCTTAACTTTAAGAAAATCATTCTCAACAAATAAGCAGGAGCATTTTCTAAAGCATTAGTACATTTTTGGCATTCATTTCAAAAGTAAGTTAATATTATAGAGGTCTAAGTAACTAAAGTTTTAGATATTGGCTTTGAAATAATTAGGCCTTTGAAATAAATATAAATTTTAGGCAGCAGCAATTACATGATCACTTTTGAACATAAGTATAACATTCCATACCATATACAGGCTGCAGGCTTTTACTGTCAGTTAAAGGACTGTAAAGCCCATTTGACAGGTGGATTAACCTACCCACTAAGCATTAACTAACAGCTCCACTCTCTCAGCCCTCACATCTTCAAGGGCCAGGCAGCCTCTGCTGACACCTGGTGGCAGACAGCATGCAACAGAACCATGTTTGGAGCAGATTAACCTCGACTTGACCTGCTATCTGGACTTCTAGTCGGTGTAATGAATATTGATTAGAACAGCAGAAAAGGTGTTATTCTGGAAGAAGAGCTGCTTGACAAGATCTACAGATTAATGAATGGCCAGGCATTAATCAGGGGGGCGGGGGGGAAACCACCCAAGACAAAACAGAAAAACAAAAACAAAACCTGGGCAGGTATCTGGAAAACTAAAATTGCAAAACCTGCATTGCAAGATTTTTCTTCTCAAAGACTGTATTTGCTTAAACAGCCACCTCTGTATCCATTTATTTTACCATCTCCACCCTACTCCTCTTTTAAGCAAGTTACACCCAGAGAATAGTAAAAAGGATGTCATTATTCTTACAAAAAGGAATTTTAATTGTTTTGCTGTTGTTAATTAACTCAGGCCTAATTAGGAACAATTCCAATGAGAAGAAAGGTGATATGTATAAAGGTGATAAGGAACATCTGACAGGTAATATCCTGAGGGTTGGCTGCATCCAAGGGCAAGGCCCCTCAGGAAAGTGAAAGGAGAGGAAGAATTCTTAGAGTATAAAAAATGAGTCTGGCCCTGACGTGGGTGGTGGCTCAGTTGGTTGGGCTTTGTCTCACAAAGTGAAAAGTTGTCAGTTTGATTCCCGGTCAGTCTATGTGTCTGTTTTCGGACTTGGTACCCAGTTGATGTTTCTCTCTCACGTCAATGTTTCTTTTCCTCTTTTTCTCCCTCCCTTCCCTTCTCTCTAAAAATAAGTAAATAAAATCTTTTTAGGAAAATGAGTTTGTCCCTGGGTTGTGCTATTGAAGCTGATGGGTTGAGAAGAATCACCGAGCAGCAGGAAATACCTACCTTGTAGGAAAAGGTCTGGCTCCCCACCCCAAGTTTGATGTGGGAAAACCCTCATTCTGTGACTAAACTGTCCCTCTATGAAATAGCAATGTGACAGTTGTTCCCAAAAAAGAATACGCGTGTGCCAGACACCAAACTCTGTTATCTTACTGAAACCTCAAAGTAATTCTATGAGGTCAGTATGATTATCCCCATGTAACAGGAGAAGAAACTGAGACCTAGAGAGATTAGGTGCTAGTCCAAGGTCACACTTCTAAGCTAGTCACAGTGCCTGCATCTTTCCAACCCAGAGACATCTGAGTGCAAAGCCAATGCCCTTTATTCCTCATCCCATTTGCCTAAAGCAAACACTGAAATATAAATAATTCCAGTACATGCAAAAATGCACCATTTGCCTTTTTCAATTTGTGTAATTTTAAATGTCACCACAGGTTCACTTCTAGGTCACTTTTAAAACAAGCAACTATGCTTTAAGGCAAATGGGGAAAAAACCCTGCTGTAATTTGTACAGTTGTAGAATCCATTGTTCAGTTTTCTGCTCAGCTTTCCAGGGACAGTTCAAACAGAACAAATGACAATTCTAGGACACTACCTTCCCTATTGCAAATAACACCACAGGGTTTTTCCCCACTGGTGAAAAAGCAGAGCAGGAGGCACAGGGTCGCCCCAGGCACTCAGAGGAGCTACAGAGCAGAAAAGAACTGCCAGCTGCGTGAATACCCAGGTGCGGTGGCAACCAGATTCAGACCAATAAAAGCAAACTACTAACAAGATTTTTAATCTCATTTCTTCAATTCCATTTGAAATGCTAACCAATTACTCCAGAGCCCAGTCTACATCAGTGCATAAATCTGGATGGCTGTTTCAAGTGAAAAAGCTTCTAGAATTTATCCAATCTACATGGATCTACTTTGCTATGAGATGAGCTTCAAGAATCTGTAAAGTTTTCCTTCAAAATTCAAATGCAATCTTAAAGTCATTCATTCATTCAAGAAATATTTATGCTGGCCTATTTTTTTAATCCATTAAAAATATTTATTTTTAGAGAGAGGGGAAGGGAGGGAGAAAGAGGAGAGAAACATCAATGTGTGAGAGAAACATTGATCAGTTGCCTCTCCCACACCCCTAAATGGGGACTTGGCCTGCAACCCAGGCATGTGCCCTGACCAGAAATTGAACTGCCAGTTTTTCACATTGAAGGGACAACACCCAAACAACTGAGCCACACTGATCAGGGTTATGCTGGCCTACTAAGTGCCAGGCACAGTTCTATATACTGGGGACATTCTAATAGCAAAAGACAGAGCAGAAAAGGATTAAAAAAAAAAAACTAGAGTCAGAGGAACAGGGAGTGCTTCATGGGGCAGGCATCTGCTATTTTATATGGGATGAGAAGAAAGTCTTCTTTAATGGCATTTAAGCAGAACCTGATAAAAATGATAGGACAACCCATAGAAATAACTGGGAGAAAAGGAATTCAAGCAGAGGGAAGAGCAAGTGCAAGGTCCCTGAACTGTGAGTATGCTTGGCGTGCACTAGGAAGAGAACAAAGGCCAAGGTGGCTATTGCAGAGTGAGGGGAGATGCTAAATGATGTCACAGAGGTGGTAGGGCTGATCACATAGAACCTGATAACTAAGCTTCATCAGGAAACTGGCTTTTTCTCTGAGGCAGGATTTTAAGCATGACAAGATCTGACTTGTGTTCTAGAAGCAGCATGGTCACTACTGGTAGAGAACTATAGTGGGATACGAGTGGGGCACGGAGCCCCCTTAAAAAGTGGGGGATGGCAGTGCCTTGTACCAGATGGCAGTAATGAATAAAGTTATAAGAGGCTGGATAAAGCATATACTTTGAAGGTAGATCAAATAATTGATCCAAACAATTGATGGACTGGATGTTGGGGATGGGAGGAAAGAGAGAAATAAGTCCAAGGTTTTTGACCTGAACAAATAGATAATTAGAGTTCTTTCCTTTAGTGAAGGAGACTAAGGAAGAACCAAATTTGGGAAGAAAACTCAGAAGCTCAGTTTCTGACCTGAGATATCTATTAGTTGATACCTATTAGCCACTTTAATGAAAATGTGGAGTAGCTAGGTGGATGAACAAGTGTGTGACTCATGGAAGAGATCCGGGCTGGGTATAAAATTGGGAAAGTGCATCATCTAGTTGTTATTTAAAATTGTGAAATGCATGAGACAAGGCAGCAATGTAATTAGAGAAGGCAGAGGACTGAGTCCTGGGTGCTCCAACGTTTAAAAGTTAAGGAGATGAGGAAGGAACAGCGAAAGACAAGCAGAGCACAGGAAGCCAAATGAAAATATTTGCAAGAAGGAGTGTGTCAATTCATTCTTTGCATCAAATGCTTGCAATAGGTTAAGTAACTTGAAGACAGAGAATCATACTCTTTTGGCAATAGGGGAACCATTAGTGACCCTGACCAGAGCTATTTCAGTAGCATAATGAAGACAGACCCCAAATGAAAAGTTCAGAGAAAAATGAGCGGAGAGAAAATGAAAAAAAGAGGGCATGGATAACTCTGTTAAGGACTTTTGCTGTAAAAGGAAAATGGAACAACTGTTGTGGACGGGGGTCAAGAAGGGAGACATATAGCACATTTGTGTGCTGGTGGGAATGGTCTGCTGGAGAGAGGAGATGGGCTGACGCAGGAGAGGTGCTCATGAGTACTCGAGGGGCAGTGGGATGGATGCTCAAGCAGGCTTAAAAAGGGACACTACTAGTCACCACAATCACAAGGAGGGGACATGGTGGCGAAGCACGAGCAAGCTATCTTCTGATGGTCTCTATTTTCTCAGTGAAACAGGAAGCAAGGATGGCAGCTCAGAGTGAGGAGAGGAGGTAAGGGCCAAGAACATGGGAGAGTGTAAGGAACTAGGGATATGTGGAGCCTCAGGGTGGCATTAGGAACTTACGTGAGTATAGTAGTCATGAACTAAAGCTGTTAGACAGCATGATTATATCCAGGTGTGGATAAGGCAGAGTGTGGAGAAGACAGAGTGGAATTAAACCCAGGGACATGGGGATGGTGAGGGAAGCAAGGGTCTGTACAGAGGAATGATGGAGAACCAGAGAACCTCAATTAAGTTAAAAGGGGTATGGGGGGCCTCTGCCCACAGAGCTCCCCTGGCCACTGTGGATGAGAATAAGTGTGCCAAGACATGATCTGCTTGGGGAGGAAAGGCTGACCAGTCTCTCAGAGGAGAAAGGTGTCTAGCCTCTCTCTCAATGGGCTTTTATTGAGTTTAGCTTGCATAGGGATGCATATCAAAGAAAGGAGGTATGGTTTACAGATAACATTTGTGGGATCACAGGGGTCCTTTAGAGTCAGGGTCTGGTAGACAGGGTGATACCAATCAGCTGTAAAACCTTGGGAAACAAACTGATTTTGTGCTTGGACCCTTAACATTTAAATTGAGGGCATTCTTAGCAAAGCAGGTTTCACAGGAGTTTATTCATTCTTTCTTAGGCCTGATTGTCTCCAACCAGGAACCACCTGTTCTGGCAAAGGGCTGCACCTCCCTTCGGCATTGTTCAGGCCTGAATCCAGCAGGGGATGCAGGCAGCCAAGAGATTAGGAGACTTTTTACAGACAGAATGAGGACTCAGGCTATGATAAAGCCAAGCACTGAGGGCCTTTTGTCCCTCTTCCATAATCCCCTAAATCCCCTGATGGCCCCCTCACAACTGTGCCTGTTTGGGTTGTTCCTTCCTTGAGGAATCTTACCCATTGCTGACTATCCAGCCATCCTCCAGGGGCCAAGCAGGGTGACACAAAGGCGGCAGAGGCTGCACCCCTGCCGAGAGGATAAGTTTCATCTCCTTAGTGGCTTATGGTCCCAAGGTCCCCTAGCCGTGGGGGCTTTTCACCTGTTGGAGAAGTCACAGCTCCTGAAACCAGGCAGGACGGTTCCCAACAAAGGAGTGGTGAAAAGACGGTAGGACCAATGGCCTGTAGTTGTGGTGAAGTTGAAGGACTGTTGTTGGCAGCAGAGGGAGAGAAATGGAAAGACAGGAGCAGTGCTTAGAGAATGTTGGGGCATGACATTGAGATTATGCTGTGGACTAGGGTGTGATTACGGATCATGACTATGGGTAAAGTGTGACTGTGGGAGCAGGTGGCTGCAACAGAGTTGATGATAAAAATGTCGCAGTCAAGCTGGTCAATAACCCGAGAGGCCACTGGAAGACCTGTCTATACTGAACCAGCACAAGGAGTAGTGTTGGAGAGAGCAGCAATGAGCCAGGTGCAAGGTTGGAGTACCAGGAGCCTGCAGGTGTCTGTAAGAAGTCGATGTAGGGGCAAGCGATATTAGCATGATAGCAGAAAGCACAAAGCTGTGTGACACAGGAGGAAGAAGGGGCAATGACCAGGAAATTACATGAGATTTAGGTGGTTTGCTTAACAGAATTTAACACTGAAAGAACTGAAAATGACAGCTCTTGATCTTTTGGACCCTCATGTCCCACCAAATAAGAAGTGGAGAAAAGAAGCTACCAGGATCGTCAACCTTATACTTGCCTTACTCCTGTTAAAGACTCAGAGCACTCTGGTCACTGCTTTGATTGACCTCAAGAATATCATTATTAGTGGAGGCATTTTCCTGTGTCTTAGACTTTCTTGGGATGAAGCTGAAACCAAATGCTCGAGTCTCCAGTCAGCATTTCCCAAAAGATCTGCCTTCACTTATTGCAACTGGGGTATGACATCATCTGGGACCTGAAATGGATTTTCTCCACCATAAGATTCACTGCTTTTGAATGACATTACTTACTGAATACTCAGGTAAAGTGTCAGAAGCACAGAATAAAGTAGGGTCACTGATGTCTAAAAAAAAAGCACATTGTAGGGCAGCATGACACATATCCTGTATGTTTCTTTTAAATCATTACACATTATATGATCATCTCACTGACTAACAATAAAAAAATGAGCCTCCACGGGCCATTATCCAAAGTCAACATTAGTATTATAAACCAAAATGCACATTGGGGATAGGGGAAGTGGTCTCGGTCTCATTCGCTGAATAAATATATCTCCTTTGATGAAAAGAAACGACGAAAGCTGTGCTCTCCCCTGCCTCATCCTCACCTCCCATTCAGTACTGGATGTGCTGAGCAAAAGGTCAAGAGTGGCAGTGAGTTTTATGCTGTGGGTTCAACATGAGAGATAGTACTTTCCCAGCCCACAGAGACCCAAGACCCACTGTTTTGATGGTACAGGTAAAAATATTAACCTAAAACCAGTTAAGTGATTATTCCCCTTACTCCAACTACCTTTGCTCATCTAATTAATCATGAGATTTTTAAGAGTAAAATGAAGGGAATCTGCCAGTCACCAATAATCAAGAACCCTTACCCCAGCACATAAGCATGCACACACGATGAAAAAAAAGATGACAAGAGTCTGGGTCCTCAGACACTGACATATTTAGACTTCTCTGCCCATGAGGCATATGTGTGGTTCAGCAAGCACAGACTCCCCACTCCCTCCAAGCAGGAAATGGGTGAGCTTCACTCTTCCCTTCCCTCCTCTCCTTAGCAATCTGCAGCAGGTTTCTAAGGAGGCTCGGGCCAGGCCACCTCTCTGAGTGTCCCAAATGGGCACAAGCATCATCACCTCTCCAGCATGTGTCTGAAAGAGGAAAAGAGAAGGGAAATAAAACACCTTTGCTGTGGCAAAAAAACTCCTCGCACTCACATCACACTAGGCTTGGATACTTAATGGTGCTGGGGCCTGTATGCCCCTTTGTCACAAGATGAGAAAAAAGTTCTCTTCAACTGAGAATGGCAAAAATGCATGTAGAGGGAATGCCAGACAATAAAGAAATAGGGCAGTGTCTTTTGGCTCATGGCTGACAGCCTTCTTACCATGTTTCTCCAAGGCCTCATACTCCTTGTTTTCAAAGAGTGGCAGAACATGGGATTTGAAGCCAGAAGAAGCCAGCTCTTTATCAGATTTCAGGCCTGGGCCAAAGGCTTAATATCTGACAGCATCAGTGTTCTTCACTCCAAAATGAAGTTGATATTGCACTGCTCATGAAGTCATCAAAAGACATTTCATGTGCAGTTACTTCATGCTAGGCAATGTTTATTGAATGCCCTGTAGTCATGTCTCACTTGACCCCCCAAATTCTGTGAGGTGGGCATTGTCCTTTCCATGTCATAGATGGGGCTACTCATAGCCCTCCCCAAATGGAGGATGTAAATGAGAGGAT
Organism: Phyllostomus hastatus; assembly: GCF_019186645.2. Classification (NCBI taxonomy): domain Eukaryota; kingdom Metazoa; phylum Chordata; class Mammalia; order Chiroptera; family Phyllostomidae; genus Phyllostomus; species Phyllostomus hastatus. Next base: position 2,966,220 of record NW_025334038.1, on the reverse strand, counting down.
ACAGAAAATACAGGCACTGTCTGGCACATAGTGATGACTGAAAATCAGAATGAGACTTCTCCACCATATTTAAAAGAATGATGCTTTAAAATACATAACATGAAAATTTTAAATGTATGTTAAAATAATGATACATGTGCAGAAAAACCCTTAAAGGATGAACACCAAGCTGTGCAAAGGAGAGAGCTTTGAAGGGAATTTTTACATTTTTACGTTAGAATTTGTTGTTTCCAATACACAAATATTACTTGTATAACTTAAAACTCACCAAAAAGATCAGAAACACTGAAAAATACACATAGGAAAAATATCCCAGATGGAATAAAACTTAAAAACTCACCAAAAATATCAGAAACACTGAAAAATGTACACAGGACGAACACTCTAGGTGGAATATGCCAAAATGTTCATGGCAATGCCTCATGGGTTTCCTCTTGTTTCTTTTAATTTCCATACATGTATTAGTTTTTACACATACATTTTCCTTGTACAGCTAAACTTTACACAAAAGACTTTTTACCACCTGCACCTGCCAATTCTAGTCGTCTCCTCAGAGGTAATCAATGTTATCAACTTGTATATTCTCTGGTGTATATTTATGTGTATACAATGTTTTTTTATTATTTGTTTATATTTATTGATTTTATTTTTTAAATTATATTTTATTGATTATGCTATTACAGTTGTCCTGGTTTTTCCTCCTTTGCCCCCCTCCACTCAGCACCCCCCATCCCTCGAATTATCCCCACACCATGTCCGTGGGTCATGCTTATAAGCTCTCTGGCTGCTCCATTTCCTATACTGTACTTTACATCCCCATGGCTATTCTGTAACTACCTCTTTGTATTTCTTCTTTTTAAAAAAATATATTTTATTGATTATGCTATTACAGTTGTCCCATTTTCCTTTCACTCCCCTCCACCCTCTCCCACCCATATCCCCCCCTTTAGTTCATGTCCATGTGTCATACTTATAAGTTCTTTAGCTTCTACATTTCCCATACTATTCTTACCCTTCCCGTCTATTTTCAACCTACAATCTATGCTACTTATTCTCTATACCTTTTCCCCCTCTCTCCTCCTCCCACTCCCCTGTTGCTAGCCCTCCATTTATGTGGTTCTGTTCCTGTTCTAGTTGTTTGCTTAGTTTCTTTTGGTTTTGCTTTAGGTGTGGTTGTTAATAATTGTGAGTTTGCTGTCCTTTTACTATACGTTTTTTCTTTATCTTCTTTTCTTAGATAAATCCCTTTAACATTTCATAAAATAAGGGCTTGGTGATGATGAGCTCCTTTAACTTGACCTTATCTGAGAAGCACTTGATCTGCCCTTCCATTCTAAATGAAAGCTTTGCTGGATAGAGTAATCTGGGATGTAGGTCCTTGTCTTTCATGACTTGGAATACTTCTTTCCAGACCCTTCTTGCCTGTAAGGTCTCTTTTGAGAAATCAGCTGACAGTCTGATGGGAACTCCTTTGTAGGTGACTGTCCCCTTATCTCTTGCTGCTTCTAGGATTCTCTCCTTCATTTTTACCTTGGCTAATGTAATTATGATGTGCGTTGGTGTGTTTCTTCTTGGGTCCAACTTCTTTGGGCCTCTCTGAGCTTCCTGGACTTCCTGCAAGTCTATTTCCTTTGCCAGAATGGGGAAGTTCTCCTTTATTATTTGTTCAAATACATGTTCAATCTGTTGCTTTTCCTGTTCCCCTTCTGGTGCCCCTATAATTCAGATGTTGGAATGTTTAAAGATGTCCTGGAGGTTCCTAAGCTTCTCCTCGTTTTTTTGAATTCTTATTTCTCCATTCTTTCCTGCTTGGTTGTTTCTTTCTTCCTTCTGGTCCACTCTTATTGTTCTGAGTCCCAGTTTCCTTCCCATCACTATTGGTTCTCCATGCATCTTCCTTCATCTCTTTTATGGTAACCTGCATTTTTTCATCTAATTTGTGCCAAAAATCAACCAATTCTGTGTGCTTCCTGATCACCAGTGTTTTGAACTGTGCATCTGATAGATTGGCTATCTGTTGGTCGCTCAAAAGGATGAGTTCTGGGGCACTGAGTTTTGCTTCTGTTTGAGCCATCTTTCTCTTTTTTTTTGGGGGGGGTCTGGTCACTCCCGTTATGGTGAGGGGTGGAGCCTTAGGTGTTCACCGGTGCTGGGCACCCCAGTCACTAGATTGTGACATTGTATGTGGGGGCAGGGGCGGAAGGGAACAATGGCGGTAGCTCCATTCTTCTGGGACTTCAGTCCCTTCTCTGGGATCCTGGGTTGCACGCTCTGCCCTGGTCCACAATCGCCGCCTCACTGGGTCCACCAGCTGCCGCTTGTGTACTCAGGGTCCACTTGCTGTGATCTTGTGCGCCCCAGATGCCTCACACGCTCCCATTGCCCTATGCGCCCAGTTCTCCCTGTTCTCCGCTCCCCTCGACCCGCGCCCGGCTGCTCGTCTCCGCCTCTCCTACTGGTCTGGATGAACGGGTCTACTTCAACTTCTTGGCTGTCCGACTTCCATTCAGATAAATTCTCTGTCAGTTCTGGGTGTTATTCTGCCTCTAAATTGTTCCGATCTTGGTTGTGCTTGGAGGTACGCATGGTGTGTCCACCTATGCCTCCATCTTGCTGGAAGTCCTACAATGTTTATATTCATGCACATATATATCAATTATATATTAACACTTTGTTCTTTTTAAAAAAAAATGATATCAGTTTCTGAGTTCCTCTGATGCAACCACCGGCCTGTAGTGACCTCGGAACGCTGTGGATGGCTCGTTGAAACACAAGAAAAACATACACAGAGACAACCAGGTCCTGTGGGGAAACAGGGACGAAACAGCCACTCTCTCTAGCGGGAAATGCCATGGCCACCCTCCCTAGGGGAGAGTGCCCCGTTCTCCAGCTCGAGCAGGCTTTTATTGGGTTCATTTACACAGGAATTCAGGTAAAGCTCATTAATCATTGCCAGGAAGTAAGAATCAAACAATAGATAACAAAGAAGTCTCAGGGCCTATTTTGAGTCAGGGTCAGATAGCAAAAGAGCTGTAAAACTTTGAGGAACACACTTACTTCTTGCTTGGACCCTTATCATTTAATTGAGAGCATTTAAACAAAGCAGATTTCACAGAATTTTACATATTCTTTCCTAGGCCTGATTGCCCAGGGAACCTGCCCTTTCCAGCACAGGGCTGCACCACCCTCTGTCATTGTTTCAGGGTTAGGTGGAGCAAGGGAAGTAAGCCAGCCAAGAGATTAGGAGATTGTCTCGCAGACAATGAGGACTCAGGTTTTGTCAAAGCTGAGGGGGTCCACTCAGTGGCAGGGGTCCATCACCCCCTTTTGCTGTAGCCCCAAGTCCTTTCTTCGGGGCCTCCCACGTGATCATGCCTGTCTTAGATCGTTCCCCCCCTTGGGGAATCTTACCCGTCATTGGCTAACCAACCAAGCATTGGGGGCCAGGCAGGGTCAAGTAAAAGGAGTAGTAGCGGTGCTCCTGCCAGGGAGATAAGCTTTTGTCTCCTTGCTGGCGTACGGTCCAAGGTCATTCCCTCAACCTTAGCTTTGGTGGGGGTTACAGCTTCTGATACCAGGCAGGGAGGTTCCCAACATTCCTCTGCAATTTCATCCATCAAGATGCCTCAAAGATCGTCCATCAGTAAATAACATGGATGCCCCATTGCTTTAAAATAAATAGTAATCCAGAATATATATATACCATGGATGATTTAGCTACTCTCCTATTGACATCATTTAGGTTGTTCATAGTGTTTTTCTATTGTAAATATAACACTGCAGTGAATTCACTTACAAATGCTTCCTTCTGTAGACAGGAGAGTTTCTTTGGGAAAGATTCTAAGAAGTGGAACCACTATGTCAATAGAATATGATCATTTATTATTTTAATAGATGCCATACCAAATTGCTTGCTTAAGTGACTGTACACAAATTTATACTCCAACTGGCAGTGTTGGCACACATCACTACCAATGCTTATTATCAAATCCTTCACTTTTTACAAACTTTATAAATGTAGTACCTGGTTTTTTAAAGTATATTTTATTATGCTATGACAGTTGTTCCAATTTTTCCCTCTTTGCTTCCCTCCACCCAGTATTCCCTCTAGCAATCCCTGATCTCTTAGTTTATGTCCATGGGTTGTACATATAAGTTCTTTGGTGTCTCCTTTTCATATGTTATTCTTAACCTCCCCCTATTTTCTACCTACCAATTATGCTTCTTATTCCCTGTACCTTTTCCCCCATTCTCCCTTCTCCCCCTCCCTGCTAGTAACCCTCCATGTGGTTTCCATTTCTGTGATTCTGTTCCTATTCTAGTTGTTTGCTCAGTTTTTGTTTTTTAGATTCAGTTGTTGGTATTTGAGAGTTTGTTGTCATTTTAATGTTCATAGTTTTGATCTCTTTTTCTTAAGTCCCTTTAACATTTCATATAATAAGGGCTTGGTCTTGATGAACTCCTTTAGCTCTACCTTGTCTGGGAAGCACTTTATCTGCTCTTCCATTCTAAATGATGGCTTTGCTGGATAGAGTAATCTTGGTTATAGGTCCTTGCCTTTCATGACTTTGAAAACATCTTTCCAGCCCCTTCTTGCCTGCAGTTTCTTTTGGGAAATCAGCTGACAGTCTGTTGGGAACTCCTTAGTAGGTAACTGCCTCTTTCTCTTTCTGCTTTTAAGATTCTCTCTTTATCTTTAAACTTTGGCATTTTAATTATGATGTGTCTTGGTGTGGTTCTCTTTTGAGTCCAACTTGTTTGGGAGTCCCTGTGCTCCTGGACTTACATGTCGATTTCCTTTTCCACATCAGGGAAGTTCTCTTTCATTACCTTTTTGAGTAAGTTTTCGATTTCTTGCACTTCCTCTTTTCCTTCTGACATCCCTATGATTCGGATGTTGGTATTACACCAAAGCTTCCATCCACAAATATGTAATATATTTAGGTCTTTTATATTCTCTAGTAACATTTTTATATCTTTTATGCACTTTATTTTAGGTTCATTATCAAGCACTCCTGAAGTCTCTTAACAGTTCTCATAATTTGTTAGTTGATTCTCTTGCAATCATGTTTTCAGCAAATAAATGTTTGTCTCCTCCTGTCCTATATGTGTGGTTTTTCTGACTTTCTTGTCTTATTGTATCCAGTACAATCAGACCTGCAGAAAACTTCTGAGTAGTCCTGGTGATAGTGGTCATCCTTGTCTTAGTCACATCTAATAGGTTTGCTTAAACATCTCTTCATTAAGATTTTCTGCAGGTATTTTTTTGCAGGTAACATTTGTCAAATTTAGGGCATTCTAAGTTTTTACTCATTTATGGGTTTGCATATCACCAAATGCATCTATTGAGATAAGCATAATTTCTTCTTTAATCTATATATTTTGTGAATTATATCAATAGGTTTTCTACAGTTTTAAACCAATCTTTCAATCCTGGTAAAAGCTCTTTATAGTCATACATAATATATTTCAATTGCTATTTTACATCTGTGTTAAGTGAAAAAAGCCAATATGTAACTTTTGAGTAAGAAAAATAAATACACACCAAAATAAAAGATTATATGTACATTCTTTTTCACTGTTCATTACAGAGAAAATGTACTGGTAAAGATATGCTTAGTTTTTCTTTAATAACTTGTGTGTAAATTGAATATTTATAAAATGAACAAATGGGAAAAATAAATTAAAAAACACAAAATGAGCAAATGAAATGTGCTTTAACTTGTTCTACTACCTTGACTTCCAAATTGCTGATTTGATCCTCTGCTTCATCTAACCTGTTTATTTCTTCCAGTGTATTCTTTTTTAAAAATCCTCACTCAAGGACATGCTTATTGATTTTAGAGAAAGGAGAAGGAAAGGAGGAAGAGAGGAGAGAAACACTGATGTGAAAAACATTAATCAACTGCATTTTGTATGTACCTTAACCGGGGACTGAACCCACAACCCAGGCATATGCCCTGAGCAGGAATTGAACCCATGACCTTTCATTTTGCAGGATGACACCCAACCAAGTGAGCCACACCAGCCAGGCCTGGACCATGTTTGTCCCCCCATTGTGGCTGCCTCTCTGTGTTTGTTTCTATGTATTAGATCTGCTGTGACTCCCAGTCTTTGTGGGGTGGCCTGATGTAGTAGGTGTCCCATGTAACTTCGTGGCACTGTCTCACTGATGACCTGTGCTAGGTGCTCCAGGGATGTCCCTGGTATGGGTTATATGGTCCCTCCCATTGTAATTGAGACTTGATTACTATTGGCCCATTTGTGTGTAGGGTCAACCCTCAGGTTGGCTGACTGTGAAGATCAACTCTGATCACAGTGTAAGAGCTGTTGTGTAGGTGCTGACCACTCAGGATGGAATTTGCCTCAGCAGGGTGGTACCTGCCAAGATCTCTCTTTGGATGTGCTGCTTGTGAAGCTAACTGGATCCTGCTCTGATGTTGTCTGAAGCTGGCCATTGGGTGTGCTGGTTCTGGGGCCTCTAGAATGGGTATCTGGTACAGATCCCTATCAGACACTCCCTGTTACTGGCCCTGGGCAACATGTTTGGAGCTACACCGTGAACCATAGTTTGTGGGTACCTGTGCTGGGCCTGGGTGTGCATGAGAATGACCAAGCACTAGTGACCAAGGTTCACTTTTACCAGCACTAGACCCAGGGACAGGTCAGCAAAAGTCCTTAGGAACCCTGCAGTCCACCTCCACCTGCCTCCACCTGCCTGCTGTCTCTTAGACTGTCACTGAACGAGCCTCTGGAAGTACTCTAAGTTGCATAAGGTAGGTTGTCAGAGAGAGAGGTGTTCTCCAGATCCACACAGGTTCAATCATGGTGCCAGTGCTGGGTCTGAGGACATTTAGTAAATGTCCCAGTGTATATTAAGTTAAGCTGCAACCTGCTGCATGCTCGAATACCTTTGGAGTGGGGCCAAGTCTCAGGGATTTGTCAGGATGAGGCCAGCAGAGTTTACTGGGCCTAAACAAATCAAGATTTGGCCATGTGAAGGGAAGGCTCTGCACTGGTTGAGTGTAAGGGAAAAATTTCCCATTCTAGAGCCACACCACTTAGTCTGTCTCAGATTCTGCCAGAAGCCCAATCTCAGCAGGGAGGGGCCAGTGGGAGTCAAGAGGAGAGATGCCAGTCAGGTCTAGGGAAAGTTGGGGGATGGGGCTCCTGCCCCAGAGCCACATAACTCAGACTGTCCCAGATTCTGCCCAAACCACAACAGGGTGGAGCCACCAAGAGTCAAGGGAGTGGGGCTGCTGGAGCTAGTGGATCTACTAGAGAGTGGAGCTAGTGGATCTACTGTGGTGGGGAGGTATCAGTCAGGATCACAAGAAAGGGAGGAGAATGGCCCCAGATCCTATGCCACTAATTCAGTCACTAACAACCCTTGGGTCTGCCCAAAATACTACACCCTGGCCCAGAATATTGGCTCCTTAGCAGGGCAGAAGCTCTGCAAGATGGGTTAACAGGAAAACCAGAGGGTCAAGCAATTGTTTTCCCCCAGGCTGAGGTTGCACAAAGGGGCATAATCCACCCAAGAAAGACGGCATGTGTGGCTCAGCAGAGTGACTCAGCACAGGGGATCTCAAGGGTTTTCCCCTCAACTCTCTACCGAGAGCCACAAAACCCAGTCTCTCCTCACATGCCTCTAGTCTGCCCCATCCTCCCTCCACCAGAGCCCAGGGTGAATGGATGCAAAAGAAATTCTGTGTGCTGGCCCTTTAAGAGGGCACTTGGGTCTCTAGCAGATTCCTGTCTCTCCCTGGTGTACAGAAACCCCACTGCTTTTCACAGCCAGATGTTATGTGTATGCTTCTTCCAGGTTCTGGTGCGTTGTGCTGGGGACGTCAACTTGGGCTTGAAACTCCACATTTCTCAGGGAAAACCCTCCTCAGCTGAGATATCCCTCTGGAACCTCAGCTGCTGCCTGTGGGAGCAAGGCCAGACCTTTTCACATCTCACTTTCTATCAGTCTTGATATAGCTTCTTCTGTAAATCCTTGGTTATAAGACATCTCTTCAGCTAGTCTTCAGTTGGTTATTCAGGTTGACTGTTCTATATTTTAGTTGTAATTCCATTTTGGTTCTGGGAGGAAATGAATGTAGCTTCTACCTACTCTGCTGCCACCTTGCATCTCTTACTTTATTCTTTATTAGTTCCCTAGAAGCCTAGGTCATTTGTGCATCCAGTAGTTTGTTTAATTAATGAAACACCAAATAAATAAAATATCTTTTTAAAATAGGCTCTATTAAATCTTTCAACAAAGAAAGTATTTTCTGATAATGTTAATCAGACTTTCAAAGTTTAGTTTTTTTAAAAAAATGGGTTTTCTCAAGGTAGCCTCTACCACCATGAAACCAATTTTCCCTAATGACAATCTGAAGGGTTCGTGAGTAATTCTAGAGACAACCGACCCCTCTAGGATTTCTGCTTAGATATGTGCTGCTTAGAGGCCCCTTTTAGATCACTACTCTTCAGGTGCTGGCAGGCAGTCATTCTTAGGAACTGAAAGTATCATTTTGGAAGAATGTGTCTTCCATGACTTAGACTTGTTCTCAATAAAGTCCAAATATACTGTTGCTTTCTCTCTCTCCAAACAAATTAGTTTGAGTCCATTATAGTTTACTTCATAAGTCAGAAAACAGAACTTCGATTAAAAAAAAAATTCAGCAGTGTTATTTGTGTAGGCTGAAATACTAAAAGAAAAGAAGAAATCCTCTTACATAAGAAAATCTTCCTAAAAATATACACAATTAAATTTCATGTATGGTGGTATGTATCACCATGAGCGAAAAGATGGCGCTGATAAGCATAAGAGATTTATAATTTCTCCTAGCCAAAGATAGTAACAGTGGCTCTAATTAGAAACTATGAAAAAATAAAAAATAAACAAAATCACTTTAGTCTTATACTCTTCTTTAAAGAACCTAATATGCAGGTCACCAAAATAACCCCTAATTTGAGAAAAACACATTATGACTAAAGACCAATATTTCATGATTTTTTAAAAAGCTATTTCTTCACTATAAAAAACCCAAAATTTTTCTGACAAATAAATATATTATTTTACAATTAAAAAAAAAAGGAAAGAAAAATGAGACCTGCAGAGAGAAAACAGCACAGATTCTTAACTCAAATAGCAGAGCCTGGGATTAATTTTTAAAGTTTATTTCTCAATTTCAAAACTCACTAGTGGAATAAAGAGCTTAATATAGGTATGCAAAAAGGAAGCCCCCATGAGGTTTTCACCAGGATAAAAGGGGATTAGCTTTGTAGTTCTTATAATCTTCTTCACAGAAGAATGCAATTTCAGTTTCATTGGCTGAAAAAAAGGAAAACAGAAAATGGAAAATAATTTTAATGTGAAATTGGATTTTAAACAAGTATAGAAACACACATTACTTTGATTCAGTGCTATAGATGCCTAAAATGAGAAAGATGAGTTATTTCTTTGGTTTCACATTTCACCAAATCAACAAGAAGTATAAATTGAACTTATAAGAATCCAGAATGCAAATAATTTAACATAAAAAGAAAAATACACAAAAAATTAAAAACAAGAATTAACTCAAGAATCTGACTTTCAGGAAACTGTAAATTTGCTCACTTATATAGTCCTCTTAAGAGTCCTAGAAAATAACAAACCTTTGTGTTTTTTTTTCAAATTTGCTACTCAATTACTGAAGGAGGAGGAAAAACTCTTTTTTCCTCTGAAATTAGCCTGTAGGTATAATAATTTAATACTCAGAGGATCAGTAGAATATTTTACAGATCACTTTACATTCTCCCTCATGACCCATCAAAATGTGTCTGAAGAAGTTAATTTTTTGCCTGCTTATGATTAATTCATAAAGCTTCAACAATATGCAAAGTGAAAGACACAAATTGGCTTCTACCGTAATACCTTCAAATACCTCTAATTATTCACAGGGGATATGGCACAGCTAAAGGACCCACAAAGGTTCAGAGCAGTCACAATTCTTTCAACCTAGCAGGTCAAGGACTCTGTCTTCTAAAACAATAAGTCAGCAACATTATTAATGCAGACTGGAGACAAAGCTGATGGAAAGCCTTCCAATTATTAAACATGCAATTCTTTAAGGTGTTGTGCCAACAAGTTCCACATTCATTTTTTAAATTAAATCAGAAGTTAATACAGTCTGCTTAGCTTTTACAAAAAGAGCAAAAGGGCCTTCAGAATGTATAAAACAGACAAGATTATTTGTAATGAATACTGATCACTCAATTAACATATCCTCTAAAATCAGAGAAGTAAAACTCTTTAAGCCAAATAAATAGGATAATAAGAAAGGACGCCAAGGATTAACACCTTGTTTACAACTCTCATCTCATTATTAGAATTTGCCACAAGAGAAGAAAATAAAAGACTCAGCATGATATTTTATTTAAAATGTTTGTGCTGGTTTTAAGAATATCGAATTTATGTATCTCAATTGTAAGTTACCCATTCTCATTACAGAAATGTTGAAAGCAGAAAATAAAGTCACCCAGAGTCTAGTCCACTACATGAAGATCAATCTTGATGAAAATCAGATTGCAAACTCTCATCACAGTGAGCCTTGGGGAGCATAGGAGAGGACACAGCAGAGAAAAACTGGAAATCAATGGGGAGGGGTACATTTAGTTAAATTGTACCCAAAAAAATGTACCAAAAAAAAAAGCATTTAAAAGAATGAGTAAGAGGCTCCACACTTGGAATTAGTAAAATGTTGAAAAAAGGCTTCAAAAAATCCAATATTCAAAGGTAAGATATTGAGATCTATCCTTTATATAACAAAGCTCTCCTGAAGTTTACTTTTTGAAGGGAAGCAAACCCAAAAGGAGATTTATATAACTTGCAAGTAATTCTAATCATCCTTCTAATGAAGAATGAGCAAAAGTACCCTCTTCTTAATCATCACAGTGCAAGGTTTTATCTATGACGTTATTTACATACAGAACTTTACATAGTGCTTTGCTCACACAGCACTTCAGTCAATACATGTTAACTGTAATTACATTCACTTACTGTAGTTCACATTTGTCTGCACCCCTTTTGAGAAACTGATATATCATACAACTGTGTAGTACAGTTCTAATAGGTTCAGAATAAGCTACATAAAGAAGGGACAGACAAAGCATTTTTGTTTTGATAGTAGGTTCTCGTGGGTCTAATTACCTTATAGATCAATCCATTATTCATATAAAGTATTTATGCCATCTCTCATAATGCAGGCTCAAAATAAGATCATCTAAGATAAACATTTTATTTTCAGATGAATGCTTTCTTTTTTTCAGGAAAACTAGATTGATAAATGAATTAAATTCAAATGCTTCAGGTTGATAAAAAGTTTTCATCCTTAATAAATTGGAAACCAACACAAATTAAAAGTTACTATGAATTTTCAAAATTAGAAAAAGGATTTTAAACTTTAGAAATGTGGTCCTCAAACAGAAATAGAATATAATGTTTTTAAAAATCTGTAAAACTCTGTTGAAAATTAGAGAATAATTTCATGTACTTATACTGTAAATTTAGTTGTCCATTAAAGTAGAAATGAACTACAAAAGACTTTCAAAATTCTACATAATCACCCTTTCTACCATTTTCCCTTAAATTCTTGCTTCCCAAATTCTATTTAAAATGGCTGGGAAAGAATCCTCGGGAAGTCTGCTGTATGCTGGTCCCCCAGGGCACCTGACTTTAAATTAAAAGTGCTGCAGGCAGCAGTGCACTTGGGTGCACGGTGCCTTAGCGTGTGAATATGAAATGAACATACAATCTAAAATCCAATAAACAGACTACCAGTTCATCCCTTTGTCTTACTATCAAATGAAATGAAGTAAGAGCCCTCCAAATACACTTGTGGATCATTTTAATTCTGACTTTCAAGTTTAATGGCATGAACACAAGGCAGAACTTTCAAACTTTGGCTATGAAATCAACAATTTTATGTTTCCAAACTGGTCAGACACACATACACGTACACCTTTACAGGAAATAATAATGACTTTAAATAAAATAATATATGAAAAACCAGTTTTAAATGTAAAATCTCAAGGAAAATTAAATGCAATATACTTAAAACTCAAATAGCACCTCAATAAACTGGTCAACTGACGAGGGTTTGAGGCAGGAGATAGTCAGGAAGGAGGAAGCTCCAGAGGTGCCACAGGGCTAAGATAAAGGACATACATACATGACAAAGACCCCCCCCTAGTCCGGTTGTTTCCGCTTTCTGGAAAAATGCTCAATCGTGGTGACTCAAGAATGCTCCTGTGCAGAAGATGCTACACAACCCCTGATTCATTATAATACCATTATAATGAATTAACATTGTGGGACTTCCTTCTCCAGTAGCCAATCAAGAAAATCATGGGAGACCACACATGCGCAGTAGCTTTGACAGGCAACTACTTGTACATGCGCAATAGAAGCCTGCCAAAAACTAGCCAGGAAGCTTCCACCCTATAAGGATAGAATCCCTCCAGCCCACGGGATCAATCTCTCCTCAAAGTTGGCCCACTCTCATGTTCTGTGGAGTGTACTATCGCTTAATAAACCTCCTCTCTTTCTTTATGCTATAAACTCTGGGTGTTTGGTTCAATTCTTTGTCCTCGATCACCAAGAACCTGGTTTCCTGTGCCCACCTGTGACAGTTTCACTGCCTAGTTTCTAAGACTACGCCTCGTACTAGTCAGCACCAGAGTAGCGTGAGGCACGGCCACTGCTGTCTGAGAAGAAACAGACACATCTACACTGACTTTGTGGTGCAGATCACTAATGATCAGGGCAGGCTGTAATGTGAAAATAACTGCAGATTACTGGCACACACACAAAAAAATGCAGGAAGAGGTGGGTGTGGTTTCTGCAACAATTCGAGACCCAAAGAACAAAGTTCACCCTCTCTCCTGCTCCAGGAATATATCCTATCCTTCCAAGTTTCATAAAATCCTAATCTACAAATCATTGAAAACTGTTCTGGCAGCTGAGTTACATTTATAAGTTGTCACCAAAGGTCAACAATCTAGCAACAAGGTTCCCAACGACTGTGGCTTTTGTTTCATATTTGGTCCAAGTGCCCATTTTAAATCAGCTGACAGAGATTTCAAACTCCAGTTTGCAGCAAACAAATAGTGAAACAAATCTGACCTTTGACAGACAGGACCCATGCCTGTGGTTTCCACAATGATGAGGGGAGGGTTAAAAACAAGGAATAATCTATGGGAAGCTCACAATGGCCCCTGCTCTGCAATCCCCAATCCCTGGGCCTAGTGCCTCCTTTACCAAGTCCCAGACTATGGCTGTTACGATGCAGATGTGAAGAACAGCCACCTTAACACGCTGGAAATACAAATCGAACATGATCCTGATAAAGATATGGGACGCAAGGCACCTACAATGTTTGCTGTATGCAGGAGACAACCAAAGGTGCCAGGCACAAAGCAGGGCTCTGGCTGTGGGCAGACAACAGCAGTGACACACAAAATGAAACCAAAGCACAAGGGAGTTTTGGAATTATTACAGGATCTGGCTTGACATGAACTCTTCCCCCAGATCAGCACTTATGGTATGGCCCACTATCTCTTGTTTTAAAATTTTCCAATAAAACACAACCGGCTTTAGAAGAGTTTTCCTGACACAATTTCTTTTCTAAACCAGAGAGGATTCAAAAGATGTAATAATTGTTGAATACAGCAAAGTGAAAGATAAAATATCACCAGAAAAACCTTACAGGCAAATTCATTGCTTAGGGGAATTAATCCATAAAATTACAATTGTTAAAAAACAGGGTAAAATTCTTTAAATTCTAAGTAACAATTTTAGGTTACTTAGAATTGTTACAAAGCCTTCTTCCTCCTTCCACAAAGCAAATTTTTTTACTTATGCATTTTAGCACTAAGTCCACAAACAAAAACTTCCTCCATAGTCAGCTAGAATATACAATTGGGATCTGCAATGCAGATAAAAGGCCAGAGTAGGAACTGGAGAATTTCTCTGTGATAAAAGAAATCTTCAAACAAGTTTGTTCCCCAAACTTTCCCCCTCACAGTCTTTCTTTTTCCTTTCATGAATTCTGTAGAAAAGTCATAATGATAAATTTGTTACATTGGCATTATTCCCAAGGCAACTGGCAGTGATAGCAGAGTGACAGCTCCACAGCAAGATCAAGTGGTAAAAAAGGAGAGAGTGATGAACTGGAATTTTTCTCTCAAACCTCTTAAATCCCAACCAGACACGGCACCAAGGGAGGGCAAATTCCCTGGGAAAAATCACACAATTCAAGGATCTTTACAACTCTACTGCCACTTAGAATTTCCTGTAGCTCCCCAGGGACCTCCTTCCCCTGCATAGAGGTGGCTTGCTCTCTGGAGCACACTGACCCTGCTCTAGGCGACAGAGAGGACTGAGCAGAAGAGAGAATTGTCTGGGCACTGACTGAAGTTGCCCCCACCAGGGCTGCAGGCCTGCCAGGCAGGAGGGCAGTGGAAGCTCTTGTACTGCCCTGCAACTAGTGGAGAATTCATGAAAGGGGTCTGATTCTGATCAAAGGCCTATTGCCTGGGAACAAGAAAGACAAAAAAAGATGGATTTGATTCTCACCTTTACGAGTGGTCAAGTACATAAATTTGAAATTAATGACAAAGCAACAACTCAATATTTTAATTTATTCAAACATTTGCCAATTGCCTTTTCCAAAAAGGTTTTTAAATAAAGTATGTTTGAGGGCCTTTACACGCATTCCTCCAGATGCTTTGATTCTTCTACTCATCCCTCAGACAACCCTCTCAAGTAGGATTAATTATTTCTGTTTTGTTTCACAGAAATCTAAGTTCAGAGAGGTTGAATGGCTTACAGAGAGGTTACAAAGCAAGTAAAATGCAGAGCCTTCACTGAAATCAATTTTCTCCAACTTTAGGACTTTATTCTTTACAAGTAATATATTTAATTTATATGTAAGCTATACAAAATTTAATTTATAAGAACAATTAAGTAACATAAGAATTTTTTTCTTAAGAAAGAAAAAAATCAATGTTTAGCAATTTCACCTCCCAGAGAAACCATTTCTATAATGTTGGCAAATTATCTTTTTTCCATATACACTTACAGACCTGTCAATATATACATTTTTAAACAATAAAGGTATCACACAATGTATTCTATTTCCAGTCAATAAATAAAGTTGTACATCAGTGATTCATACACAGGTAAGATGAGAGAAGACACTGTCACCTCTCTGAAGATACATTACCACCTCACAGGAGTCACAGAGCTTGGGGAAGCAGGTTCTGTTGGTTTGGTAATAGACAAGACAGCACTTTAAGTTTTAGGCAGTCTTATTGGTCAAACTGACCAACAGAAAATTACAGGTAATGCACACTTCCAAACAGTAATTTGGAAGAGTATCCATTTCCCAACATTACCACATTCTTCATGTCTGCAAGTCATAATTATCACTGGTCCAAGGTCACTCAGATAGTAAGTGGCAGATCAGGTGGTGAACACAAGTACTCTGGATCCAGGCTCTAATTCTTAACCACTAGACTGGTATACTACAGCACACTACATACAACAGAATCATTACGGTGCAAATACTTTGTCATAGTTTATTCCTTCTCCTTTGACTCTGTTCATATTATTTTTAAATGTGGTCAAATCTTTCACTTCTCCCCACTTCATGGTTCTGACTTCATGGTTATATGTAGAGAGCTCTTCCGCTCCCCAAGATTATAAAATTATTGGACTACATTTTTTAACTTCACATTATAACACTTAATCCATCTAGAATTTATTTTGGAATAAAGACTGAGATAAAAATTTTTAATTTTATTTTCCCAAACGCTTTGACAATGAGCCCAACATCATATTCTGGCTAATTTATTCTTTCCCCACTTATGTGAGTTGCCAAAAATTGATCAAACTGTAA
The DNA here is from genome assembly GCF_019186645.2 of Phyllostomus hastatus. Taxonomy (NCBI): domain Eukaryota; kingdom Metazoa; phylum Chordata; class Mammalia; order Chiroptera; family Phyllostomidae; genus Phyllostomus; species Phyllostomus hastatus. The sequence goes on along the minus strand of NW_025334038.1, from coordinate 2,950,288 downwards.
AATCTTACTTTAGTTTGTTTTTTAATTTTCCAGTCTTCTCCACAGATCTGTCAATTACTACATCAATACTAGTCTGCTATATTCTTTACAGCTTTATGCTCTTAGGGGCCATCTGCCTTGATAATACAGGTGCCACCTGCTATAATAACAATAGCATTTGAAGAAATAAATGCTAAAGTGAAAATTGTTTTCTCAAATAATAGCAATCAACCTTATATATAATAATATGGTCATTCTTGTGTATTCATAACAGAGAAAGACACTAATCTAGGAAATACTGTAGACATAAAAAACAAGTCTAAGATTTCATAACATGCTATTTAAAATCCTATTTAAATTGTAAGATGCATCAGGAACTCACTTTAGCCACATGTATCACTCAAAAGTGAATTCCTGACATCTGTGACTAAAATAACTCAACATCTGTAAAAAAAAAAGTCTTCCTCACATGGACCTCATTAAGAGTGCTCCTTAACCAGTGCATGTAAATAATTATGAAGTGTGACTCATGCTGTTTCTTTAGAGTCAATGACCACAAAGCTGTCAGAGGCACAATGCCTTCACCCACTCACACCTCTTTTAAAATCTTCACTCCTATGGCTAGACAATCTTTAGGTGTACATATCAGTAGAATTAGAGTGACCTCTAATGGTCACAAAATATGTAACACAGTATTTCTTTAAACTAGAACTACATGCCTTTTCCAGGGTGAAATGCTAAAACAGTCCATTTTTCAACTTCCCACACTAGGCTCCTATTTGAAACTCCATGACTTGGTTGGCCCTGAGTGACTCGGACAACTATCAGAAACCATGCTGCATCGTCCACAAACAACATCTCACTTCATCATTCCACATCAGTTCTACCGGGCCTCTCATACCATCAGTTCAAATGATGCTGTTAAGAGTAAGCAGGTTATTGAGTAATAACCCGTCAATTACTTAAAATAACCCACAGCAGAATTCTGAGCATACATTCTGAAAAGAACTATCTGCATTCGTAACATTTAGAAAACAGATAACCACTTTCCTCAGTCAAATGGTCTGAATGTACATCATTCTTGTCCTCCTCCTCTGAATAACTATCAGAGGAGTGTAAAGGGCACCAAGGATAGCATTTACTTTATGATGAGTTATCTAGATCTAATCGGGCAGGCGATCCCACATAGCCCAGCACCTTGCAGGCATTGCACAGTACTTGTTCTCACCGATTCCAGCTGCTTTCAGAGTACTGTCTTCTTTCAACAGGAGTCTGTCATCATCTTCCAAACTCATCACAATTTCATTTGTCTAGAAAGAAAGAAAATCTTCACTTTATCAGTACTTCTATGTGCTTCATACTTGGTAAGATTTCTCAAAGACACAGAATTGTTACTTTAGGTCATAGCAATAATCAAGCTATATTCTACTTCCACCATTGTAAGAAGAGAAGTGAACAGATAGTGAGTATCTACAAAGCGCACACACTGTGGAAAGTACTAGGGAGACAGCACTGTAGCACACGGCTTTGGAGCTCATCCTGGGTTAAAATTCAGGTTCCACCAATGTCCAGATGTATGTTCTCAACAAACTACATAGCCTCTCTTAGACTCAGTTTCCTCATCTGTAAAAGAGGGGGAGAAGAATACATCTTCTCTATTGCTTTGTGGTAAGGATGAAATGAGATGAAGTATCAGTCACACAGCAAGAACTCTGGGAATGTCTGGCCAAGATGGAGGTGAAAGTAGATATACTTTGCCTCCTCGCACAACCAAAAGAAGGAAAACAACAAATTTAAAAACAAAAACCACTACTGCCAGAAAACCGAACTGTATGGAAGCCAAAGAATTTGGCTGTCTGACAACCAAAGAATTAAAGGAGAAACATTCATCCAGACTCGTAGGAGGGGCAGAGATGGGCAGCTGGGGTGAAGAGGTTCAGTGCTGAGGCAGCAGCTGGCAGACAGGGCAGTCCCACATTTGCATGCAGATAAACCAGGAGGAACAACTGGACAGCAAGACAGACCTTGAAACCCAGGGTTCCAGCATGGGGAAATAGAGCCTCAAAACCTCTGGGTGTGAAAATCTGTGGGGGTTGCAGTGGTAGGAGAAACTCCCAGCCTCACAGGAGAGTTCATTGGAGAGACCCACAGGGTCCTAGAATGTACACAAGCCCACATACCCAGGAATCAGCACCAGAAGGACCAGAGCATACCAATTTGTTTGTGGGAAGTGGGGGAAGTGATTGAAAGCCAGCCAAGAGCCAAGCAGTGGTACTGTTCCCTTTCGGACCCCTTTCCAACATACAGTACCACAATGCTGCAAGTGGTATGCCCCACTCTGGTGAATACCTAAGGCTCCGCCCCTTACAACATGACAGGCGCACCAAGACAAGGAAATATTGCCCAAATGAAAAAACAGGTCAAAACCACAGAAAAAAAATAAAACTAAATGATGAAGAGAGAGCCAACCCATCAGATGCACACTTCGAAACACTGGTAATCAGGCCCTGGCTGGTGTGTCTCAGTAGGTTGAGTGCTGGGCTGAGAACGAAAGGGTTGTGGTTCGATTCCCAGTCAGGGCACATGCCTGGGTTGTGGACCAGGGCCTCAGTATGAGGCATGCAAGAGGCAACCACACATTGATGTTTCTCTCTCTCTTGTTCTCCCTACCATCCCCTCTCTAAAAATAAATAAAATCTTAAAACAAAACAAAACACTGGTAATCAGGATGCTCACAGAAATGACTGAGCACAAATACAAAATAAAGGAAAAAGTGAAGGCTATGAAAAGTGAAATAAAGGAAAATGCATAGGGAACCAACAGTGAAGAGAAGGAAACTGGGGCTCAAATCAACATTTGGAGCAGAAGGCAGAAATAAACATTCAACCAGAACAGAATGAAAAAACAAGAATTCAAAAAAAAAATGAGGAGAGGTTTAGGAACCTCCAGGACAACTTTAAACATTTCAACATCCAAATCATAGGGGTGCCAGAAGGAGAAGAGGAAGAGCAAGAAACTGAAAACTTATTTGAAAAAATAATGAAGGAGAACTTCCCCAATCTGGCAAAGGAAATAGATTTCCAGGAAGTCCAGGAAGCTTAGAGTCCCAAAGGAGTTGGTCCCAAGGAGGAACACACCAAGGAACATCATAATTACATTACCAAAGATGAAAGATAAGGAGAGAATCTTAAAAGCAGCAAGAGAAAAGGAGACAGTTATCTACAAAGGAGCTCCCATAAGACTATCAGCTGATTTCTCAAAAGAGACCTTGCAGCCAAGAAGGGGCTGGAAAGAAGTATTCCAAGTCATGAAAGACAAGGACATACATTCAAGTTTAATCTAACTAGCAAAGGTTTCATTTAGAATGGAAGGGCAGATAAAGTGCTTCCCAGATAAGGTCAAGTTAAAGGAGTTCAGCATCACCAAGCCCTTATGCTATGAAATGTTAAAGGGATTTATCTTAGAAAAAGAAGAGGATCAAAACTATGAACAGTAAAATGACAACAAACACAAAACTATCAACAATTGAACCAAAAAAATAAATAAAAACAAACTAAGAAAACAACTGGAACAGGAATAGGATCACAGAAATGGAGATCACATGGATGGTTATCAGTGGGGAGGTGGAGGAGGAGAATGAGGAAAAAGGTGCAGGGAATAAGAAGAATAAATGGTAGATACAAAATAGACAGGAGGAGGTTAAGAATAGTATGGGAAATGGAGAAGCCAAAGAATTTATATATATGACCCATGGACATGAACTAAGGGGAGGAGGGGAATGCTGGGGACGGGGTGCAGGGTGGAGGGGAATAAAGGAGAGAAAAAAATGGGACAACTATAACAGCATAATCAATAAACTATATTTAAAAAAAGGAACTCTGTTAGCTCTTAAGTGTTTTCTTGTTGCCGCTCCTGTCACCACCACCATCATCATCATCACCATCACCATCTCATTCTCACAACATCATCATCTCATTCTCACAGTATCATCATCAACATCATCACCATCATCATCATCTCACTCTCACAATATTCCAGGACAAATCAGATAGGCTGAGAAACAGGCCAAGAGTACATGGCTGGTCAGCCATGGAACCAAGGTCTGAGGTCTGAGCTCTGACGAGTCTGACTTCTGAGAGAAACAAGTTTACCTTGATGGCCAAAAGCCCACATGTCTAAAAACCTTGCCTTAGCTAATAAACACTTGATCCCAAGTCATATTAACTGTCACATTTCTCTATGTGATTTGGGGTGGTGGTGGATAAATCTGGTCTCCAATAATATTTACAAATCCAGTTTAAAGTTGTAGATATAGGAGAAAATTTTGAGTTGACATCTGCTCCTAAAAAGCATACAGAGGAGACCACTAGTTGCACACACAGTATCAATGCACAGAATGCAGCTGTGCAGCAACTATTCTATTTCTAGAAAGTGGCTGAGAGGCAGCATCGACAGAAGGCCTCTCAGCAGCCACAGGAAATCTAGGAGCCATGCTCCAGAGGTCACAACCTCCCTCACGAAAAGAGCACAGGGGCTTGACCTCCAGAAAACACAGATCAAAAGAAGGAAAAAAACTTTATTAAAAAGTCATTTTAGAATAGGTAGTACATTCTCACGATATAAAATTCTCTAAGTATATATGGATAGAGAGTGAAAGTAAGTCTCCTCTCAACCCCTATCCACCAGCTCCGTGGTGCTTTTCCATAGAACTGGTACTAATTTCTGTGTGCCACACAGAGACTGTCTTGTATGTGTACATGTAGGCACAGATGTGCATGTAAGTGTCCTCAAGCAAATACTAGCATATCACATGCTATGTTCTCACACTTTACTTTTCCCCCTAAAATATAGCTTAAAACCTTTCAAAATCAGTGTAAGAGCTGCCTCATAATTTATCAAGACTGCAGCACATTCCATTGAAGGGATACACAAACACACACACAGAGTCCCCACTGATGATGGCATTTAGGTTACCAATCTCTTGTTACCACAAACAAACCTGCAACAAATATCCCTGTGCATGTATGTACACATTTGATCTGTAGATAAATTCTAGAAGTAGAAATGTTGGGTCAGAGAGTACTGGCAACTTTCATTTTGAAAAATTTTATTTTGACAAACTTTAATATGTAAAGTTACTCTCCAGAGAATTGGTACCAATTTATATTAACACTACCACACCTTTATTGACACATTGTATTATCAAAACCTTCTGATCTTTGCCAACTTAATGGATATAAATTAAATGTAGTCTTAATTTGTATTTATTATGGGTAAAGTTTGAATATTTTCTGCTTTTTAATTAACTTGTAGGATAATTTTTAAGTAGGATTATAGAATATCATTATATACTAAATATACATATTATATTTAGTACCAGTATATACTAAAAAAATTAGGCCTTTTCTACAAGTTAGAAAACTTTCCCTCAGTTTTCCTTTGTTCTTTGATTTTTCTATAGCATTTTTAAATAGAAGTGCTGAATGTTTTTTGAATAAATAATTAGTGAAATAAAATTACTCTTAGGTTTTTGGGTTTTCTATCATACTTAGAAAGACCTTCACTCAAAGATTACTTTTAAAATATCATGTTTTCTTCAAGTATTTTAATTAATTTCATTCTTTAAATTTTTAATTATGAGAAATTTCAAACATACAATGTAGAGAATAGTATGATGAACCCTCCATGCACCCATCATCCAGCTGGAACAAGTCATTCACTCATGTTCCATCTGTTTCATCTCTGTCTGCATGTATGGGTTTCATTATCCATTTAAACCATTAATCCAATGGGTATTTATTTTAGTATAAAGAAAAGGATTTGGATTAAACTTAACCATTTTCTAGATGTCTACACAGTTGTCCCAATAACATTTATTAAATCCTCCATAGACTTGAAATGCCATATTTACTCTAAACTAATTTCCCATATATATTTGGGTCCATTGTTGGACTTTCAATTTTATGCTATGGAACTAACAGTTCATGTGACAGTACCACACTGTTTTAATTATAGTTTATTATTAAACTATAGTTTATAATAAAACTATTATTATAGTTTTATAATATGTCTAATTTATGCTATAGCCACTCATGTCTCTCATTTTCCTGACTATTCTTCATTATTTATATTTTGCATATTAGTTTTATAATCAGTTTCATATATATTCATATATTTATGTATATATGAATATTTATATATATGAAACTGTTGTTAGGATTTTGTTGGGGTGGCATTAAATTATAAATGAATAAAGACCTAATAGCTTCATGCTGCATCTTCACCCCCAAAATATCCTAAACATTTCTATTTAAGTCTTATTTTGGACCCCTCTTCAAATGTACTTTTTAAATAAAATTAAGTTGAGGTAGAATTTCACATAAATAAAATGTACATATCTTCAGGTGTTCAGTTCAATGAGTCTGGACAACAAAATACCCTTACTGGCATCTCAAAGTTTTCTTCTTAAAGATCTTGCACATTTCACATAGTTATTTCAGGGTTCTTCCCTTCATAAACTTTTAATAAGTATAACTACCTGGTTTTTAAACTCACAAAATATAAGATAGAAATTAGAGTTTTTATTTTATATCTTTTTTAACAGGTATTATTCTGACTTGACAAATAGCCTACTGATTACAATCCATAATATACAAATACATTTTCTTGATAACCATAAATAATATTATGATAATTATTTGCACTGTATTGATTTATTCACTCAACACTGAGCTCACAGTCCAAATGGAAGGTTCTGGTGGGACAGCCTTTTTACTGTAGTGATGGGAAGAAATTTCTCTACATACCTGGTAACTGTAATTAAGAAAGTTATTCTAGCCCTGGCTGGTGTGGCTCAGTGGATTGAGTGCTGGCCTGTGAACCAAAGGATCACCGGTTCGATTCCCAGTTAGGGCACGTGCCTGGATTGCGGGCCATGTCCCCAGTGGGGGGCGCACGAGAGGCAACCAGGCATTGATATTTCTTTCCCTCTTTCTCCCTCCCTTTCCCTGTTAATAAATAAATAAAATGTTAAAAAAAAGAAACTTATTCTAAACTTAGAAAGTTAGGGGAATGAAGAAAATTACCTTTGTGAACAAATTCATTAAGATATAGGAGTTATTTGGAAGCCCTTTCCTTTGGCTGAAGAAGGAGACTAAAATTAAAGCTGGGTTGGAAAGCTGATAGGCTGGATTCAGAGATGCTTAAGGTCCTGCAGGTGGGGAATGAAAGATGGGTGATGTGACAAAGATCTGGGAGCTGGCTAAGGCACAGATGAGGACATGTGGAAGAAGTTACTCTAAAGTTTTAAAATGGTTTGTAAAAATATATTAACCCCTTTCTTAATGGAACTTGAAGAGGAAACTTGAAGAATCATCCCCAGGTGTCTACTTAACTAAATTTGTTATAATTTGGATAAAAGTTTATAAATTCTGATTCCAGACACAGTCTAAGTAACTTAATTTGCTTTGAGAATCCCTCTTTAAATAAATACATTGTTCAACTGGAAAAATAAGCCCTAATTGTATAACTCCAACATGCCAGGATAAAACACATTTACATATATGAAACAACTCTAATATATTTCCAACTACAGGAAGAAAATTTCCTGGTTTTTAAGCAAATGTCATAATATTGATTATTTGAATATACTAAACTAGGTCTTCATTAGGATAAAGAAACAATTTATTAATTATCAATTTAAGAAACATGAGCAAATGAGCAAGCCTAATGAAGTAAAAATGGAGAATAGCATGACATACTCTACAACCATTTCTTCTTTTCTTTTTCTTTTCTCTTTCTTTCTCTCTCTTTCTTTCGTTTTGTGACACTTGGCTCATTGTTGTTAGCTTATGTTGGTAAGTTTGTTATGGTACAGTTAACATCATTTATTTTTAAAAATTCTAGATTACTTGCAGGGCACATTTTAGATGAGATGATGGTCATTAGGTACCCTGCTTGAACCTTGAAGAGGAGGGCCTCTTCAAAGAGCATATTGTTTAGTTTTAACTATACACACACACACACACCCTGTACAATAAAACCAAGCTTCCTATTCTCCACAGTTTAGAGATGAGGCTGTAAACATTCCTGACCTGGAGAAGAGAAAATGGCTGGAGTCTGTGGCCAGGTACAGTGGAGAGAAGTTCTAACATCCATACAAAATACAGATTCCAAACCACAGCCCTACACATATGTGAGCATTAAATTTTAAAACATCTGACAATGGATACTGTTAAAATATGCAGTTCTTGGTGTGTGTGTGTGTGTGTGTGTGTGTGTGTGTGTATGTGTGTGTATAAACATAAAGTTATTAGAAAGGACCAGCCATGCTAATACCTTGATTTTAGCTCAGTGAAACTGATTTCATGATTTCAGACTTCTGGCCTCCCGAACTCTAAGAGAATAAATGTGTGGTTTCAAATTACAGGAAAAAGAATATTTTTTTAAGTTACAAATTCATAGTCAACATACATACCCTAATGCTATTTTCTTTACAATCTCTGGTATATATTTATTTGAAAGCTGACTGAACTTATGGAGGGTATCTATGATCAGAGAAGGGAATGACATTAAGTGAATTCATAAGTAAATGCTTCATTCAAAAGTTGTTATGTAAACATTCCTATGAATGAGGCACTGTACTAAGTGTTGGTGCTAGGAAGAATAAGACCTGCTCCCCTGTCCTTGAGTAGTTTGTATAAGAGTAAGATTACTACTATAATTAGGAGTGAATGTAAGGGTCATTGACAATCAAGAAAAAGGATCACTCTAGTCTGCCTGTGTAAGAGGCAAACCTTTGGTTGTGACTTCATAAAACAATTACTCTGAAAAAGTAATGAAACAGAAATGTAAACATATAATACACACAGAAATAAACAGTTCTCTTTGGGACAGGTAAGACAACATTTGTTAGGATTGCAGGCCACGCCCTCTGTGGAGCTAGAAGGTTTGCTCCCCAGAGCCACAGTCCTGGGCCTTCTCTTACACAACATGCGAGTCAAGTCAGAAAAAGCAGATTAGTTTTATTTGCTTTTGGCTCCTTTCTTTGGGTATAGGATTAAGAAAGTGAAAGAGACTGCCAGGTAAGTGGCTTCTTTTATATGTCATCAGAATTTACAAAGTTTTAAGCTTATTTTTATGCTACTTATTTGCTTGATATATTACATGTATCCTTTTTTAAAAAATTAACACTTTTTAAAGGATCTAATAAAGAGGGTTATGACTTAGAATTTTCTTTAATGAAAAAGTAAAGCTGCAGAAAGGGTCTTTACGAAATAAAAAATGTTATGATGATGAAAATATTTTAGAAGTAAATGTATTCATTTATTCACTAAGTCAACCAACATTATGTGCTATGTGCCAGATAGCACACATGAAACATACCTTTGATTTATGTGCTTGATGAATAATCTTTAATTTATCTGAAAGAAAAAAACAATTTGTCTTTTTACAAAGATTATTTTAAAACTTCATTTCAAATTTTTAAAGTGGTATGAGAGAAAGGTGCCTATGAAGTTGAGAAATTAAATCCTTAACTTATGACCAGCTTCTTTTAAAAATCAAGTATATAGTAAAAGAAAAATTAATTTGCATATGATTAAAATTAAAAATCACTATATAAAGATATTTTAAAGCCATGTTCTCTGACACACACAACTGTGTGTGTGCCATAACCTGAAGTCAACTATGCACATTTCCCTTAGAAGAAAAGTGAACCACATTATTCTATCCTGATTTTTGAAGTCGCTAAATGCTAATAATAGCAAACAATGTAAAAATATTGTCTTAAATTAAAACAGACAACAAAAACAGTTCCAAAATATCTACTAATCTCTCAGAATAGATATAGTGACAGAAGGTGGGGGGAGGTGTGTGGGTCAAATGATCACTCTGAGGAGTTGTTACCATTCCAAGAATTCAAACACTATCAAAGATAACTGGTAATCTGAAAAAGCTGCTAATGCACAAAGAATACCAATATCAGCCTCCTGGTTTTTTACTATTTCGCAGGCTTACACCATTTAATGAATTTAGTGGGGTGACATTGGTACACAAAATCTTTCAGGTTTCAAGTGTACAACCCAACCAAACATCATCTGCAGACTGCCTCATGTGTCCACCACCCTAAATGAAGTCTCTTTCCATCCCATTTCCCCCAACCCCACTTTGCCTATCTCCACCTACTCCTCCGTTGTCTTTCCTTCAGGATATCACCACATTGTTGTGTGTGTCTATGTTATATCTCTGTGTATATGTGTACCACTGCTTTTTTATCCACTCCTATATTGATGGACACTTGGGCTCTTTCCAGATCTTGGCTATTTTGAATAACGCTACTATGAACATAGGGGTGCACATATTCTTTTGAATTAGTGTTTTAGGTCTCTTCAGGTATATTCCCAGAAGTGTGACTGCTGGGTCAAAAGGCAGTTACTTTTTAAATTTTTTTTGAGGAAACTCCATACTGTTTTCCACAGTGGCTGCACCAGTCTGCACTCTCGCCAATAATACTTCAAAGGGAACCAATAGAATAGGGTTCCCTTTTCTTTACATTTTGCCTGAACTTTTTGTTTGTTAATGAGGGCCATTCTGACAGGTATGAGGTAATATTTCATTGTGGTTTTAATTTATATTTATCTGATGATTAGTGACCTTGAACATCTTTTCCTATGTCTATTGGTCATGTGTATGTCCTCTTTGGAGCAATGTCTATTCAGGTCCTTTGCCCATTGTTTAACTGGCTTTTTATCTTTTTGGTGTTGAGTAGTACAAGTTATTTATATATTTTAGAAATTAACCCCTTATCAGATGTATCACTGGCAAATATATTCTCCAATACAGTGGGTTCCCTTTTCATTTCATTGATGGTGTCTTTTGCTGTGCAAAAACTTTTTAGTTTGACGTAGTCCTATTTGTTTACTTTTTTCCTTTGCTTCTCTTGCCAGAGGAGATATATCTGCAAAAATACTACTATAAGAAATGTCTGAAATTTTACAGCCTATGTTTTCATCTAGGATTTTATGGTTTTGCAACTTACACTTAAGTATTTTATCCATTTTGAGTTTATTCTTGTGTATGGTATAAATTGGTGTTCTAGTTTGTTTGTTTGTTTTTGCATGTATCTGTCCAATCTTCCCAATATCATTTATTGAAAAGGCTGTCTTTATCCCACTGTATGTTCTTGTCTCCTTTGTTAAATATTAATTGACCATAAAGACATGAGTTTATTTCTTTGCTGTCTAATCTGGTCCATTGATCTTTATTCCTGTTCTTCTGCCAGTACGAGGCTGTTTTGATTACTACGGCCTTGTAGTATAGTTTGATATCAGGTAGTGTGACATCTCCAACTTTGTTCTTCTTTCTCAAGACTTCTGAGACTATTCAGGGTCTTTTGCGGCTCCATATAAATTTTTGGAATATTTGTTCTAGATCTGTCAGGTATGCATTTGGTATTTTAATAGGAATTCTGTTGAGTCTGTAGATTGTTTAGGACAGTATGGATATTTTAATGATGTTAATTTTTCCTCTCCATAAACACAGTATATGCTTCCATTTATTTTTATCTGCTTCAGTTTTTTCCTTCAGTGTCTTATAATTTTCCTAGTACTGATCTCTTAACTCCTTTGTTAAATGTATTCATGGGTACCTTGTTTTTTGTTGCAATAATAAATGGGATTGTTTTCTTAATTCTCTGATAGTTCATTATTGGTCTATAGAAATGGCACTGATTTCTGAATGTTAATTTTATATCCTGAAATGTTAGGGTTTCCTGTACACATTATCATGTAGTCTGCAAATGATGACAGTTTTACTTCCTCCTTTCCAATTTGGATGCCTCTTATTTCATCTTGTTTCAATGTCATGCCTAGAACTTCCAGTTCTATGTTAAATAAGAGTGGTAAAAGCAAACATCATCTTGTTCCTAATCTTAAGGAAAATGTTTTTAGTTATTGCCCATCGAGTATGATGTTGGCTGTGGGTCTGTCATATATGGCCTTTATAATGTTGAGGTATGATCCTTCTATTCCCATGTTACTGAGGGTTTTTATCATAAATGAGTGCTGGATTTTATTAAGTGCTTTTTGTGAAATGATCGATATGATCATGTGATTTTTATCCTTCATTTTGTTTATATGATGCATCATGTTTACTGATTTGCTAATATTGTACTAACTTTTCAACCCAGGAATAAATCCCAATTGATCATGGTGTATGTACTGCTGGATCCAGTTTGCTAATATTTTGTTGATGATTTAGCATCTATGTTTACCAGGGATATTGGCCTATAGTTTTCTTTCTTTGTAGTGTCTATACCTGATTATGAAATTAGGATAATGCTGGCCTTATGAAATGAGCTTAGTCTTCTCTTGAATTTCTTGGAATAGTTTGAGAAGGATAGGCATTAGTTCTTCCTTGAATGTTAAATAAAATTAACCTGTGAAGCCATTCAGTCAAGGCCTTTTGTTTGCTAGGAGTTTTGGATTACTGCTTCAATTTCATTAGTTGTAACTGGTCTATTCGGGTTTTCTGATTCTTCCTGATTCAGTTTTGGAAGATTGTGTGTTTCTAGGAATTTATCCATTTCACCCAGGTTGTCCAATTTGTTGGCATATAATTGTTCACAGTATTTTCTTATAATCCTTCATATTTCTATAATAATCAGTTTTAAGTTCTTTCTTTTTTTAAAAAATTATTTTATTAATTATGTTATTACAGTTACCCCAATTTTCCTCCTCCACCCAGCACCCCTTACTCCCTCAAGCAAACCCCACACCATTGTTCATATCCATGGGTCACATGTATAAGTTGACTATTCCATTTCCTATACTGTACTTGACATCCCCATGGGTATTCTGTAACTACCAATTTGTACTTCTTAATCCCCTTACCTCTTCACCCATTCTCCACACTCCCCTCCCATCTGGCAACCATCAAAACGCTCTCAGGATCCATGGTTCTGGGTCTGTTCTTCTTGTTTGTTTGGTTTGTTTTTTAGATTCAATTGTTGATAAATGTTTTTATTGTTCATAGTTTTGATCCTCTTCTTTTTCTTCAACAAGTTCCTTTGACATTTCATATAATAATGGTTTGGTGATGACAAATTCCTTCAACTTTTTCTTGTCCGGGAAACTCTTTATCTGCTCTCTGACTCTAAATGATAGCTTTGTTGCGTACAGCAATCTTGGCTGTAGGTCCCTGCTTTTCATCACTTTGAATACTTCTTGCCAATTCCTTCTAGACAGAACATTTTCTTTTGGGAAATGAGCTGGCAGTCTTATGGGAACTCCCCTGTAGGTAATTAACTTCTTTCTCTTGCTGCTTTTAATATTCTCTATTTATATCTTTAACCTTTAGCATTTTAATTATGATGTGTCTTGCAGTGGGCCTCTTTGCATCCATCTTGTTTGGGATTCTCTGTGCTTTTTGCACTTGCATGTCTATTTCCTTCACCAAATTAGGGAAGTTCTCTTCCATTATTTTTTCAAACAGATTTTTAATTTCTTGCTCTTTCTCTAATGCTTCTGGCACCCAATGATATGGATATGGATCACTGTAAGTTGTTCCACAGGCTGTTTATACTGTCTTTTTGGGGGGGTTCTTGTTTCTTCTTGTTGTTCTGATTGGTTGTCTTTTGTGTCCTTATATTCCAAATCATTGATTTGCTTCTCAGCTTCATCCACTGTACTGTTGTTTCCCTCTAAATTGTTCTTTATTTCAGTCAGTGTATCCTTCATTTCTGACGGGATCTTTTTTATGCTGTTGTGGTCCTGAGCTCCTTGAACATCCCTATGAACAGCGTTTTGAACTCTGCATCTTATAGATTGCTAATCTCCATTTTGTTTACTTCCTTATCTGGAGTTTTGATATGGTCTTTCATTTAGGCCATATTTCTTTTTTGTTTAATTTTTCATTCATTCACTTATTTATTTAAAATATATTTTATTGATTATGTTATTACAGTTGTCCCATTTTCCCCCTTCACTCCCCTCCACCGTGCACACCACCTCCCACCCACATTCCCCCACTTTAGTACATGTCCATGTGTCATATTTATAAGTTCATTAGCTTCTACATTTCCCATACTATTCTTACCCACCCCCTGTCTATTTTCTACCTACTATCTATATTACTTGTTCTCTGTACCTTTTCCCCTTCTCTCCTCCTCCCACTCCCCTGTCGCTAACCCTCCATGTGCCCTCCATTTATGTGGTTCTGTTCCAGTTCTATTTGTTTGCTCAGTTTCTTTGTTTTTGTTTTAGGTGTGGTTATTAATAATTGTGAGTTTGCTGTCATTTTACTACACGTTTATCTTCTTTTTCTTAGATAAATCCCTTTAACATTTCATAAAATAAGGGCTTGGTGATGATGAACTCCTTTAACTTGACCTTATCTGAGAAGCACTTTATGTGCCCTTCTATTCTAAATAAAAGCTTTGCTGGATAGAGATATCTTGGATGTAGGTCCTTGCCTTTCATGACTTGAAATACTTCTTTCCAGCCCCTTCTTGCCTGTAAGGTCTCTTTTGAGAAATCAGCTGATAGTCTTATGGGAACTCCTTTGTAGGTTACTGTCTCCTTGTCTCTTGCTGCTTCTAGGATTCTCTCCTTCATTTTTACCTTGGATAATGTAATGATGATGTGCCTTGGTGTGTTCCTTTTTGGGTCTACCTTCTTTGGACTTCTCTGAGCTTCCTGGACTCCCTGGAAGTCTATTTCCTTTGCCAGACTGGGGAAGTTCTCCTTTATTATTTGTTCAAATAAATTTTCCACTTGTTCTTCTTCTTCTTCTCCTTCTGGTATCCCTATAATTCGGATGTTGGAAGGTTTCAAGATGTCCCAGAGGTTTCTAAGCCTTTCCTCATTTTTTTGAATTCTTATTTCTTCATTTTCTATGTGGTTGTTTCTTCCTTCCTTCTGGTCTACTCCATTGATGTGAGATCCAGCTTTCTTTCCATCACTATTGGTTCCCTGTGTATTTTTCTTCATTTCACTTATTGTAGCCTTCATTTTTTCATCTAATTTGTGACCAAAAACAACCAATTCTGTGAACATCCTGATCACCAGTGTTTTGAACTGTGCATCTGATAGGTTGGCTATCTCTCAGTCGCTTAAAAGGATCGGTTTTGGGGCTTTCATTTGTTCTTCTGTTTGAGCCATCTTTTTTTTTTTTTGGTCTGGTCACGCCTGTTATGTATGAGGGGCGGAGCCTTAGGTGTTCACCAGGCCATGTCAGCCCAGTCACTGGGTTGTGATGCTGTATGTGGGGATGGGTCCGAGAGGGAACAATGGCACTTGCTGTGCTCTCTGCCCATTTCAGTCCCTTCCACTGCTTCCCCCAAACAAACTGGACCTTTCTGGTGCTGATTCCTGTGTGGGTGGGCTTGTGTACCCTGTGGGTCTTTCCAACGACCTCACCTGTGAGGCCAGGAGTTTCTCCCTGTGCCTCAACCCCCACAGGTGTTTTCAATCAGTGCCCCAAGGCTCTATTTCACAGCACTGGGATCCTGGGTTGCACGCAGTGCCTTGCTTCACAATTGCCGCCTCGCTGGGTCTGCCAGTTGCCACTTGTGCGCCCAGGGTCTGCCTGCTGCGGTCTTATGCGCCTGGTCCCAATGCTCTTTGTGCCACGCGACCCCTCTCCGCCTGGCTGCCCGACTCTGCCCCTCCTACTGGTCTGGATGAACATGTCTATTTTAACTTCTTGGTTATCTGACTTCCTTACAGTTCAATTTTCTGTCACTTCTGGTTGTTATTCTGTTTCTAAATTGTTGTTGTCATCCCTATCTTGGTTGTACGAGGAGGCACAGTGTGTCTACCTATGTCTCCATCTTGGCTGGAAGTCCCAGAAAATAAATGCTTTAACAGAAATTTTCACCAGATTTTTCTCTCTAACAGAAATTGGTAAGACTTGGAATCAGGGTAAGAAAGGAGAAATGACAAGCTAGCAAAACATGTTGTATTAGTGTCCCTTTCTTTGTTAAAAACTCTTTCACTTGTTTTTACTTCTTCAAAATCTTCATTATTAACAGAAACAATATCTGTGGGTATTGTTTCCTTAATGCAAACCCTTTAAGGAAAGTAACTTAATGAAAATAAAAATAGTATTTTATATTTGTGGAGTATTTAACATGTTTGCATGTGCACTGTTTAATCTCATACAGCCTTATAAAACAAATAGGATTAGCAGCCCCACACTGTACAACTGACATGTCTAGGCAACAAGGATTTAAAAATAAAATAAAATCCCTTATCTGTAGGAACACACAGTCTAGTCAAAGTAAATCAGTAATAGATGTAGATACTAGTTAAATGAGAGGAAGACATTTATGAATAAATGAAGGGCTCTGAGAAATCTCAGACTCTCTATAGCCAGCCCTTCATCCAAGGGCATGGAGAGAGCAACTGACAAACCAAAATTCGCCTCTGTACCCTTTCCACTCTCTACCACCCAAAATGTTCTACTCCCACTGGGCATGTAGCAGTACTGGAGGACAATGACAGGCAAGAAAACAACACTTCGGCCTTTCTTATTGAACACAAAGCAGCAGACTGCTGAAGAGTCAAGCTTAGACAGAATCACTAGAAGTCTGTCTAAACCCTAAAACTCTTCTCTAATTTCTTCAAGATAAATGTATTCATTTTTTTCTGCCAATTTCTCTTAATAGTATAGGAATACCAGGACAGGATGTTAATAAGGTAAAAGGTACATCATCCAGCATAATGATTAATAGTCAGATGTTCTGATACTTTCATTATCTAAAACTTATTTGTCAAAAGAATTCACATGAAACACAAGTTTGGATATACATATAGACCATACAAAAATGGAAGCCATATATAATTATTCTAATGAAATGGCATCTGTAGATTGATTAAAGCTTAAGGCATTATGCCATCAAAGCCAGAATTGAGAAATTTTATATTTACTTAATCATGCTTTTTATTCCTTTCTCTTACTCAATATTTAGTATGTAAATTCTTTAAGTCCAATAAATCAAAGCACTTTCCACTCAGTGCCTTCAACCTCTTCTTGACTATCCTTTACGACCTCACAATTAGTCTCTGGTTATTAAAATGCATATGCACAGGGAAGACTGTGATTTCAAAGAATTTTAGGTCATAAGTTGCTCTACCAAAAGGGAACAGAATTAAAAGCTATTCCAAAAACTGATCTAAGGCAATAAAATATTTATACTTTAAAACGTCTGCACCAATTAGCAGAAATATTTATTAGGTATATCATAATTCTCAAGAGAAGTCTCAAAGTTTGGGGAGTATCAGTGTGCTGAAGGTTAATAATTAATTGTACCATCTTTGTAACAAATAGTGAAATCCAGCTTACTGCCTTATTACTACATTTTAAAATCAACAATTGCAACATAAAAATTGCTATATAACATGCTCAAAGTTACTGGCATTTAAAATCTTAAATCTCTCTCTTTTTAAAAATCTTTTAATTCCTAGTCTTTAGTCATTTCTCTTTTTTTGATTACCTGGCAAAGAAATTCATTTTTTGACACAGTTTGCCAAACATGCTATTCCTCACAAATAGGCGACTTCCCCACATGATTACAATTTACCTTAACAACACACTACTAGACTCCCTGTATTTCTAAATAAACTTCCATATTGGTTTTTATTTACAGATAATAAATTCATTTTTGAAAGCCAAATTTAAATTCAAATCAAGACAAAACTAATGTAACTTTACATTAATATGTATTTTAAAAGAATAAGAAAAATTTGTTACCATATTTATAATTTCTGAATGGTGGTGGCAGGCTGGTCCTTAAAGGAACATCTGTAAGAAAAAGATTACTTTTATTACAAAATACTCAAATAGACACTCAGAGTATATGCATAGTCTTTTGCTTCTGTTCTCCTATGCCTCCAGTCTAAGCTATTTTGAAAAACCTGATGGGCCACAAAATGAACCTGACGTGCCAGCAAAGTCCCAGGTAATCTAAAACAATGGAACCACTAAATCATCTAAACAATGATTAGATGCTGAGCTGTTACTAGCTGAACTTCTTAGTTCAGTAACACTATTAAATGAATTGGCATTTTATTAAATACAATTTGAAATTATATTTAATTTACTTGTAAATTAAGTGTAATTTACAAATAAATTATATACGTAACTTAAATATGTAAATATTCAGAACATTTACAAGTAAATATTTACTTTTACAAGTAAATTAAATATGTAATTTAAGTGTACTTAAATACAATTGAGTACATTTGAAATATATAGTACACATGTGTGAGATATTATTTTCTGTCTAGCTGATGTTCATTTAGCATACAAATCTGGGAACCCCTTGAGAGTCTTTGGCTAGTAGTGAAAACCAGTGATCTACAGCACAGGTGGCAAACAAAAGGCCTGCAGGCCAAACCCAGCCCTCCACCTTGTTTAATTCGGCCCTGCACCTTGTTTCTACCCGGCGGCAGCACCAAGCTCTCACTTAACTGTAATGGAGTAGTTACATTTATACAGTCTTAAAGTTACATTTGGCCCTTTAAAGGCAACCTGGAGGCTGATGAGGCCACCAGTGAAAATGAATTTGACACCCCTGATCTAGAACAATCCATTACTCTTACCAAAATTCAGATAACCTAACTTGACAAAGAAAACAAAACCACAGTAAATATTTTTTTAGAAGTGTTCCAAATATCAAGATTAGTTTTAACAACATCTGATGCTATAATCCCTACAGAGGGCAATTTGGTAATAGACATTAAAATAACACGTGCATCAATTCCACTTGGAGAATTTATCATATAGACTGCACATTCTTCTGTGTGTGTATGCGTGTGTGTGTGAAATGACATACATAGAAATGTACTAACTTTAGCATTGTTTAAAATAATAAGTGCTTAGGAAAATCCACATGTCTTCAGTGGGGATACTTGTTAAATAAACAATGTAATATGCCCAAACAATGAAACATTTTTCAACTGTAAAACCAAAACAACTAAAAAAGGAGGAAGAAGCTCTCTGTTAATATGATAAGATCTTCGAGATATGTTGAGAGCAAAGAAGGCATAGGGTTTAGCATTATTTTTACTAAGCTAACTTTTGAAAAGAAAGAAAAATAAAAATAAAAATTTGCTCTTATACTTTTATGGGAGGGAGCATGCTGTACTGGTCAGACAGAGAATGGAACTGGGAAGGAGACTTTACACTGTAAAGTCCCTTTTATATTTTTATCTTAAAACCACATGAATGTGTTATCTATTAAAGAAAACTTTAAAAACCCATACATCTGAATTTAGAAATATGTTTTTTAAGTACATTTTCTTTTCAGAGGTCAAACACATACTGAAATTAAAATACAATATATTCATTTATATTATAAGTATTTAAAGTATCTACTACCAGATATTTTAATGACAAGGTCAATAAGAAGTTACCAAAACAAGTCCCCACTCTTGGAAGCCCACACTCCTGTATAAATCCTGTAACAAAGGTATGCTCACAGCCAGGATTATGTCTTAAGAGTGTGATTCTCTCCTGATGCACATTAGAATAACCCAGCCCAGCACTGGTAGATCAGACTTCCAGCAGGCTGGTTCCAAGAACAAATGTTTAAATATAAAATAAAAATTTCCTGAGATGATTCTTAGACAAACTAATTTACACGAGGCCAGCTAGACGACATCAGTGAGTGAAGCAGAAGGTGGCCGTGAGAGGTGACAGCATGCACCTGTGGAGCCTGCAATAAGAACATACCTACAAAGAAGGGCTCCTGGTAGCTAACTGGTCTCAAATTTAAAAGCAGAGCCTAGCAGCCATTTCTATACAGGGGACTCTCACACAAACTGCACTTCAGGGAGAAGCCTGCATTGAACCACCTGCTTCCAACTGCCTGCTTCCCACAACTACCTGTCTACACTGTGTTCCTGCCATCTGAGCCAGCCCTTACAAAGTTCTTGAAGTTGTATTTTAACCAAAAGGACTGAGGCTTTCCCCATCCAGTCAGAGCTACACAGCATCTCCACCAATCAATCAGAGCAGCTCCATTTTGACCAGTCAGGACAGTGCCTTTTGAATAAAACTGTGAGAATTTGGACTCCTTATTTGCACAAAGATCAACCAATCAGGGACCAGGGGTGGCAACTTCTGTCTGTGTAAACCTTTTCCCTTTCCACCGAAGACTAAATACTGCATTTCCTTGGCTGGAGCTAAAACACCAGAGACTAAACACCAAAGATGAAAACACCAAAGATGTCTAGCCAGACCACAACAGAGCACAGCAGAGCAGGCAGACTGGAGTAGACCAGCACAGAGCAGGAGGGCACAGCATGGCACAGGGCAGAGCAGAGTGAACAGGAGCAAGTGGAGCACACGGGAACAGAGAAGAGCTGCATCTCCTGAGCACCACCTCACAGCTGTGCTGCTTCATAATTGAGCTATAACACTATTGAGCTGTTCCACAGCCATGCTGTTCTCACAGCCCTGTTGTATCACAATGGAGCTGTCTGCACTGAATAATTTCCTTCTTCACCATACCCAAACAGTGGATTCCTATTGGTGCTGAATTGATGCCAACAAACATCGGTGGACATATTTTATCAGAGATGGCTGCTGCCATTCAGTTCTAATTGGCTGCCTAAAGATTTAAGTGGAAACGCTCAAAGGCTGGGGATTTAGGTGAAATTTTTCTGACTTTTAAATCACTACAGGCCAATAAGCTTCCAAGTCTGATTCTCCTGTTCAAGCCACATTTGGCCTACCAGAGTACAGAAGCTTCATTTTATCCTTTTGGTTTCCCATTCACTTATGAAGTATGGGCCAAAGGTGTATTAATTAAACTTCAAAAAGGAGAATTAAATCTCCTTATTTGCCATATAAATGGCAATAAACTAAATGACATTTATATTTCCTGAAAAAGACAATGAAAGCCCCCTGAAGGGGTGAAGTAAAGAATAGCTACTCCACAAAACCATTATCATTTACAGATGTCTAAAATCGAAGGAATCAGACCATTGTGTTATGTTCAATCTACACTTCTGGGAGAAGAGATAGGACCGAGCCCCTTTTCTCTTTGTCTTCTAGATCTCCGCTTGGGTGTCACCACCACAGAGGCCTTCCCTGACAGCCCAGCTAAAAGACGGGTCCCCTTTCATATTGTTTACCTCAGAATAATTTTTACAATTTTAGTTTTGTCTGTTTACTTATTTTGGTCTTTTTCCCTAATAATTCATAAATTTCTTGAGATTAAGACAATAAAGCCTGTCTTCCCCAAACCTAAGACAGTGGCTGGCATATAATAGGTTAATGAATACAGGTTACATGAGGGCAGAGAACACAGCCTACTTTCTTTATTGAGTTGCTAATACTTAAAAGAGTACCTGGGACATGACAGGTGCTCAAAAATATTCATGAATGAATACATGTAATTTAATCCCTTTGATCAGTAATTAAGAACATGGACACCCCAAGAAGGCAATTGGTCAGCCCACAGTGTCAAGAGCTAAGAAAAGAATCCAGCCCTCCTAGCACCCATTCTGCTGCACTGAGAAGGGCAGAACTAAAGCAGTCCTCCTCTGCAATAGCAGAAGAAAAGAAAGACAAGACATTATGGTAAGATAGGAGCTGTAATGGAAACAGAAACAAAAGTGCTTGAGGAAGAAAAGAAAAAGACCAAATAGTTCCTTATGGAAAAAGTCATTTCTCATTTTGCATTACTACAAGTAAGGCTATGAGTACTCATACGGAGACATGTATTTCCACCTGACATAGAAGTGGGATGTCTGAATTGTATGGGAGGTACATGTGTTAACTTTAAGATACTGCCAAATCATCTTCCAAAGTGGTACCTTTTTAACATTCCCACTATCAGTGTATCATTTTCAGTTCTTTCTAGGATCCTGCCAAAAACTTAGTTTAATTAATAAAACTCTTTAATTTTAGCCATTTTAGAGGTGGTGTATGCTCACTGTGGTTTTAATTTGCATTTCACTCAAGATTAATAAGTATCACTGTATGTGCATATTTGCCATCATATATATATATGTTCTTTGGTGAAGTGTCTGTTCACATCTTTTGTCCATTTTTTAATTGGGTTGTAAGTCTTATTTGAGCTGCAAAAATTCATTTTAACTATTATTATTCTAGAAACAAGTCCCTTGTTGGATATATGTTTCATAAATATTTTCTCCAAGTTTGTGGTTTGCCTTTTCATTTTCTTAATAGTATACTTTGAAGAGCAAGAGTTTTTATTTTAATAAAGTCTGAATAAATTTTTTCAGTTTGTGATCATCATTCTGTATTTAAGAAATTTGTACCAAAATCAGTCTCTAAGATTTTCTCCTGTTTTCCTTCCGAATTTTTATAGTTCCAGCTTCTATATTTAGGTCTTACCAATTCCAAGTTGTTTTTGTATATGGTAGGAGGTAAGAGTTGGGGTTCATTTATTTGCATATAGATATCCAAATGTTCCAGAATATTTTTTGGAAAGATCACCTCTTCCTAGAAAATGTCTGCTTAAAAATCAGTTGAACACATATGTGTATGTCTATTTCTGGACTATTTTTTTCAATGATATATATGTCATCTATGTATCAATGCTGCATATACTACTGTCTGAATAGAGCTTTATATTAGTTAAGTCATGAAATCAGATAGTGTAATTCCTCCAACTTCTTTTCTTCCTGAGTTATTCTATGAGTCTTTTTTACTTTACGTACAAATTTATGAATAAGTTAGAATAACTTATTTCTAGAGTTTAGAGTATGTTTGACATCATTTGAAAGGGGAAAAAAAGCCTGCTGAGATTCTGATTGAGATTGGAAATAGACATGATTTTGAGGAGATGTGACATCTTAACCATATTGATTTTTCTGATCCATAAACATAGTATATCTCTTCATTTACTTAGGTTTTTTTAACTTTCAGTGATGTTTTAGAGTTTTCAGTGTAAAAGTTTTAAACATTTGTCAAAAGTATGTTTTTCATATTTTGGAAGCTATAATTTTTTCAGTTTCCAACTGCATATTACTAGTAACACAATTGATTTTTGCATGTTGACTTTGTATCCTATAACACTGCTAAGCTTTTATTATTTCTAGTAGTGTTTTTACAGATTCTATAGGGTTTTCTATATAGATTATCATGTCAACAGTGAATAATGACAACTTGACTTCTTCCTTTCTAGTATGGATGCCTTTTATCTTTTTCTTGCCTGAAAGAACTGGTTAGAACCTCCAGTGCAATGCTCAATAAAGTGATCACTAGCAGATACCCCAGCCGGATTCCTAACGTTAGGAGGAAAGCACTCCGTCTTTCATCATAAGTATGATGTTGGGTGCCAGTTTTTCATAAATATCCTTAATCAGGCAGAGAAAGTTCCTTTCTATTCCTACTTTCCTGAGAGTTTCTACCAGGAATGGAGGCTGCATTTTTGTCTTCATCCACTGAAACAATCATATGGTTATTCTTTCTTAATCTATTAATATGATGAATTATATTGATTTTTGAATCATAAACCACCTTTGAATTTCTAGGATAAGCCCCACATGATCATGATGTATTATTCCTTCTTAAGCATTGTTGTAGTTGATTTGCTTAAATTTGGTAACTCATATGTACATTTCTATACAAGAAAGCTATTAGTCAGTAGCTTCCCACCACCACTCCTCTTCTAATTTCTTTCTCTGATTTTCATATCAGAGTGAGTGTGGCCTCAGAGAATGAGTTGAGAAATATTCCCTCCTCTTTAATTTTCTGGAAGAGTGTCTATAGAATTAGGATTATTTCTTCTTTAAATGTATGACAGAATTTACCAGTGAAGCCATCTGGGAATGGAGTTTATTTCAACTACTGTTCATTTTAAAATAATACAGGATGATTGAGGTTGTCTTTTTCTTCTTTAGTGAGCTTTGGTAGTCTGGGTCTTTCAATGAATGTGTCTACTTATCTAGGAAAACATATTTATGGCATAAAGGTATTCAAAATATTCCTTTATTATCTGTAGAGAATCACAACTTTCATTCCTGATACTGATAACTTGTGTTTTTGCTCTCTCATTTGAAGCTGTTATTAGGTGCCTACATATTTGGGATCATTAAGTCCTCTTTTCTTTTTTAAGATTTTATTTATTTATTTATTTAGAGAGGAGAAGGGAGGGAGAAAGAGAAGGAGAGAAACATCAGTGTGTGGTTGCCTCTCACCTGGCCCACACTGGGAACCTGGCCTGCAACCCAGGCATGTGCCCTGACTAGGAATCAAACTAGCGGTCCTTTGGTTCACAGGCCATGCTCAATCCACTGGGTTACACCAGCCAGGGAAAGTCCTCTTTTCTAATTGATACTTTATCATTATAAAGTGATAGTAATTATCCCTACTAATATTCTTTACTCTGAAATCTACTTGATCTGATATTAACATAGTTATTACAGCTTTCCTTAGATAAGTAATTAACATGGTATAACTTTTTCATACTTTTACCTTCAATTGATTTTTTCTTTATACTTAAAGTGCAGACTTCCAGTCAAGATAGAGGCAGAGGTAGATACACTTTGCTTCCTCCCACGACCAAAACAAGGACAACAACAAATTTAAAAACAAAAAAAACACAACCACCAGAAAATTGAACTGTGTGGAAGTCCGACAACCAAGAAGTTAAAGCAGAAACATTTATCCAGACCAGTAGGAGGGGCGGAGATGGGGAATGGGAGGAGAGGAAGTGCAACAAGGCGATAGACCAGGTGGGTGAGGCAGCAGCTAGAGGGCTGAGCATTCCCATATTTGCACAGGAGGAACAACTGGGGAGCAAGACAAACTGTGCAACCCATAATTTCAGCACAGGGAACTAAAGCCTCAAAGCCTTTGGGTGTAAAAATCTGTGGGGGTTGTGGAAGTAGTAGAAACTCTCAGCCCTCAGGAGAGTTCTTTGGAGGGACCCACGTGATCCTAAACCGTAGACAAAGCCACTCACCTGGGGAATGCACACCGGAAGGGCCCAATTTGCTTGTGGGTAGCAGGGGAAGTGACTGAGAGTGGGGCGAGAGCCAAGCAAGTGGCATTGTTCCCTCTCTGACCTCTTCCCTACATGCAGTGCTACAACGAAACAAAGTGGGTTGCCTCAACTTGACAAATAACTAAGGTTCCGCCCCCTACAACATAATAGGCACACCAAGACAAAGAAATATGGTCCACATGAAAAAGCAGATCAAAACGCCAGAAAAAGAAGTAAGCAATGAGGAAACAGCCAACCTATCAGATGCAGAATTCAAAACACTGGTAATCAGAATTCTCACAGAAATGATTGAGTACAGATGCAAAATAGAGTAAAGGCTATGCAAAGTGAAATATAGAAAAATATACAGAGAACCAACAGTGAAGGGAATGAAACTGGGACTCAATGATTTGGAACAGAAGGAAGAAATAAACATTCAACCAAAACAGAATGAATAAACAAGAGTTCAAAAACATGAGGAGAGGCTTAGGAACCTCCAGGACAACTTTAAATGTTTCAATCCAAATCAGAGGGGTGCCAGAAGGATAGGAAGAGCAAGAAATTGAAAACTTATTTGAAAAAATAATGGAGAACTTCCCTAATCTGACAAAGGTAATAGACTTTCACAAAGTCCAGGAAGCCCAGAGAGTCCCCAAGAAGTTGGACCCAAGGAAGCACACACCAAGGCACATAATAATTACATGGCCCAAGATGAAAAAGAAGGAGAGAATCTTAAAAGCAGCAAGAGAAAAGGAGACAGTTATCTAGAAAGGACTTCCCATAAGACGATCAGCTGATCCTTCAAAAGAAACTTTATGGGCAAGAAGAGCTTAGAAAGAAGTATTCAAAGTCATGAAAGGCATGGACCTACATCCAAGATTATTCTATCCAGCAAAGCTATCATTTAGAATGAAAGGGCAGATAAAGTGCTTCCCAAATAAGGTCAAATTAAAGGAGTTCATCATCACCAAGACTTTATTAAATGAAATGTTAAAGGGACTTATCTAAGACAAAGAAGAGGATCAAAGCTATGAAGAGTAAAATGACAACAAACTCAGAACTATCAACAGTTGAACCTAAAAAAATGAAAAGAAGGGTTCCCCTTTCGCCACATCCTCATCAGTACTTGTTTGTTGATTTATTGATGGTACCCATTCTGGCAAGTGTGAGGTGATATCTCATTGTGGTTTAACATTGAGCATTTTTTCATATGTCTATTGGCCATCTGGAGGGAAAACTCCCAAGCTGATTTTATGAGGCCAGTATTATCCTAATTCCAAAACCAGATAAAGACACTACAAAGAAAAAATTATAGACCAATATCCCTGATAAAAATAGATGCTAAAATCCTCAACAAAATATTAGCAAGCCAGATCCATAAAAATATCATACACTATGGTCAAGTAGGATTTATTCTGGAGATACAAGGTTAGTACAATATCCACAAATCAATTAACATGACACACCACATAAACAAAATGAAGACTAAAAACCATATAATCGTATCAATAGATGTAGAAAATGCATTTGTCATTTTTCACAGAAGACATGATATTGTACATAGAAAACCCTAAAGACTCCACCAAAAAGCTACTGGAGCTAATAAATGAATTCAGCAAAGTAGCAGGCTACAAAATTAATATTCAAAAATCAGTGGCATTTTTATACACTAATAATGAACTATCAGAAAGAGAAACTAAGAAAACAATCCCATTTACTAATGCAACAAAAAACAAATAAGGTACCTAGGAACAAATTTAACCAAGGAGATAAAAGACCTGTACTTGGAAAAGTACAGGACATTGAAGAAAGAAATTGAGGGAGATACAAAGAAGTGGAAGCATATTCCATGTTCATGGATTGGAAGAATTAATATCATTAAAATGTCTATTCTATCTAAACCAATCTATAGATTCAACACAATTCCTATTAAAATGCCAATGGCAAATTTCAAAGATCTAAAACAAATATTTCAAAAATTTATATGAACCAAAAATGACCCCAAATAGCCTCAGCAATCTTCAAAATAAGAACAAAGTTGGAGATATCACAATACCTGATATCAAACTATACTACAAGGCCACTGTAATCAAAACAGCCTGGTATTAGTATAAGAAGAGACACATAATAGATCAATGGAACAGAACACAGAGCCCAGAATCAGCCCACAGCTACATGGCCATTTAACATTTAACAAAAGTGGCAAGAGCATAAAATGGAGTAAAGACAATCTCTTCAATAAATGGTGTTGGGAAAATTGGAGCAGTACATGCAACAAAATAATACTAGACCACCGACTTACACCATACACAAGAATAAACTCAAAACGGATAAAACACTTAAATGAAAGTTGTAAAACGATAAAAATTCTAGAAGAAAACACAGCCAGAAAATCTCAGACATCTCTCAAAGCAATATTTTCACTGCTATGATTCCTAGGGTAAGGGAAATAAAGGAAAAAATAAACAAAGGGGACTAAATCAAACTAAAAAGCTTCTGCACAGCAAAAGAAACTATTAACAAAATGAAAAGAGAACCCACTGTATAGGAGAACATATCTGCCAATGATACAGCTGATAAAGGGTTAATATTAGAAATAAGTGTATATTAAGAACTTAATGCAACTCAAAACCAGAAAGACAAACAATCCAATTAAAAAATGGGCAAAGGACCTGAATAAACACTTCTCCAAAGACACATAAAAACTGTTTTATTTGTCCTTGTCTACTAACTCTGTCGCCTGCAGCATTTCTGGGTTGGTTTCAATTGACTGATTTCTCTCCTAATTATAGTTTATCTTTTCTTGTTTCTTTACACGACTATAAGTTCTGATTTGATGAAGGACATTGTAAATTTTATCTTGTTTAGAGCTGGATATGTTTGCACTCCTATAAACACCCTGAGCTTTGTTTTGGAACACAGTTAAATTACTTGGCAACAGATCCCTTTGAGTCTTGCTTTTCAGCTTTGTTAGGTGAGAGAAGAGCAGGATTTAGTCTAGTGTTAATTTTGCCCTACTATTTCATAAACACCCGTCCAGATACTCGATCCAGTACTTGGTTTTCCACTCTGGCTGGTATGAATAAAAACTATTCCCAGCCCTTTATCAGCTCTGAGCATTTTGCCTTTTGTCATGCAGGTCTCTCCCTGGCTTCTGGTAGCTTCCTTACACACTTGTGTTGATCATATTCAACTGATGACTCATGCTCTCCAAATTGCCCAAGATGCTATGCAAATTTCAGAGCTCATTCTTTGTACAGCTCTCTCTATTCCATTATTAGCCCTGCGGACTCTCCAGGCTCCACTCCAGACTGCCAGCTCCATCCAACTTTAACTCATGAAACTTGCCATGCTCTCCCTAGATTGCCCCTGCTCTGCTCTGTGTCCTACACACTCTCTCCAGGCAGTAAGACGGCACAATCATAGGGGTCACCGGTTGTTTTCCTCCATTCTGGGGACCACCGTCTTGTGCTACCTGATAGCCAATATCTGAAAATTGTTGTTTCATGTATTTTGCATAGTTTTGTAGTTGTTTCCAGTAGAAGAGGAAGTCCAGTACCTGTTACTCCACCTTGGCTGAAAGCAAAAGTCTGTGGCAAATCTACTATATTCTGAAACTATTTCCCACTTTGCACTGAGTTTTCTTTCATTTTATGTTTTCCTACCTTTGACCTTAACTTTAGAACTTAATGAACTTTTACAGAGGAAATAAGAACTGTAGAATTCTGCACAAACCAATTTAATATTTTACTACTGGAAGGTCACAAGAAGGTAACCATTAACTTTACTCATTCATTTAGATCTTCAAATAAGGCATCTTAATAAATATACTGCTGGTATTAGGATACCACAAAGGAGTCTCAAATGTTTTACACACATTTCAATATAAAAATCAATAAATTCAGGAAAATTATTAAAATATCAATGGTAAATAAAATAATTGTTTTTTATTGTTGTTCAGGTACAGTTGTCCCCTTTTTTCCATTGCTTTCACCTGCCCTGAGCCCTTCCACCCCGCTCCTACAGTCAATCCCCACACCAATGTCCATGCCCACAAGTCCTCTATTCACATTTCTTAACTTGTCTTTTCCCCTCTTTTACCTCATAGTAAAAGTTCTAAAAATAGAAGTGGTACAATCTGTATCTTATTATTTGACGGTGGATCTACATGAAAAGCACAAATACCTAGTGGCAAAAAATTTACTAATTCAATGGCTAATCTGTATGGGCAAGAATAACAAAGACATAACATTAATCAGAAGAGTGTGGCAAAATTCTAATCTAATAAGGGGTTCTACAGATATTATGGTAAGATTCCAAGGTTAAGCATATGAAGATGCTTTTTACTTTAATTATGAAATAATTTAAACATTAAAAAGTATAAAGAATAGCCCTGACCAGTGTGGCTCAGTGGGTTAGGCATCCTTCCACAAACCAAAAGGTTGCTGGTTGGATTCCTAGTCAGGGCACATGCCTGGGTTGTGGGCTAGGTTCCAGGTAGGGGGTGTGCAAGAGGCAACTGATTGATGTTTCTCTCCCTCTCTTTTTCCCTTCCTTCCCCTCTCTCTAAAAATAAGTCAATAAAATCTTTTAAAAATAAAAAGTATGAAGGAGAGGACAAAAATTCATTTAACCCACCCACCAAATTTAACAAATTAAGACTGTCATAACTGCTTCAGATCCTTTACATTTTTTGTTAAATATGATATGAACACAGTTGAAACCTTCTTTCTATCATTCCCTAATCCCACTGTCTTTCTCTTCCTAGAGTTAACCACTAACTACTGTTAAGTTAGCACACTCTTTTTGTTATACTCTCATTACATAAGTCACAGCCACAGAAACCAGAGGATTATTTTTTGTTTTTAAATTTATAGAGTTAAGTATTTAAACTAAAGAATCTACAAAACATTGTATAGTACAAACAAGAGAGCATCACGTCCACACTGTGTTAGAAGGAATAGTACCTTTATGATAAGATGATAATGTGTTATGACTCTGCTATTGCAAAATTAACCCATTCCTTTCTTAAAAAAAAAAGACAGGCATCGGGGAAGTGCTTCTTCACAGAACGCCAGGAATAACAAAGTAAAAAATAAATCCTATTTTGTAATACTAGTGATTCATCAATAGGAGCTAAAATCATTAGAAACAAGAAAGAGAAATAGTTTTTATATTTATCACTCCATACACCACTTACTAATTAGAAAGGTACTTTTATAACAGTAATCTGGTAGACAGTGTCTTAACCAAATGATTTCAATCTAAATCATCAATAAGGAGACAAGGTAATACAAAGTACCTCCTGATGTGATGCAACGAGAAGGAACCACCTATATCAGGGGTCAGCTAACTATTTTTGTAACAGCCTGCCAGTAAATAATTAGGTTTTGTAAATCATGGTCTCTGTCACAACTACATAACTCTACCAGCAAACCAGCAAAGCAGTATACCTAATATATAAATGCATGAGTGTGGCTGTGTTCCAATAAGCATTGTTTATAAAAACAGGTGGTAGGTCAGATCAGACCACAGGTTGCAGGTTTGTTCACTTGCAATCTACACAGTAATTTTGCTGAAAATGTTTAACCTAAACCAAATCATAGGAAAACAGACAAATCCAGATTGTAGGACATTCTATAAAACTCTGACCTGGATTTTTCTTAAAAAAAAAATTAATACAAAGAAAGAAAAAAGAGGTGGGGGACTACTCCAGATGAAAAGAGACTAGAGAGACATGACTTGCCATGAAAAGACATAGAGGAAACTTAAATCCATGCTTCTAAGTGAGAGAAACCAGTCTGAAAAGGCTAAATATTTTATGATTCCAATTATATGATACTGTGAAAAAGGCAAAACTACAGAGAAGGTGAAAAGATCAGTAGCTGCCAGAAGCTTGGTAGGAAGGATGAGCAGGTGATGAACAAGGGATTTTTAGGGCAGCAAAACAACTGTAATTGTGGCTACATGAGTTTACTCATTTGTCAAAACATATAGAACATTACCGTACAGAATGAACCTTGATGTATGCAAAGCAAAACAACAACAACAACAACAACAACAACATTTAGTAGTTCAGGGGATCCCAGGAAAGAATGTGGATGGTGACAAAAAAATTTACCTATATTACAAATATATGAAAACAATTTTACTGGAGGGAATGGAACAAAGTTATTTACGATGTTGACTTAAATAACTTTGGCAATAAATTTTGTAAGATTAAAGCAAAAGGAGCTGCATAAAAGCACTATAGTCTAGTTAATATCAAGCTGTTTCCCACAGGTTGCAGGCAAACAATTCTGATGCTGCTACAATATGTACGGAATTAAACAAGTAAATGAAGGGAAGATGCTAGGATCCAGTTTCTCACTGTTTGAGGAAGCTAGAAAGACCCAACTGACAATGGATTAGAGCTGGAAACATCAGTAAGAAATCATGTTTAACATATAGATACAGGTGGTAAAATGAAAATACTTATGGATATGCCAAATACACTGGTTGATAGGTTGATATATTTCTTTTCTCTGTCAGGTGAGAGAGCCTAAAAGAAGTGACACTCCAGTAGTAATCAGCACACCTGGCATCCAGATCTGGTTTCTAATAGCATTCTCCAATAAAAGAAACTAAGGTTTCTTGGAGGAATGGCTGATTCTAGGATTGGGACAGGAAATATACAAGGTAAGACTGGAGCAAACCACACAGTAAAAAAGTACTCAAATGACACATACAAACACACACACAAATGTCAAAGAGGCCCAAAAGCCAATGTAAAGAGCTTCCAATGACAGAATCCAGGACAAGTTGAGCAACAAAAGAACCAATATCTCCCATGCAGAAGAATTCCAAATAAATTATACAAATATTCCACTCATAACTCCCTGCTCCTTAACTGTGGTCTCTGCACAGTGACTTCTTTCCAAGGAACAAAGCATAGATTCCGGTTCAAGGTGACAGCACACATAGATCCTGAATTCACCTCCTCTCATGGATGCAACAAATTCACAAATATGTATGTAATAATTTTACTCTGAAAAGGACCTGAAACAGACAAATACAAAGCCTCCAGATAAAAGAGACATACCAAGACAAGTAGGAGAGGCAGGGACCCCACCCCAGTCTCAGTGTCCCACAGCCAGTAGAGATGCAAAAAAATATGGCACACTCCCTTGAGAAGTGAAGAGATTGTGCCTCACATCAAGCACCCCCACCCCCAATATCTAGTGTTGAAAATCCAAAGGGATTAAGTCCAGGAGGATTGTAGAACTGTAGAGAATGGAGAAATTGCTGTCAAAGGACTCAGGGACAGACCCACTGCCCTGTGATTCAGCATAAAAGCAACAGCTTAAAAAGTGAGAGAGACCCACTTACTAAACTGAGAGCAGCTGCTGGAGAGACACCCTGTAACCAAGCCAGGCAAGCAACTGCTAGGTCTTTCACCAGGAATGGAAGCACTAGTGGAACCATTCTTGAGATCTCATTCTAACCAGCTGGTGATGGAGCTGCTGGGCACTATTTTGATGCCCTCCCACTAGTTTAGCAGCATCAGTGGGTGTGCTCTGCCCACCCTGCATCACAACTGGGCTGGGGGAGTGTCCCACACCCTAACCACCCTGCATAGCAGCCACACCAAAACTGGGCCAGAAGAGCACCGAGCCCTACCCAATTCTCACAGCAGTCACACTGTAACCAAGCCAGCCAAGCACCCTGTGCCCTACCTTCCTTGCAAACCAGTCACACTGCAACTGTAATACGTGAGTACCTCCAACCTCTCTCACCATGCACAGCAGCTATGTCACAATTGACTATTTAAGCACACCACATCCAGCCCAGCCTCACCAGAGCCACAGCCCCACCAGAGCCATAGCCTCACCACAGACAGAGGACGCACACAGCACACACTAGGGACAGCCCTTGAGCACCTGCTCTGGTGGCCAGAAGAGACTCTGCTTCTAGCCCCACAGATCATCTCCTTCACAAGACCATTCCCTCAGGACTGGGAAAAGTAGCTGACTAGCCTAATACATAGATGAATACAAAGAGTCAGGCAAAATGAGACAAAAGAATATGTTCCAAACCAAACAACAAAATGAATCCCCAGGAAAAGACCTTTATGAAGTGAAGATAAGCAACCTACCTGATAAAGAGTTCAAAGCAATGGTCATAAAGATGCGCACTGAACTCGGGAGAAAAATGAATGAACACAGTGAGAATTTCAACAAAAAGATAAAAATATTTAAAAATAGCAAACACAAGGTATAAATAAACTAAAAAAATATGCTACAGGGGTTCAACAGCAGACTGGAAGAAGTAGAAGTATGAACCATGTGAGGTGGAAGACAAAAGAATGCCACACAAAGACAGAATAGCAAGAAAGAAAAAGAATTTTAAAAAGTGAGGATATCTTAAGGGACCTCTAGGATGACATCAAGCAACCAAGGGCATTATATAATGATAGAAGGGACATTCCAACAAAAGGATATAACATTTGTAAATACTGGGTGGGCCAAAAAGTTTGTTTGGTTTTTTTCCATAAGATGGCTCTACTAGTGCTTAGTTATCTTTAACTTCACTTGAAATATTTTGCTGGGTTATATTTTGACAGCTGTCATATCAGTGTGCACTTTTTAAAAACTTATCAAAATTGGTGGATTTTTGTGTAACTGTTTTAATATCGAACATGGAAGAAAATCTATAACATTTTGGCATATTATTCTTTATTATTTCAAGGAAGGTAAAACTGCAACAGAAACACACAAAAAAAGATTTGTGCAGTGTATAGAGAAGGTGCTGTTCAAACATGTCAAAAGTGGTCTGCTAAGTTTTGTGCTGGAGATTCTGGCTGGCTGATGTTCCAAGGTTGGGTACAACAGTTGAAGTTGATAGCATCAAATCAAGACACTAAGAACAATAAACATTAATAACACGTGGGAAATAGCCAACATACTCAAAATATCCAAATCAATAAACTTATTGGTGAAAATGAAAATTTTCTTTTATTGTATGGAAAAAGCTATATGGACTTTTTGGCCAACTATTTACACAACCAACATAAGGACACATAAATATGTAGAGTAAATATTAAGAAACCTAAAGGGAGAAACTAAAAGCAACACAATAATAGTAGGAAACTTTAACATTCCATTCAGAGCAATGGATTGATGACCCAGACAGAAAATCTACAAGGAAACATCTGCCTTAAACAACACTTTAGTCCAGATTGACTTAATAGATATAAAAACAACATTCCATCTAAAAGCAGCAGAATATATTCTTCTCAAAGGCACATAGAACATTCTCCAGGACAGAAAAATGTTAGGCCACAAAACAAGTCTCAATAAACTCAAGAAAACTATAATCAAATAAAGTATCAACCACAATGGTATGAAACTAGAAATCACTTACAAGAAGAAAACTTTAAAAATCACAAAATATGGATATTAAACAGCATGCTGCTGAACAACCAATGAGTCATTGAAGAAATCAAGGTGGAAATCATAAAATACCTAAAGACAAATGAAAACAGAGATATAGCACACCAAAATCTATGGGATACAGAATAAGAAGGAAGTTCACAGTAATATGGCCTACTTCAAGAAATAAGAAAAGTCTCATATAAATAATCTACCTTGAAGAACAAGCAAAGCCCAAAGTTAGAAGAAAATAATAAAGATCAGAGTGAAAATAAATAAAATAGAGACTAAAAAGGCAACAGAAAAGATCAATAAAACTAAGAGGTGGTTCTATGAAAAATAAACAAAACTGACAAATACCTAGATAACCAAGAAAAAAAGGGAAGAGGTCTCAAATAAAATCAGAAAGGAAAGAGAAGTTACAACTGATACCACAGAAGTACAAGGGATGATAAGATACTACTTTGAACAATTATATGCCAATAAATTGGACAACTGAGAAGAAATGGATAAATTCCTAAAAACATACAATCTAGTCTTGAATCATTAAGAAACAGAAAGCTGAATAGACTTATTACTAGTAAGATGATTGAATCAGTAATCAAAAACCTCACAACAAACAAAAGTCCAGGACCAGACAGCTTCACTGGTGAATTCTTCCAAACATGTAAAGACTAATTAATATCCATCTATTTCCAACTCTTCCTAAAAAATTGAAGAGGAAAGTCTTAGTACACAGTCTCTGAGGACAAGGAGAGGGGCTGCAGAAAGCAACCTCCACTCTTTCCTGGGTCCAGTTCATGGCACAGACAGTAGTCATGTCATGGAATAGTCTCTCCTCCACAGAAGGAATGCTACCGAACAATTTTAAGGGGCCAGCATTACCGTGATAGAAGAACCAAACAAAAACAACACATACACACACACACACAAATTATAGGCCAATATTCTTGATGAACAAAGACGCAAAAATCATCAACAAAAATATGAGCAAATGAACTCACCAATATATTAAAAGGACCATAAGACCATGATCAAGTGGGTTATCTCAAGAATGCAAGGATGGTTCAATATCCGCAAATCAACCAATGTGACACAAAACATTAACAAAATGAAGGATAAAAACCATATGATTATCTCAATAGAAGCAGAAAAGGCATTTGATATAATTCAACACCCATTTAAGATAAAAACTCTCAACAAAGTACTGACGAAACATACCTCAACATAGTAAAGGCCACATATGACAAAAACCACAGCTAATATTATACTCAATGGTGAAAAGGTGAGTTCTATTTTCTATGATTAAAAACAAAACAAGGATGCCCATTCTCACTTTTGTTCAACATAGAATTGGAAGTCCTAGCTATAGCAATTAGGCAAGAAAAAGAAATAAAAGGCACCCAAATCAGTAAGAAATGTAAAATTTTCTATAGAAAACCCTAAAGACTCCACCAAAAAAACTGTTAGAACTAATAAACAAATTCAGTAAAGTCTCAGAATACATAAATTTGTGGTGCTTCTGTATACCAATAACAAACTATTAGAAAGAAAAATTAAGAAAATAAACCCAATTATAATTACATCAAAAAGAATAAAATACCTAGGAATAAATTTACCAAAGGAGATGAAAGATCTGTACAATGAAAACTAAAAGATAATGATGAAAGAAACTGAAGACACAAATAAATGGAATGCTCATGAATTAAAAGAATTAATACTGTTAAAATGTCCATACTACCCAAAGTAATCTATAGATTCAATGCAATCCCTATCAAAATTCCAAAGGCCTATTTCACAGAACTAGAACAAAAAGTTCTAAATTTGTATAGAGCCACAAAAGATCCCAAATAGCCAAAGAAATCTTAAGAAAGAACAAAGCTGGAGGTATCATACTCCTAACTTCAAACTATTCCACAAAGCTACAAAATAATCAAAACAGTATGATATTAAAACAAAAACAGACATGCAGACCAATGAAACAGACTGACAGCCCTGAAATGAACCCAAATATATATATGGACAATTAACAAATGACAAAGGAACTGAGAATATACAATGAAAAAAGGACAGTCTCGGCAATAAATGGTGTTGGGAAAAGAGGACAGCCACTTGCAAAAATAAATAAATATATAAACTAGACTACTATCTTAAATTATAAACAAAAATTAATTCAAAATGGATTAAAGACTTGAATGTAAGACCTAAAACCATAAAATTCCTTGAACATAGGTAGAAAGCTCCTTGAAATCAGTCTTAGTGATGTTTTGTGGATGTGATTCCAAAAGCAAGGACTACAAAAGCAAAAATGAAACAAATGAAACTACATGAAACTAAAAAGTTTATGCAGAGCAATGGAACCCATTATCAAAACAAAAAGGCAACCTACTCAACAAAAGAAGATATTGCAAATCATATATCCAATAAAGGGTTAAAATCTAAAGTATAGGCCTGGCTGGTGTGGCTCAGTGGATTGAGTGCCAGCCTATGAACCAAAGGGTCACTGGTTTGATTCCCAGTCAGGGCACATGCCTGGGTTGCAGCACAGATCTTCACAGCACAGTAGAGAGCATGGGAGAGGCAACCACACACTGATGTTTCTCTCCTTCTCTTTCTCCCTCCCTTCCCCTAAATAAATAAATAAATAAATAAATAAATAAATAAATAAAATCTTTTTTAAAAATTAAAAATCTAAAGTATATAAAGAACTCATACTAATCAACAACAAAAGAAAACAACCCAATTTAAAAAATGAGCAGAGGATCTAAATAGATATTTTTCCAATAAAGACCTACAGATGGCCAATGGGCACATGAAAAGATGTCCAATATCACTAATCATTAGGGAAATGCAAATCAAAAATATGACCTCACATTTATTATTGTAGAATGGCTATTATCAAAAAGACAAGAAATAACAAGTGTTAGAGAGGATGTGGAGAAAGGGGAACCCTTGCCTTGCATACTGTTGATGGGATTGTAAATTGGTACGTCTACTATGGAAAACAGTATGGAGATTCCTCAAAAAATTAAGAGCATAAAATTACCATATGATTCACTATTCTACTTCTGGGTATTTATCTAAAGAATATAAAAACACTAATTAAAAATGGTATATGCACGCCTCTGTCCTCTGCAGCATTATTTACAATATAATAGCCAAGATATGGAAAAAACCTAAGTGTCCATTGATGGATAAATGGATAAAGAAGACGTGGTATATGTATACAATAGAATATTACTTAACCATAAAAAGAATAAAATATTTCCATTTACAACAATGTGGATAAATCTTGAAGTGAAATAGATCAAAAAGAGAAAGACAGATACTATGATTTCACTCATATGTATATTTTTTTTAAAAAAGAGTAAGGTATGAAGAGGGAGACAAAAAGAGTAACTTTACAGTGTAGAAACCTAACACTACTTTGGTCATGTGATCAAGGTCAACATCAACAATCATAAACCACGTAGAAAGTGTGTTATCTTGACATGATGTAATAAAAGTGATACTTTATCTTTGTCACCTCCCTCTCAGAAGTCCATAAGCCAGTCAAATAAGCAGGCAAATTCCAATAAATGGGCATCCTATGATAGGCCAGGCTAGTATTCCTCAAAACTGTCAAAGTTGTCAGAGAAAGTCTAAGAAATTATCCCAGCCCACAGCAGCATAGGGAGATTTGACAACTGAATGTAATGTGATATCCAGAAGTGATCCTAGAACAGAAAAAAGACACTAGATAAAAACTAAGGAAACTTGAATAAACTACGGACTTTAGTTAATAACACATCAATACTGGTTTATTATTTGCAACAAACACAGCATAAGATGTTAATAATAGAAAAACCTGGGGACAAGCATTAGATATGAAGAAATATATAAAATAATAAAAAGATAAAAGGAAAGTATTCTAACTATTCTAGTATTCACTCAATGGAACATGCCACTTGACCAAGTAACTTGTCATCAGGAGTATATAAAGAAGGAGTCATGAACTGGAAAGTTAGACAAACTCTCCATAGCTTGCTTCTTTTTTATAGATGAAATGATTTAACATTCAGAAGCAAGATCTGAGGTATGACAAAGTATTAAAATGCTTCCAAATGAAAGAATTGAAATGTTTTATATTATCTACATAATTAGTTTGTATACTATTCTGAATCGAGAAAACTAATCAACTATATAAGGTAATATCTATGTTTCCTCTCTGATCAGATTATCTGATTAACATCCTTCCCTGTGTTTTAATGGCATGATGTTGTAGTACATATAGTCCTTCTCAATGGAGAGTGGGTCAACTTTAATCAAAGTTTCTCAGTTAAGGAGAAATACAATTATGGCAAGTAACAAGTTTAGGCTACGGATGGTAAAGAGTGACTACAAGAAAATAGAAAGGCAAGAAGGATTTGTGTCTGTGGGAAAATTCACTATGTCATAGTGTCAAACCATCCTTCTAGCTTTCAGTGTTCAAAATACTAGAGCAAGATGAACTAAATCAAAGACCCCTTTGACACTAAGTGAACCCATTTATTCCAAGGATCCTACTTAAGCAAGTGAGGCCTTAGAGAAGAATAAAGAGTGTAGTGTTTAAGAGCACATGTGCAGTTAAACTGCCTGGTTGAACTGCAGGCAGCTTTGCCTTTATTAGCCATGTAGCTTAGGCAAGTTTCTTAACCTTTCTGTTCCTAAGTTTCTTCACCTGTAAAATGGGCTATAGCATTCCTAATTTAGAGGGATGCTGTGATGTAAAAGTGAAATAATCTAGTTAAAGTTCTTAGCACACTGCCTGGTACACAGTAATTTTACAATTATTATTACTTCGAAATTTCCTCAGTACAAAACTACTTGGTCTTTGTATGTACACAATTCATAGAAGATATACAGGGTCCAGCAAAAGTAATGCCTGCTTGAATGTGGTTGGTAGGGTAATAAAATGGGTGTAATAATTTATAGTTTTAATTTGAACATTTCACCTAAAATGTCATATAGTGTACATTATGACATTTAAAATGTCATTATGACATATAAAATGTCAATATCAGTGTGATATTGTTATGTTACAGAATTACAAAAAAAATTTACATGCTTATGGTTTTATAATAAAAGCCTTTGTAATAAAAAAAGGGGTGTTATTTGTGCCAGAACCTGTATATGTGGCCCTGGCCAGGTGGCTCAGTTGGTTGGAGCATCATCCCATACACCAAAAACAGTTGCAGGTTTGATCCCCAGTCAGAGCACATGTGGGAGGCAAGAAATCAATGTTTCTCTAACGTCAATGTTTGTTTCTCTCTCTCCTTTCCTCTCTCTAAAATCAGTAAACATATCTTTGGATGAGAAATTTAAAAAGATGAATATGTGGTCTACCAACCTTTCAGAGCTCCACAGGCTTGGGCACAAATTCCACAACTCAAAAACATCTGTACCCCAGAAGTTTACCTCTCAGTCAGTGGAACACATTTCCTACATGCACAATCAAATCAAGTAGTGTTTAAATTATTACACAGGTGAAAGGTGTGAGTAGAGCTGAGCCTCTAGCTGTGATCCATACCACTGCTTTAATGGGTAGGCCTTCTACAGCACCTGGGAAGAACAGAACACAGTGACCCTGGGAAGATCACATCTTCCCCTGACACTGTTAACAGCTTCAGGATTACATTTTATGTTTGAGGAATTCAAGAAGAACCTATTCTGCCCTGTGCCAAGGACATCATTGATTTTAAAATAAAAAAATACAGGTATTTGTTGTTATTTCAAAACCTGAATATGCTTTTGGTGATACTCTTTCAAAAGCTGGATACTCTGTAGTTGGCAATATCTTGGTACCAAGTCTGAATCTCCCTCTAACAATTAAGAACACAGCAACAAAAATACACACTCTAATAAGCCTAGAGTTACTTTAAGGAATAATTATGTCCTTGTGAATCTTTTATAGCCACCACCAAGCAGACAGACTAGTCTGTCTTCTCTATGGATCTATATAACTCATCTACTCCTTACTAAGTAATACTGATCAGGAAAACTACCTAAAATTAGACAGAAAAAAAAGTGAAGGAGAAGACTTTAAAAAATTTACAAAGTCAGTCAAGAAGTAAAATGTGAAGAATTCACAACATTCAAAAAAGCTAGCTATTTTGCACATTTACATTGCACATATGTAAATCAAGATCTTGGTTTCCCAATACCATTCCCGAGTAATGGGATCAGAGTCCCTCAGAGAAATGGCCAACCCCTGTCTGGGGACAGAAAGAACAGGACAAGTATGGAATGTCTTATTGTACTGAAAAGTAAGGAAGTGCTCAAAGAATAACGGGGTCATGTTAAAAGGACATGGAGCTAGATTTAAGGGGCTACCATATGCCAACATGGGAATAATTAGAGCATCAAAATAAATAATGATAATGAAGAATTATAATCCTTTCAATACAGTAAGAATCCATGAGTCCACAGTGATATAAATGATTGATTAAGTAAATGAAATGGGGTGGGATGGGGTAGAAAGCTCTTCCTTAACTGTACAAAAATGACTAACATGGGTAAGAGGAATGATGGAATAAGAAAAATCACCATTTTTCAATCATCATCATAATTGATTCAGGCAAGAATCATCAAAGAATGGTAG
This sequence comes from Phyllostomus hastatus, assembly GCF_019186645.2. Classification (NCBI taxonomy): domain Eukaryota; kingdom Metazoa; phylum Chordata; class Mammalia; order Chiroptera; family Phyllostomidae; genus Phyllostomus; species Phyllostomus hastatus. The sequence continues at coordinate 2,909,316 of NW_025334038.1, read as the reverse complement.
TGTATGAAATTTTGAGAAGTATAGGATATTCACATATATCCTATAGTCTTATTATAGTCTCAAAAGGCACCCCTACAACTTACTTTTCAATTACAATTAAAAGTTACAGAGGAGAAATCTGGCAGACACTGCCTGAACCAATCAAGTTACCACGGCCCATAATGAAGCCAGTGGACAGCAGGGCCTTCTGGTGAAGTCAGCATCACTTCTACGATTTCTTTGCCAAGAGCATAACCTAAATCTATACAATAATTGGTTTCTACTATTCATAATTGCCAATATGATGAAATAGAATATAAGACTACAGATTAAAGAAATTAATTTCAAGTTAAAGGAATTAAATGTAACAGGACCTTAGAAAGACTTTACTGGGACAATTAAAATCTCAATAAGATCTGTAAATCATATAACAGCATTTTTTCAATGTTAGGTTCCTGGTTTTCATCATTGTTCTGTTGTCATGCAAGAGAATTCCTTGTTTTCAGGTAATACGCACTAATATATTTAGAAGTACAGGAGAATGTGTCAGCAACATACTTGTAGGTGGTTCAGGATGAACAAATGGCCTTGGGGTAAGGAGCATAAGGAATGAAAAGAGGGGGAAAAAAACAAATGTAACAAAATGTTGACATTTGGAAATCTGTGTAAAGGGCATCCAGGAATTCTTTGTCCTCTTTTGACAATATTTCTGTGACTGAAATTATGCCAAAGTAAAAAATAAATAACTTGGAATATAAAGTGATACATTTGTCAAAACTCAGGAAACAATACACTAAGATCTGTACATGTATAAATAACACTTGAATTAAAATTAAAGAAGCTTATTCTAGATGTTGTATCAAATGTTGATGATTGGAACACTTCAACAATTCAAAACATTAGTTAGAAACCCATCAAGAACTGATCCAAACAAAGACTAACTTCACGTTGACCGTTTTGGAGCTCTGCAGTGGTGAACCAGCACCAGTCGCCTGGCCATCATTCCTGCGAGCACAGTGAGCAACAGTTCTCACAATTTCCTGGCTGTGAAACACTTTCCTGCCTTGCCCCCCAGGAGGCCCTCTGTGTGCTCAGCCAGGCAATGCCATCAGCTACACTATACTCCCTTATTAATCAACCTCCAAGTGTATAAGCTTGTTACAAGCAAACCTATACCTTAATTTTTTTTTTAATTAAAAAAAAAAAGAGAGAAGCCAACTCTGGTGGTAGTAATCTCTGACGAGGGTGCACATTGCTAAATGAGCCCTAGGGTGACGCCTCTGCTCCTGTTCAAAGGCCAGAACGGGAGTTAGCCAGGGTTACAACCTCTATTACAACCAATTAATGCCTTTCAAAATATTTTTTAAAAGATTACTATCTGTGTAATACTAACAAAACACTAACAGAACAAAATGACCAAGATGTCTCATACCTTGCTTTAGAAATATGATAAATTCCTTTACAGTTTGGTCCAAATTAACTCCATGATATACCACAGGTTTGAAATTTCGATGCTCAAATGAACGAATGAGGCGAACTGTGATGGTCACTTCTTTGGAAGCCATGTGAAGAAATTCCTGTGGCAAGGGACACAAGAATAGTCTAAATAACACCAGCTCACAGTTATGGGATGCATTTCAGCTCTCTGACACACAGCCCATCTCTCCCATAATGTCTGGCAGAGTCCCCAAACCCAAACCAGATTTTGGGACACCCACAAGAGTCCCCAGGTTACTCGCTCCTATCCACTGTGACCTGGAGAGCTTTGTCACAGTCACTGATGTTCTGATTGGCAGAAAGCTGACAGGGCACAGAAAATGAACACAAGTGACATGTGTGAGGGGCAGTTCATGCATGGGGACCAGTGAGGGTTGCCACAGAAAGAGGCATGGCACACACACAGCTGCCTTGGCATAGCTATGCTGGTGGTCTCCTCCCCTGGCCCTGCGATGACGTATGCTTCAGACTCAACTATCAACAGTCACATTTAATCTTACAAATGTGCCAGATTTCAGTGTTGATTTAATTATATGATATAGTATTACCAGTCTTTTATAGTGTTTTTTAATGTGAATATGTTTATTTCATCCTAAAACGTACCAGGGCTGTGTGCCAGGTATTAATGTTATCTCATGATTCTATCACCAAACCATAAATTACTGAACTCACTTTAAGGATGAGGAAACAGACTCAGAGTGATTGTACAAATTGCCCAAAGTCATAAAGCCAATAAACAAAAAAAAGTTAGGACTCAGGCATCAATTCAATTCCAAAGTCCATGTTCCCTCTAATATACTGCCAGAAAATCACCCTGAATTATTTTTTCCAAAAATATCTGCAAAGTTGCCAATGCTTTAAAGATACTAATATAGTATATTTCTATCTCGTAGTAACTACTTCATGCAACTTTCAACTTTACATACAATTTTCAGCCATAATATACACATGATAAGAAAAAAATACCTTTAATACTAAAAAATATAAGATGTCCAGTCTTACTAGTAATCAGAGGAATTCAAAATAACAGTGAGATATGTTACTCATCAAACTGACAAAAAGTCTGACAACACCTAGTGTTGGCAAGGGTATAAAACAATGAGAATTTAATCAGTGAAGGTGGGCATCCAAATGGGTGCTACTTTAGGAAGCAACACTGAGTAAAACTGAAGATACACATACCTTTTGATTTGGCAATTTCATTCATAGGTAGGTACCCCACAGAATCCCTCACCTATGTACACCAGGAGAACTGTAAAAGAACATTCATAGTAACAATATTTGTTAATTGCAAAAACTGGAAACAAATGTCCATCAAGAGGGGAACAGGTAAGTAAATTATGGATAGTAAAAGCAATAAAAATGAACAACAGCTACATACATCAACATAGGTGAATCTTAAAAATATTATTGTGAATGAAAAAATACTAGTCAAAGAATGAGAATATACCACCTTTTGCATACACAAGGTTCAAAAACACAGCTTTTATCATGTTTAAAAGGAAATAATTAGTTGTTACCCCTAAGGCAAAGGAAGGAGTATACAATTAGGGAGATCACATGCACTTTGATCATGTTGGTAGCATTTTATGTCTTGAGTAAGACATTAGTTACATGGATAGTAGATTATATTTTATACTTTTTAGTGTATTTGGAATATTTTATAATAGATAGAAACATGCCACACTAATTTGGCCTAGAAAATCTCTCTGAATCGTAAAAGGCTTATACAAATATTTTACTAGGTTTGAGAGAATATATAGCATAATGGAAATCAAAGTTCAAACTGTTTTAATAACATAAAATAATTTGTAATTATAATTAGCATACTGTGCATAATTAAATGAATGGTTCCTAGAACTGGAAATAATATTTCCCTCTAAAATAAGGTAAGGAGTTATCTTACAATCTTGTTTAGAGGTAGAGTTTAAATTAACAAATCTTTTAAAAATCCCAATATTAGCTACTATGCTATTTGTTATTAAATCTGGTTTGAAATGTTCTCCAAAATTCTAATCCTAGAATCTACCACATAATAGCAGTTCAGCAAACACCTAAAAAATTACAATTTAAAATAGACTAGAGTACTTAATAAAGAATACCTCTTGAGGAAGGGATATTATAAAGAACTTCTGCATTTCAGAAGCAGTGTTAACAGGTTTGTTAAAATTATGACCACTACTTCCCCCTCTTACCTAAGCCCCCAAAATAATAGAGATGCCCTCCAAAACATACCCACACAGGTTGGGAAAGCCTAGAACACAGTCCCAGGCCCCAGAGGTTACAGCTAGACAGATGCAGTTTAAATATTAATTCTACCTCTTGACTGTGACACTGGGATCACACATAGTAGAATCAATAAAAAGTAGCTGCTATTATTGTTACTCTACTTGGAATAAAATACATTTGGGCATAAAGACAGCTCATAGAGGCAGCAGATAAAGACACCAGATTCCCAGGTACAATTAAACAAATCATGTACATGGTCTAACCAAGGAAGCCAGGCATTATGCAACTACCTTGTAACTGTAGGTTTGGGTTTTTTTTCACTTAATAAAAAGCAGCCCAAATGTTATGCTTAAATAAATAGTTGAGGCTTTCAATTTAAAACCCCAAACCTGTATTAATGTCTAATTCTGGTGAACACTATACTGTCATACTGTCATCTTCATCAGAAATTTGTTGTAATATGGGATCCAAAGATGGCAGCTGAGTAGGTGGAAGCTGAGTCCACTTGTTCCTGCCCCCAACCCAGATTTTCAACAGATCTTCCAACAACCAACCTGATCAATGGAATCTTAGCAGATATGAAGTTCTGAAGCCAAGGAGTACAGAAGATGCTTCATACCACCTGGTAATGGGATTTTATAAGTGGAAGGGAAAACACTCTGTGTGTGGCTCCTACTGTAGCTGAGAGACCAGACAGAAATCACAGCTCTGAAGCTTCCTCCTCTCTTGGAGCAAGGGCTTTAGATCCATGCTGGGATTACCAACCCCAATCAGAGGTAACTTGGGGAAATCTACCAAGTCTGTGAGACCCAGGCTGCACACACACACACATAGCACACAGCACTCCCATAGTTGAGGTGCCAACCTGGAGAACTCCAGATAGGGGCACAGACTACTAAAGCAACCAGGTTGCCACAACCAGGTATGTCACAGGCACCTGCAGGCTGCAGCCAGCTGCAACTTTGAGAGACATCTCACTCCTTGGGGAGGTTGTATATGCAAAGATTCAGACATTGACTCAGTACTGCAGTGCAGATACAGCATAGAAACTTTTTATAAGTAACTGACAAGTCGCCAGGCAAGGACCCAGGCACAGCTGCCCTGCCAGCAGAGACCAGAAATTGAAATTGCAGCAGTGCAGCTCCCTCCCCTTGGAACTGCAGGGTCCTAAGGATACCTGCAGCAATAGAGAGGGAAAGGGAGGCTGTGGGCTCTGGCAGAGGGAGGCAGTGAGGTTCCACCATATCTGTGAAAATCAGATATCACAATTCAGCGTGAAGTGCTCCTATGGTTTGGGCACCAAGCTGAAGAGTTCACTATACAAATGCAGACTAAGGAAGGAACCTAGTAGAATGAGAAAATTATTTTTTGACCCATTCTGAACTTTTCTCAGCTGCTCCAAGCCACACTGGATCTCCAGATCCTTTCCCTGAGAATTGAGCTAGGCAGGGAGATCAGAAATTTGCACAAGAGGTTTGCTGACCCCACCCAGCTTGGCTTGCAAGCAAACTGGGGGCTCTTCAGAACAGATTGTTCTGGACTGTGTCTCCTGTGAAGGCTGGGAGTTAAACTGGCAGGAGTTGAGCACATGGGATACTTGACAGTGAAGGGAACCTCCCTGCAGAATACAATCCTCTGGGAAGGCACACCTGTGCCCATCTGCCCCAGCAGGGTTGCAGGCACCAATTCCAACAGGGAAACTATGAAGAACAGTCCTGACAGGTCCAAAATTCCCCGACTGGGTACATTTCCGCAGGGGGAAGAAAGAGGAACTCCAAACAGGACCATTCTGAACTTTTCTCAGCCATGCCATGCCACACTGGTTCTTTGGGTTCTAGCCCACTGAAACCAGCTGGGCAGAGAGATCAGAAATTGTGCAACAAGGGGTTTTCTGGGCCCTGCCCAGCTCTGCTAGCAAGTAAACTGGGGTCTGCAGGGAACAAAGAGTTCTGGTCTATGTCTCCTGCAGAGGCCATGGGCTAAGAACTAGGAGAGAGTTGAACACCCGAGATACTTGGCAGCAAGGCAAACCTCCCTGCAGAATACAATCCTCTGGGACCGGAAAGGTGTACCCATCCCCCTCCTGCAGGGTTGCAGGCATCACCTCGAAGAGGGGAAACTCTTTAAAACAGTCCTGCCAAGTGCAAGATTACCCTGCTGGGTGCATTTCTGCAGGAGGAAGAAAGAGAAACTCAAACAGGGACTCTCAAAGTGAGAATTTTGGAGGGTATTGCCTGAGAGCAGGACAGACAGTTTAGCCTCTTACTGAGAAAGTTAGTTTAGTCCCCAGTGTGGTCTGATCTTGCCCCAAACTCAAAGGGAGACTTCTGATCCATCCCTTGAAGTCCATCCAGAGCAGCTACCCACTCTTGCAAAGAGGAAAGTTGAATGTGCCCATCCTGAACCAACAGTGAGCCCCCCTGAGGAAGCAAGAGCCCAAATCTCTGGTAAAGACTACAGGAATTAGCTCTGAGTGGGGCTACTCTCCCCTCACTGAGTGCCCTACAGACTACAATTCCAACAAAGGGAAACCTGCTAGCCCTATTTCAACAGATCTGATCTCAGCTTATAGACCCTTATCAAAAGGCTCTGGAGACAAACCAGGCAACCACAAAAGGGCACAGAGGCTTAAAGATGAGGCCGACCCCATCTTTAAGCCTCTTAAGCTTCAGCTCTTATACAGAACTGCCATCAGAACCAAGCAGGAAAGAGCTGATCCGTTTACACAGATCGGCCCCTCACATGAAACAGACTGCTAACTCTTTAGGAATTATTCACTACTACTGGAAATGATTTAGGACAGACCAAGACATGCTGTGCAAGGACAGGGAACATACCCACCATCTTACCTAAAATCTAAACAGCTCTTCCCAAGGGAGATCCAGGGGGCCCATCTTCCCAATTGTATCAGAACCTCTCTCAGAAACAGACAGGTCAGTGGCTAGACTAAGACTAATGGGAGGACTGCAGATAAAGTCAAGTGCAGGCAGTACCTGTGGGCCTTATGCTGAAAAAAAGCCAGCAGTGAAAAGCAGTAAGGACCATCCTAGTTGAGCCAAGCCTGAAGGAGACAGCCAGACTGCGGATTGCTTATAACTCTTAACAGGCTACCTACAGCTAGACAGGGACAACATCTGACATTGGCTTATACCAGCTTTAGACAACACCAGAGTCATATCCAGAAGGAGAACCCAGCAGGCAAGCACGAAATTCTGCTGAGACAAATTCCACTTCATTCTTTTCCATTATTTACATTATTTTTTCTTTTGTATACCTTTTTAACATTTTTCTATTCCTTCAAATTTATTCCTACTTTTTTTACTATTTTTTATTTCAAAAATTTATTTTAACTCATTTTACTTTCCCCTTTTCTTACTCCATTTCTTTCTTCTTCTGTCCCTTTCTTACTCTTTATTTTTTCCCTTTCTTCAACCCTTTGTGGCAATTCTTTGTTTCTATCCTTACTCTTACTATTTCTCCTATCTCATCTTCTCACAAGCATTTTTCTTTACTCATCTCATATCCTTTTTTTATTTCTTATAATATTCTTATTCTCTTTCCACCTTTATTAATCTTTGCTCATTTTCCATTGATATTGCTGTTGTTGTTGGGGGTATTTTTGCTAGTGTGGGTTTTGTTCACCGTGTTGTTTTCTTTCATTGTATCAGCAGATGTACAACAGCAAACAAGATGTGGTGACGGCTGAGACTCTCAATAAGCCAGCCAGAGGCGAGAACCCACCAACTAATGGGCCAACAACAATCAAAACCCAAATACAACAGGAGAGCTCATATAAACTTCATAAAGGATCATCCAGCTCAGGAGATGAAGAAAACTGCACCACTGAGTGCCACAAAACTCCTACCACATGAGACCACCCCATGAAGACAGGGAGTCAAAGCAGATCAATCTAATACGCAAAAACAAACAAAGAGTCAGCCAAAATGAGGAGACAAAGAAACAACCCCCAACCAAAAGGAAAGGAGAAATCCCCAGAAGAAGAGCTAAATGAAATTGAGGCAAGCAATTTATCAGACATAGAGTTCAAAGCAATGGTTGTAAGGATGCCCATGAAACATTGTGAAAACTACAAGGAACTTAGTGGGAACTAAATCAGCATGAAAAAGGATGTAGAAACTATGAATAAGAAGCAGGTAAAAATGAAGAATACCATATCTGAAATGAAGATACCCTAGAAAAAATTAAAAGCAGATTATGAAGGAAAGAAATGAATCAGCGAGTTGGAAGACAAGGTAGAAAACAAACACCCAGTCGGAGCAACAAAACAAAAGAAAGACTTAAAAAGAACAAAGATAGGACTTCCGCCAAGATGGAGGCATAGGTGGACGCACCGTACCTCCACGCACAACCAAGATTGGAACAACAACAATTTAGAGGCAGAATAACATCCAGAACTGACAGAAAATTTATCTGAATGGAAGTCGGACAGCCAAGAAGCTGAAATAGACCTGTTCATCTAGACTACAAGAAGGGGCGGAGACGAGCACACAGAAGCGGGTTGCGGCGCTGAGAGCAGAGAGTTGAGTGCATAAGGCATCCGGGGGGCACATAAGGCATCCAGGGTGCGCAAGATCGCAATGGGTGAACCCTGAGTACACAAGCGGCAGCGGCAGACCCAGTGAGGCAATGATTGTGGAGCAGGGCAGAGCGCACAACCCAGGAACCCAGAGAAAGGATTCAGGTCCCACAGAGAACAGAGCTACCACCATTGTTCCCTCTCAACCCAGGCCTCACATACAACGTCACAATCTAGCGACTGGGGTGCCCCAGCCCTGGTGAACACCTAACGCTCCACTCCTCAAGGTAACAGGAGCAACCAGACCAAAAAAGAAAAGAGAGATGGCTCAAACAGAAGAACAAATCAGTGCCCCAGAACTCATCCTTTTGAGTGACCAAGAGATAGCTAACCTATCAGATGCACAGTTCAAAACACTGGTGATCAGGAAGCTCAAAGAATTGGTTGATTTTGGTCACAAATTAGATGAACAAATGCAGGTTACGATTAAAGAAATGAAGGAAAATGCACAGATAACCAACAGTGATGGGAAGGAAACTGGGACTCAAAACAATAGAATGGACCAGAAGGAAGAAAGAAACAACCAAACAGGAAGGAATTGAGAAATAAGAATTCAAAAAAAATGAGGAGAAGCTTAGGAACCTCCAGGACATCTTTAAACATTCCAACATCTGAATTATAGGGATACCAGAAGGAGAAGAGGAAGTGCAACAGATTGAAAATGTATTTGAACAAATAATAAAGGAGAACTTCCCCAGTCTGGCAAAGGAAATAGATTTCCAGGAAGTCCAGGAAGCTCAGAGAGGCCCAAAGAAGTTGGACCCAAGAAGAAACACACCAATGCACATCAAAATTACATTAGCCAAGGTAAAAATGAAGGAGAGAATCCTAGAAGCAGCAAGAGATAAGGGGACAGTCACCTACAAAGGAGTTCCCATCAGACTGTCAGCTGATTTCTCAAAAGAGACCTTACAGGCAAGAAGGGTCTGGAAAGAAGTATTCCAAGTCATGAAAGACAAGGACCTACATCCCAGATTACTCTATCCAGCAAAGCTTTCATTTAGAATGGAAGGGCAGATCAAGTGCCTCTCAGATAAGGTCAAGTTAAAGGAGTTCATCATCACCAAGCCCTTATCTTATGAAATGCTAAAGGGATTTATCTAAGAAAAGAAGATAAAGAAAAAACATGTATAGTTTATTAACAACCACACCTAAAGCAAAACCAAAAGAAACTAAGCAAACAACTAGAACAGGAACAGAACCACAAAAAGGGAGATCACATGGAGGATTAGCAACAGGGGAGTGGGAGGAGGAGAGAGGGAGAAAAGGAACAGAGAATAAGTAGCATAGATTGTAGGTTGAAAATAGATAGGGAGAGGGTAAGAATAGTATGAGAAATGTAGAAGCTAAGGAACTTATAAGTATGACACATGGACATGAACTAAAGGGGGGGAATGTGGGTCGGAGAGTGTGTACAGGGTGGAGGGGAGTGAAGGGGGAGATGGGACAACTGTAATTGCATAATCAATAAAATATATTAAAAAAAGAACAAAGATAGTTTAAGGTAACTTTGGGACAATAAGAAGCACAATAATATTCACATCATGGGGATACCAGAAGGAAAAGAAAGGAAGAAAGGAACAGAATATCTGTTTAAAGAAGTAATAACAGAAAACATCCCTATCTTGGTGAAGGAAAAAGCAACACAGTTCAGGAAGCACAGACAGATCCAATCAAGATAAATCCAAAAAGGCCCAATCCAAAACACATCACAATTAAAATGGTAACATTTGAATACAAAGAAAGAATCTTAAAAGCAGCAAGGGGGAAACACCTAGTAACATACACAGGAGCTCCAATAAGGCTATCAGCTGATTTCTAAACAGACACAAGCAAGAAAGGATTGGCATGAAATGTTCCAAATAATGAAAAGCAAGGACCTGCAACCAAGACTACCATATCCTGGAAGGATTTCTTTTAAAATGGAAGGTGTGAAGAAGGCCACGAGATCAGTGGGAGCAGAGTCCACTTCCCCTTGTACATGGGTGGAACACCTAGACGATCTTCAGAACAGAGGGACAGAGTGAACAGCCAATGATATCTCAGCATATATGAAGATTGGAAGCCAAAACTGTAGAGGACATTGAAAAATCAGACAGTAAGAAGAGTGCTTTGGGACAATAAGGTCCCTGGGACCAGAATGGGGACCAGAGAAGCTGCAGCCCCAGGCCCAGCACCTGCTCGGTCTACCACAGGATTCTCAGGAGAGAGCCAGGTCAATGGCTTCCTCCCCTGCCAAACAAGGAGGTTTCAGCAGCACCAGGATGGACCTGGATGCTTGAAGTTGCTGGGGGGAATAAGGATGAAGTGGCAAACACACAGGGGCAGTGTGCACCCACTTAGACTGTGGAGGCCAACTGAGAAGAGTTGAGCCATAACAGACCCTGACCTGGATAGTCCTCAGGCTGCTTGGAGAGTTGGGCTGTGCGAGAAGCCAGGCACTGGTTTGGAAGGCAGACTTGAATAGGAGGAAATTTTGAAAAAGAAAAAAAGAGGCATTTGGTGGCTGTTTAGGGAATTCTCCCACAGCAGTCACCCCTGCTACCCCTGGCTCCAGCAGCCTCCACAGCCTCAGCATGGGCCCACCTCTGCTGCCATGACCTCGGCTGCACCCCTACCCCACCCACAGCGATGCAGGGCACCCAACCACACCCATGAACCCAGTGGTGCACGACGGACCCAGCCGCCCCTCACGCCACTACGGCTGTCACTGCAGCAGCAGAAGCCAGTGCAAGCCGGACACCACCGCCCTGCGACTGTGCTCCCGCCCCAGCAGTGGAGGCTGAGCACTCACAGCAGCAGACCCCAGGATGGAACACCCCAGACCCCACCACCCCAACTGCTGCTGCAGCTCACACCGGAAGCCCCAAGGACAGAGTGTGCCCAATCCTGCAGCTCAGCAGCTGCCCACCCTGCCCCAGCAGCAGAGGCCCAGAGATCACGCCCACAGCTCAGGGGGCGGAGCGGGCACCTGACCCCTCCGCAAGAGGCACTGTGCGCCCAAACCCATTGCTTAGTCGCAGCAGCAGAGGCCCACCTGCGTCAGCCGGGGCAGCCACTGCAGCGCCCCCACAGGGGCCCACTGGCTTGCTAAGAGGAAGGCAGAGATGCTCGCACAGAGGACAGCAGCAGGGCTCAGAGAGTCAGCAATCCCCAGAAAGACTTAACTCAGTGGGAAGCCAAACTATCCAGGAGAGACTTTGAGAGTCTCAACTGGTGGACTGAAAGTGTAAGCTGGGCAAAGAAGGGCACAGTGCAGGCCAACCAGCAAACTGAAGAACTGGACTGGAGGCTGAATAACTACCAGTGCAGTTCCGAACTGACCCCCATCCCCTAAAAAACACAGGAAGGGAGAAAAACAAAACCAATACCCCCTCACCCTGCTGTAGCCAGGAAGACCAGCAGAACTGGCTTGGCAGAACTGGCTTGGCTTGTATTAAGCCAGTAGGAGGCTTCTTTTTTTTTTAAATTCCTTCTTTCTTTCTTTTCTTCTTTCTCTTTTTTTTTTACTCCTTCTTCTTCTTCTTCTTTTTTTTTTTTTTTAATTCCTACAAGTGGGACAATAAAACCCGGAGCTGTGAAAAGACCAGAGTTAGATCCAAAGACAGGTCATCCCAACAACTGAGACAGTGAGACAAATTTCACTTTGCTATTCCAGAGAACTGGCAAGTTTTTGTATATATGTATTATTTTTTTCATTATTTTTACATCTTTTATTTTATTAGTATTTTTTTATTTCTCTTTCTGCTTAGTCTTCGCTTAGATGTTAAATTGCATTGTTTGACGGGTTTTCCTTGTTCTCTCTTTCATACTGTATTTTTAATTTTCCTTCTTTCACTTCACTTGTATTCCAATAGCATACTACTCTAGGTTGTGTACTTCCCACTCTTGTTACTCAGATCATATAGATAATGTCATGTGATTGTTACTCCATTACAATTGAAACTAATTGCTCTTCAATACAACTGAAAATACTACACAGCACCCCTCCGAGATCTCAGCTCCCTTCACTGTTTGTGCAACTTTATCACTGTTGTGGTTAATTCTACTCTCTCGCACACTACACCTATTTTCTATCCGTTACTCACTGTATCTCATAATCTGACCCCCCTCAAGCTCACTGCTTTCTAGATGCAACTCACAGTCCTCCCCCGCACTGCCCACCCAACATGAGTCTTATCTTTTTCTACCCTTTCTAAAAAGTGGCTAATTGGGTGAAATATCACTGTTAACACTATACATAGCCAAAGGATCTCCTATCTCTTCTCTACGGGTCAGTACTTTAAATACTACAGAACACATTCCCACTGTCTTAATCCATTTTGCCTTCCCCCTCCAACTGATCACATAAAAGAGTAGGTGGGAGCTGTGAATACCAGTATACCTGCTGCAACAGGAAACCCACCAACAAAGGAACCACCAACAGATAATAACGGAAGAAGGTGAAGGAGTAAGTGGAAGTCACACTAACCTCCACCCTGGACCGATCTGGAATTACAACTAAATGGTACAGAAATTACCCAGAACACACAACTGAACAATAGCAAGAGAGAAGCCTCAAAACCTCACACAAACAGAAGAACGAGCTTCAGCACAACCTGTCCACACCCACACAACAGAATACAAGACACAAAGTGAACCTCAGTTAACCAGCTGGAGGGAAGCACCCACCAAAGAAAGACCCAACAGGAATCAAAACCTGAAGAATACAGAGAGCCAACATAAATGACAGCCCAAGACCAGCAAGCTCAGGAGATAAAGGAGACTTCACTACTGAATCTCACAGGTCTCCTACCATGGAAGTTCACACCATAAACCCAAGGAGTCAGAACAGATCAATTTAAGAAGCAGAGGCTAACAAGAAGAGTCTCACAAAAAATGGGAAGACAAAGAAACAACCCCCAAATGAAAGGAAAGGAGGAAGCCTCAGAAAGAATGCTAAATGAAATAGAGGCAACTCAACTATCAGATACTGAGTTCAAAGCAATGTTTATAAGGAAGCCCAATGAGCTCACAGAGAATTTCCAGAAACTACAGGGAAACTACAATGAACTCACTGCAAACAATATCAACATGAAAAGGGAAACAGAAACTATCAACAAGGGCCAAGAGAAAGTGAAGAATACAATTTCTGAATTGAAGAACACAGTAGAAGGGATCAAAAGCAGGCTAGATGAAGCAGAGGACTGGATCACCGAGCTGGAGGAAAAGGTAGAAAAAAACACCCAGAAAGAGCAAGAAAAGGAAAAGAGACTCAGAAAGAATGAAGAGGGTTTAAGGGAAATTCAGGACAACATGAAATAAAATAATATCCATATAATAGGGATACCAGTAGGAGAAGAAGAAGAGCAAGGCATAGAAAATGTGTTTAAAAGTAATGATGGCCCCTGGCTGGCATAGCTCAGTGGATTGAGCGCGGGCTGTGAACCAAAGTGTCTCAGGTTTGATTCCCAGCCAGGGTACATGCCTGGGTTGCAGGCCATAACCCCCAGCAACCACACATTGATGTTTCTCTCTCTCTCTCTCTCTATCTCCCTCCCTTCCCTCTCTAAAAATAAATAAATAAAATCTTTAAAAAAAAAGTAATGATGGAAAACTTCCCTAATTTGATGAGAGAAAAAGTCACACAAATCCAGGAAACATAGAGAGTCCCAATCAAGAGAAACCCAAATAGTCCCACTTCAAGACATATCATAATTAAAATGGCAAAATTCCAAGACAAAGAGAGAATCTTGAAGGCAGCAAGGGAGAAACAGGAAGTAACATACAAGGGAGCCCTGATAAGGTTAGCAGCTGACTTCTCAATGGAAATGCTCCAGTACAGAAGAGAATGGCAAGAAATATTCCAAGTAATGAAAAACAAAGGCCTGCAACCAAGACTACTGTATCCAGAAAGGCTCTCAATTAACAAGGGAAGGCAAAATAAGGAGTTTCCCAGACAAAACAAGGCTGAAAGAATACACCTCCTCCAAACCAGCTTTACAAGAAATGCTAAAGGGTCTCCTTTAAGAACATTAAGAAAAAGAATGAGAGAGAAACACAGGTATGAAAAAATGGCAATGAATAAGTACCTATCAACAATAACCTTAAACATAAATGGATTAAATGCTCCCATCAAAAGACATAGAATAGCTGAATGGATAAGAAACCATGACCCACACATATGCTGCCTACAAGAGACCCACCTCAGAACAAAAGATCTACACAGACTGAAAGTGAAGGGCTGGAAACAAATATTCCAAGCAAAGGGTCAGTAAAAAAAAAAAGCCAAGATGGCAATACTCATTTCAGACAAAATAACTTCAAAAAAGAGCCATAAAAAGAGACCCAGAAGGTCACTTCATAATACTCAAGGGAAGAATCCACCAAGAAAACATAAACATTGTAAATATATACATACCCAACACAGGAGCACCCAAATAAATAAAGAAAATCTTGGAGGACTTCAAGAGAGATATTGACAGCAACACAATTATAGTAGGGGATTTTAATATCCCAATGTCAAACATGTATAGATCTGCCAAACAAAACATCAACAAATATTGTGACACTGAACAATGCTCTAGATCAAATGGACTTAACTGATACATATAGAGAGTCTTTCATCCCAAAGAAACAAAATACACTTTTTCAAATGTACACAGAACATTTTCAAAGACAGACCACATGATAGGACACAAAACAAGCCTCAACAAATTCATGAAAATTGAAATCATACCAAGCATTTTCTCCAAACACAAGGGACTAAAACTAGAAACCAACCTCAAGGAAAAAAAACCCAAAACGCTTAAATTCATGGAGATTGAATAGCATGCTATTAAACAATGAATGGATGAAGAAATCAAAAAGTTTCTGGAAAGAAGTGAAAATGAACTTACAACAATCCAAAACTTGTGAGACACACCAGCGGCAGTCCTGGGAGGGAAATTCATAGCAATACAGGCCTACCTAAAAAAGATAGAAACATTTCAAATAAATAAACAACCTAACCCTACACCTACAAGAACTTGAGGAACAACAACAAAGACAGCCCAGAGCAAATAGAAGGAAGGAAATGACCAAGATAAGAGCAGAATTAAATGACATAAAGACTAAAAGCATAATTCTAAGGATCACAGAATCCAGGAGCTGGTTCTTTGAAAAGATAAACAAAATCGATAAGCCTTTAAGCAGGTTCATCAAGAAAAAAGAGAGAGGACCCAAAGAAGCACAATGAGAAATGAAAGAGAAGAGATTACAGCTGATACCACAGAAATACAAAGTATTGTAAGAATTGACTATGAAGAACTGTATGTGAAGAAATTTGAAAACCTAGCTGAAATGGACAAATTTCTAAAAAAATATAATCTTCCAAAACTTCATGAAGAAGCAGAAAGCCTGAACAGACCAATAACAGCTGATTAAATTGAAGCAGTAATCAAAAAACCCCCAACACACAAAAGCCCTGGACCAGATGGCTTCACAGAAGAATTTTACAAAGCATTTAGGATGAGCTAACCCCTATCCTTCACAGATTATTCAAAAAAATCCGAGAAGATGGAAGACTCCCAAACTCTTTTTATAAAGCAGCATTATCCTAATCCCAAAACCAGATAAAGACACAACAAAGAAAGAAAACTTCAGGCCAACATTGCTGATGAACATAGGCACCCAAATCCTCAACAAAATAATGGCAAATCACATCCAACAATACATTAAAAAGATCATATACCATGATCAAGTGGGATTTATCCCAGGGATGTAAGGATGGTACAATATTCGCAAATCAATAAACGTAATACATCACATAAACAAAATGAAAAGCAAAAATGACATGATCATATCAATAGATGTGGAAAAAGCATTTGATAACGTACAGTACCCATTTATGATAAAAACACTTAGCAAAGTGGGAATAGAGGGAGCATTCCTCAACATAATAAAGGCCGTATATGAGAGACTATATGAGAGACCTACAGCCAACATCATACTCAATAAGCAAAACTTAGAGCTTTCCCACTAAGATCAGGAACAAGACAAGGATGAACACTTTCACCACTCCTATTCAACATAGTATTGGAAGTCTAGCCACAGCAATCAAGCAAGAAAAAGAAATAAAAGGCATCCAGATTGGAAAGGAGGAAGCAAAACTGTCATGTTTGCAGATGACAGGATAGTATACATAGAAAATCCTATAGACTTCACCAAAAAACCACTCCACCTAATAAGTGAATTTGGCAAAACAGTAGAACACAAAGTCAGTATTCAGAAATCAAAGGCATTTTTGTACATCAACTATGAAATATCAGAAACTGAAACCAGGGAAAACATCCCATTGGATATAGCAACAAGAAAAATGAACTATCTAGGAATAAACCTAACCAAGGAATATCTTTACTTACTAAAAGATCTTTACTCAGAAAACTACACAACACTGAAGAAAGAAATTAGGAAGGACACAAACAAATGGAAGCATGTGCCACGTTCACAGATTAGAAGAATTAACATCATCAAAATGGTCATACTACCCAAAGTGATTTATAGATTCAATGCAATACCTATTAAAGTACCAATGATATATTTCACAGATACAGAAAAAAGATTTCAGAAATTTGTATGGAACCATAAACAACCCCAATAGCTGCAGCAATTTTGAGAAAGAAGAACAAAGTAGAAGGGATCATAATACATGACATCAAACTGTATTACAAGGCAACTGTAAGCAACACAGCCTGGTACTGGCATAAAAACAGGCACATAGACCAATGGAACAGAACGGAAACCCCAGAAATAAACTCAAGTCTCTATGATCAATTAATATTTGTTAAAGGGGGAAGAAGCATAAAATGGAGTAAAAATAGCCTCTTCAAAAACTGGTGTTGGGAGATCTGGACAGCTACATGCAAAAAAATGAAACTCAATCACCAACTTATACCATACACAAAAATAAATTCAAAGTGGACAAAAGACTTAAATACAAGTCATGACACCATAAAAGTCCTAGAGGAGAACATAGGCAGGAAAATCTCAGACATTCCACACAGCAACATCTTCACTGATATGTCCCCTAAAGCAAGGGACATAAAGGAAACAATAAACACATGGGATCTCACCAAAATAAAAAGTTTCTGCATGGCTAAAGAAGACAGTATTAAAATGAAAAAGAGAACCAACTATATGGGAAAACATATTTGCCGATGACAAGGGTTTGATCTCCAAAATATGTAAAGAACTCACATGACTCCACTTCAGGAAGACAAACAACCCAATTAAAAAAATGGGCAAAAGACTTGAACAGACACTTCTCCAAGGAGGACATACAAAGGACCCAGAGGCATATGAAAAGATGTTCAGCATCACTAGCCATCAGAGAAATGCCAATTAAAACCACAATGATACACCACTTCACACTGGTCAGAATGGTCATTATAAACAAATCAACAAACAAGTGTTGGAGAGGATGTGGGAAAAAGGTAACCCTAGTGCACTGTTGGTGGGCATACAGACTGGTGCAGCCATTGTGGAAAACAGTATGGAATTTCCTCAGAAAACTAAAAATGGAAATGCCTTTTCACCCAGCAATTCCACTGCTGGGATTTTACCCGAAGAACTTTGAAACACCAATCCAAAGGAACCTATGCACCTCAATGTTCATAGCAGCACAATTTACAATAGCCAAGTACTGGAAGCAACCTATGTGCCCATCAGTAAATGAGTGTATCAAAAAACTACAGTGCATTTACACAATGGAATATTATGCAGCAGAGAGAATGAAGGAGCTCCTACCCTGTGAGACAGCAGGGATAGAACTGGAGAGTATTCTGCTAAATAAAATAAGCCAGGTGGAGAGGGACAAATACCATATGATCTCACCTTTAACAGGAACCTAAACAACAAAAGAAAAAAGCAAGTAAAATATAACCAGAGACATTGAAATTAAGAATAATCTGACAGTAACCAGAGGAGAGGTGGGAAGGGATAATGGGGGGCAGGGTTTTCAGGAATAACTATAAAGGACCCATGGACAAAACCAAGGCGGGGGGTGGGGAGGGGGGTGGAAGCAAGGCAGGGAGGTGGGTTTGGCTGGGGAGAGGAGAAGTGGGGGGGTAAATGCAGACAACTGTAATTGAATAACAATAAAATAATTTAAAAAATAATAAAATGGAAGGTGAAATATAGAGCTACTCAGATTAAAAAAAAAAGGCTAAATGAGTACATCTCCACCAAACCAGTATTTCAAAGGAAGCTAAAGGTACTGCTTTAAGTAGAAGAAATAGAGAGAGGGAGGAATAGATACAAAAACGAAAAAATGGAAATGAATAAGTATCTATCCATAGCAAACTTAAATGTAAATGGATTAAATGCTCCAATCAAAAGACATAGGGTAGCTGAATGGATAAGAAAACGCAACCTACATATATGCTGTCTACAAGAGACCCACCTCAGAGCAAAAGATATACACAGACTGAAAGTAAAGAGATGAAAAAAATATTCCATGCAAATGGACATTAAGAAAAAAGCTGGGGCAGCAATACTTATATCAGACAAAGTGGACTTCAAAACAAAGGCCATAACAAGAATAAAAGAAAGTCACTACATGATACTCAAGGGGGTAGTCCAACAAGAGGATATAACTGTTGTAAACATATGCCCCCAATATAAGAAAATCTAAATATATAAAGAAAATTTTGGAAGACTTTAGAAAGAGATAGACAGCCACTGACAGTCATTGCAGGGGGTTTTAACACCCTATTGTCAACAATGGGTAGATAGATGTTCTAGACAAAACATCAACAAGGATATAGTGGCATTAAATGACACTATAGATCAAATAAACTTAATTGATATTTACAGAACATTTCACCCCAAAGAACCAAAATATACATTTTTCTCAAATGCACATCAATCAAAAGAACAGACTACATGGTAGGACATAAAACAAGCCTTAACAAACTCAAGAAAATTGAATATCATATCAAGCATCTTCTTGGATTACAATGGCTTGAAACTAGAAACCAACCTCAAGGGAAAAACTCAAACATTCAAAGTACATGGAGACTGAATAACATGTTATTAAATAATGAATGTGTTAATAATGATCAAGGGAAAAATCATAAAGTACCTGGAAGCAAATGAAAATGAACAAACAACAACCCAAAACCTATGGGACATGGCAAAAGCAGTCCTGAGAGGGAAATTCAGAATAATACCGACCTACCTAAAGAACACAGAAAAACCTCAAATAAACAACCTAATCCTACAGTTAAAAGAACGAGAAGAACAAAAACAAACAAAGCCCAGAATGAGTAGAAGGAAGGAAATAATCACTATCGGAGCAGAATTAAAAGGCATAGAGACTAAAAATAAACAATTCACAGGATCAATGAATCTAGGAGCTGGTTCTTTGAAAAGATAAACAAAACTGACAAACCTTTACCAAACTAATCAAAAAAAAAAAAAGAGAGGGCTCAAATAAATAAAATCAGAAATGAAAGGGGAAGTAACAACTGATAACACAGATACAAAGGATTGTAAGAAATTACTATGAACAATTATATGCCAAGAAATTGGACAACCTGGGTGAAATGGACATTTTTCTAGAAATATACAGTCTTCCAAAACTGAATCAGGAAGAAGCAGAAAAACTGAAAAGACTTATAATAACTAGCAAAATTGAAGCAGTAATCAAAAAACTCCCAGCACACAAAAGCCCTAGACCAGATGGCTTCACAGACAAATTTACCAAACATTCAAAGAAGAACTAACACCTATTGTTCTTAAACTATTCCAAAAAATTCAAGAAGAGAGACTCCCAAACTCCTTTTATGAAGCCAGTATTATTTTAATCCTAAAACCAGGTAAAGACACAACAAAGAAAGAAAATAAAGGCCAACACCTCGGATGAACATAGATGCTAAAATACTCAAAATAATACTAGCAAACCAGATCCAGCAATACATTAAAAAGATCACATACCATGATCGAGTGGGATTTATTCCAGGGATGCAAGGATAGTACAATATTTGCAAATCAATAAGTGTGATACATCACATAAACAAAATGAAAAACAAAAATGACATGAACATATGAATAGATGTGGAAAAAGAATTTGATAAAATCCAGCACCCATTTATGATGAAAAAAAAAACCACTCAGCAAAGTGGAAATAGAGAGAGCATACCTCAACATAATAAAGGCCATATACGAGAAACCTACTGACAACATCGTATTCAATGGGCAAAAACTTAGAGCTTTCCCACTAAGATCAGGAACAAGACAAGGATGCACGCTTTCACCACTCCTATTCAACATAGTATTGGAAGTTTAGCCACAGCAATCAAGCAAGAAAAAGAAATAAAAGGCATCCAAATTGGAAAGAAGGAAGCAAAACTGTCATTGTTTGCAGATGACATGATAGTGTACATAAAAAACCCTACAGGCTCTACTAAAAAAACTACTCAACCTAATAAGTGAATTTGGCAGAGTAGCAGGATACAATATTCAGAAATTGATGGCATTTTTGCACACTAACAATGAACTATCAGAAAAAGAAACTAAGAAAACAATCCCCTAAGTGGAGGGTGGTAATGGGAGGGAAGTGGGGAGGGGTGGGAGGGGGGGCTGGATTGGGAGTAAAAAGGAGAAAACTGTATTTAAACAATGATTAAAATAAAATAAAAAAAAAGAAAACAATCCCATTTACTATTGCAACAAAAAAATAAAAATAAAGTACCTAGGAATAAATTTAACCAAGGAGATAAAAGAACTATACTCGGAAAACTATATAACACTAAAGAAAAAAAATTAAGGAAGATACAAATAAATGGAAGTATATACCCTGTGCATAGACTGGAAGAATTAACATCATTAAAATGTCCATACTACCCAAAGAAATTGGGTAGTACAGATTCAACTCAATTCCTATTGAAATACCAATGGCATATTTCACAAATCTAAAAGAAATACTCCAAAAATTTATATGGAACCAAAAAAAAAACCAAATAGCCTCAGCAATCTTGAGAAAGAAGAACAAAGTTGGAGGGATCATAATACATAATATCAAACTATACTAGAAGGCCACTGTAATCAAAACAGTCTGGTATTGGCATAACAGCAGACACATCAATGGAACAGAATACAGAGCCCAGAAATAAACTCATGTTCTTATGGTCAATTAATATTTGACAAAGGGGCACAAGCATACAATGGAGTAAAGACAGTCTCTTCAACAAATGGTGTTGGGAGAACTGGACTGGAAGGAAGGAAGAAAGGAAAAAAGGAAGGAAGGAAGGAAGGAAGGAAGGAAGGAAGGAAGGAAGGAAGGAAGGAAGGAAGGAAGGAAGGAAGGACAGACGAAAGAAAAGAAAGAACAAAAAAAGGAAAGAAAGGAAAGAAAGGAAGGGAGAGAGGGAGGGAGGGAGGGAGGAAGGAAGGAAATAAAGAAGGAAAGAAAAAAAGGGAAGGAAGGGAAAGAAGGGAAGGAAGGGAAGGGAGGGAAGGAAGGAAGGAAGAAGAAACTAGATCACCAACTTACACCATACATTAAATGGAACTTATACATTAAAATAAACTCAAAATGGATAAAAAATAAAAGTTGTGACACCATAAAAATGCTAGTGGAAAACATAGGCAGTAGAATTTCAGATATTTCATGTACCAACATTTTTACCAACATATCTGCTAGGCCAAGGGAAATAATGGAAAAAATAAACAAATAGGACTACACCAAATTAAAAATCTTCTGCAGAGCAAAAAAAAAAAAAAAAATCAGCCAAATGAAAAGGGAACCCCCTGAATGGCACAACATATTTGCCAATGATACATCAGATAAGAGTTTAATCTCAAAAATATATAAAGAATTCATACAACTCAACACCAGGAAGACTTACAATTTAATTTTTAAAATGGGCAAAGGACCTGAATAGACACTTCTCCAACAAGAATATAGATGGTCAATAGACATATGAAAAAATGCTCAACATCACTAGCCATCAGAGAGATGCAAATTAAAACCACAATGAGATATCACCTCACACCTGCCAAAATGACTATTAATAAATTAACAAAAAACAAGTGTTGACAAGGGTGTGGAGAAAAGGCAGCCCTAGTGCACTGTTGGTGGGAATGCAGACTGCTGCAGCCACTGTGGAAAACAGTATGAAATTTCCTCAAAAAATTAAAAATGGAACTATCTTTTTACCCAGTGATTCCATTGCTGGGTAAACCCTAAGAATACTGAAACACCAATTCACAAGAATTTATGCACCCAGTGTTCATAACAGCACTATTTACAATAGCCAAGATTTGGAAACAGCCTAAGTGCCCATTGGTAGATGAGTGAACTAAAAAACTGCGGTATATTTACATGATGGTATACTACACAGCGGGGGTGGGGGGCGGGGATGGGGAGGAGAGGAATTCCTACCTTTTGTGACAGGATGGATGGAACTAGAGACTATTATGTTAAGTGAAATAAGCCAGTTGATGAAAGACAAATACGATATGATCTCACTTACAAGAAGAATCTAAAGAAAAAATAAACTAATGAGCAAAATAGAACCAGAGGCACAGAATCATGGAATAGACTGATAGCTGTAAGAGGGGAGGAGGGACGGAGGACTGATTGAAAGAATGGTGAGGTGGGTGGAGGGGAGTGAAGAGGGGGAAATCAGAACAACTGCAACAGCATAAACAATAAAACATTAAAAAATAAAAATTAAAAAACAGAAATTTGTTGTGATATATACTCAGTAACTAAACAACAGAAGATATTACCAGAAGAAAAGAAAGTATTATCTAATTTTCTTTAAGGACTATGGAAAGTACACTTACTTGTTTTACTAAAATTGGCTTTCCAAGATGAGAAATGAGAAAAATAATCAAATATTTTATGCCTTTCTTATACAGATTGTATTTCAAGGTTACCAAATAGCTGATGACAGAAAGTTCTTTTTATAGAACTGCAGCTAAAAAGCACTGAAAGAACAGTAATATTTAAAAATCATGATTTCCACCTATCAGAATGGCTATAATTAAGCTGTTTCCCTACACACTTGTATTTGTACTTTTCTGATGTGCTGTGCATCAACAAAAAGTTATTTGTAAAACTAAACTCTATTTCTTTTAAAAAGAGGCAACTAAACAAAAGAAAACAATACAGAACTTAGCAAATACTATAAAGGACAGTGAAGGCCAGAAACTTGTTTATACAACTGATATTCACTGAAGGATACTAAAACATATTCAGAAGTCAGAGGTACCAGAAGCAGGTCACCTTCCCAGAACAAGCCTAAACTTGTCTAAGATGGCACAAAGTCCCACATACACAGCCCCTCCCTGCCTCTCCTCGGATGGTTTTGTTACCACCACAATCTACCTTTTGAATATCACTCCAGCAGCAATGACACCCTGTAAGTTTCCCACACACACCATGCTGTTTCCAGGTCTCTGCCACATTTTCCTACCCGCAACTTTTTTCCAAACTTCCTCTGCCCCTCATCTCTTCACTTGACCACACAGCCATCCTTCAAAACTCAGCCTGGGACCACCTGCTTCAGGACACCTTTGCTCCTCCTTGCCCTCACCCCCACCCCTGTCTCAATCAGCTTGAAGGCCCCCATCTGCCCACAGCGCCTGATCATGCCATACATAGTAAGGCCATCGGTTTAAGGAGGATAGCTTGGAAGTTCCTTGAGGGAAAGATAGCTGTGTGGTTTATTTTTGTACACACAGTAACATGTGCAGCATGAGGCCCAGCCAAGCCCCTGTCAAGGCCTGGAGAATTAAAGAGTAGCTGAAGGGCAGAGCAAAACCCGAATTCCTCCCTTTCCTAAGGACACACTGACATATCTGTCCTGCACTACAGGATCAATGAGCTTTAACAGGGCCCATGAAATGTTTGGGGGGGTGGGGGGTGGCTGGGTACTTACTGCTCTAGAATATAAAAATTTTAAAAATTAACATTTAACTAAATATCTACACATATGACATTTTAATAGCAACTCAGTTCTAGTCATAATTATATATACTAGATTTACTTTAGGATATGGGTACATTTTATATGATTTAGGGTAGGGATTTGAAAAGTAACAATGCCTAGGGCTTAAGAAGGTCTTTAAACCTCCCCACCTAAAAAAATGTGTTCTGGATGATACCTTACCCAGCTGGTTTGGGGTAATGAAGGAAAAGTCATATTCAAAGCAAAGCAAAACTTAAAAACAAAGAAACAAATAAAACTGCAAATGAATATCCTTACATGGAGTTCCTAGGTCCCTAACAGGTATCTACTGCATCATCAGAGGCAAGAAGGGCCATAGCCCAGCCCCCTCCCTTCCTGGACCAGAATCCCCTGGTCATTACAGGCCAGCAGGAGCTGGTATTTATGTCCTAGGCTCCAACAGCATGAAGAGGGAAGGTAGAAATTCAGCATGGGATGGTCAGGGAAAGCCAAGACAAACGCCAGATCGCCCAGCAGCCCAGCTGCTCCCATTCCCAAGCTGGCTCTTCTCCCCACAGCAAAGTTCAAGCTGAGGAGCTGGCTGTAAACCAGCTGAGGCAGACTCTGGAGGTGAAAAACAAAAAACATGCCTACTCACAAAATACTTGATTGCTGATTTTA
The DNA here is from genome assembly GCF_019186645.2 of Phyllostomus hastatus. Classification (NCBI taxonomy): domain Eukaryota; kingdom Metazoa; phylum Chordata; class Mammalia; order Chiroptera; family Phyllostomidae; genus Phyllostomus; species Phyllostomus hastatus. Next base: position 2,884,417 of record NW_025334038.1, on the reverse strand, counting down.
GATTGATCTCTATCAGCTAAAAAAAGAAAAACAAAAGGCCCACCAGTTCTGGTTACTCAGAGGATATACTTTACATAAAGGAGTCCCCAACACTGAATTAATGAAGACTGACTATGGCTTCTGGGCATATACAGGCCTAGGTTCTCACTGCACTGTCAACATAACCTTGCTTTACATGTGTTTCTGATTAAAGGCATCTAATTTAACATGTATTGTTGGTTCATTAACATTGAACTCACAGCCAAGAACATTATAAGTCAAGCCTTAAAAAAGCTTACCTAATACACATTTTCTTTGTTATGGTACACACATCCTTCTTGGACTTAGAAACATTAGACAGCATGTCAGCACTTCAGCACAGTGCTTGGGGTCATTCTAAAACAGCCAAAGCACACCCCCCCCCAATAAAAGAAAAGCATCAAAACACGAAAAGCAAGACACTAAACAGAGCACAATCCAGACACTTGTTTAGTGTGAGAGCTGGAAGAAGGCAGCAAGTGTCTTTGTTTGACCTCAGCTAGAAAAGTGGACTTCATTGATTCATGTTTTTTACCCCTCTACACATGTCCATGAATGACTGAGAAAGGGCCCTAAGTATTACTTTTGGGATTACAAATAAATGTTAGTGAGTAGGCAAATTTATACAGAATCTGCAAATAATGAGGATTGACTATATTACCAAAAAGAAACAAAAAAGTATATGTGCCTTCCAGTACTTAAGAAAGTATGCTCTTGACCTTTTTGTAAGACAATGGAATCTAAAGTGAGCCACATATTAGCAGCTTTAAGCATAGAAAAGCACTCAATAGTTGGGCAGTTAACACGGGGAAGATTTTATACCCACCCCCAACCCAGCAGAGGCATGCAAGGCTGCCCTGCAAGTGACAGGTTTCCAAGAAGTGGTATATATGACTTGATTTTTAAGGCTCCTAGAGTGAATCATTTTAACTAAAATATTCTATAAAGTTGTATATCTACTCCCTAAATTTAAGGATATCAAGTGTGCTTTAAAGTTTGTCTTACTCATATAAATAAAATACAACTTTACAAGAAGTAATGTTCTAACCACATATAAATACATATATATGCATATTACTCACACTAAATGCTTAATTTTTTTCCCTCTAGGTTTAGAAACTAATTACAGGGCAGATTCCATTCACCTTTCTTTTGAAACAATTCAATAAAAAGAAGCTAAAAACACAGTGTATTGTTCTTTTATGTGAGGAAACAAAACACAGACATGGTCAGATATAAAAAAGTAGAAGAAGAGTTCTGCTGCGACAAGAATCACTGGACATGCAAATGATTCTGAAACTGCACCTTAATGATTTTGAGTAAATTATCCCCTATGTACTACAAAATAACACCCAAATATGTCATTTTACCAGAAATAAAAAGTAATAAAAAGATGTTCAAGCCAGAGGAAGAGATGAAAAAAATCTACATGCCATTTATTACTCTTCTTAAAAATAACAAGCACCTAGCAGACTGCTAAGTAAGTGAATAATAAACATCCCCCTTTTAAAGAGAACTTACCTTTGTCAAATAAATAATTTTTATATAAAATTTCAATTTAACTGCAGCTCTTAAGAATGATAAATCATAACCAAGTCACCTTTAAGACTACAAATAACTAAAAGTGCAATGTTTCTTTCATTTTAATCTATTTTGGCCTACTTCAAAGGCATACTTTTTTTAAAACAGATACATGGGATTAAAAAGTATTTTAAAACTCTATCTCAGTAACAATAAAATACCAAAAGCTGGTCATTACCAAAAAATGAAAAGTTAACAGGAAATTGCTTTAACTTTTTTCAAAAGCATATTTTTAAAAATATGAAACTAAGTATATATTTGTAGCCTAGGACCATGTGAGGATAAAACAAACATTTGAAAACTTCTTGGCCTTTTCTTCCCCCAAGTGTTCAGTTGTATAATTCAATTCAAAGCATTATTATATTAGAAAATTCCATTTAATCGTCTTTTACTAACACAAACTTCCTAAGACATTTTCAATGTATTAACTTATTAATGATTTTATAGTCTTTAACCTCAACCATTTCTGAGATGGGTTAAAAAATAAAGCCTTCCATGTCAGCTGATCTCTCAAAAGAAATGTTGCAATCTAGAAGAGACTGGCAAGAAATACTCAAAGTCATGAAAAGCAGGGACCTACAGCCAAGATTGCTCTAGCCAGCAAAGATACCATTTAGAATCCAAGGGCAGATAAACAAAGCACCTCCCAGACAAGAAAACTAAAGAAGTTCATCATCACCACACCATCATTATATAAAATGTTAAAGGATCTTATTACTAAAAAAAACAAAACTATGAACCATAAAATGGCAATAAATACATAGCTATCAACAATTGAACCTAAAAAACAACCTAAGCAAACAAGAACAGAAGACAGAATCATGAATATGGAGAGTGTTTTGATGGTTGCCAGATGGGAAGGAGTTTAAGGGATTGAGTGAAGAGGTGAGGGGATTAAGAAGAACAAATAGGTAGTTAAAGAATAGCCAGGGGGATGTAAAGTGCAGTATAGGAAATGCAGTAGCCAAAGAACCCATACATACAACCCATGGACACAACAACGGTGTGAGGACTGCCTGGGGGAATGAAGGTGCTGGGGGGGAGGAGGACAAAGGAAGAAAAAAATGGGACAACTGTAATAACAAAATCAATCAAGTATAACTTAAAAAAATTAAAACAAAGCCTTACATTTTTGGTGTTTAGATAGCACAGATGCAAAATAAGTATTAGCTAAATTTGATAGCTCACAAATGCTTCTCTATGCTATAACTACTGATAATGCATTAGCAGCAGCATTTCCTGAATGGTCATAAACAACTGTAATAGGCCACTGATTGCTGTTCACCTTGAGTATACCACCCAATGACAAATCAATACCTACAGTTCCACAGACCTGCCTTTTTGACCTTCCATTTGCGGCAAACACACAAAATTGTAATTTGTTTTCTTTGCTCAAGGGAGGTAAGAAGTTGACACACTTTTCTTCTTAAACAAGGTATATTGGATATAAATTCTTTTTTTCTTGACTCACAATCATCAGTGGGAATGTTGATTCTTGTCCGGTGTGTTGGTAGACAATTCATGGGTCTCACACTTCTGCACATCTCATAAGCAGAGGTGCTGGCTTCTTTAGTTCTGAACTAACTTTTCAAGGATGTGTGTATAGCAAGTAACATAGGAAGGTGAAGATATTATCTCCCTACAGAGTAGAAGGCAGACTTGTTTACTATCCAGTGTAATAAAAATAATGTCTCTCTGAGCTAAGGTTGAGCAGGTTTCCTTGGATTATCTAAACTAAGGGTTCTGCTGCTGTGGACGTATGGGGCAGGATGAGATGACCCAAACATGGGAGTTCATGCTGTTAGCTAGGCTGTAACATTGTTTCTGACCCAGGAGTCCCATGTCTTCTGCCAAAATCAACATTGGGGTTACCTAAATTTGGGGTTTTTTGGCTCTGACAAAACCCATCTGGGCTACTCTGTTTGCCCCTGTGGAATTTTACAGGGCAAGGAGAACTAACATAAACATGAAGCTCATGCTGTCAGCTGGGCTGTAATACAGTCCTTTTGTCTCTTCTGACCCAGAGTCGCATGTCCTCTGCAGTATCCAGGACACTCACTGACAGGCTGGCTTGTCAGCTTACAAGTAGAATAAAATCTTAGACTCTTCACAGTTCTTGTTGACAAGGATGGGATGCCAGCAGAGACATGGCTTTCTGGTACAGAAAAGACAAAGGTCCATGGGCTTAGGGGAATAAGAAGATTCCCTGGGACCTGGCAGCAAATGTTCTTGTCCAAGTGGTGGCTGTGGGGGAGTAAGAGTTAACCTTTAAAGGATATGCAGCAAAAGGGAAGATTGAAATAAGCTGTCTAGTGGTGTTTGGGTGGTTATTCAGTCTCCACAGCCCCAGGTGGCAGGCACTGTGTCTGTAGCTGTTGAGTAAAGGAGTCCCAGAGCTGAAACAAATGTCAGCAATGAGGTTCTAGGAGAACTTTGGGTAACTGAAAAGTTAATTAAGTTGAGCCGTGAATAGCTATGAGGGAGTAAGTGTGCCTTGCTTACTGGTACAGAGCTACCCTCCTCCTCCACACCCCTAATACCTCCAGTGACCCTCTAAGAAAACCTTAAAGAAAATGATTAGGAGTAGGCAACCAAGGTCTCCCTGTCCCCAAGAAAGACTGAAGGCCTTATGTACTCAAGTATGTTGGGGAACTTCAGGGAGAGAAAGGATTCAAACTTTTATGGTTCTATGCATATAGGCACCCAAGTCACCACCCTACCTGGCCGATCATGGGGAGAGGGTACTCAGATTCTGCTAATAGGTTTGGACAGTATTCCCAGGGGGGAGGGAAACTAACATGACCTAGTGGATGGGGTCCTTGAGGCTAATTCAGTGAATTGTTGTTTCTACATCTGAATGTATAAATGGCTTGTTAGATATAATTATACTTTCCTGTCCATACTGTCAAGGGGAATTCTCCCCCATTGGAAAGAGTCACAGGTCCAACAGGTGGGTCAGGATTTTGTGGAACTGACCCTACCATCTGATGTCCATAGTTTTCAATATGAAGATCTATCCACTTCATATTCTTGGCTGAATATGCAGCCCTTCCTGTCTGCCTGCCTCTGAACTTCTGGGTTACGTAGCTAGTCCCCATGATGGAGTAAGCCAACAACATGTATGGTATGTGTGTTATGTTTTTCTATTTTGTCCCTACTCTCCTGCTTCTCTAGCTGAACCCTGGTTGATACAGTCCCCCTTGGACATTCTACTTGGTCCTTTATACTGGCTTCACCACAAGGCAGCCATTATTGAACCTGGGAAAAAGTTCAGCCATTATTAACATAATGAGAATTGTTTGCATGACATTGATGTAACCTGACAGCCAAGGAGAGTGGACTGGAATGCACATGTGTGAACAATGATGCCTTCACTGTACTAGTCAGTGGGAGCAGTAGATGCCATTGAGTGAGCATGTGTACTGAGTGGCCATCTCATTAAAAATGAATGAGCAAGTAAAGCAACAAATCTGTAACAAATTTTGTGTTGAGCTTAAACATTCCTCTTCAGAAACTATTCTGATGATTCAGAAGGCTTTCAGGAAAGATGGAATGAGAGATTGGCAGCTGCATCACAACAACATGCCTGCTCATGCACCATGCCTCAGGCAATATTTTTGGCAAAATATCAAATCATCCCGGTGACTCAGCCCCCCTACAGCCCAGATTTGGTGCCCTGAGACTTCTGGTTTTTCCCAAAACTAAAATTACCTTTGAAAGGGAAGAGATTTCAGACCATCAGTGAGGATGAGGAAAATACGACAGGGCAGCTGATGGCAATTCCAACAAAGGATTTTGCAGTGTTTTAAACAGTGGAAGAAATGCTGGGAGAACTGTATGAGGCCCCAAGATGCCTACTTTGAAGGGGACTGAGGTGTCATTATCCTATATACAATGATTCTCGTATCTTGTACCTTCTTCGATAAATGTCTATTTTTCTTATTACCTGGAAGGATACTTTCCAGACAGAGCTTATATATAAAAGACATTCTGTTCATTGTCAAGTCAGAAACCTCTGTCTCAACAGTCCCTGTCTGTGCTATTATCACACCTCCACCAACAGAATCCAGAGGCCTACTAGCCAAGTAAAGTTTCTTGGGATTGTGTGGGTGGATTCACAATGCCCAATCTCTTTAGCCATCAAGGAACAACTAACTGGCTCCTCGGCACCCCATCACCAAAAAGGCAGCCTAGCACATTGTTGGACTCTGGGTATTGGAGGCAGTGTGGCTCTGTGACATGTCAGTGTGGCCAGGCTGATTGCAGCATACACTTTGTTAATATAATTAAAGTCCATAATCAACTGACCTTCAATTACTCAAAAGAGAGATTTTCCTGGATGGGCCTTACTCCATCAGTGAGAAGCCCTTTGGGAGAACTTAGACCACCCTTGAGTGCAGAGACTCCAAACTGTAGTGGGGGCTACATATAGTTGCTTTCCCTTCCCCCAAATCCCCCCTCCTAACCGCTGCCTGGGGCCACAGTCTTCAGCTGGCATCTGTGGGATCCAGCCGCTTCTCCGCAGCCCTTCCTGTCTGCCTGCCTCTGGACTTCTGGGTTACTTAGCTAGTCCCCATGATGGAGTAAGCCAACAACATGTATGGTATATGTGTTATGTTTTTCTATTTTGTCCCTACTGCTCCTGCTTCTCCAGTTGAACCCTGGTTGATACAGTCCCCCTTGGACATTCTACTTGGTCCTTTATACTGGCTACACCACAAGGCAGTACCCTGAGTTGTGCCAAAATCAATCACCTGCATGGAGAAATGTCCAGCAAGCTGTGGCATATTCTCTACCTTTGGGCCCCACAACCTTAAAGACCCCATTAAGGAGTCCCCATGAGTTAAGTTGTACTCATGGAGGTACAACTCGCCATAGCTGATGATTTTGCCAACTGGAGCCTCTAGCAAAGGGCGGCAGCCTTTACCTGGAGGTGCCCCTTGAGATCTTGGAGTCCTTTCCTCCCTGGATTCTCCTGGTGAATTGACAAGGTCCTAGAATCACAAAGATAATGACTAGTCAAGTATGCTGTGGGCTGAAGAGGGGGACATAATGGGTCTCTGTACTTTATAAAAATTCTCTTCAGGGAATAGGAGTTTATTTGAATAAAAAGGTGAAAGTGTTGCTACTGAAATGGGTCACACAGATGTTCCTGGAGGTGGAGAGATAGAAATAACCTCAGCATCTAGGGACAGAACAACTCATACCCAGATGACAGGGGTAGGGAAGATCACTCACTTATGATTTTTGTCTTTCAGAACTGTGCCTGGAGCAGTCCTCATGAAGCAAAACACCATGGAGAGTTTCCCTCAAACTGTTCTAAGTACCTTAAATTTAACTGACTCCTGAATCTGCCAAGCTCTGACAGATGGCTCTGACTACAGTATGATCCCCATTACCTACAAGTCTATCAGAAACATGTGCCCCAGCTCCTGTACCTCCCATGCAAAACACCTGTCAATACCCCTAGCTGTCTTCTCTACCCCTGAGAACCTCAAAGCAAACCACAGACCCTAATAAAGGCATGTACCCCAGGTCCTGCCATTCTCTCTGCCTGCATCCTGCCTTGACCACTCCATGTGGCCTCACAAGGAGTGCCAGGTATCTGCTCCAGGTACCTGTGAATAATAAACTTCTCTACTTCAATTTCTCTTGCAAGTTTTGGTTGAGCTGCAGTAGTTATCAGAGGAGGACTGGAAGTGAGTCATAACTTTCACAACCACCCATCCATAATTAAGCCATGCCCATCTCCACCCCAATGTCTGTGAAACAGGTGGGGAGCAGTAATGAGACATTCTTATTTTACCCCTCCCAAATAGAAGCTTATCCTGTGGAGGCCTAGTGGGAAGTGAAATCCCCACCCCACCTCAGACGCCAACAAGACAAAATCAAGAACCTGAACTTCTGGTCTCACCTGTAGTAACAAGTCAGCAGCACCCCATCTCTGTCAAGAAAGGTATCAGAAAAAAATCACTAAAACTGAGGTGTTAGATAAAATCCAGAGTCTCAGAACATAACACCCAAAATGTCCAGATTAACTGAAAATCACTCAGCATATCAAGAACCGAAAAGAACTCAACGTGAATGGAAAAAGGCAATCAAGCGATGCTGACACCAAGATGATCGAATGTTAGAACAGTATGACAAATGTTTTTAGTCCAACACCACACGCTTCAATGAGCAATTATAAACATGCCTGAAACAAATGAAAAATTAAAAGATCTCACAAAAGAAATGGAAGTTACAGGTCTCCAGTTCAATTCCAGTCAGGGCACATGCCACTCAGTCCCTGTGGTGGCGTGCAAGAGGCAACCATACATCGATGCTTCTCTCTCTCTCTCTCTCTCTCTCTCTCTCTCTCTCTCTCTCTCTCTCTCTCTTCCCTTCTCTCTAAGTATAAGTAAATAAACTTTAAAAAAGAAAAAAAAGAAATGGAAGTTATAAAGAAGAACCAGATGGAAATTTTAGAACTAAGAAACACATTATCTGAAATTTAAAAACTCAATGGATGGAGGGAACACTGGAAGATAAAACAACAGAAATTACTCAACCTGAACAGCAGAAAAAAGCAGACTTAAAAAAAAAAATGAACAGAGCCTTAGAGCCTGTGACACTACAGTAGTCCAAAAAGGGCAGTTAAAAAAGTAATTATTAAAAATTTTCCAAATCTGGCAAAGGATATAATTCTACAGATTCAAGAAGTTAAGTGAACCCCAAACAGAACAAACCTAAAGAAATTCACTCCAAAACATATCATAATCAAACTTTTGAACACTAAAAGAAAAAAAAATATTGAAAGCAGAGAAAAGATAAACATTACCTAGGGGGGAAAAATCAAATTCAAATGACAGTGAGTTCTTCATCATAAATCATAGAAGCCAAAGGAAGTGGAAGAACATTTTTCAAGTGTTGGAAGAAAAGAACTATCAACCCATATACTATATGCAATGAAAACGTTCTTCAGAAATGAAGAGGATATCAAAGCATTTTCAGATAAAGAAAAACTAAGAGAATTTGTTAGCAGCACACCTACCCTAAAAAGATGTCTAAACAGCAAAAAAAAAAAACCAAAGAAGAAATCTTGGACCAACAGGGTCAATCCACTAACAAAATACAGCAATCCTAATGTGTATAAAAACAACAAAGCTGTTAAATATGTGAAGGAAAAAAAACTGATGGAACAGAAAGAGGAAATAAATAAATCCATAATTATGGTTAGAGATCTTAACATCCCTTTCTCAGCAATTGGTAGAATAACTAGAGAGAAAAGCAACAGGGATATAGAACTAAATCATCAATCAACAGGATGATTGATCTACATTTATAGAACATTCCATTAACAACAGCAGAATGCACATTCTTTTCAAGTGCCCACAAAATATACACCAATAAGACCATATCCCGGACCATAGAAAAACACATAACAAATTTAAAGAAGTGAAATCATATAGAGTGTATCCTTTGACCTCAATGGAATCAAAATAGAAATCAAAAACAGAAAGATATTAGGAAATTGGCATGAAAATGTTATATAATCCTGAATGAAAATAAAAAATACACCATGAAATTTGGGGGACACAAGGAACTAAAAGAGAAGCATATAACATTAATGCACATTAAATAAGAAAAAAGTTTCAAATCAATAATCTAAGCTCCCACCTCAAGAGCCCATAAAAAAAAAAAAAGAACAAAAACACAAACTCATAGCAAGCAAAAGAAAAAATAAGAAGAAACAGAAATCAATAAAATTAAACAGAAAAACAACAGAGACAAAAAATAATAAAAAAAAGAGCTGGCTCTCTGGAGAGTTATTAAAAATTAACAATCCGCACAAGCCTGGCAAAGTACAAAAGAGAGAAAACACAAATGACCAATATCAGAAATAAAACAGAGGATGTCATCGCAGACTCTGCACATATCATGAGGATAACAGGGAATGCTATGAACAAATTTATGTATGCAATTTCACAACTTAGATAAAATGGACCAATTTCTTGAAAAACACAAATTATCACCAATTACCTAATATGAGATAGAAAATTTAAATAGCTCTATAACTATTAAGAATATTGAATTCATAATTTTAAAACACCCAGAAAAAGAAATCTCCAAGCCCAGAAGGCTTCAATGGAGACTTCTACAAAGCATTTAAAGAATTAACATCAGTTCTAAACAATCTATTCCAGAAAACAGAAGAGGAGCAGACATTCCTATTTCATTTTATGAAGCTAGTATTTCTATAACAAACCAGACATTATAGAAAAAAAATAACTACAGCCCTGACTGGCATGGCTCAGTTGGTTGAGTATTATCACGCAAAGCAAAAGATCACCTGTTTTATGCCTGGTTAGGGCACATGCCTGGGTTGAGGGCCTGGTCCATAGTTGAGGTGCATGTGAGAGGCAACCAATTGATGTTTCTCACTCACGTCAATGTTCCTCTCCCTCTCTCTCTCCCTCCCATCTTCTCTGTCTAAAATCGATAAATAAAAAAAATTAAAATTAAAAAAGAAAGCTACAAACATCCCTTATGAATATAGACATAAGCATCCTTAAATTATTAGTGCATACAATTCAGCAATATATACAAAGAATTATATACCATGATCAAGTGGGTTTCTTCCAGGGGTGCGAGGCTAGTTCAGTCCACATATTTGAAAAGATATCCATTTAATCTACCATTTTAATAGGCTAAAAAAGAAAAATCACATAATCATATCAACCAATGCAAAAAAGCATCTGATAAATTTCAACATTCATTCACGGTAAGAACTCTTAGAAAAATAGGAATAGAAGAGAACTTCCTCAACTTGATAAAAGACATCTACAAAAAAAAAACCCTATGGTTGGGTGGTTCAGTGGGTTGGAGTGTCATCCCACACACCAAAAGGTTGTGGGTTTGACTCCCAGTTAGGGCGTGTGCTTAGGCTACAGGTTCAGTCCCAAGTCAGGATATGTACAGAAGGCAACTGATTGATGTTTCTCTCTCACATCAGTGTTTCTCTCTCTCTCTCTCTCAAATCAATACAAACATATCCTCAGGTGAGGATTAAAAAAAAAATCTATAGCTAACATTCTACTTAATGGTGAAAGACTCAATGCCTTCTTTCTAGAATCAGGACAAGGCAAGTATAGCCACTCTCACCACTTCTATTCAACACAGTGCTGCAAGGTCTAGCCAGTGCAATAAGACAAGAAAAGGAAATAAAAGGCACACAAAATCAGAAAGAAAACTGTACCTATTTGCAGATGATATGATTATCTACACAGAAAATCCCAAGGAATCTACCAAAAAAAGATCTTCTGGAATAGGTGAGTTCAGCAAAACCACAAAACATACAAATACATACAAAAACCAGTTTATTTCTATATCCTAGCAATGAACACATGGACACAATTAAAAATACAATACCATTTGCAATCACTTAAATATTTATTTAGGTGAAAATGGAAGAAAATAGGCACAGGATGTCTATGCTAAAAACTACAAAACAGAAGAAAAAAATCAAAGATCAAAATAAATGGAGAAATATATTGTGCACATAAATTAGAAGATTCAATATAGTAAAAAAAATATCAATTTTCCCTAAACAACATACAAATTTACCACAATCCCTATCAAAATCACAGCAAGATCTTTTATAGGCATAGACAAAATTATTCTAAAATTTATACGGAAATGTGAAGAAACTAGAATAGCTAAAATAATTGTGAAAAAGAAAAATAAAGTAGGAGAAATCAATTTACAATTTCAAGACATTATATAACTACAGTAATCAGGACTGTGTACTATCAGTGGAGGAATAGATGCATAGACCAATAAAAAAGAGAAGCCAGAGAAAGACCACATAAATATGCTCAACTGATAACTTTGCAACAAATGGGTGCTGAGTAATTTGACATCCAGCACAATAAAAAAAAAAACCTCAACCTAAATCTTACAACTTATACAAAAATAACTCAAAATAGATTATGTTAATTATAAGCCACAAAACCATAAAGCGTTTACCAAAGGGGTGGGGGGAGAGAACATCTTCATGATCTTCATGATCAAGGCAAGACAAAGAGTTATTTATTCATTTGACACCAAATATACAATCCATAAAGGAAAAGCTGATAAGCAGAATTTCATGAAAACTAAAAACTTACACTCTGTGAAAAACTGTTAAAAGAATGAAAAAACTAGCTAAAAACTGGGAGAAAACATTTGCAAACCACATATCCAACAAAGGACTAGTATCTAGAATATATAAAGAAATCTTAAAACTCTAGCCCTGGCTGGCATAGTTCAGTGGATTGAGTGCGGGCTGGGAACCAAAGTGTCCCAGATTCGATTCCCAGCCAGGGTACATTCCTGGGTTGCAGGCCACAGCCCCCAGCAACCACACATTGATGTTTCTCTTTCTTTCTCTCTCTCTATCTATCTATCTATCTATCTCCCTCCCTTCCCTCTCTAAAAATAAATAAAATCTTTAAAAAAAATTTTTTAAAAATAAAAAATAAAAAAATCTTAAAACAAAAGAAAAACAAATCATCTGCAAAAGACACAGAGAGACATTGCACAGAATACATATACAGATGGCAAAAAAAGCACATGAAAGGATATTCAACATCACTAGCCATTAGGAAATGGAAATTAAACCACATCATAGTATGTCACATCTATCAAAATGCTTAAAATAAAAAATAGTGATAACACCAAATGCTGGTGAGGATGTGAAAAACTGGATCTCTCATTCACTGCTGGAAAGAATGTAAAATGGTACAGCACAATGACAGTTCCTTACAAAACCAAACATTGGACAGCCATATGGCCCAGAAAAGTATTCGTGGTCATTTATCCCAGAAAAATGAAAATGTACATTCATGAGAGATCCAAGAGGATGGAGGGGTAAGTGGAAGCTACACTAACCTCCTCCCACAACCAATCTGGAATTACAATTAAATTGTAGAGAAAGCATCTTGAATAACTAACTGAACACTAGCTGGAGGACAGACAGAAGAAACCATTCTCCATGCGACTGGCAGGGAGTGCGGAGGAGGCACATGAGGGTTGACTGGGCTCCCACGGTCAACAGCTGAAGTTCTGGAGGGATATTTTAGCAGCAAGGGTGTTCCCCCTGAGTAGTGTGGTGTCTAAACCCCAATTTGGGATTCCCAGCCTACAACACCAGAGCCAGAAAGGAACCCAGATAACACCTAGCTGTGAAAAGCAGCAGGGTTTCTGTCTCCCAGGGAGAGTCTGCTGCAGATGCTGAGAGCCTCTTAAACAACCAACAAACAAAATTTAATTTGCAGCCACTTACCCTGGGCTCCAGCAGAAGGAGAGTACAGTGAATTAGAGTTGCTTGAGGAGAGTCTGGGGTTGATGGCTCTGAAGAGAGAACTGATGGAACAGCCAAAAGGATCCCTTTGCTGAGTCATTACCCATACTCTAGAATCCATCTTTCTTAAGCAGAGGGCTACTCTCCAAGTGGCATCAGCCTGACAAGAAGCAATAGCACCACCCAAAAAAATTACTCTCCCCCACCCTGTGGTACTTAAGCTGGGCTGCTGATTACATCTTTATGATATTATCACTGATTAGTTTAACAAACTAAGGCAAAAAAATACAGAAGCAGCCAAAAGGAGAAGACAAAGAAACAGATACCACATGAAAGAACAAGAACAAGAGAATTCTCCACAAAAAGAACTAGATGAAATGGAGGCAAGCAATTTATCAGATAGGGCATTTACAGTAATAATTATAAGGATACTTAACATTATGAAAAAAGACATAGAAACCATACAAAAGGACCAGTCAAAAATAAAGAGAGCAGTATCTAAAATAAATAATACACTGGAAGGAATAAAGGGTAGGTTAGATGAAGCAGAGAGCTGAATCAGTGATTTAGAAGATAGAAAAAAAAAACACCCAGGCAGAGCAGCAAAGAGAAAAAAGAATTTTTAAAAATGAGGCGAGCTTAAGAATTATTTTGGTAAACATGAAGCGTAACAATATCCACATCATGTGAATAACAAGGAGACAAGAGCGAACAAGGGATCAGAACTTATTTCAGCCATGGCTGGTGTGGCTCAGTGGACTGAGTGCCAGCCTGTGAACCAAAGAGTAGTGGGTTCAATTCCCAATCAGGGCACATACCTGGGTTGTGGGCCAGGTCACCAGTAGGGGGTGCATGAGAGGCAACCACACACTGATGTTTCTCTCCCTCTTTCTCCCTCCCTTCCCTTCTCTCTAAAAACAAACAAATAAAAAACCTTAAAAAAAACCTATTTGAAAAAACAATGACCAAAACTTTCCTAATCTGGTGAAAGAAAATGACACGCAAGTCCAGGAAGGTCAGAGAGTCCCATACAAGTTGGACCCAAAGAGGCTTACACAAAGACACACCATAATTAAAATGATAAGGCTTAACAACAAGGAGAAAATCATAAAAGCCACAAGAGAAAAGCAAGTAGTTATCTACAAGGCAGCTCCAATTAGACGGTCATCTAATTTCACAACAGAAACATTTCAGGCCAGAAGGGAGAGGCACGAAATATTCAAGGTGATGAAAAGCAAGGATCTACAACCAAGGCTACCTTGCCCAGCAAGGCTATCATTGAAAATTGAAGGAGAAATGAAATAAATTACTTCCCAGACAAGAAAAAGCTAATGGAGTTTTTTTAACACCAACTCAGTACTACAACAAATGTTAAAGGGCTTAGGAGAAGAAAAATGGAGAAGGCTGAGGAGGAGGAAAGAGAAGAAAAGAGAAAGAAAAAAAAACAGAGGAAAACAGTCTAACAATAAAATGGCACTAAATACGTATCTATCAATAATCATTTTAAATGTAAATGACTTAAATGTTACAACCAAAATACATAGGGTAGCTGAATGGGTAAGAAAGCAAGACCCATATATATACACTGCCTTCAAGAGAACCATCTCAGATCAAAAGATATACACAGACTAAAAGTAAAGAGATGGAAAAAGATATTTCATGCAAATGGAATGGAAAAAAAACCTGGAGTAGCAGTACTTACATGCAACAAACTAGACTTAAAAACCAAGGCTATAGTAAGAGACAAAGGAGAACACTACATAATGATAAAGGGAACAATCGAACAAGAGGATATAACCCTAGTAAACATTTATGCACCCAAAATAGGAGCACCTAAATATGTGACGCAAATCATGATGGATATAAAGGGAGGGATCAACAGAAATACAGTCATAGTTGGGGATTTTAACACTCCACTGACTTCAATGGATAGATCTTCCAGGCAGAAATCAACAAGGAGACAGCAGCCTTAAAAAGACACCAGATCAAATGGATTTAATTGATATTGTCAGGGCATTTCATCCCAAAGCAGCAGAATACACATACTTTTTAATTACACATGGAACGTTTTATAGATAGACTACGTGTTAAGACACAAGTCTCAATAAATTTAAGAAAACTGAAATCATATCAAGCACCTTCTCTGACAAAAAAGCTATGAAACTAGAAATCAATCCCAAGAATACTGAAAAACATGCAAAGACATGCAAGCTAAGTAACATGTTATCTAACAATGAATGGATCAATGGCATCAAAGAAGAAATCAAAAGATACCTTGAAACAAACAAAAATGAGGACACAACAATTCAAACTCTGTGGAACTCTGGGAAAGCAATCCTAAGAGAGAAATTCATAGTATTACAGGCCTATCTGAAAAGGAAAACAGGAGAGGAGGGGGAGAGGAGGAAAGGGGGAGGGGGAGGGAAAAAAGGGGAAGGGAGGAAAAAGCTCAAATAAGCACTCTAACTTCGCACTTAAAGGAACCTGAAAAAGAATAACAAGCAAAGCCCAAAGTGAGTGGAAGGAAGTAAATAATAATGATCAGAGCAGAAATAAATGAAATAGTCTGAAAAATGATACAGAAGATCAAGGGATCCAAGAGCTGGTTCTTTGAAAAAATTAACACGATTGACAAACCTTTAATCAGACTCATCAAGAAAAAAAGAGAAAGGACCCAAATAAATAAAATCAGAAATGAAAGAGGAAAAGTAACAACCAACACCAAAGAAATACAAAGCACTGTAAGAAAATATTATGAGCAACTATATGAAAACAAACTAGACAACCTGGATGAAATGGATAAATTCCTAGAAACATACCATCTTCCAAAACTAAATCAGGAAGAATCAGAGAATCTAAATAGACAGATTATTTCTAGTGAATTTGAAGCAGTACTCAAAAAACTCCCACAAACAAAAACCCTGGACCAGAACACCTCACAGGTGAATTTTACCATATATTTTGAGAAAAACTACTACCTCTCATTCTCAAACTATTTCATAAAATTCTAAAGGAGATAAGCCTCCCACACTCATTTTACAAGGCCAGCATTATCCTAATTCCAAAACCAGATAAAGAAGCTATCAAGAGTGAAAATATAGGCCAATATTTCTGATGATCATAGACACTAAAATCCTCAACAAAATATTACCAAACCAAATATAGCAATGCATCAAAAAGATCATACACCATGATCAAGTGGGATTTATTCCAGGAATGCAAGCAAGGTTGGTACAATATGCACAAACAATAAATATGATTCACCACATACACAAAATGAAGGATAAAAACCACCTGATCATATCAATATAGGCATAAAAAGCATTTGATAAAATCCAGCACCCATTTATGATAAAAATTATCAGCAAAGTAGGATTAGAGGGAACATACCTGAACACAATAAAGGCCATATATGACAAACCCACTGTTAGCATCCTACTCAACAGGCAAAAACTACTAGCATTCCCCTCAAGATTAGGAAGTCCTAGCCACAGCAATCAGACAAGAATAAGAAATAAAAAACATCAAAATTGGAAAGGAAGAAGTAAAACTGTCATTATTTACAGATGACATGATACTGTACACAGAAAACCCCAAGGATTTCACTAAGAAACTACTAGAACTGATAAATGAATTCAGCAAAGTAGCAGGAAACAAAATTAACATCCAAAAATCAGTTGCATTTTTATAAGCCAATAATGAATTAACAGAAAGGGAAATTAAGAAAACAATCCCATTCACAATTGCTTCAAAAAAGAATAAAATACCTAAAAAAAAACCTAACCAAGGATGTAAAAGACCTGTACTCGGAAAATTATAAAACATCGAAGAAAGAAATAGAAGATAGAAATAAGTAGAAGGACATACCATGCTCATGGATAGGAAGAATTAACATCACTAAAATGTCCATGCTACCCAATGTAATCTATAGACTCAATGCAATTCCTATCAAGATCCCAATGATTATTTCACAGAACTAGAACAAATATTTCAAAAATTTATATGGAACCACAAAATGCCCCTCACAGCAATGGCAATCCTGAGAAAGAAGAACAAAGTTGGAGGAATCATGCTACCTAATATAATAATCAAAATAGCATGTTACTAGCATGGAAACAGACACATAGATCAATGGAACAGTAGAGTCCAGAAATAAACTCACATCTGTAGAGTCAATTAATATTTGACAGAGGAAGCAAGCACATACAATGGGCTAAAGATAGTTTATCAATAAATGGTGTTGGGAAAATTGGACAGATACGTGCACAAAAATGAAACTAGACCACCTCCTGACACCACACAAGAATAAATTCAAAATGGATCAAAAACTTAAATGTTATACCCAAAACCATAAAAATCATGGAAGAAAACATGATTTTCTTAGAAAAAGCAAAACATGTTTGCTTTTTCTTAGAAGCAAAATCTCAGACATTGCTCATAGCATTATTTTATCAGATATATCTCCCCAGGCAAGGAAAACAAAAGAAAAAATTAACATGGAACTACATCAAACTAAAAAGTTTTTGCACAGCAAAGGAAATAATCAAGAAAATAAAAAGACAACCCACAGAATGGGAGAACATATTCACCAATACATCTGGTAAGGGGTTAATATCCAAAATTTATAAAGAACTTAGAAAACTCAACACCAAAAAAACAAACAACCCAATTAAAAAACAGGCAAAAGACCTGAATAGACATTTATCCAAAGAGGACATATGGATGGCCAATAGACATAGGAAAAAATGCTCAACGTCACTAATCATCAAAGAAATGCTAATTAAAACCACGAGATATTATACCACACCTGTCAGAATGGCCATCATCAACAAACTAACCAACAAAACAAGTGCTGGCGAGGATGTGGAGAAAGAGGAACCCTTTTGCACTGTTTGTGGGAATGCAAACTACTGCAGCCACTGTGGAAAACAGTATGGAGAAACCTCAAAAAATTAAAAATGGATCTGCCTTTTGACTCAACAATCACACTTTGGGAATATATCTGAAGAAACCCAAAACACTAATTCCAAAGAACATATGCACCCCCTATGTTCATTGCAGTGTTATTTATAATCGCCAAGATATGGAAGCATCCCAAGTGTCCATCAGTTGATGAGTGGATAAAACAAGTATGGGACATTTACACAATGGAATACTACTGGGCCATTAAAAAGAAAATTTCACCCTTTGTGACAATATGGGTAGAGCTGGAGAACATTATGCTAAGTGAAATAAGCCAGTCAGAGATACCATATGATTTCACTCATATGTGGAATCTAATGAACAAACTAAACTAACAAGGAAATGTGGACAGACTCATAGATGGAGAACAGGATGACACCTAAGGACAGGGTAGATTAGGGGGTGGAGGAATAGAGCACAAAGGAATAAGGACTCATGGACATGAACAATAGCGTGGTGATTATTGGGGGCAGAAGGGTATAAGGGGACTAAATAGATATAAAAAATATACTGCAGATTAAATTTTAAAAATATACATTCACATTAAAATCTTTACATAAATGACTAGCAGCAGCTTTACTGGTAATAGCCAAAAAGTGAAAACAATACAGATATCCTTCAACAGGTAAATGATTAAACAAACTAGTTCGTAATATGATGGTATACTACTACTCAGCGATAAAAAATGAACAAACTATTGATACACACAACAACCTGGACAAATCATCAGAGAATTATGCTGAGTGAAAAAGTGAATCCCAAAGGATGCAAACAATAATTCACTTAGATAACTTTGTTAAATGACAAAACTATAGAAATAGAGAACTAATTCCTGGTTGTCAAGAGCTAAGGAGGGCCCTGGCCAGGTGGCTAAGTTGGTTGGAACATCATCCTGTACAACCAAAGGCTGTGGGTTCAATCCCCTCTCAGGGCACATACCTAGATTGTGGATTTGATCTTCTGTTGGGATGCATATGGAAGGCAACTGATGGATGTTTCTCTCTCTCTCCCTAAGTCACTCTTGAAAATCAATATATCAATCAACATATCCTCAAGTGAGAATTGAGAAAAAAAGAGCTAAGGAGGAGTAAAGGCAGGAGGGAAGTGGTTGTGGCAATCACAGGGTAATATGAGGGATCCTTGATGAAAATGTTCTGTATCTTAAATATACCAAAGTCAATGTACTGATGCTGGCAGGCATTATAGTTTTGTAAAATGTTACCACTGAGAGAAAATGGGTAAAGAGTACAAAGAATCGCTGTTATTTAACAACTGCATGTGAGTCTACAATTATCTCAAAATAAAAATTAGGGTTTTATGGCATTATCTCAAAATAAATTTTTTTTAAATAGCATTTTTCTCCATGGGAAATATCAGCCAAAGCATTTGTCAAACTATTTTAATATTTCTAATTTTCTTGTTGACAAGCACTAGGAAATTCACCTCTAAAAACTAATTCCAAAGCGTTTACCAAGTACTTGTCATGTGTAACTAGGAACAAAGGAAACAGGCAAAGAAGACAATGTCGATTCAGAGTTTTTGACACTTTCTGATGAAGATAAACAAGAACTACAATACTAAACTCAAAATAACATAAAGTATTTCACTATTCCTGCCCCAAATTATAAGTATTTCTATATAAAACAGGCAGCACCTGACCAGTATATGACAAATTTGTGTTTAAGTAATTCTAGAGAAAGTCTTTTCTTCTGTACTCCCAGCCAGTATAAAACTCTTCCCCAACAGAACCTCCTGCTCCCAAGCCCTGGTCTCTGTCTCACCTCAGCCAAACCACCACCCTACCATGTTATCTGGGCAGAAACAGGTGAGGGGAACAGAGATCATACACATGCATGTCACACATACACACACTCATTCTTCTCTTACACCCAACTTGCAATTCCTCTGAATATGAACACCTAAAGAGGGGAATGGCAAAGCAGAGGGACTAGTTAAGGCGTCCTCTCACTACAGTTATGCTATCAGAAAAGGAAAAGATACAAAAAAGAAGAAAGAAGATGGAGGGACAGACAAAGGAGAGAAAAGTTATACTGTAGTCTTAACCTACAGTCTCAGTTCTTACATTCCTCAGGCTTCATGAAACCAAGACGTCCAAATCTGCCCACCTCTTCCCCACTCTTTTCCCAGAAGCAATTCCCAAGTGCCTCCCCTCCCTTTATACACACTAGTCCCCTCCTAGCTTTCCTGGGAGTCCCATTCCAAGAAACTGGAAAATAAATACTAAATGAATAGAATTCATCATTTGTTAATACTGTAACCCTTGCCTTCTGGTAAAGCTTTGCTGTAACTGTAGTCCATTTTTTAATGATAGGTTACTTTTAGAAATTAGAGGTTTAGTTGATAACAGGAAACCTAATATTAAATTACTATTCATACCCACTGGGCAAAAACTGTTTTCACTACTGTTAATGTATATTGCCTGACTGATTTTACATTGAGACCCAGCAAGTGAAGCCACTGAGTAGTAAAAGCTGGTATCCCAAGAATGTGAGGACAAGTTGTTATTATGACAATAGCCTCTCTACTAATTGGGACATGCTGATTAGGCTGACTGGCTCATGGAGTTCCTTGTCTTGCCTTAACATTTCAGGTGTTCTGTTTCCAAGGCTGGGAAGTCTCCACAGACAAATTACACAGTCCTTGTACCAGAATTCATGGATCAGGTTGGCCAAAAAGTCCGTTTAGTTTTTTCCATAAAATAAAGACAAATTTTTCATTTTCACCAATAACTTTATTGATTTGATATTTTGAGTCTGTTGGCTATCTTCTGCTACTGGCTTCTAATGGGTAGAGGCCAGGGGTGCTGCTAAACATTTTCCAGTGCATAAAACAGCCCCACAGCAAAGAATTATTTGGCCAAAATGTCAATTGTACCATGAAACTTCGCAAACCACTTTTGACACATTCAATCAGTCACAGTACCTTCTTCATACACTGCACAATCTTTTTTTGCATCAGTTGCGTTTTTACCTTTCTTGAATAAAGCATATATGCTGAGAATGTTGCGTACCTTCTTCCATCTTCAATATTACAATGGCTGTGCAACAATTCACCAATTTTGGTAAGTTTTTCTTAGTGCATGTTGATATGACAGCTGTCACAATACAATCTAACAAAATTGTTTCAAATGAAGTTAAAGACAACTAAGCACTACTAGGGCCATGGTAGGGGAAAAATATAATTAACTTTTTGGCCAACTTAACACTTCAGCCCATAGTTTCATGTTCAGTTCTAATAAAATTAGCTAGTTTTCAAGTTCATGTCTAATCGGAAGGAATATATTTCACACATAGAAAAGCACTTCTTTCATTCAATTACCATTAGTTGAATGCCTAAGAAGTGCCAGGCACTTGGAGATTGGTATTGACCAATATACAGTGATCCCTATCTTTCCTGACTTATGTAGAGGGGGCTCAGACAGAAGAACAAGTTAAAATAAAAATAATAGTAAATAAAATAATTACAAAGTGTGACAGTTGCTAACATGGCTATAAACAGAGCTGAGGAACTTGCACTTTCTCCAGATATGAAGAGCAATTTCCTTTCTAACACAATCAAAATGCAGAATTAAAAATTCATATAATTTATTGGCTCCAAATATACTCTAAAATTTCTTTTTAAAAATTAAATCCCAGCCCTGGCCAGGTGGCTCAGTTGGTTGGAGTATCATCCCATACACCAAAAGGTTGTGGGTTCAATTCCCAGTTATGGCACATACCTGGTTGAGGGTTTGATCCCCATTCGGGATTCATACAGGAGGCACAACCAATCGATGTTTCTCTTTCCCTCTCTCTCCCTCTCTCTTTCCTCTCTCTCTAAAATCAGTAAACGTATTCTCAGGTGACAATTAAAAAAAAATTAAATCCCAGATGTTAGCCTGTTACCATTTTTATGTTAAATGCTGAATTCCCACTCCAATCCCTAGTATAGAAGTGGTAAATGAAGGGCTTAAGGCAGCATTTCCATAGGTGGAGTCAATTCCCAGTGACCCATTTCCAAAAATGAGTCACTGATAAGTGAGGGAAGGAAGCAGGAAGTAGGCCAAAGAGCATACCTTCAGGTATTTCAAAACTTGGCCCACAGTAGGCCCCATAAATAGGAAAAGACACTCTTCCTCCTTGTCAAGATCACTTAGTACCTTGGTCCCTGGGATCCACAATCCTTATGTAGTTCCATACCTCAGTTGCTTTAAGCAACTTTTGTAGACTCACCTGGGCACAAAACCACCTTGTGGAAATTTTTTTTTAAGAAAGTGAGATAGATTCCCAACACGCAACCAACAAATCAACCCCACTTAAATTGGAGACTGCCAAGATAAAACATTAATGTTGCTTTCTACAATGTTTAGCTCCAGTCAAAACTCAATCATATCTTTAAGGAACACTTTATTTTATTTTTTAAGGTTTTATTTATTAATTTTTAGAGAGGGGGGAAGGAAGGGAAAAAGAAAGGTAGAGAAACATTGATGCTTGAGAGAAACATCAATTGGTTGCCTCCCGCAAGCCCCCGACCGGGGAACTGGCCCACAACCCAGGCATGTGACCAGGAACAGAGCCTGAGACCTTTCTGGTTTGCGGGAGGATGCCCAACCCACCAAGCCACACCAGTCAGAGCTTTAAGGAACATTTTTAAAATTACATTATTATAAGTACCTAATCTTTTCAAATATGCTAAACACAATAACCTAATATTAAAACCTACTGACTGGCAGATACAGTTAACTACAAATCTGATCCACACAGGCAGTAATCTGAATTTCCATCAAGGAAGATGCAAGCACTAATGATGGAACAAAAATGAATCCAGGCTTTATCTGGGCCTCAGAGGGAAAAAATAGCTCCAAATTTTCATTTTTAACTACATTTCTTACAATTCAAATGTAATTTCTGCAAACTTAACTCTAAGACTTGTCTTAATTTGCCTGACTTTGCTTCCTCAAAATTATTCATAGACTGAAGACTAGATTTGTTCCATGCTACTGTACCTCCACTTCTTCCCATTTATAAAGTCTGACCTACATTAAGTTAGTAAATTACTTCTGAAAGCCTCCACCTGGCCTTTCTTTCTAAACACCTACAGTTGTAAACAGGGAAATTTGTAGTCCAGTCCGCTTATCACAAATTAGGAATTAAAAACGAACGACCTCTCTTTTTAAAGATCTACAGAGAATTTTCTGCCAATTCCCTCTTTTCACCCACTCCTTTGTAACCACCAGGAAATTCTCCCTTTAGTCTCTTAGCCACCATCCTCAAACTCTCCCATGCACCTGTGCCGCTCCTTGCTATTCCCATGGAGAACACCTGCCCCCCTCAGTCTCATCATCCTCTGCTCAAAAGCCTATGACTTCCCATCTCGCTCAAAATAAAAATCTTAGTTCCTGTAAGGGTCAAGCTGTGCGTCATCTAATCAGTCTGCCATCTCCTTAACTTTTCAGCCTCAGCTCTTTTCACCCCTTCCCTCACTCCCTGCCGGCACTTTTACACTTTCTGCCTGGAATGCTCCCTCCTCTCCTTCGTCTTTCTCAAATGTTGCCTTCCCCTACTCCACCCACCCCTCCCATGTAAAACTAGAAACTTCCAACTTCCTATTCCCTCACAAACTTTCTATTTCGTTTATTTCATTAACTATTATTCCCAATATAGGTTCCAGGAATGCAAGAATTTACCTGTTTTGTTCTCTGCTGTACCCCCAACGCCGAGAACGCTGCGAGTTACCTGACAAGAGTGGAGTAAATATTTGTGAATGAATCAAAGTGTTATTCACCATGGGATGTTTGCTGGGCACCAGGCCCCGGCCAAGTTTGTTAAAGTCAGGGTACGTAAGACACTGTCCCCGACTTTACGGCACCAGATGGAGAACAGGGCGGCAAACTAAGGCCACGGGCAAACATGCCAAATGCTCAGAGGACGAGGCCCTGGCTTCGCCTTTCTGGGAACCAGTTCAGCTTCCCATCGTCGCGCAATTCTCTACGCAGCTCCTCTACATTCCTGAGATAACCGGGGACCCTCTTGTACTCCCCAAACCTCTTGCACTCCCCAAACAGTTACACATCCAGAGGTGCAACTTCCGGCCTGTTCGCGCCCGCGGGGCACAGTACTTAATGAAACAAATTTAAAAGTCTCTGCTCTTCAGCCTCCACACCTCTCCTTTGCCCTAGGGACCACACCCCACAACTGGCTAGGGCAGAACCCCGTGCAGACCACAGCGCTTTCTCCACCACATGCACCCTACTTCCGCAGTCCACACCTGCTCCCCGAGGTCCCTTCGGCTCTAGTTTGCGCGTGCGCGAGCCCACCCACGTGGACTCGGGTGACGCCGGCCTCTACGCAGAGTGGCCACGCCCTAGCGTAGAACTGGCTTCTGATTGGTTGTCCCTGTCTCGAGGACCCAAGTTGGGAAGGCCTGCGTCTGCGCTTGCAGAGGTGCAGCTAGTCGAGTCTTCAGCTACTTCTTTCCGCTCCTCTCCGCCTTCGCCAGCTCACTGTAATCCTGCCAGCATGTCTCAGGTATAACGCGTGCCCAGCCAGACTACGATAGTGCAGCGGGGCGGGAAGCCGGTGTCGGGACTATCCGGCACCAGAACCCTGAAAGGTCTCTGTCTTTCCGGCTCCGCTTTTCCTCCTATACTCATGCCCAGCTCTTTGGACTGAGCCTTCCGAGCGGAACTTTGCGGTTTGGGGATCTCAACACCGCTATCCAAACTCTGCTAGGAAGTTGTCCATCGAGTAGGCTTCACAGTGGAGCAGTGAGGGTCTGAGGTAGAAAGATTAAACGTAGAGGGTCGCATGGGTTGAAGGAGCAAGGGGACCGAGGTCCACCACCAAGAAGGACTGGACGGGAGTAGAGGCTCTTTGCAGAGTGGGGAAGCAAGGAGGCGGCGGCTGAGCTTGGAGGTCAAGAGAAATAGGGGCCCAGTGTCTGGCGTGCGGGAGGGGGAGGGTGCGCCGGGGGAGAGGTGACCCAGAGGCTTTTCCCTTCCTTGAATGTAGACGCTTTTCCGAGACCGAGCTGTGTGGAGCGACCTTTGTCTCCTCTCCTCACCTCACTCCAGCCCGACACTGGGACAGGATTTACCGACGCCAGGGGAAGGGACCCAACAGACTCAGGCCGCTGACCCTGCTGTACTCATAACTTGCCGCCTTCTCAGCTGTTTCAAGCACCTGTGCCATCCCTATCCACAGATAGGGCTTCACTGGGACCCCAGCCATTCCCCAGTGTGACCTGGTAGTGGCCAGGCAGTAGGCCACGCTGCTTTTCCTGCCCAGTACGCTCTCACTATAGGTAGTCTTAGCCTGTCTCCTTCACCACTGTATTTCCAGTACCTGACACCTGGTATAGAGAGAGCTCTCTTTACCTATTTGTTGATGAAATAAGTGATCCTATGTGCTTCCCATCTTTGTTTTGCTGAATCTTTCCAGCTGACCTGTTGTGTAGATAATGGGGAGACATTTGAGGGAGCGCTGTTTTTCCTCACCTGCGTTACAGGAGTACTGCCTTTGCAACTCCTGCCTCACCCCTCTCTGGCATTTAGGCTGAGTTTGACAAAGCTGCTGAGGAGGTTAAGCACCTCAAGACCAAGCCAGCAGATGATGAGATGCTGTTCATCTACAGCCGCTACAAACAAGCAACTGTGGGTGACATAAATACAGGTATGCTGGGATGAGTTTGGGAGGGCGCCTGTTCATCGAACCTAACTCAGCAGCCTTGATTTGTGCTGGAACTCTTTAATCTGTGGGAACCTCATTCAAAACCACCAAGGTCCTACTCTTTGGGTGGGGCATGGTAATTTTTCATGATATTCCAGGGATTTAAGCTGGGAGAGGGTCCCAGAGACATGTTCCTGGTTTACAGACCCTGTACTATTCTTGTTTCTTGATAGCTCAGGTAGCAGAATTCAAATCATAGTTTTGAAAGGACTTTACTGATTATCAAGAGCTTTCCCCATCTACTTGGGAGGAAGCACAGGCTCCCAGCTTGGAAGACCCACAAACTCTCAGCTCAGTAGTACCTTTGTTAAAACATACTGCTTCCACCCTAGATAGGCAAGATCAAAGTCTCAGAGCACTTGGCAGTGGGGCCTAGCCTAAATCAGGAGCAAAGGAGCAGCTGGCTTCCTGGGGCAGGTCAGAGCATTTTGGCTGAAACAGTTCCTGATGACTGTTCCCTGTTGAAAAATCTTGGTACAGATTTTGAAGCCATAGTTTGAATATATCACATTCTATAATACTGCCCTTTCTGCCTTGGCCAATTTGCACTCTGCCCCCAAAGTCCCTGAAACTCGAATGTATACTGAGGCAACAGCACAATTCAGTCCATACAAGAGCTCAGAGTGGTGGCCATGGCACCACAAAAGGTCACTCCTACCCCTTTCTGTTCAGGAAGGGAAAGGAGAAATGAAGAGAGAGTGGCCATGGTGGCTGAGATACTCTTCAACCGGGCAGCATTTTTCACAGAGACTGGTCCTGCTCTGCTTTTATAAGAGGATAGGTAGACTGGCTTGGGAATCTATCACTTCTTGATCAGGGAGGTATCAGCACACTCTAGGACTTCATGGGCCAATGCAGTAGCCACTAGCCACATGTCGTTACCTAAATTTAAACTAAAATAGTTTAAATTAAATAAAGTCAAAAGTTCTGTCTTTACTCACACAAACTACCATTCCAGGAGCTCAGTTGCACAAGAGATAAATAGCCCCTGAATTGGATAATGCTATGTTTCCATCATTGCGGAAGGGCTGTTGGGATGTGCTGCTCTAGGATTTGGTTGATGACTGTAGGTGCAGTTTCTCACAGGTAGCCTGGGAATGCATCCCTGAAAGCACTTAGGATGTGGTGTTCCACTGACACAGTGGTACAGGCTGTGAGCACTGTGATTGTCCCCCTTGTTTCCATTCTCAGCATGGCTGGAAGTGAGGTCCACAGGGAAGAAGTGCATGTGTTTCCCAAGTGCAACTGGTAACAAGTGTGTAAGCATAAAATCACGGTAAAGCTTAAAACTTGATTTTGGGACAAAAAACTCCCACAAATAAAAAAGATTGGTAGAAAAATGGGCGAGGATATGAACATACAATTCACAGAAAAGAACACCCAGAAAACTGAAAACAACAATGCAGGGGACAGAGAAATGAGGTTGGAGGGAAACTTTATACTATTCCACTTCGTAGCATTTGGGTTTTAAGCCATGTGCATGGATGTAGTACTTATTTTTTGTTTGTTTGGGTTTGTTTTTGTTTTTGTTTTTTGCTTTGTTTTAATTAAAATATAATACAGGTTTTTAAAGGAGAAGTATTGAAATTACTTAACTTAGAAGATAAGGACTCTCTAGTAATGAGAACAGTTTTCCTCTTACTTTCTCTGGATGTTAAATTTGGATTTCTGTACACTGTTCTAGGCCTGTTTAACTTCATAACAGTGTGAAAAGGGTAGGTGTAATAAAAGATGGCTTTCATGGCAAGAGAGTTGAAAAAGTTTTCCATTAGAACATGAAGGAGATCTAATAACTTTCCTTTTCTTCTTGAAGAACGGCCTGGGATGCTGGACCTCAAAGGCAAGGCCAAGTGGGATGCCTGGAATGACCTAAAAGGTAACTGTTCTAATCAGTTTCCCTCATTTGTGAAGCCCAGTAATGAAATACTCTTGATTATGGAGTGTAAGGGGTGAGGAGAGAACAAAGGATGAGGCACATGCTAGAAACTAGCCTGACCTATGTCAGAATGGAAAAAAAACTGGGTCACCTACTTTTTCTCCTAATATCATTAATGCCTTTTCCAAAAGCACCATCTCCGAGCAGTTGTACTATCAGGAGAGGAGGAACAGGGACCAGGCCACTGAAAACCAGATTGGAAGGCTGTATATTGACAAGGACTTTATATATATTCAGAATAAGAAGTGGATTTTTGCTCACACCTTCCTCTCTCCCACAAGGCCAGGCAGTGACCCCATAGTCCAAGCAGCCTTCCCCAGTTCCCTTTCAGCCAGAAAGGCACACACAAAAAGAAAGGAATGAGCTAATGCATGTCAAGCTTCTGGCACTCATAGGCTCAGTGAATGGAGCTATTATATGCTAAGCAACAGCAGCCAAGAAGTGTCTCAGCTCCGATTTAATCACGTGCCACCTGTGGCAGCAAGCCCTAAAAGTTGGCACTAAAGTGCCTGCAAGCTTTTGTGTTCTTGCTAGCTAGTTTCTGAATAAGCTCTCTGTCTTCCTGCAAATGAAAAACGCTTGAATTAAAAAGGGCCAGAATACAATAAAAAACACTCCTAGGATTTGTAAGTAACTGGAACAGAAATGCTTATCTGTTCCATACCATCTGACCTATCTGACTCTCCATTTTCATTGGGCATTTCCATACCGTCCTCAAGCCCCATGCACTCTCTAGTGCTTCAGATGCACTTTGTTTCCCAGCAAGGATCTCTCCTTCACTGTGGAATCCAGGAAACTAGGTGTTACTATCTCTGAAGGATATAGTCAGTGTCTCTTATGCAGCAGCAGAAAAGCAAAAATTTGCCTCATTCCTTCCAAGAGCCACCTGCTTTTGCTCAGAGTTCTCAAAACTTTTCTTGTAGCTTCTCTCTGGGAAGAAGAGAGTACCTCACTTTGCTGTTTAACTGCCAGCCTAAGAACCCAACAAAGAAATACTTGGTAGGGCAAAGCCAACCATGAGAGTCGGCAGGACTGGCAAAGCCACCATGGCTCCTCACCTTAGGCTTTCTTGCCTGCCTGGAGGGCCTAACCTTTCTCCTGAGGTTCAGGCTAACCACTCACAAAAGGGGAGACACACGGCCAGCAGACCACTGGCAGACCTCAGGACAGCCATACACTTTGGTTCAGTGCTTTGTGGAGCATTCATTGTGGGCCAGGCTTCTCAAATACTTTAAGTCAAATCCTGGCCAAGTCTCTGAGGTGTAGATAGTAGGATTCCCTGCTCTACCAGTGAAAAACCGAGCCTCAGAGTGTTAAAGCAGAGCTATCTAGGACTCTGAGGCTCCTGCTTTTCTGCCATGCCGCCCCTCTGACAAACAGTCTGTTGGTTCCTTACAGGGACTTCCAAGGAAGATGCCATGAAAGCTTACATCGACAAAGTAGAGGAGCTGAAAAAGAAGTATGGGATCTAGGTATGGCTGCCAGCCATGCATTTCGTCCAAACTGATGGTCATCCCCTGTTTTTCTAATGCTGCTGATGGAGTGAAATAACAGATCAGCCCTCTTCGTGAACATTGTCCAGGCTATGGCTCTAAGAGATTAAGGAGCTGAAACAGTTACTAACCCTGCTGAGTAGTTTTTGTCTCTAGGTCAATTAAAAAACTGCATTTATTATTTTAAGCCTTTGGTCATCTAGTTTCTTAAAATAATTTACTTTGTCCCAATGTCACTTGCTCAATTCCTTTTTCTAAAGATTTTGTCTGGAAGTATTTGATCCCTTGTCCTGTGCCAGGAATGGGAGGCTGGCAATCTCACTTGATCTAGGCCTGGAGTACACTCATCTCCTATGGGGAGGAAAAGGTTTATAGGAGTGGCCTTTTCTATTTCCTTCTCCCTCCTAGTTCTAGCTGCACCCATCAGGCAGGCTGGCAGAGCCTTCAGTCTGCAGGTACTTAAGCCTGTCAGAAGCCTTGCTGGCCTTGTGCTCTGAGGAAGGCAGGGCTGACAAGTGTTTGGGGTTTGTCTCAGGTCCAACCAGTCCACAGTTCCAGAGCAAGAAGAAAGGAGAAATCTGTATCTGCCATGGGGCATTCTCGGAGGCCCAGGGGAAGCTTGGCCACAGATAGCTAGGCAGGCAAAACTGAGCAGGAGAAGGGAGATCAAGACCCAGGAAGGACAAGGGGTTAGGCTGCAGAGAAGAAAGACTGGAAGCTTGACCTGGATTATGTAGGTTGTTGAAAAGTAAAAAAAGATAGCTGTCAGACCCTCCTTGCCAGACATTCCCCTTCAGTCTCTTCCACAGTACTGCAAGGGACATAATACTGTTCTCATTTTGCAAATGGGAGGGTAAGAGTACATTTGCAGGTAAGGATATTGAGGCTGAAAGGAATTAGAGAGAAGCTCTCTAAAGCCAGGCAGCTCTCAGTTCCCTCCAAAGCCTGTGCCCTGTCCTAGACATAGTTCAACCTCACT
Organism: Phyllostomus hastatus; assembly: GCF_019186645.2. Taxonomy (NCBI): domain Eukaryota; kingdom Metazoa; phylum Chordata; class Mammalia; order Chiroptera; family Phyllostomidae; genus Phyllostomus; species Phyllostomus hastatus. The sequence continues at coordinate 2,854,398 of NW_025334038.1, read as the reverse complement.
CCAGAAGAACAGTGAAGTCTGAGGGTTAGAGTGACTTGCCTAAGGTCACTCAGCTGGTGAATACTTATAAACTAAGAACCAGCATTCATGTGCAGATCTCCCCAGTTCAGGAGCCTGTTGTTCCCTTCCAGCGCCTCTCAGGCATGACCAACGCTGTAGTGGGAGAAACAGCAAGTAGGACAACTAGTATGGCTGTAGTATGGCACACTTGTGTTAAATGGGCCTAGGTAGTGCAAAGTCTTGGTAACAAAGTTGCAAAGTACAGAATTTGACCATAGGTGCTGGGAAGTGCATGGTTGACAACTGTTGAGAACAGTTATCCTTCCAGCCCAGCCCGCCCATGAAAAACTAGGCCTGGCAGCCCAGGTGTAGAGAGGACAGTTGCTCCAACGAAACAAAGGAGTCAAGGTCCAAAGCCCCAACATGTGGCCCAAGTGAGGTGACTTTCTGAGTAGCAGTGTCATTTATGTGGGAGATAGTCTTTCATGAGTACAGATGTGATGAGGGCTTATGAGGCAGGAAGTCTGCAGTCCTCTCCTCCCACCCCACAGCCATCTCCGAGCACCATAGGAGGCAGAAGGAAGCCACAGCTCCTCACCTTTACCCATATCTGGATCGTCTTTGCTCGGTCACTGGCTGTTTCAGAAGTGAACCAAAGATAAACAACTTTAAATGAAGTTCAAACAGACCTGGCTGTAGGTGCCTAAGCACATCTCCCTGGAGGGTGGAAGTGAGCATTAAATGAGATTATGTGAGGAGCTTCTGGCACAGAGTGGATGCCCTGTGTGTGGCACTTCATCAGTTTTTCTCCCACCAACTTTCAAACCAACTCTTGTCCCTGACAATATCCATTGCAGTATCTATAGGAATAAAGGACAGAGTCCAGGAACAAATTATCACTACTTTGGTAACATGAAAGGGTGTGGATAGGATAAGCACTTGCCCAGCATTCTGCCCTATTTCCAGCTTGTGAAAGGCAGCCAGGGCCTGGCAGACGTGCTCAGGCACTGTTTCACTGCCTCGCTGCAGGCCAGAATCAGAGAAGGAAGCCCTGATAAAGACACTGCGCTCTGGTGCTCAGCAGTGGCTCTGTACTAAGATTGTATTATGATGACTCCATAGTCCTCTTGTGGACACGGATGGGAGAGAACCACTGTGGGAGTGAAAAGGCTTAGATCCAAGGCCCATCTGCCCACCTCTGGTGTGGCCTCTAATTGATGGCCATCATTTGCTGAGAATCTGAAGGGCCAGGCATGCCCCTCTGGTTTTTTGCTTGGTTCCCAAATTTGATCCTACGGTGCCTTGAGGTGACACTACCCCTCATTGCTGTGTAACGGGGATTACTATGCTCATTAATCAAATGAGGAAATTAAGGTTCCTGCAACGTGAGTGGATTCAAACTCGAGCTCTCTGGTCACAAGGCCCTGCTCACTCCCTTGGTCACATTCCCTCTAGCGATCACTGGCTGCCACTCAGCTCTGTACCTCCCCTCTCAGTCAGATGATGAGAGTGACCCCTATTTCGCTGGGCTAGCATAAGATGCTATGAAATCCCTTGCCTGCTGTGCAGCTACTTCCTGAAGAATGGCTTGGAAAAGCAGGTCATATCTCCAAGGCTGGAGTGGGGCCCGGATGAGCCGTACTTTTTTATGTGCCTGAGGTGATTCTGAGGCCCTGCCAGGTGTGGGAGGGGCCTCCTCAGTCACTGTAAAGCAGTAGTACCAGTTTCTCAGGAAGTAATGCTGGTGTGGTGTTCTGAGATTAGCCCCCAGCAGCCTCAGGGGCTGGGCCTGCTCCTATGGCTTTTGCAGATGTCCAGGTAGCCCAGGTGTGTTTCACAGGGTGTTATTTGAAGCAAAGGGAAGCAGGATAGAGAACACTCTTCATCCTCTCCTCTTTGAGATGCCCACAGTATCCTCGTGGTACTTTTTATGGCCAATCTGGCTTTGCTGACAGACTTACTTTTGAATCCCACTTCAGCCTCTCAGGTTCTAAATCACATATCTTTTTGGAGCCACACTTCATGTGGAAAATGGGCTGATAAGTTGGCTAAAGTGCTTAGCACATTACCTAGCAAACGGCTAGCAACCTGGAGGTCTTTCTTAGCATGCATCCTCACCCTCAGTACTTCCCTCCCAATTATCTGCACAGGTCCTGCTCTGGGACCACAAAGTGCTGCTCCCCCACTTAGCAGTGCTCCAATAATTTGGGGGTCATCCATGAGAGAAAATGTGGGTTTTCCTAGGATGTTCTCCCCACACCAACCAGTGTTATAGATCAGAAACCAAACAGCCTGTGGGACATGGAAAGGCCACTGCCCAAGTTACAGAAACATGGGGCAAGTTTCATCACCTCTGTAAGCCTTAGCTTCTTCATCAATAAAATGGGGTTAAACAGAAGGTCACGTGCCCAGCGCAGACAGGAAGGAAAGCCACAGGAGGGGAAAGAGAAGGTCCTAGGGGTGGTTGCCTTGATAAAGTCAGTCTGGGAAGTTGCATGGGGGTGGTTTAAGCAGCCATATGATTAAACATATTTAAAATTAAATTACAGGTGTTTGGAGTTGAGAACGCCCAGCAGAAGTAGGCTGTAGTGAAGCTGTATCTTTGCGACCTGGGTCAGGGAAAGACAACATCTGCCCCTGGCAGTTCCCAGGGAAGAGAAGTCAGAACTTTCTTCCCTTATTTATTTGCATGGTTGCACACAGCCTATTTTTTTAAAGGACTTAGGGTAACTAAGAACAGTCCAAAAAGCAAGCAAAGCCACTTCAGTATAGATTACTTAGGTGCCATCCTTGCCCTGAAAGGGCTATACACCACAAACCACAGTACAGCAGGAGTCCGCTGGAGTGCCCTCTCCACACTAGCCCCTGCTTTGCAACAGCTCCCCCCCGCCCCCGCCTCAGATATAGCTTAATCCTTGGAAGACCAAGAATTGGTAGACCTACAGCTTTTTCTTATGTTTTACAATTTTTGATAAGTATCTTTGCTAAGTAATGAATGAATGTGACTCCCCAATACAAAGATAGCCCCCATAAAGTCTTTCTAGGGCACAGGTGGCAAACACAAGGCCTGTGGGCCGAATCCAGCCCTCTACCTTATTTCTACCTAGTGGCAGCACCAAGCTCTCTCTTAACTGTTAAGCCATAGTTCCATTTATACAGTCCTAAAATTACATTCAGCCCTTTGAAGGCAACTGCTAGGCTGATATGGCCCCTGTTGAAAATGAGTTTGACACCCCAGTTCTAGGGAAATTGGTGACATGTCAAACACAGCACAGGACTCTGCACTCAGTGGGGAGGAAGTAATCTCAATTAGCCTTAAGGGCGTGACTTATAGGGCCCCCAAATACCCTGCTATAGTGGGTTGAATTGTGTCCCCCAAAAAGATATGTTCAAGTCCTAAGGCTCAGCACACACCATAACTGTGGATGTGACCTTATTTGGAAATAGGATCTTTGCAGATGTGATTAACATAAATATCTCAAAATAAGATCATTCTGAATTTAGGATGTACCCCAACCCAATGACTGGTGTCCTTATAAGAGAGAGAAGGGGTAGGTTTGAGCCACAGAGACACACAGAGATAAAGGCCAAGTGAAGATGAGGGCAGGCATTGGACTTAGCAGCTACAGGCCAAGAACAGCTAAGGTCCACCAGCAGCAGCAGAAACTAAACAGAGGCATGGAGTGGATTCTCCCTCAGAGTCCCCAGAAGGAACCAACCCTGCTGATACCTTGAGTCTGGATTTCTGGCACCCACAATTGTGGGAGAGTAAACTTTGTTGTTTTAAGTTACCCAGTTGGTGTGATTCACTGTGGCAGTGCTAGTGATAGGGGTTTAAGACTTGGGAAAGTTTAACTTAAGGTAAATAGTCATAAATCTAGCAAGTAATGTGTATGTTAAGTTTTTGTTTCAGCAACTACAGATAAGGCCCATCCTGGCGCCTAAATTTTAAGCAGTTTACCTCCTGGGTCACTGACTGGGGATTACCTCATCTGGAGACTTCTGTACCAGGAAGAAGCAAGCGACTACCCTTCCCCCTTGGAGGCAACTGTTGAATTTCAAAGGCTTTTGCTGACACCTTGTTTGCCCTCCCCCAACCCCCTTATAAAAGATCTGGCCAGGAATGAAAGAGAGGAGATGGTTTGTTAGGGTATGAACCCGCCATCTTCTCCGATCGCCAGCCATCTGAATACAGCGCCTATAAAAGATTCAATCACTGTCATTGCTTATTGCATTTGGTAGTGACAGGCAGCCCGAATGCCGGTGTCTTTTCCAGTTACACTAGGAAATGAATATGCCTGGCGGCCCCTGTGTGACTGCCCGTGGGCTAGTCTCTTCCACTAGTAGCCTGTCATTGAAAGTAAGACCCTGAAAGTCTCTGTCAAGTACATGTGACACCATTGCCTGGAGGGCTCTGATGAGAATACTTGGTTAGATTCATCTCTGTTAGAGCCTAGGGCCCTTAAAGTTATAGGAGTTGGCACAGTTTAGGTTGAAAGCATAAACAAACTAGAGCTTGGTTTGCTTCCAATTCATCCAAACTGAGAAATCAACTACCAGCTCTAGGGCATCAGCATACAGTAGAAGATGTGAAGAAAAGAAAGAAAAGAGGAGAGGGGAGGGGAGGGGAGGGGAGGAAAGGAAAAAGGAAGGAAGGAAAGAGAAAGAAAGAGGGAGGAAGGAAGCAAGGAAGTGAGGGGTAGTAAATCGGAAGGGGGATGGAGGGGCAGATTACCCAGGCCCTTAACATAATTTTGTCTAAGCATGGCCATGAGGGATGCTGTCAATTCATCAAGCAATATGCTGAGCTGGAAAGAACATGGGCTTTACAGAGAAATTTTAATTTGAATCACAGTGTGGCCACTTATATTCTTTGTGACCTTGAGCTAGTTTCTTATTTTCTCTGAGCCTCAGATATTTTGTCTATAAAATAGGGATAATCTCTGTTGTGCAATTGAGTGAGGATTTAATAAATGTCTAATACACAAAAGAAAAATGAATACATAATAGCTACTACTATAATAGCTACTATTAATCAACAAAAGAGTCTGAATGAATAAAGAATGGATTAATCTTTTTAGGGCTTTAAGATTTAAAAGGTTTTGGTGAGGCATCCCAGACTTCCCTAACTTTAAGTTATGGATTTCTTGTTCCTCTGTGCCTGGAATAGAATCCCTTCTTTTAAAAAATGATTTCTTCTCTTCTATTCTTGAGGAATCAGCCCATCAGAACTGAAGTGTATAGGAAAGACTATTTTTCCTAAGGATCCCAGCATGAAAATTTTAGGGAAGGTCAAGATGGTATAGTACTCAAATCTTCCCTCAACCACATCAAAATTACACTTAAACTACCAAACAACTATCATTCATAATTGCCTGAAATCAAACTGAACATAAGTCCTACAACTAAGGATTTAAAGAAAAAGCCACATCAAGACTGGTAAGAGGAGTAGAGATGTAGAATGGGCTGGTCTCACACCCACGTGTGACAGATAAAAATTGGGGTGGATATCTCGGCTTTGGAGGTCCTCCCTTAGGAATGAAGGGTCTCAGCCCCACAACAGGCTCCCCAGCCAAGGGTTCCAGTGGCAAGAAGAGAAGTCCCCATAACTTCTCGTTGTAAAAACCAGCAAAGATTTTGGTTCAGTAAGACAAAGGGCTTCTAGAGTCCTAGGCAGTTCCTCTTAAAGGGCCCATGCACAGACTTACTCTGACTCATTCCGAGTTCCATCACTGGGCAACAGCCCAAAGGCACTAGGGACATATAAGGAGAAATTGAAGTGTCTGGCATTAGGGTGAGAACAGGAAGGGGCAGCGTTTTCCCAGACAGAAGTATGACATAGGCCATTGTTCTTTGTCTGAGTTCTTCCTGCACAGACCTGGCAGGTGGGTGCCATATCTAAGTCTCCATCAACCTGGCTCATACTGTTCCCCTGCCCTGGTGATTCCCTGAGACTCTGCCCCACCAACTGTGGGCCCTCCAAAGCTGTTTCAAGTGGCTTTTCCAAATGAATGACCTGTCTTGGCTCATGCTTCAGAATTTCCTAAAATCTCTCAAAAAGGCAGATTCTGGCCTCAGCCTGGTGTGTACCTCTTGCTAAATGACCTCAGTCTCAGTGATGGGAGAACTCAGGAGTTGGAAAATTTTAGTTTTAGGTAATAGTTAATAAGCCTAGTAGTTAAAGCATGTAGAAAGCTATTGTTTCAGGAACTGAAGGTGTGGCCAACTCCAACTCCAGGAGACCATATGCATTCTACTTCTGTGCTCCAGAAGAGACCATAAGCAATCAAGATGGTATCTGAGCCATTGCATTCCAGGGAGAGACATCCTGCCAGCCAGGACACAGATAAAGAAAATCACCCAGGACACAGGACCCAGATAGAAAATCACCAGTCAGTGGATGAAAGAATGTTGGGGGAATTGCCGGACTGCAGCTTTTATCTGATTAACCTCTTTCCTGAATTCCAAATCCCTTACCTACACGTTTTCCTCCTTATAAAAAATGCTGGCTTGAAAGGAAATGTAAGACAGTCTTGTAGGGTACATAACCTCCCATCTTCTCAGATCACTGGCCATCTGAAAAAGCACCACAAAGATTCATTCCCTGTCTCTGCTTCATTCTGGTAATGACAAGCAGCACAACCACCAGCTTTTCCAGTTTCACCAGTGTTAGTGGCAGCAGGTCTTGGTTTGCAGCTTGGTCTCCCCTAGGCAACAGCAAGCCCAGGACAAGTAGCAGCCATCTGCAGATTACTTTGTAGCTTAAGTGAGTGGCCCTGGGCAAAACATAGGCATGGCTGATCTTGGCCTGCACTTCTTATTTGGCCCCAGAACCAGCTTCACACCATGTTGAAGCACAATCCAACCACCTTCACAAGCAACACAATCAAGAGCAGATTCAGGGGGCACCAGAGCTCCACTGAAGTAAGTCCTGCTCCATGGGGTTGGCTCCCGCACAGTTGTTCCTCCGTTGTGGTTGCAACCAGTCCTGGCAACCAATCACCCTCTGGGTAAATCCTTCTCATTGATGTGCCAAAGCGATCAAGTTTCAACTACAACAGGACAGTGTGCACAGGCCACGTGGAGGGGGAGAGCACCTGCAATGCCCAGCTTAGGGTGAACAGGGAGGTTGTGCCACTGGACCCTGCATGACACCTACTACATTAGGCCATTTTACCAAAACTGGGAGATGTAGCAGGTCTATCTAATACAGGGAAATAAGCATAGGGAGACTGCCAAGTGAGGAGACAAAAAAATCATGTTCCAAATGAAAGAACAGAACAAAACTTTAGAAAAAGAACTAAACAAAATTGAGACAAGCAAGCTACTAGATGCAGAGCTCAAAACACTGGTTATAAGGATGCTCAATTAATGTAAGGGAAGAGCAGATGAACTTAGAAAACAACACCAACAGCATAAAAATGGACATGAAAATCATAAAAAGAACCAGTCAGAAATGAAAGATATGCTAACTGAAATGAAGAATAATTCACAGTGATCAAACAATAGAGTAGATAAAGCTGAGAATCAAAACAGCAATTTGAAATACAAGAAAGTAAAAAACATCCAATCAGAACAGCAAAAAGATAAAAAGAAATAAGAATAGTGCAAGGAGCCTCTGGGACAACTTCAAACATAAAAACATTTGTAATATTTGCAGAAGGAGAAGAGAAAGAACAAAAAATTGAAAATCTATTTTAAAAAACAGTGATGGAAACCTTCCCTAAGCTGGTGAAGGAAACAGACATACAAGACCAGGGAGCTCAGACTGTCCAAACAAGATGAACCCAAAGAGGCCCACACCAAGACACATCATAACTAAAAAGCTAAAAGTTAAAGACAAAGAAATAATCTTAAAAGCAGCAAGAGAAAAGCAGTTAGTTATCTACAAGGGAGTTCCCATAAGACCTCCACTGATTTATAAACAGAAAATTTGCACATCAGAAGGGATTGGCAAGAAATATTCAAAGTGATGAAAAGCAAGGACCTATAACCAAGATTACTCTACCCAGCAAAGCTTTCATTTAGAATGGAAGGGCAGATAAAGAGCTTCCCAGATACCCTGACCAGTGTGATTCAATTAGTTGGATGTAATCCCACAAAGCAAGAGATAGCTGGTTTGATTCCCAGTCAGGGCACATGCCCGGGTTGCGGATTTTGTCCCCAGATGGAGCACAAATGAGAGGCAACTGAATGATGTTTCACTTCACATTGATGTTTCTCTCCCTCTCTTTCTCCTTCCCTTCCCTTCTGTGCTAAAGACAAATAAATAAAATGTTATAAAAAAGAGAGAACTTCCTAGACAAGAAAAAGCTAAAGTTCATTACTACCAAATCAGTATTAATGAAATGTTAAAGGGTCTTCTTCAAGAAGAGGATGATGAAGAAGAAAAAGATAAAAACATGAACAATAAATGCATATTTATCAATAATTGAACCTAAAAATGAATAAATTAATTAACAAGAAGAACAAAAACAGACTCAGATACAGAGTACATTTGATTGTTGCCAGATGGGAGGGGACTTGGGGCGTAGATGAAAAAGGTGAAGGGATTAAGAAGTACAAATTGGTAGTAACAGAATAGTACACCATAGGGAATATAGTCAATAATATTCTAATAACTATGTATGTAGTCAAATGGATATGAGATTTATCAGGATGATCACTTAGTATGTTATTAAATGTCTAACCATTAGGGTGTTTACCTGAAACTAATATAATATTGTATATCAGCTGTAATTGAAAACAAAAAATGATTTAAAAAAAAGTGAATACCAGGGAAAAATGATTTCTTGGGTTACCTGACTATCTCTCAACCAAACTCATTCCCAACACCTCTAGTTGTAAGGACATTATCAGCTAGAGTTGCTTGCTGCCATTTTCCCCAGTGGCATGGAAGAAGCTATGTGTCATAGTAAAAAATGATGTTAATATGCAAAAAAAAAAAGCAGAGGTAAGTGACAGGAAGAAACACAATTGCTCTACAACATGATGGGTTCTAAATTCAACTATATAAGGTGCCAGATTTACCCTCAGCTTTTCATATTGATATACCTTGCTTTCTTGTCATTTTCAACAGAAGAATGTATAAAACAATATTCTTAACTCTCCTGAGTTGACCAACCTGGTGAGTATATTAGTTTTTTGCTATTATAGTGCTCTGTAACAAATAATCCCCACAACTCTGTCTTCTGAAAATAAGCATGTATTTCTTATTCATGAGTTTGCAGCAGTTCATCTATGACCCTGATAGACTTCCTTGAGATTAGCTGAACTTGAATCCAAGTTGAGTCTTTGGTCTAGGTCTGTTCCACATAGCTCCTCATTCTTGAACTAGCAACTACCTGGGCATGTTCTTTATGTGGAAGATTGCAGAAAGTTCAAGGGGTCAAACCAAGATTTGTACATATAGGAGACCATTCTGCGTGGCATGGGCCCAGCTCCCACTCCGAGATACACAGGACCCATGCCTACAGATAGGTTCTCCCATGGGGAATCAGGCCTGCATTGTACCTAGACTGCTATGAGACTTGCTTTTGCTAAAACTCCCTCACCTTGAATTGAGACAGCAAGTGCTTACTGTAACTTCCTAAAATCCATGCTAAACCTTCTGAGGATGAGTGTAACCAGTTCAACCACTTTCCCCTTTGCATTTGCAAATATCCTTCTTCTGTGATGTGATTAGCAACATCCTCTCCTTTGTTTTCTGTAAAAGGTAACCACCTAAAGCGAACCTGTGCATAGTAAATGAGGACCATCATGTAATGTGCCCAGAAAAGAATAAAAGCTTATCAAGGCAAGGTTTGGGGCTCTCTCCCCTTGAGAGAGTGGCCACGCTGTCCATTTTCCTCCACAGGACTCAGTAGTCCATGTGAATTTCTTGTGCCTCATCCACAATATGGCGGACCCCATGAGCCAGGGTCCACATCATGTACACACATTCAAAGACTCTGCTTTGGCCATATTTGCTCATATTTCTTTAATCAAAACAAGTTTCAAAGTCAGGACTGAAGTCAACAGGTCAGGGATGTTCACTCTGCTTACTTCAATGGGAGGCACTACAGAGTTTCACAGCAAAGGATATGGATGTAAAGTTCTGCTGTAGGGAGGAAGAGAAAAATTGACAACAATAATCTAGAAAAGAGAATAGGCTTGGGAGTCAAAAAGTTCTAGGTCACAAATGCAGCTCTACCACTCATGCCCTTGACCAAAGGACATTCTCCTTGGTTCATAAAGGTCGTCTTTTCCAATAAAGTCACTAATTTTTGTAGAATATACATGAAGTAATGAGGGAGGAAAAGGACATTCTAAACAAACATAATAGAGGGAGCTCCAGCAGTTATATTGAATCATGGAGAGAACTTGAGTGTGGAAACATAAAAAATAGAAGTATCCTGATTCCTGATGACTCTGAAGAAGTATTGACATCCCTGCACTGCTTACCTTTAGACTTCTTTCTGTAACAGAATAGTCCACTGTGTGTTTAAACCACCTTTTTTAAGGGTACTGTCACTCGCAGCCAAATGCAATTCCTAAGTGATACAGGTACTGTGATAAGTCAAGACTGTGTCCATATAAGGTAAATATGTTAAAATTCTAGTGAATGAGATCCAAATTCTGGAACAGAAACTACTGCATTTATAGTTGTCTGAGGACCTCAATAAGTTTACGTTCCCAGAGTAGGAAAAGATGAGGATACAAATCTAGGGGATTCTTTTGAGTAAGAAAAAATGTTTAAATTGGGGTTCTGACTGGATTGGGGTTCTGACTGGATTTCAGAAAGTGTTATATTAGTCTCTGCATTTTTCTGTATGTTAAAGTATCTTTTAAAAGAGTGTGAAGAAAAGAAAATCATTTAGTATCTATCCTGATCATGTGGACATAAAGAAAAATCTGAGAAAACTTCCCCACTGGTGAGGGGAGTTGTTTGGTTTATGCCACTGTGGTCAATTGGATGATTGTTCCCAACCCTTTGAACTCTCTTTGTAATGAAATTTTATAGCCATGCCCTTTGCTGTGCCCCTTTGAAGACCTTCCCAGTAGAATGGGCAGGGTGCTAATCTCCACCTTACTGACCCTGGACTTGATTATGAAATGTGATCAGACATGATATAAGCAAGAGCTGTAAATGTACTGACTTACCTTGGTTTTCCATCTTGTATTTCTGCCATCTGTCATGAAGAGAATATTCCCAAGAAGCAGCTGCTCCAGGTGAATGAGAACCAGATAGTGTACAACTGAACTTAATTCACAGACTAAAGTTAAAACCAGTCAATCCCAGGCAAGCCTGGCAGAACCACCATCAACTGAAGGCCTGTGAGCTAGACATAGAGAAACAAATTAAGTTCCTGAGTCTGGTGGCTGTTGATCATGTAGCATTACTTTAGAAGGCACTTGTATGGGGGCATTTGTTGCTTTTGCCTGCCCTGTGTCCCTTCCCTAATTCTGCTGATAACAATTGCTCTTTCATTTGAGCAACTGCCAAAAGGTAGTTCTGGTAGGCTGCCAACACAGTACCCATCCAGAGGTGGACATTTCATGAGTCTATTCAAGGCAGCAGGAAGGAGGAAGAAAGGACAAAAGGGCACTTCCTCCCTTAAGAATCTGTGGTAGGCAGACTAATGGCATCTCAAAGATATCCATGTCCTGATCCCCAGAACCTGTGAATATCTTAGGTTACATGGCAAAGGAGAATTAAAGTTGTTAATCATCTGACCCTAAAATAGGAGACAAGTGTGGATTATCTAGGTGGGCCCAATGTAAACACAAGTGTCCTTAAATGTGGAAGAAGCAAGGAGAACAGTTCACGTCAGAGTAATGCAATGTCAGAAATACTCAGCTGGTCACATGCAATGTCAGAAATACTCAGCTGGTCACATGCAATGTCAGAAATACTTAGCTCTATTGCTGGTTCATGGAAGAGGCTATGAACCAAGGCATGTGGCAAGGCTCTAGAAACTGGAAAAGGCAAGGAAACAGATTCTTCCTTGGAGCCCCTGGGAAAACTGCCGTCTTCCTGACACCTTGGCTTTAGCCCAGTGAGATCTCTGTGAGACTTCTGACCTCCAAAACTGCAAGACAATAAATTTGTGTTGTTTTCAGCTACTTGTTGGTGGTGACTTGTTGCAGCAACAGGGGATGATGCGGATTTATAGGAAATAAACACATGATCTTTCCCTAGAGAACTACACACCCCTCTGCCATTGACCAGAATTTAAGCACCTATCCATGCCTAGCTACAAAAGATACTGGGTACATTGTCAACCCAAATAAAAGTGGGATGACATTGACAGGGAAATGGAAGAGAGTATACTGGAATGGGAAGGTAACAAGCTAGGTCACTAAACTCCATTCCTTGAGCCACAGTGATTATCCAAGGGTGGGCATGTCACTCAACAGACTGGCTGTGACCTGCAATTGTATTTGGGAAGAAAAAAACATTATCTGTTGTTGTATAACAAGTCACCCCCAAAATCTGTGACTTCAAATAATAATTTCATTATCATTCTCATGGTCTGGGCTTGCCTAGGTGCAGTGGGGTGGCTCTTGTTCAGGATGGCTCGTGAGGTTGCAGCTACGTGAAGGAGCAAGGGAGTCATCTCAGAGTTTCCTTAGTCATGTGTCTGCTGGTTAGCGCTGGCCACCAGCCAGGATGCCTGCACTTGGCTCTTTATGTGGCTTGGGCTTCCTCACAGCATAGCGTCTGGGTTCCCAGAGTGTCTCAAGAGACCCTAGCATCACAACTCATAGCACCACTTCTGCCATAGTCATAAACCCACCCAAATTCAAAGAGAGAGAGAAAGCTCACAGATCCCATTTCCTGATGGGACAAATGTCAAAGTCACATTGTAGGAAAGACCTGTGGGATGACATACACTGTTGCAACCATTTTGGGGAAAATTAACTTGCCTGAGATTCCTGTCTTATCAATGAGGCCCCTATCAAGCTGTCCTTTCTGGATAACAACTATTACATCCCTTTTTGCTTAATCTAGTTTGACAGGGATTTCTGTCACTTCCTTGCTGCAATAAGATAATGCGTGGATGTTATAAGAATTAGATGACTGATAGCACTCGAAAATTTCACACAACAATGCAAACTATAGGACCTCCCTTCCAGTGACCCTTCCCTTCCCTTGTGGATGGTGGGAATTTGTTCCACTGATGTTGCAAGATGGCAGTAACAGCAACCTTTACCACTATAGACATTTCATACCCTTAGCTTGCAATGATACTGTCAGGAATTATCTAATACATTTGTTCCAGCCCAATGCAGACAGAACTCTGCTCTTAAGCAGTAATTTTGGTTCCTTCTACCCATTGACATAACATTTCCATCAGTAAGATCCTAAACTGGGCTCTCACAGTTTTCATATTATAAGAAAAAGAGTTCTCAAACTAATTTTTAAGAATTTTCAAACAAATGTCATGGAGGAAGAAACTTTTCTCTACCCTCAAGTTCTTTGGGCAAGTCTAATAATCAAAAAGACATGAAAAAGGTAAAGAAGAGAAAATAACCAAATTTAATATAAATATGTATGAAACTAGAAAAGCTGGAATTCATGCTGTCTGTCACCTACCAGACCCAATAAGCAGAGACAGGGATTGAATTTTATGGGTGCTTTACTCAGTTGGCTGGTGATCTGAGAAGATGGAGGGTTTCTACCCTAACAGACCATACTAAATTCCATTTTAAACCGACCCGTTTAATAAGGAGAAAAAAATTGTAGGTAAGGGGATTGGAATTCAGGGGAAAAGTTAATCAGATAAAAAGCTGCAGCATTCTTTCATCTGAGTCCTGTGCAGTAGTCTTTTTCTATGTCCTGGACAGTGGGCATCTCCCCCTGGGGCACAGTGCCTCAGACCATCTTGATGGTTTGCAGTCCTCCTGAGGCACAAAGGTGGAACTGCTCATGCTCTCCTGCAGTAAAGGTGGGTCATACCTTCAGTTCCTGAAGCAATCGCTTTTTACATACATTGATTACTAAGCTTATTACTTATTACCTGAAACTAAAATTTTTCCAACATTTGAGTCCCCTATCTCATATGCATGGGGACCCCATATACATGAAACAGTCAGAGACTCCACATACAAAATAAGTTCAAAACCCAAAAGGGAAAGTGTGCTACATTTAACATTCTGAGCTACGGATAATGTAAGGTACCCTAGGGGCTTCAAAGGGTCATTGCAGGATGATAACAAGTGGAGATTTTTGGACTTCCCACCAAGACAGAGGCATAGATAGATACACTGTGCCTCCTCGCACAACCAAAAGAAGAACAACAACGAATTTGAAAATAAAAAACAACCAGAACTGACAGAAAATAGAACTGTATGGCAATCCGACAACCAAGGAGTTAAAGAAACATCATCCAGACTGCTAGGAGGGGCAGAGACAGACAGCCAGGTGGGGAGGACTTGCAGCAAGGCAGTGGCTGGTGGACCTGGCGAGGAGGTGGCTGACGGAGCGGGCAGTCCCACATTTGCGTGCAGATAAACAGGTAAACAGGGGAGGAACCCAGGGGAGGAACAACAGGGGAGTGAGACAGACCATGCAACACAGGATTCTGGTGAGGGGAAATAAAGCCTCAAAACCTCTGACTGAAAAAACCTGTGGGGGTTGAGGTGGAAGGAGAAACTCCCAGCCTCACAGGAGATTTCGTTGGAGAGACCCACAGGGGCCTAAGAACATACACAAACCCACCCACCCGGGAATCAGCATCAGAAGGGCCCAGTTTGCTTGTGGGCAGTGGCAGAAGTGACTGAAAGCTGGCAGAGAGCTGAACAAGTGGCACTGTTCCCTCTCAGACTCCTCCCCCACAAACCACAGACAGTAGCACAACACAGTGACCTGGGTTGCCCTGCACTGGCAAATACCTAAGGCTCCGGCCCTTACTAGGTAACAGGTGCACCAAGACAAAAAAGAATGGCTCAAATGAAAGAACAGATCAGAGCTCCAAACAAAAATACAACCAAGTGATGAAGGGATAGCCAACCTATCAGATGCACATTTCAAAACACTGGTAATCAGGAGGCTCACAGAACTGGTTGAGTATGGTTGCAAAATAGAGGAAAAAAGGCTATGAAAAGTGAAATAAAGGAAAGTATACAGGGAACCAACAGTGACGGGAAGGAGACCAGGACTCAGATAAACAGTTTGGGCCACAAGGAAGAAATAAACATTCAACCAGAACAGAATGAAGAAATAAGAATTCAAAAACATGAGGAGCGGCTTAGGCACTTCCAGGACAACTTTAAACATCCCAACATCTGAATCATAGGGGTACCAGAAGGAGAAGAGGAAGAGCAAGAAATCAGAAGCTTATTTGAAAACATAATGAAGGAGAACTTCCCCAATCTGGCAAAGGAAATAGACTTCCAGGAAGTCTAGGAGGCTCAGAGAGTCCCAGAGAAGTTGGACCCAAGGAAAACTCACACCAAGGCACATCATCATTACATGACCCAAGGTGAAAGAGAAGGAAAGAATCTTAAAAGCAGCAAGAGAAAAGGAGACAGTTACCTACAAAGGAGTTCCCATAAGACTATCAGCTGATTTCTCGAAAGAAAGCTTGCACGCAGGCAAGAAGCGGCTGGAAAGAAGTATTTGAAGTCATGAAAGGCAAGGACCTACATCCAAGATTACTCTACCCAGCAAAGCTTTCATTTAGAATGGAGGGGCAGATAAAGTACTTCCCAGATAAGGTCAAGTTAAAGGAGTTCATCATCACCAAGCCCTTACTACATGAAATGTTAAAGGGACTGATCTAAGAAAAAGAAGATGATCAAAAATATGAACAGTAAAATGACAACAACCTCACAACTATCAACAACTGAACCTACAAAAAAACAACCACCCCAAAATGAACTAAGCAAACAACTGAAACAGGAACAGAATCACAGAAATGGTGGTCACATGGAAGGTTGTCAGTGGGGGAGGTGGAGGAGGGAGAAGAGAGGACAATGTACAGGGAATAAGAAGCATAATTGGTAGGTACATAACAGACAGGGGGAGGTTAAGAATAGCATAGGAAATGTAAAGCCAAAGAACTTGTATGTACAACCCATGGGCATGAACCAAGGGTGGAATGCTGCTGGGAGGGGTGGTGCAGGGCAGAGGGGAATAAAGTGGGGGTGTGGGGAATAGGACAACTATAACAGCATAGTCAAGCAAATATATTTTTAAAAATAATAAAACTTATTGATTAGTACATTAAAGATATTTGCATTTTATTGTATATATCTTTCCCCCAAAGAAATAAAATTATAAACAATGTTGAACTCAAATATATATATATATATGTGCATATATATATATGCACTTAAGTGTTTAGGGGGAAGGTTTCTGATGTCTGCAACTTACTCTGAAATCCATCAAAAAATAATTTAGGGTGCTGGATAGACAGACGGGTATATGGATGAATTGCTACATGATAAAGCTACCAGAGTAAAATGCTACAGTAAAATCCATGTAGTATATACATGGGTGTTCAATGTAAAAATCTTACCACTCTTCTGTATGTTTGAAAAGTTTATAACAAAATGGACAAAAAAAAGTAAATGAGTCAAAAGGCCTTAAAGTCCTTCAAAGTTCAGTGTGGCTAAAAGAATAGTCTGTTGTGGTCCAGGCCAGCTTTTGTCTCTTTGCAGTCACCTGCTTCTTCAAATCCTTGCTCCCCTTTGGGTCTAGCTGTTCTGTCCTGGGGGCTGTCTGTGTTGGAAAGCAGCTTCCTCCCTCAGGGCCAGGAACACCATTCTCTTTGCCTAAGCAAGAGCTCAGGTTCTTGTGTAGGCATTTACATCTTGATAGTGTGTGTGGCTCAGGAGGGCTACTTCCTCATCTGCACTGAGGCCAGAAAAGGCTGGGTGTTTGTTTTTCCCCTGAGGGTGTGACAGCCTCACTCAGCACCTCTGCTGCTTCCAGGGGCTTCCTCGTTAACTATGAAACACACACGATTTTAGTTAATAGAAAACATCTGGCCTTTTGCTTCCTGAGAATTAGACTTTGGAGAGCAGAGCAGGAACTGAGAGAAAAATCTGTGAGAAGAGCTCCAAAGTCTAACAGGAAGGAAAACAAACGATCAGAAATTATAAATTACGCAAGATTGTGCAAGATGCCAGAGAGAGAGAGGCCTGTGAGGGAGCAGAGGTCACTTAAAAAAACGATCTTGGAGACGGCAACTCTCAAATGCTTTTCACTTTAAGGGAGGCTGAAACTACAGAACACCATTTTTTCCCTGTCAAATTATAAAAAGAAGACAAAATTTTAAATGATAATATTCAATGCTGGCAAGGATGTGATGATAAAAGAGCACTCTTATAAATTACCAGAAAGAGCTTTTTATGGAAATGGCAACAATGTGTATGAAATATCATACATTTTGAATCAGTAAGTTATGTCCAAGAATATTTTAAGGGTGAAAAATTGAAATATTTTCAAAGATCTACATATAAAGATGTTTAACAGTTATAATAACAGCAAAAATTTGTCTCACCTCTGGGGTACTAACTAAATTATAGTTCTGTTATGAAAGAAACTCCCAGAAACTCAGTTCTTCTTGCTGACACAGTAAAAAAAAACTACAGATCAGCGAATCTATTAGTGTGCAAGCAGGGTTTATTGGTGATCTGTGCTTATGGAAGAGAATGGCCTAGCTAAGGAGGGGGTGGGGGTAGGTAAAAGGCATAGGTTGAGTGCAATGCAGGGTAAGGGGCTTGGAAAGTAGGGAGTGACAAATGCCTGGGTGGCCTGAGGCCGGGAGGCCTGAGAGCCTAGAGAGAGATTATTAATTAATAAGTTGGGGCAGTTACTCAAAATTAATTATGGGCTCTTTCTGTAAACACTAGGGACTCCCTCACAAAACAGATAGTGACCAGAGGTAGATGGTGTAGATCTTTGAAATATTTTCAAAGTTGTTGTTTGGCTTCTTCTTTGGGCTCTGTGGACCCCCTCCTATTCCCCCTTCCAGACCTTGGGATGAATACACAGTTTCAAAGGTTTTCTTTCCCAGATAGTGCAAGTGATACATAGAATTCCAAGGGCTTCCCTCCTCCTGTGCTAACCTAGTGTTTCTTGTGGTGTTGGAACACCTGGCAATATTATCCAACCAGGCTCAGGACTCCTGAGTTAGTGGGTGAGACATCCTTTCTCCTTCCTGTGTTGATTTTGCTTTATATACCTAACAGTTCAACAATGTGATGAAAATATTATGCAGACATTTTTTACAATAGACTTTTGACTGAACCTGCCCTGACTGGGAATTGAACCTGTAACCTTTTGGTTTTCAGGACGATGCCCAACCAACTGAGCCACTGGCTAGGGCTCTTTTTAATAGTTTCAAATGCAGCACTCTGAAACAGAGATATGGAGATGTCTACTTGGGAATTCGATATATGATGTATTTAAAGAAACTGTATCTTAAAAAGTATGTGTGGACATTCAGAATGAGTCACCCCAAATGTGCCTCAGTAATAGCAAATTGTTTTCAGCTAGAGGCAACTAAAAACCTGTCAGCTCAAGAGAAACTCTACCCCACTTAACTACCTACAAAAATTTATGTGCAAATAAGAGATTATTAAAGACAAACATTTCCTTATCTATCTATCTATCTATCTATCTATCTATCTATCTATCTATCTATCCATCCATCCATCCATCCATCTATCTGGTAGGGCACACTTCTAATTACTAAATATCTTTCTTCTTTTTAAAAATATATTTGCTTGACTATGCTGTTATAGTTGTCCTATTCCCCACACCCCCACTTTATTCCCCTCTGCCCTGCACCACCCCTCCCAGCAGCATTCCACCCTTGGTTCATGCCCATGGGTTGTACATACAAGTTCTTTGGCTTTACATTTCCTATGCTATTCTTAACCTCCCCCTGTCTGTTATGTACCTACCAATTATGCTTCTTATTCCCTGTACATTGTCCTCTCTTCTCCCTCCTCCACCTCCCCACTGACAACCTTCCATGTGACCACCATTTCTGTGATTCTGTTCCTGTTTCAGTTGTTTGCTTAGTTCATTTTGGGGTGGTTGTTTTTTTGTAGGTTCAGTTGTTGATAGTTGTGAGGTTGTTGTCATTTTACTGTTCATATTTTTGATCATCTTCTTTTTCTTAGATCAGTCCCTTTAACATTTCATGTAGTAAGGGCTTGGTGATGATGAACTCCTTTAACTTGACCTTATCTGGGAAGTACTTTATCTGCCCCTCCATTCTAAATGAAAGCTTTGCTGGGTAGAGTAATCTTGGATGTAGGTCCTTGCCTTTCATGACTTCAAATACTTCTTTCCAGCCGCTTCTTGCCTGCGTGCAAGCTTTCTTTCGAGAAATCAGCTGATAGTCTTATGGGAACTCCTTTGTAGGTAACTGTCTCCTTTTCTCTTGCTGCTTTTAAGATTCTTTCCTTCTCTTTCACCTTGGGTCATGTAATGATGATGTGCCTTGGTGTGAGTTTTCCTTGGGTCCAACTTCTCTGGGACTCTCTGAGCCTCCTAGACTTCCTGGAAGTCTATTTCCTTTGCCAGATTGGGGAAGTTCTCCTTCATTATGTTTTCAAATAAGCTTCTGATTTCTTGCTCTTCCTCTTCTCCTTCTGGTACCCCTATGATTCAGATGTTGGGATGTTTAAAGTTGTCCTGGAAGTGCCTAAGCCGCTCCTCATGTTTTTGAATTCTTATTTCTTCATTCTGTTCTGGTTGAATGTTTATTTCTTCCTTGTGGCCCAAACTGTTTATCTGAGTCCTGGTCTCCTTCCCGTCACTGTTGGTTCCCTGTATACTTTCCTTTATTTCACTTTTCATAGCCTTTTTCCTCTATTTTGCAACCATACTCAACCAGTTCTGTGAGCCTCCTGATTACCAGTGTTTTGAAATGTGCATCTGATAGGTTGGCTATCCCTTCATCACTTGGTTGTATTTTGTTTGGAGCTCTGATCTGTTCTTTCATTTGAGCCATTCTTTTTTGTCTTGGTGCACCTGTTACCTAGTAAGGGCCGGAGCCTTAGGTATTTGCCAGTGCAGGGCAACCCAGGTCACTGTGTTGTGCTACTGTCTGTGGTTTGTGGGGGAGGAGTCTGAGAGGGAACAGTGCCACTTGTTCAGCTCTCTGCCAGCTTTCAGTCACTTCTGCCACTGCCCACAAGCAAACTGGGCCCTTCTGATGCTGATTCCCGGGTGGGTGGGTTTGTGTATGTTCTTAGGCCCCTGTGGGTCTCTCCAACGAAATCTCCTGTGAGGCTGGGAGTTTCTCCTTCCACCTCAACCCCCACAGGTTTTTTCAGTCAGAGGTTTTGAGGCTTTATTTCCCCTCACCAGAATCCTGTGTTGCATGGTCTGTCTCACTCCCCTGTTGTTCCTCCCCTGGGTTCCTCCCCTGTTTACCTGTTTATCTGCACGCAAATGTGGGACTGCCCGCTCCGTCAGCCACCTCCTCGCCAGGTCCACCAGCCACTGCCTTGCTGCAAGTCCTCCCCACCTGGCTGTCTGTCTCTGCCCCTCCTAGCAGTCTGGATGATGTTTCTTTAACTCCTTGGTTGTCGGATTGCCATACAGTTCTATTTTCTGTCAGTTCTGGTTGTTTTTTATTTTCAAATTCGTTGTTGTTCTTCTTTTGGTTGTGCGAGGAGGCACAGTGTATCTATCTATGCCCCCATCTTGGCCAGAAGTCCCAATGAATAAGTTTAACAAATAGAATCTATTAACAATGAATCTATTAACAAATAGATATGAGTTTTGTCCAGAATGCATCCAGCCATACAATATGAAAAATTGACATTTATTGAAAAAGATCCAAGGGACAAGAAACATTGTACATAGGACAGTGACTCTTCAGTCACTTTCAAAGTAGACACTTTAGGACCTCACACAGTTCTCCCAGTCACCATGAGCTTCCCCATTGTATTTTCCTGAATCTCACTGATGGTATGAAATCTCTTCCCTTTCAAAGGTGATTTTAGTTTTAGAAAAAACAGAAGTCACAGGGTGCTAAATATGGTCTGTAGGGGGCCTGAGTCACCCAGGTTATTTAATGTTTTGCCAAGAAACTCTGCAAAAAACATAATGCATGAGGGGTGCATTGTCATGACAAAGGTGCCAATCACCAGTTGCCCATAGATCTGGCCTTCTGAGTCATCAGGATAGTTTCTCAGGAGGAATATTCAAATTTAATGTAAAACTTGATGCAGATTTTTGTTCTACTCACTCAGTTATTTTGAATGTCCTGGCCACGGAGTACACATGCTCACTCAACAGTCTACTGCCCTCACTGCTAGTACAGTGAAGTCATCATTGTTCACACATGCACATTCCAGTCCTTTGTCTTTGGCTGTCAGGTTACCTCCATTTCGTGCAAACTGTTCTTGTTATATTAACAATGGCTGTACTTTTTCAAGACAGACCTTGTATACCTGTGCAACCCAGATCCTCATCAAAATATAGAACATTACCATCAGTCCAGAAAGTTCTTTCATTCTCCTTCCCAGTCAGTTTCTGTTATCACACTCCCAGAGGGAAACACAGCTCTCATTTTCCTTCACCACAGATTAGTTTTGCCTATTCTACAGCTTTATAGAGATTGAATCAGACATTTGTGTTCTTTATGTGATGTTTCTTTCACTCCATCTAAGAACTGTATTAACTAAGAGGAAATGGGCAAATTATAGAGACTACTGGAAACCCTGTTTGCATTCAGGGACAAGAAAACAACTTTTTCCATTAAACAAAATTGAAAATGACAGTGTGAAACACAATTAAGAAAGCACAAAGGCAAGCCACAGAATGGGAGAATATGTTGTAATACATCTATCCTGAAAGATAATCAAAATACATAAATAATTCCTACAAATCGATAATGAAAACAGGTAACCCAATAAGAAAAAAATGAGGAAAACACTTGAACTTCTCAAAAGAGGCTATCCAAATGGCCAATAAACCCATAAAAAGGTGCTCAACCGCATTAGTCATCAGGGAAACTTGGAACCACAGTATGATACAAGTACACACCAGAATAGCAAAAATGAAAAAGAAAAGAGTGTCAAGAGTTGCAAGGAGGTAGAGCCACCAGAACTTAATACACTGACAATATTTCATCAGCACAAGTATTCCAGTCCAAGTATGTTGTACAATTGTGGCAGTGTCCACCAAAGCTAAACATATATATACCCTATGGTACAGCAATTAAATTCCTGGTTATATACCCAACTGAATGCATACCTGCACTTATGAAAAGACTTGTGCAAAAATGTTCATAATAGCCAAAAGCTGGAAACAACCCAAATGTCCATCAACCGGAAAATAGATAAATAAGATGGAATAGATAAATGATATGGTATATAGTCCAAAGGCTATAAAGCACCATCTTCAACTTGATGAAGGACATGAACAACAAAACTGTAACTAACATACTTAATGATGAAAGACTGACTGCTTTCCCTCTAAGATTAGGAGCAAGGTTCAGATGTCCACTCTCACCACTTCTATGCAACAATATACTGGAAGTTCTAGCAAGGCAATGTGGCAAGAAAAGAAATAAAGGCATCTAGATCGTAAAAAAAGAAAAGAAGAAAAACTGTCTTTATTCACAGACGATATAACTATATTCAAAGAAAAACCTAAGGAATCTATAAAAAAGAAGTCCAAGAGCCAATAATTGAGTTTAGCAATATCACAGGATACAAGGTCAATATTTAAAAATTAGTTATATTTCAACATATTAGCTATGAACAACTAAAAATTGAAATTTAGAAAAATTTTCCAGTAGCATTCAAAAACTTGAAATATTTAGGGATAAGTTTAACAAAATATTTGCAAGATTTATCCAATGAAAACATTAACACATTGTTGAGAGAAATTAAAGAAAACCTACCTAAAGAGATGCATAATGTTAATGAATCAGAAAACTCAATGTTGTGAAGATACCAATTATCCCAAAATTGATCTATAGAATCAACACAATCTCAGTCAAAATCCCATCAGGCTTTAACAGCTGATTCTAAATACATGGAAATTCAAATCTTGGGGGAAAAAATTGGAGGACTTGTGCTACTTTAAGACTTACTGTAAAGCTGCAGTAATCAAGGTAGTATGTATGGTATTAGCATCAGGATAGATATATAGACCAATGGAATAGAACAAAGCCTAGAAATTGACCTACACTTGTCTGGTCAATCAATTTTTTAATAGACTATTTTTAGAGAATTTTTGGGTTTATAGTAAAATTATATATATTCAAAGTACAAAGAACTCCCTTACATTCCCTTCCCTTCCTATACCTGGCCCCAATTTTCCCTGCTGTTGATTATTATTATTAACTAAAGTCCATAGTTTTGGACAGTGTTCTAGAGTAAACACTAGGGTTCACTCTTGGTGTTATATGGTTGTGTGGTTATATGGGTTTTGCCAAATGCCTAATGTCATGTAACCACATCTGCAGCATCATGCAGTATGGTTTCATGGGCCTAAAAATGACTGTTTCAACTACTCATCTCTCTCCCCAGCCCAGCCCCCTGACAACCACTCTTCTTACTGTCACTATAGTTCTGCCCCTTCCAGAATGTCACATAGTTGGAATCATTCAGTTTATCACCACTTCAGACTGGCTCCTTTCACTAAGCAATATGCTTTTAATGTTCTCCCATGTCTTCCTGGCTTGATAACTCATTTCTTTTATCACAGAATAATGTTCTATTCTATAACTGTATTATGGTTTATTTATCCATTCACCTACTGAAGGACATCTTGTTGCTTCCAAGTTTTGCCATTTATGAATAAAACTGCCATAAATGTCCATGTGCAGGTATTTTGTGGACCTAACTTTTCACTCTATTTGGGTAAATACTAAGGAGAACAATTTCTGGATTGTATGATAAGAGTATCTTTAGCTTTTTAAGAAACTGCCAAACTGCCTTCTAAAGTGGCTGTACTATTTGTATTCCCACCATCAATGACACTAAAGATAATAGAATTCCTCTTCCTCCACACCCCTGTCAACATGTGGTGTTGGTGTTTTGTATTTTAGCCATTCTAATATATGTGTATGGCTATCTTGTATTAATTTGCATTTCTCTAGTGAGATACTAAGTTGAACATCTTTTTGTGTATGTTTGTCATCTGCTTATCTTCTTTGGTGAGGTGTCTGTCCAGATCTTTTGTCCACTTTTTTTAATTGAGCAAAATAGCATGTGTGGTATTGGCATCAGCATGTTTGTTCTCTTATTGTTGAGTTATGAGTTCTTTGTGTAGTTTGGGTACAAGTCCTTTATCAAATGTGTGTTTTGCAAATACTTCCTGCCAACGTGTGGCTTGTCCTTTTATCTTTACAGTGCCTTTCACAAAGAAGTTTTAAATTTCCTTTCCTTGCGTGGGTTGTGCTTTTGGTATTGTATCTAAAAAGTCATCACCAAATCCAAGATCTAGATTTCATCCTGTTATCTTCTAAGAGTTTTAAGGTTTTTTATAAAGGATTTTATGTATTTATTTCTAGAGAAAGAGGAAGAGGGGGAGATAAAGAGGGGAGAAACATCACTGTGTGGTTGCCTCTCTAGCACCCCCTACTGGGGACCTGGCCTGCAGCCCAGGCATGTGCCCTTGACTGGGAATCAAACCTGCCACCCTTGGGTTCCCAGGCCAGCACTCAATCCACTGAGCCACACCATCCAGGGCAGAATTTTATAGTTTTGCATTTTACATTTACATCTATGGTATACTTTGAGCTAATTTTGTGAAAGTTGTAAGGTCAGTGTATAGAATAATTTTGGACCATGTGTATGTGCAATAATTCCAGCACCATTTGTTGAAATGATCACACTTTCTCCATTGAATTGCCTTTGCTCCTTTGTCAACAATCAACTAATTATATTTGTGTGGGCCTATTTCTAGGCTGTTTTCTATTCCATTGTTCTACTTGCCTATTCTTTTTCTAATACCACACTGTCTTTATTACTGTGGCTTTATTGATCAATTGATTTTTTGACAATGGTTCTAGATAATTCAAATGGAAAAAAATAGACTTTTTAACAAAGGGAGCTGAAACAACTGTGATCCATATGGGAAAAAATTAAATGTGTCCTTTATTTTACACCATATAAAAATTAACTCAAAATGGATCACAGACTCAAATGTCAAAGGTAAAGTATAAAACTACTAGAGGAAAATATAGTAAAGAATACTTGAAACCTGGAACCCTGGGGTAAGCAAAGATTTCTTAGCTAGGAAACAGAAAGCACAAACCATAGAAGAAAAAAACTTGAGCCCTTGTCGAATGGCTCAGTTGATTGGAGTGTTGTCCCATATACCAAAAAGTTGTGGGTTCGATATCCAGTTGGACACATAGCAGAGGCAACTAGTCAACATTTCTCTCTCACATCAATGTCTCCCTCTCTCTCTTTCTCTCTCACACATGTCAATAAACATAACCTCAGGTGAGGACTTAAAAAAGAAGAAAGAAAAGATAAAATTTCAATTCATCAGAATTAAAACCTTTACTCTTAAAGATGTAATTAGAAAATAAAAGGACAAGCCTAAACTGGGAAAAGAATATTAACTATAGATTTCCCTGACAAAGAACTTGTATATAGAATATGAAGAGTTCTTACAACTCAATAAAGAGAACATAAACAACTTGATTTCTAAAAATGGGCAAAAAATATTAAATAGTCACTTCACAAAAGAAGATATACTCATACAAAAGGCCCATAGGAACCAAAAAAAAAAGATTAATGTCATCAGTCACCAGGGAGATGTAAGTAAAAACCACAATGAGATATCATTACATATCTACTAAAATGGCTCAGGTTAAAAAGACGAACACTACTAATGTTGGAGAAGATGTGCAGCAACTGAACTCTCATATGTTGATGAAGAAAATATAATAATTTGTTAGCTTCTAATAAACAAACCTTTACCATATGACTAAGCAACTCCTTTCTTTAGGTACTAGCTAAAGTTAAATGAAAACATGTCCACAGAAAATCTTGTACACAAAGGTTCCTAGGAACTTTATTCTCAAAAGCCAGAAAACAACTCCAGTGTCCATAACAGGAAAATAGAAAAGTAAATTATAGTGTATTAATACAATAAATCTACTATTCAGCAACAAGATGGAACTACTGATACCTGAATGAATATTCAAAACATTATGCTGAATAAAAGAAGTCAGACATGAAAGTGCCTACTTGATATTTCACTTATATGAAACTATATTAAAGACAGATCTAAATCTATTCTGTCAGAAACCAGATCAGTGATTTCCTGGAGCTGCGATGAAGGTGGAAGTTGGCTGGGAAAGAACACAAGGGAATTCTTTTGGGTGATATGAATGTCCTATATTTGACTGTGATGGTCTTACATGATAAAAATTTATCAAATGTACATTCAAAATGAGTGTATTTAAATGTTATTAAATTATACCTCCATAAAGTTAATATTTTTAAAGTGACAAAAACAAAAAAGCACTAATAAAAACAAAAATAAAGTTGTACTTTAATTGCATCTTAACATTTTAAGCCTACTAAAATTTGGATAAACTTCCAGTCTTGCTAAAGTGAGAAAAGCATATACTAGAAATAAGTTAGAGAAAAAGGATTTCTTGGTGTTACTGGGCAAAGTGAGATTTGGCCACCTGCAGCCATATATAAGCATAACACAATCATTAGTGCACAAGGAAAAAGGTTTTTATTAACAGGTTGCCCAATTTGGGAGGGTAGGAGCTCCATAACTCCAAACCATTCTCTTGTGCAAAACACAGAAATCCCCTTGTTGCCCAAAAGACTGAAATCCAAATCCATGCCCAGAGACACTCCCCTCCCCACCCCCGCCATTCTTATCTGTGCCCAAGGCTGTGATGCAATAGGTTCTCCGCCTCTCCAGTCCCAGGCTTTCTCTCTCCCTGGAGTTCACACCTGTCAGTCTGGTGTCTCCATTGCCCCACTGCAGCTTCCTCCCTCTCCCAGGGCTGGGTTGTGCTCTTTCCATGGGACCTCTTCGGTGTCCGAGGCTCCTTGAGTCCCTAGGTCCAGTGGACTTTCTCAGCCTGGGTGTCTGCGCTGCTCTCAGAATGAGAGAATGGGAGCAGTCCAGCGCCTGCGGTGTGCAGTGCCCCCTAACCAGGTGGGGCAAGGAAAATGCAAAAAAGGGAGCTGAGTTTCTGCATGCCTTCCATTGTAAATCTTTTGCCCCTAGATCCCATGCAAGGCGTAAGTGTCCAAATTCCCAGCCTCTCAGCTGTTGTCCACCACGTGCATCAGCCCACAAGGCATCTCTCCCCCACCTCTGGCCGCCATTATCCAGAATCAGGGAGAAGGGTTTTCTTACCTGTGCCCTAGGCCTGGGCGGGGGTTGGGGGGGGCCTGTCACCTTCTCACAAGGGTGTTGTGACCATTTCAGCCTGTACAGGCTCTGTACAAGTTGTGTCAAGAGCTGCATTAGTTGTTTACCCTTCCGCAGGGTATGGAGTCATGAACAGGCTGCTGCTCCAGTCCACTGCCTTGGGGTTTCCTCTGACACCTCCCTCTTCTAGGGAGTGCAGCCCCTCACACCACATCCGGTTCCCTGCTCCCCAGTGATGTGGCCATATCCCACCATTACATTGTACCAACACATGTAATTCAATTAGTTAGTGTTCTAGTAATGGCAATAATAGGTAATTCAAAGACAGAGGTCTCTGTGGGCCAGGAAGTTATTATACAAGAAAGGGCAGAACTGATGCAGAGTACATTGAGCAGAATTTGTGTGAGAGCCAGAAGGTGGCACTGGAGGTGGAAGAAACTCCAAACCTAAAGCTGTACAGGTTACAGTGGCCATGAAATCTCTTCTAGGAGACCTGACTGCCCAGTGCCACAGGGAAGGGGCAGACAATTCTACTCACTATGGCTTAGGAAGGCAGAGTAGGTAGGACTGGAGATAGTCCAGATGGAGTCAGCTACAGTTCTCAGACACACGCACAGAGAGAGGGTGCGATTGCTCCTGGGGGTGGAGTGGGATGCAGGCAGGAGGCAGGATGGCCTGGAGGCCTGTCATCATAGTGCAGGCACCAGCTGCAAGGAGCCCTGGGATAGAAGGCTGAAGGCATAGAATTTACTTCGGTGCCAGCAGGTGTGGATTCAAATGCTGCTTCTGCCACTTACTAATTAACCCCTCTGAGACTTCTTTTATTCATCTGGGAAGAGTGTTGTTAATGAGGATGAATGAAATCAACTGCATTCAGTTGTGTTAAGTTCCTGGAACCCAGCATCTGCTCCATAAATGGGGAAATTTTTATTGTGTGGATGGAACAAGCATGTAGTGTGCAAATTCCAGAAGGTGGGGATGGGGATTCCCTACCTATTATGGACATATAGGCAATCCCTCCTTTGAGTTCCTGTGAAATCCGACATGTATGCCTCTCAGTGAACTGATCACATGCATGGAGTTTACATGATCTGTTTTTGCGTCTGTCACCCCCACTGCCTACTGGACAGTGGGATTGGAGCTGTGCCTGACAAATAGTAGACATTCTGTATGGGGAAAATGCACCTTTATAGGAAGCATTGGGGCTCCCTCTGGAGGCCAAGAGAAGAACTATGACGATGCCAGCCAGCGTTGCAGGGATCCCGACAAACTCACTCCAGTCCTGTTGCCCAGCTTCTTATGGTGGCTGGAAAAGGAGCTGTGAGGGTAGATTTCTGCTCAGTCCTGAACTTAACTTTTTATGTAGAGCTCAATCCTGTACCCCACCACCTGCCTCACCTGCCTGGTGGGACCTAATTGGGTGTCTGCTTCTCAGGAAGGAGCTCCTGATACTCCTTCCACTCCAGTCTCTCCCAGCCCAACTATAGATCAAGCTGGCCCAGGCTGTGGTGTCCTTGTATGTCCTTGAAAAGTTGTTCCTTTTTTTCTCCAACTGGAAACTGCCTCCTGTATCCTTCCCATCCACATGAATATACACTAATTCTATCACAGGACTTTAAGTGTTGTATTGGAATTATACCTTAGCACAACTGCCTGCACCCTTCTGGGTGAGGTCCTTGAAGGAAGGAGCTGTGTCTTCTCTATCTCTGTATCCTCAGAGCTTAACCACATGAGTCCTCAACAAATATTTCTTAAATGGATGGAGGAGTGGGTGTCAAAATTTATTCTTCTTGCCTTCCTTCACCCTGCCCCCTTCAAAGACATTCCAACATAAATATTAATAAATCTTCATTGCTATCCACTATTGGTATAGTTAAGATCATGTTATTTGTAATCAACAAAAGAAAAAAAGCAAACAAAATATAACCAGAGTCATTGAAACTAAGAACAATCTAATAATAGCCAGAGGGGAGGGGTGAGGGGACAATGAGGGGAAGGGTTTTCAGGAACTACTATAAAGGACACAAGGACAAAACCAAGGGAGAGGGTGGAAGCAAGGGAGGGAGCAGGGTTTGGGGGGTATGGGGGAAGGGCTGGGGAGAAAATACAGAAAACTGTAATTGAACAACAATAAAATAATTTAAATTAAAAAAAGATCATGTTATTTGATATAACAGTTAGGCCAACAATCTCAGTGGTTTAAATCAGTTGAAGCCCAATACAGATTTCCTGCTCAGTGCATGCCTCTTTCCAGTTGTTGCCTCTGCCCTTCCCTACAACCCTGGAGTCCTCTGTATTCAGCCTGTGCCCTGGGAGAGACAGTGGAGGTTTTTATGGGCCAGGCATGGAATTGACAAGCATCATTTGTGCTGATATTCCACTGGTTAGGATTGTCATGTGGTACCTAACTGTAAGGAAGGCTGCAAAGTGTAATCTAGCTGTGTGTGCCCAGAGAGAAGAGGAAATGGTTTGCTTAGTAGCTAGCCAGACTCTGCCACATCACCGTAATGGGAATTCTTCTTACCAGTTGACAGATGTGGAAATTTAGAATCTGTTTTGTCATTTCCATTGGTAGACAGACGATTTCAATATCTGAAGGGCTTTTGTAAGTAGAGAGAAACACTACTCACCACTTGCATGGGAATTGATGCTGCCTTTATTAAATACAAGACGTAATTTTAATAAACCACACTTAGAAAACAATTTTTCATATACATTCGAACACTTATTAGAGACTTAATTCTAAGTTTCCTAAACAATTTAAAGTAAAAATTAGCCCTGGCTAGTGTGGCTCAGGGGATTGAGTGCTGACCTGAGAACCAAAAAGTCACCAGTTCGATTCCCAGTCAGGGCACATCCCTGGGTTGTGGGCTAGGTGCCCACTAGGGGGCGTACAAGAGGCAGCCACACATTGATGTTTCTCTCTCTCCCTCCCTTCACCTCTCAAACAAACAAACAAACAAACAAACAAATAAATAAAATCTCCTTTAAAAATAAACTAAAATTAAATTCTTATCATGACTGATTTTTTGAAACTTCAGATATCCTAGGCCTGTAGTTTCCTAGTCCAGGAAACTACAACTTACTGTCTGCTTTTATAAATAAAGTTTTATTAGCACACAACCCTGCCCTTCATTTAGAGGTTATCTCTGCCTGCTTTTACTCTACAACAGCAGAGCTGAATAGTTGCAACAGAGACCATATGACCTGCAAAGCCTAAAAGTGTTTACTGTCTGTCCCTTTAAGATAAAGATCTAGACTGAAATAAAATATCCATGAATACAATGACTAACTTCTACATTTACATTGAAACCTGACTTAAAACATCAATATTGTGGATTCATCTTACCATCACCCTCACACTTGTTCTTTTACCTTTGTAGGGTTATTATGGTGGAGTTTATTTTAAAACCTTATAGGAATATAATATAAAGACACTGGAAATGGCAGGTGATGGAGGAAAAAAAGGAAGAGAAGGAGAGGAATGAAGAAGAAGGAGGGAGGAGGGAAAGGAGGAAACATGCTTGCTTTACGAGGGCTCAGTTTAATTCATTAGGACAACTTGAGGTTTCATTTCCAGAGTTCAAAGAATAAAGTCTAGGAAGTTAGTTCTATTCTTTTGGAGATGAAAAGAAACGGAGTTTGCCACCCTAAAATATGCTTTTTGGGATATTGATTTTTAGCTGGTTATTTTTAAGAAACAAAAGAACTCTTGAAAAAACCTTTGACCTTTCCCATAACTGCCCAAAAGAAGACCTGCTCCAGGGAAACTAATGTGTGATTGACAGGGAGGAACCTAGCTAGTCTTTATTTAGTCTTCTTTGTCCCATTGTTAAAGATGCCCTAGCAAACTTTTATTTACCAAACATTTGCTTTTCCATCTCATTGTGAATAGCCTTCCTGCATTAGGAAGTCCCAAACAACACCAGCCCCTTTCTCCTTAGCTCCAGCGTGATATATAAGCCTCAACTGCCTGATCTGTCCTTGGGTCTCATATTCTTATGGTAGCCCTACATGTACATCCATAATACATTTTGGACATTTCCTTCCATGCAGGCTCAGGAGGGATGAGGCAGAGGGAGAGGGGAGCAAGGAAGAGGGGTGCTTGATGGTGGCTCATGCTGTACTTTGGGTTCCTGGACTATAAAGGGCACACCAAGCTCTAGACTCATGAAGCTATCTCGAATTTTTCAAAACTCATTGAAACCAGGATCCCCCCATGGCCTCAGAAACATTTCCCCATGCTTGAAAGTTTATCACACTTTCACCAGTATTCTGTGTCAGGCTTTACTTTTATAGGCAGTTGTGTTGCACCACAGTAGGATCTTCTTCCTTTTCCAAACCTAAGTGCTTATCATTTGAATGTGTTTTCTAAATACTGAGGCTCCATCCAACCCAGGAGATCTTCATATCCTTACAGAGCATGTGCACACACATACCTCTCTCTGAGAACGACTCTGGAAGTCCTGTTGGCCATGTGGCCATTCTCTGGGCCATCCTGGGACAGCCCCGATTTAGTTCAGGAGCTCAATCTGCTCAGAGCTTCTCACCTGTGAGATGCTCCTCCCAGGATGGAAGCAGAACTGGCCTATACAGAAAACCCCTCCCAAGTCTCCACTTGCTGGGATTATTTTTTTTTACTTCCATTCCCTTCCCAGAAATACTTAGAATTCAATGCTGTCTAGGAGTATTTGCTTTTCAAAATGAGAAATGGGGAACAGGCAATGCTTACCCCTGATAGATGACTCACTCCCAGCACATCTGCAGACATCAGAGCTGGGGAAGAAGTGCTCGAGTGATGCCGCCTTCCCGGAGCCACTGCCTGCCTGATCTGTACTGCTTGGGGGGCCTCAGCACTCACCTGGATGTTCAGGTAGATGGAATAGCTGATGATGAGAAGGACCACTTACAGTGGGGAGCATTTAGGAGCTGTGTACAGGAAATAGACACTATTATTATCCCTACTTGATAGATTATGAAACTGAGACACAGAAAGGTTAAGTTGCACAAAGTGCACAGTAATGGGCAGAGTTGGCTGTGACCTATGGGTCTAGTCTCAGAGTCCTCTCCCCTCTCTCCACATTGCCTCCTCTTGGGCTTTTTATCAAGAGAAAGAAATGGTGTCTCTACAATCCCTCCTGTCCCCAATCTCTGCCCATCTGGGAAAGAGCTGCCCTGGAGCTTACGCTACCACATAGCACAGGGTTGGGATGAGTTCAAGGTTGGGAGGAGTCTGCACACAGACAGAGCACCACATTGAGGGGGAGAAGGGATTTGAGTTGTCCTCACCAGAGGATAGATATGAGACAGGCCAGTAAACCAGGAAAAGTGGAGTAGGGAAACTGAGACAGAGAGCTGAACAAACTGGTGGAGCAATTTACAGCCATGCACAGAAGGTCATCTCCCTAGAGGTAACATCTAGGCCTCAGCTGTATTTCAGCTCCCGAGCCAGAAAAGCAGCAAAACCAGGTGGGCCATGCCAGGACCACCTACAATGACTAAAGACTCCCCTGCCCTGTCCCTGACCAAACAGTGGAGACCATGACCTTGAAAGAGCACTCCTGGAAAACTGGAGAATATTCTGCTGAAACCCTGCCCTCAGACTTTCCCTAAAATTCCCACCAGAGAGAGACAAAAGCCTCAAGACAAAGAACACCAGTCCCCTCCCCCTCTTCTTCCCTCTCTTATTCCCCCACAGGCACATATCTCCTAAACTTTAAGGATCCCTATGAAACTTGCATCGAGGGGAAAAACAGGTAGTGACAACTCATCTTGGGCTAACACCCCGAACCTGTCCCCAAGGCCCCCTTTTCTCTAATTTCGCAGTGAGCTAAGGCAGCCCAACCTGGGCTCTCCTATTGCTTCTTCTGTGCTAAGCCTGTCCTTGTCCTACTGTCCCCAGCTTTAATAAATCCATCCTCATAGTCACCTGGACACGTATTGTGAACTTCTACCTGCAAAAATTCAAGAACCCACACATTACTGGCTGGCATTAGGTAGACCTGCTCAGGGCCAGGTTCCCTGTCCAATAACAGATACAAGGACCTAATGCAAATGGAGGCCTCATTTTCACCTTCCAAGGGACAGCTGTTGAGACTCCTCGTCATCTTTGACACAAGGGTCTATGGAAGCCCTCCCACAAAAACAAACTAGCCTTTTCCTGCTCTTAAGAATTCTAAGTCACCTGAGAAAGATGCAAATGGAGCCATCATTCCACCTCTGGGTCTTCTTGCAAATAATCTTACCCCAAGCTGATCAGCACTCCAGATCTAACTATGAGTTTGTAGGAAATACAGGAGAAAAAAGATGAATATGTGAAACTACTCCACCTGGATGCAGCCAGCAAACCCAGCAGTGCAGATGCTGGAGGGCAAATATTCAGCTTTGTCAGAAATGCATGGTTGGGGGAAATAAAAAAGGAGGAAGAACTCCTGAGGCAAATCAACCAAGTGCAATGCATGGACTGTTTGGATCTTGACTTAGGCAAAATAACTCTTTTTAAAAAGTGATAAAATCATTAGAAAATTTGAATACTGATAGAACATTTGATGATACTAAGGAATTAGGGGGAGTGTGGTATTGATATTGACTTGTGATTTTTATTAAAAATTTCTATGCTTACATTTTAAAGATAAATACAGAAGTATTTATGGATGAAGTGTGACATGTTTGCTTAAAAATCATTCAAGGGTTGGGGGAAGTAGATAGTAGATATAGAAAAAAGAAGATTGCATACATGGGGGTTTACCTCTGCTTTTGTATAGAAATTTTAATAACTAACATGTAAAATAGACTTCTAAGGGCATAAGCATGAAAATAATCGGTGACCCTAATTGGAGTCCAGTCCTAAAGCTTGACTCTTAAGTATGTTGATTCAGGTCTCCCCCACCATCAGGAGCTAAGCTTTCCATTCCCTTAATTTCTGTAGCTCCCAAGGAAAGCCAGGAAGCTTCTGGTCTCCTAATGCCCTGGAATGTCTTCCTTAATTACAACAATCAGTGATGACCCCTGAGCCTTGTGGAAGGCAAAGTCACACACTGTCTGTCAGTTACTCCCAGAGAGCACTTGCTGAGCATCTTCTATCTTCCAGCTCTGCACTCATTTAGTGCTCACGGTGATTCAGCAGATGAACCTGCATAGGGTGCATAGAGATTCATCAAGGAGCCTGCATAGAGTGACTTGTTTGTCCAGTTTGCTCAGAAATGTCCTGGTGTTAGCACAGAAGGGCCCAGATCCTGGCGAGCCACTTAGCCTCAGGCAAAGCTGGGTGGCTGGCCACGCTGAGTCTATACCTGAGGGGCCCATATTCTTTCCACCATGAAA
Organism: Phyllostomus hastatus; assembly: GCF_019186645.2. NCBI lineage: Eukaryota > Metazoa > Chordata > Mammalia > Chiroptera > Phyllostomidae > Phyllostomus > Phyllostomus hastatus. The sequence goes on along the minus strand of NW_025334038.1, from coordinate 2,819,750 downwards.
CATGACTTTTCCAAGCTGATGAGTAGAATGTTCTCAACTTTAAGTGCTTTTCTATAAATTTTTTTAGTAGCAAGAAATTATAAATTAAAAATTAATTTTAATGGAAAACTGAGAAAATTATGATTGTTAGTTTGATGGCCTATTGTTCTGTGTGGGATTCAGGGGCTTATGGTTCTCTTATATATCCATCCCTTTGTTCATCTCATGGAACCAGATTTTCTACAAGTTCATCCTTTCTACTTCACATAAAGCAATTCAATACAACAGTGTTTTACAATGCTTGGCAAAGAATATCATGGTTCTGGGGGATTCTTTCCTGGACCAGTTTTTTTGATCCCTGGGACTAACCAGCCACTCCTTCCTTCCTCCTGTGGACTTTCTGTCCACCTGCTACCTGCCATGGTGACTGGTATCCTCTCAGGGCAAAGACTGTGTAGCTCAGCTTATAACTGATTGTTAGCAGTAGAATGGCCTGTGCTCTCCACATTCAAGGAGAGAAAACAGTCTCCAACTTGAGTACTGAGTCCAACTGATAGATTGGTGGTAGATTTCTGGAGTACTTGTTGAGAAGAATTCTGAAGCCATGCTCAAGACTTGGCAAGAAAGCTCCAATTAATTAGTGATGTCTGACCTGAGAGAGGTTACAGAGATTTGCACACATTGACATATACTTACTCTCTCAAGCTTATTATCCCACCCTTCTTCTACGGGTAATAATTGCTAGTATTTATTGAGTATTTACTCTGTGCCAGCCACTTTGCCAAGTGTTCACACATCTGTAGGGGAACTCATTCAGAGATGTAATGTTTCTCTAGCAGTAAAGGCATCTGGGAAATGTTGGATTCTCTGTGTTTTGTTTAACCTTCTGTGACTGTTTAACTCTCTGCAGCCCAGGCTTGGTCGACTACCGGGAAAGCCTGAATGCTGCCCAAAGATAAACGTCAGGCCCTAGGAATGAGGTTAGGGAATGTATAGATTGGGGATAACTCCTGATGTTATCTGTTAACTAAGAAATGCATTGATCTTTCTAGTGGTCTACATGACTATCCACCATATGGTTTTAGTATTAACCCCCTATAAAAAAGGGACTCTCTCCTGGGAGGGGGGATGAATTTTTCCCAGTCAGCCACTACTGGGAACAAGCAGCTACTTTGTGTCTATGTACAAGTTCTGTCCTAAAAAAGTCCAGCCATTGTAAATATAAGAATGGTTTTCACAACATTGATGTAACCTGGTAGCCAAGGAGAATAGACTGGAATGCACATGTGTGAACAATGACAACTTCTCTGTACTAGTCAGTGGGGGTGGTAGATGCCATTGAGTGAGCATGTGTACTGTGTGGCTGTCATATTCAAAATGACTAAGTAGAGCAATGAATCTGCATCAGATTTTGTGTTGAGCTTGAACATTTTTCTGTGGAAACTATTTATATGATTCAGAAGGCTGCAGCTATGGGCAACTAGTGATGGGCAGCTTCATCACAACAATGCTCCCACTCGTGCTTCATGTCTCATGCAGAATTTTTTGGTGAAACACCAAATCACCCAGGTGACCTAGCCCCCCTATAGGCCATATTTGACACCCTGGATCTTCTGGGTTTATCCAAAACTAAAATCACCTTTAAAAGGGTACAGATTTCAGAGCATTGGTGAAATTCAGGAAAATATAATGGGGTAGCTAAAGGCAATTGGGAGAACTGTGCGAGGTTCCAAGTTGCCTGCTTTGAAGGGGACTGAGGGTGTCATTTTTCTATGTACAGTGTCTCTTGTATCTTGGATCTTCTTCAATAAATGTCTATTTTTCATATTACATGGCTAGATACCTTCTGGACAGACCTCAAAAATGTCTCTTATTAAAGCTCTTATGAATTTGAATAAGACTACATATCAGTTCTTCAGAATCAATCCTGAATTTAGACTTTTGGGGCTTTCCCCCAACAATTGGCATAGCCAACAGGGTTCTGAAGAACCAATGAAAGCCAAGAGTATAATGGGGGAAAAGCAGGCTCTGCTGGGGGAAATTACAGGATCATCAAGTACTCATGCTTTGGGCCAGCTGGCACAAGCATCGGAGGCTTGGGGACCAGTGCATGAGTAGAAGGATGCCCTGAAAATGGCTGCGGGAGTGGCAGAGTTATGGGAGAGGCTGAAGATAGATAAGGAATAGAAAGATGTTAAGGCCACAGTAACCCGGCCCCTCCTTTGTGCTTGGAGGTTTTCTTGGGAAGAGAAACTAGTGCTGGTCACTTGGAATCACCATTTGGAGGAGGATCTGATTAGAATAAGAAGCCCACCTGGCCCAGGCAGCTGCTACTAAAGGGCCCTGGCAACATTTGCAGGATAGTGATGAGAAGGTAGAAATTTTAGCCTGCAGGCTAGTGAAACCAAAAGGAAAGCATGTGCCACACAGCTCCTTTATGGGAGGAGCCTGAGAAGCTACACTAGGGAAATGGCCAAGATTCATCCCTAGATAAGGATAGTCCAGGGATACCAGAGGCCCCATGTAGAAGTAACCATCCATTAGACACCACAAAAATAAACAACAGGTCTTCACTCTAGTAAATACCAGAGCAGAATGCACCCTGATCTGTGGTAACATCCATAAATATGAACTATGTTATTGCTATAGATGGCTGTGGGGTAGTTCCATAAAGGTGAATCAAGTCTCACTCTGCTTGAGGTCCTTTCAGGTGTTCATTTTTGCCACTACCTGAATATATATTGGGCACTGTTATCTTAGCTCAGTTAGGTCAAATATCCACATCAATAGGAGAGAACTGTTTGTGGATAGGAGCAATTGAGCAATTAAGTCCACACTCAGGGGAAAGGTGAAATGGACACCTGTGAAGCTCCTCAAAGAGTGGAGGGTTATATCAGTGAGCCAGTGTTGCTTACCTGGGGGAAATGTAGAGATCATGGATATGGTGAAAGAGCTATATAGAGTTGGCATAATTCATGCCATCCATAGTCCCTTTAACAACCTTGTCTGGCCAGTCTTCAAACCAGGTGGGTCCTGGAAGGTGACTGTGGACTTCCTGGAGCAATCCATGCTGCAGTTCCTAATATTGCCCAATTATAAATGAGGTCAGTGAGTCTCTGGGAACATATCATTTTGTATTAGCTCTTGCTAACTCCTTCAGTATTCCCAAAGACCTGCAAATCCAAGATCAGTTTGTCTTCATCTGGAAGGGGGAAAACTGGACATTTTAGGAGTTACTGCAAGGCTACCTATATAGCCCCACCATCTGCCATGGTTTAGTAGCAAAAGATATACCTATGTGGAAAGGTGGGGAGAGAGTGGCATTTCATCATTATATTGATGACATTATGCTACCTGATAATAACCTTGTTATCTTACATAAAGTGTTGAAGAATCTACTAGAGCACCTGGAAGGACAGGGAGGAAGGGAGGGGTCATAAACTGCAAGGAGAGGCAAGGGCCTTGGTCCTCCATCAAATTCTTGGGAGTTATCTGGTCTGGTGAGATAAAAGTCATTCCCACTGCTGTGTTGGAAAAGATTCAAGATTATCTTATGCCAGAACTGGTGAAACAATTGCAAATATTGGAGGCCTTTTATTCCCCATCCAGCTCAGCTGTTACATCCCTTGTATTAGTAAAGAAAAGAGAAAATTGGGGGTTTTGGCCAAGATGGAGGTGTAGGTAGAAACCCTTTACTTCCTTGCACAACCAAAAGGAGGATAACAACCAATCTAAAATCAATAAACAACCAAAAGCACCAGAAAATCAAACTGCACGGGACTCTGACAACCAAGGAATTGAAGAAAAAAATCAACCAGAACAACCAGATGGGTAAGGCAGACCTCGCAGGCCTACTCAGAAAAACCTCGGCTAGGTGGCAGATTATGGGGGCGGGGCTGGCTGCTGAGCTAGGTGGACTGCATGGAAGGTGCTGACTTAAGGGGAAAACTGAGACTCAGAGCTAACTGGGCTATGGCTGGGGTTTCTGGGTGGGAGAAACTCCCAGTTTCACATGAGAGTCAGTTGGAAAGTGGGGCTAGAGATGAGCAGGCAAGCCACACTGTTCCCTCTCTGGCCCCTCCCCCACAGGCAGCACTCAGCAGAGCAAAGAGGGTTGCCCTACCTGGATGAATACCTAAGACCCCACCCCCTTACAATCTATCAGCTGTGCCAAGACAAAGAAATATAGCCCAAATGAAGGAACAGAGCAAAGCCTCAGAAAGAGAACTAAGCGAAAAGGAGATTGCCAACCTATCTGATGGAGAATTTAAAGCCCTGGTAATCAAAATGCTCACAAATCTGATTGAGCTTGGTCGAAAATGAAGAAAACAAATGAAAGATACCCAAAGTGAAACAAAGCAAAATATTCAGGGAACCAACAGTGACAAGAAGGAAACCAGGACTCAAAGCAATGATTTGGAATGACAGAAAAAAAACAAACATCCATCCAGAACAAAAGGAAGAAATAAGAATTCAAAAATGTGAAGAGACTCTTACAAACCTCTGGGACAACCTGAAATGTTCCAATATCTGAATCATTGGAGTGCCAGAAGGAGAATAACAATGGTAAGAAATTGAAAACTTATTTGAACAAATAATGAAGGAAAACTTCCCCAATCTGGCAAAGGAAATAGACTTCTAGGAAGCTCAGAGAGTCCCAAAGAAGTTGGACCCAAAGAGGAACACACCAAGGCACATCATCAAGTTACCCAAGATTAAAGATAAAGAGAAAATCCTAAGAGAAGCAAGGAGAAAGGAGAGAGTTACCGACAAAGGGGTGCCCATTAGGATATCAGCTGATCTCTCAAAAGAAACCTTGCAGGCAAAAAGGGGCTGGAAAAGAAGTATTCCAAGTCATGAAAGGCAAGGAACTACATCCAAGATTACTCTATCCAGCAAAACTTTCACTTAGAATGGAAGGGCAGATAAAGTACTTCCCAGATAAGGTCAAGTTAAAGGAGTTCATCATCACCAAGCCATTATTATATGAAACATTAAAGGGACCTAGCTAAGAAAAAGAAGATAAAAAATATGAACAGTTAAATGACAACAAACTCACAACTATCAACAAATGAACCTAAAAGAAAAGACAAACAATGAAAATAAAAACTAAGCAAACAACTAGAACAGGAACAGAATCAGAGAATTGGAGATCACATGGAGGGATTTCAGTGGGGAGGGGGGAAGGGAGGAATAAGGGGAAAAGTTACAGGGAAGAAGAAGCATAATTAGTAGGCATAAAATATATGGGGAGAGGTAAAAAATGGTATAGGAAACAGAGAACCCAAAGAATTTACATGTACAACTCATGGACATGAACTAAGTGTGGGGGAGGCTGGAGGGTTGGGGGGGCAGGTTTGGGGGGATAAAGGGGAAAAATTGGGAAAACTGAAATAGCATAATCAATAAACATACTTAAAAAATTTTTAAAAAGATAGAAAATTGGGGTTGGAGAAAAGTGCACACTGATGACTTTACCAGTGCAAGAGTGGCAGTAAAACAAACTTGGGAACTGGGGGTAGTGGATGCTACCAACCCTTAGGAACTAGGTGATTCAGTCTATCCAGAGGGCTTTGGTTGGAGCTTATAGTAAAAGCAAGATGGGAGGAAGGTGCCCCTAGGTTTCTGGTCCCAGTTTAGAAGGGAACTAAACAGAGGTGTATAGTTCTATGGAGAAAAAACTTTTGGCAATGTACCTTGGTCTACAACATGTAGAGAGTACCATGAAAGGCTCACCAGTAACACTAAGGACACAGTACCCTATCGCCAGATGGATCTAGGAATTTGCCAAACCCTAATCAGGAGTGCCAGTCCACCACCCTGCACACTTGGTATGCCTACCTGCAGCGATAATATGCTCTATCGACCAGTCTACTCAGTGCTGAGCTGCATGCCATCTTGGGCCCAGTCACGTGCATTAGTGAAATGCCTGTGGACAGTGACATGGTTTATGAACACACCTACCATTAGAGTAGCATATTAAGGAAGGTCAGGCACGAATCTCTGCAACTGGCTGGTACACTGATGGGTCCATTAAGGGCAATCCGCCCCATTGCACTGCTGTGGCCATACAGCCAAGTACAGACACTACCTGGCTGGATGGAAGAAATCAGGGACAAGAGGTTTGGAGGTCGCGGTTTTACAGAATCTGCCCATTGTGGGGCCAAGATACTGGTACCAAAATAAGCCCCCTCCCCTGGGGTCTTTTTGTACTATGGTTTTTCTTGCCCACCACCAGGTGTTAGGGATTGTGGCTCTCAGTGCCAGAGTTTGGTGAAAAGGAAAGGAACTATTTATTCAAAAGTTATACATGTTTAATGGTGGGATATCGCTTTTAAATCTAGAAGCCCCTTTAAAACACCCACAAACATACACACACAGTCCTGCCTTCCCCTGCCAAACCAGGCCAGTCAAGGGCACTGAATCTCAGGAACAGAAGTAGAAGTCCGTAGCTCGGCTAGACTCCCAGTTCCTCTCAGTAGTCTGTGCTCAGCAGGGCAGGTTTCCTGCAGTCCCCAGCACTATCAGCTGTGTCACCTCAATCTCCAGTTCTTAATCCAAGACCATGTGGGTCTTCCTCATGGCCCACCAGCAAGAGTCCTTTCACCACTTTCCTTCTTGCGTGGTCTCGCATTGTCCCCATATTGTCCCTCATGCGGCTTGACTTTAGTTTAAATCCCCTCCTGGAACCTCCTCCATAACCCCATTTCTGACTCCTCCCACAATTGGCTACACCTGCTAGCACTCCCATATCCTCTGCCTTTCTTGGCCACCATAGTTAGTCCAGGCAGGTGTGGCCCCCTGGCGTGGAGCAACCTATCCCCAAGCTCTCACACAGGTGCTGTAATAAGGGTTGGGGGAGCTGCCTCTCAGTTACATCACAGGTCAAAGTCTTTCCCCTCTTCCTAGCTAGCCTGCTGTTATTTATATGCAAAATAACTCTTAATCCTTGTGCAGCTGCTTTTCCCAGCCCCCACACTAGGCTTGTGGGGATGCCTCTCAGCCTACACCCCATTATAACAGTGTATGTTGTACCAGCCCACTGGGCTATATCCCCTCTGGAAAATCAAAAGTCAGATCAGTTGGCCCAGGTCCAATACAAAGAGGAAAGCAGTGACCCTCAAGAAGTGGCCCAATAGCTACATAGAAAGACTGGACACAAGGGGGTACATACTCTTTGGGAAACTGCCAAACATGTGGGTATGAACATCATCCATGCCCATATTAAGGAGGGGTGCCAGGACTATACCCTTTATTCTCTCAAAGGCAAGAGACAATTGCCATCGCATCTTGGACCAATAGCAAGGGCAGGAGCACCAGCCAGGAGATGGTAAGTAGACTACATCAGACCCTTGCCACTGTCTCAAAACTGGATATGCCTTGACGTGCATTAATACTGCCACTGGCCTGTTGCAAGCACATCCTGTTAATGAGCACAACAAGGGAGGGGCCTAAGGGTGATTTACTATTATCCAAAAGGAACCCCCCAGGTTCATTATGTCCGCCGCCAGAGGAAAGACGTCTCCCAATGCCAGAGATTCGTGAAAAGGAAAGGAAATGTTTATTTAATGTGATACAAACTTAAAGTAGTGACCTAATGTCTTCATCAAAATCCCAAAGTCCCTTAAAACACCCACAAACACACACAGGCCTTCCTTCCCCCTTTTCCCAGTCTGGGGTACTGTTACAGAACACAACAAGGGGGGCCTGGGACAATATACTATTATTGAAAGAAGGCCCTGGGTCCGTTATGTCCGCCGCCCGAGGAAAGACGTCTCTCAATGCCAGAGATTCGTGAAAAGGAAAGGAAATGTTTATTTAATGCTATACAGACTTCAAGTAGTGACCTAATGTCTTCATCAAAAAATCCTAAAGTCCCTTAAAACACCCACAAACAGACACAGTCCTTCCTTCCTTCCCCCGTTTGCCCAGTCCAGAGTACCGTATCTCAAGAGAGGAAATAGAAGTCCATGGCTCAGGCAGTCCTCTGGTTCTTCCCAGTTAATACTCCATCTCGACTGGGAGACCTCCCTGGGTTCCCGGCACCCTCAGCTGAGTTGCTGGGATCTCTGCTAAAACCAGGTGGTGGTTCCCCCTTCTAAAGCTGTGGGGGGTGGGGGGGGCCCACTCTGGCAAAAGCACGTGGTCCTCTCTCCCAGGGATGCGGGAGTCTTTACTCGGCTAAAGCTGTGTGGCTGTCTCTCCAATGGCTGTGATCCTCTCTGCACCTCCACAGCCACATGGTTCTCTTCCTCTCAGGGCTGCACATGGTTCACCTCCTCAGGGCTGCGCATGGCTCTCCTTCCTAAAGCAGCATGGTTCTCCCTCAATGGCTGAGGTCCTCCCCATTCTGCTAAAGCCACATGGTTCTCCTTCCTAAAGCAGCATGGTTCTCCCCCTTCTCAATGGCCGCCAAGTCTGGGTTTTAAATCCCCGCGGCCAATCTTCCTCTGCAGCCTCATTTCCAACTCCTCCCACACTCGGCTTCACATGCCAGAACTCATATCCTTCCAGCTTTACTGGGCTGCCATCATGAGTCTGGGCAGGCGTGGCCCCATGTCATGGAGCCAATCATCTCCAAGCTCCCACGCAGGCGCTGTAACTTGGGGGACCTGCCCCCCCCCCAGTTAAGTCTTGGTGGGGAAGTTCCCTTTCCATCCCCCTGGCCTTGAGCATGGTCATAGCTATTTAGCATATCTAAGTGACCAGCCAAAGGCTATAGGTATGCTAAATGACCATGCCATGGATTAGCTGCAAAGCTGCCCTGCATGTTCTTGCTCTGTGTGCCCCTTCCCCCTACTCACACCTGTGGGGGAAGGGGTGAAGACACCTTAAAATCTCCTGGACACCTTAAGTTCTGGACCCCATTTCAAATGCCTATTTGGGGTCCCCCCCTCTTGGCTGCACCCTGTAACAGTACCATATCTCAGGAAAAGAAATAGAAGTCCATGGCTCAGGCAGCCCCCAGTTCTTCTCAGTAATCCGTCTCCGCTGGTAGGCCTCCCTCAGTTCCCAACACCATCAGCTGTCGCCGGGATCTCTGCTAAAGCCGGGTGGTGATTCCCCTGCTAAAGCTGCAGGGGTCTCCACTGTGGCAAAGCCTCGAGGTTCTATCTCCACTGCTCCAGCCGTGTGGTCCTCTCTGCACAATGACTGCGGGAGTCTCCACTCTGCCAAAGCCACGTGGTTCTCTCTCCCAGGACCATAGGAGTCCCCACTCTGGCTAAGACTTGTGGTCCTCTCTCCCAGGGCTGAGGGAGTCTCCTCTCAGCCAAAACCGCATGGTTCTCCCCCGCAATGACTGCTGCATCTGGGTTTAAATCCCCACACCGATCTTCCTTTGCAGACCCATTCCAACTCCTTTCACCATCAGCTACACTTGCTAGCCCTCTCATAACCTTCCAGCTTTACTGGGCTGCCACCATGAGTCTGGGCGGGCATGGCCCCATGTCATGGAGCCAATTTTCTCCAAGCTCCCATGCAGGTGCTGTAACTCAGGGGACCTGCCCTCCTAATTATATCTTGGTGGGGAAGTTACATCCATTCCCCTGGCTCAGAGCATGGCCACATCTATTTAACATATCTATGCAACCAGTTAAAGGTTATAGATACGTTAAATGACCATACCAGAGGTTAGCTGCAAAGCTGTTGCTATGCAAAACAGCTCTCAAAGGCCCTGCTCCATGTGTCCCTTCCCCCAGCCCACACTGTGGGGTGGGGGGGGGCGGGGGGAGATGAGGACATTCTAATATTTCCTGGACACCTTGAGTTCTGGACCCCATTCCAAATCTCTTTTTGGGGTCCCCCTCTTGGCTGCACCCTGTTACAATCCTAGTAAGAAAACAACTCAGAGGGCTACCAGACAGGGGCTGTGTGCTGCATACAGACAGCCCACAGACATTGACAGTGACCAAGGGACTCATTTCACTGGTCACCAGGTGCAGGTATGGGCCAAAAAGAACACTATAATGTAGCATGTTTATCTGTCCTATAATCCTAAAGTTGCTGGATTGATTGAGAGGATGAACAGACTATTGAAATAGGCCTTGTGACGAGAAACACATTTTTTAAAGGGATGGACACATAGGTTACCAGAAGCTCTGATGGAACTCAAAGCTGTGCAAGACAAGCATGCCAAATCTTAACCAATGGACCACTGACAGCAATGAGGATTCAGCTGGAGAGCTCAACTGCTGAATGGACGCTGCAACTGGGACCACATAATGCCATGTTATTGACAGCTCCATGCCACCTAGGGCCAAGAACCAGTCACTTATAAGTACCTTGAGTACGGCAACTGTTTTGCCCATATGTGTAAGTTTCTCCTACTAAAGCTCTCTTAAGTTTAAATAAGGCTATGTATCAGTTCTTCAGAATTGATCCTGAATTTAGACTTTTGGGGCTTTCCCCCAACAACATCTTACCATATGTAATTCCACAACAACTCTGAGTTTGAGATTGTTATCATTATTTCCCAGGTGAAAAAGCTGAAGAGGACCCTTGGATAGCGTGGCTAAGTGGATTGTACGCCTGCTTGCAAATCAAAGGGTCACCGGTTTGATTCCCGGTCATAGCATGTGCCTGGGTTGCAGGCCACGTCTTCAGTAGGGGGTGCTCAAGAGGCAACCACACATTAATGTTTCTCTCCCTTTTCTCCCTCCCTTCCCCTCTCTAAATATAAATAAATAAAATCTTTAAAAAAGAAAAAAATGAAAAAGCTGAAGAAGAGAGAAGATAGATAAGTTACTGAGCCACCCGGCAACTTTTCAGCAGATTTTTTGATCCAGTCTATACCAGTGGTTCTCAAAATGTTGCCACTGGACCAGCAGCCTCAGCATTAACTGGCAAACTTGTAGGAGGCAAATTCTCAGGCTCCATCCCGAACCTACTGAATCAAAGCAAAGACTCTGGGGATGGGACTCGGCCATCTGAGTTTAGCAGCCCTCCCAGTGATTCCAACACAAACTCCAGTTTGAGAACTTGGCTCTACATGCTGCTGCCTCTTTCTGGCCCATCCTGCAGCAACCACCCATAAGAAGAAATCATGCAAGCTTGGAGGTGGATTTCCCTGGTGAAAAGGGCAAAGAGGACAGGAATGATAAGGTAATGCTTCCCAAAGGTTATCAATGCCTGGAGCCTAGACAGCTCCCTCATTTCAGGGCAAAGGGTTCAGGTTTCTGACCTTTCTAGCTACACTCCACTGTAATCAGGGTCCTCAGGGGAATTTCTGGTCTTTGTCTGAAATACAGACCCAATCAGAAGCACAGCCTGAAGGCATTTGAGGTAAGTTTTCCTTCCCTCCTTCTAGGCTTTCTTCAGTTCTCCATTCATTCATTCACACATCAAGCATTTGCTGACTACTGCTGTGTGTCAGCCCACTAAGCCCAAATAGTTCAACTGCTTTCAGTAGAAGTTGGTAAGTAGGAGCTTCCTCCAGACCCCTTTCCCCCCAGCCTCCTTCCTGAGGGGTCTCCAATGTCCAGCCACAAAGGGTTAAGGCCAGGCTGGTAAGGAGCCTATGAGGCCCTGTTCAGTGATGCCAGCTCAGTGCAGTTAGGACATGAAGTACCTGCCAATGGGAATGATGGCCAAGCAAACAGATCTTACAGTGGAGGGACAGGGTTGGCACAAGCAGGCTTCACCCAGCCCAGATCCTGAGAATCCAAGAGACCTACCAAATGCTCTGGGTCCAGCAGCCATTAGTCTGGATACTGTAGCTTGTGTCCAGAGGTGGGAACGAACGAGGTGGACTGACTGATACTTATAAAATGGTTTATAGGATCTGACTGGTCCCACCCAGGCCCCACAGAGTCCTCATGTCAGCTGTGTCATCACCATTGTTCCCATAAGGACACAAGAGGGCTGAGTCTTCCCAAAGTGCTCACAGGTAGGAACTGGATTTCAGTCCATCTGATGCCACCACTGGGTTGCCCTTTTGCTCTGGCAACCTCTGCAGGGAGTGGACACTAGACCTTTGCCACCATGATATTCCTAAGAGATGCTTCAGTATCAGTTTTATGTGGAAATGAAAATTCTTGCAATGAACAAATAAAACAAAGCAGAAACAGACTCATAGAAATAGAGAACAAACTGATGGTTGCCAGAGCAGAGAAGGGTCAGGGAATGGGTAAAAAAGGTGATGGGGAATAAGAGGTACAAATATCCACTTATAAAATGAATAAGTCACAGGGATATAATGTACAGCACAAGAAAAGTAGTCAATATTATCATAATAACTTTGTATGATGACAGAGGTTACTAGACTACTGTGTTGATTACTTCATAAGGAATATAAATGTTGAAACACTAAGTTATATACCTGAAACTAATATTATATTATATATTAATTATACTTTAGAAAGAAAGAAAAAGAGAGAGATAAAGAGAGAGATAAAGAAGGAGGGAGGACCTTGTTTTTGCCCCTAATCAAACTCCCTCATGTCTTTTCCCCTGAAGCCTCTGTTTCTCATCTATGAAGTGAGAGGCTAGGAAAGACCAGTTCCCCATTCTCCCTAGCTCCATGCTGCTGGCTCTGGCCCTGCCCCATCCTTATGTTTGTACCTCCTACACAAGCAGGACTGTATAAGTTGTGGGACCCAAAGCAAAATGAAAACATAGGGCCTCTTGTTCAAAAAAGATTAAGAATTTCAAGATGGTGACAGAAGAGCATGAAATCCAGTGGGACCCTCCTGAACATGGGGCCCTTGTAACTGCGTGTGTCCAATTCCCATGAAGCCTGCCCTGGTTCAATGGAATCTGACAGAATTGGGTCACTGTGGTGAAGCGCCAGGTGTCACCAACCAAGTGACCCCACAGTGGGGCGTCCTGCACACCATGCTCTAAGAGGTGCTAGAAGACAGGAAGCTCCACCCACAGGAGCCTAATGGACATGAAGAGCCACCAAGTTAAGAGCCCTTTATTGCTCCATGCACACTTTCTTGGCATGCCTAGGCCCAGGTGGAGGATCACAACTGGCCTGAGCCAATCATGGGACTGCCATCCTAGCCTCCCTTAAGCTAGAGGAGGCCCTATGTTCTGCTGAGGTTTATGGTAGAGATTTCACCTTCCCTGAGCCTTGTACCCTCTTTATACTGCTGTGGGTTTGCCCTATATGTGCTTGAGGCATGGCCCCTCCCTTCTCCAAACTGACACTACACTTGAGCAAGCTACAAACATAATATTGACTTACTTAATGTAGGAAAGGGCAAGTTTAAAAATTGATGTTAGAAAAAAATGCCATGCACTTCTGCATCACTCACTGGAATATTCTCTCATGACACCTTCAGTTGAAGGTGTACTATCTGACTTTGTAGAGGTTGCCATGGAAGCCCAAGCTCACCCATCCGGCCAAACCTGATGAGAGGCCAGGAAAGAACATGAAGTCAAAGGGCTGCCAATCTATTCTCTATTCATTCAACCAGTTGATGGCAATCACACAATAAATGCCCAAATTTCTCACTAAGGACCAAAACAAAACTGAATGTTAGACTTCGAAGTTCTTTATGACAGGCCAGGCACTCGCTGGGGCTTCCCTGCTGGCAGGTTTTATGAACTTAAGTAATTTGTGTTGGGGGTGGGACTCTTTAAAGCAGAAGATGTAAAATGATTCATCCAATATTAGGTTTAAAAGTTAACATCTATCTTGAAAAGATCCATGCAACAGACAGGCCTTAAAGCATAAGCTTCATGGGCTTCCTTATAAATATGTCATCACTACCAGCGATGCCATTTCTGCTCCAACTGGCCACCTTTCAACTGCAGCATTTCTGTCCCTCAGAGGTAAAATGAGAGCCAAAGGGGGAGGGTCAGAGAGTGACCCTGGACTGAGAGAACTTAGGTCCTACCTCATGAGCAGCAGCAGAAGTGGGGAGCTTGGCCTCAGCCTGGAAGGGGACACATGGCCACAGGAACAAGGTCTCTCAGAAACAGAACAGGACCAGAAGCCAGATAGATTGTGATGGCCCGGGGGCAGGGAAAATGTGGGGGGTGTCCCTCCATCCTCTTGAAAAGAAATAGACATGACCCACAGTTCTGAGATTGGGCTGGTCCTAGAAGGGGAGTAGTAAGGGCCTGGTTTTGAAGAATAGAGATCTTCAACAGCCAGCAGGCCAGTCAGCCATTGCAGTATCCCCTTCCCCACTTTCCCAAATCTCTCACCCTTTCCTGAGGTTTCTCAACTGCCCCTCACCCATATTAGAGAAAAAATAAACCCATGTTTTGTCTGTGCGAAAACTGTGCAGGGTTTGGAGCGCAAGCCCTTAGCCTGGGCCTAAATAGATAGACTCCCCTGGAAGAATACATTAAAATAAGCGACCAGTGCCCTTGTGTCTCAATTTGACTAGAGGGTAGACAAGTTTCTTGGGATGCCCAGAGGGTTTTGATTTCTAAAAGAGGTAAAGAATATCTATTCTCAAGTTGCTCAGATTTTCCCAGTTCCCTAAAATTTTCCTCAAAAATCCTCTTGCAAAGTTTTTTCTTTGGCTGAAGTTTCTTTTAACATACTTCTTGGCTTTGAGGAAATGTTTAAAGACAGGTGCTGCAGCCACCAAAGCTGTAGGGAAGATTCCTTGAAGATGGTGCAAACCATCTAGGTTTGGCCTAGGGATATGGGCTACCTAAAATAGAGGGTGCCTGGGAAGACAGATGGACTCTTCTCAGAACTCTAAAGGTTGCTAAATCACTCACTAACCCAAGAACTCATGGAGCATGCTGCCAATTATTATAATTGGTCCCAAAATGTTCCCTTGACCTAACAGAACACTTCAAGAGTCTGGTGCAATATTTTGATTGAAAGTTCTTTATCAGAGAACAGTGGTTTGCAGAGTGGCTGCACCATTTTACATTCCCACTAACAGTGCACCTAAGGTTGCAATTTCTCCACATCTTTGCCAACATTTGCTATTTCCTGGGTGTTTTGTTTCTTTTTAATAGTAACCATCCTAAGATGTGTGCGATGCAGATCAGCAGATTTTTAAAAAGGGCACATGTTCTCCCTTCTGCATGATGGATTAATAATGTCACCCAGTTCCCTGCATAAAATCAGTGTTTAATTGGGACTTCTGTACCCAAACAGAAAGTAAAAGTAAATGCCAATAGTGAGAAGAGCCATTAAGTGGAGACTCGAAGGGTAATGCAGATCTCAGAACATTCCAGGATGTACCAGGTGTGATTTGTGGCAAACACTGCCCATTGCCTGCCTGATAAACATCCCCCCTTTCCTTCTTAAAACAGGACACCAATTTTGTATGGGAAAGCATTGTGCCAGTGTAAAACCATACCTTCACGCCTCATTCACAGGGATAAGTGGAAGTTGTTAGGTGATGCATCTGGGAAAATCCTTTTGGCGGTGGTGGTGGGGGGTGCTGGAACATATTTGGCTCTTTGTTCTGCCCCTTCTTTCTGCCTGAAATACAAACACCATGTAGAAGGTGGAGTAGCTACTGTGGGTCCACAAGGAGACAAGCTTGAGACCAAAATGTACTTGCTAGAGACAGCTGAGCAGAACACAGGTTGAGTCCCTGATGGCACCATGGAGCTGCTATATTGACTCTGAACTCCTAAACACCAGCCTTTATGATTCTTGGGAAAAATTAAGTTTCTGACTTTTTCTTTTTAAAAAACTTATTTTTGCATTCTGGAGACTGCTCTTAGGCCCACTGATAGCCGGTTCCATTTTAGTCCTGCCCTGATGGGTCTTGCCCCAACAATCCTTCTTTCAAACACTTCAGAGGACATTGGGAGAGATTTAAAGAAAAAAGAAATGGTTAACATCAGATGATCTGCAGAAGTTCTGTGGCTTATTTCTCTTTAAGGATAGGAAGGAAGTAAAGAAGGAAGGAAGGAAGGAAGGAAGGAAGAGAGGGAGGGAGGGAGGGAGGAAGAAATAGAGAGAGAGAAAGAAAGAGTATTCTCCTCAAAGAGAATTTTGCCACCATCCCTAGGATGCAGAAATGGCATAGTTCTTAAAGTTTGCACTCTTACTTGCTTTTGCTATATCTGGGACTCTCAGCTCTAGGGGAAGGGAGAGCCAAACCACCTTCCTTTATTCCTTCACTAATGGACATGTGGGTAATCCTGCCTCTGTATGTTCCAGAACCTCTGTAGCCAGCAGCTGTGTGGAGATGAGGGGAGGTTGTGCTCCTGCCATAGGGCCCCAAACACATCACTGGGTAAACTGAGGCAATCATCCATAATGGTTAGAAACTTTAAATGCCTTGTGGGCTCCCTATCTTCTTAAACAAGTGTGAGCACACTTTCCCTGTTGACCTGAGGTCATGGGAACATCAATCAGTGTAATAAGTTAATTCAGTGACTTCAGGGACTTTGACTATTGAGGAACTTTTGGAGGGCTTATTCCTTGGTTCTCACTTGTGTTTGAGCCATGTGAAATTGCCAGGTAAACGACATGTGGGATAAGCAAATGATGTAAGAAATGTCCAAACTTATAGAGGATATTAGAAGAGTTTACTTGATATACCTGTAAGCAAGATCAGCAGACTAAGAAAAATGCTTCCAAGGCATGATAGTTTGCAGTTTCTTTTATTTTCTTTTTAAACATTTTATTTACATATATATTTTTTAGAGAGAGGTAAAGGGAGGGAGAAAAAAAGGGAGAGAAACATTGATGTGTATGAGAATCATAGATCAGTTGTATCTAGCATGCATTCCAACCAGTGAATGGCCTGCAACCCAGGCATGTGCACTGACCGAGCATCAAACCGGTGAGCAACCTTTCACTTTGCAGGATGACACGCAACCAACTGAGCCATACCAGTTAGGGTTGCAACTTCTTTTATGCATTTGGAATTAAGGAGAGAATGTAAGGAGGATTACATGAAGATGGGAGACAGCAAAGTGGGAATTGGACAGGGGTCCCCAACCTTTGGGCTGTGGACCAGTACCAGTCTGGGCCTGTTAGGTACAGGGCTGCACAGCAGGAGGTGAGCTTGAATGTAATGCAGTTGAATTGTCCCAAAACCATCTTCACCCACCACACCCATGGAAAAAATATCTTCCATAAAACCAGTCCCTAGTGCCAGAAAGGTTGCAGACTGCTGGGTTATAGGATAGTTAACAAGATTATGTACTCTCTTGACAGCAGTCACTGTTAGAAGGAGAAGTCTGAAAAGAGCCATTTCAAAGGTGTCTAGATGCACAAAAACAATGGACAAGGCTTGCTAACAGCAAAGAAATTTTTAATATATTTTATTCATTTTTAGAGAGGGGGAGGAAGGAGAAAAGAGGGACAGAACCATCAATATGTGAGAGAAACATTGATCAATTGCCTCTTGCACATGTCCCAACTGGGGACCAGGCCTGCAACCAGAGACATGTTCCCTTGATGCAGACACCGGCCTGCAGTGTCCGTGTCATTATGGATGAAATGAGACATTCACACAGACTACCGAGTCCAGTGGATGAAAAGGGACAGCATGGCTTTTCTCTCAAAGGGAGCAAAAGCCTTGGCCCTTGCAGTAACTGGCCTTTATTGGATTTCTCAGCACATTATATGATGGTCCTCATTTACCATGTACAGGTTAGCTTTAGGTGGTTACCTTTTACAGAAAACAAAGGAGCCAATGCCGCTAATCACATCACAGAAGAAGGATATTTGCCAATGAAGAGGCAAAATTGGTTGAACCAGTTACACTCATCGTTGGAAGGTTTAGCATGGATTAGGAAGTTACTTTGCAGTAAATGTCCTCAATTCAGGGTGACAGAGTTTTTTGAGCAAAAGCAAGATTCGAAGTAGCCTAGGCACAATGCAGGCCTGACTCCCCACAGGAGAACCTATCTGTGGGCATGGGTCCTGTGCCTCTTTGAGTGGGATCTGGGCCCATGCCACACAGAATGTTCTCCTCCATTCCCTGACCAGGAATCGAGCTGGTGACCTTTTCCTTTGTGGGATGACACTCAACCAGCTGAACCATGCCAGTCAGGGCCAAAGAAAAGTCTTTCCCAGAAAAAGTTATATACCTGGGGATGACTACCTACCATGACCTTTGCAGTTAGGAGTTTATGATCAGATCACCCTGTGAGGTTACTTTCTGTAGAACCCGTTTATTTGCCAGCAGGAGCTACCCCACCCTCCACTTCTGAACCCACATTGCTCTGTCCCTGCATGCAGTTGTAAGCAAATAAACAAAACTCCAAGGTCAAAACATCTATGAGCCTAGAAGAAAAAAAGGTAGGGCAAGAAGCTAAGGGAAGCAGAAAGCCTTCTGTTTTCAGCCTTGATTGCACATTAAGATCATCACCTGGAGAGCTGTTTGTTACAAAAGTAATGCCCACACTCTGCCCCACAGAGACATCCAGTTAATTTGTCAGGAGTAGGGGCTGAACTTGGTGTGTTTTAACTTTTACTTACTGGTTTTAGATATAGAGAGAGAGGAAAGGAGAGAAACATCAATCTGTTGTTTTACTTATTTATGTATTCATTGGTTGATTCTTGTATGTGCCCTGATTAGGAATTGAACCCACAATCTTGGCATATCTGGATGATACTCTAACCAACTGAGCTACCCAGCCAGGGTATGTTTTTAAAAGCTTCCCAAGTGATTCAAGCTAGGATTGGCAATCCTGGCTTAGGGTCTGGCCTTGTCCTAAGTGTTATTTTACTTTACTTTTTCTACATTGCCAGATTGTCTTTAAATTAGAGATCTGTGTATTGTCAAATTAAAAGTTGACTTCCTTGAGGAAAGCAAATCAGCCATTTACAACTTAATGTTAACTAGTTCTTCACATCCAACTGAGTTCCAAGTAAATTAAGAAAGGAAAGTTGGAGAATGTTGGGAAAGGTACCTGAGTTGGTCATGCCCCAGCCACAACTTTAGAGTCTAGGACAGTGGGGTCAACTGGCCAGCCAGACTATTAAATCTGAAACTCCATTTACTGAGCAGCCAAGATTGGTAACCACTAGTCTACAGGGAGAAAGTCACCAAGAAGTAGATTATATAAGAAAGGAGGTGGGGAGATATTTGCCTTGAGGAGGAGAAGCTTTTCTTCTACCTTCTCAGGTCATTAAATAATTGAGAGGCTGCAGAGTAAACAGACAAAAGACAAGGCAGCAAGAGAAAAGACAGATTTTCATCATGTACAAGCAAAAATTTAGAACAAATTACAATTGGGACCTTATATACCATCTTAATAAAGATGGGTAAGGAAAACAGATGGGAGATATGATAGTCTTGTGGCAGTTTCTGATTAGGTGTGATGCCATGGGGACTTCTAGTCTCTGGTGATAGAGTTCATCTTCCCTGCTGGCCTCTGGGGAGGAGATTCATAACAACTGAGTCTGAAGGATAACAGGATATGCCAAACCCAAAACATGCCACTTTGGCACAAGGATTACTTTGAGCTGAAGGCAACTGAGATGCAAATCCAACAAAAGCTCTCTGCCTTCGCCCTGTTTACCTAACAGCAGGCTATAAGTTTATGAAGCTGTCCCCCTCCCCTCTCTACCAGGAAGGACAGTTTGTTCACCTGAGACAATTCTAGACCCTTAGCTGGAAAAGGCACCAGAAGAACCTATATAACAAACCTTATTCACTAGCCCTTACCTTCCATTAGTGTCCCTCACATACTTACCTTCCCACAGTTTGCTGCCCTAGAAATTAGAAGTTTTCCTTTATCTTGTCATGTATTGTTCTTTTGTTAAGATGCTGTATAAGGCCAAGTTCTACCCCTTTGAGTTATATATATCACTGAGTGCTCTCTGGTGTATGTGCCATGCACGTGCTTATCCCCTTCTGTTTAATTTCCTCTTGGTAATCTGTCCTCTGTCAGTCTAATTTACAAGGCCCGAGCCAATGGTCCAAAGATGGATATAGGAAAAACAGATTTTCCTGCTCTGCAAGTTCTTTTGGAAGGCTCTGCTTTTAGGCAGACAAGGGAATTCAAGAAAAATAATGTATTCTCAATGCCTTCAGTTTCAAATAATTCTCATGGTCCAGTGGAATATTCTGGATCACTCCAATATGGAACCCTTTACCTGTTTGAGAGCTGAGCCTATGCTCAGGGGGCATGATACAAACCTTCTTCTTCCTTTCACACACCACAGACTCCTCCAGGTTGGCAGCCCTGGGGCCATAATAGAGCTGTAGTGAGCCACCAACTTCTAGGAGGAGAGGCACACCAGAGTCAAAGCAAGAAAATTCTCCAAAAAAGTTTAGGGAAAAAAAGAGAAAGTTTAGAACATCCTACACCCATGATTAGGAAAGACCTCTTTATACTTACAAATAAGTATGCAAATATATAATATATATCCATGTCATACCTTATATTCAGAGTTTGGAAGTTGGAGTTTGGGGGCCCTCAGCCTTGACCATGTATTTGTCACCCCACACCCTGCAGAGCAGACCAGCAGATCTTCCATCTGGTAAAGATGGAGAGTGATGACTTCTTTGATAAACAGAGTCAGGAGTGTAGACTAGCAATTCCCGCTTTACCGAAGGCAGAACTAGAGGAGTATTTTGCAGGGAGTCCAAGGAATCCACATGCAAACATGCATTTTTCTCAATCAAGAAACTATCACATAGGATTCTGAAAATTTTTGAAGTTATAGAATTGTCCTGTTTTAATCTATAAAAAAACATAATATGACCTAGTCAATTTGAAGATGTAATTGGTTTTATTAAATGATTCATAAACTGGGCAGCATCTCATCTAGCAACTAGAAGGATACTCTCAGGAACTGTATGAAGGGAAAGGTTTTTATAGGCAGAAGGGCGGGGCAAGGGAGCTATCATCAAAATAAAAGAAAGGATTGTTCTTGGGCCCCAGACATCTTTCTGGAGAGGGTTTATCTTTGCCTCAAGCAAGCACTGTTCATTGTTTCTGTGCATCTAGGGTAACACATCAGACCTTCAAACTTTTCTTATGGGGACTCATGGTAAAAAATACTTTTCACATTATATCCTGCATCCATATGTCTGTCTACTTTTGAAAACAAATTCATGAAACAATATTTACCTTAACAATGTTTGAGGCACTCTAATATCCCTTATTCTATTCATTTCTTGTAAGTGCTGCTTTTGCTTCTACCAAATTGGTTTCACTAGCCACTACTGGGACATAACCTAGCATTTATAAAAACACTGAACTGAATCTATATGTACATCAACAGGGATGGTCTTAAATCATTCTGTTGGGTGAGAAAAATAGGAAACAGAACAAGATTTATAATACAATGCCACTTAAGAAAGCAAATACACCCATAGTTAAGAATACATATCACACACATTAGAGGGGGTTCCAATGGGGAGATGAAAAAAGAAAAGAAACCCCGGGAAGATCTTGAATGCAAGGATCATGCCCATGCACCAAAATTGGAGAAGAATGGTTGACAGGGTCCTGAACCAGAATCCTACAAAACAAAAAGATGGGGTAGGGGTGGGTCTCTTGATAGAAAAGTGTGAGAAAATCATATAAATATCCAGAAAACATGTAGGAGCTGGAGAATGGTGCAATTAGAAATCTTGAAATGTATTATTCAAATTAGTTCAGGGGGTCAGAGACAAAATGCCATCCAGGGCAAAGAAGGAAGAGAGGAAGAAGGGTCCCCTCACTATTAGCAAAGCAATGCCAGCTGCAAAGGAGGTAGTCAGCTGGGAAGCTCGCAAAGAGACAAGTCAGGGACGCATGGGTGGCCCGTTCAACCCAATGTGCGTCAGGGCAGGGGCCTCAGGTGTCCAGCCACAATGGCTCCAGGGAGGGGCTCTCAGTTGGGTGCACACCGTTGCCCCATTGCCATCCTTCTCTTACCCACAGTGCCTGCTGCCCTGTGTTCTGTACCACATGATCCTGTCCCCAGCCCTTGGTCACAGCTCCTCTGTACAGGGTCGGACACCTAGCCCGAGAGTAGCCAGCACTCAGGCTGTCTGGTCCTCTTTACACTGAGCAGCCTGGCTCTCCTGGAATAAGGAGATTATTCGTGAGGAACCTGAACCCGAAAGTGAGATCATTGCCACAGGAGCAGAAGCTGCAGCAGAACTGTTATGAGGCTGGGCAGGAGAGACTGGGGTGAGTCTTCGGATGGCCAGAGTTACACAGAACAAAAACCAGGCCAGGCTGAGGAAGGCACTGGTGGCAGGGCGGGAATATGCAGATGCCCCAAGTTCTGGGTTTGTTTACCAGCACAAGAACAGAACTGGGCTTATAAACTGAAATCCTGCCGAGGGCCAGGCAGGCAACACAGACGAGTGCACAGAGCCAAGGGTAAGACTTGGGGTCCCCCAGAACACAGTCTGTCCAAAGGGAAGCCATCCAAAGTGGCCAATATTCCCCTGTAGAAACAGGACCCTCGGGGCTCCAAGTAGTCTCATTTTCAAGAGAAGCCAGAAATCCAGAATTTAAAACCTCCCAACTGTTTTAAAATCCAGTGTAAAACCTCCCAACTGTTTGACAACAATTTTTTGTTTTGTGGACAAAACATATCCCCAGACTGAGGACAGTAAGCAGCCATTGTGAGACTCCCAGACCCCACTGACTCAAAGCCTGAGGCCGACCCATCCTCCTGCCAGCGAACTGCCTAGAGATCCCTCTCTTCTTTACCTCTCCTCCTTATCCCTGGACTTGGGCAGCTTTTCTTGTACATCAAATGTAGTAAGCTGGGTGTTGGGGTATCTCCTGGACTCCCCCAGAACTTAGGCAAAGGCCTGTCTAAATTATTTAACTTCCCCTGTCATCCTTCTGTGCTGCCCACCAATTCCTGGTGCCTAATTTTGTTTCCTGGGCCCTTTGATCCTGATGGGACACCCTGATTAGGGAGGAACACAGGCACATTTTGGAAGGGACGGGCTGGTGGTCTGCTCTATTTGACCACCTTGTGTGTGTTTGATTAAGGGGGGATCCAAGAGACTGGGTATCTCAGAGTGTGCTGTCCAGTCCAGTGTCCAAGCCTGCAGAGAAAGTGCTAGGAGTCTCCCCCATTCCAGGTACAATGTCCACCTGGAAAACTTCAGCTTCTAGTACCTTGGGAGGGCTCCCATCTCCAGGGCACACTCGACTTTAGAAAGCAAAGACATCACAGAAAGGCCGCCTCAGAGGTGCCATCTGCATCATTTCCTGTCATCTTCAAAAAATGCTAAGAGACCCTGATTAGCTTGACTCATTTGGTTGAGTGTTGTTCTACAAAACAAAAGGTTGCTGGTTCGATTTCCGGTCAGGGGATATGACTGGGTTACAACCTGGTCCCTGGTTGGGGCATGTGCGAGAGGCAGCAGATCAATGTTTCTCTCACGCTTCCATGTTTCTGTCCTTCTCTTTCTCCCTCCCTTCACCTCTCTCTAAAAATAAATAAATAAAATATTTCAAAAAAAGTTGGGGGCAGTTTTGAGATATAGAGACTTTCAGGAAAGATACCTCGTTCCTGCTTCATTCATTCACTGCTCCAACCACAGCCCATTTCTCTCCCCACCTTCAGTATCCTGAGCTGGCTGAGGCTGACTCAGGCCCTTTCTTCAGACACAGGGTAAACATCACACCTGCAGCCTGCCTAGAAGGAAGGCAAGACAAAGGACAGCAACAGAGCAGGGCAAGGAAGCCCCTTGGCGCCCAGCCACACTAGAATGTGGTAAACAAGGTCTGTGTTGCAATAGAGCACCTCTGAGTGGAGGTCGGAATGCAGGGCAGGAGCTCAAGGAGGAGACAAAGGGCAGAAGGGAATCAGGGAACTGAGGAGGAGGCTGGGAGAAGAAGCAGACAGGTGGGTGAAGGAAGGGAAGGCAACAGGAAGAAGGAGGGGAGAGGCCATGGGACTGATGCCGCTCTCTCTCCAAGGCCACAGAGCAGGCGGCAGTTGCAGAGGTCAGAAGTCCAGGCACAGAGGCAGGCTCGGTTAGTCAGCAGCTTTGAAGCTGCCCAGTGAACTTCAAGCGGGACTCCCAGTACACATCCTGTTACTGCCTCTGGGTATCCTGAGTGTGTCTACCCCACTGAGCCCCTCAGAGCAGGTGCCCCGCCTCCCCAACTCCATCTTCTCAGAGGAGAAAACACCAGGGCAGGGATATCCCTATTCAGACTGAAGCTCCTTAAGGACAGAGCCAAGCTGCCTCTCCCTCTAAGGTTCAGGGACACTGGTAGTCAAGATTATAAGTTACTTAGCATGTCACACACACTGCCTCATGAGACCCTCACAACACCAAGAGGGATATATTTCCCCACTTGACAGAAAACCAAGGCTCACAGAGGAGAAATAATTTGCCTAGGATGCATCTGAAGCCTGGTTGGTCCCTTGGCAAACTTTATTGACTGATTTATAGTCTTGGAACTGGGCATGCAGCAGCGACAGAGAGACAGTCTCAGCTCTCAGGGAGCATATAGTTTTAAAGAGGGAAATAGAAAATCCAGGAAACAGCCCTGGCTGGCGTAGCTCAGTGGATTGAGCCCGGGCTGTGAACCAAAGTGTCGCAGGTTCGATTCCCAGTCAGGGTACATGCCTGGGTTGCAGGCCATAACCCCCAGCAACCGCACATTGATGTTTCTCTCTCTCTCTCACTCTCTCTCTCTCTCTCTCTCTCTCTCTCTCTCTCTCCCTCCCTTCCCTCTCTAAAAATAAATAAATAAAATCTTAAAAAAAAGAGAAAATCCAGGAAACAGACAAATAAAAAGTTCAGCTAGTGATCAAGAAAGTACAAAGGTAATAGGGGCAAGTATGTGGTGTGCTACTCTGGCTGGGGAGGTCAAGGGAGACCACTAAAGAAGTGACAGCATGTCCAGTGGACCCCAGGGGAAGGCTGGCCATGCAAAGGGGACACGGAATACAGAAGCCTTGAGGCTGGGTGGAACTTCCTGCCCAGGGCTAAGCTAGCAAGTATGGATGGAGCTGAGAGTAAGAGGGGTGGGCAGGGATCAGATAAATCCAAATTTGGGGGTAAGCCTTGGGAATGAGGAAATTGGAAGCTATGAAGAAACAGAGGAGGTGAGATGCAGGCAGGGAAGACAGGCAGGAGGCTGTTACACAGGCATCCACTTTAGAGATGTTGGAGCCTAGATAGAGTAGGGGAGAGGAAAGGATGAAATGGACCAAGGGTGTGAGGGAATAGAGAAATGGAGGGTGTGGACCTGAACTGGGGAGGCCAGGGAGGGAGCAGAAATGAAGGGGAGGCAGATTTTGACTCTAAAATTTAAGCACTTTACCACCAACAGATACTTTGTCTTTTTCTTCTTTGTCCCTCGGTGACCAGGACAGTGGTGGATACATTGTAGATATTCTGTCTACATAATATTCATTATGTATTTAATGAATATTTCTTGAGCACCTACCAAATGCTTGGCTCTGTCTTAGGCACCAGGGATATGCCAGTGAACATAGCAAAGTACTTGGCCTCTTGCTGCTTACACTCTGGAAAGAGGATGTGTGTGTGTGTGTGTGTGTGTGTGTTGATAAGGAGGGAGGAAAAAGGGGAAGTAATTTGCTAAGGAGGGGGTTCTTTCAGATGTGGTGGTCACGGTAAGCTTCTCTGATAAGGTGACATCTGAGCCCAAAACTCAAAGGAGTGAGGCGGTGAGTGTTAGATGTGACTACTTGAGGGAATACATTTCAGGCAGAGGAAGTGGCAAGTACAAAGGCCCAGAGGTGGGAGAGTGCTTATTGTCTGACTAATAGAGTTAGTCCTTATTGATTCATTAATCAGTACCTGTGTCCCTACTTTGAAACTCTCTAAGAGCAACACCTGGATCCTTCTCATCAGACAAGAGTAATCCGAGGGGTGCTGTGGGGGCTACTTCCTCCCTTCTTCATGCTATTCCTCTTTTCCTAACCCTGACCCAGCCTAGAAGCAGGAATGGGAGAGGGTCCAGTATTGAATCTGTCATACTGTCTGGAGAAAAGGCAGAGAAAGTCAAGGAACAGGGAAGGTTCTGTGCTGTCACAGGGGCCACCATTCACCCAATGTTGTTTCTGGTTTTAAGCCATGGGGGCCCTACCCTGTCATCCCACCCCCACCTATGCCGCTGCTTGCCCCCCATGGCACTAGGAATCCCCTCCAGACAGTCCTGCTGAGTTACCTGCCTCTCTCACTATCTCCTTAGGGCTTGGCAATACACTGAGGGAGTATTATGGATGCTGCCACATCCCACTCTACCCCAAGCCCTGGGCATCGTGGGGTTACCTAGGGGACTCCGGGATTCCAGAATGCAGGGGGCCAGCCCTGGAGACCAGCTCATAGACTTGAAGCCTCAGCACAAACTCCACCCAGACTCCGAGCTATGTCCTCGGCTTTCTTATGACCATAAAATGACTGGAACTGGACAGTCACTTCCTCCTTATTCGTAAGTCATTTCTGCCTCTTCAGCTATCTTGCTGACATGTTACTCTAACTCCACTGATTCAAGACTTTCTATTCTTAGCAAGAAAGCAAACAGGCAACATATTCCCAACATGCCTGACCACACACAGAAATCTTAGAATGTACAAGAACTTGGAAGTTCTTTCTGATTTTAATTCCAGGCACCCCCCTCCTGGTCACATGAAATGCTGTGGGACCCAGTAACCCAGAAGGTCCCTTCCACAGAGCATTCTAGGACTCTATAAAGGGACACCCCTAGGGCCAGGTCCCTCATTCCTGTGTCAGCCCCTTCTCTGAAGTCCAGGGTTGTAGAAGGAGGAGTACCTGGCTTCTGCAACCCTTGCTTGCAGATAAGGCAGGTGGGGCCATGGAGGGAAGGCATCCAGCAGAGACGGGCTGGGCCTGGCTAGCTAGCTAGCTCCCTTTTGCCTTAGCTCTGGGATTCTCAAAGAAGGGCCCCCTGATGGAGAGCAGGTTCTTGTTAGAAATACATCAGGTGGTGCCCTACCCCAGGTCTACTAGGTCAGAAATTCTGGGGTGGGGTCCAGCAGTCTGTGTTTTAAAAAGCCCTTCGGGTGATTCTCACATAAAATTGCGGCAAGAACCCAGACCCAGACTGGTTCTGACTGTTAAGTCCAGTCCTGGTTCTCCATTGGCTCAAATGTGGGAGGCCCAGGGGGAGGGGGTAGCATGGCTGTCCTGTGCCTGGGCCCTGAGGACTAGGTTAAAGGATTTTACAAGGTCTCTTTGGCAGTGATGGAATCAGATGCACATTTAACTGGGAAATACACAGATAACTGTAACTTTCCCCCTTTCTCACATGGCTCTTGGGAGAAAAGCAGAGTTGTTTTGAATACTCGGGTAAGGTCAGAGGGAAGCTGCCTGCCTGCCCAAATGATCCAAATAATTTTATTTGCCCTGTGTAATTAAGGAGAAAGGGGCTCTTGCTTTACCTTAAGCAGGATGCCCCCTTCTTACCACCACTCACTTCCCTACAAACTGAGATGGGAGGGGAGGGTCTTAATTGGAAATTGCTGCCCTTGGGCCCTCCTGTTCCCCCACCCCCCATCCGTTTCTGGTGTGGAGACTGTATACTGCCTCCTTGAGAACGCAGGCCCCATCAGAAGTGAGGAAGAACAATGTCTTTTTTTTTGTCATATTTGCCCTTTTGATGGTCGTTTAGGAGGCCAGGAGTAGAGCAGGTCTGTACATCCGCTTTTCGAGGGAGCAAAAACTGAAGCAAAAAAGATTGCCCCAAAGGTTCCATGCCATTCACATTAACTGGGGGCCTCGCCAAGACCCCGACCTTTCATAAATATTATTTCGTTATTAATTGTGACTCAGAGAGGTTAATCAAGCAGCCCAAGGTCACCCAGCGCGTGGTGCAAGCAGTAGAGCCCAGACTCGTGTCTCCTCTCTCTACACTCTGCCGCCTCCAGATGCTCAAGCTGGGGCTGGAACCCGGGCCCTTCCACCGGCGCCATCCAGCCCTCGAGGAATCTGCCCGGGGGCAGACGTCGACTCGAAGGTTCAAAAGCTGCAAAGTGACTCCCGGCCCGAAGTCAGCGGGGTCAGCCCTCCCCCTACCGCCAGTCCTCTTCCCTCAGGCCCGGGTGAGTCGGGGCTGGGGCTGGGGCTGGGGCTGGGGCCGGGGGGGTGGGGGGGGGCGGCGGGAGTCCTACCCCTGCGGGCTGAATCCTCGCACCTTCCCCGCCCCCGCCCCCGGCTTTCCACCCAGAGTCCGCCCCTCCTACCCCCTACCCCCGGGGTGGGGGTGGGGGTGGGGGCTCCTCTGGGCTGCAACCTAGGGCAGAGGGCGGCGGTGGGGCTGGCCGGGCTTGCCTCGGGTTAATCGCTCCTCTTTGAAAGCAGCCTACATCCCCGCCCTCCGGCCCGCCCTGCGGCCTCCCAGCTCCGCCCCCGGGGAGAGGTCCCGAGACAGCACTGGCATCCGCAGCCGACGCCGAGCCGCGGCAGGGAGCAGGCGGGAGCAGTGAGGCCCGGGTGCAGCATGACTGCCATCGCGGTGCAGGTAGCCCCGCGGGCCCCAGCGGGCCGGCGTCTGCCCCAACCACGGGGGAGGAAAAGGGCTACGCAGCGCAAACCAGTTCCAGCCACGGGCAGTGGCTGCGAGGGTGGATAGGAGTGGTGCCCCGCGGTGCGGGCCCCCAGCAGCAAGCTGGCGGGGCTCCGAGTACCGTGGGCGGGAAGAGACGGGGGTGGGGGGTGGGGGGGGGGCTTGTCCCCGACAGTGCTGCTGGGGCGCCGTCCACTTCCTGGCTCTGCCAGCCCCCGAGGCTCCCAAACTTCTTTTTCTGCTTCTCGTTGGAGTCACCAAGTGCCCATCGGTTAGGTTCACCAGAGAGGTCCCTCCTTTTTAAAAAGGAGGTGCGCCTGGGGTGAAGCCTGGATAGAATACACTTACAAAGTGAGGATTGCCTCATGCGACCTGAATGCGTCTCTGGAGGAACCACAACATTCTTAGGCGGAGGTTACAAAGACCATCTCTCCTTCCCTAAAATGCGTCTGGGGTTCTGAGACAGGGATGAACTCGCTGGGGCGTGCGGACGCCTCAAATAAAGTGTCTAGTGAGAGGAGCGGCCCGCATCACCCAAGTTTTGTTTTCTTGTTTGGGTGGTGCAAGATGTTTGTATTGCCTGAGAATCCCCCCATTCCTACCCCTTCCCTCGCGAGAGCGGCTGTCTCAAGAGAGGTCAGCAGGTGGCGGGAGCGCTACTTTGAGCGCGCGCGTGCGCGCGTTTACTTGGAGCGGAAGCATCCCAGCAGCTAGTCTTCCCAAGAGTCGCCAACCGCGCTATGCTGACGATTAAAGGTTCCGTGACTTTGAATGCAGGTATTCAGACTCCCACAACTCGGGTAGATAGCTCTGTGCTCATTTTGTAGAAGAGGTAACTGAAATTTGCGCTGTAGAAACCTGTTCACACGGTAGCTAAGCGACAGAATCGAGATGCAAAACCAGGACTTCTTGGCTCCAAATCTTACTCATACTTTCTTTCTTTCCCTGAACACCACCCAGAGACCATCCCCCAAACCCCTTCTAGCTGGGGACGGGAACACGATGTCTCAAGTTCCTCCTTTTTGTTCTGGGGTAGAATCTTGAGTCAACCAGGCAGCCTCCTGGGAATAGGCCTGGGGAAGAAGGGGACGCCAGTGAAGAGGGGAAGACCAGGTTGTGGTCTCTCCCTTTGAGAAGCTAATTGTCCATTAGGAGAGAGAGACTTTTAAACAATGATTAAGAAGAGATTGGGAGGTGAGTGCTAAATTAAGAAGTGCAAAAAGTACAGGAGGAATTGGGGGTGCTTTATATTGGTCTAGGTGGGGCAGGGAAACTGGTAGCAAGAAGACCCAGACAGTGGTGAAGGAAGAGGGGGGAGGGGAGTGGGGAGATGAGGTAAAGCCCAGTAGTTCTTCTCTTAGGAGGACACAGGCTTCCCTGCGGGGGGGGGGGGGTTCTGGCTGTTTAGCGTGCTTAACCAAGATGCCGGGAACTGTTCTAAGCACTTGGAGTGATGACTCATTTCAGCCCCACAAGCACCACAAGAGGTGGGTACTTGTTATCTCCATTTAGGTGAGGAAAGAGAGGATAAGCTAGTTCCTGGGACTGCATGACCAGCACACTGGGGTGAGTCAAGGGATGGTGGCAGTCCAACTCTTTAGGACAGCAGTAGCCAACCTTTTTGGCACCAGGCACCGGTTTCATAGAAGACAAGTTTTCCAGGGGCATCGGCGTGGGTGGGCATTGGTTTTGGGATGATTCAAATGAATTTCATTCAAGCTCATTTGCTGTGCAGCTTGGTTCCTAACAAGCCAGGACTGTACTGCCTACATCCTGGAGGCCGGGGATCCCTGCTAGGATCCCTGCTAATGATGATGAGGGCCTAGGCACAGTGGGTAGTGGGGGCTGGGAGTATGGGGGCTGTGTTGGGGATGGAGAGAATGAGTAGTGAGCAGCTCAAAGTGCCAACTTGGATTTTGAGGGGAGTAGATGGGGTCCTGAGTTATAGAGGAAGATAAAATCTTGGCATGGGACTCAAAGGCCCTGGAGTGTCAAGCGACACTTCTCTGGGTCAGAAGAGATGCATTCAGGCTTACAGATGAAAAAAGGAAAATACTTGTCTTGTTTGCCCCTTTTTAGTGGAGACAGTCAAACCTGTGAGTTGCCCAAGGTCACACAACTGGGGGCTGGCAGGTCAAGGACAGATCTCAACTGCCCTCACCTCCTCTTATCCACTTGACCCCCACTGACCAGGCTTCTGCTAGCTGCCCTCCAGGACAGTACTCCAGGTTCTGGATCACTAGTGCAGGTGCCCAAAAGCCAGGTGGTTAGGAATGAAGACTCCAGTATGCACTATTATTGTTACTGATATTAACAGCTTGGTGATGTGAGCGCTGCTCAGTTGCTAAGCACTTTTATATACCTGATCTGATGTAATGCCTGGGAGTTTTATTGGTGGTCAGAGAGTTCAACAGAGCCTTGCTTTGTAGTGGGAGGGGGAAATGAACTGACATCAGCTGTTTTCTCTTTCTGATCCTGGTGTGATATCGGAGGGCCTAGAGAGTAAAGTCCTGTCTGTGCTCAGGACAGGTGGGGCTGAGAGACGGACAGGACGTGCCTGTTCTCCAGACAGTGTGATGTCTAAGGTCAGAAGGTTTTTGGGTCCTATGTTTTTTGTGACTTGTTCTCTGCATCTGGGCCTCTCCCATGCTAGGTACCTTATCAACCTCTAGGATGTTGTCACTTCGCCAGGCATCTTTATGGCTACTGCTTTTCTGCAAGAGTCACAACAAGGGCCAAAGAGGTTAAGAAATTGCCCAAGGACAAATGCCTTTAATGGCTTGTAGACACAGAGGTTTCAAAGTTTCCTGTTTGTTTCTTAGCAGTAGAGCCATTTTTTTCTAATGCTTTCTTGTACAGACTCCTAGACTCCCACTGTCTCCAGCAGGTAACAGGGACCTGCTGACGTTGGAGTGGGCAAGGGGCCTAGAGCCAGCTTCCCCTGCCTGCTGCCCTGCCTCAGCACCTGGAAGTCCCTGTAGGAAACAAAGGGACAGTTTGAGAACTGCAGCCCAGACTCCTGCCTGGATCCTCTTCCCAGTGCCCAAGACTGCCTTTGTCTCCAGATTTGAGTCGAGGTCCTGACCTCTCTGTACCTCTAATCCTTTTCTTCACCAGTAATATTGAACCTCTAACACCAAGGCCCTGTACTTGGAAGGCTGAAGTTGGTGTTTAATGGCTGAATGCATCTCATCCTCTGCATAATATACAGTTGTCTGGGCAGCTGTAACAGGCTTTATTGTGATTTTAGGAGAGTGATCTTGGGCAAGTCTCCTGATCTCTGTGTAAGTTTTCCTTTTTGCATAACCACTGCCCCCACCACGGAGCTTCCTACTGTATTAACCTCACAGGTTTAAGAGTAAAATAGGACCTATGCCGGAGCACAAAGAGCAAATGAGGTCCTTATTCATGTATCCCTGGGACTGAAATTAGCAGTAGCTCCTGCTTACCTCTGCAAGTTAGCAGCCAGCCTTGTTCTGGCTGGGGCTCTCACCACAGGACTGTCCCAGGAATGTGGCTTTGCTTTGTGTCCCTCACTGAGAGGTGTGCCGTGGTCTTACCTCCATTTGCACCTGATATAGGGTATATTCCATAGTCCCCATCAAGTTTCTCAGCATTGCTTCCATGCATGAGCTATCTTGTTTTGCTGACCTCCCCACACTGAGTAGAAGTTGGGTTGCTTCCACATACTATCTAGAAGACTTCGGTTTAACGGGAGCTTCAGATGAAAGTGACAGTTGTTGCAAACTTGACTGTTCATTTAATATACCATGTCTCTTGCACATCCATTGAATGCCCAGGTCAAATACTGTGCCAGGTGCTGGGAACACAGCTGTGTCTTAACAGGAGGCCCTGTGCTCTTGGAGAGCACAGTCTCTGAGTGAGATAGATAATAATGTGTAATACAATGTGTAATACAAATCAAAAGGGAATAGAAAACTTGTGATCAGAACAGTGAAGAAAACAGATGCCTGTTGGAAAATGACAGGAGGGGACCTGGTTTAGGTTGCGCAGGCAGAAAGGATGAGATGTCTCTGAC
This sequence comes from Phyllostomus hastatus, assembly GCF_019186645.2. Taxonomy (NCBI): domain Eukaryota; kingdom Metazoa; phylum Chordata; class Mammalia; order Chiroptera; family Phyllostomidae; genus Phyllostomus; species Phyllostomus hastatus. Next base: position 2,787,367 of record NW_025334038.1, on the reverse strand, counting down.
GTTTCAGCTGAGGCATGAAGAATGGAGAAAAGGGGCAACCTGGAGAAGAGCCTTTAAGGTGGAGGGGCCAGTAGGTCTGAGGGAAGAAAGTTCTAGGTTTGTCCTAGGCATGGAAGGATGGCCGCTGCATCTGTGTGAGGTGGCCAGGGAGAATGCACAGGGAAATGAAGTTGGAGGAGACAGGGCGGATCTACAACACTTGTGCATTGGATAAGGAGTTTTATTCTGAGGTATTTCTTTTGTTTTCTGGGCCGGTGTTTGGGAATGGTGCCTGGGGGGTGTCTGACTGCTGTGAGATAAGGGACACTTCCTGGACACCTGGCTCAGCTTGCCAGAAGAGAGGGGGCCAGGGAGGGGAGCCAGTGCTGAAACCAGAGGCTAAAGAAGAGCCTCAGTGGCTCCCCACCCCTCCCATCAAGAAGCTGCTAGAACAGAAAGTCTGGTTGCCATGTTCTGGGAGGAGCTGAGCACGACCAAAGGGCAAGGTGCAGACATCCCTGTCAGTGCTGAGGAAAACAAGTTAATAAAATGGAGGCCTGGACAGAATGTGGACAGTGCAGAACCAGCTGGGTGGGGATTAGGAGACAAATGGACTTGTACCGGGAAGTTCTAGGGAGAGAGGGAGACAACCACGTATTATGTTCCAGTGATTTTTACAACCCTCACAGCTTTCCAGGCAGTCTTGTTTTGCTTATAAAGAAACCCAGGCTGGCTGCAAGCTCAGGGTTACACTAGCCAGGCTAGACAGGTTTTCTGAATTCAGAAGGGCCGAGTATTTGCCAGGGAGTAGGATTTAGATTTCTCACTCGTGAAGATCATTGAAGAAAGGTCAGGGAACCCTTCAGGCCTGATGAGTAACTTGACAAGCAATGTTTATAGGCCTTGAATGGAGAACAGGGAACAGGTAGAATGGAGGAAGGGTTCCCCAAAGAAGGTGGGTCTGTGCTGAAAGGTATGGAGAAGCTAGAGGGGAAGCTGTGAGTAAAGGCCATATTCCAGGCCTCAGGGGAGACCAGAGCAGAAAATATGGCTGTGAGAAGGTAGAAGGTGTGTTCAGGGTCTTCCCTGCACAAGTTGGAGAGGGCGTGGTGGGGCCATTTCTGACATGCCATGTCTGTGATGTCTTCCAGGCCCAGAGACTGCTGGGCCAAAGGAGGCCCCACCAGTCCTTCTTTGAATCCTTCACCCGGACCCTCATCATCGTGTGTGCTGCCCTAGCTGTGGTCCTGTCCTCTGTCTCCATCTGTGATGGTCGCTGGCTCCTGGCTGAGGACCACCTCTTTGGACTATGGCACTTCTGTACCAACTCCAACCAGACTGGGATGCACTGCCTCAGAGACCTGAGTCAGGCCGGCATACCGGGGTTGGCTGTGGGAATGGTCCTGGCCCGCAGCGTGGGCGCCTTGGCCGTGGTGGCTGCCATTTTTGGCCTGGAGCTCCTCATGGTGTCCCAGGTGTGTGAGGACCTCCACTCACTGCGCAAGTGGGCCCTGGGCTCCACCCTCCTCCTCACCTCATTTGCCCTCTCCTTTGGGGGGCTCCTGAGCTTTGTGATCCTCCTCAGGAACCAGGTCACGCTCATCGGCTTCACCCTGATGTTCTGGTGCCAGTTCACCGCCTCCTTCCTCTTCTTCTTGAATGCCATCAGTGGCCTTCACATCAACAGCATCACCCACCCCTGGGGACAACTAAGGAAATTTTAAGGCCCTCTCTCCAAGGACATCTGGTTCTATAAGAAAGTGTGGTCAAGATGGGACTTTTGTAACATGTGACCTCTGGTGGGGGTAGGGGTGGGAGAGTGACCTTGAAACATGGCTTCTTACCCAATAACCTTTGGATGGTCAGCCAGACATGGCCCAGGGGCCTTTTTCCAGGGCCAGATGCCAGGAAGATGCCTTAGTTTCACCAGCCTCACAGGCTTAGCCAAGTTATTAGGCTGTACAATAGATTGTAGAACACATTTTAAAACCCTTTGCTTGAATCCTTCTTCCCAGGACAGAAATAGATTTGGAAGTAGCTCCGGTCACTGGTACCTGGACTGGCTGCACAGCTAAGTGCTGTTCACACCTGTTTTATGGCTCTCAGGGTTGCAAAGAGTGGATCATTTTCCAGCTAAGGATGTCCCATCAGTGCCTAGGACTTTCTCCTACCAACTCAAAGGAACTGTGTGCATGCTTCCCTGCTTTAGCATTGGTTATGCCAGGGAGGCAGAGTGCAGGATTCCCTCAGAATTTATTGCACATGATAGGTTTTCAATCTATGTTACTTGGTGTGACTCCCTGCCTTTGGGGAACCCCATAATCCCTGCCTAGGCTCAGCTTCCAGCAACTAGCTGGCTGCATCCTCTGAGGGGTCTGCCTGTGGGAATCCTGCCTGAAATCTTTGAGAAGTTTTGGAGTAAGTCTTCCAGAAAAGTCCATCTGATTCTAATGCACAGCCCTCCCCAGGGCAAATGTGCGTGTCCATCTTTGGCGAGGATCAGGCAGCCTCAGGGTACCAGTGTTGGTCCTAGATACATTCAAAGAGCACATGTCTGAACCTGCTAGACCTTGGGTGATGATTAATAAACATCCTAAAGATGAGTGCAGGTGAAGGGAACCAGGAATCAGCGAAGATTCCATCCGTGCCAGCAGATCAGTGTTTTTGTGCATTAAATCACCCCCTTTCCAGTCCCTTTTTGCCCTCAGCCCATTTTATTCCACACTAGCCCTTTCCTGCTCCCCGACCTAGTGAATGCTGGCCTTCCCTGGTTCCTTCTGGCTGCCACTGATAGTGTGAGTTTTTGGTCACTACAGTTCCCCTTCCTGGGCTGGGCTGGGTGCCTATACCTACCTCTTGTGATTTTTTCCCTTAAACTTTTATTCCAAAATGCACAGTCTGTGGAGGTGGCTCAACAGAGGTATGGACCAATTGATGTTCAGAGAGCAGAGCTCATAAACCATATAGGCTGGGTCCTTAGCCTTGGACCTGAGCACTTGGCCTTCTCACCAGGAGCAGCCTACAAAGGGGCAAAGGGTGACCTCCTTGTCTCTGCAGGGGGAGTTGCAAAGGTGGGGAGCCAGGGCCCAGAGAGGGTTGGCACTCATCCAGGGCCTCCCAAGGCCAGGACTCAAGCTGGACCCACTCACCAGCAAGATGCTCTTTCCTCCACAGTGAGGGTAAGGGGGAACAGTGGCCTTTTCATCTTCAGAATGTGTTTGCTTGAATCTTGAGTCCTCTAGTCCTCACAAGGTTGGTGGGCAGGGAGTGTTGGTATTTAAGGGAACTGAGGTTCAGAGAGGAAAGCATGAGACTAAAATCCCCAATGAAATGGGGAGACAGGCCCTGGTAAAACATGGACTTGGAGCTTGGGGGTTTGAAATAACTAAAAGGCTGTACTGGACTTCTGCCACTTCCTTGCCTAGTTGTTTGGGCAAGTCATAGGGCCTTGGTGAACCTGATGCTTTCTTATCAAATGGCATCAGGCCCCATCTCCTACTGTACCTGCCTTGGGGGCTGTGGGTAACTGACCGAAGGGGCAGTTACAACAGAGAGATGCCTCAGACCATGTCAGGGTTGCTAAGAGGGAGCTAGGCATCCTGAGGCTCTCCTGGCCTCCACTGGGATTGACCGGATTCAGCAGTTGTCTTGAGGGCCCTAGGGTGAGAGCTGCTGGATAGCTGAATTGCAGTGAGGGGTGGGGAGTGTCCTTGATTTCTCATTTCCTGGACTTCTAAGTTTGTCCCTGAAAACTGGAGCAGAGGACCAGAAAAGCCATTCCCCCTCCAGAAAGGGGTAGGTAAGCATCCTCCCTCACCTGTGTCTCAAAAAGACCGAAAAACAGACCAAATCTCATCCCAGTATCTTCCTCACTTCTAAGCCCCCCGAACTGCTCTTTCCCCCATTCCCCCACAGTGCCCCAAGTTCCTTCTGTTGAGTTCTGAGGAATTCTCACCATCCAACCCAAGGCCTGGAGGAGAGGTTATTAGTCACAGGGGGAAAGCATACGATGTCTGTGAGGAAGATGGACTGTCCCGAAGCAGTGTCCTGCCCTCTCAGGACCCAGCTTGACTTAAGTCCATGGCTGACCCTGCTCCAGCCTCAGATGACGCTGGCCCTGCAGGTGTCCGGACTTGGCTCCGAGGGGCTGGCCTTGGTGCTGTGGGTGTGGCCGCTGTTGCCGTTGCTAAAGGAGTTGCTGAGGGCCAAGGGACACAGTGGGAACTCGGGCAGGTGCCACTGCCGCCACTTCTTCTGAACCTCCAGCTGTACCTGGCCCCGGAGACCAGTCATCAGCCCAGGCGGGAACAACATGAAGGACCTGGGGTCCAGAGCCCTGCTCGTACCCTGGTGCCCCTGCACAAGCCCTGCCACTCTGGTCCAGTAGTCATGCCTTCCCTTCTGCAGGCCACTCAGACCAATTCTAGCCCTGAGATCCAGTAGGTAGAGCCCCATCTCTGAGTGCGTTCACCTGCAATCTCACTACAGATGTCCTGAGGAAGGGGTTTGTGGTCATTATACAAACTCCAGAGCTCCAAAGCCCATGGGACAACAGGATACATGCCCAGGAAGCCACCCTAGCTCAGAAGTAATCAGGATCAAGGAGCTGCTTTTTGGAAATTTCCTCCATGAATGCTAGCTGTAGCAGCAAATCCTTTGAGGCTAGGCTTGATGGCTCGTTTTTAGAAAATATCAGAAGTTGTTCCTGTTCAAGTGGCACAGCAGATGGGTGGTCAGCCATCACAGAAAGGCTTTACTTATGTGCATGCTGTGTTCAACTAATGATTATGCAGCTTCTGTGTGCCAGGAACCTCATGTCCTGACCCAGATGCTGGGCAAGGGCCAAGGCCTCAAAGTAAGTGCAGCCCCCAAAGGAGTCCGTTCATGTGGGGTTCTCTGAGTTGGCAGAAAAGTCATCTGAGTTACTTATTTCACAGATGGGAAGATTGAGGCCCAGAGAGGGGCAGTGACTGAGATCAGCCGTCCAGCAAGCAGACAGCAGTCAGGAGCTGGGTTCAGGTTGGGGTACATGTACTTTCCTCCATCTCCTGACCTTCCCAAGGACAGGAATCACCTGGAGTGCTTGTTAAAAAGCATTCATGGGATCCAACCTAGACCATTTTTGCTGAACTAGAAACTGGGGGTAGGGCCCAGCAATTGTTCCACCAAGCCCTCCAAGTGAGCTCCTGTAAAGTGAGCTCAGACTCCTAGAAGACAGGCCCAAGTCAGGACACCCCAGCCTCCCCTGCCCACACCCTAAACACCCTTCCCAGGTAGCTCCCTCTGAACCCGAATCCAGCGACTGGGGAGCTCCTCCAGGCATTAGGGCAACCCAAGTACACTCACCTCCCCGTTGAGGAAGCAGTAGAGGACAGCCACCACCAGGCCCTGCAGAGGGAGGGGTGGGGTTAGTGCAGGTGCTCTGGCACCAGCCTCCCTCCTCCAACTTCCTCCCAGTGTTTTAATCACCAGCCCCAGGCTCACTCCCCACTGCTCCCAGGAAGTGTCCCAGAGCCTTCTCACACTCTCTCCTCCAGAGGGATGGGGGCTGCCAGAGGAAGGGGACTCCCCTTCTGAACCCCACAGTGTCCCCAGCTGTGCAGGCATCGTCCAGCACAGCCAGCTCCTAGGGGCCAAGGACAGGGTCCCTTTTGTTTCTTGTCCCCAGTGTCCAGTGTAGGCCTTGTACACACATGGTGTCCGTAACATTTGAGTAAGGGCTGCAAACTAGGGCTGTGGGGAAGGCAAGTCACCTGAATTAGTTAGGTGGGCCATCCAGAAGCAGGGAGCAATGGCACCTGAAGCAACACTGCCCCCACATTTCAGGCCAGCCCATGTGAAACCCTGAGCCCTAAGTGGGCTCATTTTGAGATAAGCTGGACCTTTCACCTGGAACTGACATCTTCCAATAATTCACCAAAATGAATGAAAACGGGGAAGAGGAGGAGCACTCATTATATAAATGTTCTCTAGGCCTTTTAGAGAGCATGGAGCTTTTCCTAAGGCCACAGACATGCGAAACTACAGGAAAGGTGGTATTGCAGGCATCAAGACAAGGACACTGATCAAAAAGGAATGCCCCACGATTGTTCCCATGGCAACAATGCAGGAGTCTACAGTGTTACCCAGCAAGCGGTAAACACTGTTGTGAACAAACAAGCTAAGGGCAAGATTCTTGCCAAGAGAATTAATGTACCTATTGAGCACGTTAAGCATTCTAAGAGCTGAGATAGCTTCCTGAAATGCGTGAAGGAAAATGATAAAAAAAACAGAAGGAAACAATCCTGGATTGAACTGGAGCGCCAGCCTGCTCCACCCAGAGCAGCATACTTTGTGAGAAGCAATGGAAAGGAGCCTGGGCTGCTGGAGCCCATTCCCTGTGAATTCATGGTGTGGTGAGTGTGAAAAAACACAAGACCTCTGTACTGATAAAAATGTTTCTCTTAATTGAATAGAAGGGTGTACCCCCTTCCCAAAAGAAATATTTAAAGAAAAGAAAAGATAAACTGAAATCTGAAGATATTTAAACTTGGACAACTGTTCAAAGTGAAAAACAGACGTGCGACTGTGTGGCCAGAACTAAGCCTGTGTGAGCGTCCTGGCCAGCCAGCAGTGGGTGTGACCTCCCTGCTGAACAGGCAGGTGAGTGAGTGCATCTCCCTGGTCCAGGGCCTCATGGCTATACCTGCTTTGTGTTCCCTGGCATGGTGGGGGTCTGTGACTATCAGGACCCTCGCTCCCTGGTACCTGGAGCTCCTGTTTCCCCCATGGTGTCCCCTGGGATCGCAGCATGGAGCCCCACCTGGGTAGGGATTACAGGGTGGGATGCAGGATTTGAGACTAAGAGGCCTGCATAGAACAGTCAGCTGTGAACAAGGTCTCTACAGTGCAAATACTCTACTCACCTCCTTAGGGACCCACCTCCGGCCAGCCTGCTCTTCCTTACAAATACAGGCCCTGCCCAGGGGCCTAGGTGTCACAGCTCTGATCTCAGTGGCCCAAATCCTCTTCCTTAGTGCCATCCTGCCCTTCCCTTAGCTACATAATACATTGGAAAGGACCCAAAGGGTAATAAACCAGCCTGCCTATAGAGGCTTGAAATGCACAACTACTCAGGGGTATTGGCATTTAACAAGGCTTAGTGACAAAACTAGGAGGACTTCCTTTAGAATTTCAGGCATCAATGAATGCCGCCCAGAATGGACAATTTTGGGGGATGAGGGGGTGAATACTTACTCAAAGCAGTGGTTTCCAAATTTTGCTGCACATTAGAACCACCTGGAAGCTTTGCCCAATTTTACTCTGTACTCCAAATCTGAATGTCTGGAGGTGGGAGCATCAGCAGTTTTGAAAGATCCCCAGGAGGTTGGAATGGGCATCACTTATTAGGAACCACTAGTAGAGACTGTGAAAGGAAGGCTTTGAAATAAAAGCTTTGGGCATAGCTTGGCCTGCACATTTGTGGGCTTCTGGGTCCCAGATGCTTCATTTAATCCTTGCCAAAGTTCTAGGCAGGTGGGAGGACCCCCTTCACGGGTGAGTGAACTGAGTCACAGGGGTTTAGGCTGCACTCGAGCTGTGTGTGCTTGGTTTGGAGCTAAAGGTCAGGCTTCCAGCAGATGCTGCTGCCCATCTCACTGGGCCCAGGGTTGCCTGGCCTCGCCGGTCTGGGTCTCAAGGATCCACGGACACACTGTCACCATTCAGGCCAGGGTAGGAGCCCTGGGTGAGGGGCGGTTCAATGTGCTCCAGGTATATATGGCAGGCCTCACCCAGCCCACAACTTAAAACTCCTACAGTGGCATGGGGAATTGTTCATGGGGTGGGTGGGCATGATAAAGAATTAAGCAAACAGGCAACAAAACCACACGTCACGATCCTGATTCCATCTGCCTGTGGGCACATCTGTGTGTGTCTTCCTGAATAGAAAAGACACAGAAGTAAACACACCAACATCTTAACAGAGGTTATTTCTGGGTTCTGAGATTATTAATGAATTTTTCTCTTTTGACTTTTCCTTATTTCCAAATTTCCATAGGCAAGTTTTATTTCTACAATTAGAAAGATCTTAGTTTTAAAAAATATATGACGGGGTAATGATACTATGGTTCTGTGTGTGTTTTTTAAGCCCATCTTTTGAAAACACACACTAAAATATTCACATTTGAAATAAAACGATGTCTTGGGCTTGCTTAAAACAATGCAGGTAGGCTGGAGGAAGGGGCTGGTGATGGAGGTGAGACAGGAGAGCTCATTAGTAGTGGCTGTGCAGGGGGTTCACTATTCTCCTCCCTTTTGTATATGGAAGAAATTGTCCGTGATACAAATTTTTAAAATAAATGTTATACATAAATGCATAATGTATATAAAATGATATGTTTATATGTGAACAAAGGTTCTTTTTAGAAAAACCTCTTAGCCCTGGCTGGCGTAGCTCAGTGGACTGAGTGTGGGCTGTGAACCAAAGTGTTGCAAGTTCGATTCCCAGTCAGGGCACATGCCTGGGTTGCAGGCCATGGCCCCCAGCAACTGCACATTGATGTTTCTCTCTCTCTTTTTCCCTCCCTTCCCTCTATAAAAAAATAAATAAATAAAATCTTTAAAAAAAACTCTTAAAGATCCTTTTCCTTTGTAAACATTTCTAGGGGAACATTAGGAAAGTGCTCTTGGTTTTCTCTCATCAAGCCATTTCCCCAGAGGAAAGTCCAGTGGCCTTTGGTTGGGTAGGCCACAGCCCGGCTCCAGGGCACCAGGAGTCCCCATCCATGCAAGCAGGTGGCCCTGGGTCTCCAGATTCTCAGAGAGGGCACATTGCCTTTGCTGTCAGCTGCATCAAGGCCTTCTATCTGTGTGGGCCTGGAATCCCCCATCTGCTAAATGGACCGCTCTGAGCCCAGTCCCCCCATATATTACAAGAGTAGTGGGCACAAAAGCTTCCTAACCCAGAGAAAAAGAATCATGGATTCCACAAGAGGCTGGTTCCCTGGTGGTCTGAGGTGCTGCCAGGGGCTCTGAGCAGAAAAGAGGCTCAGAGGGAGGACAGCCCTGGGGTGGGGTCTGCAGGCACAGGTCAGGTTCCTCCCTGGAACCTGAGAGTGACAAAAGCATGACCCTGGTCAGGCCCACCCTGAACATATCTCTGGGAATTAGGGAGGCCAAGGCCACCCAGTGAGCAGGACTCTGCAGGGTGACCAACCTCCTTGAGGAAGGACTGGCTTCTTTAGGAAAACCCACTGGGAAAAATTTTTCTCAGGCCCCAATGCGTATAACCACTGGGTCTGTCCTGGGCTCTACAGCTTGTTTTCATCCGTGGATACTGTAACTCTTGAAACAAGTTGTGTTTCTGGCTTTGCTGTGGCTGCTAGAAAGCTCCAAACCAAACGTATGACCCATCTCTCCCACCTTTACAGGAAGAGTTTCATCACATTTGCTTCTATGTATGAATTCTTTTGCTTTCTTTTCTTTTTTTCAGTAGTCCCTCATCTACTTATTTTCTGTCCTCTGTACGTTTTTCCTGAAAGCTACATCACATTATTTTTGGAAAGAAATAATGTTCTGAAGTTCGGGAGCTCCTTCTGTCCCAGCATGTTTACTGTCTTTTTTCTAAACCTTACATCTTGTTGAATTAGTAGGCAGGTGACTTCTCCCTTCACTTTTTTTTCCTGTTAAGTTGGTTTTTATCTTTAATAAGTTGTGTATGCACATGACTCCAAAGAGTCAAGTGATTCTTGTCACAAAAAAAACAGCAGCCTCCGGACACCGCACCCCCACTTCCTGTTCCTCAGAGGTAACTGCTTGGAACTCTCTTACTGATTCTAAATAATGCTGATGTTGCAACTTCTGAAGTTTTCAGTTTGAGTAATTTTTACGGACTTCCCAGTAGGAATATGAAGCTCTTATTTGTTCAAAAACTCTCCCCAGATGCTCATCTCCCTGCTCTACTTTTTGATGGCTCAGCCACAGCCCTCGGGGCTTACATTACTACAGCTGTGTGGATGCCTTTGAGTCGCACAGTACCGCGAGGGAGGGTTCCTTTTCCCTCCCTGGAATCAGTCTCTCTCTCCTCTCAGTCTGATCTCCCACCCCATCTGACTGGTGGGGAACCTGGGCTTCCCTCAGGGTCACGGCACAGTGAGAGCCCGCCCCTCTGCTTCTCATGGGTCTCTGTCAAATGAGGCATCCACGCTCCCAAGCCGCACTGCTGAACTCGTCCGGGGAGATCTGGCTGCTGTCGGTATGGCCCGTGGGTTTCTCCAAGGACACGGGGAACTTCTATTCCACCTTAAAGACAGCGCCCCTGAAACTCACCTGGAACGAGCCCAGAGCCAGTTCGAAAAACAGCTGGATCTCCATGGCATCCTCCGGTGAAAAGGCAAAGATGACGTAGTGGGCGCCGAAGAGCGGGATCAGCAGGAGCGTGGACCTGGCCAGACGCCTGGGAACACAGGAGACGCGCGCGGTCCTCGGTCCGGCCCCGCCCGCGGCGCGGGCTGCGCTCGCCCGTCCGGCCTGTTTGCCGGAGGCTTGGCTTGGCAGCAGTGTCCCCAGACTTTTTTGTTTTTACTTTTTATTTCAGAAAACTTTCAGTTCTCATGTGCTCATCACTGAGATGCATTTATCAACCCATGGCCAGTCCCAAAACTTTCTGATCAGGCACCCCTACCAGTAAAAACTCTGAACGTGGACCCACTCAGGTATTTACTCATGAATTATGTGCAGATATGACTGTTGCTCTAGGTCTAATGTATTATTGGCAAAGCCAGCATTCTTATTTGTTTGATAAGAAGGACTTGCTCTTTCATTTTCTTCCCAGGTTAGATTTACCAAAGTTAGCAACTAAAAATACAGGATGCCCAGTTTAATTTGAATTTCAGATAAACAATGGATTTGAGGGCATGTAACTACTAAAAAAAAAAGTATTGTTTACCCAAAATTAAAAACGAACTGGGCAGCCTGTATTTACTGGCAATTTTATCCTGTATGCCCAGCTCCACCCTACCTCGGCGCCCACTGCCCTGAAGGCGTCCTAAGGAATCTGCTGCCGGAGCCCCGACACCCTGACCACCACAGAGAGAGCCTCTGTGGGACACTGGTCCGCCTTCATTCCCGGGACGGGTGAACTGCCGCCACCCAACCCACGAGCTGAAGCTCTGACCCGCAGGCCCGAGAAGGGGCTGTGCTCTGCCTCGGGTGGGCCCGTAAAGAGGCGACTGCGTCCAGGTCACGCCTGTGCGGCTCTAGTCCGGCTGGCGCCGGTCTCGGGAGGAGGCCCGTGAGGACACACGGTCCGGCGGCGGCGTCTGCGGGCGAGGAGAGAGGCCGCGGCCGGGACCGAGCCTGCAGACACCGTCATCTTGGACTTCCAGCCTCGAGAGCTGTGTGGGAGATTAATGCCCCTTATTCCAGCCCCTCGGTCTGGTGTGTTGCACCGGTGGCCTGGGCGAGGAGCGCGGACTCGCTGCAACACTGTAGCAGGGCGCGGCCCAGCGGGGCCCCAGTGGGGATTTGGAACGGGGTCCAGAACTGAGGGTGTCCAGGGAGTGTTAGAAAGACATACGGGAGGTCCTCACCCCTCCCCCACTCGGGTCCGTTCTGTAACAGTTTTGGCGACTCCAGCGGGAGGATAACTGCCCGTGGCAGACCCACCCCCTCAGGATTTTCCCCAGTCTCCGAGAATTTCTCCGCACTCCTCCCGAGGGCATTGGCCACCTAATCACGCCCAGAAAGGTGAAAAGGAAATGGATCAGGGAACAGAGCAAAGAAGTGAAATGGTTTTGTTGAAAACTGGTTTCTGAACACTGTCAGAATAATGGAGTTGTGGATGATGGTTTGGTTAGTGTGCTGCTCCCAGGTTGCCCCTCTCTGCTCGCTTACAGTTTCGGGGAACCCAGACGGCACTAAGGGAACCTGTACTCAGGTTTGGGGAGGAAGCAAACCCCTAGGCTCTGTAAGCCAAGCCTGCTTGTAGGGTGGGGATTGGACAGCAAGCCATGTGGGTGCACTGTCATTCTGGGTAAAATGGAGGATGAGCCACGTGAGTGCCCCACAATGGAAGATGGGTCATGCATGCAAGTCGCCATCTTGGACGACCTGCATGAATGGGGGCGGCCATCTTGGATGATGGGTCACCTGAGAGTTCCGCCATCTTGGAGCTGGGCAAGGTGGTGGGCCAGGGGTTCTCTTCAGATTATGGGCTGCGTGTTGCTGCTGTGTGGGCCCTGCACCAGGCAGGTGCTCTGTGCAACTGGTTCTGATAGGGAGAGCTCTGGTTCTGAAGGTCGTGAACTGGGGTTCAAGGGTGACCATCTGATTTATAGGGGGTTTGCAAGGTGTAAGCTTCAGAAAGCTGCACAATGTCCCTGTGAATCTAGGGACTTTTGATGCCAGATACTGAGTTTAAGTATAGTCCTTCCCAGTGTGGGAAAGGAGCAGGGATTAAAAGTGAATTATGGTTAAATCTGGATGGGTAAAACTATGTAGGAAAGGTTGTGAAAGTTTTAAACCTGGAGGAAAGGAAACCTCAACTACTCGTTTTCTGGTTTTATGGGAAAGGAGCAAGTCTCTCCCATTGGTTCTGTTTCTGATCAGACACCCTCTGTATCTGAAGACCTGTTTAAGGTCACCTGTAAGACCTAGTTAAGGTCACCTGTAAGACATACAGAAGGTCGCCTGTAACCGGTTGGGGAGCATGCCTTTGCTGCTCAGGACCCAGGAAGGGTTGTTTGGGGCTGATGAGTGTTTCAGTCTGAGGCAAAGCAGCATGTCTCTGCCAAGAGTCGGGGCCTGAAGGAGCACATCTCTGCCGAGGCACCGGTGGATGTGCTGGTGCAAGAGAATGCCTCTACCTGTGTATTGTTCTATTTTGCTCTGCATCTGCTCTGAAAAGGAAATTGAGGATTCCAGGGAAGGTTAAAGCTTCACACTCTGTAGAAAAGTGAACAAGGGAAAATGTAAGATATGTAAATGAAAAATAAAAGGATATCAGAAGGAAAACGATTTTCCTTCCCACTTTGTATTTTTCTCCCTACCTGATCCCTCCAGAATTTGGTATCCTGAAGGAGTGAGTGATGACATAAGGTTTCTTTGCATAAATCCATTGAGACCAGTCATTAATGGTGGTTTTATTAACCAAGATTTCAACTGGAATGTCACACCTGAAGAAGGCATGTATGGGTTCTGGTTGTCACCAGAAAGCCCTGAGGAACTGGGATTCACTTGCGAAGCTAGCATAAGCCCAGGAGAAAAACCCTGGTACTTTGGTTGCTTGTGCGGTTGGTTGGCAGTCTTTCCAGGGAAGGAACGAAGGTTGCTTACCTGAAAGATGGCTAAAAAGGAACCTGTAGGCACAATGGAAGCCTCAAGGATTTGAGTGAAACAACCAGTACAGGCGAAGCCAGATCGCAGATGTGTGGGTCTTCTTCTGTGCCCCGAGGGGCGGACTAAGAAGTCAGTCTAAAGGTTCCCTGTGTGAGTTCCAGCAAAGAGGACTTAAAGATCATAAGTAATCCAGGCTGGTCTTGGTGTGTTTATGCAAATGAACAGTCAAAATGAAAAGTGGGACTGAAAGTAGTCCCTTTAATGACAATGAGGGTGATTTTAAGGAGAAAAAATTGTGGTTCAAGAAAAATCATGATGCTCGGTATTGGACATCAAGATGGAGCAGCTAACTGTCTTAAAAGTTTGTTTTCATTTGGAAGTTGAAACTGGGTTTGTAATATCACCAAAGATGTACAATTTACAGGTATGGAGGACCTGTCAAATTGCCATTGTTAAATGTCATTGTAGGAAGGACCTTGCAACTGAATGTCTTCCCAAAAGACAGTCTCACAGGCACAGAGACTGGTTTGGGGATTGTTGTGTTCTAACCTGTTGTGAATTAACCTGTGTGTTCTTCTGTTTTCATAGGACATATGCCTATGACCTCATTACTTGAGTGATTGCTTGCAATATAGGCCTCACTTAAGGGGCCCATTCTTCATGATCGCCCCCTGAAACTCAACAGTTTGGCTAAGTGGTTGGGTTGGTGAAAGGTTTGAGCAGTCTGTGGAGTTCACTTGAGAACTGATTTTCCTTTTCTGTCCTGATGGCTTGGGCAGAAAGGGCCCAGAAATCTGAAAGGAGGGAAATCCTAATATATTCTCCTCAGCCCAATTGAAGTATAGTGGGCCACAAGAGTTTTGGATAGGTGTAGCATGCCTTGTACACCTTCCTCCAGATAAGCCATTCTTTACCTAAGTCCCTGACTTGGTCATTTAGTGGTTATGATTTAGTTGTGCTTCCAACTCTCTTTCCAAATCTGTCACCTCCAGAATACGACTAGGATGCCAACTGTCCAGTAATGCCAGCCTTTGGACACCAAACATGCAACTTCCTGGTGACAGCCAACTGACCAGGATTCTGTAAGGTCCTTCCCCTGACAGGAAGGACTCCCTCTGTGCCACAGCCCCCTTTCAGGGCACCCCTGACCCAAGGGTAGGTAGGAAAACGTCCATGCCCAGCCGGGAGTAGTTACAAGAAGATGAGACCTACGTCCATTGTCCTTTATATTATTATAAAGGGGTTGTATATCTGAAAGGAGGGATTGTAACAGGGTGCAGCCCGGAGGGGGACCCCAAATAGGGATTTGGAATGGGGTCCAGAACTCAAGGTGTCCAGGAAATATTAGAAAGATGTATAGGATGTCCTCACCTCTTTCCTCTACCCCCACAGATGTGGGTTGAGGAAAGGGACACATGGAGCAGGAACATGCAGAGCTATTTTGTACAGCAGCAGCTTTGCAGCTAACCTCTGGCATGGCCATTTAACATATCTATAGCCTTTAACTGGTTACACAGATATGTTAAATAGCTATGGCCATGCTTTGAGCTGGGGGGATGGAAGTGACTTCCACCCAAGATGTAACTGGGGGCAGCTCCCCCTGGTTACAGCACCTGCATGGGAGCTTGGAGAAGATTGGCTCAACGTCATGGGGCCACACCTGCCCAGACTTACGATGGCAGTGCAGTAAAGCTGGAATAATACAAGAATTCTGGCAGGTATAACTGATTGTAGGAGGAGTCGGAAATGGGACTGCAGAGGAAGGTTGGTGCAGGGATTTAAACCCAAATGTGGCAGCCATTATAGAGAGAACTACACAGCCTTGGCGAGAGTCAGGACCATGCGGCTTTGGGGTGCTCCCGGTCCTTTTGGTAATAATAGTATGTCATACACCCACCTTGGCCCTGTTCGGTAACAACATCTTAAAGGTGTTAAAGTATTTTTGAACCACACACCTTAAAAATCTGATGATCTCTGCCTCCTGAATCCCCACTGAGATTTCCTGTCTCCTCACCATCAGAACAGTGTCTCAGGTCTCACAACAGACCCACACCCTGCCCCCATTTATACATTTATATTGAATATGGACCCCTTGGAACTAGGTCAGGGTTCTGCCTTCTCCCCTGTCTCCAGTAGTGCCTAACAGCAGCTGGGTGAACAGCTGTTGCTCAGGAAATGTGTGCTGACTGAACATGCCTGAGTCTTTGCCCTCCACTTACTTATAATGGTTTACTTCATTTCCTCTTGTTTCTTGGGTTCTAAGTTTTCTCATCAGGATTCTTAGAATGTTTATAAAAAGGATGAAATTAATCTGTAAAACACAAGGCAGAGTGTGTGTTACAGGTGTTTTGCATTTCCACCCCCTCCCCTGGCCCTGCCCCAGGGCCTGAAGGCAGAGAAGGCAGTGCAGACCACACCCAGGATACTCCCCAAAATGGCACATCATCGCTTCCCCACCTCACCTGCTTGCCCCCCACCTCCTTGTCTCAGTGAAACAAACTGTCTGGAGGCCATGGAGGCCTCCTCCTAGCCCTGGGCTGCAGGGGCTCTAAGGTCCACTCAGCCTCAGCACCAGTACTCACACTTGGAGTGCATTGGAATCCTCTGGGGATCTTCTTAAAATGCAGGTCTGGGTGGGCCTGAGGTTCTGTGTTTCTACCCAACTCCCAGGAATGCTAAAGCTGGTTCCTGGACTACATTTTTAGTAGAACCTTAACAGCGAGGCTCTCAAAGTTTACAAGGAAGATTGTTACATGCCCTCCCAGCATCTGGCGTGGGGCCCAAGAATTTGAATTGTATAAGCTCCCAGGTGATGCTGAAGCTACTGGTCTAGGGATCACACAGAACTGTTCCAATGGCAGCTCAACCGCCAGCTCCAGGAAGCCATCCTTGATTACCTCCCTTTCCTAATTCGCTGTAGTTAGGGATAATGTTACTGCATAAGAGCACTTGAAATATTTGACAGGGGCCAAATACATGCATCTGTTAAACCTGTATGCTTGTCCACATATCTGCCAATTGTATCATAACTTCCTAAAGGACAGGAATGGAGTCTCTTCACTTTTTTTGGTGTCCCCTCCAATCCCAGTGCCAAAATATTATGAAGTTGCACACAGGGTGGTACCTCTCCTCCCCACTCACCCACCAGCTCTAGCACCATTTACAGAAAAGGGATGAGTGGAATCACCCAGCCAGGCACCCTCTTTGTTCACACAAATAGCCTGGGGCCTGGGGACACTTGCCATAAGACACAGGATTAGTGGCCTTAGCCAGGCACTGCTACTTTCGGAGCACTGCTTCTCAGATTGTTAGGCATCTTGCTCTGAGCTAGCTGTGCATGGAGTAAACTAATAAAGGCTATTTTATTTTATCTTATTTTATTTTTTGTCTTAGCAAGCTCTTGTAGGCAAAAGGGAAAAAAAATCTTAAGATCCTAAGGATGAGATGTAAATATTGGCATTCTAGGCTATGTGACAGGCTGGTAGGGAGATGTTTTGCATCAGGAGTGCCCACCCAGCATCCCTCAATCACCACAGACCATAGTCCCATGAAATCAGCCTGGACACTGACTGATTGTCCCTCAACTGGGGCTCTGCCCAGCGGAGTTGTCTGAGTCCCAGAATTACAGAAAGGAAACTGGCTTAACTAAATGAGGAGACACTCTCCTGTGGGAATATCATAGCACATCGGTTGGTCAAATAACTTCATAGGATGTGGGAGAGCTCACATCTATTGCTAAATGAGAAAACGAACAAACTGGGACATAAACCATATTATGCATTTTGAAAAAAAAAGTATGTATGCTCAAGAAGAAAAAGAAGGGAAGGAAAACACATGTACTCGCATGTGTATCCAAGTGCTAAAAGGTGATTTAATTCCCTTTTTAAAAATATATGTTGTGTCTTCCAATTTTTTTACACGAATTTTATTATTTTTGAAGAAGAAGAAGAAGGTCATGAGATGGCCACCTCCTCCCAGCTGGCCCCAGGAGGTCACTGAGTCAGCCAGTGGGAGAGAAGGCTGCTGCCCTGTCCTGTGCCCTCTCCTTGCTCCCATGAGGCCATGGAAGGCACTTTCTGTCAACTGGTCCTGCAGCCTTGGAGTCCCTTTGAGCCCTGTGTGCAGCTCAGGGGCTGATTTGGTCTATGAGACAACCCCTCTCTGCCCCTCATGTGTCTTCCTTCCTCTGTCCCCCATAGTCTTATCCATATCCATAGGCTCAGCAGAAGCTCCTGGGAACTTAAGATGAGTTAAGACGAGAACAAAGACCATAGCCTCACTCAGCTTTCCCCAGCCATAACCCACCTCCTCCCTCCAGGATCCCAGCTCATGAGATTCTTCCCAGTTGAATAAGATGATGCTTGTAAAATAACTAAGACCCAAAGATCTAAACCAGTGAAGGTGGATTGAAGCCGACAGAGCTAGCCAGTTTAGTGCAAAGAGCTCTGCCCACCACATTTCAGAACCTAGTCATGAACAAAAGTGAATGACGTAAGCTCTTGCACCTCCTGCTTGTTCCTGACCCCACTCCCATCCACCATTCTCTAGGGATGGAATTTCCAGCCCCTCATGCTGCTGATCAACCTCTGGAAGCTCTGAGGTTTATTTGTCCCACGCCTGGAGGGAGGGGTGCTAGCCCTGTCTCCTCTGTCTCTACAGGCCACTCACTGTCCGGTGTCTCTCACTGGAGCCCAGCTCAGGGGAGGATGGCCACTTACCAGGATGGAGAGGATCACAGGCCCTCGAATGACCCACCAGACAGATGCATTGGCGTTGATGTCCCAGCACCTATGGAGGGACAACCAGGCACCGTTAGGAGTGGGGAGCTGAGCTGACCAGAGAATACTCATTCCCTGAGGTGCCCTTCAGATGAAGGACCCATGCTGTGGTCCTGACCCCTGTGGCTGTGTGCTTAGTGCAATTAGAACCAACCCTCTCCTGCTGCCCAGGAGCACAGCTGGACGGAGGGAGCGGTGCCCTGTCTCCAGCCACACCTGGTGAGTGTCTGGGAGAGCAGATGTGTGTGGAACCCGAAAGCCAGAGACTTCAGATCTCAAAGCTAACAAAGTGGCAAACTCAACACTAGCCAGGCAGGTGACATTGATGAGTAAAGAGGCTGGGTGACTGACATGTGACCTCAGGAACCCAATGACATCAGGCATGGGGGATACTTGGCAAATTGGAGAGCATGTGTCTAGTCTACAGCAGCCATGACTCTGTTCCAGCTTGTTTCGCCACAAAACAAAATGGGAAATGTTGATAAAACTTTCAATTTTTCTAAGGAAGCTGAAAAATCCAGATTTTTTAAAAAATTAATTTACCCAATTAAAAGAATTATTTTAAAATAATTGTTTGGGGTTGATTTTGGACAGCAAGATGCTTGTCAGCCTCCATCAACCCAGTTCACTTACTGGCCTGGTTGTGTCATTATGACAAAGAGAACCAGACCCCTGCTTTGTCAGGCTGCCTCGCTTCCTCCCTGGCTTCTTTCAAGCTTTCTTTCCAGGTGCTTAGACCCAGAATGCCCCCTGGGCTCACCTCCCTCCCGACCACCTCAAATCTTTAGAGAACAAGACTAAGATCTTTTTGTCCTCAGCAGGAGTTGTTGAGGATGTGGCTGCCATTCTCCAGTCCTGCTCTGCAAGGCTCTCAGACACCTAGTTGCAGTAGGAAGGTGTGAGGGAGAAAAGCCAAGAAGAAGAAAAAGCTGGTCAGCCCTTTAGAGCTTCATCACTGAGCAGCACCTTCCTGGGGTTATGAAGCTCTTGTCTGGCACCTTACTTAACCACAGAGCTGCCAGGGCAGGCAGGCAGGGAGGGAGGCCCATGAAATTGCAAGTATGGTAAAGACCTCAGCCCATCTGCAAATCCACACCCTTGGAGAGCTGGGCACTCAGAAGGCTAGGACTCCAGAGAATCCTTTTGTGGCTGTCAGTTTGAGAAACAGGCCTCTCCTAGATTGTTGCAAAGAAGTGTCCATCTAGTTTGAAGAATTGTACAATATAAAATACACTCTTGTCATCTCTCCTTCAAACAGCTTACCCAACATCTTCCAGAAAGTGCCTGGTGATAGCCCATGAAGCAACAAAAATGGCTGGGGAACCTGAGGATTAAAAATAAAGGGAGGGGCAGACGAGAGAGGACTCAATTTTCCATACCATTATGAGGAACAGGACATTCAGGTACACCAGCCCAGGTAGGGAGCAAGTGCCATGTAAACTGCCTTGTAAATAAATCTTGCATATATATGTAGTCCCATGCTTCAAGGGAACCAGGGAAGTCCTGGGAACTGAGGTAGGATCAGATGGATCCTGAAGACCACTAGGGACTCAAGGTCTCCTGGGAGCCTGAGCCAGATTCTGGAGGACCTCTGCAGGGAAGAGGAGGGATGAAATGATGATCTACACTGTGTTGTCCAGGACAGTGGTCACTCACCACATGTGGCTACTGAGTACTTGATATGTGGCTGGTGGCAGTGGAGATGTGTTGGAAGTGCAAGACAGACACCAGATTTTGATGATTTAGTACAAATAAAAAAAAATGTAAAGTATGCTATTAACAATGTAAAAATATGTAAATATGCTCATTTTTATTATATTTTAAAATGGTAATATTTTGGTTATATTAGGTTAAATAAAACATTAAAATTAATTTCTTCTATTTCTTTTTACTGTGTTTACTGTGGCTACTACATAATTTTATGTTCCATGTGTGGCTCAGATGCTATTTCTAATGGACATGCTCATTTATATGTTGAATGGTAGGCACCCCACCCTTAGGCTGCTCAGTGTTCAGACCTCTGGCAGCCAGGTTTCTACCCTTGCTCCAGCTTTCCACCCTTTACCCTGGCAGGAGATTAAAGGGTTCTTTTCTGGAGGAACCAAACAGCCCCAGACAAAGGGCCTATAGATAGCAATGTACTCTTTAAAATGAGGCCATAGTTAGAAGAATGCTAGCCATATGGGGACCCTAACTCAACATGACTGGCATCCTTATAAGAAGGCCACAAGAGACATGCAGAGAGAGGGACATATAGGAAAGAAGGCTATGTAAAGATGAAGGCTGAAAATGGAGTGATGCAGCTACAAGCCAAGGAATACCAAGGATTGCCAGCAACCACCAGAACCTCAGGGAGAGGGCTGGAACATGTTGTCCCTCAGAGCACTCAGAAGGAAGCAACGCTGCCAAAACCTTGGGTTTTGAACTTATGGCCTCCAGAACTGTGAGGGAATGAATGGCAATTTGTTACAACAGCCCTAGGAAACTAATACAGCAGGAAGAAAGCAAACAAATGGGAACTAATAGATTTTGTATTGCATTTGATAATTTGGAAAATAGCACTGGAGGGTTTTCCAGTTCTGCTAGAGAATTTGGGAGAATTAATACAACAGTATAAAACAAATAAACAAATTAAAAATAACTCTACGAAAAATAGTTAAATATTGGAAAGTCATTGTACACTACTTGACTTAGTAATAAACAGTATTTACATAGATAAAATGATGTACACATTGAATATGACTTAACCAAAAACTGTTAAAAATTCTAATGGTAGGATAGAGGTGGAGGTTGAAGAACTTTTATATCCTTATCTTTCATCATCCAGAGTCAATAAATAATGCCTCAGGTGTCTAAATTAAGAAATAGAAGAATATTGTTTACAAGCATGAGGGTACATTACAAGAGGAACAGTTATGAAATTGAAGGGTGTTACCTCTGGGAAGCAGAAGTGGGGGCAGGAGATTGCTTTATTTTATTATAAGCCTTGTAGTCCTATTTAATTCTTTAAAGCAAGAACATGCATAACTGATAAAATAGCAATTTCAAAATATTTCCTGCCTCAGTTTGAGGGGCTTTGGGCAAAGAATATGGGTTTTGAGGGTTACCTGTTCATTGTCTTCCACCTTTAACAGAGACATGGTGGAAAAGTGAAAAACTGATAATGGCTTCTTGAGTCAGGGTTCTCAGTGCAGTCCCCAGCAATGTAGGGATCCCTTCAGGACTTGTTAGAAATGCAGAGTCTCAGGCTCCACCCCTGGCCCACTGGCTCAGAGACTCTGGAGGTGGGACGCAGCCAGCTGGGTTTGACGCTATTGGGGGGGGGGCGGAATTTTCCTCTACTCTTCTTCCAGCTGGTCTAATAATCAAATCAACATGAGCCAGATTAACAAGAAAAAATACCAAATTTAATTACATACATATGGAAACCGCACATACATGGAAGATTCAGAGATACCACATACATAAGAGGTTCAATGACAAAAAGGGAAAATGAGGTGCATGTGGCAGTCAGAGACAAAGATGAATAAGGTGTCTTGGGGCTTCAGAGGGGAGGAAGTTCAGTGAAGGATGACAAGGGCAGATGTTCAGTAATTAGAAGTTTGCCCTACTCTATAGGTAGGTCATTAAATTTTTTTTTTCTGATAATAACTATGGGCAAGGCCCCAAATTGGTTTTAAAGAGAGCTACAGTTTCTGGTGGGCCCACAAGATCTTGAATGCCTTTGGCTCAAAATAATCTATGTGCCAAAGTGGCACATGTTGGGGAGGCCTGTTCTGGACCACTTCAACATACTCTCACATAATTTTGACGCAGGTCCCAGCTGGAAAAAGAGTTTCAGTTCACTGTTGAGTGGGAGCTAGTTCATGCCCATAAAAGCCAGAGGCATCACCCTTCTCTGGGTAGAAACTGACGCCCCAGCTATCTTGTGAAAACTTTGCATAAATATTAAAAACTTAGAAGTGTTCATTCCTTCTGACTCCGTGATCTCACTTCTAGAATTCTATATTACACATAGAATAAACTTTGCCCATAAAAGTATTCATCACTGTGTGATTTATAATAGTGAAATATTAGAGAAAACTTAAATTTCCAAATAATAGGTATTTAGTTAAATACATGTGGTTGAAAACATTTATGGAAGGCTTGAAGGAACATAGAGAATGCTTGTGAGTTAATGGAAAGAAGCAAGATTCAAAATTCTACATACGGAATGACCATAACTACGTGGAGAAAATTGGGAGTAAGAAGAGCAATCTGGAAGAAAATCCATGTGGATCCAAGGTGGTAGCAGAATAGGTTAAAACTACACTAACCTCCTCCTAGGGCCAAATGGAATTACAATGAAATTATAGAAAAATCACCCCAAATAACCAGCTGAACACTAACAGAAGAGAAGCCTTATAACCAAACACATACAGTAGAAATCACAACACTACAAGGACTGGTAGAGAGTGAGGAGGAGGCATGAGAGGGCTGACTGAGCTCCCACGGGTGGCTGCTGAAGTTCCACAGGGATATTTCAGCAGCCAGGGAGTTCCCACTGACAAGGGTGGGGTCTAAACCCCAAGATGGTCCTCAGCCTGTAGCACCAGAACTGGGAAAGGAACTTAAATAACATCTGGCTGTGAAAAGCAGCAAGGTTTTTGTCTACCAGGGACAGACGGCTAGAGACGTAGAGGGTCTCTTAAAGGGCCAACACATCAAATTTCATTTGCAGCCACCTACCCTGGGTTCTGGCAAAAGGAGGGAAGAGTGGACTAGATATGTGCGAGGAGACTCTGGGTTGATAGCTCTGGGAAGAGAGCTGAAGGGATAGCTGCTAGGATCCTTGTGCTGAGTTATCCCCATACAGCAAAAGCCATTCTTCTTGGGCAGAGCACTCCCCTCCAAGTGGCATCATCCTAAGAGAAAGCAACAGCTCCACCAGTAGGAATCTTTATCACCCCACCCTGTGAGGCTTAAGCTGGGCTTCAGAGGAGTACAGCCAGAGGCAATTTCAGTGTTTAAGCTTAACACAAAGCCTGCAGTCAAAGACAGATCCCTGGGAGCTCTGAGGCTTTAGCTGACCATCCCTCAGAATTGGTGCTGGTAAAAGCTGGCCTTGGTGCACAGCCTAGCTCTTTCTGTACACACCCAGACCCAGCAGAGAGAGCCACAAGCTGTTAGTTCCAAACAGGTTGCCCAGGGCCAGTTACAGGCAGTGTCTGACATAGGTTTGAACCAGAGTCTTAGCAGACCCAATACTTAGGTACAAACACAAAGAGGTAGCCAAAATGGGAAGACAGGCCCAAAATGAAAGAATGAGAGAACTCTCCTGAATGAGAACCAAATAAAAAGGAAACAAGTAATTTAGCAGATATAAAGTTTACATAAATGATTATAAGGATACTCAACAGCATGAAAAAAGAAACCACAGAAAGGACCAGTCAGATATAATAAAGAATGCAATATCTGAAATAAATAATACACTGGAAGGAATAAATAGTAGGTTAGATGAAGCAGAGGATCGAATCAGTGATTTGGAAGATGAGGTAAGAAAAAAGAAAACAAAACCCAAGCAGAACAGCCAAAAGAAAACAGAATTTTTAAAAATTGATGAGAGTTTAAGAAAACCTTTGGGACAACATGAAGCATTACAACATCCACATTGTGGGAATATCAGAGGAAGAGAGTGAGCAAGGGATCAAGAACCTATTTGAAGAAATAATGGCTGAAAACTTCCCTAATCTGGTGAAGGAAATAGACACACAAGTCCAGGAAGCACTGAGAGTCCCAAACAAGATGAATCCAAAGAAGCCCACACCAAGACACATCATAATTAAAATGACAAGGCTTAAAGACAAGGAGAGAATCTTTAAAGCCACAAGAGAAAAGCAGGTGTTATCTACAAGGTAGTACCAATTAGACTGTAATCTGATTTCTCAACACAAACATTTCAAGCCAGAAGAGAATTACATGAAATATTCAAGATGATGAAAAACAAGGACTTACAACCAAGGCTACTTTATCCAGCAAGACTATCATTTAAAATTGAAGGAGAAATAGTTTTCTAGACAAGAAAAAGCTAACAATTAAGGTAATTGTTAATACCAAACCAGTACTGCAACAAATGTTAAAAGAGCTTGCTTCAAGAAGAAGAAAGGGGAAAAAAGAAGAAAATAGTTTAAAAATAAAATGGCAATGAATATGTATCTATCAATAATAACTTTAAATATATATGGCTTAAATCTCCAATTAAAAGACATAGGGTAACTGAATGGATAAGAAAAGTAGACCCATAAATGTGCTTCCTCCAAGAGACCCATCTCAGATCAAAAGATACACACAAGCTAAAAGTAAAGGAATGGAAAAAGATATTTCATGCAAATGGAAAGAAAAAAAAGCTAGGGGGAGAAATACTTATATCTGACAAAATAGACTTTAAAATCAGGCTATAGTAAGAGACAAAGGATGTGAACTACATAATGACAAAGGGAACCATCCAACAAAAGGATATAATCCTGGTAAACATTTTATGCATCTAAAATAAGAGCACCTGAATACGTAAAGCAAATCTTGATGGCCATAAAGGGAAAGACTGACAGAAATACAGTCATAGTTGGAGATTTTAACACCCCACTGACTTCAATGGATAGATTGTCCAGGCAGAAAATCAATAAGGAGACAGCAGCCTTAAAAAAACTTACTAGAACAGATGGATATATTTAATGTCTACAGAGCATTACTTCCCAAAGCATTAGAATATACATACTTTTCAAGTGTACATGGAATGTTTTCTAGGACAGACTACATGATAGGAGACAAAACAAATCTCAATAAATTTAAGAAGACTGAAATCATCTCAAGCATCTTCTCTGATCACAATGCTATGAAACTAGAAATCAATCACAACAAGAAAACTGAAAAAATACACAAAGACATGGAAGCTAAATAACAATGAATGTTTTTAAATAATGGATGGGTCAGCAAGATCAAGGAAGAAATCAAAAGGTACATTGATCCCTGGCTGGTGTGGCCCAGTGGACTGAGCAACAGCCTGTGAAACAAAGGGTCACTGGTTCGATTCCCAGTCAGGGCACATGTCTGAGTTGCAGGCCAGGTCCCTGGTTGAGGGCATGTGAGAGACAACCACACATTGATGTTTCTCTCCCTCATTCCCTCCCTTCCTCTCTCTCTAAAAATAAATAAATAAAATCTTTAAAAATAAAGATACGTTGAAACAAATGAAAATGAAAACACAACAACCCCAAATCTGTGGAATACTGGGAAAGCAATCCTAGAGAGAAATTCATAGCCTTACAGGACTATCTCAAGAAACAGCTCAAATAAACAGTCTAACTTTATGCCTAAAAGAAAAACAAAGCCCAAGTGAGTAGAAGGGAGGAAGTAATAAAGATGAGGGCAGAAATAAATGATATAGAGTCTAAGAACAACACAAAAGATCAATAAATCCAAGAGCTGACTCTTTAAAAAGATAAACAAGACTGACAAACTTTTAACCAGATTCATCAAGAAAAAAAGAGAGTGGACCTAGATAAAAGCAGAAATGAAAGAGGAGAAGGAGAAGTAACAACTGACACCAAAGAAATACAAAAGATTTTTTAAAATATTATGAACAATATGTCAACAAATTGGACAACATAGATGAAATGTATAAATTTGTAGAAACATAGAATCTTCCAAAACTAAATCAGGAAGAATCAGATAATCTGAATAGACAGATAACACCCAGTGAAATTAAAGCAGTAACTAAAAAAATACCCAACAAACAAAAACCTTGGACCAGATGGCTTCATAGGTGAATTTTACCAAACATTCTAAGACAAACTATACCTCTTCTCAAATTATTGGGTTGGTCAAAAAGTCCATTTAGTTTTTTCCATAAAATAAAAGACCCGTTTTTCATTTTCACCAATAACTTTATTGATTTGGATATTTTCAGTATGTCAGCTATCTCCCACTCTTAGCTGCTAGTGGGTAGAGGCCAGGAGTGCTGCTAAGCATCTTCCAATGAACAAGATAGACCAACAGCAAAGAATTATTTGGCCAAAGTGTCAATTGTACCGTGAAACTTCACAAACCACTTTTGACATGTTTAATCAGTCACAGCACCTTCTCCATATACTGTACAAATCTTTTTTCTTTTTTGCATTTCAGTTGTCTTTTTACCTTTCTTGAACTAATAAAGCATAATAAACTGAAAGTATTGTGTATCTTCTTCCATCTTTAATGCTAAAATGGCTGCACAAAAATTCACCAATTTTGATAAGTTTTTTAAATGCATGCTGGTATGACAGCTGTCACAATACAATCTAACAAAATTGTTCCAAGTGAAGTTAAAGACAACTAACCATTAATAGTGGCACTGCACAGAAAAACTAAACAAACTTTTAGGCCAACCCAATATTTCAAAAAATTCAAGAGGAGGGAAAACTCCCAAGCTCATTTTATGAGGTCAACATTATCCTAATTCCAAAACCAGATAAAAATGCTACAAAAAAAGAAAATTATAGTCCAATATCCCTAATGAACACAAATGTTAAAATCCTTAACAAAACATTACCAAACTGAATACAGCAATATATCAAAAAGATCATACACCACAATCAAGTGGGATTTATTTTGGGAATGCAAGGTTGCTACAACATTCACAAATCAATAAATGTGATATACAACATAAACAAAATGAGAGATGAAAACCACATGATCATATCAATGATGCATAAAAAGAATTTGATAAAATCCATCACTCAATTATGGTAAAAACTCTCAGAAAAGTGTGAATGGAGGGAACATACCTAAAAATAATAAAGACCATATATGACAAACCCACTGCCAGCATCATACTCAATAGGCAAAAATTACAAGTATCCCCCCTTAAGATTGGAAACAAGACAGGGATGTTCACTTTCACCTCTCTTATTCAGCGAAATACTGGAAGTCCTAGCCATGACAGTCAAACAAGAAGAAATAAAAGGCATCCAAATTAGAAAGGAAGAATGAAAACTATCTTTATTTGCATATAACATGATACTGTACATAGAAAACACTAAAGATTACACCAAGAAACTACTAGAAATGATAAACAAATGCAGTAAAGTAGCAGGATACAAAACTGATATTCAAAATAAGTTGTATTTTTATATGCCAATAATGAACTACTAGAAAGAGAAATTAAGAAAACAATCCCATTCACAATGCTTCAAAAAGAATAAAATACCTAAGAATAAATCTAAACAAGGATGTAAAAGACATGTACTCAGAAAATTGTAAGATGCTGAAGAAAGAAACTGATGAAGGTACAAATAAGTCAAAGCACACACCGTGTTCATGGATAGGAAGAATTAACATCATTAAAATGTCCATGCTACCCAAAGCAATCCATAGATTCAATGCAATTCCTATCAAGATCCTTATGACATATTTCACAGAACTAGAACAAATATTTCAAAAATTTACCTTCATATATGGAACCACAAAAGGCCCCACATAGCAACAGCAATCCTGAGAAAGAAGAACAAAGTTGGAGGAATCACACTACCTAATGTCAAACTGTACTATAAGGCCATAGTAATCAAAACAGCATGGTTAATCCAAAATATACAAAGAACTTACATGACTCCACTCTAAGAAGACAAGCAACCCATTTAAAAAATGGGCAAAGGACTTGAACAGCCACTTCTCCAAGGACGACATACAGAGGATCCAGAGACACATGAAAACATGCTCAATATCACTAGCTATCAGAGAGATGCAAATTAAAACCACAATGAGATACCACTTTACACCAGTCAGAATGGCCATCATAAACAAAGTAACAAACAACAAATGTTGGAGAGGTTGTGGAGAAAAGGGGACCCTAGTGCACTGTTGGTGGGACTGCAGACTGGTACAACCACTATGGAAAACAGTATGGAATTTTCTCAGAAAACTAAAAATGGATCTGCCTTTTGACCCAGCAATTCCACTGCTAGAATTATATCCTAAGAACCCTGAAGCACCAATCCAAAAGAACCTATGCACCCCAATGTTCATAGCAGCATAATTTACAATAGCCAAGAGCTGGAAGCAACCTAGGTGCCCATCAGTAAATGAATGGATCAAAAAACTATGGTACATTTACACAATGGAATTCTATGCAGCAGAAGGAAAGAAGGAGCTCCTACCCTTTGTGACAGCATGGATGGAACTGGAAAACATTATGCTGAGTGAAATAAGCCAGGCAATGAAAGACAAATACCATATAATTTCATTCATTTGTGGAATCTAATGAACAAACTGAACTAACAAGCAAAACAGAGACAGACTCATAGACAAAGAGTTGGCTGACAGCTGTGGGCAGAGGGAGTTTAGAGGGTAAAGAGACCAAGTGAAAAGGAAAAAGGACTCATGGACATAGACAACAGTGTGGGAAGAAGTATAAGGAGGATAAATGGTGTTGGAAAAAAATACAATAAAATAGAAAATAAATATTTTATAATTTCACATTAAAAAAATAGAAAACCCCAGAAAATGTTCACTAGATGAGACTAAAATGATTTCTTTACTACACAAAAAAATTTTTTTGCAAAGTTTTACATTGAGCACAATAGGTAAACAACCTATCTCTGTGGAAACAATCTGAGTACAAATTGAGGATGGGCCACTGCTTTTTCAAGAGAAAGGCAAAAGAGAAAGGTGGAGAACTTTAGATGTCCCTTGGCCTTCTCATGGTCCCCTTGGTGCTGTGTAGGCAGAGAGGCCTAGAGGGAACAACCGCTTCTGTTTTATGTGCTGTTGTATCCCTAAAGCCTGGCAAATAGCAGATACTCACTAAATATTTGAGAAAGAAAGGCAGGCTCTCATTATCTCATTTAAATGTCCTAGAAACCTGTGAGGGATATCACAATACAATTTTGTCTTCTTGCTAGATGACAAACCCTTCAAATGATGGAACTTGTTTTGTTTTTGTTTCTGTAATCCCAAATAGCCTTTCTGAGCACAAAGAAGTGCTTGAAGAAAGTTGAATAAATTATGATCCTGATATTATAGATTATAAAACTGTCCATGTCCATACAGTGAAACTGGCAGATTGGAATGAAGGCTCAGTGAGTTGAGCTCCAAGTTGGGTGCTTTTTTGGCAGAGTCAGGTGTATATGGTAAGTCCTGGGTCCACTGGCACTCTGGGACTACTGGCCTATGTGGGTATTCAGAGATTTGCAGAGCCCTACACCTCCTGCTGGCCAAGGGTCATTGCTAATCAAGACTCAACAAGCTCTACCAGCTCAGGTGACTTCCCTGATGGTCAGATGAGGAGCCAGGGCCCCTACATGTAGGATTTAGACAAGCAGTAAAGAAGAGTAGGGCATTCCTGGAAGGGACACTTCTTAATTAAGTGCATCAAGAAGAAAGAAACTGAAGTTAGTAGCTGGTACACATGACTATCCTTGTAAGCCCGTGAGTTATCCCTAGAAACCTGGCTCTCTGTCCAGAACTCAGTTGCTAAGTTACATATGTTTATCAAATGGACAACTGATAAATGGAGGGACAAATGGACAGATAGATGGGTGAATAGAAGGATGAGTGAATGGATGGGTGGATGTTTGTTAATGGCAGAATAGACATTAAAGGGCTTTAAAAATAGGCCATGGTTTAAATCCTGAGTCTGCCTTTGTCTACAGTGTGAATTGAGCTTATGATGTCACATCTCTGAGGCATGGTTTCTCTGAGAGGACTCTGAATATTGTGATGACAAAATAATGCATGTAAAGTGACAAGAACAATGTCTGGCACATAGTAAGTGCTCAAGAAACAGGAGTTGTTATTATTCTCATTGATCAGAAAGGAAGAAGGAAAAAGATACAATGGGGGCTGCAGTTGATTATCTTGCTACCATTTCCTCTCCTTCCTAGAAACTGAATCCTGATTTCCTTTTGGAATCCATGTAGTTTGAGTAGTTCAAGTCAATCAGTGTATTCTGTTCCCTCAGACCTCTGTGATTGGCTCGAGGATGTGTATGAAGCTTATGCTGGTCCAATCAGAAGGAACTGTAAAATATTTGCTGGGACTGCTAGGATACAGCCTCTTTCTCTCATTAGATGTAACAAGGAAGCCAGTGGCCCAGAAGCTGCTGGCAGTTACAGTGGGAGCACTGAGCACTAGCAGAATGCAAGTAGAAAAGTAGAAAGATACATTGTTGAGCTGCTGGATTTAGTCTAGCCTGAAGTGAATGATCCCTGGGCTTTTTAGTTATATGAGCCAATTAATTTATTTTATGTTTAAGGCCTATATAAGCCAGATTTTATATCTGCAGTCAAAACCACCCTAACTGATACAGAAAGGATGCAAAAATGATGACATGTAAATGGAATGTCTAAGGAAGATGAGGCAAAAAATGTTTATTGGTATCAAATTGTAAAAGGCTTTGGATGTCAGAAACTGGGGCTAAATTTTAGCTATGATTTCCCATTTGATAGACAAATAAATTGAATCCCCTTGGTTAAACAGCAAGTAGCTTATCTAAGATTATAGGAGTTAACTAACTTTAAATGTGGAGCTGGAACTAGAAACCAAATTCCTCTGACTCAGTGCCCTTTCCATACCATTCAGCAGTATAGCCCTGGAGAAACATACCCCATCCGAGGGCTACACATCTCTGTAGGCACTTCCTTTCTGAGAAGAAGGAGATGACGAGCAGTGTGTGAAGGTAGAGGCCTTCCACCAGCAGCCAGGCATAGTTGGCCATGATGCAGTACTGGAAGAAGACCATGACCAGCTTACAGCCCACCTGGACAAAGAGAGACATGTGAGTCTAAGGACGGGTGACTGTGGACTTCCCTCTGGTGGCCAGCCTCAAAGAAAGTGACAAGGTGTGGTAGGGGTCAGGGGCCAAGCCAGAGAGTGGGTCTCTGGAGTTCATGGCCATCCCATGAGGCCTTCCACTTTCAGAAGACTAGGCCCATAGAGTTCTCCAGAGAGTGAACTCTGAGTCCAGCAGGCTCAGTCAAGATAGCATTGCAGAAGCAGAAACTGCATTCAGATTCTGGAATTGGCTGCCAGCTGTAAAATTGTGTCAGATATTGCTCAACTCCCAACTCCCTCATGTTTCAGATGAGGTAACAGGATTAGAAAGGAAAAGGCGTATCTGAGCAAAGGGTTAAAATCCTTTCCAAGTTCAGTTTCTCTAGAAACAGATGAAGAATGGACATACCAACTATGTTAGGAGGCAACGTTGATTATATTATAGTAAAAATGGCTCTTAACTGGTTTACTGCATCTGGACTGGAGACCTCTAAATACCTGATGGGGATACAATGACTATTATAACTAGCATGTCATTTGCATGGATCCCAGGAAACTGTCTGTGGGATGGTGGGACTTCTATGCCAGCATGGCTCCTATACTCACCCCATGAGGGTCCCCTTTCCTCTCGGTAAATGTCCCCAGGGGAGAGAACAGCTCCTACGGTGGTCTGAGGGCTGCGACAAGGTCACATCCACAAAGGAGGAGTCCCCACTGCTGCCCTGTTGGCTATCTGTGGTTCCCACCCTAGGGCCTTCCAGACACTCTGATTCCAGGTGTGGTCCATGGTTATTCAAAGGTCTGATGTTAGTAGAATTCAAGGAGGTTCGCTGCTGGGCACTGCTAGAATTTTCCACCACTGGTCAGTGATCGGGTAGGGCCTGAATTTAAGTCTCCTGACCCGAAGTCTGATACAGTTATTTCATGCTAGAGATCTCTCCTTGACAGCTATATAAGGAATTACACAGGTGAGTGGTGGAAAGTGGCAGACAGGTGACTGAACCAATCTCAATTTCCAATCCCCTTCTCTCTCACTTGCCTCTGCTTTAGAGACTGTAATGGTAAAGAACAGTCTCACAGGTTCTTTTGCAGTTAAGCATAGCTGCATGACTCAGTTCTAGCCCATAAGAGGTAGGTAAAGGTCTTGGGGAAGGTGTTCTTTTCCAAATGAAAAATCAAAGTAAAAATGAACTTAACTCCTCATCTGGAGTGTGGATGTGGGGCCTGGGGCTACAGGAGCCATATTGCAAACATGTGGTATAAAGTGTGGGGTCAAGAATGGCAGAGCAGAAAGAAGGAAAAGGACTATGTCCTTCATGGCATCATGGAACCTCTGTGCCCCCTCTGGACTGCCCATCTACAGACTGCTTTTGTAGAAAACAACCCCCATCTGTTTAAGCCACTGATGTACAGTTTTCTGTGATGTGCACCAAAAGGGATTCCCAAATGACACACAGTGGTATTGCAAGAAATTAAAACTCATCTGAGCATTCAGAATGAGAAAGAGGGTTAGATTTAACAAAACATGATTGTTTTACTTCAGGCCTGTGTGTGCAGGCATACAGATACACACTCACCCTTTTCTCTGTACAACCAACCCATCCCTCTCTAGGCTTGGCCGTCTGTCTATAGCTAGGACTTGGCTAGAGTAAGGAAAAGAGGATCTTTGCTATAAATTTAAATGTCAGAGTGGCTAATCCACTCCTGGACACTGGGAGTTGAGTGGCAGCCCCTGACTGGCTCCCCAAAACGCTGATCTCATATGTGATCCAGACGGTGCATGTGGGGACATGGAACTCTCCCTGAACCTCCCGGCACAGCCCCAGCACCTCCTTACCCTAGGCATTAAACACAGCCCTAGCAGGGACTCTAGGGAAGGACACTGGGCTACCACCCTCTCCAACATTAGGCTGGGGAAGGCAGACAGGACCAGCCATACCCTGGGGCAGAGGCTTGTTACCATGTGGGTATCGCAGTGGACACCATCGTCTGAGAAGAGCACAGCATCCTTGATGAAGATGGACAGGGCACGCAAGATAAAGGACACAAACAGGTGCATGTGGATGTAGTTGCGGGTGCAGTGGAGCCTCCTGGAGGGAGAAAAAGCAGGGCTGTAGGGGCCAGAGCTGGGAGAACTAGAGAGCAGCCAAACCCACCCTTTCCCCCAATGCATAGGGGAAACCCAGGCCCTGGACATTGGCTATTTCCAGGCAACACATTTCTCTTATCTGTTAGCACAACCTACATGAGAACCCAGGCCTCCAGGTGCCCAGTCTACTCTGTCTTACCCTATAATTTAAAAAATAAAACCTGGGGTCATAGGGCGACATTATGGTCTTCCCTGACCTGCCATCCCTAGCTCCCAGAATTGTTTAGAAGGGGTGGGGGATTCCAGAGGCAGGCAATCAAAATGGAAGGAGGCAAGCAGCCCAGAAAAAACAAAGGCTTCAGTGGGAAATCAGACCCAGTCTCTGCCCCTGCTGAGTTCTGTGACCTCAAGACTTTTCACTCCCCAGAGCCTGAGTTTCCTGCTTTGCTGTAGGGGACAGAAGCCTGTAACTTGTTCCTGTTCTTCAGGCACCAGAACCAGACTTTCTTATGGAAAACCCATTCCAATTCTGGGTGGGTTTAACTCCCACCTTCCCACCCTCAGGACAACCTGAGCTCTCCAACCCTGGCCACAGTGATTGGCTCAGGGTGGGGCATGTGACTTAAGCTAAGCCTATGAGAATTCCCCCAGGACTTTCTTGGCAACTGATGGAAAAGAAGCCTTCTTTGCCCTGGTGTTGTAAACTGTTAGAATGTACCCGTGCAGTCGCTGGTGGCCATCTCTGACTCCCCTGCAGAAAGCCTATCTGAGGATGAGGCCAATGTAAACAGAAAAATGGAGGGACACAAACCTAGTTCTGCTGATACCTATGAGCATCCAGATTCAGACATGCCTAAAGCCAGATGCCCTGGACTTGTCAATTACGTGGGTCAAGTCATCTTTGTTTTTCCTAAGCTGTTTTACAGTGGATTTCTGTTTCTTGCAACCAAGAGTCTGGTTATTATACCTTTAAGACTGGAGTATGGGTACCTATCTTATGGCATCGTGAGAAAATTAGAAATAACATGTAAAGCAACTGGTGCAGTAAGTCCTTAGTAATGCTCAGGAAATGTGAGTGAATACAGGAATGAACAAGGTCACAGGAACTTCACAGAAAGTTCAGTCACAGGAACTTCTGCCACAGATAAGCTTTAGATCAAAGGTGACAGAGGGGCCCACTCAGACCTTCCTCCTTTGGTGTAATCAGTTCAAAGAGATGCAAAGTCTGTCCAGGAAAGGCTGAGGAGTTGGGAAGCTGGAAGCAGTTTCTCACCGGAAAGAACAGAGGATGCTGAGAGCAACCAGGAGCATCACCAGGGAGGAGCTGTAGCCCACAGTATACATGACCTTCAACTTCAGCAGGTACTCGTGCTGCAGAGAGAGGAATGTGTCATTCCTACCTACCCACCTGGCTGACTCTCCACTTTTCTGCCTCAAGTGTATCTGTTTTCCAGCCTGCCTGAACCCCTTCAACTCAGACTGCTATGCTGTTTATGTTCCAAGGACACCATTCATAGACTCGTAACATCTTGGCTTTGGAGATCTTGGGGATCATCTCATGCCAAGTCAAATTTATGTCCCTCATATGTCACCCTGGTATTTGCTTGAATACCCCCAGGAATGAGGTGCTCATTGCCTTTGAAGGAAGTTATTCAGTATATGGCCGCACGAATATTAGATATTTTTTCCCATGTGATGTTAAAAGCTATTACCTTATAAATTGCATTTATTGGTCTGTTCTGTTTCTGGAGCTACTTAAAATAAACTGAATTAGTCTTGTAACTAAGGCTTGTCTTTATTTTTTAAAAATAAACTATTTCGCCCTGGCTGGTGTGGCTCAGTGGATTGAGTACCGACCTGTGAACCAAAGGGGTGCCCATTCAGTTTTCAGTCAGGGCACATGCCTGGGTTGCAGGCCAGGTCCCCAGAAGGGGGCATGAGAGGCAACCACACATTGATGTTTCTCTCCCTCTTTTTCTCCCTCCCTTCCTCTCTGTCTAAAATAAATAAATAAAATCTTTTAAAAAATAAAATAAAATAAACTATTTCATTTTGGAATAGTTTTAGACTTACTGAAAAGTTATGAAGATATTACAGAGAGGCCTGTCATTTTTAATATAGCTATTCTGCCAATCTGACTCTCACTTATCTTTCAGCATTAAATGTCCCCTGTGTCTTTACTCTCCTTCTACAATCCTTCAACATTTTGCTCAATTAATGTGCTCCAATTGTCAATGACCTTCTTAAATAAAACACCCAGAACTGGATAGCTGAACAGCTCCAAATGTATCTGCTAACCAGGAAGAAGTAGAGAGGGACCCTCATCTCCCCTGATCTACAAACTACACTCCTACAAATGCGGCCAAGCAGCCACTTCACACTCTTGGTTCATCTTTGATTCAAAAAGATTTCAATGGAATACAATGATCTGACACATAGAGAGAAATGTAAAGACTTGCATTTAGGTTCAAAAACTAAATTGTACAACAGTCAAAAAAATCAAGGAAATAAAAATTTAAACAATAATGCTATGCTATTTTTTAACCAACCAAGATAACAGATATTTGAAACTACTGTAATAATATTCTGTGCTGGCGAGGGAAAAGTGGGATGAAAACTGGTTCAATCTCTCCAGAAAGTAAGGGTAGTTACGAACCTTTGAAATATGCAGTCCTTTTGACCCCCCTTCTATCTCTAGGAATTAATCAGAAATATAAAAGCATCTTTATATATAAAGATGGTTATCACAAAACTATTTGTGATGAAAAACATTTAAATGTTCAACATCAGAAGAATAGTTAACTAAATTATTTTAAATCCAAATTATTTTCATATTAGGGCACATTATAATAATGTTTACCTTTCAAACTTGAAAGGATGTCAGGACATGCTAAGAATGTAATTTTAAGTAAAAGGCAGAATACAAATTTTACATGTATACTAAAATTCCCACTGTAGTACATGTAAAAAAAAAGTGTTAGGTTGAATTATATGCAATTGCTTTTTTTTGGACCAAAAATGATGAAAGAATATCTTGCCTTGGCAGGCATAGCTCAGTGGATTGAGCGCAGGCTGCGAACCAAAGTGTCGCAGGTTAGATTTCCAGTCAGGGTACATGCCTGGGCTGCAGGCCATGACCCCCAGCAACCGCACATTGATGTTTCTCTCTCTCTCTTTCTCCCTCCACTCCCTCTCTAAAAATAAATAAACAAAATCTTAAAAAAAGCAAACATTTTAAAAAATGATGAAATTGGGGCCATTTCATGTAGTTCAGTCTCATACATGCATAAGAACAAGATTGTAAAGAGATGTGTTAGACGTTAATACTGGTTAACTTCGGATGATAAGTTTGTGGATAGTGCTGTTATTTTCACTTGCATTTTCTTTCTTTAAAAGAGATTTTATTTATTTATTTTTAAAGAAGGGTAAGGGAGGGAGAGAGGGAGAGAAACATCAATGTGTGATTGCCTCTCATGAACCCCTAACTGAGGACTGGCTTGCAACCCAGGCATGTGCCCTGACTGGGAATTGAACCAGCGACCTGTTGGTTCACAGGTGGCACTCAACCCACTGAGCCACCAGCCATAGCATCACTTGTATTTTCTACACTTTTGATTTTTCTACAGTGGGTAAGTACTACTTTGTAACCAGGAGAAAAAGGTAATTAATTTAAAAACAAAACAGACAAGAATAATATGGGAGAAACCACACTTGCTGATAGCTCTTCATATGAAAATGATCTTGAGGTCATAATGGCCAAAGCTTCATGGTGTTAAGGAAGTGTACTACACAAAAAGAATACAGGTGTCAGAGCCAAGCCTGTGACTGTTACTCACTAGCTGTGTGACCTTGGGCAAATTATTTAATTTCTCTGACCATCAGATTCCTCATTTGCAAAATTGGGATACTATCTACCTTGAAGGTTTTTTGGAAGAACAAGTAAGGTATCAGGGAGAGTATCTAGACAATGGCTGGCACTTTGGGGACACATGGTGCATGTGATTTTTCCCCACCTCCACCCTCCACCCCTATCATCCATCCTTCAACATGAGTCAATGGTGTGAAATTGTGTGAGCTTATGGTGTGAAATGTGAGGTATGAGGTACCTGCTAGAAAAACTAAGCCTTCTCTCAGTTACATAGTGAAATGTTGTGAGGTAGCTGGCCACACTGGAACATTTGGAGCATTTGGTCCAGTTCTGGGCATGTTATTTTAAGAGGCACATTAATAAACTGGAGCATTTCCAGAGAAGGCTGATCATGTCATCTTAAGAGTATAAGAATAAACTGTGTACATCACACCCAGAGGAAAAAAAACTTAGGGAAGAAAAGTATTAGGTCGACTGACATGTAGAAGTAGAGTTAAGACCTAGTGTGAGCTCCGGTGGGAGGAAGTTACCAGAAAGATCATTTGACTCAAAATGACCAAAAACTTTCCAACAGCAACAGGTGACCTTTGACAGGCTGCCTTGTGACATTGAGCTTCCCCACTGATGTGACTACAATCCCAGGACTCAGGAGCCATCTTATAGGAAACAAGGCAGAAAGACAAAAGGACAGTAGGTTGCATTAGATTAATGGTTCCTAGACTTTGGGACATCAAAGAGCAGTGAAATGTCAAAATACCAGAGGACCAACATGAGCCCCATAACTGTGGGTGCTGGCCTCACTCCCCGGGACACCAGTTCAGAAGCAGTTTGGGCCAGCCTATGGCAGCGTGAGGATGCACAGGTAACAGTATGGAGTTTAGGCTGAGTATTCTGTGCTGTCCTGCGGCTGGGGTCATTGTCTGACACCTGATTCCCAGGACACATGGGACAGCTTCCATGCAGACCTGGCCCTCCCCTGTGTCTTTAAGGTCTGACCCAGAAAGAGCCCTGTTCCCAGGATGCCTGATGCAACCTCAGTGCCCCTGCCTTTGACGATTACAACAGTGCACCACCCCTCAGTGGACTCGGGGTCCCCAAACCTCACTGCTCTCTGCGGTGGGTCAAATTACCTAGCTCTCTGCTTTGTACCCTGACAAGGCCACCTCTAGATTGGGGTCATCAGACTTTTTCTATAAAGGGGAAGATAGTAAATATTTTAGACTTTGGATGCCATAAGATTTCTTTTTAAACTACTTAATTCTGCCCTTGTAGTGCAAGTGGGAGTGGCCATGTTTCAATAAAACTTTATTTGCAAAAGCAGGTGGTGGGCCAGATTTGGCCCAAGGGCTATAGTTTGCCAACCTCTGCTGCAGCTTTGTCTGGTCTTTCTGCCAGCCAGAGTCCACTTTGTCAATGATATTTGTCAATAATAGAGACATGAATGCCAAGTAAGGAAGCTGAAGAAAGACCAACAATTCAGACTTTCACCATCATTTGATTAAAAGAAAAAAAATTCAACGATAATAAATAGAATGATTCAAATCTCAGAATAAAAGACAAAGTTTGTGCCAATTTGTAGACCAGCATTTGGACTAGTTTGAATCACATGGTCTGAAACTCTTCAAATTTTAGGGACTTTTAAATATTTTTTTATGTGAGCTGAAGCTAAGGTAGGTTTCTTCTCCACTATTTTTGGACAATAATTTTCTTAGGTAAGTTCAAATTTTGTATTTATCTTAGTTAAGTTTCAGCTCCTTGCCCAGGGATTTCACAGTCTCAACCTTGCCATGAATATCAGGGTTAGGGCCCTGGGCTCATTCTTTCCCAGCTGATTACTCCAAGTCAAAAGTTCTCATGTGTGGTTTCAGTAGATATCACTCACAAAAACAAAATCTCTTTGGGGTCCCCAATAATTCTTAAAAATGTAAAAATGGGTGGGGTGGGATGGGTGGAGGAGGGCAAAGGGGGTAAAATTGGGACAACTGTAATAGAATATCAATTTTTAAAATCTTTAAAAAATAAAATAAAATAAAATGGAGGAAATCAAAATCAGAGAGGAAGAAGCAAGTTCAAACTAAATCTATCCATGAATATAGTTGAATCCAGCTGTATTGCGCAGAAAGTAAATTTTCTTACCACTGATTAACCATAGAAATCCTTAATTACCAATGAACTTTAATGTTATGCACTGGAAATTTTATGATGAGTTTTTATTTAATATTTCCTTATCCTTCTTCCCTTTGTAGGGGGGAAATTCCATTAGGGTTATAGCCATAAAACTTAAAAATTCCTTTCTTTTGGTTAAGAACTTGAAATCAAAAGACAATAAAAATAAATCTGGTTGGGGGGAAAAAGGTCCCAAAGCTAAAAACTTAGAGAACTGCTGGCATAAGCCAATCAGGTACCCCACCCCTCTGCCAGGGATGGTCAATGGTGGGCAGATTCAAGTCACTTTGGGCCAATGAGGTGTTTGGACAGGCTTGCTGAGGGGTTGGGTAAAACAGCTTTTTTGCTCTTAGGAAGGAGCTGTAGGAAATCAGACTATCCCTCTTCCAAGACAAGCAGGCCTGGGGGAATCTGCGGTGGCAGTCGGCAGTGGCAGTCATTTTATTGTGGGAGAGCTGCCAGCCTTGGGAAGAAGCACCAGGATAGCAGGTGGAGAGGTGGAAAGGACCTGGTCCTTGGCGGTTTTGCAGTGTTGCCTCATGAAGGAGCCCTGACACTATTCTCTGCACCCTCGGGTCCTTTGGCTTAATAAGCCAAATTTGCTTATTAAGCCAGTTGGAAATTTATGTTATTGCAACTCAAAACATCCTTTTGAACCTCGATCCTACCACCCATCATAAGAATGTTTGGTCTTAATTTTATAGATTTTACAAATGTGACATCCATAGGTCCCTGTCTTCATTTGAGTCAATGATAGCAATGGTCAGAGCCTACCCACCATCCCTCCAAGATCATATGTACCCACTGGTCAATTCTTGTTGAGTCCCAGGATTAAACTAACCCACTCAGGCCAGATCTGAAGACCTCATTCATGTGTTTTCTCCAACTGGATGGCAAGCCCTGGAAAGAAAGAAACCCCATCCTCCATATCGATCCCTCAATCAAACCCCTTCATATAGAGCAAGACTGATTGGCTATAGAGGAGTCTTAGAAAAACTCAGAAAGGAGTGTGGTCTGCCTCCCAGCCACATTCTCTCTCTTTAATTCTGCTGCTCCCTACTTCATGCTTCTGCATGACCCCATCCCACCCTCCAGAGAAGATGCAAGCTTGTCCATCATATTCCATTGGCAAGTTTAGTTCATGGGACAGCTGAGAGTGCATCTCCCAGGGGGCACACACTTTCATGAGACATCGACAGGATTTAGAGGGGGAGCACTGGCTCTTTTTGGAGTTACACTTGCTTTGAATTCTGCCTCCACAACTTTCCTTTTTCCCCCTTGACTTTCTTTCCCAGTTTTATTGAGATAAAATTGACATACATCACTGTCTGAGTTTAAGGTATACAGCATAATGACTTGACTTACATATATTGTGAAATAATACCACAATAAGTTTAGTTAACTTACATTATTTTACATAGGTACAAAAAAGAGAGAAATGAGGATTTTCCTTGTGATGAGAACCCTCAGGATTTACTCTTAGCAACTTTCATACATAACATATAGCAGTGCTAACTATTGTCATCACATTGTCCATTATATCCCTGGTACTTATTTATCCTGTAACTGAAATTTTGTACCTTTTGACCACCTTCATCCAATTCTCCCTCCCCCATCCCCATCTCTGGTAACCACTAATATTATCTATTTGGTATGAGTTTGATTTTAGGGTTTTTTTTAAATTCTACATATACATTGGATCACACAATATTTGTCTTTATCTGTCTTATTCTTCACTTAGCATAATGCCCTCAAGGTCCACCCATGTTGTTGCACAGGGCAAGTTTTTCTTCTTTTTGTGGCTGAGTGACATTCTGCTGTATATATGTGCCACAATTTCTTTATTCATCTATAGATGAACACTTAGGTAGTTTCCATATCTTGGATATTACTAACAATGCTGCAATGAACATGGGGGAGCAGATACCTCTTCCACATTTGCCTCTATTACTTACTAAGCATTTTCCTAACACCTTTGAGCCTCAGTTTCCTTATTTGCAAAATGAAGAAAGTAATAGACTTACACTGAATGCTTTTGAGGATTGAATGTAACTATGCATTAGGCAGCTGGCACATGATACTGTAGATGTTCAGTCCAACAATGAACATTTGTTGGGCACCTTATAGGTGCCAGGCATTGTGCTGGGCAATGGGGGCCTGGATATTATTTTTTTGACTTGTCACTGCTGTATCTCCATGCTTAGACCCCTGCCTTGCCCATAGTAGATGCTCAGTAAATGTTTGTTGAGTGAATGGATGCCTCGGAGGAGTTCATATTTTAGTGAGAGAGATGGATGCACATGGCACAAGCTGATGATTTCATATAACATGGGAGATAATAGCTGGAGCCCTTCCTAGGGGGACAGGACAAAAGAGCTTTCTGGAATTGATGGGCTGGAATGGAGTTTTGAAGAATGTACATGCATCAGTCAGGAAAAGAGAGGAGGGAAGGGTTCTCTGAAACTGGTAGCCATTTCAGAGGTACCTGGAGAAGTTCATCCCATGGGTCACAGTGTCCTCTCTCAAACCAGGACTGCCCTGTGGCTGGGCTCTCTCCTTTGAGAGCAAACATTGATTGAGAACTGACTATGGCCAGGCACCATTCTCAACACTTCTATGGATTCACTCATTTAGTTTTCTTGGCAAGCCTGAGAGGTCAGAACTATTATTAACCCCATTTCGCTGATGAAAAAACTGAGGCACAGAGAAGTAAAGTTCTTCCCACCCCGATCAAGGTCACAGGTCAGGGTTGACCTGTGATCCACCAGCCTGGCTCTGAGCACTTAGCCACCACATCACTTCTCTTTTGTTTGCATGACTAAATAATTCTCAGTCTCGTGGTGGCATGTGGCAGTCCACTCTGTGCTGTGGCCTTCATGACCACCATCTCCGGGTTGATGGACCAGGGTAGTGAAGCAGGCCCACTGAACCCCAGGTGATGAGCGGAAGAAAAGTGGGTGGGAGGGGTAGCCCCCAACTCACCTGTCCTTGGCCCTGGTCTGGCTTTACTCTAGCCTCAGCCAGGCACTTCTCACCCTGTAGCTCCCCCACCCCGCCCCGTCTGGGGAAGAAGGGAGGTCATCAGGCTTACCCGCTTCTGGTTGGTCTCCTTGGACGAGTCGTTCACATTGACCCCACATGCCAGGTCAGGCCTGGGGAAGATTTCTGACCAGCCACCCTGTGTGCAGTTTCGAAACATGGAACCTGTGGGTGCCAAGTGTGCTATGTGTGAGCAGCGGGGACCATGGACAGATGGCTGGGTCTCCTGAGTACCCTCGGCAATGCCTCAGCAGCAGCCTAGAGCTTCCTTCTGTCACTTTGTCCCAAGCTGCCTTTCTCTGAACCACAGAGTCAGCTCCCAATTGGACCAATAATTGATCCTTGAAGAACAGGTAAGTCAGTCAGTCAGGAAAAGTACTAGGAAAAGCAAATAGGCAGATGGGCCTAGAAGGGGCAAAGACCTGGGATATGTATGTGTGTGTGTGTGAGAGAGAGAAAGACACACAGACAGACCTGCTGATCCTTACACCTCAATTTACAAACAAAGCTGTCCCTGAACAAACATTCCCTCGTGGCCTCCAGTCACTACTTGTCTTCCTTTCACTGCCTCACCCACACCCCCATCCCACTGTGCCAGGTACCAGGGCTCCGTAGATGAGAGAGGCTTACTGACTCATGGCACAGCACTCAATCGTCCCAACCAGACCCCAGGCCCCCAACGGCCAGGCCACAGCAGAACTTCCAGTGCCCTGTACCTTGCTGCTTCCTAGGGCCCAGCCCCACTCCAGGGCTCTCTTAGACCCCTGTGGAATCCCACTCCCCTCCCCACTACGCCCTTCCCTTCACAGGCCCTAAACTCCGCTCCAAGGTCCCTCAATACTCAAGGAGAAACTTTCCCTCCTCACCCTCCACCCCCTCAGGCTGACATGTCACTGCCACCTTTTTGAGCTCAGTGCCCTACACCTCCAGCACAGGCTGCATCCTGTGCACTCACAAGGGATGGCATTGGCTTCCTTGACTTCCCAGCAGATGAGCTTCTGACAGCCCCCACAGCCTGCCCAGAGGCCTTGCTCACCAAACATTTCTAGAGAAGCAATGAATGGATAAAGAGCCTGCTCTAAGCTCTCTATGGAGAAAAGGAGAGAGCTTGCTCACAGGGAGCTTGTAGAGCAGGAGCCCAAAGACTGGGGAAGGGGAGCTGCCATCCAAGAAGGAAGTCTTGGGGAGCCACCAGGAAGCATTTTCCTTGTGGGAATGACTGATTCAGTTGCATCTGCTACTCTGGGCTGCCAAGCAGAGCTGAGTTCTGGTCTCGGGTCTGGCTGCTTTTGGTGTTGCAGGGGTGCAAGGAGCTGATCACAGCCCTGCCACTACTTTTGTTCTGCTCTGCACCCTCTCCAGGGACCTCTTGACCACACAAGCTGGGCTGGCCTGCTCCTTTTGACAAGGCCCAGGGTCTGGGTCATTGGATCACAGGGTTTAGGGTCAAGAAGTTTCCACTGAGATGGAGAAATATGGCTGGCATTTCTAGAATCAGCCATTATGCTAACATGCAGATTCTGATCTAATCTTCATAGGGCCCCAGTGAGGGATGTGCTATAGGCCTATTTTACAGATGAGAAAACCAAGGGTCAGAATTGGACAACAGTGCCCAGCTAAGACAGGTCCCATTACTTCATTGCCTTCCTGCCTGGCTCTCTCACTATGGACCCACAGGCAGCTTCTAGCAACAGGAGACCATGGCTTTTGGACACCAGGTCTGCCCAGCCTATGAAGGCTCACAAGGCATGGAGTAAAATTTTAGCACCAGAGAGATCACAGTTTGAAACCCAGCATTGCCTCTTGGTGGCCATGTGACCTTAGGTGCATCACTTTTCTATGCCAAATGGGTGGTCACTTGCATTGCAGAACTGAGCAGGAAACATGATAGCACATGGAAATTGCCCAGGCTGATGCCACGCACAGAATGGGCAACACAGTGTTATTCACTCCTACTTTGGGTCTTTCAAAAATAGACCAGGAG
Source organism: Phyllostomus hastatus (assembly GCF_019186645.2). Lineage (NCBI taxonomy): Eukaryota > Metazoa > Chordata > Mammalia > Chiroptera > Phyllostomidae > Phyllostomus > Phyllostomus hastatus. The sequence continues at coordinate 2,743,364 of NW_025334038.1, read as the reverse complement.
TGGTGGGGCTTGGAGTGTTGGAATTTAGGAAATGGGTAGAAGTTAGGTTAAGGGAGCTAGGTTGTCAGACAGGAAAAAATGGTGGTCAAATTTAGGCTAGTTAGGTGGGAAGATGAGTTAAAGAATATAAACTCTGTGAAGCCCAGAACCAGTTGTCAGACATGCATGACCACAGCAGGTGGGCTTCCTATTAGGGGCCCTCTCCACACCGACCCAGCAGGATCCCCAAGACATATGATCCAGGCCAGGTGCCCAGAGCAGCTAACAAGGCAGAGCACTTTGCTGGCCGGGGCCCTGGGCAGAGCTGCAGAGGAGACAAAATTTGGGCTCTCTCAGGAATCCCCTCAATCCCACCCACTTTCCCTGCATGTAATACGTAATAGGTAAACATCCTTACTCAGGTTCAGGCCAATATATAGCTCAAGGATCTCTGAAAGTACAGTCAGTATGTTTGTGCACATGTATATGTACAGTCCCAAGCTCTCATCTAATTCTCAAGAGGCTCCAGGACCCTAATCAGGTTAGAAACTTCTACTGTTTTAAGGTTCCGATCCCCCATGAGAGAGAAGAGAAAGAGGGCCAAGGCCTGACCCTCCCTGAGAAGTGTGATTTTTTAAATAAGAAACTCAGGAAGACCAGTGTCCTTTTAGCAATCAAAATAACACATCTTAGAGGAAACTTTCTAGACTCTGGCACACACAGAGAAATATCTGAGGTGGAATCCAGTCTGCAATTTCTCATGTCACACGGACACCCATCCTATCAAGGCCCGTGAGGTAGAATTAAATTATTATTAGTTTCTTCTTACTAAAAGAAGTCTCCAGAACACTAGGTGCTCCTCCCTAGGTTGAGGTGGGGAGGCTTTCTCTCCTGAGAGGACACAGAGGGGCTGGGATCTAACCAGACCCCAGGTGGACCTATGGGGAAAGAAGGTAGTGGTGGGAGGATAGGTCTTGATGGGAGGCTCGACTGGTCCTGACCTGTGCTCCCAGACTGGCCTGTGCCTCAAATTTAGGGCTGGATTTGAGCAGACTAGTCTCCCCAATGTGAGGTGACCCCTGCCCCCACCCCCTGGGGGCCTGTGCCTAGAATTCAGCAGGCAGAGAGCTTCACTGTGGCCAGGCAGGAGGGCCCTGTAGGAGGGCCTTGTAGCACCACAGTGACACCAGGTGGTAGTGAAAAGAAACTGCCACAGAGGTTGGCATAGGACCCCCAGCTTCCTTCCCTGAAGCATGCAGACCTGGAGCTGCACCCTTGGGTGGCCCCTGGCAGGTCTTGAGCAATTAAAGGATTGAGGCACCTCAAGAAGGAGACAGCTGAGTTCCAGTTAATGAGGCAGGCAGGGGTACAAGCAAGGGCTTGGGGAAGGATGTGGCCATGAGCAGGGCTCTGTCTGACCTGTTTACAGAAGGGCAGGGGGATGGTGGTGGGGGAGACAGAGACAGTGGCTCTGAAGAAGGCTGTGAAGGGAGTGCTTGGAAAAGAGGAGAGCTTCCAGTTCTTCCTACAGGAGAACTTGGCCAGCCAGGGAGGAGCACTGGCTGGGGAGTCCGAGACAAGGGTCTGGTCCTGGCCTTGCACTTGACCAGCAAGTTACTCAAGGTCAATTGTGTCTGAATTAATCTCCTGTATCCCAAGATCCATAGACCCCAGGGACAGACATGGAAGAATCATGCCAGGAGATAAAGACTGTATATAAGTTTGCTGGTGTGTGTGCATGTGTGTGTGGAGGGCGGGGGTGGGTGGTACTTAAGGTTAAAGGAAAGAACAAGAAGGGGTATAAGAGGGAGAGAAGAGACAAAGGAAAATATTTTAAATTTATTTCCAAGCCCAGTCTCACAGGATTGGCGTTATTTATTGTCCTATTTTACAGGTGAGAAAATTGAAGCCCAGAGACAGTTTGAAGAACTTGGGCCCAGAGGTAGAGATGGGCATCCAGCGGGACCCTATTTCCCCACATCCCTTGCAGCTAAGAGTTGCCATATGACTGAGTTCTGGCAGAAGCGACACTGGCAGAAGTGGCATCATTTCCAGGCCTGGTCCTTCAAATCACCCATTGCTGATCCTCTGGGTCCTTTCCCTTCACCAGTCTGAAAGCTGTGTGCCAACACCACAGCAGGAAGGTGCCCACATGCCAGAATTGCCATGGAGAAAAGAGTTTCTTGCTCATCAGAAGTACCTGTTTTGGACTCTTGGCAGAGGAGCACTGGAGATAGGCTTCGAGATTTGTGGATTTGTCTGTTTTGGCTGCTAGCGTTACCAAAGCAGTAAATGAAAGGGTGAGTGAGATTCAAACCAGACTCTCTGGCCCCTCTCCAATTTTTGTATTTCCAATCCCTAACAAGGACCCCACCCCCATCACTCCATTCATTACTTGACCCCAGAGAAGATTTCTTGGCCTCATGGGTTCATGCTGAGGCCCCACTCAGAGGCTACCCCATAGCCTCTCAGCTGGGCCCTTTGGGTTAGATGGTTACCACTTCTGCTGGTGAGCATCTGGAAGAATCGAGGACACTCCACTTCCACAGTCTGTCCCAGCTCAGAGGAGGGCCAGCAGCTCATGTTGTCCCATAGCCCCTCGCAGCCTGCCAAGAAGAGCAACACCATCAGACAGGGATGGAGCATGGACCAAGGGCCACCCCTCACTGTCCTGGCATCATTCCCAACACCCTCACCTGCCAGGAGCTCCCATTAGGTACTGCCTTTTTGAGTGTCTTTTCAACTTTAGGGCCTTGGACTCTGCCATCTACATAGTAAGTGCTCAATGTTGAGGAAGGAAGGGAGGAAGGAAGGAAGGAAAGACAGAAGGAAGGAAGAAAGGAAGTAAAAGAGGGAGAGAGGGAGGAAGACACATTATCTCATACAAGCCTTACAAGTGCATATCTGGATTTCTCCAGAACAGAGACATCTCTTGCCCTCAGCTTGCATTAAATGACAGTGATGGTGGGTCTCATCCTGGCTGCACAGTAGAAACATATGGGGAGCTTTAAACACATACATTACTGGGCTCTACACCTAGTGATCCTGACTTAATTGGTCTTTGGTGGGTCCCAGGCATGATGCTGTGTTAAACCTTTCCAGGTAATTTTAAAGTGATTGCAAGGTTGAGAATCCTTGTCCCATGGTTCTTAAACTTCAGCTTGCATCAGAATCATCCACAAGGCTTCCTGATAGACAGATAGAGTCCTACCCCCAGGAGTCTTCGTGGAATCTGGACATTTGCATTTCTAACAGGTTCCCAGATGAGGCTGATGCTACAGGTCTGGGACTACTGAGAGCCACTGTCTTGGCCTTTGGAAGCAGCTACATCAGCATGGCCACTACATTTCTGGTAGAAATATCATTGAGGACACTAATTTCCAGCTCACTGGGTTTCCTTCACGAGACTCATCCTGGAAGAACAACCTGGTCTCCATGCAATGAGAATCTGAATTTTTGGTGAACAAGTATCACATATCTGTCCTTATAGACACTGAATCTAGAGACTGTTCCCTCTTTGACTTGGCTGCTAGAAAGCTCAGAGCCACATGTGTCGCCCTCTTCTGGTAACTGACGGGCTTTGAAATGAATCGAAAAAATCACTGGTGTCTTCAATGTAAAACAAGGCACTGCGAAGCCAGGCTTCTGGGTTATCTGGGTGTCTGAACTTTTATCGTCTTGGGGACTTGTATTGTCCTTGAGCTACTATGCAACTCTGTAAGTTGTAGATAAATAGCAGTGCAAATGATTTTTGTCCATAGGCATGAAAATGAATTTTTTCAACTGAAGTTTTGCATTTATTTGTAAATTCATTTTACCAGTCAGCCTTATGTGTCAGGTACTTTGAATTCTCCCATGAACCAGTGGTAACATCTTACTGGTTCTCTCATTAATTAAATACAATGTTTGGTAGGTATTCACTTTATATATGAATGCAAGTTATGATTATACTCTCTTTAAAAAATTATCATTTAACATAACCAGCCACTGATTCTCCCAAAGTTGACCCCAGGGGAAAAAACTCAGGGAGACTGCTCCTTGTGACAGGTTTCAGAGGACTCATGCCACCTGAGGAAACATCACTGCAGAAGATTTAGAGGGGACCGGAAATAGAGCTGAGGTGATGCTTATGAGGTGAGAAGAATCACCCCTCATCTGGTTTGGAGGAACAGAACACAGACCTCCCCACCCCAGAGCCCAGGACATTCAGAAACCCTGGTCTCTGAAGTCCCACAGACCTGCGTTGCAATCCTGCCTCATCACCTGGCAGCTGCCCCAGCCCAGTTCCTCTTCTCCTCTGGGGGAAACAAATACCTTCCTTCTGAAGTCATCAGGAGGATGCGGTCAACCCCCACCCAGTGGGTGCAGATGAAAGGCAGCTCCCACACACCTGTCCTCCCAGGCTCCTTCCTGGTTCATCCTGGTGTCAGGAGGCTGGGCCAGGATGGGGCCTCTGGATTGCAGGGCAGTTTTTAGCACCAGGGGTAGGAGATGGGTGTGGTCTCTACCCACAGGGCAAATTCCCAAATTTGTAAAGAGTAAGAGTCTCTTTTCAGCGGTGACTACAACCAAGCTCAAAGCATCAATACCCTTCTGACAGCTGTGTGCCCTCTCAGGGAAGTTCCCTGGTGACCTGTCGCACTTCAGAGGGGCTGATCCTCCCATGTGCCGCAGAGATCACCTGGGAGCATGCTAAGTGTGCAGATCCCTAGACCCCACCCCAAGAGATTCTAATTCAGTCATTCTGACCTGCAGGAATCTGTTTTGTAAGAACTCCCTAGAGATGTTGCTGTCTGTGGTCATCAGGCCTTGCTTTGAGAATCTCCCTGCTGCTCCTCTCTCCTCCCCACAGTGTGGGACCCTATTTCTGGGCTCAGATCCACCCTTGGCTCCCAGGAGCAAATCTGACATGGTGAGAAAAGCAGCCTCCCTGGGCCCAGGGAGGTCTACTGCTGGTGGGCAGCTCCACCTGTTTCAGGATGCAGACGGCTCACCACCTCAGGCAGAGAGCCCATGAGGGCAGGAACCTGCACCTGCACAGGCTGGGCATAGCATACTCACTCAGCAAACAGGGTAGCCACACTTGACTTCTAAATTCCATGTTAAGGTCCTGGCCTTCCAGTCCTCTGCCTGCTACCTCTGGTTGGGTGCTAGCAGGGGTCACCCTGTGCTTTACACATGGGAGCTCATTTAATCCACAGCAGGGCAGCCAGTGGGTGCCTGGACTCACAAAGCCAAGAAGTGGAGGCTGGGACCCTGTAACCACACTGCTTGGTGCCACCTCACAGGTTTTGCCCACTTGTCCTGTCTCTAGGTGGCACCCCCCCCACCCCGAAACCAGGCTGAGGATGCTGGGGAGAAGCCAGGAGGTGGAGAGGAAACAGCGTATGGGGCTGCAGAGAATGCAGGGAGGGGGCTGGAGAGTTGGGAAGGTGAAGGTAGGTGTGACCTGGCTGTAGGACCAGCCCGGAGAGGGAGGAGAAGGAGGGAGGAAATGAGGGAGGATGGGAGGAAGCCAGGCCTAAGGTCAGGATATAGCGCCTGGGGCTCTGGAGATAAGGCAGCCCTGGGGATGACGGGATGGGCTGTGGCCCTGGCAAGGGAAGTGGTGGGAAATGGAGAGGAGAGACGATGAACACAGAGGGCAAGGTTTGGATGTGGCTCCCAAAGGGCTGTCAAAGCGTCAGTGGAACAAAAGAACCATGTGTCTGTGTCCTTTGAGGAATGTGGGAGATGAGAAGCCCCTTGAATATTCCTGAACCTTCACCCAACTCTCCCAGTGAGCCCTGAATGAGGAGGAGCTCGAGCTTCTCCCTATCTTGAACTGCCCCAGAACTCCACCACTGTTCGGATTACTGGTTGTCCATATTCCAGCTCTGGACACTGCTCACCAGGCCTGAGCTGGGTGTCCTGGAGCTCACAGGCCCTTGGGTGACTGCGGCCTCCCCAGATGCCCTTGAGACGATGACATAGTCCTGGGAGGCCCCTTTCCAGATGACCCACTGTATTTCTCCACTCAGAACTATTCCAGCATCTGAAGCCTGGAGGATGAAGCTGGCCCCTCATCTGCTCCCTTTCTTCAGAGATGTCTGTGTGGTGGCAGGTGCCTGGTTCAGAACACAGCTTCCCTGCCAACTCAGCCACATCTCTTGTATTGGAAGTATTGGGGGCCCCTCCTGATTGTAAAAAAATATGCAGGAACCTCTTTTCTCACTTTGGAAGAAATGGATTCAGGGCTGAGCTGACCAGGTCACTCAGGACACTGGCTCATGGCTGCAGTCCATGAGGTCAGACAACTCATGTCTGGCTGGCCAGACAGATGGGGAAGGTGCCAGGGTATCTGGCAGGCTACCTGACCTGGGTCACGTCAGGCTGGTCCCACAGCGACACTGGCCTGGTACTGGCAAAAGGCAGGGTGGAAATGGCTGGTGGTGAGATAGAAGAAGAAAGGGGAGCAGGCTCCCCTGTGGGGTTCCCCTGCCAGCTGGGTCACTGCCTCTTGATATCAGGCATGTAGAGAGAAAAGGTTGGAGAAGGGGCTGGTTAGGCCTGGTCTGGACAAGCATCAGACCTTGTGGAGCCCATAGGGGTCAGCAGTGTCACTGCCCCACAGCAGAGATGAGGAAACCCAGGCTCCAGAAAGTGAAATGACATGTGTGGGCTGACAGACTTACAATGGTGGAGCTGAGGCCCCACCTGCTAAGCTGACCCTTGGTGGCAGCAGACCTGGATCCTAACTCCACACACATTGTTCGTGTCCTGAGTATGTGACAATGCCACACTCTACCCAAGCCTCAGGTTTACTGTCTGGTCATAGAAGGCATTGGAACAGACCCAGGGTGCCCAGGGTGCAAGAAGCACATCCCAGGTGGTATGCACTTTTAGCAGGTACATGGTAGAACACTTTTAATTTTAACACTTACACATTCTTATAAGCATTTTTTAAAAACCTCACCTGAGGATATTTTATTGATTTTAGAGAGAGAGGAAAGGGGAGAGAGAGACAGAGAAACATCGATCATTTGCCTCCCATACTCACTCCAATGGGGGATCAAACCAGTAACCTAGGTATGTGACCTAACTGGATATTGAACCCACAACCTTTTGGTGTACAAGATGCTTCAACCAACTGAGCCATCTGGCCAGGTCTTAATAGTTACACATTTTTTAAAGAGAATTTTTAGCATGCATTAAAAAGTTACAGAACTAGCATATCACATTGTGATTTTACAGCTACTGCTGTTTAGGATGAGGTTAAGTTAGAAAAAAAGTCAGTTGGATAAAAGAGAACCCTTGTGCATGGTTGGTGGAACTGTAAGCTGGTATGGCTACTATGGAAAACAACATGGAGTTTCCTCAGAAAAATAAAGCATAACTATCATATGATCCAGCAACTCCACTTCTGAGTATTTATCCAAAGGACATGAAATAAGTACACATATCCCAAAGAGATATCTGTACCCCTACATTCATGGCAGCATCGTGCATAATGTCCAAGATATGAAAACAACCTACATGCCCATCAAAGGATGAATAAAGACAATTACAATAAGATATTACTCAGCTGTAAAAAGGAAGGAAATCTGGCCACTTGTGATAACGTAGATGAACCTGGAGGACATTACAAGTATGTTAAATGAAATAGGCTAGATACAGAAAGACAAATACTATGTGTTCTCACTCATCTGTGGAATCCAAAAGAAGTCAAATTCACAGAAGCAGAGAGTAGAATGGTGGGAGAAATGGGAAGAGGTTAGTTAAAGGGCATAAAGTTGCAGTTATGTAGACAAATTAGTCTAAGATCTAATGTATGAGAGAGGACGCCCCCAAAACAGAATTATGTTCTGTAGGCCAGACCCCTTGTATTACATGCTTCCCCTGCTAGGCGAGTATTCTAGGAACCCATGTGTATCAGTGTACCAGTTGGTGCTGTGGTGAGAGGCTAAGACAGGCTTCAGTGAATTTTTTTGAAGACTCTTTTAACACATTTGCCCATCTAAATTTATGTGAATTTCACCTCAATGGAAAAAACTGACCCCACACAAACTAGCCAGCCATCCCTTCCTACTCATGTTCTTTGGGAGAGAGCAGCCAGCAGGCAGAGGCAAAGGTGAGGACACTAAGGCCCAGAGAGGATCAGTGTCTTGCTCAAGGTCACACAGCCTCTACGTGACCACAGCCCACATGCCCAGGTCTGTCTGACTGCCAAGCCCACACTTTCCCAGCCACCACACCATCTCTCTGGAACATTCTACCCTAGGGAGAGCCAAAGACCTTCCACCAGGCAGCTCTGAGGGGGTATCAGCTTCTGTAAACAGCAATAAATAGCCTGGTAGAGCAGGCCACACAGCTATGAGGGTGACCCTGGAACATTACCACAGAATGCTGGGAAGTCCTTGGCCATGTAACCTGGAATAGCTGAAGAGTTAATTTTTTATTTGTGATAAGTGTGCTGGGCTTGGTGACAGTTCTGTGAGTGGCATTTCCTGTGACTCGTCCTGAGTTCAAACATTAACCTCCTCCCCAGGGAGGGCTGAGCAGTTTAACCATTAACCCTGTGCCCCCAACAGAGAGTCCCACCACCCATTCCCTGCCTTGGGTGTCAGAGCAGATCCTTGTTAGGGATGGAGATCCTGTGGGCTGTGGGCATTGGTGGGCATTGGTGGGCATTGGTGGCCCAGTACTTTAGGAGCTGCAGAAGCCAGCAGGGGCTGGGTTACAGGGCTGGGCCCGCATCTGGGTGGCCTTGGCCTCAGCCCTGCAAGCAGCTTGATTCTGCTGTGGACACAATGGGCTTGCCCACCCGCAATGTCTCTGCCCCTTTGTCATTTCTCTTGTCTTTTCAGGCTTTGAGAGGATTTTCCCCTCATCCACCACATCAGTTCTAAACGCCACGCTGGACCTTTGGTTCTGCTTACTGACCTCTCAGCAGAGCAGGCCTGAAGGATTTCCCAGAAGGCCATCCTCGGATGTCCTCTGCCTCAGGGGCTTTTAAAACAGGTTTTCAAAGCAACAGACCCCTTTCCTAAATGAAAACTGCAGAAGGCCAACATGCAAAGCAGATCCGAGTGGCCCGAGCCATGTGTGTGCGATGGGGCCAGCCTGGCCACCCTCTCACCCACTGCCCCAGCCTTGCCAAACAGTCTCAAATATTACAAATCCAGCATAGCCCTTTCCTCACATGGGGAGAGTGAAGTCCAGAAAAGAGGGTTGCAGATAGGGCCTTACCCACATCTCCCCACAAAGTTAGAGCCAGAACCAGTGCAGAAGTCCCAGGAACTTTCCCAGCCCTGGATGCACAATTAGAACTATGTGAAAGTCTTAGAGAAAACAAATCACCAGACCTGTTACAGCTCAGTCCACCTGGGCACCAATACGCTTACAATTTTCCTGAGGACTATAAATGTGAGGCATCCATAGGGTAACTGGGCAAGTGGTTGGCAGGAGAGAAGCCTCCCAGGGGCCCAAATGGACCACACCCATCCATGGCAGAGGTCAACTGGTCTGCACCAAGGAGCTGGGGCAGAGAGGCCATCAGAGCTGCCCTGCCTTCACATATTCTCAACAGCCTCATGAGTTCATAAGATTATTATCTTCATTTTAAAATTGGCAAGTTGATTGCTTCTCAGCCTTTTAGCTAAGACCAAGTGTTAAAATTGACAAGTTGAGGAGAAGAGGCGTGAAGTCTCTCACCCAAGACAGAAGAGAGGAAGTAGCAGTGCTGAGATTTTAGCCCCTAAGCTCATTTCACCAGATTCAGACTGTCCATGGCCTAGCAGCCCACACCACCTTCTTCTGGGTTTGCAGGAGCAAATCTCCCCTTGCACTGATGGAGCCCAACAGGAACATCAGGGAACCCAGAAGGTCAGGTAGGAGGCCTCAGCCAATAAGGTCACTTGGGGCCTGAGTCGGGTAGGCAGAGCCTTTCTAGGAAGACTTAGGAGAACAAGGGGCTTGCCTTCCTGCCCCAGGTCAGGCTGGTGAGCATCCCTCCATGGGTGGCATGGGCTGCACTGTTCACTTCAGTTACATTTTGACAAGTCAGGCAAGCTGGGGACCAACCATATCTCCATGGGGGCCTTGCACCCCCAAAGGCTCTGCTTCATCTCCCAGTCTCTCCCTGGGACCAGTTCTCTTTTGTTTTCTTCTCTTTCCCTGCTCCCAGTCAAGAATCTGCACTGACTCATTCACTCAGTAAGTCAGTCAACATACACACACAGAGTACTCAGTTTTGCAGGCCCTATGCCATGCACTGGGGAAGAAGAGGAAAGTGACACAGTTCCTGCTCAGGTGGAGGCAGGGACAGGCCAGCAAGCACATCTCTATAATGCAGTGCAGAGATGTCAGGAGGAGAGAAACTGAGGGTTCTATAGGAGTCAGGGTGGTCATTTAGACCAATGGAGCTACAGGCATTCAGGAGATCATTCCTGCTGGAGACTGAAAGGGAGAGTGCTTGGCAGAGTGAAAAAGAGACAATGGTATAGCAGAGGGATCAGCACGTGCAAAGGCCCAGAGGCATGAGAGAAACTCACATAGTTGAGAAATCATAAGCAATTTGGTTGTGCCAAGTAGAAATGTTTGGTCTGGAGGCCTGACCTTGTCTGGAGGGCAAGGAGCTGGATTTCATGCTGGAAACACTGGGGAGCAAAGGAACATTTTATACACTTCAGATGATAATTTTTAACATAAATGTCCCTTACCTCTCAGTGTGAACTAAGTTCACCATCATCTCTCCCAAATGCTTGGAATTCTAGGTCTTATCTCTCAGAACTGAATGAAAGCCCCATGCACTGTCATTGGAATTTTAGGCATTTATCCCGAGGACATGCACATAAAGGGTAGCTGCCAGCTCTGCTGCACCCATGGCTGGCCTTGTTGGTGCCTCGCTGTCTGCTGTTCCGGGAAATTGCTAGGGTTCCAGGAGGGCCTGGGAAATCAGGAGGCTCTGGCTCAGTGGTGCCCCCAGTAAGCACCATAAGACCGTGGTCTGGCTGCTCACAGATACCGTCCAGGAGTAGAGAGGAAGAAAAGGATTGAACTATGGGAGGAAGTCTCCTGTCCCTTTCCCTCAAGCAGCAGATGGGTGAATTGGCTAAAGCCCACTGCGACATCCAAACACCCTCACCTGATGCAACCACAGTCTCATTGCCTCATGGACAGAAGAGTCCCTAGCCCTGACCTGCCTTGAAGTCTTGACTCCACACATCTAACCTGGTCTCTCTTTACCCCTTCCTCCCATTGTTGAGGTCAAACACTTGTGGGTCATATGAAACCCATCCTTTCCCAACTCACCCCTGAGGAAATTCATCATAAACTAACCAATGTGAAAACTACGAAATGTTACTGAAAAAAATTAAAGACACAATAAATGGAAAGACACCCTGTGCTTATGGATTTGATGACTTAATACTGGTAGAGATGTCAATACTACCCAAAGCAATAAACAGAGTTAGTAATCTATCAAAATCCCAATGATGAAAATATTTTATTTAATATTTATTTATTTAGTATTTATTTAACATTATTTGCAGAAACAGAAATCCTCCATCCTCCATCCTCCATCCTACAATTTTAATGGAATTTTAAGGGACCTGGAATAGCCAAAACAATCTTGGGAAAAAAATAGCAAAATTGGGATTTTACTGATTTCCTTACAGACTTTCTGATTTCAAAACTTACTACAAAGCTACAGTAATCAAAACAGTGTAGTACTGGCATAAAGGCAGATATGTAGACTAATGGAACAGAATAGAGAGCCCAGAAATAAACACTTATATATATGGCCAAATGAATTTTGGCATGTTTGCCTAAGCTATTCAATGGGGAAGTATAGGCTTTCAACCAATATTGCTAGGAAAACTAGATATCCACATGCAAAAGAATGAAGTTGGACCCTTACCTTACACCATATACAAAAATTAACACAAAACACACCAAGGCCCTAGCTGGGTCACTCAGTTAGAACATTGTCCTGTAAATCAAATCAAAATGTTGTAGGTTGGATTCCAGGTCAGGGCACATACCTAGGTTGTGGATTCAACCTAGGGATTGTGGATTCAATCCCTGCCAGGATGTGTATGGAAGGCAACCAATTAATGTTTCTCTCTCTCTCTCTCTCTCTCTCTCTCTCTCTCTCTCTCTCTCCCCCTCTCTCTTCCTATCTCCCTTCCTCCTTCCCTCCCTCCCTCCCTTCCTCTTTCTCTAAAATCAACAAACATATCCTCAGGTGAGTATTAAAAAAAAATTTTAAAAAATGGACCAAGAACCTAAATATAAAAGCTAAAACCACAAAATTGTTAGAAGAAAACATAGGGGGAAATCTTAATAAGCTTGGATATGACAATGATTTCTTGGATATGACACCATGAAAAGAACAGACAATGAAGATAGAAACAAATACATTGGACTATATCAAACTTAAAAACTTCTGTGCATCGAAACACACACACAACATAGTGAAAAGGCAATCTACAGAATATGAGAAATTATTTGTAAATCATGTACTTGATAAAGGGTTTATATCTGGACTATATAAAGAACTCTTACAACTCAACAAGAAACCTAAACAACCCTATTTAAAAGTGGGCAAAGAGCTTGAATACACATTTATTCAAAGAAGTCATGCAAATGGCCAACAATACATCAAAAATGCTCAACATCAATTAAGGAAATTCACAACAAAGCCTCCATGTTGAGGCTTTGTCCAAATGAGACCCTACCCATTTGGATGACCACTATCAAAAAAAAAAAAAGAGAGAGAGAGAGAGAGAGAGAGAAAATAACAGGTGTTGGTAAAATCTGGAGAAATTAGAACATCTGTGCACTATTGATGAGAATGTAAAATGGTGCAGCCACTATGGAAAACAGTATGGTGGTTCCTCAAAAAATTAAAAATAAAATTATGGTATGATTCCAGCAATTCTACTTCTTGGTAAATACACCCAAAAATTGAAATCAGGGATTTACAAGAGGTATTTCCACACCGATGTTCACAGCAGCATTATTCACAATAGTTATAAGGAAGAAGCAACTCAAGTGTCCTTCAATGAATGAATGGACAAAGAAAATGTGGAGTATTATTCAGCCTTAAAAAGGAAGGAAATTCTGGACTTCTGGCCTAGATGGAGGCATAGGTAGATAGACTTTGCCTATGTGCACAACCAAAAGAAAGACATCAACAAATTTAAAAACAAAAAACAGCCAGAAAATAAAACTGTCAGAAAATAGAACTGTATGGAAGTCTGACAATCAAGGAGTTAAAGAAGAAACATTCACCCAGACTGGTAGGAGGGGCAGAGATGGGCAGCTGGGGCAGAGAGGACTACCGGTAAGGCAGTAGCTGGAGGACCAGTGCAGGTGAGACAGTGGCTGGTGGTCCCATATTTGCATGCGGGTAAACCAGGAGGAACAACTGGGGAGCAAGACAGACTGCACAACCCAGGGTTCCAATGGGGGAAAATAAAGCCTCAAAACCTCTAACTGAAAAAACTTGTGGGGGTTGAGACAGCAGGAGAAAGTCCCAGCCTCACAGGAAAGTTCACTGAAGAGACCTACAAGGTTCTAGAAGGTATACAAACCCATCTACCTAGGAATTAGCACCAGAAGGGCCTAATTTGCTTGTGGGCAGAGGAGGAAGTGGCTGAAAGCCAACCAAGAGCTGAGCAAGTGGCATTGTTTTCTCTTGGGCTCCTCCCCCACATACAGTGCCATAATGCAGTAATGTGTGTTGCCCTGTCCTGGAGAATACCTAGGGCTCTGCCCCTTACTGCATAAAAGGTGCACTGAGACAAGAATACATGGCCCAAATAAAAGAATGGATTAAAGCTCTAGAACAAACACAACCAAGCAACGAAGAGATAGCCAACCTACCTGATGCACAGTTCAAAACACTGATAATCAGGATGCTCACAGAAATGGTTGAGTATGGCCACAAAATAGAGGAAAAAATGAAGGCTATGAAAAGTGAAAAAAAAAAAAAAGGAAAATGTACAGGGAACCAACAGCGAAGGGAAGGAAACCTGGATTCAAATCAACAGCTTGGAGCAGAAGGAAGAAATAAACATTCAACTAGAACAGAATGAAGAAACAAGAATTCAAAAACATGAGGAAAGGCTTAGCAACCTCTGGGACAACCATAAACATTCCAACATCCAAATCATAGGGGCACCAGAAGGAGAAGAGGAAGAGCAAGAAATCAGAAACTTATTTGAAAACATAATGAAGGAGAACTTCCCCAATCTGGCAAAGGAAATAGACTTCCAGGAAGTCTAGGAAGCTCAGAGAGTCCCAAAGAAGTTGGACCCAAGGAAGCATATACCAAGGCACATCATAATTAAATCACCCAAGATTAAAGAGGAGAGAATCTTAAAAGCAGCAAGAGAAGAGCCAGTTACCTACAAGGGAGTGCCCATAGACTACCAGCTCATTTCTCAAAAGAAACCTTGCAGGCAAGAAGGGACTATTCAAAGTCATGAAAGGCAAGGACCTACATCCAAGATTGCTCTATCCAGCAAAGCTTTCATTTAAAATGGAAGGGCAAATAAAGTGCTTCCAGATAAGGTCAAGTTAAAGGAGTTCATCATCCCCAAGACCTTATTATATGAAATGTTAAAGAGACTTATCTAAGAAAAAGAAGATCAAAAATAGGAACAGTAAAATGACAACAAACTCACAACTATCAACAACCAAACCTAAAAAAAAAACAAAACCAAAAACAAAAACGAACTAAGCAAATAACTAGAACAGGAACAGATTCACAGAAATAGAGATCACAGGGAGGGTTATCAGCAGGGAAGCTGAGGGGGGGTGGGGGAATGGGGGAAAAGGTACAGGGAATAAGAAGCCTAAATGGTAGGTACAAAATAGACAGGGGGAGTTTAAGAATAGTGTATGAAATATAGAAGCCAAAGAACTTACATGTATGACCCATGAACATGATATGTTGGGGAAATGATGGTGGGTGGGGAGTATAGGGTGGATGAGAATAAAGGGGAAAAATGGAACAACTGTAAAAGCATAATCAATAAAATATATTTTTTAAAAAGGAAGGAAATTCATCTACATGCTATAACATTAATGAACTTTGAGACCATTTTGAAAAATGAAATAAGCCAATCACAAAAAGACAGATACTATATGATTCCAGTTACATGAAGTACATAGGACAGTTCAATTCACAGAAACAGAAAGCAGAATGATGGGTTCTAGGGGATAACAGAAGGGGAAAACGGAGTTGTTGTTGAATGGGTGTAGGGTTCTAACTATGCAAGATAAAAAGAGTTTTGAAGGTTGATTGTGTAACAAAGTGAATGCACTTGACACTACTGCACTGTACACTTAGAAATAAATAAGATTGTAAAGTTTATGTTATGTGCTTTTGTTACACTAAATGACTGTGAGAAAACAGTATGGAATTTCCTCAGAACACTAAAAATGAAAAACTTTTGACCCAGCAATTCCACTGCTGGGATTATACCCTAAGAATCCCAAATCTCCAATTCAAAAGATTTAAGCATCCCTATGTTCATAGCAGCATTACTTACAATAGCCAAGTGCTGGAAACCTCCTAAGTGCCCATCAGTAAATGAGTGGATAAAAAACTGTGGTATGTTTACACAGTGGAATACTACGCAGAAGAAAGAAGGAACTCCTACCTTTTGCAACAGCATGGATGAAACTGGAGAATTTTATGCTAAGCCAGCACTTTTATTTTATGAAATAAGCCAGTTGGTGAAAGACAAATACTGTATGATCTCATCTGTAAAAGGAATCTAATGAACAAAATGAACTAATGAGAAAATAGAACCAGAAGCATGGAAACATGGAACAAACTGACAGCAACCAGAGAGGAGAGAGAAGGGGGATAAAGGTGGAAAGCAGGGGAAGGGACTAGTCAAAGAACATGTATTAATGACTCATGGACATGGACAATGATGTGGGGATTGACTGTGGGGGTGGGTGGTAGGCTGTGTGGAGGAAAGTAAAGGGAAAAAAATTGGGACAACTGTAATACAATAATAATAATTTTTTTACAAAGATTTTATTTATTTTTTAGAGAGGGAAGGGAGGGAGGGAGAGAGAGGGAGAGAGAGAGAGAGAGAGAGAGAGAGAGAGAGAGAGAGAGAGAGAGAGAGAGAAACATCAATGTGCGGTTACTGGGGGTTATGGCCTGCAACCCAGGAATGTACCCTGGCTGGGAATCGAACCTGGGACACTTTAGTTCCCAGCCTGCACTCAATCCACTGAGCTACGCCAGCCAGGGAATAATACATTTTTAAAAGACTGAACAATATTCCATTGGATGTACACACATTTTGTTTATCCATTCATCAACTGACAGACACTTGAGTTGTTTCAACCTCTTGGCTACTTTAGCTAGTGTTATTATGAACACACACGTACAAGTATTTATTTGAATACCCGTATGGATTTTTTTCTTAATGCAACCCCTCCTGGCCCTTAGATCTGGGAAAACAAAGAAGATAAGTTAAGGGACTGAAAATAAAATTAACATTTAAGTATCAAATTAATATTTTAAGTCTTGATTAGTAATAATAATGTTTAAATTAATAGTATTAAAAACACCTGTATTTAACATATGTTATCTCATGTATTATTATAATTCTAAAGTAGACAACCACTTTATAAACCAGAAAACTGAGGCTCAGAAGGTTAAATAATTTGTTGATGGTCACACAGCCAGTGACCCCAGGTTTCTCTGGCTCCACCCTGCTGTTCTAACTACCTCACTCATCAAACTAGCATTGGAGGTGAGTGAATACATTGCCTTGACAAGTAATTCTTACCAAACTCTCACCTTGGTGAAGTTATCATGTGGAAATTAATGGTACAAAAACCTTGGCTATGTGCACTAGCCCAGAGAAAGAAAGAGTGGGGATGCTCTGGCTTTTTAGGTGTGTGTAGACTGATTCCCAGAATCACCCTAGACCCTTCCTTCCAGCTGATTATCTGGAAGGAAGCTTCCCCTGACATAGTAGGACTGGACACGATCCATGTCACAACTGGACAAAGGTGGGCTACGTACCCAGGACTGGCTGCACCGTGGCTAGGTCTCCTGTCCTCTCTCTGGAGAGTTCCTGCAGGCACTGGTCTTGTTCATCCCTCTGCACACGTAGCACATCACATAGTCGAGGGAGAGCTCCAACCTGCAAATACAAAACCAAGAGTGCTCATCATTGCAACTACGTTGATTCTACCACATAAGGACTTACTGTGGACAGACTGGGGCTACACAATGGGGATTCAAATTCAGGAAGGCAAAGCACAATTTATAGTCCATAGGTGAGGTACAGGCAGTCATTTTTAGGAGGGAGTTCAGAACAACAATCTGCAGCTTGTCCACTGCAAATCTTTCCCATAAATTTACCAAGGCTTCCAAATCCAACAAGCCATTTGTTTTCTGGGCACCTCACTATTAATCTGTAGGAGTTAATGTATTCCATTCCAATTGTGTTTGTTTCAAAAGCATATTGGTCTATATCAAACCAATAGTGGCTACAGGGAGGAACTGAAGAGGAGAGCTGAGGAAAGACTAGCATACAGTCCCAGCTGCCCAGCTCTTCCTAGAGTAGATTTCCGAAGCATGACTCCATTCTTTCATTTGCACCTGAGACTTAAAAAATATGTGAATGCATGAATGAATGAACAACATAACAGAGCACTAAACTGAACTCCTACTTTACTTTCTACCAAATATGGAATTATAATATTATAAATTCTTTTCACATACATTGACTTATTCAACTCTGAAAATAACCCTATAAAACTCACAGCAAAGTGGAAATAGAAGGAACATACTGCAACTTAATAAAGGCCATATATGACAAACACACAGCTAATGTCATATTCAATGGTGAAGAGCTAAAAGTGTTTCCCTTAAGATCAGGATCAAGACAAGGATGTCCTCTTTCAACTTTTATTCAACATAGTGCCGGAAGTCCTAGCCACAGCAATAAGACAAGAAAAAGAAATAAAAAGCATCTAATTTGGAAAGGAAGAAGTAAAATTGTCATTATTTGCAGATGGCATAATACTATACAGAGAGAACCCTAAATATTCCACCAAAAAATTATTAAAACTGATAATAAACTAAGTAAAGTAGCAGCATATAAAATCAATATTCATAAATAGGCTGCATTTTTACATACCAATAACAAACTATCAGAAAGAGAAATTAAGAAAACAATCCCATTTACAATTGTATCAAAAAAATAAAATACTTAGGAATAAATTTAACCAAGAAGGTAAAAGACCTGTACTCAAAAAATTATAATTGAGAAGAAATTGAAAGAGTTACAAATAAATGAAAACAAACAAGCAAGCAAAATATAACCAGAGACGTTGAAATTAAGAACAAATTGATAGTAACCAGAAGGGAGGGGGGAGAGAGATAATGGAGAAAAGAAGGGAAAGGGTCACAAGAACATGGATGAAAGACCCATGGACAAAGCCAAAGGAGTAGGATGAGGGTGGGAGGTGGGGGTGGGCAGGGTAGGGGAAAGTAGTGGTGGGAAAATGGAGACAACTGTATTCAAACATTAATAAAAATGATTAAAAAAGAAAGAAAGAAAACATATACCATGCTCATGGGTAGGAAGAGTAACATTGGTAAAAATGTCTATACTATCCAAAGCAATTTATAGATTTGATGCAATCCATATCAAAATACCAGTGGTATGTTTCCAGAACTAGAACAAGTATATGGAACTACTAAAATTTATATGGAACCACAAAAGACCCCAAATAGCCATAGCAATCTTGAGAAAGAAGAACAAAGTTGGAGGTACCACACTACCTGATATCAAACTATATTACAAGACTATAGTCATCAAAACAACATGGTATTGGCATGAAAACAGACACATAGATCAATGGAACAGAACAGAGTCCAGAAATAAGACCATGCCTATATGGTCAATTAATATATGACAAAGGAAGCAAAAACATACAACAGGGTAAATACAGGCTATTCATTAAATGGTATTGGGAAAATTAGATACATGCAAAAAAACAAAACTAGATCACCTTCTTACACCAAATACAAGAATAAAATCAAAATGGATTAAAGACTTAACTATAACACTCAAAACCATAAAACTCTTAGAAGAAAACATAGGCAGTAAACTCTCAGACATTGCTTTTAGCAATATTTTCTTATATATCTCCTTGGGCAAGATAAACAAAAGAAAACATAAACAAATGGGACTACATTAGACTAAAAATTTTTTGCACAGCAAAGGAAACCATCAACAAAATTTAAACAACCTACCAATTGGGGGAAGATATACACTAATGATAAACTTGATAAAGGGTTATTATCCAAAATTTATAAAGACCTTAACACATATACTTCTTAAAATATACACAAAACCCCCCAAATAATTCAATTAAAAATGGGTAGAGGACCTAAATAGAAGTTTCTCTAAAGAGAGACATACAGATGACCAATAGACATATGAAAAGATGGCACTAATCATCAGATAAATGCACATTAAAACGACAAGAAGAATTAAAACCTCACACCTGTCAGAATGGCTATCATCAATAAATCAACAAACAAGTGTTGCCAGGATGTGGAGTAAGGGGAATACTCATGCATTATTGGTGGGATTGCAAACTGGTGCAACCACTATGGAAAACAATACAGAGGTTCCTTGAAAAACTAACAATAGAATATCTTATGACCCAGCAATTCCACTTCTGGATATTTATCTGAAGAAATCGAAAACACTAATTCAAAAATATATATGAAGCATATTTACAATAACCAAGATATGAAAGCAACCCAAGTGCACATCAGCAGACAATTGGATAAAGTGGTACATATATATATACACAATGAAATATTACTCAGCCAAAAAAAAAGAATGAAATCTTACTATTGCAACAACACAGACCTAGAGGGTATTTTGCTGAATGAAATAAGTCATACAGATAAAGACAAATATCATATGATTTCACTTATATGTAAAAACTAAAGAACAAAATAAATCAGCAAGCAAAACAGAAACAGACTCATAGATACTGAGAACAAACTAATAGTTTCCAGATGGTAGGGAAATTGTGGGCTGTGTAAAAAAGGTGAAGGGATTAAGAAGTACAAATTGGTAGTTACAAAATATTCATGGGGATGTAAAGTACAGCATAAGGAATATAATTAATACTACTGTAATAACTGTGTACAGTGCCACGTGGGTACTAAACTTATGGGGGGAATCCCTCTGTAAATTATATAAATGTTTGACCACTATGCTATACACTTGAAACTAATATAAAATAATATTGGATGTCAACTGTAAGTAAAAATTAAAAATAAAATAAAAAATAACCCATAAAGAGAAACAGAAAGGGCAAGGCCCACAATGGTTAGAGGATATGACCAAGGTTGTCTACCCAGGGACCTCAATTTCACTAACCAACCTTCCAACAGGTAAAAGACCAGGGTTTATACCCTCTTGACAACCAAAAGGTTTCATACTATATGATTACATTTATATAACATTCTTGAAATGACATAATTATAGAAGTGGGGAACATATTAGTTGCTGTCAGGAGTTAAGGAAGGGGTGTGACTATAAGAGAGCACGATGAAGGATCTTTGGGTAAGAGAAATGTTCTGTACCTTGATTGTATCACCATCAATATCATGGATGATCAGTCAAAACCTTGCTCACTTGAAAACACTAAAAGAAAAATAACATTTGTTGTTGTTACCACTGAGATTATTTTGATTGTTATGCAGCATAGCTGACTGACACAGGGTGGGGAATAGATCTTAGAACAGCATCAACGTGAATAGATAGGAAGTGAAGTTTCCCAAAATTGGGTGGCAATTTGCACTGTTGGAGATTGGAGAAAGAGGGTATTCCACAAAGAAGTCTTGAGAGCAATGGAGCAAGATCAGAAATGAGGGAACACCTATAATGAGAACCACTTCTCCAAGGAAAAGTTCAATTTCCTTGCTGTTTTTCCTCTGGGACTATAGCAAAATAATAATCAGGGGACAGTTTAACTTTTTCTTCTCATCCTGCACTTCTTTTTTTTAAGGTGTAGTAAAATGTATATAACATAGAATTTACCATTTTTACCATGTTTAAATATACAATTCAGTGGCATTGAGTACATTTACAATGTTGTACAACCATCATCACTATCCATCTCCAGAATTTTTCAACATCCTAGCAGAAACTCTGTCTCCATTAACCACTAATCCCCATTGCCCTGCCCCCTTCCCCCTGGCAACCTTTCTTCTACTTTCTAACTCTATGAATTTGCCTCTTCTAAGTAGTTCGTGTAAATAGAATCATACAGTATTTGTTCCTTTGGGTCTGGCTTATTTCACACTCATGTTGCAGCATCTATAAGAATTTCATTCATATGTAAGGCTGAAAAATATTCCATTGCATGTATATATCACTTTTTCTTCACCCATTCATCTGGTTATGGTTATGGACACTTGGGTTTCTTCTACCTGTTGGATATTGTGAATAATGTTGTTATGAATATGGGAGTACAAATATCTCTTTGAGTGCCTGTTTCCAATTATTTTAGGTATATACCCAGAAATGAGATTGCTAGATCATATGGCAATACTATGTTTACTTATTTTTCCTATGTTTACTTTTTCAAGGAACCATTGAACTGTTGCCCACAGTAGCTACATCATTTTACACTTTCACCAACAGTGAACAAGGGTTTCAGTTTTTCTTCATCCTCTTCTACTCCTTGTTATTTTTCTGTGTTAATAACAGCCATCCTGACCCTGGCTGGTGTGACTCAATGGATTGAGTGCCAACCTGCGAACCAAAGGGTTGCTGGTTGGATTCCTGGCCTAGAATACATGCTGGCCAAATCCCCAGTAGGGTGTGCACAAGAGGCAATCCCACATTGATGTTTCTCTCCCTCTCTTTCTCCCTTCTCCTCTCTAAAAGTAAATAAAATCTTAAAAAAAAAAAAAACCAGCTACCCTAATGGGTGTGAAGTTGATCAGCCCACATTTCTTTTACCTTCGATCCTTCCATTAAAATTTAATAAATCAAGGTAATTGTTTGCAGTGGTGGTATTCCAACTA
Organism: Phyllostomus hastatus; assembly: GCF_019186645.2. Lineage (NCBI taxonomy): Eukaryota > Metazoa > Chordata > Mammalia > Chiroptera > Phyllostomidae > Phyllostomus > Phyllostomus hastatus. The sequence goes on along the minus strand of NW_025334038.1, from coordinate 2,721,295 downwards.
AAGAAATGTGTGGTGTCCACTGATGCATGATAGCAAAGTATTCTGCTGGAAAGACTGAGTCCATGGTTTTCAGATGGTGACCAGCATTGAAGGAAGGGGGGCCTCAGGGTTTCCAGGAATGGCTGGGAAGATTGTGTGCTCAGTGGAGCTACCACTTAGTAGGTGCCTGGAATGGAGAATACATGGGGAAGATGCCCCTTATTATCTAAATTAAGCTCAAGAAGGGGGGGAGAGACTGGTATATAGTAGCCATGTGTCTATTTATACACATATTTCTATATACTTATAATATTTAAAAGTATTAAATATAATGTTACTTAAAATTCACAGGGGAAAGAGAAAAGTGAAGATTAAAGAATTGCTAAAATTTATTTAAAAACTTTCACAAAACAAGAGCTACTAGTCCTTAAAACTCCTTTTAAACAGTTTCTTTAATATCAAGTTTGTATAAGTACTTAAAAACTCTACTTGTGCTAGTATAAAGTATTTATAATGAAAAATAGCTGTTCCCTTCCCTAACCTCTACCTGCTCTCCAACAGCAGTCAATTTCAAGTCTTTTTAGCTGTCTGTTCTCATTAGTATCTCCATATTTAAGAATTATATTCTTATCTAGCAATTTCTTGGTTTATTAATTTGAGGCATTATCCAAAACTTTCTATCTGGAAGGTAAAGATTTAAATGTTGTTTTGATCTATCTCCCCAGATATATTCTCTCTCCCATGCATTACATATCCTCTTTTTGATTTAATTTTTAAATGTATGATGTGTATTTATAATGACTTATTTTGACTATGAAATATTGTTCACTGGTGAGTCTAGTCATGTAAAATGATTATGTCTCTTCTTGTACATTTTGTCTTTCCTGAGATCAGTAATTACTTTGTTTTTTTTTTCATTTGATTAGTTTTCTAGGTACAGCTAAATTTTTCAAGTACTCCAGCAGCTCTGTTAGACATCTATCAACAGTTCTTTGTTTTTCCTCTGGAGACCTGTCTCCCACAGTCCTTCTCCCTCTTGCTCCAGTCTGGGCCTGCTGCCTAGCTATGGTTTGGAGTAGCTTCTTCCCAACTCTCCCAGCTGGAGCCTGTTTCCTAGATTCCATGTATTTTTCCGAACTTTCCTTCCTTGTTTGGCAGAAGCACATTCTCTAGTAATGTCTTAAGAAAGTGTACATAGGAGGTTAACTTTTTGAATCTTTGCACGAATGAAAAAGTTTGGGTTCTTTTTAAGATTTTATTTATTTATTTTTTAGAGAGGGGAACGGAGGGAGAAAGAGAGAGAGAGAAACATCAATGTGTGGTTGCCTCTCACATGACCCCCACTGGCCTGCAACCCAGGGATGTGCCCTGACTGGGAATCGAACCTGATTCTTTGGTTCACAGCCTGCGCTCAGTCCACTGAGCTATGCCAGTCAGGGCTGAATGAAAAAGTTTTTATTAATTTGAGAGAACAGTAGGTTGAAAATAATTTTCCTTCCAAATTTTCAAGGCATTTCTCCTTCTCTCTTCTGTGTTGTTGATAAGGAATTTATTTCTGACTCCAAATCTTTTGTATACGACTTTTGCTTTCTTTCTATACGTTTGCTTTCTTTCTAGAAATACTTAGGATTTTTGTTTGTCTTTAGCTATGTTAAAATTTCTTAATGAAATGGTTTTCTTTTTTACTTATTAGTTAGATGTTCAGTGGGCATTTCTATCTGAAGATTTGTGTTTTTAATTTCTGGGAATTTTAAAAACACTGTTATTTCTTTTATTTCCTCCTTTCCTCTTCTCTAGTCTGCCTTCCTAGATTTCGTGCAGGTTGAATAATGAACAACACGGATGGGTCCTCTAATCTTCATTTTGTCTGGGATATTTCCTTGACATCATTTGTTAAGTTTCCAACAAATGTTTTGTCATCATACATTTACTTTCCAAACAGACTTTCTTATTCTCTGATGATTCCTTTTCCATGGCATCCTCATTTGCACACATCCTCTATCTGGCTCCCTTCTAAAAGAAATTTTAAAGAACACAATATTGGTTGTAGTCTTGTGTTTTAAGTTTTTCCTCCTCTTTGCATGGTCTGTTTCTTTTCCTCTGTTTGTTCACTTCCATGTTGAAGGCCTTTGTCAGTGTCATGCTTAACCTTGAGGCACAAAAGTGGCCCTTGGAGCCACTTTGGGCCTGAACTGCCTGTTGACTGGCGGCCTTCACTATAAAATAATTAGGTCAAGAAGGAGCACATGGTCAGGATCTACGGGGTGTTGCTCCCCTGGTCTGGGGCCCTTCTGGGGTGCTATAGGCCAACCATACAGTTTCTCATCAATGTGTATCCCTTCTACACACTGCAGGCATTTAGGTTGTTCTTTTTCCTACACAGCTACCACCACTTCATTCGCTTTCCATTTCCCAAAGATTTCTTGAAAGCTCTGCTTCCCTGTCTCTTGTCTTGTTCTCTTTGACTTTGTGGTTTTAAACTCTTTTGATTATTTTACTGTCACTTTAAGGGCATTCCCAGGGGAGGAGCAGATAAACACATGTGGTTAATCTGCCATTTTTAACTAGATGTCCTAATGTGACATAATGAGAAATATATATTTGCGATATAATAAGAAATATGTATTTGGTCATTGTCCCTGGTTCCTGACCCAGTGCTCCTAAAAGCCTTGTAATTTCTTGAGTGATGGGGTAAGAGGAGTAACTTTTAATATTTGGTCTTAATCCCCAGATTTTGATACAAGAGCTTCTAAGGCCCTTGGAATCTCCAAAGTGACAGGTGATGAGTGACTTCTCATGTGCTAATAAGATGACTGGTGGCTGGAGGCCTGTAGATAGTTTCAGGTTGGAGGCTAGTCACCAGAAAGACCAACCATGTGGTTAGAAGGTTGGAACTTTCAGCCCCATTCTTCCAACCACTTGAATGGAGAGAGAGGCCAGAGACTGAGTTAATCAATAATGAGAAATGATTTCATCAATCATGCCTATATAATGAAACCTCCATGAACAAACACCCTAAACAATAGGGTTTGGAGGGCTTCCAGGTTGGTGACCACATCAAGGTGCTGGGAGGGTGGCACATCCAGAAAAGGGCATAGGAGCTCCATGTGCCCCCTTCCTTGCCCTATGCATCTCTTCAACTCAGCTGTCCCTGAGTTGTAAGTTTTAAAATAAACCAGTAATAGTAAGTAAATGACTTTCCTGAATTCTGTGAGTTGTTCTAGTGAATTAATGAACCTGAGGAGGTTCATGGGAACCCCCAGTTTATAGCCAGTTGGTCAGAAGTACAGGTGGCCCAGATTTGTGATTGGTGTCTGAAGTAGGAGCAGTCTCATGGGACTGAGTCCTTACCTCTGGTGTCTGTGCTAACTTCAGATGGTTAGAGTCAGAATTGAATTAAATTGTTAGGCACCTGGATGATGTCTGGAAGGTCGAATAATTGCTTGTCAGTGTGAAGAAAAAATTCTCATATACTTAGTCCTGGCTGGTGTGGCTCAGTGGATTGAGCATTGGTCTGAAAACCAAAGGGTTGTCAGTTCGAATCCCAGTCAGGGTACACGCCTGGGTTGTGGGCCAAACCCCCAGTAGGGAGTGTGTGAGAGGCAACTACACATTGATGTGTCTCTCCCTCTTTCTCTCTCCCTTCCCCTCTGTCTAAATATAAATAAATAAAATCTTTTTTAAAAAAATCTCATATATTTGGTGTTACAGTGAACTGTTTTGAGCAGAAAATACCAAAGTAGTTGGTACCAAGAAGGTAGTTCTGTTTGGTAGTAAAAACAGCACCTAAGCCCTCAGTACCTTTAAAAATATGTACTCCCATCCTGGCTGGTGTGGCTCAGTGGATTCAGTGCTGAACTGAGAACCAAAGGGTCACTGGTTCTATTCCTAGTTGGGCTCATGCCAGGGTTGCAGCCCAGGTCCCTACTGGGGGGTGCTTGAGAGGCAACTATACACTGATGTTTCTCTCCATCTCTTTATCCCTCCCCTCTCTAAAAATTAATAAATAAAATCATTTAAAAATATATATGTACTCCCCATAATTTAAAAAAGGGATTGTCAGAAAAAATTACTAAATGGTGCTTTTCTTTATTATTTAAATTAACAAAAAACATACATATATTTTCCTCTTCAGTTTCAGAGTTTAAGTCCAAGCCACCTTTACATCTAATGTTTTTAAAATATTGCTAAAATCATGTCAGAGTTTTTTAAATACTTGGACCACAAAATTTTTCACATAATCTTGTCTTTTCCTGGAATTTTAAGTTGACTTTTTTTCTTGTTGATCACAAAATTCATAGGTCTTCACCACACCAATATATATATCATAGTTGTACTCCCAGGTTCTGAATAGAACCACGCTGGGTAACACTGCCAACTGGCTTCTCTGGGACTTGCCCCAAGAGTCCTTTGATTTTCTAAACTACCATAAATTCTCTTTGGTTTATTGCAGAACTATGGAATCAATATCTGTCCATGGTCATCCTGGGTAAATTCCATTTTTGAACCCATATTTTAGATTTAGTTTTGGTTTTGCTAGGGGATAACTCACAAGTGTTTTGTTGTTGTTGCCACTTTGTTATTGTTTTTAGAGAAGGCACTTAAGTTATAAGCTTTCTGAGATCTTGTACATCTAATAGTGTTTCTGGTAGGCAGTGACTCAGCACCCAGTCATGGCTGGCCTGCTATAGAGTACAGGTTCACACTTGTTGGTTGATGATTTGTGACTTGCTTCCAACAACCGCTTCTTTGGGGGAGTTTCTTAGATGGTAGACATACTTTGAGATGTCTTCTCTGCCTTTTAGCCAATGACTCCCTCCATTCCCATCCCAGAAAAGACCTCCTCATTGCAGGGTAGGTTGGTTTATGCTGTGAGGTCCCGTCTCACTGATCAGACCAAGAGAGAAAACCTCACCCAGCTTAAGACAATCTGCTGCCCTCTCCTGGATATTTGCCATTGGAATTGGAAGTAACATCCATCTCTCTAATTACTGAAGCATGTAAACTTCGAAGCTACGGAGCAGCCATTTTTTAACCTAAATAAAGCAACAGAAAAGTCCAGTCTGCAAAGAAAGAGAGAGAACAATAAAGGAAACCCCAAAGTAAGTGAGGAAAGATGTCAAAAGACAGTTCTGTAAGCTATTTTAGAGTTTAACTTTAGATTCAAATCTGAAAAGGTAAAATCTGGAAGGAGGCATAATAAAATCCTATTAAATTCTGAAGAAGGTAAAGCGGTTCAACATCACTTTGCTTATCACATTTTATAATATAATTACTTGCTTGCCAACTTGAGACAGAAAAGATATGGTTTCAAGGAGGAACATAAAGGAAATGCTAGTCTAGTTTATACAATGAGAAATAAGAAGAGGAACTCACTATCCTACACCCAGTTAAAAACACAAAACTTCAGCAAACTTTTATTGGGCACCTACTGTATGCCCAGCAATCTGCTCATCACTATGGACACAAAGGTAATAGGGACATGGCTCCTGCTCTTGAAGCTCACCAACTCCAAGGAGGTCCAGGGAGGCTAATGATAGGAATGTATGGTGAAGGCAGTGGCCAGATTATGATGGACCAAAAGTGGCAGCAGAGGACTCCCAGGAGATGGCTCTGCCATTTAGGCAATAAGTGAGGAAGAATTGTTATACTCAGAGTAGCAATAGCCCACAAAGAAGAGGACTAGTGGTGATAGTGAGTAGGCAGATTCTGCAGGAGTTGCACTGAGTATAGTGGTGAGGAGAGGGTGGTTCCCATGAGTCTGCTTTGGGTGCTTTGACAGTTTCAAGAAATGAGAAACAGACAGGCTTAGAAGTTGGGGTAAGATAATTTGGGTTGAGGAAGATTAGATTTATGACATAGTGGGGTTGCCAAGGAAGACAATACAGTAAGAGCAAATATAAAAGACAGAGTCTGGGAAAATTCTTTTCAGAGGCTGAGAAAACTAAGGAACAGCAGGAGAGGCAGGATGGGAACCAGGAGACTGAAAAAGGCAGAAGCAAAGGGAGGGGAAACAAAAAAAGGAAGGAGGGTACTGGCATTGAATGCCTCCAAGAGGCTGAGTCCCATGTTCCACTTTGCCCAGGACAGTCCACGCGTATGTCTGCTGTCCCAATGTCATTATTCATAATGTTGCATCTCTCTCGTAAACTACGTGATTGCCCTAGGTAGGATCAGGACTGAAACGTGTGTAGGGAATGTGGTAAAATGAAGCACTGGTGAGACTGATTTCAGTGGCTGGTGGAGAGGAAGTCAGATTGCAGAAGGCTTAGGAATGAGTGGAAGTAGGAGCAATGATAGCAGACACTACTTCCAAGAAGCTGGCCATCAGGGAGCAGAGGTGGAACTGTGGTTAAAAGGGCCCAGAGTGCAGAGGGAGGGCTCTTTACCACCTGGGCTGGACAGACTTGGGCAACTTGACCAGCTGATGGAAACAACCAATCAAGAGGAAGATGGTAAAGATTGGACACAATGGCTGCATTGTGTATTCTCAGGACAGAAGTCACTAAAAATGGTGGGGCAGAAATCAGCAGCACAGGTATAGGGACTGGCTGTGGGCAGGAGTAGAGCCTCTATTTCACTCAGATGGTGTTATGAACAGAATGTTTGTGTCTCCCCAAAATTTGTATATTGAACCCCTAACCCCTTGTGTGGCTATACTTTGAGATGGGGTCTGTAAGGAGGCAATTAAGGTCAAATGAGGTCATAAAAGGGGGGGCCTTGACTTGATAGGATTAATGTCCTTCTAAGAAGAGACAACAAATGCTCAGTGTTTATCTCTCTGCACCCACCCAGAGGAAAGGCCATGTGAGGACAAAGCAGCTATCTGCAAGCCCGGAGTCGGGCTCTCACCAGAACCCTACCACACTGGCCTTTGATCTCAGACTTCCAGTATCCAAAAATGTGAGAAATATATGCCTATTGTTTCAGCCCCCTAGTCTGCAGTGTTTTGTTATGGCAGCTCAAGCTGACTGAGAAAGATACGAAAGAAAAGGACAGTAGGGTATAATTTATGCACACCTATAAGATATTGGTCAGAGGAAGTTCGTCCATGTAGTCTTGACTCTCAGAAAATGGGAGACAAACCAGTGTGGTGCAAATGAAAATGGAGGTGGTAAGGTTAGGAATTTGAAGAGGCACATAGACATCAGGGAGATCCTCTGAGAGCCAGGGGAGAGGGAAATGATGTTGGACACGTGGGGATTCTGAAGAGGACTGTGGAAAATTCAGGGATCCTGGCAGCACAATGGGATGGGACCACAGGAGACAATCAACCAAGGATGTCCCCTCTGCAAATGCCCCTTGGAATCTTTCAGACACAGAATGATGAGGCTGGGTGGGCCCCAGAATATTCTTATTCTCTTAAATCCACATGAATGTTGAGCAGTCCTCTGCTTGTAATGTAAGTAAGTAGATAGGATCTAAGTGTTAGGGGTTTTACCTTGGGCTACAAGCTGTCCCAGAGCCTGAGTGAAGGTCAGTGGTGAGAAACCTCAGCTTACTAAGGGCAAGGAAGCAGGGACCAAATCAAGGATCACTGGAGGGGGCTGATCTGAATGTTAAGTCTGGCCTTTCAACAGGAGTGCCAAGAAGAGAGCTATGTCCTCCTTTGACATGGGAGGTAACAATGGGGTGGGGATAATGGGGACAAGGAGGAGGGACAGGAGCTCAATGGGAATGGCAAAAAGGTGATGCTAAAGCCGAGAGGACTCCACGAAGCAGTCTGGGAAGTGCATCTACCTTCATTTTGTTTGCTTTTGTAACCCCAAGCTCCTCTCTGTCTCCTTCAGTAAAATGCTGTGTGTACTTCAGTGTTTGTTTTATATTTTATAAAGCACTTAGATTAAACTGAATTTAATGTCATTTTGAGGCTTGGGAGAGAATATTACAATAGCACCTTGGGCACCAGAAACCAGAGCAGGCCTCTCTATAGGAGCAGATGCATATGCTGGTTTAGAACACCTGGGTTTCAGTCCTCACACCACCACATCCAGCTGAGTGACCCAAGCAAATGGCTTCAGTGTCTTCATCTGCACTGGCCTGGAGGTGCTGAGTGTTGAGAGAATTAAATCAGGTGCTGCCAGGAATGACTTAGCATACTGTCTAGTGTGAAATAAGCACTCAATAAGGAAAGTCTTTATCATCATCATCATTCACATTAATTTAGGGATAGTAAAAATTTTAAAAGGAATCCACAATACTTCCTCAGAAAATCAGAAGGTTATTTTTGGGTATACAAAAATCCCACTGACCCTCTGAAAAGTTATCAATATCCAGCTCCTCAAGTGGCCTTTGCAGGCTTTCCTAAAATTCTGCTCATGGAGCCAGTCAGTCCCCAGATCCAGAGGCACTACAGGAAGAGGCAGGCACCACCATGTGCTGGAGGCTTCTATGTGCCAGACCCTATATGTGGAGTTTTTATGTTTCTGAGCTGTCAAGTGAGGAGTGATAGATAGAGGAGGGGGGAAAGTGGGAAGGGAAGATGTAAAAGGATCAAGGAAGCCATTGCCTGCAAAAGTCGTTTTATCTGGTTTGGAAATGGATTTCATGAGGTACACCTGCTTCTGTCCTCCAACTCAGATTCCCTGTCACCAACCTCACTTCCTTGAGTCCAACATGCAATTAACACCTATTATTAGCCCTATTAATGCATCTCCCCAAAAACATGACAACCTTTAAGGCAATGGTTCTCAACCAGGGATAATTTTGCCCTCCCTGCCACCCAGAGGACATTTGGAAATGTATGAAGACATTTGTGTTGACACAACTTGGAAATATGTTTCTCCTGGGTAGAGGCCAGGAATGCTACCAGACACCATATAATGCACAGGACACACAACAAAGAATAATCCAGTCCCCTTTCTCCACCCTGTTCCCATTATCCCCAACCCATTAGTTCAACCCATGCCAAGGGAGGATATAGCTCTCTTCCTGGCAACCCTTGTTGAAAGCCCAGACTTAAGATCCAAGATTATAGTTTCAAAGTTAAGAAACAGTGATTGAGAAAAAAGTAGTCCCACACACCCCACTTAACTCACTGTGATTATCAAGTTGGCAGTTTGCCAGATGTCCTGGATTAAACAGCCCTACCTTGAATGATTAATTTTCCTTTGCTTGACACATTTTGTAAGTAATGATCGCTTCCAAGATGTTATTCTTCATTGCTTGTTGCTATATGAAACTACCACAGTTTAAGACAATCCCTATAGACGTCATCATCATTTCTTTCATTCATTCATTTACTCACTCATTCATTCATTCAACACATGATCATTGAGCTCTCTCTTACACCATATGGGGGAAGAGGGGAGGATGGAAGTGCTGGTGACTAATTACAACACTGTCCCAGGTGAAATTCCTCATGACATAAACACATTGGAGTGGAGTTAGTAAAGGAAAGTGTGGTCAGGGTTTCCTTTAGCAATCTCAGAACACTGTCCCCATCATCACTTTTTGGTTTCCACTTTCAAGGTTCCCTCCTGGTACCTCCTCCCTGTCTGGAAAGGAAAGGGAGGAAGGGGTAGTGACAAGCAATTTGGCCTTAATAACCTCCCGTGAGGACGGTGCCTATGTTCTTATTCAAGGAGAGACCCAAATGAATAAAACAACTGTTTGAATATCCTTAAATTTCAAAATCAAATGTCTGACCATTCAGTCACACAGAAGGAAAATGGGGTTTCATAGGGAATGGCAAAACGTGAATCAAAGTAGACCAATTCCACTCCTATTTGTTAAAGGAGCTCTCTGCCAAGAAGTATGAGTCTTTAAGTCAGGATAAGCCTATAAAATAATCGGAGGACCAAGACTTACAGGAAACTATCTGGTAATACAATAGAAGGCAGTACCAGTGAATGCATGAAAATTACATATAAGGACAAGGGATGTAATTGGCAGAACACTGGGTAGTTGGAAATCAAGAGATCTGGGTTGTAGTCCCAGCTTTACCACTAACTTGCAGATTTGGGGCAGGTCCCTTCTCTCTGTAGTCTCCAGTTTGTTCATCTGTAAAATGAGGGAACCAGATCATAATGTAGCATCCTTCCAAGGTACACTGAGACAAGTGAAGGCTCTCTTTTCCCCCTCTGCTTATTCTTGGATAACATGGGGGTCCCTTTGAGACAAAAATGTAGGTTGAACCTCCAACCTCTTGATTTTTTCAGACAACTTCAGGAGTACTGCAGATACTTGAGAAGTCATGAAGAGGAAACTATTGCCTCTCCCATCCCCAGGCACTGAATATCAGCATCCCTCTAGGTTACATTTGGCTTTGAATTGTCCCCAGTTCCCCAGGTGGCTTTTCCCCAAATTGGGAGTTCAAACTAATGAGTGGGTGCTGTTGCTCTAGCACCTTCCAACACCAACATTGAGAAGAGGCTCGAATGTTATCAAGGAGGTGGGAATAAGATCCCCAAATTCCACTCTTTCCAAACTACTGTTGCCGGAATGTCATGGACCTGCTGGGATGATGGGCATCTACTGCTTGTTAACACTCCCATCAGCTCTAAGAGCTGAGGTTTGTCTTATGATCAAACAGAGGAGGACTATAGGAGGGTAAGGTTACTGGACACCAAGAAGGACTCGCCCAGGACAGAGATTGAAGACTCAAAATTGGGTCCCCAAGTGCTTTCCCTGGGGTATTTCTTAAGACAGAGGTCTTGGTGGCCTGTCTGGAATGTTAGTGAAAAGCAGTATGGTAGTTATGGAATCTGTACCCCTCACTCCCCACCCTTACTGCCTCCCTATTCCTTCCATTCAGCCCATCTGGGCGCAGCCACTCCCTCCCTCACAAATCCCACAGGGAGAAGCCTGTGATTCCCAGGAGTTTCTGTGGGAAAGAAATCTCAGCTACAGACTCTGCTGCCTTCTCTTTTCTTTTCCAGCTCCTCCCTGGACCTGGTTTGTGGAAACCAACTGCTCCCAGGAGTCCTCAGGCATGCAGACATTAGGGAGCGGAATCCCACAAGAGAGAGGGGGCAGGGAGCTACAAACGGTCCCATCCCAAATCTGAAAGCTGCGGGCGGACTTTCTGAGGTTTTCCTATGCGCAGCCCGGTTGTGTAAAAATGTCAAGGCTCTGGGCAGATGAATGTGGGTTCCAACTTTCTTCTCTTGGGGGCAATATTTTTTTGTCTTTCCAATTCTCAACTTTCTTGTCGGTAAAGTGAGGGTGATAATATCAACCTCGTAAGGAGGTTATGAGGCTTCAGTAAAATAATGGGAGCAAAGTGCCCTGCTCACAGCAGGCACCTCCAGGGACAGCTCCAGAATTTCTGCCTAGGTATGTCTTAGAGGCTCAGTCCAGGGGTCCACAGAAAGGGTGGGGTGGAGCACAGGGGTTCGTTTGAGAGCTGCCTTCGGGCGCACATGTGTTATTTGAGGGTAGGGGGCCCTCTGGATTGAAGTTGATAGAGATTATTGATGAGGAGAACGGAATTAAGGTTTTTCACACCTTAGTGGAAGACATGGAGGTGTTCCCCACTATCCCAATCACGCCTGGACCCGAAGGAGGGTCCCTGCCCGCGGAGGGGCGCGGTACTCACAGTGTGCGCAGCGCCGGTAAGCAGCAGCAACAGCCACAGCGACAGCGGCGGCGGGCGGGGGTTCATGGTGCCCGGTGCTCTCCCTGCGCGCTCCCCGACGGCCTCTCACCTGAACACACCGCCCACTCCGGAGCTCAGGGCCCCCCGCAGAGTCCGGGGCCCCAGCTGGCCGCAGCGCTCGGAGGAGCCATGGCTGGTCTACACAACCCACGACGGTCCCCGGACTACACCTTCTTGGACTAGGTGGCCGCGCTCATTGATGAGGACGAGGTGCTGTCTGCACTTCTCCACCCAGCTTGACTGGCCGGGAGCAGGCCTGATGGTTGGCTGACAACGGAGGAGGCGGAGTGAGGGTGTGGGGACCTGGAGCTGGCTCACGCAGGCTTGGCAGGGTAAGGGGGGGGGGGGCGGGGGGGGGAGCGGAGGGGCGGGGCGGGCGGAGGGGACCCGGAGAGGGCTTAGCCCTTGAGGCTACAGCACCCTCAATTACGTAAAAGAGCACTCAGCTCTGCCATAACCTTGCTGCGCTTAGACGGGCAACCTGTGCCACCTTTTTGAACCTCATGCCTAGTGACACAATAATACCCACCCTCGGGATGAAAGAAGGTTTTGCTAGTTCCTGTGCAACAGCAGGTGCCCGGTCAATGCCTGTTGCATCTAGTCAGTGGAGCAGGTTTTCACTTTATTTTTCTTCACTGTTAAAGTTATACTGGCTCACTCTGGAAAGTTTCACTACGATGAATACCATCACCCAAGAAAGCCTTTGATGATGAAGACCATCTGGTCCACCTGGGCATTTGGGGCTGTGCTGAAGATGGGAGACTTCGTATTTCCTGGTCTCCCTGGAGGCTATTTAAACATCAGGCAGATATTCCCAGTAGCCTGCTCAACCCGAGTCTCCAGTGCACAGATGTTCTGGAGGCTGGCCTTGTGCTGCTCAGTAGAAGATACCCTCAAATGGCTCTTGTGCACTCAATTTTACCTCCTCTGTAGTGGTACCCACTCCCTTTCCTCTCATCTCTCTATCTTGACCTTTCCTGGGGCACTTTAAATACATCAGCTTATTGAATCCCGACCCCCCAAACCCGGGGGTGATATTATACTGGTTTGACAGAGGAGAGCAGAGACTGGAGGAGGATCAATGGATGTTCAGGTACATGAAACTCAGAAGGTCAGATGGGAGAGCCTGGAACTGTACTTCAGTGACTGATCTGATTCTCTGTGACTGACCTCTAGTCAGATTGCTGAACCACTATTAACGTAGATGCTGTGGCCCTCAGCAGCCTTCCTACATGAAGAGGCGATTTATAAGGTGAGGTTGGTAAACCACAGCAGATAGAAAAGGTGAGAAAATAATTTAAGCTTCCTGGTCCACAGTCAAGACTCAGTTAATGTGAATCTAAAGTTTACATAACCAAAAATTCACTTTTAGGAACTTTCATTATAGAAATACTCACCCAAGAGCCCACTTAAAATTGCACAAGGATGTTTATGGAAGCACCATCACAGGAACAGAAAACAGGGTATAATGTTATGTGAAAAGGGAACACTTAGTCTTACCCTTGAAGTTTTCTTCCTTATGGAGAACAACCATGAGAATAATCCTCCCCACCTATCTAGCAATCTCATTAATGTCCCTCCTCCCAACATAAACACACACACACACACACACACACGACCAGCTTTACATGACTAATGCATTTGGGATAAGGACTGGCATGAGATTGTGGCATAAGCCAGGCTTTCCTTGGTGGCCAAGGCTCTGACTGTGTTGGTCCAGTAACACCAGTGGCAGGGTGGTGGTCTATCTAATTGTGGGATTTGCTACTAGAAAAGCTACTCACCCACAAGTATAAACCGCATTCTCCAAGACCAACATCATCACTAATAAAAGTGATCGTTGCCCTGTCTGTCTTCATCGTATTTCTCAATTGGTTTGAGATTTAGACTGGAAACAAATGTTACATGCTGGGCCCCACTTAAACTCCAACATCCTAAATGTGCACCAGAAAGTGCATGTGGTAAAGACTTGCAATTTTTACTGTATAGACTTCTCTGTTGCTTGAATATTTTCTGTAGCCACTATACGTATTGTGGGGTTTGGGGTTTTTTGATGGAAAGAAATAAGAAAACAATATAAAAATGCAATTTGTGTTCTATACCAGAACCTCATGATCTTAACTGAAGAAGCAAAACATTTGTTTTGGGCAATTTAATCAATTTCTGGCCTGTGGCAAGCCATTCATTCTTCCTTAAATGGGAGACTGCCTCTCAGAGCATGAAAAAAGGTCTGAAGTGCTCTGTGAGAATCCCTTTTAGAAGCCTTGGATGCAACAGTGGCTTTGTAAACCCCACCTGAGAGAACAGTTTCATAACAGATGTGAGGGAAAGAGGTAGGGAGCTAACAACATATTTAATAACCTGTCATGTGTGAGGGAGACTTGTAGGGCGTATTGTCATGTCAAATCTTCCAAGACTACAAAAGAGAAAATTCCTTTCCTTGATTTATAGGATGAAAACTTGAGGCTTGGGAAAGATAAGCACTTGCCCCCAACAATACAGCTAAAAGGGGGTGGGGCCAAGATTTGAACCCAGGATGTGGTCCAAAGCCCATGCCCTTTGCACTGTACTAGGATTCCTTTCAATCACAAAGATGACTTCCTTAACCCTAGGGCTTCTGTAGCTCTTTTGCACACATCATCTCATTTGATTCTCAAAACAAATCTGTGGGTTAGGTAGGACTACCAGTCAGTGGGTGACAGAGGAGGTTGCAACCATTGCTCACATGGTTTAATTGAAAGGAGTTTAATAACAGGACTGTGTGCAGAGGTGTGGCAGGGTTAAGAGAACCAACAAGAGAGAATGAGGAGCCAGGGATTAGTGTCAATGGGTGTGAAGAGTGACAAAAATGCCCTCTTGACCAAACTTTACTCAGGCTCCTCTGAGTCTTCTTCTTGGCCCTGTCTGTCTTCAGCCTGCCTAGTGCAGTCTCAGCAAGAATCCTGCCATCAGTTTTGTAAGAATCCACCCTCCCCCTACTTTTGATATCTGATCACCCTTCATGTCTGATCAAGCTCACCATCCCTCACCTTTGATGTCTAAATCCTGTCAGTTTAGCAAGAATCCACCTATCCTTGATGTGTCCTGTTAGTCATCTTCCTTCCACTGACCCCTTTACCTGATTCTTATCTTTAAATCCCCACTCATCCTTTTTTTGTATTCCAAGTTGAGTTAAATCTTCCTCCTCTATTGTAACTGTCTTGAATAAAGTCTTCCTTTATTAAATTATGGGATGAAATCTTAGCATTTTAACAAGTGTCAGAAAAATGTTTTCTTTAATAAACAACAGGGAGAGAAAGCAGTTTCCCAGAAAATGGCAAGAGCTCCCCTTGGGAAGGAAGCCACCCATATGAACTTAACTATAGAGGAATGCAGCCACAGTCAAAACCATGGCCTGGCATTGGCATCAGGTAGTGGGATACGTGCTTTGACCTCTCTCTTCTCCTATCCACTGGTCTCTTGGCATTGTCTTCCATTGGTTGAACCAACCCAAAGCCAGAGACAAAGCAGACATATAGGGAGTGAAGGGGCAGGGAGAAACTATCCATACAGTTTAATCTCCTGGGTGGAGAAGTTTGAAACTGGATTTGGAAGGGAAGAAGCAAAAGGAGAATAAACCCTCTTGGAAACATCATTAAGCCATTTAAAACAGAAAGAAACAGATCTGATGAGGCTATTACTCAAGATTACACAGCTAAAAGGTAGGATTACTGGTACTGAGACTCTGGTCTTTTGATTCACAGCCCTAAATTGTTTCCATCACTCTTAAACCCATTATTCCAAAATCTAGCAATGAAAACCCAGTGATTACTTATTATCATTTCACAGTTCTGGGCTCAGTTCAGGTAGTTCTCATTTGCGGTCTCTCACATGGTCACATAAGTAGTGTCTGGGACCAGAGACACCCCAAGATATGGTCACCTAAGTATCTGGGACTAGGCAGGAAGACTCACGTGTCTGGGGCTGGAGCAGCTAGGGGCTGTCGGCCGTCTCCCCCCATGTCTTCCCCTATCCCTTTGTTACAGCCCCTCCGCAACACCCACCCATGCCATTGAACCTAGGAGGTAAGAGGGGAAAAGATTTTTTTCTCCTTTATAATACAAATCCCCTTAAAAATTAAATTTAAAATTTCTTCTGGTGCCAAAAGGGAAAGAGATCTTTTCTCCTCTCCCTTTTCTTTAGCATTTTCTTTGGAAAACTGACCATTAGAAATCTTTTCCCTTTCTTTTGGAATATGAATAATAAAATCTTTTTAAAAGCTAATTAAGCCTCTAGCCAGTTTTACATCTCAGGAATGTCTTTCTTGAAGGCCTTGTTATCTCTTTGAAATGTGAATATCAAGGAAGACAGTTCTCTGTCTCCCTGTCACTATGGGAGTTTAGTCCAGGCCCTTGGCTCCAAGTTGTAATTCCCCCTTGCAGAAAAGCTATGACAAGTTATTTGTTTGTTTGTTTGTTTCTTCTTTAGATAAAGATGATTGCCCAACAATAAACACTGTTGGGAAACTAATTAAGCACATCCATTCAATGAATATTTATGGAGTACCTAGTCTGACCCAGGTGCCCTGTGCCAGAATGATAGCAGCCTGTGGAAATTGCCCTTGGTAACCTCAGGCTCATGAACAAAGCTAGAAGTGCTATGACTGTGCCCTCTCCCAGAAGGCCTGGAAAGATGACTGAAGCTGATAGTCAAAACTTCAGAGGCTTTCATGACCACACATTTAACAAACCTATCAGATGGATGGAGTAGCAACTACAAAATGTACGGTGGATGATATTGCAAACTGATAAATTCTATGGGAGCATATTCTAAGGGACCAGGCCAGACCTGATGGGTTATTGTCTTAGGTTGGGTCTTATCAGTCACCATTTTCGTAGGTAAAATACATTTGAATATTGACAGTTTTATAAGGTGCAACCTAACAGACAGATGTCTGTTGTTTGTGTCAGGCCAGACTTTATTCCTTTTTCTTCTGATACAAGACCCCTTTTCCTTCCCCCACTTTCAGACCACATACCTTGGGTAGGGCTTTCACCAACAGCAGACCAGGAGTGAGCACGTGACCCAGACCTGGAGGAGTGACCCCCACCAACTAACCAACAGTGACTGGTTCAGAAAGGGTCATGAGTCAAGTTGGGCCAATAGGAATGGCACAACATGATAGGCTTTCCACAACATGAAGAGATTCTGGTTGAGAATGAAGCTGACACTGAGTGGAGGGAACCAAGAAACAAAGAGAGACAAAATCTTCACCTCATTATCTGTCACCTAGATGCAGCTGTTACTGAAGCCTCTCTCCATAGATGATAGACAGATGATAGTTTATTGACTTCTTTTTTTTTTTTTACTTTTGAATCCATTTCTGTTACAAGTAACAGCAAGAGCCCTGACATGCACTTAAGGAAGGTTTCCAGGGAAAGTAATATTTGAGCTGAGAGGGTTGGTTTGGAGGAGGGAGGTGGGGAGAGCATTGAGGAAGGGGTGAGGAGTTGCCAATCCTTGGGTATCCTGGTTTAAGTCTCACTAAATGACTCTACCAATGAAATGAACTGGCTCTGCCCCGTCAGCTGCTCAATAAACCAAACAAAGGTTTGTCCTCTCCTGAATGTGAGCTTTACTGGGAGCCAAGCTAGTGCATTATTAATGAGCCATAAGTAATTGGGAAAGCACGATTTCCTACTCAGTGCTGAAGTACCAAGATATAACACTGACATTTGAATGAGTTTTTTATAGTTCACGTTCACTGTTCACACTTTGGAAATGTGGACTGGCTTTCTCAGGAAAGCAATTTCTCCTTTATTTTTCTCATTTCCCTCCTCCATTTGTTAGCATCCTTTTGAATATTTATATGAAATATTATGGTTAAAACAGATCAAACAAAAGAGAGCAAATAAAACTATATATGAGAGACAATGTTGCTATTGCTCCCAAGGCCTTATCTTCACTGAATGGAGCAAAGAAAGTTCAGGTACACCCCAATCCCCCAAGAGCTCCCCACACTACTTCCTGATAAGTCAACTTGACTTGGCACACAGAATATTCACAACAGACAAAAATGGACTCAAATCCTGACCTACTCCTCAATTAGCCATGAGACCTTGGGCAAGTTCCCTTGACCCTCTAAGCCTCAATTTCTTCATCTGTGTAATGGAAAGTAATACCCATATTTTAGTATCATTGTGGGGTTGAAAATAATTCAGTGCAATTAAATCATCTGGATATATAAATTAAGATGCATTTGGCTTCCAAAAACAGACAAACCAACTCAAACTGCCTAAAATAGCAATAAGGGTAAGTATTTCCTCACACTACTGAGAGTCCAGGGGTAGAGCATGCTTCAGGGTGGACGGGTGCATGGCTCAGGCTCTGTATGCTGTGCTGCTCCAGGTTCTGCTCGCCTCTGAGTGGGATGACCTCAGACTAATCTTGCTGTACACAAAATGTCTACAGCAGTTCTGTAGAATCACATCTACAATCAAAGCCAGAGGAATAGAGAACATGGTACTCTCTGCAAAAGTTGGCTCTCCTTCATCAGAAGGTAGAGTCTATGTTACTGGTGGGGCTTTGCAATGACCTCAACTGATGGAACGAGGTGGAAGTAATGCTACACAACTTTTAAGCCTAGGTCCTAAAAGCTTAAGCCAGGCTCTCTCCTAGAACCTAGCAACCATGTTGTTGGGAATTTCAGGGTATGTGTGAGTCAGGGTATCTTGGTCAAGAGCCTTATCTAGGCTCCTCACTGGCAACTTTAGCATTAACCATCAGATGACACCTTCAGACTATTCCTCCTCCCAGCTTTTGAGTCTTCCATCCAAAGCCCCAGATGTTCTGGAACAGAAACAAGTCATCCCTGCTGTGCCCTGTCTGAATTCCCATTCCACAGAAACTGTGAGAGATACTAAATGATTATAGTTGTTTTAAGCCACTAAGTTTTGAGACAACTTGTTATGGAGCAATACATAATGAATACAACATAAAATTTTAAAAAATTCTTCAAGGCAAAAACTGTTAAGAACAAATGGCAAGCTGGAAGAAACTTTTATGACACTTATCACAAATAGAAGACTAATGTCTCTAATATATAAAGAGTTACAGCAACTCAATAAGAAAAAATGAGAACCTAATGGAAAAATGGATAGGGGATGTGGATTTACAGAAAAAGAAACACGAATGTCTCCTAAACATATGAAAACATGCCCATCTTTACTTATCATTACAGAAATAATAAATGAAAGCATATTGAAGTGTTGGGAGCCACCCTGCCTGGTTTCAGGAGCTGTAACCCCCCATGGCTAGGGCTGAGTGAGTGACCTTCAGACCATAAGCCACTAAGGAGAGAAAGCTTATCTCCCTGGCAGGAGTGCCACTTCTGCTTTTTCCATAACTGGCCCCCAATGGATGATCAGTTAGCCAATGACAGGTAAGATTCCCCAAGGGGAGAATGATCTAAGACAGGCATGATCTCACGGAGGCCCCAGGGAAGGACTTGGAGGGCTACAGCAAAAGGGGGTGATGGACCCTCACCCCTCAGCTTTGACAAAGCCTGAGTCCTCATTCTGTCTGTGAGAAGTCTCCTAATCTCTTGGCTGCCTTAAGCCTGAAACAATGACAGAGGGTGCTGCAGCCCTGTGCTGGAAAGGGCGAGTTTCCCTGGGTGATCAGGCCTGAGAAAGAATACATAAACTCCTGTGAAACCTACTTTGCTGAGAATGCTCTTAATTAAATGATAAAGGCCCAAGCAGGAAATGAATTTGTTCCCCAGAGTTTTGCAGCCCTCTAGCTAACAGACCCTGACTCAGAATAAGCCCTCATAGTTCTTTGTATACTATCCATTGTTTGATCCTTACTGCCTGACAATGATTAATGAACTTTACCTGTATTCCTATGCAATTTAAAAACCAATAAAAACCTTTGAAGGGAAGGATCGGGACACTCTCCTATTGAGAGAGTTGCCAGGCCTCTCTGAGGTGCCCTCCCCTTGAGAGGGTAGCCGTGCTGTCCCTTTTCCTCCACAGGACTCAGTAGTCCGTGAATTTATCTCATGTCTCATCCATAACACCATGGACACTACGGGCCGGAGTCTGCATCATTGAAATACTACTTTTTACCCACCATATTGGTAAAAAGGTAAAAATTCTACAATATTCTGTTAGTGAAGCTATAAGGAAACAAGTGCTCTCATGCATTACAAGTAGGAGTGAATGACTACCACAAAGACCATAAAGGGGAACTTGACAGCAGTTATCAGTATTACAAATACACAGACCCTTTGACCTAGCACTTACACTTTACAGATATACTCTTTCTTACAGATATACTCACATGTATATGATGGGTGTTAGGTACACCCAAGGTACATACAAGTATACTTGTACATACAAGTATATATAAGTATACCTTCATACTTTTATGTAGGTACACACAAGTTTGTAGAAATAATATATTAATTTGTTTAAATCATTACAATATAGATATAATAGCAAAAGACCAGGAACAACCTATATATCTAAAAATAGGCTGCTGATTACAAAAATCATGGAATATTTGTAGTCATAAAAAAGAATGATGAGGCACTTCATGTATGGAATGATGATGTGGTGATATGGAATGATCACCCAGACATATTTTTAAGTGAAAAAGAGGAATCACAAGAGTAAGCTATTTGGGCTTTTTAACAGGGAGTGAGCTTTTCACACATGCAAGCATACATATAATTGCTTCTACATGTATAATGTATCCCTGGAAAAATAAATAAGAACATAGTAACATGAGTTACCTCTGGGAAAGGGAAACTGGTGGCCTATGGACAAGAGTAAAAGAGAGATTTTTTACTTCTTAAATTTTGAACCACATTAATATATTGTCCATATTTCAAATGTATATATATAAATATATAAACTACTTAGAACTCACTTGACATAACTCATTAATGACTTAATTCTACAAATATTTTGGAGGTACTACCATGTGCCAAGCAGTGTGCAAGGTGATAAGTATAACGTGATGAACAATGAGCCTTCATTGAACTTATCATCTAAGAAGACAGACATTGAATGGGCAAACCCGTCAGTGAAGAATTACACATGCACAGTGTTAAAGGGCAATGAAGGGAGAGACTCCCAGAGCTGAGAGAGGATAATGGTGTGGGACCTGATTTAGAAAGTGTCAACTGTAAAATAAAAGTCAGCTAGGTATTCTATCACCAAAAAGGATTTATTTAGGAAAAGGAAAGGATTGCAGTCCTGTAAGTGCAGCTAGGATAAACCAAGTGGATATTCTGCCCAAGATGGAGAAGTACTTTACAGAGGGGAGAGGAAGTTAAGCGGAGGGGCTGTTACAACCATACAGCTATGTTGGAAACCTAGAGTTCTTCCTGCAGGGCTCTCTTGATGACATAGAGAGTGACAGCTCCTTTCACTTGCCCTAGCTCCTCCTGATTTCTGTCCAGATGAAGGTCTCTCACAAATTTTAACAAAAGGAAAGCCAGGAAAAGCCCCTTTGAGGAATGGATTCTTAGGGTAGTAGCAATTAGCCATATTTCTGGTTATTTATTGCTGCAGCTATATTTATCCTCAAACTTACAGGCTTAAAACAACCATTTTATTATTTCTCACTAATTTTGGGGTCAGAAATTCAGACAGGATGGACTGGCAAGTTAAAGCAGTCACTGATCCACCTAGGTTCAAGGGGAGGCATAGGGACCCACCTGTCCATGGGAGGAGTGTCAAAGAAATCTCAGCCAGCTTTAACCCACACACCAGGCAATGGGGGTGTGGGTGGAGCACAGTGGAGTGAGGTGAGGAGAAGGTGGAATGAGGGACCAGTAGTCAGGACCTGCAGAGCCTTGAAACTTTTGTTAAGAATTTAGAATTCTATTTCCTGAACAATGTGAAGCCACTGAAGGGTTTTAAGCAAGGAAATTCATTGCTTCCCCAATGGTACCAATGTGTAAAACTTACAGCTTCCATGCCTGTTATCACACTCATCTCATTGCATTAGTTTGCAGGAGGCTGGGATACCTTTGTATTCTGCTCATTGCAAACACTAAGCAAAATGTTAAATACACAAACAAATTGACTAAATAATTGATTATCTAAAACAGCTGTCATTGTAGGGCATCAGTTCAGCAATTCCCAAACTTTAATGTGTCTATGAATCCCCTGGAGAAATCTTAAAATGCAGAATCTGATTCAATAGGTCTGGGGTGACCCAAAATTTTGCATTTCTAACAAGCTCCTATGCTACAAATCACACTGTGAGTAGTGAATGTTTAGAAATCATATTATGTTAGAATGTTTTCAGCTAAAAGAAAGAGATATGGCATACAGGTACCAAACAACCAAAGGTGAAATGGTGTCATCCAGGTCCTGAGTCTTCTTCCTGTATCCTGCAGTCCTCATCAGCTCCACCTTAATGCAATGGTCCCTCATAGCCTCTGATGGCTGCTGCAATTTCAAGGAGTCATTTCTGGACAATAAAAGATACTGTATCTTTGTATGTCTCTTAGGAGAGAGGAAGCCTTTTCCAGAGGTCTCCCAGAAGTCTTCCCCTAATATCTCTGTGCCCAGAATTGAGTTGTATACTCAACTCTAAATCAACTGTGGGAAAAAGGACCAGGAATTCAATGATTGGTCTAGACTAATCAGGATCTGCTGCTGGATCTGGGGATGTGTGAAGAAACTAAGCAAAGCTGAGATTCTGTTGGTAAGAAAGTGAAAGCAGGCAACTAGCAGTGTCCACTATGCCAAAACATGCAATTTGGTTAATTGATTGTACAGGGTCCTACATATTATATCTCATCTACATATAAAATAGGAAATTTGGCAATTTTTCTAAGAAAAAATTAAGAACAAATTAAAAGGTGTTATTCAATGCCCATTTTAAAAATGTATGGAAACAAGCATTTGATGATTTGAGTTAGGTGGAAAATTCTGGGACTACTGGAAACATAGTACCTATCCTGGAATCCACAATTTTGTTGGGACAACAAAACAGAAAGAACTAAAAGAGCTTTTTTAGCCCTGGCTGGTGTGGCTCAGTGATTGAGAGCTGGACTGAGAAGCAAAGGATCACAAGTTCCATATCCAGTCAGTGCACATGCTTGGGTTATGGGCCAGGTCCCCAATAGGGGGTGCACAAGAGGCAACCATGCACTGATATTTGTCTCCCTTGATTTCTCTGTCCCTTCCCCTCTCTCTAAAATTAAATAAATAAATAATTTTTTTTAAAGAACTTTTTTACCCACTTGGCCAACAGTTACTGGGTAATCACTATGAATAAAGAACTGTCATGGGCTGTGGGAGATCCACAGATAAAGCACTGTCTTCTTCCCAAGAAGCCTGCAGTTTAAGACACATACACAAATAATGATGGGTACAGCATATAAAAATATAAGTGCCAAAAAGATGGTGGAGCAAAGTGTATGGAAGCCCAGAGGAGGGAAACAGCCCTCCTGACCTGCAAGATTATGGGAAGGGTAGGAGATATACCATCTCTAGTGCTTGTCTTAAAAGATAAGGAGATTTTTAATCAGTGAGGGTAGTAGCCAAGAAGGAAGAATTGGAGAATAAGATGGAAGGAATAAACATTCTCAGTGGAGGGTGAAAAACAAAACCACAAAGAGCACAATTGATGTGGGTGTGAGAAAGGCAGGTATTCTCATTGAGTATTATAATCTGTTATCAGCATGAAGCCGTAAATAACACCAAACAAGTGTCAAGTCACAGATGGCGGAAGCAAGACAAGGGCAGATTCTGGAAAGGAGGGGCCTGAGCCATCTGTGTAAGGAATAATGTCCTTGGGTGAGCAGGTGGAGTAGACAAGGCAGAAAGTTAGGGGAGAAGACCTAGTTTCATGGCTATAAATCCTAAGTATCAGTATCAAGGACAGAAACAATTTAATTAGTGAATAAATTGCAACAACAACAACAAAATAATAGGGAGGGAGAATATTACTGATTAAAGGAGACCTAAAACACATATCAATCTATTGCAATGTGTAGATTTTATTTGAATTCTGAATCAAACCGGCAAACTCTAAAAAAAATTTTTTACGACATTTATGAAACAACTGTATACAGAATATTCGAACATATTAAAATTTATTGTAACTTTTAGGTATTAATATTATGGTTATGTTTTTTAGACGAGTAATCTTTTGTAGTTATGTTCTGACATATTTACAGGTGAAAAGATTTCTGGGATTTTCTGCAAAATAATACAGGGAGTAGAGGAAAGGTACAAAGTAAGATTGGCCATAATTTGGCCATTGTTGCAGTCGATAGTTTAAGGTTCATCGTACTATTATGCCTACCTTTGTATATACTTGTAATTTGTCCTAATAGAAAACGCGATACAAACGATATTAAAGTAGGGCGTCCGGAAACGAAGGTCGTCGGGGAAAGCTGCACCCGCAGCGCTGGGGAGGTCCTGCCCCTTTCCGCCCGCGCTCTCCGGAAAACTGCTCTTCCAGGTGTCTACTTTACAGTCTCTCCCGATTTTCTCATTTTCTCTCGGGAATCCATTGGCTTTGCACCCCAGAAGCTGCTCTCTCTGTCCTCCTGAGTCCCCAGGAGATACCCACGGCCTCCTCATTTCGCGCTGCAACAGAACGGCTCCCCCCACATCCTTGAGGAATTTGGTCGCATCCCGCCGCGAACACCCTCGCCCCACCCCCTCGGCCTGGAGCGCGTCCGCGTTGTCCAGGCGACGCGCTCGAGGAAACTATCGCCGGGACAGTCTCCGGTGTAAGCGGCTCTGGGACCCAGGACGGGGGTGGCCCCTTTGGCCACCGCGGAGCTGCTGAGGCAGCCTGAACTCCGGGCGGTGTCCAGCTGCAAGTTCGCCTGAGCTGGGGTCTCAGGAGAGTTCCGGCCTAAAGGGTTAATGAGGAAGCGGGCGGTGCTTGCGTCTGGGGTGGACCCTTACCGCTAGCAGGGTATGAACTACACTGGCGCTGAGGGAGCCAGCGTTTGTCAAGGATGAGAAGGTGTGCGGCCTAGAGGTTGGGGTGAGGAGACCCAGGATGTGGGGGTGTGGAAAGGGAGACAGGTTCACCCCGGGGCTGAGTGAAGAGGAGAACTGTTTTGCTCTTGTACCCGCCTGAGGAGGGGCAGGGAATCTGAGGGACTCGGTGAAGAAGGGGGCTGGTGAATAAGCTTGGGGGAGATGTTAGTGGATGGAGGAGAATGGAGTTGAAGGGGAGGCTGTGCTTAGGTGCGAGGAATCTTCAGCGACGCTTGGGATGGGAAGTGAGGGGAAAGGAGAGACTTCTTTCAGAAAGTGATTATTAAGCACCTTCTTCAGTGTAGTCAGCTGCGTTTTGCTCAATACCAGAGACTTTGGGAATCTAAAGCTATGAACCCTCTAAAAAATGCACATACAGATCCACACATGATTTTACACTCAGTTTCAGGAACTCCACAGAGCAGTCCCCAGTCTTTATAAGTGCCCCACGTTAAGACACTTAGCTGAGGGAAATACAAAGATATGTGGGGTTTGTAAAGTGCCATTACAAAGCAATAACTTGTTAATGTCAAATGAGTAGTAGAGGGCAGTAATTGCTAAAGAATGTTAAAGTGTTGGGATCAGTGTGAATTTTATGAAGAAGGAGGAACTTAAAATAACTTAAGGGAAGGCAAGTCTGATAAAGGGTGTGACATGAGCCAGGACCTCAGATCCTCCCACATAGCTTCTAGGAAAGACCAAGTGGAGATGGAGGAGCTCTGTGGTGTCTCCACCTCCTCATTGCCCCAGAGAGGGGCCAAGGAAGGTGGCCCCTAAGTGCTAGTGTCCTGTAACGTGTCTCCAGATGTTAAAGCATTTCACAGTCACCTCTGAGAAACTGATTGCAGAAATCTGACAAGGAGGAGGACTGTTTAGCCCTGACCAGTGTTGCTCAGTTGGAACGTTGTACTCAATAAAAGGCTGCAGGTTCAATTACCAGCCAGAGCACACACCTAGGCTACAGGTTCAATTCCTGGTCTAGGTGTGAAGAGAGGGCAGCCAGTGGTTGCTTCTCTCTTGCATTGATGTATCTCTCTCCTTTCTCTTGCCCTTCCTCTCTCTCTAAAACCAATGAAAAAAATGTCCTTGGGTGAGGATACAAAAAAGGAGGAGGAAGAGGGGGAGGAGGAGGGGGGCAGGGGGAGGAGGAGAAGGAAAGAAGAAACCTGCTTAATGGTTTACTTCAACATTCTCTAAACTCACTGACTGCAAGAGTCTTTATTCCTTCACGTACCTCATACCTCTGCTAATAATAGCTCAAGAAGCATGTGAGGACACAAAAGAAAAATAGGACCATGAAAGGGTTTTCAGCACTGGCACAATGTTGGGTTGTGATGTGTGATGCAAGGAGATTAATGGGATAGCCATGTGTGGGATTAGAGTGGCCACCAGAAAGATGACAGGCAGGGAGGGCCTGAACCACAGTAAACCACCCAGTGACGAGAAGTACATTTGTTAATGATTGAGAAAAAATAAATGTGAATGGTTTCTCATGGATGATTATACCACTACTGTTTTCCTCCCAGGAACTGTGACCTTTGGCTCTGAAAAGAAGACTCCATTTTTCATGATAAAATGGCAGCAGTCAAAACCCCCAGCAGAGAACCAAAGAATTCGGAGGAACTATTTAATAATGTATCACCCCTCCTTTTGAAGAGCCTAGTGGAGGAGCCCAAGAATAGAAGAGAAGTGCCTAACCACCTCCTAGAATCAAGTAAGTGGTTAGAAACAGATTTACTTTATAACTCACTTTATAGCTTCCCAGAGGCTCCAAATCCATAAAACATAGTGGAATTTTTGGTGTTGATTTGGTGTTATATTGTTTTATGGGCTCATAATAGGTTTTATTAAGAACAATAGTTCTGTTGGCTTCCAGAACTATGAGAGAATAAAATTCTGTTGTTTTAAGCCAAAAACAACAACAAAAGAACAATGGTTCTATATGCGTCCATCCACTTAACTGACACATTTTTGAGGTGTGAATTAGTCACCAAGTTCTTCTGCTTCTACTTCCTCAAATACCTTTCCTGTCTGTCCCCACTGCATTGTTCCTCATCCTAATCAGGTGACCAGGCTGCTGCAGTGCCTTGCACCCTGGCCACGCTCTCCTCCCCAGACCACTCTTCACCCCCCAGTCAGTTTCCTTTGTAGAATCCTGGCTGGCTTCTGCCCCTATCCTTCTGGAATACTCTGAGAGGTTCCCCTTGCATACAGAATAAAGTTGAAATTCCTTCAATTGGCATTTGGCCCTCTTTACTGTTTATCTGAACCTGCCTACTCAGCATCATCCCCATGCCAAGGGACTCTCATGCCCAGCTCCAGCTCCTGTTACTCCTGCTCCTTCAACACCTCAGGCATTTTATACCTTCTTGCCTTTTTCCATGCACATCACTTAAATGGGAAAGCCTGGCAAATTCTATAGCTATTATATTAAAGCCTGATCATTTCACCTACATTATTTTCACTTACTCCACATGACATCAACATTCTATTTTCATTTCATTGTTGGGGAAGCTGAGACTGGAGAAGTCAAATGAATTCCCCAAAGTGGCACAACTACTGTATTTTGCCATGTATAATTTTTGACCAAATTTTTGAGGAAAAATAAGGATGTGCGTTATACATAGGTAGTACTAATTCCATATCTATATAAATGTTTCAGTTCTTTTATTTATGCTTATGTGTTAAAAGTGTAACTGTAGAAAGCAATAGTGATATCTGTATGCAAAATAACACCCTGGAATGTGGTAATCACTTTTATTTCTAAATATAAATAAACTTAAAAAACTAAAACAAAAGATTTTTTTCCTGAAAGTTTGAGCCAAAAATGTGGGTGCACATTATACACAGGAGCACTTTATAAATAACAAAATATAGTAAGTAGAGAGTTAGTGTTCATCTGTTGCAGCCCCCTGTCCAACTCTGTACCATCACACTAGGTTGTTTCCCCCTCATCTTTCAAAGCCCATTGTAAATGCTGGAAATGTAGCATTTGGTGTGGCTCTTTTGTCGTTGTAGAACTTGCTGAGTGCAAATTAGTATACTTGACTATTTCTGGGCATTAAGAGAAAAATGCTCGCTTACATATATTTTTGTGCCCCTAAAAACAAAAACAAAACCTTCAGCATTAAAAAATTATCAAATAATGTTAATTTAAATACTGTAAAAATTATCAGATGACCTGCAGAGATTATTGGTTCCCCTGAAATACCATCCTAACCCCACTCCAGCCCTTTAGTTTGGCCCAAATGTATATGAGAATTATAGTGGGCTAAGGCATGGGTAAGGGTGCCTGTGGCCCCTAGGACTAGGATAAAGCCAAAGGTGAAAGGTGACCCAAAATGAGATAATACCTACCTTGGAGGGTCAGAGTGAGGATTACAAACACATGCCTGGCCTGAGGCACTGGAGGCACGGATTGTATAGTGGGTTCCCAGTGCCTTCTCCCTACATCTCAGTTTGTGCCTGTATGAAGAGCTGGGAAATGCTTTGTAGATCTTGGCCCTTTTTTGAGCTCAGCTGTTTTTGAGCTCAGCTGTTTTAGAAATCTCATTTTCAAATCTGGAAACAAAAAGACGTTCATATTCAGAACTTTAAGATTACTCTATATCAACTAATAGATTTTATATCATATCAATTTTAAAAAGGTTATATCATATAATAATTCTATTCAGAGGAAGTAAAATAGTAACAGTTAAATATACAGTAATACAATTAAACACTTAGTCTTTAGATTCTTTGAACTGAGCATTCATACATAATAAGTAAGCACGGCATTATGCAGAGCAAAGACAGGTGTGTGTGCTTTATGAGCTTATGTTTTATTACAAAGAATTGTACAAAATATGAAGGGCAATTATTTTAATACATAATAAACAATACATGGATTTGTATTGTGATGATAATATCTCCCAAGTAATGTGTAAAAATAGGAGAGGCACTACTGTTTATTTGGAATAGATCATTAATCTTGTTGACAGCTATATCCTCTGTCTGAAACTTCTGTATGCTTAAAATATCCTAAATTAAAAAGAGCCCATGTTAATAGGATTTTCTTTTATTTAATATTTTCTTTTATATCTCATCTCATTATATACTTCTCTACATTATTTTTATAGAAGTTTATGCAAAACTTCTGAGTAATAAGGTCATACAAGCAAAGCCTGGCATACTGCATTTTGGAGGCTATGAAGTAGAAAAACACCACCAGCAGATTCTGGTAGGTGCTTTGTAAGTGGAATAATTAATCATACACATGAATTTTCTGTTTTTATATTACTCATTTATCTAAAGAGCAGCCAAAGTGTGGGTATAAATTAGGCCAAAAAGGTAGTTCATGGATGAGAAATTTTAAAGTTACATCAGTGTCCTTGGACACGTCACTCTATATGGATGCAGAAACTGAGATTCCAAAAGGTTAAATCGTTGGCTCAAAAACACAGGCTACTGAGTAGAGACAGATTGACTCTCAGGCTGCCTTCCTCCAAGCCGGCATTCCTGATCCATGCCTAGACTAACAGGGAAAGCCACGGCCCTTTCCTAAGAGGCCCCAGTGAGCGTTCCATTTTACTTGCGCAGGTCAGATGCTCATGTCTAAATCAGTTACTGCCTAAAGAGATTCTTGCCAAATCTGGAATGGCAGAGGTCAGCTCCACTGAACAGGCTTTAGAAGGGACAGATGAAGCCTATAGTGACTGCTGTCCACCGCTGAGCCACAGCAAGGTCCAGTCCTTGCTGGGTCCCTTCCCATTGACCTGGATGTTCAGACTGGAGTGGGTTATGGGTGACTACAGCATTCTTAACTCCCATGCCAAAAGAGACTTGAACATATAAATCAGCTCTACAAACCTCAGTGACATCAGCACAATCCCCTAAGGTCACACGGAGCACGACATCAGAATTAGTCCTACTGGGCCTTAGAACTGAGCCAAACTCTGAGCATGTGTTGGAGTGGGCAGAGGTGGGCTTACTTTATATGTACCCTTTGTGACTCTGGCTTTGTATGTGATTCCACCTTCTGGCCCTGTCCCAGCCACCATAAGTCTCTACTTTTAAATGTAGTGCATTTTTAAAAGTCATGTCTTAAAGTGGATCGTATTAAGATAGAATTCCAACTGTTGTGTTAGACTGCTCAGAATGAGAATCACTGAGAAACTGACAAGTAGTAAAGCTTCTCAGGGAGTGAGGTTACATTTTATCTAGCAGTCCCCATTGAACTAAGGATGCAGTGTTCATGAGTCCTTACACATTGAAGTGGATAGATTAGGAGAGGAACCTCTTAGGTGCCAAGTAGTTCCTCTCAGGAATAGGGTTAGGATTTGGGACTGTGACTGCAAACTTCACCCATCAACCTACAGGGACACATTTCTTAGAATCTGACATCAAAGACCCAGGTTAATAATACATTCTGGAACTTAATTTTCCTGGTTATTAAGTTTGTTATCTAAATTATGATAGGATAGATCTGAAATAATCATCATTCATAAATATTCATTATTTCTAATGAATAAACAATTTACCACCCATTCCTAGCCCCCTCACTCTCCTCATCTCCTCTCCACACCCTAGGCAACTACAGTCTGTTTCCTGTACCTGTTGGTATAGGTGTGCATATTCTGGACATTTCATATAAATGGAATTGTGGGACATATGGTCTTTTGTGACTAGCTTTTTTCATTTAGCATGTTTTCTAGGCTTATTCAGCTTGTAGAACTTATCAATACCTCGTTCTTTTTGGGGGTGAATAATATTCTATTGTGTGGATGTACCGCATTTTGTTTATGCATTCATCCATCCATTGATGGACATTTGGGTGTGTACTTTGGGACTATTAAGAATAATAATTGTTATGAATATTCATGTACATGTGTTTATATAGATAGAATTTCTATTCTCTAGATATATATCAAGGAGTGGAATATTAGTTTTCTGTGGCTGCCATAAAAAATTACCACAACTTTAGGGACTTAAAAAAATATTATTATGGATACCAGAGTCCAAAGTCAAGGAGTCAGTAGGGCTCCCTGCAAAACTCTTGAGAAGAATCTTTCCTTGCTTCTTCCAGCTTATGGTGGCTCTAGGTGTTCTTCGTCTTGTGGCTACATAACTCAGATCTCTACTTCTGTTTTCACATCCCTTTCTCCTCTGATTTACTGTATCTTCTCTTCTTCTGTAACTTAGAAGGACTCCTTTTATTGGATTTAGGGCACTTCTGGGTAATCCAGGATGATCTCATCTCAGGGTCCCTAATTTAATAACATCTGCAATGACCCTTTCTTAAATAAGATCACATTCACAGCTTCCAGGTATTAGGGTGTGGAGACATTTTTTGAGGCTACCATTCAACTCCCTATTATATTATTTGCATTTCCTTAATGATTAATGATGTCCAGCGTTTTTTCATTAGGTTATTGGTCATGATGTAAAAAAGCCATTTGGGACAGTCTGAAAGCAGGAAGTCATGGAGAGAGGCTCAGGGTAAGCAAGCATGCAGCATATTTGGAGACCAGGATGCAGTCTAGTTTACCTGGGTTTTCGAAGGGAGGTAAAAGCTTCATTCTGCTGAAGAACAGAGGCCATTTCTGTCTTTTGTATAGCACAATGCCTAAAACACAGGAGGCACTCAATAAACACTTATGAAGATGTCGAACTCACTTTATTGTGTCAACTAACGGTCGTTGGTGCCAATTCAGTGCCAACAGGCATAATACCCAAGTTGGAGTATTATGTAAAACAAAACTTTATTCAGTGCAAATGGTGCAGTTGTGATACAGCATGGTTGGGGAGCAGCTCGACAGTGTTACAGCTCAATTATGAAACAGTACAGCTGTGAAAAAGCATGGCTATGAGGCGGACCTGAGCAAGATGGCCCTCAGGTAGGGCAGCTCTGCTCTGTCCTGTTCTGTTCCACACCAGCCTGCTCTGTACCAATCTGGTCTGGTCTGCTGTGCTCTGCTCCACCTGCTCTGCTCCATTCTGCTCTGATTCAGTGAGTCTTCTTCAGTTTTTCCACTCCAGACCAGGAAACACAATCTTCTTTCTTTGTTAGAAAGGGAAAGTTCTCTCTCTGAGCCAGATCAATGCTGACTGGTCATACTTAGGGAAATGAAGACTTTAAATCCTCAGTTTGACTGGCCCAAAGGCATTGTCCTGCTTGGTCAGAATGGAACTGCTCAGAGTGGTTGGTGAAGATGCTGATGGGGGATAGAGCCACACAACTCCAACTGGACAGGTAAAGCCTGAGTCCTATTTGTTGAAATACCATTCCAAGAACTCCTTTATAAGGGCTGGCTCCGATGGTAGGAACACAGTGCAGGCAGACAGTGCAGTGGGGGAGACAGGCAGTTTAGTGCAGGTTTCTCCCTGAAGTATGGTTTGTGATGTTGTCTACCAATGGCTACTAGGCTCTGCTTTTAAGGTTGAGCCCTGTTTGCCACCAGGAGCCCTTTTTGGTAGGTGTGTTCTTTCTCAGGGTCTGCAATGGGAAGTGAGAGACTTGGCACAGATCCAGTAATTCCAAATAAATTCAGGGTAAAATCTAAATAATAATAATGCTTCTATCAGACATTAAAACAAACAGAAAATGGGTAAAAGTACAAACTGATTTCATCTTAATCTCCTTGAAGATTTGGGAGAGCCAGCCTTCTGTTTCCACCAGCAAAGTTAAGGCAAATTACCTTGAGATTCTTGCCAAACAAGGGGAATTATCCAGCTCCACTTTTATCTTGGTTTTGCTACAGGAAACTATGCAAATTGCCCAAGAATGGAAAGATTTTTTAAAAGTATATTTTTATACTTTTATAGGTATAATCAAAATACAAAGTCAATATACAAAAGTATATTGATTATGCTATTACAGTTGTTCCATTTTTTTACCCCCCTGTATTCCCCTCCACCCTGCATCCCCCCTCGCACTCTCATTTCCCTCTGCATTAGTTCATGTCCACAGGTCATACATATAAGTTCTTTGGCTTCTACATTTTCTGTACTATTGTTAACCTCCCCCTGTCTATCTTGTACCTACCATTTGTGCTTCTTATTCCCTGTACCTTTTCTCCTGTTCTCTCCCCTCCCCCTCCTCACTGATAACCCTCCCTGTGATCTTCATTTCTGTGAATCTGTTTCTGTTCTAGTTGTTTGCTTAGTTTGTTTTTGTTTTTGTTTTTTTAGGGTTCAGTTTTTGATAGTTGCAAATTTGTTGTCATTTTACTGTTAATAATTTTGATCATCTTTTTCTTAAATAAGTCTCTTTAACATTTTATATAATAAGGGCTTGGTGGTGAACTCCTTTAACTTGACCTTATCTGGGAAGCACTTTCTCTGCCCTCCCATCCTAAATGATAGCTTTGCTGCATAGAGTAATCTTGGATGTAGGTCCTTGCCTTTCATTACTTCAAATACTTCTTTTCAGCCCCTTCTTGCCTGCAAGGTTGCTTTTGAGAAATCAGCTATTAGTCTTATGGACACTCCTTTGTAGTTAACTCTCTCCTTTCCTCTTACTGCTTTTAAGATTCTCTCCTTATCTTTAAGTCTTGGGTAATGTAATTATCATCTGTCTTGCTGTGTGCTTCCTTGGATCCAACTTCTTTGGGACTCTGAGTTCCCTGGACTTCCTGGAAGTCTATTTCCTTTGCCAGATTAGGGAAGTTCTCCTTCATTATGTTTTCAAATAAGTTTTCAATTTCTTGCTGTTGTTCTTATCCTTCTGGCACCCCTATGATTCGTATGTGGAAATGTTTAAAGTTGTCCTGGAGGTTCCTAAGCCTGCTCTCATTTTTTTGAATTCTTGTTTCTTCATTCTGCTTTGGTTGAATATTTCTTTCTTCCTTCTGCTCCAATTCGTTCATTCAAGTCCCAGTTTCCTTCCCTTCACTGTTGGTTCCCTGTATATTTTTCTTTATTTCACTTTGGGTGGCCTTCACCTTTTCCTCTATTATGCGACCATACTGAATCATTTCTGTGAGCATCCTGATTACCAGTGTTTTGAACTCTGCATCTGATAGGTTGATTATCTCTTCATCACTTAGTTCTTTTTCTAGAGTTTTCATCTGTTTTTTGTTTTGTTTTTTTTTTTTCATTTGGGCCATATTTCTTTGTCTTGGTGCACATCTTATATTTTAAGGGGCAGGACCTTAGGTATTTGCCACTGTGACCCAACCCAGGTTGCTATGTTGTGGCACTGTCTGTGGAGGAGGAGTCAGAGAGGGAACAATGCTGTTTGCTCAGCTCTCAGCCTTCAGTCACTTCCTCCACTACCCACAAGCAAATTGGATCCTCTGGTGCTGATTCCCAGGTGGATGGGCTTCTCTACATTCTAGGACCCCAGGGTTCCCTCCAACAAACTCCTGTGAGGTTGGGAGTTTCTTCTGCTGTGGTAACTACCACAGGTCCTTACAGTCAGATGTTTTGAGGCTTTAGTTTCCTGTGCTGGAAACCTGGGCTGTGGGTCTGTCTCACTCCCTAGTTGTTCCTCCTAGTTTATCTGCATGCAAATGTGGGACCACCAGCCACTGCCTGGCCCACCTGGTCGTCCTCCAACCACCACCTTGCTGTGTGTCCTCTTGGCCCCATCTGCCTGTCCCCCCCCCCCCCCCCCGCCCCCGCCTTACCTACCAGTCTGGATGAATTTTTTTCCTTTAACTCCTTGGTTGTCAGACTTACATACAGTTAGATTTTCTGGCAGTTCTGGTTGTTTTTTTTTTTGTTTTCAAATTTGTTGTTGTCCTTCTTTTGGTTGTGTGAAGAGGCAAAAATGTATCTACCTATGCCTCCATTTTGACCAGGAGTCTCAAGAATGGAATGATTCAACATGAATTTAAAGCCACAATAGGCTCTCTGCTCCTCCTGTTCGATAGACAGCCATGTCTTCCTGTGCAGTGCCAGCTCCAACCCTGAAACATGATGGTGAAGATGAAAATGAACAGATTTGGCCTAATTGGGTGCCTCATCACCAGGGCTGCTCTTTACTCTAAGTAGATGTTGTCACCATCAGTGATCCTTTCATTGACCTCAACTACGTGGTCTACATGTTCTAGTGTGATTCTACTCATGGCATGTTCAAAGAGAAAGTCAAGGCTAAGAACGGGAAGCTTGTCATCAATGGAAAGTCCATCTCCATCTTACAGGAGCAGGATTCTGCCAACATCAAGTGGGTTGATGCTTGTGCTGAATATATTGTGGAGTCCATTGGTGTCTTCACTACCATGGAGAAGCCTGGGGCTCTCTTGAAGGGTAGAGCCAAAAGGGTCATCATCTCTGCCCCTTCTGTGGATGCCCCCATGTTTGTGGTGGGTGTGAACCATGACAGGTATTACAGCTCCATGAAGATTGCCAGCAATGCCTCCTGTACCACCAACTACTTGGCCCCCCTGGCCAATGTCATCCATGATGACTTTGGCATCATGGAGGGACTCATGACCATAGTCCATACTATCACTGCCACCCAGAAGACCATGGATGGTCCCTCTGGCAAGCTGTGGCGTGATGGCTGAGGGACTGCCCAGAA
Source organism: Phyllostomus hastatus (assembly GCF_019186645.2). NCBI lineage: Eukaryota > Metazoa > Chordata > Mammalia > Chiroptera > Phyllostomidae > Phyllostomus > Phyllostomus hastatus. The sequence continues at coordinate 2,686,209 of NW_025334038.1, read as the reverse complement.
CATCATCCCTGCTTCTACTGGAGCTACCAAGACTGTGGCGAGATCATTCCTGAGCTGAATGGGAAGCTCACTGGCATGGTGTTCCGTGTCCTCACCCACCATGTGTCGGTTGTGGATCTGACCTGCTGCCTGGAGAAAGCTGCCAAATACAGTGACATCAAGAAGACAGTGAAGCAGGCATCAGAGGGCTCCTTCAATGGCATCCTGGGCTATACTGAGGACCAGGTGGTCTCCTATGACTTTAACAGTAACAGCCACTCCTTCACCTTCAGTACTAGTGCTGATATTACCCTCAATGACCACTTTGTTAAGCTCATTTCTGGTATGACAATGAATTTGGCTATAGTAACAGGGTGGTGGACCTTGTGGTCTACTTGGCCTCCAAGGAGTAAGAGCCCCCTGAACCACCAGCCCCAGCAACAAGAAAAGAAGCCCTCAATTGCTGGGTAGTCCTTGCCTAAATCAATCCCCCAACACACTGAGAATCTCCTGACCTCCAGTTTCCATCCTAGACCCCCTGAAGAGGGGAGGGGCTTAGGGAGCCCTACCTCATCATACACCATCAGTAGAGTTCATTGTACCCAGCCAAAAAATAAATAAATAAATAAATAAAACCACAATAAATAGTTCATTAACATTTGAGATTGATCTAGATCTAGTTGAAGAAGTGAAAGCATTTTCTCAGATTCATATTGAAATCAATGTTATGATTTACTTTAAAATTTAAAATGCTGATGTCCAGTTTTCTCAAAACCAAGATCTCTTAAATTCTTTTTTCCTTCTGTGTTAAGGTTTTGTCTGGGAAACCATATTTATTAATTAAATAATCAATTTCCCCACGAGAAACTGGTGTTGATGTTGCCAGCCCAGATCAAAGTTGTTAGCCTCTACAGCCTCACCTTACATAAATTCACAATTCCTCAGCCTTCCTCAAATAATAGTGTTAGTCTTCAATTTCCTAGTACAGTCATTAGAGACCTCCCCGCTGCACCCCCCACCCCCCCACCCCATAGCCATGAATTCCAGCAGCCTCTGTTACAGATGGGGAGAGAGAGACCAGAGTTAAGAGGCTCCTTCCCTTGTCTCAGTTCTCGTCTCACCTGCAAGGGAATAATTCAAGCGAGAGACAACCCCATATAGTGGAAATGAGATATCGAGTTTATTTATGAAAACACATACAAGCACAAAGCTGCAAGCACACACCTGGATAGTATAAATGCCCCATGTACAGAGGAAAGAGTTGTTAGTAAGTTAGTGAGTTTGTTCTGTACTTGAGCTGAGACTACAAAAGGGTACTTAGCTAATCTAAGTATGCTGACTGTTGGGGTTCAGGGGTTTTATACCTTAGCTACCGTCTAGATCCCCCCTTTTTCTTCCCCTGGAAATAATGTACAGCTACAAAGCCTTTCTTTTTCATTCAGTAAAGGCTTTTTGTCTTAGTGAAATTATTACAGAAGCTCCCTTTCCCAGCATGGAATCTCAAGGACTACACCACTCCCACTCTTCCTGAATGATTCCTGTTTGTGATGGTCAGGACACCTGGCAATTTTAGTGAGATTGTTACAGAAGCTTACAGAAGCCCCTTTTCTCAGCACAGTCTCAAGGACTCTCCCTTCCTCCTGTGCTGTTTTGCTTGTAATGCTCAGGACACCTGGCAATCTAGCAGTCCTGGCGAGCTCAGGACTGCTGAGTTAGTTGGTGAGACATGTCTTCCGTTTGCTTCTAGCTGCCTGTATTAAGTTATTTGTGAGATACAATGGTGAGGGCCCTGCCTTTAATTCTCCTCTGGCCACTCATTTCTGGCTGCTACCTAACACTTCTCCTTGGTGTGCAAGGGTGGAGAGCGGTGAAGCCCCAGTGTGAACACAGTGCATCTTTTGGAGCATCAGTTTTGCTCTTTTGTTTTAGAGAAATGCATTATAGAGCAAAATTTTAGAGTAAAATGCATGATCAACATGATCGACATGCATTTTAAGATAAAAGCACTTTAAAAAACTTATAAGGCTGCTTGATTTTTTTTCCTAGATCCCTGGGGTTAAGTATTAGCCTTTCCTAAAAAGCTGTGCCACTGGAGTAGGGGAGGTATTAAAGACCCTGACTTCAAGTCTGAAATTTTGTGTTTGGGAAAATACTATGATAAGTCCCCTACTCACTCCAAGCCAACATTTCACTGGTGAGTGGGTTTTGCTCTTCCCTGTGGGGCTGGGGGAAAGAAGAGTGGGACCCCCTGAAGGGACGCAGAAGGGCACCTGTGGAGAGCAGAGATTAGAGGGGGGGTGAAGAGAGCTGTGGGCAGAACTTGGGAAATCCCTGTGAATCTTGACTGAAAGCTGTTAAACCCTTTGGTTTAATGGTTTTTTGTTTGTTTGTTGTGGGATCAGTTCTGAAAAACAAGCAGGGGCTGAATTTGATGTGGTGCCCTATGGAGGCAACATCAAGGTCAGGAGGACCCACAGGGCCAGGAGAAGGTCAGCCCCCAGTGGACTAGAGATCTTAAAGGATTTGAGGACATCTACTGACCCCAAAATTGGAAGACAAGGTAGGATTTTAAGCAATACTGAAGGGTAACACTAAGTTGCTCATGTTTTCTTGTTTTCAAATGAACTTTTTATTATTAATTTAAATACCTCTAAACACTTCTTTGCCTTTTTAAGGCTTTTTCCCCCTTGTAATTATTATTATTTTTTCCAGTTTTAATTACAAATAGAAAGGCAGAAATGCCATTTTAGTCCTGAAAGGGTATTATTTTTAACAATTTAAAACATGAAACTGACCTGCTGTTAAAGAGCAAAAGAAAAAGTAAGAAACACTGAAAAGTAAGGCACTGAGATATGGTGAGCTATGAGACAATGGATTGTAGCAGAAGGAACTCTAGACCAGAGCTGGAGACAGGGTTCTAGACCTGACTTTGCCACTTAACCCTGTGTGCTGTGTGTGGTATGAAACTGCAGTGTCTTCATGTAATAAGAGGATTGTACTCAATATCCTCTTAGTCCTTCTGGGGCTCAGACAACACAATTTTCAATAGGACTAGGGGCATGGATTATTATAACATGCAGTGAGTATTTGCAACCAAAAATTGGGAATTGCAAAATTAATAAAATACCCCATGTTCCCAGTATATTTTGGAAGTCAGTCTCTTGGATGTTGACTTTGTTTTCTAAAATGTAGAGAGCAAGTCATTCAGTTTTTGCTTTAATTTGTTAGGTTTTGTTACTGTTTGAAGTTTATTTTTAAAACTCATTGGCAAACATGTCCCCTGGAATGGTCTTAGGCAACACGTGGTTTAAATGTCCTTGTAAGAAAGATTCGCCCCCTACCACCATCACTAGGTTCTTTTGACTGCCTTCTTAGACTCCCCACAGTCTACTATGTGGAACAGTGATGGGCCCAACCCTTCAGTGTTAGCAAGTCTTCATTTCACTTCAAATGTCAAGTAAAAAGCTGAAAATCTTCTTCCTCATTTAAATCTAAATTTTTGTTTGAGTCTGTTATTTTTTTCTTTATTGATCCAAATACATAATTCCAGATGAAGGATCTTTTAAAGATAAATATGGAAACTCTAGCCACATAATATGTCCTTCATTATCATGAATGCAATCTATATTGTTTTATTCTTTAAGGAAGTCATTCAATATTTTCATATTACTAATTGTTTCTCACTTGACAGTACAGACATCATCTCCTGAATTCCAGGGTGCAGCTTTCACACACAATGAGTAGTGGGCATGGTGGATTTGCTCTGCTACATTCAGTTTGGAGGAGGCATCAGGTTCTTTGTTTTCAAAATTAAAATCTGGCTCAGCCCCTCACCCACAGGTGTTCGCTGGGCGTCTAGTCTCTGGAGTTCCAGCTCCTGCTTCCCTTGGGAGCATTCCAGAATACTGGGACACCTGAGCCAGCCCAGTGGCTTTGAGGACCTGCTTCCGGTCTTCAGCCTGTGATGCTACTGGTTGCAAACTGACTAAGCCAATGAATTTGTTTCTCACTGATCATCTAACCCTGATGGGAGGCGGGAACCACAGGTCCCCTCCCAAGAGCCCTTTCACTGTGTAGTCTACTACAATGAAAACAACTCCAAGAAGAAATTCTGCTGTACATATAAGCCCTGATTAACAAGCAGGCAAAAAAGTCATTAGGCTTAGAATCTCCAAGAAGTCTGAGCCATCGCTTCTTGCAGGGAAGCTTTGCAGGCAGCAGTGCTGTTGGTAGAATTGGCTTCCAGCTGGCTGACAGAATTTTAGAAAATTCTGTGAAGTGTCAAACACACAACCTAAGGGGATCCTGGGCCTTTGAATGTCATTCCAAAGGAGAATGGGCTCTGGGCTCACCTGAATCTCATAGCCCTTTTGTTCAAGAGCAGAAATGCCTATTTCTATACATGTATCCCAAGCATCCCCTAGGCTAATACAGCAGATCTCTCAAGTTTCAGTTCAAGTGAGCATACCTGTAGCACTCTCAGTGGCCACCTCTGGAGTGTGGACTCTGGTGCAAGATCTTTCAGGGCACACTGAGCCCTCCTGAAGTGCAGGTTGCTGATCTCTCCTAAGCTGAACCACCTCTGAGGTGCACATTAAAACCAGTTCATATGCCCTTGTTTATTGCACTGTCCTTACTAAATTAAAGCATGTGACAATGTAATCACCTCTATAACTACATCTGCTCCCAGTTCTTCCTGGACTCTAGCTCAAGGTCTTCACAGTTCTTCCTCCATGACAAGTATGGGGACAAAACTCTTCTGAAGACTCGCAGGACCCAGGGTTGAGTGGCTACCTCTCCATCTCTAGGCAGGTGCCACCACCCCAGGCACAGGCTCCAGGCATCCTGGGCCCCAGAATATCTATCCTCTCAGCCTCTTCTGGAAGGATCCATCCCAGGGGTAGTACTCCAGGAGCTCACAACTTCACCAAGATTATACCCCTATGCAGGTCTCCTTGGAGTTCAAGAAATAGCTTTGAAACCATTTTTTAAGGCTTTTAATATATAAGGTCTGTCCAGAAAGTATCCAGTCATGTAATATGAAAAATAGAGACATTTATTGAAGAAAATCCAAGATACAAGAAACATTGTACATAGGACAATGACACCTCAGTCTCCTTCAAAGTAGGCATCTTGGGACCTCACACAGTTCTCCCAATCGCCATCAACTGCCCCGTCGTGTTTTCTTGGATCTCTTTGATGGTCTGAAATTTCTTTCCTTTCATAGGTGATTTTAGTTTTGGGAAACTCAGAAGTCACAGGGTGCCAAATCTGGACTGTGGGGGGCTGAGTTACCTGGGCAATTTGATGTTTTACCAAAAAAGCTTTGCACAAGACATGATGCACAAGTGGCCACGTTGTCATGATGAAGTTGCCAATCTCTAGCTGTTCATAGCTTTGGCCTTGTAAATCATCCAAATAGTTTTCATGAAGGAATGTTCAAGCTTAATACAAAATTTGATGGCCACACAGTACACATGCTCATTCAATGGCATCTACCACCCCAACCAACTAGTACAGTGAAGTCGTCATTGTTCACACGTGCATTCCAGTCCACTCTCCTTGGCTGCCAAGTTACATCAGTGTTACACAAACCATTGTCGTTATATTAGCAATGGTTGGACTTTTTCCAGACAGACTATTTTATATGTATATGTGTATATGTAGATAGATAGAGATAGATAGAGGTAGAGATAGAGATAGATAGAGATAGAGATAGATAGAGACAGAGACAGAGATAGAGATAGGAGATAGAGATGGGGGGGGAGAGAGAGAGAGAGAGAGAGAGAGAGAGATGCCAAAACATGGTCACATAAATTGTGGTACTTTGAGAATGTTCACAGGTGAAAAATGAGAACTTTTAACAAATGCAAACACCAATGTAACCTCACCAGGAAATGTCTGTAACCAAATTAAGGGCTTTAATAAATGTGAGGACTTGGGCAATGGGCTCAGTGATAGGCCCAGCCTGTGACCTAGACTTTGGAAACCAAAGGCCTCTTAACTATCCCTTGGTGTAGGTGAAGCTCTGCTGCCCAGAAACTAAAGTTCTTGCTCCCCTCTCAAGCAGAGGAAGGAAAAACACCTCTACTCAGCGACCCAATTAATTTATCCAGCAGGTTGTCCTTTTTCACAGTGTTGGCCTCTTATCACCATCAGAGAACTCCCAACCTTGAGTTCCTTTAAATTCACCCCAGGGGTGGATTGGAGCCTATCCTGGCCACACTCTTTTTTTCTGAGTTTTTAACTGCCTATGTGTCTCGGGGTCCCCAGGACCAGTGGTATGTAATTAGAGAAACTGTGCGAGTTGGAGGGTGGCTGGCTTTTTAGCTCAGTTGAATCACAGTGTTAAATTGAGTTCAACAAGAAGATACATACCTCCGGGGGAGGAGGAGGATACCTGCCTGGGAGACCCTGGGAGGTGGGGTGCAGCCTCTAGTGAAGTCCTTAAGCTGAACAGAAGGCACATGGGGATATTTTATTATTCATTGAATGGTGTTTGTTGTGTTTATTTTATTGTTCTTTAAATGGCATGTGATGGATTTAGAATACATTTTAAAATTTAAAAATACATTGTATCCTCTCAAATCCCTTTAGGAACAAGGTACAGGATAAATAATTGAGGAAATGAATGTGCAAATAGATGAAATAGTGTGTTTATTCTGAATGCTTCTTTTTCTCTTCCAGCATCTGGTCAACGTTTCCAACAAAGACGTACATGTTCATATTTTACCCCCACAGACCAAATACTTTCAGATCAACTATGTGAAAAAGGTAAGTGCTATTGGACAGCCTGTTCTCCCATGGTGTTCTTTGTGGGATTGTGGTTTTCTATGTCATAGGTCAGGTGTGTGGAGTGTTGTTACCAGAGTTCTGCTCTCTGAGTGCTCTGGGACCTGTCCCAAGAAGATATTCCTTTTCTTCTAGGAACACCACCTTGTTCCTGGCTTGTCCCTCACGGTCACCGTTACATTTTCTCCAGATGAGTGGCGATATTATTATGACAGCATCCGTGTTCACTGTAAGGTAAGTTTCTTTAAATCAGGTGTTTGAGGGTGGAGTTGGTGTCAAAACTAATATCCTCAAGGGAAGGAGAGAGATGGAATGACAAGTATGAAGTTTCCCAGCCCAATGCCTGGTGTTCCTTGCTCAGCCTGTCCGAGTGGCATGAGGATCCTTGTCCAGCGGGTCCCAGGTGGGAACTCATTAGGCTGCTGAGATCTGGTAAAGCCACGAGACACAGTTTGCTGCAGGTTTCCCATCTGCCCTGGCCTAAAAACCTCATTTATCATGGGATACTGGGAATTGATGAAGGCTTTTTCAAATAACTTAGCCACACTCCTTTAATAGCTAGATTAAAAAATTACTGAGAACCCCAATTGGTGTTTATAAACACTGAGGACTGGATCATATCTTATGTGGAATATCCTCAGAGGCAGCCCTTGGAGTCTGCAGAGCTGTAGGAGCCTGTGTGGCCAGACCCCAAATGGCTGACTGTGCTGTATGACTTCTTAGGAGCCTCTTCTAGGTCACCTAATTCATCCTTTGGCTTCTGCCAGAGTCAGCTGCTGAGCTGTCAGTTCTTCTCCAAAAATGGTCACTTCCACACTTCCCTCTGCTCTGTATTCCAGCCCCAACTCTTGTAAGTTGAGAAGGCTTAACATTAACTAAATTTAATTTTTCAAAACTAAAATGGAAGAATATGCATTAGTAACAAATGAGTTTCCATTTGTTTAAAAGGAAAAACCCTAAAACTAAAACTAGAATATTGCTTTCAGGAAGAATATTCTGTACAATGCAAATCCCTAGACCAGGCATTGTGTAGAGTGTCCAGAATGTTTCCTGCTCTTATTAATAGTAATGCTAAAAATACCTTGTATTTATGCAGTACTTTCAACTTTTTAAAAATATATATTTTATTGACTATGCTATTACAGTTGTCCCATTTTCCCGCTTTATTCCCCTCAGCCCTGCACCCCCATACAACCCTCATTTCCACCCCCTTAGTTCATGTCCATGGGTCATACATATAAGTTCTTAGGCTTCTACATTTTCTATACTATTCTTAACTCCCCCCTGTCTATTTTATACCATTTATGCTTCTACCTACCATTATGCTTCTTATTCCCTGCACCTTTTCTCCTATTTCCCCCCTCTACCTCCCTGCTGATAACCCTCCATGTGATCTCCATTTCTGTGATTCTGTTCCTGTTGCAGTTGTTTGCTTAGTTTGTTTGTTTTTGTTTTTTAGGTTTGGTTATTGATAGTTGTGAGTTTGTTGTCATTTTAGTGTTCATATTTTTTATCATCCTCATTTTCTTAGATAAGTCCCTTTAACATTTCATATAATAAGGACTTGGTGATGATGAACTCCTTTAACTTGACCTTATCTGGGAAGCACTTTGTCTGCCCTCCCATTCTAAATGATAGCTTTGCTGGATAGAGTAATCTTGGATGTAGGTCCTTGCCTTTCATGACTTGGAATACTTCTTTTCCAGCCCCTTCTTGCCTGGAAGGTTGCTTTTGAGAAATCAGCTGATAGTCTTATGGACACTCCTTTGTAGGTAACTTTCTCCTTTCCTCTTGCTGCTTCTAAGATTCTCTCCTTATCTTTAAATCTTGGGTAATTTAATTATGATGTGCCTTGGTGTGTGCTTCCTTAGGTCCAACTTCTTTGGGACTCTCTGAGTTCCCTGGACTTTCTGGAAGTCTATTTCCTTTGCCAGATTAGGGAAGTTCTCCTTCATTATGTTTTCAAATAAGTTTTCAATTTCTTGCTGTTGTTCTTCTCCTTCTGGCACCCCTATGATTCGGATGTTGGAATGTTTGAAGATAATCTGGAGGTTCCTAAGCCTGCTCTCATTTTTTTGAATTCTTGTTTCTGCATTCTTTTCTGGTTGAATGTTTCTTTCTTCCTTCTGGTCTAACCCATTGATTTGAGTCCTGGTTTCCTTCCTGTAACTGTTGGTTCCCTGTACATATTTCTTCATTTCACTTTTCATAGCCTTCACTTTTTCCTCTATTTTTGTGACCATACTCAACCATTTCTGTGAGCATCCTGATTACCAGTGTTTTGAACTCTGCATTTGACAGGTTGGCTATCTCTTCATTGCTTAGTTGTATTTTTTTCTGGAGCTTTGATGTGTTCTTTCATTTGGACCATTTTTTTGTTTGTTTGTTTTAGCACACCTGTTATGCAGTAAGGGGCAGAGCCTTAGACATTCACCAAGGCAGGGCAACCCAAGTTGCTGCCTTGTGGTGCTGTGTGTGGGCAGGGGTCTGAGAGGGAACATTGGCGCTTGCTGGGCTCTCAGCCAGCTTTCAGTCACTTTCTCTGTTACCCACAAGCAAATTGGGCCCTTCTGGTGCTGATTCCCAGGTGGGTGGGTTTGTGTATGTTCTAGGACCCTGTGGGTCTCTCTAATGAATTTTCCTGTGAGGTTGGGAGTTTCTTCCACCTCCATAACACCTATAAGTTTCTTTCAGTCAGAGGTGTTGAGGCTTTATTTCCCCATGCTGGAACCCTGGGTTGCTCAGTCTGTCTCACTCCCCAGTTGTTCCTCCTGGTTTATCCACATGCAAATGTGGGATGGCAAGCCACTGCCTCGCCTGCCTTGGTCTGCTCCAGTCCTCCAGCTGCCACCCTGCAGTGAGTCCTCTCCACCCGGCTGCCCATCTGCGCCCCTCCTACTGGTCTGGGTGAATGTTTCTTCTTTAACTCCTTGGTTGTTGGACTTCCATACAATTAGATTTTCTGGCAGTTCTGGTTGTTTTTTGTTTTTAAATTTGTTCTTGTCCTTCTTTTGGTTGTGTGTGGAGGCACAGTGTGTCTGCCTACACCTCCATCTTGACTGGTAGTTACCTTCAACTTTTTAATTCTTGAAAAGACCTTTAAGGAAAGGCAGAATATCCCCATTTTGCAAAGGAAGAAACAAGGCCTGGAGAGGTTGATGGTCATGCTTAAGGTACCATATTATGCAGGACTGGAAGTGGTTCTCTGTTTATGCTCAGCTCTGGATTAGCTGATTCTGTGCTGGTTTCTTTCTCTCAGGCCACCAAAGATTGTGTTTCCCTATAACTTTCTGAAATTGAAAGACAACTACTGTCTTCATATCTACATGAGGGAATCATTATTTTTAGCCTTCCTGCATAATAGTGAATATCATTTCAATGAGATATATTTAAAATTATTTGCACTTTATTTATGGCTAAGAGAAATCTATATTTTAAATGTATTTAAATACTTAGGTTTCTTAAAGAAATATTTTTTCTAAAAATATATTTTAATGATGGAAAAAATAAAGTATCAACTAGTTCATCTTTAAAACTTTTAGTCTTCAGTATGATAAATGTGACTTTTTTCTCATTAATTTTAGGGTGATGACACTTTGTTTATTCCCATCCATGCCTATCCTGTCATGAACACACTGGATTTTCCCTCATTTATAAATCTATCAAATGTTCTACTTGGTGAAAGGTGAGTTACCAAAATGAATTACCAAATGTCATAGGATGTGAAAAGTTAAGAGATAATATATAAAAACTTAGAGTTGTACTTTTCCTAAAGGAAGATTATCTTTCTAGCTGAGGTAGACCTGACTTGTAATTGCAAAGGGAAAAAAAAACACCAAAAGAAGTCAAAATATTATAAGCAAGAAAGGGAATTGGGTCATTTAACTGAAAGGTTCAAGATGAATCTTCAGGCATGGCTGAGTCTGGGAGTTCAAAGCAGGTTGCAGGAACCTGACTTTCCCCATATCTTGGTTTTCTACAGGCTTCTTCCTCAGCCTCTTCTTCAGGGGGGCAACACAGCTGCCAGGAGCTCCAAATACTATTGGCATCCTGGGTGGTTGGAGGGACTGTAGGGGTTGTGGGTATTTAAGCAAAAGTCTCAGGACTGAGTCTTATTGGACCAACTTGGAGCTCATGCCCATCTATTAATCAATATGTGTTTTTAAATGAAGGAGGAAATGTATGCAGGAATGACAAAGATAATAGATAGTCACTATAGAAGCCAAATTTTGGATTCCTGCTCCTCTTTGTTGGGAAAATAGTTGATAATTCCAATTGTAATTTAAGATATGTCTTGTTTCTTCAGTAAATATTTATTTAATATCTACCGCCAGGCATAATGTTCTGTCCCTAGAGATACAAATAAGATGGGTATTATGCTGTTAGATATTGAGATATAATGGCCATGCCAGTTGTTAGAATCTTGAAATAATTCTTCGCTGGTTGGGAAATATATTCTGTCCTGAGCCTCACCCCCATTCCTCCATCCCAGCAGCCTGGCCCTCTGTACTACCACCCTCTTGCCCCACAGTGATTCAGCAGTTTGAGGGGAGGTAGCCACAGGGCCTGGCTCCAGCCTCTTTACCCATACTAATTGAGCTCTGCCTGCAAAGGCTCCACTGAACAGCCAGTTCTGATTCTGAAAGGCTTAGAGTCTAGGGAGACAGAACTATGCCATCAATTAACTCCACTAATTACTAAGTGCTGTAATAGAGGTTTACATGGGTTCCTGTGTAGGCCCAGAAGAGGGAGTGCAAACCTGATTGGAGAAATGGGGAAAGTCTTCACTCATGTGGGGATGACATGTGCTTATCCTCAGAGGACACCATGGCATGGGCTGTGAGGATGACATTCCAGGCAGGGAAATAGCATATTCAAAGCATGGTGGCAGCAGAGAGCATGGCTACAACCTATAGGTGCTGAAGGGCCACTGAAGGCTTTTAATCCACCCAATAGCTGGCAAATATATGATGCCTCTTGATGCAGGCCCAAATGGTAAGCAAAGACTTTGGGGCTTCACCATCCTCTGTAGGAAAGACAAATTTAAGTGTCCACAGGCAGCACTAAACAGGGAGGGGATTACAAATTGCTGGAATTAGAGAGAGGGACAACTGAACCCTTGTGGAGGTAGGAGGGGTGCTGATGTATGAGTTCCAGGACCCTTCTTTTTTCATGCTATCTGTTGTCCTTGAGTGAAACCTCCAAATTTAGATCTGGAACAATTGCTTTAGTTCAGCTGATGTGTGGCCCTCTTCCCTCATCCTGCATACCTTCCTATGAGCTTCTGACTATTTTTTAACAACTCCTTAAGAAGTGTAAGTTAATAATACACACAGAAGAATATATACTGATCTGTACAAATTATTAATAAAATAATATAATGAATAACAGCTTTAAGACTTAAAACATTACCAGTAATTTTGCAACTATTCTGAATTTTGTGATAATCATTTTTTTTATTTTAATAGTTTTGACACACATGTATGTAGCCCTAAAAAACACATTGCTTAGCTTTGCCAGTGTTTTATATTTACACAAATGGAATCATACTCTATGTAAGTTCTCTTGTAACTTGCTTTTTTTTCATTCAGTATTACGTTTTTGTGGTTCAGCCATGTTGATTCATATGGCTGTAGTTCACAGCTGTAGTGTGTACTTTATGGATTTTTTTCTCTGTTCTACTGCTAATGGACATATGGGTTTTTTTCTTTTTTGGCTTTGCCCAACACTATTGTTATCTATCTTTGTACATGGCCTGCAGCACATATTGTAGAGTTTCTCCTGAGAGTATACCTAGAAATGAAATTGTAGGTTCAGCAAAAAATTCATTGTTATTGTCTAATGTCAAATTATTTCCCAAAAGGTTGTACCCATTCACAGACTCACCTGCAGTGCATGACAACTTGTTTTCCTACCTCATAGCCAACAGTGGTTATTTTCATACTTTTACAATTTGGGTGACATGTATTCTTGGCTCCTTATTCTTCCATTTTCTGTTTATTTTCCCCAAAACATTCTGCCAGAACTGTATCCCAGTATTTCCTCCCTCCCACTCATCAGTCCTTCGTGTCTTCACCTGACCTTCTTGGTATTAAGTGGTTTGTACAGGGACCCCGAGACTCACTTAAAGGTGAATCTCTCCTGATGGGACCCACTTACTCTATACATTTTGAGGTATAGCTGTTTTCTTGAAATGGGTGAATATAGAAATTTTTACCAAAATTGAAGTGGCAGGAATCATCTAACTTTCTAATTCATCCTCTTCCCTCCGTTCCTCCCTCCCACCCTCCCTCCCTCCCTCCACCTTCTTTCTTTCCTTCCTTCTACCTTCCTTCCTTCCTTCTTCTCTCTCCTTTCCCATACATCTCTCTCTCATTCTTTTCCTTCCTCTCCCTCCCCCTTCTCTCTTTTTTCTCCTTCCTTTCTTCTTCTCTCTCTCTCTCCCTCTACCCCTCCCTACATCCCTCCCTTTCTCTTCACAAATTACTTTTTTTGCTTGAACCATAAACCATGCTTATGAGAACAATGGCTTAATGAGCTGATGAACATGATATGCCTTAAAATGCAGACATCAGTCTTGGTTCTTAAAACATAAATCTGTCAACGTCCCTAGAGGGTTTTCTGGAGTTATTTTGCATATAGTTTCCTTCATTTGTAATCAGAATGAGCATTTCAGCTAAACAGTTTTAAACTGAGTTTTGTATAATGATATAATATTTTTTTAAAGAATCTTTCAAAAGATAACTGTGCTACTTTTTTATCTTGCCAACATTCTGGCAGCCAGCAGTGCCTTCCCAAGACTTATACACTTTACATAATGGGTTTTTGCCAACTTTTAACCATCCGTACCATCTTAGGTTACATTCAATCTAAAATGTTTGGTAGCAGGACCGGGTAAGTACGTAAGTGGGTTTTCACATGAAATGTCCCCTGCTAATCTTAGCCTGCCTTATAGAATAAAGGTATCATTTGGGTAGATTCTTTATTCAGCATTTATTCATTCAAGAAATCTTGACTGAATGCCAACTATGTGTTAGGCACAATGTTAGGTACTGAGGATACAAATGATTAAGACCTGATGTCATGATTAAAAAGACAATTATAGGGGGATTCAAGATGGCAGCTTTACTCTAGGCAGCGTGTTTCTCGGCTTCTGTGAAGAGGAGGGAAACTCGTGGATCGGTGGAGAAACAGAGCAAGTGGACTAGGTTACTGAATCACTTTTGAAAGCAGGACATCAAAAATTATTGCGATCATTGAAAAACCAGATGGTAAGGAGACTGCTTCAGGACAAAAGGGACCCAGGGATCAGTGTGGGGACCAGGGGTGTGCAGTCCCTGGGCCCGGTGCTCCTGGGTCTGCCTCAGGGCTCCCAGGAGAGGGGAGTTGCTGCTCCCTCCCCCAAATACGGGGGTTGAGCAACTCCAGGGGAGAACGTGTTGCTTGGGGGCACAGAGAGGCCAGTTGTACTGGGAAAAAATTGCCCAGGGACTATGAACACCCACCCAGAGACCTGGGAGAAGTGAGGGCCTCCAGCCGGCATGACCAGGGGCAGCCTGGAGGAGCGCCCGCGCCCCTAGCCAGGTGGGAGTGTGGATCGGTGGAAAACCCAGAGCCAGGAAAGGGCGCAGCCTTCTCGGGTTTCGGGAGCCTTCGGTTCTGAACTGTGGAAGTGCGCACCCCATCGGGAATCCTGACTCTCATGCTGTGATCCCGGAAGGGACGTGGCACTTAGTGTGTTCCTTGAACCCAGAACTCAAAACTTTCCAGCCAGCCCAACCAGGGGCAGCCAGGAAATGCGCCCTCACCCCTAGCCTGGTGGGAGTGCATATCGGCTGAAAACCTAGACATCGCAACCCCGATCCAGGAAAGGGCGCAGGCGTTCTCAGGTTTCGGGAGCCTGTGGTGATGAACTGTGGAAGCGCGCACCCCATCGGGAATCCTGACTCTCCCGCTGTGAACCCGGAAGGGACGCAGTGCTTAGTGCGTTCCTAGAGCCCGAAACTCAAAAGTTTGGTGCGGGGGTGTGCCCTTTTACGATTCCCAGGGAGGGCACAGTGAATCCCAAAACGTCACCGGTGCCTCCTGAGATCATAGAGCTGGAACCCTGCAGGGACCCCAGAGTCCGGAAGAACGCAGCAGTGAGCTCCAGAGAGCGAGTGTGCTCTGGAGCGCCCAGGGTACCTGATAGACTTGCTGAGATTTGGCTGGGAAGAGAGATAAGCATTTCAAAGGTCCTTCAGCCAGCTGAAGCCAGCAAGATCAGAAAAACTGGTCTGGCCAGTTAGAAACCAACAAGAGGTTTTTTTTTGTTGTTTGGTTTGGTTTGGTTTGGTTTGGTTTGGTTTTTGTGGCTGTTGTTGGTTGATTGATTTTATCTTGTGTTTTAAGTGTCATTTTATTTTTCAATTCTTATTGTTTTTATATCTCGCATTCCCTTATCTTTCTCTTCCATTCATCCTAATATTATTCTTTCCACTCCAGATTTATCTCTCCTGCACTCCACCTTCTGCTTTTCTTTCCTTTTTTTTTTAATCTTGCAAGTTACTGTAAATTTGCATTGTCTTTTTCTCACTTTTCTGACATTTTTTATTTTAATAGTATTTTGGTATTCTTTTTCTTTCTGTATAATCTTCTTTGGCTGGTTATACTGTCATTTGATAGGTTCCTCCTGGTATCTCAGTCACAGTGTGTTGATAATTTACTATCCTTCATCTGTGTTCCATTAATACACCTCTCAAGGTTCTATACTCTTTATTCTTGTTATCTAGATCTCATCAATTCTGCCACAAGACTGTCACTTTACTATTATTGTTAATAAGACCTAGTCCATACAATTGTAAATACTACTCAATACCCCTACCTGATCTCAGTTCATTTTGCAATTTCCTGAACTATACTATTGTGGGGGTTGTCTCTATTCTTTTACACACTACTGCTATTTACTAATCTTTAATCCAACCCTACCTTAGAATCTGACCTCCCACAGCCTCACAGCTTTCTAGATCCAACTAACAATCCTCTCGTCCCCAGTAAGAGTCTTACCTTCTTTCCATTCTTTTTAAAACGTGGATAGTAGGGTGGAGGATCATGGTTAACACTATAAGGAGCCAAAGGATAACCCATCTCTTCTCTACTGGCTGCTAATGTAAATATCATAGTATACTGTCTTGCTGTCTTAAACCATTTCGCCTTACTCCTCCAACTGATCACAAAAAAGAGTAGGGGGAAGCTGTGAACACGAGGATACACAAAGGAGATTGCACCGCTGAATCTCACAAGTATTCTACCACAGAAGTTCACACCATAATTACAGGGAACCAGAACAGATCAATTTAAGAAACAGAGGCTAACAAGAAGAAACCCATGAACAATGAGAAAACAAAGAAACAATCCCCAATTGAAGGGAAATAAGGAAGCCTCAGGAAAAATGCTAAATGAAATAGAGGCAACTCAACTATCAGATAGTGAGTTCAAAACAATGATTATCAGGAAGTTCAATGAACTCACAATGAGCTATCAGAAATTAGAGGGAAACTACAACAATCTCACTGCTAACTATATAAACATGAAAAAGGAAATAGAAACTCTCAACAAAGGCCAAGAGGAATTGAAGAATACAATTTCTGAACTGAAGAACACAGTAGAAGGAATGAAGAGCAGGACTGATGAAGCAGAAGATCGGATTAGCAAGCTAGAGGACAAAGTAGGAAACAACATCCAGAAAGGGCAAGAAAAGGAAAAGAGGCTCAGAAAGAATGAAGAGGGATTAAGAGAAATGCAAGACAATATGAAACATAATAATATCCGTATAATAGGGATACCAGAAGGAGAAGAAGAGCAAGGGATCGAAAACCTAGTTGAAAAAGTAATGAAGGAGAACTTCCCTAATTTGATGAGAGAAAAAGTCCCACAAATCCAGGAAACAGAGAGTCCCAATCAAGAGGAACCCGAAGAGGCCCACCTCAAGACACATCATAATTAAAATGGCAAAATTTCAAGACAAAGAATCTTAAAGGCAGCAAGGGAGAAACAGGAAGTAACATACAAGGGAGCCCCAATAAGGCTAACAGCTGACTTCTCAATGGAAACACTTCAAGCCAGAAGAGAATGCAGGAAATACTCCAGGTAATGAGAACCAGAGGTCTGCAACCAAGGCTACTTTATCCAGCAAAGCTCTCAATGAAGATAGAAGGCCAAATAAGAAGCTTCCCAGACAAAAGAAGTCTAAAAGAATACACCTCCACCAAACCAGCTCTGCAAGAGATTCTAAAGGGACTGCTTTAAGGAAGGGAAGGAAAAGAGAGAGAGAGAGAGAGAGAGAGAGAGAGGAACACACATACGTAAAAGACAATGAATAAGTACCTATCAATAATAACCTTAAACGTACATGGATTAAATGCCACAATCAAAAGACATAGAATAGCTGAATGGATAAGAAAAAATGACCCACATATATTCTGTCTACAAGTACCCACCTCAGGATAAAGGACCTGCACAGGTTGAAAGTGAAGGGCTGGAAACAAATCTTCCAAGCAAAGGGACAGGAAAAAAAAAGCCCGGGTAGCAATACTCATATCAGACAAAATAGACTTCCAAAAAAGGTCCATAAAGAGAGAGACCCAGAAGGTCACTTCATAATACTCAAGGAAAGAATCCACCAAGAAGACATAAATATTGTAAATATATATGCACCCAACATAGCACCCAAATACATAAAGAAAATCTTAGAGGACTTCAAGAAAGATATGGACAGCAACACAATTATAGTGGGGGATTTTAACACCCCACTATCGAAAATGGACAGATCTTCCAAACAAAATATCAACAAAGATATCGTGGCATTGAACAATACCCTTGATGAAATGGACTTTACTGATATATACAGAGCCCTCCATCCAAAAGAAGCTAAATATACATTCTTTTCAAATTTACATGGAACATTTTCAAAGATAGACCACATGATAGGACACAAAACAAGCCTCAAGAATTTCAAGAAAATTGAAACCATACCAAGCATTTTCTCGGACCACAAGGGACTGAAGCTAGAAACCAACCCAAAGGAAAAAAACCCAAAACACTAAAAAATCATGGAGATTAAATAGCATGCTATTAAACAATGAATGGGTCAAGAATGATATTAGGGAAGAAATCAAAAGGTTTCTGGAAACAAATGAAAATGAACTCACAACAACCCAAAACTTATGGGACACAGGCAAGGCCATCCTGAGAAGGAAGTTCATTGCAATACAGGCCCACCTAAAAAAGTTAGAAACATTCCAAACAAACAACATAACCCTACATCTACAAGAACTCGAGGAACAACAACAAAGATAGCCCAGAACAAGCAGAAGGAAGGAAATAACCAAGATCAGAGATGACATAGAGACTAAAAGCACAATTCTAGGTATCAATGAATCCAAGAGCTGGTTCTTTGAAAAGATAAACAAAATCAACAAGCCTTAAGCAGACTCATCAAGAAAAAAAGAGAGAAGACCCAAATAAACACAATCAGAAATGAAAGAGGAGAGATTACAACAGGTACCACAGAAATACAAAGGATTGTAAGAAATTACTACAAAGAACTGTATGCCAAGAAATTTGAAAACCTAGGTGAAATGGACAAATTTCTAGAAAAATATGATCTTCCAAAACTCAATGAAAAAGAAGCAGAAAGCCTGAACACACCAATAACAACAAAAGAAATTGAAGCAGTAATCAAAAAACTCCCAACACACAAAAGCCCTGGACCAGATGGTTTCACAGGAGAATTCTACAAAGCATTTAAGGAAGAGCTAACCCCTATCCTTCACGGACTATTTCAAAAAATCCAAAAAGATGGGAGACTCCCAAACTCTTTTTATGAGGCCACATAAAGACACAACCAGATAAAGACACAACAAAGAAAGAAAACTTCAGGCCAATATCACTGATGAACATTGACACTAAAATTTTCAACAAAATACTGGCAAACCGCATCCAACAATACATTAAAAAGATCATACACCATGACCAAGTAGGATTCATCCCAGGGAAGCAAGGATGGTACAATATTTGCAAATCAGTAAATGTAATACATCACATAAACAAAAGCAAAGACAAAAACCACATGATCATATCAATAGATGCAGAAAACGCATTTGATAAGATACAGCACCCATTCATGATAAAAACACTCGGCAAAGTGGGAATAGAGGGAGCATTCCTCAACATAATAAAGGCCATATATGAGACACCTACAGCCAACATCATACTCAATGGGCAAAAATTAAAATCTTTTCCACTAAGATCAGGAACAAGACAAGGCTGTCCACTTTCACCACTTCTATTCAATATAGTACTGGAAGTTTTAGCCAAGCAATCAGACAAGAAAAAGAAATAAAAGGCATCCAAATCGGAAAGGAGGATACAAAACTGTCACTGTTTGCAGATGACATGATAGTATACATAGAAAATCCTATAGACTCCCCCAAAAAGCTGCTTGACGTAATAAATGAATTTGGCAAAACAGCGGAATACAAAGTCAATATCCAGAAATCAAAGGCATTTCTGTACGCCAACAATGAAACAGCAGAAGCAGAGATCAAGGAAAAAATCCCATTTGAAATAGCAAAAAGAAAAATAAAACACCTAGGAATAAACCTAACCAAAGAGGTAAAAGACCTGTATTCAGAAAACTACATAACACTGAGGAAAGAAATCAAGGAAGACACAAACAAATGGAAACATATACCGTGTTCATGGTTTGGAAGAATTAGTATCATCAAAATGTTCATACTACCCAAAGCAATTTACACATTCAGTGCAATTCCTATTAAAGTACCAATGGCATATTTCACAGACATAGAACAAACTCTTCAAAAATTTATATGGAATCATAAACGACCCCGAATAGCTGCTGCAATTTTGAGAAAGAAGAGTAAAGTAGGAGGGATCACAATACCTGACACTAAACTCTACTACAAGGCCACTGTTATCAAAACAGTCTGGTACTGGCATACAAACAGGCACATAGACCAATGGAACAGACTAGAGAGCCCAGAAATAAACCCAAGTCTCTATGGTCAATTAATATTTGACAAAGGAGGCAGCAACATAAAATGGAGTAAAAATAGCCTTTTCAACAAATGGTGTTGGGAGAACTGGACAGCCACGTGCAAAAAAATGAAACCTGAGCACCAACTTACACCACATACAAAAATAAATTCAAGGTGTATAAAAGACTTAAATATAAAATGTGACACCATTAAAGTCCTAGAGGAGAACGTAGGTAGGAACATCTCAGATATTTCACGAAGAAACTTTTTTACTGACTTGTCCCCTAAAGCAAGGGACATAAAGGAAAGAATAAACAAATGGAACCTCAAAATTAAAAGCTTCTGCACAGCTAAAGAAAACAGTATCAAAATGAAAAGAGAACCAACTGTATGGGAAAACATATTTGCCAATGATACCTCAGACAAGGGTTTAATCTCCAAAATATATAAAGAACTTACATGACTCCACTCTAATAAGACAAGGAATCCAATTAAAAAATGGACAAAGGACTTGAACAGACACTTCTCCAAGGAGGACATACAGAAAATCCAAAGACACATGAAACGATGTTCAATATTGCTAGCTATCAGAGAGATGCAAATTAAAACCACAGTGAGATACCACTTCACATCAGTCAGAATGGCCATCATAAACAAAGCAACAAACAACAAGTGTTGGAGAGGTTGTGGAGAAAAGGGATCCCTAGTGCACTGTTGGTGGGATTGCAGACTGGTACAACCACTATGGAAAGCAGTGTGGAACTTCCTTAGAAAACTAAAAATGGATCTGCCTTTTGACCCTGCGATTCCACTGCTGGGACTCTATCCTAAGAATACTAAAACACCAATCCAAAAGAACCTATGCATCCCAATGTTCATAGCAACACAATTTACAATAGCCAAGTGTTGGAAGCAACCTAGGTGCCCATCAATAAATGAATGGATCAAAAAACTATGGTACATTTACACAATGGAATGTTATGCAGCAGAAAGAAAGAAGGAGCTCCTACCCTTCACAACAGCGTGGATGGAGCTGGAAAACATTATGCTAAGCGAAATAAGCCAGGCAGTGAAAGACAAATACCATATGATCTCACCTTTAACAGGAACCTAAAGAACAAAACAAAGAAGCAAGCAAAATATAACCAAAGACACTGAAATAGAGGACAGGCTGACAGTGACCACAGGGGAGAGTAGAGGAAATTTCAGGAGACATTGGGAAGGGTTCACGGGAACAAACTTAAAGGACACATGGACAAAAACTAGGGGGATGGTGGTAATGGGAGGGAAGTGGGGAGGGGTGGGGGGGCTGGATTGGGAGTAAAAGGGAGAAAACTGTACTTGAACAATGATTAAAATAAAATAAAGTAAAATAAAATTATAATTTCTAATTCAGTGTAAACTGAGGAAGGACACCTAATGTAGTTCAGTGTGAAGGAAGTTAGGGACAGATGAGATGGGGAAGCTCAGACAAGACTTCCTAGA
Organism: Phyllostomus hastatus; assembly: GCF_019186645.2. Classification (NCBI taxonomy): domain Eukaryota; kingdom Metazoa; phylum Chordata; class Mammalia; order Chiroptera; family Phyllostomidae; genus Phyllostomus; species Phyllostomus hastatus. The sequence continues at coordinate 2,664,916 of NW_025334038.1, read as the reverse complement.
CGAGAACACGTCGGAACTAAGTTTTGAAGGATGACTATAAATCAGCCAGCAGAAGAAGGGTGCAGAATAGGAGAGAACAGGGATGTTGCAGATAGTGCTGAAGCTTGGGCAAAGTCAGAGACATGAAATGGCACAGACATTTGGGCCTGTATAAAATATTTGTGTGACTGGACATGGGTTGCAAGAACTAGACAGGGGAAGTTGGGAAAGGGCTGAGAAAGATAGGCTTTTCTGGAATTTATTGATTTCGCCCTGAGGCCATTACTGAAAGATATAAGCAGAGAAATGGCACAGTCATCTCTACCTTTTAGAAATCTTACTTTGGTTCTCCATACAGAGAAGTAGAGGGAGATGACCAGGACTGCTGTGGTAAGCCAGGCACAGGACAACAGAACACCTGGACTTTTCAAAAATAAGCAATGAGAGGGCTTCCGATCAAGGTGGCAGTGTAGGTAAACATAGTACTTGCATCCCATTCACAACTATTCCAGAATTACAGCTAAACTACAGAACAACCATCACTGAGAACTGCCTGCAATCTAGCTGAACAGAAGTCCTATAACTAAGGATACAAAAAAGAAGCCACATCAAGACTGGTAGGAGGGGCAGAGATGCTGAATTGGCTGATCCCACACCCACATGTGGCAGACAAAAATCAGAAGGGATATCTCAGTTGTGGAAGTACCCCCTATGGAGAGAGGGCTCCCAGCCCCATAACAGGACCCCCCATTTCAGTGTTCCAGTGCCAGGAAGAGAACTACCCATAACTTATGGCTGTAAAAACCAGCAGGAATTGTGGCTGAGTGAGACAGCTCACATGAATGACAGCTGGAGTCCCAGGCATTTCTCCTAAAGGGCCCATGCACAGACTTATTCAGACTCAATCCCTCTGTATTCCAGCTCTGGGGCAGCAGTTTGAAAGGCACCAGGGACATGCAGAAAGAAACAGAATTCTCTGGCATCAGGGTGAAGATGGGATGGGCAACTTTGTCCCAGACAGAAGTGCTGGCAGAGGCCACTGTTCCTTTGCTTGTCCCTTTTCCCACAGAGCCAGCAGGTGGGTGCTGTAATTGAGTCTACATCACCCTGACTAACACTATTTGCCTCACCCTAGTAATTCCCTCAGGCCCCACCCCACCCAACTTCTGGTCCCACTCACTCCCTTTCCAGTGGCTTTTCTATACAATGGCTGGTCTTGACTCATGCCATGGACTTCCCTAAAATGTCTGAAGCAGCATTTGGCCTTCTCATGCCATGTATTGACTACTAGCAGCAGCCAGCCTTGGTTCACAGCTCAGCCTCTCCTGGGAACCTACAAGTCCAACATGAGTAGTAGCCATCTGCAGTTAACTTTGTAGCTTATGCCAGGTGGCCCGGGCAAGGCACAGGTGGTGACTGACCTTGACCTGTACTTCCTGGGATGCCCCAGAACCAGCACACCCAGTGGAAAGCTTCATACCATTTAAAATCACCACCGAGTCACCTCCACCAAGGGTCACACTCAGAGAGCAGACTCAGCAGGCACCAGAGACCTGCTGAAGTAAGTCCTGTTCCATGGAGTTGGCCCCAGCACAGCTGATCCTCCAAAGCAGTGGCAGGCAGTCCTTGCAGCCAACTGCCTGGGGATAAAACTCTCCCACTGAGGTGCCAACAATAATAAGATCTCAACTACAATGGGAGGGTGTATATAGCCCACATGGGGGCACACCTGGAGTGCCCAGCTTGGATAAGCAGGAAGGCTGTGCCACTGGGCCTACAGGACACCTACTAAATAAGCCCACTTTGCCAAGCCTGGGAGATGTAGTAGCTTTGCTTAGTACATAGAAACAGCCCTTGGTCAGGTAGCTCAGTTGATCAGTGCATCAGCAAAATGTACACCAAAACGTTGTGGGTTTGATTCCTAGTCGGCATACGTACAGAAGGCAATCTATTGATGTTTCTGTCTCACATTGGTGTCTCTCTCTCTCTCTCTCTCTCTCTCTCTCTCTCTCTCTCTCTCTCTCTCTCCCCCCTCTCTCTCAAACCAACAGAAACATATTCTCAGGTGAGGATTAAAAAATATGTAGAAGCAAACACAGGGAGGCAGCCAAAACAAGGAGGCAAAGAAACGTGTCCCAAATAAAAGAACAGAAAGAAACTCCAGGGGAAAAAAAACTAAACAAAATGAAGACAAGTAATCTCCTAGATACAGAGTTCAAAACACTGGTTATAAGGATGCTCAATGAATGTAGGGGAAGAGTATATGAACTTAGTGAGAACTTCAACAATGACATAGGAAACATAAAAACAGAGATAGAAAACAAAAAAGAACCAGTTGGAAATGAGGAATACACTAACTGAAATAAGAATACATTAGAGTGGAGTGCATAGAAGCAGGTGTCAAAATGAGAATTGGAAGACAGGGAAGCAGAAATTACCCAACTAAAACAGCAAAAAAAAAAAAAATCCAGAAAAGTTAGGATAGTATTAGGAGTCTCTGGAACAATTTCAAACATACCAACATCTGCATTGTTGGGTTGCCAGAAGGAAGAGAGAGCAAGGAATTTTCACATATGTGAAAGAATAATGACAGAAAACTTCCCTAACCCAGTAAATGAAATAGACATACAAGCCCAGGAAGCACAAATAAACCCAAAGAGGCCCACACCAAGACACACCATAATTAAAATGCCAAAGATTAAATATAGAGAATCTTAAATGCAGCAATAGAAAAGCAGTTAATTACTGACAAGAGAGTTCATATAAGACTGTCAGCTAATTTCTCAGTAGGCCAGAAGAAATTGGCACAAAATATTCAAAATGATGAAAAACAAGGATCTACAACTAAGCTTACTCATTCTTCTAAGCTATAATTTAGATCCAAAGGACAGATAGCTTCCCAGACAAGAAACAGCTAAATGAGTTCATTACCACCAAACCAGTATTACAAGAAATGTTACAGACTTCTTTTTTAAAAAGTATACTTTATTGATTATGCTATTACTATTGTCTCATTTTTCTCCCCATTATCCCCCTCCACCCCTGTATCCCTCCTTCCTCCAGCATCACCCCCCTACACCCTTAGTTCATGTCTGTGGGTCATACATTTAAGTTCTGCGGCTTCTCCATTTCCTATTCTATTCTTAACCTCCACCTGTCATCTTGTACCTTCCAACTATGCTTCTTATTCCCTGTACATTTACCCCCATTCTCTCCCACACTTCCTCCCCACTGATAACCCTCCATGGGATCTCCACTTCTGCGATTCTGTTCCTGTTTCAGTTGTTTGCTTAGTTTGTTTTTATTTTTGCATTTTTTAGGTTCAGTTGTTGATAGTTGATTGTCATTTTAGTGCTCATAGTTTTGATTTTCTTTTTCTTAAATAAGTCCCTTTCATATTTCATATAATAAGGGCTGGGTGATGATGAACTCCTTTAACTTGACCTTATCTGGGAAACACTGTGTCTGCCCTTCTATTCTAAATGATAGCTTTGCTGGATAGAGTAATCTTGGATGTAGGTCCTTGCCTTTCATGACTTGGAATACTTCTTTTCCAGCCCCTTCTTGCCTGGAAGGTTGCTTTTGAGGAAATTAGCTGACAGTCTTACGGACACTCCTTTGTAGGTAATTCTCTTCTTTTTTCTTGTTGCTTTTAAGATCCTCTCCTTATCTTTAATCTTGGGTGATGTAATTATGATGTACCTTGCTGTGTTCCTCCATGGGCCCAATTTCTTTGGGAATTTCTGAGCTTCCTAGACTTCCTGGAAGTCTTTTTCCTTTTCCAGATTAGGGAAGTTCTCCTTTATTATTTGTTCAAATAAGTTTTCAATTTCTTGCTGTTGTCCTTCTCCTTCTGGCACCCCTATGATTCGGACATTGGGATGTTTACAGATGTCCTGGAGGTTTCTAAGCCTGTCCTCATTTTTTTGAATTCTTGTTTCTTCATTTTGTTCTAGTTTAATGTTTCTTCCTTCTGGTCCACACCATTGATTTGAGTCCCGGTTTCCTTCCCATCACTGTTGCTTCCCTGTACATTTTCCTTTATTTCACTTAACATAGCCTTCATTTTTTTCATCTAACTTGTGACCATATTCAACCAATTCTGTGAGCATCTTGATTACCAGTGTTTTGAATTGTGCATCTGATAGGCTGGCTATCTCTTCATCACTTAGATGTATTTTTTCTTGAGCTTTCATCTGTTCTTTCATTTGGGCCATGTTTTTTTGTCTGGGTGCACCTGTTACATAATAAGGGGTGGAGCCTTAGGTGTTCATTAGGGCAAGGCAACCCACCTCACTGCATTGTGACATTGTGTGTGGAAGATGGGTTCGAGAGGGAACAATGCTGCCTCCTCTGCTCTCTGCTGGTTTTCAGTCACGTTCTAGGACCCCATTGGTCTTTCCAATGAACTCTTCTGTGTGGCTGGGAGTTTCTCCCACTGCCACAACCCCCACAAGTTTTTGTAGACAGAGGTTTTGAGGCTTTATTTCCCTGTGCTGGAACCCTAGGTTGTGCAGGCTGTCTCACTCCCCAGTTGCTTCTCATGGTTTATCTGCATGCAAATGTGGGACCACCTGGTCCACCAGCCTGTGCTTTGACTGCGCTGGTCCTCCAGTTACTGCTTTGCTGTGAGTCCTCTCCACCCGGCTGCCCATCTCTGCCCCTCCTACCAGTCTGGATGTTTCTTCTTTAACTCCTTGATTGTCAGACTTCCATAGAGTTCAATTTTCTGTCAGTTCTGGTTGTTTTATGTTTTTAAATTTGTTGCTGTCTTCTTTTGGTTGTGCAAAAGAAGTGTGTCTACCTAAGACTCCATCTTGGCTGGAAGTCTGCTAGTGTAAGTGGTAGTTCTATGTTTTAACATTTTGAAGAACTCCCAAACTGCTGTCCAAAGTGACTGTACCATTTTTCATTCTTACCATCAATGAATGAAAGTTCCAATGGCACTTACATTTTAAATGGCAGAGTAAAGCAACCATTTTTCCAACCAAGAAAATATACTGTTCATTATGGAAAAGAACAAAGGTGACAGGACAACAAATTTGTCAGAAGGAAGATTCAGAAGAGTATGTTCGGAAGAGAATCAGAAGATTCTCTTTGCATATAGAATTGATTCAGATAAAATGATCAGAAGTTGTAGGATTTGCATTAAATGCCACTAAGTTTACTTTCTTACTTTGAGGTTTCTCTGGGAAGAAGCAACTGTTGTCTGAGTACAGCCTCTCTGAGGAGAGGATAGCACCTCGGTACAGTTCCACAAGGTCATGAAATGGACTTGTATATATTCATCAACTATTTTCATTGGCTGGATTTGATGCTTGTAAATTTTCCTTACTGAGATAAAATTCCATGTGGACACTTGACAGCTATCTATAAACAAGCTTGGTAACTTAAAATCTGGTGAAATGCATTTTGACAGCTTCCGTAAATAACAAAAAGTGGCATTCCAGTTTCTGTCCAGCATCTCTAAGTCAAACACTGTGGGATGCAGAGGGCTTTCAGCCCTCTTGCCCTTCTATAGGTTGAAACTGTGCTTTATAACTAGGTAAGCCTAACCATCATGGCTGGTTAAATTTTCTCATCACTACCCTTCCTATATACACAAGTAAATAAAAACATGCTTATGTTAGGTACTGAAATTTTATATCTTTCCATTCCATGGTTCTAGGATGATTCATGTGAATTTATTACACTGTGGTTTCTCTAGCAATGTCTACCTAGCACCAAATAACTGGTTGAAATTTAAAGCAAATCCAGGTAATTGACCAGTTGTTCCCTCCATGTGGCATCACTGATCCTCCATTGCACCAAGCTGCCTCTGTCGACCAGTTGGTTAGTGTGCTGTAGACAAGCTGACATGAAAGGCACCTGGGTCCTTCCCTGGATTCCCCTTCACTTCCCTGTTTCCTCTCTAGACCTGGTCCCCTGGGCAAGGCAGCTATGCTACTCTCACAGCAAGTGGAACTATGTGTTCATTTCAGGGCTGTAGATGCTCCATGGACTGCAGGCCATATAGCAACAGTAACAGAGAAGGTCTCCAGTCACTCCATTCTAAGCCAGGATATTTTAGTCTCTGGAACTTTTACATAATTAGAATGCTTTTCGTTAAGTGATTAACCTCATGGCTGATTTTAGAAAGTGTTGGAATAACCAAGGTCAGAATGGGGTATCCAAATGAAACCAAATTCTCTCCCTGCCCCCGGAGTTAAAAGCTTCCAAGCCATGGGAGAGTATGAATTCTTAAACTAGCCCTGAAAGGTATAGATTGATGGTAATGGTTGGCCCCAGCATAAACAACCACGTCATGTCTTGCATTGTGCCAATGAAGAGCCTCTGTGTGAGGGCCTGAGAACCAGCTGTAACTGGCTTTGAATGAGGGTGTCAGGATAAGACTATAAAATTGCTCTTCAGAGGGTCCTGGCTGGTGTGGCTCAGTTGGTTGGAGCATCATCCTATAAATGGAAACTGCGCGTGCCTTGGTTGCATGTTCTGGAGAGGCAACAGACTGATGTTTCTCTCCCTCTCTTTCTCCCTCTCTTCCCCTCTCTTAGCAGGTGAGGATTAAAAACACTGACCTTCTCAGAAAATAAATTTACATTTTCAGCTCATCAAGGGAAACATGCTTCATACTCATACTAGGGTCTCATTTTATGTGCTAAACTCATAGCTGATTTGAAGGTACAGCAGCATTTTATGAAAACATTCTGAAAAGGGTGACTTGAACTTGTCAAACAACTTGTTCTTTACTTCAGTACCTACTTGGTACGTCAAGCAGTAGTGAATTTATATTTAGAGTTGCTTCAAGATTTATATTCAGATAAAAATTCACTGTCAATTAAGAATAGCCTGGATTTTTATTGCATGAAAAATATCTCCCATATTTTGTAGTTAAAATGTCTTTGATTTAGTATCCTATACTGACTTAGTATTGATCTAGTTACTCATCTTGAACCCATCTCTTTGTATAAATTTTAGCAGGAAAAGACAATTATCCAGCCCCCAAACCGCAGGGATCTATGTTAATAATAACAAAAGGGTTTATGTACTTTCCTCTGCATTACGTAGAAGTGGGTACCAATTTGACACAGTCAACAAAGGAATTTTCAGTGGGAGATGTAAGTTAATTTTTGTTTTCTTTTAAAATTTTTTTCACAAAATGTTGAATTGTAGACACTCAACTTTTGGAGAAAGCAATAGAAACGTTGAAACACCTGAAACAGGAACAGCCAATATGACAACCTTGAAAATTGTCATACTCTTCTCTTTTCCCTTAAATTTTGAGCAAATTTGATTTGGCAAAATTTTCAGTTGGTTTGTAGGGGCTAAAGGATGAGAAGCACAAATTATGATCAGCATCTAGAACAAATGAAAGTGTGTCTTGGCAGTAATTAAATGTGACTTATTATTTTTATTTTGTGCCTTCTAGTCTTTGTGTAAATTTCTGGCATAATTCATTAAATTTAAAAGCATATACATTTTGTGGCTCTGTGCAAGTAAGTATTATGGACTAAGCAGTAAGAAGTTTTAAAATATTATAAAAAGTCATGGATTAATTTTCAATTCTAATATTTAAGAATATAACATAAGGAGTTTCAATGTTTACCCAACTACATGCCTATGAGAAAGCACAGGGTAGGTAGGGTAGGGAGCAGGTGTGGTTTTACCAATAGGTACTAAACTGAAAGTGTTTTCTGGGTATTCCTCCTCCTTGCTTGGTTTATAGTGCTGTCAAATCTTTTGCCAAATATACTGCACAGGCAGCCACATTTGGTCACTGCTGATGCTCTGATGCTCCGTTTCACAGGTTTGTGATACCTACACACACATATGCACTGTCAAATAATTTCTAGAAGGTGATTATTTAATGCCTGTCAAAATAGTTAGAATAACTAGCAACCATTCATCTGCATTGTAACTATTTTTTCTTAAATAGTGGCTTTCTCTTACATAAGCCTGAAATTTCTCACTAAAAAGTCTTAATATACAATTTCAAACCAAACTCTTTAAACTTAAGTTGCTTTGCTTTAAACATTTGTTTCTTATTCCACTGCCACATGATCTTTTGTTCTAGTAATTGCTGGTGGGTAAGCCACAAGGACTAGCAAGCTGGCAGCTGGTGTCCTTATGGCTGTTTCAGGCCAAACATCATTATAGGTCATTTAGCTCCAAGGAAGTTGGGATTTGAATATAGCCAGCATGTGGTTCCTTCTACCCTCTGTTTTAGAAAAGGAAAAAGCTATTGGTAGTTTTAGTGTATTCTTACCCTTTCTGAAGGGTAAGAATACACTATCTTTCTATCTTTCTGTCAACAAAAATGAAATCAGTCTGCAGGGGACTTTTCATCTTTTTTCCCATCACAATGTACCTGCCTCCTTTCCCTTTAATGTGACTTTCTTCCTGATGCCAGACCTCCCTGTACTCTGGTCTCCAGTCATAGGCCCTGTTCTAATTCAAATGAGCTGCCCCTGAATTTCATTTCTTACCCCCGCATTATCTGCAACTCTGCTGAGTTGTAAGGTGTTGTTTTCTATTAAATGTATTGTTTATATTAATACTTTTATTATTTTTAAGTAAGGTTAATTTCAAAAGGTATTTTATGCTATGTAATTCCACTTAGAGCAGTCAAATTCAGGGACAGAAAGAGGAAGGGTGGTTGCCAGGGCCTGGGGGAAGAGGAGGGAAATGGAAAGTTATTGTTTAATGGGTACAGAGTTTTAGTTTTACAAGGTGAAAAAAATCCTGTGGATTGATGGTGGTGATGGTTGCAAAACAGTGTGAATGTTTAATGCCACTGGCATTTTGTTGACACTTAAAAATGGTTAAAATGTTAAACTTTGTTATGTACATTTTACCACAATTAGGGTATATATCTCTGCAAATGATACGGTATGTCACCTAGTCAGTGATAACTTTTTCTGAATTTAGTTCCTTTCCACTCCCCAGAGAAATGCCTTAGCTTCTTTTGCCAAGCACGCAGAGGTGACCTCATTTAATTCCTCTTGTTCCCTAGTGTTTTCACCAGAATTCCACCTTTTCCTAAACTCCTGGGACATGGGTAAGGGTAGGGAGTGGGTGTGGTTTTACCAATAGGGAGGACTAAGTAAGGTTCAGGAAGGAATTAAATCAAGGGCAAGAAGTAGTCAAGGGCCAGGACAGCAAAAGAAAAACATTAAAACTCCCTCACTCTGACTCTTTATTAGTCTCTGCCTCTAATATTGGTCTAAGCTTAGTCTAAAATGAGGGTGATATTTAATTCTCTAGGTGTAAAAAATTATGAAATGCCTGTTGTGTGAACTTTTCTTTATGTAAATTTGTGTTTGTTTTTGTCTCTATCATTAAGGATCATAAATCTATGCTTCAGTTTGAGGCCTCAGTCCCAATAAGATTGTCTTTGAAAGTAAGATAAGTAGCAAATAAAAGTTCATAAGAACATCAGTTATCTTAGATGAAAGGGCATACTTCGAGTTTTGAAACATAATTTACCCTCAACTCTTTATATCTTTTCAAATCATTGCTTGCTTGTTTGGGGTTTGTGTGTCTGACTTATCAGGGAACTAATCATTATGTCTGAATTCTTTCTATTTTTATTGGTCACTTTCTAAATACAGCAATTTATATCTAAAACTTAAAGGAAAATAACTGACAAGTCCCCATATTTCTTCCTTTCTCTCTATGTGCACACCAGTACTTCAGGAAGGTTGGTAATATTTGAGAAAAGGTTTTGGGAATTTATAGATGTTTGTTGCCAATGGACTATTTAAAGGAAATGCATTCCAAAAAGCTCACCAAATATAAAGCATAGAGGGATAAGTTTCAAAGAGAATGTCAATAGAGGACTGCAGTGCAAACACTGAGGTGTCATTAGCTACTCCTTAACATTAGAGACCTTGGAGAGATAATAAGATGGAAGTTAAGAGTTCAGGTTCTGGAGACCTGGCTTTAATTTTCACCTCACTACTTATAAATGGTGTAACCTTGGACCTCCCTATAGGTCAGTGTATTTACCCATAAAATGGGCATAGTGATAGTACTTACCTCCTAGTTTTGTTAAGAGGGTTGACTGGTATATATTAAGGGCTAAAACAATAACAACAAAGACTTAAAAATTGCAGACTTCCAGCCAAGGTGGAGGCATAGATAGATACACTTTGCCTCCTCACACAAGCCAAAAAAGGAAACAATAAATTAAAAAAAAAACAACCAGAAATGCCAGAAAATTGAACTTATATGGAAGTCAGAGAACCAAGGAGTTCTAAAGAAGAAACATTCATTCAGACCAGTAGGAGGGGCAGAGATAGGCAGCTAGGTTGGAGAGGACACACCCAGCAAGGTTGTGGCTGGCAGACCAGGCAGTCCCACATTTGCATGCAGATAAACCGGGAGGAACAACTGGGGAGTGAGACAGCCTGCACAACCCAGGGTTCCAGCACAGGGAAATAAAGCCTCAATACCTCTGTCTATAAAAATTTGTGAGAGTTGTGGCAGTAGGAGAAACTCCCAGCCTCACAGGAGAGTTCACTGGAGAGACCCATGGGGTCTTGGAACCTACACCAACCCACCCACCTGGGAGTCAGTACCAGAAGGGCTCAATTTGCCTGTGGGTAGTGGGAGAAGTAACTGAAAGCTGGCCAAGAGCCAAGCAAGGAGCATTATTCTCTCTCTGACTCCTCCCCCACATACAGTGTAACCTGCGTTGCCATACCCTGGCAAATACCTAAGGCTCCACCCCTTACTATGTGATAAGTGTGCCGAGACAAAAAAATATGTTCCAAATGAAAGAACATATCAAAGCTCCAAAAATAGAACTAAGCAATGAAGAGTTAGCCAACATGTGAGATGCAGAGTTCAAAACAATGGTAATCAGGAAGCTCACAGAAATGTTTGAGTATGGTGGCAAAATAGTTGAAGAAGTGAACACTATGCAAAGTGAAATAAAGAAACATATATAGGAAACCAACAGTGAAGGGAAGGAAACCAGGACTCAAATCAACGGTTTGGAGCAGAAGGCAGAAATAAACATTCAATCAGAACAGAATGAAGAAACAAGAATTCATAAAAAATGAGAAGAGGCTTAGGAACCTCGGGGACAACTTTAAACATTCCAACATCCAAATCATAGGGGTCCAGAAGAAGAGGAAGACCAAGAAATTGAAAACTTACTTGAAAACTTAATGAAGGAGAACTTCCCCAATCTGGTGAAGGAAACAGACTTCCAGAAAGTCCAGGGAGCTCAGAGAGTCCCAAAGAACTTGGATCCAAGGAGAAACACACCAAGGCACATCATCATTAAGTTACCCAAGATTAAAGATAAAGAGAGAATCTTAAAAGCAGCAAGACAAAAGGAGACAGTTACCTACAGAGGAGTGCCCATGACACTTTCGGCTGATTTCTCAAAAGAGACCTTGCAGGCAAGAAGGGGCTGGAAAGAAGTATTTCAAGTCATGAAAGGCAAGGGCCTACATCCAAAATTACTCTATCCACAAAGCTATCATTTAGAATGGGAGGGCAGATGAAGTACTTCCCAGATAAGGTCAAGTTAAAGGACTTCATCATCACCATGCCCTTATCATATGAAATGTTAAAGGGACTTATCTAAGAAAAAGAAGATGATCTATTTTAAACTATTAACAGTAAAATGACAACAAATTCTCAACTGAAGAGAGTTTAGGTTCATCAACAACTGAACCTAAAAATGAAAACAGAAACAAACCAAGCAAACAACTAGAACAGGAACAGAATCACAGAAATGGAGATCACATGGAGGGACTCAGTGGGGAGAGGGCAGGGAGAGAATGAGGGAAAAGGTACAGGGAGTAAGAAGCATAAATGGTAGGTACAAAATAGACAGGAGGAGGTTAAGAGTAGTGCAGGAAATGGAGAAGCCAAAAAACATATATGTATGATCCATGGACATGAACTAAGAGGAGGAATGTTGGTTGGAAGGAGCGTGCAGGGCGGAGGGGAATAAAGAGGAGAAAAAAACTGGGACAGCGATAATAGCATAATCAATAAAATATATTTTTTAAAAGACTTAAAAATTGCCAAATCAAAATTACAACCAGAAATGGGGTAAAGTAAATCATTCACTAAAGGAGAAATGAGCTGAAAAAAAGAGAGAATGTTGTTTGGGTTCATTTTTTCATTGCTGTGTAACAAACCACCTTAGAATAGTGGCTTAAAGTAACAATAATAATTTCTTTTGCTCATGGATCTACAGTGTGGGCACAGTTCAGTGGAGAAGGCCCATCTTCATTCTGTGCAGAGTCAGCTGACACTGCTCACCTGGGCTGAAAGGTGGTCCGTTTGCATACTGACTATTACCTGGGCACTCAGCTTGACTGAAACTGAGAGCCGGGGTTCTCCCCATGTAGATCTCTCCATAGACTGCTTGGGCTTTCACCCAACCTGGTGACTGGGTTCCAGAGGGCACATCCTAAGAGTAGTGGAAGATGACAGTTTCTCAGGGTTGGCCCTAGGAAAAAGTATGGCATCATTTCCACTGTTTTAAGTACTCAGAGAACCCAGATTCCAGAGGAGACACAGACTTCACCCCCCAATAGAAGGAGTGTCCAAGAGTTTATTGACTGATTTTAAAACTGCCACAATGTGTAAACCCAAAGCTTTCCCAGACTCAGTTTTTTCATGAGTCTTGTGTACATTTGGTAGGAAGAGAGTGTTACACAAATAAATCTCTGCGGTCCACATCTTTTGTTCTATAAGTGACTCTACTATCAATGAACAGTTGATGATACAGACACCAGCCTGCAGGGTCCGAGGTGTTATGGATGAAATATGAGATAATTTCACACAGACTACTGAGTCCTGTGGAGGAAAAGGGACAGCACGGCTACCCTCCCAAGGGGAGAGAGAGCTCCTCAGAGCAGCCTGGCCACTCTCTCAAAGGAGAGTGCCCCAATTCTTGTCTTCACAGGTCTTTTATTGGGTTTCAATTTGCATAGGAATACAGGTAAAGTTCATTAATCATTGTAAGGCAGTAAGGATCAAACAGTAGATAACGTGCAAAGAACTCTGAGGGCCTATTCTGAGTCAGGGTCTGTTAGCTAAAGAGCCATAAAAGTTTAAGGAACAAACTCATTTTATCCTTGGACCCTTATTATTTAATTGAGAGCATTCTTAGCGAAGCAGATTTCACAGGAGTTTATGTATTCTTTCTCAGGCCTGATCACCCTGAGAACCCACCCTGTCCAGCACAGGGCTACACTGCCCTCTGTCATTGTTTCAGGATTAAGTCAGGCAGGGGAAGTAAGGCAGCCAAGAAATAAGGAAACTTCTTGAAGAGAGAATGAGGACTCAGGCTTTGTCAAAGCCGAGGGGCAAGGGTCCATCACCCCCTTTTGCTGTAGCCCCCCAAGTCTTTCCCTGTCTTAGGTCGTTCCCCCCTTGAGGACTCTTACCCATCATTGGCTAACTGATCAAGCACTGGGGGCCAGTTATGGAAAAAGTAGCAGAAGCAGTGCTCCTGCCAGAGAGATAAGCTTTGTCTCCTTAGTGGCTTATGGTCCGAAGGTCATTCACTCAGCCTTAGCTGTGTGGGGGGTTACAGCTACTGAAACCAGGCAGGGCAGCTCCCAACAAGGTGACAAAAGAAAAATCCTACTACACTGATGTGGTATAGTCTATGTGACAGTTCAAAAGATCAATACTTCTCTGTGGGGAGGCTTCCTTTTTTATGTTTCCCTCAAATTTTACACATTCATACTAGCTGATGGCTAATTTATTGTGCTGTCTGAATCTAGCATCTTGTAGTAAATTAATATTTGTCATGCTTTAAGCAGCAGGTCAGATCCACAACCAACACATTGGGTGTCAGGATATGGAAGGCCATGCTAGTAAGCTTTCTGTTCAACTCAGGGATGACCTTGCCCACAGCCTTGGCAGTGCCAGTGGAAGCAGGGATGATTTTCTGGGCATCCACTTAGCCATCGTAATTCAGATTGCCAGAGGGCCCATCCACAGTCTTCTGGGTGGCAGTGTTGGTGTGGACTATGGCCATGAGTTTCTCCATGATGCCAAATTTCTTGGCATGACAATGAATTTGACTACAGCAACGGGTGGTGGACCTTGTGTTCCACATGGCCTCCAAGGAGTAAGAGCCCCCTGGACCACCAACCCCAGCAGTGAGAAGAGAGACCCTCAGCTGCTGGGGAATCCTTGCTCCAAAATGATCCCCCAACACACTGAGAATCTCCTGACCTCCAGTTTCTATCCTAGACCACCAGAAGAGGGGAGGGGCTGAGGGAGCCCAACCTTGTCATGTCACTGTACCCAGCCAAAAAAAAAATTTGTCCTGCTTATTGTCAGTTAACCATCATTCTCCAAAAAGAAGTTATTTCTGATTTATGATAAGATGGCCTGCTCATTTATTTCTAGACATTGAGATTTTTTAATTAGGGAGGAAATTAAACTTTTATTGTCTACAGTAAGTTCACAAGATCATTTATTAGAAGTAATAAATTTTTTTTTACAGAAGTAATTTTTTATTACTTCTTTGACAAACACAATGTTAAGTTTTAGGGTAAATGAGAAAATAATATCAGTAACATAAAAACAAGCATCATATAATTAACCAGAAGCTAAAGTGTTGTCTGGCCCTCTGTTAGCATTTATTTAGAGAAAAGACAAGAAAGAAATTTTAATTTATATTAAATTATTTTATAATATTTACTTACTGTATGGTAAATTTATGCTCTCTTCTAAAAGCCACAAAATTTGTACATGATCTTAACAGAAGTTTAATATTTTAAAGTTGGGTTTTATTCAAAATAGGGAATCATTCTTTTAAAGCACTTAATGTATTTTTACACATAGCCTTAACATAATTGATAAACTGTTCAATCAATAAAGCAACAAGGGTAAAAGTTGTGGTTACCTCCAAAAGTACTAACTTTTATCTGCTTCAGGATTTTAATTGATATTTCCTGTAAGTTATAGAAGAACTCTAATTTAGGCCTCTATTCGCTTCCAAGGAATAACAGGAATAAGACATGAATATTTATTCCTCTTTCTTCATTGTAGATCAGTTTTAATGGTCTTTTAACAATAGGAATTTGGATTAGAGTTTTTAATTCTCCCCAGAATATAATGGGATTTTGTTTCTTCAGATTTGAAAAATTTCTGAATAAACTAAACTTTACATTTGCCCCAATTCCTTTTTATCCAAATTCATCTAGACTGTCCTTGATTTATAACTATGGTACCATCCACACTAATTTGGAATCTGTAATATTGAACAGCAGCAATGAAAGTCAAGTTCAAGGATTCTACTGACATTTGTGTTATTTGTATTGCTTTGTCTCCTTCTGAATTGAGGTACTTGAAATTTTATGACTTGAAGGAATTGTTTTTCCTGGCTGGTTAATAAATCAGTATTTACTGTGTATAATCATCATTGAACGACCACCCTGACTCCTTTTTTTGTGGGAATTATCAGAGTTCTGAAATTGATTTAAAATGTGGCATGTATGAAAATCCCCAGCAGTTTTTTTGTTTTAGTTAAGGAAAATGTAAACATGAATCTTTTAGCAGAAGATTCCTGAGCAGCGGACTTTACCTTGCTGGGGCATGGCTGAGCAGACCCTGGAGCTACTGACCAGAGGACCACCCAGCCCATGTGGCTGTGTGAGTCACTGGTCTCATCTTCAGAGACCATGTTTAAGCAGTTTAATGCTTCTCATTGACCATTTCCCAAGGCTGCTTACATCTTGAGTGGATATGTAATTGGTAATGTGTGTTTTATCTTAGTGTTGTAGACTAGCTTGTGTTCCATGGGGCCTTGGTGTCTGTTAGGTTGAATTGCCTTGAAAATGCCGTGACCTTTATGTACCTGTGTTTCAGAATTAGTAAGCATCTCAGAGAGTTAAGATGGACTTGATACTTCTAGTAGAGCCTGAGTTAGGACAGGATTTATGAGTTTGATTAAAAACTGATCGCATGTTGATCTCACTGTTGCCTGAAGAGAATACTTCCTATGATTACCCTTATCTAGAATTTATGTGAATGAATATAGTTGACAAAATTAATATCTAGAATTTACAGATTAATAAGAGAACAAAACAACCCAATAGAAAAATGGGCAAAGGACATGCACGGGCAATTCATAGATGAGGAAACAAAATGGGTACATAAGCTCAACCTCAAAGAAATGAAAATGAAGTACCATTTCACCCCCATCAGGTTGGAAGAAGTTAAAATGTCTGAAAATCCTGTTTTGTAAGCAACAGTAACTCCCATGTGTGCTAGTGGAAATATAAATTGGTAAAAGGGCTTGGAGAGCATTTTGATCATATCTAGTATAGTTGACATTTTTACTTTGCTACTGAACAGCAATTCCATTTCTCTTTTAAATATATTTTATTGATTATGCTATTACAGTTATCCCATTATCCCCGCTTCATTCCCCTCCACCCTGCACACCCTCTCCCACCCACATTCCCCCACTTTAGTTCATGTCCATGGGTCATAAGTTCTTTAGCTTCTACATTTTCCATACTATTCTTGCCTTCCCCCTGTCTATTTTCTACCTACCATCTATGCTACTTCTTCTCTGTACCTTTTCCTCCTCTCTCCTCCTCCCACTCCCTGTTGCTAACCCTCCATGTGATCTCCATTTCTGTGGTTCTGTTCCTGTTCTAGTTGTTGGCTTAGTATGTTTTTGTTTTAGGTGTGGTGGTTAATAATTGTGAGTTTGCTGCCATTTTACTATACATATTTTTTATCTTCTTTTTCTTAGATAAGTCCCTTTAACATTTCATAAAATAAGGGCTCGGTGATGATCAAGTCCTTTAACTTGACCTTATCTGAGAAGCACTTGATCTGCCCTTCCATTCTGAATGAAAGCTTTGCTGGATAGAGCAATCTTGGATGTAGGTCATTGCCTTTCATGACTTGGAATACTTCTTTTCAGCCCCTTCTTGCCTGTAAGATCTCTTTTGAGAAATCAGCTGACAGTCTGATGGGAACTCCTTTGTAGGCAACTGTCCCTTATCTCTTGCTGCTTCTAGGATTCTCTCCTTCATTTTTACCTTGGCTAATGTAATTATAATGTGCCTTTGTGTGTTCCTTCTTGGGTCCAACTTCTTTGGGAGTCTTTGAGCTTCCTGGACTTCCTGGAAGTCTATTTCCTTTGCCAGATTGGGGAAGTTCTCCTTTATTATTTGTTCAAATAAGTTTTCAATTTGTTGCTCTTCCTCTTCTCCTTCTGGTACACCTATAATTCAGATGTTGGAATGTTTCAAGATGTCCTGGAGGTTCCTAAGCCTCCTCATTTTTTTGAATTCTTATTTCTTCATTCCTTTCTGATTGTATGCTTTTTTCTTCCTCTGGTCCACTTCATTGATGTGAGACCCAGCTTTCATTCCATCACTATTGGTTCCCTGTGTATTTTTCTTCATTTCACTTATTGTAGTCTTCATTTTTTCACCTATTTTGTGACCAAAATCAACCAATTCTGTGAGCACCAGTGTTTTGAACTGGACATCTGATAGGTTGGCTATCAGATCTCTCGGTTGCTTAAAAGGATCAGTTCTGGGGCTTTCATTTCTTCTTCTGTTTGAGCCATCTTCCCCCTCCCCCTTTGGTCTGGTCGCACCTGGTAGGTATGAGGGGCGGAGCCTTAGGTGCTCACCAGGGTGGGGCAACCCAGTCCCTGGGTAGTGATGCTGTATGTGGGGGCAGGGTCCGAGAGGGAACAGTGGCACTTGTTCTGCTCTCCATGGACTTCAGTCCCTTCCACCTCTTCCCCGAAGTAAACTGGACCTTTCTGTTTCCCATGTGGGTGGGCTTGTGCACCCCGTGGATCTTTCCAATGACCTCTCCTATTATGCTGGGAGTCTCTCCCTGTGCCTCACCCCCTACAGGTGTTTTCAATCAGTGTCCCAAGGCTCTGTTTCTCAGTGCTGGGATCCTGGGTTGTTCACAGTGCCTTGTTTCACAATCGCTGCCTCACTGGGTCTGCTGGTTGCCACCCCTCAGCCGGGGTTTGCCAGCCACCACTTGCACACCCAGGGTCTGCCCGCTGCAGTCTTACATGCCTGGTCCCAACGCTCTTTGTGCCACTCGACCCCTCTCTGCCTGGCTGCCTGACTCTGCCCCTCCTACCAGTCTGGATGAATGTGTCTATTTTAACTCCTTGGTTGTCTGACTTCCATACAGTTCAATTTTCTGTCAGTTCTGGTTGTTATTCTGTTTCTAAATTGTTGTTGTACCTATCTTGGTTGTGCGAGGAGGCACAGTGTGTCTACCTATGCCTCCATCTTGGTCAGAAGTCCCAATTCCATTTCTTAGTTATTCCTAGAGTAGCTCTGGGACAGATGCACAAGGAGTCACACACAAGGATTGTCACTGTTACAATGCAGTAGTGAAAGAGTGCAAACTTAAATGTCGCAGTCTCTTGCTATAAGGCATACCCTAAATGCCCTATAGCAGGAGAGTAAATAAATACAGTGTGAGATGGGATTTCCTCTCACTATGTAAATGACTAGATTTTGATGTATCATCATGGATAAATCTCAAAAGCATAGTGTTAAGCAAAATTAGCAAGTTTTTGAACAATTTTGTTGAAAACAATGTAATATTATATATTTTGTGAGTACATAACATATGTCATGTTATAAAAATGCATGAGGATGATATTGAATACAGGGTGGCATCAACCCTGGAGAGGAAGGAAGGAATAGAAGATGAGGGAAGGGTCTACAGGGGTTCCACTGTTCTGCAGTTTCCTTAAAAATAACACATTGATACCCAAAGTAGAAGACGTAATGCAGCTTGTTAGTGAATAAGGCATCTTTATTTATTATTCACTTTATTATTCTTTATATTTGGAATATTTCAGAAATTTTTAAAAAGTAATGAATTTAAAGCCAAGTAAAAATGCTCTTGGCATAATTTTTTTTAAAAAACACATTTGAACTATACTTTATCCTTAGAATTGCTCTGAAAAAGAGTGATTTTTACTTTGTTCCAGCAAATATTTGTGTTTCCTGTATTTTTCAGACCATAAGACACACTGAGGTTTTACAGGAGGAAAATAGGAAAAAAAAATTGAAGCAAAAAATGTGGTAAAATATTTAACAACATAAATAACATAATATTTCACCAGTGTAAATGTAAAACAAACTCAACAACAGTATTAACAACCATTATTCCTCCCAAATTTGAGGGGGAATTATGGGTCTTATAGTCTGAAAAATACAGTAGTCTATGTGAGACTGGGATTTTGCTGAGGTTACTCTGGAGAAGCAAGTAGACTCTGCTCTGTCTTCATCTGCTCTGGGACTTAGAGGCTCCCAGGCAGACTGGTGCTGGGCAGGTAAGGAAGTGGATCATGGCAGTACAGTCCCCACACAGAATAGGTCTGAATGGGCACCACCCAGGAGACATTATAGGAGCTGCTCAAACTGGAAGCTCTGCTCAAACTGAACAGTCATGTCCTCCCAGGAACAGGAATTGGGAAATGTGAGGGGAAAGGGCATTTGGTGGGGGGGTTCTCATTTAACAGATTAAGAAGTGGGAACTAGCCACTGGGCAGGAGGGTGTGATGGTAAGTGCGGGCACTGGAGATAATGAGGTGGAGAAGGGAGGAACAATAAAGACTAGGTCAGAAGGCCTGGCAGAGTCACCCAAAGGAGTTCAACATGCTGCTGCTTAAGGTGCCCAGATAACCACACAATCTCTGTGTAGGAGGCCAGTGCTGGCTAGAAGACTGCACCACTCCAGGCTTTGCTCATTCTGCAAACTCTGGCCCAGATGGGACCATCTGATAGAAAGAGAGGACATGAGGAGAGGCTCCAGGCTCTCTGAGAAATGCCTCCACTGGGCAGCTTCTGTGGTGCTGTGAGCGACAACCTCAAGCTTACCCAGATGTTGACCCTGTCTTGGGTCAACACAGACCCCCTATAGGTTCTGTACTGGTTGTTGGACTGCTAACCAAATAAAGAGTCTCTATCATATTTCCACCAAATGGACCATTGTGTTGTTTCTTCAACACGGCCTAGTTTTAAGCTCTGTAAAGGCAGGGGCTTCCTAGCTTCTGTGAGGCCTGCTTGTGCGGTGGTTCCCAGGTTCCCTGGGGCCTGGTGTGTGGCAGAGATGCCGTCTCCCGTGACTGTGAGTGTCCAACAGGATAAACCTGCAGCACCTGAGAGGCTGCAAGGACAGAGGTATTTGAAGTGTGGACACTCGGGACAGCTGATCAGTGTTAAATTCCAGTTCTGCCACTAACTAGCTGCATCACCTTGGGCAGGACATTTATTCTCTCCTGTGTCTCAGTTTTTTCTCCTGTAGGTGGGAGGGTCATAGTATTACCTCATAGGATTGGAATAGTTACTATCACCCTGATTAGTGTGGCTCAGTGGGTTGGGTGTCCTCCTGCAAACCAAAAAGTCGCCAGTTCAATTCCCAGTCAGATCCCCCGTTAGGGGCATACAAGAGGCAACTGATCAGTGTTTTTCGTCACATCAATGTTTCTCCCCCTCTCTTTCTCCCTTCCTTCCCTGTCTCTGAAAATAAATAAATAAATAAATAAATAAATAAATAAATAAATAAATAAATCTTTAGAATAGTTACTATCTGGGAAATGTGCAGGAGAGCTGGCACCCAGGAATTATTGTATTGGCGTTGACTCTTGTCATTGTTGTAGTTGTTTATTGCATAACTCGAGTCTCTATTCTTTGATACCAAAAAAGCTAGTTATAAAGAAAAATGACACTTTCCATTTTTCTTTTTGCAGCAAAAAATATGTTATTCCTTTGAAGTGCAGCTGCCCGGTAGATTTTGAGTTTCATATTGCTTTGATTCAGTCTCATGAAGCCTTTACTATTGAGCCAACATCAGGTAAGGAGAGTCAAGATTTCAAGTTTTCAACTTTCTTAGAGTTACTACACCAAAGAGGATTTGGAGAATAGTTCTCAAGTTATAGATTTCATATATCTGACCTAATGTAAATTGGAATTGGACACTTGGGGATAAAGACATTTGGGATCATTTGAGTCACAGAGATAATTTATTATAATGGCCAGGTAAATACCTGGCCATTATAGGGGTATTGCATAGACCTCCTATAGGTTCTGTACTGGTTGTTGGACTGCTAACCAAATAAAGAGTCTCTAGCATATTTCCATCAAATGGCCCATTGTGTTGTTTCTTCAACATGGCCTAGTTCTAAGCTCTCCCAAGATCAGAACTGGAAGTTGGAAGTTAATTTGTTCTTATTCTGATTTTGGCTCTTGATATCTCTTGGTTTTGTATTCACCTTTTAATTCAATTTCAAATAAAATGGGAGTATTACTTCTTCCCCAGCTTTCAGAATCTCAGTGACATTTCTGATGAATTGTGGGCAGTCTTTCTCTGCATACCGTAAAGGAGAGAGGTCCCAATGCTGCTCAGGACCATTGAAAGTGAACTCTCCACCTGACATGATTCCTGCTCCCCAGTTTTTGTCTATTGGTGTTTAGGTTTGGAATTTAAAGATCTGTTCACCATGGTCTTCTGTGAACACTAAAAATTTGTTTTTAAATGTTAGCAGAGTTATCCGTTTGTTTCATGAGCTTTCATCATTGCAAGTGCACCTTTTATCCAAAATGAGGGTTCAAATCAGAAACTTTGAATTGCTTCTAAAATGCCAAGTGTGTGTGTTTGTATATGTATAATTTCCTAGAGAACTAAGAGCCATTCTGAGATTTTTTTTATTTTTTCTTGCTATTATAATTTTCCCAATTTCTGCCCCTTTATCCCTCCTCCTCTCTATACTCCCCAACCCTCCAGCATTCCCCACCTTAGTTCATGTCCATGGGTTGTACATGCAAGTTCTCTGAGTTCTCTGAGTTCTCTGTTTCCTATACCATTTTTTGACCTCTCCCCATCTATTTTATGCCTACCAATTGTGCTTCTTCCCTGTATCTTTTCCCCTTATTCCTCTCTTCCCCCTCCCCACTAAAATCTCTCCATGTGATGTCCATTTCTCTGATTCTGTTCCTGTTCTGGTTGTTTGCTTAGTTTTTGTTTTCATTGTTTTTCTTTTCTTTTAGGGTCATTTGTTGATAGTTGTGAGTTTGTTGTCATTTTACTGTTCATATTTTTTTATCATCTTCATTTTGTTAGATAAGTCCCTTTAACATTTTATATAATAAGGGCTGGGTATGATGAACTCCTTTAACTTGACCTTATCTGAGAAGCACTTTATCTGCCCTTCCATTCTAAGTAATAGCTTTGCTGGATAGAGTAACCTTGGATGTAGGTCCTTGCCTTTCATGACTTGGAATACTTCATTCCAGCCCCTTCTTGCCTGGAAGGTTGCTTTTGAGAAATCAGCTGACAGTCTTATGGGCACTCCTTTGTAGGTAACTATCTCCTTTCCTCTTGCTGCTTTTAAGATTCTCTCCTTATCTTTAATTTTGGGTAATTATGATGTGCCTTGGTGTGTTCCTCTTTGGGTCCAAATTCTTTAGGACTCTTTGGGCTTCCTGGGCTTCCTGGAAGTCTAATTCCTTCACCAGATTGGGGAAGTTTTCCTCATTATTTTTTCAAATAAGCTTTCAATTTCTTGCTGCTGTTCTCCTTCTGGCACCCCTATAATTCAGATATTGGACTGTTTCAGGTTATCCCAGGGATTCCTCAGCCTCTGTTCATTTTTTTGAATTCTTGTTTCTTCATTCTGTTCAGTTGGATGTTTATTTCTTCCTTTCATTCCAAATCATTGCTTTGAGTCCTGGTTTCCTTCCTGTCACTGGCGGTTCCCTGAATATTTTGCTTTATTTAATTTTGGGTATCTTTCATTTGTTTTTTCATTTTTCAATCAAGCTCAATCAATTCTGTGAGCATTTTAATTACCAGGGCTTTAAATTTTCTGTGAGATAGATTGGCTATCTCGTCATCACTTAGCTCTGTTTCTGAAGCTTCGCTCTGTTCTTTCATTTGGGCCATATTTCTTTGTCTTGGCATGCCTGTTAAGTTGTAAGGGGGCAGGGCCTTAGGTATTCACCAGGGCAGGGCAACCCTCCTTGCTGCTCTGTGGTGCTGCCTGTGGGGGGAGGGGCCAGAGAGGAAACAATGCAGCTCACCTCCTCGGCTCTAGCCCCACTTTCCAACAAACTCTTGTGTGAAACTGGGAGTTTCTCCCACCATGGGAACTGCCGTAGTCCACAGTGAGCTTTGAGTCTCAGTTTCCCACCCACCGCATGGTCTGCAGCCTTTCTGGAGCCAGCCCCACTCACAAAGTCTGCTGCCTTGCCAAGGGTTCTTACTGGTCTAGTTGTTCTGATGGACTGTTTCTGTAATTTCTTGGTTGATGGAGCTCCATGCACTATGATTTTCTGGCACTTCTGGTTGTTTATCGATTTTAGATTGGTTGTTGCCCTCCTTTTGGTTGTGTAAGGAAGTGAAGGGTTTCTACCTATGCCTCCATCTTGGCCAGAACTTAAATAAATAAAATAAATTTATTTTATGAGGCCAGCATTACTTCGATACCCAAACTAATGCAAGAAACTGCAAGACAAGTGTCTTCAGGAAAAAACAATCCAGCCCACAACCTGATCTCAAAATTCAAGCTTCAAGAACACTTTTTGTCTTTAAACTGATTACAGATTTTTCACATCTGTTTATCTTCCGGCTGACACCAGCCCCGCTCACATTTCTGCAATCCAACTGATGATCTCCCTGTCTTCCAACTGATGCCAACCCCACCTCCATTCTGAGATTTTTGCAGTACAATGTAGTTTCTTGTTGGTGGTTAGGATGATCATGAATAGCCTTATCCCAGAAAATATATGTTGATTATAAGGCTATACAGAGACATGGAGACATACAGGTATATCTTTGACAAGTGATAGAAGTGAGTGAGATACACTAGCAAAGTGCTTCTAATAATCTTCCAGTTCAGCAAATGGGAGACTAGCCAGGGACCATATGTGAGATTTAAAAAGAATGCTCAGGAGAAGTAGAATAAAGAGATCAAACTTTCTTGTGACTTTCTAAAGCCCCAAACCTAATGGTGAGGGAGAAAAATTAGGGACGATTAATATATAAGATGCAAATTAATTCCCTCTGTCCTTTTTTTAACTAAGTGATAGTAGCATACTGAAGAAAGCAGGAAAAGCTAGGTAGCAAGTGGCAATTCTTTAGGAACAGACCCTGAAGCAGCTCTGTCATGTTGATGGCAGTGCTATATTTTACTGGGCACTCAGTGTATCCTCAGTGTGTGGCAGTGCTGGAATAATGTTAGCAATTGATCCCATTTACTAATTGTTAACCACATGCCAAGTACTGCACTAAGCACATAACATGCACTGCCTTATTTCATCCCACAGCCCTGTGAGGAGGGACTATTATCATCACCTTTTTACAGCTGAGGACAGTGAGGCTCAGGGAGGCCAGCTGACTTAACTTCAGACTCAAGCTTTCAGTGACCACCCTAAGCTGGAAGAGTAATGCCACCAGGATGCCTTGAAGTGGGAGAGGAGGGCAAGTAGAATTGTATGACAGACTAGAGTTTAGGAAAATTCTATTTTGTGAGAGAAAAGTTAGAGAAATTAATAGTAGCTCTCAACTAAGTCTCACCTATCCTTCTCGCCTTCAAGGGCCATTGGTATCACCTGTTCAAGAGGACATGTCAATTTGGCTGGTTACGTGCAGTTGACCACAGCAGCAGTCAGTGAACTTCACCCAGAGTTGTTCACCCTATGCCTTGACCAAACTCTGCACTCTGCTTTCCATTCAGAAGTGCCAGTCCCACTGAGGCTCAGTTCTTTTTCTGGCACCTGGATTTTGTCATCTAGTAGCTTGTTAACATAGGTTCCTGGGGCTGCATATCTAGAGTGCTTGCATGTTTGAGAATGTCTCTCTGTTACCTGTAATCTTGAGGGACAACTTGAATGGGTATAAAAGTCAGGGGAATAATGTGGGAGAAGGGATGATGGTGATAATAACAACAATAATGATAGTAATAATAGCTAATGTTTACATAGTGCTTCCCATGTGCCAGCACCACTCTGAGTATATAACTCATTTAATACTCCCGACAACTCTTATATGTAGATTCTATTAGAATGTTCACTTGAGGAATCAGCAAAATGGAGTACTTAGGCAAGTTTCCCAAGGGCAGGGCTAGGGTTGGAACCCAGGGAATCTGGCACCACACTTAGAGCTGGAGCACCCTGAGGGTATACCTTCCATAACTGCCTTGTGCTCACTTAGGGCCAGATGAGTCATATGAAAGCCTCTCCACCATCTGTTCCATGAGCTGCCATTCTGTGGTCACTCACCCTCTGCTCTCCTACCAAGTCACTTCCAGCCACCTTCTGAAGTAGCCTGGGGTCTAAGATGATAGAAATGGCATTGCAGCACAGTGGCTAGTGGGGGGATAGAGACAAGCACACAAAGGATGGCATTTCCCAGATGATTGTGAAGAAAAATAAACCATAGTGATATGACCAGCTCACAGCTCTCAATCAGGTGGTCAGGAAAGGTATCTCTGAAGAAAAGGAGCATCTGCTTAGGTCCAATGGGTAAAGAGGTGTGAGACCTGGTTAGAACTGGGGAAGAGGATTTTCAGGCAGAGGAAGCCATCAATGCAAAGGCTGGCATGGTCACATTTGAGGGAAATAAGGAAGCCCAGTATGACTGGAGGGTGTGAATAAGGAAAGGAGATTGCAAGACCAATTGAAGAGGCTGACAGGGACTTGAGTCGAGTAGGAGTCAGGGTTTGGTTCTGAGCTGGCTGTGAGGCCATTGGAGGTTTCTAAACAGGGTGGTGTCATGACGTCATTTATACTTTAAAAGGTCTCTTAGGCTCTGAGGGAAGAGTGTATTGGAGTAGCATAAGGGGAAAGCACACAGCCCCCTTAGGAAGGAAGCTCAGGTTGGCCTGGATCAGTGCTAGCCATGGAGATGATGAGTGGATGGTGGAGTGGTTAGGCCTTGCTGAAGGATTGGTAAGGCGTGAGGGGTCAGGAGGTGGCTCCTGGTTTTAGTCTGAGCAATAGGTGGATGCGGAGGCTCTTCAAGACATTGCTGGCAGCTCCTTGAGCTCAGCACTAAACATTCCTGTACCATCCCTCTGCCCTACCAAGAGCTGTCTGTGGTGCTGGGCACCGTGCCTGTGACAGTGAGAATGCAGTACATGCACTGCACTCATTGCTCCCAGACAGCAGGTCGTAGGTTTGCAGACAGTGAGCCACTGACCTGGCTTAGTTTTCCCCAGCATCCTTCTGCTCAGACTCCTCCTCAGCTCTCCATTCATACAGGCAGAGCCCCTAGGGTGTTCTCATTATGCTCCAGTGTATACATTTTGGGTATTTAATAGATGGGGAGGACAAGGAAGATTCCAATACTACTTATTTCTGATGCCAGTCATAACGCTTGCTGGAGGGAGAAGGGATTAAGGATTAAAATAAGGACTAGGGATTTTTAAGAGCTCAAATGGGTCAAAAAGTTTTTCCGAGAAACAATTTCCTCATCTTGACATTTTAATGATTATTTCACGTATAAGAAATTATAACTTGTGCCCTGGCTGCTGTGGCTCAGTTGGTTGGAGCCTCATCCCATAACCAAAAGGTTGCACGTTCAATTCCTTGTCAGGGCACATACTTAGGCTGCAGGTTCCATCCCTGGTCTGGGTGCATACAGGAAGGCAACTGATTGATGTTTCTCTCTCTTCCTTCTCTCTCTAAAAACAATGGAAAAAATGCCCTCAGGTGAGGATTAAAAAAAGGAAGAAATTAAAACTTGTTTATTTGCTATAGACATTGGGAAGGACACATTTACAGAACACACAATATGTGCCAAGCATTATCGCAGACCCTGTACATCATTTTCTCCTGATCCTGTTTTACAGATAAGAAAAATGAGCCTCAGGTAATGTAACCAGGCCAAATAACAGAGTTTATGGGAGCCTGAACAGGGCTGTGAGTCAGGATCTGTATGATCCTGGGGCCTTTCCTTGTCCACACATCCAAAGCAGCAGTGAGGGCCTGTGATGGTCCCAGTGGGTGGTATGTAACTTGGTGGTGAGTCAGATGAAAGGTACACCTTGAAGTACTTCCTTCTGTAATCCAGGGAATCAAAAAGCTGTTGTCAACAGCTTGTTCATGGACAATTTTTAAACTATGTAGCTATTAAATTCCCAACAGGGCTTAGAGAGATTAAGAAGTTTACCCAAAACCACAGCTAGTGAAACCCTAAATTTAGAAGATTAAGATCAATACTTAATAAGCATCAAGCATATGGGAGAATGGTCTGTACTTTCTGAGATTTTTAAAGAAAATTAACTTAAACATTATAGCAACTTTGTAATAGCATCGTATGAGCATGTAAGAAAAGAAACTCTAAAAAATTATCCCCATCCTGGGCCTTATGCCCTAACAAATAATGTACTTTTATATTTCCATCTCCTTTTAGCAACCACCCATATTTACTTTTAACCAAGTTTAATCAAGGCAAAGATATCATGGTATTTCTGGTGATTTCATTTATAATTATAGCATTTTTACGTGTTGTTACACTTTCTTCATAATACTCACTTTGTTGATAAACTTGGGTTTTCTTAGCTTTTAGTTTATTTCTGTGGTTTGCTCTCTCCTCTTTTTCTCTCTGTTTCATACCCTCCCTGCCCTGTGATTTAACATTACCCCTGGTTATGTTAATGGTAATCATCTGAAATTAAATTGAAACTATAAAATCATAGTTTGAGCTTTTTAAAAAATAAAATAGTAAATTTTGAGGTGCTCTTCTCACTTTTAAAACATAAAACATACTCTCCTTTATCCCACCATTGATTTTTGCCAAGCAGTAAGCTATGACTGCCTGGCACCCCTTGTGTAGCTATTAACATTTGACAATCAGCTGTGACCAAGTTGTGTTAATAGATCCCTGCTAACTGGTATCCCTGTTAATGGAAAAAGCAGTGTACTCTGTTTGCCTAGGCTACAGCTTTAGTATGCTTTATGTATCAGAACTAGGCTGAGAGCACTTAAAAATAAATCAGTCAGGTCAAGGCAGACATTAATCCTTTTGCTCCAGAGCTTATTCTTATATATTTTTTAAGTTAATGAACTGGAGCAGAGCACTAGAATGTTCTTAGTGTAAAACCCCCAATGAACTTCAGGTCAAATGGATATATTTTCTGACCAAGTGGGTGGTCGAGGTGTTGAATCCAGGGCTTCATGGCATTTCCATTCTGCTGATCTTAGGTTGATGGATAGAATACATTGCTTCTCTGACTATTACTTCTTCCCTGCAGTGGGCTCTTACATCACTAGTGGATATTATTTCAAGATTTTTACTTCTGCTCTCAGGAAGTTGACAGATGCCTATTTCTGAAGCAGTGTGCTTAGGATCCATGAAGATAAAAGAGCTTTGGGGCCTGTTGCCTGTCTTAGAAGCTTGCAGTCTAGTTAGGAGCTTGTAAACTTTGAAAGGCAACAATTCAGGCAGTACATGAGTACTGTAGGGCAGACAGACATTAGAGGACTTTCTGTTCTTGCAGATGGAGAGTCAGGAGGAATTTTAGGTAATATGTACGATGATATAGGCTTTGAATCTTGGCTTCATTCATTCATTCATTCAATAAGTAGTTATTGAAGTAGAAACACAGTTAAAAGGAGTCACCTGCATGTCACATTTTGCTTGCCTCCCCATACCCTACTCTATTTTTCTTGTTGGTAATCATGACTTTATGTTTTATATTCACTTGTTTATTTATTTTTGCTATCATCAATTAGAATGTAAACTCTGAGATCTGTGACCTTTTTTTGCTTATTGCTATTTCTAGAGTGCCTAAACAGTGCCTGGCCCATAGTAAGTGCTCAGTAAACACTTAGCTGACTGAGTGAAATGTCCATGTGGGTGAGCACAGAGAGCAATGGTAGTTCAAGATTCATAGAAAAGTTAGATGGGAAGGAGGTATGTCAAGGATTTATGAGAGAATGTGCAAGGCCTCTGCCGGGACAGTAAAAAACAAATGCACAGGGGCATAAGGAATCATTTAGGTAGCAAACCAGAAAGCCTTTGGTGCAAGTCAGAACGTTACCTCTTCTCAATCTTACAACATTGATTTCCCTCTTCCTCACTCTTTTTCTTTTTTTAAAAATTTTATTTAAATAGTTGCAGTACAATTTTCTATCTTTTCCTCCCATCCTAACCCACCCACCCAGCCCTTCCCTGCTCCCTCCCATTTCCACCCGCCCCTAGTTTTTATCCATGTGTCCTTTATATTCGTTCCTGTAAACCCTTCCCCTTTCCCCCTGAAATTCCCCTGAAATTCCCTCTCCTATCCCCTCTGAACACTGTCAGACTGGTCTCTATTTCAGTGTCTTTGGTTATATTTTGCTTGTTTCTTTGTTTTGTTCTTTAGGTTCCTGTTAAAGGTGAGATCATATGGTATTTGTCTTTCACTGCCTGGCTTATTTCGCTTAGCATAATACTTTCCAGTTGCATCCATGCTGTTGCAAAGGGTAGGAGCTCCTTCTTTCTTTCTGCTGCATAGAATCCCATTGTGTAAATGTACCATAGTATTTTGATCCATTCATTTACTGATGGGCACCTAGGTTGCTTCCAACACTTGGCTATTGTAAATTGTGCTGCTATGAACATTGGGGTGCATAAGTTCTTTTGGATTGGTGTTTCAGGGTTCTTAGGATATAGTCCCAGCAGTGCAATTGCTGGGTCAAAAGGCAGATCCATTTTTAGTTTTCTGAGGAAGATCCATACTGTTTTCCGTAGTGGTTGTGCCAGTCTGCAATCCCACCAACAGTGTACTAGGGTCCCCTTTTCACCACAACCTCTCCAACACTTGTTGTTTGTTGCTTTGTTTATGATGGCCATTCTGACCGGTGTGAAGTGGTATCTCATTGTGGTTTTAATTTGCATCTCTCTGATAGCTAGCACTATTGAGCATGTTTTCATGTGTTTCTGGATCCTCTGTATGTCCTCCTTGGAGAAGTGTCTGTTCAAGTCCTTTGTCCATTTTTTAATTGGGTTGCTTGTCTTCTTAGAGTGGAGTCATGTAAGTTCTTTATATATTTTGGAGATTAAACCCTTGTCTGAGGTATCATTGGCAAATATGTTTTCCCATATAGTTGGTTCTCTTTTTATTTTAATACTGTTTTCTTTAGCTGTGCAGAAGCTTTTTATTTTGATGAGATCCCATTTGTTTATTCTTTCCTTTATGTCCCTTGCTCTGGGGGACATATCAGTAAAAAATTTTATGGGTGAAATATCTGAGATTTTCCTGACTATGTTTTCCTCTAGGACTTTACTGGTGACATGGCTTATATTTAAGTCTTTTATCCACCTTGAATTTATTTTTGTGTATGGTGTAAGTTGGTGCTCGAGTTTCTTTTTTTTTTTTTTTTTGCATGTAGCTGTCCAGTTTTCCCAACACCATTTGTTAAAGAGACTGTCTTTACTCCATTTTATGTTGCTGCCCCCTTTGTCAAATATTAATTGACCGTAGAGACTTGGGCTTATTTCTGGGCTCTCTGTTCTGTTCCATTGGTCCATGTGCTTGTTTTTATGCCAGTACCAGGCTGTTTTGATTACAATGGCCTTGTACTACAGTTTGGTATCAGATAATGTGATCCCTCCTACTTTGCTTTTCTTTCTCAAAATTGCAGCAGCTATTTGGGGTTGTTTATGGTTCCATATAAATTTTTGAAGTGTTTGTTCTATGTCTGTGAAATAAGCCATTGGTACTTTAATAGATATTGCATTGAATGTGTAAATTGCTTTGGGTAGTATGGACATTTTGATGATGTTAATTCTTCCAATCCATGAACACGGTATATGTTTA
Source organism: Phyllostomus hastatus (assembly GCF_019186645.2). NCBI lineage: Eukaryota > Metazoa > Chordata > Mammalia > Chiroptera > Phyllostomidae > Phyllostomus > Phyllostomus hastatus. The sequence continues at coordinate 2,634,135 of NW_025334038.1, read as the reverse complement.
CATTTGTTTGTGTCTTCCTTGATTTCTTTCTTTAGTGTTGTGTAGTTTTCTGTATACAGGTCTTTTACTTCCTTGGTTAGATTTATTCCTAGGTATTTTATTTTTCTTTTACTATGTCAAATGGGATTTTTTTCCTGATTTCTGTTTCTCCTGTTTCATTGTTGGTATACAAAAATGCCTTTGATTTCTGGATATTGACTTTGCATCCTGCAGTTTTGCCAAATTCATTTATTACGTCAAGCAGTTTTTTAGCCGAGTCTATAGGATTTTCTAGGTACACTATCATGTCATCTGCAAACAATGAACAGTTTTGTTTCCTCCTTCCTGATTTGGAATACCTTTTATTTCTTTTTCTTGTCTGATCATTGTGGCTGAAACTTCCAATACTGTATTGAATAGAAGTGGTGAAAGTGGACAGCCTTGTCTTGTTCCTGATCTTAGTGGAAAAGATTTTAGTTTTTGCCCATTGAATATGACGTTGGCTGAAGGTCTCTCATATATGTCCTTTATTATGTTGAGGAATGCTCTCTCTATTCTCTCTCCACTTTGCTGAGTGTTTTTATCAAAAATGGGTGCTGTACCTTATCAAATGCGTTTTCTGCATCTATTGATATGATCATGTGATTTTTGTCCTTGCTTTTGTTTATGTGATGTATTACATTTACTGATTTGCAAATATTGAACCATCCTTGCATCCCTGGGATGAATCCTACTTGGTCATGGTGTATGATCTTTTTAATGTATTGTTGGATGCGGTTTGCCAGTATTTTGTTGAAAATTTTAGTGTCAATGTTCATCAGTGATATTGGCCTGAAGTTTTCTTTCTTTGTTGTGTCTTTATCTGGTTGTGTCTTTATGTGGCCTCATAAAAAGAGTTTGGGAGTCTCCCATCTTTTTGGATTTTTTGAAATAGTCCGTGAAGGATAGGGGTTAGCTCTTCCTTAAATGCTTTGTAGAATTCTCCTGTGAAACCATCTGGTCCAGGGCTTTTGTGTGTTGGGAGTTTTTTGATTACTGCTTCAATTTCTTTTGTTGTTATTGGTGTGTTCAGGCTTTCTGCTTCTTTTTCATTGAGTTTTGGAAGCTTATATTTTTGTAGAAATTTGTCCATTTCACCTAGGTTTTCAAATTTCTTGGCATACAGTTCTTCATAGTAATTTTTTATACTCCTTTGTATTTCTGTGGTACCTGTTGTAATCTCTCCTCTTTCATTTCTGATTGTGTTTATTTGGGTCTTCTCTCTTTTTTTCTTCATGAGTCTACTTAAAGGCTTGTTGATTTTGTTCATCTTTTCAAGAACCAGATCCTGGATCATTGATCTTTAGAATTGTGCTTTTAGTCTCTATGTCATTCAATTCTGCTCTGATCTTGGTTATTTCCTTCCTTCTGCTTGCTCTGGGCTGTCTCTGTTGTTGTTCCTCGAGGTCTTGTAGGCGTAGGGTTATGTTGTTTGTTTGGAATGTTTCTAACCTTTTTAGGTGGGCCTGAATCGCTATGAACTTCCCTCTCAGGACTGCCTTGGTTGTGTCCCATAAGTTTTGGGTTGTTGTGAGTTCATTTTCATTTGTTTCCAGAAACCTTTTGATTTCTTCCCTAATTTTATTCTTGACCCATTCATTATTTAATAGCATGCTATTTAATCTCCATGATTTTGAGTGTTTTGGGTTTTTTCCCTTGGGGTTGGTTTCTAGTTTCAGTCCCTTGTGGTCAGAGAAAATGCTTGGTATAATTTGCTGAGGCTTGTTTTGTGTCCTATCATGTGGTCTATCTTTGAAAATGTTCCATGTGCATTTGAAAAGAATGTGTATTTTGCTTCTTTGGGATGGAGGGCTCATATATATCAGTTAAGCCCATTTCCTCTAGGGCATTGTTCAATGCCACAATATCTTTGTTGATATTTTGTTTGGAAGATCTGTCCACTTTTGACAGTGGGGTATTAAAATCCCCTATTATAATTGTGTTGCTGTCAATATCTTTCTTGAAGTCCTCTAAGATTTTCTTTATGTATTTGGGTGCTATGTTGGGTGCATATATATTTACAATATTTATGTCTTCTTGGTGGATTCTTCCCTTGAGTATTATGAAGTGACCTTCTGGGTCTCTTTTTATGGCCCTTTTTTTGAAGTCTGTTTTGTCTGATAGGAGTATTGCTACCTCAGCTTTTTTTTTCCTGTCCATTTGCTTGGGAAATTTGTTTCCAGCCTTTCACTTTTAGCCTGTGTATATCTTTTGTCCTGAGGTGGGTCTCTTGTAGGCAACATATGTGTGGGTCATGCTTTCTTATCCATTCAGCTATTCTGTGTCTTTTCATTGGAGCATTTAATCCATTTACGTTTAAGGTTATTACTGAGAGGTACTTATTCATTGCCATTTTCATACCTGTGTTCCTCTCTCTCTTTCTTTTCTTTCTTTTCCTTAAAGCAGGCCCTTTAGCATCTCTTGCAGTGCTGGTTTGGTGGAGGTGTATCCTTTTAGACTTCTTTTGTCTGGAAAGCTTCTTATTTGGCCTTCTATCTTGATTGAGAGCCTGCTGGGTAAAGTAGCCTTGGTTGCAGACCTCTGGTTCTCATTACTTGGACTATTTCTTGCCAATCTCTTCTGGCTTGGAGTGTTTCCATTGAGAAGTCAGCTGCTAACCTTATTGGGTCTCCTTTGTATGTTACTTCCTGCTTCTCCCTTGCTGCTTTTACAATTCTCTCTTTGTCTTGGTATTTTGCCATTTTAATTATGATATGTCTTGAAGTGACCCTCTTTGGGTTCCTCTTGATTTGAACTCTCTGTGTTTCCTGGATTTGTGTGACTTTTTCTCTCATCAAATAGGGAAGTTTTCCATCATTACTTTTTCAAATAGGTTTTCTGTCCCTTGCCCCTCCTCCTCCTCCTGCTCTTCTTCTTCTTCTTCTTCTTCTTCTTCTTCTTGTATCCCTATTATATGGATATTATTATGTTTCATATTGTCTTGCATTTCTCTTAATCCCTCTTCATTCTTTCTGAGCCTCTTTTTCTTTTCTTGCTCTTTCTGGGTGTTTTCTTCTACTTTGTCCTCTAGCTTGCTGATCCGATCTTCTGCTTCATCGATCCTGCTTTTCATTCCTTCTACTGTGTTCTTCAGTTCAGAAATTGTATTCTTCATTTCCTCTTGGCCCTTGTTGAGAGTTTCTGTTTCCTCTTTCATGTTGATGTAGTTTTCAGTGAGTTCATTGTAGCTTCCCTGTAGTTTCTGGTAGCTCATTGTGAGTTCATTGAGCTTCCTGACAATCATTGCTTTGAACTCAATATCGGATAGTTGAATTGCCTCTATTTCATTTAGCATTCTTTCTGAGGCTTCCTCCTTTTCTTTCATTTGGGGATTGTTTCTTTGTCTTCCCCTTGTTTTTGAGACTCTTCTTGTTAGCCTCAGCTTCTTAAATTGATCTGTTCTGGCTCCCTGGGTTTGTGGTGTGAACTTCTGTAGTAAAATAGCAGTGTGTTTCAGTGGTGCAGTTTCCTTCCTCACTGGTCTTGGTCTGTCATTTAAGTTGGCTTTGTGTTTGCCTTTGGGTTTTGATTGTTGTTGGGTCTTTCTTTGGTGGTTCCTTCCCACCAGCTGTTTGAATGAGGGTCACTCTGTCCACCACCTCTTGTATTTTATTGTGCTGATAAGGGCAGGTTGTGTTGAAACTGGTTCTTCCATGTGTAAAGCTTTTAAGGATTCTCTCTTGCTCTTGTTCAGTTGTTTGTATTGGGTATTGTCTCTACTGTTTAGTTGTATTTTCAGATAGGTCCTGGATTGAGGTGTGTGTGGTTACTACTCCCTCCTTCACCTTCTTCTGTTGTTATCTGTTAGTGGTTCCTTTGTTGTTGGGTTTCCTCTTCCAGTGGGTATCCTGGTGTTCACCACCTCCACGTATTCTTTTTTGTGATCAGTTGGAAGGGGAAGGCAAAATGGTTTAAGATGGCACGAGTGTATTCTATGATATTTATAGTAGCAGCCAGTAGGGAAGAGATAGGAGATCCTTTGACTATGTATAGTGTTAACCGTGATCTTCCACCCAGCTAGCTGATTTTTAGAAAGGATGGAAAGAAGATAAGACCCTTGTTGTGGAAGGAAGGATTGTGAGTTGGATCTATAAAGCAGTGAAGTTGTGAGAGGTCAGATTCTGAGGTAAGGTGAGAGTAAAGGATAGTAAATAGGTGTAGTGTGTGAGAGAATATAGTTAACCACTACAGTAATAAAGCTCAGGAGACTTTGAAATGAGCTGAGATCTGGGAGGGGTGTTGTGAAGTAATTACAATTGCATGGAACAGTAATTATTGATAATAATATTAGGGCAACAATCATATGACAGAATCTATGAGATCTAGGTAACAAGAATAGGGAGTACAGAACCTCGAGTAGTGTGCTAATGAGACACAGGTGAGTTAAAGGACAGTAGATTAGCAATACACTATGAAAGAGATATCAGGGGATATCTCTTTCAGGTCATACAATATTACCAGCCTAGCAAAGCAGACTATACAAAAAGAAGAGGGATACAAAAATACTATTAAAAAAAGATGTAAGAATACTGGAAAAATAATAATATTACAAATATGCAATAACTTGCAGGTTCTCTGTAATAGCAGAGTAAAATTTGTCTCACTGTCTCAGCTGTTGTGATGCCCCTTCTTTGGGTTCAACTTTGGTCTTTTCACAGATCCAGGATTTTGTCTCACTTGTAGGTATTTAAAAAATAAAAATGAAAAAGGCAGATGAAGGAAGGAAGAAGAAATAAAATTGGAGGAAAGAAAGGAGGAAGGAATAAAACAAAGCAGGAAAGAGAGGAAAAAGAAATTAAAAGAGAATAAAAATAATAAAAATTAAAAAATTAAGAATTGTTAAAAAATAGAATAAAATTAAAAAGTCTCTTGGTTTCAAAGTGGCCAAACCAGTTTTTCTGCTCTTGCTGGCTGCGGCAGGCTGAGGGGTGATTAGTATGGCTTTTCTTCCTCCGTCAGCCAGCGGTGCACACTGTCTGGGAAGCTATGTGGCTCCTCAGCCCTGTGCCCTGGGTGTGGGAATCAGGCCTTTCCCCAGGGTTACTGCTGTGGATTGGGGTGTGGGGATGCTTTCCCCGCATGAGCGCACCCCTGGCTGGGTGGCAGGGAGGCTGGAGCGATTGATCACTTTAGGAGAATTCCCCAAACAGTGTCTGTCTTTTCACTCCTTCCTCTTGAGAAATTCCTCCTATTCAAGCCTGCTGCTCCACACAATGGCCTGGCTTCTCCCACAGCCCAACTCTCCAGCCAGACTGGTGACCATGGGGGTGAGGGCTCCTTGCACGACCCAACCCCGCCAGTGTCCATAGCCTCCAAGGGTGCTCATAGCCCTTGTGTGTTTGCTAGCAACTGGGTTCCTCCCAGTGCTGCTCAGACCTTGTTTGGCTGGGGAGGGAGCAGTTGTCCCTGCTCTCTCACAAGGACTCTGTGGCAAACCCAGCAGCAGGCACTGGGCCTGGGGCTGTAGCCCCTGGACCTCGCACCGGTCCCTGGGACCCTACCATGATGCAGCACTCCTCTTAGGGTCTGGTTTTTTGGTTCCACCACAATCCTTGGTCCCCTATTTTCACATATGCTGAAGTATGTTGGTTGCTTACTCCTCTACTCCGTAGATTGGCCAGGATTTTCTCCCCTGTGCAGAGGGAAGTCAAATCTGCTCCTTCCTGCTCTGATGCCATCTTAGAGTCTCCATATCTTTCTCCCTTTTGTTTTTTTTTTCCACATTTATTGAGCACTTAACTATGTCCCAGCCAGCCCCAATAGCAACAGAGATACAAGAAGGAATAAAACATGGTGGGATATTTGACTTTGAAGAGCACAGTTATCCATCCTGAAGGTTATATTTTATTTTTTAATTATATTTTGTTGATTATGCTATTTCAGTTGTGCCATTTTCCCCTCTTTGCTCCCTCTCCACTCAATGCCCTCCACTCCCTCAGGCAATACCCACACCTTTGTTCATGTTCATTGGTCATGTGTGTAAGTTCTTTGGCTATTCCATTATCTGTACTGTACTATACATCCCCATGGCCATTCTGCAACTACGTTTGTACTTCCTAATCCCCTCACCTCCTCACCCATTCCCCCAAACACACCTCCCATCTGGCAACCATCAAAACACTCTCCATATACTTGGTTCTGTGTCTTTTCTTCTTGTTTGCTTTGTTTTTTAAGATTCAATTGTTGATAGATATGAATTTATTGCCATTTTACTGTTGTTAGTTTTGATCTTTTTCTTAGATAGATCCCTTTGACATTTTATGTAATACTGGTTTTGTGATAATAAACTCCTTTAGTTTTTTTCTTCCCTGGGAAGCTTTTTATCTGCTCTTCAATTCTAAATAATAGCTTAGCTAGGTAGAGCAATCCTGGCTATAGGTCCCTGCTTTTCATGACTTTGAATATTTCTTGCCAGTCCCTTCTAGCTGCAAGTTTCTTTTGAGAAAGCAGCTGACAGTTTTATGGGAACTCCTCTGTGGCTAACTTACTGCTTTTCTTGCTGTTCTTAAGATTCTCTCTTATTATTTACCTTTAGCATTTTAATTATGATGTGTCTTAGAGCGGGCCTCTTTGCATTCGTCTCCTTTGGGACTCTCTGCGCTTCCCTGACTTGCATGTCTATTTCTTTCACCAAATTAGGGAAGTTTTCTTTTATTATTTTTTCAAATAGATTTCCAATATCTTTCTTTTTCTCTTCTTCTGGCATTCCTATGATGCAAATGTTGGACCTTTTGAAGTTGTCCCAGAGGCTGCTTATACTCTCATTTTTTTGGATTCTTTTTTCTTCTTGTTATTCTGATTGGTTGTTTTTTGCTTCCTTATGTTCCAGATCATTGATTTGATTCTTGGCTTCATCCACTCTACTGTTGTTTCCCTTTAAATTGTTCTTTATTTCAATTAGCGTAGGCTTCATTTATGACTGGGTCTTTTTTATGCTCTTGAGCATCTTTATAAACAGTATTTCGAACTCTGCATCCTCTCAGATGCTTCCTCTCTGCAATCTCTCATTGCTTATCTCCATTTTGTTTAGTTCCTTATCTGACGTTTTGATCTGTTCTTTCATTTGGGTTTCTTTGTCTCCTTATTTTTGCAGCCTCCTTGTGTTTGTGTCTATGTATTGAGTAGAGCTGCTATGGCTCCTTGTCTTGGTAGCATGGCCTAATGTAGTAGGTCTCCTGTAAGGTCCAGTGGCACAGGCTCCCCTATCACCCAAGTTGAGTACTGGTGGTATGTCCTTCATGTGGGCTGTGTATACCCTCCTCTTGTAGTTGAGGTGTGATTGCTATTGGTAGGTCAATGGGAGGTATACCCAAGCCAGTCAGCTGCAAGGAATGGCTGTGACCACTGACCACCAACCTCTGCCTTCTGTGGAGGATCAGCTGTGCAGGGGCAGGGTGGTGGTGCTCCAGTGTGGTCTATAGCTTCCCACTGAGTGCACAAGCTCTGGGATTTCCTAGGTTGTGCAGGCCAAGGTCAGCCCCTACTTGTGTTCTGCCTGGGACCACCCTACATGAGCTACAAAGCAATTTGCAGATGGCTGCTACTTGTCATGGGCTTGGAGGTTCCCAGGCAAAGCCAAGCTGTGAACCTAGGCTGGCTGCTGCTAATGCTGGGCCTGTGGTCACTTAGCAAGAAATACAGAGGCTGAGGGCTTGTTGAGGCTGACTGTTGCTTGTTTGAGAGAATTTAGGAAATTGTGAAGCATAAGGCAAGACCAGACATTCATATGGAAGAGTCACGGTTAACAGCCTCCTTATGCCCATAACCTGGGTGGGGAAGAGCCTCAGTGGATCTCCAGGGTAGAGCAAAGAGTGTTACCCAAGTTGGTGGAGTCTCAGATAAGACACCTGTCTTCTGGCTCTGTGGCTTTGTGGGGGAGGGTTTAGAAAAGGAACAATGGCCTTTACCTGCCTTTCTGTCTGGGAGAAAGCTGTCCCCAAGCTCTTGCCTTGATGCCAGACACTTCAGTTCCTTCCTGCATGCTGTTGGTGCCTTTTGATTGCTACCTCTGTGTTGGAGCTCAGAGTGAGTGAGTGTGAGTAAGTCTATGTGATGGTTCTTTAAGAGGAACAGCTTGGGACTCCAGAAGTTTCTTCCATTGACTCAATCCCCACTTATTTTTGCAACCAGAAATTATGAGGACTTATCTTCCTGGTCCTGGAACCTTGGGCTAGGAGATTTGATGTGAGGCTGGAACTCCTCGTTTCTGAGATAGCTCTCCCAAATTTTCATCCACCATACATGGGTGCAGAACAAATCTGGTATCTCCACCCCTCTGCATCTCCGCCTCTCCCACTAGTCTGGATGGATACGGTTTCTTTAATTCCATAGTTGTCGGGCTTTCTTCAACTCGATTTCTGACAGTTCTGAGTGAAGGGGGCTTTATAATTTAGTTGTAATTTTGATGTGGTTGTGTGAGGAGACAACCTACACCCGTCTTGACTGGAACACCCAAACTGAAGATTTTTTTAGGAAAAAATTCACTTATACAAAAATATAAAGAACTGGGTTTTTTTTTGACAAAAACTTTTATGTGTGTTTCTAGCTTTTACTTGTTGTTTACAGGATTAACATTGGCATCTGGTCATTAGAGTAAAGATTACAGTTCCTGGAATTCATCTGTGACTTACTAATACTGATTGATATGTATGTATTTATGTATCTGACACAATCAAAAAACCATTGTAAAGGATTAGTGTAGTAATTGGTAAATAAAATCAATGTAAACACCAGAAGATGATTCACATGTATTTAATGAAAAGACTATATAAAGAGGGTACAAACTTGTGCTTATCCTGGGAAGAATGTATGTGTGTATGCATGTGAGCTTCTTTGACTTTGCAGAAGAGAGAGTATCTTTTTTTTCTCATTTCTCTCTTCTCAGGAATAATTCCAGCTAATGGGAAGATGAATGTGACTGTAATGTTTACACCCTTTCAGTATGGGATGGCACAAATAAAAATGCAGTTATGGATTTCACAGTTCAACCCTCAACCCTATGAATGTGTCTTCACTGGAACATGCTATCCCAATATGGCTTTAAAGTACAGCAGCTTTGGAATATTTTTGCTTATTCTTAAAACTTTTTCAAAAATCTGTCTTCCTTCTATTCTGTTTTTCTTTCTCGTAACAGAATGCCATCAAAAACTCACTTAAAAGTTTAAAAATATAATGAGAGCACATAGAATATCTCTATGCTTTTAGCAACTGTTGCTTCTGCCAAGAGGGGAAGCATTGACTGAGATACAGAGGTTTTCAGGGGATACATTTTTTCATTAATGACGACTGGTGTGCTGTTTGAATTTTTGACCTCATATACATAGTATTGTTTACTCAAAATTTAAATCATTAGGTGTGAACAACATAACTTTTCAAAGCCCCAGCATTCAACTCAGAGTTACAATATGAAGTGAGATTAAGTTTTACAATTCTTAAAATTTATTCTGAAGTTCTACTTTTATTTGAATGTGAGCTTGTATTTTATATCCCAGTGTGTCTAGTTAATACTATAAGTTTTATTCTAATACACATGACTTTTATAAAAGTTAAAAGGAAAATTTGTCTCAGTATAAACACTAATCTTAGACAATTCTTATAAATATTTTGAAAATGATAAAGAAATAGCTTGATTTTCTTTTCTTTATGTATAGATACACATTACATATGTACATCATAAGTGTAACTTTATGATTTGTTATATATCATGATTTTTTTCCTAAAGATGCCACTTGAGTGGGATTTTTACATATCTGTCTCTCCATAGACTTGTTCTTAACTACGTGATAACATTACATAGGAGAAGCACCATACAAATGCTGACATATGCTATTTCTAAACGATTGTGTTTTGGTTTCCCAACTACTTTAGTATCTTATTTAGCACACTTTTTACATTTTCAAGGACTATGTTTCAAGACCTGCATATCTCTCTAATCTGAAAATAGTCCTATAACATACAAATTTCACCATGAAGGGAAAAAATTATCTGGCTTCAGTGTGCCCTGAAAGCTTCAGAGGTTGCTTTTTTTGTTTCAGAATAGGTTATGTGATGGACTTACTCATGTCCTAAACTTTCCACAGCCAAATTCCACATGTAACTCTTTAATATATCACTTTCTTAGGCCTCTTCATTTTCATTGTTAACACTAGCAATTAGATTTCTTAAAGACACTGTTTTTTAACACCTTCAATTTTTTTGTTGTTTCTCAATATTCACAGCTGAAGTGATATCAAAACTCTTTTGAGATGTTGGTGCTGAGCCATAGCTCACTCCTCAACCAAGCACCTCATCCGTGCACATCATACCATGTCCATCAAAGTGTGTCTCACCACAGGACAGGTTCTCCTGTGCCATAGACCTCCCAGGACACTCTCAAATAAGCAATGTTAGATTTGAGATTATTGGCATGTCACCCATGTTGTGCAGTGGGGCCTGTTCAACAGGTGTACAGCAAATGAATATTGACTGTCAGAATGAATGAATGTTGGTATATTCTTATCTCATATCTGTACTATCATGCAAATGTGTACCCCTGTGAAACAAGTGTTCAGGTGTTCTTGCTTAAAGGAGTGCTTCATAGGTAACACTTATGAACATAATGTAATTCAACTACATTTCATAATAAATAACTCAGATAGCTCCCATAGGCATGTCAGCAGCAGTGTATATACATATATACATATGTCCAAAGGCAGTTTGCAGTTTTATTCAAACATTAGTCTGAATCTCCTTTTGAAAGATCTTAGTACAAATGGTGAGCATAATTATTCTTTTACCAGGAAGATAAATCAATTTAGGTATTTTTTAAATGTAGTAAATTTAGCTACTGAAAACCAATAACCTAGAAGTAAATTTTGCTAGACAATGAGAGCAATTTTCAACATAATCATGTTTTCCACTTGTTACATTCTTTGAGAATGTAAGAAAAACAGCCATTTGTAAGCTATTTTGATGTAAATTATTTATCCTTTGGTATGCTGACATTGCGTTTATTTTAGTAGACCAATGTTTTAATACACCACTTGATTTTCAATGACTAGTTAATGAACTGTAAGTCATGGTATTATCTGAAGGAAGATAAAAATAGGAACCTTGAGTTGTTGGATTATATACAAGTACTAATTTAATATGTGTTTTAAACTATAGATTAGAAGAATTTAAAAGATTAAGTATTCTTTCTAAGAAAGAACACATTCCTCCAGAAAAGTCAATAATACAAATAAATTTTCACCGATTGCCAGCAAAATTAAAACCTCCAAAGATTAAGGTAAGTGGGCATCACACTAACCATGATGGGAGGAGTACGAGAGAAGCAAAATAATGAATTTTTCTTCGTGATTTGGTCTCAGGAAATTGAATATCAGAACTTGAGATTTCCAGTAGATTTATCAAATCCATTTGCTGTGGCATCTGTTTTAAACCAAGAACCAGGAAAATTGAAGATTAAAGAATTAAGAGAAGGTAACCAGCTGATCTACCTTAAATCAGCACCTAGGCAGAATATAAAACAATTATTCCTTGTGGCATTTACTATTTATGAACAATAGCAACAAAACTCAGATGGCTAAGCTTTGCCATTGGGACTGTGTTTTTCTTTTAGCAAATGCTTCTGATTTGATTTCTGGTATAATAATTGTTTGCTCCTATCCTCAGTTTTGGACCAAGGCAATGAGATTTCAAAAACAAGACAGATGAAGGAAGCACTGTTTGAACAGAAAGTCAGACAGGACACTTGTGAAGAGAATGAAAATCATCTTAAGTGGTAAATATTGAGCAATTATTTGTATCAAGTGACAGTACTTTGTTTTTCGTAATGGCTTTTTTTTTAATATGAGACGATGAAAAGTTGTAATTCTTTGAAATAATTTTGATTATTCTTTTCCTCCACTGGACCTTCTATTTCAGCATGAAGTTTTTATTAGGAACAAATCAATGTGACCAAACTATGGCTTTTCCTAAGCATGACCAGACAGTAGCAGAACTGGAGTGCATGTGGGAGAAGCCAGGACACTGCTCCTTGCTGCCTGCTGCTGCCCGCACCCACTCATTCCCCAAGAGCCCCAAATCTTACTGCACCAGGAGCCCCCAGGGGCCTTCTGGGAAGTCCAGCAGTGCAGGCTGTGGTGGGGCAGGTTTCTGATGGAGATTTTAAAATTTGGATGTGAGACTTCTATATGTGCTCCTGCAATCAAAATTGGAGCCCTTTTCAGAATTTTTTTTTTAAATCAGGTCATACCAGGTGTATCTATATGTTTGTCAGTTCAGCTAAAGCAAACTTTAGAAACCTTTAAACTAAGCTAAAAAAAAGACTCCTGGAGAGGGTGTTTGACATGCTGTCTGGGCCATTCACCTGCCCAGGCATTCCCCACCTGGTCACCCTGCCACCTGTCTGCATGGCAGTCGAAGGTGCCCTTTGTTCTCATGGAAATACCTTCTGCTTCAGTTTAAGTCTGTATTCAGGGTCTCACTTCAGCTAAATAGGAAGTATGCCAAGTAACTGAAGAGCATTTTTAATATATTTTTATTTTTCATTTATACTTGACATACAATATTATATTAGTTTCAGGTGTTCAACCAGTGATTAGACATATAACTTACTAAGTGATCATGCCAATAAATCTAGTACCCACCAATTGTACTGCTTATTCTCTTTACCTTTGTCATGCAACCCCCAATCCTTCTCCTGTCTGGCAACCATCAAAATGTTCTCTGAATCTGAGTCTGTTTCTGTTCCACTTGTTTATTTCATTTTTAAGATTCAATTGTTGATAGATACATAATTATTGCCAATTTATTGTTCATATTTCTTATCTTCTTTTTTCCTTTTCTTCTTAAAGAAGACTAACATTTCATTTAGTACTGATTTGATGGTGATAAACTCCTTTAGCTTTTTCTTGTCCGGGAAGCTCTTTATATGTTCTTCATTTCTAAATGACAGCTTTGCTGGGTAGAGTAATCTTGGTTTAGGTCATTTCATCATTTTGAATATTTTGAGCCAATCCCTTCTGGCCTGAAATGTTTCTGTTGAGAAAGCAGCTGACAGTCTTATGGGAGCTCCCTTGTGGGTAATTAATTGCTTCTTTCTTACTGTTTTTAAGATTCTTTTTTTTGTGTTTAACCTTTAGCATTTTAATTATGACATGTCTTGGTATAAGCCTCTTTGGTTTTATCTTATTTAGGACTCTCTGTACTTCTTGGACTTCTATGTCTATTTCTTTCACCAGGTTACAGAAGTTTCCCATCATTATTTTCTCACATAGGTCTTTATTTATTTACTTTTATTGTTCAAGTAAGTTGTCTCCATTTTTACCCCACCATGCCCCTCCTCCTACCCTCAAACCTATCCCCTTCGGCTTTGTCCATATGTCCTTTATACATCACATAGGTTTTTAATTCCTTACTCTCTCTCTTCTCTTTCTGGTACCTCCATGATGCAAATGTTGGTACACAAGAAGTTATCCCAGAGGTTCTTAATACCATCTTCACTTTTTTGGATTCTTTTTTCTTTTTGCCACTCTGATTGGACGTTTTCTGCTTCCTTATATTACAAATCTCTGATTTGATCCTCTGTTTCATCTACTTCACTGTAACTCCCTGTAATGTAGTCTTCGTTTCACTTATTGTATTCTTCATTTCTTACTGATTCTTTATTTTCTAGTTCTATTTTTTATGATTTCTATGTCATCATTGAAGTTCTCACTAAATTCATTTATTCTTCCTCTAAGTTCATCGAGCATCCTTATAACCAGTGTTTTGAACTCTGCATCTAGTAGATTGCTTGTCTTCATTTTGTTTAGCTCTTTTCCTGGAGTTTTGTTCTATTCTTTCATTTTGGGTATGTTTCTTTGTCTCCTCATTTCAGCAGCCAACCTGTGTTTGTTTCTGTGTATTAAGTAGAGCTACTTCCCTGGCTGGTGTGGCTCAGTTGGTTGGAGTGTCATCCTATAAACTGAAATGTTGCAGATTTGATTCCTGGTCAGGGCACATACCTGGGTTGCAGGTTCTGTCCTGGTCAGGGCATGCACAAGAGGCAACCAATTGATGTTTCTCTTTCACATCAATGTTTTCATCTCCTTCTATCTCCTCTCTCTAAATTCAATAAGCATGTCCTCAGGTGAGAATTAAAAAATAAATAAAAAATGTAGAAGTAGATCTGCTACATTTCCTGGGCTTTGTAGAGTGGTGTTATGTAGTAGATGTCCTGTAGGGTCCAGTGATACAGCCTCCCCACTAACCCATGATGGGCACTCCAAGTCCACCACCCCTCCCCATGTGGTCTATGTACACCCTTCTGTTGTAGTTGAACCTTGATTTCAGTTTGCATGTCAGTGGGAGGCATTTACTCCCAAGCAAACTGGCTGTGATGACTCTGAAGGGTTAGCTGTTCAGGGGTCCACCCCATGGAGCAGGGCTTACTTCATTGGGGCTCTGGTGCCCACTGAGTCCACTCCTTGTGTGTGTCACTTGTGAAGGTGGTTGGGTGGTGTTTCAATACATTCCAAAGCTGTCCCCTGGGTACACTGTCTCTGAGGCATCACAGAAGGTTCAGGATAAGGTCAGTTGCCACCTCTCTTCTGCTGGAGGTTACCCAGCATGAGCTACAAAGTGATCTCAGATGGCTGCTACTTGTGTTGGGCTTGGAAGTGCCCAGGAGAGGCCAAGCTGTGAACCAAGGCCAGCTGCCACTACTGCTGAGCCTGGGGATACTTAGCAAAAGGTATTGGGCATGCCAAGGCCAGATGCTGCTTATTTGAGAAATTATAGGAAAGTCCACAGCATGAGCCAAGGCAGGCCATTTGTATAGAAAAGCCACTGGAAAGGAATTGGGTGACCTCACAAGCTGGGTAGGTTGGGGCTTCATGAAATCACCAGAGTGCAGCAAACAGTGTTAGCCAGGGTGTTGGAAACTCAGATATGGTACCCACCTGTAGGCCCTGTCAGGGGAGGGCTCAGCAAAGAAACAATGGCCTCTGCCAGCACTTTTGTTCAGGACAAAGCTGCCCCTCCAGGCTTCACTCTCAGTCCAGACACTTCAGTTTCTCCCTTAATGTCCCAGGTGCCCTTCAGACTGCCACCCCAGCACTGGAACTCACAAGGAGTGAATTCGAGTAAGTTCTTACACAGGCCCTATAAGAGGAACACCTGGGACTCCAGCTGCCATTCATCTTACTCGGACACAATCCCCACTAGTTTTTATAGCCAGAAGTTATGGGGACTTCTCTTCTCATAGCTGGACCCTGGGTTGGGAGGTCTATTGCGGGGCTGGGACCCCTCGATCCATTGGGTGGATCTCCACAGACAAATATCCCACCTGATTTTTATCTGCCATACATGGGTGTGGGACCAGACTTTTCCACATCTTTGCCCCTCCTAGTAGTGTGGATGTGGCTTTTCCTTTGTATCCTTAGTTGCAGGATTTCTGTCTAACTAGAATTCAGGTAGTTCTGAATGATGGTTGTTCTGTAATTCAGCTGTAATTTTGATGTGGTTGTAGGAGGATTTGAGCACCATATTTCCCTATGCCATCATCTTCAAAGAGCATTTTTAAAAATACTCTTTCCTGGACTTCCGGCCAAGATGGAGGCATAGGTGGATGCACCGTACCTCTACACACAACCAAGATCGGGACAACAACAATTTAGAAACAGAATAGCATCCAGGAATGACAGAAAATTGATCTGAATGGAAGTCGGACAACCAAGAAGTTGAATTACACCCGTGCATCCAGACCGGTAGGAGGGACGGAGACGAGCAACCAGGTGCAGGTCATGGCACAGAGAGCAGAGAGTGGTGTGACTGGGCACGTAAGGCATCCAGGGCACACAAGACCGCAGCAGGTGGACCCTGAGTGTGCAGGTGGCAGCTGGCAGACCCCAGCCCAGGGGTGGCAACCGGCAACCGGCAGACCCAGTGAGGCAGCAATTGTAAAGCAAGGCAGTGCGCACAACCCAGGATCACAGCTCTGGGAAATAGAGCCTCAGGACACTGATTGAGGACACCCGTGGGAGTTGAGGTGCACGGAGAGACACCCAGCCTCACAGGGGAGGTCCTTGGAGGGTCCCACACATGCACAAGCCCACCCACATGGGAATTGGCACCAGAGGGGCCCAATTTGTTTGGGGAAAGCAGCAGAGGGGACTGAGGTCCCATGGAGAGTGGAGCAACCGCCATTGATCCCCCTCGACCCCACCCCCACATACAACATCACAGCCCAGTGACTAGGGTGCCCTGCCCTGGAGAACACCTAAGGCTCCACCCCTTACTGTAATAGGTGCGACCAGACCAAAAAAAAAAAAAGAGAGAGAGAGAGAGATGGCTCAAACAGAATAACAAATCAAAGCCCCAGAACCCATCATTTTAAGCAACCTAGAGATAGCCAACCTATCAGATGCACAGTCCAAAACACCGGTAATCAGGATGCTCACTGAATTGGTTGATTTTGGTCACAAAGTAGATGAACAAATGCAGGCTATGATAAGAGAAATGAAGGAAAATGCACAGGGAACCAATAGTGATGGGAAGGAAACTGGGACTCAAAACAATAGAGTGGACCAGAAAGAAGAAAGAAACATCCAAACAGGAAAGAATGGAGAAATAAGAATTCAAAAAACAATGAGGAGAAGCTTAGAAACCTCCAGGACATCTTTAAATGTTCCAACATCTGAATTATAGGGGTACCAGAAGGAGAAGAGGAAGAGCCAGAAGTTGAAAATTTATTTGAACAAATAATAAAAGACAACTTCCCCATTCTGGCAAAGGAAATAGTCTTCCAAGAAGTCCAGGAAGCTCAGAGAGTCCCAAAGAAGTTGGACCCAAGAAGGAACACACCAAGGCACATTATAATTACATTAGCCAAGGTAAAAATGAAGGAGAGAATCCTAGAAGCAGCAAGAGATGAGGAGGCAGTAACCTACAAAGGAGTTCCCATCAGACTGTCAGCTGATTTCTCAAAAGAGACCTTACAGGCAAGAAGGGGCTGAAAAGAAGTATTCCAAGTCATGAAAGGCAAGGACCTACATCCAAGATTGCTCTATCCAGCAAAGCTTTCATTTGGAATGGAAGGGCAGATAAAGTGCTTTTCAGATAAGGTCCAGTTAAAGGAGTTCATCATCACCAAGCCCTTATTATGTGAAATGTTAAAGGGACTTATCTAAGAAAAGAAGATAAAAAAAAACATGTATAGTAAAATGACAGCAAACTCACAATTATTAACAACCACACCTAAAACAAGACCAAAAGAAACTAAGCAAACAACTAGAACAGGAACAGAACTACAGAAATGGAGATCACATGGAGGATTAGCAACAGAGGAGTGGGAGGAGGAGAGAGGAGGAAAAGGTACAGAGAAGAAGTAGCATAGATGGTAGGTAGAAAATAGACAGGAGGATGGCAAGAATAGTATGGGAAATGTAGAAGCTAAAGAACTTATGACACATGGACATGAACTAAAGTGGGGGAATGTGGGTGGGAGAGGGTGTACAGGGTGGAGGGGAGTGAAGAAGGGAAATGAGACAACTGTAATAGCATAATCAATAAAATATATTAAAAAATACTCTTTTCCTATTGTAAAAATGGACACAATTGTCTTGGTAGAAAACCTAAAAATATTTATAAAGTGTAGGGAGGGAAAAATAATCACTACAGTGCAGTGTTTAAATGTTTTATCATGAACATGTATTCTTTTCAATATAATTCTTAAAATGTAAGATAAAAAATAATCAGTATGATGCCATGACCACGTCCTTCTTCTATCTTTGAAATCACATCATAGATTCAGTTTTAAATGCCATGTTGTTCATTTCATATTTCTCCCAACTTTTTTTGTTGAAAGATATTAAACCTGCCAGTAATACCCATATAAACTTGACATAGGTTCACCAGTTGTTAACATTATGCCACACATACTTCTCCTTACTTTCTGCACACACACACACACACACACACACACACACACACCCCTATTTTTCCTGAATCATTTGAGAGTAAACTGCAGACATGAAGTTCCACTTCTAAAGACTTTAGCATGTAGTTCCTAAAAACAAAGACATTCTCCAACATTACCATAATCACTTGTGAGAAATTTAACATTCATACAATAATATAGTAATAATCAACCCTCACACAAATTTACCCAGTTGTCCCATTAATGTCCTTTATACCTGGGTTTTTGTTTTTGGAGAGGAGGAATCCAGGATCCAATCAAACATCATACAATTTGTATTTAGTTTTCATGTCTCTTTAGTCTCTTTTAATCTAAAACAGTTCTCCAGACACACCCTTCCATTTTTAAAACCACAGTTGCTACTTATTTTGAACATGCACCAGGATTTGTCACAGACACATTACATACCAGAGTTTTTAAACTGTGATAAAATTTATAAAATTCACCATTTTAATAATTTTAAAGTGTACAATACAGGAGTTTTAGGTATATTTATAACCATCATTATTAATTAATTCCAGAACATCTGTATTACTCCAAAAAGAAACCCCATGCCCATTAGGCAGTCATTCCTCTCTGCCGCAGGCCCTGGCAACTACTAGTCTACTTTCTATAGATTTGCCTTTTCTGAACATTTTATATAAATGGAATTATAGAATATATAGGGCCTTTTGTAACTGGCTTCTTTTACTTGATGTTTTCAAGGTTCATCCATGTCACAGCATCTATCAGGACTTCATTCCTTTTTATGGCTGAGTAATATTCCATTATAAGGACATCTAATCATTGGTTGATGAACATGTGGGTGATTTCCACTTTTTGGCAATTGTGACTATTGCTGCCATGAACATTTACATACAAGTTTTTGTATGAACATATCTTTTCAGTTTTCATAGGCCTGTATATAGGAGTGGAATTGCTTGGTCATGTGGTAATTCTATGTTTAACTTTTTGTGGAGCTACCAATGTTTTTCACTAAGGCCAAACCATTTTATATTCCCATCAGAAGTGTTTAAGGATTCCAATTTCTTCACACCCTTGGCAATACCTGTTATTTTTCTGTTTTATTATTGTCATTATCATAATCATCATCATCATAGCCATCATAATGGATATGAAGTGGTACATCATTGTAGTTTGATTTGCATTTCCCTAATAACTAATGAGGTAGAACATAGTATTTTTTATTCATAAATATTTCAGCATATGCCACTAGAAGATAAGCTTAATTTTCTAAAACACATTATTCATCTTAATTATGTTGTTGAAGTCTACAACTTCTCTTCCCCATGGTGTCTCCCCCAATATCTCAGCTTCCCTTTTCAATTTCAGAGTAGAGATAAGACATTCTATTCTAAAATTGACTGTTGTATTCTGATGGGTTCTGGAAGTTTGTTTGTTTTTTTCTCCACAGGCAGGTGCACCTTGGTAAAGATCATATGTCTTTTAAATTTAGAAAAGACCTTGCTGAAGAGAGGCAAAGAGTAAACAACAAATACAAGGTCAGGATTACTGCTAACTGGATATCATTTATTTCACTAACGATTTTTGAATTCCTACTGTAGGCAGATGCCATATCAGAGGAAAGAAAACTTACTGTTAAGTTGGGAGTGGAAGAGGCTGGTGACAAGTAAACTGTTAACTATAAATCAAGGCTGGCTGTAAATGTCACAAGAGATTTATACTATGTATTAGGAGAATTAAGAAGCCAGAGAGGAGAGCTAACTCATCTAATTGGAAAGCTTCCTTTAAGACATTGTATACTTTTTTCAAAGTTGTGAGAAGACAAAGGCATTCAATTGAGAGAGAGGGAGTGCTTTCAGATTTGGGCTGGAATTCTGGGTGTGAAGTGCATTTATCCCATGATCTGCAGAGCATGAAGGTAGGAGAGACCCAAAGACAATAACCAGGAGCCACACCAGAGCCAGATCTGGATCAAAACAAATGGCTAAGCAGAGAATGGAAAACTGATTAGGGGAGGAGGCCACATCTGAGTCACCAAAGTAGCAACTGTAGGTTCAGGAAAGGGAGAGTGGAAATGGGAGTTGTGGGACTGTGCGATACCCCTGGGTGCACCATGGCATAAGACATTGTTATGTGTAGGGCAGGTGCAGAGAGCAGTAGAGACAAGCCCATAGTAGGCTGAAACACAGGACACACGCGGGTCAGAGGTGAAAAGACTTGACTGGGAATCATCACTTACTACCTTAGCTAGGGTTGCCATAACAAAATTCAACAGACTGGGTGGCTTAAAGAATGGAAATTTATTTTCTCACAGTTCTGGAGGCCAGAAGAACTAGATTAAAGTGTTGTTAGCAGGGTTGGTTCTTCCTGAGATCTCTCTACATGGCTTGTAGATGGCCGCCTTTCCCATGCGCCTTCACACTGTCTTCCTTCTGTGTTGTCCAAATTTCCTCCTTTTACAAGAACATCAGTCACGCTGGATTTGGGCCCACCCTAATGACCTCATTTTGACTTGATTACCTCCTTCAATACCATGTCTCCTGACTAGGAGTTAGGATGTGAACATATGAATTTTGGAGGGACACAATTTAGCCACTATATATGTATGTAAGCTTGGGAGTGTGTACTTCCCACACTCAGTGCTACACACAGTGGCAGAACTAGGTAGGAAGAATTGAGAAAAAAACATGTATCTTGTCAAATATGAGTATATTTCTCATACAGAATACATTTTCTTTCTCAATGTGGAGTCCAAATTAGATATTTGAATAAATTTGTTCTTTTTAATTTTTTTCAAAGGATATAAAATCATTACACTGGTAAATCTTAGCATTTAGGAAAGGCACATATTAGCTTGGCATTTAAATTTAGTTTGGGGTATCGTTCAGATCCTTTCCACACAATTTTATTTTATTTTATTTTATTTTATTTTATTTTATTTTATTTTATTTTACAATAAAGTTTATTTAATTACTAATTCAAGAATATCTTGCCCTGGCTGGCATAGCTCAGTGGATTGAGCGCAGGCTGCGAACCAAAGTGTTGCAGTTTCGATTCCCAGTCAGGGCATATGCCTGGGTTGCAGGCCATGGCCCCCAGCAACCGCACATTGATGTTTCTCTCTCTCTCTCTTTCTCCCTCCTTTCTCTCTCTAAAAATAAATAAATAAAATACTAAAAAAAAAGAATATCTTTACATACTTGCAAAGTAGTAGCATATAGGAGAGATTAGATATACAGATAGACGGATAGATAGGTAGATAGATACCATATTTTCCAGACTATAAGACTCACTTTTTTACCACATTTTTTGCTTCAAAATTTTTTTTTCTATTTTCCTCCTCTGAAACTTAGGTGTGTCTTATGGTGTGGACCCCAGATGCACCTAAGTTTTACTTTTTTATTTCTTTTTTAAATTTATTTTTTTATTAATTGTTGTTCAAGTACAGTTATCCCCAGCCCTCCCCACCTCTCTCCTGTTTCCACCCCGCCCTGTTATTGTCCATGTGTGCTTTATACTTGTTCCTACAAAACTCTTCCCCTTTTCGCCTGAAATTCCCTCCCTTCTCCCCTCTGGTCACTGTCAGCCTGTTCTCTATTTCAGTGTCTTTGGTTATATTGCTTGTTTGTTTGTTTTGTTGATTATCTTCGCACACAATTTAAAAAACAAAATATTACCCTAGCCAGGCAGCTCAGTTGGTTAGAGTGTCATCCTGATATGCCAAGGTTGTGGGTTTGATCCCCTGGTCAGGGCACGTACAAAAATCAACCAGTGAAAGCCTAAGTGAGTGGAACAACAAATCAACGTTTCTCTCTCCCTCCCTCTCCTCCACCACTCTCTCTAACATCAATATTTTTAAAAATGTTTAAAAACAAAATAATGTGTTTTCTGTGAACCCCACAATGGAGTATTTTCTAATTATTTTAAAGATATAGGTGGTATAGCATGGCACAACCAGGTCAATGTGAGAGTTAAGGCTATTTACAGCACTTGGTTGACAGACACACCCAACTGTATATTCACCAGGCAAGTGCATTGAGTAAATGCCCACTGTATATAAGATTCTGTGCTAGTGAATAAGCCATGGTTCTTGCTCTCAAGAAGATCACAGTGTAGAAAGAGCACAGAGACATTAAGAGATGATACAAAATGTGCTGAGTACAGTGCCAGAACTAGAACTTGTAGATAAATTGGAAATGAGGGGTAAGGAAAGGGAGAATGATTCCTAGGTTTCTAGCTTGGGTGCATGTTTGTGGTTTTAAAATGAGGTCTCAAATATGGAAGAAAAGCTGGCTTAGTGGTAGGTGAAAAGTTTAATTTGGGAAATGTCACATCTGGGGTGACTGGAGGAAATCCAGGTGGTAGCTGAAGGAACAAGTCTGAGCTGAAAACAGAGACTTGGGAGTGATCAGCATAGAGCAGAGACTGAGACCACAGAACAAGTATGGTGACCTGGGGAAAGTAAGTTTCTTGAGAAAGAGAGTAGCTCAGGGCAGGAATTCTAGAGAACTTCAGGATTTAAGGGGAGAGCAGCAGAAGACTAAGGGGATAGAGGAGAAATGGTTGGGAAGTCAGGGGACCTGGAGAGCACAGAGAAAGCAGGTGCAGAGGGATCAGTCAAATGCAAAGAGGATTCCAAGATAATAAAGTCCTGAAGAGTAGACAGTGGATGTGGCCATTTGGACATCCTTATGTGCCTCCAGTGACAGCAACTCCAGTAGACTTGAGGAGGGAAAAATGCCAAATTGTAGTTCTCAAAGAATGTGTACAAATTAGTAGTTTCTTGAGAAGTGGTTTTCTGGGAAGTTAAAATGAGCAGGGGCAAAGAAATGGGTGGATCATTAGAGGGAGGTGAGAGGTCAAGGGTTTTTTAGTTGCAAGAACTTGAGCATGTTTATAGACTGAGGGCAAAAGAGCCATTACAGAGGAAAAAGTTGAAGAAACGGGAGGAGGTCACGGTCAGAGGGAAAGATTGCCTTTGAACAGGAGGGAGGCCTGGGGAAGGCCAAGTAAGGAAGGACTGTGGGTATAGTCAGGTTTGTGTGCAGAGGGAGCTGTTGGAGAATGCTTGTGGTCTTATCTTCCCAGATGATGCAGGAACCAAGGCCAGCTACAGAGACTGTGGGGAACAGGGACTGGAGAGAGGCTGGCAAAACTTATTGAGGGGACCAGAAAAGGAGTTGTTGCATCCTTACTGTCAATCATCAGGACAAGTAGAAGGAAGAGCAGGTTACCCTGAGACCCTAGTGTAGTGGGAGAACAAGTGTTGTAGGGACCCTGTTCTCTGTGTCCAGATTTCATCTGGCAGCTGAATCCTGGCAGGTGACCCAGTAGCAAGGAATACCTGGAGGCCCAAGGCATGTGGCAAAAAGAGAGGGGAAGGGTAAGAGAATGTGAAGGAAGTCAGCATTATAGCTGGATGGCACGAACCCTCAAAGATGATGAGCTCATGGAGAGATCAATTATACTAAATTCTCAAATGTTCTCCATAAATAAGTAGAGTCCTAATCAAAATGTAAGAAATCTCCTTCTTTTCTTCTAGCTAACAACCTATTTGCCAATCCCTTCTTTAAGCTGCCTGTTTAATTTTACTTTTAGTGATTGTGGATGTCTGGATCTCTCCCCACAAACTCTGTACTTTGAACCTAAGGTCCACAATCCCAAACTGAACTTCCTGACAATGTGTAAATCAGAGCTCAACAGCTCACCACCCTGGAGACAATAGTATAACTCTCTTACCTCTAAATAGGGTATTAATATGGTGATCAGAATTGATTTCTTCCAGTTCAGTCTTTAAAAACTGTTATGAACAGTTTCTAAGAGCCAAGGTAGTTTGGAAGTTACCTAACAAGTAATGAAAACCACAGATAGTCAAAAACTTTTACAGTGTGCACATTCTTTCCCATGGAAGCAGGCATGTGTACACACTGAGCCAAGCCCAGCTGGCCTATCCTGGGAGTGAGCTGAGGGAATAGGCCCCTAGGGAATAGGAAAGAGCTCAGGGGCCCTTAGGGAAGGAGATGGAAAAGGGGACCAACCAGGACTTACTCCTGGGAAGGAGCAGACCTTGTCAACCGCCACCATGCAGGAAAGGGGAGGAATCATTTCCCTTTGTTAAAATCTGATACTTGATTAATTAGCTCTGAGGAACTTAAAACTTCCCTGGGACATTAAATTTCTTTTAAATGACATCTCTATACTCCCATGGTTACACACTTCCCTAAAATCCTTTCTGTGACTTTTAAATGCCTGAGAAATAATTTCCAGACATTCTCCTCTAGTTATAAAAAGAATACATTGGATTTGTTGTGCTTTTATAAAAACTCCCTATGTTTAAACAGTGAGTATAATTATAATGATCATTTAAATCTAATTATGGCATCACTTCTCCCAAAGGGAACTTCTTGGGTAAATTTGATGAATTGTATAATGGGTTTCTAGGAGTTTTAAAGAGAAATAAAGTTGTATTCAATTTTAATATTTTTGGTGATTAAAAACCCCAGCTAGATAGAGGAGATCCTGTTTTGGATGAGGAATTTCAGCGACTGAAGACAGAAGTTAACCACAAACGGGTTGTTCACAATCTAGAAGAAGTGGGTAACTTTCCTTTATTTGGAATCTAATTATTGGCAGCTACTTATATGCTTACTTTTAAAATATTAAACAACTTTAAAGAAATCCTTTTAGCAAGAGATATTTAATAATTTTAAGTATGCTTATATTTTCAGAGTGTTGTTTACTACATAGTCACAACGAAGCATCAGAACTCATGTTTTCTTTGAAATTAACAGCATGGCACCCTTCCTACCCCTCTGCTTCCTCTTCCTTGGTATCCTCTTCTGTTTACCTTTGCTCTCTCCATGCCGATTCACAGACCTCAGGGTGGGTCATGAGGCCTTTGTTCATTGACCCTACCCTTGGTGGGAAGGAGACAGACAGGAAGTCAGAGCCAGAGTTCTGGTCCCAGCTCTACCACAGATCTGGGACCTGAGAAAAGCCCTCTGAGCCTTGACGCCTTCATTTCCTCAAATGTAAAATGGTGAACAATAGGCCCTCCACCTGTGTATCTGCTGTCATGTGACAGTTTCTGGTTAAACCCCAAGTTTTAATTTTAAAAGTTGAAAAAGTTCTTCCTAATCTCCCCCCCCCTCCATCATTCTCACTTTCCTTTTCTGTGTTTGCCACATCTGAATTATTTTAACCTCTTTTTCTCTCCCTCATATTTAAGCTTGCCACTAACTCTTGCCAGTAGCTCTTCCACAAGGCCATACCCAAGTCTAGCCTTCAGGTCTCACCCCAATTAATCCAACAGATTGTTCAAATATCTGCCCCTCCTCTCTCTTTTCTCCAGCTCACTGCATGTGCCAGTGTGAGACTAATTCATTTCTGATGCCTTTTTCATCATATTATTTCCCTGTTCAAGAATCTATAGTGCCTGAGGCTCTGGCTGGCCTGAGTACACCCACAGGCACCCTTTCCTCCACATTCACTTACCCATCACCGCACACTTGTGCCCACAATAAGCAGGCATTGTGGTGGCACTCGGGGCTGGGCTGGACAATACCATCCTCCACCTCCACCAGGCACTGTACAGTCTGCTCCTCTCCATTCTGGATGTAGTGCCAGCACCCACCACATGTGACTGAGTTCTGTGTGGCTTCATTCTTCTTCCTCAGGGTCGCATGTGTTTGAGCTTCCTGAACACTAACTAGACTGTAAATTTTTTTAAAGCCCCAGGCTTCTACTTTTGTCCCCCAACACAAGAATTATTCCCTGTGATGCTGGGTATACTCAAAGTGCTTAATAAATGCTTATTATATGGCAGAACTAATGATAATAACTAGATTTGAGATCAAACCTGAAACATTTTTATTAAATATTAATGTCAGAGGTTAAAATTCAAATTTAAGTTGTGTGTATATTTTTTGTTCTCAGAAAATCAAGGAATTTCATCCTAATTTTGATCCACTTACTAATAATACTTGGGTCAGCAGGTTCAGGGCCCAAAGACGGTTTCAACAAGCAGCACGGAAGGTAAGTCTCAGTACCAGGTTGAGATTTTAATTTGTTTAGTCATAAGCACAAGGAAATCAAACAATGAGTTTTTTGTAACAGCTTTATTGAGATATAATTCACATACCATAAAATGCACTCTTGTAAAGTGTACAATTTAGTAGTTTTTAGTATATTCACAGAGTTGTACAACTATCACTACTAATTTTAGAATATTGTTATCACCACAATAAGGAACCTGGTTCCCATTAGCAGCCACTCTTCTTCCCCCAAGCCCTGGCAACCACTAAGCTACTTTCTGTCTCTATGGATCTGCCTATTCTGGACATATCATATAAATGGAATCATGCACTACATGGCCTTTTGTAACTGGCTTCTTTTCCTTCATGTGTTTTTAAGGCTCATCCATGTATCAGTACTTCATTCTTTTTATAGATGGATACCACCCCATTACAAAGATAGTTCACATTTTATTTATCATTCACCAGTTGAAATATTTGGGGTGTTCTCACTTTTTGGCTATCACGAATAATGATGCTGTGAACATTTGTATACAATTTTGTAGATGTGTGTTTTAAGTTCTTTCGGTATATATAACTAAGAGTAGAATTTCTATTAGTTATATATACTAATTTCTCTGTGTCACATGATAATTCTAGAACAGTAGGATGTTGATCAGCACTTTATAGAGATAACAATTGAGAATTACTGTCAGATCTTGTCTCAAACATTCAGCCTTATGGCTTCCCCTTCACAGCAGCCCTCTGACTGCTGTGGCTGCCTTACCCTCACACTGGTCTTTCACCACCACATTGCTAGCCCTTAATGGCTTCCTGAGATCAGAAGAAAATGAAGACTTCTTAACCTCTAATGCCAGTAAAGGAAATGAGGCCACTCCTCTCCAGCTGTCCCCTATCTTCTATGTGTTTCCAGTCCTTATTTTCTTCCATTATACATCAACTTGGGCCATCACCTTTGTGCAGGCTGACATTTGTTTGTTCCCATTCCAGTACCTTGCACAGAACTGTCCACAGAGTATCCACTTCATAATATCTGTCAAATGAAAGAGTCTCTTACATGATAATAAAGAGTGTTAATTATGGAATGAACAGTCTCAAATCAAAGCATAGTGATATACAGTTAACATTGCCCTTAATTCACAGCCCTATTTCTACAGAATTGTCCATTTAGTTTGTCTTTCAACTCTGAAAACAACACAGTGGAAGCATTACTATTCAGACATACTGAAAAGAAAGAATATAGAAATAGTCATTTTTTTCCACTCTGGAAATATGCAAAAACCAGGTCTCATAAATTGAGGAGGACAAGGAAGGCTATATGACAACTTCGTCCTTTTTTTGTATTCAGGGAAGTCAACATTGCCCTGACCTTGAAGTGCCTGTGACCTCGATCTCAAGCAGCAGCATGACACTCTCCTTGTGAATTCTGACTTAGGGTGGTGGCCTTATCCCTTAGCTGTGGTTGAGGAAAGTGAGTTAAATTAATTGACAAAATGAGTGTGTGCCAACTAATCATTTGAAATCATTATTCTTTCTAATTCTAGATCATGGTTCATCGACGATTACTCAATATGCTGGATGCTATTCGCACCATGGACAGAGAGGCCATAATAAAAAGGCTCAGGCATAGAAGACAATCAATAATACAAGGTGAGGTCCAGCTGGGAAGTATGGTGATGCTTTGACCAGTGGTCCTCTGGGCATGAGATGTCTTTATAATGAAGTTAGCTGTGTAGAAATACAATATTTTCATAAATCATATGTTTCAGTTTTCTATGACTGCTATAACAAATCATGAAAAACTTGTGGCTTAAAACAATACAATCTCACAGTTCTAGAGGTCAGAAATCTAAAAATCAGGATGTCAGCAGGCCTGGTTTCTTCCAGAGGCTCCAATGGAGAATGTTTTTGTGACCTTTTCCAGCTTCTGGAGACTGCCTGCTTTCCTTGGCTCATGGCCACTTCCTTATGTTCCTCTGACCTCTTGCGCTGTTGTCATGTCTCCTTCTCTGATGCTGACCCTCCTGCTTCCCTCTTTTATCGATCCTGTGATTACTTTGAGCCCACCCAGATAACCTAGGACAAGCTCCCCATCTCAATCAAGATCTTTAACCTATCACATCTGCAAAGTCCCTTTTACCATGTAAGGTGACATAGTCACAGGTTCCAGGGAATAAAACATAAACACCTTTGAAGAGGCATAAATCACACCTCCATACCAGGTTGGGCTGAAA
This sequence comes from Phyllostomus hastatus, assembly GCF_019186645.2. NCBI lineage: Eukaryota > Metazoa > Chordata > Mammalia > Chiroptera > Phyllostomidae > Phyllostomus > Phyllostomus hastatus. Next base: position 2,605,945 of record NW_025334038.1, on the reverse strand, counting down.
TACCTACCCAGTTGATAGTAAACTAGGCTGACTGACTTGACCAAGTCTGTGAAGTTTGACTGTGGTTCAACCTCCAGTTTTGTGCCTTCTGTTCTTGCCACCAGAGACTGGGATAGTCGGCACTTAGCCATGTTGATTGATTGGCATGATCTGGTTTTATCTCAATCTAGTGTTTACACATAAAGCTTTTTATCTCATATCATCTTTGCTATTTTAAAAAATTCCAGTCTGCTGATCCACAGGTTGACTGGGACTGTTGGAAGCCATTCTCAGTAGCTTCTGGGATCCCAAAAGCCGTATCAACATCTTCTCCCAAAATATGTATTTCCAATCTGTGGTCATATGCAAATCCTCAGGCAGGCCCTGATCTTTCCAGACCTTTCCTCCCTTCCCAAGCTCAAGCCACCGAACCTGGCTCAGGCTTCCCTGTCCTCCCCAAGGAGCAACTTTTTGGATATAAAAATAAACTACAATTTTTAAAAACTGGAGAAGGAGCTGAGGTAAAGAACAAAGGACACACTAAAAACAGGACTATATATATACATGCATATCTAGATACTCTTTTTGAAATGGCATATGGCAGGTACTTACTAATGGTGTATGACAGATATGCAACTGAAGATGGTGGTTTCACATAAAAATACCTTAAGAAGCCTCCCAAAGTGCCATTTTGTTTTTCCCTCATAGACAAGAATCCCTCCAAATACCTTCTGCTGCGGATCAGTCAAGACGATTATTCCAGCCGGTTCTCTGTGTCGCCCAAGCAAGTGCTGCCCTTCGCCTTCCCATCCCACAGTGCTCCCCGGGGCTCCGATGAGTTGGTGGGTGCTGTGGGGGCTGGGCATGATCAGGTGGTTGTTAGGCAGATACCAAGGCAGGCCCTACCTCAGTCTCAGTCCCTTTGTCTCCTGCTGAGAGGCTCCCAGGGAGACCTGTGCCTAGGGAATCGTGACCAATGGAAAACCAGGGATTACCTACTACCATATGCCTGGCATCTGACACACCTATGCAGAATTTTCTGATAGCCTGGGCTGGTTCCTTTCCAGCCTGAAACCCAGAAACAGCACTGAGCCTGGCTTGACAGCCCAGGAACTGGTCCTGAAAGCAGAAAACTGGTCCTGGGAAGACGGAAAAATCCAGAGGACCTGGCCTGGCCCTGGAGGCAGGCCCCGCTCAGCTGAGCCCTTCTGCTGCATGAGCAAATAGAGAGGCTAGAGAAGCATAGCCCATAATACAGCAATATAACCCATCACAATTCCCTCTATCTCCTCCCTCTCCCTTTTTTCTCTTGTCTCTCTCTCTTCCCCCTCCCCCCCCCCCCGCCCCGCAACTTCTTCCCTCCCTCTCTCTTGTTCTGGAAAAAGGTGTGATAGTTCATCCTTCTTGCCTAATGGGTACAGTGATGCATCATAATAAAAATAATAGCCCTATACTGCATTGCATTCACCATGAGTGAGGCAGTATCTCAAGTTCTTGAGTGCTTCAGTTGTATCAAATCTTCAACAAACCTATGTGCTATGTATCATCTTAGAGATGAGGAGGGAATTGAGACACAGGGCACATAGCCAGTAGAAAAATGTTGACCCATGTTCACATAGTTAGCAATAAAAAGTGTGTTTAAGTTGATATTGAAAGTGCATATGCAAAAATTTTTTTAGTTTCAAAGAATAAACTTGCCATTCACATCCCATAATATGTGTTAAATACTGCAGGTTGATTTACTCAAGAATTACAGAACTGACCAGAAATTCCATGCATTTTCTGCAGTAGAAAATTAAATGACTTTAAAGATTAGAATATTTAATTCATAGGAAATAATAAATCTGTGAGTTTCTACCAACAGTACATATCTGACACTCAATAACTGATGGGAGAGATCATCCCTGTGCTATGGAGCCTGCCTCACTCTTTTGAATAGTTCAAATCTTATACATTTCATTCCATGCTTTGATTAGTTCTACAAGGCTTCACTGCTGCTCAGGGTTGAGGGAAACAGACTGCTCAGCATTTCTGCCTTTAGAGAGTCTTCTAATTCACCCCATGAATACTGTATTTTATCATTTCTATGATCACTATTTAAATATTTAGCATCTTTGAAATTGGGAAGTGTCTTATAATTAATGATGTATCAACATTGCATCATGCTAATTTAATTATAGTGTCTTAGATTAGTGAAATACAGTGTATACTGAGTGCTTGTAACACAGCAGGTGCTGTCCCAGGCTCTCAAGGTGTCTGGAGCAGATTGGCCTGCAGGAAGTTTGCTAGGTAGTGCTTTGGGGTTAGCAGCTATAAAAGGGAGGAGCAGAAGTGGACAGAGACAGGAGCAGGAGTGCAGTTCTTCACAAAGGTGTCAGCTGAATTTATGAGGAGTTCTGGTGCTGGGACAGGGTGAGAGGACCCAGCATTTACATGTCCTTCATTGGAGGTGGGCTGCCCTCAGAGGGGCGCATGACCTTGACAGAGGCAGCTCCCTTCAGCCAAGTCACCTCCTAAAGTGGGCTGATCCCTGAGAGTTGTTTGTATGAACAGGATTCCTAGAAGCTGGGGAAGTAAACCCCTCAAGCCTAAAGGAGATTCTGGATGGCACATTGCAGCATCCACGACAGCAGGAAATGAAAAAAGAAGAATCACATACTCTAATAGACAAGGAAGAGGGATGGCCAACACTGCCTCTGGGCCCCACACATCCAGTAACAACTGTGGTTGCAGGAAGGGTTACTTTAAGAATAGAACTGTTCACCCTGGCCAGTGTGGCTCAGTGGGTTGAGCGCTGGTCTGTGATCCAAGAACTTACTGGTTCAATTCCAGTCAGGGCACATGCCTGGGTTGCAGACCAGGTCAATGTTTCTCACCCTCTCTTTCTCCCTCCCTTCCCCTCTCTAATAAATAAAATCTTAAAAAAAAAAAAGAATAGAACTGTTCACTTAATGTTCAAAATGTATAGGGAAAAAAGCATAGCCACTTTTGCTCAGTGTTGATTATGTGTCTATTTCTTGAATTTTCACATTTTAGGCTCCTGATGGCCTTGGACCAGTCTCAATTAAATCTTCAGAAATTCAAGTCAAGCACAGTCATTCCTTCTTCAATCTGCAGGTCAGACCTGTTTTGTGGTATTAGTTAATCAGCTTCCTTATGAAATGAACAAAACAGTCCTGAATTTGAATTGCATTATTTTATTAATTTGTTCTAATATGCATTATACTGTGTGCCATACTGTGTGTATTTTTCTGCTGTTATTTTATGGTATGTGTGAGGTATCACAGATTCTGTTTTCCTAATGTGGCTCATGGGAACCAGGATCCTTACTTATTCTATGGAAATACCATATATTATGCATACCTGAAGCTATCTGGATTACATATATTAGAAACTTTAAGAAAAAACACAAGGTGAAGTGAACAAAGTTAGGATATATGACATATATATATATATGACATATATATGATCCTATATATGTCATATCCTATATATGTCATATATATAGGATATATGATATATAGGATATATATTCTTGAGGATATATGACCACTTCTGTTTTTGAAAATGTAAATGTTTTAAATTGACAAACCAATGCGTGGTGTATTTCTGCAGTTAAGCCACATGGGACCGTGAGTAACTGTGAACGTTCCTGTGTGCTGGCACCGGAACAGGGCTCAGCGCTGGTCCTGAAGTCTCTCCAGTGCTGGTCAGAATAACAGCTGCCACACATCTGATGATTGCTATCAGGGGCTTGTTTTTCTTTTACTGTCAGGCAGGTGAAAAGAGCTAGTGTTGAGCATAGACCCCACTAAATGGTCATGGGCTTTTAAGGAGATTCAGTCAGGCATCTTTTTTTACCCCCAGGTTCCTCAACTGTACAAAATTAAAGGTTATCAGCCATTCTCTGTCCAGAGGTCTTCAACAAGTTACAGACCTCAAAAGCTCGCTCGAGCCCTGAAGCAAGGAGCTGAGGTAAGACATCCCAACCTTCAAGAATTGCCCTCACCTGTTCCCTCTTGTCCTGGCATCAAGACTAACACACTGCTCTTGGTTCTGGAACAGGATGAAGCCACCACTGTTATAGCCCTGCCAAAGCAGGACGTCACCCCTCAGTTCCCTGGCAAGACCTCAATCTTGAGCATGAAACCACCCGAGGCCTTAGCTGTGTCTCCAGATTATGACCCACTTTATATTTTTGTAAGTGATAATTGGTGGGAGTCTTGTGTTCTGTGTCCCTTTATTTCAACAGTTACTTTGTAGGAAAACAGATGCATTAATTGGGAATATTTGTATCTCTGGAATATCAAGATTTTAAAAATATATCATTTTTGAAATTGCTTACTTGGAGAATATCAATGTTTCTATCTTTGAATAATTCTAGCATATTCTTGTAACAATAACTTTGTGATTTTTTCTAATTATGTATTATGTATATTATAAATATATATATATATGTATACATGCACACACATACACATAAAATGTTTTAAAAGAGAGAAAAAAACAATGAAAAAAATAATATTACCCCAAACCCCATCACTCAGAGCTCCGTTGAGTCTTTATTCCACCCTTGCACAGTTCATCTTTTCCATACTGAACCCCTCTACCTTCAAGATTTCTGTGTTCTACTTCATTTCTGTAGCTGCACTTGATTACCCCCTCAAGCACACCCTAACCATGGCATTCTCCTGCTCAAAATTCCTCACGGACCCTATTTTCTACCAAATTAAGTCTGTGCTCCTGAAGATATGAGGTCAGTCATAGTTCTTTCCTGTTCTTTCCTGTTACCTACACATGGCCAAACTTTGTATACTTCCTTCCCATTCTCAGGTCTTTGCTCATTCTGATCTGCTCTCATAGAGCTCCCTCTTCTTCTATAGATTTCCAGCAACCCAAGTCCCAAGTGACTGCAATCCAGACAGGAAATCTGATGAGGTTCTATGCCATAATGAAATCATCAGTGATACATCATAGTAGTTGCCCAAGTTATGGTCCATTTAAAAAAAAAAAGACACATACACACACAGAATTAAGGAACTTGAGACACTACTTGAGAAAGTCTCCTTTGTGAGATTCTCCAAGTATGAATCTGTATCTCTATGTGGGCAGAAGTGCTAATGGTCACACCCAAGGTCACTCAGCCAGTTAATGGGAGAGCTGAAAGAGAAACCTGCCTGTTTCCTGACTGCTTGCCTTGGAGCTCTTCCTCTGATTTTTGCTGCTTTTCTATGGAGAGCTGTGATGTTTGTGGTTTGGCCATAATGTGACATTTTCTTACTGTGTCAGCATTGAGGAGAATATTCTTGAGATACATAGCATGTTAGAGCTGGAATAACCACACAGGACATTTAACTCAGTAATTTTCAAACTTCCTTTAGCACTAGAACACTCTCAATAGCTGAAATTTTACACAAAAAGGCAAAATGTAAAATAGATGAAGTTGTAGTTGCTGGGATGGTGGTGGAGTAGGGGGCTCTCCTGAGGGAGAATCCCTGCAAGACCCTGGGTTCCCCATGGCAAGGTTTGAAAACCACTCTTCAGTGTCTTATCCCCCAGATCCACCCACTACCATTCCCTTTTAAAAGTGAGAAAACTGATCTAAATAAGTTAAGGGAATTTTCCATAGTTACACTCATACATCCTTAGAAAATATCAGTGGTTATTAATTAACCCATTAATTCCACAAATACTTAGTGAATGACTACTTTGTATAGGATAGGAACCTAAGTATAGGGCAATTCATCCAGGAGACACAACAACCCTAAATAATTATGCACCTAAGAGCAGAGCTTCAAAATGCATGAAACAAAAATTGATTGAATAGCAAAGAAAAAATAGACAAATCCACAACTACAGTTAGTGGACTCAACACTTCTCTCTCAAAAATGAATAGAACAATTAAACAGAAAATCAATAAGGATATAAAAGACTTAATCGTAACTCTCAATCAACTTGACCTAATTGACATTCCTAGAACACTCTACACAAAAACAATAGAATGCAGATTCTCTTCAAGTATACACCAAAGGTTTACCGAGGTAGACCTTATTTTAAGCAATAAAGCAAGGCTCAATAAAATTGAAATGATTCAAATCATATGATGTAGTTTTTCTGACTTTGATAGATTAAGTCAGAAATAAATAGCAGAGAAATATATAGAAATTTCCTCCAATATTTAGAACCTAAAATACATACTTTAAAATAGCCTAAAGGACAAATAAGAAATCAAAAGAAATTATAAAGTATTTTTAACTGAATGAAAATGAAAACATGACACAAAAAGTTTGTGGGAAATTTATAACACTATGCACATCCATTAGAAAATAAGGTAGGTCTCAAACAAAATGTCCTCAGGTACCCCTTTAAGAAACTCAAAAGAGAAGAACAGATAAAACCCAACCTTAAAGAGGAGAAATAATGAAGATCAGATTGAAAATCAATGGAACAGAAAAACGAATAGAGAAAACTGGTTCTTTGAGAAGATGGATAAAATGAATAAACCTCTAACCTAACTGATCAGGAAAAAAATGGTAAAAGACATAAATGACCAACATCAGGAATGAGAAAGGTAATGCCACTCCAGATTCTATTAAAAAGACTATTAAAAAGACTATTAAAAAGATAAGTTAATATTATAAAAAATTTTGTACCAATAAGTTAGGCAAGTTAAATGGACAAATTTCTTAAAAGGTACAAAATATTAAATCTTATTCAAGAAGAGATAGTTGTACTAGTTCTATATCTATTAAAGAAATTGAGTATGTGATTTAAAACCTTCTCACAAAGAAAACTCCAGACCCAGATGCCTTTACTGGGAAATTCTGCCAAGCACTTAAGAAAGAAATACCAGATCTACAAATATTCTTCCAGAAAAAAAATGGTAGAGGAAGGATTACTTCCCAACATTCTAGAAGTCAGTGTTACTCAGATACCAAAGCCAGAGAGAGACATTACAGGAAAAGAAGCTAGAATGTCTTTCACAAATATAGGTGCAAAAAAATCATAAAAGTTTAGCAAGTCAAATTCACCATTATGTAAAAGGGATGATCATGGGCAAATAGGTACTTATTCCATGAATACAAGATTAGTTTAACACTCAAAACTCAATGTAATTCACCATAGTAACAGACTAAAAAAGAAAAAAAACTATGATCATTTCAATAGGCACAGAAAAATTATCTGACATCATTCCTGATAAATACTCTCAGCAAGTGAAGAACAGAAGGGAAATTTCTCAACCTGATAAAGGGCATCCATTAAAAACCTGTAGCTAAAATCCTACTGCATGGTAAATGACTGAGTGTGTTCACCCTAAGACCAGGAATAAGGCAAGAATATCCACTCTTGCTGCTTCTGTTCAAGATTGTGATGATAACCGTGCAATGAGGCAAGAAAAAGAAATAAAAGACATCCAGATTTAAAAGGAAAGAGTAAAATTGTTTTTATTTACAAACAAAATGATTGTCTACATAGAAAACACAATAGGGCCTGCCTCAAAATCTACTGAAATTAATAAGTGAATTTACCAAGATTACAGTATAAAAATTAATTATATTACTATCTACTATCAACAAACAATCCAAAATTAAAATTTTTTAAAGGCATACCACTTAATAATATTAAACAATATGAAACATTTAAGGATAATTTAGACAAAAAATATATAAGACTGTTAGCCTAAAAATGAAGAAACATTGATGAGAGAAATTCAAGAATACTTAAATAAGTGGAAAAATATACCATGCTGGTAGATTCAGATAATTAATATTAAGATGTCAGTTCTCTCCAAACTAATCTAAAAATTCAGCAAATCCCAATAAAAATCCAGCAGGCTTTTTCTCTTTCTTTCTTTCTTTTTTTGGTAAAATTCAAGAGCCTTATTATAAAATTTATATGGAATGCAAATATATCCAAAACAACTTCAAAGAACAAAATTGAAGGATTTACACTACCTGACTTCAAAACTTATTATAAAGCTACAGTAATCAAGGAAGTATAGTATTAGCATAAAAATACACAAGCATCTTTGGAACAGAATAGAGAATCCAGAAATATATACATTCATACGATTATCGTCAGCTGATTTTTGACAAAGATCCAAGACAATTCATTGGAGAAAAGGTAGTCTTTTTCAAGAAATAGTGCTGGAGCATTTGGAGATTGATTTAACAAAAATAAAAATAAAGAAAAATAAAAATAAAAGGACTTTATTCATACCATTAACAAAAATTAATAGCTGATTGACCTACATATACAATGTAAAACTAGAAAACTTCTATAAAACACACAGGAGAACATCTTTGTGACCTTGGGTTATACAAAGATTTCTTAGACACAACATCAAAACCACAATCCATAAATGGAAAAAAAATGGATTAATTGAACTCTGTCCAAATTAAGAACTTCTGATCTAAAGACACTTTTAAGAAAAAGAAAAGATCAAACATTAGAAAATATTTGGAAATCACATATGTTCATTATTTTTAAGGGAGTGATTGTTTTTCAAATATATGAAAACAGATCAAATTATATACTTTTAATGTGTGCAGTTTATTGTATATCAATTGTATATTGACAGAGTTATCAAAGAAAGAATTTAAAAACCCTAGGAAAGAAAACAAAAATAAAAGGAAAGAAATACCAGTTACAAACAGTAAAGCATTATAGTGCAGTCTTGGAGTGACTTCTGTCAATAAGCCTGTAGAAGAGAAGGTGAAGGGTTCTGTCTGGGAGAGAGGTGTCAGGGAAAGGGAGACTCCTCGCACTGCCATTGCAGTTGGGAGGTTGGAAACACTCAAGATTCTATAAAGGTACATTATTCAAGTAAAAGAAAAGGCCATTATAAACTCCAGGCGGGAGATCAATGAAAATTCTTTGTATTCCTTTTTTTAAAGATTGTATTTATTTACTTTTTTAGAGAGAAGGGAAGGGAGGGAGAAAGAGGAAACATCAATGTGTGAGAGAAACATGGATCTGTTGGTCACCTCTCGCACGCCCCCAGCTGGAGGCCTGGCCCACAACCCAGGCAGGTGCCCTGATCTTTCAGTTCACAAGCCAGTGCTCAATCCACTGAGCCACACCATCCAGGCTCTATGTATTCCAGTTAGGAAACCCAACTAAAATTTGGTGTGATTTTTAGGAGCTGATGGAAAATACAAACATAGAATCTACTTGGCCTAGACACTAGAACTCCTCTATCCCAGGTCATGGCATTGAACCTTCACATACACACACAAAAAAACTAGTCCAAGCCTCTAGCTGGCTTGCCAGAGAAATATATTTACACAGTTAAAACAAAATAAATATTATTTACTAGTTTTCAGCTTTCAGAGATAACCTATAAACAAAGCATGAAAGTCTTGGATGTTGTTCCAGAATGTGAATGTGAACAATTTTAATAATCAAAAGTAAAATTGTGAAAGAGAGGAAGAAAGGTACAGGAGAGCGTAGGGATGGTGATGGTTTTATTTCAGAAGAAGGGGAGTTGAAATACTCAACTAAAGATGGGGAAACAAGAAATAGGGGTATAAGCATGTATCATTTCAAATGGCAAAGATAACCAGCAGCAGAACTAAAAATAACAATGTCATTTTCTAAATTCAAAAGAGAGAGTTTGGAAGGAGCATTTGTGTGTATGAGCAAATCCTTATCTTGCATGATAATGAGTCAGTAGATACTATCTGAGGTTGATAACCAAGAAATTGGAGAATAAGCATAATGTTTTGAGTTAGAGTATTGGCCATCAGAGGGGAAAAAAAATCCAGATAATGAAAAGAAACAGCCTCTGGGATGTGGGCCTGGGCACTAGAAGGACCCAGAGGAGGCCCGTTGTTTTTCCTCTCAAATACTTCCAGCCTGGGTGAGTTACTGCCACCACTGTATACATGCATTACTTTGCAGAAAATTAAAATTAAAATGAGGTGACCTCTCAGATTACTTACTCTGGTGGTGATGGCCACCCAAGGGGACTGAAGTATAACAGCTTTAAAAGCAGTGGTATTATCATTTTAAAAAATATTTCACTTATTGTGCCCTAGCTGGTGTAGCTCAGTGGGTTGAGTGTGGGCTGCAAACCAAAAGGTTGCTGGTTTGATTCCCAGACAGGGCACATGCCTGGGTTTCGGTCCAGGTGCCCAGTGGGGCTGCCCAAGAGGCAACCACACATTGATATTTCTCTCTCTCTCTTTCTCCTCTCCTTCCCCTCTCTCTAAAAATAAATAAAATGAAATATTAAAACATTTTTAAAAAAATAAGATCACTCATTGTATTTGACCTAAGGCAGAGAGCTGGCCACACAGCAATTCCCCATGTCCTCGATGAACCAGTATGGGAGACAATCCTGAAGACCACACAGCTAATGTCCCCTCCCTGGTGCTTTGCACCCCCATTACCACCCACCACCCACGCAGGATGTGGCCAGCTCTCTCTTCCATCACACTTCCTCCTGGTCAGCTGGGGTCTCTGTCACTGCTGCCCCAGGTCCCTCTGGGGTCCCTTCCCAGGTGCTGTCCTGATTGACCTTTGGTCATCACAGAGGTGACTCTGGCAATGGGAGTCAGCAGTTTTCAGATTGTTACACTCCAGTTGCTCCCCTTACCTATGCGGTGGAGCTGGGGTCTTTTTCCCATTCTTCAGTCCTGCCTGCCACCCCCCCTTCCTGGCTGGGAGAGGCCAAGGTTCTCCTTGCCCTACTTCTGGACATCCCTGTAAATAGGTTCTGAGGACCTGGTTGGCCCAGGGTGGCAGAGCTCGCTCTGTCTTCTGTCCTTTTGTTCCCCTTCCATGACTCTCTTGCACTCTGCATTATTTAAGGTGATGTGCATTGGAATGAGAAACATCTTCCACTTCTCCACTGACCACCCTCCTGTTCTCTTTCCTCTTCACCCACCTTTCTCTGTAGCCTCGGGCCTCCCCTACTTTGAGTTGCCAGTGCCCTCACCTTTCAGTTTGCTCCCTCCCAATCCTCCAACCGTTATTTGGGTAAGGGGGTCTTTCTTTGAGGTGAAACCCAGTGTTTATGTTCTCTTCTGTCTCTGCCCTGACCCCATGTAGCATTTTAAGGAACTGGAAGAGAACTTCCTATTGTGAAAAATATACATGTGCTCTAACTCTTCCCTCACTGCTCTTGGAAGTGTTTTTGCTTATTTCTGCATTCCTGTGGCCACTGCAGACTCCCTCAGTGGGCACCATGTCCTCCCTGCCCTCCACTTCCTTTACGTCCATGAGTTCATACAAGAGCCCTCTCCCCATCTTTCTCCCTGGACCCAGGGGCAGTCAGCTGCTCTGCACCAGCAACTTAGGCTTCTTGGTGTTCTTGACCAGAAACTTTAATGCTGGCCCCACGCTAGGGTCTCCCACCCTAGCTTCTATGCCTCCATGGTCTAGCTCCACCTTAAGTTGTGGGAGACATTTGTTTCTTGACAATGAGATTGGGTTTCTATAAGCCATGTGGAGTTTTCTTGTTGTTTTTTTAATTGCTTTAAAAATTATACAAACAAACAGAGCAAAATTTCAACCTTGTACTTCTTAAATATGTGAAATTAAACAATCGGGAAGGTCAAAAGCTATGTTGTTGTCTGGGATAAGAATAAGAGTTTTTGTTGAACGAGTCCTGGAAGGAACATTAAAAGGCTCTATATTCTCATATTTTGATATAATTGCTCTGTGCCTCCATTAGTGTTGCTGGAAAACTAATAAAAATAAAAACAAACAGGATCTTCCTTAAAACCAGATACTATATCCAAATGGAGCCTTCCTCAATTAAAAACATCACCAAAACAATGTTAAATGTTGACATTTCCTGATTAGCAAATGTCATCCTCTTCTTTGTCTTCTTTTTGAAGTAGTTTTTTAAAAGCTACTTTTGTCTTTGAAACCAGAAGCTTACTTGCTTTTTTAAAACCAGTTTGCTTATTAATAAATCCCCCTAACTCATCAATTAAGAAACAAATACTTTAAGCCCTTTTAAGCCAAGATTTCAGCTGTACTTGTTTCCATGTGAGTTTAGTAAATCCCTGTGGGAGGTAACAAAGCCCTTAAGCCAGAAGAGTGGCATTTATGAATAACTGTGACACTTAAGATAATGCTTCTCTTGCCCAGATCTCTGACATGGAACCAGAGTGTGAGTGCTCAGGGGAGGCATGGAGAGCGTTAGCTGATGCCTGTCCTGTGTCAGACTTAGAGACTAGCAAACTATGAGAATCTTTTTTTTCTCTCTCTCTTCTGCAGAATCCCAGCCCAGGATTATTTGCTGTGATGCACCCTCTGACCTACGCAGAAACCTTGATAGATTACCATCTGTGCTCTCACCCCAAGTACAAGTACACCAAGGAGTCCCACAGTGGGTCCAGCATTCCTCTCACCCAAAAACAGTTTCTCCATCACACGGTAATGCCATCACCCAGCTCACTGGCAGAGCTGAACCTGGACTACAGGGGAGGGTACAGAACAAAGACAGGGGATCACAGCTGGAGCTGAGACAAAGAAGGTTTGCAGCCACAGCTGCAGGACAAGAATGGTAACAATGATGGCTGTGTACACTCTCGCACCCCCAGCACAGCAGCGGTGCAGGTGGGAGACTCAACACCACTCTTGTGCTGTCCACACCCACCTCTCAGGCTGCAAATCTCCCTTTTACAACATTCTAACTCACGTTTTCCCTTGAAGATTATACCTCATATTCATTTTATTCCTGTTTCAACCATGTAAAAACAGTCACGTGGCAGGCATAACCCCATGATCTGACCTCCTCTTGCTTTGTCCTCAGAAAGTATAGAAATATCAGAATGGACAAGGTGGTGATATGGCAAATGCACAGCAAGGAAGAGGCTCCAAAGAATTCCTTCATCCCCTTAATAACCAACCTGATCCGAATATCCAGTGACATCTCTTGGGTGGTGCCCTCAGGACCTTCAAACACAATAAATCCCTAACTCAAGTCATTATCTGTGTCCTACTACTGCTAGCCATACCTCAAGCTGCTCCCCCTGCTGTACTCCATTTTTGTTCTGTGATTTGTGCAATAGCCCACATGATCCTTGAGCCCTGCCTCTCCCTCATTTCCATAACTAACCATCACTGGATTCCACTGGTCTGCCTCAAACAGCATGCAAATCTCTCTCTACATGACCACCACTGTGCAGTCAGCCCTCTCTAGAAATCTTCTTTCCATACACAGCTATCCGATCACATTGCTTTCCAGTTTGAAAACTCTCAGTGGCCCTGCTGCCTGTGGGAGCACCTCCAAGCTCATTAGCTTGGCCCACAGGCCCTTCCTGACCAGGCTGCCTCACCAGACTCATTTCCTGGGATCCCTGGGACACTCCCTGCACTCAGCCCAGAGGTGGCTTCTGTCCCCTGTATCTCCGTGCACATTGACTGTGGCTCCAGCACCTCATTCACGATAAACAAACAGATCTGCCCTCTGGAAGCTGCCCTCCCTCACCAGGGCTTGCTTCTTATGAGTCTAACACGTCAGGGGGAAGAAAAACGTTCTTTTGGACCTACTTTAATTCTGTGTGGCATTGTTTAATGCCTTTTGCTGAAGCAGTTGTCTTTTAGCTTCATAAAAAATTAAGTCAAACTGAATAAAATTATAAATTTTGGAGCTGAACTATTAAGAGTGAACAATAGTCAATTGAATGGAATGGCAGTCCTTCCTAGACTTCACCTCACTAAACTGTCCCTTTACATGTAGTGCCCCTGTGCCGGCTCTCGTTCCAGGACATCATACCCGGAGTAATGCACTGGAAGAGGTTCCAGTCCATGGTGCTCTCATCTCTGCCCGAGACTGTCGCGACAGAGACGACACAGAGGTAAGCAAGCACAGCTCACTTGTCTCACAGCTGTGACCCCGGAAAGTGAAATGCCCATCGGGTGTCAGGTTGTGCTGTCTCTGCAGGAGGGAAGCTAGCTTGTTGGTCACGGAAATATGATGATGCACAACTGATTTTCGTATTTGGAGTTGGTCTAAAATACAGTTTAAAAATAATTAATGTCATGGGTAGTTAGTTGCTGTATTTCAATAAAAGTGGACAACCAATCCATACAATTCAGCTGAAATAGTCATGATCAGATTGTCACATTTTAAAATTGCCAAGATGAGCCTTCTACACCCTCCATGTCCAATTCCAAAGGATCCACCTCTCTCTCATGCCGCAGCCTGAGAGATGACCGCAACGAGGTCCTGTGGGTTTCACCCTGTAGAGGTGTAGCTCAGCTCTGCATTTAGCCTATAGCTCAGCTCTAAAAACAGGATGGGTAGGAGAGAATATTGTTGGACTAAAGAAAGAAGAAAAGTAACCACCTTTTTTCTAATTTGCTTGTATAACACCTCTTCAGAGCCATAAGATTTCAAACAAGGAGCCTGATGCCTTTCCTTTAAGACTCCACCTGGTCAATAACCCACTTCTGAACCCTTGAATTTGCTTCTTTAGTTCATTGTCCTTATAAACACAGTTAAATAAGTTATCAGTGAGTGAATTTAACTAGTATCCCAAAATGATATTATCACCTTATGTTCAAATCCTTGATTCAGAATGAGTCACCCTAAGGTGACAGAGTCCACTCACAGCCCCAGGCATGGTCAGGAAACCTGAGTTCTGCCACCAACCAAGATCAGCAGGAGACCTTTTCCCTCCCACACCCACCAGTGAGTTCTGGGTCCTCTGGAGAGAAAGTCAACTGCCCCTCCCTCAGCAGAATGCCACACAGCCTCCAGGAGTTGCATCACCTTGGCCATGCTCCTCTGCCACCTCTGAGCACAGCTTTCTTTTTCAGAGATAAAGGGATTGGACTTGCTCAGAAGACCCTTCTCAACCTTGACATTTTCATATAGTAGGAGGAGGAAAGCTTACCAATGTGCAGAGACCCCATGCATACTACCCATGTACCCACACCTCCCCAGGAATTTGAAGAGACAGTTGAAATCCAGTTTATGACTCCAGAACACTTCCTTTACTTCCTCCTTCTTTGATGGCTGAAAAACTTTTCCTGAGTTAAGCAAAATCCAGCGTTGCTTCCAGAGACTTTTCCACATGCAATCCCTTTTGGGTTATTTCCCTAGCACTTCTCTACTACTCTGCTTTGCCTGAAGATTAACATGAGACCAAACACAGGATTTGGGAAATGGTAGGAGATTGGGATATTTAATAAAAAATATTAGTTCCTTTTCTAGGAGTTTATTCATACCTCATCCACCCTACTGCCATCTCAAAATATGCTAAGCATCTTTATTCTTAATTTTACCACACCTCCTAAACCTGAAAGCTCCAGAATTCGGGCAAAATAGTGGCACTGTAGAGAGAACAGTGCTGTGGTGTCTGAGAGACCTGCCTCCATTACTTGCTAGCTGTGTCACCAGCTCGATGTCCTTGGGCGAGTTACTTATTACTGAGGCCCTTTGTGCAATAATTTCCCCACCTGTGAAACGGGAATAGTGATGGCATCCTCACCCCGCTGAGAATTAAAGTAAAATGATAATGCGAAGGATCTAGCACCATCTTTAATATCTCTGTTCTTTTACCCTTCATACCCACCTACTAAAGCTTGCAATCTCTCTGTTGCCACCAGATGGCAATAGTCTACCACCACCTTGACACACTGCCTCATTTTGCTATGGGATGAGGACACCCAAACTGACCCATGTAATCAGTAAACATAGCTGGGTATGGGGTACTTACTGTCAGGAGACTCAGCAGAAGTAAGATCAGTGAGAGGTGGAGACTGCCTGCATCCACCAGCTGTCCTCACGTACAGGTCTCCATAATTAAGGGGAAAAAATCCCTTTTTTTTTTCCCCAAAGCAAAGGCTTTGGAAAAATCTCCCAAGAATGTTTGTTCTTTCAAAAGGCAGTCATAATGCAGTTACATTGGGCTTGAATTAAACATGAATTCTACATGAATTAAAGAAAACTCCTTGACTGTGAGTTATCACTTTTGGCCTCTGAGTCGGAGTGCTCCGTTGGGCCAGTTTGTTTCAAAATAAATCATAATTCTATAACAGATTATAAAGTCAAGAGAAGATTTTATATTTCCTTATGATAGGTTTTCATGATATAAGATTCTAGATCATGTTTTCATTACTAAAAGGAGTTATAAAATAATAATGACATTTCTTAAGTTCTACGAATCCATTCATGATACTTCAACTCTGCAATCATTTTGCTTGAATAAATTACCTATTACTTATGAGGTGTTTCCCTGGTATCTTTTTCCTCTGAGAGTTAACTGTTTGTTGTTACACCATGCGATATAGTTATGTGGTGTTTATTTATTTCAAGTCATTTTTTCACTCATAATAATCAAAACTATTTACTTGGTTTCTTTACCCTTTCATAAATTTAGCGAGAATTTATGAGTCTCTGGGGTTTTCATAAATCTGAGAGTCGACAGCACCTGAGGAGTTATCCAATCCAGTAGTGCCTACTTTGTTTTCCTCCTCTCTTCCTCTTTCATTCCCTCCATTGTGGTTATGGAATTCATGTGAAATATTGGTTTCAGTTTGCATTCAGTTTGAGTTTTTTGCTTTCCTTTCTTATTGATGTAATGTTATTTCTTGATGTGCTGTTAAACACTGATGTGCTTTCCAAACTCAGAACTATATGAAAGGCACTCAAAGATGTGTTGCTCCTTCCTTTCTCCCTCCTACCCTTGTGGTAACCAGCTCGGTCTTCTAACTTATCTGTCTTTTGTTTCTCTTTATAACGCTAAGCAGAATATATGTATTTTTCTTACTTTCCCTTCTTTTTTATACAAAAATACTGTTTCTAAACCCTGGAAAATGCCCTATTTGTCAACATTCTCTTGGATTTGACTGGCACCTGTCACACCCCCCTGCCTTTGCCTCTAGGGAGCTGTGAGTGGGTGCCAGGAGTAAAGGGTGACACAATGGTGAAGGCCTCAGCAGGGGTAAAATGAAAGTGCCTTAAAAATTATACAAAGACCCCAGGACTGTTAATGTGATCATTTATCTTTGGCTGCTTGTGTGATTTTTCCACAGCTGTGATTCTCTCAATTCAGCTATGCTTCCTATAAATGTCCCTGCCATTCTTAACGCCTTACCGGAAGAAGACAGATTGGAAACAGTCGAACGGTACAACTTTTACCTTTGGTCTCTAATGTAGTCTGCTCTCTAAAAATAAGCTGGTTGCTGTGAGAGAGTTCCAAAGAGCACACAGTGCCTGAACTTGCAACCCACCATCTAAAGGCTAACAACCACTCATACTCTTAGATAAGATACTGAATTCACGGTAGGGAATACATAGTCTCTGAGGCCTCAAATTTGCTGACCTTTAGGTGCTCCAGGAGCTCAAGGGAAGGGAGAGCAGAGGCAGTGCTCTGGCAGTGGGTATGGAAGGCTTCAGTGGTCACGTGGACTTGGGCCAGTCCTTGAACAATGGGTAGGACTTGGAGAGGCATAAGGAAATATAGGCCCTAAAACAAGGCACTGAAATTTCATTTTACTGATAAGCATCCAACACCAGTGAAAATATGTCCTTGAATCTCCTATCACTGTACCCTCTTAAACATTTTTTACATGTAAATAATCAATTAGTGAAATCTTATATATATGAGACATATATCCAGTTCTTCTAAGGCCTGCCAACATGCAGTGATACTTGGCAATACCCTGAGCATTTAAAGCAGGAATCTAACTCTGAACAGGAAGGTTGAAGTGTCTTCTATTCAAACCACTGCATGGGTACATCCCTGAGAAGGCTGCAGCCAGGGCTGGGTGATACACATTTGCTTGAGGTTTGGAGGAAGAAGTCCTGTCTGACCAGGGCCACTGAGGAGCCACTCAGTAAACTGAAACAAAGCTAACCCCTCCTTCATTCACCACTGATATGAAGACTATTGTGACTTAGTTGCCTCATCTTTGAAATAAGAATAGTCATGAGCACTTCATAGGTGTTGTTAGGGTTAAAGAAGATGACGATGCTGATGATAAGGTTGGTAACTATAGGAACTGACATAGGCTGAGCACTCAGTGTGGATCAAGTACAGTGCTTTGCAAGCAGTCTCATCTAATCCCCATGATGAGGTCTTGTTATTATCCCCACCTTAGAGGTAAGGAAACTATCAATGGGAAGATCGTGTTTGTAAAGCCACCAGCATAGTGATTCACATATAACAACAGGTTAGTAACTGTTAGCTTTAATATTATGGGACTGGAACAACTTTAGCAGTTCTCCACAGGTACTTTCCTTAACAGAAATTTGCTGGGCCCACCTCTATTATGTATCACTGCTGAATAGGGCTCCTGTTTGTAATTCCAAACTATGAGGCCTTTGTTGCCCTTGTTGATCTTGGAAGCATTTCTCTTTAACAAAGTATGGCAGTGACAGCTGCTATCAAAAAATCTGTTCTTCTCTTCTTCTAAAGTAATAGAATTGTTGAAACTAGGGGCTATTTTTCCAGCCTCCCTTGCAGTTAAGTTATCCATTTGACAAAAGGAATGTGAGCAGATGTGAGATATTCTACTTTTGAGGCCAGGATCTTTAAAGGAGTGTATCTATCTCCTTTACACTCTTTCTCCCTACTCTGCTCCAGCTGATATGTGCAGTGACCCAACTATAACCATCAATCTGCAAAACGCTAGCCCAGAGCTCAGCAAACTATGGCCCATAACTAAATCTGGCCTGTGACCCATTTTTGCAAATAGTCTTCTTATCACATAACCACACCCATTTGTTTATGTATTTTCTATGATTCCTTTCATGCTACAACAGCAGAGTTGAGTTCAAGAGACCATATGACCTGCAAACCCTTAACAGAAAAAGCTATCCCAGTCCAGGTGATAGCAGACCACAAGATAAAGTAACCTCAATCCCTTTAATTTTTTCTTTCTCCTATGGATTATTTAGAAATATGTTGTTTAATTTTTCAAACAGTGGACTTTTTTAGTTACCTTCTTTGCATTTGGTTTCTATTCAACTTCCATTGTGGCCAGAGAATGTACTCTTGAAATCATTCAGTCTTCCTTTATAGTCCAGGATATGGTCAATATTGATAAATGTTCCATGTGCACTTGAAAAGAATATGAATTCTGTAACCCAGTTTTAAAAATTGCTTTCTATTCTCTGGTTACAAATAATTACTTCTACTGTCATTTGTTGGTGGAAAGCAATTTATCAGCCTTATGCTTCTCTTAACACGGACGTAGCACAAGTTCCTTGTTGGAACTACTTGTTGGAAATAATGTTGAAGGCCACAGAATTGCATGACTCTTAAATGATCATAATATTTCTCTATTTTGGGAAGGAAAGACTGTTCCAACTATACATCTTACCTTTTTCAGTGAGCTCTGTGAACAGAATATAGAAGTTATGTTGACTCCAGAAATGATCGAAATGGAATTCCCCATGCTGGACCACAAGGACACCAAAAAGGAGAAGTACGTGTGTGCTGCTGTGCCTAGTAGGAAGTAGCCTTGGATAATATTTGACATGAAGCACAGAACTGCCACATTCTTGGAATATAAATATCTTGGGTTTTGATAGAGAGAGTTTTCATATGCTTTTGATATTTACATGTGCATTTTATTTTAGGCAGAACTGCATTCCCTTAAATGTTGTTGGCAAGTAAGCCTTTAAAAATGGAATCCAGTTTGTCCAATTGCTTTTCATTTAATTTCAGAGATGTGTTTGTTTCTTATTGATAGCTGAATGCGTTTCATTCAGTACAAGGAACCCAGACACTGGAGCCAAATGAGACCTATGGCTGAATCCCAGCTCTGCCATTTATTACATGTTAGATCTCCCAGGCAGGTTACTTATCTTCAGTGACTAGGCCTCAGTTTCCTCATTTGTAACATGTAAAAAATAAACTCTCTTTCACAGGTAGTTGTGAGGATTAAATGAAATACAAATGTGAAGACAACTAGCTAGTTGCTTGATGTGAACTAGATGCTCAGCAGATGTTAATTTACCCCTTTGCCTCTACACTAGGGGCCAAATAAGCAAATATCATCATCATCCTTAAAGAAACTGATTTTGATGAATACTTTTATAACAGAAGTAACTACATATGGTTCATATGGTTTATAAGTTTGAAATTCCAGATATACATTTAAAAATTCTTTTAACTTAAAAAATGCTTTTTTATTATTAAAAATAAAAAATACAGAAAAATATACAGAATAAAATAAAGACAATAATCTTACAACCCAGAGGCAGTAAATTGTACATTTTGATATATGGTCTGCCATATATTTATTTAAGTAAATGAATGTACATATATATGTACATACACAAGGTCTGTCCAGAAGCTATCCAGCCATGTACTATGAAAACCAGATATTTATTGATGAAGATACAAGATACAAGAAACATTGTACAAAGGACAATGACACCTCAGTCCCCTTCAAAGTAGGCACCTTGGGACCTCACACAGTTCTCCCAATTGCCATCAGCTGCCCCATCGTATTTTCCTGAATCTCACAGATGGTCTGAAATCTGTTCCCTTTTAAAGGTGATTTCAGTTTTGGGAAAAGGCAAAAGTCTCAGGGCACCAAGTCTGGGCTGCAGGGGGACTGAGTTATCTGGGTGTTTTGATGATTTGTCAGAAAACTTAGCACAAGACGTGATTCATGAGTGAGTACACTGTCATGATGAAGCTGCCAATTACCGGTTGCCCATCTGAATAGTTTCCATAGAGGAATGTTCAAGCTTAATGCAAAATTTGATGCAGATTTGTTGCTCTACTTGCTCAGTCATTTTGACTGCAATGGCTACACAGTACACATGCTTATTCAACAGTGTCTACTGCCCTCCCTGACTAGTACAGTGAAGTTGTTATTGTTCACACATGTGCATTCCAGCCTACTCTCCTTGGCTGCCAGGTTACATTGATGTTATGCAAACCATTCTCATTATATTAACAATGGCTGGACTTTTTCCAGACAGATCTCATATACAAGAGTCCAGCACAAATATTGCCCCTTTTTTTGAGCTGGTAATCTATACCAAATCTTTTACTATAACATCATAAGCATGTAATTCTGTAACATAACAATATCACACTCAAGCACACCATATGGCATTTCAAGTGAAATGTTCAAATTGCTGTCCATCTCATGCAAGACATTCATGTATCCTACCAACCACACTGTATGGCATTACTTCTGCTGGACCCTGTATATTTTAACAAAATTAATCATCTTGTTCATATTATTCTGTCTTCTTCACTTTTAGTTTGCAATATATCATAAACATATGTTTATAAATAGATATACATCCTTATATTTCACTGGTAGATGTACCATAATTTAGTTAACCAACCCTCTTCTGATGATCATGTAAATTCTTTTCAATGTTTTGCTGTTACCAGTAGTGCTTCAATAAACATCCTTGTGCCATAATTTCTGGCAAACTTATCAGACTGTTTCCTTAGGATAAATTCCTAGAAATGTAAATGTTAGATCAATGTACATTATAGTTTTAATATATGTTGCAAATGCCACACAGACAGTGCATCAGTATACCTCCTATGAGCAGAAGTCAGGACTGCCCACATTCAAAGCCCATTTTTTTTCGCCAATATGGCAGGTTTTAAAATGCCCACCTATTGTTTTAACTTTTTTGTTTTCAAGTAATATTAAAATCTTCCTACGCTTATCAACTATTTTTCTTCTTTAAAAGGGACCTGTTTTGCCTATTTTATAGGAAATCTTTACATTTTCCTATAACTTACAAATAAGTTATAAGAAATATAAGTTATACAAATAAACCTTTAGTTATTTGTAAGAGTCCTTATATATTAAGGATAATTACCCTTTCTTTTATGTGTTGTAAATTTCTTGGTTTGTGTTCTTTGTTTGGGTGTTTTGGGGGGCTCTGCCTTCTTTGAAAGGAATGCCATGTGTCTTAGAGTAGTCTGGGATCCCTTTGGTGCATCTGTGATCACTTCAGAGGCCTACAGCAACCAGCACTGTTCAGAAAAGAGCCTGGCAGCATCCGGTAAAAGAAAATTTAGGAGAGGGACTTCCGGCAAGATGGAGGAATAGGTGGACGCACCGTACCTCCTTGCACAACCAAGAATAGAACAACAATAATTTACAGATATAATTGTAAGGTTTCCTTAGACGCACCCAAGGAATGAATACCAATTACCCATGAAATCAGGAAGAAGGGCTTTATTTTGGGGCTTACGCTCCCGGGCGGAACTCCCTCTCGGCCCGCACAGCCAGCGGGAGGGGAGAGTGAGAGAGAGAGAGAGAGAGAGAGAGCGCCAAGAAGTTGAAGTAGACCCGTACATCCAGACTGGTAGGGGACAACAAGTCGGCGGGCACAGGGCTGGCACAGGGCTGGCAAGGGTCGGCGGCGCGCGGAGGTCGGGGAAAATTTGGCGCAAAATCGGTGCGACAGCCATCTGAGGCACAAGAACGCAGCGGTGATCCCTGAGTATGCAAGCTGCAGCTGGTGGACCCAGTGAGACAGCGATTGTGGACCAGGGCGGAGCTCGTGGCCCAGGATCCCGAAGAGGTGTCTGAGCCCAGGAGAACGGAACTACCGCCATTGTTCCCGCCGGTCCCCGCCCCCGCCCCCACATATAACGTCACAATCTAGTGACTGGGGTGCCCAGCTCCAGTGAACACCTAAGGCTCCGCCCCCCCACCGTAACAAGAGCGACCAGACCGGAAAAAAAAAAAAAGGGAGACAGGGAAAGACATAAGACATGTTTCCAGCAGAACAGATCAGTCCCCCAGGACTCATCCTTTTGAGTTACTAAGAAATAGCCAATCTATCAGATGCACAGTTCAAAACACTGGTGATCAGAAAGCTCATGGAATTGGTTGACTTTGGGTGCAATTTAGATGAAAGGATGCAGGTTACCATAAAAGAGATGCAGGAAGATACTCAGAGGAGAGCCAATAGTGAAAGGAAGAAATCTGAGTCTCAATACAGTGGACCAGAAGGAAGATAGAATCAACCAAGCAGGAAAGCATGATGAAATAAGAATTCAAAAAATCGAGGAAAAGCTTAAGAGCATCCAGGACACCTTTAAACGTTCCAACATTCGAATTATAGGGGTACCAGAAGGGGAGGAGCAACAAGTGGAAAAGTTATTTGAACAAATAATAAAGGAGAACTTCCCCAGTCTGGCAAAGGGAACAGTCTTCCAAGAAATCCAAGAAGCTCAGAGAGCCCCAAAGAAGTTGGACCCAAGAAGAAACACACCAAGGCACATCATAATTACATTAGCCAAGGTAAAAACGAAGGAGAGAATCCTAGAAGCAGCAAGAGATAAGGGGATAGTAACCTACAAAGGAGTTCCCATCAGACTGTCAGCTGATTTCTCAAAAGAGACCTTACAGGCAAGAAGGGGCTGGAAAGAAATATTCCAAGTCATGAAAGGCAAGGACCTACATCCAAGATTGCTCTATCCAGCAAAGCTCTCATTTAGAATGGAAGGGAAGATAAAGTGCTTTTCAGATAAGGTCCAGTTAAAGGAGTTCATCATCACCAAGCCCTTATTTTATGAAATGGTAAAGGAACTTATCTAAGAAAAGAAGATAAAGAAAAGACATGTATAGTAAAAGGTCAGGAAACTCACAATTATTAACAACCACACCTAAAGCAAAACCAAAAGAAACTAAGTAAACAACTAGAACAGGAACAGAACCACAGAAATGGAGGGCACATGGAGGGCTAGCAGCAGGGGGGTGGGTGGGAGGAGGAGAGGGGGGAAAAGGTATAGAGAATAAGTAGCATAGAATGTAGGTTGAAAATAGATAGGGGGAGGGCAAGAATAGTACGGGAAATGTAGAAGCTAAAGAACTCACAAGTATGACACATGGACATGAACTAAAGGGGGGGAACGTGGGTGGGAGAGGGGGTACAGGGTGAAGGGGAGAGAAGGGGGGAAATGGGACAACTGCAATAGCATAATCAATAAAATATGTTTAAAAAAATTTAGGAAGTAAAAATTGTAAATAGAATTTCTGTGAGCATCTGTTTTGATCAGTTAATTAACAATAAAATATCATGTTACACTACATAGCACACAAAACCTTTACATCTCAACAAATACATGCCCTTTGCATTGCATTTTGTTTCCAGTTCAAAATTGACTAGAAATTTTAAATAAAAACTTCTTTTTTCTATTTCAGAAATCACTGCTGACACAGAGTGGCTTGTCTTGTGAGCAAGGTGCTATCCAATACCTCTCAGCTCACTTGCACTTTAACATGATATTGAATGCCACTGGATCATCAAATTATTATTCAATAAAATAGAAGTTATTACTTTATATATTCACCCAAAGTGGTATACTTTTTCCTTTTTTAAATGTATTTCAGCTACTTCACCAAATAAAATAAACTCACAGTAAACTGTAAACATTTTTTGCACAACAGTTTCCAATTTTTCCAAAATACACATACATTTCACACATTTTCAGTAAAAATAACCATACATTTTAAACTCACATATTTGGCAGCTTAAATTATTTTATGTACATTTTTTCATGTGTCAAAATCATCAACATAATTATCATTTTATTCACTAACTAGTATTCTAACAGGTTGAAATACCATAGACATTTTTCAAAAGCTCTTTTGGTTTAGAAATTCTTTTCAGCTGCTATCAAGCATTATCAGATGCTCATTTTGTCTTCTCTGTCCTTACTTGTTCCTTTTCCTCATTTCCTCAGGCTCAGCCATAAGCTGACAGATTCTTCACTGTCAGGCATGCACATAACTAGCGCTTAGACAGACAGGGACAGAACAAAAGGACCTCACAGGTGTTTAATTTCCCCATGAAGACTGCTGTCTATTTGGTTTCCAGCAAATAATATTTTTATGGGTGCAAGGAACCATCCCTTGAGGGTTGAGATTAACCTGAAAGATTCTTTGCTACCCTGGTAGTGATCTCAGCTCTCTCAAGACCCACTAACAGAATCACACAAAACATCCAAGCAACTGTGAGACTAACTATAGTTGCTGACACATCATTCAATACTCCTTTGATTTTTACAATATCAGTCAATCATTAATATCTTTAAAGGGAGAAATGACCTTTATTTATTTATAGTTGACTCTATAAAATGGTGCAAATTTATTTGTATTATGCCATTTAATCATTTCTATTTAATTACAGTTGACATAAACTATTATATATATATATACACCCCAGTGATTACACATTATATAAATTATTAAGTGATCATCCCAATAAATCTGGTACCCATCTGACACCATACACAGTTAACAGAACATTATTGACTATATTCCCTGTGCTGTACATTACATCCCCATGACTATTCTGTTAATAGCAGTGTGTACTCCTTAATCTCTTCACCTTTTTCACCCAAACCCCTCCCATCTGGCAACTGTCAAAATGTTGTCTGTATCTATGAGTCTATTTCTGTTCTGCTTGTTTGTTCATTTTATTTTTCATATTCAATTGTTTGTAGATATATATTTAATGCCATTCTATTGTTCATATTTTATATGTATTTGGGGACATTTTAATTCTCCATTTTCAGGTATTTCTGCTTTTTCAAAACTACCAGGAATTTGCAGAACTTTACATTTCATCCTGTTTAGAAAACATTTCAGAATCACTTGATTTTAAAAAATGTTTTTTATCTTCACCCAAGGACATTTTTTTCAATGCTTGAAAGAAAGAGAGAATCATCAACATGAGAGAGAAACATTGATTGGTTGCCTTTCTGTACGCATCCCAACTGGGGCTGAAACCCACAACCTGGGTATGTGCCCTGACCAGGAACAAAACTTGTGACCTTTCAGTGCACAGGACAATGCTCCAACCAGCTGAGCCACACAAGCTAGGGCCAGAATCACTTGACTTTATAATGTATTCCTCTATCTAGCCAGATCATATGGCTGAGCTCACATTCTTTAGATACCTGTCCTTTGAAGCAAATGCATTCATCATTTCCTCCCACATATTAAGAAAAGTTCTACCCAGCAACCCCTTGCCACACCCAGAAAAGGTCTGGGCTCCACTCAGCTACTACTCATCCAGGTGCTTAGCCCTCTCTCTTGATTCCCACCCTTCTGGGACCTTCATCAGAGTCAGAGATATTGGGTGTCTACTTTATTCACAGCTATGACGAATCTACTACAGCCAACTGAGCATTTAGAAGACATCATGCTGGGATGTCTATAAATAATTCCTCATTTCCCCTTCACCATAGTAGTGGGACATAGGAATTATTACCATTTCTACATCTGGAAAGGGATACTGAAAGTTTAGGTAACTTAGCCATGCTAAGAAACTGGTGCAGCACAGATTAGAAGCCAGGTTTGAATTGCTTGGCCAAGTGTTTTTCCTGGTAACTAAATTACCACTAATGTGTGTGTGTGTATATATATATATTATAATATATTATATGTGTGTGTATAAATATATATAAACAACTCCTAAACCTTCACTGAAGGCATCGGTGGATGACTCGAGTATTTTATGAAGTGCTCTGATGTATCCTTGTCTGTTTTTTTATATTTAGAGAAGTAAGAGACCAAGCACAACCAATGGAAAAGGCAGGAGAAAAGGTGCTGGAGGAGATGAAGACTCTGCAGACCAAAGTTCTCAACCCATACCTGATTCTAGAATAAAAATCAGTAGGTCAGTTCCTCTTATTTGTTTTTTGTAGGTCACTGTGATCCTTAGTGTCCATTTATGTTCTAGCCATTTTGGGAATTGAAGTTTCTAGAGAAAAAAATTGAAATGTAAATGATTATATGTTTTTAAGTTAACATTTTTCTTTTTAAAAATAAAATGCCATTAGTAAGATGGCAGTGTTTAAAGCTTCTTGGTGTGAGATTTCATGCTGGCACAAAGACTCCCCCAAGCATGGTGTGAGCCTCTGCAATGAAAAGCTAAGAGCCAGGTGCTGAGAGTCTTTTGGAGGGGCAGTGCCCAAGAGCCAGAAAGAGCAAGGACTTAGGAAGGGGGTATTGCCCCACCTCTGCATAGAACCAGCCCCCCCACCCCTGAGCATCTCTAACTTCGGCTTTGGCAGCTATTCCCGGAAAGATCAGCCTTGGTGAGGACGCTGGCTCCCCAAGTAGTATGTGATGGCAGATGCTAGGCAGGGGGGTTGGAAGTGGGCAGGACATTGTGGGTTTGGAGCCATTTTCAAAGCAAACTGGTTTCAGAGCAACTGGAAAAACATCGCTCTGGGAACTCTCAGAAGCACCTGGGGCAGATCGTGGCCAAAGGGTCAGGAGTCCATTTAAGCATGTCAGTAAAAGTAGACCTTTGATTGTGTTTGTTAACATGGCTTCATTCACTTGCATGAGCTACTGAGGCTGATGGCATTTGGGCTACATTGCAACAACCCATAATTATCCAAATATATTTGGATGCATTCCCTCAATTATTTTTATGCATACATTTGAATTGCTGATATTAGACTGCATAATTTTGAAAGAGCTCTTCATGAACTTATTGATTCTGACATTTTTCTGGGATTTGTTTTTCCATCATGAAACCAAAACCAAGACTAACACCATCCCAGCCCATGTGCGAAATAGAAGCTTTTATCACTCAGTTATGTACCAAGTCCCTATGGGAAATGCCCTGGGAAGGCAGAGGGAGATGCCAGCAATGGGAGGCAGAGGCCAGTTGCCACTCCTCAAAAGTACGTTTGCCAGATACAATAGTGCCCAGTTAAAACTGAATTTCAGATATACAACAAATAATGATTTAGTTTAAGTATGTCCCAATAGCATATGTACTATTTGGGACATATTAAACTAAAAAAGTAATTCATTGTTTATCTGAAACTCATATTTAACTGAATCTGGTAATCCTACTCAACACCCAGAGGTCTTCTGAGAGATAACATACAAATGAATGTTGAAGGAATGAGGTAGAGGCATATCTGACATAGGAGCTATGTGTGAGGCATGAAGCAGACTTTCCAACCATTTAGAATAGTTAGTTTCCCTTGAGACCTAACATGAGCTAGGCCCTCTGCTGACGCATAAAGGGACTGCTCCTTCAGTCCTCACACGCTCCCCAGAAAGAGGCCATATTACTTTTTCCCCAATAGAGAAACCCAAGGGTCCCGGAAGCCAGGTGCTTCCCTAAGCTGGTGAAGACTCAGAAGGCCTATGTGACTTTAAGGCCTGGGCAGAATCAAGAGGGGATTTTTTAGGCACCCAGAACTTAGAGCCAGTCAGCTGTGTTGGGCAAGAGGGGCATTTGGAGACAGGGACACTACCTGCCACTGCCTGCACACACCAGTCTTCCCTGAAGAGTCACCCACAGCAGACCCTGTGTGTTCTCTTTGCTGCCTCCTCCTTGTCATCCTATTCCTCTTTTTTTTTTGAGTTACAAATTTGTCCCACATTATCAGCTCACAGCAGCAATTTTCAACCTTTTTCATCTGATGGCACACACAAAGTACTAAAATTCTGTGGCACAACAAAAAATATACTTTTTGCTGATCTGACACCAAAAAAAAGGTATGGTTTTGATTCATTCACACCAGATGGCAATTGTGTTGGCTGTTGTCATTTTTTTTATTTGACAGTCTAAGGGAAAAGAGGTCAGTGCCCCTGACTAAATAGTCAGGTGTTGCATGTTTTAAAAAATCTTATGGCATACTGGTGATTGAAAACACACTTTCATAGCACACTGGTTGAACCTTTCTGGCTTAAGGGATAAAATGAGGTCACTTTACTTTTACTACTCAAAGTTCAAAATTTATCTCACATCTCACCTATTATGAAGAATAGCATACTTGCCTTCCAGGGGCTAAGTTTCTTCCCAGGATAAGTCCAAGCACCCCAGGGGGCCACATGCTGCCTAAGAAGCAGGTCTTGATGATCACTAAGGAGCCCTGGGCTTTGGCTGCACCAGCATAAGGTGTCTTTGCAGTCTGTGGGGACAAGGGCTCAAGCCACCACTGCTAGTCAGCTGCCACTCCGTGCCAATGCAGGCCGGGGGGATGCCACATGTGCACATGTGCACGCAGGCAGATTGCTGGAAGAATTTCCCAGGGTGGAGAGACCAGAGGAAGAGGCTGATACCTCTATCATCTCTTTAAGAGTTTTTTAAGGACCCCAATAAATTCAATTTAAAAGTTTTTGTTTTGTTTTTTTAAAGAAAGGAAGGTGACATATGGGGGGAAGCACAAAATAAAAAAGAGTATGGCTCAATGAATGTTCACAAAACATTCCATGCACCTAGGGGGCAGGTCCAGCAGTGTGAGCATATCTATATAACAAAACATATAAACTTTAGGAAGGGAACTTATATGCACGGCTCTCCCTAGGGGGGCCCAGACACCATGGATACCCTCTGCACCTCATGGCAGGTTCTGAAGGGTTATATACAGTAGACTGGTCAGGAGAGATCCGGGTGCTGGGGCCTAAACGACCCCAGACAAGGGGAAACTGCATATCATGCTTCCTCAGCACAGGCCATTAGCCTATTTCAGGAACCAGCACAAACCAATACAGTGCCGGGCCCACGGGAGGCATCAGACGGTCTCCAAAGAGATTTAGGAGCCTAACCTCAGTTCTGCCATGCACCTAGGGGGCAGGTCCAGCAGTGCTCAGGCAGTAGGCATGGCAAGGAATAGTCTTTCCCCTACAACAGGTGCACACACACATGTCCACAAAAATGTACACTCACACACACAAAATTCAGAGTCATCTCTGACTGCCACCCTGAAGCCAGGCACAGAGCCAGTCCAGGAAGGAACACTACTTACAAGCCTGCCCCGCAGCAAGTGGTACACACCACTGACGAACTACAGATTTTACACATGTATGATGTCAGGTTGTGAGAAGTGCTGTAAAGGAGGACTGAAGAATAGTAAGGGTAGAGCAAGTGGCCACCCAAAGAGGAGGCATCACTGAGAAGAAAGCCGAGGAAGGCAGTAGCAAGTCACTGAGGCAGAGCTGTCCAGGCCAAGGGACGGCAGGAGCAGAGGCCCTCAGAGGACATGTGCTTGGTCCCCAAGACCAGTGAGAAGGCCCCGGGGGCTGAGGCATGGTGAGCTGAGGGAAAGGCGAGGCATAAATGCAAAGGTGCTGGGGCAGGTCATGTGGGATCTCATGGCCAGGATTCAGACTTTGGCTTTGAGATTTCATTCTAAGTGAGATAGGGAGCCTTTGGAGAGTTTTGAGCGGAGGAGTAACATGAGCTATTTTCTGTTTTGAACAGACTTTATGAGCCTCTGTGGAGAACTGACCATATGGAGCAGGGGTGAAAAAAGGAGACCATGAGGGAAATCTGGCACCAGAATGTTTCAGCCAGAATTCCTGCTGTCTGGCACCAGGGACTTTTTTGAGGATAGCTGCTCCAGGGGCTCATCTCAGAACGAGACATCTTGTGACACCAGCAAAAGAAAACAAGTGTGGGTGCTTGGGCTTGAGCACCAGGGCAAGTGGGAAGAAGAGGCCCTGGGATTGTGGTTTTTAAATTTTTAAGCCAGTAGTTTTTAAATTTTTTTATCTTGAAATAATTTTAGACCGAAGGAAAATTTGTTAAAGTAATACATAGCACTCCCATATATACTTTACCCAACTTCCCCTAATGCTAACATCTACTTTGGTACAATTATCAAAAACAGGAAATTAAAATTGGCACAATGCCATTGACTGATATCCTTTTATTTTCCCAGGACACCACATTGCATTTAGTCATAGAATCTGCTTAACCTCCTCTAGTCTGGGATAGTCCTCGAGATCTCTCCTTATCGTCATGACCTTGACACTTGTGGCAGTAGTTTTCTAGAATCTCCTTCGATGAGGGCTTGTCTAATGTTTCTCATTATTTGGATGAGGTTATGCATTTTTGCAAGAAATCTAGAGAAGAGGTATGTCATGCTTGGTGCATCTTATCAAGTGTATGTGCTGCCAATGGGTCTTATTACTAGAGATGTTCACCTCGTTCACTTGGCTAAAGTGCTGTCTGCTGAGTTTCTCCACTGAAAAATTTCAACTTTTCCCTTGGTAATTATATCTTGCAGGAGATAATTTGTGATTATGCAGACATCCTATTTCTCCTCAGCTTCCGTACCCATCAGTGGACCTTGTTTACAACAGTTATTACCATGGTGTTTACTTAATAATGATTTTCATGACCTGCCCTTCTCCCTCCCTCCCTCATTCATTAATTATATCAAAATGGAATAATGGATATTTATTTTATTATATGGGTTATAATTTAATAGCATCATTCTCTATTTTGTTGTTCAAATTGTTCCAATTTTGGCCACCAGGAGCTCCTTTAGGTTGACATTGTCCTTTAAACATGTCCCCATCATTTTTAAAACACTTTCTTACTTTCTGGCATTACAAGATATTCTGGATTTATTTTCCATTTTCTCTGCCTCAACCCCAGAGTCAACTATTTCTCTAAGGAACCCTATTCCTTTTATTGGAGGATAATGCATCTGTGGGAGCTAAAAAAAAAAAGCTTTTCTTTCCATCTTCTAAACTATTTTTGCTGGGCTAATAATCAAATTAATACAGACAGAGTAACAGGAGAAAATAAAATGTTTAATATGTGTGCAAGAGGAATTCACTTAAGCATACAAACTCCCAAAGACCTTAAGGTAAAATTGAGCATGAGGGGTATATGTGACATTTTGAACACAGGTGGAAGGGGGGTCAGGGGTCTGAACTTTCAAAAGAAGTAGGCAATATATAGGTAGTGAGGAATTGTGGAACATTTATGGCAGATAAATTTTTGCCAGGCAAACCAGAAACAATGGGGCATGGGAGTAATCCATCCACCCAGGCCCCTGCCTACAGACCTCCCATTCATCATACTTAATTCAAATCAGGCTAAGAGGAACATCCTAAGATTCCATTCCTGGCACAGGCCTTACCATCTGAATCTCTTAGGCAGGAAATCGGGAACAGGGATCAAAGTTTCCTTTTGAGTCTTTCGTTTCTTAATAACCAGCTTAAGATCAATATCCTAAAAGGTAAGTTTAGAGTGGCAAAACTTTTGTCCCCTTCACTTAAAAAAGAAGACTTAGAAACCAAGTAGCTCATTGCTACTGGGATCTTACTGCTTCTAGTCTCTCTCAGTGGACAAAGCTAGGAAATATATATATTTATACTAACCCAGGGGACCCAAATCCCCAGGGCCATGGACCATTATAGGTCCAGGACCTGTGAAGAACTGGGCCACACAGCAGGAGATGAGCAGTGGGCAAGTGAGTGAAGCTCATCTGAATTTTCAGCTGCTCCCCATCGCTTGTATAATTGCTGGAACATCACCTGTCAGGTCAGTGGAAGCATCAGATTCTCATAGGAGCACAAACACTACTGTGAACTGTGCATGCAAGGGATCTAGGTTGCCTGCTCCTTATGAGAATCTACTGCCTGATGATCTGAGGTAGAGCTGAGGCATTGATGCTGCTGCTAGGGAGTGGCTGCAAATACAGATTATAGTTAGCAGAGGGTTGACTGTACAGAGACCATAATAAATCAATTGCTAGCAGACTCATATCAAAACCCTATCAGTGAGTGGCAAGTGACAATTAAGCTGCATCTCGTGGCAGGTTGTGGGAAACCATTTCGCATGCTGTGGAAATGTAGCTCAGCTCTCCAGTGGAAAACCAGTGGAAAACCAGTGGGGTGCATGTGGGCACACAGGACCATGTCCGCGGATAGGTTCTCCCTTGGGGAATCAGGCCTCCATTGTACTGAGGCCACTATGAGGCTTGCTTTTGCTAAAACTACTTCACCCTGAATCGAGGCAGCAAGAGTTTATTGCAACTTCCTAAAATCTGAGCTAAACCTCCCAAATATGGAGTGCTAACAATCCAACTGCTTTTCCCTTTACATTTGCAAATATCCTTCTTCTTTGATGTGATTAGCAACATCCTCTCCTTTGTTGTCTGTAAAAGGCAACCACCTAATTCGAACCTGTGCATAGTAAATGAGGACTACCCTCCTTGTAGTGTACCCAGGAAAATAATAAAAGCCTGTCCAGGCGGGGGTCGGGGCCCTCTCTCTCTGACTTAGAGAACAGCCGTGCCATCCCTTTTTTTCCACAGGATTCCTGTAGTCCATGTGTATTTTTTCACAAGCAGCCACAACATACACGGATCCTGCCGGCCAGGATCTGCCACAGCAGGTTAAAAAGTGATCCCCACTCCATCTATGGAAAAAAATGTCCTCCACAGTTCCTGGTGCCAAAAAGGTTGGGGAC
The DNA here is from genome assembly GCF_019186645.2 of Phyllostomus hastatus. NCBI lineage: Eukaryota > Metazoa > Chordata > Mammalia > Chiroptera > Phyllostomidae > Phyllostomus > Phyllostomus hastatus. The sequence goes on along the minus strand of NW_025334038.1, from coordinate 2,572,809 downwards.
TGCTGTACTAACCCATACATATATCCACAGCTATATTTATCTGTCTATCAAAAACATGAATTGATACTGTTATTTCTGATTACAATCACTATGAGGTTCATTTTAGCTGTACCCCCTTTCCTCATTAGTAATTTCTTTCTCCTATAGTGATTAACCCTGATCTCATTGACCTGTTTGTTCAGTCTTAGTGTATCCATAAAGTTATTTCAGAATTGCTGACCTATATTTCTATGGGAAACACATGTAATAACTAGATTACCATTACTGTGTTCTTTTTGTCTTTGACATTAGAAGGTTGTTAAAATACAGTTGTCCAAGGTTACTTAGGGTAGTTCTTTTCTCTTTTCCTCCACTCCTATCAGTATGGTTATATTATTCACTTGGGATGTAGTCAGGTTCACTGATTGTTTATATCACATCTTGGGTAAAAAATATTTGTTTATATTTGGGCATGAGAAGGATATGTAGACCATTACTATGGTTCCAAGAGCAGGAGCTATGCAAAAAGACAGATTCAGGGAAGTATCATGCCCTCCTCATTCCTACTCCCCATTCCCAATCCCTCATCTTATTACCCTTTTCAGACCTGCCATCTGTAGGGTAGAAATCTCTTTAGTTTCTGGTTTATCTTTTTCATTCATAATCTTTTTGAAGCTCCCAAGGGCTGAGAACCCTACTCTTTCCTCTGCATTCCTCCTCCATATTCACTGGTTTCAGTAGTTTCCTAAAAACTGTCTGCTTATTCATACCATGCACTTTTTTGTATAATTTTTTAAATTATACTTTATTTATTATGCTATTACAGTTGTCCTGATTTTTCCCCCTTTGCTCCCCTCCACCCATCACCCCCACTCACTCAGGCAATCCCCACACCATTGTTCATGTCCATGGGTCATGCATACATTCTTTGGCTACTCTATTTCCCATACTGTAATTTACAGCCCCATGGCTATTTTGTAACTCCCTATTTGTAGTTTTTAATCTTCTCTACCCATTCCCCTACACCCACCTCCCATCTGGCAATCATCAAAACACTCCCCATATATTTCATTCTGTCTCTGTTCTTCTTGTTTGCTTAGTTTGTTTTTTAGATTCAATTGTTGATAGTTATGTATTTATTGCCATTTTATTGTTCATAATTTTTACCTTTTTTTTTTAAATAAGACCTTTAACAGTTCATATAATAATGATTTGGTGATGATGAACTCCTTTAACTTTTTCTAGTCTGGGAAGCTGTTTATCTGCCCTTCGATTCTAAATGATAGCCCTTTGATTCTAAATGATAGCCTAGCCTGGGTATAGGTCCCTGCTTTTCAGGCCTTTAAATATTTCTTGCCAATCCCTTCTAGCCTGCAAGTTTCTTTTGAGAAATCAGCTGACAGTTTTATGGGAACTCCCCTGTGGCTAACTAACTGCTTTTCTCTTGTTGTTCTTAAGATTCTCTCTTTATATTAACCTTTAGCATTTTAATTATGATGTGTCTTAGAGTGGACCTCTTTGCATCAATCTCCTTTGGGACTCTCTGCACTTCCCTGACTGGCATGTCTATTTCCTTCACTGAATTAGGGAAGTTTTCTTTTATTATTTTTTCAAATAGATTTCCAATATCTTACTCTTCTTCTTCTCCTTCTGGCATTCCTATGATGCGAATGTTGTCCCAGAGGCCGCTTGTACTCTCCTCATTTTTTTGGATCTTTTTTTCTTCTTGCTATTCTGATTGGTTGGGGTGTTGTTGTTGTTGTTGTTGTTGTTTTTCTTCCTTATGTTCCAAATCATTGATTTGATTCTCGGTTTCATCCACTCTACTGTTGTTTCCCTGTAAATTGTTCTTTATGTCAATTAGTGTAGGCTTCATTTCTGACTGGATCATTTTTATGCTCTTGGGGTCCTCACCAAGTTCCTTGAGCATCCTTATAACCAGTGTTTTGAACTCTGCATCTGATAGATTGCTTATGTCCATTTTGTTTAGCTCTTTTACTGGGGTTTTGATCTGTTCTTTCATTTGACCCATGTTTCTTTGTCTGCTCATTTTGACAACCTCCCTGTGTTTGTTTCTATGTATTAGGTAGAGCTGCTATGACTCCCTGTTTTGGTAGTGTAGCCTAATGCAGTAGGTGTCCTGTAGGGTCCAGTGACACAACCTCCCTTATCACCCAAGCTGGGTACTTGAGGTGTGCTCTTTGTGTGGCCTGAGTACACCCTCCTGTAGTTGAGCCTTGATTGCTGTTGGTAGATGAATGGGAGGGATTTACTCAGGCCAGTCAGCTCCAAGGAATGACTGTGACCACTGACCACCAACCTCTGCCCTCTGTGGAGGATCAGCTGTGCAGGGACAGGGTTATACTGTGCACCTTTGCACTTGCTGCTCCTAAGGCTCCACTACCTTCTGGCTTCCAGTCCCTTGCATCTCAGGCTTCCACAGGCCTCTGGCCCTTAGGCCCTTCATTACTTCTGAGGTAGGAACTAAGTGTTTCATCTCCCGGTGTCTAGTCCCCACCACTACTAAGTAAGGAGAGGTCCAGTCAATGCTTATTCAGACAGCTGCTTCCCCCGACACAATTCGGGGATTGACTGGATTCAACACAATTATCTGCTTCACTTCATTCAGCCCATCCAGCCAGCAGTTACTGGTCCCTTGATTTAACACCACTTACCCCATCCCCTTTTCTTCCTGGGCATCCAGCATTGCATTATTTGTGTGGACTTCCTTGCTTAGAGCTTGTTACATTGACTTTGAATCTGTTCTCACGTCAGTGCATGTATCTATATTCACCTCAGTTACCCCTACCACACGAAACCAGAGCCAGTTTCGTGTGTGTGTGTGTGTGTGTGTGTGTGTGTGTGTGTGTGACTTCCTTTTTTAAAAAATGTATTCTTATTTATTTTTTTAACAACACTATTACAGGTGTCCTCATTTCCCCCTTGGCCTACCTGCATCCAGTCCCTGCATCCCCTTCCCTCTGGCCACTACCACACTTTTGTCTGTGTCTGTGGGTTTGCATATATGTTCTTTGATTAATTCCTTCACTTTCTTTCATCCAGTCCACACCTCCTCACTCCCCTCTGGCAGCTCTCAGTCTGTTCCATGTATCCATGTCTCTATTTCTACTTTGTTCATTAGATTCCACATATAAGTTTGATCATGTGGCATTTGTCTTTATCTGACTGGTGTATTTCATTTAACGTAATAATCTCCAGGTCCATCCAAGCAGTCAAAAGAGGTAAGATTTCCTTCTTTTGTACGGCCAGATAGCATTCTGTTATGTAAATGTACCACAGCTTTTTATCCCCTCTTTTACTGATGGGCACTTGGGCTCTTTCCAGATCTTGGCTATTGTTAAATAATGCTGCTATGAGCATAGGAGTACATATATTCTTTCAAATTGGTGTTTTAGGATTCTTAGGATATATTCCCAGAATTGAGATCACTGTATCAAAAGGCAGTTCCATTTTTCATTTTTTGAAGAAACTACACTGTTTTTCACAGTGGCTGTACCAGTGTGCATTCCCATGAACAGTACCCTAGGGTTCCCTTTCCTCTACATCCTCACCAATGCTTATTTGTAACCATTCTGGCAGGTATGAGGTGATGCCTCATTGTAGTTTAAATTTGCATCTCTCTGATGATTAGTGACACTGAGCATATTTTCATATATCTATTGGCCATTTGTCTGATTTCTTTGGAGAAGTATATAGACGCTTAGGTCTTTTGCTCATTTTTTTTAATTGGATCTTTTGTCTTCCTGGTGTTGAGTTGGAAATTAACCCCTTATTAGATATATCATTAACAAATATGTTTTCCCACATAATGGCTTCCCTTTTCATTTTGTTGATGGTTTCTTGCGCTGTGCTGAAACTTTTTAGTTTGATCTGGTCCCATTTGTTTATTTTTCCTTTATTTCCCTTGCCCTAGCAGATATATTGGCAAAAAATATTGCTAAAAGAGATGTCTGTGTTTTCTTCTAGGATTGTTATGGTTTTAAAATTTATATTTAAGTCTGTTATCCATTTTGAGTTATTCTTGTGTATGGTGTAAGAAGGTGCTCAAATCTTATTTTTTCTTTTTTGCATGTACCTGTTCAATTTTCCCAATACTGTTTATTGAAGAGAATGTGTTTATTCCATTATATGCTCTTGCCTCATTTGTTAAATATTAATTGACCATATAGGAATGGGTTAATTTTGGGACTCTGTTCAGTCCCATTGATCTATATGTTTGTTCTAATGCCACTACCAGGTAGTTTTTATTACAGTGGCTTCGTACTATAGTTTGATTTCAGGTGTTGTGATTCCTCCCAAATTTGTTCTTCTTTCTCAAGGTTGCCGAGGATATTCAGGATCTTTTTTGGTTTCACATAAAGTTTTGGAATATTTGTTCTGGAACCATGAAATATGCCATTGATATTTTTTAAAAGATTTTATTTATTTCTTTTTAGACAGAGGAGAAGGGAGGGAGAAAGAGAGGCAGCATCAATTGATGAGAGAAGCATCAATGTGTGGTTGCCTCTGCAACCCACTACTAGGGACCTGGCCCACAACCCAGGCATGTTCCTTGATTAGGAATTGAACCAGTGACCCTTTGGTTCACAGGCTAGCCCATAATCCAATGAACCGCACCAGCCAGGGCCCATTGTTATTTTAACAAGAATTGTGTTGAGTCTATATACTGCTTTGGGTAATATGGACATTTGAATGATATTAATTCTTCCAATTCATGAACAAGGTAAATGCTTCCACTTATTTGTGTCTTCCTCAATTTCTTTCTTTAATGTCCTATAGTTTTCCAATATAGGTCTTTTACCTTCTTGGTTAAATTTATTTCTGGATACCTTATTTTTTTGTTGCAGTAGTGAATGGGATTTTTTTCTTAGTTTCTCTTTCTAATAGTTTATTATTGGTATAGAAACATCACCGATTTCTGAATATTAATTTTGTATCCTGCTACTTTGTCAAATTCGTGTATTAGCTCTAGTAGCTTTTTTGTGGAGTCTTTAGGATTTTCTATGTACAATATCATGTCATCTGCAAATAATGACAGTATTACTTCCTCCTTCCCAATTTGGATGCCTTTTATTTCTTCTTCTGGTTTGATTGCTGTGGCCAAGACTTCCACTACTGTGTTGAATAAGAGAGGTGAAAGAGGACATCCCTGTCGCATTCCTGATCTTAAGGAAAACTCTTGTAGGTTTTTCCCATTACATATGATACTGGCTATGGGTTTGTCATACATCCTTTATCATGATGAGGTATATTCCCTCTATTCCCACTTTTGCTGAGAGTTTTTATCATAAATGGATGCTGGATTATATCAAACACTTTTTTCTGCACCTATTGATATGATCATGTGGTTTTTGTTCTTCATTTTGTTTGTAGTGTATCACGTTTATTGATTTGCAGATAGTGTACCGACTTTGCATCCCCAGAATAAATCCCACTTGATAATGGTGTATGATCTTATAAATGTGTTGCTGGATCTAGTTTGCTAATATTTTGTAGAGGATTTTAGCATCTATGTTCACCAAGGATATTGGCCTATAATATTCTTTATTTGTAATGTGTTTATCTGGTTTTGGAATATGATTATGCTGGCCTTATAAAATGAATTTGGGAGACCTCATTCCTCTTGTATTTAATGAAATAGTTTGAGAAGGAGAGGTGTTAGTTCTTCTCAAATGTTTGATAAAATTCGCCTGTGAAGTCATCCAGTCTAGAACCTTTATTTGTTGGGACTTCATTGATTATTCCTTCAATCTCACTAGTTGTAATTGGCCTATTAAGTTTTTCTAATTTAATTCTTCCTGATTCAGTTTTGGGAGACTGTATGTCTCTAGGAGTGGGGGAGCTTTGCCCGAAGAGCCCCCCATCCACAGCAGAGGAGGATAAGTCTAATAAGATGTGATCTCCTTGGGGAGGAAAGGTAGCCAATCTCTCAAAGGAGAAGGGCTGGGAGCCTTTCCCTCAATGGGCTTTTATTGGGTTCAAATTGCACAGGAATACAAGTAAAGCTCATCAGTCATTGTTGGGCAGTGAGGATCAAACAATAGATAACATACAAAGAACTATGAGGACTTATTCTGAGTCAGGGTCAGTTAGCTAAAGGGCTATAAAAATTTGGGAAACAAATTCACTTCATGGTTGGACTCTTATCAGAAAATTGAGGGCATTCTTAGCGAAGCAGTTTTCACAGGATTTTATGTATTCTTTCTTAGGCCTGATTGCCCTGGGGAACCCACCCTCTGTCATTGTTTCAGGCTTAAGTCAAGCAGAGAAAGTAAGGCAGCCAAGAGATTAGTAGACTTCTTTAAGATCGAATGAGGACTATGCTATGTCAAAGCTGAGGGGCAAGGGTCCATCACCCTCTTTTTCTATAGCCCCCCAAGTCCTTTCCTGAGGACCCTGGTCATCCTTCCCTTGAGGAATCTTACCCATCATTGGCTAACCAGTCATCCACCCAGGGCCAGGCAGGGTGAAGTAAAAGTGGGTAGAGGCAGTGCCCCTGCTAGGGAGATAAGCTTTATCATCTCCTTAGTGGCTTATGGTCCCAAGATCTCTCACTCAGCTTTAGCCATGGGGGGTTACAGCTTCTGAAACCAGGTAGGGCAGTTCCCAACATCTAGGAATTTATCCATTTCATCCAGATTGTCTAATTTGTTGGCATGTAGTTGTTAATGTTTTCTTACAATTGTATTTCTTTGGTGTCAGTTGTTAACTTCTCTTTCATTTGATTGTTTGGATCCTTCTCTCTTTTCTTGATGAGTCTGGTTAAAGGTTTGTTGATCTTGTTTATCTTTTCAAAGTATCATTTATCTTTTCAAAGTACCAGCTCTTGGTTTCATTGCTCTTTTGTATTGCTTTTTAAGACTATGTTTTTCTGCCATTTCATGCCAATGAATGCCAATTCATTTCTGCCATTTCTGCTCTGATCTTTATTATTTCCTTCCTTCTACTAACTTTGTGTTTTATTTGTTGTTATTTTCCACTTCCTCTAAGTGTAAAGTTCAATTTTGTATTTGAGTTTTTTCTTTTTTTTTTAAGATTTTAGTTATTTATTTTCTAGAGAGGAGAAGGAAAGGAGAGAGAGAAACATCAATGTGTGATTGCCTCTCATGCATCCCCTACTGGGGACCTGGCCCGCAACCCAGGCATGTGCCCTAGATTGGGAATTGACTCCCATGAACCTTTGATTCTCAGGCAGGCACTCAACCACTGAGCTACACCAGCCAGGGCTTTTCTTGTTTCTTAAAGGTAAGCCTATAATGCTATGAAGTTCCTTTTTAAGACTGCTTTCACTGTGTCCCATAGATTTTGGGTTGTTGTGTTCACATTTTCATTTATTTCAAGGCAACTTTTTTATTTCTTCCTTGATCTCATTTTTAACTTATTCACTGTTTAGTAATATATTGTTTAGCCTCCATGACTTCATGTGATTTTCAGGTTTTTTCCTGTGGTTGATTTCTAACTTCATACCATTTAAGTCAGAGAAAATGCTTAATATGATTTCAATCTTCTTAAATTTACTGAGACTCTTTTTGTGTCCTAACATGTGGTCTATCCTAGAAAATGTTCCATGTATGCTTGAAAAGAATGTATATTCTGCTGCCTTGGAGTAAAATGTTCTGGAAATATCAACTAAATCTATTTGATCTAGTGTGCCATTTAAGGCCACTATTTTTTTGTTGTTGATTTTCTGTCTAGATTTATCCATTGATGCAATGTGGTGGTAAAATTCCCTACTATGACTGTATTACTGTCTGTCTCTCCCTTTATGTCCATCAAGATTTGCTTTACATATTTAGGTGCTCCTATGTTGGGTGCATAAATGTTTACCAGAGTTATATCCTCTTGTTGGATTGCTCCTTTTATCATTATGTAGTGTCCCTCTTTGTCTCTTACTATGGCCTTTGTTTTACAGTCTATTTTTTAAGATGTAAGTATTGCTACTCTGTATTTTTTTTATTTCTATTTGCATGAAATATCTTTTTGCATACCTTTACTTTTAGTTTGTATCTTTCTTTCTGAGGTTCATCTCATGTGTTTGTGTATCTTGTTTTTTTTTTTTTTATCCGTTCAGCTAACCTATGTCTTTTGATTCATGAATTTAATCCATTTCCATTTAAGGTTATTAATGGTAGATACTTATTTTTTAAAGATTTTATTTATTGCCCTGGCTGGTGTGGCTCAGCAGATTGAGCACCAGCCTGCAAACTAAAAAGTATCCATTTCAATTCCCAGTCACAGCACATGCCTGGGTTGCAGGCCAGGTCCCCAGTAAGTGGAGCATGAGAGGCAACCACACATTGATTTTGCTTTTCCTCTCTTTCTGCCTCCATCCCCTCTCTCTAAAAATAAATAAATAAAATCTTAAAAAACAAAACAAAAAAAGAAAGTCTGTTTGGGAACACTTCTCCCCATGCAGCTCTTACTACTGTTAAGGCAGTAGTAAGAAGTCAATACTGATACATGTAAAACCACTGGATATTTAGATGCCCTGATTTTGAAGCCTAATATTTGTTGGAGAGCCTAGCTAGAGTTTACTTTGGTTCTGAATAGAAAACATTTGCCAAGCAAATCAGTCATGCAAACAAGTTTGCTGGTTTGCCTTGAGGGTTGTTTAGATTCCACAGTAGAATGAATGATGTAGTGTACTTACAGCCCCAATTTCCCTACTGGTCCAAAGTTACTCCCATACATTTCCTTATGCAATGCATGAGTGGTTTCCACCTAAAGTTGACTGCTTCACCTAGTTATGTTGAAAGAAAAAAATCTATTTCTTTCTAAAGTATTCTAAAATTCTCAATTTTCCTCTTTTCCTTTAAATGATCATAGTTAAGTGAGCATATAACTAACTGACTATTGGCTATTTTTTAATTTTTTAAAAAGATTTCATTTATTTACTTTTAGAGAGAGGAGAAGGGAGGGAGAAAGAAAGGGAGAGAAATACCGATGTTAGAGAGAAACATCTATTGGTTGCCTCCCCAACATGCCCTGACCTGGGACCGAACCAACAAACAAAGCATGTGCCCTGACTGAGCATCAAACTGGGATCCTTCACTTTGCAGGATGACACCCAACCAACTGAGCCACACTGATCAGGATGATAGGTACTTACATCTATGTTCCCCTTTCTATTTCTTCTTCTTAAAGTAGTCCCTTTAACATTTATTACAATGCTTGTTTAGTGATAATGAACTTTTTTTTTTTTTTTTTGCCTGGGAAGCACTTTATCTTGCCTTCAATTTTAAATGATAATATTGCTGGATAGAGTAATCTTGATTTCAGGTCCTTGCTTTTCATTAGTTTGAATACTTCATGCCAATCCTTTCTATCCTGAATTGTTTCTGTTAATAAATTAGCTGACAATCTTATGGGAGCTCCCTTGTAGGTGATTATCTGCTTTTCTCTAGCTGCTTTCAAGATTCTCTTTTCATCCTTAAACTTTGCCATTTTAATTATGATGTTTCTTTGAGTAAGCTTCTTTGGGTTCATTTTGTTAGGACTCTCTGTGTTTCCTGAGCTTGTGTTTCTTTTCCCTTCACCAGGTTTGAGAAATTTTCTTTCATTATTTCTTCAAATAGGTTTTCAATTTTTTGCTCTTTCTCTTCTCCTTCTGGTACTATTATGATGTGGATGTGGTTATACTTCTAATTATCCCAAAGTTCCCTTAAACTATCCTCATTATCTTTGATTCTTTTCTCTTCTTGCTGCTTTGTTGGGTGTTTTTTTCTACCTTGTTTTCTAAATCACTTATTTGAATCTCTGCTTCATCCAAACTACTTTTTATTCCTTCCAGCCTATTCTTGATATCATATGTGGTATTCTTCATTTTTTACTTCTTTTTCATGATTTCTATGTCCTTTTTATGCTGTTGTAGTTCTCACTAAGTTCCTTCAGCATCCCTATAACCATTACTTTGAACTCTATATCTGATAGATTGCTTGCCTCCATTTCATTTAGTTCTTTCTCTGGAGATCCCTCATGCTTTTTCATTTGGGACCTGTTTCTTTGTCTCCCCATTTTGGCTGTCTCTTTGTATTTTGTTTCTATGTATTATATAGATCTGCAATGACTCCCAGTCTTCATGGGGTGGCTTTATGTATTAGGTGTCCTGTGGGACCTAGTGGTGCAGTCTTCTTTATCTCCTGAATTTGGTACTCTAGGAATGTTCTTTTTTGGGTTATGTGGGGCATCCTGCTATAACTGAGTCTTGATTGTTGGTCATTTTGTATGTGAGATCAACACTTATGCTGTGTGACTGAAGCCCACACCCAACCATGGCATATGAGCTACTGTGCAGGTGCTCGAAGCCAATGGCACTTCCAGCCTCAGCATGACACTCTTGTGGTGCAGAGAACCAGTTTCTTTCCTTTCTCTCCCTGCCTTGCAAGGGTCATCTTATGACTGTGGCCCCTTGGAATGGTTGTATATGTGAGCTGGAGACCTGGTGCCACCTGTGGATGCCACAAGAAAGGCCTCTTCTGCTTGGAAATTGTAGCCGCAGATTCCCACCATGAAGCAAAGCACCTTCCAAATATGAATGATCAATTGTGCTTTTCTTCCTTTAATCAGACAAATGTTCGGTGTGAAAAGGAAGTAAGACCTTATATGTATTATCTTCCATAATCAACTGCATAGGAAAAGTTCCTTCAGTGAAATCACTGACCACACAGGTGAAGTTTGGGGGCCTCCTGTGGAATCAGTTAGCCAGGTTCTATAAAGATTGTGGATATAATCAAGTGTTGGCTGAGTGAATGAGGGTTAAACAGCTATCTCCATTTTTTGTAAGATATTATTTTTATTTACTTTTACAGAGGGGAAGAGAGGGAGGTAGATAGAAAGGAAACATCAATGTGTGATTGCCTTTCACACACCCCCTATGGGGAACCTGGCCTGCAACCCAGGCCTGTGCCCTGACTGGGAATTGAACAAGCAACTCTTTAGTTTGCAGGCCAGTGCTCAATCCACTGAGCCACACCAGCCAGGACTAAATAGCTATCTCTGAAGACATGCCAGCTCTTCCTTTCACATATTAGTCAAATTATCATTCTCTCTCTAAAGCCCAAAATATATAAAACCAAAGAACCTTGGGATAATTCACTACAGTTACTTCATTTTATAAGTACCCTATTTGGCCATGTATAATGCACAGTTTTTGCCCAAATTTTTGAGGGAAAAATAAGGATGTGCATTATACATGGGTAGTACTAATTCTGTATCTATATAAATGTTTTCAATCATTTTATTTATGTTTATGCATTAGAAATACAATTCTAGAGAGCAATAAGGATATCTGTATGCAAAATACCCTGGAATATGATCATCAGTTTTGTTTCTGAATATAAGTTAATAAATAATTGAATTAAAAAATTAAAATGAAAGATTTTTTCCTGAAAGTATGGGCCCAAAACGTGGGTGCCCATTATACACAGCAAAATACAGTAATTATAATTGTTCCCTTTTAGTTTATGAAATCTTTTCTCAAAATCCTCACAATGTTCTTAAACACACAATAGTAGCTGTTATTATGATGATTTACATATGGGGAAACTGAGGCCCAGAGAAGGTTATGGATTTGGCTAATTAACGAAAGGGCTTGTTTTAGGCAGAATGCTGATATCCTGATTTCTAGTCCATATTTCTCCTTACCACGTGAAAATTAATGGAAATAGTACAGATTTATATTCCTTTACTTTTTATTTTAACTTTCAAATTTTGGGTCTCTAAACATAAAAATATGACCTAATAATATTTATATTTCACCTAATTACTTGTTCTTTAAAATAGGATGAGAATAAGTCTACCAAGACATGATCTGCTTGGGGAAGAAAGGTGGCTAATCTCTCAAAGGAGAAGGGCCAAGAGCCTTTTCCTCTATGGGCTTTTATTGGGTTCATTTGTATAAGAATACAGGTAAAGCTCATTAATTATTGTCATTCAGTAAGGATCAAACAATAGATAACAAAGAACTCTGAGGGCCTATTCTGAGTCAGGGTCTGATAGCTAAAGAGCAATAAAACTTTTGAAGAACAAACTCACTTCTTGCTTGGACCCTTATCATTTAATTGAGAGCATTCCAAACAAAGCAGGTTTCACAGGATTTTACATATTCTTTCTTAGGTCTGATTGCCCAGGGAACCTGCCCATTCCAGCACAGGGCTGCACCACCCCCTGTCATTGTTTCAGGCTTAAGTGAGGCAGGGGAAGTAAGGCAGCCAAGAGATTAGGAGACTTCTTGCAGACAGGATGAGGACTCAGGCTTTGTCAAAGCCGAGGGGTGAGGGTCCATCACCCCCTTTTGCTGTAGCCCCCCAAGTCCTTCCTTAGATCGTTCCTCCCTTGAGGAATCTTACCTGTCATTGGCTAACTGACCAAGCATTGGGGCCAGGCAGGGTGAAGTAAAGTGGTCAGAGGCAGTGCTCTTGCCAGGGGGATAAGCTTTGTCTTCTCAGTAGCTTATGGTCCCAAGGTCGCTCACTCAGCCTTAGTCATGGGGGATTACATCTTCTGAAACCAGGCAGGGTGGTTCCCAACAGGTCATGTAGAAAAAAATACATCCTGGCTCTAAAAGCAACCAGTTTGGATTTAAAGAAATGCAGAAAAAATACAAATTTGTAAACGTCTTGCCTCTAAAAGTGATCATTTTGGATAAAATTAAAAAATCAAGTGGTAAGTTTGTCCCACAAGGGCAGTGACCACAACTTATGCGTTTCAGCACTCCCAGCACATAGTGAGGTGTTTGGGGCAATGTAAGCTCTCAGTAAATGTTTGTTGGATCAAATAATTTAAAAGAAATATGAAAACTATGTGTTTAATACCTGTTTACCTTTCTATGGACATATATGTTCACAGAGTATATTTGCTATAGTCAAAATAGGAGTTAAACCCAGTAGATGAATTTAGAATTCAGAACATCAGAAATGGAAGGGCATAGAATGTCATTTAGTCATGACCTGGTAAATGTGGATTTAGTTTTTTACAAATTCAGCAAGTTCATGCAGTTTCCTTGCTTTTTATTAAACAAGGAAATATAATAGTATTCGGCTTTATGGGGTTAAATGAGATGTTACTGGCAACACAACACACAATAAATATTACCTACTATTAGGATTTCAATATTTATTTCTTAAGGGAGTAAAGCTGAGTCTTTACCCACCACCCCATCTTCCTCAATTTCTGTGCACATCCTCCATTATTCATCTCTATTCTTCAATAGATAAGCTGAGATCTGGGCATGAAAGAGAAATTTCCAGTGGTGAGGGGGGGTGAAACATTGAACTTAAGAACACTAAGTCTCTCTCTTCCAGTAGGGTTTGGGGGTAAATGTTTAAAGAATTGACATACTCTGGTTTCTCTTCAGAACGTACAAATCTTTTGCCTTTTACTAAGGAATTGGGTAGGTAAGGTATGAGCCTTCGTGAAGGCAGGTGAGTAGGCTGGTTGGCTTGTTGCTCTCTCCCACCTTTCCAAAGATGCAGAGGAGTCAGTCTTGGGTCTTTTTGTCCAGACCTTGCAGCCTTTCCTTCTCTGTAAGACCACAGCCCATTTACCCTTCTCTCACAGAGAGAGGTTTCATTTTGTGAAGGCAAGGAGACCCACCTCTCCTACAGAACACCTCACAGAAGGTCTCTTTATCCAGGAGCACCAACAAAAGGTGCAGTCACTTACCTAGGAGGTGAAAAGCACATGGCACCCCTCCCCTTCCTTCTTACAATGAATCCAATCAAAGCAAGCAAGCACTTTACCCAAAGGCTACTGATCAACAAGCAGACCAGGAACAATGAACAAACCTGGCATTAAAAGATAGGCTGAGCCCCTTTCTCAGGAATCAGGACCAGGGAATAGAAAGAGACTGAGCAAGTCAGCAACAGGGATAGAAGCTGGACAGTTATGAAGTAGAGAAGTTGGGTGGGGCAGCCACAATGGGCCCTGAGAAAATGAAGTTAGATAGTGAGGAAGCGAGTTTATAATGTTTGGAAAACACAGAAAATAAAGCAGATGTACCAAGACACAACAAAAGGCAGGTCAAGATGGAACCTATCCCTGAGCTGCCCCATTCCCAGACTTACCAAAACCCCTTTTTCCCTTGAAGAAGCTTAAGGGAATCTGTTCCTTACCACCAAAGACCCTAATCAGATCACAGAATTTTGCAAAGGCATGGGCATGGGGCTGGTGATACATCCTCCAACAGTGGTATCTTCATTATGTGTTTACTTTCCCTGTTGGCAGCAGTTGACCTGTGTTGGGCTGAACCTGGGGACAGGCTACCCTCAAGATCCAGATTGCCTGGAGCTCCAAGCTGGCCACCCTTAAGACACCAATGGTTCTGTGGCTCCTCCTCCTACCCTGACCTCCCAGAAGCTCTCATCCTGCTTTGGACTGATGTATTCACCTCCTATTACAAGCCTTATCAGATGCCCAGGACCTATCCTGTAACTTCCAGATAATTGTTGTGGTCCTTTAACTAAACTGTTTACCCATCTTTCCCTAGATTCTAAGTCTAGAGTACCTAACAAGACTAATCTCATCTTGCCTCAGAGTGCAATTTATTTCCGATACCACTACCACCAAAAACCAAGCTCAATTAGCAGAAAAACTAACAAGAGACAGAAACTTGGTTACTGCCAACATTGACTGTTCACAGTATGACTAACAAGTAGGAGGACCACCACTGAGTAGTCATGGGAGAGAGAGCAGACCACCCACTCCACCCCAAACTGTTGGAACCACAAGTCTAGTCTGCACTAGGGGTGGGGTGCGAATGTGGTAGGGGCAGCTTTATGTGGAAATATAGGACTGAAGTTTGAAAGCAGACAATGAGATTGAATCTTAACCAAAATGATAACTGTCTCAGCAACTGATATTGATGGACAAATTATAGATTTGAACTGTGCATCATTAAGGGGGCCTACTAAGAAGCAGGAAGTCACATAGTTTGAAGAGTAGTACATAGCAACTACTGGGAAAATAATGTCATTTCACTGATACCCAGTGAGCTGATATTACTTAATCTAACTGTTCACGACATAGTGATCACCGGTTCTGATGATGTATTTTGGAAACTTTTGTAATCAGGGAGAGTAAGCACATTAGTCCCAGCTTCTGATGGCAAAAAGACACTAAGCAATGGTAGTTCGGTGGAAAAATAGGATCATAAAAGCAAAAGGGGAGTGTGTAGCGCAGCCTAGGCAAGGGCTCCAGGGTCTAATTTGGTCAATATTACAATATACAGCATGGCATGTTAGAGTGAGTAAAAGAATGTTGTATGTTGTGGCAATAAGGGAAGCTGGTATCTCAGAAAAAACAAGAAAAAAATTATTTTATATTAGAACAAAGTTTGCTTAAGAACTCAGTTAAATTAGAGTTAAATTGAAAATAACTGTATGATTCCATGACATTTTAAAAACTTGTATTTTCTGAGTCTGCCTCCAAAGTGGTCTGCTGTGCTGTCACTCCCATATTAAGCAGAGTGATCTAACATGTGCCCAAAGCACATAGATTTTGGCCTCAAATACAATTCCACAGCAAAAGGAACTAGGAAGTCTTGGAAAGTATCTGATTCTATATATTGGAGCAAAGATAATTAAGATAGGTCTGGAGCATCAATTTTTTGCCAGAAAGAAACTATGCTTCCAAAACAATCCAGGGCAATTTTAAAGGATAAAGGGGCATTTGGAAGGGGCTCCCACTGAGCAAGTTGTGACAATTTTGTCATTGGACAGAAAGCAGCAGTCTCTGTAGAGCTGTATGATGCATAGTTTTTTAAAAAAAGGACATGCACAATTTTTTAAATGATGTTTACAGTATGTTGATAAAGCCAAACTATGTGTATACTATACTTAAGTTTTGGTCAATATCAGAATTTCATCATTGCAAATCCAATAGCTAAAAGATTAATTGCAATCCTGGTAGAAGATGCAGAATCTCATCAGCTCAACTCAGGCAACAAAAAATTGTACATTTTACTCTTAAAAAAGAAAAACATGACATAACCTTGGAAAAGTCCAATGATCTCCATAGTGACTCAGCCTAATAAACACCAAATCATGATGAATCATCCAAGAAATCTGGACTCCTGTCCTTGGGTGAGAATATCCTACCAGGAGTCCCACCCATAGTGCTTCAGTGTGAAGTGTCCTGAGGACTGTTCTGTACCCCTGGTTTGGGAAAGTACATTTGTAATGTCAGGATGGATAAAAGAATCTACCTGAATTGATACTTTGGCACTGGTTATCTGTAATAATGAGTCTTATTCCACTGTTTCATATGTACTTTGATTTAAGATGTTTGAAATAGGTAAGAGAATCTTTTATATTTTTATAGATTTATAAGAGTTGCTTAAAAGTTTAGGCAGATTTTTCTTACTAGATTTGAAAGACTCCTTGGGGGCTATATTTGAAAGAATCAGGTAAATTAATTTTGAAAGTATGATTTGAAATGTCAAAGGGAATTTGATCCATTAAGTGCAGACGTGGTGTAGTATAATTAAGGAAGATTCCACCTGTAGAGCCCATGGCTAATGGAAAATCAAAGAACAGATAGAAAAAATCTTATTTTTATACAAAAATTACTGGATTTATAATAAGATAACAATATTTTTTAAACTGAAGTTTTAGGCTTGAGAACATTATGCTAAGTGAAATAAGTCAGTTACAAAATGACAAAAACTAGGTAGGAAGACGGTGGCTTTGTTGGAGGGAGCGTAATCCCCTTCCTCTATGCAGGGGAGAGAAACTCGAGGATCTGTGGAGGAACAGAGCAAGGATACCTAGGTTATTGCAACATTTATGAAAACAGGACTTCAAAAATTACAGTGGACATTGAAAAACCAGACGGCAAGGAGACTGCTTCAAGATAATAACGACCCAGGGATCAGCTTGGGGACCAGGGGGGTTGCAGCCCCCAGGCCTGGTGCTCCCGGGTCTGCCTCAGGGCACCTGGGGGAGCAGAGTCACTGCTCCCTCCCCAGACAACAAGGACTGAGCAGCAGGAGATGAGGCCTTGTTGCTTGAAGGCACAGAGAGGGGAGTTAGATTGGGAGACAGTCACACAGGGGCTGCAAGCACCCACACATAGCCCTGGGAAGGGTGAGTGCCCCCAGCCTTCGCGACCAAGAGCAGCCTGGCTGTGCACCGGCGCCCCCAACCCGGTGAGAGTGTGGTTCTGTGGAGGACCCAAACCCCACAGCCATGAACAAGGAAAGGGCACGGGTGTTCGAGGGTTTCTGGAGCCTGCGGTGGTGAACTCGGGGGAGCACACACTCCTTCGGGATTCCCGACTCATGCATTGTGAACCCGGAAAGGACTTGGCGCTTCACGGGTTCCTGGAGCCCGCAGTGGGGAAATTGGTGGAAGTGTGAGCCCCTTCACGATCCCTGGAGCTTGCACCATGAATCCAGAAAAGACATGGGTGCTTCCCGAGAACACAGAGCCCGCTGGGGTGAAATTTGAGGGAAGGGCTCGACCCCTTGCAATCCCTGGAGTTTGCACCGTGAACCCAGAAAAGACGCAGGACCTCTGCAGGGCCCTGGAGCCCAGGAGACCGTGGCAATGAGCTCCAGAGAGCATGCTTGGAAGTGCCCATACCCACACCCAAGGTCCTGAGGGAAGAGACTCGGATTGGCTCTGGGTGGAGCACACTGCTAGCCCTGGGGACAATACTCCAGAGACTGAGTTCTGACTGGGAAGAGTGAAAAGCATTACCAACGCCCCTCAGCCTGCTGAAGCCAGCAAGACCAGAAAAACTGGCTTGGCCAGTTAGAAACCAACAAGAGGGGTTTTATTTTGTTTTGTTTTGTTTTGTATTTTGCTGTTATTGTTTGATTGTTTGATTTTATCTTGTTTTTCAGTGACTTTTTATTTTTTAATTCTTATTATTTTTATATCTCCCAATTCCTTATGTTTCTCTTCCTTTCATCCTAGTATTATTCCGTAAACTCCAAATTTATCAATCCTGCATTCCACCGTCTGCTTTTTTCCCTCTTTTTTTTTTTTGAGCCTGCAAGTTACTGCAAATTTGTATTATCTTTTTCTCACTTTTCTGACATTTTTTATTTTAATAGTATTTTGGTATTCTTCTTCTTTCTGTATAATCTTCTTTGCTTGGCTGGTTATACTGTCGTTTGATAGGTTCCCCCTGTTATCTCATTCACAGTGTGTTGATAATTTACTGTCCTTCATTTGTGTTCCATTAGTACACCTCTCAAGGTTCTATACTCATTCTTATCTAGATCTCATAGATTCTGCCACATGATTGTTTCTTTAATATTACTGTAAATAAGACCTAGTTCATACAATTGTAAATACTACACAACACCCCTCCCTGATCTCAGCCCACTTCACAATTTCCTGAACTATATTATTGTGGGGGTTGTCTCTATTCTTTTACACACTACTCCTATTTACTAATCTTTATTCCCACACTGCCTCAGAATCTGACCTCCCACAGCCTCACAGCTCTCTAGATCCAACTAACAATCCTTTCATCCCCAATAAGAGTCTTATCTTCTTTGCATCCTTTCTAAAACATGGCTAGTCGGGTGGAAGATCACGGTTAACACTATATGTAGCCAAAAGATCTCCTATCTTTTCTCTACTGGCTGCTACTATAAATATCATAGAATACTGTCTTGCTGTCTTAAACCATCTTGCCTTACTCCTCCACCAGATCACAGAAAAGAGTAGGGGGAAGCTGTGAACACCAGGATACCTGAAGGAGACTGCACCACTGAATCTCACAGGTATTCTACCACAGAAGTTCACACCATAATCACAGGGAACCAGAACAGATCAATTTAAGAAACAGAGGCTAACAAGAAGAGTCTCACAAACAATGAGAAGACAAAGAAACAATCCCCAAAGGAAGGGAAAGGAGGAAGCCTCAGAAAGAATGTTAAATGAAATAGAGCAACTCACCTATCAGACATTGAGTTCAAAACAATGATTATCAGGAAGCTCAATGAACTCACAATGAACTACCAGAAACTACAGGGAAGCTACAACGATCTCACTGCAAACTATATCAACATGAAAAAGGAAATAAAAACTATCAACAAGGGCCAAGAAGAAATGAAGAATACAATTTCTGAACTGAAGAACACAGTAGACGGAATGAAAAGCAGTATTGATGAAGCAGAAGACCAGATCAGCGAATTGGAGGATACAGTAGAAGAAAAAAAAAACCCAGAAAGAGCAAGAGGAGGAAAAGAGGCTCAGAAAGAATGAAGTGGGATTAAGAGAAATGCAAGACAATATGAAACATAATAATATCCGTATAATAGGGATACCAGAAGAAGAAGAGCAAAGTATAGAAAACCTATTTGAAAAAGTAATGATGGAAAACTTCCTTAATTTGATGAGAGGAAAAGTCCCACAAATCCAGGAAACACAGAGAGTCCCAATCAAGAGGAACCCAAAGAGGCCCACCTCAAGACACATCATAATTAAAATGGCAAAATTTCAAGACAAAGAGAGAATTGTAAAGGCAGCAAGGGAGAAGCAGGAAGTAACATACAAAGGAGCCCCAATAAGGCTAACAGCTGACTTCTCAATAGAAACACTCCAAGCCAGAAGAGATTGGCAAGAAATAGTCCAAGTAATGAAAACCATAAGTCTGCAACCAAGGCTACTTTACCCAGCAAAGCTCTCAATCAAGACAGAAGGCCAAATAAGAAGTTTCCCAGACAAAAGAAGTCTAAAAGAATACACCTCCACCAAACCAGCTCTGCAAGAGATGATAAAGGGACTGCTTTTAAAAAAGGAGGGAAAAGAGAAAGAGAGGAACACAGGTACGTAAATGGCAATGGATAAGTACCTATCAATAATAACCTTGAATGTAAATGGATTCAATGCTCCAATCAAAAGACATGGAAGAGCTGAATGGATAAGAAAACACGACCCACACATATGATGCCTACAAGAGACCCACCTCGGGATAAAAGACGTACACAGGCTGAAAGTGAAGGGCTGGAAACAAATTTTCCAAGCAAATGAACAGGGAGAAAAAAGCCGAGATAGCAATACTCATATCAAACAAAATAGAGTTCCAAAAAAGGGCCATAAAGAGAGGCCCAGAAGGTCACTTCATAATACTCAAGGGAAGAATCCACCAAGAAGACATAAATATTGTAAATATATATGCACCCAACATAGGAGCACCCAAATACATAAAGAAAATCTTAGAGGACTTCAAGAAAGGTATTGACAGCAACACAATTATAGTGGGGAATTTTAACACCCCACTGTCAAAAATGGACACATCTTCCAAACAAAATATCAAAAAGATATTGTGGCATTGAACAATACCCTAGATGAAATGGACTTAACTGATATATACAGAGCCCTCCATCCCAAAGAAGCTAAATACACATTCTTTTCAAATGTACATGGAACATTTTCAAAGATAGAACACATAACAGGACACAAAACAACCCTCAACAATTTGAAGGAAATTGAAATCATATGAACAGGCATTTTCTCTGACCACAAGGGACTGAAAATAGAAACCAACCCCAAGGAAAAAACCCAAAACACTCAAAATCATGGAGATTAAATAGCACGCTATTAAAAAATGAATGGGTCATGAATGAAAGGGAAGAAATCAAAAGGTTTCTTAAAACAAATGAAAATGAACTCACAACAACCTAAAACTTATGGGACACAGCAAAGGCAGTCCTGAGAGGGAAGTTCATTGCAATACAGGCATACCAAAAAAAGATAGAGATATTTCAAACAAACAACCTAACCCTACTTCTACGAGAACTCGAGGAATAACAACAAAGACAGCCCAGAACAAGCAGAAGGAAGGAAATAACCAAGATCAAAGCAGAATTAAATGACATAGAGACTAAAAGCACAATTGTAAGGATCAATGAATCCAAGAGCTGGTTCTTTGAAAAGATAAACAAAGTCGACAAGCCTTTAAGCAGACTCATCAAGAAAAAAAGAGAGAAGACCCAAATAAACACAATCAGAAATGAAAGAGGAGAGATTACAACAGATACCACAGAAATACAAAGGATTGTAAGAAATTACTACAAAGAACTGTATGCCAAGAAATTTGAAAACCTAGGTGAAATGGACAAATTTCTAGAAAAATATGATCTTCCAAAACTCAATGAAAAAGAAGCAGAAAGCCTGATCAGACCAATAACAGCACATGAAATTGAAGCAGTAATCAAAAAACTCCCAACACACAAAAGCCCTGGACCAGATGGTTTCACAAGAGAATTCTACAAAGCATTTAAGGAAGAGCTAACCCCTGTCCTTCACAGACTATTCCAAAAAATCCAAAAAGTTGGAAGACTTCCAAACTCTTTTTATGAGGCCAACATCATCCTAATTCCAAAACCAGATAAAGACACAACAAAGAAAGAAAACTTCAGGCCAATATCACTGATGAACACTGACGCTAAAATTTTCAACAAACTATGGGCAAACCGCATCCAACAATACATTCAAAAGATCATACACCATGACCAAGTGGGATTCATTCCAGGGATGCAAGGATGCTACAATATTCACAAATCAGTAAATGTAATACATCACATAAACAAAAGCAAAGACAAAAACCACATGATCATATCAATAGATGCAGAAAAAGCATTTGATAAGGTACACCACCCATTTTTGATAAAAACACTCAGCAAAGTGGGAATAGAGGGAGCATTCCTCAACATAAAAAAGGCCATCTATGAGACACCTACAGCCAACATCATACTCAATGGGCAAAATTAAAATCTTTTCCACTAAGATCAGGAACAAGACAAGGCTGTCCACTTTCACCACTTCTATTCAATATAGTACTGGAAGTTTTAGCCACAGCAATCAAACAAGAAAAAAAAATAAAAGGGATCCAAATAGGAAAGGAGGATACAAAACTTTCACTGTTTGTAGATGACATGATAGTGTACATAGAAAATCCTATAGACTCCACCAAAAAACTGCTTGACCTAATGAATGAATTTGGCAAAACTGCAGGATACAAAGTCAATACCCAGAAATCAAAGGCATTTCTGTACACCAACAATGAAACAGCAGAAGCAGAAATCAAGAAAAAAAATCCCATTTGAAACAGCAAAAAGAAAAATAAAATATCTAGGAATAAACCTAACCAAAGAAGTAAAAGACCTGTATTCAGAAAACTACATAACACTGAGGAAAGAAATCAAGGAAGACACAAACAAATGGAAACACATACTGTGTTCATGGATTGGAAGAATTAATATCATCAAAATGTCCATACTACCCAAAGCAATTTACACATTCAATGCCATACCTATTAAAGTACCAATGGCTTATTTCACAGACATAGAACAAACACTTCAAAAATTTATATGGAACCATAAATGACCCCGAATAGCTGCTGCAATTTTGAGAAAGAAGAGTAAAGTAGGAGGGATCACAATACCTGGCACTAAAACTATACTACAAGACCACTGTAATCAAAACAGCCTGGTACTGGCATCAAAACAGACACATGGACCAATGGAATGGAACAGAACAGAGAGCCCAGAAATAAACCCAAGTCTCTATGGTCAATTAATATTTGACAAAGGAGGCAGCAACATAAAATGGAGTAAAAATAGCCTTTTCAACAAATGGTGTTGGGAGAACTGGACAGCTACATGAAAAAAAATGAAATTAGAGCACCAACTTACACCACATACAAAAATAAATTCAAGGTGGATAAAAGACTTAAATATAAACTGTGACACAATTAAAGTCCTAGAGGAGAACGTAGGTAGGAAAATCTCAGATATTTCACGAAGAAACTTTTTTACAGACATGTTCCCTACAGCAAGGTACATAAAGGAAAGAATAAACAAATGGGACCTCATCAAATAAAAAGCTTCTGCACAGCTAAAGAAAACAATATCAAAATAAAAAGAGATCCAACTGTATGGGAAAACATATTTGCCAATGATACCTCAGACAAGGGTTTAATCTCCAAAATATATAAAGAACTTACATGACTCCACTCTAAGAAGACAAGCAACCCAATTAAAAAATGGGCAAAGGACTTGAACAGACACTTCTCCAAGGAGGACATACAGAGGATCCAAAGACACATGAAACGATGTTCAATATTGCTAGCTCTCAGAGAGATGCAGATTAAAACCACAATGAGATACCACTTCACACCAGTCAGAATGGCCATCATAAACAAAGCAACAAACAACAAGTGTTGGAGAGGTTGTGGAGAAAAGGGGACCCTAGTGCACTGTTGGTGGGACTGCAGACTGGTACAACCACTATGGAAAACAGTATGGATCTTCCTCAGAAAACTAAAAATGGATCTTCCTTATGACCCAGCAATTGCACTGCTGGGACTATATCTTAAGAACACAAAAACACCAATACAAAAGAACCTTATCACCCCGATGTTCATAGCAGCACAATTACAATAGCTAAGTGCTGGAAGCAGCCTAGGTGCCCATCAGTAAATGAATGGATCGAAATACTATGGTACATTTACACAATGGAATTCTATGCAGCAGAAAGAAAGAAGGAGCTCCTACCCTTTGCAACAGCTTGGATGGAGCTGGAAAGCATTATGCTAAGTGAAACAAGCCAGGGAGTGAAAGACAAATACCATATGATCTCACCTTTAACAGGAACCTAAAGAACAAAACAAAGAAACAAGGAAAATATAACCAAAGACACTGAAATAGAGGACAGGCTGACAGTGACCAGAGGGGAGAGAAGAGGGAATTTCAGGGGAGAATGGGAAGGATTTACAGGAACAAATTTAAAGGACACATGGACAAAAACTATGGGGAGGGTAGTAATGGGAGGGAAGTGGGGTGGGGTGGGCGGGTGGGCTGGAATGGGAGTAAAAGGGAGAAAACTGTACTTGAACAATGATTAAAACAATAAAAAAAGACAAAAACTGTATGATTCCACTTATATGAAGATACTTAAGAGTGGTCAAAATTCCAGAGAAAGTAGAATGGTAGCTGCCCAGGGCTAGAGGGCGGACAGTAGGGGCTTAGTGTTTAATGGATACAGAACTGCCATTTACAACATGAAAAAATTATGGAGGTGGATGGTAGTGATGTTTGTACAACCTTGTGAATGTATTTAACAGCACTGAGCTGTGCACTTAAGTATATTTAAGACGGTAAATATTATTTGTATTTTTTTTCACTTTACAATGAAAAAAAACCCATCAGATGTCCTGGAATCCATCATTTCCACGGTACTTGTTCCCATATGTATTTCCTGCTTATCCCCTAAGCTATCCACTGACCACAGCTTTATTGTGATGTAATTGATACATTACATTAAGTTTAAGGTGTATGAAGTGTTGACCTGAGAGTGTGGAATTGGTCCTGACCCCTGTCCTCCTCCCACTCATATCCTGGGCTCTCTCACCACCCAAGGAATTCTCACCTGCAGGGATCCCCTCTCCCTGAGAATATCAATTTGTCTCTCTCAATAATATTTCTCGGCGAGATAATTATCATATAAACATACCATACAAAACCATTCTTAGACCCTATCTTTCACAACTAAAAGAGTTGGCTACATTCCCTGCCTCCACTTCCTCAATCCCTGCTTCCATTCTGTCTTCAACCAAACTATCCTCCTCACCTTCCACTGAACAGCCTTGCCTAAGTCACCAATGACCTGCCATTGCAGTTAGGATAAAATGCAGGGGTCTCTCTTGGGCTTACAAGGCCCTGGCATCCTAGTCTCTGCCAGTACACTGGAATTTTCACTCCTCAGTCTCCTTCCTGTCCTTAGGCCATGGAATTAGCTATCTTCTCTGCTAGGGACAGCTGTCACACTGATCTCCATCTTATCTGTCCTGTCATTCAGGACTCAGCCCAAACATCACCTCTGCAGAGAAGCTTCCCTAATCACCTTAGCTAAACAATTCCCTTACCCTATTTTTTTTTTAATCGTAGTACTGGCTTTAGTTCCTGAGTAGCCTTATCCCTGCTGCAAATTATCTTATTTTCTTATGCTGCTAAATAAATAAGCTGCTAAGTAAATAAGCATATTCAATAAATGTTTCAACTGCTTCACTCCTAAAAGAAATCCCATACCCATTAGCAACCATTCCTCATTATCCCTTGACAACCACAAAAATGCTTTCTGTTTCTATAGATTTGCCTATAGATTCTGGACATTTCCCACAAGTGGAGTCATACAATATATGGTCTGTTGTGGTGGGCTTCTTTCACTTAGCATAATGTTTTCAAGATCATCCATGTTGCAGTGTGTATCAACACTTCATTCCTTTATATGACCAAATAATATTTCATGGTGTGCCAAATGCTGCATTTTATTTGCCCATTCATCAATTAATGGACATTTGGGTTGTTTCCACCTTTTGGTTATTGTGGTCATATGAACATTTGTGTATAAATATTTGTTTAAGTGCATGCTTTCAATTATCTTGGGTATATTCCTAAAAGTGAAATTTCTTGATGGTATATTATTCTGTGATTAACTTTGTGAGGAGCTGCCAAACTGTTTTCTACAACGGCTGAAACATTTTATATTTTCACCAGTAATGTATGAGAATTTCAGTTTCTACACACCCTCGCACTTACTTTCTGTTGTTTTTTTTTTTCATGGCCATTCTAGTAGTTGTGCCATAGTATCTTATTGTGGATTTCCTAATAACTAGTGATTCTGAGCACCTTGTGATGTACTTGTTGGCCATTTGTATATATTCTTTGGAAAAATGTCTGTTCAAGTCATTTGTCCAATTTTTAATTGGGTTACTTATCTTTTTGTTGTTGAGTTGTTAGGGGTTCTTTATATATTTTGAATACTAGAGGCTTATCATATCTATTATTTCCAAGTACTTTCTCCCCTTCCATGGACTATCTTTTGATTTTTTTTAAGATTTTATTTATTTATTTTTAGAGAGGGAGAGAGAGAGAGAGAGAGAGAGAGAGAGAGAGACATCAATGTGCAGTTGCTGGGGGTTATGGCCTGCAACCCAGGCATGTACCCTGGCTGGGAATCGAACCTGCAACACTTTGGTTTGCAGCCCGTGCTCAATCCACTGAGCTATGCCAGCCAGGTGATTTTCTTGATAATGTTCTTTGATGCCCAAAAGTTTTTAACTTGATGAAGTCTAATTGGTCAGCCTACTTTAAAAGATATTTAAACAAGACATTTTATTATGGAAATTTCCAAACATACATAAATTTAAGCAGACTTATGGACCCCTGAACTTGTCATGAAGCGTCAACAACTACCGGCATTTTGTCTATGTTATTTCATACATGTCCCTGGTTTTCATGGTTGTTTTGTTTTGGCTGTAACCTTTTGAACTAAATAGAAGACATCATGTCTTTGCACCTGTAAGTACTTCAGTACGCATCTCTGACAAGGATGTTTTGGTTTACATAAACATCATGCTTCATCCCACCTAACAAAATAAACCATTGTTAATATCATCTAATACTAAACCCATATTCAGATTTTCCCAGTTGTCTCAAAGGTGTCTTTTTTTTACAGTTAGTAAACTAACTTGATTCAGGATCCCAACAAAAGCCACAAATTGCATTTAACTGCTATCTTTCAAGTCTCTTCTTTATAACAGCCTCCTTTCCCTACATCTTTTTTCATGTCATTGATTTGTTAGAAAAACCACATCACTTGCTTTGTCAGGTATTTCCCATATTCTGGACCTGGCTGAGGTCATATATTAAAAGATGTTTTAGCCTCATTTACATACAAACAACTAAGCAGCCAAAGTTGGAGTCTCAGAACCAGAACAGATCTTAATAATAACTAACAGTTATATGACACACTGTGTTGGCACTATGCATACATGAGCTCATTGAATCTTTACAATTACCTAGGAAGTAGTTGGTACTCTCATCCCCATTTTATTGATGAGAACATTAGGCCCAGCAAGGTTAACTTGCCCAAAGCCACACAGCTGGTAGGGGTGGGGCCAGACCTAACCCCAGCCTTCTGGCTCCAGCATCTGTGCTCTTCACTGTTGCCAGATTTACAGCTGGTCGCAGAAGTCTTGGGACAGATAGAGTGCCTTTTAAAGCCAAGATTTTTTTTTCAATTTTTTATCTTTTACTCCCATCCCAGCCCACCCACCCAGCCCTCCCCACCTCCCTCCCATTTCTACCCACCCCTAGTTTTTGTCCATGTGTTCTTTATACTTGTTACAGGGTCAAAGCCAAGATTGAAGGAAGACTCCAAGTCCCAGTTCTGGAACAAATGGCTTAAAGTATCATTCTCTCACCTCTTTTGTTATGCAAATGGTGCCAAGGTGGCTTCTAAAGTTAGAAGCCACCTTGGCTTCTAACTCTAAAGTTAGAGTGTAATAGATCCCTTTGAAACAGATATTTTCCTCACTTTATACATGAGGAAATGGAGATCCAGAGGGGTGACCTTTTTTCACCCAGGGGCCTCCTAAGAAGGTCTCTTTTCCTGGGCTGCAGTCTTCCTAAGCATTGATTCTAGGCTGAAGCTGGACCAGGTCCAGGGGCAGCCACACCAGGTCTGGGTTCTCCTCTAGTGTCACAGAGGTCTCTCTGCCTGACCAGTCCATGATTTCATAAGGGGCTGCTGAGCCAAGCCTGAAACATGGAATGCTGACCCCAGAGTGTTCCCAAAGGAAGCTACACACAAAGCATTAGCAGGCAATCAAGTATGGTCCCAACTGGCCCACTGCAGCTGGTTCTTGTGTGGTCAGGTGCCCTGTAGAGAGGTCTGAGCTGGTGGTTTGTCTGGAGACAAAATGGTCATCTTCCAAAGCCCCACCCCAACACCTGTATGCTTCTGAGTCTCCTTTCATCCTCACCTTTCTTTGCATCCTCACCTTTCTGTCCAGAAATTAAGCCCTCCTTCCCCACTTTCCTGGGGTGGAAGAGAAAGCCAGGCACAGAAGCCAGACCCACTTGGGAAAATTAGCAAGACTCATTAGGTTGACTTTGTATGAAGGCAGGAGCTAAAATGGGAAATTCACAGGGAATGAGTCCTGTTCTGTTCTGATGCATGAGACCTAGGTACCCTGCTCAAGCTAAATGCTTCAGTTTCTTCACCTATAAAATGGGAATGATCTGCTGCAAAGGCCCAGAGACATTTTCTGGGACAGATTGGATAGTCAATATTTTAAGATTACTGGGCCAGGCCTTTTCTGTCCTTGCTTCTCAACTCTGTCATAGACAACTTGTGAAGGAATGGCTGTGGCTATGTTCCAGTAAACCTTTACTTACAAAAATAGGTGGCAAGCCGGGCTTGGTGCACAGGCAAATCCATTCCTGACCTATTCATAGAACTGTGGGAAAGTGAGGTGACATATGTGACGCTGCTCTGTAGACTGTACAGGGTGAATCATTTGAGAGGAATTGGGGTGCAGGAGCAGAGGATGTGGTAAATAAAATGAAGCCCAGAGCACCCGCTGGCGGTGAGCTTAACACACAGGAAAGGTCACATAGACCCAGCAGTCAGGCGGGCATGGTCTCCAATGGAGGCTTTGCTCCAAGCGCCTCCAAAACCACGCGGAGTTGTCGTTTACTCAACAGCTAAATTGAGTGACTGACCCACCGCCAAGACTTTGCAGGTTGCAGCCCCGCCCAAAGCACTCCGTTGGGGAGGAGCCTCCCACGCGAGCCCAGCGTGCTCTGCGCCTGGCCACGCCCCCAGAGCCCGCCCCACTGGCTTCCTCCCCCACTACCCAGAGTAGCGTTGCGGCGTCTCAAACTACAGCTAGTAGGTGAGCGCGAGATTGGGTGAGCCCCCTGCCCTAGGCTACTCGCTGGAGCCCCGGGCACGGCCTGGGGGGCCTGGGTGGAAGCCCAGCGGGTCCTCACAGCTGCCGGAGGAGCGGTGGCACTGCCTCCGAGGCCGACCGGGAGCGCGGCCTTGGCGCAGGTGGGCCTGGGGGGCATCGGTACCAAGACCAGGACCCTTCCTCACCTAGGCTGTTTTCTCATTGAAAAAAGGGCTAAGTTTTGTGATTCTTTAGGAATTTTTTATTAAAATAAGTACCCCGCGTTCTTATTTGCAGCAACTTACTTGCCTTAAACACTTAACAGACAGGAAGACAGTAAGCTTCAAAGTTAAGTAATTATGAATTTTTCTGAAATAATGGGATGCCCCCGGGATGTGTTTCAGAATAAACTAGTTGATGAAGGAATGTGGGTGGGAGTAGAGGTAAAACAAGATTTGCTATGAGTTGATGATTGAAGTTAATGTAATATTTTGTCTATCTTTGTATATGTTTGCAATTTGGCATTAAAATTTTTTTTCTAAAATGAAGTTTGCAGTGAATGCTTGACAACCTGTGTTCAAATAGTGTGCCTGTAGTAGTCAGCGAGGGCTGCTGTGACATGTACTCTATGGCAGAAATTTATTTTTCCCATGATTCTAAAGGCTGGAAGTCCAAAATCAAGGTGTCAGCAGAGCTGGTTTCTTCTGAGACTTCTCATTGGCTCATAGATGATCCCTTTCTGCCTTGCCACCTCTCGCGATCTTTCCTGTGCCTGTGTTCGAATCTCATGTTCTCATAAGGACATCATATTGAATTAGGGCCTACCCTAATAACCTTATTTTTGCCTAATTACCTCCTTGGAGGCCCCATCTGTAAATACAGTCATATTTGGAGGTGGGGGAGGAGGGTTAAGACTTAAGCATATAAATTTGAATGGACTTAATTCATCCCTTAACTGCCATTTTATTAGTTTGGAATTTTAACCAATTTACTTAGCCTGTCTGTGCCTCCATTTTCATTGCTTTAAATAGGAGCAATAGTAGTAATTAGGTCATGGAGTTGTGAGATAATAAATGTAAAGCTGTCAGAACTGTCTAGCATACAGTCATACTCAATAAATTGAACATATGCTTCATCTGTAAATTAGTGGTCATAGCACTTCACTGTGGATGAATAGTGGAGTCATGCAGTTGAGTACTTAATGCTGTGGGAATAAAAATAATAATCACAGATATTATCACCAGGGTGTCCACTACTGTGCCAGACATTTTTTGTGTATTCATTCATTTACTAATCACAGCCACCCTAGCAGTGGGCCATTATCACAGGCCTCTTTGGCAGATGGAGAGGCTGATACACAGAAATGGAACTGAGATTTGAACTCAGGCCCTCACCACTGTGTTGTGTTGCCCTAGTTAAAAAGGATGTAGCCTGGGAGGGTGTTCAGTCAACAGGCAGACTTAGGGAACTATTGACTGACTGCTTTTTTTCTTGGCCCAGGTTTACAGCGGTGGCAGCATTCATGGCAGGTCCCCTGTGGCGGGCAGCAGCATTTGTGCAGAGACACAGGACAGGCTTATTGGTGGGTTCCTGTGCAGGCCTGTTTGGGGCCCAAATCTCATACCACCTTTGCCCAGATCCTGTGGTTCGATGGCTATACCAGTACTGGCCTCAGGGCCAGCCAGCCCCGCTCCCCCCAAAGCTACAGAGACTCTTCCAAGAGGTGCTAGAGGACATAGGCATCCCATCAGGCCATTGCTATGAGGCCTTCACCGCCTTCACCTTCCAGCCTGTGAGTGCTGGCTTCCCAAGACTCCCTGCTGGGGCTGTGGTGGGCATCCCTGCCAGCTTCCTGGGTGACCCAGTGACCAACACCAACTGTCCTGTGGTTGTACATGGGCAAAGAGTGGACTGGAAGACCCCAGAAGGTACCCGGCTGAGAAATGCCCTAACCCTATCTCATGATGCTCAGAAGTTTGCCTTGGCCAGGGAAGTGGTGTACCTGGAGAGCAGTGCCGCTGCCCTACAGGCCCTGGTGGCCCCAGCTTGCCTAGCAGGAACCTGGGCACTGAGCGTGGGTGCCAAGCATGCATTGGGGCTCTATGGAAGCCCCATGAACTTACGGGCTGCATTCAACCTGGTGGCAGCAGTGGCAGGCTTTGTGGCTTATGCCTTCTCCACCGACTCTCTCACTCATGCACTGGAAGCCTGGCTGGACCAACGCACAGCCTCCCTGTCTACAGCCTATTCCCAGGGTGGAGTGGAGTTCTATGAGAAGGTTTTGTCGGGCAACCTAGCTCTGCGCAGTCTCTTGGGCAGACCTGGAGAGAAGCTGTATACTCCCAGCGGGAATGTTGTTCCCAGACATTGGTTCCGCATCAAACATTTACCTTACACAACCCGCCGGGACTCTCTGCTACAAATGTGGAGGGCAACACTCAACTCAGGCCGTTCGTGAGGGGCCCATCTCACAGGCAGTTCCAGCTCGTGTAGGCGTCACCCTGCCATTGACACTGCAGGCTCTTGGTGCTTCTGCACCCACAGCCCAGTGTCAGAAAAAATCGTAAGCTTTGGAGTTAAACAGCCTAGGTCCTACCCCAGCCCAGTTCTTATAATCTCAGCACCCTTGGCATATCCCTTTATGAATCTGAGACTTGGTTTCCTCCACTGTAAAATGGGGATGATGTAAATTTCTGGCAGGATTGTGGGGTCCCCTGGCAGAAAGGGTGTTCCATAAATAAACAGTATGTTCCTCCTTGGTCTTTGAATACCAGTGGGCTCTAAGAGTCAGAATACATCTCACTACCAGAGGTGCTGGTAGGATGTAAACACTTTTACAGCAAAGAACTACAGCATAGTTTTCCTGTTGGTCAGATCCTAATTTCCTTCTACTATGGTAGATATTAAAGGCTTTGAGAGGCCAAGATGAGAATCTATTGTGTGCCTGAAAGGCTGGGAAATGATGAGCTTGCGGTGGGGCTTTAAGAGTGATGTGTCCAGTGTAGCTGGCTTGCTCAGAGAGGGCTGGGCAGCCAAAAAGGGGTGGTGGGCCCCAGGAGAGCCCCTAGGCCTGAAGGGGAAGTGTTGCTGGAAACTGGCAAGACCTAGGGTGAGGGAGACCTGGCTGGATCTCTGGCCAAAGGAAGGGTAAGGAACAAACCATTGCCAGACAATGACCCTGCAGGGATGGAGGCCACAGGTGTGGTACAGAGCATGCTCAGGGCTTGGACAGCAGAGGGAGTGAGGTGAGGGCATGAGGGGAGATAGAGATGGGATGAATGAACTTGGCTTACAAAGCAGGGTGGGGGTAGATAGTGGACCTGGCCTATTGTTCTATACCTTTGGCCAGCTTGTTTTCCTTGAGCCCTCTGGTAGTAGACAGAGCAGACCCCACTTTTGATCTTTGGACAGAAGATTTAATGTGGATGGTGAGGAGAATTATGATCAACAAGTCAGGCTTCCTGTATTGTTTTTGTTAATATGTTTTCCGTGGAAGAGCTGCAGAATTCGGGCCTGAGGCCAGTGTAACTCAGGGAAGGGTACACAGCAGCATGGGAGGCCCACTCAGTGGTGGCACATAGTTCTGCAGGGGACTGCAAAGGAGAGTGAGCATGATGGGGAGCTATGCCTTCCTGCGGGCTCCTTCACTGTGGGCTGACACTCAGTGCTCTGGTTCTATTCTGTGTTAGCCTGCAGGTCCCCATACCAGGCCAAGGCAGACTGTTACTGCATGTAGAGCACCCTGTCTCTCAGGTCCTTAGGACAGTGTTGGCACACTCCCCACCCACACCCCAACTACTGTCAATACTGCAGAAGCCAAGATGGTGGCATCAGGCATACCTGCCTAGATGGTGAGATAAGGGAGCCCTGTTGTGCATGGTGTGGGCTCCCTAAAATGGCTCTTACTTGGCTCCGTCTGCTATTCCATGTCAAATTTTGTCTCCGCTCAAGGGCTGTTCCCACTCCCCACATATGCCTTACATGGCCCCACCTCCAAACTTTGGCTCACAGAGCACCCATCTGTGAGCTGCCCCTCCTCCTCACCACCCTCTACATATCCCCTGAGCCTGGCTCAAGCCTAGGCAATATGAACATCTGAAACCCACTGCAGCCCCCTCCCCTGGCATCTTCTTGCTTTCTGGCTAAAGTTACATCTCCGAGCCTAGGCCTGCTGGCCTCCCCAACTGTCCTGTATCCCACTTCCCATAGTGCTGTGGATGCTAGCCTCATAAGCACTGTGATCCCTTACATGCCTCCCCTCCTTAACACACAGGCCTTTGCCATGGTTGTGTTGTTCATTTGAGGTGCTCTCTCCTGCAGGATGACTCAGGGACCCAACTCCAGGAACCATCCTCATGCATACCCTGCTGCACACCATGTACCTCTCCCTAGCCCTTACTGCTAACTCTAATTAAACAAGCTGCTGTGGAGTTAGTGGCTCAGCATCTCCTGCTGAAAGGTATTATCTGCAAGGGCAGGGTTGTGTGTCTTTTTCACAGCTCTGGACTGAGGCTCTCCATAACGTTTTTTTAATACATGAATGAGACTCTTAGGCTACAACAGAGAGACCTGGCTCCTTGAAGTTCCTGAGCAATTACAGTAAGTCTGGCTGGAGTATGAATGTTATATGACCCCAGTGCTGTCTTCCCATCTTGGGACTTTTTGAGGACAGGGCATGGTCCTGATCTCCCATGATTACTGATTTCAGTGGGGAAAGCAGGACACTTCTTGGTCACTTCCTAAAGGGCACAGTGACTACTCAGGGACCCCAGGAGGCTTTAGGCCCCTGCACACAGTTTGGGGGTTGATTCCAGAAAGGTTAAAAACATGCTCTAAGGCTATGCAGATGGGCCAGGTGACAGGAGGTCACCCTATGAATGTTGCCCGCATCTTCATTCTCAGATGTCTGCTGTGTACCTCAGTCACCCGCACCCTGCCTGGAACCCTGGGAGTACTGTTCTACTGAGTCATGCCCCCCACATGTTCATGGTCCTCAGAACTACATCGGCACATAAATACAACCCTCACCACACACACGCACATCTGAACACAGCCGTAATAAAGGGAGGGGGGTCACAGAGTCATGGTGCTGGCTTTGGCTCTGCCTATCCCTGACCCTACTCTACTTCCTCTGTCCCCACCAGCCAGTGTCCATAGCGCAGGGCCCCACGCGGGCATGCCTGGAGCTGAGCACATGCACCTGGAGCCCAATCCCCACATGTGCATAATCCCAGACTGGGTCCCAAATGCATGTGAGGGTCCTTACCCAGTGAGGCCTCCTGCCTACCCCATTCCTACAGTAATGTTTATGGAGCCCTTACTGTGCCCAGACACTGTACTGGGTACTTAGGCATCTTTAAAAATTTATCCCCAAATTCAAATATGTAGCTGGTGAGATTATTTCAATTTTACAGGCAAGCAAACAGCACAGAAAGGTGAAGAAATTTGCCCCAAATCGTAAAGTTTCATAAGTGGCAGAACCAGGATTTAAAGCTAGCAGCCTCGCTCCAGATCCCATTATCAAAACCCTACATTTATATTTCCCTATTTATCCTGAGGTTTTCATTGCACAAATATATACTGGGATTCTACAGGCTTTCTCCCCATGCTGGCTAGAGGTGACTTTCCATCCTCATCTATTCTATCAGGGGGAAAAGAAAAGATCACTGAGCAGAGCCTTCTGGAACTTCCGGTAGAGACCCTTTCAGCTAACTGACGAGGAAGGGACACCAAATATATTTTGTGTTGAAGTGGGAATGGAGTGGAAGGGCAGAGTCCTAGAAGGCCCCAGCTGAGGGCACCTTAGGAGGCAGAAAGAGCTATGAGTTCAAATCCTAGCCTTCCCATCTTAGTAGAATGACCTTGAAGAAGTGATTTCACATCTGATCTTGAGTTTCCCATTTGTAAAATTAGAATATTAATATGTATCTTACAGCATTGTTTTAACAATAAAAAAATGAAATAAAGTTTGCAAAATGTGAAGCCCAGTGAGGGTATATAGTAAGCTTTAAAAGAAGATTGGTTTCCTAAATTTTAGTATTTTCATGTGGTACAAGTACCAGGGTGTTCAGGCCTTGGAGTTGCTGCCCAAATATCAGTAATTCTTGAGACTTGAACCCTCACAGGGAACTCACTGTTGCCTAATATAAGTCTGCACTTACAGCTTTTCAAGTGTCAGGGCAGTTCTTTAGGTTACTATCGGTTGGCACTTTTTGGGAAATTATTGTACTTGGCAGCAGCTGAGAGCAAAGGACCCAGGTGGCCCCAGGAGGAAATGCCTGACTGGAGCAAAGGGCATTAAGATGGGAGATAGTTCTTTGCACCTACTATACTGGTAATTTTTAGATACTAGAACATTCAGTGTTGGTAAGGTTGTGGTGAAATTGGCATGAGCATACACTCTTGTTGACCTTAGTAATAGGCAGCTTTGCCCCCACTGCTCCCCGCTCCTGTATTCTTAGTCTGGGGCCATCCTTTCCCTTGCTCCCCTTGCTTTTGAAATAATAGACTACCGAAGCATTGAGCAAATGTCACTTCTGTAAATAAGTTGGAAAAGATTTTGACTTCTGTCTTGCTAGCAGAATGCTATCTTCTTGGATGCATGCTTTATTGAACCAAGTTGCTATGTTGGAGAGGCCCACATGGAAAGTCTGACCAACAGTGGGCTAAGAACTGACGGCATCAGTCCAACAACCCCTAACAACCATGTGAGCATGAAAGAGAATCCTTCCCCTGTCAGGCTTTCAGATGATACCTCAGCCTCAGTGACGACTTCATCTCAGCCAGTGACAGACCCTGAAGCAGAGGACATAGCTAAGCCATGTCTGGATCCTTGATCCCTAGAATCCATATGTCTGTTGTCCATAGTGGGACAATAGTTGTGGGTTCTATTAAGCCACTTAGTTTTATAGGGTTTTTTATGCAGCAATAGACAACTAATACATATTATCAATTGACATGCTTTTACAAAGTAACGTAGCAAAACTTGATACAATTATAAAATTGCATTTTTAATCTAGTAACTTCAAACCTTGAAATTTACCCTAGAGCTACAATCCAACAGGAACTAATAGTATATGCCCAAAGATGTATATGAGCGTTAGATATAACACACAGAAAAATAGGAATAATGGAAATCTTGCACAGTAATGACTTAGGAAATTGTGGTACATCTATTTGTTGAGTATTGTTCAGTCACTAAAAAGTATAATTATGAAGATTATGGTAGAAACATGGAAATATTAGGTATAAATATCAAACCTTTAAAAAACATGAAGTACCACTTGCATGATGATTGTAATGATGTAAACATAAGATGTTGAAAGTCATTGTTTTGTGGTAGAAATCTAGATGACTTTATTCATTCAATATATATAAGGACTTAGCACTGTCCATATTTATATACACAGATACACAAAGGTTTATTCAAGAGTGTAGGGAAGGGGGTGCATCCCTCTCCCTGCATCAAGGTGACAGATTCTGGCATCACTGCTTTTGGACTTGTATCCTTGGGGTGTGACCAACCTTCAATCTGTCAGTTATTGGGCAGGTCATGACAATGTGCTGCTCAGATTTGCTATGGGAGCAGAACTGACTGACAGTGCCAGCTGTTGTTCCTCTAGATCCACCACCACATTTTCACTGAGGCCATGCCTCCTGCCTGCTGCTTTCAGCCAGGGACTGATCACTGTGGCAGTACCAATGCAGGCCTCTTCCACTGAATTCTAGGAATCCCGCATGAGTGTCTAAGCCTCAAGGACACCCCAGTGGCCTGGGCAGATTTTTCTTAGAACTGCTCTGAAATTTGAAACCCTTCCTATCCAACCCTCCTTCCTTCCTTCTCTCCTTCACAGGTGTCAGACCTACACTGTGGTAAGAAGGCTCTTCCTCCTGCCTTATCCTGTTTCTTCCCCTTAGTTCTTCACAGGTATTTCCCCAGTAACACATCTCTTACTCAAATAATCCTGTCTCAGTGTCTACTTCTCAGAGGACCTGAACTAACAGTTTACTCCCTCACTCAGGCAGGTATGGTGAGCCCTGAGGACTGCCCTGCCCTCGTGGTAGGGCAGGTCCTGCAGAAGAGACTGGTAGGT
Organism: Phyllostomus hastatus; assembly: GCF_019186645.2. NCBI lineage: Eukaryota > Metazoa > Chordata > Mammalia > Chiroptera > Phyllostomidae > Phyllostomus > Phyllostomus hastatus. The sequence goes on along the minus strand of NW_025334038.1, from coordinate 2,536,021 downwards.
GAACCTGCAGTGACAACACAGTGAGGTCAGTGCAGTGGAGGTGTGAGAGGGACAGGTCAGTGTGGAAGCACAGGGGAGGGGCACCTAACAGCCTGGGATGGGAGGTGGGCAGGAAGGACTCAGAAGAGAGGACCCTGGTGCTGGAACCCTTAAGTGTGACTTAAAGAAGCTAATGCTAATAATACCAAAGATCTGTAACAGTGACATGCCACACCCTTTACATATATTAATTTGTGTAATCCCCACAACAATCCTGTCATCCTCATTTTCAGATGAGGAGATCAAGGCATAGAGAGAGTAAGTGGTTTCCCACCAGCCAGTGCTGACTTGGGATCTGAAAAAAGGTAGTCTGGCCCTAGTAGTGAGGCTCTGAGCCTCTATACTGTGTTAGCCAGGTGAAATCAGCTGTGCGCAGAGCCTGAACAAAAGCCAGAAATGAAACTGTTTGTGTGGTTTTGCATCAGTCAGGGCCCGACCAGGAGGCTGAACTCACATGGTAATTTCGACATGGAATGTTCAGTATGAAGAATTATTATCCTGTAAGGAATTCTTGTTACTATTACAACAGGAGGTTGAAGTGATAAGGGATTAGCTTGTAAGAAATCAAAAGAACTCTAGGAGCACGTGAAGAGCAGCCCCTGCCCCTGCCCATCTGAGATCCAGACCTTGGTGGAGAAGGTGCCAACATGGCACATGGTGTGGAGAAGGTGCTAGTCAGGTGCCACACTGGCAGAACTTGCAGGCAATACCCTCTCTGGGGTAAGAGGGAAGACATCCATGGCAGGTGCCCCACTTTGGCACTCAATGCAAAGCCACCTGAGGGAATGCTGGGTCCTTGGTGAGGGGCCACAGCAGTAGTGCTCTGCCATGAAGCCATTGGGGAAGCCAGGGCAGCTACAGGGTCCTGACACCGTGGAGGAGCCCACTGCTGGAGAAACTGCTCTGCAAGAGCCTGGCAAGAGGAGCACACGAACCAGGAAGAGAAAAATCCAGTCCTGCCCCTGTGTCCACCCAGTACCCTCTACTAAAAAAATTAAACACTGTGTCATCTGGGGAGAAATGTTTAGAGTATCCATCTCCATTTTCTCAGAGCAGGCAATGCAGGATGATGGCTTTGAAATTGAGAGGCAATAAATTAATAACTGGTCCAATTGTCAAAGAGCAAAACCCAGCATGCTGACATAGAGCACAAGGGAGGGAGTGGGGAGATATGAGGCTGAGGGTCCTGGCAGGAAACAGAGGACACAGGGACTTGTGGGCCATGGTGAGATATTCAGATTCTGTTGCAACTGCAGTGGGAGCCTTTGAGAATGTTATAGCAAGAGAAGGCCATGGTAATGCTCAGATTTTAGAAAATGACTCCAGTGTGGACAATTGGCTGAGGGCAAGCAAAGTGACAATTTGGGGAAGGGGCCATTGTAGTAACTGGGTAGATTATGGTATCCTAACTTGGCAGTGGCGATGGAGACGGAAAGAAGCACAATTCAGGCTACATTTAGGAGGTAGCATTGTTCACATGTGATGGTGCACTGGGTCTGTGGTGTGTGTGGACCATGTCAGAATTCAACGGTCAGGAATGTCCCCTGGGTTTAGGCTGGATAGCTGGGTGTCTGGGGTGCACCCCCTACCCCTTCTCTCCCTGCAGAGCTCACAGATCCTAAGTCATATTCTCTCTCTGCCTCCTGGGATGTCCTTTCTCTTGATTATGCCTCTTTGGAAAGACAGTGTTGTTGTTCTTGTTGAGAATGATAATGATGATGATGACTGAAGCCTTTAACCCACCAGGATGCTTGAGAGCTTCCTGACCGAGTATGAGTAAGAATGAGTAAGATTGTTCAGAGCAAAGACTAATGGAGGTGAGTATCGGTGTTTGTGGGCTGGATCCTGCCACTCCTTCCTCAAGTGTGCCTCTCCCTCCGCCTCTCCAATTCAACCATGCTGAACTCTAGCAGGCCTGGGAGCACAAGCTTATTTTTGTACTGCTTGACCCACTTGGATTCAAAGCCTGCCTGCCTGTGGAGTTCTTCCAATCTAGCCCCTTAGAGCATTTGTTCCCTAAAAGGCCCTGCTCCCTACTATAAATCAGGGGCAAATCATATCAGTGGTTCCAGGCTCATGTCCTCACCCACCTCTCCCCTCCCTCTCATCCCACCTGCTGTGCATGATGGCTATGAGCACCTGCAGGCGTGGTGCAGGCCTGGGGGGCCTTCTGCTGGTTCCTTGGCCTAAGGAACAAACTGGCACCAGAGCCACGTGGAATTAGGGAGGGGGACAGGCACCCACAGAGCACACAGACATCAGTGTCACTGCTTCATAGTCAGACCCTCCAATTTATGATAGATTTTACTGATTTCATAAAACAAGACCTGCCAGAGTCTGACCCCTTGACACTGACCAGCCAGACAGGCAAGGACATGGAACAGCCTGGCTGTGATTCTGCTTGCTTTCACACAGCACAGTCAGGTGGACACCCTCTGCTCACTGCCTCGGTTTTCCAAGACCTTAAGTCAATGTCAGTGTTGAATTTTCCCCACCATCCTTTACGTGTGAAAAGATGAAGGTCCTAGACCTTTTCCCAACAGAGGGACCCTCTCACTTTCCTGGACCCCTGAGCTTAATTTTCCTGAACCAGTCCCAGAGCTAAACATGGGAGGCCCCTGCCATTTCCCATTGTTTGTGAGCCGTCCTGCAGTCCTGAAACATGTTTCTGTCAATTTGCTGGGGCAGGAAAGAAGCAGAATCAGGGTCCTAGGAGGCTGGGTCCACTGGGGTGCCAATGGCCAGGATGCAAGTCTTTGCCACTCTAGGCAGCCTTTGCCCTCAGGACTGGACACCTGGGTAGATCCTGACTCTGCAGCTTATGACCCTGAGCATGTCACCTACTCTCACTGTACCTCGATTTCCCCATCTATAAATGGGAATAATGATAATGCGACTCCTGGGGTGCTTTTTTAAGAATTTAATGAGTTGATATCTGTAAAGCACTTTGAACAATGTCTGTCACCGTGATGGATTGAGGAAATGTGTAGATCTTTATTCACCAAGGCATGGTGGTTAGGAAGTGGCCCACGTAGCACCTTGGGAAATGCTCAGGTGATTGTGATGTAACCCAGGGTTGGCAATACTGCCCTCCACAGTGTTCTCAGCGCCCCCTGGTGGAGTTTTATTCACATGTCTGACTCCCCACCCTCCCACCAGCTGGGAACCTCTCCAAGGGCCACAGGGCCATTCCCACCTCCTATTCCCTGTACCTGTTAGAGTCGGTGTTCAGGAAGCATTTGCAGAATACATGACTGAGTTATGCTGGGAGTCAAGGAGCATGACTAGTGGGCAGACCCAGAGGTGCTAGCCTGTGAAGGTCAGCTTGGCCCACATTTCTCAGGGGCCCACAGGGGAGAGGCTGCCGTGGCAAGGGCTCTGAACCCCAGTTTTGTCCCTTCTGGAAAAGGTACCTACCAAGTGGCCCCCAGTACCTTCTGTCATTGCTCATAGCAGCAGGTGGAGGCCACCCTCGGGCAGCGATCCCCAGGTCCAGACCAGCTGGATGGCATGCTGATTGTCCTGCACTGGTCCCTGGGGAGGCAGGTGTCCCAGCCTTGAGGTCTGGACTCAGCCCCTGTAGAGGAAGCATAGGCAGGGGTTCTGGGCTGCAGAGGCACAGGCTCTCAGAGCCACTCTGGAGCTGGGCCACAGCTGCTCTGGTCTGGCCCTGGCCTGCCTTCCAACTGCAAACCCAGAGCTTCCTTCATGTCCTAACTCCCATTTGATCCATGTTGGATCCTGCACCTAAGGTTCTTCCTGCCAGCCAAATGAATGTCAGGAGCCATCTGCTGGGTAAGCCAGTGACAGCTGTTGGGAAAATGCTTGCATACATATGAATCAATTTTGTTTTGCCTGACATTAAGAACTTCAGTTGAGCAAGGGGAGATTTGCTAAATTATTCAGAGGTTACATTAACCTGAGGAAGGCAGTACTAACCGCCTAGGGGAAAGGCAGAAGCTAGAAGCCTAGAGACAACCAAGGATGCCAGCAGGCAGGATGCCCTGTGGCCTAAGGAGGAAGTCACTGTGGTGTAGCCACAGGTTTGCGGCCCCTTATAACAGTGCTGGGCCCATGTTCCCCTGACTGGGCTGATGCTGGGCTGGTCCTCAGCAGAGGCAGCTTTTGGTGCTCACCAAGGTGAGCAGAGCTTTCACATTTCCCCAGGCCCTCACAGGAAGTCTTGCCCTAGGCCTATGCTGCCCAGTTCCACATGGAACTCCCTCCACAGAACAACATCACAGCTCCCATGCAGGGAGCAGCTGCTCTGTGTGAGGGTGTTTCCTTACATTGCCTTGTTTGATCGCCAAAAACCTATTAAAGAAAAGCAGATATTAGTCCCCTGGTCCAGAGGGGAAGCAGCAGCTCAGAGAGGTTAAATAACTTGCCTGTGGACACACAGCTATTGCTGGTAGGGCCAGGATGAGACTCCTGGAGCCCTAATGCAAAGCCAGTACTGTTCTAATGAGGCTGCAGCCTCACTGGGAAAGGATGGAATACCTAGGGTTTCTACCGCTGAGACAGCGACACCTTTAGGTGAAGTGACAAAGCTTCCTGGAGACTCCAGGGAGCCCCACTCCCCTGCTGGGGCATTCTAGTTGAACATATTTGAAGCAGTAGTTCATGGGGTCCCCAGGAGCCCCAGTGGGAGCATTTCAGTCACTGAGTCACTGCTTTGCCATATAGGGGTATGATATGATGCTGTCCTGAGTTCTCTCTTCTGAAAGTTTGGTTCTTTGTAAAACTTCTTCTAAGGGGAGAAAGATGGAGAGTGAAATTCAGTCAGCTTTCAGAAAAGGAAGCTCTGAACCACTTGGGACACTTATTACATGTAGATTCCCAGGCCTACCTGAGAACTACTGAATGAGACTGTGTGCAAGACGCAGGGAGCTGCACTGTTCACGAGCTTGTCCCTGAGGTAATTTGTATGTACCCTAACGATTGAGAATCACTGCTTTTAAATAAGGCAACATTTAAGTTAATGTTCTTTAAATACCTGAGGAGTGGAGCCTCTCAAACCCATGCAGCCCCTTCTGAGGGAAAAGGCCTTGGGCACACCTGAAGGAAGCAAAAGTGTCCTACAGAAACCAAGTGGCCCACCCACCCATGCACACCAGCAGGAGCCTTGAAGAACACACACACACAGGCACATACAGCACACACACAATCTTGCCCCAGGCAGTGTGTGGAAGTCTAACACAAATAAGGGTGATATTAATTCCCCAGTCCCATTATGTTCTCTCTCAGGTAGTCAAAGCAGAGATGTGGGGAGAGAGTTGGTCATCTCTAGTGGGCCCTAAAAAGCCCTGAGGCCCTAACTGACTAGCAGGGATGGAGCTCACACTGTGAGTTGGTTATGCTCTTTGCCACCTGGGTGAACATCACAGTGGACCAGGTTCTGTTCCCAGCTACACCCCACCCCTTTGAAGGTGGGCATGGCCACATGGGCCCACTCTGGCCAGTGGATTTGATAGATGGCAGGGTCATTTCCACATGAAAACATTCAAGAACCAGGAGGTCTCCATCTTCCCTTGTCCCAGTGGGCCTCCTGATGTTGGGTCTCCAAGTGGGGATGGCATGGAGCAGAGACATGCCAACTCATGGACGGACATGTAGTGGAAGCAAAAGTAAATCTCTGTGGTTTTAAGGCACAGATTCAAGGTTATTTGTGACCACCTAATTATCTACCCCCTCCTGCTGCAATACCACACTTAAGAGCCAAGGGTTAAACTTACTCTGCTTAGACAATTCATGTAATGTGGGCACTAAATTACAAGGGGGTTATGGAATGGCTCATTAATAGGAGGTGATAATTTTGTTCACTGGAAGCAGTACTGCAGATTCTAAATGCTTAGGCCTTTACAGCCATTGTCAGCTGATGCTGCAAAGCCTTGCTAAAAAACAAACACCAAGCAATGACTGTGCAATACAGAGCTGCTAAAAATGCTTCATTTATCAGTGGGTGAGTGTCTTTGTGTCTTTCTTTTTTCTCCATTGAAAGAGCTCAACAAAGGTGATAATCCTGGAATGTGAACAAAAGAGGACTGGGAAAGCTCCATTTCTCAATTTTCTGTCTCCCACCCCCGCCCTTCACACCCATTTCTTTGAAAAGCTGAAAGCAATGCACAGATGTAAGGAGCTGTGTTCATTCTTGTGGTTATAAGCCCCCCTCGGTTCCCATGGCAGCCTGGCATGCTCTGCCATGTACTTTTCACACCACATTTTGTCTCATACCTTGTCAGTCTCTCCCAACTGGGCTGTGAATGTCTCTCAGAGAAGGGCAGAGCCTTCCTTCCTACATCTAGGCCACCTGGCTGAACACCTGGCACTTAGGTGAGGGGAGAACAGAACAAAAGTAAAGAGGCCACAAAACAGCACTATGAGCCCTGGCTGGTGTGGCTCAGTGGACTGAGTGCCAGTGTGTGAATCAAAGGGTCACCAGTTCAATTCCCAGTGAGGGCACATGCTTGGGTTGTGGGCCAGGGCCAGTGGGTAGTGTGCAAGAGGCAACCACATGGTGTTGTTTCTCTCCTTTTTCTCTCTCCCTTCCCCTCTCTCTAAAAATAAATAAATGAAATCTTTTTTTAAAAAAAGTAGAATTCAGTATACGTTAAAAAAAAAGGCACCATCGAAAGAGGATACCCTGTGAGCCTGAGAGTAACCCATCCCAAAAGCATTTACTGAGCACCCACTATGTACAGTCACAGTGCAAGGTGCTGGGGACAAGTCCAGATGCACTAATCAGTTTACAAACACTTTTATATATTTTTGTTGTTGTTGTTTTTTACTTCACAAGTGTGGTGAGGAAAATTGTATATAAATTATCCTGTTTCACCTTAGAAGAGAGTGGCTTTATAGAGTTTACATGAGCTATGGTAAAAAGGGGTGTGGCCTGGGCCATGCACCTTGCTTTGTATCCTGGCTTTGCCCCCAGTGGAAGTGTGACCTCAGGAAACTTTAGCATCTGGTTTATAAAAGGAGGGGGGCTGGCCCTGCAAGCACACCCTTCTCACCACACCTGGCCTGGCCTGAGCCCTGGGACTGCTTGATTCATTGAACAGGAGATGAGCAGTTGACATGAGTCTGATGGCAGGCTCAGACCTGGGGGCAGGTGGGACCAGGGATAGGGGCTGCAGGCCTGGACCACCTCATCTCCAGGTCCACAGACCCTCCTCCAGGGCCTGGGTGAGGAGGCACACAGTGAATAAATGCACGATCAGGAAATGGGCAGCCTGGACGGGGCAGTGGCCAGAAATCCCAGCTGTTCAAGAGCATGGGGGCAGAGATCAATGCTCAGAGACTAAATCTGACCCAAGGTTCCATGCCCTGGGAGGGTGGGGCTGGGCTGGGCAAACAGCTGTTAAGGTCACCATTGAGAGCCCTGTAAATCCCAGGAGGACTGAGCTGCTAGTGTTGTCACTCACCTCACAAGAACCACCAACTTGGGGGCAGTGGCATCTTGACACTACTACCTCAGCCCTTTCCTCCCCCAGCATATTACTGGTCATGCTGTTCAGACCCTCCCTTGATCATTCCTCCCCCAGCATGTTGCTATAGGAGGATACAGCCAGGGGCCCCCCAAAAGAAGGATTTGTAATGGGGTCCAGAACTCAAGGTGTCCAGGAAATATTAGAAAGATATATAGGATGTCCTCACCCTCCACCACAGGTGTGAGTTGGGGGAAGGGGCACATGGAGCAGGGCCATTGAGAGCTGTTTTGCATAGCAACAGCTTTGCAACTAACCTCTGGAGAGTCATTTAACACATCTATAACCTTTAACTGGTTGCATAGATATGTTAAATAGCTGTGGCCAAGCTCTGAGCCAGGGGGATGAAAGGAACTTCCCCCCAAAATGTAACTGGGAGGCAACTCCCCCTAGTTACAGCACCTGTGTGAGAGCTTGGAGATGATTGGCTCCACGACATGGGGCCACGGCTGCCCAGACTCATGATGGCAGCCCAGTAAAGCTGGAAGGATGTGGGAGTGCTGGCAAGTGTAGCTCATTGTGGCAGGAGTCGGAAATGGGGCTGCAGAGGAAGACTGGTGCGGGGATTTAAATCCAGACTCGGCAGCCATTGAGGAGAGGACCATGCAGCTGTGGCAGTGAGGAGAACCATGCACTTTTGGCAGAGTGGAGACCCTCCGCAGCCATGAGAAGAATCACCATGAGGCTTTAGCTGAGAACCACCACGCGGCTTTAGTTGGAGATCCAGGTGACACAGCTGATGGTGCTGGGAACCAAGGGAGGCCTCCCAGCTGAGCACAAATTACTGGGAAGAACCAGGGGCTGCCTGAGCCACAGACTTCTATTTCTTTTCTTGAGATATGGTACCCCAGGCTGGGCAAAGGGGAGAAGGAAGGACTGTGTGTATTTGTGGGTGTTTTAAGGGACTTTGGGATTTTGATGAAGACATTAAGTCATTAATCTTAAGTCTGTATAACTTGAATAAATAATTCCTTTCCTTTCCACCAATCTCTAACATGGAGAGCTATAATTCTCTGGCAAGGGGCAAAGTGAACCTAGTACAGGGGGACCCCAGGAACAGGGGGGTCAATTCAGTAACATTGTGGGACCCACTTCCCTGGTGGTCAATCAGGGAAAATCATGGGAGACCACATATGCAGTAGCTTTAAAGTAATGTTACAGGATGCAGCCAAGAGTGGGGACCCCAAATGGGCATTTAAAATGGAGTCCAGAACTCAAGGTGTCTAGGGATTTTAGGATGTCTTCACCCTCCCCACCCCTCCACCCCCGGGGTGTGGGTTGGGGGAAGAGACAAATGAGGCAGGGCCTTTTAGAGCTGTTTCACATAGCAATAGCTTTGTAGCTAACCTCTGGCGTGGTCATTTAACATACCTATAGCCTTTGGCTGGTCGCTTAAATATGCTAAATAGCTATGGCCAGGCTCAAGGCCAGGGGGATGGAAAGGGATCTCCTCCCAAGATGGGACTGGGGGGCAGGTCCCCTGAGTTAGAGCGCCTGCCTGGGAACTGGGAGAAGATTGGCTCCATGACATGGGGTGACACCTGCCCAGACCCACGATGGCCACCAGAAAAGCTGGAAAAGACAGCAGATTGAGGGCAAGTGTGCCCAAGTGTAGGAGGAGTCAGAAATGGGGCTGCAGAAGAAGATTGGCTCTGGGATTTAAACCGAGAGGTGGCAGCCATTGAGAAGGAGAACCATGCGGCTGTGGAAGTGCAGAGAGGATCACATGGCCTGGACAGAGTGGGGACTCTCCCTTCCCACAGCCCTGAGAGAGGACCACGTGCCTTTGCCAGAGTGGGGACCCCCGCAGCTTTAGAAGGGGGAACCACCGCTTGGTTTTAGCAGAGATCCCGGCGAGTCAGCTGAGAGTGCCGGGAACCCAGGGAGGTCTCCCAGTTGAGATGGAGTACTAACTGGGAAGAACCAGAGGACTGCCTGAGCCATGGACTTCTATTTCCTTTCCTGAGATACGGTACTCTGGACTGGGCAAAGGGGGAAGGAAGGAAGGACTGTGTCTGTTTGTGGGGGTTTTAAAAGGGACTTTAGGATTTTTGATAAAGACATTAGGTCACTACTTTAAGTTTGTATAGCATTAAATAAACATTTCCTTTCCTTTTCACGAATCTCTGGCATTAAGAGACGTCTTTCCTCGGGCAGCGGACATGATGGACTTGGGGGCTTTTTTTCAATAATAGTATATTGTCCCAGGCCCCCTTGTTTGTTCTGTAACAGTAATACAACTACTTGTACATGCTCAGTAAAAGCCCACCAAAACTAGCCAGGAAGGATTCACCCTATAAGAATAGAGTCCCTCCAGCCCATGAGGTCAATCTCTGCTTGACCTCAAGTTAGCCTGCTCCCATGTCCTCTGCTGTTTGGTTCAATTCTTTGTCCCGATCACCTAGAATCCAGTTACCTGTGCCCACCTGTGACACCTAGAGCACAATCACCTGTATGTGCCCAGGCTTTGGGACTACTATGCTGAAAAGTTCCCACAGGGCTTTGACCACCAAAAGGATGTTTGCATGCACCTCCCTGGGATGGAAAACTGTCTTGGTTAGAACAGGATGTCTTGGACACTGGTGGAAATTGAAACTGGCATACCTACCGAGAACCTTCATATTTTTTACTCAGCCTCACCTCCTCCGGGAAGCCTTCCATGGCTACACTCCCAGCCTCCAGTGTAATCTATATATCCCCTTTTCCTGCTTCTGCAGGATTTTTGCTTGTCTCTGACTCAGGTGAACAAAAGTTAACTTTATTTTGCTCTAATTTTTAACATTTCTAACTCCAATTCTGCCAAGAAATTGTAGTAACTTGATTTCAATCATTTCAGGGTTTCCTCTCTGCTATTTACATGGGATTATGAACTAAGGGAAGTGGAGGGAAGAGGGAACACCTATATAGCCATAACACGGGATGTGGGTAATGAGGCCTGTCATCTGTCCTTAGGCACCTGCTGAGATGCCCCTGGGAAGCAGCCAGGGAGCCCCCATGGGGATTCCCTGCATTCCTGATTGAAGACTTCTTCACTGGGAACCCCTCTGTGGCCCTCGTTGCACAGGGGCAGTGGATTTTCTGAAAGAATAGCTAAGAAATGGAAAAATCCACACACTTTTCAACCTGTCCCTTTCCCATACCTGGTGCCTCCCTGGAAATGAGGGCTGCTACCCTCTGCTCTCACATTCCATTGCCTCACTTGGTCCTGTCACACCCAGGGGCCCAGCTCCGAAAGCAGGGCTCAGAGCCTACCTCTGACCTCCTCCCCTCTGACTCGTTCCCTTTGCACAGGCCTGGGAATCTTACCCTGGGCAGGAAACTTTGCTCTCATTCCCCAGCAGTTTCCTCCCAGATCTTTTGTCTCTGCCCAAGTGACTCTTCCCCTAACAATCTGGGAGGGCTTTTGAAAAACAAAAGCCAGGAAGTGACTGCTTTTATTCTGCTGCTCTCATACTACTTCCTATCTTCCAGAAGGAAAGGAACCCTGGCGTAATTGGGTAGAAAAAGGGAAAAGGAGGTGAGAAAATGGAGGAGAAATCCTCTAATGTTTTAGTAGTCCTGCCACTGCATACTTTTGCACTTATTCTTGTCTTACCTGTCCTCACCCTCCTGTCCCAGGATAGGGGTGGCTCTCAGGTGGAGGAAGCGGTGGTGTGCCCTTGGCAGCAGGTCCTGTTGCCCCCAGCACTAGCCTGGCCTGTGGCACATCCTCAATGTAGCCCATCAGTAAGGATCTTAAGGCAGTCAGAAAAAGCAAAAAGGTAATCTAGTCCCAAAAGGGAGAGGCTTGGAGAAAAACAAAGAGAAATCTGCCAGGAGAAACAGCCTTTAGAGAAATGAACACTTCAATGGAAGCTGGGAGACCTCTGTGCAGTTATACCTTAGAAATGGTGCTTCCACCTTATTTTGGGCAGGTCCTGCCATTGAGTCTGGGAGGCAGAGGGAGACAGAAGAAATCATAGTCTTTGCATTTGACCCTGCCGTATGAAACAGCCTCCTGATGGGTTTGACCATGGGTGATCACTTACTTAACCATTCCAAAGTCTCACTTTCTTCATCTGCAAAGGATATGCACATTGCAGTGCTGTTGTTGAGGATTAAATGAGAATTGGTGTGAAAGTGTTCACAGTGAAATGGCACCAGGTGTTAGAAAGGTGGAGTCAGACTGGACCTTGGTTTATCAGCCTTGGTGTTTGAACTCTGGCTGAGAAAGAATTCAGAACCAACACTAAACCACAGAAAGTTGATTTAGAAAGTCACAGAGGTAGAAGTGAGCCACAGCAGGAATGGACTCAGGAAACCAGTTACAGAGGCAAAAGGATTCTTGTGTTACCAGGAGAGACCTGGTTCTTGCAGATGCTGTAAAGAATTACAGATCGGCGAATCTATTAGTGTGCAAGTAGGGCTTATTGGTAATCTGTTCTCATGGAACAGAATGGGCCTTGTCGAGGTGGGGGCATGGGAAGGCATTGGTTTAGGGAAAAGCAGGGTAAGGACAGCCAAAGGCTGGGGTGGCAAGTCTGCTGGTTGAGGAGAAGACAGGGTGGCCAGAGTGAGTCCTTTGTTCTGAGGACTTACATAGTTGGCAGGATGGGGGAGATTCGGATTAGATATTGATTGACAGGTAAAGGTGGTGCCAGCTTTGAAGGGGAGGGAGGGGCATGAATACCTAAAGGTGTTAATGGACTTCTTCCTTTGGGCACTGTGAGCACTCACCGGCCTTTCAGGCCTTGGGATGAAAGCACAGTTTCAAATACTTTCCTTCCTAGATAGTGGAAATGATGCATAGAATTTCAAGGGCTTCCTTCCTTCCTGCCATTACTTCCCCTCTGGCTGCTCATTCTACCATAACTTTCCTCCCTCAAGTAATGGGAACTCAAATCTTTGGGAACTTTGGGCTCAGGACATCTGGGTTAGTGGGTGAGGCCTGTCTTGGTTTGCCGTCTATCCTACCTAACACTTGGAGTCTAGGAGAGAGGAAAATAAAGGTAAAGTGCAGGGGGCAAGGGGATAAGGAGAAGGGAGGGAGAAAGGTGTAGCTGTGCTCCCAGGAAGTAGAGTCACACTGGGTGCTCCATCTTGAGAATATTTATCAGGAGGTCCCAGAGGAGGATCCCCATAGAATATTCATCAGTTTTCCAGGTGTGTCCTTTTAGGGTCATGGTCTCTACTGATTGATCGGTGCCGGGGCAGAGGGTCATTAGTCAATGCAGCTGGTCCTGCTGTCAGCTCTGCCATCGCTTGTCTGGTTTTGTGGCTTTCCTGGGCCTGGAGCTGACACAACTGAGGCCTAGGTGTTATCCCTGGGGGTTAGTGTTTAAGGGCTATCCTCCAGCCCCCTTAGTTGTTCCCCTTCTAAAGGGGTTTAACCCACATGACTGGCAATGTCACAGGTGGACACAGGTAACCAGGTTCTTGGTGATCGGGACAAAGAATCGAACCGAACACCCAGAGTTTATAGCAGAGAACATGGGAGCAGGCTAACTTGAGGTCAAGCAGAGATTGACCTCATGGGCTGGAGGGACTCTATTCTTACAGGGTGGATCCTTCCTGGCTAGTTTTGGTGGGCTTTTACTGAGCATGTACAAGTAGTTGTATTACTTTAAAGCTACTGCATATGTGGTCTCCCATGATTTTCCCTGATTGACCACCAGGGAAGTGGGTCCCACAATGTTACCGAATTGACCCCCCTTTTCCTGGGGTCCCCCTGTACTAGGTTCACTTTGCCCCTTGCCAGAGAATTATAGCTCTCCATGTTAGAGATTGGTGGAAAGGAAAGGAATTATTTATTCAAGTTATACAGACTTAAGATTAATGACTTAATGTCTTCATCAAAATCCCAAAGTCCCTTAAAACACCCACAAACACACACAGTCCTTCCTTCTCCCCTTTGCCCAGCCTGGGGTACCATATCTCAAGAAAAGAAATAGAAGTCTGTGGCTCAGGCAGCCCCTGGTTCTTCCCAGTAATTTGTGCTCAGCTGGGAGGCCTCCCTTGGTTCCCAGCACCATCAGCTGTGTCACTGGGATCTCCAGTTCTTATTCCAAAACCCTGTGACACCTTCTCATGGCCCACCAGCAAGAGTCCTTTCACCCCTTTCCTTCCTGCAGCATCCCTCCTGCATTCTTCCAAACTGCTAAGAGAGCTCTGCATTGCTGGTACATTTTGCTTTCCAGCTTTCTAAGCCACACGACAAAGGGAGACCCAAAGCCTCATGATTCTCCTCTACCAAAGCCACGTGGCAGTTATTGTCTTGTCATGGCTGCTGAGCCTGGGTTTAAATCCCAGCGCTAATCATTCTCTGCAGCTCCATTTCCAACTCCTGCCACAATCAGCTACACTTGCCAGCACTCCCACATTTTCCAGCTTTTCTGGGCTGCCATAGTAAGTCTGGTCAGGCGTGGGGGCCAATCATTTCTAAGCTCTCACACAGGCTTTGTAACCACGGGGAGTTGCCTCCCAGTTATATCTTGAGTGGAAGTCACTCCCTTCTCCCTGGCTCAAAGCAAGGCCACAGCTATTTAACATATCTATGAAGCCAGTTAAAAGTTATAGATATGTTAAATGACTGTTCTAGAGGTTATCTGAAAGACTTGCTATGCAAAACAACTCAATGGCCCTGCTCCATGTATCCCATCCCCCAGCTCAGACTTGTGTGGGTGAGGACATCCCATATATTTTTAATATTTTCTGGACACCCTGAGTTCTGGACTCCATTACAAATCCTTCTTTTGAGGACCCCCTGGCTGCATCCCCTTACACAGGTATGATGCACAGGACTGCAGCAGCCGGGCTGAACACTCGAGGATGCTGTGGCTGGCCAGCAGGGGGAGCAAGCTCACCACAGCCCAAGGCCCAGGAGCCCCAGGGAGAAAGGTAGGTAGAAGCCCAGAAGGCTGTCTTCTGGTATTTAATAGTTTTCTAGGGAGTGGGTACATTTGTGAGTGCCAAACTCAACCCTGGGTTTCCCTACACCTTCCCTCAGCCCTGAGCCCAGCCTTACATTTTCTGAAGCACTGTTCTTTCAGTTACTGCCCAAGCCTTCTCCTGACTTGCAAATGGGCAAAGCAAGGTTAGGACTTAATGACCCAAAGTTGTTTCCAGGGATCCTGGAATGGCTGGGCTTCTGGTATTTCTCACCTAGACTCTCGAGCCTCTATGGAGAGACGTCCATGAACTGCATCACTTAAAGTGGCAGGTATAGAAGAATAATTATGGGCAAAGACGCCCCTTGCAGTAATTGAACAGAAAGCAATCTAAGCCTCCGCTAATATTACTGCTGCTGCTACTGCTGTTATTAATCAGGAATTGGTGTCCTGCTGCCTTCTGCCACCCTCTGGGCAGAATTCCAGAGGCAAAGGTTTGGTGATAAAGGAAAGAAATCTTTATTCAAAAGCTTCAAAATTTTGGAATAACAGCTTTCCACATGCTTTAGTCACTTAAGCTAAACTCTTTAACTCTTTAGTTACAGCTTTAACCACTTAAACCTAACAATTAAGGCTAAGCTCTTAAAACCTGAGTTCTCCTGTCATTCCCCATTAGTTGTAATTTTCTTATTTCTATAGGGTTAGTTTACAAACTAAAACAACATAAGATACAAAAGCTACACAACTTTGTAAGAATGGCAGACTTCTGCCTCAGGGCCTGTCCCCTCCAGAACACCCAAGGAAGAATAACTCTGCCACCCTCTGGCAGCCCAGTGGACCCTAGGCTGTGCCTGGAGTTTCTTCCCATCCAAAAATATCAGTTGGGAACACAGCCAGCCACAGCATAATCATCCAGGCATCCTCAAGGAGGAAGAAAGCCAGAGAGAGGCAGCCTGAGAGCCCTTCTTTTATTTCAAATCTTCTGGCTCATATTTCCATGTGCTCTGGAGGCATTCAACTTCTCAGCCAATCCTATCCTAGATTGTTTACCATTGCCTTGGACAAACACCTCCTATGGCCCCTCCCTACCTCTTCTTATTCCTCCCCAGTGATCTGATCAGGTCTCTCAGTATCACAGCTACTACTAATAATAAATTGTAGACCCACCAAATGATGAAATATTACTTAGCCATTAAGAATACTGTCTTTAGTCCTGGCTGATGTAGTTCAGTGGATTGAGCACCAGCCTATGAAACAAAGGGTTGCCAGTTTGATTCCCAGTCAGGGCACATGCCTGGGTTGCAGGCCAGGTCTTTAGTGTGGGGGGTGTGAGAGGCAACCACACATTGATGTTTCTTTCCCTTTCTTTATCCTTCCCTTCCCCTCTCTCTAAAAATAAATAAAATCTTTAAAAAGAAAGAATTCTGTCTTCAAAGGACATTTAATGACATGGCATAGCAATCATAATATAATGTGCTATGTGCTAATTCTTCTCCCTTTGTCTTTGCAGAAGCATTTTCTGCTTTGCTTTACACCCTAGGAAGTCAACCCCAGCACATGGCTTTATCCTGACTCCCTTGCCTTCCAACTGAATTGGGTTCAGCCACTGAGGACACCAGCAGGAAATGCAAGGGTAGAAGAGGTCAGGTTGTGTCTTCTCCACTCTCCTTGTCTCAGCACCTCTAGGACCTATAGCTCCTGCTAGGCATCCCTCCTTTAAGCCTGCAGCTTCCTCTGGGCTCTGGTACCACCATTTTACCCCCTTGCACTTTCAGCCAAGGTGGTAACAGCTCCCTGCTATGGTCTGCTCCTGGGTGCCTCAGCATCCTTTGTTGGATCCCTTCAGCTTACCCGCATCTCAGTAAATCACCCTTCACTAAATGACTCTTCATTTGAGCCATCAGAGTGAGTGCTCTTTCCTGTCAGGACTCTGACTGGTAACATGTTAAAAGAAAAAAGAATACAAAGCTTTGTATAGAAGAAAAGACCAGACGCTTTATCTGCATTATTCCCCTGAACCCTCACAGCACTGTAGTGGAGTGCAGTTGAAAGGAGTATTGATACCAGATTCAAATTTAGAAAGTGTTTGAAGGAATAGTCTAACAGTGTCTATCAAAAGGGAAGAATATGCTGACAAAGGATGGTTAAAAAGGCACACAACATTTATTTCATTTTAAAATTGCCATAAGTTATATATTGTATTTTTTTAATGCATAATACTTTAATTCTTTCAAGAATGGGTTTCTGAGAAGAGGAGGAAGCTGCTTGATAAAGTAGGCCACATGAGCTCAGATGACCTGATTTTTCCCTACACCAAATTCTAACCCAACTCAAAATAGGAGGTGACTTAATTTCTTAGAATCCCAGCTCCACCACTGTGTGACCTCAGTTTTTTTAATCCATGAAACGATCGGATTAATACTGACCGTAAGGGTCATTGTGATGATGATGAGACAGTGCATGAAAAGTGTCTGGCCCTGTGCCCAGGTCTTTACAACTGTGATTTCCCCTTCTATCCTTCAACCATGTCAAGGAGGAAAAGTTACGGCTATGGCTATTACGGCTATGGCTAAGTTACAGCTATTAAAGAAGAAATGAGGTGTGAGAGACAAAAGCTTTATACTGTTCCCAGTGCCCAGCACAGGATAGCAACCCTTAATAGTTGACAAACCAGTGAAGGAAAAATAATGAGTATCTTAGCCAGATCTTCCCTGTCCAGGCTGGGCTCCAGACAATTCTCCATAGCCTCATCTCTTTCTGCAAAGGATCTTTATTCTCTGTCCCATTGTATTAGTTTTTTATTGCTGTGTAAAAAATTTCTACAAACTTAGTGGCTTAAAGCAACACACATATATCATCTCAGAGTTTCTGGGCACAGACTAGCTGAGACTGCTGCTCAGGTGACAAGCTGCAATCAAGGGACTGGCAGGGCTGCGCTCTTATCTGAAGGCTTGACTGGAGTTGGTCCCAGACATGGACACAGGCAGTTGACTCTCAATATCACACACACTCATTCAGCTTGCTGACAGAATTCATCTCCTGAGATGTAGGATGAAGGTCTCCGTTTTCTTACAGCTGTCAGCAAAAGCCCCTCTCAGCTCCTAGAGGCTGCCCACAGTTCCTTGCCAACTGGCCATCTCACCACATGCAGCTTCCTTCTCCAAAGTCAGCAGAGAAGAATCTCTCTCCAGTCAACTTAGAGCTGTGTGTGCGTAACACACATGTATAGGGTCACTTCTGCCATATACAGGGATGCCTTGGGGATGTTGCAGGACCACCACAATAAAGTGATATTGCATTAAACTAAGTTACATAAATTTTTGGTTTCCCAATGAATATAAAAGTTATGTTTACACTATGTTGTAGTCTATTAAGTGTGCAATAGCATTATGTCTAATAAAACAATGTACATACCTTAATTTAAGCATGCCTTATTGCTAAAAAATGCTAACCATCATCTGAGCCTTTAGTGAGTCATAATCTTTTTGTTGGTGAAGGGTTTTACCTTCAATTCATGAAAAATACAGTAGCTGCAAAGCATAATAAAGTGAAGCACAATAAAACAAGGTATGCCTGTAATGCAACCTTATAAGGGGAGTGACAGTCCACTTCCTTTGCCATATCCTATTGGTTAGAAGTGAGTCCCAGGTCCTTCCCACACTCAGTAGGAGAGGGTGGGAATTAGACAGAGTGTGACTCATTGCAGGTCAGAGTATGTGAACCACACCTATCCCCTCAGAGTCCTGTTATCCTTTGGGTGATGAACAAACAGGTGTAGGAGACCGTTCTAGATGGCGTGAACCCAGGTCCCACTCAGAGATGCACAGGACCCACGCCCACGGATAGGTTCTCCCGTGGGAAATCAGGCCTGCAGTGTGCCTAGGCCACTTTGAGTCTTGCTCTTGCTAAAAAACTCCCTTACCCTGAATTGAGGACATTTACTGCAAAGTAACTTCCTAAAATGCATGCTAAACCTTCCAAGGATGAGTGTAACGGGTTCAACCACTTTTGCCTTTTCATTTGCAAATATCCCTCTTCTGTGATGTGATTAGCGGCATTGGCTCCTTTGTTTTCTGTAAAAGGTAACCACTTAAAGCAAACCTGTGCATAGTAAATGAGGACCATCATGTAATGTGCCAAGAAACCCAATAAAGGCCAGTAACGGCAAGGGCTAAGGCTTTTGCATCCCTTGAAAGAAGAGCCATGCTGTCCCTTTTCCTACACCAGATTTGGTAGTCCAAGTGAATGTCTCATTTCATCAATAATGACATGGACACTGCAGGCCAGTGTCTGCATCAAACAGGTATTATCCTTCCATGAACACTATTTGCATTTTTATCAGGACATTTAGGAAATAACATTCTTTATCCCAAGATAATTGTGATACTAGCAGGTATAATAGTTATGTTTGTTGCTGATTTCCTCTGGGTTGACAGAGGAAGAGGTTGTCTCACCCCAGGAAGAAGCCGTTAAACTCTTCAGATTCACTACTCACTTATCCACATTGATTTGCCCAGTTATTGGCATATATTTCTTGAATATCTGCTGTGTGATATACATAGTCTCTTCCTTGGTAGCCAACTTATTTACTTCCTTCTTTTCCTTCTGTGGAGTGAAAGCATATTTCTTTGCTTTGAGTTAAGGTATAGGTTAAATTGCAAATCACATAAAACCCTTCAGTCCCTTCAGTGGCTAAAAATAAGTAAGGGATCTATTTGAATCACCTAACAAGAAGCCCAGGGGTAGGCAGCCCAGGGCTGGTGCAGCTGCTCAAAAACGTCAGCATTATTCCAGACTCCCTCTTGCTCCAGCATCTAACTTTAGTCCTCATTGTCACAAGCCTGCTGCTACTTCACCAGGCATTGCATCCATATCTTACTCAGGCAGAAGCAGGGAAAGCAACGAGACTTGCCTTTTTATTCTGAAAGGCTCACCTTCCACAAGGACTTCCAGCTACATCTTATTAGCTAGAACTTGATCAGATGGCCACCAGTAACTCCAAGAGAACTAGGGAAGTAAATTTTTTAACTGGGCACTTTGCCAGCAGGAGCAAAATCAAGGTTCTGTTGCTAGGAAAATGGGAAATGGACTTAGGGTAGGTCATCAGTAAGACCACTGTGGGATCTTAGGCCTAATCTCCATGGTCTACAGCTGATAGTTCTGTAGTGATGGCAGTTGATTCTTTCTGGGACCTTTTCACCAGCCTACGCTGACACAGAGATGCTCTTGGTTTACTTATTAGAAAGGCATTGCCTGAGCAACCAGCAGCTGCTAGAAAATGGAACTAATGCTCTTCTACCCCAAGAGCCTGTCATTCAGAACTTGAGAGGGTGATAAGGGGTATCCATGGCCAGCCTCCATGCTTTCGGGTAAACAGTGCTTTAGGGTAGAGATCAATTTTCCTTCCCTTTAAAAAACACACACACACAAATGTTGAGAGAGTCGCACACAAGCCCTAAGCCTGTTTGCCCTCTGGCCGATTCCACTTGCTCCCTCTCTGCTCTGGTTGTGAGGGGCTGACTCCTGATAATTTCCTTTTGATTGTAGGTTATTCTTGGCTGGGAAGGAGCACTGGCAGGAGATTGGAGGATGGGAGGAAGGAAGAGGGGTTTTCCCCTCCTTTCCACTGTGGGTAGTATCACCACAGCAGCTGTGGCTCCATGGTAACTCCAGCACTCCCCCACCCCTATCCCTTCCCCCACCGCCACCACCACCAAAGGCCTAGTGTGGTTTCTACTTTGCTAAGCAACCCTAGTCCCTGGGCTCCAGGGACAGCACCTTCTTGTGTTGTCCCTCCAGCCATCCAGTCCAGCCGGGGGCTGGCACTGTCTGGCTCTAATCTCTGGGTTCTCTGCTGGGCTCCTCAGTCTCCCATCTCCTGTGTGACTAATACCCTGTGTCAAATCCCTCTGTTTTAAATATTTAAGTGGTTTTTGCCTCCTCATTAGGTCCTGACTCATACAAACAGTGCAATAAACACCCAAACACTCGTCACTTAGATTTAACAATGTTTGCCACTCTGCCTTACTCCATCAATTTTTATTTTTGTAAGGGAAAACATTCCAGACATCACGATATTGCTTTCAGTATGATTTCAGTATGTATCTCTAAAAAAAAAGGACATTTTCTTACATAACAAGCATATTTAAATTTTTCCCACCTATGTTCCCACATTAACATACTTAACAAAATGAGCAGGTTTCTTATGGTCATCTAATGTCCAACCCATATTTAAATTCTCCCAATTGTTCCAAAGGTATTTATTTTACAGTTGGTCTGTTTGAATGAAGATTCAAACAAGGTCCATGAAGTACATTTGGTAGGTAGGTTTCCTGAGGGGCTTTTCATTTTGAACAGTCCTCCCGCCACAAGATGTCACACACATAAACATACACACACACACTGAGAGCACAGCCATACCGAGCCTCTGACTCCCCCTGCCTGTGCCCACTTCTCCCAGAGCCCCTTACACAAACAAACTGCTTTCTCAGCATCAGTCCACAGCCTCTCACAAGGCACAGACCCTCTCCCCCCACACTGAACTCTGGACCACACAGACTACAAGTCACTGCGCCACAGCTTAGTATTTAACTCTTTTTAATGTTTTCTATAATTTTTTGTTTTGTTTTCCTAATAGTGTGTAAAGCCACATGGAAGCAATAACTAAGCCTCTTGACTTTTAACCACAAAGGGATCTTAAAGGTCATCTCATCTAAGTCATGGCAATTTTTTTATAGATTTACAAATTCTATATACAAGTCAGACATCATCCCTCATTTTACAGGTGAGGAAACCAAGGCCAGGGACATTGCATAATTTATCCAGGAACACACACCAGCCGACTGCACAGCATGCAATCCATCTGCGGTGGGTTTTTCACTGGACCATGCACCTCTGTCTTCCCATTCTCCTGAAACATAGGAATGCTCACTAAATGGCTGTTGCCTGATAGATGGGTTAAGGCTCTGGATCTGATTTTTAATTACTTGAGGTGAGTGAAATTGTGGCTATTTAGAGATACTTGTTGAAAGTAAATGATTGGTAGTTTCTGGCTAAAAATCCGACTCTATACTGCAATCCCTTTGAATTTTCAGGAAGTATTTGACCCACTGGGAACCAGAAGACTTTAGTGATGGCTAATAGTCAGCCAGCTAATCTTAGGGAAAAGAGTCCCAAAAAGAAAATATCAAAATACACTACACTTGTAAACCCACAGAGACAGAAAATAGTTCAATGGTTCCAGGGCCTGGGGAGAGGGAGGAATGGGAGTATCTGACTGATGGGCATAGGATTTCACTTTGGGGTAATTGAAATGTTTTGAAATTGTATCAATGTAATGGTTGCATAATGTTGTCAATGTACTGAATGCCAATGAATTTTTTACTTTAAAGTGGTCAATTTTGTTATGTGGATTTCAGCCCAATAAAAATATAGTACACTTAACAGGATTAATGTCTTAACTCAGCTCCTCTAGACCTGCACACCAGCCTTCCCACCATCTCAGACTATGTAAGTGGATGATGAGATTTGAGTTAGGGGGAGCACTGTATGGGGACTATTTTTGCTCTTCC
Source organism: Phyllostomus hastatus (assembly GCF_019186645.2). NCBI lineage: Eukaryota > Metazoa > Chordata > Mammalia > Chiroptera > Phyllostomidae > Phyllostomus > Phyllostomus hastatus. The sequence goes on along the minus strand of NW_025334038.1, from coordinate 2,514,058 downwards.
CTTCTCAGTCAAGTGAAGCACTTTGAGAGGATCACACTTGGAGATCGATCGGAGGTGCCTGTTAGAAGCATATTCCTGGGTTGGAGAGAGGCCTTGGGGCAAGATGGAGAGGTTGCAATGGTGTAGCTTGCGCGCCCAAGCAGCATCTGTGAGTATCATGGGACCGTAGGTTTCCGGGGCTGTCCTACCAGCACCACCTCTCCCCAAGAAAGCCAACCCAGGAAAAGGGACTCCAGCTGTCAGAGGAGGCTGAGGAGAGACAGAAGGAGGGCCCCAGTTACTCCTCTTGGGAGATAGTATTTGGACACCTGCCATCCTGAGAACAGCAATAGAGAACCCACAAAACCCACAGAAGAAGTTGCAATCACATGCCTAGTAAAGCGAAAAGATGCTCTTATCCTCTCCCCCACCCCTTCTTCAAGTCCCCAAGCACAGGAAGAGAAAGGAACTAAAAGGGTGAGGAGAGATGTAAGAAACAGCCTCACCCCCCCTCACACCCAGGCCCCTGGCTAAGGGCAGGCTAGTGCTAGGAGGAGGGCAGGCAGTGGACATTACATCAGATTCAAGATTTAAGATCCTGAAAAGGAACTAGACTAGGTAGGATTTGTTGGTTTGTTCTTTAATACTTGAAAGCAACCAAAAAGTTCTGGGACCAGGCCAAAATTGTATTAAGAATTGTGAGAAAGATATTGATATAAATCTCTAAAAGATTTAGAGAAAAAAATAAAACTATTTCATGTTTATGACCCATGGAGTTCAACTGTTGTTTAGTCTGAGTCTGTCTGTCATCTGTAAAGTGAGGAAAGTAATGTCTTCGTGTTGGGTAGTTGCAGATGTTCAATGGAATAATCAGTATTTGTAAAGCCCCTGACACATAGGCAGCCATAAAATGAGAAATGGAGCAGCAGCTTTCAGAAAGCAGGTAAATTTTCTTGGCAGAAACACCCATATCTCAAAGAAATTAATACTTTTGAACAAGGCTCAGCTTTTCTGATCCCTTGGGACTTGAAATACAGATAATTTTTCCTCCTAAGGAAGGCTTCTTTTACTAATTGAAAAGCTATACAGAGAAAAGACCATATGAGGAGGACACAGTGAGAAGGCTACCACCTGCAAGCCAAGGAAAGAGGCCTCAGGAGAAACCAAATCAGCTGACACCTTGATCTTAGACTTCAAAAACTGTAAAAAAATAAATTTTTGTGTTTTAAGCCCACCAGTCTGTGATATTTTGCTATGGCAGCCTGAGCAGACTGATACAGTCAAAGACATTTTTTGTTCAGTGGAATATAGATAGAAGTGACAGAGTGACAGCTCCTATCTGAGGCCTTGTGGACCAAAATTAATTTTAGAATGTAGTGAAAATAAAGGCCCTGCTTGGTGTAGCTCAGTGGATTGAGTGCCAGCCTGCAAACCAAAGCGTCACTGGGTTAGTTAGATTCCCAGTCAGGGCACATGCCTGGGTTGCAGGCCATGTCCCCAGTAGGGGGGTGTGCTAGAGGCAACCACACATTGATGTTTTACTCTCCTTCTTTCTCCCTCCCTTCCCCTCTCTCTAAAAAGAAATAAAAATCTTTAAAAAAAGAAAAGAAAAGAAAAAAGCATTACCCCGGCTGGGTGTCTTGGTTGGGACATTGTCCCATACACTGAAAGTTTGCAGGTTCCATTACCAGTATATAACCTGCAAACTGTGCCCTAGGTACCTAGGTTGTGGGCTCAGTTGGGGCGCATAGGGAGGCAACTGACTGATGTTTCTCTCTCACACCAACGTGTCTCTCTCTCCCTCTCTCTCCCCCCTCTTTCTGTCTAACTAAAATCATTAAATATGTCCTTGGATGAAGATTAAAAAATAAATAAATCAGTGGTCTCCAAAGTGTCTAGTCAAATTGATTTATGGAATATAAAAACAATTAAAAGAAAAGAATAAAAGCATTTATTTGAGTACAAAGAGCTGTTGCTTAGGAGACACAGATTCAGGTAGCAACCTAAATTGTGCTCTGCAGAAACAAAGGAGAGGCTATGTTTTATAGAGAAACTTGCAGCCCATAGCTCCCATTTCTGTTTCTTTCATACGAATGAGGCTTCCAAATCATGTAGGTGTGATTGGTTCAAATTGTGCAGTTCTTTTTGGTCAGTATAGATGCAAATAAGTATATAATTTGTGCAGTTCTGATTGGATGGGGCAGGTCTCAGTCCACTGGTGGAAAGATAAAACTAGGAACTTTCTTATAGTGGTTTATTCTTGCACTGTAAACAGGCAGGAAATGGCATAGGAAGCTGAGAGCTCAGCCTGTGGCTTTTCCCAAAATGCAGTGTGTGAGGGGACTTGCTCAGCAATAGCCACTAGACTCTGGTTTTGAATTTGGGCTCAGGTAACCATGAGAAGATCATTTTGACATATGTAATTCTTCTCAGGGTTCACAACCTCAAGAAGCATCATACATTTCTGCCCATGCCCATGTGCCCCTGCCATTTGCCATGAAAAGGGCATGTCCTGGGCACCCACTGGCCCAAGGAAGAGGAGAGAATGTGGAGCAGTTGTCAACCCAACCAGCAGCATCAGCCTGAGGTCAAAGTCAGGAGTCCACAGCCTGGAGCTCAGCCTGGAGCTCAGCCTGGTCCAGGTGCCTTACAGCCAACCGTTCTACACCACTGAGGTTTGACAAAGTCATCAACCAAAAAAAAAAAAAAAAAGAAGAAGAAGAAGAAAGAAAGAAAGAAAAGAAAAGAAAAACTCCCTCATGGATCTGCTGTGAGAATTAAATTAATAATATGTGAAAAAACTGGTATTATTTTTTAGTAAAGAGATCAAGCCTCATTCAGTCAAACTGGAGAAATATCCAGTGACATCCTTTGAACAGTGGTCACATAATGAGTGTTCATTAATGATGAGGAGAGTGAGAAACCTGGATTACGAAATATTTTTAAAAGGATCAGCTGTCTTACTTTCAAGTTACATACATAACTAACATTCATCAGAGTTCAGTACTATCAAAATTTTGTCTGTTGTGGTTATGGCCTAGACCCTGGCAGGAACTAGCTCTCCCATTGGTCTCTTGTTGTCCCCTCTGCAAATTTTTACTTTAGACCCACAAAGGAATTCCTCTTGCTGATTGCTAAGTTTGGTCAACTTTCATATTACTGGGGCCCAAATTAATTACAAATAAGGCATTTGGTGTTCTTATTATACCTTTCCCCTTCTCTCACCCTCCTCCTCAACTTTGGGACTGTACCTCATTTAATCAAATCCTCACCATGATGCTATGAGGTAGCTGTTATTCTCCTCCACTTTGCAGGTGAGAAATCTGAAGATCAGAGAAGCAATTTGCTAATAAGCAATTGAGGTGGATTTGGGAATCAGGTTTGTCTGACTCCAAAGCATGTTGCTTCCTGGAAATGGAGTCCTGGCATGCTGCCAGAAGCTGGTATAATGAGGGCTTGATGGGACAGAAATGTGCTCCACTGGTAACATACCAAAAAAGAATTACACAGAAGGCGAAGCTGGAACTGAGCTGTGAAAGACAGACAGCTGCTCACCAGATCATGAGGAGGGAGGGAAAAGTCCAAAGGACTCTCAAGAAGAGGAGAACCTTGGAAGCAAAGGCCTAGGGGCAAATCTGACAAGGGTGGAATGGGGTAGGGCAAAGTAAAGGAGAGGGTGAGTTCTCTGAATATTTCTCTGAAAGTGTCCCTTTTCTACATTTTTAAAAAATGGAATGTATTTGTATCAGTGGTATGCCAAGGGGAAGGAGTAGGGGCAATGATCCACCCTACTGCAGGCAATAAGGGATCTATTGACTATACAGAATTTAAAAAACAATAAAACCATTTACTATGGGCTGAATTGTGTCCCCTCCCTAAATTCATATTTTAAAGCCCAGATCCCTAATGTGATGGTATTTGGAAATGGGACCTTTGAGAGGTAATTAGATTTTGATGAATCATAAGGATGGGGCCCCCATAATGGGATTAGTGTCCTTATAAGAAGGGACACTAGAGAGCTTTCTCAAAGTCTCTCCTCTTTCCTGTTGCCTCTCTCCCTTCTCCCCTCCACCCCCACCACCATCCCCCCATGCCCCACCCCCTATCTCTACCATGTGAGGACACAGCAAGAAGGAAGCGACCTGCCAGTCAGAAAGAGGACCTTCGCCAGAAACTGAATCTGCTGGCACTTTGATCTTGGATTTCCAGTCTCCAGAATTGTGAGAAATAAATACCTGTTGCTTTAACCACCCAGTCTATGGTATTTTGTCATGGTAGCCTAAGCAAAGACACTACTAAAAGTCAGTCTGCCTTTTTTTTACCAGCATGCACTGGCAATTCCAAAGAATATCATCAATAAAGTATTTTCCTACAGCCTAAATCACTACTGGCACTCCTCTCATTGGTACATCTCTGGTTGACATGACTCTTGTTAAGACTATGATAAAAAGATGCCCTGGCTGGTGTGGCTTAGTGGCTTGAATGGCAGCCTGCAAACCAAAAGGTCACCAGTTTGATTTCCAGTCTAGGGCAGATGCCTGGGTTGCAGACCAGGCCCCTAGTGGGGACCTGTGAGAAGCAACCACACATTGATGTTTCTCTCCTTCTCTTTCTCCCTCCCTTCCCCTCTCTAAATAAAGAGATAAAGAGATATTACTAGAATTATCAAGAAAGCAAGGGATAGTTTGTTGAATATGTGACTAAAATGTTAGTAAGTAAAATTTCATAAGTATATGTATAGAAAATTAGCATTTATATAAGGTCTAAAAACAATACTGCATGTTGTATAGGTATATAAATATATATATATATATAAAGTATAAATACTTTCCTAGAAATACCACCAAACTTAAGAGAGTGGTTTTCTCTGATGGGGGAAGTTGAAGGGGAAACAAATGGTCCATAGACATAAAGGTAGCATTTCATTCCATGAAACAGGTCATTCATTATACTATTCCCCATACATTTTTGTATGATTTAAGCATTGTATTAAAAAATATACATTAATTAGTCTAGGAACTTGCTTTCCCCTCCATGCTGTGGCAGGCCCACCACCAGACCCAGTCTCTGCCTTCTAGGACCTGGCTTCTCTCCTGGCCTAGAGGTATGAGTAAGCCTGGTGCTTTAGAGAACAGCAGGTAGCTCAGGATGTCTGAGCCAAGGATGTGGTAGAAGACAAGGCAAAGGATGTGACTGAGCAGTGAGCCATGGCCAGCCACGGAGAACATTGGGTTCCCTATTGGAGAACATGGGCTCTGTGTAGAGGGAAGTAACAGGGACAAATGAGTGGCTTGGCAACAGGGAGATGGGGTGACATTGGGAGCACATGAGGCAGTGAGAGTGAGGTCTGCAGGAGTGGGAGGGATGTGGAAAGAAGGGGTTGTTTGGGAGAAATAGGGCACATCTGGCCCCATGGTTGTTCTGCTATAGGTTGGTAGCTGGTTCCAGCTAGAGGTGAAGTTTTCCTGAGTAAAAATGAAAACAGCCAGCAATTGCTATTTATAAAAATAACTACAAAGGCTTGACAACCCAGAGAGAATGTTGAAAAAGTAAATTGAGGGCTGTTGGGGAAATGCTCAGTGCTTCTCATCTTCAAAAGCATTTTCAGGCTTGAGCTCATGAATCCTTTTTCCAGAGCCCTGAGAGAAATACAGGGAAGGAGGAAGGTGGGGACAAATATGGGTGACTTCTCCAAAGCAGCCATAATGGCAGCTGAAGGTTTTATCATGGATGCCATCTGAATGTTCACATCTTCAATCTGTTCCTCCACCCTGTTCCTCAGATGCAGACTGTTTAGGGGTGTGGATGCACAGTAGCACAGGTAGAAGGGAGGGCAGTCACAGGACAAGCAGAGCTGGACAGGTCTCACCAGCAGCTGGGCTGGGTCACTAAAAGCTGCTAAGACGCAGTCTAGGTGATAAAGACAAGCCTAGGCTGCTGGTCAGGAGTCATGCTGGGTGGGGTCCAGGTAGTGGTCTGGCTAAGGCCCATGGGACTTAACCATAAAGTTGGCCCAGGCAAGAGTCAAAGTGCAAGCCCAGTCAGGAGGAGGGTTTGAACCCAGACAAGGCGATAAGGGAGGGAACGGAGGGTAGAGAGAAGACAAGAAATGTGAGTCCCCCTACATTTGGAATGAGAGCTGCCTTGTATGAATGCAGGAACCCAGCCTTTTGCCCCATTGTTGTGACTCTGACAAGCATAAAGCATGAAGGCTGTTATCACTCTCTCACAGAGGGAGACACGGAGAGTGTATCTTACACAGTGGCAGTGATGGGCTTTGAACCCAGATCCCTTTGCATGAATCTCCTTGCTCCTGGCAAACTCCCACTCATTGTTCAAGTTTCTACTCAATGGCATCTCCTCTGGAAGCCTTCCTAGACTACCCCAGAGTGAAGAGCAGTTTGTTCCTCCATGTTCCCTAGCAGCACAGAGCAGTCAGCTTTGAGAGCACACACTGAGCTGTGAGTGGCTCATTGTGTGTCTCCCACACTCGACTGCACACCCATGAAGAGTAGACTCTTGGCTTCCTCCTCACTGTCTCCCAGCCCAGCAGCACCAGTTTCCTCTGCAACCCTGTGTCTTGGGCTGGCCCAGGTCTCCCGCAGGGAACCTCTAACTGGTCACATGCCTATGAAGCCAGCCCTGCTCCTAGTGGCCACTCTGTCACCTCCCTGACATAAGCCATTACCTGTATCTTAGGTCGGACTTCCAGGAAGGAGAAGCTGGTGGGTCAGAATTCACTGCCCAGGGCCCCTGTGGCTGAGGAGGAGGGGGGACCAACTTCCTGTGGGCAAGGCAGGTACACTGACTGATGGTTCAGAACAGAGACAAGCTTTGTCTGTGGATAGGCCTATAACAGTACAGACTGAGCATCTAGGTCCCAGGTACCAGGAATTCATCTATGAGCTAAACAGATCATGAAGCCTACATTCCTGTGGGGAGAGAGACATGTATACAAACTAGGCAGGTAATTTCTGGGAGATGTCTGTGCAGTGAAGGAAGTAAAATGGGAATGCAGCAGGGTTGACTCTGGAGCCTCCTTAGCCAGGTGGACAGGGAAGGAGATTAGCATGTCCTGGCAGGACTTCCATGCTTGGAATTGTACTCACAGGGGCCACTCCAATCTGCTGAATATCCAAGCTGTACACTGCTCAGTGATGGTGCTAACAAGATCTTTACTCCATAAAAATCTGTACCCAGACCTGAGAGAGTTGCTTCAGTCTCATGGCTCAGGACATTTTCTGCAGCCTCCTTGGTGAAAGATTATTTCACTACCTTCAACAGAAGGCATATTTGTATGTGTACATATGCTTGAGAGAAATTTACTGAAAAGATGTGGGTATGAGACCAGCTGGCAACATTTTCCGAGCCAGGATCCTCTTTCAGCAATCTGCCCTAGAGTTCTTGTTTGCCATGCTTGAACCCCGGCTAGGGGATAAATGCAGTGTAAAAAATACACAGGCACATTTGCACTCACCTCAGAGCTCCTTATCCCCCCAAAGGAAGGAGAGTCCTGGCCTTGGAAGGAGGAAAGAAATGAAGACTTTCCATAGAAATGTAGGGGTCCAGAGCATAGATTTCACATTCAGAAGTGGGAGAGGGAAATGCAATTATTCAAGGATTTCTCTGACATTTCTTTCTAAAAGGCATTTTCTAGGGCCTGCCCAATGGGTATAATTCTTACCACTTTCTCATTACTAATTTATTTTTCAAACTTAAAATTTTTTGATGACTTTTAAATATGCCAAGTACAGATGTGATAAAGAGAGGTGAAAATGGTGAAGGGAGTTGCAAAATGGAAAGTCATGAATTGAGAGGCTATCAAAATGTTACCTCTTCTATCTCCTCCCTCTTCCCTTTTCTCTCTCCTTCCTTTTTGCATCAATTTCTCTTATGGTTAGTATGGAGGAGCTTTTAAAAAAGCCCTGGGCAAAAGTGTGCCAAGGGACAAAATAAGCAGCTACCTTTGGCTGGGGAGAAAAGGAAAAATGGTGTTGTAGGCAGAATGGTGACTCCTGTCCACTCCAGATGTCCACATACTAATACCTAGAGCTGTGAGTATGTGAAGTTACAGAGCAAATGGGGAATTAAGATCACTAATCAGCAGCCCTTAAGATAGGGAGATTATGCAGGAGGGCCCAATAATCACAAGAGTCTTGGAAAGTGGAAGAGGGCGACCAAAGTGATGCAGTGTTAGAATTTTGGAATTTTTCAAATCTATTAAGAATTCTGAGACAGTGAAAAGGGTCTTCTGAACGTGGGGCTGTCTGTGACTGCACTGGCTACATGCCCATGAAGCTAGCCCTGCTCCTAGTGGCCACTCTGTCATCTCCCTGACATAAGTCTGGGTTATTCAGGAGCTTTTATTTGGGCTGTTAGTAGTGGATAAGCCCTTTGTCTGGCCACTGCCACAGCTCCCTTGAACCTGCCCCCCCATTTGCTGACCTTTGCCTCTAACCCGAGACTTTAAAGAAGGATGTGCCTGATACGTATTAATAGAAGTCTTCTTCTGTGCTCCTGCCTGCCAGACCATCTCTGAGCATTTCCTTCTGCCATTGCTCAGGACTCTTCAGCACCAACAGGTGGGAGCGCAAACAGGCCTGAGAGAGCTCAAATTGTAGGCAGGAATACATCAATTTGTATCTTAAATCAGAGCAAAAGGAATAAAGTGTACTGTTTCTAAAATATTTATGTTTCTGGAGTTTAGAGTATCAGTTTGTGTTCCTTCTTGCAAAACGTATATTCTTGCAGAACCATTATCCCTTACCAAGCAACAGTGTTTGGGATCACAGTTAAGCTGATGGATATTTTGAGTTGTTCCCCCCATTCATAAGTGTGAAAGATTCAGCCACATGTGGTGCCTCACACCCCACCTTCACAGATCCCCCCATCCCCACCAACCCTGAGGTAAGCAACTTGACCAGGGACTGGGGTCCTATTTATAATCTGATGGCTCCAGCTGAAGTGGGCAGGTGCTTGGTTCCAGTCAACGGGACGGGTTACGTGGGGCCTTTGACTTCACTGTTTCTCATTGAGGGTTAGATTTTGTTACCATTTCCCCAAAATCTCTGGACAATTCTTTGCTCTCTTTGAAGGAATGGGGGTCACATTACAGAGAAAATTGTCATCTTATTCCCTACTTCTACGCTGTCCTTGCCACAAGACCAGCTTAGCATCCAGTATGTATTGCCAGTCTTGCTGGTAAAGCTCTGATATATCTATAAAAGCAGTTTTAAAACTGACGTATGATATCATGTCTCCCACTTTAATGTGTGAGTGCATCACCTAGCAATCTTGTTAAATACAGTTTCTGATTCAGTAGATGGGACATGAGGTTCTGCATTTCCAACAAGCTCCCAGGTAATGTGGGTGCTGCTTGGCCATGGACCACACTTCAAGTAATGGGTCTACATACAGAAAAATGCACAAACCATAAGCATACAGCCTGAGGATGAACACACCCATGAACCACAATCCGGATTAAGAAATGGAAAATTACATGTATCCCAGAAGATGCCAGTGGCCCCTTCGAATCACTGTTCCCTCCCACCTCCCCAAAGGCAACAACTGTTGACTTCAAACACCACAGATTAATGTGGCTTGGTTTTGAACTCTAGATAACATGTATTATGGACTGAATGTTTGTGTCTCCCCAACCCTGAAAATTCATATTTTAAAATTCTACCCCCCAGTGTGAACATATTTGGAGACTGAGCCTCTAAGGAAGTAATTAAGGTTTAAATGGAGTCCTAAGTGTAGGGACCTGGTCCCGTAGGGTTAGTGTCCTTATAAGAGACAACAGAGAGCTTGTGCTCTCCCTGTTCTCTCTTCCCATCTCCACAGCACACCTAGGAAAGACCAGGTGAGGACGTATTGAGAAGGCAGCTCTGTGCAAGCCAAGGAAGAGTTCTCAACCAGAACTTTAGATTTCTGCCTTCAGAACTGTGAAAAATAAATTTCTGTTGTTTAAGTCAGCCAGTCTGTGGTATTTGGTTATGTCAGTCCTAGCTGACTAACACAGCAAACCCCTGTGTTGGAGCCTGATTTGGATCCAACCTTCGCAAGGCATGTGGTCAGGGAAGATAGTACTCTCCATAGACACAGACCTTGATTACTCTAAGCCAAGCATGAGTCTTCCATCACCCTTGTTAGTGACTGGTTTAGATGTGGACATGTGGTACAATTCTGACTAATAAGGGAAGTCTGCTAGGGGCTTCGGGGAAAACTTTTCTTGTTTACAAAAAAGATGCATAGAAGTAAAATATTCTTTTGTTTCTGTCTGATGTTGTTGTTCCTAGAATTGTAGTAATCACTTTACAACAATGAAGGATCTAAATGTGAGGTCCAAAGTCAACATTCTACCCTGGTCGGGTGGCTCAGTTGGTTGGAGCATCATCCCCCCAAGGTGTTGCAGGTTTGATCCCCAGTCAGGGCACATACCCAGGTTGCTGGTCCAATCCCATTTGGGGTGTGTATGGGAGGCATGAGATCATTGTTTCCTTCTTGCATCAATGTTTCTCTCTCTCTCTCTCTTTCTCACCCTCTTACTCTCTCTCTAAAATCAATAAAAATACATCCTTGGGTGCAAATTAAAAAAAAAGACTATTAAAAAAAGTAAAGTCAACTTTCTGAGGATCCAATACTGAAAACTGGAGTGGGACAAAGGTGAAGTGAGTAAAGCACTTGTTGAGGATGCAAAATTAAGGGGTGTCAAAAGTCTCAATAATTGAGCCCTGGCTGGTGTGGCTCAGTGGACTGAGTGCTGGCCTGTGAACCAAATGGTCACTAGTTCAATTCACAGTCAGGGTACATGGTGAGGTTGTAGGCCAGGTCCCAGTAAGGGGTACATGAGAAGCAACCACACATTGATATTTCTCTCCCTCTCTTTCTCCCTCCCTTCCCCTCTCTAAAAATAAATAAATAAAATCTTTAAAGAAAAAGACCCCAATAATTGAGGTAAAAATGTTTAAAGCAATATTTTAAAAATAAAAGTTAATGCAAAAAATTTATAATGAATGAAATATCAAACATTTAAATAAACACAGGAATAGTAATCATATGGGGCTGATCAATACTGAAGCTTGAGACCAAAGGAAAACTTAGTAATACAGTACTGATAACATCTTTAAAATGTTGCTATTCTGCCCTGGCTAGTGTAACTCAGTTTGTTGGATGTTATCGTGCAAAGTGAAAGGTTGCTGGTTCAATTTCTGGTCAGGGTACATGCCTGGGTTGCAGGCCCTTGTGCAAGAGGCAACCAATCGATGTTTCTGTCCTTCTCTTTCTCCCTCCCTTCCCCTCTATCTAAAAATAAATAAATAAAATATTTTTGAAAATATTGCTATTTTGTTCATTGTGAATTTCTGCATTCACTTTCATTTTAAAAAATATGATATTAGCCCTAGTTGGTGTGGCTCAGTGGATTAAACGCTGGCCTACAAACCAAAGGGTCGCTGGTTAGATTCCCAGTCAGGTCATATGCTTGGGTTACGGGTCAGGTCCCCAGTAGAGGGTATGAGAGAGGCAACCACATATTGACGTTTCTCTCTCTTTCTCCCTCCCTTCCCCCTCACTAAAAATAAACAAAATCTTTTAAAAATAAATATAAATAAAAACATTGCGTTAAATACTATTTAACTAAGTTACTGAATTTTTTTTGCACCCCCTTAAATTTTTCACTCTAGCTAAAATTCACCTCATCTCACCTAGGCCCAGCCCAGAGTGAAAATGGAAACTCTAGAACTGTTTTATTTCTAGACTTTTTATTATGTTGGATAATAAAAGTTCTTATCGTTTAAGTTACTTTTAATTGGGTTTTCTGTTTCTTGCAGTTCAAAGCATAATAACAAATATAAGATCGGTTAGCTGCAAGTGACAAAAACAACTGAAATTGGCTTCACCAGTGAGGAAAGGCATTATCTCATATTTCAGAGAGTCTAAAGTAAGGTGGGCCCCAGGAGCAGTTTAATCAAGCCTCCAGCTTTGTTTCTGTCCTGTTCTCCTATAAATACTTTCCTCTCTGAAGTTTGTCTGAAGGTCAGGGGTGTAGAATAAAGACTGTACCTAGCTTTTGTCCTAGGTTCCTGGCACAGGGCTTCCAAAACTCCTTCCTGAGTAATGACAGTGTCTTTGTTTTTCATGGGCCCCTTGAATCACACCTGAGTTGATGTTAATGAGATGGCTCAGGATGAGGCTGGTCACCAGAAAGACCAAGCACATGATTAGAGGGTTGGGGTTTTGAAGCCACCCCATTTCTAGGGAGGGGAGAAGAGCTGGAGATTAAGTTCAATCTTTTGACCAATGTTTAATCAATCATACCTATGCAATGAAATTCCAATGAAAACTCTGGATGCCAAAATTTAAGTTCAACAGAGCTTCCTGGTTGGGTGGGTGATGCACGCTGATTCCATGGGGAAAGGACACAGATGCTTCATGTTTAGGATCCTTTTAGACCTTGCCCTGTGTTCCTGTTTTATAGCCTTTATAATAGAATTATAATCATAAGTATAATCCTTTTCTGTGTTTTATGAGTCATTTTAGCAAATTATTGAACATGAGGAGTGTTGTAGAAACATCAGAGATTTGTAGTCACTTGGTCATAAGTGCACATGGCTGAGGGTACGTGTGGCTCAGTGGTTTTAGCGCTGGCCAGCGAACCAAAGGGTTGCTAGATCAATTCTCAGTCAGGGCACATGTGTGTGTTGCAGGCCAGGTCCCCAGTAGGGGACACGTGAGAGGCAACCACACATTCATGTTTCTCTCCCTCTCTTTCTCCCTTCCTATCCCTCTCTAAAAATGAATAAGTAAATACAATGTGTAAAAATAGAGTGAGCAGTCTTGTTGGGGACCGTGACCTTTAACTTGGGCAATCTGCAATAGCTGCAGGTGGGATTGTATCTGGGGAATTGTATTGCAACACTGCTAGAATGTCACAACACTTTATCAGAATACTCAGCTTCCCCAGGGTCGCAAAAAGACTGCCAACAGCAATATACCTACTGGTGTATTTCCAGCAAGCAAGAAAGAAAAGTGTATTCCCCAAGGATGGAATATATAGTGTTTCCCTGAGTCTTACTATGCCCACTTATATCATCCTAAACCTAAGATCGTCACAAGGACAATGTCATGTATTGATTGGTTTAAACATTCGGGTTCTGAAATCAATTACTGGCCAGCATAAGGGATTACTGATTGGTCTAGACTGATCAATCTGTCCCCAAGAGTTAAAAATGGTCTCACTGCCCTGACTGGTGTGGCTCAACTGGTTGGGCCTTGTCCGGCAAAGTAAAGAGTAACCAGTTTAATCCCAGGTCAGGGTATATTCCTAGGTTGAGGGTTTGGTCCCCTGTTGGGGCTCATATGAGAGGCAATCAACCAATATTTCTCTCTCACATCGATGTTTCTCTCTCTTCCTTTCTTCTTTCTTCCCCTCTCTCTAAAAATAAATCAATAAAATCTTTTTAAGATTTAAGATTAATTTTTTAAGAATAAAATTAAAACAAATAAGTAAATAAACTTTAAAAAATGAGATCATCACCCCTTGGCCTCCATAAGCTTTGTTTGTTTCTTTTTTTTTTTGAGGAGCAGTAAATGACTAAACAAAGTTGAGGTTCTGTCAGGAAAGAAAAAGAAGGACAAATATGGGATGTTAGGAGACCACCAACAGTGGTTTTGATTCGAATCCCAACCTCAGTATTTATCAGTTGTGGGAACAGACTCCGAAGGCCCTGTTTACTATCTGTGAAAAAGAGGTAATAATGTCTACCTGAATGAATATTTGTAATATGAGTGTTAAACAAAAATGTGTGACATATAGTAGGTACATAATAAATGCATAATGCCTGACATACAGTGGCTACACAAATATTCCTCATCCAGCCCCCCGTAGACACTGAGCTCCTGGGGGGTCAGTACAGCCCTTTTATCTTTGATTACCTCAAAGAGTGCCTGGCACATGGTGCACATTTAATCAGTGTTTATTACATGAATGGACAAGAGGACATTCCTCTGGGTAACAGGAACTCTTTCTTCTTCCTAACATGAAGAAGTATGCATCTATCTGTGTAGCCCATTCTTGTTTTGACACTAGGAAAAATTTTGTTAGCCAAAAAAGAATTTCAGCTATAACAACTCTTTTACCTTAATGGTCTACACATCTGTGCTCTTCTTTTACTCTACCTTAATTTTCTATTTCTATTTTCCTGAGCTTTAATTTCTACCTCTGTTTTTGTTGTTGTTGTTGTTGTTGTTTTCCCAGGAACATTTTGTTGCGAGTGTCTTTGCTATAAGCTATTTTTGTTAAGAAGGATAGAGCAAAAACAAATAGACAAATCAATTCCTAGGTTAAAAAAAAAGACATATTGACGCTTTTTATGAAATGAGTTCTTTCCCAGGCTGGTCTGGAAAAGTAGCACCCAGACTTTACATTAGGATTTGTTCCAAGGGGGCGGGGGTGCCAAAGGGAATACTGCAGCCTGAAAGACATCCAAGGAAAAAGGCTTCATTTAGAGGCAAGCCCACATTACACAGTTGGCACAGCTAAACTGAATGTTCACCCAGCTTACAGGGGGAAATGAAAGACATTCCCCCCATAGCTTCCCTTTCAGGCTCTCACAGCTGGAAGGGCAGGGGAGCCAAGTTCTGCCCTTTTCAATGCAGGTTGTCACTCAGATGCCAGGATCTGCTGAACTATTAGCCAAATATCTGACATCAGAGAGAGGCCCATCACACATCTTTTTGCTTATCCATCATTAAATGCTCCACTTAATGCAAAAGAACCTGACTTTCCCTTTTTCTCTTCTGCCATGGCTTAAGAAGAACACCACTACTAAAAGATTTTTAAAAATCACATAGGAAAGTAAAAGAAAGAAACACAATTTTGGAGCAGAACCCTCATTTGTGATTCTGCACCTGAGGCTGTGTTCCATAGAATCTGAGAGCAGGAAGGGAACTTGAGGATCCTTTAATGCAACCCCATATTTTACAGATTGAGAGGCAATGCCTAAAGAGGTAAAGTGACTCACTCAAGGTCACACAACCAGTTAAGGGCAAGAGCGGGAGTGACCCATATCATCTAACACCTAACCCAGTCTTTACTCACTACACTATAGACTTTTTCATCAGAACATATTTATAAACTCTTGAAAGAGATTTAATAATTCAAATCAATGCTGCCCTTGCTGAAGGACATACTGTAGAGCAGCTCTACTGCTTCTATGTTACTGTGAACCAGCAACCCAGATAGTGAAGTTTAAGAGCCCAGCTTATTTTTCTTGTCTTACAAAATTAAATAGTTTATAGGCAGACATCCCCTAACTCACAAATAAGCTGTATTCTAACAGTGTGTTTGGAATTTGCTATTTAGAACTCAGGATGTGTTTTCTTCCTGGGAAATCACATGATCAAGTGTAGTCAGAACCTCAGGGCAGGTCACGAAGGGCGACTCAACCAATAAGTAACCACAGGGGAGTCAAGCAACCCTTTATCATACTGTTTTCAAGCAAAAGCACATTCCAAGATTCAAGTGGGAATGATGAAAACACAGTTAGGCCACCACAGTGCCAGCAGGAAATGGTCCCTCCCAAGTAAGAATGAGGGGGCCCAATAGAACAGTGAACTGGGAATGGGCTTTAGATGGAGGAAACAAAGCTGATTTTGAGTCACCTCTACTAGTTAATAGCTGAACTAGTTCTTTACCTTATTTGAGCTTCTGAAAAATGAGGATGATTATGATGCCTCCCAGGTAAATTATAAGCATGAGAAGACAATGCATAAAAACAGACTTATTAAAGTGTATTATGTGTATAACAAGCTATCATTTATTACTATAGCTGCCTGAGGGTGGGGGAAGATGGCCCTTGGCAGTGTGGAGGGCTGAGACACTCCATTAGGGGAGACAGACTCCTGCTGCAGCCTGTGTACAGGAGGCAGTGAGGGGGTCCTGGGTTCTTGGCCCTCACTCCTGCCCCTTAGGCAGTAGAAGTGGCAGCAGCTGCAGTCCCACCCCAGCTGAGAGGAACAGGGCACAGGGTGGGGTCCACAGCAGCTATTCCCTGTAACCCTGTTATTGAAAGGGCTAAACTCAGCAGTGTGCAATGATAAAGGGGACTACCCTCTGCAATCATCTTTCCTCATCTCCAGGGACCATCTTCCAACCCTCCCATCATGCTTCTGTGCCCTTTCAAGTCTCGTTTTAGTGACTACACTGTCCAAGCCAGTGTAATAATCAACTTCTAAATTGCGTTAGATTGTTAGCTTCTGCTCCCTCTTTCCTCAAGCTGAGGCCTATTTAGAGCTTATAAGTGGATGTGGGGAGAGGTGGCGGTCCCTGTCATTGGCCTCTTCTCTCTCCCAGTTCCACCCCTAGTCCCCATACTCATTAACTAGGTTTCAGAGCATCTGAAATCAGACCCACAGGGATAGGGGATAGTAGAAGAAGGCACAGCAGCGTGACCTCTGGGTTTTCTGGGTGTCTGATTCACAGGAGTTAGCCTGTGGCTCCCAAGTGGATCCTTAAAAACCTTTTGCACTTGTCTTGAGGTGAACTCAAGGGAAGTTCACCTCAAGGGTGAACTTCCCTTGAGGAAGGGAAGTGCCAGACCCTCCTCCCAAGGATATGGTACCTGAAGATCTCAGTTTGCCCCGGACTGAGGGATTTCCCAGGATACTGGGCCTTCAGTGCTGAAACTAAGATAGCCCCAGGCGAACCAGGAAGAATTGGTCACCTTACTGGGGTGGGAGGGGGGAGTACAGGGGGTCATTATACTAGCAACTTCCTTCAAAATAACATTTATCTCCTTACTCTTCCAACTGGTGTGACCAGTGGGCTCTAGAATCAATAGGCTAAC
The DNA here is from genome assembly GCF_019186645.2 of Phyllostomus hastatus. NCBI lineage: Eukaryota > Metazoa > Chordata > Mammalia > Chiroptera > Phyllostomidae > Phyllostomus > Phyllostomus hastatus. The sequence goes on along the minus strand of NW_025334038.1, from coordinate 2,497,232 downwards.
TTGATGATACTCTCTTAGGTCCTGCAGAGAGGGTCTACCTCATTCTCAGATGTAGCTCCTTGGAAACTTCTAATCTAAATGGTCTTCTTTGTGACCTCTGCCTAAACTGAAACTTATCCTCGAATCCCCCAAGAGGGATTTCCAGGGCCAGAGTGAGTCCTGAACTGAATAGTTTTACTGGGTGCCTGTGAACATCTCAGCAGGGCTCTTCAAGAGAGAAACTATGCAGTTTGATGTAGGCTGTGGCCTGGGTTCAAATCTCAGCTTATCCTTTGGGGTGTGTTACCTTGGGCAGGTTATTCAGCACCTTTGTGCCTAACTTTCTGCACATGTGAAATAGATTGATAATGGTACCTTCTTACTTCACAGACTTATTTGGAAGATTACAAAAGTTAACTCATGTAACTCAGTGTTTGGGACCTGGTAACTGCACAATGTCAGCCACTAGAAGCATTATTATAGTAAGCTGGAATTGTGTAATACACACTTGGATAAGTTTCAGATCTGTGGCAGGCATATTTTCTTAAGTTGTTTTCTCAATTTTAAAGCAAACGAGTGAGTCAGTATTGCAAAGGTATCCGGGAAGGACATGCATATCTCTCTCACACTGCTGGTTTAAAGTCTCTCTGGAAGTTCATTTAGCAATAAGTTTCAAAAGTCCTAAAAATGCCTTTGACCTAGCAATTCCTCTTCTAGGAATTTATCCTGAGGAAATAATTAGAAAACTGGTTAAAGATTAATGTGCAAGATTGTTTGTTGCAATATACTTAACACAGGAAAAGACTAGAAACAATATAAATGTCTTAGAATAGGAAATTGATTAAATTTTGGTTCATACTTACAATAGAACATCATACAACTATTAAAAATGTCACGAATTTATATTTATTGACATGGGTGAAAGTACGTGTTATGTAGAATATATGTATTTGTAGAGTATACATGTAGAATAATGTATATTCCAAGATTTTCCTTAGTATAGGGATTACAATCTAGCCAATATAAAAATGTGTATATAATTTTGTATCTTGACTTTTTTTGCTTAATGTTTTGTAAAAACTATTTTGCAACATATAACAAAGCTTCTATAAATTTCAATAGTAATAATCCCATCACATTAATTTTTTTATTATTTAAATAACCAGTCATTTATTGTTGAAGCAGCTTATTCCAAATGGATTTTTGTTGGGAAGATATTGTTAACATCTCTGTGCATAACACTTTTTTTAAAGGAATATTTCCTTAAGATTAATTCCCCACAGTCCAATTACCTGAGCAAAGTATAAAAATGTATGTGTGTGTGTCTGAGGGGAATATTTGTATATTAAGGCTTTCAATAACACTGCTTTCTAACAAGGATATACAAAATCACACAGACTTGGAGTCAATGCTTGTTCAGTTTTCACTGTTCATGTGATACCTGTCATAGGTTTACTGTTCCAGCTGAGCAGATCCTCCTGAGAGTATCTGATCCTCCTGTATGATGAAGCCTGGTGTTTCCAGATGAAATTGTGCACCAAATCACCACAGATATGGGGTGGGAGGAAAAAGTACTTCATAGTAACCAGCAGATCACTCTGTGTGGCAGAAGAGCAATTTTATTACACAATGTGGAACTTAGAACAGCATTTCAGCAACTTTTAAGTGCATTTGGATTGCCCTTGAGCATGCCTTTATTTCTGATTAATTTTGTATATTTTTCAGAATTATCAACTTATACAAAATTCAAATGTATTAAGAAAAAAGCATCTCCATGGAAGCCCCAGACAAAAACTGAAAGAAAAAAAGACTAAAAGAAGCTTCAAAATGTCAAAAACTCTCTTGTTCTCTTACAACAAAAGCTAAAAATTCTGATGGACATAAGCAAAAAGTTAAAGAAAATAATCACAACTAAGAAAATATAAATAATGAAAATGTCAAGAGAGATTATAAGAATCAGATCATACCAAAAGCAGTACTTCATTAAAAGAAATACATTTTGAGCATTAATAGATTATTTGAACAACCCAATTTAATGAAGAAAAGTGCATCATGAATGTAATAAAAAAGATTTGCATTCTTGGTGGTTTGACCACAAAATACCAACATCAACAAAGATAACAGACCTATAATACGTCACTACCACAGGTCACTGAGTCAATAGTGTAGGGAAAAATATATAGCCAAAAAAAAAGGTTTTTTAGAAATCCTCAGCTGAGGATATGTGTATCGATTTTAGAGAGAAAATAAGGGGGATGGTGAGAGAAACATCAATCGGTTACCTCCTGAACACACCCTGACCAGGGATCCAACCCAAAACCTAGGTATGTGACCTGATTGGGAATTGAACCTACAAACTTTTGGTGTATGGGACAACACTCCAACCAATTGAGCACCCCAGCCAGGTTCAAAAAATGTTTTTATAAGTGTATTATAGTGATGTGTAATATTATGTTATTTTTCTGTATTTTGTCATGTTTGTGTATTTTCTGTATTTTGTCATGTTTGTGTATTTAGCTTTTTTAAATTTGTAATTTGTTATAATTTCCCTATATTAATAGCCACATTTATGCTAAATTTTGTCTTTATAATTTGATCATCTTTTTCTTAGAAAGGGTCCCAGTTTGTATAAGTCTCTGGTCCCCCAAAACCCTGCTGTGAAAGCCTACATTTGGATAAGCCTGCAGGTATTCTTAGGGAAGATTCTGAATCCAATTCAGCTCATCTCCACCATCACATCTGGCATGTTTTGTAACAAGTGGAAAGTGAAAAAGAAGCTTACCACAGTCAAAGTACTTTTGGGAAGGATTATGCATCCAGAAAAACTCTATCTCCATAGGTTCTGTAGGTGGAAAACTGGGTTGATTCACTGAAGCTTTTGTTATTCAACACTCAAACATTTACTGAGCATCTACTGCATAATGTAGATGAGCACTAGGGACACAGATGAATAATAGGACACTAGTGAGACAGATGGATATGTAAACAAGAAATTACTCAGCAGGGTAAAAATCATAAAGCAACTCTACCCTTTCAGCCAATGTCTTTCCCCACTCCCGCATGTCGTCTCAGGCAGACATCAGACATAGGTCCTTTTAGGTCACAAGAACAATAGTTGTTCAGTAGTCTAATCTAGGTAGCACTCAAAATGCTCACTTTCATTTAAAGGGTCTCCCTTCTCTAGCTCTGCAGTGTCTGCTGTGGTGGAAGAGTTGGGTATGGGGCCATCTCCTCCTGGCACCCTCCCTTCTTCCATCTGCCACTCACTAGCCAGGGTTCTTGACAAGGGGTGGGGAGGGAGAAGTGGGAATAGGAACATGGGTATGGAGCAGAAATGATCTTTTTTGATGGTTTCAGGAATGACCTGACATTGGGCCTCTATAGCTAACTTCTATTTGGGACACTTCTGTGGATTTCTTGGTGAAGCCATGAGAATTTTTGTTGCCAAGCTTCCAACTTAGGGAATGCCTACCTAAATTTGAAGCTCAGACAAACAATAAATAACTTTTTAGTACTAGTATGTCTCAAATATTGCATGTGATATCAAAAACTCATCCAATGTTTATCTGAAATTCAAATTTAAATGGCCATTTGTATTTTTATTTGTTAAATCTGGCTGCCCTCTCCCAACTGCAGCTTTCACTATGAGGTTGGTGCACACTGGGGAGGGGGGATGGCAGTAGCCCTTCAGCCTCTGGTTTTCCAGTGGCTCATCTCTCTGCTGGGTCTCTTTGCCTGCCTTCCCCAACCCCACAGCAGCCCCCATGGGTGGTGTTTCATTCAAGGAGGCTCCAGGCAGTCTCCCCACTTCATGACCCACACCTGGTCCATGGAACCATATATCTCTGCTTCACTGCCCTCTGAAGCACAGCACAGCCCTGACCTCATGGTCATCCTCATGTTTCCCCAAACACTTAAACGCACAAGGAAAGCTTCCCCTGAAGCCCTTCTCACTTACCTTGAGCTGAGAAGAAATCACCTGTCTCCTGTCCCCCATGGTAGGGCATTGGGATTGGTGGGAACACAGGCCCTCAGTCAACCCTGTCCACAGAACCCTTCCTGTGTTCATAGGTGGAAAGTGGAAAAGGGCAGATACTGACAAAGAAGTTTCACAATCTCTGAGTCTGTCCTGTGTGGGGTCTTGGCACTTTATGAGGATTGGAGCTTTCTTGGCACTATTTTGTTCTCTGTCTTTGAGGTCTCTGATGAAGTTTCTAGATTAACAGGAAAAGTCCCTTTAAACAACCAGTTATATTCCCTTCTTATAAAAAGGCCCAAATGGGGCACAAATGGATCTGTGGGAAGAGCTTATTTAGCTGGGTCTGGGGCAATTGGGAAGGGCTTCATGGAGGAGGAGGCCCTAACTTAGTGCTGCTCAAACTTTAAAGTGCCCATGAGCCCTTGGGATGAAATTAAAAAGTATTTGGCTTCAGTAGGTCTGGGGAAGGGCCTGAGAGCTGTGGGAAATTCTGTATTTCCCACAGCTCTCAGATGATGTCTTCACAAGTACTTTGAGCAGAGAGGGGCTAGAAGGACATGTAGGAGGAGTTGCCAGGCCCTTGAGGGAGGTGGAAGAGGTTGGGCATTGCAGCAGGGGAACAATAAGTGTGAATGCTGAGATGGAGCTGAGGTCAAGACTGACTTTGTGGGCTCCACCTGTAGGTCAGAGTCTAAAAGGGACCAAACCACACTGGTAGAAGGTGGGTGGGGAGTCAGCAGTGGATGGAGTTCCAGGAGGGTCCTGACTGTGCAGCAAAGCTAGAACAGGAAAAGCAGGATGAGCGGGTTCCATTTGTGTCAGATCTTGTTAAAAAAATGATTTAAGAGCTGGCCTATGTAATTGCATTTCACAAAGCCATTTGAACATTAACCACTTAGTGAATCTGATGGTTTGACCATAGTGTCTTTCAAGTCTCACTTTGCACAATGCCCAGCTGGCATTAGCTTGCTGCAATTCATGCAGCTCTGTGTCTCTCAACATGTGTAAAAGGTCTGAGTCACCTGATGAAGGCTTACTGTCCCATTGTAACATCAGCAAATCACAGAGCCTAACTTGGACTGTGGGAGGCAGAATACTGGCCTCATAAAGATGTCCACACCCTAGTCCCCAGAACCTATGAATGTTACCTCATGTGGCGAAAGGAACTTTGAGATGGGGAAATTATCCTGAGTTATGCTGGTGGGCCTAACATAATCCCATGAATCCTTAAAAGTGGAGAGACTTTCCTTGCTATGGCCAGAGGGAGAGATGTGGCAATGGCAGAAAGGTCAGGGAAGGGGTAAGCAGGAGAAAGGGTCTTGTTGTTGGTTCTGAGATGTAGAGGCCTCTGTGCAAGAACCAGAGAGAGGCCCCAGCTGCTAAGGGCAGCCCCAGCTGACCGTCAGCAAGGAAATGGAGACTTCAGTCCTACAACCTCATGAACAAGAAAAGGATCTTCCCCCAGGGTCTCCAGAAAGAAATGTTATCTTGGGGCCATGTAGGGGACCATGCAGGACATCTAACATACAGAACTGCATGATAACCAATTGTGTTGTTTGAAGCTACTAAATTTGTTAGTGATTTGTTACAGCAGCAACAGAAAACTAATACCTTGCCCAGAATGGCTTCCCTCTTCCTTGTGACAGGGAGGTCTCTGCCTAATGCTGAAAACTAGTTTCCTTAAATTGTCACACCCAAATGCTGAAAGCTCCCCAGAAGCAGCTGCTGTCTTCTGAGAACAATGAGTTGCCTGTAAGCCTGAGAAAGCAGGATGACAAATCCACTTTGCAAACAGCCCTGAGTCTGACAGGCATGCCCTCAGATGGCAAGTTGGTCCTTGAAAACTTGCTTTCTGTCCTGCCGTTATTTTCTGTGGCTCCCTGTCTGGGTCTTTTGACTTCCTAACTTTGTCCAGAAAGCATCTCAACTCTTCTTGTACAAGAAAACCTGTGTGAACACAGCATGTGGAGTTACATGAACCTCCCTCCGTGGTTTCAGGGAGGGCCCCTGCTCAAATACCTCAATGGCAGCTTTGTTAGCCATATGGGCAATTAGAGCAGGAAGGGATTTGGAGCCAGTCCAGTCCAACTGTGTCACTTTACATGAGAGAAGGGAAGGAAGGAAGCTGAGTCAACTGCTGAGATTCCCTCTTTAGGGTTGGGCCTGGCCAACAGGATCCCATGGGATGGAGTGATGTCAAAACTAAGAAGGCAGGGAGAGTTGAAAGCTAAAGGAAACTGGGTCCAGTCAGACAAGAGGACTCCCCTGAGGGTTAACAAAGCCAGTACTCCAGTACTCATGAGGGCTTCAGGAGAGTGGTACCTGAGAGTCAAGCAGCCAAAAAGGGGAAGGTGGAACCGTAACCCCTAGCAAAGAACCAGATGACCAAAGTCACACACCAAATAGACAGAGACACCTAGACCTCAAACTGAGCACACATCATTGTGCCCAAACAGTTATCATCTTCCATGATTGGTAAACATGTGTTCAAAGTTACTAAATGTGCAGTTTCTCCATATACAGATTATTTTCTAAAAGTCAACATCTAAGCAGATCAATTAAGATCAACCTATTCATTATCTGAGTAACTGAACAAATTCAACTTCCTTCCTCCCTTCCTCCCTTCCTTCCTTCTCTCTCTCTCTTCATTGAAAACATGCTTTCTAGTCTAATTGCATAGCATTAGACAAATGCCTACTTGTTCCTTTTTGGCTGACAAATGTTAGGGCAGCCTCACTGTGGGGGTTTGTGCACTGTGTGGGAGACCTGATTTCCCCTATGGCAGAGAGAAAAACAGTAGAGGGGAGGCCACCTGGACTTAGCATCAGAGGAGCCTTAACACTGGAGTTTGAGGGGACATGCACATAGACCCCACCCTCCCTACTGCAGCCCTTTTTAGGAGCCACTCTCACCCCAAACACTGTCCTTGGTTGCTGAATTATTAAAGTAACTACTTAACAGTCATTGATCATCTATCCTCTGCTAGGCACAAGAGTCCTAGGAGAGGGACTCTTCACTTTAATCTTCATTCCTACTGGCTCTTGACACTATGCCCCTGTACCCCAATCCTACTATAACCTTCCAGCCTGACATGAAAAGTAGTCTCTCTTAACCTCTGATCTCTTCTTTCTTCTTCCATTTATGTTTGGTCCGCCTCTTTGGTTCAGAAAATGTATGGAGAATTCCAGACCAGACCTTACAGGCAGGAAACCCCCTCCCCCACTTCTGCCTCAGCCAGCCTGGGGCCAGGGCCAGAGCCTGACCTACTGTTAAAACACTCAGAGATTCAGTTAACTTTCTGCAAGAGACAGCAGCAGTCGGTGCTCTCCCTGGGGGACTGAGGGCAAACACCTGTTCCTGGCACAGCAGAAGCCATCGCCCAGGCCCAGAAATGGCAGCTCTGACTTTCCATCACTAGGGGTCCCCTGACAGTGAGCCTGGGCTTCTCATCTTCCCTGAAGGACATTTCATCCCCTGCAAAGCCGGTTTCCACAGCTCCATAGTGATTAATGCTGAAGTTCTTTTTCACTCTGGGAAATGCCTTTTCATGCTGTGCATTCAGAGAAAGGGCTCTGCCATCTGCAGTGGACCTGGCGGAAATGTGGGGAAATGGCCATGCACTTATTTATGTCGTCCATTGTTAGCTAAGAATAGCCAGGTGCTCTAATAATGAGGGTACGAACACAGAAAGAAGTGTGAATGGTGGAAAGGATTCTGGGCTCAGGATCAGGAAGACAAGCCCCTTAGGCCTGAGCTGAGTAGACTCATCAAGTCTCCTTTAGTTCATCAGCCTCCTTTTTTTCCTCCAGGGAAAAAATGAGCCTATCAGTACTTGCTCTGCTGGCTCAAAGGGATGGAATGGGAATCCACTGAAAGGGTGCCTGTGTGTTCCACATTCTCTCAGGCTCTGGCAGCTGGGAGAACAGATGAACCCACATTAACAGGTGTCACGGCTCATGCCTCCCACCTGCTGACACAGGGCCTCCACTTATCCCACATTAGTTTGATCAGAGATATTTTTGGGAACTCCTGGGGGTCTTAGGAGGACAGCCACATAAGCTCTTCAAGAGCCTGAGAGGCCCTTCCTACAGCTACCCATACTCCTTAGGGAAACTGAATTTCAGGGCTCTCAAAGCCACAAAGCAATAGGTATCAAAATGTCCCCTCTCAGACCTGAAGCCCCCCAGCATCCAGCAGATGGAGGCTGCAGTGCCACTGACACCCCAGACATGCCCAGAAACTCAGAAATGCTAATCTTCAGGTTAGGCTCAGGGAAATAACACTACATAGAGGGGTAGGAGAGCAGCACCACATCCTGGGCTGAGGTCTTACACATGCTCCCACTGAATCCACACGGCCATCCCAGAGATTGGTATTGCCCTCTTCCTCAATTCACCAAGTCATTTGGCTGGTAGTAGTAGGTGATAGAGCCATGTGGTAAACATTTTTCATTTTGGCTGCTTGGCATATGCATATACTTAGGTTGATAGTCTAACCCAACTTAATTTCTGTATACAAAGAAAGGTAAGAATCAAGGTTCTTTTCCTTTGCATATAGATGTCCAATTATGGATACACTTCTTATGTGGGAAGAACATCAAGAGGAGGGTTCTATTGCCCACTATGGAAATCAAGCTGAAGGGAAAGATATTTCCTTGTCCCAGTTTCTGGCTGCTCAAAACTGACCCCTGAGGGAGACAAGCCAAGGCTCAAAGTCAATTAGGAATTACACGTGGGGCCCTAGAGAACACCAACAAGTGCTGCCCCAAAATCCACCCCTCCCACCAATTTGGTGCCTCCCAAGGCAGCCTCTTCACTATTCTTCTCTTCCTTCGGATCTTGCCTCAACCAGGGCCTGCCACCAGCTAGTGGTTCTGTGATTTGCCCATTGCTCCTCACACAAATTCCGCTTTTGAGTCAATTAACCAGAAATACTTTCTATTTGCAACCAAGTCCCCAGTTGCTATGAAGTGTTGGGAACCACCCTGCCTGGTTTCAGAAGCTGTAACCTCCCATGGCTAAGGCTGACTAAAAACACATTGGGACCATAAGCCACTAAGAAGACAAACCTTATCCTCCTGGCACGGGTGCAGCCTCTTCCCCCTTTACTTCACCCTGCTTGGTCCCTGGAGGATGGCTGGATAGTCAATGATGGGTAAGATTCCTCAAGGGAGGGACAATCAAAGACAGGCATGGTTGCGAAGGGACCATCAGGGAAGGACTTAGGGGACTATAGAAAAAGGGTGATGGACCCTAACCCCTCAGCTTTGTCATAGCCTGAGTCCTCATTCTATCTGTAAAAAGTCTCCTAATCTCTTGGCTGCCTGCATCCCCCACCTGATTTTAAGCCTGAAACAATGCCAGAAGCAGGTGTGCTGGAATGGGTAGTTTCCAGGGGCAATCAGGCCTGAGAAAGAACTCATAAAATCCTATGAAACCTGCTTTGCTAAGAATACCCTCAATTTAAATGATAAGGGTCCCATCATAAAATGAATTTGTTTCCCAAAATTTTATGGCCCTTTGATGGCACTCTATCTAACTGACCCTGACTCAGAATAAGCCCTTTTAGTTCTTTGAGTTCCTTGATCATTACTGCCTGATAGTGATTGATGAACTTTATGTATATGCTCTGTATTCCTATGCAAATTAAACCCAATAAAAGCCCATTAAGGAACAGGCTCAAGGCTGTTCTCCTCTGAGAGACTGGCCATCTTTCCTCCCCAAGGAGATCACGTTTTGGTAGACTTATTCTCATCTGTGGCAGCCAGAGGAGCTCTGCTGGGCAAACCTCCCCAACAATGAAGGAGAATTTAAATCCAGGTATCACTTTCTGAAAAACCCATATGCTTTCTAAAATACCATTCATGGTACGCTGTTAAAGCTTATATACATATAAGACATAATTATTATTATAATACATTAAAGTGAACAATATCTTCTTGAATTAAGTGGCAGGGTGGTGGTATTTCTGGAAGAAAGCAAGCTCAAACCATCAAGGTCAAATGCAGTGTTCTAAATCTCCTTAAGAAAGGTTTGAAGAGCACTACTCAAGTGAGGATACAGTAGTGTAAATCAGAAGCAACCTGCTGGGTAATGGGATTCCACCTGTTTTCCAAATAATTAAATTTAGTTGATTAAAAAAAAATTCCTATATGGTTTGTGTATGGTCATAGTCATGGAACCTAGAATTTTAAAGCCAGAAAGGATCTTAAAAAATGTCTAATATACTCATCTCATGTCATAGAAAAGGAAACGAATATCTAGTTAAAGACCTGTCTAATATCACACACCATCACAGTGACAGAACCAGGACTAGAGGGAGGTTTTCTCTCCACACTGACACATTGCCACATGGGAAAGGATAATAAAAATAGACCAAAAATTCAGAGGGAATCTCTCTGATACACGTGAGAAACTAGATTATTAGTTTAATTATCTAAGAAATCAAATCACACAGATACTCTAGTCTTTGTCTTTGTGAAGTATTAGGTTCATTCTCAAAACAGCTCCCAGAGAAATGCCTACTTTTTCCTCTTTTCACACGGAGAAACAGTTCAAGTGGATCTCACACCCCATACAACCCTACAGTGTCCTGAGGTTCATATGTAAGTGAATGAAGCATTTCAGAGAGCGAGGGTGTATCTGAAGTTTCCTGAAATTTACGCAGGCTTTTATCAGTGTGTTACCTAGGAGAAATGGATGGTCTGGTGCCACTTTGGTGCTGTGATATTATCTTATAGGCAATCTTTAAGATTAGCTCTGTGACAAAACAGATGCTGAAGAAACTCAACAGAAGACCTAAGGTTCTTGAGGTTAAAGGGTATCTTAGTAGGTACTGGCTTAACTCCCCTCCCATGGAGGAGTCATATCTCCAGTAGGCCCTCCCCAACGCCATCCACAGGGTACCATGCAAGACAAATCTTAGGAAGATTGAGGGTGCTCACTTTGGAGTGATGTGGAAAGTTCTCCAAAGGTTATTGGAAATGAAGAAAGCAAATGTGATAATTTGATGACATTTGCATAAGAAATAAACATATCATTTGACAAGATGCACTTAAGCAACTTTTTAAAAAATATATTTTATTGATTATGCTATTACAGTTGTCCCATTTTTCCTCCCTTTTATTCCGACCCCCCCCAGCCCTGTAACCACCACCTGCATCATTCCCCCACCTTAGTTCATGTCCATGGGTCATACACACAAGTTCTTAGGCATCTCCATTTCCCATATTTTCCTATTCTTAACCTCCCCCTGTCTATTTTCTACCTACCATTTATGCTACTTATTCTCGGTACCTTTTCCCTCTCTCTCCCCCTCCCATTCCCCCACTGATAACCCTCCATGAGATCTCCATTTCTGTGATTCTCTTCCTGTTCTAGTTGTTTGCTTAGTTTATTTTTTGTTTGTTTGGTTTTTACATTCAGTTGCTGATAGTTGTGAGTTTGTTGTCATTTTACTATTTGTATTTTTGATCTTCTTCTTTTTCTTAGATAAGTCCCTTTAACATTTCATATAATAAGGGCTTGGTGATGATGAACTCCTTTAACTTTACCTTATTTGGGAAGCATTTTATCTGCCCTTCCATTCTAAATGAAAGCTTTGCTGGATAGAGTAATCTTGGATGTAGGTCCTTGCCTTTAATGACTTGGAATACTTCTTTCCATCCCCTTCTTGCCTGCAAGATTTCTTTGGAGAAATCAACTGACAGTCTCAAGGGAACTCTGGTACATAACTCTCTCCTTTCCTCTTGCTACTTTGAAGATTCTCTCCTTATCTTTAATTTTGGCTAATGTAATTATGATGTGCCTTGGTGTGTGCTTCCTTGGGTCCAACTTCTTTGGGACTCTCTGAGCTTCCTAGACTTCCTGGAAGTCTATTTCCTTTGCCAGATTAGGGAAGTTCTCCTTCATTATGTTTTCAAATAAGGTTTCAATTTCTTGCTCTTCCTCCTCTCCTTCCAGCACCCCTATGATTCAGATGTTGGAATGTTTAAAGTTGTCCCAAAGGTTCCTAAGCCTCCCCCCATTTTTTTTTTGAATTCTTGTTTCTTCATTCTGTTCTGGTTGAATGTCTATTTCTTCCTTCTGCTCCAAACCATTGATCTGAGCCCCAGTTTCCTTCCCATCACTGTTGGTTCCCTGTGAACATTTTCTTTTATTTCACTTTGCATAGCCTTCACTTTTTCCTCTATTTTGTGACCATAGTCAAGCACTTCTGTGAGCATTCTGATTACCAGTGTTTTGAACTGTGCATCTGATAGGCTGGGTATCTCTTCATTTCTTAGTTGTGTTTTTTTGTGGAGCTTTGATCTGTTTTTTCATTTAGGCCATATTTTTTTTGTCTCAGCACACCTGTTACATAGTAAGAGGTGGAGCCTTAGGTATTGGCCAGGGCTGGGCAATACACCTCACTGTGTTGTGGTACTGTATGTGGGGGAGGTGTCTGAGATGGAACAATGCCACTTGCTCTGCTCTCGGCGGGCTTTCAGTCACTTCCCCTGCTACCCACAAGCAAATTTGGCCTTCTGGTGCTGATTCCTGGGTGAGTGGTTTTGTGTGCATTCTAGGACCCTCTGGGTATCTGCAACTAACTGTACTTTGAGGCTGGGAGTTTCTCCTACTGCCTCAACCCCCACAGGTTTTTTCAGTCACAGGCTTTGAGGCTTTATTTCTCCACACTGGAACCCTGGGTTTCATGGCCTGTCTTGCTCCTCACTTGTTCCTCCCAGTTCATCTGCATGCCAATGTAAGACCTCCTGCTCTGCCAGCCACCACCTTGCAGAGTCCTCTCCACCCTGACTGCCTGTCTCCACCCCTCCTAGCAGTCTGGATGAATGTTTCTTCTTTAACTCCTTGGTTGTCAGAGTTCCATACAGTTTGATTCCTGGCAGTTCTGGTTATTTTGTTTTGAATTTTGTTGTCCTTTTGGTTGTGCAAGGAGGAAAAGTGCATCTACCTATGCCTCCATCTTGGCCGGAAGTCCTGGCAACTTCTAAAAAGAGACACACAAAACTGTTAATGGTGCTACCTCCTTAGGAGTGAAAGATAGTTGTTAATGTTTACATTAACAACAAAATCTGAGTACCTGTTACCTTTATAATAAAAAATAAAAACTAATTTTTCAAAACAAATACAGTTTCCAGGGCATTACCCTCTGATCTGGGGTGGGTAGGACTTGGAAATATGTATTTTAATTAGTTTTTCAGTTGATTCTAATGTGCAGCCAGCATTGAGAGCCAATGGATTAAGGCATTAAGGGTCCTCATTAATGTATGAATCACTCTCTCAGATTAGCTTCTGAGGAAAAGAGGAGGCTGACAAAATTCAACAGGAGACCTGTATGGTATGTTTCACAGGGTAAAAGTGAGTTGCTCAAGTAGGGTACCCCAGAGCAGCCAGAGGGCACTGGGGTTGGTGTCTGCATTAGTCAGCTAGGGCTGCCATAACAAAATGCCACAGACTGGATAGTATAAACAACACAATCTTATTTTTACATAGTTCTGGAGGCTGGAAGTCCCAGATCAAGGTCTAACAGGGTTCAATTTCTGATGACAGTTGTCCTCCTGGCTTGCAGATGGCCACTTCGTCCTTGCATGAACTTTTTCCTGAGGGTTTATGGAGAAAGGGAGCTTCTTATAAGAACACTAATCCTATAGGATTGAAGCCCCAATCTTCTAACTTTCTTAGAAGGCCTATCTCCAAATATAGTCATATGGGAAACTAGGGCTTCAACATATGAATTGGGAAGGTGAGCAAACATTCAATTCATAACAATGCCTAATAAGTGGGAAAAAGAAGGGAAAGATAGGCCAGTCCACAGGGTCAGCCTCAGAGGCCTTGCTTTGTCCTTAGGGCCAACCCTGTTAGCTTCTGTCTTCTGTTCTCCTCACCACCAAGCAAGGACTTGTAACTTAGGAACCCATGGGCAATTAGGATATTTGTTTTATTTGGAAGCTTCCAAATTACGTTAAAAATAATTCTGAATTTCTTACAACAGGCGTTTTGAGGAAAAACATTTGGGATGAAATAAACCCGCAGACCATTCACATGGACCAAAAAAGAAAGAAAGAAAACCACTCCAAATTATGCTATACTTAACAGTGCCAGGAAAGGCATGAATGAGGGGAGAGGGCAGGGGAGCAAACCTCTAAATGATTGTAAGGGAACGTGGAGACCAGAGTGTGGGTGGGCCCAGGAGCGCTTTGCTTTCACATTATGGGAGGAGAGAAGTTTCATTTCAGTAATTTTGAGTCTTTCTGAGAAAAGTAATTTTTATGTGCGGTTCTAAATTATAGACTTGACTTGAGTCAACTCTGAGGAACTTCACATCAAATTGGTATCTGAATTTCCCTCCTCCTCAGAGCCCCGGCTAAATAGGCTATGTCCTGCCCTCACTTATATTGGTTGTCTCTAACAGTAACTGTGTTTCTGGCAGACATCATTCTCAACAGCAGTGTTGGTGTGTGGTGTTGAGACAAAATAAATATGTAGGTGGTCTTTGTCCCTAGTTCCTGGAATAAGAGCTTCTAAGGTCCTGGACATTTCCCAAATTATGAAGGTGCCTTTGGTGTATTACTTTGACAACTCTTGACTGCTCAGCTCCCAGAAGCTTCAGGATGAGGGCTGGAAAGACCAACCATGTGATTAGAGGATTGGAACTTTCAGCCCCAGCCCTGGACATCTAGGGAGGAGAGAAGGGCTGGAGATTAAGTTAATCACCAGTGGTCAGTGATTTAGTCAATATGGCCTACATAAGGTAACCTTCATTAAAAACCCCTACATCACAAGGTCTGGAGAGTTCCTGGGTTGGTGAACACACTGAGGTGGTGAGAAGCTGGGCATGGAAGCTCCCAGAGGGGACATGGAAGCTCCGTGTCCCACATCATACCTTGTACTATGCATCTCTTTCATTCGGCCATTTCTGAATTGTAACCTTTATAATAAACCAGTAATAGTAAGCAAACTGTTTTCCTAAGTTCTGTGAGCCTTCTACCAAGTTATTAAACCCAAGGATATGGAGTCATTGGGAACCCCCAATTCATAGCCAGTCAGAAACATAGGAGGCTGGTGACTTGCAACTCGTGTCTGAAGTGTGGGGGAGTCTTGTGGGACTGAGCCCTTAACATTAAGGTAGTTATTGTCAGAATTGAGCTACATAGTAGGATACCCAGTTGGTGTCTGGAGAGGTAGAGAATAGTTGGTGTTGAGAGGAAAAAAACCCCACACATTTGATGTCAGAAGTGCTAGAGCATAAAAACAGCCTATGGTGTTTCTACATGTCCAATGTGCTGTATTGAAAAGGAACTAGCATCTGCAAGAATTCCTTCAAAAGAGCTGATGAAGGATCCTCAAAAGTAATAACAGCAATTCCTGCAAATCAGTTAATCTCAGAGAATGTCTGCCTTGGGGACAAATCTTTACTGAGAGCACATTGTCTTAATGGTCTATGTTGATTCCTTTAAAAGGGGGGACAGCAGGTGGGAACTAGCACCTCTAGGTATCTATTAGGGACCATGTAGAAGTTATGTCTCTCATTCTTGATTGGTTCTATGAGGTTGTTATTATTGTGCATACGCACAGATAAGGAAGTTGAGTCCCAAAGAGTCTGGACTCCAGGATCAAGCGCATCTAGCTTTTCTACCCACTCCTGACTTTTGGCAAGTTACTTAACTCTCTATGTCTCAGGCTCCTCATCTGTAAAATGGAGGAATAGTAAAACTCCCTAATATAATAAGGTAGCTGAGAGAGTTGAGAAAATATATTGTAAAGTGTGTAGCAGAGAAATAAGCAATCAATAAATACTAGGTACCATTATTACCATTGTTATGATTTAAAAGTTAGAGCTTGGTCAAATTAAAATTGCTCTTAAGTATTGAAAATGGGATTTGCATTTTTGTCTTCATTCAAAGTATACATTCTCCTCATTATTCAGCACTATCTTTCCAAGCTGAGGATGAACAGAGAGACAGATGAACAGAGACACCCCGTCATCTTGCTGCCAGGGAATGTCAAAGTAGCGCAGGGTATGAGTTTAGTTGATGTTACCCTCTGGCCACAGCGTATTTTGTGGCTTATTGGTCAGAAAGTGGGGTGGCTACCAAGTACCTCCTGTAATTTAGGCCCAGACTGAGACCCAGGAAAATATGGCTGCCTGGGTAGTAGGCAGGACCATAAGCTAGGAACAGGCTGGCAAGAGCTGGGGAAATCGGACAACTACAGGCCTAGTGCAGAATGGGGTACTAGGCTTGGTCACTTTGTATGTGGGCTCAACAAACTAACAATCCAGGACAGTCTGAGGAATGTGGTCAGTCAGGCAGACCACAGGAGGAAGTCAGCAGGCTGTATATGACCTGAAAGAAAACTGTCAGGGGGCTGGCAGCCAATGGGTAACCTAGATCTGTGAAGGGCGGCATCCAGGACTCTCAGGGGCCCCTAGGGAGGAGATTGATTGTCAGTAATTTACCCATGGCCCTAGCCATTCCTAGTCTCTCCTGGAAGGGTGTAGGAGTGGAGGAGTGGGGCACATCATTTTTATGCTAGGCACTTTTACACATGCTATCTTAGTTCTCACCTACCTGCAAGATACCAAAGAGGAAACTGAGGCTCATACAAGTCCATTTGCTGAAGGTAGGTGTTAGGTTGTATAATAAGCTAATTAAAAGTCTGCTTAGGCAATGTGCAAAGCAGGAACATCTAACAACTTCATTTTTAAATAAATAAATACCTCATTTCTTTAAAATTTTGACTTTCTAAGATTGCATCAAAGGAATCACTGTTGGAAAAATCAGAACTTTGTGGAACTTCCTTATAGTTATATTTGTCCTAAACCAGATGGAAGGTGAAAAAGGACTTTCCCCACTTTTCTCTCCATTTTGGGATTGGGAGGCAAGGAGAAAATCTTCTCTAGAAGCTCACAGCAAGTTTCCCATTGGCTAGGACTGGGTCATACCCACACCCGAAAGCAGTTACTGGCAAAGGGAAACAGCATTGCATTAATTGTCTCAGAGCAACCACAGCTTATACTATGGGCTGGGCAAACTGCCACACCATAAAATTGGGTTCTATTAGCAAGGAAAGGGGGGCAACAGCTGTTGTGATAGGCCTATTGAATCAACAGAGCTATCACAACCCTTTAAGACCATCCAAAATCACAGGGGAGTGAGTGAAATATAGACTATCCATTTACCAAATGGTTACCTTGGGTTAGCATTTATTAACTATGGCTTTTAAAAAGAGACTATTAATTGTCTCCCATGGGGACTTGAATCCCATGGGATAGAATCATTAGTACTATGTTGTAAGCAAAGCTTACCCATGATCCTGTCTAATGCTCTTACTTTTCTTAATCACCTAAGTTCCTTGTGACCTATCTTCACTGTCTGTACTTTCTACTCCCTCTTCAATTCACTGTCATCTGCCTTCCACCCCAACATCTTCCTTGAAACTGTCTGGTAAAGGTCATGAATAAACATTAAACTCTCAGTCCCTGGCAGTTTTCCACCCTCAGCTCACTCACCTCTGTGGCACATAGTACCACCCACCCTTGACAATCTTGACAAGCTCTCCTCCTTTGGGGCCTGTGACCCTACTCTCTCTTTACCCTGACAGGTCTACTATAGGGGCTTATTCCCAAATGTGGAGCCTTACTCCCCAGGATGCTTTCCTTTACTTCTTTTCCATCTCCAGATATTGTCCTTATGATCTGTGCTATCATCTCAAACCTCTAACTCCAGGGCTTGATGGGAACCTGAGCTGCAGACCTTTATGTTTAATTCAGTTCTGGATGGTTCTACCTAGACCCTCAAGTTCAATTTCCTCTGAACTGCACTCATCGTCATCCCTTTCAAACCTACTCCCTAATCTTGTGATCCTGAGCTTGGCAACTGGCACTACTACCCATCCAACCACCTAGCCAAACCAGAAACCTCCTGAACCATATAATAAATGCTGCATCATCTTGTTTCTACCTACTTAGTATCTCAAGTATCTGTTCTCTTTTATATCCACATTTTCCACCCTGGCTGAAATATTTACTGTAACCCTCTGGGTTATTATAAGGGCATGACACTGGTCTCCCCAACTTTATGCTTCCCTTACCCCCCAGGCTATGCTCTACTACCATGATAATGGTCTTTATAACATATGCAGATAATCACATCTCTTTCTATGGCTCTTCTCTGCTGCCAGTGCAGAGTTCATGGCATACAAATGCAAAGGTGTCACCAGTCCACACTATCTATTCCTGTCCTTTCTCTCTCTCCATGCTGGCAGCTGACATCATATTGTTTTACCTTTAATAACTTGAGTTGCTTGCATTTATGTATAGTACTATTTGATTTTTACATCTCCATTGTGGGAGGTTAATGTTAAATGTGATTAGGCTTGCTGAAACCTCTAAATTCAAGCTTCCTTCTCTGCAAAATGGGGATACTAATACTTGCTCAGAGGGGAGTTAGGAAGTGAAAAATTTGACAGCATATATAATAGGCATGACACATGGTAAGTGTCTGATAAATGATAACAGCTACTACTATGGAGCAGTCTTACTCTGGGTCAGGACAGCTCCAGGTGCTTTATATTTGCTACTTTCCTTGATCTTCATTACAATCCTTTGAAGTAAGCATTATTCCCTTTTTATGGATGGAGAAGCAAGCACAGAGAATTTGAGCAATGTATTACCTCCGTACTTGTTAATTCATTCCAAGTGGCAAGCAGGCGACAATTGATGAAGCATTTTCTCTTACGGTGTGGTGTCATGACTCATACAAGTTCTAGTAAGTGCAGTGAGTGGTGAACAAGAGCCAAGTGCCGAAACATTTTTTCTTGTCAAAATGCAACTAGTACTGGGTTTGATGAATTCTGAAGCTGACTAGTACCAAGGTATGACTATAGTTTCCTGGGGCTGCCATAACAAAGTACCACAAACAGGGTGGCTTAACAAACACAAATTTATCTTCTCACAGTTCTGGAGGCCAGAAGTCTAAAATCAAAGTGTTGACAGTTTGTTTTGTCTTGAGGTCTCTCCTTAGTCTGCAGACGACCATCTTCTTGCAGTGTGTGTCTGTGTCTAAATTTCTTCTTATAAAGAAACCAGTCATACTTTATTTGGTTTCATCCAAATGATCTCATTTCCTTAAACACCTCATCTCCAAATAGTCACATTCTGAGGTAGTAAAGAATAGGACTTCAGTACATGAATTTGGGGGGAGGCATAATTCAGCCCATGACAAGTATTGTAGCTTGCCCAATATGAAACAGATATGAGTGTCAGAGAGGGGACTTGAATCCTGGCAGGAAAGCCCCAGATAATGTACTCTCTCTCTTTTTTTTAAGATTTTATTTATATATTTTAGAGAGCAGGGTAGGAAGGGAGAAAGAAACCTCAATGTGTGAGAGAAAAACATTGATCATTTATTTGTCTCTCGCTCACACCCCAAATGGGGACTGGCCCACAACCCAGGCATGTATCCCAACCAGGAATTGAACCAGCAACCCCTCACCCGGCAGGACACCACCCAATCAACTGAGCTACAGTGGTCAGGGCTAGACAATGTACTCTGAACATTTATGTAACTCTATTTCTTCTTCATGGCTGTGACCATTTAAATTAATCCAGTTGCTTTAGCTATATGCACTAAAGTTCCCAGTAAATGTGATACAAATTATTTTGGGGGACAAAGATCTAAGGACTAATTTTTAGAATGTTAGTATAAAGCCAATAGGACACACACACACACACACACACACCACAACAATGATAAATTCTCAATAATTTGAAAGCTCTTTTCATACACTGAATTGATCTGGTATAATTGGTTTGATGTCATTGATACAAAATAATTCATACCAAAGTTAAATCTATTATTTTGTAAATAAAGGAGGTTGGAAATTGTTTCAAAGACACTTGAAGATTTTGCTCTTTTAGAAATTGCCATTTCAGCCCTGGTTGGTGTAGCTCAGTGGATTAAGTGCCAGCCTGTAAACCAAAGGGTTGTCAGTTCAATTCCCAGTCAGGGCACATGTGTGGGTTGTAGGCCAGGTCCCCAGTTGGGGGTGCACGAGAGGCAACCACACATTGATGTTTCTCTCCTTCTCTTTCTTCTTCCCTTTCCCTCTCTCTAAAAAATAAATACATAAAATCTTTTAAAAAATGAAATAAAAATTTCCATTTCACATTGCTTCCATTTTTCAGGAGCTTTAAAAGAGAGGTACTTGTGGCTGCCCATTTGAGTAAACTTGACTTTTAGCTGGAGCAAAGTGCTCCACACTCATAGTATTTACCCAGGTTCTCTTGGGTTGGATTTCAGCGAAACTTTCAAGAATCAAATGAGTTCTAGGACAACTTTAAAGGTGTTTCAGGAACCAGAGTGTGTGCTTGATGTCAATATAAACAGGTCTCCCAGTACTTGCTCTCTACTGCATGAACGCTTGGAAATTTTATCCCTCACAAAGAGGGAGAATAGGTATATGGGCTTTTAACAAAATATAGAAATGGTCCCTGAAAGTATACTCTTGGTATACAGGCTTTTAGATCAACCTTTTCCCCACTAGTCTACAAAGCCCTTTTGGGCGGGGGCTGTGTTATATTCATCTTGCAAACCCAGATCCTGGCATGGTACCTGGCACAGAAAAGGCACTCAACTAAACCAAATGTTCAATCCTGCTGGTGAGCTTAAAGGTCCTAGTTTACTTCCTGTTTCAACCAGGGTTCCGAATAAGGGTTGGGGTGGGCAGAGTCCTTACAAGAAGCAGCATCTTCCCAGGTAGAACCTGGATTGTAGAGATGAAATGAGATGGGGTTGACAGCATCTGAAAATAGTCAGGTTGTTGGAAAACCAAATAGCTTCCCAAAATCACTAAGTTGGAGGACTGTACTAATTTAAATGTGTAGATTCTGAGATATCTGTAAAAAAAAAAACTGCACCTTATAGTTATCACACTCTAATGACACATGCTCCCTCTTACCTATAAACTAGGTGAAGATACAGTTCCAATTCTCTCCTCTTTTGGTTGCTGTTTCTCCTACTCCTTTCCCATTAAGACTAGATCTGTGATTCTGTAAAATCCTTTCTTCCCTTGCTTATTACCTAAGCATATAAAACATTCATATATGGAAAGATTCTGGCACAGAATCAAGTGTTGCAAGCCCAAAACAGGAACAAGGCACAGCAATGAAAAAACTCTCAGTTTACTACTGCAATTAAGTCAAGAATCTTAAAGTAATGAAAAAAATGAAAATATGAAGTTTACAGACACAATTGTAGAAGTAGAACTGGCAGTTGAAGGGAGAACACCTGGAGGTACAAAGGTGAAACTCCTCCTCACCCTACTCACTTGTAATCTCAGGGCCCTAAAATAACCTACTCTCCCATCAGACAGAACTGAATTACTTTTTGTCTATCTAAGAGAGTATTACCATTAATTGATAATACAATGTGTCAGGCACAGGGCTAAGTGCTTACCTCTTTTAATGTTCACCACAACTTTGTATGTATCAATAATCCTCTTAGAGGTTAAGTAATTTGCTTAAAAACATACAACAAATAAGTTTGCCATGCTCCAACGCTCAGCTTCCATCAACAGAAACAGTATTTCCCAGAGCCTGGCAGTATTAGTGAAGCCGTATTTAATAGCTGTGCAGTTGAGAAGAGCAGAGAGCAGTGCCTGGCATGTGGCAAGCACTCAATCACCATTGCTGCTGTGATGCAGACACAGTCCATGCAGGGAAGGACAAACCAGCTTGTCCAGGTGGTGGGGCAGTGCTCAGAAAGGAGGCTCAGCACAGGTTAAGACAGGGCCATGGGAAATGTACTATCCAGACAGCTACCTGGTCAAAGACCTGATCCAAGACAGAGAAATGAAAACCAAGGTGACAACCTTCTTTACCCAGAGCAAATAAGTCCAGAGCTCTGAACCAGTTGGGCCAGGTAGAGATTCAATGAAGACCAGGAGGGCTGGGAGAAGGCAGCAAGAAGTAGGTATGGGGAGAATGTTGTGTGACAGTTTAAGTAACTATCACTGAATGCTGGGCACAGAGTGTAGAGCCCTTTTTATAGAGATTGTAGGGAACTTCCTAAGGCTAGCAGCAGCTCTTCAGGGCATCCTGATAAAAAGAGAATTGGCAGAACACCAAACTGATGACAGTTGTCAACTCTTGAGAGATGGTCACGATAGAGATATTTACCTTATATGTCATAGAATGTTTTAACAAGAAGCTATAATTTTTAAATGCTGGTATAAACAAAATGCAATAAATTAAAAATGCTTCATGTATGTGAAAATTTTTGGTCAAATATAGAACAGTGTAAGTATTATACTAGAGAGTGAGAAAGAGCAGTGCTAGAGAGAAAATGACCCTGAGGCCTGGATTACAGGCAATCTGTCCTCCACGGTGGCAGGTGCTGCTTCTCTCCCAGCATTTAATCCTGCCTTGTCCCTCAGTATTGTAAGGGAAGAAGCCCCACATTTTAGCTGGGACTATGACAGATGCAGATTGGAGACCCCACTTTCTAGGCTCCTTTGTATCTCAGTGTGACCACCAGAGTGAGCACCAGCCAATGAGGAAGTGATGTGTGCAGGCTTCAGGAAACCTTTCTTTAAATTGCAGGTACTTGGCTTTGCTCCCTTTTCTTTGTGCCTTTCTCCAATGGCTGCCTCAACTGTGGGTGTGCCTGAACTGCAGATGTACTGGACCTCTAGTCACCGATTTTGACCATGAAAATTACAGGCACAATGACCTGTAATGGCAGAGCAGAGCTGAAAAGAGCCTGGGTCCCTGAGAACTTCACAGAGCAGGACCACCATGTGATTCCAGGTCTGCCACCTACTCCACAATATTTCACAAGAGACGGGAGTGAATTTCTCCTTGTATAAGCCACTGTATTTGAGTTTTCTGTCAAATGCATCCCTTTCACTTTTCCTTTTCAGGTTTGGATTCACCCTACTGAGAGCCCATTGTGTGCCAGGCATCCTACTAGGCACTATCACATGCCTCTCCCATTTAACTTTCTAGTCTCTCTCGTAGATTCTGAGTTTAGTCTAGAAGAATCCTAAGACAACATCTACATCAGTGGTTTCAAACACTTTTAAAGCCACAGCAATCTACTCGTTCCTTCCTCTTATCCACCAAACAATGATCATATACATTATCCCCAAATTAAAACATACAAACAAACAAACAAACAACAGCACATACAGAGACACCTTCCCACAACCTACAACTCTGTACTGAGCATTCTTGTCTATCAACAGTTGCTGCCACTCTAGGGGATGAGGAGTGACAAGTTGGCTGACAATTGTAATATGATGTAATAGCTGCTACTAAAGGGATAAATATGTGAGGCCAAGAGAGCTCAGAGGGGGACCATCTCAGTCTCTCTCAGATTCTTTTGTTAATTTTGCTGCGTTTGTGCCTCTGCATTATGTCTTCAAGGAGCCCCTCTGCTGGGCTAAAAAGGGGACTGAAGCTGAGCCACAGATCTGAGCTGTTCCTCTTTGTGAGCCTCTAAAGTGTCTTACAGACCACATCTTTTTTTAGTGGTCTATTGTTAATGACCATGGTAAGCTATCCAAACGGATATTTTATTAATCTTTGAAGGTTTGTACTTATAAGGAAATTAAAATCTTAGATTAAAATATTAGTCTGTGTTGGATTTTCAGCAAGCTAGTTGGTCCCTCTTGAGTTGTTCTGAGTATGTTTTTCTCTGATTTCCAAGTGATTATGGTGAACACCACATCAGACTCAGCTACCTGTTAAGTGGGACAAGGCACTGACGCATTAGCATGACAAGGGATCTTCAGCAAGCCTGTAAACGCATATTTTTCTGTATATGTACAAAACCTATACAGATATATAACTTTTCATAAGTGTAAAAGTAATATATGTACAAAACCTATACATGTATATATAACTTTCCATAGGAATCAAAATAATATATATTTATTGGAGAACTATTAGTAAACATAGAGAAGTAAATTAGAATCACAACTCCACCCTCCAGAGATGATAATACTATGTTCTAAGCACTGTTTTAAGCACAATATGTGTGTTAAATAATTAAATGCTCACAACAAACCTTAGGAGGTAAATAACGGTATAATCCCCATTTTAATGGATGAGGAAAGTGAAACACAGAAATCTAAAGTAACTTGCCTAAGCCATAAGAAAAGGAGACAGAATTTGACCCCAGACCATCTGAGTCTATAATCTGAGTACCATAATTTTCGGACCATAAGATGCACCTAGGTTTTAGAGGAGGAAAATAGGAAAAAAATTTTTGAAGCAAAAAATGTGGTAAAATATTTAATAACATAAATAACATAATATTTCACCAATGTAAACAGAACTCAACAGCACCATTAACAACCATTATTCCTCCCAAATTTGGGCAGAGAAAATGTGGATCTTATAGTCTGAAAAATACGGTATTTATTTAATCACCATTTTTTTAATATGAAAATTTTTAAATTTAATATATTTTATTGAGTATGCTATTACAGTGGTCCCATTTTTTCTCCTTTTTATTCCCACCCCTGCTCCCCACCCTGTACCTGCCTCCTACCATCATTCCCCAACCTTAGTTCATGTCCATGGGGTGTACACATAAGTTCTTTGGCTTCTCCATTTCCCATACTATTCTTAACCTCACCCTGTCTATTTTCTACCTACCATTTATGCTACTTATTCCCTGCTCCTTTTCCCCCATTCTTCCCCTCCTCCTCCCCACTGATAACCCTCCATGGGATCTCCATTTCTGTGATTCTCTTCCTGTTCTAGTTTGTTTAGTTCCTTTTTATTTTTGTTTTCTTATGTTCGGTTGTTGATAGTTGTGAGTTTGCTGTCATTTTACTGTTTGTATTTTTTATCTTCTTCTTTTTCTTAGATAAGTCCCTTTAACATTTCATATAATAAGGGCTTGGTGATGATGAACTCCTTTAACTTTACCTTATCTGGGAAGCACTTTACCTGCCCTTCCATTCTAAATGAAAGCTTTGCTGGATAGAGTAATCTTGGATGTAGGTCCTTGCCTTTCATGACTTGGAATACTTCTTTCCAGCCCCTTCTTGCCTGCAAGATTTCTTTGGAGAAATCAGCTGACAGTCTCATGGGAATTCCTTTGTAGGTAACTGTCTCCTTTCCTCTTGCTACTTTGAAGATTCTCTCCTTATCTTTAATCTTGGCTAATGTAATTTTGATGTGCCTTGGTGTGTTTCTCCTTGGGTCCAGCTTCTTTGGGACTCTGAGCTCCCTGGACTTCCCAGAAGTTTATTTCATTTGTCAGTTTGAGGAAGTTCTCCTTCATTATGTTTTCAAATAAGGTTTCAATTTCTTGCTCTTCCTCTACTCCTTCCAGCACTCCTATGATTCAGATGCTGGAATGTTTAAAGTTGTCCCAAAGGTTCCTAAGCCTCCCCCCATTTTTTTTTGAATTCTTGTTTCTTCATTCTGTTCTGGTTGAATGTTCATTTCTTCCTTCTGCTCCAAACCATTGATCTGAGCCCCAGTTTCCTTCCCATCACTGTTGGTTCCCTGTGAACATTTTCTTTTATTTCACTTTGCATAGCCTTCACTTTTTCCTCTATTTTGTGACCATAGTCAAGCACTTCTGTGAACATTCTGATTACCAGTGTTTTGAACTGTGCATCTGATAGGCCGGCTATCTCTTCATCTCTTAGTTGTGTTTTTTTGTGGAGCTTTGATCTGTTCTTTCATTTGGGTTATATTTTTTGGTCTGGGTGCACCTGTTATGTAGTAAGGGTTGGAGCCTTAGGTATTCACTAGGGTAGGGCAACCCAAGTTGCTGCATTGTGGTACTGTCTGTGGAGGAGGGGTTTGAGAGGGAACAATGTTGCTTGCTTGGCTCTCAGCTGGCTTTCAGTCACTTCTTCTGCTACCCACAAACAAATTGAGCCCTTCTGGTGCTGATTCCTGGGTGGGAGGTTTTGTGTACATTCTAGGACCCTCTGGATATCTGCAACTAACTCTACTTTGAAGCTGGGAGTTTCTTCTACTGCCTCAACCCCCACAGGTTTTTTCAGTCACAGGCTTTGAGGCTTTATTTCCCCACACTGGAACCCTGGGTTTCAAGGTCTGTCTCACTCCCCAGTTATTCCTCCCAGTTTATCTGCATTTGAATGTGGGACTGCCCATTCAGCCAGCTGCTGCCTGGCCCCTCAGATCCTCCAGCCCCTGCCTTTCCAGGAGTCCTCTCTGCCCCGGCTGCTGCCGGTGTCTGCCTGTCCTACCAGTCTGGATGAATGTTTTTTTAACTCCTTGGTTGTTGGACTTACATACAGTTCAATTCTCTGGCAGTTGTAATAATTTTTTGTTTTTAAATTTGTTGTTGTCCTTCTTCTGGTTGTGTGAGGAGGCAAAGTGTATCTACCTATACCTCCAACTTGGCTGGAAGTATTTAATCACCATTTTATGGATTATACAATCTAGCTAACATTTTGTCATATTTCCCCTTAGCCTTTTGTGTGTGTGTGTGTGTGTGTGTGTGTGTGTGTGTGTGTGTGTTTCTAAAGCAGTTTCAGGTTTACAGAAAAATTGAGCAGAAAGTAGAGAGAGTTCCTGTATACTCACTCTTCCCTCCACCACACCCCCTCCAATTTCCCCTGTTATTAAGATTATTTGGTATCAAGGGATTCCCACCAGGATTCTTGTAAAGCCCTGGAGTGTGGGTGAGGGATCTTTGGCAACTCAACCCAGCATCTTCATGTGCATTTGTCCAAGGATATGCATCAGCATCCCCAAACAGGTACTACTGCTGCGATTTTTAACACCCATAATCTGCCTGTTAGAAACTTAAAAACTCTTGATTCTGTACATTATCTCTAACCTGTAAGTGTACTTATTCTACTCCCTCTCCACCTGTGGTGTTCTCTTCTCTCTCCCAACTTGGATTTTAGAATAAGTTCTTCTCAATTCTGAAGAAATGAATCATTGTACATAGTAAATGGCTATACATTTTTCTTCACACCCTACTTCCCACATCAGATACAGGCTGATAGCACTGATGCTGTTCCAGAGACCTAATAAAGGAAAGAGATCATCTCTGAGATTGATTTGTCAGATAGTCTGTTTTTTTTCCATTTCCAAATTGCTTCACTTAATTCTAAATTTGACATTAACAGCCTATAAATTCCTACTGGATTAAATCTTAAGGGGGCTTATCAAAACTTTCAAGTTCTTCTAATTGAAAATTCCCTTTACATATGATTTTCTATACATTATAGTATCTTTTTTTTCATACCAGGGGACACCTGAATCTGTATTTAAGGAAGATATATAGATAGACCTGTTTTGACTGGTCCTTTAGTCAGACTGCCATTAAAAAGAATGGATTAAACACACAAAAATTTAAACCTCATGTTTAAGGCTTGCCCTGCATATTTGTTCTCTCTCTTACCTGATGCCTAGAAAGGAGAGTGTTCTAATACCAACTATTGGTATTAGAACAATCTAAAGAATTTATAAACAGAAATGAAAAACCTGGATTGGCAATGACAAGACTTTATAACTAACTGATTTTGGCCAAAGAAATATTTGGCTCATTCATGGTAGGAAGGTTCCCCCTGCCCCCACCCATTTATGAGAAAATACAACTTAAAGAGAATGAAGCATGACATTAATTTTCAGTTTAACATATTACTGGGTGGTGAGATAGAAGGAAAAAATGTTTAACTTGCTAAATGCCTACAAAAACAATATAGATAATTTTTCCAAAGAAAACTACTAGACCACTAGTAGCATACTGCATTATTTGTCACACATTCAGTAAAAGATCACTGTATACAACAAATGCAATAAATAATCAAGGGCTAGCTGCCTTCATTAGAAATCAACAGGAATTTAATCAGGTAATGAGCTTTTAAGATAACCACTTGTTATCATTCACTGGAAGTTTTGCTTTGCTACCAGCAAAGGCTCAGTTATAAAATTGGAATCATTATTTAAACTGGATAAATATATAACAATCACACCTCGAGTTTCCAGCACTTCACATATAGACTATTACAATAGACTTGAAGTTTCTTTCCTTGCACCTCAGGAACAGTGCAGACTCCCCTGTGTACCAAGTGCATGACAGTGATTATTAACCAAAGTCAGGGCCTAGCACAAGTCAGAATTATCCCACTGATTGATGATCACATTGATATGTGGGTGACATATTAGAATTGAGAGGAGAGAAGGGAGGGTGAGAGCCAGTACTGATATAGCATCTCAAATGATTCTGAGAAACCCCACATGGTTAAATATTGTCACTGTTTTAATTGGTCATTCATGTTCAGTCTCTGCCCAAATCTAATTTCTTCTTCCTTAATAGCATGAAAATAATTTTTTTAAATCATAGATTTTATCATCATATTCACCTTCTAACACTCTTTCATCATCACCCAGTTAATGCTCAAACTCTCCAACTTGACTTTCTAGAAACAACCTGCCCCACAACCACTACCACTGAGTTCTTTGGAATAAAGAAGAATGGAACTAAAAAGTCAGTTTATTTCACCAAACAATTTTTTTTGAGTCTGTACTATGTATAGCTTCTGGGAACCCAAGAGTAAATGAAATCTAGGATCACTATTCTAAGAAGCTCAAAAGTTATTTGGGGAGAAGAGAAAAAACTGGCCCATTGTAACATTGTGGACTGTGTACTTTGCTGGGGGAACAGAGTTGAGCCTTCTGTGAGAGGAAGATCAAGGAAGGCTTCTCAGAGGAGCCACCTGAGAGCTGAAATCCAAAAGATGAGTAAAAGTTTGGCAAAGAAAGGGAAGCAGAGAATCATTATAGGCTGAAGGAAAAGACTGCATATAAAAAGGTGAGGAGGAGTAATCAGCTTTGGATGGATGAGTCATCTGTGGATGACACCTGTACTGGGGACAGCTGACAAATATATTGCTGATGAAAACCTGAGGATCATTCAAGTCCAGTCAAGATAACCTGGATTATCCTCAGAAGTGGTTTATTTTGTTTGTTTGTTTGTTTGTTTGTTTGTTCATAGAGAGGGGAAGGGCGGGACAAAGAGAGGGAGAGAAACATCAATGTGTGATTGCCTCTTGCGCCCCGCCACTGGGGACCTGGCCCACAACCCAGGCATGTGCCCTGATTGGGAATCGAACTAGTAACCCTTCAGTTTGCAGGCTGGCACTCAATCCACTGAGCCACACCAGCTAGGGCCAGAAGTGGTTTAAAAACCAGAGAAAGTGGTTAACTTAGCCTGGTATATTGAGCTTGTTTGCTTGAGGTATTAGAGGGTACATCCAGAAGTGTAATAGACTGTCAAAGTCTGTCAGTGTTTATCAAGCACTGTCATGTACTTAATAGAGAGAGATATGCATCAAGTGGGCATGAGTATTGCCATCACTAGAGATGGGCTCTATTGTGGGACACGAAGAGATCTTCATTCTCTATTTCCTAAATAATCTTCTCATGCCCGTAAACCTTCATACTGGAATGAGGGCATCTTGAATGCAAACATCAGTGTCTGATCTCTGGGAAGGCATATTTGCTTTAAAAAGAGAGTGACCTTTGCTTTATAACCAGTTTCTAAAAAATTTAGCAAATGCACAGTGCCAAGTGCTTGATAACATAGGTGTTCTGATAAGATCAAAATTTGGCTACCTTGTGGAGCTCTGCTGCCTGCAAGGTTCTGTTGGAAGGTCAGCGGATCCCCTCCTCAGAGGTAACAAGAAAAATCTGTGTGCAGTTACTGCCGTTACCTTCTCTGTCTTCTTGCCCCCACCTCCAACTAGAATATAACCTAAAGCAGTATGACTGAATGCCTCCCTGAAGATGGTTTCTCATCAACCCACAATAAAATAAATACAGAAATTCAGATTAAGCAGTTAACACTTTTTTAGAGGAATTTAAAAGAGTAATTAATTTGTTTAACTAAAATGAGGCTTGCACTGTATTATATGTATCTTATTTAGCTTTCTAGTCATTTATTTTTATTTGCATTTAACAAAAAATATTGGTGCATGACTGGCCCTTCACTCTAGGCAGTTTAAGAAGCCTTGATCTAGAGGACAGGGAGACCTGTTTCTCACTGATGCTGTATTACATTTGGTGTCTCTCCAAATAGGAGCTGTGGGTCTCAATCCTGCTGCAAGAAGAAACACCTTGGGAGATAAAACATATCTTTATCTATACCCATGTCAGTAGAGAGAAGCCTGGGCTCCACTCTGACCAATTAAATGAGAATGGAGTTAGGATCAGGGTAAGGCAAAGTGGGCAAAGTCTTTGGCATTTATTAAAAATTCTGTTGGTGTTTCTATGTGTGGCCAAGGAGGAAGAATCCTTAATATGGGAGGTATCAATCAATGACCACAGATTGGATGAATGACTAAAACATGTCAGCCAGCCAACTGCAGGTGTTATTACACACCTGAAGCACATGACAATGCTGTGCCAAGTGCTAAGTACAGGCTACAAAGGCACAGAGGTCAATGAAGACATTCTAATGAGATGTTAATGCTCCTATGGACAAAGCCAACATATAAAAAAGAGCACCAACCAATAAACCCACATCATGCATCTTCAAATAAAGGAACATTTATACACTATGATGGGATGGAACCCCCCCTTTTTTTTTTTTTACCAAACACATCCAATAACACTCCACCTAATGGGAGGTCCTTAGTCTGTGCTTCCTATTTGGGCAAAGAAGCCACTAGATGTCACTCAAGGTTCCTCAGGGATCTCTGTCCTAGCTTTGCCCAGCCTCCATTTCTGTATCAGATCCTTTTCCTCTCCAAACCTTGCCCCCCAAGTCCATGACTTCCAATGAAGCCATCCAAAACCGAAGGCACATAATGTTTTAGTCATCTAATCTCCTTCTAGTGCTTTCCCTAGCACCCTAGGCCCACTTCATTAATTGATTTATGCATGAGTAACTGAAGGCTGATTATGTATCAGACTTTGGGTTAGATTGTGATAAAATAATGTGAGTGAAGCAACATGCCTGCATGGAGTTTATAATTTAATCTGTCAAAGCACTTCTCAACTTCTGGCCAAGATGGGACATAAGTAGACTTGCACAACCTTGCACAACCAAAAGGACAACAACAAATTTAACAACAAAAAACAACCAGAACTGACAGAAAATCGAACTGTACAGAAGTCCAACAACCAAGGAGTCAAAGAAGAAACATTCATCCAGGCCAGTAGGAGGGTGGAGATGAGCAGCCCGGTGGAGATGACACACAGCAAGGCTGCAGCTAGCTGATCAGGCAAGGTGGTGACTTGCAGACTGTGTGGGCCCACATTTGCGTGCAGATAAACTGGGAGGAACAACTAGAAAGGGAGACAGACTGAGCTACCCAGAGTTTCAGCGTAGGGAAATAAAGCCTCAAAGCCCCTGATTGAAAACACCTTATGGGGTGGCATATGGGTTGGGGCGGCAATGGGAGAAACTCCCAGCCTCACAGGAGAGTTCATTGGAAAGACCCATAGAGTCCTAGAATGTACACAAAACCACTGACCTGGGAATCAGCACTAGAGGGGCCCAGTTTGATTCTGGGTAGTGGGGGAAGTGTCTAAAAAGCAGCAGAGAACAGAACAAGTGGCATTGTTCCCTCTCAGACCTCTCCCCAACATACAGTGTTACAGCACAGCAACATGGGTGGCCCTGCCCTGGTGAACACCTACGGCTCCGCCCCTTTCCACAAAACAGGCTCACCCAGACCAAAAAAAATGGCCCAAATGAAAGAACATATCAAAGCTCCACAACAAATACAACTAAGCAATGAAGAGATAGCCATCTTATCAGATGCACAGTTCAAAACACTGGTAATCAGGATGCTTACAGAATTGGTTGAATATGGTCGCAAATTAAATGAAAAAATGAAGGCTATGCTAAGTGAAATAAAGGAAAATGTACAGGGAACCAACAGTGAAGGGAAGGAAACTGGGACTCAAATCAATGGTGTGGATCAGAAGGAAGAAGTAAATGTTCAACCAGAACAAAATGAAGAAACAAGAATTGAAAAAAATGAGGAGAGGCTTAGGAACCTCCAGGACATCTTTAAAAGTTCCAACAACCGAATTATAGGGGTACCAGAAGGAGAAAAGGAAGAGCAAGAAATTGAAACCTTATTTGAAAACATAATGAAGGAGAACTTCCCCTATCTGGCAAAGGAAATAGACTTCCAGGAAGCTCAGAGAGTCCCAAAGAAGCTGGACCCAAGGAAGAACACAACAAGGCACATCATAATTACATTAGCCAAGATTAAAGATAAGGAGAGAATCTTCAAAGTAGCAAGAGGAAAGGAGACAGTTACAAACAAAGGAATTCCCATGAGACTGTCAGCTGATTCTCAAAAGAAACCTTGCAGGCAAGAAAGGGCTGGAAAGAAGTATTCCAAGTCATGAAAGACAAGAACTTACATCCAAGATTACTCTATCCAGCAAAGCTTTCATTTAGAATGGAGAGGCAGATAAAGTGCTTCCCAGACAAGGTCCAGTTAAAGGAGTTCATCATCACCAAGCCATTATTACATGAAATGTTAAAGGGACTTATCTAAGAAAAAGAAGATAAAAAATATGAACACTAAAACAACAACAAACTCCCAGTTGTTAACAACCACACCTAAAACAAAAACAAAAACAAACTAAGCAAACAACTAGAACAGGAAGAGAATCACAGAAATGGAGATCACGTTGAGGGCTATCAACAGGGGAGTGGGAGGAGAGAGGGGGGAAAAGGTACTGAGAATAAGTAGCATAGAGAATAGGTAGAAAATAGACGGGGAGGTTAAGAATAATATGGGAAATGTAGAAGCCAACAAACTCATATGTATGACCCATGGCCATGAACTAAAGGTGGGGAATGTGGGTGGGAGGGGAGTATGCAGGGCGGAGGGGAATAAAGGGGGGGAATGGGACAACTGTAAAGCATAATGAAGAAAATATATTAAAAATAAAAAAGAAAGCACTTCTCACACTAACCTGTATTAATTAGTCATTAGCTCACTTACATATTAATACATTTATATTAATTAACTCACATATTAATTTTCCCTCAAACCAGAGGCTCTCAAAGATTTTTTGGCTATCACACCCAATGCAAGAGACATTTTATATCATAACCCACATACACACAAACATATATTTAAAGTTGAAGTTTCCCAATACAATCTTTATCTACACTGTGTGACACTGGTACTTTCCAGTCTAGTTCTTTATTTTCTTTTTTAAAGATTTTATTTATTTATTTTCAGAGAGATGGGAAGAGAGGGAGAATGAGAGGGAGAGAAACATCGATTGGTTGCCTCTCACATGCCCCCAGTGGGTGACCTGGCCTGCAAACCAAGCATGTGCCTGGGGAATGAACTGGCAAACTTTCGGTTCATAGGCCAGTGCTCAATCCCTTGAGCCACACCAGCCAGGGCTAGTGCATTTCTTTTTTTATAAAATGCTAATTATGATTCTCATAATCCACTAATAAATCACAGCCTAAGAATGAAAAATACTTGTCTTGAGGCCAAGGGCCAGTTATTACCTATATTCCTGGTTTCTAGCAAATAATAAGTGAGCAGTACATGTTTTTTATCAATGGATGAAAATTATAATATCCAATTTGTACTAATACTTACAATTAAGACTTAGATACAGGTTAAATGGCTTGGATAATCACTGTCCTAAGAATGTACTTATATACACAAATTATAGTCACATATATCTGCATATAATTTTTCAGATAATACATCGATCCTATACTTGGCACACCATATATATTGTTGATGTAATTTAACATTTCAATCACATTCATGGGCTCACATTTGAAGTTTATATAATTAAAAACATTCTCATTCTGGTAAAAGAAGTTATGAGAAGAAATTAACTTTTTCAGATAGTAAAACTTATTAGAAATTCTAGTAGGTAAAAAGCTTGGTATAATGGCCTTCAAAAATGTATATACTGTCTTCCACAGGGTGATTATGTGAATATGTTAGCTTGCCTGGCAAAACAGACTGAAGATGTAATTTAAGGACCTTGAAATGGGAAGATTATAGTGGATTCTGTGGGTGGGTCCAATGTAATCACAAATATCTGTAGAGATTTGAACTCACTGGGCTAATGAGTTTGAAAATAGAGGAGGGGCCCCGGCTGGTGTGGCACAGTGAATTGAGTGCTGGCCTTGAGAACCAAAGGGTCACCAGTTTGATACCCAGTCAGGGCACATGCCAGGGTTGTGGCCC
The DNA here is from genome assembly GCF_019186645.2 of Phyllostomus hastatus. NCBI lineage: Eukaryota > Metazoa > Chordata > Mammalia > Chiroptera > Phyllostomidae > Phyllostomus > Phyllostomus hastatus. The sequence goes on along the minus strand of NW_025334038.1, from coordinate 2,463,068 downwards.
GGGTCCCCAGTAGAGCGTGTGAGAGGAAACTACACACTGACATTTCTCTCTATTTCTTTCTCCCTCCCTTCCCCTCTCTCAAAATAAATAAATAAATAAATAAATAAATAAATAAATAAATAAATAAATAAATAAAAATCTTAAAAGGAAGGAAGGAAGGAAGGAAGGAAGGGAGGGAGGAAAAAAATGGAGGAGGGGCCATGAACCAAGTAATGCAGGTAGTCTCTAGAACCTGGAAAAGTGAAGGAAAGAGATTCTCACCTAGAGCCTCCAGAAGAAATACAGCCTGTAGACCTATTTTGGATGTCTTATGTCCACAACTGTAATATAAGAAACTTGTGTTGTTTTAAGTCACTACAGTTGTGGTAATTTGTTACAGCAGCAGTGGACAAACAAATACAGGGATGGAGTAGATTGCTCAATGGAATAAACTAAAAAATTCCTAAATCAAAATTTAGAATTCAGTATCTGATAAAAGCAATTTAGCAAACAATTGTGTGTGTGTGATGAATTATTTAATAATGGTCAATTATATAGTCATTAATACAAATAATAAAGCTGGACCCATGTCTCCTTATATCCAGAATTATTTTTCAGATGGGCTATAGATTAAATATTAAAAAGAACATAAAATATGGGGAGTTTTTTGGTTGAGGAAAATATAAAACCCAAAAACTATTAGGAAGAGGTGGATAATAGTAACTTACACATTGTTGGTATATGCAATTGATAGTTGATTTAGCAATATTTATCAAAATTAAACATACCCATACACTTCAACCCAGTAATTGCCTTTCCAGGAATTTATCTTCTGGTTAAAATGATTTTTATTTGTTGATTTTAGAGAGAGAAAGGAAAGAAAAGGAAGAGGTGGTGAGAGAGGGAGAGAGAGGGGTAGAGGGGAAAAGACAGAGAGAGAGAGAGAGAGAAACATCAACTTGTTCCACTTATTTATGCATTCTTATATGTGCTCTGACTGGGGATTGAACCCACAACATTGGCGTATTGGGATGACACTCTAACCAACTGAGCTACCTGGCCAAGGCCAAGAATTTATCTTAAAGAAATTCTTAGTTATGTGTACAAAGCTTTATGATGAAAATGTTCTTTACAGCATTGCATGTAATAGCAAACAACTGGAAACTGCCTAAATGCTCATTTTTATAGAAAATTAAATATATTATTGTATAGCCTTTAGAAATATGACACATATCTATTCTGTAAAGGAGATTTGTAAGTGAAATATAGTATATGTAGTATATAATTCCTTGTATGTATGGAAAACACATACATTTAGTTTGCATAAGCAGAGAAAATTCTGGAAGTATATACAAGAAGTTGCTAATAGTGCTTACCTTTGGGGAGTAGAACTGGGAGTAAGAAGTGTTTGATTTTTAAATTTTTACATTTTTCTGTGTAGTTCTTGATTCCAGCAATTGTTAACTTGGGTCTTCTGCTACAGAGGAAGGAAGGAAGGAAGGAAGGAAGGAAATAAGGAAGAAAGGTAGGAAATAAGGAAGGAAATAAAGAAGGAAATAAGGAAGGAAGGTAGGAAATAAGGAAGGAAGGAAAGAAGGAAAGATGGAAGGAAGGAAAGAGAAGAAAGGAAAAGAAAAAGAAAAATTGCTGGCCAATGAAGAAGGAGAGGAGAGGGCGAGGGCCATTTGACAGAGTGACCAAATCTGGGCCAACTGCATCAGAGGTATATGCTACCTATTAAAAATTTATATATATATAATATTTATAATTAAATTTTATATTTATATAAATTTATATATACTTTATATATGTTTATATTAAAATATGTAAATCATCTCTATCATTAAAGGAAGCACAAGCCACAGAATTGTGAAATTGTTGGAAAAAAGTGTGACACCTATTTAAAGGTATAAACTGTTTACATTTGTTTGTTGTGTTTTGCTTTGCTTTAAGTTATGCCTAAAGATTCCAGAGAGGTAAAAAGATGAATTTTTCCCTTAATTGTGTAGCTGAGGCAGACAGATATCTAATTAAGGTCATATGTCAGAGACAAGGTGTTTGAAAGGCTAAATACCTTGTAAGTCTCACCTCAGCAGTTCAGGCAAAAAAATCAAGTCACCTTAAGTCATGTTTTTTTTTAATGTTAAAATTCATGCCACTCTGAACTCTATCTAGCAAGGTAAGTCTAGCTTTCCCTTGGAAGTCTCCTCCCTCGATATCATCAGTAACTAAAGGGTTACTCCTTTCTTCCAAAGGGTCTTCCCAAGTTGCTTTTTAGGGGTGGGGGTATGCGGGATGGGGCTTGTCAGTCAGCCACAGTGCCTGGTCAAAGCTTTTTCTCTGCTGCCTTGTGGCTGCCAGAGGTCATCGCTGAGGCCCAGAGAGCCTGGCCGGGCTACATTGGCTAAAACATTTGTCTATTCCCTCTTGGCTGTAGCTACCCAGGGTTAAGAGAGGTCTTAATGTCAACCACACAGTGCAGACAAGTCCTTCCCTGCCAATACCCTCCAAGCATGGACACAGACTTGCTTTTATTCTCCCAAAGCACAGCCAAGGGCAAGCTGCAGACAAGCGGGTGGGGGAAGGAGGGGAGTCACAGCCAATAGCAGTATCTGCTAATATCTAGTTGTGTTTGAGGTCATTCTTTAAAAAATTTTTATTTTTATTTTTTATTTTAGAGAGAGGAGGAGGGAGGAAGAAAGAAAGGGAGAGGAACATCATTGTGAGAGAGAAATGTTGATTGGCTCCCTTTTGTATACACCCCACTGGGGACCAAACCTGTAATCTGGGCATGTACACTGACCAGGAATCAAACCAGCAACCTTTCGGTTTGCAAATGATGTCCAACCAACTGAGCCATACCAACCTGGAGCAAGGCCACTTTTAAATAAAAATGATCTTGCTAACTCTGGAATATTATTTAAATTATGTTTTAAATATATTTTATTGATTATATTACAGTTGTCCCATTTCCCCCTCTTCATTCCCCTCCACCCTGCACACCCTCTCCCACCCACATTCCCCTCCTTTAGTTCATGTCCATGTGTCATAAGTTCTTTAGCTTCTACATTTCCCATATTATTCTTGCCTTTCTGCTCTCTATTTTCTACCTACCATCTATGCTACTTATTCTCCATACCTTTTCCCCCTCTCTCCTCCTCCCACTCCCCTGTTGATAACCCTCCATGTGATCTCCATTTCTGTGGTCCTGTTCCTGTTCTAGTTGTTTGCTTAGTTTCTTATTGTTTTTGTTTAAAGTGTGGTTGTTAATAATTGTGAGTTTGCTGTTACTTTACTATACATGTTTTTTATCTTCTTTTTCTTATATAAGTCCCTTTAACATTTCATAAAATAAGGGCTTGGTGATGATAAACTCCTTTAACTGGACCTTATCTGAGAAGCACTTTATCTGCCCTTCCATTCTAAATGAAAGCTTTGCTGGATAGAGCCATCTTGGATGTAGGTCCTTGCCTTTCGTGACTTGGAATACTTCTTTCCAGCCCCTTCTTGCCTGTAAGGTCTCTTTTGAGAAATCAGCTGACAGTCTGATAGGAACTCCTTAGTAGGTTACTGTCTCCTTGTCTCTTACTGCTTCTACGATTCTCTCCTTCATTTTTACCTTGGCTAATGTAATGATGATGTGCCTTGGTGTGTGCCTCTTTGGGTCCAACTTGTTTGGGACTCTCTGGGCTTCCTGGACTTCCTGGAAGTCTACTTCCTTTGCCAGAATGGGAAAATTCTCCTTTATTATTTGTTCAAATAGGTTTCCCACTTGTTGCTCTTCCTCTTCTCCTTCTGGTATCCCTACAATTGGGATGTTGGATCTTTCAAAGATGTCCTGGAGATTCCTAAGCCTCTCCTCATTTTTTTGAATTTTTATTTCTTCATTCTTTTCTGGTTGTATGTTTTTTTCTTCCTTCTGGTCCACTCCATTGATGTGAGACCCAGCGTTCATTACATCACTATTGGTTCCCTGTGCATTTTTCTTCATTTCACTTATTCGAGTCTTCATTTTTTCATCTAATTTGTGACCAAAATCAACCAATTCTGTGGGCATCCTGATCACCAGTGTTTTGAACTGGGCATCTGATAGGTTGGCTATCTCTCGGTTGCTTAAAAAGATTGGTTCTGGGGCTTTCATTTCTTCTTCTGTTTGAGCCATCTCCCCCCCACCCCCTTTGGTCTGGTTGTGCCTGGTAGGTATGAGGGGGTGGAGCCTTAGGTGTTCACTGGGAAGGGGCACCCCAGTTGCTGGGTTGTGATGTTGTATATGGGGGCAGGGTCCGAGAGGGAACAATGGTGCTTGCTCTGCTCTCCATCGGACCTGAGTCCCTTCTGCTGCTTCCCCCGAGCAAACCGAGCCCCTCTGGTGCCATTTCCCACGTGGGTGGGCTTGTGTACATCATGGGACTTTCCAAGGACCTCTCCTGTGAGGCTGAGAGTCTCTCCCTGCACCTCAATCCCCACAGGTGTTTTCAATCAGCGCCCCAAGGCTCTATTTCCTAGTGCTGGGATCCTGGGTTGCACGCAGTGTCTTGCTTCACAATCACCACCTTGCTGGGTCTGCCAGCTGCCGCTTGCAAGCTCAGGTCTGTGGTCTTTTGTGCCCTGGATGCCTTATGCGCCCAGTCCCAATGCTCTCTGCTCTCTGCACCATGACCCATGTCTGCCTGGCTTCCCGATTCTGCCCCTCCTACTGGTCTGGATGAACATGTCTATTTTAACTTCTTGGTTGTCTGACTTCCTTTCAGGTCAATTCTCTATCAGTTCTGGTTGTTATTCTGTTTCTAAATTGTTGTTGTCTCTATCTTGGTTGTGCGAGGAGGCACAATGTGTCTACCTATGCCTCCATCTTGGCTGGAAGTCCTCTAAATTATATTTCTTAATTAAGTGTAAACATAAAATTAGGTATACCTTATTCTCACAGCAATTCTACATCCATAAAACTGAAACAATTTTGTAAATTAAATTAATAAAATTAAAAATTTGCCTCTTTTCTGTGGCGCTTTGAAGGTGGCTGGCTGCTTCAAGATGAAGCTAAACTTCTCTTTCCCAGCCACTGGCTGTCAGAAACTCATTGTAGTGGATGATGAATGCAAAATCCATACTTTTTATGAGAAGCATATGGCCACAGAAGTTGTTGCTGACTCTCTGGGTAAAAAATGGAAGGGTTATGTGGTTGGAATCAGTAGTGGGAACAACAAACAAGGTTTCCCCATGAAGCATGGTGTCTTGACCCATGGCCGTGTCTGCCTGCTGTGGAGCAAGGGGCATTCCTGTTACAGACCAAGGAAGACTGGAGAGCAAAAGTGCAAATTGGTTTGAGGTTGTATTGTGGATGCCAATCTCAGTGTTCTCAACTTGGTCATTGTAAAAAAAAAAGGGGGGAGAAAAATATTCCTGGTCTCACTGATACTACTGTGCCTGGTCGCTTGGGGCCCAAAAGAGCTATAGATTCTGGGGTCCAGAATCTATAAACTTTTCAACCTCTCTAAAACAGATGATGTCCACCAATATGTTGTGAGAAAGCCCCTAAACAAGGAAAGTAAGAAACCTAGAACCAAAGCACCTAAGATTCAGTGTCTTGTTACTCGACGTGTCCTGCAACACAAACATTGGCATATTGCTCTGAAGAAGCAAGGTACTAAAAAAAATAAGGAAGAGGCTGCAGAGTATGCATATGCTTTTGGCTAAGAGGATGAAGGAAGCCAAAAACAAACCCCAGGAACAAATTGCCAAGAAATGTAGGCTGTCCTCTCTGAGAGCTTCTACCTCTAAGTCTGAGTCCAGCCAAAAATGAGGTCTTCTAAGAGTAACAAATAAATAAGGATAATCATCAAAAAATATTTCAATGAACACTATTATGTAATGTGGTTGATGATGTTGTTTTGCTGAAATTAAATTGTCCTTTGACATGGGAATATGGACCATACTGCTATTGTACAGGCTTTTAAAGGCATGTTTATAATCAACTCAATTACCCCAATATCCTTCTCTATTTGAATTGCTGTGAAACTTGTACAATGTGCCACATGGACATTTGACCATCACTTAGCCAGAACACTGTCACCTCCACAAAAAGTATTTTATTCTTTTCTCGTTAGCCCAGGAAAATTAGTTATAGGTTTTTGTGCCAAATACAAAATCAGGTGGCTGTGTTTGATTATAAGGTAGTCATCAAAATGATTCAGAATAAGCATATATTAATTTCTTTAAAAATTATAATTTAAATAAGAGCAAAGTTTATATAGATAACTTGCAATACACATTATTCCATTTATATAAAATGTCCAGTGTAGGCAAATCCATAGAGACAGAAAGTCAATTAGTGGTTGTCAGGGGCTGGAGAGTGACCACTAATGGGTATGGATTTCATTTTCTTGATGAAAATGTTCTGGAATTAGATAGTGGCCATGGCTGCACAACTTTGTAAATATACTATGTAAAGTATTGACTTGTATACTTGAAATGGGTGAATTTTATGATACATAGATTATATCTCAAGTTCTAAAAAGTGACTTCAGTTTTCCTAAAGAATAGCAAATGGATACGAGACTTACATTTATTTATCTAAGGGCTCATCCTGTGGTGTTTCTCAAAACAAAGGGTGTTCCCCTTCAGCCCCTCCAATGTTGAGACTACTGCTATATTTATATTATAACTCAGATTCATATTTGTGAAATGGGGGTGGGAGAAATGGACTAGAGACAGAAGGTCTGGAGATAGGAAGATTAGTTGGTGGACTAGCAACAAGGGCCTACAAGGTACCTACAAGGTCATCAACAAGGCCAGTTAGACTGTACCAGTATCACCCAAAGACGCAACAGCCTACCAGATTGAAGCTCAGAAAGAACTTGCTCTGTCCCAAGTAACTTTCTAAAATCCTACCAATTTAGATTTAAGCATTTGATTCTTTCAACAAACATTTTTGACACCAGGAAGTGTCATCAGGCATTATAGGGAATACAAATATAACTAAGACAAGATCATTGCCCTCAAGTATTTTACTTTGTAGTAATGGTGATAAGATTCACACAGGGGTATCATTAAAAAATGTACACTGAGATAAGAAAAAGGGAGGTATAAATCTAGAACTATCAATGTGAGAAGAGAAAGAGATTACTTCTTACTTCTGGTGGAAGTCGCTTGTAATCCATTGTTAGAAGATGATGATGATAGGTGGAAATGTAGGGAAGAGCATTTTAGTGGAGGGAATAGCATGAACAAAGACTATAATACAGAGAGGTTTGATCATATCACTAGGAAGGTGTAGTGAGGGGCTGTAGAAGGTGTTTGTCTGAGGTGATGGTAAACAGTCTACCAAGGATTGGCTGAGAAGCTGAATGCCTCCGGAGCTCTTGGAATTATAGGCTAGATGATTTGGAATAAAAGAAGGGCTCTCAGAGAGGCACTGGCTTTCCTGGGCTCTCTCTGGCTCTTTTCCTTGAAGATGCCTGGATGATATGCTGCAGCTGCCTGTGTTTCCCAACAGACAGTATTTTGGATGGGGAGAAACCCAGGGCACAGCCTAGGGTCAGGCTGGCCTGGCAGTGGGTGGCACGGTTATTCTTCTTTGGGTGTTCTAGGGGGGATGATCTCTGAAGCAGAAGTCTGCCATTCTTCCAAAATTGTATAGCTTTTGTATTTTATGTTGGTTTAGTTTGTAAACTAACCCTATAGAAATAATTTAAAAAACCGGGGGAAATGATAGAACTCAGGTGTTAAAGAGTTTATTTAGCCTTAATTGATAGGTTTGAATGATTAAAGCTGTAACTAAAGAGTTAAAGAGTTTAGTTTAACTGATTAATGCATGTGGAAAGCTGTTACTCCAAAATTGTGAAGCTTTTGAATAAAGATTCCTTTCCTTTATGGCCAAACGTTTGCCTCTGAAATTTTGCCCAGAGGATGGCAGAGGGCAGCAGGACCCCAATTCCTGTGTGGTAACAATAGAAAATGAAGAACTAGAGAGAAGAAGGATGAATGAGGGAGCACTGGCTGGAACTAAGCTGTGGGAGGGAAAGTAAGAGCAGGTGAAGCTCTAAAAGTATGGACGGACAAGTTGTCTTTTTAAAATGAAAACAAAACAAAACAAAGCAAAACAAAACCCTGAAGGGAGGTGCGAGGGAGAAGAGGGTCAATAAAAATACTGTCTTTCACAGATTTGTACCAGTTTCCAAGATTTATCTTGGTAGCATTATCCCTGATTAGTAAATAGGCATTTTGTCCAGCTGGAGGGAAAGTGTTGAAAGAATGCTTCTATGATGGCTAGCTGCGGTGAGGTGCTGAAGATGAGTAAGAAAAGCACAAAGGCGCCAAGCGACAGGCAAGTGCACTGACGAACAAACAAACAAAAAAACAGAAGTGGAATTGTTCCCAAATCCCTCCTCCCATCATTTTCATTTGAGATCGCCCAGCTGGTAGGCATCTGCATCTGTCTTATCAACAATGTGTGTATCATCAATAAAATATGAGGAGGCACATGGGAAAAACCCTGGCGTGATCACGCCAAACTCACATGCGTTATTACAATGAATTAATTCACTTTTTTAAAGTACACGGTTCCTGGCACATAGACGGCACACAAACATATTTTATAAATGAACGTTTATTCATTTTAGAGGCTATATTTAGGAAAGGAAATGATTCAAAACTGTGTCCTAAAACCTATATCCGCTATTAGCGCTTAAGTTGGGAGGACCTGGGCCCAAAGGTTTGGTTTTCCCCTTTAAAACTTAGGTTTCTTACCATTCTGACCGGCTCCTTAGGTCAGTAGGTCTTGCAAGGAAAACGTGCTAGTAACCAACCGCTACTAGGGTGGCTGCGGGGCGGGGGGGGGGGGGGCTGGGGCAGAGCCATAGCTCTCCGCCTCCTCCTCTTAGCCAACCCTCCTGGACTGACTACCCAGGTCGGCCTTCCTAGCACCTGCGTGTCCCCCGGCTTAAAGGCTGGTGCAACCTCTCCAGCCCTGCGCTAGCAGGGAAGGGTTTTGGTCTCACCTCTCGCGAGATCCCTCCTGCCACCTCCTGCCGCCGCCGCAGCTACAGTAGCTGACTGGCGGCCTCTGCGCAGCCGCCCTGTTCGGTTGCTATGCTGTGGCCTGGGAGACCGGGTGCGCTTGAGGGAGGGGTGGAGGAGGAGGAGGAGACAGAGGAGACCGGAGAAGGGGAAAGAGGCGGGGGACCGAGCGCCTCTTGCACTCTCACCCGCAAACGCTGCCCGAGAATACCGCCTGCTCACGTCGTGCTGCGCGCTTTTCTGCTCCTTACGCTCCCCCCGCCCCCCGCAACATTGTTCTCTCAGGACCCCTGGGTCCTCAGGGGTTGAATTCGGGGACTGAGCCAGGGAGGGGAGAGACTTGGCTTTGCCAAGGGGTCGGAGGTTGGGGGCCGGACCGCCCTCTCGGGGTCCTCCTCCCCCACAGCACTTTTGGGGGTGTGGATTATCTCATCCACGCAGGGAGGTAGGAGTGTGCGCCGGCCGCCGTCCTCCTCGTTTCCCAGCGGCGCCGGTCTGCGGCAGCCCCGCAGTATGAGGAGGTGCTGGCAGCTCCCGGCGGTGGCACCGCCGCTGCGGTGGCGGCTACTAGGAGGACGCTGAAGGACCCCCCCCACCCCCCTCCGGGAGTGGCGCGGCGGACGCGCTTCTCCCCGGCGCGCCGGGCCTCCAGGCTTTTCTTCTCCAGCCGAGAGAACGCGGCTGTGATACGGAGGTAAGCGGCTGTTGGCCCCGCACGCTGTACGCGAGGCTGTTATCTGGGACGTGTGTGCCTCGTGGGAGGCGAACCAGGTAGGGCAAACCGTAGGTACACCGTTGACTTAAAAGGAAGGGAAAAAAATGATCCTTCCCCGCCTTCTCGTCCCTGGTTCCCACCCCAGCCCCTGTTTCCGGGACCTCTGCCCTCGGAGTTCTTGGGGGTAGGAGTTGGAATCTCTGTTCTGGGTGAGGCGAAGAAGGAATGGAATAGGTGCGAAGATGGAATGTTCCACGGTACCTAAACTCTAGGTGAGGTTTTAGAATCCTTTGAGTTTTCCATTGGTGATAGCTTTCCTAATTGGCTCATAGGAGCGCTATCAGCATACTGCATAGGCAGACTGTTCCTACCATTGAAGTTTAAGCCTCTTATGATTCTACTGGTATTACTTGTATTTAAGAAGCTGTAGTTAGGGCAAAAAGAAGTTGAGATGTAGGTAAATAGATATATCGATGCATTTCCCAGGGTTTCCTTAAAATGGAACAGTTTACAATTGCACAGATGTATGATTACATGTTTCGGAGAAACTTAGAATGGGAGACTTGCTGGCGTTGCATTATGTAGTGACAGCACCATGTATGTACCAGGACGATCTGTAGGATTTTCAAGCCCTTGTCCTAGAAGAACCTGCATGTATATGCAGTATACCATCTGCTTGTCAAATCAGGAAATTGGAGTAATATTAGGTTTATGTGACCAGATCTTGGGCGCAGTTGAGACAATACATTTTAAACCATGTTTATGGGGGAAAGCCCCCAGAAAGCCATTGTGTCCTATTTAGTTGTAAAAGATAATTTAAGTAGAAAGGACGACTGTGGGACAGTAAAAGCTAGGGAATTTTTTATCCTGATTTTTTATTTTAAGACGCCTGAGAAGAAATAATTTCTCATTTTCTTAGTGGGGAGATGACCTTAAATGATTATTCAGAGCCCAAAGTGTGCTTAATAGAATAGGACTGGTATCTCAGTTAAATGTTTCATTTGATGAATAGATTTATAAAATCTATAAACCTATAGATTTTTAAATCTATAGATTTTTAAAAAGATTTTTTATAAGAAGTTTGTGTATTGTACAGAATTTCTTTGCTAACTCATAATAAGAGTAATTTTATTCAGTAATTTTGTGGCACGTACCATTTTTTTTTGGTCAGAATAAATGTATGCTGCTGTTACCATAGAACTGTTATGTCTCTTTCATTTTTTTTAATGGCACACATATCTTTGTTACCATTTTGCAGTGGAATGTGCATATGGTTCCATAATATGATCTTGACTGGCTTATAAGAAGAGAAACATGGTGTTTTTTTTTTTTCGTACATGGGATAATTTATTTAGCTGATCTGTTTTAAATATCTGGCAAGAGATTTTGGAAACACTAGAAGCCATCACAACTTTTGTAGTTTTTAATTAATATCAATTGAGTAGTTTAAAGTTAGCAAATCACAACCCAGTTTCCTCAAAAGCAGTAATGGGTGAGGATGTGACTTTCTTATTGCCTGTTTTCTAACCCAGTGATTTTCAACGGTGTGCCACAGCACATCAGTATGCCACAAGAATTTTTAAAACATGCAATCCTGACTATTTAGTCAGAGACACTGACCTCTTTTCCCTTAGATTGTCAAATAAAAAAATGAAAGCCAATACAACAGTAGGCGTCGGTTTGAGTGAATTAAAATTATACCTATTTTTCTTGTCAGATCCAGAAGAAATATATATTTTTTGATGTGCCGCAGAATTATAGTAATTAGTGTAGATGTGCCATAAGGTGGAAAAGGTTGAAAATTGCTGTTCTAACCTACCTAGGTTCTAGATTGTGTGTGTTGAATTGTTTCAGACTTGTGGTTTTCTCCTTATGTTCAATTTGAATATCTCTTAAAATGTCCCTAGTAACTTTGTTACTTTAAATTTGTGACACCCAATTTCTAATTTAGGCTAGGCATAAAACCAGCATTGATTGAACACACTTGCTAAAAATACTTTCTGGGTCAGATGTACTCAGAATGCAGCCTCAGGAAAATTCATTTGAACTACTGTGACCAAGGTACACTTCATTATTATTGAATGACTTAAAAAAACTATAGATTCTCACAAATTAGATTTGTAAAGTTCAGGCATAGAAGCCTAACTTTTTTTTATGTATAAAATACTTTATGTGGGATAGTAATAAAACCTAAAAAAATGTTTAACATATGTGAGTCCCCATGGATTATTATTAAACTATGATAATGTATATTCAAAATAGTTTTGTCTACTAAACATAATTTGAGTTAAGGACAATGCAATGTGCAATGTTATCTATTTAGTATTTATGACTTATTCTAAATTCTGTGAGGGGGATCAGTGGTTATATTTTTGAGTAAATTATCTTTAAGGAACAAAGTAAGAGACTACGAGATAATTTCAAGGAGACACTGTTACTGATTTATTAAGAATACTTTTGTTTTCCAATCTGAAAGTTAATATGGTCAGTTTTAAACAACAAAGAAACTTTAAAAAATATTTAGAAATCTTGCTTGGTGGAAGTTTAAAGACAAATGTTTAAAAGTTCTGCATTCTTCTTTTTAAATGGATGATACAGCTAATCCATAGTTTTCCTGGTTTTTTTTTTCTTTTTTATCCTCAGCTGAGGATGTGCTTTTATTGAAGAGAGATGAAGAGAGAGTGAGAAAGAAAAACATCTGTCAGTTGCCTCCTATATGTGCCCTGACAGGGAATTGAACCCAGAACTTAGGTATGTGCCCTGACCAGGGATCAAACCCACAGCTTTGTGGTGTATGGGAGGATGCTCCAACCAACTGAGCCACCAAGTCAGGGCTCTGCTTTAATTCTTCATTAGTTAATAGGAAAGTAAAATTGGTAACCTCACTAGAAACAGCAAGTTATGTGACTTTATGTGACTAAATATGAATTGTTCCTAAATAAAGTTTAGTATTGGTAAAAGTTCACTAGTTACAAACTGAGTTGAAAGTTGTTGTTTTTTTGGGGTAATAATATGCATGTCAGTGAAATTTTTTGTATGCTATAGTCTAGATTTGTTAAATTTGTCTATTTACTGGATTAAGCTGTGAGGCCTTGAAGGTTGGTTCAGTGTTCTGGTAATCCTTTTTATTGTTCCCCATGAATATAGGGGGAAGGTGTTATTTCTTCATTTAATATTCAATTAGTAGTACAGATGGTGAGAAGTAATATAGTGCAGAAATAGTGTGGAATCTTTACTGGTGTGGAAGGAAGTACAGTATTTAGGAAGAGTGTAATATATTTTCCATTGTGTGATCGGTTAGTATAGTCATATTTTAAATAGGATGGAAAATGGGAAATTTATCTTCATTAGAGGCATTATCCCCCACATTTATTCTTCATTTCATTATTCCTAAATAGAAACACTGGAAGAGAGTTGGAAATATTTGAAGAAATTGGCAGGAACAAAGATAATTAAGTAGTGTGGATTATCTTGAGGAGAAGGAAGATATTAATTTGGGTGAGTTACTATATTGAGGAGTAGGAAGAAAAAAGAATCCAGAAGGGAAATGTTTATTGTCTTTTATGTGCCAGACTGTGTAAAGGGGCTTTTCATGTTATCCCACATAATCATCAAGTACACTTTGTGAGATAGGTATTATTAATCCCCTGCTTCCCCCGCCCACTCCAACCCACCACCTCCCCACTTGGGGTGAGGATAAATGAACTTGTCTAGGATCACACTGCTAGTAAGTAGAATTCAAACTAGGTCTGTCTGACTCTGAAGCTCATTCTTTAGATCATGCTGTCCAGTTAAATTTTCTGCAATAATGGAATTACTTATAAGTCATAGCTCCTGTGATTTTAAGGAAAATGATGTATAACAAAACCAATTTTACTATAGGTGAACTGATATGAAAAAAGAGTTAAGTTCCTAAGGCATGTTATTAACGAAACAACATTGAATCAAACAACATTACTCTTTTTCTGCACTGTTTGATATGGTAGCCATTAACCATGTGTGGCTTGGAACACTAAAAAATGTGACTGTTGTGCCTGAGGAACTGAATTTAAAGTTAATTTTAACCAGTTTAAATTTATATAACCAGATGTTCCTAGTAGCTACGGCATTGGACAGCACAATTTTAGATCTTGCTACGTAAAAAATCTGAGTTTTGGTATTGAATCTTCTAACTTATTTTTAACATTAGGTAAGTTATTTAGTTTTTGAGCTTCAATTTAATTCATTGTGAAAATGAAGAGGTGGTCAGTAAAAGGTTATCTTCAGCATGCCTTCTTGCTCTAAACTATGATTCTCATTAAAATGTACAGTGGCAGTTAATAGACACAAGCATATCTGAAAGGCCCTCCTCCCCAGGATACTCATTCCTTATATAAAGATTTTTGTTTGTTTATTCAGTTTCTCTTTTTGATCAGAGTATGTATAAAGCACACATAAAGGATAATAGATTAGCTCTGGCTGGGTGGCTCATTTGGTTGGAACATTGTCCCATATACCAAAAGGTTGCCGGTTCCATTTCCTGGTCAGGGCACATACCTAGGTTGTGGGTTCTACGTTGGGGCACATACATAAAGAGGCAACCAATCTATGTTTCTCTCTCCTCCTTACTCTCTAAAATCAATAAAAAATGTCCTCAGGGGAGGATTAAAATAAAGGTTATTGAGTTATTTTCCCCTCCAGTTGTTTGGTGAAACATAGTGTAACCAAATGCAATACCTTGAAGCAAAGAAAGTTTGGATCTTTAAAGACCATATTTCATCACCTTCCCATTTAAGAATATGCTGCAGTTCCCTGTTATTATCAAATGAATCCCAAACTTATCTGCTTGGCCTCGAAGGCTTTCTGCCAACTTCATCTCACCCTGTTCTCATTCTTGCTTAAAAAGAAAACATTCTTTTTTTTTCCTTTACCCTTGTTTTCTCAGTTTAAACATTCCTAACTGTCTCTAATCCATGTGCCTTCTTTTTGAGTATTCCTCAAAATTCACCTTTTTCTGGAAGAATGCTGCTTATAATCCAATCATAATGAGCAGGTTTTGAATCCTGGTAATAAATACCTTGGGGTTAATTTGTGATTGTTTAGGTATAGTTAGTTGACTGCACCCTTCTTAAGTTTTATGTTACCTACTCTGTATTTAATGAAAATGTAAAAAAAAACAACTAAAAATGGGGGCTGTTTCTTTTATATTGCCTCATGAGTTTAGTCCACTGTTCATCAATTCTACTTTAAAAAGTTGTTAATTTTAAAAAGAATGATAAATACTGTAACATCATTCATCCTTAATCACCACTCCAGTAGATATTTTTGTTTCCTTCCCGGCAGTTGGCCATATATATATATATATACATACATACATATATATATACATATATATATACATATATATATACACACACACACATACACACACACACATATTTAAGTTGTATGGTGGAGATACAATTTGGGTTCAGTATATTGGAAATATTGTATAGTAGAGGCAGTGTAATGTAGGGAAAAGCTGATACTTCAGAGTTAGATGGATCTGGGTTGGAATCTGTTCTCAAAAACCTGGGTAAATTACATAACCTCTGAGCCTACTTCCTTGTCTGTGAAATTAGGATAATACTTGACTTTGAATTGTTGTGAGGATTAGGGTAATATAAAGCATCCAGCACTATTCTGTACAGAGAAGGAGGTGATCAATAAATAGTAGCTGTTACCATTTTCCTCTTTTTAAAAACCTTTATTGATTTTTTTTTGTTTTAGATTTTACATATTTATTTTTAGAGAGAGGAGAAGGGAGAGAAATATCAATATGAGAGAGATGCATTCATTGATTGCTTCTTGCACATCCCCAACTGGGGACCTGGCCAGCAACCCAAGCATGTGCCCTGACTGAGAATTGAACCAGCGACCTTTCGGTTCACAGGCTGGCGCTCAATCCACTGAGACACACCAGCCAGGGCTGATTGATTATTATTTTTTTAAAAAAATAATAATAGATAAGAGAGGAAGGGGTAGGAGCAGTGATTTGTTGTTCCCCTTATTTATGTCTTCATTGTTTGCTTCTCGTATGTGCATTGACCGGGAAGCCTGCATCCTTGGTGTATTGGGATGATGCTGTAATCAACTGAGCTTCTGAGCCAGGGACGTTTTCCTCATTTTTTCATTCTTATTGTCATGAGTATGATTTAAACAGTTGCTTAGACATTAATTTATTGATCAGATGATTGATTTAGTCATTTACCTTTTGTTAATCATTTTAGTTGTTTCTAATATTTCCATTGTTATAATCTGCATTGAATGTGTTTGTGTTTGTTTCCTCAGTCTAAAATCCTAGGACTGGGAAAAGAAACCCTAGGACCTGGAATATTTTTATGCCAGATCTGTCTCTTAAAATGGGTTGTTTTGGAAAAATGCTAATTTTTAAAATTGTACTTTATTGTTTTAATTAATATATTTTGAAAAATTTGTTTTATTGGTGAATCATGTAGTGAATGGTATACGGGTAAATAAACATTATTTCTGCCCTTGAGCTCAAATTCTGGCATGGTAACACATGTCAACAAACGGTTACAATTCAGAGCGACAAGTGTAATAAGATCTGGGGGAAATGAGCAGTAGTGTTTGAGCAGTGTCTTGGGGGATGAGTTGGCATTGACCTGGGTAGAGAGAACAGCATGTACAAAAAGTCAGATATATATCATATTATGCAAACAAGAAAGCATAATGTGTTTGGAGAAATGCAGGTTGTTTTATATATGTCTGTCTTTGTGAGATGGGTGTTGGTGTCTGATTTGTGTGTAGATCTGTGTGCCTGTATATGTGTGTTGATTGTAAATACCTGTCAGTCCATGGGACTGGGTCATTTTGAGGCTCCCAAGATACTTTGTTTCGATATTGGTAGTCTCATTGGCTTGTCCCAGAGTGCTAAAAGTTTATCTTTGGTGCTGGGTTGAGAAAAGGTTTGGGAAAAGCACTGTTTTAGAGGCTCTAACTGCTGTAAAGTTTATGGTATCTACTCATCCCTGACATTCCCACTATATAATTAAAAATAAAACCAATACCAATCCTAAAATAAACATAAAGGAAATCAAGTCGAAGTCTCTTCCCAGCCCACCCCCACTTCCCCCAGCAATTACTACTTCATTCTTGTGTGTGTAAAATATCTTTTTGTTGCTCTTGCATTGCGAGTGCCTTCCATGAATATTTAGTCTGCCTCTTGGAAAATCAACATTTACATTGGGGAGCAATTATAGGTATTTAAATAAAGGAATGATGAAATTAGATGTAAGTTTTGAAGAGTAACTCTGGAGTTTTTAGATAATGATGCAAGGATGTAAGGATGGTGTAACGATGACGTTAGAAATGGAGCAGAGAGACCAGTTAGGATGCTGTTGCAGCAGTCTAGGTAAGAGGTGTTAAAAGCTGGAAATGGAGATCTAGAAATAAAGATGAGGATGGGGGACTAAAACTGAAAACTTATTAGGTAGTTTTACTAGAACAGGGAGTCCATTTGGGTGTAGAGGAAAGAGGAAAAAGAGTTGACAGTGATGTTAAGATTTTTTTTTTTGGACTTCTGGCCAAGATAGGAGTGTAGATAGATGCTCTGTTCCTCCTTGCACAACCAAAACAAGGACAACAAATTTAAAAACAAAAACAACCAGAACTAACAGAAAATTGAACTGTATGGAAGTCCAACAACCAAGGAGTTAAAGAAGAAATATTCATCTAGACTGGTAGGAGGGGCAGAGACGGCCAGCCAGGGGTGGAGAAGACTCACTGCAAGGTGGCATATGGCCGACTGGGCAGTCCCACATTTGTGTGAGGATAAACTGGGAGGAACTTCTAGGGAGTGAGATAGACTGCAAAACCCAGGGTTTCAGTGCAGGGAAATAAAGCCTCAAAGCCTCTGACTGAAAACCCCTTTGGGGGTTGAGGTGGCAGTGGGAGAAACTCCCAGCCTCACAGGAGAGTTCATTGGAAAGACCCACAGGGTCCTAGAATGTACACAAACCCACCCACCTGGGAATCAGCACCAGAAAAGCCCAATTTGATTGTGGGTAGCCGGGGAAGTGATTGAAACCCAGCAGAGAGTGGAGCAACTAGCACTGTTTCCTCTTGGATCTCTCCCTCACATACAGCATTACAGTGTAGTGACGTGTGTTGCCCCACCCTGGTAAATACCTAAGGCTCTGCCCCTTAATACATAAGAGGCACACTGAGACAAAAAAAATTGATCCAAATGAAAGAACGGATCAAAGCTCCACAAAAAAATATGACTAAGCAGTAAAGAGATAGCCAAGCTATCAAATACACAGTTCAAAACACTGGTTATCAGGATGCTCCACTGGGTACTTCAACAGCATAAAAAAGACCCAGGCAGCAATGAAGGTTGCATTATGTGAAATAAAGAAAAATCTACAGGGAACCAACAGTGATGGAAAGGAAACCAGGATTCAAATCAATGGTTTGGAGCAGAAGAAAGAAAGAAAGACTCAACCAGAACAGAATGAAGAAACAAGAATTCAAAAAAAAAAAAAAAAAAGAGAGGCTTAGGAACCTCCAGGACATCTTTAAACATTCCAACATCCAGATCATAGGGGTGCCAGAAGGAGAAGAGGAAGAGCAAGAAATTGAAACCATATTTGAAAACATAATGGAGAACTTCCCTAATCTGGCAAAGGAAACAGACTTCCAAGAAGCACACAGAGTCCCAAAGAAGCTGGACCCAAGGAGGAACACACCAAGGCACATCATAATTACATTAGCCAAGATTAAAGATAAGGAGAGAATCTTCAAAGTAGCAAGAAGAAAGGAGACAGTTACCTACAAAGGAATTCCCATAAGACTGTCAGCTGATTTCTTCAAAGAAATCTTGCAGGCAAGAAGGGGCTGGAAAGAAGTATTCCAAGTCATGAAAGGACCTACATCCAAGATTACTCTATCCAGCAAAGCTTTCATTTAGAATGGAAGGGCAGATAAAGTGCTTCTTAGACAAGGTCAAGTTAAAAGAGTTCATCACCACCAAGCCCTTACTATATAATGTTAAAGGGATTTATCTAAGAAAAAGAAGATCAAAACTATGAACAGTAAAAATGACAACAAACAACTATCAACAACTGAACCTAAAAACAAAACAAAACAAAAACAAACTAAGCAAACAACTAGAACAGGAACAACTAGAATCACAGAAATGGAGATCACATGGAGGGTTATCAGTGGGCGAGTGGGAGGGGAGAGGGGAGATACAGAAAATAAGTAGCATAAATGGTAGGTGGAAAATAGATAAGGGGAGGTTAAGAATAGTATAGGAAATGTAGAAGCCAAAGAATTTATATGTATGACCCATGGCCATGAACTGAAAGCGGGGAATGCAGGTAGAAGGGGTTGTGTGCAGGGTGAAGGGGAATGAAGGGGGGGGGGATGGGATAACTGTACTAGCATCATCAATAAAATATATTTTTAAAGAAAGGTATTTTCTTTTGGGCAGCTGGGAAGGCCAAGTAATTTTTATTGAATACCTTTAGTAAGCCAGGCAATTTTCTACGCACCAAAGTCATTATAAATTCTACTGAATTTATAAAATTATTTTATTTGAAAGTAGTTTCAAACACACAGAACACTTGCAAGAACAGCACAAAGAGCTCCTATATTCCCTTCAATTAATTTTTCCTTGAACTATTAATCGCAACTTAAAAAATTTAATAAGACTTTACTGTTTTAAAGCACTTTTTGGTTCACAGCAAAGTCAAGAAGGTCTAGAGATTTCTCATAAACCCCATCCCCATGCATGAACTTCAACCAAATATTACCATTGTACTATGTATGAGCGAGTATACACAGGATGAGCCTGCAACATCTTGTGCTTGGCTCACTGTAGTGAGCTCAGTGAGGCTTTCCTTTCCATACAGGGCCTTAATGTCATCTTCAGCTCTTTCCCTCTTTCTGCTGGATTTTACTGGATTCTCAAATTTCAGTGAAACTACCTGATTATCTCATTTCTGGGCTCTCATTTTTATTGCTGCTTCCAGCCATTTCAGAGGAATGCACCATTTCTGATTTCATTAAACTTTTTCTGAACCATTTGAGAGCAAGATGCTCATCACTCTTAAATAATCTGGTATGTATTTACCAAAACATGGAGAGCCTGTAATGGTGATTACATGGTGATTATGTAATGTAATCACCAACTCAGGAAGTTAACATTGATGCAACACTACATTGAGATTTTCCAGATGCCATTCAGAATTTTCCAACTGTCCCAGCAGTGTTTCTCTTTCTTTTTTGGTCCAGGATTCAATTCAGGATCACCCATTGCATCTAATTGTCATGTCTCTTTAGTCTCCTTCAGTTTGAAATAGTTCCTCAATATTTCTCTGTCTTTTATGACCTTGACTTTTTAAATTCTGTTAGATGTCCCTTAACTACCGTCCACCCAGTGGTTGCTCATAGGCATACTGAACACTTGCTAGCAGAAATATCATAGAAATGATGTGTTATTCTTAGAGTATTACTAGGAGACATAGAATGATATTTAACCTTGAACACCTTGGTAAGTTCACATCTATCATAAAATCATCATTTTTCCTTTTGTAATTGCTAACTCTTGTGTGAACATCTTTAAGACTATGTATGCTAATATTGTGTTCCTCATCAAATAAACCTCTGCTCACTAGCCTTTGGGTCCACTGATAACTTCTGCCCAAATCAGTCACTACTATGAAGGTTGCCGCCTGCATTTATTAGTTGATTTTCTGAAAACAGACATTTCCCTTCCCCCCATGCATTCATTCATGCATTTACATCAATATGTACTCATGGATTTCTGTCCCTATTCAGTGGGTTTTATTAGTTATATTTTATTCTGATACTTGATTTGTCCTCGACTGGCTAGTGGGAGCCCTTTAAGGTGGCCCCTGTGTCTTTCTGGCATGTCCCCATCCTTTGAGAACTTCCTTACTTTCTGGCACAACAAGATATTTCAGACTTATTTTGTACTCTTCCTGTCCCAGCTCTGGAATCATGCATTTTTCCGAGGAATCCTGATTTCTTTTGTGGTACTTAGAAATGAAGATTTGGATGTCTAATGTGCTCATTTCTGGGGTAGTGTGCTTCTGGGATACAATTACTTCCAAGGCAGAGAGAGCTAGGAAATAATGTGTATGTAGGTACACATCTGAATCTCTTTCTGTGTCTTTGTATATGTATTTAAAAAGTTCACACTGATACATCCAATTCCAGTCCAACACATTCAGGGTTCTTTCTTGCCTTGCTCTTTCTGTATTTATAAATCCCTTCTCCAGCAGTGAGAGATTGGCTCCCATTATTTTCAGTATATTTTTACTTATTTGCTCAGACCCCTTTGTTGTGCCAGTCACCCAACCTTAGGCTAGTTGTCCTTTGTCTGCCACCTCTGAGGCCTATGACACAGGGTCCTCAGGGATGCTTTCAAGTTTGTGCTAGTAAGGGAATGGAACTTCTCATTTAATCTGAACAAAAATTTGTTAGAAACATGTTATCTCCCATCTTAAAGGAGAACAAAGCTGAAATTCAGAAGGGTGTGTGACTCTGGGCATATTACCATGTAAATGGTAGAGCAAATATTTTGAATTCAGATATGTGTGATGTTGGAGCATCTTTTCTGTTTCTTTTTTTCTTTCATTACTGCATAACCTCTTCCTAAAAATAGTTTGGATTCAAAATGCAGGGTTTAGGGTTGTGTGTAGGTGGTAGTTGAAGCAATGGGTGCTACTATCACTGCTTATGAAGTTTGCGTCAAGTTAGAAAGAGGGTCACTGACAGAGCCCCCAACCACTCTTATTTTTTAAAGGTTAAGCGATCTCAGAAGTGAAGAAGCAAGTAAAGAAGATAGAATGGTGGTGAGAGAAGACAGTCTAGTTGTGTGGTAGAAGGTGGTGAAGGAAGGACTTACAGGAAGGTGTTAATGCTGCTGAAAGAGATAAAGTGTTTTGAATTTGACTGTTGGAATATTACTGATGACCTAAAAGCTAGTAGGTTTTCAAGTGTGTTCAGGCAGTCTACCTGAATCAGAATCAAATGAGATACTGATTAAAATGATCAGTTCCTTAGATTTTATTGTATACCTTAAAGAGTCTCAAAAGGGTGGGTGTGGAGTGGGGAGGTGGTTGCATAGGAGATTTGCTTAAATGTTGCTATGGTTATTCTGAAGTAGACTAAAGTTTGAGATTCGTTGTTTTAGTAGAACAGTTACAGTAGAGGTGTGTGATAAGAAACTAAATTGAGGAAATGACATACAATGAGTATAGACCAGAAAACTCTTAAGAAATTTGGTCATAAGGGAAGAAGGAAGATCTTTTGAGTCATAGAGAGCAGGGTGACAGAATCAAGAAAAATACCTTTTTTTTTAAAGGATACATTTAGCTTAATATTTTTTGGAATTAAGAAAAAGAAACTATAATGGCTTTTGAAAGATGGGTAAGTAAAACTAGGTAGCAATACCTACATACTATCAAAGAAATGCCTGAATGAACCTACTTTGGTAAGTATCTGGGCTAGCTCCCTCATCCATTTCAAACGATTGCCATCTTATGGTGAGTCTTTGGAATAATTCAGGGGTCACTGTTAATCTTATTTTATTAATACTTAAATTTAATATCTTGACTTTTTGTTAAACAGTTGTTAATAGCCTTCCTGATTTTTTTTTAAAAACTTGGATTTTTTTAATTGAATTTATTGGGGTGACATTGGTTAATAAAATTATATAGCTTTCAGGTGGACAAATCTGTAATACATCAGCTGTATATTGTATTCTGTGTTCACCCCTCCAAATCAAGTTTCCATTTTGAATTATAGATGTAGTCCTGTACATAAACAAATTACCAGTAGTACAATTTAAAAATATATCCAGGACTGGAGATGACTTTGAATGGAAAGCATTTAGACAGTCCAGAGTCAGTTAAATGTATTCTTTGAACACCAGCTAAGTGCTAGACACTGGTTGGCAGTGGAATTAGAGAATGAATGAGACGTGATCTTTATCCTCAAGGAGATTATACTTCTTTCTTCGGAGGAACTTAAAATCTATTATACAGCTAGAAATATATATAGATAAGTCATAGTTAACTATGTGATAGTTTACAGCTAAAATATATACAGGTAAGTCATACATATTTAATAAGTGTAGTGGAATATATTATCAGAACACTCAGGTCTCAAGTATTTTAAAACATTTAAATTTTATTTCCTTTTTTAATTGTTACTATTGCAACTTTGTTCAATTTTTTTAAAAGATTTTATTTCTTTTTAGAGAGAGGGGAAGGGAGGGAGAAAAAGAGGGAGAGAAATATCAATGTATGGTTGCCTCTTGTGTACCCCCTATTGGCAACCTGGCCCACAAGCCAGGCATGTGCTCTGGCTGGGAATCAAACCAGCGACCCTTTGGTTCGCAGGCTGGCACTCAGTCCACTGAGCCACACCAGCCAAGGCAAATTTTAAAATAATATACAAAGGTTATATTGAGAAATCTCAGTACTACTCCATCTATCCCTCTCTTCTCTCTATAGGTAACCAATTTTATTTTTTGTATATTTTAGCAGTATTTATGCAAATAGAAACAAAATACAAATATAGATTAATACTTTCCTCCTTTACCTTTTATGTGGAAGGCAGCATACTGTATTAATGTTTTATATAATAATTTTTAATTTAAAATATACCTTGGAGATCTTTTGACTTCAGTATACAGAGAGCTCTCCTTTCTTCTTTTTTTTTTTTTAATATAGTGACGTGTTCTATTGTGTGGATATACTATTAGGCTAATTCTAATTAAAACTCTTCCAGTCTTTTAGGTCCTTCTACTTGTATGACACGTTAACCTCTTTATGAGCTAGTGCTTTCGTAAGGCATTTTGCATTAATGACCTGCCTTACTTTGTTCAGTCCTCTAATGCCTCATTGGATAAGCCTTTCAAACTTTGTGGTCAGGCAAATACTTCCCTATTTCAATAGCTTAGGTGAAGAATGGAAGAAAAAGAGAAAGGGATGAAACTGATCATTTGTTGAACCGTACTGG
Source organism: Phyllostomus hastatus (assembly GCF_019186645.2). Lineage (NCBI taxonomy): Eukaryota > Metazoa > Chordata > Mammalia > Chiroptera > Phyllostomidae > Phyllostomus > Phyllostomus hastatus. The sequence goes on along the minus strand of NW_025334038.1, from coordinate 2,439,322 downwards.
GTGTTGTAAAGTATATCTCATTTAATTATTCCAGCAACCCTGTGGAGTGGGTAGTGTAATTTTCTTTTTAGAGATGAAGAACTTGAGGCTCAAAAACCTGAGTTGTCCAGACTTCACAGCTAGAAAATGGCAGATTTAGGTTTTGAAAATAGGTTAATTTCAGTCCAGAATCGGTATCTTTTCTGCTGGTATCCTATTTCTGTCTACTATTTTTGAATTCCTGAACTCCAGTCTTACATCTGTACCTCTCTGCTATCTGCTATAAGCCTTTCATCAAGAACTATAAAATTAGATATGTTCTACTATTGTATTCTTTCTGATTACTGGGATGCTACCTGTTTATCTGACCTCTATAATAAGGCACTGCTTGCCAGGATCACTGCCTATTTGCATGTTACTGTAAGCGTTTGATACCATTTTTTACTTCCTTTGTCTGGATTGACTATCATCAGTGCTATTGAGTTTCCTTTTCCCCCCTAATTTTGCCCGTGGTAGCCTTGTTACCACTTGAGTTTCATTTTGGCAATATGAAGCTTGTGCAAAACTCCTGAAATTTTGGGGGATGATTTTAAACAAAGATCATCATGTTTTATCTGGACTTGTACAATAGCCTCCTAAAGTACGTTCTGTGAGTGGTCTTGCCCTTTTTAATCTTCCTCTACATTGTAGCCATAGTGATCTCACTTGCACATCTGATCACATTACACCCTTGCTCAGAATTTTTGACTGTCTCTCCATCTGTATGTTAATATAAAAATCTAAACTCATGTTTAGTCCCTGTCTACCTCTCCAAGGTATTTCCTGGAATGCACAGTGCCTTGCACATATGTGCTAATTAATACTGATTATACTTGGAGTGAATAAAATGAATGAATTTTCCAAGAAGATTAACATTATTTGGGAAATACCAGATTTTAAAGTAATGTTGATTTTTTTGTCTTTTTCTTTTTTGGCTATTTCTTATCTCATGGCAGTAAGTAAACATTTTTTCACAAACTCCAAGGATTCCCATATTGTTTTATTTACATTGGAATTTTAAAAACCTGTATACTTGGTTTATTTTCATTTCAACTTACTGTGCTTTTTCCAGCCCAATACATACTGCTATGAATTGCAGTGGTTTACTAACAGAAGTTAGTAGGGAAATTGGTAATCTTCATTGGGAAGGGTTTTGTAATTTGAAGGAGTTTGCCCAGGTATTCTGATACTGTGACCCATCTTGCAACTGGCTATTATATGGTTTTTGATCTGTGTTAGCATAATTGTTTACAGAATAATTGTATAGGTCTACAGTTCCATATATGCAATTCTGAGGTCCCCACGACCCTGAAAAACAAAATTTTTCATTAATTTACTAGCCAAATTTGGTGTAAACAGATGGGAGGCCATTTAGTTTTTAATTTATTCCACTTATGGTAAACATTCTTAAGGTTCTGTAAGAAAATTTAAATTAGCAGTATGGTTAATACAGGGCGTCACCTTAGACCCAACCAACAATGTTAATATATTTGTGACACATCACATCTCCACAATCCAAATATTGTGAAATTCACAAAACTTCTGAAAGTGTTTTGAAACTGGTAGCTTTCAGATACAGGATTGTTGGCCTGAACCAGTATTCACTACCACCAGTTTCCCTAGCAATTGGTGATAAATGGTACTTTGTTTTATTTTGAATTTCTTTTTAGTGATGTTGAATATTTTCATGTTTTTACTAATTTCATTTCTTGTTGCATACATTCTTCAAATTTTTTATTCATTTATCTGATAGGGTCTTATGTATTTTTTTTAAACCAACTTAAAATATTGTAGATCATGAACTGTTTTTCTGTTAGCACAGTTGCATGCTTGTGACATACTCTGCGCTTTTTGCTTCTAGACTGTCAATAAGAAATGCTGCAAGTTAAAAACTTATCTAGCAGGGGTGTCCAACCCTCGGCCCATGGGCTACATGTGGCCCAGGATGGCTGTGAATGCGGCCCAATACAAACTTGTAAATTACTTACACTTTTTTTTTTTGCTCATCAGTTTTCATTAGTGTTTGTGTATTTCATATGTGGCCCAAGACAGCTTTTCTTCTTCCAGTGTGGCCCAGAGATGCCCAGGGGCACCCCTAAGAGGGAAATGATCATACTCCTTTGCTCAAAGTCCTTTAATGGCTTCCTATCTTATTTAGAGTAAAGGTTACCATGTTTTTACCATGGCCAACGAGGCCCTACCTGACCTGTGCCTCCTGTTCTTTCTCTGACTTCAACTTGGACCATTCTCCTTGTTCACATGTCTCAAGGCACATGTACTGGTCTCTTTGCTGTTCCTGAAATAGGCCAGATATGCCCTACTTCAGGTCTGTGTGCTTCTTCTCTGTCCTCTAAAATACCTTTCTCCTAAATATTCCAGGCAGAGTGTCCACATGTTTCACTTCCTCACTCCCTTTCAGATTTCTCATAAATGAAATACTCAGTTATATCTTTTTTGTATAATTTCTTTAAAATTGCATCCCTATTTCTACATTTCCTGCCTATTTTAATACCTTTTTAAATTTTATTTTTCAATTACAGTTTACATTCAATATTATTTTGTATTGCTTTTAGGTATAGTGGTTAAAAAATCATACCCTGTACAGTGTTCCTTTTGATATTTCAGGTACCTACCTGGCATTATACATAGTTATTAGAATATCATTGACTGTTTTCTCTGTGCTGTACTTTACATACCCGAGTCTATTCTGTGACTACCAATCTGTAGTTCTTAATCCCTTCGTGCTTTTCCTAGCCCACCAACCCCCTTCCTCTCTGGCAACCACTAGTCTGTTCTCTGTATCTGTGAGTCTGTTCCTATTTTGTATTTGTTTATTTTGCTCTTTAGAGTCCACATATAAGTGAAATAATATGGTATTGGTGTTTCTCTGTTTGACTTATTTCAATCAGCATAATATACTTTAGGTCCATCCATCCTGTCACAGATAGTACAATTTCATTATTTTTTATGGCTGAATAATATTTCATTAAATATAGAAATCTATTGTATATTTTTGATACATATTAAAATCATAACTTTTTAATCTACTCATCTATTAATTGGCACTTAGGTTGCTTCCATATCTTGGCTATTTTAAATAACTCTGCAGTGAACATAGGGGTATATATAATTTTTTCAAATTAGCGTTTTGGGTTTCTTTAGATATATACCCAGAAGTGGAATCACTGGGTCATAAGGCACTTCTATCTTTAATTTTTGATTACTTCTAATTTATTCTGTTCTGTTAAAAAATACTTGTTTTGACCCACTAAATTGATTTGTTAGCCAATGAGTCTCAACCTGGAGTCTGAAACATTTCATTAAACATTTAGGTGCTATAAACTTCATTGTTTGCGTTCAGTTACATAGAAAAAACTCTGCTTGTGTGAGAGCATTGCTTTCTAAAGAAATGATAAAAACTCTAGAGGCCAGCATTTTTTTATTTTTCATCTAAAAATTGCTCTATACTAATCCTATAACTAAAATTAATTTTTGCTGAAGAAGAAAGGAGCACAAGAGCCTTCAAAATGATACCACATACACTGCTACTACGTGGTTGGCCTGTTTTAGAAAAGGAAAAAAAGAGAATGTTTTCATTGACTGGTGGTATTTGTGAAAGATCGACTAACTTTATTGTTGGAATCTCATCTAGAGGAGACTAGAGAACAGAAATTTAGAAAGTGGGGAAGGAGTGAGAGGGAAAGCACTAGTGGCAGTCAGGTACAGTTGAATCTTGGTTCTTGAACTTAATTTGTTCTGGAAGTCTGTTTCAGAAGCAATTTGTTTGAAAACCTAATCATTTTTTTTCTATTTTAAATACATAACAGCATGAAAGGGTTGTCAGGTTGAGAACCGAAATTTTGTTTGACAACCACAACATTTTTACTGTGAACAACTTGGTCGAGAACCAAAGTGTTTGAGATGGGAGATATTCAAGAACTGAGGTCTGCCCATAATAAGCTACAGACAGGAGAGATAGTAGTTCTTTGACTCACTAAAAGCAGTTTGTTTATATCTTTTTTAGTGTACTGTTTTACTGAATAATATAAAGTCTCTGCTCCTTGAGGTCAGAGACCTAGATGTATACATATTTATATCTGTAGCATCTAGTGCTGTGTCTAGCCATGAGAAGCTGTTGACATGTGTATGAATGGATAGGTGTATTGAAGGCAGGGGATTAGGGGAAATTTGTGGGCCTTAGTGGTTCTAGGTATCTGTCTGTCTTTATCTCTCTGTTGTATCTCTTTCTTTCTTTCTCTTCACACACACACGCACACACAGAGATACACACTCTGTACTTTAAATACTGTAATGTATAAATAGGAAATAATGAGGTTAAAGATTAAGAAGCAAAGAGGAGAAATAAATAAATAAATCTCAGATAAATAAATTTGATGTGAGAAATAGTTCAAATTAGATTTTGATGTTGAAATAGTTTACAGTGAGGATCTAATTTATTTTGACATTGAAATTCAGTATTCTTAACAGGTCAGTAACAGTTGAAGTCAGTGACAGTTGAATAGAGGACATACACAGGACATCTGGAAAATGCTGTCCGTATGTTAGTGAATCAACGTGCAGGTCCAGTGCTATGCATTCATGTCTCGGTTAATTGATTTGCATGTGATTATCTAGGATACTTTTTTGTTGTGGTGTATATCTTGTCTTTTTTTTTTTAACTTTTCTTTATTGATTATTTTTTTGAGGTTGGGGGAGAGAGAGGGAGACATTCATTTGTTGTTCCACTTACTTACGCATTCATTGGTTGATTCTTGTATGTACCCTAATGGGGCTCAAACCTGCAACCTTTGTGTAGCAGGACAATGATCTAACCAAGTGAGCTATCAGGCTGGGGCTACCATTTCTTAAATAAGAAGCTTCTTATTATGTTTAAGTTATTGCATAATAAGTACAACATAAATGTATTTGGTATATTAAATGTAGAGATAAATTTTACAGCAAAACTATTACATTTGATTTTTTTTCCCTTCTTTTTTAGGGTTTCAGTTTTATAGCTCATAATTTTGATAGCACTGCCGTAAGAGAATCTGACCCATTCAGTTTTATATTGCAAAACTCAGTTCTGAAGGGCTGAGGGAACTTTCACTGAATACTGTATAGTGTTATAGCAACAAGCTAAGTTATTCATTCCAGTATAATACACTATCAGCATTTTAACTTATAGTTACATCCAAAGCATAGTATATAATAAGTTAAGGTTATTGCAGAGCAGATGGTTTGCTTGAGAACATTCCATTTAAAATAGGTCTAAAGAGTTGTCAACTCTCCAGAGAACTTTTTGTGAGCTGTTAATTGCTTGATAATTTTAGATAGTAAAGGTTTTACTCTGTCTACTTCTGTTAAGTGTAAAAAGAGAATTTGAAAGGAACAGTTTTCTTACTCTTTACTCACAACTTTTCATTTTGAAAACTTTCAAACCTATGAAAAAGTAGCAAGAATAGTGTACTAAATGAAATATACATGGGTATGTGAAATATACATGGGTATGTATATTTCATATCGATTCACCGGTTGCTAACATTTTGCTACTTTGCTTTATTTCTCTGTATAATTTAAAAATTTCTGAACGTTTTCAGATAGCAAACATGATTGTAACACTTTACCCCTAAATGTGTCAGCACGCAAACATGCACCTTCTTTTCTATAAACACATTCTTCTCTATAACCATATGATCACACTCAGGAAATTTAGCATTGACACAGTACTTGAATCTGACATACAGTCCTTATTCAAATTTCTTCAATTGTCCAATCAGGTCCTTTATGCTTTCCCCCGACCTAATTATGAATCAGGGACTACATGTGGCATTTGGTGGTTTTGTCTCTTTATTTTATAGCACTTTCCCAGCCGCTTTCTACATCTTCTTCTTCATCCTCCTGACATTTTCAAAGGATCCAGGCCAGTTTTTTTTTTAATTCCTCACCCAAGGATATGTTTAGTGACTTTAGAGAGAGTAGAAGGGGGAGGAAGAGAGGAAAAAAACCTCTTTGTGAGAGGGAAACATTGATCAACCTAGGTTGATCAACCATTGAAGAACCTAGGTTGTGCTCTAACCTGATATTGAACCTACAGTCTGTTGGTGTATGTATGAGATGATGTTCCAATCACCTGAGCCACGTGTCCAAGGTCCAGGCCAGTTGTTTTGTAGAATGTCCCTCATTTGGTTTTGTCTGATTATTTTAATTTCATTTTTCCATAATTAGATTCAGGTTAAACATTTTTGGCAGGAATATCACATAGACTTTCTGTTGTCACTGTATAACATCATGGTGCTTATGACATTCATTTTGGTGATGTTAAACATAATGTTAAGGCAATATTTGACAGGGTTTTTATTTTAAAGGTAAATTTCTCCTTTATAATTAATAAGTAGTCTTTGGGACAGTGCTTTCAGATTATGTGTGTATCTTGTTCCCCAACAAACTTTCACCCAGTGATTTTAGCATTCATTGATAATTTCTGCCTGAATCAGTTATGGTAGCTGTAAAATGGTAAATTTCTATTTCTGTTATTCTTTTGACATTATTCTACAAAGAAGGGTTATTCTTTTCCCTTAGAAAAATTAGTATCAAGTTAGACCTATAGCTTCTTGTTTTATTCATAGTATCATCTATTCTTGTTACTTATTTTGAAACTTAAATTGTCTCATTTGGCTGGTGAAAGCCCTTTTAAACTGCTTCTCATGTTTTTTTGACTTGTTTCCATCAGATTTTGAGGACTTCTTTATTTACTGGCACAAGATATTTAACCTGACCTTGTATTTTTTTCCTTGCTCCAGATCTGGAATCAACCATTTCTCCCAAGGAGGTCTGATTCCTTTTAATATAGAATAGTATGTAGGGCATTAGGTATCTTCATTGTTATTGGAGTATTTTTGCTTCTAGGTTCTATTAGTGGACAGAGATAGCAAATACATGGTTTTATTTTTATCTTTCAAAACATTTTATTTATTTATTTTTAGAAAGAGGAGAAGGGAAGGAGAGAGAGAGAAGCATCTGTGTGTGAGAGAAACATCTGTCAGTTACCTCTCCCACTCCTTCATCCTGGGGCTTAGCCTGCAGCCCATCATGTATGTGCTCTGACAGGGAATCAAACCTGGTGATCCCTCATTTTGCAGGATGATGCCCAACCCACGAGCTATACCAGTCAGGTCGCAAATACATGTTTTTAAATGAGATGATATCAGTATCTTTAATTCCAATTTAATATTACAACTTTGTCACATGCCATAACTGATATGCTGTCTCCTATAGTGAGGTCCCTGGTTCCCAGCAGCATTAATATATTTATACATTTGTTCAGTCATATAATATACACAAAATAGTTTCAGAATACTGCATCAAGAGCACTACCAACAACAAACTTACTAAGTAAAGTTTACACTGTTTTTTAAACATTTCCTTCAATTTATTTTGATACTGAATCCTACTGTGATTTATCTAGTCAGGAGCAGGTGTTAGCAACCTGACCTCTGGTCAAATCTGACCTGCCATCTATTTCTGTATGCCTTATGAACTAAGACTGATTTTTACATTTTTAATGTTTATAAAATAATATTTTAGAATAAAAATAAAAATTATATGAAATTTGAACTTCAGTATTGTTTTATTGGAACAAATCATGCTTGCTTCTTTACATACTCTATATGGCTACTTTCTTGCTACAAAGGTAGAATTATGTAGTTGTGGCAGATCATTATGTCCTGTAACATCTAAAATATTTTATGTCTGGTTCCTCATATAAAACTTTTGTCTATCCTAGTCAAGAATATGTAGTCAATATTCTTTTTTATTTTTTCTTCACTGAGGACAGTTTTTAATTGCTTTTAGATTGAGAGGAAGGGAGAGAGAAAAACATCGATGTAAGAGAGAAGCATCAGTTGGTACTCACCTGTACTCACCTGGAGTGGGGAATCATATGTGCCTGGACCAGAGATTGAACGGGCAACCTAGGCATGTGCCCTGACTGGGAGTTGAACTCACAACTTTTTGGTTACAGATAACACTTCATCTAACTGAGCCGCCAGTCAGGGCATGTTCAGTATTCTTCACTAGGGTTGGATCATTTTTTCCCCTGTGTATTTGTGTTATTTATTTGATATATGGTTCATTTATTTATTCTACTTTAGGGAAAGTAATTTTTTTAATGTTGGAAATTAGAAATGATTGAATTTTAGAACTAGAAGGGAATTTAGAGATTATGTAAATTTTAGAACTAGAAGTGAATTTAGAAATCATGTAGTCCTGCACCACCCATTAAGTCAACCACTATCCAAATGTGACCATTTAAATTTAACTCAATTTAAAAAATTCATCAAAAACAAACTCATAGATGTAAATAACACCTATTCCCCACAGATGCAAAGAGGAAGAGGGTCAGGGGAGGATGAAGAGGGTAAAGAGGGGCAAATACATGGTGACAGAAGGAGGCTAGTCTTTGGGTTGTGACCACACAATATAATAATAGAGATAATTTATTGTATTATAGAATTGTGCACTTGAAATTTATATAATGTAATTGGCCAGTGTCTCCCTAATTAATTTAATTAGGATAATTTGTTAGCCATAAGGGTCATATTTAAGTGTTTATTTGTCATATGTGGTGTGGCTACTATATAGGACAATGCAGGTTATACATTACACACAGTTTTATCATTTTATGAAGGAAGAAATTGGGACTCAGAAAGATGAAGTGACTGTCCCAAGGTAAATCAGAAATAGATAATAGAATTAGAATGTGAAAGTTTACTGTGACTCAACAGCTTTAATAATATAACAGCAGTTGTTAATAGAAAAGAATGAGTGTGCTGAGACAAAAAATGGCCCAAAATGAAAGAACAAATCAAAGCTCCACAAAAAAAAAACTAAGTGATGAACAGATAGCCAGCCTATCAAATGCACAGTTCAAAACACTGGTAATCAGGATGCTCATGGAAATGGTTGAGTATTGTCACAAAATAGAGGAAAAAGTGAAGGTTTTGAAAAGTGAAATAAAGGAAAATGTACAGGGAACTAACAGTGAAGAGAAGGAAACCAGGACTCAAATCAAGTTTGGAGCAGAAGGAAGAAATAAACATTCAACCAAAACAGAATGAAGACACAAGACTTCAAAACAATGAGGAGAGAGGCTTAGGAACGTCCAGGACATCTTTAAACATTCCAACAACCAAATCATGGGGGTGCCAGAGGAGAAGAGGAAGAGCAAGAAATTGAAAGCTTATTTGAAAACATAATGAAGGAGAACTTCCCTTATCTGGCAAAGGAAATAGACTCCCAGGAAGTCCAGGAAGTTCACAGAGTCCCAAAGAAGCTGGACCCAAGGAGGAACACACCAAGGTACATCATAATTACATTAGCCAAGATTAAAGATAAGGAGAGAATCTTCAAAGTAGCAAGAAGAAAGGAGACAGTTATCTACAAAGGAGTTCCCATAAGGCTATCAGCTGATTTCTCAAAAGAAACTTTGCAGGCAAGGGGCTGGAAAGAAGTATTCCAAGTCATGAAAGGCAAGGACCTACATCCAAGATTACTCTATCCAACAAAGCTATCATTTATTTATTTTTTTTAATTTAAAGATTTTATTTATTTTATTTTTAGACAGAGGGAGAAAGCAAGGGAGAGCGAGAGGGAGTGAAACATCAATGTGTGGTTATCTCTCATGGGCCTCCAACTGGGGACATGGCCTGCAACCCAGGCATGAACCTTGACTGGGAATCTAACCGGTGACAGTGGTTCGCAGGTGGTTTGCTGGCGGTTTGCCAGCAGTTTGCCAGCTGGAACTCAATCCACTGAGTTACACCAATCAGGGCAACAAAGCTATCATTTAGAATAGAGGGGCAGATAAAGTGCTTCCCAGACAAGGTCAATTTAAAGGAGTTCATCATCACCAAGCCCTTATTATGTGAAATGTTAAAAGGACTTACCTAAGAAATAGAAGAAGATAAAAAATATGAACAGTAAAATGACAAAAAAAAAAACTCACAACTATGAACAGCCTCACCTAAAAAAAGAAAAATGAACTAAACAAACTAGGACAGGAACAGATTCACAGAAACAGAGGTCATATGGAGGGTTATCAGTGGGGAGGGGCAGGGTGGAAAATGGGGGAAATTATAATGGGAAAAAAAAACAACAAAAAGAAAGAGACCTCTGCCTTAGTCTGTGAAACCCTTTCTTACTAAATTTCATATGAGTGCATCATAATAACAAATACTTGCATTTTGAGAGCTTAATAATTGACTGAAAGAGTGCCCTATTTTTGCTACTTTTCGTATTCATTTACAGTCATTTCTATTCATTTTTGTAGTACCTTCCATTTGGATATTGACATTAGAACTTGGCTTGGGAAGCCATTGGGCAAGGTTACAAAGAGTAGGCTGTACAAAAAAAAAAACAAACCAATCTGTTGGTATTACTGACCCATATGAGTAGTGAACTATTCTTTCTCTGCCCTTACTGTAAAACCCATCTCATTATATACAACTGTGATTTATATTCTTTCTTTGGTTTTTAATTTAATGGGGTAATACTGGTTAACAAAATTATACAGGTGTCAGCTACATAGCTATACAACACATCATCTGTACACTGTATTGTGTGTTCATCAACCCTAGTCAAATCTCCTTCTATCACCATTTATCAACCCTGTACTCTCTATACCTTTCCCCCAATCCCCCTCTCCCAAGCAATCACCACACTGTTGTCCTGTCCACTAGTGCTTTCTTTTTTTGTTCTCTTTTCTCAATTGCTCTACGCCAACCATTCAACCCCTCCCCACCCCTCCCACACAGCTGTCAACCTGCTCTCTACCTATGAGTCCGTCACTACTTTGCTTGTTAGTTCATTTTGTTCATTAGATTCTATGTGTGAGTAAAATCATATGGTATTTGTCTTTCTTTCTCTGACTGGTTTATTTCACTTAGCATAATACTTTCCAGGTCCATCCATGCCATCCCAAAGGGTAAAATTTCCTTCTTGTTTTTAATGGATGAGTAGTATTTCATTTTGTAAATATACCACAGCTTTTTTTATCTACTCATCTGCCATGGACACTTGGGCTACTTAAAAATCTTGGCTATTGTAAATAATGCTGCAATAAACATAAGGGTGCATGTATTCTTTTGAATTAGTGTTTTGAGTTTCTTTAGATAAATTTCTAGAAGTGGAATCACTGGGTCATAAGGAAGTTCCATTTTTAACTTTTTAAAAACACTTTTGACTTTTTGAGGTAACTCCATACTGCTTTCCATAGTATCTGCACTGATCTACAGTCCCACCAACAGTGCACTAAGGTTCCCTTTTCTCCACATCTTACCAACACTTGTTTGTTGATTATAGATGATAGTCGTTCTGACAGGCATGAGGTGGTATCTTATTGTGGTTTTAAGTTGCATTTCACTTATGATTAGTGACTTTGAGCATCTTTTCATATGTCTGTTGGCCATCTATATGTCTTCTTTGGAGTAATGTCTCTTCAGGCCCTTTGCCCATTTTTAAAATTAGATTGTTTTTGTTGGTATTGAGTTTTATAAGTTCTTGACAAATTTTGGTTGTTAACCCCGTGTTAGATGTATCATTGGTGAATATATGCTTCCATTCAGTGGGTTGTCTTCATTTTGTTGATCATGTCCTTTGCTGTGCTAAAACTTGTCAGTTTGATGTAGTCCCATTTGCATATATTTTCTTTTGTTCCCTTTGCCTGAGGAGATACATCAGAAAGCATATTGCTATGAGAAATTTTCAAGATTTTACTGCTTATATTTTGTTCTAGGATTTTTTTTGGTTTCAAGTCTACCATTTAAGTCTTTAATCCATTTTGAGTTTATTCTTGTGTATGGTATGAGAAGGTGGTCTAGTTTCATTTTTTGCAAGTACCTGTCCAACTTTCCCAGTGTCATTTATTGAATAAACTGTCTTTACCCAATTGTATGTTTTTGGGTCCTTTGTTAAATATTAATTGAGTATAATAGCATGGGTTTTTTCCACTGAGATCTGTATTCTGTTCCGTTGATTTGTATTTCTATTTTTATGCCAATACCATGCTGTTTTGATTTCTGTGGCCTTATAGTATAGTTTGATGTCAGGTAGCATGATTCCTCCAACTTTTTTTCTTCTTTCTCAGAATTGCTGTGGCTATTTGGGATCTGTGGTTCCAAATAAATTTTTGGAATATTTGTTCTGGTTCTGTGAAATATACCATTAGTATCTTGATAGGAATTGCGTTGAATCTATAGATGGTTTTGGGTAACATGGACATTTTAATGATGTTAATTCTCCCCATCCATGAACATGGTATATAGCCTTTACTATGTTGAGGTATGTTCCCTCTATTTTCACTTTGCTGACAGTTGTTATCATAAATGGGTGCTGGTTTTTATAAATGCTTTTTATGCATCTATTGATATGCTCAAGTGGTTTTTATCCTTTATTTTATTTATGTGATATATCATGTTTTTTAATATATTTTAACAACCTTGCATCCCTGCGATAAATCCAACTTGGTCATGGTATATGATCTTTTTAATATATTGCTGGATCTTGTTTGCTATTATTTTGTTGAGGATTTTAGCATCTGTGTTCTTTAGGGGTATTGGCTTATAATTTTCTTTCTTTGTAGTGTTTTTATCTGGTTTTGGAGTTAGGATAATGCTGGCCTCATAAAATGAGCTTGGGAGTCTAGAAATTTATCCATTTCTCCCAGATTGTACAGCTTTTTGACGTATAGTTGTTCATTGTGTTTTCTCACAGCCCTTTGTATTTCTTTGGTGTCAGTTGTTACTTCTCTTTCATTTGACTATATTTATTGGGGTCCTCTCCTTTAAAAAAAAGACTTTATTTAGTTTAGAGAGGGAGAAGGAGAGAACCACCAATGTGTGATAGAAACATCAATTGGTTGTCTCTCACACACCCCCAACTGGGAACCTGGCCTGCAACCCAGGCATGTGCTCTGACCAGGGATCGAACTGGGCTGGTGCTCAATCCACTGAGCCACACCAGCCAGGGCTCTCTCTTTTTCTTTTTCTTGATGAGACTGGTTAAAGGTTTGTCAGTTGTCTTATTTATTATTTCAAAGAGTCAGCTCTTGGTTTCATTGATATTTTGTGGTTTTTAGACTCTTTCATTTATTTCTTCTCTAATCTTTATTATTTCCCTTTTTCTTTTTCCTTCTAAGAACCACCCCACACCCCGAGAACCCCCTTATCACCCAGCAGCTGAGATATCCCTGCAGAATCACAGCCTCTGCCCATGGGAGTGGGCCAGCCATTTACTTTTTGCTATCCTTCCTACCAGTCTCAATGTGCCATCTTTTTAAATTCCTTGTTTATAAGCCTCTTTAACTAGTCTTCGGTTCGTTATTTAGGATGATTGTTCTATAAATTAGGTGTGATTCCAGTTTGGTCCTGGAAAAAGGTGAGTGTAGCTCCCCCCTATTTCTCTGCCATTATGGATCCTTAGTTGTGATTAATCTCTCTCCTCACTTTTGGGGGGAGTATTAAGGTAGAAATTGAGGAAAGAATGGAGAGAGTGCAATGAATCTGATTGAAGATTTGTAAAACTTACAAATGTTGATGACTCTTTTTCACTGATGTCTTCAGTTAATTTAGATGCTTCCGTAAAGTAGAAATTACTTCATTATGTTGTGGTGGAAATAATAGTGCTGCCTTTGAGATTAGACAGATCTGGATTCACATGCTACTCTATCACGATTGCCTTTGTAACGTTGAACAAACTACTTGCCATTTGTAGAAGAGATCAGGAGTATTAACATCCTGAAGAAAAATGTCCAAAATATTCATTATGTTAAGTTAAATTGAACGTAGTTTTTTAATCATTAGGTTATAAACCAGAACATCAAAATTTTCTGTATTTTTTGCATCTTAAGTGGTTTGGCTATTACATGTTTTTAACAACTTTACTGAGTTAAAATAGTGTTTAATAAACTGTATATATTTAATGTATAATATTTGATAGGTTTTGACATATTTATACATCCCTAAAACTACCACCACAATCAATATAATGAGCATATTCATTTCTCCCCTATATTTTCTCATGTTCCAGAGTAATTTCTTCCCCCATACTACCACATCCTGCTCTTGTCCCACTGGTCTACTCTTTGTCACCAAAGATTAGTTTGTGTTTTCTAGAATTTCATATAAATGGAATCATATAATATGCATTCTCTCTTTTTATCTAATTTTTTCCATTAACATAATTATTTTGAGATTTGTCCATGTTGCACTAATAATATTTTATTGTTTTATTAACTACTTTGTGTTCCATTTGTGGTACATTATTAATGTACCACAGGTGAATTCTTATGTATCACATGAATAAATCCATCACCTATTCATAGACACTTATTTTCTTCACAGTGTTTGACTCTAACAAATGAAATGAAGTTACTGTGAACATTCATGTGCAAGTCTTTATATGGACATATGCATTTACCTAGCAATGGAATGGATAGCTCATAAATTTGGAGTAAGTTTAAAATTTGTAGAAAAGTGCCAAAGTGTTTTCCAACATTGTTGTAACATTTTATATTCCCACCAGTGTAACATAGGAGTTCAAGCCCAGGAATCTTAGCTGCTCATTCCAGATAAACCAAAAAAAAACCCACAAGGAGCACCTGATGGAGCAGGCATAGTCTTTATTACTCACATTGCAGGGAGCACAAACGATAGCAGGTTGGCAAAGCAGAACCACATCTCCCTGACTCTGAGACTCATTTTAAGGATGCCCTGGCCATTGGTACCATGCCCTATCTGGCTCTAGGCTAAGGTCATCCTGTACTTGAAGGGCCAAGGGAGGTGTGCATATTTGCCAAACTGAGGCTATGTAAGTTCTCTTAGGAATTGAGGTTTGCTGTGGGTTATAACAAACAGGTTAAGGGGCCAGGAAGCTGTTACCATGGGTGCTAGCTGTAACCCCAGTACAAGTCCCTCTCCCCAAGGAGCCACCAAGGAACACCAGCAGGAATCTACCTGTGCCTGCCAAGGCCAGATGAGGGTGATTTCCCCAGAGGTATATCTTTGGGTGCTGGCAAGAGCATATTATTTTGTTGTGCAGGTCCAGGGTGCAGCAGAGGCTCCTGTGTGCTTAATTGTAGGTGAATAGGTGCTGCCCAAAGTCTACTGAGGAGGTTGACAGGAGATGCTTGTCCTACCCTAGGCTGTTCATTCAAAGCTTGTAAGCAGTTGGAAAGATGGTTGTCCACCCCTGGAATGAGCCAGAGTCAGTCTTCAGAGCATCTTTCAAGAGGCTGTTATATCTTTCAATGAGGCCAGCTCTGGTAGGATGGTATGATAGAGGGACTTTCCAGTCTATATTGAGGGTATCCCAGTCTTGTACCTGATGTCCCATAAGAATGAGTGCCTTGGTTGCTTTCAGTGGTGTCTGGGGTCCTATAGGCAGCACATAACTGTTTTAAGCCTCAGATGGTGGCTCATTGTGTGGCCCACTTGCATGAGTATGCTTGTTGCAAGCCACTGGTCATGTCAACACATGTTAGGGCATAGAGTGAGCTTTCAGATAGTGGTAGGGGGCCAGTTTAGTTGACCTGTCAGCAGGTCAGCATGGTGCCCCCCCATCTCAGGCAACCCATATCTTGGGTAGCCAGTGAGGGTGTTTTAGACGGTGCCTTACTGACAGTCTGTGACTGCATTGGAGTAATAGAGCAGTAGGCTCCAAGCTTTTACTACTTCTCAAGTTTTCTGTCCTGCATGGCACATCTTTCTGTGGAACCACTTGGCTGTGTCTTCTGATGGGGCCTCTTCTAGCCAGCACATGCATGCCAAGTCATCAGCCTCAGCATTGCCTGGGCTGTGGTGAGGTTGGTGTCCATTGACATGGTAAAGAGTCATTACCTTTTCTAGGCTATGTTCATAAATGTCCTTCCGTAGGTTCTGTCCCATAAGGTTCACCAAGCCACTTGCCAGTCACCTTGTTTCCAGTGGGGCAACTATTGAGTTAGTCTTTTGTATACTGCCCAGATGTCTGTGGAAATTGTTACCAGTTCTGGTTCTCAAGTTATGACTACTGCCTATTTTGTCCTGAGTTATCTTCCATCCATGTGCTGTCTTGCTGGGCTCATAGGCTCCTGCTCTCCTGGTGAGTGGCTGGCCTCAGCAAGAGCAGTCAGTGTACCAGGTGTCCTCAGGTACAGGGACTTGTCCCTCTTTAATAGTAGATTCAGGCATGGGAATGGGAGTGAAGACGTCTTTGTCTGCATCTTGATAAGTAACTGGGCCCAAGAGCTGCTGCAGTTCTTGACTCAGAGGGCTTGTCACCAGCTTGCTCCTCTGTTGTAACTCCTCTGTTACTCTGAGCTCTTGGGTCAATTTGCAGGGTCCTGTATTCACCCAGCAATGGGATAGGTAGTATGTACTAGAACCTCAGCAGTTTTGGTGATGGCTTCAGTAGCCGGGAGAGTTTGGTAAACAGTGTTTGCTTGTTCTATTGGTCAGTATTGAGCCTCTGCTCTCTTCCAGAGCTGGGACCAGAAACCAGTTGGCACCTTGGTGCATCCTTGCTGTTGCCAGAGGCCAGACAACCCCCAAGAATTTGACAGACAATACAGATCCCTGGATTTTGTTGGAATTGACTATCCTTGGCCTTGGAGATGAGCCAGTGGCAGAGGAGCAGCATGTTCTAACTCTGTAAGGGAATCAGAGGTTAGCATGATATCATCCATGTAATGGTACAGTCTCACAAACCAGTGAACAGTCCATGCAGCTAAGTCTTCAGCCTTAAGCCATGGCAAACAGCCGGACTCTGCAAGTAACTCTGGGGTACAACAGTAAATGTCCACTGGTGGCCCTCTCAGAGGAAAGCAGACTGGTCCTGGCTATCAGTGTATAAGTCTATTGAGAAAAAGGCATTAGCTAAAACTAATACATAATGATATATGCCCAGCTCATGGCTGAGCTGGTCTAGGAGGCTAGCTATGTTAGGCACAGCTGCAAAGGAAGGGAATTACCTTATTCTCTGTAATCTACAGTCATATGCCAAGTTCCATCTGGTTTCTGGACTGGTCACATGGGTGAGTTATGGGGGCTGTGTGCTGGTCTGATGATGTTCACCATTGCCAATTCTTCTGTGGTCCCTCTGATTTCTTTTTGGCCACCTGGAATTCAGTATTATTTGGTGGCCACTACTCTATGGTGAGTGGAAAGTGACACAGGGGTGTTTGGCGTGCCCAGTCAAAACAGCTTTGACAACCTGTTTTTGGATGCAAAACTCCCCCATGGTGGTCTGTAGGCACATGCTGGCTAGAATGTTAATTCCTAGAATATACTTTGGTATTGGGGAAACATATTCCTTATAGTGGTGTGGTGCCAAACGCCCTACCCCAAAGTTAATGTCATAGCTCACACCCGACTGGATTGTCCTTCATAGCCAACAATGGCAGTTATGGGTCCTCCGTAAACTTTTCTGGTTTACCATAAATAAGAGTACATTCTGCACCAGTGTCAGCCAGAGCCAACACTCTTTGTACCTTCTTTGGAGACTAATAAATAGCAAGTTGTACATGAGGACTCCAGTTCCCTCGGGGTCTCCATAAGCAGGTTCCTCCCCATGGATTGTCCTCCAGGTGGGCTAGAGTCAGTTCCACAAGTGGGGTAGCTATAATGTAAGCCAAACCAGGTATTTGCTCTGGGGGTGATGATGGGACCATCTCAGTTGATAGTGTCCATTCCAATGTCTGCACAGTAGATATCACTGTAGGCTGGAACTGTTGCTCATGTTTCAGTTGCTGCCACAGGTTTATAAGGACAAGGGTAGGCTTTTTGTCTATTTTATCTTTATCTACCCCAGCCTTTACCAGGTCATTCCATAGCTGTTTGCAGGTTACCTTCACAGGACCTTTCTGCTTCCTTTTCAGTTAAATTCTCTTCTTTTTTTTTTTTCCTTCTTTGTCTTTTACATCCTCCCAGTCCTCATCCACTATAATCTGTATGTCTTAGTCATGTTCGCTTTCAGCCATAGGATCCCACTTTTGGGGACTCCAGTCACAATCACTCATATAGAAGTGGGTGCTAGTCACCCTCCCCACCGCCCTGATCCTGGTGAAGTGACACACTATAATTGTTCACTGGTCTGTTGTAATTGTCTCCCTAGGGTGTCCTTATTGCCTGCCTGTAAGACACATGTCCCTTTCTAGTTTCAGTTTCTCTTCTAAATGTGAAGCGTGCACCTCTGCCACTATTTGCTTCTCAGCCACATTCCACAGTGCTGGCAGCATCAGCCAACCAACAGCAGCGTCAATATGGCAAAGGTCTTTCTTCCTAAGGTGCAGTGCTCTCCTACATGTTGCAAAGCCTGTGGTATAACAGCAGGAGTTTTGGGGGCATTCCCCCAGTCCTGCAGAGGTCCCCATGAATTAAGAAGGTTTGCCACCTTGAACCACATAGAATTTACTGGCCTGCCCAGGATTCCTCTTGGCAACCCAACACTTGGCATACTGCTGTCCCCAGTCGACCCAACTTGGGGATTTTTCAGAGTATCCGAATCCTGAGCCAATTCTAATGCAGGAGTTTGAGCCCAGGAATCTTGACTACTTGTTCAGATAAACTGAAAAAAACACAAGGAGGACCTGATGGAGCAGGCATAGGCTTTATTACCCACATTACAGGGAGCACTGATAGTGGCAGATGGGCAAAGCAGGACTGCAGCTCTCCCAGTCTGAGGCTTGTTATAAGGGGCTCCAGACAAAGGTGTCTGAGTTCAAGTTGCACAAACCTTGTGTAGCCTGCAGCCACATTACATCATTGTGTAGGGCAGGAGGGAAAGGTGAAGAAGCGGTCACCAGAGACTGATCTGCTGGGGAGTTAAGGAGGGAGCTACATTCTGTTCCTTAGGACAATACACATTCCTTTTGGCCAGGGGCCCTTTGGTCCACCTTCCATCACAGGTGGTGGAAAGGCCATGTCCAGCGTTAACCCCACAACCAGAAATGAATGAGATCCATTTTTACCTGGTCCTTGCCCCTTTTGGTATCGTCACTATTT
The DNA here is from genome assembly GCF_019186645.2 of Phyllostomus hastatus. Classification (NCBI taxonomy): domain Eukaryota; kingdom Metazoa; phylum Chordata; class Mammalia; order Chiroptera; family Phyllostomidae; genus Phyllostomus; species Phyllostomus hastatus. The sequence continues at coordinate 2,420,270 of NW_025334038.1, read as the reverse complement.
TTTATTTTAGCTATTATGTATGCAGTGATACCATATTATGGTTTTAAATTGCATGTACCTAATGTCTAATGATGTTAATTAAGCCTTTTTTGATATGTGATGGTTTGCTATCCATGTATCTTTGGTGAAGTAGCTGTTCAAATCTTTTGTTTGTGTTTTAATTGGATTTTCCCCCTTTATTACTGAATTTTGAGTTCTTTATATATTGTGGATACAAGTCCCTTATCAGATATATGCTGCCACTTTCTGGCTTGTCTTTTATTTCTTTAACAGTGTGTTTTGATAAGTAGATGTTTTAATTTTGATGACATCGAATGTACCAGCTTATTCTTTTAGGGATTGAGTTCATGATGATGTTTCTAAGAAATATTTGCCTAATCTAAGGTCTCAAGGATTTTTCCTATGTTTTCTTTAAAAAGTTTTATTATTTTACTTCTATTTGTAATACATTTTGAGTTAATTTTTGCAAATGGTGCAAGGTAGGGGTTGAAGGTCTTGGGTTGTTTTTTTTTTTCGGCGTATAATGACTATCCTTTCTGTACTAATTCACGTTTATATCTTTGCCCATAATTTTTATAGTTTGAACATGTGTATAAATTTTTAATATCAAAAACAAAAATATTTATCATAATTTTAGAATATTTTAGATTTTATTAGTACATTGAGTATATTTAAAGATGAACATTTTTACAGATCATAATTTATAATCTTTCCTTAGTGGAGAGATGGGCTCTTTTCCACTGACTGAAGTTGTTTTTTTGTAATTTTCACCCAAGGATATGTTTATTGATTTTAGAGAGAGAGGAACATCAGTGTGAGAGGAAAACACCAGTTGATTGCATCCCGTATGTGCCTTGACCAGGGTTAGAACCTGCAACCTAGGTATGTGCCCTGACTGGTAATTGAACCCGAAACCTTTTGGTGTATGGGATGACACTACAGCCAACTGTGCTACCCAGCCACGGCTCCACTGACAGCAGTTTAAATATAAATTGCACTGAAACACCTTTCAAATGAAAAAAAAAAAGTGATAGAGGATTTTATTTGATTTCTTTCCCTTTTGGAAACATGAAAATTTATTCTTAAAAGGTTAAAATTTTCAGGTAGTAAAATTCTCATGAAATGAAACAAAATTATATTGCTTTATAAATTGAAAGCAAGTGTGGCAAAAAAGGTTAATATATTTGATATCTAATTAAAAATATTGTTATTTTTGGAGAGATCTCAAGAGCTGGTTAGTGCACTTATGCTTTAGGATTGAACTAAGTGTGCTGGTAAATGGGAAAGGTCAGTGTTGGCAAAACATATTGATATCTTTTGATCTTGTCATTCCTGTGCCTTGGGATATCTTTGTAACATTGGCCATTTTTTTCGGTAGCTCCCCCTACTGTTAAGACTAACTTGTTTCTGCTGTTACTGGCATATTTCCTTATGTCTTTGGTTGCTAAACCACTCACACCTGTTGAAGAAGGGAAGGCAGGGTTGGGGAGAGGGAAGTATAGATCCATCACTGGAAAGAGTGGAATTTGTACAAAGAGACCATCATGCATGTTGCTTCATTCTTTGTGTATATTTTCTTTCTACCTCTTGTGAATGTTTGTTGGTTGAGTAGTACCACTGTGAAAGATGTATTAGTTTTCCTTGATGTAATGAATTACTGAAAATTTAGCAGCTTAAAACAGCAGGCATTTATTTTATCCCACTATCTTTGGGTCAGGAGTATGGGTATAGCTTGCCTTTGGAACTTACAAAGTTACAATCTACACATTGATTGGACTGTGGGAGCTTGGGGTTCTCTTCCAAATTCGTGTTATTGTTGCCAAATAACAGTCCACTGTGGGGCTGAGGTCTTCAGTTTCTTGCTAGCTGTCAGCTGTTAGAGGCCCCTGTACTTTCTCGCCACATGGGCTCTGTCATAGGCACTCTCAGTACATGGAAGATCATGGTTTTAAAGCTAGCAGCAGAATTTTGTTCACTTCAGGAAGGTCCCAGTCTTGCAAGGGCTTTCACCTGATTAAGTCAGTCCCACCAAGGGTAATCTCTCTTTTGGTTAACTTAGCTGATTTGGGACTGTAATCACATTTGGAAAAATCCCATCAAATTCCTAAGCCCTTCTCTACACTCCAGTGGAGGGTACTGTACTGTTATCTGTTTGATCAATTAATAATTTTTTTAAAGTTTTAAATTTACCTTCACTTATTGCTTCTTTGATGCTTTTCCTTTATATGGAAGTGAGTTTTGACCTATATTTTCCTTCTCTTGGAAGATCTTCTTTTAAAATATCTTGCAAGGCAAGTCCACTGGCAACAAATTCTCTCCTGTCTCTCTTTTTGTTTGAGAAAAATGTTTATTTCTCTTTTGAAAGGTAATTTTTCAGGATACAGAATTTTAGGTTGGTAGGCTTTTTCTCCTCAACATTTTAAATATTTCACTGTTCTTGCTTGCATGATTAAGAAAGCAGATGTAATTATATTTGTTCTTATGGATAAGGTGCTCTTTTCTTCTAGTTTCTTTCAGGATTTCTTTTTTAAAAAAAATTTTCTGTAGTTTAAAAATGATATGGTGTGAGGGGTTTTGTTTGTTTTGTTTTATGTTTTGTCATTTTGCATTTTTCCTTTTTGGCATTCTTTGAGCTTCCAAGATCTGTGATTTGATGTCCAGTGTTAATTTGGGGGAAATTCTTGGTCATCGTTTTATTTGTTCTTTTTCTCTCTTCTGGTATTCCCATAACATGTATGTTATAGCTTTTGTAGTTGTTCCACAGTTCTTGGATATTCTGTTCTTTCTTTTTTTTTTTTTCAGTCTTTGTTCTCTCTTCATTTTTGAGGATTCTATTGATATATTCTCTAGCTCAAATTCTTTCCTTTGCTATGTTTTATATACTAACAAGCCTGTTAAAGGCATCCTTCATTTTTGTTGTTTTTTTTCACCTGTAACATTTCTTTTTTGATTCATTCTTAGGGTTTCCATCTGTATGCCTACATTGCCCATCTGTTCATGCATGCTGTTTCTGCCTTATCCATTAGAGATCTTAGCATATTTATTGTTGTCTAATAATTCCAACATCTCTTCCATGTCTGGGTCTGATGCTTGATCTGTCTGTTCACAGTGTGTTTTTTGCCTTTTGATATGCCTTATAAATTTTTCTTGATAGGTAGGCATGGTATCCTGCTAAAAAGGAACTGCTATAAATAGGACCTTAGTAACGTGGTAGTGAGTAGTGGGATAGGGGAAGCATTCTTTGGTCCTATGATTAGCTCTCAGCATTTTAGTGAACCTGTGCACCTGGACTGTGAATATAAATGTTTTTCTTTTCTTTTTCTCTCCACTTAGGTAGACAACATGGCTAGAGTGGGGTGGGGTGGGTATTTTCCTTGTCCCAGGTCAGTTAGGCTCTCATTAACTAGATTCTTCTGAGGGTAGGTAGGCCATGTTGAGAAGAACAGAGTGCTCTGGTGTATTATAGTGGCTACCCATCCCACCCAAACTGTGGGACTCTCAAGTGTGTTTGGGAGTCAAACCAGCAAGTGGAATGACACCCTACCAACTGAGCCACCATGGTCAGGGCTGTGCCCTCTCTCTCTTATGGTTTTAAGAAGATTTGCTGGGTTTCCAGTCTGATCTGCTTTTTACTTGTTAGGATAGACTGGGGACTTTAAAGCTCCTTACCTGTGGGACCAACCAGAAACCACCACTTTTTAGAGCGGGGAAAGGAGGGAGAAAGAGAGGAAGAAAAACATTAATTAAGCTGACTCTTGCACACCTCCAACAAGGGGGCATGTGCCCTGACTGGGTATTGCTTTGACAACTTTTTGGTTCTCAGGCCAGTGCTCAATCCGCTGAGCCACACTAGCCAGGGCCAATCACTGCCTTTTAATTGATGAATCTTACTTGACTAGCCCACTCTGTCAATATGCTAAAGATGTTTTTCTCTATACAATTTTTATACTTATGTAACATTGACTTTTATTTTTAGGTTTAAATTCTTTTTTAAAACATTTTTTCTTTAAATTTTATTTTAATTGTTGTTCAAGTACAGTTTTCTGTCTTTTACTCCCATCCTATCCCACCCCCCCCAGTCCTCCCCACCTTCTTCCCATTTCCAGGCCCCCCCCGCCCAGTTTTTGTCCATGTGTACTTTATACATTCCTGTAAACCCTCTTTTCCCCTGAAATTCCTCCCTTCTTCCTTCTGGTCACTGCTGACAATAAACATTTTTTCTTGGGGGCAGGATACATTTATTGATTTTTGGAGGAAGAGAGAAACATCGATACGTTGCCTCCCATACTGTGCCTTGACCAGGGACCAAACCCACAATGTAGGTATGTACCCTGACTGGAATTGAACCCGTGACTTTTCAGTGCACAGGATGATGCTTCAGCCAGCCAAGCCACCCCTGGCAGGGCTTAGCTTTAATCCCTTTGACATGAAGAGTCTATGATGTCAACTGTAGTTATTGGAAAACACTGATTTTAACTGCTATTTCTTAGTACTTTTTTGTTTACTCATTCAAGTGTTTTACTACTTATTTATTCATATTTTCAAATTCTATATATTGATGTTTATAATGTAGTTTCCTTTATCTAATTGCCTTTAAGTTTTAATGGATTTTAAACTTTGGGTCCTTGAATGATTGAAAATGTCTAGCTTTAGCCCTGGTTGGTGTGGCTCAGTGGATTGAGTGCTGGCCTGTGAACCTAAGCTCTCTGGTTTGATTCTCAGTCTAGGGCACATGCCTGGTTTGTGGGCTAGGTCCCCAGTAAGGGGGCATGTGAAAGGCAACAACACATTGATCTTTCTCTTTCTCTCTCTTTCTCCCGCCCTTCCCCTCTTTAAAAATAAATAAATAAAATCTTAAAAAAAAAGTCTAGCTTTATTTTTTCACATTGTTAATGGATGATTGTTGGCACCAAATCAGTACCAACAGGAATCCCCAATTGGGGTGTGGTGAAGAAGGAAACTGTTCAACGCAAAGCAGCTCAATTGTGATACAGCATGGCTGTGAAAACAGCACAGCTGTGAGGCAGCCCTGGGACTAGTTGGGGCCCTCTCGGGTGCCAGGCCCCTCTCTGGCTAGATAACTTTGCTCTGTTCCTTCCTGGTCTGCTCTTCTCTGGCAAAGCATCTTCAGTGTTTCAGCTTAGTGGGGGAAATAGTCCTGGGTGGAAAGGGAAAGTGTGCTCTCACAGCCAGAGGGAAGCTAGCTTATAAAGACAGAAGTCCCTGCCCCTGGTCCCTGATTGGTTTGGCCTTATGCAAATGAGGACTTCAAATCGTCACAGTTTGATTGGTCTAAAAGACATTGGCCTGATTGGTCAGAATAGAGCCACTCTGATTCTTAGAGCTGTGCAGCTCCAGTTGGGAAAGCCTCAGTCCAATAGCTTAAAATAGGATTGCAGGAACTCCTTTATAAGGCTGACTCAGATAGCAGAAACAATCCCGGCAGGCAGTTCAGTGCAGGCTTCTCCCTGAAGTGCAGTTTGTGTGAGAGCAACCTGTGTAAGATGGCTGCTAGGCTCTGTTTTTGTTTTTAAATTTGAGCCCAGTTAGCCACCAGGAATCTTTTTTTCTTTTCTTTTCTTTTTTTAATTTCATTTACTTATTTAGAGAGAGGGAAAGGGAGAGAAACATCAATGTGTGGTTGCCTCTCATGCACCCCCCACTGGGAACCTGGCCTGCAACCCAGGCATGTGCCCTTACTGGAAATTGAACTGGCAACCCTTTGGTTTGCAGGCTGATGCTCAAAACACTGAGCCAAATCAGCTATGGCTAGGAGCCCTTCTTAATAGGTGTCTTCTTCCTGAGGGTCCACAACATGAATTCTAATTTATTTTTGTATATACTTTCTGTGTTTCAAATAATTTTCTTTCAGACTTCAAAGCTACATCTTTATTGTCTGTTAGCATCAAGTGTTGCTGATACCACTATAATACATGTTTTTCCATAGGCAATATACTTTTTAACCTCTTAAGTAACAAATCAAAAAGTAAAGCCTTCAGTTTTTGTGTTCTTAATAATAAGAATAATCCTATTAGAATCAGTTTGAACTTGAGGATAGTTAAAATGAAGGGTATTGTTGGCTTAAAAACAGACTCCCATTTTCCCTTAAATCTTAAACTTAATAAAGGGAAGATACCTTTAGAGTTAAATATTTCCTCCTGTTGCCACCTTACAGTGTTTTTTAATACTTGCACCATTGACTAATGTTTGTCTTCCTGAGGTAGCATATTCTCTTTCCACCCTTTGGCTACTCCTAAAATTATATATTTTGAATTGGAATGACTCCCTGAACAGTTTGTCTGTTTTCTTAGTGGAAAAAATTAAAAATAAAGCTCATCTTCTGATGCGTGCTCACCAGCCTACAGTGATCGTGGAATGCTGCGGATGGCTCATTGAAACACGAGAAAAACATACACAGAGACAACCAGGCCCTGTGGGGAGGGGAAGTAGGGATGGAATGGCCACTCTCTCTAGTGGGGAGCGCCCCGTTTCCATTCCCAAGCAGATTTTTATTAAGAATACAGACTTAGTTTGTGGATTCACAGTCTGGCAGAAAAGATCAAAAGAAATAGGTGACTTTCAAAGATGCTGACAGAACCCCCGCTGTGATTCTGGGCAGAGTTCAGAGTTTTATCATTTGAAAGGACTACAGGGCTCAAAGGGCTAGTTTTGGTTTCCTGTCTGCGCCTTCAAATTCTAATCTAATAACATCCTCTAGCAAACAGATCTCACAGGATCTTGCATATTCTATGTCCCAGGCCTGATTACCCCTGGGGTCTGCCGTTTCTGGTCTGGGCTGCACCATCCCTGCTATTTCTGCAGGCCTGAGTCAGGCAGAGGAGACAAAGGCAGCCAGGAGACTTGCATTTCTCACATCTAAGAACAAGGACTCAGGCTTTGACAAAGGGGGCAGGGGTTGATGTCCATCACCCCTCCATTTCCACAGCCCCGAGTCTCTTCCCTGAGGTTTCCTTGTGATCAAGCCTGTCTTAGGCTATTCCCTCCGTGGGAAATCTTACCCGTCATTGGCTACCTGATCAAGCCTAGGGGGCCAGGCACAGAACAGGCAGCATTCATGCCAGGGAAATAAGTTTTGTTTCCTTAGTGGCTCCTGGTCTGGAGGTCTTTCACTCAGCCTAAGTCACGGCGGGTTACAGCTTCCTGAGACCAGGCAGGGCCTTCCTGAACAATCTTCCAGGTAGTTTGTAATTTTAGTTCAGATCAGGGGAGTCCAACCCCACAGTCCGTTGGTCATGTATGGTCCAGGATGGCTATGAACATGGCCCAACACAAAATTGTAAATTTACTTAAAACATGAGATTTCTTTTTGAGTGTGTGTCACATTGTCACGTAAAATAAATGTACGTATGCTATCACTATCTGAACGCATGAGTGGCTTCAGTTTTATGGCAGCATTTGGCTTCCTATGTCTTATATTCCAAGCACAGACAGTAGAATTGACATCATCAGACATTGTATGTGCTCATGGTCACTTAGCGAGGCAGCGATTATCAATAATATTTCAACCTACCATTGCAACGTTAGATGTTTAATGTTATTTAGAAGTCGGGTAAGCATTCTTATTTGATTATTGAAGGCACTTCTACACCTCCTTGGTGCCATACATGTCACCCGCCATACTTTACAATCAGTCCTCCCACTTGCCCAGTTTTGGCAGCCAAGAGGGCTGTGGAAGGGTCCAAACCTTGCTTTCTGTTTTCCTGTCAATTAATTTTCATAATAAAAGTAAATAAAGTCCCTTATCTATTCTTATTTTTAATCCCAGCAGTTTCTACAATATCTCAAGATAAAAAAGAATTCAAACAAAAGAAAAATTATGGATGAAGGAAGATTGTTCAGTGAAAAATGGACAGATGACTACTTTTTTGTTGAGGCAAATAGTAAGGCACTCTGCTTAATTTGTAGGGAATTTGTGCAAGTTTTCAAAGACTATAATTTTGTCACAGGTGTGCATAGGTAACCAGGTTCTTAGTGATCGAGGACAAAGAAGTGAACCAAACACACAAAGTTTATAGCATAAAGAAAGAGGGAAGGCTTATTAAGTGATAGTACACTCCACAGGACACGGGAGTGAGCCAGCTCTGAGCAGAGAAGAAAAAAGGACATGTGGGCTGGGGGATTCTATTCTTATAGGGGCAGAAGCATCTTTGCTAGTCTTTGGCGGGCTTTTCCTGCGCAGGTACAAGGAGTTGGATTTCAAAGCTACGGTGCATGTATGGTTTCCCATGACTTTCTTGATTGGCTACTGGAGAAGGGAGTCCCACAATGTTATTTCATTATAATGATATTATAATGAATCAGGGGTAGCGCGCAGGCGCATTCTATGATTCAGAGTTATCCCAGAAAACAGGAACAACCCGTCTTAGGGGGTCTTTGTCATGTATAGATGTTATCTACCTTAGCCCTGCTGGGCCTCTGGAGCTTCCTTCCTGACTATCTCCTGCCTCAATTTGAAAAGACATTATGTGCAAAAACATATTGTGGAATTCAATGCATACGAAGGATTGTGTCGTAAGGACAAAATAGTGGAACTGGAAAAGTATCTGCTCCATAAAAATTTTTTCAAAAAGTTACAACTTGGGAAGATTCCATTGTAAAAACTAGTTATGTGGTATCATCTTTAACAGCAAAAAAATCAAAACCATTTACTGATGGTGAGTTTATTAAGCAATGTATAGAAAGATGGTAGGTATAATTTGCCCTGGAAAAAAGCGGGTATCTCTAAGATAAGTTTGTCTAACCAGACTATAGCCAGGCGAACTGAAGAAATTAGAAAATCTATCAAAAGAAATTTGGAGAGTAAAGCTGCCAATTTTAAATTTTATGTTCTGGCATGGATGATAGTACCGATGCTACAGATATGGCTCAACTTGCTATTTTTATTAGAGTTATTGATGATGAATATAATGTCATGAAGAAATGGCTTCTTTAGTGCCATTAAAAGGCACAAGTAAATCAAGAGATTTATACAAAGCAGTGAAAAATATGTTAAAGCAGTTTTCTTTGTCCATTGTCAACGTATCTGGTATAGTTACTGACGGTGTTCTAGTGATGGTAGGTAAAGGAGAGGGGCTTGTAAAATTAATAAAAGGTGATGCAATTGCTGCCCAAAACTCATGTTTGATGAAGTATCATTGCATAGTACATCAAGAAAATTTATGCACAAAAGCTTTAAAAAATGGATATTGTTATGCAAATCATCATCAAGACTGAATTTCCTTGGTGTGTTCTTCCTTGGGTCCAACTTTTTTGGGACTCTGAGCTTCCTGGACTTCCTGGAAGTCTATTTCCTTTGCCAGATCAGGGAAGTTCTCCTTTATTATTTGTTCAAATAACTTGTCTACTTGTTGCTCTTCCTATATGTACGACCCATGGACATGAACTAAAGGGGAGGCACGTGGGTGGGAGGGGGTGAGCAGGGCAGAGGGGAGTGAAGGGGGAAATGGGACAACTGTAGTAGCATAATCAAAAAAATATATTAAAAAAAAAAAGACTGAGTTTCCTAAGAGCCAAGGGATTGAATGAATCGTCGCCAGTTCCAGGAATTCCTTAAAAATACTAATGCTGATTATGGCAACATCGTTTGCTTTTCGGAAGTAAGATGACTAAGTTGAGGCCAAATATTGATAAGATTTCATGATTTGCGACATGTTATCAAGTCATTTATGGTAACAAAAAACAAATTTGTGCCAGAACTTGACGGTGAAAACTGGCTTACAGATTTAGGATTTTTAGTGAATTTAACTGCTCATTTAAATAAGTTAAACATGTGTCTTCAAGGTGAAAACCAAGTTATTTATACCATGTTTCAAATAATAACAATTCCAAATGAAACTGAAATTATGGCAAGCTAAAATTAAGGCAAACAATGTTATGCATATTGGCTATGCAATATGTTAGGCAAACAATGTTATGCAATGTTGACATATTGGCTAAACAAAGTCCTGTGAACAATGAAAAATGCGCAGCATTGCTTTTCGATTTGATAACAAGAATTTGAAAGCAGATTTCAATACTTACATGAAAATAATCAATATTTTGCTGTATTTCCAATTCCCATTTTCAGTTGACATGAATATGTTACCTGCCAATTTTCAAATGGAATGCATAGAGCTGCCATCTGACATTCAATCTAAAGAAAAATTTGATTGTGTCCCTTTACTAGACTTTTATAGATCCTGTCTTCCCTGAGACAAATATCTCTTGCTTCACAATCATGCCTTATTCATGCCATCACTGTTTGGCAGCACCTACACTTGAGAGCAACTGTTTTCAAGAATGAAACACATTAAGAGTAAAATTAGAACCAAAATATCTGATGAGCACCTTGAGAACGCTCTGAGAATTACAACTACTATCAAACCAGTGTTGATGCACTAGTTTCTCAAATACAATGTCAAACATCCTACTAGTTTTATGATGTCCTCTTTTCTTTCACTTTTATAGTAAAAAAAGTATAAAAATCAGTAATGTTTTATTACTTAGATATGTACATTTTCTATATTAGTGATCACAAACTTGGGACTGGTTCAATGATTTTAAAAGATTTTCGAAAGGGCCACTGCATAATGAGGGTTATTATGTGAGGACTGTTTTGCTTATCTGTGGTGGCGGATATCACAAAAATTATGCATGGACCTTTTTTTTTGTTCGTGAGTTTTTGTTTGTGTTTTTAATGTGTGGCCCAAGACAACTCTTCTTCCAATGTGACCCAGAGATGCCAAAAAGTTTGACATCTCTGGTTTAGATAACACACACAGACACAGACACACACACGGTATCTTTTTTATACTTACAATTCGTATCTGGCTGTTTTAAAATTTAAAACTGCTTTTTACCAAAGTGTTAGTTGAAAAATACATAGTAAATTTGTGTTTTAAACTGCTTTGTGTCTTGAACTGTTCTTTTATTTAGTGAAAATTTTTTTCCAAATTAGACCTTGTGTGAACAGTAATGACCTCACGTTTCCGATTGCCTGCTGGCAGAACCTACAATGTACGAGCATCAGAGTTGGCCCGAGACAGACAGCATACAGAGGTGGTTTGCAACATTCTTCTTCTGGATAACAATGTGCAAGCTTTCAAAGTTAACGTAAGTATTTTATGTCTCTTTTAAAAATGACCTCTGGTTATAAATCTGAATTTAGGGTATATTTTAAAATTAAAATTGTTTATTTATAATACAGTTTAAAATCCTTATTCAATGAAGAAAAGTCTTTGTAGTATGAGTTTGTAACTGTCAAATGCAAGTTCTAATTGAAACTGGGTCTTTAAGAAAGCTGACAGATCAGTGCATTATGATTAGTTAGTGGAGCTGATCAATAATAATATGTGGACAGTTTTTATAAATGTGCTTGAGGATGCTTAAAAGGAATTTGTTCTCCTAAATAACTTATACATTTTCATTTTAATCTTAAACTGCCTGTCAGTCAAACCTTTGCTGAACAAAGATAAAAATGACAGCCCTGATTTTATCTGAGTCTTGTCTGAACTATTTATTTATCAAATATTTGTTCATCTTATTTGTGTATAGCTTTATTTGCTCAACATTATTTGTGAGTTTCATTCATATGATGTGTTGACAGTAGTTGGTGCATTTTCATTGCTCTGTAGCACTCTCTGTCATGTTCTATATATAGTATATGTTACGCATATATACTATATGTTATATATGTAGTATATAGTATTTATATAGTATAAATTATGTGCTATTATTTACTTATCTATTTATTACCATGTCAGATACGCTGTTGCTGAATATTTGGATTGTTTGCACTTTAGGCTCTTATAAATAATGTTGCTAGTGAATATTCTTGGGCATGTCTTGACATATACAATGGTGTATCCCTTTTTTTTGTTGTTGTTAAAAAATTTCAGGCCACCCTGGCTGGTGTCTCATTTGGTTGGAGTGTGGTCTTGTACATCAAAAGGTTGTGGGTCCGATCCCTGATAGGACATATTGTGTGTATCTAGGTTGCAGGTTTAATCCCCAATCAGGCCATGTATGGGAGGCCAGTGTTTCTCACATGGATATTCCTCTCTGTCTCTCTCCCTTTTTCTCTGCCTAAAATGAATGAGAACATATCCTTGGGTGAGAATTAAAAATAATAATAAAATAAGTTTTAGTCCAACAGGAAAGGTAAAAGGGTAGTATAATGAATACACACATACCTACTTTACCTAGATTGACCCATTATTAGCATTTTGTACACTTGCTTTTTCTCTCCTTGATTATTCTGAAATTTCTGACAGTGGTACATTTCACCTGGAAGCACTTCAGCAGCCTAAGTGTCTTATAAATTACCACAGTACCATTATCATACACCAAAATTTAATATTATTAATTTAATAGTAACTAATATGTAGTTCATATTCAAACTGGAATTCCTCATTCCTCATATCTGCATCTCCAAGATAACACCTTCGTAAGGTTTCTGTTGTGTTCCCCAGGTACAATAGTCTTCCCTTATCCACGATTTTGCTTTTTTTTTTGTTTCAGTCAACTATGCTCCAAAAATGTTAAATGGAAAATTCCAAAAATAAGCAATTCATAAATTTAAAATTGCATGTCATTCTGAGTAGTGTGATGAAATCTCACACCATCTCTCCGGTCTGCTTGGGACATGAATCATCCCTTTTTCCAGCATAATTCACACTGTGTACACTACCCACCCATCAGTCCCTTAGCTTTCTTGGTTGGCACATAGAGAGAGAAGGACCACATTCACTTAACTTTTACTACAGTATATTGTTATACTTGTTCTGTTTTATTATTAGTGCTGTTCATCTCTTTACTATGCCCAATTTATAAACTTTGTCATAGGTATGTATAGATAAGAAAAAACATGGTATATACAGAGCTTTGTACTATCTTTGGTTTTAGGCAACCAGAGGTCCTGGAACAGTATCTCCCATGGATGGGGATGACTTTGTTTCTATACTCTGAAATCTTTAAGTAATATGTTATTAATCTTCTGAAATCCTGCCATTTGTGACAGCATAGATGGACCTTGGCATTATGCTAAATGATATAATCTTAAATTTACACAACTTATGTTAGTTATATCTCAAAGCTAGAAGAAAATATGCATCTTTTTTTACCAGTTTTATAGCTTAAAATTTTATATATATATATACATATATATACATAAATATATCCAATGTATACTGTATAGCAGGATCACTAATTTTATCTCTTTTATCCCCAATTCCAAGCAATTTTACACTGGAAAAGGGGCTGCAGAGTAGTGCCTTTAAGGATATTATCTAACATACCCAACTAATGTGCTTTTCCAAAAAGTTAACATTTTAATTTTTTTGTATTTTGTCATTTATTAATAGATAGTTGGAGTATAGTTGCCAAACAGAGACAATATTCAAAGTAGGAAATTCTGTTTTATAAAAATTTCTGGTTAATGGAAACACTCATGTATTAGAGAACTAATAGAAGAAAAGGAGCCTTTTTCCTCTTATTGACTCTTTAGACCTCTTTGAGGCATTTAATAATTCTTGCTTTAATTTAATGTTAGTTAATGTTTATTTAGTTAATATTTAGTTTTTATTTTAACTTACAGTTCTGTATTTGTTTCAAAATTCTATAGGAGGATTTTTTTTTTTTTTACTTATTTTCAGAGAGGTAAAGGGAAGGAGAAAGAATGGGAGAGAAACATCAATGTGTGAGATAAACTTTGATGTGAAAGATATATCAATTGGTTGGTTGCCTCTAGCACACCCCCAACTGGCATCCTGGTATGCAATCCAGGCATGTGCCCCAACTAGGAATCGAACTGGTGACCTTTTGGTTCACATGCGGATGCTCAATCCACTGAGCTATACCAGCCAGGGCTGTAGGAGGATATTTTTATGCTGCTCATCTACCATTTTTCTGTTGGGTACTTTAGTATATAATAGTATATTTTATTTTTGCCCTGGTCAGTGTGGCTCTTTGGTTGGAGCATCATCCTGTATACTGAAAGGTTGCTGGTTTCATTCCTGTTGGGGAGCCTCCAAGAGGCTACCAGTCAATGTTTCTCTGTTACATTGATGTTTCTCTCTCTCTCCCACTCTCCCTCCTTCCTTCCCTATCTGCCTCTCTCCTCCTCTCGTCCCCTTTCTACTCCTCCATTTCTCTGTCTCTAAAAGCAATGAAAAAATGTTCTCTGGTAAGGATTAAAAAAATAGTGTGTTTTAATTTTTAATGTAGTAGCCAATGTGCTGTCTAATTACTCTTTTTTGAAGACATGTATTTAATAAATTTTATATATGTTTATATATTAAAAACCAGTTCTAATAGAGTTGAGTAGATTACTAGAATGATAGTTCCTAAGGTATTTAGAAACTTTTTTTGTCATTACTTCAGGTCATCAAAAATGCAGATTGTTTCAACCACTATGGAAAACAGTGCGGAGGGTCCTCAAAAAATTAAAAATGAAATTGTACTTATGATCCAGTGATTCCACTTCTAGGAGTGTGCACAGAGAAACGTGAAACACTAATTTGAAAGAATATAGGCACTTGCAGTGTTACTTACAGTAGCCAAGATTTGGAAGCAACCCAAGTGCTTACCTTTCCAAGCAACCCAAGAAAACCTTACCTTTCCCAACAGCATGGGTGGGTATAGAGGGTATTATGCTAAGTGATAATAAGTAATAAGTAATAAGCCAGTCAGAGAAAGACAAATACAATATGATTTCAATTATATGTGAAATCTAATGAACAAAATAAACAAGCAAAATAGAAACAGACATAGCTACAGAGAACAAACTGACAGCTGTTGGAGGGGACATTCATGGGGCTGGGTAAAAAAGGTGAAGGGATGAAGCAGTACCGATTGGTAGTTGCAGAATAGCCAGAGATGCAGGTTGCAGCATGGAGAATATAGTCATTGATTGTGGGGTATGGGCCAGGTGGGTGCTTGGGCAGCAGGGGGACCACTCTGTAGAGTGCATAATTTTCTGGCCACTTTGTGTACATCTGGAATTTGTGGAGAATGGTACTGAATGTAAATTGTGGTTGAAAAAAATAAGCTTAACAGGGATAATATGAGAAATTAACTGTTGAATTATAGTATATTTATTCTTCTTAGTATTTGCACCCAAGTCATTCAAACTGTTTGAGTTGCTTTGTACTTTTGTATAAATGCTACATATTTTAATCTGTGTTGAATGGCTCCCTGGTTATGCATTTTGCAACTTGTGCAGTGGTATATGATAAACTGCAAATTAATAGGGACGTTCAACCTCTGATATTTGTTCTCTTAAGTCCATTAAATACAACTGAATGTCAGAAACCTCCATTGTGGGCAGCTGCTTGGTTCACCGGCATTCTGTATTCACTGGAAAGGAGAACTACTCGCTTTCCTCTGGAGATTACCAAGTAATGATTTGTAACATCTGTACCATAGGTGAAATTTTCATTTTTGTCAAAGCCTGCTCTTTTTCTAGTACTTATATCATCAAAGCTTTTTCTGTGTATTTTCCTGAGAAAATGGTGGAATGAAGAAGTTCCAACTAACTTTGTTAGTTCTTCATTCTCTTTCTTTTTTTGGACATAGGAGTGAGATAAATTCATTAGTATTGTATCAGTTTCAAGTTCTGTTTCCACTCAGCTTTGGAACAGCCACTTATTTTACTGTAGCCAGCATATGAAGTGTGTTGTCTCCCTTATGTCTTGAATTTGCCATCAGTTCACCCAAACATGTCTCTATTAAGTACCTTAAAATGTATAGTATATATACTACATGGATTGAGTTCACCACCCTATGAGGATTTTCTCCTAATTTTTGGCTTTATTTTTACTTAAGGACAGCTGTTTAGCAGTAGCCTGTGTGACAAGGAAGAATTGGGGGGAGACTAGCCTGTTCTAGTTATTAGGATTGCATAACAAATTATCCTAAAACATAATGGCATGTTTATTATCTTCAGATTCTGTGAGTCAAGGATTTACACAGGAATGAATTATATCTGTTCATGTGTCAGGCCTCAGCTGAAGACTAGAATCATTTGATGGCTTATTCATACTCATACGACTGGTATCTGAGATCTCAGCTGGGGCTTAAACAGCTATATATGACCTCTGTAGTTGTTCTGGCTTCTTTACAGCATAGAGGCTTCACTCTAAAGCTGAGCATCCTTGAGGGAGTCAGGCTATAGCCATATTGCCTTTTCTGATCTGGCCTTGAAAGTCATACAAGGTTGTTTTATTTGTCAAGGCTATCACAAAGTCACAGTCAGGATCAAAAAAGGGAAATAGGCTGTCTTGATGGAAAGTGGTATGATTCTAGAAGATCATGTGGGATCAAATATTGCTGTGGAGTTTTTGTGAAAGTGTAATTTGACAATAGGTCCCCCTGGTGGCTGCATAACTATACCTGTGTTCTGCCTTCATATATACCTAGGAATGTCTTTGCAGAACTGTCTCCCTTGCTGCTTGAAGGGTAGCTAACATCTTAGAAGTCAGAGATGATAAGAAGGTTTGATTTTTACCCCCTTCCTTTTGCATCATTTAAATTGTTTTTATTGAATTTATGTTTATTTTATATATGTATGTATCTCTATGTGTGTGTGTACAGTTATACATCAAAAAACTGAAATAATATTCAAAATATATGATAATTTATTCAACACATATTATTCATTGCACAATTCTGAGGCATTTCATAGGTAACCATATTTAAAGATGAGAACAAAGCTTACAAATTGGGGATTGCTTTTTGTTTTTATTTTTGTCCATATTGGATTTTTCCTCAATTACTTTTTGGAAATAAAATTATCTTTAAAATACTAACTAGGAGAGTTCTGGCCAAGATGGAGGCATAGGTAGAAACCCTTCACTTCCTTGCACAACCAAAAGGAGGATAACAACCAATTGAAAATCAATAAACAACTGAAAGCACCAGAAAATCAAACTGCATAGAACTCCAAAAACCAAAGAATTAAAGGAAAAATCAACCAGAACAAGCAGACCAATAAGGCGGCAGAGCACATGGGCCCGCTTAAGAAAAACTGCAACAAGGTGGCGGACTGGACAGGTGGGGCTGGCTGAAGGTGAAACTAAGACTCAGTTGACTGTGGACTACATTGGCAGCGGTTGCCATGGTGGGAGAAACTCCCAGTCTCACGTGATACTGAGTTGGAAAGTGCAATAGAGAAGAGCAGGCGAGCTGCACTGTTCTCTCTCTGGCCCCACCCCCACAGGCAGCACGCAGCAGAGCAAAGAGGGTTGCCATGCCTGGGTGAATACCTAAGGCCCTGCTCCTTACAACTTATCAGGTGCGCCAAGACAAAGAAATAATGGCCCAAATGAAAGAACAGAGCCAAACCTCAGAAAGAAAACTAGTAATGAGGAGATAGCTAACTTATCTAATGGAGAATTTAAAGCCCTTATAATCAAAATGCTCACAGAACTGATTGAGCTTGGTTGAAAAATGAAAAAACAAATGAGGGATACCCAAAGTGATATAAAGAAAAATATTCAGGGAACCAACAGTGGCAAAAAGCAAACCAGGAGTCAAAGCAATGATTTGGAACAGAAGGAAAAAATCAACATCCAACCGGAACAGAATGAAGAAACAAGAATTCAGAAAAGTGAAGAGAGTCTTACAAACCTCTGGGACAACCTGAAACATTCCAATATCCAAATTATAGGGGTGCCAGAAGGAAAAAAAGAAGAGCAAGAAATTCAAAAGTTATTTGAACAAATAATAAAGGAAAACTTGCCCAATCTGGTGAAGGAAATAGACTTGCAGAAAGTCCAGGAAGAACAGAGAGTGCCGAAGAAGTTGGACCCAAAGAGGAATACACCAAGGCACATCATAATTAAGTTACCTAAGATTAAATATTAAGAGAGAACCCTAAAAGAAGCAAGAGGAAAGGAGACAGTTACCTACAAAGGAGTGCCATAAGGCTGTCAACTGATGTCTCCAAAGAAATCTTGCAAGCAAGACAGGGCTGGAAAGAAGTATTCCAAGTCATGAAAGGCAAGGACCTACATCCAAGATTGCTCTATCCAGCAAAGCTATCATTTAGAATGGAAGGGCAGATGAAATGCTTCCCAGATAAAGTCAAGTTAAAGGAGTTCATCATCACCAAGCCATTATTATATAAAATGTTAAAGGAACTTCTCTAAGACAAACAAAATCAAAACTATGAACAATAAAATGACAACAAACTCAGAACTATCAACAAATGAACCCAAAAGAAAAGAAAAACAATGAAAACAAAACCAGAACATGAACAACCAGAACATGAACAGAATCAGAGAAATGGACATCACATGGAGGGATTTCAGTGGGGAGTGGGAAGGGAGGAATTGGGGGAGGAAAAGGTACAGGGAAGAAGCATAATTAGTAGGCATAAAATAGTTGGGGAAAGATTAAAAATGGTACAGGAAACAGAGGACTCAGAGAACTTATATGCACAGCCCATGAACATCAACTAAGAGGGGGGATACTGGAGGGGTTGGGAGCAGGGTGGAGAGGGGATGAAGGGGAAAAATTGGGAAAACTGTAATAGCATAATCAATAAAAAATACTTTTACCCCCCCCCAAAATACTAACTAAAGTTCTTTAAAGTGTTTTTTTTCATTAAATATATCCATGAACACAACAAAGAATAACTAATAATTTTAAAATGCCAGAAATGCTCTTGTTAGTGAAAGAAACAATCATAGATTTTTTTTCTTGAAATAAGGTGAAATTTAATTAATACATATGCTAGTTATGTGATAGCTTGCACTGATAACCATTTAGTTGGCTGAATCTCTTTTTTTCATCTGTTAAAATATTTGTTAACTAAATCATTAATACAAAGAGAATTCTAAAGGTGGTGGATGCAGGTAGAGATGGAAAGTGAAAGGAGTATAAAGATGATGGATTTAGCTAAATGAAATTTATTCACTTGGAACCATTCTGCAGTCATTTTTGTAAAGTAGGATAGAATTTAATGGATTTTTTTCCCCCTGGTTATTGTTCTGTTGACTTTATTTCACATATGAGAAAACAGCTTTATAGTCAATAGGTTACTTGCCAGTTCAGTGGTGGAGCCAGGATCGTGTATGTTTGTGTTGCGTATGTAAGGTCTGTTAGGACCTCTTAATTTCAACACTTTATTATTTTATGAAGTATTATTTATTAAATATTACTTTAGCCCTATTTAAATTTGATGTGTTAATTTCTTTTTTTTAAGGTTATTATGTATTTTATTTTTTAGAGGGGAAAGGAGGGAGAGAGGGAAACATTAATGTGTGGTTGCCTCTTATGTGCCCCCTACTGCGGATGTGGCCTGCAACCAAGGCATGTGCCCTGACTGGGAATCGAACTGGTGACTCTGAGGTTCGCAGGGCTGCACTCAGTCCACTGAGACACACCAGCCAGGGCAGTTGTGTTGATTTCCTTTAAAATATTATTTATGCATGTCACTTGGATTCCCCCAGAATTTTTTTGTTTTCACATTCATTGGTTTATTCATGAATACAATTTTAAAAACCAAAGTTGCTGTGCTTTAACAAAAACTAACAAACTCCCACCCTGTTACTACTTAGAAGGAACCACGCTCAACACATTTAGTTTTTCTCTCATTTATTACGTTGGCTCTAAGACACATGCTTATATTATTTCTGGTTTTGTGTGCTGCTTTTTTTTTTTTGATCTTCATATTATGTATTGACTTTGGAGGATGAGAATTTAAATTTTTTATACCTTCCCTCCTTCATACATATATTTCCTCTCTCTGTCATCCTGTCCATAAGCAAAATAGTTATATAATAATATTTGGTTAGTTCAATATTTCTTTTCCCCAGTGAGAAATCCCCCATTTACATGGCTGTAGTTTCAGGATCTTCATTGCATCTTCTTAGAGCTCAATGAGAGAAAGGGGCTGATGACTGTATTTGTGTGTGTGTGTGTGTGTGTGTGTGTGTGTGTGTGTGTATGAATATATATTTCAGTTGTCCCAATATTTCCTCTTTTTCCCACCTCCACCCAGCACCCGCACTCATTCAGTTGTTAATACATATGATGTTATTGCCATTTTATTGTTGGTAGTTTTGATCTTTTCCTTAAATAGGTCCCTTTGACATTTCATATAATACTGGTTTCGTGTTGATGAACTCCTTTAGTTTTTTCTTGTCTGGTAAGCTCTTTATCTGTTCTTCAATTCTAAATAATAGCTTTGCTGGGTAGAGCAGTCTTGGCTGTAGGTCCCTGCTTTTCATGACTTTGAGTCTTTCTTGCCAATCCCGTCTAGCCTGCAAAATTTCTTTTGAGAAATCAGCTGACAGTCTTATGGGAACTCCCCTGTAGGTAACTGACTACTTTTCTCTTGCTGTTTTTAAGATTCTGTCTTTATATTAACCTTTGGCATTTTAATTATGATGTGTCTTGGAGTGGGCCACTTTGCATCCATGTTGTTTGGGACTCTCTATGCTTCTTGGACTTGCATGTCTATTTCCTTCACCAAATTAGGGAACTTTTCTCTATTTTTTTCAAATAGATTTCCAATTTCTTGGTCTTTCTCCTCTCTTTTTGGCATTCCAATGATGCGAATCTTGAAGTTGTCCCAGAAGCTGCTTATACTCTCTTCATTTTTTTGGATTCTTTTTACTTCTTATTATTCTGATTGGTTGTTTTTTGGTTCCTTATGTTCCAAATCATGGAGTTGATTCTTGGCTTCATCCACTCTACTGTTGTTTCCCTGTAAACTGTTCTTTATTTCAATTAGCGTACCCTTAGTTTCTGACTGGATCTTTTTTATGCTGTTGAGGTCCTTACTAAGTTCCTTGAGCATCTGTATAACCAGGGTTTTGAACTCAGCATCTGATATATTGCTTATCTTCATTTTGCTTAGTTCATTTTCTGGCATTTTGATCTGTTCTTTCATTTGGGCCTCCCTGTGTTTATTTCTATGTAATTAGGTAGAGCTGCTTTGACTCTGCAGCCTAATGTAGTAGGTGCCCTATAGGGTCTAATGGCATAGCCTCCCCTATCACCCAAGCTGGGTACCTAAGGTGCGCCTTTTGTGTGGCTGAGTACACTCTCCTTTTGTAGTTGAGTCTTGGTTGTTGTTATCAGATCAATGGGAGGGATTTCTCCAGGTCAGTCAGCTGCAAAGATTGGCAGTGACCATTTACCATCAACCTCTGCCCTACTTGTAGAAATAACTGTGTAGGGGCAGGGTGGTGGTGCTCCAGTGTGTTCTGTAGCTGTCCACTGGATGTGCTGGCCCTGCGGTTTATTGGGTGGAGCAGGCCAAATTCAACCCCCACCTGTATCTTGCCCAGGGCCACCCTTTCTGAGCTATAAAGCAATGTGAGATGGCTGCTACTTGTGCTGGGCTTGGAGATTCCCAGGCAAAGCCAAGCTGCTAGCCTAGGCTGGCTGCTGCTTGTGCTGGGCCTGGGGCTCAGTTAGGCCAGCTATTGCTTGTTTGAGAGGATTGTTGAAGTTGTGCAGCATGAGCCAAGGTGAGCCATTCACATGCAGAAACAGCTTAGGTCAGCCTATAAGTTAGGTAGGGCAGAGTCTTTGGGGATCTTCAAGGTATATCAAACAGTGTTAGCCTGGTTGATTCTCAGATATGTCACCCGCCTGCCGGCTCTGTGGCTCTCTGGTAGGAGGGCTCAGAAAAGGGACTATGGCCTCTTCCTGTCTTTCTGTCTGGGAGAAAGCTGTCCCTCTGCTCCTGCCTTGATGTCAGACATGTCAGTTTCTCCCTGCATGCCACTGGTGCCTTTCAACTTGCTACCCTCATGCTGGAGCTCAGAAGGAGTGAGTCTGAATAAATCTGTGTGTGGGTTCTTTAAGGGGAGGTGTTTGGGACTCCAGTAGTTTCTTCTACCAACTCAGTCCCTGCTGGTGTTTGCATCCGGAAGTTATGGGGACTTATCTTCCTGGCAGTGGAGCCCTGGGCTGGGGGCCTGGTGTGGGTCTGGCACTCGCTCCCCAGATACTGTTTCTGAATTCTTACCCACCACATAGGCCAGCCTGTTCTGCGTCTCTGCCCCTCCTACCAGTCTGGGTGGATGTGATTTCTTTAATTCTGTAGTTGTCAGACTTGATTCAGCTTGAGTTTTGAGAGTTTTGAGTGATGGTTGTTCTAGGATTTAGTTGTAATTTTGATGTGCTTGTGTAAGGAGGTGAACCGTGTTTACCTGTGCTGCCATCTTGTCTGGAAGTTCCTAAGCTCATTTACTATATAGATTTTCCCTGTTTTCAGCACAGTAAAAATCAACTGTACCTGATGTCCCTGAGTCCAGAGTCTTATGTAGGTCATTTTCTTCAGAGAGGAAATTTCTAGTTTTTACAGGAATTGTCAGTAGAAAGGGGGAGGTGAGAAGGAGCTTTTGCTCATCACAGAATGGGCTAATTACTGCCTTCACTGTTGTTTTAGTGTGTCTTCAGCAAACATTTTGTACATTCAGTCTGCCTCATTTAACTTTGACACCTCTCAGATAGATTTTCAGTGTATACTGAAAGAGAATTTACTTGTTTACCAAGATTTTTTTAGTACAATTAGGTATTAAAATGGAAATAGTGCAAATAGACATGGTAATTTGCCAGTTTTTATAGTGTTTGAAAATTCAAACATTCAATCATATGTGATTGATATTTGAAGATTTTTCCCCCTATTCTGAAATGGTTTTTTCAACTGTCATATTAAACTCTAGAATGCTATTAGTCATATTTATAGTTGTATATAATTAAGGTTACCATATTTTTGGTTTATTCTTTGATTCTATTGTCCTTTCATCAGACTTGTATGGTTGTTAGATTTTGTATCATGTTTGTCATACATAAGTCTGTTACTAACTTTGAAATTTGCTTCTTTTGAGTGATTTTTTCAGTAGTTACTTAATGATAAATTTCTGAGTCTTAATTTTGAAGAATTACTATCTCTGTGGTTTTAGTCAAACAGCTGTACCTTTCTGTGTTTCAGATTCTTCATTGGTTAAGAGAAAATATTATCTGCCTTGCACAGGATGCTTAGATTCAAATGAGAATATTTGTGAAGTGTCTGTTTATGTGTCTGATATTATGCATTTAGAAAGGTTGATTCTTCATTATTCTTCTGCTTTTGATCCAGTTGATCTGTTCTCTAGTTCCAGAACTATTTTCTTAGAAGGATATTAAAATTCTGCAAACTAATAATCTGCTTATTGTTACATATGTAAAAGGCGAAAGATTTATACGATCTGAAGAGAAACCAGAGTATACATATGTAGATATATAAAATATTTTCATTTATGTTGTGTTGTGCATGTAGTGTTTCAAAAACCCAGTTTGTTTCCTGGCAATAATGAAAACATATATATAAGTGGTAATTGTAAAAATTCCAGTTTTATTCTTAAAAAGTAATGAGAAAACAGTTGTCAGGGATCACTTGAGAATTAGCTATTTTTTTAATCTTGAAAATAATTAAATTAAATAAAATTGTGGTTATTCATATAATTATTTAATGACAAGTATTGTGAGTGCCTATTACACATTATGGAAAAAATTTCAGAGAATAACTGTAAGCCATTAAATTTTTTAGAAGTATGTTGGAGTCTGTTTAGAAAGATTCTGAAGCTTAGTCTCCTTACTCTAGAAAGCATGTATAGATTTTTTATTTAATAAATGTAATACATGTTATATATAATACAGTGTAGAAATCTTCAGTATACAACTCAATGAATGTTTATATATGCATACATCTTGGAACCACCACCAGATTAAGGTCTTGAATACTTCACTCACCAAAGATTTCCTTGAGAGCTTGTTTGGAGGTTCTAACTGAGGAGCACAGCTCCTTGTATACCCTTGGAAGAAGAACTGTCCACTCTCTTGGGGAAGGTTGTCCTTTTCCACTGAGCTGCAGTTTCAGGAGGGTTGGACATGAAGCAATGAGGAAGGAAGAAGACACTTGTCTAGCCAGCCAGATTAGCTGAATCAGTCCTGGCATACAGTGGGGTGACAGATTTTGTAGCCAGATCACCCTCCCACCAACAAGATTTCCTTGTGTCCCTGTATTTCTTACTCCATTTTATCTCCTTTACTAGCTTTTTGTGGTTAATCTTTTAATATCATACTTTTAGAGATTGTTTTAGAAATGATAAAATGTGTCCTGATTTACAAAAGTCTGCTTTTATTTAGTACTTCTTTTGTGTTCCCCCAAATGCAAAAGCTTTAAAACAATTTAAATCCATTTATTTGCTTCCTAGTTTTTTGCTATTTTTATGTATTCTTGCCATTCTCTTTATGTTATAAACCCTACAAGACATTGTTACTATTGCTTTAAGCAGTCAGTAGTCTATTTACCTTTATTATATCTATACTTTCTGCAGCTATCTGTCTCTTGTACAGTATATCCATGCTTTCATCTACAATCATTTCCCTTTATTCTAAAGAATTTTTTTTATTATTCTTTGAAATAAGATCTGTTAATAACAGATTCTTTAAGCCTTTTGTTTGAGATGTCTGTCTTTAGTTACTTCTCATGCTTTTGAGGGTATTTTTGCTGGATATAGAATCTATGTTGATGTTTGTTTGCTTTAGTAGTTTAAAGATGCCATTTTATTGGCTTTCATGTTTCTCTTGAGATGTCACCTTTCATTTTTATTGTTGTTTGAAGTACAAGATGTGTGTCCTTTCTTGCTTTGTTTGTTTTTAAGGTTTTTTCTTCATCTTTTATTTTTAGTTACTTCTTTGTAATGTACCTTAGGTGTGGTTTTGTGTATGTGTGTGATGCTTGATATTGAATGAGCTTCTTGAATCTGTATGTTAATGTTTTATAAAATTTGAAAACTTACTATGCTTTACTGATTCAAATATTGCTTCTGACTCATTTTTTCTTCTCCATCTAGACTTCAGTTATATATACATGTTAGAGTCCTATTGCACCTCATATCTAATCTATGTTGTTTTTGTTTATAATTTCTTCCTGTACTTTGAACAGCTATTAATAACTTTGTGCTAACTGCTTTTTGCTGTGCTTATTCTGCTATTTACACTATCACATATATTTTGCAATTTTAGAACTGTCTTTATAATTTTTATAGATGTTTACTCCTTTGAAACATTCCATATTTTAATTGGTTTTGTATATTTTGCTTCTGTTGTCTTTAATATGTTAACCATAGTTCTTTTGAAGGCCTTACTAAGACCCCTAGGTAGATTACTCTTAAGTCTTTTTGTTGACTGCTTTGTTTCTTGATTATGAGTTTGTTTCCTACTTTACATATCTACTAATTTAGCCTTGTATGATGGATATTGTGAGTTTACACTCACAATATAGAGCAGCAGACAGTAAACTATGGACCATGGGCCAAATCCAGCCTGGTGGCTATTATTATATGGCTCATGAGCTAAGAATGGTCTTTACATTTTTTAAGGGTTTTTTTGTTTTGGGGTGTTTGTGGGTTTTTTTTGAGAATGTGCAATGGAGACTATTTATGGCCCACAAAGCCTAAACATATTTACTGTCTGGCCTTTATAGGAAAGATTTGTGACCCTTATCGTAGAAGCTCTGGATTGTTATCTTCCTATAAATTGTATTGAATTTTGTTCTGGCAGACAGTTAAATTTGCCAGTGGATCACTTTGATCCCGTGGAGGCTTAGTTTTAGGATTTGTTAACGTAGGTCTATTTCAGTTTTGTTCTCATCTCTGGCATGGGTTGTCTGGGGTCTCAAATAAATGACTGAAGTGTTCATCAATGTCTCTCTCTTCTGAATGAGCCTGAACTTTTATTTCTTCAGACCTGTGCAACCTCTGAAATCTTTGTTTAGCTGTCTCTCCTCGTCTTCTAGGAATCTGACCCTGTTCAGGGACCTAGGAGGCAGATGAGGACTAGTCAGGGATTTTTATGTAGATCTGTGGCTTTTTCTCTTTGACTCTTTCCTTTCTAGTAACCTGCCCCTAAAATCCAGCCACCTTATAGCCCCAAACATTAATTTTAATTTTCTCAGCTTAGCAAGACTGCTATTCTCTGCTTGAATTCTAATTCTCTGTGTATACCATTGTTTGGAAAATGCCCTGAAGAAGAAAGCCTGTGTGAATGTGGATTTGATTCATCTGCTTCTTTTCTATCAAGGATGATAACCCTAAGTTGGTTGTTGTCTAATGCCGGCCAATAATCAGGTATTTTTTGTTGGTGCTGATTTGGGTTTTCTCTTTGTTTGGTAAATTTGGTTCATATTTTTTAGATGTTTATAGCAGGAGGGTAGTCCAACATAAGCTTTTACTCCCTGATGACAAGAACTGAAAGTACTGGTTGTTTTAAAATGTGAAAAGATATCTCATTATATAATAGTGAATTTTGATTGGAAACATTTACCATATTGCTTGCTGTGTTCTTTTATCCATTGTTCAGATGAGCCAAATAGGTGAACCAAATAGGACTCGGATCTCAGTTAATAACAATAAATGTATACGTCTTCTAAAATCAGATTAGTCTGAAATATACAGATTGGTGAGGGGGATATAATGGCATTTGCTTTCCAAACATGAGGCCCTAAGTAGATGGCCATTGGATTTGTTATTTTAGAAGCTTTGAGTTAGAAGTCATCCCTAACATTTGAGATGCACCTTAACCCTAGATGAGCTGGGTTTAGCTCTTATCAGAGAAGCTTTCCTTGGCTGATCAGTTCCTAAAACTTAATTATTTAACAATTTTGTGTTTATTGTTTGTGTATCCCGCAACTGAAAAACAATTCATAAGTATTTTAGCTCACACTGGTTCTCTCTTAACTACCATATTCACATTTTACACAGAATATAGGGTTGGTAATGCACTATTTTATGGCTTATTTCATATTCTTTGAGGGAATAATTGTTTTAAGTGCTTTTGTCATCATACTCCCCTCCCCTCCTCCCCCCCTTTTTTGGTATTCTACTGAATCTAAAGGCTGTCTGTCTAGGCCACTGGTTGCCTTGATTAATCTGATGAAAGTAGGTGGTTAGTTTGGGGCTTACTTTCACTTTCTTGCACTGTGTGTGGCTCTTCTGAAGTTGAATAGTATGCCCTTCTCAGATGTGACCTGTTCTTTGGGAAAGGATATATGACATAACTCTGTTTCCCTGCTAGCACTTTTAAACAAACTCCCAGTGTTCATTGAAATGGTGTTGATGACCATAAAAAGAGATACAATTGTTACTGCATAAATAAGCTATAAGACCCACTTTCTGATTCCCCACTGCCTGTTTCCTTCCTCTGGATAGTCCTCTGTCCTAAGTCCCCTGTGGAACCAAGAATTTACCAGAGTAAACCCTGGTGCCCAGTGTGACCTTCTGCCCAGAGGATGATTTTGGTATCACTGGGTGAGCTCTGGTAATCACAGTATTGAAAAAGAAATTGCTTCTCATCTTTGTACTTATTTAGAATGTTACTCCTAAGTCAAATTAGATAGTTAAGTATCTGTATATTAGAAAGTTGGTTTTGTATTAAAGGTAGCAACCAGTTAACCTTATTTTATGCTTCCAAAAATGTAAAATAAAACCACCTGGGACTTGCATATGTACATGCATTGCATGTACACATTCAGGAAAATTACTCACTTAAAGAAATCTGTTACTTAATCTGAAACTCTTTTTCTTCTATTCGGGAATTCAATATAATATTGTCTTCCTCTTAAATATTTTCCCTACTAACTGGTTTTATGATTCTATTATTCATTCACCTGTTGAATTCTGCACATAAATTTTAATGTAACAGTTTGTTTAGTTTCCACGAAGAAAAGCAACAGCTGTAATATTTGAGGTTTGTAATATTGTTATGACAGACATTTTTCTGAATATGCAGACAATTTCCTTTGGATACTTTCTTTGGTTTGTTTATAATAAACTTTAGAGTTTATGGTTTGCCTGTTTCTTTTGTAGCTATTTATTTTTCCCACATGAAAGAGAGCTGAAGGAATTTAATGCATTGAATAAGTTCTAAATTTTAGTACTAGGCTACTTTATAACTTTGGATTCACTATATATATTTTTTTGATATTCCTTAACTTTAAATTACTGTGAGGTGACTTTCATTTGTCTTCATCAAGAATAATTCGGGTAGGAACTCTGCTAGTTCCCTAAAGAGATTACATAGATCTGGTCCTGGATTCACAGACAGATGTCAAAATTAATACTCGAACCATTCTTTGAATAATTGATACAGGAAGGATTGTAGTGTTAGGGAAGCAGCATAATATAGTGAGAAGTACATGGGCCTTGAAATCTAAAAGGATAGATTTGTATCCAGACCTACTAAATACTTGCTCTGTGGTATTGTTCCAGTTACTTGACCTTTAGATATAATTTCCTTATATATAAAGTAGATATAATGTCTATTTTGTTAGAATTATCAGGATTAAATGAATATATAAAAAATACCCAATAGGGATTCTAAAGTAGGCATTCTAGAAATATAACATCCCTTCTTGCCCTTTCCCTTTATTGTTTTTCCTCTTTCCTCTTTGTTTATCTGGAATTAGCCAAAGCATAAAATGCTTTGTGTTCACCAGAGTGGTGGCACAGTGTCCACCAGATTGCCCTAACTTCTGACACCAGTTGCAAGGTTGGGAGGTTTCTAAAACCACCCTGAGTTTTGATAATTTATTGGAAGGACTTGCAGAAGTCATTGAAAGTTGTTATATTCATGGTTACACTTAATTACAGAAAAAGGAAACAAATTTAAAATGGGAAGAGAAGCTTCGGGCGGAGTCCAGAAGGAGTCCAAACTGAGACTTCTAGTTCTCTACTCCTCATGGAGTCATGGATGATGTTACCTTTTCCTGGCTACCATGTGTTATAATGTGCACAGAATTATTTCCAATGAGGGAAGCTTCCCCCAAGCCTTTGGTGTTTAAACTTTTTACCTGGACTCAAGTCACATACTCCCTGCATGACTTACTTCAGTCATATCTAACCTTTTGCAGTGGTCAGGCCTAATATCCTTAGTCTCTAATTCTTCCCAAAGATGAAACTGATGCAGTGTGGCCCAAAACGCCCATCATAAATCATAGTTAGATTGTCCATTGACCAAAGCCCTCAAGCAAACAAAGACACTCCTATCAAGTGCTTTAGGGGCCTAGAGATCACCTTCCAGTAGCTGAGGGTAAAAAAAGGCGAGACCTCTCTTTAGAAAACTTGATTTCTTCACTATACATTAGTGCTAAATTTTTGTAATAGCTGATTATTCAGCATTAATATTTTCACTGTAGGTTTTTATCTAAGTAATAACATACAAATATAAGTAATTTTACAAAGAAAACAGGACAAAGCATATAATGAAAGCATATAATGAGATGCTCTCATTCTTTTATTTTTCTACTTGGTTCCAAATATATTTGGAGATGTCTCTTAAGCATTTACTTGTGTTTTTCAGTGCTGGTTTGTTTTCTGCTTGGACATTATTTATTGACTTCCTATTATGCAAAATAAGAATTTAATAGCTGCAGTCCATTTTATATCCTCACACTTCCTCCTATAATTCTTACATCACGATTTTTAGCTAAATTTATCTATCTACTATTTATCTTTTTATATTCTATTTATCACAGTTACATTTGTCTTCCAGTAAAGGAAACTGGAAGTAACAGTAGCTTCAAGGAGCTAAAGTTTTCTCCAGTATAAAAGAATTCTAGAGCTTGTCAGTCTAGGGAATAGGATAGCAAGCTCATAGTTATCAGGGAACCAGGAATATTTATTTCTTTTTGTTTTGCAGTTTTATTTTTTAGCTCTTTTATTTTTATTCTCGACATTATTATATATGTCCCCATAGTTCTCCCCCTTTGCTCAACCCTATTCAGCCCCCTCCCCCATTCCCTCTGGCCATCACCACACTGTTTTCTGTGTCTGTGGGTTATACGTATATATTCTTTGGGTAATATCTTTACCTTCTTAATATCTGATCCTCTACTCCCCACTCCCTTTTGACAGCTGTCAGTATATTCCATATATCCATGCCTCTGTTTCTGTTTTGTTCATCAGTTTTTTTATTTATTAAATTCCACATATAAATGTGACCGTATGGCACTTGTCTTTCTCTAACTGGCTCATTTCACTCAGCATAATAATCTCCAGGTCCAACCATGCTGTCACAAAAGGTAAGATTTCCTTCCTTTTTACCACTGCATAATATTCCATTGTGTACATGTACCACTGCTTTTTCTTATATACTCATTTACTGATGGGCACTTGGGCTGTTTCCAAATCTTGGCTATTGTAAATAATGCAGCAATAAATATAGAGGTGTTGATGGTTTCCTTTGCTGTGCAAAATATTTTTAGTTTTATGTAGTCCCATTTGTTTATTTTTTCTATTGTTTCCTTTGCCCAAGGAAATATATCAGGAAAAATATTGCTAGGAGAATATCCAAGATTTTACTGCCTATGTTTTCTTACAGGGTTTTTATTGTTTCCAGACTTACTTTTAAATATTTAATCCATTTTGAGTATATTCTTATATATGGTATAAGGAAGTGGACTAGTTTTAGTTTTTCTTTAATGTGTCTGTTCAATTTTCCCATTACTATATATTGAATAGACTGTCTTTGCCCCATTGCATGTTTTTGCCTCCTTTGTCAAATATTAATTGACCATAAAGGCATGGGTTTATTTCTGTTCTATCTATTCTGTTCCATCGATTTATATGTCTTTTCTTATGCAAGTACCATGCTATTTTGATGACTACTGCCTTGTAGGATAGTTTTGTATCAGGTAGAGTAATACCTCCACTTTTGTTCTTCTTGCTCAAGATCGTTGAGGCTATTTGGGGACTCTCGGGGTTCCTTATAAATTTGGGGGATATTTGGTCTAGTTCTCTGAGATAGGCCATTGGTATTTTAATAGCAATTGTGTTGAATCTGTTCATTACTTTGGGTAGTATGGATATTTTTATGACATTAATTCTTCCTATCCATGAACATGGTATATACTCCTACTTATTTGTATCTTCCTCAGTTTCTTTCTACAGTGTCCTCTAGTTTTGCAAGTACAGGTATTTTACCTCCTTGGTTAAATTTTTTCTTAGGTACCTTATTATTTTTGTTGTTGTTGTTGCAGTAGTAAATGGAAAAGAGAAACTAAGATTGTTTTCTTAGTTTCTCTTTCTGGTAGTTCATTATTGATGTAAAAAATGCGACCAGGCCCTGGCTGGATGACTCAATTTGTTGGAGCTTTGTCCTGTATACCACAAGGTTGCAGATTCAGTATCTGGTCAGGGCCCATACTTAGTTTCTAGGTTCAATCTCTATTCAGGGTGCATACGGGAGGTAACATAATGATGTGTTTATCTCACATTAATGTTTCACCCCTCTCTTTTCTTCTATCTCCTTCTTCCCATTCTTCTCTGGCTAAAATTGATAAACGTATCTTCAAGTGAAGATTACAATAACTTAAATATATAAATTAAGTGAAAAATTACTTTATATATAAAATACAAATGCTACCAATTTTTGCACTTGATTTTAGGCAAAATGCTGAGAAGCGATTGCTGCCAGTTTTTGAACATTAATATTGTATCTTGCTACTTTACTGAATTACTATTTTTGAGTTCTGTGTTTCTTTGCTGGAACTTTTAGGGTTCTCTGTATAAAGTATCATGTCATGTGTAAACAATGATAGTTTTACTTTTTCCTTTCCCATTTGGATGGATTAGATCTCTTTTTTGTTTGTTTTTGCTAGGATTTACAGTACTATTATGTTGAATAGGAGTGGTGAAGGTGAACAACCTTGTTTTGTTGCTGATCATAGGGAAAAATGCTTTTAGTTTTTTCCCATTTAGTATGATGTTGGCTGTGGGTTTGTCATATTTGGCATTTATTACATTGATGTATGTTCTCTGTATTTCCACTTTGTTGATAGGTTTTATCATGAATGGGGATTGGATTTTGTCAGATGTTTTTTCTGCATCTTTTGATATGATTATGTGATTTCTTTTGCCTTCATTTTGTTTATGTGGTGTATCACATTAATTGATTTGCAAATACTGTACCAACCTTGCATCCCTGGAATAAATCCCACATTGTCATGGTGTATAATCTTTTTAAATTTTATTTTAATCATTGTTCAAGTACAGTTTTCTGCCCTTTACTCCCATTCCAGCCCACCCACACATCCCTCCCCGCCTCCCTCTCATCTCTACCCTCTCACCCAGTTTTTGTCCTTATGTCCTTCATATTTGTTCTTGTAAACCCTTCCCATTCTCCCCTGAAATTCCCTCCTCTCTCCACTCTGGTCACTGTCGGCCTGTCCTCTATTTCAGTGTCTTTGACTATATTTTGCTTGTTTTTTTGTTTTATTGTTTAGGTTTCTGTTACAGGTGAGACCATGTGGTATTTGTCTTTCACTGCCTGGCTTATTTCGCTTAGCATAATGCTTTCCAGCTCCATCCATTCTGTTGCAAAGGGTACTAGCTCCTTCTTTCTTTTTGCTGCATAAAATTCCATTGTATAAATATACCATAGTTTTTTGATCCATTCATTTACTGATGGGCACCTAGGTTGCTTCCAGCACTTAGCTATTGTAAATTGTGCTGCCTTGAACATTGGGGTGCATAAGTTCTTTTGGATTGGTATTTCAGGGTTCTTAAGATATAGTACCAGCAGTGGAATTGCTGGGTCAAAAGGCAGATCCATTTTGAGTTTTCTGAGGAAAACTCAATACTGTTTTCCATAGTGGGTGTACCAGTCTGCAGTCCCACCAACAGTGCACTAGGGTTCCCTTTTTTTTTTTTCTCCACAACCTCTCCAACACTTGTTGTTTGTTGCTTTGTTTATGATGGCCATTCTGCCTGGTGTGAAGTGGGATCTCACTGTGGTCTTAATTTGCATCTCTCTGATAGCTAGCGATATTGAACATCGTTTCATGTGTCTTTGGATTTTCTGTATGTCCTCCTTGGAGAAGTGTCTGTTCAAGTCCTTTGCCCATTTTCTAATTGGGTGCTTGTCTTCTTAGAGTGGAGTCATGTAAGTTCTTTATATATTTTGGAGATTAAACCCTTGTGTGAGGTATCATTGGCAAATATGTTTTCCCATACAGTTGGTTCTCTTTTAATTTTGATACTGTTTTCTTTAGCTGTGCAGAAGCTTTTAATTTTGAT
This sequence comes from Phyllostomus hastatus, assembly GCF_019186645.2. NCBI lineage: Eukaryota > Metazoa > Chordata > Mammalia > Chiroptera > Phyllostomidae > Phyllostomus > Phyllostomus hastatus. The sequence goes on along the minus strand of NW_025334038.1, from coordinate 2,387,193 downwards.
GAGGTCCCATTTGTTTATTCTTTCCTTTATGTCCCTACTCTAGGGGATATGTCAGTAAAAATGTTGCTAGGTGAAATATCTGAGATTTTCCTACCTCCTCTACGTTTCCTACATTCTCCTCTAGGACTTTAATGGTATCAAGGCTTTTATTTAAATTTTTTATCGAACTTGAATTTATTTTTGTGTAAGGTGTAGGTTGGTGCTCGAGTTTCATTTTTTCTCATGTAGCCGTCCAGTTCTCCCAACACCATTTGTTGAAGAGGCTGTTTTTACTCCATTTTATGTTGCTGCCTCCTTTGTCAAATATTAATTAGCCATAGAGACTTGGGTTTATTTCTGGGCTTTCTGTTCTGTTCCATTGGTCTATGTGCCTGTTTTTATGCCAGTACCAGGCTGTTTTGATTACAGTGGCCTCGTAGTAGAGTTTAGTGTCAGGTATTGTGAGCCCACCTGCTTTATCTTCTTTCTCAAAATTGCAGCAGCTATTCAGGGTCGTTTATGATTCTATATAAATTTTTGAAGTGTTTGTTCTATGTCTGTGAAATATGCCATTGGTACTTTAATAGGTATGGCATTGAATGTGTAAATTGCTTTGGGTAGTATGGACATTTTGATGATATTAATTCTTCCAATCCATGAACACAGTATATGTTTCCATTTGTTTGTGTCTTCCTTGATTTCTTTCCTCAGTGTTATATAGTTTTCTGAATACAGGTCTTTTACTCTTTGGTTAGATTTATTCCTAGGTATTTTATTTTTCTTTTTACTATATCAAATGGAATTGTTTTCTTGATTTCTGCTTCTGCTGTTTCATTGTTGGTGTACAGAAATGCCTTTGATGTCTGGATATTGACTTTGTATCCTGCAGTTTTGCCAAATTCATTCATTAGGTCAAGCAGTTTTTTGGTGGAGTCTGTAGGATTTTCTATGTACACTATCATGTCATCTACAAACAGTGACAGTTTTGCTTCCTCCTTTCCTATATGGATGCCTTTTATTTCTTTTTCTTGTCTGATTGCTGTGGCTAAAACTTCCAGTACTATATTGAATAGAAGTGGTGAAAGTGGACAGCCTTGTCTTGTTCCTGATCTTAGTGGAAAAGATTTTAATTTTTGGCCATTGAGTATGATGTTGGCTGTAGGTGTCTCATAGATGGCCTTTATTATGTTGAGGAATGCTCCCTCTATTCCCACTTTGCTGAGTGTTTTTATCATAAATGGGTGCTGTACCTTAAGAAATGCTTTTTTTGCATCTGTTGATATGATCATGTGGTTTTTGTCTTTGCTTTTGTTTATGTGATGTATTACATTTACTGATATGTGAATATTGTAGCATCCCTGCATCCCTGGAATGAATCCCACTTGCCCATGGTGTGTGATCTTTTTAATGTATTGTTGGATGCGGTTTGCCCATAGTTTGTTGAAAATTTTAGCGTCTGTGTTCATCAGCAATATTGGCCTGAAGTTTTCTTTCTCTGTTGTGTCTTTATCTGGTTTTGGAATTAGGATGATGTTGGCCTCATAAAAAGAGTTTGGGAGTCTTCCAACTTCTTGGGTTTTTTGGAATAGTCTGTGAAGGACACGGGTTAGCTCTTCCTTAAATGCTTTGTAGAATTCTCCTGTGAAACCATCTGGTCCAGGGCTTTTGTGTGTTGGGAGTTTGTTGATTACTGCTTCAATTTCATGTGCTGTTATTGATCTGTTGAGGCTTTCTGCTTCTTTTTCATTGAGTTTTGGAAGATCATATTTTTCTAGAAATGTGTCCATTTCACCTAGGTTTTCAAATTTCTTGGCATACAGTTCTTTGTAGTAATTTCTTACAATCCTTTGTATTTCTATGGTATCTGTTGTAATCTCTCCTCTTTCATTTCTGATTGTGTTTATTTGGGTCTTCTCACTTTTTTTCTTGATGAGTCTGCTTAAAGGCTTGTCGACTTTGTTTATCTTTTCAAAGAACCAGCTCTTGGATTCATTGATCCTTAGAATTGTGCTTTTAGTCTCTATGTCATTTAATTCTGCTCTGGTCTTGGTTATTTCCTTCCTTCTGTTTGTTCTGGGCTGTCTTTGTTGTTGTTCCTCGAGTTCTCGTAGAAGTAGAGTTAGGTTGTTTGTTTGAAATATTTCTATCTTTTTTTTGGTATGCCTGTATTGCAATGAACTTCACTCTCAGGACTGCCTTTGCTGTGTCCCATAAGTTTTAGGTTGTTGTGAGTTTATTTTCATTTGTTTCCAGAAACCTTTTGATTTCTTCCCTTTCATTCATGACCCATTCATTTTTTAATAGCATGCTATTTAATCTCCATGATTTTGAGTGTTTGGGGTTTTTTTCCTTGTGGTTGGTTTCTAGCTTCAGCCCCTTGTGATCCGAGAAAATGCTTGGTATGATTTCAATTTTCTTCAAATTGTTGAGGGTTGTTTTGTGTCCTATCATGTGGTCTATTTTTGAAAATGTTCTGTGTACATTTGAAAAGAATGTGTATTTAGCTTCTTTGGGATGGAGGGCTCGTATATATTAGTTAAGTCCATTTCATCTAGGGTATTGTTCAATGCCACAATATCTTTTTGATATTTTGTTTGGAAGATGTGTCCATTTCTGACAGTGGGGTGTTAAAATCCCCCACTATAATTGTGTTGCCGTCCATATCTTTCTTGAAGTCCTCTAAGATTTTCTTTATGTATTTGGGTGCTCCTATGTTGGGTGCATATATTTACAATATTTATGTCTTCTTGGTGGATTCTTCCCTTGAGTATTATGAAGTGACCTTCTGGGTCTCTCTTTATGGCCCTTTTTTGGAACTCTATTTTGTTTGATATGAGTATTGCTATCTCGGCTTTTTTCCCCCTGTTCATTTGCTTGGAAAATTTATTTCCAGCCCTTCACTTTCAGCCTGTATACGTCTTTTATCCTGAGGTGGGTCTCTTGTAGGCATCATATGTGTGGGTCGTGTTTTCTTATCCATTCAGCTCTTCCATGTCTTTTGGTTGGAGCATTGAATCCATTTACATTCAAGATTATTATTGATAGGTACTTATCCATTGCCATTTATGTACCTGTGTTCCTCTCTCTCTCTTTTCCCTCCTTTTTTAAAAGCAGTCCCTTTATCATCTCTTGCAGAGCTGGTTTGGTGGAGGTGTATTCTTTAGACTTCTTTTGTCTGGGAAACTTCTTATTTGGCCTTCTGTCTTGATTGAGAGCCTTGCTGGGTAAAGTAGCCTTGGTTGTAGACTTCTGGTTTTCATTACTTGGACTATTTCTTGCCAATCTCTTTTGGCTTGGAGTTTTTCCACTGAGAAGTCAGCTGTTAGCCTTATTGAGGCTCCTTTGTATGTTACTTGCTGCTTTTACAATTCTCTCTCTGTCTTGAAATTTTGCCATTTTAATTATGATGTGTCTTGAGGTGGGCCTCTTTGGGTTCCTCTTGATTGGGACTCTCTGTGTTTCCTGGATTTGTGGGACTTTTCCTCTCATCAAATTAGGGAAGTTTTCCATCATTACTTTCTTTCTGAGCCTCTTTTCCTCCTCTTGCTCTTTCTGTTTTTTTTTTTTTTCTACTGTATCCTCCAATTCGCTGATCTGGTCTTCTGCTTCATCAATACTGCTTTTCATTCCTTCTACTGTGTTCTTCAGTTCAGAAATTGTATTCTTCATTTCCTCTTGGCCCTTGTTGATAGTTTCTATTTCCTTTTTTATGTTGATACAGTTTGCAGTGAGATCATTGTAGCTTTCCTGTAGTTTCTGGTAGTTCATTTTGAGTTCATTGAACTTCCTGATAATCATTGTTTTGAACTCAGTGTCTGATAGGTGAGTTGCTCTATTTCATTTAGCATTCTTTCTGAGGCTTCCTCCTTTTCCTTCCTTTGGGGATTGTTTCTTTGTCTTCTCATTGTTTGTGAGACTCTTCTTGTTAGCCTCTGTTTCTTAAATTGATCTGTTCTGGTTCCCTGTGATTATGGTGTGAACTTCTGTGGTAGAATACCTGTGAGATTCAGTGGTGCAGTCTCCTTCAGGTATCCTGGTGTTCACAGCTTCCCCCTACTCTTTTCTGTGATCTGGTGGAGGAGTAAGGCAAGATGGTTTAAGACAGCAAGACAGTATTCTATGATATTTATAGTAGCAGCCAGTAGAGAAAAGATAGGAGATCTTTTTGCTACATATAGTGTTAACCGTGATCTTCCACCCCACTAGCCATGTTTTAGAAAGGATGCAAAGAAGATAAGACTCTTATTGGGGACGAAAGGATTGTTAGTTGGATCTAGAGAGCTGTGAGGCTGTGGGAGGTCAGATTCTGAGGCAATGTGGGAATAAAGATTAGTAAATAGGAGTAGTGTGTAAAAGAATAGAGACAACCCCCACAATAATATAGTTCAGGAAATTGTGAAGTGGGCTGAGATCAGGGAGGGGTGTTGTGTAGTATTTACAATTGTATGAACTAGGTCTTATTTACAGTAATATTAAAGAAACAATCATGTGGCAGAATCTATGAGATCTAGATAAGAATGAGTATAGAACCTTGAGAGGTGTACTAATGGAACACAAATGAGGGACAGTAAATTATCAACACACTGTGAATGAGATAACAGGGGGAACCTATCAAACGACAGTATAACCAGCCAAGCAAAGAAGATTATACAGAAAGAAGAAGAATACCAAAATACTATTAAAATAAAAAATGTCAGAAAAGTGAGAAAAAGATAATACAAATTTGCAGTAACTTGCAGGCTCAAAAAAAAAAGGGAAAAAAAGCAGAAGGTGAAATGCAGGAGAGAGAAATTTGGAGTTTACAGAATAATACTAGGATGAAAGGAAGAGAAACAAGGAATTGGGAGATACAAAAATAAGAATTAAAAAATAAAAGGTCACTTAAATACAAGATAAAATCAAACAATCAAACAATAACAGCAAAAAACAAAACAAACAAAAAAAAACCCTCTTGTTGGTTTCTAATTGTCCAAACCAGTTTTTCTGGTCTTGCTGGCTTCAGCAGGCTGAGAGGTGATTGGAATCCTTTCCTCCCTTCCCACTCAGAACTCAGTCAGCCTCTCAGGTACTGTCCGAAGAGTTAGCCACCTGCTCTCCCCAGAGCCGTTCTGGTGCTCCTCCGGAGGACCCTGAGTGTGTGTCTGGGCGCTCCCAAGCTCGCTCTCTGGAGCTCACCGCTGCGGGCTCTGTGATCCCGTAGAGCGCCCGCTCTTTTTCCGGGTTCGCGGTATGAGCTCCAGGGATCCTCGGGGTGCGCACTTCCCCCGAGTTCACTGCCGGAGACTCCAGGATCCAGTGGAGAGCCTGTGCCTTTTCCGTGTTCAATGCTGTGGGGTCTGGGTCTTCCACAAAACTAGGCTGTATCTGGGTGGGGGGCCTGGGCACACGGCCAGGTGGCCTTTTGTTGCACAGGCTGGGGCACACATACTTCCCAGGGCTAGGCATGGGTGCTCACAGCCCCTGTGTGATTGTCTATCAGTCCTCTCTCCCCTCTCTGTGCCTTCAAGCAAGGAGGCTTCCCCTGGTGCTGCTCAATCCTTATTTGACCAGGGAGGGAGCAGTTGACCCAGCTCTCTCCCGAGTGCCCTGAGGCAGACCTAGGAGCACTGGGCCTGGGGGCTGCAACCTCCGCGGTCCCAGCACTGATCCCATGGCCCTTATTATTCTGAAGCCGTCTCCTTACCATCTGGTTTTTCAATGTCCACTCTAATTTTTGATGTCCTATTTTCCAAAATGTGATATTGTTGGCCTTTTGCTCTGTTCCTCCGTAGATAGTTTGGTTTTTCTCCCGTGTGTGGGGGGGGAGGGGGTGGAATCTCCTTTCTCCTACCACGCTGCCATCTTCCTCCTCTCAAGAGCGGTGTATAATCTTTTTAATGTATTCCTGGATCCTATTTGCTAATATTTTGTTGAAGATTTTAGCATCTATATTTATCAGGGATATTGGTTATAATATTTTTTCTTTGTAGTGTCTTTATCTGGTTTTCAAATTAGGATAATGACTTGTGGCCAAGATGGAGGTGTAGGTAGATACACATTGCTTCCTTGCACAGCCAAAAAAGCACAACCGGTTTAAAAATAATGAACAACTAGAACTGCCAGAAAACCAAACTGTATGGAAGTCCAGCAGCCAAGGAGCTCTACAGAAAAAGAACTAAGTGTCAAGGAGATAGCCAACCTATCAAATGCAGAATTCAAAATACTGGTAATCAGGATGCTCAGAGAAATGACTGAGAATGGATGTAAAATAAAGGAAGAAGTGAAGGCTATAGAAAGTGAAATAAAGAAAAATATACAGGGAACCAACAATGAAGGGAAATTAACCAGGACTCAAATCAATAATTTGGAACAGAAGGAAAAAATAAACATTCAAGCAGAGGAGAAGGAAGAAACAAGAATTCCAAAAAAATGAAGAGAGGCATAAGAACTTCTGGGACAACTTTAAATTTTCGAACATCTGAATCATAGGGGTGCCAGAAGGAGAAGAGGAAAAGCAGGAAGTTGAAAACTTATTTGAAAAAGTAATGTAGGAAAACTTCCCCAATCTGGCAAAGGAAATAGACTTGCAGGAAGTCCAGGAAGAACAGAGAGTCCCGAAGAAGTTGGATCCAAGGAGGAATGAACACTCGAACACATCATGTTTACATTACCCAAGGTTAAAGATGAGTAGAGAGTCTTAAAAGCAGCAAGAGAAAAGGAGAGTTTCCTACAACGAAGTTCCCATAAGACTGTGAGCTGATTTGTATCAGCTGATTTCTCAAAAGAAACCTTGCAGGCAAGAAAAGGCTGAGAAGAGGTATTGAAAGCCATGAAAGACAAGGGCCTACATCCAAGATTACTCTATCCAGCAAAGCTGTCATTTAGAATGGAGGAGCAGATAAAGTGCCTCTCAGATAAGGTCAAGTTAAAGGAGTTCATCATCACCAAGCCCTTATTATATGAAATGTTAAAGGGATTTATCTAAGAAAAAGAAGAAAATCAAAACTATGAACAGTAAAATGACAAGAAACTCACAATCATCAACTGAACCTAAAAAACAAAAACAGGAAGGGATTCACAGAAATGTAGATCCCATGGAGGGTTATCAGTGGGGAGGGGATAGGGGAGAATGGAGGAAAAAGAACTGGGAATAAGAAGCATAATTGGTACGCACAAAATAGACAGGTGGAGATTAAGAATAGTATGGGAAATGGAGAGGTCAAAGAAGTTATATATATGACCCATGGACATGAACCTAAGGTAGGGGGATGTTGGAGGGAGGGGAAGTGCAGGGTTGAAGGGGATAAAGAGTAGAAAAAATGGGACAACTGTAATAGTGTATTCAATAAAATATACTTAAAAAAAATAAATCCTGGAGTTAGGATAATGTTGGCTTGTTAAAATGAGCTTGGGATTTTTCCCTCCTCTTGAATTTTTTGGTATAGTTTGTGATGGACAGGTGTTAGTTCTTCGAATGTTTGGTATAATTCACCTGTGAAGTCATTCAGTTCAGTCATTTTGTTTGCTGGGGGGTTTTTGATTACTACTTAAAGTGTATTCATTGTAACTGGTCTATTCAGTTTGTTTCTTCTTGATTCAGTTTTGGAAGAGTGTATGTTTCTAGGAATTTATCCATTTCTTCCAGGTTGTCCATTTTGTTGATATATAGTTGTTTGTAATTTTCTTATCCTTTATATTTCTGTGGTATCAGTTTTTAATTTCTGATTTTATTTATTTGGGTTCTTTCTCTCTTTTTTTAAAATGAATCTTGTTAAAGTTTCATCAGTTTTGTTTATCTTTTGAAAAACCAGCTCTTGGTTTTATTCATTTTTTTTTGTATTATTTTTTTAGTCCCTATGTCATTTATTTTTGCTCCAGTCTTTATTGTTTCCTACCTTCTACTTACTCTGGGCTTTGTTGTTCTTTTTCTAGTTCTTTTAGGTGTGAGGTTGATTCTTTGATATTTTTCATGCCTCCAGAGATAGGCTTATAATGCTGTGAATTTCCCTTTTAGGACTGCTCTTGCTGCATCCCACATATTTTGTGGTATGTTTTTATTTACATTTGTCTCAGGGTAGCTTTTGATTTCTTGGTTGATCTCATTGTTAACCCATGCATTGTTTAGTAACAGGTTATTTAGCCTACATCCATTTGTGTGTTTCTTAGTTTTTTTAATTCATTTCTACTTTCCTACCATTGTGCTTAGAGAAGATGCTTTATATGATTTTAGTCTATTTGAATTTAATAAGACTTGCTTTGTGTGTTAACATGTGATCTTTCCTGGGGAATGTTCCGTGTGCACTTCAAAAGAATGTATTCTACTGTTTAGAGGTAAAAAGCTCTATAAATATCAATGAATTCCATCTGGTTTAGTGTGTTGTTTAAAGGTTGCTGTTGTTCTGTTGAATTTGGGGTTTCTTGCTTTTTTTCCTTTTTTTTTTTTTGTCTGGAAAATATACCCACTGATATCAATGGCGTGTTAAAATCTCCTGGTATGACTATATTACTTTGATTTCTCCTTTCTTGTCCAACAAGTTATTGTTTATATATTTATTTGTTCCTATGTTGGGTGCATATATGTTCAGAAGGGTTATATCCTCTTGTTGGATTCATCCCTTTTGTTTTATGTAATGTCCTTTTTTATCTCTTGTTATGGCCTTTGTTTAAAGTCTATTTTGTATGATATAAGTATTTCTCCTCCAGCCTCTGTTTTTTTTTGTTTGTTTCTGTTTGCACACAATATCTTTTCCATGCCTTCACTTTTAGTCTGTGTGTATCTTTTGTTTTGAGGTGGGTGTCTTGTAGACAGCATACATATGTGTCATCTTTTTCTTGTCCCTTTAGTTACTCTATATCTTTTGATTGCAGCATTTAATCTGTTTATACTTAAAGTTAGTATTAATTAGTACTTATTTATTGCTATTTTATTCTTTATACTTAATGTCCCCTACTCTCTCTATTTTTTTTCTTATTTAAGAAGACCTTTTAATATTTCATTCAATACTTGTTTGGTGGTAATAGAGTCCTTTAGCTTTTTTTGTTGTTGTTATTTGTCTTGGAAGCTCTTTTTGTCACCTTCAATTTTAAATTATAGCCTTTCTGCATAGAGTAGTCTTGGTTGTGGGTTCTTGCTTTTCTTCACTTTTACTGTTTCATAATGGGATTGTTTTCTTAATTTTCTCTAATTATTTGTTATTAGTATATTGAAATGCAACTGATTTTTGCATGTTAACTTTTGTATCCTGGAACTTTATGGAATTTGTTTATTTGTTCTAACAGTTTTTTTAAATGGAGTCCTTAGAGTTTTCTATATAAAATATGATGTCATCTGCAACCAGTGACAATTTTGCTTCTTTGTAGTTAGGATGCCTTTTTTCTTTCCTGCCTATTTCCTCTGGCTAGGACTTCTAATATACTATGTTGAATAAAACTGTTAAGAGAGGGCATCCTTTTGTTTTTGCGGAACTTAGAGGAAAGGGTTTCATCCTTTCACAGTTGAGTATGATGTCAGCTGTTGGTCATACATGGCTTTTATTATGCTGCGGTATGTTCCCTCTATATTGAATTTGTTTAGAGGTTTTATTAAACAAGTTGAATTTTGTAGAATGCTTTTCTAAACTATTGAGATAATCATATGATTTCTATCCTCTATTTTTGTTGAAGTGGTATAACACATTGATTGATTTGTGGATGTTGAACCACCCTTGCTTGTATGACTGGAATAAGTCCCCATTGATCATGGCGTGTGATTCTTTTAATTTATTGTTGAATTCATACAAGAAGGAATTATATTGTTGGTTTGCTAATATTTTGTTGAGGATTTTTGTGTCTGTGTTTATCAGGGACGTTGGCCTGTATTTTCCTTTTTTGGTGTCCTTGTCTGGTTTTGGTATCAAGGAAATGCTGGCCTCAAAAATGTTTATTTGGAAGTGAAATTGGAAAAGTTGGCATTTGTGATGCCTGTCACTACCAGATCCAATAAGTAGAAACAAGAATTAAATTTTTATGAGTGCTATATTTGTTGTAGTGACAGGGTATAGGCTCTTGGTGGTCAAAAACAAAGAATTGGACTGATTATGCAGATATTGTAAAGTAAAGCAAGTGTAAAATATATTAAGGAAAGTACACTTCCCAAGAAATGGGATCATGCTATCTTTTGCTAGGGAATGGTTCCCTTGAATTGAATGGTTACAGGCTTTATAGGATTTTTACTTAAGCTTCTACACGTGCAGTTTCCCACAATCCTTCTTGATTGCCCATTCAGGAAGAAACCACAGTGCTAATTATTATCAGGTGCCACAAGGTGATTCTCATAAATCAGGATGTTGACTGATGACAGTTGCGGTCATCAGTCTCAGGATTTCATATTCTATCTTCTGCCTCAACTTTCTTCTGAGAGACATGGTTCTCAAAAATTGTTTTTTGGATTGCCAAAGGAGGATGGTCAGTGTTCCGTATCTGCTTCCTGCTGGAACAAGACAGAAGGCCCTACCTGCTAAGAACCCTGAAACGCTCTGTCTTATCTAGTTGTTGGGGAGGAATTACTGAGAGTGGCATGGTTGCTGGGTGTTGTAAGGTGTTGACATCACATGTCAACACCTTGTTGAAAACACTGGAGCATCATCATCCTGATGTGGTGAGTCTGGAAGATAGAAATTTCCAAAGATTGCTGAGTCCCTCCCAATCAAGGTAGAAACCAAGTTATACTGAAAGAATGTATTCTTTAATGGTATTCCCAATAATTTCAGGGTTCCCAGGATATAATCTTTTATGCATGTTGCTTACTGTAATATTTTGTTTCTATTTGCCCTGAAGAATTTACCAAGAAGTATTAGCTGGGGCACAAACCCTAACCTCCTGGGCCAATAAGTAATCTACTTAAAAGTCTATGCAGGTTTCTGGGCTGGCAAGAGTACTTCAAGGCTCGGATTGTGTGTTAGTTCATTTGGCCTAAAGTACTGTTAGGAATATTCCTCCTAACATTGCCCAGATTCTCTGTCTTTGCCCACGTCTGGGTGCTGAAGTTGGCATGACTGACTTGTTTCTCTATCGGGTCACCTACTGTAGTGTGGTTGACAGTGGCAAACCCAGAAAGTTTTAAATGTATTGCCCCAGAGCAAATTCTGGGTAATTTGGAAAAGAGAGTTATTGACCTAAGAGGGAGTAGCAAGAGTGCAGATTGTTATCAAGAAGAGGTTTCCTATTGACTTATCTCTAAGGTTTCTTCTTCTTGAACAGATATTTGAGGTCTTTGAAGGGTTCACAGGCATAGGTGGAGGCTGGATTTTTATGCTGGTCTGCGGGAGTATCTGCTTATTTTACTCTAGAAATATGGATTGAGCTAATCTGCCCCTAGCAGCTTCACAGCCATGGGAGTACTTGGGACAACCTGGTAGTGTCCCTTCCATTTAGGGCTAAGCTGATCTGTAGGGAATCCCTCTTTCCAAGTTTTGAGATACAGTGGCCTGGAATTTTCCTTTGGGAGCAGGTATGACCTTATTTCCATGTTTCTGCAGTGCTTTTTATACCTGTCCTAAGTTTATTGTATACTTATCTAGTTGATGGGTCTCTGTATCAAATATCAAGTCTAGAGTTAAGAAAGGCCTACCATATAGCAAATGGACTGAGTCTAGTATTAACCGTAGGGGAGCCCCAGATTCCATGAGTACAGTAAGTAGTACTTTAACCCAGTTTTCAGAAGTTTCTTGACAGAGCTTTGCCAATGTGCTTTTCAAGGTCTAATTTGCTGTTTTACCTTCCCAGAGGGCTGACGTCTCCAAGTGGAGTGAAGATAATATTTTATGCCTAGAGCTGAGATTGATAGAATGATCTTAGATGTAAAAGATGGCCCATTATCACTTTGCAGGAAGCGTAGGAGACCATATCAGGGTATTATTTCCTTTAGTGGGGGGTTGCTACTTCTGTGGCTTTCTCTGTCCTTGTTGGAAAAGTCTCAGTCCATCCAGTAAAGGAATCTATCAGGTCTAATAAGTATTTATATCCTTTACAGTAGGGTTCCCTAGGCCCCTGGCTGCAGACCTGTACTGGTCAGTAGTGGCCTGTTAGGAGCCAGGCTGCACAGTAGTAGGTGAGTGGTAGGAAAGCAAAGCTTCACTTGCATTAATGCCTGATCTCTACCCCCTATTCTTCTCCCCACCCTGCAGGGGGAAAATTGTCTTCCATGAAACCAGCCCCTGGTACCAAAAAGGTTGGGGACTGATGCTCTAAAGGGAGGCATTTTGACAAAGTCAATCTACCAATCTTCTGTTTAGGTCCCTCTTTACTGAATAGGTTCTAAGAGTGGAGGACAAGGTATTTATTTTTTTCTCCAGGGTGGTTGTAGTGAGAAAGGGTTAAGGCCTGGCAAATATTTTTATGGTAGTTGTTAGTCCTTTGCCTATAAATAATTTGTTAATCATTGTTGTGGCATCCCTTCCACTGTGGAAGGAGTCATGCAAAACCTTTAAAACTTTCCACTGCGAGGCCTGGGGAAGGAAGAGATTTTGGCCAATGTATATCCAAGGTCCTTCTTGGATGTCCCCTTGCTCCAAAGCCTAAGGTATCACCCAAATGTATAGTTGGACTTGATATCTGAGCTATTCACAGAAGGGCATAAGGCTAGTTGTTCTGTAGTCCCTAATGCTGCCTTCTTTGCCTCTTGATTTGCCCTTCTGTTTCTCTGGGAGATAGAAGACGAATCCTTCCGATGACCTTTGTGCAATGCATGACTGCCCCTTGGAGCTTAACCACTTCTAATAGGTTTAGGGTTTCTGGTCCATGTTTAATGGGGGAATTCCTAACAGTGAGGAGCCTCTTCTTTCCATATGGTAGCATGAGTGTGCAGAACAGGAGGGCATATTTGGAATATGTATAGATATTAATCCTTTTTTCCTTGTTCTAGAATAAGAGCTCAGGTAAGGGCCATAATCTGAGCCTTTTGGGCTGAGGTCGAGGATGGAAGGGGTCATGCCTCAGTGGTGTCATATAAACTGACTACTGCGTATCCTGCCTTTTACTGGACATTGTGTACAAAGCTGCTTCCATCTGTGAACCATATTTCATCAGAGTTTCCTAAGGGTTGGTCTAGCAACCCTAGTTGCTAGTTCTACCGGAATAGGTAAGATTAATAATTTCTGAGCAGTAATGGGTCAAGTCTGGAGATGATTCTGTAGGCATGAAGGAAGCTGGATTTCAGGTATTACAGGTTTTTACAATTACTTCAAGATTGTCCAGAAGAAGGGCCTGATATCTCGTGAATCTATTTCCTGTTAGCCAGAGGTGCCCTTTCCTTTCTAATACTCCTTGTACCTGATGTGGTGTTAAGACCTTTAACTTCTGCCCAAGAGTTAACGGTAGCAGCTTCCTGTTAGCATGGCTGTGGCTGCAACTGCTCTTAGACACAGAGGCCACCCAGTTGCTACATTGTCTAGGTTTTTAGGGATATATGAAACTGTAGGTTTGTTTCCTACTGGTTGGACTGGACCTCTGAGGCTACTCCCTGCTTCTCTGCTAAGTATAAAAAGAAACACTTGTTTAATTTAGGAGTGCCTAAGGCCTGCTTGATTTTATTAAAAGCCTGATTATGTTCCTTTCCCCATGTAATGGGTTTGGTATCTGGTCCTTTAGTAGCTTTGTGTAAAGGTTTTGCAATTCATCCAAAGCTTGAGATCCAAATTCTGCCATATCCAACCATTCTTAAGAAAGAGTGGAGTTATTGTTTGGCAGAGAGTGGTGTTAGCTCAATGATTGCTTTTATTCTTTCTTGTGACAGTTGTCTAGATTCTGGGGTTAGTATATATCCTAAATAGTTTACTTTCTCTCTGGTAATTTGGGCCTTTTTCTTAGGGACTTGGTATCCCTGGTCCCCAAGGAAATTCGGTGTTTGGTTAGTATTACTATCTGAGGCTTCCTTTGAGGGGCTGCAGACTAAGATATCAACTGTATATTATAAGACAGCAACCTCTTGTAATTGTAATTCCCTTAGATCTTTTTCTAATGCTCTTGGAAATAGGTGAAGGCTATCTCTAAACCCTCGTCCAGGTATATTGCCAATGGGTCATTGTTTTTGGGTCTTCCCACTCAAATGCAAACAGGTATTGGGAATCTGAGTGGACAGGGATACAACAGAAGGCATCTTTTAAGTCTGAAACTGTATACCACTGAGTATAGTCCAGTACTTTAGTATGATGTAAGCATTGGCTCCAAGAGGATGGAGAGGAACAACAGCCTTGTTAACTAGCCTTAAATCCTGGACCAATCTGTAATCCCCTGTCGGTTTAAGAATTGGGAGGATTGGAGTGTTGCAAAGGCATTGACAGGGTCCTAGTAGTCTGTGTGTCACAGATTTCTCTATGATGGGCTGCAGCTCCTCTAGGGCCTCCCCGTTTGATAGGACACTCACTCTTTCCTATGGGTATAGGCTGCCCCAGGTTTTAAGGGAATTTGAACTGCTTGGGCGGTCTTTGCTTTTCCAGGAACTCCAGAGTCCTAAACTAGGGGACCTACTTTCTGTAACATTTGTTTTGGGATGTCATTTTCTAATTTTCTTTTATCGGCTAACATAATTTTAAAGATATTAACTGGGACCTCCTGGAGTTTCTAAGTGGCCCTGAATCTGGCCAAGAGGTCTTATCCTAGCAATGGCATGGACATTATGGAATAAATAGGGAAGAATGTTTAATAATTTGCCTTCAAACTGACAGGTGACAGAGTGTGTAGGAACAAGTTTGAGATTTTCCTTCAATCCCCATAATATTAATTGACCTAAAGGAGAGAGGTCCATTGTAAGAATTGAGGACAGAATAAGTGACCCCAGTATCAACAAGGAAGTTAATTTTCTTACCTGTTACATCAAGGGTTACCCAGGGTTCCTCATTAGAGATTGAAATGCTGGTGTAGGCTGAGGCCATTCTGTTCCACAGGCACCCTTGCTCCTCAAGTGCTGCCATGGCCTTAGGAGTTCAATTTTTTGCAGCTTTCCTGGGTTACCTTGGAGTGGCCGGACATTGCCAATGGTGCTTTTAACAGCTACACGCTATTAACTTGGCCTGCTTTTCCTCCCCCTTTCTCCTATGCTGGATCTGTTTCCTTTCTTTCGTCAAGATCTCAGTTGTTAAAAACTGAGATGGCAGTGGTTATTAGTTAGGCCATAGGAGTTTGTGGACCCATTTGTAATTTCTGAAGCTTTCTGTGAATATCTGGTGTTGACTGGGTAATGAAATGCTGCCTCATTAATGCTTCACTTTCTAGAGAGGATGTATCTAGATTAGTATATTTCCTATATGACTCAACTAGCCTATCATGAAAGAGAGCAGGAATCTCTTTCTTTCCTGTGTTATTTCTCTGACCTTGTCATAATTTACAGGCTTCCTAATGCATTGTTTCATCCCAGCTAATAAACACTGAATTATGGTGTTCCTCTTTCTGTTTCTTCCCTGAATATTATAGTCCCAATTGGGCTCTTGATCAGGGACTGTTTGGGGTGCCAATCCTACATCATTGGGATGTTGAGCATGTCATTGGTCTGCATGTTTGTGGGCCTCTTTCCAAATTTGTTGCTTCTTTTCTGGAGAGCATCAGGTGCTCAGGATTGTATAAAGTTATGTCCAGAACATATTAAAAGCAAGGGTTAAGGCTTGGAAGTTACAAGTGAAGTGTGCAGGATTATCAGGGAAGTTTACTAGTCTATCTTCGCACTGCTGCAGGTCAGTTTTTGGAAAGGTGTCTATATCCGAGTCCTTCTGTACCTGTTACTTTCCTTAGGGATAGGAGGGCAGGAGCCGTGCGGAGAAAGAGTCTCCACTTTGAGTATGCCCTGCTGGAGTAGGTTTCTGGTAGTAAGGTGGAGGGGGTGGTTAATTTCTCTGAGTTGAGAACAGAGACATCAGTACTCTGGGGCCTACTTGGTTCCTGCTGAGAGACAGACAGGTTAGAAGGGAGTTGTCCAGGATGTTATTGTTGACCTCTATAAGGGTTGCCTCCCTTGGTCCAGAACAGAGAGCTGAATTGAGAGATAGTGCCATGAAGGCTCTAACATAAGGAACCTCTGGGAATTTGCCCAACCTTGAAAATTGCTGCTTCCACCTTTAGGCCAAACTTCCCAACCTCCCAGTTTATACTAAGGTCAAGCTGTATTGCAAAAGAAAATTAGCCTCTTTTTCCTTGAGGTTTTCAGGCTCAAATTTTTCCCAGTTTCTAAGGATGCATCCTAAAGGGATCCTAAGGGAATAGAATGTCATTTTGTTCATGGCATACCTGAGGAAGAGAGTGGAACTTCCTGGCTCCCTAGAGGTGTCCCTCTTCATTTGCTCTAGGAGTTCCCTAGTGGTTTACAGGGCATCCTATTATTCCACCATTCTAAACTAGTGGGTTATAAGGCGTCCCTGGTTATCCCACAGTTCTAAGCTACCAGACTGGCAAAACTAAGAGAGAAAACAAACTAGAGTTGCCGTAGACTAATTTTACTCTCTTTTCTTGGTATCTAATTCAGAGCTTTTGTTGCCCAACCTTTTATAAAACAGTTCTAATTGGTATATGTATGGTCCTATCCTAATTGATTAACTTGGGCTAGTTTCCTTGTAATTGATTAACTTGAGAATTTTTGCTTTTTAATTGGACTCCTGCAGGGAGTTGTAAAAAGGGCAGTATAATTGATTAACCCGAACTAGTTTCTCCTACTCCTTTCATAATTGCTTAACTAGTTTCCTCTGCTCCTGTGCTTCTCATAATTGAGTAACTCACCTTTTTGTAATTGATTCCTCTCCATAGGAGGCAGGAGTGTTCCAGTTTATCTGTTTTATGATCCTAACTGCATTGGGAAGGCCTCCCAGAGGGTCTTAAAGGGCTGACAGTCTTTTACCTATGTTCAGCAAATGCAGCAAACATTTACAGGGAAGAGATGCAAAATAGTGAGGCAGTGGGTGAAGCATATTTTAAGAGGAACATGGTTGGCTTGTGAAGAAAGGAGGTATACCTGGCAACCCTTTCCATTCAGTAGTCCTGAATGGAAAGCCATGGGGAAAGGACAATGTTATGTTTTACAGTGTGCCTTGTTGTTGCATGGATATGGTCTTGTGCCTGGTGGGAAGCTAGTCTCTACCCCTGGTCCATGACCAAGTAATCCTTACACAGGAGTCTTTTAATGCAGCAAGCACCCTATTGGCCTTTAACTGCCTGACCCATGCCCACATAAAAGTGACAAACTTTCTTCAAGGAACTGGGGTGTCCCAAAACATAAAGGAGACAGAGAGAACCAAAGTCTCCTCTAACCACTGCGGGGGGTGAAAGGGGTTGTTTTACCACTCCAGCATTTTCACAGAAGTTCCCTTGGCTGACTCTCCAAACTGTTGCAGATGGAGACAGGGTCCAGGCTCTTGGCGACATGAACAAAGAATTGTACTGACCACACAGATATTATTATAAAGCAAAGCTAGCCGGAAATTTACTAGGGAACGTACACTTCCCAAGAAATGGGAGTGGATCATCTCTGGCCAGAAAACAGCTCCTTTCTATTGAAGGGTTACAGGCTTTATAAGTTTTTAAAGTAAGCTTCTATACATGCAATTTCCCATAATTCTTCTTGATTGCCCACTCAGGGAGGAAACTACAATGCTAATTATTATCAAGTGTCATAAGGCATTCTTGGAAATCAGTATGCTGATGACAGCTGCAGTATCTTGGGGTTTCCTATTCTATCTTCTGCCTCACATTCAGATGGCCGATGATTTGAGAAGATAGCAGAATATGTACCCTCAAAAACTGTCTTAACATCTCATTGCAAGCCTTTTTATAAGGAAAAGAAGAGTGGGTAAGGGGTTTGGAAAAACGTTAATTGGATGGAAGGGTGCGTAGGTAAGTGGTTTGGAAAAGAGGTTAATTGGATAAGAGTTGCAGTCTGGAGGAGATTTTTCCTAGTACTTCATTATCTGTTGATCAGTGATTCTTTATCTGCAGCACAAGCATTCCCTCCTTAAAACAGTGGCTCAGATACCATTTCCATGGCTTGTAGACTCCCTGGGGTACAAAGGTTGAAGAGCCTGTGAAGTTCCTAGAGTCATGAGATCATGCATTCCAGTTGCTAGAATAATACCTTTTCATGTGCTTAGTCACTTATGCCTATCAACTAAGGCTAAAGTCTTTAACTCTCCAGTCAGAATTCCCTATCAGAAGTGTTCACTCCTCCCATTTTTCAGAAAGAGTTTGAGAAAGATTGATAGTCTTTGGGTGTTCAGTGGAAATCACCAGTGAAGCTGTCTGGTTCTGGATTTTGGTTTGTTGGGAAGTTTTTGGTTACCGATTCTGTTCTCTTTCTAGAAATCATTCTGTTGAGATTTTCTATTTCTTCATAATTCAGTTATGATAGGTTGTATATTTCCATAGGAATTTATCCATTTTTTTCTGGGTTGTCTTGTTTGTTGGCATGTAATTGTTAATAGTAGTCTTATGAGCTTTGTATTTCTGTAGTATCAATTTTAACATTTCCTCCTTTATTTCTGATTTTATTTCAGTCCTTTTTTTTCTTACTTGGTGTATCTAGCATGTTAATGTGCACTTGAAAAGAATGCCTATTCTACTCTTCGTGGAAGACTCCTTTAAGTGTCTATTAGCTTAAGTTGACTCACAGTGGTTTTTCATCCTTGCTGACTTTGCTTGCTCTATCAATTATTCAAGGAGAATTATTGAAGTCTTCAACTATATTATGCAATCTAACATTTATGTATTTTTCATTTATATTAGTTATACTTCATTTATTTGTATTACCTTTTTAGTTGGTATTGTTCATCTATGATTGTTCTGCTTATTCTTGGTGATTTGACTCTTATATCATTATGTAATGTTGATTTTTTATCCCTAGACATTTTCCTTGTTCTGACATCTATTTTGTCTAATAATACACTCCATCTTCCATTTGAGTAGTTGTTTGCATGCTGTATTTCTTTTCATCATTTTTACTATTACTATAAAAATACATAGACTAATATGTTTCTTATAGAGTATAATTACATCTTTTTAAAAATACCATCTGACAGTGTCTTTAAATTTAATGAAATTATTAAATTTGTTGAATGTAGCCCTTCCATTTAAAAAATTGTATTGTTTGTCCTTTCTGCTTTATGTTGTCCCCCGCCCTCCCCAGCCTTCAAACCTCTTAAGACAAATTGGTATAGAGATCTGATCAGATCACTGGGGAGGAAGAGTAGGAGGAGGTTGCCTGAGGCAATGGTAAATAGTTTAGTAGGGATTGGCTGAAGAATCTGAACACCTCTGGAATGCGTGGAATTATGGCCCCGAAGATTTAAAATAAAAGGAGGGCAGAAATTGGCTCTCTTCCTTGAGGATGTCTGGATGATTCTGCTGCAGCTGCATGCGTTTCCCAAAGGAACTCCCAGCCTAGAATGGGGCTGGCCTGGGAGGGGGTGGCGGGGTTATTCTTTGGGTGTTTCAGAGCACACAGGCTCTGAGGCAGAAGCCTTGCATTCTTCCAAAATTGTGTAGCTTTTATATCTTCTGTTTTAGTTGGCAAATTAATGCCACAGAGATAAGATAATTAAAAACTAATGGGAATGTTAGGGGAACTTGGGAATTAAATGTTGTGGCCTTAATTGATAGGTTTAAGTGATTAAAGCTATAATTAAAGTGTTAAAGGTTTTAGCCATAACTGATAGGCTTAAGTGACTAATGCCTGTGGAGAGTTGTTATTCTAAAATTGTGTAGCTTTTGAGTAAAGACTCCTTTCCTTTGCCTCTGGACTAAACCTTTGCCTCTGGAATTTTGCCTAGAGTGTGGCAGTGGGCAACAGGACCTCACTTGCTGTTTGTTAACCGAAGGACCCAGCACGTAATCCCCTTCCCGGCAGCAAGTCAGAGTCTTTCCTCTTGCCCTCTTTTTTCCCCCAGGCACATACGTTTACATTTCTCCTAAGCTCCAAGGGCCCTTCTTTTGCCTCTGTAACTTGTTCCCTGAGCCCATTTCTTCCAAGGGTTCTTCTTTTGCCCCTGTAACTTTCTAAATAAACTTTCTCTTATACTTTGAGGAAAAGAGCAATGGGGTACTTTAAATACATCAGCATAAAAAGTAGTCTAGTATATTTATATAACTATTTACTTTTTTTTCTGCTTGAACTTTCATATTTTCTTCCAGTATTATTTTTTTTCACTGCAGAAATTCTTCATTTCTTTTAGAACAAATCTTTGGGCATCAGGCAATAAATTCTCTTAATTTGTTTCTGTGAGACTATTTTGAGTCACTTTCATAACTGAAGAATATTTTCAATTGATGTACAATTGTGGGTTGATAGATTTTTTTTTCCTGTACTTTAATTTTGTAGTTCAATTTTTCATGACTTCATAGTTTTTTATTCAAACTCTACAATCATTCAGATAATTGTTTCCATATTATTCATCAGGCCTCTTTTTTCAGGCCTCGTTTAAGGTTTTAAAAATTTGTATTTTGTTTATAACAGTTTGATATTGATGGGTCGGGGCATCATTTTATTAAACTGAGATTTTTTAATCTTTTACTGTTTCTTTCATTAAATTTGGATACTTTCCAGCTATTACTTCTTTAAATGTGTTTTCTGAACCAGCCCTTTTTCTTTTCACTTTCAGGAACTTTAGCAATATGCTTTTTAAATTGTCTCATAGGTCCCTGAGCCTCTGTTAGTTTTAATAAAAATTCTTTTTATTTCAGCATATGTATTTTATTCATTTACCTTCAGATTAACTGACTGAATACTTATCATTCTGCTGTTTTGCTCATTCAGTGTGATTAATTTTAGATACTGTATTTTAAAGTTCTAAAATTTCCATTTCATTCTTATTTAGTTTTTATTTTTGCTTAGAATTTCTATATATTTCCTCATTTTTTAAGAGCATTCACCTTCCTTACTCAGATGGTTATAATAACTATGTTAAAGTCTTTGTCTCGTAATTCCAACATCTAATTTATCTCATGTGTTCATCAATTAACTATCTTTTCCCTTGAAAATTGTTCATGTTGTTCTTAGTGTATCAAGTAATTTTTTATTATACTGTGGACATTTTTGAAAATTATGCTGTGTCATTAAAATCTATTATATAATGTTGATTTTGTTGTTACTGTTTATTGAGTGCAGGGGATTAACTTGGTGGTCAAATTTGTCTCCCTGTTTTCTGGACAATGGTTCCAGTGTCAATTTAGTGCTGTTCAGGTTTGACCTTTATGTGCGGCATTCAAGCTTGCGTTGTAGTTCAGTTCTCGTAGTCATTGCTGTCCTTTTTTGGATGTATTCTGCATATGCACAGCTTTGCCTTTAGCCCAGGACTTGTGTTGATTTATACTCTTCAGGCTTTTCTCCACATTGTCTCCCAGTGACCAGTTTTCTTAGTTATTTTGGCCAGAATGATGAAGTTCTCTCAGACCTTTAGACTTCTGCATTTGTGCAGTCCTGCAGGGTTGGGGCTTCATTAAAGTACAGTGTTGAGAAAAAAATGGGGAAAAACACCAAAATGAAACAGATTACTCCCTTTAAAAAATGGGTTCCTTTTCTCTGTATTTTTTTTTTTTCCTATTCAAAGAGATGGGTGTTCCTGGGAGTTTAGTTCCTATAGTATCATCACTATGGCCATGCTTTTGCATGACAGGGGCTATCCCTGAAGCAAGGCAGGTGGAGAGAAAGAAAGAACTGCAGTGTTTCCCGCATATACTCTCCAGTTCACAGGGTTCATTTTCTGCTCTTTTTATCGAAAAGTTGAGTTTTCTTTGTCTCTTTTGCTTCCCATGTCTACCTTGTAGTTCCCTTTTTCAACCCATGTTTGAGTTAAATGCAAAGGAGGTAAAGAAAGTTAAAGGAAAGAAAAGAAAAAACATAGAAAGCTCACCATCTTCAAATTGTGATTTTTCTTTTTTTATCTACATTAAACAAAGCAAGTTTTCCTTTAGATGTTTTCCTACTAGCATACTTGTTTCTATGAAGTGACACTTAACTCTTAGCTTCTCATCTGTAGAAGTTCTCCTGCTGGTTGATAATGTTTCACATCTTTCAACTTGCTTAACCTAGATGCCTCATGAATATGCTTTTATTTTTAATAAGTTTGAATAGTATTTAAGGTATGTTTCAGTAGAAATAACACTTTCATATATGCAAATATTGCATTGGATAATTGTACTGAAAATATAGCTCTTTACTCTCTGATAATTTTGTATAAATAACTATTAAGAAATACTAATCTTTCTTATTAATGCTATAGTATTTCCTCGGAACTTTCACATCTTTTTGGTTCCTCTTGTCAAAAACAATGTGGTACAGCAATTATCTCTTTATTTTTCTTCTTATTATTTTTTAAGATTTTATTTATTTATTTTTAGAGAGGGAAGGGAGGGAGGAAGAGAGAGAGAGAAACATCAATGTGCGGTTGCTGGGGGCCTTGGCCTACAACCCAGGCATGTGCCCTGACTGGGAATCGAACCTATGATGCTTTGGTTCGCAGCCCATGCTCAATCCACTGAGCTATGCCAGCAAGGCTCAGCAATTATTTCTTTATAGTGGAGAATTCAAACCCAGGGATTTTGTGCTTTGCTCATAGGTACATGCCAAATAAGTAGTAGAATGAAGACTAAAATCCTAGACCTTTGATTCTTAAAACTGGTGGGTTTTTTTTTACATCTTTTAAAATATATTTTATTGATTATGCTATTACAGTTGTCCCATTTTTCTCCCCTTTATTCCCCTCTGCCCTGCACTGCCTCCCACTACCCTCCAGCATTGTTTCCCTTAGTTCATGTCTATGGGTCACACATATAAGTTCTTTGGCTTCTCCTTTTTCCATACTATTCTGAACTGCACCTTGTCTATTTAGTACCTACCATTTATGCTTCTTATTCTCTGTACCTCCTCCCCATTCTTACCCTTCCCTACTGATAATCCTTCATGGGATCTCCATTTCTGTGATTCTGTTCCTGTTCTCGTTTGCTTAGTTTTGTTTTTTTGTTTTTTTTTGTTTTTCAGGTTCAGTTGTGAGTTTGTTGTCATTTTACTGTTCATATTTTTTATCTTTTTCTTAGATAAGTCCCTTTAACATTTCATATAATAAGGGCTTGGTGATGATGAACTCCTTTAACTGGACCTTATCTGAGAAGCACTTTATCTGCTCATCCATTCTAAATGATAGCTTTGCTGGATACAGTAATCATGGATGTAAGTCCTTGCCTTTCCTGGCTTGGAACACTTCTTTCCAGCTCCTTCTTGCCTGCAAGGTTTCTTTTGAGAAATCAGGTGACAGTCTCATGGGAACTCCTTTGTAGGTAACTGTCTCCTTTCCTCTTGCTTCTTTTAGATTTTCTTCTTATCTTTAATCTTGGTTAATGCAATTATGATGTGCCTTTGTATAAGATTCCTTGGGTCTAACTTCTTTGGGACTCTCTAAACTTCTTGAATGTCTGTTTCCTTCCTCAGACTAGGGAAATTCTTCATTAGTTTTTCAAATGAATTTTCAATCTCTTGCTCTTCCTGTTCTCCTTCTGATTAGAAGGCACACCTATGATTTGGATGTTGGAATGTTTAAAGATGTCCTGGAGGTTCCTAATCCTCTCCTCAATTTTTTTTGAATTCTTGTTTCTCCACTCTGTTCTGGTTGAATGTTTAATCTTCCTTCTGCTCCAGATTGTTGATTTGAGTCCCAGTTTCCTTCCCGTCACTCTTGGTTTCCTGTACATTTTTCTTTATTTCACTTTGCATAGCCTTCGCTTCTTCCTCTATTGTCTGGCTATACTGAGCCATTTCTTTGAGTATCCTGATTACCAGTGTTTTGAACTGTACATCTGATAGGTTGGCTATCTCCTTAGTCTCTTAATTCTATTTTTGGAGCTTTGGTCTGTTCTTTCATTTGGGCCATATTATTTTTGTATCAGCGTGCCTATTATTTAGTAAGGTGCAGAGCCTTAGGTATTTGCCAGGGTGAGACAACCCACATTGCTGTTTTGTGGTGCTGTATGTGGGGGGTGTTGGAGAGGGAACAATGCCACATGCACAGCTCTCCAACCACTTTCAGTCAGTTTCCCCACTACCCACAAGGAAATTGAGCCCTTCTGGTGCTGATTCTTGGATATGTGGGCTTATGTACATTCTAGGACGCTGTGGCTCCTTCCAACAGACTCTCTTGTGAGGTTGGGAGTTTCTCCTGCCCCAACCCTCACAGGATTTTACAGCCAGAGGTTTTGAGGCTTTAGTTTCCTGCACTGGAACCCTGGGTTGCTCAGTCTATCTCACTCCCCAGTTTTTCCTCCCAGTTTATCTGCACACAAATGTTAGATCACCTGATCTTCTAGCTACTGCCTTGCTGTGAGTCCTCTCCATCAGGGCTGACCATCTCTGCCCTTCCTATTGGTTTGGATGAATATTTCTTCTTCAACTCCTTGGTTGTTGGACTTCCATACAGTTCGATTTTCTGGCAGTTCTGGTTATTTTTTGTTTTTAAATTTGTTATTGTCCTTTTGGCTGTGGGAGGAGACAAAGTGTATCTATCTATCTAGGCCAGAAGTTGAAAATTGGTGTTTCTATCTTCCATACCATTTACTATCAGTTTGAATGGTCTTCTGTTTTGTTTTATTTTTTAATGTCTTTTTGTGATCAGTAACACTAATTTTAAGCATATTTTGAGTTATAGTCATGAAAGATTGGAGATAAATAGTTTATTTTTTTGTATGATTAGCAATTTAATGGTGGGCTCTTAAGAAATGCTTATTAGAAGCTCAGATTTCTGTCTCCACACCTCAATTTCATAGGACTGTTTTGGGGCCCAGGAATCTATATTTTAAATGAGTACATGAGATCATGTTGATGCATATAGCGTCTGCTCTTACAGAGAAACACAGTTGGGAAGGAAGGAGATTGCCTTGACCTCATTAACATTCTAAAATGAACTGTTTCTTACAGAGCAAATATTCCTGTTTGTTCATTGCATACATGTACTGTTTGTGACAGAATCAAAATCCATGTTAAATCCCAGCTATATTATACTTATTGTTGCCCTTACTCATGGAGAAGGATTTCATGTTTAATGTTTTTCTAAAGCTGAAGGAGAGACTAATCTGTAGTTGTATAAGAGTTGTCTTTAATAAAAGCCTTTGAGCCCATTATCTGAAACTGTAAATGTACCTATATAACAGTGATTCTCCAATGGGGCTGATTTCGTATCTGCTCTGCCTTTCCCAGGGGACGTTTGGCAATGTCAGAATATTTCTGGTTTTATAGTTCGGTGGGAGTTCCTGGCATCTAGTGGGTAGAAACCAGGAATGCTGCTAATGTCCTACACAGGACTGCACTTCCCCCTCCCCAACCTCTGCAACAGAGAATTATCTAACACAAAATGTCAGCAGTGGCAAGGTGATGCATACACCAGCCTGCAGTGTCCACGTCATTATGGATGAAATGAGACATTCACATGGACTACCGAATCTGATGTAGGAAAAGGGATATCATGGCTTTTCTCTCAAGGGTAGCAAAAAAGCCACAGCCTCTGCCATGACAGGCCTTTATTTCGATCTCTGGGCACATTACATGATGGCCCTCATTTACTATGCCTTTGTTGGCTTTAGGTGGTTACCTTTTACAGAAAACAAAGGAGCCAGTGCTGCTAATCACATCGCGGAAGAGGGATATTTGCAAATGAAAAGGCAAAAGTGGTTGAACTGGATACAGTTTTCCTTGCAAGGTTTAGCATGGATTTTAGGAAGTTACTTTGCAGTAAATGTCCTCAATTCAGGGTGAGGGAGTTTTTTAGCAAGAGCAAGACTCAAAGCAGCCTAGGCACATTGCAGGCCTGATTCCCCATGGGCGAACCTATCCATGGGTGTGGGTCCTGTGCATCTCCAAGTGGGAGCTGGGCCCTTGCCATGCAGAACAGTCTCTTACAGCAAGGTTGGTTGCGAAACTGTGCTCCAAAGTTGCTTTTCAATAACAATTTTTGATGGAGAATATTTTATAAAATCTTTTTTTAGCTACAGTTTTCTACCAGTTAGGAGTTTTTACTTCTGGAAGTTGAAAGACTCAAGAGATATTTTGTCCATTAACATATACCCATACACAAACATTTGTTTTGTAAGTTGATAGTTTGTATTTTTCATTTGCATATTAATCACACACTGGATAAATGGGAATGCATAAATTAAGATAAATCAATGCACAAATGTGTCTGCTCCCTAGGAAAATGACCTGAGTTCAGCTTTAAAGGAAGTCAAAGTGGGAAAAATAGAATGTATTAGGTACTAATTTTGAAGTAGGGGGTTTCTAATGTGCAAAGAGTAAAATTTGCAAGTTGTGTGTGCATCAGCAGTACATGAGAATTCCATTGGGCTGTTTACTTGCTAATTTTCCCTGGTGAAATAAAAAATGTTCCCATTATGAATGAGTATGGGCTACTACTATATTGAATGTTTCGGTAGTACACGTGAACAGAAATAACTTTGTAGTTGAATATAGCATACATAGGGTAAAAATCATCCTAAATGTAAGATTGTTAAGAGTTACAAAGTGAAATCTGTGAAATCACCATTATAATAAGATATAGAATATTACTAATACTTTATAAACATCCCTGTACTTCCTCTCTGTTATTATTCATTCCTTGCCTAAAGTAGTCGCCATTCTAACATCTGTCACCATAGATTAGCTTTGCTTGTTTTTGAACGTTATTAGAAAAAAGTCTTTGAAACTGGTATTCTTATAGGTCATAATATCAGGAATTTCATGTACTGTTCAACCTGTTTTCCCCTCATTTCTGTATAATGGCCCATTTGTGGTGGATATAGTCACCAAGGATGGCCTCCCAGTGAACCATACTTTCTGGTGTTCACACCATTGCAGAATTCCTTACCCTGAATCTTGCCTAGCCTTTGTGACTGATTTTTGTCCATGGCAGTAAAGAGACTCTGTGATTCCTAGTAATAATAAGCCTGCCATCTTCTAGTTGGGCTTCTTAGAACACAAAGTCTTGGAACAGACCATCTCAGAACCCAGCTGTCACGCTATAAGTCCCTACCACATGGAGAGGCCCATGTATGTAGGCTTTGTGGTTAACAATTTCCAGCTGATTCCAGGCAGTAGTCAGCATCAGTTGCCAACCATGAGTAAGCCATCTTGTATATCAGGTCCAAACTTGAGATGATTTTAATAGCTGCCATCTAACTGCAACCACAAGTGAGAACCACAAGATGACTGGGCAGTCAACCCACAGAAATATGAGAGACATTAATCCTTTAGAAAAACATTTTGGTGTGCTTACCACACAGAAATAAACAGGGAGACATCATGGCATGAGTATAACCAAATTTATCTACTGTTTATGGATCTTTGGTTTGTTTATAGTGTTAGGCTACTGTGGATGCTGCAGCTTTAAACAATTCTGGTATATGTTTGTGATATACACACCACACTCACACATCTGTTGGGCAAATATTTGAGAGTGGAAATGTTGGATGCTCAATAAGATATTGTGAAAAATTTTCAAAGAGTTTATGTGTATGTACACTTGAACCAGCAGTTTGAAAGTTACATTTGTTCCACATCCTTATCAACACTTGGTGTTTTAAAATTTTAGCCATTCTGTTGCTTGTGTTGTAATATCTCACTGTGGTTTAACATTCTATTATTGAATTTCTTCAACATATAAAAAATAATTCCAATCTCACACACTGTTCTGGAGAATAAAAAGAAAAGTGACACTTTTCAACTCATTTTATGAGGTTATTAGCATAACCTTCATATTAACAGTAAATAATACCTGTCAGGTTTTCCTAGGCTCCACCGAGGAATAAATGCTAATCAGCCACAAAGTTAGGCAGTATAAAGCTTTTTATTGGGGTTTGGGCTCCCGGGCAAGATTCTGTGGCCCAGAAAAAGGGGGGCCAGAGAAGCCGCACGGAGCAGGAAAAGGGGGTGGGGGTTATTTTGGGTTGGCTGTCCATGGGAGCTGGGGATTGGTTTCTTGTGAACAAAGCAGCAACATATCATTGGTGGTTCCTGGTTTGACATCAGCCATCTCTTCTTGGTGATAGTTCAGCCGCCATCTTGATTGTAGTCCAGCCATTATAATTGATTGTAATTAGGCTCCCTTTTGTCCTACCCCGCCCATCCTGACAATACCATTATACAATAAGGGAATATTATAGATCAATGTTTTATGAACAAAAGTAGCAAAACATCCTAGCAGATTAAATCTATACACTCACACACACTAATCCAAATGCAATTTTACCCAATTAGGTTTATTCCAAAGATGCAAGATGTAATTTACCCCACTAATAGAGTAAAGGAGATAAACTGTATGAGCATTTCTTTCCATTCTATTAAAAAACAAACAAGGAAAAGCTTAGTGCACTAGAAATAGAAAATAATGTCTGTAAACTGGTGAACGGCACTTATAATAAAATATTCTAAAACAAACATCATACCTGGAAATGAAGTACTGAAAGTTTTCCCCTGAAACTGGGAACAAGACAAGAATGTCCAGTATCACCACTTTATTGTGCCTTTTTATTTGTGATTTTTTTCCACATAATTATTGATCATTTAGGCCTCATCTCATTCTTTTTATGATGTCAGTATTTCTGTTTTCCTTTGCAAAAATCTCTGTAAGGGAAGGTTTGTCAATTTCTCCTTTTGGACCTGTATACTTTTTATACTATGTATTTTTTAAACAACTTTATTTCAAATATTTTTTTCCCATTCAGTATGTTGTCTTTTCACTTTCTCAATAGTATCCTCTGGAATAAAACTTTTAATCTTTGATGAATCCCACTTTCTTTCTATTTTTCTTTGTCACATGTGTTTTTTGTGCCATATCTGAGATACCATTTTCTGATTCATTGTCACAGAGGTTTATTCTTATGTTTTTATCTAAAACTTTTATAGTTCTAGTTATTAACTTTAAGCCTACGGTCCATTTGGAGTTCATTTATTAATTAGGGTGGCATGGGAGGGACCTAGGTTCATTTTTTTTTATATGTAGATAAATGGATGTCCCAACACCATTTTTTTTTTTGTAAAGATAATTCATTCCCATTGATTTTGACATCCTGGTCACCCCAATCCATAATAAGTGTAATAGTTTATTTCAGGACTTTCAATTTTATATTCTTTTCTATTCCATTGTCTGCCTTTATTCAAGTACCACATTGACTTGACCTCTGTAGTTTCATAATATTTTGAAATTGGGAAGTGTAAATTATTCAACATGTGTTTTTCTTTTTCAAGATTGTATTGTACATATGCATTTAAGATTGCTAATGTCATTGGTGGACTGAACCCTTTTTCTTTCTATAATTCAATGTTTTTGTCTTTGGTAAACTTTTTTTCTGTGAAATCTATTTAACTGATACTAATATGGTACTTCTACTTTTTTCCACTAATATTTTAAATGCTGTACCTTTTCTATAATGTTACTTTCAACCTACCTGTATCTTTATATTTGAAGTTCTTTGGAAATAATATATTGTTGGGTCATGTTTTTTATATCCCTTTTGCCAGTCTCTGAGTCATGATGGAAAATTGATGTCCTCCAAAGAAGACTTTTATTTGCTTTTGAATTTTTGCATGGTAATTGCAAGAGCACTTTTAACTTTTTCACTTGGGTTTCTGAGACCATAGCACAGCACAAATACTGACCAGATATATGAGTTTTATTTTTACATTTTTTAATTCTTGTTTTGTTTTTCTGTGCCACGTCACATGGCACGATTTTCATTGTTGTTTACTTTTACTCAGTGAGTATAGTCAGTTTAAAGTTTGTGGTACTCTTGTTATATTTACAACCTAAATAGACCTTGATCATTTATGATTCCCATATGTATGTATCCTGTGGTCAAAATAGAAGCTAGAAAACTGCTAGAAACTGATTTTAGCATTTCTCAGTAGCTGGCCTTTCTAATTTCACTTTGTTTTGGATCTTTGTTTATACCCTTTTTAATACTAGCTCAATAACAGTTAAAACAAAACATTTCTGAAAATATTTTGTCTAGTAATTTAGTTGCATTTGGAAGGATTTCTTTTTTTTATTAAGTACATTATGTTAATTATGCTATTGTCCCATTTTTTTCTCCCCTATTAACCCCCTCTGCCATGCACACCATCCCTCCAGTATTCCCCAACCCCTTAGTTCATGTCCATGGGTCCTACATATTAAGTTCTTTGCCTTCTCCATTTCCTATACTACTGTTAACCATGACCTATTTTGTACCTACCAGTTATGCTTCTTATTCCCTGTACCTTTTCCCCCATTCTCCTCTCTTCCCTCCTCATTGATAACCCTTCATGTGATCTACACTTCTGTGATTCTTTTCCTGTTCTAGTTGTTTTCTTAGGTTGTTTCTGTTTCTGTTTTTTAGGTTCAGTTGTTGGTGGTTGTAAGTTTGGTGTCATTTTACTTTTCCTATTTATCTTCTTTGTCTTAGATAAATCCCTTTAACATTTCATATAATAAGAGCTTGGTGATGATGAACTCCTTTAACTTGACCTTATCTGGGAAGCACTTCATCTGCCCTTCTATTCTGAATGATAGCTTTGCTGGATAGAGTCATCTTGGATGTAGGTCCTTGCCTTTCATGACTTGGAATACTTCTTTCCAGCTCCTTCTTGCCTGCAAGGTATCTTTTGAGAAATCAGCTGAAACAGATCAGCTGATAGTCTTTTCAGCTGGGAACTCCTTTGTAGGTAACACTTTTTCTCTTGCTGCTTTTAAGATTCTCACCTTATCTTTAATCTTGGGTAATTTAATTATGTGTGTCTTGGTGTGTTCCTCCTT
The DNA here is from genome assembly GCF_019186645.2 of Phyllostomus hastatus. Lineage (NCBI taxonomy): Eukaryota > Metazoa > Chordata > Mammalia > Chiroptera > Phyllostomidae > Phyllostomus > Phyllostomus hastatus. Next base: position 2,356,462 of record NW_025334038.1, on the reverse strand, counting down.
GGGACCAACTTCTTTGGGACTCTCTGAGCTTCCTGGAAGTCTATTTCCTTTGCCAGATTGGGGAAATTGTCCTTCATTATTTTTGGCATATCAGTACGACGTTCTTACTGATGGAACTACCAGCCACAGCCCTTCATTATTTTTTCAAGTAAGTTTTCAATTTCTTGCTCTTCATCTCCTCCTTTGGTACTCCTATGATTCAGATGTTGGAACATTTAAAGTTGTCCCAGAGGTTCCTAAGCCTTTCTTCATTTTTTTGAATTCTTGTTTCTATATTCTGTTCTCTGGTTGAATGTGTCTGCCTTCTGGTCCAACCCGTTGATTTGGGTCCCCAGTTTCCTTCCTGTCACTGTTGGTTCCCTGTGTATTTTTCTTTATTTCACTTTGTATAGTCTTCACGTCTTCCTTTATTTTGCAGCCATACTCCACCACTTCTGTGAGCATCCTGATTACCAGTGTTTTGACCTGCACATCTGATAGGTGTCTGTCTCTTCAGTCACTTAGTTCTTTTTCTGGAGTTTTGATATGTCCTTTCATTTGGGCCATATTTTTTTGTCTCAGTGCACCTGTCATGTTGTAAGGGGCAGAGCACTAGGTTTTCGCCAGGGTGTGGCAACCAGTTCACTGTGTTGTGATGCTGTATGTGGGGGAGGGATTGGAGAGGGAGCAATGCTGCTTGCTCAGCTCTTGCCCCACTTTCAGTCACTTCCCCCACTTCCCACAAGCAAGTTGTGCCCTTTCAGGTGCTTCCCTGGTGCTGATTCCCACATGGGTGTGCTTGTGTATGTTATAGGACCTTGTGGGCCCCTCCAAAAGACTCTCCTGTGAGACTGGCAGTTTTTCCCGCTGCCACCCGCACATGTTTTTACAGCCAGGTGTTTTGAAACTTTTTGGCAAAGCTGGAACCCTGGGTTACGTGGTCTGTCTGGCTCCCCTGTTTTTTCTCCTGGTTTATCCACACATAAATGGGACTGCCCCATCCACCAGCCACCACCTTGCCCACCCAGTCTGCCAGCTGTGGCCTTGTTTACAGGTCCTCTCCACCTGGGCTGTCCGTCTCCACCACTCCTGCCAATCTGGATGAATGTTTCTTCTTTAACTCCTTGGTTGTTGGACTTTCATGCAGTTTGATTTTTTGGCATTTCTGATTGTTTTTGTTTTTAAATTTGTTGTTGTCCTTCTTTTGGTTGTGCAAGGAAGCAAAGTATATCTTCCTACATCTCCATCTTGGCCGGAAGTCCTGGAAGGATTTCTTTACAGTTTATAATTTAATGTATTCCCAGAAGTAGAAGTCATGTTTATGGTATCTTTATTTGCACAGAAAGCTTTATGTTAAAATAATCTGATTCATTCTTTGTTTTCCTTTATTCATAATTTGGGACCTTTTTGGGGAAAAAGTTTTCAAAAGATAAACCTTTAAATATATTCTCATATAATTCCTTCCAGAAATTTTCTAGATCTGTTTTAAATTAATGTCAAAATTTTTAGTATAAGATAGGAATCCACATTTGTTTTCATTTTATTTTTCTCCCTGTGTGGGAGATATTTGTATGCTTTTTCTCCTCTATTCTGTTAATGTAAATCATTAATTATATGTGTATAGCTTTTGTGGTAGTAAATTCTCCACAGAATCCTTGTTTCTTATTTTTGCCATGATGCCAAATTCAGTTTTCTGATATTTTATTTGATATTTTTGCATCCTTATTCAATATAGTTATTTGTCTTCATATGTGGGGGTTTTTTGTTTTGTTTTGTTTTTTTACTGGTATTCCCTCTTGAATTAGAATATTAGACTAATTGAATAACATTTTCTGCCTTTCCAGTCTTTGGCATAGTTTAGGTAAATTGGAGATTGTGTGTTCTTTGAAGGTTGTTGGATCTTCACAAATATGATAAAGCTATCTGTGCTTGGTGTCTGTTATGTGAGAGGTTTTAAGCTGCTTACTGTGTTCTTTCATTTTTGTAGGTCTATAGTCTATATTAGTGGTTCTGTTTTCTTTCTTTTTTTATGTTCTTATCAAGTCTTGTTGGAGGTTTATATGTTGTTAATCTTTTTAATCCATCTATAAGTAATTTGGGGGTATGGTGAAATTATGATTTTGGCTAAGTTTTACTCTTTCTACATGGATGTCCATTTGCCTCCTTGTCATCATATTGAAAAGACCTTTTCTCCCTACTGCTCTTTAGTATTATGTTGTTTTTAGGTTTGTTTTCTGGGATTTTCCTCCTATTCTGATAGTCTTTTTGTCTATCTTTACCAATCCACACTGTCTTAATTATTTTAGGTTTATAATACACTTTTGTATTTGATAGAGGAAATCCTTTTATTTTTTTAATACTTTCAGTCATTTAAGTTTGTGGTCTATAGTTCTATTATTTGAAGTTCTAAAGGGATGTAATTTAGTGTGGCTGACTTTTGCTCTTGATTCCCCTTGGGTTTTATAATTTTGGAGTGTGATCTTGTCTTTAGATAAGCGTTAACTTTGGGAATCATCTGTAGTCTGGGTTAAGGATATTTTCCTTGAGAAATGTTTCATTTTTACCCAGGACTAATTTTTACTCATAATTTTTCACCTTTTAGGTTCTGTAGATGATAGATAGTGTAAAATCAAATTTTAGACCCATGTGAGAGTGGCCTTGTGGTTGTGAATTTTCATGGGAGACTTTTTTCTTCTTCATTCAGATCTCAGGTGAAGGCAGAGAAACAACTTTGATCTTATTTTGGGATTGTGGGAGGGTCTGCCTGCCTCTATAGTCTACCTTTCACTCAGAATATTGCTACCCAGAATCCAGGGTTTCAATGGGCAAGTTTTAGTCCTGTATCTCACTTGGTTGAGCTCATGTCCTACTTCTTGTCTCAGCTTTGTGTGATAAATCTAGACTGCTTATTAAGAAGCCTTTCCATGGGAGCCCAAGCACAGTTTACACCCAATTTCTTAAGTTTTCTGTCTCTTCCTTAATCCATGTTGATTTTTTTTTCAGCTTAGTTATTCAAGTAAAAGAATGTTTATTACATTTTATCGCTGGATAAAATGTAATAAATGAGGGATTAAATGTAAAATCAAGGGATTTTGTTGCAGAGATTTTTTTATATCATCTAGTTTGCCATATTGCTGTAAAGGGAAGTTGTTATTTTTAAATAGGCTATATAAAGCAGTTGTGTATTGTCAGCTTAAATAATTTCTCTTTCAGATGGGAATATTTAATATAAATAATCTTCCATTGTTGACAACAACAAAATAATTCTATGAAGCATAGTACTAGGTAGTGTCTATAAGCATGGACTTTTGAGCCAGATAATCTGGGATAAAATGTAAGTGCTGCCACTTACTACCTGTGTGATCCTTAGAAACCTGTATATTTTCTTCATGTTCCTCAGTGGGTTTTTTTTTTTTTTCATCTTTAAAGATTCTTAATAGTACCTACCTCATAGGGTTGTTACACTTACAGCTGTGTCTAACATAGTAAATGTTGGCTATTTTTACTATTGTTAATTTGTTAGCTATAACTCTTAGTTCTTGGGGCTCTGTTTTTCTTTATGCAAAACCTTTTGTCCTGATCTGTATATAGAAAATATTTTCTACTTTTTACCCATAGAAGCCATACTTTTATATTTTGAGTACCATATTATTTGGTGTCCACTCTGCATGTTTCATAAATTAGTTCTAGGTAGAAGAAAGTATTTCCACTTCCTTAAGCTACCAAGCTTCTATTGTCCACCAGTAAATAACCTTCTTTTCTTATCAAAATTAGTGTGTTTATGTTGTCTCTTAATCTCTGTTCTTTCCAAACCCCTAATGAAAATCTATTCCTGTGGTATATTCTTTATCCAAGGAGATAATCAAAGTCTGTACTCTAAGAGGGCTCTAAAAGACATTGTTAAGTGTTATTGTATGCCATTGGTCTAAACATTACTGAAGTTACCCTTTCCTACAGTCTTTCAGTCTTTATGACCAGCTTAACCTATTACATAGTTGTCTTTTTTCTTATGTGCAAATATTCTTCCTTTCTGTCTGCAAGAGATCTAGAGCCAGAAGGGACCTTGGAGATCATCTAATCTAGTTGTTTTCAGACATTTAAAAATGTGGAATCTTTCTTCCCAAACCCCTGGTGAAGATACATGCACACATGTATATATGTGGGTGTAATGGATTAGTTACAGTTACTGCAGTTGAAACAGGAAGCCCAAATTTTGCCTTCTTGGATTTTTCTCCTCTCAATGCATCAGTGTCTAAACCTAAGTATATTCAGTGATTCCCTAGGCATATTGCACAGAGAGTTGGTGAAACTAGCCTAGGTGGAAACAAAATTTATCCAAAACTGCATACCATCTGGACAGATAAAAACTTGGCATGACTATTTGTTATTTCCATTTTACCATACTACCTTCCAAAGTACTTTTACTGTCTGTAGAGCTGCTGCTTCTTAGTGTTTCTTACAAACTTGTTTAACACATCTATTCTTGTATTTGGCCTGCCAACAAGTAAGAATCTCAGTTTTGCTTGGATGTTGTTGTTCCTTAAAGTTCTAGTGATAAGCCTAAAGAAGTTCAGAGATAATCTCTTTACCTGTAGAGAAACTATTTCCAGTAAGTTAGTTTCTCTACAGATGTGCTATCCCTTGTGCTTTAGAGATTCCTTCAAATGCCTTTTCTAACTGGTCTTGTGAAGTAAGAAAAATTAAAGGACCAGTAATGCCTATGAAGAGACTAAAAGCCATATAAACTTTAAGATTTATTCCATAGGTCATTTTATCATTCACTCATTCAACTTACCAGGTATCTATTGATTTCCTTCTGCAGTCACTGTTCTGCCTACTAGAGATTTTGATATGCCAGTCAGGGTTCTTTCTAAGTTGTTTTCTCACATTGTCTTCTGACCCTGAGCAAGCTCATATGCCTAATGGCTTTAGTATTTTTTCACTTTCTGTGATTGAAATATAGTCTCTGCCCCATGTGTCAGGGCTGGGTGGAGGCCTCCAACTGTTTGGCCACCTGTCCTGTGATTTAAAATCTGTTAATAAGGAGTTGTGATGCCTGAGAAATGTGAGGGTAGAGAAATTCCCTTGTTCTCCATTCTTGCCTGGAGTGGAACGTGCATGGTGTTTGGAAGGAAGAGGAAGTAGATCATGAACATGGCTCAACTATAGTCGATAATAGTTACAGACTGTCACTATTCTTACCAAGATTTAGTAGAATTCCTTGAACAAATGCTATTTTATTTGTTATATTCTCTTAAGATGATTCCCTGAGACTAACTTCTTGAGGTGTTTTGTTTGTGTGTGTTTTAATTATTTTCACCAGCAATAGTTGTTTTGCTGGGGAGCATGTTCCTGGAGCTGTTTCCTTGGCATCATTACCTGATTGAGTTGTGGTTATCAAACCAGATTTGTATCTCTGGTAAAACCCCTATTTAGTTATGTTACCAAAAAGCAAGTGGTACTTGCCAGCTGCCACCTCTAGGCAGAATTCCAGAGGCAAAGGTTTGGTGAGGAAGGAAAGGAGTCTTTACTCAAAAAACTTTACAATTTTGGAGTAAAAGCTTTCCACATGTACGTATTAGTCAACTTAAGCCTGTCAATTAAGGCTTCTCTTTAATGCCTCAGTTCTATCATTCCCCCCTGTTAGTTTTAATTATCTTATTTCTATAGGATTAGTTTACAAACTAAAGCAACATAAGATACAAAAGCTACACAGTTTTGGAAGAATGGTAGCCTTCTGCCTCAGAGGTCATCCCCTCTAGAACATCCAAAGAAGAATTAACCCTGCCACCCTCTGCCAAGCCATCTTGATTCTAGGCTGTGCCGAGCTTCTTCCCATCCAAAATACTGTCCCTTTGGGAAATGTGCAGCTGCAGCATGATCATCCATGCATCCTTGAGGAAGAAGAGAGAGAGCCTGCCCAAGAACCGGAAATCCCTTCTTTTATCCTTTTGAGATACTGCTAAATTCCATCTGGTAATATTTTGTTGAGGAATTTTGTTTCTATGTTCATGAGGGGTATGTGTCTGTACTTTTCTGTTTTGAACTGTCTTTGGCTTTGAGAAGGATAATAATACTAATTTCAGAGAATGAGTTGATATTCTGGAGGTAGATTAGTAAGAATTGTTCTCAATTCTTTTTTAAATGTTTCCTAGAATTCTCCAGTGAAATCATTGGGCCCAGAAAATTTTATCTGGGGGGAGGTGTTTTCTCATATTATTTTGTTTTTAAAACATAGCCCTAGCCAGTGTGGCTCAGTTGGAGTATCATCCCCTAACTGAAAGATTTCAGGTTCAATTATCTGTCAGGCCACATATTTTACCAAGGTTGCAGGTTTGATCCCAAGTCCAGGAGTGACTGGGAGGCAACCTATCAATGTTTCTCTCTCTCTAAAGAGCAATGAGAAAATGTCCTCAGGTAAGAATTAAATAAGTAAATAAATTATACAGCTATTCAAAGTATCTTTCATGTTAGGTGAATTTTAGTATGTTTTCCCTATTTGAGGACTTAGTCTATTTCATCCAGGTTTTCATATTTATGTGTTTAGATTTTTCTCTTCTATTTTCTTACGTTGTAAATGTTTTTGGAGTGTGTGGTAGCCTCAGTTTTAATTCTGTAATTAGTAATTTGTGTCTCTTCTTCCCTTTTTTTAAAATTATGCTTGCTAGGATTTTATCAATTTTATTGATCTTTTCAAAGAACCAGATTTTCAGAGACTTCTGCTCTTAACTGTATTACTCCCTTCTGTTTATTTTGCTTTTTTTCTAGTTTTATTTAGGAGGGAGTTTTAGGCTTGATTTGAGACTTTATTCCTAATGTAAACATACAAGTTTCTAAATTTTCTTTTAGCACTGCTTTGACTTGTGTCCCACAGCCATACTTTGCTATGTTGAATTTCTTTTCAGTTTGTTGTATTTTTTTTTTTATTTCCCTGAGTACTCTTTATTGTGTGGATTATTTAGAAATGTGTTCTTTTTCTAAGTATTTAGTTTCCAAATTTTTCTTCTTCTGGTACTGTTTATTTTGTTTTCATTATAGTTGTAGAGCGTACTCTGTATGGTTTCAGTTTATTTCAATTTGGTAAGGTTTGGTTTATGACCCAGGATGGTCTGTTTTCTGAATATTCCATAGACATTTGAAATCAATGATTATTTTGTTGAGTAGGGCATTCTGTAAATGTCCATTAGATTCCATGGGTTAATGTATTTTTGACTTCTATATTCTTGCTTATTTTCAGTTGAATAATTCCAACTATTGGTAAATTGTTGACATTTCCAGTTATATCTGTGCCTTTTCTATTTTCTTTCCATTCTGTTAATTTTTGTTTCATTTATTTTGTGCATGAACATTTTATAATGTTCCTTTTACCCCCTAGTAAAATTACTTGCTTCTAAGTCTTTTAAAAGTTAATATTTCATATTACATCTTTTTTTGCCCCTTTACTCTTAACCTATATATACCATTATATTTTAAGTCAGTTTTGTTTTTTTTTTTAGATAATACACAGTTAGGTCATGGTTTTTTCCCTACTCTAACAGTCTCTGCCTTTTATTTAAATATTTAGACCTTTTACTTTCATGTAATTATTTATGTTAGAACTTTGTTATATTCTTTCATTTGTTTTTTTCCTGCCTTTCTAATACATTATGTAAACATTTTCTAGAATTTCATTTTTGTTTGTTTTAGTATTTTTAAGAGTATCTATGTAGCTTTTTGGAGGGGTGGTTGCTCATTATTATTATACTTTACATATATAAATTATCATAGTATATTGTCATAAGTATAAGGTCATAAAACCACATTTTTGACCTTCAATGAAACCTGCCATTAGGGGTCTTTACCTTCTTTCCTTTATAACTGTCTCAAAATTATAATTGTCTCAAATTGTCTCCTTTATAATTTTCTCTTCATACATCATCATACTAAAGTTAAAATTTTTGCTTTAACCATCAAACCTAATTTAATGAAGAGAGGCATGGGCTTTTATAGTTTCCCAAATTTCTTTAATTCCATGCTCTTCTTTTCTGTTTTTCCATGTTTCTTTATCTTATTTTATTTCTGGTTGAAGAACTTCTTTTGGGCATTCTCTTAGTGATGGTCTGTTGGCAATAAATTCCCTTAAATTTTTCTGAGAATGTCATTATTCTTCATTCCTGTAAAATATTTTCTATTAGTAAAGAGTTGTGGGTTGACAATTTTTTTTTCAGCACCTAGAATATGTTGTATCACTTCCTTATCATTTTATGGTTGCAAATGAGAGAGGTCTGTTCTAAAGGGAGCTGTCATTCTCTGTAGGTAAATGTCTAATGTTTTTTCTAGTTGCTTTCAAGAGTTTTTTTTTTTTTTTCAATAGTTTGATTATGATATGTCTTGGAGTAGATTTGTTTGGATTCACTTTGTTTGCAATTTACTTGGATTCTTGAATCTGTGTTGTTGCTTTTTGTCTAATTTGTAAAATTTTCAGCTAATATTTTTTCAAACATTTTATCATTGTTAATCTCTTCTCTTTTAGGGATTCCAGTGATGTAATTGTTATATCTTTTTTCATTGTCCCACAGGTACAGGTTTCTGAGGTCTGGTCATGTTCTTTTTTTCAGTCTGTTTTTTTTGTGTTGTTTAGATTGGTCTGTCAATCTGTCTTGAAATTCATTGATTCTTTCTCATCTTCATTCTTCTCTTGAGTACATCCAGTCAGTTTTTATTACTGTATTTTCCAGTTATATAATTTTTATTTAGTTAATTTATATCTTTTAATATGTTGCAGAAATATTCTCCCTTTTTCACTTAAAAAAAACAGCATTCATAATGGCTCATTGAAACATTTTTATGATGGCTGCTTCAAAATCCTTATCAGGCAACTCAACATCTTAGTCATGTCAATGTTGATTGACATGTGTTGATTGTTTTTTCTCATCCCAGTTGAAATTCCACCCCCCCCCTTCATATGATGAGTGATTTTAGGTAGTATCCTGGATATTTTGGGCACTATGCAACTCTGAATTACATTCAGTCTATTTTGTTTCACTGAGTCACCCTGGTAGTACACAAAGTCCTGGCCTGCATTTGTAGGTTGTGGTTATAATGACAATTTGGCATCCAGAACCTTTGTGGTACTGTTCTGGTCAACTTCATGTGTGTGTTATCCAGAGGCCTACTGAAAACAATATAGGTAGTTGAGGTTTTAAACCTTTTTCTCTTTTAACTTTGGTCAGTTTTTCACATGTGATTCATTATGGGTGTATTCTAGGATTTTATTCCAAGAAAACTCAAAAAGGCTGAGAGAACTACATGTAAGAGCTGAAACTATAAAGCTTTTAGAAGAAAATACATGGACAATTCTTTAAAATGTTGGATTTAACAATGATTTCTGAGATGTGACACCAAAAGCACAAGCATCAAAAGAAAAAAGTGAATAAGTTGACTTCACAAAAATTTAAAAGTTTTGTGTATCTAAGTATGTAGTGCAGAAAGTGAAAAGAGAACCTACAAAGTGGAAGGCAATATTTGCAAGTCTTATACTGGTAAGAGTCTAGCATCCAGACTATAAAAAGAACTCTTAGAACTCAGTAACAAAGAGATTATCAACCCAGTTTTTAAAGTGGGCAAAGGACTTGATTGGACATGCTTTCAAAGATATACAAATGGCCAACAAGCATATGAAAAAAATGCCCAATATCATTACTTATTATGGAATTGCAAGTCAAAACCAAAGTGAAGTACCACTTCATGCCCACTGGAGTGGCTTTGATCAAAAGAGTAGAAAATAACAAATGTTTGCAAGGATGTGTAGAAATTGAAACCCTCATGCGTTGCTGGTGGGAATGTAAAATAAGTACAGCTGCTGTAGAAAAGAGTCAAAAAGTTAAGCAGAATTTTCATATGGTCCATCAATATTACTTCTATGATATGCCTAAAAGAATTGAAAGCAGATACTCAAATAGATACCTGTATATCAGTATTTATGGGAGACTTATTCATAGTACCAAAAGGTGGAAACAGTCCAAATGTCTAACAACTGATAAGGAAATTGTGATATTGCCATATAAATGAAATATTATTTACCCATATAAAGGAAATAAAGTATGGGTATAATGATATAGCATGGATGAACTTTGAAAACATTATGCTAAGCAAAAGAAGCCAGACACAGAAGGTCACACATTGTTCAATTCCATTTATATGAAATATACAGAATAGGTAACTTTAATTTCTTTTTTTGTTGTTGTTTTCTTTTTGTTTGTTTGTTTTTTTAGAGAAGGGAAGGGAGGGAGAAAGAGAGGGAGATGAACATTGATATGAGAAAGAAATACTGATTGGTTGCCTCTTGTCCGCACCTCAACCAGGGACCAAAACCCGCAACCTAGGTATGTGCCCTGATCGGGAATTGAACTGGCGATCTTTTGCTTTGCAGGATGATGCCCAACCAACTGAGCCACACAAGTCAGGGCAGAATAGGTAAATTTTACATACAGCACATTAGTGGTTGCCAGGGCCTGGAGGAAGGGGAAGGGATATTGTTGGATAGGTATGGTATTCTTTCAGTATGATAAAATGTTTTGGAACTAGCTAGACATAAGATTTGTACAGTACCGTGCATGTACTAAATGCCACTGAATTGCACACTTTAAAACAGTTAATTATATATGTGTGAATTTTACCTCAATAAAAAGAAATGCAAAGAAAACTCAAAGAATTCCCTAGCCAGGCTACCACCTTCTTTGTACTTTTCAAAAAAAGGTTTTTTGGTTTTTTTTTTCTTTAATGTTTCACTTGGGTGGAGTATAGGGAGAAATAGGTCTACTCTGTCTTATCTCTAGAAAGTAAAATTATCTTAATAGATTTTTAAACAGGTTACTGCCTGATCTCCATCAATTTAATGAGAATGGGAGGGAGTTGAGGGTGGTGAGTTGCATCAACATAAAAAATATGCACAGGTTATTTGAATAGGAACCACCATTGTAAAGCACTGTTTGAAGTACATACCCTGTGTTTTTCAGACCATAAGGTACACCTAGGTTTTAGAGTAGGGGAAAATTTTTGAAGCAAAAAATGTGGTAAAATATTTAATAACATAAATAACATAATATTTCACCAGTGTAAATGTAAACAGAACTCAACAGCAGCATTAACAACCATTATTCCTCCCAAAGGGGGTGGGGGGTGCATCTTATAGTCTGAAAAATGCGGTACTTCCTTGCCATTGATGAATTCTGCAAATAGCCATTTAACTCAGTCTGGTCAATAAGACATGAAGGAAAGCTCTTTGTAAGGTAACCTTACAAGGAAGGTTTGTTGTTTTAAACATTGTCATGTATGGCTGTGAATTTTGAAATTGCCACGATCATCTTGCTTACAGCCTGCAAATGCAGTCAATACCAGGAATGTAGATAATAGAGATGGAAAAAACCCTTGCATTAGATTACATCTTTCCTCTGTTGAATTAACCAGTTCTGGATTCTGTAGTACCTCTGTACTTTCCAATATATGAAAACAAAATATATGTCTATATTGTTTCAGCTCTGAGTTTTGATTCTAACTTTTATTTGGAAGCTATCAAACTGCTGTAACTAATGACAGGAAAAATTGGTGGTAAAATATACCACTGCTTACCTATCTTTCTAATACTTATATAAATAATACTTCAGTCAACATATTGACATGTATAGCTTTCCCCCCCAATATTGGATTTTATTTTTCACTCAGGTTAGGATACTAGAAATAGTCAGTACTGTTACTGCTCTTGTTTACTATTTTCAAATTGCTTTCCTAACGATTATATGTATCTATAATATTAGCAGCAATAAGTGTTTATTTTAATTCTTTGAGTTCTATTTTTTGTATGGTTGTCATTATAGTTTTCCACCTTGATTTCTTTTATTACTGAACATGTTTACCATTTCTTCATGCTTTTATTTATTATATTTTTAAGGGAATTATTTAGTTGTACCCTTTTACTACAACTTACTAAGTGTGGGACTTAGGGAATTTATTGTTAACTCTTATTAAAACAGCAGGATAATAAATAATGTGTACATGATAGAATTGGTAGGAGGTTAAAATTTTTCTAGTGTTCGCTGGGTACTTTTATAACTAAAATACTTATCAGTTTATCAGTTTGCTACAAATAATGTTCACCATTTTTATTTCCCTTTTTGTGGCATTATTTATTTTAGACATACAAATGTCAAATTGTATTTAGTCAAGTGTGTCACTTTCCAGTCAATTTAAATGTAGGAAATAAACAGTAAGGCAAATGATGTGAATATATACATGTTATATACATGTTAATGTGACAACAATATAAAATTACAAAAATACCACACTATCCTGAAAGCAGAAGGCATTTTTTAGTCAGAGGTTTTCCATATATCTTCATATTTATTATATAGTCTTTGAATCAGTTTGAGTAAAAAAGTAAGTCAGACAGTTTTTTAAGTAGTGTGTAACATGTATTCATTCTCAATAGTCATGGGATGGAAACAGCTGCAATTTAATACAAGAGGAGAAAAGTCCAAGAGGTTAAAAATCTGAAAGTGTATGTAGCCTATCATTGTTGATTTCCTTTTATTTTTCTTCTAGAAACATGATCAGGGGCAAGTTCTGTTGGATATAGTCTTCAAACATCTTGATTTGACTGAGCGTGACTATTTTGGTTTACAGTTGGCTGATGATTCCACAGATAACCCAGTAAGTTGAAGATGTTGCCTTTCATTTTCATTTTAGGTTTTCTCTTTGTTCGTAATATGAAATTCTTTGTGATTTATAATGTTCACTGTTCTAGTGAGTTTAAAAAAAATTTGACAATTGTGGCATAATGGAAGGTGACTTAACTTTGGAAAAATCAATATATAGATGATGTATTATAGAATTGTACATTTGAAAGTTGTATAAATTTATTAACCAGGATCACCCCAATAATTTTAATAATTTTTTTAAACTCCAAAACAAGACAAAAAAATTTTTGAATGATCAGAGACTATCTTTGCCTTTGTTCCTCACTTTCTTTTTTTCTTTTCTTTTTTTTTAAGATTTTATTTATTTATTTATTAGAGAGGGAAGGGAGGGAGATAGAGAGAGAGAGAGAAATATCAATGTGCAGTTGCTGGGGGTCATGGCCTGCAACCCAGGCATGTACCCTGACTGGGAATCGAACCTGTGACACTTTGGTTCGCAGCCCATGCTCAATCCACTGAGCTATGCCAGCTAGGGCGTTCCTCATTTCCTTAATGTTTTAATCTGTAAGTTTATTTCCCTAAGTATTTTATATTTATAAGTCGGTCTAGTGCCATTTTTTTTATTTATGTGTCTCAGACAACTAAGAAATATATCTAATTATGCTTCTTAACTCAGAAAATTGGCATAGATTAAAATACAAATTTAATATGAAAATACTGATGTAAAATATTTAAAAATATTACTGGATCTTGAATCTTGAGTCTTATAAAAGTTAGCCTGCATTAATAAGATATTATTTTTTTGTGGAATTCGTGAGCTGTCTGTATAAATTTTACAAATAGATAGATTCAATGGAGACACAGATGAGATAGATTATATTTCAGAGTTTTGAGTTCTTGGGCAGTATTAAGTTTTCATATTGTTACTAATTCCTCACTAATTGCAATTGTGATTGTTTTTATTGGAAAGATCACATCATAGAAATTGAAGGTGGCATGTGATAAATAATAGAAATGTTTCATTCTTTGTAAGTTTATATGGTTATACAGTGAAGTCTTTTACAAAAGAATATGATGTCCTTTTGACTAGTACAGGAGAATCACTGACTGTTTTGAAGGAATCATTTTTCATAGTTTAAAAAAACTGGGAGGCTAAAAAAAATGGTTCTCTGGATCAGTACTTTATAAATCCATTATTGTTTTTCTTTTAATTTATATTTATTGATTTTAGATAAAGGGGTGGGGGAGAGAAACATCGATTTGTTGTTCCACTTATTTATGCCTTCACTGGTTGATTCTTGTATGTGCCCTGACCAGGGATTAAATCTGTGACCTTGGTGTGTTGGGACAACGCTCTAACCAACTAAGCTACCTGGCCAGTTTCTACAGGGCCTAGAAACCAGTTTATAAGGCTATATTGATAGAATGGCTATAGAAAATACAAATAACTCTTATGACTAGGGTCTTCCTCTCTTCCCCCACTTCACCCCTTCCTCCCTCCCTCTGTCCCTCTCTCTTTCCCATTTCTCTCTTGCTCTCTCAGTCAGGATCCTAGCTCTAGGAAATAAATATGAAATGTTAAATATTATTTATTCTTAGCATAATTTATTGATTTTTTAATTGAAAACTGTGAGGATGATGTGGATGAAACAAAGCAAGGGGCCAGGTAATCTCAATGGAAATAAACCCTTTTGTACTGAACTAAAATATAAATAAACTTTCCTCAAACTTTGAAGTCTTTATCAGATGACTTGAGCTTCTCAAAGGGTCTAGAGAAATAGTTTTATTTCTCAATAAGTTAAACACATGTGAAAGTAGAAGTGAGAACAAATGTCAGTAATGAAACTTTTTCCAGAAAGATAAATTGTAAGCCAGGCAAACATCTAAAAAGTGACTGCTAGACCTCACTATAGGCAGATTTGGGGTAAAAATAGATAATCCTTAGATTATCTTGCTGACACTGATAGGTCAGACTGTTTATTATATAAGCCTATCTTTAGATTGCTTGGAGAAGTGACAAGATAACAAATGAAAGAAACCAGCTACTTAATACCACATTCACTGCCATGAGTGTGAAACACCAATTCCTGAGAAAGTATTCTGGAAGGACTGAGATCACTCACATGTATTATAAGAGATAAAAATTATATCATATCAGTTTGTATACAAGAAGACGTTTCTCTTCTAAAACAATTACAGCAGGATGAATGTGGGGAAGCAGAGGTATTTTGAGCTGGATTGATTTTTTTGCTCTCCCCTACTTATCCTTAGTTTGTCATTCTTTTCTATCTTGAACATTCCTTCCCAAATAAGATATATTCCCAGGTCCAATGATCCAATTGCTAATGACCCAAAATAAGTCTTCCCCCAAATAATAGAACTTTAAAGACTTAGAGCCTTAGAGATTATCTTGTCTAACATGTTTATTTTTCATCGGACATTATCTCAGTCCAAGGGGATAAAAAGTCCAAGCATTAATGAAACTAGACTTGGGTCTCTTACCTCCCCACACAATTTTTCCATAGCACTACAATTACAATATTTAAATATTCAGAAGAATCTGTGAAACGCCAAAATGTGTCCAAGAAAGGACCTTTAGAGTACAAATGTAAGTAGTGTCTCATTTCTGGTTGTCAGTATGAAATATATCAAGACTTCTAGGATAAATAATGGACTGAGGGAAATGGAAGTAATTCTTAAAAAGAGCAAGGAGTGAGGGAGTAACTTTTATGAAACATCCACTGTGGACTTTATAAGCCAAATTTTCTCAATAATCTTATGAATGTATCATTGAAATTCTTTTAAAGATGAAAGACTGAGACTTACAAACTTGTTAAGTGGCACAGATAATTAAGTAGCTGAGAAAGGATTCGAACTCACATCTTTCTGACTCAAAATCCTATGTGTTCCCTACTGCAAAATGTTGCTTCCCAAGAGATGATACATATAGATGTGCACGTCTGATAAAAATGAATGTATTGAGGAGAGGAGGTAACCATGCAATAAAATTACCAGCAGTGATCAAAAAGAATTTGGTAATGTTCTGAAAGAATTCTTGTTAATCCTTAGTTCAGAGTTTTTTCATCTTAAAGCTTATGTGTGTTATACATACATGCATATATATATATATATAATGTATATGTTTCATGTGTATATTATACATACTTTTAGAGGATCAGAATTAATATTGCCTTAGAAATAAGCATACATTAAAATTAACTTATAACTGATAAACTAAAAGAGCCTAGGATGTTATTAAGGTCTTATACATAGGAGATATAGATTCATAGTTCACTATTTTTTTCTTTAGACCCTTCCTTGGTAATGAGTTCCACTGCAACAAACAAAATTACTTAAAGCAAAGCTTTGACTTTTTAAAAATTTCTCTTGCTTTCATTTAAAATCTGTCTGTCACAGCTATAGCTTTTTACCATAATGTCTTGTACAATAACAGTACTCAGTAAATGTTGAGTGAGCAAAATAACGAGTAATATGGTTATACTTTATTCACAATTTCTGCAGTTTTTAAGCACATAAAAATAGCCGTTTCTTTTTTTTTAAGATTTTATTTATTTATTTTTAGAGAGAGGAGAAGGAAAGGAGAAAGAGTGGGAGAGAAACATCAATATGGGATTGTCTCTCACTTGCCTCCTACTGGGGACCTGGCCTGCAACTCAGGCATGTGCTCTGACTGGGGAGTTGAACCAGCGACCCTTTTGTTCACAGGCCAGTACTCAATTCACCGAGCCACACCAGCCAGGGCTAAAAGTGGCTGTTTGTTAGTGGCCTTTATCAACATGATATTTATTAGAGCTTTGAGATTATATGAGAGTATTATTCCTGTGCATTTACTTTTTCTTCCCCCAAAGTGAATTACAGTGCCTTTCAGTAGGATAAAGAGTAAGTTATAATTACTACTGACTTGTTTTTCTGCAGTTTCATTCTTCTGATTGTTTGTGTTGGGGTCATGATGATTTACTGTTTTCAGTTTACTGTTACAGTTACTGTTACAGGATATGTTTTCATACCCTGTAATCCCTGTTGCTTTCAAACTTGACCTTACAATAGAATCACCTGAAGGCTTCTTAAAATGCAGATTTCTGGGCCTCTCTGCCTGGAGTTTCTGATTCAGAAAATCTGGTGTGGAGCTCAATAATATGCAACAAGCAAATCCCCTTAAAATGATAATGCTGCTAGTCCAAGGAACCACATTTTGAAAATCACTCCTCTAACCCAATAGGCTAATGATTAAAACTACTGAAGTAAGAAATAATTTATATAGAACAGCTTGGTTTATCCTTTGAAGATTCCTTTTTACATGACTCCAAGTTCTTGAATTATTTCATCAGGTTTGAGGAAATATAGGAAAAGTCACATAGAAGATGATCGTTTTTCAACAAGTCATGTTTTAATACAACATGGTTGCTAAAATATTTGCTTTTATTTCACATGCCAGTATTTCTTTCGTATTCCTTTCATTTATTTCTACTGTAAAACCTTAACTGAGGCTCTTATTACCTATTTGTATAAACCTCTTTGGTTACTTACCAAATGTTACATGTTTTACTTTTGGTCTTTTTTAACCTTGTTTCATTTTAGCAGGGAATGACACAGGGATCTGGGGTATAGAGATGTCTTTCCGAGAGAATGGGCAATGTACAGAATTCCAGAGTGAAGAGTGTCGCATTTGAGGAACTGGAAATATTTTTTCATATTGATGGAATATAGAGCAAGGAGAGAAAATGGGTTAAAGATAAGGTTTGAGTAGTGGATTAGATCATTAAGTGCCTTTTAATCTGTGGTAAGATTATAGTCACCCAAGGATTTATTTACATAGTTAACATGAGACTTGTATGTATTTTAGACCTCACTCTGGTTACAGTGTAGCCAGTAACATATAGAGTTACAAACTAGAGATAGTTGCAGTAATGAAGTCACTAGTGTTACCAGAACAAAAGCCAACAAGGGTGGTGAGTTTGTTGCCTGCCACTTACAGAGAAACCAGAAGTCTGAGGCAGCAGGTTTTCACGGAGAAATAGGATTCATTCATTAGGGCAGCTAAATGAGGAGACCAGAGACAAAGCTCAAATTAACTTTTCCCAATAGGGTAAGGAGAGGTTGTACATATTTATTCATTCTAAATCAAGGGGTGTGAATTAGAACTAACTGGAGCTAAGCTATCTAAGCTTAGGGATGTGGAAGGGACCACAGAGAATAAAGAAATCACGATCTGGCAGAGTTTGTTTTATCCTCCCTGTATGTGACCAGATTTGGCTGCAGCAGATCTTCCTTATTGATAGGTCCCCCACTTCTTAGAGGGCTCCCTGTGTTAAAAGTAGCACCTCTTCTACTTGAATTCTATGAATTGTGGTTCTGCCGTGCTCTTGAGGCTGTCAGCTTGGGGTTAGTTAGCGGCTAAGTGGGCCTGCTCATGCCTCTCTGGTGCCAGTCTGATCCAGCTTGATCTGGTGGTCTTGGGACAGTTGTGAGGAGACCTACTGTTTTCTCCTAAATAATACTTAAAACTAGGGGGAAAAAGGAGAACATTAAGTTCTAGTTTCAGAAATGTTTCAGGTCCTGGTTTCCCTAGGAAAGATGATTGGCTAGGGAATGAAGAAAAGTGGGTAAGTGCTAGGGATATTTAGGAGATAAAGTCAACAGAACTTGCTGGTTTAATTAAGGTGGAGTAATTTCACAAGGGAAAGAGAGAAATCAGTTAAAGCTCAGATTCTGTCTTTGGCAATTAGAAGAATTATTCAAATAGTGTTACTGGAATATAAAAATACCATTGATTTTGTATTATGCAGTCTTCCTAAACTCACTTATTAATGCTAGTCAATTTTCGTGAATTCTATAGGGGTTTCTACGTACATTATCATGTAAACATAAGGTAAATTACATTTGTTTTAAAAATTTAAACAAACTGTATTTCTGAGGTAAGTCCCAGGATAGACAATTATAATTCTGTATTAACCTTGAATCCTAAAACCTTCCTAAATTCACTTACTACTTCTAATTTTTTTTATTGATTCCTTAGGATTATTATTTTAAATCATGTCATATGAGAATAGGGACAGTTTAACTTCTTCCTTTGCAGCCTGTATTCTTTTTTTCTTATTATATTTTCATTCTTTATTACATAACTACGATTACTGCAACGATGATGAATAGAAGTGATGGCAGCAGACTACCTAGCCTTGTTCTCTATCTTAGGAGGACAGTATTCAGTATTTAAGTCTACTGTTAGCTATAGGGTCTTTTTAAAAAGTCAGTGTAATTAAGGCATAAGTTACATAGAATAAAATTCAATACCCCCATTCATAATGAAAACTCAACAAACTTGGGAGAGCAAAGAACATCTTACTGTGATAAAGGACCTCTCTATGCTTACAGGTGCCTCAGGGAAATGCCAAGTAAAAGCATAATGAGAGGTTAGTAGTCATCTACTAGAATAGTTAAGATTAGGTAGTCTTACAATAACAGGAGTTGACACATGATTGCTAGTAGGACTTGAGTAGGATACAACCACTTTGGAAAGTAGTTTGGCAGTTTTTTAATAAAATTAAATGTGGATTTGTTATATACCACCCAGCAACCCCAATTTTTGGTATTTATTAAGAGAAATGAAAACATGTTACAAGAAATTTTATACACAAATGATCATAGCAGTTTTATTTAGAATAGTCCAAACCTGAATTAACCCTAACAATCACCAAGAAGCAAATGAATGAAAAGTAATTGTTGTGCTGGATACAAAATTAATATCCAGAAATTGGTGGCATTTTTATACTCCCACAGTGAACTATCAGAAAGAGAAAGTAAGAAAACAGTCTCATTTAGTATTAGAACAACAACAACAAAACCAGGTACCTAGGAATAAATTTAACCAAGGAGATAAATGACTTGTACTTGGAAAACTATAGGATATTGAATAAAGAAATTGAGGAATATACAAGTAAGTGGAAACATACTCTGTTCATGGATTGGAACAATTAAAATTGTTAAAATGTCCATAATACCCAAAGCAATCTACAGATTCAGAGTAATAACTATTAAAATACCAATGGCATATTTCACAGGCCTAGAACAAATATTCCAAAAACTTATGTGGAATTAAAAAGACCCCTCATAACCTCAGCAACTGTGAGAAAGAAGAACAAATTTGGAGATACCAAAATACCTGACATCAAACTATCCTGCACAGCCATTGTAATCAAAATAGCCTGGCACTGGCGTAAGAACAGGCACGTAGATCAATGAAATAAAACAGAGAGCCCATGTCTTTATGGTCAATTAATATTTGACAAAAGAGGTGAGAACATACAATAGGCTAAAGACAGTCTCTTCAGTAAATGGTGTTGGGAAAATTGGACAAATACATGCAGAAAAATGAAACTAGATTGCCAGCTTATACCATACACAAGAATAAACTCAAAATGTATAAAAGACTTAAAAATGAGTCATGATACCATAAAAATCCTAGAGGAAAACATAGGCAGTAAAATTTCAGACATTGCTCAGAGCAATATTTTTGCCAGTATGTCTCCTAGGGCAATGGAAACAAAGGAAAAAATAAATGAGACTATATCAAACTAAAAAGCTTCTGCATTGCGTAAGAAGCCATCACAAAAATGAAGAGATAACCCACTGTATCAGGAGACCATATTTGCCAGTGATACTAAGGGGTTAATCTCCAAAATATATAAAGAACTCACACAACTCAACACCAAGAACATGAACAATCCAACTAAAAAATGGGCAAAGGATCTGAATAGATACTTCTCCAAAGAGGACATACAGATGGCCAAAAGACATGGGAAAATGCTCAACATCACTAACCATCAGAGAGATACAAATTTAAACGACAATGAGGTATCACCTCATACCTACCGGAATGGCGACCATCAAAAAATCAACAAGTGGTGGAAAGGATGTGGAGAAAAGGGCACCCTGGTGCACCATTGGTGGGAATGCAGACTGGCACAATCACTATGGAAAACAGTATGCAGTTTCCTCAAAAAATTAAAAATGGAACTGCGTTTTGCCCAGTGATCCAACTTCTGGGAATGTAGTCTAAGAATCTTGAAATATTGATCCAGAAGAATACATACTCTCTTATGTTCATGACAGCTTTATTTACAATAGCCAAGATCTGGAAACAGCCCAAGTGCCTATAAGTAGATCAGTGAATAAAAAAGCTTTGGTACATTTACACAATAATACTATGCATCTGTAAAAAAGAAGGAACTGTTACCTTTTGTGAATACATGGATGAACTGTAGATTATTATGCTAAGCAGAATAGGCCAGTCAGAGAAAGACATACCCTGTGATATCATTTACATGTATGTGGAATCTAATGAACAAAATAGAAACAGAGTCATAGATACATTGAACAGACTGACAGCTGTGAGAGGGAAGGAGGGGAGGGGGGACTAGATAAAAGAAAATGAAGGGATTAGCCAAAGAATGTGTGTATATTAACTCATCAACACAAACAACAGTGTGGTGATGGATAGAGTGAAGGAGAAACTAGGGCTGGAAGGAAGGATGTATTGCAGGGGGAGAGGGGAAGTGCAGGGAGGAATGAGGACATCTGCAATAGTGTCAACAATAAAAATAAAGGGAAAAGCAAAAATAATTTTTGTACTTTTATACAATGGAACCCGTATAGTATACAAGGAACCCATATAGTATATGTTATACTATATTATTTCATTTATATTAAATTGTAGAACAAACAGAACTGATGTATAGTGACAAATCCAAAAGCACTCAGTTGCTGTTTTAGTGCTTTGGATAAAATCATGAAAGAACTATTTCTGTGATATCTAAATTCCTTAATGTTGCAGTGTATTTGGAAGTTGTACAGAACTTTTTTGAGGTTTTGAATATAACTCATTATTTAAATGTTTTTTTGTCTTTTACTCAGAATAATCAACTCAGAATATCTTTATCATAAAGTCCTTTTTATTTTCCTTTTTTACTTTGTTTTCCCTTAAGATGAGTCATCAAACAGGTATAAATTTTTTTATTTATAACTACTACTCCAAACATTTTTAGTTTGAAATGTTTAACACATACAGAACATTATAGAAAATTTAAAAAGAATCTACAGCCATACCACCCTGAACACTCCCAATCTCATCTGATCTCGGAAGCAAAGCAGGGTCGGGCCTGGTTAGTACTTGGATGGGAGAAAACAGCTCAAGAAATAGAACATGTGTGCAAGATAGAAAACTAGGAAGGTCCAGGTCCTCATTCTCCCACAGCAAAATAAAAAAATAACTATAGATTGATCAGAGTAACCATATAGGAGCTCTGGAAACCAGTCAGAGGTTTAAAACAACTCAGCAAACAATTATTTTTGTGGTGTTTTATTGCACTTGCCCTACCCTTGCCCAGTGTGCACATTATGGTCAGTAGGAAGCAGCGTAAGTTTTTATTCCTTTTCTTGGGACAGAAGCAGCAGGATAAAACTTGTCTTACAAGATAGAACAACATTCTTTTCTATCTTTTGGCTGTCCAAAGGATTGCTTTTATTCCTACCTGACTAGGAGATTAGACAGGGAACAACAGCATAGTTTGTATCTCAGACTGGAAACCACAAAGGGCAGTGTCAGGAGTTGCAGCACATGAAAACTGCAGAGGTTACTGCAGAGACATGAACAAGAGACTACAGACACAGGAATACATCTGAACATCTATAGAGCATCCAAGTAGGTGAGATGATACTACGGGAACTTACACATTTAAAAGCAGACAAGGGAAGATAGGGGGTTGGTTAAAAAAGCACACATGTATGTCCAAACAGAACAAATGCAAGAAAAGACCTGAAAAAACCTTAAGCCTTTATGCTGGGCTCATCCTAAGGCTTAATGACTCACTGATTAGTGAAGGTCTTCCACACCAGTCTGCAAAGAGTTTGAGAGGTGGCTGTTTTATTCAATGTCTACTTTTCAACAAAAGGTATGTGTGAAGTACAAAGTAAGGGCAAAGGATTGCCCATTCAAAGGAACAAATTACATCTCCAGAAAGAGCTCATGAAGAAACCTATATATCAGACTTATGAGACGGATATTTTAAAACAACTGTCTTAAATATATTCAAAGAGCTTGAAGGAAAACATGCATGAAGAAATAAAGGACACCAGGAAAACTATTTATGGACAAAATGTGAATAATAAGAAAGATAATAAAATTCTCCAAAAAGCAATTTTGGAGCTGAAAAAGGCGGTAACTGAATTGAAAAATTCTCTAGTGTTCAGCAACAGACTTGAACAAACAGAAAGAATGAGCAGACTTTTAGAAAGGTGATTTTAAATTATTGAGTATGAGGAGCTGAATGAAAAGTTAAAAGCGCCCACGGGGCTTATGTGTCAGCATAAGACCAATATATGCATTATGGAGCCCATTCATTATAGAGTCCAAGAAGGAGGAGAGGATGAGAAAGAGACAAAGAGATTACTTAAAGAATTAATGGACAAAAACCTCAATTTTGAGGAAAACCATGGATGTAAAAATACAAGAAGCCCACCATCCTGCATAAAGGAGAAACACAAAGAGAGGTACATAATTGAATTGTTGGAAATTAAAGACAGAATTATGAAAGCAGCAAAAGAAAATTAAATCATACAAAAAGGGGATGCTCAACAAGATGATCAACGGATTTTTCAGCAGAAACCTCGCAAGGCAAAAGGCAGTTGGACGCTATGTTTAAAATGCTGAAAGAAAAACTGTCATATAAGGATCTATACAGCCAACACTTCTTTTTAAAAAAAGATTTTATTTATTTTTTTAGAGAGGGGAAGGGAGGGAGAAATCAAAGGAGAGAAACATCAATGTGTGGTTGCCTCTCGAGTGCCACCTACTGGGGACCCAAGCGTGTGCCCTGACAGTATCAAACTGTGGATGCTTTGGTTCAGAGACTAGAGATCAGTCTACTTAGCCACACTAGTCAGGGGAGTTGATGCTCTTCTTAATCACAGACATATGGTCTTAAAACATGTCATTTGGCAATTTCATAATTGTGTCAACATCATAGAGTCTATTTAACACAAACCTATGTGGTATAACCTACTGTACTATTGTATAACCTAATGGACTATATGCTATACCCCATAGCTCTTAGGCTACAGGCCTGTATAGTATGCTACCATACAAAACAACAAAAAAATGAAATCAAATACAAGAGAAACAGATTTAATCAAGTGACACTATAAACACAAGATATATGAGGCTGCTGCAGGTGTAATGTGGCATACTGTAGTACAGCAAACTTTTTTTTAAATTTCATTTTAATCATTCTCCAAGTACAGTTTTCTCCCTTTTACTCCCAATCCAGCCCCCCCCAACCCTCCCCACTTCCCTCCCATTACCACCCTCCCCCTAGTTTTTGTCCATGTGTCCTTTAAGTTTGTTCCTGTGAACCCTTCCCAATGTCTCCTGAAATTCCCTCTACTCTCCCCTGTGGTCACTGTCAGCCTGTCCTCTATTTCAGTGTCTTTGGTTATATTTTGCTTGTTTCTTTGTTTTGTTCTTTAGGTTTCTGTTAAAGGTGAGATCATATGGTATTTGTCTTTCACTGCCTGGCTTGTTTCACTTAGCATAATGTTTTCCAGCTCCATCCACGCTGTTGTGAAGGGTAGGAGCTCCTTCTTTCTTTCTGTTGCATAACATTCCATTGTGTAAATGTACCATAGTATTTTGATCCATTCATTTACTGATGGGCACCTAGGTTGCTTCCAACACTTGGCTATTGTTAATTGTGTTGCTATGAACATTGGGATGCATAGGTTCTTTTGGATTGGTGTTTTAGTATTCTTAGGATAGAGTCCCAGCAGTGGAATTGCAAGGCAAAAGGCAGATCCATTTTTAGTTTTCTGAGGAAGTTCCACACTGCTTTCCATAGTGGTTGTACCAGTATGCAATCCGACCGACAGTGCACTAGGGACCCCTTTTCTCCACAACCTCTCCAACACATGTTGTTTTTTGCTTTGTTTATGATGGCCATTCTGACTGGTATAAAGTGGTATCTCATTGTGGTTTTAATTTGCATCTCTCTGATAGCTAGCAATATTGAACATCGTTTCATGTGTCTTTGGATTTTCTGTATGTCCTCCTTGGAGAAGTGTCTGTTCAAGTCCTTTGTCCATTTTTTAATTGGATTCCTTATCTTCTTAGAGTGCAGTCGTGTCTTAAGTTCTTTATATATTTTGGAGATTAAACCCTTGTGTGAGGTATCATTGGCAAATATGTTTTCCCATACAGTTGGTTGTCTTTCCATTTTGATACTGTTTTCTTTAGCTGTGCAGAAGCTTTTAATTTTGATGAGGTCCCATTTGTTTATTCTTTCCTTTATGTCCCTTGCTTTAGGGGACAAGTCAGTAAAACAGTTTCTTCGTGAAATATCTGAGATGTTCCTACCTACGTTCTCCTCTAGGACTTTAATGATGTCACGTTTTATATTTAAGTCTTTTATCCACCTTGAATTTATTTTTGTATGTGGTGTAAGTTGGTACTCAAGTTTCATTTTTTTGCACGTGGATGTCCAGTTCTCCCAACACCATTTGTTGAAGAGGCTATTTTTACTCCATTTTATGTTGCTGCCTCCTTTGTCAAATATTAATTGACCATAGAGACTTGGGTTTATTTCTGGGCTCTCTATTCTGTTCCATTGGTCCATGTGCCTGTTTTTATGCCAATACCAGGCTGTTTTGATTACAGTGGCCTTGTAGTAGAGTTTAGTGTCAGGTATTGTGATCCCTCCTACTTTACTCTTCTTTCTCAAAATTGCAGCAGCTATTCGGGGTTGTTTATGATTCCATATAAATTTTTGAAGAGTTTGTTCTATATTTGTGAAATATGCCATTGGTACTTTAATAGGAATTGCATTGAATGTGTACATTGCTTTGGGTAGTATGAACATTTTGATGATATTAATTTTTCCAATCCATGAACACGGCATATGTTTTGACTTGTTTGTGTCTTCCTTGATTTCTTTCCTGAGTGTTATGTAGTTCTCTGAATACAGGTCTTTTACCTCTTTGGTTAGGTTTATTCCTAGGTATTTTATTTTTCTTTTTGCTATTTCAAATGGGATTTTTTCCTTGATCTCTGCTTCTGCTGTTTCATTGTTGGTGTACAGAAATGCCTTTGATTTCTGGATATTGACTTTGTATCCTGCTGTTTTGCCAAATTAATTTATTAGGTCACACAGTTTTTTGGTAGAGTCTATAGGATTTTCTATGTACACTATCATGTCATCTGCAAACAGTGACAGTTTTGTATCCTCCTTTCCTATTGAGATGCCTTTTATTTCTTTTTCTTGTCTGATTGCTGTGGCTAAAACTTCCAGTACTATATTGAATAGAAGTGGTGAAAGTGGACAGCCTTGTCTTGTTCCTGATCTTAGTGAAAAAGATTTAAATTTTTGCCCATTGAGCATGATGTTGGCTGTAGGTGTCTCATATATGGACTGTATTATGTTGAGGAATGCTCCCTCTATTCCCACTTTGCCAAGTGTTTTTATCATGAATGGGTGCTGTACCTTATCAAATGCGTTTTCTGCATCTATTGATATGATCATGTGGTTTTTGTCCTTGCTTTTGTTTATGTGATGTATTACATTTACTGATTTGCAAATATTGTACCATCCTTGCATCCCTGGAATGAATTCCACTTGGTCATGGTGTATGATCTTTTAAATGAATTGTTGGATGTGGTTTGCCAGTATTTTGTTGAGGATTTTAGGATGTTCATCAGTGATATTGGCCTGAAGTTTTCTTTCTTTGTTGTGTCTTTATCTGGTTTAGTAGTTAGGATGATGTTGGCCTCATAAAAACAGTTTGGGAGTCTCCCATCTTTTGGGATTTTTTGGAACAGTCTGTGAAGGATAGGGGTTAGCTCTTCCTTAAATGCTTTGTAGAATTCTCCTGTGAAACCATCTGGTCCAGGGCTTTTGTGTGTTGGGAGTTTTTTGATTACTGCTTCAATTTCTTTTGCTGTTATTGGTCTGTTGAGGCTTTCTGCTTCTTTTTTCATTGAGTTTTGGAAGATTATATTTTTCTAGAAATGTGTCCACTTCATCTAGGTTTTCAAATTTCTTGGCATACAGTTCTTTGTAGTAATTTCTTACAATCCTTTGTATTTCTGTGGTATCTGTTGTAATCTCTCCTCTTTCATTTCTGATTGTGTTTATTTGCGTCTTCTCTCTCTTTTTTGTGATGAGTCTGCTTAAAGGCTTGTCGATTTTGTTTATCTTTTCAAAGAATGAGCTCTTGGATTCATTGATCCTTAGAATTGTGCTTTTAGTCTCTATGTCATTTAATTCTGCTCTGATCTTGGTTATTTCCTTCCTTCTGCTTGTTCTGGGCTGCCTTTGTTGTTGTTCCTCAAGTTGGTTAGGTTGCTTGTTTGGAATATATCTAACTTTTTTAGGTGGGCCTCTATGGCTATGAACTTCCCTCTCAGGACTGCCTTGGCTGTGTCCCATAAGTTTTGGGTTGTTGTGAGTTCATTTTCATTTGTTTCCAGAAACCTTTTGATTGCTTCCCTAATATCATTCTTGACCTATTCACTGTTTAATAGCATGCTATTTAATCTCCATGATTTTGGGTGTTTGGGATTTTTTTCCTTAGGGTTGGTTTCTAGCTTCAGTCCCTTGTGGTCCGAGAAAATGCCTGGTATGATTTCAATTTTCTTGAAATTGTTGAGGCTTGTTTTGTGTCCTATCATGTGGTCAATCACTGACAATATTCTGTGTACATTTGAAAAGAATGTATATTTAGCTTCTTTTGGATGGAGGGATCTGTATATATCAGTTAAGTCCATTTCATCTAGGGTATTGTTCAATGCCACAATATCTTTGTTGATATTTCATTGGAAGATCTGTCCATTTTTCATAGTGGGGTGTTAAAATCCCCCACTATAATTGTGTTGCCGTCCATATCTTTCTTGAAGTCCTCTAAGATTTTCTTTATGTATGTGGGTGCTCCTATGTTGGGTGCATATATATTTATAATATTTATGTCTTCTTGGTAAATTCTTCCCTTGAGTATTATGAAGTGACCTTCTGGGTCTCTCTTTATGTACCTTTTTTGGAAATGTATTTTGTCTGATATGAGTATTGCTACCCTGGCTTTTTTTCCTGTCCATTTGCTTGGAAGATTTGTTTCCAGCCCTTCACTTTCAACCTGTGCCTGTCTTTTATCCTGAGGTGGGTCTCTTGTAGGTAGCTTATATGTGGGTCATTTTTTCTTATCCATTCAGCTATTCTATGTCTTTTGATTGGAGCATTTAATCCATTTACGTTTAAGGTTATTATTGATAGGTACTTATTCATTGCCTTTTATCTACGAGTGTTCCTCTCTCTCTGTCTCTCTTTTCCTTCCCTTCCTTAAAGCATTTCCTTTAGAATCTCTTGCAGAGCTGGTTTGGTCAAGGTGTATTCTTTTAGACTTCTTTTGTCTGGGAAGCTTCTTATTTGGCCTTCTATCTTGAATGAGAGCCTTGCTGGGTAAAGTATCCTTGATTGCAGACTTCTGGTTCTCATTACTTGGACTATTTCTTGCCAGTCTCTTCTGGCTTGAAGTGTTTCCATTGAGAAGTCAGCTGTTAGCCTTATTGGGGCTCCCTTGTTACTTCCTGTTTCTCCCTTGCTGCCTTTAAGATTCCGTCTTTGTCTTGAAATTTTGCTATTTTAATTATGATGTGTCTTGAGGTGGGCCTGTTTGGGTTCCTCTTGATTGGGACTCTCTGTGTTTCCTGGATTTGTGGGACTTTTTCTCTCATCAAATTACGGAAGTTTTCCCTCATTGCTTTTCCAAATAAGTTTTTGATCCCTTGCTCTTTTTCTTCTTTTTCTGGTATCCCTATTATATGGATATTATTACGTTTCATATTGTCTTGCATTTCTCTTAATCGCTCTTCATTCTTTCTGAGCTTCTTTTCCTTTTCCTGCTCTTTCTGGGTGTTGTTTTCTACTTTGTCCTCTAGCTTGCTAATCTGATCTTCTGCTTCATTAATCGTGCTTTCCATTCCTTCTACTGTGTTCTTCAGTTCAGAAATTGTATTCTTCATTTCTTCTTGGCCCTCGTTGGGAGTTTCTATTTCCTTTTTCATGTTTATATAGTTTGCAGTGAGATTGTTGTAGTTTCCCTCTAGTTTCTGATAGCTCATTGTGAGTTCATTAAACTTTCTGATAATCATTGTTTTGAACTCACTACTGATAGTTGTGTTGCTCTATTTCATTTAGCATTTTTCCTGAGGCTTCCTTACTTCCCTTCAATTGGGGATTGTTTCTATGTTTTCTCATTGTTCGTGGGGCTTCTTCTTGTTAGCCTCTGTTTCTTAAATTGATCTGTTCTGGTTCCCTGTAATTATGGTGTGAACTTCTGTGGTAGAATACTTGTGAGATTCAGTGGTGCAGTCTCCTTTGTGTATCCTCGTGTTCACAGCTTCCCCCTACTCTTTTTTTGTGATCAGTTGGAGGAGTAAGGCGAAATGGTTTAAGACAGCAAGACAGTATACTATGATATTTACATTAGCAGCCAGTAGAGAAGAGATGGGTTATCCTTTGGCTCCTTATAGTGTTAACCATGATCCTCCACCCTACTATCCACGTTTTAAAAGGAATGGAAAGAAGGTAAGACTCTTACTGTGGACGAGAGGATTGTTAGTTGGATCTAGAAAGCTGTGAGGCTGTGGGAGGTCAGATTCTAAGGTAGGGTTGGATTAAAGATTAGTAAATAGCAGTAGTGTGTAAAAGAATAGAGACAACCCCCACAATAGTATAGTTCAGGAAATTGCAAAATGAACTGAGATCAGGTAGGGGTATTGAGTAGTATTTACAATTGTATGGACTAGGTCTTATTAACAATAATAGTAAAGTGACAGTCTTGTGGCAGAATTGATGAGATCTAGATAACAAGAATAAAGAGTATAGAACCTTGAGAGGTGTATTAATGGAACACAGATGAAGGATAGTAAATTATCAACACACTGTGACTGAGATACCAGGAGGAACCTATCAAATGACAGTATAACCAGCCAAGCAAAGAAGATTATACAGAAAGACAAAGAATACCAAAATACTATTAAAATAAAAAATGTCGCAAAAGTGAGAAAAAGATAATACAAATTTACAGTAACTTGCAAGATAAAAAAAACAGCAGAAGATGGAGTGCAGGAGAGATAAATTTGGAGTGGAATGAATAATACTAGGAATGAATGGAAGAGAAACATAAGAGATTGAGAGATATAAAAACAATAAGAATTGAAAAATAAAATGTCAGTTAAAACACAAGATAAAATCAATCAACCAACAACAGCCACAAACACCAAACCAAACAATAAAAAACCTCTTGTTGGATTCTAACTGGCCGGTCCAGTTTTTCTGATCTTGCTGGCTTCAGCTGGCTGAGGGACCTTTGAAATGCTTATCACTCTTCCCAGCCAAATCTCAGTAAGGCTCTCAGGTACCCTGGGTGCTCCCGAGGACACTCGCTCTCCGGAGCTCACTGCCGCGGTCTTTCAGGCTTTGGGGTTCCTGCAGGGTTCCAGCTCTCTGATCTCTGGAGGCACCCGCGGCATTTAGGGATTTACTGTGCCCTTTCTGGGAATCGTAAAAGGGTTCACCCATCCACCAAATTTTTGAGTTTCGGGCTCTAGGAATGCCCTAAGCGCCGCGTCCCTGCCGGGTTGACAGAGCGAGAGTCAGAATTCCCGATGGGGCGCACGCTTCCACAGTTCAGCACCGCAGGCTCCAGAAACCTGAGAAGGTCCCCGCCCTGTCCTGGATCGGGGCTGCAATGTGTGGGTTTTCCATCGATCCACACTCCCACCAGGCTAGGGGTGCGGGCGCTCTTCCAGGCCTCCCCTGGTCATGCCGGATCGAGGCACTCATTTCTCCCACGGCTCTGGGTGGGTGTTCACAGACCCTCAGTGATTTTTTTCCCCCCAGTCCAACTGGCCTCTCTGTGCCTACAAGCAACATGTTCTCCCCTGGTGTTGCTCAACCTCCGTATTCGGGGGAGGGCGCAGCGACTCCTGGTGCCGGGAGCAACAGGCCTGGGGACTGCAACCCCCATGGTCCCCACGCTGATCCCTGGGTCCCTTTTGTCCTGAAGCAGTCTCCTTACCATCTGGTTTTTCAATGATTGAAATAATTTTTGATGTCATGCTTTCAAAAATGATTCGGTAACCTAGGCCACTTACTCTGTTTGTCCACTGATCTGCGAGTTTCCCTCCTCTTCACAGAAGCCGAGAAACACACTGCCTAGAGTAAAGCCGCCATCTTTTCTCCAGCAAACTTTTTTTAATAAGTAGAATGAGTATACTCTAAAATAACAATAAAAAGTATAGTATAGTAAGTACATAAACCACTAATATAATCATTTATCATCAAGTATTATGTACTTTACATAATTATATGTATTATATTTTTATGAGTGACAATACGACAAACACAAGTAATATGTTGTGCTATTACATGACGATTATTATGTGGCTAGGTGATAGGAATTTTTCAGCTCCATTATAATCTCTCTCATCTATATCATGCCAACTAATTATGCTTCTTCTTCCCTGTACCTTTTCCTCTCTATTCCTCCCTTTCCCCCTCCGCACTGAAATCCCTCCATGTGATGTCCATTTCTCTGATTCTGTTCTTGTTCTAATGGATTGCTTAGTTTTTGTTTTCGTTGTTTTTTATTTTGAGGTTCATTTGTTGATAGTTGTGAGTTTGTTGTCATTTTACTGTTCATATTTTTGATCTTCCTTTCCTTAGATAATTCCCTTTAACATTTCATATAATAAGGGCTTGGTGATGATGAACTCCTTTAACTTGACCTTATCTGGGAAGCACTTCGTCTGCCCTTCCATTCTAAATGAAAACTTTGCTGGATAGAGCAATCTTGGATGTAGGTCCTTGCCTTTCATGACTTGGAATACTTCTTTCCAGCTCCTTCTTGCCTGCACAGTTTCTTTTGAGAAATCAGCTGAGAGCCTTATGGGCACTCCTTTGTAGGTAAGTGTCTCCTTTCCTCTTGTTTCTTTTTAGGATTCTCTCTTGATATTTTATCTTGGGTAACTTAATGATGATGTGTGTTGGTGTGTTCCTCTTTGGGTCCAACTTCTTTGGGACTCTCTGTTCTTCCTGGACTTCCTGCAAGTCTATTTCCTTTGCCAGATTGGGGAAGTTTTCCTTCCTAATTTCTTGCTGCTGTTCTTCTCTTTCTGGCACCTCTATAATTTGGATATTGGAACGTTTCAGGTTGTCCCAGAGGTTTGTAAGACTTCACTTTTTTGAATTCTTGTTTCTTCATTCTCTTCCGGTTGGATGTTTATTTTTTTCTTTTTGGTCAAAATTGTTGCTTTGAGTCCTGGTTGCCTTCCTGTCACTGTTGGTTCCCTGAATATTTTGGCGTTATTTCATTTTGGGTAACTTTCATTTGTTTTTTCATTTTTTCAACAAGCTCAATCAGATCTGTGAGCACTTTGATTACCAGGGCTTTAAATTCTCCATCAGATAGGTTGGCTATGTCCTCATCACTTAGTTCTCTTTCTGAGGTCTTGCTCTGTTCTTTTATTTGGGCCATATTTCTTTGTCTTGATGCAGCTGGTAAGTTGTAGTTCCATTATAATCTTATTCAATCTGTCATTGACTAAATTGTCACTATGCCATTCATGACTGTACACAGCAAAACTGTCTTTTAAAACTGAATGTGAAATTAGCCACTTTCAGACAAAATCTCAGAGAATTCATTACCTTTACACCTGTTCTACAATAAATGCTAAAGGGATTCCTTCAAGTTGAAATGAAAAGTTGCTGGACAGCATCTCAAAGCCCTATGAAAACCGTATGTGGATGACTCTGTCCAGCAAAACTATCATTTGGAATGGAAGGGCAGATAAAGTGCTTCCCAGATAAGGTCAAGTTAAAGAAATTCATCATCACCAAGCCCTTATTATATACAATGTTAAAGGGAGTTATTTAAGAAAAAGAAGATAAGAAATATGAACAGTAAAATGATAACAAACACATTAACAACTGAACCTTAAAAAAATAAAAGACAAATTAAGCAAACAACTAGAACTGGAACAGAACACAAAAGTGGAGATCACATGGAAGGTTATTGGCAAGGGTAGTGGAATGGGGAGGGGAGAAAAGGTAGAGAGAATAAGTAGCATAAATGGTAGGTAGAAAATAGTTGGTGGGGGGGGTCGGTAAGAATAGTATAGAAATGTAGAAGTCAAAGAATTTATACATACAACCCATGGACTTGAAATAAAGCAGGGGGATGTGGGTTGGGGGTGGAATGCAGGGTGGAGGCTAAGAAAGGGGGTGGGGAATGGGACAATTGTAATAGCATAATCGATAAAATATATTTTAAAAAAGAAAAAACCATATGTGAAGACATTTTAAAAAATGGTATTGTAACTTTGGTTTGTAAATTAATTTTTTTAATTTCACATGGGATTTAAATGGCAAATAGATAAAGAGTAGTTGTAAGTTATTATAATTTGTGTTAAACAATACACAATATATAATGATATCATTTGTGACATCTATGAATAAAGGAATATAGTTTTTTCCCCCATTGCTTTTAGAGAGAGAGGAAGGAAGAGAAAGAGAAACATTGATGTGAAAGAGAAACATCAGTTGGTTGCCTCTCATACATGCCCATACTGGGGATCTTAAGCATCTGGATGGGTTATAAAACCTATACCCTTTGGCTACAGTTAGACACTCCAGGTAACTGAGCCACACTGGCCAGGGGAGGAGTAGAGTTTTTTAACTCAATTAATGTTAAGTTAGTGTCAGATTAATACAGGTTGTAATAACTTTAGGAAGTTTATATGTAATCCCTATATCAATCACAAAGAAAATATTTATGAAATACACACAAAAGGAAGTAAAAAGGAAATCAGAATACTAGTTATGGAGGAAATGAGGGACAAAATAGCTATAAGCATTAAGAAAAATAACAAAATAGGAAGTAAGTGCTTCCCTCTCAGTAATTACTTTAAATGCAGATGGATTAAATTCCCTAGTCAAAAGACAGATTGGTAGAATGGATTTTTTAAAAAAAACAGGATCTAACTATAGGCTATTTTCAAGAG
Organism: Phyllostomus hastatus; assembly: GCF_019186645.2. Taxonomy (NCBI): domain Eukaryota; kingdom Metazoa; phylum Chordata; class Mammalia; order Chiroptera; family Phyllostomidae; genus Phyllostomus; species Phyllostomus hastatus. Next base: position 2,322,688 of record NW_025334038.1, on the reverse strand, counting down.
ACTAACTTTACACCTAAAGACACACAAAATTTGAAAAGTGCTTCTCCAGCATGTAGTTTCTAGGAGCTCTATGCAGTAACAGCCTCCTTGAGTTAGTAAACAAACAAAAGAATGTCTTAGTTATTCAGTTTCAAGTAGCTATCCTACTCTGGTTCCTGACTCTAAATTTTTTGTTTCATTTATTTGCATGTGTATATCTATCATTGTTCCATGGATTGCCTCAAAGGTAGAACCATCTTAAAATCCTGTATTTATGTTCTTTAAAAATATCTAAGGTTTTTAAAGGTGGATAATTAATGCTTCTGTAGCAAGATGGAAGACTAACTGCACAGTGCTAACAATATTAAACACTAAATATTTTAATTTCTTACTAACTTTAATCCTGAAAGCATAGTTTGATACTTTCATCCCTGTTTTACAGATGGTAAAAATCAAGGTGCTGAGAAGAGATCACAAAGTTAGTAAATGAGAGAATGGTTCCAGAGGCATGCCTAATTCAGTGATGAGGGGTTGGGGCAGATTGTGGAAATGTTTAGGGTGTTTGGGAGGAGATATACTTGCATAGAAGCAGTCAGGTGTGTCTCTTCATGCCCTACCCATGAGCCATGTGTTAGCAGTTAGCAATGTTTACCTCTAATTGTCCTATTAAGTGTGAGTACTTGAATTACAGGGGTAATAATTTATGCAGAGGGGTGGTGACCCACAGTGAAATGGAAGAAAAACCCCAAAAAACCTTTGCCCAAACTACCTATCACAACCTACTGTTAGCACAGACTATCCTTCCCAACTATTGAAATTAGGCTGTGTATCCTCCCTTTTCTCCAAAAGGAGACAAATACATAAAGGATTCATAAAGAAGCTACAGAGAATTTTAGGTATAAAAATAAGCAGTCAAAACAGCCATCAACATTTGAGGAAAGCCAACACTTCTTTTAAGAGGTTCACCCAAGTGAACAAATTTTACACTTAACGGAAATAAGAGAGCAATTTCTAAAAATGGAAACAGGACTTCTCGCCAAGATGGAGGCGTAGGTAGAAATACTGTGCCTCCTCATACAGCCAAAATAAGGACAACAACAATTTAGAAATGAAAATCAACCAGTACTGACAGAAAAATGAACTGTATGGAAGTCTGACAAACAAAGAGTTAGAGTAGACACATTCATCCAGACCAGTAGGAGGGGCGAAGTTGGGCAGCCGAGTGGAGAGAGGTTACGGCAAGTGGTGGCAGTGGGTGAACCCAGTGAGGTGGCTGATTGTTGAGGGGTGCGGCGCACAAAGCAGCTGTGGGATCACGTGGTCCCACATTCACATGCAGATAAACCAGGCAGAACTGGGGAGCGAGACAGACCGTGCAACCCAGGGCTCCAGTGCGGGGGAAATAAAGCCTCAAAACACTGATTGAAAACACCTGTGGGAGTGAAGTACTTGAGAGAGACTCAGCTTCATAGGAGAGTTCATTGGAGAGAACCACAGGGTCTTAGAACATACACAAGCCCACCCACACAGGAATTAGCACCAGAAGGGCCCAGTTTGCTTTGGGGAAGTGGGGGAAGTGACTGAAATCTGGCAGGGAGCAGAGCATGCACCATTGTTCCCTCTCAGACCCCTTCCCCACATACAGCATCACAACCCAGCAACTGGGTTGCCCTGCCCTGGTGAACACCTAAGGCTCCGCCCCTCACTACGAAACAGGCACATCAAGACAAAAAAAATGGCCCAAATGAAAGAACAGATGAAAGCTCCAGAAAAAATACAAAAAATAAGATAGGTGACAAAGAGATAGCTAACCTATCAGATGCACAATTCAGAGCACTTGTGATCAGGATGCTCACAGAATTGGTTGAATTTGGTCACAAATTAGATGAAAAAATGAAGGCTATACTAAGTGAAATGAAGGAAAATGTACAGGGAACCAATAGTGATGGGAAGGAAACTGGGACTCAAATCAATGGAGTGGACCAGAAGGAAGAAAGAAACAACCAACAGAAAAGGATGAAGAAACAAGAATTCAAAAAAATGAGGAGAGGCTTAGGAACTTCCAGGACATCTTTAAATGTTTCAACATTTGAATTATAGGGGTACCAGAAGGAGAAGAGGAAGAGCAAGTAGAAAACTTACTTGAACAAATAATAAAAGAGAACTTCCCCATTCTGGCAAAGGAAATAGACTTCCAGGAAGTCCAGGAAGCTCGGGGAGTCCCAAAGAAGTTGGACTCAAGGAGGAACACACCAAGGCACATCAAAATTACATTAGCCAAAATGAAGGAGACAATCCTAGAAGCAGCAAGAGATAAGGAGACAGTCACCCACAAAGGAGTTCCCATCAGACTGTCAGCTGATTTCTCAAAAGAGATCTTGCAGGCAAGAAGGGGCTGGAAAGAAGTATTCCAAGTCATGAAAGGCAAGGACCTACTTCCCAGATTGCTCTATCCAGCAAAGCTTTCATTTGGAATGGAAGGGCAAATAAAGTGCTTCTCAGATAAGGTCAAGTTAAAGGAGTTCATCATCACCAAGCCCCTATTATGTGAAATGTTAAAGGGACTTATCTAAGAAAAATAAGATAGGAAACAAAAGGTAAAGTGACAGCAAATACAATGATTAACAACCACACCTAAAACAAAAACAAAAGGAAACAACTAGAATAGGAACAGAACCATAGAAATAGAGATTACATGGAGGCTCAGCAAAAGGGGAGTGGGAAGACAAGAGAGGGGGAAAAGCTACAGAGAATAATTAGCACAGATGATAGGTAGAAAATGGACAGGGGGAGGGTAAGAATAGTATGGGAAACGTAGAAGCTAAAGAACTTCGAAGTATGACACATGGACATGAACTAAATGAGGGTAATGTGGGTGGGAGAGCATGTGCAGGGTGGAGGAGAGTGAAGAGGGGAAAATGGGAGAACTGTGATAGCATAATCCATAAAATATAATTAAAAAAATAAAAACAAAAATGGAAACAGTGCCAATCTTGCAGTTAATGTGGAGATGAAGTGAATTTTTACATATAAAACACTTAGAACAATGCTTGGAACATAGTGGTCGACAAATTAATTTAACAACAAAATGAAAAAGAATGTATTATTTACATTGTTATCATTAGAGAGGATATTGTATCCATGCAAAGGGACCAATGAAAGGAGTTAAAAAATATAATTGTTAATTTAAAAAAACTCACTGGTTAGGATAAATAAGAGTAGATGTGGTACTGGCTGTGTGGCTTTTGGTTGGAGCGTTGTCCTTTACACCAATGGTTGCAGGTTCGATTCCTGATGGGGGCATGTAGTGGATGTAGCCAATGTTTATCTCTTCCTCCTCCCTCTGCCTCCCACCCTCCCTGTCTCTCCCTCCTCTATCCCTCTCTCTGTCTCTGTTTCTCTCTCCTTCTCTCTTTCCTCTCCCTCCCTCCCTTTCTTCCTCTCCTTCCTCTCGCTAAAATCAATGAACATATTCTCAGGTGAGGATTAAAAAAAGAGAGTTGATGCTGTTGGAAAACCATGCTTTCAGCATTAATAGATGTAGTAAAAATAATAAAAATCATAGAAAACTTTAATAACACAAGTAACGAGTTTACTTGTTACAAGTAAGTGGAAGTTTGTATCTTTTGACTCTTTTTACTCATTTTGCCCATGCCCCACATCTCTGGCAACCACCAGACTTGTTCTCTGTATCCATGAGTTCAGTATTTTGGTTTGTCTTTTGTTTGTTTGTTTGTTTGTAGATTGTACATTTAAAGGAAATCATAATAGTTTTTGTCTTTCTGTGTCTGACTTATTTCACTTATTGTAATGCCCACTTGGTTCATCCAAGTCATCGCAAATGGTAAGGTTTCCTTCTACTTTTTAATGGCTGAATAATATTTTATTTTTAATATATACCAAACTTTCTTTATTCAGGCATTGATGATCACTTTGGTTCCTTCTGTATCTTTGCTATTGCAAATAATGCTTCATTGTATATGAGGGTGCCTGCATGTTTTCAAGTGGGTGTTTTTGTTTCCTTTGGATAAATATCAGAAGTGGTTGCTGGAGCATATGGTAATTCTATTTTAAATTTTTTGATGAACCTCCATACTGTTTTTAATAGTGACTGCATGAATTTACATTCCCACCAAAAGTGTACAAGGCTTCCCTTTTCTCCATGTTCTCACCAACATTTGTTATCCCTTGTTTCAGGCCAGTGTTTCCTCACTGATTTTCTATTTGGGTAATCTACCCATTGATGAAAGTGGCATATTAAAATACCCTATTATTATTGTCATGCCGTCTGTTTTTTTTTCCTTTAGGTTCTTTATCCTTGGCTTTATCTACTTAGGTGCATAAATATTTCACACATTTATATCCTCCTGTTGAATTTATGCCTTTGTCATTATATAATGACTTTCTTCATCTCCTATTACAGCCTTTGTCCCAAGATTTACTTTGTCTTATATAAGTATAGCCACCCAGCTTTGTTTCGGTTTCCATTTGCAAAGAATATCTTTTTCATCTCTTCACTTTCAGTCTGTACGTCCTGCATCTGAAGCGTGAGTCTCTTGTCAGTAGCATAAATAAGTCGTTTTTTTCTCCATTAAGCTATCCTGTGTGTTTTAAGAGTTTAGTCCATTTAGCATATAAAATAATTAATTATTGATAGGTATGTAATTATTACTACTTGTTCATTGTTTTCTTCCTCTGTGGTTTGATGATTTTCTGTAGTGGAATGCTCAGATTCATTTCTTCTTATCTTTTGTGTATCTACTGTAGGTTTTTGCTTTGTGGTTACCATAAAGCTTACGTTTTAAAAAAAATTTAGAAAAATTTTTATTGTTACTTTTTATCCTCATTTGAGAACATTTTTTAAAAGATTTTATTTATTTATTTTTAGAGAGAAGCACAGGGAGGGAGACAGAGGGGAAGAGATACATCAATGTGTGAGAGAAACATTGATAAATTGCCTTTTGCACACCCCAACCAGGGACCTGGCCCACAACCCAGGCATGCACCCTGACCTAGGAATCATACCAGTGACCTTCCAGTTTGCAGAATGACACCCAAACCACTGAGCCACACCAGTCAGGGCTTAAGGACATATTTTTTTTGTCTTTTGGAGAGGGAGGAGGAAGAGATGAAAGGAGAGAAAGAAACATTGATACATGAGAGAAGCATCAGTTGCTTGCCTTCTATATGCACCCAGACCAGATATGACACAGAGATGGGGGATTGTATGCATCTGGAACAGGGTTGCATGTGACAGTGCCTAAAACAGGAATCGAACCCACAACCTAGGTATGTGCCCTGACCAGGAATCAAACCCATAAACTTTTGGCTGTGGGACAATGCCCCAACCAAGTAGGACATACTGGCCAGGGGAACAACTTATATTTTTAACAGTCTATTTTAAGGTGGTAATAATAAGTTTGAATACATTTTAATCCTGTACATTTTTGCTTTTCCCTCACATTTTATGCTTTTTATGTCACAATTTACATCTTTTTAACTTGTGTATCTGTTAACAAATTATTGTGGTTATATTTATTTGTACTAGTCTTGTCTTTTTAATCTTCTGTCTTTTAATCTTCTTGTACTAGTTTGTCTTTTAACCTTATACTGGATGTATAAGTGATTAACCCACCACCTTGACAACATGAGATTATTCTGAATTTTATCTTATATTTATTTGTGTCAATGAGATTTATGTTTCCCTGTTAATGATTTCAGTTTCAGTTTTTAAAAGTCTAACATTTCTTGGAGGCCAGTCTGATGATGATGAACTCCTTACTTTTGTATGTCTAGAAAACTCTCTTAACTTCAGTTATGAGGACAAGTTTGCTGGATAGAGTATTCTGTCTTGGCACTTTTTTCTTTCAGCACTTTGAATTTATTGTACCATTCCCCTCTGGTCTCCAAAGTTTCTACTACAAAATTTGCTTATAGGCCTATAGGGGTTTTCTTTTTACATAACCAGTTGTTTTTTATTGGTTTGTTTTTTCGCTACTTTAAAGATTCTCCCCACATCTTTAACTTTTGACACTTTAATTTTAACATGTCTTAGTGAGTTCTCTTTGGATTCTTTGTCATTGGAACTCTGAGATTCTTATATCTGAATATCTGTTTCCTTGTCCAGGTTAGGGGAGTTTTCAGCCATTAGATCTTCAAAAAGATTTTCTGCTTCTTTCTTTTTTCTAAGTCTGGGACTCCTATCATATGAATTGTAGTTCACTTTGATGTTCCATAAGTCCTTTAAGCTATTTAACTCTTTTTCATTCTTTTTTAGTTTTATTGTTCTAATAGGGTGAATTTCACTGTCCTGTCTTCAAGTTCATTGATATATTTTCTTCTGCATCATTTGATTTGCTATTGAATCCCTCCATTGTATTTTTGAGTTATTGTATTCTTCAGTTTCGGGCTTGTATTTGGTACTTTGTAATATTTTCTATCTCATTGTTGAAATTCTTACCATGTTCATTTATTCTTCTCTAGAGGTCATTGAGCACCTTTAAGACTTATTTTGAACTTTTTATTAGGTAAATCACTTAATCTCCATTTCATTAAAGTCTTTGTATCATTCTTTTATTTGGAACATATTTCTGTTTCTTCATTTTCCTTGACTCTCTGTTAGTCTCTCTCTTTTTTAAAGATTTTATTTATTTTATTTTTAGAGAGAAGGGAGGAAGGGGGAACAAGAGGGAAAGAAATATTGGTATGTGAAAGAAACATTGACTGGTTGCTTCTTGCATGCCCCTAGCCAGGGTCCTGACCTGCATCCCAGGTGGCCTCACTGGGCATCAAACCAGCGATCCTTCAGTTTGTAGGCCAATGCGCAGTCCACTGAGTCACACCTGCTAAGTAAGGCTAGTTTCTGTGTATTAGATGAAACAGCCACTTCTCTCAGTCTTTAAAGAAATGAACCTTATCTTTTCAATCTTGCTCTAGGTCTTGGTTGTTTTTCAAACCTTGGTAATTGTTCAAGCAGCCTATTTTTTTTTTAGTGACTCAGTAGTTAAATGTGTGCTAACACCTGCCATTGTCATGAAGAAGAGGATTTCAGTTAGCACCTAGATTCAGGCTAATTGAAACCCAGACCTTTAGGAAGCAGCTTTTAAAGTCTGTAGATACACCTCTTCAAGGGGAAAATTAGGATACAGGCAATCCTCTTTGCTTCCTCTATGCCAAACCCTGGGGTGATAGGCAGTTAAGAACTTTTTTATTTTCTACTGTCTTATTGAACCCATGATCACAAATCCCACTGGTCACCAGAGCCAGGCTATTGAGGGCAGAGGTCACAAAAGTCAAGGCTCCACATCTGTATGCAAGCTCTTTTCTTAGAAACACCCCCAAGCCCAGCACAGTAGTAGTCACCTTCAGATCACATTGTTGCTCATACCAGGTGGTCCAGGAAGGGCACAGGCAGCAACTGAAATTGGCCTTCACTAGAGCCCTTCCCATGAGGCCACAGAGCCAATATACCTGGTGAGAAGCTTCAGACCACATCAGATGCCCGACCACCTGCAGAAATGACATATCTATAGGGCAAGTTTGGCAGCCAGCAGAGCCCCACTAAAGCAGTTCCTGCTCTGTGGCTTTAGCTCCTGCACTCCAGCTTCTCCTCTGTAGTCATAGGCAGTCCTAACAACTGATCAGCCTGAAGGTCAATCCCTCCCATTGACTTGCCAACAGCAATTAAGCCTGAACTACCAGAGGGCACATACAACTCACACAGGGATATACTTGGAGCACTCAGCTCAGGTGACAAGGAAGAGTGTGCCACCAGGCCCCACAGGACACTTACTACGTAAGGTTGGTTACTTTTCTAAGACCAGGAGACTTAGCACTTCTACCTAAAAGATGGAAACAAATAAAGGCAGACAGCCAAAATGGGGAGATGACAAAGCATGTCCCAAGGAAAGAATAGAACACAACTTCAGAAAAAGATATAAACAAAATGGAGACAATCTATCAGATGTGGAGTTCAAAATGCTCATTATAGGGAAGCACAATGAACTTAGGTGAAGAGTAGATGAACTCATTGAGAACTTAAGCAAAGAGGTAGGAAACATAAAAGTAGAGATAGAAAATGTTAAAAAGAACCAGGTAGAAATGAAGACTGTAATAACTGAAATGAAGAGTACATTAGAGTGAATCAAGGGTAGATGAAGCAGAGGATCCTAATCAGAGATTTGGAGGATAAAGAAGCAGAAAACATCCAATCAGAACAGCAAAAAGAAAAAGGAATCCGCCCCCCCCCCCCCAAATTAGGATAGTGTAAGAGGCCTCTCATACAACATCAAACATACCAACATTTGCATCATAGGGATAACAGAAGGAGAAGAGGGAGAACAAGGAATTGAAACCTACTTGAAGAAATAATGACAAAAAACTACTCTAACATGGAGAAGGAAACAGACATACAAGCGCAGAGTCCCAAACAATATGATCCCAAAGAGACCTACACCAAGACACATGATAATTGAAATGCTGAAGTTTCAAGACCAAGAGAGAATCTTAAAAGCAGCAAGAGAAAAGCAGTTAGTTATATACAAGGGAGTTCCCATACAACAGTAAGTTGATTTCTCAACAGAAACTTTGCAGTCCAGAAGGGATTGGCATGAAATATTCAAAATGATGAAAAACAAGGACCTACAACAAAGATTACCCAGAAAGGTTGTCATTTAGAATTGAAAGACAGAACTTCTCAGACAAGAAAAAGTTAAAGGAGTTCATCCCCACCAAACCAGTATAATAAGAAAAGTTAAAGGAATGTCTTTAAGAAGGAAAAAAAAGAGATAAAAAAATACGAATAATAAAATGGCAGTAAGTACATACCCATCAATAATTATGTTAAATATGAATAGATCCAGTGCTTCAGTCAAAGGATAGGGTGGGTGAATTTATCCATTCACCTATACATATACTGCATACAAGAGATGCATACAGACTGAAAGTCAAAGGATGGCAAAATATATTTAGGAAATTTTAAAAAGCTAGGATAGCAGAACTTAGATAAAATGGACTTTATAACAAGAGGCAGAGAAGAGACCCAACAATTCCATTTCTGGATATTATCCAAAGAAACCCAAAATACTAATCTCAAAAAACATATCGCTATGATAATTGAGCATTGTTTACTATAGCCATAATGTGGAAGCAGCCTAAGTTTCCATAGATGAACAAATGGATAAAGAGGAAGTGGTACATGTATACAGTGGAATATTACTTTGCCACAAAAAATGAAATTTTGCCATCTGCAACAGTATGGATAGACATAGAGGGTATCATGCTAAGTAAAATGGGTCAAAGACAAATGCCGTGTGATTTCACTTATATGTGAAATCTCAAACAAGAAAATGAAAATTCAGTTCTTCACAGAACATCTTGATCCTTGTCTGATGGGGGGGTTGGGTGGATGGGTGAGCAAGAAATAGAAATTAAGATTTGTAAATTGCCAGTTATAAAAACATTCACAGGGACGTAAGATACAGCATAGGGAATAGAGTCAATGTTGTAATAACTATGTATGATGTCAGATGGGCATTAGACTTGTGATCATATCATAAGTTACATAAATGTCTAATCACTATGTTGTACACCTTAAACTAATATCATGTCAAGTGTAATTAAAAAATAAAAATTTATTTAAAAATATAATAACATAAAATGATACTCCCTATATATAAATTACTTCTAATACAACACATTTTAAACCCATATTGCATTGTAAATAGTTAAAATCTTATCTCAAGATGTATCAGTAATTTAGTAGAAAAAATTTTCACACAGAAAATTATGGTATGTGACTAAATATAGGTAGTGAGTACTCACTCCAGCAGCATGTACAGTAAAATTGGAACAATACAGAGAAATTAGCATGGTGTCTGCACAAGGATGACACACAAATTCATGAAGCATCTCATGTTTAAAAAAATAATGAATAAATAAAGGTGGTGATATAATCTCAATACCCATTTGTATAAGAACAAAATTAGAAAGCTTATAGTACTTGTTTTCAAGATGTAACAAAAACTTACTGTAAGAAATTTCACTTCTAGATACATACCCAAGAGAACTGAAAACATCTACACACACAGATTAGAACTGAGATGTTCATAGCAGCATTATTCATAATAAAAAGTGGAGTCAGTGCACATATTCATCGACCAATGAATGGATTAACCAAAAGTGTATATTTATACAATGGAGTATTATTCAGCAATAAAAAGGCCATATTACTTTACACCTAGTAGGAGGGCTATAATAAAAAAGGCAGACAGGAACATGTATTGATGAAGATACAGAGAGATTAGAAATCTCATATTGTTGGAATGTAAAAAAGTTGCAGCCATTATGAAAGTAAATTGGCAATTCCTTCAAAATTTAAGTACAGTATTACCATTTACCAAATAATGTCAGTTATAGGTATATACCTGAGAGAACAGAAACACATATTTACACAAAAAATTTGTAAACAAATGTTTACAGCAGTATTATTATAATAGACAAAAGATAGAAGTAACCAAATGTCAACTATAAAAGTGTAATGAAGTACTGTTACATGCTACAATGTGGGTGAACCTTAAAAGCATTATACAGTAGTGGCCCCTTAATCCATAGTTTTGCTTTCTGCAGTTTCAGTTACCTACAGTCCTAAAATACTAAATGGAAAACTGTAGAAACAAACAATTCTTAAGTTTTAAGTTGCTCACCATTCTTAGTTGTATGATGAAATCTCATGCCATCCTCCCCAGGACATGAATCATGTCTTTGTCCAGCATATCCATGCTATATACACTACCTACCCATAAGTCCTTAATAGTTCCTCGTGGCTTGATTACTTATGATCACCTGAAGCCAGTGATCTTCCTCATATATCACCAGAAAGTCAGTAGTAGCCTAATGTTACATCACAATGCCTATATCATTTACCTCATTTCATCTCCTCATGTAGACATTGCATCATCTCACATGATAACCAGAAGTGTAAATATTGTACAATAAAATATTTTGAGACAGACCACATTTATATAACTTTCACTGCAGTATAGTGTTATAATTGTTTTATTTTATTATTGTTATTTGCTTACTGTGCCTAATTTATAAGTTAAACTTTATCATAGATATAGATAGATATAGATATAGAAATAGATACAGATGTAGATACAAAAGATCATAGGCATCCAGTTGGGTCTTGGACTATATCTGTGGATGGGTGGGGGAAGGCTACTGTATTAAGTAAAGAAGATAGGCAGATTACCTGTTGTATGATTGTATTCATATGAATGTCCAGAACAAATCTATACAGAGAGTAAGTAGATTAGTAATGGCTATATCCTGTGGGTAGTGCAATATTAGAACTGACTGCTAATAGAAAGAAATAGGATTTGGGGTGGGGTGTGATGCAAATATTCTGACATTATTTGGTGTTGATGGTTGTACAACATAGTGAATATACTAAAGTACACTGAAGTTTATACTCTAAAATGGTGAATTTTTATATCGTGTGAGATATATCAGTTAAAATGATACATAAAAATAATGTTGAGTCCATGATGATGCGCATTTTGTATTTTGATAAATACTACCAGGTTGTCCTACATTGAGGTGCTATAACTTATATTCTCACAAGTTATATATGAGTGCTGATTTCTTCACATTCTTGCCATTGTGGTATGTCATTAAAAGTTTTAATCTTAAGATGGAGGCATAGGTATATACACTATGCTTTCTTGCACAACCACAAGAAGGACAACAAATTTAAAAACAAAATACAACCAAAACTGCCAGAAAATCTAATTGTATGGAAGCCTGACGACCAAGGAGTTAAAGAAGAAACATTTATCCAGACCTGTAGGAGGGGCATAGATGGGCAGCTAAGCAGAGAAGACCCACAGCAAGGCGGCAGCTGGAAGACCAGGGCGGGCGAGGCAGCAGCTGGCAGAGCAGGAAGTCCCGCATTGGCATGAAGATAAACCTGGAGGAACAACTGGGGAGCAAGACAGACTGTGCAACCCAGGGTTCCAGCATAGGAAAATAAAGCCTCAAAACCTCTGACTGAAATACCTGTGGATGTTGCAGCAACAGGAGAAAGTCCCAGCCTCCCAGGAGAGTTCGTTGGAGAGTCCCAGAGGGTCCTAGAACATACACAAACCCACATACCCAGGAACCCGCACCAGAAGGGCCCAATTTGCTTGTGGGTAGTGGAGGAAGTGACTGAAAGCCAGTAAGAGCTGAGGAAACTGCACTGTTCCCTCTTGGAGCCCTCCCCCACATACATCATCACAACGCAGTGACATGGGTTGCCTCACCCTGGCAAATACCTAAGACTCTACAACTTATTACATAACAGGCCTGCCAAGACAAAAAAAAAAAGTGGCCCAATTTTGGGGGGGGGGGAAATACAGCTGAGCCATAAAGAGATAGCCAAACTATCTGATGCACAGTTCAAAACTGATAATCAGGATGCTCAGAGAACTGGTTGAATATGGTCACAAATTAGAGGAAAAAGTGAAGGCTATGAAAAGTGAAATGAAGGAAAATGTTCACAGGGAACCAACAGTGAAGGGAAGGAAACCAGGACTCAACAGTTTGGAGCAGAAGGAAGAAATAAACATTCAACCAGAACAGAATGAAGAAACAAGAATTCAAAAAAATGAGGAGAGGCTTAGGAACCTCAGTGACAACTTTGAACCTTCCAATATCTGAATTACAGGGATGCCAGAAGGAGAAGAGGAAGAGCAAGAAATTGAAAACTTATTTGAAAACATGATGAAAGAGAACTTCCCCAATCTGGCAAAGGAAATAGACTTCCGGGAAGTCCAGGAAGCTCAGAGAGTCCCAAAGAAGTTGGACCCAGGAAGCACACACTGAGGCACATCGTAATTACTTTACCCAAGATTAAAGATCAGGAGAGAATCTTAAAAGCAGCAAGAGAAAAGGAGACAGTTACCTACAAAGGAGTTCCCATAAGACTGTCAGTTGATTTCTCAGAAGAAACCTTGCAGGCAAGAATAAACTAGAAAGAAATTTTCCAAGTCATGAAAGGCAAGGACCTACATCCAAGATGGCTCTATCCAGCATCAGCGAAGCTATCATCAGGTAAAGTGCTTCCCAGATAAGATCAAGTTAAAGGAGTTCATATTCACCAAACCCTTATATGAAATGACAAAGCGGCTTACCGAAGAAAAAGAAGATAAAAAATATGAACAGTAAAATGACAACAGACTTAAAACTATCAACAACCGAACCTAAGAAAACAAAAACAAAACAAAGCTAACAACTAGAACAGGAACAGAGTCATAGAAATGGAGATCACATGGAGGGTTAGCAGTAGGAAGGGGGAGGGAGGCGATTGGGGTAAAAGGTACGGGGAATAAGAAGCATAAAGGGTCTATAAAGTAGACAGGTGGAAGTAAAGAAAATTACTGCAAATAGAGAAGCCAAAGAATTTATACGTACGACCCATGGGCATGAACTAAAGGAGGGGAGTGGTGGGAGTGAAGGTTCAGGGCAGAGTGGAATAAGCAGGGGGAATAGGACAACTGTAATAGCATAATCAATAAAATGTATTAAAAATAATAAAAAGTAAAAGTTTTAATCTTTGTCAGTGTTATTGTTGAATGATGATAACCTAATGAAGACTATTTCTCTAATTATGATTAAGATTGAATATCTTTTCATATACTAGAATGCTATTTATAGTTCTTATAAACTTTCTATTTTCTATTTTTATCTTATCGTATGTTTTTCTATTAAAGTTGATCTTCTCTTACTGATTTGTAGACCTGCTTTATATGTTTTCCTTTTCCCTACTTTGTTTTTCTTTTGACATAATGATGTGTTCTTACTGTGAACAGGATCTTGACTCACTAGTAGTGCTCATTATAGTATTGTTCCATTTTCTTGTTTTAAGCCTAGAAAGATCCTAAGTCCTGTCTCAATGACATCATTGATGAGGTCTCTTAAATTTTCCAGTGCTTATCGTTGTATTTATCCTCAACTATGTCAGATTAACACATCTATTTGTATATGTCGATGTATTTGTATCTCTGATATTAGAATATTTTTAAGGGGAACTCAGTGAGGAAAGAAGGCTTTGGATAGATTGACCAATCCCAAATTTTTATTTTGGACAAGCATTAAAATAAAAGTAATTTATGACTCTTAGTCTAAAATGTGAAATACGAAGTCACCAGATTAATAAATAGATGGGTAGGAAGGTGGATAAATGTGTGGTTGTGTAGGGGAAACAAGTTTATTAAATAGGAGTGATAATGGGCCTATTTTTGCCACAGAAACACCCCATCCCCCCTTGACTGTTGAGTTATTCAGCAGGTGTAATCAGTTCTTCACAAAATATTTTTAATAGATATTATATGTCACGTCCTGTGCTAGGTGCTGGCTGTTCAGCTTTGAATGAATTAGATTTTATCCCTTACCTCATAGAATCCATAGTCTAAATGAAAGAAATGGGTGATAAAAAGGAAAAAAAACATATTATAATGAAGAAAAAGTGTTAGATGAGAGAATTTAATGTCCTATGCCTGGAAAATAACTAAGTAAATAGGAGCTTTGTGACATACTTTTGATAGTGTAGTTAGTGAAGACCTCTCTGAGGAGGTAACATTTAAGCCGAGATACAGGTAATAAAAGGAGTCAGCCATGGTGCCGCTGGAGAAGGACATTCTATGTATTACGGAAATGTGGAATTGAAGGCCCTAAGATGGCATCATTGAATAACAGAAAGGAGGCATTTATGGCTAGAACTCAATAAATTGGGGTAGAAGAGGTAAGAAGAGATCATGTTAAGGACTTTAGACCTTGCGCTGATAAATTATCAGGAGATACTAAACAAAGGAGTGAAGTTATGTTTTAAAAGAATACTCCAGCTTGTAGATAGAGGAGGTAGAAGGTGGTAAGGAAAGTAATTAAGAGGCTGTGGCCAGAGCCAAACCAGAAATAAGGATGGTGGCAGACTAAGTGGAGAAGAATCATTAAATTCTAGGTATAGTTTGAAGGTAGAATCAAATGGATTTGAAATATTGGATGTTAGGAGTAGTGAAAAGGAAAGATACATGGATTACTCCCAACATAAAATCTGTTTATGTGTTCTTCATGGAATCAAGTATGGGGTGTAAGGATTATAAATAATGATATATAAGCTTATATTTGTGTAGTGCTTTGAAAATCTATAATTTGTCACATCTATAACCTCATTTTGAGTTCCTTAATTTTTTAAATTCAAACATGTTAGTAATTGAAATATTTTCTGAATTCAGTTAACTTTTTTTCTAAAATAGAGCCTAACTGGCATTCAGAAGTGTTGAGGCTACTTAAAATTCTCACATACAAAAAGCAGTCCTGCTCAAAACTAAACATTGTCTCTTAAAAAACTAGTGCGATTTTCTTTTGGGGGAATAGTTTATTTACTTTTTAAGAAATAGGGTAGAAGTTAAAAATTGTTTTTTAAATTTATTTATTTTTTAGAGAGCGAGGGTGAAGGGGGAAGAGAGAAACATCAATTTGTTGTACTTACGCATTTATTGGTTGATTTTTTTTTCAAGATCTTATTTATTTTTAGATAGAGGGAAAGGGAAGGAGAAAGAGAGGTAGAGAAATATTGACTCGTTGCCTCTCATACTCACCCCAGTGGGGTGACTGGGCCTGTAACCCAGGGATGTGCCCTGACCAGGAATCAAATCCATAACTTTCGTGTACGGGATGATGCTCTGATCAACTGGGCTACCTGGCCAAGACTAAAACATTTCTCTTAAGAGTAGATTTTCCTGATGTACACATTTTGTTTGAATGAAAGCGTAAGGCCAAGCATAGTTTTATGAGATAAGAGGATTTTAATTTGCCAGACTGTTACATAATATAGTTAAATTAATGGAAATCACATTAGATTACAGTAATTATTAAGCATTTTTACTTTTGGAATAGAGGTTATTGCACACTATATAATTTGATGTGAAATTACAATAAAAATCTTAAAGCCACCACAAGTACATTCAGTACTTTCTAACATAATTGTGTTATATTTGATATCAAAACCTATAAGCTAATGATTTTTTCCTACCTAGGCCTTTTAAAAAAGGCAGTTTTTATCATTAGTCTTCAACTGGAACAGATTTGCATGAATCTGTATATTAGTTCTCCAAGAAAAAATGAAATCAGCCTCATTTTTTTATTTTTCAGAGGTGGCTGGATCCAAACAAACCAATAAGGAAGCAACTAAAGAGTGAGCATACATATTTACTTGATGTTTTGCAAATATACTTTATAAAGATAAAGGGTTAATATAATCTGATTAATTAGAACTGCTTTTATTAATTCTAGGAGGATCTCCTTACAATTTGAACTTTAGAGTCAAGTTTTTTGTAAGTGACCCCAACAAGTTACAAGAAGAATATACAAGGTAAGTTTATAGAGTATATTTTTCTTGAAAATATTGTCAAAATTATTGTGAAATTTTGTAATTAATTAGGCAAAAGTAGATTGCCATGCCATAATTCTGAGTTTATCAGCAGTACACTGATAGGTTATAGGTTATAGATGTTCAAAGAAAACAGTTTCCTTCTGTCTTGGATGTGCTTCCATCTGGGACTGCTTTAGGAGATTGGGACCCCAGGGCTACCCCATCCAGCCACAAGCAGCCTCCTGGGCTACATAAATACTAAAATTTTCTACATGTGAAAAATGATTAAGCAGCCTTGCTGTAACTAATTGAAGTAATCAGATGATGTGGCAGTTTAAGTAGTGCTACAGAGTGAGAACTGTGCCTGCCTTTTTTCCCCATGAAAAACCATAATCTATATATGGTTGACTCTTGAAAAATATGGAGGTTAGGGACATTGACCACCTTTGCAGTAGAAATCTGCGTATAACAGGTTGGCCCTCTGCATTAGCTGATTCCCAAGTGTAGACTGAAAATACAAGAATGGCCAAGATGAGCATTTTGATAGTGTGTGAAAGTCAGGTGAACTGTTTAAGGTGAACTTCTAGTGGAAGTAGTGGAAATAATCCGTGTGGTAACTGTTGGTATTAAAATAACCTGAATAGTAATAATGTGTTGCTTGAAAGACATAATTAGGAATTCATTAACAAAATAAAAGACAATGGATATTAGCATATTATACCTTCTGTAAAAGTATCAGATATAAGAATATAGGTCAATGACTACATTGAGAATTATTCTAAAAGATAGCCAAATTTAAAATCTGTACCTAAAGCTACCTCTAGATAGGCTTTTAGATGTTAATTTATTGGTTATCCTTTAGAACACTGTGGTGAAGTAGAAAAACAGAAGAATAAATTAAAGATACTTCCCTGTACCTGCCAATCCCCCAGGTATCTGTGCAGTAGGGTTTTCAGTAGACCAAGTAAGAAAAATTAGATTGACATCCTTTAGAGTCCTTTTCTGTTTTTGTGTTGGGGGGTGTGTGTGGGGGCAGGGGTGGTCCTTTGAGTACATGGTTCCTGGATTAGGTAGTCCTAATGTTTGAAACTAATAATATCCAAGTTAATTTATCTTGAAGAGCAAAATTGTGTTATATGAATGCCTTTTAGTTTAATACTGTAGCTCTTAGTCAGGTTTTGTTGTTGTTAATTTAAAAACAAGATTTTTAGTATAGTAAAACCTAATTTTGGCCCTGGCCACTGTGGCTCAGTTGGTTGGAGCATTGTACCCATTACCAAAATATTGCAGGTTTGTAATGCAGGAATGCAGACTGGGGAGTTAGTTGTACTTACATTCGTGATATTCTGAAAAACCACCCAGAGAACTAGCAAATACAGAAATGCTGTGGACATGCCATTTATTACTCATGTTACAGGGAAGTGCACTGATGGTGGTGTGTCAGACGAGAAAGACCACACCCAACCTCCAGCCTTGGTGCTACTTGGTTTAGGGAGGAAGTAGTGACAGGGGGGAAAGAGCTGTAGTAGTGTGTAAAAATGCTACAGGGTTATGATAAACACAGAGGCTTTGAGAAGGTTGGGACTCCAGATACAGACTGTTTTCCTCCCTCCTTCATGGCTGTTGACCAGGCAGCTACCTGTTCTCTGAGGTCACGGAGGGGCCATATGTCTTGAGCTACCCCAACAGCGTTCAATTCCCAGTCAGGGCACGTTACCTGGGCTTTGGGTTCTATTTCCAGGTCTGGACACATACAGGAGGCAACCAATTATTCTTTCTCTTTGTTCCCTTTCTCTCTCTCTCTCTCTCAAAGCAATGAAAAAATGTCCTTGGGTAAGGATTTAAAAAAAAACAACTAATTTTGGATGAACGTCAAGGAAACTAGTCTGAATTAATGAAGATTGTGAATTATAAAACATTTTTTTCTTTTTTTAATGTATTTTATTGATTATGCTATCACAGTTGTCCCATTTCCCCCATTCTCTCCCCTCCACTCTGTACCCCCTCTCCCACCCATGTTCCCCCACTTTAGTTCATGTCCATGTGTCATACTTATGAGTTCTTTAGCTTCTACATTTCCCGTACTATTCTTGCCCTCCCCCTATCTAATTTTCAATCTACATTCTATGCTACTTATTCTCTATACCTTTTCCCCCTCTCTCCTCCTCCCACGCCCCTGCTGCTAGCCCTCCATGTGCCCTCCATTTCTGTGGTTCTGTTCCTGTTCTAGTTGTTTGCTTAGTTTCTTTTGGTTTTGCTTTAGGTGTGGTTGTTAATAATTGTGAGTTTGCTGTCCTTTTACTATACATGTCTTTTCTTTATCTTCTTTTCTTAGATAAGTCCCTTTAGCGTTTCATAAAATAAGGGCTTGGTGATGATGAACTCCTTTAACTGGACCTTATCTGAAAAGCACTTTATCTTCCCTTCCATTCTAAATGAGAGCTTTGCTGGATAGAGCAATCTGGGATGTAGTTCCTTGTCTTTCATGACTTGGAATATTTCTTTCCAGCCCCTTCTTGCCTGTAAGGTCTCTTTGGAGAAATCAGCTGACAGTCTGATGGGAACTCCTTTGTAGGTTACTGTCCCCTTATCTCTTGCTGCCTCTAGGATTCTCTCCTTCGTTTTTACCTTGGCTAATGTAATTATGATGTGCCTTAGTGTGTTTCTTCTTGGGTCCAACTTCTTTGGGGCTCTCTGAGCTTCTTGGATTTCTTGGAAGACTGTTCCCTTTGCCAGATTGGGGAAGTTCTCCTTTATTATTTGTTCAAATACGTGCTCAATCTGTTGCTTTTCTCCTTCCGATTCTGGTACTCCTATAATTCGAATGTTGGAACGTTTAAAGGTGTCCTGGATGCTCTTAAGCTTTTCCTCGATTTTTTGAATTCTTATTTCATCATGCTTTCCTGCTTGGTTGATTCTATCTTCCTTCTGGTGCACTGTATTGTTTTGAGACTCAGATTCCTTCCTTTCACTATTGGCTCTCCTCCGCCTATCTTCCTGCATCTCTTTTATGGTAACCTGCATCCTTTCATCTAAATTGCACCCAAAATCAACCAATTCCGTGAGCTTTCTGATCACCAGTGTTTTGAACTGTGCATCTGATAGATTGGCTATTTCTTAGTCGCGCAAAAGGATGAGTCCTGGGGGACTGATCTGTTCTGTTGGAAACATGTCTTAAGTCTTTTCCTGTCTCTCCTTTTTTTTTTCAGTCTGGTCGCTCTTGTTACGGTGGCGGGGGGGAGCCTTAGGTGTTCACCTGGGCTGGGCACCCCTGTCGCTAGATTGTGACGTTATATGTGGGGGCGGGGGTGGGAGCGGGAGGGAACAATGGCGGTAGTTCTGTTCTCCTGGGCTCAGACCCTTCTTTGGGTTCCTGGGCTGCGAGCTCTGCCCTGCTCCACAATCGCTGCCTCACTGGGTCCGCCAGCCGCAGCTTGTGTACTCAGGGATCACCGCTGCGTTCTGCGCCCCGGATGGCTGTCAGCCAATTTCGCGCCAAATTTTCCCTGATCTCCGCGCGCCGCCCACCCGCGCCAGCCCCACACCCGCCCAGCTCGTCGTCTCCTACCAGTCTGGATGTACGGGTCTACTTCAACTTCTTGGCTGTCCTCCATTCAGATAAATCCTCTATCAGTTCTGAGTGATATTCTGTTTGTAAATTATTGTTGTTCTAATCTTGTTAGTGCAAGGAGGTACGGTGCTTCCACCTATTCCTCCATCTTGCCGGAAGTATAAAACATTTTTAATGCGTTTTATTATTTCCTGGTACATATAACTTTAAATCAAGTAGCAAAGTATTCTATAATGTTTTAGTAATCAAATTTTAGATGTATAATATATGTTTGTAATTAAGGGATCAATAAATTTAAATTGGATTTCTAATGTATTGAATACTTATGAAAATTTTGTTAGCAGAAGCAGTTAAAATATTGCCAATTGTAGACATATTCATAATTTACTTCACTAAAAAACTTGTCTTTGAATTTCTTAATGGAACTTGAATGTGTTGATTTTTTTTACCATATGTTGAAAACATAATCAAGGAATAAATGTGTCTCACTGATACTTAAGTAGAAATGTCTTCTGAAAGTAGAAGAAAGTAAAATCAAGTTTGATAGTAACTGAGGAATTAATTTATACTCATTCCATCAGTCTAGAAAATTATTCTTGTTTCCATCAGAATAATGGATTATTCAAAAATCCTTTATAATGGATTTATAATCTTGTCATTGAAACTATTTGGTAAAGTGAGATAAGTGGCTAGTTTAACTTTATTACCATAGTATATATTGTACATCAGTGATTCTCTACTGATTACAAATCAGAATACTTAATGGTAGTTCTTGCCTTGGCCACACCCCTAGATACTCTGATTTAATAAGCCTCAGATGGGACCTGTGCATAAGCATTACAAGCACCCCAGTGATTCCAGGTTTAAGAATTACTCCTTTAAAAAGTTAGTGCTTAGATGACTTTAATGTGATGGTCCTGATTAATAATAAGACACCCTTAGCCACAGTGCTTAAGGCAAGGACCAATATAAACCCCATAAACAGGAAATCTGCTACACCTCCTTACCTTGAAGTTCCATTTTAGGTGAGTGGTGAAAAAGAATGAACCTATAGAGATTCCAGATTAAATGTCATTTAGTGTCCTGGATGCTGTGGCTCAGTAGATTGAGCACTGGCCTGTGCCAGTGAGATTCCCACTAAGGCCACATGCCTGGGTTTCAGGCCAGGTCCCCATCTGGGGGCATGTGAGGGCAACTGATCACTGTTTCTCTTGCACATCAGTGTTTCCTCTTTCTTCCTCCCTTCCCGTCTGACCCTCCCAAGTATAATTTTTTAATCTTTTAAAAAAGAAGTAAATGTCATTTAGTATTGCTTGCATCATTGGAATTTGAGTTTTCTCAGAAATTATGAGAATAAAAAGGACATTATTTTCATATCTTTTCAGTGTTTAGTTTATGGTATTAGTTATTGTCAGGATTAGAAAAGTTTTGTTTATAATTATAAAACTAAGTAGGCTAGATAGAAAATGTTGTCAAGATTGAATAATAATAATTTGTATAATATGTATTAAGCCTCAGGGACTCTATTAAATATATGAAGCCAGGATATTGGTATCAGCTTTTAAAAAAAAATTCTAATCAATATCTGATTCCCAAAAAACCTTAATTATATTCTTTGGTCATTTGAATTGTCATGGAGCTCTTAAATGACTTTAATCAAAAAAACAACTAAGGACTTCCAGCCAACATGGACGTGTAGGTAGACACACTGTGCCTCCTCACACAACCAAAAGGACAACAACAATTTAACAACAAGAAACAACCAGAACTGAGACAAAATCAAACTGTATGGAAGTACAACAACCAAGGAGTTAAAGGAGACAACATTCATCCAGAGACCGGTAGCAGGGGCGAAGTGTGGCATCTGGAGCAGAGAGGACTCCCAGCAAGGTGGTGGCTGGTGGACCCAGTGAGGCAGAGGATCATGGAACAGGACGAACAAAGCTGTAGCTGCCTTGACCGGCAAGGCAGTAGCTGGCAGACTGGGCAGTCCCACATTCATGCAGATAAACCAGGTGAAACAAAGGGGGAGTGGGATGGACTGCACAACCCAGGGCCCCTGCTCGGGGAAATAAAGCCTCAAACCACTGATTGAAAACAGCTTTGGGGGTTGAGGCAGCAGCAGCAGAAAGTCCCAGCCTCACAGGAAAGTAGTTGGAGTGACCCACAGGGTCCTAGAATGTACACAAGCCCACCTACACCAGAATCAGCACCAGAAGGGCCCAATTTGCTTGGGGGAGGCAGGGGAAGTGACTGAAGTCTGACAGAGAGCAGAGCAAGCACCATGGGTTCCCTCTCGGACACCTTTCCCACGTACAACATCACAAACCAACAACTGGGTTACCCTGCCCTGGTGAACACCTAAGGCTCCACCCCTTGCTATGTAACAAGCGGATCAAGACAAAAAAAAAATGGCCCAAACAAAAAAAAAACATGAAAGCTCCAGAAAAAATACAACTAGGTGACAAAGAGATGGCCAGCCTATCAGATACACAGTTCAAAACACTGGGAATCAGGATGCTCACAGATTGGTTGAATTTGGTCACAAATTAGATGAAAAATGAAGGCTATGCTAAGTGAAATAAAGGAAAATGCACAGGGAACCAATAGTGATGGGAAGGAAACTGGGACTCAAATCAGTGGAATGGGTCAGAAGAAAGAAAGAAAGAAACATCCAATCAGAAAAGAATGAAGAAACAAGAATTCAAAAAAATGAGGAGAGGCTTAGGAACCTCCAGGATATCTTCAAATGTTCCAACATCCAAATTATAGGGGTACCAGAAGGAGGAAGAGGAAGTGCAAGAAATTGAAAACTTATTTGAGCAAATAATGAAGGAGAATTCCCCCAATCTGTCAAAGAAAATAGACTTCCAGGAAGTCCAGGAAGCTCAGAGTCCCAAAAAAGTTGGACCCAAAGAGGAATACACTAAGGCATATCATAGTTACAATACTCAAGATTAAAATTAAGGAGAGAATCCTAGAAGCAGCAAGAGATAAGGAGATAATTACCTACAAGGGAGTTTCCATCAGATTGTCAGCTGATTTCTCCAAAGAAATCTTACAGGCAAGAAGGGGCTGGAAACAAGTATTCCAAGTCATGAAAGGCAAGGACCTACATCCAAGATTGCCCTGTCTAGCAAAGCTTTCATTTAGAATGGAAGGAAGATAAAAAGTGCTTCTTAGATAAGGTCAAGTTAAAGGAGGTCATCACCACGAAACCATTACTATATGAAATGTTAAAGGGATTTATCTAAGAAAAAGAAGATAAAAAACATGTACAGTAAAATGACAGCAACCTCACAATTATTAACAACCACACCTAAAACCAAAACAAAAAGAAACTAAGCAAACAACTAGAACAGGAACAGAACCACAGAAATGAAGATCGCATGGAGAGTTATCAACAGGGGAGTGGGAGAAGGAGACAGGGAGAAAAGGTATAGAGAATAAGTAGCATAGATGGTAGGTAGAAAATAGACGGCGGGGGGAGGGTAAGAATAGTGTAGGAAAAGTAGAAGCCAAACAACTTAGAAGTATGACACATGGACATGAACTAAAGGAGGGGAATGTGGGTGGGAGATGGTGTGGAGGATGAAGGGGAGTGAAGGGGGGAAAATGGGACAACTAACAGCATAATCAAAATATATTTAAAAGATTAAAAAATAAAATATTTAATGATTTTTGTCTCTTGAACTACGTATACTTTCTTTAGTCGGTGGAAATAAAAGTCTGTAAATTCCCTATTTAAACATGTAAAGCCACAAATTTTGGTGTTCTGTAAACATGCAGCGCAGTTGATTTTACTCTAGGTTGGATACATTTATGAGGGAATGACTTCACCCACTAGCCAGGGACAGGAAAATGCCATCTTGTAAGTAACCTCAGGATTCTTGTTATAGATTACTCTTATATTTGTTGATTTTGAAGGAAATTGGGTACTTGATAATTCTAATAATAGTAGAGTAATAGTAAGGAAGGGAACTTACATGTTTGTTTTTTGCTGATGAACAAGAACTTTAACTCAAATGAAAATGGAAAGGTTCTTTTCTACAATTAGTAGTTTCTTGCAGTCTAATAAGATAATCAACACATAGTCCTGTCCTTGCAGTTCACCTTCTATATTAGCAGAAATAATGGTTTTCTTCAACTGGTCTGCTGTGTCTCTTCACTGTGCTTCCCAGGCTTATTACTTTCTGCATACACCAATTCTTAACGTATTTCTCTCTAATCTTCTCCCTCAATTGTGTAACTCTTAAGAAACTTGAGGAATTTTATAATGCATCTAGTGGAAACAGGATATTTGCAATATGAAATTTCATTTATCAACAAAATTTAAAACTTGGATTCATAAATTTATGAAAGCTTATTTTAAAATCTTTTCATGTTTTAATATGTATATTATAGGAGCAAATACTTAAATATTTCAGTTTTGTTCATTTAAGTACACAGTTTTTAGTCTCTAGATGTTATAATTATAGTAAATGCTAACTATCTTTTCTTTTTTAAGGTACCAGTATTTTTTGCAAATTAAACAAGATATACTTACTGGAAGGTGGGCTATTTTAAATTCTTAGTAATGGGGTTTAAAAATACTTTTAATTCTGTGTTATTTAAGTAATTCATGATCTTTGAAAAAATCTATAGAAAAATGGTTACATAAAACATGAATTCTTTTCATCAAATAAATTTATAACTTAATAGTTAAAATATAAGTCATGGAAATTTGAAGTATGAATAGTATAATATAAATTATAGTGCTTTTGAAATTATTGTGTTTAAATTTGGGGTATGTATTTCTGTTTTGTTTTGTTAGATTGCCCTGTCCTTATAATACTGCTGCCCTTTTGGCTTCATTTGCTGTTCAGTGTAAGTATCAGCCCACGTCTTTTTTTAAGATCTTGTTTAATTTTAGAGAACGGGGGAGGGGTGGAGAAAGAGGGAGAGAAACATGGATGTGAGAGGGAAACATCAATCAGTTGCCTCTCATACGCGTCCCAACAGGGTACCAAACCCACAACCTAAGCATGTGCCCTGACCTCAGGAATCAAACCAGCAAACTTTAGCTTTGTGGAATGATGCCCAACCAACTGAGCCATACTGGTCAGGACAGTATCAGCCAAGTTTTGAGGCAAATAACATGTGTAATTGCATTATCTATGTTGATAATATATTGCCTTTAATAAATAAGTCCTTTAGAAATAAGTTATTATACAGAAGAAAGTTGTTGCCAAGGAAATGTAATGAAACATCCAATTAGTTAGCAATTTGATTCCAGAAGAAAAATTCTAAAGTTGTTTGAGATCTAGAAGAATGTTATGTGCATTGTTATAACTTGTTTAAGTGGTAACAATAGAAACATAAATATTTACTTCCAGAAATATAATGAAATTCATGACATTGCTGATTTGGCTGTAGAAATTTTAAAAATGTGTATTAAAGTGAATATTTTTCTTTAATTTATTAGCTGAACTTGGAGACTTCAGTCAGTCAGAAAATTTGCCAGGCTACCTCTCAGATTATTCTTTCATTCCTAATCAACCTCAAGATTTTGAAAACGAAATTGCAAAATTACATCAGCAACATACGTAAGGGTTTATTTACTTTTCTGCTTATTTGGTAAACTAAATTGCATCTTTTCTAGAGAAATGTTTTAAATTATTTCTGTTGTGATTGTTGTATTTATTTAATGTAGAACAGTTGGTGTTATAAAATAATATGATATGATTGGTATAAAGAAATGTAGATAATCTATATAAAAGATATGTTTTCATTTCTATGAAGAACTAGAAAGCTATATATAACAGACATTTTTTCACTATTATATCTAGTTGCCAATTTCATTGTATAAAGTTTTTGGGTTTTTTTGTTACTCAGTTACAGTTGTCCCACCTTTTTCCCCTGTTGCTCTTCCCTGCCCCATCCCTCCACCCCACACTCCACAGTCAATCTTCCCCCACCCATTGTCCATGGCCATGAGTCCTGTATTTGTGTTCCTTGACTTGCCCCTTAAACTTTTTTAATCTGTGTAAAGTGTGTGTGTATGCCCTCGTGTGTGTGTAAAGGGTTTTCTGTTTTTCATTTTTTTAATCACCTTCAAAATATGAAATGCTTCAAGAATTTGTGTGTCATCCTTGCTTGGGGATCATGCTACTCTTCTATTGTTCTAATTTTAGTATATGTGCTGCCAAAGTGAGCACTGTAAAGGGTTTTTTAAATATAAAGTTGCCAGGAATATATATGTAAAGCTTTGTTATTATGTAAAGTTGCCAGGAATTTTAGAATATTAACATGTTACAGTCTATGTAGCAATTTTTTCTCAGGTTTTATCTGTGTGAAAGAAATCATTTTTGTTTAGTGATGAGCCAAGAGGAGAAAGGAACTTTATGTAAAACTAAATTGATAAAAACTAATTCTTTATTTTCATTGTCTCTGGTTATATTTTGCTTGCTTGTTTGATTGTTGATTAGGTTCTACTTACGGGCGAGATTATGTAGTATTTGTCTTTTACCACCTGGCTTATTTCATGTAGCATAATGCTCTCCAGTTTCATCCATGTTGTTGCAAAGGGTAGGAGCTCCTTCTTTCTTTCTGCTGCATAGTATTCCATTATGTAAATGTACCGTAGTTTTTTGATCCATTCATTTACTGATAGGTACTTCGGATGCTTCCAGCACTTGGCTATTGTAAATTGTACTGCTATGAACATTGGGGTGCATAGGTTCTTTGGAATTGGTGTTTCAGGATTCTTAGAGTATAATCCCAGCAGTGGAATTGCCTGGTCAAAAGGCAGTTCCATTTTCAGTTTTCTGAGGAAATTCCATACTGTTTTCCACAGTGGCTGCACCATTCTGCATTCCCACTAACAGTGCACTAGTGTTCCCTTTTCTGCACAAACCTCTCTAGCATTTGCTTGTTGGTTATGATTGGCCATTCTGACTGGTATAAAGTGGTATATCATTGTAGTTTTAATTTGCATCTCTCTGATGGCTAGTGATGCTGACCATCTTTTCATATGTTTCTCGGCCCTCTATATGTCATTCTTGTAGAAATGTCTGTTAATGTCTGTTTGCCCATTTTGTAATTGGAATGTTCATCTTCCTGGAGTGGAGTCGTGTGCATTCTTTATATATTTTGGAGATCTAATCCTTCTCCGAGGTATGATTTGCAAATATATTTTTCATACGGTTGGTTCCCTTTGCATTTTGCTAATGTTTTCTTTAGTCTGGCAGAAGCTTTTTATTTTGATGAAGTCCCATTTGATTATTTTTTCTTTACATGTCTTGCTCTGAGGGACATATCAGTGAAAACATTGCTGCATGGAATATCTGAGCCAGAGGGGAGGTGGGAGAGGATAATGGGGGGAAAAACGGGAAGGGTTTTCAGGAACATATGTAATAAAGGACACTTGGACAAAGCCAAAGCAGGGCAGGCTCGAGGGGGCGAGGTGGGGATGGCTGGAGTGGGGAGGAGTGGTGGGAGGTAAACAATTTAAAAAGTAGTCCTTTAAAGATAATAGCAGTTTTTCTCTCATTACAGTATGCGACTTTGATGTATTGTGAGACTGATTTTCTGTTACATATTTTTTTCCAAACAGACATCCGTTGTTTTGAATAGAAGGAAATATTGTTTTTTTGGGTCAGAGTTCAGTTCTGCTTTAACATACCATTCAAAATATTCATGTAGGAACTAAGGCAGTTGCATATTCTCTAAGAGTGTGAACTTGAGCCAGACTGTCTGAATTGAAATTCTGGTAAGGTCACTTACTATCTTATAACCTTGGCCAGATTTATCTATGTTTCTGCTGCTCTGATTTCTTATATGTAAATAGGTAGTAAGAAAAATTACCGACCTCTGGAGTTACTGTAAGGATTTTTACAAATAAAGTATTCAGAACTGTGCCTAGCATATGGTAAGCACTGAAGAAATATTAGCTCTTACTATTAAAGAAACTTGCCTTCACTTGGTAATGGCCCATGTATCTAAAACAGGTTAGTAAACTATAGACGTTGTCTATTTTTATATGGCTCATGGAATAAGAATGGTTTTTAAGGTTTAAATGGTTGGAAAAAATAAACAAAGAATAACATTTTTGTGGCACATGAAGTTTTTAGAAATTCCAATTTCTGTGTTCATAAATGAACACTTACTGGAATACAGGTTCCCTCATTTGTCTGTGGTTGCTTTCACATAATAGCAGAGTGAAGTAGTGCCACATAGACCATGTGACCTGAAAGCATAAAGTGTTGACTGTCTTGCGCTGTCTAGTAAGAATTTCTGACCCCTGACCTAGAATAAGAATAATGGATGAGAATTTTAGACTTCTGGCCAAGATGGAGACATAAGTAGATGCACTGTGCCTTTTTGTACATCCAAAATAAGGACAACAATTTAGAAACAAAAACAACCAGTACGAACAGAAAATTGAACTGTATGGAAGTCTGACAACCAAGGAGTTAAAGTAGACACATTCATCCAGACCGGTAGGAGGGATGGAGTTGGGCAGCTGGAACAGAGAGGGCTTGAGGCAGAGCAGTGCCTGGTGGACCCCGGGCGTGCAAGGTGGCAGCTGGTGGACCCGGCTGGGTGGTGGATTGTGGAGGCGTGCGGTGCACAAGGCAGCTGGCAGACTGGACAGTCCCACATTCATGTGCAGATAAACCAGGCAAAACTGGGGAGCGAGTCAGACCGTGCAACCCAGGGTCCTAGCTCAGGGAATAAAGCCTCAAAACACTGATTGAAAACAGCTGTGGGGGTTGAGGTACTGGAAGAAACTCCCAGACTCAAGGAGAGTTCGTTGGAGAGACCCACAGGTTCCTAGAATGCCTACCCACACCAGAATCAGCACCAGAAGGGCCCAGTTTGCTTGGGGAAAGTGGGGGAAGTGACTGAAATCCAGCAGAGAGCAGAGCAGGCACCGTTGTTCCCTCTTGGACCCCTACCCCACATACAGCATCACAAACGAACAATTGGGTTACCCTGCCCTGGTGAACACCTAAGGCTCTGCCCCTCGCTATGTAACAGGCACATCAAGACAAAAAAAAAAAATGGCCCAAACAAAAGAATAGATCAAAGCTCCAGAAAAAATGCAACTAGGTGACAAAGATAGCCAACTTATCAGATGCACAGTTCAAAACACTGGGAATCAGGATGTTCATACAATTGGTTGAATTTGGTCACAAATTAGATGAAAAAATTAAGGCTATGCTAAATGAAATAAAGGAAAATGCACAGGGAACCAATAGTGATGGGAAGGAACTGGGACTCAAATCAGTGGAATGGGTCAGAAGAAAGAAAGAAACAACCAACAGAAAAGAATGAAGAAACAAGAATTCAGAAAAATGAGGAGAGGCTTAGGAACCTCCAGGACATCTTTAAATGTTCCAACATCCAAATTATAGGGGTACCAGAAGGAGAAGAGGAAGTGCAAGAAATTGAAAACTTATTTGAGCAAATAATGAAGGAGAATTCCCTCAATCTGTCAAAGAAAATAGACTTCCAGGAAGTCCAGGAAGCTCAGAGAGTCCCAAAAAAGTTGGACCCAAAGAGGAATACACCAAGGCATATCATAGTTACAATACCCAAGATTAAAATTAAGGAGAGAATCCTAGAAGCAGCAAGAGATAAGGAGGTAATTACCTACAAGGGAGTTTCCATCAGATTGTCAGCTGATTTCTCCAAAGAAACCTTACAGGCAAGAAGGGGCTGGAAACAAGTATTCCAAGTCATGAAAGGCAAGGACCTACATCCCAGATTGCTCTATCCAGCAAAGCTTTCATTTAGAATGGAAGGGCAGATAAAGTGCTTCTCAGATAAGGTCAAGTTAAAGAAGTTCATCATCACCAAGCCATTATTCTATGAAATGTTAAAGGGACTTATCTAAGAAAAAGAAGATAAAAAACATGTACAGTAAAATGACAGCAACCTCACAATTATTAACAACCACACCTAAAACAAAAACAAAAAGAAACTAAGCAAACAACTAGAACAGGAACAGAACCACAAAAATGGAGATCACTTGGAGGGTTATCAAGAGGGGAGGGAGTGGGAGGAGGAGAGAGAGGGAAGAAGTACAGAGAAGAAGTAGCATAGATGGTAGGTAGAAAATAGACAAGGGGAGGGTAAGAAATAGTGTAGGAAAAGTAGAAGCTAAAGAACTTAGAAGTATGACACACGGACAGAAACTAAAGTGGGGGAATGTGGGTGGGAGAAGGTGTGCAGGGTGGAGGGGAGTAAAGGTGGGAAAATGGCACAACTGTAATAGCATAATCAATAAAATATTTTTTAAAAAAGAACTAAAATTTAAAAATTAAAAATAAAATGAAAGTGAATGATCTCCCTCTCCAAAAAAAATTAAAATAAAAATAAATCAACCATTTAGATATTTGAAAAAAAACAACAAAAAATGTTACTTAAATTTGATTATAGACTCACAGAAAGTTCCAAAGACAGTGCAGAGAAGACCCATGTCCATTTCTCCCAGTTTCCCCCAGTGTTTATACCTTACACAATTATGGTATAAATTGATATTGGTACATTGTTTGTATATTGTTCTATGTCATTTTATCACGTGTGGGGATTTTTGTAGCCACCGCTGGGACTCTTTGTTAGTGAGTTATACCTGCTTTCTTCCTCTCTGCTTGCCTCCATCCCTAAACCCTGATAACAAGCCATCTCTTTTCCATGTCTATAATTTTGTCACTTAGAGACTATTATATATTTTTTCCACTTAGCATACTGTCTTTTTGAGATTTATCCAAGTTGTCTGTATCAATAATTCCTTCTGTGTAATTGTTTAGTAGTTCCACAGTATGGGTATGCTACAGCTGGTTCAGCCATTGGTTGTTGAAAGGCTTTTTGGTTACTTCCAGTTTTTGGCTATTACAAATAAAGCTGTTATAACAATTAAAAAAAAAAGAATTTAATGCTGGCCTGATGTTGTGAAGGGGCTATTTTGTTCTAAAAGTAAATGTCATTTATAATATCTGGATCAAGGGTTTAAAGATAAACCCAATTTATGAAAAATTTACTAATAATGGATAGTATCTTCTGCAAGGAAAAGGATTATACATTTGACAAGATATTGATTATATATTTGTGTTTGGTTTAAAGAAATAATTCCTTAAGCCTTTAAACAAAGAAAAAATAGAATTGCATAGTTTAACTGGGGATGGGGTGGGGAAGGTAGGATATTTAACCTAACTGAATTTTATGGAAAGTTGAAGTATATGTGCTTCTTTTCTTTTTAAGGAATCCTATATTAGTAATCATGCATTAGTAGGGTGTTGACTTCTTTTTTTTTTGTATCATTAGTGAATGAAAGATTTATATCTTTGATTTTGTAATTTGCTGCTTTTGCTCAACTGAAGTGTGATAACAGATCACTAAGGTTGTTAGAACAGTATATTGTATAGGAGTAAATCAATTTTAAATGCTTTGCATAGTTCTAAAGCTTCTGTTCATAAGAATCACCTGGGATGTTTCTTAAATGTAAGTAATTTGGACCCCATTCATTCTATTATCAGACTATAAAACAGTACTCCTGAAACTATCTTTTGTGAAAGACCAATTTTTTCCTAATCTGTCATGGAACAACACTTCTAAGAAATATAAAAATGAATTAATAGAAAAGTAAAGTGGAGAAATGAACAAAGATATAAAAAATTACACAGCTTTTTTTAATTGTTAGATTCAACAGACATAAAATTACTCTACCAAGGTCCTATAAAAGACTCTGACACCCTCATTTTCTGTATATATTATGAACCAATATCTGTGTACTGTTTTCTGAGAAACACTGCTTGGAGGTTTTCTCAGAATCCACTAGTTTCAGAAGCAGTCTGTGTGATTTAAATGCAGATATGGTATAAAGACCAAATTTTGAAAAACGCTACTTATGTATGAGGATGAGTGACTTTCTGACAGGTATAAGAACAACTACAGACTTTAAAACTTGATGCATTCTTATAGTCTCAAAAATAAGGAAATATTATACAAAGCAATAATTTGTGTTACTGTAAATGTACTCTCCAGATAAGTTAGATGTTACCATACGTAACCAAGAGGAGTAGTCATGCCTAACATTTCACAAAATATTTATTTAGGATGCTGAAAAATTTCTGGATAAATAGCCTTTTTCTAATTTGGACATGTGTGTGATTAATATAGTTTTTAACCTAATGATGTCTTTACAGAGGCTTATCTCCTGCAGAAGCAGAATTTAATTACCTGAACAAAGCACGTACGTTGGAACTCTATGGAGTTGAATTCCACTATGCAAGGGTAAGTGAAGAAAACTTGCTTTGATGGTGTTGAGTTAGTCTGTATCAGTCAGTAGTATCCTGATATCATTAGGTAACAAATGCACACCCGTGCATAATGCACACCTACAGTTTTTGTGTGCATTATATGTGGGATTATGCCCCATGGTATGTAATCATTATACCCATGTGTAACGAGCATTCTTATTTTCCCTCAAAAATTCAGGCAAAAAGTGGGCATTCCACACAGCAAAATATGGTAGTTGTACTAAAAATTTCCTTTGGGTATAAGTATTTTCACAATCACTTTAAATTCAATACCTGATGAGAAGAATGGTTGAAATCGATTTTTCATTTTAGTTTTCTTAAGGTATCTGGTTTATGTTATAAAGATAATTTTTGCAGACTATTGGAGCCAGTACTTTTAGAATTTTTTTTAAGTACATTCAATTCGGAAAGGCTGTTTGTTTTTTTTAAAGATTTATTTATTTATATTTATTTTTAGAGAGGGAAGGGAGGGAGAAAGAGAGAGAAAGAGAAACATCAATGTGCAGTTGCTGGGGGCTGTGGCCTGCAACCCAGGTATGTGCCCTGGCTGGGAATCGAACCTGCGATATTTTGGTTTGCAGCCCGTGCTCAATCCACTGAGCTACGCCAGCCAGGGCTTAGAATTTATTTTACAAAATAAAGATTTAGTTATAGGAAATGTAGTTTTTTGTGTATTTAACTTTTGTGATAAGCATTATCATAAAAGATGTTTTCACCTCACTTCATGTTTTTATTTTCTTCATTTAGTTTCATTAAAAATTTTTATTTATAAAGCACAAAATGAAACATAATATATTTGGGCTGTTTCTCCCCAAATTCCTTCATTGAGATCGAATTTATAGACAAAACTCTACACAAAACTCTAACATTTTTTCATTTTGTGAAACTTGGCTGCTTCTGAAAGATTATTGTCTTCCTGCCATAAGCATATTTTTGAGTCTCTGTCCTTCATTTATGTGTCTTTACACTTAGATTTCTTCCCTTTAGCAAGAGGTGTTATGTTCCGTTAGAAGTACCTGGAATACATATAGCTATTGTCCATAACCAGTGAAAAGTGGAATTATAGGAAATCATTGGTCAGGTTTGTTACAGGTTTTTTGTTCTCTTGGGACAAATTGCCAAGCCTAATAAGGATAGTAGCCTGAAAGGGAGTTTTCTTTAGTTATATATTTTTAATTTATTTCAATTTATAGATATACACAGACAAATA
The DNA here is from genome assembly GCF_019186645.2 of Phyllostomus hastatus. NCBI lineage: Eukaryota > Metazoa > Chordata > Mammalia > Chiroptera > Phyllostomidae > Phyllostomus > Phyllostomus hastatus. The sequence continues at coordinate 2,289,212 of NW_025334038.1, read as the reverse complement.
GCGGTTTGAGAATGCTTAAGTTCTATTTCATGTAATGGTTTTATTGTTTAAGGCCTCACCTGTCTATGTTCTGAGAAGAGCACTAATTCTTACATTTCACAGTGCTTATGTCGATTTCTCCTTTAAAGAACAGAATAACTTGCTTTCCTCACTTAACTCTATCTGCTAATTCTGAGTGCTTGTGACTTGGAAATCTGTCAAATGTCATTTAAAATGTGTAATTCTCTCTTGAACTTTCCATTTTATTTAAAATATGTCCCTTCACCTTCCCTCCTTTTGGAGGACTATTGCCTTTGAACATAGTTCTCTAAAATATAACATAGTGGTCAGTATTTGTGCAACTAAATTTTGTTTTTTATTATAATAAAGTTTAAAATTAGTAGAAATTTAGTATCTGAACTAAACTATGGTTAACAAGAAAAAGACAGCTACTTTCAGTCATTTTAACTGTTACCACTTTTCTAAAGGTAGTTTAGACTACTGTCTGTTATCTGTAATGCTATCAATGAAATACAAAGAATATTAGACTACTTTTCTGTTTTCTTTTTCTTTATTAAATTTATTGGGATAACAATGGTTAATAAGATTGTATAGGTTTCAAGTGTACATTTGTATGATACATAATCTATATATTGTATTATGTGCCCACCACCCAAAGTCAAATCATCTTCTGTAACCATATATTTGGCCCCTTTTACTACCTCCCACCCCCACCCCCTTCCCTCTGGTAACCACCATATATCCCACATCTGAGTGAAACCATATGGTTCTTAGCTTTTTCTAACTGACTGACTTACTTAGCATAATACCTTCAAGGTCTGTCCATCTCACAAATGGCAGTATTTCATTTTTTCTTATGGCTAAGTATTATTCCATAGTATATATATATGTACCACATCTTCTTTATCCAGCCTTCTATCGAAGGACACTTTGGTTGGTTCCATGTCTTAGCCACTGTAAGTAATGTTTCAGTGAACACTCAGGCGTGCATATGTGTTTGTGAATAAATGTTTTCAAATTTTTCAGATAGATACCAGAAGAAGGATTTCTGGGTCATATTGTAACTATTTTTTATTTTTTGAGGATCCTGGTGGGGAATCATACTGTTTTCTGGATAGCTGTATCAGTTTGTATTCCCACCAGCATATGATGGTTCTTTTTTCTCCACAACCTCTCAAACACTTGTTATTACTTGTCTTGTTGATAATAGCCATCCTAACAGGTACGAGGTGGTATCTTATTGTGATTTTGGTTTGCATTTCCCTAATAGCTAGTGAAGTTTAACATCTCTTCATATATTTGTTGTCCATTTGTATGTTTTCATGGGAGAAGTGTCTGTTCAGGTCCTCTGCCCATTCTTTAATTGGAGTTTTAGGGGTTTTTTGTTGTTAAGTTGTATGAGTTCTTTATATATATTTTGGATATTAACCCCTTTGTTGGAGCTATTGTTGTCAAATATCTTCTCTCATTAGGTTGGCTGCCTTTTTGTTTTGTTGGCGGTTTCTTTTGCTGTGCAAAAGCTTCGTATATTCCTTTTTTAAGTGACATGGCTGGATCTCACACATAATTAACTATATTGTTGTTTATTTAAAGTAAGATTTTTTGTTATTTAAATTATTAGATTGCAAAACTTTCTTAGAAAGTCATAAATGTAATTTTTATGTGCCAGATTAATGTAATTTAAATTTTAAATGGTCATAGTCATTCAGAAACCTATTTTGTACAAATTATAAAAGAGCTAGGAAAAGTTGTTTTTGTTGTGTGTGGTTACAGAGAGCTTAAGAAAATGTGCAAATGTTCAGTGAATATGAACATTTTGCTGAAATTTTGCTGAAATTTTGCAGCATCAGGAACAAAAAGGTAGAGGGGAGAGATTATATAAGTAGAACACTTACATTTTAATTGAATATCACAAAGCAGAAGTGTGTTTGAGACATTTTATTTTGAAATGCAGGTAAGATATTTTCTGTCTGCCAAGAACCAAGTTCCTTATAGCAATCTGCAAAATACAAAAGTTTTACTGCATTCATTGTGGTGGCTGCGTTATGTGCCTTGCACAGTGTTGGTGCTAAAGGTTACTTAATGCACAAAACATCAATTAGGTCTGCCCTCATGGAGCTTACAGTGTAGTGGAGGAGAAAGAAATGGAACATATGTTAACAATTAAATATGTGCATGTAAGGATATGAAGGGGATAGTACAAAATACCAGTACTGTGGGATCATATGCCAAGAATATCTAATCCAACCTGGGAGCAAAAGGTAGAGAAGCTTTCTGAGAAGAAATAACATACTAAAGCCAGGAGACTGAATAAGAATAACAGAGAGAGTGGTTTTCACTATAGAGCCATCAGCATAAATGAAGACAAAATCACCAGAAACTATGGAATATTTGAGAAAATAAAAACTGTTTATACACTTAGAAGATTATATGAGTAAGGGGAGAGGGTAGAAAAGTAAAAGAAAGAATGACAGCCTCGGGATAAAAAGGAAAGAAAATAGAATTTGGGAGATGGAGGCAGGAGATACTTTGTTTTTATTTTAAAACATATAGTAAATGGAATTTTTTTTTTTTTGGTGCTCAGTTGTATGCATTTTAACACACATATAGGTCCATGTAACCACTGTTGCTATCAGAATGCAGAACAGTTTCATCACGCTCCAATTGTTGTCCAACCTTCTAAGTATACCTGATGCCTGGCAAACACTGGTCTATTTTCTGACTCTAGTTTTGTCTTCTCCAAAGTGTCTTATGAATATAATTCTGTAGTATGTTTCCTTTTGAAATGGGCTACTTGTATTTCCAGTAGTACAGTTGAGATGTATCCAAGTTATTGTGTATATCAATAGTAGTCCATTCCTTTTATTATTGAGTAGTATCCCAGTATACAGATGTACCATGGTTTGTTTATTCAGTCACCCTTTGAAGGACATCTGGATTGTTTCCAGTATTTTTTAAATTATAGTCCTACTACAAACACCTATTTATAGGTTTCTGTATGAAATTTAAGTTTTCATTTCTGTAAGGTAAAAACCTCAGAGTAGGATTTCTGCATCATATGGTAAGTGCATATTTAGCTTTATATCAAATTGCTAAACTATTTTCTAGAGTAGTTGAACCACTTTGTATCCCCACCAGCAATATTTGCAAATTCCAACTGTTTCACATCCTTTTTAGCTTGTGGTACTGTGTTTGGTTTTGTTTCTTTTTAAGCTTTTCTCTTTTTTTTTTCATTTTTATTGAATTTATTGGGGTAACACTGTTAAACAAAATGTTACGGGTTTCAGGTGCACAATTCCACAACATATCCTCTGTACACTGTATTGTGTATTCACCACCCCTCATTGTGGTTTTACTTGGCATTTCCCTAATGACTAGTGATGTTGCACATACTATTTTCTTTGAGGACTGTCTATTCAGGTGTTTTGCCTATTGTTTAATTTCATTGTGTCTTTTTTTACTCTTGTGTTTCGAGACCTCTTTATATGTTCTAGATACATGGTTTTTGTTGGATATGTGATTTTAAAATATTTTCTCTCACTCTTGGCTTGCCCTTTTATTCTCTTAACATTGTACTTTTAAAAAAGTGATAGGTTCTAATATCTCTTATTAAGTTACCAATAAAATTCTGAAAATCAGCAAGAAGATTTTAAAAATGCAGTCAGCAAGCTTGGCTTAATTGATTCATGTAGAACACTCCAGCAATTTCAGAGTATGCATTATTTTCAAACGTGGAATGTGATTTTTGAGTGCAGTGTAATTAAGCTAAAAACAATGACAAAAAGATAGCTTTAAAAATTCTCCAAATATTTCCAAATTAACAAACACTTATAAATAGCCTTGGGTACAAATACTATCATTCTTTCTACCCAGCACTCTATGCTTTCTCTCAGATACTCCTCTAGAAAGAATAACAGTTAGTTGCCCCTAAGTTTGTGGTTAGGATTGGCTGATGATATATTGGGTATCAAAGTAACTTTGAATGTAAAACAACTTGAGTATATTAAATTAATACAAAGAACATGTGTTTTAAATTTTTGTGAAGAATTTCTGAACTCTTTAAAATTGAAAAAGCACTATCAGGAATAAATGCTGGCCTAAAATATCTTAACTTATTAAATCACTAAACACCTATCTTCTCTATTAAAAAGTCAATCAGTTTATATTAAACTATGAGCATAGAATGAAAGAGCATAATAGATCTATAAGATTTCTCTATGCCATGAATTCTCAAGTTCAGTCTCTGTTTTGTATGGGTGTTAGTATAATGTAAACTTGGTGTTTACCTATGAAACTGATTTCTAGTTAATTCAAATACAAGTGTAATGACAGAGGCTTGACTTTAGGTTTTTAGTTAGATATAAGATGCTCTAAATTAATCCTAAAAGAAATTTACCCAAGTTGTAGGCTTAATTGTGAATATCTTATTTCCACAGGTATTTGTAATAATGGTGAAGATAGTTCTACTGAGAAATAAGTATTGCCCTTCAAAGTTTCAAGAAAGGGAAAGTTTAATGTCAGTTTGATTATTTATTCATTCAGTGGCTATTTATTGATCATCTTCTATGATCCAAGTCTTATTTATAGACATGGTGGATACAGCAATGAGTAAAGTAGATACAAGCCATTTCTTATGCAGCTTACACTCTGGTGGGCAAGACAGAATTTAAACAAATAATTAAGTAATTAGAGTACATAGTGTGTGATTCCATGGAAGTAAAGTTTAGTAACAGGCAAAATACTTGTCTAGACTGACTGATAGAAATCAGAATAACAATTTACCTATGTAGGGGTGTTATTAACAGGAGACTAATGAGGGAGCCTTCCAGAATTTTGAAAATCTGTATATTGGTTTGTGGTGGTTTCATAGAAGTATATATACATTTATATATGCATGTATGCAAAGCTTTAAGTTGTGTACTTAAGATTTGTGCACTTTACTATATGTACATCATATTCAATTTTCTTACAGGTATTTACTATGTAATATTACCAGGTATTGATAGATGCACTAGAGACAAATTAAGATGAGAAAGGGGATTGAGACCATTAAAAATGGGGTATCGTGATAGGAAGGGTCTCACTGAGAAGATAAATAGACCTGAAGGAGTCATACAGATAGGTGGGGATAGAATGTTCTCAGCAGAAGAAATTTCAATGAAAGGATGTGATATAATGTACTTAGCAGTTCAAGGATTGGCCAGAAGAAGTGCATGGCTGCTGCATTGCAAGATGGAAGAGTATTGATGAGGTCAGGGTAGACCAGAGCTTTAGAGCACATTTTAAAGACCTTGGCTTTTAATTATAAGCAAGTTCATTAGAGGGTTTGAGGAGATAAAAGTTGTGGTGTGATTTACATTTTTAAACAATAATAATGACTGCTGTTTTGAGAGTATTCTGTAAGGCAGTAATGAAAGAGACCAGCCAAGAGACTATTCCAGTGATCCACATGAGAAATAATGGTTATAGTTATTGGGTGGTGAAAAGTAATCAGATTCTGTATGTGTGAATGTGGAAGTGACAGCATTTACTGATGTATTGGTTATGGGATGTGAAAGAAAAAGGATTTAGGAATGATTCCTAAGTTTTTGGCCTGAACAGTTAAGAAGATAGAATAAGTCATTAAGCTGGGAAATTCAAGAGAAAAGCAAGTTTGGGTGGGTGAGTCAGGAATTAGTTTTGGGACATGTTGCTTTTAGATTTGTACTTCAAGTGAAGGAAAGTAGACAATTCAGTAGATGGAACTGGAGTTCAGAGCTGCAGTCTGGAATAGAGATATACATTTAGGAATTGTTAGACTTTAGTTAATATTTCAGGCCATGGGATGAGAATGCTGAAGGAACAGACCTAGGAGATATTGAAGGGAAGAGGTTCTCAGAACTGGAACACTTCACAGTTTAGAGGTTAGAGAAATGAGGAAGATCCAGGGAGGGATAGGATACTAGGAAGAAGTAGCCTTTTATGTATAAAGAAAGCCTTTCTTTCTGTCAAAGACACATGTGTGTCTTTGAAGCCAGATGATGAACTATGTCAGATGAGTACTGGATTAGAAATGCGTAAGTTACTGGTGACCTTGTAAGAGCAGTTTTGGAAATACAGTAATGACCAGAAGCTGATTAGAGATTATTTAAGAAAGACTGTGAGGACAGTAATTTTGAGAGATTTTGTTGTACAGCACACAGATAATAAAAGCAGGGAACATCTATAAGGGCTTGACACCCTACTTAAAGCTTTATGTGTGTTAATCTCATTTAATACTTACAATAGCCTTGTGAGGTAAGAGAACCAACTTACAGCCTCTTCCAAACCTTGTTTGTCTGTTTGTTTGTTTGTTTTAAAGATTTTATTTATTTATTTTTACAAAGAGGGGAAGGGAGGAAAAAAGGGAGAGAAACATCAATTGGTTGACTCTCACATGCCTCTAACTGGGGGCTGGCTCAAAACCCAGGCATGTGCCCTGAGCAGGAATTGAACTTCTGGCAACCTTTTGGTTTGCAGGACAACACACAACCCACTGAACCACAACAGCTAGGGCCAGAATCTTGTTTTTAACCTGCATGTATTTGAAGACTTTTTGACAGAGTGGTTAGAATAATACAAAATAAGTAAAAATATAATCCCTTCAAACAGAGAAAAGGATCTATCCTGTCAAAATGGAGCTGTATAAATGAGTTCATCTGTGTTACTCTAGAGTATTGATATCATACAATGATTTTCAATAATTCTTCTGTGTGCTTTCACTCATCACCTGTCTAGACATAGCTTCCCCCTGCCACCGCTTCTCCTGCCTTCCGTCCCTCCTTTCCTCCCTCCCCTTCCCTCTTTCTTTCCCCTCTTTTTTTGTGTATCAGGTATCTTTATGAGACAATCAGTAGATCACTACTTGTATTCATTTTCACTGAATAATTTGTTTGAGTTCATATACACTATTAGGCCTGTGTAAGGCACATAGACTTTTTAAAGAAATTATTAGTGAATGTGTATTATGCCTGGATGTGGGGAGGCTCTGCCTGCAGAGTTCCTCTAGGCCACCACAGGTGAGAATAATTCTACCAAGATATGATCTGCTTGGGGAGGAAAGGTGGCCAATCTCTCAGAGGAGAATAGCCTTGAGCCTGTTCCTCAATGGGCTTTATTGGGTTTAATTTGCATATGAATACAGGGTGCATGCATAAAGCTCATCAATCATTGTCAGGCAGTAATGATCAAGGAACTCAAAGAACTGTAAGGGCTTATTCTGAATCAGGGTCAGATAGATAGAGTGCCATCAAAGGGCCATAAAACTTTGGGAAATAAATTCATTTTATGCTGGGACCCTTATCATTTAAATTGAGGGTATTCTTAGCAAAGCAGGTTTCACAGGATTTTATGCATTCTTTCTTAGGCCTGATTGCCCCTGGGGATCTGCCCTTTCCAGCATAGGGTTGCACCACCCTCCAGCATTGTTTCAGGCCTGAATCAGGTAGGGGATGTGGCAGCCAAGAGATTAGCAGATTTTTTTGCAGATAGAATGAGGATTCAGGTTATAACAAAGCCAAGGAGTGATGGTCCATCACTCTTTTTCTATAGTTGCCCAAGTTCTTCCCTGATGGCCCCTTCATGACTATGCCTGTCTTAGTTGTTCCTTCCGTGAGGAATCTTACACATCACTGACTAACTAGTCATCCTCCTGGGGCCAAGCAGGGTGCAGTAAATGGCTCCTTCCAGGAGGCTAAGCTTTGTCTCCTAGTGGCTTATGGTCTTAAGGTCTTTTTACTCAGCCTTACCCATGGGGTGGCGTGGGTAGGGGGGATCAAAGCTTCTGAAACCAGGCAGGGTGGCTCCCAACACCTAACTACATTAAAAAAATGTTTTTCAACTAATGATACAGGGAAAAACATAAAGGTAAAAGAGAAAATAATTTCAATATATGTTGCAATGTTTTATAAAGTGTTCCCACAAAGGAATAATTTTTAAAAACATGTTTTTTAACTAATGATACAGGGAAAAACATAAAGGTAAAAGAGAAAATAATTTCAATATATATTGCAATGTTTTATAAAGTGTTCCCACAAAGGAATAATTTTTAAAAACATGTAATTAGAAATATAGGACAAATAGAGATGATCACTTAACAGAAGAAATATGAATGACCATTATTATGAAAAATTGCTTGTTTTCCCTAATACTCTAAAATGTAACAATGAAAACGGGATACCAATTTTATTAGAAGAGCAAAAATTCAAAGGATTAAAATTATCCAGTCTTGGTCAGCATATGGAAAGTGGACATTCTGATACATTGTTGAAGTATAACTTGATAGAACCCTTTTAGAGTGCAAATATTAGTATGAATATAATTTTTGTTCACTTTCATTTCTCAGATTCTAATTTTTACAGTTTTTATAGAGGCATCACATAATGTATTCAAGGATTTTGACTTCAGCACTGTTTATAATATTAGAATATTAGAAAAACTCGAATAAAAAGAAATAATTGAGAGGTTGTGGTAAATCCATATTTTGGAATAATGCACAGCCATTAAAATTGAGTTAGAGGTACAGGTGATCCCTGACTAACAATGGTTCAACTTAGGGTTTTCAACTTGACAGTGGTATGAAAGCAATATACAGTTAGTAGAAACCATACTTTGAATTTTGAATTTTGGCCTTTTCCTGGGATAATGATTACCATATGATAATCTCTGGTGGTGCTAGGCAGTGGCAGCAAATTGCAGCACCCAGTCACACAGGAAAATGACTGATAATAGACTATGCACTGTGTTGCCAGAATTTTTTGAATATTGTGTTTTGCGTTTTGCATCCCAGCATATCTACCAAACACTTATCTGTGTGCATCTCCTGCTTCTGGGGAGAAGAGGAAGGCAATTACTTTTGAGATGAAACTCAAGACAATTGCTGACTGTAGGCTAATGTAAATGTTTTGAGCCTACATTTAAGGTAGCCTAGGCATAACTATGAGGTTTGGTAGAGTAGGTGTATTAAATGTGTTTTCAACTTACCCATCGTAAATCGAGGAGAATCTGTATATATATTGGTATGAAAAGATGTATACAAAATGCTTAGAGAAAGAAAAACTGCAGAATAATGTGTCCCAGTTTTGGTTGATTAAAGAAATTGTGTAGTTATCTATAATATGTATTTATATTTTATGAAACTTGAAGATCTAGAAGAATGTACACTGAAGTGTTAATAGTGGCTATCTCTGGGGAGTGAGGTAAGGAAGGTGTGGGATGCTCTTTGACTTCTTAATTGATATTTCTATATTGTTTTGAAATGTTTTTATAAGTAAAAATAATTAAAATTATTTTCATAGCTATCTTATACAACTTAAAATTATTGTTGCTCCTATCCACAACACCATAAAATTTTAGTGAACTGTTGACATGTGACAGTAAAGAGGTTAGATATTTAAATAGTGTTAAGAGGAGTAGTCACCAAAGGAAAGGAAAGCAGGACAGTACAGGGGAACATGAAATGAACAATTGAGGTATAAGTGCAAAATACTTGAATATCTATTCCTAGTCATCCAAACCTCATCCATTTTACATTGCTGGTTTTTATTCTATTATAAAGTAAAACACAGACAGAAGAGTATATCTTAGTGAAGATCTGCAACTTGACCCCCCAGGTCAACCAGTAGCATTTAACCAACCATTCCTGGAACCTTCTTTGTACCCTGCCCTAATATAGCCCATCCCTACATTGTATTCTTTTATGGTTTATCACTTACGTGTGCCTTCTTAGATACTATAGCTTGGTCTTGCTTTTTGTTTAACTAGATACCTTTCTATGTCTTTTAATCCCTCCTTTCCTCTTTTCCTTACTTTTCCTTAGAATTTTCTTGTTAAAGAACTGGACCATTTCACCTGTAGATTCTCAGTCTGGATTTTTCCTGTTCACATATTTATGGTGCAGTTCAATGTGTTCTGCAGTTCTATATGTTTCCTTCAAGATCACAGCAAGCTTGATCTGGAATCATGATCAGATTTGGTATTGATCCCTTTGTTGTATTTTATCAGGAGGCACACACTATCCGTTTTTCACTATTTTTAATGTTAGTAGCCATTGATGTTCAGTGCCTAGATCCATTGATTCATTAGAGGCTGCAAAATAGAAATACCCTAGTTATTTTTGTTTTTACTTATTTGCTGGGATAATTTTATAGAGAGTCACTTCCTTCTTTTACTATTTGACTGCCCAGTAGAACAGTTCATATAGGAAAGGCAGGGAAAGTGTTTTGTTCTTTCCTTTAATTTACCTAGTTTTTAAGGTAATGAGTTGGTTCACCACTATCCTGAGGAAATACACCAATATATTTTTAAATAATATCATTGTGAATTCATGGATTAAACATTTTGTGTGATAGGTTTCAAAATATTACAGTTCTTTTCCTTATTGAAGCTCAAACTGTCTCATTTTTGGCCATGGGAAGTCTCTTATCTTGTCCCTTAAGTCCTTTTAAGATACCTTTGTAGTCTTAATAGGTTCCATGCTGTTCCAAGATGTTTCAGGTTTATCTTGCTTGTTTTCTGCACAGACCTGTAATCAACTATTTCTTCAAGCCCTGATTTCTTTTAATGGAAAATGATGTTTAAAATCTCAATCTTGGTGTTAGGAATGCTCATTCCTACTGGTTTGGTTGTTTCTAGGTCTTTTAAGTGTGTAGAGTTGGAATCTATATTGTTTCTACATAGCTATACTGAGATACAGGATATTTTGATTTTTATAGGACTCGAGGGATTTAAGAATTACAGTATCTCATAATTTTATTTTTATCTCACATCACAATTAAAACAATAATTGTACAATTACCATATCAGTTATTACTAGACAGTTAAAAATTGGAAATATTATCTTATTTTCCCTGGTTTTATGGTTGCTCTAAATACACATTGTCAAATCATATGGCTACTGCCTTTTGGTCCTCATTTAATGATCTCTCCCTTTTAGTCCTCATTTAATGTTAACTTCATAGGTAACTGTATATTTAAAGCATATCACAAATCTTTGTAGCTAGATTATATGAAACATCTTCTCTGTTAGTGTGATGGCTAAGTGTAAGCATATTTCCATGAGCAATCAATTAAAAAATATTTATTTGAGAACTATTCTCTTTGGAAGAATGTAAAATATAATGGTTCATTGATTCTCAAAGTATGACCATAGAGTGGTGCTGATCCATGAATGAGATATATACAGAACTTCAGAGTTAACAATTAGAAACTTTTATAGCAATCTGACATCAAGCATGTGATTGGTATATTTTGTAAAAGTATTAATACCTGACTGATTGGAAATTTAAACAAAGTAAACAAATATAACTGCTCCGGTACTACAGATAGTTTATTGTAGATTGCCATTGTTATACACAATCCAGCCATTATCATGTAGCTGACAGTAATTAGGTATTTCAGATACATGGTTTAAGAGGTAGATAAATTTCTGTGAGAAAAACTCGTAGATGTAGACTAATGAAATTTTCAAAGAAGATGGACTTGATCTAGACTTTAGTTTCTTTTGTCAGACATGAAAAAGGAATGAAAACACCATTAACAAAACATGCAATTAATGGGTAGACAAAACACATTGTGTAACTGGCTTGACAAGAAACAGAAGAGTTTTACTAGTTAGAGTAGGGGAAATAATGGGGTAGGATAGTTGTTTAAAGGTCGTCAATGCCTAACTGAATAATCATAATATTTTCCTGTAGGTGATAGAGATTCATTCATTCCACAAAATGAGTATAAGGCACTTTTCTGCGATTATGAAGGGCAAAACAAAGGTCCGATGCTTTGCTACTTAGAGTCTAGTGAAGAAAAGAAAAAAGAAACAGATTAAACAAGTCAATTTATGGCACAGTATTAAATAGTAAGTGATAAGAGGAAAAGCAGAGTAAGGTATTTAAAATAAAGTCATCACCATACATTTTGTGTACATCGAATTAATAGCATTTGTGTCCATGAAGCACAAGTAGTTGTCTTCTTCTTTTAGCATGTTTTATCTTGACTATCTCTGCCAGTACCTTGAGAACTGCCATTTCAGTCTAGATAGCTAAAATTTAAGAACTAGAGCCTCCTAGCAACCCCTGATTATGTTTTTTAATCATGCTTTTCTCCCAGTGTAGTAGCAGCTTGATTGATTTGTGTATTTGTTGAGTTTTTTGTATATCTTCAGTGGTATTGGTTCTGATGCAGACATTCTGGGAGTCCAGGAGCCTGAAGGTCCATGACCCACTGTGGGTTCTTGGCATTGTGCAGGAAAGAATTCAAAGACAAGCCAGCATTGAGTTTAAAATGTAAGTGAGTAAGGGGCAGGCTACTTCACATGCAGAGCAGCCCTCCTCCTTGGTGGGATTTACTTCTTTTACTGAGGCTCATTTAATCAAGTGGTAGGGCATGTAAGGAGGAGGAATATTCAAGATTTTTCCTGGAAAGAGGTGGGGACTTCTCAGAAGAACCTCATTAGCCACCTTGGGTCTTTATATGGGCTTTCCCTTTCTGATCATGGTGCAACCAGATAGGTTGTTTAGAATGCTAATGTATTGTATAATGAGGCTAGTGATTACCACAAATTGAAAACAGTAACCATGATGGATGGACCTGGTCTTCTGCAGGTTCTAAGCCATGAATTTGTCGAGTGTTGATCTTACTTCACTTGCTAGTGCCAGTAGCCCTTAATTGGTTACAGCCATTTTGCTCCATACCCTGTCTCAGTTCTGCTGAGGTCCTTGGTGATTCTTGGTTGTATACTACTTTTATGTTTGTGATCCCTACTACACTTGGCTGTGGATGATGTTTGCCTTCACTATAGCCTGCCTCAGATGACAGTGGAGGAAGAAACGACTATATTACCAGATAGAATGTGACTATAATCACATTTCAGTTTGGGGTTCTCCATCCTTTTTGGGGATTACTCTTAATCCCTGTCCCTAAATAACAAGAATATCCAACTTGCTGCTTTAGACAGGCTGCATACACTTCCATGTCTTATAGCTCAGTCTACATGGGGCCGGATTGTAGGGTTGGTAAAAGTTAATCACCTTAAGTGCTCCCTTTCTGATGACCCTGACAGTAATTTGAGGTATCCCTTTATTTTTTTTCTTACTTGTCTCTGAACTTTTGTCCATTAACTTTTCTGCTCTTTCCAGCTCCATGTAGAACTTTTTCATATATGTAGTTTGAGCTATGGTTTTCTGTAATTTTTTTCTCTCCATAGAACTGATTTTATCCTCTTTGTATCTTTACAAATTCCTTAAAATGTCTGGTGCCTTGATTATATACCTTCAGCTGTTACAGATTCTTCTGTTTCATGTACTCTGATGTTTTAAGATTGGGAGCAGGGCCCTGGCTGGCGTAGCTCAGGGGATTGAGTGCAGGCTGCGAACCAAAGTGTCGCAGGTTTGATTCCCAGTCAGGGTACATGCCTGGGTTGCAGGCCATGACCCCCAGCAACCGCACACTGATGTTTCTCTCTCTCTCTCTCCCCTCCTCCCTTCCCTCTCTAAAAGTAAATAAATAAAATCTTCAAAAAAAAAAAGATTGGGAGCAGAAGAGTAATAGTAGCATATATTAAGTCTGCCATCTTTTAGGCTTAATCTGCCAATTGATGACCTTTAAAAAATCATTTAAGATTGTAATAATAATGTACAGTGTTTCTGGTTATTGTTAAACAAAATGAGCAGCCAGAAATATTAGCATACACTGTTGTGTTTGGCCTTATTATGTATTATCCTACCTGACAGGTTAATTTAATAAGGTCCTATTTAATTCAAACTTATTGAAACTACATTTTAAAGGTTTTTCTTTTCCTAGGGAGACAATTATAGAATCTTGATTCTGTTTTCATCTATTCTGTCTTTGTGAGCAAATGAAGAGTAGGGGGTAAAAAAAGCGTTATTGCTATATTGGTTTAAGGATAGAATGTTTCAAGTCAAGAAGCAAAAACTATTTCAAGGTTGATTAGCATCTGAAAAGTATTTTGATTCTACTCATTTTTCTCAATAGTGCACGTTAGCTATTCAAGTCAGCATGAAAACTCTTAGTCTTCAAAGTGTAACTCAAATTTTCTTCTCTGGAGTCTTCTAAACTCTACAACAAGTGTTCCTCACCTTGTACTTTCATGATGTTTTTATTGTATTATATGAGTTATAGGAGTTTTCATTATATTGGAAACAGTGTTTTATTTCAGGTTGCCTTTCACCAGTCTCTGAATTCCTCCATGTTTTATCACCTTTTGCAATCACAGCATTATATTTCCACAGTAAATATGGGCTTTATATGGGGAAAGCCCATAGTGATTGGAACATAATTTTAGGAATGTTAAGGATGGATACTAACTCATCATTCTAATTTCCTGTCCCGAAGAGTCAGCCCCAGTTATAAACTACGGGAAATTCTTAGATCATAATGACTTTTAATAATGCAGCATTTAAGTTTGAAGTTTGTCCTTTATTTTTATCAGGTAACAATTACCATATAGTCTATAAATATGCAATTATTTGCTGCCTTTGAAAATGCCTCATTGTTTAAAAAACAATAAACTAATCCTGATTTTAAAATATATTTTTAACAGCTAAAGCCCAGTATTTTAGATTTGTCATTTTCTTTTTTTGAAGGATCAAAGTAACAATGAAATTATGATTGGAGTAATGTCAGGAGGAATTCTGATATATAAGAACAGGGTACGAATGAATACCTTTCCATGGTAAGGACTTCCATCAATACTTTTGCTGTTTTATATTACTAATATTATAATTCATATTAAAGAAAGTGGCTGTTCAAGCATATTACTGTGTGATTCAAATTTATTTCACTTAAAAATCTACCAAAAGATAACAGAATAATTGAATTATTTATTTCAAAAATTGCTTAACTTCTAAAAAGTATTACTTTATGAATTTTTCTCTTAGAGAATCTCTAAATTTGTACTGTAATCTAATAGCTATCATGTTTATTGTTTTGCACCATGCTAATGGCTTTAAATACAGTAGTTCATTTAAATGCATTCAGTGAGGTACTGGTTTTTTAGTCAAAACATGGATGGGTATGGTTGCTGCAACAAATACCCAGTATTACAGTGACTTAAATTAGTGCTAAGAAATTATAGTGGCTCGATGGGGTATAAAACCCCTGTTTCTGTATGTTTGTTTTTGTCTTAGTGCTCTACTGTCCATAGCATATTATCCTTGTCCTCATTGTCTAAGATGTCTCGTCCACTGTCACTTCCGTATCCTAGAATAAAGAAAAAGGAAAAGTAGCATCTGCCACTTCCCTTTAATGAGAATAACATGAAAATCACATTTGCCATATTTCTTGTATATATATATGTATCATGTAATAACTCGGGTTTTTAGAAATAAACACAATGATTTTCATTAGGAAAAGAAACAAAATACAAAATAACTTGTATTTTGGTCTCTATAGTATAGCTCTTAAAATATTTAGTACTTATTTTTCAATATCTATGATTTTGACTTAATAGGTTTTTGTAGTTAGTCACTTTAATATACTATAATAGAACTATGATAACTGACAGAAGTAATTATTTTACAATTTCCTATAGGTCATAAGAGCATGAATCATAAAGTAAAAAATTAGTGAAATGAAACAAAAAATTAAATACCTTTGTTTTTTAAAAGACATTCTAAAGATGATGGGAAGACAGTTTTTTTAAAAATATATATATATTTGATAAAGGATTCATCAAAAATGTATAAAGAACCCTTATAGCTCAGAAGGCAGCCTGATTTTAAAAATAGGCAAAATATTCAAATAGACACATTCACCAATGAAGATATACAGGTGGCCAATAAGCACATGAAAAGATGCTCAGTCATCAGTGAGATGCAAATTAAAACAATAGTGAAGTCTTCATTTATACCCACTGGAGGAGCTCCAATGAAAAAGAATGACAGTGCTAATAAGTGATAACAAGGAAGCAGAGCACCTAGAAATATCATACATTGCTGCTGGGAATGCAAACTACTACACCAACTTTGGAAGAGTTGACAGTTTCTTTAAAGTTAAACAGAGCCTTGGCTGGTGTGGGTCAGTTGTTTGGAGCATCATCCTATATACCAAAAGGTGACAGGTTCGATTCCCAGTCAGGGCACATTCCCAGTCTACCTACCTATCTTTCTTCCTCTCCAAAATCAGTGAAAAAAAATCTTCTTGCATGAGGATAAATAATAATAAGAAGAAGAAGAACAATAATAATAATAAAGTTAAACATAGATTTGCCATATAATCCATAAGTTTTATTCCTAGATATTTATCCAAGAGAAATGAAAACATAAGTTTACATAAAGATTTATATACTAATGTTCATAACTAAATTATTCATAACAGCACAAAACAATTCCAAATGTCCATCAGCTGATGAAAGGACAAGCAAATGATGGTATATGTACACAAAGGAGAAGTGTTCAGCAATTAAAAGACATGAACTATTGATAACTAAACCATATGGATGACCCTCATCCATCCACAAACCATTATGCTGATTATTAGAAGTTAGACACAAAAAACTGTTTCTATCTATATGAAATTCTAGAAAACATAAATTATGGATACAGCAGACCAATGGTTGCCAGAGACTGAAAACAGAAGGAGGCAATTGACTCTAAAGGGCAGCAGGTCAACATTTTCAGGTGGTGGAAATGTTAAATGATGAGTTTGGTGGGTGGAAATTATATAATCCAAAACATTTGTCAAAATTCATTAACTTGTTCTCCTATGATTGGTATATTTCATTGTATATATAAATCATACTTCTACATAGCTCATAAAAGAAAACTAAAGATCAGTTAGTGTTTCATGTCACATCTTCTAAATGCTTCCTATGTAATTTAAATTGCTATGTTTAAAGAGGAATATAAAACAATTCAATACATGGCTTATGCCTAAAAGTGGATACATAAAAATTCATTATAAAACACAATAAGAAGTTTTAATAGATGTGCATCTTTATGTTTATGATTTTACTAAAGACAGTTTTTTTAAATACTTTTTTTCTTAATCCTCATAAGAGGACATTTTTTTCATTGTTTTTAGAGAGAGAGGAAGGAGGAAAGAGGGAGAGACACATGCATGTGAGAAACATTGATTGGTTGCCTTCCACACATGCCCTGACTGGGGATCAAATCTGCAACCTAGGTATGTGCCCTGACCAGGGATCAAACTCACAGCCTCTCAGTTTATGTGATGCTGCTCCAACCCATTGAGCCACACAGGCCAGCGCAATACTTTTTATATTATTATTTTATATTTTATATAAATGTGAAAATCAGAAATTTTTTTCAGATTATGTGAGTTAAAATAACATGATAATCTAATTTTTCTGTATTGTCAAAATTCTATATTTTATACACATTCCTTTATTATTAAATAGTGATTCTAGAAGAGTGGCAAGTTCTTTTAGAAACACAAAGGATACAGTGTTTCTAGGAAAATTTTAATGGCCCTGTAATATTTGAGATGGCCTTTAAAGGATAAATTAAATTTTCCTCTGTGAAAAGAAAGTATAAAAGAAACGTGTGTAGAGGGTTCAGTTGGTGAATTCAGGATAGAGGTACCAAGTGTGTTCAGAAACCTACTGATTAGAAAGGACATGGCAAGTTGAAGAAATATTGGGCTATTTTGTTTGGTTTTTCCTTCAGTTTTCATCATTTAGTATACAAGCAAGAGAACAAGAATTTAGGAATGTGATGCTTAAGAAAGAAAATAGGGTTCAGATTATGAAGGATCTTGTGTATTCTATAAGCTCAGGAGTTGGTATATTATTTTATTGGTAAATATGCTTGGAGCTGGCTTAATGTTGAGAAATAGATACTTCCAAATCTTTATCATAAATTTCGGTTAGAAAAAAACAGGGGCATGAGTGTTTAAGATATTCATTGGAAAACCTTACATAATGTTCATTTTAAATTTTATTTTCATAAAATTAAGCTAAGTACATGGGATTGAAAGTTCATTGTTTTTCTTTTTTAATATATTTTGTTGATTATGCTATTACAATTTTCCCACTTCCCCCCTTTATTCCCCTCTATCCTGCACACCCACTCCACCCGCATTCTCCCCTTTAGTTCATGTCCATGGGTCGTACATATAAATTCTTTGACTTCTACATTTCCTATACTTTTCTTAACCTCCCCCTGTCTGTTTTCTACCTACCATATATGCTACAAATTCTCTGTGTCTTTCACCCTCTCTCCCCTCCTACTCACCCACTGATACCCCTCCATGTTATCTCCATTTCTGTTCTTCTCTTCCCGTTCTAGTTGTTTGTTTTTGTTTTGTTTTTGCTTTTGTTTTAGGTTTGGTTGTTAATAACTGTGAGTTTGTTGTCATTTTGCTGTTCATATTTTTTATCTTTTTCTTAGATAAGTCCCTTTAACATTTCATATAGTAAGGGCTGAGTGATGATGAACTCCTTTAACTTGACCTTACCTGGGGAGCACTTTATCTGCCCTTCCATTCTAAATGAAAGCTTTGCTGGATAGAGTAATCTTGGATGTAGGTCCTTGCCTTTCATGACTTGGAATACTTCTTTCCAGCCCCTTCTTGCCTGCAAGGTTTCTTTTGAGAAATCAGCTGAGAGTCTTATGGGCACTCCTTTGTAGGTAAGTGTCTCCTTTTTTCTTGCTGCTTTTAAGATTCTCACCTTATCTTTAATCTTGGCTAATGTAATGATGATGTGCCTTGGTGTGTTCCTCCTTGGGTCCAACTTCTTTGGGACTCTCTGAGCTTCCTGGACTTCCTGGAAGTCTATTTCCTTTTCCAGATTAGGGAAGTTTTTCTTCATTATTTTTTCAAATAAGTTCTCAATTTCTTGCTCTTCCTCTTCTTCTTCTGGCACCCTTATGATTCGGATGTTGGAATGTGTAAAGTTGTCCAGAGGTTCTTAAGCAAGCCTGTCCTCATTTTTTTGAATTCTTGTTTCTTCACTCTGTTCTGGTTGACTATTTATTTCTTCCTTTTGCTCCATACCATTGATTTGAGTCCTGGTTTTCCTGCAGTCACTGTTGGTTCCCTATGAACATTTTCCTTTATTTTACTTTTCATATCCTTCATTTTTTTCTCTAATTTGTGACCAAAATCAACCAATTCTGTGAGCATCCTAACTACCAGTGTTTTGAAGCCTGCATCTGATAGGTTGGTTATCTCTTCTTTGCTTAGTTATATTTGTTCTGCGGATTTGATCTCTTCCTTCATTTGGGCCATTTTTTTTGTCTTGGTGTGCCTGTTATGTAGTAAGGGGCAGAGCCTTAGGTCTTCACCAGGTCAGGGCAACCCACATCACTGTGTTGTGGTGCTCTATGTGGGGGAGGGCTCCAAAAGGGAACAGTGCCACTTGGTTGGCTCTCTGCTGGTTTTCAGTCATTTCCCCTGCTACCCACAATCAAATAGGGCCCTTCTGGTGCTGATTACCATGTGGGTGGGTTTGTATGCATTCTAGGACCTTGTGGGTTTCTCCAAAGAACTCTCCTATGAGGCTGGGAGTTTCTCCCACTGCTGCTTCAACCCCTGCAGGTTTTTTCAGTCAGTGGATTTGAGGCTTTATTTCCCTGTACTGGAACCCTGGGTTTTGTGGTCTATATTGCTCCCCAGTTGTTTCTCCCAGTTTATCTGCACGCAAATGTGGAGTCACCCAGTCCACAAGCCACCACCTTGCCTGCTCCACCAGACTCCTTGCCGCAAGTCCTCTCTACCCGGCTGCCCATCTCAGCCCCTCCTACTGGTCTGGATGAATGTTTCTTCTTTAACTCTTTGGTTGTTAGACTTCCATACACTTTGATTTCTGTCAGTTCTGGTTGTTTCTGTTTTTAAATTTGTTGTTATCCTTTTGGTGTGTGAGGAAGTACAGTATGTGTACGCCTCCATCTTGGCCAGAAGTCCCAGATTTAAAGTTCTTAAAGCTACTAAATTTACTTTATCCTGGAACATGAGTTTCTTGTCATCCTGACTACTCATAACAATACATACCATAACAAATACATTTATAAATATACCACAGGTAGCCATGATTTATGATCTAATATTAATTGATTTCTAAGGAAAATCATTAGGGTCAATGATAATCATTAAATATATGGCTTACTTTTTGTCCTTAAAACATGGATCTATTTTTACAAAAGCAATATACTTATTAATACTCTGTGTCAATAATTGAATCTAAAAAACATAGTTAAGTAAACAAGAAGAATAGAGACAGAATAATGGATACAAGAGTGTTTCGATGGTTGCCAGGTGGAAGGGTGTTTTTGGGAAATGTGTGAAGAGGTGAGGGGATTATGAAGTTCAGATAGGTAGAGAATAGCCATAGGGATGTAAAATACAGTGTAGGAAGGGGCGTAGCCAAAGAACTTGTACACATGAGCTATGGACCTGAACAATGATGGGGAGAATTGCCTGAGGGAGTAAGGGGTGCTGGGTGGAGGGGGTCAAAGGTGGAAAAATCAGGACAACTATAATAGCATAATGAATAAAATATAATTTAAAAAAATATTCCATGTGAATAAGTGACACATTACTTTCATCACCTGTATTAAGCTGGCGCTTATAGAATTGCCATTGCCTTTAAATTCATATTAGCAAAATATTTATTAAAAAATCACTTGACGAAACTGATGATTACAGCTCTAACATGGTATCATGTAGATTTCAGCTACTTCTATATTAATATTTAAAATAATATATTCAAGCCAAAATCTGAATGGTGGAATTAATGGAATTTCTACATGAATGAAGAGTTTAAAGTTGGAGGTTTTAGAACTGATAGTTCTATAACACCAAAGCAAGTAAAAAAATCACTCATGAATTTTAGTGTATTTTTATCTATAGCTTAGAACCCTGTAAGCTGGGTGTTATTAGCATTGTTTTTACAGATAAGGAATGAGAAATGACAGAGAGGTTGGTTTAAGGTTAAACAACTGGTAAGTATGATAAAGAACTTTAAATCCAGGTTTTTCAGATTCTAAAACACCAGTTTCTCACTTATCTCTTCTCTCAAAATTAGAGCTACATGTTGAAAAAGTAGTGTATCACATAGTAAATATGCTCTCTCCTATCTTCCCATGTATGGTTATCCTTGAATTATCTTATTCAGATTCATACTTTCAAAATGTTGAATAGTAATTTGGGGTTACTTGCATTCTGTAAATTGGATTTTGTTAAAATTAATGCTAATCAAAAAACAACATTAAACAAAATAAAGTGGGAAGAATAGAGTTCTGGTTCTCAGTCCAGCAGGCAAAGAATTTGGAAGTCGGACTTCTGGCAAGGTGGACGCAATGTACCTCCACGCACAACCAAGATTAGAACAACAACAATTTAGAGCTAGAATAACACCCAGAACTGACGGAGGATTTATCTGAATGGAAGTCGGATAGCCAAGAGGTTGAAGTAGACCCGTTCATCCAGACCGGTAAGAGGGGCGGAGAGAACGAGCCGAGCCGAGCCAGGCGGGCGCGGGTCGGCGGCGCACGGAGGTTGGGGAGAACTGGGCGCAAACTCGGCATGTAAGCCATCCGGGGCGCACAAGATTGCAGCGATGGATCCTGAGTACGCAAGCAGCGGCTGGCGGACCCAGTGAGACAGCGACTGTGGACCAGGGCAGAGCTCGCAACCCAGGATTCCAGAGAAGGGACTGAGATCCCAGGAGAACGGAACTACCGCGATGTTCCCTCCCGTCCCCGCTCCTGCTCCTGCCCTTGCCCCCACATACAACGTCACAATCTAGTGACTGGGGTGCCCAGCCCTGGTGAACACCTAAGGCTCTGCCCCTCACAGTATCAAGAGTGACCGGACAGAAAAAAAAAGGAGAGACATGTTTCCAACAGAAGAACAGATCAGTCCCCCAGGACTCATCCTTTTGAGCGACCAAGAAATAGTCAATTTATCAGATGCACAGTTCAAAACACTGGTGATCAGAAAGCTCACGGAATTGGTTGATTTTGGGTGCAAATTAGATGAAAAAATGCAGGTTACCATAAAAGAGATGAAGGAAGATACACGGAGGAGAGCCAATAGTGAAGGGAAGGAAACTGGGTCTCAAAACAATACAGTGCACCAGAAGGAAGAGAGAAACAACCAAGCAGAAAAGCATGAAGAAATAAGAATTCAAAAAAATGAGGAGAAGACTAGGAGCATCCAGGACATCTTTAAACGTTCCAACATCCAAATTATAGGGGTACCAGAAGGGGAAGGGGAAAAGCAACAGATTGAGCACGTATTTGAACAAATAATAAAGGAGAACTTCCCCAATCTGGCAAAGGAAATAGTCTTCCAAGAAATCCAGGAACCTCAGAGAGCCCCAAAGAAGTTGGACCCAAGAAGAAACACACCAAGGCACATCATAATTACATTAGCCAAGGTAAAAACGAAGGAGAGAATCCTAGAAGCAGCAAGAGATAAGGGGACAGTAACCTACAAAGGAGTTCCCATCAGACTGTCAGCTGATTTCTCCAAAGAGACCTTACAGGCAAGAAGGGGCTGGAAAGAAATATTCCAAGTCATGAAAGACAAGGAACTACATCCCAGATTGCTCTATCCAGCAAAGCTCTCATTTAGAATGGAAGGGAAGATAAAGTGCTTCTCAGATAAGGTCCAGTTAAAGAAGTTCATCATCACCAAGCCCTTATTTTATAAAATGCTAAAGGGACTTATCCGAGAAAAAAAGATGAAGAGAAAACATGTATAGTAAAAGGAAAGCAAACTCACAATTATTAACAACCACACCTAAAGCAAAACCAAAAGAAACTAAGCAAACAACTAGAACAGGAACAGAACCACAGAAATGGCGGTCACATGGAGGGTTAGCAACAGGGGGGTGGGAGGAGGAGAGAGGGGGAAAAGGTACAGAGAATAAGTAGCATGGAATGTAGGTTGAAAATAGATAGGGGGAGGGTAAGAATAGTACGGGAAATGTAGAAGCTAAAGAACTCATAAGTATGACACAGGGGCATGAACTAAAGGGGGGAATGTGGGTGGGAGAGGATGTACAGGGTGGAGGGGAGTGAAGGGGCGAAATGGGACAACTGTAATAGCATAATCAATAAAATATGTTTAAAAAATAAACCGAAAAAAAAGAAAAGAAAAAAAGAATTTGGAAGTCATCACTCCTGTCTTTACAAGAAAAAAAACAATCAGAAAACTGAAAATCGACAATTCTTTTTAGATCCCTCAGAGAATTAAGGACACAAGGCATATTGCAGTTCTGAAAACTGGACAGACAGATGAATATAAAGAATGACAGTTTATCACACTGTGGCTGAGGTCACTCAGTGGATTAAATGCTGGCCTGAGAACCAAAAGGTCTCTGGTTCAATTCCCTGTCAGGGCCCATGCCTGCGTTGCAGGCAACGTCCCCAGTTGGACGTGCCAAAGGCAACTGATTGATGTTTCTCTCACACATTGATATTTATTTCTCTCTTTCTCCCTACCTTCCCCTCTCTCTAAAAATGAAAAAAAATAAATAAAATCTTTAAAAAATCAATGACAGTTCATCAGGACTAGAAACTACTGCTGCAGCCAGCAACTGGTAGGAATACTTAAAGGGTAATTGACTAATTGCTGGAGACTGAGCAAAGACTAGCTTAAGAGATGAAAACTCTTGCAGTCTTGGCCTTAAGGAGGCCCCCAGGCTTCTGTAAGTTTTACTATCAGGTGCCCATAAGGTTCTCAAGGTGAAAATTGGAGAAAAATCTACTCATGCTCTGGAAGAGTTGGGGGTGGTAGTGCTGATAAACAGGGAAGTAACCATTCAAAATGTGCTCAGAGCTTTGTGTTCTCTCTTCTTTTAATCCTCCCCCCGAATTATACATTTGTTGATATTAGAGAGAGAGGAAGGGGGAGAGAGAGATAAAGAGAAATGTCACATACCCTGGTCCCTGAAACCTAGGTAATGTGCTCTGACCAGGATTCAAACCCACGATGTTTTGATTACAAGATGACACTCCAGCCAACTGAGCCACACCAGCCAGTGCACTTTTTGTTCTTTTTTGTAAAGGTCTGTCCTTAAGGAAATCTGTTTTATCAATATTCAACCAACATGGGGTTTCATCAGTAAGAGCCTAATCGAAGTAGGTGAAGGGAAATACCCATTTGTAGTTCCTTCTTTATTGTCTCTCCTAAGAAGGGGGTGACCTGAAAAGCACTGAAGGTCATAGCCAGGGGTCACTGGCCACTAAACTATTGAGACCTAATCATAGGATTAAAGAATGATGATTCCTCTTAACCCACACCTTACTACCATATCAATAGGTCTTTTGTATAACAGGGGATTATAACTTAAATAATTGGCTCAGACTACTTAAGAAGTAATCTCTAGGGCAACCCAGAGACAACAGGGGAGACAAAAAACAAAGATAGAAGAGGATATAGGCTCAAACACCTCACAAACTATTCTTTTAAGGAAGCTATAATTTGATTGCTTTAGTTTCTAAAAGAATTTATGTCCCAGAGCATCGTTGCAGATAATTTAGGAGTATGGATATTAGGGGAGTGTTATAGCTGGGTGTGCTTATTGAAAGACTGGGTTGATTGGTACCGTTGTCATTTTAGAATTACTGTGGGCTTATCCAAAGCTGTGCTTTCCTGAAGAGTGTCAGCAGATACTTAACACTGGGGATTGATTGGTGGGGTTAGAGTTCATGAAAATAATCCAACAAATAACAATAACAAGCTGTGGGTAATGGAAATCAGTATCAGAGTTATTGCAATATGGGTAGCATTCAGTTTCCAAAAAAAAAAAAAAAATTAAAAGGCATGCAAAGATGAAGAAAACTATGGCCCATAGACCAGAGAAAAAAGCAAGAAACAGTTACAAGAGTGTATGTGCTTAATAACAGAGTTTCCAAATACATGAGGCAGAAACTAAAGGAGAAATAGACACTTCTACAATCATATTTGAAGATGTGAGCATCTAAACAATCAATATGAAAACTAGACAATAATATCAGCTGGAGTAGATTTTAATACTACCAACTATCTTAACTTAATTGATATTTATGCACTAGTATACCCAACAACAGCAGAATACGTATTTTTTTCAAGTGCACATGGTGTGTTTATTAGGAGAGAAAATATGCTAAGCCATAAAGCAAGCCTAAATAATTTTTTTAAAGAGTTAAAACAGCCTAGGCCAGGTAGCTCAGTTGGTTAGAGCATAGTCCCCATACACCAAGGTTGCCTGCCCATTTGATCACCAGTCAGGACATATACAAGAATCAACTAAAGAATGCATAAAGTAAGTGGAACAACAAATTGCTCAACCTCAAGCTCTCTCTATGTCTCGCTCTTTCTTTCCCTCCCTCTTCACTTATCTTCTCCCTCCCCCTCTCTCCCACCCTCACACCCTCTCCCTCTTCATCTCTTTTCTCCCTCCATTTCTTCCTTTCTAAAATCAATCAATAAGTAAAAGTTTTAAACTTTAAATCATGTGGGGTATATTCTTTGATGACAGTGAAATTAAATTAGAAATCTATAACAATCAGATTACTAAAAAAATCAAAAGACTTACTAATAAATATTTCTAAATAAATCATGAGTCAAAGAGAAAAACATCACAAGACAAATTAGAAATAGCTTTAACAGAAATGAAAAATATAACATGAGATTTTTGAGAATGCAGCAGAAGTGTTTTGAGGAAATTTTAAAACTTAAATATGTATATTCAGTGAAAAAAATCGAAGATCAGTTGTCTTGAGTTCTCATCCTAAGAAATTAGAAAAATAAGAACAAGTATATCTCAAAGTGATAGAAGGAAGAAAAGTAATTAAATATAAAGTGAACACAAATAGAGAAAAATTAATGAAAGTCTGTGGTTACACTGACAGAAAGAAGATTTAAGCAATGATATCAGGAATGAAAGAGGGAACTTCACTACAGATCCTACAGACGTTAAAAGCATAATAAAAGAATGCTATGAACAGATTTGAATATCACAAATGCATTCACAACCTAGATTAAATGGGCAAATTCCTTGAAAGACTGAATGAACAAAAGTAAATGAAGAAATAGAAATTTTGAATACTCCTGTATTAATTAAATCAACTTGTAATTAAAAACCTTTTGACCTGCAGAACTCCCTTGTCAATTTAATCAAACATTTAAGGTAAAAGTAATAAGAATTTTATATAATGTCTTTTAGAAAATAAAGGAGGAAGATATTCCTTCCTAATAATTAGATATTCCATCTAATTATTACCTTAATTCTAGCACCAAAGACCTCACAAGATGAATAGTTACTTATGAACATAGATGCAGAAATCCTTAATAAAACTTATCCAAATTAAATTCAATAATAGATAAAAATAATAATTTATTGAACCGAATAGAGGTTATTCCAGGTTGTTTTAACATTTGAAGATCAATTAAGTACATTTAGCTTTATTATTATAATGAAGAAAAACCACATGATTGTTTCAAGAGGATGCAGTAAGAGAAATTGACAAAATTAAACATACATTCATAATTTTTAAAATTTAACTAATTATGTAAAAGGGCATTTTGAACCCTGGCCAGTGTGGCTCAGTTGATTGGAATGTCATCCTGTAACCAAAAGGCTGCAGGTTCAGTTTCCAGTCAGGGCACATACCTAAGTTGTGGGTTCCATTCCTAGTCCAGCACAGCACATACAACCCCTGGTGCAGATGCATACAATCCCCAGTCAGGTTATCGATTCTCTGATCCAGGCATGTATGGGAGGCATCTAATCGATGCTTCTCTCTCACATAGATGTTTCTCTCTCTCACTTTCTCTCTAAAAGCAATGAAAAAAAAGTGTCCTTAGGTGAGGATTAAAAAATAATAATAATAAAACATAAAAGGACATTTTGATTACAGACATCTGTGGAAAATCTGTTAATGTGCTAAATGGTAAAAGTGTCAATGCTTTTTATGTAAGTAACGTCAAGAAAGTGTGCGTTTACTCTCTCTACTTCAGCTTTATTGCAGAGGTCCCAACCAACATATTATGGCAAGAATATGAAATAAAAAGCAAACAGATTGAAAAGAAAAAAGAAAAATCACTTTATTTGCAGATATGAGTACATATGTAGATTGGCTGAAAATAAAGATAAGACATGAAAATACATGGAAATTGAACTCACAAGAAGGCTAGTGTGGCTATACTAATATATACATTGGTACAACCAATTTGCAACACTGTTTTATAGTTTCTTACAAATATAATCATACACCTACCATATGATTAAACCATTTTATTCCTAAGTTTTTACCCAAGAGAAATTAAAGCAAATGTGTGCAGAAAGATTTGCACTCATATTTGTCATATCAACTTTATTTGTAATATCCAAAACTAGAAAAAACATAAATTTCTATTATGCATTGAGCAGATAAACTAAATGTGATATATCCATAGAATGGAATACTCCTTGCCAAGAAAGAGAATTATTGAAAAACAGCAATATGGATGAATCTCTAAATAGTTAATCTGAGTTAAAGAAGATAAAGCAGAGTACATAACCTGATTCCATTCATATAAATTATAGAAAATGCAAACTGTGGTCAAGGAAAGCTGATTAGTTGTTACCTTGGGGTTGGGTGGGTGAGGAAATTATAGTAGTGGAAGGAATCTTTTGGCTATAATGGATATAGTCAGTCTTGATTGTTATGATTGAACAAGTATATGTTTATAAAAATGTCACATCAGATTGAACACTTCAAATATGTAGAATTCATTGAATGTCAAATTATACTTAATAAAATTGTTTTCAAAAGGGGAATGAAATAAACACAGTAATGATAAAAGGTAACCACTAAAACAATAAAAAAATAGTTATATAGTTACTATTCCAGGACAAACACATGAAACTTTGGACAAATAGAGAGCAAAGAATGTTATGACAGTGATACATGCAAATGCCAGTTACATGTGTTACTAAAATCATGAATGTATTGAACCCTAAAAAGATGTAGATTAAGAAACTGCATTTTATATAGATTTATTGATGTATATATTGCTCACATATCATATGTTCACTTGTTAAAGTATAAAGTAGTGGCTTTTAGTTTATTTACAGAGTACAGTATCACCATAACCTAATTTTGAAGCATTTTTATTTCCCCCTCAAAGATACTTTATAACCATTAAGAGTCATTCTCCATCTCCTCCTCTTCCTCCCACCCACCTCCAGCACTAAGCAACCACTAACCTGCTTTCCCCAGATTTGGAATGTTCTATGCTTTATTTCTTTAAATAAACTCTTTGCCCCCTGTTATTCTAGTATGTATCTTTTTGCTGAAATCCCTTAGCTCACATAGGCTTTCATCACTACTTTTTTTCATCCTTTTTATGGAATTTATTGGGGTGACACTGGTTAACAAAATTATACAGGTTTCAGGTGCACAGTTCCACAGCACATCATCTGTATCCTGTTGTATCTATCAATGTTGTGTGTTCATTACACCAAAACAAGTCTCTATCCATTGCCATTTATCCCTCTATACCCTTCTCCATCTGCTTTCACTCCCCCAAGCAGTTGCCACACTATCGTTTGTGTCCATGTGTTTTTGATCTCTTTTTCCCCCCAATCCCTCTATACTTCCACACAGCTGACAGCCTGCTCTTTATCTCTGTGTTGACCACTGTTTTACTTGTGAGTTCTTTTGTTCATTAGATTCCACATATGAGTGAAATCATATGATACTGGTCTCTTTCTTACTGGCTTATTTCACTTAACATAATTCTCTTCAGAACCATCCATGGTGTCCCAAGTGGTAAGATTTCCTTCTTTTTTACTTGTTATTACTTTTAAATCTTTGTTTCTTCTTCTCCTGAGAACTTCTTGAATGGATAGTGCTGTACTTCATAAATATTCAAACTTATAATTACCATGAAAATACTTAGGTGATTGGGCCAGGATCCCAAATTAAGTTTTGTTAAGTGGCACTGAATCCCTTGGCCTCAAGACTTTTAGGTCTGAAGGTTAAAAATATCTGAGTATTATATAAGGTTAAAAATATGAGTTGCATATAAGAAGAAAGGCAATGTAGAAAGGTAAAATTTTAAAGTGATTGTTTTTTTAATACTATATTAAAAACTTTAGAATCATTGCATAAAACCTTGAAGTCTTAACATTTTTCTCCAAATGTTGCATATAGTTTTTGTTTATTTAATTTTTTAAGACTTGTTTTTTTTAATACAGTTTAAGATTCACAACAAAACTGAGAGGAAGATACAGATTTCCATCTATCCCCTCACCCCTACATCCATAGCTTTCCCCATAACAACACTCAGTTTAATGTTGCATTGTTTGCCAAGATAAAACTGACATTGACACATCATAATCACCCTGAGTCCATAATTTACATTGGGGTTTATTCTTGGTATTATACATTCTATGGCTTTGGACAAATATGCAAGTATAAATGACATACCCATCATTATATCATACTGAGAAGTTTCATTGCCTTAGGAATCCTCTGTGCTCTGCCTAATCCTCTCCCCAGCTACCCTTGTCACCCACTAATCTCTTTACTTTCTCCATAGTTTTGCCTTTTCTAGAATGTCACATAGTTGGAATCAGTTTGTATCTTTTCATATTGGATTCTTTAACTTAGTGATATGTATTTATTTTTTATTCATATCTTCTCATGGCTTGATACATCATTTTTTTTAGAACTGAATAATATTCCATTGTCTGGATGTACCACAGTTTATTAATTCATTTACCTGTTGAAAGACATCTTGGTTGCTTCCAAGTTTTGGCAATTATGAATAAAACTGCTATTAACATTCATGTGCACATTTTTATGTGGACATAAGTTTTCAGTTCCGTAGGTTAAATACCAAGGAGTACAATTTCTATACGGTGTGGTATGTATATGTTCAGCATTTTAAGAAGCTGCCAAACAGTCTTCCAAAGTAGCTGTGTACCAAGTCGCATTCCCACCAAAATGAATGAGTTTCTGTTGCTCCATATCCTTGTCATCATTTGATATTTTCAGTATTCTGGATTTTGGCCATTCTGTAGGTATGTAGTGGTATCTTGTTTTAATTTGCATTTCCCTGATGATATTTAATGTGAAGTGTCTTTTCCTGTACATGTTTGCTAACTGTTTATCTTTTTTGGTGAGGTGTCTGTAAAGGGGCTTGGCTCATTTTTTATGGAGTTGTTTCTTTTATTGTTGAATTTGAAGAGTTTTTTGTATATTTTGGGTAATAGTTCTTTATCAGATGTGTCTTTTACAGATGTTTTCTCCTAGTCTGTGACTTGTCTTCTAATTCATTGCCTTACACAGAGAAGGTTTTAATTTTAATGCAGTCAAACTTTTTAATTATTTCTTTAATGAATCATGTTTTTTGGTGTTATAAGGTCATCTAGATTTTTTTGGTCTTATACCCAAGGTCATCTAGATTTTTCCCAATGTTAAATATAGGAGTTACATAGTTTTACATTTTATATTTAGGTTTCTGATGCATTTTCAGTTAATTTTTGTGAGAGATCTAACATCTTTGTCTAAATTTATTTATTTTTGCATGTGGATGTCCAGTTGTTCCACCACCATTTGTTGGTGACTGTCGTTGAGACTGTCGTTGCTCCATTGTATTGCCTTTGTTCCTTTCTCAAAGATCATTTGATTATAATCATGGGATTATAATCTTGTGGATGTCTGTTTGAGTTCTCTGTTCTGTATCATTGATTTATTTTGTCTATTCTTTCACCAGTACTACACTCTCTGGATTACTATAGCTTTATAGAAAGTTTTGAACTCAGGTAGCATCAGTCCTCCAATGTTTTTTCCTGTAACATTACATTGGCTATTTTGGGTCTTTGACCTCTCCATATAAACCTTAGAATCAATTTGACAGTATCCACAAATAACTTGGTGAGATTTTTATTGGGATTGCATTGAATCTATAGATTAAAGTAGAAAGAATTGAAAACTTGACAAACAATTATCAGAAGATATATCCGATTCTTCTTATCCATGAACTAAATATCTCTGCATTTATTTAAATCTTTGATTTTGTTCATCAGAGTTTTATAATTTTTTCATATAGTCCTAATATGTAATTTTTAGATTTATACTTAAGTATTTCATTTTAGGGGTGCTAATATAAATGGTATAGTACTTTTAATTTCAGATTCCCACCTGTTTATTGTTGGTATATAGGAAAACAATTGGATTTTTTATATTAACCTTGTACCTGCAATCTTATTATCATCACTTACTAGTTTCAGATTTTTTGTCAATTCTTTTTGATCTTCTACATAGATAACCATGTCATCTGTGAACAAAGACAGTTTTATGTGTTCCTTCCCAGTCATTGTCTTTCTTTTTTTTTTCTTGCCTAATTGCATCAACAGAACTTTGCATATGATATTGAAAAGGAGTGGTTAAAGGGGGCATCCATGCATTTTACCTGATCTTAGTGGGAAAGCTTCCAGTTTTATACCATTAAGTATGTTAGTTGCAGGGTTTTTGTAGGAGCTATCAAGTTGAGAAAGGTTCCCTCCAACTCTTCTTTACTGAGAGTTTTTAATCATAACTAGGCATTGGGTTTTATAAAGTGCTTATTCTGAATGCATTGATGGGATCTTATTACTTTTTCTCTTTTTTAGTCTTTTGAGTTGTTGGTTGATATTAATTGATTTTCTAATGTTGAACCAGCCTCACATTTCTGGAATAAATCCCACCTGGACATTGTTAATTCCATTTCATAATATTTTATTTAGTATATTTGAATCTGTGGTTATGAGAGATTTTTTGGTAGTTTTCTTATGTCTTTGTTTGGTTTTGCTATTAGAGTAATGCTGACGTCACAGAATGACTTTGGAAGTATGCCCTCTGCTTCTCCAAAAGGGGTTGTAAAGAATTGGTATAATGTTTCACTTAAATGTTTGGTGCAGTTCACCAGTGGACACACCTGGGCTGGTGACTTTTGGGGGGGGGGGGGTTATTAATTAAATTTATTTAATAGCTATAGTATTCCCTTCTCAACTGCCTTTTGCTTTCCACAGTTTCTGTTATCTATCATCTAAAAGTATTAAATGGAAAATTTCAGAAATAAACAAAACATAAATTTTAAATTGCATGCCATTCTGAGAGGGTGATGAAATCTTGAGCTCCCCAGGTCCATCCAGCCAGAGATGTGAATCATCACTTTTTTCAGCACCCTCACTCTACATTACCTGCTTATTAGTCACTTAGAAGCCCTCACAGTTACCAGATCTTAGTGTTTGTGTTGAAGTAACCCTTATTTTACTTAATAATGCCCTCAAAGTGCCAAAGTAGTGATGCTAACAATTTGCATATGCCAAAAATAGGCCCTAAATTGCTTCCTTTAAGTGAAAAGGTAAGTAGGTATACGGAAAAAAACATAACATAGGCAGGAATCAGTATTATCCATGGTTTCAGGCATTCACTGGGGTGTTGGAATGTATACCCTACAGATGAAGGGAGACTTCTCTGTGGGCCTATTTAGATCAAGTATTTCTTCCTATGTGAGTTTTGCCAAAGAATTGGTTTATTTCATTGAAATTATTATATTTATAGATGTAGACTTAATCATAGTATTCTTTTATTATTAGTGGTATTTGTAGTAATGTCTACTTTTTTATTCCTGATATTAGTAATTGTGTACTTTCTTTTTTTCTTAGTCTGACTAGACGCTTACCAATTTCATTGATCTTTTCAAAGATTTATTTAATTTGCTAATGTTTCCATCTTTATTCAGTATTTTAAATACTTCAATTTATTCACTTTTTATCCAGGTTGAAGATTGTAAAAATTTCATTTAAGTGCAAACAGTTTTTTATTCAACTTAGAAAAGAATTGGTGAGTATTGATATAATAATTATTAAAAATGAAATCTTAAATGATAAATCATTTATGACAGAACTTTTATTTCAAGTGAAAATATTATTAATACTACTGATAACTGCCTCCTGAGTTAATTAATTCACATTTTATGACAAGGTGTATTGATTTCCCTGGTGTTTCTCTGGTTATGATTTAAAGTTCTTCTAGTTATCCATTCTACTATCTCTTTAACTTAGAAACTGATCTCAGTCATGATGTTCATTATCAGTTCCCCGGGCCCCATTCATGAGGGCAGTAAGAGAGCATTTTATATGTCCTTTTTCTTATTACTACTAAATCTATAGTGCTGCTTTTCATATATAAGCTCATTTCATTTTAGGGAACCTGAGTGTTTAGTTTGGTTTCTAGTTCATGAACATATAGTACATTTCTCTCGTATTTGTAGTGGTAATGTTCTCTTTATATATTAAATACAGTACATTGAATTATCATGGAAAATACAGTGTTGAGAAGAATTTTATCTTGCACCTTTCTCCATTTTATCAAATTAAACTAACCTTATCCTTTGACTTAACATTATTTCTTAAAGATATTGACAAATTAATGCAGATTTTTCAAGATGGTTGTATATGTGTAAAAATGTATTCAAAATCTTAAAAAATGTATTAGACTCAGCTGCATTTTATCAGAAGACATTGATCTACTAAGTCATGATGATTCATCATTTATGCTCAGAAAATATGAAAGTTTTTTCTACAGAGTTTTTATTGAAATAGAAAAGTATGCAGACATTAGGTATAGTGCTTAATAAGTGTATGATATATAATGTTATATGTAGAACATTACTACCACCCCAGAAGCTAGTATTATTGCTAATAGAGATGATGCCCACTTGCAGTCATTAACCCTTTCAAAAGGTAAACATTATTTTCATTTGTATCACGATGGATTAGTTTGTTTATTTTTGAACTTTAAAAAAAGAAATGCTATAGAATGTTCTCCTTTTGTTTGCTTACTTTCCCTTAACATTGTGAAATCCATCCATGTTATTGCATGTAGCAATGGTTTATTACATTTTTATATGGTACTCTACTGAATGAATGTACCATAAATCAGTTACTCAGTCTTATGTTAGTGAACAATTTTCCCATTTTCAAGTTGTAGCTATTATGATTAATGCTATTTGTGGACATTTTTGTACCTTTCAAATAAATGTTTAGAGAAGTAAAATATGGTAATTTTTATCCAGAAACTAGAGAACAAATATTTTACTTCAAATGTTTATATGCGTAGATGACAGTAAAGAAGTCAACTTTTAAAATTTGTGTTCCATGACAGTACTGTTGTTATTAGTAACAAACATTTATTGCACTCTTCCTATGTGCCTGATAATATATCAATCATATTCATATCATTTAATCCTCAAAACCATTGTCTGAGGTAATGTATCACTAGGAATGTGTTTAACCTTGGGTAATATCAATAACAAAAAGTCAACTAATAATTCATTTAAAGACTTCTGGCCAAGATGGAGGTGTAGATTGGTATACTGTGCTGCCTCACACAACCTAAAGAAGGGCAACAACAAATTTAAAAACAAAAAAACCCAGAACTGCCAGAAAACTGAACTGTATGGAGGCCTGACAACCAAAGAGTTAAAGAAGAAACATTCATGCAGACCAGTCGGAGGGGCAGAGATGGGCAGCTGGGGTAGAGAGGATGCGAAGCAAGGTGGCAGCTGGAAAACCTGGGCTGACAAGGCATCAGCTGGTGGATCAGGCAATCCCACATATGCATGAGGATAAACCAAGGGGAAAAACTGGGGAGTGAGACAGACTACACAACCCCGGGTTCCAGCACAGGGAAATAAAGCCTCAAAACCTCTGACTGTAAAAATCTGTGGGAGTTGAGGCAGCTGGAGAAACTCCCAACCTTACAGGAGAGCTCCTTGGAGAGCTCCACAGGATCCTAGAACATACACAAACCCACCAACCGGGAATCAGCACCAGAAGGGCCCAATTTGCTTGTGGGTAGTGGAGGAATTGACTGAAAGCCAGCTGAGAACCATGCAGGCAGCATTATTACCTCTTGTACCCCTCCTCCACAGACAGAGCACAACATAGCCAAGTGCGTTGCCCCGCCCTGGCAAATACCTAAGGCTCCTCCCCTTTTCATGTAACAGGTGCTCTGAGACAAAAAAAAATATGGCCCAAATAAAAGAACAGATCAAAGTTCCAACAAATATAGAAGTGATGAAGAGATAGCCAGCCTATTAGATGCAGAGTTCAAAACACTGGTAATTGGGATGCTCACAGAAATGGCTGAGTATGGTTGCAAACTAGAGGAAAACTTGAAGGCTATGAAAAGTGAAATAAAGGAAATTGTTCATAGGGAACCAACAGTGAAAGGAAGGAAACTGGGACTCAAATCAGTGGTTTGGAACAGAAGGAAGAAATAAACATTTAACCCAAACAGAATGAAGAAACAAGAATTCAAAAAGATGAGAGGGTTATGAACTTCAGGGACAACTTTCAACATTCCAACATCCAAATCATAGGGGTGCCAGAGGGAGAAGAGGAAGAGCAAGAAATTGAAATCTTATTTGAAAAAATAATGAAGGAGAACTTTTCCAATTTGGCAAAGGAAATAGACTTCTAGGAAGTCCTGGAAGCTCAGAGTCCCAAAGAAGTTGGATCCAAGGAAGCACACACCAAGGCACATCATAATTACATTACCCAAGATGAAAGAGAAGGAGAGAAACTTAGAAGTAGCAAAAGAAAAGGAAAGAGTTACCTACAAAGAAGTTCCCATAAAACTCTCAGCTGATTTCTCAAAAGAAATCTTGCAGGCAAGAAGAGGCTAGAAAGAAGTATTCCAAGCCATGAAAGGCAAAGACCTACATCCAAGATTACTCTATCCAGCAAAGCTGTCATTTAGAATGGAAGGACACATGAAGTGTTTCCCAGATAAGGTCAAGTTAAAGGAGTTCATCATCACCAAGCCCATATTATATGAAATGTTAAAAGGACTTAATCTAAAAAAAAAGAAGCAGCTCAAAAATATGAACAGTAAAATGATAACAAACTTACAACTATCAACAACCAAACTTAAGAAAACAAAAGCTTAAACAAACTGAGCAAACAACTAGAACAAGAAGAGAATCACAGAAATCAAGATCACGTGGAGGGTTAGCAGCAGGAAGGGGGAATGGGGAAAAAGGTACAGGGAATAAGTAGCGTAAATGGTAGGTAAAAAATAAACAGGAGGAGGTTAAGAACAATATGGGAAATGGAGAAGCCAAAAAACTTATATATATGACCCATGGATATGAGCTATGGTGAGGGGGATGCTGGTTGGGGGGAGGTGCAGGATGAAGGGGAATTAAGGGAGGCAATGGTACAACTGGAATAGCATAATCAATAAAATATATTTTAAAAAATAATGGATTTATATACTACACAGGCATACCCTGCAGAATGATGCCTCGTTAATGTTTTCTCTTTGAAATATCCCTTTATTTTTAAAAAAGATTTTATTTATTTATTTTTGAGAGAGAGGGAAAGGTAGGGAGAAAGAGAGGAAGAGAAACAACTCATACACACCCAGCTCGGGACCTGGCCCGTAATCCAGGCATGTGCCCTGGCTGGGAATCAAACTGGCAACCTTTTGGTTCTCAGGTTAGCACTCAATCCATTGAGCCACTCCAACCAGGGCAATAGAATCTACTTATCCCAGTTCCATGTTTTCTATACCTGTTTTTTACAATACAGGTGGGAAATTTTTGTTACATTCCCAATACAGTTGGTAAAACGTTAAAATCACATGTGGACTTAAAGTGTCAAAAAAAGGAGAACATAAAGGCATCTAAGATTTTGCTTCCACTGAGAACAATTACTACAGTCATACTCAGACATTCACTGTCATTTTTCATTGTTTGTGATATGTGATACAGCATGTAACTATACTTGTTAATGCATGCAAAGCAACTCTTAAGCAGAATTAAGAATTCTCTGGTGATCAAGAAGTGATATTTTAAGTATATTATCTTTTAGCATGGTAATTTAATACTTATACATGGGCATTTTATTGTATTTTAGTTATGGAAAATATCTTCATGAGCTTCTGATCGGCAAAGATTTCTTTTAACAGGACATAGAAGGAAAACTACCTTTAAAGAAACATTTAATAACTTGGATTGTGTTGAAATCGAGAACTGTATTCATGAAAAGACATCATTAAGAAGAGAATAAAGTATTACAGAATATGTATATAACACACACACCACATCCTTGGTTGTATATCCAGCAGAATCCAAAAATATGCTAGTGGCTTCATGGACAGTGCAGAAATGAGGATATCCACATGGCCAGTGACATGAAAAGATGTTGAACCTCACTAGTCATCAGGGAAGTACCAATTATAACCAAAATGTGATACTTCTTCTCATCCACCAGAATAGTTTGATGAAAAGATTGCTAAAATCAGTAGTGAGTTCGTGGAACACACACTGCTGGTGGGAGGCAGCATATGTATATGTGTAACCATTTTGGAAAACTGGGCATTATCCACTGAAGGTGAACACAATGCATATCTTATGATTCAACAATAGAAACATATACTTATGTGCATTAGACAACATGCAGGAGTATATATGGCAATATTTATTCATGTCCAAACTGAAAACATTAAGTGTTTGTCAATAATAAGTGAGTAAATAATGATACATTCATATGCTTGAATACTATGTAGAATGAAAAGGTGTGAATTACTTATTTGTGACTGTATGGATGAATATAGAAATATAATATTGAACCAAAGTCAGACCTAAAGATACATATGTATGATTTCATGTATACAAGGTTCAAAAAACAAGGTAATGTGATAGAAAGGGGAGACAATGGATACATCAGAGGTGCTAATAATGATCTGTTTCTTGATCTGGTTGAAGGTTAAATGGTTGCATTCATTGTGTGAAAATCAGAGCTGTACGCTTATGACATGTGCCTCACTATGTATAGCTGACTTCAGTGAAGCTTTTTAAACAGTATTTTTTGCCAAACTTACAGAGAAAAATTAAAGAAATGCTTCTATTCTGTTGCTCAGTTTTAAATTTGAGTTTCATTAGTATTTAAAAATGCTGAATATTTTTATTTACTTATTTAACCCTTGAGTGGTCATGTGGATGACAACAGTCATCCATGCAAAATAATTGTCAGTTTTAGTCCAAAGTCCATCTTTCTCACAGAAGTTACTTAGATGATTATCAATAAAATTTTTTTTTAAATTTGTTCATTTAATTTTCTACTTTTAAAGTGGATGACCAATGTCATCCAGGCTACCTCTCATGCTCCACTGAGAAGCGCGACCACTGCAGGGTTAATACCTAGAGAGATTTGTAAGCTTAGAAATGTTATTAAAAGACGTGATGATATATCTTAAAGTTAATTTATGGACCAGGAAAATATTTTGAAATAATTATAGCTAGTGAATTTTTTAAAAAGATGTATTGATTTTTAAACTTATTTTTATGTTCTAAAGTAAAGCTCCTAAGAATTGTAATATTACTGAATGAGATACACATTTTACAAATTTTTACCTTTATTCTGCTGCTTTTTTTTTTTAATAACAGCAACAACAAACCCTAGAGTGATTAGTGTTTGTAAGGCTACAATATCTGTGAAAAGTGGATGAAATGGAGTATTTCTTGATATTTTTCTGGGTATTCTCTGCTTTTATTTTTTTACAGCTTGAATCTAGAGAAACCTTGTTGGGATTTAATATGGTGAATTACAGAGCATGCAAAAATTTGTGGAAAGCATGTGTAGAACATCACACATTCTTCCGTTTGGACAGACCACTTCCACCTCAAAAGAATTTTTTTGCACATTACTTTACATTAGGTTCAAAATTCCGGTACTGGTAAGTATTGCTTATGGATTAATGTTCTATTGCTAGATTTTTATTCCCTTTAAATTAAAGGTATAGTTTATTGAACCATAGAATTTTTGTTACTCATACATATCTAGTGAATTAAAATCAGCACAAAGCTCTGTTGGTTCTTGTGATATAACCAGATTAGAAACCAGTTCTATTTTATCCAGTTCATTATTTTCTGAAGCCAACGATATTTGATTTCTTATATTATAGAAATGTTATCATTTCTATTGTGTTTTTATTAAATATTTTCAAGAAAACTTCTTTGTTCTAAGACACCTTTATTTTATTTGTAAAAACTAAGCTATATTATGCATAAGCATATTATTACTTTGCTTTTTAATGTGTTAGTTGTGCAACCCTTTATTGTAAATCATACAAAATCAGATTTAATCATAAACAATAACCCCAGTTTCCTTTTCCTAAAATTGTCATATTATTTATTCATAATAGATTTTTTCCCCTGAAGGCAATAATCTCTGTGGGTAAGTTCTAACTAGAAAAAATAACAGCATCAAACTTTAGTACAGGATATTTTAGGATATTTTATTAAAAATACGTGCCCTTCCTTCCCTTCACAAAAGAAGTAGTAAAAGTAGCCCCAAAATTCAGTAGCAACACAACAGAATTAGGAAAAATTGTTTTTTTAATTTATAGTTGTTCAGTTACAGTTGTCCCTCCTTTTTCCCCACTGCTCACCCCTACCCTGTCTCCCTCCCCCACTTTCACAGTCAATCCCTCCCCCATTGTCCATGTCCATGAGTTTTCTGTTTGTGTTCCTTTGATTGCTCCTTTTATTCTTTCCCCCGTTACCCCCTCCCACCTTTCCTCTGGTCACTGTCAGTTTGTTCTTTATAGAACCAAGTCTTTGGTTCTATTTTGCTCATTTGTTTGTTTTATTAAGTTCCACTTATAGGTGAGATCATATGGTATTTGTATTTCACCACCTGGTTTGTTTCACTTAGCATAATGCCCTCCAGATCCATCCATGCTGTTGTGAAGGGTAGGAGTTCCTTCTTTCTTTCTGCTGCATAGTGTTCCATTGTGTAAATGTCCCACAGTGTTTTGATCCACTCATTTACTGATGGGCACTTAGGCTGTTTCCAGCACTTGGCTATTGTAAATAATGCTGCTTTGAACATTGGGGTGCACAGGTTCTTTTGAATTGGTAATTCAGGATTCTTAGGGTATAGTCCCAGCAGTGACATTGCTGGATTGAAAGTCCCACTTTTAGTTTTTTGAGGAAAGAATTAGGAAAATTTAACCACAAAAATGGCACAGGAGATTTTTAAGTGGCTTGGTGTCATGTTTAACTCCTCTAGCACCTTCCTAAAAGCAATATTGGTAAAAGTAAGGTGGTGTTACTTACAAATTTAAAGATAAATATAGTATTAGATAAAAGGTGAAAGTCAAGGAAAGTTTAAGAAGCATTATCTGTTGGTACTTCATCTCAGCAGACAAAAGAAATCTCCAGTGAGACAGCAGTGCAGACTGTAAAGGTACTCCCTTAAGAAACTTAACTCCAAACTTAATAAACTTAACTCCCTTAATAAACTTAACTAAGTGATTCCTAGAGTTATTATACAAAGACTACACTTATCTCTAGCAGAACTCTTTCTTCCTTGGAGAAAATGGGCCTAGTACTGGCAGATTTTACAGCTTTATTGAAGTATAATTGACATACAATAAGCTACCATATTTAAAGTTTTAAAATTCATGTCTGGAGATAGATATATCTCGATTAATCCATGACTGTTCAAGATATCAAGCATATCCACCCAAAATCTTCCCCCAGATCCCTTTATAGCCCCTTTCTTTCACCCTTCTTTATTCCTATGCAACCACCAGTCTGGTTTATTTATATATATTTTATATATACATACATGTAAGTGGTTTGTTTTTCTAGGGTTTTATG
Source organism: Phyllostomus hastatus (assembly GCF_019186645.2). Classification (NCBI taxonomy): domain Eukaryota; kingdom Metazoa; phylum Chordata; class Mammalia; order Chiroptera; family Phyllostomidae; genus Phyllostomus; species Phyllostomus hastatus. Next base: position 2,248,574 of record NW_025334038.1, on the reverse strand, counting down.
TAAATTTAAGAATGTATGTTATATATTCATTTTAACCTGGCCTCTTTTACAAAGCATAATTATTCTCAAATTGATCCATTTTGTTGCACATATGGATAGCTCATTTTTTTTATTGTATAGTAGTTAGTATTCCATTGTATAGATGTACTACAATTTGTTTATCCCTTCATTTGTTTATGGATACCAAGTGGTTGTTTCCCCATTTATTTGGGTTGTTTCCAAGTTTGGACTATTACAAATTAAGCTACTGAGAACATTCATGTGGAAATATTTGTATAGATGTTTGCTTTAATTTCCCTTGATTAAACACCTAAAAGAGGAAAAGCCAGATTATGTAGTACATGTGTAATTTGGAGAAACTGCCAGTAGTTATTTTTAAAGGAGTTTGTACCATTTTATGTTCCCACCAGCAAAATTTGTTTGTTTTGTTTTGAAATTGTATTTTATTATTTATGCTATTACAGTTGTCCCAATTTTCCCCTTTTGGTCTCCATTAATCCAGACCCCCACCCACACCCTCAGGCCATCCTTGCACCATTGTCCCTGTCCAAAGATCAGGCACATACATTCTTTGGCTATTATATTCCCTCTGGTGTACTTTACATCCCCATGACTATTCTGTAACAACCAATTTGTACTCAATCCCCTCACCTTTTTCACTCATTGCCCCAACCCCACTTCTCTCTGGTGACCCTCAAAACATTCTCATGTTTATATGATTCTGTTTCTGTTCTGCTTTTCATTTATTTTGTATTTTAGATTCAATTGTTGATAGATATATATTTATTGCTATTTTATTATTCATATCTTTGATCTTCTTAAAGAAGATCTTTTAACATTTCATATAATACTGGTTTGGTGATGATGAACTCCAACTTTTTCTTGTCTAGAAAGCTGTATTGTCCTTTCATTCTACATGATAGCTTGCTAGGTAAAGTAATTTGGTTATAGGTCTTTGCTTTTCATCACTTTGAATATTTCTTGGCAATCCCTTTGATCCTACAAAGTTTGTTTTCAGAAATCAGTCTTGACAGTCTTGACAGTCTTATGCAAGCTCCCTTTTGGATAACTAACTACTTTTCCTGATTTTAAGATTCTCTTTTTGTCTTTAACCTTTGGCATTTTAATTATGATGTGTCTTCATATGGATCTCTTTGGGTCTCTGAGCTTCCTGGACTTGGATGTCTATTTCCTTCACCAAGTTAGGGAGGTTTTCTGTCATTATTTTCTCAAATAGGTTTCCAATTTCTTGCTCTCTTCTCTTTTCCTTCTGACACCCTCATGATGGGAAATGTTGGTATGCTTGAAGTTGTCCCCAGTGGCTCCTTACACTGTCCTCATTTTTTTTCCTGGGTTCTTTTTTCTTCTTGTTCTGATAGGATATTTTTTACTTCCTTATGTACTAAATCACTGATTGGACTCTCAACTTCACCCACTCTACTGTTGATTCCCTGTAATTTTTCCTGTTGGAGTTTGGTTCTATTCTTTCATTTGGGCCATGTTTCTTTGTCTCTTCATTTTAGCAGCCTCCGTATGTTTGTTTCTACGTATTAGGTAGAGCTGCTACAACTTCCTGGCTTGGAGAGTGACCTAATGTAGTAAGTGTCCTGTAGGTGCCAGTGGCACAGTTTCCCCTGTCACCCAAGCTGTATACTCAAGGTGTGCTCACCATGTGGGCTGAGTATACCCTCCTCTTATAGTTGAGTTTTTATTGTCGGCAGGTCAGTGGGAGGGATTTACCCAGACCCATGAACTGCAAGGACAGGCTGTGACCACCGACCACCCACCTCTGACCACTATGGAGAATCATCTGTACAGGTGTTACTGAATAGCAGCTGAGGTCCTGCTGCCTGCTCCCACCCTCTAGGCAAAATTCCAGAGGCAGAGGTTTGGTGAAAAAGTAAAGGAGTCTTGATTCAAAACCTACAAAATTTTGGAAGAACAGCTTTTCATATCCATTAGTTACTCAAGCCTATCAACTAAGGCTGAAATCTTTAGCTCTCTGGTTCCCCTTATCATTCCCACTGTTGGTTTTTAATTATCTATTTCTGTAGGGTTAGTTTACAAACTAGAACAACATAATATACAAAACTACACAATTTTGGAAAAATGACAGGCTTCTGCCTAAAAGCTCATCTATACAGGGGCCCCCAAACCCCAGGCTGTGGACCATTACCAGTCCATGGCCTATTAGAAACTGGGCTACACAGCAGGAGGTGAATGTCAGGCAAGCAAGCAAAGAAGTTTCATTCATATTACCTCCTCAGCTCTGCCTGCTGTCTTGGCAGTGAGAGGATTACCTCCTGAGCTTCGTCTCCTGTCCCTCCCCCATACCCACATGCTTGGAAAAATTGTCTTCCAAGCTTTGTGCCAAAAAGGTTGAGGACTGCTCCTCTAGAACACCCAAAGAAAACCTTGTCACCCTCTGCCAGGCCATACTACTCCTAGGCTGCCCCCTTTCTCTCATTTAAAAATACCATCCTTTGGGAAAAGGAGGCAGCTACAGCGCAATCATCCACACATCCCCAAGGAAGAGAAAGAGAGCCCGTTTCTGCATTCCTTTTGTTTAAATCTTCTGGCCCAGAACTCCATGAACACCAGAGGTGTTCAGCTTGTCAGCCACTTCCATCTTAGACTATTTACCATTGCCTCAGGTCACCTCTTCCTATGGCCTCTCCCTACTCCTTCCCAGTAATTTAATCACATCTCTACCACAGGAGCCCACTCCACAGGTCAGAACTTACTTCAGCAGGGCCCTGGTGCCCTCTGAGTCTGCCCCTTGAGTGTGTCACTTTGTGGAGGTGGTGGGTGGTGGTGCTCTGACGTGGTCTGTAGCTGTCCACTGGGTGTGCAGGCTCTGGGGCCTCCTAGGAAGTGCAAGCCAAGGTCAGCCACCACTTGTGTTCTGTCCAGGGCCACCCAGCATAAGCTGCAGAGCAGTCTACAGATAACTACATCTTGTGCTAGGTTCAGTGGTGCTCAAGAGTGTCTAAGCTGTAAACCAAGGCTGCTGCTAATGCCGGGTCTGTCTGTGGTCACTTGGCAATAGGCATGGGACATGCAGAGGCCAGATGCTGCTTGTTTGAGAGAATTTAGGAAAATGAAGCATGAGCCAAGATGAACCATTTGTATGGAAAAGCCATTAGAAGCAACTTGTTTGGGTCTGGCAGAGCCTCAAGGAATCACCAAAGCAGGGCAAACAGTGTGAGCCAGTTTGATGGAGTCTCAGATATTCAGATATGGCACCCGCCCGCTGGCTCTGTGCGGGGAGGGCCTCTGTCAGCACTTCTTTCTGGGAGAAAACTACCCCCTCTTCTCTCACCTTTTAGTTCCTCCACATATGCCTCTGGTGTCTTTTAGTCTACTGTTCTTGCGCTGAATCTCAGAGGAAGTGAGTCAGTGTAAGTCTGCTTATATGCCCTTCAAGTGGAACTGCCTGGGACTCTAGCAGTTTTCCTTCCACAGCCTCAGTCCCCACTGGTTTTTACACAACTGGTTTTTACACTGGTTTATGGCATATTATCATCCTGGCACTGGATCCCTGGCCTGAAAGGGGTTCCTTTTAGGGCAAGCTGGGACCCCTCACTCCAGAGATACCCCTCCTGATTTTTGTCCGCCACACATGGGTGTGAGACCAGTTCGTTCCACATTTCCACCCCTCCTACCACTCTTGATGTGGTTTTTTCTTTAATTCCATAGTTGCAGGACTTTCATTCAGCTAGATTTCTAGTGGTTCTGACTAATGGTTGTTCTGTATTTAGTTATAATTTTGATGTGGTTATGTGAGGAGGCGTGCAGTGTTTACCTACACTGCCATCTTGAAAAAACTCTCCCCACCAGCAATGTATGAGCGTTCCATTCAGTACATTCTCACCAATACCTGTTGTTATCTTTTCATTTTGCTGATGTACCCTGTTGAGCATATAATTTTGATGAAGTTCAATTTGCCTAATTTGTTATTTTATGAATGTGGTATTTTGGGGGGCTTTCATATCTAAGAACATCTTTGCCTAATCCCAAGTCACAACAATTTATTCCTATTTCTTTCTTTGAAGAAATTTTCTTCTCTGAGTTGTGTAGTTTTAGCTCTTAACCTTTGGAGGTCATGGCTGATCTGAGAGATATAAACTCTTCTTAAATATTGTTACATATATCAGGTACATAAGTTCAGGGTTATGACTAGCTATGCACTTGTACATGACTAATGTTAAACCATAACATTTAAGGCATCAGTTTGGTTATAACATGTGTTTTTAAATTTGTTTTTTGCATTTCAGCACATACTAGTTATCAGTGTGTCTCTCAAATACACATAACCTATGCTGTAATTTTTTTATTGCAACCTCCACAGGGTTAATATTCATTCATTCATTTATTCATTCAACTACTTGGATATTTTTTAAACCCTCAACCAAGGATATGTTTATTGCTTTTAAAGAGGAAGGGAGAGAGACAGAGAGAAACAGAGAAACATGGATGTGAGATCAATTGGTTGCCTCCTGTACACACCCCAACTGGGGATTGAACCCAAAACCTAGGTATGTGCCCTGACCAGCTATTGAACCTGCAACCTTTTGGTGTTATGGATGACACTCCAACAAACTGAGCTATCCAGTCAGGATTTACCTCTTAATATTTAGGTCTGTGATTCATTTGGAAATAATTTTTGTATATGGTGTGAAGTATGGATTGATATTTGTTTGGGTTTAAGTTTACTTTTTGTTTTGGGGTTTTCTTTTTCTTTCTTTCTTTCTTTCTTTCTTTCTTTCTTTTTTCTTTCTTTTTTTTTTTTTTTTGCATATAATATCCAGTTGTTCCAGCACAATTTGTTGAAAAGATTACCCTTTTTTCCACTGAATTGCCTTTGCACCTTGTTGAAAATCAGCTGCTCAGATTCATGTGAACTTACTTCTGGACTTAGGACACACGGAGGAACCACCCAAAAAGCGGAATTATGTTCTGAAGGGCAGACCCCTTGTAGTACAGGACTCCCCTGCAAAGTGAATGTTCTAGGAACCCATCAGCATACCAGCTGGAGTTGTTGTGAGAGGGTGTATTTTACTTAAGTGAATTTTTTTTGAAGACTCAGTGCATTGGCCTATTTCATGATGGGTGATTTATGAGTGTACCTACCCACACCATGCTGAGTGTTCCAACAGTTTTTGACCAAAAACAGCGTGACCCACGTGCCCCACCCTCCCTGTTCACCCAATCTCACCCTGAATGACCTTTTCCTGTTTTCCTGGATGAAAAAAGTCCTCAAAGGGAAACATTTTCCTGATGTGGAAGAGGTGAAATAAAAAATGGCAGAAGCACTAAAAGGCATCAATTGATGCTCAGAAACTGTTTTGAGCAGTGGGAAAAAGCATCTCAATAGGTGCATTGCATCAAATGGAGAGTATTTTGAAGGTGACTGAAATTTAAACATGTAAGAATAAATACAGAACTTTTTATAAATAAATTCTGTTTTTGAATCCCCCCCTTGGATTTGTTTTGGGTTTTTTTAAAGAATTTATTTATTTATTTTTAGAGAGGGGGGAAGAGAGGGAGAAAAACATCATTGCAAGAGATCAACAAGCCCTGGCTGAGACTGAACCCACAACCCAGGCATTTGACCTGGCTAGGAAATTGAACTAACGACCTTTTGCTTTGTAGGATGAGGTCCAACAGAAAGGATAAGTCCAGCCCTAACAAGACATACGTGTCAAGGCTGGACTTAGCATAAGTCTAAAATTCAGTAATACTAATCCTCCTACTTTTTTTAAAATTATTTTTTCCTTTTTGTGTGTGTCTTTTGAAATAATTTTGCATTTAAATTTTTTTCTTTTCTTTTTTTCTTTTTTTCTCTTTTTCTAAATTTTCTTTTTTTTTTTTAAGATTTTTCTTTAGAGGGGAAGGGAAGGAAAAAGAGAGGGAGAGAAATATTTATGTGTGAGATACATTGATCAGTTGCTTCTTGCACACCCCCAGCTGAGGACCTGGCCCGCAACCCAGGCATGTGCCCTGACTGGGAATCGAACCAGCAACCCTTTGGTTCTCAGGCCAGCATTCAGTCCACTGAGCCACACCAGCCAGAGCATGCCGTTCATATTTTTTATCATCTTTTTTTTTTTAGATAAGTTCCTTTAACATTTCATGTAATAAGGGCTTGGTGATGATGAACTCCTTTAATTTGACCTTATCAGAGAAGCACTTTATTTGCCCTTCCATTCTAAATGATAGCTTTGCTGGATAGAGTAATCTTGGATATAGGTTGCTTGCCTTTCATGACTTGGAATACTTCTTTCCAGACCCTTCTTGCTTGCAAGGTTTCTGTTGAAAAGTCAGCTGCTAGTCTTATGGGACCTACATTGTAGGTAACTCTATTCTTTCCTCTTGCTGCTTTCAAGATTCTCTCCTTATCTTTCTTTACTCTGGGGTAATGTAATTACAATGTGCCTTGGTGTGTGCTTCCTTGGGTCCAGCTTCTTTGGGACTCTCTGAGCTTCCTGGACTTCCTGGAAGTCTATTTCCTCTGCCAGATTAGGGAACTTCTCCTTCATTATTTTTCAAATAACATTTCAATTTCTTGCTCTTCCTCTTCACCCTCTGGCACCTGTATGATTCAGATGATGGAACTTTGAAAATTGTCTGAGGTTCCTAAGCCTCTCCTCATTTTTTTTTAACTCTTGTTTGTTCATTCTGTTTTGGTTGAATGTTTATTTGTTCCTCCTGCTCCAGACTGCTGACTTGAATCCAAGATACCTTCCCTTCACTGTTGGTTCCCTATACATTTTCCTTTATTTCACTTTTGTAACCTCATTTCTTCCTTCATCTTGCAAGCAAGTACAATCAATTCTGTGAGCCTCCTGATTATCAGTTTTTTGCATTCTGCATCTTATAGGTTGGCTATCTCTTCATTACTTTGTTCTGTTTTTGGAGCTTTGATCTCTTCTTTCATTTGGGCATTTTTTTTTGTCTTAGTGCACGTGTTATGTTGTAAGGAGGGTAGCGTTAGGTATTTGCCAGTGCAGGGCAACCATGTCACTGCACTGTGGCTCTGTATGTTGGGAAAGGGTCCAAGAGGGAACTAAGCTGCTTGTTGGGCTCTTGGCAGGCTTTCAGTCACTTCCCCCACTACTCAAAAGCAAATAGGGCACCTCTGATACTGGTCAGTGGGTTTGTTCTAGGATCCTGTGGGTCTCCAACAAACTCTCCTGTGAGGCTGGGAGTTTCTTCTGCCACCATAACCCCCACCATTTTTATAACCAGAGGATTTGAGGTTTTATTTCCCTGCGCCGGAACCCTAGGTTATGTTGCCTGTCTCACTCTGCAGTTGTTCCTCCCGTTTTATCCACATGTAAATGTGGGACTACCTGGTCCTCCATCCATCGTGTTGTGGTGTGTCCTCTTCAATCCGGCATCCCATCCCCACCCCTTCTACCAGTCTGAATGAATGTTTTTTCTCTAATTCCTTAGTTGTCAGACTTTCATGCAGTTTGATTTTCTGGCAGTTCTAGTTATTTTTGGTTTTCATATTTACTGTTGTCCTTCTTTTGGTTGTGCGAGGAGGCAAGGTGTATCTACCTATCCTCCATCTTGGCCGGAAGTCCAAAAACAATCCAAGTTTAAAAATGAGCAGAGGTGCCCTGACCAGTGTGGCCCAGTTGGGCATTGTACTTCAAAGCCTGAGGCCACTGGTTCAATTCCCAGTCAGGGCACATGCTTGGGTTGCAGATTCAGAAAGAAGGCAAATAATCGGTGTTTCTCTTCCTCTTTTTCTGTCTCCGCTTTGCTTCTCTATAAAATCCATACTAAAAATTAAAAAGTATGAACAGAGGACCTGAATAGACACTGCTCCAAAGACAACATACAGATGGACAATAGACTATGAAAAGATGCTCATTGTCACTAGTCATCAGGTAAATAGAAAGTAAAACCATAATGAGATTCCACCTTATACCTGTCAAAATGGCTATAATCAATAAATCAACAAAGGCCTTGGCCAGGTGACTCATTAGATTGGAGCATTGTCCTGTACATCAAAGGGTTCCTGGTTTGATTCCCATCAGGGCACATACCTAGGTTGTAGATTTGATCCCCAGTTGGGACATTTATGAGAGGCAACTGATTGATGTTTCTGTCTCCCTTCTCTCTAAAATCAATAAATACATCCTTGCGTGAGAATTTTTAAAAAGTAAATAAATAAATCAACAGACAAGTGTTAAAAAGGATGTGAAGAAAAGGAAACCCTTATGCACTGTTGGTAGGGATTCAGATTGGTGCAGCCACTATGGAAAATAATATGGAAGTTCTTTAAAAAATTTAAAAATGGAACTTAACACCCAGTTATTTCACTGCTGGAAATTTATCTGAAGAAACCCAAAGTACTAACTTGAAAAATTATATGCACTCCTATATTCACTGCAGCATTATTTATAATAGCCAACCTATAGAAGCAACCCAAGTGCCCATCAATAGATGAGTGGATAAAAAAGTGATGGGTGTGTGTGTGTGTGTGTGTGTGTGTGTGTGTGTGATGGAATATTACTTGGCCATAAAAAAGAATGAGGTCTGCCCTGGCTGGCATAGCTCAGTGGAGCGCGGGCTGGGAACCAAAGTGTCCCAGGTTCGATTCCCAGCCAGGGTACATGTCTGGGTTGCAGGCCATAACCCCCAGCAACCGCACATTGATGTTTCTCTCTCTTCCTCTCTATCTCCCTCCCTTCCCTCTCTAAAAATAAATAAATAAAAATTAAAAAAAAAAAAAAGAATGAGGTCTTACCATTTGCAACAGTATGGATGGACCTAGAGAGTACTATGCTAAGTGAAATAAGTCAGAGAAAGAAAGGTAGGATATGATTTTATTTATATTTGGAATCTGAAGAACCAAATAAATGATCAAATTGGAAACAGACTCATAGAACAGACTGATGGTTGACAGATGGGAGAGGTGTTGGGTCTGCTGGGTGAAAAGGGTGAAGGGATTGAGTACAAATTGGTAGTCACAAAATAGTCGCAGAAATTCAAAGTACAACATAGGGAATATAGTCAGTAATATTTTAATAACTGTGTATTGTACAGTGCCAGGTAGTTACTTGAAATATCGAGGAGGGACCACTTTGCAAAGTATATGATTGTCTAGCCACACTGTACACCTGAAACTAATACAAAATAATACTGAATGTAAACTGCAATTGAAAACTAAGTAATAATAATGTTGAACCCCTAAAGAATAATATGGATAATACCAAACATAAATCTTAAAATGTTCCCTCATATTTCAATTTTATCTTTAAGAAATTCAGCTTGTTAATCCAGCTTTTTGACTAATAGTATCCCATTTGAATACACTTCACTGAAGAATCATTTATCAGAGAAACAGCTGCTTTGAGTTTTCAAATAAAGCAATTTAATTGAGGTAATTGATTACACAGGTGTTAGGCTGGAGAAGCAAAATGGAGAAGGATAGTTTTGGAGAAGTATATAGGAAGAAGGGATAATGCCTAAGGATCAGAATCTTATGCTGTAGGCCAGGGTCCACAAGCGTTCACTAGCTACTACATTCTTAGAGCCATTGTTATAGTCAGTTCTGTAGCTGCCACAAAGGTGCTGCTTTGTTATGGAATGGTACCATCTACACGGTGCTGTTTATCCTGAATTCTGTGCCCAATATTGTTAAGCAGCTAACATCACCTGTGTCTTCTGCTTTTGACTTGGTCTGCTTTCTAATCTCTCACCAGATAAAAAGCAGAACCTAACTGAAAGCCAACTTGCAAAGGAACCTAGAAAATAGAGTCTGTTGGCTTTAGCCTCCTATAAAACTTAGAACACAGAAGGACTGGATTGATGCCAGTGACAGTTCAGTTAACATTAAATTAGTGTATATATTAACCATATATTTTATAGTTGTAAAAGTTTAAGTTTCACATATGTAGTCCTGAAGAACTTTAAAAACATTACCAAAGCACTTTTTTAATTATCAAAATGATTAACTATGTAAATGAAGTGAGGAAAGCAGCATAACAAATTTTTATCTGGACATAGTCTTATTCCTGAAGGATGTGCATTAAGTGAATGGTTTTTTTCCCCTCATAGTAAACAATGGTTGGGGATACAAGAGGTATTGTAATACTTAAAATGTTGAAATACAATTTTGACCAAGACATGGACTTAAGGATATCAGAGGATTTATTACATCTTCCACCAACCTCCTCATACATATACCCTTATTATCTCTCTTCCAAAATATCCAGAGAATTGAAATATTTGTTCTAATGTGGAAATACAAAACAGTGGTTAATCTTAATTTGATACCTCTTTGCAATTGCAAGTATAGTTTATTCTTGTTAAAGGAAATATAATTTCTTAAGAAACTTCAACTTATCTAAATTTGAAAATCATAGTAACATTTATGACTTTGCCATTAAAGCTTCAACAGGCATGCTATTTATTCTGTTCGTATTCATCTATACTTATCCATGAAAGATTATCTTGAAATTGTTTGTTTAGCTTTGGGATCCTATATGACTGCTTTTAATGTGTACATATATGTAAATGTTTATATTTGATATACTAAACATTTATGTTCATTCACAGCTAACTAATGTAATGTGTCAGGTAACAAATTCTCTGAGAACCAAGTTTTAATTAACAAATTTGGTCTGAAAACATTGGTGTACCACAAAGGATGGTCAGTGCCCACTCATAAACAGTGTGCTTGCTAGACAAATCAGCTTCGACATAAATCCCCTATAGCGCCTAACTCCCAACCATATTTCTGTCCTTAGTTCCTTCCTATCCACAAAAATCTGGAATTGCCTGTCTGGTCATGGAAGGATTTGAGGATGTAACCAATCTTTATGTCAATGACCTTTTGCCAGTGCACAAAGAGGAAAAGCTTGCCTAAGGAAAGAGCTGTTCTTCAAGTTGCCCATGTGTAGATCCTTCATTAAGTAGTAGTGGAGATGCTAGCTAAATCACAGACTTACAGGGTAAGGACAGGGCATAGATGAGCTGAGACAACAACCTATCTCTGGGCATCTAGAGGGCATGCTTTTCCAAGGCATAGCAGAGAAGGAATTCTCTCATGCAAAATTATCTCTCTCACATTTCCTCTCAAATAGATATCTTAAAAATGAAGTGTCTGTGGAACACATCTTTGTTGATTAATGGAAGAACTCTGATTAAGCTTCATCTGTTCAGCTAGAACTGGAATGTGGTCCAGTCTTCTTATCCTCTGCTCCCTTTTCTCTGCTAGAAATACCTTGTCACTTACAAAATTGTAATATAATCATGTTGTGTATTATTTTATTTTCTAATTCTCTTTAATATTTTATTATTGGACATATTTTTGTATTTCAGTGGGAGAACTGAAGTGCAGTCAGTTCAGTATGGCAAAGAAAAGGCAAATAAAGACAGGGTTTTTGCAAGGTAAGCCACTTCTATTTCAGTGTCTTTTTTTTTTTTAGAGAAATAAAATTACCAAAAATTTCTTTCCAGAAATGATTATAGAATTATCACATAATCTTTCCTTAATTAAACAACAAATTATGTTGAGGGAATAATGAAATAGTTTGTCTAATTTATTCATTCATATTTTTTTACATGAGCTAAATTAACCCTGTGCCAAGCATTGTAGCTTTGACTAGGCTGAATCGAGCATTATATATTTTTTAAAGATTTTATTTATTTATTTATCTATTTATTTTCTTATTTATTTCTTTTTAGAGAGGGGAAGGGTCAGAGAAAGAGAGGGATAGAAACATCAATGTGTGGTTGTCTCTTGCACTCCCCCCACCAGGGACCCAGCCTGCAACCCAGGCATGTGTCCCGACTGGGAATCGAACCAGCTACACTTTGACTAACAGCTCTGTGCTCATTCCACTGAGCTACACCAGCCAGGCAAGCATTATATTATTAATCTAACATTTTGTTGTATGGTTCATTATCCTTTTTAAAACATTTTGAGAAGCATTATGACTTATTTTTATATTTTATCTAGCCATTTCAATATATATATTTTTAATCCTCATCCAAAGATACATTTATTGATTTGAGAGACAGAGAAAGATTGATCCATGGCTTCCTGTCTATGCCCTAGCTGGGCATCAAGGTGCAACCAACTGAGCAACCTAGACAAGGCTCCATATATTTTTAAATCATATTGTTAATAAGTAAGTTGCTTTTTGGGGGGTTGCCATTTAGTTATCTTCACTTTTTAAGCATCTGTTAATAGCCAGTTTACTTTTAACAAGTGAAGTGACATCATCAAGTTTATGTTTTAGAAAACAGTTTTATGAGCAAGAATAGACAATGAATTAGAAGTAAAGACTGAGTACCCAGAAACAAGGTTATTGTAGTAATCCAAATGAAATTAATGAAAGCCTGAATTAAAACATTGTCAATGAAAGGGAGAATAGAATCAAATTTGAGGAACATTTTGTAAGTAGAACTAGCAGTTGTAAACCAGTTGGGTAGAGATGGGTTAGCAACAGTAGTATCTGGAAAGACTCAGATTTAAGTGACATACAAAAGATGGGTTACAGGAGGGAGAACAAATTTGTAATGGAAGAAGGTGTTAAATTGGCACAGGTCTAGTTTGATATGCCTGAGCAACACCCTTAATAGGATTAAATATTCAGAATCAGAGCTCTGGAGGAGGGAGAGGGACCAAATTAGTGACTGCAAATATTTGTTAAAGACCTACTCTGCTGAGCATTGTTTCAGGCCCTGTAAACACAGTGTATAACAAAACATATCTTATGCCCATGAAGTTTAAATTCTGATTGGTGCTATAGATGTCTAATGTAAGTAAAAGATTGAGCCAGTTAAAGGCCATGGAAACTGGAGTCTCCTTATATTTCAGGAAGAACAGGCCAATAATGGACCAGAGTGAGCACAACAGTGGTAGAAGAGATGTGTGAGAGGTAGGCAGTATCCAGAACTTGTATGATCCCATGCTGGAAATGTAAGGATTTTGGATTTTAAGTGGAAGCCAGTGAAGGCTGAGAGCATGGAAGGGATATAAACAGACTTGCATTTTTAAAAATCTGGTAGAGTAATAAACTGAAGTATTTACAAATATGTGATTTTTAGGATTTGCTTAAAAATAATTGGGGCAAGAGGGTTAGAGTAAGTGGTAGAGATGAAACAAGATTGACCATGATGATAATTGTGGCACCTGATTTCTGAATACATAGAGTTTATTAAACTGTTCTCTGTACTTATGTTTATGTCTTAAATGTTCCATAATAAAAATATTGGGGATTGGGAGATCACTGTGGCTTCTGTGATGGAATCAACTGTATGGGGGTATGAATAGAAAGAGGTTGATCAATTAATCTATAATGACTAACATTTATTTTGTACTTACCTATGCCAAGCAATTTTTATATTAATTCACAATCCTCATAATTCATGAGGTAAATTCCATTACAGAGGAAAAAACTGAGCACAGCAAGTTTTAATATTTTGTGGTAGATTTCACAATGCATGTACTCACAGAGATTTTATGTATGTATCTGTGTATTTTATTTGCTTTAAGAATTGTTTTATACAAGCCCTGGCTGGCATAGCTCAGTGGATTGAGTGCGGGCCGCGAACCAAAGTGTCGCAGGTTCAATTCCCAGTCAGGATACATGCCTGGGTTGCAGGCCGTGACTCCCAGCAACAGCACATTGATGTTTCTCTCTCTCTCTATCTCCCTCCCATCCCTCTCTAAAAATAAATAAAATCTTAAAAAAAAGAATTGTTTTATACTTTTGTTGCTTATATTTATAACTTATCATAGGCATTTTCTTAGACGTTGAAAAGTCTACAGTCATTTATAATGTCAGTAAATATTTAAACAGTTAAATTTTTTAATCCTAAACTGTATACGTTTAGAATTCTTCACTTTACCCCTCAAATCCCATGTTTCTGGAGTCCAGATCGTTGCTAAGACTATCCAAGGCTTTGTGAGTACTATGCCCTGAATTCTTATAAAAGTAAATTTAATATTATAAATTCCTTGGAGTAAGAACATTTGAAACAGAAAAAAAATCATTAAAACATGATTTGTATGTGTTTGAATAATAAAATTTACTTGCATTTTTAAACTTATCCCTGGCTTATCCTCATCCTTATTTGTCTATGAGTAATCCACCCAGCAGGAATACCACCAATAAAAAGCACTTGATATAGATGGATTTAGCTGGTCAGAGCTATAGCATTTTGCTGTGATAAGTTTACTTGAATTTTAATGATGTAATTTATCTCAGCATTTGTTTTTTTTTAAGTTTTGATTTATTATTTCTTATTTTTAGATTTGTGAGGGAAATGTTCTATTTATTAAATATAAATATTGTTATAGTAGTGGCTTGGTTATTAAATATAAATATTGGTGTTATATTAGTGGCTATATTAGAAAGGAGAAGAAAAGAAAGAACATAGATGCCTACTCTAATAGATGTGGCTACTGAAATTATTCAAAATCCTCCCTTTTATAGTCTTAAATATGCTTGTTTCCAGTTAGAAAGTACTAAGACCTGTATACAAATGTAAAATGTACACAGAAATGTTAATTTGACAGTGTTTTCCTTGGAATTACTCTTGAGAGTTTACTTCCCATCAACTATGCTGTTTTAATTTAAAATGTATTTGTCCTAGCTCTTATTAAACATTCCTTTCAGACTTGTTAAAATCAAAGTAAATGTTTTTTGATTCTTCTCTCTTAAGACCACACCATAACAAAATACTAACATTTTATTCTTTTCTTGCTTGATATTTATAAAATACTGAACATGATTTGTTAACTAGTTCTACTGTGTATGATGTCCTAATGTTTTCATGTTTTGGTCATAACAGATTTTGAGAAATATGCATACAGTTACACCTGCATCTTAGTTTTTCATTTTATATGTGCATTGTTAAACTGTGAAATTGTTTAATAGGTGATTTTGTAAAACTGATGTGCATTAGTCAATGAATAGTAGAGCTAAAATTCCAATACCATAAGTCCCAAATAGCTGTCCTATTTCTTTTGTCATGCCAGAATTGTCTGAATCCTCCTTGAAATAGTAAGTTACTCGCTGGACAAGATTTGAATAGTACTGTTTTAGTGATCCTGCTAACTCTGAAAGCTTAAGCTTTTCTGGGGTGGATTTTATAATGTATCAGAATCCTGTTGTGATGACCTGATGTATATCTATCATAATACTCAAATGATTTTAGCAATTATTAAATTAACTTGCTCTGTTAAAGTGTTAGAGAATTCTAGAGTTCTTGTCCACTTCATGGAATTTTAGTTGGCAATAAAAGTAGAACAGATTTCTCCTTAAACTTTTCATGTAAGATTTTTTCAGCAATAATAAATGTTACTTATTTTATTTTTTATGTATCTACTCTTTGAATTGCTTTCACACTTTTTAAATTGTCGTACATCTAAGAAGAAAGCAAAAGAATGTTCCCATGCAACAGAAAAATAAGGCTCCATGGTCAGAAAATAAATTTACCACATTGCAAACATACTGATGAAGTGTGGTATTTTTTTCTCTGAAATTTCCACACTCAACAGGAAACATAGACAGCAAGCTTGAGTGGGTGCGTCTCTGAGGTTAAAACTGTTAATAAAATCAAACACCTGAAATTTAGTTTTAAATGCAAAGCATTTACAACCATGTTTAGTGTATTAACAACAGCAAAGTGTTCTGATGCTTCATTCTAGGTGAGTATAACTGGATTTTTTCCTCCTTCAAATGACTTTTTTTCTCTGTTAGAAAATGAAAGTAGTTGATCTCCTGACTATAGTTGGCAAATTCTTGTACAGCTTACACTTAGTGGTCTAATATGTGAGAATGAATAGTTTTATTAACATTAAGAATTAGCATTAATAAAGAGCCACAAATGCTAAGGTTTCTTCTAAAATTTTGTACTTTGTTTTAAATATCTAGTACATGACATAATATACTTTTTCATTTTACTGTAACTGAAAGGAATATCTGCATTGCTCTATGAAAGGATTGGACTAGAAGTCTTGAGTTATCTTCAGATTAGAAGATTCTAAAATTTAAACTCATGATAACTAGAAATGTTCATGCTTTAATAACTTTAAATTTACTTATGCAGAATGAAATCTGAGTCAACATCCTTTTTTTAAATCAATAACGTTTACATCTCCTAGCAAGTGTTAAATGTTCTTATATTAAGATGTCATTCGGCCAAACTAAAAAGGCTTTTGGCTATAAATATATGAAATGATAGGCACTTGTGTGATTTGGATTCATAAGTAATTTAAGTTACTTGTGGGTTAGTAAAATTAATGGACTAAAATACTCACTGAAAACTTAGATACTTGTATATTATAAAATTTGGGAGGTAGGGAAGGACCTTAATATTACATATTATACTATTAGTGTAGATATTTAGATGTGGAAACTTAAGTTATTTGTTTAATTGGAAGGTCAACACTAGAATTCAGGGTACCTATCCATCATTATTTTAATGCTTCCTAATTTATAAATAAATTTTATTGCATATTCTTGATCATTGTTAACATGCTCTTTGGTTCAGTCTTTTTCTGTGTTCTTCAGTAAATTTATTACTCAAATATAAAACTATCAGTTTATAAGATGATTTATTATGTGTTTTATATAAGTAGCTTAATTTATAACATTAGCCTCCTTATTAAATAGATGTCATATATTGAGAAATACTTGAGAAAACTTTCGGTAGCCATCTACCAAAAACACATTCCCTTGTGTTTTTTTCTTCCTGTTATTTCTTATTTCTTCTCTTTTTCTCTTTCCTGTTCTCCTACTTTTTCTAGCTTATCTTTTCTTCCTTCATATAAAGCAGATTTACTTGCTTAGGAAATTATTTGGTAAATAGCCTCTTACCAAAGAGGCTATTAGTGAATGCACTAATTTCTTATAAGTAAACTCTTTATGTTTACTCATTTAGAATGTAATGTATTAATACAAATTCTAAGATTTGGTCCATTGTTTTGGTGTATAAAATTAAAATTTTTACATGTTAAATTATTTCTGTAGATCTCCAAGTAAGCCCTTGGCACAGAAATTAATGGATTGGGAAATAGTAAGCAAAAATTCAGTATCTGATGACAGGTTAGAAACACAGAGCCTTCCATCACGATCTCCACCTGGAACTCCTAATCAGTAAGTAGACTCACATCAGGTGTACACTTTGCTCGTTTCTAAATTTTTTGTATATGTCCATTGTTTGAAGATCAAACTGTGTAAGTCTTTTTAATTTAAATCTTTGGTTAGATATGATTTTTGTTGTTTCAGGTCGTCGTTTTCTCTTAGCCTTCCTCTGAGCCTACAGCTCATTGCATAAGTGGCATGGAATAGCTTTGGCAAATGAGTAGTAGGACAAACATTCAAGGGGGATGCTCACTTTCTTTCACAGCTGACTTTCAAAGTAAGGGTCCCTAGCCAATAAATCAAGATTTGTTACTGGAGTTAAAATCTAGGAATATGGTTGTTGTTGACATAATCCTTTCCCATGTGGATCTCCAACAGAATTTCTAAAAGAGCATATATTTTCTGAAAATTCTTAAGTGATTATGCTTCTCTTACTTAAGCTCATACCCCAACCACTGCTCTGCCATTTTCTGTGGTCTAGAAAAGCAGATTTCAAAGACCAGTTCCCACAAGTTTAGCCATAGCTATGCTAACAAGCAATGTGTTATTCAGCACTTATTCTATATGTACTTCACTCTAGGATTTCTCACAAAAGCTGTATACTTTGGTATAGATAATAAGATCCACTTATACTAGCCAAAGATGTTAATTTTATGTTTTCAAATGTATTGTTAATATATATACATAATTAATATAATAATTAACAGATGTAAGTCAGCAAATTGTCAGACCTTGTTAACCCATAAGTTGATATAAAAATATTTGAATTTTAGTATGGAATACAATATTTGAAGGAGTCTTTTTTAAAAATAGATTACTGTCCAATAAATGTGCACTAAACTAAAGTTGTATTCTGATGGATGTTTGTCAGCCAAAGCATAAATTTCTACCATATTGGAAGTAAAGTATACATAAAAAGTTTGATTCACAGAAGGATACCTAATACCTAGATGTCTTCCTTACTACTAGAAAAAATTAGACTAAAAAGTTTCTGTCTTGTTAATTGTAGGTTGCTAAATCATCTTTCTTTAAAAGACTGCCTGCATTCAAGGGCTAATTAGCTTGTTGAAGAAAATCCAGGAATTTCTTTTTCTGGTCCCTTTCCAGCCAGCCATTTCTACATTTGTTACCAGGAACAAGAATTTAAACCAGATGATTGAATTAACTAGTTAGTAGTAGCTCTGATTCATGAAATAGTTAGGTATGATCTGAAAAATTGTTTATTTCTAAATTTTAAAGAGACCGTACAGTGTAGTCATTAAGAGCATGGGCCTGGAGTCACTGTGCATTAGAACTTTGTGCAAGTTAATTAATTTATCTCTTTGTCCCATTTTCTTTATTTTTTATAAGGAAATTATCTTTTTTATTTTTATGTATTTTTAGAGAGAGGAGAAGGGAAGGAGAGAGGGAAAGAAACATGAATGTGTGGTTGCCTCTCGAGCGCTCCCTACTGGGAACCCAACCTGGCACACAACCCAGGCACGTGCCCTGACTGGAAATTGAACCAATGACCCCTTTGGCTCGCAGACCAGGCACTCAGTCCACTGAGCCACACCAGCCAAGGCTGTTTGTCCCATTTTTTTCATCTATAAAATTGTATTTATAGTAATAATGTCTTAATACTATGAGGTTTGATATATGAAAGATGCTTTGAACAATGCCTGGCACATACTCAAATGTTAACTATCATAATTAATAATAGTAATAAAAGTAATTCATATGACTGTCACTTATGAGGATGGAACTATGTTATTTAGTATTCTTAGAAATTAAAGAAAGTCCTATAAATTAAAATATTTACATAGAAGGAATAAAAAAGAGTATCATGCCAAGGGAAATAAGTCAGGAAAAGCTAAAATCATAGGATTTCACTTATATATGAGATATAAAACTGAAACTCATAGACACAAACAATATGGTGGTTATCAGAGGGAAGGGGGTGGAGGGTAGTAAAGGGAAATGGTGCCAAATACATGATGACAGAAGACGATATGACTGTGGATGGTGGGCACACGATGCAATGTGCAGATCATGGATCATAGAAATGCATACTGAATTGATTCCTCTTCTGCTTCCCCTAAAAGGTCAGAGCACCTCATTTCTGTATTGCTAAGGTATAGAACTGTTTCTCCCATGTAGGTATAAAACAAAAGTATTTGAGGTATTCAGGGAACCCACCCAATGTTATATTGACATGTATTGGGAAGGGCTGGGATCATATATATTTCTGTGTTCTGTAAAGTATTTGCTTACTGGTTCTCAATCAAATTTTATTAGAACTATAAAAAAATGTGTACATGAAACCTATATGATCTTATTAAACAATGTCACCCCAATAAATTTAATTTAAAAAAGAATTTAGATCAGTAGATATTTCTCAACCAATTATTCTATCCCATTATTTTATAAATGCTGATTAAGACACAAAGTTGTAGTGACTAAAAGTTAGAAACATTAATGTTGGTAGAGATAATAGATGACTGGATAGGTAAAATCCTTGTGGCAGATGGTTGACTATAGCTCAAATTTTGATTTCCTATTCTGTGTTCCTTCTGTTTATATCACACTTATTATCAGAGACTGCATAGTTGATGGTGGTTAGTCTTAGAAACACACAACCACTTTTTGATGCAATCACATAGGTAAGAAAATTTTAAAAATTGAATTAAAGCACATTTTTACTCCATTTTCTTGTTCTTTATGTAGTCGAAATTCTACATTCACACAAGAGGGAACCCGGTTACGACCATCTTCAGTTGGTCATTTGGTAGACCATGTGGTTCACACTTCCCCAAGTGAAGTATTTGTGAATCACAGATCTCCATCTTCAACGCAAGCTAATAGCATCATTTTGGAATCATCACCGTAAGAACTTTTTCCATTTAATTTTTTTCTTCTAAGTACTAATACTCCAAATTATTTTATTTGAAATACTGTGGGAAATTAGCATATTTGATACAAGATTTTAACTTTTGCCATGTTTTAAAAGTTTATATATTTGTAAATCTGCTTATTTGTCCCTGAGAATCCTTGGCACTCCCCCTACCAAAAAGAAATTAATGTTCTTATTTCTGTGACTCAGTATGTTCTTTAACTTTTAGTGCATACAATTAAATATTTCTATAGACAATGTTTCATTGTGGTCAATCAGTAAGGTAGTGAGGAGTAGAGTTTTTAAAAATATTTTTCAGGAAGGGGCCCATAAGATGATTAGACAGTGTCAGAAATGTTATATAGCAAGATTACCATCATGCTGAAAAGAAATATAGAAAGCATGAACACCCTATTTCTAAAATTCTTTCCTGTCTTATATTATATGCTGAAACACAGATCAACTTCATAATTTAGTATTTATATCTCATCACTTTAATGTACAAAATGATTTTTTTCTCATGTTAATATCTAGTGTCTAGATTTATCGGTTTATATAATGCAGTTCATATGCAAGTAAAAATGCAGTGCAAGAGTTAGAAAAAAGTAAAGTACTTTATAAGATAAACAAATATGTAAGCAGATTCATTAGTTGTTGAGGAGAAGGTGTTATAAGATACAGTTAATGTGATCAAGGTTAAAGAAAAGATGGGTGGAAATGTAGATAGAGTCATCAGGAAAGCAGTTATTATAGGGACTCTAGAAAAATGTCAGTAGGTCTTAGAGATCCATACTGAAAACAGTATTTTTGATGGGGGGAGTCTGCAGATATGAAAGGTATTGTTCTTTGCTCCTACACTGTTTTTCATAAGGGACTTGAATATTTGTGAATTTTGGTATTCATAGGGGTCCTGGAACAATTCCCCTGCAGGTACCAAGAGACAGTTGCACTTTGGCGGAGTCAAAAGTTATATGTGGATTTTCAGCTGTGTAGGGGTCAGTGCCCTAACCCCTTCACATTGATCAAGAGTCAGCTATATATTCCCATCTTCTCCCTTTCTCTTTTTAAGCATCCAAAAGTTAACACAGATAGTAATTTGTCCACAAAATTTTTTGATGTGGGTAAAATTTGAACACTGTGTTTTGAGCCCTGGTTCCCATCCCCTCTTTGGATTATTTTAGGCAAATTGTTGGTTTTAAATATGTTAAAAGTCATTGAATTAGAAATATGTTATTCATTAAAATAAACATAGATGCTATTAGAGCCCCAGTCTCTATTGATCTTACATTCTGTTCATTTAAATATAAGTAGTTTTTATTAGAATATGAAGTATAACAGTATTACCACTTATAACCAAAATGGGATGATGGAATTCTATTGAAGCTTCAGATACTGATAGGTAAGAGAGTTGCTCAGCTTTTGTCTATTGTATAAATTGACTTTTTATTTGAAACATTTTATTTGAAAAGAGTTCACTGCTACAAAAAGTTTGGAAACTCCTGGTTTAAAATAACTTTGCTTGTAAAACTGAAACTCATAAACACATAACAGTATAGCAATTACCAGAAGGAAGAAGGTGGAGGGTTGTAAAGGGTAAAGTACACCAAATATATGGTGGCAGAAGATGATTGACTTTGGATGGTGGCACACAATGCACTGTACAGATCATGTATCATAGAAATGTACACCTGAAACCTATATGATCTTATTAACCAATATAACTAGAGCTAATTTAATTTTTAAAAATTTTAAATAAAATAACTTTGCTCCTGCTTTTTGTTTCCTTTGAGGTACAACTATAACATCGAGTTTCAGGCTCTGAATTCAGACTGAGTTTAAAACTTGGTTTCACCAATTGACTTGGTGACCTTGAGTGAATTATTTTACTTCTGTAAGCCTCAATTTCCTCTACTGTAAAAACAGGATGATAATATCTACCTCATAGAATTGCTGTGAACATTTAATGAGATGCATAGTTCAGCAGAGAGAAAATGCTTAGTAGATATTAACTATAATAACTATATAACTTTTTCAGTTAACTTTTGGGAGGATTTATATTGGCAGCTTATAAGTATTTATCAACCATTCATCTGACTGCATGTTTGAACTATGGGGTATCTGATGGAACACAATGAGAAATTCCCCAAATCTCCACTTTGTCCTTGGGTCCCTAATGGTGACAAACTCTATGCAGACTTCATAATCCTCCAGTGTTTAATCCATTTCCCTGAGTCATTTTTTTCCTGGCCTGTCTCATTCTAGTCTTATCTAATGAGTCACCACAGCTTTGTTTGTATAACAGTTTGTTAACTTAGTCCTCAAAGATGTGCCTTCCCTCTGCCCTTCTGAGTTACTGGCATAGATAACTTCATCACTAGACTCCACTTAACCCAGTTTCCCTGCTAATCTTATATAGACCTGCTAATAGTGCTTGGCTGCCTTAGGACAAGGAAATAAAAAAACCAAAGAGGGTACAGATAAAAGTATCAAGCCTCAGGAACTCAGAGGATGTACAGTCTTATCTGTTGTACTTGTGATAAGACTAAGTGCAGGTCCCCAGGCTGCTCTAGCTGCACTGAACTTACCTACCCTCTGTCTCTGGCAAAAGTCTCCATTACTTGCATTTGGCAGCTAAGATGAGGGACTTGGAATTTGGTTGAACCCCAGAATCTCAGGTCTGGGACCTCAATTCTGAAATAGATTCCTATAAATACAATAATGGGATATTTCAACTCTATTCTTATGTTAATCACATCCCTGAGCGTCTATACACACTTTTTTAATCACATTGAGCATTACCTTGCAATTTGTCTGAAATGGTGTTTACTTTGAAATACTCTTAATGTTGTTACAAATTAGCCAAAATATTGAGAAGCCTGAATTTTGAACCAGAATTTTATCTGTATGCTTTTTAAAGATTTTATTTATTTATTTTTACAGAGGGTTGTGGTTTCTATTTCTCTAGACCTGTCCAAAATGCCTGATAGTGGGTGCTGGCTTCTCATTAAGATATACGTCCCTTCTTTCAGGATATCAACTGTTATTTCTGATGGGGCTGTCTTCTACTATGCTACTTCATTGTTCTTCCCATGTATATGATGTTATATATATCTTCATTCTGTTATACTTAGCAGTTGTTTTTTTGCTTGTTTCATTTTGCTTTTGAGTTTAGGGTGGAGTTTTTATTTTTGTTTTGTAGCCTAGAAATAGTATATTTTATTAGAACTGGCCTGTTTCATGACATTATTTAAATGTATTATAATTTCTAATTATAATGCATGGTTTACCTGTGAAAGTCATCTTCCTAAATATTCTTTGAGTAAGTAATAGATTGACTTTATATGACAGCTCTACCTTAGATATGTAGAAGGAAATTATCATTTATTACAATAAATTGAGTTAATACTTTCAAAGTATGTCTTTACAATGTGATTGATAGCCTTTACCCAAAATACGAATTTCAGCAGCCTGTGTTGACATCTTTGATTACTTTTTTTTTTTTTCATTTTATTTTTTAAATGCTTTATTGTTTATACTATTACAGTTGTCCTACTTTTCCCCCCTTTGGTCACCTCAACCCAGCCTTCCCCCCACTTCCATAATCAGCCCCCTCACCCTTGTCCAAGTTCATAGCTCCTTCATATATGTTCTTTGACTAATCCCTTCACCTTCCTTCAATCAGTCCCCCCATTCTCTTTCCCTCTTACAGCTCTTAGTCTGTTCCCTGATTCTAAAAAAAGAAGAAACAATGAAAAAGAACAAAGTGGAATTCATCTCAGAAGTTTAATGCTTACCAGCTGGACTCTCCCTATGGATATGTCTCTCCTGTAGTCTGAGGCTGGCTGGTGTACGCTAGTGTCAGGTGCTGTCCTCTTCCAGCCCTCCGCAGCCTGTTTGGAGCTACCAGCAATCCACAGCTTGTGGCTGATTTCCTCCAAGCTTGGCTCTACCCAGGATGGGCCAAGCTGTTCTGCACATCTGGGTTTTAACAGCACTAGGTCCAGGGGTCTGTAGGCAAACAACCCAAATTACCACCAGATTCACCTCTCTCTGCCTCTGCCTTCCTCTGCCTGCCGGCCTGTTGTCAGCCTTAGCCTAGTTATAAACCCAACTGTTTCTGAGAGGGCTTCTGGTGGGATTGAGAGGATGGGACTCCTGGACCTTCCGTGGCAGGTGCCTTTCAGATTCCAGGGAAGATGGTTAGTTGTTCCCCCTACCCTGAGCCACTGGTCTGAGTCTGTTCAGATATTATGTCCCTGTACTCAGCAGAGTGGGGTCCCCAGTAGAATATTGGATGGGGCCTCCACAGACCAGGTTTTGCATTGCAGGAAACTGGGAGGGTTTTTCTGTGGCTCCCAGTGAGAAAGAAGTGCCAGTCTGTTTCCCAGGAGAGTTTATGGTATGGCCGTGCCCTACAGCTGGTCTCTTGACACCCCCTGAGCCTGCATATGCTGCTGTCTCCTCAGCAGGGGTTAAAATACAGGATGGGAGACAAGAAAGAATAAAAGGAGAAAAGAAAAAAACACACAAAACAAACTACATAAAAAGTGGGGTGGGGAAGATGCAGGGTGGAACAACCAGGATTGCTAGGGGTAAGGTAATTGCTTTTTTCCTGGGAAGGGCTTGCTCCTCTCAAGCATGATGGCTACTGTGGAATCCAGGTACATTCCAGCACAGAAAGCTCCACATCTGCTTCCCAATGTCGCTCCCCAGTGCTTCCCACACTAGACTCTTCTCATGAGACTGCAATCTGCACCACTCCCCCTTCACTGGGGCCCAGGTAGTTGCGAACTTCAGACCTATGCTTTGGCCCCTTTCCCCTTTAAGAATTAAGAAAGGGGGGAAAAATAGTGGCTTTATTTCCAGTGGGCCTCATCTCTCCCCAGGTGAGACAAACCCCACAGCCTTTCACCACTGTGTGCTACATGGTCTGCTGATTCTGACATTGGCCCTCTGTATTTGGGAACATGACCTGTCCCCCACTTCTCTCCTTTCAAGGAGAGACAGCCATGTGGCTGCTTTAGCCAGCTGCTCATGTGACTGGGGTTGGCTGCTTTAATGACTTCACCCTTCCTATTGGTCATGGTATTCTTTTTTGTTTATTCCTGCCCTTGGTTAAAAGCCTCTTTTCAGGTAGTCTTTGGTTTATTTCAGGTGTCTAGTCCTTTCTTTAGTTTTATTTCCAATTTGGTTCTAAGAGGAGGTACACAATATATCCTTCCACTCTGCTGCCATCTTTTTTTCATGTCCTTGATTATTTTTAGAGATTGTATGTTAGGTAGGTAAGTAAGTAGGTATATAGGTCAGAGGGTAGGTAGAGAGAGATGGTTTGGTTATTGAAGTTAGAAATGTAGAAAGGGAAAACAGTTACTGGGATTACTGGGAAAGCACGTAAATAGGTTGTAGAACCTTCCCAGAACGACCTAGCCCTAATAGCAATCAGGCATGTGGAGAACCTGTCCACTATATTCTGAGAAGTTACTTTAACAAAAAGGTTACATAAAACAGTGAAGGAAAGTAGATAACCCCTGACCTGAAATCCAAAATAATATTCTCCTTTCCTGTTACATCTTGGCTGATCCTCTGTCTAGACTCCATTCTTTTTACCTTTTCTTTAGGATTTGGCTTAAATGGCAACGCAAGCCTGTATGCTTGGGCTGTCTTCCTATCTGTGTCTTCCTGTGGCTATGAATGTTTAAAGGAGAGCTTATACTCACTGGAGTCTGATGAGTAACACGAGGTAGGATTTATGTGGACCAGAATGCTTATGGCACTTAAAGGCAGCAGCGACCATTCATCTTTGTCCAGTGGTTGACAACTTGTAATTCAGGTCCATTCTTTCCAGAACTCCCCAAATTTTTTATTCTGGAAATACAGATTTGTATATAATTTTAATGTCATCAGTTAACTCACATTTACAAAAACAATGAATGGGCCAATTGTATTTTGGCCAGAGTTGTCCCACAAACCATGAATTTGCATTCGTTGTTCTATCACAGTGATTTCTAATCAGAATTACATAATAAAAGTCCCTTTGGGAGGTTACTGTTGTAGTTGTTGTTTTTGGCCATAAATGCTTTATCTCTCACTCCAGAAATGCAGATTCAACAGTTTTAGCAAAACATCCCATAATGTCAGTGCTGTCCCTCTCTTGGAACTAAGCATTGCCGTAGTTATACCAATATCCACCAAGTTTAGCTCACTTCGATGTTGCACTGCAGGTCAGGCATCATTTTGTCCCTGTTTATTTTTGGCACTGTATTTAGACTGTTACTGGACCAAGAAGAAAGAAGGCTGCTCTGACTCCATTCTGATCTGATCTCAGCCTTTATACTCTTTCCTACAGACCTTTCGTTTGAAGCTAAATGCTTCCTGGGTGTAACAACTGTATGCAAAGCTAGAAAAAGTTTCTATTCACTTTGCCTAAGTAAGGAATGAGACTTACTGATTGAAATATGTGGAGTCCACAGACTTCTGGTTTTTGTGAAGTCTTAGAGGCTTTTAATTGAAATGTCACATCTTTGAGTCTCTGCCAAGGGCTATCCATCTTCATCTCTTGTGGCAGGGCATGGTTGAGATTCATGTCTGTGTTGAAATCCATGTAAAAACATTTTCCCAGACCGTCAGCGTTTGATTGTATTGAATCTTAGAGGCATGGGTTCTTGGCAGTTGAAACTAATGGAATAAAAACGAGTATGTTTGGTATCTGGAATCCCTGGCTATTAAAGTAGACCTCAAAGAAGCCTTTGCCGAAAAGGAGAGATATGTTCTCTGAAGCAGTCTTAATAGGCTTATCAGAATTTAGAGCATTTTATGTTCTTCAGACTACTATGTACAAAAATAGACTGTGTGGGCATTCTTATTTAATCCTTATTAAATGATTATTTTTATACTAGTTTATAAAATTTCAGAAGGACTACATTCTCATTAGGAGAAACCTTCCTGGAGGACCATCAAGTTACACCATTCATTATTAATCCTGTCTGACTTCCTTGGCACTAATCACATTTTTAGCTCACTACCAATATCTACCAGGTATCTAGCAGCGAGCCTCTAAATAAGTTCATAGCTTCTCTACCAAGTGAGAGCATATGTGTCTAAGGACCACTATGGCAGTAATCTCTGTATTAGTTATTTTGAGCTAAATTATGCTGTGGTAGCACATCACCCCAATTTACAGTTACTAACAACAAAGGTTATTTCTTTCTTACATTATATATAAATCATGAATCAGCTGTGGCTTGACTCCATGTTCATCCCAGGACCCAGACTAACACCAGCCCCTTTTTGGAACATGGCTGATCATGGCTGAGGAAAGAGAGGAGAATAGTGATTCCAGAGCTATTTCTTAGAGCTTCCTTTTTCAAAAGTAGAAGCATACCACTTCAATTCTCATTTTATTGGCTATTTTAGTGGCCAAGCCTAATGTCAAATGGGAAGGGGTAGAGAAGAATAATTTTTGAACAGGTCCCCAAAAGGACCTGCCATCTCAGAGATAAATAATAACCCAAGTGATGGTCAGTGCTCTTCTCAAGAACCATTTTCCCCTTGCCTGTTCTCCTCAACTTCACAACTTCATGAATGTGTGCCTTCTAGCATACAGGTGGAACCACTGGTTCTGTTCTCCCTTCTGGTCTTTGTGAAAAACTCACAACTAATATTAACATATACTGTGCTTGTTTGTTTGTTTGTTTGTTTACTTAGTTTAGTTTAGTTTTCTATTACAATTTACATCCAATATTATTTTCTGTTAGTTCAGGTGTACAGCATAATAGTTAGACAAATATATTTTACAAAGTGCAGTCTCCAATACTTTCAGTACCTACCTGGCACAATACATAGTTATTACAATATTATTGACTATATTCCTTATGGTGTACTTTACATCCCACTGACTATTTTGTAACTACCAATTTGTACTCCTTAATCCATTCACCTTCCAACCCTTTCCTCTCTGGCAACTATTAGTCTATTCTCTATTCTTAAAAGTTATGATTTTTACCTTGAAACTTCCCTATTATACTTAGCTCTTTTTATCAATACCTGCTGTCACAGTTTGAGGCTTATATTTTCTAATGTTAATTTGGGCTTTTCTTTCTCACTTTAAATTGTATACTTTGATAATGTCTCATTCAGTTTTGTCTCTTCAGTCATCTCAGCATTCTTACTCAGATTCTAATCCTTGTTATAGCACTGAGTTCATTACTTTCATGGATCATATTTTATTTTTAAATAAATCAGGCCAATCACAACTTCTTGACTACCTGTCATTTTACCTGTGAAATGGCTCAACTCTCAGGTCTAATTTCTCTTTGCCTGCCTTGTTCCCCAGCTATCCATATGACTGCACTGAAAACCTTTAAAACATTTTTTGGAGAGGTGTGTACACTGTTATAGTAGATTAATAAATATCTCCCTATGGACACTCTTAAAGTATATTATATGTAGAATTGTTTAAAGATTTCATAAAGTAGGAAATTGGATTTGCTATTTAAACCTTAAATTTAGAAAAGATTTCATTAAACAGTGGCATTTGCAAATCAATATGGTATTAAATGCTTATCTCCTACTATACATTATAAATGTCTGAGTTGCCTGACTCTAGCTTTTAAAATAGAGTTCTATAAGACAACTTCCAAAATATTCATTCTCTTCCTTTTTTCCTATCTAGATCACAAGAGGCCCCTGGAGATGAGCAGCCTCCAGCTTTACCACCCAAACAATCAAAGAAAAGCAGTTGGAACCAAATTCATTATTCACATTCTCAACAAGATCTGGAAAACCATATTAATGAAGCATTTGATGTTCTATCTTCCCCTGAAAAATCTACTGTAAGTAGCTTCATATATTCTCATATTTCTTTGAAATTTTTAAACCATAAATGAACTTTTTTTGTACAGTAGCATGTTTTATCTGTAAATTATATTGTACTATTTTCTCTTTTTCATCTTATGTTTGCACATGAATTGTACCATGATATAACTTAACTGGAATTTCCTTGTATCGTCATTTATAAAATTGTGCCTTTCTTTAGAAGTAAATTATTAACAAATTCATGTTGAGTTCAGTCTTATAGAACACATTTTTAGAACAAATACTAATAATCCATTAAATACCATTAACTTCATTTTAATTCACTGAATACAGAGACTATCATTCTTATCAACCTTTTGAAATTGAGTATAGGTCTCTGTTCTACAGACTATATTTACGAATTATATTGGCACTTCTGCCTTAGAAAACATACTTTTACCACAACAAATGGCAAATTGTTATAATCCCCTCATTTACAATTTTTTTTTGCTTTTTTCAAATAGAGGCAAGTAAACCAAAAGTGAGATTGTCAGTAAAGTTTAAGGATACATTGTGTTCATGAAGAAAGATAAGGTCAGACAAAATATGGGTATGTTTCAGGAAACTTACAGGAACATCAGGGAATAAAATAAGATGCAGGGAGAGAAGAGTCCACAGCAGGTATTGACAGTGCCAGAACTTTCTGGTGGCCATTACACATGTAGCTCTTTCATTTTTCTACCTGTGACCCTCCCACATTAACTAAAGTGAAAAGGCAAGAGGTAGCCACTCTATTCTCCCACACTTACTGCTCCACCACCATAGACACATCAAAAAGAGAGCAGAATCCTTACAAAAAATGGCAACCTCAGTGTTTCTTCCATGGTGATTCTTTTGTATCATTCATTTATTCATGGGTTCATAGTTATTGAGGTTTTTCTGTGTGCTAAGGTACTTTGGTGGGAAGTAGGACTATTGAAACAAATGAGACATGGTCCCTGCTGCTAAATAATCTACTGTGTAGCCCTGGCCAGTGTGGCTAAGTGGGTTGGGCATCCTTCTGCAAACCAAAAAGTCACGGGTTCCATTCCTGATCAGGACTCACGCCTGAATTGTACGTTCTGTTCCCCAGTCAGGACATGTGCAACATCAATATTTCCCTCTCTCTCTCTCTCTCTCTCTCTCTCTCTCTCTCTCTCTCTCTTTCTCCCTCCCTTCTCCTTTCTCTGATATCAATAAAAGGAAAGAAAAGAAAGGGAAGGGAAGGGGAGAGGAAGGGAAGGGAGAGAAGGCAGAGGAAAAATAATATATAGTACAGTTTGCTTTTTAATTCATGAAGAAATTACTTGAGTACCTGCCATTGCCATGATTGTTATTGGCTTTGGGGATTTAATGGAATAAAATAAAAAAACAAACCTCTCCCTACAAGGAACTTACATTTTGGGGAAGGGGTGAGATAAACAATAAACAAGGTGGTAATTTAAGTATATAGCATATTAGATAGTATAGCAAGGGATGAACTTAGTGATAAGTCATACAGATAGGCTGAGGAAATAATAGGTACAAAGATAGGAGTATGACTGATACAGTCAGGGAACACAAAGGGATTCAGTGCAGCTAGAGCAAAATGAGCAAATGAGGAGGAGACAGGTACAGGAGAGGGTCAGATTCTAAAAGCTTTGTCTTAACAGAGACTTTGTTTTTGTTTTTTAACCCTGAGTGAGATAGGAAGCAAATACAAATCTGAGGAGAGAAGTAACATAATGTCACTTACATTTTGACATTATCACTCTGGCTGTTCTATTTAATAAACTGAGAGCAGGGTAGGAGAGATACTTATGATGTATTGAAATATTCCAAGTAATCAATGGTGATTTGCCAGGAGTAGCCACAGAAGGAATAAGACACAACTTTGTTCTGGGTATATTTTTAGAGTAAAGCTGACATAATATGCTAATAGATAAGATGAGGCGTGCTAGAGAAGAAATCAAGGATAACAACAAGGTTTTTGCCCTGAACCACTGGAGGGGTGAAGTTGCCATTTGCTAAGATGTAAAAGGCTACAGATAGAGCAGGTATAGAAGATGTGAAAAGATACAGGTGGAGTGGGTATGGGTAGAAAATCAGGAGTTCAGTTTGGGACATGTTAAGTTTGAGATGTCTGTTAAAAATCCATTCAGAGATATGACTCTGGAGTTGAAGGGAGAGGACCAAGCTAGAGTTATGACTGAGAGCTGATGGCATATAGACAGTACCATATGTTATACCATGACATAGGAAGAAATCACCAAGGAAGTGTGTTGTGTGTAGATTTCTAAATAAGAGATTCTAGAAATTGAGCCTTTAGTCCTCTAAATTGTAAACATGAGGGAGGTGAAAGAACCAGCATCTGAGACTTAGGAGATGCAGATAGAAAGGTAGCCAACTGACTGATGGGAAGAAAGTCACAGAGAAAATAATCAACTTGTCAAATGCTACTAGTAAATCAAGTAAGATGCGGACTGAGAATTGAACACTGGAGCAATGTGAAAACCTTTGGTGACCATAATTGGAAAACTTTTCATGGAGTGTAGGGGTAAAAACCTGACTCCAAGAGGACAGTTTAAGAGGGACAGGAAATGTGAACACCTCTTTCAAGAAGTTTAGTAGCAAGAAGGAGAGAAATGGGCCAGTAGCTGGATGGGGAAATGGAGTCCAGAGAAGAGGGGTGTGTGTGTGTTTGTTTTAAAGGGAGAAATAAGAATGTTTCCCAGAGGAGAGGGAAATGGATAATGCAGGAGAGTAGAGAATTGCTATAGCAATACTCTTGAGTATGAAAGAGGGGATGGGATCTATACCAAGAAAGTTGGAAGACAATTTGAAGGCAGTATAGGTTCTGTAATTAGAAGTGATTATAGGGAATTCACAAGTGTATTAAAATAACTTACCCATCTATGGAATTAAGGAAAGCCTTCCCAGAAGTAATCAGCTCTGAGGTGTGTCTTGAGAGATAGGTAAGAATTAGCCAGATACTCTCAAAGAGCAGGCATAAGACATGGTAAGTGAAAGAAGGCAGTAACAAATAACCATGTATTATATAACTTTATATATGTGAAATGTCTAGAATAATCAAATATATAAAAACAATATAGATTTGTGGTTCAGTAGACTTAGGAAATGGGCGAGGGGTTAGGGAATGACTGCTGATAAATACAAGATTTCTTCTGGGAGTACCAAAAATATTTTTTTTATTTTAATATATTTTATTGATTTTGCTATTACAGTTGTCCCATTTTTTTCTCTGCTTTATTCCCCTTCATCCTGCACCTCCCCTCCCACCAGCATTCCCCCACCTTCATTCATGTCCATGGGTCATATATACAAGTTCTTTGCCTTCTACATTTCCCATAGTTGTTAACCTCCCCCTTTCTGTTTTATATCTACCATTTATGCTTCTTATTCCCCGTATCTTTTCCCCCATTTGCCTCCTCCCCTTTCCTGCTGATAACCCTCCATGTGATCTCCATTTCTCTGATTCTGTTCCTGTTCTAGTTGTTTGCTAGTTCATTTTTGTCTTTGTTTTCTTAGGTTTGGTTGTTGATAGTTGTGAGTTTGTTGTCATTTTACTGTTCATATTTTTTATCATCTTTTCCTTAAATAAGTCCCTTTAATATTTCATATAATAAGGGCTGGGTGATGATGAACTCCTTTAACTTGACCTTATCTGGGAAACACTTTATCTGCCCTCCCATTCTAAATGATAGCTTTGCTGGATAGAGTAATCTTGGATGTAGGTCCTTGCCTTTCCTGACTTTGAATACCTCTTTCCAGCCCTTTCTTGCCTGCAAGGCTTCTTTTGAGAAATCAGCTGAGAGTCGTATGGGAACTCCTTTGTAGGTAACTGCCTCCCTTCCTCTTGCTGCTTTTACTTAAATTCTCTCCTTACTTTCATCTTAGGTAATGTAATTATGATGTGCCATGATGCATGCTTCCTTGGGTCCAGTTTCTTTGGGACTCTCTGAGCTTCCTGGACTTCCTGGAAGTCTATTTCCTCTGCCAGATTAGAGAACTTCTTCATTATGTTTTCAAATAAGTTTTCGGTTTCTTGCTCTTCCTCTTCTCCTTCTGGCACCCCTATGACTCAGATGTTGGGACATTTAAAGTTGTCCCTGAGGTCTCTGAGCCTCTCCTCATTTTCTTAAATTCTTGTTTCTTCCTTCTGTTCTGCTTGAATATTTATTTCTTTCTTCTGTTACAAACCATTGATTTGAGTCCCAGTTTCCTTCCCTTCACTGTTGGTTCTCTGTACATTTTCCTTTATTTCACTTTTCATAGCCTTCACTTTTTCTTCTATTTTGCAACCATACTCAACCATTTCTGTGAGCATCCTGATTACCAGTGTTTTGAACTGTGCATCTGATAGGTTGACTCTCTCTTCATCACTTAGTTGTATTTGTTCTGGAGCTTTGATCTGTTCTTTCATTTGGGCCATATTTTTTTTTTGTCTCAGCATGCCTGTTATATAGTAAGGGGTAGAGCCTTAGGTATTTGCCAGGTTGGGGCAACCCAGTTGGCTGTGGTGTGATGCTGTATATGGGGGAAGAGTCCGAGAGGGATCAGTACTGCTTGCTTAGTTCTCCAAGGGCTTTCAGTCACTTCCTCCACTACCCACAAGCAAATTGGGCCCTTCTGGTGTTGATTCCCAGGTGGGTGGGTTTGTGTCCATTGTAGGACCCTGTGTGTATCTCCAAAGAACTCCTGTGAGGCTGGGAGTTTTTCCTGCTGCCTCAAACCCTACAAGTTTTTTCAGTCAGAGGTTTGAGGCTTTATTTCCCTGCACTGGATCCCTGGGTTGCATGGTCTATCTTGCTCCCCAGTTGTTCCACCCAGTTTATCTGCAAACAAATGTGGGACCACCCACTATGTCAGAGGCCACCTTGCTGAGTCTGGTCCTCCAGCAGCTGCCTTGCCATGAATCCTCCCCACCCGGATGCCCATCTCCACCACTCCTGCCAGTTGGGATGAACATTTCTTCTGCAAATCCTCAGTTGTCTTGAACTTCATACAACTCAACTTTGTGGCAGTCCTGGTTATTTTTTGTTTTTAAATTTGTTGTCCTTTTTTTTGGTTGTGCAGTGTGTATCTACCTACACCTCCATCTTGGCTGGAAGTTCAAAAATATTCTAAAATTAAATAATAGTGATGTTTGTATGATTCTTTCACTACAGTAAAAATTATTTAATTATTCACCTTGATTGGGTAAAGTATATAGTATGTGAATTATATGCAATAAAGCTGTTTCTAGAAAGCTGAGGGAGTAACACTTATGAACACTTACTACATATAAAGCTTTTAAGCAAGATTATAGAGATATTGTGAGTAATGAGTTAAAACGAATTGGTAAAACTTCTGTTCCACTTGGCACTTACAGTCTAGCATGCAGTAACATAGAGGCATGAGATAATATATCTAGTTGTGGTAACATGCCATTCATTAAGTCCTGTTATTTAAAATTTACTTTTCTGAGTTAACATTTTAATTTAAATTATAATTTTTATATACTATTTAATATCAGCATACAAAAAGCATCCTTGATGTGAATACAAAGGATAGATTATAAATGAAGAAAATTACAAGTTATTTATTTTTGTATTTTTAAGCCTAATGGTGGTATTCCACACGATAACCTTGTTCTAATCAGAATGAAGCCTGATGAAAATGGAAGATTTGGATTCAATGTAAAGGTAATCTAAATTTTATATTGTACTCAATTTATAAATTAAGATGTGTCTATTTTGCTAATATTTGAGTAATATTTGATTTACTGTGTTTTTAAGGGAGGATATGATCAGAAGATGCCTGTGATTGTGTCCCGAGTAGCACCAGGAACACCTGTGAGTTATCTAAATCTTGCAAGTAAATCCTATTTTCAAGAATGTGTACTTATTTTATTTTTATTAGTTTAATAAATAAAGGAAATAACTAAATCATTTATTTTAATATGTCAAGTATTTAATGCTGTTGGCTGAATATTTAAATTGCTAAGAAGTTAGTTTTCATTCTGTCTATAAGAGTTTTTAAAATCCTTGTTTTTACAAAAAAGCTATTTATGACTTTGTGCTTATAAAGTGTTAATAGATTCTAACAGCATAACCCTTTAAACAGCAAGATGTAGACAGATATATCTTTTATTCATTTTGCTATTTTGTTTGCTAATTTTTCATTTAGAATTGTTTACTTACATTCTATTTGCCTTCTGATGTTTAAAAAAGTTTTTCTTTAAATAGAAATAGTACCAGTGATTATTTTTTCCCTCCAAGGACAATTTTTTTAACTTTTTGTTTTGAACATTCTAAACAGAAATAGAGAAAACAGTTTAGGTACCCATTCAGCTTCAGCACTCATGAACCTTCATAAAGACAACTCTTAATTATTGCTGCCATATCTTTATTGCTCTGATGTGTAGCACATTTCCATTTGTGTTGTTGCCTACTTTACCTAAATGTTCTTCAAGGACTTTTTAGTCATCAGCCTTTATCATTTAACTATCTCCCTGCTCCTTGGAAATGTATATAAATCAGCAGCCTAAGAGAAAGAGGCCAGATGTGCCCCTTTTTTTGGTGCTTTTCAGCAACCTCAAAGTTGGTTTGAAGAGTACAGCCAAAATTAATTAAGGATGTTATATGGTTTTGGTTTTTAAGGACTTTGTTGGGTACAAATAACAGGGTATTTACTTGTGGAATATCCCTGGTTTAAGCATAAATACAGCTTTCTCTTAGAAAACCATCATAATTCAGTTTGTAGCAAAAATGTTTTATTTGCAATTTTCATTTTGTCGCATATTAAAAGGTAAATATTCAGGGATTCAGGTTAATAAAATAAATAGTTCTTACTGCTCCATCAAGAAAAAAAATATCATGTAGCTATATATAAGTATCTCACAAAACCCAAGGACAGGAATATAGTCAGATCTCTAGAAAGAACTCATCTGTCACTGTTTTTTATCTCTAATTTTTTTGTGTGTGAATGTTCCATTCTTCTCTCTCAGTACAAACCCTTTTGTACATTGAATTGGCCTCATCTCTCAAGCTACTCTAAATACATTAGTTTGAATAAAAACAGTGTAATTAGCTGTAGCTTCAGGTCAAATCCTGTAACATCAGTACCAGATACACTCTACCTTCAGATATAATTATGACTCCTAAATCTCTGCTAAATAAAAATTGTATAGCTACTACTGTTTTCTTTCTCAGTCCATGTAGATATGACTGCTAGTAACTTCCACATTTACATATTACTAGCTCAGCACCCATTTAGCTTGTGTAATTTAGCTTGTGATTAAGCTTGTATAAATTACAGACTCCTGGGAAAGAAACCAAGCAGAGATCCAGTTTGGATCCAGTGTCCTCTTTTAAAGGGTATTGTATATCCATGGATATAATGTATAAAATGACTTTTGAACCTATTATGCATATGAAGGATGGGGACAAAGATGGGGGAAATAATCCAACATTATTTATTTAATATATATTTAATGAGAAATATGTATGTGTTTGGGGCTGCAGATGAAGCAATGAAAGATTGCTAAATTCTCATCAGGCAGGAAGTTAGATATGTCTAAAATAGAAAACTAAAGGAAAAATAGGGGTGCTATGTAGAGATACTACATACTATGATGTAGAGATACAAATGATACAGCTAAAATGCTGAAAGAAGTTGACTCAAGAGGGAGAAATGGTAGGGTAGAACACAAGAAATGATTTCTGGTCTTAATTTTATAGACCTAGTTAACTCTTTAAACCAGGGATGTCAAATTCATTTTCATTGGGGGCCACATCAGCCTCAAGGTTGCTTTCAAAGGACCGAATGTAATTTTAGGACTGTATAAATGTAACAGCTCCTTAACAGTTAAGTCAGAGCTTGGCGCTGCCACCAGGTAGAAACAAGGTGCCAGGCTGGATAAACAAGGCGGAGGGCCGCAATCAGCCCTCAGGCCTTGTGTTTGCCACCTGTGCTTTAAACTTTGTGATGTTTGACTTTGCTAAAAACAAAAATTTAAACTAAAACTTATTAAAGTCAAATATATTTCCTTTGACCTGACAGTTCTACTTTTAGTAAAGGTCTCTAATGAAACACTTGGACTAGAGAACAAAAGATATACAAGGATGTTCACTTTAGTATTGTTTATAACATTTAAAAATCGGGGCAGTCAAATGTAAATCATTCCAGCTGGTGAAATAAATTATGTGTTGCTTTGCAGCTATTGAAATAGATAATGTAGCTCTATTCTTATATGGAAATATGTTCATAAGAAGCTATTATAAAATGAGTATTGTAATTCCACATGTATGTTTGATCCAGTTTTTTAATTGTGAGTTTAATTGTGAGTGATAATACTGCATTTAAAAAGCCTGGGAACATGCTTAAGACGTTAATAGTGTATCATCAGGTTAATGGGATTAATAAATATTTTTTTGTAATAAATATTTTGTAAATAAAAATATTAATAAATATTTTTTGTAATAGTGAATGACACAAAAGAAATATTGATTTCTCTGAGCAGTGAATATGGATGGTTTTCAATTAAATAAAGGATGGTCAGGGAATGTTCTATGGATGGTTCACTTCCAAACAGAATTCTGTGGCTCTAAATTTTCCTTTTTGGCTATACAAATTATCGGTATATTTTTCCTTTCTGCCACATAGAACTATAGTCCATATATATTGGCTGAATTTAGAACAAATTGAAGCAATAGAAATTTATCAATTTTCTGTTACTTTACTAATTTAGAGACCATCACATTCTTCCACTTGGAAACCCCATCTTAATTGATGGGGGGAAAACAGGTGTTAAATATTTTAATATCTTTTTTATATATTGGAATTCTTCTGAAATGGAAAAAATAATTCCCAATTAAAGTAATATTTTAGTTACTACGTGATCATCTTTGAGCCAACAGCTGTTGCTCCAACAAAATTTACGTTACTGTATAGTTCATCTGACTTCCCAGGTCATAATGATATGCTAATAAAAAATTGTAAGCATAGCATATTTTTAGGACTATAAGATACACCAAACCATAAGATGCACCTAGGTTTTAGAGGGGGAAAATAGGAAAAAAAATTTTGAAGCAAAAAAATGTGAACTATTTAATAACTTGTGACCCCACTCCACTACTGTCCCCCCCCCCACACACACACACAGTGAGTCAGGTAAACTACATTTGGACTATAAGACACACTCCCCTTTTCCTCCTGGATTTGGGGGGGGTGTGTCTTATAGCCTGAAAAATACGGTACCTGAAAAAGCAGATTAAGCATGAGAGAGTTTCCTCCAGTGATAATGGGTTAAAAAAGAAATCTGTGCATGTTATAGGATATTAGTTAATACTACCCTTTTAGCCTCAATCCTCTGGAAATATCAGTGGATATATGCAAGGTACAGTTAGAGATTCATAACTATCTTCTCCCTAACCCATAGGCCATCTCCTCTTTTCATTAACTATACTATCCACAAATTAAGGTGAGAGGATAACTTCTGTTGATATAACCCACTATGTTTCTCCCAGTACTATTAATATCTCCCAATTTACCACTCTTTGGGTATCTTAAGACATTTACAAAAACTTGGACCAAACTGGTGCACAAAAGTATCACACTGCTAATGCACAGAAGGAGTGTGTAAATGTCATCTGCTTCACTACAAGCAGTAGAAGAAGAAGCAACTAGAAAGAATTGTCATAAACCTAATTTTGAATTCTCCAGATTTTAACACTTTGCATAATTATATCAATTTTATCTTCACACCTCTTTGAAATAATTAGGGCAGGTATCTGCTCCATTTTCAGAGTTTCGGGTTTTTAAGATCACACATTCTATAAACAGTGGAGGAAGAGCATGGCTCCTAAACCAGTGCTCTTTTCACCAATGGGACTATCAGGTTGTATTTTATTAACTTTGTAGTGAATTTGAGTAGTCATGCTTTTATTTCTTCAAGCTTTTGCCACAGGAAGTATCTTTTTGTGTGAGATCCAACCCCATCATTTCCTTCTCTGTCTGACCTATCATCCTTCAAACTTGACTCTCATATGTGCTGTCCTTATTTCTGTTTATCTCTTCTATTTTAATTGTTTTCTCAATCAAATGCAGGCAGTCATCATTTTGCACAGTTGTACAGGACCATGAAAATGACCCTTTAAGCTGAAACTGTGCAAAGTGACCTTGCTAATCAATGGGGAAAATTATGGTTGGTTCTGTGAACTTTAAATTTTGTATCAAAACATTAAAATCTCTTACTTTCTTTTATAACTCTATAGGGAAATGAAAAATAATAAAACTAATACTGATTTAGTATCCTGTAAGTCTAAACATTAGAAACATGGAGAATTTAAGTATTTTATTTCTTGATGAAAACTAATCACAAGTAGTTTGAATAGGGTTTGTATCTTTCTTGTCATTTAACTTAAAATACAGAGTGAGCATTCTTTCTTGCCTTGGCAAATTGCCATAATCCTTTCTAAATTTGAATTTACTTCCAATGTTTTGTCCTCTTCATTTTTAATACTGTAAAATGTTTCCAAGAGTTTCTTTAATGAAAAGTTTTATGGCATCATCATGTCCTCACGGACATCTTCATCCTTTTTATTACCATCACTGTCATCATTTATATTGATAAGTTCACCTGCACTAAATCCCTTTCTCTATGTATAGTCTTTTACACAGTAGTAGTATATATTTTCATCATCAGCTATTTCTTCTGTAACTCCATTTATAGTATCACTTTTTGTTTCTTTGTTGTACTTTTAACTTTTTTGGTCAATTTTCTCTTTAGATTATCCATTTTTTGTGGGTTTATCATTGGGAGACAAGGAGACAACACAAGTACACACTTTGTTGTCTCTGCATAAAGTGAGTAAGAGATACACAGTGACAAATTACCAACAGACATTAAAAGAAGTGATGTGTTTGGTCATTGATCAAGATGTATGTCTATTATTTATGTAGTGATTTTTGAACTGTTAAGCTAGCAGCAAAGATTGTATTTTATGCAATTATTTACAATGAATATATAATAATTGAAATTTGTACCATGTTATTGAGAGATGGGTATTATTTGACTAAACTGTGGTAACTGAAATTTGTGCATATCTGGACAGTGCAAAGTGAAGGCTGACTGTATCTAGTGACATTGAGATAACTAGTCTTATCTGTATGGCTATGCACCTAATAGGGCATCAGGGGAAAAGTTGTTGAATGAAGAAGGAAAAAAATAAGGTATCTTCCAGGGAAAGCTAGATTTATATCTTTTTTTTAAGTAGTTGAGTGAATGGATAGATGCTTTGCTATATGTAGTTTTAGTTTTCATGCTAAAGAGTCTATAAATACAAAGTTTTGTGCTTTACTTTTAGAAAGCTATGTACAAATCTGAAACCTTTTTTGCATTACATTGCAGGCTGACCTCTGTGTCCCTCGATTGAATGAAGGGGACCAAGTTGTATTGATCAATGGTCGGAACATTGCAGAATATACCCACGATCAGGTTGTCCTGTTTATTAAAGCTATCTGTGAGAGACATTCTGGGGAACTCGTACTTCTCGTTCGACCGAATGGTAAGTACTCTTTGGAGCACTGAATATTTTTCATAATTATTAGTATCTGTTACTGGACATGGGGATTGGAGTAGGCTTTTTAAAACATAACTCATGTCAGTTTCCTATTCAAAGCACAGTAGCTTCCTTTCACACTTGGAGTAAAATCTAAATTCTAGGCCTCCTGCCCTACCACTGAGCCTTGCTCACTCTATTTTGTGCTAGCTTTCTTGCTGTTCCTTCTGCCTAAAACATTGTTTCCTGATTTTAGTATGACTTATACCCTCACTCACTTCTGATCTCTGCTCAAATGTCATCCTCAGAAAGTCCTTTCTGCCTGGCTACCATAGCTAAAATGGCCTCCTCCTTCCTCCACTTGCTCTAATAGTAGTAGTATTTAATCAGTAGATAATTGTTGAATGAACGAGATAACTTTGTTCCACTTTTAGAAAACTCTGTAACAAGCTTTAGGTAAAGCATTTAAAAAAAATCCTGTCTATGTTTTCAGTAGAGAATGCCTAGTAACCTAATCATCATCTCCTGCTCTGGACAACTGATGTGTTTCTCCAGAGTCAGAGTCCCAGGCTTATAGAAACCCTAATACTATAAGCTCTGGCTCCTTTGCTGACTTATGTGAGTTCCTTTGAAACAAACTCAAGAACATCCTGCTGATGTGGAGCACTCCTTGGCTCCTGAAGCAGTCATTCCTTCTTTGTATAGCTTAAACTGTTAATTGAACTAACAATCCAACTTCCTTCAGTCCTGTTGTTCCTAATTCTGTCACTTTGTGTTATACAGAATAAATTTAATCCTTCTTCCTTCAGTTTTTTGACAAGAGCTGATTTTATCACAATCCTCCCTCCTTCCTCCTTAATCCCAGATCCTTCAGCCAGTGTTGATATGGCATTGTTTCAAGTTCCTGCAACTTTATTATTCTCCTCTGAGAAAAAATTCTTATATGCCTATATCCCAGCATTAGACATATTCTTCTAGCTTTGTTCTAAACAGTTTGCTATTAATCATCGTTTTAGCCACAAGAGTAACTAATGGTTAATGCAATGTTACCAGTTGCTGAATATATACCATAGGGAAATAAAATGTAATTAGAACTCTATTTTCATACCATACCCAACCCTGTAAAATTTGCAAGAAAAAAATTGCAAAACTCATTTTGCCTGTTGGATACAATTAGGCATTTTCATTTCATCTTCTCTACTTTGTGGGTTTTTTTGTTTTCATGATACAGAATTTGCTTTCTAGGAAAATTTAGGGGATTTCAACACAACATTCTATTTTGACCTTTCAAAGAACTCATTCATTTAGATCTATATTAGGTGATTATTATTTATTATTAGGCATTTTCTGTCACATAAAGCCACTTAAATTTTATACTAAGTATAACATTCTCTTTATTTTGTTTTGTTTTCTCTTGATAATAGATACTAAAGAACTTACTAATGGTTTTTAAATGCTATCTGTATGCCTGAACTCTTTGTATATTCTCATTTAAACTTTACAGCCAACCAATGCAACAAATGACTTACCCCATTTTATATTTGAAGATATTTTGGCACCTAGACATTCCATTATCTGCTCACAAATGCATGACTAGTACAGACCCAGATTATGAGCAAAAGTCCCTATAATGGAAAAGTCTTTTTTTTTTTACTCATCAAGATATTTATATGAGGCCAGTTTCAGAATACAATCTGACTTACTCCTTATTGCTAACAAAGTGAATCAAAGTATAGCATAGGTTTATTTACATAGTGAATGACATATTGCCTATTCTTTTAAATTTTATTTTAATCATTGTTCAAATACAGTTTTTTCCTTTTTACTCCCAATCCAGCCCCCCCTCCCAACCCTCCCCACTTCCCTCCCATTACCACCGTCCCCTTAGTTTTTGACCATGTGTCCTTTAAGTTTGTTCCCATGAACCCTTCCCACTGTCCCCTGAGATTCCCTCTACTCTCTTCTGTGGGCACTGTCAGCCTGTCCTCTATTTCATTGTCTTTGGTTATATTTTGCTTCTTTCTTTGTTTTGTTGTTTAGGTTCCTGTTAAAGGTGAGATCATATGATATTTGTCTTTCACTGCCTGGCTTGTTTCGCTTAGCATAATGTTTTCCAGCTCCATCCAAGCTGTTGCAAAGGGTAGGAGCTCCTTCTTTCTTTCTGCTGCATAGAATTCCATTGTGTAAATGTACCATAGTTTTTTGATCCATTCATTTACTGATGGGCATCTTGGTTGCTTCCAGCATCTAGCTATTGTAAATTGTGCTGCTATGAACTTTGGGATGCATAGGTTCTTTTGGATTGGTGTTTTAGTATTCTTAGGATAGAGTCCCAACAGTGGAATTGCAAGGCAAAAGGCAGATCCATTTTTAGTTATCTGAGGAAGTTCCATACTGCTTTCCATAGTGGTTGTACCAGTCTGCAGTCCAACCAACAGTGCACTAGGGATCCCTTTTCTCGACAGCCTCTCCAACACTTGTTGTTTTTTGCTTTGTTTATGATGGCCATTCTGACTGGTGTGAAGTGGTATCTCATTGTGGTTTTAATTTGCATCTCTCTGATAGCTATCGATATTGAACATCATTT
The DNA here is from genome assembly GCF_019186645.2 of Phyllostomus hastatus. Taxonomy (NCBI): domain Eukaryota; kingdom Metazoa; phylum Chordata; class Mammalia; order Chiroptera; family Phyllostomidae; genus Phyllostomus; species Phyllostomus hastatus. Next base: position 2,205,617 of record NW_025334038.1, on the reverse strand, counting down.
CATGTGTCTTTGGATTTTCTGTATGTCCTCCTTGGAGAAGTGTCTGTTCAAGTCCTTTGCCCACTTTTTAATCGGATTCCTTGTCTTCTTAGAGTGCAGTCTTGTAAGTTCTTCATATATTTTGGAGATTAAACCCTTGTGTGAGGTATCATTGGCATATATGTTTTCCCATGCAGTTGGTTCTCTTTTCATTTTGATACTGTTTTCTTTAGCTGTGCAGAAGCTTTTAATTTTGATGAGGTTCCATTTGTTAATTCTTTCCTTTATGTCCCTTGCTTTAGGGGACAAGTCAGTAAAAAAGTTTCTTTGTGAAATATCTGAGATGTTCCTACCTACGTTCTCCTCTAGGACTTTAATGGTGTCATGTTTTACATTTAAGTCTTTTATCCACCTTGAATTTATTTTTGTATGTGGTGTAAGTTGGTGCTCAAGTTTCATTTTTCTTGCACGTGGCTGTCCAGTTCTCCCAACACCATTTGTTGAAGAGGCGATTTTTACTCCACTTTATGTTACTGCCTCCTTTGTCAAATATTAATTGACCATAGAGACTTGGGTTTATTTCTGGGCTCTCTATTCTGTTCCATTGGTCCATGTGCCTGTTTTTATGCCAGTACCAGGCTGTTTTGATTACAGTGGCCTTGTAGTAGAGTTTAGTGTCAGGTATTGTGATCCCTCCTACTTTACTCTTCTTTCTCAAAATTGCAGCAGCTATTCAGGGTCGTTTATAATTCCGTATAAATTTTTGAAGTGTTTGTTCTATATCTGTGAAATATGTCATTGGTACTTTAATAGGTATTGCATTGAATGTGTAAATTGCTTTGGGTAGTATGGACATTTTGATGATATTAATTCTTCTAATCCATGAATACAGTATATGTTTCCATTTGTTTGTGTCTTCCTTGATTTCTTTCCTCAGTGTTATATAGTTTTCTGAATACAGGTCTTTTACCACTTTGGTTAGATTTATTCCTAGGTATTTTATTTTTCTTTTTGCTATTTCAAATGGGATTTTTTCCTTGATCTCTGCTTCTGCTCTTTCATTGTTTGTGTACAGAAATGCCTTTGATTTCTGGATATTGACTTTGTATCCTGCTGTTTTGCCAAATGCATTTATTAGGTCACGCAGTTTTTTGGTAGAGTCTATAGGATTTTCTATGTGCACTATCATGTCATCTACAAACAGTGAAAGTTTTGTATCCTCCTTTCCTATATGGATGCCTTTTATTTCTTTTTCTTGTCTGATTGCTTGGCTAAAACTTCCAGTACTATATTGAATAGAAGTGGTGAAAGTGGACAGCCTTGTCTTGTTCCTGATCTTAGTGGAAAAGATTTTAGTTTTTGCCCATTGAGTATGATGTTGGCTGTAGGTGTCTCATACATGGCCTTTATTATGTTGAGGAATGCTCCCTCTATTCCCACTTTGCTGAGTGTTTTTATCATGAATGGGTGCTGTACCCTATCAAATGCTTTTTCTGCATCAATTGATATGATCATGTGGTTTTTGTCTTTGCTTTTGTTTATGTGATGTATTACATTTACTGATCTGCGAATATTGAACCATCCTTGCATCCCTGGAATGAATTCCACTTGGTCATGGTGTATGATCTTTTTAATGTATTGTTGGATGCGGTTTACCAGTATTTTGTTGAGGATTTTAGCGTCAGTGTTCATCAGTGATATTGGCCTGAAGTTTTCTTTCTTTGTTGTGTCTTTATCTGGTTTTGGAATTAGGATGATGTTGGCCTCATCACAAGAGTTTGGGAGTCTCCCATCTTTTTGGATTTTTTGGAACAGTCTGTGAAGGATAGGGGTTAGCTCTTCCTTAAATGCTTTGTAGAATTCTCCTGTGAAACCATCTGGTCCAGGGCTTTTGTGTGTTGGGAGTTTTTTGATTACTGCTTCAATTTCTTTTGCTGTTATTGGTCTGTTGAGGCTTTCTGCTTCTTTTTCATTGAGTTTTGGAAGATTATATTTTTCTAGAAATGTGTCCACTTCATCTAGGTTTTCAAATTTCTTGGCATACAGTTCTTTGTAGTAATTTCTTACAATCCTTTGTATTTCTGTGGTATCTGTTGTAATCTCTCCTCTTTCATTTCTGATTGTGTTTATTTGGGTCTTCTCACTTTTTTTCTTGATGAGGCTGCTTAAAGGCTTGTCGACTTTATCTTTTCAAAGAACGAGCTCTTGGATTCATTGATCCTTAGAATTGTGCTTTTAGTCTCTATGTCATTTAATTCTGCTCTGATCTTGGTTATTTCCTTCCTTCTGCTTGTTCTGGGCTGCCTTTGTTGTTGTTCCTCAAGTTGGTTAGGTTGCTTGTTTGGAATATATCTAACTTTTTTAGGTGGGCCTCTATGGCTATGAACTTCCCTCTCAGGACTGCCTTGGCTGTGTCCCATAAGTTTTGGGTTGTTGTGAGTTCATTTTCATTTGTTTTAAGAAACCTTTTTGATTGCTTCCCTAATATCATTCTTGACCCATTCATTGTTTAATAGCATGCTATTTAATCTCCATGATTTTGAGTGTTTGGGGTTTTTTTCTTGGGGTTGGTTTCTAGCCTCAGTCCCTTGTGGTCTGAGAAAATGCTTGGTATGATTTCAATTTTCTTGAAATTCTTGAGGCTTGTTTTGTGTCTTATCATGTGGTCTATCTTTGAAAATGTTCCGTGTACATTTGAAAAGAATGTATGTTTAGCTTCTTTTGGATGGAGGGCTCTGTATATATCAGTAAAGTCCATTTCATCAAGGGTATTGTTCAATGCCACAATATCTTTGTTGATATTTTGTTTGGAAGATCTGTCCATTTTTGATAGTGGGGTGTTAAAATCTCCCACTATAATTGTGTTGCTGTCAATACCTTTCTTGAAGTCCTCTAAGATTTTCTTTATGTATGTGGGTGCTCCTATGTTGGGTGCATATATATTTATAATATTTATGTCTTCTTGCTGGATTCTTCCCTTGAGTATTATGAAGTGACCTTCTGGATCTCTCTTTATGGACCTTTTTTGGAAGTCTATTTTGTCTGATATGAGTATTGCTACCCCAGCTTTTTTTTTCCTGTCCATTTGCTTGGAAGATTTGTTTCCAGCTCTTCACTTTCAGCTTGTGCAGGTCTTTTATCCTGAGGTGGGTCTCTTGTAGACAGCAGATATGTGGGTCATTTTTTCTTATCCATTCAGCTATTCTGTGTCTTTTGATTGGAGCATTTAATCCATTTACGTTTAAGGTTATTATTGATAGAAACTTATTCATTGTCTTTTATGTACGAGTGTTCCTCTCTCACTCTCTCTTTTCCTTCCCTTCCTTAAAGCAGTCCCTTTAGAATCTCTTGCAGAGCTGGTTTGGTCGAGGTGTATTCTTTTAGACCTCTTTTGTCTGAGAAGCTTCTTATTTGGCCTTCTATCTTGATTGAGAGCCTTGCTGGACATAGTAGGCTTGGTTGCAGAGCTTTGGTTCTCATTACCTGGAGTATTTCTTGCCATCCTCTTCTGGCTTGAAGTGTTTCCATTGAGAAGTCAGCTGTTAGCCTTCTTGGGGCTCACTTGTATGTTACTTCCTCCTTCTCCCTTGCTGCCTTTAAGATTCTCTCTTTGTCTTGAAATTTTGCCATTTTAATTATGATGTGTCTTAAGGTGGGCCTGTTTGGGTTCCTCTTGATTGGGACTCTCTGTGTTTCCTGGATTTGTGGGACTTTTCCTCTCATCAAATTACGGAAGTTTTCCATCATTACTTTTTCAAATAGGTTTTCTATCCCTTGCTCTTCTTCTTCTTCTTTTTCTGGTATCCCTATTATATGGATATTATTACGTTTCATATTGTCTTGCATTTCTCTTAATCCCACTTCATTCTTTCTCAGCCTCTTTTCCTTTTCTTGCTCTTTCTGGCGTTTTTTTTTTCTACTTTATCCTCCAATTCACTGATCTGGTCTTCTGCTTCATGAATACTGCTTTTCATTCCTTCTACTATGTTCTTCAGTTCAGAAATTGCATTCTTCATTTCCTCTTGACCTTTATTGAGAGTTTCTATTTCCTTTTTCATGTTTATATAGTTTGCAGTGAGATTGATGAAGTTTCCCTCTAATTTCTGAAAGCTCATTGTGAGTTCATTGAACTTCCTGGTAATCATTGTTTTGAACTCACTATCTGATAGTTGAGTTCCCTGTGTTTCATTTAGCATTTTTCCTGAGGCTTCCTCGTTTCCCTTCAATTGGGGGTTGTTTCTTTGTTTTCTCATTGTTCGTGGGTTTCTTCTTGTTTCTTCTTGTTTCTTAAATTGATCTGTTCTGATTCCCTGTAATTACGGTGTGAACTTCTGTGGTAGAGTATTTGTGAGATTCAGTGGTGCAATCTCCTTCGTGTTTCCTAGTGTTCACAGCTTCCCCCTACTCTTTTTTTGTGATCAGTTGGAGGAGTAAGGCAAAATGATTTAAGACAGCAAGACAGTATTATATGATATTTACATTAGCAGCCAGTAGAGAAGAGATGCGTTAGCCTTTGGCTCCTTATAGTGTTAACCATGATCCTCCACCCCACTATCCACGTTTTAGAAAGGATGGAAAGAGGGAAAGACTCTTATTGGGGATGAGAGGATTGTTAGTTGGATCTAGAAAGCTGTGAGGCTGTGGGAGGTCCGATTCTAAGGTAGGGTTGGATTAAAGATTAGTATATAGGAGTAGTGTGTAAAAGAATAGAGACAACCCCCACCATGGTATAGTTCAGAAAATTGCAAAGTGGGCTGAGATCAGGTAGGGGTATTGAGTAGTATTTACAATTGTATGGACTAGGTCTTATTAACAGTAATAGTGAAGTGACAGTCTTGTGGCAGAATTGATGAGATCTAGATAACAAGAATAAAGAGTATAGAACCTTGAGAGGTGTATTAATGGAACACAGATGAAGGATAGTAAATTATCAACACATTGTGACTGAGATACCAGGGGGAACCTATCAAATGACAGTATAACCAGCCAAGCAAAGAAGATTATACAGAAAGACAAAGAATACCAAAATACTATTAAAATAAAAAATGTCGCAAAAGTGAGAAAAAGATAATACAAATTTACAGTAACTTGCAAGATAAAAAAAAAGGAAAGAAAAACAGAAGATGCAGTGCAGGAGAGAGAAATTTGGAGTGGAAAGAATAATATTAGGATGAATGGAAGAGAAACATAAGGGATTAAGAGGTATAAAAATAATAAGAATTGAAAAATAAAATGTCACATAAAACACAAGATAAAATCAATCAATCAACAACAGCCACAAAAACAAAACAAAATAAAAAAAACCTCTTGTTGGTTTCTAACTGGCCAGACCAGTTTTTCTGATCTTGCTGGTTTCAGCTGGCTGAGGGACCTTTGAAATGCTTCTCTCTCTTCCCAGCCAGATCTCAGCCCTGGGCTGAGGTACCCTGTCAGGTACCCTGGGCGCTCCTGAGAACACTCGCTCTCCGGAGCTCACTGCCACGTTCTTCCGGACTCCGGGGTCCCTGCAGGGTTCCAGCTCTATGATCTCAGGAGGCACCTGCAATGTTTTGGGATTGACTGCGCCCTCCCTGGGAATCATAAAGGGGCACACCCCTCCACCAAACTTTCGAGATTCGGGCTCTAGGATTGCCCTAAGCGCCACCCCGCAACCCTTCCGGGTTCACAGGGCACGGGAGTCAGGTTTCCCGATGGGGTGCGAGCTGAGCCCTTCCCGGCTCTGTGTTTTCCACCGTTCCGCACTTTGACCGGGCTAGGGGTGTTGGCTCATTTCTCAGCCGCCCCTGGTCTGGCTGGCTGGAAATTTTTGAGTTACTAGGAACGCACTAAGCACCGTGTCCCTCCCAGGATCACAGCGCACGGGAGTCAGGCTTCCCGATGGGGCGTGAGCGGAGCCTTTCCCACCTCTGTGTTGTCCACCAATCGGCACTTCCACCCAGCTAGGCATGTGGGCGCATTTTCTGACTGCCCCTGGTCGTGTGGGCTGGAGGCCCTCACTTCTCCCAGGTCTCTGGGGAGGTGTTCATAGTCCCTGGGCGATTTTTTCCCAGTCCAACTGGCCAATCTGTTCCTTCAAGCAACACGTTCTCCCCTGGAGTTTCTCAACCCCGTATTTGGGGGAGGGAGCAGCGACTTCCCTCTCCCGGGAGCCCTGAGGCAGACCCGGGAGCACCGGGCCTGGGGACTGCACACCCCTAGTCCCCGCCCTGATCCCTGGGTCCCTTTTGTCCTGAAGCAGTCTCCTTACTGTCTGGTTTTTCAGTGATCGCAATAATTTTTGATGTCCTGCTTTCAAAAGTGATTCGGTAACCTAGTCCACTTGCTCTGTTTCTCCACCAATCCTCGAGTTTCCTTCCTCTTCACAGAAGCTGAGAAACATGCTGCCTAGAGTAAAGCCACCATCTTGACATCACCCCTATAATGGAAAAGTCTTAACCTTTTTGCAGTTCCTCATCTATACTTTAAATTTGGAAAAGAACTCACCTGCGTCTTACTTTGTGACAGATGATCTTTCTAATAGTACTTTATTGTCAAAATCTGGGCAGGACCTGTGTTCATTTTCATTGTGATTTATCATGTCTGTTTTTACTTAAAATTACTTACAGCAGGTCCTTGAACAATGTTTCGTTGAACATCATTTTAATATAACATGGATGAGAAAAAAGAAAATAATTCCCAGCTGGGGCCCCTGGTGGAGTTGGCACATTCTCCCATGTCTGCATGTGTTTTCTCTGGGACTCTGGGTTCCTCCCACATCCCAAAGATGTGCACATGAGGTGAATTGACCTGTCTGTCTTGTCCCAGTCTCAGTGAGTGTGAATGTGTATGTGAGCGGCCCTGTGATGGAAAGTTGTCGTGTCCAGGGTGCATTTGTGCCCTGAGCTGCCAGGAGAATATCTGGCCACCTGCAACACTAAACTGGAATAAACAGGTTTGAAAAGAATTATCTTAGTTGTTTTTATTAATTTTTATTAAATGTGTATATAGCTCACACTTATGTCAATGTTTAATATCAGAAGTGTTTGGGATCTTTATTTAGAAGTTTGGTGATGTTTTTGTGACCAGAAATATGCTGTAGGAATTTAACTCTAGTTTTTATCAATTAGGTTTCACTGTATGTCATTTTGTTAAAAATCTCAGTTTCTAAGAACCTATCAGTAATATTAAGTAAGGGCTTACTGTATAATCAAAAAACAAAGAGTTTATTTTTTCAGGTCTTTTCCCCTTTAAATCTTATTTCTTCTTAGACAAAACACATTTCTACCTTTTTGTCTTTTTGTTCTTCATTTTAGAAATGTATTCCTAAAAATTCATCCATATCTAAGCAGGAACCAAACCTCTTAGTCAAGGGCATAGTAGACCCCCTAGCTGGCTTCACCCTCTAGAAGTCTGTATTCTGGTTTTCCTCCAACTTTGCCTACTCCCACATTGCCAAGATTTTGTAGGAGCAAGGGTACATCACTTGTGACCTCCCCATCCTTCCAAGATGATTTTTTTCAGCCCTCGATATTCTGTCCAAGTAGCTCTGAGCCCACTTCCTGGGCCTGCGTGGCCATTTCTCCAAATCCATTCTCCCAATTTGGCTCACGTGATGTATGTACCCCTAGACCAGGGGAAGTAGCTAAAATGAAGTCATTGCAGAGGTATGTAGAACAAGGTTACATATGGACTGGGATGTTCATGGGAATGTTTATATTTTCCCATGTTAAATAATGGAGCTGCTGGTAAAAAAGTAGTAGGGTGGTCTGCAGGCCAGGGTCTAGGGTCTGGCTCTCCTCATGCTACCGTGATAGTGAATTCTGGCCTAGTATCTCATTTGAAATCTAGACTCTCAGGTTGTTTTGTAGCTGTCAAGGAGAGAGGATAAAACATTCTGGTTAGAACTCTGTTCATTTTATTTGCAACCATTCATATCTAGGCATACATGATACAGGCTTTTATTTACTCTTGCCCTAGGTCCTATGAATTAGGGCAGGTCTCTTCAGAGCTGCATTTTGGCAGCTCCTCTTTTTCTTAATGTCTCTTCAAGTCACAGACATTTTTAGCAAAATGGCCAAGAACCCTTCTTTTCCCCAAAGGTACAGCAAATTTATTCAGCTCCACAGTCACTCTTCTTCCCGACATCATGGCATCAGACTCAGATGTGATAAATTATAAATAAGTAAAGTATTTCCTGACACATAATTAAAGAGGAAATCTGCTAAATTCCTTTCACTAATTCATTACGGTTTCTATGTGGGTTTTTTTGTTTTGTTTTGTTTTGTTTTGTTTTAGCTGTCTATGATGTAGTGGAAGAAAAGCTAGAAAATGAGCCAGACTTCCAGTACATTCCTGAGAAAACCCCACTAGATAGTGTCCACGAGGATGACCATTCCCTGCGGGAGTCAATGATCCAGCTAGCTGAGGGGCTTATCACTGGAACAATCCTGACACAGTTTGATGTAAGTAATACTGTATGATTTCTTAACTGCCTTATCTATCAGTTACTATTTACAAATTAAAGTGGTATTCTGAGAATAGTTGGGATAAACATTCTAAAATACAAAGTTTTTAAAATTGCCAAAATACCCACTATTGTCACACAAATAGATGCCTATTTAAAAGAGAGGAATAAGGAGATTTTAATACATATGTTGTCAAACTAATTTTTTTTCTGTAATTAAATAGCTGTTTTTATGAAAGTTGGCAGACGAAGATAGGTGATTGCAGACTTAAAAATCCTGAGTTAAAGGAAAATGACTTCTGTACCTTATAATATTTAATCCTCCTCTAATTTTTGTCAGTGTAGCTATTAATATTTGTTGCTTTGAATTATATGTTATAGATAACTGACTAAAACATTTGTGATGAAAAGACATTTAGGGTCTGTCAGTTTTTATTTTTTAAGAAGTTGGGTTTATATACTATAAACAAACTAAATGAAGGCTAAATGTTTTCTACAGATTTTCTATTCAAAACTCCAGGTACCTTTTTGCTGTAAATCAAATTGTTTCCACTTTCTTGCCATTCTTCAAAATATGATATATAATTCATGTCAGAAATTGTGCCAAACTTAGCTTTGGGAATCTGGTTTATTATCCTATCAGCCTAAGGTACATCATTGTATAGATCAAGTATTCTAAGGAATAAAACCTGTTTCATAGCATAGAAACAAATTGGAAAAACAAAAAAGTAACTCTTAATGTCTTACTGGATTCATACCCTTTTTTTTTAGCAACTATATCGGAAAAAACCTGGAATGACAATGTCTTGTGCCAAATTACCTCAGAACATTTCCAAAAATAGATACAGAGATATTTCACCTTGTAAGTACTTATGATCTCTGTATATTAAGTTTAATCTTTTTCATATAGCTTTATTAAAACTTTTTATAAAAATAAAATAAAAATTTTTCAGATGATGCTACACGGGTCATTTTAAAGGGAAATGAAGACTACATCAATGCAAATTATATAAATGTAAGTTTATTTTTATTGTATCTTTTTCATTGTTATAGAGGGGCCACTATAAACTTTGAGATTTATTCCTTTTTGTTAAAAGCCTAACCTTGAGAGAATATTAAAACTTTCAGATAATGAAAAATATTTTTAAATTAATTCTAAAAAATAGTTTTGGAGTGCCATATTAATCTATACATGCAACAGTGGAATGGAATAGTCTAGTCCAGAAATAAGCTGAAATAAAGACTAGAATTTTCTTTATGGTAGAGATAGCCTTTTAAATCATTGAAGATAAAACAGATTATGTAATGAGTGACTTAGGTCTGTCTAAAATATATTGTTGTAAGGAGGGTCCCCCCAACCAAGAGCGGGGAAAAAAAGGAATTATTACTTTTTTCCTTAATTTTGGGTTACAGAAAATTTCAAACATACAAAAGTCGAGGAGAAAGTAAAATGAACCTGTTTATGCACATGACTCAACTTCCAATAATTATCAACTCATAGCCAACTTTGTTTCACCTATACCCCTACCCATGCCCCCACACATCCAAATTATTTTGAAATAAATCCATACATTATATCATTTATCTATAAACACTTAACCCTCACATTCTTTTGAGGCCAGCATACATTTTACATATATCAAAATATAAATGTAAGGAATGGAATCATGAAAGTACTTGGAGGATATATGTGAGAATTGTTTAAAATCTCAGAAAGGGGCCCTGACCAGTGTGGTTCAGTTGGTTGGGCATCATCCTACAAAGCGAAAGGTCACCAGTTTGATTCCTAGTCAGGGCACGTGGCTGGGTTGTGGGTTTAGTCCTGGGACAGGACACGTACAAGAGCCAACTGATCAATGTTTCTCTCCCTGCCTTTCCTTCTCCCTTCCACTTGCCCTAAAAATAAATAAATAAAAAACTTTGAAAAAATAATATCTCAGAAATGGGAAGGTTTTTTAAAGCTTATATACATGTCTAAGCCATAAAAAAAGATTGATGGATTTGGCAATGTGAAATGTTTAATTCAAGGGATGTTTAAAAAGTACTATAAAATCAAATGAGAAACTGAATTTTTAACATACCACAAAGGCACCTTGGCTGGTATAGCTCAGTGGATTGAACACGGGCTTGTGAGCCAAAGGGTTGCCGGTTCAATTCCCAGTCAGGGCACATGCCTGGCTTGCGGGCCACGCCCCAGTAGAGGGTACTCGAAAAGCAACCACACATTGATGTTTCTCTCCCTCCCTTCCCTTCTCTCTAAAAATAAAAAGATCTGTAAAAAAAAATACTACAAAGGTTGTATTTCTTCAATATATAAATAGCTCTATACATGAATAAGAAATAAATACAGTGCAATGGAAATAATAAAGGCTATGCAGAGATAGTTCATAGGAAAGCTCTTGCAAATGTCATTTTAAAATTGTTATGGCATTTTCAATTCTGTACAAAAGTAGAACACTATGAAGATTCACCCCCCATCATAAACCTGTTACCCACCCAGCTTGAAGAACAATCAACAAATGGCCAGTCTTGTTCCATCTAAGCACTACACCCCTAGATTATTTTTTAAGCCCAGATATATCACTGTTTATAAATAGAGTCCATTTTTATTATTTATGATAGTCTATAAAGTCTTCATTAACCCTGAATTAGCAAATATTGAATCCTTGCTTCAAGGGGAAATATAAGGTTAGGTACCCATGAGCCTCTGGTTACAACATTTTTGTCAGCTGATCAATACATAAATCTTGTTTCTGTTTAAAGATACCTTATTTTGTACACATTGTTGATTAATCAACATTGAATTCACAGCCAGCAGCACTATAACTCATACCTGAAGGAAGCTTATTTAACATATTTGTTTTCTTCATAAGGCATATCATGGCCTCCTTACACCTAGAACACTGTACAGTATGCAGCACTACCCTTGGGGACCACTTTAGACAGTGAAATCACTAACAACAAGCACAAAAATTAAATAGATTGCAAAAAGGGCACTTGTTTATAGTAGGAGAGCAGAAACAGGAAAACAGAACAGCAACATCTCATTCCACATTAGTTAGAAATGTACGCCTAGGGTGGCTCAATTTTTTCCTCTTTTAATGTGTCTATAAATAATCATGAAAGCTCTCCAAGTACTTTGGAGTTACAAATAAATTTTACTAAATAGGCAAACTGGGAAATACAGAATCTGTGAATAATGACAATTCACTATTTTAATATGTATCTATCTCCATTTTTTATTTTATTTTTTTAGCAAAACCACAACTATAGCACTTAGAAAAATAGCACAGTTCATACTGTGCTATTTCATGCATACATTCAAATTTATAAAAAGAAAAGTGCAAATTACAACTTCAGGGAATTACCATTTTTCACTTTTATTAGATTGAAATATCAGAAAGTTTGATAATACCACATTTAAGTCTATATTCTTTATCTGAAAGATTGAGATCAAATGTGCTTTGGAATTCAGATTTTTTTTATTTTTAGTTATTAAGTGTATATGCCATACATAATACAGGTAATATCTCTAGCAAGCCATAATCAGTATATCGGTATTCAACAGCTAACTGGATATTTCCACCAACAGTCTTAGATGAGTTCAAGTCAAATATTGCTGTGAAATGAGTCCAGGTTAGACCAGGTGTACCAAAAGAAAAAGGCAAAGTTACACTTTAGAGTAGGGGAATCTATCCTTTTGGCGTCTCTGGGTCATACTGGAAGAGGAGTTGTCTGGGGCTACACATTGCATACACAAACACTAATGAAAACTGATGAGCAAAAAAAGGTCCATGCATAATTTTTGTGATATCTGCCACCACAGATAAGCAAAAAACCCTCACATAATAACCCTAATTATGTAGCAGCCCTTTTGGTAACTTTTAAAATCATCAAACCAGTCCCAAGTTTGTGATCACTAATATAGAAAATGTATATATCTAAGTAATAAGACTTAGTAATAAAACTAGGTAATGTTTTAAGTAAATTTACAATTTTGTGTTGGGCTTCATTCCATCCTGGGCTGCATGCGGCCCATGGGCCACAGGTTGGACACCCCTGCTTTAGAGCATTGGGAGTTCCAGAATTGTGGATTGTGGGTTATGGATATGTTAAGGCCACTTGTCAGGAAACAAGCATTTTTCATATATTACTGATAAAAGTATAAATAGGTACAACCTCTTTGGAGAGCAAATTGGTACTATCTGACAAAATTCTAAAGGCATATAACACTTTGATCCAGCATTCTCATTTCTACCTATTGCCCATTCAAATAGGTTTCTTAATGTGCACAAAAATATTAGGTTTACAAAAGTATTTATTGCAGCTTTGTTTATGGTAGCAAATAGATTAGCAGCAATTTCAATGTCTATTAAATAAAGTATGGTATATTTATACAGTAGAGCCACTAAAAATGAAATTTTATTTACAAATCTGACAACATGTCAGTGATAAAGTGGGAAAAAAGAAACAAGATGCAGAATAACATTATATGCTACCACTTATGTTTTACAGAAAAAGAGGAAAATAATTTTGCATGTTCATTTTTGTTGTATATAGAATATCTCTGAACAGATATATTAGCAACTAGAAGAAAGGGTTGCTCTCCTGGACAGAAACTACAGGCTGGGGTAGAAGGGAGACTTCTATTTTCACCCTTACAGTTGCAGTGTGCATGTGTCACCTTTTCTTTTTTAAAATTTCATCTCAAAATGTAGCATCATCTTACCCAAATATGATCTTACCTCTTTCTGAAATAATAATGAATTTAAAATGTTTCCCTCATATTCGTTTATGTTACATTTTTTTGTAAAATCTAAACTAAAATGGCAGAATTTTTGCTCTTCACCAATTTTACCAGTAAGTGTTGAGAGACCAAGTCTGTACCTCTGAAACTGGGTTCTCTGTAAAACTGCTCTTAAAACTATAACAGTGCTTTGGAAAATACTTGAATTTCTGTTTCTACCAATTGGAAAATAGATTTGTATAAATATCAGCCATCAGCAAGAAATTTCTTCTGCAGATAAAATGAGAAATTGTTCTTAAAGATTTGTTATACTGACTTTGCAGTTTTTCTAAATTCGTTTTATTTAATTATTATTTAGTGGATGATATTCACATGCTTGATTATATTAAAAAATACTAATAAAATATTTTAATTTTGTATCTTTGTCTTTTTAGATGGAAATTCCTTCTTCTAGCATCATAAATCAGTATATTGCTTGTCAAGGGCCATTACCACACACTTGTACAGATTTTTGGCAGATGACTTGGGAACAAGGCTCCTCCATGGTGGTTATGTTGACCACACAAGTTGAACGTGGCAGAGTAAGTCATCCTTGAATCTTACCCATTTTTGGGGCATTCTTCAAATTACAATGCATAGACTATAGTCAAAATATTCACATTGATTTAGTCTTTTTTGCAACCTTTCCATATCTTGGCTATTGTAAATAATGCTCCAATGAACATATGGATAGTGTATGTCCTTTCAATTTAGTGTTTGGGTTTCTTTGGATGAAAAACCAAAAATGGAATTGCCAGGTTCTTCCTTATCTCTTGTTACAGCTTTTGTTTTAAAGTATATATTTTAACTGCCCCAGCTTTTTCTTTTTTTCCATTTTCATCTAATGTTTTTCCATCCTTTTTACTTTGTGTGTGTGGTTTTGTTGTTTTGTTTTGTTTTTAAGATTTATTTATTTTTAGACAGAGAAGGGAAGAAGAAAGAGAGGGAGAGAAAGAACAATGTGTGGTTGCTTCTCATGCACCCTCTACTGGGGACCTGGCCCATAACCCAGGCATATGCCTTAGACTGGGAATCAAACCAATGACCCTTTGATTCACAGGCTGATACTCAACCACTGAGCCACACCAGCCAGGGATCTGTGTGTGTTTTTCAATCTGAAGTGAGTCCCTTGTAGACAACATATGTTAAGGGTCTTGTTTTGTTATTCATTCAGCCACCATATGTCTCTTGATTGAAGCATTAATCTATTTGCATTTAAAGTCATTTTTGGTAGATAAATATATTTATTATCATTTTTCATTCATATTTTTTTATTTTTCCCCCCTTCATCTAAAGAAGACCCTTTAACATTACTTGTAATGCCGATTTGGTGGTGATGAACTACTTCAGCATTTTCTTATTTGGGAAGCATTTTATGTCTCCTTCTAGCCTAAGTGATAGGTTTGATGAGTAATCTTGGTTGAAGGTCCTTGCCTTTCATCAGTTTGAGTTATCTCTTGCCAATTCCTTCTGGACTACAAAGTTACTGTTGAGAAACCAGCTGACAGTCTTGTGGGAGTTAGTTCCCTTGTAGGTAACTGTCTTTCTCATGCTGCTTTTAAGATTCTTTCTTTCTCTTTAACCTTTGGCATTTTAATTGGAATGTGTTTTGGTGTGATGGGCCTCTTTGGATTCAACTTGTTTCTAACTCGGTGCTTCCCAGAGTTATATGTTGATTTCCTTCACCAAGGTAGGGAAGTTTTCTATCATTATATTTTCAAATAGTTTCTTTTTATTGTTGTTCAGTTATAGTTGTCCCAATTTTACCCCCATTGCTCTCCCCTGCCCTACCCACTCTGCTTCCATAGTCATTCCCTACCCTGTTGTTCTTGTGCATGGGTCCTTAATACCTGTTCCTGAATGACCGTTCCCCTTCTCTTCCCCATTACCTCCTCTCCCCTCCCTTCTGGTCACTGTCAATTTATTCCTTATTTCCATGTCTCTGGCTCTATTTTGCTCATTTGTTTCTTCTGTTGATTAATCCATTTATAAGTGAGATCATATGGTAATTTGTCTCTCACCACCTGGCTTATTTCACTTAGCATAAATACTCCCCAGTTCCATCCATGCTGTTGAGAAGGGTAAGAGTTCCCTCTTTCTTTCTCCTGTGTAGTATTCCATTGTGTAAATGTACCACAGTTTTTTGATCCCCTCATTTACTGATGGGCACTTAGGCTGTTTGCTGCACTTGGCTATTGTAAATAATGCTGCTGTAAACATTGGGGTGCATAGGTCCTTATGGATTGGTGTTTCAGGGTTCTTAGGGTATAATCCCAGAAGTGGAATCCCTGAGTCAAAAGGCAGTTCCATTTTTAGTTTTCTGAGGAAATTCCATACTGTTTTCCGCAGTGGCTTCACCAGTCTGCATTCCCACCAACAACAGTGTACTAGGGTTCCCTTTTCTCCACATCCTCGCCAGTGCTTGTCGTTTATTGATTTCTCAATGATAACCAGTCTCAGCAGTATGAAGTGGTATCTCATTGTGGTTTTAATTTGCATCTCTGATTGCTGGTGATATGGAGCATTCATTCATATATCTCTGGCCCCTCTGTATGTCCTCCTTGGAGACGTGCTTATTCCAAGTCCTTTGCCCATTTTTTAAATTGGATTGTTTGTCTTCCTGGTGTGGAGTCATATTAGTCCTTTATATATTTTGCAGATCAAATCCTTGTCCGGATTATCATTGGTAAAGGACCAATGAAAGGGAAGTTTTCATTTTTTTTCCTTTTCCTTTTCCTTTTCATGTTTTCTTTAGCCATGCAGAAGATTTCTCATTTGTTATAGTTTCATTTGTTTATTCTTTCCTTTATATCCCTATATAAGCAAACATACTGCCACATAGGATACCTGAAATTTTTCTGCCTGTGTTCTCCTCTAAGACTTTTATGGTATCACAACTTACATTTAAGTCTTTTATACATCTTGAGTTTATTTTTGGGTATGGTGTAAGTTGGTGGTCTAGTTTCATATTTTTGCATATACCTGTCCAGATCTCTCATCACCATTTATTGAAGAGGCTATTTTTACTCCATTTTAAGCTTGTGCCCTCTTTGTCAAATATTGATTGACCATATTGACATGGGTTTATTTCTGGGCTCTGTATTCTGTTCCATTGATCTATGTATCTGTTCTTATGCCAGAACCAAATTGTTTTGATTACAGTGGCCTTGTAATACATTTTGATATCAGGTACTGTGATCCCTCCTACTTTGTAGTTTCTCAAAATTGCTGAGGCTATTCAGGGTCATTTTATGGTTCCATTTAAATTTTTGAAATATTCTATATCTGTGAAATATGTCATTGTTATTTTAATAGGGATTACATTGAATCTAGAGATTGCTTTGGGTAGTATGGGCATTTTTTAAAAGATTTTATTTATTTTCATAGAGAGGGGAAGAGAGAGAAAGAGAAGGAGAGAAACATCAATGTGTGGCTGCCTCTTGCACACCCCCTAGTGGGGACCTGGCCTGCAACCTAGGCATGTGGCCTGACTCGGAATCAAACTGGTGACCCTTTGGTTTTCAGGCTGGCACTCAATCCACTGAGCCACACCATCCAAGGTGTAATATGGACATTTTAATGATGTAATTCTTCCAATCCATAAACACAGTATATGCTTTTATATATTTGTGTTTTCCTTGATATCTTTCTTGTTGTATAGTATTGTATAGTTTTCTGAGTATAGGTTTTACCTCCTTGGTTAAATTTATTCCTAGGTACTTTATTTTTCTTGTCACTATAGTAAATGGTATTTTTTCCCCTAGTTTCTGTTTGATAGTTCATGGCTGGTATACAAAAATGCATTCGATTTTTGAATATTGACTTTGTATCCCACTATTTTGCCATATTCACTTCTTAGGTTGAGTCGTTTTTTGATGGAGTCTCTAGGATTTTCTATGTACACTATCATGTCATCTGCAAAGAATGACAGTTTCACTTGCTCCTTTCCTATTTAGATGCCTTTTATTTCTTTCTCTTGTGTGATCCCTGTGGCTAGAACTTCCAATACTGTGTTGAATAAGAATGATGAAAGCAGACACCCTTGTCTTGTTCATGATCTTAGAGGGAAAGCTTTTAGTTTTTGCCCTTTGAGTATCATGTTGGTTGTAGGTCTATTATATATGGCTTTTGTTATGCTGAGGTATGCTCCCTCTACTCCTACTTAGCTGAGTGCTTTTATCATAAATTTGTGTCGTACCTTGTCGAATGCTTTTTCAGCATCTATTGATATGATCATTTGATTTTTGTTTTCCTTTTTGTTTATGTGATATACTACATTTATTGATTGGCAAATATTCTATAATCCTTGCACCCTGGGGTGAATCCCGCTTGATCATGGTGTATGATCTTTTTAATGTATTGCCAGATCCTATTTGCCAATTATTTTGTTGAGGATTTTAGCATCTGTGTTCATCAGTGGTAATGGCCTGTAGTTATCTCTCTTTGTTGTGTTTTTATCTGGTTTTGGAATTAGAATAATACTGGCCTCATAAAATAGTTTGGGACTCTTTTCTCTTCTTGAATTTTTTGGAATATTTTGAGAAGAATAGGAGTTAGCGCTCCCTAAATGTTTGGTAAAATTCTCCAATGAAGCTGTTCAGTATAGGGCTTTTGTGTGCTGTATTTTGATTACTGCTTCAATTTCACTAGCTGTCATCAGTCTATTCAGGCTTTCTGCTTATTCTTGATTCAGTTTTGGAAGATTATATTTTTCTAGAATTTGTCCATTTTGCTCAGGTTCTCAAATTACTTGAAATATAGCTGTTCATAGTAATTTCTTAACAATCCTTTGCATTTCTGTTGTAATTTCTCCTCTTTTATTTCTGATTTTTATTTATTTGGATTCTCTTTTTTTCTTGATGAGTCTGGTTAAAGGATTGTTGATTTTGTTTATCTTTTCAAAAAACCAGCCCCGGATCTATTGATCCTTTGAGTTGTTCTTTTAGTCTCTATGTCATTTAATTCTGCTCTGGTCTTGATTATTTCCATCCTTCTACTCAGTCTGTGCTTTGTTGTTGTTCCTCTAGTTCTTGTAGATGTAGGGTTAGGTTGTTTATTTGAAATTTTTGTCTTTTTTGATAGGCCTGTATTGCTATGACCTTTCCTTTCAGGACTGCCTTTGCTGTGTCCCATAGGTTTTGAACTATTTTGTGTTCATTTTCATTTGTTTTTAGAAACTTTCTGATTTCTTCTTTTATCTCATTATTAACCCATTCTTTATTTAATAGCATACTATTCAGTCTCCATGAATTTGAATGTTTTTGAGTTTTTCCTTGAGGATGGTTTCTAGTTTCAAGCCTTCTTGGTCCAAGAATATGCTTGATTTGATTTCAGTTTCTTTCAATTTGTTTAGGCTTGTTTTGTGTCCTGCCATGTGGTCTATCTTCAATTTTCCATGTGCATTTGAAAATAATGTATATGTTGCTTCCTTGGGATGACAGGTTCTGTATATGACAGTTAAGTCCATTTGACCTAGAATATCGTTCAGCACCACAATATCCTTGTTGATTCTTTGTTTAAAAGATCTATCTGGTTTTGACGGTAGGGTTTTAAAATCCCCTACTATAAGTGTGTTGCTGTCTATGTCTTTCTTGAAGTCCTCCAAGATTTTCCTAATATATTTGGGTGCTCCTATGTTGGGTACATATATGTTTATAATGGTTGTATCTTCTTCATGGATTCTTCCTTTGAGTTTTATGAAGTGTCCTTCTCTGTCTCTTGTTATGGCTTTTGTTTTGGAATGTATTTTGTCAGATATAAGCATTGCTACCCCAATTTTTTTTCATGTCTGTTTGCTTGGAATATTTGTTTCCACCCCTTCACTTTTAGTCTGTATAGGTCTTTTGTTTCAAGGTGGGTGTCTTGTAGACAGCATATATATATGTGGGTTGTGTTTTCTTATCCATTCAGCAACCTTATGCTTTTGATTGGAGCATTTAATCTGTTTACATTTAAGGTTATTATTGATAGGTACTTATTCATTGCCATTTTTTCCTTTGTTCCTTGTTCCTCTCACTCTCTCTTTTTCTTCATCTTTCTAACGCAGTCCCTTTAGCATGTTTTGCAGTGCTGGTTTGACAGAGATGTGTTCTTTTAACCTTCTCATGTCTGGGAAACTCTCTATTTCACCTTCCATTTTAAATGGCAGCCTTGTTGGGTAGAGTAGTCTTTGTTGCATACCTTTGCTTTTCATTACTTGGAATGTTTCTTGCCATTCCCTTCTGGCTTGTAATGTTTCTGTTGAGAAGTCAGCTGCTAGTCTTATCAGAGCTCCTTGTGTGTTAGTGTGTTTCTTTCTTGCTCCCTTCAGGATTCTCTCTTCATCTTTGAATGTTGCCATTTTAACTATGATGCGTCTTGGAGTGGGGCCTCTCTGCGTTCATCTTGATTGGGACCTTCTGTGCTTCCTGGATTTGCATGACTTTTTCTCTCATAAAGTTAGGGAAGTTTTTGTCATTACTTTTTCAAGCAGGTTTTCTATCCCTTGCTTCTCTTTTTCTCTTTCTGATATCCCTATTATACAGATAATATTAAGTTTCATGTTGTCCTGAATCATCCTTAACCCCTCTTCATTCTTTTTTGTATCTTTTGCATTTGTTGCTCTGCCTGGGAATTTTTTTCTACCTTGTCCTCCAGCTCAACTGATTCAATCCTGTGCTTCATCTAACTTGCTTTTAATTCCTTCTACTGTGTTCTTTATTTCAGATAATTTATTTTTCATTTCTTCCTGGCTCTTATTAACAGTTCCTGTGTCCTTTTTCATTTTGCTGTAGTTCACAATAAATTCCTTGTAGCTCCCCTGGAGTTGTTTGTAGTTCTCACTGAGCTCCTTGAGCATCCTTATAACCATTATTTTGAACTCTATGTCTGATAGTTTCCTTGCCTCAATTTTGTTTAGCAGTCTTTTGGGGGATTCCTCCTGTCATTTCAACTGGGGGGTTGTTTCTTTGTCTCTCTGTTTTAGTTGACTCTTCTTGTTTCTACATATTAGATTGATCTGCTTTGACTGCCTGTCTTCATGGTATAACCCTCTGTAGTAGGAGACCTGTGGAACTCAGTTGTGCAGTCTCCTCAATCTCCTGAGCTGATGTTCTTGTGCTGCCCTTTATTCCGTTTATGTGAACTCGCTGTTTGTAATTGGGTTTTGGTTGTTGTTGGATCATTCTTTGGTGGGTCCATCCCTCCAGCTGGCTGACTGAGAATCACTCTGTCCACCATGTCTTGTATACTGTGTACAGGTGCTGTCAAAACAATGCCAAACAGCCCAGGAAACAAATCACAACCACAAAAACAATCCCTACCCACAACCACACTATCAATATCAAATGAGCCAACATTAATAAAGGTGTAAAGAGATTAAGACTATTGTAAGAAAGGAAAATGAATATGAGATGATTAACTGAAAGAAAAGTGATTTTGTGAGAGGAGAGGGGAGAGTAATAGTAAGAGTAGGGAATATAGACAAGGTGAAGAGAGAAAGGAAATAAAATTTGTGTCATAAATAAAAAAGTGAGCAGGAAAGGTGGAATGGAGTAAGAGAAAGGAAGTGTATAGTATTAGGTTTTAGGTTTAAACCAAAATTTATTTATATATTTATATATATATATATATATATGTAATTTATATATATGCATGTGTGTGTGTGTTGTGTATATATTGAGAGAAAGGAAGGAAGGAAGGAAGGGAGGGAGGGAGGAAGGAAGGAAGGAAGATAGAATAAAATAAAAGGGACATAATTAGAGAAAAAGATCCACTACAGGAATATCAACTACAAAGGAGCTAAGATTTATATGGGTGGGATGGGAGTAAGAGGGGAAAAAAGAAAGAAAAGCTTAAGAAATGTTTAGAGTAAGGAGACGTTATTTTGAGAGGATAGAGGGAGAAGGAATACTAAGAATAAGGGAAATACTAAGAATTAGGAATACTAAGACAAGGAAAAATTAACATTTAACACAAAACCAAAAATAAAACAAAGCAGGAGGAAGGCAAAATGGAGTAGGAGAGGGAAATGGTAAAATTTGAGAAATCTCAAATTTTGAGAAATACAAAAATAATGACTATTTAGAAATAAGATTGAAATAATACAACAACCACCACCTACCTACAACCAATAAGCAAAGATTGATAAAGGTGGAGAAAAGATAAGGGTGTTTTGTAAGATCAGGAAAAAGAGTGTGAGATGACTGATGGCAATCACAAATGGTTTTGAGAGTCTGGAGGAGAGAGAAATAGAGTATGAAATAGAAACAAGTCATAGCAAGAGAGAAAATAGAATTGAAAACAAAAATAAGAGGAGGAAGGAAGAAGGGAAAATGGAGTTAAAGAAGGGAAGACAAAATACAAGATTTGAAATGAAGTATAATATAAAACCTGATGACATATTAGGGCCAAACTTAAAGGATAAGAAAATGTGAAAAAGTTATGCAGGAGAGAAGATAGTACCTTCTCTATCTCTATAGAGATAGTGTCCTATCTCTATTCTCTCTGCTCTTCCGAGTTTAGTAGATCAGGGCCCAGGGTACTATGTAGTTCACAGTATCTGTCAAAGGGCCCTTTCAGAGCTTTTTCTTCTTTCCCCTGTAGAAATGTACCCAGCAGGAGAATTTTCAGCCTGAACTTGCTGATCTCCCAAGCCTGTAATCCCACAGGTGGGGTTGGACTCACCTGCCTGGGAGAGGATCTGGCTTGCTACAGTAAATCTCAGGCATTCAGCTCCTGCCTTCCAGTCCCAAGCCTGCTGCTCTCTCACAGGAGGTTCAGCCCAAATTCTCCACTCTTGAACAACCCTCTGCTTGCGTACCATGCTGTGTTGGGTCCTACCTTTCCTGCAGTATACTAAATCATCTGAGTTTTTGCTTAGCAGATCTACTGCACCCATGTACACAGGCATGTGAGCCCCAGGTCTCTGTTGAGTTTCTGTGAGGCCCCCACCCTGTAGCACCAGTCCCTGGGGGGCCTGTTCTCCATGCATTTCCCCTCCCCAAAAATCACAGGTTCTCTTATGGTCAGGGCTGGCTACCACCTTTCATAGCCTCGGACAGTTTTAGATAAGTTTCTCTCTGGATCTTTCCCAGATGGCATTGGGAAGAACCTCGCAGCTATACTGTAACACCAGGTGGTGGTGGAATGCTGACTCCACTTCATCCAGAGATCTTCAGCCTTGGGCAGACCTGCTCCCATGATGCTGTGTCTGGAGCGCATGGCTCTTGAGCCACTCCACAGCCACCCCAACTCTGTTCGGCCAGAACTGCTGGGCTGGGCAGCCATGGAGGCTCCACTTAGAAAGCCTGGGTCACTGATTCCCATGTGCCCTTCAGGCAGGCAGTTCTTTCCCTCCCCATGCTCTTATCCACATACGCACTCACTCACAGTTGCTCTCACTCACTCTCCACTCTGTGTTTTGACTGTAAGTTTGGTACAGGTCTGTGAGCAAGTGGACAGAGCTTCCAGCTACTCTGTCGCTATCTTGGATTTCCTCAAACAGGTTTTCAAGTTCTTGTTCTCTCTCTTCTTTCTGCAGCCCCATGATGCATATGTTAGTGCACTTGAAGTTGTCCTAGAGGCTTCTTATACTGTCCTCATTTGGGGGTCTTTTTTTTCTTTTTGCTGTTCTGGGTGTTTTCTGCTTCCTTATCTGCCAGATTACTGATTTGATCCTCTGCTTTTTCTAACTTTAGTTGATTCACTGTAATGTATTCTTCATTTCAGATATTGTAGTATTCACTTCTTACTGGTTCTTTTTTAGGTTTTCTGTCCCCATTTTTATGTTTCCTATCTCTTTGTTGAAGTTCTCACTGAGATCAGTGAGCATCCTTATAACCAGTGTTTTAAACTCTGCATCTATGTCTTTCTCCATTTTGTTCAGTTATTTTTTGGGGTTTTGTTCTGTTCTTTTATTTGGGACATGTTTCTGTATCCTCATTTTGGCTGCTTCCCTACATTTGTTTCTGTTTATTAGATAGAGCTCTTACATTCCCTGTCTTGGTAGAGTTGCTGTATGTAGTAAGTGTCCTATAGGGCCCAGTGGCTCAGCCTTTCTGCTGAAGCTGGACACTGTATCCACCATGTGGGTTGTGTGTACTCTTCTGTTGTAGTTGAGTCTTGATGGCTATTGGTACATCAGTTTGAGGTATTCACCCCCAGGCCAGTCAGCTACGAAGACTCGTCACAACCACTGGGGAGGATCTGCTATGCAGGGTCAAACCATACAGAGCAAGGCTGTCATCAGTGAGTCTCTGGTGCCTGCTGAATTTCCCCTTTTAGTGTACCAGTTGTAGTGGTGGTTGGGTGATGCTTTGGCATGTTCTGAAGCTATTCGCTAGTTGCTCTGCCTGGGTTTATCAGGCCAGAGCACAAAGTGATCTGCAGGTGAATGCTATTTGACCTGGGTTTGGGGGTGCCCAGGAGAGGCCAAGCTGCTAACCAAGGCCAGTTGCCATGAGTACTGGGCCTAGAGCCACATAGCAAAAGCTATAGGGCTTACCGAGGCCAGATGATGCTTGTTTGAGTGATTTTAGGAAAGTTTGCAGCCTGAGCCAAGACAGGCTGTTTGTATGGAGACATTGGGTGGGCCCACAAAGTGGGTGGAGCAGGATCCCAGGCAATCACCAGGGCAGGGCAAACAGTATGAGCCAGGTTGATGAAGACTGAAATATGGCACCCACCACCTGGCTCTCAGGGGGGAGGGCTCAGCAAAGGAATGATGGCCTCTGTTAACACTTCTATCTGGGAGAAACCTGTCCTTCCAGCTCTCTTTAGACAATTCCGTTTTTCCGTATATGTCCCTGGTGCCTTTTGAGCTGCTGTGAGTCAGTAGGTCCTCATGTGGACCCTTTAAAGGGAATGCCTGGAGTCCCTAGCCAGGTAGCTCAGTTGGTTAGAGTGTCACCCTGATACATCAAAGTTGAGGGTTTGATCTCCAGTCAGGACACATACAAGAATCACCCAATGGATGCACAAATAAGTAGAACAACAAATCTCCCCCCGCCCCTGCTTCCTTCTGTTCGCTCTATAAAATAAATAAATAAAATTTAAAAAAAAAAAAGGAATGCCTGCGAGTCCAGAAGCCCTCCATCTTATTCAACCACTGGCTTTCATAGACAAAAGTTATAGGAACTTCTCTTCCTGGTACCAAAACACCGGTCTGGAAGCCTGGTGTGGGGCTGGGACTCCTCACTCCTAAAGGTACTTCTCCACAGCCCAGATAATCCCTCCTGATTTTTAACTGTTACATGTGGGTATGGGATCAGCCTATTCTGTGTCTCTGCCCCTCATACCAGTCTGGACCTGGCTTCTTCTGTATATCCTTAGTTATAGGATTTTTGTTAAGCTAGACTTCAGGAAGTTCTGAATGATGATTATTCCATAGATCAGTTGCCATTTTGATGTGGTTGTGGAAAGAGGTAAGTATAGCATTTACCTATACCACCATCTTGATCAGAAGCTGAATTGTGTAATTTAAATGGGTAAATTATATGGTGTGTGAACTATATATTAATAAAGCTATTTTTACATTTTAATTGTGAAAATTAATGGATTGCGTTTGGCATTTTAGTTGAAGATTCTTTCTCATTGGTAACTTAAATCTAAAAAATATCAAAATGAGGGTACCATTTTGTCATCCTTATTGTTGTAATTGATTTAGGCAAAAATTCATCACAAATGGTAAAACAATGGGTGAAAACTTGTTGTCAGAAAGGATATTTACAGTCTCAAAATATATCCAAACAGATTACAAAGAGGAAAAAATGACAAATCTAGGTGAAACATGTGCGAGTTTATTAAATTTTTTGTAACTTTTCTGTAAGTTTGAATATTATATTAAAATATTGTAAGTTTTAATATATATTTTTAAAATCTATTGATTTTAGGTGAAGTGTCACCAATATTGGCCAGAACCCACAGGAAGTTTATCCTATGGATGCTACCAAGTCACTTGCCATTCTGAAGAAGGAAACACTGCATATATCTTCAGGAAGATGACACTATTTAACCAAGAGGTAGGAAGGCAAGACATCCATCTGTTTATTAGAATTGTTGTGTTCAAGGTGAAGGCTTTGAAAGCTGAAAATGTTTTTAGTCTGAGTTCTTGTTACTAGGAAATACCATTTTAAGTGACTAAACTATTTGCTTCATTGGGGTGCTTTGGAATCTCATGAAGTATATTTCCTTTCTATAATAAATGTATTTCCAGTTTCTATAGTTAAATATGAATGGACAGTGCAAAAAGAATCTAGTAAATAAATACTATACTCCTAAAACTATGTATGCTTATAAAAATTATACTAGGGATGTTTTTGGTTAGAAAGATTTTTTCTCCAAATAATATCAATAAAGTATTTTAGTACATCTGTGGAAATGGGGAAAAAAATTAATTGTAAGTTATCAAATTATTTGATAATTGGGCAATACAATTAATTTTTCAGAATCCTGTAACTGTGTAAAAGGAATTAAATGCCCCTTTTTAAGAGTAGAGAAGAGAAAGTTCAGTCTCCTCAGTATTAAGAGGGAAAGATCATAGGCAGGACCCTCCCACAGCAGATAGATTATAGTTTTCTAATTGCTAGTCTTCTTAACTGCCACCTGAGTCACTCTCCTTGGCTTCCAAATCCAGACCCAGAAATAGATGCTGATTAATGAATGACAGCTTAATAACCCAATGGGAAGATGTGTGTAGAGGGTGGCATACTGTCAGTCATGTTAGTCTGGTAGAGACAGTGCACCCACTTTTATTGCCTTCAACTAGATACTCCCATGCCACTCAACCTTTGGTTTTGAAGGGGCTGTAAGAAGAAAGAAGCAATTGCTAGAGAAGTACAAACAACACAAACTATGAAGACACAGGCCTATCCTATCAAATGTTTAAGCCTTTGGAAATAAGAACTCCATTCTTCTCCCACCCACCTACCCCCTGAGTATGATTAAAGCAGCCCACCAAGATAGAGCCTTACTGACCCAAAGGGAAGGAGCTGGAAGTTGTGCTGCTTTATGTTAAAGGAATCTGGCATTGAATAAAGCTAAACTTACAAGAAATTAAAAATTAAATAGTTTCAAAATCTTAAGGGCTAGAGATTCCATCAGAATGAATTTAGTGTTGAGGGACATATACTGGATAGCTCATGGTCTAATGTAACAAGGCAAGCCAATAACCTTTCTTCATTTTCTCAACTAAGTATGACAGATAGGATGTATATGGTTACATAAAGTATATTTATATCTTCAGCATAGTCTCTTTATTTTACTCCACCTATAGATTATCCATGATAGTTTTATATACTGTAGTGGCTTTTCTTTGCAAACCCTGAATACCTCAGAACTGTGCTAAGACACATATTAGTTTCTAAAGTGAGACCCAAATATAATTGGGAAAAATAATTTGCTATCATGTACACATAAATACATACATACTTAGATGGAAATACAAACACTATCTCAAAACTGATTAAAATATGATTTTACATTACCCATTTTCATTGGTCATTGATACCATTAAATTATTTTGTTAGTTATAATCAAAGGTAGTCTATATTAGATGCCTGTAATTCATTTTATACAATTACAGAATTCTGAAAAATTAGTTATTAAATTATACTGAGGTATCTTTAGGAATTCTTCTTTTATTTGTCCCTTTTAATTATTTTTTGTTGTTGTTGACATTACAGATGTCCCCATATCCCCCCACCTTCTACAAACCCTCACCCCCCTTCCCTCTGGCCATCATAGTACTTGTTTGTGTCTGTGATTTATGCATATATGTTCTTTGGCTAATTTTAGGTCCATTTTTTAATTACCTCTTGCTTTCATGATCTTTTCTGGAAATGCCCTGTAATATAAATGACAATAACTAGATTTCTTAGTGTTGAATGACTATGGCTAATGATCATTGATCTTAAGATTCCAAACAACTAATCGGGAGATTTGCAGGTTCTCTCACAGTATCCTTTCTCTTTTGAGGTGTAGATGTTGTTTCATTTGCAACTGAAGAAAGTGAGGCTCTGAAGTATTAAATACCTTATCTGACAAGAGTTGAAATGTACAAATCCAAAATCTTTTTCTCTTATATCAACTTCTGGCTTCCCCAAAATAATTAAGGCCTGATTTGAATTTTGTGTTTTTGTGATCTTCAGTTTTTATTCCAAATTTATTTTGAGATTTTATTTTTCTGATTTCCATGATTTCACTTGTTTTTTAGGATTAGCCCAACTTTGTTCATAAAAAATATTTTTTACTTTAACCATATTTGTTCACCCACCACTTGTTTAATTTTCTTAAACTTGTTTTTGCCTGTTTACTTGATTATCATTTTAAAAAGTACTTTACAATTATAGAAGTGATCCAAGTAGTACATACCTAAATGGATACGGTTGTTTCTTTTTTGTTGTTATTCTGTTATACAACTATTCTGTAAAATGGTTTCTTTCTTTTTTGTTGAATTTTGGGTTTTATTGAGTATATGCATTACTTTGGGGGAAGGTAGTGGAAGTAGTCTCTTTTCTTTCTAAAATGACATGAACATTTATTTATATTTTAATAATTCCTAAATCAAGGTGCATAATTTTTCATTTACATGTAGAAAAATGAGAGTCGTCAACTCACTCAGATCCAGTACATAGCCTGGCCTGACCATGGGGTCCCTGATGATTCAAGTGACTTTCTGGACTTTGTTTGTCATGTACGAAATAAGAGGGCTGGCAAGGAAGAGCCTATTGTTGTTCATTGCAGGTATTCTATTTTCTGTCTTTTATGATTGAATAGCTGACATGTTTTTAAAAGGAATATGTACTTTGTCCTTAAGTTGTGATTGTCATAACTGTTTTAATTAGAGACAACTCAAAGCTGTGCTCTGAAGGTAGAAGGCAAAGGGTATG
Organism: Phyllostomus hastatus; assembly: GCF_019186645.2. Taxonomy (NCBI): domain Eukaryota; kingdom Metazoa; phylum Chordata; class Mammalia; order Chiroptera; family Phyllostomidae; genus Phyllostomus; species Phyllostomus hastatus. The sequence goes on along the minus strand of NW_025334038.1, from coordinate 2,177,542 downwards.
TTCCAGTATGAGTGGCAGAAAGGTTATCATAAGACCTGAAAACAGTACTTTATTGCACTGATTGTTAGACATTTGTCTTTTTCATGGTTTAACATATTTGCAATCAGGGTTTGTCTTACAATGGATAGTACTACTTAATGAAATACAATAATGTAGGCAGGAGCTGCAATCTAAGGTTTAGATTTCTACCTCCCAGCAAGGTACTCCTTCCTGGCCTGTGGTCCCTCTCTGGACATTTGGTGAGTAATCTCACCTTTCTTGAAATAGCCGTACCCAATACCATCACAGAATAAGCCACTTTCAGGAGCTCCAGGTAAGTAATGATAAGCTACCCTTCCTTCCTTTCAGACTCATACCCTCTTATAGTGACTCCAGCCTTCAGTGCTACCAACCAAGAGATTAGAAGACAAAGTATTTTCTCCTGACCTGGCCACCTCTATTATTAAGTGATTATTCAAAGGATGTGTTGAAGTATCTCTTTATCCTTAAACCTCCAAACACTTATTAACAGCAGACTTTCAAATCATCAAAAACAGATTATAGACCAAATATTTGAAAGGCAAAATAGCAAGAATGGTGAACACATGATTCAATACTTGTAATTTTCTGCACAAGTCCACAGAAGTTTAATGGAATAGTATCAGTAAGACCTTGCCCTGTATTTGTCTTCTTTAGTGCTGGGATTGGAAGAACTGGGGTTCTTATTACTATGGAAACAGCCATGTGTCTCATTGAATGCAATCAACCAGTTTATCCACTAGACATTGTCAGAACAATGAGAGATCAACGAGCCATGATGATCCAAACACCTGTAAGTACTGTACTTCGTGTATACGTGTGTATTCTCAACATGATGATTCTTGTCAATGTATATTTATAGCTTTTTAACATATGCAAGGAGCTAATAACCCCTAACACAGGGGTTTGTCAGATACTGCCTGTGAGCTAAATTTGGCCTGTCACTTGTTTTTGTAAATAAAGTCTTACTGGAATACAGCCATGCTCATTTGTTGACATAATATTTATGGCTGCTTTCACACTATGTATTCTTTTACAGAAAATGTTTGTCAACACCACCCTAGCATATTAATTCTTGAGTTTTTAAAACATCAGAGAGGAACTTGCCCTGTATTACTTAGTCAAGTGGAACTCTGAGAATGATTTTTTACGTAAGAACTTTAATTGTAACAACAACAACCATAGAAATTAAGCTACTAACTTATTATATTCTACACTGACCCTGAATAATGCTTAAATATCACCAGAGGAACCATGGAATTTTATATTTAATGTTAAGATAACTTGTTATAGTAAGCCATGGTGGAATGTTAGCATCGTTGGTCACATTACAGTTACTGAGGTGAATTGACCTCTATGACCTAATAATACCTGTCTTTTTTTTAGCTTGAAATTATGGAAAATTTCAAGCATACAAAAAGTAGACAATATAATGAACACTATGTTGAGTCCTCAGACCCAACAACATTTGCCATATTGTTTCATATGAATGAAATTATATAATTTATTTCATTGATCTTTTGTCATTGGCTTCTTTTAATTAGCATAGTATTTAAAAGTTTATCCATTCTGTGGCCTTTGTCAGTGTTTCATTTCTTTTTTTGGCTGAAAAATATTCCATTGCATGAATATACCACATTAAATTGTTTATACATACATCATCTGTTGATAGACATTTGAATTGTTCCCACTTTTTGTCTGTTATGAATAATGGTGCTATAAACATTCATGTATGTTTTTGTGTAAACATGTTTTCATTTCCCTTTTGTATATATCCAGAAGTTGAATTGCTGGGTCATATGGTAACTCTGTTTAAACTTTTGAGGAACTTTCAAACTGTTTCCACCATTTTGCCAGTCCCATTGGCAGTGTATGAGGGTTCCATTTTCCTTCACATATCATCAACACTTCTTATTGTCTGTACTTTTTTGTTTTAGCCATTTTACTGCATATAAAGTAGTCATCTCATTGTGGTTTTGATTTGCATTTCCCTGACAACTAATGATACCATGTATATTTTTATGTGCTTATTGTCTATTTATTCATATATCTTCTTTGGCGAACACTCTGTTCAAATCTTGTGCCTAATTCTTAACTTGTTTTTCTTTTGTCATTTTGTTGTTGAGTTGTAAGAATTCTTTATATTTTCTTCTCCAGCCAGTGTGGCTCAGTTGTTTGGGGTGTCATCCCTTAGACCAAAGGGCCGCAGGTTTGAGTCCCAATCATGGCACATACCCAGGTTGCAGGTTTGATCCCGGTAAGGGTGCATATGAGAAGGCAACCAATCAATGTTTCTCTTTCACATTAATGTCTTTCTCTCTCGCTCTATCTTTCCTCCTCTCTCACCCTCCCTCAACCCTTCCTCTTTTTTTAAAAGCAATGAAAAAAATGTTCTCAGGAGAGGATTTTTTTAAAAGAGTTCTTTATATTTTTTGAATACAAATCCCAAATATTTTCTTCCATGCTGTTTTTCACTTTCTTGATTATGTCATTTAAAGCACCAGGTTTTTAATTTTGATACAGGGCAGTTTTTTTTTAAACCACATATGTGTTTGGTGTCATATTTAAGAAATCATTGCCTAATTAAGGGTCACAAAGATTTATTCTTCTTATTTTCTTCCAAGATTTTTATAGCTTAGCTCTGACATATAGGTGTGTCTGATCCATTGCAAGTCAATTTTTGCATATGGATTGAGGTAGGATTCTAGGTTTTATTCTTCTCTATGTACATATTCAGTTATCCTAGCCCCATTTTTTGAAAAGATTATTCTTTTCCCATTAACTGTGTCTGGGTCCCTTGTCAAAAATCAGTTGCTACAAATATAAGGGTTTCTTTCTGGACTTTCAACCCTATTCCATTGATTCATATGTATAATCTAATGCTAGTACCGCACTGTCTTGATTATTATAGCTTTGTAGTAAAACTAGAAATCAGGTTGTGAATATCCCAACTCTTTTTGTTTAAGACTGTTTTGGCTATTCTGGGTCCCTTGCATTTCCAAATGAATTTTAGAATTAGTTTTATCTTTTCTGCAAGCCCCCCCCCCCAAAAAAAAAACAGGAAAGGGATTATATTAAATTGGTAGCTCATCTTGGGCAATGTTGCCATCTTAATGATTTTCCATCTTCCAAGTCATGAACATAAAATGTCTTTCCATTTTTAAACGTCTTTTAATTTAAATTTCTTTCAATTATGTTTTATAGTTTTCAGTGTGTAAGCCTTACACTTCTGTTAAATTAATTCTTATGCATTTTAGTCTTTTTGGTGCTATTATAAGTGAAATTGTTTTCTTATTTCATTTTAGGGACTGTTAATTTTGCTTGAGTATAGAAATAAAATTGACTTTGTATATTGGTCATGTATTCTGCAACCTTGCTGAAATCATTTATTAACTCTAATAGTTTTTTGTGTGTGAGTGGATTCTTTAGGATTCTTTATGTACAAGATTATGTCATCTTCAAGTAGAGTTTACTTCTTCCTTTTTTTTTTTTTTAAGATTTTATTTGTTTATTTTTAGAGAGGGAAGGGAGGGAGATAGAGAGAGAGAGAGAGGGAGATAGAGAGAGAGAGAGAGAGACATCAATGTGCCGTTGCTGGGGGTTTTGGCCTGCAACCCAGGAATGTACCCTGGCTGGGAATCGAACCTGGGACACTTTGGTTCCCAGCCCGCGCTCAATCCACTGAGCTATGCCAGCCAGGTACTTCTTCCTTTCCAATTAAGGTGCCTTGCTTTTCTTTTTATCTTATTTTTTCTTTTTTTTTTCTCCTTGCTTTAAACCTCTGGCACATATTAAATAAAGTGTTAAATAAGGTATTTCTAACCTTAGAAAGACAGTTTTCAGTTTTTCACCACTAAGTGTCATGTTACACTTAGTGTCACAGGTTTTTTAAATAAATGCTCCTTCTCAAGTTGAGGAAATTTCCTGTGTTACAAGTCTGTTGAGTGTTTTCATCTTGAAAAGGTACTCATTTTTCTCAAGTGCTTTTTCTGTGTCTGTTGAAATGATCATGTGGCTTTTGTCTTTTATTCTATTAATGTGGTATATTACATTGATTTTTGGATATTAAACTAACCTTGAATTTCTGGGATAAATCTTGGAGATGATGTATAATCCTTTTAATATATTGCTTCATTTGATTTGCTAATGTTTTCTGGAGGTTTTTTATCTGTATTCACACATAATGGATTTTTTATTTTTAATTATAGTAAAATATACAACATAAAACTTACCACCTTAACAGTTTTTAAGATTACTATTCATTAGTGTTAAGTATAATCACACTGTTATATAACCAGTCTCTAGAACTTTTTTCATCTTGCAAAACTAAAACTCTACCCCTTAGACAACAACACTTAATTTCCCTTTCCTCCCAGCCCCTGGCACCCACCATTCTACTTTCTGTTTTTATGAATTTGACTACTCTAGATATTTCATGGAAGTGGAATTATACATCTTTTTATAATTGGCTTATTTCACTTAACATAATATCCTTGAGGTTCATCCATGTTCTAGCGTGTGTCAGAATTTCATTTCTTTTAAAGCTAAAAAATACTTCACTGTGTATGTATAGACCACATTTTGTTTATCCTTTCATCTGTCAATGGATATTTGGATTATTTTCATTGAGCTTTTGGTTATTGGGAATAATGCTGCTATGCACATGGATATATAAATACCTCTTTGAGAACCTGCTTTCTCAATGTTTTTTCTTGGATATATTCCCAGAAGTCAAATCACTGGATCATATCAGACATATAATGAGTTTTTTTAACATTTTATTTATTTATTTTTAGAGAGGGAAGGGAGGGAGATAGAGAGAGAGAGAAACATCAATGTGTGGTTGCTGGGGGTTATGGCCTGCAACCCAGGCATGTACCCTGGCTGGGAATCAAACCTGTGATACTTTGGTTCGCAGCCGGGCTCAATCCACTCAGCTACGCCAGCCAGGGCTATGTCTCCTAAATCTTTTAATCTCTCGCTTCCTTCTACATCTTTTTTCTTGTTACTTGCAATTTATTTGATGAACAAACCAGGTCGTTCATGCTACATAGTTTTCCACAGTCTGAATTTTACTGACTGCATTCCCAAGGTGGTGGTCTCTATTTTCTAGAAGTGGTAAATTGGATCAGTGGGTCTGAGCAGCCTAAGTGTTTTTATGTTCTTTCTATAAGTAGCACATGTCTGGTTGTCTTTTCTTTGTGATATTAGCAGATTTGAGTGAGCAGTATCACTGCTCATTGAGTGCCTGTATCATTAATTCATTGGGCTTTTGAAATGATGATATTCTATCAATCCTTTATTTATTTACTAGCTGGAATATTTCTTTAAAGAGGAACTCCTCATCTGCTATTTGGTTAACCTGTGGTATAGCCTGTATCTGAAAGGCAAAATAAACCTTTGATAGACCCTTACAAATAAAAGTTTAAACCCAAAGTAAACCCTTTACAGATAAAGTTTACCTTTACTTGTAAAATTTTTACTATAATGAGTTGGTTCACTTAGCTCTCCCAGTGGTGACCACTTACTTCATTTGTTTTGGTATTATTTGGAAATCATGGATCTATACATTTGTGATGTTTCAACCCATTGAAGTTATATTTCTTAATTCCTAAATTATCCCATTTTTGGCCAGTGGGAGTCTATTCAGCAAGGCTCCTGGGCCTTTCTGTGAAGACCCTAGTAACTTAGCTTCCTTACTGTGAATAAAGATGATAAGGCCCCAGCCTTGTACAGTTCCTGCCCCAAACTTAGAATCTGTAATTCCTCCAAAATGTACTGGTTCTTTTTATTGAGAAATTAGTTTAGGAAGCACCTCTGAGAACTAGCATGTTTTATTGCTCTGGGGTTAGTATTAGTATTTGTTTGTAAAAATCTTTGTAAAAATCTTCAATAGCCAGAGGTAGGAAAACAAAGTTATGAATACTTTCATTTCCAATACAAAATCAGGGCCATAGAGTTCTTACTCAATGCCTTCTACCTTCCACCTTTATTGCCTTTCTTCTTTAACAAAAATGATAGTTCTTTATAATACCAGCGGTGAAAGAATATCACAAGTGCTCATTTGTTTTATTTTATATTACGCAACAACAATCTCAGAATAACTAAACTAACTCTGCTACCACCAACAGTATGGTTACTGAAAAGAATTTTCAGTTTTTCTCTACGGTCCTTTTTGCTTTTTGTGTATATTCTACAAAAGATACACAAATTACTATTTCTCAAAGTCCCTTGGAATAGCTCCTCTCTGTGTAGTTCTGCCATCAACTAGATACACACATTGATTTGTTTCATGTTATTTTCAATTTGTAGATTTTTTAAAATTAACTGTCTAATTATGAGATGTGTTTATATGGTTCCTAAGTAAAATCTCTAAAACAAGGAGAAATATATTCCAATGAAGTCTAGTCTCTGTCCTTCTCTTGCCTCTATTTCTTCCTTTCTTCATAGAAAATCATTTTTTAATGATTTATCCTTCCCTTGCTTTTTTAAAAACATAAACAGTGTGAGGCAAAAGTAGGTTTACAGCTGTTCATGTGGAAAATAATACAATAATTAATAAATAATAATACAAGAGTAAGCTCTGTGTTTCACATTCTCACAACTGCAAACCTACTTTTGCCCCACTGTGTATATTGAGACATATTCATATCCCCCCTTTCTTTTATGAAGATAACATATTATATGCAGTTTTCTCTATTTGCTTTTTTTTACTTAACAAAATATCCTGGAATCATTCTATAATAGTCTTGAGACTTCTTCCTCCCCCACTGCAGAGTATTCCACTGTGAGAATGTGCCACAGATTACTCACCAGGTCCCTTCCTGATGGCGAGTTGGATTGTTTTATTTTGTTATCATAAATAATTCTGCACTGAATGGCCTCACTTATGAATATATGTTTTCAACTTCTTTTTCTAGTTTATCTTTGGATAGACTTCTAAAAGTGGGATTGCTGGGTCAATAGATAAATTAATGAAATATTGTTCGATCCTGCCAAATTGCCATCCACAGGGATTGTGGCAATGCTAGGGATGTTAACAATGCATGAGTGATTTTTGCCAACAAAATAATGTTGTCAGACTCATTTTTTGCTAGTCTGTTCATGAACAATGGTGTCTCTATGCAGTTTTACTTTGTATTTCTTTTATAAGCAAGCCAAGTGAGTTGTCATTTTTTTCTAGTTTTTCTAATCAGTTCTGTTTTTTGTGTTTTATTTTTCAGAGTCAGTACAGATTTGTATGTGAAGCTATTTTGAAAGTTTATGAAGAAGGATTTGTTAAACCATTAACGACATCATCAAATAAATAAGAAAACAAAAGTCCTGGATATGTGTTGGAAGACTGCTTTCCATTACATTCACTGTGCCATAATACTGCTTGCAGGAAATGGCATCTAAACAAAAAAATGATGAACTAACAAAAACTGAAAACTTCAGCACTGTTGCACTTTATGTTTTAAAAAAGTCACTGTCTCAAAACCTATAATTCATGTGTTTGAAGACTGTTTCATGCTTTGCTCAGAACATATAGTGAATAACTGACTATGTTCAGGGTAATTTATGAAGTTTTGTGGTGGTGCCATGCAGTCCCCTTTTGATAGAAAGCCACAAACGAGGCTCAGAATTCTCGTCATCTCTGTTACACACCTGTATTTTGAAAGCAAAAAGAAGTAAACATCAGGAGTTAGCTCTGGTGTTTTCAGTGATTCATGTACTTACTATACTGAACACCAGATTTTATTTTTTAAATTTTAGCAATATCATTTTAAATATTAGCCAGTACACTGCCTATGGATGCAGCACATCTTTCCCTGTACTCCCTTAGAGACCTGCTGTTCGTTAATAAGAAGAAAAGTGGAATTGCTTTTCCCAGGAAATGCTGCACATTGTCCATTTACCAGCATCTTATAGAAAGTATAAATATGAATATATACATTTTCTTAAATTTAATAATGTAACTTATATTACCATAAGGTTGGCTTATTCCAAATCATGTGGTCTCACATACTTGATGTAAAGGAATGCATGCATTGTGTCTTAACCCCTTAAGTGCCTTCAGATGTCTGTATGTCTAACGAAAAGGCACTCATTTGACCCCAGTAGGAAGTATGTAGGTATATTGTACATTTACATTTTTATGCATTTTGAATCAGTTCACATTTGAAAATAACTTCTTGTTTGAGAGTTACACAGTCAAAGAAGGATAAAGAAATTCTGTTTCTCACTCAGTTCCTGTATTTTGTCACATGAAGCAAAGGTAATTTGTCTTCTACTGAGTGAGCACTTTGCTGCTATGGAATTAAGTCTGCACATTCCTTTCCTAACAGACAAGGGTTACAGTTTAGCAGCTCAAGTTAAGAGATGTTTTATTCTTAAAATTTAATATTTATTTTATCCCTAACTTTAGAAATGACATCTAATGTGCACATTAAAGTTAAACATATTGATACTCTAAGCTAAAGTTAGAGCAGTTAGTTGTGACATTTCTATCACTAACTCTTCAGCACTCATTTCAGTTTGTGTCAAGTTTTGTTCACACTGGTCTGTTGGTCAGGATACTTTGAACAAGGAATGAAACATTGACTTGTTTCTAAATGTAATCCCTCAGTAACTGAAGTGAGAGTTTTCTTGTCATTTTTGTGTATAATTAAATTACTCCAGTTTATATATACTTATTAAGTTAAAGCATGTTAATTCATGGAGAATTTTGACTTTTCTGCCTGATAGAAAGAGGATCTGATTCCCTTTAAGGACATATAGATTTTCCTCTTCAGATTGGTTTTTTTTGTTTTATTTTTTTTTTAATCTAGAGAGAAAAGAACTTTAAAATCACCCACTTTTAATGTAAGTGGAAATTTCTTACCTTTTGAAATGTCGTATTACATAATTATTTTATATGGATTATGGTTGAAATAGACTTTTACTAGTGGTTTCTGAATATTTCAGAATAGTATTGATTAAATTTAGAGTTGAATAATAGGTATTTTGGAATGCCATTTAGTGTCGGGGGAGAAGTGTACATTTTAAAATCTTCAGTATAATCTAAATGATGTTATTTCAAATATTCAAGATCCATAATAATAAATTTTAAGAAGTTAATTCCTAAATATTAATAGCCGAGATACCAAATAAATTATTACATTAAAATGTTAAGTTTTTTTAAGAGGCAAGTAAACATAACCTTTATGTCAAAGAGAAATTCTCTTACGTATTACTGAATTTCATAGCCAAGACAGTGTGAGTAAATAACTAGTTTTATTTGAACATTCCATTCTTTACCAACAGATGAGTGTAATTTAGGCTGCTATATGACATGACAGTAAGTTGAAAAGTGAAAAAATAAAATCATATCAGGGTCTACATAATTAACAACTGTTTTGGCAGTTTTCCACATGAGTTAAAAAGAAAATCTGTTCTGTGTGGATAGAATATAACAACGACAGTTTTTTTCTTAATATGCAGTTGTATAGATATAAACAGATAAATGGCATACTAGCATGTTCTTCAGCTTAGGGCTTTGTTTACACTTCTAGGTTAACTCTAATAATTTTTTGGCATTGAGCACTGCTGCCTTTTTTAATCGTTAATGCCAGTCTTTAAATGACAATATATTAGAAGTTTAGGATTATATTTAAATTTCTCATGTATCAATTTTTCACCTGGGAGTTACTCTCTGTCAGTATTTTTATGTAAAAAAGATCCTTTTTTAAAGGCATATATAGTGGGATCTTAAATTTAAAATAAATTTATCCTTCACAACTTCTTAAAATGAATAATGTTAAATACGCTTCCCTGTTCATGCAACAGATAAGACTTTATCCATTACACTTAAGAATTGTTTAACCTGTTTATCAATCTATATAGGATTCTAGGAATAATCCTATTTTTGGTACATGAAGTAGTTCTAGATTTCATTCATATCAATATAATATTGTGTGATAAAAATGCCAAATTTCTTGTATCTAAACTACTCTCTCCCTCCCCTTCCCCCCCTTCTCTGTCTCTTTCTCTCTCAATGCTGACTGTTACTCTCACAAGTGGAAATAGATATTGGTGAATCGACTTTTGTAAATGCTAAGAAATGATTGTGAAAACCTTTCTAATTTATTATAGTTTTACTATGTTTGTTTCCAATGTTTGATTGGGCATCTGATTTGAGTCAGCATGGCATACATAGGAGGAGGAATATTTTGGAATAGACTTTACATTCACAAGAAGAATTAGTAGTAGTTGTTAAACCAGTGCATTCATTCAAAATAGAGGCAGAGTAACAGCATAAGAAATAATTTCCTTTGTTTTGGCCTGCTAGCACAAGTAGGGGGGAGGGAAAAGGTTGATCATTTTGATTAAGAGTAAAGAGAAAATTTATATATAAAAACTGGTTTAAAATGTATAAAGATATGTTAAACCATTAAGACAGTTGCCTGGTCTTTTCCAGTACCAATATTACACATAGAGACACTTTTGTGTGTTTATATATTTGTGCTTCACAAAAGCTAATGCTAACAGAAGTAAAGGATTGCTATTTTAAGTATAGAGCTTTTTATAATTTGTTGATGGATCTAACGAGGTTTAATCAGGTATTTGGGCAAAATTCTCCTGTTTTTATTAGCAGCACTATAACTTCAGAGCTAGAAGGAACTTGAAAGATTTTTATCTAATCTCACTTTCTATTATCTTAGACAAAATATATGTGATCATCATAAGTTCACAAGAATTTTAGTCTGTTTCAGCTCAAGAATTACACTCAGGCAGTTATTTCAATTCAATAACTATGATGACCTTAGAAGATGTCACTTAATTTAGAAAATAAGTAGACTTTTTAAAGTAATCCTAATTAGAACCTTGACTCGGTTTGTAAGCCATGCTTCCTTGACAGATCATAAGCTTTTGGGAGGTATTTAAGCTGATATACTTGCAGTGTGAAAACATTCTAAAGTGCAAATTAGAAGACTAATTTTTAAAAGCACTTAACATGAAAGTAAGATTTAAAATACATGTCCACTAGTAATCAATTTATGTTCATAATGTGAACATGTAGTAGAATTACAGCATTACTTGTTTTATAATCTTATCAGGAAGAGAGAAGGAAACAAGAATTTTTAACAATGTTCTATTTGACATCTGTGTTTTGAATATTTAAAATACTCTGATGGTAAGTTTGCCAAAGTAGATTTGAATTCATAAAAATTATACCATAATAATGTGGGATATGTTTACATCTCTTTTACTTTGTTATAATTAATATGTAGTTCAGGTTAATTTGCATTTAAGTAATTTAGAATAAATGCACTATGGTAAAATTTGTTGGAATAAACATGTCTTAATAACATGATAAATTACACCACAGTGTGCTTTTATGCCACATCAACTATATTAGCATTGCTTGCTTCCCACATTTGCTTCAGCTATCCAACCACAGTTTCTGCAAGCATTGCTTTGTGTTTTCTTTCCAAGTAAAGTGGCTGTTATTGAAACTGACTGGATTAATTTCATCAAATATCAGAATTACTGATCTGTTGGTAAAGATTTACTGGTGCCTCAGTGTGATCACAACATAATTTTAGCAACCACTTTATAAAATTTTTTGAGAATCATACAGATACAAATACATTTAAATAAGATAACATTTTAGGACTGTTAGTAGATAATTTTAGCAAGTTTATGAAGAGCCTATGAAATTAACCTCTAAGTTGTATTTTTAGGTGTTCAATTTACTTTACAATGTCTGCAGCAATTACCAATACACTTTTTTATTGTATACAGATATCATTCTTAGTAGCAATTCAATAAGCTTTTCAATGTTTTCAAGAAAAAGCATGCCCTATTTCAGGCAGAATTGAGACATTTAATTTTCATCATCTTGGTGAAGTTGTCATAGGCAGACACCAAATTGTTATTTGTTTCCTATCTAAATTTGCTGCTATTTATTTCTGTTTTTCAATGGCAGCTTACTCTGTTTCTAAAGTTTTATATTCATTGTTTTTATTTTAGTAATGCAAGCTAAATGGGCAGCCAAAAGTAGTATCTACCAGGGTGCAGTTCATCAACATTGACTAGATAGGTTCATTGCATAAATAAGTAAATTGACTTTTTTAATTTACTAAGTGAAAGTTATTAGCAATATTGCAAGTTAAAGACTACAATTTTAGGAGGAAGTCCTAATGTTTAACTTCCTAAAACCTTTTAAAATTTCAACTGTAAGAGTGAAAATGTTTTAAAGCCTTGTAGTGCTCATAAAAGTTTCAGTTAAACACTGTTGATTTTTCCTATTGTGGTATAAATGATATGAAAAGTATTTTTCTATGGGCGAAGGATTGAAACTTCATTGTTTAAAAAGGAGAAAATGATATTTGTATGTCTTTCATGCTGTAAAGAAAATGAATGTATCTTTTAAATGTTCTTAGAATTATGACTTAATTATAAGGATACTCTTTGTTTTTTTTTAAAAAAAGTCAGTGAGGGATAGAAAAGGAAAGGAAGAGTGTATTTCACTTAACTAGAAAATGCAATTTTAGAAGAAAATGTAATTTTGTTATAAATAAGAGCAACCATTGAAACATATTTCAAATATAATGTACATTTTTTTCATTTTGTTTTGTTTTAGCTTTAGAATAGTAAATTTCAAGAAAATTTGTGCATACTGTTTTTAAGTATAATATAACTGAATTCTAGACTTCTCTAGAGTGTGGGAGGTTCTTTTTGTGTGAGAGTTAATGTTCTGCTGAATGTGTTTACCGTGAATGAAAGTTCTCAGGCTTTGGCACTATTGCAGCAACAATGAGGACATCATTGTGAGAGTATGACTTTGGTGAAGCCAGAAAACTGTGCCTAAGATTTACCCCAGTAAATATGTGCAGAGGCCCCTGACAAAGAGTTTTGCTTTTTTATTCTCAGTATCTTAGATAAGCCCAACTCTGCCTTGTAGCAGTGCTATCTTATATGCTTAAGGGTTTATTAAGTCTCCTGAAAACAAACAAACAAAAAAAAACAGAAAGCCTACATTTTAAACCAACATCTTTAGGTATGATTTATTTGTTCAACGATTTCTTTGAAAGGTAGTAGTTATTATTTACAACTCATTAAACTTGACTCAATGGGGTCTTCATTATTTTGACACCTGCTTCCATCCCTCTAACTTGTAAAATATTAATTTTCATTTACAGTAGAGTCTTTGTGAAGTAAGTACCCTGAAAAACTAACTAAAAGATGACACCTTCCTCATTAAATTTTATTAACAGTTACTAAAAGATTTGGATCGAGCCTCCTCAATCCTGGGAGTTTTCAAAATTTATCAAGTAGCATTTGTCATGACCTTAACTACAATGGCACATTGATAAATGAAAATGATCACCATGAAGCCATCAAGAGGGCTCATCCCTTCTTACAGTCTTAGACCCAAATAGGTACTGATTTGTGGTTTCCCCAAATCCACTGCAGTCACAGTTGAGCCCATTTTACTTTTTATTTAAGAGAAGCTTTTAAGTTTTTACTTTTGAATTATAGTGTTCCAGTTATTTGCCTTTCTGGGCAAGAAAATTTCAACCCAATTCTGGGATTCTCTTACCCCCATCTTTTCCCACCCTTCAGTGAGTTGACAAGGTTATTCATTCTTGTTTTCTGTAGAGTAGGCCAAATTTCAATGCTGAAATTGATTTCTTGAATTTCAAATAGTAGCACTTTATTTCATGCTTACTACTGACTTAATTTATACATTTAAAAAATATACTAGGTGTCTTGTAAATAGGGAAAAAAATTAATGGATTAATATGTAGAGCTCATTTGGACCCAATATAAATGCTTTACAATGATCTTTTGATCACTTGATACTTAAAAGGTAACTTGTGTGATTTTAGCTTTGCCACTTTTCTGTAATTTATTTAGTACAATAAAGGCTACCTAGTTGACTATATTGCTGGACTCAGTTCTCTCAGCTAGCTTCAACCAGTTTTGATTTACTATAATCATTTCTGTTTTGCATTTTTGTATATTACATAAATACTTGGAGATCCATCTGTTTAGTTTTGTGTTGCACCTAGGGGTTAAGTCAATACTGCACCACAAGTAAGCTGTAGGGGGCAAGGTCCTGACACTGTAAGTACATATCAAGGGACAGAATTTAAGAAATTAAAAACAGTTTACATTAGCCATTTTTATTTTCTGTCATTAGAATATATGTGCTTTAAAAAATTAACACTGTCCAACCCAGTGTTCTACAGCGTCAGGACATTGCATTTACAATTCATATTGTAATCTTTTCAAATAAGAAAAGCTAGTCTTTATTTTCTACAGTGTAGGCTTAATTTTAGGACAAACGGTTTACTATATACTCATAAGTGATATTCTAAGCAGTAGTTTTTAAAATAATTATTTCTATGTAGTGGGTGTTTTAATTTGGGATTTTTTCCCCTTGTACCAGGTGCTATATGTAAATATGAAGAGCAAAATGTCAGTTAAAAGTAGTTTATTTCCTAATTAAAATACAGTTTTACAGTTCTGCTGCCATTTCACGTTTTATTGTACTGAACTCGTAGCAGATACAATTACCCCCTAGTTTTTTAAGTTAACTCTTCTCCCATTTTACATAAATATGTTTTGATAGGATTTGTTCCCTAATTAAGAGGCAAAGAAGCTTAGGGTTTACTTAAAATGTGTAAGCTTGAATTTGGTCAACACTGGATAATTTGAGAGTCACTATTCATCTGTCACTTCTTCCTACTGTATACTTGGAAGACCTTGTGTATTTGAATGTTGGTGAAAAATTATAATTCCTATTCATGTAAAAATATGAATACTAATAGCAAATAGGATTAAAATGCCGATTTGCATTAAAACTGTTTTAGTCGTAAGAGTGATTTATATTATGTAAAATGCTATGTCATACTTTGTTGGCCATATTCATTTGATTGAGAAATAGTCATTCGGGTACAAATGTGAAAAAACTCGAGCTGTGACTTAAAATTGTTCAATTGCTAAATAAAGATGTGCTTTAGTAATTTAAAGTATAGGAGTTTTGAAGATTATTTTATGGGAGTTTTTTGTTGGGCTTTTCTGACAGTGGTTATATTCATTAATGGGTGATTGGAAGAGACTACAAGAATGCTAAGTACTACATTTATGTCTAGAATTTCTGGTTCACAGGGTGGCTGTATTGGGGGGGGGGGCTGGGGATAAGTAAGGAACTAAAAGAAATTTAGAAGAATAATGCCTGGTGTTCTGCCAGCACTAGCCCCTACATTCTGGTATTCCTAATGTAAGACCTTGTCAATCAAAATAAAGGAACTTTCTATTCCTGAAGTCAGCTTGCTTTATATCTGCCCCAAGTGCAGTTAGGCTTGCCATTTTTCATCAAAAAGAAAATAATTTCCAGTCCTGGCTGGCATAGCTCAGTGGATTGAGCACGGGCTGCGAACCAAAGTGTCGCAGGTTTGATTCCCAGTCAGGGTACATGCCTGGGTTGCAGGCCATGACCCCCAGCAACCGCACATTGATGTTTCTCTCTCTCTTTCTGCCTCCCTTCCCTCTCTAAAAATAAATAAATAAAATCTTTAAAAAAATTTCTTGGGGAAAATATTATTTGTATATTAAAAATTCTACAAAAAATACAAGTGTAAAGATTTATGATTATGCCATATCTGTCCTTACATACAAGATTAAAAATATAAACAGACCTCCAGTCATGATGGAAGCATAGGTAGACATACTGCACCTCCTCACTCAACCACAGAGAGAATTACAACTAAACTTCAAAACAACACTGAGAACTTAGAAAATCGAGCAGTATGGAAGTGCAACAACCAAGGATTTAAAGAAGCCACATTCATCCAGATGGGTAAGGGGCGGAGACACAGATGGGCAGAGAGATAAGGAGATGCAGTGTGGTATAGAGGTGGTGGTGGAATGGGCAGTACCACATTCAGGTGTGGTGGATAAAAATCAGGAGCAATACCTTGGGAGCAAGCGATCCCAGGCCCAGGCCAGACCTCATAGCCCAGGGTTGCAACCAACAGGAAGATAAACCCCATGACTTCTGACTATAAAAACCAGTGGGGGTTGGGACAGCAGAAGAAACTGCCAGATTTTTCAGTAGACTGCTTAGAGGGTCCACATAGTCTTAGAATGTGTGCAAACCCACCCACTTGCATTCAGCATCAGGATAACAGCTGTAAGGATGCCAGTTGCATGCCAGGAGTGGGTGAAGTGACTGGAAATGGGATGAGTGTTGAGTAAGCCTCCAGAAGCCAGGCAGTGGCACTGTCCCTTCTCTGAGCTCTCCCCACACACAGCCACAAGCAGTAAAGTAGGTTGCCCCACCCTGGCAATTACCTAAGACTCTGCCCCACACAATATACAGCTGCCTTTTTTACACTATACCACACTACTAAGGGAATCAAAGCAACAGTACCTAATACACAGAAACAACATAAGGAGGCTTCCAAATTTGAGGAGACAGGTATGGCCCAAATGAAAACATAACAAAACTCCAGAAAAAGAACTAAAACAAAACAGATAACCAACCTATTAGATGCAGAGTTCACAACACTGGTAATCAGGACACTCAATGAATTCATTGAGTATGGCAATAGCATAAAAAACACCCGGGAAGAAACGAAGGATACACTAATGAAAATAAAAGAAAAATCTACAGGGGAAAAAACTCAAAGGGAGGAAGGCAGGATTCAGATCAATGATTTGGAACATAAGAAATAAGCATTCAATGAGAACAGCAAGAATTAAACAAGAATTAAAAAAAAAGTATAAGAAGCCTCTGGGACATCTCCAAATGTACCAACATCTGAATCACGGCTGCCAGTAGGAGGAGAGGAAGAACAAAAAATTGAAAACTTATTTGAAAAAATAACATAAGAAAACTTCCCTAATTTGGCAAAGGAAATAGACATACAAGTCCAGGAAGCAGAGAGAGTCTCAAACAGGTTGGACCCAAAGAGGACGACACTGTGACACACAATTAAAATGCCAAAGATTAGAGGTAAAGAGAATCTTAAAAGCAGCAAGAGAAAAGCAGAGAGTAACCTACAAAGGAGTTCCCATAAGACTATCAGCTGACTTCTCAAAAGAAACTTTTCAGGCTAGAAGGGACTGGCAAGAAATATTCAAAGTGATGAAAAGTAAGGACCAACAACCTTGATTACTCTATCCAGCAAAATTACCATTTAGAATGGAAGGGCAGATAAAGGCTTCCCAGACAAGGTAAAGCTAAAGGACTTTATCATCACCAAGCCACTATTACATAAAATGTTAAAGGGACTTATTTAAGAGAAAGAAGATCAAAACTATGAACATTAAAATGGCAACAAATTAACAACTATCAACAACTGAATAATAATAATAATAATAATAATAATAATAATAAACCCTGAGGAAACAACCAGAACAGGAACAGAATCATAGATACAGAGATCATTTGGAGGGTTATCAGCTGGGAAGGCGGAGGGGGACAATGGGAGAAAAGGTGCAGGGATTAAGAAGCATAATTACTAGGTGCAAAATGGACAGAGGGAGGTTAAGAATAGTATAGGAAATGGAGAAGCCAAAGAACTTATATGCATGACCCATGAACATGAACTAATGGAGGGAGCATTGCTGAAAGGAAGGAGGGTACAGCATGGATGGGGGCAAAGGGGGAAAAATTGGGACAACTAATAGCATAATCAATAAAATATTTTTTTTAAATATAAACAATATAAGGATGATCCAATAGGAGTTCTAAAAGCCTCTTCCACATTCTCCACAACTAAGGATAGTCTCCATCAAATCAATGGCAGCTTCTGCTAAATTTCTTGTATTCTTTTCTGGGGGAAAAATATGTGCATGCATTTGTGTGTACATATACATTTTGTTAATGTCAAAAGATTGTATATATATTCTACAGCTTGCTTTGTCATTTTGGAAATATTTTTACATTAGCATATTCAGGTCTACCTCATTCTTTTTAATCATTGCTTATACTCCATCATATGGTTATGCCATAATTTAACTTATTGGTGGACACTTAGCTTGTTTCTAGTTTATACTGTACAAACAATGCTCCAAAGAGCATTCTTATGCAAATATTTTCATTAATATCACAAGTAATGCATAGGATAAATTTCTAGCAATGGGGTTGCCAAGTCATAAAAGGCACCTACATTTTTAAATTTTAGTAAACATTTTCTAATTGCTCAGAGAGAAGATTATACCAGTTTACACTTCCAACCAAAGCATATGAGAATGTTCCCCCACATTATTATTAGAACTGCAATCAAACTTAATTTTTTGCTCATCTTATAAATGAAATATTTTATTTGTATGTATTTCTTCTGTTGGGTTAAATAGATTTTTATTTTTATTAATCCTATGTATTTCTTGATTTCTAAATTTCATATTACTATCCTTTTTTACATCAAGTTGTTTAATGTTTTATTCATTATAAGATGTTACAAATTGAAGAAATTAGTCATTTGACAATCATATGTTGCAAAACCTGTTTCTTACGGTGTTATGTTTGACTATTTTTGAGGGCTGGGGTAGTATGATCACATTTTTAATACTTTTATAAACAAACATATCAACCTTTTTAATGATTTCTGTGTTTGGGGTATACCTGCAAAAGCTTTTTCTAATTTCTGTTAACATTTCATCTGTGCCTAAAGCTTTCCTAACCACCATCAAAATGACCTGCTCAGGACACTAACGCTCTTCCCTCTTGTGCCCTCCCTTTGCCATCATCAACAGCTCTCAGTTATGCTGGAGCTCTTCTAGTTTAAGCAAATAAGTTGTTTATTTGCTAACCTGAACATGCATAGGTATTTACCTTCATTATATCAATTTAATTAATTATATATCACATAAAACAATAAAATGTGTGAAAAGGGTAAGGTGTTTGCAAAGACTTACAAGATGTAATTAAACTGTATTCTTTAGCCCTGGCTGGCATAGCTCAGTGAATTGAGCATGGGCTGCAAACCAAAGGGTTGTTGGTTCGATTCCCAGTCAGGGCACATGCCTGGGTTTCAGGCCAGGTCCCCACTGGGTGCCACTTGAGAGTCAACCATACATTGATATCTCTCTCTGTCTCTTTCTCCCTCCCTTCTCCTCTTTCTAAAAATAAATAAAATTTTAAAAATAAACTTTATTCTGCCCTGGGTGGCGTAGCTCAGTGGATTGAGTGTGGGCTGCGAACCAGGCATCACAGGTTCAATTCCCAATCAGGGCATGTGCCTGGGTTGCAGGCCATGACCCCCAGCAACAGTACATTGATATTTCTCTCTCTATTTCTCCCTCCCTTCCCTCTCTAAAAATAAATAAATAAAATCTTTTACAAAAATAAACTATTCTTTAAATTCCTATTTTAAAAATAGTGAAAGCTAGACAATTATGATAGACTAATTAAAAAAGAATGGGTGATACACGTGAGAGACTAGCACACAAAAATAGTTCACTGACTGGCTTTTGGCACAAAGACTAAGGAATTATAATCAGTCTCAAACTCAAAGTAAAAAGGTTTGGTCTTACATAAAAAGACACAAATGAAATATCTTTTTCCTTAAAGATTTTATTTATTTATTTTTAGAGAGGGGGAGGGAGGGAGAAAGAGTGGGAAAGGGAAACATCAATGTGTGGTTGCCTCTTGAGTATCTCCCTTCTTGAGACCTGCCCCGAAACTCAGGCATGTGTCCTGACTGGGAATTGAACTGGTGACCCTTTGGTTTGCAGTCTGGTGCTCCATCCACTGAGCCACATTAGCCAGAGCACAAATGAAATATCCTAAGCTAAAACAAAATGTATGTATTTTTTAATGTCTCCTTTAAATTGTTTTATATTTAATCAACCAATTATTACTTTTCCCATCAGATATGTGGGATACTTAGATATGTTGCTTAGTTTTTAAACATTGGTTAAATGGTTTTAAACATTAAAAATGATGATACAGTTAGGCTTTTATGTATTCTCTTTTAAATCATGCTTGTACATGTGGGTAAACTATATATGAAATTTCAAACATTGTATTATAAAAATGTTCACATGTAAGGAAAGAAATATATTCCCTAGGGTCTACAATTAAGACTCAGCTGTATTTGCTTTATCACATACATGTTCATCTACCAAGCCTTTCTCCATCCATCAATTCATCCTTTCTTACACATTTCATAAAATGATGTTAACATCTGAACACTTCATCCCTGAGCACCTCAGCATACAAATCATTAATCAGCTTTCACTAACTGAATTGTCTTTCTAGACAAGAAATTTTTATCAGTAAAACAAGTAAATATTAAACCTACCATTTTTAATGTTTTAAATATATATTTAAATAAATATATATGTAAACATATTTTTAAATTATATGTTTACATATATATTTAAATATATATATGAAGTCTGCCCAGAAAACACCCAACCATTGTTAATATAACAATGGTTTGGGCAACACTGATGTAACCTGGTAGCCAAGGAGCATGGACTGGAATGCACATGTGTGAACAATGATGACTTCACTGTACTGGTCAGTGGGGGCGGTAGATGCCGTTGAGTGAGCATGTGTACTGTGTGGCCATCATATTCAAAATGACTGAGCAAGTAGAGCAACAAATTTCGTGTTAAGCTTGAACATTCCTAAGTGGAAATTGTTTGGATGGTTCAGAAGGCCACAACTATGGGCAACTGGTAATGGGCAGCTTCGTCACAACAACACATCACATGCATCATGTCTCATGCAGAATTTTTTGGTGAAACATCACATCACCCAGATGACTCAGCCCTGCTAACAGCCCAGATTTGGCACCTTGTGACTTCTGGCTTTCCCAAATCTGAAATCATCGTTGAAAGGGAAGAGATTTCATAAGTTCAATGAGATTCAGAAAATACAATGGGGCAGTTGATGGTGATTGAGAGAACTGTGTGAGGTCCTAAAGTGCCTACTTTGAAGGGAACTAAGGCATCATTGTCCTTTGTACAACATTTCTTGTATCTTGTATCTTCTTCAATAAATGTCTTTTTCATATTACATGGCTGGATACCTTCTGGACAGACCTCATATATCACTTTAAAATCTCATCAATGATGTGTGTCTTCATCCCTGCTGGATATTATGACTTTTATATGTTCCCATATGCAATGATGTATATATAAATTTGATTAGCAAGACTGAATATCTTTCAATGTGTTTGTTGATCATGTATATTTCTTTTTTGGTGAATTCCTTATTTGGGTTCTTTGTTTTTATAATGTAAGTCTACTTAACAAAAATATTATTCAGACTTCTGCTTCATGAGGTAGTTACAGAGCCCAGAATCAGACTTCTAGTGTGAACAACTATAAAGTTTGACAGAATATAGGAAACAATTTGTACAATATTAGACCAAAGCAGAGCAAGGCTATAATACCTGAGAAAAAAAAAGTAGGTGAGGTGAGCCTTACCATAAGCTATATATGTGGAGACATTTATAAACTGGTACAGAAATACAGAACTCAAATAGGACTGTAATCTTGCTATTTGGGAGATACATCAAAGTTTTAGAAAGTTGGGGCTGTTAGAAGGCATAAAGCAAATTTCCAGAGGAGGAAACTACATAGAGAGGGAATTCAAGAAATTTACATAAAAGCCACCTTGAGTTCTGCACTGAATGTTAATCTTTGCCTATGGTGAAATAAGGCCAGGCTAAAACATCTGAGGAAAGACAATTACCAAGTAGTAACATGAATAGCCCCAGAGCTGGCCACAATGATGGGAGTAATTCAAGTTCCTTTCAAGCCAGTGGAGAAGCCTCTTTCAAAATACAGGGCATTCAGTAAAAACCCAAGAAAAGCCAGGCTTAGAAGTGAGGCTAAACAAGCTTTAGTAAAAAGGCTACTTTGCTTTCGTCTAAAAGATCTTTAAACCTCAAAATGATCAGATTAATTTACAAGTTACTTAACTGCCTGACAGATAAAAATCCACTTAAAACCATCACTCAAGCCCTGGCTGATGTGGCTCAGTGGATTGGGTACTGGCCTGAGAACCAAAAGGTCACTGGTTCAAGTCACATGCCTGGGTTGCAAGCCAGATCCCAGGCTGGGGGCGTGCAAGAGGCTACCAATTGATATTTCACTCGCACATTGATGTTTTCTCCCTCTCTCTCTCCCTCCCTTCTCCTCCCTGTGAAAATAAATAAGTAAAATCTTTAAAAATACATATCCTTCAAGCCCTGGCTGGTGTGGCTCATGGATTGAGTAACAGCCTGTGAACTGAGGGGTATCTGGTTTGAGTCTAAGTCAGGGCACATCCCTGGGTTTTGGGCCAGTCCCCCTGTTGGGGACATGTGAGAGCAACGACACACTGATGTTTCTCTCCCACCCTCCCTCTATCTAGAAATAAATAAAATAAATAAATAAATAAATAATAAAAATAAAACAGGTCTTTTTCCCTTTTTCATTTCTGAAACTCAGAACTGGAGATATTGCAGCCCTCCTGTGGCCAATAGGCTACAAGCAGAAAAACCAGACTCTGCATGCCAAGAATGAGAGACCAGAGAGAGTAAAAGAGTGTAGGATACTATATCATTGTTGAGGAGCTGAAGTAACACTAGGCAGCTGCCTACCTCTAGATTACTTATGTGGGAAAAAGAAGTTCCTTATTTTGTTAAGTATTACTCACTGTTTCCCTATTACTTTCAGCCAACTGCATTTTTTTAGACTAGCTTTTTATTTATTTTTTTCAAAGATTTTATTTATTTATTTTTTAGAGAGGAAAGGGAGGGAGAAAGAGAGAGAGAAAAAAAATCAATGTGCGGTTGCTGGGGGTTATGGCCTGCAACCCAGGAATGTACCCTGGCTGGGAATCGAACCTGGGACACTTTGGTTCCCAGCCCGCACTCAATCCACTGAGCTATGCCAGCCAGGGCTCCAACTGCATTTTTTACTAATTCAACTGTCTTCAAGAGGAGAGACTTCTCTGCCTCTGGTGGGAGTCAGTGGGCTAATTTACTACAAAACATGGGTGCCATGAAGTTTATTTATGTCTGATAGAGAGGATTTTGGGAGGTGATAAATTATTATTAGGAATAATCTTAGCTGATTAGATCATGTACAACTTTGTATGACTTGGGTCCTTGTGTTTCATTTTTCCTTAAGCCTATCACCATCTTTCTCAACCTATTTCACCTCATCCACAGCCTCCATCAACCTTACTCTTGATAAGATGTAGGAAAAAAACTGAGCAGAAGAGGAGGAAAAAGTCATTTTCTCCAAACTAGTGTGTTATGCAACAATTTAGGACAATGAAGTAGGTTTATAAGAATTGACAAAAAATGCTTCCTTTTTTAAAAAATCAGTAAACAGATATATTACCATACAGCTTTCAAATATGTACACACTGGGTAATACCTGGAGGGAGGTGGCATTGGTAGACTTGAGTGGATAGCACCCAAGAATGTACAGTTTTCTAACAGGGGTAATTAGACCCCTCAGGAGTCATGAAGGCTTTCCAAGGGGTACATGGTCCCGATAGTATTTTATAAAAACTTTTCACTATGGAAAAAAATTAAATCCATACATAAAATATAACAGTTTAATGTCCTATCTACCCACCTTCAATCCATGATCCTTTCTCCCTACATCTATATGCCCACTCTTTCACTCCTTCCTGTATCATCATCATCATTGCTTTTTTATTGAGATAAAGATGTAAAAATGACCCCCAACAATTCCTCCCACCCTTGTACATCCATGCTTTTCTTTCCATGAGAGATGACAAAATGATCTACAATTAGATTGTGGGGATGGTTGCACAACTTTGTGAATATTCATATACAACCTTCTGATTAACATCTTCTTCCTCACTTAGCCAATCTATCAAAAATTGCACCTTGTTCTGATTTAAATTTTTTTCTTTGTCATTTAACAGTGCCTAACTTATTATTTAATTTAACTAATTTGATCTCAGTTATTTTCTCTCTCTCCTGCTGGACTTAAGTTGCATGAGGGAATTTTGTCTATCTTCTTTAAACATTTTTTTAAGATTTATTTATTTTTAGAGAGGGAAGGGAGGGAGAAAGAAAGAGAGAGAGAGAAACATCAATGTGCCGTTCGGGGGGGGGGGGGGCGTAGCCTGCAACCCAGGCATGTGCCCTGGCTGGGAATCGAACTTGCCATGCTTTGGTTCGCAGCCCGCGCTCAATCCACTGAGCTACACCAGCCAGGGCGGAGTTTTGTCTATCTTCTTTATGCGTTTTATCTCCAGTGTCTAGAACACATCCTGATCCATAGCAGGCACTTCCATAAACTGTCTGTAGGTAGAGAATAGATGAAAGTCCCTTTGTCATAGAGGATCTCCCTGAGTACACTAGGTGAAATAGCAATCTCCTTGTTAATCGTTCTCTGCTTTATTTTTCTTCACAATACTTATTAGCATGAAGGTTCTTTTAACAACAGGGCTGTAAATATTTGCTAAATTAATTAATTTCTGGAACGAATGAACGAATCTTTTAGCACCGAGAGGCTCCCTTTGTGATAGGACTAATTTTTTAGGGTAGCTGCTAGTCTTTACGCCCTCTCAGCCCTGAGGTCTGATAGCCAGGGATGGTTTTCAGACAGCGCCTCTTTATTTACTTATTTTTGAAAGGATTTTATTTATTTATTTTTAGAGAGAGGGGAAGGGAGGGAGAAAGAAGGAGAGAAACGTGACGTGAGAGAAAAGCATTGATTGGTTGCCTCTCCTATGCGCCCTGACCCGGGAATAACCTGCAAACCTGGCACGTGCCCTGACCGGGAATCTACTCAGCTACCTTCTCCTGGCGGTCTGACGCCCAACCAAGAGAGCTACTCCTGCCGGGGCTGGGCAGCAGCCACCAGCCGCGGTGCCGGGGCCAGATCGCTGGTTCTGGGTCGCTACGGCCTGCCATCGCCCTTTTAATCAGAGTTTCACCCAGCCAAGCAATTTCCGGGGCGGTGTCATTGCCCATTTAAGAGCTGCGCGCTCCGCCTACAAGGGTGGAGCTTAGGGAAGACAGCAGGGGCTGGCCCGCTGGCCCCACGGGTCGTCCAGGGGATTAGCACGGTGTGTCTCAGCTCATCAGGCCGCCATTTCTTGGCCCCTCGCGAGGGGCTGTCCCTTCCTCAACTTCGCCTGCTGGCCGCTGGGCCGCCGTCCCTGCCCAGGTAAGCAAGCGCAAAGCCCAGCGCCCGCGCCCGGCTTGCTCCACGCCCCATTCCCCTCAAAGCCCCGGGCCGCTGCCCTGGTGCTGGTGGCTGCGTTTGCGACCGGTGCTGCGGCCTCGCCTCGGGACCCTGTGGCTGCCCGTGGCTTCTCCACCTGGCCGGCAAAGGGCAAAGAATTAAACCCTCGGAGAGAGGACGGGTAGTGGCGGCCAATGGGGTGGGGCCGCGGAGTTTCGGGCGATACCGTGCTGCTGGAGCGGAGTGCCCCGGGCTAAGTCGGTTAATGTGTGCCGCGACCGCCCCTGCGGCCGCCGGAGATCCAGAGTTGCCGGAGGTGGGGGTCGCGGGCCTGACGGGGGCGGGGCGGGGCGGGGGCCTTCACCTCGGAGTGGGCAGTTTAGCCACCCAGCTGGGGAACTGTGTGGGTGGTCAGAGAAAAAACACAACTTGAGTTTGTCAGGGTCTTGTGACAAAAACCCGTGGGTGTTTTTGGAGATAATTTGTGTTTCACTAAAACTTCAGCTACTTGGAAAATGTGAGGCAGGTGTGCTCCCTGGAATGACCGGGTCTGGAGGACCCTACCCGCACCCGTGGTGGCATTGGGGGAGTTAATGATGGGTTCTTTGGTGTGTAAACATGAATTGTATTTCTCACTATTTTTATGGTGACCAAGTCTCAAATTCTAAAGAGTAGGAGACCCAAGTCTTTTAAACCGTTTGAAAACATTTTAAAATAATATCAAAAGCAATTTTTTAAGATTTGGGGGGGAAGATTACTTATAACTGGATTTGTAACACAACGAGCACATTGTTGAATCCTGTGTAACGTAATGTATTATTTGTGCGTATCACCTGATTGGCAGGGTTTTCTCTTTATAAATAAACTTGGTTAGAAGACAAGATGAACATTATAACATGTGTTGAATTATTCTCTTACAAATAAAAATTTCTCTTACAGGAAAATACTTTGGGATTATGGGGACAAAAGATATTAATATATGGTACTTGCAGTATATTGGTATACTTCTTCATTAAGAAGATTGTGGCCACCAGTCATGTATGAGAGTCTATACATTTCATGACAAACTTTTGAGTTTTAGATCTGTATAAAAACGCTTAATTTAGGTAGTAATGTCAATTTGTATTTTTATGATTATAATGGAAACCCTTGTTAGTTCACTGCCGGAGGAATTAGCAACAATAGACTGAAAACTAGTATTTAAAAAAAAAAACAAAACCTGTAAGACTCTGCCGTCCAAAAATTGCACTTTATCATTTGTCAGACAGATTCTTCATTAAGTGCCTAATATGCATATTGTGCTAACTGGGTCATCTTGTTAAACCAGAGTAGGTGCCTGTCCTTGTGTCTTAGTGGGGGAAGTGCCCACCAAAACAAGTAATTAAACAGGTGGATGTTTAATTATAGAGTCTTTAAGGTTGTAAAGAAAAGGCTGAGGGTACTAAAGGGAGCACCTAGTTTAGACTCAGGAGTGAGGAATGCCTTTCTGAGCAAAAGACATTTCAACCAGAAATCTGAAATTAGCCATGTGAAGTAGGAGAGGGTGGGGGAGTGTGAGAGAGGTGGAAAAGAGCATTCCAGAGAGATGAAACAGATAAGGAGAAAAGTAAGACTCTTGAACTGAGCAGAAAGGGTACTAGAGCAGAGTAAGCAGCTGGCAGTGTGCTGCCCAGAAGGATCTTTCCTTTGCATCTTTTTATTTCTCCCTTGGTATTTGTTGAATAAGCTGAATTAATTAAAAAAAAATAAATTTATCATGTATGTTTTGTTTGTATTTTCATTCAACTTCTTTTTAGCTCTGGCTTTTGATAATTTCTTATCTCTAAAATGAGACTTGACCTGAATGGTGTTATGATGTAGTAGAAAGAAAGAACAAGATTTGTAGTCAGAAAATTAGAGTTTGAGCCCCTGTCTCCACTACTTACTAAATAATGAACTATCTGGCCCGTGGCTTAATATCTCTGACTCAGTTTATTCATGAAAATAAGACAGTACTTTGGGGAGTTTATTTGAGGACCAAGCAAGAGTACTTACCAAACATTTGTTGTATTGTACCTGATGAAATGTGCTGGGTGGCTTGCTGTTCAAAGTAGGAATCATTTCCTCAAGGAACTTACAATAAAGGAGATGGGCTTGCAAATGAATAATGAAAATCTGATTAATGAAGTAGTAAAATATTTTCAGAGTTCAGACCTACCTTTTCTTTTCCGGAAGATACAGATGGAGTTGTTGAGTTAATAGGAATAAGGAGAGATTCTCTGACAGAAGTCTGGGATAACAAGTACAGCACAACCTTTCATACGCAGCTGAAATGAGGCTGGATAGTAAGATGCAGAGGGAGCAGTGCCTGAAAAAACTTGGAGAGATGGAGACTGGAGCCAGATGTTACTGTATGAGTGCTTTGTAAACTTGAAAGCTATCTAAAATTTTAGTTATTTCCTTGGGATCTAAGCAGTTGAACATATAAATGACAAGTATCGTGGCTTTTTCAGTTTACCTAATTATGTAGGAATATCTATACTTGTAATACATATATGATAACTGAGAATGTTTCAACAACATTCAATGTGAATAACATCAATGTGAACAACATCCATCAGTTGTCTCCCATACTGGGGATCAAACTCACAACCCAGGTATGTGCCCTGACCAGGGACTGAACCCAAAACCTTTTGGTGTACTGGATGACACTCCAACAAACTGAGCCACTGCCAGGGCTAGGCAGTTTTTTTCCCCTCACACAAGGACATTTTTTCATTGCTTTTAGAAAGAGAGGAGGGCAGAGAGGGAGAGAGGGACTTATTTTTTAGTATGACTGTATTTATTTAAAATTAGCTTTTATTTTTATCAAGTTTATAAGTATATCTAGTTGAACGAGTCATGTAATGAATGGAAAGGCTTCTTTTGAAAATCAGCACTCTCCTGAATTCACTTCCTTCTCAGGCCAACCACTGTCACGTTTTAAATAACATGCTGTTATTGCTACTTCTTCGTTTTTAGTTTTAGGAGTTATCTATTGAATTCCTGCTGGGTAAGATGAGGAATTAGCTCTCTGTCCACACCTGCCTCTATTATACCCTTCATTCAGTTAGTTATGGATATATATGTGTGTGCATATGTGTGTATATATGTGTAGTTATGGTTAAGTCAGAGCTTCATATTTATAGTATTATATGGTTATGGTTAGGTCAATATTTAGTACTTATAGTATAATTAAACTGTTAGCTGAGTCATATAGTGTACTGTGATTACTTTCCCTTTTCTGTACAACTTTTTGTTTTCTCTGTAATGAATAATTGCCTTGTTTTTGTTTGTTGGCTTAGTCATATGTACTTATTTTTTTCAAACTCTTAGTTTTGAAAATTCAAACATTAGGTTAGCAAAGTAGTTTTTGTGGCATTTTCATTTTGTGTGTTATATTTTTAAAATCGCTAATAATCATTTTAATTATTTTGATTAACCTTAATGTTCTTAACAGAGGTAAGGAACAAAGTAACATTAATTTGATATTATAAAGAATAGTTTATATTAAGTAACAATTTAAAATCTGGAAGTAATAGTAGACTATTTGATAAAAACTTATATTTGAAATATATGTATTTTAGTTGAAATAGGTGTTCATTATTTGTATTTTGTTATGAAAGCTCAGAAGAGAAATGGAACTTCTTAGGATTATTATCAGCAAAGAATAGCTTCTTATATGGCATTGTCTCCCTAATGTTTGTGGGGATATATTGTTATTGTACATATAATTTATTGATTCAAAGACCTGATGAACTTCATAAATGTTTGCCTTTTCCTATCAGATAAGCTCTTTATAAAGTAGTCCACTATGTTTAGAAATACTGTAAGCCATACTTTTGTTTTATATAAAGTCTTTAAAAACTTTGAATTGAAGTGGCCAGTTTTAATTATTTTTTTCAAATTTACTTCATTGGGACCCCTTTTAAATTACATATATATCTATTAATGTCCATAGGACTATATTAAATAACATCATTTTTCTAACTGCAAATTCAGGAGTCTTCTGATGTGTTTTTCTTTCACTTTTTATAGTGACAAAAATGCTGAGCTTCTTTCGTAGAACACTTGGGCGTCGGTCAATGCGTAAACATGCTGAGAAGGAACGACTCCGAGAAGCTCAACGAGCTGCCACACACATTCCTGCAGCTGGAGATTCTAAGTCCATCATCACATGTCGAGTGTCACTTCTGGATGGCACCGATGTTAGTGTGGACTTGCCGGTAAGTAGGTCTTGCTGACCTGCAGAGTCTATATGAGCTCATTTTTTTTTCATATGAGCTTTCTACTTGATAACTTCTTAGGGGAGTAGGTGGTAAGGGTTAGTGTGGGTCAGGCACTGAAACATACAGGTACATGAATCAGGTAACTTTAGGATCCTGGCGTGATAGTGTTTCTCTGGAATTAGTGGCCGTTACCTAAACATTTAAGTTATAATATTTAAGTCATTGATACAGGTCATTTGTGTGTGTATACTTTACAATGGCAGTACATAGTGCACTCCGATGGATTTCTCACAATAGATGTTGAGCAGTAATTACAGCAGTGCAAATTATTGGCATCCAGAATGATGCTTGCATGTATGTAAACTGTAAGACTTTTATTTTCTGCAGTTTTCAAAACATTCCTTACCTTCCTCAAAACAAATACTTCCTCCACAGTTCAGTATGCTTGCAGAAATTTTAGTGAAATGAAGTGAGAAAAGGGATTTTCGTTATATTCCTCAGCTCTGACTGCCTATCTCTTTGCTCCCAAAGTCTTTTGCGGAGGAGGTTTTTCATATACTGATCTTTATTTCAACACAGGACATTGTGATTATATTCAAGTTTTTTATAGATTTTTTACAGTTATAAGTAATCCTAACTCACAGTGTGAATCAGTTCAATATACTTGAAAGGTGTTAATTTACTCTTTTCAGGCATTTTTTTTTTCTGGTGCACTTTTCCCAGAAGTAGTGCAGTACTGGGTCTATGTGCAGAGTGGAGGAAGCAATTCTATCTCCCAGCTCCAAAAATGCATTTAATATAATATCCTTGGATAAAGGGTGTATCTGATACTAAACTGATAAGAACAGATACTACACTTGATCTTAGCTAAAAGGCTGAGAAGTGATCTTTTTTTTCTTGTCTTTGTTCTGCATTAAAAGATTTACATAATTAAACTGTAAAATGTGTGACTTGATGTGAACATCATTGGATGTTCCACAGGGTCTTCCTTCCTCACAAACTCTTTTTAGTACACACTCATTTACCCAAAATATGATAAAAAAAAAGAGTCTTTGTGAGAGGTGATATTCTGGTTGCTGCAACATTAGTTGAATAAGCTGTGAAAGGCCATAAACTTAGGGAGTAAGAGATTTAAGGATTTGGATAGTTTATTTAAGTGAATGTTGTGATTGTTAAATTTAGAATGTACTAAGTATGTACCTTATACTTTTTCAAAATAATGCAATGTAAAATTGAGGTTTTTTTCTTTTAAGATTTTATTTATTTATTTTTAGACAGGGGAAGGGAAGGAGAAAGAGAAGGTAAGAAATATCAATGTATGGGTTGTCTCTCACATGCCCCCAACTGGGGAACCTGGCCCACAACCCAGGCATGTGCTCTGACTGGGAATCAAACTGGTGACCCCTTGGTTTGTAGGCTGGTGCTCAATCCACTGAGCCACACCAGCCAGGGCTGAAGAGGTAATTTTTTGAAAAGCTTTATTTATTTATTTTTAGAGAGAGGGTTAGGGAGGAAGAAAAAGAGGAGGAGAAACGATGATGTGCAATAGGAACAGCCATCAGTTGGTTGCCTCTCACACACCCCTAACCAGGGACCTGGCCCGCAACCCAGGCATGTGCCCTGACTGGGAATCGAACTGGTGACCCTTCAGTTTGCAGTCTGGCGCTCAATCCACTGAGCCACACCAGCCAGGGCCAGGATTTCTTAAAGTGTTATAAAGTCACTATAACAGTTAAGCGAGAGCTTGGCGCCACCACCAGATAGGAACAAGGTGCAGGGCTGGATAAAACAAGGTGGAGGGCTGGCTTCAGCCTATGGGCCTTGTGTTTGCCACCTGTGCTATAAGGCCTTTTTGAGGGCTTGTCAGACGTTCCAATATATGATGCTTTGTGAGGATAATTTTCGTATTCATTTCTTCTTTGTTAAGTATCTTAAGATTTGTGTGTATTATTCTATTAAAATATTAGGTATGTGGTGAAAAGCTCGAGATTCTTGTATAAAAGACTGGAAAGAAGTTTCTTATTACCTAATGTTTGAAATATGAAGTCTCAGGGTTGTTGATGGAGAGGCTGATAACTAGGAAAGTGGAATTTGTAGGAGCTTTGATAAAAGGCAGTGCATTGTGGAGGGAAAACAGCACTAGGTTTTAAAGTAATAGAACGAATGGCTAGTGACTGCTATAGAATGGTTTCCTATGCTTGGTATGCTCTGGAGGGTATATATGATTCTTGAGCAAGGCCAGAAATGCAAGCTGGCTTCTCATGCAGACAGTTGTAGTGAAAAAGCCAAGAGTTTTAGATTCGACTCTTTGTGGAACTAGAACAATTGCCTTTTCAGCTTTGTAGGTGAAATCCTAGAGTTAGTAAACTAACTCTAGATACTTGAATGGATATAAAATGGGCATTGGCCTGCCAGCTAAACTGCTTTACTGAAGGAGAAAAGGCCAGAGGAATATTAATTTCTGAGAAGAAAAGGTCTTTCCTTTTTTTGATTTAGCTTCTCAACCAGTCTAGTATGATTTTAAAAGAAGGGCTAGAATTGATTTTGGAAATTAAAGGAAGCACATACTCATTTCCTATTAAGATTAGAGTCATTAGTGATTGTTGCTAGCCACCATGGAACTAAGATGATTGCCCAGGAAATATTATAAAGGATTATCAGTGATTAAATAGAGTAATTAAAATCTATGGACTTTAATATGTATAAGTAGTAATGGTCATTTTCTTCTTTCTGCTCTCCTTTTGTCTCAAATTAGGGGAGGGATTTATTTAACTAATTTCTTCCTTTCCTTTCCTTTTTGTTAAAGAACTAATACAGTGTTAAGGCCTTTCAGTGAATGATAAAGGCATTAAGTGGAAGTTTCTATCTGATTTAAAAATTTTCTCTTTGGAAATGCTACAGTAACTCCTTTGATTTTTGAGTTGAGTATTATTTTGTAAACAGCCTGTCTTTCAAAACTCAGTATCTCCTAAGTTTTAAGTTAATAGGAAATATTTGATTAATTAGTAGATAATAATTTTATATACTGAGTTTGTTGATATATATGTTGAAGTCTTTATGTAGACCATATATTGTTATACCTTTAAATAAGTGAGAAAACATCTTGTGCAAAAAGTGAAAGACTTAACATTGTTAAGATGGCAATATACTCAAAACTGATCTGCAAGTTCCACATAATCCCCACCAGCATACTAGCTGATTTATATGTAGAAATTGATAGTTGATGTTAAAATTCATGTGGAATTGCAAGAGACCCAGAATAGCCAAAACAACGTTGAAAAAGAACAAAGTAGTCCTGGCTTGTGTGGCTCACTGGACTGAGGGCCAGCCTATGAACTGAAGAGTTGCCGGTTTGATTCCCAGGCAGAGCACAGCCTGGGTTGTGGGCCAGGTCCCCAGTAGGGGAAGTGCGAGAGGCAACCACACATTGATGTTTCTCTCCCTCCCTTTCTCCCTCCCTTCCCCTCTCTCTAGAAATAAATAAAAATTTTTAAAAAGTAGTAGGACTCATACTTCTCAGTTGTAAGATTTACTATAAAGCAATGGTAATCAAGAATGGTGTGCTACTGGTATAAGGATGGACACACACAGATCAGTGGAATAAAATAGTGAACCCAGATAAATCCATACAACTGTGATCATTTGATATTTGACAGGGGTACCAGAACCATTCACTGGGGCAAAAATAATTTTTTCAGCAAGTGATGCTAGGAGAACTGGATAGCCAGATGCAAAAGAATGAAGTTGGAACCTTACCTCATACCATATATAAAAATTTACTCAAAATTGATCAAAGACTTAAACATAAGAGCTAAGAGTATACAATTCTTAGAAGAAACTATAGGGATAAATCTTCATGACCTTGGATTTGGCACGAGTTTCTTAGATATGTCACCGGAAACATGAACAATACAAGGAAAAATAAATTGGACTTTATCAAAATTAAAGCTTTTACACCTCAAAGGATACCATCAAGAAAGTGAAAAGACTTACAAAATGGGAGAAAGCATTTGCATATACTTTATGCTGCTATATAATAGCAGGTGTTGGTGAGATTGTGGAGAAGTCTAAACTCGGTTCCCATTTTTTCTCAAGAATGTAAAGTGGTGCAGCTGCTTTGGAAAACAGTCTGGCAGTTAGTTCCTCAAGTGTTTTGAGAGATTCTCTTCTGAGATGTCAGATTTCAGTTAGATGGAGCATTATTAACATTAGAAACCTGCAAATACCTTGTGTTCACTGTTGGTTGGCCTTGAGTTAGCCTCTATTAAGGGGTTAATACATATCTTGAAGAGGTTTTTTATTCTGAGGAGGCAGCTGTCCTTCCAGTTAGCAGAAGTACATTCTTTGTTCTTTCTCAACACAACTCATGTTTCAAGAGGTTGGCAAATGATGCTTTGGCAGAATAATGATGAGAGTTATTTTTTTTTCAGTTGTGCTTCCTTTTGGTCTTTGAAGCAAATAAAGAATGGTGATGGAATATGAAATTAGTTTTAGAACTGTACCTTAGAATTAAGGTGATGAAAGCATGTAAGTTTGGTATCAGATGAAAAAATGCTACAGGTGATTTCTGTGGCTCTTTCTGTTATAATTCAGAAATATTTTGTGTTCCTTTTAAGGTCATTGCCATTTGCAAAGTTTTGTGTAATTAGAATTTGCTATTTAAGTTAACAGTGCCCTGTGACTCAGTTATTATAAGTAAGATTTAAAATCAAGTTTTCCCCACACACATTAAACCCGAATACTTAAAGAAGGAATGGCCTTGTAACACTATCGAGTAGGATACAAGGGTCAAAACAGAAAGATGGAAAAGCATGATTCAGTATCACCCAATTTTTGCACATTTATCAGATGTATTGGTATTGAGAACAGTGTCTAGGTTTGTGTATAACTAAAGGATGCCCAAGAAATAGAGATGAATTTTAATTTTTAAATTTGATAGTTAGGCTCCATCTATGATATTGCTCATTTTTTAAAAGGTACAGCTGTGTGTGTGGCTATGAAAGCTGTGTTGTTGGTTCCCAAAAAGGAATACTTGGCAAATGCATTTTGAATGTTTGTGTTTCCACAGTTAGGTGATGGTTCCTTGCTGATGCCTGGTGTAAAATACAGCAGATCTCAAATTTGGATTGGGATGTGCTGAATAGTGGATTATATCAAATTCTTGAGCACTCAGTCTAGTAAAGGTGTTGTCATGTAAAATAAGTAAGTAGTTGAATTAATTATGTGATGGTAACTATTAATAAATTTTAACATTTTTCAAAATTAATAAAATTATGTTTTCTTTGTCATTTTCAGTAATGACAGCCTGTTTCTTCCCTTCCTTAGTCCATATTTCTCTTTTTCATTATGTTACTAGAATAAATATGTTCAAATATTTAATTAAATTTCTTTTATTTGCCCATGTGGATTTAAGATTTCATGGTCTTTTGCTGATTTCTCTCCCATTGTTGGCCATTTTTTCTCTTGCTCACTTGGCTTTAGCCACTGAACTTGTTGCTCTTGGAATCAGCCAGATTTTTACTTTCTCCACAAAGTGAGAAACCTTTCTAACCCCTGAAGGAAAGATTTTAAAAATCTAAGAAATAAAAAGAATAATTAGAAAGCTTCAGGGAAGAGGTGTTGGGGGGTGTGTGTGTGTGTGTACACACGTGCGCTGGGAATGGTGCTTGTGGTGGTATGGTGACCACGGTAGGTTAGTGGGACTGCAGAGTAGAACTTGGGAGGAGGACTGCCATCTGATCAGGTCTTGATCCTTACCCCTTATTATCTTGATAATTAGTACCTGGCCCCTGACTGACTGGTATGATAGCAGTATCTCATATAGTGGGTGCAAGTGTCCTCAAAGGTAAATCACAATAGTGCTGACTGACGTATCCTACCTCTAAAATTTCTCACCCCTAAAATTCCCTTATTCAAATTTCATACCCCTCTTTTCACCAAACTCTTAGGAAGTGGTGAATTATAATGAAAGGAATGTCTCCTTCCCAATGTGACTTAAGTTTTCCCTTGGGAGTGGGAGTGAATCACTGACCTGAGGAGTTGTTCCGGGAAATGTGATATGATTAACTTTGTTTTTGGTTCTTGGGGCTCTTTCCTCCCTAGGACTCCCCTATATCCCCATTGATTTCTCAGTTTAATGAAGCTGATACAGACTTAGATTGAGCTTTCTTTTGTTACATGTGATCTACAGAAAGTAACTCATTAACAGTGACTATGGCCAAAATAAGGAAATAAATAAGCATAAGCATTTCAAAGGTCAAATGACAAAATATGTCAAACAGTATTACAGATAGCACTGGATGCAAAGGCAGATGGAACAAAAATGAAAGTCTAATAAATTTTCTAAAAGATAAGGAAATTATTAGATATATGAAAGAAGAATAAAAATTTAAAAGGACTCAATAGAAAAATTAAGTATGAAAAGTATAAAGAACACAATTAATGGGACAAAACTAAAATGAATTAAGGTAAAGTACAAGTCAGTGAGTGTGGAGATTATATATAGGGACCACTCTTGGAGGAAAGAAACTATAGAATTTGGAGGCATAAAAGATAAGTTATGAAATGGAAGATAAGACTAGAAGTTCCTTTTTTCTTAAGATAAAGAATGAGACGAGGATGCGTACTCTCACCACTTCTGTTCAGCATAGAATTGGAAATTCTAGCCAGAGCAGGTTAGGCAGAAAAAGAAATAATAGGCATCCAAATTCTAACGGAAGAAATAAAATTATTTTTGTTTGAGATGACATGATCTTAAAAGTAGGAAACCCTCAAGATTCCATGTACAAAACAAACAGACAAACTATTAGGGCTAGTAAATCTAGCAACATTTCAGGATACAAAATCAACAAAAATCAGTAACTTCTGTACACTAACAGTGAACAATGCAAAACTGAAATTAAGAAAATTCATTTCCAACAGCATCCAGGGGAATAATTACTTAGGAATAAATTTAACTGAGGAGGCAAAAAACTTGTATAGTATAGGCATACCTTATTTTATTATACTTCACTTTATTGTGCTTTGCAGAAACTGTATTTTTTACAAATGAAGGTAAGACCTTGCACCAGCAAAGAAAGTGTGACTCACTGAAGGCTGAGATGATGCTTAGTATATTTTAGCAATAAAGTGTTTTTTAATTAAGGAATGTGCGTTTTTTAGAGATAATGCTATTACACACTTAAATACAGTATAGTGTAAACAAAACTTTTGTATGCAATGAGAAATTAAATTCATCTGACTTGCTTTGTGATATTCAGCTTTAATGTGATGGTCTAGAACCATATGTCTGAGATATGCCTATACACTGAAAACTACAAAACATTGCTGAGGAAAATGAAAGGTTATTTAAATAAATGGAAAGATATACCATGTTTATGGATTGGAAAACAATATTTTTTTGAAGATTTCATTTATTTCTTTTTAGAGGGGAAGGGAGGGAGAGAAACATCAATGTATGGTTGCCTCTCGCACGCCCCCTACTGGGGCCCTGGCCTAAAACCCAGGCATGTGCCCTGACTGGAAATGAAACCGACAACCCTTTGGTTCGCAGGCCAGCTCCCAATTTACTGAGTCTCACCAGCCAGGGTTGGATTGGAAAACAAATTGTTAAGAGGACAGGGCCACCCAAAGCCATCTATAGACTCAATGTAATCCCTGTCAAAATCGCAAGGACAGTTTTTGCAGACATAGGAAAGTATATTCTAAAACTTATGTGGAATCTTAAAGAAATCCAAATAGCCAAAACTTGAAAGAAAAAAAGAGACTCATGTGTCTTTATTTCAAAACCTACTACAAAGCTGTAGTAATCCAAACTTGGTGGTTCTGGCATACAGACAGACATAGAGTCGAGAAATAAACCCTGAAATATATGGTCAAATGATTTTCCACAAAGATAATAACAACCATTTGGTGGGGGAAAGTAGGAACAAGTTTATTGGGGTTGAGGGGAGGGGATATAAGGAGCAATTATTTAATGGGTACAAAGTGTCTGATTGGGATGACAACTGGAAGAGCCCTGGAAATGGATAGTGATGGTGGTTGCATAATTGTGAATGTATCTAATGGCGTTGAATTATATTTTTTTAATGGTTAAAATGGTAAATTTTATGTTAAAGAGGAAAATTAAGTACAGTTAGTGTACTGGAAGTTCCCGTGTGGTTGGAGAACCTAGGTATTGAGAGTAATTTGTGAACAAGTTAGAAGAGGAAGTTGTGATAAGTTGGCATATCTGATTATTGATCTGAGAGGTGACATTCCAGACAAAATCTGGGTGTGATGTGTAACTCTTAGGGAATCTGAGCTTGGGAGACAGCAAAATTCAAATTCTAGCCTTGTCATTTTTTTAACCTTGACATTTTGTCATATTACTAAGGCTTTTTGAACTTTTGTCTGTTTTGTGTTTGTTGAATCAACAAGTAAGCTGTAGTCATTAGGATTATTTAATAAGTGACTGTCTGTTAAAAACAAACAAACAACAAACAAAAAGTCTTCAGCCCTGGCTGGTGTGGCACAGTGGATTGACTGCTGACCGGTGAACCTAAAGGTCACTGCTTCAATTCCCAGACAGGGGACATACCTGGGTTGCTGGCCAGGTCCCCAGTTAGAGGTATGTGAGAGGCAACCATTTGATGTATCTCTCTCACATTGATGTTTCTCTCCCTCTTTCTCCCTCCTTTCCCCTCTCTCTAAAAATAAAGAAATAAAATCTTTAAAAAACAAATAAATAGAAATAGAAAAATCTTGAAGTATCAGCACTTAGGTAGGAAACTTAAAAATGACAAAAGTAGGAGAAAAATATTTGAGGAAATAATAGATCGATTTTCCAGAATTAAAAAGGAAGATCTCAGATTAAAAAGACCAATAGAATACGAAATAGAGTTAAGGAAAAACCCATATCTGGACACATTATAGTGAAATTTAAGACTATCAGAGATATAGAAAAGTCTAAAGCTTACCTAAGAGAATAAATATTTTTAAAGAACAAGATTCAGATTGACATCACACTTTTCAACAGCAGTATAGACTTTAAGAAGATGATGGAATATATTTTGCATATTGAAGAGGTTATTGAAAGAAAATAACTTTGAGCCTTGAATTTTATATCGAGCCGGCTGTTGTTCAGATAGGCATGATTAACCTATTGTCAAACATAAGACTATTAAAGATCAGCCATGCAGAGTCCAACATGGGGAACATTGCTGAGGAAGAACTCAGATGAACAGACAAACAATCTGGCAGATGCTACTAGATGTGCAATTTACACATGTAAGACATGTAAAGAATAATCAAGTACCAAAGATTGTTGTCTTTAAAAATTAGCCATGACCAAATAAAAAGAAACAGGAAGTATATTCATAAAACATGAGGAGGATTGGGTGGAGAGGAGGTCAGGGACATGAGGGCATGGTAAAGTTCTTGTCTTTTTATTTTAGGTATTTTATTTTTTGTTTTTTAAAATATATTTTATTGATTATGCTATTCCAGTTGTCCCATTTTTTTCCCCTTCATTCCCCTCCACCCTGCACACCCTCTCCCTCCCACATTCCCCGCCCCCCTTTAGTTCATGTCCATGTGTCATAAGTTCTTTGGCTTCTACTTTTCCCATACCATTTTGCCCTCCCCCTATTTTCTACCTACCATCTATGCTACTCATTCTTTGTACCTTTTCTCCCTTTCTCCTCCTCCCACTCCCCTGTTGATAACCCTCTATGTGTTCTCCATTTCTGTGGTTCTGTTCCTGTTCTAGTTGTTTGCTTAGTTTTTGTTTTTGTTTTAGGTATGGTTGTTAATAATTGTGAGTTTGCTGTGATTTTACTATACGTGTTTTTTTTTATCTTCTGTTTCTTAGATAAGTCCCTTTAACATTTCATAAAATAAGGGCTTGGTGATGATGAACTCCTTTAACTTGACCTTATCTGAGAAGTACTTTATCTGCCCTTCCATGCTAAATGAAAGCTTTGCTGGATAGAGCAATCTTGGATGTAGGTCCTTGCCTTTCATGACTTGGAATACTTCTTTCCAGCCCCTTCTTGCCTGTAAGGCCTCACTTGAGAAATCCGCTGACAGTCTGATGGGAACTCCTTAGTAGGTTACTGTCTCCTTGTCTCTTACTGCTTCTAGGATTCTCTTCTTCATTTTTACCTTGGCTAAAGTAATTATGATGTGCCTTTGTGTGTTCCTTTTTGGGTCCAACTTCTTTGGGACTCTCTGAGCTTCCTGGACTTCCTGGAAGTCTATTTCCTTTGTCAGAATGGGGAAGTTCTCCTTTATTATTTGTTCAAATAAGTTTTCTACTGGTTGCTCTTCCTCTTCTCCTTCTGGCACCCCTATAATATATATATTATATATATATATCAAATTATATATATAATTTGGATGTTGGATCATTTAAAGATGCCCTGGAGATTCCTAAGCCTCTCCTCATTTTTTTGAATTCTTGTTTCTTCATTCTTTTCTGTGTGGTTATTTCTTTTTTCCTTGTGGTCCACTCCATTGATGTGAGACCCAGCTTTCATTCCATCACTATTGGTTCCCTGTGCATTTTTCTTCATTTCACTTATTGTAGGCTGCGTTTGTTCATCAAATTTGCCACCAAAATGAACCAGTTCTGTGAGCATCCT